>NC_086321.1:131158281-136223281 GCF_036172605.1 Pelobates fuscus
ACAGGGAGCCATCAGGCCGTCTGGATGGAGGAACAGCTAAGTCTCTACCTCTTTCAGAGGTAGAGACCGCAGGTACCCTGACAGTACCCCCCCTCTCAGATACGCCCACCGGGCGGAATACACCAGGGCGAGAAGGGAATCGAGAGTGAAACGCCCTGCGGAGACGGGGAGCATGCACCTCCTCCTGAGGTACCCAACTTCTCTCCTCAGGACCATAACCCTTCCAATCGACCAGATATTGCAGTTTCCCCCGGGAGATTCGAGAATCAACGATGGAATTGACCTCATACTCCTCCTGACCCTCCACCTGAACTGAGCGGGGAGGGGCGATCGTGGAGGAGAACCTGTTACATATTAATGGTTTTAGCAAGGAAACATGAAATGAATTAGGAATGCGTAAGGCATTAGGCAACGCTAAACGATACGCAACTGGGTTAATTTGGGACAGTACCCTGTAAGGTCCAATATATCGAGGAGCAAACTTCATGGACGGCACTTTTAACCGAATGTTTCTAGTACTTAACCATACTCTATCGCCTGGAACAAACACCGGTGCTGCCCTTCTACGTTTGTCAGCGTGTTTTTTAACCAGCGTAGAATTGTGCAAAAGAATTTGTCGAGTTTGATCCCACAACTCTCTTAAATTGGCAATATGAACATCCACCGACGGTATCCCTTGAGAAGAAGACTCCGAAGGAAGGATGGAAGGATGAAAGCCATAATTCAAGAAAAAAGGGCTAGAATGCGTAGAATCACAAATGAGATTATGTGCAAACTCCGCCCAAGGAATCAAACCGACCCAATCGTCCTGGTGTTCTGAAACGAAACAACGTAAATATTGTTCAACTTTTTGGTTAGTGCGTTCAGCAGCTCCATTGGACTGAGGATGATAGGCAGAGGAGAAATTCAATTTGATGCCTAGTTGGGAGCAGAATGATCTCCAAAAACGGGAAACAAATTGGGAGCCTCTGTCAGAGACAATTTGGGAAGGTATCCCATGCAAACGGAAAATCTCCCTGGCGAATATCTCCGCTAATTCGGGCGAAGATGGGAGTTTAGGTAAGGGAATGAAGTGAGCCATTTTAGTAAATCTGTCTACCACAGTGAGGATGACAGTCTGCTTTTTAGAGATAGGCAAATCAACAATGAAGTCCATTGCCAGGCAGGACCAAGGCTTTTCAGGAACCTCTAAAGGGTGCAGAAATCCGCATGGAAGCGAATGGGGTAGCTTGGTCTTGGTACAAACTTCACATGCCCCGATGAATTCTTTAATATCCTTGCGTAAGTCAGGCCACCAAAAATCTTTAGAGACCAGCGCATAAGTCTTGCGGATGCCAGGATGCCCAGCCACCTTGCTGTTATGGAGACAGCGTAGCACCTCCAGTTGGAGAGCGGCAGGAACGAAGTGTCGATCCCCAGGAGTCTGTTTGGGTGCCAAATGCTGAAACTTCATGATCTCAGACAGCAATGGAGAGTGAATCCTGAGATTCGTGTTCGCGATGATATTCCCCTTAGGAACTATGGAGGACAGAAGTGGTTCAGTTATAGTGGATGGTTCATATTGACGAGACAAAGCATCGGCTTTAGAGTTCTTAGAACCAGGTCTATACGTAAGTACATAATTAAAGTGAGTGAGGAACAAAGCCCAGCGAGCCTGCCTGGCGGACAAGCGCTTAGCCTCCCCAATATAAGACAAGTTCTTATGATCCGTTAGGATAGTAACAGGGTGTAGTGTCCCTTCCAGTAAATGTCTCCACTCCTTTAAAGCCTTAATGACCGCTAACAGTTCCCTCTCCCCGATGTCATATCTGCTCTCAGGCCCAGAAAATTTTTTAGAGAAGAAACCACAAGGGTGTAACGGTTTATCCACCCCTAACCTTTGAGACAGAACAGCCCCAACTCCTGTCTCAGAAGCATCGACCTCGAGCAAGAAAGGCAGAGTCGTATCAGGATGAACTAGAATGGGAGCTGAGGCAAAAAGTTCCTTGAGAGTCTTAAAAGCACCAAGAGCTTCCTCAGACCAGAACTTAGTATCAACCCCTTGTTTGGTCATATTGGTAATAGGCGCAATGATAGAGGAGTAACCCTTAATGAAGCGCCTATAGTAGTTGGAAAAACCAATAAACCTTTGAATAGCCTTGAGTCCTTTGGGCAAAGGCCAGTCTAAAATAGATTGGAGTTTACCAGGATCCATTTTAAAACCTTCCCCAGAAATCACGTACCCAAGAAAGTCTACCTGAGACTGATCAAAACTGCACTTTTCCAATTTGCAGTATAGACCATGTTGCAGAAGTTTGTGTAACACCTTTCTGACCTGTCTATGGTGAGTCTCAATCTCCTTAGAGTGTATTAGTATGTCGTCCAGGTAAACAATAACACAATCATGCTGAAACTCCCTAAGTACCTCATTAATCAACTCTTGAAATACTGCAGGAGCATTGCATAGTCCAAATGGCATAACAGTGTATTCGTAATGGCCATACCGAGTATTGAATGCCGTCATCCACTCGTGACCTTGCTGGATTCTCACCAAATTGTAAGCCCCTCTGAGATCTAACTTGGTGAAGATTTTGGAGCCCTTAAGACGATCAAATAACTCGGTAATCAGTGGGATAGGATAGGCATTTCTGACAGTTATTTTATTCAAGCCTCGGTAATCGATACAAGGTCTCAGCGTGCCAACCTTCTTCTTAATGAAAAAGAACCCCGCCCCGGCCGGAGAAGACCTCCTGATGAATCCCTTTTCTAAATTCTCCTGAATATACTCCTCTAGAACCGAGTTTTCCTGAACAGACAAAGGATATACATGGCCCCTCGGAGGCATAGTCCCGGGTAGAAGCTTAATTTTACAGTCAAATGACCTGTGTGGCGGCAAAGAATCGGCATTCTTTTTTTTTTTTTTTTTTGTCAATCTTTCTTTTATTGAAGCATATTAGATGGGGTACAGAAACAAAGAAGGGGAAATGCAATAATGGGTTACATTAAAGGGTGATTACAGCAGTAGTTGAAGGTATTACATTTCCTGATAGAAGATGCTTCATTTTTCTTTTTTTATATATTGTGATAACAAGAACGTGTTGCAATTAATATCAATGCCTATCCCAATAGAGTATTAGAGGGTAACGCAAAACTAAAGCACATAGCTATTGAGTAGTAAATGAGGTCCTGTTAGTTAGAATAGTAGTATGAAGAACCATAGACTAAACATCATATAGGGTAAGACAGTTATATGTCAGAAAAATCAAGGCTTATGCGTTGCAAATATGAGATGGCAGTAGCTTATTATCAAATGCTTGTCTAATCATGCTTGTTCGGCTAATAGGAGTGACATTATGCGAGTATCTGGTCTAATGCTCTCTGAGCTGCCACCAAGTAGGGGCTGTACACGCTAGGCAGCTGGAGACGGGGTAGAATTAAGACGATGAGGTTACATGTAAGTTAAAGACCTGTAAGTATATGTGATCACTTTAGTCTAGCTAGCAACTGCGACCTTTCTACATAGGTTATATTGTACCATGCAGTAAGTAGGGAGACATGAGTGGAATTAAGCTTCTGTGTAGCATCCCTTACATTACCAGTGCGCTTTCTGGCTAACCAGTGCGTGGGCCGAATAGAGTCCTTGCGGTGAAGGGTAAAAGTAGAAGGTATCATGAGTCTATAAGGCAGTCCCCTTCAACCCATGCCGGTTCCTGGCATGCCGGTTTCGGTGCCAGCCTGCAGGTCTGCTTGCGGTGCGTGTCTGTTGCTGGGATTCTGTGCCTTGCCGTAAAATAGGTGTTGGTGGGAGTGACTCCCTAGTCCTGAGTTGGTGTGCAGGCTTGCGGCCTCGTGTTTCAGGCTTGGTAGCCGCTGGAGTCTGTGCTTTTGAGAAGGACAGAGGAGCGGGTCTGGTGTGATGCAGATATAGGTGGGTAGTCGCCGGTGTTCCGGAGCAAAGACAGATTGGGTGATAGGCATGGTCGGTGCCTCGGTTTCTCTGGCGGTCGCTGTGGGCGGGTGTTACAACGCCATATTGCCTGCAGTGTCTCCTCTGCGTCTGAGGGCCGCTTGTCTTCGGCCTGAGGCCTGTATGGGCGCTCGCGCCCTTCGCCATTGGACCCGTCATCAAGTCTGTGGGCCCAGGGTTCCGCCAGATCCCATGCTTCCCCCTGGGTGTATGGCAGGCTGTGTGGGGGGGATTCCTCCCTGTGAGCGCCCGGCTCAGAAGAAGGGTGAGCGGGCCTCTTGACAGCGGTATCCACCGGTGTGGCAACTGGTGTGCAGCAGATGCCCGGTGCTTCTCTGGGTGTGTGGGTCTTTGCTTGGTATAACCCCGTGTGCCCGGGTAAGTGATGGCTGCCGGCAGACCTGTGTTCGAGGTTGCATGTTCCGTGCACTTGGTCTCCGCCATCTTGCGCGTGGGTCTCAGGCCACATGTCGGTGATGTCCCAGAGAGCTGTTTGGTCTGGCTGGTCTGGCTTGGTTTAGCTTAGCTCGGCTTGGACCGGGATCACCCCCCCGGTCCAGTGGGGGGGGGGGAACAGGACCGGGTCTGCAGGCTGTCTACGCGTGTCGGGCTCCGACGGGCAGGATAGCGTTGCGGCGGCCGTCCGCTTCACTCACCGCCAACATAGGTCCCGCCTGTTACAGCAGGCCCCATCCTCCGAGGGACTAGAACTTCGAGAGCAAGCCTCTCCTCAGCTCAGGTAGCCCGATTACATCGAGGGTCGCAGTAAGTTGCCAGGGATTCTCTCAAAAAGTCTCGATTTTTAGGCTATTTGTGACCCTGTTCGCAGGAGCCGAGCTGTCCTGCGACCGCTCAGCTCGGCGGCCCGGCCCCGCCCCATCGGCATTCTTCTTGTCAAACACTGCCCTTAAGTCTAGGTAAAGGTCTGGTATTTGTCTTTCTGTGGACTGAGTAGGATTCTCCTGTATGTTAATATTAGCTAATGGAGAAACCTTGCACAAACACCGATCCTGGCAGCCCTGGCCCCACGAGAGTATCTCCCCTAACTCCCAATCAATAATAGGGTTATGTTCTTTCAACCATGGGTACCCCAGAACTATGGGAACGGAAGGAGACGAAATGAGCAGAAGAGATAAATTCTCCACGTGTAGGATACCAACATTTAACTCAATGGGTATGGTCTCACGAAAGATAACAGGGTCTAGTAGTGGTCTACCATCTATGGCCTCAACGGTCAAGGGTGTCTCCCTTAGCTGGGATGGGAAATTGTTTTTACTAGCAAAGGCTTGGTCGATAAAATTCTCAGCAGCACCGGAATCTATCAAAGCCATAGCCCTTACTACTTCCCTCCCGCAAGTTAAGGAAACTGGTAGCAGAAGCCTGTGATCTTTATAATTAGGAGTAGAGGACAAAATAGAAACACCCAAGGCCTGTCCTCTAGAGAGACTTAGGTGCGAGCGTTTCCCGGGCGGTTAGAACAGTTCGAGAGTAAATGACCCTTAGCTCCACAATACATACACAAACCCTCTCTTCTCCTGTACTGTCTTTCCTCCTCAGAGAGGCGGGTATACCCTATCTGCATAGGTTTAGGAAGCAAAGATACCGTGGAGTCAGGACTTGGAAAAGCGGGGGCTAACCTAAAAGAAGGTCTCCGGTTCCTCTCTCGAGTGTTCTGTCTCTCTCTTAAACGTTCATCTATACGAGAGATGAACGAAATTAAATCCTCTAAATTCTCAGGGAATTCTCTGGTAGCAACCTCATCAAGGATTACTTCAGATAAGCCATTCAAAAATACATCCATATACGCCTGCTCATTCCACTTGACCTCTGACGCCAGAGACCTGAACTCTAGTGCATAATCCACCAGTGTTCGGTTCTCCTGTCTCAGACGCAACAGTAATCTGGCTGCATTAACCTTTCTACCTGGAGGGTCAAATGTTCTTCTAAAAGCAGCCACAAAGGCGTTATAGTTATAAACTAATGGGTTATCGTTCTCCCATAATGGGTTGGCCCATCTCAGAGCTTTCTCAATAAGTAGGGTGATCATAAATCCTACCTTTGCCCTATCTGTAGGATAAGAGCGAGGTTGCAATTCAAAATGGATACTAATTTGGTTTAAGAAACCACGACACTTCTCAGGAGCCCCACCATAGCGTACTGGGGGGGTAATGCGAGAAGAAGCACCCACTGTGGCTACCTCTAGTCCTGAACCGACAGGAGAAACAGGGGTATTACGTATCTCCTCTGGTGGGTTATTGGCACGAGATAATAGAGCCTGTAGCGCAAGCGCCATCTGATCCATTCTGTGATCCATGGCTTCAAACCTAGGATCAGGAGAGGCAAGCTGACTGTTTGTACTCGCAGGATCCATTGGCCCTGTCGTAATGTCAGGATCGGGACAGGGATCCAACATGCAGAGTACAAACAGTAGCCAGATACGTATACCGGACCTTAGAATGGCCGGACTAATGTAAGTAGTACAGTATAGAATGGTCAAAGACAAGCCGAGGTCGAGGGTAACAGAAGACAGGTAAGCGAGAGACAAGCCGAATCAAGGGTAACAGAGATAAGCAGAGTAAGGTAAACAAGCCGGGTCAAAACCAAAAGGGATAATAGAATACACAAGCACTGAGTGACTAGAACAAGCTAGAACCACGACAGGGCAATGAGCTAATGAAAGAAGCTCTGTTAAATACCCTGTTCAGAGCAGTAACCACGCCTCCGAGGCGTCCTGATTGGTCCTGCAGCAATTGAGTGACAGGTCGTTCCGGAGGAGTGTCCTGATGACAACTTCCTGCCTAGATGCTGTAAAAGGCAGTCACTCCCTCGCGGCCGGCCTTGCATGACCGGATAGACCGTGGGACAGGGAGCCATCAGGCCGTCTGGATGGAGGAACAGCTAAGTCTCTACCTCTTTCGGAGGTAGAGACCGCAGGTACCCTGACAGTAAGATCAGTCTGATATGCCACAGATGGGTAAGCTTATTGAGCTATTGTCCCTTCACAGCACTGATGCACCCTGCTTTTTGCTCTCCCCAAGTTTAAAGGGTAATCAAGACATGGAATCCTTTTCTCACGGTGTTTAGAGAGGTAGCGGCTATACCTCACTACCTCACTGATGAGACCTAACAAGGCCGAAATTATTGTTTGGGGTTGCTTGTGCAGAGAGAGACAGCCTGCATTTTGGTTCTGGTCCCCCCTTTTTGGTGAAATCTGTCTGATGTGCAAACAGCCTTGGCTCTTTTTGTAAATGAAGATGCGCTAAAACCAGTTTGAGATCTGCACGGGGACCCACCGGAGGGCAAGCTACTTAAGCTGTTGTCTGTTCTCAGTATTCTTTTTAATCCTGTTTTTTGTTATCTGTACCTGTTTCTTTAAACGAATACTACAAGTACTATAAGTACTACATCTAGATGCAGTGGTTATTGTGTCAATAGTGCACTGGTGACATCCCACAGTAGCACATCCCACCACGGTATCACATTTTTTCAGATATGCTTTTGATGTGATACAAGGAGGATCTCTCAAACCAGCTTGCTGTTCAAATTTACTTTAGTTCAATAAAATTTAAATTTTCTTTCAGTTCAAGATTTTGCAATAGTCCTATTACTTTGCATATTTCAGTATATTTCCATGTGAATATGTTTGCGTATATTCATTTTCCTGACTGGCATATTTATATTGTAGTCACTTAAGAAGTTAGATCGACATCTACAAAGCCGATTAGATGAACTAAATGAAGAAAAGAAACGATTTGCCCAGCTGATGAGCAAGAGGTTAGGCTCCAATAGCTTTACAAATCTGGCTCCTACCAAGAGTGGTTTCAAGACAATCTGCACTCAGTCTACCGTAACCTTTTATGACAGCTCTGCTGACGAGTTAAAAACTTCTGATGACTCTACTTTGAATACGTTAAAACATATAAAGGTAAGTCATTTTCAAAGAGCATCACATTCACGTACAGAAAATACAGCAGGTTATACGCAGAAAGAATTGCCGGGCTTCCCATTCCTTACTATATGGCTAACATCTTCGTGCCACTGTGTGGATTATACAAAGTGCAATTCATATCCTGTAGGAGAGCAATCAGATAGTTAATCACAGCAGGGATACTGCAGGAACAGGTTTGATTAATTAATCAATTGCTATCAGTGTATCTTACCATACATAAATTTGCTTTTTCACTTTAGCAAATAACCCTGTTAGTGTCAGGTGCCCTTGCGTTGAAGATGAATTGTAACATGAATTATTCTAAAACAGTTTTTTTTCCCCCATGCTCTAAAGACTCAGAATTACAACAATGTATCACCAACTCTAAAATGATGCACATCACTATAAACAGTGGGAGATCCAATGGTCTAGCCATTAAATGGATACTAAAAGTGCCAGAAATATAAAGCTGTATTCGTGGCACAATAGATCCCTCTGCCTCCCCCCTTTCCCTACCCTAGTGCCGATGTCCCTCTGCACTGGGTCGCGGCTCCGCTTCCTCCTCCGTCCTGTGATGAGCGGACATTAATGCACATGTGTGGCAAATGCCACTCCCACATTAGGCCTCCCCATAGGAAA
The DNA here is from genome assembly GCF_036172605.1 of Pelobates fuscus. Classification (NCBI taxonomy): domain Eukaryota; kingdom Metazoa; phylum Chordata; class Amphibia; order Anura; family Pelobatidae; genus Pelobates; species Pelobates fuscus. Next base: position 131,166,795 of record NC_086321.1, read on the forward strand.
GCATTGAATCAATGCTTTCGTATTGGGAAAAATCTGAAGCTGGATGTCCTCATGCAGAATGTGAGGACATCTCTCTCCCATTTCTCCCCCCAAGTTTCTAACCATATCTATCTTTACATGTCTTTCCACCTGTCTTTCCCATTTCTTCTCACATATGTCTCTCCCCACATAACTATCCACATGTTTTCTCCCAACATGTGTGTCTCCCCACACTTCTCTCTACATCTGTCTCTTCTCACATATTTCTCCATCTAGGCCTCCAGAAACCTGTCTCGCTTATTTCTCCTTACATGTCTCTCCCTCCATCTGTTTCTCTCCCCACATTGTCTCTGTCATTTCTCTCCACATGTGTCTCTCCCCCATCTCTCTCCAGCTGTCACTCCCTATCTCTCTCCAAATGTCTCTCCCAATTTTTCTCCACCTTTCAAAACGGCTTCACAGGGAAGCATAGAAACTGCAGTATCATAATGTTTTCACTAGATGGCGGAATACGTTCACATTTTCTGAAATAAATACTATGACAAGCCTGACTGAGGCTGGGCATAAGAATTAGCTTTCAAAGTATCCATTTAATGCCATAGAACAGTGGTTCCCAACCTTTTTTCACTTAAGCACCCCTTGGCAGCCCATTTCCATAAATTGTACCCCTCATATTAGCAAAATGTTTGTTATTAATATAGTTGCTATTATTTCATTTGTTTTCTCTGCCCCATGCACCCCCTGCTTCTCTTCTGCTCGAGGCTCCCCTGCTTCTCTTCTGCCCCAGGCTCCCTTGCTTCTCTTCTGCTCCAGGCTCCCTTGCTTCTCTTCTGCCCCAGGCTCCCTTGCTTCTCTTCTGCCCCAGGCTCCCTTGCTTCTCTTCTGCCCCAGGCTCCCTTGCTTCTCTTCTGCCCCAGGCTCCCCTGCTTCTCTTCTGCCCCAGGCTCCCCTGCTTCTCTTCTGCCCCAGGCTCCCCGGCTTCTCCTCTGCCCCAGGCTCCCCTGCTTCTCTTCTGCCCCAGGCTCCCCTGCTTCTCTTCTGCCCCAGGCTCCCCTGCTTCTCCTCTGCCCCAGGCTCCCCTGCTTCTCCTCTGTCCCAGGCTCCCATGCTCCACCTCTGCCATAGGCTGTCCCTGCTTCTCCAGGCTCCCCCTGCTTCTCACTTTGCAGATATACACTTTGGGGCATGTGCAGATACACACACATATGCTGACACACATGCATTTACATAGATACAAACACTGACACATATACAGACACACAGATACAAACACTGACATACAGACTTAAAATCACACAAAGACACAGATCCTTCTTATATATTGGTTGGATCATTTAAGCAAAATGTATACTCATCATCAAGAACTCCACACAATAAATGATCAATAAATGATCAGCATGGGGCAACTGTAAAGTTTTAACACATTTCGCTAGGAAAAAACACGCAAACACAAGTGGTATAAGTAAGTGAATGGGGCAAAATAGAAAATGAAAATAGTATATTGTGATATTGTTCATAAACATGAGCAGAATGAGGTAGCTCTCTCACTTCACGGTGGAGTGGAGAGACAACTGCTGAAAGTTTTAGATTATCTAAGTACATGATCTCAATTTCAGATTTCTAAGGTTATACAAATTATGGTAGGTTCCCCATGGGAGTGTATGAAATCTGATTCTGCCTAAACCACTACCAAATGTAAGATCTAGAAAACATACAATACCTCTCTTATCCCATCCTCTCTACTTTGATGCATGATTTTATATTTATTTATATTTATTTTTTCTGTGTCCTTTAGGTAACAGATTCATCCATAATTCCCAAAGAACAGTCAAAAAACAAATGTCAGGCAGTTAAACTCTTGACCAAGCGTGGGCGAACTTCTTCAGCTCGATTGTCTGAAGGCATCAGCAAAACAATATCCCAGGCTGCTTATAGACAAAAGTGAAGAATGAAGATGCCTTGCTGAAGAAAACACATTCCTAGTTACTGATTTTATTTTATTTTTTACATTTTATAACAAAAGTTTAATTTTTTCACAATAAAATTCAAACCTGAATGAAAAGGCAGAATTGTTTTCCCAATGGAAAGTTAATTTAAGTTGCAGAACAAGCAGATGTGAGCATGTTGTGGGTATTATTATGATTATGAATAGTGATTTATACCTAGAACAAGGGTTAAAAAGTTATTCAAACATTATAGCTTTTCTACAACAAACAACCCCTGAACAGTTTACAAAAAGAGAAAATGGAAATAGTGATGTTAAAGGGACACTCCAGGCACCAACACAACTTAATTTAAATAAAGATGTATGGTGCCAGGAGGCCTCCACTCCCCCCAGGCGAGATTCGGCTTCTGAATTTTCAAATTCAGGAAGTGCGGAGTGCTGTTGAGCAGGGGCACTGCTGATTGACTGAGAGTGGTCAGTTGGAAAGAAACACACCTTTTTCAATCCAAGTCTGTGAAAGGGAGTCACTGATTGGCTGAGAGCATCAGCTGACTGCTCTCAGCCAATCACAGCTCCCCTGCACAATGGCACTCCGTGCTTCTTGAAAGTGAAAATTCAGAAGCCGGATGCCGCCTGGTGGGGGAGGGGGGAGGGGAGTGAAGTGCACCTCTGGAGGCAACTCAGGGGTATAACCATTTGAGAACGGTTTAAGCCTTGAGGTAAATTCTTTGAACTCGCACTACCACGCTGAGAATTAAGGATATGACACCTACACACTGGCTTTACCACTACTCTTTTTGCCTATATTGCACAAATGCAGATTTTCTTGCAGGAATCAACACCTTGGTATTGGGTTTCTTACCGACCTCATACCCGATAAATGTAAGGCTCTTGGTGACAGCTAGTGGGTTGAAATCTCTGATGGATGTACAACACCTTGTTAATGAAACAATTTAAATATACACTAACAAAACATTTCCACTTTATTACTGAGAGAACCTAACATTACGGTGCTTGTTTGAAAGAAATTGCTAGGAACATGACTCACATTTGGAAAAACTGATCACTTATTTCAACTACTACTAAAGGATAACCTGCCTTCACCACTGAGATATAGTGGACTCAAATTATTTACATAGAAGCAACAGGCTAAAATAACGCCTGGTATATCAGAGTGTGCTATGTTCTAGAGTTTTTAAAACTCTATGACCGGATGGTACAGGGCTCCGGAACTGTTGAGCAGAATTTTTCCAGACGAACCTGGAGGAAAGTAATTCCTCTAGTTCATGTCTTGAGGGACTTCTCAGTTCTAACTTCTTACATGATGAAGATACAAAAGACTAAGTTATGGGAATACAGGTTCCCTTCATACACAGTATCTCAGCATTTCTCCAATATTTAATGGATGAGATATATTTCCCTTCTCTTTTTGCCCCCTCTTTCTCTAACTCTCAGAATCCTTCTCTTGCACACCATTAGACCTGTATTTGCAGTATTACATATTTATATCGTGTGCTGCTTTCATTTTTTTGGCTCAACTGACTTTAGCAATTGGAAAATGCAATACAGCGTTGACTACAGTATGGGATACTCCCATATATCCTATATTATATCACTATACTATACATATTACAGGTAAAATTGTAGGAAGAAGTAGGGGAAATTCAGTAGGTTAACCAATATGTGGTTGTTGAGTGAAGTCATTGTATGTGTGGATAATTTTATTAGAAAGTATCATTGCAAGTTTCCGAGTTACCTCGAGTAAAGAAGCATTAATTTTGTTATGTGGTGAAAAAAACAAGGAGGTGTTCAGTTTCTGCTCATAAGCGAGAAACCTTCTACCAACAGCTGAACATTATCTCACTTGGTACGTATAGAATCTTAATTATCATTGATATAGCTCCAACAACAATTGCATTTCCAATATAGACTGGGTATGGGTGTCTGCAGACTTTGTCTGTCAGTGTGATACAAACTATCTTTATCTAGAGCAGCCTTTTCAAACAATTCACCTAACACTCACCTCTAGTTATTTACATTTCATTAAATCAGAACGATTACTATTGACAATTTGTACAGCCCAATAGTTGGCTAAATGCAATCTATGGGTTGTGCTTTTATTTTACCTAAAATATACTTTACTATTTCTTGTTATGGGAACCATCACCTTTCTGGAACTCACATTATTGAATAAAACATCACAAATCACCTTTAGCTAGTGTTAACCTTTTTCACTTGATGCTCAATTTTCTTTTAAATTTATAATAAAGAGTTTGTGGATTAGATCAAAATTCAGTTCAGTCCAGTCTGTATGCGTTACCTAATCTGCTAATTGCTCGATGAACAGGACAGAGCTTGTAACAATAACTGGCAATAAGCCGAGATGATGGCCCTTAGGTACAGAATAAAAAGGTCCTGATCTCTACATTTAGGTTTTGTTTTTTTTCCCAACACTGCACCAATACATGTAAGTTATATAAAGTAAATAAATCACCATCATAGTATTGAAAATTCCAAGAAGCCACAGTTCCTCTTTAGCCTCTTAAGTTTCAGAAGATGTTACAAGCTATCCTAAAATTAGTGGCTTTAATTCCATGTGCCAGGTTAATTCAGATATCAATTCACTCCTGCAACTCATCTCGGTAAGCAGGTGCCATAGTTAGTGGCCACATTGATCAAAGCTTATCAATCAGATGTGACAAGAGCTCAAAGTGAGATATGCCACATTAAAAATGTTTGGTTGAACTTTCTTGTTTGTTTATGCCCTGACACGTCATTGATGTGGTCGCTGTAAATATAATAGGGGGGTTTGCAGAGTCTAAACAGGCACAAATGTGAGCTATAATGAGCATAATCGACTCCATTACCTCTGGAATATCCGAATTTGTTGACTTTTTTTTCTCCACAAATACACCAAAATCATACTTTGAAAATGATAAAGCACCTTATTTAGAATTAGAATCTATTGAATGGAAGGATGAATATACATCGGCTACTCTAGATGTCACTACACAATATACACTGTTTGACCACGATTTAGGCCAGGAGGCAGTTAGGCATAATCTAGAAACAGATAAGTAAATTGATCCTGCTTTTGAAGAATTTTTGATCTAATCTATTACATTTATTTTTACTCATTTTTTTATATTTGATAAAGAGTTTTTTTCTACATATCAAAGGAATTGCCATGGGCACCAAGTTCACATCTGGTTGCACGACCACCTTTATGGATTGTTGGGAGAAATTAAGCATTTGGAATAACAATCCCTTTGGGACTAACTTGGGTGCTCTGGAGGCGGTACGTAGATGATATTTAAACAATCTGGAAACCTTGAAAAATGTTATATAATATATTAATCAGAATTAATTATCTTGAAAATTCTCCCCTCAAATTGATAAAATTAAAAAAGAATTAAATCTTACGATATATGTAGAAAACTCGGAAATCACAACCCTTAAATTTTTTCTAAAACCCACCGACACTAATAGCTTTATTGACATTAGGCATCATCATCCAAAATGGCTATCTAGCGTACCTAAAAGTCAGTTCATCAGACTATGTAGGAATTGTTCAAAGAGAGAACAATATTTAAAACATCAAATATTTTAAAAGATCCATTTTTACAAAATGGGTTTTGAAAATCAATTTTTAAATTCATATATTGAAAGAGTAGGGAATATTAAGAGAGGTGACCTATTAATTGCTAATCAAAAAGAACAAAATACAATAAATATGGGTTTGCTTTTAATATAAATGTTACGGTTACACTTACCTGGAGGTCCCTCGCTGCGTCTCCGTCCGCGGCTGAGGTGGTTCCCCCTCAGTACACGCCAAGGACACTGGCATACTCAGCCGCAGGAACAAACAGCCAACATCCCTGCGGCACATGGATGCAGTACCGCTGCTCTCCACACCGCGGCCCGTGGGAGGCTTCAGCCAAACCCATGTGTGTACTTCCCAGACTCTAGGCCCGTTTGAGCCTGACAGCCGTATTCTTAAAGGGACAGAACACCTGAAAATATTTAAAGAGACTAATCACTTTCTAGCCAATAGCATGTGAGAGATGGATACCTCTCCCCTATATAATCTCTGCCTACCCTTACCTCAGTGCTCAGTTATACTGTGCTCTTTGGTGTGTACACTTCTGTAAATCCTGTTATCATCTGACACTTGACATATCTGTCTGTTATACCATTCCTGAACCTGCACTGCCTGCCCCTGACCTCAGCTTTCCCTGACTACGAGATTGTCTCATCCCTATTCGGTACCTCGCATTCGGCTTACTACTGCCTCCTGGGCACCACCTGTCAAAAAATCCCAACAATAAAATACAATTCTAAAGTCTTTGTGGTGAAACGTATTGTTAAAAAATATTGGCCATTGCTGTTAGAAGACGAATATTTGAAACAAGAATTACCTGTTGTACCGGAAGTTATTTTTAACAAAGGGAAGAATTTTAAAAATTTTATAGCTCCCAGTACTTTTAGAAGAAAAAGATGTCCAAGTAAAAGGACAAATAAGTGGCTTGTTTACTTGTGGCCATTGTAAAGGGTGCACACATCCACATGGCCTGAGGATCGATGTTTTTTGCGAAGACGTTTCTCACTTTCCTGTTCTTGTGTGTTGCCATTAGGTCTACTTGTGGCATGCCCCATACTTGTGTAATGTCCTCGAATACTTTGCTTGACAGACTCCATTCCCCTGGATCTAATTCCACTCTGCTCAGGAAATCCGTGATGGAATTCTGGATTCCCGGAAGATGAACTGCTGATATGCCTGCTAGATGTTTCTGTGAAAAGGACATCAGAGGTTTCATAATCGATATCATTTTGTTCCTTGATGATTTATGAGGCGACTACAGTGGCATTGTCTGATCTGATCTTGACCCACTTGAAGCGTATGAGGGGAAGGAAAACTTCTAGAGCTCTTAGCACTGCCAAAAGTTCTAAAGGTTGGAGGGAGTCTCTGTTGCTGGAAAAGTCAATTTTCCTTGGATAAACTGATCTTGCAGGTGAGCTCCCCATCCCCACTGGCTTGCATCCGTGGTAATAACCGTCCATGTGATGTTCCCCAATGGAAATCCTCTGAACAGGGATTTTTTCTGTAACCACCATATCAGTGATTGATGGACCTGAGGAGGAATCTTGATAGGCTGTCGTGGATTTCTCGTTCTGAACTGGAGGATGAAGTTCTTCTGGAATTTCCTCATCCTCCATTGGGCCCATCTTGTCAGCCCGGAGCCTAACAGACGCATTTCTCTGCTGAGGTCACAATGGATGCCAATATGTCTTTGACTTTGTTTATCAACTGTGTACCTCTTTCTGGAGACAGTTGCACTGTGCCTGCTAGCGTTTTGAATATGGCCCCCAAATATTTCATCTTTTGAGCTGGCTGTAATTGGCTCTTCTTCTCGTTTATCTTCCAACCATGACGGTGTAGGAAACGTAGACAGATGTGCCCATGGGTCTGAAGGGTATCTTTGTCTTCTGCCAAAATAAGGATGTCGTCTAGGTAATGGTAAATGGCTATGCCCTTTTTCCTGAGCTCTGCAATTAAGACAACCAAGACTTTGGAGAATGTTCTTGGAGCTGTGCTGAGACCGAATGGTAGGGCCCGGAATTGAAAATGCCCTTTTTCCACCGCGAACCAAAGGAACTTCTGATGTTCTGCTGCAATAGGGATGTGGAAATAGGCGTCTGCCAAGTCTATAGAAATCATCCATTGGTGTGGAAAAACAACCTTTATGATGGATTGAATTGACTCCATTTTGAACTTTCGGATGAGTAGATACTGGTTTAGACTGCTTAAGTCTAAGATAGGTCTCCAACCACCTGAAGCCTTTCTGGTGAAGAACAGATGAGAGTAAAAACCTTGATCTTGTAGGCTCCGAGATACTTTAATGATGACTCTTTCTTCCTGGAGTGTAGAGATGAAGTCCTTCAAGGCCTGTCTTTTTTCTGCTTCTCCTGGCCAGTTGGTTGTTTGGAAGGAGTAAGCTGGAGGGGGTCTGAAGAATTCTAAACGATATCCTCTTCTTATGATATCCAACACCCATTTGTCTGTGGTGGATTGTTCCCATGCTTCTTGGAAGAAAAACAGACGTGCCCCCACTCCTGCTGACTGGTGGGGGAACCAGTCATAAGGATCTGGGATTTTTGTGGAAAGAGGTGCCTCTAGATTTTCCACCTCTGGAAGATGACTGACCCCCTATGCATGGCTGGGATCTTCCATGCTCCCTTCCTGATTTATAGGATCTAGCATCTCGGAAGGAAAAATAATCTGGATATCTTTTGGACCGAAAGGATCCCCTAGGCTTCCGATCCTGTGGGAGAAAGGCTCTTTTGCCTTCAGCTGCTCTTTTGATGCATTTATCCAAGTATTTCCCAAACAACATGTCTCAGTGGAAAGGTAAGGCACATAGACTGGATTTAGAAGAGGTCTCTGCTATCCAGGATCTTAACCACAAAGCTCTCCTGGCTGAAACGGAGAGGGCCATATTTCTGGCTAAGGCCTTGACCAGGACCACAGAAGCGTCAGAAGAAAAGTCTACTGCAAGCTTTATATCTTTGAGACTTTCTAGGAGACTGGATCTGCTTCTGCCTCTTTGAATGTCCGCTTCTAGATTTTCCAACCAGATCTTTAAAGCTCTGGAAACCGAAGTAAGAGCTACTGCTGGATGGAGGCCTGTGCCTGCTGCTACGTAAGCCTTAGCGAGGTTTAGATCCATCTTTTTATCCATGGGATCTCTAAATGAGCCTGTGTCGTCAACTGGTAGGGTAGTGTGTTTGGCCAGTCTTACTACGGCTGCATCTACCATAGGAGCCGAATCCCAACAGGAGGAGTCTTTTCTATCAAATGGATAAAGACGTGAAATTCTGCCTTGAGATGTCAATTTTCTGCATGTATTAGACCATTCGTCTTCAATCAGTTCTTTGATTGTCTCATGAACTGGAAACGCAGCTCTTTTCTTCTTTAGATCTGTGAAATATCTGCTGGAAGTAGAAGGTTGTTCAGAGGATACTACCTTGAGGCTCAAAGATTTACGGACTCTGGCTATTAAGTGATCTACTTGAGCAGGTTCCATAAATTCTGGGGCTAAAGATTCTTCTTCTGAAGAGGACAGCCCTTCTCTATAGGAGTCCATGGAATCATCCGAGGATTCCTCCTGAGAGAAATCAAAGGGTTCAGTAAGCCTGGGCCTTTTGTGAGATTTTCCAGCTTCTCTGATGCCCTGAGACACGGCTTGCTTAATAAATTCCACTATATCTGGAGTAGGAGTAGGAGTAGAAGCTCCAGCAGCTGTAGACAGGCATTCTGCACATAGACGCTTCCCTTCTAGCGGTTTATTGTTGCATGCCTCGCATCTCTTCTTCATCGGCGATTTGCCTTTGGAAGTTCTGGATGCTTGAATTCCCGTAGAGCTATCATGATAGGGAATATAATTAATCCAGGCACTCTTTTGTTTGTGATTATAAAAGAGAGGGAAGAAAAAAAAAATAGAAAATGTTGGCTTACCTATAACCTTTAGATTGTGACCTTTGTTTATGTATAGATGCCTCAGAGTCTGATGAGAATGAAATATCCTTTTCCATTTTCCTTGCTGTAATATAGGAAGGAATTGAGATATTTATACTAAACAGTATAAAAATTCAATTATGAAAGAGAAAGGAATGTGCCTTTAAGAAGAAAAAACCTACCTGAGGTTCAGCAAAAAGAAGCTTGAAATTAACAGTCAAAACTGGAACCAAGATTACTGAAAGGATTCCCAGATGCTAGTAATCTGAAAAAGGTACTTCAGTTTGATTTTGGCGCCTTTAAAGGGAGCGTGTGACGTCAATGATGACGTCACCGGCTATGAGAACGTAATGCGCATGCGCGCATGTACTCTGCGCATGCGCGGAAGTCCGCACGACGTGCCCGCCGGTCCGCGCATGCGCGTAAGTCCCCAGGAAGCAGCCGCCGGTCCGCGCATGCGCGGAGACCCAATGACGCGGCCGCCAATCCGTGCATGCGCGGAAGACCTAATGGCGTGGCCGCCGGTCCGTGCATGAGCGGGGACCGGGAATGACGCACCTAAAGGGGAGGGAGAGGGGGGAAGAAAAAAGAAAAGTAGAAGAAATGGCACATAGAACTTTTACTGAGAGGTGGGAGGGGGGAACCTGACAGCCATAAAGTTATACATATACTTGTAAATATGTATTTTGCTTACTGTGCATGCCAGGAAAAGATAAGAAGAATCTTCTGAGGATGAGGTTCTTCTGCCACTTCCTGCTACCGCTTGGTCACTGCAGGGAATTGTTCTTATTGGCAATTTTCTCTTGCTACCCCTAGGGTCACTGCAAGTGGCTTCCGGTCACTAAAGGAGCATCTCCAGGGGGTTTTCCTTTGCGCAGGGCCACGAACTGGAGACTTCCCAAGGAAGAGAGGCTGAACTCCCTTGGGGCCGAAGGTAAAAACCCTCAGGTAAGCCAAAAAAGAAAGAAAAAAATGTTCACAGTCTGTAATGACTAGAGTCCTATAGGGATAGGACAGGAACAAAAAGACTGAGGGAGTAATGGTGGGAGGGGGTATTTATACCTCCATTTTAATTGTGTTCCTGTCTAATTAGGGATAGGGAGGAGCTAACCCATTGTTGTCCTGCCATGGATATGGCCAGGAAATATATCTATGTATAAATAAATAAATAAAAATAATACGAAATATACATATGTCCATATACATAATTACATAAATAATTTCATAAATATACACGTAGACGTCAAATATATAAATATGTATATATATTAAAATTCTATGTGCGTATTTATGTAATATTTTTACCTAATTAAGTAATTTTAATGATTGCAATTTGAGGGACCTTCCTGCCAACCCAGGTCGAAAGTCCAGATAATTTAATTTGCTAGCACTGTGTTTAACCCTGTAACTTTCTATGACACCCTAAAACCTGTACATTGGGGTACTGTTTTACTCGGGAGACTTCGCTGAACACAAATATTAGTGTTTCAAAACAGTAAAACATATCACAGCGATGATATTCTCAGTGAAAGTGAAGTTTTTTGAATTTTTCACACACAAACAGCATTTTCACTGATGATATTATTGCTGTGATACATTTTACTGTTCTGATACACTAATATTTGTGTTCAGCGAAGTCTCCTGAGTATAACAGTACCCCACATGTAGAGGTTTTATAGTGTTTGTGAACGTTACAGGGTCAAATATAAGGCTTGATTTTACTTATTTTTTTTTTATTGACATTTGTCAGATTGGTTAGGTTGCCTTTGAGAGCGTATGGTAGCCAAGGAATGAGAATTAGCCCCATAATGGCATACCATTTGCAAAAGAAGACAACCCAAGGTATTGCAAATGGGGTATGTTCAGCCTTTTTTTAGTAGCCCCTTAGTCACAAACACTGGCCAAAGTTAGCGTTTTTTTGCATTTTTAACACACAAACAAATATAAATGCTAAATTTGGCCAGTGTTTGTGACTAGGTGGCTACTAAAAAAGACTGGACATACCCCATTTTGAATACCCTGGGTTGTCTACTTTAAAAAAATATGTACATGTGAGGTGTGATTCAGGGATTTATGACAGATAACGGTGTTACAATGTCACTATTGATAAATTTAACCCCTTCAGGACCGGACTGTTTTTGCGATGTTTGTACGTTAAGGACCAGAGCTATTTTAACACTTTTGTGGTGTTTGTGTTTAGCTGTAATTTTCCGCTCTCTCATTTACTGTTCCGATACAAATTATATATTGTTTTTTTCAGGACAAAAAGGGCTTTCTTTACATACTATTATTTTTATCATGTCATATAATTTAATTTTAAAATAATAATAAAATATGGTGAAAAATATGTTTTTTGACTTCTACTTAAATAATATTTTACTGATCTACAAAATCGAATGAAACAAACTGCTAAATAGATTCAAAATGTTGTCCTGAGTTTAAAAACACCCAATGTTTATGTGTTTTTTTGCTTTTATTTGCAAGTTATAGGGCTATAAGTACAAGTAGGAAATTGCTGTTTCAAAATGTACATTTTTTAAATGTATCAATAGTAACATTGTAACACTGTTATGTCATAAATCTCCAAAAAACACCCAACATGTATATATTTTTCTTAAATTAGATAACCCAGGGTATTCATCTAAGAATATTTTGATACTTTCTATGGGATACCCCCCATGTATAGGTGTTTTGGGTTGTTTGGGGGCTAAAAGGCCACATTTTGCAGGTGCGCATATCAGTTTCTCAGCTTGGAATTTTGACATGTAGTCAACCTGCATGCATGTCCTATTTGGGACATTTTTGAAGCCGGCCAATGTATTTTACCCCCATCAAACCATATATTTTTGAAAAGTAGACACCCTAGGGTATTTCACATGGTGGAATTTTTACACTTTCCATGCACTAATTCTACCACCAGGCTTTGTCAAACATTGAGTTAGTAAAAATGTTTCTGTTTTTTTCACACACGTACTTTAGGCATGAACTAACAGATCCTGTTATGTGTCACTGCCAAACAACACCCCAATATGTGTAAAAACAAAACAAGTGCACACTTATACAGCAAGGTGTAATCAGGCTCTACACTTAAGTGGAGGATTCCCTTAACCTTCACAAATAGTCACATACACAAAAAAATATATAAGTGGAGCACTGAAATACCTGTACAAACGATAATAAGATGTATGTTGGTGGGACCGTATTTACAATGTCCTGTAAGTAATACACAACCAGATCATAGTGCAGACATATGTAATAAAACGAGAAATAGCACAAAAACTATATAAATTTCCAACTCTCCAAACAAATATAGAGTCAAAAGGTCACCTGGCTCTAGTGTTAGACGCCTTGGGATCTTTAAAAGGGGATCCACTACCCTCTCTTTGTCTCCTCCTGGTTTCCTCCACTCCCAAAAATAATGTAGAGGTGTAGATAAGAAGGTCTCCAAATAGTTGGGAAGTAATTTATTCAATAAAATCAAATTAACAATAAAAATAACATAAAAGATTCTACTGAATCAAAATAACATGAAATAAGTCCTTCAAATAAGTCCAAAACGCGTTTCGCCAATGACTGGCTTCCTCAGTTGGTATGAAAATTCAAATGTGAGCATCTCCTCTTTTATAGGTCCTTAATTAATCGATTACCAGCATCTGTAAGGGCGGGAATCCACTTGGTGGAACGCACGCATGACACGCACGTCCTTGTCGGCCTTAACATATGCGGAAGTTCGGTCCGTAAAGCGCACACGTGACCGAATGACGCGTGCGTCTATGTGTCGATCACCTGATCGGCTTCCTGTTTCGTCTTCGTGGAATGCATATATGTGTTCCACTTTATCCGGAATTTGTACAGTCCACAATCCTTAATTAGATCTAAATAATAATGAGTCCGCTCTCACATTAATGAACATATGGAGAAAGGACAAGTTAGAGAAAAGAGGGAAGGGGGAGAGAATAATAATATCAGATCTCAAATATTGCAGTATAAATCTTCATAAATCAATGTTAAAAAGCATCTAATATAATAGAATAATAAAATAATAAAATATGGGGACTATATGAAAAAAAGAAAAATTAATTGGTTAATATATGAGGCTGAAAATAAAAACCTCATAAAAACAATATACATAGTATCACTAAAAATGACAAAGTTGAGGGGCAGGGCCTGACTGGCAAGCTGGCCAGACGTGCTTCTGAGAGCTCCTGCAAATTATTGAAAAAACTGCTCTAAAATCGACTAAAAACCAGCATTTAACAAGCACAAAAAGCTCAGAAACAGCACAGCAGGCATCCCCTATGACAGGGACTCACAGGATCCCACACTTTCCGATCCAAGAGGCTTGATATGCCCTGAGGCCTTGAGGCCTACCAGGACGGTGGGCTCGACTACGGGAGGAGGCGGCCGATCCCCCGTGAGAGAACACGCTGTCCAAAGGCAGCCGCACTCACCCTGCTACCCCCCCCCCCTTTGGACCGGTGGGGGTTATCCCGGTCCCCACTGGGCATGGCACCACCCTGTATAGCCCGCAACTACCTGAGCCTTAAACCGCGTGGCGGTTCCAAGATGGCCGCCACGCAGAAGCCCTCACTGCAGCAGACAGACAAAGAGACTCGGGACTGGATGCGGGGCTTTGAGGCCAGATTCAACAGGATCTGCCGTAATTTCTGGGACCGCATAAACAGCAGACCCAGGATCAGTGTCTCACCTGCCCAAGACCATCGCAGTCAGCGGAGGCCGGTCACGGCAACACTGCCCCAGCCCTACGCATCGAGAGGCAAAGCCACAACGAAACCCACTGGGAACCCTGATACAGAGGCAAAGGAGGGAAAGCAGAGGCAGGCACCCTGGGCCCGACCAAACCCCCGACGACACGGTAAGGTTCGGAACGGCTTGAGAGGCCCCCGAGCACACCGTCCAAGACTCCACAAGGCTCCCTCTCAGCGCACTGAAAACTTCCTGGCACGAGAGAAACCTGCAAGAGGACCACAATCACCCACCTTACCTCCTCGCGGTAATCACTGGGGGCGATGTGAGGAGAGTCGAACCCAAGCCCACAGACCAGCGGGTCGACAGACAAGCACCTGTGCTATGAGAAGCCCTGACCCAACACATGGAACATGCCCCTGTACCACTAGCAAGGCGTGGGAACGCACCCACACCAGAGAAAGGTGGCCCCCTCACATGCAGAAAGGTGGGCATGTATCCTGCAGAGCACACAGCCTGCCAGCACTGGGTATTGGCTAAACAAACCCATGTAGGTCACCTAATGCACAGTCTAGTTTAAATATATTACATGATTGTGAAGGTGCATACTATATGCAATGACTCTAAGATCTCTGCCATAATCTTGAAAATTTAGGACTTTATAAGATCTATTTCAGAGGAATAACCCAGTAGCCGTACAACTCAATTATATTCCATCTAGCAATAATAATTCTCATGTTATCTTGCTATCGTGTCTAGCCTCCTCTCTGCCTTTCAAAACACACCTCTTATCCTGTAGAGTCCAGCATGCTCAGACAGTAACTCTTGGTCTTAATTATAAGTACAGTGCTATACATGTCTACTTAACTCTTGTCAAATGCAGATAGCATAGCAAATAACCAGTATGTACTGTTATAAGCAACTTGCCTAGGTTAATTATTTACTGCGTGTCATGCCATATTTGTTCCTCCTGACTACTAAATTTAAAACTGTGCAATGCTACCAATGCCATACTGATGTCTTTCTATGTATACCGTTCAGTTTAAACTTAAGTTAAGCCATTAAAACAGGGCACTCTAGCTAGCTAAGCAATGTTTAACAATTATTAATTATTAGTATATACTCTCTGTATGTTTGCAGTCTTAAGCCTGATGATCATAACGTGAACCGCTACAACAGACATACAAAGTTAGCGTGTATTAAGCTTATTTACACATCATAAAAATTGTGCCTTTTTCCAAATGCCATGCAACTGTTAACATATACATAGACAGAGGAAAATGAGATACGGCTGTACATAATCTAGAACAGGAACAGAAAAAGATACATAGTGTGATACAGCATGCATGTATGCAGGTATGCATTTTTGTATTGATTGATTTTATTTGAATTTTGGTCCCTGAGGAAGTTCCTTTGCATAGGAACGAAACGCGTAGGACCTTCCCTTTGCTTTTATTTCTACTGAATGCGGCTAATATTTGTAGCCTTTTTTCTACAATAAATTTGCATATTTATTTTACCTACCTCTACCGAAGTCTCATTCCATTTTTTTGGTCCGCTTGGAGTTCCAGTGGAGAGTGGAGACGCTCAGCCGCCCAAATTTATCGGGGCAGGCACCTGTTCAGGCGCATTATTCACTTTGATCTTGTGAGTGCATTATTGTATTAGCGCATTACTTTGTGTTTTGCTGTATCACACTATGTTCTAGATTATGTACAGCCGTATCTCATTTTCCTCTGTGTCTATGTATATGTTGTAAAAGGTCGGGAACTGGGCCACGACCTTGAGAGGCTGTTTTGACTTTATCAGATAAGTATAAGTACATCTAGATACCATTGTCACTTACTTTGAGATATCACATATATATATATACTGTTTGAACTGTTAACATATACCTGTTTTGAAATTGCCTGTAATTGCTATCGTAAACATTTGTAAACATTTTTTTTTGTTATTCCGTGCACAACAAAAATAAAGAATTTAAAAAAAAAAAAATGACAAAGTTAAATAACAGTCATAAAATAGAAGTATAAAGTGCACATAGTGAACATGGACAGGAATTAGACCCCTTTACAAGTTCATATACTTTAAAATCATGTATAGGGAAAGTGAAAAGTTCTATGGAGAGGTGGGGAAAATATATTGTTTGTTTTTAAGTGGTAGTTTCATAAAAAATGACAAAGCTCAAAATCTAAATTCAATCCATACGGAACTCGAGCCAGGTGACCTTTTGGCTCTATATTTGTGAGTTGGAAATTTATATAGTTTTTGTGCTAGTTCTCGTTTTATTACATATGTCTGCACTATGATCTGGTTGTGTATTACTTACAGGACATTGTAAATACGGTCCCACCAACATACATCTTATTATCGTTTGTACAGGTATTTCAGAGCTCCACTTATATTTTTTTTGTGTATGTGACTATTTGTGAAGGTTAAGGGAATCCTCCACTTAAGTGTAGAGCCTGATTACACCTTGCTGTAAGAGTGTGCACTTGTTTTGTTTTTACACAATATTTCTTGTTTCCCTTTGTACACACTCATCAGTTCAATATGTCATTTTTAGATGAAAGGAATTACATGATAGAGAACAGAGACTCGGTGTTCTCAAACACAACAGAAGAAACAACTGAAGAGGTTTAGGTTAATAAAGATATCTATAAGCATAAACTTGAAAAAACATTGATTAGAGAAATGAAATCAAAGTGGGAAATTGCCACTCTTAAAAAATATGTTAAAGAAAAAATCACACCAAGAGGCTTAAGATTTTCTAAAGATCCCTCTTTTGATTGTGAATATAAATATTTTATAGATGGATGGAATAAGCTGTTAGATGGATTCTCATTCAGCTTAATGGGATATATAGTAGCAAGGAGAGAAGAGAATCTCATTAAGCTGGATGAGGACATAAAAAATTTCAAAAAAGGCTTAAGTGATACAACCAGTCCAGAAATATTTAATGAGACCATTACAGAAATAAAAAAGAAAATAGACAGAACAGAGAGAGAAGTAATAGACACTAAGAGACGTAAATACCTAAGAGATTTGGAGGACTATAAAACAGAAAATATTAGAAATAGTAATAGACCTGATAGTTGGAATAAACAACGTAGGGGGAGAACACACAGTCGTCAAAGACAGTATAGAAGAAAAAGATCCCCTAGCCAAGAGAGATATTACCAACAAAGTCATTACCTACAGAAGAATAGAGGCCAAAGATTTCAACAAATTCAAAAATATGATAGGTATCATCACACTCATAGGAGAATGGAGGGAAAAAGTGATCATTACACCCATAGGAGAATGGAGGGAAAAAGTGAGCACGAAATGAATCAAGAATTGAAAAGACAAAATAAGAGAATGGGGGATCAATATGATACTACCTCTTTCTATAAACCTTATACTTCTAGGCAAGAACCAAGAAAGGGAGATTATACTAGAAGCTATAGTGAGGTAGTCGCCAATTTCCCAAAAAAACAACACAACCCCACAAGAATTATCCAGAAGTCTCCTAGGAGGAAACAAAAAAGTTCAGATGATCGACACATTACTACGTATAATCGTTTTCAGATTCTAGATCATAATACCTCCCCCAGACCTTCTCCTTTTCACAAGAGTCCAATACAACCCAGATTGAAACAGTTACAAAAGTCACGGGAATGGGACTCACCGGGCAAACGGAGAAGATCATGGGAAGAAGGAGAAATAGAAGACGAGGAGGAAAGGGAATACAACAGGGAGAAAAGAGGACGGATGTAGAATATAAGGGAATTTTTAATCTTGCAGATAAAGAATTGAGTAAAAATGAACTAGAGATTTTAAATAAAGGATTAAAGTTTTCACCAACATCTGATTTTAAACCTTTTGAATTTTTTATAGATCTTAACCGTATCTTAAAGTTTTTCCATAATAAGAGCAATACAATGGAACAAACCACCACCTCTACATACATACATAGTAATCTCAAAGAGAAATCTAAATTTTTTCCTAAAAATATGATCTCTAGTGAGATTCAGACATTTGAGACTATGGTGATGAAGGATGTTAGTAAGATCAAACGCACCAATAAATATCTAAAAAATCTCTCATCTGTTGGGGCAAAAACCCTAAAAGACATGCAAAAAAACGATGATTTTATCATAAAGCCAGCAGATAAAGGGGGGGGGGGGGGGGAGGGAGATTTATACTGCAATATTTGAGATCTGATATTATTATTCTCTCCCCCTTCCCTCTTTTCTCTAACTTCTCCTTTCTCCATATGTTCATTAATGTGAAAGCGGACTCATTATTATTTAGATCTAATTAAGGATTGTGGACTGTACAAATTCCGGATAAAGTGGAACACATATATGCGTTCCACGAAGACGAAACAGGAAGCCGATCAGGTGATCGACACATAGACGCACGCGTCATTCGGTCACGTGTGCGCTTTACGGACCGAACTTCCGCATATGTTAAGGCCGACAAGGACGTGCGTGTCATGCGTGCGTAACACCAAGTGGATTCCCGCCCTTACAGATGCCGGTAATCGATTAATTAAGGACCTATAAAAGAGGAGATGCTCACATTTGAATTTTCATACCAACTAAGGAAGCCAGTCATTGGCGAAACGCGTTTTGGACTTATTTGAAGGACTTATTTCATGTTATTTTGAATCAGTAGAATCTTTTATGTGTTTTTTTTATTGTTAATTTGATTTTATTGAATACATTACTTCCCAACTATTTGGAGACCTTCCTATCTACACCTCTACATTATTATTGGGAGTGGAGGAAACCAGGAGGAGACAAAGAGAGGGTAGTGGATCCCCTTTTAAAGATCCCAAGGCGTCTAACACTAGAGCCAGGTGACTTTTTGGCTCTATATTTGTGAGTTGGAAATTTATATAGTTTTTGTGCTATTTCTCGTTTTATTACATATGTCTGTCTGCACTATGATCTGGTTGTGTATTACTTACAGGACATTGTAAATACGGTCCCACCAATATACATCTTATTATCGTTTGTACAGGTATTTCAGTGCTCCACTTATATTTTTTTTGTGTATAACACCCCAATATGTGTTCAGTAACATCTCCCGAGTACAGGGATACCCCCCATGTATAGGTGTTTTGGGTTGTTTGGGGGCTAAAAGGCCACATTTTGCAGGTGCGCTTATCAGTTTCCCAGCTTGGAATTTTGACATGTAGTCAACCTGCATGCATGTCCTATTTGGGACATTTTTGAAGCCGGCCAATGTATTTTACCCCCATCAAACCATTTATTTTTGAAAAGTAGACACCCTAGGGTATTTCACATGGTGGAATTTTTACACTTTCCATGCACTAATTCTACCACCAGGCTTTGTCAAACATTGAGTTAGTAAATTGTTTTCAGTTTTTTTCACACACCTTGTACTTTAGGCATGAATGATCAGATCCTGTTATGTGTCACTGCCAAACAACACCCCAATATGTGTTCAGCAAGATCTCCTGAATACAGTGATACCACCCATGCATAGGCTTGTCGGGTTCTTTGGGGGCTAAAAGGCCACGTTTGGCAGGTGCGCTTATCAGTTTCCCAACTTAGAATTTCGACCTGTAATCAACCTGCGCCCATGTCCCATTTGAGCCAATGTATTTTACCCCCATCAAACCATATATTTTTGAAAAGTAGACAACCCAGGGTATTTTAAATGGAGGTATTTTTTTTTTTTTTTAATCCTTTATTTTTGCACACGATAGGTAAGGCAAGATTCATACAACTTGAAGGCTTGCGCAGAAGCCAAAAATATACACAAAGAGTTTTGTAAATGCAACAATGCAACAACAGCATATATTACAAGCCACCTTGATAATTCTATTCAACTTGCCCCCCATCGAGGGTTTTATATTGTTTATACAGCATAAGTATTAAAATTCCTCACTTTTGCCCGAGGGTGTCATAACAGGAACGGTACTATTGTGTGTCCTGCTTAAAAGCCTCAGTGGAAGAGATCGGTCCGAGGAAAACAGTCTTAACGACTGCAGTCCTCCAGACACGCTTATCCCTAATTTCCGTAGCGCTTGATCCCCATCGGGGATTTGGTATGATGCTATACGTTTTGGCTATTGTCTTCCAATATCTATTCGAATAAAGGACCAGGAACACAAGGTAACGTGTCCGGTTAGCGGTAACCAACATTAGTGATACAAGAGGTCACCTAATAGCCATAGCCAAACCATCCCGAGCTTCCCCGTACAGGTCGTCACAGTCAGCTGACTCTAGTTGGAGGAAGTTTATAAGACTCGGGGAATTACCCTTTGTCCCACAAAGGTCCTGCCAGGAAAAAAGGCATCCGGAGAATACGATATCTCCGCATTCCCTTATCGCACCGATCGTATCTGAGGAGATGTTGGGTATACAGGCAAAGTGAGGAACCAATAAGAATAAGACCTTCAATAAAAAGAAAAGACCTACCCTCGAAACCCGATGCCTAGAAATCAGGGGTGGTTGTAGGAGAAAGAGAAGTAAAAGATCAGAAGAAGAGAAGAGAAAAAGAGGTGAGGCGCTGGAGCTGGGACGCAACGAGAGCGGGGCAACCAGCCCAGGGGACCGCGGGACCGACAGAGGGAAAGCCGAAGAGCCCCCCATGCCCCATCTTCCTGGTGAACATATTCCGTTTACGCAGATCCTGCTACGCTATTATCCCAGGGCTCCCAAAGTTTTATGAACTTCTCTGTCGTACCCTTCACCCGTGCCGTCAGGTCGTCCATCAGTCGGCAGTCTCGGATCCGAGATATCACGCCTGAGATCTCTGGGCCTTCCGGGGAGAGCCAAGCTTTCGCAATAGTACGTCTAGCCCCGAGGGTTAGTTTATGTACCAATGTCTGCTCCCGTGTGGTCCATCCGTCAAGGGGTCTATTCAGTAAGTAAACCCATGGGTCCAGTAATAGGGGTTTGTTAAAGGTCTGAGTCAGTAAGTCCTCTACTGCCTTCCAGAAGCTACGTAGTTTCGGACAATCCCACCACATGTGGAGGTATGTACCTTGGTTACCACATCCCCTCCAGCAATCATCGGTATCCAGTTTGTGCATCTTATATAGTTTGACAGGGGTGGTATACCAACGGAACATAGTCTTCCATGATTGTTCCTGGAGAGTGACGCAGACGGAGGAGTTCTTATTAGCCTCCCATATGTCCTGCCATTCCACCCCCTCCAGAACCTCTCCCAGATCTGCCTCCCACTGGTCGGCGTAGGTCAGACGTCCCCATTCTTTGTTCTCCGAGCTAAGGTGGGCGTACAAGAGTGTGATCATACCCTTAGGGACGGATCCTTCTCGGCACAGCTTCTCATAGAAAGTCATCCCTGTTTGCGCAGCTCCCTATGGGGCTTTTTGGCGAAGTCCCGAATCTGAAGATAGCGAAAGAAGTCTGATGGTGTTAAGTGGGAGTCCCGTCTAAGGTCGTCAAACAGGATTATCTGTCCGTTGTGGTAAAGTTGGTGAATCCGCCTTAACCCTAATCCCTCCAGATTCCTAAAATCTCTAGGAGCCATTCCCGGTGGAAATTCCCTGTTCCGGAGAATCGGGGTCAAGGGGGAGGGGGAAGATGACAGTCCGTATTTGCAGTTAGTCTCGTCCCAAATGCGGAGCGAGTTCCGGATGGACGGGCAAGATGCCCGTGTCGGGGGCCTGTATTCCTTCTGGACCCACATGGTAAAGTGGGGGACGTTGCTCCCCGTCATCCAGGATTCAATCTCCACCCATCGCCTCTCCCCTGTCGACGAGTGCCACATCGCAACCTGAGTCAACTGGGCTGCCAGGTAGTAGAAGTAGACGTTTGGTAGGCCCAGTCCCCCTCTATCCCTACGTCTGTAGAGGACTTGGCAAGATATCCTATGTCTCCTATTCTGCCATATAAATGCGCTGATTGATCTTTGTAGCGGTATCAGTTGGGATTTTGTAACTCGGATCGGCAAGGCTTGGAATAGGAACAGGATGCGCGGGAGGACGTTCATTTTAACCGAGTTAATCCGTCCGATCCAGGAGATGGGCTTGTCCGTCCACTTCTCCAGGTCTCCGGTCAGAGTGCGAATCATGGGGTCATAATTAGCTGAGTATAGGCGTAGAGGGTCGGCCGTAAGTTGTATACCCAAGTATTTCAGGGCGTCTCTTTCTATTTTAAGGCCGTAGGTCTCTTGAATACGGTGAACGGTGGCATCTGGCAAATGAATCGGCATTGCGCTGGTCTTGCTCATGTTGGCCTTATAACCCGACATCGCGCCATACTCTCTGATGACTCCTTGTAGAGCGGCCATGGAGTCCAGAGGGTTAGTAACGGTAAGGAGGATATCATCGGCGTATGCCGATACGGTGAACTCACTATCCCCCACGCGTGCTCCCTGTATGTTTGGGTGATGCCTTATGGCTTGGAGCAGAGGTTCCAGAGCCAGTACAAATAAGAGGGGGGAGAGTGGGCAACCCTGTCTTGTACCGTTAAACAGCCGAAACGGCGTCATAGGGGCTCCTGTGATCCACACTTGTGCCTGAACGTTGTGGTACATGGCCTTCGTGGTTGTTATGAATTCATCCGGGAACCCCAGGTGTTTCAGTACCGTAAATAGAAATTGCCACCGCACCCTGTCAAAAGCCTTTTCTGCGTCGATAGCTACCACCAGCGTCGGTACTTTCGAGGTCACTTGTTGCCAGATCAAATCAATATTCCTCCGAGTGTTCTCAAACAGCTGTCTATCCGGAATAAAGCCAACTTGGTCGTCATGTACTAGAGAGGTCAGTAACGGGTTTAGTCTATCTGCTTGTATTTTCGCCAAGATCTTAAGATCATGGTTGATCAGCGAGATAGGCCGGTAGTTTTCAGGTGCGAGTGGGTCCTTATCGGGTTTGGGTATCAGTACAATCGTAGCGAGGGCCATTGTCGGATCCAGCCGACCTCCCTGCCGGAGGTCGGTGAAGAGCCTGGTCAGTGGAGGCACTAATTCTTCCCTAAATATTTTATAATAAGAGCCCTCGAAACCATCAGGTCCCGGTGCCTTATTGCCTTTTAAGTTAGAAATGGCTTTACTTACCTCCTCCTCGGAGATATCAGCCGCAAGAGTACCCACGGCCTCCCTCTTAAGTTTGGTCATCCCAAGTTTATTAAGGTATTCAAGCATGATCTTTTCCTCGCCTACATCATATGTCTGCTGGTCCGGCGTATGATTGTATAATTGTTTATAGTAGTTTTCAAACACCCGAGCGATCTCGTCGGGCCTCGTTTTGGTCGATCCGTCTGGGTGTCTTATGGCTGTTATATGAGAGCGTTCCTGTCTGGGTCGCAGAGTCCTGGCAAGGAGCGAGTCCATTTTGTTGGATTTTTCGTAAAAAGACCGCCGCGACCATACCATGGAGCGCGGCGCGTCGTCTAGCAGCAAAGTCCGGATGTCCCTCCTGACAACCTCCAATCGTTCGAATGTCACCGTATCTGGGGCCGTTTGGTGTTTCAGTTCAAGGGTCCTCAGCCGTTCCAGCAGAGTTTCCAATTGAAGATGTTTCAGTTTCTTTCGTCTGGTAGCCAGCTTTATGAGGGAGCCCCTGATGCCTTGTGGGCTGCCCAGATCGTGCTCGCGGAGACATCTGGGGTATCGTTCATGTCAAAATATTCATGGATTTCCAGACGGATCTGTTCCCTCAAAGCGGGATCCTGTAGCAAGGATGTGTTTAACCTCCAATTCCATGGAGAGGCCACGCAAAGGCTGCCCAAAGTAATGGTCACGTCGGCATGGTCGGACCATGAGATGTTACCGACTCTCGAGTCGACTATCCTGGGCATCCCCGTTGCATTGGCGAAAAAGAGATCGATCCGTGAATACGTACCATGCGGCGCCGAGTAGTACGTGTACTCCTTATCCCCCGGGTGGTGGGCGCGCCAGACATCCACCAGGCATGAGGCCGTCAAAAACCGGTTGAGCAACCGATCTTGGCCCCCTCGGCCTTGGGATCTCGGGGTACCGTCCCTAGTGCTCCTGTCTACTGCCGGGTTCGGAGTGGCATTGAAGTCCCCTCCGACATAAACCATACCATGGGGCAATGTCGCAATTTTCTCCTGGAGATTCTGCCAATAGGCGGGGTCTGGTTGATTAGGGGCATACACGTTGATGAGGTGAATCGCATGCGAGTGCAAGATGCCTGAGACTATAATGTACCGCCCCTCCGGGTCTGACTCTTGGGCCGTTCTCCTGAAGGGGCAGCTGGATTTGACCAGGATGGCCACTCCATTGCGTTTACGGAACGACCTGGCTTCATAAGAACCCTTAAAGACATGGTCCTTCAGGCCAAACTTGGCCTGCTTAGGAAGGTGTATTTCCTGTATAAATGCTATATCCGTATGTAGCCTCTTGAGTTCCTTAAACAATAGGCGACGCTTCCTGGGAGAGTTGAGACCCTTGACATTCAAAGTAGTGAGTTTAAGTGTCATATTGTTTCACGGTCCCCCCGCTTCTGAAGACCGGGACATACGGGACCCCACCCCCCCGGGCCCCGCGACCCCACCAAGGCCCCCCCCCACACCCCCACCCCCCAGCTCCGCACCTCTTGAAGAGAGAACAAAGAAAGAGAAAAAGGAAAGAGGAAAAGGGAAAGAAGAACCAGGGCATCCAAACCCAATTGGATGCAGAGAAGCACTGATCTCACCAGTAGCCAGTGTTTTGTGGGTAGCGTGTTCCCTCATCCCCCACCACGATCAACCCGATAAGGGAGCAAGGGTCCCTGCGCTCCCACTCGAATTGCGCCCGCTAAGACCTATATGGACCTACATGGGTTTAAGTAGAGCCTCCCCCGGTTGTTGAACCATTTGAGACATGAAAACTGCCACTGTGGTACCCTGATCAGTCATCTGTCTATGTCTCGTCTGTTGGGCCCGCAGAGCGGTATTGTCAGGGTACCTGTGGTCTCTACCTCCGAAAGAGGTAGAGACTTAGCTGTTCCTCCATCCAGACGGTCTGATGGCTCCCTTCCCCGCGGTCTATCCGGTCATGCTAGGCCGGCCGCGAGGGAGTGACTGCCTTTTACAGCATCTAGGCAGGAAGTAGTCATCAGGACACTCCCCCGGAACAACCTGTCAGTCAATGGCTGCAGGACCAATCAGGACGCCTTGGAGGCGTGGTTACTGCTCTGAACAGGGTATTTAACAGAGCTTCTTTCATTAGCTCATTGCCCTGTCGTGGTTCTAGCTTGTTCTAGTCACTCAGTGCTTGTGTATTCTATTATCCCTTTTGGTTTTGACCCGGCTTGTTTACCTTACTCTGCTTATCTCTGTTACCCTTGATTCGGCTTGTCTCTCGCTTACCTGTCTTCTGTTACCCTCGACCTCGGCTTGTCTTTGACCATTCTATACTGTACTACTTACGTTAGTCCGGCCATTCTAAGGTCCGGTATACGTATCTGGCTACTGTTTGTACTCTGCGTGTTGGATCCCTGTCCCGATCCTGACATTACAACAGGGCCAATGGATCCTGCAAGTACAAACAGTCAGCTGGCTGCTCCTGATCCTAGGTTTGAAGCCATGGATCACAGAATGGATCAGATGGCGCTTGCGCTACAGGCTCTATTAGCTTGTGCCAATAACCCACCAGAGGAGATACGTAATACCCCTGTTTCTCCTGTCTGTTCAGGTCTAGAGGTAACCACAGTGGGTGCTTCTTCTCGCATTACCCCCCCAGTACGCTATGGTGGGGCTCCTGAGAAGTGTCGTGGTTTTTTAAACCAAATTAGTATCCACTTTGAATTGCAACCTCGCTCTTATCCTACAGATAGGGCAAAAGTAGGATTTATTATCACCCTACTCATTGAGAAAGCTCTGAGATGGGCCAACCCACTATGGGAGAACGATAACCCATTAGTTTATAACTATAACGCATTTGTAGCTGCTTTTAGAAGAACATTTGACCCTCCAGGTAGAAAGGTTAATGCAGCCAGATTACTGTTGCGCCTGAGACAGGAGAACTGAACACTGGTGGATTATGCACTAGAGTTCAGGTCTCTGGCGGCAGAAATCAAGTGGAATGAGCAGGCGTATATGGATGTATTTTTGAATGGCCTATCTGATGTAATCCTTGATTAGGTTGCTACCAGAGAACTCCCTGTGAATTTAGAGGATTTAATTTCGTTCATCTCTCGTATAGATGAACATCTAAGAGAGAGACAGAACACTCGAGAGAGGAACCAGAGACCTTCTTTTAGGTTAGCTCCTGCTTTTCCAAGTCCTGACTCCACGATATCTTTGCTTACTGAACCTATGCAGATAGGGTATACCCGCCTCTCTGAGGAGGAAAGACAGCACAGGAGAAGAGAGGGTTTGTGTATGTATTGTGGAGCCAAGGGTCATTTACTCTCGAACTGTTCTAACCGCCCGGGAAACGCTCGCACCTAAGTCCCTCTAGAGGACAGGCCATGGGTGTTTCTATTTTGTCCTCTACTCCTAATTATAAGGATCACAGGCTTCTGCT
Organism: Pelobates fuscus; assembly: GCF_036172605.1. Classification (NCBI taxonomy): domain Eukaryota; kingdom Metazoa; phylum Chordata; class Amphibia; order Anura; family Pelobatidae; genus Pelobates; species Pelobates fuscus. The sequence goes on from NC_086321.1 coordinate 131,193,404, forward strand.
ACCAGTTTCCTTAACTTGGGGGAAGGAAGTAGTAAGGGCTATGGCATTGATAGATTCCGGTGCTGCTGAGAATTTTATCGACCAAGCCTTTGCAAGTAAGAACAATTTTCCATCCCAGCTAAGGGAGACACCTTTGGCCGTTGAGGCCATAGATGGTAGACCACTACTAGACCCTGTTATCTTTCGTGAGACCGTACCCATTGATTTAAATGTTGGTATCCTACACGTGGAGAATTTATCTCTTCTGCTCATTTCGTCTCCTTCCGTTCCCATAGTTCTGGGGTACCCATGGTTGAAAAAACATAACCCTATTATCGATTGGGAGTTAGGAGAGATACTCTCGTGGGGCCAGGGCTGCCAGGATCGGTGTTTGTGCAAGGTTTCTCCATTAGCTAATATTAACATACCGGAGAATCCTACTCAGTCCACAGAAAGACAAATACCAGACCTTTACCTAGACTTAAGGGCAGTGTTTGACAAGAAGAATGCCGATTCTTTGCCTCCACATAGGTCATTTGACTGTAAGATTAAGCTGCTACCCGGCACTATGCCTCCGAGGGGCCATGTATATCCTTTGTCTGTTCAGGAAAACTCGGTTCTAGAGGAGTATATTCGGGAGAATTTAGAAAAGGGATTCATCAGGAGGTCTTCTTCTCCGGCCGGGGCTGGGTTCTTTTTCATTAAGAAGAAGGATGGCACGCTGAGACCTTGTATCGATTACCGAGGCTTGAATAAAATAACTGTCAGAAATGCCTATCCTATCCCACTGATTACCGAGTTATTTGATCGTCTTAAGGGCTCCAAAATCTTCACCAAGTTAGATCTCAGAGGGGCTTACAATTTGGTGAGAATCCAGCAAGGTCACGAGTGGATGACGGCATTCAATACCCGGTATGGCCATTACGAATACACTGTTATGCCATTTGGACTATGCAATGCTCCTGCAGTATTTCAAGATTTGATTAATGAGGTACTTAGGGAGTTTCAGCATGATTGTGTTATTGTTTACCTGGACGACATACTAATACACTCTAAGGAGATTGAGACTCACCATAGACAGGTCAGAAAGGTATTACACAAGCTGCTGCAACATGGTCTATATTGCAAATTGGAAAAGTGCAGTTTTGATCAGTCTCAGGTAGACTTTCTTGGATACGTGATTTCTGGGGAGGGTTTTAAAATGGATCCTGTAAAACTCCAATCTATTTTAGACTGGCCCTTGCCCAAAGGACTCAAGGCTATCCAAAGGTTTATTGGTTTTTCCAACTACTATAGGCGCTTCATTAAAGGATACTCCTCTATCATTGCGCCTATTACCAATATGACCAAACAAGGGGCTGATACTAAGTTCTGGTCTAAGGAAGCTCTTGGTGCTTTCAAGACTCTCAAGGAACTTTTTGCCTCGGCTCCCATTCTAGTCCATCCTGATACGACTCTGCCTTTCTTGCTCGAGGTCGATGCCTCTGAGACAGCAGTTGGGGCTGTTCTGTCTCAAAGGTTAGGGGTGGATAAACCGTTACACCCTTGTGGTTTTTTCTCTAAGAAATTTTCTGGGCCTGAGAGCAGATATGACATCGGGGAAAGGGAACTGTTAGCAGTCATTAAAGCCTTAAAGGAGTGGAGACATTTGTTGGAGGGGACCCTACACCCTATTACAATTTTGACGGACCACAAAAACTTGTCCTATATTGGGGAGGCTAAGCACTTATCCTCTAGACAAGCTCGTTGGTCCTTATTCCTGACTCACTTCAATTATGTACTGACTTACAGACCTGGTTCTAAAAACTCTAAAGCCGATGCATTATCTCACCAATATGAACCTTCTACTGTACCTGAACCAGTTCTTTCTTCTATAGTTCCGAAATGCAATATCATTGCTAATACGAATCTCAGGATTCGTTCTCCATTACTGGCCGAGATCATTAAGTTGCAACATCTAGCACCTAAACAGACTCCTGCGGGCCGTCATTTCGTTCCTCCTGCTCTTCAACTGGAACTTTTACAGTGTTTACATAATAGCAAGATGGCGGGACATCCTGGTATTCGCAAAACTTACGCGTTGATCTCTAAGGACTTCTGGTGGCCTGCTTTACGGAGGGATATTGAGGAGTTCATCGCTGCACGTGAAGTTTGTACTAAAACCAAACAACCCCATACGCTTCCATGTGGATTCCTGCACCCCTTGGAGGTTCCAGAAAAACCATGGTCCTGTTTGGCCATGGACTTTATTGTCGATCTACCTATCTCTAAAAGACAGACTGTTATCCTCACCGTGGTTGACAGGTTTACTAAGATGGCACACTGAAAGAGAAAAACAACCCAGACCGGGTGTCTTACGAGAAGACAGCCAGATGGGTAGAAGCCCAGTCCAATCTTAAGCTAAACGTAGCAAAAAAACAAAAAAAAACTTTATTAAAGTCTATTAAAAAGCCTGGGTCAGGATAGTAATAGACAGAGTCCTATAAGGAGAGAGATGGTCGCATGGATAAACGGCTTACAATAAGCTGATACAACTCAACAAGCCCCTTGCTAATAGGTCGAGGCAGTATGCTGAACCATGCAACAATCCGGGAAACAAAACAGCAGTAGGGAAAGGAGGGAGGAAAGAAAAATAAATTGAATTGAATTGTCTCCCACACAGATCCCCTTAATCCCTGTGCTAGCCCTTATTCTCCTAGATAACACCTTCGTGGGTGTTCTATTCTTAGACTAGACTCAGTCTATACATATAAAGCCCCAGTTAAATCACTAAACGAACATAAGTGCAAAGGTGCTGAAGTGCTCAGGTAAGTGAAAACAGACTGAACCCGACGCGCGTTTCGGCGTAACCGTACGCCGTCATCAGGGGTATCTGAAGGGAGGCTGTCCCCGTGATTTATTTTATACCGGTATCTCAATTATGTCCACCTGGGTATCTCCCAATCCGTGTGCTCGGAGCATTTGGCCGGCTTACGAGTGGGGCAAAGGGGGCGTGGCGTATCATGCCGTAAGTCCGGCCCCTCACGTGTTAGCCGACCAAAAAGAGACGAGTGCACTTAGACCGGGAGGATTAACCCATTGAGTGCCTAGTTAGTTCCCACTGACAATGTAAACAAAGGACCTTTAAATCACGAGTGGGGCAAAGGGGGCGTGGCGTATCATGCCGTAAGTCCGGCCCCCCCCCTTTGCCCCACTCGTAAGCCGGCCAAATGCTCCGAGCACACGGATTGGTAGATACCCAGGTGGACATAATTGAGATACCGGTATAAAATAAACCGCGGGGACAGCCTCCCTTCAGATACCCCTGATGACGGCGTACGGTTACGCCGAAACGCGCGTCGGGTTCAGTCTGTTTTCACTTACCTGAGCACTTCAGCACCTTTGCACTTATGTTCGTTTAGTGATTTAACTGGGGCTTTATATGTATAGACTGAGTCTAGTCTAAGAATAGAACACCCACAAAGGTGTTATCTAGGAGAATAAGGGCTAGCACAGGGATTAAGGGGATCTGTGTGGGAGACAATTCAATTCAATTTATTTTTCTTTCCTCCCTCCTTTCCCTACTGCTGTTTTGTTTCCCGGATTGTTGCATGGTTCAGCATACTGCCTCGACCTATTAGCAAGGGGCTTGTTGAGTTGTATCAGCTTATTGTAAGCCGTTTATCCATGCGACCATCTCTCTCCTTATAGGACTCTGTCTATTACTATCCTGACCCAGGCTTTTTAATAGACTTTAATAAAGTTTTTTTTTGTTTTTTTGCTACGTTTAGCTTAAGATTGGACTGGGCTTCTACCCATCTGGCTGTCTTCTCGTAAGACACCCGGTCTGGGTTGTTTTTCTCTTTCATGTTACGTAATTTCAGGGTTATGCCCTATCACCCAGTCTAGGTGACCGTCTCTCTTGTGGCACGGAAGTTGGGTTCGGAAATTTTTTTTCTTCCCAGTCTTCTGGTCCCTAGAGGTTTTTCATTTCTCTATTTCATAATTTGGTGTTATTCACCTAAATGGTCACCAACATTACTACTTATCAGTCTCGATACTTTCATTAATTTGAATATGGCTGGTTTCCTATCTAATAAGCCTAATGCAAGTACTTGGTGTGCGGACGTTGATTCTGTTTTCAGTACAGATAGCACTCTAGAAACACTGTCACCCCCTGTCAGGGTTTCTTTGCTGTTTTAAACAGCAACCCTTTCTGTTTCAGTGATTGAGTTTTCAGCTGCAATTACTATGAGCTGCTTCTGCTTGTTGCCACGGTTACTCACCTGTGAGTAGTAATCAACCCTGCTGCTAATCAGTTCTGCCTATTTAAGCAGCTAAGCCCAGAACCTCCTTGCCCTTGCGTGGTTTCCTGTTTCCCAGAAGTCTCCTTGTTCCTGTGTTTCCTGTTTGCTCCTGGTTCCTGACTCCGGCCTTGTTCCTGACTCCGCTGCTCTCCGTGCTCCTGATCCTGGCTTGTCTGACTACCCGCTCTGGTGACTGACCCCTGCTTGATTCCTGGACTTTGCTTTTGTTATTTATTAGTTATTTATTAATAAAGGTGTGTTTACATCTACTTCTGTCTCTGTCTGGTTCCTGGTTCCTGACATTACGCAAGGGCCATGAATACAGATGGTACAGGCAAGACACCTATACCTAACCTATTTACCCGGTGGGACCAGCAGAAACACCTTTTGGACCAGTATGCCCATCTGGATCCAGTACCCGGCCAGCCTGCGATTGCGGCCGCCTCTGCCTCACTTCCTGTTCTAGCACCGGTTGTAGCCTCCAAACCTGTAGCGGCTAGAGAAATGACTGGGTCTGTCCCGCTCCCTCAGTATTTTGGGGGCGACCCAGCACAGTGCAGAGAATTTATAAATCAGGTTAAAGGATACCTTGAAACCCTGCCCCAGGCATTTCCTACAGACAGTGACAAAGTTCACTTCATGATTTCTTTGCTGTCTGAAAAGGCCCTAGCTTGGGCAAAACCTCTCTGGGAGGCAGAGAGGCCTATTATTTACAATTACCCTGAATTTGTTGCATCCTTCAATAGGGTTTTTGATATTCCAGCTCGCTCCACCCCTACTGCCGAACTACTCATGTCTAATTCTCAGGGCACAAAAACTATTGTCGAGTATGCCAGTGAATTCCGTACCATGGCAGCAGAGGGTGGCTGGAACAACGAGACTCTCGTGGCTGCCTTTGCACAAGGTCTCTCCGATGTGTTTAAAAATGAGATTGCAGCCAGAGAATTACCTAAAGATCTCGAGGAACTGATATCATTTGTCACCCTCATTGACATCAGACTCCGAGAGAGATCCTCATCCAAGGAGCGCCTGCGGAGGCCTCTTGTAAATTTGGCACCGAGCTTTTCTTGCCCACCCGAACCTCCCTCACCTCCCATGCCTCCTGGTCCTGAGTCCTCTGTCTGTGTGGAGCCAAAGCAGTTAGGCTTCTCACGCCTCTCGGTCGAGGAGAGAGCCTTTAGGAGGAGGGAGGGTCTGTGCCTATACTGCGGACACCATGGTCACTTGTTAAAATTTTGCCCGATTCGTCCGGCAAAGGGCCCGCACCCAAGATACTGTCAGGGGCAGATCTTGGGTGGTCTTTCTGCAGACCCAGAGATATGTGTGCGCAAACCCTTGGTGCCTGTTATCCTCTCCTGGCCTGATTCATCCATTGAAACCCGGGCGTTACTTGATTCTGGGGCCGCAGGCTTGTTTATAGATTGTGCATTTGCAGCAAAGCACTCTATACCCTTACAGTCTCGCAACTCCCCACTAGCCTTCGAAGCCATCGATGGCAGACCAATACAGCCAACCCACGTGACCCAAGAAACCGTGCCCATATCTCTGGCTGTAGGGGCTCTACATCATGAGACGACCCAATTCCAGGTCATTTCCTCTCCATATTACCAGGTTGTTTTGGGATACCCTTGGTTACAGAAGCATAACCCCACAATTGATTGGCGCAAAGCTGAGATATTATCATGGTCCCAGCAATGCACATTGTCCTGTCTCCAGAAACCGGTCAAAGTTTTGGGCGCATGTTCTGCCTCTTCCTTACCCGCTGAGTACCAAGAATTCCAAGATGTATTTGACAAGGGTCAAGCCAGCGTTCTGCCACCACACCGTCCGTATGACTGTGGTATCGAACTCCAACCGGGTACCAATCCTCCCCGGGGCCGGATTTACCCACTGTCTGTAGCAGAGAATCGAGCCATGGAGGAGTATGTTACCGATGCACTGTCTAAGGGTTTTATTCGGAAGTCATCTTCTCCTGCCGGGGCCGGCTTTTTCTTTGTAAAGAAAAAAGATGGCGAGTTGAGACCCTGTATCGACTATAGGGGTCTCAATCGCATTACTATTAAGAATGCCTACCCCATTCCATTAATCACGGAATTATTTGACCGCCTCAAGGGAGCAATGGTCTTCACCAAACTTGATCTGAGAGGGGCATATAATCTCGTCCGGATAAAAGAGGACCACGAATGGAAAACCGCATTTAACACCAGGAGCGGCCATTACGAATACCTAGTAATGCCCTTTGGTCTTTGCAATGCTCCGGCGGTTTTCCAAGAATTTATAAATGACGTCCTGCGAGATATGCTGCAGCAATGTGTGGTGGTTTATCTTGATGATATTCTCATCCATTCCACATCTCTCGAGAACCATCACGCAGACGTTTCTCGTGTTCTACAGAGACTTAGAGAAAATAGTCTGTTCTGCAAATTGGAGAAATGTGAGTTTCACTGCAAACAGGTTACATTCTTGGGTTATGTTATCTCAGATACTGGATTCTCTATGGATCCGGAGAAACTTTCGGCTGTACTAAAATGGCCTCGACCTACGGGTCTTCGCTCTATACAACGGTTTCTGGGCTTCGCCAATTATTATCGGAAGTTCATACGCAACTTTTCTTCCTTGGTTAAACCTCTCACGGACATGACCAGGAGAGATGCTGATCCACAGCATTGGTCACAGGAAGCCATTACTGCCTTTGAGTCTCTCAAAGTCGCCTTTGCTGCTGCTCCTATACTGGCACACCCTAACCCTGCCTTACCATTCATTCTTGAGGTAGATGCGTCTGAGACAGGAGTGGGCGCCCTCCTGTCTCAACGTCCTAACCCAGAGAGCTCCAGGCATCCGTGCAGGTATTTCTCGAGGAAATTGAACCCGGCGGAATGCAACTACCAGATTGGTGATAGAGAACTTCTAGCCATAATTTTAGCTCTCAAAGAATGGAGGCACCTTCTTGAGGGTACTTCAGTGCCAATCCTCATACTCACAGACCACAAGAATCTAACATATCTTTCTGAAGCTAAGCGACTTTCCCCCCGGCAAGCTAGATGGGCTCTCTTCCTATCAAGATTCAATTATGTGGTTTCTTACTTGCCCGGTACAAAAAACATTCGGGCCGATGCCTTGTCTCGACAGTTCTCCCCTCCATCTAGAGAGGAGATAACCCCTACTCCTGTGATTCCTCCGGACCATATACTGGCAACCATCCGTACTAACCTCACCTCACCCCTAGGCGAGGAGATTCTGGCTGCACAAAGTAATGCTCCTCCAGAGAAACCTAATGGCCGTTGTTTTGTACCTATTAACCTCCGTACGAAACTATTGAGTACATACCACGACCCCAAAGCAGCTGGACATCCAGGCAAAAACCAGTTAATCTGGTCCGTATCCCGGCAATTTTGGTGGCCTAGTCTCCGTTCGGATGTCACCGCTTTTGTAGCTGCCTGTCCTGTGTGCGCTCAAAACAAAACCCCACGACGCCCTCCAGTGGGTCTCCTGCAAACCATACCTAATGGTGAACGACCCTGGACCCACTTGTCCATGGATTTTATCGTAGATCTTCCGGTCTCCCGTGGCAATACAGTCGTTCTCATGGTTGTTGACCGATTCTCGAAGATGTCGCATTGCATTCCCTTGAAAAAACTACCAACTTCCCAGGAACTTGCAACAATTTTTGGTCGGGAGATCTTTCGTTTGCATGGGTTACCCAAAGTGATAGTCTCAGATAGGGGTAGCCAGTTCGTGTCCAGATTTTGGAGAGCTTTTTGTACGCAAATGGGAATTCAGCTTTCCTTCTCCTCGGCCTACCACCCGCAATCCAATGGTGCAGCGGAACGAGCTAACCAAACACTGGAACAGTTTCTGCGTTGCTACATTTCTGACCACCAGAACAACTGGTCTGATCTGCTACCCTGGGCGGAGTTTGCCCACAATAGTGCGATTAATGCCTCCTCCCGGCTATCCCCGTTCCTGGCAAACTATGGGTTTCAACCGTCCATGTTGCCTGATACGTTCTTGCCACAGGAGATACCGGCATTGGAGGAACATCTCAGGGAACTCCGTTCCACTTGGGTGCAGGTTCAGAGTTCTTTGCAACGCGCAATGCAGAACTACAAACTCCAGGCCGACCGCAGACGCCTTCCTGCACCTACCTATCAGGTCGGAGAGAGGGTCTGGCTGTCTTCCCGCAACCTACGCCTCCGGGTTCCCTCACAAAAACTGGCACCCCGATACGTTGGGCCATTTCGTATACTTCGAAGGGTTAACCCTGTAGCTTACGCACTTGACCTTCCTGCTAACATGCGCATCTCAAATGTTTTCCATGTTTCCCTCTTGAAACCGTTGGTTTGTAATCGCTACACCACCTCAGTGCCACGTCCACATCCTGTTCTGATTGACAATCATGAGGAATATGAAATACGCAGCATCATTGACTCTCGGGTCTTCAGAGGAAAGATCCAATACTTGGTGCACTGGAAAGGATACGGTCCAGAGGAACGCTCCTGGGTTCCAGCCTCTGACGTCCATGCACTATCCCTCCTTCGTTCCTATCACACCCGCTTCCCCATGAAGCCCGGACCCACCAACAGAGATGGGGGGAGTCGTTGAGGGGGAGGTACTGTCAGGGTTTCTTTGCTGTTTTAAACAGCAACCCTTTCTGTTTCAGTGATTGAGTTTTCAGCTGCAATTACTATGAGCTGCTTCTGCTTGTTGCCACGGTTACTCACCTGTGAGTAGTAATCAACCCTGCTGCTAATCAGTTCTGCCTATTTAAGCAGCTAAGCCCAGAACCTCCTTGCCCTTGCGTGGTTTCCTGTTTCCCAGAAGTCTCCTTGTTCCTGTGTTTCCTGTTTGCTCCTGGTTCCTGACTCCGGCCTTGTTCCTGACTCCGCTGCTCTCCGTGCTCCTGATCCTGGCTTGTCTGACTACCCGCTCTGGTGACTGACCCCTGCTTGATTCCTGGACTTTGCTTTTGTTATTTATTAGTTATTTATTAATAAAGGTGTGTTTACATCTACTTCTGTCTCTGTCTGGTTCCTGGTTCCTGACACCCCCTAACATTCATACTAGTTTTAACAAACTAACCAAACTCTTTAAACAGCAGATCAGGATAAGTTGGGAAGTCTCTACCCTTGAAAAATATATTTCCAAAAATATCATACCTAGAGGGTTAAGGGTTCAGACTTTCCCATCCAGACAAGCTGAGACAGAAGAGTTTTATAAGGAATGGGAGGAGGCAGCATCTAGATGCTCAAATACTTTCATGAATATCATCTGTAAATACGAGTCCATGAAACTAACCAATGTTCAACTTGAATTGGACAAAGAAATTGAGTTGGTCCAGGGATTCAAAACAGAACCACAATTTGAGTCACTTGAAATTAAACTGAAATCCAATTTGGATAAATTCTCACATATAGTAAAAGTAAGGAAACACCAGAAATATATGAGAGACATAAAGGACTTTGAACAAGGTAGAATCTACCGCTCGTTTAAAAAGAGATCCAAGGTGGATTCCGATCAATTTAGTACATCCGAGTATGACTCAACAGACACGGAAACAGAAAAGTCCCAAGTCTCTACCCCTAGAAATCCACCCAAAAGTATTCTTAAGAAAGGGGTGGATTTTTTAGGGTTAAGACAAGCGGACCTAACTCAGGGTCCGCACACCAGGTACCGAGGCAGAGGTCAGAGACGACGCAGGGAATAAAAGAATCTTCTCTGCGTGTCATTAACCTCTCCAACACTACCCCTAGCACAACCGAACTTAGCATACTGGAAAAGGGACTATCATTTGTACCCGTTCCAACATTCAGCAAGTTCACCTGGACTAAGGATGTTAATTTGTTTGTGAGGAAGCTGGCTTTATTCAAATATCATGCAGTACGAAAAGAAATCAAGGCACAAAGTCTGGGCCTCTTACCAAAAGACCTGGAGTGCCTTGATACTCTCGTTGAATTGCTTAATTCTGGGGAGGGCTCCATACATCATGACATTCCATATACTAACTTGAAACCCAAGAGTAAGTTCACTCCACACTTTCAAGATTATAAAAACCTAGAGGTATTTCTCGAAATGGTAACTAGGGAAATTGAAAACATAAATGTGGAAGATTTTGATTTATCTCCCAGTGGTAATCTGAGTTCACAGGAAGCATTAGCTCTAAAAAACTACAGAGCTATACGAATCTGATCTTTAAACCCTCGGATAAAGGGGGGAATGTGGTGGTACTCAATAAAGACCACTATATTCAAATAGCAGAAAGATTACTATCTGATGAAAGCACCTATCGTGTACTTGCTAAAGACCCTACGCTACAATACCAAATTGAGTTAAAAAGCTTACTTACAAAAGCAGTCAATCAACAACTCATCAATTTAGACGAGTTTGGGTTTATGTGCACTAAACAGCCAGTTTTATCCACCTTCTACTGTCTGCCTAAAGTGCACAAATCACTAACAGACCCAACCGGTAGACCTATTGTCTCCGGTTGTGACAACTTGACACAGAATGCGAGCATTTATGTTGATAAAATCCTATCTCCAGTAGTGCAGAAACTACCATCTTTTCTCAGAGATACGAAACAAATGCTAAACTTAATAACCAATCTCGTCCTACCGCCAAACGCCACTCTATGCAGCCTAGACGTGGAGGCCCTGTATAGTTCAATTCCCCATAACCTTGGCATTAAACATACACGTGAAATGTTGAAACTTGAAACTAACCTACCTGAGCACTATGTGAACTTTGTAACTGAACTACTTGAATTCATTTTAACCCATAATGTCTTCTTGTTTAATGGCAAAATCTTCCACCAGACCACTGGTACAGCTATGGGGACGTCTTGTGCGCCCTCATATGCCAATCTCCATCTCGGCTGGTGGGAGAAATGTATTAAGCTAGACCCAAATTTGAAACCTTACATCGATCAGATTTTTTACTGGAAAAGATACATCGATGATGTGTTTCTGATATGGCTAGACACATCAGATAAATTCAATGAATTCGTACATTTGCTCAATAATAACGAGTTCAATCTACGTTTCACTAGTGAAGTGGGAGGTCAAAAGCTTTGTTTTCTGGACCTAACGCTACAGGTATCTGGGGGCAAAATTGATACAACCTTATATAGGAAAAAGACGGCCTCCAATAACCTCTTATGTTGGTCCAGCTATCACCCCACACCGCTCAAGTCTGGAATCCCCATAGGTCAATACTTGAGACTTCGCCGGAATTGCTCAACAATGGAAGAATTTAAACTAAAGGCGAATGAATTACGACATATGTTTAAGACCAAGGGTTACCCAAATAGGGTTCTAAAACGAGCTTACCTCAGGGCTATCCAGACTGAACGTGAAACACTGATCACAGATGTGAGTCGAAAGACCGAGCTAAACACAATACGCTGCATCGGTACGTTTGATGCAGGATGGGATACCATGTCAAATCTCTTTAAAAAATTCTGGCCTATCCTCAAGTCTGATAAGCACCTTAAAGAAATCCTGCCACCCTTCCCTTCGATTACAGCAAGAAGAGGCAGGAACTTGAGAGATATTTTAGCACCTAGTCATCTCTCGACAACCTCCCCCTCTGGCTACTTTCAAAAATACTTACCTATGGGTACATTTCAATGCGGCCACTGCAGTGCATGCCCATTCATTAGTAGACAATCCAAGACAGTCCCTGACATTGGTGATTCAAAGATGTTCAAACCTCGTTCCTTCTTTAATTGTCACACAACAGGAGTAATTTATTTGTTGATTTGCTCCTGTGGTCTAAAATATGTGGGCAAGACCTTTCGCCATTTTAGACTTAGGATACGCGAACACGTTAACTCGGTCAGGCGACATCTGGAGACGCCAGTCTCGAGACACCTACACCAACACCATAACCACTCCTCAGCGGGTATTCGATTTATGGGTCTTGAGCATATACCACAACCCCCTAGGAAAGGGAACTGGGATTTAAGACTTAGACAAAGAGAAGCATTCTGGATCTATCATTTAAAAACACGTTCACCTATGGGGCTGAATGAGGGTTTCTCTTACTCCCCATTCATTTAAAGTACTGCCGTATTCTGATAAACAATGTTATCTTAATAACAAGCTTGTATATATGTACATATTTCTTCATTATTTCTATTTTTCTGCACTTTTTGGCTACCCCTAATCTATACTCTCACCATGTCCTGCGTAGCCTGTGGTTTACCTTGTTCCCTTTTACTGAGTGCTCTATCATACCCCCTGCCATGACCCTAAAATCAAGACCATTCACTTGCATAAATAAATAAATTTGGAGGAAATTCATAGATACATTTTGAGTGACAATACAGTATCTGTTCTTATGTTGCCAGATTGTTACAAAATCGGCTACAACGGATATGTACGTATGAACTATACTATGAACTAGCTCCGGGCTCCGGATTATACAATCTATATCCAAGTGATTTAAAGGTCCTTTGTTTACATTGTCAGTGGGAACTAACTAGGCACTCAAAGGGTTAATCCTCCCGGTCTAAGTGCACTCGTCTCTTTTTGGTCGGCTAACACGTGAGGGGCCGGACTTACGGCATGATACGCCACGCCCCCTTTGCCCCACTCGTAAGCCGGCCAAATGCTCCGAGCACACGGATTGGTAGATACCCAGGTGGACATAATTGAGATACCGGTATAAAATAAACCGCGGGGACAGCCTCCCTTCAGATACCCCTGATGACGGCGTACGGTTACGCCGAAACGCGCGTCGGGTTCAGTCTGTTTTCACTTACCTGAGCACTTCAGCACCTTTGCACTTATGTTCGTTTAGTGATTTAACTGGGGCTTTATATGTATAGACTGAGTCTAGTCTAAGAATAGAACACCCACGAAGGTGTTATCTAGGAGAATAAGGGCTAGCACAGGGATTAAGGGGATCTGTGTGGGAGACAATTCAATTCAATTTATTTTTCTTTCCTCCCTCCTTTCCCTACTGCTGTTTTGTTTCCCGGATTGTTGCATGGTTCAGCATACTGCCTCGGCCTATTAGCAAGGGGCTTGTTGAGTTGTATCAGCTTATTGTAAGCCGTTTATCCATGCGACCATCTCTCTCCTTATAGGACTCTGTCTATTACTATCCTGACCCAGGCTTTTTAATAGACTTTAATAAAGTTTTTTTAGTTTTTTTGCTACGTTTAGCTTAAGATTGGACTGGGCTTCTACCCATCTGGCTGTCTTCTCGTAAGACACCCGGTCTGGGTTGTTTTTCTCTTTCATGTTACGTAATTTCAGGGTTATGCCCTATCACCCAGTCTAGGTGACCGTCTCTCTTGTGGCACGGAAGTTGGGTTCGGAAAATTTTTTTCTTCCCAGTCTTCTGGTCCCTAGAGGTTTTTCATTTCTCTAAGATGGCACACTTCATTCCCCTGCCTAAACTCCCGTCTTCTCCCGAATTGGCAGAGATATTCGCTAAGGAGATTTTTCGCCTACATGGGATACCCTCTCAAATTGTATCGGACAGAGGCTCCCAATTTGTTTCCCGCTTTTGGAGGTCCTTCTGCTCTCAACTTGGTATTAAATTAAACTTTTCTTCTGCCTATCATCCTCAGTCTAACGGAGCTGCTGAACGTACCAACAAGAAAATCGAACAATATTTACGATGCTTTGTTTCTGAACACCAGGATGATTGGGTCGGTTTGATTCCTTGGGCGGAGTTTGCACACAACAATCTCGTTTGCGATTCTACTCATTCAAGCCCCTTCTTCATGAATTATGGTTTTCATCCGTCTATTCTTCCTTCGGATTCCCCTTCCCAGGGGGTGCCGTCGGTTGATGTTCATGTTGCCAATTTGAGGAAGTTGTGGGATCAAACTCGACAAATCCTTGTGCACAACTCTATGTTGGTCAAGAAACACGCTGATAAACGTAGAAGGGCGGCTCCGGTCTTTGTTCCAGGTGATAGGGTATGGCTGAGCACGAGGAACATCCGTTTAAAAGTGCCCTCCATGAAGTTCGCTCCTCGTTATATTGGACCCTACAGGGTGCTGACCCGTATCAATCCAGTTGCGTATCGTTTAGCTCTTCCTAATACCTTACGCATCCCGAACTCGTTTCACGTTTCATTGCTGAAACCACTCATATGTAACAGATTTTCCTCCACAATAGCCCCTCCTCGCCCCGTTCAGGTGGAGGGTCAGGAGGAGTATGAGGTTAACTCTATTATTGATTCTCGAATCTCCCGGGTTGATTGGAAGGGATATGGTCCTGAGGAGAGGAGTTGGGTACCTCAGGAGGATGTTCATGCTCCCCGTCTCCGCAGGGCGTATCACTCTCGCTTCCCATCTCGTCCCGGTTCATTCCGCCCGGTGGGCGTATCTGAGAGGGGGGGTACTGTCAGGGTACCTGTGGTCTCTACCTCCGAAAGAGGTAGAGACTTAGCTGTTCCTCCATCCAGACGGTCTGATGGCTCCCTTCCCCGCGGTCTATCCGGTCATGCTAGGCCGGCCGCGAGGGAATGACTGCCTTTTACAGCATCTAGGCAGGAAGTAGTCATCAGGACACTCCCCCGGAACAACCTGTCAGTCAATGGCTGCAGGACCAATCAGGACGCCTTGGAGGCGTGGTTACTGCTCTGAACAGGGTATTTAACAGAGCTTCTTTCATTAGCTCATTGCCCTGTCGTGGTTCTAGCTTGTTCTAGTCACTCAGTGCTTGTGTATTCTATTATCCCTTTTGGTTTTGACCCGGCTTGTTTACCTTACTCTGCTTATCTCTGTTACCCTTGATTCGGCTTGTCTCTCGCTTACCTGTCTTCTGTTACCCTCGACCTCGGCTTGTCTTTGACCATTCTATACTGTACTACTTACGTTAGTCCGGCCATTCTAAGGTCCGGTATACGTATCTGGCTACTGTTTGTACTCTGCGTGTTGGATCCCTGTCCCGATCCTGACAGGTATCCACCCTCCCCCCGTCTGGAGCCTGAGCTAGGTCAGGGCAGGGCCTGGGACCGGAGTCTGAAAGTATCTCCCGAGGGGAGATCCACTACGCTCCTCCATCCGTCTACAACCCCGCAGCATCCGCGACGGAGCAACATGTATAGGGGGCCCACCGCAAGTTATATCTAGAGTTGCAAATGTGAACCCCAGTAAGAATGAGTATAGAACAGTGATAAACATATATGTCAACACGTGTGTACAGAGCATATAGTGAAAATACAATTAATAAAGCAGCAAGGTAGCAACATTACGCAGCCCATGTCTGGATGAAGCGCCATCGCCATGCGGGGGGGGGGGGAGAAGCAGGGCAAGCCCCACAAAATCAACCCGTGGGCCGACACGCCCCCCAAGGGGGGGCACCGCAATGCGGGGAAGTATAAGGTGAAAATATGAAACAGGAGAAGCAGGGGGGGGGCAAGGGGCCCACCCCCTCTGCATGCCGACGGCGCAACCACTGGGCCCAGCAGCCGGAGGGAAAAAACCGGCCGCGTCATAACCGAAACCATGTGGCTATATTTAGGCCTGTACCAATAAACTTTCAAGCTGTAAGTTGTAAGTCAGGGGGTCCAAATGACATCCCTCAATCCCTTTAATGAGGTGGAGCCTCAACCTAGATACAATGCTAGACAATGTGAAAAGCCATGTACAAAAATCAAAAACAACGGTCAACTTGATGCCCTTATAAAGATACCAGCATACTAATCATATCTGTGCCCTTTAAGTATTTACATATATATATTTTTTTTTAAACAAAAGGTTTGTTTTGCCCGCAACATAGGGACGGAGGGGTACACAGTGGCGGGGAGACACGTATGAAATTAAGGTCATAGCAACTTGTCCCAATTGAGCTAATAGTCCCCCCCTCCCCCCGCTTTTTTTTTTTGAAGCTTATTTACTGAGTTAAACATCTAAATATATATACTGTGCTTGGCGTTTTTTAACAGTTTTTAATTATTTTTCATCATCATCATTTCTTTTTTTTTATTAAATAATTATTTTGTAACTTTGTCAGAATCAAAAAACCAAATACCTGTACACTTAATTTTTTTTTTTTTTGTGTGTATGTTTTGTGCTTTCGGTGTGAAGGAGTGCATTAACAACTTCAGTGTCCCTTGTCATCTGTGATTTTTGGAGGCATTAAATGTGTGTGTTAGGCTGAGAAAGTGCCGAACCCTTTCCTAAGGCATACACTGAATCCTATAGGAGGCAGGTGGGGGAGGAAGACGGAGGGGGGGGGGAGGTGGAGGGGGGGAATCCGGGGGGAAGGGGGGAGGAGGGAGGGGGAGGGGGGAGGAGGGAGAGGGGAGGGGGGGAGGAGGGAGGAGGGATGAGGGAGGGGGGGGATGAGGGATAGGGGGGAGGGGGGGATGAGGGATAGGGGGGAGGGGGGGATGAGGGAGGGAGGAGGGGGCACAACGATCCAAAAAACATAAGTGGCATAGCAATACAGATACAGGCTAATTACAATAAACGTGACAATTACATTTCCGTCCTGGTGTAATTTAACTCAGGGTCAGATAGGGCAGGAACCGGATGCCCAGGAGGCCGGTGACTTCGGGTCGGAGCCCCAAGCCCGCTGAAAAAGCCCACACATAAAGACACCCAGCCTCGAGCCCCCCTAAAACCAAGTGAGGGGTACCCGGGCTGCCCAAACAAACTTCCTTCTGTGGCAGATGTGGCATACATTTAAATAAGGGGAAACAGTCAAACCGGGGGTAACAAGTGTTTCTGCAGAGGAGTCCCGCAGTGAAAGCATCAAAACAGAGGCAGAAGGGGGGGCAAAACTGGCACCGCTGATCTGGACCCGGCCAGGGCTTTAAAAACGCCCAGCATTGGCCTCAGCCCCATATCCCGTACCCCCACCCAAAAGGGAAGACGACAGCCTCCCCGACCCGTGAGGACACCTCCCCCCCAGCAACCCCCCTCCCCAAGGGGGAAAGCAAAAAAGGTACCCGTCCGGGGACGGACCATAGGCAGGAGTCCCCCGGGTACGGTGTGGGTAAGGCACATACAATACCCTGCGACCTTCAGCGATGGCTCCTGGCTCCGGCAGCACTCCAGTCGTTCGGCAGCTGAGGGAGGTCATCGATGTACAGGGAGACGTCTGGGGATCGCTGGGGATCGCCGCCAGGTGATAGAACGTGCGCCCGGTCACCCCTGAACACCTGCAGCTTGAAAGGGAAGCCCCAGGCATACTTCAGGCCTGCTCCTCGCAAGGCCTCAGTGATCGGCCGCCACTCCCTCTGGCGTTGCAGTGTCGAGGGCGCCAGATCATGGTATAGGGAGACAACAGCCCCCTCGTGCCGGATGGGCCCATCTCGGCTTCTTCTCATGAGGGCCTCCTTGGTGCCGAAGTAGAGGAAGCGCACAATGACGTCCCGCGGGGTGTTGATATCCGCCCTCTGGGCTCGCAGGGCTCTGTGCACCCGCTCAATGTGCCACTGTTCTTCAGGGAGGTCAGGGAGGAGAGGCCGTAGGAGAGTAAGCAGGGTCTCCCGCAGATTTTCGTCCCGCACCTCAGGGAGCCCCCTAAGGCGGAGGTTGTTTCTCCGGGACCTATTCGCCATGTCCTCCAGTGCCAGGTCAGTGTCAACCATGCGGGCCGCCATCCGATTCACCCTTTCGACTACGTCGTTATGGGCTCGAGCTGTGGTATCCATGCGGTCCTCTAGGGCTGCAGTGCGTTCCCCCAAGGCCCCGATATCTGCCTGGAGTACAGCCGTGGACCTGGCTATTTCACCCGCCAGGAAGGCCCTGACTTCAGCCAGCTTGGCCAGGACAGTATCCTGTTCAGCGGTCGATGCCTCAGTATCGGCCCGGGTCGGGGTGTGCGGAGATCCTCCGTCGCCATCTTGGCTCCCTGTCCGACCAGGCCTTTGCATGGCGAAGTGGTCAAGGACGGAGGCCCCGGATTCCGCTGTTTTTTTCCCCTGCTTTTTAGTTATCCTCCTCTCCATGTCTGGGGGCCCGTTTTGGGGCAATTTGCGTGTAAATAGGTCGCTTTAGTGGGCTTTAAGGCGCGATGAGTGCGGAGCACTAGTGAAACACGTCCGTGTGCATCGACGGTTCGGCCACGCCCCCAATGGAGGTATTTTAAATGGTGGTATTTTAACACTTTTCATGCACTGAATTCTACCACCAGCCTTTGTCAAACTTTTGGATAGTAATCTTTTTTTGTTTCTTTGTCACACACATTGTACTTTAGGCATGAATTAACAGATCCTGTTATGTGTCACTGCCAAACACTGCCCAATATGTTCAGCAACATCTCCCGAGTACAGTGATACCCCCCATGTATAGGGTTGCTGGGTTGTTTGGGGGCCAAAAGGCAACAATCAGAACTTGTACATGTCAGTTTTTCAACTTGATATATAGGTATGCTTGGTCTATCTTCAGTTTGACATATTTTTGTACCCCCCAGTTAATGTTACCATCATGACAGTATATATAGTATATATTTTTATAAAGTAGACATCAAAGGTTATAGAGGATGGGGTGTTTTGACTTCTTTCCCCCAACCATTTTGCCCCCCAAAGAAAGTGTAGTGGTCATTTTTTTATTCTGGATTTTATGCACACGTCATCTGGTTTTGGCCAGCTGGTTATGTGTTACTGCCAGAAAACTTGTTAGGCCAAATGTGCAGGTAGCAAATGTACATTTAGCAGCAATCTTTAAACGGACTCCTGCAAATAGAATCTAACTGGAGATTTGGGGGAAGGAAGCTGACTAACAAAAAATGGCTGCTTTCCAAAGAAACAAAAAATAAAATAAAAATTCAGGAACACTTCTTACAACTGTTCTGTGTGGTACAGCTTGAAACATGTTCCTACACACAGTCCTGGTTTCGAAGGGCAATCAGGACAGTGAAAAGGGGTGTCTGTCCTTTTCCCGTTTTTAAAACAGACCCGGCAACGTTTCTGGGGGGGGGGGGGGTTTCTAGCAGTTGGCGGTAACTTAAAAATAAAATGTCTGGACTCAGCTTGCACCGTTGTTGGAACTTGTCCATCTCCATAAATTGTTAAAGAAATTATTTTCAACTGAAATTGGAGAAAGGTGGTTTTCCCTGGATTATTTTTTTTAAAAAGCAAAAATGAGTTGTGGGTTGCTATTTGCATCAGATAGTTTTCGTAAAATAAGATATGGCTGCATCAGCTGATCAGCCAAATCACCACCCCCCATGTACTTATTATACGCCCTGATGCTTACCGGTTTGGACTCTACTCTGCCCCGGACAGAGACGTCTGACATGCGTTCGTCGTGGATGGTGGTTAGCATGTTGACATCCTTCCTGTCCCTAAATTTTAGTGCAAGCACTTCAGCTTTGCGAAGTGCTTTACATTCGCCTTTTTTTAATTTTGCATCTATGAGAGATCGTGGAAAGTCTTTGGAATTTTTTCTGGCAGTGCCGCAGGCCAGTGTCTGTAAACCTTAAAGTGTTTTAAACAGACGGACACTACTATAAAAATTATCCACATAAAGGTGGTAACCTTTATTAAACAAGGGGTTTAGTAGGTCCCATACAAGTTTCCCACTTGTCCCCAGGGAGTCAGGACAGCCAGGAGGGTCCAGTTGACCATCTTTCCCCTCATATACACGAAAGGCAAATGTGTATCCACTTTTGCTCTCGCACAGTTTGTACAGTTTTATGCCATACCTAGAGCGCTTTGAGGGGATGTATTGTCTGAACCCTAATCTCCCTTTGTATTTCATTAGAGATTCATCTATGGATAAATTTTGTTGGGGGGTATAAACATCCGAAAATTTGTCCTGAAAATGGTCTAGCAGTGGGCGTATTTTATAAAGCCTAATTGTATTGGGGGTGATCTCTAGGGTGACAGAGGGTATTGTCACTGAAATGTAAAAGTCTCAGCAGTAACTCGTATCTGGCTCTAGGCATGGTTTGGGAGAATACTGGATTAGACATTATTGGGTTGGTGCTCCAGTATGAGCGAATCAATGGCTTCTTTATAATCCCCATGAGCATTGTAAGAGCCCAGAATTTTTTAAGCTCTGGGACATCTGTGGGATGCCAGTCATGCTCCCTGACTGTATAGCTACCTGGATTGTTATCAATAAATTGGGTAGCATACAAGTTAGTCTGGGAAGCAATCTCCTCCCAGATGGTATCCCCTAAAAATAGTTCTACATACTGCATTGGGGAGAAGCCATCCACATTAACATTAATGCCTGCGTTGGCACTAAAAGGGGGGACGTTGGGCTCGGCTAACTGTGGAGGTACCCAGTCCTCCTCCACATTCGGCGTAGCAGAGGAAGCACAGCTTCTTTCTTCAGCCGGCTCACACACAGATGACATGTCGTCTTGACTAGACGTGTCGGAAAACTGACCTGGATCAAAATCTGACGCAGTGTCAGTGGCGTCAGAGTCTGACGCCAAGAAGGCATATGCCTCCTGCAAGTTATACAGACGCTGCATGTTTTACACACGACTAAAACAAATTACAAACACACAAAAAAAAAATTATACTTTTTTTTTTTTTACTAAAACAGACTAAACAGCAATCCCTAAACTAACTCCTGTCACAAAAACTCTAATGGAGATTTGGGGGAAGGAAACTGACTGACTAAGACAGACCAAGCCAGACCAAAACAAACCAAGACACAGATTTTGTAAACAAATTTAACCCTTTAAGGGCAAAAAAATAAAAATACAGACAGTAAAAATGCACTGCTGTAACAGATCTGGCAGGGAAGGTGTTAAAACTGATTTTTAAAAAAAAATCTTTATTTTTCAGTGCATAGCGTACATAATACAGTGGTAAACAGTAGGTAGAAAATATGCTGTATGAGTATAGAGGGTCAACATTGGGTTCGTGCACTATTTTTATTTTTGCAAGTTTGTATAAGCCTAGGTAGCTTGTGTGTTGCGAACGTGCGGAGTTCCTGTGCTGACCTAAGGGTGATGCCTCATCATGCTGAAAGCGCCGGTGGAGGGCTACTAAACTGGATACTTGGCATATGTGCCTGTGTATGTTTGTGAGGTGAGGCAGCGATGAGCGCATATAGCAGTGCGGGCTTTGTTAGTATATGGTCGTTGTGTTGGCTGGGCGGGTGCGTATGATGTGCCGTGGCTAGGTCTATGCACTGGGTATGTTCACTCCTAACTGAGGGAGTGGCGGGGGTCGGCGTGTGTGCAGGATTCTGGGGTCACCCATGGGATTATGTGTGATGGGAGTGGTCGTTCCCTGTTGCGGGGAAGGTTGGTGTCATGGTGGTGTCCCCGACCCTGGGCTGTGCGCCATATTGCTAGTTAGCTCTTCCTTATTGAGCAATCTTGGTGGGTGAAGTAAAGGGGAGAGAGATGGGAAGCACTTAAGTGTATGTTAGTATAGTATAACTGAACTTATTGTTCTGAGCCTAGAGTCCTGAACAAGTGGTGTCATGGGAAACTTGGAAATGTTGTGCTGGGTAAGTAAGTCTCTGTCCGGTTCTCCAAAGCCCTATGTCGGATTGTTTCTTGAGCTTGTTCCTGGTTCCGTCGCGTGTGTGCTCTCGGACCTCGGGACGAATGATGCTATGCGTTCTGGGTTCCAAGTGGTCGCTGCAGTGGAGGCTCTCTGGGGTGTGCTGACCGCCAGGGGCGCCAGGTCTAACGCTGTCAGGAATGGTGCTGCTTCTTCTATCGAGGTGAGTGTGTGCAGGCTTCCGTTTCGGGCCACCGTCAGGGATCCGTTTGTTCCCCACCTGTAGCTTAGGTTTGCTGATCGGAGCTGTTTTGTCACTGGACGGAAAGTTTTTCGCCGCAGGAGGGTTGCTTTTGTTAAGTCCTGATAGAATGTCAGAGCGGCCTCTTCAAAGTTTATCGGAGTTTTGCCTTTGACTGCTGCCATTATTTGTATTTTGTCGTGTGCTGTGTGGCATCTGAGGATGACGTCTTTTGGCATTGTGGTGGCTGCGCTTGCTGGCCCAGGTAGGCGGTATATCCCCTCAATTAACAGCTTTTTTGCCACTGCATGTGGCAGGATAGAGGCTAGTAAGCGCCTGACATAGTGCGGTAGTTCGTCCGCGGAGACTGCCATTAGGACACCCCTTATTTTTATATTGGTGCGGCGGTGGCGGTCCTCCATGGCCGTCAACTGTGCAGATATAGCTCGTTGTTGTGACCAGACTTGTTGAACAGAGTTCTGGAGCTCTGACATGTGTGATTGCATGTCCAAGATGTCTCTCTCGGAGGCCTGTACTCGGTCTGTAATGGCTTTCATATCCTGTTTGATAGGGGCGAGTTCCGTCGCCAGGATCTTGTGAAAGTCTGCCAGTAAGACCTTCAGGTCGTGTCTGGTCGTCGGTGTGGGCTGCAGGTGTTGTCGGTTGTGCGGCTAGCGGGTGTTTGGGCCCTATTTGCTCAGTTGGGTAAGTGTGGGAGTCGGGTCACGGGGTTGCCGCGAGAGCGGGTTTGGGCTGCGCGGGACCTTTGTAACATTGTCCCAATGTCCCTGCTGTCTGTCGCTGTTTTCTGCGAGCGACGGCCCATTGCTGGCATTTGGGCCTGGGTGGCAGGTGAGGTCTGGGGATAGTCGGCCCTTACTTGTTGGGAGAGGAGCACCTCCAGGCTCGGGAGCGTCAACGTGGGGTAGGCCCCGTTTTTCCGCCTCCGTCTAGGCTGGTGCGATGGTAGAAAAAAAGGCATCTATCACCTCAGGAGGTGTTATGGAGTGTGCCTGTTAGCTTTTGAGAGCTGGATGGGCTTTACTTTTCGGGATATTCGTGGTTTATTAAGGTTGCTCGGAGGAGCCTGCAAGCATGGCGTCTGTTCAGGCTAGTGGTCAAGCTCCGCCCCCAAAACTGATTTTTTAATTCACTTTAGATACTGTATAAAGCTCTGGAACACTTCTGCTGCAACAAACTATCACGATCTCTGTCTCTCTCGCCTCACAAAACGCTACAGAGGAGAGAGGGGCAGAGATCACTGTCAAAGTGAGTGTTTGTAACCACTTTGACAGCAGCCAATTGTGAGCGATCGCGGATTGCTCACACGCCGCAATTGGCTGTTACTATCTGCCTGGGATGTCTGGCAGATAGTTACAGCGTTACACTGGCGGGAGCGACCTCAACCCAATTAAGATGCTGTGGCATGACCTGAAGAAAGCGATTCACATCAGACATCCCAAGAATATTGCTGAACTGAAACAGTTCTGTAAAGAGGAAAGGTCAAGAATTACTCCTGACCGTTGTGCACGTCTGATCTGCAACTACAGGAAACGTTTGGTTGAAGTTATTGCTGACAAAGGAGGTTCAAGCAGTTATTAAATCCAAGGGTTCACATACTTTTTTCCACGTGCACTGTGAATGTTTACATGGTGTGTTCAATAAAAACATGGCAACATTTCATTCTTTGTGTGTCATTAGTTTAGGCAGACTGTGATTGTCTATTGTTGTGACTTAGATGATGATCAGATCACATTTTATGACCAATTTGTGCAGAAATCCATATCATTCCAAAGGGTTCACATACTTTTGCTTGCAACTGTATGTTATGTTTCCTATAGATTTGAAGTGAAACTCAACTGCAGAAATATGGCCCTGCTCAATGAGCTTACATTCTATCCTTTAGATTGTAAGCTCACGGGCCATCTAGCCAAGCACTTTGTATAAAAGAGCTCCAATGGCTAGATATCAGCTTTTGGGCAGGGCTCTCTTACCTCTTGTATTTATCTGTGTATATTGTACGTTTCTCCACTAATTGTACAGCGCTGCGGAATCTGTTGGCGCTTTATAAATAGCAATAATAAATAAATAAATAAATGTAGGGGGAGCGGGTATAGTGACACAAATGGTAAGGGTAGGGTAAAACAATAGGTTGGTAGCACTGTAGCGGTTATATAATGTTACCATAGTCTAATTTCCTAAATCATGCTCAGTCTATAGAATGTGATTTTTCAATGGTAAAACCTTGTTTTAACGTTCACGATTATTTTCTCAGCCATAGAACATCACTTTAAGACACGATAGGTATAGGGGTTCAGATTTGGGCTGCCAATATTCCTTGGTCCATATGGGGAGGGTATGAGGGGGATCCAAAACTAAGCTTTCCTGAACTGACATGTTACAATGTCTGTCCGTCCAGGAGGGCCCCGGAGATATGACCATGTTTCACACCCAGCCGTAAAGAGACTCACACAGCAACAGCCCACAGCAACAACAATAACGGTCTTTCTGATGACGTAGAAACACATGTGACCCGCAGCCTCTCCCTGATTGGTGGGTCAGGCCGTCTCATTGGACATGGCGTACTCGATGGGCACGTCCTTGGTTACCATGGAACGCAATGCGTCTTTCAATATGGCGCCCTAGCAACCTGTGCGAGCGGTTCCATCGGCGATCTATGAGACGGCTATGGATGTCACTGGGTCTCCGCTCTTACTCTGGGCCGCCTGTGCTCTGCTGGTGACAGCGATAGGAGCCCAGAATATGGCGGGTGAGAGCCGGAGGGCGATCTGAATGGCTTTACTGAATGAGGCCTACTCTGCTCTCAGTAGGATAACATTACTCGGATTTATTTCATTAATTGGGCTGTGTTTACTAGTTCTAGCATTGGAATATTACGTATATTAGAAATAAAACAGCGAACTGAGAGTATGAGACAGCCTACTGAGACTGAGTATGAGACAGCCTACTGAGAGCATGAGACAGCCTACTGAGACTGAGTATGAGACAGCCTACTGAGAGCATGAGACAGTCTACTGAGAGGATGAGACAGCCTACTGAGAGTATGAGACAGCCTACTGAGAGTATGAGACAGCCTACTGAGAGCATGAGACAGCCTACTGAGAGCATGAGACAGCCTACTGAGAGCATGAGACAGCCTACTGAGAGCATGAGACAGCCTACTGAGAGCATGAGACAGCCTACTGAGAGCATGAGACAGCCTACTGATAGTATTAAACAGCGTACTGATAGTATGAGACAGCCTACTGAGACTATCAAACAGCGTACTGAGAGTATGAGACAGCCTACTAAGACTATCAAACAACGTACTGAGAGTATGAGACAGCGTACTGATAGTATTAAACAGCGTACTGATAGTATTAAACAGCGTACTGATAGTATGAGACAGCCTACTGATAGTATTAAACAGCGTACTGATAGTATGAGACAGCCTACTAAGACTATCAAACAGCGTACTGGGAGTATGAGACAGCCTACTGAGAGTATGAGACAGCATACTGATGGTATGAGAGCCTACTGAGAGTATAAGTATTAGCGTACTGATAGTATTAAACAGCATACTGAGAGTATAAGTATTAGCGTACTGATAGTATTACACAGCGTAATTAAACAGCATACTGATAGTATTAGACAGCGTACTGATAGTATTAAACAGCTCTTCTGATGTGAAATGTGAAATGCACAATTCATTGCAGTGTTTTTTACTAAACTCTGTATTCTGGCAAATTAATACCCGAATAGAAACATTCATTCCAAATTAGACTCGCAGTAATTTTAGCTGTGTTGAAGAATTTTCAGAATAAGCATTTTTATCCTGAAAATTCTGAGTTTTGTTCGTAGACCCCTATGCATTTTCAACCGTTCAGACTACTGAAAAACACACACAGTATTGTAGTTTAAACTATAATCTGATGCTTGAGCATTTTGAATGTTAAATCTAATGTTATTTTAAGGTGTTTTCTGTATTTTATAGGGTTTTTTCCTTCTAGGATACTTTTGTCTGGACCTACAGCAACATCTTACTTCGTTGGAAACGCATCTGTCAATTTATATCTGGATGTCATTGGAAATACATGTATGTTAACAAACTCTTATCTATTTATGTTGCCTCAAGAAAGTAAATCATTAAAGACACAGTTATACTAAACAAAGTCTTATCTACCACATCCAAAAAATCCTTTATTTGAAATCCTTTTTAATATCAAGAAGTATATTTGAAATATAATAAAACATATTTTACCTGATATCTAAGTATTCTCTGGCATGTCCAATTGATTATTAAAATGTATTCCAAAGTAGCATATATCAATGTTATTCCTCGAGTCACTATGGTTATTCAGTAAGTATGTGTATAAATATCTAAGTATCAACATTCTGTTACATTAGAGCCGCACATGTACCTCGGTATAGTGTTTTATTGCTGAGAAGAGAGGAGTTGGGAACTTACACTTAATCCAAATGTAGATTGTGAAAATTAAAAAAAAAAATATATAATCAATAAATTTGAAATCCTAATTTTTCCTCCCTTCATCTGTTTACATTTAGCCCCATGCTTTTAACACAAATCTTTAAATTGAAATGAAACTTGCCTGTAATTCAAGCAATGTAAACATATGGAATGTGTTCGACAATTGCTGGGATCCGCAAGTCCAGTGCTTCTCATATAGAGAAGCATTGAATAAAATGTTTCTTACAGAGAAACATGGGATGCTTTCTCAGGAAACAGAGTCAACATACCATGCAAGAAGACAGCGGATGTAGATTAGATTCAATTCTGAAATCTTTTTTTAGTCTGAAGGTCTTAGCTGCTTGGTGAATGGCAGCCCCTAGAAGTGTAGGGACAGCAACATTTTATGGAACTGTTTATTAGAAACGGCATAATACCCAGCAGTGACAGAGCAGGGGCAACATCGGTGTACCAAAATCAATTCATTAAGATGGAATGATGTTTGGTGCTTTGACTCTCGCTTTATAGGTCAGTGGATATGCCATAGAGTAAATGACCACGAGAACAGTCTTTCTAGAGGGTGAAATACCATTGTTTTAAATCTCATACTTTAGTTTAAATTTATGTACTAAACATTTAAAAATATATTGAAATATACGTTATTGTAATATGAGTTAATGTAACTTTGTAACAGTAAAAAAAGTGAAATGTATTTTAAATTAAGTTATAGTTAATAATATTACAAATCTACTAATGCAAAAGTAATGTAACACTAATGAAAAATGTAAAATATTCTTAACTGGCTTTAACTGATCTGTGTATTTTATTTGTTTCAGCTATTGTACCAGAACCAAACTGTAATGGCAATAGCAGCACTGAAAATTGGGCCTCATTTTTGGAAAGTGTCACCTCCACTACGGTTAGCATGTTTTATCCATGTACATACATATGTATTATGCATGTAAATGCTACTTACAACTCTTCCACCTTTTTATTATTTTTATTAGATTTTATTGTATCTGATTTTAAAAAAAAAATTATAAAAATAAAAATAAAAAATGATAGCATGCAATCCAGAATAGAAATACATTTTAATCTCTAAACCTTTTGAGCCTATTATATGTTCTAAATTGTAAAAGGAATCATCAGAGGCATGGACATTCCATAGAGACGGCACCATCACAACATGTGCACAAAACTCCTCATTATCTGTGCAATTCTTAATTCTGTCCTCATTTGTTTTGTAGAATTTGTATAAAGTCACTGTGACTTTGAATACGACCTTGTCATGCGTTCTGGATAAGACTCCGTGTTTTGTGGAGGCAATTCAGGTTTCCGCATGTGAGAGTAATGTACCTATTGCAAGTCTCCTAATTCAAGCAGAAATCTATAGCAACACCACCTTCACAGGAAATGTGTCAGGTAATGTAGATGGTGTTTAATTGAATAATTACTTCTTTGAATTTTAGATCAGCTTTCCCTAGTTACAATTTGAGTTTTGTTTGATTAAATCAGGGCTGTGTGGTACATCTTTTTGGTGTTGCTGGGGAAAAAATCCCATCTACCTTTCTCGACCTTAATAGCAATAGACGATTATTGGAGTTGTGTGACAACAGCTGGGACTGTAGGGTTGGCCAGCTCTGCTTTAGTGTCAAATAACCAAGCTTGTTCATTTTTTGTATGTGTTAAAAAGCATTTGTAGTCATACTGTAATAGATGCAAGGTTGTGTAAACGACAGGTTAAACAATATATTTGAAATTCAGTCCGACTTGCGTCTTGAATTAAGTAGTTGTTGGGTCTGAGACAAATTTACGAAAATAAAGATATTAACCATCTATCAATGAAGCAGGCTGATCATTAGACTAGCTAGAGATTGTTAGTGTGGTCAGACATACTCCTTGTTCACCATCTCCTATTTGGTGCCCATTCTTGTACCCCTTTTTTGTTTACAATTATAAGAAAAATAACACAAAGCAACTGTTCAGAAGATGTACCATGCTTTATTTCGGCAGACAATGCAACAGTGATACCTACCCAGGCATATCAACCACTTGGGCCATGCCCCTGTAACCTGACAGCTGGTGCTTGTGATATTGGTTGCTGCTGTGATCAGGTAATTTTGTTTTCCATATACATATCAGTATGGCTTAAATAAAGCAAAATGATGCCATTCTATAAAAGAGTGTACTAACCAGAGTTATTTTACTGAACAAAACAAGATGTCATGGCATATATATATATATATATATTTTTTTTTAAGATGATATGGTATACTTGTATCATGCTTTGTGTTATTTCTGTTTTCATTGAAGGAGTGTACATCAAGCCTCAGGGAGCTGTTTAATGGATTCTGTTACACTGGTGTGTTTGGTGGAAATGTAACACCGCCTTTTGACCAGCTCTGTAGTGTTGAGCAAATTAAACGCGCTCCGGATTGGTTTCCGTTCCTTTGTGTTCAATCATCCATTGACAATTCACCATTTCTAGGTTACTTCTTCCAAGGTTCAACTGTGTAAGTGGAATTAATATCTTTATGTCTGTTTTCACAAGTACAAGTAATAGCATTCAAATTACCATGAATGCGTGCGTCTTATTGTTTTCCTTGTGGTTATTTCTCAGTTCTAAAATATAAAAAATTTGTTGTGTCTGCTCATTTAATAAATGGATTGACAATGGCTGTGGCTGACCCCGGCAATTTGAGACCATCCCTCGCACTTGCTTTGATGATGTGGATTTTTCAATGTGTATTGTCAATGTCAATTTTGTTCTAAGATGAATGTTACATAAATTGACATAGACATAAGTAAAATTTTAACATATTCAACAATAAATTATTTCATAGTTATTTAATAAACTTGGAATTGTGGATGATTGACCAGGGAATTGGTAAAATGGAAAAATAGCTGGGTTTAGGCAGTTATTCCAGTTTGGCTATTATGACCTAAAGTCGGCACCTCCTTCGTCAATTCCTGTTTGATATTTTAAGCATGGCTGAATACACTATTCTCTGATGACTTTCTGGCTTTGACATGTTTACAGATCTGTCACCCAGCCCTATACCTTCAGTGTGAGCTCCCAGACCATTGTCCAAGCTTCTGTGAATCCTTATAAACAAGGGGATCCCATTTTAGTACAGCAGAATGGATACTATGTGTATCTTACAATTCCACAGGTATGGTTTAAAGCATCTAAAAGTAATACTGATACTGTGACTGAAATGTTTTTTTGTTTGTTTGTTTGTTTTTGAGAGATATTAGTATGATTTATTGTCTTAGGCTGGCCCCCAGAGCAGCACAAGATTGCAGAACTAAAGCTGTCTACAGCCTGCCTGATTATTAAATTTGAAAATGTAAATGGGTTGGCAGTCTTACCCTACTCTCTCCATACTGTGTTACTGTGCAGGGATAGGCAGGGAGACATGCTCCTTGATGCTGATGACCCGGACACCATTTAGCATGCTTGGGATAGGCATAAAACTATCCTAGCTATAAGATAAGGCCAGAGACTAATGAAAGTATTTAGAAAATTGGGCAGACTAGATGGGCCGATTGGGTTTTATCTGCTGTCACATTCTATGTTTCTATTATAAGAAATTATGTCCATTTTCTCTTAGTGGGTTAGTTTTTCAGGCGAGTGACATTTCCTGATGCTGAGTCTGTTTACTTGCTGTTACACCATCACAATTGCTTTAAAGGCTGTAAATGTGTTCTGTTTTGCATAGACATTATTAAAATTTAAGACTGGCATGCTACTGTCATAAATTTCTTTGTCACTACTTTGTGTATTTAAAATAAAGGGAATTCTGCCCAAAAAAGTGAGTTCAATAAATGGGACAGGCATGCATTATTATATTAAACTGTTAAAGCCCATATGTACAAATAATATCTCTACTACAAATTGTATTATTCTGCTTTCCTGCTTCAATTCTTTTCCTTGCATAACCACATTATTCCTATTGCATCAAGTCATGTTCTATAAATTAGATCAATGCTAATGATGCATGATAGATGTAAATATTTTAACAATTGATTTTTAGGGGTTTATAACTTTTGTGGTAAAGTCTGGTTCTTGAGTGAGCAATATCACAAACACAAATAAATAGAATAATCTGTGTTAAAACAAAATAATAATAATAATAATAAAACTTAACTTAATGACTAAAAATGGCCACACCTGGCCATTATAGCCTGTGATTGTAGGGTTTCACATGTTGAAACGTTTAATTGATCAGGCTTACTAAAAGAACAATGCATTCCAAGCAGAATTTTTTTTTTGAGTTTAATGTTAGACTTAATGTCAGTATGAAAGTGGCTGTGTAGCTTTTTAAAAGAGCAAGATTCTTTATGTAAATCCCCTTTTGACTGTGTTTTGATTGTGTTGACGCAACAAGAAAATATATGTAATTAAGCAAAGTAGGAACTAAATTTTCTCGTGTAAGGGACAATTTTTGGCACTCAGCAAAGTTTCTGCTGCAATATCCCATCAGCTGTCAGATTGATAGGAGCATCAAACACAGGAACTGCACTCAATCTTCCAACCTTAGTACCAGGGTGCAACCAGATCCGGGTTCAGCACCAAATCCCAAATATAATACTTCAAAAGAAAGGATAAGGGCACTCCAAAGGTTCAATTTCAGGCAATTTATTGTCACCAGATTGTGCAAAACAAAGTTTCGACCAGTGTGGTCTTTATCAAGCTTGATAAAGACCACACTGGCTGAAAAGTTGTTTTGCACATTCTGGTGACAAATAATTGCCTGAAAATTGAACCTTTGGAGTGCCCTTATCCTTTCTTTTGAAGATTGATAGGAGCGGGCATCATCTTCTGTGATGACCAGTATATACGTTTGGCATATTATTACACAAGACTATCTATAGACGATTGACCCTGTATTTGTAGTCTCATGCACGCTCGAGAGTACAATAGTGTCACTGGCTCTTGTTTAGTGAAGTCACGAAGTATGGTGGAGAGAAGATGGAGGTGCCTGGGAGGGAGAAATTAAGATAAGCGGACATGCCATCTTGGGGTGGGTCTATGCAAAAAAATAAATAAATGCAAAGACCCCATAAGTGAAATTGCTGCTTTAAGGTTATCATAAAATTGTGACAACCAGTGTTGCAGGGAAGTAAAATGAATAAATAAACAAATACATATATAAAGAAATTGCAATTGTATTGTTGTTCTGGTTTTATTTTAGCAGTCCACAAATGGAGGATGTGAGAGTAATGCCCCTGTGGCTTACCTTCAGAATGTTGTCTCTACATGCGTTACTTATTTGAAAACATGTGCCGATGTGTTGACACCAAATTTTAATGTGACTGTTCAGGATGGAAAAGGAGGTGAGGTATCCACTTTCCTATTAACAAGTGTAACAATGTATACTTTCAATGTACTTCCTTTTACCATATGTCTTGTTATATATCCTTTTGTCTTTAATCTTACATATGATTGTTTGCTACATTCTGTAAAACATTTTAGAGAAGAGTGCTATATAGCAACCAGTATGTCTTGTTATATATCCTTTTGTCTTTAATCTTATGTATGATTGTTTGCTACATTCTGTAAAACATTTTAGAGAAGAGTGCTATATAGCAACTGTTTGTTAAACAAATAATGTGCCTTTGCAATTTTTTAGGATCAATTACTCCCCAAATAGTAATTCAAAACAACACTGTGGACAGTGGGACAGTTTCCGGTAAGATTCTTTTGTAACTGCATAATGTATATTACTATATTTTCTTTTTTAACCCAAAATGGTACTATAGAGTTTATGGTCCTTGTCCGGGTAAACAGAAAGGAATGGTTTTAAAATGCATGTTTTTTTTTTTTTTCCTATGTCACAATAGGCATACAGTGTCTGGGCATTATATCATCTGCAAACTACACGTTTATTTGGGAGTCCAACACACTTCGAGGAATCAATATAACCGTCCTTATTGAGAATATCAATCTGACTCTTCCAGGTATCTGTGCTTTTTTTGGTGTTTTTTTGTCAATCCTTTGATTCTTTACAAATACACTTTCTTGGATTTCCCCTGAGCATTATTTTAAAGAGCATCTTTCACCATTCCATACATTAAGATGGGTGTTGCTATTCTTTATTATCACCATTTTTATTTCACTGCCAGCTTCTCCAGGGGCAATTAACACAAAGTCACTCTGTGTGTGTCAAACTCAACCCCAATCTTTCGTTAGACTGTAACTGCTTTAACTTTCTGCTAAAGCATATGGCAATCAAAGTTTACCGTAATTGAAGTTAAAGCAGTTAGGGACCTAAATTAAATGTGGGTCATATCAATGGGAATAAGAACTGGTGGTATGCAATGCATAAGACTTCTTGTATTCGGTGAATAACTGGATGTCAGAGACTGACACTGTAAATAAAAATGCTTGAGCATTTGATTGCTCTTTTAATAGCTTTATTGGATAATGAGCTAAACAGTATATTATAATGCTTGAGCAAGAGCATGTTAAGACTTTTTTCAACATATTAATACTATGTACTATTCAATAGACTCTGATCAATTCCTCTTGTCATTGCTGTATGTGTAAACTTTGGAAACAGATGCAGAGCCCCCCTCAAGACCCTGAAATATGGCAGTCCATTTGAGAGGCAACTGCCACGTGAACTTCATGTGTCAACCACAAAGATCATGCCTATACACTGATCAGCCACAACATTAAAACTAACTGCCTAATATCTTGTAGGCACCCTTAGTACTGCGTAAATAGCTCTGATGCTCTGAGGAATGGACTCCACAAGACCTCTCAACATGTTCTGTGGTATCTGACGGATATTAACAGCAGATCCTTTAATCCCTGCAAATTGCGAGGTGGGGCCTCCAGGGATCGGAGTTGTTCCAGCACATTCCACAGATGCTTCATCGGATTGAGATTTGAGGACTTTGGAGGCCAATGCGACATCTTGAACTCTTTGGCGTGTTCTTCAAACAATTCCTGAACAATTTTTGCAGGAAGGGATAGTTCTTTATCTTTCTGAAAGAGGCCAATGCTATCAGGGAACACCATTGCCATGAAGGGGTGCATGTGGTCTGTAACAATAGCTAGACAGGTGTTCTGTGCCAAAATAACGTCAACATAAATGCTATGAGTCATGGTTTCACGGCAGAATATTGCGCAGAGTATAACACTGCCTCCGCCGACCCGCCTTCTTCCCATAGTGCATCCTGCTGCTATCTCTTCCCCAGGTAAATGACGCACATGCCATACACCTGATCTAAAGAAAACATGATTTCTCAGACCAGGCAACCTTCTTCCACTGCTCTATCGTCTAGCCATTTCGCTTGCCCATTTTCCCTGCTTTCAACACGTGCAAGTCAAGAACCGATTGTTCACTTGCTGCTTAAGATATTCTATCCCTTGACAGATGGCATTGTAATGATATAATCCATGTTATTCACTTAACCTTTCAGCGGTTTTAATGTTGTGACTGATCAGTGTAAGACAATGTTTTGATAATATGTAACTTTGGTATTTTTGTTTAACCCCTTATGGACCAAACTTCTGGAATAAAAGGGAATCATGACATGTCACACTTGTCATGTTTCCTTAAGGGGTTAAAATGCTGTAAATGACTACTAACCTTTACTGGAAATACTGTGGCTTTATGAGCACTTACATTCATATGTGGTGTCATTGTCCCTAAATTGTCCTTGAGTGGAACCTATGAGGATCATTGGGGACCTAATGTGCAATTGAAGTTGAAGTACCTATAGTGGCTGTCAGTACGACAGCCAGTAGAGGTGGATTTTACCGTGCAATGTAAACATAAGTAAAAATAAATCATAAAATAAAAAACAACGGGGCGTGGTCTCAACGCTAACGAGAGCAGACGCATGTCGGCTAAGCTCCCGCGGCCGGCACACTAAACGGCGGATTTCGGGGCTCCTACCTACCCTTACCCTGCCCGAGAACGAACTACACAGCTCACCTCACAATGGGGAAGAAAGCAAAGAAGCTCAAAACCCTTACCGGGAACGGCACCCGCGATATCGCCGACCTCCTACAACCGCGGCCTAGGCCCAAAATGGCGCCGCAACTTGACTCGTACTACACATCCTCTGAGGATGAAACTCTGGATGCACCGGATGACATCCCCTGCTCGGTGAGCATAATTAGCCCACGAGTAGAGGAAGACCTGACAGCCCCAGCGACTAAAGGTGATATTAAGACTCTGCTGTCAAATATCAGAGCCTTTTTCAATGCAGATCTGAACGTCATACGGGAGGATGTAACAAAGGTAACTGCCAGAGTACAGGCCAACGAGGACACCATCACCTCCCTAGCCCACAAGCAAGCAAGTACCACAGAGCTACTGCTGCAGCTCCAAGCATCACACAAGACCATGCAGGTCAGACTGGATGCCCAGGACGATGCGAGGAGACGCAATAACCTTAAAATAAGGGGCATAGCCGAATCAATTACGGAACAAGAGCTGCCCCATTTTTTACGCCGGCTATGGACTACCTTGCTGCCGCAGCGCTCTGCAAAGAGCATACAGATAGACGGCTATTACAGGCTTGCCAAATCAAACAGGGCCCCGGCCGGAGTGCCCCGAGACGTCCTGATACGTTTCCCACTGCTTCGCGACAAGCTGGCCCTACAGGACAGTATAAAATCCAGAACACCCCTCAAGTTCGAGGAGATGCAACTTCAATTCTTACAAGATCTATGCCGCTCTACCCTGGAATGGAGACGATCCTTTCAACAGGTGACAAAGATCCTGCGCTCTGCAAACATCAGCTACAAATGGGGGCCGTCTCGCGCACTAATTGTTCAGAAAGACGGGAACACACATCAGCTTCCAACCGCAGAAGACTCCACGGCATTCCTTCAGGGACTGGGCCTCACCATGGCATCTGCCCACACGACTCGCCCGGGACACAGCTGGGACATGCATAGGATCGTTCCTTTTACCCCACGCTCCGCAGCTGACACCGGCTGACGCTGAAGATGAGCAGCCAATAGAAAAGAGACTGACCCCTACACCAGACCCCGATGCTTATGCACCACTGCCGTTTAAATGTTTAAAAGTTAATGTTTTAATGCCTGTTAACACCCAGAGCTTTGCTCAACACTGTTCACACAGCTGATCCCAGGTGCTAGTACACCTTATATGACATGTCCCAATAGGAGGGCACAGTAACCGGAGATCTCCTTCCACCCCCCCCCCCCAACACTCTGGGGTAATTGAGTGTAAATTGTTAAACGACTCACACGACTGTCCACCGTAGTACCTATGTGTCCGGCAGGGCTACAGCTTCCTTATATAAGACCCTTGGGGCTGGGTCCCTCTAACAGATCCACGGCCCTAATCAACTTAAAACGCCCTACATTACTTCACACGACATACAACCATTAGAAACCCAACACCTATATCTTACTAGTGTATCACAACACTCTGCAGGTGTCCTAGAACCTGACGCCCAAACCAAGGACATAACCTTGCATACCTGCAGAGTGCTTAATGACCTCTACTCAAAAATAAAAAATGTGCACTATTGAATCACACTGTACCAATATTGTTGAAATGTGGCATACGAAAGCTGTTGTGGCACAGTATGCATCCTTGTTAACTCCTTGCACAAAGAAAATAAAGAATTAAAAAAAAAAAAAAAAAACAACACGGATTTATAAGGGATGGTTAACACATAGCAATTGCATATTATTACTGATATTTTCTTTCTTTCTTTTCCATAGCTCCACTAACTCAACAGTTTGCAGTAACCTTTCTCACCAGTGACAATATCAATGCATCTGATGTTCTCTCTGGAAATCCAGGTCTGCTATCTTACTACTGCACTAGCAAACATGCTTTTTCGACATTTCAGACAATTAAAAGTTTAATGACCAAACAGATAAGTTAATAATGGTAGCATTACCATTTCATTGGTGTTTGAAGCTTCATATTGTGATCTTTCAAAACCTTTTGCTCTTAAACAAAATAAATCTTCTTTATCACCAATGTATCTGTTTTAACCCATTAAGGATGGCGGGTGTACTATGCCGTCCTTGGGGACCCGGTCCTAAACACAGGTGGGTGGCATAGTACGTCCCCGACGTCCTGTAGACCAAAATTACGGAGAATGCAAGGAAGCAGATGATGATCAACAGTGTCAAAGGCAGCAGAAAGATCAAGGAGAATTAGGATAGAGTAATGGCCGCGAGATTTAGCAGCAGTTATATAGTTGGATACTTTGGTCACAGCCATTTCGACAGAATGACCAGCGCGGAATCCAGACTGAAGGGGGTCAAGCAGGGAGTTGGATTCGAGAAAGTCAGTCAGTCTGGTGTACACAACTCTCTTGGAGGCAAATGGCAGTAGCGAGATAGGGCGGTAGTTGGATGGGGAGTTGGGGTCAAGGCTGGGCTTTTTCAGAATTGGGGTTACAGTTGCATGTTTGAAGGGTGAGGGAAATGTGCCAGAGGCAAGGGAGAGATTGAATTTCTGTGAGAGGGAGACTAAGTGCGGGTATGATACGAGGGAATAGGATCGAGGAAACAGGTGGTGGGGCGGGAGGACCGGAGCAGAGCAGAAACCTCTTCTGCTGTAGCAGGTGCGAATGAGCGTAGAATGGTGGAGGGAGTGGGGTTGGGTGATGTAATGGTAGGGGAAAAAGATAAATTAGAGATCTCTTCTCTGATTGTAGAGATCCTCTTAGTGAAGTGAGATGCAAAGTTTGTGGCGGGGGAGTGAAAGGGTGAAGAAGAGCATCAAAAGTGTGAAGTAGGTGTTTGGGTTGATAGGACAGTATACTTATGAGGGTGGTAAAGTAATTTACTTTTGCAGCGGAGAGAGCCAGGCTGTAGGAGCGCAGCATAAAATCATAGTGGAGGAAGTCAGATACAAAGTGAGACTTTCTCCAGCAGCGTTCAGCAGTTCTAAAACTTTTTTGGAGGTAACGGATAAGCTTGGTGTGCCAGGGTTGTAATTGGGGGCGCTTGCTGCGTTTAATTGTAGGAGGTGCAATGATGTCGCGTTGAGAGGAGAGAGTCGAGTTGTAGAGTGAGGTTGCAGAGTTAGGGCAAGTTAGGATTGAGATGGGTAAAAGGAGAGTTTGGAGTTTATGCTCCGGTACAATGATACAAGGTTAATAACAGAACATTGCTGTATAAAAGTATCTGGGAAAAGAATATGGAGCATAAGATCTGCAGAGAAGTTCAGGCATAATTGTCCAAAAACATTCTAAATAGGTCATGTTAGAGGAACTCCAGTAACAAAATGCTAATGGAGGTGGCTATTAAATTTTTTTTTTTTTTGCCTTGTGTTTTATGTTGTCCAATACAAAGTTATACTAGAGTAAGGGATTTTAAAAGAACAGAACATGGTCAATGGTAGAAAAGTAGACCAGTTATAGGGCATAGTTCCCATGAAACTTCCCATGGCAACTGTGCTACATTGACACTTTTTTTTTTTTTTTTTTTTTTGTAGGTTACCAAGTTGGCAAGCCTGTGATAGCAGCCAGTGGAAGTTTACCTCTTAATAAAATGACTCTCAATCTTTGGAAACCTGGTAATAGTTTGTGGTCTAGATTTCTAAATATACAAGTATCCCACACATGCAGAGAGAATAACAACACTGAACATCAGGGAGCATCTTCCTTGGGTTCAGATAATATCATGTAAATTAATATAATCTACTTAAACTTAATAATTTACTAAAGCAATGCTGCAAAGTGCAAGTATGTAAAATGATTCCAAATGAAATGCAACCTTTTCATAAAATTGGTGGACCCAGCAATTCATTCCTTCTGTACAGTGTCAGAGTATTTGATCTGGCTACACGGAAGTCCTCCTAGTGGTGAAATAATTCGGCGGCAGGTTAGTCAAGTTGCTGTACATTTGAATATAATATATCTCTTTATACTGTAAAGAAAGAGTGATGCTTACCTGCACACATCGGAAACGGCTACTTCATTGGTAGACCAAGGGAATTACCTATAATTGTAATATTTACCTATTCATTTTGGCTTTGTTCCTATGTTCAAATGGTTCTAATTAAAATAGAAACAGAGCATCATGGAGCATATTCCGAGAAATAGAATCTCTCGTCCTGCTCTGTCTGAGATCTTGTGACACTGACATTATAAGTCTAGATGAATATTATTTTATTGACTTGAAGACTTTGAAAAGTAATTTTTAAGACCTGAATCTTAATAATATAAATTCATTTTTTAAATTTATTTTTTATTGTTGCATGTTTAGTTGTTCTGAGGTTTAATTTGTATTCGTCTCTTTGTATTGCAGTTGGAGATAGTTTGTGTTCCTCAGCCTCTCCCACACCTGTTTTGTATGGACAAAATTCCTATTCTGGGTGTATTTTGCAAGTGGTTAATGAGGACTGCAATCAGATAAGGTCTGTTTAGTACATTTTATTTCCTGTTTTTCTTTTCTTGCAAAGATTTTTTTTTTTTTTACTGAACAACCTATATTTGTATATAATTTATTAAAATGAAACTGACACTTCTCTGAAAGTGACAGTTCCTCGTTTCATAACCCCAGTAAAAGCTATTCCAGTATTTACATGGGTAATAAAAAGCAGCAGTGGTAAAAAAAAATGCACTTACCTCTGCTATACTTTATTGTTGGACGTGTCTTCTCCACATCATGATGCTTGGGCAAATTTGTGCATAGTCAGGCATCTGCACAGAAATGTTCTATGAAGGCATTCCTTCATTATTGCTTCATGCACACATGCACTGTGCATGTAATACATACAGAAGTTTTATCTCTTTTACAAATGATTAGCACAACCACTATGTAACTTTTAGTTAGCTAGTAGTTTGAGCAAAAATCTCACTATTGACATTCCATCTTAAACTGAATTCTCTACATACAGCAGCTAACCATGACTATACAAAGGACCTATCATTCACAAATGTGGTAAGTATTACAAGTTAAAAGGACCGGGTACCAACACAATTTAATGTTCATACTGCAATTTTCTCCACATTCAAAGTTTTTATTTTAATTTTTTTTTTAATGCTTTGTCAAATGTGACTTGAGGAAAGTGTTGCAGAAACCAGCAAATCTAAATCGATTTGAATGTGGAGAAAAAAATCAAAAAAATCAACCTGAATATGAAACCTATTAAATACACTTCAGATTTCCCAGAGAATCCCTTTAAAAAGGGGGACTTTAGTAACATAGAATGTGACGGCAGATAAGAACTGTGACAAACGCCCTGTATTCTGATCGTTTGCCACGAGCTCCTGGAGGAGCCTGCTTGCCAGCCTCCTGCCTCCTGCCTCAGGACTATGGGCCCTGCAATATACCTTGCCCAATGCACTTGAAAAGTCTCCGTTCATGTGAGTTATGTACTTTTGTACTCCAGAAAGAGATATTCCTGATTCCCTGGAACTGTTTTGGGCAAAGGACCATGTGCACGGTCGGTCAAATAATTGACTTCCATGAAAATCCCAAACCCCTGAACTGATCTGGGTGATTTGACCTATTTTGTATGGGAGTGTCCTGAACCTGAGGTCCAATGTATAGTGTGTATGTTTTTACTGTAGTCTACTTTCAGATCCAGGGGGGAATGTCCCTTGCATGGGGACCTGCATATAAGACCAGCTGTGGCTGCCATTAAAGAGATTCGATTTACCCTTCATGAAGTCTAGGCTCATGTTTGGGGGATTGGAGAGCTATATTCACTGGGGATGTGCAGCCTGCCCTTGGATCACAACAATTGCTCTTCTGCTAGTCAGGATGCTTCTCTCTCTGGACTAGGAGAGGTCTACCCACTGGAAGCTGGATCCTGGTCTTGGGTCCAGGGTGGGTGGAGGACAGCAAGACCCCAACTAAGCTGCGGCGGTTTGTGGGGTTAATGGTGTTTATGGTGTTCCAGTGCAGTGCTTATGGTGCTCACAAGTACTAGGAAGCAGCGATTGATGGAGGTAACCAGTCGGGGTGCCAGGTAGTCTGTCACAAGAACCATTCGGCCCACCTAGTCTGCCCAATTTTTAAAATACTTTTAATTAGTCCCTGGTCTAGGATAGCCTTATGCCTATCCCACGCATGCTTAAATTCCCTCACTGTGTTAACATCTTCCACTTCAGCTGAAAGGCTATTCCATGCATCCACTACCCTCTCAGTAAAGTAATACTTCCTGATTATTATTTTTAAACCTTTGCCCCTCTAATTTAAGACTGTCCTCTTGTTCTGTTTTTTCTTCTTTTAAATATAGTCTCCTCCTTTGTGGTGTGGATTCGCTTTATGTATTTAAATGTTTCTATCATATCCCCCCTGTCTCTTCTTTCCTCCAAGCTATACATGTTAAGATCCTTTAACCTTTCCTGGTAAGTTTTATCCTGCAATCCATGAACCAGTTTA
The DNA here is from genome assembly GCF_036172605.1 of Pelobates fuscus. Taxonomy (NCBI): domain Eukaryota; kingdom Metazoa; phylum Chordata; class Amphibia; order Anura; family Pelobatidae; genus Pelobates; species Pelobates fuscus. The sequence goes on from NC_086321.1 coordinate 131,234,116, forward strand.
GTAGCCCTTCTCTGAACTCTCTCTAAAGTATCAATATCCTTCTGGAGATACGTTCTCAATACACTATAACAACTACATCTCAGTATAGTTACCACAACGGTAAAAACTATTGTAATAATCTGATCATATGTACTGTAATAATCTAACACACAAGACTTGGGGTTCATCATTTAGCAGAACTGTAATATCAAAATGTGTATGTGAATGTGTTTATTTATGTTCTAGATTATTCAGTAAAAGGTTAACCCATAACTAAGTTTTCAGTGGAACTAATGTAATGCATCAAGTGCTCTTCTCTAGTAACATTTGTAGTACACGTCTTGTCCAGTGGACCTATGGTTGGCAGACTTGATGACAGCCATGTTGAAACCGCTTTTCTTTCTTTATTGTTCCAGGGAGAATGTAACTGCCTTACTGAAATCCTTTGTTCCAGTTAGTTACATAGCAATGAGCGGCAACTCTAAAACCACTGACCTCACTGAATGGGTTTCCATTATCTGTAAGTCCACCCAAGATCTGCATTATTGTTGAATCATATGTTGGATAGTTATTTTATAGTAAACACGTGCAGGGATGTGGAATCCCAATCACCAACGCATTTAGATCTAGGCGTCAAGCCGGGAGTTTTTTGTTTTTTTTTATTTCTTGTTTGCGCGGTTGTGGACATGTAGATTGCAGCATTGGCTGCAATCTCTGTATATGTGGGGGATGAGCGGGTGCTGTCACGATTGTCTTGTCCACAGCAGACCGTGCTAAATTTACACACAGTGAAGCTGTGGGCGATGGGCTTGCATGCAATGAGGGGTCATGTTCTTTATTGCTATAGGGATGGGAGAAATGGCTTACAGGTATGAAAGGTGGGAGAATGGGATACTGACTGTGGGTGTGATGAAAGAAAGCTTATTAGTCGGTCAGGAGAAATTGGGGTGCCAATACTTACATCTTCACAGACTAACCTTCAAACACATTTGCCCCTGGATTACACACATATGGACCTTCATTTACACACAGATTTTTGTATGTTTGTGTGACGGCAAGTAGATTGGTCTGTTTGTTTTATTTGGTTGTTTTTTTTTTTCTTTATAAATGTCAACACCTGCCTTTCCTTAAAGACATTGTCTAAAGAAGTTTTCACTCCGTATTTGTCATGCATTATATAGATATGGGATAGCTATGAGATAAGTATTAGATAAGACGTTTATCATATTAGATGATCTGAACTGCTCTTAAACAAATAGCATCCACATCCTAGGTCTGCACTATTTAATGTACTACTCTGAATTTTAGCCTCTGCATTGTTGTGTATCAAGCATGCACAGCCTGCCATTGGAGAGACACTCTCACAAACAGCGACAAAATTGATATAAGCAACCTGGAAGTATTTTCGTTAGCGGCAGTGATGTTTCTAAGTAACTGCATCCATAGCCCACTTTAAAAAATAATTGTGAGATCCGGGTGCTCAAAGCACTAAATGCTTTGCAGTAATCCCAAAGTGCTTATGGTGCTTAAACTGACTGTAATAGAATAGAAATGGGAATATCTATCTTACTGTGCTAAGTGTTTCCTCCCAGTTAATTTCTGTCACTCCACAAGCCCACATTCCAAAAGTGATGCTATATTTTCTCTTACGTTTACATTAAATGTTTAGCAATTAAGCTCACAATCTACGTCTGTCCTTGCACAACCAATAGACCAAAAATAATACTTCAATATGTTCTCAGTTGTTCTGTGTCCCTTTATTAAAGTGTACAGAGTAACATTTCAAACGTTCTCTATCAGGCACGGTCAGGGCACACATTGCAAATGAGTAGGAGAAAGAGAAACATTGTTACATTTCTCCTCCTTTCTTTATGCTGATTGGCAGGTTCAATGGACAAAGCAAGTTACAAAGATTGACAGGGAGAAAGATAAAGAGGTGTGGATTTCTTCATTTCATTTAGTGAACTCACAAATATCTCTTTTTTAATTACAGGAATTATATTGAAAATCCAGGGAAATTACATCTCCACTTTAAAGTTAATTTTAAAATTGTGTACCAAGCAATTTAAATAATGTATAGTTGAATTGTTTTTGTTTAGATGAAGAGAGTAATTCCACTTGTTTGGGTGACTGTGCAGCACAAAACGTAATGTGCCTAAACGTTCCTGTTAACATGAACATACAGATCCTCACTGCAGTCACTGGAGCAGTGGAAGGAATTCCACAGGAAGAGATCATTGGAGTGAAAATAAGGTTAGTTCATGTTCTTAGATAATGGTTTTATCCATATTCACAAGCACCTATATATTCAGGCCTTAAAGACTTGGAATTTGAAGTACTATGCTACTAGCCAGCATACTCACCAGGGGTGAATTTCTACTTTCTGGTACTCTAACCACTGGGACGTTCATGAAGAACTGAAATGTTGAACTGATATTGCTGTATAGAGATTTCACTTGATACCACACCCCTACATTAACCCCAACTTAAAAAGCATCATGTACATAAAAAATTAAGAGACCACTTCAATTTATTCTTAAATTAGTATCTCTACATGTATAGTTTCCATTACAATGTCTCTTAAAACTCAACACAGGCACACCTCATTCTACTAAATGAGGTACTGATTAGGTGAGCCACCTAAACCAAATCTTATTTAATGATAAAAAGTATAAAAATAACTGCTGTAGTCAGTACTATCGTCTTGCAATAGGAACAGCTAGATGGCTAAAACAAGTGCTAGTAAAACCTCACCTTAGAATAAAAAAAAACGAAAAACTATTGAACATGCAAAAAGAGTTAAAAAGAAAGGTTTTGAGTATGGAAAAGTATATTTAAATTCTGGTTGTACGGGTAGAGGTATAATGTATCAAGTTGCTTCCATCCCAAAATTGTCAAACATGGGGGTTCATAAGAACGAGGTCAAGCAGCAGACATTGGAGATAACAATGCCACAGACCAGTAGAAGAGAAAAATGACTCTCCAATGACCGCCAGCTCATTACAATGACTCTCCATTGACCGGGATGACCGCCAGCTCATAACAATAACTCTCCATTGACCGGGATGACCGCCAGCTCATTACAATGTCACTCTACTACAATAGGATGAGATCATGGCAGCTGATGTAAAGTGCATGGCGAGGACATTTTGAATCTTGCTCCTTGAGGCAGATCTAAAGTCATGCAAAAATAGAAAAAAAGCCATTCACCGTTAAGAAGCTAAGAAGATCCAGGCAGAGGTTTAAAACCCTTAAGGATTGGGCCATAGAGGACAGAAGTAAGATTGTTGACTACTTTGTCTTATGTAATTTCCCTATGCTTGACCCGCTCTGACCCACTCCTTTTGACGGTCAGAGAAATTTTCCCACAATACTCACCCATTCCTCCGTGATCTCGCGATGCCTGCTTTCACTATTCGCGAACATCCTGTCATTTAGACAAAACGCCGGCGGAACTCCCGAATTTCATCCTAACAGAATGACAACAGTTTGTTCATTCATGTTAAGACGACATTCGTCACTTTTAGATCGGTTCGAAATTTCATTAGAATGAATGAAATTCCGATCTGTGCTGTGGCTGCATCTTGCAGCCGATTAGTAGATAGCTCCCTAATTCCCACGATATCAGGGAGCTATCTACCAAGATTAGTCTTTCAGCCAAGTTTACTAGTACTAAGTATTAGTAATTAGTCTGCCCCTACTCGCTATGCAGCAAGTAGGGGCATGTCTACTAAACAGCGAGCCCCCACCCATGTCCCACGAGTGGGGGGCTATTCAACTAAACAGGGGACATAGGGTCCCCCTTGGCCTCTACCCATGATCGACGTCTGGGGCCCTAAAGGACAATGGGGGGAACTATTGTCCACCCTCCGACCCCCCCTCTCTTTGAGTGGCGGGTGGAGGCCCTAAAAGACAATGGGGGAGACCTATTGTCCACCCCCTGGCCCCCACCCATTTTCATTTAGGGCCACCACCTGCCGCTCATGGGTAGGCCGGGGACGATGACAATAGGTTCCCCCCATTGACTTTTAGGTCCCCCACCCGCCACTCATCGGACCCTATGTCCCCCGTTTAGTTGCATAGACCCTTCTTGTGAGGCTCACACTATGTACCCCTTGCTAGTTAACAGATGCCCCACCATGGGCCATTTGTTGGAGGGGGGGTTTATTTTATTTTTTTCACAACTGTTTAGTAGGGGCATTCGGGAGATTTCATGCTTATGCTAATATGGAGGTCATATTGATCCCCATAGATCCCCATAGAGTGAGGGAGGACATGGGGGGGCTTAGGAAGTGGCGGGGAGAACTGCCCCCTGCCGCTTCTATTTGTATATATTCCAAGGAGGGAGCTGCGAGCTGGTAGCTCCCTCCTTGTAATAAACTGAACAAACTGAAATTTTAATATATACCTTCGTATTTCTGACGAATGAATGAATAGATGAAATTCCTGTCCGAATTTCGGACAATAACGAATGCCCAAGTGGTTAAAGGACCACTATAGGCACCCAGACTACTTCAGTTTAATGAAGTGGTCTGGGTGCCAGGTCCATCTAGGTTTAACCCTGCAGCTGTAAAAATAGCAGTTTAGAGAAACTGCAATGTTTACATATGGGTTAATCCAGCTGTGTTAATCCACTGTGATTTTCACAGTGAGAAGACGCCAGCGTCCATCGGAAAGCATTGAGTGCCGCGCATGCGCATTCAGCCAGTGACGTCCAAAGAAAGGAGGGAGCCCGGCGCTGGAGAAAGGTAAGCCTTTAACCCCTTCCTCCCCCTTCAGCCCAGGGGGGCCATGAGGGTGGGAGGGACGTATTAATACTATAGCGCCAGGAAAACGAGTTTGTTTTCCTGGCACTATAGTGGTCCTTTAACTGGGCATGCGCAGGAATTTCACAGCGCTATCTAGTGTGGGCAGATGACGTGTCCCCACAGGGACTTCATCTGCCCACACAAAGATGGCAGCGCCTAGGACCAGGCACGAAATTAAGATAAAAAAATAGGTGATATGGGGGGACTACGGGCATTTCGGTTTGACTAGGGGGACAATTAGATGTAATGGAGTCGGGAGGGGGGTTAAAAAAAATTAAAATGGGTTCGGCCATGACAGTGGTGCTTTAAATGGAGTTCGTTTTTAGCTTTAACCATTTTGGTCCTGCAGACCGTTTGAAACATTATGCAATACATACTCATGATCTCTATAAAGTACCTACCAACAAGGCGCATAATTTTGATATTAATAAAAATATGATTTCTTTTTGTTTTCCAATTAGCTTTTCTACAGTTAATGTTGATTGCATCACATCCTGCACGTTATCACTACCTATCAGCAGTTCTGTACAGTTCATCAAAGTTCCTGCCCAAGCCACTCCTAGAGTCTCAAGGTAAAGAAGTGCTGTAATCTTTGTCACTTTTTAATTGCAGAAACCTTGCACTAGGCATTATACTTTATCTTCGAACTCGTACAGAATAATATTTCTGACTCCAGTCTGGTACAAATCCTAGGCACATACTATAGTACTATAACGAATGCAGTATCTTTGTTATACAGTGAAACAAGGACAGAATGTATGTTTTGATGGTAGATCTCATATCTACGAATACATGTACCAAGGATAAACTATATGCTAAAACCTTTGTAAAAACACCACAATAATTATATTTTCAGATCATATATACATACAATGGCTGTTAAGGCAACTGTAATGTATTAAATAGGTATCCATTTTCTTTATGGGGGTAAATGTTTTATACAAAAAGATATGTTTTGTTATAAGAGTTCTTATTCTATGAAAATAAATCCTATAGATTTTCCATTACCAATAGACCATGTTTAATTCAGAAAATTGTTTCACAAAACATGTTTCCTTTGTGAATCCCACTGGCACCCCTGATTTAGCTATTACTGGGTTAGGTCCACACCAACTCTTTCTCCATATGACTGTGAGACTTCTTGATGGTGAGGGAATCAAAGCCCAACTTAGAATGTGACTCTTTATAATAGATTGTTATACTGTGTTATTGTTCTGTGGTTCCCAAACGAGTTATTATGTGCAGTTTGAGTTCTATTAATGGATAGGCAAACATGAGGACTGCTTTGTAGCCCTCTGCTTTAGAAGTACACTAATGTGTAGCATCCAACCAGTGTTAATTTTAGCTGCGAATTTTAATTTAGTTTTAGTCATAATCTTTTGACTAAAAAGCCATTTTAATTTTAGTCTTCTGAATTGTTTTAGTTTTAGTCTAGTTTTAGTCGACTAAATCTTCAGTAGATATTAGTCGACATGACTAAAAATGGGTTTAGTTAAAGCCTCGATCTATCTGTTTTGCCCGCTCCTCAGCTCCTCTGTGTCTCTCTCCCAAGCCTTGGTCTCTCATTTGCCCCTTCCACAGCCCATTCCACAGCCCCTCTGTGCAGTGTTAATTTTGGAGGCAAATTTAAATTTAGTTTTAGTCAGTGTTGTGACTAAAAAGTCATTTTAGTATTCATCATATTTTAGTCATCTGAATTGTTTTCATTTTAGTCAACTCAAATTTAGCTAAAATTGTTAGTCGACAAAATTAACACTGCATCAAACGTCCGTGTATTTTACAGATAGGGTTTTCTGGAGGTATTTAACAAGCACCATAATTTTTACATATTGAGGGAGAATTATAAATGTGTTCTGTTCTAATAGTGGTGTAAAGTACTAAAAGTAGGGCAGTAAGCATGGGAACCTTTTTAGAGTTGGTGATTCTTTAAGAGAAATCGTTATTGGTGACCCTTTAAGAGAAATCTATTTTTTTATATCAATAAATAACTTTTACATATAATTATTCAGAGATTCTCTACCCTCACTAGTAGTTTATAAGCATTTAATTTACTGATCAATTATATTCCACCCTTGTGGTACTGTGATTTTTAACTGAAAAGTCCAGTATTTATTTATTTTGTTTTTTAGTTTTGCTAATTAGTTTTGCTAATTTGAATACCCTCGTAATAACCGACACATGGTAGGTTGCACATTTTTGAAATGATAAGATGAAATAAATGTAAATAAAAAAATCCAGTATTTGAAACATATTTTAAAGTACCGTTATAATAGCGAACAAAACAAATCAAGAGTATCTCATACTGTAAAAACAATAGTAAGCAAAACCATCTAGATAAAAAAATGCTCAGAGCCACACCACATATAATAGCGTGGTTTAAAGAAAAGCCCTTTGTGACCACAGAAGGCAAATTAACAGTGTGATTTAATCTGTAACCTATAACCATAGGCATGTGGTGGAAATCCCCAGCCCAGAATCTCCAATGTAAAAGAAAAACAGACGTGATTATACTAAAAGGTTTGGCAGAGTAAAATAGCCAGAAATGTAGGACCTAAGTAAAATAAGGGCAAGCACATATTACTCCCATTGAAGTTTATTTTCATCTGCCATGTATGTCTTAGCAAATAGGTCTGAGGCACAAGATAAGGGGCCTGATGATAATCCTCTATGAACTTTCAAACAGTAACTTTAATTTCAGAAGCGCAGTCCTTGTAAAGCTGGTTGGGCTTCTAGAAGCAGCAAATCAAGCTCCTGCAGTTTTTAATAGGTCCTTGAGGACACATGATGGAACATTTAAACCGAAAGGTCCAGTTATTGTCATTTACAAATTATTCTGAAACTGAAACATGTAACTGTAAAAAAAAAAAAAAAAGATTTGTATTCTCTATTTAGAAGGAAGACTGTAAATTCAGAATTGCATAATCATACTGAATTAATTTCTGTCTTTGGGACTAGCAAGTGTGAATTTTATTAAGCACCCTTAGTGGCTCTGCCTCATGAAGAAATACCGTATTTATCGGCATATAACACGCACCGGCGTATAACACGCACCTAATTTTAAGAAGGAAATTGCAGGAAATTTCCCCCACTCCCATAGTATTCCCCCCCCCCTCATCCCATAGTGTCCCCCCCCCTTTCCATAGTATTCTCCCCCCCCTTTCCATAGTATCTCCCCCCTTTCCATAATATTCTCCCCCCTTTCCATAGTACTCTCCCCCCCTTTCCATAGTATTCTCCCCTCCCATAGTATTCTCCACCCCCTCCCATAGTGTCCCCCCATCCCATAGTGTCCCCCCCTCTTCCATAGTGTCCCCCCATAGTATTCTCCCCCCCTCCGATAGTGTTCTCCACCCCCTCCCATAGTATTCTCCACCCCCTCCCATAGTGTCCCCCCTCCCCTTGTCCCATAGTGCACTTTCCCTTGTCCCATAATTACTTACCTGTCTTGAAGCGTGGGCCGGCTTCACAGCGCGCACCGCGGTACAGGAACTTCAATTTCAGGTTACGGTTTCCGGCGGGACTGAAAGGAAGTGTGCACACTTCCTTTCAGTCCCGCTGGAAACCGGAACCTGAAATTGAAGTTCCAGTACCGCGGTGCGCGCTGAACTCCGGCCCACGCTTCAAGACAGGTAAGTAAATATGGGATATCGGCGTATAACACGCACCCATAATTTTCCCCCTATTTTCAGGGAGAAAAAGTGCGTGTTATACGCCGATAAATACGGTATGTCTTACATGTAAACATGGGATTGCTTTTGCCTTTTTAAGCTAATGTTTATTATTACTACAACAATGTACTTCCTAAACCCCGTGAAAAGCCCTCTATCCCTAACCTAACCCTAGATGCAGCAGACTGTAACTATTATGACTTTGAACCTGGCTTTGCATGGCAGGGAATATGTGTTACAGTCCCGACATCTCAACATCTCGAGTGTTGTGTACGCACTGTGGACTTGCGCCATAATGTTGCCACAGGGTTATGTTACAGTGTACATATAGATCTGAGATGTGTATGCTCTCCTTAATGTCACATGCATTTTCCACTACCATCTATAGAGTTAACAGGTGTATATCTGCTTCAATAGCATCCTTTCACATTATCTCTTATTTGAATATATTCTAGTTTTCAGATAAATTACACAGAATATGACTGTGAAAAGAATGACGTCTGCTGGCAGCAGCTTGCATACCCGCTTACACAGTATTATACAGGTACAAACCAAGCACTGCTACAAAGTTCATGCTGGTATATGTTGCAATAACACAACTTTTTTTGTCTTACACACTACTCATTGATCTTGTCATTCCAGTCCGTGTCCATATATACATAGATACATATATATTGTTGCACAATGTATGTCTAGAGAATATTTTCTGAAAGAGGCCCTGTAACGTCTCACACTTTTTACACAGCCCCATTTTTGCAAACTCTGCTTCTCTTCATTATCAATTATTCCATATGCAGAGTCATCAAAGGACAGCCTGGCACAGATGCAACGATGTAACACAGGATACTTTGTGTAAAGCTGTGAAGGTGTGATTCTTATTATTTATTTTTTTCTGCTGCACAGCTCTCGCAAGTCCACACTTATAGGGCTGTGTGAAATGTGTGAAAACTGAAAGGTCACCAGCTCAGAGGTGACATTTCCTCTTTAAAGGGACCTGTTATGTTCAAATAACTTGTGCTCATTAGATTCAGCTTACAATTCTATCTATACGTTGTGCTAGCAGCTTTTGTAAAAATTAGGAGAACAGGCTTTTTTCCCTTGTTGTGCCAAGGCATTGACTGTCATGGGAGAGCAGATCATATCATGCCCCTTTATACCTCATTTGATAATCTTAAATGAGATAGGCTGTCCTATTTACCAATACTATGGTTAAATAGGAAAGCCTACCTCATGTAATCTTATTGATCAAGTCCATACCAACATGGCCATAGTTTACACATATGGCTACATCCATCAGAATAACACACTATGTCACAAAGCACATACCTGGTTCCACAAACTTGGCAATAAGTTCAGAGTTCCCCTTTGGGATGTGATAGTACAGGAGGTTCATAACAAGAATGTGCAAGTGCATTATGCTGTCATGTCATAGACCAGAATCTCTACAAAATGTTTCCAGGACCTTGTTGAATCCATGCCAAAAACAATTCAGACTGTTTGGGGGATACATTATATTTTCATTGTTTTTATAAAGCAGTGTGATGTGTATTTTTCTTGAAACCGTTAACTTCATATTGCGTTTAGCATATAAAAGTGAGGACCACCTGTTTTGGTGAGATTTCTAATGATACTTTATTTTAATTATCCCAGGAGAACCTCATCACTTGACTCTTGCAAAAGGAATGATCTTGGTTTTCTTCTTCATCGTTGCTTCTGTTCTTGGTGGACCATGGAACAGAATTCGTAAAGCCTGGACTATCAAAGCATTCTAGTTACAAGTGACTCTTTTCACTAGGTGTAAGTGAATAACGATCCTGTGTCAAGACAGCGGTTATCTCTGGAAACCCAGTCACAGATTTGTTGGAAGCTCTTAATGTTTATGCTGTAAAGTGGACTCTAATTGTTATGGATTGCCTAAGCATTTGGTTATCATGAACAAGAGAGAGACTGTTTCCTGTTACAAATTGGAAGGAATATTTCAAATCATGAAACACATTACCTTACCAAATATATTTGATCTTAAACACTAGGTCTTTAAGATTTTAGTGTTTAGAGAATTTGAATAATTATTCTTGACATATTGGCTTTAAGCTGTGTATCTTAATGAGTACATTTTGAAAGTGTACAATGATATTTGAATTTGCTTTACAAGATTGATTTAGTTTTGGGCAAATACTTTTTTCACATTGTGCTGTCCCTTATCCAGCAATTTTACAATTTCTAATTAATCGGTAAGTAAATCAATGCCCACATGTATATGTTTGTGTGTATACGGTTTTGGGAAATTATAGGGGCAGATTAAAGGCGTTCTCTAATTTTGACTAGTTGACTTGCTTGGGCCATGTACCCTTTGGGGCTGATTACTTGGTTACTTAATTTAATTTATGTTTGCAAAAGCAGACATCCCAAGCTATTTCAAATTTAATTTAACCATTAAGAGGCATTCAGTAATAGGCTAATACTTTTTGGCTTATACCAGAGCCAGAGGTATTAAATTTTGTCATATGGGCAGGGACTTGCATTTGCTGTGACAGGCTGCCACAGTGATAGTCCTACTGATTCTGATTGCCTTTACCAGGTATTGTGTGAGGTATGTCTGCTGCCATTAGTGCATGTTGTGAAGGGGTTAAAACACATTTGGACAAGGGATCATCTATTTCTGAGCAATACTGACAATCCCCCTGCTGGAAATTGCACATTCCCTACTAGCACTTTCATCTTTAAAGGTTTCCCATAGTGATTTGCAGGTTTGTATTTATTATTGAATTTTTTTTTTTATCAAATACTTAAGTGATTTGTTAAACTCCTATTTTTATATTTGTTCAAAATTTTGTAAATGCTAATTTAAAAGATACTTTGTTTTCATAAAAAAAAAAATAATAAAAAACAAACGTTATTGTTTGAATTGCTGCACTGGCTCAATCATTGATTTGGAATATGAATTCATAGGAGTTGGGTTTGCACCCATTTTAATTTAGAGATTCACATGCATATTGCTGTACAATAAATATATGACTACAGTACAAGGAAAGATGTGGATCCAAGGATATCGATCATGTTCAGTACAGGTAACCGTTAAGTGCATGAGCACTGACTGATCACCAATGGAGGAAGAGCCCCCATTAGAACTTGTTTTTGTAATTTGATAGGCACAGTTATATACTAGTGCTTTAAATTCACAATGTAAAAAAATTCATTTCTTTATAATATGTTTATTAAAGTTTTATCGAAACTTTAAAACTGAAAAATGCGCCATAACATATTGAAGTAGAAACCAATTGCAGAATAAACATGTTTCACAGTTAGGCAGTAGAATCACTGTATAGAATTATAGAAAAAAAATCCCCATGAAACAGGTGAAGAGAATGTATTCTTGAGTAACCTGTAGCAAAAAGAAATTGGCAAGTATAAAAGGGGGAAAAAGAGGGAAGACGAGCACTTGAGGTGCATTTAATCCATGTCACCATTACCGTTTCAACAAAATGACAATATTTTACATGGAAAGGCTAAAATGACAAAACCACTGCATTCTTATCACTTTATTAAGATGAAGTGGTCTGGGTGACTTTAGTGGTCTTTAAGCACAGCCCATTATATGCCACTGACGTGCAGTACACAATGTTCTACTGTATCGATTTGTGGTCAGTGGTAAAATCTTATTTCACCAGTGCAGCCTGCAACAGTTTGGTAAGAAATCGTGAAAAATGTGCAGATGTAAGGTTCTAACAGGAGAAAAAAAAATATTCCATGATTCACCAATTTATCAGCAAGTCTACTTTGGTGCTGGTCTTCAAATGTTGTTTACATTCACTGCCACTCACTGTTTAGTAAAGAGTCCACAGTGTTTAACCCCTTAAGGACACATGACGGAAATATTCCGTCATCCCTTGTATTCCAGAAGGTGTGTCCTTAAGGGGTTAATCGAGCATCCATGACCACATAATTTAGATTGTAAGCTCACGGGCAGTGCCATCTACCTTTTGTATCGGTTTATTTATATTGTTTCTTTTCCCAATTGTACAGCGCTGCGGAATATGTTGGCGCTTTAAAAATGCCAGTAATAATAATAATAATAATAATTCTGCTATTAGAATTTGACATGAAGTACACTCCCCATTCTACCATTTCTCACAATATAGTACACATACCCTTTATTAACATGTATTTTGCAAGGCGGGTGAGCATTAACATCTGTTGGCCTTGAGTGGACACAAGCCTAGGTACAACTGAAAATCATATTGTTGGTCATACACTTTTGCCTATTAACCATTCTATTACAAGACAGCAAGCTTATCCAATATATCAGTTGGATTACACTGGATTGCATTTCCGCTTTACATAACTATATTGATATTTGCCACAGTGTCCTGACATGTGGGTATATTTATACCATAGAATAAATGGGATACTGGACTGGGAGAAGGTTTTGTCTGAGAAGGGGAGGAGTGGGGAGTGGGGAGTGGAGAGAGATGGTTGGGATGTAGGGTGCGTTTATGGATATTGGTTTAGGCTGAACTTTATGGATGCATGACTCTTTTCTGCTATGTAACTATGTATCTGATGTGGGGGCAGGATAGAGGCTGCCCAGTGTGTGTGTGGAGAGGGGGGGAATAAGGACTGTAATTTGTGAGGGTAGAAATACTAGGACAGGGGTCAGCAACCTATGGCACTCGAGGTGCATTTGCTCGGCACTCAAGGCTGCTAGAGCCTAACCGTCTCTGGTCTATCAGGAGTCCATGTGGAACTTCAGATATCTGCTGTTTAAAAAGTTGGTGAGGGTCAGTCCTCAATTTACGTATTGCAGCACTCTCGGATTACTTCCCCCAAGCACTTGAACGGGAATCATCACTGGAGTAGAGCAGCCCATAGCAGCTATCACAGCTCTTGACATGTACCTGGCCAGCTCGGTCCCCACTGGACCCCTGGGAAGCCAGCCACACTTCTAGATAAACACAGAGCTGCAGAATAAACATTGCTCACATACAAATAATATAAACAGCCCACACACAAACACACACCGGCCCCACAAACACAACCCCACTGACAATCCTCATACATTACACACAGCCACACAAGCAGCCTTTCACATGGAATCCCACAAGCAACCCCATACATACACACCACTAAACACAATTCCACAAGCAGTTACATGAACATATACAGTATAACAGCCCACATATGCACAAATACAACACTACAAAGCAACTGTAGCACCCGTAAATAACACAAGCAGAATACGACAACATACACACCTCAATTTAACAAAACAGGACTGGCACGTCAATGGACTTCATTATCTTGTTTTCGCACAGTAATACGAAAAGGTTGCCTACCACTGTACCAGGAGATGAGTTAGGATACAAACACATATATTTCCGAAAAATACCGGCACTCTGGGTTTTCCAAATCTTCTTTCCTCCCTTTTTACTTGCTTGGGGAGTTAATCCCGGGTGGTCTGGTGAGCTCAGTATCTGGTCTGCACCTCCAAGGGGTGCATAACTCCATAACTCTCTCTGCTAGGTGCTTGGTAATGAAGCAGAGTGTTGCTGTGGTAGTCATGGAGCTAGGCACTGGATCTGCACACTGCAGGGGCAGATTGCAAACTCCCTGGTATAGCCGCCCCATTATTAGTATAAGGCAAGTCTCCATCTCCAGTTAGGGGAGTTAGGTGGCCACTAACTCGCCTAGAGAGCCACCTCTGTATGGTGCACTTCAATTTTAATACGATGGTTTTGGTCCAGAAGTTAGATCATTGCCTTTGTGCTTAAGGGGTTAAGATGCAGAATTATGTTTCATCTGTTAATAAATATACAGAACTGAGTGATGTAGAATTATTAAAAACCTGTATTGAACATGTGTTGAATTTTTGCACTAACTCCATTTTAACCCACACTACCTGACAGAATCCTCCATTTTAAATTACATTACATGACATAATTTCCTAACAGCATTTAGTGTAATGAATAGAGACTGTATTTTCTATAAAGACATGACTAACCCCAGAATTATTGAATCTCCTGTAACATGCAACAAAGTATAACCAAGGCCATAGCCAAGGCCATGAGAAGCTGGCCTAATGAAATGTTCCATTCATAAAAGAACCCGACACCTGACCACGAGTCTGACATCACTAACTACCCAAAATGACGCTCAAGCCCCCCTTCCCGCCGAGTAAGCCTCGTGCTGGGTAAGATGGCGCTTGAGCCATCTGTCCACACCCGTGTCCAGAACAATACCACCTCCCGGTGGGAGGACACCTAGCTAACCACTTAGTTCTAGAGCCAATTAATAATATTGATGGGTGGACATTGACATAGCCACTTAACATTTAATCCAATTAATGATGTTGATTTACTGATATCTCGATAATCAATGATGATGTAATTTCGCTCTTATAAGGGTCTGCGAGCCCGCTTTTCTTCAGATGCCATTCAATTTTCTCGAAGTTATTTTAACCTGAACTCCGTGTGTCAGTGTGAATTTACTTCTGCGTATACGCAATTTAATCATCTCAAATTTGGACAGGAACAGATAGATTTTTAAACATATTTGTTTATTTCTAAATTAATCTACATCAATTTGGCGCCCAGAACGTGGGGCACCGGGCTATGGCCTCTGGCCGGTAAGCCGTCCTAAGGAAGACGCTGTTGGACGGAGGAATCCGGGGGGAAGGAAAGGAGATTGATCACCTCCCTGTACACGGTAGAGACTACTGCAGAGTTTATCCGGTATGTTCCAGCCCCTTTGATTGACCCGTCCACGTGTCTGTGACTGCTACCGGGAGGACATCAAAGACAGGTAATATCTTGCCCGGTGTCTTGTTGTTACCCACCTGTTTACCTGCATTTAGTCTATCTGTTGCCTGGGAGTGTTTGTACTGGCTTGTTTAGTTTAAGTGCCCGGGTGGAGTGTTTGTCTGTGTGCCCCTTTTGGGATAAAGGGGGGTGGACCTGTGGTGTTTGCCTGGGGGTCCTCTGTTGCCTGTTTACCCCTTTTAGGAGCCACGTGGCTGTGGCTGTAGGGAAAAAGGGGGGGTGGACCTGTGGAAGTTTTCATGGGGGTCTTCTTTGCCTGTTTACCTCTTTTAGGTGCTGGGTAGCTGCAGCAGTAAGGAAAAAGAGGAGGGGGGAATCTGTGGAGGGGGTGTAGACTCATTGCTTCCTGGGGATTCCCCATGGTGTCACTTTGATAGCCTAGCTAGCCTCATTGTGTACATAACTCTGCTTGCAGAGAGGTGGTACCCTCCAGCTTCGAGCGCTGAGGCTGGTGGAATTCCAATTTTATTTGTGGCGGGTGGATTCAAGCAGGCATTGCTGTCTCCAGCACCACGTGGTAGTGAGACTTATGGGTGGGTCCGTAGGGGCGCTACGGGGGTGAGGATAGTGGTAGCCACACTTAGTGGACTGCTGTAACAAGGGAGGCTATACAGGATTCGGGTCGGAGATGGTTGCTGTTTCCTGTGGCCGCTGGTAGTGTAACTTACGAAAGTTGTTCTCCGAGCGGGGACACTACGAGGTTGAGGGAGGTGACTTTGGTCACATGAGTAAAGGAAAGGGATTACTGTTGATTTTATTTGAACTGTGATGCATGCACTGTATTTCAATTGTATTGTTGTTTTTGTTTAAATTGGGAGTCATTCAAACTCCTGTGTCTGTCTCTAAATTTCACTTTACTTTTACTTTTACTCTACTTCCTGTGTTATTTACACTTTCCACTCCTATTTCTCTTGTGAGAGAAGTGATTGGTCACACACTTCTCACCCCGCTCCAATCCGTGACTACCACCTCGGGTAGGCGGATTTAGTGACTAGTCTACGTTTTGGGAAGACGCACTTGAGGGGGACCCACCCTTCTTGAGTGGCAGTCGAGCATTGTAGACGTTCTGTTTCATTTTCCTTTCCCTATGTCTGGGACGCCTTTTATAGGGGGATATGGGATGGGACAGGAATTGAGTAAGCCCGGTAAGGGCTGGCTAGCGTGTGATTTAGTTGAGGATAGAGAGGGTGAAGAGATGGTTAAAGGAGTTGAAAAGATTGCTAAAGTGTGTAAAATTGCTGTGCCTTCATGTGGTAGATTGCAGCCAGAAAGCTGGCGTAGATTACTGACAGAGAAGAAAGGCAAGCTTACAGATAATGATTTATTGCGTACTGCTGAAGCATGGTACAGAGTAGCGAAGGCTATTCAGCAGGAAGGTTGGGTTGAGGAAGAAATAAATCACAAAGGTGTAAAATTGTTTGTGTACCATAATAATTGTGTTGCTGGGGCATTCCCTCAGCCAGCGCCCCAAAATGGCGCCCAGGGGATGTCCATCCCCAAGGTTCAGTCAGCAATAAGTGACAGCCAGCTGACCATGTTCCCCACTCCCAATCCTCCCAACACCCATTCCGTCATTTCCCCTGTTTGTCCGGTCCTGAATTCTGATGGATCATTATTTTCCCCATCATCATCCCTAACATTCCCATCATCCTCATCCATCCCTGCACTACCTTCTCTGCCTAATCCTAGCATTTCATCCGCCATTCCTTCTCTACGCTCTCTCTCCGTCAATAATCCTCCCCTCCCCTCTGCATCCACCCAGTTAACTAACCCCTCCCCTCTTGCTACTGTCAATCCTACTACATCCGCTCCAGCTCCTCCTACTACACCTGCTTTTGCTAATCCCTCTCCGCTCTCTCTCCTTCCCACCCCTCCCACAGCCCAGGTTCCCACCCCTTCAGTTTCATATCCGTATCTCGGATGTCCCACCTCCTCCCCTAATCCCTGCCCAACTAACCCACCCTCCCCAGGTTCCGCCCAAAATCCTACCCAGTTGTCTTGGCCCTACCCCTTCCCTTACCCCTTGGCCCTGCCCTATCCAAACCAAGCCTACCTCCTTTCCCAAGCCACTCCCCAGACCCCGGTCATGCCCAGTCCGGCACAGTCTGCCCCGGATGTGCCCACATCCAACATGGCCACCACTTCTTCCCTTAACCCTAACACAGCTTCCTTTCACGCCTCCAATATGGCGGCCCCCAGTCATCCGGCACCCTTAATGCCGGTACTTCCCGGTGATTACTCACCCCAAGCTCATAATCCACTGGCCACCCCAGCTTCTGGGATTCCCTCATTTCCCCCGGTTCTGACACCTCAATTGGCCCCATTAATCAGAGGGGTCCAGGTCACAGATGAAGATGAGTATGAGGAGGGATCCCAGGGCTCACAGGATGCCACGGGGCCCCCGCCTCGCCGTTCCCTCGATGATCCTTTCGGACATATGGGCCGGGGGGATCGGGCCCCTCCTAAATATGTAGCTTTTAATCCTACTCAGGCTAGTGCCCTGATGAAATCACTCCCTGACCCAGAAAAGCAATCTATGCCTTTTTACCGAGGGATAGTTCAGATTCAAAAGACTTATTCCGCAGCATGGCGTGATTTACTGAGCATTTGTGCTATTAAGGCCGGGGATGCATATTGGCCCAGCATGGCCCGCCACCTCAGTACAGATCTGCTCATAAGTGACATTGATTACCCCTGCGGAGTAACTTTTTGTAACCAACTAAAAGAATGGGCTAAGGACAAACTTGCAGATCAGGCTGCTGGCCTTACTGATATTGTACAAGACAAAGGAGAATCAGTGGAAAGGTTTCATGCAAGACTGTTTCAAATGTTTACAGATTTAGGATTTGATCTCACAGACAAGATCCATTCTCAAATGCTGTCTGGTGCATTTGTCCAAGGTGTTAAAGACTCCATACGCAAGGGAATCATTGCTGCACGCCCTGAATATAAGGTGGTCCCTCTGGATACCTTACTCTTAGTTGCTAGGGGTCTGGAATCTGCCCAGACTCCTAGAAGGCCCAGTTCAGCTCCCCTCATGGTGTCCCGCACCGGACCTGTCCCAAAAGGCACCAAACCCGAGGATGGACATTGCTTTAATTGTGGTGCTAAAGGACATTTCAGAGGTGAATGCCCAGAGCCCAAGAAAGAGACCAAGAAAGTGACAAAGGCTGCACCTGTCCCCAAAGCCCCAAAAACAGTTCCAATTGTTGAGGAACCAGATGATTAGGAAATTGGCAAGCCTGTGTCATTAACCCCTGTCATGGCAGTGTCTTCAGGGGATAAGGGGGGGCCACTTGCCGCTGTGACTCTACCCATTGAAGGACAACCTACCACATTTCTTGTTGACACAGGTGCAGCCCGAAGTGTTCTACGAGATCAAGACCTGCCAGACCCATCTTTTCTGTCAAATATTGATGTCTCTTGTGTTGGAGTGGACGGCCAACCAAGACACAGTCCTTTAACAACTCCATTACGAGTTGGCAACTACCCTAGCTTGCTTGCTCGTTTTGTGGTATCCTCCACATGCCCAATTAACCTGTTAGGCGCTGATGTCCTCTCACGCCTGCAGGCATCTATCATCTTCACTCCAGATGGACAAGTAGAACTGTCTACTCCTCTATCTGAATCAGACACCTCAGCCTTGTGCTCCCTGCCTCTGATGCTGCATTTAGAAGAACCCCGTGGGGAAGCAAAGGAACAGAGGTCCAATTTTCCAGATGCACTAAAGACAAAGGTACCTGCAAAATTATGGTCCTCAGGCCCAGAGGACATAGGTCACCTAAAAGTTCCACCTGTGGTGGTAAAGCTCATTCCAGGAGCAAAGTTACCAAGAAAACCACAATATCCTTTAAAACCAGCTCAAGCTGCAGCTATTTCAATTCAAATCAAAGCACTCTTGGAGAAGGGTGCTCTCGTGAAATGTGAATCAAAATGTAACACCCCATTATTTCCTGTGAAGAAGAAAACTCCAAAAGGTGAACCAGAAAAGTATAGAATGGTTCAGGATCTCCGTGCAGTCAATGAAGCAACAGTCCTGGACACCCCTATTGTGCCTAACCCACACACTCTGCTCTCTGGGGTCCCACCTTCAGCAAAATACTTCACAGTCATTGATTTGGCCAATGCCTTCTTCAGTGTACCATTGGATCCAATTTGCCAATACCTGTTCGCTTTCACACATGAAATGCAACAGTACACATGGACTGTCATGCCCCAAGGGGCACACAACTCTCCAAGTCAGTTTGCAAAGGCCATGTGCTCTATCCTTGATCCATGGCAAGCAGACCATCCAAAAGTTGTCCTGCTCCAGTATGTGGATGATTTACTGCTCTGTGGAGATGACATACCTACAACTGAAGAATGTTCAATTAGTCTCCTTTGCTATCTAGCAGAACAAGGATGCAAAGCTTCACTTCTCAAGCTGCAATTCTGTCAACCTACAGTAATCTTCCTTGGACATTGTCTATCTCAAGGTACCAGACATCTCACCCGTGACCGAGTCAGAGCAGTACTGGACATTCCACCTCCAAGGACTTCAAAATCTCTACATGCCTTCTTAGGCCTCATTTCCTATTGCCGAGCATGGATCCCAGAAGCCTCTCTGCTCATGCAACCACTCTATGATGCACTCAAGTCAGACCCATTCTGCCTGACCAATGAAGCACTGGATAATTTCAATACACTAAAACGTGCCATTGCATCTGCTCCTGCTCTAGGCCTACCAGACTATACCAAACCCTTCAAATTGTTTGTCTCTGAAAGACAAGGCCATGCTACAGGAGTCCTTACCCAAACAAATGACTTAAGAGGCCGTCAAAGGCCTATTGGATTTTTCTCCTGCCAGCTGGATATTGTGGCCAGAGGGACCCCTTCTTGCCTTAGGGCAGTTTTTGCAGCAAGAGAACTCATTGAAAGAACTGCAGACCTGGTCCTTGGCCACCCTCTAGTTGTCTTGGTCCCTCATGACATTTCTGCCATCATCAACCAAGTACAACTCAAGCATGTGTCTCCTGCAAGACACCTACGCCTCCAATGTCATCTCCTGTTACCTGACAACATTACCATACAAAGATGTCAAGTTCTCAATCCGTCCACTCTTCTCGCACTACCTGAGGGAGGTATCCACTATGGGTTTATCATGGATGAAACCTACATCTACCTTCTTGCTGGTACAATCAAGAGAATGCATCCTGATTTATCCTTTCATGATGGACAAGCTCCTCTCTGCGAGGGACCAGGATATGCCTTCTGTACCATGTGGTATAAGCCAAACAGCACTCCTGAGCCTTGCTACGAAGATGAGCTTTATCACCTAGTGGAGGCGAAACTCACTGCCCAAGACTTCTACTGTGACTCTGAAGGCAACAGCATGGCCTTGATTCAATTACCTTCAGAACTCAAATACTTGTACCGTCATTGGGATACTGCCATTCCACATGTCCCTGTCACCAAGTTGAAAACAAAATCATGGAATGATCTTGGGCCCATGGCAAAATTATGGGCCACCATGGATGAATCACAGCTACAGGAAAATGGCATTGTCAAATACCCAACAACTGACCATCTTGAAGCATGGCCACGCCACTTCCTGGAAAATGAATTTCAAGATCTGGTCATAGTGAATGATTATGACCCAGAGACACCTCATGACTGTTTTGAACAGATGAAAATGGAGACAATACACTTACCAACTGTACATGAGAATCCATTAACAAATCCTGATTTCACTCTGTTTGTGGACGGTTCAAGGTATGCTGATGAAGAAGGAAAATACCACACAGGATATGCCGTAACCACAACAGATGAAGTTATCAAATCATCACCTTTACCACCAGCAATGTCTGCACAAGAAGCTGAATTGCAAGCCCTGACTTCAGCATGCAAAATCTCCGAAGGAAAACGTGCCAACATCTACACAGATTCAAGATATGCTCTGGGTGTGGCACATGACTTCGGCCTAATTTGGAAAACAAGAGGATTTCTTACCACTGCCGGTACACCAGTCAAACACAGCTCTGCAATTAAGGAACTAATGGATGCCCTCCTACTCCCTGAAGAAGTGGCCCTCTTGAAAGTGAAGGCACATGGGAAGTTGGATACAGATGAAGCAAGGGGCAACCATTTGGCTGATCAGGCTGCTAAGAAAATTGCAGGAAGTGGATGAAGAAGTGTCCGGACACGAAGAAATTTCTATTTTTGCCTTGCAGACCCTTCCTACTGACCTAAGAATCTTACGGGAACAGCAAGCTACAACTACCCCCGAAGAAATACAGAAGTGGAAGAAGAAAGGAGCAGTCCTAAAGGATGGAGTATATTACAACAACTTTAGATTCTGCCTTCCTAAGAATTTATATCCAGCAGTTGTCCAATGGGCACATGGACCTGCACACCTGTCAAAGGACTTAATGGCCGCCCTCATACAAAAGTATTATGAAGCACCTGGAATCACAACATTGATCAACAGCTTCTGTAGGGCCTGTGTCATTTGTGCAAAATGCAACCCAGGAAAACCAACCAAGGTGCCCTTGAAACACCTGGCTAAGCCCATGTACCCATTCCAGAGAATTCAGATTGATCACATACAAATGCCCAAGAGTGGGCCTCATGAGTATGCACTAGTAATAGTGGACATGTTCTCAGGCTGGCCAGAAGCCTACCCAGTGGCCAATATCACTGCCAAGACAACAGCAAAACGTCTACTTGCAGATATTGTATGTAGATTTGGACTTCCAGAAGTCATTGAAAGTGACCAGGGCCCAGCCTTTACAGCAACAGTGACTATAGAAATTTGGAATGCTCTGGGAGTGACCCTAGCTCTTCACACCCCTTACCACCCACAAAGTAGTGGCAAAGTGGAACGCATGAATGGCACCCTAAAAGCCAGAATGTTAAAAATGTCACAAGAAACAAAGATGCCCTGGCCAGAAAGCTTGTCAGTAGCTTTATTCAGTGTTAGGCACACACCTAGAGGGAAGCACTCACTATCCCCATATGAGATTCTATTTGGGACTGCACCCAGACTAGGTTGTTATTACCCGCAACAGTTGCAGCTTCAAACTGATGTTTTAGTAGACTATGTAACTGAACTTGCAAATGCCTTAAACAAAATACATGCCCAAGTTTTCTCTTCAATTCCAGATCCCGAATCTGATACGGGTACCCACAACCTGCTTCCCGGAGATTGGGTTCTAGTCAAGAAATTTGTGCGGAAACACACCCTGGAACCAAGATTTGACGGGCCATTTCAAGTTCTCCTGATCACTGCAACCTCCGTCAAATTGGCTGGCAGGCCACATTGGATCCACGCTTCCCATTGCAAGAAAGTTCCTGCCCCAGAGGAAGCAGATACCGCACAACCATGTACCTCTGGTACATCTTCTCCTTAGTTAGCCTAACTAAGACCCAGCAAGTAGCCATCACCAAAGATGCCAGTGGGTATACCTTCTGGTACAATTCTTCATGTACCCGTGTGGCTACTTATACTTTTGATTACTGTGACATTGTAGAATGCCCATTCCCTACATCACAGATTCAAAATATCTATAGAGATATTCCTCATTCAAAGGACCCCTATGTTTGTGTACCTGAATGATATGTGCCACTCTCCAGAGTGGCAAGGGGCCACCCATATGGTCTCAAATCCATTAAAACCACACATCCAGTCCTTTAAAGACATGATGGCCATTGCGAACCCCACCTTTGAAGATACCATGGCCGCTGAAACAGGTTTTAATGATGTTAATTTATGGTTGGAATGGATGAAATATAATGCCAACAAACATAACAGAACCGCATGCTATGTGTGTGGTGGTGCCCGGCCTCACCTCGGCACCGTACCTTTAACCTTGCCAATAGATATAGAAGAATGTGTTTTGAGTCTTTTTGCCTACCACTACAATTTCAATAGGTCCCTCTGTGTCAGGATCGGGACAGGGATCCAACACGCAGAGTACAAACAGTAGAGAGGTACGTATACCGGACCTTAGAATGGCCGGACTAACGCACAGAAAGAGTAGAGAATGGTCAGAGACAAGCCGAGGTCGGGGGAACGAGAAGACAAGTAAGCGAGGAACAAGCCGGGTCAAAGGAATACAGATAAATCAGAAAAGTACGAACAAGCCGGGTCAAAACCAAAAGGATAGCAAGGATACAAAAGCACTGCGAGACTAGACTGGCTAGAACCACGACAGGGCAATGAGTAAATGAGAGGAACACAGTTAAATACCCTGGTTAGGGAGAGGAGACACGCCTCTGACGAGTCCTGATTCGTCTCCACAGAATTGAGTGACAGGCCGTTCCGGGTTGGCGTCATGACGTCGGCTTCCGGACGTCCTGCTAGAAAAGGAAGTGACTCCCTCGCGGCCGGCGTTTGCAAGACCGGGTGAACCGCGAGGGACCGCGGAGACATGCCGTCCGGACGGATAAACTTCTAAGTCTCTACCTCTCTCAGAGGTAGAGACTTCAGTTACCCTGACACTCTGCAAAGCATGGACAGTGGAATATCCTCTCTTAGCCAAGGATGTCAAACCCCCAGATGGTGTTACAGTTTATAAAGGTAACTACACTTGTTATGCTAATTATGATGGAATTGGTAAATTCTTGGGTAACTTCTCCAAAGGGTATTGTGCCACCTACAGAACTGTCTCCATGAACCTGCTGCAATTCCATACTAGGTCATTGGGGGATATTTACTGGTTGTGTGGGGATTTACAGCTAAGATCCAGGATGGACAAGGAATGGTGGGGGGAGTGTACTCTGGCTAAAGCCATTATGCCTATACATATTATCTCTGACACACACCCTGACACACATGAGTCCAAACACACACCAGCCAAGGTTAAGCGTGAAGCCCCAGTAAAAGGCAGTTTTGACCCTCACATTTATATTGATGCCATTGGGGTGCCTAGGGGGGTGCCCAATGAATTTAAAGCAAGAGATGACGTTGCTGCAGGATTTGAATCACTTTTTACCATAGTTACTGCAAACAAGAATTTGAATTGGATAAATTACATTTATTACAACCAACAACGCTTTGTTAATTACACCAGGGATGCCCTCCAGGGATTAGCCGAACAGCTGCAGGCTACATCCCAAATGTCCTTCCAGAATAGAATGGCCTTAGACATGATTCTAGCTGAAAAAGGGGGTGTATGTAAAATTTTGCCCGACATCATGACATGTTGTACTTACATCCCAGAAAACACAGGCCCTAATGGTAAAGTCACCTTAGCCATAGAAAAATTAAATGAGCTCTCTGAAGAGTTAAAAAGAAATTCTGGGATAAAAGATCCCTGGGAAAGATGGTTTGGTTGGATGACAGGATGGCAAAAAGCTTTAATGCATATTGGTATGGCAATACTAATTTCTCTTTTTATTTTTCCTCTTCTCGTTTGTTGTGTCCTCCCTTGTCTGAGAAAATTCCTACAGAAGACTGCAGACCAAGCAACACCAACTTTTGCACATCTGGCAGTTGATGACCAAGATTTTGAAGATCTCAACACACCCTGTATACCGCTGCAAACTATCCCTTTTATTGATAAAGTGCAAGAGTTTTAGGAAGGGACCAGCTTAGGGACAGCATCCGTCAGTAATGGGTAAAGTCTCCGTGTGGAGAAGTGGTGGACAAGCCACCATGGGCCACCCATGGGAGTGAAGTGTTCGAGAGCCATGCTGACAGATGAGTTAGCCTACTAGGGTCAGATTAAGGGACAGAATTGCACTTTGCATTAACACCTAGCTAGCGGCCACGGGGTTTCTGTGCCTTTGGGCTAACACGTCTTCTGGTATTAACAAATAAAGTTTATCTTTTTAGAATCTAACATTTCATAGGGGGGACTGATGTAGAATTATTAAAAACCTGTATTGAACCTGTGTTGAATTTTTGCACTAACTCCATTTTAACCCACACTACCTGACAGAATCCTCCATTTTAAATTACATTACATGACATAATTTCCTAACAGCATTTAGTGTAATGAATAGAGACTGTATTTTCTATAAAGACATGACTAACCCCGGAATTATTGAATCTCCTGTAACATGCAACAAAGTATAACCAAGGCCATAGCCAAGGCCATGAGAAGCTGGCCTAATGAAATGTTCTATTCATAAAAGAACCCGGCACCTGACCACGAGTCTGACATCACTAACTACCCAAAATGACGCTCAAGCCCCCCTTCCCGCCGAGTAAGCCTCGTGCTGGGTAAGATGGCGCTTGAGCCATCTGTCCACACCCGTGTCCAGAACAATACCACCTCCCGGTGGGAGGACACCTAGCTAACCACTTAGTTCTAGAGCCAATTAATAATATTGATGGGTGGACATTGACATAGCCACTTAACATTTAATCCAATTAATGATGTTGATTTACTGATATCTCGATAATCAATGATGATGTAATTTCGCTCTTATAAGGGTCTGCGAGCCCGCTTTTCTTCAGATGCCATTAAATTTTCTCGAAGTTATTTTAACCTGAACTCCATGTGTCAGTGTGAATTTACTTCTGCGTATACGCAATTTAATCATCTCAAATTTGGACAGGAACAGATAGATTTTTAAACATATTTGTTTATTTCTAAATTAATCTACATCACTGAGCATGCTGGAAATATTAAGTTATACACTGAAAACCACTCAATGTTTCTTATATTATTTTAGTATACAGTCACAGCTGATTTTTTAGAAACATGTCAAAATAAAACAAACAAACTATAATAATAAAAAAAACCATAGCTCAATAAGATGTTCTATGAGATTAATATATATATATATATACGCGCACACGCGCACACGCGCACACACACACACACACACACACACACACACACACACACACACACACACACTCTCTCTCTCTCTCTCTCTCTCTCTCTCTCTCTCTCTCTCTCTCTCTCTCTCTCTCTCTCTCTCTCTCTCTCTCTCTCTCTCTCTCTCTCTCTCTCTCTCTCTCTCTCTCTCTCTCTCTCTCTCTCTCTCTGCCTCCTGATTGGCTAGTCTGCCCCCACTAGCCTAGCACGGGCGGAAGTGCCGATCCCGGAAGTGTCCTGTGTGTTGGACTCCCAACCGGAGAGGAAGCGACGTGGATAGAAGTGACAGACTGCAATACTGCAATGGCTCTGTCCCCATAACTCGCCATCTCGGACACCGGGCTCGGTGGCTAATAGGAGTTAGTGAGCCCTCGGACCCTCTCAGACAGTCCAGGAGTTAGTGAGCGGCCAGCTCTGGGGCTGCACCCCATATCCCGCTGTCAGTAATGGGGTCCTTGTTCCGGAGTGAGGCCATGTGTCTGGCCCAGCTCTTCCTACAATCTGGATCGGCTTATGACTGTGTCAGCGAGCTCGGGGAGATAGGACTGGCCGAATTCAGGGATGTAAGTATTGGTCTGTCTGTCTGGGAGCAGGGGCAGCAATCCATTCCCAGGGACAGACAGCCACCCATACATCCATTCCCAGGGACAGACAGCCACCCATACATCCATTCCCAGGGACAGACAGCCACCCATACATCCATTCCCAGGGACAGACAGCCACCCATACATCCATTCCCAGGGACAGACAGCCACCCATACATCCGTTCCCAGGGACAGCCAGCCACCCATACATCCGTTCCCAGGGACAGCCAGCCACCCATACATCCATTCCCAGGGACAGACAGCCACCCATACATCCATTCCCAGGGACAGCCAGCCACCCATACATCCATTCCCAGGGACAGCCAGCCACCCATACATCCATTCCCAGGGACAGCCAGCCACCCATACATCCATTCCCAGGGACAGCCAGCCACCCATACATCCATTCCCAGGGACAGCCAGCCACCCATACATCCATTCCCAGGGACAGCCAGCCACCCATACATCCATTCCCAGGGACAGCCAGCCACCCATACATCCATTCCCAGGGACAGCCAGCCACCCATACATCCATTCCCAGGGACAGCCAGCCACCCATACATCCATTCCCAGGGACAGACAGCCACCCATACATCCATTCCCAGGGACAGACAGCCACCCATACATCCATTCCCAGGGACAGACAGCCACCCATACATCCATTCCCAGGGACAGACAGCCACCCATACATCCATTCCCAGGGACAGACAGCCACCCATACATCCATTCCCAGGGACAGACAGCCACCCATACATCCATTCCCAGGGACAGACAGCCACCCACCCATACATCCATTCCCAGGGACAGACAGCCACCCACCCATACATCCATTCCCAGGGACAGACAGCCACCCACCCATACATCCATTCCCAGGGACAGACAGCCACCCACCCATACATCCATTCCCAGGGACAGACAGCCACCCACCCATACATCCATTCCCAGGGACAGACAGCCACCCACCCATACATCCATTCCCAGGGACAGACAGCCACCCACCCATACATCCATTCCCAGGGACAGACAGCCACCCACCCATACATCCATTCCCAGGGACAGACAGCCACCCACCCATACATCCATTCCCAGGGACAGACAGCCACCCACCCATACATCCATTCCCAGGGACAGACAGCCACCCACCCATACATCCATTCCCAGGGACAGACAGCCACCCACCCATACATCCATTCCCAGGGACAGACAGCCACCCACCCATACATCCATTCCCAGGGACAGACAGCCACCCACCCATACATCCATTCCCAGGGACAGACAGCCACCCACCCATACATCCATTCCCAGGGACAGACAGCCACCCACCCATACATCCATTCCCAGGGACAGACAGCCACCCACCCATACATCCATTCCCAGGGACAGACAGCCACCCACCCATACATCCATTCCCAGGGACAGACAGCCACCCACCCATACATCCATTCCCAGGGACAGACAGCCACCCACCCATACATCCATTCCCAGGGACAGACAGCCACCCACCCATACATCCATTCCCAGGGACAGACAGCCACCCACCCATACATCCATTCCCAGGGACAGACAGCCACCCATACATCCATTCCCAGGGACAGACAGCCACCCACCCATACATCCATTCCCAGGGACAGACAGCCACCCACCCATACATCCATTCCCAGGGACAGACAGCCACCCACCCATACATCCATTCCCAGGGACAGACAGCCACCCACCCATACATCCATTCCCAGGGACAGACAGCCACCCACCCATACATCCATTCCCAGGGACAGACAGCCACCCACCCATACATCCATTCCCAGGGACAGACAGCCACCCACCCATACATCCATTCCCAGGGACAGACAGCCACCCACCCATACATCCATTCCCAGGGACAGACAGCCACCCACCCATACATCCATTCCCGCGGACAGACAGCCACCCACTCATACATCCGTCCCCAGAGCCAGCCAGCCATACATCGGTCCCCAGGGACAGCCAGCCACCCACCCATCACAAGGAGCACCCATCGCCAGGGACAGCCAGTCACCCATACATCCATCCACAGGGACAGCCAGCCATCCATACATCCCCAGGGAGAGCTACCCACACATCACCATGGTCATCCAGTCATCCATACATCCATCCCCAGGGACAGCCATCCACCCATCACCAGGGGCAGCAATTTATCCATCCCCCAACCATCCCCAGGGACAGCCACCCACCCAACCCCAGGGGCAGCTACCCACCCATCCCTTGGGGCAGCCACCTTCCACAACCTGCACCTGACAGCTCACACTTGCCTTGTTAGACAAGCTTGGCAGCTCTTGTGTCAGAGATGATGTCTGTTTTATACAC
This sequence comes from Pelobates fuscus, assembly GCF_036172605.1. Classification (NCBI taxonomy): domain Eukaryota; kingdom Metazoa; phylum Chordata; class Amphibia; order Anura; family Pelobatidae; genus Pelobates; species Pelobates fuscus. The sequence continues at coordinate 131,263,121 of NC_086321.1, forward strand.
TTGTAAGCAATAGTGTACTTATGCTAAATGCGTTGACGATTACATCACGAATAAAGTGCTTATTTATAGATTACATCTATACTGCTACCTTGCTACAGACGTCTACTGATGCATTATATCATTGGACAGTCTGCCAGATCTATCTTGTTTTCAAGGATTTATTGCATTTTCATTTTGATGGACAACATATGAAAACTTCTGCTCAGAATTATTGTTACGTTATATGCTGCATAAGGGACATCAGCTAATACATCTTGCTCATCATTTTCATGATGCAAGGCAGCACCAATCATTTGCAGCCCATCAAAGTATGATGTGTGTCCAGAATACAGGATGAGTCTATCAAAAGCTGGATCTGAACACAAACAGTATAAAAAAGGTTTATGTTCACAGGCACATATGAAATTCTGTAATTGTAAGTAGCAACTATCAAAAGAACACTTAATTGGGGAAAACATTGTATTTAACTATTTTTAATAGATAATCCCCAATAAAAACATGCATTTAATTATGCTTTCTCTCAACCCCTCCCCCATTGTATTATATCCAAAACCAGTTTGTGAAATGTGTGGCCTTTGGAGAAGAGGACCTTTTTTTCCACAGACCATAATTTCTATGGTTGTCCAATCACAGACTTCCCAATGCAGCTCAATGATAAGTCTTTGCTATGTGCTCTGGGTAATTGCTGCCTCTTAAGTTTAGATCCACTGAGCTAAACAAACAGGAAGCAACAGGAACCATTGTCAGAGGGTGCGATAAGATTTATAAAAAATGTATAAAAGTACAAATTTCTATTAAAATCGGCTCTTTTTGTAAAATGGAAAAGAGGACACTCTCTTAACACATAAACCAATTCAGATTGTTAAAGTACTTTAGATGTGTGGAGTGTCCCTTTAGACTGTAACTGCTGTTTATTTTATTTTTTAATGCATTTTTGTCATGTTGCTGTGTGTTACACTATTGATTGTGTCAGCTGGGTGATACACATATGTGTTTTAAATTCCCCTTAAACTATATGCAATTCTTTAATTATTGGATAGTTAAATAAATTGTTTAGCAAATGTTTAATTGTATTATTTTGTTAACAGCTCAATCCCCATGTAAGTGCATTTCAGAGAAAATATGTTGGTGAAATGAAGAAATGTGAAGAGTTGGAGAGAATATTGGGTATGTGGATGGTGAGACAATGTGCTTGTTTGTGTTGTGTTTGAAGAAAGTCTTTAAAAAAACAGCTGTCATTGTGTTTTTTTTTTATGTTGCATTGTGCACAAACTTGAGTTAAATAGTTGGCATATAAAAGCCACTAAAACATAATTTTTGTAAAAAAAATTTAAGGAGCAATTTAGTTATAGGGAATACAAATATGTATTTCTAACACTAAAATGTGCCCCCCAGGATATTCCAGCACAGATATCCCTCAGCACTTGGTCAGCTCCTCTTCTGCCTTTATCAGCCGATGGGGGTGACCTAACGCACAAGAAATGCATTCCTATGGGGATTTGCTTGACGCTGGACGTCTTCATGCAAAGCCACTAGAGGCAACTTCTCAGGGGTAAGGGGGACAGGGATACTGCACCCAGATCAGATGAAGTGGTCTGAGTGCCTATAGTTAGGGCTACCATGTCCACCATTTTTTCAGGGATACATATAATTATGGGAAAATGCATTGAAAGGGTTGCCCTACAGTATGTATAATGCATGTCCGGCAGAATATTTCATTGCCTAATTACTTAATCTTTACACCTTCTTCCGTATTCTACATAATACAAGGCAACCGTTTTCATGTACTGCCTATTAATATGTGTATGAAATGTGTCCCTGAAAACATGGTGGATATAGTAATCCTACCTATAGTGCCCATTTAAATTAAATCTTTTCAGACCTCCATGCTTTCTAAACAGGTTTATTTACTAAAGTGGATTTCAAATGTAAGGCCATAGTAGCAGAGCTGTAAGCATAGCAGACTTAGCTGAGAATTTTTCCAGTTTGGCTATTTTGAATTTGAAATTCTCTTTGAATTCTCACCTTGGTAAATAACTCTGAGTCTTTTTTTCCAATGATTCCCCTATTTCAAAATGTTAGAACAAGAAAATGAGGCTACATTAACTTTAGTATACTGGAGTTTGTGGAGGTGGGTTACATAGATGTCTGCGGCCAAACACTAAATAATTTTAATTGTAAATAGTTTTGCAAGTTCCACATGAATTTACATGTTATACCATAGAATAAGTGAGCACCAACTAATGCATTAGATGTTCAGATTAAAATATATTTTTTATTAGGGTTTGTTTACATTTGTGTGTCTTGATGTCACCTCAGTCCGTCCTCCCTTCATCTCTGGATGTGGGAGTGACGTCAGCCAAGGAGGACCGGGCTGAGGGGAGAATTTGAATTCGGCGATGGAACTAAGGTAAGTTTTAGCATTCCATTAATTTTTTAAGTTTACTTTTTAAAAGTTTTTAGGGTTTGGGGGTGGACAACCTCTGAAAGAGTTTCTCCAAGCATAGGCAATCTTCGGCACTCCAGATGTTTTGGACTACACCTCCCATGATGCTTTGCTAGCATTATGGGTGTAAGAGCATTATGAGGGATGTAGTCCACAACATCTGGGGTGCCGAAGGTTGCCTACCCCTATATAGTCTTTCACAGTGTGTAATACACACTCCAATATTTACTTACCAATATATATATATTTTTTCTTTTGTGTTATAATGCAAGCTTACATTATCCAGCATTTTAGATAACACTTTATTGCCAACCCCAAGGTACTCTTTGAATACAATATATTTTGGGTTCACTAACAAAATTCTTTTTCCAAACATTGAATTGATGAAAATCACAAGACCTCTCTCATTCTCTGAATTAAACCCCTGACTTGCATTATCCAATCGGTTAAATTTCACGTGGCAAACTCAAAGAAGCACATTAAAAGCAATTCACACACAGTTCCTTTTAAATTAAGCTTTTGCACGCAAGATCTACGTTGAGCTTATTAAAACAGAAGCTATGTAGATGGACAAAACAGAAGTTTAGGCTACAAGAGGCTCTTCCTTAACCCCTTAAGGACCAAACTTCTGGAATAAAAGGGAATCATGACATGTCACACATGTCGTGTCCTTAAGGGGTTAAAATAATTGATTCCTTGTTTTAAATCCTTAAGATTTATTACTGCTTTCTAAATAAATCCTTCCTTACATACATTTTAATCATCTCTAAATTCTTTAATGTTTTGCCTTACACAGTCTTGTTCTGCTGATTCACTATATAAACCTATAAATTGTTAATTTTATACTAATATATTTTTATTGACTTATTTTAAACGTAAACATTATACATTATTGAACAAAAATAAATGTTTGTATATGAACATTTACACCTGTTAAATATTTTATAAGAAATGTAATTTATTTATTTTTTTGTCCCCCAAGATACAAAATGGGAAATATTGAACTTGGGGAAGACTGGACTCTCTCTTAGAAATAAATGCCATGATTGCACTTCTTAATTTGTTCATCTTTAACAGGATAGCCATGGTACTGCGTATAGTTTCAAAAGTGTGAGTTTGTATGTATGATTTGCATAACAAAGTTCTTGATAAATCGAAGAACGGTTCAAATATATTTGGCATTGTTTTAACAGTATTGAAAGTTGAGATCTTATACATACTGTAGTAATCAAATAGAATAACTGTGCCTTTAATTGCCGTACTTTTATAATTGCAGATTATCTGGTAAAAGAAATGCGGAAATCAGACATTCATGTTTCTGATGGAGTATCTTTGCCTGCAGCTCCTCTACCTAAACATGTGTTAGAAATACAGGTGATGTCTGCTTTGCGTCTTTTATTCCTTGTGTGTAAAATGGATATCTCTAAGCTTGTATACTTGAAAGTCAAATGACTCACCCAGTCTGACCAAAGGTGACCATTCTATCCCTTTGTAGACTTTGCTGTCGAACATACCTATGCCATCAAACTCCTTCCTCTTTGAGCAGATAATGTATTCGGTGCCTGTGTCAGACTCTGTTATTGTGGCTGATTTCTATGTAATACTTTCCTAGATGTTTGTCCACTAAGATATTAAGCTCCTGTGAGATCTCTGCTTTGGCATTTAGTCATATTGGCTATGAAATGATACGTTTTTATGGTTATCTGAAGCTGTAGATTATGCTTCACTTAAATCACAGCTCCTTGTCCCAATAACAGTGACTGAACAATATATCAATAATAAAATGTATATCAGATTTGCTCCTCTCGCCCCACCACTTGCCCGCTCGATCCTGTCCCATCTCACCTTATCAGATCTCTCTCCACTTGTCTCGTGCCTTCTCTAACACACATCTTCAACTGCTCGCTCTCTTCTGGCATCGTCCCTGCTGACCTTAAACATGCCACTGTAGTACCTATACTAAAAAAACCATCCCTCGACTCATCCACCCTCTCTAATTACCGTCCCATATCCCTGCTCCCTTTTTCCTCAAAGCTTCTGGAAAGGCTTGTCTTTACCCGTGTGTCTCAGTTCCTCAATTCCAACTCTCTCCTTGACCCCCTTCAATCTGGCTTCCGCCCTCTCCACTCTACAGAGACTGCCCTTATCAAAGTCACTAACGACCTAATCGCAGCTAAATCCAAAGGCCACTACTCCATACTAATTCTTCTTGACCTCTCAGCGGCCTTTGACACCGTTGATCATGCTCTCCTTCTTCAAACTCTTCAATCACTTGGTCTCTGTGACTCTGTCCTCTCGTGGTTTTCCTCTTATCTCTCCCAACGCTCATTTAGTGTCTCCTTTTCTAATGATACCTCCTCGCCCTGTCTCGGTTGGAGTTCCCCAAGGCTCCGTCCTTGGTCCACTTCTATTTTCTCTTTATACTGCCTCTCTTGGCAAACTTATTACCTCTTTTGGATTCCACTACCACCTGTACGCTGATGACACCCAGCTATATCTCTCCTCCCCGGACCTCTCCCCTGCCATCCTGCAACGTGTCACTGCTTGCCTTTCTTCCATCTCTGACTGGATGTCCTCCCGCTTTCTGAAACTCAATCTCTCAAAAACTGAGCTCCTTGTCTTTCCTCCTCCTAATACTGATCCTCCTCTTTCGCTCTCCCTTCAAGTTTGTGGTACCAACATCAGTCCATCCTTGCAAGCGCGCTGTCTTGGCGTCATACTTGACTCTGGTCTCACCTTTGAGCCTCACATCCAGCATGTTGCCAAATCCTGTAGATTCCATCTTAAAAACATAGCCCGCATCCGCCCCTTTCTTGCACCAGATACTACCAAGGAGCTTGTCCATGCTCTGGTAATCTCCCGCATGGATTACTGTAACCCTCTCCTGATTGGTCTTCCCAAAAGCTGTACTGCACCCCTACAGTCCGTAATGAACGCTGCTGCTAGACTGATTTTCCTCTCTAGTCGTTTCTCTCACACCTCACCCCTCTGCCAGTCCTTACATTGGCCTTCTGTATGCTATAGGAGTCAATTCAAGGTACTAACTCACACCTATAAAGCACTGAACAACTCTAGCCCCTCTTATATCTCCTCACAGATCCATAGGTATGTCCCTTCTCGGTCTCTCCGTTCTGCCCATGACCACCTCCTGTCCGTTGTCCGCACTCGTACGGCCAACTCGCGCTTGCAGGACTTCTCGCGGGCGGCTCCCTTCCTATGGAATAGCCTGCCTACCGCCATCAGACTCTCCCCTAGTCTTGCATCTTTTAAGAAGTGCCTTAAAACTCATCTCTTTAGGAAAGCATATGGCCTCCAAGACTAACCCTTACCTCACATACCTGTCTCTTGCCCTCTCCTAAAGGGCAGCCCACCTTATTTGATTGCAAATTCCTGTCCTAATGTGTTTTACACCCACCTCCTATAGAATGTAAGCTCGATTGAGCAGGGTCCTCTTCAACCTATTGTTCCTGTAAGTTTATTTGTAATTGTCCTATCTATAGTTAAATCCCTTCTCATAATATTGTAAAGCGCTACGGAATCTGTTGGCGCTATATAAATTGCAATAATAATAATAATAATAATAATAAAACATTTCATGGGGCACAGACAGATGGTGTTCACATAAAATATTGAGTGTTTTTTGACTCTGGATATCGAAGGAGTTGCATTAGAAGATGCAGGGAACGCTAGGTTGTAGAGAGATTTGTAAGCAAACCAAAGAATTTGAAAATTAAAACCACAACCTATTAAAAATGAGTACATGTACTAGTTACATGACCGCTGAAGGTCAGCAACTATAGCTGCAGTTTGGCACTCACAGCTGTGGGCCAGCCGATCCTACCATTGATGCTACTGATTGGGCTTGGCTTGCCTTCAGTGCACTTATCTAGCCTGGTCATCTTAAAGGTACAATCCTGGCAACCAACCACTACTTGGACATATGTATGATATTAATTCATATGATGTTGGAAATTTAAAGTTGGGCTTTGGTTGCAGGGAATTCCTTTTTGATTGTATTCTTATTATTTTATTATTTACATAGCGCCAGCAAATTCTGTAGCGCTGGACTAACAGACATGTAATTGTAATCAGAAAATGGACCCACAGGAACAGAGGGGTTGGAAAATAATGTAAAAATTAAAAAAGTATTCCCAAATTCTTGACCCATGCACCAATCGCCACTCTTAGCATTATACCCCTGCAAATTTCCACTCAAACCTGGGCAGACAAATGCATAACACATATATCACATATAATATGTAATGGAGAAATTCTCCCTCATAGGGAACTACAGCAACTGTACTCTTTAGATTTTTATTTCTATACCTCCACCCTAAGAGCCTAGTACACCAATAAGTGTATCTGGAACCTGAGGTGGTAACAGGCTTTTTAAAAACATACTGAAGGTTCTGAAGTTTTGTTAATCCGCCTAATTAAACCTAATCTTTTGTCACCGTGTTACCACCTGAATCGGTACCACTGTTTCACATCCTATCCATATCTGACAAAATGGGAAGAAAATAAACTAGCATTAATATAGATACATCAGAATGGATGCATACAGTGAATGGAAGTTATTATAGCATGTTAGAATCGCATTGAGGTCGCTCAGCAATAGCTACACTTATTCATATCCAGTTAGAGTGCCTATTGTTGCTGCCCTTTTGGTCGCAAGTTTTCAACCTCATACGTAGGTTGTGTACCTGCTATATTCTCAAAACACAACAAGCAGCATTTTGGCTCTTGTTCCTGTGCATATCAGAGCTTTGGCTTCACATATCCTCCTTGCTGCTAGACATCTTATTGCTCTCCATTGTAAAAGTGCTGGATCTGTTCAGCAGAATTCACCTTAACTATAGGTATGAACCTATGGCTCTATTTACCAGGAAGCAACGAGACAAAACTGACAAAATGTGGGCACATTGGGTACACTTTTGGAAGGCGGAATGTGGGCCAAATGCACTTTTACCTTTTGACCTCACTGGATCCTAGCAAAGTATTTGTCTAGGAAAAAAATAAAATAACAATAATAATAATTTTGGGCAGCTAAAACCATGGGATAGAAATATAGAATGTGACGGCAGATAAGAACCATTCTGCCCATCTAGTCTGCCCAGTTTTCTAAATACTTTTCATTAGTCCCTGGCCTTTTCTTCTAGTTAGGATAGCCTTATGCCTATCCCACGCATGCTTAAACTCCTTTACTGTGTTAACCTCTACCACTTCAGCTGGAGGGCTGTTCCATGCATCCACTACCCTCTCAGTAAAGTAATACTTCCTGATATTATTTTTAAACCTTTGCCCCTCTAATTTAAGACTGTCCTCTTGTTGTGGTAGTTTTTCTTCTTTTCAATATGGTCTCCTCCTTTACTGTGTTGATTCACTTTATGTATTTAAATGTTTCTATCATATCCCCCCCCCCCCCCCGTCTCGTCTTTCCTCCAAGCTATACATGTTAAGATCCTTTAACCTTTCCTTGTAAGTTTTATCCTGCAATCCATAAACCAGTTTAGTAGCCCTTCTCTGAACTCTCTCTAAGGTATCAATATCCTTCTGAAGAAACGGTCTCCAGTACTGCATACAATACTCCAAGTGAGGTCTCACCAGTGTTCTGTACAATGGCATGAGCACTTCCCTCTTTCTACTGCTAATACCTCTCCCTATACAACCAAGCATTCTGCTAGCATTTCCTGCTGCTCTATTACATTGTCTGCCTTCTAAGTCAACAGAAATAATCACCCCTAAATCCCTTTCCTCAGATGTTGAGGTTAGGACTCTATCAAATATTCTGTACTCTGCCCTTGGGTTTTTATGTCCAAGATGCATTATCTTGCACTTATCCACATTAAATGTCAGTTGCCACAACTCTGACCATTTTTCTAGTTTACCTAAATCATTAGCCATTTGGCTTATCCCTCCTGGAACATCAACCCTGTTACATATCTTAGTATCATCAGCAAAAAGACATACCTTACCATCAACGCCTTCTGCAATATCACTAATAAAAATATTAAAGAGAATGGGTCCAAGTACAGATGCCTGAGGTACTGATACCGGAGAAACTGACGGAAGCCAAGCACAGAGAGATGGACACAGGTTTCTTCAGGAAGGAAGAGATTCTTTATTGGATCACCGATCGGGACTCAGAGGGACTAATGTCACCAAAATACAGCAAGTTCTGAGCCCCGGACAATAGTGCAGGCTCCTTATATAGGCACATAACTCCTCCCATATTAAGCTCCACCCGCACGTTCTCTTGACCAATCAATACAAATAAGAATTAACTTCCTGCTTGACCGCATGGCTTGTCCAGCACAATGGAGGAGGGGAATACTACATCTTGTATTCTTGCACATGCTCCGTACACTACTGATCGTATCTTGCCTCGTGCACCCAACTGATCGATACGTCAGCATATGTACGTACACATGCCACGTGGTAATCTCGGCCTACTAAATTTATTTTTACCGAGATTCCACCACATTCCCCCCTTTGATGCCTCTTGATATTTCACAATTACTTGAGGCATCACTTAACCTTAGTTTGCATACACCGCAAGTTACCTTGAACCAGACCAGACTTATCTTATGATGTGAATCTTCAACACTCATCTTCCTGCATTGGTTCTCCCTGATCTAGAACCTTATATTTATAAATTGCCATTATCTGTGCAGCAGCCTTCCTCTCTGCTATATTTTCTATCAGGCTTTGCACAGACCTAACTACTAAGGGTATAAGACACGGCAGGAGTAGACACAACATTAAAATCAGTAGGACTCCACCTACCACTGCCTTAAGCCCTCCAAACCACTCATACCAGCTACCAAACCAACTGCTTGGATTATACCCTTTCCATACCTGAGTAGGCACATGCGCTAGTTTAACCATATGGCTAGTAAGCTCAGCTATTGCTTGCCCTTCGTCATCTATTTGAAGACAGCAATTGCTCAGGTTAAACTTCCCACATACACCTCCCTCTACTGCCAAAAGGTAATCCAAGGCTAATCTATTTTGGTATACTGCTGTCCTCATCCTGGTATTGTGCTTCGGTAGAAGATTGAGCGCTTGTGATGTCTCGTTAGTAATGATCTCAACCACCGCCTGTAATCGTATAATACGGTTGAGCATATAAATAGGGGTTCTATAACCAAAAGTACCATCTTCTGCCCACGTGGCTGGCCCATAATAATCTATAATACACTGGGGAGGCCATTCATTATCTTCCCAGGCGCCTATCTCTATGGGTCCCCTTTTCTTCCTATGATTCACATCATACACTTTAACACCTAAAGTCTCACCTGTTTCCATAGGTAACAAGAAGAAGGATGGCTTGAGCATACCCAACACACATGCCCCTTCCCAGTCCTGTGGCAACTCCGAATAGGCTTTCTTACCACAGATCCAGTACAAATTTGCTGGGGCTCTCCAGGTAGATGTGATGGATAGATCAAACCACACATCCTTTAAATTGGCGTATCTAGCAAACGGGTTAGATGGTTCTGAGACATTTGAAGCCGACCACCAAGTTGTATTCTTTGTATCATCATCATAAGCTTTTTGCCCTAGACAAGTTAATTCTCCTACAGAAGTATTATACATCATTCCTTTCCTTGCTATGCAAACATAACCTATGATGGAGGTCTTTAATCTCCACTCAGATTTACCTCTAACACTCATATGATAATCGGCTTGTGTAGATATTAATTGGTCAACTGCCTCAGAACCGGACATTACCTCCTTTGCTTCCCAAGGCCATTGGTCTCCCATGTTAGTACCTCCACACACATAGCAGTTGGTAACATTAAGACTACCGGCAATACTTTCGGCTAAATCAATAAACAGGTTTTTAGCATTATGGGGGATCTTATTATCTATGCTCATCTCTTCATAAAAGGAATGGTATACTTGATGAGTCTGGGAGGATACCGTATCAGTCTCTATCCCTATAAACAATATTGTCCCAGGATCTAAACCCGTCCCATATATTTGAAACCCAAATAAATTACCATATGTATCTAAGAACTTGTCGGGGTTATTTATAAGTATATGGACTGGATTGCGTTCCATAGACTTACAATATGGGCTGGTAGGCAACTTAGTCACAATCATGTCCTTGTCTACTGTCTGTCCCCAAGTTACCCACCCCACACAAGACCAATATGGGCAAAAGTTATAATCTCTATTTGGGCATCTAGGACTCACATATTTATTTTTACTACTGGGACAAATATATTTATCGTTAGACCCATACGTCCTCTCCCATCTAAGATCCCCACATACATTCCACGGCTTTCTACCACTTGATATCGCCTTACACGCATCAAATAGCAGAACACCCGAAGAATGTACGGATACTAACACCGTCTTATTAATTAGGGTCCCCTGAGGATCTCCATTCCTGAGAGTCAACCAAATTGTACGAGGTTGATACTCCGGACTGAAGCACTTAGGTTCTCCTACTCCTAAATGGCACACACTATATTCTATATTTAGGTATCTACATCTTGATACATCTCCTTTACACTCGTATTGTGAATGCCAAATTAGGGTTTGGGAAATATGGTTACCTGTTCTTGTAGTCTTAATGCATACCTCACAGCTAGGAGTGTCGGTACCTCTACCTTCCTGAATATAAAAATACACATAAATAAACATTATCATAAACACATCTTTTGTCGTCATCCTCAGTCTTCGTCCGTGCGAAGGCACCTCAGCTTCCAGGATGTAAGGGCTGCAGGGAATGGAGTTCTGCTCGTCTTCACAGGAGTCCCTTCGAGACTTTTCCTGGCTTATATACTATACGTCGGTGAGCGGACAGGCTTTATTATGGCCCTCTCACTCACTTACCAAATCTCTGAAACAATAAAATTTTGTAATCCACAAAGTTCCTCGTCACTCCGACTGAGTCGTGCGCTTTAACCGGATCTTGCAGGGATTCTCTGGGTCTGCTGTAACTTGCCAAGAATCGACTGCTGCTGGTTTAACCCTGGAGTGATGTATCCACGGAGTCACTTCGGCTACTTTTATCGCTGTAGGGGTAGACAAAAGAACAACATAAGGACCTCTCCACTTGGGCCCTAACGGTACATTATTCCACTCTTTAATCCACACTTGGTCTCCTGGGTGGTAACTATGAACTGGGGGATAAATATTCACAGGTAATCTATCTTGTACCCATTTCTGTACCTCCTCCATAGTCTTACCCAACTCTACAACCTGCTGCCGGGTAATTCCTTCTCCCAACTGACTCAAGTCCCCCCTTAAGTTACCAAGTACGGGAGGTGGTCGCCCATACATGATTTCAAAAGGAGAGAGGCCCATCCTTCTGGTAGGTGTACTGTGGATTCGCAATAGAGCTATGGGCAAGAGAACGTTCCACTTAAGTTGGGTTTCCTGACACATTTTAGCCAACTGATTCTTAATAGTTCTATTCATTCTCTCTACCTTACCAGAACTCTGGGGTCTATATGCCGTATGAAGCCTCCACTTTATACCAAGCATATAAGTCAGTTGTTGTAGGCACTGATGAACAAAAGCTGGACCATTGTCCGATCCTATAGAGCAGGGTAGTCCATATCGGGGTATTATTTCTCGTAGCAGGAATCTCAAAACTTCTCCTGCTTTCTCTGTACGAGTAGGACATGCTTCTACCCAGCCTGAATAGGTGCACTCAATTACCAGCAGGTAACGATGTCCACCCGATTTAGGCATCACTGTATAGTCAATTTGTAAATCGGACATGGGGAGTCCCCCCATAAACTGGACTCCTGGTGGCTTTACTGGTCCTTGCCTTGCATTATTTTTAGCACACGTTACACATCTTCGTACAATGGCCTGAGTCAAGTTGGACAATCTTGGTATGTAGAAATGTTTTCTGAGAGATTCTTCTGTGCTGTCTCTCCCAGAATGTGTCCCGTTGTGATAGTTTTGGACAATTTCTACCGCAAGTGATGCTGGAATGACTATTCTTCCATCTTCTAACTGATACCATTTGTTCTCCAAATACTTTCCAGGTTCAGTCTTTAACCACTCCTCTTCTTGAGCTGTATAAACTGGAGTCCATTGAGACAGTGGAGTTGGTATAAGAGCAGCTATATGCCCCACATACTCCTGTCTTCCCGATTCAGCGGCACGCTTAGCTGCACTATCTGCCATCCGATTTCCTTTGGTTACATCACCATCTCCTCTCAGATGCGCTCGACAATGTATGATACCGACTTCTTTCGGCTCCCACACTGCTTCCAATAGTTGCAGGATTTCAGCTGCATACTTGATTTCTTTGCCTTCTGAATTCAATAGTCCTCTTTCTTTATACAAAGCTCCGTGGGCATGAGTGGTTAAAAACGCATACTTGGAGTCCGTGTAGATGTTCACTCTTAAACCTTCAGCCAATTGTAACGCTCGTGTCAGTGCTATCAATTCTGCCTTTTGTGCTGATGTTCCTTTCGCCAGTGGTGGAGCTTCTATCACCTTGTCTATTGTTGTTACTGCATATCCTGCATAGCGGATCCCTTCTTTCACATAACTACTGCCGTCGGTGTAATATTGAACATCGGGGTTCTGGATGGGAAAATCACGAAGATCTGGTCTACTTGAAAATACTTCATCCATTACTTCCAAACAATCATGTTGACTTTCAGTAGGTTGTGGCAAAAGGGTAGCTGGATTTAAGGTGTTTACAGTCTCTAAATGCACTCTTGGGTTTTCACACAACATTGCTTGATACTTGGTCATACGGCTGTTACTAAACCAATGATTTCCTTTGTAATCCAACAACGTCTGTACTGCATGTGGGACTCGTACATAAAGTTCTTGACCCAGAGTGAGTTTATCGGCTTCAGCTACTAGCAGGGCGGCTGCAGCTACTGCTCTTAGACAAGGTGGAAGTCCGCTGGCCACTGCATCCAGTTGCTTAGACATATAGGCAACAGGTCTTTGCCATGATCCCAAGTACTGTGTCAATACTCCCACAGCCATTCTTCTTTGCTCATGTACATACAGGTAGAATGGTCGTGTGTGATCAGGTAGACCTAATGCTGGGGCACTCATCAAAGCCTTCTTCACATCTTCAAATGCCGTTTGCTGTTCTTGAGTCCATAAGAAGGGGTCGTGCTCTGTACCTTTGATAGCTGCATACAGAGGTTTTGCCAGTATCGCGTAGCTGGGAATCCATATCCTACAGAAGCCTGCTGCCCCCAAGAATTCTCGCACTTGTCTTCTATTCTTGGGTATCGGTATTTGGCACACAGCTTCTTTTCTCTCTGGCCCCATAATTCTTTGACCTTCAGAGATCTGGAATCCCAGATATTTGACAGTTGGCAAACACAACTGAGCCTTCTTTCTAGACACCTTGTATCCTGCCTTCCAGAGAATGTGTAGTAGATCGTGCGTTGCTTGCTGACATATTTCCTTTGTAACTGCTGCTATCAACAAGTCATCTACCTACTGTGACAATACACACTCTCCTGGGATGGACTCGAAATCCAGTAGATCTTGACTTAGAGCTGAACCAAATAGGGTAGGTGAATTTTTAAACCCTTGGGGCAGTCTTGTCCAGGTCATTTGGCGTTTTCAGCCCGTTACAGCGTTTTCCCATTGGAAAGCGAAGATACATTGACTTTCTGCGGCAATTCGGAGGCAAAAGAAGGCATCTTTGAGGTCTAAGACTGTAAAATAGGTAGCCCCGCCCGGAATTAAAGCAAGCAGGTTATATGGATTGGGTACAACTGGATGTATACTAACAACCGCATCATTGACTGCTCTCAAGTCCTGCACAGGTCGATACTCATCTGTACCGGGCTTTTGAACAGGCAGCAATGGGGTGTTCCAGGGGGAAGTACAGAATTTTAGGATACCATACCGTATGAACTTATCCAGATAAGATTGGATGTTCTTCTTAGCCTTCTGCGGGATGTGATATTGTCTTAGGCTCACTGGATAAACCCCAAGTTTTAGTTCGATTTTAATAGGTGGAATATTGCGGGCCAGTCCTGGTGGGTTGTTCTCTGCCCAAACTCCTGGTATGTTGAATAAGGACTCATCACTCCTAGGGTTTTGGCTAGTCAACGCTGTATAAAGTCGCCACTCTTCTTCCTTTGGTACGGATAATGTCATAATACCTGAAGGTCCATTAAACTTTAAGGATGTTGTTCCATTTGGTAGGAACGTAATCTGCGCTTGTAATTTAGATAGCATATCACATCCCAGCAATTGGACTGGACATTCAGGCATATAAAGGAATTGATGTTTTACTACGTGGCCTCCCAATGTACAGAGTCGACTTTTAAGAACCGTTTTTTCAGCACTTCTTCCAGTTGCTCCTATTACAGTAATAGTTCTTCCAGATGGAGGAGCAACTAGATTAGTCACCACCGAATGTTCAGCACCAGTGTCGATCATGAACGCACTCCTTTTTCCCCCTATTGATACATCGACCATAGGCTCCGCTCGACCAAGGGGGATGGAGCCCGGTCGGTATCAATAGTCCTCCATGACCGTGTCAGCCAATCCTACAAAGTCCCTACCTTCTCTATCGCGGGACCTTTGCGCGGCTGGAAAATACCTATCTTCCCTAACACTTCCTCTATTACCATTACTCCCTCCGGGGCCTCCTCTACCTCTCGCTCTGCCTCTAAAGTTTCCATAACCTGTCTTAGGTCGGTCTCTCTCATACTGTTCTCTTCGCGGACACTCATTTCTCCAATGCCCTTCTTCCCTACAGTATGTGCACTGATTTCTACTCAGAGGTTCCTCATTCCACTTACTATCGCCTCTATCTGGGCCCCGTCTATATACGCCTGCGATCGCTACCGCTAGCATATCTGCCTTTCTACGCATCTTGCGCTCTTCCTCTTTCTTTGTCTCTGTTTCCCTATTCATGTATACTTTATTTGCTACCTCTATTAGTTGGGTGATAGACATTCCTGCAAACCCTTCTAACTTCTGTAGCTTGCGCTTAATATCTCCGTAAGCTTGGCTGACAAAGGCGGAGTTCACCATTCGGGAATTATCTGCGTCTTCCGGATTAAAGGGGGTATACAAGCGGTATGCCTCCAATAATCGGTCATAAAAGACACTGGGCGCTTCATCACTTTTCTGAATCACCTCAACTGTCTTCGACATATTAATGGCTTTCTTCCCTCCGGCTTTCATGCCAGCAATTATAGCGTCTCTATAGGCTCTGAGTTGAACCATATCTGCGCCATTTACATTCCAGTCGGGATCGGTGTTAGGATAATGTGTTGCGGCCCATGCTGCTGGATTGGCTTGATTCAAAGCACGGGCTCTATCCTCTAGCGCTTTAATGGCCGCTTGATTAATCCTTGTCCTTTCCTCATTATTGAACAAAGTCATTAATAACTGCTGGCAATCAGCCCATGTCGGGTTATGTGTCTGAACTATCGAGGTGAACAGATCGGTCATAGCTTGTGGTTTCTCAGTGTACGAGGAATTGTGGGTCTTCCAATTCAAGAGATCGGTAGTCGTGAACGGGACATATATACGAAGACTGGGTCAGCATGTGCCATTTGACCTGCGGCATCGATATAGGCTGACCCGG
Source organism: Pelobates fuscus (assembly GCF_036172605.1). Taxonomy (NCBI): domain Eukaryota; kingdom Metazoa; phylum Chordata; class Amphibia; order Anura; family Pelobatidae; genus Pelobates; species Pelobates fuscus. Next base: position 131,279,125 of record NC_086321.1, read on the forward strand.
GATTCAGACGAAGAGGCATCTGATAATGTTTTAATTGTTGGGTACCGGTCAGTTGTCGGGTTAGTATGGGGCTACGTGGAGGGGCGTCAGTTAGAGGTTCCGGTCGGGGGGTAATAAAGCATGAGGATGTGGGAGCTTGGTTTTGGGAAAAGTTAGTAAATAGAACACTTCGAGCCGAGCTAGAAGAAGCTTGACCGGAAGTCTGAAGTGGCGCCAAATCAGGATATTCAGATCTAATGGGGGTTGGTTCTGGTTCCGGAAGGGGAGATTTAGTACGAGAGGGGGTGGATTCTGTACTGGAGGAGGAAGCGGAAGTGGATGGGGGCAATGGGGGAAGGGGTGCAGGACTTCCTGCATTCGCGTCACTTCCTCTTAAAGGAAAGTAAGGGGGCGGCAAAGGGATCTCGGACTCAGGGGGCGTGTCCAAAATGGGCCTAACACCAGTCCTAGTGGACAAACAAGTCCTAGCCACCATGAGGCGACATTGCTCCTCGTGGCATGTCTGAATCCATTTTGGCGAGTCATTTACGGCCTGTCTCCAACAATCAATATAAGGAAACTGCCCGTAAAGTTCAGGCCTACCCGATACAGCCACGTGTTCGCGCTGTACCAGAGTTGGATCCAAACTGCCACGTGGCGGCCATGCCGCAACCAAAGTAGGCCACTCCCTAGTACACAAAGTGACCAAACGTACAGGAGACATTTTAACCCCAAAATCACATGTTTTGAATCCCTTTTTAAAATTCTTTACCATACAACCTAAGGGATCCGGAATCGTTGACTCCGACGCGCCCATACTTATCAATGGAACGTCGTTGACAACGAATACTATGCACACGTACTTTTCAACAGTCACACCCGTTTCCTCTGGCAACAGCACCACGTGGTACGGTTACCAAGTGAAACGTACACAATAACACAATAAACACTCAGGGAATTCCCGTACACACACAGCTGTTACACCAGTCACTAGATAATCAATATTATGCCCTTTGGCGAAACTATACAGTCACCCACGCTATAATTCTCTATATATGAATTACCCGTCTATAACACACCCCAGTAACATCGTCTTTTACAAATAGCGGTTACAGTACGGTTAGCATAGGTCAAAGCACAATTTAAGGTCACAATACAATTATTAGTGGTTATGGTGTTAAACATGCAATGGACGACAGTGATTAGTACTTATATACAGTGTCAGTAAATATACAGGGTTATGGTACCGTGCACTATGATACAGCAACACACTATTAACACTCTCGCTAGACGGCTGAGCTTGCACTATCTAACAAGATATACACTTTACTAAACAATCTTTAACACATTTACAATTCCCAACTAAACTATTGGCCAGTACCTTGAATGGACTACCTAAAACTATCTACATCCGTTTTGGTTAGCCACACTGCCCAAGCACCACATATAGCGAGCTAGAGGACCGAATTTACACAGACGCCTCTTAGTCGATTACTATCAAAAATCTAGTGGGTTCCAAATTTACACGCCTTCCCACTTAGCCAAGATAGGTTGAGAGCTAGCGAACCGAATTTACACAGACGCCGCTTAGTCTCCCGGTCCCTCCGACCTAGCGAACAAAATATACACCCTAGAACGCTAGTCTAGACAAGACACCGGTGTCCGGCTAGGGCTATTTACACCAGAACCCCGCCTGACTAACCAAATCAAACGGTCTGACTAAAGAGCGTTCAATTGAGCGGTGCGCCTTCGCTCCTTCCCTCCGACAGAGGGGGCAGATTCCATACACAAATAACCCCTTATGGGCCTACCGCACAATCGGTATACCCCTAGTGGGTCTGCCGTCTAAAACAGCAGTTGTCTTACCTCCTCGTTCCTGAACCTGAGTTCACACTCATCGACGGGGACACCCCAGCACTTCTTACGTAGAGGCCGATGATCTCCTGGACAACAGACCAGTGGCGCCGAGACGAAGGGAAGTCCACGCAGAAGTTCAGGGGTGCAGCCGTAGAGAACGTGGGCAAAGATAGACCGTCTCACGCCTCTGCCTCTCAGCTACCGTTGAACGATGAGTTTCCCGGCCAATGCACCAAATGATACCGGAGAAACTGACGGAAGCCAAGCACAGAGAGATGGACACAGGTTTCTTCAGGAAGGAAGAGATTCTTTATTGGATCACCGATCGGGACTCAGAGGGACTAATGTCACCAAAATACAGCAAGTTCTGAGCCCCGGACAATAGTGCAGGCTCCTTATATAGGCACATAACTCCTCCCATATTAAGCTCCACCCGCACATTCTCTTGACCAATCAATACAAATAAGAATTAACTTCCTGCTTGACCGCATGGCTTGTCCAGCACAATGGAGGAGGGGAATACTACATCCTGTATTCTTGCACATGCTCCGTACACTACTGATCGTATCTTGCCTCGTGCACCCAACTGATCGATACGTCAGCATATGCACGTACACATGCCACGTGGTAATCTCGGCCTACTAAATTTATTTTTACCGAGATTCCACCACAGTACCCCACTGGTGACAAGCCCAAGCTTCGAATATACTCCATTGACTACAACCCTCTGTTGCCTGTCACTCAGCCACTGCCTTACCCATTCAACAATATTGGAATCCAAACTTAAATATTGCAGTTTAATGATAAGCCTTCTATGTGCAACAGTGTCAAAAGCCTTACTGAAATCTAGGTAAGCAATGTCTACCGCACCACCCTGATCTATTATTTTAGTTACCCAATCACAAAAATCAGTAAGATTAGTTTGGCATGATCTCCCTGAAGTAAACCCATGTTGTCTCTGATCTTGAAATCCATGTGTTTTTAGGGATATAGTACAATCTTGTTATGGTCTCCCATGATTGGAATCCGTGACAGTCATGGAATGGAATCTATATGACCTTAAATAGAGGACAATTGTCTTTCTAATTGCATATGCTGACATCAGGTGATGTGCATGTTGTGAACTGTAGTAAAAAAAAAAAGTTTTTCTGACCCACCTTTTGCTTTATATATCTTTTTTTAATACATATATTTCAATAAAGTACAATTAATAAGAATGATTGCAATATAGTGATTTTTTTTTTCTTTTCATTTTTTTAATACCAGATTTCTTCTAATAAAATGCTTTTGGAAATACATGAAGACCATTTAGTATTTAAGGGATACATTATAGTACAAATGCCATTCAACATGAAATCTGGATTAGTTCTGTAGCACCCAGCTGTATATGTACATTTTTGGCAACTTTAAGTTTGGTAATCCAAGATAATGGAACCTCTGTCTGGAGAGAGAGCATGCATTTATTCACAGCAAAAAAAACTGTTAAAATAAAAATACAAAGTGCAAAAAAAGACCTTAATCCCATTCTTATTCTGCAAATCTTTTTATATACACACAATGAGCATAAGTCCAAATATGAGTGATTTAACATATTCAACTGGATATAGTTCACCTTGCAAAAATGGCATGATTCAGATGTGTTTCTGATTGTATATGACAAAATCAGTTCTAATCTAATCTCAAATGTCTTTGTAAATATGAAATCTCCAACTGGTTGCAAGTATTAAAGCTATATCAACCAGCAACAATATGTCTTTACATTTAGAAAGCATGATTTCAGTCAAGTCTTGCTTAAAAGTAAATTAAATTTAACTTGCTTTAAATCAAATCCATCCTGCTATCTGTATAATCTCAGGAACTCATGTTTTGTTTAATTGTGTATTTTTAGGAACAGTTACAAAAACTGGAAGCAGAACTGAGAGAAGTGAATAAAAACAAAGAAAAACTGCGTCGAAACCTAGTGGAGCTCACGGAGTATACCTACATGCTGCGAGTGACCCAGAACTTTGTGCAGAGGTCGACTGAGGTACTGTTTTGTACCCGAGAAAATGTGTGTGTATATATGTATGTGTGTGTGTGTGTATATGTGTGTGTGTATATGTGTATATATATATATATATATATATATATATATGTGTGTGTGTATATATATATATGTGTGTGTGTGTGTGTGTGTGTATATATATATATATATATATGTGTGTGTGTGTGTGTGTGTGTGTGTATATATATATATATATATATATATATATTGTTTTTTAATGTTCTTTCTAGTTAATGAACTGGGTTCGGATGGATTAGAGTCTCAAGGATCTCAAACTATTTAAAGCAACTCTGTCCCTGTCTAGGGTCTTTGCATAATTTGCAAACATCCCTAAATCTGACTCCTCTGCTTGGTGTCCGATAGGGATGGGCCGAAACCGAAAATTCAGGATGCCCTTAGTTGAAAATTACTTTTTTTTTTTTTCTGCAAATTATTTTTAAATATATTTCCTTTCAAACCTTGATGAAAGATTACATTAAAAATCATTTTGAGGTGACGTGCTTTAAATGAATACTATAGTGTTGGGAACAAAGAATATGTATTCCTAAAGCAATAGTGTCCTAGTCACTGTTTAGGTGACTGGGCCAGTGTTGCCAAGGTTTATAAAAAATAAATTCTACTTGCCTTTTCTCCCTCACAGCAACGGTGTCTACTCAGACACGATCTGATTAAAATAGTGGAGTTTTACAGATGCGCCTCTAGTGCCTGCCATACTAGAGACAGGTGAACACTGAAAGAAAATATTTTCCGTCTTGGTGAACGGCAATATTTTTACCTGCAAGGTTAAAATGAAGGTCTGGGTGTCTAAAGTGTTCCTTTAAAAAAAAAAAAAAAAATTCTGTCCCTGTATTAACTTGCTATACAATGAAGTGTTTCTTAAAATTACAGAAACTTCAAACACTTAAAGTGATACTATAGTGCTAGGAATATAAATCTTCCTCTCGTCCCCTGTAGATAAAAGGCTAAAAAAAACCTTTATTTACTCACCCGAGTCCAGCACCGATGTCCCTCGTCACATTTATCTGAATGTATAATAAAAGTATTGCACAAAGGTTTTAGATATGTTGTCATACTGCATGAAAAAAAAAAAAAGGCAGAGGAAGCCCTTATACACTCTACCATGCAGGTCCTGGGCTACCAGCAGCAGGCACTGTTGCAGCATTGATGCGTTCTGATTTGGTCACCCTGTACACAACACAGCTGTGGGAGGAAAAAAGGGGCGGAGTAACGCTCGCCCTGCTACATGATTGGCGGCTGAAAAAAAGCACGGGCACAGAGATCGCCATACAGTCTGCTGACAATCAGAAGTAATCTTTCATAGTCAGGCTAGCTGCTGGCAGACTGTGAGCTGCCTGACTAGGTTTGCTTAGCGTAGCTTTGCCGGTGAAGGTTCAGGGTGCTGTACTGCTTCCTCGCATAGTGTGTGAAATCCCAACTAGCTCTGTAGTGCAGGAAAGCATGGAAGCCGTTATTTTATTAATGTAGACAAAATATTTGGAAAAAAAAATAAATGTGTGTATATATAATATATGTGTGTGTGTGTGTGTGTGTGTGTGTAATTTTCGGCTGAAAATGTCGGTGCATCCCTAGTGTCCGGTGGCCACTGGTGAAGGCTGGACTGGATGATATGAGAAATCTTGACAAAGTTAGCTCCGTCTTTTGTAAGGTTTTATCAAGTGTAGGAAAAATACTAAGACAAAGTACAATCAAAGGGTAAACAAGACACTTTTATGGTTCTTTCAACTTTCCTGGACAATGCTAGCTAAAGTAGCTGCTGACTAAAGCTAGACAGTACATTCGATCATATAGCAGGGAACAAGTCAATAAGCACTGTTACCTTTTTGGGAGTAAGGAAACTGTATCTAAGCAGTAAAGGGATAGCTGGAAATTGTCATTCATCCATACACCATTCATTCCCCCATGCACACATTTTGCTGCCATTCTTCACATCATTTCTGTTGGTAAGATTGCTTACTTGTTATTTTTCTTTCTGTAATATTCACTCAATACATATACATTTAATTTTTGTCATTGTCTCATTTATCCTACAATTGTTAGGATATTCGGACACAAAATGATTTTAAAGGATAATTGTGAGTATTTTATAGAGGTTTTATCTTTATGAAATACTCGTTTTGAAATGGGGCGTTGAGGAGCGCTTTAAATACGTTCTTGATGGACATGGCTGATTTAGTTTTACAGCACACCTAAATGTATATATTCTGCTAGCTTACTGGCTAGCAATTACACAGCAATTTATTTGGTTTAAAATACTAACCAGTGAAATTCATATGCTGAACTGCTTAAAGGACACTCTAAGCTTCAACTTTAGCATAATGAAGTGGTTTTGGTGTATAGGTCATGCCCCTTTAGTCTCACTGCTCAACTGTCTGCCATTTAGGAATTAAATTGCTTTGTTTATATAACCCTACTCACAAAACGTTACTACACAGGTTGTTCTAGCTTCCCTTATTGCACAGTGTGTATAATTTATCATTTCTTGTCTGTTCATTACCTGCTAGAGCCTGCAACAACCTACTGTATGTGAGTAAACTCTAATTAAAAGAGCACACGATAAGAACTTCAAAGGTTCTGCATAGAAATATCTGATTCAAAAAGCAACTTTTTTGTTTCTTTCTTTGATGGAGGCTTTGTGAGTTGCAACAAGTTGAAATGTTTGATTTCGTCCAATGCTCTTCCAGACTGCCTAATGTCAATTCTGTGCATATTCTATTTCTGTCATTGATGCTCACAGCATGCTGCAACAGAAGTAATAATCTTCTCCCTCCATTCCATGCACCTCTAAGGCCCCTGCTGATGTCAGATGGAGGAGGGAGATCAAAGCAAGGAGTTTTGCCCAATGTTTTTTGTTTAAGTTTCATGGAGGGCTCATTCTAAGCCTGAAGCTCTTGGAGTAAACCTTTAACTCTGCTATAAAGGAGAAACTACATAGACAGCTGCAGTATTCTGCATCGTGGCTTCAGGGGCCAAGCACAGTAGTTTGAATAATACTATTAATATATACAGCTATTTCCAGCCTTCAGATTTGTATTCTAACAATATTGTCTTTCTGTAGCATGAAACGGCTGCTCAAAGCAGCTATGAGGAATTCCCTGCACTGGAAAAAGAATCTTTAATGGATTATACTTGCATGCAGAGGCTTGGAGCTAAACTTGGGTGAGTAATCTTAAAGTATTCTTCTGAATAAAATCCTATTCATATTGTAAAGCCAGCAAAGCCTACATGACAGCTCAGAATGCTTTAAGAAAAGTATTTATGGACTGCACAGTATTTGGGGAATTTGTGTTAAAATGTTTTTTTTTTTGTTTCAACATCCAGCACAAAATAAGTGTTATACATTTCATAGCATACAAAAACATTGCAGTAACAGGCGATTATAGATAATCAAAAGTAATGTTGGTTACATTATATAGTTACATAGCTGAAAAGAGACTTGCGTCCATCAAGTTCAGCCTTCCTCACATATGTTTTTGCTGTTGATCCAAAAGAAGGCAAAAAACCCAGTCTGAAGCACTTCCAATTTTGCATCAAACTATGAAAAAATTCCTTCTTGACCCCAAAATAACATTAGTAGATCGAAATTATGAACCCATAGCATACAGGACAATAGCACTGTAGAGATAGTAGAAACATAAAATGGCATACCAACATAAAGCTAGTCTTAGGTAACAAAATGGTAATTAAGCATGATATGGGTTAAGGGAGGCATACTTGCCGAAAACGTGGTGCATTGGTGAGTCCGCTTTATTTAGTGAAATAAATCTTAACTGGTCCCATTTTAAATAACCCCTAACTAGGTTTAAACAAGTGGATTATATCTATTTATATCTTTGCACTTTCGGCATATGTGTGCATGTGTACATTATTGGCAAATAAACTTTATCAAACTGATATAGTAAACCTTAACAATCAATAGCGTAGAATCGAGTCACTACAATGAACATGACCATATTGTGCTTGCCATGACAATGCATTATAACTCTGTAATATCAGAGCCTAAGAAGAGAAGAGAGGGGGGGAAAATAAATTCAACTGCTGTATCCAAAATTAAGATCCAATGAACATCTGCAACTTAGTGCGTGTTTCCAACAAAGAAGTAATATGGTGTTCAGAAAAATGCAGATTATGTGGTTATGTAAAAATCGTGTACTCTCTGCGGTTCGTAAAATAAAAAAAATGGACCCCCCCCTGAATGACCATCCCAGTGTAGCAACATAATGCAAATAAACAGGTGTGAAAGGGCTGTCTGTATGTCTTAAGTATTGTGCCCTACAGGGCTCAGAGCCCCCATCCATCCCTTCCAGGTCAATCCTAGTCCACCAGCTGAACGTTCCTTTCGTGCTGTGGGCACTCGGTGGTCGATGCCCTTATTTTCTAGGGTGCTGGTATATTCTGTGGGTAGAAAAGCAACTGTTTTAGGGGCTTGAGGCCGGAGCGAACCATGATCGCTGCCTGCTAGCTCCCGGCCGCACTGCCCCTTATTTCTGGAATTTGTTTACTCTGAGGTTATTATAAATGTTTTGGTATGCAAGTTTTTAAATAGACACTCCATGTTCCATGCCAATCTCTCAGGTGGTTTTAGCTCCAGTTATCTACAAAATTGCTGCAGCTATAAGTTCATCTCACTCTCAACCCCATCATGCTTACTTATAGGTGCAAGGTATTCAAATAAGATTCTTGTTTGCACTTTCAGCATATTTGTGAATGTGTACATTATTACTGAAGCTCATGCCCAGTAGGATACTATTTTTAGTTTGTCTGCACCTACCTCCTGTTCTTAATAAATAACGCAGCAGCTGATAATATAGTTGTTTTGGAATGCATTTCTTTGTATTGCAGATTTATATCTGGCTTGGTTCACTACGCCAAGCTTCAGTCATTTGAGAGGATGCTTTGGAGAGTGTGTAAGGGATACACTATCCTTACCTACCAAGAACTGGATGAGTTTATAGAAGATCCAGAGTCTGTGAGTAATCTACTTTGCTAATTGCATACAAGTCTGTTTTCTTATACATATATTTGCAGAGAGCATCATTTTCTCCACATGGTCCAGGAGAGTCACCATTAAGTTGATGTCTGTTATTGCCATAACCCCTGATTTTGCTTATCCAATATCCATGTGTGACCACCAAATCAAGCATTATTTATAATATAAAGCACAGTTTGAACTAGAGTGTGTACACAATTCTCCCCCACCCCCCAATTATAGCTTTACATGCTGAAACAATATTTTACACTTGAATTGTATTTATTTTTTTTAATGCATAATAAATTAAAGGAACACTATAGTCACCTAAATTACTTTAGCTAAATAAAGCAGTTTTAGTGCATAGATCATTCCCCTGCAATTTCACTGCTCAATTCACTGTCATTTAGGAGTTAAATCACTTTGTTTCTGTTTATGCAGCCCTAGCCACACCTCCCCTGGCTATGATTGACAGAGCCAGCATGGAAAAAAAAACTGGTTTCACTTTCAAACAGATGTAATTTACCTTTAAATAATCTCAATCTCTAAATTGAACTTTAATCACATACAGGAGGCACTTGCAGGGTCTAGAAAGCTATTAACATAGCAGCGGATAAGACAATCTTAATTAAACCGAACTTGCAATAAAGAGCCTAAATAGGGCTCTCTTTACAGGAAGTGTTTATGGAAGGCTGTGCAAGTCACATGCAGGGAGGTGTGACTAGGGTTCACAAACAAAGGGATTTAACTCCTAAATGGCAGAGGATTGAGCAGTGAGGCTGCAGGGGCATGTTCTATACACCAAAACTGCTTCATTAAGCTAAAGTTGTTCAGGTGACTATAGTGTCCCTTTAATTAAAAATAAAATGTGTGATTCTTCTAGGCAATACATTATTTAATGATTGCTTTTCTCTATTATCAAATTTACCCGTGGTGTCTTATTTTGTTTTATACCCCATGTCTGTCTCTTAACCCAGATTATAGAGATGGCATGCATATACACTTTCTCTTAGATACACAAAGTATTTTTATATATTTTTGTGCTTTTACTGTGATGCCAATTTTGGTATTGCTCATTGATATATGTTCCTAAGTGAGCAATTTCAATAGTTTATCTTTATCTTTTATGTTGGCATTACTGCATCTGTGATTTAAAGTTTTGTCCTCTTGTGTTACAAAATTATTTCTTTATTTTTACAGAAAGAACAAACCAAATGGGTTGTATTTTTAGTTTCTTATTGGGGAGACCAAATTGGACAGAAAGTGAAAAAAATTTGTGACTGGTAAGTGTGCAAAGTATAGGTCTGCTTCTACATACATTAAAGGAACTTGATGATGTGCTTTATGTGTCTGGATTCTGCCATATTCATGACCATTTTATATAAAAAATAAAATAGAAATTGTCCCTTTTCTAATTGGGGGCATAAAAAACAATCAGCCGGGGGGGGGGGGGCAGAGCAAACCACCAAGCTTATCAGAAGCCATTGCTGACAGCTCTCTAACCTTCCCTATCTCGCCTCAATCCGAAGAATCACCACAGATCCCACCACCCTAGACCCATACCCCGATTTGGGACACCGAGCTGCATCGATAGATGCCCTTCTTTTTAAAAAAGACGCAGCCGAAACGGCAACGAAGGGCCGGGGCCTACTCCACGCAGCCACTGCCCGACCTGAAGGCGCTCCTCGGAGGAGTTTACCAAGGCCTTGCACCCACCTTGTCTACCGAACCCCATCCCAGTTTGGTGGATCACATGCCTGCCATGGGACGACGTTCCCAGCAAGCCAGCACCCAGACAGAAGGGGCTATGCTACAACGGCCCGCTAGGCCCAAGCCAGCCCCAGAAGAAAGCCAGACAGCAACCACACAAATGGACCACGCTGATCATCCAGGGAGCACCGACTTCGGCACCATACCACCAGCTCCCCCAGAGGGATCACCACCAGTGACCAAACATGACTTACAGATACTCCTGCATGAATTCCACAAAATGCTGGCGAAGGAGCTTGCAGGACTCAGAGCTGACTTACAAACCACTAACGACCAAGTGCGTGCCACAGAGGCTGACATGACAGAAGTCACAACAAATTTAACAAACATACAGACCTCGGTGAAACAGCTCCAAAAGTCCCAAAACAACCTGACCCTACACCTGAATGCCCTAGAGAACAGCCATAGACGAAAAAATATTAAAATCCGAGGCATTCCAAAAGTGTCACATGAGAAGAGCTGCCACATTACATAAGAAGGCTAATGGCAACAATATTACCTCCAGCGATGGCAAAGAAACTAATAACCGATGGAATATCCCGGGTCGCAGGCCCCCTAAGAGCTCCCTCACAAACCGCACGTGACGTCATCCTACGCTGTATGTCCTCACAAGACAAGGGACAGAGAATGGCGGCACTGCGGGACAAGACCCCACTATCATTTGAGAACTCCAACCTAATCGTCTACTAAGATTTAACGAGTGCCACCCTTCAATGGCGCTGATCACTCCACCCAGTGACCCAACAACTGCGAGCAGCCAACATGAGCTACAGGTGGGCAGCACCAGGATCGCTGATGGCCACGCCCATACACTTACCTCTCTTGCAGAAGCCCCGACCTTCCTTGAAACTCTGGGACTGAAAGCGGCGGACGCACAAACCCTAGAGGGAACCTGGGACCCCGATAACAGCGCCCCCTTTATCCCACGCACTGCCCCGGCACACCACCAGTCCACATGAATGCAGCTGAAAGAAACAACCCCAAGGACACTGCACAGAGACTATGAATAACCGGGCTCTTCGGACACTAACGATAAGAATGTTTATTTACCTGTTTATCTGTTACTCAGCGTAGCGCAGCTCAAATTAGGGAACGAGCGACAGGAACTTATACCTATACTTATGATATTGTTTATACCCCAGTCTATCAGTTCCCCAGTTGCACAGCATAGCGCAGCTCAAATCCTGGCACAAACGATAGGGTTTCCTACCTACACCTACCAGACACACAGGGACCCCCCTCAAAGGCCTCTGACTCCACCACAGACACCTACCACCGTGCCAACACGCACACACCCAATAGACGAGATGACAAGTTCTCATATGAATCTCTGATAGTTAATCTGTGATGCTATTTCAGTCCACTTAGGGATCCACTCTGATCTTCATTTTCTTGCCAAACAGACTTTGGTGGCCATTAGTATATGCCCAATTAGAATTTTTATTTCTTCTTCCAATTTGGGGAAATCCAAATGGAACAAAAAGAGTTGGGGGGTGGGGGTTAGTTCAATATGGGACTGTGTTAAACTTGTAAGTTCATTTTGTCACTTGAACTCTAAAGGTAATAGGCAGGTACATTCACACCATATATGCCACGGTTCCAGTTTCCCTCTTGCATCTCCAACAAAGATCACTAATGTTGGGCTGAAACTTCCTTAACCTTTCTGGTGTCAGATACCATCTGTGTAAAATTTTGAGAGAATTCTCAAACAGTGAAATACTATGAATAGTTTGTTTTGTCAGATTTAAAGCGGTAACCCCTTCACTGGATACAAATTCTGTGCTCCGCTTCCTTTCCCATTTTATAACCCCATGAAGCTTTGTACCCGTTTTGCTCTTATACAATAATTCTCTAATCTTAGAAGACAAATTTGAGAAATTATCTACAGTAATACATTTTTGTTTCTTTGTTTACTGTTAACTTGCCCGACAATTGTCAGGGAACTATGTTATTGCCAAACAATTTCATTTTAAAATGTCAAGTGGGGGCGGGGCCGGACCGCCGAGCTGGACGGTCGCACTCGACACCAGCTCCTGCAAGCTATGCCCAAACAAGCTATGAAGCTACAATTTCAAGCAGAAAACCGTCCAGCGACGGTGGTCCCCAGCGGGCCTAGAGCCCTGGATCCAGGGAGAGGCTGGCCAAACGGGCTTCAGTCCCCTGGAGAAGGATTCTTCGTTGGCACTATCAAGGCTTACTCTGGCGGTGAGCGGGGTGGACGGCCGCTGCCCCGTTGCCTGCCGATCAGCGCTCAGCCATGAGTCAGACCTGCGGGGAACTGGCCCCGCACCCCCCCTTTGGACCGGGGGGGTTATCCCGGTCCCCACCCGTGGAACCCGACCACCATGAGGCATGTGAGGCAGCGCCGCCAAGACCCGCAACCCAAGCACTACAGCCAAGATGGCGGAGGCCGTGTGCGAGGGCGCCAAAACCATGAGCGGACCATAAGCACCTACCACCTGCATACACCCTCGGACCCAAACAAGCCACTCACCTCCTCTATGACTGGAGTCTCAGGGGCCTCCTCCCTCCTCAGGGCAAAGAAACAAGACGACGCACAGATGCATCGGCTGCCCACAACCACTAACGCGCCGCGGGGCCTACCGACACGTGAGGAAGCAGTTGAGCAATCACCCAAACCCCTCGCACGCCGCAAGAACACTTTAAACGAACTCGCCCAGTGAACAACACCCAGCGGTGGGCAGCAGACCGGGCACCCTTCAGCTATATTACTCTTGGGAACTCCGTGACCCGTGGACCTGTGAGAGGATTGTGCTGGACTGTGAAGGAGTCTGGGGCCGGCGGGGAGCTGATCTATGGGACTTGGAGATTAAACCTAGACCCAGGGGTCGGATCAAGCCGGTCTGTGGCATTGGCTGATTAATCAATGTAACATTTCCCCAAGCATATAATGAATACCAGATAGGGCAGTTACAACTGTTGTGTTTTATTGTTTTCTTCTTTTTTAGTTTCTACTGTATTATCCAGGCCAAATGCATGCTCATATGACACTTACTTTTATTGGCGATAACCCACTCTTGATGCTTCATTGTGGCCAAATACTGTGTTTGCCTATATACTGGGTGGACCGTTTCACATTGTTCAGCAGGCTCATTTGCAATCATATATTCAGTTCGGTAGCAAGTGGCACTAGCCTACTCTGTGCAGTGATGGTGCCTAACACATTGAGTTAGCATAACATGCTCTTTTTGCAGGCAGTGTCCCAGCCTTTTAGTTTATAATGTATGATAACTCTATACTTTATTTCCATGATTAGAGGTCAGCCTGTGTAGCGTGGTCTTGTACTCTCCAGTGTTTCTATCAACTGTCTAATCAGTATAAGCATAAGCACTATCACACTTTAGACTACGTTGTTATATCTTGTTTAGCCATGAGCACCAGACCTGACTATGAAGCCTTTGTTACTTTTGTTTATTATATTTTAAAAATGTGCAATTAATCTACATATGCCATATACCGTAACTGTGTTTTTGAAGTGCTTATAACTGCTATTGAGGCATTGCAAGCATAACTGTCATCTCCTGCACATCACAAATAAAGAATAAAAAAATAAAAAATAATGTCAAGTTAGATACAGCTATGTGTCTACAGTTTGCTTCTGCTTAAATATCTGTCTGTAGATTGGTACATATAGCTTCCAAGTGTCCTTGTTTTTGATAATAGGTCTGCCATTGCAATGTTAGTGTATGACAAAGTGCAGCAATAAAACGCATACTATAGTGTTGAGCGTCATAACAATATGTGCTGGTATGTTGGACAAGTAATAATTATTTAAATTATGATAACTGTCTAATATGGTTATTAAACATGCTAGTCATGCAGAAATGACATGGTTATTCTAGCTATATATTGTGTTTGATACTATTATTAGCAAATGAGTACGTCAAATTTGTATTCGTATATTTGCTTACCTTACAAAACTAAAACTAAAATTCTAATGGAACAAATGGATATGCACACATCTGGTTTATTCCAAAAACCTGGCTTATTGCATAGTATCAGGTCACATACTAGGACATGTGGGATGACTTGCTAGACACATGAAGATCACTGCATTGATCCCTGGCTAGAAGCAGTAAATATTATTTATTTCTTTCTTTCTTTTAAAGCAATGCATTGATTCTGTCCCCTTCTTGTTGATGTTAGTTCTTGGGCGTCAGGTTGGCCTAACATATGAGTTGTGTTCAGTGTATTCCTTATAAAATGAGTTCTAGCACATTGAGTACAGGTAAATGTTTTCATTTTCATCTTGCAGTTTTCATTGTCATGTGTATCCATATCCAAACTCTGTTGAGGAACGAAACAATATTATGTCAGGGATAAACACACGCATTCAGGACTTGCACACGGTAAGAAACCCTACTCTAACTAACCTTTTAGTGGTCTGTGCACCCAGTCACCCTATCTGAATGTGCATGTTTAAATAACTAGTTCAGTAGAGCATCTCTGAGCATATTTTCTGAAGCCAGGTTAGCATAACTGTTTTCTCACAGATTGCTTTAGTGTGAAGACCTTACAATGTATTAAACGGATTTGTGGTCAGGATATGCTAATTAGTTTAACCATTTTTGGAGTGGTTTCACACAAACTGTGACTCTCCCAGGCACCTATAGACAGCCCCCCTTTTCAGCTATTTTAGAAATTTTGGTTTTGACAAATACAAATCTTTGGTGCAGAGTTCTATATTGAATATTGCAAGTATGTGTAGTGGTGCCAAAGATTCAAGTGCCATGGCAAACTTTACACTAAAACAGCTCAAAAGGTAGACCTTTCTTTCTCTTTAAAATGGTTTTCATGTAATGATGTGGGTCAATATTTGATCCACCCTACAGGTTGTAGTCCCTGAATGTTATTGTCGGACATACAGTTAACCTATTCTTTAAAGTTACTACTTGTAATTCTACAGTACGAATAATGGAGGAGTGATTTTATTTATTTTTTTGCGATTTTTACAAAAATATAATTTTTTTTCTCTTTTCAGCAAGTTACAGTATAATATGCAAAAAAAAGTTTCAGTCCCCCTTTAAGACATTTAATGAGACGTTAGAAGGATTTGAGATATGTGATCTCAGTTGGTTATAGAACCTGCAACTCAGGTGTTCATCATTCTGAGCTTGGTAATCAGAGACCCATTTAAAAAAAAACAAAAAACGGGTAAAACACCTTTTTGAGTCTATCTGTGAAACAGCAAGTTGTGGAGATTTAATAACTAGCTTGCAAAACTGAAGCTACCACAGAGAGAGGTATAGGTCTCACTTTGATTCTTATGTCACCACAACTTGCTGTTTAGGGAAAAAGTACAGGTTACTCTTGCAGATTTCACTCTCTAAGAAAGAATAGCAGGCATATCTTGAGAGAGAGTTACAAAATAAATCACATGTAGAGGACTAGGCATTCATTAGGCCGGCTTAAAGGCTTTTTATTCCAGCACCAAAAACGGCAACATTTCCGGTCATCATTGAGCCTTTATTAGTAAGTCTAAATGTTATTCACTCTTGTCTGCATAGCAGTGCTTTGCTTATTGCTCCTTATGGGGTCCATTAGTATTTTCTGATTGTGTTTTTTCCTCTTTTCTGTAGGTTATATCTCAGACTGAGGATTACCTGAAACAGGTTCTGTTTAAGGCATCAGAATCCATATACAAGTGGGTTGTCCAGGTCAAGAAGATGAAGGCCATCTACCACATTCTAAATTTATGCAGTTTTGATGTTACCAACAAATGCCTTATTGCAGAGGTCTGGTGTCCGGTGGATGAACTGCCTAGCATCAGGAAAGGGCTTGAAGAAGGCTCAGTAAGTGATCAGTGAAGCACATTCATTATCTTTAGCTTAGGCTTCTCTTATAATTTTAACGTTTAGGCGACACCCTTTTTGTATATTTAGCAGTTCAAGTACCTTGCCCTTTATTTTAGGGTGTTTTTGTGTGGGTTTATTAAAATGTATTTTTTATGGCAAGTTGTAAACATGTTAAAACAGCCTGTAGCATGTACCACGTTAACTTCTAACATTGTCTTGATATGCTTGGTAAACACTAGTCTTTTTTCCAGATTGTACATCAGTTCATCAATTTTATTCTTTCTTCCTAGCGAAAGAGTAGTGCATCAATTCCATCTTTTATTAACCGAATACCCAGCAGTGACACCCCACCGACCTTAATACGTACCAACAAATTTACAGCAGGCTTCCAGAACATTGTGGATGCATACGGAGTGGGAGATTACAGAGAAGTGAACCCAGGTATGTGCCATGCTAACAGGTTTTGTAATTGGAACATCACTGATCTGCCTGGTAGTAACCAAATTGGCTTGATTTTACAGCTCCGTACACCATCATTACTTTCCCCTTCCTATTTGCGGTTATGTTTGGAGACTTTGGCCACGGATTCCTTATGTCCCTTTTTGCCTTGTTGATGGTATTGTACGAAACCAACCCAAAATTACATCGCACACAAAATGAGGTAAGGCATTCAGTTAGTGCTCCTCTGTCACAAACTATCGAGATTATAAATTATCAGACTGACTTGGTGAACACTTCCCATCTTTCTTTTACCTCGCCGCCTTTTCTTGCAGATAGTGAGAATGTTTTTTGAGGGCCGCTACATCATCTTGCTAATGGGGCTATTTTCCATTTACACTGGATTGATCTACAATGACTGTTTTTCCAAGTCGGTGAATATCTTTGGCTCCAGCTGGAACGTGTCTGCCATGTATCCAGATGGTTCAAGGTGAGTGTGACCGTGTAATTGGACAGAGAAAGTCGACTCTTTACCACTTGCTGTTACTTTCTAATTTACACTAAAAAAAAAACTTAAAGAAAATTACATCTACCTCAGAAATATTTCGCAAAAGTGCTAGAGATTTGTTTGTGACGATGTGCAGTAAATAGTACATTCTTTACACCACACGAGAACTGTATAACTTACTTATTCATCAAAGACAATAGCAGCAATCCATAGTCATAATTTCTAACAGGAGGGGAAAATGTAAATCATTTTAATAAAACTTAAGAATGTTTACTAATTAAAGCTGCCAAAGCTGATGGCACAAAAAGGGACATTTGCAACATTCTCCCGTATTGTCTGTTTATAGTCAAGAGCACCAAATCCATACTGGTGGTGTCCTTTGGATCAGTGCCTGATGCCAAAACCTTCCTCTGCAGGGTTCATTCCTTCAGTGTATAGTACTTTTTGGCAGGGTTATTCAATGCAGTGAGAATAGTTGGGAATTCAATGTGAGTTTCAAATTTAAGGCAAACGAACATTAAACAGCTGAACTGGAAACCATCTCCAAATCAGCTTTGCCCTTTAAGGCATACTATAGTGTTAGGAATACAAACCTGTGTAATTTATACTTGACACAGATTTTTAGTATAATCTCCTGTTGCAATACAAAAGTAATTTTTTTAATATCTCTTTATTATATATTTTTTTTGTTTGTACAAAACCAGTTAAAAAAAACGTAGATACAATATATATCCAATAAATCATGCAATTATGCATTTAACAAATATATTACATTTAACAATTCCAAAAATACAGCTCCCACAAAGTGCACATTATATGCTGCCCACCAGAACAAAAAACAATAGTAATATTGGCCGCATTGTGATGATTCTGCTTACCGGTATTTATGTGTTAATTAAGATAAGTTCTGAAACTTTTATTTCTCCTCATTAAAATACCTGTGAGATACAAACCGTGTGGGGGAGAGGTTTAACTTAAGCGTAGGAAAACTCAACCAAATGATGCTTGTGCCATCCCACAGTGGAATCATGGGATGTAGAGGTGCCACTTCTAATCTACACAGCCTCCTGCTGAAACAATGTCTGTCATACAAGTAAAGCCATTTTAAAAAGAGAAATATTAGAATTTATTTTAAACCTATATATTTGTTAGCCATTTGATTAAATGGCATTCTATACAGAGCCACTTTGTCATTCTGTTTTAGTGCTTATTAAATTAAAACTATAGTGTCAGGAATACAAACATGTTATAATTGTTTAGGTTACTGATTAATTGCAGTACAACGGTGTTTCATATTTACCTCCCCCCTCCCCCCTCCATGCTGTGCCAGTCTCACCTGACTGACCCTGCCTTTGTCAATTTTAATGATCTCAGCCAATCCAATACTTTCCCATAGGAAAGCATTTGGAGGCTATTGCGCGTGCACAGCAAAATACTGCTCTGCGCCAATCTGCATATTCTCATAGACATGCTTTGAATCAATGTTTCTCTTTGGGGAACGTTAAGCAGAGCGTGTTGACGCAGAATGTCTGTGCTGCACACTGTGCAGCACTGGATTAGCAAGCACCTCAAGTGGCAGTCTGAGTGACTGCCACCAGAGGTGTTCCTAGGCAGCAATGTAAACTCTCCCTTTTCTCTGAAAAGGCAGCATTTATAGTGCTCAGCCTGCAAGGGCAGACTATAGACACCAGAACCACTAAATTAAGCTGTAATGGTTCTGGTGACTATAATGTCCCTTTAATTTCTCAGACTCTTTTTGATAAGTGGCTGGCTTAGCATACTCAACACGTACCCAACTCATGTTTATAAAATATTTGTGTACAGAAAATTACAAAATGAGTTGATAAAATGTTTTAATACCAAGATTTGTGTTTTGCAGCATTAAAAAACATGTAAATTCTACTTTCCTGGCACTGGATCCCAATGTAACAGGAGTATTGAAAGGCATTTACCCTTTTGGCATAGACCCGGTAAGTAATTTTATAAAGTGTTACACTTTAGTTTCATATACACTGATCAGCCACAACATTAAACCCATCTGCCTAATATTGTGTAGGTCCCCCTCATGCTGCCAAAAATAGCACTGATGCTTCGAGGCATGGACTACAGAAGACCTCTGAACGTGTCCTGTGGTATCTGGCACCAAGACATTAGCAGCAGATTCTTTAAGTGCTGCAATGTGGAGTCCAATGCAACATCTTGGACTTTTTGTCATGTTCCTCAAACCATTCCTGAACAACTTTTTGCAGTGTGGCAGGGTGCATTATTCTGCTGAAAAAGGCTATTGCCATTAAGTGGTGTATATATTCTTCAACATTCTTTTGGTAGTTGTCAAAGTAACATCCTTATGAATGCCTGCACCCAAAGTTTGCTAGAAAACTTACTAATCAATGCATACCGGGAACACCCTCACAAGACTTGCTGTTTTGGAGATGCTCTGACCCAGTCGTCCAGCCATCACTATTTGTCCCTTGTCAAAGTCACTCAGATCTCTTGGTTTGCCCAAACAAGCATGTTAAAAAAGCAACTTTATAATGGCCATATAGCCTTTGTTTAAAATATGTACGAGGACAATGTATATATTTTATACACTGATCAGCCACAACATTACAAACACTGACAGGTGAAGGGAAAAACATTGATTATACTGTTACAATGGCACCTGTAATATATTACAGTCCTTGAAATCTGTGTGTTGGAAGCATGGCAGATGGACAAGTGAAAAGATCTGAGTGACTTTGACAAGAGCCAAATAGTTATGGTAAGTCGACTTGGTCAGAGCATCTCCAAAATGGCTAGTCTTGTAGGGTGTTCCCGGTGTGCATTGATTCGTACCTATAAAAATTCGTGCAAGGAAGGTCAACTGGGTCATGGGCTCTTAAGGAAAGTGGGGAACAGAGGCTAGCCCATCTGGTGCAATCACATAGAATAGCTACTGTAACTCAGATTGGTGAACCACTTAATGCTGGCCATGATAGAAAGGTGTCAGAACACACCGTGCATCACAGTTGCTGCATTGCTGCATATGAGGCTGTATAGTCGCAGAGTGACCAGAGTGCCCATAATGACCTCTGTCCACTGCCAAAAGTGCTTCCAATGGGGACATGAGCATCAGAACTGGACCATGGAGCAATTGAAGACAGTTGCCTGGTCTGATGAACCACGCTTTCTTTTAGGTCAGTTGGATGGCCTGATCGGTGTGATGATGTTTACCTGAGGTAGAGATGGCAGCAGGATGCACTATGAGAAGAAGACAGGCCGACAAACAGTGTTATGCTTTGGGCAATGTCTTGTTGGCAAACCTGGAGTCCACAATTTAATGTGGAGTTTACTTTGATATGTACCACCTACCTAGAGATTGTTGGAGAACACATACACCCCTTAATGGCAATAGTCAAGAGCACCAAATACATACATGTAGTGTTTGAGGAACATGACAAAAAGTTCAAGGTGTTGCCTTGGCCTCCAAATTCCCTAGATATCAATCTGATTGTTGGATGTGCTGGATAAACAGATCCGATCCATGGAGGCCCCACATCACAACCTGCATGATTTAACGTATCTTCTGCTAATGTCTTGGTGCCAGATACGATGGGACAAGTTCTGAGGATTTGTGAAGTCTGTCTATTAACGCATCAGAGCTGTTTTGACTGCATGAGAGGGACCTACATGATATTAGTCAGGTGGTTTTAATGTGGTGATTAATCCGTGTATAGGTTTCTATTGAATATACTGTATCTAGAAGTGTTTCTGTATCCAACTATTCATTTTAATATATTTCTCTCTTTTCCCAGATTTGGAATTTAGCCACAAACCGTCTCACATTTCTAAATTCATTTAAAATGAAGATGTCCATCATTCTTGGAGTGTCACACATGACATTTGGTGTAGTTCTGAGCGTCTTTAACTATTTGTAAGTGTAAAAGTAATGACTGGTTTCTGTAGGTGTTGTACCACATAGAACCGTAAAATCATTACAAAATCATTTAAAAAGTTAATTTTGAACATGGTATACCAAACGAAACTGCAATAATTTTGACTAACTAAATAGTACCCTCCCTCCTCGTTTAGAAGATTATTTCTGATTCTATTCATTCCTTTGTTGCATGTATACATATAATGTACATTTCTGGATAGGTCTTACACTTTTTTGTATGAATGTGACCGCATAGTCACTGCCAATGTTTAGGGTACGTTGATGACACTAATAGGGTTATTCACCAAAGTGAGAACAGTTTTAATTTACCGTATATACTCGAGTATAAGCAGAGTTTTTCAGCACATTTTTTGTGCTGAAAAACCCCACCTCAGCTTATACTCGAGTCAATAGTCTGTATTATGGCAATTTGCATTGCCATAATACAGACTGGGGCTGTGGGGGCTGCAGAGAGATGTTACTTACCTTTCCTGCAGCTCCTGTCAGCTCTCTCCTCCTCCGCCGGTCCGTTCAGCACCTCGGTCAGCTCCCAGTGTAAATCTCGCGAGAGCCGCGGCTCTCGCGAGATTTACACTGTGAGCTGACAGAAGAGCTGAATGGACCGGCGGAGGAGGAGAGAGCTGACAGGAGCTGCAGGAAAGGTAAGTAACATCTCTCTGCAGCCCCCACAGCCCCTCCTACACAGTGCCCATCCACTGGACCACCAGGGAAGGAGAGCCCCCCTCCCTGGCCAGCTAGCAAGCAGGGAGGGGGGACGAAAAAATGTATATATATTAATAATAATAAAAAAATAAAAATAAAAAAATAATAAAATACAAAATAACAATAATAATAAAAAAATGTAATGAAACAAAAACAAAATATTAAAATAATAATTAAAAAATAAAAATGCCCACCTCCCACCAAGGCTCTGCATTACACACACACATACACACACACTGCACTCATACACACACTGCATTCTCATACACACACTGCATTCTCATACACACACTGCATTCTCATACACACACACACACTGCATTCTCATATACACACACTGCATTCTCATACACACACTGCATTCATTATATACACACACTGTAAATAAATATTCAATTAATATAATTTTTTTAGGATCTAATTTTATTTAGAAATTTACCAGCAGCTGCTGCATTTCCCACCCTAGTCTTATACTCGAGTCAATAAGTTTTCCCAGTTTTTTGGGGTAAAATTAGGGGCCTCGGCTTATATTCGGGTCGGCTTATACTCGAGTATATACGGTAAAGTGAATTTCAAATTTAAGGCCAAAGCTGCTCAACAGGAGAAATTCTCCAAGTCATCCATGCTTTTAGTTCACCTACTCTAGTCTTAAATTTGAAATTTCCTTTGACTTGCTAGCAATTTTTATTTTAGTCAATAACCCTGTAAGTCAGGGCTCGACAAATCCCAGGTCGCCATGGGGGCAGTCGGCTCACGTAGAGCTTAGGGGGGGAGGCGGGCAGCCGGCATTCTATCTTATGGAAAACTGAGAGAAGGAGGCGGGCGTCTGAATAGTGCTGTCGGTGAGGGAGGGAGCAGTAATCTTCCTGCTCTGCTCCCTCGCGCGCCGTCCAGTGATGCTCGGGAGCCAGGTTATGATGTCACTCTGGCCCAGGCTCACTAAACGGCGCAAGAGGGAGGTGAGCAGGGAGATGACAGCAGCCCCACTGGACCCCAGAGACTCCTAGATTCCAAACAAATTTGTCAAGCCCTGCTGTAAGTGTCTTACACGAACAAGTCTTGTGCTTTGGTCATATCAAGGAATCTTGTGCTGCTGGTCTTTCCGAACACAAAGCTGGGGCTATTTCCTGATGTCTAACAAGTTTACTGCTGTTTACCATAGGGCAGCATTTAAGAAGTTCATGTTTTAGGGTATTTAGCTAGGTGCCTCAATCATTAGGCGTTAGAGCATTCTGTGTCTGTAGTTAGCCAAGCTGAGGCTTTGTTCAAGAGACATTTAGCATTCAAATCCGATTTAAATTTGTTTTGTTAATTTCTGGTTTTATATTAAATTGTATGTATTTTTAAAATATCGTTAATAAAATATATAGGTATGCTTTCTAGGAAGTTGTTTTGTTATTCTGACTTTTGTATTATTATTATTTGTTGCTAAGGCATAGCCCATATTAACACTAACCCTGCTCAGACAGGGTTATTTGCTAAAGTGAGAATTCAAAGGAACTTTCAAATTTTAGGCAAAAGTATGAAATGAAACACAGCTTCCTGAGAATATTTTTCCAGTTCAGCTATTTTGACCTAAAATTGGAAATTTACTTTGAATTCTAACTTAAGTTAAGAAACCAAAGAGAGTTTAAACCAAAACCGAAGTCAAAATTAAAAAGACACTCTAAGCAACATAACCATTGCAGCATGCTGTAGTAGTTATGGTGCCAGAAATACCCTGTTGCTAGAACTGCTTCCGGTCTGAGTTATATGGTACAGTGGAATTTGAAACTTCCAAGACGAGACACTTCCACTTCACCATATAAAACGTTTGGGAGCTTTGGTGTAGTTTGAACTTATAACTGGCACCATAACCACTATTTAAGTTCCAGTGTTATGGTTGCCCCTTTTAAGCATAATGCCACACTGATGGAGGGAAAAAAAAATCAACCTTTGCTTTTTCTTTTTTTATTTCCTAGGCACTTCAAGAAAACATTTAATATATTTCTGGTGTTTATTCCGGAGTTCATCTTCTTGGTTTTTATCTTTGGCTACCTGGTGTTCATGATTGTGTACAAGTGGCTTGCATGGTCTGCAGAGTACTCCAAGGATGCTCCCAGTGTACTTCTCCACTTCATACACATGTTCATGTTTGCAACCGATAAGAATAATCTTCCTCTGTATAAGTCTCAGGTTGGTATTTTCACATGGGTAACTAAAGGCTAAATGTGTCTCTAAATAGGGATTTCAGGTAATGGATGAATTTAAATGGATTATTTTAAACCTCAAACTCTGGAATCTTCAACGGCCCTTTAATACTTGAAGTATTATCTACAGAAACCACCATTGCAATTTAGGGGAATTTTTGTCGATAAATCATTTAAAAAGTTTTTCTAACAGATTGTGAAAAGCTTATCCAAATGAAATAAATTGAAGCATTAGTATTTTGTGAATATAATTATCTTTTATTTCTGAAGCTTGGCTATTCTAGTTTTTCTAGTTTTTTTTTTTTTTTCACGCAACAATTATCGATGCAATCACACACTTTTTTTTTTATACTGGTAATATGGCAAAGTCAGGAAATGTTGAAATGGGCAGAAACCGTTATTTTATCAAACTTGATAGGACAGTATTGCGCATTTAAATTGGCTCTGCAAAATATGTAAAGACCCCCGATGATGACTTTGCTGCTTGCAGTGAGGTGGCAGAGGAAGAGATGCATCTGACTTACCATAGCCTGCCGCCGTCGCCATTTTCTTCTGTGGGATCCTCTTCAGGCTCTAGCTCTTCATCTGTCAGGAGCCCACGTCAGGAGCCCACGTCAGGGTTGTGCACTTGTGTATGCATGAGATTACAACACGGATGTCTATAGAGGAGACAAAGACTTTACCCACTGAGCTGTCACTAGTAAAGGATGAGGTCTTGACAAAGCTCAACAGCGATACCTCTGCCTTTTTGTCAAATGTAGGAAAATATAAGACAGTCCTTACTTGATATCCTTTGATTGAGTTGGAATTCCAGTGAGTATTTTGAGGGATTTATGGATTGCATCACATGTTTAAGGTCACAGAAATCCTAGTGAATTGATAATGGGCAATGTGTACTGCTATCTTATCATTTCCATAAGGACATTATAGTGTGTGTTTCTTTAAGATGACCTTTTAGATGTTGTGCAAATGTGTATTTATGTTGTTGGTTTTCCTACTTTAGAATGGTTAGGTAATCTTGCTTCTATATTTTATGCCATGAAGTCAGGGCATTTGTAATGTTCTTTCTGCTGATGAGCTAAAATGTAAAAATATTTTGGGATATTGGTTATTTGTTAAGAGCCCTTTTGAGGTGTTCTTTTCACAAAGTGTCTGATGTTCCTGTTAAAGTGGCACTGCATCACATTATATTGATGAATATCTGATATGCACTTGTAATTTCCCTTTACGCAAAATATTGCTTGAATGTATAGACTAAACCAAGTGCTTGTTAAGGTTTGAGAATTTGTACAAAGATAAAAAGAGAATGGTTTTCAAAAGATATCAATAATATATGAATAATTAGTTATGCTAGTTCTATGTTAATTGCTTTATAAGGGTTTGGGGAGTGTCTTTTGTTTTGATTGTATTTTTCTCGTAGTTGCAGTAGGGGATGTTTTTGTTTTATATTTGTATGTGTCTTTAATGATTTATGATTTTTCTATGCTTTCCTTTTAGTTTGGCATTCAAGTGTTCCTGATGGTCATAGTATTTCTGTGCGTTCCAGTCCTGCTCTTTGGGAAACCCATGTATCTCTACTGGCAGCACCATGGAGGCCAAACATTTGCCAGTTACAGAGTAAGTGTTAAAGTAGTGGAAATGCTTGAGCTTCCTTCTGTTTTGCTGGAATCATCTTATACATGATCTTTTCTGCAGAAAGGCTACCAATTGGTGCGTCATGGAAGTGAGGAGGAGCTATCTTTGCTGAGGTCTCATGATTTGGAAGAAGGAGAGGATCATACAAATAGTGAAAGTCAACATGAACAAAGCAAAGAGACGGTGAGGTTTGGAGACAAGACTTGTGCTGCCTATACTTTGGCCATGTGCATTTGCCTAGAGCCCAGGAGCTGCAGTTCTATGTATATGTATATGTGTATATGTATATATTATATATTCTAAGCTGGGGTTCTTCATGGCATAATACTGCCATTCTATAAAGGTTAATCCAGTTCAGTTCACACAGACAGTGTGGATAACTTCAAATCTTGCTTCTTTTCCTTTTATTTTGTTCCGTTTTCTTTTCCACTTTGTATTTGACTTTAATAATGTCATGATTCTGTAAGCCCCTTTTATTAAAATAATGGCTTATTTTTGACCATATACTTGGCATGGTCTGCATTCTCCAATACATATGCATCTTTTTCTTTACACCATTTATAAATCAATATTTCAGAATCAAGAGCATCTCCTTAAGCAATTTATAGAGAACACTACTAAAATTGAACATAATAAATAATATAAAGCAAAACAAAAAGAAAACTGAAAAAAATATTCTTGTTCCAAGAAGTGGGTGACAATGGGAAATATTACCTGAAAGTTGAAAAAACAGTGCCAATAGTAGATAAACAGTGTGTGTGTTTGTGTTTGTGTGTATATATATATATGTGTGTGTGTGTATATATATATATATATATATATATATATATATATAACCATCCCCCCATGTTTCCTATATATATATATATATATATATATATATATATATATATATATATATATATGTATGTATGTGTGTGTGTGTGTGTGTGTGTGTGTGTATGTATGTGTGTATATATATATTATATATATATGTGTGTGTATGTATGTGTGTATATATATATAAATATAGAAAATAATTTTGCACTCCATGTAATAGATAAGGTACTTGCCCGGTGCTTATCAAGCAAAATGTAGATCAGGATCAAAAGGATAGCACTCTCAGGACTCAGAAGTAAAATTTTACTTTTAATTATTTCAAAGTAAAAAATCGACGTTTCAGTCTGTTATTCACAGACTTTCATCAGGATTAATGCAAACAATGCCAAATACACACTTATATACAAAAATAAGAACAAGCAATTAACTTACCCACCACCGGAATAAACTCCTACTCCCTGTCAGCCCGGCCCAGGAATCACGCGGGTTCCGCCGTCAGTCACGTGTGTCACGTGTGCGTGCGTGACGTCATCACGTGGCGTCGGCGTCATTACCACGTCACGTGATCGGCCGGAATGCAGCCTCATTGGGAGAATGTTGCCATGCGACCAGAGTGTCCATGGCAACTAAAATAACATAAAACCAAAGTATACACAGCTCGGGGGAATCCACCATAATGTATATAATGGGTATAGCCCAAGGAATATGCCCAGTCTAATACACTATTAGATATGCATAGAATATACAACCCTTAATATAGTGAATATTGATGGTATAACCTCAAAACAATACATAGGATATATAAATGGTGTCAAAATACAGAGGCAGAGCAGGCATATAAATCAATCTAGTGAAGAAGCAGAACAGGCATATTAATCAATACAGTAAGAAACTCATGACAAAAGCGGATAATAGATTATATACAGAAAAAAAGAAGAATGTCATAAGAAAAAGTCTAGGCATTGCACAAAAAGCTAATATTGCCAAATTTGATCAATAGATAATTAATGTGTCTTGTATCAAAAGTTATGTGGGCAAAATTTGAGAAGGAACACTATCGCAACCCAGGATATATCTCAAATGGTCAGTTAAAGAGTAAAGTAGGCAGAGTATATGGGTATGTGCCTATCCCACAGGGTGGGCATCATTACCCGTACTCCATACCATCCGGTAAACAGAATATACTTAGAGATAAAAATAAATGACTCTTAGTATTGAATGTCTTAACATTAAATGCAACTACTCAGTGAGCACACAGAGTCCTACGTATACGATAAAGAACTCCATTAAAGACAGGGAAGATACCAATCCCCCACCCTAAGACTGATACAGTATACAACCCTGGTCCATACACGGACCTAACAGAGAATCAAGTAGTCCCCTAATCTGCAGAGTGATAGGGGTGTATGCCTATCCCCCAGGGTGGGCATCGCTGTCCCCACTTCGCAGCATCAGGACAAATGGGTGTACACAAAGACCAAGAAAAATATATATCTTAAAAATACAACCATCAATGTGACGAACTAATATCCTAGGAGGTACACAAAAATACTTAAGTATACAGGAAGGAGCTATATCGAAAATAGGGTATGTGCTACAATAGTACCCTCAGATAGCATAATGCCTTTATGTGGACCATGCATGCACCCTCTGCAACACAATATGCTGAGCCATAGAGATGGTACCTAAACCCGCCGGATGGGTACCAAGCTCCCACTACAGCCAGTGTCAGGGTGGACAAGTTCATAGAAAAGCAGACAGCGAATACTTCTCATTCAATCCATACGGGTGGACGGTTTGTAGTGTCCTGATCCAATATAGCTCTCTCTGCAAGAGCATCTTTTTGCGATCACCGCCCCTTCTAGGCATGGGAACATGATCGATGGCCATCAATTTCATGGATGGAAGAGTGTGTCCTAGTTCAAGGAAGTGTTTGGCTACTGGTAGTTCAGATTTGTTATCCCTGTATGCCGTCCTGATGCTCGACCTGTGATTACGGATTCTTTCTCTCAAAGGTAGATCGTTTTTTCCGATGTAGGTTAACCCGCAGGGACACATCAATTTGTAGACCACAAAGTCACTTGTGCACGTTAGACGATGCTGTACGATAACTAGTGCCTGTGTGTGGATGGGTGAATGTTTTACCTGGGATCATGTGTCCACAGGTTACACATCCAAGGCAACGGTAACAACCCAAGTTCTGCGCCGTTCTTTCCTTCAGGTAACAATGTATAGGGTCTGTCTTTACTAGTAGATCCCTCAGGTTTTTATTTCTTTTGTAACAAATCATGGGTGGTTGTTGGAAAATGGCCGGTAGAGTGATATCATTTTTTAGTACTCTCCAGTTGTCGTGGATAATGTCCCTAAACTTTAGCGATGATGTGGTATATGTTGTAGGGAAGACCAATCTCTTGGGCTGTACCGTAGATGATACAGTGTCGGTGGTTGTAAGGCATCTGTTGAGAATGTGTGTGTGTGTATATATATATTTATAGTTGCAAGAAAACGTATGTGAATCCTCTGGAATGATATGGATTTCTGCACAAATTGGTCATAAAATGTGATCTGATCATCATCTAAGTCACAACAATAGACAATCACAGTCTGCTTAAACTAATAACAAACAAAGAATGAAATGTTGCCATGTTTTTATTGAACACACCATGTAAACATTCACATTTTATGACCAATTTGTGCAGACATCCATATCATTCCAAAGGGTTCACATACTTTTTCTTGCAACTGTATATTTGATAACATATATAGGAAAAATATGTGATCTAATATATGTATTACAGTCCAAAGTCTGTGAGTTTGGCATTAGTCCAAATAGTAGCCCCATAAATCTTGGCAAATTTCTTACAGTAGATACTAATGTAACAATTAAAATACCCAATTGCACAATTATCTAGAGCTCTTAAAGCTAAAAATAGAGACTACATAGAAACCCCCAATATATACTGTCAGCATAGACCATGTACATCTGTCTGCGTCTATACAACTGGAGATCAAAGGCTTGTGTTCAATAGTTTGTTGGATCTAAATAGAAAAATAAAACAGATCCACAGTACTCACTGATAAAAATAAATAGATTAAAAAATAGTTTATTCAAGAAACGTTAAAACCACTCATAGAATCGAGGATATTAAGTTTGCATGTTGGTGGTCCTAAACTGCACCTGCAAACTGACATAAAAATACTTTTCTCTTTGTGCTGGCTTCGAGGTGAAGATACTTGTTACATAGGTGGAGATCAGGTTACATACTTTAAAATGAATTAGTAAAGCAGGTATCCTTGAGGATGTTGCCTACTTTTAAAAAAATAATTTAAAAAATCTGTTTTTATTAATTTGCCATCTTTTCTCTTTATCCAGGTTTTAAGTGCCTAAAGCTTGGGCAATGAAGTGTCCTGATTGTGTTCCACCAACATCCCAAAAATTAATATACTGCCTCTAATTTTATATAAAATCATATGTTTAGCAGAGTAATGTTGTCTTTTATTGAGATTCAGAATGTTTCAAAGTAAGCTTTTAATTCTGGATTATTTTTTGCAGTTTGATTTTGCTGATATATTTATGCACCAGTGCATCCACACCATTGAATATTGTCTGGGATGCGTATCCAATACTGCTTCCTACCTTCGCCTCTGGGCATTAAGTTTGGCTCATGCACGTAAGTGGGACCTTTCTGTTTTTCCTGGGCAAACATGCATGAATATTTCTAGGCAAGAATATCTTGGCTTGGTAAGCAGGTGGATGTTCAGGTAGATAAAAGAAAAAATGAGGGAAGATTGCTTGAGCAAATAGTCACTCCCGGTTTCTTAATGATTTATTTTCTTGTTTTTATTTTGATGTTCTGCCCAATTGTCCAGGTTTTTATCTTCGATTACAACTTTATTCCAGAAGCACTTTTAATGCTTAATTACCTATAATAAGTATTTTTTAACGAATGGTAAAACCTCCAAATCCGTCACCCATCAGCTCTACCCAACTACTTCTGTTGCAGTTCGAGACTTGGATCAGGTAGCCTTGGACAAGGAGTTACGTATCTTTTTCATTCCATGTTGGGAAATAAGGAGTTACTGGTAGGCTGAGTGTTAGCAGACCCTGCCAGGATATCAGCTGAAACCAGTCCAAGGCTTCTTGATTCAAGCCTTGGAGTGCAATAGAAGCAACTGAGCAGAGCTGGCGAATTCCGGATTACAAGACTTTGGGCTTTTATCTTCAGTAATGGTTTAACCCCTTGTTGTAAGCTGGTGACTCCTCGCACATTAGCACCTTCATTGCTATTAAGTTGTTATGATGCCCGGAGTGTGCCTTTAAAGGTACCTTTCAATCCAGTTTGTTAGGGCAGCAGTTTGTTCTTCTGTATGTCTAATTTCCTCAAGCCTAGACAATCAACTTTTGGAATATAGGAGACATGTGGCACCTGCAAAAGGCAATGATCAGGAATTGAGTAAGTGCTTAGATAGTATTTGGTTTTTAGATTTATATTTTTCTTTTTAAATTGAAAGTGAGGGAACTTAGAACAGTGTTGTAGTATAGCTGATGGTTGAAATGAGACCATTTCATCAGCCAATATGTTGATAGTATTGTACACTTTGCACCAGTGGGCTAGCATCCTCATGTGATTTCATTTCCTGATTTTTAGAGCTCTCGGAAGTCCTGTGGTCAATGGTAATGAGAATGGGACTGAAGGTGGCTCCCGATGTTGGCGTCTTCCTACTAATGCCAGCTGTGGCAGTATTTGCCACATTGACAATATTTATCCTTCTTGTCATGGAAGGCATCTCTGCATTCTTGCATGCCCTCCGATTGCATTGGTAAGTAGCTCTGCTTCAAATTTCATATATATTTCAAAAGCTTTTTGTTTATTCCTGTTCATAAGTATATTTGAATCTGTTTTATCTTTTCTATGGTTGTTACAATAAATTTACTTTTTTCTTTTAACAGGGTGGAATTTCAAAAAAAGTTCTATTCTGGAGATGGATACAAATTTACCCCATTTTCCTTCCATGACATGTGCTTATCCCTTGAGAGAGAGCATGCTCTGTAGATTATTAAGGGGGCACTTACACACCCAACCTTGGGGTACACTGTTGAGGCACTTTAGTTTGTTTTGGAAATAGATTTGTTTATTTTTTACAAAATCAATTAAAATATAACTTGGCCAATGATAGAATTACAGACTCCGAAACATTCCGTTGACGACCTGCATTAATTGTACATCTGTAATGGAGTTGTTCTAGCACTAAAGTAGATATACACACTCTGTGGTCTGGTGGTGTAGTAAGTGAGCTTCATTCAAGGCACTATAGAACTTTCCTATCGGTTCTATCTATTGGCGCACTTCACTGTTACCAACAGAAGGTGCAGGCGCTAGGACACGATGTCCTTTGTCTCATGTAGTGTTTGTGAGAGCAGAAGGGAGACTCCTTGGCTTACTAGACCACAATGCATGCATGTATGATGTTAAATGGCGTATAGTATATAACTAGTCTATCACAACTTCATTACAAAACACGCTCTTGCCCACAGGGAGAATTTTAAGTAGTCAATACAAAAAAAGACTGTTCATTCTGACCATGTTACCTCATATGTAAGCTATACTGGGTTATTTACTAAAGTGAGAATTCAGAGTGATTTCAAACGTAAGGTCAACATTTCCATACTGAAAGCATAGCTGACAGAGTATGTTTCCAGTTCTGCTATTTGTACCTTAGATATGAAATTCGCTTTAAGTTCTCACTATAGTGATTTAACCCTGTGTAGTCTTCCAATTATCAGTATTTTCATAGGCTGAAGAAACACCCTTCTTTCAGTTATATACGTGAGAATATATCTGCGTGTATTTTGCTTTAATGTTCTGTAAACCTTTTCTTAACACTGTTTGGATGGCATGTTCTGTTTAATTTGTACACACTGTGCCAAATATCTGTTCACAGTTCTAACAATATTCACAGATCTAAACCTAGAAATAATAAGCTACATCTACTGTGAGCAGCAATACACAATGTATGTGTAAATTCATACAATGTATACACTCATTTGACTGACAAAAATTAAAATTCCAGCGTTCTGCTTCTAAATAAAAAGATAAAGGATTATTTTTTATCACAGACCGTTTTCTCATAAATAAGCGTTCTGGAAGCAGTTTACGCTTCCGTTATATTTTTATTTATTTTTTTTAAACTTTTTTTTCCAAGATAAAACACAAGATCTTCAATTAGTTTAGATTAAAATGAGCACTTTTAATCTTCATTTCAAGCATTAAAAAAAAAAAACAATCATAAAAACCAATAAGTGAAAGAAATGTGTTTTCCATTAGTGGAGTGGGATGGTTCATATTAATGTTTATTATATTTAAATTCTTAAAAATTGTAAGACGGTTGTACAGTGAAATGTAACTGGGATGCGCGTGGGAGAAATAGATTTTATATATTTGTAAAGTTGTACATATCTGAAAACATTTGCTTCTGTTACTGTATTACACCATACAGAAATTCAAACGTGACTACTATTTTTTCTGAAAGAAAGTATAGAATATTTTTTACAATCTTCATTTGAAGAGTAAGCCAGCGTAATATTGTCACCTCAAAACTATTTAATATAATCCTTTCATCAAATTTTGAAAGAAAATAGATCTGGTTTTTAAATTAAGTATATGGAATAAAAAAATTATATAATCATTCAGTCATATATTTGCACCTTGGGTTGGGCAGTGTTTGAATGTTATAGTTAGTCGGTTTGACGATAGTTATTTGGTCTCACTGCACAGGGAATGAAGCGGTGAAGACCACAGAGAGTATATAGAGGTTTTCAAACACTGTCTGATTCACAGTGCATGTCTAAGGCTGGATGATCCTATCATATACTAAAAAGGTAGGGATAATTTTTTCACATACACTTCATTTGCAAAAGAAAAAATACTATTTCCTTTCAAAACTCAATGATGGGATTCTTATATTAAAAAAAATAGTTTTAAGGCGACGGGTGTCATTTTAAGGGAACACTCCATTTAAAAAATTTAGCAGATATACCCCCAAATTAAACCTGTAATCATTTTGCATGTTTTCTTTGGGGGTATGTGGAAAAATTTGCTTGCAATAGCTGCCGATCTAGTATCTGCAGTTTCTGCAAGTCCTCCTCTTCTTCCATGCCATAAGCTTCCTCTCCTGTGCTGGGGAATAACCACTGAGAAGCCTTTTGGACCACACATGCGTGTGTGTTGCAGCGTATTTATAAGTCATCTTCGAAAGCTTTATATGTTTGTAGTGTTTCTAAAATTGACACAATGCACCATAACCACTCGTTGTGGCTGTGATTCAGTATAGCTTTGGGTGCTGTGGCTTTGTTTTCTGTTAAATCATTTGAAAGCTTTGCTAAAAAGTAGTAATCAAAGCCCAACCTCTCTAAAACTGCTTAGATAATGTGAAAGTTAAATTACTCTGTCATCCTTCCAACCTTGAATGGCTATGTTAGGCCAGGGACAGCACCCAGAGACTCACTGGACAATATTTTACGGTGTGAACAGTAATGGTTACGTTGCTTAGTTTGCCCATTTAAACATTTTTACAAAGTGATACCACAGTTTAAATGCATCTACAACTGACATTCAAATCAAAAAGTAATGAGTTTTTTTTAAAGTTGCAATTGTTTTGTTGCAGGCAAAAAGTAGGGATTTCAAATGTTAATGTAAACCAAATGTTCAAATAAATTCTAAACCATTTCCTTGTCTCTTCTTATTAACCCCTTGAGGACGAAGGTAATTGTCCAAGTTCTGAACCAGTTTAAGTTTCACTAAGGTGAAAATTTAAAGCGAATTTCAAATTTAAGGTGAAAATAGTTGAACCGGAAAAATTCTCCAAATCAGCTATGCTTCCATTTTGTCTATATAGGCCTCAAAGAGTTTGAAATTAACTTTAACTTCTCACTGTAGTGAATAACCTTTCTACAATATAAGCCAAGTGTTTGTTCCATGATAATTCAGGGGTTTCTCTTTAAGAACACCCATATATATATATTAAAGGGACAGAAAAGGTTATCTTTTAATATCCTATATGTATACCTAACACAACATTAAGTAGGGGGGGGGGAATCTTAATTTTGCTTATACTTTTTACACATTAAGTGTAACTAAAGCAGAAACTCAAGAGATTCACGCGTTAGTACTGATTGTTAAATTTCTCATATGTCTAGGATCTTAATTAAAAGGACACTATACTGTATTCACCAAAACAACTTTAGCTTAATTAAGCTGTTTTTGTGTACAGATCATGCCTCTGAACTTTCACTGCTCAATTCACTGCCGTTTAGGAGTTAAATCACTTTTGTTTGTTTGTTTGCGCAGCCCTAGCCACACATTCCTTGACTGTGACTCACAGCCTGCATGTAAACAAAATGGTTGCATTTTCAATCACATGTAAAAAATTTTTAAACGTTTTTATCTCCTGATCTGTAAAAAATGAGGCATTCTAAACTAAACAGAATTTTCAATAAAGGAAGTGTAAACATAAAAAGACTCTTTACAGGAAGTGTTTAGAAATGCTGTGTAATTCACTTGCAGGGAGATTTCCCTAGGGCTGCATAAACAAAGCGATTTTAACTCTTAAATGGCAGAGAATTGAGCAGTGAGACTGCAGGGGCATGATCTATACACCAAAACTGCTTCATTAAGCTAAAGTTGTTTTTGTGACTATAGTGTCCGTTGAACTTTAGAAGTTTTTAACTCCTGCTCTGTAAGTTTCACTTTAATAACAGGCTCCTGCAGGGTCTAGAAAGAGATAAAAAATTTGTAATTGAACAAAATGTGCAGTAAAGGAAGTTTAAACATTAGATATTTCTCTACAGGTAGTGGATAGGGAGGCTGTGTATGCAACATGCAGGAAGACATGGCTAGGGCTGCATAAACAAATTGATTTAATTCTTAAATGGCAGAGAATTAAAATGCCAAAATAAGGCAACCTGAAACCTTTTTTTCCCCACAACTCTATTTTGGCCTATCTTTTTCAGGTTGGTAATCACTTGGCCACGTGTCAATGTTGGGCGAATGTAAAATCTTTAAGTATCCCTATAAAGAATATTGAGTCTGTGTATATAAATGTTTCAAATAGCACTGTTTCTTTGACTAAAATAGACAAACTAATGCGGAACCCTCTTCTTCTAACCTTTGAAACAGCTACACCCAGAACTCACAGCACCTAACCCTGCAGGATTTGCCTTAAAGGGACACTCCAGGCACCCACTTCACCACTTCTGCCCATTGGAGTGGTCTGGGTGCCAACTCCCACTACTTTTAACCCTGCAAGTGTAATTATTGCAGTTTTTTTTATAAACTGCAATAATTACCGTGCAGGGTTAACTCCACCTCAAGTGGCTGTCTACTAGACAGCCACTAGAGGGCACTTCCTGGTTCATAGCACAGGAAACCTGTGCTAGAGCGTTGCTGGACGTCCTCCCGCTGTGTGAGGACCTCCAGCGTCGCTCATTTCCCCATAGGAAAGCATTGAAATGCATTTTCAATGCTTTCCTATGGGGAGTGCTAATGCGCATGCGCATTAGGTCTCCTCGGTCGGTGGGCGGGATCAGTCTCGCCCACCGGCCGACGCAGTCAGAAGGAGGAGCAGCGACGAGGGACATCGTTGCTGCCTCAGGTAAGTGACTGAAGGGGTTTTCACTCCTTCAGCAACCTGGGATTGGGGGGTGGGAGGGAGAGAAGGGGACCTGCAGTACCAGGAAAACGGATTGTTTTCCTGGCACTGGAGTTTCCTTTTAAGCATAGGTAGCATTTATGAATAATCATCCCCCGGGTACTCAATACATTTATAGATGGCTCAAATTGTCTGGTTTTCCTGACAAACCAATCATGTCCACATGTCCAACAAGCCCTTCACCTAAAATAGCTTAATTCACACAATGAATACCTTCTTTTTTTTTTATTGTGCATCGATTGATATACATGCATATGATGCCATGACGGCAGCGGTAATCATAATAGGTACATACATCAAAATATTGTGTTATGGCATATGAGTATTCTGCACTAAGGTATAATAAAACAGGCTGAACTTTGGATCTAAATGTAAGATCTGAGTAATTACAAATTTATAGGAGCGTAAGGTATTGCTTGGAGCATGGTATATGCTAGGTAGGAGCTAGGTAAGGTTAAGACAAACATATTATAACATGCTAGGGTTAACACTGTAGGTTTTGTACCACTGGTCTTCATCTTTAATTTTATGCGCATGAAAGTGAGATTATGGGACTCCCCGCTTTACAGCTTTGACTCACTGTAGCTCTATGCCATGTGGGTTTCGTAGATAAAGCAAGCTGAGGCAAAATAACGCTATGGAAATTGGAAATTGTGCTGGGTGTCCGCTCAGCCGGGTGTTGTAACTATCACACTAGACTAGCTAATCTTTAGTGCTGCTGTGCATGGCCTAGCGTGTAGGGAGGCCTATGGCCGAGTCAGGGTCCGCAATCATGTCTAACCAATGCCCATCTGTGGCTGTACATATTCTGGATCTGTAACATGTCCACTGGGCTGCAGTGGGGTGTAGCATCTGCAGTCCTTACCCCTGTTCGGCATCGCGGGAGAGTCTCTGCATCTTGTGGCATGCGGTAGGTGTCTCAGAGCGCCATCTATTCTCTTTTCGGCCTGTTTGGGGATCTGTCGCTGGGTTCTGTGGGTCAGAGCCAAATATGAGATTCGCGTCGTCTTCGTCCTAGTGCCGCGAGGGGCTCGGTTGGCCTTGCGTTTGATGCGGGTACCTGGTTTCCTTTGCTATAGCCTGGGCATCGCAGCAGCAGCGGTTGTGGCCCTTCTCTCTTGCAGGTTATTTTCAGGTTTGTTCTGGGTTGATTTCCCCTCTAGGAGGTCAGGGTTTCCAAGGTCCCCGTTGATGCATTGATGTAGCGGGTCTGTGAGGGCAGCGTTTTAACTTCAAGTTGCTGCCAAAATCTCTCAAATGCCCTGTCTATGCGTTGCAGAATGTCATCTGTGGAGTTGGGCTGTAACAGCTCCTGTCCGTGCAGCACTTGCCTCTGCTCAGGGAACTCGTCCGCCATCTTGGGTGCATTAGTCGGAGTCTCCATGTGGTAGATGTCGGTCTTTTGGGTATAGTGTGTGTTTGCTGCACCGGCCTCCCAGACTAACCTCTACCTCACATACCTGTCTCTTGCTCTCTTCTAAAGGGCAGCACTCTACTCTCCCCTTCAGCTCTGCTTCACTCCCACCTTTTTTGATTGCTATTTCCTGTCCTAATGTGTTTTATACCCCACCTCCTATAGACTGTAAGCTCGTTTGAGCAGGGCCCTTTTCAACCTATCGTTCCTGTAGGTTTTTTTGTAATTGTCCTATATAGTTAGTTAAATAGTTATAGTTAAATCCCCCCTCTCATAATATTGTAAATCGCTACGGAATCTGTTGGCGATATATCAATGATAATAATAATAACCATAACCCCACCCAGATTTGTGACTGTTCAATCACAGACTTACCAATGCAGCTCAATGAGAAGTATTTGCAAGGCAGATGCTCTGAGCAATTGCTGGCTCTTGAGTTCAGTACAAATAAGCTAACCAAACCAGGAAATAACAGGACCTGCAGTTTGCTTGAAAAGCAAGGGAGGTGTAACCAGGTTAATTCATAAAAGTGTCAATTTCTTTTGACACCTGCACTTTTTTCAAAATGAAAAAAAGAGGACACTTCACATATAAAGCTTTTTAGCAAGCTAAAGTGTTTTAGGGGTCTGGAGTGACTCTTTAAAGTATATGTAAAGAAATATGAGAAAAACATATAGCCCTACCTTTAGTACAGGACAGGATCATTCAGCAAAATACATGCACTTAGGGTCAGACAGTGTTTTAAAGTGACAGTTGATCGAATAATGTCACTGCACTGAGCACGGAGTGAAGCAGGGAAGGCCATAATACTACATTATATAATAGAGTGGTTCAAGCACTGTCTGACCCAAGGTGTATGTATCCTGCTAAATGATCCTGTCATACACTAAAGTTGGGATGAGGATTTTTTTCATTGCTTTTTAATATATACTTAAATTAACACGGAATGCATTTCCTTTAAAACATCATAAAAGGATCATTATATAAAAAACAAAAGTGTTGATGTGACAGTTGTCCTTTAAAATTGGGATTAATTCCTGTCAACAGCGTCCCTTTAAAAGCAAAATAATTATTGATAAGGACTTTTGAGGCCCCAGTCTGATATTAAAGTAATATCTGGCAGTGATAAATGTAATTATTTTAAGCTTACAATACTCCTTGTACATATTTTGATAATGATTTCGCTTATTTTTAGTTGTTTCCATATCAACAACACAACCTGATATTTATATGTGGGTAGGTTTTTTCCTATAGAAACAAATTCACTTAAAAATGTAAAAACTTTTTTATTTTATTTTAAATCATTTGCACAATGCATGAATAAATAATGATGGCTACTGGTTGCAGAAGATGAGCTGTTTTATTAAAAAAAAAAAAAGAAAAAAAAACACCAAATCAAAACATTTTCCTTTTGGTAAAAAAGTATTCGATTATATTTTTATTGCTTTTTTTTTTTTTTTAAATGTATTTACAGATAAAATTTGCCAAAGTCACGTTCTGTGCTTGTATATATTTAAGAGCATGGGAGTGCTTTTTTTTTTTTTTTTTTTTTTAAAGTGTCATCCCCCAGTCAAGAGATATACAGAGACAAATGAGGGACTACTTTGTCTTTGTATTTCACTGCCACCTGACTTTCAGGGTGGAGTCTCCGTTTGAATGTCGAACAGCTGCTGGAAATTGGCTGTATCTATGGAGGATCCCGCGGTCTCCCATGTGTGAGAGTACAATAGTGACCCACCAGAGTCACAGTTAAGGGTCTTCGTGAATTCGGCAAAGTCTCAAGACGATAACAGTGCCGCTTTAATAACAGGTGTGCTGGAATTTCTATATAGCACTGTACTTGGGAGGGGGGGATTGTCCATTCCCACCTCTTTTTAGTTTAACATTTTGGGTCTATTCACTAAACAGTTATTTGCAGGGGTCAAGTCCTGGAGAAAAAAGTGTGGGAACTCACCCATGATTCCCCCCCTCCCACCCCCCCCTTAAAAAAAATAAAATAAATTACACTCCTATGCATATAGTGCAGTGCAGGGTGTGTATAATGAATGTAGTGAGTGCAGAGTGTGTATAATGAATGTAGTGTGTTTGTAGTGAGTGCAGTCTGTATAATAAATGTAGTGTTTTTGTAGTGAGTGCAGAATGTGTATAATGAATTTAGTGTTTGTAGTGAGTGCAGAGTGTATATAGTGAATGTAGTGTGTTTGTAGTGAGTGCAGAGTGTGTATAATGAATGTAGTGAGTGCAGAGTGTGTATAATGAATGTAGTGAGTGCAGAGTGTGTATAATGAATGTAGTGTGTTTGTAGTGAGTGCAGAGTGTGTATAATGAATGCAGTGTGTTTGTAGTGAGTGCAAAGTGTGTATAATGAATGCAGTGTGTTTGTAGTGAGTGCAAAGTGTGTATAATAAATGTAGTGTGTTTGTAGTGAGTGCAGAGTGTGTATAATTAATGTAGTGTGTTTGTAGTGAGTGCAGTCTGTATAATGAGTGTAGTGTGTGTATAATGAATGTAGTGTGTTTGTAGTAAGTGCAGATTGTGTATAATGAAGTGTGTGTGCGTGCGCTGGATGATGTGTGTGTGTGTGTTTGCTGGATGATGTGTGTGTGTGCTGGATGATGTATGTGTGTGTGTGTTTGCTGGATGGTTGGGGTGTGTGTGTGTGTGTGTGTGTGTGTGTGTGTGCTGGATGATGTGTGTGTGTGCTGGATGATGTGTGTGTGTGCTGGATGATAGGGGGATCATTTTTTTTTTAACTTTAGCTGTTTATATATTTTCTTGCTTTATTCCCCCCTCCCTGCTTCTTACCTTGTCAGGGAGGGGGGAGATCGCCAGGTGGTCCAGTGGAGGGAAGCAGCCGCTGCACACAGGGACCATCATACGCTGTGTTCCCTCTCCAGCTCTAACTCTCGCGAGACTTGCCTGTGCGGAGCGTTGCCATGGTAACCCGTGGCAACGTTCTGACAGCCGCGGGTCTCGCGAGAGTTAGTGCCGGAGAGGGAACACAGCGTGTGATGGCCCCTGTGTGCAGGTAGCAGGGCAGGTCCTGCAGGACTGAGAACGGGAACGGCGTTCCTGCTTTGGAAAAAGTGCAGGAACGCCGTTCCCATGCGTTCCTGCAGGACTCGAGCCCTGGTTATTTGTGGTTGTGAATAGCCAGGTTAAAAAAAAAAATCTCCAGTTTGATTCCCCCCTCCCCAAACATGACAGGTCACAATTTTAACAAGTCTTTACAAGCTTAAAGGGACACTATAGTTACCCAGACCAGTGGACCACTTCATCTCAATGAAGTGGTCTGGGTGCGAACTCCCCCAGGTTTTAACCCTTCAGATGCAAACATAGCAGTTTCAGAGAAACTGCTATGTTTACATTATAGGGTTAATCCAACCTTTAGTGGCTGTCTTCCTGACCGCCGCTAAAGGCGCTTCTGCGAAATTTGCATCCAGCATGCAGAACGTCCATAGGAAAGCATTAGGAAATGCTTTTCTATGGACTGTTTGAATGTGCGCGCGGCTCTTGCCGCGCATGCGCATTCCGCTGCACTCGGGAGCTGACGTCGGCGGAGGAGGAGAGGTCACCAGTGCTGAGGGAGCCCGGCGCAGGATTAAGGTAAGTAGCTGAAGGGGGTTTAACCCCTTCAGCGCCAAGGGAGGGGGGCCCTGAGGGTGGGGGGGTCCTAAGAGTTATATAGTGTCAGGAAAACGAGTTTGTTTTCCTGACACTATAGCAAACCTTTAAAACATTACAGCAAGCATGTTGAACTCGTGGCCCGCTCCTCACTCCTCACTCCTCCCTCGCGCCCACCCTCTGTAGTGTTGCCGGGTGCCGGAATATGAAACCGCGCACATGAGGGAGATCTCCAGAGAGAAGATTCCCACTGGATCCCATGGATTGGCCCCACACCAGCTCCCAAGGATAGAAAGCAATAAATAAAAATGATTTGTGAGTGTGTGCAAGAATGTAAATGTGCGTGTCTGTCAGTGTAGGTTGTCTGTGTGTGTGTGTGTGTTGGTCAGTGTTGCGATGGCCGTGGCTGGACAGTGGAAGACCTGGAGGTGCACAGAGGCACGCAATGCTACGTCACATTCCTACGTGAAGGCAACGTGCTCCACCTTCACAAGGTTTCGAGGAGTAGCGGGAGGATACACTTTGGCACAGGGTTCGGACGGTGCTATTGGGGTATAGCAGAGGCTGGACACCGGAGTCGCATACTGGCAGTTGCAATGTGAGTGGAGTCTGCTAGTGGGCTAATCTTGTTTATTTTCTTTAAACAAGGGCTGGGGTTTAGTAGAGGGGGGGGGGGCTGGGATTTAGTAAAGAGGGGGGTGCTGGAGTTTAGTAAAGGGTGGAGGTTTAGAAGAGGGGGGTGCTGTTTTTTTTTATACTGTACTTTTCAAAATAAACCTACATTTCTATGAAAATGTATTTTTTTTGCGGCCAACATAAACATAAATCTTGTTTACTTGGCCCCTGCTAGCATTTGAGTTTGACATGCGTGCATTACAGTATGAGAGATATTCACTAAAGTCTGAATTACTGGCAATATAAAGTGAATTACAACTTTTTCAGCCAAAATACCTGACCGAAAACAACTGGTGAATAAGCAGCTGCTTTGATTTTAAAATTATTTTATCCCTGTCCCTGATCATTGTAGATTAACTTGTTTTGGAGAATAGCCAGTGCAGTAACACATTTATTTCTTTACTACAATGTGCACAAGTTCTACACTGAAATGGACTGGGAGTATACAGTAACTTGTTTTAAATTAGCTGCTACTGTTACACAAATTCAACTAAAATCAACCAAGGAGCATGTAATCCGCCCTCTAGCCAGGCGGAAGGATTCTACACAATCTGCGCCTGTGCACACCGAGATGTAGTCCCGGCAGCGTGGTGTTGCCATGGAGACAGCAAACTGACTGTCATTACTGGGTTTTGAACATGGCTCTGGACGACCCGCGTTTGGAATGGATACGGGACCGGGTGTACGGGGCGTTCGGCCTGTCCGACCCGGCCTGCTTCGAGGAGCTGCTTAACCGGAACGACGGGGAACACGAGGGCAAACTGCTAAAGTTCCTGAATGAAACCTCGGCGGAGGAGGGCGCTTCGACCCTGCTCTT
The DNA here is from genome assembly GCF_036172605.1 of Pelobates fuscus. Classification (NCBI taxonomy): domain Eukaryota; kingdom Metazoa; phylum Chordata; class Amphibia; order Anura; family Pelobatidae; genus Pelobates; species Pelobates fuscus. The sequence goes on from NC_086321.1 coordinate 131,322,044, forward strand.
CTTCAAGAGAGTCCGGGAGGAGGAGGTCGAGGTGGAGATAGCGATAGGTGAGTGAGCACTCACTCATAGCAACAGCCTGACTGCAGGGACATGGCCACCGTGCTCAGCCCTCTGGCACCCTAGGTCACTATCAGGGTTATTAGACACGAAACTTTCACACATTGTCACATTCCCCCCCCCCCCCCCCCCCCCCCTAAATTTTGCGATTAACTTTTCAATTCTCCAAAGTTTGCTGATTAGGGAATAAAAATAAACCCCATCATGATCTGCAGCTTGGGAGCTGATCACAGGGAAACTATTTGTGGCATTTATTTTAAGTTTTGGTAACAATATTAACATGGAAGAGAAATCAGATAAGGGTTATTTACAAAATGGGGAATTGATAAGGAATTGTAAAAAAAAATGCCAAATTGATTATATTATCCAACTCAAAGGGACACTATAGTCACCAGAAGAACTACAGCTTAATGTAGTTGTTCTGGTGAGTATAGTCGGTCCCTGCAGGCTTTTTTTGCTGCAAACACTGCAATACTGCCTAGGAACACATTAAGATGGTCACTAGAGGTACTTCCTGGGTCAGTGCTGCACACTCACTGATGTTCAGCATCTCCACGCTCTGTATGGAGATGCTGAATTTTCCCCATAGAGATGCATTGATTCAATTTATGTCTATTAGGCATGTGCATGGGAAAAAAATTTGGTTCGGCATTCCGAAATTTGAGATTTTCACAGAATTCGACACTTCAAGACTTAGGCAACTTCGGCATTTCAGAATTTCGGGACTTCGGCACCTCGGCACTTCTCTTGCAGCCGCTTGGTAGATAACTCCCTAATTCCCACGGTATCAGGGAGTTATCTACCAAAAGGCTGAAAGACCTAAATTGGTCTTTCAGTCAAATTTACTAATACTAAGTAAAAATTACTTATTATTAGTAAATTTTGCCCCTACTCGCGGTATAGCATGTCTAGTAAACAGTGAGCAGCCTGTGACTGCTCACTGTTTAAAAAAAAATAAAAAATAGTGCCCCCTCCCGGCCTCCACCCCTGAGCGGCGGGTGGGGGCCCTAAATACTAATAAGAGGGGGGGGAACCTAATGCCCTCCCCCCTGGCCCCCACCCCTGAGCGGCGGGTGGGGGCCCTAAAAACTAATAAGGGGGGGACCTAATGTCCTCCCCCTGGCCCCCCACCTCTGAGCGGTGGGTGGGGGCCCTAAACAAGAATACTGGGGGGGACCTAGTGTCCTCCCCCCTGGCCCCCACCCCTGAGCGGCGGGTGGGGGCCCTAAATACTAATAAGGGGGGGACCTAAGGTCCTCCCCCCTGGCCCCCACCCCTGAACGGCGGGTGGGGGCCCTAAAAAAAATATCCCCCCCCCCAGGTGACTAGGGGACCCCAAACCCCTAGTCACCCCCTCCTTCCCCAATAAAACGTATCCCCCTACTTACCCCCCTCACCCTAAAAACTAATGAGTAAAAAAATTCGGTTTGGTTCGGCATTCCGAAATTCGAGATTTTCACAGAATTCGGCACTTCGGCAACTTCGGCCACTTCGACACTTCGGAACTTCGGCAACTTCGACACTTCGGGACTTCGGCACCTCGGCACTTCTCTTGCAGCCGCTTGGTAGATAACGCCCTAATTCCCACGGTATCAGGGAGTTATCTACCAAAAGGCTGAAAGACCTAAATTGGTCTTTCAGTCAAATTTACTAATACTAAGTAAAAATTACTTATTATTAGTAAATTTTGCCCCTACTCGCTATACCGCGAGTAGGGGCATGTCTAGTAAACAGTAAGCAGCCTGTGACTGCTCACTGTTTAACCCCTTAAGGACCAAACTTCTGGAATAAAAGGGAATCATGACATGTCACACATGTCATGTGTCCTTAAGGGGTTAAAAAAAAAAAAATAGTGCCCCTCCCCGGCCCCCACTCCTGAGCGGCGGGTGGGGGCCCTAAATACTAATAAGAGGGGGGGAACCTAATGCCCCCACCCCTGAGCGGCGGGTGGGGGCCCTAAAAACTAATAAGGGGGGACCTAATGTCCTCCCCCTGGCCCCCACCCCTGAGCGATGGGTGGGGGCCCTAAACTAGAATAAGAGGGGGGTGTCAGGGTACCTGAGGCCTCTACCTCTGGGAGAGGTAGAGACTTAGACGTCTATCCATCCGGACGGTCTGTTTCCCATGTTCCTCGCGGTCCACCCGGTCACATAAACGCCGGCCGCGAGGGAGTCACTTCCTTTTGTAGCATGACGTCCGGAAGTCGACGTCATGACGCCCACCCGGAACGACCTGTCACTCAATTGTTTGGAGACTAATCAGGACTCGTCGGAGGCGTGTCTACCCCTCTGAGCCAGGGTATTTAACAGTGCTTCTCTCATTTGCTCATTGCCCTGTCGTGGTTCTAGCCTGCCTAGTCACACAGTGCTCTGGTATTTTCTGTTATCCCTTTGGTTCCGACCCGGCTTGTTTGACTTACTCTGTTTACCTCTGTTATCCTTGACCCGGCTTGTTCCTCGCTTACCTGTCCTCTCGTTCCCTCGACCTCGGCTTGTCTCTGACCATTCTCTATATTCTCTGTACGTTAGTCCGGCCATTCTAAGGTCCGGTATACGTATCCTGTCCTGTTTGTACTCTGCGTGTTGGATCCCTGTCCCGATCCTGACAGGGGGGACCTAGTGTCCCCCCCCACTGGCCCCCCACCTCTGAGCGGTGGGTGGGGGCCCTAAACAAGAATAAGGGGGGGGGGACCTAGTGTCCTCCCCCCTGGCCCCCACCCCTCAGCGGCGGGTGGGGGCCCTAAATTCTAATAAGGGGGGGACCTAATGTCCTCCCCCCTGGCCCCCACCCCTGAGCGGCGGGTGGGGGCCCTAAATTGTAATAAGGGGGGGACCTAGTGTCCTCCCGCCTGGCCCCCACCCCTGAGCGGCGGGTGGGGGCCCTAAATACTAATAAGGGGGGGACCTAAGGTCCTCCCCCCTGGCCCCCACCCCTGAACGGCGGGTGGGGGCCCTAAAAAAAATATCCCCCCCCCCCAGGTGACTAGGGGACCCCAAACCCCTAGTCACCCCCTCCCTCCCCAATAAAACTTATCCCCCTACTTACCCCCCTCACCCTAAAAACTAATGAGGGGGGGACCTTTAACTAAGTACCTGTAAAAAAAATTAATAAAACTTACCATTTGTTTTCTTTCTTCTAAAATCTTATTTTTTCAGCCCCAAAAAAAGGCCAAATAAAAAAACCATAATAACCGACGCAATTATAAAAAAAAAAAAAAAAAAAATCCATCTTCACCCATGGAGGGCTCCGCGCAGACTGAGCTCTGCAGGGCGGGGCAAGGCTTATAAAGCCTTGCCCCGCCCTGCAATTAGGCTCAGAGAACTCTGATTGGTGGGTTTAAGCCATCCAATCAGAGTGCTCTGACAGGTAAATGAAGAGACTGACAGGTAAGTCTCTACATTTACCTGTCACAGCACTCTGATTGGTTGGTTTGAAATCCACCAGAGTGCTCTGTGTCATTTTACACAGCGTGGGAAAGTTCTTTGGAATTTTCCCACGCTGCGTAATTTGACTCATAACTCTCTGATTGGTGGATTAAGTAACCAATCAGAGAGTTATGAGTCAAATTACACAGCGTGGGAAAATTCTAAAGAACTTTCCCACACTCTGTAAAATGATTGGTGGATTTCCAACCAACCAATCAGAGTGCTGTGACAGGTAAATGTAGAGACTTACCTGTCAGTCTCTTCATTTACCTGTCAGAGCACTCTGATTGGATGGCTTAAACCCACCAATCAGAGTGCTCTGAGCCTAATTGCAGGGTGGGGCAAGGCTTTATAAGCCTTCCCCCGCCCTGCAGAGCTCAGTCTGCGCGGAGCCCTCCATGGGTGAAGATGGATTTTTTTTGCGCTCTTAGTATTTAGTATTAGTATTTAGGGCCCCCACCCGCCGTTGAGGGGTGGGGGCCAGGGGGGAGGACACTAGGTCCCCCCCCTTATTCTTGTTTAGGGCCCCCACCCACCGCTCAGGGGTGGGGGCCAGGGGGGAGGACATTAGGTCCCCCCCCTTATTATAATTTAGGGCCCCCACCCACCGCTCAGGGGTGGGGGTCAGGGGGGAGGACATTAGGTCCCCCCTTATTCTGATTTAGGGCCCCCACCCACAGCTCAGGTGTGGGGGCCAGGGGGGAGGACATTAGGTCCCCCCCTTATTCTGATTTAGGGCCCCCACCCACTGCTCAGGGGTGGGGGCCAGGGGAGGACAATAGGTCCCCCCCTTATTCTGATTTAGGGCCCCCACCCACCGCTCAGGGGTGGGGACCAGGGGGGAGGACATTAGGTCCCCCCCTTATTCTGATTTTAGGGCCCCCACCCACCGCTCAGGGGTGGGGGCCCAGGGGGAGGACAATAGGTCCCGTCCCCCCCATTATTTTACATTAGGGCCCCCACCCACCGCTCAGGAGGGGGCTTATTTTTTTGGTTACAGTGAGCAGCCACAGGCTGCTCACTGTTTAATAGACATGCCCCTACTCGCGCTATAGCGAGTAGGGGCATAATTTACTAATACTAAGTAATCTTTACTTAGTATTAGTAAATTTGGCTGAAAGACCAATTTAGGTCTTTCAGCCTTTTAGTAGATAGCTCCCTAATACCGTGGGAATTAGGGAGTTATCTATTTATTCATTCCTGTCATTAAACTGACTGGCCAAGTAACTTACATTTTATATGAATGTATGTTACTTGATTATTGTAAGTGTTGCAAATGCTTACAGGTGAATCCTGGCTATGTTTGTATACTTTTTATTTAAAATTGTATACAATGTAACATTCTTCTTCTTTCACTTGGTAAGTATATTAGTACTTAGGCAAAACTGTGCTTTGGAACTTCGGCACTTTGACACTTCGGCACTTTGACACTTGGGAACTTTGACACTTGGGAACTTTGACACTTGGGAACTTTGACACTTGGGAACTTTGACACTTGGGAACTTTGACACTTGGGAACTTTGACACTTGGGAACTTTGACACTTGGGAACTTTGACACTTGGGAACTTTGACACTTGGGAACTTTGACACTTGGGAACTTTGACACTTGGGAACTTTGACACTTGGGAACTTTGACACTTGGGAACTTTGACACTTGGGAACTTTGACACTTGGGAACTTTGACACTTGGGAACTTTGACACTTGGGAACTTTGACACTTGGGAACTTTGACACTTGGGAACTTTGACACTTGGGAACTTTGACACTTGGGAACTTTGACACTTGGGAACTTTGACACTTGGGAACTTTGACACTTGGGAACTTTGACACTTCGGTAATTTCGGAACTTCGGGACATCGGCAATTCGGCACTTTGGCACTTCGGACATTCGGAAGTACCCGAATGTCCGAATTGTCCGAATTCCTATTCGGACCGAAACGTATTGCACATGTCTAATGTCTATGAGGAGATGCTAATTGGCCAGACCTTGGCTCAGATAATCACACAGGAAAGCATTGAATTGTCTGAGTTTGCCAATTCTGATTATTGGAGGTATCGTTGAAGTGGTTATTGTGTCTAGAGTGCCCTGACTTTGTTCTTTAACATTACAGCATTAAGAATACAAACATCTTTGCAAATCTTTTTTACAACCTCACCCAAAAGCATGTATTGCACAAACACATTGCACAAAAGAAAGCCTGTCCCCATCAACCATTGCAGATGACAACTGATGTAAATAGGGAAAATGAGGAAGAGGCATACCCATACGTGTCCAAGGTATGGCAGGGCCATTCTGTTTTTCAATGGTTGTGCTGAACCTAGGACACTTGTGTGTATGCCTTTTCCCACCATATCAGGTTGGTTTCCCCAGATGCAGAGACTGTCCTCTAACAGATTAGTGCTATGCACATTGCACCCTAATTTGGGCCAACCAGGGAGGCTGTCACTCAGCCAAGTCTTCATTGGAATGTTAGCATAGAAGCAGAAATTCACATTTTTTTTTCACAGTAAGTGTAGATTTTGTAATGTGAATAACAAGCAAAGGGTGTCCATTTACAACCTTTATGTAGAAATGTAGAACAACAGAATGGGGCTTGGAAGATAATTTTGTGTCTGTACAGGGTTAAAAACAGGGGTTGGGCAAAATGAAGGGAATTGGGGTTTTATTGGTTACCCTTTTTTGAATAGATTGTGGTAAATATAGATTCGACTTTAGTTATAGTTATACTAACATGTATTTTCTGCCTCAGAGCCAGAAGAGTTTTTACAGCTTGACAGTGTACCACACGATGACCACATGATTAATAAACTGGATATGGAGGAGCTTGACAAAGAACTTGTGGACACAGATTTGGTCCATTCTTCAGATGACAGTGAGTATTATTACAGTCAACTGCCTTGTTCTGATTTTTGCAAGTCACACAAGTTATCTGTATCATAGTTAAACAGTTAGAGTAACATTGTGCCCTATGTCATATTACTCAGTAGCACAAAAACCTTCTATTATATACATGGTGAAAATGAGACTTGGACAAAGACAAATAATAACCAACCAGTAGAGTCCCAGTTCTAACTGGGCAATCACAGTTTAGGACTCCTTTACTTCCTCATAGTTTGTTCTGTTTAATTTTACACCCTATGGTACTTGTTATGCTATTGGCATATGTCCCTCCTCCCATGTTTAGATTTCATCACCTGGAAAATATTTGAAAAGCTGAAGATTTGACTTATCAGGTACATGTAGGTGATATTGTGTTCGTAGCACAATTAAACATCCCAGACTGTTGGTGATCACCCTTACCACAGTGTGAATATAGTGCATGTACTAATACATTTAAAAAAAATAAAAAATCTTAAAACTAATGAAATCTCTTGGCAAGTTAATAGCAAGCACCATGGCTAGAGATTTGACCAACAGTGGATGGACATGTGTTGTACACATGAGTTATTCTTTGCACTCGTATTGTAGAACACAAGCGGGAACCACTGAGAGACACTGTGACTCCAAATAAAGATCTTGATGGAAAAGCTATTATCAAAACAGAAACATCAGAGACTGCAAGTGTTTTGGGATCCACTCATGAGGAAAGCCATGAAGAAGATGTTCCTTCATTTCCCCTTACTGTGAGTATAGATATATGTATTAAGCCTAACTTTGCTTACAGCTGTTAAAGTGCGTCTGTCACCTCTAAATGTTTCATCAAGATATGAAATACTCATACTGACTGAGTTACAATTTCATTGAAACTCAACACAATCCAAAGATATCATAAGGAAAAGCAGGGACTGCTTAGCCTTATGGGTAAGTTGAGGTTGACAAAAGACAGAAATTTGCCATCAGCTTCTGTCAAATCATAGCGACCCTCGCAAGCTTGCATGGCATTTTCCAAGTAGATGCCTAAACATGCATGAGTACTCCTAAAGCATCACAGAAATATGATCTGTCCCTTTATGTGCTGTGAAGGGAAGTATGTTATATATGTAGCTCAGTGGGATTCCAAACCCCACTAAGTGCAGAAATTAAAATTTTTCTTTAAAGGAACACTCCAGTCCCTTTAAAGCTTTAGGGGGTTAACTGAATGTATTTGTTGTCCTTTTTTATAAAATGCAGATTTCAAGGGAAGAAAGGGTAGTACATGGGAAAACAAATGTTTGTCCTTGTTTATAATTGTATAACATATATTAAGTTTTATATTTGCTTACTTTCTTTCCTTGCTCTTTGCTAAATATTTTGCAATTTCTCTGTTTCCAGAAAATGATTAGACAGAAGGTTTACCGCACTTTTCTTCATGTTTCATTCAACTGTATACCCGAAGAATTTGCAAATTCAAATGCTTTATATTTTCTCCGAAACAGTCAAGGTAATATCTCTCATTGTAAACATCTTTATTTTATTTTATATGATTTTATTCGACATGAAAAGCATATGATGGGGGTGTCAATCTTTAAGTCATTTCTTGTTCAGGAACATCCACATGCAAATTGTATTTGTGAACCTTGGCATTAGGTGAGATCTAAAATAATGCGCTCTGGGCCTCTTTCTGCCTTTTAAATAGTGCATGGTCTTGGAGAATAATTGGTGCTTTCAACCAAAGAAAACTTAAAGAAGACTGTCCTCTGGGATTAGGTGAACTAGGGACTTGCAAGGAAATAGGGCGATACATTATATGTATGCCTTAACAAAATACATACAGTGGCTGTAATACATTGAAAGCATTATATAAATACACACAGTGGCTGTAATCTTTTTTTTGCCATCAATAGAAAAATGATGGTGGTTCCTGTAGGGGTAATACTTTTCTTTAAAATGTGCCTACCCTTCACAAATATTAATAAACATTGTTTATGTGGCATAATTATTAAAATACTTCTATTATTTGTCTGACATTTTTATTTCTATATGTCCAGTAGGGACACCGACATGAGATGTTTGATGTTGGCCAGGTAACGTAACTTTGTTGTGTTTTGACTAACATGTCTGTGTTGTTTTAGAAACTATTTTAGAGCCCAATGATATACAAGAGGCTAATGATGTAATGCCTATGTTTTTGGAATATGGGATCTTGAATGGCCATTCTTTGCTGATGCTGAAACAAGTCTTTGCACAGGTAATATTATAACCGATAGGAAACACTGAAACATGCAAGTCTATGTATTCTGCTTTAGCAGCACTCAATACTGAAGAAAATCATTTTAGATGGTGGTATGGAAAAGTGCAGGGAAGATATCTTCTTTAATTGAAATCACGACAAAATACAGCCTCAAAAGTATCATGTGGCAAAACCAACCTCGCCACTGTGAACTGGAGAAGCCTGGTTGCCCGCCTCTTGCCTTCTGACTATGGCCCGGGGATGTATGGCCCTTTAAGAACTGATTTGGGCTTATGGACTCTTATTATACACGTGGCAAACCTAGCCACTTCAGACTATATGGCTATGACTTTAAAGGTTGTCCAGAACACTGCTGCCTTATTTTGTTTTAATGTATTTTGCTTACTGTATGGAAATGTCTGTTTGCATGTAATGCCTATAGCATTCGAATGCTAGCAGCTGAAAGCCGCTAGCATTTACATGGCTGTTTCACGAACAGCAACTTTACCGGCTGTTCGTGAAACGAACCAAATACCGAACTCAAGCCCACACACTGAGGGTCGTGTGGCACCAATTACCGGATTGCAACATTGTTGCAATCGGTAATTAAATGCTATCCTGGGTGGCCGTCGTTCGACTACCGACCACGCGGCGGTCGGCCATCTTGGATCTTTTGTTTCACCAGCGGTGTTTGGCCGTGGAACTGAAAACGGCTGCTCGACGGCACGAACACCGCTGGACTTCCAGGCCGTTCGGGAGGTCTGAGCGTTTCCCATTGTGGTTCCCCATCGGTGTTCGGTAGTTTCAGACGAACTCGATGACAAAATGTATTTCGTGCGACGTTCGGTTGTTTTAGCTGGGATCTGAGCGGTATTCACACGAAATCTACCCTCAGACCCCAGCTATCTACCGAACGTCCATTTGTGCAAATAAAGTGAATTCTATAGAAGTTATGTATTTTAATGTGAAATGCCGCTTCTGCTGCACGGAGGGATAATCCACTTAACGGTGTATTCCAGTGGGAGTGTCCCTCTCGTGCAGCAGTGCCTGATGGGAGACCTGCTCCAAATGTTAAGTCCCCCATGTAGTCCCTCACTGTATTACCCCTGCTATGTCAGTAAGGAAACCCCTTGCATGGGGACTTGCATAAATACTGGAAGCTGTGAATAAAGACCTCAGTTGACTCCCAGAACTGTGTTTCGTCCGGTACTGGGGGATTTGGGATATTACCTTACTTTTCAGCGCTGACTGTGGATTTACCCTTAATACCAGCGGAGATCGTGGATTTTAATATTGCAGCTCCGCTACATATCATAACGTCCCAAAAGGCAACATATTTACTCTTCTGTGAACGGTAACTTTCCTTGTTGCTTGTCTTTAACTATCTCCACAAATTCATTGGGCAGTGAATATAACATCATTTTCACGTCTGGCTATAAGTATCAGTTAAAGGGACACTATAGTCACCTGACAACTTTAGCTTAATGAAGCACTTTTGGTGTACAGAACACGCCCCTGCAGCCTCACTGCTCAATCCTCTGCCATTTAGGAGTTAAATCCCTTTATTTATGAACCCTAGTCACACCTCCCTGCATGTGACTTGCACAGCCTTCCATAAACACTTCCTGTAAAGAGAGCCCTATTTAGGCTCTCTTTATTGCAAGTTCTGTTTAAGATTTTCTTTTCCCCTGCTATGTTAATAGCTTGCTAGACCCTGTATGTGATTAAAGTTCAATTTAGAGATTGAGATACAATTATTTAAGGTAAATTACATCTGTTTGAAAGTGAAACCAGTTTTTGTTTTCATGCAGGCTCTGTCAATCATAGCCAGGGGAGGTGTGGCTAGGGCTGCATAAACAGAAACAAAGTGATTTAACTCCTAAATGACAGTGAATTGAGCAGTGAAATTGCAGGGGAATGATCTATACACTAAAACTACTTTATTTAGCTAAAGTAGTTTAGGTGACTATAGTGTTCCTTTAAAGGACCACTATAGGGGGGCGGAGCCTGACAGCCATGCCGAGCAGTCGCATGCAACATGGGCTCCGAAGCCAAAATCAAAAAGCGGACAAAATATGCGAGACAAAGCCCTCAATTCTGCTCTCACGACAGCCCCAGCCTAAAGGGCACACCAAAGCGACGATACCAGCCACAAATTTTCACTGCCAGCGGCGGTCTCTTACCGGAGATCGACCTGAGGCCTACGGGAGGCAAAAGCAGGCGACGCGAGGGAAGCGGCCGATCCCTCTGCAGCAGCAGCCTCCTTGGACGAAGGTCTCCCCGGAGGACTCTGCCTCTCCCCCCCCCCCCATGCCGGTGGGGGATATCCCAGCAAGCGCAAACGACGACCCAGCACCAGAGAATCACCTAGCGACACCCGAGGTGGCCGCCACGTGTGAGACCCGACCCAAAATGGCGCCTATCACACAGCCAGCAACGACGACGAACGAACAGCAAGAACCTGTCCTGCGCTCTGTAGATCGCTTGTTGCAGAATCTAAACGATCACTTCCACCAGCTATGGGTCGCACTGGAAACTTACGTACCCTATATGGCGCCGGCCCCTCGAGATGGCGGACGGGGTGGCAAGAACCGGAGGGTGAGGAGGACTCTCTCGGACCTAAAGCACTCAGACAAGCCTGCATCACACACTACTGGCCCACCTGGGCCGAGGGCCACCAAGGGTAAAACCCGGAAGCATCACCCACATGGACGGAGGGACGGCCGCCACAGAAGGCGGCAAAACATCAGTTCCCCCCGTTACTCCCTACAAGGGAAGGACCCAGCCCGAAGTGCAGGGGTCCGTGGAGTAAGGATGTTGGCCTTCATCCCGGCCCGGGGCTGGAGAGAGGGACGCACCTCGCCCCCAACAACCTGCCACCTATGTACCCACACCTACTGCACGAGCAACCTGTACCGCTCAAGGGATAGTGCGGGACAGCAGCTCATATGGAACCCGCTACCAGCTCACCTTCTGGACTCTCCACGGCAGCAAAGGTGTCCCACGCCATTCCCTCCATGCCACTGCTGCAACGCGAGAAGCCACTAAACTGCTCACTTCACGGCATGCAGAGGGAGCCGACTCCTGGTCTAGAAGCGCCCCTGTGATGGACACCACGGACAAGACACAATTAGCAGCAAAGGGCATCGGCTAAAATAGGACTACCTTGGTTCCTCATGAGCGGGCACACCTCTATGGGGACAGTATGCATCCATCAGTGTGACCTGCCAGTTTCCGATCTGAGGGACACTTCGGGACTTTTACTTTTCTGACCATGCCTTTATGCCTATTTTACTGTCGTATCTAGCTACTCTCATTTCTCACATGCACACACTACTAGTTATAATACATACATCGACTTTTCAAACGGAAGTAAGTTACCAAATACACCTATATATTCACACAAATTCCACTACCGTGGATATCGGCAAAAGCAATAAGTAACCGTGCCATGCCTTGTTATAATGACAGGCTTACTGAATACACACGTGACAACAAATGAAGCGATTACAGTCGCGCACAAGCTAGCATATATCTAAACAAGATTTAATTGTTTACCATAACCAGTCAAGCAATGACAAGCATAGCTGGAGGTTGTTTTTCGTATGTTTTAATTCTGTTCTGCTCCCGTCTACTCAATTTTACAATTGCTATTTTATACGTGTTAGTACCTTCTTGAAGAAAGCTTGTTTAACATAAAATTAGGCTACCATTCTTAGGTGATGTACTGCTGTGTTAACGTCTATTGTGAATCCTGTGTTTTACTCGACCATATGTCACCTGACGCCTGACTAACTTGACTTAGCGAGTTATCAATCCGGATCTTTTGATCCTTAGCTTGTAATTTCAAACTGAAGTTTAACTACAATATATATAAAAAATGAGGCATAGAAAATCTGGAAATGTAATCTAACTTTGCGTATTGATGTGCAAACCCTATACTGTAAATCGTTTAAACGTTTCCTCCAATTTCTCTTCTGTATCCCATACTATATGCCTTTAATAAAAGAAAGATTGACAAAAAAAAAAAAAAAGGACCACTATAGGCACCCAGACCACTTCAGCTTAATGAGGTGGTCTGGGTGCCTGGTCCAGCTAGGATTAACCCTTTTTTCTATAAACATAGCAGTTTCAGAGAAACTGCTATGTTTATAAATGGGTTAATCCAGCCTCTAGTGGCTCTCTCATTGACAGCCGCTAAAGGGCTTCCGTGCTTCTCACTGTGAAAATCACAGTGAGAAGACGCCAGCGTCCATAGGAAAGCGTCCATATGGACTGGCTGAATGCGCACGCGCATGCGCATTCAGGCAGAGAGGAGGAGGAGAGCTCCCCGCCCAGCGCTGGAAAAAGAGGTAAGTTTAACCCCTTCCTCACCCCAGAGCCTGGCGAGAGGGGGTCCCTGAGGGTGGGGGCACCCTCAGGGCACTATAGTGCCAGGGTAACAAGTATGTTTTCCTGGCACTATAGTGGTCCTTTAATTAAAGTATGAATTGTTTGGAATTCATGGTAAATTTCATATTGTAGTCTAAAATGTAAATGTCGCTTATTCACTTTCAATTCCAGATAATTCACATTTTCGTCAATAACTCTGATAGTGATTGCTAATGTCTGTGCTTCGTTGTAGGTTTTTATGCCTCTACTGTCCTACAATCAGCACAAAAATGGGGACATCTCTACTCAGCTGGATCAACCACAGCCAGAAGGATCTGACAAAGAAACGGACGACAGAGATGTCAATAAAGAAGAACCCACGCAAGAACTGCGAAGTGTTCAGCTGATTAGAGATGAACTCTTAATGAATATGCAGAAGTTCCTGAACCATATTCAGCAAACAATACAACAGCTTGAGGGTAATTTCTTAAAACTATTTATCCATGTGTCGCTCATTAGTAGCTGTTAACTCCTTATAAGGAATCTATCCACAGCTTGCTTATCTATGCAAGTTCATTTTGTTTACGGTGTTTTTTGTAAAAAAAAGTACTGATCCGATCAGTCATGTGTTATGTCCCTGAACCAGCATCTCAGCCAGTGGTTTAGTGGCACACCATGCCTTTGAAAGTGATTTATATAAAAAATAGGGGAGTATCTGCTTAACCAATAAAAACAAGAAGACATAACATAAAACTTTGCGGATGCAGTGCCACAATCTTGTAATCCCAAATGGCCACTCACACTTTCAATGAGCGAAACAAAGCACTATAGATAATTGCCAAGGAAATGGCAAGTTTAAATAAATTAGTCACGCTGATAATTAGCTAAGTGGTGATATTTTTCAGTTTTAGCGATTTTGGTCTAAAATTTACATTGTCCTTAATTATCCCCCAGAAGACTTATTTTGAGGCAATAATTAGACTTTAGTACAGTACAATATGGGTTTGTGTTATTGGAATACTTTTAGTTGAGTGAGTCATGTAAAATGTAATTTAAAAGTTATAAAGACAATCTCCCTTTTCACACATTTCATAAGCTTTAGTGCATTAAAAGGAGTGTACGGAGTTCAACCAATCAGACATTGTGTGTACGGAGTTCAACCAATCAGACATTGTGTGTATGGAGTTCAACCAATCAGACATTGTGTGTACGGAGTTCAACCAATCAGACATTGTGTGTACGGAGTTCAACCAATCAGACATTGTGTGTACGGAGTTCAACCAATCAGACATTGTGTGTACGGAGTTCAACCAATCAGACATTGTGTGTACGGAGTTCAACCAATCAGACATTGTGTGTACGGAGTTCAACCAATCAGACATTGTGTGTACGGAGTTCAACCAATCAGACATTGTGTGTACAGAGTTCAACCAATCAGACATTGTGTGTACGGAGTTCAACCAATCAGACATTGTGTGTACGGAGTTCAACCAATCAGACATTGTGTGTACAGAGTTCAACCAATCAGACATTGTGTGTACGGAGTTCAACCAATCAGACATTGTGTATATGGAGTATACGGAGTTCAACCAATCAGACATTGTGTGTACCGAGTTCAACCAATCTGACATTGTGTGTTACGGGTATACAGAGTTCAACCTCACTTTAGTTAGTGAGGATTTTTGATTATATGCAATGATGGAAAATCTATGTAACACAAGCATGAAAAGAATACAATGCTATTTAAATTACATTCAAAGGAACATTGGTGGCTTACATATGCCTTTTGCTTTTTGTGCTTGCCAGCAGTCTGATGTGGCTATGAATCATCTTATAGTGCCTGTTAAAAAGCTGGAAATCTATAATTCTGGGATTGTTAACAAACTTTATTCATGTAGTTGAATTGCAATATAGTAGTGCTATTACACCTAGTATAGTGCTCCTATTAAAATTAGTTATATTTCCTAAATGAATCCATTCAATCTAGTGCGATAGTCGCAAGTTTGTGTAAGTCCCTGTGTTTAATGATATATCTAAGCAGGTTTTAGAATAGTTTTTAATTTTTTGTCCATTTAATATATAAATAGCAGTTACAAATATATATCCAACATGGATTATATATAACAACCCAGATCTCTCAAGAATTTGAAAAACTGTGTATGTTATGTTTTCTATTGTATTGAGTTGGACAAGAGCACCTGGGTACTGCCTGGTTTACTAAGAGTGGGCGATAATATTCACACAACCCTGAACCTTTTATTTGTGCATGTTTCTTTTATATCCCCTGGGAAACCATTTTTAGTTTTTAAATATAGCAGATCGATTATGGGCATTGGTGACCCTTTGCTTTACTTTTATAATTCTTACATGGCACTCTTGTTTGCAGGAGAAATTAAATTAGAGATGCCCCATGTAAATCTGGAAGTCGATCCTGCAGTCCTAGCAGCAGACCCATCTGTTGTTGAAAAACTTGGGCAATGTGTAATGAATTGGCAGACACAAATGTCTGCAGCTTTGGAGGAACTGCTACAAAAGAAACCTCAGGTATCCATTTTAACTGCATTATGTTTAATTGCACTTTGTTCATGAAAGAAAAGCATAGTATGGAACATACAGAATGGGTTACCTGCCAGTGAGAATACTCTCAAAAGAACAGTGCAATGTGCACTTTAAGTCAGATATATTTTATAGTGATCGTATGGATATTTCTAATATATATAGCTTGCAGGTACCTCTCCATTTGGCTGCTATAAGAAGGTTCACGTTTTATGTAATCCTTTTGTTCCTTCTCCCCCTTATGCGACCACACTCCTCTCCTCCTTTCTGGCACCATGCCTCTAAACCATTTTTTATGAGGTCTGGATTCGAATCCCCTGTTGACTATAGAAGTGGGGCCCAGAGACTCTCTTATTTCCTCACCCTATTTAATTTATTTTCCTTCCAATTCCTTTCCCTTTTCCTTCCCAATCCTCTTCTCTAGGTACTCCACAGGAACAACGTGTTGTGGCCTCGTATACATTATATGCTTCTATGAATACATGCAATCAAAGGATAATGTTTGAGATGATACCTTTATTATGTTGCATCAATATTGTTAATACAATAGTTTAAAAAAAAAATAATTAAAAAAATAATTATTTTAATAAAAACGTACTGAATTATGTTCTATGGGTTTGCAGGGTAATGGACCTCTGGCAGAAATTGATTTCTGGCGTGAAAGAAACGCCACTTTAAGTGCACTTAGTGAACAGCTCAAATTGCCTGCTGTGAAGAAGGTTTTGAATGCTCTGTCCATTGCTGACCCTGGTTTAGTCCAAAACCTGGATTTAACGGTCGCAGAGCTGGTAAAATATCATGTGGAGGCTGCTGATAATGTCCGATTTCTCTCAACTTTGGAACGTCATTTCAAGGTCAGTCTCCGTTAGAAGAGGAAGCACAACATTACTCCATACTAATTATGAAACCTTTGTTAGTCTTTAAAAAAGGAATGGGCATCCGTACATTATGACATATAGTACAGCAAAAGGAATGTACAGCAAGTAACATGCGTATTTAGTTTTTAAAAATCAAGTAAAGTTCAATTCCCAAAAGCCAACTTCCTATGTCATACATTGACACTGTCACTCCATTGACATGTTTCTGTCTTCCTGATTTAAGTCTACTGATGGCTCCTTTGCTACAAATTAACATTTGTTATTTTGATAGAAGTGTTAAATTCATGGATCTGGACGTGCTCTTCATGCATGTCATCTTCTTCTGCATTCTCTCTACACATCTTTTCTTTGTCCTTTCTTACATTCATTACTATCTTCCCTCCTCACATCTCTCCCTCTACACACATCTTCTGTGATCTATTTACCTCTTTCAAACGATCTTTTACATTTTTTTCTCACTTTATTCAAATGACTTTTCCTTCTTCTATGCTCTTAATCTTTCAGATTTTCTTTACTCCTTTTAATAATAAACCAAAACTTTCCAGCCACATGAATCCAATGAAATAGTGCACTTTATTGGTACCACACCAACCAAACCTTCCAGAGTTTGAGCAAGGTCATTGGGAGCGAAACGCCACTCTGTTGGTGTGGAACCAATAAAGTGCACTCATTTATTGAGGTTTGTTTGGCTGTAGCTTTTTAAATTATTATGGAAGTTATGTCGGGGAAAGCTGTTGCTCCCAATACTCAGAGGTACAGCAAAAAGAGTTGTCTGGACACTCAGGGGTTATTCAAAAGCAGATTAATTGGAGTGTAGTGTAACACAAAAATAGCAGCTTTTCCATCCCTATCTGAGGTCTTTAACAAACTTGAGCACCTTGTGGTTATAATATGGAGGAGTGCGGATCCGTTATTCTTTTGATGCTCCAACCTCAGTGACTTGAATAGCGCCACCATTTGAACTATATCAATGCTGTCTCCATTTGAGTATTAATAATGCTCCAACACTCCTGTTGTGAGCTCTCCTTTCATTTAAGGAAACAATATGAAAATAGACATTGTTACATACCAAGTCCCATTACGCAGACCACATGCAGTGAATATATAGTGCAGTAATTAAATCATTTAAAAAGGGGGTATATGGAATGTCATATTACTAAATCTCCCCTAGATATTTCACAATGGGAATGATATATCCTGTCCCAACAACTTACTTGTTATATGGCATTGCAAGGAAGCATCAACTCTTTGCTCTGCCTTTAATCTCCCCAAACATGGCATGGAATGGTCTAGTGCTCCCACTGGTTGCGACTCACTGGGAAATAACTTGCAGCCCATGTTCAAAATAAGTATTCTGTTATTACAATACTGGGGGAATTAGTTTTCCAAGATATCAGATTGGAATAAGGTAAGACAGAACTGAACTGATATCCAAAGTGGAATGACAGTGGGCAAATATTTGAATATATAGAAACATTTTGCAATTTTTGAAAAAGAAATTTTAAATGCAGGGCCAACATATATATATATATATATATATATATATATATATATAAACACCAAAGATAATCAGCACTCCCAGGATTTGTAGAAAAACACTTCTTATTTATTCCAATTGTCAACGTTTCAGTTCCGCTTGGGAACTTTCATCAGGACAGCAAGCAACCCGTTGTGCTGGTTATCTTTGGTGTTTATCTATCAGTGCAATCGAGCACCGGGTCATTTGCCATGTGAGTAGGAGTGCAAGGTTTTTTTCTTTTTTATATATATATATATATATATATATATATATATATATTTAAATTAAACCTTTGTAAATGTGTGTAAAATGAAAATCAATACAATTTATCCTTTTAAGATACTTGTCATCACCTTTATTTTTTTTGCTGCAGAATTTAGCTCATGGCACAGGATTTAATGTTGTTCTGGACACCATTCCACCTATGATGAATGCATTAAGAATGGTATGGATTATCTCTCGTCATTACAACAAGGATGAAAGGATGGTACCATTAATGGAGAGAATTGCCTGGGAAATTGCAGAAAGGGTTTACAGAGTTCTCAACATACGCTCATTGTTTAGGTAAGTCATCGGACAATATTTGGGTTAACAGATTTAGAACAATGTGGCACCCTATCCTAACAGTGCTAGCGATAGAAGCAACTGGCTTAAAATAGCTGAGACAAATAACACTGCACTACAAGTGAAAAAATATGGATTTTATTTAAACCGAAAGTGTAATGAATGAAATATAGAACTGTGTGCTATATAATAAATTCATATTCATTAGAAGCTAAGGATTTCATAAACAATGAGCATACACTACACTATTGACTTTTTATATAGGGAGTTTTATAAAAGATGCATCCTAAACCACTGATTTTAATGGTGTTTGCTGCATACATTTTCCTTAAGCATCACTAAAAAATACACTGATCAGCCATAACATTAAAACCACCTGCCTAATATTGTGTAGGTCCCCCTCGTGCTGTCAAAACAGCTCTGATGGGTCAAGGTATGGACTCCACAAGACCTCAGAATGTGTCCTGTGGTACCTGGCACGAAAACATCAGCAGCAGCTGATGGATCCGATTTGTTGTTCCAGCTCATCCCACAGATGCTCAATCAGATTGAGATCTTGAGAATTTGAAGGCAAAGGCAACACCTTGAACTCTCATGTTCCTGAAACCATTCTTAAATAATTTTTCAATGTGGCAGGGTGCATTATCCTGCTGAAAGAGGTCCCTGCCATCACCATTGCCATGAAGTGGTGTACGTGAAATGCAATAATCTCTACAATGTCAAAGTACCATCCACATAAATGCCAGGACCCAGCAGAACATTACTCAGAGCCCTTTTCCCATAGTGCATCCTGCTGCCATCTCTCCCCCAGGTAAACAAAACACATGCATCTTGCCATCCACCTGATCTAAACAAAAACATGATTCATCAGACCAGGCAATTGCTCCATGGTTCAATTCTGATGCTCACGTCCCCATTGTAGGTGCTTTCAGTAGTGTGCGAGGGTCATCATGGGCACTCTGACGGGTCTACGGCGAAATAGCCTTATACACAGCAAACTGCAATGCACTGTGTGTTCGAAAGTCTTTCCATCATGACCAGCATTATATTTTCCAGTAACTTGAGCTGCAGTAGCTCTTCTGTGTGTTTGGACCAGACAGGCTAACTTTTGCACCCCCCCTGCATTAATGAGCCTTGGGCGCCCTTGACCCTGACACCGGTTCACCAGTTGTCCTTTCTTGCACCATATTTGGTAGGTACTAACCATTGCATACTGGGAACACCCCACAAGACTAGCCGTAATGGCGATGCTCCGACCAAGTTGTATAGCCATCACTCAGATCACATGAAATTCAAGAACGAACTGTTCACTTAACAGGTGCAATTTTAACAATATAATCAATGTTATTCACTTCACCTGTCAGTGATTTTAATGTTGTGGCTGATCAGTGTATGTGACCTGTTTTTCTTACTTGATATCACTGTTCTACTTTAGCTCTTCAAAAAGTAAACTAGACAAATATCACCTCTGTTATAGATTTGGACTTTATTATAGTGAAAGGACTGTTGTGTTGCAGCAGAGTAGTTCATCACTGTCATAATAAATAAATATATAATACTGGTCTTGGTTGTCCTTATGTCATTTTTAATGTATATTAGAGCCACTAACAACACTTAAAGTAATTTTTTATTGCATAAATGTATACTGTCCTCAGAGAGAACAGGGAAACCGCAAAAAACAAGGCTATGGATGCCAGACGGAGCCTGGATTTGTGGAAAAGTGCTTATCTTGGCATGCGTGCCAAGATTGAAGCTTCAGGAAGAGACCAACGATGGGAGTTTGACAGAAAACGATTGTTTGAGAAAACGGACTATTTGTCTGGTATATGTCAGGACCTCTTCAATGTTCTGCAGGTAGTATTACTTTATGTTTATTCAGTAAACCATGAATAATTATATGACATGCAGAGAAGCAATTTACAGAACTCTGACCCAGGCCCATTGCATATATTGTCCATTGCAGTATGTTATCTCAATCTCCAGATCATTTACTTCCAGTCTGCTCCTCTTTTTTTTCCTCATCCTTCTGGTCTATCACTCTTTTTTGATCTTTCACCATCAGTCCTCTAAATGCCATGCTATCTCTTCCTAAGTGTCCTGAACTCTTACCCTCAAACCACAGGTTTTGTGCTTTCAACTGGTCTCCTGAACTCTGTTTCCCCATTACAAGGGTTGCCATCAGAAATTACTTCACAAGTCTGTGCTCGCGGGGCCTACCCCAGAGCCTACCTCCGAGCCTGCCCACATGGCCCGCCCCTGAGTCCGCCTACCTGGCTCTCCCCGAGTCCGCCTACATGGCCTGCCCCAAGTCGTCCCACAGGGACCATCCTAAAGCCACCCACAAAGATGAAGTGTGTACTGAATTTGGTGTTTGTATAGTGGATGTAGAATGTGTGTAGTGGATGCAAAGTGCTTGGGTAAAGTGTATGTGGTGTGTGTTGTGGTGTTTATAGTGGATGCAGATTGCATGTTTGCACCCCGTGTGGTGGATGATATGTGTGTGTGTGTAGTGGATGTGTCTTTATATTTCACAAATGCAGTGAGGTGTTTTTTTCCTTTTAATTTTTATTAATTAAAAAAATAAAAATGTTCTTAATTAAAAATAAAAAGTTATCCCCCCCCCTCCCTGCCTCTTACCTGTAGCCAGGGAGGGGGGGGACACTGGATTCCCTGGTGGTCCAGTCGGTGGCTCAGCTGGTTGGGCCAGCAATGAGGGTCCTGTAGTCTTCATCTTCCCCCTCTGGGCTCTACTTCTGTCGTGAGCCCGGCATGCGTTGCCCATCATGATTGTCACCCCTGGTGGCGGCCCTGCCCATTACCATTAGATCCCATAGTCTTTTCAGTTCAGAGAACTACTGCCCTCAGTCTCCATGTCTCCTGACTTAACTCAACAGACCAGTTGCTGTTGTTTTCCAGGTCTATCTTCCTCAGTCTTCAAATGTCTTACGGGTACACTCTAGGCACTATAATATTTTCATCTAATTTAATTGGTAATAGTGCCTGAAATCTGCTAGCGCAGGCCCTACTTTCAATGTTAAACCATTTTCAAAAAGTTTAACACTGACGGAGGCTCCCTGACCTTTACATCCCAATCTCCAAAGGAGGTAGAGATTGCACCTATTCATACCCGCAATGGGCAGTCTTAATGACCTGAAAGCGGTCAACTGACACTCTCAGCCAATCACCACCACCCGCTGCTCTTTGGGTTGATGCTTCCACCATCGCATATGGCCCTTTCAATGAAATGAGGAGGTTACAGCACTTAAAATGTCCCTTTAACCTCGGTTCACAGATTTCTTTACAACCTGTCACATTATTTACAGGAATTCCAATAGCTCTCTTCAATTTGCGTCTCTCCTTTTTGTCAGCTTTAACTGCCTTTCCATGCTCTCTCTCTTTCCTTTCAATGCGGTTTCATTTCTCTCTTGATTTTTTATTTTTTTTTTTTTTTAATTTTTGAAAAACATTTTTTTTTGTCGTGCAGATAGGTACAGCAGTCTCAAGTACGATTTTTAAAACTTAATGTAACATATGTATGGCATGAGTAAGACTTGCACATTTTAAGTAAGTAGTGGTTCAACGGCATAACAGTATAACATAAGCGAGTGATGAATAAATGTTAGCAGATCGATACTAATGAGCTTGGGATTGAAGTGCTGATATATGCTTCCTGGCTTATCATTGGCGTGAGTGTGTGCCCTGTGTTAGACTGAACCTAAATGGGCAGCAGCAGGCTGGATTTTAGTGAAGAGTAACTGCGGTGCTATGAGTTACAGCGGTACATGTCTGGCATGTAGATTGTGTAACAGTTAAGTGGCTTGAGCTTAGGCTCAAAGAGTGTAAATATCTCTCAGTAGGGCGCTAGGACTAAAGACCAGGAGACAAAAAGCAACGAAAGAGCAGTGTCAAACATAATATGTTAATGATTTTTAGGCTTACGCTTTCCCTGAGCGGGATGTGCTGTGTGTGTGTCTAGACAGGGTTGTAGGAATCAAGCGTTAGGGGACAAGCTAGGGTCACCTGTCTGAGCTTAGTCTATAAGGTAAATTGAAGGGATGTAGCCGGGCTAACGTTATAGCAGTGTAATAACAGCGTTAACCTTTGTGAAATGTTGTTGTTCTTGTGCCGTTGGGTTATCAGCAGCTTAGGATAGAGTCCCTGTCCAGAGTCTGTCTTGACTTTTATATGATTTGCCATACATTTTCTTTGGGTTCCCCTTTTTATCATGCTCCCAGTTTCCCACAGCTCTCCCCACAGCTCGACACAGCTCTTACCCTTTTTCACAGTTGTGTGTCATAAGCATGATTTACCCTTTCAGTCCAAAGGAGTGTACTTAACCCACTTGCAGAATAAAGGTTGTAAAATACATCTGGTGCAGATGATAATGTAGTAAATATTGAAATCTTTTCCACGTTTCAAACCTGCAGGTTCTGGAAGAGTTCTACAACATTTTTGGCCCTGAACTGAAAGCTGTCACTGGGGACCCAAAGCGAATTGATGATGTATTGCGGAGAGTCAATGGCTTAATACAGCCTATTGAAACCTTGAGCTTTGATCCTTTCAACATAAAATGTGCACAGCAATGGAAGATTATCATGGAAGACTTTAAAAGTGAAGTTCTGGTACGATGGCTCTTCTTAGAAAATTGTAAATCTTGAAATGATTACTACAGTAACTTCTTATCTCCCCCCCGCCCTCTCTCTGGTGTTATGTTAATTAATTTACCAACTCATTAGATCAAAGCTGTCTAAGAGTTAAATATTGAGATTATGTTTTTTGCTATGCGCATATTCTGATTAAATCCCAAATAGATAATCATTAGATCAATATATAATTAGGGTAGGAGTAATTAAAATTCAACTAAATAAGAATCAGGATATGCATAAGTTGTACTAGAATGAATAAGAAAGAAATGTTTATTTAACATAAGGGATTATTGTCAATCTGAATATATAAAAAGGACATTAAATTGCTACTGAGCGTAGGGTCCTAGATTGCTACTGAAGGTGGTAACAAGGCAGAATAGATCGTAGGATGTATAACGTGGCAGTATATTATTGTGTATTATGTTTATTATTATTTTTCTTGTTTATATTTTTTTCTTGTAATTTCTTTGTAATTGAAAAAAAAAAAAAAAGAATTCAAATATGAAAATAAATATATTCCCTTTTCATTGATCCCAGAAAAGTCCAAACAAAAATATATCCTAGAATGTTTTTTATGCTGAATTTTTTTTTTCCGTTTAAATAATAACAGGCCATTGAAGGAGAGGCCATAAACTTCATAGATGAATCGTTTAAAACTCTACGATCAGCTGAAGCAGCATTTGATATGCTATTGAAATTTAAGCACATACGTTCACGAGATGCCATCAACAAACAGATGATGATGAAATTTAATGATATCCTGGAACAGTATTGTAAAGAGGTAAGGTGAAATGTATAGAATAGATAGAATATGTAGCCCACTTAGGTTATATAGTAATGTAAATTTTGCATATTTAAAAAAAAAAAAAAAATTGTAGAAAGGAAACTAGCAGCCAAACAGGGCTGACGTGTTTTCTCGAGCTCCGTGTCCTAATGCACTAAAATGCACTAAAATGCACATTTTTTGGGTGAAAACGAGCACCCACCCAACTATAAACCCCCCTCCCCCCATCTACTGGGAGACATTGACATAGGGAGGAAAACAAAAAACAAAGAGCAGATAAAGGCCCGACAAGCAGGGACATAGGAGAACTCCTCCGGGGCTCCCAAAAGTCCACATGGAACAAAATGGCGTTGGCTGAAGAGGAAACATCTTACTCATCGGACGACAAACCATTTGACCCAGGAGAAGGGGCCTTGGTCAGACCACAGGCACAGCAACAAGCTTCCCTCCCGGTCACGGCAGCCCTACTAAAAAGCATGTTGGTAGAACTCCGGACGAATATTGAGGCCAACATGGCCTTTGTCAAGGAGGCCATTGCAGATGCCAACTCTCACCTTTCTCTTTTGGAGGCCTCATCCATTTGTCTTACTCTCCTGATGAAAGCCAAAATAAAGAGTTGATTTAAAAAAAAAAAGGCAATTCACATGTTTCTTCCCACATAGTAGGGCTGATATAAATAAAGATGGCTGAATGGGGTTGCTGTATCTCTTGTGCCGAGGGAACCTTTTGACATATCACATCTGGACTACTATTGTGGGTGGGATCAGTCTGATATTATAAATTATATAGGTTATCTCTGTACCCAAGTGAGCTACACCTGTATGAGACTAGAGTGGGAACTCAAGTTGATTGATTTTTGGTTCATTATCAGTGTTCGCTAATATTGCTTTAGCTTTTTTATTTCTTGTAAAGATTTCAAAAACTTAATTTTTTCATAAAAAGGTCTGCCCAGCATAATTTTATTTTATCTTAACCTGGTAGGTTGATATAGTGAACAAGCTTTTCACCAAACACCAAGACAACCCTCCACTTTACAAGGATCATCCTCCTGTGGCTGGATCCATATACTGGGAGAGATCACTTTTCCACCGCATCAAGCACACCGTCATCAGATTTCTGGAAGTGGAAGAAATGTTGACTACAGAGAGAGGGAAGACAGTATGTTTATGACTTTACTACTATAAATAATCATAGTACTTCCTAAAGCTTTATAACTTTTAATACTGGCTTGTTGAACTAGAATTATAAATAAGGTTAATGCTTTTTGTGATTTTTGTAGTAGTAGCAAAGATGTCATTGCCTTTTTTATGTATGTCCGTCTTTGCCCCGTAATCTAAATATCCCAAGATTTTCTTTAAACTGTTGTCATCACTTCTCTCATAACTATCTCCATGTCATCTGAAGGATCAAGGGTAAATTACTTGATGCAGAATTCCTTGAATTCAATCTGTGTTGGTCTAGAGGAAAAAAACTGCCTGGGGTCGGGAGCAAATTTACCTGTAATACACATTTTTTAATGTAGTGCTTTGCACGTATGAGAATTGATTTTTTTTTTTTTTTTGTTCTTTTTAGGCAAAAGCTAAATATTTGGAAGTTGCCAGAAAAATGAAGGAGTATGAAGATTTAAAATATGAAATGTGGAAAGAGAACACAGCTCAGATACTACCCATGCTGCTGAAAAGAAGTTTACTTGTTAACATTCATACATCCAGAGCTAGTGTCCAGTCGAATGCATCTGTTTCTGATCTGGTAATGAACTTAACGTTGTTTTGTCACTGACAGTTATTTACTAAAGTGAGAATTCAACTTGAATGTCAAATGTAAGGCAACAGTAGTCAAACTGAAAGTATAGCTTACTGAATATTCCCAACTTGGCTATTTTGACCTTAAATTTGACATTGAAACTTTAGCGAATAACCTTATAAGTTCCCCTCACTTTACTTAGTATGTAAAATAAGCAACGATTTTCCTTTAAAATAGAATTACTGGTATAGGAATCATTTTACCGCATTGAGTGATTGCAGCCAAAATCGTCTGATATACAGTATATTGGCAAATTCCTAAACTAATCTCTGAACAGAGCAGCCATTGCTCATTTCATTGTGCGTCACCCTTTGTGGTAACCTCAAGCTTTTGCTCAAAATGATTTTCAAAATAATTTCACGGTTTACTCCTTAACCTTCCCCCACCTCAAAAAAAGCAATAACATTTCTATATATATATATTGGTCATTGGCCAGAAAGAAATGCAATTAATCATTTTTGAATGCTTTTATCAGAATGCAGACCACATTGAGGCAGATAGCGATTATAAGACCGTCCGTTATGCGGTAAACTTTGCACCTGAGCTGCAAGAAATTATTACAGAAACAAAGCACTTGGAGCAGCTAGAATTTTCTGTTGGTGAATTGCCGAGAAATGTTGCACTTCAAGAAGAAAAGTTCTTAAGGTAGTTAAGTTCTATACGACCTAAATTTCTATTTAAAGTGTTTTTTTTTTTGGTGTGCCTGTAATATACACTGAACTAATTTGATGATATACTTGGATTGTATTTTCAATATCATGTTTTGATCATTAATCTTTGTTATATTTCTGAAAGATTGTCTTATATATCAGCTGTCAGGTTAGTTAACTTGGCTCCCATTCTACTTGGGTAGGACTTGGGAAGGAAAAAGTGGAATTTTCACCATTTGCAGAGAACAACTGCATTGTTATTTTCTCATTGATTTCAAACTCCGTATTTACTAGTTCATGCTGGGTTCTGCTACGCTCAGTAGACCATCTATAAAATTAACACTATTGAGTTAAGTCCGTAAACTATGAATTGTTCTTAGTTGACAAGAGAATTGCAAATGCTTGGCAAAATAACCAACATAGCAAATTTGTCCAGCTGAACTATTTGACTTAAAATGTGTAATTCTCTGGTCAATTTTCCAACATTTCTTGCCTTGTGAATATTCAAATGTATTTTATATATTTAGACTTCAGCAGTCATGGAGCTATCATATAAGTAATTTTAGTGGCTGCTTTGAGCTTCATTGAATCCTACATCCACAGATACCATCAACCTTTCCTTAAGCTTTTGCTCTTCGTTTTACCCTGTCTCTACTGCACTGTCCTCTCTGAAAAGCTTTACCTGTGCTCTGAGTAACCTTCTAACCTCCGGAATATCTTTGTGCACTTGTACGTATTGATCTGAGAAGCTATAGAAAGACACTTGATTATTATAAATGTATGAATTCGCTACTATAACATATTATTTAAAGATACTGCTACATTTGCATTTGTTTAATAAACCCTTTACTATTATTACTGAGTGGCCACTATTTGAGTTAATTGCTGGAAATACATTTAACACAGAACCAATATTATCCCCTGACCAAATGCGTTTAAAAATCGTCAAAAAATCGAAATGTAAAATCTAAAATATGAAACTATAGAATCCTTGGTTCATGACCCGATCATATAAATCTGTGCCATAGAATGTCCTCACTCTGAATTTATTTAGCTTGATTATCTCCAGCTATTTACATTTCTTTCTATGTTTTATATCCACTGCTTCTCACCGACCATTTTCTCTTTCTGTTCCTTACTGCTTTGTGCCTGCTGACGGTATGTCCTTAACTGTGCTAACTGTTATTCTTCTCCAGCCATATAATGCTGTTGTTAGGCACGGATATTTTGTCTCTCAATGTTATAAAAAATAAGAATAAAATACCTAGCAGAGAACGCCAATAAAATAAATGCACTGCTAAATTGTCTCAATTTTATATTGAATTTAAATTGCTCAACTTGAAATATATGGTAATATTTATTTTGGTATAGTATAACAAAGAAAAACCTTTTGTAGGTACACTGGGGACATGAAACACATGCTGACATCCTATGAGAAAATGATGGGATTACTAAATGAAGCTGAAACACAGCTCCTTGAAGGCCACATTCGAGACCTTTTGAAAGTCTTTCGATCTGGATATAGAAGACTGAACTGGAATTCATTAGGTAAAACACATTTCAAATGAACAATATACCGGTATATATGTATGTAGAAATATACATACAGATATAGAACCTTATGAAAATATGTATTTCCTCAGCTTCATTATTTACATTTTAAAATTTTTTAGCATTGAATTTGGAAGGAGAGGAATTGAGGAGGATGGGTAAAACAGGAAGCTTCAGTCAAAGTTCAAATACATAGTTGTAACTAAGTTCAAGCCAGGAATAATTGTTGGGTATATAATACCTTTTAAAATAGCCTTCATAATATAATATGCTGACCAAGATTTAATTTAAAAAGTGTTGAAAAATTGTATTAACACTAAATGTTTTATGCATTTCTTTTTGTAGGCATTGAAGACTACATCAAGCGCTGTGTCCAGGCAGTTTCAAAGTTTGAATCATTGGTTCATAAACTCCAGAAGAATGCAAATGACATTCATTCCACCTTATCAGCCATTGAGTTTGCCAACCTCTTTAAATGTATGCCTACGAAATTTGGAACAGACATTCCAGGTATGATGTTTTTTTACAAGCGTGCTGAAAAGTGCTGTGTTTAGTTTGCATTCCAATTGTTTTCGTGTCTTTGTGATCATGTCATTAATAATACGGTATAACTAATCTGCGTGTGTTCTGACTTGCTCTCTTCTATAGAATACCAGAAAATTGAATATTTTTGGTGAAAATGCATAAATATTAACAAATAAAAGGTGCTGCACAAAACATAATGCTAAATAAAATTAATAAAAGAGTTACAAAAGCAATGAAGAGTGGTAAAGAATGTTGGAATTGATATTTTTTTTTAGTACATCTCTCCCTAGGTTTCTCATTGTTCATGGACTGAATTCCTATGAATTCATACTAGAGAAAAATAATATGCCTAATTATTATATTGCATGTTGCTATGTCAGTACTACAGCTGTCAAGTTGTTAATTTATAAAAGGTTCTTAACAATTGAAATAGGTGTTTAAACCCTCAGTAATGCCAAAAATATCCATTTGTTAATAAATGTTATTGCTGAATGATTTACAATGTACAGTGGGACCTCGGTTTACGAATTTAATGCGTTCTTCGGGAAGTTTCTGATTGCGAAAAATTTGTAAACCGAAAAGCGGTTTCCCATAGGAATGCATTGAAAACCAATTCATCCGTTCTCGAGGTCAGAAAAAACTCAAAATAAGCTGGCATGGAAACCAACTCACAATGCAGAGCACACAATAAAAGGCATGCACACGACAAAGCTCAGCTCCCTACCTTTCCACAGCTTGAGAAATGCACCAGAAAGTCCCAAAACAACTGCAAACTATTTCCAGAATGGCTCCAAAACTCGATGCAAAAGCTGCTCCAACACCTACACACTCGACGTCACGTGCTACCCAGCATGCAGGGGGCGGTGCTATAAACCTCCCAGGTGCAATGCATCCTGGGGAAACTTGCTTTGTATTGCAAAACAAATTTGTAAACCGAGGCATTATTTTCAATGGATGTTCATTTGTAAACCGAAAATTATGTTAACCGAGGCGTTTGTAAACCGAGGTCCCACTGTATAGTAAAAATATTATTGTATGTAATATTGTAGGTAGGCAGAAATCAAATTCCCTTTATAGAATGGGCAATATGTAAGCTACTGTTTACTTGTTTGAGTTTAAACAATACATTTAAGAAACGTGGCCCAAAGTGCCAATGCAAGTTGGATCCAAGAATTATTTATATCATTTTTGCTATTTACTACGTTATCATCAACTTTATTTTATACTGCTTGTTTTAAAAAAAATATTTTTAGATGATAGTTATAATTTCCTGGCGTGTAACAGATGCTATGTTAGTTTTTTTTAATGGAACTTCCCTTCTAAAAAAGTGCCTCTAGTGTCGCGAATATAGTTTCACTATAACTGTTTATGTGTTTATGTAGATGTGAAAGAATTCTTTGAGCATATTGAATCAGAACGCTCAAAAGTCATTGATATTATGGTAAGAAAGTATTCAGCAGTTGGATCAATACTAACTAAAATCGAAGGACTTGTTTTGAACACAAACACCGGAAGAAACCCTAAAATGGCTCCGTATTATGTCTACTGGGAAGGACAAGTTTACAGCACCCTAACAAAGATGGTCTTAAGGTAAACAAAATGATAGAACATATAAATATTCTTATTATTTCATTGAACCCTAAAAACCTGACTTTTTTTCACAAATGATAATGCTGTGTATTGTATACCTCTCTATACACTCCTGCAATCTCTAGCTTGCATCCATGGTTGTAATTATATATGCACTTAAATTAATCAATTCTGTTTTAAAGTGCTTTGTATTATTTTATTTTATTACAACCACTTTATTTATATTTAGTAACTATATGCTGGCATTATACATACAGAAGTTAAAATATTACAATTAACATGTTTATTAATATTCTTATGGGATTTACATTGTCACAAGTCGATTACATACAGTTATCATGACCCCCACCCACAACCAAGAATTAGCTCTGGAGCTCCCAGAGAAACATTTTCATATGTCAAATTTATATATATGTTGATCTACAGGTCCAATGATTTATTATCCAGGTGGAGAACAACAAGAACTTTCAGACTAACTTTTTTTTATATAATTATTTGTCTTCTGATTATATATGTGTATAAGTACAAAAGAGAGCCTATTGCCAGTCTTCTAAAAGGAAATTTACACCCTCGATTATATAACAGATGACTAAAAACTGATGTATGATTGCTTGATTAACCGTGCTGTTTTCTACCTTGTTTAGAAATTTTCAGGCATTTAATACTCTTATACTTGGAAATATTCCTCTGTTTCAAGTTGAAGCAATCCTGTCTGCCCCAGAGATCATCCTTAATCCTAATTTCAATGAAATCTACAAACTGACTAGTCAGTGCTACAAAGGCTGTATAGAGGCTTCAAAGGTACAATATTCATTTTAGTTGTAGAATGTAACATGTAGAAGATAAATAGCTCAATTCTTTACAACTAGTACATATATGGCAGAATATGCCAATTAAAAATCTCGAAATAGCCACATTTTTTTTTTTTTTTGTCAATCTTTCTTTTATTAAGGCATGAAGAATGGGGTACAGAAGAAAAATTGGGGGAAACATTCAAGAGATTCACAGCATAGGGTTGTTACATCAATCAGAGAGTAGATAATGTTTCCAGGATTGCGATGCCTCATTTTTTAAAAAATTTTTGTTGTTAATCTTTAGCTTGAAAATACAGGCTATGGACCATAAGATCCGATTGGTAAGTCGCAGAATCATTACAACCAGACATCTGGAGAAACACGGTTAGACAGTATTTGCTCAATTTAGGATTAACAGAACAAGCTTAACTTAAGTGGTACAAATTAAAGTAAAGATGTCAGGGTGATGATCCTCGCTTTAGTGTGTGTGTAACAGGTTATCTCTCGCTTTAGTGTATGTGTGACTGGTTATCTTTCGCTTTAGTGTGTGTGTGACTGGGTATATCTCGCTTTAGTGTGTGTGTGATAGGTCATTCCTCGCTTTAGTGTGTGTGTGACAGGTTATAAATTACATACATCTAGTTTGGAACTCCGAGAACTAGCTAGATAAGGAGGTATAAGTAATTAACACAGTAGGTTAACATGCTAAGTAACTATGACAAGCTGATATTCCACTGGGTCATGCAGTCAGCATCCTATCCTCCTCGCTAGCATAAAAAAGTGGCCTAAACAGTGAGTTGTAAAGCATAACATAAAAATATAAAGGAGACATCAAATGAGAAAAAAAAAAAGAACCAGAAAAAACTATAACATTTGCGGATAAGAACCGTATGGGGCATCAGTTATGTCTAAAGTCCCGGTCAGCCTACCCCAGCAAGAGGTATACCACAGTCCCACTCTGTTGCTTTTGCGAGTCCTGGTCTTGGTCGCGGCATGCGTTCAGGGGGTACACCGTGTTGTGGTTGTGGGACGTTGTTGCGCTGACCCGGTGTTGCTGCCGTGTTGGGCCCTGTGCCTCGCCATCCCCGCTCCCGATTTGATGGCAAGGTGGTTCCCATCCGGTGAGCCTTCGGCTTGCCCGAGTGCCTCATGTTCGTCTGACGCCCCAGCGAAGCTGTGCTTGCTTGGTTGTGTCTCTCAGTCAGGGTCTGTGTGCAGTGGCCGCTGGAGACAGGCCGGTATATTAAGTTTTGGCGGGTTCGCCATTCCGTCCGGGTGTTTCCTCTGGGTCCCAGATTCCTGCCCCTCCGGCTCCGGGCCTTAATGAGAGCCCTCGCCTTGTGTCCATGGAGCCTCCCAATCTCGGTGGTTGGCTCGGGGGCCCGCGGGTTCTCCCTTTCCCGGGTGTCCCCACGGGTGTATGGACGGCTTGGAGCGAACTCCTGGTGGGTTCCCAGCCCAGAAAGGAGTCGGGCAGTCAGGACTGCAGTTTCGAACGCCCTCTTGGTGGGTGCTGCTGGTTTAATTCTCGGCTTGGTTTCGCAGGCTTTCCTCCGCTCTGGTGTTAGTAGGCCCAAGCTGCTCAGCTTCAGTTGCGGCTTGGCGGCCATGTTGGTAGCGCTGTGCTGGTTGCTCATGTGTCGCTCGCTTGTCTGTAACAAGGTAAGCGGTTGCAGTCTGGCCTCCAGCTTGCGCCAGAAATCATCGAAGATTGCATCCAACCTCTGTAGGGTCCCATGCTGTGGGTCTGTAGGCTTAGGGGGACGCGTGGCATCCGCCATGCTTGTTGCCGCTTCATGTTGTGTGCTTTTCAGTGCAGTCCCCCACCGCACCCTCTCTGGTCTCAGTTTGCCTCCCTGATGTGGACCGCGATCACCCCCGACGGTCCAGGGGGGGGAGTAACGGGGCTCCTGGTTGTTAAACATCGGAATCATGTGGCGCCGGACCGGGAGATCGGCCGCCTCTCCCGCTCTACGAGCGCCAGGCCTCATGTCAGAAGTCAGTCGGCCAGCCGGCCTCAGATTAGTTGCAGACCTCGGTGTCCTGTTAGTGCCCTTTTGTGGGTCAGGTAAGTCTAGTTGGGTTGCCAGGTTCGAGTTATTTAGGGCCAGAAACTACAGAATTTGCTCTATTGTCTGAGGAGCTCTGCAGTAGCACGTCTGCCTTCCATGCTGGTCAGGCCCCGCCCCGCATTTTTTATTTTATATATAAAATCTTAAAAGAATACTGCTTCAAGCATATTTTGGTTGATATACCTCCAAAGAAAACAAGCATGTATTTTGTTTTGCATGTTTTCTTTCAGGGCATATGAAATGCTGGCTTTCAAAAGCTACAGATTC
Organism: Pelobates fuscus; assembly: GCF_036172605.1. Lineage (NCBI taxonomy): Eukaryota > Metazoa > Chordata > Amphibia > Anura > Pelobatidae > Pelobates > Pelobates fuscus. Next base: position 131,355,187 of record NC_086321.1, read on the forward strand.
AATTATCTGCAACTACGATAATTTCTCTTCTAAATTTCTCTTCCCTTTCTCTTCTAAAACAGACTTTCTTATCTGTGCCAGACGAACCCTAATCAGAGACTTTTCATTGAGAAGCTTGCGTGTGCACATCTGTAATATCACAGAGGTCTCAATGAGCTGTATTATAGGTCTTGGTTTTATCAAACGTTTTTTAAAGCAATGTAACTAAACGAGGGCTCTCTTGACATCCAAAGTCTGGATATTCTGTAGCGACTGTAATAGTACAAGAACCCTACTTCTGCATTGTTGAATTTAAATCCATCCAACTCTGAACAGCAGTTATTGGCTGCATCATGAAATTGGAATTTGTTTTTAGTAAAAACAATACACATATTGGTTACATTTTATAGTCAATAATACGGTAGATTTATAACATAATGTGCTCTTAGGTTACTGTAAGATTATTTTGAACAGTTTTTCTATCTAGAAGATATTATCACAGATGCATGGATTTGCCGCTCTCAAAACATACCTCTTTTTTTCCACAGCAAAAATATTGTAACGTATACATACAAAGTTCAGAAGAACACCTTAACAGAACATTAGGAATGCATATGTGTTCCCAATGTTGGAGTAATCTAGGTGCTACTTGGGGCCTCCTTAAATAATAAAATAAAGCGTTCTTACTCACCTTCTACCCCTTGGTATCCCTGAAGCACATAATTTCATTTGATGCTTTTTTTAAGGTCAAAATAGCCGTAGTCAATCATGATTCCATTTCGGCTACTTTGGCCTGAAAAGTTGAATTTTTACTTTAATGAATAATCCTGATAGTGTTCACCATCATTGCAATGTAAAAAAATGGCTCTTTTATAGTTGTAAAACCATCAGACAGTTGACAGTGTCAAATCAGTAAATATCTTTACAACAGGAATGAGAGAGTTTCACATTATGCTCAGCATTTGAGGGTTTTTGTGACATTTCCCCGTTTTATTAAGCCCTTGTCATTTTGTATGTTGTTCTTTCTTTGTAACACTATTAGAGTTTTATACGTTGGATGCATGGAACTTGCCTTATCTGCCCACCACAAAAAGTAGAGGAAAACGAACCTTTTATCTACAATTTCTACAGTGAGATTTCTCAGAATCCTCTTATTGGTGACCAAATTCGAATCATCAACCACAGCATGCACCGTCTGCTCACATCTCTTACTAAGTACTTGAACCGGTGGAAAAGGTATCGTCCTCTGTGGAAGATGGATAAAGCCATTGTTCTGGAAAAGTTTGTTCTTAAGAAGCCATCTTGTGTCACATATGATGAAAAATTGCAGTTCTACACCAGGCTAGCTCAAGAGGTGACACTGCAACCTCTAATTAAAGATGAGCGTTGTGTTAGGCTATACCTGGGTCCATTAGCCTTCACTGTGCAGGAGAATGCAAGAGCCTGGGTGAACTCCCTTGGGAACCTTCTCAATGAATCAGCCAGATTAGAACTCTATAATCTCAAGGATGAACTGCAGGTAACGGTATTTCTTTTTTTTTTTTTTTTTTTGCTAGAGACTATTTTAAACACTGATATTACAAGATATTATTGATTACTTGTGTTCCATAGTGACCTTTCAACTTTTTCATTTTTAGATTTACTTGCAGGAAAACCCCAAGGAAACCAGATATCACTGCAAATTCCATACAAAACATTACACATTTTAAACATTTGGGGATTCTTAATAAAGATAAATTATTTATTAAAATGACCTGTTAATAGATTTTAGGTGGCCTCCACTTGTAGGGAGTAAAAAGGGTAGTTTACTTTAAGTATGCAGTGTGGAGATTTCCTTCAGAAACATATATTTGGCAACAATCTATGGTTCAGCTGTAGAGTCCCACAATTATCTTTCTGTCCTGAGTTTGCTATCTGGTGTCTCACATCTTGGAGACAAGAGACCAAGTGCATGGAAAGGACAGGTCGAGCCCATCATTAGACACTCTTGAGCTACACTAACTACCCATTGATAGAGCACTTTAGCAATGCTGACATGCCCTTTTTCGGATTCAGCTCATCATCTTTTCTGGCGAGTATGCCCATTAGAGTTTGCAAGTGGATTGGGATAACTACTTTACTAGCATGTACCTTAAAAGTAGGCCAACTCTAACCCTCATTCCATACGTCTTTTGTGTCGACATTTGTCAGTGGGAGAATGTGTATTCAGCTGCCATAGCTTAGTTTGTCTCTTGTAATAGATTCCAACCCTCATTGTAAAAATCTATTTTTTAAAATGCATATTAACCTTAACCTTTAAAACTGTTCTTGTGCAGATGCTATCTGGTAATCTGAAGAAAACTCCAGATACTCTAGAAGATCTAAAGTTTGTCCTTGCCACCATTGCAGAAATTAAAGACATGTCTCTCATGGTCGAATTGCGGTATTGTGATATCCGGGAGAGATACCGTACTTTGACGATGTATAACATTGAGGTAAGAACTGCAGTGTGTATTGCCTGTGAATTTAAATGAATAGTTTCCCTAATTTAATCAAAATAAATATATTAGTCATGTTTTAGTTAACCACTGTTTTGAAGAAAAAAGAGAATCTTGGCATGCTAGCACTAAATGTTCTGTAGAAAGGATGAGACTCAAATCTTGACTCAGTATGAGGGAGTGATGACTTACTCATACATCATATAAAGACGATTTAGATTAATGTTATAAGAATAGTTAACCACTCCATCTAAATGTAGTGTGGGGAAGAAGAAGCAACAACTGCAGGCAGTAGGGTAATTAAACCATTTCTAAGGACAACTAATGGTAATTTAAAGGAGCAGAAGCAATTAATATGTAAAGCTAGGATAGAGATTGACTGTTACTATAAAAGTAGGATAGCCATGAAGTGGTAGACTGGCAGAGCGCCATCATCTGTTGCATCACCACAAAACAATTCCAAACTGGCACTGGAAGCAACATCGGCAACATTAGCATGAATTTCATGAAATGGACACATAACCCCACATACACAACCTAAGATCTTGTAGAAATTCTTCCCAGTAGAGTGGTGGCTGTTAGCTCAAAAGGGGTGTGGTGGGGGGAGGGCAACTTCATATTAATGCCCGTAATTTTGAAATTGATGTCCACTAAGCTCAAATAGGTTTGGTGATTAGGTGTCCTTATACTTTTGGCCCTATAGTGTAACATATGAATGTTTCATTATTATTATTATTGTTATTATTATTTTTTTTTTTTTGTATAAGCTAGTTACTTTGATTATAAATTTGTGTAAATTGTCTCAAACATGCATTAAGTAACCTCTAATTCCGGATGCCCTTTAGTTTGAAGAAGAGGAGAAAGTTTTGTCAGAAAGTATTACACAGATTTGGGAAGACCTTGTAGAAGAGTCAAAACGTGTTGACCATTCCCTTGGAAGAGTGAAAAAGACATTTACCCAGGTAATTCGAATTCATGTGCTTCTGACGTCTACAGTGATTTTTTATATGCATTTCCCCATGAGACAACACATGTATAATTAGGGTATAACACAGTTCCTTATTTAAACCTTTTTAACCTAAAACTAACATCATCCTTTAATTTTTTGAGGATCCTTCACAAAGTTCTCTCCAACGTAAACAATCCAGCACAATAATAATTTATGTAGGACTGATATAGGACTTATATAGGACTGATATAAAGGAGTGTAAAATACACTCCTTAACATGTGGCTCTTTTTTCACAATTAGTTCTTGTTCATCTGTTTTCTGTTCTTCCCATTTTACACCGAGAGGCACCAATTTGATTTAAAGACAATTGTAGTGAAATATATGATTTGTTTTCTTCTCTGTAACAGACCACAAAAGATCAGATTGAAGACTACAAGAAAAAACTCCTAAAATTTGCAACCCAATTCCGTACAGAAGGGCCTGGAGCTGTCAGTGATGATCTTGATAAAGGTACAATAAAATAATATTTTAGATATCGCATGTAGATTGGAACATTTACTTTAATTCTTGAAGCCTGCCTTAAGTCTTAGGATGTAAACTGCCCCCTCATGGCACCTAAACAATATTTATTGATCATTGACTCTTCACCCATGTACAGTCTCTGCATAACAATTTTGCCTCTTTATAAATAATTTTGCCTTTTTTAAAATCTCTGGTAACACCACACCTTGAATATGCTCTGCAATTTCGGGCACCTGTTCTAAAGAAGGATATCATGGCACTAGAAAAAGTGCAGAGACGAGCTACAAAATTGATCAAAGGAATGGAGCATTTTAGTTATGAAGAAAAGTTACAAAATTTAAATCTTTTTAGTTTGGAAAAACGGCGGCTCAGAGAGGATATGATAAGATTCTACAAATATATTCGGGGCCAGTACAAACCATTATCTGGAAATCTATTCATAAACAGGGCTATACATAGGACACAAGGCCACGCATTTAGGCCGGAAGAAAGGAGATTTAGTCTAAGGCAAAGACCTTTTTTTTTTTTACAGGAAGATCTATAAGGATGTGGAAATCTCTGCCTGAAGACGTGGTTTTATCAGAGTCCATACAGATATTTAAACAGAAATTGGATAAATACTTGCAAAAACAAAATATACAGAGATCTAATTTCTAATTAGTGGGGTAATAGCTGCTTGATCCAAGGAGACATCTGACTGCCATTTTGGAGTCAAGAAGGGATTTTTTCCTAGTTTTGTTGCAAAATTGGAAGTGCTTATTATGGATGCAAGTCTTTTTTCAGCAATGTAATTATGTAACTATGTAAAATACAGTGCAATAACCATATACAACAACCGGATGTGATACCCATAATACAGCACGTCTGTCTCATGACACCACAGCACCCAGGTGAGCCCATAAAACATGCTGCATGAGAATACAACAGGACTTGACAAATCCCAGGCGCCAAGTCGGCTGAGATTGGTCAGCCCGTTACCTCCTCCTCCTGTCTCAATCCCCATGCAGCTCTCTGTGCACTGGGAGGAAGTGAAGAACTGTAATTACTTCCTCTCGGTGTAGAGGCAACGCATGGGAATGGCAAGCTAACCTGGCAGAACACCAGGTAAAGACAACTCTGCTCTCCGCCTCCATGCCGCAGAGCCGACCTTGACCCCATGCCCACCTACAACCCCCATGCCGCAGAGCCGACCCTGCTCCTTGCTCCCCGCTCGCCTACCGCCCCCATGATGCAGAGCTGGTCGGCTGCCCTTTACCCTGCGTGGATTCAGCGCCGGGAGGAAGTTATTACAGTTTCCTTTCACTACCTGCCGGTGCACACAGAGCTGCTCGGGGCTGGAGAGACACGAGGAGGCGGAAGGAGGGGGTCTGGAACAGCGGCTACTCCCATTAGCCGCAGGCAGCCACCTAACCAGATGTCACCTGCTGCTGCCCAGTCCCACTCTAACCCAGGGCACCCATCCTCCTGAGCACAAAAGGTAGGAGGGTGGCTAAAAATATGTATTTTTCTTTTTTAGTTTCTGTGTATCTGTCATGTATGTATGTCTGTATGTATGTGTATTTGTCTGTGTGTATGTATGAATGTTCGTGTTTGTGTGTGTATATATTTGAGTGTATCAATAATAAATAATACTGTGTGTGTGTCTGTCTCTGGTAAGTGTGTGTGTGTCTGTCTCTGGCAAGTGTATGTGTCTGCCTGTATCTGCGTCTGTCTCTGTCAGTTTGTGTCTGTCTGTCTGTTTCTGAGAGTGTGTGTCCGTCTGTCTCTGTCAGTGTCTGTGTCTGTGTGTGTGTCTGTCTCTGTCAGTGTGTGTGTGTCTTTTTAAGTGTGTGTGCCAGCCCCCTCCAATCGCATTGGAAATTGTGTTTTTACTCAACTTTTTTCCAGCACCATGCGGGTTTCGCTGTAGCTGGCCCACCTCCGTAGCTGAGATTATCAATTACCAATCAGCATCTCATCCTAGAGATGCATTAAATCAATTAAAAGCATGTCTATGGGGAACGTTCAGCGTCTCCATGCAGAGCATGGAGACGCTGAATGTAGGTGCAGCACATTGTGGACTAAGATAGGAGACACTTTAGTGGCCATCTGAGTGACAGCCACTGGAGGTGTTGCTAAGCAGCAATGTAAAAACTGCCTTATCTCCAAAAAGGCAGCTTTTACATTGAAAAGTCTACAGGGACAGACTATATACACCAGAGCCATTACATTTAGCTGTAGTGGTTCTGTGGTGGAATCTCGGTAAAAATAAATTTAGTAGGCCGAGATTACCACGTGGCATGTGTACGTGCATATGCTGACGTATCGATCAGTTGGTTGCACGAGGCAAGATACGATCAGTAGTGTACGGAGCATGTGCAAGAATACAGGATATAGTATTCCCCTCCTCCATTGTGCTGGACAAGCCATGCGGTCAAACAGGAAGTTAATTCTTATTTGTGTTGATTGGTTAAGAGAATGTGCGGGTGGAGCTTAATATGGGAGGAGTTATATGCCTATATAAGGAGCCTGCACTATTGTCCGGGGCTCAGAACTTGTGGTATTTTGGTGACGCTAGTCCCTCTGAGTCCCGATCGGTGATCCAATAAAGAATCTCTTCCTTCCTGAAGAAACCTGTGTCCATCTCTCTGTGCTTGGCTTCCGTCAGTTTCTCCGGTATCAGTTCTGGTGACTATAGTGTTCCTTTAAGAATTGTATTTCTGTAGTTGTGGGAAAAAAACTGGCTCCTAGATTGAAAGCATATTTGTCAAACCCTGTAATACAATACTAAAACACATAGTACTCATATGAAACTCCACAACACAGCACTCTCTTGACCCTCATGTCACGTCATGCACTCACATAACACATGGCATCAATATTATTTAGTGGCATCCACAATGAACTCTGCCTAACATTATATCCAAAATGTATATAACTCATAAACACTCTAAAACACACAAATAGGAACACTTTGATTTGTGTAATATGCCTTTGTTACATGGAAGTTTTTCCTAATAATGCAGAGTGCAACGTGCATCCAATAGCATTGATTATATTAAAACTAAGTTAAAAAAAACAAAACACTTTTTCTCTTCAAGAAACATCCAAATATATAAAGAATAAAAAACAAACGAGAAAAGATACATTGTAAATATATGAACTCAGGACTTAGTCTGATAGATTTTTCAGATGTTCTCAGCTATAAAGTGTAATTACGGTTTACCGCAACAATTAAATATAAACTATTTGTCTTTGTCACACTTTTAAAAAGACAGCTATGAGATGCAGTCCAATTATTTTGCTTGTGTTAAAATATATACACAAGTGTACATATGCACATGCTGTTTGTGTGAGCATGGTGTCACAGTGTTACATATCATCCTCTTGTGTGTGTGTATGTGTATATATATATATATATACACACATATATATATATATATATAATGGAACAAATGTAATCAGAATAGTGCAGTGTACCCACACTGTACCATTTGGGTACCAGGATCCAGTCTCCAGGTGCATTAAACTATTTGTATGGCTTAATATTGTAATCATGCATACATTTAGGAAACAATAGGAAGTAGTGCTAATGAAAGAAAGAAATATCTTAGTCTTAGTGTGAATAGTGAACTTATATAGTGTAAGCCAGGGTGGCCATAAAAGAAAATCCCCATCTGTTGCAGAACTATAACTCCCATGATGTTTTGCAAGCCTTAAGCCTGACAAAGCCTCATGGTAGCTTTAGTTTAGCAACAGCAAAATATCTAATTGTTGACCGCCCATTGTGTACATCATTAATTATTACATAGCCCTGCAGATGCTACTATAAAAACCAGCTTCTGTGTCATTCTCTGCACTCGAAGCCACACTAATATCTGCTACTTTTTGGCATATATTCAATATAAATAATACCAATTAAGCTGAGCTTTTTTTTTAGTTTTTATGTTCTCACATCACAATGGAGTAAATAAAATGTCAAGTATGGTATCGCATAGGCAATAACAGCATATAAGACAGAAAATGCATATATGTATAGGAAATTTGGGATGTGAGACGACTTTGTAAGAGATGAAGACATGAATAATAGTTGTGCTAAGCAAGACACCAAAAAGGTCCCCCAGTGTGAACATTCAATCCATCCTTTATCGTTGTTACAGGATCACAGGTACTTGCTTTGTATGAAAAAGAACTCGCAATTTATGAAAAGAACCGCCAAGAACTGGCAAATGCTGAAAAACTGTTTGACCTTCCCATCACAATGTATCCAGAACTCATAGCAGTCCAGAAAGAAATGATGGGTTTGTCCCAAATATATGCAATCTACAATACGCAAAAGGTTTGTCTACTTACGTTTGTAAATGAAATAAAATGGTAGTGTATGAATTATGACATTTTTATTGTTTTAATTATTTTAACCTTAAATTTAAAATTTCACTTTGAATTCTCCTTTTAATGTATAACCATGCATGTCCTGCAAGGAAGGAAATGCTTTATTTGGTTCTGAGACCTTGATCTGGAATATACTGGTGTAATGAAGTAAAACATTATTACTTCCTAGTGATAAAAGTGTAAAACACTCTATAAATACTTTCAAATATGCAGTGGATTAGGATGCAAAAATAACTTTTAGGGTAAATGTTAGTGATATTTAACTTTCGATGTGTTGGTGTTTTTTGTTTTGTTTTTAGCTTGCCAAAGACGAATGGTCACAAACACTGTGGGCAAATCTGAATGTGCAATTTCTGCTGGATGGTATTGATGGCTTTCTCAAGACATACAGGAAGCTGCCAAAAGATGTACGAAGCCTGCCAGTGGCTTTTCATCTAGAATCCAAAATGAAGGAGTTTAAAGACTCAATTCCTTTACTGCTTGATCTCAAGAATGAATCTCTTCGAGACAGGTTTGAGTCATCTGCGGAAACACTCTCAGTATGCTGCACATGGGTGCCTTCATATATATAATGCAACTTTAGTAATTATTTTATCTGCTTGCAGGCACTGGAAGGAACTTATGAGAAAAACTGGGACAAGTTTTGAGATGAACCCTGACACCTTTACGTTACAGAACATGTTTGCTATGGAGCTACACAAATACAAAGATGTTATCAGTGATATTGTAGCAGCAGCTGTAAAGGAGTTGAGCATTGAGAAGGTATTGTTTTATTCATAGAGCAATGGCAGACTATGTACTCAGTAATTAATTTATAATCTGATATTGATGGAGAGAAATATCTAGCACTACAACATCTCTATTAATGCTATCCTTCATGCCTTTGTGATATTATGTCCTCAAATATAGTGCCATCTACTTGCCAGCACAAGTTACATTTTGTCTGTCTGGCTTTGCTTACAGTATTGGGGTACCTGTGAAGCACTTTTAGGGGTTCTAGTACAGACAATGTGTATAAGAGATCATACTGTAATGGTGTATGTTTGTGCACACATTGCTATTAGAATTATTATACTATAAAGTCTCCATGTTCTCTGAAATCTATTTACCTGTAATTTATTATCTATTATATTTAATAATAATAATACAATTATTTTCATGCAACCAAGCTTATCATGAAGATCTAACTGTAATTACTTCCTAAAGGATCGGGTATTTTTTTCAGCGTGGAGATGGCCACTTGCATTCTAACCTTCTAGTGACATTTTCTGTTAAACATTTTTTTTGTTTTTAAGACAACCCACACAAATGTCAACTTTCATTTTACATTTCATATGACTTATGTAGCTATTGCATACAGTACAGCAAGAGCAATTTTGTGTATGATTTTCTTCTCTTAAACAATTGGAATAGGTAGATTTTGAGAACGTTGCTTTTTCTGTAAATGTTCATCAAAGGCAGAACTATTTGGGATTATAAAATATTAGCAATATTGTACACAGGTTCTGACAAATGAGATTTGGAGCACAACTACATTTTTGTAACGTATTGTTGGTAATGAAACCAATATAAATAAAATGAATAAAAAAACCTGCTTACGAGAAGGGGGCAATGCCATTTAAAGTCCCTCTGCCCCATGCAAATGAAAAGACTTGGGTCTGACTTTGAACTTTGTTTCTCAAGTAAGGCTCATCTCTGGAGCAGAAGATTTACTGTAGTAAAAAATGCAATACAGCTATTAATAATCTAATGTTAAATTGGTTTTATTTGTACTTCAGTTTAACACTGTTGCTCTCTTCTTTTTTAACAGGGTGTAAAAGAAATTGTAGACACTTGGGAAAATATGAAATTCATTGTACTAAAATATATTAAGGGCACTCAAGAGCGTGGCTATATATTGGGCGCTGTCGATGATATCCTTCAAATTCTTGATGATAATGCAATGAACTTGCAGAGTATATCTGGAAGTCGATTTGTTGGCCCATTTCTCAACACTGTACAACTATGGGAAAAAACCCTCTCTTTAATTGGAGAAATTATTGCGGTAAGTGCATTAATAAAACTTTATGGAACACTCCAAAAAAATAAATAAAACTTCATTAAAACTTTGTGGTTTTGGTGGTTGGACTGACTTTCTTTAATGTTCCACCTGAATCTGTTTTTTTTTTCCCTGGTGTTAGCCTTACTTATTTCTTTGTTCTGGATCATAGGTGTGGATGGTGGTGCAAAGAAAATGGATGTATCTGGAAAGCATTTTTATTGGAGGAGATATAAGAGGCCAGTTGCCTGAGGAGGCAAAGAAATTTGACAACATTGATAGAGTAATCAAGAGGGTAAGTATTCCTCTCTCTTTAAAATACAGCACATGCTGATAATGTGTTAAAATAATATTCTGTGTTGTCCTGTAAAGACCAATGGTTCCCAATACATTTTTCCTGTGGAACCCTTTGACATAGTGTATCACCATCGTAGAACTCCCACTGGCACATACACACACTCAAATACACACATTGACACACACACAGTGTCATATACACACACTGACATGCACACACACACACATAGGCACATACAAACACACTGATACACACTGGCTCATACACACACACATACTGAAATACATACTTAGATACACACAGTGACACATACACAAACCTTGACACACAGATACACACATACTGTTTGACAGACACACATACACTCTCACTGACAAACATATTCTTTGACAGACACACATACACTCTCATTGACAGACACATATACACTCTCATTGACAGACACATATACACTCTCACTAACAAAAACACATACATTCTCACTGACAAAAATACATACATTCTCACACACTCACTGACAAGCACACATACACTCTCACTGACAAATACACAGACACACAAACACATACAAACTCCCTGACAGACCCACATACAATTAATATTTTAGAATATTACTCCACCCAGCCGCCCCACCTTTGGGAGTGCTCACATGTAGTCTCTATGTCCCATTTGTCCAGTAGGGCTGCTGGGCTGAGCGTGTGGTCCCTGGGGTCCAGTGGGGTGCTGGGCTGAGCGAGCGGTCCCTGGGTTATAATGGGGCTGCTGAGCAGCTGGCGTGTGGGCGAGGGAGCAGTGATCTCGCCCCTCTTAGTGATGCCGTAGCCAGAGTGACGTCATATTCCAGCTCGAGCATTACTGCTGTGTGTGTGAGGGAACTGTGCAGAGAGATCACTGCCATCTGCTCCCTTGCCGCGCGCGGCCATTTTATTTGTAAAAATCTTGGCGGATCCCCAATTGTGTTCTCGCAGAACCCTAGGGTTCCGCGGAACACCAATTGTGAAACGCTGCTATGGACCATTGACATAACAAAATATTAAAGGTGCACTGACATTGATACATACTTTAAAGTCCTAAAATTTCTATGTACACACTGTGCTAATCAAACCCGTAAACAGATATACAGCTGTACAGTTACTGAGCAATAAAATATACTTTCCACCAAACTCGCCCCCCCTAAAATCCTGTTGTTCGGCCAAAGTTTCCATCGGGTTGTGGTCTTAGGGTTTCAAAATGGTGTACTTATGATCATTACTTTATTGTAAAAATGTGTTTTACTTGTTGATACATATGAATTGACAGTCCACACCTGTAATACAAAGTGTCAGATGTGAAACATATATATATATATATATATATTATTTTTGTACAGATAATGTCTGAAACCGTAAAAGATCCCGTTATTAAAAGATGCTGCCAAGCCTCTAATCGCCTATCTGATTTACAAAACCTCAGTGAGGGCCTAGAGAGATGTCAGAAGAGCTTGAATGATTACCTGGACTCAAAGAGAAATGCCTTCCCGAGATTTTTCTTTATATCGGATGATGAGCTGCTTAGTATACTTGGAAGCAGTGATCCAGCCTGTGTCCAGGAGCACATCATCAAGGTATCTCATGTCTAGTCAATATACAACTGAAATCAATCTTCCTCAGATGAATATGAGTGTTCTATAATAGAAGATCTATTGCAAATTTAGCTCATCTAAACATCTTCCTTATTCCAGATGTATGACAACATTGCATCCTTAAAATTCCAAGTGGGGGATAATGGTGAAACTGTGGCAACCGCTATGATCTCAGCTGAAGGGGAAGTGATGCCATTCCGCAAGTCTATACCCGCTGAAGGACGAGTTGAAGAGTGGATGACAGCTGTACTACAAGAGATGAGGAGGACAAACAGACTCATAACCAAGGAGGCTATATTTAGATACTGTGAGGACAAAAGCAGGTTTGTATAACCTTATATTTAATAGTTAAACATATTGATCGATAAACATCAAGCACATTTTCCATGAAATATTTTATGGTTAAAGAGAGATCTTGAGGTAATATTCTTAAAGAGGAGCATAAAGCAGAAATATTATCTTGGTTTCCATGTTGACAACCCACTTTTAGAGCATTGCACTATATTTACTCTTTGTATCTGAATCCTATAACACCTGTATTTATCATGGATGATAAGCTCTTCTTGTGACATATTGATTTATGTATGTATTTATGTCTTTATTTGCTGCTATCTCACACCCTCACTTGTTGGTCATATCTCCCATGTTGGTCTTCCTCTTGTGTTCTTATACCTCACCTCCTTTATATTGTAAGCTCATTTGGGCCGCGTTAACCTCTTGATCCTGTTAATATTTTGAATACTTTGTTTTATTTACTGTTGTATCCCAACTATAAAATTTGAAAGGGATGTGGAATATGTTGGCACTATATAAATACCAGTAATATTTTATCATACAGGGTAGACTGGATGCTAATGTACCAGGGCATGGTGGTATTGGCTGGTAATCAGGTATGGTGGACCTGGGAAGTAGAAGACGTCTTTCAAAAAGTAAAGAAAGGGGAGAAACTAGCCCTGAAGAATTATGCAAAGAAAATGCACCAGCAGATTGATGAGCTTGTTACCAGAATAACCCAACCTTTAGAGAGGAACGACAGGAAGAAATATAATACTGTCCTTATCATTGACGTGCATGCCAGAGACATTGTGGACATATTTGTAAGAGACAGGTGAGCTAATGTTCTTTTTGTGTAGATGGTCACTGTGATCCTCAAGGATGTTACTGATGGTGGGAATACTTTCTTTACCAGTATTATGGATGCCCGGGAGTTTGAATGGGAAAGCCAGCTGCGATTTTACTGGGACAGAGAGCCTGATGACCTAAATGTTCGACAGTGTACTGGAACATTTGCTTATGGCTATGAGTACATGGGCCTAAATGGAAGACTGGTCATTACCCCACTGACCGATCGCATATACCTAACACTGACTCAGGTAATACATGTTCATTCTGTTTATATAAAGCACAACTATAAACATCTTCCATGAGAAAAGGAGCAAAATGCATTGTATCCTCCAGGTTCATGGGGGAATTTGCTTCTTTCAGTCTATGGTTTTTCAGTGTTCTCTTTTGACTACAGTCTGGTTAGTCATCTATATTATAAACAGCAACTTCCAAGAATAGGAAATAAAATGTTGATAGCAACAGGCAGTGTTTTTTTTATTTCTTTTTTTAATATTCTCGATCCATAGTTAAGTATTTGAGTCTACATAAAAATGTTGTTCCAAAAATTGGATAATTACAAAGGCTCAAGCTGCAGGAATATGAAGACCGGATACTTGTAAATGTTTTTACGTTTAACTGAACTTGTTTGTTTTACAGGCACTGTCCATGTATCTTGGGGGAGCACCGGCTGGGCCAGCAGGAACTGGTAAAACTGAGACAACTAAAGACCTGGCTAAAGCGCTTGGATTGCTCTGTGTCGTTACAAACTGTGGCGAAGGAATGGATTATAAAGTAAGGAATGTTCTCCTGTGCAAGAGTAATATCAATAATAGATTCAGGTTGGGGACTCAATAATATTTTCTGGCTTTGTCCTACATCTGTTTCCCCCGTACGCATGAATACTTCATGTCACTCGACAGCCCCCCATCCTAGGTTCAGCATCTTCACAGTAATGTCCTCTGCAGTTGCATATTGCTAGCATGTTTCTTTTTTTTCCACAGTCATAGACCAATGCAACCATGATGTATCCATGAAGGCGAATCACCTCTCTTTCCCAAAGGGAGAGTTTCATACGGTTTGCCATATAAGTCTTATTCCTGATCACTTTAAGGGTTAATTCTTAAAATGATCTGGACTTTAGATTTCTTTTATTTCATTTTTGAGTTGTATTTTAAATTTTGTATTTATTGTGTATTAATATTGTTTTTGTATTTTATTGTACCCTAATGTAACAATGCAATGATTTGTGGACCCAGGACATACTTGAAAACGAGAGATATCTCAATGTATCTTTCCTGGTAAAATATTTTATAAATAAATATTTCTCCTGTTATGTTATAGTAAAGCAGGATGGTAGAAACCTTAAAGCCATTTTGATCTGTGTTGTCAGTCTTTACATTGTATTGAATATCAATTTACTTTCTGATTTCTATTGCTGTCTCATCCTGTGATACACTCATACACAATCCGTATTCTGAGAGCTCATTGAACAGAAAGAAGGATTTTGTTCCCAGAGAAGGACAGTGAGAAACAGAACAGTTTTGATAATTCATGAAGGAACTGAATCACAGAATGGCATTTTCTGATGCATGAACGCCATGTATTTTTATATTAGGCTGTAGGTAAAATCTTCTCTGGACTTGCCCAGTGTGGAGCCTGGGGATGTTTTGATGAGTTCAATCGAATAGATGCTTCTGTGCTATCAGTGATCTCCTCCCAGATCCAGACAATTCGGAATGCATTGATTCATCACCTCAAGAAATTTCAGGTCAGTGCTACTTTTGGCTACATCTTCAGATTTTACTGAATTACTTTGCCACCATGTAGGGAGATTGCTCAGAGGGTTCCTGTTCCTGTTGTAGTAACTGTTCAAACCTTAGATTCACAGTTTTGATTACCGTATTTTTCGCTCTATAAGACGCACCTGACCATACGACGCAGCTAGTTTTTAGAGTAGGAAAAAAAAAAGTGTTCCTTACCACCCACTCCACTCCTCTGTCCCATAGTGTTCCTTATTACCCACTCCCCTCCCTTGTCCCATAGTGTTCCTTATAACCCACTCCCCCCCTCCCCTGTCCCATAGTGTTCCTTATTACCCACTCCCCTCCCCTGTCCCATAGTGTTCTTCCCCTCACTCCCCTGTCCCATAGTGTTCCTTATTACCCACTCCCCTCCCCTGTCCCATAGTGTTCCTTATAACCCACTCCCCCCCTCCCCTGTCCCATAGTGTTCCTTACCACCCACTCCCCTCCCCTGTCCCATAGTGTTCCTTATCACCCACTCCCCTCCCCTGTCCCATAGTGTTCCTTATCACCCACTCCCCTCCCCTGTCCCATAGTGTTCCTTATTACCCACTCCCCTCCCCTGTCCCATAGCGTTCCTTATCACCCACTCCCCCCTTACCCACTCCCCTCCCCTGTCCCATAGTGTTCCTTATCACCCACTCCCCTCCCTTGTCCCATAGTGTTCCTTATCACCCCCTCCCCTGTCCCATAGTGTTCCTTATTACCCACTCCCCTCCCCTGTCCCATAGCGTTCCTTATCACCCACTCCCCCCTTACCCACTCCCCTCCCCTGTCCCATAGTGTTCCTTATCACCCACTCCCCTCCCCTGTCCCATAGTGGTCTCCCCCCCCCCCCCCCCGTCCCATAGTGTTCTTCCCCCCCCCTCCCCTGTCCCATAGTGTTCCTTATCACCCACTCCCCTCCCTTGTCCCATAGTGTTCCTTACCACCCACTCCACTCCTCTGTCCCATAGTGTTCCTTATTACCCACTCCCCTCCCTTGTCCCATAGTGTTCCTTATAACCCACTCCCCCCCCCCTGTCCCATAGTGTTCCTTATTACCCACTCCCCTCCCCTGTCCCATAGTGGTCTCCCCCCCCCCCTGTCCCATAGTGTTCTCCCCCCCCCCTCCCCTGTCCCATAGTGTTCCTTATCACCCACTCCCCCCCTCCCCTGTCCCATAGTGTTCCTTATTACCCACTCCCCTCCCCTGTCCCATAGTGTTCTTCCCCCCCCTCCCCTGTCCCATAGTGTTCTTCCCCCCCCTCCCCTGTCCCATAGTGTTCTTCCCCCCCTCCCCTGTCCCATAGTGTTCCTTATCACCCACTCCCCCCCTCCCCTGTCCCATAGTGTTCCTTATTACCCACTCCCCTCCCCTGTCCCATAGCGTTCCTTATCACCCACTCCCCCCTTACCCACTCCCCTCCCCTGTCCCATAGTGTTCCTTATCACCCACTCCCCTCCCCTGTCCCATAGTGGTCTCTCCCCCCCCCCCTGTCCCATAGTGTTCTCCCCCCCCCCTCCCCTGTCCCATAGTGTTCCTTATCACCCACTCCCCTCCCTTGTCCCATAGTGTTCCTTACCACCCACTCCACTCCTCTGTCCCATAGTGTTCCTTATTACCCACTCCCCTCCCTTGTCCCATAGTGTTCCTTATAACCCACCCCCCCCTCCCCTGTCCCATAGTGTTCCTTATTACCCACTCCCCTCCCTTGTCCCATAGTGTTCCTTATAACCCACTCCCCCCCCCCCTGTCCCATAGTGTTCCTTATTACCCACTCCCCTCCCCTGTCCCATAGTGGTCTCCCCCCCCTGTCCCATAGTGTTCTCCCCCCCCCCCTCCCCTGTCCCATAGTGTTCCTTATCACCCACTCCCCCCCTCCCCTGTCCCATAGTGTTCCTTATCACCCACTCCCCCTTACCCACTCCCCTCCCCTGTCCCATAGTGTTCCTTATCACCCACTTCCCTCCCCTGTCCCATAGTGTTCCTCACCAACCACTCCCCTCCCCTGTCCCATAGTGTTCTTTATTACCCACTCCCCTCCCCTGTCCCATAGTGTTCCTTATCACCCACTTCCCTCCCCTGTCCCATAGTGCTCCTTATAAGCCACTCCCCTCCCCTGTCCCATAGTGGTCTCCCCCCCCCTGTCCCATAGTGTCCCCCCCCGTCCCATAGTGTTCCTTATCACCCACTCCCCTCCCTTGTCCCATAGTGTCCCTTATCACCCACTCCCCTCCCCTGTCCCATAGTGTTCCTTATTACCCACTCCCCTCCCTTGTCCCATAGTGTTCCTTATTACACACTCCCCTCCCCTGTCCCATAGTGTTCCTTATCACCCACTCCCCTCCCCCCTGTCCCATAGTGTTCCTTACCACCCACTCCCCTCCCCTGTCCCATAGTGTTCTTTATCACCCACTCCCCTCCCCTGTCCCATAGTGTTCCTTATCACCCACTTCCCTCCCCTGTCCCATAGTGTTCCTTATCACCCACTCCCCTCCCCTGTCCCATAGTGTTCTTTATCACCCACTCCCATCCCCCTGTCCCATTGTGTTCCTTATCACCCACTCCCCTTCCCTGTCCCATAGTGTTCCTTATGACCCACTCCCCTCCCCCTGTCCCATAGTGTTCCTTATGACCCACTCCCCTCCCCTGTCCCATAGTGTTCTTTATCACCCACTCCCCTTCCCTGTCCCATAGTGTTCCTTATCACCCACTCCCCTCCCCTGTCCCATAGTGTTCTTTATCACCCACTCCCCTCCCTTGTCCCATAGTGTTCCTTATCACCCACTCCCCTCCCCCTGTCCCATAGTGTTCCTTACCACCCACTCCCCTCCCCTGTCCCATAGTGTTCCTTACCACCCACTCCCCTCCCCTGTCCCATAGTGTTCCTTATCACCCACTCCCCTCCCCTGTCCCATAGTGTTCCTTATCACCCACTCCCCTCCCCTGTCCCATAGTGTTCCTTATCACCCACTCCCCTCCCCTGTCCCATAGTGTTCCTTATCACCCACTCCCCTCCCTTGTCCCATAGTGTTCCTTATCACCCACTCCCCTCCCCCCTGTCCCATAGTGTTCCTTATCACCCACTCCCCTCCCCTTTCCCATAGTGTTCCTCACCACCCACTCCCCTCCCCTGTCCCATAGTGTTCCTCACCACCCACTCCCCTCCCCTGTCCCATAGTGTTCCTCACCACCCACTCCCCTCCCCTGTCCCATAGTGTTCCTTATCACCCACTCCCCTCCCCTGTCCCATAGTGTTCCTCACCACCCACTCCCCTCCCCTGTCCCATAGTGTTCTTCACCCCCCACCCTGTCCCATAGTGTTCCTCACCACCCACTCCCCTCCCCTGTCCATAGTGTTCTTCACCCCCCACCCTGTCCCATAGTGTTCCTTATCACCAACTCCCCTCTCCCCTGTCCCACAGTGTTCTTTCACCCACTCCCCCTCTCTTCTGTCCCATAGTGTTCTTCCATCCACAACCCGTCCCATAGTGTTTCCTTATTACCCCTCCACCTGTCCCTTAGTGCCCCTCTCTCTCCTACCTTTATGTTGCGGAGCCGAGCGGAGCAGTGCGCACCATGGTACAGGAGATTCAGTTTTCTGTTCCCGGACGGACTGAAAGTGCTCACTTCCTTTCAGTCCAGCCGAGTACAGGAAACTGAATCTCCTGTACTGCGGTGCGCACTCCTCCGCTCAGCCATGCTACATAAAGGTAGACCTTACAGAGCACTACCCGAGCGCCGCGGGACATCAGCGCTGGAATCAAGTCACCCTTTCACCTAACTAATTAGATGACAAGACATTCTATTCAGTAGTCTAAATAAATTAATGAGTCCAATTAAATTAAAATTGCTTTCCTTAAAATGTCCAGTATGATATCCACATATGTCACATAATATTCTGCAGTAACACTCAAATTGTAAGCAATCCTGAATATTATTTAACCACTTTGCTAATAAGTCACTTGTATGATCATTTTAACTGCAATGTTTAAGGTAATTGCACCATGTTTTTCAATAATCATAATCTGACTATATGAATTGATATATTCGTCATTTATACATGACAACAAGTGAATGTTTGTGTCTTGATTTACTGATTTCAGTTTGAAGGACAGGAAATAGCTTTGGATTCTCGAATGGGTATCTTCATTACCATGAATCCTGGCTATGCTGGCCGTACAGAGTTGCCGGAATCTGTCAAGTCTCTTTTCAGGCCTGTTGTGGTAATTGTACCAGACCTCCAGCAAATTTGTGAAATCATGCTGTTTTCAGAAGGATTTCTACAAGCCAAAGTAAGTTGTTTTAAAAAAATAAATAAAAAAGGTTGTTCAAATTACAAGGTCAGAGGTCAAGCATTGAATTTGCTTCCCAAACTTATAATGTTCATAAATAAATGTAACAACTGAATACCAAACACATGTGCTATTATAGGAAAGTTACATTTTTATTTATTTTTTTTAAAGGAAGGAATGATTTTATTCTTCTTCATTGAGTGTAAGGCCAAATAGCCTATGGTGCTAGCAATTCTGTCCGTATAATTTGTACATACAGCAACATAGCTCATGTTATTAGGTACATCTACTGTATTGTTGTCGTTACCAGACATTTTTGAACGTTTGCAATATCCATTGATGTCTTCCTATGGAACAGCCTGCCTACCGCCATCAGACTCTCCCCTAGTCTTCAATCATTTAAGAAGTGCCTTAAAACCCATCTCTTTAGGAAAGCTTATGGCCTCCCAGAGTAACCTCTACCTCACATACCTGTCTCTTGCTCTCTCCTGAAGGGCAGCACTCTACTCTCTCCTCCAGCTCTGCTTCACTCCCACCTATTTTGATTGCTATTTCCTGTCCTTTAGTGTTTTATACCCCACCTCCTATAGAATGTAAGCTTGTTTGAGCAGGGTCCTCTTCAACCTATCGTTCCTCCATGTTTTTTTTGTAATTGTCCTATTTATAGTTAAATCCCCCCTCTCATAATATTGTAAAGCGCTACGGAATCTGTTGGCGCTATATAAATGGCAATCATAATAATAATAATAATAATGTCTCTCTGTTTCAGAACCTAGCTAAAAAGATGACTGTGTTATATAAACTTGCACGGGAACAGCTTTCTAAGCAGCATCATTATGACTTTGGCTTGCGTGCCCTCAAATCTGTGCTGGTGATGGCTGGAGAACTGAAAAGAGGGTCACCTGAGCTGAATGAGGTAAAATTATATGGACCAGTTACAACATTGGACATCTAGAATTGTAAATTGTACATTAACTTACTTGAATTTATTGCATATTGTAAAAATGTTTAGAATGCTGAAAAATCGAGTTTTATACCTACTAATGTATGTGTATGCTACTTCCAGTTACAGAATCCTGTGCAGTTTCCGATCTTTACTAGCAAAGTGTTTTAAAGTATCTAACTCAACGCATTCTGGGTTATTCACGTAACACTGGATTTTGTCTGGATGGACAAAATCTGGTGAAAATGTCTCAATTATGACCGGAAGGGCAATTCTCATATTTACTTAAGTGTAATTCCTGTTGGAATTCAGCCAGCCCGACTGAATTGCAACAATCAGAATGGATTCGGTGTCTGGTTGACAATCAGTGCTTACCTAACTACCCCTCTCATCCTAAAGACCTAATTTGCACAAATCTGATGGGGAAAAAAAAAAAACAACAAAAACTAATCCGCAATACAAATTGATCCCAGTGAGCGCTTTGAGCTCTCTGAACAGAATGAGCTTCAAGGCAGGAAAAGCCTTTCTAAAGGCTTTCCAACACATTGATATTTCAGTAGAGTGCTGACACATTATTGAATAACCATGTCTGGTGTTCATGCTGCACTATTAGAGCGTTTTTATAATAATAATAATATGTAAGGGCAGTGAATATGTTCAATTATAAGAGATAACTAACTCTGATAACTGAATCGCAGTTCTTCATTTGACAACTATAGGAAATTGCTATTCAGTTACCAGAGATATCTTATTAAATACAATCTATCCTATAATGCAATGATCCTATTTTTCGAGTACCTATCAAATTGTTTAGTTGTAATTCATGAAGAAAATTTGCATTTTCAGGATGTTGTTTTGATGAGGGCCCTGCGAGACATGAATCTCCCTAAATTTGTATTTGAAGATGTTCCCCTGTTTCTTGGTTTAATTTCTGACCTGTTTCCGGGACTGGATTGCCCACGTGTTCGCTACCCAAGTCTTAACGATGCTGTAGAAGAAGCCCTTCTTGAGGGCAAATATATCTTGTTACCAACACAGGTAATGCTGCATTTCACCTACCCTGTTCTTAAAGCTATATGTGTATAAGTGTCTACGTATTATTGTGTTTCATTACATTGTTGCTGGTACATGAAAGAAGTATGCGGAAGACCAAACTATTCAAGCTTGGTTTTCTAATGCAATATTCGTAAAAAAACATTTTTAGAATTCTTTATTTTTGGTGAGTCGTTGCGTCACATTTTACATACCAGAATAACAATACGCAATACATGCATCGTTAACATGGGTATATACGCAGTGGTCGTGATCTGCTCTACACTAGTTGGTTACCCTGCCTCTGTAAGAGGGTACTTGCGTTCTGACAACATCAAAATTACGTTATCCTATAAACTTAACACTGTTAATCAACATCTACCAGAGCTTGTGTTTTCAGGCATAGCCTCTGTTGGATCATGGTTATATCATTATGCCTGTTGTTGTGTACGTGGTTCTATGGTGCTCTCTCCGGTATAAGTGAAAGAGGAGAAATAGGGAGAAAAAATAAGAGGAGGGAGCAAGGGGGAAAAGGGGGGCGGGAGGGTGTAAGGTGGGAGGACAATATCCCTCTCATGGTCGGGTCGGAGTGAGGTGGTTATTCCATTCCGATATGGATCGACTTCCGTGGTCAGATGCCAGCCCCCCTGAAGACCAGACGGCCTGGCTATATAATAAGTGCATTATTATATAGCTATCAGTAGGAAGTAATATTTTGCTCATGTATTCTGTTTGAAAAAACTATATGAATAATCATTTAGATTTATACCTATTTCTTCTAAAGACTAGACGTTGCACTGCTCATCATCATGTGGCAAGCCAGTGGATACCCACTAAACCTTTACTAATTATTTCTATTTTTATTCCTCCAGCCACTACTACGCCATCCTTAGCTAGGTATAAGCATTAAGACTGCTCAGTCATTTTGCATTTGTAAAGTCATTGTGTGTCACTGTTTGGGCATATGAATTGATCTGTAGTAAATGTGTTATTGATTGTTGATGTTTGATCTAATCTAAAGGTGGATAAGGTAGTTCAGATGTATGAGACCATGCTAACACGTCACACAACCATGGTGGTTGGACCCACCGGAGGAGGAAAATCTGTCGTAATCAACACATTGTGCTTCGCACAGACAAAGTAAGTGCTACCTGTCATTATCCTATTATTTGATATAATGAATCACTCCCGACGAACTTACCATAAAAGCAAAACACATGTTCATTTGTCTATTTTCCTCACACTTTATCTTGAAGTATGCGTTGTCAAGGTGGTAGTCAGACCGTAAAACTGCTGATTAATCGACATCCTGTTTCACCACCAAGTTCCTTTATCTCTCTCTTTACTTATTTGTCAGAAAACCTTAAAAGGTGCATCCGATCACACTCGCCCTAGTGGTGGCTTTATATTATATGACTTGTTTGTGAATATTTATTTTCATTCTCTCAAATAGCCCCGGCTGTAATCTTAGGGGCAATTCAAACTGTAACTGCTGCCATGTTAATATTCCTAACAGCTATTCTGTAGGATTATGCCTGTCTGATTATAGGTAGAGAGAGAATGTTAGTAACTTATATTGCGCCATAAATTATAGAAATTAGTTCTATTTTGCTGAATTCAGAAGCATAGCTGGTATACAAAATAAAATATTTTTCAGAAATGTAATAAAAGTTCAGTTTTAGCAGTTTTTTTTTTTGAATAAGCCACGTTGTTCTTGATCTATTTTCAATATAAACAGATATGTCTCAATAAAACACCCACAGTATAATTATAGACAGAGTATGTTAGAAAAATGTTAGCACATGAATCAATCAAATCATCTCAGCTAGTTAAGGTTTTAATTCAAAGCCTGGTTTCGTTGAGATATGCACACCTGCAAATTGTTCCTCGGAGTAGGTCACACATAGGTTCTCCAATCAGGTTGGCTCGATACCGCTGAAACAATATCTCAGCCACACTTCGAGAGTAGAGATGCTGACCACAAAGAAGAAATCCTGAAAGAGGGATTTAAATGATCTTTTGGTGTCAAAAGCTGAAAAAAAAATGTTTTATCTTCTGCTTTCTTCTCCACTGGATGGCACTGTTATTTAATAAGAGGAAGCATTGCATTTTCTACTATTTATTAGAAAATCGAATGCGGAGTAAATACATAATGTATGTACGGTATATTTTTTTCAATACTAAAGCATTGTTTTCACATATCATTGCATTATTATCTAGAAGTGGCATTTAGTGGGGAAAGCTTCTGATTTAAAATAATATAATGCCGTGTAAATGTCATACTACCTACACATTAATTAATTTGATAAAAGAGTGCCTTGTAAAAAGTGCAGTCATCCAACGTAGGAAACACCAATATTAAAATGTATAGTTTTCATTCTACTTTAGTCTTCTCTACCTACATGTAATCCACCATCACACATTCCAATATAACGATATTCTTGTAACATATGCGTTTCTAAGTAATCAGTCTTGTTTATAAAATAGTTTCAGGATTCTGGGATTAGGATGTTATTTGTTTATGCCACATGCATTAACAAAGTAAAGGATTACCCATAATAGAATAAAATGGTTTGTAAGTGATCAGGATTCTTCGTATATTGGGAAAATCATATGCTAACATTATAGTGATAATCTGGTTTATGTATAATAAATGAACTGTATATCCTCCAGACTTGGTCTTGTTACCAAATTATACACACTGAATCCCAAGTCCATGAGTGTGATTGAATTATATGGCATCCTGGATCCTACGACCAGAGATTGGACAGATGGGGTCCTATCGAATATCTTCAGGGAAATTAACAAGCCCACTGATAAAAAAGAGAGAAGGTAAGAAAAGTTAACTATTATACAGTGTTGAGATTTGCTGGCAATTCAGAGTCACTTTAAAGTGAATTTCATATTCAAGTCCAAAGTAGCCTAACTGGAAGCACAGCTGATTTAGAGAATGTTTCTAGTTTATCTATTTTGGCCTTAAATTTGAAATTCTCTTGAATTCCAGACAATTCTCACTTTTTAAATATCCCTGTAAATGTCTTATGTTTGAAGTGCCTCAAATATCAGTTGGTGTTTCTAAAAGTTGTATTTCCTTTTCAGGTTTTCATTTATACCACTTACTAGCTGAATGGATAGAAAATGCATATAGTGTAAATTATGCTGTAAAGAGAAAGTTCACCAGGGTTGTTCACTAAAGTTTGAATGGCTCAAAGCCATCTAGTTGCGTATAGGCCATTAGAAATTGCAAAATCCAGACATTGTTGATGGAATTCATGTCCAGATTTTGGAATTCGAGCCCTGAACAGGACTGAACTTGATCCAGATTTCAGCTGTACTGGACGGCTGAAATCCAGACTAAATTAATTAAATCATAAACGCCTCTGTGCCCAGATTCGAAATAAAAAAAATAAAACTATTTGCTTGGGGCACAAGGGTTAATTAGGTGGCAGCTGGCCGGCGCTGTGCAAATTCAGTGTCTGAACTGGAAGCACACCGTGCAAATTCAGTGACTGAACTGGAAACACACCGTGCAAATTCAGTGACTGAACTGGAAGCACACCGTGCAAAATCAGTGTCTAAACTTGAATTTCAGTTCTGCCATTTTTCACTAAATTTTGAATTCACTTTGAACTTTAGTGAATTGCCGGCCGTGATGGTAAACATTTGTTTCTACTTCTGAGCTGATCATAATTTTTCAGATATACAGTTTTTTTCTGGCAAGTAACAAATATAGGGAAATGCCCTAAAAGGAATGTTGACAGAATAGCAATAAATCTAATCTAATATAAATCATTCGACTAATTTATTTCTAAAGTGGTAATATATTTGCTGCACAAAATAGAGTTACAATGGACATAATACTAAATTAATATCAAGTGATCAATGCTATCATAATTAATGTGCTGAGAATATTTTAGAACAGGTGTGTAATGAAAAGCAAACAGTCTCCATCAGCAGAAATGAACGCTTAGTTAACTTCCTCTGTGAAGCAAATGTTTATTTTTCTTCCAGATATATTCTTTTTGATGGAGATGTGGATGCTCTGTGGGTGGAAAATATGAATTCAGTGATGGATGACAACAAGTTATTGACCTTGGCAAATGGAGAGCGCATTAGACTTCAGCCACACTGTGCATTATTATTTGAGGTCTAAACTATTTTCATCATAGCATTGATTTTCTTTTTACCTGCTAAGAGGGTTTATTCTTTGGCTCCAATAATACAGCGCTTCTAATTGCTTTGTCTCTGTTTGTTTAGGTTGGAGATTTGCAGTATGCATCCCCTGCAACAGTATCTCGCTGTGGCATGGTATTTGTTGATCCCAAAAACCTAAAATATCAACCTTATTGGCAGAAATGGGTCAACAATAGGCAAAGCAAGGTAATATTAATGAAGTATGCAAATTTACATTCACAGTTGTTTTGGTGACTTTATTAGGTAAACTAGCATATTAAAACAAACAACCAAACAGTGAATTATGTTGTTGCATAATATCCAAAGCAAACACAATATGTATGTTATGCATAAGGATTGATTGCTTGATTGTAAAAAGTCTTATTATGTGAAGAAATTCCATTTATGATGTGACATGTCTTTACCCTTCTCTACTCCAAGGTCTTTAATAGCTCATTGTTTGGAAATTGGAAACACAATTATTTAATGTTTTCAAATAAGCTTTTAGAATTATGTAATATTTTTGGAAAAACTTTTGAAATATCAAAAAAATCCTATCAAAGTATTAAAATAATATAAAATGGGGGGCGGAGCCAAGAGCTTGAAGCGAACGGTCGCATGGCCGCAGTCCTCCGGACCAGAAAGCGAATAAACCGAGAAATCAGGGCCCACACACCCGGCTCACACTCGCCAGGAGAGCGCCTAAGACCCGCACGAACAAGATGGGGCGGAAAAATAAAAAAGCTAAACCTGATAGTCCCCGCCAGAACAGGGATATCGGGGAACTGTGGCGGCAAGCGCATAAGGCGGCGGAGGCCAAGATGGCGTACTTACATGGCGGCTGCTCCGATTTCACGGAGGGCTCCTCAGACGAAGAAGAGAGTACCTCCATGGTGGCCAAGCCAGCCCCAGCGATCACACAGGCGCCAACTCACAAGAAAGCCCCTACTCCAGTAACCATGGAGGCGATCGGGGACCTAATGGCGACCCACCACGAGAAACTTGCGGCCGAAGTGGCTCTCATTAGAGGTGACATTCAGGGCATAACGACGAGGCTGAAAGCGGTGGAAGCCTCCTCCACTGATCACACCACCCAGCTAGCAGACCTCCAAGCGGCAGTCCGGGCGTTACAACAAAAATCATGGCAACACGAGCAACAAATCTCTGCACAGGAAGACAAGAACCGCAGAAATAATTTGAAGCTCCGGGGAGTCGCCGACTCAACACCCGACGAAGAACTTCCGCACTTTATCAGGCGGCTCCTCTCTGAGATACTGACCCCTAAAGCGGCAAAAGCAATCGCCCTAGAAGGCCTCTTCCGCACGCCAAAACCACCGAAGGCCCCGCCGACTGCCTCGAGGGACCTAATAGTCCAGTTTCAGTCCGCCAAAGACAAGAGAACAGTGCAAGATGCCACTAGACACCAAGCCAACTACCACTTCGAAGGGATGATCCTCTCCTTCTTCGCAGACCTCTCAGGCGGGACATTGGCGTGGAGAAGGTCTATGAGCGCTTTCACGGCCCTACTTCGGCTCCACCAAATCAGGTACCGCTGGGGACCCAGCCGCACCATACACATTGACAGAGGGGATGCCAAACACGTTATAAGGGACATGCAAGAAGCGGTGGCACTATTGGGCCTATTTCACTTACCCACAGACTCGCTCACGATCACGCCGCGCCCAACAAGCAACACTACCACACTAAGAAGGGATGCCATGAATGCCCCGGAGTTTATCCCCCAGGGGAGGCCTCCAGACCCGAACGCCAAGGCTGCCCACTCGAAGCCGGAATCCAACCCGGGCGAGCACCGCTAAACTCGCACCAGACCGCAATGTGGTAACATGAACGGTTTGACTACTCCTGGCAATATAGCCACACACAAGACACTCTTTATAACCGTATTTTTTCTTTTTATTTGCATTTTTATCTTTATCTTTCAAACTGTGTTAACCCGTTCTTTCCAAAGTGGCCTTCCGATAGTAGGCTGTTTACCTGCTGTAACTGTATACCCTAGCATTTGTCTGAACTATAGAATGCCTACTTAACTCAAGCACTACATATGCAGTAGAACGGGCCTCGGACCACTGTCATTAGATTTAGATTTTATGATGCGTAATTTACAGCCTTATGTGCATGTTAGTCTACCTCATGCGACAATTACGTCCCGACCCTGCAGGCACCATGT
The DNA here is from genome assembly GCF_036172605.1 of Pelobates fuscus. Taxonomy (NCBI): domain Eukaryota; kingdom Metazoa; phylum Chordata; class Amphibia; order Anura; family Pelobatidae; genus Pelobates; species Pelobates fuscus. Next base: position 131,382,963 of record NC_086321.1, read on the forward strand.
ATCCCCGGTATATATAACTTACAGCCACGATGCCCATACCGAGCTCGGCAGTAAATGTATACTCAGGCCACAGGGGCGCACCTCACAGCGGCACCATACTTGGGCAACAATAGGCAATTTAGGTACAGCGACACCTTACATCACACAGCGACACTTATGAGGCTGTAAGCCGACCCACCCACAACAAATGCCACTACGAGTTCCAGTCACTGACATAGCTCATAGATACTAGCTAAACACCTAGCAGACACATACGCTGGATAATACCGCTGAGCCGAACGAAGGCCTAAGCCAATATGCACAACATATAACCCTCACATTATGTGAGAAGGTACTCCGACCACCATACGAAACCACACTACATATAGGAGTGATGGGCTACAAGAACTTAACCTAATTTAATCAGAAGGCCGAACAGGTTATCCCCATGTGTATTCTCATTTAAAACAGTGCTGCATGTGCTCTTACGCCACACTGGTAACATGTCGTGAAAATGCATGCAGCTGCGGGGTCATAACTGCTCTTTTAGGCATAATAATATATCGTAATACTGTTCCCTAACTGTTAAACGTTCATCACTAGTTCCTTCAAATGTTAACAGGCCTACGGGCAGATACAGACCAACGTCTATGACGTACACTCACCTTACCCTGCAATGCTTAGCATTTATGTTTTATATTGTATTAAACAAAAATGTGCTGGACCAGCGAAATGAAGCAAATGTCAGCTTATCAAGGTTAATATTGTATGTATTCTGCTTCATTGTGTTATATGCATGTTCTTGCACCCGTTATTGTGACGGGGCAAGACGATTTGTCCACTTTTGCACAATAAAAATAAAGAATTAAAAAAATAAAAAAAAATAATATAAAATATGAAATTATTTGAATAGCCTGTCCAAAAGTATTAAATGTTATGTGGAATAGGTACAGAACGTGGAAGAAAATAATAAATCTAACTTCCTTTGAATGATGATATGCTGTTAGCAAACTTAGATCCGTGGATCTCTTACCTGTCATTAATGAATCATTCTTAAAGTGATATAGGCTATTGAAACCTATACTGACTGATTACATGCATTGGGTGTATTACATATCCCTGTGTTACTGATGAATAATTAAATAAACTGTTTCTTTACTGTGTTTTTATTATCTACTGTCCATCTACAAAGCACGTTGTGTATGTTTTTAAAATAAGAAACCTCATATTTATCTACATATCATGGCTAAAGTGTGTGGGGTGGGGGAGGAACGCTCGGGGGGGGGGGGGGATGGAAGGGGGGTTCCAATGGTTTGCACTCTAGTTATGCTTGCTTTAAAGGGACACTCCACTGCTCAAATACAATAATGAAAATTAAAAAAAAAACACTGTCTGCTGCCTTTGCATTCCCTCCCCTTCTAACCCCGCCTAGACTTTCTGTGGCTGTCCAATCACAGACTTCCCAATGCAGCTCAATGAGAAGTCTTTGCAAGGCAGGTGCTCTGAGCAATTGTCTGCCCTTTGAGTTTAGCTTGACCTTGCTAAACAAACTAGGAAGTAACATGACTGGTTGTCTGCTTGAAAGCCTGTGGGGTGTAGCAAGGTTCATTTATAAAAGTGTCACTTTCTACTGAAATCTGCACTCTTTGTAAAATGTAAAAAAAAGATGACACTCTTCACACATAAAGCATTTCAGCAAGTTAAAGTGCTTTTGTGGTCTGGAGCATCCCTTTACCAAAATAAATGTACCTGCCTTACCCCTACCCTGTTATGTCTCAGTGTAATGGGATAAATGTTTACTATTTCTGTTACCTAAACCTTTTCTTTTTTTCCCCCCTTTAAGCAAGAGCTAACCGAATTAAACCGCTTATTTGAGAAATATGTCCCTCAGTGCCTAGACATGATTGTTGAAGGAATCATGGATGGAAAACAAGTAGAAAAGTTAAAAATGATTGTTCCTCAGACTGATCTGAACATGGTAGGACCTAAACCTTTACAGTTTATCTATTTTTTTTTTAATTATTATTATTTTTAAAACATTTCTCCATCACTTGCTTTTCTTACACTAGTATGACAGAATACTAAAGCAACAAAAAATAAAGTGTTTCCACTAGCATTTCTTTTTTGAAACTTACAGTGAGAATTCAAGGTAACTTCAGTGAATTTAAATCCCAGATGTATTATACACTGTTGCATATATGTATGGTGTCAATGATAGGGTTAATAGTGGTGTTATGATGTTACGTAGTTCAGAATGAGGGAATCAATTGCTGGGAAGATTTAGCCAGTTAGTTAACCCCTTAAGGACACATGACATGTGTGACATGTCATGATTCCCTTTTATTCCAGAGGCTTGGTCCTTAAGGGGTTAAAGGACCACTATAGGCACCCAGACCACTTCAGCTCATTGATGTGGTCTGGGTGCCAGGTCCCTCTAGTTTTAACTCTGCAGCTGAAAACATAGCAGTTTTAGAGAAACTGCTATGTTTCACTGAGGGTTAATCCAGCCTCTAGTGGCTGTCTCACTGACAGGCGCTAGAGGCGCTTCCACGATTCTCACTGTGAAAATCCCAGTGAGAAGACGCTGCTGTCCATAGGAATGCATTGAGTAATGCTTTCCTATGGGTGGTTTGAATGCGCGCGCCGCTCTTGTTTCGCATGCGCATTCGGATCTGACGTCAGCCGGGAGTGGAGAGTTCCCCAGCACAGAGGGAGCCCGGCACTGGAGAAAGGTAAGTGGCTGAAGGGGTTTTAACCCATTAAGCCCAGCGGGAGAGGGGACCTAATGACCCTATAGTGCTGGCACTATAGTGGTCCTTTAAGCAGATGTAGATGACCGTGCTGTTGCTAGGAGACTGGCTCTGGCCTGGGATTGGACACAGGTCATGAGCTACAAAACGAATGGAAACTAGGAAAGCATGTAAGCAGAGTGTGAGACAGCATGAAGAGAGGCATGGACAGACCCCCTCCTCCATTTTGATTGTTACTTGTTGTGGCGTTTATGTAAACAGTGTGTTTAAGTTATGAGGATGGACTGCTGTTAAATGGTATGAAAGGCAGTCTGGTTATCTAGGACAAATTGGTGATGTTTAATAAATAGAGTTTGCAAAGTTTTTAAGTTATATGTTATTTGGTTAATTCTTTTAAACTGTATGATTGTTATGCCCCCTTGGGTTTTAAATAAAACACCACAACCTAGCCAATAAATGTTAACGATTTGTGTCTGTTTTCATTGTGTGCTCTCTTTATTCAAATATATACTATTGCCTACCGTACATTTTACATTTAAGGTCAAAATAACAGAACTGGAAAAACTCTCTAAGTCAGCTATGCATTCAGTTTGGCTACTCTGGCATTACATTTGAAATTTACTCTGAATTATCAGTTTAGTAAATAACCCTATTAGTATACCATTGATTTATATATGTAATATTTACTAAAGAAAGTTGTAAATTTTTTTTTTTTTAATTTTGGTTGTACGTACACCACATTTCATTGTTTAGTAAATAAATCCCTCATTTGTGATGTCCAATCATTTCTTGATAGCTAATTTGTAAAACAATATTTTGCAGCTGTATGGTGGATACACAATAATAAAAAAACGCACGAATGAAATAAAAATATCTATTAAATAATACATATTTTGTTTACTGATGCCATTTAATAGGGGAATCTTTGTAGTTTATTTTTTATGTCTAATTGTTCATTAATCAAGCTGTTTAGTCCACAAAAACTATTACCCAATCAACATCTAGAAGTGTGGAATGGTCTATTACTGCAACTGGTTTTCTCCAATAACAGTAAGCAATATGATGTTTAATGCGGTGGCTTTTACAGGTGACCCAGTTGTCCATGATGTTGGATGCATTAATTCCAAAAGAAATTGAGGATGCGGATGTTTTGGAATGCTACTTTATTGAGGCCTTATACTGCTCTCTGGGAGGAACATTGCTTGAAGCAGGAAGGGTTAAATTTGACGAGTATATTAAACGTTTGGCCTCAATGTCAACTTCCTATGAGGAGCATGCATTAGCTGGACCTGGTGAGCTTCCAGGTAGGTGTTCTTACATTTTACATTGATTTAATAAAAATATCCTTCTGTTGTAGTAGCGATTTGTAAAGGATGCTGCCAATCCACAAAGTGAATCTGATTTTTTTATTTTTTTTTCCTTTGCAGGTCAGTTGCCCACTATTTACGATTTCCACTTTGATGGAGAAAAAAAGAAGTGGATACCTTGGAGTAAATTGGTTCCTCAATACAACCATAAATCCGATGTGAAGTTTATTGATATACTAGGTGAGCAGAATGCACTATGATCTATGCACAGAGGGTGGGGGGGGGGGAGGAGGGGGGGGTTGTTAATTTGGGGATTTGAACACCTTGACAGCACATGTCTTTCTGTTTGGAGACTTGGATACACAGACAGCCCACTGCAAAAAGCAGCCTCCATATCCATCATCCATATATTTTGCTCTGGACTAATGCCTATCATTCCTAAAGGAAAAAATCGAGGCATGCTCACTTTTCACATTTTAACAAGAGAGTTTATTCATTAAACACAGAATTGTAGACAATTGAAACCTAAACTGCAAAATGTACCAAAAATTTATAATTTGCAAAATTCTCCAAATGCATAATTCTTGCTACATTTTGCAATTGGACTTTTGATTCACTACCATTCAGTGTTTAGTGAATTAAAAAAAAAAAAAAAAACAGTGTAAAACATGTCCGTTATATTATTGGAGCATATTAGAATTATAGAGCTAAGTATGTAGAATTGTTTACAGGTAGATATGAACAGATGTATGTCATTTCGCAAAAAACAAAACAATCACATATACTCCATCACAATTGGTCTATAATTTGTTGCATGTCTCTTACACCATTATTCAAAGTGAATGTTAATTTAAGAAACATAACATCATTTGTTTTCAGTTCCCACCGTGGACACTACACGTACCACGTGGCTCTTGGAGCAGATGGTAAAAATTAAAAGGCCAGTGGTTCTCGTTGGCGAATCTGGCACTTCTAAGACAGCAACTACATTGAACCTCCTTAAGAACCTCAACAGAGACAACACTGTATGTGATTCTTTCATGCTTTTTAAAAAAAAAAAAAAAATTCTCCTTAAAGTAGGCATTAATAATTCAAGCAATATTTGTATTTATGATATAGGCATGATGGTTGTATTTATCCATAGTGGCTACAATTGAAAACACGAAGAAAAAAAATGGTCAAACAAGTTTGAAACATTTCTAAGAGATATTGCTAGTTAATCTGAATTGTATTGGAGATTTGTAGGTAAAATTGTAAATTGAATTCTTAAAGTGCGTATCACATTAATAATTGTATATGCTTTCAGGTAAATATTATCATTGAAATGTGTTTTGTTATTGGACAATCTTACCCAATATCAATTTGCTATTTGACTTTAATATTTCCTAGATGCTCCTGACCATTAACTTTTCCTCACGTACAACATCTATGGATATCCAAAGAAACCTGGAAGCCAATGTTGAAAAACGTACAAAAGATACCTTTGGACCCCCAATGGGAAAGCGTTTGCTGGTTTTCATGGATGACCTGAATATGCCAAAGGTTGAATTAGATTGTTTCCTATGTGTCCCTGCTCTCATCTGGCTATGTTATCCTTCTTTTTGTATGCATTTAGCCCAGCTTTCTGTTTAGAAATGCTAGATGATGTTGTATTGTGCGTAGGTGGACAAAAAAAAGCTCTTGCAGCTCCTTAAATTATTTTCATAAAATCGTATATATGCGGTAGTGACTCCCTTCCATGATACAACATGGACAAGCATTTGAAAATGCAACTCACTGCTATGAACAATTTTAGCGGTCAACTGTCATGTAACGGAGCTCTGTGTACCCCGACCGAGTACCCTCCGTTGATGGATGCTCCTAGCGCTCTCAGAGGACTCCAAGCACTGCAGACGACACCACAACCACCGCAGGCTCCACAACCGCCGTAGCTTAACTGGAGCCGCGCCGTCTTCCTTCCACCCTGGATCGGCTTCTGTCCTCCAGGACCGTGTGGGGAAGATCTCTCCTCCTGGAGAGCGTATCCGGAACAAGCTCTTACAAGAGCTAAGTGATTAAGAGCTCAGGGGAATATGCAGCGCATAGCAATCCCCAGTGTGATATAGCAGTTCCCTCCAATAACGAGACAAGGCTACGTATTGAGGGTCAGAAGAGGTCTGAGGACTGGAACACCCAGCCTGCTTTTTATTAGGATAAGGTACACACAGGACACTCCCAGGGGGAGGATGAAATTAACCAATAACAGCATAGTACAGCCCACAGGTTCCCTCCCCTCAGATAAACAGTTAAACCAATTATTACATACAATAAAAATACAGTTTTCACATACACACTGTAACTTTAAAACCATACATTCAATTTCAATAAAAGTTGCATATTCAGACTACATTCAGCATACATCAAACATAAACACTTCCAAAAATCAGCCAAATCCCTCCAGTGGATCAAAAGTTAGCTGGAAGTCCTTTATGACCGACCGCAAGCACAATTTCCTGCCCAAAACAGTTCCATAGATTTGGGCTGTGCGGCCGGTCAATTTCATGGCGAAAAACGACTAAGTCCCATTTCGAACGGGACTTAGTCTCTGGAGCTGCAAGTTCAGTATGGGAGAAGGTAAGGGTCAGCGGTGTTCGGCAAAATGTGTAGCCGATTTTAGTTCCACAGAATCTTTAGCATACACCGCTGACCGCATTCGAATGACTAAAATGGCCGCCGCCACGTGTTCGGCTGCCGAATGGCGGCCACCCAGCGCTCGGCAATTAACCTGCAGTAACCTCACAGCCTGGGAGGTAAATTGCCTGCACACTTTAACTTCTGGGTGGTCCGCCTGTGTGGTACTTGGTTCAGTAAGCCCTATTTACTGAACCAAGTGGGAGAGAGCCAGGAACAAGTTATTTTACAGGTCTGGGGACATAGTCTTAAAGGGGCATTGTTCACCAAAGTTACAAGATGTCCCCAGACGGTTCTTAAAGGGCCATACACACCCAATAAAAGTTAATACATTATCAGGGGCACAATCTTCCAGGGGCCATAGTCATGAGGCAGGAGGCTGGCAAATAGGCTTCTCCACAATCCAAGGAAGCAGGGCAATTTTCCATTTAAAGGGCCAGTTACAAATAGCGATTTGTAACATGTCATTACTATGGAAGCTTGTGATGAATACTAAGCTGCTCAAACCATATCATGTGGCTTGAATGTCAGTATGCAAAAGAGAGCATACTTTTCTTTCATGATAAATCAGATGGTAGCTGTTTGCTTCATATGTCATTATGAGGGCTAGTAGTAGCTTTCCTTTAACAGCCATTATAGCGAAGTCAAATGTTGTTGTATTTCAGTTTTCTTTTGTAATGCCTTGTCTTTTTATTGTTTGGGGTATAGGTTGATGAATATGGTACACAGCAGCCCATTGCTCTTTTAAAGTTGCTTCTTGAGAAAGGTGGCATGTATGACCGTGGAAAGGAGCTAAACTGCAAATTTCTAAGAGACCTTGGCTTCATAGCTGCTATGGGGAAAGCTGGTGGTGGCCGTAATGAAGTGGATCCTCGATTTGTGTCCCTGTTCACTGTGTTTAATGTCTTGTTTCCTTCGGAGGAGTCCCTACATCTTATATATGCTTCTATTTTGAAAGGACATACAAAGGTAATAACCATTCCAAGATTTCACCATTTGGTAACCAAATTTGTGTATGCAAAGTTTCACTAAAAAGTAAAAGAGCCAAACAGGGAATTTGCTTAATTCACTTACATGCACAATTGGTGGCTGTTCCACTATTACAGCAGATAGCCTTGTTTGTATAACTGTGAACTGAGCTGTGTAAAAGGATAGCGGCCTCAGCACGGATGCCTTTAGGTTTTAAGGCAGCGTTCCATTCATCCTTTTCGATAATGCTCCAGTGAAGTAAATGACCTACTACAGCTTAATAGGGGTTAGCCGGGTAAAATCAGACTGGATAGACCAGAATGAGAAACTCTTGATTGTAAAGTAAAGTTGTTTTTTGGAGGGGGTTACATATTATAAAATGCATTTTGTTTATATTGCATTCAAAATTCAGAGTGAATTTTGGACAGTTGTACTCCTTTAGGAATGTGAGCCTCAATTTAGTAAACTTTTTTTTATATGATTCAATATTGTTAGAAAAACTGTGCAAATGATTTATCTAAAATATTACTACAGACTTTAATAATTAATTCTGTAGATAAATCATTTTGGAAAAAAATTCTAACAGCATTGATTATTTTGAAAATGTATGAAATTGAGGCCATGGTTGGTAGTAAGGTACAACAGTTGATATATAAACCCTTTTAAAGTACTGTATATATATCAATGCTTTCCATTTGAGAGCTACAACTCCTGCTTAAAGAGCTCACTGTGCCTCAGCAATGCAGCCGCATGTTGTTAATTACAGTACTTACAGTTTATATCCACTGAATTAGACAGGAAAGTGCATGCATATTTAAAAAAAGATACTTTTGCATCTCTTAATATTTAAAGAGTTCTATTTATATCCTTTGCAGCTGTTTCATGAAGATATACAAGCCATCTGTGACAAGCTGACCTTCTGCACTTTGGAACTCTACAGACTGATTGTCCGAGACTTGCCCCCTACTCCATCAAAGTTTCATTATATATTCAATCTGCGCGATCTCTCCAGGGTTTACAATGGCATGGTTCTTACTACTCCAGAAAGGTAATAGTTTTGTCAAAAACAACAGAAGAGTAAGCGCTGAGTAACCAAACAGAAATAAATTAAAGTAGGCAAGTCAGCACACCTAAAGTTGATGGGGCTCCCTCACAGACCCTAAGATACGTAAACAGACCCCAAGATAGGAATACAAGTAGGTGGCGCCTATAATTGCAAATATATAAAACTGTGATATTAAGTAATAATACAAAGCAGTAAAAAGCAATAAAAAGTCCAAGATAATAAAAAACAATAAGAAATTTATAAAATAACTAGTAAAAGTCCAAACTTTGAGGTGCAGCTAGAACAACAGTTTACTAGACCTTTTGGAAATTCATTTCTTGTGGGGAAAGGGGAGTCAACGACGGCTTTGGATCCATATCCACATAGAGAGAAGAACAAAAAAGAAACCACAATGATGTAGTATGCTACAAACAAGTAATAGTGCGGATCTTTATGGTCTTACTCACATTTTATAGAGCTAATACAAGCTCTGGTGTAGTTCACATTCAGTGGTGTTGATCCCTCACTGGTGGGATATTGGTGAGGATTCTTCCAGCAGATGTTTTAGCAATATGGTAACCCAATATAAAAAAAGGGAGCAATAGTGTTCACTGTATAAAACACATTTATAATATAAAATATATAAAAGGTCTTATACTCATATTTTATTGAGCAGGACAAACTGGTGAATTAGGTGGTATGATCCCCACCTAGGATTCTTTAGTAAGGTCTTCTTTAGCGTCAAGGTGTGACATTGCCTGAGTTTTGTCATACTGTAAACTACTGTAGAGAAGTTTATAACTATATGTAGGGAAAAAATGCTAAATGAAAAGCAACAAACATTTTAATTATGTTATTATTTATAATATCCTCACTGGTTGCAAGTGAGACAATTTTTTTTGTATGTTTTGTTTTTCACTAAATCTTTTTATTTGAAGATTCCTGACTGTGGGTCAGATGGTGCGAGTATGGAGAAACGAAGCCCTACGTGTATTCCATGATAGGCTCATTAATGAAGATGATAAGAAAGTGGTATGTATGGCTGTTAGTTAAGTGTATTTCTATAAGATGGGAACAATAAAATATTGTTGGATAAGTATTACTCCTTTTTTTCTTCCTCCATAAACCATTTGAAGGTCCAAGGCCATTTAGAACATTTGATAGCAGAACATTTTCCTGCTGATTTGGAACATGCCATGAAGGATCCCATTCTTTTTGGAGACTACAGGACTGCGATGCAGGAGGGAGAGCCTCGAGTGTATGAGGACATCCAGGATTATGATGCCTCTAAAGCTCTCTTTCAGGTAACATGGTTCTGCAAGACTTATCAATGTCCGGAAAACCTCAGTGGTAACAATTCACTGTGAACGTTAAGACATGTTTTGATAGCTATAACTAATGTAAAATATTAACTGTGTTTTTTGTGATGTTGTATAGCTTATCCCTGTAATTGTTTTTGTTAACAGGAAATTCTTGAAGAATACAACGAAATGAATACCAAAATGAACCTTGTTCTTTTTGATGATGCTCTTGAGCACCTCACTCGCATACACCGCGTTATAAGGATGGATCGAGGTCATGCATTGTTGGTTGGCGTTGGAGGGTCTGGAAAGCAATCGCTGGCTCGACTTGCTGCTTTTGCAGCTGGTTATGAGGTGTGTTGTGATTGCTGCAGCTATATACATAGCCAATAATTCCTGAACAACAACAACAACAACAACAAAAAAACTTTTTTTTCCTCTTGTGTGTTAGGTTTTTGAAATTGTGCTAAGTCGAGGTTATGGAGAGAATAGTTTCCGTGAGGATCTCAAGATTCTCTACACGAAACTTGGTCTGGAAAATAAAAAGATGATTTTCTTGTTTACTGATGCTCATGTGGCAGAAGAAGGTTTCCTGGAACTGATCAACAACATGCTAACATCAGGTGATAACTGCTAATCTAAATAAAAAAAGAAAAATTAATAATTAGAAAAATTAGCTAAATGTGCAATGCAATAATACTTTACAGAAAGGCCAGTAGATGGGCTACAAGTGCAAAGATTAAAGCAAATGCAGTAACTGAATTAAAAATGCAAAAGACCATGTATCATGTTTTCATTATGATTTTTTTATTTTGAAGGCTTTAACTAATGTTTTTCTTTGTGGTTTTGGTACATAATTTTTACGAACAGATTTCTAGAATTTAGAGAATTATATTCAAGCCAGACACATTTCACTGCTCTTATTATGCATCAATATATTTTATAGTTCACACAGGTCCTTTTTGTGTCGATATATAAAAAAAATAATACTATTTCCACATTTAACTGATTTCAGATAAATGATCTGATCCCCAAACACCAATGAAGGTCACTATAAACAATTTGAGATGACTGTAAATTATGTTACATCTTGTTTAATGTACATACTTGAGCTTCATATTTTATAGTTATATCCTGAACTCGTTTTAAGCAATGCTAAAAATATACTCATATTGTGTTTTATCTTGGAACATAATGCTATAATGAAATACCATACATGTTAATTTCTCTAATGTGCTGAAAGCTTCTTATAGCATTTGCCGATGTGTAAAAAACCTGTTGGAATATGATTTATCCAAAATAAACAGAATTCGATATTTCCTACCTAAACAGTAGTTCTGGGCAGTTTGATCAAAATACTAAATAACCAATATCAAACAGAAATAGAAAACACATTGCAAATATTAGAAATCTAATATTTGCAAACTTCATTTACAATGTTTGAATAGTAAAACAGAGTATTAATTGATAAATAGCATATTTTGGCTTTTTCCCATTTATTACATATGTTGACAAGCAAAGCAAAATTCTGAGCCCCAAAAAGAATAACCATGTCCCATAAGAAGATTTTAGTATTGATTGCATTAAACATTTGGAATGTTATTTAAATGATGCATTAAATAATCTTTAAGAGAAGCAAATTAAATCAGTTAAAAATTAAATAGCGGCTGAAAATGACATAACTCTTCATCCCATACTTCTTCCCACTGACTTCTGTACTCCGATGACTGCCAAATCAAATAAATTGAGCCAGGTACTGGAGGCCAGAATCCCTTCAACTCTTAACAATATATCCCTTTCTTTTTTATTTGTGAAAAGGCATCAAACATAGGTCAATAAATTTAATTGCAATGCGATCTGTTGAACAGATTTTAATCTGACATTGTCTAGTACAGCTGAATGAAACCAAAGCATATTTATATCAATCGAAGCATTAATAATGTATCTGTGGACTGTTGCTTTATTTGTATTTTTTTTATTTATAAGGAATCTATTAGTATCAATTTAATACATTTCTTTTGAATGAAGGATATGCATGTTATGGCATTTATATATACGTGTGTGTGTATCAAAAAAAAATATTTTCTCACTCCCCTTGCCTGGGTGGTATAGTTATTTCCCATTATCGGGTCCTCTACCAGAGGTCTTGGAGTCTGAGGGTTCTGCTCAGTATTTTAGCTGTTCTTAGAACTGCACTCTTCTGGACAGCGATCTGTTGAAGCAACTCCCCCAACTTGGGAGTCACAGTCCCGAGTGCTTCTATCACAACTGGGATTACTACTGCTTTCACTTTCACCACCCTTTCTTGTGCTTCTTTCATTCCTTGGTATTTGTCCATCTTCTCGCGTTCCTTCATCCTGATGTTATAGTCACTGGGTATTGCCACATCTACCATGACTGCAGTCTTCCATTCCTTGTCAACGACCATGATGTCAGGTTGGTTGGTCAGTACTTGCTTGTCTGCAAAATAACAAGAGTGTAATGCACACACTAAAACAGGGGGAATACTTCCTGCAGGGTGCTCCAGTAAGGGAGGGCTAATCCCTGAAGACATCAAATGGAAGAAAAATGAATATCCAGGCGCACCTGAGGTTTCTTCTAAAAGGCAGTCTTTTTATTTGAAACAAGGAAGTGGAGACAACCTTTCTGCTACTCTCTGAGTCTTTATCAAGTCTCACTAGTTAGGTGGATCGTTCATGTAGAGTAGGTGGCTGATGGTAGTTCCACTCTTGAATCTGTATCCTTACCCACTCAGAACAGTATTGGATATAGCGCATCATCTTGATATGTCACATTTGATGCTTACTTGTGTTATTGCTTGTTTGTGTTGTGTTATTAGGACAATTACACAAGTGTGTATGTATATGTGAATATATATATATGTATATATATATATATAAATACATATATAAATATAAAAAACACTGCGTGGCAGGAGCTTCATGGAATAGGTTTCCATGGCCCAGCTTCATACAAGCCTCACATCACCAAGTGCAATGCCAAGCATCTGATCGAGCGCTGCAAAGCCACCACTGGACTCTGGGACAGTGGAAATGTGTTCTGTGGAGTGACCGATCACGCTTCTTTTGGCAGTCTGGTAGGTGAGTCTGAGTTTGGCGGATGCCTGGAGAACGTTGCCTGCATGACTCCATTGTTCCAATTGTTAAGTTTGGTGGAGTAAGTATATTAGTATTAGGCTGTTTTTCAGGGGTTTGGCTAGGCCCCTTACTTCAAGTGAATGGAAACCTTAATGCTTCAACATACCAAGATATTTTGGACAATGCTATGCTTTCAACTTTGTGGCAACAGTTTGGTGAGAGCCCTTTTCTATTCCAACATGACAGTGCCTCAGTGCAGAAAGAAAGATCCATAATGACATATTTGGTTTGGATTGATATGGAAGAATTTGACTGGCTCGCTAAGAGCCTTGTCAAAGTTGTCAAGGTTAGTGGGGACTTGCATAATAGCTCATAACTGAGGAGCAACGAAATGCAGGAAAACAGGGACAGGGTATTTTTATGCACAATAACCACTATAAGGAATATGTTTAGTTATGCTGCTTGTATTGTTCCTTTATGTTGTATTGGTCATATTCTTTAAGTCTTTAATATAAAGAACAAGTACATGTTTACCTAACAAAGTGTTTAACCTATTAGCCTTTACTTTTAGATAGTTATCCCAATACCTAAAACTTGGTGCCCCTTTGGTTGAATACAGTGATGAAAGCATTGAAAATGTACTGGTCACCACATTCCCTAGTTGTCCCATGTTGACCTCAATTTCTCTTCAGCGTAGTTGCGGTGTTGGTGGAGGTGGGTAAAAATATGCTTGTTACTAAGTGCCTAGAGCTGCACTTGAGAGTAAGGCTGAGTTTGGTTCAAAAGTGTTACGTCTTCTGTGGATTTGGATTAGGTCAACCATTGTGGATAGATCTTTGACCTGCAATGTTCAGTAAATCCTCATTTATTTCATATTGTTATAATTTAATCATATTTGGTGGCTACACTTGGACCAAATTATCCTCCAAATAGTCCTTTAAGATGCATTGTTAAATGAGTTGCTCAGTGGTTTGTGTTCAAGTTTCCTAGGTTCCTTAAATAAATACTATTTAGATAGGTTGTAGTATACTATATGCTTTGGTTATGTACTGTTATGATATTTTTATTTACTTACATAAGCATTTTTTCCTAGTTATATGATCAACAGTGATCATGTTTAATATTTGGTAGAGTTGCGAGAAGTTAATCTGTTGGAGATAAATCCATAAAACACCCCGTGAGCAATGTATCTTAATGTTTCCTTCTTTATGCGTAATATATCAATAGCTATATTAATCTAATTTATACGGTGAATTCTTTTCATTTATAGGCATTGTTCCAGCTCTTTTCCCTGATGATGAGAGGGAATCAATATTGGGTCAAGTCAGGGATGAAGCTACTAAATGTGGTATGGGCCCTGCCAAAGAAAGCATTTGGCAGTTCTTTGTAAATAAGAGTGCCAACAATCTTCATATCGTTCTTGGAATGTCACCAGTTGGTGAAACCCTAAGGACAAGATGCCGAAATTTTCCAGGTAAAAAAGTGTAGCTTTTTTTGTTAAAGGGTTCCATGGGAAAATTTAATTGGGAATCCTTGCCCTAGAGCATCATCATTTTAAAGTGTAACACATACTTCTCGTGTAGCATAATAATGTTTTTGACAATGTAAATTGCCTTTCCTTGGGTGCTAAATGTATGACAATACGGGATAAATAATAGAAAATACATTCACATTTTTATACCTGATATGTTCTAAAGGGAGCAAAAAATCTAATATGCCACAGCATCAATATAACGAAGCATTGTGTTTTCATTATTGATAGTTTGTTATTTGTTTTACCTGTTATTAGTATTTATTATTCAAAGAAACACAGTGGTTTTGTAATATATGGAAATGTTTAGTCTATCGTCTTATTTAAGTAGTGCAAACTCATAGTTCTATTTTAAATTACATGATTAGAAGACAATTTAAATCCATTATACGTAAACCAAGCTCTTTGTATACTGTATTTCATTTCATTCTATGGTTGAAGCAGTACAATGTCTGCTTCTCTGTGCTTCTAACTCAAATTACAGCAGTTTCAGGTTTTTATTTCTTTCTTTATGTTTGCTGTACGCAACATTAGAATATACATGAACTCTAATGCATAAATTGTCTCTATACATTAGAAAATACACGAACTCTAATGCATAAATTGTCTCTATACTAGGTTTGGTAAACAATACTGGGATAGATTGGTTCCTGCCATGGCCACCGCAAGCTTTGTATGCAGTTGCAAAATCATTTTTAGGTAAGGACATTACATATATTGTGACGTAAAATATGGCTATATTGATTTTATATTATTTAAATATTATACAGTAAGTATTGCTTCTAAATAGCAATTAAAACAACAAAAATAAAGCACAGACCTCTAAACTGGCAAATTTAAACAAAATAGCCATTATCCTAAAGGGACAGCCCAAGAACCAAAATCACTTCATCTTACTGAAGTGACTTTTGGGTATAGTTGTCTCCCCTCCAGATAAAACCAATGTAAGCATTCAATAATGGAATCTATTTTACTTATAGTGTCAGCATTCAAAGTATGCTGATGCTGGGTATGTATTCAGTGCTTCTCTGTGAGAATAGTTGGATCAGAGCAGCGCCCTGATTGCTGCACATTCATCGTATGTCCACTATACTTCTCTGTGAGGAACATTTGACTGGACGAAAGTTAGCATTCATATTGATTCCAGCAAGGAGGGTTAAACTGCTGTGAGGACTGTGGCACTGAATTACAGGTAAATTGTTAACTTTTATTTTCCTCTAAATGTTTTAAAGCAACACAGGGGACTTACAAACAAAATTATTTAGAATGTTCTGTTAAACAACATAAGGGATATAATAATCTAACAAAGTGTGGTAATTCATAATGTCCACAGTGATAGATGTAAAAATGAATAATAATCTAGATTATACATACAAATATCAAAGCTCACAAAAAAAGGTACCAAAGCTACCAAAATCTATAAATAATAAGAGTCCACCATGTGGCAATTAACCAATGGAGAATTGACAAACTAACTGGTCTTAAAGCTTGCAGGGAGCCTTAACAGTATGGTCTTTCTGAGACAAAATGAACAAGGTCATAGTTAGGGCATTTATAATTTCCCTGCAAGCGATTGGTTTACAATTATGCAGATGTGCTCACACTCACTGTGGCAGCAATCTTGGATGAAACCAAAACATTTATTAGATAAATATGTCCTTTATATATTGGGAATGACTTAGATGATTATCCCAGACTGAAGACTCTGCTGTGTTTCTCTCATCTATTACCATGTGCTAACAATATTACCAAAGTAAACCTGTTATGAAAAAAAATAACTTACCTGAAATTGCTCCCATACGCAATGAATACACCATAAGATTTACTCACGTTTTCTCCATTCCAGCACCCCATCATGGGTGTTACTGTTTGTGTAACACCCTCCTCCTGGCCCTCCTCCACTCTGCCTGTCTGCAATGTCTTTGATTTGCCCTGCTTGGGATGCATCCCTAAGCAGGACAAATCTCATTAATTACGTTGGCACGCTGGCGTCAGAACGTAGTGACGTCAAATCACACGGTTCGTATACTGTAGTTTCCATAGCAACCACAGTGCATGCTCTGGGTAGAGAGCAAAGGGACCTCATGTGGGAGCTTTTTCTTCTCTCCCTTGTCAGTCAGTGCCTTGGCACTTCAAGGCATTGACTGACAGCTGGGAGAAAAAGGTTAGCCACCTTTTGGCCTGTGGGCAAGAACAAACAGAAAACTCATAGATGTATGTGTGGATGGTTTTAATCATGAGCCCTGTCTCATTTAGCACCATAGATATTCATAATAGTGTAGTCTGCTCCATATACTATGATTGCTACGGAATATTCCAAAGCGACCATCCAGGACTGAAGAACATTGAGATTGTAGGCCACCTAGGCATGAGCCCATACAGTTCTGATCTAGACCATGCACAAATCTGCCTGCACTCATTCCTGCAGTATTCAGATAATATACATCCCAACACACCAACCGCTATTATAATCCAAAGATGAATTATTTGAGGCTGAACCCTGTATCCCCTCTCTGCTCATGACCAGTGGGAAATTTTCCTCTTGTGTCCCTTGCCAGCCCTTACCTGATCCCAGGAGGTCATTATTCTTCTTGAAATATAGAGGAATCTTATAGATTTGTGTTAATGTTTAGAATGTGCTGCTGTTCTGTTTTTGAAGATCGTTTATTACCGTGACTCTTTTTTTTTTGTCTGAGTTACTGAATAATATATATGTATTGTGGTTTAATTATTGTACTTTGCAACTATCTTATTTATAATATATACATATTTGTTTCTGAAAACATCAGGAGACAATGAAATGATCCCATCCCAGCATTTGGAGCCAGTGATTGGCCATGTGGTCATGGTCCATGATTCTGTTGGGAAGTTCAGCAAGAAGTTTCAGCAGAAATTAAGGCGCAGTAACTATGTTACTCCAAAGAATTACCTTGATTTCATCAACACATATTCAAGACTGTTGGAAGAGAAGAACCAGTTTAACTTTGGTAAAATTTTGAGTGTTAGAATACAATTCTACAAGTTAAGTTGCATAGAGTTCGTATCATCTGTACTGCAGACTCAACTGTCACTTCAAGTTATTTTTTACTTAAAGCGTATTAAATAGACAGTGGTTAATGGTAGATAAATTACGTTTAGCTTAGGGAAGCTGATGGATAACTTAACATTTTTTTTTACTTTTAAAACATTTCCAAGAACATGCTGCCTTAGCACCTGACTGTTCCCTCCAGGATAAGGAAGCTGTCAAACAGGGACCTTTACTGCCCAGTATTTTTCCATCCTACCATGTCTTTTCATTATGCAAACGTCCCGCAATGTCCCTCGAGTGCCTCGCTCCATCCCTGCAGTGTCCATCTCTATTCTAGAGCCTCTCTCCCCTGCCTACATCTCCTTTAATGTCTCTCTTCATTCCCACTGGCCTGGTCCATGTTTATACTTTCAAACTGGGCATACCCACCTTGTAGTAGCAATATGAAATACCCAGACAACACTAAAAAATTTATCTATTTCCTATCTGATTTTGTACTGTAGAAACCTATTTATCTTCTAATACAATACAAAAAATATTATTATTTTGCCTAAACTTTATATAATATATTGCTTTTAAAAGCATTTAAATAATTCTATCAGATAAACAAGTAATTAACCTTGCTGTAAACAGTCTCTCGAATTTTACAGTCTAATAGTAATGAAGTGCTGGTTTCTGTTTGAAAATAGCTCAATGCAAACGTCTGGAAGGGGGTCTGGACAAACTGAAAGAAGCCACTGTTCAATTGGCTGAACTAAATGAAAAGCTGGCTGAACAGAAGAAAGTGTTAGCTGAGAAGTCAACTGCTTGTGAAGCTTTGTTGCAAGAGATTTCAGACAACACAAAAGTTGGTGAGTGGTGCAATGACTGTATTGGGGCTGAACAATGTACCAATCACATGGCTTTTCTTTATGCTATATTTGATGAAATAATGGATTGATAAGTCAAGGGTGTGTACACGCACACACATATATATTTATTTATGTTTAATCAAATTGTGTTTTTAAAATTTTGTAAATGTTATTAAAAATGTCATTGTTAGTGATATCTGGGCATTGACTTCATTTTTGCTGAGGACTCGTGTACACTCAACTCCATCAGTGCTCTGAGCTACCAAAAATCCTCCAAGTACTTGAAAAACATCCCAGATGTGTTGGGAACTTCTAGGTTATATTATTTGGCTTCAGATTCCTTATTGTATATAGCCTGTATATACGCTCCTATGTCTCAAATGGCCAAGTTTCACCTTTCTTTTTAGAGGATATTAGCGAGCACAGTAAGAATTAAAGGAAGCAGCAATTTTACTTTGTTGGGGGGGAACGTTATGTGGATTCAGTTTTTAAGAATCATTTTTGTGAATATTCTATATGAACTAGGTCACAGATTGCAAAAAATATCCCCCAACTCCCATCACGAGAATGTAAAAAAACTCCCATCACAAGAGTTCTACCACAATTGGATATCCCCCTAACCTAGATTAGGCTGACAAGTATCTGCTTAAAGGTATACCATCACTTCCCATGATTTTAAATAAGAGGTTTAACTACTCTGTATATTTAGCAAATATATTTTGTGAGGTTTAAAAAATAAAAGTCCACACTTCTACCCCGGAACTGGGCTCCTCCATCTCAGTTACCTGTCAAAATGTTGCCCTTTATTGCCACTGACTGTGGAGGAGGGGAAACAAAATATTTGTGTCCTTCTCTTCAAGAAGGCTGGACAGAACTGGGTTGTGATGTCACTTTCTATATCTCTCAAAAACAGGAAAATAAAACTGAGCATCACACAAAAAAGGTTAGAGCGACTCTGTCACCCCCTCCTCCTTCCAAAATGAGTATTTCACAAATATATTTTATTATGTTTATGATATACTCACTTTGACTGTGATGGGATTTTACTGAAATTCCAAAGCAGCCAAAACATATACTAAGACAAGGTAAGTTTCCCTAGCCATCGCTAGTGACAGCTGTAGGAAGAAGGCATTGCCTATGGAGGATACCCCAGTCCTAGAGGATCCTCCATAGACCTCAGGGTTGTACTTTCACATATGCACAAGAGCATAACACTGACGTGGGCTCCTGAAAGATGGAGCTTTAGGAGTTGAAGAGGACTGACCGGAAGACCAAAGCAGCAGCCAAGGGGGACATGTTCAGGTAAGTAAAACTCACCTCCCTTTGCACCCCGTGACCTCCGGACACCAAGCTGAGCAGTCACCATCGGGAGTATTTACAAATTGTCCAAAGATCCCAGATGGATACAGAGCTACTTTAACCCCTTAAGGACCAAACTTCTGGAATAAAAGGGAATTATGACATGTCACACATGTCATGTGTCCTTAAGGGGTTAACACAAATCATAGATGACTTTTAAAATTTCACAGTGGGTTTCAGAGAAATGCCAGTTCCTTTTTAAAGACAAAATGCAATATGAGGAATTTTGGTGATGTAGTATAATGCCTTCTTTTAGCAGGCCTGAAATTGTTCATACCAAGACATTAACTAAAGTCAAGTGTAATTTTGAGCCAGACAGCTCTTTTTCTGATCTCAGTGTCTCATTTGGGGTTTCTCTATTGTTTTCTAGCTGAGGAAAAAAGGGAGCTTGCTGAAGAGAAGGCAGCAGAGATAGAGGAACAAAATAAAAACATTGCAGTCGAGAAACAAGAAGCAGAGAGTGCCTTGGCAGATGCTATGCCAATACTGGAAGCTGCCAAATTGGAACTGCAGAAACTGGATAGGTCGGATGTAACTGAGATTAGGTAACTGGGATTTTGCTGTCCACAAATTTGTTAATGAAGGTAGCGTTTGTCTATTAGTTAATCTGACTGCCAGATATAATTACTTTACAGGCATGAGGCTGAATCCTGCTATTTATATCAAATGTATTAACTATTCTAACTACATATTCTTCCATGGACTCGTATTTTTTTATTCACTAGATAAATTACTAGAGTTGCAAAATGTAGGCCTAAATAACTGAGCACTATAACTGTTACACCTCGGTTATTTGGGATCTAACATTTGCTCTTACATTGTCAAATCTTTACAATTATCTGCATAGCTTGCAGTTAAACACATAAGGTCTCTTTTCCTGTTTTTCTTACCAGTTCATGGTTTTTATCCCAGTTTACAGATGTGACGGATCACTTAACGTTTTCTGCATTAAATGTAATGTTATTTGTTTTTAATCAAGCAAAATAAGATATTTTTCTTACTTTATGCATATCAAAGGAAAATGTAAGTAAGCGTATCACAGTAACGTGAAATGTTCTTGATGTGGGTGCTGTGTTGGGCTTCAAAATTAGTGTCTTCAGTTTAGATTTGTTTGCACCTTTTTTCCTTATAAATACAAACGGCCCAATAGATGGAGAATAGGAAGAACATTGCAAATCACACCCTGTTTGGCCATTTCTATATTCATAAATACTCCAATTATAGTTCTGTAGTCCATTTTGAGATGACTTCCGTTTTTTGCCAGTGCTCATGACAGCAGCCTTGATGAGGAAGTTTACAAGGTAAATCATAGCATCCTTGGATTGCGCCTAGTATAAACAACCTTAAAAATGCATGGTTTTCACCGTTTAAAATCAGTATCCTTGTATGTTTGACAGTTTATTGTGTGTGTTATTTTGTTGGTTGGCACCTTTTTTATTTTTCTGTATTTGTTTGGATTATATGTATAGTAGGTGAATTGATATATCTTAATATCTGTCTTAAGTTTTCCTTCTTTGATTTCCAAAAACTGTAAGCCATATAAAATATTCAGGTAATGAATACTATTTAAAGGAATTAACAATAGACTTAAGTGAGTAGTGATTTGTTAGTATATTCACCATAGCATGGATGGTTTGGTAGAACATATGTACAGTTGCAAGAAAAAGTATGTGAACCCTTTGGAATGATATGGATTTCTGCACAAATTGGTCATAAAATGTGATCTGATCACCATCTAAGTCACAACAATAGACAATCACAGTCTGCTTAAACTAAAAACACACAAAGAATGAAATGTTGCCATGTTTTTATTGAACACACCATGTAAACATTCACAGTGCAGGTGGAAAAAATATGTGAACCCCTAGACTAATGACATCTCCAAGAGCTAATTGGAGTGAGATGTCAGCCAACTGGAGGCCAATCAATGAGATGAGATTGGAGGTGTTGGTTACAGCTGCCCTGCCCTATAAAAAACACACACCAGTTCTGGGTTTGCTTTTCACAAGAAGCATTGCCTGATGTGAATGATGCCTTGCACAAAAGAGCTCTCAGAAGACTTACGATTAAGAATTGTTGACTTGCATAAAGCTGGAAAGGGTTATAAAAGTTTCTCCAAAAGCCTTGCTGTTCATCAGTCCATGGTAAGACAAATTGTCTATAAATGGAGAAAGTTCAGCACTGCTGCTACTCTCCCTAGGAGTGGCCGCCCTGTAAAGATGACTGCAAGAGCACAGCGCAGACTGCTCAATGAGGTGAAGAAGAATCCTAGAGTGTCAGCTAAAGACTTATAAAAGTCACTGGCAAATGCTAACATCCCTGTTAGCGAATCTACAATACGTAAAACACTAAACAAGAATGGATTTTATGGCAGGATACCACAGAGGAAGCCACTGCTGTCCAAACAAAACATTGCTGCACGTTTACAGTTTGCACAAGAGCACCTGGATGTTCCACAGCAGTACTGGCAAAATATTCTGTGGACAGATGAAACCAAAGTTGAGTTGTTTGGAAGAAACACACAACACTATGTGTGGCGAAAAAGAGGCACAGCACACCAACATCAAAACCTCATCCCAACTGTGAAGTATGGTGGTGGGGGCATCATGGTTTGGGGCTGCGTCAGGGCCTGGACGGATTGCTATCATCGAAGGAAAAATTAATTCCCAAGTTTATCAAGACATTTTGCAGGAGCACTTAAGGCCATCTGTCTACCAGCTGAAGCTCAACAGAAGATGGGTCTTGCAACAGGACAATGACCCAAAGGATAGAAGTAAATCAACAACAGAATGGCTTAAACAGAAGAAAATACGCCTTCTGAAGTGGCCCAGTCAGAGTCCTGACCTCAACCCGATTGAGATGCTGTGGCATGACCTCAAGAAAGCGATTCACACCAGACATCCCAAGAATATTGCTGAACTGAAACAGTTCTGTAAAGAGGAATGGTCAAGAATTACTCCTGACCGTTGTGCACGTCTGATCTGCAACTACAGGGAACGTTTGGTTGAAGTTATTGCTGCCAAAGGAGGTTCAACCGGTTATTAAATCCAAGGGTTCACATACTTTTCCCACCTGCACTGTGAATGTTTACATGGTGTGTTCAATAAAAGCATGGCAACATTTCATTCTTTGTGTGTTATTAGTTTAAGCAGACTGTGATTGTCTATTGTTGTGACTTAGATGATGATGATCAGATCACATTTTATGACCAATTTGTGCAGAAATCCATATCATTCCAAAGGGTTCACATACTTTTTCTTGCAACTGTATTTGGTTAGTTTGCAGTGACTGAGATTGCCAACAATATCCTCATTATTTCATCTAATCACACTCCTTTTATTTTTTCTTGTTTTGTTTTTTTTATTTATTTGTTTTATTAAGGGCATTTGCAAAACCACCAAAGCAAGTTCAAACTCTATGTGAGTGTATTCTGGTGATGAGGGGGTTTAAGGAGATAAGCTGGAAAAGTGCAAAAGGCATGATGTCTGATCCGAATTTCCTAAAATCGCTAATGGAGATGGATTTTGATGCGATTACCCCAAATCAAGTCAAAATGGTCCGAGGTAATGTGTGAGACCGAATTTAGTAAGATACACTAATCACATGTTCTGCATTCATGTCTTTACTTGTGTTTTCTATTATTATAGTCTGCTCATTATACAATACATTTATATAATCAAAATGCAGACATTGTTAAATTTGTATGTAACAACATTTCAGGGTGTACAGATAACAAAGAATCTAATATGTGGCCTTGAGGGCTATCCGACCAGATACAAAGAGTGAAATGTAGAGAAACAAAAGCAAGGGGGGAAATTGAAAATAGAAAGTGAGACTGAAAGAACAGAATCATTCAGTGCTGAGATTGATAGACCATATCTTTTTATCTGGATGCTACCAGAGAATTGGAAGATTCAAGAACTCAGAGGGTCCGAAAAATTCCTACTTTTACTGTAGTAGAGATAGCATCATGTTGAGTAGAATAATAGCCACGTCAAGCAATTTGTTGTTTTTAGTTTTTTTTAACTACAGTTGTAACAATTTGATGCTCAGTAGATTTCTTTGTATATGGATCAGGTGTAGAACATCGCTGTTAGTTGGTGTTTTGTGATTTTGTTGTTGTTTGTGATGTGGCAATGCAGGGTTCTGTGTAAAAGTTCATAATATGTTTAATTTTGTTTTAAATATGTTTATTGGTTTCACAACATAAATTTCGATGCAAACGTATTTGTATTTAAGCAGGTAAGTGCCTGCCCAGAGGCGTAATTATCAATACATGTGTGGGTACGCGAGCTGTTGCCTGCGCAGAGGCACATTAATGAAGTCATTGGTTTTACAGCAAGTAGATTCATATTTAGTCATGTGTGTTTTGTAACTCTTGCTATGCTAGGTTCTTGTCTTTGTGTTTATGCTGTCTGGTGTGGTTCGAGGTTATGCTTGTGTAGTTATCTTGTGTTGGCTGGTTCATGTGGTTGCTTTATGTGAGCCGGTATGTGCTGTTGTTTTGTGTTAACTGGTTTGTGTAATTGCTTTGAGTGTGCTGGTTTGTACAAGTGTTTTGTGTTAGTTGGTTTGTGTAAGTGCTTTGTGTTAGCTGGTTGTGTAGTTGCTTTGTGTTAGCTGGTTGTGTAGTTGCTTTGTGTTAGCTGTTTGGATAGTTACCGTGTGTTAGCTGGTTTGTGCAGGTGTTTTGAGTTAGCTGGTCTGTGTAGTTGCTTTGAGTTGGCTGGTTTGTGTAAGTGCTTTATGGTAGCTGGTTTGTGCAGGTGCCTTGTGTTAGTTGATTTGTGTGATTGCTTAGGCATGGTAACATACAATGCAGTAATTAGGCAGTTAAGTAGGCAGTATTAAATCCTGAAAAACTAAGGACAGATGCTTGTTGATCTGCGCTACCCTGCTCAATTTCAACTAGGAGTATGTACACATAACCGGAATTGCATTTGGTAGTGAATAAAAAACATAGCGTTAAGTCCTTGCTTCCTGGTCTGATGCTCATTGATCTACCTCGCCTATTTATAACCAAAAAGAGTATATTAACAGGCACATTATGCTATATGCATTGTTATTGTCTAGTCTGTTATAATTCTAAATTGCGGATATTTAAACATGAAAAGCTTATGGTAGTAATTAAAAACATATCGTCATTTTCCTGCTACTAGGTCAGAACACATACATCAAACTGATTTATGGTAGAGCAAGTAGTTGCCCTCGCAGGAGCATATGCATTAGGGTATAAGCTGCGATAGTACAGTGAGATGGCTTTAGTAGTTTGGATCTGGTATGAACTTCAGCAGTTATATGTACTCAACATGTATATTATTGGACGGCTGTGTAACCGTTGTTTTCTGGCTTAAAATAACAAGCATAACTGGTCCCACGTTCTCTGGGGGCAAAAAACACAAAAAAGATGGAGGAAAAAAGATAAAAGTAAACGGTAAAAGGAGGGTGAGTCACTTCGCTGGAGGTGGCGTTGTATCGCCCGGTATATGAGAGCTGTCCGTGTTGGCTTTGTCCGTTGCCCGGGTGGCATTCGTTTAGGCTTCCCTCTGGCAAATCTGTTTTACAGGCTTAGTGTATAGACGGTGGGCAGGTAGTCCACAACCGAGTCCACCCGGCTCCCCCATCGTGGCAAACCCCCCTCAGTTCCCCCCAAGGCGTGCTTCTGTCAGCGAGAGGCTCCACTGCACCGTGGGCACTCGGGGACTATTGCTCTCCAGCAGTCTCCACCCCTGAAAGTCCGCGGATCACCTGCCCCCTGCACCTCCCCAGCTCCTGCAGAACCTCATTTGGGCTCCAGCCCCGTTGCGCCTCGCCCTGCTCCGGTCTCATACATGGTGCTGGTGTGCGCCTCCCCGGCCACCGGTCCGCCGGGGGGCCCGCATACCCCGGCTCCACAGGGCTCACAGAGCTGGGGGCTATTTCCCCCGGATCCACGGCCTAATCCAGGGGTCAGGGCCGGCTCCCCGCCTACCAGTTTGCTGCCCTGCGGGGTCCATCCGCGGGGTCCTTCATCCCGGGGGGCCATGGTGTCTCAGCGCGGCCTCCTGCGGCATGTGCGTTGGCCAACTTGTCCCTGTGTGGGAAGGGGTCTTGTGCCGCGTAAATCTCCTTCTCCAGCCTCTGGAAGTCTGACTCGTGGGCCGGAATCACCCCCGCCGACCTGGCGGGGGGGAGCGGGGCTGGGCCGGTATCCCAGTCTCTCCCGCTGTCACCGCTCACCACGCGGTTGTTTGGGCCTCATGAGGCCGTCTTGCTCCACGTATGCTGCTGGTTTGGCGTATGGCACACCACCATGCCCCTGGGTATTTCCCCATCAGATGGCCTCTTGTGCCTCGGCTTTTGGTGGGGACTTGGGTCAGTTTTTTAGGGTTTGTGGAGGCATTGAGCCGGAGCTGGCATGGATGGCTGCCGCTCAGCTCGGCGGCCCGGCCCCGCCCCCCTATGTTTAATTTTGGAGGTTGTGCTAAGAAAAAGTCCTGCAAGGGTAATTCTGCTTGGTCAGGTTGACGAATCTGGGGGAAATCTCTTTCTGCGCATAGAATAGTTTATCAATGACATTGCCACCTTATATATATATATATATATATAGAGAGAGAGAGAGAGAATAGAGTCATGTTAAAGACAATTCCTGAAGCATAAACAAAGATGATGTAGGAAATATCATTAAAATATCAGATACCATTGTTATTTAATCTTCTCAAGGTTGCCAGATAGGAAGAATAGGGGAGGTTATTTGCCTTATAACTCATGAAGCTGTATATGATTTCATAAATAACATCAACGTTTTTTTCACCTCTCAAAGTCACAAGATTTGGGACGCTTAATTTTTTTGACCCTATCCTATCCAACTGATCATTTCTGTCTCATGTATCTTTTCTTTCCTGGGGGGTTGAGGGCACCAAATCCCTTCTTTTTATCTTACTAATTATTTCAATTATTCCTCTGTGTTCCTCACTTTCCCCTCTTCTTCTGCACTTGGTTTATTTCTTCCTCTTTCCCTTGTTTTCCATACCATGTTTTACTTTATTGTGGTTATTTTTGCCTCCCCAATTGCAATATTCTTTTATCACATTACTCACTCTCTGCTTTTTGCATTTTATCTCCAAGTTCTATGCAATTTCTTTGTCTGCCTCCTACTTTTTAGCAGACAATTACATTTTACTCATCAGTAAACAGTATGAGAAAGGTGTGGAGCCCATTCCTTACAAAGTGCTGTATTTTACACCATCTGAATGACTTGTATGCATTTTCCACTATATCTCTTGTGTATACTGCACTGTTGTGTATACTGTCACCTTGTTAAAATCTTTAAATAAAGAATGTTTTAAGAAAATCACCAGTAAACAAAAAGATCCACAACAAAAATGGAATGTCAAGTGCGTAGGTCAATTTTTATTATTAAAAAGAAAGCACATATGCAAAGCAACCAACATTACGTATATACAAAACTCTATACAAATAAAGTGACTGTAGCATTACTTGCACAGTCATGTGATCGGGCCTCGCATGCCAATCACAGTAGTCATGTAGTTTGTATTTTGTTATTTGAATTCTACACGTTTAAATATACTTCTATCTGCTAATCTAGTAATATGGTGCACAATGTATGTGTTTATCAACTTTTGCTCAATAGGTTTCCTGAAAAATCAGAACGTAACCGTTGAGGAAATGGAGAACATCAGTAAGGCGGGCTCAGGAATGTTGAAATTTGTGGAAGCTGTTATGGGTTATTGTGATGTGGCCAAAGAGATCAAGCCGAAAAGGGAAAAGGTCAGTGGACAGAAATCACAGCTTTATAATAATATGTTTCCATTTCTCTTGGAACTTTATGTGGATTTTCTTTTTCTTTGTTTGCTAAATCGCAACAAAACTATGCTGTAAAACGGTGTATTAAGATCCAGGTACAAATGTGTCTAAATGCTTTGAAGACTGTGGAACATTTGTTTACCTTATTATGTACCTTATTATGTAAACCTTTCTACGTATCAACATTCGTATGCAGCTGACCATCATGGTATAAGGCAGGGGTCCTCAAACTCCGGCCCCCCAGATGTTGCTGAACTACAATTCCCATGATTCTTTGAATTACATAGATAGCCAGAGAATCATGGGAGTTGTAGTTCAGCAACATCTGGGGGGCCGGAGTTTGAGGACCCTTGGTATAAGGGGAAATCACAATGCACTTTGCAGTCTACCAATCATCTCGAGGACTGATCGGATATCTTTGGTGTATATATTCGATATATGTATTATTACTAGTTTTAGCTGGAGGGGGTGTTTCCACAACACTGATATCTTTGTATGCTGTGCACTAAGTTTAAGATGGATTATTCATTGTACAGTCAAATGTGGAAACTAGACAAGGTCAATTGGAATCATTCTCCAGCTATTCTCTTCTATTATGCCGAACATTTCTAATCCCCACTTTTTATCACCATTGTAAATTCTTCATAGTGCCTGTGACTGCTATAATTTCACGTAAATGGTGAAGTGCTGGATGGTGAGAATGCCAAGGCTGTGCTATCCATTTGCAGATCGACTTGCAAGATTAATACCATAGCAGTGGATTTTTTCAGGTTTCATCCCTTAATAAAGATTAATCATGGAAGTTTTTTATAGCATTTATTAATGATGTTTAGAAATGATAGCGAGTAAGAGTATACAAAGAGTTTTTTGGTTTTTTTTACACAAGTACAGAATTGATTGATGAATACACTCTGCATCGTTTCTGCTCTTAACACAGGTAGCGAAACTAGAGCGTAACTATTACATAAGCAAGCGTGACCTGGAGAAGATCCAGGCAGAGCTAGCCGTTATTCAGAGTGAGCTGAAAGCACTGGGAAAGAAATATGAGGCTGCTATCACTGAAAAGCAAAAACTGCAAGAGGAGGCAGAAATAATGGAGCGTAGACTGATTGCGGCTGACAAACTCATTTCTGGATTGGGATCTGAGAACATAAGGCAAGTTTGACCAACACATGAAATGAACAATAGAGAAACTGTTATTTTAGGCACTCATCAAAGTTTTGTCTTTGACATTACCATCTCTTTTTTGTTGTTGTTATTGTGTGTTATCTTAAAGGGGAAACCTCACCTCCCAGATTGAGAAACTTGAGAAATCGTGTTTCCGCACCTATCCCAAAGTTCCTAGTGTGACGTGCATATGAGCACAGACATGCATTGTGTTTTAGATATCATACTGCATGTCTGCAGATACCGTTAGCAGTGGACAAAGTTTTAAACACAGCTTTTTTTTTTTTTTTTTTTTTTTTTTACACAAAGCATGGGCTATGATCTATTCTAAGAGGATCACTGACCAGAAAACCAGCCATGCTTTCGTTTAAAAAAATAAAATAAAATAAGCTGTGTTTAAAGCAGTGTCCATTGCTAAGGGTATCTGCCGAAAAGCAGTATGGAGTCTGAAACACAATGCCTGTCTGTGCTCATTGCCAATTTGAGATATGCAGGTGAAGCAAAACAGTAATTCTTTAGTAGTGTTTTATCATGTTTGGTCTCACCAAATTTTTTATTTTTATTTTATTCAATAGTGTAATTTTGGATAAGTGACATTCTCTAAGCCTCTCTCTCTCTAAATGATAATTCGGAATGATTTATTAAACATATTGTGAATTTAACTTTACACATAAAGTGAAGTATTCTGCTTAGATGAAAGTCACATGCACCATACACTCTCAACTGCTGGCAAATACTGTCATGCTTGTAATGTGCATTGACCCATTCTACAAGTTTGGTTTGGTGTCCCAAAGATACACTAAGTCAGAGTGTGAACTATGTTGGTTCAAAAAGAAACTAGAAAAGTACGTAAATATAAAGATAACCATAGATAAGAGATGCATTTGTTGTCTTTGTTTAATTAATACACTTTGAATTTTTTTTTTATCCAATTAATGATTTCTGTAGATGCCCGGTCATAAGATGTATTTCATACTTTTTTGCAGATGGACAAATGATTTAGAAGAATTAAAAGTGAGGAGAGTAAAGTTGCTTGGGGACTGTTTACTATGTTCAGCATTTCTGAGCTACGAAGGTGCTTTTAACTGGGAGTTCCGGAAGGAAATGGTATATACCGCATGGCAGCAGGACGTACAAGATCGGGAAATTCCTCTCAGCCAACCATTTAGAGTGGAAAGCCTCCTTACTGATGAAGTTGAAATAAGCAGGTAAATAGACAATGCTATTCTTAAAGCCACAGTGATGGCAAAATGGCAGTTTGCCTTAGACGAAACTCAAATGCACCAAACACTTTAAAGTGTAAACAGATTCTATGGCGTGGTTAGAACGACCCATTCTACATTCGTTTGTTTTGGTATCTCAGTGAAACGCAAAGCCAGAGTATAAACTGGGGGTCCCAAACTGAGACAGTATTGCATGATTTGAGACATATGTTATGAGATTAAAAATAATAATCAACAAAAAATGAACTATTTACTGGAAAGCCATTTTGGCTTGGAAATGTTGTCAGCATCTTAAAAGTGAAAAGAGGAGAGCACTGTCATCTGTTTCACATCACACATTTGGACTCTAAAGAAAGAATTATTGCTTCTGTAAATCCTCAGTCAGACCTGCTTACACTTCAAGACTTTACAAAATCACTGTGCCCGTTTAAAATCAATAAGAAGTATACAAGAATCATTAATTTTACTATGCATTTCTTCCAGGTGTCATGTTCAGTAATAACATTAACTATAATAATGTTACTCTCAATTTCACAGTTAGAAGACATAGTCCCAGTCCCTATTAAGTTCCTGCAGTTAGAATCTGAGCGAGAATCTGAGCGAGTTGTCCATGAATATATTGTTTAGGTTTCTGTTCCTGAGAGTATGTCCAAAACATATGCCAACTGTGACAATTTTACTACTGGTGGTTACAAGTGTTTTTGTATTAGAAAAGTAGTCAATAAACTGTATGAAAGCAAAACTCAAAGCTGTGTCACAAATAAAAAATATGCAAAGCAAAACAAATGTATTAATCGCATTAATATGAGGTCAGTGTTTGCTCTGCATGTCTGATTTGTGTCAGTGTCATACAGTGCAGCTGTGCCTAACACATGTGTCACTTGTGCAGGTGGGGTTCTGAAGGTCTGCCCCCTGATGAACTCTCAATACAGAATGGAATATTAACCACTCGAGCCAGTCGTTTCCCCCTGTGTATAGACCCACAGCAGCAAGCATTAAACTGGATCAAGAGGAAGGAGGAAAGAAATAATCTAAAGGTAGGTGCATCGTCTCTGCCTTTCCTTATGTTATCTGGTATGCAGACCAATGTATAGTACTAATTATTGTATAGTTAACTGGTTTATTTTGAGTTCTAATACCAATATGGTAATTGTTAGAGGGGAGTTCTAAGTGTACCATCTAATATATATTACTTGAGTTGGCAGGTTGAGTTGACTATGATAGGAATTGAACGTGCAACACACTGAGGTTTGAACAATAGTGATGTCCCGAACAGTTCGCCGGGAACCATTCGCCGGTCGAACACGCGCAATGTTCGGTCCGCCCCCTATTCATCATGGAGGTGGGAGGGTCTGGGAGGGAGGGTCTGCTGCTGATTGGCTGGAATGTGTCTGCTGACTGTGAGGTACAGGGTCAAAGTTCACTCAATGATGACGAATAGGGGGCGGACCGAACATCGCGCGTGTTCGCGACCGCGAACATACTATGTTTGCCGGCGAACGGTTCCCGGCGAACTGTTCGGGACATCACTATTGAACAATACTAGAGTTGTAATCACCATGAATGATAAGTTTTAACTTACAAATATAAGGCATTATTCTAGTTCTATTCAGTTTGTTCCCTTTTGTTTGACATTTCTATACTCTTTGGTATGTTTCAGATCTCTTCGTTTAATGATCCAGACTTTCTAAAGCAATTAGAAATGGCTATAAAGTATGGCCTCCCATTCCTTTTTCAAGATGTAGATGAGTATATTGATCCAGTCATTGATAATGTATTGGAGAAGAATATAAAGGGTGCCCAAGGCCGACAATTTATTATTCTTGGAGACAAAGAAGTGGATTATGATCCAAACTTCAAACTGTATTTAAACACCAAGTTATCTAACCCCAAGTATTCTCCTTCAGTGTTTGGTAAAGCCATGGTCATCAATTATACAGGTGAGAACAGATCCACTCTTTGTTTCTTTCTTTCTCTCCTTTCTTCCTCCCTTCTTTCCTGCCTTCCTTTCCTCTTTTTCTCCTTCCTTCCTTCCCTCCTTCTCTCATTATTTTCTTCCTCCCCTCCTTCCTTCTCTCCCCCCCCTCTTTTATTTCCCCTTCCCCTTCTCCTTCCCCCATCTTTCTCTCTTTAAATTACTCTTGTTTTGTAACACAACAACCAAATTGTTCATTGTGGTATTATGGATGAACTTCTCTGTGAATTAGAAAAAGGTTTGATCCAAAATATCAGCTCTGTATTAGTACATCAACACTTGCACCCTGCCCATGATTTGGGATTGTTTTTAAGCAGACATATTGAGTACTATTGATCATATTCAGTTCATTACCTAGTTTATTCGTTCTTATTTTAAATGGGAACTTTGTGCACCATAACAACTACTGCCCATTGTAGTGTTTATGGTGCCAGCAAGCCCCTGGGACTATCCCCTGGTTCTGTGTTAAAACTCTCCGTTGGCATTTTGCTATTGCAGAAATCACACTTCAGTATAAATCATATTAATTTCTATTTATACAACAAATCATACAGTTTCAGCAGCTAGACCGTAAGTACTGGGTGGGACCTATCTTGCTGACCCCCACACAAAGGTAACTGGGGAAGGGTCTGTTCCTCCCCACCCAGGCGTCCTACACAATTGGCACTAATCTTCACTGACCTTATGCAGGTTTTCTAGAGTTGTATATGAACCATGGTGTGTGCATTAAGCTTACATCCCAACATCTGACCAAAGTGGGACACTGTCTTAAGCCTACAGATGGTCAAAGTCAATTGTGATTGTAAGTATAGTTGAATCATTTAGAGTAAGATCAAAGTATATGATGAATGCGGATAACATCAGACATATTTACCGCAGTTTAAAGGCACATTACTGCGAGTTCTATTGACATATAATGCCATTCTAGAAAAAGAGGGACACGTGAATGGAAATGGGTGTTTGGGTCCAAAATAGGACTGCTAAAGAAGGTAATTTTGGAAGATTAATATACTACATGGACATTTAGTAGCTTGTAATATTTGATAAATCATTTTTATACTGCCACTTGCTTACCACACATATCATTTTGATGTGCAGTTACTCTGAAAGGTTTAGAAGATCAGTTGCTGAGTGTAATTGTTGGGATTGAAAAAAGAGAGCTAGAGGAGCAGAGGGAAAATCTCATTCAAGAAACCAGTGAAAACAAAAAGTTGCTAAAGGACTTAGAGGATTCTTTGCTGCGAGAACTTGCAACGTCCACTGGTAACATGCTGGATAACGTAGAACTGGTTCAAACCCTGGAAGAAACAAAATCAAAGGCTATAGAGGTAATGCTTCTGTTCTACAATGCAATGCTACATCTAGACAAAAAAGTGTGGAAACTATTAATTAGTTACTTGGATAAGGACACAGACGTATACAAATATGGTGATAGTCCGTATTAACTGTTCCATTGTGGACTACTTAAAAAACAAAAAACGGGCTGGTCTTTCTCGGACGCTTGAGAAAACATGATTTCACAATTAATAGTGAAAGCAGTTCTCCAAAACAAGGGCAGTAAAGGTATGGAATGTCCCGCCAATTCAATAAATGCAGAGTTATAACATTACTAGTGGGTTTGATAAATCTCTAGTTTATAGCAGGGGATTGGAAAGAACACAAGAAAAGCAACATGCTGATAACATATTTAACCACATTTTACCAAAACATATACAATTGAAAAACTCTCGACAGAATAGATACTACCAATAATAATTTAACTGGAAACACCCATAGATTCTCTATAGGTAATGGCAAAAATGTTATTTCATTAACTAATACTGTATTATAATACAGGTTTCTGAAAAACTGAAACTAGCAGAGATAACTGCGGTAGATATTGACAGGTTACGAGATGGATACAGGCCTGCTGCCAAACGTGGTGCTATCCTTTTCTTTGTCCTATCGGAGATGGCGCTGGTCAACTCGATGTATCAATATTCACTGTCATCATTTTTGGCTGTGTTTGATTTCTCCCTACGAAAATCTATGCCGGATGGCATTTTAGTCAAAAGATTGAAGAACATCATGGATACTTTGACCTTCAACATATATAACTATGGATGTACAGGTTGGTAATTGTGCTAAATCTTATAATAGTAAACGTAACGTAAACTGTTTTCTAGAATGTTTTAGAATAACCAAACGCCCCCAAAAAAATCTCACTTTATTCTTCCTCGAAAAACACTTCACGATATTTGTATAGTGGAAATACTATAACATCTCACAGCTGTGTTGTACTGTATGATGCTCTGAATCTCTACAATGATGGAGTGCTAGACAAGACTATATATATATATATATTCCTTTTAAATACGGAGTACATTATAAGGATACTCTGTTATAAGTTGCTGCTTTATGATCTTACATGTACATAAATACACACACGTCGGTCTAGCTAATCTATCTAACATTAGACATTAGTAGCAATTCTTCCACTATTTGATTACTAGTTACCTAATTTAATTAGACGCCCTCTTTAATTTTAGCCCTCTCCTCTACTAAGCAAGGCAAGCAGGGTTGTCTCTACTTGGCTATAGACTGCTGTCAGTGGCAGCGAGCCTCTCCTGTATACTGCTTGTCAATACCTTTATAGATCTACTAAAGTGAGAATTACTGGGAATTCAAAGTTCATTTCAAATGTAAGGCCAACATAGCCACAATGGTAGCTATGCTTGCACTTTGGCTACTTTGTCTTAAATTTGAAATTTACCTTGAATTTGCAACGATTCTCAGTTTAGTGAATATGCCTGTTGAAGTGCACCAGCCTGTGTTTCTGTTGTCTTGACGCTGCTTTTTCATAAGTGTAAAGTGTCTTTGTATTTCTGTTCCTGGGTTCCTCTTTTTCCAGGAATGGCTAGGGGTACATAGGATTAGGGTATATCTTAACGTCAGTATCTACACATAAAGGGTTATAAGAATGTAGATGTTGTTAACAAGGTAGGCAGCTGTAAGCCAAGCTTTAAAGACGTAAAGCAGCTTTATTGTAATGTCACTGTAATCACGCGTATTTTCTTTACTGTTGCGGATTTGGCTGCATTATTTTTGATAGGGACTCATGCGTCTGCCAATATCTCTCATACTGCAATTCTACACATAAGGACTTTATTTTGGGTTGATGGGGACAGATTCTCTCCACATTAGATCATTAATACACTTCCCTTGTTGCATGATCTTTGCATGTTCTAGTGCATGTACACGCATGCACAACCACAATGTGGAAGATTACTGTCCTTGCTCCCCTGTAAAGTCTGACAGGCCCAGTATAATCTCTGCCATGAGGATGATTGTAGCTGAATCTTGGTTTAATTGTGTGTTAAATTAATTGTAAATAGTATATCATTTGTTTTATATACATTAGTACACAGTATTTAAACATGTCATTTCGCTGTAGGTTTATTTGAGAAACATAAATTGCTGTTTTCCTTCAATATGACCATCAAGATTGAGCAAGCGGATGGCAGGGTGCCTCAGGAGGAGCTGGAGTTTTTCTTAAAAGGTATTATGAGCTACAATTATTGACATGCATTTTATAAGAGTGACTTCAGTTTCAGTAGCTCTTTATCTTTTTTTAATGTATTATATCATTTATTTATTACATCATCTTTATCCCTCTATACTTCTATCATCTTTATCCCTTTTTAAAGGGACACTCCAGGCACCCAGACGACTTCTGCTCATTGGAGTGGTCTGGGTGCCAACTCCCACTACCCTTAACCCTGCAAGTGTAATTATTGCAGTTTTTTTTATAAACTGCAATAATTACCTTGCAGGGTTAAGTCCTCCCCTAGTGGCTTTCTACTAGACAGCCACTAGAGGGAACTTCCTGGTCCCTAGCACAGATTATCTGTGCTAGAGCGTCGCTGGACGTCCTCACGCTGTGTGAGGACCTCCAGCGTCGCTCTATCCCCCATAGGGAAGCATTGAAATTCATTTTCAATGCTTTCCTATGGGGTGCGCCAATGCGCATTGGGACTCCTCGGCCGGTGGGCGGGATCAGTCTCGCCCACCGGCCAACGGAGGAAGATGGTGGAGCGGCGGGGGAGGAGCAGGCAGCGACGTGGGACATGTCGCTGCCTGAGGTAAGTGACTGAAGGGGTGGGAGGGAGAGGGACCCTCCAGTGCCAGGAAAACGGATTGTTTTTCTGGCACTGGAGTTTCCCTTTAATTCATGACATCATCTGTGATAATGGGTAGCCATGCCTGGTTCTTATTGGCTCACATTAGTGCCAGTGTTACTTCTCTCCAGTGGCATGTGATAAAGGGCTACACACCGTAAACAGCCCAATGGTAACTTGTTATCAGATACTAGTACTAGTCCGGGTACACCTGTCTACCATTCAGCTGACTATTTTCAATAAAGTTATGTTTTCTATATTTTGATCTGCAAATTAAGATATTTTTGGTGTCCAGATAAGGGTGTAGTTTTGCAGTGTTTAAATGGTTGCAGATAATTTGAACCAATTATTAAATGTTAAAAAATGCTTAACATCAATTATAGTTAATTTATAGATTGCATGATGTATTGTATCCCTTCAGATGTATGTTCGTTCAGTTCATTTATAACATATTAGTTCAAATCTTGAAAGAAATTATATAAAAACCATTGACTAAGGAAACTAAACGAGTCGGTCTCAGATAGACTTGTGATGTTGTCCAGCACAGCCTTAAAGGGACTCCTCAGTGCCAAGAAAACACACCATTTTCCTGGCACTGCAGATCCCCTCTCCCTCCCACCCCCCCATCCCAAGTTGCTGAAGGGGTTAAAACCCCTTCAGTGACTTACCTGTATCCAGCGCCGATGTCCTACTCACCGGCCTGGGAGACCTAATGCGTCGATGTCCCGCCCATCGGCCTGGGAGACCTAATGCGCATGCACGGCAATGCCGCGCACGCGCATTAGACCTCCCCATAGGAAAGCATTGAAAAATGCTTTCAATGCTTTCCTATGGGGATTTCAGTGACGCTGGAGGTCCTCACATAATGTGCTATAATCACGGAAGTGCCCTCTAGTGGCTGTCTAGTAGACAGCCACTAGAGGAGGAGTTAACCCTGCAAAGTAAATATTGCAGTTTATGATATTTATAGTTGCAGGGTTAAGGGTAGTGGGAGTTGGCACCCAGTCCACTCCAGTGGGCAGAAGTGGTCTGGGTGCCTGGAGTGTACCTTTAAATAGTAGGCCTATTACTACTCTCTTACTTTCTCTGTATCTATTACTGCTCTGCCTATGTGCTATAAACCAATCAGCAATTGCTGTTTTTTCTATGTGCTTTGGAGACAACATGCACCATCATATAGCACTTTAAAACCTGCATGTGTTGTATGTTGGTACTGTTTTTTTTTTTTTTTTTTTAAATGGACTAAAAGCTTTCAAGCTTATGCCTACTTCCCTTGCACAGTGAGTTCGGAGCAGGATCAGGTAGTTTCAGAAAAATAACACTCTTCTTCCCTACACCTGGACTGCATCAGATTACTGGTGTTAAAGTTTAATATATGTTAAATAGTATGTTTACATTTCTGCATAGCCTTAATTCTATATATCGAATCTGTACATTTTTAAAGAACACTTTGTATATCATAAATATGTTATTGTCTTTTCTAGGAAACATTTCCCTGGAGAAAAGCAAAAGGAAGAAGCCTTGTTCTTGGCTTTCAGACCAAGGATGGGAAGACATTATACGGCTCTCTGAACTGTTTCCATCATTATTTGGGTCTCTTCCTGATGAGGTGGAGAGACAGGAGACAAGCTGGAAATCTGTAAGGGATATAGATGATATAAACACTTAAACACACTCCAGACCCATCAAATAATTTAACTTGCTGAACTGATTTATTTGTAAAGAGTGTGTCCTTTTTCATTTTACAAAAAGTGCAGATTTCAATAGTTTGGCTGCCAATCAGACAACCGCTCCTGTTACTTCCTGGTTTGTTTCGCTTATTTGCACTGGACTCAAGAGGCAGCAATTGCTCAGAGCATCTGCCTTGCAAACACTTCTCATTGCATGGGGAAGTCTGTGATTGGACAGCCACAGAAAGTCTGGGTGACATTAGAAGGGGAGTTCTTTCAAATGCAACAGACAAGAGATCTGCAACCTTTGCACGCTGTATTTAGATATACCCCCAATGGAAACATGCATAACTAACTGTATCCATGTTTTCATTTGAGGTAGATCTACTAAACTATGATTTCAATGTTTTTGTATTTGGGCAGTGGAGTCTCCCTTTAACATCGTATGACACTTATCCAACCACTGCTTAGCATTGTCTAACTCTCCTAGTCATAATAATGGTTTAATATTTGTAGATAGATCATAGCACTGAAAAGTTTAATAACTGTTAAACAAAGATTCTCGAATCTGTTTACACAACGATGTGCATCATGATTTACTTTCTATTGTTGTATAAAGCTCACTAGAAAGGCCTCCGAGGAGACATTTTCACCACATCATAGTGGGATTAATAATAAAGAAAATAATTTATAATGAATGACACTTAATATGTTTAGAGAGTTGCTTTGGTTAATATATTGACTGGTAAGGGATCGATATACAGCATTTATCTGGGTGCCCAAAAGTTAAATCTTAAGATGTTGCAGAACTACAACTCCCATGGTGCTTTGCTAGCCTAGTATGTATCATAATAATAGAAACT
Source organism: Pelobates fuscus (assembly GCF_036172605.1). Taxonomy (NCBI): domain Eukaryota; kingdom Metazoa; phylum Chordata; class Amphibia; order Anura; family Pelobatidae; genus Pelobates; species Pelobates fuscus. The sequence continues at coordinate 131,421,712 of NC_086321.1, forward strand.
GGTTGAAACAAGGAGTGAGCCTGGAATGTGACTAAGCCTTATTTTATTTTATGTAGTGGTACGACCTGGACACGCTGGAACAGTATCCATTCCCACTAAGCTACAACAACAAGCTTTCTAACTTCCAAAAACTGCTGCTTCTGCGTTGCTTCCGAGTGGACCGTGTTTACAGAGCAGTCACAGACTATGTCACAGTTACTATGGGAGTAAAGTAAGTTTTTCATTCAGCTCATTGTTGAAATTTATGAAAACCATGAACACATCCATGTCAGGAGTCAAACTCCATCAGCCATTTAAAAGTTTGGTTCTATATTCCTGATACCAATAAGTATATTTCTGGAAGGGGGTTGATGGTGAGAGGGAGGGGGGGTATTGGTGTGAGTGAGGGAGGTGATGGTGAGAGGGAGGGGGGGTAATAATGTGTGGGAGGTGGGTGATGGTGTGAGGGAGGGGGGACTAAATACCTTTTGTCATTCCCTTGTGGTCCAGTGTGGGTTCCCCGGTGGTATCTTGCGAGACTCGGTCAGAGCGTTGCCTTGGTAACCTGCGGCAAGGTTTTGATTGGCCAGATCTCGCGAGACACATAGTCTGCAACTCTGCACACTGCGGAGCTGCAGACCAGCGGCCAAGGGCACTCTCCGGCCAGGCTGGGCAACCTGGAGGGGCCTTGCACCCAGCGGCATTTTGAGCAAGCCGACGGGCCCCCTTCCTTGTGTTGGGTGCTTGGTCACTGACCGAGGACCTGACACAGTCTGGCCTAAGGTGGTCTAGGCGGCCACGAAGCCTTAGGCAGCTGCCTAGACCGCTAAATTAGAGAGCTGTTTTTAAAATGATTTTGAGGGGGGGGAACCCTCGACCAGCGCCCCCAGGCTGTGTGCGGCTCCTGCTCTGCGTAGGAGCCCCCGGTGTCACGTGACTACCCAGAGCTCAGTCTGACACTGCGCCTGCCACGCCAGACATCCAGAGGTCCCCCTCACCTGCTATGTGAGGTAAAATGGCAGGGAGGGGGGCCAACAGTGTGTAGGGGGGAGAGCAGAGCCGGCTCTGAAAAAAAGCAGCTGTTTGAATAGAAGGGGTGGGATTAGTTATATGAATGGAAGGGTTGGAGGGGTAGTAATATGAATGGAAGGGGTGGGGAGGGTAGTAATATGAATGGAAGGGGTGGGGAGGGTAGTAATATGAATGGAAGGGGTGGGGGGGGTAGTAATATGAATGGAAGGGTTAGGGGGAGCAGTAATATGAATGGAAGGGGTAGGGAGGTTAGTAATATGAATGGAATGCACTTGTGAAAGTAAGTGTCCCTGAATGGCAGTTAGAAAATGTGGTCACTCTAAGTCACGGCTGTCTTTAACGCGGGGCAAAAGGGGCAGCTGCTCTGGGCCCAGTTGCTCCTGGGGGGCCTAAGGCAGCTGCCTCTTGAGCTCAACCTCCCACAATAATATGCTCAAAATGTTGCCTCCCGAGTCCCGACCTGATGCGATCCTTCACTATGCGTACAGCCATTTTATTTCATACATTTGTGCTCATTTCTGTGCTGGTTGGAGGGGGGTGAGGGGCAGTATTACAAAATCTGTATATGTATAAAAAACATATATAAAAAGTAATCTGCAAAGTACAAAATGTTTGTGTCAGAAGTTGTGCTAAAAATCAAACTAGGAGTGTGCATAGTTTTTTTTATTTATTTTTTATAATTTTTAGAAAAATGATAGACATTTTATTTCATACATTTGTGATGATTCATTTTTCCCCTCTATATTCAAGGGACACTATAGTCACCAGAACCACAACAGCTAAACATAGTAGTTCTGGTGTCTCTGCAGACTTTTTAATGTTTTTCAGAAAAAAGGCAGTATTTACTTGACTGCCGAGGAATACCTCTAGTGGCCACTTATCAGATGGCCACTAGAGGTGCTTCCTACTCCAGTGTTGCACAACATGCAGCACTGGTATTCACGCTGAGCACTCCTCATAGAAATGCATTGATTCAACGCATCTCTATGAGGAGATGCTACTTGGTGCTGCGCAGTGTTTTGCTACGCGTGCGCAATAGCCTCTCAATGTTTTCCTATGGGAAAGCAGTGGGTTGGCTGATATATACTTACACACTGTACATTCCTGTGCATTGTATTGCTGAGGTTATCTGTGATGTACTTGCACATCTCACATTACTGTGAGTTGTATTGCTGTGGAGCTATGCTGATGTGCTTCACATTACATTATTTCACACACACACACACTTAAAATCTAATGTTATAAATAACTCCCAGGTTACTGAATAAGAATATATCCGGCGAGTAAAAATGCTATCCCCCCCAGATTTGTGGGGGTTCCTACGTCCATGGTTATATCACAGTATTCTTGACTTATGAAGTGTAAAATGAGAAATTGTGCAAAAGGACAAATTTATGTCATTTTATGTAAAATATATATGGACTGTGAATTTGGCCAGTAATGTCTGGGAATGCAAAAGTTAAGTGTAACATTGCTGATCTATATTTCTTTGTTGATCTATATTTCACTTTATCATGATGAGTCATTAAATTCTCATTAGTCATCAAATCATCTCATTTAGCTGACTGGAACGCTTATCTCAGAGCCAACATTTCCAGACAATAAGGAGAACGCACTCCTGGGAGAAGCTGCAATACACACAAAATGTTGAACTTTGCTGGATCCTCATTAAGAATTTATATTTTGTCTCGTAAAATAAAATTAGTCGTATAGCCATTTCACTATTAGTGTCTGTAGCAGACCATTGTAACATCCCATCTCTTTTGTAACAACTCTAAAATTAGACATTTACGTTTCATGTAACACACAAATCATAGTAAAGACGGTCATTGTATTGTTTCCTCTAGGTATGTGCAGCCTCCAGTAATAAGTTTTGAAGCAATATTTGAACAAAGTGTCCCTTCCTCACCAATTGTATTTATACTGAGTCCGGGCTCTGACCCTGCCATAGACCTGATGAAGCTAGCCGAAAGGTCTGGGTTTGGTGGAAATAGACTTAGGTTTCTTGCCATGGGACAAGGCCAGGAAAAGGTAAGCTCCTTGCATAGACAATCATGTATGGAATTAGATATGACTATGCCTAGATAAATACTGCAATGTCACTTTCCATCAATTAGGTGGCTCTCCAGCTCCTAGACGTCGCTGTGTCCCGTGGGCAGTGGCTCATGTTACAGAACTGCCATCTCTTGGTGAAGTGGTTGAAGGATTTGGAAAAAACCTTAGAGATGATAAGGAAACCTCATCCAGACTTCCGTTTGTGGCTTACTACAGATCCCATCAAGGACTTCCCTATTGGAATACTACAGAAATCTCTGAAGGTATATTAATTCATCTAGATTGGCATGTGCAGTGACGCCAAACAGTCCTTCAACAAAGGGGAATGATTCCAGCCCCTAAAGTGAAAGGGTACAGCTCTCCTTTCTGATAATTAATAGCATTACAGATTGCATACAGGTTTAGAAGTTACATAGGCTGTGGAATAGGGTGAGGGGAATGTAAGTGATAATTTTTGTCAAATGGTTTTCACTTACTGTTATATAAGTAATGTAGAAAACAGAAAGCAAGAGGTGCTTTAGATGACTTAGTAGGTCCCCTTGCATAATGAGTTCCAGAGCAGGTGGGGTAAAATGTATTCATCAGTCCTGCACGCAGGTCAGGATGTATCTAGACCTTCAGTATTATAATAGATTATATGCTTTGTCTGTATTAGGCAGCAGTTTAACCCACTCTCTCACTGACCTTCTGACCTGCAACTTTGAGATTCATTGCTAATCTGGTCATTTTACCTTTGAACCCAGTTTTATCCAGTGCGGAACTGGACTGTCTTGTGTTGTAATCCTGAATTTGCACCGTACATAATACAAATACTTAGGATTTGCTAATGGGCTACCTTTGTTAGGGTAGTTTTACTAGAGAACCTAAATACACTTTAAAAAAAAAAAAAAAAAAGAAGCATCTTACAAACAGCTGAAACATTTTCAAAATGTTAACACAATGTATAGGCAGGTTTTGCTGTATTGATTGTTTTTTCATGATGTCTTATATTATGTTTGCAGCAGTGGTTATAGACTCCATATTTTCCAGTTTAAAGTTAATTTTAACATTTTGGTTTCCAGGTTGTTACCGAACCTCCTAATGGGTTGAAGCTGAACATGAGGGCGACTTACTTCAAGATCACACATGAAGCTCTGGATACTTGCCCACACCCTGCATTCAAATCCCTGGTCTATATGCTTGCGTTTTTCCACGCAGTGGTGCAGGAACGGAGAAAGTTTGGGAAGATTGGCTGGAATGTGCCATATGACTTTAATGAATCTGATTTTCAGGTGTGTTTTAACACATGCTTCTTTAAGGCACTTCCATAATACACCATAAAAATAAGCAGCTTAGGTTATTTTGGGCCCCTGGATCCCACTGGAGTTTTAAAGGCCTGTGATATTGTACACTATAATTCTGCTATATCATTAATGCTGTTCTATGGTCTCAAGACATCAATATATATATATATATATATATATATATATATATATATATATATATATATGCAATACCAATCATGCATTAGTCGAAAAACAATATTTGCCCCAAAAATGACTTTTCCAGTCATCTACATAATTTTACAATAACAGTAGTAATAATTGAAATAGTGATGTGATGGTTGTACTGACTTGAAAAAGCAACAATTGGTCATAACATGCTTCTGTCTGAATCTATGCCAATAAATGGATACATACAACTTAAGTGGACATTGTCCCGAGATTCTAGCTAGCTAGCTTGATAGCAAATTGACGCAGTACTGCAGGTTATCCCTATAGGCTCTACACCATTTCATTATGTTCTACGAATCTTGCATTCATGGCAAAAGCCATTTGTGTTCTCATCTGTATACTCCCTGACAGTTGTTGGCTTATACACCAATGTGGACATCTTTGCAAGACTTGCCCAGTTCCAGTGTTGTTTTTATCTCCTTTGTGTTTAATTACTGGGGTAAACCAGGATCTGGTCGAAATTCAATGCAACTCTTATCACATTATATTTTTTACTTTTTTATTTTTTTACAGGTCTGCATGGAGATATTAAATACATATTTGACCAAAGCTTCTGAACAAAATGATACTAAGATACCATGGGGAAGCCTTAAGTATTTAATTGGAGAGGTAAGCTTTGGGTTGTGCTATATTTATTTATTGTACTGCCCTAAGATAACATGGAGTTCTATGTTTTAAGTTTAGAAAGCTCAAATCATTAAAATTCAAATAATTATGTAATTTAAAGGGACGCAATCACAACGTTTAGTGTTAAACCATTTTCAGACAGTTTAACACTGAGTGAAGGTCTCCGGCGGCCCATAGCACTGCCACCCACTGGAGGGGAGACAGAGTGCAACTCCACAGTTGCATTACAAGTTTATATCAGCAATGGAGGACAGGGATAGATAGGTTAAGAAGGGTCAACTGATGCTTTCAGCCTATTGTTGCCAGCCTATTTAGATCTTAAGATTTTGCAAGCTTTAGAATAGGTTTTCCTGCTATGGCCATATACATAATTTGAATCTCTGTTAAATAAAACAGACTAACCATGGGGTAAAGACCATGAGAATTTCCTCATGGTCTATGTCCCATGTGTCCCTCCCACACAAATCAATGCTGGAAGTGTGGACAAGTAAGGCAACCATTATCCACATTTGATAGTATTGCCTCATTTTAGCAACTGATTCACAGAGATCTCACTATCATGTTTCACTCAGTCACTCTACTCCAAATGTAATGTGGGCTTTTTCACATCACTTGCTTCCTGCTAGGAAAGCATAAGAAATCACAGGTCAAGCATTTACTCAATACAACAACGTTATTTGGTACCTGGCACATTTCCCCAAGTAATTTAATAACAAGTGATTCATTGTTGCATATCATTGCAGGTTATGTATGGTGGTCGTGCAATTGACAGCTTTGATCGTCGTATACTCACCATCTATATGAATGAATATTTAGGCGACTTTATATTTGACACATTCCAGCTGTTTCATTTCTATAAAAATGAAGATGTTGACTACAAAATTCCTAATGGAACAACAAAAGATGAATTTGTTGGTAAGTGTTTCGTGTGCTTAAGTTAGCATTATGTAATAGCATTTACTGCTACCACCCCGTTCACCTGAGCTAGTCCTTCATGTATGTGTTAGCAGGCCTACACCTTCTTGTAGCAGTATTGGAATGTCCCATGCTTCTTGCAGCTGGCATAGGGTGTACAGGGACTAGATTGTGACACAGGCAAGAAGTGTCATTGGTATTTAAGAGAAATAAAAAAACAAACGTGTTGTATAAAATAAAAAGGAGAAAGGAAGTTGGTGTCATATTAATATCCAAATTAAGATTGGAGAGATACATGAACACATATGTAATGAATTAATAAAATGGGTTAACTTCTGGCATTCCTCCCCCTTAAAAACCATGTAATATATATTACTGTTTTGCAGAGGAAATAGAATCTCTTCCACTTGCAAACACTCCTGAAGTTTTTGGACTTCATTCAAATGCTGAAATTGGATATTATACACAGGCAGCTCGAGATATGTGGTCTCATCTTCTGGAACTGCAACCTCAAACAGGTAACCAAGATTTCAACTCGTTGATACTGTACTTGATTAATGGAAGATACTGATAATCTTACTCTGGGCACACATTTTGTGTAGAGCTGAGAAAACATTAACAGTGTGCATGTTCATCAGTGAGGGATGTTAAAGGGACAGTTTATGCAGCATAAGGTACCATAACAACTTTCAGGAAATGTGGAGTGATGGGCAGGGGTGCCATTGATTAGCGGAGAGTGGTCAGCTGATACTCTCAGCCAATCAGTGACTCCACATTCACAAAACTTGCTTGGACAGAAACATACCTTTTCCAAGCTAGGTTTGTGAATGGGGAATCACTGTTTGGCTGAGAGCATCAACTGACCCCTCTCAGCCAATCAGCAGATCCCTTGCCCGGCCATACTCCGTGCTTCTTGAAATTGAAATTTCAGAAGCCGGATGCCGCCTGGGGGGGAGCTGAAAGTGGCACTGGAGGGAGGCAACTTTGGGGTTAAAGCGTGTGAGAACAGTTTTAAGAGGGTGTCCAGGGGCCTCCTGCCACCATAAAAACTTAATTTAGGTGAAGTTGTTTTGGTGCCTGGAGTGTTCCTTTAATGTATACGGTCATGTGTATTTGTCAGTATTCTAAGGCCTATCTGATTATATTGTTTAATTCACTGAAGATAGTTTCACTAGAATAACTTGAGTTTATATTTTTCTTAACTAATATAGATAAATAGAAAGTAGCTTCCATACAGGTCTAACTTGATGTCTCTGCAGGTGAATCTGGCACCGGTATCAGTCGGGATGAGTACATTGCACAGGTGGCAAAGGACATTGAGTCCAAGCTGCCCCAAGTATTTGATTTGGATCAGATCAGAAAGAATTTGGGGCTAGAGATATCACCTACAACAGTTGTGCTGCTGCAGGAGTTGGAACGGTTTAACAAACTCATCGTTCGCATGTCCAAATCCCTGGCTGAACTGCAAAGGGTGAGTTATCCAAACCATTGGTGACAGTGCCAAACTATTTTAATTTTCACCTTGCTATGTTGTTAATGTTTTTCTTCCTCCTTATGTATTTGCGATTTCCAAATTTGGCTTCAATCCACCAAGCACATGGGCGTTCATTAAAGCAGGGATTTTGCTATTATAGTTTGAATATTTTTCTAGCTTGGCTATGTTGTCCCTCGTTAGTTCTCCCCAGTTACTGCAAATGTGCCTCTACCCCAAATAAGGGGGGGGGGGCTTGTTTGTTGATAAAAACTAATGAAAATGGGTACGGTATACAAAAAGTCACAAAGCAGCAGGAAACCCATTACTCACTCCACCATGGCAATTAATGTGTTTCAAGTTCTCGGTGCCGACAGCAATGTTCCTTCAATTCCCCAAAAATCTCACAAAATAGTAGTACTGCACTCAAAAGAACTTAATAGAATAAAAATAAAAAAATATATCAGAACGAGTATCCTTGTACATTTATTACAATATTATGAACAGGGCAAGCCCATCAAAATAAACAGCAGTGATGGGAATTGTAGCTAACACATTTCTGCACTGAGCATCAAAAAGATATGGGAGGGAGAAAATAAAAACTTGAAATGAAACCAGGAACTAAACACTTTTCACATCACTACTGGACACTTTCTAAACGTTTTTATTTTATTTTATAATTAGTTTACATTTTTTGATGTGCAAGTGAGTACAGATCATCTTTGAACGCCACAATAGCGTACACAGATACATAAAGGATAAACAGGGGCATGAAAAACTGCACATTTTTTGTTATATGAACAAGCTTAACTTACATGTCTCACTAGTGAGTAAATTGGTAGGCAAGAGTAGAGAGACATGTATTAGGTTCAATGATAGATTGAATAGAGTAAAACATAGAGGACCAAGAGCATAGTAGAAGCTGAATGGAAATAAATGAGCATACCACAGTAACTATGCATGAGTATACAATATAAATCCACTGGGTACCAATCACATAGGAACAAATCAGATCACATAACTAAAGAGAAAATGTGTGACTAGAAGCAGGATAGATTCTGCCCAGAATGGTCAGCATATGCCACTTGCAGGCCAGAACAGGTAGGATACATCGGTACCAGGGTTAAATTATAGAAAGGAATTACAGGGCAGTGCCAAAGCAAAACAAAGAATAAACAAAGAGAGAGGCTTGACAAAGGCACTGAGATCTAGTGCAACAGATATTTAGTGACCACAGGAAAGCCAATCAACAAAAGGCAAATTACAAACGAGAGTACCGGGAGTCCCAGAAGTATGTAAGCGTCAGCCGATGCCCAGTCTAATTAAGAGCCGCACTCTCATACGGGTGCCCTCATGAAGGCACGTCGGGTAGTCCAAGTAGGGTCACCACACCGTCCTCGAGTGTAATCACATTCCCTAGCACAAAAATACTGGAAATAAAGTTGTGGCACTCTTCTATACCTTGTGCTTATATTAAATAAGATAGCATTGGTTTATACTCACAGATTTAACAGCTAATTGTTGTGTAATGATTGTCACAGGCTTTGGCTGGTGAAGTTGGGATGAGCAATGAGTTGGATGATGTAGCCCGATCGCTATTTAATGGACAGATTCCGAATATATGGAGGAGATTGGCTCCTGCTACTCTGAAGTCTTTGGGAAATTGGATGATCCACTTCAGGAGACGATTTAATCAGTATACTTCCTGGGTAATTACTTTGGTACCAATAATTATTAGGTATTTTTCAGAGAGACATTTAATCATTTCTGTCTACTCTGATTTAATCCTTAAACCTATATAAAAGTCTGTTACTTTTCTTTACATGCATACTTAAGGACATATTCATAGACTAAGGTTTCCATTTTAGTTTACATGTATCTACATTTTAACTCAATGTTTGTAATTCTAAATATTTTTTGGCTAACATCCTAACATGCCTTATGTGTTTCTTGCCTTCAATATACTAATGATAATGATACTTTTAGGTAAAAGATGGTGAACCAAATGTAATGTGGCTGTCAGGTCTTCATATCCCAGAATCATACCTGACTGCTCTTGTACAAGCCACCTGCAGAAAGAACGGATGGCCCCTTGATCGCTCTACGTTGTACACTCAAGTTACCAAGTTCCATAGCGCTGATGAGGTTATTGAAAGGCCTGGGCAAGGTTGGTGAACATTATTGGACCTGGAAATATGGCATTTATTAGAAAATGTAATTGTGCTATAACCACAGGTTTAAAAAACATAAAAAATTGAAATGATAAAAAAAAAAAAAGCAAAAGTAGTTTGGCTACATAATTTAAATAGTAAATAACATCTACACATGTAACAAAATGAACATTTTATATATTTATATATATATCTATTGTAACTATTCTTGCATTCCTTATTTGCAGGATGCTTTATTTCTGGTCTGTACTTGGAAGGGGCTGATTGGGATATAGAAAACTCATGTTTAATTAAAAGTCAACCAAAAGTACTTATTGTTGAGTTGCCTGTTTTGAAGGTTATTCCAATTGAATCTCATCGTCTGAAATTGCAGGTAAGGAATCAATTGATTGAAATAATTAACTTTAGATATACATTCTGTGATGTCACCCCATTGGTTAATTAAGTCATTTCATTTTACATATATCTGCAACAGTTTCCCAGCTGGATGGCTTTTACCTTGAATTGGTTAACACTCTGGAAGAGAAGCCATCAGTATGAAACAATATTGTGGCTATTGAGTTACTCCGTAATGAAAGTTGAGAGGTTTCCCATCTGTTGAAAGACTCATTCTATACAGCCATAGCATTAGCTTGTAAATGAAGACAGAATAACAGATTTATCTAGCTTTCTGGCTGATTCTAACCCACAGGGTTTGCATTACTGGTTTGGTAATAATTCTCACACAAAAGCCACATACAGCCTGGGTTAGAGTGGATTTTGGGGGAAATCACTTCTCCAGAGAATTATTTCAGTGCAGGGTACACTACTGTACTCCATGCCAGAATGAATGCAGCACTGTGGCATCGCTGTAATAAACCATGCCATTTCCAGCACACAGGTTACTTTTACATACCAAAACATCCTTTTCTTATTGACTGAGGCAAGTGATATATACTCCTTTTGATCATGAGACAATAAGCACAAAATGTAAGAATGAAAGGATGACATTAAACATTGCTCCCTGTAACAGAAGATCAAGTGATGGAAGGTGTCATGCTGAACAATTCAGGACTGCCTGGGACTGGGACAATCTATGCTGATGCTAATGGTTGAAAGTGCTTACAAATTAACCTTCCTTGGGATTCTAGGCAAAGAGAGGGATGGGTAGAAAGCAACCCAAACTCAGGCCAGATGAACTTTTTACAGGAAGCAAGCTTATCCACCAAGGATCCCAGGAGATTTCTCATGAAGGAAGTGACTCTCACTCCTGAAGAAAGTTAGGATGTATAAATGCCTAGTGAACAGGATGTATAAAAAGTGAGAACTCCAGTGATGCTAAGAAAGAAAAGATACTGTCTATTGGTCATTAAAGCAGGCCTTTTTTTTTTTTGCATGTTCTATATCATGTGATTATCAAGAATAATTAGGAGAAAACCTAGTCATATGTCACTAGCCATGAATTTTGTCGTCCTCTTATCACAGTTTGTTTTTTCTCCTGTCATACTGGCTAACTGCAGCGGGTAATAATAAAGCCTGTAAAAGAGTACGGTCTTACTTTGCAAGGCCTGCCTGTTTTTGTTTGTATTTATGTATTATTGCATGACATCATGCTGGTTTATCTCCCTTGGCCTGCACACCTAAGTTCCATGAACAGGGAAAGTAAGAATTAAAAAAAAACCTTTTTAATAGGAGAGACTAGTGATGGTATAATTTACCATGTGCAGGCAAGGTTTGTGTGTCAGCTAGAATGTAACTGCAAAGAACCTTGCTAATTAAGCAGACAATTGATCGGGGGCATAATCGCATATTTAAGAAGTATAATGCACATGATCTCAGGAGAAAACCTAGTATTATCTAGGATTAAAGGGTAAATACATTCAAACACTGAGGTAAATCGAAATATAATAAAACTTAAAAAGGGTGTGTGCAGGACAAAAATAACTGAATGACCGAACGACTTTCACTGTTTCTGTCCCTCAGAGGAGACACCAGGATTCTTAGTTTTTTTGCCCCAGTGGTGAACTAGGATATTGCATATTTGTCCTGCATATTAAAAATTTGGGATAGATAGATATTATCAGAAATATGCAGTAAATACACATACAGTGTTGTGCAGAGGATCAATATTGTGTGTGTAAATGCAGGAATGTTTTTCTGCAGAGATCCAGTGAATGAACTCTGATAGATTGCACACCACTTGACCTATCAAAAGTAAAACACACTAACATTGTTTTTATTTTGCAGAACACCTTCAAGACTCCAGTCTACACCACATCCATGAGGAGGAATGCAATGGGAGTGGGTCTAGTTTTTGAAGCCGATCTCTTTACTACTAAACACATTTCGCACTGGGTGCTTCAAGGAGTTTGCCTCACTCTGAATTCTGATTAAATCCATCATTTTAGAATTATTTCGGACATGGAAACTGTAAAATAGTTAATATATAATTCAGATTGTTATATGTTTATGTATTCAGAAATGTTGATCAATAAACTAAGTGTTTAAATTACTCTTACATGAATCCTACTCCGTTGCCAATCAGAATTTTTCTAGTTACGTAATATTTGGAAAGGCTTGTTCTGTCTATTCAGCACTAATTGAAGTATGGGCTATTTGCTAAACTGGGAATGGCGGAGATTAACAAAGGGATTGCAAACGTTAAGCTAAAATAGACAAATTGGAAAATGTCTCCAGTTTAGCTATTGTCCTGGCTTGGATGTTTTTGGACTATACTAATCCTTTCCCTTATCATGGCAGCAGTTCTCTGATGCATGTCTCATATAAGGTAAATTCAAAATGTACACATGAACAACTAGTTTACACTTTGTGTAAAGGGTTGCATAACCTGAAAACACACACATATTCACTTAAGATTATTCACTCAAGTGTGAATTGTCAGAAAAGTTCCCAGCTCTCATACCCTAACATACTGTGATACCATGCGTGCATGTACAGTGCCATTATGGCTGGCAAAATCATAAGCACATTGCCCCACATGCACATACGGTCACCAGTCGTCCTCTATAAGGAGCATAGGATTGGACTGGCATTCTGGCGGCACAACTTTAGGATGACATCAGGCAAGAAGAAGGCTGCATAAGAGTCGAGGGAGGGCGAGTATTAATTTTAGTTTTAAAACTGCAGGCAGCGGAGCCCTGAAACTAACTAGGGACATTAAGACTATAGCGCTTACTTTCTACATAAACTTTTTGCTTAGCGCTTTTGGATTCTGACTGTTATTTAAGTTGTAGTCTCTAGATACTAATTTATTAAAATGTTTAAAATCATAATTCACCCTTTGCAATATTTGTAACTGAAATCCTCAATATATGAAACGTTTAACATTCAGGAGTGAAACTATCTATTTTGTATGGTTACACTTAAAAGAAAAAGTGTTAAATTACAGTGGAACAAACACAGAGGCCAAATTCTTGTTTGGGATCAGAACTCTGATAGTTGCCTCAGTTTTTCTGGGGTTAACAAATAATTTCAGTGCCCTCTGTTTTAGTACCTAAACCACCAATACCCATTCTTCCAATTCACTGTGAGTGCCCTGCACTGGCATAAACTGCAACAGGGACAACATTAAAGAATGAGCTCTATAGTTAAAGATTTAATTGTTGTACATTGCAAGGTTTTTGTTTTTTTTAGGATTTCAAGTGTCACACTAGTATATTCAACTCTTCTTAAAACATTATTTGCAACTGTAGAATTACATATTATCTCCATTTTCTCAGGAAATGATGTATTGTAATGTTATCCGGGATTAAAAGTATCAGCATTTTGAGACAGACTGCAGTCAGCCATATTGATTTTCAAACCCACATTAATGACACATCAGCAGTGTTGGAAGCATTATGGGAAGTGCCCATACCCTTCCATACAGGAATTGTATTTCTGTGATCGGTTGAACCCAAGTCCAATGCGTACAAAGCCTCTGTCAAGATAAATAATACTATTGTCTCAGTGGAAGTATATTTGTCTTATTAAATCCGTCAGACATATACATATAACTGCATTATTTAATGTGCTGCCACAACAGAGGCATTGTTTATACATAGTGTGAATTTGTTACTAAGAGAAGCATTCTTAACGTTTACACAATATATTTTAAACTGTCAGATTAAAATAACTTTCTACCTAGAGGAGTGTTACAGAATAAGTGGTAATGCCTGAAGCCTTTACTTTTGTCAGTAACTTGTATTTGGGTCTAGAGCAAGCAGCAATAGGCTTATAATTTCACCACGGAGCTTAGTAAATCGAGTACTTAGTATTTTAGAACATCAGAATTCATTTTATCATATGAGACCCTGATTATATTTGGCATGCAGGATGAATCCAACTTTGAGTGGCAAAGTGTAGCACTCAAGAAGATTAAAATAATAAGTAGGTAAAAAAAATTCTACATTTGGTATTTATGTCATATCTGCTCAAACAGTGCATGAAAGCATCATAGTTAAAGTTCTATTGTGGTGTTAGATTTTCTTTCCCTTTTCAAATAGTTCTATCCGTTCCTGAGTGCTTTCTAACAACTTTACTGCCATTGACTTGATCCACTGCCAATGTTTCCACCTCTGTCTGAGGCACCGGCTGATTCTGGACTGCAGTTGCATGGGGAATGCGATGTGCTACACCAATGTGAGCCTTTTGTTTCTTCTCTTTGGCTGGGCTGCTTGAATCCGAGCGAATGGGAGGGATCACAAGTGGTCTCTCTTTTATAATCTGTGTGTCCATAGACTGTCTTGCCAATAAAAATGGAGTTGGGTCAGGCATGGCGTCTACAGGCTCACGCAGCATAATCTTTCTGCCATCCGCACCAAGCCTGTAAACCTCAGCAAAGTCTGCATTGAGCGGCGTGGAGAGGCTCTTTTTCATTCTTCTCCTTGGAGTCTCTGGCAGTTTGTCTTTGGGAGGAGATGGCTTATAGCTAGGCAGCACTGGGCTACCAGGTGGAGCCACATCAGATGTTCCACTAGAGCTCAGCAGCTTTTTCTTGGTAGCATGGAGCTGTGATGTCAGATATGCTATGGTGCTAGCTCTCTGCTCCAATTCACTGGAAAGCATGTTCAACTTATGGCTTTTCACTTTCAGTTCTTCCAAATATTTCTTTTCTCTTTCCTTGATTGTGTTTTCCAGCACCATAATCATTGCATTTTTCTGTTCTAACTCCTTCAATAGTTCATTGTTTTCGGTTTCTTTGTCTTTCAGCTGAGTTTCCAGCTCTTCACATTTCCTCCTTAGTTCATCAGTTCTTGAAATGCCATTTTCTAAACAAAAAAAACAAAAAAAAAAGTGACATTTTTAGAAAAGTTAGATTATGCGGTGTGATTCTAAAATGTGACTATTAACCATAGGTTAGTTAAGCAAATACACTGCAGCAGTAGGAGAAATAAATGATGCGCATGTTTTTATATCACTTTGCTAAACGACAAGTGAATTCAGCCTGTGCACATCCAGGTTACAAAGGGAAGGGATTTAAAGAGAACATTTCATGAAGTAGTAGACAACAGATCACCAATAGCACAGAGCTTTTAAACCACCTAATGTTTTTGAGAAAGAGAAAAAAAAAATTATTTGCACAATGCCTTTTCAATGTACTATATACAATTTTATACAATTATTTTTTTATTTATATAGCGCCATCAAATGCCGTAGCGCTGTACAATGTTCAGATAAAATGACTTACAACAAAAACAAACATTTTAGTTTCTGTTGGCAGAAATATTTTATTGCATAGGCACATATAGTATATAGTAGTAATCAGTGACATAACTTGGCATATTCAACATTAAGGGTGATCAACCAGACATGGGTTTATTTTAATTGTAATTCCAACGATCAGCTCCAAAACACAATGCTCAAAGACTTGAGCACTTAGATTTCTTTTTTTCCATCTGATGAAAGATCTCCCCTAAATGGTTAATAAAGAAGACTAAAGAAGCCTATAAGAATATGCAGCGTTTGAGCTGCTTTCTGCTTTAGGACCCGAAAATTACGTTATAAAGGCGGTCTATGTCACTTGATCAGGATGCTTATATCTCTGTTCTCACCATGCCTGAAAATCAATTTAACCAAGTGAATTTATGTAGTAGGTGACCTTGGAATCACATCTTCCAATTCACTAATGGTCTCTTGTTACGTTTCAAATCAATAAAAATGAAGAAGCTACTTACGGGAAGTTCTTTAATTTCAAGGCATTTTCCCCATCTGTAAATAGTACCATTGGGAGATGAGGATGGACTATGCTGCTAAAAGGAGGATAGAGAACTGCACAATACGTATTGGACCCTCATTGTTATGTTTAAATAATCTTTTTCCCCTTAAAGGTACAGTTCAAGCACCAAAACAACTACACTTCCTTGTGTTTTTTGATGTTCCAGTAGTCTGACAAATGGTCAGCTAGCATTGCCTTGGAAAGATTTTTATTAACTGAAAGTCTTCTTGTTCAGTGTTGCAATGCTTCTCATAACAAATTAGTTAGTCAAGACCTTCTATGACAACGATTTCAGACGAGGAGGTGCGACAGCCCATCTTAATGGACCATAGGGCTCCAATACTTCTCTATGAAGCACTGGATTATTTAAGACCTTCCATGATGATCATTTCAGAAGAGGTGGAGCGGCAGTCACAGAAAAACCGGTTGATAAAAGGGGAAGTTTAAAGTCTTTATTTTCATTTACAGGGGGCCCAATAATCTAAATTAGCAGAGGAACACTAACATTATAAATATATTTATTCTTCATAGTGTTCATGTTTCTTTGCAATCCAATAAAATAAAAAAGTCATGAGACTAGTGGGAATGCAGTAAATATTTCAGTGGATATATTTACTGCATTATGTAGTGGTTATAGTGTAAAATTCATGTTTTGTCTTATTGAAATAAAAATCAGTTCCAGCAATATCTTCATCATAAAATAATAGAAATTAAATCAATGCATTGAGCTCATTTTGTTCTTTATGTCCAATTAGCCATTTTAAGCTACAACACTTCATGCCAACCAAGTGCTTATCAGTGCAGAAGGAACACAAATGAATGCAATATTTATCATGTAAAATCCATCTACCAGGACCGACAGGGGGGAATGTTATACTCAAGGAGCAAGTGAATCATGTGCTCTGTTAAAAAAAAAAAAAAAAAAAAATTTACACACAAAATTTCAGAGATTTCCCCTTCTCTTAAGTAGCATCTTACTTAGCAATTAGCAGAAGCTAGTTTTCTCTGCTCAGGAATTTAATAATGAATACAAAAAGAAACGCTTCCTACTGCACCATTACCAAAAAGGAACATTCAAGAACTATACCCACTAGGTGACTAGAGCATTATGTAGTAGTTATAGTGCCGGGAGTGACCCTTCTACAACTGTGAGTAATCAAACTGTTTGGTAATGGCTTGACTTTTTACCTGGTGTCCACTGGTTGTCTCTTGAGAGCTGGAAGCTTCTGATTGAACTAAGCATTGCAGTGCAGGGTTTGTCCATAGGCCGAGAGTGTCAGTTGATCGCTCTCAGCCAATGAGCGAAGTCATTGCACATTTGTACCACCAGGGTTAGATCAGACTGAGAGCTTCCAGCTGTACTGAAAACTGTAGTAAAGACAGGGAGCAGTGCCCAGAGGACCTCTGCTAACTACTTACATGAGGGGGTGTTAGGGCACACTTGGCACCATAACGATTACAGCACTATGTAGTGGCTACGGTGCTTGTAGTGCTCCTTTAAAAGGATACTATAGGCAATATAACTGCTTCATCTCAGTAAAGTGGTTATAGTGTCTAGTGTCATATTGTCCTTCCATTTAGCGTTCAACAATTTTTAATTTTTAAAAAATTCTTTATTTTTGTGTGCACATGTTTAATAGACAATCTTTCCAAGCCCCAACAGCACTGGTAAGACAGTTAATTGGACAACGCGTATTAGTTACAAGGCATTTGAGTATACTAAACAATTAAAAAAAAAAAAAAAACATTTTTAAGCAGTGTAAATTGCAGGCTAAGCAGAACATAGGGATAGTTATTGTTTTCTCTGTGTGTTTAGGGATAGTTATTGTTTTCTCTAAGCAGAACATGTCTAGGTTAACTATTGGACAAGAGAAACTAGGCTAAAAAAATCCTAGGCATGTTGATAGAGATTGGCAAAGATCACCTGTAATGGCAATCACCACGCTGTGCCAACCAGCATCTCTTCACACAGATGGGAAACATTTCTCTATGGGGAACATTTGTCATTTTCATGCAAAATGTGAAGACATTTTTTGTCGGTCCTCCAAACATTGCAGGACCAGGAAGGACTTTCTGAGTGACAGCCACTAGGTGTGGCCTTGGGGGCAAATGTAAACACTGTGTTTACAATTGTCAGACTGCAGGAACATTATCTTTGCTCCAGAACAACTACATTAAATGGACACTAGATGCTGATTGGCACAGGGCGATAATTTACATAGTCAAGATCCCATTCGGGGAGGCAGGGAAAGAAAGGTAAGTAAACTCCTTTATTGGGGGTGTCATCTAACTAGTTAGAAGAACACTATAGCATAAGGAATACATGTTTGTATTGAGAATGCTATAGTGTCCCTTTAACCCCTTAAGGACACATGACATGTGTGACATGTCATGATTCCCTTTTATTCCAGAAGTTTGGTCTTTAAGGGGTTAAGCTCTAGTGGTTCCAGCGGTTAGAGTTTCCCTTTAAAGTTAGTATACTCACTACGTAGATTTTTAGGAGGTTGTAGTATTCTTCTTAAAACTATTCGATCCTGCAACTTACTGGATTCAAAATTGGAAATTTTAATAATGTCTTATTCCATAAAGGTGTTGATTAAAACAGTTTTTTTAATCCCACCCAAATGCTGAAAAACATAGACAAATTCCTAATGATAATCAGTGTCTGGTTAACGAGACAGGGAAGTATCACAGCCTTTTCATTAAATAAGTAATACATCTAAACATTACACTAATTATAACATTTAACAGAAAGAGAATACAGTCTGAGTTATGTACAAAAACAATTCAAGGACAAACTTTAAAACTTTAAAATATAACCATCATCAGAAATATTACATTGGTGTCCATGGAGGTTTTCTGTGAGAAGGTAATGCATTGTATTTTTTTCTATTTTTGCCAGACTTTTTAAGGATTGTTATTATTACGATAATGACATTATCAGCCAACACAGTTAACTCTACACAGAGCGGTTACTTGTACACCAACATAAACATTCCAGTGGTTTCCAAGGTAGCGTGACTTATTTCACATTCTGACACACACAAGAGTAAACAACAAACACAAACAACATAATATAAAATATCTGCTCTAGCTGTATCCGGAGCCTTATGATTATTTGCAGTCTATAATTTCTTAAATATGGCAACATATATGTGCTCTTTACCATTACAAAACATTGTAACCTTGTATTACATGTTATAATGGGTGAGCCACCACTTGCTCCTCGGTGCAGTTTTTTCTGCTAAATTAATATCTCCATATCTTTCCTATATCTGCCGTTTCATGATGAGGAACATAGTATTCAAATAACTTAGAAAATGTGCCCACTTGAAATGACAATTGTCCTTGCAATGTCGATTAACCATAGCACTAATGATAATGTTATGACAGCCGAAATGTCAGATCTATTCTTAATTTTAATTTACATGATACACCCCCACCTTACCATGTGGTCTAGTAATATAGAGCAGCAGCGGTTTCTGCCTTTCTTTCTACAGGTCTGCCATCACCATTTCTCTGCGCTGGTGTTTATGTGAAGTACCAATTGCTTGTGTGGCCTGAGAGTGTGAGGATAAGATGTTATGTCCGCTTCTACTCCAGCAGACAGTGCCTTGAGAAAGCAATGGCAACAAGAGTGTGCATGTTGTCAGCTGCCAGTCTTATTTTTTTATTTTTTTTTATTTTATATTCTTTATTTTTGCTGCGCAATGAGACAAAGATGTAGTGACAGTGATGCATGGTGCAAAAACAACAGTAATTGCATACTAAAACACATCTCACAAAGTATTATTAAAAGCTGCGCATTTTTTTTTTTAAATGTAAAGCATATATGCCAAACACAGCATATATATCTAAGTATTAACAAACAAAAATGGAACAAGGATAATTCTAGGCATGTATGGTAAATAGCATAATTTTTTCTAAACAAGCTAGGTTAAGACGGATGAGTAATTTATCCACTGAGATCAAATACATCACTATGCTGCATTTCCATTAAAAAAAGGCAATCAAAGAAGTAAGGTTGATACAGCAGGCATCATAGATAAGACAGGCTTAATAGCTGTCAGGGGAGCCTTCTAAGGTCAGGATCCTGGCAGTGTCCAGTAAGGCAAGTAGAATCTCACGCTGGGGTCTTGGCCACACTGGCTCACTGCTGCCACCTGTACGGGTGAGTGAGGAGTTATGGGCAGTTGGATAGTCCCTGGCTTGGTAGGTTCCTGTAGCCACATTCCCCATTGCTGCAGGAGCATTCCGCATGACAGCCTCCATTGCAGTGGGCCTTCTCTTTAGGACCCGATTGCCTGGCGTATCCTTCTTTGGCCGCACAGCAGGAACCCTCACACGTTTGACAGCAGGTACAGATTGTTGGGGGGGGGCATGGGAAAGCCCCTCTGTCGCTCCTCTATGCTGCGCCAAAAGGCAGCAAAAATGTAATCTAGCTGTTGGGCAATAGAGAGTGGCTGTGTGCTCTTGGTGGGCTTGTGGGTGATCTCCGCCATTTTAGGGGAAGTAAGTCTCAGTTGATTTCTCTGCCACGGATCATGAGAATGTTCCCCTGGGACCGGAATAACCCCCACCGGTCCATAAGGGGGGGAAGCAGAAGCCATCAGTCGGGTTAATTGCTTCAGGTGGCGTTAGGAAAGCATTCGTCTCCCCTGCACCAGCTATGCTTGTAGGCCGCCGGGCGTGTTCGGGCAAGTCACTCAGAAAGATCAGCATATTTGGTACCAGCATGGACACTGTGTGGTCACCTCTTTTCAGGTTGCCTTTATGTGTCTCTTATAAGTTTTGTTTTGCCAAAATGCCGCTATTACAATCCTGTAGAGCAGTAGCTTCTCTAACTTATGTCCGCTCAGTTCACCGGTCCGGCCTTGTCCCCCCAGCTGGCAGTCTTTTTTAATTCTTAAAAAGAACACTGCAGTTGTTAAGGTGCCAGGAGGTCCCTGGCACCAGCTTACCTTTAGTGATTAAACAGTTCAGCTTGACAAAGATCCGAGTGTAGATCGAAACGTTTCTGTGTTTCGTTTCCCCAATAAAACTGGTATTTGATAAAGACCCTGAGTGCCTGGACTACATAGTCTTCACTATATGGAATCGGGGTTTGCCAGCCCTGGGGAAAGTGCACCGAGGTCTACAAGTGATGAGAGTGTGGATCCCTCCTTTGCTGGCTCAGATTGCACTCTGAAACAGCGAACTGGTCAGGCTTCTCTAGGAGAAGCATGTGACTGGACCATGTGAGGCCTTGGCTGATGTTAGGAGGGGGATTGGAGCATCGCTCTGCGCTTTATTCCAGGTAAGTGAAACCTCCTCCTCCCCCCCCCCCCCTTTTCTTTTTTTCACATTCCACTTTGATTTCCACAAATAAGGTTTGGAGCAACTCTTTCAATACTTTGCACATTTGAAAGAGTATAATTTTAACTCTTAGTTAGGTATACTTTAAGTCTTACCTGTTGGGTCAGAACTATTGACAGTCAATTCATATGTTAGATCTGTAAGAAAGAAAGTTGGGATAAAAAAGAAGAGTTACAATATGAATGAGTAAATACTATAATCCATATCAACACGCTAGATCTAAAAGGAATAGAACAGACCAGTTGCTTCTTATCTGTTGTATGCTAAAGACCTGTGCATAGGGTGAAGTTTATTCTGGGGCAAGTAGAAACCGTTTTCATTTTAGTATTTCCATATGATTGCATGTGTATATATACACACAGTGTCCCATAATTACTTACACAATTTATAACATACTTAAAGGGACACTCAGGGCACCAATACAACTTTATATTGTTAATGATTGATTTAATGCATCTCGATGAGGAGATGCGGATTGGCACAGCTCAGTATTTTGCTGCACATGCACAATAGCCTCATCTAGATTGAGATAATCTAGAACATGTGTCAGCAACCTATTCCACGTGTGTCATGGAATTCAAAGCTGCCAGAGCTAAACAAGTTCTGACCTATCAGGAGTCCCAATGTAACTTTAGATATCTGCTAATACAAACAGAGTGGTGATTGCAGGTGGTAAAAGGCAATTCTCAAATTACGCATTGCAGAATTTACAGGAAGTGATCTCAGATCTATTACCTACTACCACTAGACTGTTCACACTGATATTTAGGCTCAATTTTTGCTTAAGTTTTGTGATCTCAGATCACTTCCTCCCAGCATTAGTAACTGGGAATCTGCACTGGAGTAGAGCAGCAAGCAGCAGCTATCGCAGCTCCTGTCCTTGACCGGCACCTGGCTATCCCGGTCCCCACCTACTCCAGGGGAGCCACCCAGAGCTGCAGAAGAAGCCTCCTCCTCATACAAATAATACAAACAGCCCACACACCAACACGCAGTACCCACAACACAACTGACAATTCACCTCCAAAACACAACAAGCAGCCTCTCACATGCAATACCGCAAGCAACCCCACACATACACACCACCAAACACACAATGTAACATATCATCCACCCAGCCAATTACACAATAAACAGCCATACACAGCCCACATTCAAAGGCATCATACACAATACCACAAACTCTTGAATGTATACAGCACAGTAGAACAGTCCACATACGCACAAATACAACACTACAAAGCAACTTCAGCACCCATAAATAACACAAGCAGAATGTGGCAACATTCAGAACTCAATTTCAAAAAATTGGATCAGCACGTCACAGGGTTTAAAAATCTTGATTTGGCACAGTACTGCTAAAAGGTTGCCTACCCCTGATCTAAACTGATGATGTTACGATAGAGAAAAGGTACGTTTAAACACCTTTTCATGCACTTTGAGCAGGGCCGAGTACCTAAACATTGAACAAGTAACTATAGTGTTAGTATTACATGTTTGTATACCTAACACTATAATGTAAAGTATTGATGCCTGGAGTGTCCCTTTAAGATCTGTGCTTTTGGTGGTAATATTTGTATGTAGTAAATGGTAATATTTAGGTTACCAAAATCACGCCTCAAAGGTGATGCCACATGTATACTGAAAGTACAGATTTCCATGATCTATTGCCAGCAATAATTACATTTTTAGACTTACACAATTATTGCTCTGTGCTTGATGTATGGGAAAGATTGTACTATTGGTTGTTTGTAAGAAGCAAATGAGAACTTATACAAAAAACACATTTTTTGCTACTGAAGGGATATTTGAAACCATTAAGTGAGGTCATCATATAATGCTTTAAAGGCCAATACCTTGTGTTAACTATTTTTAATGCCTTAACAGTTTTTGCTTTTCTATGAAAAAGAAAACCCAAATTGAAAATAATATATGTCTTAACACACAACATTCAAAGGCACAGCGAAATCAAACAGTTCAACAGTTCATGAGCCCTACAAAGCATTAAGACGGGAGTCACTAATTAAGCCAAACGTTCTTAGTGGATACTTGAGTTACACGCTTTCTGTAGCTCCCCCCCCCCCCTAAACTTTCCCTTAGGTTTGAAAATTGTGATGCAATTCTAAGATGGTCTCCTCCATGCAGAAAAACTGTGAGATCATTAAAGACACACAGTAGGCAATGTAACAGCTTCGCTTCATCTCAATGAAATGGTCACAGTGTCTATATCTCCCTGGCACCATCCTTTTGTTTTATTTTTAAGTTTTAAATAGAGTCCCCAGCAGCCCATTCCATCTGTGCTGCTTGGGATAAGGAGGTAGCATTAGCCTGAGTAGCAATGGGCTTTGTTAATTCGTCGGACAATTAGTTGGTATGTCAGCTGACCACCTTCAAACCCATCACACCTGCCATTGCTAGAATTAACTGGCATGGCTAGCAAAAGAATGTAATCTCTGCCTTAGCTATATCTCCAGTGGGGTCCAGGGACCCCCATTTATTTTTAAAGTGCTCAAAAATTGTTTAACACTGAATGGAAGGAAGGTGCCAGTGTACTCTAGGCACTATAACCAAATCAATGAGATGCAAAATGTAAAGTGCCCACATTTTTAAGTGGTGCTATAGCTAAATTTGATTAAAGCAATATTAATTAGCTGAGAATATTTTTTTTTTTTTTTAATTCTTTATTTTTTCGTGCAAGAGTTATTATTATTTTTTAAATTGAAATAGCCAGTCTGGTTGTGCTTTAAGAAGACACCCCAAGCTATTTCAGTACACTATTACCTGTGCAATGCTGCTGAAGACGGCGGATTTCAGAGTGCAAGCCTTTAAGTGTGTTGGCATGCTCCTGCTGTAGGAACAGTAGATTCTTTTGGGCACTGTGGAGCTGGTTTTCCAGGTTAGACGTGGCCATAATGAAATCACTCAGTCTTTAGGAACAGTCTTGCCATAGAACTCCAAAGTTAAATGTCACTGTCAAGGAAACATAAAAGATGGTGAAAACATACATCAAAATAAAATAAAATGACCTTAGTGTAAAAGGAGACGCTATCTGTATATGCCTTCTGTAATCAAAGAGTGTCTATGAATAATAATATGGGTAGGAATGAAACAGGCTACAATTATCCACATTATCATTCCCTTCAGGCTTTTTGCTGGTGGTTTTAATTTTAACAATATAGGGTCAGAAATATATGTTTGTGTTCCTGACCCTATAGTGCTCCTTTAAGATTACAGAGCTGAAAAATGCACTGTACAGCTTGTTACTAGTGTTACCCTTCCCTTGGGTGTGAACTCCATAGCAACAGGACAATGAACTTGATAAGTTTCATTGTAGTTTATCAGTCCTCCTGGTGTTTCATGTGAGTAAAACAAACAGCCTGTAGAATGTCTACCTAGTAGATGTATCTAATAAAGCAACGCACCTTTACTATCTAAAAGAAGAGAGAAAATATAAGGAAAAAAAAGAATGGAGCAATTACAAGGGAACAGTTAAGGTTTAATGTGCACCCGTCTTATACAAATGATGTGGTGGCATTTTAGCAAAATGTTTGTAGACATTAAAGTGTATAATGACAAGACTGACATTTATTAAATACAAATTTTTAGTTTAGATCTATGCAGAAAGGGGATTGTAAAAGAAAAAGACATGTTCTTTATGTCACATCCAACTTGTCCAGACTGTGGTTGCAAAAAACGTCCAAGGACAAAACTCAACGGGCCAAATTATCCTACATGCAGAGTGTGATTTATTCCACGATGGTATAATACAAAAAGGCACACATCAAAAGGAAAACATTACCCCATGCATAGTAGCAGCAGCAATAACAGACTAACTTGTTTGATGTGTTTTGCGCCTCTTTGACACTTTCACAACAGTTGTTGCTAAAGGACATGATCTTGTGCTTCCTGCTACTATCATAACTCAATTCCAAAATGCAGTTTTGATTCTGAGATTGAGCGGTTAACTTTGTAGGCCCTGGTCTCAGCCAGGACACGCCGAGGTCAGGGAAACAGAATGCACGTAAATTGTAGACAAGCCCAGTCCAGGGATACAGACGTCAGAATAGTCAAAGAACAAACCAAGGTCAATATACACAAGAATCAATAGAAATGATGCGCTCTCGTATAACCAAATTGGGAACCACAACAGTGCATTGAAAACTGGCTATTCTGGGTTTAAATAGCTAAAATAAGGCTCTAATTAGCCCACAGATGCCACATGACATTGGAACATGCATGACATTGACATGATGACTCATGCACCTTTACCTCAGAAGTCTTAAAAGACTTGGGCATGCAGCAGCCTGCTTCTCTAATACTTCCAGAGCCGACCGGAGGGGATACTCCAGGAGCCATGTCTGGATTTCTCACAAGGTCACGGCCTTGGGGGACCAAGCTGATGAAATCAAAGATCCCCCTCACAGGTGAGCCCAATTGTTGCTCGAATAGAGAGGTTATAATTGGTCTCTCTCGCCTGCAGGTTACCATGGCAATAAATTTACTGGCACTGGCTGGAAGGAGTGGTGTGCACCCACTGGGGTTCAGACATACTGCTTCTCTCACCAGACACAAAGATTACCCCCTCCTTGGCCCCACAATATCCATGTTACACCCACTATAGTCCCTACCCCCCCCCCCCACCCGACTACAGTCACTGTCCCCCAGTACAGCCAAATTCCCCCACTACAACCTCTATCCGCTACTATATTTCCTATCTCCCACTGCAGCCACTAACCTTTCCACTACAACTCCCTCCACATAAATGTACATGGAAGCGCAGGTCCAGTTGCAGATTTATACTTAAGCAGATAAACAAAAGAAACAAGCCATATGGCTCCGAACAAGAATATAACAACCAACCAAGATTGAGTATTAATATTCCAGTGACCTGACACGCAGCAAAACCTGGCTGCATACCAGGACTTGGGAACCTGTGAACTCTGGACACGAGTCGCTCAGATTATTCGCTAAAATGAATTTACAAAAAGTTAAATTATTTTTTAAGACCAAAGAAGCTGAACTTGAAGCATAACTGACTTACAAGAATTTCACCTTTAATTAAGGACACATGACATGTGTGACATGTCATGATTCCCTTTTATTCCAGAAGTTTGGTCCTTAAGGGGTTAAGAAAGCCGCGGCCTTTTTTGAAGTTACTAGCCACAGCATTTGCTCTACACTACCCCATGTGTTCCCCCCCCCCCCCCGCGGTCAGATACATTTTAAGACAGTGTTTAGTATTTTTGAACAATTTCCTTTTTGTGTGAGCACCTTAAATCGCTCACATATACTGATTATCTTCGTACTTATCACACTATGACCTTATAGGTCATTATCAGTGGTTAGAGTTTTGAAGTTTGTGTGGGGCTCTCACTATTATAACAACATTTAGAAGTGAGGTTTTTGTAAACATCTCAGTTTAAGCTGCTACATGCGGCTTCATTTGATACTGTAGCAGTCTTTATTTGGGATGTTTATGTGATTTTCTTTGCGGTTAGAATTACATTAGGTTTGATACATTTTATTATTTTAATTCTGATACATTTGGTACGAGCTTTAGAGCTACATCAGTTCTAGATAAATTTATGTTCTTTGTTGTAAACTGATCCCTGAGTTTGTTGATACAAAGTTTATTTTAACCTAATTTGATATATTCTGTGTTTATGTGTATTCTTATATCTGAATCAAATTTTCTCTCACCCACTATACTACAATTACAGGTTAGAAATTTATAGCACTATGTCATTACACATCTGTAACATTTCAACAAATGTGATTAGTGTGTGATAATAGGTTCTACTGAAGACATGCCAATTCTGGAACCTTTGCACAAATCTGGCAGTCCATTCTTTGAATTATACCTTGCTGGGAGTAAATTTGTATCATGGTTACAAAGTCACGGACCATGGATTACCATTTTCTCCAGAGATCTTTTTGCTACATTTCAGCATGGTGTCTCGCTTTAAGTATAAAAACTTGCTAGCTTTTCATCTACTAACAGAGGTTAAATCCCTCATCATCATCATTTGCACGGTCGCTGCTTCTCTTTTGTATTATGGTTGTACTGTGATGATATCCTTAGGACTTATCATTGAATGTACTGGTAACATGACGAAGGATTGAGTACACTTCCATCACCTACATATACTATTCTAATGTACTGGTAAGTCATATCAGTCCACCTACTTCTTGTACATTTCCATTTGTATATGTTGCTCAATTTTTCCTCTTTTTTTCCCCTTCATCCAAGTATGTACCCGTTATGTTTAGTAAACTTTTGAGAATGAAAATAAAAGGAAAGAAAGGAAGCTCAACACACTACCAATGGGCTTAAGTCATCAAAACATGCTGCTATCCTTTCACTGGTGAACTGATAGACTAACTTGGTTAACTATCTGTTGAGCTTATAATTGGATTGAATCAAAGAAGACATTGCTTGGCATATAATGAATTATCCAGTAATTTCCAGCTCTGCTATTTTGGCCCAGTTGTTCAATTCCCTTGTCAATTATCCAATTTTAGTGAATATCTCCTATGACTATTTACTACATAACTTTTGACTCTTAATTCCTATGATGAGTAACACACCAAAAGTAAAGTGATGTAAAACACAGAGAGAAAACACAGACCACTTTTGTGATGGTAATAATATAGCACACATATATTGCACCTAGATCCCCCCCTTCTCCCCTTCCCCAACCAACACACTGAAATATCTGCAACAGATAACTTTTAGAAATTTCAGCCACTGTATTTCAATCATTACGGCCAGCTGCAAATGTTAACGGTGATACAAGTAAAACCCTACCTGTTAAGATCTCCTAGAAGAGTCCCACATGTTTAATATGATTGTTTGGGGGTACCCCTTTTAATCATTATATTTAAAGTGTGAGACTATAAAAAACAAAGGACAAAGAATGGCTAAAAATTAAATGGACACTATAGGCACCCAGATCACTTCATTTCATTGACAAAATCTTTGTGCATTGCCCCTGTCCCGTTAAACTTGCAAGTGAATACATTGCAGTTTCACAGAAACTGCAATGTTTATATTGCAGGATTAAGACTGCCTCTAGTGGCTGTCTACCAAGCAGACACTGAAGGAGCTTCCTGCGGTTTCACAAAATTTTACTCAGTGAAACGACGCAGGGCTTCCTCACACTTTGCATCTTGCAAAATGCCATAGGAAAGCATAGATTTAATACTTTCCTATGTGTAGATCCTAATGTCCACACGCCGCTCGCTGCGTATGCACATTAGGTTCCTTCTCATTATGACATGAGAGGAAGCACAGGCAGAGTCAGCACTGATGGACTTCGGAGCTGGAATCAGGAAAGAGTTTTAAATTTATGTCCTATTATGACAAAAAAATTTGAATCAGCTCAAGTAACCTATATATTGTAAGATGAATACAGCAACCCCCCAGTTATCTCAATAGAAAAATATAGATAGAGAACTATGTGAGAGCCAGGTAGTTGTTGGAGGGTGGGGGACTGTAAATGCATTAGTATATAAATTATAATAAATAAAAAAATACATTTAAAAAAAATTGGTTTAATGCGTTGGTGTGTGTGTGTGTGTGTATATATATATATATATATATTATCCGAAATGATGACTGCACTCTTCGGTCTTCATTTAAGATCCAAATAGTTTTATTGGGTATACATTAAAATAGAAATAAACGTTTCAGCCCCACTCTGGGCTTTCTTCAGGATCAAAGAGTGCAAGGAACCTTGTTGTTTGTTTTATATATTTTATTTTATTTTTTGATCCTGAAGAAAGTGCCCCAGAGTGACTGAAATGTTGATTTTTAATTGGACTACAATAAAGTATTTAATTTTATTTGACGACTGTGAGTGCAGCCACCTTTGTATAACATATATATATTATATTGTTATATATATTTATATTGTTACAGAAACATAGAATGTGACGGCAGATAAGAACCATTCGGCCCATTTAGTCTGCCCAATTTTCTAAATACTTTCATTAGTCCCTGGCCTTATCTTATAGCTAGGTTAGCCTTATGCCTATCCCACGCATGCTTAAACTCCTTCACTGTGTTAACCTCTACCACTTCAGCTGGAAGGCTATTCCATGCATCCACTACCCTCTCAGTAAAATAATACTTCCTGATATTATTTTTAAACCTTTGTCCCTTTAATTTAAGACTATGGGAAGGGAGCTTTGTGACTGAACGGTAGGTGCAGGTTACTAAAGAGTTATGGGTATGTAAATAAGGAGGTGGAAAATGGGTAAGGTATGAGGGTGCGGTAAGTGTGCCTATGAGGAGACATGTGACTGAGTTGGTCAATCATTATATGCAATTCAGTTAGTGAGGAGAATGTGACTTGGTGGGTGGCTGTATGTGACTACATCTGCCTTCAAAGGTGAGGCACCTGGGTGCACTGCACACCCCTGAATCCTACTTAGCTCAATAATAGGTGCCAGGTTCATTTTAAAATCTTTAAGGCAAACTCAACAATTTTTTTTTTGTGTGTGTGTGTCTCCCAAAATATCTTCTGCATAAGTTACTAAAGTTAGCATGTTTGAGACCACAATATTTTGCATACACTCAGGCACAAGGTGAAAAATCGTACAATGTAATTATTAAAAGCTGGTTAATGACTGACTTAGGAAGGACTTTACTACATTTACCCATTCATTAATTTGTGAGCATGTTATGCATCATCTATTCACCGCCTGCAAAACACAGTCTTCAAGAGTTTCTGGAATGATAAATAATGAGTCTAGCAGCTGCACTGTGATTTTTAAAGCAGGAACTCTCTGCACGGTCCATCGCAGGAGGTATTTTGCC
The DNA here is from genome assembly GCF_036172605.1 of Pelobates fuscus. Classification (NCBI taxonomy): domain Eukaryota; kingdom Metazoa; phylum Chordata; class Amphibia; order Anura; family Pelobatidae; genus Pelobates; species Pelobates fuscus. Next base: position 131,451,827 of record NC_086321.1, read on the forward strand.
ATAATTATTGAGGTTTTAAAAGTACTGCAAGACTGCACTAGTTTATCTTTAGATCAGCAGCATATTGTATAATTATATTTTATAAAGAAATTGGTCCTCCTGAGACTGTAAACACATAAAGTAACAAGGTTTATTTTAGAACAAAAATTTGAACAATGTATTGTCTTATGAAATTTTTTTTTATTTTTTTTTAAATAATGACCCAATTTGTTTGATGTAAAATCATAAGTGTTTTTGCCTGCCATCAAGGTGGCAATATAATTATCAGCCAGGTAATTCATCATGCATGGATACTTATAGAGAGAAATGGATAGAGAAGTACAATTAACCCCCCATGAACTAAATGTTACTTAATCATTAAATCTGGTCCCTGAAGAGACCTAGTGCCAGGCATTGAATATCCAGCTTACTTTGCACCCACAGTACGCAATTGGTGTAATATGGGCAGAATGTCCTGGGATAGTCTAAAGCATCCAACCAGAAGCCGAAATACTGGTACCTTGCATGCCTGCCATGTTAACTCATGGCATACTGATCTAAGCACAGCAATGTTCTCTTCAAATATTAGCATACACCCCCTAATTCTTCTCTTTTTAAGCATATTACTGGTGTAAAAGTGAATCGTGTGATTACATCTAATCATCTAGCAGAGCTGGATTCAATGAATAATGGTCTTATCATTTATCCATGTTTATGGAGATAGACATGAATGACACTATAAAAAGGTAAAAAAAAAAATCCTAAAAATAAAAACAAACAAAAACAACATGCAAAATAATATATTTCCTTAAACATTGGCACAGATTTGTAACACAAAAAGAGTCAAAATGCCATATTTTAAATATTGTGGTTTATGAAATGTATGTTTTCAGGGGGTTTAGCCACTCTAGGAAATGTATGTTTTCATGAGGGTAATTTGATTGTTTGCTGCTAAACTGGCCCAAATGAGACACCGGCCAAGAAAGGCAGGCTGACAAAACTCCAAGTCTAGAAACTAAAATATATTTTATTGTAATCTACAATTTCGCATAACTACTCATGCGGGTAAAAGGCAATGTCACTAACCTTTAATTTCTCATACATCAAATATGAAAATGTTTATAACTACATAATGTGTATGGGTCAAAGACGCATGACAACTAAAAATAATTACCATCAACTTAGACTAAAATAGACGGTAAAAAGGCCAGAGCAAAGGGAAAAATGTCCCATGTGAAAAGCCAGGAAACGCCTATTTTTCAGTAATGTCCATAGGCAAGTTATCGGCAAGGCTATCACAAAATTACAAGTGTGAAAACATAAATAGGCATCTACCTAATTTGTCTCCTAAAATTTACAAACAGAATGACAAATCGTATAAGACCTGGAATTGATGAAGATGAGCATTATGGCTCTGTAGGGATGTAGATGAAGACAGAAGGGGTGTAGCAAACAAAATAGTATTCAAATCAAAAAGGCAAGGTGATATATGTGTGTCTTTTTGGAAATACATATTTCTATTCTACAATTATACTCCTGTGTAGCAACTGCTATTTATGGCTGCAGTCCTTAACACAGCCCTATCACCATATAATGACAAGCCAGTAGAAAGGCAGGGGAAACTAAATAAATGACTTTTGTTTGTTATAGAGTAAACTGTGGTAGCTAAAAAGTTAAAGTGCAAAATATAGGCAGAAAAAATGCTAAAAGAGAATTGAGCTGAACTGGAGAATTTTTCCAGTTTAGCTATTTTTGGATTGTAATGTGCAATTCAGTGTTCGTTTCACCATAGTTTGCCAATTAAATCCAATGTATTACATATAATTTTGTATTGTACTTTTAGTAGTCTACTGATTACATTCTAAAACACCATAAAAAGAAGATATTAAAAGGAGCTCAGAAATATAGGGTTTTTTTGCACATTTTTGACAGTAAAAAATAATAATACTCACTGTAAGCAAAATAACAGGAATCGACAAAATAGTGATAGCATATCACATCAAATTATACCCCTTTACTTTGGGGAAAATATCAGTCATTCTTTATTTACTATAAATAAAAGCTAGGCAGACTATGTAACCCTACATTGTACATAGTTTTTCAGATATGGACAGATGGGCTGGATTTGGTATAACTGCTAATAGATAATAAAACAAGGGATACATTTATCACAAGTAATGGATATGGCCCCATGGCTGATGTCATTGAATAATCCCAGGAGATCGCATGGTAGGTCATAATGACACAAGGCTAAATCACTGCTCTCTTTGTATGAGCCATGAAGTCATAAATTATTCATCCCATCTTAGCATATTACTGTAAAATTAGTATGGAACGCAGGAATCTTACCCAAATATGATGTCAACATCAAAGTCAATTTGTGAAACAATGATTTTAGATCACAATAGCCATGATGTACTCTATCAAGCAGGAATTTCTGAAGAATACCTCTGACACCCAAGTAAAATGTGTTCACCATAAGAAAATTGCAAGGTTCTTTTGTACAGTTGTGTAGACATGAAAAATAGTAAAATCATCATGCTGCAAATACACATAGCTATATATTCAGAAATGCGTGTACTCAGATGTATACAGGACCATGAGCAGCACTAGAGGACCGGGCTTAAAAGCATAATGAAGACATCACAGTAAGTAATAATGACAGCAGCACCCCTGCCACACCATCAGAAAAGTGAATCAAGGTGGAGATGCGTTCTGAACATCATACAAACTGTCAGGTATCTGCAATGCGGAGTCTGAACATACCTACAGACAGCAAGGGGTTATATAACCATTGAGTGTCCATGCGTCTTAAATAAATCGGTGTTTGGCCACGCCATAAAGCTGCAGATAACTCACCCACGGATTTCAGCACCACGTGTGGTAAGGTCAGCTCATAGGGAGCGCGCACAGCAGAGAGGTGACATCCTCGGGATGGGTATCAGGCGCCTGGAGACACTGCCTGCCACATGTCCACACCCTGTCTAAATGTGAGCACAGGAGGACTACGGGCCCCTCTGGCGATCAGAGGCTGAGGAGGAAAACGCCCTTCACATCTCGGGGGGTTATATGGATCGTTTATTCCAAGGCTAGTGATGACGAGGGAGGAGGGGATGAGCACAAGACACTGCCCCTCCCATTAACTCTACATCAAATGCAGAACTGAAAACTAACCCTAAAAATAGCTGGGCACCACATCTGATGGGCAGAGTACAGATACATTGCAAAGCATTATACAGGCTGGCTAACTAGCAGTATTCTCCAGTAAGGGAGCACCTGCTGCCAGAGCATTGGACACAATCACACCAACAAGAATGTGTTAACACCAGTTTTCAAACATAAAAAATGTAAACAAAATTAAAAAGATATATTTTATATACATACACACAAACACACTTTCAGCGAACAAGTGTAATGCACATTGTATGGTGTATGGTGTATATATGACCTCAAACAATTAACAACAAAAAACCTGAAAAGTGACAGTGCTGCTTTAAAAGTCAGACACAAATTTATTGATTGGGGTCAAAGACTGTTCTATAGATTCTTCAATATCTTATATCATTAGAGGACACATTAACACGGTAAAAACAAGAGCTAATGTGTGGCAAAGTGATAAATATTGAGCAATCATGGAAACCATCAGGGCTTGGATTGCCTTGTTAACCCCAATAATATGGTGTATGTGATGTTCATACATATATGAATTTAAATGTAAAATTAATAAGGAATGTTTTATATTGTTCTTTAAGAAGAGCACTATTTAGGTTGTAAGAGACTGTTTAACCTTAAACGCAATGTTACAAAATACTGTAGCTAAATAGATGTTATGATCATTATATATTACCAATACGTCTAAATATGGACCTGCCGTACAGGTGTCGTATTTTCAGAAAACTAAGCTGGTACGCATGGGGACATTTTTCTTTTTAAACAGCTGGCAAACACCTACTTACATTATCCTAAAGATGTTGTCGAAAAAGAAAAAAACAGTCAATATCAGAGTAGCCCTTTTATCTTCTCTAATCTCAGTAAATCTCTGTACATTTGCTGCAGTGCTGTTCCACATTTCCATGGGATGTGTCCTGGTGTTTTTAATAATTAATATGCTAATGGCCAGATCATATTTAAAGACAAAGAACTGTCACAAAGCATTTGGCATTCTGTAGTTTGGTTAGACCATTTGCTCTTACATTCATTTTTCAAGCCTCTTCAACTAACTCAATGCAGGTGTACAAAAAAGCTCACTATTCTGCATTTTTAAACCAGTGAAGAAGACCATCACCTACCTATACGGTCAACCAGTGGTGCCATTTGTGGAAGCACTAAAGTAGCCACTGCTCCAGTGTTACATAATATTGAGTTTATGTATAAAGTGCACATCTAGGGCAAGGATACACAAATATGATGTTGTTGTCATAGAAACCAATTGATATTGTCTACAAGGTATTTCACTGTAAAGGAACACTCCCTCCCCAAAACACCTTCGGCTTATTGTATTTCTTATGGAGGCAGGCGTGTCCGGGCACCATATTAAGTTCAGGGATTTAACTCTGAAGTTGGATCATCAAACAACCAACACAGCTAAACTCTGCTTTCATCCTCTCTGCCTTCTGTATGTCTGTTTTACTTCTCTGACTTTAGGTATTCATTTATTTTGCTCCATTAGAATCTTAGATAATATTGGCTACATTCAACATAGCAGCCACACAGATTTATAAGGTGAGCAAGTCTCTATTACTTCAACAAAAACAATACAAAGTAATTACTGATTACCACAACCAGGCACTTTAACAAAAACCCTGTTTCCTGAATAAACATGGCAGTTTTTACTTATGTGTTAGCTCTTCCTCTCACAACAGAAAGGACAGGAACTAGAACTCTCAAATTGGAATAAATAGATTCACCCCTTCCCCATCATCCCCATCAGGCAATCATTTTTCCTGTCCGCTTAAGCAGACTTTTTCTGTTCTGCTCACAGGCCAATATGTTTTAGTTCCATACAGGAATCAGCCTCTAATCCCTGGAGATCCAGGAAACAGCACATTTGTAATAGTTTCCTCCCTGGGTATCCCAGTTAGTGACCAAGGGACTGGCCTAACTCTCTCACTGATGGGATAATGACAGTGGTCCACTGGATACATGAGGCCAAGCCAGGGCTATGCTTTTTTTTTTATCTGAAGACCAAGTAAACACCACTTACATAAGATGACTACCTAGGTATGCATCATTTATGTATACCACCATGTCCAGGGTCTGTTTTAAAACTTAACCCCTTAAGGACCAAACTTCTGGAATAAAAGGGAATCGTGACGTGTCAGACACGTCATGTGTCCTTAAGGGGTTAACCTACTATTGAGGATGAATAGCATTTGGGGTGTGTATGGAAGCCTATAGTTTAAACAGTTTAGGGTCTGTCAGTTGTTTGAATCCCCATGTGCCGCTGAAATTCAGGCCTGCAGCAGTTCATCTGTCTCCATGGATGTTTAGCTTGTTTCTCCACCTCAATGTACATTAGACATTTAGATTAAATAAGTAGAAGTATGCTGGGTTTCTGTTCTTTCAGTTCCTCTCAGTTGTTTACATTGGGCTTCCTTTTAATATGTCAAATTTAGGAGACGTTTTTGGTGAGCATTTAAGTTTATATAGGTAATTTCCAATTATGCATTTAAGTTCCTTTTAAGGAGTGCTGCTAATAGATATACTGGCTGTGTAAAATCTAGTATAAGGATCAGCAACCTATGGTACATGTGCCATGCTTGGCACTCGAGGTGCCTTTGCATGGCACTCAAGGCTGCCAGAGCCACACAGGCTCTGGCCTATCGAGTCCCAGTGGGACTTTGGTGATCTCAGATCACCTCCACTGAGCACTTGTTAAGGGTTCTCCACTTTTGAGTAGAGCAGTCTGCAGCAGCTATCCCAGCCCTGACCCTACTGGACCCCCTGGGAAGCCACCCACACAGATAGATATCCACACAACTGAAAAAGAAGCCTCTCCATCACACAAATAGTCCACACACAAACACACACAGTCCCCACAAAAAAACACCACTGATAATCCACGCACACAACCCCACAAGTAACCACACATGCAATACCACAAGCATCTCCACTCATACACACACCATCAAACACACTACCTGACATATCCTGCACACACACTATTCTATACATCCACAAATAACACAAGCAGAATACAGCAACATGCACACCTCAGCGTAAAAAAAAAAAAAAAAAAAAAAGATTGGCACGCCATTAAGATCTTATTTTAACACAGTACGTCTAAAACATTGCCTACCCCTGGTCTAGTACATGAGTTTTTCTTGTATTAGTCTAGACTTGTTTCATTAGTGTGATATAAAGAAACAGTGGAAGTGCACTCAACCCTTCATCCATGGATCCAGGATGCTTCACTGGATAAGTCCCAGTACCAAAATGGACCAAATGTAAACTTGTAAAATGTAGAAAATAATCCAGGCACTCCAACGAATTCCAAGAAAAATAGGCAATTTATTAGAACCAGCAGCTACACAGCGACGTTTCAACCCCTCAGGGTCTTTATCAAGCTTGATTTTACATTGTTTCATTAGTGTGACCTTAGTTCCTAACTGGCACTATGATTCTCCAGGATATTTCCTATACTTGAATATCAGGGGGTTGCGGACCTGCAGCCTTTGGGGTAAAATAACTTGTCTAAATAGCAGATATGACAATATCCAATTGATTACTTGTTTGGGTTTAATAAGGCGTATTATGTATGTGCAGCTCAATAATAATGGTTTGTATAACCATTAGCTGCATTTGAACTCTTTCCCTCCCTCTATATATACGGCTTGAGTATTACCCGTGAGTAAATGCTGCCATGTTTGATCAGGAATAAGCAAACTTGTTTCATACTTACTGTAAGTTTATTTTCCTGATCATTATACATGATAGCATTTCGTTCCCACCCATCTACTTTGAGAGTTGGGAAACCAGTTACAAAGACTGCCTGATGGGGAAGGGGTAGATTTATTTATACAAATTTCAGAGTTCTGTTTCCTGTCCTTTCTGTTGTGAGGGGAGGAGCTACCCATGATTAAATGCCGCCATGTATAATGATCAGGAAAAGAAAATGATGGTAAGTATAAAACAATTTTTCATAATATAACTTATTTTGAAAATATTATATATATATATTTACAGTCTCCTTTAAAAAAGTGAAACTATGTGGTTTATTTTCTAAACAAGGAAGTGCAATGGTGAAAGAATCAAACTGCAAACTGCAGAAAAAAACAGCCCAAGATGGAAGAGTTGTTGAAACTGAAAATTTGGCCTGATTTACTATTTTGGCATATTTTTGTTTTCCGTTCACCATAATTTACTTTCCCAGGGAAATAAACCCATGCAAAACTGTTGAAGTACAGGTACCTCTTCCAACGGCTCCAAAACCCACAGTTTTATGGTTATAGTTCGATAAAGGTTCCATTGAACTGAAATGCTGCGCCCCCATGCAACGATGAAAAAAGAATATCATTAAATTAGCATATTTTTCTGTGTATAAGACAACCCCTTTTTTTTGAGGCCAAAATTAAGAAATCAATATTTTAAACATCAAATAGAACTTTGATATTTTAGAGGTGACTTCTGAAGAGAACAACACACTTCTGATTTTCATGCCTCCCCTGTGCTACGGTACTCTGTGAAGGTAATGGCTCCATAATGCATGCTGGGAGACTACAGCTCCCACAATACAGCAGGTGGTGTGAGGGCATGCTGGGACATATCAGTAGTATTCCCTCTGCTTACTGATTCCCATTTCCTCCCCCATGAATATTAATCAGAAAGCAAGACCTATCTGAGGTGGAGCATACCTTAATATGGCTGCTCCTTTTATGGTGTGGCATGTCTCTGGAGCTCCATTCTTGGTAAGTGCTGATGTCCGCTGCAGTTCCCACACATATAGGGACCTCCTTGCCACAGGATTCAAAAGTGAATTAGCAAGAGAGCAAGGCTTGATATGTGAGGCCTGCGAACAAGTGTTTTTTTTTGTTTTTGTTTTTTTTTTAACCCCTACGGTGATATGCCATGTTTAAGACGACCCCCAATTTTAGACTAAAACATTTTTAGGGAAAAAAACAACAAACAAAACAGTCTTATACATGGAAAAATATGGTAAGTAATGTTACTATACAAGATCCAGGGGAGATTGACAGTGTACTCAAAGTAGTATCTATAAGCAGACTTTATAGGTGTCAAGGTTAAAACAATGCTAGAGCTCTTCTATTGAACCTTTATCAAGCCAGGCGACTGTAGCTGCAACCCTCCTTTTTAAATATATCTTTGTAAACATACATGACTGGTCACTTACACATATAAATCATATATAAAAAAGCACACATATTACTCTTTTACATAGACACCATTAATTTCTATTTTATCTTCAAAAAAGGGTGGTGTGATGCCTCTCAGTCTGAATGCAGTGGCAGTTTACTAGACTGGTGACAAAGTCCTCCTGTATAGTGGGGCATTCCCCACCTCCTGCAACAAATATAGGGGACTGACAACATAACAACATAACTTTTTATTTAAGCACTCTGATGCACAGAACACAATGTGGGGAAAAAAACATATCATTTATAGGTGTCTTAAAATGGCTGCAGTCAGATACTGCTATATTATTATTTCAAATAAAACGTGTATTTGGATAGCAGTTATTACTTTGCTGATAGTTGATGAAAATTAGCTATAGAAAATTAATAATGTGGGGTTTTACTTGGTGATCTTTAATGGATTTCTTGTTGTCAGAAGCATTTATTTATCTTCCGATAAGGAAGAGGAGGTTATAAATCCAAGGACCATATTACAATTCTAAGGAAAATATCCAAGTTGGTATCCTTCGTAAAAAATGATACCCAGCTATAGTAACATCCATCAGATTAAAAGTCTCAATGAAACCGTTTGGATTCATTAAAACTTGCAACAAATCCATTGGGTGCTTCAGGAACATTTGGTGCCAAGGAATATTTATAATTTAGTTTCATAATTTTAGAGTCAAAGGCATACATTTGCTTGTGGTGGTTTTTCCTTAGTCTCTTAAGGATAATAATCAAAGACTATGTTAAAATAAATAAAAATCAGACATTGCAGAACCCCTGCTAGGATTGCATAAATTGGAAGGGGATGATCACGTACAAGCAGTGTGTCCTCACAGCCCTGTGACAGCAGGAATGTCCTGATTATAGGTCAGTCATTCAATTATATTTCAAACAGAAGGCACACAGCACGGCCAACTACAGCAGATGTCAATGATATGTCATTCGCATTTTACAATAATTTAAATTTAAAGCCATCAAGAATTACAAGAATGCAAATTTAAAACCATCTCAATAATTGGGAACCAATTTTATACAAGAGATTAAGACAGCGTCATAAAGCCTTTGAGGTAAAAGTGCACCCGGGGGTCTCTCGCCACCAACACAACTTTATTTAGATGAAGTGGTTTGGTGCTCAGAGTGTCCCTTTAAGCTAAGTCCACAAAAATAGTGTATCCACTTACAATTGTAACCATTTGGTTAAACACACTTGATATAATGTATCAGCTAAAGTCTGCAGCCTCTTGCCTATAATAAACAGGAGTCACTAGGACCTGGCTGCCAAGTGATATAGTACTAAAATAAATAGGGATCAAATTACATCTCATTTAGTTCAGCGATAATAAGACCACTCAGACAGTTCTATGGTAGTGGCAACAGATGATCTATAAAGAATAAAATAAAAGATCCATTGTGCTCTCCGTTTTGAACAGTTATTGAGAATAACACAGATTAAAACCACTCACAGTAAGGAGTTCTGATCTACCTTCACAAGTTGGCTAACTGAGGGATTGTTGGAAGCGGGCGGCAGCAGCAGTAAAGGACTGTGTTCCCTGACAAGTGTCTCGATCACAGCAGTATTGTGAGTGTTTTTAATCTATGTTTTAATATCAATAAATATTCAAAACGAAGAGCACTATGGATCTGATAACGAACTAAAACAGTGATTAGATCCCTATGTATTTTAGTACTATATAATTTGGCAGCCAAACCCTAAAACAGGAGCCTGCAGCTTTTTGCTGATACATTATATCAAGTGTGTTTAACCAAGTGGTTACAATTGTAAGTTGATACATTATTGTTCTGGCCTTAGCTTAAAGGGAAACTATAGTGCCAGGAAAACAAAGTTGTTTTACTGGCACTATAGCTCTCTATAGTGGCAATGGCCTCGTTTGCATTGGTATTTCTCCCATAGGAAAGCATGTATAATGTTTTCCTATAGGGTTTTACATTATGCTGGATGTCCTCATGTATAGCGTGAGGACGTCCAGCGTTAGTTAGGCGACCAAAGGTTACCTAACAGCCCGGAAGTCCCACTAGTGGCTGTCTAGTAGACAGCCTCTAGAGGTGGAGTTAACCATCAAAACTGCAATAGTTAACACTTATTAAAAACTGCAATAATTATCTTTCCAGGGTTAAGGGACCTGGGACTATGTACCCAGGCCACTTCAATCAGCTGAAGTGGTTTGGCTGCCTATAGTGTCCCTTTAACTATCTTTGGTGTTTTCGTATGTATATGGATTTATTCATCTGTATATAATAATAAAACAGACCTGATGTAACAATCTAAATTTTTTCATATCACTTTTTCTCAGTAGGCATTTGTTGATTTGCTGTGAATACGAATTTTACAGAGGTATATGCAGTAGCTATATATGATATAATATATGAATATACTGTCTGTAAAGTATGCCAAGTATATGACTCTTACAGAGGTATATACTGAACATATATTATATAGTATATAAATATGCATCTTACACAGGTATATACACCATACATATAAGATATACTATATAAATACAGTAGAGTATTCAGAATACAGAATGATACAAATATGAATCATAAAAGGTATATACTGTATATATGATAAAATAAATATGATGTAAAACAATATGCCTCTTAATGAAGTAGATATTGTCCATACATATGATACATAATTAAATATAGTGTCTATACAGTAGGCTATGAATATTACTCTTACAGAGGTAGATAATGTAAATAATACTGAAATATAACTGTTGTCCATACAATATGCTATGACTCTTACAGAGGTATGCACTGTATATTATAATATACATATATTGTCTATACACTATGCTATGACTCTACCAGGTAGATACTGTAAATAATTGTGATATAATATATATATACACACATTGTGCTATGTTTATTACAGAGGAAGATACTGTAAATAATTGTATTATAAATATATTGTCTATACAGTAAGTTATGACTCCACCAGAGGTAGATACTGTAAATAATTGTGACGTAATATATAAATATACACGGTATGCTATAATTATTACAGAGGTAGATACTGTAAATATATATATACTGTGTGTATATATATATATATATATATATATATATATATATAATAAAAATATACACAGTATGCTATGACAGAGGTAGATACTGTAAATATAGTATGATATCTATACACAGTATGCTATGATTTCAGAGGCATATACTGTTACTATAATATATCTATACACAGTATGCTATGATGACAGAGGTATATACTGTTACTATAATATATCTATACACAGTATGCTATGACAGAGGTAGATACTGTAAATATAGTATGATATCTATACACAGTATGCTATGATGACAGAGGTATATACGGTTAATATAATATGATATGATATCTATACACAGTATGCTATGATTATTATTATTAATGTCTGTGCTGTGTGCTCGGTAAGCAGACACACTATGTATATTATATTATATTATAGTATGGTATGGTGTATAGTATGGTCTTACAGGGCGGGTGTCACAGTGATGCCGGGCTGGGGGTCATGTCCTGTCTCCCGGTGCAGTCTGTCCGCCCGCCGGCCGGCCCTCTCCTATTATCTCCCTGAGCGACCAGTCACAATAAAGCAGTGCATGACGGGAAGCCTGCCGGTGCCCGCACGTCGCTCGCACCAGGCTGAGCACTCGGTATGATGGATGGGGGGGCCCGGTGTGGAGGAGCCGCTCTCCTTGTCACGGGGCTCCCGGTTTGTGCCGGTTTATTGTTGGTTCACGGGGAACACGCAAGCGCAGGGCTCAGGTGCAATGCGGTCACCATAGCAACGGGTTCAACCAGGAAGACAGACCAGGGGGTATTGTTACTAGGTCTGTCGCTGGGGGCGGTAGTGAGCAGCATTCCAGGACTGATAGACAATAGACTGATGGACTGCACTTAGTGAGATGCTCTCTGAGGCTCCATGGCTAGGCATGTACTGACAGGCCTATTCACTAAAGTACGAATTCAAAGCGACACTATAGGGACACTATAGTCACCAAAACAACTTTAGTTTAAAGGAACTGGTTTGGTGTATAGATCATGACCTGCAGTCTCACTGGTCAATTCTCTGCCATTTAGGAGTTAAACCACTTTTGTTTCTGTTTATGCAGCCTAGTCATACCTCCCCTGACTGTGACTGAACCAGCCTGCATGAAAACAAAATGGTTTCATTTTCAATCAGATATTACCCTACTTTAGATGTTTTTATTTTCGGCTTTCTAAATTGAACTTTAATTACATACAGGAGGTTCTAGAAAGGTATTAGAGCAGGAGATAGGAAATTCTAAAAGGAACACTATAGGGTCAGGAACACAAACATGTATGTCTACCCTAAAGTGTTAAAACACCATCCAGCCCCCCTAAAAATAGTAAAATATTACCTTAATTCCAGTCTGCTGCTGGCTCTACCCCTGATCTGCCTGCATGGCTGACATTATCAGAAGTGTTGATCAAAGCCAATCACAATGCTTTCCTATAGCAGAGCATTGAATTGGCTGCGCTTGTCAGGCGGGTAGATTGGGGGCAGAGCCAGCACAAGCCAACACAGCCATAGCCAATCAGGATCTCCTCATAAAGAATCAATGCATCTCTATGAGGAAACCTCAGTGTCTCCATGCAGAGCCTGGAGATACTGAATGGCAGTGTTGCACACTCTGCCCCAGGAAGCACCTCTAGCTTTTATCTGAGAAGTGGCCAGTGAAGATGTGTTCTTAGACTGTAATGTAAATACTGTATTTTCTCACAAAAGACAGTGTTTACTGCAAAAAGACTGCAGGGAATTATTATACTCACCAGAACAAATACAATAAGCTGTAGTTTTTCTGGTGACTATAGTGTCCCTTTAATTAACCAGAACGTGCAATGAAAGAAGTATAAACATTAGATCTCACTTTTTAGGAGGTGTTTAGGAAGGCTGAGTAAGTCACATGCAGGGAGGTGTGAGTATGGCTGGGTAAACAAATTGCCATATTGTGTTAAGCCCACCACTACATCACAGTACCCCAATATCGGTGGGTCCTACACTAATTTTAGCATGGTAGACTGCAATGCTTATTGTTTAAACTGCTGCCAGATACTTTCCTCAATTTATCTGTGGTCACCTCCAAAGAGGCACCTATAGTAGGCTACTACAGTGGATGGGAGGGGTGCTCAGCCAAATAGAAATCTGGTCTGGATTCCAAATCAACACAGAAAAAAGGGAAATTAGGGGCACAACTGGAGTATAGATTTCTAAGTAGTGGTGCTGCCGTAAATTCTGTAATCCATACAAAATACATTTTAGGGAACAGCACACACACACACAGGTAGCCATGTAAAATGTAAAACTAATTTTGTGTGTGCTGTTCCTAATCTGTATTTTGTATATAGTTTGGTCTTTCTGACAATACCAATACATCCATTAATGACGAATGGCGGACCCCGTCCGTCATGCCGGGAAAGCACTTAACGCCAGATGACGGACCAGGTCCGTCATGCACTAAAGTTAACCACAGATCGCCACGATTGCGGAGTTAACGCTCAGCGCGAGACATGTGCTGCAGGGACTTCTGATCTGCCTCCCTCCTCTTCCGCGTTCTGTGTGAAGGGAGATGGATCACTGCTGATCTTCTCCTTGTTAAAAAAATTAAGTGAGTTTAAAATCCCACCCCCTTTACCCATTTTAAATAAAACTTAACCCCTTCCCTGCCAATTGATCACTGACTACAGTGATCAATTGGCAGGGACTACATTTTACTGTGATCTGATTTTTTTTTTTAACCCTTGAGGGTCAACTTTTATTTTTTGTAACCCTCAAGGGTTACATTTATTTTATTAATTAATTTAAATATATTAAAATTATATATTTAGCTAGCTGGGGTGGGTGGAAGTTAGAGGCAAATTTGTGTTAGGCTAGCTAGGGGTTAACGTAAAAAAAAGTTTTAGAAAGTTAAAAAAAAGTTTTAATACCGTTTAAAAAAAGTTTAAAAAATCCCACCCCCCTTTACCCAGTCCTAATAAAAATTAACCCCTTCTCTGCCAGTTGATCACTACCTACAGTGATCAAAATACAAATCACAGTATTATACTGTTATCCGATTATTTTTTTTAAACCCCTTAGGGTAAACTTTTAATTTTTTTTTAACCCTCAGGGGCTCAATTTATTTAATAAATTTAAATATTTTTAAATTGTATATTTAGCTAGCTGGGGTGGGTGGGAGTTATGGGAAATTGGGGAATTTACTGTTAGTGCTGCTTACTGCTAGTTAGGGGTTAACGGTAAAAAAAGTTTATAAAAATTTTAAATGTATAAAAAAAGTTTTAAGAAAGTTTAAAAAATTTAATGAGCAAAAACAAAGTTTAAAAACGAGTTTTTAAAAAGTAAAAAAATAAATTTAAAAGTGCTCATTACCACTACACCTGGAACAAACTAGAGAAAAAATTATCCCACACTAAGGTTCAAAATATGCCTTTTGAATTACTTAATGTTCTTTAATAAATAGTATGTGTTTGTGGGGAAGTTTGAATAACTAACCAGCTAAACTACTCTGAACTGGAACATGGACACAGCATGAAAAACTTTGTTAGAAAAAAACTGAATGGCTGCGTGTCATATGTGCCCCGTCAAAATCCACATATATCTGGCAAAGGTACATATGGGGGTATTGCTGGACTCAGACGACATAGCTGAGCAACTTATGTAGTATTATACAGTTGTAGCACGCATAAGGTTTGCAAAATATACTGTGCAAACTCACTTTGTGTGTCAAAAATACATAAAAAACACTTATTACCACTACACTTGGTACAAGCTAGCGGAAAAATGATCCCACGCTAAGGTTCAAAATATGGCGTTTGAAATACCCTGGGATGTCTTCTTTAAGAAATGGTATGCCTTTATGGTGTAGCTGGAATATGTAGCCTGCTCAAGTGCTCCAAAGTGGGACACGAACACATCAAAACCCTCCATGAAAATTCACACTTGAAAACCTGAACTTGTCACGTCTCTTTTACAGCACTGTAACTTCACAAAATAGTGTCTAGGTCATATATTGGGCATATTGTTTTACTTTTTTGTTTTTTTATGACAGTGGTACATATCAAGTGTAAGAAATAATCAGCAAAAATGCAACATATATGTAAAAATGCCATTTTCTTTTCCCGTCACCACAAACCTTGACATTATTAATTAAGTGTTCTTGCATAGCAAGACCACTTAATGTTATCTCACATATATATTATTATTATTATAGCCAAATTTGCCACCCTAACTCCTCCCACAGTTTTTACACTACATAGACAAAAATATACCAAAACGTGCGTATTGTTCCCGATTGGTGTGCTATTACTTTGTGGAACGTTTCGCCGAATGGTTCACGGAATATCTTCGTTCTCGAGGCAAAATTGGTCCCATAGGAATGAATGGCAAAATGTTCAAAGCTAGAGTGGGAGCTGGCAAAAGCTGAAAAATCAGGACATGATTTCTAAACTGCCACCACTCCCTCATTTTCAAGCCCACCTACACAAATCTTATATCAAAACGTTCAGCTATCCCTGCTGCCACTAAAAATGTTTTCACAATATGACCTTTTGTTTGCAGCTCACGCCATCCATTGACATTCATTGAAACTCCACTCTACAAAGCTCAAATTTGAAGGGCAATTTCTAAACTGCGACTGTGCCTTCATTTGTAATACTTCAGAGACATACTATGCATCAAAATGTCGGTCTGGATCTTGTGATTCTCACAATATAAAGCTATTCGCTGTAGGATGTATAGTTTTTAAAATACAACCGTTTGAAGATAGCAACCGCCAAAATACTCTGACCTGTGCCAGGCTGGAGCAGCAAGTGATGTCATAGACAGGGCCTTTTGCACCTGCTAATGTTTTTATAACTGTATGTTTTAATGTAACTGTGAAGCACTTTGGGCAACAACGTTGCAATTAAATGTGCTATATAAATAAATAATACGTTACTCCGCCCACTCCAGTTGTAGACTACTGGTGGAGGCAAGAACACTTCACACAGTTTCCCCAGAGCTTTTCTAGTTATTATTATTATGTTATTATTTATATAGCACCAACAAATTCCACAGTGCTTTACAGTGGATGGACGAACAGACATGTAGTTTTAACCAGACAAGTTGGACACAATGAGCTTACATGCTAGAAGGAGTAGGGTAAAGTGACACAAAAGGTAAGGATAGTATTAGACTAATGACAGTTGCAAGAGAGGAATCAGTTGGGAGTTATTAACAGTTTAATTGATACGCTTTTGTGAAGTGGGTTTTTAATGATTTTTTTAAGGAGTGGAGACTGGGTGAGCATCTAACAGAGGAGGGAAGTGAGTTCCACAGAAACAGTGTGTAACAGAGTCCACCTGGCTGTCCAGCATATTCCCCGTTTACTGGTCACTTGATCCCCAAGACTTTTGTGTGAATCACTTATAAAGACGTTCATGTGGATTTAAAGCATTCGTCTAATTATTCCCCATAGACTGTATTGAACTACTCCATTCGGCATACGATCTAAAACTACCGAATCATCGGACCAACCTGATGCAAAGTGTGGCTTCAATCTACCTCCCTGTTCGCTTAATTGAATTTCCCATTGAAAAGCACAAACTCGTTGTTAAAGTCCCTGGGTGGCCGCCATTTCGGGAGCCGAACACATGGCGGCGGCCATCTTAACCCCTTAAGGACACATGACGTGTGTGACATGTCATGATTCCCTTTTATTCCAGAAGTTTTGTCCTTAAGGGGTTAAACTCCCGAACAGTGGTGTTTTGCCGTTGAGTGCCTGGAACTAAAATCGGACACTCGACTAAGCGAACACCGCTGAGACCTCCAGAGCTAGGGAAGAGACTGATAGAAACTCAGTTCGGTAGTTTGAATCCCACGAACAAGGGGATTCATCCGAATGCAAACGCAGCTCTGGATGGCATTGAGTTCGGGACTTTTTAGACACAAAAAGAGACCGACCGAAAGGCCAAAACTCATGGAACTGTTTTCATCTACTGTTGCCTGTGCGGTCGGTCAAAACTTTACACCTCCATAAGGTATGTCTTTTTGCTGATTATACTAAGATATGTAACAGGGTTGATTTTCCCGGAGGGATAAGACAAATGGCTAATGATTTAGGTAAACTAGAAAAATGGTCAGAGTTGTGGCAACTGACATTTAATGTGGATAAGTGCAAGATAATGCATCTTGGACATAAAAACCCAAGGGCAGAGTACATAATATTTGATAGAGTCCTCCTAACCTCAACATCTGAAAGGTAGGCAGACAATGTAATAGAGCAGCAGGAAATGCTAGCAGAATGCTTATGTGAATGAACAAAAATGGGATACAGCTGAATAACTAAAAAACAAAAGAATACATAGCACATAGTGAAGTACAATAACAATAATTGGATTTAACCCAATTTCAAGTTTCAGTTAAATCCAATTTCAATTTAAATCCAATTATTGTTATTGTACTTCACTATGTGCTATGTATTCTTTTGTTTTTTTAGTTATCCAGCTGTATCCCATTTTTGTTCATTCACATATCTGTATTTGAGGTTCGTTTGGGGGAAACCTCTTGGGAAACTGTATCCATCTTATATGCAAGTTAAGTACCTCAGCATATTCCTACTGTTATGGTACTTTTTAGCAGTAAACCAAAATGTTTAAATGTCTATCTGTTCCTGTCCAAATTAATAAAATTGAATTGCGTATATACGCTGAAGTAATTAAGTCTGACACACAAGGTTCAGGTTAAAATAACTTCGAGAAAATTTATTGGCAAGTGATTAAAAAGCGGGCGCGCAGGCCCTTTTAAGAGGCATTTTCGTCATCATTGATTATTAGAATATCAGCAAATAAACATCATTAATTGGATTAATTGTTAAGTGTCGGGATTAGTGTCCACCTATCAATATTATTAATAGGCTCAAAAACTAAGTGGTTAGTCCCGTGCCCACCCACCAAGAGGTGGGATTGTTCTGGACACGGGTGGGGACAAGGGGGTCTTGAGCGTCATTTTACACGGTTAGTGATCTCAGATCTCGTGGCCAGGTGCAAGGTCTCTTATGAATAGAACATTTCATTACTACTGTGTTCTCATGGCCTTCAAATTATACTATGTTGCAAGTTAAGGGAAAGTCAGCAGTTCCTGAGTTAATCATGTCTTTATATAAAATACAGTCTTTGTCTATTGTGTTAGATGTACTGGGAAATTCTGTCATGTAATGTAGTTTTAAAATGAACCAGTTAGGTTATGGGGACAAAATGGAGAAATGAAGAAGTCAGGTTAGGAGGACAAAATGGAGGATTCACAGCATGAAGTTAAAATGGAGTTAGTGCAATAATTCAATACAAATACAATAAAGATTTTTAATAATCCCACATCAGTCCCCCCTATGAAATGTTAGATTCTAAGAGATAAAACTTTATTTAGTTAGTACCAGGAAGACGTGTTAACCCAAAGGCACAGAAACCCCGTGGCCGCTTGCTAGGTGTTAATGCAAAGTGCAAGACTGTCCCTAAATCTGACCCTAATAGGCTAACTCATCCGTCAGCATGGCTCTCGAACACTTCACACCCATGGGTGTCCCATGGCAGCTAACCCACCACTTCTCCACACGGGGCCTTTACCATTCACTGACAGATGCTGTCCCTAAGCTGGTCCCTTCCTAGAATTCCTGCACCTTATCAACAAAAGGGATTGTTTGCAGCGGTATACAGGGTGAGTTGATATCTTGGAAATCTTGGTCATCAACTTCGAGATGAGTAAAAGTGGGTGCCGCTTGGTCAACAGTCTTCATGAGGGATTTTCTTAGACATGGGAGGATACAACAAAAGAGAAGAGCAAAGATAAAAAGAAAAATTAGTATTGCCATACCAATATGCATTAAAGCCTTTTGCCATCCTGTCATCCAACCAAACCATCTTTCCCAGGGATCTTTTATCCCAGAATTCCTTTTTAACTCTTCAGACAGGTCATTTAATTTTTCTATGGCTAATGTAACTTTACCATTAGGGCCTGTGTTTTCTGGGATATAGGTACAACATGTCATGGTGTCAGGTAAAATTTTACATACCCCTCCTTTTTCGGCTAAGATCATATCTAAGGCCATTCTATTCTGGAAGGCCATTTGGGATGTGGCCTGCAACTGTTCGGCCAATCCCTGGAGGGCATCTCTAGTATAATTAACAAAGCGCTGTTGATTATAATAAATGTAATTTATCCAATTTAAATTTTTGTTTGTGGTAACTATGGCAAAAAGTGATTCAAATCCTGCAGCAACTTCATCTCTTGCTTTAAATTCATTGGGCACCCCCCTAGGCACACCAATGGCATCAATATAGACATGAGGGTCAAAACTTCCCTTCACTGGGGCTTCGCGCTTAACCTTAGTGTGTCTGGACTCATGAGTAATGAGGTGCGTGTCAGAGATGATGTGTATGGGCATAATGGCTTTAGCCAAGGTACACTCCCCCCACCACTCCTTGTCCATCCTGGATCTTAACTGTAAATCCCCACACAACCAGTAAATATCCCCCAATGACCTAGTGTGAAACTGCAACAAGTTCATGGAGACATTTCTGTAGGTAGCACAATACCCCTTGGAGAAGTTGCCTAAGAATCTGCCAATTCCATCATAATTAGCATAACAAGTGTAATTACCTTTATATACTGTAATACCATCTGGGGGTTTGACATCCTGGGTTAGGAGAGGATACTCTTTTGTCCATGCTTTACATATGGACCTGTTAAAATCATAGTGATAGGCAAAAAGGCTCAAAACACATGCTTCTATATCTACTGGCAGGATTAAAGGCACAGTGCCCAGGTGAGGCCGGGCACCGCCACACACATAGCATGCAGTCTTATTATGCTTATTAGCATTATATTTCATCCATTCTAACCATAAATTTACATCATTAAAACCTGTTTCTGCGGCCATGGTATCTTCAAAGGTGGGATTAGCAATGGCCATCATATCTTGAAAGGTCTGGATGTGAGGTTTTAATGGATTGGGGACCATATGGGTGGCCCCTTGCCACTCAGAAGAGTTGCACATATCTTTAAGGTAGAAATGCCCTAACTTTTTATAGGAACCCTTTTTCCAATACATTCCCATTACATATTGGTCTGCATCTGTCGGACTTGGATGCTCAATGTTAAGAATTAATTTCATTGGTGTACCTCCCCCAGGCTTTCTCAAAGTCATTCTCTGGAGAAGGGATCTACCTTGATCATCTACTTTGGATAAGGCACTTTTTGGCTTGTAACCCCAGGCAGGCCCGGCATTCCATCCCGCCGCCCCCCAATGGTCACAATTGTGCCCCCATTGTTTGTCCACTACACAAACATATGGGTCTTTTGAATGGGGAATATCTCTATAGATGTTCTGAATTTGTGATGTAGGGAACGGGCATTCTACAATGTCACAATAATCAAAGGTATAGGTAGCCACATGGGTACATGATGAATTATACCAAAAGGTGTACCCACTAATATCCTTAGTAATGGCTACCTGCTGGGCCTTAATTGAACTAATTAAGGAAATTATGTACCAGAGGTACATGTTTGTGCGGTATCTGCTTCCTCTGGGGCAGGAGACTTCTTGCAATGGGAAGCGT
This sequence comes from Pelobates fuscus, assembly GCF_036172605.1. Lineage (NCBI taxonomy): Eukaryota > Metazoa > Chordata > Amphibia > Anura > Pelobatidae > Pelobates > Pelobates fuscus. Next base: position 131,472,788 of record NC_086321.1, read on the forward strand.
GGATCCAATTTGGCCTGCCGGCCACTTTGACGGAGGTTGCGGTGATCAGGAGAACTTGGAATGGACCGTCAAATCTTGGTTCCAGGGTATTTTTCCGCACAAATTTCTTGACCAGAACCCAATCTCCGGGAAGCAGGCTGTGGGTACCTGTATCCAAATCGGGATCTGGAATTGAAGAGAAAACTTGGGCATGGATTTTGTTTAAGGCACTTGCAAGTTCAGTTACATAGTCTACTAAAACATCTGATTGGAGCTGTAACTGTTGTGGATAATAACAACCTAGTCTGGGTGCTGTCCCAAATAGAATCTCATATGGGGATAATGAGTGCTTCCCTCTAGGTGTGTGCCTAACGCTGAATAAAGCTATTGACAGGCTTTCTGGCCAGGGCATCTTTGTTTCTTGTGACATTTTCAACATTCTGGCTTTTAGAGTGCCATTCATGCGCTCTACTTTACCACTACTTTGTGGGTGGTAAGGGGTGTGGAAGGCTAGGGTCACCCCTAGAGCAGTCCAAATTTCTTTAGTCACTGTTGCTGTAAAAGCTGGGCCTTGATCACTTTCAATGACTTCTGGGAGTCCAAATCTACATACAATATCTGTAAGTAGGCGCTTTGCTGTTGTTTTTGCAGTGATATTGGCCACTGGGTAGGCTTCTGGCCAGCCTGAGAACATGTCCACTATTACTAGTGCATATTCATGAGGCCCACTCTTGGGCATTTGGATGTGGTCGATTTGAATTCTCTGGAAGGGGTACATGGGCTTTGCCAGGTGTTTTGAAGGCACTTTGATTGGTCTTCCTGGATTGCATTTTGCACAAATGACACAGGCCTTACAGAAGCTGTTGATCAATGTTGTGATTCCAGGTGCTTCATAATACTTCTGTATGAGGGCGGCCATCAACTCCTTTGACAGGTGTGCAGGCCCATGTGCCCATTGGACAACTGCTGGATATAAATTTCTTGGAAGGCAGAATTTGAAGTTGTTGTAATATATTCCGTCCTTCAGGATGGCTCCTTTATTCTTCCATTTCTGGATTTCTTCAGGGGTGATTGCGGCTTGCTGTTCTCGCAAAATTCTTAAATCGGTAGGAAGAGTTTGCAGAGCAAAAACAGGAACTTCTTCTTCTTGTCCGGACACTTCTTCATCCACTTCCTGCAAATCTCTGGCTGCTTGCTTAGCAGCCTGGTCAGCCAAATGGTTGCCCTTTGCTTCATCTGTATCCAACTTCCCATGTGCCTTGACTTTCAAAACGGCCACTTCTTCAGGGAGTAGGAGGGCATCCATTAGATCCTTGATTGCAGAACTGTGTTTGACTGGTGTACCGGCAGTGGTAAGAAATCCTCTTGTCTTCCAAATAAGGCCGAAGTCATGCGCCACACCCAGAGCATATCTTGAATCTGTATAGATGTTGGCACGTTTTCCTTCGGAAATTTTGCATGCTGAAGTCAGAGCTTGTAATTCAGCTTCTTGCGCAGACATTGCTGGCGGTAAGGATGATGATTTGATAACTTCATCTGTTGTGGTTACGGCATATCCTGTATGGTATCTTCCTTCTTCATCAGCATATCTTGAACCGTCCACAAACAGGGTAAAATCTGGATCTGGTAATGGATTCTCATGCACAGTTGGTAGGTGCACTGTCTCCATTTTCATCTGTTCAAAACAGTCATGAGGTGTTTCAGGGTCATAATCATTCACTATGACCAGATCTTGAAATTCTTTTTCTAGGAAGTGGCGTGGCCATACTTCCAGAAGGTCAGTTGTTGGGTATTTGGCAATACCATTTTCCTGTAGCTGTTCTTCATCCATGGTGGCCCATAACTTTGCCATAGGCCCAAGATCATTCCATGACCTTGTCTTCAACTTGGTAACAGGAATATGTGGGATAGCAGTATCCCAATGACGGTAGAGGTAGTTGAGTTGTTGAGGTAGTTGGACCAAGACCATGCTATTGCCTTCAGAGTCACAATAGAAATCTTGAGCAGTGAGCTTTACATCAGTCCAGTGGTAAAGCTCATCTTCATAGCAAGGTTCAGGAGTAATGTTCGACTTGTACCACATGGTACAGAAGGCGTAATCCGGGCCTTCACAAAGAGGTGTTTCATCTTCATAAAATGTCAAATGTGGATGCATGACTTTCTTGATACATCCACAGAGCAGGTAAATGTAGGTTTCATCCGTGATAAATCCATAATAGATACCCCCCTCAGGGAGTGGAAGAAGAGTGGACGGATTAAGAACTTGACATCTTTGGATGGAAATGTTGTCAGGTAGAAGAAGATGACATTGTAGGCGCAGGTGTCTGGCTGGGGACACGTGCTTGAGCTGGACTTGGTTGATAATGGCAGAGATGTCATGAGGGGCCAAAACAACCAAAGGGTGGCCAAGGACCAGGTCTGAAGTTCTTTCTATGAGTTCCCTTGCAGCAAAAACAGCCCTGAGGCAGGAAGGGGTCCCTCTGGCCACAATGTCCAATTGACATGAGAAATATCCAATAGGCCTCTGGCGGCCTCTTAAGTCATTAGTTTGGGTAAGAACTCCTGTTGCATGGCCTTGTCTTTCAGAGACAAATAACTTGAAAGGTTTGGTATAGTCAGGTAGGCCCAAGGCAGGAGCAGAGGCAATGGCACGTTTTAGAGAATTGAAATTGTCCAGAGCTTCATTGGTCAAACAGAATGGGTCAGACTTAAGTGCATCATAGAGAGGTTGCATAAGCAGAGAGGCTTCTGGGATCCATGCTCTGCAGTAGAAAATGAGGCCTAGGAAGGCATGAAGAGATTTTGAAGTCCTTGGAGGCGGAATATCCAGTACAGCTCTCACCCTGTCCCGAGTAAGATGTCTGGTACCTTGAGATAGGCAATGTCCAAGGAAAATTACTGAAGGTTGGCAGAATTGCAGCTTAATGAGTGAAGCTTTGCATCCTTGTTCTGCCAAATAGCAAAGGAGGCTAATTGAACACTTTTCAGTAGTGGGTATATCATCTCCACAGAGCAGTAAATCATCCACATACTGGAGCAAGACAACTTCTGGGTGCTCAGCTTGCCATGGGTCAAGGATTGTACCCATGGCCTTTGCAAATTGACTTGGAGAATTTTGTGCCCCTTGGGGCATGACAGTCCAGGTATACTGTTGCATCTCATGGGTGAAAGCAAACAGGTATTGACAGGATGGGTCCAGTGGGACACTGAAAAAGGCATTGGCCAGGTCAATGACTGTGAAAAATTTTGCAGATGGTGGGACTCCAGAGAGCAGAGTATGGGGATTTGGCACAAGAGGAGTGTCCAGGACAGTAGCTTCATTGACAGCACGGAGATCCTGAACCATCCTGTACTTCTCAGGCTCACCTTTTGGAGTTTTCTTTTTCACAGGAAACAATGGAGTATTGCATTCAGATTTACATTTCACCAGAGCACCCTTCTCCAAGAGTGCCTTGATTTGAATAGAAATGGCCGCAGCCTGTGCTGGTTTTAATGGATATTTTGGCTTTCTTGGTAACTTAGCTCCTGGAATAAGCTTTACCACCACAGGAGGGACATTTAGGTGACCTATGTCCTCTGGGCCTGAGGACCATAATTTGGCAGGCACCTGTGTTTTTAACACATCTGGGAAATTGGACCTCGGTTCTGCTGCCTCCCCACAGGGACCTTCTAATTGCAGCATCAGAGGTAGGGAGCACAGGGCTGAGGTGTCTGATTCAGATAGAGGTGTAGACATTTCTACTTGTCCGTCTGGAGTGAAGGTGATAGATGCCTGCAGGCGTGAGAGAACATCAGCGCCTAACAGGTTAATTGGGCATGTGGAGGATACCACAAAGCGAGCAAGCAGGCTGGAGCCAACTCGTAGTGGAGTTGTTAAAGGGCTGTGTCTTGGCTGGCCATCCACTCCAACACAAGAGACATCAATATTGGATAGGAAAGATGGGTCTGGCAGGTCTTGTTCTCGCAGAACACTACGGGCTGCACCTGTGTCAACAAGAAATGTGGTTGGTTGGCCCTCAATGGGTAAAGTCACTGTAGCAAGTGGCCCCCCCTTATCCCCTGTAGACACTGCCATAACAGGGGTTAATGACACAGGCTTGCCAATTTCCTAATCATCTGGTTCCTCAATTATCGGAACCTCCTTCTCGGCCTTGGGGGCCGGGGCAGGCCTGGGCGGCTTCCTTGGCTCTCTCTTTGGTTCTGGGCAATCACTTTTAAAATGTCCTTTAGCTTTGCAATTAAAACAATGTCCCTCCTCTGGTCTGGTTCCCTTGGGAACAGGTGTAGAGCGGGACACCATGAGAGGAGCTGAGGTGGGTCTTCTTGGGGTCTGGGCAGATTCTAAACCTCTAGCAACTAAAAGCAGAGTATCCAGAGGAACAACCTTATATTCTGGGCGTGCAGCAATGATTCCCTTGCGTATAGAGTCTTTAACACCTTGGACAAACGCACCTGACAGCATTTGTGAATGAATCTTGTCAGTAAGATCAAACCCCAAATCTGTGAACATTTGATACAGTCTAGCATGAAACCTTTCCACTGATTCTCCTTTATCTTGTATGACATCAGTAAGGCCAGCTGCCTGATCTGCAAGTTTGTCCTTAGCCCATTCTCTTAATTGGTTGCAAAAGGTTACCCCGGAGGGGTAATCAACATCACTGGAGAGCAGATCTGTACTGAGGTGGCGGGCCATGCTTGGCCAATATGCATCCCCTGCTTTGATAGCACAAATGCTCAGCAGATCACGCCATGCGGCGGAATAAGTCTTTTGAATCTGAACTATCCCTCGGTAAAAAGGCATCGGCTGCTTTTCTGGGTCAGGGAGTGCCTTCATTAAAGCACTAGCTTGAGTGGGGTTAAAGGCAACATACTTAGGAGGGGCCCGCTCCCCCCGACCCTGGTGTCCAAAGGAATCATCGATAGAACGATGAGCTGGGGCTCCCGCAGCCTCTAATGAGTCCTGAGATACCCTGTCCTCTTCCTCATCTATTTCTACGATCTGGGCCCTCCTGCGTGAGGGGCCCGCTTGAGGTGTTAGGACCGGGGGGTGAGAGGGAGTCCCAGATGCAGGGGTGGTTAGCGAGTCATAGCCTAGGTAGTCACCGGGAATTACCGGCATCAGGGCTGAATGACTGGGGGCCGCCATATTGGGGGCGTGAAAGGAAGCTGCATTGGGGTTAAGGGAAGAAGTGGCGGCCATGTTGGATGTGGGCACATCCGGGGCAGACTGTGCCGTACTGGGCATGACCGGAACCTGGGGAGTGGCTTGGGGAAGGGGTTGTGGGTAGCCGGGATAGGGCAGGGCCATGGGATATGGGAAGGGGTAGGGCCAGGCCCGGGAGGGCATGAGAGTAGGGTGGGTATTTACATTTAAGGAGGTGGGGTATTGGACTGGGGTGGAGACGGTTACGGGAGAGGACGGAGAGGGATTGGTAGAGGTGGGTGTAGAGGGAGGAGCCGGAGCAAGGGTGGAGGAGGTGGTTAGCTGGGCGGATGAAGAGGGGAGGGGATTATTAACGGAGAGAGAGTGTAGGGAGGAAATGGCAGATGAAATGTTAGGATTAGGTACAGGAGGTAGTGTAGGGATGGATGAGGATGATGGGGATGTTAGAGACGGGGAGGGGGAAAAGAAAGATCCATCAGAATTCAGGACCGGGCAGACAGGGGAGGTGATGAGATGGGCTTCGGGAGGATTGGGGGCGGGGAACATAGTCAGCTGGCTATCACCTATTGCTGACTGAACCTTGGGGATAGACATCCCCTGGGCGCCATATTGGGGCGCTGGCTGAGGGTAAACCCCAGTAACACAATTATTATGATACACAAACAATCTCACACCTTTGTGATTTATTTCTTCTTCAACCCAACCTTCTAGCTGAATAGCCTTTGCTACTCTGTACCATGCTTCAGCAGTCTTTAATAAATCATTATCCGTAAGCTTGCCTTTCTTTTCTGTCAATAACCTACGCCAACTTTCTGGTTGCAATCTACCACATGTCGGTACAGCAATTTTACATACTTTTGCAATCTTTTCAACACCTTTAACCATCTCCTCACCCTCTCTGTCTTCAACTAAATCACATGCTAACCAGCCCTTACTGGGCTTACTCAAATCCTGTCCCATAATCCCTTTTCCCCTATACCAGCGTCCTAAATATAGGGAGAGAGAAGGAAAATTGAACGGGAACGTCTACAATGCTCGACTGCCACCTGAGAACCGTGGGTCTTTCTCAAGTGCGTCTTCCCAAAACGTAGACTAGTCACTGAATCCGCCTACCCGGGGTGGTAGACACGGATTGGAGCGAGGTGAGAAGTGTGTGACCAATCACTTCTCTATTAAGAGAAATGGGAGTGGATAGTATAATAGTATAGAAAGTGTAGAAAAGATGAAAGGCAAGGAAAATCCTTAGAGACAGACACAGGAGTTCATGAGACTCCTAATTAAACAGACAAGACAACAATACAATTGAAATACAGTGCATGCATCACAGTTCAAATGAAATCAACAGTAATTCCTTTCCTTTACTCGTGTGCTTACTCCAAAGTCACCTCCCTCACTCCCGTAGTGTCTCCACTACCTGCGGCCGCGGAAAACAACTGACATCGGTCCGAGTTCCGCCAGCCTCCCTCGTCACAGCAGCCCACTAATAGTGTCTGCGCTACCCTCACTCTCGTAGTGCCCCTATAAAAACCCACTTTATAAGTCCCACTACCACGCGGCGATGAAGACAGCAATGCCTGCCCGAATTCATCCACCAAATATACTAAAAAATTGGAATGGCTCCAGCTCAGCGCTCAAAGCTGGAGGGTACCACCACTCTGCAAGCAGAGTAACGTGCACAGAGAAGCTAGCTAGGCTATCAAAGTGACACAAGAAGGATCCCCAGGAAACTATGAGTCTACACAATCTCCACAGATCCAACACACCTCTTTTTCCATACAGCCCCAGCCACGAGGCTCCTAAAAGAGTAAAACAGGCAAAGAAGACCCCCAGGAACACATCCACAGGTCAACCCCCCTTTTTCCCTACAACCACAGCACCGTGGTTCCTAAAAGGAGTAAAACAGGCAACAGAAGACCCAGGCAAATCCCCTCAGGTCCACCCCCCTTTATCCCAAAAGGGGTAAAATACAAACAGATAGACAGACAAACTGAAGACCCAGGCAAATCCCCTCAGGTCCACCCCCTTTTATCCCAAAAAGGGGAAAACAAGCAAAACAGAGAACCCCAGGCAAATCCCCTGCAGGTTCACCCCCCTTTATCTCAAAATGGGGAAACAGGCAAACAATTCAAACACACCCAGGCAACTGATAGACTAAAATGCAGGTAAACAAGTGAGTAACGAGACACCGGGCAAGATATTACCTGTCTTTGATGTCCTCCCGGGAAGCAGTCACAGACACGTGGACGGGTCAATCAAAGGGGCCGGAACATACCGGTGGCTCTGCAGAAGTCTCTACCGTGTACCTGGAGGTGATCAGTCTCCTTTCCTTCCCCCCGGATTCCTCCGTCCAACTGCGTCTTCCTTAGGACGGCTCACCGGCCGGACATAGCCCGATGCCCCACGTTGGGCGCCAAGTTGTTATGGTACTTTTTAGCAGTAAACCAAAATGTTTAAATGTCTATCTGTTCCTGTCCAAATTAATAAAATTGAATTGCGTATATACGCTGAAGTAATTAAGTCTGACACACAAGGTTCAGGTTAAAATAACTTCGAGAAAATTTATTGGCAAGTGATTAAAAAGCGGGCGCGCAGGCCCTTTTAAGAGGCATTTTCGTCATCATTGATTATTAGAATATCAGCAAATAAACATCATTAATTGGATTAATTGTTAAGTGTCGGGATTAGTGTCCACCTATCAATATTATTAATTGGCTCAAAAACTAAGTGGTTAGTCCCGTGCCCACCCACCAAGAGGTGGGATTGTTCTGGACACGGGTGGGGACAAGGGGGTCTTGAGCGTCATTTTACACGGTTAGTGATCTCAGATCTCGTGGCCAGGTGCAAGGTCTCTTATGAATAGAACATTTCATTACTACTGTGTTCTCATGGCCTTCAAATTATACTATGTTGCAAGTTAAGGGAAAGTCAGCAGTTCCTGAGTTAATCATGTCTTTATATAAAATACAGTCTTTGTCTATTGTGTTAGATGTACTGGGAAATTCTGTCATGTAATGTAGTTTTAAAATGAACCAGTTAGGTTATGGGGACAAAATGGAGAAATGAAGAAGTCAGGTTAGGAGGACAAAATGGAGGATTCACAGCATGAAGTTAAAATGGAGTTAGTGCAATAATTCAATACAAATACAATAAAGATTTTTAATAATCCCACATCACTACCATTGAGTTGGTTAGGTGTACTTGTGTATATTTTTTTGTGTGTATTTTTTTCTTCTTTATACATAGCAGAATGCTTAGTTGTATAGGAAGAGGTATTAGCAGTAGAAAAAGGGAAGTGCTCATGCCATTGTACAGAACACTGGTGAGACCTCACTTGGAGTATTGTACGCAGTACTGGAGACCGTATCTTCAGAAGGATATTGATACCTTAGAGAGAGTTCAGAGAAGAGCTACTAAACTGGTTCATGGATTGCAGGATAAAACTTACCAGGAAAGGTTAAAGGATCTTGACATGTATAGCTTGGAGGAAAGACAAGACAGGGGGGATATGATAGAAACATTTAAATACATAAAGGGAATCGACACAGTAAAGGAGGAGACTATATTTAAAAGAAGAAAAACTACCACAACAAGAGGACATAGTCTTAAATTAGAGCAGTGGCGGATCCAGAGCCTGATCTCGGGAGGGGCACTTGTAGATTATTTAAAAAAAATAATCCTAGCACAATAACCACTACAGCTCAGTGTAGTAGTTATGGTGCCAGTAGTGCCAGGATCCCACCCCGGAGTAAGTAGTCATACCGTTTAAGAACAGTTTGACAACTTACCTGGGGTCTGCTGGGATATAGGGCATAGGAGAAGTGGTGTGTGTTAGGGGTGAAGTGTGTGTGAAAGGTGCAGTGTGTGTGTGAGCGGTGAAGTGAGTGTGAGTGCGTAAGGGTGGCAGTGTGTGTGTTAGGGGGCAGTGTGTGTATGGGGGCACTGTATGTCTGTGTGGGGGCAGTGTGTGTATGGGGGGGCACTGTATGTCTGTGTGGGGCAGTGTGTGTATGGGGGGCACTGTGTGTATGGGGGGGTCGTGTGTGTGTGTTTGGGGCAATGTGTGTATGGGGGGGCAGCAGGGTGTGTAGGGCACTGTGTGTGTATAGGTGTGCAGTGTGTGCGGGGCAGTATGTGTATGGGGCAGTGTTTGTGGGGCAGTGTGTATGGGGACAGTGTTTGTGGGACAGTGTTGTATGGGGACAGTGTTTGTGGGGCAGTGTGTGTATGGAGGCAGTGTTTGTGGGGGCAGTGTGTGTATGGGGTCAGTGTGTATAGTGTTTGTATGTGGGGCAGTGTTTGTGGGTCACTGTGTGTATGCAGTGGTGTATCCCCGCGCCACCCCCACCCAACCTTTACCCCGTCCCGCATTCTAAATACACACACACACATTCACTGACAGATACGCATACACTCGCTAACAGACACACTCGCACTCAGTAACAGACACACTCGCACTCAGTAACAGACACACTCGCACTCAGTAACAGACACACTCGCACTCAGTAACAGACACACTCGCACTCAGTAACAGACACACTCACACTCAGTAACAGACACACTCACACTCAGTAACAGACACACTCAGACAGTAACAGACACACACACTCAGTACCAGACACACTCACACTCAGTAACAGACACGCACTAACAGACACGCACTCAGTCACTAGCAGACACAAACTAGCAGACACACACACTCACTAACATACACACAGTCAGACACACACACACTTCACAGGCAAACACACTAACAGACACACACACTCAGTAACAGACACACTCACACTCAGTAACAGACACAAACTAGCAGACACACACACTCACTAACATACACACACACACACACACACACAGGCAAACACACCAACAGACACACACACCAACAGACACACACACACCCACTAACAGACACACACACTCACTAACAGACACACACACTCACTAACAGACACACACACTCACTAACAGACACACACACACACACACACACTCACCCTCACTAACAGACACACACTCACTAGCAGACACACACTCACTAACAGACACACATTCACTAACAGACACACACACACACACTCACACTCACTAACAGACACTCACACTCACTCACTCACATTAACACTTTTTTTTTTTTTTTTTTTTTTACTTCAACCCCCCCCCAGCCTCCTTACCTTTGGGGCAGTATGTGTATGGGGCAGTGTTTGTGGGGCAGTGTGTATGGGGACAGTGTTTGTGGGACAGTGTTGTATGGGGACAGTGTTTGTGGGGCAGTGTGTGTATGGAGGCAGTGTTTGTGGGGGCAGTGTGTGTATGGGGTCAGTGTGTATAGTGTTTGTATGTGGGGCAGTGTTTGTGGGTCACTGTGTGTATGCAGTGGTGTATCCCCGCGCCACCCCCACCCAACCTTTACCCCGTCCCGCATTCTAAATACACACACACACATTCACTGACAGATACGCATACACTCGCTAACAGACACACTCGCACTCAGTAACAGACACACTCGCACTCAGTAACAGACACACTCGCACTCAGTAACAGACACACTCGCACTCAGTAACAGACACACTCGCACTCAGTAACAGACACACTCACACTCAGTAACAGACACACTCACACTCAGTAACAGACACACTCAGACAGTAACAGACACACACACTCAGTAACAGACACACTCACACTCAGTAACAGACACGCACTAACAGACACGCACTCAGTCACTAGCAGACACAAACTAGCAGACACACACACTCACTAACATACACACAGTCAGACACACACACACTTCACAGGCAAACACACTAACAGACACACACACTCAGTAACAGACACACTCACACTCAGTAACAGACACAAACTAGCAGACACACACACTCGCTAACATACACACACACACACAGGCAAACACACCAACAGACACACACACCAACAGACACACACACCCACTAACAGACACACACACTCACTAACAGACACACACACTCACTAACAGACACACACACTCACTTACAGACACACACACACACACACACACACACTCACCCTCACTAACAGACACACACTCACTAGCAGACACACACTCACTAACAGACACACATTCACTAACAGACACACACACACTCACACTCACTAACAGACACTCACACTCACTCACTCACTCACATTAACACTTTGTTTTTTTTTTTTTTTTTTACTTCAACCCCCCCCCCAGCCTCCTTACCTTTGGGAATGCTGGGGGGGGGGGGGGGGGGCGCATCTTTTTTCCCTGGTGGTCCAGTGGCTGCTGGGCTGCTGCTGGGCGGTCGGGCGGCGCTCTTGGGCGGCTGGCGAGGGAGCACTTCATCTGAGCTTTCTGCTCAGCTCCCTCGCGCGCCGCACAGTGAGGCTGGGAGGCGGAGCCGGAATATGACGTCATATTCCGGCTCCCAGCCTCACTGTGCGGCGCGCGAGGGAGCTGAGCAGACAGCTCAGATGAAGTGCTCCCTCGCCAGCCGCCCAAGAGCGCCGCCCGACCGCCCAGCAGCAGCCCAGCATGTCTGTTAGCCGCAAGGCTAACAAGACATTTGCCTTGGGCGTTTGGGGGGCGGCTTTTTTTGCCGCCCCCTAGAAAATGCCGCCCAAGGCAAATGCCTTGTTTGCCTTACGGCTAATACGCCCCTGTGTGTATGGGGTCAGTGTGTGTAAGGGGGAAGTGTGTGTATGGGGCAGTGTTTGTGGGGCAGTGTGTGTGTGGGGCAGTGTGTGTATGGGGACAGTGTGTATATGGGGACAGTGTGTGTATGGGGACAGTGTGTATATGGGGACAGTGTGTATATGGGGGCAGTGTGTGTATGGGGGCAGTGTGTGTATGGGGGCAGTGTTTGTGTGTATGGGGGCAGTGTTTGTGTGTATGGGGGCAGTGTTTGTGTGTATGGGGGCAGTGTTTGTGTGTATGGGGGCAGTGTTTGTGTGTATGGGGGCAGTGTGTGTATGTATGGGGCAGTGTGTGTGGGGTCAGTGTGTGTAGTGTGTGTATGGGGTCAGTGTGTGTATGGGGTCAGTGTGTGTATGGGGTCAGTGTGTGTATGGGGTCAGTGTGTGTATGGGGTCAATGTGTGTAGTGTGTGTATGGGGTCAGTGTGTGTATGGGGTCAGTGTGTGTAGTGTGTATGGGGACAGTGTGTATATGGGGACAGTGTGTGTATGGGGACAGTGTGTGTATGGGGACAGTGTGTGTATGGGGACAGTGTGTGTATGGGGGCAGTGTTTGTGTGTATGGGGCAGTGTTTGTGTGTATGGGGGCAGTGTTTGTGTGTATGGGGGCAGTGTGTGTATGTATGGGGTCAGTGTGTGTAGTGTGTGTATGGGATCAGTGTGTGTATGGGGTCAGTGTGTGTATGGGGTCAGTGTGTGTAGTGTGTGTATGGTGTGTGTATGGGGTCAGTGTGTGTATGGGGTCAGTGTGTGTAGTGTGTGTATGGGGTCAGTGTTTATATGGGGACAGTGTGTGTATGGGGACAGTGTGTATATGGGGACAGTGTGTATATGGGGACAGTGTGTGTATGGGGACAGTGTGTGTAGTGTGTTTGGGGTCAGTGTGTGTATGGGGTCAGTGTGTGTATGGGGTCAGTGTGTGTATGGGGTCAGTGTGTGTATGGGGTCAGTGTGTGTAGTGTGTGTATGGGGTCAGTGTGTGCATGGGGTCAGTGTGTGTATGGGGTCAGTGTGTGTAGTGTGTGTATGGGGTCAGTGTGTGTATGGGGTCAGTGTGTGTATGGGGGCAGTGTATGTTGGGCAGTGTGTATGTGGGCAGTGTGTATGGGGGCAGTGTGTATGGGGGCAGTGTATGTGGGGCAGTGTGTATGGGGTCAGTGTGTGTATGGGGGCAGTGTATGTTGGGCAGTGTGTATGGGGGCAGTGTGTATGGGGGAGGGGAGGAGGGAAGGGAGGCTTTTTAATAAAAAAAAAAAAAATGTATTTAATAAAATATATTATGTCCCCCCTCCCTTCTTACCTTTATTGAGGAGGAGGGGGGACATTTCTGGATCCCTGGTGGTCCCAGTGGGGAATCCCTGGTGGTCCAGTGGTTCCAGTGAACTCTAGCCCGCGCTCCAGGGCTAGAGTTCACTCTCGCGAGATTTGGAGCGTTGCCGTGGTAACCGCGGCAACGCTCCAAATCTCGCGAGAGGAGGACCCGGAGGAGCTGCTGGTAACAGCTCCCGGGTCCTCTCTCCCTCCCCTGCCGGTCGGCTGTCAGTAATGTGCCTGCGGACCGGGGAGGGAGATCACTGATCACTGATCTCCCTCCCGGTCTGCAGGCCTAATGCAGGGCTGGCACTTGGGCAATGTCAGCCCTGCACTAGCCGGCAGGGGAGAATCTCGGGGGGGGCAATTGCCCCGTTGCCCCCCCCCCCCTGGATCCGCCAATGAATTAGAGGGACAAAGGTTTAAAAATAATATTAGGAAGTATTACTTTACTGAGAGAGTAGTGGATGCATGGAATATCCTTCCAGCTGAAGTGGTAGATGTTAACACAGTAAAGGAGTTTAAGAATGCGTGGGATAGGCATAAGGCTATCCTAACTATAAGATAAGGGCAGGGACTAATGAAAGTATTTAGAAAATTGGTCAGACTAGATGGGCCGAATGGATCTTATCTGCCGTCACATTCTATGTTTCTATAACCCCTGGTCCGATCTGGTTGATTTTTTTGTATGTTGCTCACCCAGATCAGGGCTATCCGGGGATACCATATTTAGGGGTGTAACATATGTATTTGGGGGACATCTAGAACTTGGGTAAAATTGTGTACCTTTTAATTATGTTAAATGTTTATCTGAGGGGAAGAAAAGTGTGGGTTGTACCTTGTACCTGATTGGTTATTGTAATCATTATGGTGGGTGTCTCCCTTGCATGGGATGATTGCATAAAAGCAGGGGTTGTGTGATTAAAGATGAGTTCTGCTCCTGATGTGGGAAAGGTGATGGGATTATATTACTGATTGCGCTTGCTACGCTGCTGTATTACTCTGTCACTGTGGATGTTTTACCTGGGATTATTTACTTGTTCCTGAGCCATACTGGGACCTATAGCGGGTTTAGTCTGTGGGATATCAGCTCTCCGCTACATTGGTTGGCAGCGTCGGGATACAGACTCACAGAGGAACAAGTACCAGGAAGGGCAACAGCGCCAATGGATCACGGATGGAGATCGACTACACCACATTAAAGCGATCCACTTTAAAGGACCTTCTGGAAGCAAGAGGCATCGCAGCCAGCAATAAGGCAAAGGCAGTCCTGGTTGCTGAAGTCATGGCGGAATACCGAGCAGAGGGCGGTGCAGCTCCGGTACTGAGCAATTCGACGGAAGAACAGGAGCGGTCTGAATTTCAGAGGGAATTACAATTCAGGCTATCGTTTTATGAAGAGAATCCACAACTGAGATCATCTCCAGAACCATGTCAGAGGTGCAGGAGTTTGTACTAAGGCGGAGGGTACAGCCAGCCCCAGAGAGGAACCAGACAGTGGCCATGGTACAGGAGAACAAACCCAAGATCCCATACCACGCATTTAAAACCTATATAGAGGCGGAGGAGGATATTGATGCATTCCTCGAGGACTTTGAGAGACTGTGTACCCTGCATAACATAAGTACAGAGGATTGGGTCCCCATTTTAGCAGGCCGACTAACGGGGAGAGCGGCAGAGGCGTACCGCACGGTACCAGACGAGGAAATAAGGAATTACAACCGGTTCAAGGAAATCATACTGGCCCGGTATGCCATGACACCCGAAGCATACCGGAGGCAGTTCCAGGAGCTTAAAAAGACTGTGATAGACTCTCATGCCGAGTGGGCCTGTCGACTGCATCGAGCGGCCCTGGTATGGATACAGGCCAGTAAAGCGCAATTCATGGAGGATCTACTACAGATGGTGCTTTTGGAACAGTTCTACGACGGGCTGGCAAAAGAAATACAGGAGTGGGTGAGGGATCGCAACCCTACAACCCTCACTGAAGCGGCCCTGAGGGCAAATGACTACCTGGATGCCCGGAGACCACTGAAATCTGTCCCCAACAAGGCAGCCACAAAACCCACTGTGGCGACAACCCATCCGCCAGCTCAGCCACATCACCAAGGCAACCTCCACCGCTGCTGACTTCACAGCAACGATTCCGGCCACCCAACACCCTGCAGTGTCATCACTGCCAACGAGTGGGACACTACAAGAGGGACTGTCCACAGCTACGGGACCAGGTCCCCCACCACCACCACCACGAGCAGCCGTTCACTACTATCAGACGGAGACACCAGCTATCTACGGAACACCACTGCCAACTACTTTGGTCGAGCAATAGGAGGTGCTCCATGAGGCGGAACCACTGCAGGCTGAGGCGGACAATCGCCAACATCATCGGCAGACTGTTTATCTGGAGGGGAAGCCAGTACGAGGGCTCCGCGATTCTGGAGCCATCATCACTCTGGTCAAAAGTCACTTGGTGTCCAACAACGACAAGACCAGCTGGACTATAGCCGTAAGGGTAGTCGGGGGAGCAGTATACCGGCTACCCACAGCACGTGTACATTTGAATTGGGGAGCGGGGTCTGGGAATGTGGAGGTGGGGTTGATGCCGCAACTAACTGCCGAAGTCTTGTTGGGGAATGATCTGGGGAAACTGACTTCAGCTTATGAGCCACAAACCCCAACCACTGGAGAAGCACATCCCCTTGTCACCCACCAGCAGGCCCGCACCCAGGACCACAACTCACACCCGGGTGTTCAGGTAAGAGACCCTTCCCCTTCTGTAGAGTGTGTGCCTTGGGCGCCCCCTAGCGAGTTTGAGGCAGAGGTAGCTATCAACCCCACACTACAAGTTTATAGGGATAAGGTTACTTCTGGCCAGCTCGGGGTGGAGGGGGAGCGATTTGTATGGGATGGGAAACTGTTATACCGGGAAACAG
This sequence comes from Pelobates fuscus, assembly GCF_036172605.1. Lineage (NCBI taxonomy): Eukaryota > Metazoa > Chordata > Amphibia > Anura > Pelobatidae > Pelobates > Pelobates fuscus. The sequence goes on from NC_086321.1 coordinate 131,488,868, forward strand.
AGAAGAGAGTAGACGGGTCAGACCCGATCACCAGTAGGCAATTGGTGGTACCGCAGCGGTACCGATCAGAGTTGCTCCGGATAGCGCATGATATCCCACTATCCGGCCACCGAGAAGTTAGTCGTACCCGGTACCGGTTAACACAGAGTTTCTTCTGGCTGGGGATAAGTCAGGAAGTTAGGAAGTATTACAGCACGTGCGACACCTGTCAGAGGGTAGGAAAGAGGGAGGACCGTAGGAAAACCAAGCTACATCCCTTGCCCATGTCAGGACCCCGCGGGCGGCTGCAAGGGGAGGCTGCAGTCCGCTCGCGGCACTCACCCTCCAGCCGTCCACGGTCCCCTTCCTGCCAGGTGTTCGGCGGGCGGCATCCTCCCAGCCACGGGTGCCGTCCGCGTCTTCTTCCGGGTCCCCCAGTGGCAGCATGCATGACGCTGCACGCTGGGAGACCGGCCAATTTGTTACACGCCGGGGTCAGTCACCTGACCCGGCGTTAAAGGCACAGTGCCTCAATCACAGTGGGAGGTTTAGATATCTCCCACGTGTGATTGTTAATTCTGATTGGAAATTAGCCAATCAGAATTAACCTTCTGGTTTATATACTTACCTTTCCTGTTCCTCCCTGCCCTGTTGTGGTCTTTGCTTTATAGTATTGATTCTGAACGTGTGATTTCTGGTTACGTACTCTCTGGCTTGTTATACTGACTTTGTGACTTTCTCCTACCCTTTGACCTCGGCTTGTTTCTCGTTATTCTGTTTTCTGGTTCCCCTTACTCGGCTTGTCTCCTGACTATTCTGTGTGTGCTTAGCCCGGCCACTCTAAGGACCGGTACTGCACACTTTCTGTGTGTGTGTCTGTGTGTATGTTAGCGTGTTGGGTTCCCCGAATCGTGACATTACAACAGGGCCATAATGGAACCTGCTGACATACCACAGCTCCTAGTTAATCAGGAGGCTAGAATGGATGGCTTGGACCACCGCATGGATCAGTTTGCTCCAGCTTTGCAAACCATACTGGCTCGCACTGCACACTTGCAGCCTGCCGTTCAGGAGGTGGCTGCTGCTGTGCCCGAGCCCATTCCCACTCCGGCACCCGTTCCTGCCCATGTAGTGCATATGACGCCGCCACAGCGCTACAGCGGTGACCCGGCATTGTGTCGTGGTTTCCTCAACCAAATTGACATCCATTTGGTGATGAATCCACGTTCCTATCCCACTGACAGATCTAAAATAGCCTTTTTGATAAACCACTTGTCAGGGAGAGCTTTAGCATGGGCTAATCCCATGTGGGAGAATGCTTCCCCAATGTCCTTTGCAGACTTTTTGACCGCTTTCAAACGCACATTTGATCAACCCGGCAGGGTTGCTTCTGCTGGCAAAGCTCTGCTTAGGGTCCGACAGGTTAACAGATCTGTAGCGGATTACACTATCGAATTCCGCACTCTAGCAGCTGAGGTGGTTTGGAATAATGATGCCCTCGTTACAGCCTTTCAGGAGGGTTTGGCCGCTTACATCCTGGACGAAATAGCCTCCAGGGAATTGCCTGTCCTTCTGGATGATCTTATAGATTATATCATCCGTATTGATAATCGTATTAGAGAGAGACGTAGTCAGAGGCGTATGTATACTCAGATGTTACCTGCTTTACCCAGTACTGCGTTACTGGCATTACCCCCTTCTAGCCAACCTCCCCCTGAAACCTTGCAATTGGGTGTTACTGGGTTAACTGAGGTAGAAAAATCATACCGAAGAAGGGAAGGGTTATGCCTTTACTGTGGGAAAAGGGGACATCTTCTAAGAACCTGCCCTGAATTGCGGGGAAAACTGCAGCACCCAAGGCCTATAGAGGGGTCGGCCTCGGGTGTTATGTCGTTTACCCCTCACGTCCCCATTACTAGACCGTTTATTACGGTTACCCTTTTTGTTGGTAATACTACCGTGATTACCAAAGCCTTGATAGATTCAGGGGCTGCTGACAATCTTATGGATGAGAGTTTTGCTAAAACCGCATCTTTGACTCTGATCCAAAAGGTCACTCCCTTGGCTGTGGAGGCCATAGATGGTAGACCACTGGAGAAACCTCTGGTGACCCATGAGACCAAAGAACTGGTTATGTCTGTGGGTGCCTTGCACAAGGAAAGATTGTCCTTTCAAATAATCAACTCCCCTACAGCCTCTGTCGTTTTGGGCTTCCCCTGGTTGGTTAAACACAATCCGATGATTGATTGGGGTTGTTTGGAGATTCTCTCCTGGGGGAAATCTTGTCAAAGGGAATGTATGACTCGTGTTTGTCCTGTTGGCTTGCTTAATGTACCCACAGCCAAACCACTTTCTGTTAATGTTCCTCCTGAGTATGCGGACCTAGCTATGGTGTTTGAAAAAAGGGAGGCAGATAAACTACCCCCGCACCGTGAATATGATTGTGCCATAAACCTCTTACCTGGTACTATGCCGCCTAGGGGTAAGGTATACCCTCTTTCTGAAAAAGAGAACCAGGTAATGGAGGAGTACATAAAGGAAGCCTTAAGTAAAGGTTTTATCAGAAGGTCCTCCTCTCCTGCTGGGGCTGGTTTCTTTTTTGTTGCCAAAAAGGAGGGTGACCTACGGCCTTGTATAGACTACAGGGGCCTGAACAATATAACGATTAAAAATGCCTACCCTATTCCCCTCATCACGGAGTTATTTGACCGGGTCAAAGGTTCTAAATACTTCACTAAATTAGACCTCAGGGGGGCTTATAACCTTGTTCGTATAAAGGAGAATGATGAGTGGAAAACAGCATTCAATACACGTAGCGGACATTACGAGTATCTAGTCATGCCTTTTGGACTGTGTAATGCTCCCGCTGTGTTTCAGGACCTAATAAACGATGTCCTCAGGGATCTATTGCATGTCTGTGCCGTGGTGTACCTTGACGACATCCTTGTATATTCCCCTGATTTGCAGACACATCATAATCATGTTAGGATGGTGCTGAAAAGGTTATTACAGAACGGACTTTATTGTAAATTAGAAAAATGTTTGTTCGATCAGACCTCGGTGCAATTTCTAGGATATATAATTTCCGAACAGGGTTTCAGTATGGATCCTGCTAAGTTAGAAGCCATACTATCCTGGCCGCTTCCCCAAGGTCTTAAGGCTATCCAGCGTTTTATAGGATTTGCCAACTATTACAGGAAATTTATAAGAAACTTTTCACCACTTATCTCCCCTATAACGAAGCTGACTAAGAAAGGTCTACACCCTAGGGTTTGGACTCCTGAAGCCCTTAAGGCCTTCGAAACTCTCAAGAAGGCATTTGCCTCTGCTCCAGTACTACGCCACCCTGATCCTTCCCTTCCCTTTGTTATGGAAGTGGACGCTTCTGAATCAGGCGTGGGAGCAGTACTGTCACAGAGATCATCGTATGACGAACCCCTCCATCCCTGTTGCTACTTTTCAAAAAGGTTATCTGATCCAGAAAAGAATTACGATGTTGGGAACAGGGAACTATTAGCTATTGTGTTGGCTTTTAAGGAATGGAGGTACTTATTAGAGGGTTCTAGACACAAAGTTATGGTTATAACAGATCATAAGAACCTCTCCTATATAGCTGATGCTAGAAGGTTGTCCGCCCGGCAGGCTAGATGGTCTCTATTTCTTTCACGCTTCCAATACGTGATTACCTATAGACCTGGTTGCCGTAATGCCAAAGCTGACGCTATCTCTCGACAGTATGAACCTCTAGAATCTGTTAACCCGACCCCTGAACCTATTGTACCTGCGTCTCAGATAATAGCTGCTACCCGTTTGGTTGTTTCGTCTCTTGTTCTTGTTAATATTAAAACATACCAAACTCAAGCACCCCCTGAGACGCCTGTTGGCAGACTATACGTTAAAGTGAATGACAGAAAGAAGTTATTAACTTTATTTCACACCGCCAAAACTGCTGGTCATCCAGGGGTTACCAAGACTTATAAGGGCCTCCTTCAACAGTTCTGGTGGCCTTCACTCAAGCGAGACGTGGTGGATTTTGTGCAGGCTTGTCGGGTCTGTACGCAGTGTAAGTCCCTTAATGTGAGACCCCAGGGTCTCCTGATGCCTCTATCGATACCCAAGAAACCATGGACCCACTTATCCATGGATTTTATTGTAGACCTTCCTCCTTCTGATGGTCAGACAGTGATATTAACTGTGACGGATAGGTTCTCTAAAATGGCGCACTTTATTCCGCTTAAGAAACTGCCTTCTGCGATTCAGCTTGCTCAGGTGTTTGCCAAGGAAGTGTTCCGCTTGCATGGGGTACCTGAGGATATTGTATCTGACAGGGGTCCTCAATTTGTCTCTCGGTTTTGGAGGGGTTTTTGTGCTGAGATGGGGGTCTCCTTGTCGTTTACTTCCTCCTATCACCCGCAATCTAATGGTGCAGCCGAACGTGCTAATCAGTCTGTGGAGTTGTATTTGCGCTGCTTCACTAATGCGCACCAGGATGACTGGTCTCGCCTCCTTCCGTGGGCTGAATTTGCCAGGAATACGGTGTCTCATTCGTCTACTGGCTTAAGTCCTTTTGAGGTTGCTTATGGGTTTCGGCCTTCCGTCCTTCCCGGTGCGTTCTCCGACAAGGGCATGCCCGCTTTGGACCAGCACCTCGCCTCTTTGCGGAAGATGTGGGATCAGGTCCATGTTGCGCTGTCCCGTTCAGCGGCTGCTCAGAAGAAGTTTGCTGATCGCCATAGGGGTGCGGCCCCTTCCTATGTTCCGGGTGATAGGGTATGGTTGTCCTCTAGGAACCTCCGCCTCAAGGTTCCCTCGATGAAGTTCGCTCCCAGGTTCCTTGGTCCCTACAAGGTGTTACGTAGGGTTAACCCCGTTTCCTACTCCCTGGACTTGCCCTCTTCCATGCGCATTCCGAACACGTTTCACGTTTCGCTTTTGAAGCCCTTGCTTTGCAACCGGTTCTCTCGTCCCCTCGGGCGGCCTGTTTCCCCTCGCGCTGTCCCCAGTGATGTGTACGAAGTGGCTGCCCTTCTCGACTCTCGCGTTTCTAGGGGTCGGCTGCAATATCTGGTGGATTGGAAGGGGTACGGCCCTGAGGACCGGTCGTGGGTTTCGTGCTCTGATCTGCACGCTCCCTCTTTGGCCCAGACACGTCCTTTCATGCCCGGTTTCCTTTGAAGCCTTCTGCTTCCCGCCCTCTGGGCGGTCTTCGAGGGGGGGGTAATGTCAGGACCCCGCGGGCGGCTGCAAGGGGAGGCTGCAGTCCGCTCGCGGCACTCACCCTCCAGCCGTCCACGGTCCCCTTCCTGCCAGGTGTTCGGCGGGCGGCATCCTCCCAGCCACGGGTGCCGTCCGCGTCTTCTTCCGGGTCCCCCAGTGGCAGCATGCATGACGCTGCACGCTGGGAGACCGGCCAATTTGTTACACGCCGGGGTCAGTCACCTGACCCGGCGTTAAAGGCACAGTGCCTCAATCACAGTGGGAGGTTTAGATATCTCCCACGTGTGATTGTTAATTCTGATTGGAAATTAGCCAATCAGAATTAACCTTCTGGTTTATATACTTACCTTTCCTGTTCCTCCCTGCCCTGTTGTGGTCTTTGCTTTATAGTATTGATTCTGAACGTGTGATTTCTGGTTACGTACTCTCTGGCTTGTTATACTGACTTTGTGACTTTCTCCTACCCTTTGACCTCGGCTTGTTTCTCGTTATTCTGTTTTCTGGTTCCCCTTACTCGGCTTGTCTCCTGACTATTCTGTGTGTGCTTAGCCCGGCCACTCTAAGGACCGGTACTGCACACTTTCTGTGTGTGTGTCTGTGTGTATGTTAGCGTGTTGGGTTCCCCGAATCGTGACAGCCCATAGTGGAAGAACCGTTCAGTCGGATAGCGGTGGACATAGTAGGCCCCTTAAAAAGAGATAGTCCCTCCGGCAAGAACTATATATTGACAGTAGTAGACTATACTACCAGATACCCGGAGGCGGTGGCACTGACCAACATACACGCAGAAACGGTTGCTGAGGCCCTCATGCGAATTTTCACCCGAGTAGGGTTACCCCGCGAGATTGTCTCGGATCAGGGTACTCAGTCCACCGCAGAGGTCACCCAGCACATCTGGAGGATCTGTGGCATCAGGCCAATAATCAGTGCCCCTTACCACCCCCAGACCAATGGGCTCTGCGAACGGTTCAATGGGACATTAAAACAAATGCTCCAAACCTTCGCTGAAACTCATCGGGACTGGGAACGGTCCTACCGCATCTCCTATTTGCTTACCGGAAGGTGCCGCAGGAATTCACGGGATTCTCCCCATTTGAATTGTTGTATGGGAGGCGAGTACAAGGTCCTCTGGACCTCATTAAGGAGCATTGGGAGGGAGACCGAAACACTGAGGATACCCCCATAATACCATATGTGCTGGAGTTCCGGAACCGGCTGGAGGAACTGACCCGGGCGCCTTCAGGCGGCCCAGACACGTCAGCGCACCTGGTATGATCGGAGTGCCAGGGACCATAGCTTCCAGGTTGGGCAGCAAGTTTTAATTTTAAAACCTGTCCGGCATGTCAAGCTACAGGCCGCCTGGCAGGGCCTTTATAAGGTGCTGGAACGGCGATGTGACACCACCTATATAATTGGTCCGTGTACTGGCTCAGGGGGGCGACGCATGCTCCATGTGAACATGATGAAGCCCTACCAGGAGGGTTCCGAAGAGGAGACAGCCATTTGTGCACCTACCTCTGAGGAGTTTGATAACCTTCCCCTCCCCGACTTGCTGGGGGATAGGAAGATGTCTAGTGACATAGCAGAAGTCCAGCTGGGGGAGTGGCTGAGTCCACAGGAGCGTAGCGAGATACTACAACTGCTAAGGGAGAAGCAGGACACCTTCTCCAATATACCTGGCTACACCCCTCTGGCCACTCACGTAGAGACCCCGGGTCAGCTCCCACTGCGCCAAACCCCCTACCGCATACCCGAGGCGGTATGGGAAAGTATGCGCAAGGAGATCCAGGAGATGCTCCACTTGGAGGTGATTGAACCCTCGGATAGCCCCTGGGCCTCCCCGGTAGTCCTCGTACTCAAACGGGATGGTACAACCCGTTTCTGCGTGGACTACCGGCGACTTCATGAGAAAACAGTATCTGATGCCTATCCCATGCCCCGGATAGACGAACTGCTAGACCGGATGGCTAGGGGCCAATACCTCACTACCATTGATCTTTGTAAGGGGTATTGGCAGATTCCCCTAGCCCCAGATGCCATCCCCAAGTCGGCGTTTGTCAACCCATTCGGCTTATACCAATTTAAGGTGATGCCGTTTGGGATGAAGAACGCCCTGGCTACCTTCCAGAGGATGGTGGACCGACTACTAGATGGGTTCCAGGACTACAACTGCGCATATCTCGATGATATTGCCATCTTCAGCAATACCTGGCAGGAGCATCTGGCCCATATAGGAGCGGTTCTAGACAGGATCTGGGAGGCAGGGTTAACATTAAAAGCAGCCAAGTGTAGTATAGGGATGGCAGAGGTCCAGTACCTCAGTCACCGTGTAGGTTGTAGAAAACAGAAGCCAGAACCCGTAAAGGTAGAGGCCGCAGCTCAGTGGCCAACCCCCAGGACCAAGACTCAGGTGTTAGCCTTTTTAGGGATGGCAGGGTATTACAGGAAGTTTGTCCCCAATTATAGCGCCCTGGCCAAACCCCTTACTGACCTTACCCGTAAGAACCTTCCCCGTCAGGTAACCTGGAGTGTGAGCAGGCATTCCAACAGTTGAAAAATGCACTTGTAAATGCCCTTGTCTTGGCAGCTCCCGATCCAACTAAATGCTTTCTTGTTCACACAGACGCTTCTATGTTTGGATTGGGAGCAGTACTGAGCCAAGTCGGGGCCGATGGCGGAGAACACCCGGTAGCATACATCAGCAGAAGATTATTACAGAGAGAAGTGAGCTACGCCGCTATCAAGAAGGAATGCCATGGTGTGGTGTGGGCCCTGAAAAAACTCCAACCCTACTTATATGGACAGCCCTTTACGCTGCTCATGGATCACAACCCGTTGGTCTGGCTGAACCGGATGGCGGGGGACAATGCCCGTCTGCTGCGCTGGAGCTTGGCCCTGCAGCCTTTTGACTTTAACATCCAGTACCACCTGGGGAAACAGAATGGGAACGCCGACGGGTTGTCTAGACAGACTGACTTGGAAAAATGATCCGTGAGCAACCCCGGACATCCCCAAGCCGATCCGTGCTGGATCAGACTGTGTATGCCGGCTTGTGGGCAAGGGTAACAGAGTCCACCTGGCTGTCCAGCATATTACCTGTTTGCTGGTCACTTGATCCCCAAGACTTTCGTGTGTATCACTTATAAAGACGTTCGTGTGGATTTAAAGCATTCGTCTAATTATTCCGGAGTTATTCGTTTCCAAAACTTCCCCTCTTAAAATGAACATTAATAATCACCATCTTGAAGATATCGTTTTTGACATTGTTAACACCTCTATATTTGACGCTGTTCTGGGCCTCCCTTGGCTGAAAAAGCACAACCCTCAAATCAATTGGTCCTTAAATACCTTTACTTTTAATTCGGAATACTGTACTTGCACCTGGCTGAAACATTCTCAAATCGGTTCTGTGTCCACTATTATCCCTGATCATTACATGGAATTCAGTGATGTCTTTAGTGAAACAGAAGCTTCTAAGCTCCCTCCTTCAAGACCCTATGACTGCCCTATTGACCTCATAGAGGGTTCTACTATCCCTTACAGTCATATTTATCCCTTATCAGAACCTGAACTCAAAATACTAAAATAATACTTGGATACTAATCTCAAAAAAGGTTTCATCAGACATTCTACCTCTCCCGCTGGAGCTGGAATATTTTTTGTGACTAATAAAGATGGAACAATCCTTCCTATTATTGATTACCGTAAATTGAACAAGATAACCATAAAGAATCGGTATCCTCTCCCTCTAATACCCAAAATTCTTGAAAGGGTAAAAGATGCCAAATGGTTTACCAAATTACATCTTAGAGGAGCTTATAGTCTTCTTCGAATTCGAGCAGGAGATGAATGGAAGACTGCTTTCCGTACAAGATATTGACACTTTGAATATTTGGTATTGCCATTTGGGCTCTGTAACGCCCCTGCCTCTTTCCAAAACTTAATTCATGACATCTTTAAAGATTTTCTAGATCAATTAATCATGATTTATTTGGATGATATTCTAATTTTATCTCATACTCTTAATGAACACCGAATTCATGTCAAAAAGATCCTCAATAGACTTAGGATACATAATTTATTTGCAAAACCTGAGAAATGTGTATTTGAGAAGAATACGGTCCCTTTTTTGGGATACATCATCTCTGATTCTTCTATAAACATGGATCCCCACAAAATAGAAGCAATAAAAGACTGGCCTATCCCTAAATCTAAAAAAGATGTTCAAATATTTATTGGTTTTTCAAATTGTTATAGAAAATTCATTAAGAATTTTTCAATGATTGTATCACCATTGACAAGTCTTACCAAACAAGATTGCTCTTTTAAATGGGGAGAAAAAGAAAATCTAGCTTTTAATACTTTAAAAGAAAGCTTCATTTGCGCTCCCATACTCAAACAACCAGACCCATCTCTTCAATATGTTTTAGAGGTAGACGCTTCTGACATCGCTGTTGGAGCGATTCTCTCTCAACTTAAAGATCCCTCTTCTCCTTTACTACCTGTTGCCTACTTGTCACGGAAACTTACACCTGCTGAAAGGAATTACAGCGTTGGAGAGAAGGAATTACTTTCAATTAAAGTAGCTCTAGAAGATCGGAGGCATCTACTCGAAGGACCTCAGATACCATTTATCATATTAACGGACCATAAAAACCTTGAATACATCCTTTCTGCAAAACGTCTAAATCCTAAGCTTGCAAGATGGTCACTCTTCTTTGAACGTTTCGACTTTCATATTACGTATCGTCCTGGAGAGAAAAATGGAAAAGCAGACGCCCTTTCTCCTTCGAAACAGCTCCCTTTATGGACGATTCAAATATAATTCCTCCCTCAAAAATAATCGGCTTAATGTCGTCCTTCTCTAACGAAATCGCTTCATCTTATACTCCAGATGACCCCTCTCCTGGATTATCTCTGCAAAGAAAAAATGGACTATGGTATAAAGAAAATTTACTCTATGTTCCTGTCTCTGCAAGACACATCATTTTATCTTATATACATGACAATCCACTTACAGGTCATCCAGGGGTGAAAAGAACTCTTTAATTATTTAAACAATATGTTTGGTGGCCTTCTTACTCTAAAGTTATTAAAAACTAAATCTTAAGATGTGAAGAATGTCAAAGAAAGAATAAGTCTAATCAACTCTCATTGGGACTATTGCAGCCTCTGCCTATTCCTCATGCCCCTTGGTCTTCATTAAGTATGGACCTCATTGTTGATTTACCTCTCTCAGAAGGCAATACTTGTGTATTAACAATTGTTGACCGTCTTACAAAAATGGTCCACTTTATTGCTCTCCCTACGATTCCATCGGCTCTATCTTTTGCTCATATTTTTATTAAAGAACATGTTCGCCTTTATGGAATCCCTGAAGATATAACCACTGATGGGAGAGTTCAATTTACTTCTAGATTCTGGAAAGAGTTCTGTCAAATCCTTCAAATACATCATAAATTATCAACATCCTTCCATCCTCAGACAAATGGTCAAACCGAAAGACTCAATGGTGTCCTAGAACAATACCTCCGTATTTACACTACTCATCAACAAGACAATTGGTCCTCTCTCCTACCTCTGGCTGAGTTCTCATATAACAACAATGTGCAATCTTCTACAAAATATTCTCCATTCTACACTAATTACGGCTACAACCCCAGATTCCTTCTTTTTAAATCACCTTCTGTCAACATCCCAAGTCTATCAGAATATGTAAATAATATCAACTCCACCTTATTGCTCGTCAAAGAAAATTTAGAGTCTGCTCAATCTACCTATAAGATTAATGCTGACACCAGACGTGGGGACAATCCTTCTTATCAAATTTTTATTTTTTTATTTTTTATTTTTGCGGTGCATAATAATAGTACAAGCAGGCTTAAGGTGCCCCAATAGCAATCCTCAGGCATTTCTTCCCCGCTTAACATGCAGGGCTTACAAGAAACATGCACATTTTTTAATATATTAACAGGCTAGGTCAGTTATATCAGAGAGAGCGTTATTGAAACAAGTTAGTTAAACAGTGTGCTTGTCCTTAGGTAACAGGCTAACTAGGTAATACAGGCTGGAACTAGCTTTGATATAAGATTGGTTTGCGTTGGGTAGCTTTCACACAAATATGTACTAGGCAGCAAGCTATGGTTTAAAGCTTAGGGGGGATAGTCCCCTGCAAATGATTATGGACTGGGGGCACACATGTGGCGTTATGATCCCGGCAACTGCTGGTATTAGATCATCATAGGGTTAGCTATGCAGATACAACTCTAAGCTAAAGGAGTTGGGTATATCTGAGGTGTGGAGATGGGTCACAGTGTAGTAAATGGTGTTCGAAGTGGTACAGCTTTGAGTCAAATGATATTGTCACTGAGAGTCACTGATCGCGCGGGTAGTAAGCAGTACTCATCCGTAGTGGTGTAGTTTCTCTCCGTTTGTTAGTCCATGCCAGTGATCGGTCGTGTGTGCAAAGCCTGTATTCAGGTCACCGCATCAGCCAATGCCTTCATCGGGTCGTGTGGCTGTCGGAGCGTGGGTACAGTGGATGGTGCTGAGTAGTTTTGAGGAAGGGGGTCTTCTCCCCAGCCCCAGGCCTCATGTCGGGTCTGCTTCTGTTTGCCACAGACTCGGTCTTCTACGTGGGCCGGGTCTTGCCCCGTGTGGGCGCCGTGAGTGGCCCCGGTGTTTTGCCGCCACCAGCGGCGGGCGGGCTTCCGGCGTGGTGGCTGAAGCTTCGGAGGACGTCTCCGTGGGACCTCCGGCCCGGGTGGATATACATTGGTAGTAGCGGGAGTGGGAGAACAGGCTTTACCCGGGATCTGACCCCTCCGTTTCCTCCTCATCTTCTCCTCTGTCCCCGCTCCGTGAGCCGGGGAGGACCCGATTAGGTGTTGCTCCAGACAGGCCCAGAATTTCTGGAAAATTAGATCCAGACTGGTAGGCTGGGGTAGTGTTAGTACAGGCCTGAATATAGTATTCGCCATGTTGCTGGGTTCAGGATATTCAGAGGCCCAGTCCGGGTGGTCAGGCGCAGTCCGCGTAACTTTGCATGCCAGCTTGGTGGGGACCGGGATAACCCCCGCCGGTCCATAGGGGGGGGAACGGTGGCCTAAGCAGTGCTTTTCAGTGCTGCGGGACAACGGGAGGGCGGCCGTCTCCCCCATGTCCGCCTCGTGTGTAGGCCTCAGTGGCTGAGTGATCGGGACCTTGGCGTATAACCTCGGGAAGGGTGTCATCCCATAGGTCTCGGTGTCCCGAGTCACTTAGGAGCCAGAATGAGTCAGGTTACAGGTTCAGCTTAGTGGGATTCAGCGTAGTTTGTATGGGGCTGCAGGAGCTTCAGCAACACACGTCTGCTCTGTTCTGCAGTCAGGCCCCGCCCCCCTTATCAAATTAATGATAATGTTTTATTATCCACACAATATCTAAAATTACATAGGCCTTCAAAGAAACTTTCTTCTTCTTTTATTGGTCCCTTCGAAATTATCGAACAGATTAATGAAGTATCCTATAAACTTCAACCCCCTTCGCATATGAAGATCCATTCTGTTTTCCATGTATCTCTATTGAAAAAGTACATCTTTGACCCTTCTTCACCACCACTCTCTCCTCCTCCACCGAATCTAGTTGATAATGATGAGGAATATGAAATTGAAGAGATTCTTGATTCAAGATTACGCTATAACAGGATTGAATACTTGATTAAATGGAAAGATTATGATTGTTCTCATAATCGATGGGTTCCTCACTTCAATGTTCATGAACCTGACCTTCTGAAATCTTTCCATGAAAAGTTTCCTCATAAACCTTTTCGCTCCCTGAGGTAGATGTCAGGAATTGTATTCATTTATTACTGGCCCTTTAGGGACAGCATGAAAGTACACACCACTTTGGCTATTTAAACTCCAATCTCCAACACCTCAGGGCACAATTAATGTGTTAATCTGATTGATTGCATGAACTTCCTGAATCCTTTGGATGACTCTTAGAGAACCCGTGTGTTCCATCACCGGATCCCTTCTGAATCTCCTCTTCATACAACTATAACTTGGATTACCTGGTTAACTAATTTGGACCGGCCTTGACTCAGCTTTTGGAATTTCCTGCAACACTGCTTGATCTCCTATTGAACAACCTTGGACTGGATAAAGGACTTTGCTTATGGACTAATCCTGGACACATCACCTAAACTTCTATTTTCAAGGACTGTCAGTTTATCTCTCTGCTTTGCTGCCACATCGGTTTGCCGTGCTGAAACTGCCTCAAAATAAAGAGTGAGTGGTTCTTATTTTTTTTTTGGCATTTGGTAAAGAAAAAAACATGACAAAGACAGAGTACGTATGAGATGCGAAGGAATTGGATCTAGGGAGCAGGTGGTGGGGCGGGAGGACTGGAGCAGAGTAGAAACCTCTTCCACTGTAGCGGGTGCAAATGAACATAGAACAGCAGAGGGAGTGAGGTTAGAGGAAATATTGTAAGGGGATGAAGAAAGATGAGAGATCTCTTCCCTGATTGTAGAGATCTTGTCAGTGAAGTGAGTTGCAAAATCTAAGGCGGTCAAGTTAGTAGGTGGAGGAGGAACAATAGGGCGAAGAAGAGAGTTAAATGTGTGAAATAGTCGTTTGGGTTCATGGGAGAGTATGGTTATGAGGGTATTGAAGTAATTTTTTTTTTGCAGAGGAAAGAGACAAGATGCATGAGCTCAGCATTAATTTTTTAGTGGAGAAAGTCAGACGCACAGTGAGACTTTCTCCAACAGCGTTCAGCAGTTCTGGAGCATTTTTGGAGGTATCGAGTCAGCTTGGTGTGGCAAAATGTCCCACAACATTCTCTTTCTCCAGGCACAATTCTTTCTTCCCAGCCCACAATTTTCTCTTCCTAATCCCCTTATTATTTTCCTCAGCCCCCATTTAGTTACATCCTGCTTTTCTAATTCCTGTGTAACCAAACCCTGCACAACTGCGGTCAGTATAGTAAAACAGAGATGGGGATGGCCACCAGCCGCACAGGGTCTAACGTTTGCAAAGGACGGAGAAGGTCTGATTAATTGACCTCCTTATAGGATTAGCACACAGGAGGCCAAAGGGGATGGATATGGGCAGCTCACTTATGGATTAGTTGTGGAGTTATTTGATCTCTTCAGCCAGACACACTGTCTGTGGGCCAGATAAATAGAGTCCAGTGGCTGCAAGTGGCCTGAGGGCTATTTGTTTGAAAGCATTGGTATAGAGGACCCAGATGGCAGCTGCTATAGCCTTCCCCCCCCCCCACCCACCCACCCTACATAAAATGTTATCCATTTTGCCCTGTCTAGATGCTGGTTTAGAAGGTTTGTAGGTAGGCTCCAAGGACATAATGCTGGAGTAAAGATACTTGGCTTTTGGAATCACAAGCACTTTGTTAAAGATCCAGAGCAGAAAAGCTACTGGCTTCTCCAAGGCAGATACCAACGACTTTTCTTGCTAACCAGTCTCTACAGTGTACAACTAAATATGAAGGCCTTTAACAAAGTAAAACACTGCTCCTCTAAGTGCCACAACTGGGATCTAGGTATGGTCTAGGTCAGCATTTTTATTCTAATCCAGTGTCAAAAAACCTTACAATACATTGAAAGGAATAGTTGTAAAATACCTGATGTTCCTTCAATGTAGTATAGTATATAGAGAAAATGTAACTTGCTCCATATGCAAGATGACATCTATGTATTGCATATGATTTGTACAAAATAAGCCCATGTGTTAATGGCGCCAGCACTCTGTATGCCAAAGCCCTTGTCCATGGTACTGAGAATACTGAGACTGAACCACGACATGGAAAACGTGATCCCTTTTGGAATTGGACCATTTAAAAGTGTACACAAACATCACCTGTGTCTGTATCTAAGGAGACTATTTTAGTAATCAAAAATAGAGGAACCATACATTTACTTTCTTTTTTCAATCTATATTTATTAAGTGGCATAAAACATAGCCACATATATTGCAGTAGCATTCCAAAAAGAAACACTTAACTTACACACAAAACAATACCACATTTTAAAGTTATGAAAAAAATAGTGCATTACACAGCATTATTGCTTGGCATTTAACTGTGCGTTTAAGTAAGAGATAATGTGAAATGGTAATGCACATAGACATGGAGGAACAGGGCATACAATAAACAAGGTATCAGGCCTACACAGTATTCCAGTCCACTAAACCAATACCCAGTCTACAGGCCTGAGACCTGACTTGCAATATAGGAGAAAATTAATCCACTTCAAGAAGATGAAATTTTGCAGTATGGGGCGACTAACAGACATCCCCCAGGTAAAAGAAGATCCTTACATTTCATCTGAATGCAAACAGTACATAATGTTTTAGAATTACTGTCTGTTTCTTCTTAAAGAACACATAACACTTTCTCTATTAACCTTTAACACCACTCTGAATATATTTTCATTGGGTTACTTCTTTGTTTTGTTTCAGTTAACCTACATCTTAGGTGTGGCCCATCACACAATAGTTTGTGGCTGCGTGGCAATCTCAGGGAAAGAGCCTTGGTTACAGAAGAACACAATGACAATACATGGTCAATGACATGCTGAGCAATGCTATAATCAGGAGGCAGGTATAAAAGGTTTCTTGTAGAACAGATTTATTGTTGAAAGGACAATGACAGTTAGATGAATGTTGTCTTATAAGAAAACACGTATACAGAATGTGTTTGCTTTGCTTTATTTTCCTTTCCAATTTGTAATTCTCTGTGATATTCAGATATTCCACTACTTGACAGGTGGTGGCTGGAGTAGGGACACCGACCAGTCATCTAAAAGCTATATAAACTAACAATCCCGGTCTCATAACAACTTAATTGAGATTAAGTTTATTAGGGTGCGGGAAGGTCCTCGGCGCTGGCTCACCTTTAGGGTTTAAACCATTTACAAACGGTCTGTGCTCCAGTGCCGTATGGTTTTTACCCTATGTCCTTCCGCTGTCTGAAATTTTAGGTAACCGAAGGCTCTGCCAACTGAATTGGCCTTGAGGGGTCTGCTCCTGGCACCATAAAGGGATGAGCATGGAAGCCAGTGATATAGAGGGACTTGATCCCCCTTTGATATTTAATCAGGAGTAGTAGTTAAAGGTATCCCCCCCCCCCCTATTATTTAGATTTAAAAAAAAAAAAAAAAGGTTTAGTGACAGGGGGTTTCCTTATTGAAGTAAAAGGTGAATGTGAAGTAAAGGGAAGGTAGATGGTATTTATGTCTTCTGGGGGACATGCTATGTGGATAAATAAGGGGGATGTTGTCATGGTGGGAAGAAAGATATGCTGTAACTGATGTGAAGGTACAGTATATTTATAGAACTGAAATGAGATAGAAGTGATGGGATATGGCAAGTGGAACTTAGAGTAGAGAAATAAGACCAGGCTGGATGTGTGGGATAGAATAGACAGGATGAACCTGACCAGACCGTCGCTGCGACCTGAAGGGTCCCTCGGCCCTCCTGGCTAACCCGGTTTCGTGCTGAACCCAACTCCCTCTCCCACTTCTCTACCCTCTCTTCTTCCTCTAACCCTTCTTCTTTTCTCTTACACTCTCTTAGACGGGTATTCACCGGACCGATAAAATACTTGAGGGGTGGACATCACACAGGTGACTTACGACTCCCGCTGACAGCAGGTGGACATATGGAACTAGTGGCATCCGATGGTATACCACAGATGAGACTGGGGCTCCCCAGCCGCACCTAATGGCTAGCGGCCTCCATTGACTAGGCCCCAAGCAGGTTCGGGCCCACTGCAATACTCTACCCATGTTTTCCTTTGTCATGAATAACTGTATACTTGCATGGTGCCCATCCGGACCTCTGTTTCACTAATACTGTCTACCCTGTTACCACTATTGTCACATTACTGTTTATATATGTTGAATGTCGCTGTACATGACACGGTCTACCACTCAAGCTAAAATAAAGAATGCAAAAAAAAAAAAGAATAGACAGGATGAGAAAAAAGGTAAATGGCTGATAAAGAAATGGATTAAGTAGACTGAGGGGAGATGGAGAGAATCAATGAAGACAGAATTAGAGCACAAGAAATATGACTAGTTGAGTTCGCCAAAGTACATGTTTTTTCACAAAACAATAATGACTGAATTCTGACTGCAGTGTCAATTCACAGATTTATTAAAGCCAAATGTGGTCAGGGTTCAGTCGATCTGACTGAATCTGTATCATTCCTTTGGAAGTATTTGAAATATCACTAAAATCTGCATGCGAGCCAATATAAAGCACAGGAATCAGACATTTATCAACTGAATATAAACTGAATGGGGGGGTGTGGGGGGGGGGGGTTTGACTGCTGAACAGACCAGATGTGCTCTGTATGTCCTCCTGCATCTGGTACCGAAAAACTGGGTCTAGCAGCAGGCCACACGCACATTCTGAACTCAGTACTTATCCTGCTAAGCCCTGGGGATACCTTACACAAGCCTGTTTCAACACTGGATTACCCAGACCGGGGCTGGCGGCCTACTCAAGTTTGAGCTGAGGAGAGACGGACGCTCTCCCAGCTCTCTGATCATTGCAGTGAGACAAGTACATAGCTGCCTCCCCCCCGCTCCATGGACTGGTGGGGAATATCCCGGTCCCACTGGTGAGCTCACTAACCTCTGCTGAACCCAAGCACCCGCATCCCACAAGGCGCATCAGAGCATATACTGCAGCGCCTGACCAAGATCTTTGAAAACTTCTGGGCCTAACTATCTGCTCATCTTGAGGCAACACCAGCTCTGGTTGGAGAGAGAGAATGGAGACAGACAGGAGGTGAGGGGGCCCTCGCCTGGGCACTTCTTCCATACCAGCGCTTCAGTCTCGATCCAAGGCAAAAGAGAAGATAGAGAGATTCCATATATATATATTCCATATATATATTACGTTCTGCCTACTTATCATCTGCGTTTGTAAGTGCATTTCATGGTTACACTCTATTTGGTGTTCATACATATTACACTATTGTGGTTTTGTTTGTATTTTACATTGCAAATGTTTTATGGTATATTTTGTGTGTTAAGAAGACATCGAGGAATCTTCTTTATAACTTGCATGTTATTGGGTAATTTATACCTATTACCACTGTTTTTTTAATTTTGTCTGGGTTTTGTTAGATATCGATCCAAGTCCTGCGTGGACTGAAGACCAACAGGGGATATCTCCCCATGCATCGACCACCAGCGTGGAAAATCCATCGCCGCAAATGGCGACAGTCCATCAGGAGCCTCTGCCGCACACCACAATCAACTCACTCTACACACATGCAATCCCACAAGAAGGCTCTAAACACATGTACAATAGGCTTTCTTAGCCACTTAGGGAGATACCAGACAAGTCACAAGCAAACACAGCTCAAGCATGTTAATAAATTTGCTTGCGCGGCATAGAACAAATACAGGGCTCTTTTCTCATGCGAGAGCTCTTCAACAGGGCTCTGCGCATGCACTGCCCAGGAAGGGCATTGAACCAAAGTGCTCAATTTGAGAAACGGCATGCTTGTCATTGGTGATGACAAAACAGGGGGGAGGGGCCTCATGTAATTGGCAACATGTAGGGGCCCTAATATTAATAGAATAGTAAAGTAAGGGGTCCTAATGCCCCCCCCATTCCCCCCATCCCACCAGTGGGGGCTCTAATATTAAGAATAACGGGGGGGGGGGGGGGAGGATCTAGTGTAACATTTCCTGCCAATCTGCAAAGTATTGTGTCAATGGCAGTAGGAGGTTCATCCATGCCTCTTTCTGTATTTTATTATCATATTTATTAATTCACACTTATTAAAAAAGGCAAACAAAAACACACGAGTGAGTGCACACATTTGGAGACCACTCAAGTGTAGACGCTGAATTGCTCTTCTTTATATTTGCACATTTATGACAAGTCTCTGAACAAATGTCTGAATTTAAATTTTGGGATATATGAGGAATTTATTTACTAATTTTGATATATATATAATTTTGATATACTCTTGAAGGTCAAAATAGCCCCATTAAAACATGACCTGTTAAATTAATTTAGACCTGCTTAGTGAGCATTGTGCAGTGTGTGCTAAGTAATATAAACTCAAGGTGGCGCTGATGTTACACAATATTGTCTTCTAGGTACTGAAATTCATCACTGCCAATATTTAGACTGTTCTGAAGTTCTAGTGGTCTTTCAAATGTAATGTGCCATTAATTACTACCAATTTCTTTATAGCAATAAAAATAATATATGCTGATTATTTCTAGGCGTGTATCTTGTAAATCTTTGGTGGAGATGGCATATAATATTTATCAGTCCCAATATATTACTGGAACTGCCGTGGGAACTGCACTGTCTTCTCCAGCGTAGTGGAAATCCATTTAGATTATTTACTTTGTTATGCCAATAAGGAGCCCCAACACATCCTCGTATAAAAGGATGTGCAGTTGTGAGCCCCTCATGCAGCTTACTGTGGCTGCGGTATGGTAATGATCAGTTACAGCAAAGCACCAATCTGTCTACTCTATCAACATGATATATATATATATATATATATATATATATTTATCATCCCACTCGCATCACAGTGCATACCAGTCATACATGGATGTCTATCCTCGCTAAAGTAGCAACCAGTATTTGCTGGAGGGTGTGACAGACCCACAGTTCTGCCACTATGCAGAGACATTCACCCCAATTTCTCACTTAAGAGCTAGTGTCACATTCCCTGGTTTTCCCTCTATCCTTTACCAGGCACTGCCCCAAAGAGCACCCTCACTCCAACCCAACTGGTGACTGTGTCTCTCAGGGAAAGTCGCAAGTCTCCTAACTGTCACTAGGGCTAAGAATTTAACCGGGTGGTAATTCAACACTGAGTGCATCGAGCAGTCTTTTAACCAAAGGAGGGGAAGAGCTATTTGGAGATATAAGACATATGGAGGTTATTTGTTTAATTTTGTATGTTTTGGGGCATATTGTAAGGGTGTCCTTATGTCTAGGGGATAATTAGCTGAGTGGTTACTGATCTAGTTATCTCCCGGACTCAGAGGTGCCAGGGTGAGATTTATATTGTTCATACCATGGATCCCATTCTGATGTTGTGTGTATAAAAGTGTGCCTTGTTCTCAATAAATCAGTTCTTATTCACCCTTCACTAAATGTCGACTAGTGTTTAGGTGAGACAACTATAACAGCTATAATCACTCCAGGTATGCAGTGCTGAAATAGAGGGAAAAATAGAATGATCAAAACAGCAAAACAATATGAATTCACCTGTGTGCAGACAGCAAACACACTTAGTGGGTATTAGGTGAAACAAACACACAGATTACCCTTAGTTAGCTGTATTGTAGATAAAGGATTCCTCTTATATCCTCAAGGCAATAACAACAAAACAGAGAGAGATTTTTTAGGGAAGGGGCAAGACCGAAGAAGGGGGAGAGTACGGAATTCTTCCTTCCAAGGTCACAAGAACTTCCCCTTACCAACCGTTTTGCTCCTCTCAGAGAGTTAAACACCCCAGGAAAAAAGAGGAGGCTGAGTGGAGAGAGGGTGGGGAGTTAACCACAGCACAAAAAGAATATCTGGGAGTTTTTAATATCTCAGGATTTGACTTGACCCAACAAGAAATTCTCCTCTTGAGTAAGGGCCTTAAATTTGTCCCTGATGAATCTCCCAATTGTTTCCAACTTTTTATTGATGCTCAAAAGTTTGTCAGAAAGATGTCGATAAAACGATTCTTCATTAAAAAGACCAGTGAAGGATTCTCTAATATTCCTTCCAACTCCATCGAAGAAAAGGCACCACAGAGATTTAAACCTAAATCTAAATTTTGCCCAAATGAACGGGGGAGTCAAATTGAGGCCTTTAACAAAATGATTGTTAGAGACTTTGATAAACTCGGAAAAAATAAAGCTAGGATAGACAAACATAAAAATCTTACTCCACAAGAAAGTAATACCCTGATGAATCTGAGTAAAAGAAAAGAACTCACAATCAAAAGCGCTGATAAAGGAGGGGGAGTGGTGATTATGTCATCTCAATACTATGTTATGGAGACTTATAGACTCCTTAATGACCACTTAACCTACAGAAAACTTGACCATAATCCCAATTGTGATTATAATCGAGATCTTAAAAGCATGCTATGGGATGCTAGATCAGCAGGCATTATAGATGAGTCCACATTATCTTTTATTTTTACAGATTTTCCCAAAGTGCCAACATTTTACTTTCTCCCTAAAATCCATAAATGCAAAGACAAACCCCCAGGGAGGCCGATTATAAGCGGCATTGATTCCCTCACATCTAAGCTCTCTGAGTTTATTGATTACCATCTACAAAAATATGCTCAGGGAGCCATGTCATATTTGAGGGACACTAAGCATCTTATTCAGAAGCTAGAATGCATTGAATGGGATGATAATTATATTTGGGCCACTTTGGACGTAACTTCACTCTACACTGTAATAGATCATGATTTGGGGGTAGAAGCAGTTAGGAAGAACTTGGAGTGTGATGCTGATTTAGAACCATCTTTTTGTTCTTTTTTGGAGAAGGCTATTCGTTTTATACTCACCCATAATTTTTTCAGTTTTGATGGGGACTTTTTTCTTCAGATCAAGGGCACTACAATGGGCACCAAGTTTGCACCAAGCTATGCCAAAGTTTTTATGGACAGTTGGGAAAGATCGTCCATCTGGTCCAATAATCCGTTTGGTGCAAACTTGGTGCTCTGGAGACGGTACATCGATGATGTCCTAATGATATGGCGTGGCCCTATTGATCAGCTTCATAACTTTTTTGAATATGTTAACAACAATTCTTTATCTTTAGTTTTTTCTCCAAAGATAGGTTCATTGAGTATTGATTTTCTCGATCTGTCGATTTTCATCGAGGATCGAAAAGTTAAGACTAAGACTTTCTTTAAGGATATCGATTCCAATAGCTTCATTGACACCAAAAGTGGACATCATCCAAACTGGCTCAGAGGAGTTCCTAAGGGCCAGTTTGTTAGACTGCGTAGAAATTGTAGCGATCTAGATTCCTTTTTTATACAAGCAAACGTTTTTTATTTTATTTGTATTTATTTTATTTGTACATCTGGCTTTCCTGCTCCATTGGATTCTTCCATTTGGATTCGTTATTCCATCTGAACCTGATGTGCCTGTTTGACACTTCCATTTTGTAAGTGTATTTGTGAATAAAGCGTGTAACTTTTTTACTTGGATACTCTGCACTATTATTTCTCTTTTTCCTCCTATGCATGAAATTGATGTCCAACCAGTCCTGAAGTTTCCACACCATTATATTTGATATGCCTTCAATCAAACTATGTTTGTGAGTGCAATCCTCTATATTACTTATTTCTATTCTCTGTGACAATATTGCGCTATGTCCCTCTCTATTATTTCTGTATTGTACATTGCCATTTTTTGGTGTTTTGCTGAAATAGAGGGACCCTTGATGGAGAAGCTCAAGCTGAGTGCTGAGCTACGTAACAGAAGGTAAAAAAGTAGCTACGCAAATGATAACATTTTCAGCTACACCCCCAGACCTAAAGGACAGATAGACATTCCACGTTCTCAGGCACCTCCTGTTGCAGAATAGCCTACTATGCCATGGAGATGGACTTGTGGTGAAGCTCTACCAGAACATTAGATATGTCTGGGAGGAAAAAGAATGTTCAAGCAGTTTTATAGCAGTAGTTACTCATATGACATCACAGAATCATATCACAATGAATTCAGGAGGTGGATAAAGGAAAAATGCAATAACCGGTATAAAAGTGTCTTCACTATCAAATTACATTTTATATAAAAAAATAAATAAACCTCCACTAGGAGGCAGTGTGTTATACAAAAAGTGCCTAAGTGAAAAAGCAGCTCTACACTTTTGTGTGGGATACCCCCTTCCCCATGCTCCACAAAAAGCACAAGAATACTTTTGGTATAAGTAGATAGCTGACTGAAGAGGCTCAGGAAAGAATAAAATGCATTTTTGGCTGACTTTGGACTTTTATTTGTACAAGTCTGTATAGTATTTATTATACATGTTTTATTTTCTTTTTCTCAAATAATAAATTTAGTACAAATTGTAACCAAGTCTTCTGAAGCCTCAGGAATCTTCACTGGGAAGGTGCCATCCCTAGAATATTGGCGCTATACCTATTACTCTCTGAGCGAGGGTTTAAAGGCTCTGAAAAAGGTGAGCTTGATACCTATTTCAGGTTTTAAAAGGTTTTAAGGGTATATACTACACATAGGATGTTTCTCTTTTTAGATTTTTTTCTGAAGGAAACGTCAATAAGAAGGAGTGGTGTTCATCTTACGGAGTCAATATTAATAGGCTCCGCTACATGTGAGTGATCTGATTTTATAAACAATTAGTTTTATATTTCATTACCATCTGCGCTATATTTTGTCCTTTTCTTTGTTTTGTTTTTTATGTACTTGACGTATATCTTTACATATAAATCAAGAATACGTGGGGTGAGTTGAATCCCCTCACAGGTTGAATTTATATAGCGCTCCACTAAAGGTGTAGGTTTTTACTTGTACCAAAAGTTTTCTTACATTTTATATCAATATAAATGGAAATGTCAAACCCAGTATGCTTTTCCTTGTCCTCTTTCTAAGCTTAAGTAATTCTTCGACATGTCAATGAATCTCTCGACTTTTCCATTGTCTTGATCAAACTCTGGCATGTAGCATTTGTAATACTAATGTGTATTCCTAATGATCCCAGCCCCCATCTGCAGGGAGGAAAAAAAAAAAAAATTACTTACCTTTCCATCCTTGCAGTAGTCTCTGTGGAACATTTCTGCCTCCTTGGCTGAGATAATCGAAATAGGAAAGAATTAAGAGTCTGTTGTGCCTGGAAGGAAATAGAATGGTCTTTCTGAAACCAACTAGAAAAATAGTAGAGTTTTACTCTGCTATGTCAGCGGAAGCCCCTCTAGTGGCTGTCTGACTGATATCCCCTATAGGCAAAGTGCCTATGGGGGGGGGGGGGGTGCGGGAGTTAGGAAATGACCTTGAGATGAAGTGATCTCGGTGCATATAGTGTGCCTTCAACCCATGGGATAACTTCTCCAATCAAAGTATGAAGAACAGGAACTAGAACTCTGAAAATGGTATAAACAAAACCGGACCCTGCTCAGCCAGTGTTATATCTTGTTCTTCACAGCAGTTAAGAATGAGTTTTTCAAATTGAATGCAACCAAAATACAGGCCATGGGGATAGACATACCAATCGAAACCATACAATCCCTCCAAGCTGCCTTCAACCTGGACTGGAGAACCAACTATCTCTCCTTCCTGGGCCTGAAACTCCCAAAAAAACCTGAGAGACCTTTGAAATACAACTATGACAGCTTGCAAAAATACATCACAACGATGCTCCAATCCTGGGAGGGCAAATACTTGTCATGGGTGGGTAGATTGGCGGCAGTGAAAATTTCACTGCTACCCAAACTGCAGTACCTCTTTTGTACCCTACAAATTCCACTACCTACCAAATATCTAGACTCCATCCAAAGAACTATAGTGCAATTTGTTTGGGCAAACTGCAGGATAAGGGTAGCCACCGCACTGTTGAACAAACCAGTGGAGAGAGGGGGGTTAGGGCTACCCAACCTGAAGTTATACTACAAAGCAACCTCGCTGTGCCCTATGATAGCAACTCATGCAAGTGTTAATCCCCCGCAATGGGTTGCGATAGAATCACACTGGCTGCAAAGAGAGGGACCCCACCACGGACTTACTACTATGAACATGGCTAGGACGACCCTGTGCTCCACTGAGCGTTGGTCCCTGGCCCCCCCGATATACAGTATACATATAACCAATTCCTCATTTGACTATGGGATATGGCAGCTCTATGGTTGCACTAACCTACACCCCCTTTATTCTAATGGGAAATTATTAGTCTTCCCGGACCTCCAAGCCCGATTTAACTTGCCCGATAGGGCGTTATTTTCCTACCTAAAACTTAAATCCATTCTAGGTAACCTAACTGCCATTATACAGGACCTACTAGCCATGACACAGATAGAACCGGCATGCCTAGCAACAACAACCCCCCCCCCCCAAAAAAAATCTCCCTTAGTTATAACTTGCTCAACATAGGGGCTGACGATACACAGGATATACATGTAATAGCATGGCACTCTGACTTAATTACTTCATACACCATTAAGCAATGGCCCAAGGCCTATACGGCACACAAGGGTAAAACAGCTTGTGTATCACACTTGGAACAAATGAGGAAAATGCAATAAAGATGGTACATGGTGCCGGAAAGACTAGCGAAAATATACCCTAATACCTCGGCTACCTGCTGAAGGTGCCACAAGGAAAGGGACTATGTTCCATGTGTGATGGACATGCCCAGGCATTAAACCATACTGGAAGGAAGTAGAACAGATACTCTCAACCGCATTGACCATTTACACTCCGGACATATTTGGGACTTCTGTTTCTGACTTTAGACCAATTCAAAAGACAGTGCGTTTTGATTTTCCATGTCCTGATATCTGCCCTTACATTGGTAGCCAGGGAGTGGAAAACGACAGGGGCCCCCGACACAACTGCCCTGATACGACAGATCACAACAAACAAACTTCGACTATGAAGCTATGTACCATAAAATGTGCGCAAAATGTGATGAACTTACCTGGCATTCAATGATAATGACTCTGTATACTAACTGTCTTAAAAATTTTAATTACGCAAACTATGTTTACCCCCACCCTTTTTCTTTCTGTACCCCGTTCATGCTTCTTCAAGCCCTTCTATCAAGGGAACGAAAAACAAAAAACTATAAAAATTGTCGAATTGAAAAAAAAAGAATTGTTTTTTCTTCAGCAGGCCTAGATTTTTTTTTTTTTAAAGGATTTACTAATTAAAGATCCAGCAAACAGCACATATTTAAGAGTTGATTCCTGGGTGGTGAAGCCAAGTTCAAGTCTCAGATATGTCTGTGAGGAAATAGAATGTTCAAACAGTTTTATAGCAGCAGTTACGATGATGACATCACAGAATCATAGGACTGTGATTTCACAGCTAGGGATCACCAATCTTATCTGCAAGTGGATAAGAGAAGATTTTAAAATTAATATAAAAGAGATATCTAATTCCATTTTAATGACCAGGGGTCTGACCTAAGCTCTTTCTCTCTGAAGAAATGACAATGATCTATTCCGTTTTTTTCAGTTAATTTTGGTCTGTCTTATAACAAGCATCTCCCATTTAGAAGGTTGTTAGTGACCACTGGTTTTATACCACATTGCCTTTAACCCCTTAAGGACCAAACTTCTGGAATAAAAGGGAATCATGACATGTCACACATGTCATGTGTCCTTAAGGGGTTAATAGAAGCTCTATATTTAAATGGTGAATTCTTACATTCTTTGTACAAAGCATCCTTGCACTTTAATTTTATCTGATTTGGATGCATACAATATTATGTATGTGTGTCTCCCCCATATTATATAAACTTTTAAGGTAATGAGCGCAGGGCCGGTGCAAGGATTTTTGCCGCCCTAGGCAGAAAAGATTTTGCCTCCCCATTCGCTCCACAGTGGTCCTGTAGGTTTAACGCTACAAGATAAAACATTGCCTTACCTTGAAGGGTTAAACAAGCCTCTAGTAGCTGTCACAATGACAGCCACTAGAAGCGCCTCCGCTACAATGCCTTGTAACTATATGAAGCATTGGAAGTGCATAGCAATTGCCACTTATGTGCATCAGGTCACCAATGCTCCTGTATGAGGAACATTGGATTGAGCCAGTGTTGTCCCAACAGTGACATTGAGTGAAGTAATGGTGCAAGCAGCGCAGAGTGAGTCTGTGCTTGATAAATGTAAGTAACCCCCCCTTTAAAATAATTTTTATGGTGGGGAGCTTCAATCTATGTAGGGACAGAGACCCTAAAGTATTCGGAATACAGGTTTATATTCCTAACACTATAGTGTTCCTTTAAAAGCATTGATTTATTGATTTATTAAAATTTTTAATTAAATGGTACTTTCCCCCCAAATACAATCACTGATACTACATACATATACATACACACTCGCTCACACACACGCACTAACCCAAGCAGACACACACACACAGACCCAAGCACACACACTGATCCAGACAGGGGGATGGCTCTCTGATCTTTGGGGGGCTAAGGTTGAAGGCACTGGGCGCAAGTCTGCAGCCATGTAAGTGCTTCCTAGCGTCTGGTGCCTTCACCTGTGGCACACAATAAAGAACGTGTCCCACATAGAGGTGCGCTTCCTATTGGCACCCCCCACCCCCTTAAGAAGTGCCCTAGCTGGCCACCTAATCAGCTTATAGGCCCTGAATGAGCACCCAATACATACCAGTGATCAGTGACCTTAATCACAATCTATCGATTGATAATTACCACCACATAGCTCCCAACATTTCAAATGGATAAAGAGGGAAATAGGAAATCCAGACCTATGTACACTATCCCCAAAATATCCAAGCGCTTAATGAAATGTATATTAGTATTGAACATAAGTTTGGAACATAAGTTAATGACATGTTACATACAATAGTCACCACTGCACTACACTATATAGGGGATCAACAGGCTCCTATTTAGGACAGTGTTGTCTTTCACAGCACATGTTAGTTTTAGTATATTATACAATAAGAGCCAGCAAGTTAAAAGCTGACTTGTGAAAATAACTGATTTGAAAACATTTGGAGTTTATTTTGCTATTTTGCCCTGTATTTTGCAAGTCATATGGACTCAGGGCTGCCATCAGGGGGTGACAACCATAACGGTTGTCACTGGCCCGGCGGCCCTGGGGGGCCCGGCCGCCTGAGCCTCACGTGTAGCGGTGGAACTTGCACCGGGGCCCGCACGCTGATGGGGCCTATCAGTTGGCCCATGCACTTAGGGCCCCTTTATAAAAAAAAGCAGCCGTAGCAAGTGCTGCTGGGAGGAAGTGGTCACCAGGAGCGCGCGCGGCAGTGAGGGAGAGCCGCGCCGACTACTCCCATCAGCTCCAGCCACCCTCCTGCAAAGAAAAGGTAAGAGACAGGAGGGTGGCTGGAAAATGAGCTTTGTGTGTGTGTATGTCTGTCTGTCTGTATGTATGTCTGTCTGTCTATGTATGTATGTATGTGTGTCTGTATGTATGTGTATGTCTGTCTGTATGTATGTATGTCTGTATGTCTGTCTGTATGTCTATGTATGTCTGTATGTATGTATGTGTATGTATGTATGTCTGTGTGTATGTATGTCTGTATGCATGCAAGTATGTCTATGTATGTATGTATGTCTGTATGTCTGTATGTATGTCTGTATGCATGCATGTATGTCTATGTATGTATGTCTGTATGCATGTATGTCATTATATATGTATATATGTATGTCTGTATGTCAGTATGAATGTATGTCTGCATATCATTATGAACGTATATCTGTCTGTATGGATGTCTGTATGCATGTCTGTCAGTATGTATGTATGTCTGTCAGTATGTCTGTATATATGCATGTATGTCAGTCTGAATGTATGTCTGTGTATGTCTGTATGCCATTATGAATGTATGTCTGTGTATGTCTGTATGCCATTATGAATGTATGTGTGTATGGATGTCAGTGTTGTATGTCTGTGAGTATGTCTGTATGTATGTGTGTATGTATGTATGTCAGTGTGTATGTATGTGTCTTTATGTCCTCATGCATGTGTGTCTGTATGTATGTTAGTATGTGTCTGTCTGTCACTATGTATGCCTGTGTGTCTGTATATGTGTGTATGTCTCAGTATGTGTGTGTCGGTATGTATGTGTGTATGTCTGTTTCAGCATGTGTGTCTGTTAGTATGTATCTGTGTCCTTTTGTATCAGTGTGTGTGTTTGTGTCTGTATTCCTGTGGGCGGTATTTGGAGGCGGACCCTGTTGGCGGTATTTGGAGGCGGGCCCCAGGGGGCCCAGACCCTGGGCTGAGTTAGGGGCCCCAAAATTTCTGGTGGCGGCCCTGTATGGACTACACAGAAAATGGGTATAATACAAAATGAATCCAGAAGTGAAGAAACCGTGAACATAAACGTCACCATATCAAACAACACACTTTACAGGGACAAAGAGGGACACTTTAATACTAGCAGTATGACTAGGGACGTGGCCAGGGCCAGGGGAGGAACTGTTATGAGAATACTAGGTGTCTTACTAATCAAAGATTTAGCAACTAAAATGTAATTTGTTCTTTAAGGGAACTGTAGTATATACAGCATATATATATATATTATTCAAATGTATTTTGTATATTAATTAGAAACACCATAAAGCAGAAATATCAGAGAATTTAATTTGCAAGCTCTATATTTGACCCTGTAACTTTCCAAAATCCCATAAACCTGTACATGGAGGGTACTGATGTAATCGTGACACTACGTTGAACACAAATATGAGAGCAGTCGAACATACAATGAACATATAATGACGATGACATCATCAGTGAAAGTGCATTTTTTGTGTGAAATAAAGTCCTAACTTTGGACATTGTGACTAAGCGGCTACTGAAAAAGACTGGACATGCCTTATTTTGAATAGCCTGGGTTGTCTGCCTTTACAAATGGTATGCAATGATGGAGGTAATTTTCATGCCTGGGCTGCCATACCGTCTCAAAGGCAACATGAGCCTAGCAAACCAATCTGGCAAACTGAAATGGGCTAGCCCAATATTTGACCCTGTAACTTTCCAGAACACCAATAAATCTTTACATGGGGGCATTGTTGTACTCATGGGATATCACAGCACACAAATATGTGTTTTAGTACAGTAAACAGTATTATGACATTCACAGTTAAATGCAGAACTTGAAAATAACATTTATTAATTTCTCACACTTTTTTAGATTCTGTTCATATTGAATTATGTTTCATATATAAATATTTATAAAATTAAAGCACTGTTTCTCGTCAACAAAATTATATATAATAAGTGTGGGTACACTTAATATGAAAGAGGTGAATTATGGTTGAACAGACACATAGCGCAAATTAAAGCTTTTGTTTACATTTTGTTTTGATCAGAATGTGTACAATTGTCTCAATCCTTAATGGGTTAATCACCCTCCCTCCCTCTCTTCCTCCCCAAAAAAAGATGTTGCAGTTATGTAATTAATAAATAATAAAAGATTTTGCAACCGTTTTGTAAGTAGCAAAATTAATATAAATTAATAATGTATATGTATATGTGATGAATTACTTGATTATGCAACAGTGGTTTGGGATCACGTTTAATGTTTGGGATCTATTCATGGTTTGAAAGGGTGGCTGTACTGGTTACCTTTTAGAATTCATTTAAAATAACGATCCTCATCGAATATGTCATTGTAAGTGGATAGCTGGAAAATGCCAAGTGAATTCAGCAATATAGGGGTCGTATTAAATGCTATGCTTCACCTTATTATCTTCCCATTGGCTATGATTAGCTGATGTTCTTGGCAGGGACCTTCTTATTCACACTTAATGCAGGACTGCTCATCCCATATAGATAAAATGAATTCTTTGCATGGTGTTTTTCCAGCTAGGCTCCGGCTGGGCTTGCTGACACTTGTTAGGAATCTCCGAGAAATATTCAGTTTCAGCAGCACACCAAACCAATCTGTCTATCTCTATAATCATTCACCTCATAGCTGGGTTCACACCAGTTCTATGACAATATTAAATGTTATTACTAAGGCCTCCTTTAGCAAAGGGAATAGAGTCAAATACACTTAGACTGTAAGCTTTTGTTTAAATGTTAAGCTGATGAGCACGGTCCTCTATAGTCTATATATTATTTTCTGCATTTCAATCAATTGGGTCATGCTGCAGAATATGTTGAAGCTTTATAAATACTAAATAATCATTGTAATAAAATAACATGTAGCCTTTCATCTGATTTCTTTTTTTTTTTCAATTTGACAATTTTTATTTTGCACTTTCAAAGCAAACTTGGGATACAGAAGGAAGAAAAAAAGGGGGGGGGGGGAAACATCTCGGATCTTGGTTTACATGTCTTCCAGTTTTACATAATACATTTCAACATACAAGGGTACATAGTTTCACATTTTCATAATATCACAAGGCCTAGCTTTTCACGTTGTCTGTATTTGCCTCGTTCCCTTGCTCCCTTATTGAGCCCTGCGCATACGCCTATCTGTTAACCAGCCCTGTCTACGGACTCCCTCATGTGTCCTCCTTGTACTAGCTGAAAATTCACTCTTGTTCTAGATTGACGTTTCCAGGGGAGGGGGGGGGGGACGGGGGGATGAGGGGGGGATACAAGCTGGGGGGGGGGGGGGGAGGTAGTAATATGCCCGCTCTCCCTACCGGTTGTTTACTGTTCTTTCCATATTTGTGTTATCCCTCTTCGCCACCTTGATTCGTCTAGTCTGACACTTGCCTGATCTCATTCTTCCCCAAGGGGTCCAGTTCCCTGGATTCCCTATAGTCTCGTGGGGTCTCATACGCCTGGTCTGATAAGTTCCTCGAGTCAGGCTGGTTCTATATATTTGTTAGTTTCTGTCCCTGATCTCCCATGACGCTTTTATACCTTCCCTAGTGTTAGCATCCTCAAACTTTCGTGCGTTACCCTGAGTTCTCCTGGCCGTGAGTTCATATTGGAGGTTGGTGGAAATTTGTCTTGTTAGGGCCAGTTTTGACGGGACCGTTTCTGTCTTCCATTCTCTGGCTATGAGCGTCAGTGTCGCTATTAGCGTGTGGAAGACCAGAATTGCATTGTCTCCCTTGACTTTGTCTATGTTCATGAATAGTAAACACATTTCTGGTGTGATCCTGAAGTTACCCTCTATTATTAAGCTAAGTATGTCTTCTACCATCTCCCAGCAAGGTCGGAGAACCCCACAAGACCACCATATATGGTACATAGTACCTTCTGACTCCCCGCACCTCCAGCACTTGGTTGATGTTCCCGGATATATTCTCGCCAGTCTCACTGGTACCATGTACCACCTGTAATATATCTTACGCATTAGCTCTAGGTGAGACGTACATGTAGTCTTTCCCTTATGGGCCATGGTCGCGTGTTCCCACTGGGTTGCATCAAAATGCTTCCCAATGTCCGCCTGCCAGGCATCACTGAATCTGTCAAGGTGTACAGGGTCCCCTACATTAAGGAGTGTATAGCATAGGGAGATCAAGCCCTTTCTCTGCTTTGATTTCAAACAGGTCCTCTCGAACTCTGTGAGTGTAGTCTCCCCCTCTTTTGTGGTCATTTGGGTCCCTAGCATGGATTTTATCTGGAGGTATGGGAATATCAATTTAGGGACCAAATTGAATTTTCCCTGGATGGTAGGGAATGGTAGTATATTTTGTACTTCTAATATATCTCTTACATGCGTGCAGCCTCTGTTAGTCCACTCTCTATGGTCAAATGTGTTATTAGCTACTTGTAGGCATGATAAGGGCGTTGCCGGTGACCACGGTGACATAGATAGCAGTGATTTGTGTGTTTTGTCCCATGTCGTCACCAGTGTTTTCGTGGTTGGTAAGATGTTAGGTTGGTTGGGTCGCAGTGATTTGGGTACCCACAACAGTCTGCGGAGGTCTGTCCCCTGGAGCCAGTGATCTTCTATCTCCAGCCATTGTGGGGTGTGTGACGTGGATTGTATCCCTAACACTGGGGCCAGTAATGTCGCCTGGTAATAGAGTTTGATGTTCGGTAGAGCTAGACCCCCTTGGTGAATGGGTCGATACAGGTATTTAGCAGCTATTCTCACTCTTTTGTGTGCCCACACGAATTTGGTGAGCATCGACTGTGTTTTGTTTAGGTATGAGGTTAGTAGGTCTATTTGCAGTGTTCGAAATAAGTATTGTAGTTTAGGGAGGATGGACATTTTAAATGCTGCCATCCGGCCCAGCCAGGAGAGGTATTTATCTCCCCATAAGGACAGACTGGCCTCCACCTCTTTTTGTAGGGCTTCATAATTGGCCTTGAATAGTCCTCCTATTGTCTTTGTTAACTTAAGTCCCAGGAAGGAGACGTAGTCCACCCTCCAGTCCATCTCAAACTTCTCCTGCAACACCTGTAATAGGTCGTGAGGTATCCCAATTCCCATGGCCTGGGTTTTAGTCACGTTCAATTTGTAATATGAGCTGTCCCCATATTCCTTTATTGCCATCAGTAGGTGCGGCATTGAGATCAGTGGTTGCGTCAGGGTCAGGAGCACGTCGTCAGCAAAGAGATTTGCTTTGTATTCCCTGTCCCCAATGCGTACCCCGTGTATGGAGTCATGTTGCCTAATCCTTGATGCCAGCGACTCTAGGGCCAGAACGTACAGCAACGGGGACAAGGGACATCCCTGTCTCGTGCCATTGGAGATACTAAATGGATTCGATAGGAATCCCGCGTTAAGTACCTGGGCTGTCGGGGCACTGTACAGCGCTTTGACCGCTGCTCTAAATTCTCCCGGTATTCCAAATTTTGTCATGACTGCCTCTAGAAATTTCCAGTGCAAGCAGTCGAATGCCTTTTCGGCGTCTAGGGAGATGACCACCCCACCCTCTTTATGTTTTCTGGGTAAGCTATGCAGTATATTCAGCACTTTGCGCGTGTTATCCGCTCCCTGTCTCCCTGCCACAAACCCCACTTGATCCGAGTGGATCAAGTGTGGGAGAAGAGTGCCCAGTCTCAGCGCGAATAGCTTGGCGAAAATTTTCGCGTCTGTGTTGAGCAGGGATATAGGTCTAAAGTTTTGCGGGATGGTGGGGGGCTTCCCTGGCTTCTGTAACGTTATGATGTGGGCCAGTAGCGTATCCTGTGGTAGCTTTTGCGCGGCTGTCGCCTCCGTGAATGTGTGCACCAGGTGTGGCGTCAGTATATGGTGGAATTGTTTGTAGTAGGTGTTATCTAGCCCGTCCGGGCCTGGGGCTTTGCCTTTCGGCAGTTTTCTTATTATGGTGTGGATTTCTTCCTCGGTGATGGGTCTAATGAGATCAGTCGCCTGTTGGGTTGTGAGTTTCGGGAGGTCCATTGTGTCTAGGTACTCATTTATGTGTTCCGTCGTGGGCTGAAATGTGGTATCATGTTTACGTATGTTGTATAAGTCTGCATAGTAGTCGGCAAATTCATTGCATATGTCTGTAGGTATCATTTTCTTCTCTCCCGTACGGGATATAAGAAAAGCAATTTTTTGGTTTGCCCTACGTTCTTGCAGTCTCCTAGCTAGCAGTCTGCTGGCCTTGTTCCCTTGCGTGTACTGATTCATTTTTAGCCTCTGGAGCATATAACCTGTCTGTTCTATTGCCTTTTGGTGTAGCTGGTTTGTAATGGTGGCGATTTGTACTTTGAGCTCAGCAGAGGGGGAGATTTGATTCTGTGTGTTTAATTGGTACAGTTCTCTCTTCCATTGTGTGATCTGGGCTGAGGATTTCCTGCGTAAGTATGACGCCCTCCTAATAAAGATTCCCCTGACTACGGATTTGTGTGCTGCCCATAATGTGCTCTGGGATATGTCTGGGGTAGCATTCTCCGTAAAGTAGTTAGTCAACGCTGTCTCTACCTCTTTCCTAAATGTCGGGTCAGTCAGTAAGGAGGCATTCAGCCTCCACGGGCTGCGGTGCTTATAGTCAAATTGATCCTTTACTGATAGCGTGACCGGTGCGTGGTCTGACCAGGTAATCTGTCCAATGTCACAGTCCGTGATTTGGTTAAGTCCCTGTCCATGAATGAGAAAACCGTCTATCCTCGAGTACGTGTTATGTACTCGGGAGAAGTGTGTATACGCCCGTTCCGAGGTGTGGTACAGTCTCCAGGTATCATAGTAGTGGTGCAGTGAGAGGAGTTTCTGTAGCTTTTTACACTGTCTGTGGAGTATTTTATACCTTGTACTGTGTCGTGAGGTGTTAGTGTCTAATTTCGGGTCCCAAACGTGATTGAAGTCTCCACAGATAATTGACACCCCTTCTTGTATCGAGTCTAGCTTCTGTAGTATGTGTCGTAGGAACGTTCCTTGTAATGTGTTAGGGGAGTATAAATTGGTGATTGTATAGGTCGTATTGTTAATGACGCATTTCAGTATTATATACCTCCCATTGGTGTCCACCTCTGCGGAGAGCATGGTAAATGCTACCTGCTTAGAGATTAGTATAGATGTCCCTTTGGATTTTGTGGGGGACGTTGCGTGGTATTGGTGCGGGAAGTCAGAAATTGTCGGTGGGATGTAATTGTCCGCCCTGTAATGAGTCTCTTGGAGACAGATAACGTCCGCATCTGTGCTCCTGAGTTCTCTATACAGCTGGTGTCTCTTAACCGGTAGGTTTAACCCTCTTACATTTAGAGAAAATATTTTCATGGGGGTTTATACCCAGTGGATTTGGTAAGGGTCGTAGTAGGAATTAAGTCCAGTGTGGGGGGTTCGCTCGTCCCAGCAGCTTCAAGTCGAGCGACCTTCTCCTAGTTGAGGGCAGTATTTGGGCATATCTTACCGGGAAAACATATAATACAAATACAAATACAAATACAAATACAAGATACTCTGGTGTGCCATTTTCGGCTTAGGTACTCCTGGTACCTGTGGGGGCAGAAGTGTTCACTTCCTCCCTGTGGGGTGCCGTCTCCACGTCTACCCACTACTTAGTTTGCTAAGTGTTCTGTTTGGTTTGGCGCATAGCCGGGCAGTAGTGCCCTTTGTAGGGTGTAAGTAAGAATTGCATAATACATGTATAGTCGCAGTTGGTGTTAAATATATAGGGGGTATGTGTTTTTTTTATTTTTTTTTTGCTTGTTTTAAAATTCCCTTAGAGGCCTACCTTGTAACTCTGTGGCATAACCTTTAACAATGCTACTTAACGATTAACAATTATTCGATTATACGATACCCTCGGCAGACTCCATGGTCTAATTGTCAGGACCAGTCTCTTAATATACTCTTATGATCTCTCGCAGACCTGTTGTAGTCGCCGTATTTCTTTTTATGTCAGTCTCTTGGACTTTCTCCAGTCCTTGGAGGCATTGTGCTGTCGCTGTGGGCTTCGTTGTCGGTTTGGTTCGGATAATCCCCATCTTTGTAGTTGTAGGGCTCCTTCTTCTGGCGTGGTGATGGCTGACACTTTTCCTCCTCTGGACACCAATAGTTTCACCGGGTATCCCCAGCGGTATGGCAACTTGTGGAGCCGGAGCTGTTGCGTGATTTCTTTAAATTCTCTCCTTCTTCTCAGCGTGAATGTTGATATGTCCGCAAACACCAACAGCCCACTGTACGGGTCTGGGAGCGTCTTCTTTGCGCGGCTTGCCTGTAGTACTATGTCTTTCACGTGGTAGTAGTGCATTCTGATGAGAATATCTCGAGGGGTGTCTTGGGGTAGAAAGCTGGGCTTGGCAGTTCTATGGTACCTGTCCATGAGCAGCAGGTCTATTGGCACGTCTGGCGCCAGCGTTTTCAGCAGGCTTGTCAAGTAGGCCGCAAGTTCTGTGGGTCCCACTTCCTCACTCACCCCACGAATCTGCAGGTTATTGCGGCGTGCTCTGTCCTCAATATCTGCTAGTTTAGTCTCATATTGCTGCATTCGATTGTGCAGCCCTGCCATCTCCTCCTCCATTCCCCTATGTGCCTCATTCAGCTCTGCCACTTTAACTGGACTTTGGACTAAAAGGCATGAAGGCCTGAAGTTGATCTGAAATGTGTTGCAAAATTATAAAAGTGAAGCACAACTTTTCAGAACACAAACTTTGGTAAGTCTGCCCCTCAGAGAATTTTCAAATATTATATAGAGGAACATTTTTATCTTCCGCTCAGATCAGTAATACTTACTACTAATCACAAATGAATTTATTTCACCTACTTTGTGTGTTTATTTTCGATTGCTTGTTGGTGCTTAGACAAGGGAGCACACAATACCCAAGAACCTCTAATTTTAATTTAACCCTTTCAATGCCAGGAATGTGGCCATGTCATTCATTGGGGGGGGCGCAACCAACGCTGGCATGCAAAGTGTTTTGAGTATATTTCCCTCCTAATGCATCCCATAACTTCATTATTATTATTTACTGTAATGTGCTCCCATTTTAGAGTTTTAAGTGGGAACGGGTGAAACTGTGCTTGTAACCATGACATTTGCAGAGGAAGAATTATGATTTGAGCTGGTAATTACCAGCTAGTGGTCATGGAAGGATGTTCTAATTTGAAGAACAAAGGAATCTCAGTATTGACCTAACAATTGAGCAGATATTTGTCCTGCTGGTTAAAAAGCATTGATAACCTTGAACACCCACGATGCAAAGCTTGACTTGTATTATTACTGACAAATTACTGGCAACTGGAATGCCGAATGTTTAATCATTATATGTAAAATATGTTTTAATTGTTTAACCATTAAACGTAGAAAGTGATATATTACATCACTGAAGGAAGATAGAGTGCTTGTTCTTTGCTTTGCCAGGTTGAATCTATTATTTTACTGGAAGTGTTTTATAATCCAGTTCTATTCGAGCAGTTTAATAACAGTCTGTAATGATTAACTTTTCAGGAACTTGACAAGAATAATATATAAGGATGTGTCCCTTATAAACATTGACATCTGTCACTCTTCTGGTTAACTCTACAACTCATGCAATCCTGCTGCTTTACTCATCAACATTTTTCTATTGGAAACTTGGTAACAATCTTCTCTCTTGTCCCCTCCAACTCTAAATTCTACAACCAGCGCTCAAAGGGTGGTCATGTAAACATGTTCCATTGCTAACACACATAATAATTAGACACCAATCATTTAAAAGGGGCAGTGAGAGATAATATATCACTGTGTTCACAGCCATAAGACACCGGAAAGTGTTGGGCCAGCTGTATCCTAGTGGAGGGACAGGTGACAAATTATTTCTGAATTCTACCCTAAGTAGACAACTGTAAGATTCTGAAAAATGCAGTATCATAGAGGGTCACAGATGCCTGGGTGCAGAATTTTCTTGGTGCCCTAGTCGGACGTGGTCATCTTACTAACCGCTCCCCTTTACAAATATTCAGTCCAGACATGCATTTTCCTATTGTAACGACTCCACCTCTCCATCTATAAGTCTCACCCCTTTTTGCAATCAGAATGCTTTGATAGGGAGTGTGTGGGAGGATGGGGGGGAGGGGGGAGTTGACAGTGTGTGTGTGGGTGGGTGACAGTGTGTCGTGTGTGACAGTGTGTGGGGT
Source organism: Pelobates fuscus (assembly GCF_036172605.1). Taxonomy (NCBI): domain Eukaryota; kingdom Metazoa; phylum Chordata; class Amphibia; order Anura; family Pelobatidae; genus Pelobates; species Pelobates fuscus. The sequence goes on from NC_086321.1 coordinate 131,527,227, forward strand.
GAGTGACAGTGTGCCGGGAGGCTGCATTTTAGTGACCAGCCTCCTCACACAAAAAAATACCTATTTTTATCTAGTTATCAATTCCCTGGTAGTCCAGTGGTCTCCCTCCCTGGTGGTTGGTGGGATAACTATCCGGTCTGCAGCTTTTGCCAGGTGCCATGTGGTAGAGATCTCATGGGCTCTGGCATGTGAAGTGTCAGAGTGTTACCGTGGTAACCCACGGCAACACTCTGATTGGCTGAACTAGTGAGACCTCTACCACATGGTCTGCAGCTCTGTAACCAGCGGAGCTGCAGACTGGAGGTGCTAGGCTCTCTCTTCCCTGGCAGACTGAATGCAGGTATAAAATGTAATCCACCGGTGTCCCCCCTCCCGGTGTCGGATCATTGGTCACAGGTCAAGGACCCGATGGATTAGTCTGCCCTAAGACCAATTAGGTGGTCGCAAGGCTCCAGTCAGTGCAAGGCCTTAGATGGCCACCTAAGTCGTCTCTGTCTGCGCCCCCTTCTGCTTCAGCTCACTGATACCTTGGCACAGTGCACCCTATGCACCCACTCACAACTGACCCTGGCATCATATTTGGCCAGTGAAACCTTTGACATGTAGTATTGTACACTACTAATATGTAGATATTAGCTGTAATCTCATGATTTCCTTTCTATCCAGCACCTATTAACAAATGTTGTAGAGGCCTATGTATATTGACTGCGATTACACTACGCTGGACTCTGCATTTTTGAGGTTCTGTTCTTTTTGACTTTTTTAAACTTTCCACACCTATCTTAAATCATCCCAACAACCCATTTTCCTTTCCACTATCATTTCATCCTTTCCGTTTCTCATTCATTCCTTTCATTAGGTCAGCAACTATTTATTTGTCGTTACAACCTTCATCTTCCCCTTTTACTGCACCCCCCACCCCATGTCCTATTAACAATGGGACAATTTTGTTGGTGAACTAATAAAAAAAGCACATTAGGTAAATTCATTGAAAGCTGCTTGTTGGAGTTTCCACTACATTGCTTGTCCTCAGACTTCCTTTTCATAAATTAATTAAAGAGACTAAAATAGGATGCTTTGAAGTAACCACTCTCCCTTTGATAATGGGCCAGTGGCATGGAAAGAATTAATACAGAAGAGAGTCATTTGTGCTTCTTCTCTTGGAGTGACTAATAGGTTAATGCATTCACTTCCAGTTGTTCATACTTCAATACAGGAGGACAAACTCACACATGTTTGTGCTTACTCCGCATTACTGGAGAGCAATGTGCTGTGTTCCTGAAAAATGAAATGTGCTTCCTAGAATTTTAAAACTATTTCCTGAACATGGAATGATTGGTATAGTCAGTGTACTAAAATCTAATAAAAAATAATCTATATTTAATTTAATCTCTAGTTGGAAATAAATTAGCGATGGTTTGTTTTAACAATATATATAGTCAATACAATGTTCAACAAAAATCTGCACACCAGTCAAGCCATAAGACTTGCTTTTCCCACAGAAATCACAAATTTGCAGTGATGTTACTACCGCAAAGGATTCTGGGTGGGCATATGCAAATTAGTCCTTTGTATTGACTATCCACAGACTTTAGGTGAAAAAGGTTTTCAATCACAATTTTTCCCCACCATAACTTTTTTGGTTTTTGCTTCGTATATATATATATGAAGCAATAAGAGATGCACTCTCAGGTCTTAATAAATCATTAGTCAGTATTTATTTTCCCAAAAAGGTTTACATCATCCGATCGACGTTTCGACCCCTCAGGGTCTTCCTCAAGATCCTATATATATATATGTTTGATCCTGAGGAAAGTCTGCAAGGAGGACTGAAACGTTGATCTAATTTTAAAATAATCCAATAAAGAATTGAATTTTTATCACAGACCGTGAGTGCTGCTAATATCTTTTGCTACTTGAATACTCTTGAGCCCTGGCTGGCAACCGGCAATTTATAATATTTCCAGCTTGTTTGCAGGGATGAAAATTGCTTCATATATATAGATAGTGATGTCCCGAACTGTTCGCTGGCGAATAGTTCCTGGCGAACATCGCTTGTTGGCGTTCGCCACGGACAGCGAACACATGCGCTGTTCGATCCGCCCCCTATTCGTCATCATTGAGTAAACTTGACCCTGTACCTCACAGTCAGCAGACACATTCCAGCCAATCAGCAGCAGACCCTCCCTCCCAGACCTTCCCACCTCCTGGACAGCATCCATTTTACATTCATTGTGAAGCTGCATTCTTAGTGAGAGTAGGGACAGTGTAGCTGCTGCTGATTTGATAGGGAAATTGATAGCTAGGCTAGTGTATTCAGTGTCCACTACAGTCTTGAATGACTCATCTGATCTCTGCTGTAAGGACAGCACCCCAAAAAGCCCTTTTTAGGGCTAGAACATCAGCCTTTTTTTTCTGTGTAATGTAATTGCAGTTGCCTGCCTGCCAGCCTGTGTCTCAGGCTCACAGCATATACTGTGCCCACTTGCCCAGTGCCACCACTCACTCACTGGTGTCACAATAGCTTGCATTTAACAAAAAAAACCTTTTGGGACTGTAATATAATAGCAGTCAGTTTCCTTCACTAGTGTGCGTTTCAGGGCCTGCCAGGGCACAGTGTCACACCAGTGCAACTCATATCTGGTGTAACAGTAGTGTACATTTTTTTTTTTTAAATACAATTTTGACTGTAATAGATTGAATAGCAGTTAGTTGTCTGCCAGCGTGTGTGTCAGGCTCACAGCGTATAGTGTGCCCACTTGCCCAGTGCCACTACTCATATCTGGTGTAACAATAGCTTGCATTTAACAAAAAAAAACTTTTTGGACTGTAATATAATAGCAGTCAGTTTCCTTCACTAGTGTGCGTTTCAGGGCCTGCCAGGGCACAGTGTCACACCAGTGCAACTCATATCTGGTGTAACAGTAGTGTACATTTTTTAAAAAAATACAATTTTGACTGTAATAGATTGAATAGCAGTTAGTTGTCTGCCAGCGTTTGTGTCAGGCTCACAGCGTATACTGTGCCCACTTGCCCAGTGCCACCACTCATATCTGGTGTCACATTAGCTTGCATTTAACAAAAAAAGAACTTTTTGGACTGTAATATAATAGCAGTCAGTTTCCTTCACAAGTGTGCGTTTCAGGGCCTGCCAGGGCACAGTGTCACACCAGTGCAACTCATATCTGGTGTAACAGTAGTGTACATTTTTTAAACAAAATACAATTTTGACTGTAATAGATTGAATAGCAGTTAGTTGTCTGCCAGCGTGTGTGTCAGGCTCACAGCGTATACTCTGCCCACTTGCCCAGTGCCACCACTCATATCTGGTGTCACAATAGCTTGCATTTAACAAAAAAAACTTTTTGGACTGTAATATAATAGCAGTCAGTTTCCTTCACTAGTGTGCGTTTCAGGGCCTGCCAGGGCACAGTGTCACACCAGTGCAACTCATATCTGGTGTAACAGTAGTGTACATTTTTTTTTTAAAATACAATTTTGACTGTAATAGATTGAATAGCAGTTAGTTGTCTGCCAGCGTTTGTGTCAGGCTCACAGCGTATACTGTGCCCACTTGCCCAGTGCCACCACTCATATCTGGTGTCACATTAGCTTGCATTTAACAAAAAAAAACCTTTTTGGACTGTAATATAATAGCAGTCAGTTTCCTTCACAAGTGTGCGTTTCAGGGCCTGCCAGGGCACAGTGTCACACCAGTGCAACTCATATCTGGTGTAACAGTAGTGTACATTTAAAAAAAAAAAAAATACAATTTTGACTGTAATAGATTGAATAGCAGTTAGTTGTCTGCCAGCGTGTGTGTCAGGCTGACAGCGTATACTCTGCCCACTTGCCCAGTGCCACCACTCATATCTGGTGTCACAATAGCTTGCATTTAACAAAAAAAAAACTTTTTTGGACTGTAATATAATAGCAGTCAGTTTCCTTCACTAGTGTGCGTTTCAGGGCCTGCCAGGGCACAGTGTCACACCAGTGCAACTCATATCTGGTGTAACAGTAGTGTACATTTTTAAAAAAAAAAAAAAATTTTGACTGTAATAGATTGAATAGCAGTTAGTTGTCTGCCAGCGTTTGTGTCAGGCTCACAGCGTATACTGTGCCCACTTGCCCAGTGCCACCACTCATATCTGGTGTCACATTAGCTTGCATTTAACAAAAAAAGAACTTTTTGGACTGTAATATAATAGCAGTCAGTTTCCTTCACAAGTGTGCGTTTCAGGGCCTGCCAGGGCACAGTGTCACACCAGTGCAACTCATATCTGGTGTAACAGTAGTGTACATTTAAAAAAAAAAAAATACAATTTTGACTGTAATAGATTGAATAGCAGTTAGTTGTCTGCCAGCGTGTGTGTCAGGCTGACAGCGTATACTCTGCCCACTTGCCCAGTGCCACCACTCATATCTGGTGTCACAATAGCTTGCATTTAACAAAAAAAACCTTTTTTGGACTGTAATATAATAGCAGTCAGTTTCCTTCACTAGTGTGCGTTTCAGGGCCTGCCAGGGCACAGTGTCACACCAGTGCAACTCATATCTGGTGTAACAGTAGTGTACATTTTTTAAAAAAAATACAATTTTGACTGTAATAGATTGAATAGCAGTTAGTTGTCTGCCAGCGTTTGTGTCAGGCTCACAGCGTATACTGTGCCCACTTGCCCAGTGCCACCACTCATATCTGGTGTCACATTAGCTTGCATTTAACAAAAAAAGAACTTTTTGGACTGTAATATAATAGCAGTCAGTTTCCTTCACAAGTGTGCGTTTCAGGGCCTGCCAGGGCACAGTGTCACACCAGTGCAACTCATATCTGGTGTAACAGTAGTGTACATTTTTTAAACAAAATACAATTTTGACTGTAATAGATTGAATAGCAGTTAGTTGTCTGCCAGCGTGTGTGTCAGGCTCACAGCGTATACTCTGCCCACTTGCCCAGTGCCACCACTCATATCTGGTGTCACAATAGCTTGCATTTAACAAAAAAAACTTTTTGGACTGTAATATAATAGCAGTCAGTTTCCTTCACTAGTGTGCGTTTCAGGGCCTGCCAGGGCACAGTGTCACACCAGTGCAACTCATATCTGGTGTAACAGTAGTGTACATTTTTTTTTTAAAATACAATTTTGACTGTAATAGATTGAATAGCAGTTAGTTGTCTGCCAGCGTGTGTGTCAGGCTCACAGCGTATAGTGTGCCCACTTGCCCAGTGCCACTACTCATATCTGGTGTCACAATAGCTTGCATTTAACAAAAAATAACTTTTTGGACTGTAATATAATAGCAGTCAGTTTCCTTCACTAGTGTGCGTTTCAGGGCCTGCCAGGGCACAGTGTCACACCAGTGCAACTCATATCTGGTGTAACAGTAGTGTACATTTAAAAAAAAAAAAAAAAAATTTTGACTGTAATAGATTGAATAGCAGTTAGTTGTCTGCCAGCGTTTGTGTCAGGCTCACAGCGTATACTGTGCCCACTTGCCCAGTGCCACAACTCATATCTGGTGTCACATTAGCTTGCATTTAACAAAAAAAGAACTTTTTGGACTGTAATATAATAGCAGTCAGTTTCCTTCACAAGTGTGCGTTTCAGGGCCTGCCAGGGCACAGAGTCACACCAGTGCAACTCATATCTGGTGTAACAGTAGTGTACATTTTTTAAACAAAATACAATTTTGACTGTAATAGATTGAATAGCAGTTAGTTGTCTGCCAGCGTGTGTGTCAGGCTCACAGCGTATACTCTGCCCACTTGCCCAGTGCCACCACTCATATCTGGTGTCACAATAGCTTGCATTTAACAAAAAAAACTTTTTGGACTGTAATATAATTGCAGTCAGTTTCCTTCACTAGTGTGCGTTTCAGGGCCTGCCAGGGCACAGTGTCACACCAGTGCAACTCATATCTGGTGTAACAGTAGTGTACATTTAAAAAAAAATTTTTTTTGACTGTAATAGATTGAATAGCAGTTAGTTGTCTGCCAGCGTGTGTCAGGCTCACAGCGTATAGTGTGCCCACTTGCCCAGTGCCACCACTCATATCTGGTGTCACAATAGCTTGCATTTAACAAAAAAAAAACTTTTTGGACTGTAATATAATAGCAGTCAGTTTCCTTCACTAGTGTGCGTTTCAGGGCCTGCCAGGGCACAGTGTCGCACCAGTGCAACTCATATCTGTAGCGTTACTTACCTTATCCGGGGGCCGGCCGCGGTCCTCTCTTCAAGCCGCGCCCGGTCCTGCGAGAAGACAGGAAGACGGGCAGTGACCGCGAGATGCGGTCACGTGTCCCGCCTGCAGCTAAGAGCGCGCCGCGAGTCTCGGGCGCGCTCTTAAAGAGACAGTGGGAACCTAAATTGCAAAAAGGCTCCCATTGGCTCCTGTCATGCCAATCACCCCATACACTTACCTGTTGGGGGTGTGGAAGTGACAGGAGCCAATCACATTAGTTTGAAGGCTACTTATACTTACCCTTTTCCCTTAGTTCCTTGCCCTATCGTGGTTTCTGCTTCAGTTCCCTTTAGTGCTTGTTGTGTTCAGTTGTGTTTCTCCGTATTTGACCTTGGCTTTGTATTCTGACTTCGTTTTCGCTTTATCCTTGTCTGTTCTGTTTGCCGGCTTGCTGATTCCTGTGTACCAGACCCCGGCTAGTTCTCGTTTACGCTGTCTCTTTGTGCCCTTGACCTCGGATCGTTCCTGACTCTGTACTTCTCCTATTACGTCGAGTCCGGCCACTCTAAGGTCCGGTAGACGTATCTCTCCTCTGTGCTGTCTTCTGTTTGGCTGGATCCTGCGTGTAGGGGTATATTCTCGTTACATTACGATAGGGCCATGGACCCCGCAGATTTAGCTCAACAGATGGCGTCCCATGAGGCTAGATTTGTAGAGCAGGATCACCGTATGGATCAGATAGCTCAGGCGCTCCAGACGCTCTTAGCTAGAACCATTCCAGCAACCACACCTAACCCTCCTACACCCCTGCTTCCTGAAGTATCCACTTTGCCTACTACTTCGGCCCATTTAACACCTTCTCCTAGGTATGGAGGGGATTCCAAGACATGCAGAGGGTTCATTAACCAAATAGAGTTTCATTTTGAGATGTATCCACGTTCGTTTCCCACAGAGAGGTCTAAAGTTGGGTTCCTTATGCACCAACTTACCGACAAAGCACTAGAATGGGCGAATCCTATTTGGGAAGCTAATGGACCTATGGTGCATGACTTTCACAGTTTTCTTACAGCATTTCGCAGAACTTTTGACACTATGAAAAGGTCTAAAAATGCCGCAAGAGCATTAATGAGAGTTAAACAGGGTTCTAGGTCTGTGGCTGATTACGCTATTCAGTTTCGTACTCTTGCCTCACAGGTAGATTGGACCAACAATGGGTTAACTACTGCCTTCATGGAAGGCTTATCAGACTCTATATTGGATGAGGTAGCAGCTAAGGAACTTCCTGTTGCTTTAGAGGACCTTATTGACTACCTCATTGATATAGATAATAGGATTCGTGACAGGCTCTATACCAAGAACAGAAATAGACGTTTTGCTACACCTATTCACCCCAGAGTTGATACACCGGAGAGTGTAAAAGTATCTGAAGAGGAACCTATGCAATTAGGGGTTGCCAAACTCTCTGATAATGAAAAATTACATAGGAGAAGGGGGGGACTCTGCCTATATTGTGGTAGGAGAGACCATATGGTAAAGGAATGTCCTTTGCTCCCGGAAAACTCTCGCACCTAAGACCTTATAGGGGACTGGCCTTGGGTGTGATTTCTAAGTCTCCTACATTGCCTCCTAACCGACTGCTTCTCCCTGTTTCTTTACATATGAGAGAGAGTTGTATCGTTGAAAATATATATGCTCTGGTTGACTCTGGGGCAGCTGAGAATTTTATAGACTCTAGTTTTGTAAAGAAAAACAACATTCCCATCAGGGAGAAGGAGATACCCTTGCCCGTTGAGGCAGTGGCGGATCCAGAACCTGATCTCGGGAGGGGCACTTGTAGATTATTTAAAGAAATAATCCAGGCACAATAACCACTACAGCTCAGTGTAGTAGTTATGGCGCCAGTAGTGCCAGGATCCCATCCCAGAGTAAGTAGTCAAACCGTTTAAGAACAGTTTGATAACTTACCTGGGGTCTGCTGGGATACTGGGCATAGGAGCAGTGGTATGTGTTAGGGGTGAAGTGTGTGTGAAAGGTGCAGTGTGTGTGTGTGTGTGAGCGGTGAAGTGTGTGTGCAAGTGCGTGAGGGCGGCAGTGTATGTCAGGGTTGCAGTGTGTGTGTTAGGGGGCAGTGTATGTGTGGGGCAGTGGGTGTGTGAGAGAGAGCGGCAGTGTGTGTGTGTGTGAGGGTGGCAGTGTGTGTGAGAGTTGCAGTGTGTGTGTGTTTGGGGCGGTGTGTGTATGGGGGGCAGTGTTTGTGGGGCAGTGTGTGTAGTGTGTGTATGGGGGCAGTGTTTGTGGGGCAGTGTGTGTAGTGTGTGTATGGGGGCAGTGTTTGTGGGACAGTGTGTGTATGAGGGCAGTGTGTGTAGTATGTGTTTGTGGGGCAGTGTGTGTATGGGGGCAGTGTGTGTAGTGTGTGCATGGGGGCAGTGTTTGTGGGGCAGTGTGTGTAGTGTGTGCATGGGGGCAGTGTTTGTGGGGAAATGTGTGTAGTGTGTGTATGGGGGCAGTGTCTGTGGGGCAGTGTGTGTAGTGTGTGTATGGGGGCAGTGTTTGTGGGGCAGTGTGTGTAGTGTGTGTATGGGGGCAGTGTTTGTGGGGCAGTGTGTGGTGTGTGTATGGGGGCAGTGTTTGTGGGGCAGTGTGTGTAGTGTGTGTATGGGGGCAGTGTGTGTAGTGTGCATGGGGGAGTGTGTGTATGGGGGGCAGTGTTTGTAGTGTGTGTATAGGGGGCAGTGTGTGTAGTGTGTATAGGGGGCAGTGTGTGTAGTGTGTGTATGGGGGGCAGTGTTTCTGTGGTAGTGTGTGTATGGGGCAGTGTGTAAGGAGGCTTTTTTTTTATTTATTTAATTAAACTTAATATATTTATGTCCCCCCCTCCCTCTTTACCTTTATTGATGAGGAGGGGGGACATATTTCGTTCCCTGGTGGTCCAGTGGGATTCCCTGGTGGTCCAGTGGGATTCCCTGGTGGTCCGGTGGTGGTGAGGTGAACTCTAGCCCAGCTACAGGGCTAGAGTTCACTCTCGCGAGATTTGGAGCGTTGCCGTGGTTACCGCGGCAACGCTCCAAATCTCGCGAGAGGAGGACCCGGAGGAGCTGCAGGTAAGAGCTCCTGGGTCCTCTCTCACTCCCTCCCCTGCCGGCTGTCAGCACAGTGCCTGCGGACCGGGGAGGGAGATCAGAGATCTCCCTCCCCGGTCCGCAGGCACATTGCAGGGCTGGCACTTGGGCAATGCCAGCCCTGCATTAGCCGGCAGGGGAGAATCTCGGGGGGGGGGGGCAATTGCCCCGTTGCCCCCCCCCTGGATCCGCCACTGCGTTGAGGCCATAGATGGTAGACCATTGATATCTCCAGTTGTTACTCATGAGACTGCACTGTTACACATGTACACAGGGGTTTTACACTATGAAACCATTCGGTTCCAGGTCATCACCTCTCCCTCTTCACAGTTAGTGTTAGGGTATCCATGGTTACGTGCCCACAATCCCATTTTTGACTGGGAGACAGGGCAGATAAAATCATGGAGTGAAGCCTGCCATGAGTCATGTACTATTGAAGTCACTCCTGTGAATTCTATTAATGTTCCTACCATTCCTCCTTTGTCTACGGCTATACCCTCTCAGTATTTATCTTTAAAGACTGTCTTTGATAAAAGAGAGGCTGACAAATTACCGCCTCACAGACCCTACGATTGTGCTATTGACTTGTTGCCTGGCACTATACCTCCAAAGGGCAGGGTGTACCCTCTATCGGTTCAAGAAAACCGTGTCATGGAGGAATACATTAAAGAATCATTAGACAAGGGATTTATTAGGAGATCCTCTTCTCCGGCTGGAGCGGGGTTCTTCTTTGTATCAAAAAAAGAAGGTGATTTAAGACCTTGCATTGATTATAGAGGTCTTAATAAAATCACCATCAAAAATGCTTACCCTATACCATTAATAACAGAATTGTTTGACAGGCTCAAACATGCTACGGTATTCACCAAATTAGATCTTAGAGGAGCATACAATTTGATACGTATAAAAAAGGACCACGAATGGAAGACAGCCTTTAACACTAGGTCAGGTCATTATGAGTATACCGTCATGCCATTTGGGCTTTGCAATGCCCCAGCAGTATTCCAAGAATTTATTAATGATGTCTTAAGGGACTTTATTCACTCATTTGTTATTGTGTACTTGGATGACATTTTAATATATTCTACAGACTTACACACTCATCACAGACATGTTACGACAGTTCTGAAGACCCTTCTTGCTAATGGTCTTTATTGCAAACTAGAAAAATGTCTATTCGACCAATCCGAGGTCCAGTTTTTGGGGTATTTGATTTCCGCTAAGGGTTTTCGGATGGATCCCCAGAAGCTCGCTGAGGTCATAGAATGGCCTCTGCCGCAAGGTCTGAAAGCCATCCAGCGTTTTCTGGGTTTCTCTAATTATTATAGACGTTTTATCAAAGGTTTTTCGTCTATCGTAGCACCTATTACTCGTATGACTAAAAAGGATGGCAATACACGTGCCTGGTCTACCGAGGCACTTCAGGCTTTTGACTTTCTTAAGACTATGTTCGCCTCTGCATCTATTTTACAGCATCCTGTCCCCTCATTGCCATATATACTTGAGGTTGATGCTTCCGATATAGGGGTAGGTGCTGTCTTATCCCAAAGAGAGTCTCCTGACAAGCCATTGCATCCTTGTGGCTTCTTTTCTAAACAAATGTCCAAAGCAGAAAGGAATTATGATGTGGGTAATCGCGAACTCCTTGCTATCATTTTAGCACTCAAAGAATGGAGACATTTGTTAGAGGGCACTAAGGATCCTATCCTCATATTTACGGATGATAAGAACCTATCCTACCTTAGCGAAGCTAAAAGATTGTCTTCCAGGCAGGCTAGGTGGTCACTGTTCTTGTCCCATTTCAATTATATAATCACCTATAGGCCAGGTGATCGGAACACTAAAGCGGACGCTCTGTCCAGACAGTTCGAGACTATTGACAAACAGGAGATTGATGTTACTCCTGTCATTCCCCCAGACAGGATAATAGCAACTACTATATTGTCTATTTCCTCGTCCCTCTTGCAGGCCATACAAGCGAAACAAAGCATGGCACCTAGCGAGAGGCCTAATGATAAATTGTTCGTTGACGTTCCCGAGAGACTATTGACAAACAGGAGATTGATGTTACTCCTGTCATTCCCCCAGACAGGATAATAGCAACTACTATATTGTCTATTTCCTCGTCCCTCTTGCAGGCCATACAAGCGAAACAAAGCATGGCACCTAGCGAGAGGCCTAATGATAAATTGTTCATTGACGTTCCCGAGAGACGGTATATTCTGTCACTGTATCATGATACTAAGACTGCTGGACATCCTGGTATTTCCAAAACGGTGTCAGCCGTTTCTCGGTATTTTTGGTGGGATACCTTACGTAAGGATGTCACTGACTATATAAGTGCTTGTACTACTTGTGCATGTATGAAATCCTCTCATAGAGTTCCTTGTGGGCTGTTGCATCTGTTACCCGTTCCCGAGAGACCTTGGTCTAATCTATCAATGGATTTTATTGTTGAATTACCCCCTTCGAATGGTAACACAGTCATCCTAATGATAGTAGATCGGTTTTCCAAAATGGCTCACTTTGTGTCTCTTCGCAAGTTGCCCACTTCCAAGGAACTGGCTCTTATCTTCGCTAGAGAAGTGTTTCGATTACATGGTATTCCCTTATCTGTTGTATCCGATAGGGGTAGCCAATTTATTTCCAGGTTCTGGAAAGCCTTTTGTTCGGAGATGGGTATTTCTCTCTCATTTTCTTCCGCTTACCATCCCCAGTCTAATGGAGCTGCTGAACGTGCCAACCAGTCTCTGGAGCAGTACCTCCGTTGTTTTGTGTCTCACCATCAGGACAATTGGTCTGACCTGCTTCCTTGGGCTGAATTTGCTCGGAATAACGCCACTCATGATTCTTCCGGCAAAAGCCCTTTTTACGTTGTCTATGGCCAGTATCCCGTTGTTCTTCCGGCTGCATTCTCCTCACAGGGCATGCCAGTTCTGGATGAACATTTGGCTGGTTTGCGTAATACTTGGGAGCAGGTTCAGCGTTCTTTGGTGGACTCTGCTGCCCGCCAGAAGGCTCAGGCTGACAAGCATCGCAGAGCGGCTCCTTCCTATGTTGTGGGGGACAGGGTTTTGCTTTCCACACGGAATATTCGCCTCCGGGTGCCTTCTATGAAATTGGCTCCCCGCTTCATTGGTCCTTATCGCATTATACATAAGGTTAATCCCGTTTCTTATGCCTTGGGTCTGCCTAAGAATCTGCGTATACCTAATGTCTTTCACACCTCGTTATTGAAGCCTTACGTACGCAACCGCTATACCCGGCATACTCCCCCTCCCCCTCCTGTCTCTGTGGAGGGTCATGAGGAGTTCGAAGTGTCTGCTGTTCTTGACTCTCGTTTCCTTAGGGGTCGGCTTCAGTACTTGGTACATTGGAAGGGTTATGGGCCTGAGGAGCGCAGTTGGATTTCTGCGGATGCTGTTCATGCTCCCCGCCTTGTACGTTCTTTCCATTCGCGTTTTCCTGCCAGGCCTGGTCCTGCCCGCCCGGAGGGCGTGTCCTCAGGGGGGGGTACTGTAGCGTTACTTACCTTATCCGGGGGCCGGCCGCGGTCCTCTCTTCAAGCCGCGCGCGGTCCTGCAGCTGCACGAGCCGCGCGCGGCTCATCCGACTCTCCTAACAGGAAGACGGGCAGTGACCGCGAGATGCGGTCACGTGTCCCGCCTGCAGCTAAGAGCGCGCCGCGAGTCTCGGGCGCGCTCTTAAAGAGACAGTGGGAGCCTAAATTGCAAAAAGGCTCCCATTGGCTCCTGTCATGCCAATCACCCCATACACTTACCTATTGGGAGTGTGGAAGTGACAGGAGCCAATCGCATTAGTTTGAAGGCTACTTATACTTACCCTTTTCCCTTAGTTCCTTGCCCTATCGTGGTTTCTGCTTCAGTTCCCTTTAGTGCTTGTTGTGTTCAGTTGTGTTTCTCCGTATTTGACCTTGGCTTTGTATTCTGACTTCGTTTTCGCTTTATCCTTGTCTGTTCTGTTTGCCGGCTTGCTGATTCCTGTGTACCAGACCCCGGCTAGTTCTCGTTTACGCTGTCTCTTTGTGCCCTTGACCTCGGATCGTTCCTGACTCTGTACTTCTCCTATTACGTCGAGTCCGGCCACTCTAAGGTCCGGTAGACGTATCTCTCCTCTGTGCTGTCTTCTGTATGGCTGGATCCTGCGTGTAGGGGTATATTCTCGTTACAATATCTGGTGTAACAGTAGTGTACATTTTAAAAAAAAAAATACAATTTTGACTGTAATAGATTGAATAGCAGTTAGTTGTCTGCCAGCGTGTGTGTCAGGCTCACAGCGTATAGTGTGCCCACTTGCCCAGTGCCACCACTCATATCTGGTGTCACAATAGCTTGCATTTAACAAAAAAAAAACTTCTTGGACTGTAATATAATAGCAGTCAGTTTCCTTCACTAGTGTGCGTTTCAGGGCCTGCCAGGGCACAGTGTCACACCAGTGCCACTCATATCTGTTGTCACAGCATCTTGCACGCATAGTACCACTAATCGAAAAAAAAATGACAGGCAGAGGCAGGCCACCCCGCAGGGGCCGTCGTGGTCATGGTGCTGTGATTCCCTTTGGCCCTAGAATAATGCCCAGTGTTCAGAGGCCACGTACCCTGAACTTGAAACGTTCTGAGGACATAGTTGACTGGCTAACACAGGACACCCAATCTTCTACAGCCTCCGCTCGGAACCTCGACGCACCATCCTCCTCCAGCTTAGCTTCGGGCACCTCTCAAGTTACCACTCGCCCACCTGCCACCACCACCAACACTAGCACCACAGCCGCTTCACTTGGTATGTCAGAGGAGTTATTTACACATCAGTTGGAAGAAATGAGTGATGCGCAACCATTATTGCCAGAGGATGTAGATAACAGGGATATGTCTCAGTCAGGCAGCATTACACACGTACGGTGTGATGATGATGATGTTGTACCCACTGCTGCTTCCTTTGCTGAGTTGTCAGATACAAGTGAAGCGGTTGATGATGACGATGCGTCCGTGGATGTCACGTGGGTGCCCGCTAGAAGAGAAGAAGAACAGGGGGAAAGTTCAGATGGGGAGACAGAGAGGAGGAGGAGGAGACGAGTTGGAAGCAGGGGGAGGTCATCGCAAGGAGCTAGTGGCACAGTCAGACAGCATGCATCGGCACCCGGGGTCAGCCAGACAGCACGCCAATCAACGCATGCTGTTGCCACCACCAGAATGCCGTCATTGCAGAGCTCAGCAGTGTGGCATTTTTTGTGTGTGTCTGCCTCTGACAACAGCGATGCTATTTGCAACCTGTGCCAAAAGAAACTGAGTCGTGGGAAGTCCAACACCCACCTAGGTACAACTGCTTTGCGAAGGCACATGATCGCACATCACAAACGCCTATGGGATCAACACATGAGTACAAGCAGCACACAAACTCAAAGCCGCCATCCTCCTCCTGGTCCAGCATCTTCAGCCACGTTAACCACTGCTGTCCTCCTTGCCCCCTCTCAACCATCCGCCCCTCCGTCTCTCGCCTTGAGCAGTTCCTGCTCATCTGCCCACAGTCAGGTGTCTGTCAAGGACATGTTTGAGCGTAAGAAGCCAATGTCACAAAGTCACCACCTTGCCCGGCGTCTGACAGCTGGCTTGACTGAACTCTTAGCCCGCCAGCTTTTACCATACAAGCTGGTGGAGTCTGAGGCGTTCAAAAAATTTGTAGCTATTGGGACACCGCAGTGGAAGGTACCTGGCCGAAATTTCTTAGCACAAAAGGCAATCCCCAACCTGTACTCGATTGTGCAAAAGGAAGTAATGGCATGTCTGGCACACAGTGTTGGGGCAAGGGTCCATCTGACCACTGATACCTGGTCTGCAAAGCATGGTCAGGGCAGGTATATCACCTACACTGCGCATTGGGTAAACCTGCTGACGGCTGCCAAGCATGGAATGCGTGGCTCTGCAGAGGAGTTGGTGACACCGCCACAACTTGCAGGCAGGCCTGCTGCCACCTCCTCTACTCCTCCTACTCCATTCTCTTCCATAACCTCCTCGGCTGAGTCCTCTCCTGCTGCGCCTTGCTCCACATCAACTGCACCCCCCCAGCTCCCCAGGTACTGTTCCACATCCCGGATACGGCAGTGTCACGCCGCCTTGGGGTTGACTTGCCTGAAAGCAGAGAGTCACACCAGACCAGCACTCCTGTCCGCTCTGAACGCACAGGTGGATCAGTGGCTGACTCCGCACCAACTGGAGATCGGAAAAGTGGTTTGTGACAACGGAAGAAATTTGTTGGCGGCATTGCATTTGGGCAAGTTGACACATGTGCCGTGCATAGCACATGTGTGTAATCTGATCGTACAACGCTTTGTGCATAAGTACCCAGGCTTACAGGGCGTCCTTAAGCAGGCCAGGAAGGTGTGCGGCCATTTCAGGCGTTCCTACACGGCCATGGCGCACTTTTCCGATATCCAGCGGCGAAACAACATGCCAGTGAGGCGCTTGATTTGCGACAGCCCGACACGATGAAATTCAACCCTCCTAATGTTCGACCGCCTGCTCCAACAAGAACAAGCCGTTAACGAGTATTTGTATGACCGGGGTGCTAGGACATCCTCTGCGGAGCTGGGAATTTTTTTGCCACGTTACTGGACGCTCATGCGCAATGCCTGTAGGCTCATGCGTCCTTTTGAAGGGGGGAGCAAACCTAGTCAGTCGCACCGAAGGCACCATCAGCAACATCATACCATTTGTTTTCTTCCTGCGAAGAGTGCTGGATGAGGCCATAGATGAGCGTGAAGAGGAAGAGTTGTGGTCACCATCACCACCAGAAACAGCCTTATCAGCATCACTTGCTGGACCTGCGGCAACGCTGGAAGAGGATTGTGAGGAAGAGGAGTCAGAGTGGGAATGTGGCTTTGAGGAGGAGGAGGAAAATAAACCACAACAGGAATCCCAGGGTGCTCGTTGTCACCTATCTGGTACCCGTGGTGTTGTACGTGGCTGGGGGGAAGAACATACCTTCAGAGAGATCACTGAGGACGAGGAACAGGACATGAGTAGCTCGGCATCCAACCTTGTGCAAATGGGGTCTTTCATGCTGTCGTGCCTGTTGAGGGACCCTCGTATAAAAAGGCTGAAGGAGAACGACCTGTACTGGGTGTCCACGCTACTAGACCCCCGGTATAAGCAGAAAGTGCCTGAAATGTTACCGAATTACGGCAAGTCGGAAAGGATGCAGCAGTTCCAAAATCAATTATAAAGTATGCTTTACACAGTGTATAAGGGTGATGTTACAGCACAAAAGGAATCTAACAGGGGAAGAGGTGAAAGTAATCCTCCTCACCCCACGACCACGGCGGCAAGGACAGGACGCTTTACAGACGTGTTGTTGATGGAGGACATGCGGAGCTTTTTAAGTCCTACGCATCGCCACAGCCCTTCGGGGTCCACCCTCAGAGAACGACTCAACCGACAGGTAGCAGACTACCTCGCCTTAACTGCAGATATCGACACTCTGAGGAGCGATGAACCCCTTGACTACTGGGTGTGCAGGCTTGACCTGTGGCCTGAGCTATCCCAATTTGCGATAGAACTTCTGGCCTGCCCGGCTTCAAGTGTCCTGTCAGAAAGGACCTTCAGTGCAGCAGGAGGTATTGTCACTGAGATGAGAAGTCGCCTAGGTCAAAAAAGTCTAGATTACCTCACCTTTATTAAGATGAATGAGGGATGGATCCCGAAGGGACTGACAGTGGGCGATACATTCGACTAAAAAAGGCCTGATGAAGGGGACTACTTAACACACCACTCCTATCTGGTGGCACATTAGATTGCACGCGCAGTGCCCCAAATTTGAAGTAGGAGGACCGACCAAGCATCTTTTTCCATCTCCCGCTTCCTAAAATCGATGCCTTATATACACATCCCCTGATAGGGGACGTAACAGGGATTAAACTGATAAGAATAGTACTACTTAACACACCACTCCTATCTGGTGGCACATTAGATTGCACACGCAGTGCCCCAAATTTGAAGTAGGAGGACCGACCAAGCATCTTTTTCCATCTCCCGCTTCCTGGGTGGAGGAAGAGAGACCTTCAATGACATCAGTGAGGACAAGGAATGGGACATGGCTAGCTTGGTATCCAACCTTGTGCAAATGGGGAGTTTGCGGTTGTGCAAATGGACTGTTTGCGGTTGTTTGCGGTGCGTTAAATGGGGAGTTTGGTCTGTCACTGTGAAGCGAGCGTAACCCTTAAACTACCTGATCGATACAACATCATACCTGATGTTTAAAAGCACGTTATTCCAAACAATTTAGGAATGTTAGGTGATTTATGCCCTTTATGGATTAAAACCAGACTCTGCATCAACTATGTAATTTTCCATGGGAGTTTTGCCATGGATCCCCCTCCGTCATGCCACAGTCCAGGTGTTAGTCCCCTTGAAACAACTTTTCCATCACTATTGTGGTCAGAAAGAGTCCCTGTGGGTTTTAAAATTCGCCTGCCCATTGAAGTCTATGGCGGTTTGCCCGGTTCGCCTGTTCGCGTAACATTTGCAGAAGTTCGCTTTCGCCGTTCGCGAACCGAAAATTTTATGTTCACGACCTCACTATATATAGATATATATTTAACTCTGATTGAATTTCCAGATCTGGGATTATTAACCCCTTAAGGATGAATGGGGTCCAAGTTATGAACCAATACAAAACATAGAATTTGTGCTTGTTCTGCCGTAATTTAAGGGTTTCTCTCTAAGTGCCTCCATCTTATATATTGTTTTTTTAAGTAAAGAAAAGGCTTTCATTTAGTTTATTATATGTATACCCAGCACACATTACTTGTAAATAAAATGTTAAAAATCAGAAGAAAATTTGAATTTTTCACATTTTTACTTATAATAATTTTTACACATCCAGTGCAACTAAATAAAAAGATTTCAAAATAATTTTATGTACCAGTCCTGATTGTTAAATGCCTAATATTTGTAGGATCTAAAATATTTTTTGGTAGTTAACGCTAACCTTATACCAACCCCCACTCCAAAACTATACCAATCATACCCCTTACCCTATGCTTGGGCCACGGCCCACACACATAAATGGTCTCCCTCCTTCCGATCCACTTTTGAATCCTGTGGCAAGAAGGAAGAGGTCCCTATAGGCGTGGGTGCTGCCGCAAACATCAGCACTTACCACCAACTTACCACCAACAGAGACATGCCACATTATAAAAGAGCAGCCATATTAAGGTATGTCAGGTAGGCCTTGCTTTCTGATTTAAATTTATGGCAGAGGAAATGGGGATTAGCGAGCAGAGGCGAATACTACTGATTAAATTATGATTTCTTAATTTTGGGCTTCAAAAATAGGGGTCGTACTATACATGGGTGCGTCTTATACGCAGAAAAACACGGTACATTCTTTCTAATTATTATAAGAGCCTGCCTCCCAGCCGATTACATTGTGATCAATGCTGGGCAGATGGCACTGATCACAACCGGCTTAGGGACAGGTAAATAGACCCTGTCATGTTTTTTTCAGACCTTCACAAGCCTGCAGCCCAGAAGCCCCAGCCCAGTGTGATATATACAGTGTAATGAATGGAGTAAAAGGCCTATATACAGCACTGACTTCAAGAGCGGCATAGAGCTCATCGTTTAATGTGGGACCACTAAACATGGCCACAACTGACCTAGGGGAGCCCCAAGTATCAACTGATACATGGAGCTCACTGGTAAGCAGCGATTTAACCCTGCTCACACAAAAACGGCAGGCTGTTCCATTGGGCAAATTGGGTATTATAGCTGAATTTGTGTAGAATGTGTAGAATGGAATGTCCTAACATTGCAAAGGGGTTATACAAATACTTTGCTACAGGTGTCTGAAGACATACAAGTTATAAATTATAGTCTTTGTCAGTGAATCATGAACATTTTGCATGGCAATGGCAAAATGTGATGACAAGTGCTGAGATGGGCTCATGTCGATCGTGATTGCAGCCACCCAAGAGCACTGGAAATCTAAGGGCAGTGCTTATTTCTGTGTGTTTATATTTGGAAAAGTATCTAAGTAAAATGATAAACATAGAAATACAATAAAAAAAAAAAATAGCATTAATTGGGAACTTTTAGAAAATTAACTAAGTGACAGTGCATCTGTAATAGTCATGCAGTAGTCATATATATTGCTCCCATCCCATGGATTGGGATGTCTGTTTCATTTTAATATAAAGTTAAAATAAAACACAGAGTACACCAGCAAAAGGTTAAAACAACTTTTTTAGTTCAATGCTTTGGTGGAATTTCTAGTGTAGTTGCAATTCCCCTTTAACAAGGTTTCAGGTGGTAATTCGTATTTGGCATTTTGTATCTATGTGGTGCACTTGTAACTATTTTTCCCTTTCCTATTGAGTTTATGGATGACAATTTTAATGGCTGATGGATGTTTATAATTGATCGTTGTAAGGTGGAACATTGAATTACAAAATGCTCCATATTTTTACCCAAGGACACACTAAATTCCCCCAGGGTGAAACCCACCAGGGAAAAGTCAGAATGGGTAATTCCTTGGTGTTTGTGTAGAGCTGTCTTGTATATAATACCCATGTCACATTCCAAAATTTGCAGTGAATACAAAAGTATAATATCTCTTTATTATAAAAAAAAAAAATATTTACTGGAAAATAAGTAACAACATTGTAAAGTCTAATTAGCATTATACATTTGAGAAGGCAAAGAACATTCCTTCAAAGTGTGACTAAAAATAGTTTGCAAACCATCCGTAAAGACGTGCGGTTAAAGAAAAAAAAGGTGTAGTATATGCGTGGTGAAAATATAACAAGGACATCCATTGATTTAAGAGTTGCTGGCTCTGAAAATGCAATGCAAATTTAGAAGGACAGGTCTGGAGCAAAGCAAACAACCGGGGCCATGATTAAATAGAGGGAAATTATATAACTATGCTTTTACAAAGACCTTCATTGTACCTGGCAGGTGTCTGCGTGTTGATGTTTGGAAGATGTAAACAGAATGCAGAACATTCTTCTTTCAGATTCATATGAATTAGAAAGGAAATATAAGAAAGTGGTAATACTATGAAAACTGCAGATAAATAAAAGGCTTTATTACAGATCCATTACAGCTGAATTCATTGATGTGTGTGTGTGTTTAGTCATCCAGTCGCGTCCGACTCTTCGTGACCATATGGACCATAGCACTTCAGGTACATCGGTCAGTCACTGCCCCTCTGAGTTCTAACAACTTCATGTTCGTGGCTTCAGTGACCTCATCTATCCATCTCTGTCTCTGTCATACCCTTTTTTGTTTGCCTTCAATCTTTCCCAGCATCAGAGTCTTCTCTAGAGAATCATGCCTTCTCATTATATGGCCAAAATATTTGAGCTTCAACCTCATGATCATAGCTTCCAGTAAACAGTTTGTCTTGATTTCCTGTAGTACGGATTTATTGGATCTTCTTGCAAGGGATTCTAAGCAGGGATTCTTCCAGGGATTCTTCCAAGGGATTCTTCCAAGGGATTCTAAGCAGTTTTTGCCAACACCACAGTTCAAAGGCATCAATTCTACGACGCTCAGCCTTCTTTATAGTCCAGCTCTCACATCCGTATGTTATTACTGGGCATACCATAGTTCTGACTATGCAGACCTTTGTTGATAGTGTAAGATCTTTAGTTTTTACCAACGTGTCCAAGCTTGCCATAGCTTTCCTCCCCAGAAGCAAACGTCTTTTAATTTCATGACTGCCGTCACCATCTGAAGAGATCTTGGATCCCAGGAAAATAAAATCTGTCACTGCCTCCACTTCTTCCCCATCTATTTTCCAGGAACTCAGGAATTCATTGATAAGAAATGCTAAAAAACTTTTTGTATGTTTTTGTACACCTAAAAGGCTATGCTTTTTTTAATCTCTATGCCTTGATTCTAGAATATTTTAAACATTTTCTCCCTACTTCTCTTTGTTAATTTGACCATAAATTGCAGAGGAAAGTTATCAACAATTAATTAATTATTTAACAGAAACATTCCTCCATTATGCCCAGAGGAGATCTTTGACCCTGGATTACCAAGGTTTTGACCAGCAGAACTGGTAAACCTGGATTGATTTGTACTGCATCTGTTTGAATGATTTGTAGGACAGTTCTGAATAAGTAGAATGGCAAAGTGAAAGTCTCTCCAGGGGAATGAAAGAGTATCCCTTTGTCCCAGCATAATAGGACACACAGTGCAATATAATAATCAGACCCTAATTGTGAAATAAAATAAAAATGTTCCTTTATGTCTTCATCTCATTACCTAGGGGAGATAGTAAAAGAAGGAACTGGGACCACCATCTACTACCTTTCATGCTATAAACACTTATCTGAGACTCAGTAGGACCACACTTTTTTCTTCCTTTAAGCCACCATCAGTGATGCAAATAGCCATATTTGTTATTCCAAATGATAAGGGTGTTTTCATTCACGAAAGAGAAACCTGAACCGAAGACCGTGTCAGATCTACCAGCAACCCTTATGTGGCGAAACCGACCTCGTGGAGGGGGCTGCTTGCCCGCCTCTTGCCTTTGGACTATGGCCCTGGGAGATTGGGCCCTTTTACAAAACGTATTCGGCCCTAACAGAGTGCATGTCACTCATTCTGGCCCTTTAAACACAGTTGGGCCATTCGGTACTTGCCCTGTGTGAGCAGTGATACCCCCAGATAGCTATGCCATGGAGCCTATTCATATAATGAAGGACTATGGGAAAGACATTGGCTCCATGGCAATTAAACTGTATTTGTGTGGTCTGCGTGCCATTCACCTAATAATGTGCACGCAGACCTGAGCTATCTGGGGACATGTTACATGTCTGTGTTTAATGTATAAAAAGTAGCTTTATATATTTTAAAACATAATCCTGTATTTAGGTCCCCACATGTGTAATGGAGTTTTGTCTTTGACCTGGGAGATAATTGGATTACTTCTCCAATTATCTCCAGGGCAGAAGGGAGGAAGCCAGGATGCATTGTGGGGATGTTTTACTTTTACTGTTTGAGCCAGATTAAAATACTGCCAGCCAGGGGGAACAAAAGATACTTTTACTAACTTTTGAACCCCTGGTCTGATTCATGCAATTTTTTAATATGTTGTTCCCCTGAATGGACTGATTGTGGATATGTATTTTTATGTAAATGTGATGTATGGTTTTAAAGTTACAGAGTATGTGTGGAAACTGTATTTTTACTGTATGTAATAAATTATGTTAACTGCTTATCTGAGGGGAGGGGATGTGTGGGTTGTACTGTTACTTGATTGGTTATTTTATGCCTCTCCCTGGGTGTGTCCTGTATGTGCACAACCGTAATAAAAACCAGGCTGGGTGTGCCAGGACCTCAGATTCTGCTTGACCCTCAAACCGATGTGTCGTCTCGTTTTTGGGGGAATTGGATTGTATGCTGACTGCCAGGAGTGTAAGCGGATTGTATGCTTTTCCTGTTCGGCTGATTCCAGGGTTCGTGTGTTTCCAGTTCGGGAGTTTCCAGAATTCGTACAGTTTGCAGTTCGGGAGATTGGTGATTGCTGTAGCTGCTGGTCTAGGAAAAAGGGGATTATCGCCTAAACTATTTTTATCCCCTTTTGAGCAAATGGTCCGTTACCCATTATAAGCAATCTCACAGAGTATGTGGTCTGGCCTAGAACTCTTTATGCATAAAGTAAAGTGTCTCTTGCAAAATAATTTTCATGCGTGGTGCCTCGAGACAAGGGTGGACCATTCCTAAGGTATCAATAATCATGGAGAAAATTAAACACATACATACAGGTGCAGATTTATTGGAAAATCATACAACATTTCAGTTCCCACAGGGAATTCCTTTAAATAGTCAATCAATTAAGGTTCTGTTTGAAAAAAAAAAAAGAGGACCGTATGCAAAACAATAGTGGCATTATTATTACATCACACAAAGTGAAATACATGAATTCCATACAAAACTATCATATCAAACGTGCATATAATAGACCATCTAACTCGAATAGATGCTCCTTTGTTTACTCAAAAAAAATGTATATAAATATATATATATTATTGGCAGTACTTTTATTATTAGCCATTACACAGAAAAGGTTCATCAAAACAAACCCATGTCTCCTCCTAAGGTAAAAAAAAGAAAAGAAAATAATGTACAAGGGAAACCACAAAAGCAAAAAAGCAATTAAAAAGATATAGCCTGGATCAGGGTCTCAAGACAGTGACCAAATTCAGAAAACTACTTTCCATAAAGTAGTATATTAGGTCCCTTTAAGGTAAATTGCTAAACTTATAGGTGAAACAATAAAGCTGCGTTGTGTGGTTGTGGTCACATCACCATAAAACGGGCCTTCTTATCAAAATTAAAAAGTGCAATAAAACATCACTACTATTATATATTATAGACTGCCTTTCCAAAAATAAATCCTAATTTAAAAAAAAAAAACCTTATCTTTTGTTTTAGTTTAGGAATTTACCTTGAAGGGACCTAATGTACTACTTTATAGATAGAATTGACACATTGGGAGAACTATTTCTTTATATAATTTTTATTTTCAAGTTTTGGTAATTTGGTCATGTGACTGGTGGGTGGTCATGTGACCAGAGACAATTAGAAAATACATAGCACTTCCAACAATTGATGGAGAGCAGATAACATCTATGCTGCTGCAGCAAAGCCACAAAGGGCGACATGTAGAGAGCTGACTTAGCTGCTGTCCAGTCAATCTGCCCTCCCATGACGTTAGGGCATGCTATGCCATCCCACAAAATGAGGGCTCTAACGCTGTTAGGGCAGCATAGCATGCCCTAAAAATCTAGACCTCCCTCTTTCCGCTGGCTGGATACTTACCTTTCACTCAAATCGCAATCGGGGAACCTGCCTGACAACTCAGACAGCTCCCCTGCTTCCATTCCAGCCTATATGAGTCATGTGATCGCTGTGACACGTACATCGACTCAATGCTTTCCTTTGGGGTTCTGCTTGATATACAATATATAGAAATAAGAGAACGCAATCAATAAGTAAAAAACAATGTAGTAAATAATAAACAGTAAAAATATATGTATGAATGGTTAATCTCCACTGTACATCAACCAACAAAGTTGGTGTTCCAGCAGAAAAAAAACACCGCAGTTCCAAGGGGAGACTCCAGGGGTCTCCAGGGGCTTAACCCCAAAACACTAAGTGAAGAAAACAGAAAGAGAACACGGACTGCTAGTCACAAAGTCAAAAGACAAGCCTCTGACGAAGGTGCTCTATCGTATAGCACCGAATCGCGTGTCAGGTGTTTCTACTTTTCTTTTTTATGGATATTACACATTAAGCACGGCATGGCACTGAATTTGCTTCACTGTTTCCTTTTTCACCTAAAGTAGATACTATGTTATATTTACCTACCACTGTAGCAGTCCAGCAGTTACATTTAGGAAACGAGAGATAACTTATTATTCAGACTGCTAGATCTATATGCAGTAACTGCTATTACCTGTCTTTTCCACTCTCTCTCATAGGACTTCCTTGTAACCTATACTCTATTCATAGATATGTCATGAGCACTCTAAGCTTCACGATATCTATGCTCTGTACCTCCTAAATTCCTTTCTAATATATGGTCTCATTCTACTTTTGTATATATACTATTATATCCTTCCCATTGGTTCTCTTAGGAAGCAGCGTTCTATACTACTATGTGCCTATTTAAGAGATCACTGGATACGCTGCCCCAATCAGTATTTCGAAGACCCTATATAGTTTGGGAGGATAACTGTATTATACTAAGTGCATTTGCACTATTAGAGGCTATGTTGAGGTGGTAGTTCAATTTACCCTTTGCTCCCTGTTTGATATACTAGATATAACAGGTCAAGCACCGCAGAAGTAAATAGAGCCAGATTAAATAAAGCCCACAGTAGCTATCTGCGGTTTTTGATTATACTAGTGATACCCGTATATCATCTAGGGTTTATGTTCTTTCTATCGACTTTATTTTTAATTTACTCTGCACAGGGATATTTCGATCTTTGTAATTAATGTATATAATAGAATTTTCCTAGACTACAGTATATCTCCAGGTAAACACAGCTAGCCACATTTGTCTTTTGACTTTGTGACTAGCATTCTGTGTTCTCTTTCTGTTTTCTTCAATAATAAACAGTATCAAATAATAAAAGCAGCTAAAAACACACTAGAAACTTCTTAACAATTTCAACACATACAATATACTAATAATCGTGTTAGCGATCTATAGGAGAAGCCCACAATTTTATACTGGGTGCTCCACAAGTGATCTTAATGAATGGCCATTATAGTACTGGGGAAACATTACTGCCTAACAGGGACCCGGTCGAGTGCCGCGGTCCTTTAAAACCGTGACCATGCCCCTGTAATGTCAGCCTGTCACTTCTTCCCAGTATCCTGCAGGGAGACAGCGTGGGAGGGAGAGGAAGGATGTTTGCCAGAAGCTCAAGGTAGCAAGGGGAAACGTTAGTGTAGGACCCACCTGAGAGGTTTGCCTTGGCGTGGCAGGTGGGCTAAAGTCTCTCATGGCCATTGGAGAAATTAAATTACCTCCATTTGTTTAAATATGTATAGGGATTTGGGAAGAGCGCAGGTAACTTTTTTCTTTGGTTTTTACTGTATGTATTGGGGCTGATGTGTACTATGGTCGTTGCTGCCTCCCAGGATTGATGGGAGTTTTTTTGTATATGTATCAATGTTTGTGTGTGTCAGGGTGCATGTGTATATGTCGGTGTGTATCTATGTGTGTGTGTGTGTGTCAGTGTGTATCTATATGTGCGTATGTGTCTATATGAATTTGTGTGTATGTGTCGGTGTATTTATATGCATCTGTGTGTTGATGTGCATGTACATCCGTGTAAGTATGTATGTATGTATGTACATACATCCAAGCAAACACCAGCACAACATACAAGCACACTCCTGAAATCTAACACAAATATTACATACAAACACACCCCTGCATTCAAACAAAAAATATATACAAACACACCCCTTCACTGAAACACAAATACTTCACACAAATGTACATCCACATTTAAAAGTGAACATTACATTTAACAACACCCCTGCAATCAAACGCAAACATCACATACAAACACACCCCTGTATTAACCCCTTAAGACCGCAGGACGTTCTATGCCGTCCTTATTTAGATGGCTCTAAAATCCGCAGGGCGGCATAGAACGTCCTGCGATCTTATGTACTTACCCGGTCGCCGGCGATCCCACGCCGGCGATCGCGGTATGGGGGACTTACCTGGGAGCCCAGGGAGTCCCCCTCCGTCCTCTTCGGCCCCCCAGGGCCATGTGATCGCGAGGTCCTTGCGAGGACCCCGCGATCACATGGACGGCATAGCCGTCCAAGGCAGTGCCAGCAGGGGGAGTGCCTGTAATGACAGGTACTCCCCCTGCTGTCTGGAAATAAAATAAAATCAGTTAAAACAGTGTAAAAATAAGATTATATATACTTAGATCATATATATATTTATTATATATATGATCTAAGTATATATATACACATATACACATATACACATAAATATACATACACTGTCTACATGTATTTTAATATTAATATATACATAATTATATATATATATATTAATATCAAAATACACGTACAATGATATTGATTAAATATATATATAATTTTTATTATATATATATTTATATATAATAAAAAATAAATAAATATATAAATACGTTAAAAAATTAAATAAAAAAAATAATACAAAATAAATAGATAAAAATATATAAACATGCGTAATTTCGTTCTAACTGTATTTTAAAATTAATATATATATATTGATATCAAAATACATGTAGAACGAAATAATATATATCTATATACATAAGTATATACGTATATATCACTAAATATATACCTATATATAAATAAAAATAATAAAAAAATTATATACATATATATGCACACATATATATATATATATACACACCTATATATATAATAATTCTACGCATATATTTATGTAATAATTTTACATAATTAGGTCATTTTATTAATTACAATTAGCGGGACCTGCCTGACAACCCATGCTGAAACTATAGGGAATTTAATTTGCTAGCACTATATTTAACCCTGTAACTTTCCAAGACACCATAAAACCTGTACATGGGGGGTACTGTTTTACTCGGAAGACTTTGCTGAACACAAATATTAGTGTTTCAAAACAGTAAAATATATTACAACGACGATATCGTCAGTGACAGTGACATTTTTTGCATTTTCAACACACAAATGGCACTTACACTGACGATATAATTGTTGTGATACGTTTTACTGTTTTGAAACACTAATATTTGTGTTCAGCGAAGTCTCCTGAGTATAACAGTACCCCTCATGTACAGGCTTTATGGTGTTTTCAAAAGTTACAGAGTCAAATATAAGGTTTGCGTTTCAGTTTTTTCACATTAAAATTCGCCAGGTTGCCTTTGAGACCGTATGGTAGCCCAGGAATGAAAATTATCCCCATGATGGCATACCATTTGCAATAGTAGACAACCCAGGGTATTGCAAATATGGTATGTTTTTTTTTTTAGTAGCCACTTAGTCACAAACACTGGCCAAAATTTGCATTCAAATTAGTTTTTTGCATTTTCAAATATTAACACTAACTTTGGCCAATGTTTGTGACCAAGTGGCTACTAAAAAAGACTGGACATACTCCATTTGCAATACCTTGGGTTGTCTACTTTTGCAAATGGTATGCCATCATGGGGGTAATTCTTATTTCTGGGCTACCATATGGTCTCAAAGGCAACGTAACCAATCTGGCGAATTTCAATGTGAAAAAACTGAAATATATATCATGCTATATTTGACCCTGTAACTTCCCATAAAACCTGTACATAGGGGGTACTGTTTTACACGTGAGACATCGCTGAATACAAATATGTGTATTTTATTGTAGTAAAAGCAAACAGTATTATGACATTCACAGTTAGAATGTCACGTAGAACTAAAAAAATTAAAAAAAATCGTATTTTCTCCCATTTTTGTAATATTTTTTTCATATTAAATTATGTTCCATACCTAAATATTTGATGTTAAACGAAAGCCCTGTTTCCCCTGAATAAAATGATATATAATAAGTGTGGGTGCATTTAATATGAAAGAGGGGAACTACGGTTGGACAGACATGTAGCGCAAATGCCAGGTTTTGTTTACGTTTTTTTTGGATCACAACTTGTACATTTGGCTGCGGTCTTAACCCCTTAAGGACCGGCCTGTTTTTGCGATGTTTGTACGTTAAGGACCAGAGCAGTTTTAACACTTTTGTGGTGTTTGTGTTTAGCTGTAATTTTCCGCTCTCTCATTTACGGTTCCCATACAAGTTATATATTGTTTTTTTCACGACAAGAAGGGCTTTCTTTACATACCAGTATTTATATTATGTCATATATTGTATTTAAAAAAAAATAATAAAATATGGTGAAAAATAAAAAAAAAAACATGTTTTTGGACTTTTACTTGAAAAATATTTTACTTATCTACAAAAGCTAATGAAAAAAACTGCTAAATAGATTCAAAATTTTGTCCCGAGTTTAAAAACACCCAGTGTTTACATGCTTTATTGCTTTTTTTTGCAAGTTATAGGCCTATAAATACAAGTAGGAAATTGCTGTTTCAATATATATATATTTTAAATGTATCAATAGTGACATTGTTACACCGTTATCTGTCATAAATCCCCGAAACACACCTAACATGTACATATTTTTTAAAGTAGACAACCCAGGGTATTCAAAATGGGGTATGTCCAGTCTTTTTTAGTAGCCACCTAGTCACAAACACTGGCCAAAGTTAGCATTTATATTTGTTTGTGTGTTAAAAATGCAAAAAACGCTAACTTTGGCCAGTGTTTGTGACTAAGTGGCTACTAAAAAAGGCTGAACATACCCCATTTGCAATACCTAGGGTTGTCTTCTTTTGCAAATGGTATGCCATCATGGGGCTAATTCTCATTCCTTGGCTACCATACGCTCTCAAAGGCAACCTAACCAATCTGACAAATTTAAATAAAAAAAAAAAAAGTAAAATCAAGCCTTATATTTGACCCTGTAACTTTCACAAACACTATAAAACCTCTACATGTGGGGTACTGTTATACTCAGGAGACTTCGCTGAACACAAATATTAGTGTATCAGAACAGTAAAATATATCACAGCAATAATATCCTCAGTGAAAGAGCTGTTTGTGTGTGAAAAATGCAAAAAACTTCACTTTCACTGACAATATCATCGCTGTGATATGTTTTACTGTTTTGAAACACTAATATTTGTGTTTAGCAGAGTCTCCCGAGTAAAACAGTACCACCATGTACAGGATTTAGGGTGTCATA
This sequence comes from Pelobates fuscus, assembly GCF_036172605.1. Taxonomy (NCBI): domain Eukaryota; kingdom Metazoa; phylum Chordata; class Amphibia; order Anura; family Pelobatidae; genus Pelobates; species Pelobates fuscus. The sequence goes on from NC_086321.1 coordinate 131,556,914, forward strand.
GAAAGTTACAGGGTTAAACACAGTGCTAGCAAATTAAATTATCTGGACTTTTGGCCTGGGTTGGCAGGCAGGTCCCTCAAATTGCAATCATTAAAATTACTTAATTAGGTAAAAATATTACATAAATATGCACGTAGAATTTTAATATATATACATATTTATGTATTTGACGTCTACGTGAATATTTATGAAATTATTTATGTAATTATGTATGTGGACATATGTATATTTTGTATTATTTTTATTTATTTATTTATACATAGATATATATATCATTACATTCTAAGTGTATTTTGATATAAATATATATATATCAATATCAAAATACTGTTAGAATAAAATTGAATATATATATATAATTTTTTTTTAATTATTAAAAATTATTTTTATTTTTTGTTATTTATTTTTATTAACATATTATTTGTATTTTATAATAATATATATATACCATATATATAGTTATTATATATATTGTATATATTCGTGTGTAATTTAAATATAAGTGTATTTTTATATTAATAGACGTATATATAAATATAAAAATACACTTAGTGTGACATTATATATATTATATATATACATATATTATATATAGGTATATATAGATATAATACATGTATATATATCATATATATATACACATATTATTATTTTTTTTACACAGATTTCTTTTTTTTTACACTTTATTTTATGATTTTACAGATGCAGGGAGACTGCCTGTCAGCACAGACAGTCCCCCTGCAGGCAGATACACAGACCCCTATTGCGGTCATGTGATCGAGTGATCACATGGCCGTGGGGTCCTGATCTGCCGAGGGGGGACTGCCCGGGCAGACAGGCAGTCCCCCTAGACCGGGAGGAGAGCTGATCGCCGCCGTGGGACCGACGGCGATCAGGTAAGTTGCCCAAAACCGTTATGACGGTTCAGGACCGTCAGCGGTCCAAACGCACGTTTTACCGCTGACGGTCCTGAACCGTCAGCGGTCCTTAAGGGGTTAAGGGGTTAAAACTCAATAAATGTAAACAAGCACCCCTTTAAACACCAACACTGTACATTACACTATAGCGCCAGTAAATGCGGCAGCACTGTACTATACAAACTAGAAGTTTTGACTTGGGGTGCCTTTGAAAAGTACTGAAATATTAAGGGCGCCTTGAACCTAAAAAGTTTGGGAACCACTGGTGTATACAGTAAGATGAAGCTGTAGTTCTAACAGAGAGAAAAGAAAACTTGACAAAAGAGATGATTAGGTGACTGATAGAGGAAAGTATACGTATACTAAAACTGCAAACAAAACTTTTATTTTTTCACAACATGTTTGCCATTCTGAAAACCTTTCTGATAGTTTCCCTGAGTGCCATATCTTCTTTATTTTACACTGAAGACCCCACAGAACTAAATATGCTTTGTGCAGACTTACGTACGTCCAGCCATGCTGTTAATATTCAGTGACATTGATTTATTCTCACACGTGATTAGTGGGGCTCAGCGTGTGTATTTTTCATGTTCTGGGTCTGTCTGTTGCACATGAGGTTTGAAGAATTCTACACTAAAGCATGACATTCTAATGGAATAAATCTGATCCATCAATCTCTTGGTGTTAAGAATGTGTGAAAATACTTAACTCTGTTTGATATTCCTAATAATAAGCCAACCACGAAAAACTGACCTATCTGAAATGTCCTTCTCTTGTAGTGGTGTAGTGATGATGTGGAGGCTTGAAATGTCATGGTCTGGTTATAAATTATAATCTCCGCTCAGACATATTTCATATGTTCGGTTTAGGGAGACTTTGAAGAATTTTGGCAGCGTTTGTGTAGGGTTATGGCAACATTATGAATTATGAGGTCCTTTGGGAGAATACATTAAATTTGACATACAAACAGGAGGAAAAAAGCATAGTATAGTACACTCATAAGATTAATATCACCTTTTAAATGCTATATTTTCAAATCACTTGATCCCATTTACATTTTTTTTTATCAATGTCAATATAGTTTCTGTAGGTGACAGCTAAAATGTATTTATGTCACTGATTGAAGGTAAGGTATCGGGCTGAAAATGAAGGTGAGCCTAATTACAGAATTTTAATTAAATTTTCTAGGTTGTAATGTTTAGAAGAGCATGTCCTGACCTCCCTATCAAACTGGAATATTAAACTTGTATGTGCCTGTCTGTGTGTTTGTGTGCCTATCTGCACCTATATATGACCGTCTGTGTATGGATTTGTGTCTGTGTGTGCTTGTACACATCTGTATGTGTCTGTGTTTGCCTGTATGTGTCTGCTTATGGTGGGGCTTTAGAAATGAGTCACCAAATTATTTTTGGGTTCAAGCTCCAGGTATATTTTGACCCTAGGAAACCCCCTAGGTACAGGGAAGTAATCCTATGCTAACAAAGCACAAAGGATATGTAACGGATCACCTGGCACCCCGACTGAGTACCTCCGTTAAAGGATGCTCCTAGTGCTTCCTGAGGACTCCAAGCACTCTGGCAGACACCATAATCACCGAATCCAAGAAACCTTTAAATTCTCCCAAGCGTATGAATGCTGTAGACCATTGAATAGGAACCATACGAATAGGCTTGTACCCCTAGCAGTCAACTGGAACAGCATACAATAAATCCTTCCCCCAATAATGAGACGACACATCACTTTGAGGTTAAAACAGGAACTCTGGACTGGCTCATCCAGCCTGGCTTTTATTACACTAATCCACATACAGGCCACACCCAGGGGGAGGCATAAAATAACCAATCACATACATGGTTCAGCCCACACATCCCCTCCCCTCAGATAACATTAAACTCAATTATCCGGTACACTTTTTCAGCCAAGTTCTGGATGTACCCCAAAACCCGGGGGTACACCTTTAAATCCAGCATTGCTGGATAGCCCTTATTCAGGGGGACAACATATCCAAAATTCAAGTAATTCGGATGAATGGTTCGTGAGATATGGGGTTCCAAAGATTTGACCGACCGCATGGGTAAAGTATCCGAAAACAGTTCCATGCATTTTGGCCCTGCGGTCGGTCACAAACAAGGGAATGAAAACAGGCGAATTGCCTGTGTTATAGAGCCTGGAGAGGGTTTGAATGAATTCCCTTGTTTGTGGGGTTCTTTCTACCGAACGGCGGGTCATTCGGTAGTTTCCATACGAATTTCTGGAAGTATGGAGGTCTCAGCGGTGTTTGCCTAGTCAAGTGTCCGATTTTAGTTCCAGACACTCGACGGCAAAACACCGCTGTTCGGTAGTTTAAGATGGCCGCCGCCACGTGTTTGTTTCCCGAATGGCGGCCACCCAGAGGACAAAGACTACATTACACTGATTGCCAATTACCCGTTTGCAACATTGTTGCAAACTGTAATTGGAGGCACACTTATTCCTGGGTGGTCTGGTTGTTCGGTAGTTTCACTCAATATAATGAATGGAGTGATTCTACCGAACAATCAGATGAATGCTGCATACATATCACCCAGGCTAAACTTAACACATGAATACATATACAATATTACAGGCAGCACACTAGAACATGCTTCACAGTCTTAAAGGGACAGTAGTCCCAAAAGTCCCAATGTGTCCATAGATGCTGTTAAAAGGGCCAGTAGCAGCAATATACAGTACAATATGCCCAAATATAAATCTTTAAGTGTACCAATTTTCCAGGGGCCATAGTCAGCAGGTAAGAGGCAGGCAGCCAGGCCCCTCCAATGTCCAGTGGCGAGGTGGGTTCCGCCACAGGATATATGTAACATAAAATAATTTTCAATACCCTGGGTGTTATAGGTCTCTCCACTTATTCACATTTGTTCATATATGTAAAATAGACCTTGGGCAGAAACAGGCATCGTCAACGTGTAAGGGACCTGGGACACATTAATGTTTCTCTAATAGTCAATCAGGGCACATATCAGATACAGATTTGTTTTAAATATGTTTATTGGTTTCACACCATAAATTTCAATGCAAACTTATTTGTATTTAAGCAGATAAGTGCCTGCGCAGAGGCGTAATTATCAATACATATGTTGGTATGCAAGCTGTTGCCTGCGCAGAGGCATATTAATCGAGTGGTTTTACAGCAAGTAGATTCAGATTTGGTCATGTGCGTTTTGTAACTCTTGCTGTACTAGTTTCCTGTCTTTGTGTTTATGCTGTCTGGTGTGGTTCAGGGTTATGTTTGTGTAGTCATCTTGTGTTGGCTAGATTATGTGGTTGCTTTGTGTTAGCTGGTTTGTGCAGTTGTTTTGTGTTAGCTGGTTTGTGTAGTTGCTTTGTGTTTGCTGGTTTGCACAAGTGTTTTGTGTTAGCTGGTTTATGTAAGTGCTTTGTGTTAGCTGGTTGTGTAATTGCTTTGTGTTAGCTGTTTGGGTAGTTACCTTGTGTTAGCTGGTTCGTGCAGTTGTTTTGTGTTAGCTGGTTGGTGTAATTGCTTTGTGTTGGCTGGTTTGTGCAAGTGTTTTATGTTAGCTGGTTTATGTTAGCTGGTTTGTGCCAGTGCTTTGTGTTGGTTGGTTTGTGTGATTGCTTAGGCGTAGGAACATACAATGCAGTAATTAGGCAGTTAAGTAGGCAGTTTAAAAACATGAAAAGCTTTTGGTATTAACTAAAAACATATCATCTTGTCCTTGCTGCTAGGTCGGATGCTTATCAATCTGTACTACCCTGCACAATTTCAACTAGAAAGAGTATGTATACGAAACCGGAAAATAATTTGGTAGTGAATAAAACATAGCGTTAAGTCCTTGCTACCTGGTCTGATGCTCATCGATCTACTTTGCATATTTATAACCAAAAAGGGTATATTAGCAAACATATTATGCTATATGCATTGTTATCGTCTAGTCTGTTATAATTCTAACTTGTGGAATTAAGGAAGCAGTGTACATGCACCTCCCCAGCTCCACGTGGGTCTCATGAAGTGTGTACTCCTGTGTCTCGCCCGGTGCTGGCCACATGTTTGGAGCCGGTGTCCACCCTCCACGACCACCGGTCCGTCGGGAGGGTGGCACAGTCCTGCTCCACCGGGCTCACGGCGTCGGGGACCGGGCTCTCCGGGGACCTCCCAGACCCAGAGGCTTGGTTACCCACTTCACCAGCGGTCAAGGACACAGCACGGGGCATCCGTCTAGCACTCGGCTCTGCCAGGGCCCGTGTGAGCCGCCCATGTCAGTCTCCATTGGTGCTTCTCTGTCTGGGGTAAGTCTTCGGGCGGGCTCCATTCCGGTAGCCTTTGCCTGTTCAGGCGGCCGGCTCGGACCCCACGCGGTATCTTCCGCCCTGGAGGGTGCTGCCGCCATGTGGCCGGGATTGTCCCCCGCGGCCGGGTGGGGGGGGGAGCGGGGCCGGGCCGCCTCTTGTAACGGTGCAGTCTTCCATGCAGTTATTATAGCTGGCATACTGTTGTCTCCGGGCTGCCAGTCAGTTATCAGTGTGTAGTCGGGATCCGCCATCATCCATGCTTGTGATGGTGAGTAGGCCCGCTTCTTTATTTGCGGTGTTCCCGGCTCGAAACCCGCCCCTGTTTGGGATCTCCATGAAGCTTCGGTGCTGCTTGTTAAATATATGTCGGTCGTTTCTGTTTTGGGGCAGTCTAAGCGCTGATACAATACCTCAATTCCTTTTTGCCCTTGGTGTTAAAGCAGCTCTGTTGCTTCCGAGTATGTCATACTCTTTATAATATACTCATGCTATCTGCGTTGAAATGGTATCGAAATTCCAATACAATCCAAATATATCATAAAACAAAGTGGAACTAATATGTCTCATGGTAAAACTTTATTTTGACAAAACTAGACTGTCATGGCTCCAGCGTCCTTCAGGCACCAACACATGCATATTGATTGCTCTAAGCATATTTAAAGTTAGTATATTTCAGGCATCAAGACTGACGAGGAACACTCTAATTGGTACTCCATTTATTGACCCTGTTAAGGCCAATAGTATACAGCTTAAGGTTATGTAACATCATACTTGCCACTTCTTTTTGCCCTGTTAGGGTCTCAGTTACCCATGAGTGCATTTTGACTTGTGATGTGTGACTTGATTTTGACTTGGCTCTGATATCAGAGTACTAAACCTGACCTATGCATTGCCTGTCCTGATTTTCTCCATTCATTGACCTGTGCCTGTTTAGTCTGGTCTACTTGCAGACTGTATTCTATACTTTCTCATGTTAAGCTCGGTATACCTATCTTCCACTGCACCCTTTGGCCACCAGAGCCTAAGTAGATGTCACATTTGCCGAAGGTAGTCACCTGTCTTACGGCATCCTCGACGCCCTGGAGGTTAGTCTGCAGCGGTCATAGTACCTGTGGCTGCTGCACCGCAGTCTGCAGCTGAACTTCGAGGCCAGGGAACTTGCAGTAATTGTTTCAGCATTCCAAGATGGCAGCTTCTGCATGAGGAGACTATATGCAAGTCAGAGGTTGGAGGAGGTGTGGCCGCAGGGTGGAGCCAGGACAATGATGCATTCAGGATGGGGCAGAGTCCCACAGTCTGTCACACTGGCCTCATGTAACCCCTTCTATAGGTGAGACCTGGTTATGTGATTGAGCCACTCCTTTATAAGCAGAGCACACCTTTTAGTCAGTGCTGGGTTGTTTTGTTGCCTCAGAACTCCTAGCGTTTGTTTCCCTGTGTTTCTTGTCCTTCCTGGGTTCCTGACTTTGTCTGCTCTCTGAATTTTGCTGATTGCCTGCCCTGACCTCTAGACCATCTGACCCTAATTTCTGCTATATGACACAGCATTGTAGGCACATACACAAAATAAACAGAAGAAAGGTGGCACCCAAATTTTTTTTTATTTATAATTTCTTATTTTTGTTGTGCAGGTAGGTACAGTTTAGCATTGAACGACACAACAGCATGCATATATGTTAACAGGATTGACAGTGGCATGAGAAGTTGCACATTTTGTATAATTATGGCTACAAGCTTAACGTAACTTGTGATGCTCCAGGATGAAGTTTAACCCCTTAATTAACCCCTTAAGGACCAAACTTCTGGAATAAAAGGGAATCATGACATGTCACACATGTCATGTGTCCTTAAGGGGTTAAGGACACATGACGGAAATATTCCGTCAAGATTCCCTTTTATTCCAGAAGTTGTATCCTTAAGGGGTTAATATTTTAGAGACAACAGGCTAGGAACATCAGCATACATCACAGGACCTGCTTGGTAACAGTAAGTTAGATCATACATTGCTATGATTAAGAAGGTCCTAGGAAAATTAATAATAATGGTAAGCATAGTACTGCAGTGTGTATGCAAACAAATAATTAACCCCTTAAGGACACATGACGGAAATATTCTGTCATGATTCCCTTTTATTCCAGAAGTTGTGTCCTTAAGGGGTTAAACCTTTAGAGTGTACAGCTGACAGCAGGGCCGGACTGGCCCACCGGGATAACGGGAAATTTCCCGGTGGGCCACGGCACCTGGGGGGGTGGAGAGAGAGAGGGAGCCTGACAGTAATACACACACACACACACACATATATATATATATATATACAGGGAGTGCAGAATTATTAGGCAAGTTGTATTTTTGAGGATTAATTTTATTATTGAACAACAACCATGTTCTCAATGAATCCAAAAAACTCATTAATATCAAAGCTGAATATTTTTGGAAGTAGTTTTTAGTTTGTTTTTAGTTATAGCTATTTTAGGGGGATATCTGTGTGTGCAGGTGACTATTACTGTGCATAATTATTAGGCAACTTAACAAAAAACAAATATATACCCATTTCAATTATTTATTTTTACCAGTGAAACCAATATAACATCTCAACATTCACAAATATACATTTCTGACATTCAAAAACATAACAAAAACAAATCAGTGACCAATATAGCCACCTTTCTTTGCAAGGACACTCAAAAGCCTGCCATCCATGGATTCTGTCAGTGTTTTGATCTGTTCACCATCAACATTGCGTGCAGCAGCAACCACAGCCTCCCAGACACTGTTCAGAGAGGTGTACTGTTTTCCCTCCTTGTAAATCTCACATTTGATGATGGACCACAGGTTCTCAATGTACTTGGACGCGTGTGATGGAGCATTGTCCTGCATGAAAATCATGTTTTTCTTGAAGGATGCAGACTTCTTCCTGTACCACTGCTTGAAGAAGGTGTCTTCCAGAAACTGGGAGTTGAGCTTGACTCCATCCTCAACCCGAAAAGGCCCCACAAGCTCATCTTTGATGATACCAGCCCAAACCAGTACTCCACCTCCACCTTGCTGGCGTCTGAGTCGGACTGGAGCTCTCTGCCCTTTACCAATCCATCTATCTGGCCCATCAAGACTCACTCTCATTTCATCAGTCCATAAAACCTTAGAAAAATCAGTCTTGAGATATTTCTTGGCCCAGTCTTGACGTTTCAGCTTGTGTGTCTTGTTCAGTAATGGTCGTCTTTCAGCCTTTCTTACCTTGGCCATGTCTCTGAGTATTGCACACCTTGTGCTTTCGGGCACTCCAGTGATGTTGCAGCTCTGAAATATGGCCAAACTGGTGGCAAGTGGCATCTTGGCAGCTGCACGCTTGACTTTTCTCAGTTCATGGGCAGTTATTTTGCGCCTTGGTTTCTCCACACGCTTCTTGCGACCCTGTTGACTATTTTGAATGAAACGCTTGATTGTTCGATGATCATGCTTCAGAAGCTTTGCAATTTTAAGAGTGCTGCATCCCTCTGCAAGATATCTCACTATTTTTTACTTTTCTGAGCCTGTCAAGTCCTTCTTTTGACCCATTTTGCCAAAGGAAAGGAAGTTGCCTAATAATTATGCACACCTGATATAGGGTGTTGATGTCATTAGACCACACCCCTTCTCATTACAGAGATGCACATCACCTAATATGCTTAATTGGTAGTAGGCTTTCGAGCCTATACAGCTTGGAGTAAGACAACATGCATAAAGAGGATGATGTGGTCAAAATACTCATTTGCCTAATAATTCTGCACACAGTGTATATATATATATATATATATATATATATATATATATATATATATATTGATGTGTGTATTAGTAACATATAATTATGCCTATAATATTTACACATATAGTAATATACATTTATATATGCATAATAATTGTACGCCCTCCGTTTTTTTTTTTCTTACCCGGTCGCCTGCGATCCCACGTCGGCGATCGCGGTTGGGGGGACTCCTAGGGAGCCCCCCGCGGCACGACTGCCCTCCAGCAGCCTCCCCGGCCATGTGAGAGTGAGGTCCTTGCGAGGACCTCACAATCACATGGCCGGTATAGCTGGCTCAGGCGTTGCCAGCAGGGGGACTACCTGTAATGACAGTTAGTCCCCCTGCTGGCTTAAATCAAATTTAAAAAAAAGTTAAATAAGTGTAAAAAAAAAATATATACTTAGATCATATATATATGTTATATATATATGATCTAAGCATATATATATATATACACATATACATACACACACATACACTGTCTAGGTGTATTTTACTATTAATGTATATATAATTATATATATATATATATATATATATTAATATCAAATTACACGTAGACTGATACTGATTAAATATATATATAATTATTGTTATATATATATTTATATATAATATAAAAAAAATGTAAATACGTAAAAAAATTTAATTAAAAAATAATTAAAAATAAATTATTAAAACATATATAGATGTGTTTTATTTCTTTCTAACTGTATTGTGATATTAATATATATATATTTATATATATATTTATATCAAAATTCACGTAGAACGAAATAATATATATCTCTATATACATAAATATATACGTATATATCACTATATATATACCTATATATAAATAAAAATATTACAAATAAATTATATATATATACGTATATATACACATATGTATATATATACATATATTAATTCTACACATATATTTATGTAATATTTTTACATAATTAGGTATCCTAATTAATTACAATTAGCGGGACCTGCCTGACAACCCATGCCGAAAGTATAGGGAATTTAATTTGCTAGCACTATAGTTAACCCTATAACTTTCCAAGACACTATAAAACCTGTACATGGGGGGTACTGCTTTACTCGGGAGACTTTGCTGAACACAAATATTAGTGTTTCAAAACAGTAAAATGTATTACAACGATTATATCACCAGTAAAATGAAGTTTTTTGCATTTTTCACGCACAAACAGCACTTACACGGACGATATTATTGCTGCAATACTTTTTACTGTTTTGAAACACAAATATTTGTGTTCAGCGAAGTCTCCCGAGTACAACAGTACCCCTCATGTACAGGTTTTATGGTGTTTTCAAAAGTTACAGCGTCAAATATAAGGCTTGTGTTTAATTTTTTTCACATTAAAATTTGCCAAATTGCTTACGTTGCCTTTGTGACCCTATGGTAGCCCAAGAATGAAAATGACCCTTATGATGGCATACCATTTGCAATAGTAGACAACCAAAGGTATTGCAAATGGGGTATGTCCAGTCTTTTTTAGTAGCCACTTAGTCACAAACACTGGCCAAAATCTGAATTTTTTGAATTTTTCACACACAAACAAATACTAACGCTAACTTTGGCCAGTGTTTGTGACCAAATGGCTACTAAAAAAGACTGGTCATACCCCATTTGCAATACCTTGAGTTGTCTACTATTGCAAATGGTATGCCATTATGGGTGTAAATTTAATTCCTGGGCTACTATACAGTCTCAAAGGCAACGTAACCAATCTGGCGAATTTCAATTTCAAATGTAACACGCTATATTTGACCCTGTAACTTCCCAAAACACCATAAAACCTGTACATCGGGGGTACTGTTTTACACGTGAGACTTTGCTGAATGCAAATATGTGTATTTTATTGCAGTAAAAGCAAACAGTATTATGACATTGACAGTTAAAATGTCATGTAGAACTAAAAAAATGACAACATTTCTTATTTTCTCCCATTTATTTCATATTAAATTATGTTTCATAGCTAAATATTTGATATTAAATGACAGCCCTGTTTCCCCTGAATAAAATTATATATAATAAGGGGGGGTGCATTTAATATGAAAGAGGTGAATTACGGTTGGACAGACATATAGCGCAAATGCCAGGTTTTGTTTATGTTTTGTTCTGTTCACAACTTGTACATTTGGCTCAGTCCTTAATGGGTTAATATATATATATATATATATATATATATATATATATATATATATGTAATGAGCACGTATTGGCCCAGTCTTGTTGCTAGTTGCTTGGTTGCTTCATCTAAGTGTTGCTTCTAAGTGTGTGTGTGGTTGGAGATATTCTGGAGAGTTTTACAGAAGCTTCAACTGTCTAAGAGTTGTGCTAAGAGTTCTTTTTTACTGTTACAGGTAAGATTCATCTGTAGGAAAAGGTTACTGACTGCACAAGGTTTGATTTCCTGTTGGTAATTATAAGGCATTTGATTGGATTAGTTGTCATTAGCTTGGCTAATAGAGCTTGGTTGCTTCATCTAAGTGTTGCTTCTAAGTGTGTGTGTGGTTGGAGATATTCTGGAGAGTTTTACAGAAGCTTCAACTGTCTAAGAGTTGTGCTAAGAGTTCTTTTTTACTGTTACAGGTAAGATTCATCTGTAGGAAAAGGTTACTGACTGCACAAGGTTTGATTTCCTGTTGGTAATTATAAGGCATTTGATTGGATTAGGTAGCTACTTGCTATTGATTGCTATTTAAATTAGCTATTGTTTGCTAATAAGCAGAGGCCTACCCAGGTGTTAAACATTCCTAGTGGGAGGTGATTTTAGGAGTATATAAGGGTAGTTGTCATTAGCTTGGCTAATAGAGCTTGGTTGCTTCATCTAAGTGTTGCTTCTAAGTGTGTGTGTGGTTGGAGATATTCTGGAGAGTTTTACAGAAGCTTCAACTGTCTAAGAGTTGTGCTAAGAGTTCTTTTTTACTGTTACAGGTAAGATTCATCTGTAGGAAAAGGTTACTGACTGCACAAGGTTTGATTTCCTGTTGGTAATTATAAGGCATTTGATTGGATTAGGTAGCTACTTGCTATTGATTGCTATTTAAATTAGCTATTGTTTGCTAATAAGCAGAGGCCTACCCAGGTGTTAACCCCTTAACACCGCAGCCAAATGTACAAGTTGTGAACGAAACAAAACGTAAACAAAACCTGGCATTTGCGCTATATGTCTGTCCAACCGTAATTCACCTCTTTCATATTAAATGCACCCCCCCTTATTATATATCATTTTATTCAGGGGAAACAGGGCTTTCATTTAATATCAAATATTTAGCTATGAAACATAATTTAATATGAAAAAAATGGGAGAAAATAAGATTTTTTTTTATTTTTTTCGTTCTTCATGACATTTTAACTGTCAATGTCATAATACGGTTTGCTTTTACTGCAATAAAATACACATATTTGTATTCAGCAAAGTCTCACGTGTAAAACAGTACCCCCTATGTACAGGTTTTATGGTGTTTTGGGAAGTTACAGGGTCAAATATAGCGTGTTACATTTGAAATTGAAATTCGCCAGATTGGTTACGTTGCCTTTGAGACTGTATAGTAGCCCAGGAAATAAATTTACACCCATAATGGCATACCATTTGCAATAGTAGACGACCCAAGGTATTGCAAATAAGCGATGTCCAGTCTTTTTTAGTAGCCATTTGGTCACAAACACTGGCCAAAGTTAGCGTTTGTATTTGTTTGTGTGTGAAAAATGCAAAAAACGCCAATTTTGGCCAGTGTTTGTGACTAAGTGGCTACTAAAAAATACTGGACATACCCCATTTGCAATACCTTTGGTTGTCTACTATTGCAAATGGTATGCCATCATAGGGGTAATTTTCATTCTTGGGCTACCATAGGGTCATAAAGGCAACGTAAGCAATCTGGCGAATTTTAATGTGAAAAAAATTAAACACAAGCCTTATATTTGACGCTGTAATTTTTGAAAACACCATAAAACCTGTACATGAGGGGTACTGTTGTACTCAGGAGACTTCGCTGAACACAAATATTTGTGTTTCAAAACAGTAAAAAGTATTGCAGCAATAATATCGTCCCTGTAAGTGCTGTTTGTGCGTGAAAAATGCAAAAAACGTCACTTTTACTGGCGATATCATGGTTGTAATACATTTTACTGTTTTGAAACACTAATATTTGTGTTCAGCGAAGTCTCCCGAGTAAAACAGTACCCCCCATGTACAGGTTTTATGGTGTCTTGGAAAGTTATAGGGTTAAATATAGTGCTAGCAAATTAAATTCCCTATACTTTCGGCATGGGTGGTCAGGCAGGTCCCGCTAATTGTAATTAATTAGGATACCTAATTATGTAAAATTATTACATAAATATATGTGTAGAATTAATATATGTATATATATACATATGTGTATATATACGTATATATATATATTTTTTTTTTAATATTTTTATTTATATATAGGTATATATAGTGATATATACGTATATATTTATGTATATAGATATATATATTATTTCGTTATAAGTGTATTTTGATATAAATATATATATATTAATATCAGAATACAGTTAGAACGAAATAAAACACATCTATATATTTTTTAATATTTTATTTTTAATTATTTTTTTTATTAAATTTTTTTACGTATTTACATATTAATTTTTTTTATATTATTTATAAATATATATATAACAATAATTATATATATATTTAATCAGTATCAGTCTACGTGTAATTTGATATTAATATATATATATAATTATATATATATTAATATTAAAATACACCTAGATGGTGTATGTGTATGTGTGTATATGTGTATATATATACTTAGATCATATATATATTTAAATTAGCTATTGTTTGCTAATAAGCAGAGGCCTACCCAGGTGTTAAACATTCCTAGTGGGAGGTGATTTTAGGAGTATATAAGGGTAGTTGTCATTAGCTTGGCTAATAGAGCTTGGTTGCTTCATCTAAGTGTTGCTTCTAAGTGTGTGTGTGGTTGGAGATATTCTGGAGAGTTTCACAGAAGCTTCAACTGTCTAAGAGTTGTGCTAAGAGTTCTTTTTTACTGTTACAGGTAAGATTCATCTGTAGGAAAAGGTTACTGACTGCACAAGGTTTGATTTCCTGTTGGTAATTATAAGGCATTTGATTGGATTAGGTAGCTACTTGCTATTGATTGCTATTTAAATTAGCTATTGTTTGCTAATAAGCAGAGGCCTACCCAGGTGTTAAACATTCCTAGTGGGAGGTGATTTTAGGAGTATATAAGGGTAGTTGTCATTAGCTTGGCTAATAGAGCTTGGTTGCTTCATCTAAGTGTTGCTTCTAAGTGTGTGTGTGGTTGGAGATATTCTGGAGAGTTTTACAGAAGCTTCAACTGTCTAAGAGTTGTGCTAAGAGTTCTTTTTTACTGTTACAGGTAAGATTCATCTGTAGGAAAAGGTTACTGACTGCACAAGGTTTGATTTCCTGTTGGTAATTATAAGGCATTTGATTGGATTAGGTAGTGTAACGGACCGTTTCACTTCCAAGAGGATAAAACCCAGTTTAGGCGATAATCCCCTTTTCTCAGAAAGGCACAGCTACTGCAGAACATCAGAACTCACGAACTGGATCCACACGAACACTGGAACAGCTGAACAAGAAAAGCAGACATCGGCTTACACTCTTGGCAGTCAGCATACAATCCCATTCCCCCAAAGACCGAGACGACACATCGCTTTGAGGGTTAAGCAAGAACTCTAGACTGGGACACCCAGTCTGGCTTTTATTTCCAACTCACACATACAGGCCACACCCAGGGGGAGGCATAAAATAACCAATGACATAGATGTTACCTCCCACACATCCCCTCCCCTTAGTGTGACACATAATCCCATTATGCATACAGTTTAAAATATACTTTTACACAACTTCCATAACTTTAAAACCATACATCACATTCACATAAAAATACATATCCACGGGGGGCGTGTCCGAGCAGCGCATGTGAGCGGACGTGCGGGACGAGAGCTCTCCCGAACAGCGGCCTTCACAGCCTGATTTAGCCACTAAAGCAACCCAAAAACGAGCTGACCAACGAGGGGACACACCACATACCGACATGGCGTCGAGATCTACGAAGAAACTTAAACAACAAAAGCTAAACTCGCACTTTGGAGTGCAACATGCGCTGGAACACGGCGACCAAGATGGCGCCGACAGGCCTACCTCGCCGGCTCAAGATTCCGACATAGGGGATTATACAGCAGACCACGCTGAACTCTCCAACCCAGCAACAGATCTCTCGGTGAGAACCATAATGCAGGAACTAAAAGCCTCACTTAAAGCAGACATCCAGCAAATGACTGCAGAAATAAAGGCTGACATCAACAGCATTGGCGAAAGAACAGCAAAGCTGGAAGAACGCACTGATGAACTCATTGACGCCCACAACTCCATGGCTGAGGCCTACACATCGCTCAAGACAAAACTTCAATTACTAGAAGAGAGAGTTGCGGATCATGAGGATAGGAGCAGGAGAAACAATGTCCGCATTAGAGGTATCCCTGAATCAATCCAGAACTCTGATCTCACTAGGTATGTGCAAGACTTATTTAAAGCATTGATACCCTCCTTAAACAACCTAGACTTGATGCTGGATAGAACGCATAGACTCCCTAAACCTAAACACCTGCCCCCGGATACCACCAGAGACGTGATCACGAGAATCCATTTTTACACAGTGAAAGATAAGATCATGCAAGCTTCCAGGAGCTTGTCACAATGGCCGGAATCCTACCAACACATCAAAATATTCACGGACTTATCTGCCGCTACTATGCTTAAACGACGCGCTTTCGCGCCCATAACCACAGCACTACGGATCGCCAACATCCCTTACAAATGGGGATTCCCCACCAAATTACTAGTGAGGAAGAACGGAGCAGTAAGAGCTATCACCGACCCGAAAGACGGCAAACGCCTCCTACAAGACTGGCAAATATCGCTCCCCCCCACAGATGCGGACCATCCGAACGCAACTACCACCTCTGCACTACACTCCTTGGCCAAGGAATGGTCGCAGGCCCGCAAGACCCACAGACAACCCACGAACTCTAGTACCCCGACTACCTGATCCTGTTAAGGTCACGAAGACGGGTCTTAATGGAGAAGGCCGTACCTTCCTGACTACTACTACTGTAACGTATAGTCCTATAGTGCATTCATACTTAAGGTTTTGATAGATCGATGACCGATGTATATGTACACCTCTTAATCTTCCCCCCCTCCCTAATGGCTAATTTAATGTTTGAAATGTTATGCTGTTACGGGCGAGATGTAACCCGCTCTTAGTTAAACGTACTTAATTAACTGATTGTTAGACTGTATAACCTTTATGCAAATGTTTCAAATGAATCACCCCCACGGCCTGCTAACGGCCAGATTTATCCGTTGCCATGAGCAGCCACATGTCACCTCCAGTGACATACGGAATATTGTAAATAGTTTTCCCCCAGTTCTCCCTACCCCCAAAACAAAGGGCACATTGAATAGGAACAATGGGTTATCCGTGTACAATAAGACACGACTAGTGGGCGTCCACAAGTCCGGTACAATACTATCATGGTGGGAACCGAGAAAAGGGGAATGTTGGGCAATACACCTACACCCCAGTAATAGCACACTCCCTACCTGCCCACATGTCGATTAAAATAATGTCTTTAAATACCAAGGGGCTCAACTCTCCGAATAAAAGGAGACTAGCCATACATGAAGCCAAAAAGTGTAAAGCCCTCATTGCATATTACCAAGAAACGCACTTCACCTGGAAAGGTAGACCAAAATTTAATTCCAAAGACTTCCCTCATGACTTCCACACTTGTTACAAAACTAAGAAAAGAGGTGTTTCGACACTGATCAGTAAAGATGCCGCCTTCACATTAATGCGCAAGATCAGTGATAAAAAAGGCAGATACCTAATTCTTCAATGTCTCATCAATAATAACCCCTATACCCTGATTAATGTGTACAGCCCCAACACTAACCAACATGACTTCCTACTTATGATTTTAGCGCTTGCAGATTTGTACAAATATGGGGAGGTAATCCTGGGTGGGGACACTAATTTCTTAATCGATAGTAACATGGACTCATCCTCTACAGCTGATATCTCAGTGACCTCTCTCAACCAAAGAGTGGCACTAACATCTAAGATATGTAACACCCTTTCCTCTCACCAACTGGTTGACCCCTGGCGCATTCAACATCCCGCAGAGGTCGACTTCACCTGCCACACTGCGGCACATAACAGCTACTCCCGAATTGATAGATTTCTGGTCCCAGCCACTTACATGCCTAACATAGAGGAAACTACCATTGGGTTGATTTCATGGTCAGACCATGCGCCCACCACATTGAGCCTAAAAACACCCTTCCCCAGCAAGGGCACAGGTTCCTGGAGACTCAACGAGTCGCTCCTGACAGACCCGGCCGTTATCGAACAAATAAAGACAGACCTCACCAATTACTTTAACGAGAACACAAATGAAGAGACCTCCGTAGACCAGATTTGGTTGGCACACAAAGCATGTATCAGGGGTAGCTTCATAAAACAGGCAAGCCGAGCCAAAAAACTAAGGACCGCAGAATACAATACCCTTATAACCGAAATCACCCAGTTAACACATTCCAATAAACGCAACCCCAACCCTAAGACGCACACATATCTCCTACAACTGCAATCCAAACTCAGAAATATTGAAATGGCCAAAACGACCTATGCTCTACGCAAAGTTAAGCACAACTTTTTTGCTAATGGGAATAGAGCAGGTGCAAAACTGGCAGCGCAGCTTAAACGAAGAATGACAGCCTCCAGAATAGCTTATCTGGAAGACAAGAAAGGGGAACGCATCATCGACCCACAGGGAATAGTATCCAAATTTGCAAGCTACTACGAAGGCCTTTATAATTTAAAAGCAGACCCTACTGTTACTATACCGAACCCACGAAACATTCACGACTTCTTAGACGACTTAGATCTGCCCGGACTGACGGACGAAGACAGAGAAAGATTACAAGGCCCATTTACACTAGATGAACTGACTGATACCATAGCTCACCTGCCCACCCATAAATCCCCAGGCCCAGATGGTCTTCCCAACGCATACTATCAAACCTTTACCTCTCTCCTATCTCCACACCTCTTAAAGGTCCTGAATGAGAGTTCCCAAAACGGTGCCTTACCAAACGAGATGCTGCTAGCCCATATCTCTACCCTCCCGAAACCAGGAAAACCCCCGACACAATGCAAAAATTTTAGGCCGATCTCCCTTCTGAACTGTGATGCCAAACTCTATGCGAAACTACTTAGCAACCGACTAGCACCAATACTACACAAACTTATCCATAACGACCAGTCAGGCTTCGTAAAAGGACGTCAAGGCTCAGACAACACTAGGAAGATCCTTAATGTAATAGACACCATACAAAGACAAGGGTCGGAGGGCCTATTCTTGGCGCTGGACGCCGAGAAGGCCTTCGACCGCCTCAATTGGTCGTACATGACCGAAGTCCTGAAAAAGTTTAATTTCCCGGAGAGCGTCATAACAAGCATTATGGCCTTATACAGTAACCCAGCAGCCAGAGTGTCCCACAATGGCTTCTTATCCCAACCATTTAGGATCACGAACGGCACCCGACAAGGGTGTCCACTATCCCCCCTGCTCTATATTCTATCGCTAGAACCCTTAGCACACAAAATACGGACACACCCTGACATTCATGGAATTACCATACAAGACCGTACATACAGCCTGGCGCTTTTCGCCGACGATATTTTCATAACCCTATCTAAACCACAGCAGTCGCTACCCCCTCTGATGGCTCTATTAAAAAGATTCGGGGACATCTCGCATTACCGCTTGAACCAAGATAAAACGCAAGCATTACCAGTGGGAATGCCGAAATTAACGATAGACTCACTTCAGGACCGCTATCACTTTGACTGGAGAATGACATACATTACATACCTGGGGATGAAAATAGCATCCACTTTACCTAAAACAATAACACTTAACTACAGTACCCTAACCCTAGTGTGTAAAAACGAATTGAATAAATGGAAACACGTCATGCTTTCATGGCTAGGCAGAATCAATGCGTATAAAATGATGATCCTTCCTCGTATCCTTTATTTTTTTAGAATGTTACCCCTACAGCTCCCCGCCCAATATTGTAAAGACCTACAGAAAATGTGTAACACATTCGTCTGGGCAGGTAAAAAACCTAGGGTACCGATACGACTTCTCCAACTTGCACCCAAATTGGGTGGAGTGGGCCTACCGAACATTGGACAATATTACAAAGCTGCAGCACTGACTGGTGGCGTCCTTCTCCATGCCCAGCCCAACCTCTTACAATGGACAGACATGGAGAGGGCGCAGTGGCCAAACCTACCCATCATTGAGTATATGTGGACGCCTCGATGTCTTAGGACACGGAGACCCACGATCTTCCCGACTACCTCCCACACCATAAACATATGGGACAAATTTCTCTCAAGCTTAGGTTATCACGGAAAATTTCACCCAAAAGCACCCATTTCGGTTGTCAAATCGGTGTCACAAGACATCCCACTCCACCTCTGGACCAATGCAGGGATCACCCACATATCTCAGCTCATGAGAAATAGAGAAATTATCCCCTTCCCAGAACTGCAAACCCAATGGCAGCTACCAAGCCGAGCCACCTTTTCCTACTTACAATTGAAGAGTATCATATTAGCATTCATGCCACAGAGCCGCACTACCCCTAACTCCAACTGGGTTACCCCCACTCTACTCTTAGATAGATGTTGGTCTGCACCAACGAAACCAAAGACCCTGGCACTATGCTATAAAGCATGGCAAGAGATTGCGCCTCCACCACCCATATCACACAGAAACCAATGGGAGACAGATTGCAATGAAACCCTAACGCAGTGCGACTGGCTGAAAGCCCTGAATGGCCTCTCTAAGCAGACCCGTTGCTACTCTCACATAGAAGCACATAGGAAACTTTTGTACCGATGGTACATGACCCCACAACGCCTCCATCGCATATTCCCCAACACCCCACCTACTTGCTGGAGGTGTAGCAATGCCCTGGGTACATTAAAGCATATTTGGTGGTCCTGCGAAGCTATCCAACCCCTATGGAAACATGCCCGTACCATACTGGACGAATTGAATATCCCCAACTTTCCCCTAACCCCCACGGTGGGACTACTCCTACTCCTACCCCCGCAGTTGACCCCGAGTGAGAAACAAATCACTGTACTAACCCTGTTGGCAGCAAGGAACCTCTTAGCACAATGTTGGAAATCCCAACAATGCCCATCCATGCCTCAACTACGAGACAAGTTGGATCAATTTTACTATTATGAAAAATTATCACTCACCACAGTAGAACAAAAACAAAGATTCATCGACACATGGCATGTATGGGAGACTACATATCGCAACAATCATATATACCAACCACCCATACACGCACCACTCCCCACTCACCCTCAATCAAATACCGCTCCAACTACAATACTACTTCAGACTCAACAACCCAACGGCCCTCCTTACCACCAGTCTGTAACTAAACCCATCAATATTACTGGCTCCCCTCGTCAGTGATGCCCTATTCTCCCAAGTTTTCCAAGTTCTACCTCCTTGTTAAGGACTATCCTTACCCCCTCTACATAAACCTGTATACAAAACATTAACTGACAGGCATCTGGTTACACTATTTTACAAATGTAATGGTACATGAACAGTCCCACCTCCAACTGTGGAAAAAAGGTATATTACAATGTGCTCCTGTTGAATAAGTGTCAGTAGTGTTGATGTAGAAGTGCTATACTTATAAGTTGCAAATAACGACAATGATGTTAACTCCCACACTGACAATGTACCTTAAGGATGATATTTGCATACTATGTAACCATCGCTAACCCCTCCCTACTCTTCTTTCTGTACCCCTGATATTTTAAAATGCAATAAAAACTAAATTTGAAAAAAAAATACATATCCACAATCAATCCATTCAGGGGAACAACATATTAAAAAATGGCATGAATCCGACCAGGGGTTTAAAAGTTACTAAAAGTATCTTTTGGGCCTGGGCTTGCAGCATGGCACAATCTGGCTCAAACAGAAGTAAAACATCCCCCACAATGCATCCCGGCTTCCTCCCTTCTGCCCTGGAGATAATTGGAGAAGTAATTCAATTATCTAGGACTAGAGTCAGACTCCATTAACCACATGGTTGCAAAAAGACAGTAAAAGACATAAAATTACCTACTGATACATTTAACACATAAAACACACATTTCTACATATCCCCAGTTTAACTGAACACATAAATACCTACATAATATTTAAGGCAGTATTACTGTGATATGTTACAAAGTCTTAAAGGGACATTAGTCCCAAAAGTCCCAATATGTCCATCGCTGATTTTAAAGGGCCAGTAGCAGCAATATAAATTATTACATGCCCAAATATAGTTTCTAAAGTGCAACACGTCCAGGGGCCATAGTCAGCGGGCAGGAGGCCAGCAGCCAGGCCTCTCCAGTTCACAGTGGCGAAGCTGGTTTCGCCACATTTCTCCCCTTTGCCAATTAGACTAACAGGGTACCTGACTTTCTGCCGGTCAGTGCCCTGGTTAGTCCAGCAACCCACCCACAAAACAGAAATAACAGAGCAGCCCACCCACACTAACCGGTTACTACATCTGGGTGAGGAAGGATTTTGTCCAAGTTCTGGTGTTTCACCCCTGCTGGGTGGGAGACGGGTAGGCTGCCTTGGTGGGTTGCTGAGGGGGCAGAGACCAGCGGTACTCTGTCTTGTTGCCAGCACTACCACGGGAGTAGTCTGGTGGGCGTCTGGTTGCTGGAGACTGGCTGTCTCCCCTTTAGGTGCACAGCTCGACTGCTGGAGGGGGAGACCGACTGTCTCCCCTTTGGATCCATCACACTGAGGCTGGGGAACAGGACCGACCGTCCCTATCCCTTGTGCTGTAAGTGCAGAGACTACGGTCCCATCTGTACAGTTGTGGGGCTTAACATCTCCCCTTGGTGGGTTAGGTTGCCGTGGGAGAGAGGGTGTAACAAGTTCCTCTCTCTGGATGGCAAACTGCCGCTGGGGAGAAAGGATGGCACCTTCTGCTCCCTGGGGTACACATTGCCGCTGGGGAGGAAGGATTGCACCTTCTGCTCCCTGAGACACCCCCTGCCGCTGGGGAGGGAGGACACGGCTCTCCTCTCCCTTTACTTCACACTGCCTTCCTGGCACATCACTTTGCTGCTGGGGGGCAGGAACAACAACCTCTGCCCCCTGTAACTCAGCCTGCCGCTGGGGAGGAAGGACGACACCTTCATCTCCCTGGGGTGTACGCTGCCACTGGGGAGGAAGGACGACACCTTCATCTCCCTGGGGTACACACTGCCGCTGGGGAGGGAGGACGCTGCTCTCCTCTCCCTTCACTTCACACTGCCCTCCCGGTACATCCCTTTGCTGCTGGGGGGCAGGAACAACAACCTCTGCCCCCTGTAACTCAGCCTGCCGCTGGGGAGGAAGGACGACACCTTCATCTCCCTGGGGTTGCTCACAGGACCAGTCTAGGAACTCTGCTACCTCGGGTACTGCTGGTTGCTGTTGGGCGGGAGGACCGGTTGTCTCTTCCCAGGCCTCATTGATGAGTCGCAGGTAATCCCCCTCCAGGTTCCATTCCTGGGTGACCAAATATCGTAGGTCTGCCTCGAGGTCCACAGCGCCAAAGAGACCCAGCATGTTCTCCCGGATGCCGTACAGGTCCCAAAAACGATAGTCGGCATCTTCCCCAAAGTCCTCGTCAATACTATTATCCCAAAATAGACCGGGGCCAGTGTATTCTCCGCCTTCTGGGAACTCATACTCTGCCATCCTGGGGACACACTGAGCCGCGTACCACTGTAGCGCCTGGTATGCGTCGTCGAGCACCAGTTCTGCGTATACTAGAATCTCGAGTCTAGTCACCCACTTTTCTGTGGTCTGTTTTCTCAGGAGGGGCATCCGCTCTGCCATTCTAGCCAGAATTCGCTGCCTTCTGCTGCGGCGCTGATCCCCTCGTGAATACTGTACTTCCTCTAGGGCTTCGTCCCACAATTCGGCTCTGGCAGTCTCTCTGTACATCAACATGTCCTCTTCTGACATTGCTCTAGACCTCCGGAGTACGGAACCGTACAATCTATCCTGCAACTTCTCCTCCATTTTCTGAGTTCCTTTGTAGATAGGGTCGCTGTACGGATACTAGCGTTGCCCTCAATTTGTAATCCAGAAATGGTGTTGTCTGTAGCTGTCCCTCTGGTTGTAGGAACGATCCCGCCGCTTGCCACCAATTGTAACGGACCTTTTCACTTCCAAGAGGATAAAACCCAGTTTAGGCGATAATTCCCTTTTCTCAGAAAGGCACAGCTACTGCAGAACATCAGAACTCACGAACTGGATCCACACGAACACTGGAACAGCTGAACAAGAAAAGCAGACATCGGCTTACACTCTTGGCAGTCAGCATACAATCCCATTCCCCCAAAGACCGAGACGACACATCGCTTTGAGGGTTAAGCAAGAACTCTAGACTGGGACACCCAGTCTGGCTTTTATTTCCAACTCACACATACAGGCCACACCCAGGGGGAGGCATAAAATAACCAATGACATAGATGTTACCTCCCCCACATCCCCTCCCCTTAGTGTGACACATAATCCCATTATGCATACAGTTTAAAATATACTTTTACACAACTTCCATAACTTTAAAACCATACATCACATTCACATAAAAATACATATCCACAATCAATCCATTCAGGGGAACAACATATTAAAAAATGGCATGAATCCGACCAGGGGTTTAAAAGTTACTAAAAGTATCTTTTGGGCCTGGGCTTGCAGCATGGCACAATCTGGCTCAAACAGAAGTAAAACATCCCCCACAATGCATCCCGGCTTCCTCCCTTCTGCCCTGGAGATAATTGGAGAAGTAATTCAATTATCTAGGACTAGAGTCAGACTCCATTAACCACATGGTTGCAAAAAGACAGTAAAAGACATAAAATTACCTACTGATACATTTAACACATAAAACACACATTTCTACATATCCCCAGTTTAACTGAACACATAAATACCTACATAATATTTAAGGCAGTATTACTGTGATATGTTACAAAGTCTTAAAGGGACATTAGTCCCAAAAGTCCCAATATGTCCATCGCTGATTTTAAAGGGCCAGTAGCAGCAATATAAATTATTACATGCCCAAATATAGTTTCTAAAGTGCAACACGTCCAGGGGCCATAGTCAGCGGGCAGGAGGCCAGCAGCCAGGCCTCTCCAGTTCACAGTGGCGAAGCTGGTTTCGCCACATTTCTCCCCTTTGCCAATTAGACTAACAGGGTACCTGACTTTCTGCCGGTCAGTGCCCTGGTTAGTCCAGCAACCCACCCACAAAACAGAAATAACAGAGCAGCCCACCCACACTAACCGGTTACTACATCTGGGTGAGGAAGGATTTTGTCCAAGTTCTGGTGTTTCACCCCTGCTGGGTGGGAGACGGGTAGGCTGCCTTGGTGGGTTGCTGAGGGGGCAGAGACCAGCGGTACTCTGTCTTGTTGCCAGCACTACCACGGGAGTAGTCTGGTGGGCGTCTGGTTGCTGGAGACTGGCTGTCTCCCCTTTAGGTGCACAGCTCGACTGCTGGAGGGGGAGACCGACTGTCTCCCCTTTGGATCCATCACACTGAGGCTGGGGAACAGGACCGACCGTCCCTATCCCTTGTGCTGTAAGTGCAGAGACTACGGTCCCATCTGTACAGTTGTGGGGCTTAACATCTCCCCTTGGTGGGTTAGGTTGCCGTGGGAGAGAGGGTGTAACAAGTTCCTCTCTCTGGATGGCAAACTGCCGCTGGGGAGAAAGGATGGCACCTTCTGCTCCCTGGGGTACACATTGCCGCTGGGGAGGAAGGATTGCACCTTCTGCTCCCTGAGACACCCCCTGCCGCTGGGGAGGGAGGACACGGCTCTCCTCTCCCTTTACTTCACACTGCCTTCCTGGCACATCACTTTGCTGCTGGGGGGCAGGAACAACAACCTCTGCCCCCTGTAACTCAGCCTGCCGCTGGGGAGGAAGGACGACACCTTCATCTCCCTGGGGTGTACGCTGCCACTGGGGAGGAAGGACGACACCTTCATCTCCCTGGGGTACACACTGCCGCTGGGGAGGGAGGACGCTGCTCTCCTCTCCCTTCACTTCACACTGCCCTCCCGGTACATCCCTTTGCTGCTGGGGGGCAGGAACAACAACCTCTGCCCCCTGTAACTCAGCCTGCCGCTGGGGAGGAAGGACGACACCTTCATCTCCCTGGGGTTGCTCACAGGACCAGTCTAGGAACTCTGCTACCTCGGGTACTGCTGGTTGCTGTTGGGCGGGAGGACCGGTTGTCTCTTCCCAGGCCTCATTGATGAGTCGCAGGTAATCCCCCTCCAGGTTCCATTCCTGGGTGACCAAATATCGTAGGTCTGCCTCGAGGTCCACAGCGCCAAAGAGACCCAGCATGTTCTCCCGGATGCCGTACAGGTCCCAAAAACGATAGTCGGCATCTTCCCCAAAGTCCTCGTCAATACTATTATCCCAAAATAGACCGGGGCCAGTGTATTCTCCGCCTTCTGGGAACTCATACTCTGCCATCCTGGGGACACACTGAGCCGCGTACCACTGTAGCGCCTGGTATGCGTCGTCGAGCACCAGTTCTGCGTATACTAGAATCTCGAGTCTAGTCACCCACTTTTCTGTGGTCTGTTTTCTCAGGAGGGGCATCCGCTCTGCCATTCTAGCCAGAATTCGCTGCCTTCTGCTGCGGCGCTGATCCCCTCGTGAATACTGTACTTCCTCTAGGGCTGCGTCCCACAATTCGGCTCTGGCAGTCTCTCTGTACATCAACATGTCCTCTTCTGACATTGCTCTAGACCTCCGGAGTACGGAACCGTACAATCTATCCTGCAACTTCTCCTCCATTTTCTGAGTTCCTTTGTAGATAGGGTCGCTGTACGGATACTAGCGTTGCCCTCAATTTGTAATCCAGAAATGGTGTTGTCTGTAGCTGTCCCTCTGGTTGTAGGAACGATCCCGCCGCTTGCCACCAATTGTAACGGACCTTTTCACTTCCAAGAGGATAAAACCCAGTTTAGGCGATAATCCCCTTTTCTCAGAAAGGCACAGCTACTGCAGAACATCAGAACTCACGAACTGGATCCACACGAACACTGGAACAGCTGAACAAGAAAAGCAGACATCGGCTTACACTCTTGGCAGTCAGCATACAATCCCATTCCCCCAAAGACCGAGACGACACATCGCTTTGAGGGTTAAGCAAGAACTCTAGACTGGGACACCCAGTCTGGCTTTTATTTCCAACTCACACATACAGGCCACACCCAGGGGGAGGCATAAAATAACCAATGACATAGATGTTACCTCCCCCACATCCCCTCCCCTTAGTGTGACACATAATCCCATTATGCATACAGTTTAAAATATACTTTTACACAACTTCCATAACTTTAAAACCATACATCACATTCACATAAAAATACATATCCACAATCAATCCATTCAGGGGAACAACATATTAAAAAATGGCATGAATCCGACCAGGGGTTTAAAAGTTACTAAAAGTATCTTTTGGGCCTGGGCTTGCAGCATGGCACAATCTGGCTCAAACAGAAGTAAAACATCCCCCACAATGCATCCCGGCTTCCTCCCTTCTGCCCTGGAGATAATTGGAGAAGTAATTCAATTATCTAGGACTAGAGTCAGACTCCATTAACCACATGGTTGCAAAAAGGCAGTAAAAGACATAAAATTACCTACTGATACATTTAACACATAAAACACACATTTCTACATATCCCCAGTTTAACTGAACACATAAATACCTACATAATATTTAAGGCAGTATTACTGTGATATGTTACAAAGTCTTAAAGGGACATTAGTCCCAAAAGTCCCAATATGTCCATCGCTGATTTTAAAGGGCCAGTAGCAGCAATATAAATTATTACATGCCCAAATATAGTTTCTAAAGTGCAACACGTCCAGGGGCCATAGTCAGCGGGCAGGAGGCCAGCAGCCAGGCCTCTCCAGTTCACAGTGGCGAAGCTGGTTTCGCCACAGGTAGCTACTTGCTATTGATTGCTATTTAAATTAGCTATTGTTTGCTAATAAGCAGAGGCCTACCCAGGTGTTAAACATTCCTAGTGGGAGGTGATTTTAGGAGTATATAAGGGTAGTTGTCATTAGCTTGGCTAATAGAGCTTGGTTGCTTCATCTAAGTGTTGCTTCTAAGTGTGTGTGTGGTTGGAGATATTCTGGAGAGTTTTACAGAAGCTTCAACTGTCTAAGAGTTGTGCTAAGAGTTCTTTTTTACTGTTACAGGTAAGATTCATCTGTAGGAAAAGGTTACTGACTGCACAAGGTTTGATTTCCTGTTGGTAATTATAAGGCATTTGATTGGATTAGGTAGCTACTTGCTATTGATTGCTATTTAAATTAGCTATTGTTTGCTAATAAGCAGAGGCCTACCCAGGTGTTAAACATTCCTAGTGGGAGGTGATTTTAGGAGTATATAAGGGTAGTTGTCATTAGCTTGGCTAATAGAGCTTGGTTGCTTCATCTAAGTGTTGCTTCTAAGTGTGTGTGTGGTTGGAGATATTCTGGAGAGTTTTACAGAAGCTTCAACTGTCTAAGAGTTGTGCTAAGAGTTCTTTTTTACTGTTACAGGTAAGATTCATCTGTAGGAAAAGGTTACTGACTGCACAAGGTTTGATTTCCTGTTGGTAATTATAAGGCATTTGATTGGATTAGGTAGCTACTTGCTATTGATTGCTATTTAAATTAGCTATTGTTTGCTAATAAGCAGAGGCCTACCCAGGTGTTAAACATTCCTAGTGGGAGGTGATTTTAGGAGTATATAAGGGTAGTTGTCATTAGCTTGGCTAATAGAGCTTGGTTGCTTCATCTAAGTGTTGCTTCTAAGTGTGTGTGTGGTTGGAGATATTCTGGAGAGTTTTACAGAAGCTTCAACTGTCTAAGAGTTGTGCTAAGAGTTCTTTTTTACTGTTACAGGTAAGATTCATCTGTAGGAAAAGGTTACTGACTGCACAAGGTTTGATTTCCTGTTGGTAATTATAAGGCATTTGATTGGATTAGGTAGCTACTTGCTATTGATTGCTATTTAAATTAGCTATTGTTTGCTAATAAGCAGAGGCCTACCCAGGTGTTAAACATTCCTAGTGGGAGGTGATTTTAGGAGTATATAAGGGTAGTTGTCATTAGCTTGGCTAATAGAGCTTGGTTGCTTCATCTAAGTGTTGCTTCTAAGTGTGTGTGTGGTTGGAGATATTCTGGAGAGTTTTACAGAAGCTTCAACTGTCTAAGAGTTGTGCTAAGAGTTCTTTTTTACTGTTACAGGTAAGATTCATCTGTAGGAAAAGGTTACTGACTGCACAAGGTTTGATTTCCTGTTGGTAATTATAAGGCATTTGATTGGATTAGGTAGCTACTTGCTATTGATTGCTATTTAAATTAGCTATTGTTTGCTAATAAGCAGAGGCCTACCCAGGTGTTAAACATTCCTAGTGGGAGGTGATTTTAGGAGTATATACGGGTAGTTGTCATTAGCTTGGCTAATAGAGCTTGGTTGCTTCATCTAAGTGTTGCTTCTAAGTGTGTGTGTGGTTGGAGATATTCTGGAGAGTTTTACAGAAGCTTCAACTGTCTAAGAGTTGTGCTAAGAGTTCTTTTTTACTGTTACAGGTAAGATTCATCTGTAGGAAAAGGTTACTGACTGCACAAGGTTTGATTTCCTGTTGGTAATTATAAGGCATTTGATTGGATTAGGTAGCTACTTGCTATTGATTGCTATTTAAATTAGCTATTGTTTGCTAATAAGCAGAGGCCTACCCAGGTGTTAAACATTCCTAGTGGGAGGTGATTTTAGGAGTATATACGGGTAGTTGTCATTAGCTTGGCTAATAGAGCTTGGTTGCTTCATCTAAGTGTTGCTTCTAAGTGTGTGTGTGGTTGGAGATATTCTGGAGAGTTTTACAGAAGCTTCAACTGTCTAAGAGTTGTGCTAAGAGTTCTTTTTTACTGTTACAGGTAAGATTCATCTGTAGGAAAAGGTTACTGACTGCACAAGGTTTGATTTCCTGTTGGTAATTATAAGGCATTTGATTGGATTAGGTAGCTACTTGCTATTGATTGCTATTTAAATTAGCTATTGTTTGCTAATAAGCAGAGGCCTACCCAGGTGTTAAACATTCCTAGTGGGAGGTGATTTTAGGAGTATATAAGGGTAGTTGTCATTAGCTTGGCTAATAGAGCTTGGTTGCTTCATCTAAGTGTTGCTTCTAAGTGTGTGTGTGGTTGGAGATATTCTGGAGAGTTTTACAGAAGCTTCAACTGTCTAAGAGTTGTGCTAAGAGTTCTTTTTTACTGTTACAGGTAAGATTCATCTGTAGGAAAAGGTTACTGACTGCACAAGGTTTGATTTCCTGTTGGTAATTATAAGGCATTTGATTGGATTAGGTAGCTACTTGCTATTGATTGCTATTTAAATTAGCTATTGTTTGCTAATAAGCAGAGGCCTACCCAGGTGTTAAACATTCCTAGTGGGAGGTGATTTTAGGAGTATATAAGGGTAGTTGTCATTAGCTTGGCTAATAGAGCTTGGTTGCTTCATCTAAGTGTTGCTTCTAAGTGTGTGTGTGGTTGGAGATATTCTGGAGAGTTTTACAGAAGCTTCAACTGTCTAAGAGTTGTGCTAAGAGTTCTTTTTTACTGTTACAGGTAAGATTCATCTGTAGGAAAAGGTTACTGACTGCACAAGGTTTGATTTCCTGTTGGTAATTATAAGGCATTTGATTGGATTAGGTAGCTACTTGCTATTGATTGCTATTTAAATTAGCTATTGTTTGCTAATAAGCAGAGGCCTACCCAGGTGTTAAACATTCCTAGTGGGAGGTGATTTTAGGAGTATATAAGGGTAGTTGTCATTAGCTTGGCTAATAGAGCTTGGTTGCTTCATCTAAGTGTTGCTTCTAAGTGTGTGTGTGGTTGGAGATATTCTGGAGAGTTTCACAGAAGCTTCAACTGTCTAAGAGTTGTGCTAAGAGTTCTTTTTTACTGTTACAGGTAAGATTCATCTGTAGGAAAAGGTTACTGACTGCACAAGGTTTGATTTCCTGTTGGTAATTATAAGGCATTTGATTGGATTAGGTAGCTACTTGCTATTGATTGCTATTTAAATTAGCTATTGTTTGCTAATAAGCAGAGGCCTACCCAGGTGTTAAACATTCCTAGTGGGAGGTGATTTTAGGAGTATATAAGGGTAGTTGTCATTAGCTTGGCTAATAGAGCTTGGTTGCTTCATCTAAGTGTTGCTTCTAAGTGTGTGTGTGGTTGGAGATATTCTGGAGAGTTTTACAGAAGCTTCAACTGTCTAAGAGTTGTGCTAAGAGTTCTTTTTTACTGTTACAGGTAAGATTCATCTGTAGGAAAAGGTTACTGACTGCACAAGGTTTGATTTCCTGTTGGTAATTATAAGGCATTTGATTGGATTAGGTAGTGTAACGGACCGTTTCACTTCCAAGAGGATAAAACCCAGTTTAGGCGATAATCCCCTTTTCTCAGAAAGGCACAGCTACTGCAGAACATCAGAACTCACGAACTGGATCCACACGAACACTGGAACAGCTGAACAAGAAAAGCAGACATCGGCTTACACTCTTGGCAGTCAGCATACAATCCCATTCCCCCAAAGACCGAGACGACACATCGCTTTGAGGGTTAAGCAAGAACTCTAGACTGGGACACCCAGTCTGGCTTTTATTTCCAACTCACACATACAGGCCACACCCAGGGGGAGGCATAAAATAACCAATGACATAGATGTTACCTCCCACACATCCCCTCCCCTTAGTGTGACACATAATCCCATTATGCATACAGTTTAAAATATACTTTTACACAACTTCCATAACTTTAAAACCATACATCACATTCACATAAAAATACATATCCACAATCAATCCATTCAGGGGAACAACATATTAAAAAATGGCATGAATCCGACCAGGGGTTTAAAAGTTACTAAAAGTATCTTTTGGGCCTGGGCTTGCAGCATGGCACAATCTGGCTCAAACAGAAGTAAAACATCCCCCACAATGCATCCCGGCTTCCTCCCTTCTGCCCTGGAGATAATTGGAGAAGTAATTCAATTATCTAGGACTAGAGTCAGACTCCATTAACCACATGGTTGCAAAAAGACAGTAAAAGACATAAAATTACCTACTGATACATTTAACACATAAAACACACATTTCTACATATCCCCAGTTTAACTGAACACATAAATACCTACATAATATTTAAGGCAGTATTACTGTGATATGTTACAAAGTCTTAAAGGGACATTAGTCCCAAAAGTCCCAATATGTCCATCGCTGATTTTAAAGGGCCAGTAGCAGCAATATAAATTATTACATGCCCAAATATAGTTTCTAAAGTGCAACACGTCCAGGGGCCATAGTCAGCGGGCAGGAGGCCAGCAGCCAGGCCTCTCCAGTTCACAGTGGCGAAGCTGGTTTCGCCACATTTCTCCCCTTTGCCAATTAGACTAACAGGGTACCTGACTTTCTGCCGGTCAGTGCCCTGGTTAGTCCAGCAACCCACCCACAAAACAGAAATAACAGAGCAGCCCACCCACACTAACCGGTTACTACATCTGGGTGAGGAAGGATTTTGTCCAAGTTCTGGTGTTTCACCCCTGCTGGGTGGGAGACGGGTAGGCTGCCTTGGTGGGTTGCTGAGGGGGCAGAGACCAGCGGTACTCTGTCTTGTTGCCAGCACTACCACGGGAGTAGTCTGGTGGGCGTCTGGTTGCTGGAGACTGGCTGTCTCCCCTTTAGGTGCACAGCTCGACTGCTGGAGGGGGAGACCGACTGTCTCCCCTTTGGATCCATCACACTGAGGCTGGGGAACAGGACCGACCGTCCCTATCCCTTGTGCTGTAAGTGCAGAGACTACGGTCCCATCTGTACAGTTGTGGGGCTTAACATCTCCCCTTGGTGGGTTAGGTTGCCGTGGGAGAGAGGGTGTAACAAGTTCCTCTCTCTGGATGGCAAACTGCCGCTGGGGAGAAAGGATGGCACCTTCTGCTCCCTGGGGTACACATTGCCGCTGGGGAGGAAGGATTGCACCTTCTGCTCCCTGAGACACCCCCTGCCGCTGGGGAGGGAGGACACGGCTCTCCTCTCCCTTTACTTCACACTGCCTTCCTGGCACATCACTTTGCTGCTGGGGGGCAGGAACAACAACCTCTGCCCCCTGTAACTCAGCCTGCCGCTGGGGAGGAAGGACGACACCTTCATCTCCCTGGGGTGTACGCTGCCACTGGGGAGGAAGGACGACACCTTCATCTCCCTGGGGTACACACTGCCGCTGGGGAGGGAGGACGCTGCTCTCCTCTCCCTTCACTTCACACTGCCCTCCCGGTACATCCCTTTGCTGCTGGGGGGCAGGAACAACAACCTCTGCCCCCTGTAACTCAGCCTGCCGCTGGGGAGGAAGGACGACACCTTCATCTCCCTGGGGTTGCTCACAGGACCAGTCTAGGAACTCTGCTACCTCGGGTACTGCTGGTTGCTGTTGGGCGGGAGGACCGGTTGTCTCTTCCCAGGCCTCATTGATGAGTCGCAGGTAATCCCCCTCCAGGTTCCATTCCTGGGTGACCAAATATCGTAGGTCTGCCTCGAGGTCCACAGCGCCAAAGAGACCCAGCATGTTCTCCCGGATGCCGTACAGGTCCCAAAAACGATAGTCGGCATCTTCCCCAAAGTCCTCGTCAATACTATTATCCCAAAATAGACCGGGGCCAGTGTATTCTCCGCCTTCTGGGAACTCATACTCTGCCATCCTGGGGACACACTGAGCCGCGTACCACTGTAGCGCCTGGTATGCGTCGTCGAGCACCAGTTCTGCGTATACTAGAATCTCGAGTCTAGTCACCCACTTTTCTGTGGTCTGTTTTCTCAGGAGGGGCATCCACTCTGCCATTCTAGCCAGAATTCGCTGCCTTCTGCTGCGGCGCTGATCCCCTCGTGAATACTGTACTTCCTCTAGGGCTTCGTCCCACAATTCGGCTCTGGCAGTCTCTCTGTACATCAACATGTCCTCTTCTGACATTGCTCTAGACCTCCGGAGTACGGAACCGTACAATCTATCCTGCAACTTCTCCTCCATTTTCTGAGTTCCTTTGTAGATAGGGTCGCTGTACGGATACTAGCGTTGCCCTCAATTTGTAATCCAGAAATGGTGTTGTCTGTAGCTGTCCCTCTGGTTGTAGGAACGATCCCGCCGCTTGCCACCAATTGTAACGGACCTTTTCACTTCCAAGAGGATAAAACCCAGTTTAGGCGATAATCCCCTTTTCTCAGAAAGGCACAGCTACTGCAGAACATCAGAACTCACGAACTGGATCCACACGAACACTGGAACAGCTGAACAAGAAAAGCAGACATCGGCTTACACTCTTGGCAGTCAGCATACAATCCCATTCCCCCAAAGACCGAGACGACACATCGCTTTGAGGGTTAAGCAAGAACTCTAGACTGGGACACCCAGTCTGGCTTTTATTTCCAACTCACACATACAGGCCACACCCAGGGGGAGGCATAAAATAACCAATGACATAGATGTTACCTCCCCCACATCCCCTCCCCTTAGTGTGACACATAATCCCATTATGCATACAGTTTAAAATATACTTTTACACAACTTCCATAACTTTAAAACCATACATCACATTCACATAAAAATACATATCCACAATCAATCCATTCAGGGGAACAACATATTAAAAAATGGCATGAATCCGACCAGGGGTTTAAAAGTTACTAAAAGTATCTTTTGGGCCTGGGCTTGCAGCATGGCACAATCTGGCTCAAACAGAAGTAAAACATCCCCCACAATGCATCCCGGCTTCCTCCCTTCTGCCCTGGAGATAATTGGAGAAGTAATTCAATTATCTAGGACTAGAGTCAGACTCCATTAACCACATGGTTGCAAAAAGACAGTAAAAGACATAAAATTACCTACTGATACATTTAACACATAAAACACACATTTCTACATATCCCCAGTTTAACTGAACACATAAATACCTACATAATATTTAAGGCAGTATTACTGTGATATGTTACAAAGTCTTAAAGGGACATTAGTCCCAAAAGTCCCAATATGTCCATCGCTGATTTTAAAGGGCCAGTAGCAGCAATATAAATTATTACATGCCCAAATATAGTTTCTAAAGTGCAACACGTCCAGGGGCCATAGTCAGCGGGCAGGAGGCCAGCAGCCAGGCCTCTCCAGTTCACAGTGGCGAAGCTGGTTTCGCCACAGGTAGCTACTTGCTATTGATTGCTATTTAAATTAGCTATTGTTTGCTAATAAGCAGAGGCCTACCCAGGTGTTAAACATTCCTAGTGGGAGGTGATTTTAGGAGTATATAAGGGTAGTTGTCATTAGCTTGGCTAATAGAGCTTGGTTGCTTCATCTAAGTGTTGCTTCTAAGTGTGTGTGTGGTTGGAGATATTCTGGAGAGTTTTACAGAAGCTTCAACTGTCTAAGAGTTGTGCTAAGAGTTCTTTTTTACTGTTACAGGTAAGATTCATCTGTAGGAAAAGGTTACTGACTGCACAAGGTTTGATTTCCTGTTGGTAATTATAAGGCATTTGATTGGATTAGGTAGCTACTTGCTATTGATTGCTATTTAAATTAGCTATTGTTTGCTAATAAGCAGAGGCCTACCCAGGTGTTAAACATTCCTAGTGGGAGGTGATTTTAGGAGTATATAAGGGTAGTTGTCATTAGCTTGGCTAATAGAGCTTGGTTGCTTCATCTAAGTGTTGCTTCTAAGTGTGTGTGTGGTTGGAGATATTCTGGAGAGTTTTACAGAAGCTTCAACTGTCTAAGAGTTGTGCTAAGAGTTCTTTTTTACTGTTACAGGTAAGATTCATCTGTAGGAAAAGGTTACTGACTGCACAAGGTTTGATTTCCTGTTGGTAATTATAAGGCATTTGATTGGATTAGGTAGCTACTTGCTATTGATTGCTATTTAAATTAGCTATTGTTTGCTAATAAGCAGAGGCCTACCCAGGTGTTAAACATTCCTAGTGGGAGGTGATTTTAGGAGTATATAAGGGTAGTTGTCATTAGCTTGGCTAATAGAGCTTGGTTGCTTCATCTAAGTGTTGCTTCTAAGTGTGTGTGTGGTTGGAGATATTCTGGAGAGTTTTACAGAAGCTTCAACTGTCTAAGAGTTGTGCTAAGAGTTCTTTTTTACTGTTACAGGTAAGATTCATCTGTAGGAAAAGGTTACTGACTGCACAAGGTTTGATTTCCTGTTGGTAATTATAAGGCATTTGATTGGATTAGGTAGCTACTTGCTATTGATTGCTATTTAAATTAGCTATTGTTTGCTAATAAGCAGAGGCCTACCCAGGTGTTAAACATTCCTAGTGGGAGGTGATTTTAGGAGTATATAAGGGTAGTTGTCATTAGCTTGGCTAATAGAGCTTGGTTGCTTCATCTAAGTGTTGCTTCTAAGTGTGTGTGTGGTTGGAGATATTCTGGAGAGTTTTACAGAAGCTTCAACTGTCTAAGAGTTGTGCTAAGAGTTCTTTTTTACTGTTACAGGTAAGATTCATCTGTAGGAAAAGGTTACTGACTGCACAAGGTTTGATTTCCTGTTGGTAATTATAAGGCATTTGATTGGATTAGGTAGCTACTTGCTATTGATTGCTATTTAAATTAGCTATTGTTTGCTAATAAGCAGAGGCCTACCCAGGTGTTAAACATTCCTAGTGGGAGGTGATTTTAGGAGTATATACGGGTAGTTGTCATTAGCTTGGCTAATAGAGCTTGGTTGCTTCATCTAAGTGTTGCTTCTAAGTGTGTGTGTGGTTGGAGATATTCTGGAGAGTTTTACAGAAGCTTCAACTGTCTAAGAGTTGTGCTAAGAGTTCTTTTTTACTGTTACAGGTAAGATTCATCTGTAGGAAAAGGTTACTGACTGCACAAGGTTTGATTTCCTGTTGGTAATTATAAGGCATTTGATTGGATTAGGTAGCTACTTGCTATTGATTGCTATTTAAATTAGCTATTGTTTGCTAATAAGCAGAGGCCTACCCAGGTGTTAAACATTCCTAGTGGGAGGTGATTTTAGGAGTATATAAGGGTAGTTGTCATTAGCTTGGCTAATAGAGCTTGGTTGTTTCATCTAAGTGTTGCTTCTAAGTGTGTGTGTGGTTGGAGATATTCTGGAGAGTTTTACAGAAGCTTCAACTGTCTAAGAGTTGTGCTAAG
This sequence comes from Pelobates fuscus, assembly GCF_036172605.1. Lineage (NCBI taxonomy): Eukaryota > Metazoa > Chordata > Amphibia > Anura > Pelobatidae > Pelobates > Pelobates fuscus. The sequence continues at coordinate 131,593,383 of NC_086321.1, forward strand.
AGTTCTTTTTTACTGTTACAGGTAAGATTCATCTGTAGGAAAAGGTTACTGACTGCACAAGGTTTGATTTCCTGTTGGTAATTATAAGGCATTTGATTGGATTAGGTAGCTACTTGCTATTGATTGCTATTTAAATTAGCTATTGTTTGCTAATAAGCAGAGGCCTACCCAGGTGTTAAACATTCCTAGTGGGAGGTGATTTTAGGAGTATATACGGGTAGTTGTCATTAGCTTGGCTAATAGAGCTTGGTTGCTTCATCTAAGTGTTGCTTCTAAGTGTGTGTGTGGTTGGAGATATTCTGGAGAGTTTTACAGAAGCTTCAACTGTCTAAGAGTTGTGCTAAGAGTTCTTTTTTACTGTTACAGGTAAGATTCATCTGTAGGAAAAGGTTACTGACTGCACAAGGTTTGATTTCCTGTTGGTAATTATAAGGCATTTGATTGGATTAGGTAGCTACTTGCTATTGATTGCTATTTAAATTAGCTATTGTTTGCTAATAAGCAGAGGCCTACCCAGGTGTTAAACATTCCTAGTGGGAGGTGATTTTAGGAGTATATACGGGTAGTTGTCATTAGCTTGGCTAATAGAGCTTGGTTGCTTCATCTAAGTGTTGCTTCTAAGTGTGTGTGTGGTTGGAGATATTCTGGAGAGTTTTACAGAAGCTTCAACTGTCTAAGAGTTGTGCTAAGAGTTCTTTTTTACTGTTACAGGTAAGATTCATCTGTAGGAAAAGGTTACTGACTGCACAAGGTTTGATTTCCTGTTGGTAATTATAAGGCATTTGATTGGATTAGGTAGCTACTTGCTATTGATTGCTATTTAAATTAGCTATTGTTTGCTAATAAGCAGAGGCCTACCCAGGTGTTAAACATTCCTAGTGGGAGGTGATTTTAGGAGTATATAAGGGTAGTTGTCATTAGCTTGGCTAATAGAGCTTGGTTGCTTCATCTAAGTGTTGCTTCTAAGTGTGTGTGTGGTTGGAGATATTCTGGAGAGTTTTACAGAAGCTTCAACTGTCTAAGAGTTGTGCTAAGAGTTCTTTTTTACTGTTACAGGTAAGATTCATCTGTAGGAAAAGGTTACTGACTGCACAAGGTTTGATTTCCTGTTGGTAATTATAAGGCATTTGATTGGATTAGGTAGCTACTTGCTATTGATTGCTATTTAAATTAGCTATTGTTTGCTAATAAGCAGAGGCCTACCCAGGTGTTAAACATTCCTAGTGGGAGGTGATTTTAGGAGTATATAAGGGTAGTTGTCATTAGCTTGGCTAATAGAGCTTGGTTGCTTCATCTAAGTGTTGCTTCTAAGTGTGTGTGTGGTTGGAGATATTCTGGAGAGTTTTACAGAAGCTTCAACTGTCTAAGAGTTGTGCTAAGAGTTCTTTTTTACTGTTACAGGTAAGATTCATCTGTAGGAAAAGGTTACTGACTGCACAAGGTTTGATTTCCTGTTGGTAATTATAAGGCATTTGATTGGATTAGGTAGCTACTTGCTATTGATTGCTATTTAAATTAGCTATTGTTTGCTAATAAGCAGAGGCCTACCCAGGTGTTAAACATTCCTAGTGGGAGGTGATTTTAGGAGTATATACGGGTAGTTGTCATTAGCTTGGCTAATAGAGCTTGGTTGCTTCATCTAAGTGTTGCTTCTAAGTGTGTGTGTGGTTGGAGATATTCTGGAGAGTTTTACAGAAGCTTCAACTGTCTAAGAGTTGTGCTAAGAGTTCTTTTTTACTGTTACAGGTAAGATTCATCTGTAGGAAAAGGTTACTGACTGCACAAGGTTTGATTTCCTGTTGGTAATTATAAGGCATTTGATTGGATTAGGTAGCTACTTGCTATTGATTGCTATTTAAATTAGCTATTGTTTGCTAATAAGCAGAGGCCTACCCAGGTGTTAAACATTCCTAGTGGGAGGTGATTTTAGGAGTATATAAGGGTAGTTGTCATTAGCTTGGCTAATAGAGCTTGGTTGCTTCATCTAAGTGTTGCTTCTAAGTGTGTGTGTGGTTGGAGATATTCTGGAGAGTTTTACAGAAGCTTCAACTGTCTAAGAGTTGTGCTAAGAGTTCTTTTTTACTGTTACAGGTAAGATTCATCTGTAGGAAAAGGTTACTGACTGCACAAGGTTTGATTTCCTGTTGGTAATTATAAGGCATTTGATTGGATTAGGTAGCTACTTGCTATTGATTGCTATTTAAATTAGCTATTGTTTGCTAATAAGCAGAGGCCTACCCAGGTGTTAAACATTCCTAGTGGGAGGTGATTTTAGGAGTATATAAGTGTAGTTGTCATTAGCTTGGCTAATAGAGCTTGGTTGCTTCATCTAAGTGTTGCTTCTAAGTGTGTGTGTGGTTGGAGATATTCTGGAGAGTTTTACAGAAGCTTCAACTGTCTAAGAGTTGTGCTAAGAGTTCTTTTTTACTGTTACAGGTAAGATTCATCTGTAGGAAAAGGTTACTGACTGCACAAGGTTTGATTTCCTGTTGGTAATTATAAGGCATTTGATTGGATTAGGTAGCTACTTGCTATTGATTGCTATTTAAATTAGCTATTGTTTGCTAATAAGCAGAGGCCTACCCAGGTGTTAAACATTCCTAGTGGGAGGTGATTTTAGGAGTATATAAGGGTAGTTGTCATTAGCTTGGCTAATAGAGCTTGGTTGCTTCATCTAAGTGTTGCTTCTAAGTGTGTGTGTGGTTGGAGATATATTGGAGAGTTTTACAGAAGCTTCAACTGTCTAAGAGTTGTGCTAAGAGTTCTTTTTTACTGTTACAGGTAAGATTCATCTGTAGGAAAAGGTTACTGACTGCACAAGGTTTGATTTCCTGTTGGTAATTATAAGGCATTTGATTTGATTAGGTAGCTACTTGCTATTGATTGCTATTTAAATTAGCTATTGTTTGCTAATAAGCAGAGGCCTACCCAGGTGTTAAACATTCCTAGTGGGAGGTGATTTTAGGAGTATATAAGGGTAGTTGTCATTAGCTTGGCTAATAGAGCTTGGTTGCTTCATCTAAGTGTTGCTTCTAAGTGTGTGTGTGGTTGGAGATATTCTGGAGAGTTTTACAGAAGCTTCAACTGTCTAAGAGTTGTGCTAAGAGTTCTTTTTTACTGTTACAGGTAAGATTCATCTGTAGGAAAAGGTTACTGACTGCACAAGGTTTGATTTCCTGTTGGTAATTATAAGGCATTTGATTGGATTAGGTAGCTACTTGCTATTGATTGCTATTTAAATTAGCTATTGTTTGCTAATAAGCAGAGGCCTACCCAGGTGTTAAACATTCCTAGTGGGAGGTGATTTTAGGAGTATATAAGGGTAGTTGTCATTAGCTTGGCTAATAGAGCTTGGTTGCTTCATCTAAGTGTTGCTTCTAAGTGTGTGTGTGGTTGGAGATATTCTGGAGAGTTTTACAGAAGCTTCAACTGTCTAAGAGTTGTGCTAAGAGTTCCTTTTTACTGTTACAGGTAAGATTCATCTGTAGGAAAAGGTTACTGACTGCACAAGGTTTGATTTCCTGTTGGTAATTATAAGGCATTTGATTGGATTAGGTAACTACTTGCTATTGATTGCTATTTAAATTAGCTATTGTTTGCTAATAAGCAGAGGCCTACCCAGGTGTTAAACATTCCTAGTGGGAGGTGATTTTAGGAGTATATAAGGGTAGTTGTCATTAGCTTGGCTAATAGAGCTTGGTTGCTTCATCTAAGTGTTGCTTCTAAGTGTGTGTGTGGTTGGAGATATTCTGGAGAGTTTTACAGAAGCTTCAACTGTCTAAGAGTTGTGCTAAGAGTTCTTTTTTACTGTTACAGGTAAGATTCATCTGTAGGAAAAGGTTACTGACTGCACAAGGTTTGATTTCCTGTTGGTAATTATAAGGCATTTGATTGGATTAGGTAGCTACTTGCTATTGATTGCTATTTAAATTAGCTATTGTTTGCTAATAAGCAGAGGCCTACCCAGGTGTTAAACATTCCTAGTGGGAGGTGATTTTAGGAGTATATAAGGGTAGTTGTCATTAGCTTGGCTAATAGAGCTTGGTTGCTTCATCTAAGTGTTGCTTCTAAGTGTGTGTGTGGTTGGAGATATATTGGAGAGTTTTACAGAAGCTTCAACTGTCTAAGAGTTGTGCTAAGAGTTCTTTTTTACTGTTACAGGTAAGATTCATCTGTAGGAAAAGGTTACTGACTGCACAAGGTTTGATTTCCTGTTGGTAATTATAAGGCATTTGATTTGATTAGGTAGCTACTTGCTATTGATTGCTATTTAAATTAGCTATTGTTTGCTAATAAGCAGAGGCCTACCCAGGTGTTAAACATTCCTAGTGGGAGGTGATTTTAGGAGTATATAAGGGTAGTTGTCATTAGCTTGGCTAATAGAGCTTGGTTGCTTCATCTAAGTGTTGCTTCTAAGTGTGTGTGTGGTTGGAGATATTCTGGAGAGTTTTACAGAAGCTTCAACTGTCTAAGAGTTGTGCTAAGAGTTCTTTTTTACTGTTACAGGTAAGATTCATCTGTAGGAAAAGGTTACTGACTGCACAAGGTTTGATTTCCTGTTTGTAATTATAAGGCATTTGATTGGATTAGGTAGCTACTTGCTATTGATTGCTATTTAAATTAGCTATTGTTTGCTAATAAGCAGAGGCCTACCCAGGTGTTAAACATTCCTAGTGGGAGGTGATTTTAGGAGTATATAAGGGTAGTTGTCATTAGCTTGGCTAATAGAGCTTGGTTGCTTCATCTAAGTGTTGCTTCTAAGTGTGTGTGTGGTTGGAGATATATTGGAGAGTTTTACAGAAGCTTCAACTGTCTAAGAGTTGTGCTAAGAGTTCTTTTTTACTGTTACAGGTAAGATTCATCTGTAGGAAAAGGTTACTGACTGCACAAGGTTTGATTTCCTGTTGGTAATTATAAGGCATTTGATTTGATTAGGTAGCTACTTGCTATTGATTGCTATTTAAATTAGCTATTGTTTGCTAATAAGCAGAGGCCTACCCAGGTGTTAAACATTCCTAGTGGGAGGTGATTTTAGGAGTATATAAGGGTAGTTGTCATTAGCTTGGCTAATAGAGCTTGGTTGCTTCATCTAAGTGTTGCTTCTAAGTGTGTGTGTGGTTGGAGATATTCTGGAGAGTTTTACAGAAGCTTCAACTGTCTAAGAGTTGTGCTAAGAGTTCTTTTTTACTGTTACAGGTAAGATTCATCTGTAGGAAAAGGTTACTGACTGCACAAGGTTTGATTTCCTGTTGGTAATTATAAGGCATTTGATTGGATTAGGTAGCTACTTGCTATTGATTGCTATTTAAATTAGCTATTGTTTGCTAATAAGCAGAGGCCTACCCAGGTGTTAAACATTCCTAGTGGGAGGTGATTTTAGGAGTATATAAGGGTAGTTGTCATTAGCTTGGCTAATAGAGCTTGGTTGCTTCATCTAAGTGTTGCTTCTAAGTGTGTGTGTGGTTGGAGATATTCTGGAGAGTTTTACAGAAGCTTCAACTGTCTAAGAGTTGTGCTAAGAGTTCTTTTTTACTGTTACAGGTAAGATTCATCTGTAGGAAAAGGTTACTGACTGCACAAGGTTTGATTTCCTGTTGGTAATTATAAGGCATTTGATTGGATTAGGTAGCTACTTGCTATTGATTGCTATTTAAATTAGCTATTGTTTGCTAATAAGCAGAGGCCTACCCAGGTGTTAAACATTCCTAGTGGGAGGTGATTTTAGGAGTATATAAGGGTAGTTGTCATTAGCTTGGCTAATAGAGCTTGGTTGCTTCATCTAAGTGTTGCTTCTAAGTGTGTGTGTGGTTGGAGATATTCTGGAGAGTTTTACAGAAGCTTCAACTGTCTAAGAGTTGTGCTAAGAGTTCTTTTTTACTGTTACAGGTAAGATTCATCTGTAGGAAAAGGTTACTGACTGCACAAGGTTTGATTTCCTGTTGGTAATTATAAGGCATTTGATTGGATTAGGTAGCTACTTGCTATTGATTGCTATTTAAATTAGCTATTGTTTGCTAATAAGCAGAGGCCTACCCAGGTGTTAAACATTCCTAGTGGGAGGTGATTTTAGGAGTATATAAGGGTAGTTGTCATTAGCTTGGCTAATAGAGCTTGGTTGCTTCATCTAAGTGTTGCTTCTAAGTGTGTGTGTGGTTGGAGATATTCTGGAGAGTTTTACAGAAGCTTCAACTGTCTAAGAGTTGTGCTAAGAGTTCTTTTTTACTGTTACAGGTAAGATTCATCTGTAGGAAAAGGTTACTGACTGCACAAGGTTTGATTTCCTGTTGGTAATTATAAGGCATTTGATTGGATTAGGTAGCTACTTGCTATTGATTGCTATTTAAATTAGCTATTGTTTGCTAATAAGCAGAGGCCTACCCAGGTGTTAAACATTCCTAGTGGGAGGTGATTTTAGGAGTATATAAGGGTAGTTGTCATTAGCTTGGCTAATAGAGCTTGGTTGCTTCATCTAAGTGTTGCTTCTAAGTGTGTGTGTGGTTGGAGATATTCTGGAGAGTTTTACAGAAGCTTCAACTGTCTAAGAGTTGTGCTAAGAGTTCTTTTTTACTGTTACAGGTAAGATTCATCTGTAGGAAAAGGTTACTGACTGCACAAGGTTTGATTTCCTGTTGGTAATTATAAGGCATTTGATTGGATTAGGTAGCTACTTGCTATTGATTGCTATTTAAATTAGCTATTGTTTGCTAATAAGCAGAGGCCTACCCAGGTGTTAAACATTCCTAGTGGGAGGTGATTTTAGGAGTATATAAGGGTAGTTGTCATTAGCTTGGCTAATAGAGCTTGGTTGCTTCATCTAAGTGTTGCTTCTAAGTGTGTGTGTGGTTGGAGATATTCTGGAGAGTTTTACAGAAGCTTCAACTGTCTAAGAGTTGTGCTAAGAGTTCTTTTTTACTGTTACAGGTAAGATTCATCTGTAGGAAAAGGTTACTGACTGCACAAGGTTTGATTTCCTGTTGGTAATTATAAGGCATTTGATTGGATTAGGTAGCTACTTGCCATTGATTGCTATTAAAATTAGCTATTGTTTGCTAATAAGCAGAGGCCTACCCAGGTGTTAAACATTCCTAGTGGGAGGTGATTTTAGGAGTATATAAGGGTAGTTGTCATTAGCTTGGCTAATAGAGCTTGGTTGCTTCATCTAAGTGTTGCTTCTAAGTGTGTGTGTGGTTGGAGATATTCTGGAGAGTTTTACAGAAGCTTCAACTGTCTAAGAGTTGTGCTAAGAGTTCTTTTTTACTGTTACAGGTAAGATTCATCTGTAGGAAAAGGTTACTGACTGCACAAGGTTTGATTTCCTGTTGGTAATTATAAGGCATTTGATTGGATTAGGTAGCTACTTGCTATTGATTGCTATTTAAATTAGCTATTGTTTGCTAATAAGCAGAGGCCTACCCAGGTGTTAAACATTCCTAGTGGGAGGTGATTTTAGGAGTATATAAGGGTAGTTGTCATTAGCTTGGCTAATAGAGCTTGGTTGCTTCATCTAAGTGTTGCTTCTAAGTGTGTGTGTGGTTGGAGATATTCTGGAGAGTTTTACAGAAGCTTCAACTGTCTAAGAGTTGTGCTAAGAGTTCTTTTTTACTGTTACAGGTAAGATTCATCTGTAGGAAAAGGTTACTGACTGCACAAGGTTTGATTTCCTGTTGGTAATTATAAGGCATTTGATTGGATTAGGTAGCTACTTGCTATTGATTGCTATTTAAATTAGCTATTGTTTGCTAATAAGCAGAGGCCTACCCAGGTGTTAAACATTCCTAGTGGGAGGTGATTTTAGGAGTATATACGGGTAGTTGTCATTAGCTTGGCTAATAGAGCTTGGTTGCTTCATCTAAGTGTTGCTTCTAAGTGTGTGTGTGGTTGGAGATATTCTGGAGAGTTTTACAGAAGCTTCAACTGTCTAAGAGTTGTGCTAAGAGTTCTTTTTTACTGTTACAGGTAAGATTCATCTGTAGGAAAAGGTTACTGACTGCACAAGGTTTGATTTCCTGTTGGTAATTATAAGGCATTTGATTGGATTAGGTAGCTACTTGCTATTGATTGCTATTTAAATTAGCTATTGTTTGCTAATAAGCAGAGGCCTACCCAGGTGTTAAACATTCCTAGTGGGAGGTGATTTTAGGAGTATATACGGGTAGTTGTCATTAGCTTGGCTAATAGAGCTTGGTTGCTTCATCTAAGTGTTGCTTCTAAGTGTGTGTGTGGTTGGAGATATTCTGGAGAGTTTTACAGAAGCTTCAACTGTCTAAGAGTTGTGCTAAGAGTTCTTTTTTACTGTTACAGGTAAGATTCATCTGTAGGAAAAGGTTACTGACTGCACAAGGTTTGATTTCCTGTTGGTAATTATAAGGCATTTGATTGGATTAGGTAGCTACTTGCTATTGATTGCTATTTAAATTAGCTATTGTTTGCTAATAAGCAGAGGCCTACCCAGGTGTTAAACATTCCTAGTGGGAGGTGATTTTAGGAGTATATAAGGGTAGTTGTCATTAGCTTGGCTAATAGAGCTTGGTTGCTTCATCTAAGTGTTGCTTCTAAGTGTGTGTGTGGTTGGAGATATTCTGGAGAGTTTTACAGAAGCTTCAACTGTCTAAGAGTTGTGCTAAGAGTTCTTTTTTACTGTTACAGGTAAGATTCATCTGTAGGAAAAGGTTACTGACTGCACAAGGTTTGATTTCCTGTTGGTAATTATAAGGCATTTGATTGGATTAGGTAGCTACTTGCTATTGATTGCTATTTAAATTAGCTATTGTTTGCTAATAAGCAGAGGCCTACCCAGGTGTTAAACATTCCTAGTGGGAGGTGATTTTAGGAGTATATAAGGGTAGTTGTCATTAGCTTGGCTAATAGAGCTTGGTTGCTTCATCTAAGTGTTGCTTCTAAGTGTGTGTGTGGTTGGAGATATTCTGGAGAGTTTTACAGAAGCTTCAACTGTCTAAGAGTTGTGCTAAGAGTTCTTTTTTACTGTTACAGGTAAGATTCATCTGTAGGAAAAGGTTACTGACTGCACAAGGTTTGATTTCCTGTTGGTAATTATAAGGCATTTGATTGGATTAGGTAGCTACTTGCTATTGATTGCTATTTAAATTAGCTATTGTTTGCTAATAAGCAGAGGCCTACCCAGGTGTTAAACATTCCTAGTGGGAGGTGATTTTAGGAGTATATAAGGGTAGTTGTCATTAGCTTGGCTAATAGAGCTTGGTTGCTTCATCTAAGTGTTGCTTCTAAGTGTGTGTGTGGTTGGAGATATTCTGGAGAGTTTTACAGAAGCTTCAACTGTCTAAGAGTTGTGCTAAGAGTTCTTTTTTACTGTTACAGGTAAGATTCATCTGTAGGAAAAGGTTACTGACTGCACAAGGTTTGATTTCCTGTTGGTAATTATAAGGCATTTGATTGGATTAGGTAGCTACTTGCTATTGATTGCTATTTAAATTAGCTATTGTTTGCTAATAAGCAGAGGCCTACCCAGGTGTTAAACATTCCTAGTGGGAGGTGATTTTAGGAGTATATAAGGGTAGTTGTCATTAGCTTGGCTAATAGAGCTTGGTTGCTTCATCTAAGTGTTGCTTCTAAGTGTGTGTGTGGTTGGAGATATTCTGGAGAGTTTTACAGAAGCTTCAACTGTCTAAGAGTTGTGCTAAGAGTTATTTTTTACTGTTACAGGTAAGATTCATCTGTAGGAAAAGGTTACTGACTGCACAAGGTTTGATTTCCTGTTGGTAATTATAAGGCATTTGATTGGATTAGGTAGCTACTTGCTATTGATTGCTATTTAAATTAGCTATTGTTTGCTAATAAGCAGAGGCCTACCCAGGTGTTAAACATTCCTAGTGGGAGGTGATTTTAGGAGTATATAAGGGTAGTTGTCATTAGCTTGGCTAATAGAGCTTGGTTGCTTCATCTAAGTGTTGCTTCTAAGTGTGTGTGTGGTTGGAGATATTCTGGAGAGTTTTACAGAAGCTTCAACTGTCTAAGAGTTGTGCTAAGAGTTCTTTTTTACTGTTACAGGTAAGATTCATCTGTAGGAAAAGGTTACTGACTGCACAAGGTTTGATTTCCTGTTGGTAATTATAAGGCATTTGATTGGATTAGGTAGCTACTTGCTATTGATTGCTATTTAAATTAGCTATTGTTTGCTAATAAGCAGAGGCCTACCCAGGTGTTAAACATTCCTAGTGGGAGGTGATTTTAGGAGTATATACGGGTAGTTGTCATTAGCTTGGCTAATAGAGCTTGGTTGCTTCATCTAAGTGTTGCTTCTAAGTGTGTGTGTGGTTGGAGATATTCTGGAGAGTTTTACAGAAGCTTCAACTGTCTAAGAGTTGTGCTAAGAGTTCTTTTTTACTGTTACAGGTAAGATTCATCTGTAGGAAAAGGTTACTGACTGCACAAGGTTTGATTTCCTGTTGGTAATTATAAGGCATTTGATTGGATTAGGTAGCTACTTGCTATTGATTGCTATTTAAATTAGCTATTGTTTGCTAATAAGCAGAGGCCTACCCAGGTGTTAAACATTCCTAGTGGGAGGTGATTTTAGGAGTATATACGGGTAGTTGTCATTAGCTTGGCTAATAGAGCTTGGTTGCTTCATCTAAGTGTTGCTTCTAAGTGTGTGTGTGGTTGGAGATATTCTGGAGAGTTTTACAGAAGCTTCAACTGTCTAAGAGTTGTGCTAAGAGTTCTTTTTTACTGTTACAGGTAAGATTCATCTGTAGGAAAAGGTTACTGACTGCACAAGGTTTGATTTCCTGTTGGTAATTATAAGGCATTTGATTGGATTAGGTAGCTACTTGCTATTGATTGCTATTTAAATTAGCTATTGTTTGCTAATAAGCAGAGGCCTACCCAGGTGTTAAACATTCCTAGTGGGAGGTGATTTTAGGAGTATATACGGGTAGTTGTCATTAGCTTGGCTAATAGAGCTTGGTTGCTTCATCTAAGTGTTGCTTCTAAGTGTGTGTGTGGTTGGAGATATTCTGGAGAGTTTTACAGAAGCTTCAACTGTCTAAGAGTTGTGCTAAGAGTTCTTTTTTACTGTTACAGGTAAGATTCATCTGTAGGAAAAGGTTACTGACTGCACAAGGTTTGATTTCCTGTTGGTAATTATAAGGCATTTGATTGGATTAGGTAGCTACTTGCTATTGATTGCTATTTAAATTAGCTATTGTTTGCTAATAAGCAGAGGCCTACCCAGGTGTTAAACATTCCTAGTGGGAGGTGATTTTAGGAGTATATACGGGTAGTTGTCATTAGCTTGGCTAATAGAGCTTGGTTGCTTCATCTAAGTGTTGCTTCTAAGTGTGTGTGTGGTTGGAGATATTCTGGAGAGTTTTACAGAAGCTTCAACTGTCTAAGAGTTGTGCTAAGAGTTCTTTTTTACTGTTACAGGTAAGATTCATCTGTAGGAAAAGGTTACTGACTGCACAAGGTTTGATTTCCTGTTGGTAATTATAAGGCATTTGATTGGATTAGGTAGCTACTTGCTATTGATTGCTATTTAAATTAGCTATTGTTTGCTAATAAGCAGAGGCCTACCCAGGTGTTAAACATTCCTAGTGGGAGGTGATTTTAGGAGTATATACGGGTAGTTGTCATTAGCTTGGCTAATAGAGCTTGGTTGCTTCATCTAAGTGTTGCTTCTAAGTGTGTGTGTGGTTGGAGATATTCTGGAGAGTTTTACAGAAGCTTCAACTGTCTAAGAGTTGTGCTAAGAGTTCTTTTTTACTGTTACAGGTAAGATTCATCTGTAGGAAAAGGTTACTGACTGCACAAGGTTTGATTTCCTGTTGGTAATTATAAGGCATTTGATTGGATTAGGTAGCTACTTGCTATTGATTGCTATTTAAATTAGCTATTGTTTGCTAATAAGCAGAGGCCTACCCAGGTGTTAAACATTCCTAGTGGGAGGTGATTTTAGGAGTATATACGGGTAGTTGTCATTAGCTTGGCTAATAGAGCTTGGTTGCTTCATCTAAGTGTTGCTTCTAAGTGTGTGTGTGGTTGGAGATATTCTGGAGATAAACTGGAGGTAATCTGAGGTATCCAGGAGGATAAAAAAAAAAAAAAGGTAAAATTTGTTTGATTTAAATTATTCGCCTCATTGGAATGGCAGACTTAGTTCAGTGTAATAGTTGCTTTGCATTTGTTTCACGTTTCACTTTTTGGAGGTTTGGTTGTTGTCTAATCTGTAGACAGTTCTCTATCTTGCGGCAGGAGATTGTATTTTTGAAGTCTGAGATTTGTAAATTATCTGGTAAACAAATTCAGGCTGGAACTGCTGCAAAGCCATTGCCGCAGAGACATACTAGGAATGGCAGATGGATTACTGTAGGATCTGGTAGACTTGGAGTTGTGGATAAAAGGCACATTGCACAGTCTGTTGTTCTACATAATTCATTTTCTGCACTTTCAGAGTGTAGTGGTGTCCTGGAGATAGGCACTGAGGCTAGTGGTGTTGTGCAGAGAGGCACTGAGGCTAGTGGTGTTGTGCAGAGAGGCACTGAGGCTAGTGGTGTTGTGCAGAGAGGCACTGAGGCTAGTGGTGTTGTGCAGAGAGGCACTGAGGCTAGTGGTGTTGTGCAGAGAGGCACTGAGGCTAGTGGTGTTGTGCAGAGAGGCACTGAGGCTAGTGGTGTTGTGCAGAGAGGCACTGAGGCTAGTGGTGTTGTGCAGAGAGGAACGGAGGCTAGTGGTGTTGTGCAGAGAGGCACTGAGGCTAGTGGTGTTGTGCAGAGAGGCACTGAGGCTAGTGGTGTTGTGCAGAGAGGCACTGAGGCTAGTGGTGTTGTGCAGAGAGGCACTGAGGCTAGTGGTGTTGTGCAGAGAGGCACTGAGGCTAGTGGTGTTGTGCAGAGAGGCACTGAGGCTAGTGGTGTTGTGCAGAGAGGCTTGAAGACTATGATGAGGCCTAATAGAAAGCAGTTGTTGTTGGGGGATTCCATCATAAGAGGTGTGGAGATGGACAATGGTGGTCTTGTGAGGTGTCTTCCCGGAGCTACTGCTCACAGAGACAGGAGACGTATCTGTAATATTGTTAAGCAAGCAAAGCAGGAAGGGGAATTGGATGTACTTGTCCATTTAGGGACAAATGACTTGGCTTGCAATGAGGTTTCAGAGGTTAAGGAAGTTTTTAGTGTTTTTGCCAATGATATACGGCAGGTTGCTTCCACACTGTCATTCTCTGAAGTTCTGCCTGTGCATAACACTCAGAACGACAGGCGGATGCGTATTAGGGACTTTAACTTGTGGCTTGGTGAATGGTGTCGGGAGCAAGGATTTGGCTTTATTGCTCATGGTAGCTCTGTTTGGAATGGAAATAAACTGTACAAAAAAGATGGTTTGCATCTTTCTCAAAAGGGAACAAATGTTCTCAGTGAGCAGTTCAGAGGTTTTGCTAGGATGTTTTTAAACTAGGAGGGGGGGGCAAAAGGGTGATAAAACATCAATCCAATTGTCCCCCAAAACAAGGACAGAAGGTGCCTGTAGCAAGTGTGTTAAAAAATGATAAGCTTAGAGTCATGTCTACAAATGCTCGCAGTTTAGGGAATAAGATCCATGAACTTGTGGCAATAATGGCAACTGATAGTGTAGATTTAGTCGCTGTTACCGAGACATGGTATAATGAGAAAAATGACTGGGACATAGCAATACCAGGGTACTCTTTATATAGAAAAGACAGGGAAGGCAAGAAAGGGGGAGGGGTGGCCCTGTATGTAAAGGATAGCATAAAATCTAGCCTAGTAAAGGTTAGTGAGGCGAACATAGAGTCCGTTTGGGTTACGTTAGAATTTGGTAATCACACAGTAACTCGTGTAGGTGTGATTTATAGGCCCCCAGGACAAATTGAAGAGTTAGATAATTTACTAGTTGAAGAAATAGCTAAAATGACAATGAAGGGGGAAGTTATCATCATGGGTGACTTTAATCTTCCTGATGTGAATTGGAAAACAAAAATAGCTACTTGTGCCAGGAGCACACATATTCTAAACTCCCTACTGGGATTGTCTCTAAAACAAGTCGTTGAGGAGCCAACTCGTAAAGAGGCCATACTAGATTTAGTGTTAACAAATGGAGATTTGGTATCAGATATTACTGTAGGTGAAAGTTTAGGATCCAGTGATCATCAGTCAGTGTGGTTTAATATAAGAACAGTGACTGAGTCACACCACACAAAAACAAAAGTTTTAGACTTTAGAAAAACAGACTTTTCTAAAATTAGAATATGTGTAAAGGAGTCATTATCAGACTGGAGCAATTTATATGGAGTCCAAAAGAAATGGGATTATTTAAAAGTTGCACTACTGAAGGCAACAGAAAATTGCATTAGGCTTGTCAGTAAAAGCAAAAAATTCAAGAAACCACTGTGGTACTCCGCAGATGTGGCCAAAATAGTAAAAAACAAAAAGTTAGCATTTAGTAATTATAAAAAAACCCAGAGTGAGGAAGACAGAATGACCTATAAGATTAGGCAGAAAGAGGCTAAGCAAGTTATAAGAGCTTCCAAATCCCACACAGAAGAGAAAATAGCACAGTCAGTAAAAAAGGGGGACAAAACTTTTTTTAGATACATAAATGAGAAAAGAAAAGTAAAACAAGGATTAGTTAGATTAAAAACAAAAGAAGGAAGGTATGTAGATGAGGATAAAGGTCTAGCTGACTGCCTCAATGAATATTTTTGTTCGGTATTTACAGATGAAAATGAAGGAAAGGGACCTCAGTTAAGAAAAAGGATAAATGAGTCATTTATTACACGTGAGTTTACAGAGGAAGAGGTTCTATTTCAACTGTCAAAAGTAAAGACAAATAAGTCAATGGGACCTGATGAAATACACCCAAAGCTATTAAAAGAGCTTAGTGGTGTACTAGCAAACCCATTAACAGATTTATTTAACCAATCATTGATAACAGGAGTAGAAGATTGGAAGTTAGCGAATGTTGTGCCCATTCACAAGAAAGGTAATAGGGAGGAGTCGGGCAACTATAGGCCAGTAAGCCTTACTTCAGTAGTGGGGAAAGTGATGGAAACCATGTTAAAGGATAGGATTGTTGAACATCTAAAAACACATGGATTTCAAGACCAGAGACAACATGGGTTTACTTCAGGGAGATCATGCCAAACTAATCTTATTGATTTTTTTGATTGGGTAACTAAAATGATAGATCAGGGTGGTGCAGTAGACATTGCTTACCTAGATTTCAGTAAGGCTTTTGACACTGTTGCACATAGAAGGCTTATCAATAAACTACAATCTTTGAGTTTGGATATTGTTGAATGGGTAAGGCAGTGGCTGAGTGACAGGCAACAGAGGGTTGTAGTCAATGGAGTATATTCGAAGCTTGGGCTTGTCACCAGTGGGGTACCTCAGGGATCTGTACTTGGACCCATTCTCTTTAATATTTTTATTAGTGATATTGCAGAAGGTCTTGATGGTAAGGTGTGTCTTTTTGCGGATGATACTAAGATATGTAACAGGGTTGATGTTCCAAGAGGGATAAGCCAAATGGAAAATGATTTAGGTAAACTAGAAAAATGGTCAGAGTTGTGGCAACTGACATTTAATGTGGATAAGTGCAAGATAATGCATCTTGCACGTAAAAACCCAAGGGTAGAGTACAAAATATTTGATAGAGTCCTAACCTCAACATCTGATGAAAGGGATTTAGGGGTGATTATTTCTGATGACTTAAAGGTAGGCAGACAATGTAATAGAGCAGCAGGAAATGCTAGCAGAATGCTTGGTTGTATAGGGAGAGGTATTAGCAGTAGAAAGAGGGAAGTGCTCATGCCATTGTACAGAACACTGGTGAGACCTCACTTGGAGTACTGTACACAGTACTGGAGACCCTATCTTCAGAAGGATATTGATACCTTAGAGAGAGTTCAAAGAAGGGCTACTAAACTGGTTCATGGATTGCCGGATAAAACTTACCAGGAAAGGTTAAAGGATCTTAACATGTATAGCTTGGAGGAAAGACGAGACAGGGGGATATGATAGAAACATTTAAATACATAAAGGGAATCAACACAGTAAAGGAGGAGACTATATTTAAAAGAAGAAAAACTACCACAACAAGAGGACATAGTCTTAAATTAGAGGGACAAAGGTTTAAAAATAATATCAGGAAGTATTACTTTACTGAGAGGGTAGTGGATGCATGGAATAGCCTTCCAGCTGAAGTGGTAGAGGTTAACACAGTAAAGGAGTTTAAGCATGCGTGGGATAGGCATAAGGCTATCCTAACTATAAGATAAGGCCAGGGACTAATGAAAGTATTTAGAAAACTGGGCAGACTAGATGGGCCGAATGGTTCTTATCTGCCGTCACATTCTATGTTTCTATGTTCTATGTTTCTATATTCATGCACCATAACATATTCAAAGTGAAGAGCGCACCCATAGAACTTCAAAATAAACAAGCTAACTTCATTTTTTTTAGTTGTGCAACTGCAGAAATTCAGCATTTCAGTATCATTACTAAAATGTCCTTAACCCCTTAAGGACTGGACTGTTTTTGCGATGTTGTACATTTGCGACCAGGCCTCTTTTTACACTTTTGTGGTGTTTGTGTTTAGCTGTAATTTTCCGCTCTCTCATTTACTGTTCCTATACAAATTATATATTGTTTTTTTGAGGACAAAAAAGGCTTTCTTTACATACCATTATTTATATAAGCTCATGTAATTTAATTTAAAAAAAAAACCAAATATGATGAAAAATTTAAAAAAATACATGTTTTTTTGACTTTTACTTGAAAAATCTTTTACTCATCTACAAAAGCGAATAAAACAAACTGCTAAATAGATTAAAAATATTGTCCTGAGTTTTAAAATACCCAGTGTTTACATGCTTTTTTTTGCAAGTTATAGGGTTATAGGTACAAGTAGGATATTGCGATTTCAAAACATATATTTTTTCAAATTTATCAATAGTGACATTGTAACACTATTATCTGCCAAAAGTCTCTGAATAACACCCCACATGTACATATTTTTTTTAAAGTAGACAAACCAGGGTATTCAATATAGGGTATGTCCAGGAATGAGAATTACCCCCATGATGGCATACCATTTGCAAAAGAAGACAACAAAAGGTATTGCAAATGGGGTATGTCCAGTCTTTTTAGTAGCCACTTAGTCGCAAACACTGGCCAAAGTTAGCATTCATATTTGTTTTCTGTGTGAAAAAACAAAAAACGAAATTGAACGCTAATTTTGGCCAGTGTTTGTGACTAAGTGGCTACTAAAAAGACTGGACATACCCCATTTGCAATACCTTTTGTTGTCTTCTTTTGCAAATGGTATGCCATCATGGGGGTAATTCTCATTCCTGGGCTACCATACGCTCTCAAAGGCAACATAACCAACCTGGCCATTTTCAATGTAAAAATATTTGACCCATATATTTGACCCTGTAACTTTCAAAAACGCTATAAAATCTGTACATGGGGGGTACTGTTATACTCGGGAGACTTTCTTGAACACAAATATTAGTGTTTCAAAACAGGAAAACATATCACAACAATTATATCATCAGTAAAAGTGCTGTTTGTGTGTGAAAAATGCGAAACAAAGTCACTTTCACTGACAATATCATCGCTGTGATAGGTTTTGCTGTTTTGAATCACTAATATTTGTGTTCAGTGAAGTCTCCCGAGTAAAACGGTACCCCCCATGTACAGGTTTTAGGGTGTCATAGACAGTTACAGGGTAAAATACAGTGCTGCAAACTACAAATCGACCAGGGATTCAGCTTGTATCACTAGAACATAAGCATAAAACACAACATAGTGTAATACAGTTAGATTAAAATATTCATTTTATCTTTCAAGGTTGCACTCACAAATTGATGGATTTTTTCAAGCCCTCAGGTTGCCTCCCCTGTAGTTTGGGGGGTTCCTTCTTTTGTCTGGTTGCCACGCCAACTCCAAATTTAGGAAGTCCACACACTCCCAATGGTTGGTAAAAAAGGAAATTTATTGGCTTTAAAAGTATAAAAATCAAATCATAAAATGATACTACTCGTCCTACGCGTTTCGTCTCCCTTGGGAAACTTCCTCAGGGACCAAGTATCAAAACACCGTTTTATACTTAAAACCATATGCTTAGAGGCAGAGCTCTTGCAAGATATTTTAACACCCCCATCTTTTTCCCCCAAGAAACATACTCGTCATTTCACTGTCGCCCTAAACATTCAGAGAGGAGGTTGTACAGACTGACTGACTACTTGATTAGTCATATGATAAATAAAACAAAACAATAGACGGTCTCAGTATTAACTTAAAAATGAAAACTAGAATAAACGCTCAAAACTGAGAGTGGCTGAAAAGGGGGTGCAGGGGTAGGAATACTGCCTCATGTGGGCCTAGAGGCCTAAGTAGAGTGGGGCACTTTATCGAGGAGGGTCATCATCCTATGCCCACCGATCCATGTAGCCCTCCCAGAGGTATAATTAAATACTGGGGCTCTTCCACGCTCCCCCACCAGTCCCAAACTCTGATACAGTCCAGCCCTTGCTCCTCACTGGTCTGTTCGTTTCCCACGTTTCGGATAGAATCTTGGGACCCTCCTGCATGTAGCTGTCGTCGTCGCTGAGCATAGAGTACCCAGATTTGCGAGCAGTGCCTGGGGATACGTCCCTGCGTGGTTCAGCCATGGGGAACCTAGAGTCAGGTATCCCCGGGTGCAGTGGTGTCCTCCGGTCAGGATAATTACTATTTGCAGCCAGTGTTACCATGTGGTTGGGCAGTAAATCAAGAATCTTGGCCCCAGATGCAGGAGATCTTGGCAGGTACGTCTGGTCCACTTGGAGGTCAAGCTCCGCCCCTTCAGAACCCAAATAATTTAAGTAAAAAGGGGAGGCAGATAGAAAGACCACCAGTAAAGTCAGCTCTCTACCTGTTGCCCTAACTGATGGCGGGGTGTACATTTCATCAACTCTTTATCAACTTTTGGAAGTGATGTGCATCTATCATATCAGGATATCCCATGTTGTATCCCAATGCTGATATCAGGATACATGAAAATGTACATAACCTACTGCTTTAAAATGCTGCAAGGCTGGTCTAGGAGATGGCTTGATGGTCATGATGCTTTTTGGATGGCACCAAGTACTTCACAGTAGCTGCAGTCGATAAAATTAAATAAATCATGTGCAGTCTTGGAGCATCAGCTTTAATAGTCGGTGTTTAAATCTGACCGTGTAAACAGTTATAAACGTAACAATTATAAAGATTATTGACAACTTTGCTAGTACATGCTGCAAGTCGAGAAGTCAACTTTTCAACACATTAAAATTCTTAGTCGTCAAATATGTTTGCGTATTGCTTATCTTTTAAGATTTTCTTAAGATAGCCTTTTTATTTATTTATTTTTTTAATAGAAGAATGTCTCACAAATGTAGGGTTCTGTCCACTAAACCGAGTCTAGTTATACCTTGGATAAACTCATATATTGAACTTTTTTAGCACCAGGTCTGGACTCATGACTGAGCTATGGTAAACTGGCAGGTGCATTGAATGTTGGAGCAGGTTTTTTCCATTGCTGCTGAGTGTATTCTAGATTCAGTTCTAGAGCAGAGTCATTCCCATGTAAGTTAATGCAGTTGCAACATGGCAGGGTGCTCATCACCTCTGCTCACAAAAATGACCCAATTTTGACCTAGTATGATGAGTTTGTAGGCACTTATGCTACTCTAAAGTCAAAATAGGATCAGCGCTAAAAATGCCACAACTTTGGGAGTATATAGTAACTAGAAAAGCTACAATTTCTGGGGAAATTGTGTGAAGTGTTCTTGCCTCCACCAGTAGTCTACAACTGGAGTGGGCGGGGTAACTGTTATTATTTATTTATATAGCACATTTAATTGCAACGTTGTTGCCCAAAGTGCTTCACAGTTACATTAAAACATACATTTATAAAAACATTAGCAGGTGTACAAAAGGCCCTGTCTATGACATCACTTGCTGCTCCAGCCTGGCACAGGACAGAGTATTTTGGCGGTTGCCATCTTCAAACGGTCGTATTTTAAAAACTATAAATCCTACAGCGAAGAGCTTTATATTGTGAGAATCATAGTATGCATAGTATGTCTCTGAAATATAAACAATGAAGGCACAGTCGCAGTTTAGAAATTGCCCTTCAAATTTGAGCTGGCTAGAGTGGAATTTTAATGAATGTCAATGGACGGCGTGAGTTGCAAACAAATGGTCATATTGTGAAAACAATCAGGACTATGGCTTAGCCGTGGACATTTCTAGTGGCAGCAGGGATAGATGAACATTTTGATATAAGATTTGTGTAGGTGGGCTTGAAAATGAGGGAGTGGGGACAGTTTAGAAATCATGTCCTGATTTTTCAGCTTTTGCCAGCTCCCACTCTAGCTTTGAACATTTTGCCATTCATTCCTATGGGACCAATTTTGCCTCGAGAACAAAGATATTCCGTGAACCATTCGGCGAAACGTTCCACAAAGTAATAGCACACCAATCGGGAACAATCTGCACGTTTTGGTATATTTTTGTCTATGTAGTGTAAAAACTGTGGGAGGAGTTAGGGTGGTAAATTTGGCTATAATAAGAATAATAATATATATGTGAGATAACATTAAGTGGTCTTGCTATGCAAGAACACTTAAATAGGCAGCACACCTATACACAGGGGAGTACCCTCTAGACCCCTATAGGTAGTTAGAACAGACAAAAAGCAAAAGGAAAGGGTGTGCCTTTAATACAGAAGGTTATATATAAAATGAATAAAATAAATGCATAAAATAATTACAGATAAAGTCCAGAATAATAGTCCACAATAAATAAGGGAAAATCCGGTAGAGCAGCAGTAGTTCGTCTCAGATGTAGGCTTGTATTTTCAGTACGTCATATGGGAAGAAGAACAGAAAGAGAGGAGATCCAATGGTACAGTAGGTATATATGGGTATATATAAAATAAAAAGGTGTGTAAGAATTACTCACAATTTCCAGAGCTAAAATCCAGCTCTGGTATGAAGTGCGTGAAGCGGAATGATCCCCACTCAAGGATATATGGAGTAACAGCTCAGTAGTCCAACAATGGTTCCAGCCGAGAATAAAAAAAAAATATAAAAAAATATAGTGCTCACTGCTATAACTGGAGTATAGATAAAATAAAATAAAATATACTCACAATATATTGAGCAGGCTTATACTGCTCGGTGTATAACGTTTGGGTGGTATAGTCCCCACCTAAGGATTCTTTTGGCGTTTTGTTAGGATGATGAAATCCAGAAAAAGTCAGGCTTAAGAATAAAATTAAATTAAATTAAAAAAATGAAAGTGGCAACCAGAATATTTGGGGCCAAAATTCCTTTATTATAACAATATAAAATGTTTAAAACAATCTCTAAACGCATTTTGCCTTCAATAGGCATCTTCAAGTAGAGTATAGTGAAAACAGTAACCTGACTTACAATGCTTTATATAGGGTGCTTTAAATGCATTAGAATTCAAAATTCCCGCCAAAATGACATCATTATAACTTAAATTTTTAGAATATGTATCAAAATGGTATAACATTAATATAAATCACATATAAACATATATACAACAATAAATATGAATATTACTTTAAAAAAACGAAGTGCTAGTTTATTTAAAATCAATATAGAAGAAGATCACGTGACGCACGGCTAGAAACACTTCAGCGTCAGGTGGTTTTGTTGAAACGCATGCGTCATACGTTCATGGAACGCATGCTGAAAAGGGCCAGCTGGCGGGATAAAGCCAACGCCGCTTCACCAAAGGGCAGGAGCCCCATGGTGAACGCGGACAAAGGGGGTGTTATGCATGCTGTCTGCTCGAATAGACGAGCAGGCAGCATGTTTACAATATACACAAATGGGCCATGAGATCGAAGCCCAAAAGGGGAAGGGAGCCCGTTATACAATTGAGCAAACATAGGATGGCCAGACTTTATATTTAAAAAAAAGACTGAACTGCACAGTTTAAAACTCAATAAATGTATGTTTGTATATACTGAAAAACACAGTGTATACAATTTTTGTGATACAATTACAGTGAGTACATCAGAACTGGAAAATAAAATTAGAAGAATTAAAATAAAATAAACATAAAAATAAGAATACAAATAATAATAATAATAATAAAAATAAATATAAAAATAAAAATGATTGAAATAAAAATAAAAATAAATATAAGTATAAACATAAAATTAAGATAAAATAAGATAAAAAGTGTAACATATAAAAACAAGCAGGAATGTCTCAAAAAAGGGACTTATAGGAAATTAAAAATATCAAAATATAAAAATATCACATCATGATGTGATTACACAATATGTCTGGTAACTTCTATAGTGCTTATTCATAAGCTAAATTTCTTTGTCTCTGTGAAGCCCATCATAAATCTTCTTGACAGCTAATGTTGTAGATTCTAAGCTGTGTTAACCGTTGGAAAATATATTACCATATTGTATTGCATACTCATGCTATACTGAATTTTCATTGATTATTGTCACGCATGTTACTTATTATTATTATTTTAAAATTGTCACAATAAATTGTCTCTATTTTTATAACAATTTGTGATTTTATTTATATGAA
Source organism: Pelobates fuscus (assembly GCF_036172605.1). NCBI lineage: Eukaryota > Metazoa > Chordata > Amphibia > Anura > Pelobatidae > Pelobates > Pelobates fuscus. Next base: position 131,615,992 of record NC_086321.1, read on the forward strand.
ATACATTTCACTTACACGATAACGATCTTTGGGATCTGAGAATTGAAATAGTGGGCAATTCTCAACTGTTTACTATTATTATCCTATAAATATCCCCACACCACGCAGGCTCATTGCCTAGGTGTTCTCTTTTACTCCGACCTCTCCTTTACCTCTCATGTCCAGTTGATCACCAAATCCTTGCGCTTCCATCTCAAAAACATTGCATGCATCTGCCCCAACTTAACACCAGACATGGCTAAGGTGCTGATTTATGCCACTGTTCTCTCTCACCTTGAGTACTGCAATCCGCTTCTCAGTGGTCTTCCGTGCTCCCAACTTGCCCCGTTACAGTTGATAATGAAGGCGGCGGCAAGACTCATCTTCCTATCCTCCTAAACCTCCCACGCCTCACCCCTCTGTCAGTCCTGTAAGATATAGGGCTCAATTTAAAATTCAGTTTTTTGCTTTCAAATCTCTACATAATGCTGCTCCCACCTATCTATCCTCCCTAATAAACAAGTATGTCCCTTTTCAACCACTACGCTCTGCCGAAGACCTATGTCTATCCTCGGTTCATACTGCCACCGCTGATGCTCGGTTTCAAGACTTTTCTAGGACTGCATCATTCCTGTGGAACTCCCTTTTCCGTTAAACGCTCACCCAGTCTCCACTCCTTCAAAAAGTTATTAAACACTCACTTCTTCACAAAAGCGTATCAATTAAACTGTTAGTAGATGCCAACTGATTCCTCTCCTGCAACTGTCAGTAAAAAAAAACAAAAAAAACACACCAAGTCTTCAGTGAATACTATTCTACCAATCTACTTCTCTAATACTATCCTTACCTTTTGTGTCCCTATACCCCACTTCCTCTAGCATGTAAGCTCATTGAGCAGGGCCTTCAACCCCTCTGCCTCAAGCCCTTCCTGTGAGTCCAACTTATTTGGTTACAACTACATTGTTTGTTAGTTTACCCATTGTAAAGCACTGCAGAATTTGTTGGGGCTATATAAATAACAATAATAATAATCTCCTGCTCTGTTAATAGCCTTCTAGACCCTGCGGGAGCCTCATGTATGTGATTAAAAGATTACTCCAACCACCACAACCACTTTAATGATTTGAAGTGTTGATTTTTGTTTTATTAAGTAGGTAAACTGTTGCTCAGATGTTGGACTATAATTATAATTCCCCATCATCTGTAGTTATCATAACTAAAAATAATGGACATTTCCTGATCGTGGTCCTTCCCACGAATGTCTAATTGATATCTTCTTCTGTTTATCACAAGCCATTTAGCTTTTTTAATCTTCTACAGCATGTAGAGCAGGTTTAGATGTATATTTTCTATAATCTTTAAACAGTTTTAACTGGTGCTAGGCCTTGCTGCAGACATTGAATGGGCGTTTTGTTCTGTACATTTTCTGTAAATCTTAGCAGCTGACGGCTGTTTTTACAACACATTGGGGGGTTTTAATGGATGTGATAGATTTCAAAATTGCTGGTGATTGAGATTGTTTTTTTTGTACCTGGAAATGGATTTAAATCTGCTCTCTGGATTTTTAAACTTTAATTTATTTTCTGAAAAAGCTTTGCATTGCTGTTACTAATTAAAATATTTTATAAATAAATAAATAAATAAATCATAGATTCTCACATGTGTGTAGTTGAATGTTTCCTAAATCTTCACAAACTTTTTTTTTTATTTATTTGAAACTGTAATTATGCATACATTCCACACGCAGCTAGAATACATTCTGTAAACCGCAGTATATTAAACAAACAGATAAAAAGGAGTCTAACTACCCACAGCACCCATCCAAGGTCAGGATTTTGTACCAAGGAGAGATGGGTTCCTTTTCTAGACACCAGTAACAAGAGAGTTTGAAATATACCATTTTACGAAGCATCAAATTACAGGGTCTAGAGGAGCAGATGGAAGGAATCAGTTTAGAGCCAAAGTCAACTTAACAAAACTCAAAACAGAAGTTCTTTAAAAACTTTAAGCCTGGTCAGTGACATTGTCAATTTAAGAAAAGAACATTTTCATCATTTTAATAATGATAAATTGTGTTTGTTGCATGTATAATAATCTTTTGTCAGTACTGACTCTATCAGGTGAATTTATGCTCTGTAACTGCCATTTTAACGTAACTCGTTGCAATTGTCTCTAAACAGGCAACATGCATACCTAATCTTCCCTAGTGTTCTGCAATTTATTTTGCAATTGTATTTGTAATTTCATTTAACCAGTCTAACATATCTTGTTTTAGATGTTAGATATATTATTTTAGTTGTTAGAGTGCAGGTAAGCTGTCCCTGCTAAAACTTTTAAATTTTCATTGTTTTCTTTATGTGGGCTTCTTAACGGCCAAGGGTGTCTCTCTATTGGACAAAGGAATGTTATATTGGGCTGCAAATTTGGAATCTATAAATTCTCAGAAGCCCCAGAGTCCAAAAGAGTTTTGGTGGTCACAGAAACTTCTCAATTTTGGATAAGAATGGGAATGTGAAATCTGGATTTCACTTTTTTACAGTGAGGGAAAAAAGTATTTGATCCCCTGCTGATTTTGAACATTTGTCCACTGACAAACAACTATCTCACACTCCCTAAACCTACTTGCACTAACAGAAACATGGCTCTCTCCCTCGGATACTGCTACCCCTGCCTCACTGTCCTTTGGTGGTCTTCACTTTACCCACAATCCAAGACAAGCAGAGATTAAAGGTGGCAGTGTAGGTTTTCTTCTCTCACCCCACTGCTCCTTTAAAACCCTGTCCACCCCCCCTTCCCTCTCTTTCCCATCATTCGTAATTCATTCAATTCGCCTTCTCAAACCCTTCTCTGCTAACATTGCAGTCATCTATCGCCCCCCTGGTTCCCCTCTCCTCTTCCTTGACCACTTTGCTGCCTGGCTACCCTACTTCCTCTCTTCTAATATTCCATCCCTAATTCTTGGAGACTTCAATATTCCCATTAACCCACCTTTAACCCCAGCAGCCTCTAAACTACTTTCAATTACTTCCTCCCTTGGACTATTGCAGTGGGCTAATTCTCCCACTCATGTAGCTGGCAATACCCTCGACCTTATTTTCTCCTATTCATGTACATTATCTAATATCTGCAATACTCCATTTCCTCTCTCTGATCACCACCTCTTATCGTTTGCTCTCAATTACCCCCTCACCCAACAACCTCAGCCTAACCCCCCTCAGCTCAGGAGGAACCTTAACTCTATTGACCTCCAGCAGCTGTCGGCTGACATTGATTCACAACTGCTATCCATCCCTTCCCTCTCCTGTCCCTCACTGGCCATCTCCACATATAACACTACCCTCACATCTGCCTTGAACACTGCAGCCCCACTCCAAACATGCACCTCGAGGAGAACACGACCCCAACCTTGGCATAATAAATCAACACGCTATCTGCAGAGTTGCTCCCGGTGTGCTGAACGCTCCTGGAGGAAGTCCCGCACCCAGGCAGACTATCTTCATTATAGATTCATGTTGCTTTCATACAGCGCAGCCCTTGCCCTCGCCAAACAGTCCTACTTTTCCTCTCTCATTAGTTCATGCTCCCGCAATCCCAGACGTCTCTTTGACACTTTTAATTCCCTTCTCCGCCCTGCTGTGGCCACCCCCCAAACTAACCTTACAGCTGATAGCTTTGCATATTACTTTACTGACAAGATTGAACAGCTAAGGAAACAATTCTCCCCTCCTTGCCGTTCTCTTTCTCAACCACACATAAATCATGCTTTCCCTACCCTTCAGACTTTCTCCCCAGCTACTCCCTGTACACTGAATAAGAGGTGGCTGCACTTCTCCATTCCTCTCGCCCCACCACTTGCCCACTTGATCCTGTCCCATCTCACCTCATCAGATCTCTCTCCCCTTGTCTTATGCCTATCCTAACACACATCTTTAACTGCTCTCTCTCTTCTGGCACTGTTCCTGCTGACCTTAAACATGCCACTGTAATACCTATCCTGAAAAAAAACATCTCTTGACCCGTCCTCCCCCTCTAACTATCGTCCCATATCCCTGCTCCCTTACTCATCAAAGCTTTTGGAAAGACTTGTCTTTACCCGTGTGTCTCACTTCCTTAATTCCAACTCTCTCCTTGACCCTCTTCAGTCTGGCTTCCGCCCTCTCCACTCTACTGAGACCGCTGTTATCAAAGTGACTAATGACCTAATCTCCGCTAAATCCAAAGGTCACTACTCCATATTAATTCTCCTTGGCCTCTCTGCTGCCTTTGACACAGTTGATCATGCTCTCCTCCTTCAAACTCTTCAATCACTCGGTCTCTGTGACTCTGTCCTCTCTTGGTTTTCCTCCTATCTCTCCCAACGCTCATTTAGTGTCTCCTTTTCCAAGGATACCTCCTCCCCTCGCCCTGTCTCGGTTGGAGTTCCCCAAGGCTCTGTCCTTGGTCCCCTTCTATTTTCTCTTTATACTGCCTCTCTTGGAAAACTTATTGCCTCTTTTGGATTCAACTACCACCTGTACGCTGATGACACTCAGATATACCTCTCCTCACCGGACCTCTCCCCGGCCGTCCTGCAACGTGTCACTGCTTGCCTCTCTTCCATCTCTGACTGGATGTCGTCACGCTTTCTCAAACTTAACCTCTCTAAAACTGAACTCCTTGTCTTTCCTCCTCCTAATACTGATCCTCCTCTCTCACTCTCCCTTCAAGTCAGTGATATCCACATAAGTCCATCCCTACAAGCGCGCTGTCTTGGCGTCATACTTGACTCTGGTCTCACCTTTGAGTCTCACATCCAGTTTGTTGCCAAGTCCTGTAGGTTCCAACTCAAAAACATAGCCCGCATCCGCCCCTTTCTTACGCAAGATGCTACCAAGGAGCTTGTCCATGCTCTAGTAATTTCCCGCATGGATTACTGTAACCCTCTCCTGATTGGTCTCCCCAAAAGCCGTACTGCCCCGCTACAGTCTGTAATGAATGCTGCAGCTAGACTGATTTTCCTATCCAGTCGGTCCTCTCACACCTCGCCCCTCTGCCAGTCCTTACATTGGCTCCCTGTATCCTATAGGAGTCAATTCAAAATGCTAACCCATACATTTAAAGCACTGAACAATTCCAGCCCCTCTTATATCTCTTCACTGATCCAGAGGTATGCCCCTCCTCGTACCCTCCGCTCTGCCCGCGACCACCTCCTGACCGCTGCTCGCACCCGTACGGCCAACTCGCGCTTGCAGGACCTCTCACGGGCGGCTCCTCTCCTATGGAATAACTTGCCTACTGCCATCAGACTCTCCCCTAGTCTTCAATCATTTAAGAAGGGCCTTAAAACCCATCTCTTCAGGAAAGCGTATGGCCTCCCAGAGTAATCTCTCCCTTACATACCTGTCTCTTGCTCTCCTATGGGATAGTGCTTTGCTCTCTCCTCCAGCTCTGCTTCACTCCTACTTGATATTTCCTATCCTAATGTTTCTAATACCCCACCTCCTATAGACTGTAAGCTCATTTGAGCAGGGTCCTCTTCAACCTATTATTCCTGTAAGTTTTCTTGTAATTGTCTTATTTATTGTTACATCCCCCCTCTCAAAATATTGTAAAGCGCTACAGAATCTGTTGGCGCTATATAAATGGCAATAATAATAATAATAATAATAATAATAATAATAATCAGTCTATAATTTTAATTGTAGGTGTGTTTTTTTTCCCGAAAAAAAGGAATGTCAAAAAAGTTATATACACTGAACAAAATTAAAAACGCAACACTTCATGTGCTGAACTCAAAAATCTAAGACTTTTTCTATGTACACAAAAGTCCTACTTCCCTCAAATATTGTTCAGAAATCTGTCTAAATCTGTGTTAGTGAGCACTTCTTGTTTGCCGAGATAATCCATCCACCTCACAGTTGTGGCATATCAAGATGCTGATTAGACAGATGGTATGCCTTAGGCTGGCTACAATAAAATGCCACTCTAAAATGTGGGGAAGTGCTCACTAACACAGATTTAGATACATTTGTGAACAATATTTGAGAGAAATAGGCCTTTTGTGTACATAGAAAAAGTCTTAGATCTTTGAGTTCAGCTCATGAAAAATGGGGGCAAAAACAAAAGTGTTGCGTTTTATAATTTTTTTCAGTGTATCTATACACCCAAGGCTCGTCCCCAAGAAAAAAAAAGGCGGGAGAGGGTGCTGGAAATATTGCAGCCTAAACTGCCAGAGATACCGAGCGACATGTGGCATGTGGAGAGAGCCCATAGAGCCCTACACACCAGAGGACTAGACCCCAACTCACCAAGAGACATCATAATCAAATGTCTTCATTTCCAAACGAAGAAAAGAGAAGATCCTTACCCTGTTCCAGGACGTGGCTCCATCTACCCTCCAGAGAAGAAGGGATTGGAGATTCCAAACTTTACCTTAGTGACATTTAAAAAAATAAATAAATTAATGACTCTTCTCTCTTATGAACACAACATTAATGCTATTTTTTTGAATGGCAACATCCAATGCTTGTTTATTTGTCACTGCCAAGGCTGCCAGGGTCCAATGACAATGTGTTGCCCATAGGCGTGCGCAGCCTATTGCATTAGGGTGTGCACCCTAAAGCACAAGCACCCGCCGCGTATATATATGTATGTATGTACACATATATACACACACACACACTGCTGTGTCTGTGCTGTGTGAGGGTGCTGTTAGTGTGATGTGTATGTGAGGGTGCTGGTAGTGTACTATGTGGGTGAGGGTGTTTGTGTGTGCGTGTTTGTGAGGGTGCTGTGAATGTACTGTGTGTCAGGGTGCTGTTTGTGTGTGTGTGCACTTGTGAGGGTGCTGTAAATGTACTGTGTGTGCACTTGTGAGGGTGCTGTAAATGTACTGTGTGTGAGGGTGCTGTTTGTGTGTGAGGGTACTGGTAGTGTGCTGTGTGTGTGTTTGTTAGGGTCCTGTTTGTGTTTGTGAGGGTACTGTTAGTGTGCTGTGTGAGTGTGAGGGTGCTGTTTGTGTAATGTGTGTGAGGGTGCTGTGTGTTTGTGAGGGTGCTGTGTGTGAGGGTGCTGTATGTGTGTGGGTGCTGTGTATGTGTGTTGGTGCTGTGTATGTGTGTGCGTGCTGTGTATGTGTGTGGGTGCTGTGCATGTCTGTGGATGCTGTGTATATCTGTGGGTGCTGTGTATGTGTGTAGGTGCTGTGTATATGTGTAGGTGCTGTGTATGTGTGTTGGTGCTGTGTATGTGTGTGGGTGCTGTGTATGTCTATGGGTGCTGTGTATGTGTGTGGGTGCTGTATGTGTGTTGGTGCTGTGTATGTGTGTGTGTGATTGTGGGGGTACATTACTTAATACCCCCCCTCCCTTCTTACTTTATGTAGGGAGGAGGGAAACTTACTTGCTGCCTTCCCTGGTGGTCCAGTGGAGGTGGGGGCAGATCAGTTAATACCCCCCCTTCCTTCTTACCTTATGCCTGGGAGGGGGGATCCTGCTGCTGCTATCCATCCCTGGTGGTCCAGTGGAGAGTGAACTCTAGCCCCGCAGGGCTACGCGGTAACGCTCAGATCTCACGAGAGGAACCCAGCGGAGCTGCTGGCAATAGCTCCCCGGGTCCTCTCCTGCCTCCCTCCCTGCCTGTGGGCCAGTGGGGAGAGAGGCTGAGAGCAGAGCCGGCGCTCGGATAGCGCCGGCTCTGCATGGACCGACAGGGGAGATCCTGAGATCTCCCCTGCCGGTCTCAATACATAGGCGTGCCGCGGGGATTAGGGTGTGCCCAGGGACACCCGGCACACCCCGTGCGCACGCCTATGGTGTTGCCCCTATGGTGTTGCCCCTGTCCCAGTCACTGACAATTCTACAAAATCCAAGTCAATGTACGATTGGTTGCAGTCATGATATCATTTCCGGACAAACATATGCTGCAGTTTCATGTTGAAAATGTTGGACATTGACTAATTACAAAGCATATTGTCCTAAAATATGTAATATTACTTGAATGTAATTCTATGATCACCAGCCGCAGACTGTTCTAACCAACTTCTTCCTGAACATCAATATCTGTCACAGAGTCTGAATGAAATATCTAAGAATCTCAAACAAAAATCTACATTTTAAGAGGCTTTATTTGGAACCTTAAGCTACGTAAAGTGGGCATTGCTTTTTGATTAATAAAAAAAGGTCTCCAGGTTAAAAAAAGTCTGTATGAGATGTGTATTTTAACCATCTTTATTTTTGTTTTGGTTTATTAAACTCCTTTTAACCTTTGTGTGTTCTTTTAAAGTGGCTCTGTCACCTGAAACTTACCTTTCTCCTATTGTTTCTTCTCCTCTTCTCTTCCTCTTTCAGAATCTGTTTTTCTTTTACTCATTTATGATCGTCCATATTTCTCTTTAAAACATAAGACAAAGTATAGACAATGTGTTTGTATGTATTTTTCCTACACTTGACAATTGTGACAAAGGGGTGGAGCTTATGGCAAGCTCTGATTCCTTTGTTAGGCTAACAAAAGGTGAATCTTACCTTAAGCCCCACACTTTGTCAAGATTATCAAGTATAGAAAAATACATAAGACAAAATAGTTCCTACTTTATCTTATATTTTATAGAGGGAAAAAAAGAACATATTCTAAAAGAGGAAGAGAAGAAGAAACAATGGAAGAAAAGTATATTTGAGGTGAAGAGCAACTTTAATGCAAGTCTTTTTTTTTGACAATTGTTATTTTTATTTTCAGTTGGTCATGGATTATCACAATGTATAATACAAGTATAGTAATAAAGTGCAAACAAGCATCATTCTGTGATTATCAAGTCTGTTTAATAAAATCATACAATCAAGTGAACATAAAAACGTTGTCTTATTACTATTATTATGTTATTTATATAGCGCCATCAAATTCTGCAGCGCTTTACAATGGGTGGCCGAACAGACATGTAGTTGTAACCAGACAAGTTGGACACACAGGAGAAGGGTTGAGGGCCCTGCTCAATGAGCTTACATGCTAAAGGGAGTGGGATAAAATGACACAAAAAGGTAAGGATAGTATTAGACTAATGACATTTGCAGAAGAGGAATCGGTCTGGAGCTATTAACAGTTCAATTGATACGCTTTTATGAAGAAGTGTGTTTTTAACGATTTTTTGAAGGAGTGGAGACTGGGTGAGCATCTAACGGAGGAGGGAAGCGAGTTCCACAGGAACGGTGCAGCCCTCGAGAAATCTTGAAGGCGAGCATCAGAGGTGGGAGTATGGAGAGAAGATAGACGTAAGTCTTCAGCAGATCGTAAGGGCCTCGACGGGACATACTTGTGTATAAGGGAGGATAGATAGGTGTTATTAATAGGTCTTATTACTTTAAACATTAAACATTACTTTAAACGATTTTTTGAAGGAGTGGAGACTGGGTGAGCATCTAACGGAGGAGGGAAGCGAGTTCCACAGGAATGGTGCAGCCCTCGAGAAATCTTGAAGGCGAGTATCAGAGGTGGGAGTATGGACAGAAGATAGACGTAAGTCTTCAGCAGATCGTAAGGGCCTAGACGGGACATACTTGTGTATAAGGGAGGATAGATATTATTAATAGGTCTTATTACTTTAAACATTAAACTTGCTAATCTTGTGCTACGTTTGTAGGTAATATTCAACCACAAATTCCAAATTATTATTGTGGGGAGGTGTACAGTGATAAAACAGAATTCGTATTAACCCAAAAGCTTGAAAAATATGTGGTTCTCACCGCCATCTCTTCCACTTGTCTCCAAGTTATGCAGTACTATTATTAAAGGAACACTATAGTCACCTAAATTACTTTAGCTAAATAAAGCAGTGTTAGTGTATAGATCATTCCCCTGCAATTGCACTGCTCAATTCACTGTCATTTCGGAGTTAAATCATTTTGTTTCTGTTTATGCAGCCCTAGCCACACCTCACCTGGCTATGATTGACAGAGCCTACATTGAAAAAAAAAAAACTGGTTTCACTTTCAAACAGATGTAATTTACCTTAAATAATTGTATCTCAATCTCTAAATTGAACTTTAATCACATATAGGAGGCTCTTGCAGGGTCTAGCACGTTATTAACATAGCAGGGGATAAGAAAATCTTAATTAAACAGAACTTGCAATAAAGAAAGCCTAAATAGGGCTCTCTTTACAGGAAGTGTTTATGGAAGGCTGTGCAAGTCCCATGCAGGGAGGTGTAACTAGGGTTCATAAACAAAGGGATTTAACTCCTAAATGGCAGAGGATTGAGCAGTGAGGCTGCAGGGGCATGTTCTATACACCAAAACTGCTTCATTGAGCTAAAGTTGTTCAGGTGACTATAGTGTCCCTTTAACCCCTTAAGGACACATGACATGCATGACATGTCATGATTCCCTTTTAGTCCAGATGTTTGGTCCTTAAGGGGTTAATCACTTGGTCCAGGGTTAGCTGAACCAATAGAAATGTGGTCCAACCATGGGGTCAATATTTGTGTACACTTGTCAGACGTGCATTTTAAGGCTCATGTCATAGATTCAATCCTGTAAATTTCCTCCATCTTATCCATCCACTGCAGACTGTTTCTTCCACACATTGGGGATTAGAGATGTTGCTGCTGTTATGTTAAAGATTTCTTATAGAGCCGCAGAGACACAGTGGTGTGGTGAAGTAGCCTATGCAATTGTTAGAAAGGTAGATCTACTTCTACTGGCCTCTTTATGGCTGCATGGACATCTTTCTAATAGGATGTATTGGCTGGACATGACCACCAGAAGTGCAAACAGGTCCTGACCTCCCACCCACATCTCCAACAAGTGTCCGAGCCCTCCTCATAAATCCTATGCAATACCACTGGGATATTACACCAATATGTGTGTAGTTTATGGTTTCGTTCCTGGAATTTTGAAGCAATCTTCCCTTTGATGTTTTAGAATATACATTTCCTCCCATTGTTGCTCCTCCCAGTGCAATATTAACATGTGTGGTAAGACCCCTGTACATGCCCCCAAAAGTAGCAAGTAAAGCGTAGATATACCCCTCAATATATGGCTTCCAGCAGTACACAGAGTCTCAAACTGTGTCAAATCTCTGTGTATGTTGTGTTTCCTAGGTAGGCTTGAATAGTATTTGTGTAATTGAAAGAATCAGAACCTACCTAGATTGTGTCGGGGGACCCATCTGTTGTAATGTGGCAAGGAGTTTAAGCTGCTGTAGGTAAACCAAGTTTCCACTGCAAAACTCTCTTACTTCTTACTTACTTTGGATGTAAAATAGTTCTGTCTAGCCAGGGCTCGAGTCCTGCAGGAACGCGTGGGAACGGCGTTCCTGCACTTTTTTCACAGGAGGAACGCCGTTCCCCCTGCAGGCACTCAGGGGGCGGCAAAAAATGCCGCCCCCAAATTCCCTGTGTTCCCCCTGTCATGGGGGGGCCACCTGATTGCCCCCCCGGCGGGCTGCTCTCTCCCTGTCACACGCGGCGAGGGAGCTGTGTCCTCTCTGCTCCCTCTCGACGCGCGCCGTTTTCTGATGCAGGGAGCCGGAATATGACGTCATATTCCGGCTCCCTGCATCAGTAGACAACCCACGCGGCGAGAGGGAGCAGAGAGGACACAGCTCCCTCGCCGCGTGTGACAGGGAGAGAGCAGCCTGCCGGGGGGGCAATCAGGTGCCCCCCCCATGACAGGGAGAGAGCAGCCCGCCTCAATGCAGCCCCACTGGACCCCAGGGACCCATCCATGCCAGCTTTCCTAAAAGGTAGGGAGGCTGGGTGGGTGGGAAATGTTAATTTTAATAATTTGTATATATGTATGTCTGTGTGTATGTTAGTGTATGTGTATGTGTATGTCTGTTAGTGTGTATGTATGTTAGTGTATGTGTGTGTATGTATGTATGTGTGTGTATGTCTGCTAGTGTATGTGTGTATGCAGTGTAGGCTAAGTAATTTATATAAATATTTTGATTAACAATCATATAATGCATGGTAAAAATATAGCTTATTAGAACAAAGTATGCAATTTAGATATAAACAGGTAGAACAGATTTGATGATTTACAGAAACCTCCTAAAATGAGCCAACACTCCAAGCTCTTAAAGCACTACAACTCGCTTGCTTCCCTTGTATTTGGAGGATTTAAAAATTACTGCTATTTTTTTTTTTTAAGAGTTGAGGTAAAGAGAAATCTTTTATAAAACACATTTTTTTTACACCATCCCAGATGTCAGTCAGACAGCTGACTGAGGTTTACTGCCCCACTCCCTTTAGACTATAGTTTATATCGGACGTGGTGGTCTGAGACGATCTTGATGCTTCCATTCATACACTTGTAATACAGTTTATTCGGAAATGTATGATTGGTCAGGTGTGAATGCATGGTTTTCCGAAGGATTTTTAAATCAGAATCCTCTATATGGACAATGTCCAGCACAGATGGGAATGTCTGTGTCGGATAAAAAGTGTAGAGCTTTTAAAATGGAATCTAACACAAGCACTCACTACAAACACACCACATTTATTATACACAATCTGCACTCACTACAAACACACTGCATTCATTATACACACACTCCACTCACAACAAACACACTACATTCATTATACACACTCTGCCATCGCTACAAACACACTACATTTATTATACACACTGCACTCACTACAGATACACTACATTCATTATGCACACTCTGCACTCACTACAAACACTACATTCATTATTCATACTCTGCATTCACTACAAACACACTACATTCATTATACATGCACTGCACTATATGCATAGGAGTGTAATTTTTATTTTTTTATCTTTTAAGGGGGCGGGAATCTTGGGTGAGTTCCCACACTTTTTTCCCCAGGACTTGACCCCTGTGTCTAGCCACAATTGTACCAGCATCAAGCCCCCCCACCCCTCCCTTATTCCTGGCCACCCATTGATGGCGCAATGCTCCAGTTCCAACTAGAGCTTAGATGAGTTATCAACATGCCAATCAAGCACCCTAAGTAAAAGAGTTGCAAAGTAGTATTTCAATAGAGAGGTAAATACCATCCCATTCCCATTTGGGTATACCTGGGTATGAAAGCCAGGCTGTCCTATCCAGAGGGTTTGGACATGTGGCTTGAAGACGTGATTCCAAGTCTTCGAATTATTAAAATATATCGATTTGGAGGCTAGGATACAGGGGAACTACTGTAGGCACTGTAACAATTTCAGTTAGATTAAGTTGTTATAGTGAGTGAACAATTTCTTTAAATCTCTTAATTTATGCCACTCCAGCCACACCTCCCCGGCTGTGACACAGATGTCCTCCATGCAAAAAGGGTTTTATTTTAAAAGGAAGGGTGTTTACTTTAGAAGTTATTATCTCTTGTTCTGTTAAAGGACCACTCTAGGCACCCAGACCACTTCAGCTTAATGAAGTGGTCTGGGTGCCAGGTCCAGCTAGGGTTAACTAATTGTTTTATAAACATAGCAGTTTCAGAGAAACTGCTATGTTTATCAATTAGTTAAGCCTTCCCCTATTTCCTCTAGTGGCTGTCTCACTGACAGCCGCTAGAGGCGCTTGCGTGATTCTCACTGTGAAAATCACAGTGAGAGCACGCAAGCGTCCATAGGAAAGCATTATGAATGCTTTCCTATGTGACCGGCTGAATGCGCGCGCAGCTCTTGCCGCGCGTGCGCATTCAGCCGACGGGGAGGAACGGAGGCGGAGAGGAGAGCTCCCCGCCCAGCGCTGGAAAAAGGTAAGTTTTACCCCTTTTCCCCTTTCCAGAGCCGGGCGGGAGGGGGTCCCTGAGGGTGGGGGCACCCTCAGGGCACTCTAGTGCCAGGAAAACGAGTATGCTTTCCTGGCACTAGAGTGGTCCTTTAATTGATTTTTAATTACACACAAGAGACTGATTTATGCTTTAGCAGGCTACTAACTGAGCAGGATATAAGAAATTCTACATTAAACACAGTGTGCTATAATGGAGCTGAACACAGTGGGCTCTTTTTCAGAAAGTGTGTAGGGAGGCTCTGTTTGTGTGTGTGTGTCTCAGCCAGGGATGGTAGGAGTACCGGATACATAAACAGTAGTGATCTAACTCATAAATGGCAGAGAATAGAACAGTTTTGGTGCTTAGAGTATACCTTTAATTATATGTCAATCTATCGTATTAGCAACTTTTATCATCCTTATATTAGGCCTAATTAATTAGACCTAGAGACTCTTTTTGCTACAAACTGCGATTCGTCCAAATTTGGGACAATCGGGCGAAAGTTCCAATTCCCAAACTCAGAGCCAAAATGCAGCCAAATCAAATCATGAACCAAAAAACAGTGAAATGGGCAAACATTTTGATTTGTGATTCTGAATTTTGCCTGTGGTGCCAAAAAAAAGAGAGATGATTGATGGGAAAAAGATGATTGGTGGCTGGGGACAGTCACTGAATGTTAATTTTATTTGAGTGACAAGTGACCAATAGAGGGGAAAAGGCACTAAAAAAAAAAACACCCCTGTATTTATTTCTGTATTATATATTTTATAAATATATAAATATAGATTTGTTCTTACTGTTCCTCCTCCTTTTCCCTCTATTGGTTACTTTTTTCACACTTGATCTGTGAACCAAATGGTGGGATCTGTGTACTGTGAAATATATACATTATATTTATATTATAAATTGAATCCTATTCACGCCGCTTAGTTTGTCTGATTCGTTTTTCCAAACCTTTCTTCAGTAGGATAATTCAGCCAAGCCGAACTGTCATATCGCCAAAATTTGGCTGTCCCAGGCGAGTTCATGAGATTTGGACAAAATGAATTTTCCACTGTGCACAAGTCTAATAATTTTATTGATTTGGGAGTGCAGTGGATTCCTTACATTATACCAAGCAATGCTATCACCCATCTTTAAGCCAGCCAGTTTCACAATCCTGACATTGTCTAAAAGGGGTTCACTTTAGCAAATTATGTGGTTAGAAAAACTCGTTTCTAACCACAGTAGTCTATAATACAATAGTCTCAATGATGAAATACATGACTTGGAATCCAATTACATCTTTGAATAAATATATGTTATTTTATATTTAGTAACTAAAAGTATCACTGTGGCTGACAGGATATATAAAGGAAATGTCTGTAGCGCATACTGTCTGTCTACACAGGAAATAACTTTGTGTGAGAAATAATGCTGACCAGACCAATCCATCCTATGGTATGAACACCCCAGTTCACACCAAGAAGCATTTATTTTATGACACCGTCTTATATTTACACAATATCACATTTTATTGCAGAGTCCCAATGGATGCAAAATTGCTGAATAGCTTGTGAAATAGATTACATTAGAAATAAGGAAAAATCTATATAAATGTAGTATGTTTGTTTTCTTGAATTCCTCGTGTTGATTGGAATTTGGAACTAGTTTAAAGATTAGCAAAACACAGTAAGATAGCAGTTCTGAGCAGGATTTATATAGTGCAGTTTACGATTTGTGACAGGCATAAAAGTGCTTTAATGTACACATTATATTATTGTTAGGTTGGGTTCTGAAGCTGTGACCTTGAGGTCATACAAATATATGTACATTAAGTGTACATTAGTACACTTCATTACCTCACAGGCTCTCCATAATCATGAAATACAAAATTGTATTTAAATGTATCCATCTTATTTAAATGTATCCATGGACCTTATTCTCCCAGACAGTGCAGATGGAACGGTGGTCTTTGCACCTGACCTACAGGGATGCTGGACGGCCAGTCCAGATCCCCAACTACCCTCGCAGGAGTACCAGGAGGAGGAGGTAAGCAATGTCTCCCCTCCGAAGCCAATGTTTCGTCCCGGCTACCCCAGCAGAAGCGCTGGCATAAGGGCAGAGGGCAGCTGACCTCTGCCCCCCAATGCCCCACAGTGTGTTGCCTAGTTCCACCAGAGGAATCGCCAGGTGCAGTAATTATTTGTTGTGGGTGGGCTACTCTTGTACTTGCTTATTGTGGGTGGGTGGATCGACTAACTTAGGCACTGACCGACAGAAGGTCATATACCTGGTTAGTCTGCCCCCCAAAGGGGAGATGTGTGATGAAGTGCCCTTTGTAGAGTAAGCTGCTGCTTCTCCCTGAAACACATGCTGCCGCTGGAGAGGGAGACCGACCGTCTCCACTCCCATAACATTGTCCTGCTGCTGGGGAGAGAGACCGATTGTTTCTGCTCCCTGTAGAACACACTGCTGCTGGGGGGAAGGACGACACATTCGGCCCCCTGGGATGCATACTACTGCTGGGGAGGGAGATCGCTTGTCTCCACTCCCAGTACAATACTCTGACGCTGGGGAGAGAGGCCGGCTGCCTCCTCTCCCTGCAATTTACACTGCCACTGGGGAAAGAGACCGGTTGTCCCCTCTCCCTGAAACTCACCCTGCCGCTGGGGAGTGAGACCGATTGTCTCCACTCCCTGTAGGGAACACTGCCGCTGGGGAGAGAGGCCGGTTGCCTGCTCTCCCTGCAGCTTACACTAGTCAAGGCGAGAAAAGACAGTGGAATGGACTAGCACCTTTGTCGCATCTGGCGTTAAGTTTGGTCGGATTTGCGCAATGTTTTTGAGATGGAAGCGGCAGGATTTGGCGATAGACTGAACATGAGGCGTGAAGGAGAGGTCGCAGTAAAAGAGAACACGTAGGCAGCGAGCCTGTGTGGTGGAGCTTATGGTAGCAATGTTAAATTGGAGGGAAACAGACACAGGAGTAGCAACACTTGAGGGAGGAAAGACCAGAAATTCTGTTTTGGTAAAGTTGAGTTTAAGGAAGTGGGCAGCCATCCAGTTAGAAAGAGCAGAATAGCAGAGAGGCAGTCAGAGACACTAGTCAAGAGAGGAAAGATAGATATGCGTGCCATCCGCATAGAAATGATATTGGAAGCCAAAGGAGCTAATGAGTTTACCAAGCAAGGCAGTATAGATGGAGAACAGTAGGGGACCAAGGACTGAATCTTGGGGGACAGCAACAGAGAGGAATTGGAGAGAAGAAGCAGAGCCAGAGAAAGAAACACTGAAAGATCGCTGGGAGAGGTAGGAGGAGCACCAGGAGAGAGCAGTATCTTGTAGACCAATATTGCAGAGGATGAGAAGAATCTGTTGATGATCAACAGTGTCAAAAGCCATAGAAAGGCCAAGGAGAATTAGGATAGAGTAGTGACCAGGGGATTTTGCAGTGAGTAGATCATTGGATACTTTGGTCAGTGGGTTTCCACAGAGTGCTTAGCGCGGAAACCAGACTGAAGCGGGTCTAGCAGAGAGTTAGACTCGAGGAAGTCTGTCAATCTTGCATACACAATCTTGGATGCAAAAGGCAGTAGTGAGATAGGACCAGTGGTGTATCCTGGATTTGTGCTGCCCTAGGCATGACAAAACTCAGGCGCCCCCGCCACCCCCCTTTCCCCTGCCACCCCCCCTTCCCTGCCTTCTAAATACACACACACATTCACTAACAGACACACATACACTAGCTAACAGACAAACACAAACCAACAGACACACACACTCACTAACAGACACACACACTCATAGACACACACACACACTAACAGACACACAGACACACACACACACATTAACAGACACACACACACTCACTAACACACACACTAACAGACACACACACACTAACAGACACACACACTCACTCACTAACAGACACACATACACACTCACTAACAGACACACACACATACACTAACACACTAAATTTTTTTTAATTCAATCCCCCCCAGCCTCCTTACCTTGGAGATGAGAGGAGAAATGCTCTAGAACAAGACATTAGAGGTTTTTGTGAGATTGATGTTCAGACGGTGGTGTCAATTGGGTCTTAGGTATGCCGATATCAGAAGTAAGCAGATGGTAGTCAGGTAGAGAAAAATAAATATTGGAGAGATTAGCGGTGGTACAGAGATCTGTGAAGGTGAGGTTGTTGATTGAGATATTGAAATCCCCAAGTATAAGGCAAGGAGTGCTAGATGAGAGGAAGTTGGGAAGCCAGGAAGAAAAGTGCTCAATGAATAGCCTAGGATGACGGGGGGGGGGGGGGGGACATAGAATGTGACGGCAGATAAGAACCATTCGGCCCATCAAGTCTGCCCAATATTTCAAAATGCTTTTAATTAGTCCCTGGCCTTATCTTAAGTCTAGGATAGCCTTATGCCTATCCCACGCATGCTTAAACTCCTTCACTGTGTTAACCTCTACCACTTCAGGGAGTTTAAGCATGCGTGGGATAGGTATAAGGCTATCCTAGAAGATGATAGCAATTCTTAAAAGAGTGGGTTTAAATAGGTGGACAGTGTGAACTTTAAAAGAAGAAAAGGATATGACAGGGGGAGTTATGATTGGTTGAACGGTACATTGAGGGGAAAGAAGGATGCCTACACCACCTCCTTTACAGTTGAGTCTGGGAGTGTGAGATAATTGTAGCCCACCAATACGTAAAGAGGGAGGAGTAGCGCTATCAGAGGGGACAGCCAGGTCTCTGTAAGTCCAAGTCGTGTGTGTGAGTTTGAGATGAAAAAGTCGTGTATGGCTGTTAATTTTAAATTACTGTAAATGCAGGCAGACATATATATAGGTGTTCCCCTAAGATTATAGGAAACCTAGCCCTAGCCTAACCCTAATATATATATAAAGAAAAGTTACAAAAAGCAGAACCATGTATTAGGGTACTATTATGCATCAAGAGTTTCAGGAAGCATTCATAAACAACACTTTGTCTCTGCTACTGTCTGCGTAGGTGTATTATATACATTATCATTACTTCAGTAGTTTTTTATACCCTCAACTCAATATGTGAAATTATAATTTATAATTATAATTTAGTGCTCTGGTTGTATAACAAAGTTTCCAATAAATAATACAAGACATTTTATCAAATGTATATTTCTTTAATTAATTTAAAAATTGCAACCCGTTATTTCACATTTTGAAATAAGGCATATTGCTTAATGAGCATGAGGACGGCATTCGAATTATATATAGACTTAAACAGGCTTTGGTTTGAGGTTATTTTAGGACACTGGAACTCAACGGTTCATCTTTTTGGGAACATGAAGATCTTCCTGGGTAGACAGTTTAAATAAGGGATTAAAACACAAATAAACACATGGATTTGTTTAGCTTAACCATTTCATATTTCTGGAAGCTGGGTGAGATTTTGGTCAGCAAAAGCAATGGTTTTGCTGGCTATACTTTAGGCTCGCAAAGTATAAACCAGTTGTTGAATTTAAATGTAAGATCACATTTCGTTTGAAGTTATACATAGAATTCTACACACCCAGACATGTATGTATGTATATGTGTGAATGTTTCTGTGTGAGTTTAAAAAGGATTGTACTTGCATATTTTTACTTCTTTTATTTTGGGAGTGACAGGGTATCATAGTAGACAAGGCTCTCCAATTAATTTATGATTCATATTTATTAGTATGTATTTTGCCTCTAAGTTGGCTTGAATAACTGAATTCTACCCGTATTTCAGTGTCCAAGAAAACACGAAATAATATAATAGATAAAATACAGTTTTGATATTAAAATATATTCAATTTAATTTTTCCAGTATTTTGCCACCTTATTTTTTATAAAACACAGTGCTTGTTAAAGATGCTTCAGGAAAAACAGAAAACGTACAGGGTTATGAACTACACACCAAATTTTCATGATTTAAACTGGAATTGTCAAAGCGGAAGTAAAAAATTAGCCAAGTTATAACTTGAGTTGGAGAATTTTTCCAGATCAGCTATTTTTGTTTCAGTTTTTCGGTTCAGGTTTAATTCATGACAAATCGGTTTAGTGAAGCATTCATGAGCCTTTAAACATCGCTGAGCCCCCAAATGGATGAAATAAAGCACATCGCCGTCATATGGCCTTCAAAGGCAAAGTACTAAAAAAAAATTAAAATTTCAAAAACTAGCGTGGCAATTACATTTTTCTGCTAGACACACGTATGCTACTTGACAAAAAAGGGATTATTTGAAAACTAAATTTTTTTTTTTTTTTTTAAATTCTTTATTTTTGAAGTGCATGAAGGTATAACAAGAGGGCTCGTCATGCCCCAACAGCAGTGACAAGTATATAATCAGACATTCGTTAACAGTTGGTCAGCATGAGGAAAGATCAGCACAAATTTTTTTTTGTAACATAAACAGATTTAGCGGTCCTGTCTAAGCGATCTAAGTATAACAAGTTTGTAGGCGGGAATTTTACAAAAATGCTTGAAAATTACTGAATTAAAAGGTTAGTAGAATAATAGAATAATAACAATTCTAACAGGCGTATATTTAAGCAGGTTATGTTCACAGAGTGCTATGATGCTCAGTAAGTTATTCGGAGGCTATTGGAGCTGCACTATGCACGCATGTTGTATCAGGTTTTGTTTTTTAAGCTACCCAGGTTTGAGACTAGTCATACTGTGCACATTGTTTAAGTAAAATAAGTAAACTACAGGTTGATTCACGGTGTGTGTGTCCGTAGCTGAAAACGCATGAGGATTGATGTAGTTATGTGTTATAGTCGGACACTGAGTGACTAACACACTAACACATTAATAGGACATGCAATGCAATTTATATGCATGTTGGTCAGTACACTTAGCTTAGCCCTAGTGATGATAGGGGTATGCCCTTTGTGTGCTCATAGTGGATTAGTGTAGGCTAGGGTAGCATAGTGCCTATCAGTCAGGGCTAACAGCTTGACAGTTGTGGCATAGAGCTCACCTACAGTGTTGTGACGGGTTAATGATATTAAAGGTTTGCACCAGACATTAACCCCTTAAGACCGCAGGACGTACCATGCCGTCCTTATTTGGGCGGCTCTAAACGCCGCAGGACGGCATGGTACGTCCTGGGCGGTCTTACCCCCCACGTGGCCGGCGGAACATGGCCGCTGCAGATCGCGGTCGGGGGGCATGCCTGGCCCCCCAGGCAGCCCCCCTGTGCCTGGGGACCGCGGTCTGCAGCTTCCGATCGCAGTGACAGGCTGTCACTGCGATCGGTATTTACCATGTGTCAGCCGATTTTAAAATCGGCTGACACATGGAGCCGGCGGAATTCTCTGCAGCAGATCGCGGTCGGGGGACATGCCTGGCCCCCCAGGCAGTCCCCCTGCGGTCAGTGACCGCGATCTGCAGAGTATGATCGCAGGGAGAGGCTGTCTCTGCGATCTGAATGCAGAGACAGCCTCTCCCTGCGATCTGATCGCAGTGACAGCCTGTCACTGCGATCAGAGTTACTATGTGTCAGCCTATTGGCTGACCCATAGTAACTTCAGGCAGGATCCCCCTGCAGATCGCGGTGGGGGGCATGCCTGGCCACCCAGGCACTCCCCCTGTGGCCAATTACCGCGATCTGCAGGAGGTGATCACAGTGACAGCCTGTCACTGTGATCACTGATCCTGTGTGTCAGCCAGTGATGTAAAATAACTGGCTGACACTGTCTCTGACCCTCTCCTCCCCTATTAACCCCTTAATGTAAAAAATAAAATAAAATTAAAGTTAAAAATAAAATACACTTACATCATTTATATATATATTATATATATGATCTATATATAATATATATATATACGCACACATTTACACATACACTAAGTGTATTTTAATATTTATATATATAATTATATATATATATATTAATATCAAAATACACGTAGAAGGATATTGATTAAATATATACATAATTATAATTATATATATATATTATAATAAAAAAATATGTAAATACGTAAAAATAAAAAAAATAAAAAAAAAATAATTAAAAATATATATGTGTGTAATTTCATTCTAACTGTATTTTGATAATATATATATATATCTATATATATATATATATATATAGATATAGATATCAAAATACATGTAGAACGAAATAATATATATATGTATATACCCAAGTATATACGTATACATCACTATATGTATACCTATATATAAATAAAAATAATAGTAAAAAAATTATATACATATATATACATATATATATATATACACACACACGTGTATATATAATAATTTTACATATATATTTATGTAATAATTTTACATAATTAGGTATCCTAATTAATTACAATTAGCGGGACCTGCCTAACAACCCAGGCCGAAAGTATAGGGAATTTAATTTGCTAGCACTATATTTAACCCTATAACTTTCCAAGACACGTTAAAACCTGTACATGGGGGGTACTGTTTTACTCGGGAGACATCGCTGAATACAAATATTTGTGTTTCAAAACCGTAAAATTTATTACAACAATGATATCGTCAGGGAAAGTGAAATTTATTGCCTTTTTCGCACACAAACGGCACTTACACTGACGATATTTTTGCTGTCATACTTTTTACTGTTTTGAAACACAAATATTTGTGTTCAGCAAAGTCTCCTGAGTATAACAGTACCCCTCATGTACAGGTTTTATGGTGTTTTCAAAAGTTACAGAGTCAAATATAAGGCTTGCATTTCAGTTTTTTCACAATGAAATTCGCCAGATTGGTTACGTTGGCTTTGAGACCGTATAGTAGCCCAGAAATAAGAATTACCTCCATAATGGCATACCATTTGCAAAAGTAGACAACCCAAGGTATTGCAAATGGGGTATGTTCAGTCTTTTTTAGTAGCCACTTAGTCACAAACACTGGCCAAAATTGGCTTTCAAATTAGTTTTTTGCATTTTTCACACACAAACAAATATTAACGTTAACTTTGGCTAGTGTTTGTGACCAAGTGGCTACTAAAAAAGACTGGACATACCCCATTTGCAATACCTTGGGTTGTCTACTTTTGCAAATGGTATGCCATCATGGGGGTAATTTTCATTCCTGGGCTACCATACAGTCTCAAAGGCAACATAACCAAACTGGCAAATTTCAATGTGAAAAAACTGAAAAGTGTAACATGCTATATTTGACCCTGTAACTTCCCAAAACACCATAAAACCTGTACATAGGGGGTACTGTTTTACACGTGAGACATCGCTGAATACAAATATGTGTATTTTATTGCAGTAAAAGCAAACAGTATTATGACATTCACAGTTAGAATGTCACATAGAACTAAGAAAATTTAAAAAAAATCATATTTTCTCTCATTTTTTTATATTTTATTCATATTACATTATGTTCCATACCTAAATATTTGATGTTAAATGAAAGCCCTGTTTCCCCTGAACAAAATGATATATAATAAGTGTGGGTGCATTTAATATGAAAGAGGTAAATTATTGTTGAACAGACATATAGTCAAAATCTGTGGTTTGTTTACATTTTTTTGGGTTCACAACTTGTACATTTGGCTGCGGTCTTAAGGGGTTAATAGTGATCATGTGTCTTGGCTCAGATCTACTAGGTACCAATAGGACTACATGGGTATTTAACTGAATCGGCAAAGCAGCATAAACAGTCCAGGCAAGGGTTGTCTGCGGTCAGCCAACTCAAAAAAAAAAAAGGGAGTAAATTGAGCAAGCTGGAATTTTAAAATAAATTTTGTCCTTTTTCTTTCTTGGAGAAGGATATAAAAAAGCTCCATTGGAACAAAACCAGATCAGCTGTATTTTCATCCGACGCCATGGATGTGCTTCAGGAGATAGTCTGTGAGGTGTCTCAATTTGGTGTCTCCGTTCATCCTCTGGCTGTTCTGCACCCGGTGCCGGTCCTCATGATGGGCTCCCCTGCCTGGTGTGTGTGCGCGGGTCCGTGATGTGCGGTCGTTTGCTGCGCTCGCCCGGTTGTGTCGTTGTGCTTTCTGTCGCTGGTAGTTGGCTGCCTCCGAGCTCCGTGTCAGGTGTCCGTCACCTCGGCTCCCACACGTGTTTGCAGGTGAGTGAGGCCCCGTGGGCCGTCTGTCATGTGGCCGCCTTTTATGGTTACGGGTTCTCCGCCAACGAGGAGGTACCTTTGTATTTGCTGCAGGCTTCCGACTTGTCAGGCCGGGCTTAAGGTTCCCGGTAGCCTGTAAGGTTGGTCGGCTCCGAGGTGGTCTAGGCCTTTTGCGGGTCGCCGCATCGCTTTTGCTCGTTTGGTGTTGGGCCTGCAACGCCTGCATCCAACCTGACAGCCTTCGCCAGAACAGCCTGAACGCTCTGTCTATGCGGTGTTGCGGCGAGTCTAGATGTGCCGGCTCCGATCCGTGCAGTTCGCACCTCCGCGTGGAGAAGTCGTCCGCCATCTTGGCCTCCTCTGCCGGGAGAGCCTCGTGGGTTGCTCGGTTGGCGGGTGAGTTCACCGGTTGGGTCCGGAGGGACCGGGATGACCCCCACCGGTCCAGAGGGGGGGGGTTGCAGGGCAACAGACTTGCCCACGATCACAGCAGGCCTTGTGCTAGGAGATCGGCCGTCTCCCCCAGGTGCTTGGCCGCCATGTCTGCTAGGTCGCATGTTTGGACGGTGGATTGCTGCGGTGCTGAGACTTGAAAGGGACACCCGCGGGTGCCCACACGCTGTGCTTTCCATCCACTATCTGCTCCTCTCTGAATTTTAGTCGTTTAGGTTATGATATTCTGTAGTTTAGGCTCAGATGTGCAGGAGCTGTTAACAAACACGTCCAGCCATCTTGGCTGTCAGGCCCCGCCCCCTGAAAACTAAATTATTTTGGAATGAAGAATAAATATTTTTCTTGGAAACCAATCTGAGATTGTTCCATTGAGATCTTATCAATAATTCGTCATCTTTCAAAAATTAGAACACATGATCACCACGGCAGCTGATAGATTCCCAAGCAGGCTGATTGTCTTATTGTGTGTCAAAATCCCTACAACAGCAGAATTAGTTACAATTTTGTTTTCATTATTTTTTTGGGCTCTGTATTTATCTGGACTTTAAAGGGACCCTATTGTCGCCAAAACAACTTTCGCTTAATAAAGCAGTTTTGGTGTATAGATCACACCCCACAGTCTTACTGCTCAGTTCTCTGCCATTTAGGAGATAAATAACTTTGTTTATAATGTCCTAGTCACACCTCCCTGCATGAGACTTACACAGCCTTTCTAAACACTTCCCGTAAAGAGTCATCCAAAGTTTACCTTCTTTAGTGCAAATTTTGTTTAATTTAGAATTTCTTATCTTCTGCACTGTTAAAAGCTTGCTAGACCTTGCAGGAACCTCCTGTATGTAATTAAAGTTCAATTTACAGAACAGGATATAAAACCTGCTAAAGTAAGTTACATCTGAGTGAAAATTAAACCATTTTGTTTTCATGCAGGCTGTGTCACAGCCAGGGGAGGTGTTAGGGCTACATAAACAAAAACAAAAGTGATATAACTCCTAAATGGTAGAGACTTGAGCTGTGAGCTTCACAGGTATGATCTATACACACTAACTGCTTCATTAACCACTTAACGCCGTTACGGCGCTCTATGCCGTTCCCATTATAATGGGCTTTAAAGCCGTTGCGGCGGCATAGAACGCCATGACGTCTTTCTACCCCAGGAGCCTCCAGATACCTTCCCGGCAATCTGCTTCGGGAGGACTGCCTAACAGTCCAGGCAGTCCTCCCCCGGCAAATCAGGCCCCCAAGGGCCATGTGATCGCTCTCAAAGAGCGATCACATGGCCCCCTATAGCTGGCTGTGTATCTGCCAGCAGGGGGACTGTCTGGGCTGCTGGTGGGTAGTGTAAAAAAATAATAATGAAACATGTTTAAAATATATACATCTTATATATATATATATATATATATACCTATGTAACATCATACGTTGTGTATTTTAATGTTAATATAATTAAATATATTATTATTAAAATACACTTAGAATGAAGTTACATATATATAAGATATATATATTATATATAATACATATACATTATATATATATATATATAAATATATATAATACACAAGATCCAGCGCACTCTCCTATCTACTAAACAGCAACTTCAATGTTGACAGATTGTATTAGTTTTTAAAAGGTTTTTTTAAAAACACCTTATCTAGGCAAAAAATAATGGGGATTTAGTTACATTATACATTACATTAGTTACATACATTAGTTACATTACATTTTGCACCCCTCCCTGTCACAGGTGCCTCATCTCAGGTCCCTATTTAGCCTTGTACTGCAGAGAGCCTCAGATGGAATTTTTTTCCCAAGTAAGTGGGTTAATCTCATAAGAGCAGACATTAGACTGTGAGAGTAGGACCTGCCAAAGATGGGGTACATTGACGTTGTGGCAGGCTTATGCAATGTATGATCATATAATGTAACTAAATCCCCATTATTTTTTGCCTAGATAAGGTGTTTTTAAAAAAAAACTTTTAAAAACTAATACAATCTGTCAACATTGAAGTTGCTGTTTAGTAGATAGGAGAGTGCGCTGGATCTTGTGTATTGTATAATATGGCCCCCAGCAGCACCCCATTTAAGCATGTTCAGGTGAGTGCAGCCACCCCCCATGTTCCATATGTATAAATATATATATATATACGTATAATTACAATAATAAATAAATAAAATAATAAAATAAATAAATAAAATATATTTTTTAAAAATATATATATTGGTTACAAAATACACTTAGAATGACATTATATATATATATATATAAAAATACAAATAACCACAAATATGTATATATATACATATAGATAAATATATATAATTACATAAATGATTACATAAGTATACACGTAGAATTAAAAATACATATATATGTATATATATTAATATTCTACGTGTATATTTAAATAAATCTTTTAACATAATCATGTGATTTAATTAAGTCAAATTTGATTGACGTGCCTGACAACCCAGGCAGAAAGTGCAGAGAATTTAATTCGCATGCACTATATTCAACCCTGTAACTTTCCAAGACGCCATAAAACCTGTACATGGGGGTTTTACTCGGGAGACTTCGCTGAACTCAAATATTAGTGTTTCAAAATGCAATTTTTTTTTCATTTTTCACATGAACGGCACTTTTACTGATGATATTATTGTTGTAATATGTTTTACTGTTTTAAAACACTTATAATTGTGTTCACTGAAGTCTCCCGAGTATAACAGTACCCACCATGTACAGGTTTTATGGTGTTTTGGAAAGTTTTTTTTTTTTTTTTTTAATTCTTTATTTTGGTAGTGCTTAGGTTCACATACATATATGTAACGCCACAACAGCGTAGAACTCGCTAACATAAACATTTCAGGGCATCGTGGCAAGTGAGAAAGAGCACATTTTTTGTTTTATAGAATAATCAGGCTAAGTGCATGAAAAAACAAACAGTGTTAGGGTAAAGCATGCTTAGTTAGTCTAATAGTAGAGTACGACTATTTATATAGCAGACTGGTCATTTTCAATATGGGTTGCATGAGAAGTGAGATTAGATATGTCAGTAGTTAAACAAGCTTATTATATAATTATATAGCAGTAACTGTTGGTCCTAAGGTACATCAGAGTGTGCAAGCTAGCCTGTCTGCAGTTAATGATACAGTGAAACTGACATTAAAGCGGCACTGTCATGCCGAATCCCGTTTTTTTTTTTAACCCCCCTCCCGCCTCCACTACATCCAATTGACCCCCTAGTCACCCCCAAATGCCCCTAAGCCCCCCAGATTACCTATTTTTAAATCTGTATCTTCTGCCCCGATCTTTATTCAGGGCGCCGCCATCTTTGTGTGGGTAGGTGAAGTCCCTGTGGGACACGTCATCTACCCACACTACACAGACTGTGAGATTCCCGCACATCCCCAGTGAAACATCTGGACATGCGAACGGGAATTTCACCTATTCATTCATTCATCAGACAGACGAATGAATGAATAGAAAAAAATCAGACGAACAAACTAACACTGAGTATCAGTGTTCGTTTGTTCGATCAGTTTATTACAAGGAGGGTACCGACGTGCAGCTCCCTCCTTGTAATATGTAAAGACAGAAGCGGTGGGGAGCTGTGCTCCCCACCACTTCATAAGCCCCCCAGGTCCCCCCCTCACTCTATGGGGGTCAATATGACCCCCATAATAGCACAAGGGAGATTAAAATCTCCCCAATGCCCCTACTCGCTATACCGCGAGTATGGGGCATGTCCACTAAACAGTGAGCAGCCTGTGGCTGCTCACTGTAAAAACATAAATGGTAATAAGGGGGGGGGGCCTACTGTCCTCCCCCCTGGCCCCCACCCCTGCGCGGTGGGTGGGGGCACTAATAAAATAATAAGGGGGGGGACCTACTGTCCTCCCCCCCCTGGCCCCCACCCCTGCGCGGTGGGTGGGGGCCCTAATAAAATAATAAGGGGGGGACCTACTGTCCTCCCCCCTGGCCCCCACCCCTGAGCGCTGGGTGGGGGCCCTAAATAAAGATAGGGGGGGGGACCTACTGTCCTCCCCCCTGGCCCCCACCCCTGCGCGGTGGGTGGGGGCCCTAAATAAAGATAGGGGGGGACCTACTGTCCTCCCCCCTGGCCCCCACCCCTGCGCGGTGGGTGGGGGCCCTAATAAAATAATAAGGGGGGGACCTACTGTCCTCCCCCCTGGCCCCCACCCCTGAGCGGTGGGTGGGGGCCCTAAATAAAGATGGGGGGGGACCTACTGTCCTCCCCCCTGGCCCCCACCCCTGCGCGGTGGGTGGGGGCCCTAATAAAACAATAAGGGGGGGGACCTACTGTCCTCGCCCCTGGCCCCCACCCCTTAGCGGTGGGTGGGGGCCCTAAATGAACCCCCCCATCAAGGTGACTAGGGGTCCCAAGCCCCTAGTCACCCCCCCACCCCAAAACATTCTAACCCCTACCTACCCCCCTCACCCTAAAAATAGTGAGGGGGGAATAAAATAACTAACCTGTAAAAAAAATAATTAAACTTACCATTTGACGTCTTCTTTTTTCTAAATTCTTCTTTCTTCAGCCCCCAAAAAGGCCAAATAAAAATCCATCACACCCGTCGCACTTTAAAAAAAAAAAAAAAAAAAAAAAAAGAGCGCAAAAAAAAAATTAATCCATGTTCACCCATGGAGGGCACGCCGCGTACTGAGCTCCGCAGGGCGGGTCAAGGCTTATATAGCCTTGCCCCGCCCTGCAATTAGGCTTAGAACACACTGATTGGTTGGTTTAAGCCAATCAGAGTGCTCTGTGTCATTTTACAAGCGTGGGAAAATTCCAAAGAACTTTCCCACGCTTTTTCAAGCCATCCAATCACAGTGCTCTGTGTAATTTTACAAGCTTGGGAAAGTTCTTTGGAATTTTCCCACGCTTGTAAAATGACACAGAGCACTGTGATTGGATGGCTTGAAAACCATCCAATCACAGTGATCTGTCATTTTACACAGCGTGGGAAAGTTCTTTTGAATTTTCCCACGCTGTGTAAAATGACACAGAGCACTCTGATTGGCTTAAACCAACCAATCAGTGTGTTCTAAGCCTAATTGCAGGGCGGGGCAAAGCTATATAAGCCTTGACCCGCCCTGCGGAGCTCAGTACGCGGCGTGCCCTCCATGGGTGAACATGGATTAATTTTTTTTTGCGCTCGTTTTTTTTTTGTTTTTTTTTAAAGTGCGACGGGTATGATGGATTTTTATTTGGCTTTTTTGGGGGCTGAAGAAAGAAGAATTTAGAAAAAAGAAGACGTCAAATGGTAAGTTAAATTTTTTTTTTTACAGGTTAGTTATTTTATTCCCCCCTCACTATTTTTAGGGTGAGGGGGGTAGGTAGGGGATAGAATGTTTTGGGTGGGGGGGTGACTAGGGGCTTGGGACCCCTAGTCACCTTGATGGGGGGGGGTTCATTTAGGGCCCCCACCCACCGCTCAGGGGTGGGGGCCAGGGGGGGGAGGACAGTAGGTCCCCCCCCTTATTATTTTATTAGGGCCCCCACCCACAGCGCAGGGGTGGGGGCCAGGGGGGGAGGACAGTAGGTCCCCCCCCTTATTATTTTATTAGGGCCCCCACCCACCGCGCAGGGGTGGGGGCCAGGGGGGGAGGACAGTAGGTCCCCCCCCTATTATTGTATTAGGGCCCCCACCCACAGCGCAGGGGTGGGGGCCAGGGGGGGAGGACAGTAGGTCCCCCCCCTTATTATTTTACTAGGGCCCCCACCCACCGCGCAGGGGTGTGGGGCCAGGGGGGGAGGACAGTAGGTCCCCCCCCTTATTATTTTATTAGGGCCCCCACCCACCGCGCAGGGGTGGGGGCCAGGGGGGGAGGACAGTAGGTCCCCCCCCTTATTATTTTATTAGGGCCCCCACCCACAGCGCAGGGGTGGGGGCCAGGGGGGGAGGACAGTAGGTCCCCCCCCTTATTATTTTATTAGTGCCCCCACCCACCGCGCAGGGGTGGGGGCCAGGGGGGAGGACAGTAGGTCCCCCCCATCTTTAACCCCCGCACGGGGGGGGGGTTATTAGGTGTTTTTTTTTTTTTTTTTTTACAGTGAGCAGCCACAGGCTGCTCACTGCTTACTAGACATGCCCCTACTCGCGGTATAGCGAGTAGGGGCATATTATTTACTAATACTAAGTAATCTTTACTTAGTATTAGTACATTTGGCTTCAA
This sequence comes from Pelobates fuscus, assembly GCF_036172605.1. Lineage (NCBI taxonomy): Eukaryota > Metazoa > Chordata > Amphibia > Anura > Pelobatidae > Pelobates > Pelobates fuscus. The sequence continues at coordinate 131,646,403 of NC_086321.1, forward strand.
GACCAATTCAGGTCTTTCAGCCTTTTAGTAGATAGCTCCCTGATACCGTGGGAATTAGGGAGTTATCTACTAAGCGGCTGCAAGATGCAGCCACAGCAATGAATAGGATCGGAGTTTCATTCATTAGAATGAAATTCCGATACGAACAAAGTACCGAATTGCATCCTAACACCAATGGAGAAACTCTTCTCATTCTGTTAGGATGCAATTCGGCAGTTTTGCCGGCGTTCTGTCTAAGTGACAGGACGTTCGGCAATACTGACAGGAAGTATTGTGGGAACTGGGAGGAAAGCTAGGGATCATGGGAAAATTGCTCTGACCAGCGGAAATGAAGCACACTTTGCTCCTCCGCTGGTCAGAGCTGGTCAAGCGGAGGAATCCTCCATAAGGCAAAGAGTCCCTACTTTGTCTTATAATTTTAAAGAAAACTAAAGAAGAATGGAAGAAAAGAATAACAGATCCTGAGAGAGGCGGAGAAGAGGAAGAGATTGAGGAAAGGTAAGTTCGGCATGACAGTGCCGCTTTAATGGTAATATACGTTAAGTTGGTATAGGTTACATGCTAGACAGATATATTATATAGCAGAGACCACTGGAGTCGGGCTAACTGCTAAACAGGTACTTATGTCCATGTAAGTCCATGTTGGAGAGGTGGATAGGCGAGAGCAGGAACAGAGATCAAAGATGGCTGCCGGGATCGTGGAGATACATCGATCATTTGCTGTAAGTGATGTCCCAGAAGCTGCATGGCATTTGTAGTGTGTGCCTCTGTGATGGTTTGGAGTGCCTTGAGGACGTCACTGGAAACGATGCCGCTGGTAGGCTTCAGGGGATGGTCCAGAGTAAAGGTATGGGGCAGGTACCGACCCCTCCGCTTCTCGCCATTCGGTTTGCGCCGGGCTGGGGTGAGAGCTGAGGTCTCGCTTTATCAGCGGTCGACGTGGGTGCAAGCAGTAGGCTGAGCGGTTGCGGGCAGCTGGCGGATCATTGTGCCGTCCCGTACAGTGCCCGGAGGAGGAAGAAGGTCTCCCAGATTCCAGCCATAGCGGAGGTGAGTAACAGATTGGTGTTTTCATGGTGTATGCAGGCTTTATGCCATCGCACATGGCCTCCGCCATTTTGATTGTAGTGCTGGGGTTGCGGGTCTTTGCGGCCCAGTTACTGTGCTTCGAGGTGCTTGGATCCCGAGGGTGCGGACCGGGATCACCCCCCCGGTCCAAAGGGGGGGGGGGTTTGGGGCCGGTTCCCCGCAGGTCCGACTCATGGCTGAGCGCTGACCGGCAGTCAGTGGGGCAGCGGCCGTCCACCCCCCTCACCGCCTGAGTAGGCCTTAAGGTGCCGATGAGGAACCCTCCTCCTGGGGACTAAAGCCCGTTTGGCCAGCCTCTCCCTAGATCCAGGGCTCTCTGCCCGCTGGGGGCCACCCGAGCTGGTCGGTTTTCTGTCCAAAGTTGCAATTTTGGTGCCAATCTGGGCCTAGTTTGCAGGAGCTGGTGTCAAGTGCGACCGTCCAGCTCGGCGGTCCGGCCCCGCCCCGTGTTTTGGAAAGTTAGAGAGTCAAATATAAGGCTTGCTTTTCATTTTTTTCACATTGAAATTTGTCAGTTTGGTAATGTTTGGTAATGTTGCCTTTGAGACCGTATGGTAGCCCAGGAATGAGAATTACCCCCATGATTGCATACCATTTGCAAAAGTAGACAACCCTAGGTATTGCAAATGGGGTATGTTCAGTCATTTTTAGTAGCCACTTAGTCACAAACACTGGCCAAATATTTGTTTTTTGCTTTTTTCCACACAAAAACAAATATGAACGCTAACTTTGGCCAGTGTTTGTGACTAAGTGGCTACTAAAAATGACTGGACATACCCCACTTGCAATACCTTGCGTTGGGTACTTTTGCAAAGGGTATGCCATCATGGGGGTAATTCTTATTCCTGGGCTACCACACGGTCTCAAAAGTAACATTACTAAACTGGCAAATTTTAATGTGAAAAAAATGAAAAATGGAATGTGCTATATTTGACCCTATAACTTTCCAAAACACCACATTAATGGGTGTACTGTTGTACTTGTGAGACTTTGCTGAATACAAATCTGTGCATTTTATTGTAGTAAAAGTTAACAGTATTATGATGACATTTACAGCTAAAATTATGTTTTATATATGAATAGTTCATGATAAATTGCAGCCCTGTTTCTGCTGAACAAAATTATATATAATAAGTGTGGGTGCATATAATTTGAAAGAGGGGAACTACGGTTGAACAGACATATAGCGCAAATTCCAGTCTTTGTTTACATTTTGTTTTGATCAGAATGTGCACTATTGACTCCGTCCTGAAGGGGTTAAGCTAAAGTTGTTTTAATTACTATAGTGTCCCATATTTTTTTTATCTATGGATGGTCAGTTCATTCAGAAATGCTGTGTATCTTTGCATATCTAATAATTCTGTAGTGATGACGAGTATTCTAGCACTTTGCAGCTTATATTACAGAAGAGGGTAGTTGCAGCAAGTGTAGCAGTAGTCTAGATATTACAGTAAAGGGCACAATATATAGGCATTCATTAGTGTTGGGGGTTTTGCCCATAGACTCTAAGCATTGAGTCAGAGTGGGAGTCATACAGACAAAAGCAGTCAAAAACATGGTTTCAAGGCCCAGCCTCTTCTAATGAATATAACCAAACCATGGTCTCAACATTTATAAATAACAGACTGATAATTAATATGGCAGAACATTGAATACTCAATTGAGTATTACACTATGGGACTACAATTTTGTATACCTTGCAGTTTCAAAATTGCAAAGTATTTCATGATGGTCTGAAACGCTTACATGTTGAAATCATTTTCCATCTTTAGTCCTTGTCTTCTTCTCATCTCATGTACGTGAGGAAGGTAAAAGAGGAATTTTAATTGGAAATAGCCATTAATTGCACTCATAGAGAAAACAGAACTGATTTTGAGATTAGGAACAGAGAAAATATATGTGTTTGGAAAAGTTTGATGCTATCCTACATCTCCCTAAAAGCCACCTTGTCTCAATATAACCATGCTAGCCCTGTAGAACCAAGGTAAAAACACACAATGGTTAAAATAGCTTCACAATAGGTAATGGCTGGTGAAATCTGTATAAAACAAACATAAGAAGGCATCACGGTGTAGTACGTAAGAACACTGTAAAATGGTGAAGTGATAAGGAGCACTCATAGATTATAGAGCCAGTAAAAGTAATCTCTAAACTATGCAGGCATTTAATCAATCAGCAGTTGATGTAAAGTAAGCTGTTTCAAGCTCAGATCCCCCAGAGAGCAACAGCAGCACTCCTTGGCTGGATATTCAGGAACCCAAACAATGCAAATTAAAAAAAATATTAGATTTTTCACACAAATAAAATAAAAGTGATAAGTCAAATAGCACAGAGCTTTGACCAAATGATCTTCCTCAGGTGCATACAGCTATACAAATACCTCTACTTATACCCCCTAATACCGTAATTAGATCCAAATGTGGTGATTAACTTAATTTCTACCTATTTCTACCTATTTCCTAATATGGTCCAGTGTAGAAAGGCTTTCTGCCCCCTCACCATGGTGGATGTATCAGTGTCTCTTGCCTTCAGATCCATCCAACACATCCAACCTACCCAAGATTACACCCGTAAAAAAAAACCAAAAGGTATAGGCGCACACTATATTGTAGAACAGGCTGCGGTATACAATACAAGGATTCCCAAAACCTTGTGTGGTGAAAATAGCCTTCTCCACCCACTGCCATCTCGTTTTGTCTCTTTGTTTTGATTGCCCTTTTGCGATATGCGCTCCACTGTGGAATGCTGTAGTAAAGGTTATGGTGTGCGTTCCATTGTGATTAAAACCAGTAGTTACTTTGGGCATTGGTTTCGTTTTTTTTACATGCCATACAGCAATTACATTTAAAAAACCCTTTTTTTTAGTTAAAAAAATATCCAATTTATTAGGGATGACCTTTGTATAATTTTTTGTGACATGCATCTTTAAATTAGGTGCTCCTCTAAAAATTATTTTTGGTTTATCTGGTATGAGCTTGCCTAATATATCGTCCTCTTTTAAAGGGTGCCAGTGTTTATTAAGAATGCTTCTAAGTTGTTTATTTTTATTATTAAAATCCATCACAATAGGTAGTGTAAAATCTTGTTTGCGTTCTATTTTTGTTTTCTTTATTAGGTCTTTTCTATTAAAAGTTAAAGTTTGTTTTATAGTTTTTTCTACATTTGTAGTGTTATATCCTTTCTGAATAAATCTATTTTTTACCTCTTGTTCCTGTTTTTTAAAAATTGGAGTTTCAGATCAAATAATACAGGGAAATTTTATGATATTAAAATCATAATTACATGCAACAGCAAAAATTTTATTTATTTATTGGAGTGTCCATGTGGTCTCCAGTATATTGGGAGAACCATAAGACCATTGAAAGTGAGAATAGCCGAACATTGTAGAAACATAGAAAAAGGCTATGTGAATCAATCTGTTTCATCACATTTTTGTATACATGATAAAAATCCGAAACAACTCACTTTCACAGTGTATTGCCACTGTAAAAAATCATTGGAGAGGAGGAGACATTGTGAAACAGATCGGAAAGACAGAAATGAAATGGGTGTATCATTTAGATACTCTACACCCCAATGGTCTCAATGTGGATTTTGATTTATTCAATTTTTTATAATCTTTTAGTGAAACCGGAAATAGAACAAACCCGGAAGAAATTTGGAATCAAGCCTACCTTATAAATTTAGAACTTGAAGAGGACGTCTCCCACACTTTTGAAAAAGCCCTTTGAACTGGCGAAACGCGTCAAGTGGGACCTACACATAGATTTTATATCTTGTTTAATTGTATTGTTATTATACTTTTTTCCTTTTAATAAATAGTTACTTTTTAATAGTACTATTTATCCTTTTCCTCTTTTGGCTTGATTCCTGATACCATCTATATCCTCAGGTGGGGATTATACCACCCATGCTGTTTTAACTAGAGCAAGTCCTGCTCTAGAGAATGTAAGTAAATTTCTTCTTTTTATTTATTCCATATATTAGTACTTACTGCACCATTGGAGTTCCTTCTTTGTTTTTTTCTCTACATCCCATATATACTACCGAGATCTGGAGGATTATCAACACTTCAACCACCACACATCCTTAGATGGGGATTGTACCGTCCACGCGTTATACAGCAGAGCTCTAATAAGCTCTAGCGTATGTGAGTGGTTTTCCTATAGCTATTATTATTTATTGCTCTTGTACTGTACCAAACTGTATTGCACTATTATTTGTTCTTTCCTTTTTTTCCTGAGGTTTATTACATTGTGTCAAAGATTTATGTATGTATAAAATTTAAGGCGCAGTATATGCTATTTTCTATCTTGTCTACTTACACCCGTAAGATAGAGATGCGTCCACTTCATGTGGCACGCATTCGCGTGCAATGTCCTACTCCGGCTGGGCAATTAAACACATATAGTAAAAACCAAAGAAAAAAAGTTACCTGCGCTCTTCCCACATCCCTATGTATTTTTAAAGAAATGGAGGTTTTTAGTTACCGCCAATGGCCATGAGAGGGTATACCCACCTGCCACGTCAAGGGAGACCTCTTAGGTGGGTCCTAACTCTAACCATTCGCCTTGCTTCCTTGAGCTTCTGGCAAAAATATATCTAATGAGACAGAAAGGGGTATTTTTTATATACACATCCCTGCATGTTAATTAACCCTTAATAGGGAACACATGGGATGGGCAGCAGCATTGCAACCTAGCTGTGTGATACAAAAGTGAATACAAATACAAAGAAACTAGTCCTGCGCTCAAACTCCTATCACTCCTGGGCAGCAGCAATGACCACAGTACACATCAGCCAAAATACATATAGTAAAAACCAAAGGAAAAAAGTTACCTGCACTCTTTCCACATCCCTATGTATTTTTAAACAAATTTAGGCTTTTAGTTACCTCCAATGGCCATGAGAGGGTATGCCCACCTGCCACGTCAAAGCAGATTAAACACATATAGTCCATTTTTATTATCCATTAATGACACCGGAAATTTTCGACTGATTCAAGTCCAAAGGCGCCATTTTGGATATGGCCAATATAAGGGCAAAAGTAAAGGTGGTTAAAATCCTCATAAAAACATACATATATACTTTACTATATTAATAAAATACTTAAATGAGAAGAAAACAAGAGAAAAGAGAAAAAAAGAAAGGGGGTGAACACTTTTAACCCAAAAGCAATGTGTTAAATTGTTAAATAATGTCAATTCTGTGCAACATTGTCAATCATCAGTTGAGAGTTGTCAGCCGATGCTCTCAGTTAATGAAAGCAGACAGCGTGGCTTTTAGCTTCTGTGGCTCTGCAGGGAGTATTGGAGCCTGGCGGGAACCCAAGTAACGGGGCAAACTATTGCTAAACAGTTTGCCTTATTACCCGGGAACTCTCCAGGGTAATCCTGGCATCATAACAACTACAGAGGTGCCGTAGTGGTTACAATGATTGGAGTTACCCTTTAACTTTTACATACTTTAATATTCTGTTTTTCCAAAAACAAATGATAGTGAAGGGTTAAGCAGTACACTGAAAATAAGAAAAGAAAAAAAAATCAAAACTGGAGTTCTGCACCTGAAAAAATATGATTTTCAATACATTAAACTCTATACACACATCAAACATTTAATTCTATGTGCTTTTGTTAAAAGTGGTTACAATAAAAATACAGAAAAAGTCAGAAATACAGCTGTGCCGGCATGCATTGCTCTTACTATAAGGTATATTTTATCCCCGTTCACTTTTTAAGCAATAACCAACTTTTATATACTTGCACGTCTGGCTTCCAAAGGCAACATATATAATTTAATTACATTACAAAATGCTTGCAGCGTTTCTGGATTCTATCTTGCTAAGAAACTTCTTTAATTATTGACTCTTTTTCTCTGTGTAGCAAATATTGTTATAGTGGTTCTGTCACCTGTAATTGTATTTGTATAAATCTGCATAAAAGCACTCACATAAGATTACAATTATTTTTATCTAACCAAGCTATAACGCTTACCATTTTTTTAGATTTTAATGACATGTCCATTTTTAAACTCTTGGTTATTTTTATACAGGTTGCTGACAGCATGTGTTGCCAGAACCCAATCAGAAATATTTTATTCTGTTTTTATTAAGATAAAAAATATATATTTGACACCTTTTCTTTTTGTTAAGACAATTTCCGGGGATCATATCACTTTTTTTCCATAAAGACATAATCGTCATGAGCTCTCATTGCAATGTGTTGGAAATTCTTAGGAATTTTTTTTTTTTGTTCTGTAGGATCAATAATTTAAGCCAGAAAGAAAAACAAAATGTACTAATCCTGAGCTAATAACGGGTCCCCGTAGCAGATTGCTGGGGAGGTGAAGTTAATGCTAGCTCTTTACGTAGAATACAAGAGTAGGTTGTGATATGCAGACGCCATGTGCTACACATCACAGGTATCCCCATGTCAACTTTTCAACCAACATCACACCTCACTCAGGCTGCTTACTTTGGTGCAAGATCACAGATGTGCTATTTGCCCTCACTGGGAGAATATGAGGTTCAGGCTTTGCATTTTTTACTGTTAATTCTAAAAAGCTGTAAGAAAGGAGGTAAATTGTCCAGTTGTAGTAAATGTTTAATACTGTTACATGTAGTGGTTATGGTTTATGGCATGTTCCTTTGAAGCTGGTATTTTCTCCCATACATGCTGAATGGAGCGAGTTAGACTGAAACACTTTCAATGAGTCAGAAGGTGTTTTAGTTAATTCTTTTTGACTGGCAGTAAATTGTATTCACTAAAGATCTGAGGGATTGTTTTTCAGCTGAAATTGGGGTACAGTGGAAAGAGTCTCTCATTTTTTTTACTTAGATATGTCTCATAATGAGTTGACAACTTACGGGGGAGATGGGTACTCAGATTCTCACATTATGGTTTAAACCCAGAAAATGTGAAAATATTTACAAATGGGATATTGCTATGAAAGGGATCGGAAAAGACGTCACTTCCGCCTCAATACTGGAAATCAGCCAAATGATCAGCGACGTCATCAGCCGCACTTGCAATTGGTGCAGAATAGGAAGCGGGAACCAATGAAGACGAAGCCGGCGATTTAAAATGAAAGGTAAACATGGAAGAAGGAACTCTGATTGAAAAAGCCGAACGGATCAGGCGAAATGCGTCTTAGAGAACTAGACTACAATTGTTGGACAAGTATCCGTATATTTTATTTGTTTTTCGTATATTTTGTTGAATAGATTGTTTTATTTTGGATACACAAGCCCAACTGGTTATTCCTTCTACCTATTCCAGAAAAGAAGGTTTGCCACCCTTTAATGGGCTACAAGCCTCTACACCTAGAGCCATGTCTTTTAGTGGCTCTAAGCAAGGTGAGCAGTTCATATTCTGATCACCATTACACTGGATTTTGCTATATGCTACACAATGTTTTTTTCTTCTTCTGTGTTTTCTCCTAACTGCACTTACAAAGAAAAGAAGAGGGAGGGTGTCACCATAACACACGAAGGCGAATGTGTTCTGAGCCAGTCCTCTTTTTGGCTCTTCATTTATGTTTCTCATATTCCCCCCTTTTTGATATACTACACCATTTGTATCCCCCCCCCCCCCCCCCCACAACTAGCACTGGAAAATTATTCTATCTTGGTGTTTTTGTTCAAATTATTAAAGTATATTTTATTTTTATGGAGCATCAAAAGTACTGCAGAACTAATCATCCAATCCAAGGATGCAACACAGTGATATACTCTTTAGAACACCATACTGTATAATAGAATCGTGAAAAAGTAGGCTCTTCCTGCTTCAGGGTAACATACATCTGGAAAACATGATGAAGTGTGAAGGAATTGTGATTTTAGTTCAGTCATCAGCTTGGACGTGTTACAGGAAAATGGCATTCTGTCAAACTAACGTTATTGTTAACCAGAGATTTGGTGTATACTATGTACTTTTGTTGTCAATATTAATAGTAAATGATACGGTTCTTCAAGTAGAATAGCTTTCACTGTGTGGTTAAGGTTCACATGGGTGGCACAGGGATATCGGAGACAGTATGCTAAAGAAAGAATGCAGCTCAGGTAATTTCCTATGAATTGATGTTAGAGAGGTTGCAGGGTAGATTCCAGACTAGCAAAAAATGGAGTAAGTAGAAAGGCATCAGACAAAAATTGAGCAAATGTTTAATTATTTATAGTTGAGAACAACCAAGGGAATACTTAGCATTTGTGAAGCCCATGCAGTGATGGCTTGTCTACATAGTCACTTTGGGTAGTGCCACACCAGATAATTATTACAACAATAAAAAAAAAAAGTATTGTCTGTGTAAAGATGTACACTACTAACTGTTTCCCCTCAAATTTTAATTCTAAATAGTAAACATATACCGTTCCCTTACACGTCCCCTCTATTTCTTCTTCCACAATAGACTGATTCACTGATTCACAATTACTGATGGCTGTCTGGAGAAACTTTGGGAGCAACTGGGCATCTCAAGAACCAGACATATGCACACCAGCAAAGTTTGGTTCCTGAATTTTTCCTGAAATTTAGGCTGAATATCGTTCATGAAAAAATATTTGGTGAAACATTCAGGGTGCAAAAATGGACAATCGTTAATGTATTCTATTAAATATTATATTTTGCAGTACACTGATAGACACATTTTCTTACTATTTGGGTCCCAGATCAAGTGAGAAAAAGTAACTAATAGAGGGAAACAAAGAGAGCGCAGTACCAAAAAACAAAATATTTATGTCTTAAAAATAATTAATATTATTCAAGTGTTCCCTAATAAATAAAAACATTAAAAATACATACACATGTATCTAAGCACTTTTCAGAGATATATAATGGGAATACAACAGGTCTAAAGTTTTTAGGAATTGAACAAGTTAAGGTTCATTGGAGAGGTGGAGATCCGGAATCCGCCCTCAGTAAAAAAAAAAGTAATGGAGTGAATTACTCCATAGTGAATGGAGTTTGTAGCCGAACTGGCCCTTTGTCTGTTCGGTTGCCCGTACTCATCTGTTCGTTTCCCGAAAGAATGTAGAATCCTGTCGGTTCCCCATGCTCTCTATGCCAGGAGAACGCTAATTGGAAGTAAGGTTCTATGGACTGTGAGAAGCATTACTCCCTAAGAGCCGGGGGGAGCACCCATTTCTTAAAACACAGGAATTCCAGACAGTTGACTGTCAAAAAACATATTTTACCCTGGAACTATTTGTGGCCAGTCAAACCTTTACCCAAATGGCGATTCTCCTACACTGCATGCATCTGAATGCTAATTGTACAGCTTGGATGCTCAGATCAGGGCTATTCGAGGATATCAGAATATAGGACATGTGGAGTTCCTGTATGTTTTAACTATGTTTGGGGTACTTTTATGTTTTTTTATGTTTGGCTTTCTGTATCTGGGATATAATTAATTAACCAGTCCTTGACTCAATTATCTCCCACACACAGAGACGCCGGAACTGTATTGTATAAAGACCCCATGCTGGGGTTCTTGCTATAAAACATCTTGTCTCCAAATAAAAATGTGTTGTACTCTCAGAACTGTGTGTCATCCAGTTACTGGGAGGGGAAAGAGATATTCACTTTCTAGTGCCTTGTTCCAGTTCAGGAAGTATTCAGTGAAGAAAGTCCTTGTAAGGACTAGAGCTCCGCTACAATGTTCTGTTTAGAATATTTAACAGTTGGATGTAAAATTATATCTATATATTTTGTGTATTCAGACATACCACACTATGGTCTACTGTTTTATTTGTATTATGGGTTATGTATTGTGTTTAAGAAGTTGGTAATATCATTCTATGTGTGATCTTGCCTAATATTTGTTCTTGCATACAAATACCGTTACCACATTATGCTCCTCAAGGCCAAGGTTAGAGTTAGAGGCACTACTGCCTATTTTCAAAATGTTTGGTCACCTGGGTTAGACTATGACATCGGCTGACTGAGTAGAATGATTCTTTGGGGTCATGTGAGATGGATTGTGGGCAGGGCTGTGTTTGCATCACAAGCGCCCATAGGCACAGAATTATCAAGCGCACCCCGATCCTCCCCTACTTCCAAGCTAATAAAAGAAAAAAAATTACCTTTTCAATATAATAAAAATGTTTGTATAAAACACGCATATTGATTGCGTGTATGTTTGCATATATGTGTATATAATATCTGAGTGCATGTGTTTCTGTGTATATGTATGTTTGTGTGTGTGTGTGTGTGCGTGGAGTGTGTGCAGACAGTAGTATGTGTGTTTAATAGTGTGGGTAACAGCTTGTGCACTTGTTTGTATAGCAGTGTGTGTGTAGTAGAAAGCCTTTCATTTTATTTTCAAGCTCTTCCTATTATGCAGTTATTTTCTATTTTAGGTCTTTATTAAATGAATAGACCAAAAGACTGTCACTTCTCAGAAATCTAATTATTAAATGAAACCGAAAATCACATAGAAATTGTGCTAACCTGTTTTTTTTTTTTTAAACTTATGCTAACAACTTAGCCAGGGCCGGCCCAAGACATTGTGCTGCCTGGGTCCAAGGGTGAAATTCTGCCGCTCCCCCCTCAACAAAACCTAAACCACACCCATATTCCTTATGTTATGCAGTGTGTGTAGTGAATGCATTGAGTGTATAGTGGATGCAGTGTGTGTTTGTGAAGTGGATTCAGTGTGCTTATTGTAGTATCTGTGTGTATTGTACGCAGTGTGTGTAGTGAAAGCATTACATGTCTACAGTGGATGCAGAGTGTGTGATTGTGTATTGTATGCAGTGGATGATGTCTGTGTGTATTGTACGCAGTGTGTAGTGAACGCATTGTGCGTGTGTATAGTGGATGCAGTGTGTATAGAGGATAATATGTGTATAGTGGATGCAGTGTCTGTGTTTGTGTTGTGGATGCAGTGTCTTGTGTAGTGTGTGTAGTGTATGTAGTGTGTATATTATATGCAGTGTGTGTGTGTGTAGTGTATGCTGTGTGTAGTGTATGCAGTGTGTGTAGTGGATACAGTGTGTGTGTGTAGTGCATGTAATGTGTGTAGAGAATGCATTGTGTGTGTGTATAGTGGATGCAGTGTTAGTGGTACATATAGTATATGTAGTGCATGTAACGTGTGTGTGTAGTGCATGTAGTGTGTGTGTAGTGCTTGTGTAGTGCATAGTGTGTTCATACTGCATGCAGTGTGTTTGTGTGCATAATGGAGGCAGTGTGTGTGTGTAATTTGTGTAGTGAATGCATTGTGTGTGTGTGTGTGTGTGTGTGTGTGTATAGTAGATGCAGTGTGTTTGTATTGAATATAGTGTGTGTAGTGTATGTAGTGTGTGTGTGTGTGTGTCATGCATGTAGTGCATGTATAGTGTGCATGTGGTGTGTGTTTTAATGGGGGGTGAGCAGTTTAATTTTTTTTTTTTTAGTTATGTTTATTCTTCCCTCCCTACCTCTGACCTGTGGGTATGGAGGGAGGATACATAGTGAAGAGGGGGCCCAGAACTGTAATCTCCACTCCAGCAGCAGTAGGTAATATTCTCTCCTCCCACGAACCCAGAGAGAGCGCGTGTGCTGGGTTGCAACGGCAATGCTCCGGCATGCTTTGAATGCAGCAGAGTATTGCCATGGTAACCGGCGGCAACGCTCTTGCGGCTTTGGGGAGGAGAGAACAGTACCTGATGCTGCTGGAGTGGAGATTACAGTTCTGGGCCCCCTCTTCATTAACCAAGGCAGCCGGGGCCCTTTACAGCAGATTTCTTAAAGGAGAAAGTGCTGCTTGAAGCCATGGTCCCACTGGGACCAATGGACGGGCTGGCCCTGGACTTAGCAAAGTACAAAATATTTCAGTTCAGACAAGGCAAAGCCAGGGCAAGCATTGTAAATGAGGAAAAAATAAAAAATATTGTTTCATTTCTCCTCTTCTCTGTATGCTTTCTCTATGCTGACTGCCTGGTGCAAAGTACAGATATTAGAACAATGATTGACAGGGAGCTAAGATGGAAGAGACCATAGTCAGAATCAAGAGAAATGATGTGCATTTCTACATTTAATTTTGTTTTACTTTTTTCACACTTTGTATATATATATTTGTTGAAAATAGAAATAAGTAAATATGAAATAAAAAAATCCTGGGCAGTGACAGCTCTCCTGAAGCTGTATTCCTGGCACTAGAGATCCCTCTGCCTCCCCCCTCCATCACCCCTCCTCCTTCCACAGACATGAATAAAGGGTTAAAAACCCTTTATTTACTTACCTTATCCCAGCGCAGATGTCCCTCGGCGCTGGGCCGCAGCCCCGCCTCTTTTGATGTCCAGGGACGAGCAGGCTCTAATCAGTGGTTTTCTATGGGGAAAAATCTGACACTGGATGTACTCATGCAGAGCGTGAGGACATCCAGCATCAGTTACAGGACCAACCGCCTAAGATCCAGGAAGCGCCCCCAGTGGCTGCCTGCGAGACAGCCACTGGAGGCAGACTTAGTGCTGCAATGTCAACATTGCAGTTTCTCTGGAACTGCAATGTTTAACATTGCAGCACTAAGTGCAATAGGTACACTGCACCCAGACCACTTCAATGAGCTGAAGTGGTCTGGGTGCCTATAGACTGTCCCTTTAAGTGTAAGTCAAAAACAAGAATCATAGTAACATGATGAACATATAGATACACGAGATAAAAAAAATACTGATCAAGAAAGATAACTGCAAAAGCTAAGAGTACAACATGAGTACAAATGGGAATGAATATACTTTACGTTTTGGGAACTGGCTACAACAGCAGAACACCGAGTGGACGATTTAATACCTTGTTAATGACCCTGAAATATACATTGTTTATGGTCCTCATGGGACACATCTTAAAATTACTTTATATGAAAATGGGTGTTTATATAGTCCAAATTCTGGCTTAGTATCAGGGCACTTTTCCAATGCGGAGTCAGTATCAAAACATGGAGAACAAAAACAGCAGTAATATAATGAAAGGCAATATTTTGTCTGTTCCAAAAGAACCACGCAATTCTCTCATGTAATTTTGTACCATGTCATTAGAAAAGGAATCAGATACTTCCAGTCCTTCTGCAGTAGTACACACTTATTTGTTACTTCATCTTTTGTTCTGGCACAGCAATCTCAAGTTAAAAGGAATTGAGTGATTTATTAAATGTAGCAAACCCCTACAGAAATTTGCAACTCAAACTATCTTTAAAGCATTTTTTAAAATTATTTTTAAGGCAACATAATGCCTCTGAACGAGTACATTAGTGGACTTATTTGCCCCTACTTGCCTTCCTTAGCTATAATAGATAAGTCAGTGACGGAGACCTATCTTACAATGTGATTCACCAATATGATTGTAAACAAAATGCAATGGATTCTGCTGTTTGAACTCACTCAACCCATTTTTATGTCTGCAATTGTGTGGATGGAAATGTTTTACTGCAGCAGAACAGCCACTACGGCCAATTATCAATCTTTTTTAAGCAACATCTAATGTACCATGGTTTTGCAGGCACAATTAGAGTCTTGAAAGATAGGGTACTGCTAAAAAGGGAACCCACTGTATTGGGGTTGGGAGCTTGTAGGACCCTATCCAATGGGTCCAATCAGGAGCCATCTGGACCAGATGTCTTGCCCAACAAGCATAGCAGAGTTTGAAAGGATACTCTCAGCACCATTTTCCTTTCTGTTTCTTAGAACGAGTGTAGCCTATTCACTTAGAAACATAGAAACATGGAATGTGACGGCAGATAAGAACCATTCGGCCCATCTAGTCTGCCCAATAATTCGAAATACTTTCATTAGTTCCTGGCATTATCTTATAGTTAGGATAGCCTTATGCCTATCCCACGCATGCTTAAACTCCCTCACTGTGTTAACCTCTACCACTTCAGCTGGAAGGCTATTCCATGCATCCTTGGGATGTTGGTATATTTGTAAGGAAAAGAAAACATCCAATGATTTCCCAATGGTTTTGCTTTGAAAGGTTTGTTGTAAAAGCTGATGTTGAATCAGTTTTGATCTTTTTAGGGTTACGTCAGTGATTTGAAGTAGTCATGGTGCACGTATTCTGTATGTACAGTGTTCCAGTTTCAAACATTGTACATAAAGATTTAAATGAGCAGCGTTTCCCTTTGTGCAACATTTTGCTTTAAAATGCTGCATATACCGAGATTAACACCTTAGCTGCCAGAATTGTAAATCCCCCTCCAGCAGCTTCATAGGGGTGTCATCGGTCCGTCTGGAGCTAGAGTTCTGGGCTACCTAACGTCAGTTTTGTTGCACAGAATGTCAGTAATTGGCTGAGAGTGGAGTGGCCAGCTGTCGCTCTCAGGCAATAAATGTCGACTGCCATGTACCACCAGGAAGTATCAGAGCCAGGTAAACGGGCAAACTGTGCTACATTTTTAAGATTTCTGGAGGTATGAAAAAATTGTGATAGTCTCTAATCTTCTGGAAATCGGTGTTTAAAAAAAAAAAAAAAAAGCCACCAAGTGTTTACCCATAAACAAAAGATTGTAAAACTAACATAACATTACCTTTTCAACATCCGTGAACAGTACCCACTTTTTGTGTCTTACTTTTAGCTTGTATCTGTCTGTCTACTTGTCTATCTGTCATCTTTAGTGGGAGAGGTATAAGTGAATATGGATGTTGAGTTCAATATTAGCTTGCGTGATGCTATTTTCTGCTACTGGTGTATATTACATTTAAACCCTGCTTTGCCCGTGTACCCTGTATTTGATTTATGCTCTCCTTTTCATATTAAATTCCTATGTCTTTCTCAAGTATTTTCACAGTATCTCAATAATATTTACAGTAGCAAGGGAAAGTAAAATCCATAGATGAGTTTAATTTTACTGAATTCCCAACTATTAATTTTCCTCCAAATGAACCAATATTAAGATTCGGAATCTATGCAAAGCTCTCATGTTACTAAATCTGAGACGTCTTGTATTTTTCCTTATTAACTGGCACAGGAAGCTGGGTATCCTGCCTGACTGCTGGTATGCACGCGGCCTGACTTCAAAGCACAGAAAACAGCAAGCTCTTTTTCAAAGTCAATGCATGACAGTTTGGATAGAGATGAATAAAATAAGCACCAAGTCTCATATAATAATTGTATAACCAGTGCTGTATTTATATAGCTGATTGGTTTCTGGGTAATCCAAACTAAAGGAGGTATTGTTATAATGACAAGATAACCACACTGACCTATCAGAACAACATTAACAGAGGTTCTATAAGACGCATAGCTATCATAGATCTTGGCTATCCTATCCTCCAGGCCAACTGCCTTAACGATAATCTGTTATTAATCATCATCTGAGCATTTTTGTGGTTTATGAAAGTGAAAATAATTAACTCTTTATGTATAGCATACAGGGCTGCCATCAGAAATTTTGGGGCCCCTGACAAAGCACAAGGTCTGGGCCCCCCCTCCCTCCCGGGCCCGCCCACGCCCACGCCCTACCTAGTCCGCTGACAATGATGCAGGACTGAATGTGGTGTGTATGGTGGAAGTAAATTAGAATGTGTGTAATGGATGTAGTGTTTGTGTGTATTAGATAGTGTTTGTGCAGTGAATGCAGAGTGTGTGTTTGTGTAGCGGATGCAGTGTGTATAGTGAACGCAGAGTGTTTTTGAGTAGTGGATGTAGTGTGTGTACAGTGATGTAGTGTGTGTTTGCGTAGTGGATGTAGTGTTTGTATGTACTAGATAAAATGTGTTTAGTGGATGCAGTGTCTGTAGTGGATGTAGTGTGTGTATTAGACGCAGTGTCTGTGTATAGTGAATGCAGAGTGTTTCAATTTGTGTTGAATGTAGTGTGTGTACTGTGAATAAAGGATGTCTGTGTAGTGGATGCTGTGTGTACAGTTAATGCATAGTGTATGTTAGTGTAGTGAATGCAGAGTGTGTGTCAGTATAGTGAATCCAAAGTGTGTGTCAGTATAGTGAATCCAGAGTGTGTGTATAGTTTAGTGAATGCAGAGTGTGTGTTAGTGTGTAATAAATGCAGAGTGTGTGTTAGGGTGTAGTGAATGCAGAGTGTGTCAGTGTAATGAATGTAGTGTGTGTAAATTTGTAGTGAATGCAGAGTGTGTGTTAATGTGTAGCGGATACAGAGTGTGTGTTAGTGTAGTGAATGCAGAGTGTTAATGTGTAGTGAATGCAGAGAGTGTGTTAGTGTGTAGCGGATTCAGAGTGTGTGTTAGTGTAGTGAATGCAGAGTGTGTGTCAGTATAGTGGATGCAGTGACTGTGTTAGTGTGTAGTGTATGCAGAGTGCATGTTGTATTAGTGAATGAAGTGTGTGTATTGTATTAGTGTATGCAGTGTGTGTGTTAGTGTATGCTGTGTGTGTTGTGTCAGTGTTTGCAGAGTGTGTGTTGTGTCAGTGTATGCAGAGTGTGTGTTGTGTCAGTGTATGCAGTGTGTGTTGTGTCAGTCTATGCAGAGTGTGTTGTGTTAGTGTATGCAGTGTGTGTTGTGTTAGTGTATGCAGAGTGTGTGTTGTATCAGTGTATGCAGTGTGTGTGTGTTGTGTCAGTGTATGCAGTGTGTGTGTGCAGGGCCGTCTTTAATAACGACTCACTCCCTGGTATGCAATCACGGCATCCATCCCAATGCAGTGGCGGCACTAAAATAGAATGAATTTTATTGGGACACCCAATTGCAAGATTGGACTAAAGTTAGAACCCCATCTGTCGTGCAACTCCAACAATGCTTTGACAGCTGGGGCTCTAACAATTTTCCATGCTTGCAGGGTTGTATTTAGCACTGTTTTGTGTGTTTGAATGTAAGCATGTGTTTGTATAAAGTATGTTTGTGTGAATGTGTTTGTATGTGGTACTGGAGTTTGAATGCAAGTGTGCATTTATGTGTAGTGTTTGTTTTTGAATGTAGGAGTGTGCTTGTATGTAGTGTTGAAGTTTGAATGGAGGGGTGTATTTGTATATAAAGTTGCGGCTCAGATGCACAGGTACATACTCTGACACACAAGCAGATACACAGATACATACACTGACTACATACAGATAAGCAGGCACATACACTGACAGACATACTGACACACACACACAGGCTCATATACAGACATACTGACACACACTGATCAACATACTGACACACATACACTGACAGAAATACTGACACCCATACACAGGCACATACACTGACCGAGATACTGACACACACACACACACACACACACACACACAGACAGACACACTGACACCCATATACACTGAGAAATACTGACACACATACAGGCACATATACTGATACACACAGACTGATATACTGACAGACAGACACATACAGAGACTGACACATGCATGCACATGCACTGACAGACATACTGACAAACACAAATATATTGACACACAGACATACTGACACACAGACAAACAGACATACTGACACACAGACAAACAGACACACAGACAGACAGACATACTGACACACACACAGATATATTGACACACAGACAAACAGACATACTGACACACACACAGATATATTGACACACAGACAAACAGACATACTGACACACACACACAGACATACTGACACACACACACAGACATACTGACACAGACAAACAGACATACTGACACACACACACAGACATACTGACACACAGACATACTGACACACATGTGAAATGTACATTTTTAAACACACCCTCCAGTTTCCTACCTTTTGCTGGAGGGTGGATTTCCTGGGGTCCAGTGTGGTGCCTGAGGATGATGGGAGTGAGGATCCCCCATCCTCACTGCAGCCTCGTCCTCTCTCCCTCGCGACTCCTCCTGCCACCTTCCATGCAGCTCCTCTCTTTATGGGAGGAAGTGACTTGCGGCTGTCACTTCCTCCCAGCCTGCTGCCGGAAAGCAAGGGGCCCGGTCGCGGTGTTAAAGGGAAAGAGCGCCCGACCGGGCCCCTGCTGATACAAGCCCTCCAGGTGGCCCTAAGTGCATGGGCCACCCGGTGGGACTCAGAGGACGGGGGAAAAAGTTTTACATATTTTTTTTTTTTCATTTAATTACCAATTTCTCCCCCCTCCCTGCTTACCTTTGTCCAGGGAGGGGGGAGATTCCATCCCTGGTGGTCCGGTGGGGGGCCCCCCGGCTCCCTGTTATCGCAGTGGGGGCCCAGGCAGCACACAGCTTCTCCTCTCTCCTCATAATTCTCGCGAGACCCGCGGAGCGTTGCCATGGCAACCGGGTCTCGCGAGAGTTATTACAAGAGAGGAGAGAGGAGAAGCTGTGTGCTGGGCCCCCTCTGCTGTAACAGGGAGCCGGGGGCCCGCGGCTGCACACATAGATAGCGATATTCGCTATCTATGTGTGCAGAGAAAGAAAGTGGGGCCCAGGACTGCCAGAGCAGTCCGGGCCCCCCAGGGCCGCCGGGCCCATGACAACCGTTATGGTTGTCACCCCCTGATGGCGGCCCTGATAGCATACCATCATAACCATAATAATGAATCAATTTAAGGATATGTCTATGTTTTTATTAGGGGAATTTAACTCAATGAATTAAATGGGTTCGGTTGCCATAAGGATTAGTTTGTGAATAGCGAAAGAAGCAGCCAAAATGATAAATGCCCTCCATTTTTAAAAACATAGGGGGACATCCTAGTGTTCTGCCCTGCTCTACGGCAGGGGCAGTTATTTAAATAATACAAGGACTAACCATGGTTGACCACCAGTGGGGGTTCTAATATCCACCCAGTCCCCACCCATAGGCAGCGGATGGAGGCTCTAATATTTCTTATTAACAGGGGGCAACTAATATCCCCCCTCCAGCCTCCACCCATTGGTGATGCAAGGGGTCTCTGATATTTATTATTACCCAGTGAAACAAAAGTCCCCGTTCTGCCTCCACCCATGGTTGCAAGTGGAGGTTCTAATATTTATCATTACTGTGTGTGGAGGGTGGAGGGTCTAATGTAACCCCCACTGGTAGCTGCTGGTGGCTACAGTTAAATATAGAAAGGGTATGGACATGCCATTGTCCACCTCTCTAGGTGGCTAGGCATCCCCAAGCCCCTAGCCACTTCCCCAATAAAAGATACCTGCCCAAGCCCTCACCCTAATAGTAGTCAGGGTGGCCCAATAAGCTAAATCGCTGTAAAAAATTATACTTACAATTAGATGTCTTTTTTCATCTTAACCCCTTAAGGACCAAACTTCTGGAATAAAAGGGAATCATGACATGTCACACATGTCATGTGTCCTTAAGGGGTTAAATATTTTCTTCATACCCTAAAAAGTGGCCAGAAAAGTTTGCCAATCGAGGACTCTGAGCATGCATGGCAGAAAAGGCCCTTGTGAGGGATTTCCCATGCTAACCAAACAGAGCACTCTTACAGACAGGCCTTGCTTATTTTGAGACATGCGTAGGACAATTCCAGGCTATGGATGACCAGTTACAAAACATGTTAAGATGTCAACCATAGCTTGCTAAAGGTCATAATAACTTGTTTTGTTCTTTTATAATTGTTTAGAAAAATAGTGCTAACCAAACAGAGCACTCTTAGAGACAAGTCTCATTTATTTTGAGACATGCGTGGGACAATTCCAGACTAGAGATGACCAGTTACAAAACATTTACTAATGCTAAAAAGTCGATCATAGCTTACCAAGCATCATATTCTTTTCTTTTGTTCTTTCAAATTCTCACAAAGATTAGTTTTGATTGAAAAACACTTAAGGGCCATACTTGGTTTAATAGTACTTTTGTGAAATACACGTGTTTACTGAAAAATAAATAGACATCCAATAGCAAACATTTTTATATTGTTATTTTTAATATACAGTTATTCCCAAAATGATTATTTTTGCAATGTTGAAAAGTGCTATAAAATCTTGGCGACTGACATGCTTTTTAATGATCTATTCTTTTATAGGCAGTAGGAAATTTATATGGGGAGTGTTCCATGCCAATCATACTGCCAGTTCCATTTGTGGTAACGTTCACGCGGTAGCTGCAATGCCTCTGCCAGTCTGGCTTCTTACTGGAGACATTTCCAAATAAAGTGGTGCTAAGAACTGTACATAACACTGGTCCATGTTTACAACCGAGCATTGCATCACACCAGCCATTGAAGGTATTGCTTCGCCCGTAAAGTCCAAAGATAGAAATGACAAATGTTTTATGTACTGAATTCTATTTAACACCATAATTGTGAGCTATGTAGCCAGCAAGGGGTCTCTCTCGCCTCAAAATGCTTCTAATAAAATAAAAAAGGTATTTCTTTACAGGTCTCTTGTTAGAGAAACAATAAGCAAAAAAGTATTCTATAGACAGCGATTAGAGCTCCAATCCTGTATGAATAGAAAACACAGAACAATTATGGAAATTAGGCATTGCTGCCAATAACTAGGCAAAAGTGACACATTTGGAGTAAGTGCCAGATGTATACGTCTGGTGCCTCAATGCACAGAATTCTACTGTGCTCCCTGCTCCCCCCCCCCCCCCCCACCATTAAAAAAATGAAGTTTAATGACAATGCAGGGATAAAATGTCTAAAAAACATATATTGATATTTGTCAACTACATATGTATGTACACTGATCACCCACAATATTAAAACCACCCCAGGTGAAGTGAATAACATTGATTATATTATTAAAATGGCACCTGTGAAGGGGTGGGATATATTAGGCAGCAAGTGAACAGTCAGTTCTTGAATTTCATGTGTTGGAAGCAGGGAAATTGGTTAAATGAAAAGATCTGAGTGACAAGGACCAAATAGTGATTGTTAGACGACTGAGTCAGAGCATCTCCAAAATGGCAAGTCTTGTGGGGTGCTCCAGGTATGTAGTGATTAGTACCTACAAAAAGTGGTGCCAAGAAGGACAACCATTGAATCAGCGTCAGGGTCATGTGCATTGGCGGATCCAGGGGGGGGGCAACGGGGCAATTGCCCCCCCCGAGAAAATATTGCTGCCCGAGGCTCTCCCATGCCGGCCCATGCAAGGCTGGTGCTATCCAAGCACCAGCCCTGCTGATTGCCTTCACGTACCGGAGGGGAGATCAGTGATCTCCCTCCCCGGCCCACAGGCAGATTGCTGGGCGGCCGGCAGGGGAGGGAGTGAGAGAGAGAACCCGGGGGAGCTCTTACCTACAGCTCCGCCGGG
The DNA here is from genome assembly GCF_036172605.1 of Pelobates fuscus. NCBI lineage: Eukaryota > Metazoa > Chordata > Amphibia > Anura > Pelobatidae > Pelobates > Pelobates fuscus. Next base: position 131,668,596 of record NC_086321.1, read on the forward strand.
TTCTCCTCTCGCGAGCATGGAGCGTTACCATGGCAACGCTCCGTTCTCGCGAGAGTGAACTCTAGCCTGAGCTGCAGGTTAGAGTTCACTCCCCCACTAGAACCACCAGGGACTGGAAGAGAAAGCAATGTCTCCCCATCCCTCAGCAAAGGTAAGAAGGGAGGGGGGACATTAGGTATATTTAGTTAGTTATTTAATAATTAATAAAAAATATATTTAATCTGCCCCCCTACACACTGCACCACACACAGCCCCCCCTTACACACAAATATACAGCCCCCCCTTACACACAAATATACAGCCCCCCCTTACACACAAATATACAGCCCCCCCTTACACACAAATATACAGCCCCCCCTTACACACAAATATACAGCCCCCCCTTACACACAAATATACAGCCCCCCCTTACACACAAATATACAGCCCCCCCTTACACACAAATATACAGCCCCCCCTTACACACAAATATACAGCCCCCCTTACACACAAATATACAGCCCCCCCCTTACACACAAATATACAGCCCCCCCTTACACACAAATATACAGCCCCCCCTTACACACAAATATACAGCCCCCCCCTTACACACAAATATACAGCCCCCCCTTACACACAAATATACAGCCCCCCCTTACACACAAATATACAGCCCCCCCTTACACACAAATATACAGCCCCCCCTTACACACAAATATACAGCCCCCCCCTTACACACAAATATACAGCCCCCCCTTACACACAAATATACAGCCCCCACTTACACACAAATATACAGCCCCCCCTTACACACAAATATACAGCCCCCCCTTACACACAAATATACAGCCCCCCCTTACACACAAATATACAGCCCCCCTTACACACAAATATACAGCCCCCCCTTACACACAAATATACAGCCCCCCCTTACACACAAATATACAGCCCCCCTCTTACACACACAGCCTCCCTCTTACATACACAGCCCCCCTTACATACACAGCCCCCCCTTACATACACAGCCCCCTTACACACACACAGCCCCCCCCTTACACACACACACAGCCCCCCCTTACACATACATAGCCCCCCTCTTACATACACAGCCCCCCTTACACACACACAGCCCCCCCTTACACATAGCCCCCAATACACTCACTGCCCCCCATACACACAGCACCCCTCACACAAAAACACACTGCGCAACTCACACACAAACACACTGCTCCCAATACACACACTGCTCCCAATATACAAATTGCTACCCCATACATACACTGCACTCCTCTCACAAACGCACTACCCTTCCATACACATACTGCGACCCTCACACACACTGCACCCCTCAAACACATACACACTACAACCCCTATCCCGGCAGACCTGGGTAAGTTATCAAACGTTTTTTTAAACGGTTTGACTACTTACTCTGGGAGGGCGCCACAGCAACTCCTGGCACCAAAACCACTACAGAGAGCTGTAGTGGTTATTGTGCCTGGATTGTTTCTTAAAATAATCTGCCAGTGCCCCTCCCGAGATTAGCTTCTGGATCCGCCACTGGTCATGTGCGCCCCCAAGGCTCATTGATGCATGTGGGGTCCGCTCACATAGAAGTGGTACTCAAATTGCTACTCAAACACACAATGCAACCCAGTTTGTTGTGTAGCTGCAGACTGGTTAGAGTGCCCATGATGACCCCTGTCCATCAAGCACATTCAATGGAGATGTGAGTGTCAGAACTGGACCATGGAGCAATGGAAGAATGGTTGCCTGGTCTGATGAACCACGTTTTCTTTTAGATCAGGTGGAAGGCCCAATGGAAAATCCAGGTCCAATACGGGGGACTTTAAATAGAGATAAACCATACAGGATGCCAGGAGCATAACAGCAAAGCTCAATTTATTCTACAAACCATAAAAAAAAGAAAATAGAGGCATTTAAATCAACATTACCAAGCAATATGTCAGTAGTTACCAGGGGCGGACTGAGAGAGTCCTGGGCCCTCGGGCAAAATTAGGACCTGGGCCCCCTCCAGATATATATATATATATACACACTGTTGTAGGTGTACCTTGTATCTGCATGTAAAGCGAATGTATGTTTCTGTGTATACTTACTGTAAGTCGTGTTGGGATATTAGGATTCAAAATATATTTTATTGTATGTGCATGTAAAGTGAATGTATGTTTCTGTGTATACTTACTGTAAGTCGTGTTGGGATATTAGGATTCAAAATATATTTGATTGTATGTGCATGTAAAGTGAATGTATGTTTCTGTGTATACTTACTGTAAGTCGTGTTGGGATATTAGGATTCAAAATATATTTGATTGTATGTGCATGTGAAGTGAATGTATGTTTCTGTGTATATTTACTGTAAGTGAATATATGTATGCCTTTGAATCCTCATATCCTAACCCGAAATACAGAGTATCTATGAAGGGACACTATAGGCACCCAGACCACTTCCGCTCATTGAAGTGGTCTAGGTACAGTGTCCCAGGTCCCTTAACCCTGTAAAAGAGGGGGGCACTTTAGGAAGCTATAGTGCTAGGGAAAAAAAAATGTTTCCTGGCACTATAGTTTCCCTTTAAGTATATAAAAACTGTGGGGTGTTGTAGTGGGTGTAGGGGACATGGGGCTGCCGTGGGTGTGGGGGAATAAAGGCTGAAGTGGGTGCTGGGGCATAGAAACTGTAGTGGTTATAGGGGCTGTAGTGGGGGCAGAGGCTGTATTAGGTATAGAGGCTATAGTGGGGGCAGCGAATAATAGGGGCTATAGTGGGGGTAAGGCGAAATAGTGACTATAGAGGGGGCAGGGGGTAATAGTTATAGTGGGGACAAGGGGTAATAGAAGCTACAGTGGAGACAAGGGGTAATAGAAGCTACAGTGGGTGCAGGGTAGTGATAGGGACGGTGGTAGTTGCAGGGGAGGCATAGGGATTGTGGTTGTTTCAGGGGGATAGGGGCTGTAGTAAGTGCAGACAGCAATAAAGGCAGTAGTGGGTGCAGGGAAAAAGGGCAGTAGTGGGCATGGGAGCTTTCATGGATATAGGGTTGTAGTGGATGCAGGTGTTTAGGGGCTGTAGTTGGAATATCAGCTGCAGTGGGTGTAGAGGCTGCAGGGGTTCTAGTGGTTTTATGGGATATAGGGGCAGTAGTGGGTGCATGGTATAGGGACTATAGGAGGTGTAGTGGGGTATTGTACAGCGCTACGGAATCTGATGGCGCTATATAAATAATATAATAATGGATAAGGGCTGTAAGGAATATATAGGCATGAGGTTTGTGCATGCGGTAAAGGGGCTGTAGTGGGTATAGGGACTGCATGGGGTACATACAGGGTCTGTAGAGTAGGGAGTAGGGGGAAGAAGGGAGTAGGGGGGAAGCAGGGCAGTAGAGGGGCAACATGGTGTAGGAGAGCAGCAGGGGGTTTGCTGGGGCTAGAGGGGCAGCAGGGGGTAGGAGGACAGCGGGGGTCTGCTGGGGCTAGAGGGTCAGCAGGGGGTCTGCTGGGGTGGTAGAGGGGCTGTAAGGGATAGGGGCTGTGGTGGGTATAGGGGTTGTAGTAGGTAGAAAGGCTGCAAGGGTAAGGGCTGCTGGGGGTAGAGGAGTACCAGGGAGTATGGGGGGCAGCAGGGAGTAGGGGGCCAGCAGAGAGTAAGTGGCTAGAGGGGCCAGCAGGAGGTAGGGGGACAAGCAGGAGGTAGGGTGGGCAGCACCAGGTAAGGGGGCCAGCAGGGAGTAGGGAGCAAAGGGGCAGAAGGGGTAGAGGGGTAGCAGGGAGTAGGGGGTGTGCTGGGGCTAGAGGGGTCGCATGGGGTAGAGGGGCTGTAAAGGGTAGGGGCTGGGGTGGGTATAGGGGTTGTAGTAGGTAGAAGGGCTGCTGGGGGTAGAGGGGCAGCAGGGAGTAGAGGGGCAGCAGGGAGTAAGTGGGAAGAGGGGCAGAAGGAGGTAGAGGGGACAGCAGGGGGTAGGGGGTGCCAGCAGGGGGTAAGGGGCAGCAGGGAGTAGGGGGCAAAGGGGCCAGCAGGAGGTAAGGGGGCCAGCAGGGAGTAGTAGGCAAAGGGGCAGCAGGGGGTAGAGGGGTAGCAGGGAGTAGGGGTGCCAGTATAAGGTAGAGGGGCAGCAGGGGGCAGGGGGGCCAGCATGAGGTGGAGGGGCAGCAGGGGCAACTGGGGTAGATGAGTAGCAGGGGGTAGAGGGGCAGCAGGGGATAGGGGGCCAGCAGGAGCTAGAGGGACAGCAGGGAGTATGGGGCAAAGGGGCAGTAGAGGGTATAGGGGTTGTAGGTATAGGGGTTGTAGTGGGCTGCTGGGGGTAGAGGAGTAGCAGGGGGTAGAGGGGCAGTAGGGAGGCAGCAGGAGGTAGAGGGTTGGGGGGCAGCAGAGGGTAGAGGGGCAGTATGGGGTGAGGAGCAGCAGCATGGGGACACCAGAGGGTCTACTGGGGGTAGAGGAGCAGTAGGGAGGAAGCAGGGGGTAGAGGGGTGGGGGGGCACCAGGGGGTAGAGGGGTGGGGGGCAGCAGAGGGTCTACTGGGGGTAGAGAGGCAGTAGGGAGGCAACAGGAGGTAGAGGGGTGGGGGGCAGTAGGGGGTAGAGGGGCAGTATGGGTTGAGGAGCAGCAGGGGGACAGCATAGGGTCTACTGGGGGTAGAGGGTCAGTAGGGAGGCAGAGGGGTGGGAGGCAGCAGGGGGTAGAGGGGCAGTATGGGGTGCGAAGCAGCAGAGGGTCTACTGGGGGTAGAGGGGCAGCAGGGAGTAGGGGGCAAAGGGGCAGCAGTGGGTAGAGGGGCTGTAGGGGTAGGGGTAGAAGGAAGAGGAGCTGCTGGATGAAGAGGAGCCTTACCTTTGGCCAGAGGGGTTAATTCTTCTCCCAGCAGCACTGGAGCATGCTGTCTCTCACTGAAGTGCTGCCTCTAACACAGATCAGGCAGCTCCGCACGGCTCCCTGACCTTTTGACACATGATGTCATTTCCTCTATCAGGAGCCGCACGGAGCTGCCTGATCAGCACTACAGACAGCTCTCCTGCTCTGCTCACCAGTCAGGCACAATGAGAGACAGCATAGTGGGTCTTTAGGAAGGCCCTTTAGCTGTCTCTTACTGTGCCTGCCCGAACATGGGGGATATGTATTTTGTAACAGGGGCCCGCGGAGTGCCGTGCGGGCCCCTGACTGACTGCATGCTGGCTGGGGAGATTGTTTAACTCCCCAGCCCAGCTATTACTTTACTGCATGGCAGGCAGGCGGGCGGGCCCCCTAGAGCCTCGGGCCCTCGGTCCATGACCGATTTGCCCGAGTGCTCAGTCCGCCCCTGGTAGTTACCACCCTCCATGTGTTGTCACACTCATGACTTGCTTAGGGGATCTTTGGTGTGTCTTCAGTAAAAATAGTAAAAGCAATACATAATAAATATCCCCACTGACTCCCTTATAAACCCCACTATGTCAAACCATTGGTTGATGGGTTATGTTAAATGTGACCCTAGATGCACTTAATTAATGAATACATTCTTATTGCTCTTATCTCCATTTGTTGTCCATATATTTCACATTTGTAGACTAGGAGGAGGGTTCTAGGAGAAGCCATACTTTTATGTTAAGTATTCAGTATGTATCACTGAGTTCTTTCATAAATTTTTGTCTGTAGGCTATTAACCTTTTAATACCTATAATCTCCCTATTGTCACAGCTTGGCCAGTCACCTAGTTGTGACACTGGGGGAACTCCTGCCTAAAGTGGATCTTTTTTTAGTTTTTTTGTTGTGCAAGGTATAACAACAATACTTGCCTTGCCATGACAGCAGGTGCAAGTACCTTGAATTTAACATAGCATAAACAAAGGCATGGCAGTAACAAACAGCACATTTTTTTATAGTGAGAAATAGAAAAATTGAAGGCTAGTGTGTTGTTCAGATACGAGATATAGTTGCATAGCCTGTGATCTTTAAATGGATCTTTAAATAAGATAATAAGGTAAAGTGGATCTTTAAATAAGCAATGAATGAAAGTGTATGTATGTATGTGTCTTAAAAAAGATACAAAATTAGTATCCAGAAAACCTTAGTTAATTAAAAGGAATACCACTAGCAAAATAATAATGAATACATTACTTACTCACATGTTTCAACATCTCAAACATAATAGATGGTCCTAAAAGGTTATTTCAAGCACCATGACCACTTCAGTGATTTGATGTGGTCATGGTGCCTGGAGTCTGAATGTATACAGGGTTTAATCCCTTTGCTGTTGAACGTGTAACACCACTGGCAGCACCATTGGATCATTAGCTAGGCGGGAACAAGAGTTCCAGAATGCCTATGTCACTTCTGTGCATATTTCTATACACAGAGTTGCATTCATTGGCTGAGAGTGGGCAGAAGCCAGATGCATGTCACCAGCCACTCTCAGCACCTGGCAAGTGTTTGCCCTATTACCGGGATATAAGGCCAGGTTACGCACTAGTGGGCTGTAGTGATTATGATGCTTGGAGTAACCCATTAACAAAGTCCCAGAGCTCAGTCTAACAGTAATATTACATTTATATACACATATCACATTTGTAACAAACACAAGTCTGCAGGCAGCTGAAGAAAAATTAGTGCTAAACACTGAAGTTTAAATAATCATCACCAGCATACAGAGAGATTTATGATTTGCAACTGGCAAGCTGTTCTCTCTTAATTGGTCTGAGCTGATCTTAGTATTGGATTTAATATGTCACAAGCTTGCCATTGAACTGTTGTAGCGTACAAATAATACTTTCACAATATATTTCCAGGCTCATTATTTCCTAATAATTTACCTGCTCCTGTGGTGTTCTGATGCAATAAGAAATTAACTCCAGTAAATGTCCAGATGTCTAGATTGAAATTTACGCCTTTTTGTCACAAAATTGAAATATTGAGAAATATAAGACATTGGTAGTTTCGTATTAGTGTTCCTATATTTGGATATTTGTGGAACTCAAGATAAGAGCGATGTGGTGGAGCCCCCCCTTTTTAAAAATAAATTATAAATCTCAGTGGTTGACAGAATAGTTTTTAAAGTAAGTGCGATTTTAAGTCAATTTTATAGAAACTTTATTGAAAATAGTAGCATCTGGTGAAGCAGGACGTTGGTGGCTGACGTAAGAGAGGGCCACTGACTCAAGTCACGTCAAAGGATTGGACATGTCCAGTAAGGGTCTGCTTGAAGAATTGAAAGGTCAGCCTGGATTTAATGCATGTCAGGCTGTCTACCAATAATGCAGACTATCCAACTAAGGGCATACAATGCAGACAGCACCCTAAGCTTGGCACAAAGAAGTCTAATTATGCGCTTGCTCTATGCTTTCTGGCGACTGTTACTCAATTGTCCACCCTCTCCTTACCTTCTTACTAGCAGGCAGAAGTGTCTGGGACAGAGAAAAGGTGGATGTAGTGAGTGTAGAGGAAAGGGAACCAGGGCCGGACTGGGATGAAAATTCAGTCCTGGCAGTTAATGGCAGAGCAGCCTACTGTGGGGGGCTGGGGGGGCTGGGGGGGGGGGGGGGGTTTAGCAGCAGAAGTAGGTATAGTCCCCTTTGCCTCTTCTGCTGCAGCCCTTCTTCCAGTCAGGTATCCACATCCACCTGCAACGTTATAACTTGTCTTTAAATAGACACTTGTGGCTCTCAGGCCTAGCTCTCTTGCTTTATCCCAGGGCTAGAGGGATCTTGCAACCAGCAAATAGGTCCGAAGACTCTGTCACTGGGAACTGACATAAAAATGTTGTTTTTCTCGGGACTAGTCCATATAATTATTCCATGAAGATTGCTGTGACAACTCCATAAAAATACAAACAGTCAAATCATAGCAGACAACATACAGCAACTTATTATAACACAATGACATATTTATTAATTGGCGGTGAAGACAATAATTAACAGAAAATATCTCTCCTGCCTGCAGAATTAGCAATATGCAAATTTACCAGATTATGCAAATTAACCTGCCTTGCTATTCAGATAGTGCATATTGCTGGTATCAAATCTGTGCATTTTTACCCACTGATTCCCACCTCTAGATATTTTTAATGCCTGCTATGTCCAACTAAAAAATTTATTCAACTCACTTTATATTTTTTTTGGGGGGGGAGGGTGCCATAGAACTCTATGCCTACATGCACCTGTTTTGTAAATCCAGCCCTGAGGATGTAAATAACAAAATGCTGAAAAATACATTGTTTAATGTTATACTACAATTCCCATCACCCTGAACAGAGAACAAAGGAATATCTGAGCATACCAACAGCTGAACAACTTGTAAAACCCTGTTGCATATCATTTGAAAAAATTCATCATTAAAAAAATATGAATATAGAATGTGGCACGGAGAATAATGTAGAAAGTATTCTTAGGTCTTACAACAAAGCATCTAAGGGTGAGCTGTGGGATGAGGCTGTGTTTGCAGATATCTGTCTGTTCTTGAAATTGTTGTCCAGTTGGTGTACAGTAGAATTTGAACCTGGCAGTTGTTACCTATGTGAAGTTAGTTTATGAAATGATACTATCCCCCCTGCTGTTGGCATTTTTAGGCTTCCCTTTCTTTTTATCTACTTGCATGCCATGGGTAACAGCTGTGGCCAAGCATGATGTAAATTAAGCAGCTGAGGAAACCAGATGCCAAGTCTATCCTTCCCAGAGCGGAAGATTTATCAGAGCAATGCAAATGTGTTGAAATTTGTATATGATCCCTAGATAGATACACAGTGGGTACATCAAATGCAGAAGACACAAAGGGATTAACACTCCATTTGCTGAAGTACAGGTTTACAGCATGAAGTACCATTTTAAGGACTAGAACATTCTGTTGCTTGGGCCAAGGCTAATAGGTAGTCTATCACGATTGTGTACTAGTTAGAATTGTCAAGAATTCTAAGCGACTTTCACATTTAGGACTCAAATAGCCAAACTAGAAATATATTCTAAGTCAGCCATCCCTACAGTTACACTGTTTTGACCTTAAAATTTGAATTCAGTTTGAATTCCTGACATTTCTATCAAGTGAATAACACTATTTGACTTGTAGTAAGATAGCGAATATGCATTTTTAACACGAACAGGGCTAAGAAGAGAGAGTAATGCTTTGCAAATTAGCCATCAGCCAAGAATACTATTGTTTTAATATACAAGCAGATATAGAAAGCTAGTTTAACTTGTAAAATGATATACGCTGATAAAGCAGAAAAAAAAAATCTGTACTATTTTTATAGGATGTCTTAAGGGTCTGACCTTTGTGCTTATCTCTTTACATCAGACATATTTGCTGGTGTTTTTTGCTGAATTTGCAAAACACTGGCTATAATATTTGTGAAAATGATTGTTTCATGTTGCAAAAAAGTTAAACTTTGGGAGATATTTATCAAGGTGTTCTGAAAAGCTAGGTTTGAATTCTGTCATTATTTTGATCATAGTTATTAAAGTATTCTAAAAGTGATCTAAAAAGTGGCTGGTTTTGTTACAATAAATTCTGCCAGTTTTATAAATATGTGTTTTAGAAAGCTGCCAAATTTAGAGTGGCTGAAAAAAAGAGAAGTGAAACAGAACACGTCTCTGTCTGAAATGGTGGCAGAAAGAGTGATACAATTGTTGCGTCACCGAACAAATGTTCTAAGTTCGAAAATGACGGCTCGGGCAAAAAAAGAGGCAACAGACAAACAAAAATACAGATTTAGTAAATTGCTCCGAATATTTGCTGAAATTAGAAGTAAAAGTTTCAGCAAACTATTGACAAATCTCCCTTATTGTTGCTGTTTGCAACCATAATCTCACACAATGAGAAAAATAAAATGCTTATGGGGACCCTAGAATTTAATCTCTCTTGCCAGCATGTGATAAACCAAAATTTATGAGATGATCTAGTTGAATGGTAGCTGGAGGGATGGGTAGAAGCAATTCACTGAACTGAAATCCATTTACTTCCCGACCTCTTTACGCACAAGGCAGATGAAGATGGAGTGCATGCATACTTAACTGGACCCTATAACAATGTAGATAGATACCTTGTGGTAATGTAACATTACCAGTGGGAGAGGGTCCAGCTATGTCGGGAATAGTTAAAGCGTGCAGGGATACTGGGTTGTCAATTTCCTATGGGGAAGCATCAGGGCTCAATTACTCTGATTTAGTTAAAGTAGCCATGGGGGTAGAGGCTAATTCTAACACTTGTTACTGTCTATAGCAAGGCAGACAAACAATTTACAGTTATATTTGAGCATGTGCAATAGAGAGTGTAGTCTAGCTTGAACCTAACCTGTACAGGCTAACACACTACTGTAATCTGATAGAACTGATCTAACTTGAATAGGATAAGGCATGTACCCACCAAAATGAGCAGACATCAAACATCCTTACATTTAAAAAAAAAAAAAATATATATATATATATATATATTCTTGTCACACCTGGATTTTAGTGAAAGTTTTCGCTTTTTCTTTAAAATAGGTATAGGCACTTGTATTTATTAAACCCTTTCTTTATAGCGTCTGAAACTCTATTTGGAATAGAAAAATTGTAAAGAAGCCCACGACTTTCATGAAACACGAAATTATGAGAATTGTCTTTTGTTTCTCTTTATCATCTCTCACTTGTTTTTGGTTGTTTTTTTTTTTTGTCTCTCTTTATTTTTATTCCTGAAATCATGCTCACAGATTTGGGGAATGCTAGAGTCTACAGAATGCTTTAGACAAGATCATACAAAATGAACAGCTGTGAAAACGTTTGGTTTTTTTTAAGCAAAGTTAATGTTTTATATCTTTCTCCTAGCATATTTTCAAGTTGATGCTAGAAATATGGAAAGAAGAAGAGATGGGATTGAGGTTTAAAGGTGGAGGTCATGTATCAGAGAATCAAATTACTTGGGCCGACAGCTTTTGTTTAGTAGGAGCTCAGTGGGGTCATGATGGATTTAAATTATGGTGGGCTATTAAAGGGTTACTCCAAGCACGATGACCACTTATTATTTTTTATTATTATTAGTAGTAGTATTTATCCAGCGCCAACAAATTCCATAGCGCTTTACAATATTATAGGAGGGGTGGTTTTAACAATAAATGAGACAATTACAAAAACTTACAGGAACAATATGATGAAGAGGACCCTGCTCAAACTAGCTTACAGTCTAGAGGAGGTGGGGTGTAAAACTCAACAGGACAGGAGGTAGCAATCAAGCAAGGTGGGAGTGAAGCAGAGCTGGAGGAGAGAGTATAGTGCTGCCCTTTAGGAGAGCGCAATAGACAGGTATGTGAGGTAGAGGTTACTCTGGGAGGCCATAAGCTTTCCTAGAGAGATGGGTTTTGAGGGACTTTTTAAAGGATTGAAGACTAGGGGAGAGTCTGCGGGGGGTATGCAAGCTATTTTAAAGGAAGGGAGCCACCCGTGAGAAGTCCTACAAGTGAGAGTTGGCCATACGGGTGCGAGCAGCAGACAGTAGAAGGTCATGGACAGAGCGGAGAGACAGAGAAGGGGCATACTTATGGATCAGTGAAGAGATATAGGAGGGGCTAGAATAGTCCAGTGCTTTACAGGTGTGGATTAGTACTTTAAAATGACTACTATAGGATACAGGAAGCCAATGTAAGGTCTGACAGAGGGGTGAGGTGTGAGAGGAGCGACTGGAGAGAAAAATCAGTCTGGCGGCAGCATTCATTACAGACTCAACACAGGTGTAGGCGCTCTCTAGAATGTATGGATGGACGGCAGCAGTAAACCAGCAGGACTTCCCAATACCTGCTATTACCCAGAAAGTGCAGAAAACAAAGTGGTAAACCGCGCCACACGATAAAAAACAGTATAAACAAAATTGTACATACATACAAGTAGTCCCAGTATTGAGGTAGTAAATGTAAACCTTAAAGGATAAAAATAAAAATAATAGTGCAATATGCCAATGTAAAGAGATACAATAGTGCTATAATATAAAGAACCAGTAGAAGGACCAACTCACACTTTACAGAGCTGCTAAGAGCTCTGCTGATTAGCGCCTGGACGGTATGATCCCCGTCTAAGGATATGGTGGTGGTAACTGGTATCCAAGGCTCCACAGGCGTGTATAAAATAGAAACACAGAGAAAATCCAATAGTGTATTATGTATAAATATTGGAATAAAAAACAAGGGGTAAATACCCTACTTACAATTTCCAGAGCACTAAACTTGCTCTGGTGGTGAGTGCTTGTGGTGGTATAATCCCCACCAACGGATATAAGCAGGATCCAAAGTGCACAGGAATGAGAGGTAGATCAAAAAGCTGGAAACAAACTGCAACTTTATTGTAAAATAAAATAAAAAACCTTTGTATATAAAATCTTCAGTAAAAATACAATGTCCAAAATTCAAAGTCCAGACTTCTTGATCCACTTAAGTGGATACAATGTCCAAAATTCAAAGTCCAGACTTCTTGATCCACTTAAGTGGATCAAGAAGTCTGGACTTTGAATTTTGGACATTGTATTTTTACTGAAGATTTTATATACAAAGGTTTTTTATTTTATTTTACAATAAAGTTGCAGTTTGTTTCCAGCTTTTTGATCTACCTCTCATTCCTGTGCACTTTGGATCCTGTTTATATCCCTTGGTGGGGATTATACCACCACAAGCACTCACCACCAGAGCAAGTTTAGTGCTCTGGAAATTGTAAGTAGGGTATTTACCCCTTGTTTTTTATTCCAATATTTATACATAATACACTATTGGATTTTCTCTGTGTTTCTATTTTATACACGCCTGTGGAGCCTTGGATACCAGTTACCACCACCATATCCTTAGACGGGGATCATACCGTCCAGGCGCTAATCAGCAGAGCTCTTAGCAGCTCTGTAAAGTGTGAGTTGGTCCTTCTACTGGTTCTTTATATTATAGCACTATTGTATCTCTTTACATTGGCATATTGCACTATTATTTTTATTTTTATCCTTTAAGGTTTACATTTACTACCTCAATACTGGGACTACTTGTATGTATGTACAATTTTGTTTATACTGTTTTTTATCGTGTGGCGCGGTTTACCACTTTGTTTTCTGCACATTCATTACAGACTGTAGTGGGGCAATGCGGCTTCTGGGAAGACCATTTAGGAGAGGGTTACAATAATCCATGTGAGAGATTACTAGAGCATGGACAAGCTCCTTAGTAGTACCTTGCACAATGTTTTTAAGGTCGAATCGACATGATTTGGTGACAGCCTGGATGTGAGGCTTAAAGGTAAGGCGAGAGTCAAGTTTAACGCCAAGACAAGACGCTTGCAAGGATGGGCTTATGCGTGTACCACTAACTTGAAAGGAGCGTGAAAGAAGAGGATCAGTATTAGGAGGGTGGTAGACAAGGAGCTCAGTTTTAGAGAGATTGAGTTTCAGAAAGCGGGAGGACATCCAGTCAGAGATGGAACAAAGGCAATTGGTGACACGTTGTAGGACAGCAGGGGAGAGGTCAGGGGAGTAGAGATATATCTGGGTGTCATCAGCGTACAAGTGGTAGCAGAATCCAAACAAATTAGTGAGTTTGCCAAGAGAGGCAGTATAGAGAGAGAACAAAAGGGGACCAAGAACCGAACCTTGAGGGACTCCGACTGACACAGGATGAGGGAAGGAGGTGTAATTAGTAAATGAGACACTGAATGAACATTGGGAGAGATAGGAGGAGAACCATGAGAGGGCTGTGTCACAGAGACCAAGAGATTGAAGAGTTTGGAAAAGGGGGCCATCATCAACGGTGTCAAAGGAAGCAGAGAGGTCGAGAAGAATTAGTATGGAGTAGTGACCTTTGGATTTAGCCGCAATTAGATTATTTGTAACTTTAATCAGAGCGGTTTCGCTTCAATGTTTTGAAGTGGTCATGGTACTTGAAGTCTGTATGTTCAGTGTTCCAGTTTAAAACAGTGCACATAAAACATTAAAGATCATTAGGCAGCATGAATTGACTGGCTAACAATGAATCTGTGCACATTTGCCATTTTGCATCAGTACACATACCACGCAGGCAACAGATGACCAAAGATGATACGCCCATCCCATTTGTGCCAACCAAGTTCTCTTCTCACCTTATTGTCCCTGACATCCCTCCACCTGCTGTGACAGGGAGTGAGTAACGTCTATAGAGGAGGATCCATCTATGGAAGAACTTAGCCTGGTCACTGGATCGAAGGTGAGTGTTTCCATTCTTTCTCAATTTATTTTCAGGTGGAGACAATACCAGTAAGGCTTTCTACAGCCAAAATAGTATTTTATTAAAACACTGTTTTTGGTTGTACTAGCCGTTTGATGATTTTTCAGTAATTTTAAAAACATTACTGGATGTGACAATGGAGGTTTTTTCCCAGGAGGAGGGGAGAAAGAAAGTAAGCAGAAACTAAAGGGTAAACAGGGAATCAATGGTGAGTGAATTGTTAAAGGGGCAAGGAAATGGAGAGGTTTGGTATTTTATATCAAGAAATGAATGAGCTTAATTAACTATTAAGGACATGTTTTGTCAAAGAGAAGATGGTAATCAAATATCCTGACCAGTTTGTACATTAGAATAAGGGTTTAATTGAGTTCATATGTTAGGAAATTTGCGGAAATCCAGAAAACCAAACAAACACAAAAGATCATCTCTATCACAAGTCTAATGCCATTTATATTGTTTGGGTCCTTGCAAAAAAAGGCTTAAAAAAAAGGTACCTCCCGTGGCTGACACTCACACAGCCTCCTTACACACTTCTTGAAAAAATAATTTTAGCTTCCATTATTGCACAGTATGTTCAATTTATCTCCTGCTCTGTTAATTGTCTGATTATGATGGGTTATGGCCTATGGCTGTCTCCTGTTGGAGATTAAATTAATAGAGCAGGAGCTAATAACTTCTGAAGTAAACACAATGTGCTGAAAGATCTTATTGAAAATGAAACCCATCATTCATGAAGATTGTGTAGAATAATTTTGCTTCTGTTCATGCAGCCTTAACCTCGCCTGTCTCTGGCTCCTAAAGGGCAGAGAACTGAGCAGTAAGCCAGCATGGGCATGATCAATACATCAAAACTACTTTAGTAGGCTAACGTTGTTTTGGTACTTATGGTCTTGTTACCTTTCTATCTCCATCTCAATATGGAATTTTGTAACTGTATATACAATTCTAAAGTCTGGTAACTTTCTATGTGCATTTCAATTTCAATAGCTATAAAGATGTTGTATTTAGGAAATGCTCTAGCTGTTGGCCTGACCCTAACAACACAATGAGTGCTTTAAAAACTTTTGTTGCCAAGCTTTCTACTCTCTCCTTAGAACATTCACATTTTCTGGCAAAGAGAAAGCGATAACAAATAAATGATATATCTCACAGTGGAACACAGTGTTGTAGCAATGAACTGATTTATACTTTACTCAACGGTGTGTCTAATGACAAGCTTCTAGTTCTAATGAAGTTAAGTGTTAGCACATGTTGAGAGTTTTGCCAAGCCTCTGCTTGGATTTCTATTCTAAACCCTTCTCTGCAGTAAGCTGGCCTCGGCACAATGGCTAGAATTCTTTCATGTTCCAAGCCAGTGCTACATGGACATCACACAAAATTTCTCCTAATGATTTAAGTGACAAAGGTAATATGTTTTATAAATCAAAGGTAGGCATTAGGCAACGTGTATCACCACTCTCCATGAACAGCAACTTTTGTGAACTCCCAACAGCCTGAATATGGTAACTATCGCATAAAGAAAATAGTAGGAGTTTTAGTTATATCATTACAGAGTGTTAAAGCGTGAAATATTACCAGCCGGAGACCATGCAACGTGGGAATTACCATTCTGACATAGTTCACCACGATGACCAAACCTAGGTAAATAAAAAAATTGTAGGAAACAATCAGATTACTAATTTTGCATTAATACTTTATATTTGTTGAAAATTAAAAAAAAAAATTACCAGCACACCATATATATAAAGAACATATGTAACATAGAATTATTTTTTTGTGTTTCACCATGTGACTGGATGTACCAGATTATTCACATAAATAATACGTTTTATATGTAGTAATTGATCCACCTATGAGAGATATCCCTTTACTTTATAGATTTTTGTTTCAAAAATCGAACTCAAATTAGTTTGTTTGAATCAGCATCAGAAATGATTCCTACTTGTTGGGAAAAAAAACTTTTAACATGATTTAGCTACAGTCATCATAGTCTATGGGAATTTTTGTACATAAATCATTTGAAAGTTTTTTGTTTTTTTTTCTTTCTAACAGACTGGATGATTTTCTGATGATTCAAACAAATTAAACGAGAATGTACAAAACACACAATTACTCTATATCATTTAACTGTCAGGAAGCACCATGTGTGTTGTTAATAAATTGCTACCTAAACCCAACAAGACTTCCTTCCATAAAACGGATTAACATTTCTGGAAATGTAAATCTGCAGCATCTGGCATGTTCTGTGGTGTGGATTCTTCCTGATACAACAGTTCTCGAAACTCATATCCCAGCATAGAACTAGAACATCCAATTCTGGATGTTTTTCATGGCATCTCTGTCACTCCACATTACTACTCCGCAAACGCATTACAATTAATTGCAGAAAGTATACGTAAGGTCAAAACCATAAGGTACATGCAGAGAAGTGGTGCTTCTTTCTCTTTCTTTTATCCTTTGCTTTCTTTTACTACCCTATTTTTCTTTTTTTATCTTTCTATTCCTTACCCATCCATTTTCTTTTGTTATTCGGTTTACCACCATATTATTATTATAATCGTTGAGTAGTTTGAATTTACTCATCTACATTACTCCCTTAGATACTTCAATAAAATGCCTTTACAAACGTTGAACATGGATTGGTTTTAAAGTATGTTATAGGTACCATGTAAATAAATATACACTTTCCTCTCCACAATTAGTCTCAGTTTAGAATGAGTGAAAAGAATGGGGAGTTTTGATTTAAAGAGGACAATAGAGCCCGCAGTCATGGTTTGGAATACCATTAAATCTTTTTATAAGACTTGCGACCCTTGGTTAGAGTATACTTTTGGTTAATTTTGGGCCATTCACAGGGACTACTCTCTCAACCCAGTCCTCAGGACATCCTACCAGTCCAGGATTTGGGGATTACCTGGGTGTGTCTAAGGTGTTTAGAAAAGGGAAAAAAACACCTAAGGGTGTTTTTTTTCTTCTTTTTCTAAACACCTTAGACACACCCAGGTAATCCCTAAACCCTGGACTGGTAGGGGGTCCTTGAGGACAAGGTTGAGAACCCCTGCTCTACCTCATTGCAGCAGGTGAATAAATCCTTTATCTCTCCTATCTCGTACAATTTCTTCTCACTTTTTCTTGTTTTGCTGTTGATGTTGTCTCCTCTAAAATGTAAAATTTGCACCAAAGGCTGGTCTGGAGGATATCGTGGAGGCCAGGAGTGGTGCCTGGTGGATTCCAGGTAAGAACTCAATATGTTCTAGAATTTAAGACAATCTTATTTTCAGCTGGGAACAGTAAAGTCTTCACACAAGATAATAATACATTTATACATTTATGTCACTATAGCCACATTTTATTGCCTCTTTAAAGTCCACAAGGATGTTTGGAAAGCCCATAGTGTAAGGCAACCATAGCCTTACAGAAAGTGTAAATAGATTCTTGGAGAAGATTGATCTCCTTTCTTTTCTTTAAACAACATTTGGATAAACTAACTGTTCCCTCATACACACTATTGACCAACCTTGACATAGAGTTTTATTTACAGCAATATTCCCTATAATAAGGAACTTCAGGCATGTAATTACTTCTTAAAAAGATAGAGCACTAAAGTCTTGTTCAACGAAACTTCATTCTGTCCCTGTTAGAGTTTGTTTTGACAAATATTTTTTTTTTTTTTTTTAAATTCTTTATTTTCTTTGTGCAAGGAACAACATAGCATTTATCAGTGCCACAACAGCATTTTAAAAAGGCATAAACACAGTAGTTTTACATTTATGGCATGAGGGTTTCCGCACATTTTTTTTTTTTTTAGATAAGTTATGAACATGCTATTCCGTCAGTAATGCCTTTCTAGGTCGACTATTGTCGACCTAGAAAAGCATAAAGTGAAAGCATAAAGTGAAAATATAAAAATCAAGCTGGGTGCGTGCTGGTCAGCAATAGTGTATACTTCAGTCGTTTGGTTACATTAGCTTAGGGTTGGTGAGTGTGTTGGATTTCGTCGCTTAAACCTCTGGCCCTAGGTGCAGTCTTGCTTTACTCGGTTAACTGTGCTCTGGTATGGCGTGCATGTTTCACGTGGTAGGAAGCAGTAACGGGCGGTCCGACCAGTTAGGTCGTAAAGTAAATAAACTGGTGTGTCGTGTGTTGAATATTGTGACCGTCTCTAGTGAGGTCGCGTTGCCTAGTTAAATTAAGTGTGCCTATTCAAATCCTGCATTTGTCATTGATCTGGATAAACATCAGTTAAACATACGTTTGTGATTGTAATAAGTGACAGTCTGTAAGAGACAAGCTGGTGAGATCCACAAGCTGGGTGTTCATAATTATGGTGCGGTCCATAGGCAGGCATCATGATGGGGCATAGCACCAGGCATCCTATCTTAGGCTTTGGTGGTTCCAGAGGGAAAGGTGGCGAGAACAAGACCTTCTTCAGATGGACGGGATATGTCTCCCCTCTGCAGCTGCTGGTGTGTGGTATCAGGGCGTACATGCTGTAGTGCTGAGCGAGACCTCCGCTGTGCCCTCTCTGCATGCGAGACTCTCTCTGACAGCGGCAGTGTGGACGGTCCATTTATCCTCTTCCTGTGCCGGTGGGCCCCCCAGTGCAGCGGTAGTGATGGGTTCTTAATGTCCCTGTGGGGCGGTGTGATGCCCTGCTTGGAGGAGTGAGGGCGCACTGGGGACCTGCGGTCGGCCTCTGAGGGTACTGTCTCTGCGAGGTAGGCGGCATACTAAGATGCAGGGGTGCTTGCAGGTGTATGAGTGCGACGAGGACTTGTGTCTGTGGTGGGCCGCCGCTGTGTATGAGCAGCCTGGGGATCAGCACTCCATCCCACGTGGCCCCCGCCATCTTGGTGTCTGTGTCTGGAGCGCGGGTCATGGTGGCCCTGCTGCTTCAACAGTTATACCTGTCGGTGGTCGGGTCCCGAGGGTGTGGACCGGGATCACCCCCCCCGGTCCATAGGGGGGGGGATGCGGGCCGGTTTCCCCGTTGGTCTGACTCTGAGCGCTGGACGGTGTGCGACAGGGCAGCGGCCGTCCGCCCCGCTCGCCTCCTGAGTAGGCCGCAATGGAGTCAGGTCGGCTTCCTCCTCCAGGGGACTGAAGCCTGTTGGGCCAGCCTCACCCTGGTTCCAGGGTGCTTCGCCCGGTGGGGGCCGCCGTCGCCGGTCGATTTTGTGCCTTGAAACGGTAAGATTCCGTGGGATTTCGCTTTAGGCTGCAGGAGTTGGTCTGGCATGCGACCAGCCAGCTCGGCGGTCCGGCCCCGCCCCCAATGTCCTCACTTTTAATGGCAACTGCCTTCTACAATCTATGGGTAAAGCCATGGAAATGATGTGCGCACCAAGTTATGCCAACCGAAGTCTAGGTTGATGGGAAGAGACGATTCTTCCAACTTGAAATTTTACAAACACATCCTCAAATGATTCCGATATATTTACTGTGTGTTGGTACTATGGATGCGTCCAATACCACCTTTTGGAGAAATGGTGGAAGTATTCAATACCAGTAGCAATGACATTGGGTTAAAACTCACCTATGTAATTTAGGAACATCAACTGGAATTTCTAGCTCTTAAGATTCTCCTTGCTGAGTATGTTGATGTAGACACCGTTCTATATAGAAAAACTAGGGAAGCTGACAGCTCACTATACTGGAGGAGTCATCATCCTTGCAAGCTCAAATCTGGAATCCCATTTGGCCAACATCTCAGAACTAAGTGGAACAGTTCTAGTAATGAATAATTTTTGAAAGAAGCTCATAAATTTAGATGACCGTTTTAGGCACAGTATTAATAGAGTTTTGAAGCATGCTAACAAAGGGTGTACACCAGGGCTGTCCAACCTGTGCCCCCCCCAGATGTTGCTGAACTACAACTCCCATGATTCCCTGGCTATCTGTTTAATTGAAAGAATCATGGGAGTTGTAGTTCAGCAACATCTAGGGGGCCGCAGGTTGGACAGGCCTGGTGTACACCTTTGTTAGAGCCACCTGTCTATGATCATCTAGACCTAGCAACTCCAAACCTTCTGTACGATGTATAGGCACATTCGACCAAGGCTGGGCACTTATTTGGAATATCATGTCACGATATTGGCTGATTCTATTACACAACAAACTACTTTAGGAAGTCTTAACACCTGTTCCATCAATCACTGCATTAAGAGCAAAGAACTGATGGGATCTCTTGGTTCATAACCATCTTGAGCCCCAGAAAAAAAGATCCCCCCTGGCTAAGCCACATAAAAGGTGTTTATTAGTGTGAACATTGCAAAGCTTCCACATATATCATACCGCGGTCACTGAGTACCATGCCCACTTATGCCCACTTGCTTGCCCGCATTGTTTCAGATCCTCATGTTGGGGATCTCCCCATCTAAGAGGCAATGTATTGGTTGTGGGGTCCCCATGTTTGCAAATCATGTTTGGGCTGGATTGGAAGATTGTACTTGTCCCATTCTGGATATGATATTGAAACACAAGGGGTTGTTTGTTCCTGAAAGCTGATAAGCATTAACATGTCGAAGGACTTCCTATCTAAGAGGCAAACCAGACTGGTTTGGGCTGGATTGGAAGATTGTACTTGTCCCATTCTGGATATGATATTGAAACACAAGGGGTTGTTTGTTCCTGAAAGCTGATAAGCATTAACATGTCGAAGGACTTCCTATCTAAGAGGCAAACCAGACTTCCAGGACTGCTCACACCTTACCGAATAGCTCTGTTGGAGTCCCTGTCACGCCGCTCCTTGACCTTGGTTTCCCTTTTTGACTATCCAATCTCTTTATTCCTTGACTTTTGGCTTGGCTCCTGACTATTCTGATTTTTCCATTCCTTGACCCGTGGCTTGTTCTTAGTTTACGTTATTTCTACGTCTTGTCTTTACCCTGTCTTGTGTTTTTTTGCCTTTATCGTTAAATCAGGCCATTCTAAGGCCCGGTAATACGGTATTTTCTTATTATCTACTTAAGTTCTGCATGTTGGGCATCTACAGTAATCCTGACAGTCCCCAGCTTCAAAGAGTAACTCATGTTGTAAGCTCTGTCCTTTCCTACAATCAATTAACCCCTTTTGTAATGTTAAAATGTGTGTTTGAGGGTTTGGAACTAATGTAGACTTTTCTGGACCTAAGAGGGAGCTTGATTATCTCTCAGGCACAGAGGATCATGGGAAGGATTACCCTCTGGACCTGAGAGGGAACTTGCTTATCTCCCAGACACATGACACTGGGGCGGGTTTATGTTTTGGGTTACTTTGAATGGAGACTCCCTGCGGGGTCTGCGCATAAAAGCTGTGTATTCCAAATAAAGATTGTCAGAGGTTATACCCCAGATCTGAGCGTCGTCCAGTTGCTGGGGAGGAGATGGGAGATTCTTGGATTGTTTTACTTATTCCTGACTGTATTTTGGTGTGACCAGCGGAGAAGAGTTCCTGCTAGGACTAAGGCTCCGCTACAACTGATGGCAAGCGGTGGGATCATACTTCCCAGCCGAAAGGAACCAGCATGGTGCCCAGCTACAGTGAGGAAGATTTTTACAAGATGCTAAAGATGCTGCTGGCTTACTATGGGCAGAACCCTACTGAGAAGTACATACAGCACACAAGTAAAATAGTGGGCGAGTACCTGCAGCGCACAGCAGAACTGGCAAGTGTACAGTCCAGGGGGAGAAGCGTGCCGTCCTTCCTCCCCAGCGGCAGTGTGGGGGCCAGGAAGAAGAGACAGTAGGTCTCTCTTACACAAAACCGGTCGGGTTACCAGGTGGACCACAACACCATCTAAATCAATGTTTTGCTCCCAGACATCACTTGAAATATGGGCTTCAGTATATAGGAAAGACGTATAAAGAATTTAGAAGGCGATCTTGCAACACATTTGTTCTGTCACAAACCCTAACATTTTTACACCATTTTCACATCATAACAGAACTTAAATGAAGGCAATCCTACATGCTTGTCCTTTCAAGTGATTGAAAAACTGAAATTAATTATTTAAGCAATTTTAATGAAAAATAATTTTAAAGGATTTATACATTTAAAACACTGCCCACTTGAGGTTTGAATGATGAGTTCAGTTTCACCTCTTTCATACACAATTAATTAACAAGTGACTTTCTTCACTTTGGTCAATGGCCTTTTGTCTAAGTATGTATTAATATTCATCCACCTGTATATGTATTATAGCATTTATTTCCTAATCCATTCAATTCACAGGCAAAAGCTACGGTGGACATTCCTGCAGTCAGCATGCCAACTGCACGCTCCCTCAAAACGGAATGTGACATCTGTGGCATTGTTCTGAGTGATAAAACTGCACATTTTAGAGTGGCCTTTTATTGAGGCCAGCCTAAGGCACACCTGTGCAATAATCATGCTGTCTAATCAGCATCTTGATATGCCACACCTGTGAGGTGGACGGATTATCTCGGCAAAGGAGAAGTGCTCATTAACACAGATTTAGACAGATTTGTGAACAATATTTGAGAGAAATAGGCCTTTTGTGTACATAGGAAAAATGTCTTAGATCTTTCAGTTCGGCTAATGAAAAATGGGTGCAAAAACAAAAGTGTTGCGTTTATAATTTTGTTCAGTGTATTTATGATTTATTATATTTAATTTACCTTTTTTCATCCTTTGGTATTTTACATTTTTTTTTAGTTTTTCTCAAACCTGTTGGGCTTTCCATAACCACTTGGGCCCTTTAGGCTCACATGTTTGCAGTGATTGTCTTCCGGTGTTTCTAATCACTGGTGCTGTGCCTGGATTGCCTTATTAGTTTAACCAATCAGACGAGAGAGCGCCCGATTTAAGAATCAGGAACTTTAGATTCTGCTACCCTCTGAAGAGTCATGATGAAAATGTACTGACAAAATGCGTGCGTCATGCAGGGCCATTTGAAGGAATTTGGGGGCCCCAAGCAAAATGGACATGGAGGCCCCCCCAACGTCCTCCCTTCACCCTCCTGCACGCACGCAAAGCCTACAGGAACCACAGCATAGCCATACAGTTTAAGTTCACCCACACTTTATATAAATGAAAAAGGTTTACAGTGCAAATACTGCTGTTGCATATACTAACAGGCACACACACACTAACAGACAAACACACTTACACTAACAGACACACACTCACTCACTAATAGACACACACGCACACACACACTAACAGACAAACACACACTCACTAACAGACAGACACACACACTAACAGACACACACACACTAACAGACACACACACACTAACAGACACACACACTCACTCACATTAACACACTCATTTTTTTAAAATTTAACCCCCCAGCCTCCTTACATTTGGGAATGCTGGGGGGGGGATTCTTCCTCTCCCAGGGGTCTAGTAGGGCTGCCGGGCGGTCATATTCCGGCTCCCGGCATCACTCTACGTCGCACGTGGGAGCTGAGCATAGCGCTCAGGGGAAATTGCTCCCTCGCCAGCACCGCCCGACCGACCGGATTGTTAGTTAGCCGCAAGACTAACAAGACATTTGCCCTGGTCATTTGGGGCGGCTTTTTTTTGCCGCCCCCTGGAAAGTGCCGCCCAAGGCAAATGACTTGTTTGCCTCATGGCTAATACGTCCCTCGTCATTGTCTTGGGGCCCCAGGCCAGCTCGGGGCCCCAAGCAATTGCTTGGTTTGCTTGCCTTGTTGCGACGGGCCTGGTGTCATGGTGGCTAAACATCCATATTCTGTCTCTACTTGCAACTTTGCCGATAAGTGACATTTATGTTGATGGCTGATATACACTATGGTTGTTTGGTTTAGTTGAACATTTTTATTTTATTTAAGATATTACATCTTTACTTATCTAATCTTCTTGTACGTTTTGTATTTGTATTGCATACAGCCTTAGAGATACCTTAGTTACATGTATATGTTATTTATAAGATAGGGGCCCTCGAAGGCACAGTGCCCAGGACTTAAGTTTAGCACCGTTTGATAGATAGGTGCCTCTTGAAGGCACATGATTTTGAGGCTCTGCTAGGTGCCCTCGAAGGCACAGTGCTCAGAACATCAATGCAGCTTTATAGTTATTAGATGGATAGCTATCTAACTTCACTATCTTTGATATTACTTCAGAGCTGCTGTTATCCACTTGTCTTCTGCACTTTTATTTTATTCAGTTCTGATTCATTACTTTTGGTACTAAATACTTTTCAATTTCCTTTGCTATTATCATACTACAAATGTAATTTTTAAAAGTTTTTATCCTTAACTCGATGACAGCTATGTGCCTTTGACAAGATTAACAGTCTTTCTGTTCTAGAATGCTAGAACGGTTTGACTGCTAACATGGTGAGGCCAGGGGGTGGGACATTCCTGGTACCATAATCACTACAGTGCACTATAGTTGTTATGGAGCATTAAGTGTTCCTTTAGGGCAGGTTCTTTAACCTGTCACAAATATGATTTTACTTCTTGCTCTCCTTCTTTTTTATATTATCTTACTCGTTCTCTCTTCCCCCCTTTATCCCCATCTAATTTATTTCCATTCTCTCTTCCTCTATCTATTTCTTTCTCTGCTCTCTATGTCTGGCACGCTCATCCTCTCTCCTTCAATTTATATCCTTTCCATTTCTCTCAAACTTGTCTGCAGTTCCAAATGGCCTTTTCAAAATTGAGGAGGTATCATCAGGACTTTGGACACTGAAAGCGAAAAACAATGTGATGTGCAGCTTCATTATATATGTTATTATACACAAGCCTACAACTGTTCTGCTTTTATCAGAGTTATTGACTTATTTTGCTTAGTGAAAAAACTTTATTGCCTAGTTGAAGGATCGAGGTGGGTGAGGTTCTGCAACTGGAATATCAACCTGCTCCTTTGGTGTCCCTTTATACAAAGGCTGTGTTTGGGTTAAGAACCACCTAACTTTGGGCAGTAAACAGAAGACAAGTTAGGGTTGACTGCTTTACCTTTTAAACAAGATGGCTCCGACCTACAAACCAACTCAGTTTTCCAAAACCACAACTATGCACTATGAGGCTGGCCTTAATACACTTAATAGCCTACCTGAGTTTTGGGCTAAAATATGCATATACATGCCAAACTAAACAAAAAAAATATGTTTTAATTAAACAGCTTTATTTAAATAAAGATAATCAGTAACATAAATTAGGGTAACATTGACCTTGTGTGTTTTTGACCTTTTGTATCACTTTTCATCTTTCTTTCTGTCTATTTTGAAGTCCTCTTTTCAGTTTGTAACATTTCTTTGTATCTTTTGTTGTCACATGTCCAATTTGTGTTTCCCCTCACTCAGTGCTTCTTATCCTGTATCTTGGCTGTGTTATACCTAACCTTCTCACTCCTGCGGTTTTGAGCCCAATTTGTTACTCATTCATTATTCCTGTCCAAACTTCCTTACCTCTATTCCACTTGGTGGAACGACAACAGTCCAACGACAATTGTGCACACAGGAGTGTAGCAACAACAAAAAAGGAGATCATATTTTGTGTCCTATATTAGCTTTAGAAATTGACTCATATATTTGTACGATAGATACTTACATTTAGAAACATATATAGATAAATACCTACATTTACACTCACACATACACACAACATCCATACATTATGCCCTAACACAGAAACCTATACGCACACACAGAAAGACACACAATATACCCACACATAGAAAGACACACACTATACGCACATATAGAAAGACACACACTATACCCACACATAAAAAGACGCACACTATACGCACACATAGAAAGACACACACTATACCCACACATAGAAAGACACACATGTATATCCACACAGATACAAATACAAAGAGGCTACAGACATTTGTTGGGGTAGTCATCAATTAATTCAGCCCATGCTACTGGCCAGACATAAATCATCCTGTCTTCTAGGGGAAGCATTTGCCCTGGTGCTCCCCTCTTCGACCCACCACTGGCACAGATTTAAATCTACTGCCTATGCCGAAATCGCATTCAAATCAGATTTGTTTTTTATCCATCGGCCTTTCCATTGTCCTCAGCTAGCTATGGGTGTTTTAGTTCATAACACCTAGTGCTACATATATCCCATATCTCTCCTGCTCAGTGGAGTACAGGTTCTTTTAATTTACTCTTCCTGAAAGCATAATTAACGTTAACTTTATATTTGTTACAATCTATAGCATTTGTGGGACTGAGAAGCGCTTACCACCACACGTCCCAAACTGTGAGAAATACATTGTCCCATCTCAATTGAAGTATTATACACGACCCATTTCCCAACTAATAATGCAGTCTCTGTGTTAATTGATTCAGCTCAGTTTCTCCAGATGTAATGCCAGAGCTGCCTCAGTTGTGCACCCACAATAGCCCACAGTATTTGATTCTTATTGATATTTCTTGAATTAGGAGGAATGTGTTCCTGGCAGCAGGAAACACAATCTCTCCATGTACACAATGCCAAAAGTTCATTTCTTCTCCTTCAAGGCAAATAAAGCTCTACTGTTTTGAAGTGTTATAGGTTTGGCATAAGCTATGTGACTATAGATGAAATTTAAATGACTCTGGCCGTGCAGAAGTGTTGGTTCATTGCAGGAGACGGCTCTCTACTATTTATTTCCCCTCTTCTTATTACATTAATAAAACACAGCTAATCATCCATTAAAACAATTCCATGAGCAAGAAAATCAAACATATTTATGCTGACAAATTATTAACTTTTTTTTTCATTGTATCACTTCTTATTGGGTTTTTGAACATGCATTACAGATATCCATTAGGTCTGACAGTACTTGGTTCGCATCATCAATGTGTTATGTCAACATTGTATCTTAGATAGGGTACATTGAGTGGGGTAGGTGGCACCACTGCTTCCGCATTACATATATTATCGTGCAACATTTGTGTGCAGATACATTAATGACATTGTTCATTTACATGATATACCAAGCCCCCCTCCCCAATGGTCACCTATCATCACTATGGCAATCCTACCGGTTCCAGGTCTATGCACTAACATATGTGTGTAGGTCGAGGCCTTGGATAACATCTTATCACTATACTTAGAATTAAGCAAGCGGTCTGGTGTTGTACGCTCTTGTTACTTCTCCGTGATCCCCTGCAACCTTCCCTCCTGTGTTCGAGAGACATTTGTGACAGGTCTCCCAGTACAGCCACTGCCCACCGTGCCACCGCCCCAGCCAGACCTTGTACCTCTTGTGGCTTATATTGGAGAGTCATTCATTCATCCCCATCCCCACTCCCCCTGCCCCTATACGTTTACCAGACTAAGTCCTATTTTGCCCATATTTGTTGGTATGCCTGATTCGTGCTATTCAGTCTGTGGGACATCTCTTCATACACTCTGGTCTTATTGAGTTTTCCTAGTACCATATTCAGTGTTGGGGCCTGCATATTTTTCCATAGGGATGCTATACTGTTCTTTGCGGCTATCAGTACATGAATAATTGATGATCTGTCTGCTTTTTTGTACAGCTTAGGGAATATATGTAAGATGTAGGGTGCAATGTGAAGCGGCATATCCTGCCCTGTCATGGTGAGTATCACCTCTTTGATTTGTGTCCAGAAAGGTTGGATTGTTTTGCAAGACCAGAACATATGGCTAATCGAACCCTTCCCGTCCCCGAATCTCCAACACCTGGGGGCCGAATTGGCATAAATACGTGAGAGCCTCTGGGGGGGTCATGTACCACCTCATCCATACCTTATATGTCGCCTCTAGGTGGTCTATGCCTCTAGTAGCTGCTTTTGTTTGTAGTAGTGCATGTTTCCACTGATAAGTGGTAAACTCCTGATGGATCTCTGTTTCCCAATTAATCATATACAGGCATCTTGAAGGGCTCTGTAGCAGGCTTACTGCCTAGTTTCCCTCCAATACATAGTTGTTCAAAGTTACCCATCACGGACAGGTTTGGTTTTGGGTCTGTGAACTCCCGTACCATATGTTTAATTCTCAGGTATGTGAAAAGTTCCCTGTTGGAGAGCGTGTAGTTCAGATCTTTTGCAGACTGGGGAATGGTTCTAGCCCAGAGTCACCAAACAATTGGGTAATTCTCTGTATACCTACAGAGATCCATGGTTGGAGCTGCAAGTCCCTAGTGTGGTATTGCAGACACTGTAGTGGGGCAAACCACAGTGGGTTGTTTGGAGCCGACAGAGCCCAAGCCCACTTCTTCCACACCTGAAGGGAAAGTGCCGAGGCAGATAGAGGCTGTATCTGGGTGGGTTGCAGTTGGGCCGATAACCACAACAGGGTCAAAATAGAATGTGGGGCTATCACTGAATTTTCTAGTGTGTACCAAAGGGAATATTCTGTTAGGTCATTGAGGCCTCCTATTTGTGCTAATATAGTGGCCGAGTAATATTTGTAAACGTCTGGTACCCCCAAGCCTCCCTCATGCAGTCAGAATTGTAGTGTGAGAGCTGATATACGAGGTGGTCTACATTTCCACACGTGGGCATTTAAAACCTATTGGAAGGTCGTAAGTATACTGTTAGGTACTTCCACTGGGAGAGTGCAGAATAGGAACAGTATCTGAGCGAGTACCATCATTTTTATTGAGCTGATTCTACCAAACCATGAAATTATTTTAGTTTCCCAGGATTGTGTTGTGTGTTGTAGTTTGGTAAGCAGTTTGGTGTGGTTGAGCTGTATCAACGTTTGTTGTGTGGTTGCAAGTTGTATGCCTAAGTATGTTAAAACATTATCTCTCCAATCGAAGGAGAATTGTTCCTTTAGAGTGTTTTTTGTTTTTCTCATGTTTATGGACAGCACCTGCATCTTGTTGATGTTATTTTTATAGTAGAATACTGATCCATATGTTTCTAGTAAGTGCATTAAATGGAGTGATTCTGTAGGATTTGTTAGCAATAGAAGAATATCATCAGCGAATAGTGCTATCTTTTGTTCCCCTACCGCTGTGTCAAGTGCCTTGATCTTATTGAGAATTTGTATGTGCTTCACCAGAGGTTCCAATGCTATTATAAAAATTAATGACGACAAGGGGCATCCTTGGTGGGTACCATTTGTTAAGATAAACTTTTTAGATAAAAAGCCGGTATTAAGGATTTTGGCGGATGGTGTCGTGTATAGTGCCAGTATTGCTCTTAAGAAGTTAGCCGGGAAACTACATTTTTTAAGGACCTTTGTCATGTACCCCCAATGTAGACGGTCAAAGGCTTTTTTTTGCATCTAATGCCAGCAAACGTCCCAACCCTTTTTTTTTCATTATTTCAACCAGATCCAGAAATCTTTGTGTATTATCTCCTGCCTGTCAGCCTGGTACAAATCCTGCCTGCTCTCGGGAAACCAATTCGGGTAACAATGGCTTTATGCGGTTGGCGGTGGTTTTGGCAAATAGTTTGTGTCTGCATTGAGCAGAGAAATTGGGAGAAAATTTTTGCATTTATTGGGAGGTTCTCCTGGTTTAGGTAGGGTTATAATGTTTGCCTCCAGCATTTCAGGGGACATGACTGTTTTTATAATGTCATTGAAGAGGTCTGTAAGGTGAGGAGTCAGTATGTCTGCGAATGTACAGTAGTACATATTGGTAAAGCCGCCCGCCCCCGGCGCTTTGTGCTTTGGTAGGCCCAATAATGTCCTGTGGACCTCATCTTGAGTAAAAGGGGCATCCAATTCCGCCTCCTCCGCCTGTGATAGGTGTGGTATCCTAATCTGATCTAGGAACTTTAGTATATCAGTACTAGTGGGTTGCGGAACCGCGCTGTCCACAGTGAGTGTCACGACTAGTAATGTGGTCCAGGTAAGAAAAGGAAAATAACAGGATAGAGCGTAAACCGGACCTTAGAATGGCCGGACTAATACGCTAGAGACAGAGAATGGTCAAAGGGAAAGCCGAGGTCAAGGAAGCCAGAAAATACTCAATACCGATAAAACAAGCCAAGTCAGGGAAACCAGAGATCAGAATAACCAGGGAAACGCCAAGGATCAGGATACCAGGAAATCAGAATCACGGAAATAGCACTCTCAGGAAATCAGGAAACTGAAACCACGACATGGCAAAGTAATGGGAAAAGCTAGGGGTTTAAATACCCCTCTCTAGGCTATGATTGGTCAGAGGGCGACCTCTGACCCCAAAACGTGCGTGTGCGTTGACGTCGTGACGTCACGCACACGTTGGTATAATTTTCGGGGGCGGAGATACTCTTAGGCGTGACCAAGTGGTCGGTGCCATGTTTGATTCGGGCGTGATGCCCGGAAGAACGGAAGGAGCGGTTCCCGGCTCGCCGACGAGCAGGTAAGCTCGTGTTGTCGGCGTGGCCGTGCCGGTCGGGCACGGCTGTGAGGCTCGGCGGGCCGGTGACCGCAACAGTGAGGTTGTATAGTCGTTCATAATATTCTGCAAATGCATCCAGTATACTGGATGGTTTTGTTAGTTTCACCCCCTGTGGATTAACAATTGAGGTGATTTTGGTCTCGGCATATTTTTGTTTTAGTTCGGATGCCAGCAGTTTAACTGCTTTATTTCCCTGTAGGTACTGATGCTGTTTAAGTTTCAGCATGCAACGTTCTGTCATGCGTTATTGTATGCGGTGGAGTTCGCTACATACCCTGGCTAATTGTTTGCCTAGTTTCTCTGAAGGGTTAACCTTGTTCTGAGCTTCTATCTCCGCTAAGCTTTGAGTCAGTCTACCCAGTTCCGACTACTGCCTTTTCTTTTTGTTAGCTCCCAGTTGTATTAGTAGCCCCCGCATGACAGCCTTGTGAGCTACCCATTTTGTGGCCATTGGGGTAGTGTGGTTCGAAACGTCTATGAAATAATTTGTCAGGTCATTGCCTAGTTTGTGTGAGTCTGACTTATTGAGTGTAAGAGAGTTGTTCATGCGCCACACTTCTCTTCCCCTCGCCGGGTATAAAGTATGTATTTGAGTTGTTACTGGGGCATGGTCAGACCAGGTAATCGGGTCAATGGTCACCTCCTTTAGGTTATGTAGGTTAGTTCTGTCCGTTAGGCAGGGATCAATCCTAGAGTACGAGGTATGCACATGTGAAAAATATGTTTAGTCTTTGCTTGTAGGGTATAAAGTGAGCCATGTGTCAAATTGGTCATATTTAGACAGTTATGAGCTGAATTGTGTACATACGCGTTGTTTTCTCGCCTGTGTCGGCATTCCCATGTTAGTATCTAGTGAGGGGTTTAATAACAAATGTAACATTGCCTTTTTTTCTTCTTAAGGATTTTGTAGAGCATTTTTGTTATAAAATCTATTTGATTAGAGTTCAGGACATATACATTTGCAATAGTGATAGGAATTTCGTTCAAGGATCCTTCTAAAATAAGGATTCTCCTTGTCTGAGTATTCTGTGTCACACTGGAAATCCCAATCTTTGTGGAAGAGTATACTGACTCCCCTAGTTGTATTGGGCGCTCATGTATGATATGCTTGTGGGTAATTCCTAGAGGTTAGTGTCGTTGTGTCGTGGTTTGAGAGATGCATTTCCTGTAGGCACGCAATGGCTACATTCTTGGTCTTAAGGTGGTTTAGCGTTATCCTTTGTTTGTGTAAGGTGTTTAGGCCATTAACGTTAAAGGTGAGGATAGAGAAGGCACTCATTTGTGTATATATATGCTGGACCTGCAGTCTTCCCCATAGCTAGGCAGGGCCGCCATCAGGGGGTGACAACCGTGACAGTTGTCACGGGCCCGGCGGCCCTGGGGGGCCCGGACTGCTCTGGCAGTCCTGGGCCCCACTTTCTTTCTCTGCACACATAGATAGCGAATATCGCTATGTGTGCAGCCGCGGGCCCCCGGCTCCCTGTTGCCGCAGAGGGGGCCCAGCACACAGCTTCTCCTCTCTTCTCTCTTGTAATAACTCTCGCGAGACCCGGTTGCCATGGCAACGCTCCGCGGGTCTCGCGAGAGTAATTGAAGAGAGAAGAGAAGCTGTGTGCTGCCTGGGCTCCCTATGCGGTAACAGGGAGCTGGGGGGCCCCCCACCGGACCACAAGGGATGGAATCTCCCCCCTCCCTGGACAAAGGTAAGCAGGGAGGGGGGAGAAACATAAAAAAAATTAAATAAAAAAAAAAAAATTTATGTAAAAATTTTTCCCCCGTCCTCTGAGTCCCACCGGGTGGCCCATGCACTTAGGGCCACCCGGAGGGCTTGTATCAGCAGGGGCCCGGTCGGGCGCTCTTTCCCTTTAACACCGCGACCGGGCCCCTTGCTTTCCGGCAGCCGGCTGGGAGGAAGTGACAGCCGCAAGTCACTTCCTCCCATAAAGAGAGGAGCTGCATGGAAGGTGGCAGGAGTAGTCGCGAGGGAGTGAGGATGGGGGATCCTCACTCCCATCATCCTCAGGCACCACACTGGACCCCATAGAATCCACCCTCCAGCAAAAGGTAGGAAACTGGAGGGTGGGTTTAAAAATGTACATTTTACATGTGTGTCAGTATGTCTGTGTGTCAGTATGTCTGTTTGTCTGTCTGTGTGTCTGTTTGTCTGTCTGTGTGTCTGTGTGTCAGTAGGTCTGTCTGTGTGTAAATATATTTGTGTGTGTGTCAGTATGTCTGCGTGTGTGTCATTATGTCTGTCAGTGCATGTTCATGCATGTGTCAGTCTCTGTATGTGTCTGTGTGTCTGTCAGTATATCAGTCTGTGTGTGTCCGTATATGTGCCTGTATGTGTGTCAGTGTGTGTGTGTGAGTATCTCGGTCAGTGTATGTGCCTGTGTGTGGGTGTCAGTATTTCTGTCAGTGTATGTGTGTCAGTATGTTGATCAGTGTGTGTGTCAGTATGTCTGTATATGTGCCTGTGTGTCAGTATGTCTGTATATGAGCCTGTGTGTGTCTGTCAGTACGTCTACCAGTGTATGTGTCTGTGTGTGTCAATATATGTACCTGTGTGTCAGTATGTCTGTCAGTGTATGTGCCTGCTTATCTGTATGTAGTCAGTGTATGTATCTGTGTATCTGCTTGTGTGTCAGAGTATGTACCTGTGCATCTGAGCCGCAACTTTATATACAAATACACCCCTCCATTCAAACTTCAACACTACATACAAGCACACTCCTACATTCAAAAACAAACACTACACATAAATGCACACTTGCATTCAAACTCCAGTACCACATACAAACACATTCACACAAACATACTTCATACAAACACATGCTTACATTCAAACACACAAAACAGTGCTAAATACAACCCTGCAAGCATGGGAAATTGGTAGAGCACCAGCTGTCAAAGCATTGTTGGAGTTGCACGACAGATGGGGTTCTACCTTTAGTCCAATCTTGCAATTGGGTGTCCCAATAAAATTCATTCTATTTTAGTGCCGCCACTGCATTGGGATGGATGCCGTGATTGCATACCAGGGAGTGAGGGGCGACGGCGGCAGGGCCCAGGGGGCCCAAGCAAACGCTTGCCCAGGGTCCAGTCGTTATTAAAGACGGCCCTGCACACACACACTGCATACACTGACACAACACACACACACTGCATACACTGACACAACACACACTCTGCATACACTAACACAACACACTCTGCATACACTGACACAACACACTCTGCATACACTGACACAACACACACTGCAAACACTAACACAACACACTCTGCATACACTGACACAACACACACTCTGCAAACACTGACACAACACACACTGCATACACGAATACAACACACACTGCATACACTAATACACTAATACAATACACACACTGCATTCACTAATACAACATGCACTCTGCATACACTACACACTAACACACTCACTGCATCCACTATACTGACACACACTCTGCATCCGCTACACACTAACACACCCTCTGCATTCACTACACATTAACACACCCTCTGCATTCACTACACATTAACACACTCTGCATTCACTACACTAACACACACACTCTGCATCCGCTACACACTAACACACTCTGCATTCACTACACATTAACACACTCTGCATTCACTACACTAACACACACACTCTGCATCCGCTACACACTAACACACTCTCTGCATTCACTGCACTAACACACACACTACATTCATTACACTGACACACTCTGCATTCATTACACACTAACACACACTCTGCATTCACTAAACTATGCACACACTCTGGATTCACTATACTGACACACACTCTGCATTAACTATACACACAGCATCCACTACACAAACATCCTGTATTCACAGTACACACACTACATCCACCATAAATTTAAACACTCTGCATTCACTATACACAGACACTGCGTCTAATACACACACTACATCCACTACAGACACTGCATCCACTAAACACATTTCATATAGTACATACAAACACTACATCCACTACTCAAACACACTCTGCGTTCACTATACACACTGCATCCGCTACACAAACACACACTCTGCATTCACTGCACAAACAGTATCTAATACACACAAACACTACATCCATTACACACATTCTAATTTACTTCCACCATACACACCACATTCAGTCCTGCATCATTGTCAGCGGACTAGGTAGGGCGTGGGCGGGCCCGGGCGGGCCCGGGAGGGGGCCCAGACCTTGTGCTTTGTCAGGGGCCCCAAAATTTCTGATGGCAGCCCTGTAGCTAGGGGAGTCGATGTGAACCATTCTCCCATCTCCGTCCCTCCCTGTCCCATCTGTGGTTTTTGGTGTCTTTTCGGATCTTTTTGCATTGCCTCGAGCATTCCAACAGAACATAAATTTAAAAAGAAAGTATATACAATAGCATATTAACAAAATCATAACTACGGTCAATTAGGCTAAACAGCAGTAACCGTTCTAGTACTGTGCAATGTTGAACCACTGCGGTCCAGCCCAATTAGTGGGGGGGTTTAGACTGGACCTGAACCAATCCATCTTCCAGTTTGGCCTTAGCCTCGTTTGTAAGACTAACCCGAGGATATCAGGTTTTGTCCCTACCTCATGTGGGAGTCATGATTGTGCTTCTGTAAAATCGGTCATGGAGGGACCCCCTGAGGATAGTTAGCTCACATGGTACATTTTAACCAGGGGGGATACATTATGGTATATAAATCTAGTACCTAAATGTGGCATCCTGCTTTGGTTCCCCATACTTCGCAACCAGCTGTTCCCCCATGCAGTGAACCTAACAGTGTAGCATGGGTGGCCCCAGAGCTCCAGCCAAGTAACCTTTTACGATTACAAAAGTATACATCTATCAACTTAACTAATGGTGGGGTAAACATTAGAGCAGTACAATGTACTTATCAGTAACCATCTTGTTGGCAATCCATGGTGTTGTAGTACCCATAGGAATGTCCATGCTAGCTGTTCGTCCCTGAGTGTGTGGGAATGTCCTCAAGGGTTTTGAGTCATTTACTCAACGTCCCATTAGGTTCTCTGTTGTACTTTATTCCAATCCAGTTGCACCCTGCATGGTGAGGCATTCTGGGGAGCTAGTTCATCACCTTTTAGAAGGACTCAGTGCTTCATATGTTTAATTCCATCTTCTGGACTGTTTACCACTGTAAGGGTGCCGTTCTTCCATATTAGTAACTTCGGAGGGAACCCCCATGTGTATTGGATGTTATTTTGGAGGATTTTAGTGGTGTTGATTAACTCTCTCCTCTTGCTGATGGTGATAGCTGATAAATCCATAAATAAAATTATGTTTCTCAGGTGTGCCAGCGTATCTGGATGCTGCCTGTGTGCCTGTAGCAGGGCCTCCTTGCTGTGGTAGTAGTGTAGTCTCACCTCAATGTCCCTTGGCACTTCTGCAGCTATGTTGCACGGTTCTGGTACCCTATGTGCTCTGTCCAGCATCAATTCTGGGTTTGAGGCTGTGGGGAGCAGGTGTTTAAAGTAGGCCTCCAAGAACTTTGTATTTTTTGCTGGTGTTATTGACTCTGGCACCCCTCTCATTTTAAGGTTGATCCTCCTTGAGCGGTCCTCTTTGTTGTCGCTGTGATCCTGCTTTATTTTATGGAGCATAAGACCAGTGCGTCGATTTTGATACATAGCTGCTTGCAACATTTGTCGCAACAATTATGCTTTGCCTGTCGCGGTTTTATTATTGGTTATCTGACAGCATTCTGAGTTGATTTTTTTTTTTTTGGTGTTCTGGCCCTGGCTAGTTTTTATTTTTCTCCATTCTATAGTTCTTAACCATGACTAGTTTATCCATTTGCGTGTTCTTCTGTATTCCTCAACCTCAGCCAACAATATTACCTATCCCATTTTTCACTAAAGAATAATTTGTTGTCAGTTGACTATTGAATTTCAGCATGCAAGAACTCAAGAGTTATTCCAAGAACAACAAGCACCTTACATAGGAAGGAACTTTCTGTTTCTGTCTTGCTTGTTGTGTTCAATATAGGTGTGGCAAGTATGAGAAAATTGCTAAAGCTAAATGTCTCCATTTTCTCTGTAATAATAACACTATTTGCGTATATTCAAGGTTATTCAATAAAGTGAGAATACAAAATGAACTCAAAGTGAATTTTAAATTCAAGGTAAGAATTCTTGAAGTTAGCTATGGTAGTAGTTTGGCTACTTTATCATTAAATTTTAAATTCCCTTTGGTTCCTACTTTATTGAATAACCCTGATAAAATAACTTGCAAGGATCTTCCTTTGTAAGTTAGTAGGAGACACAGCTATTGATCTGTATAGATTATGCATAGTGCCCAAACTACAAGGGGGAACCAGGATTCTCATACAATCCCTGAGACTGTGGAAACCGTAGACTTGCAGGAAAAAATAACTAATTGTGTTTTACCTTTTAATCAACATTTCAAACCTGTTTTGTCACCAACACAGATGACATCTCACATCTCATTACGTGCAATGGCTAGATCACAAGCGATGTACAATTGTTCATCAGTTGCTAAGTAGTTGCAGTTTCCATAAGCCTGTTATAGAACTGTTACATGGAAGACTTATTATCCATTGGTACCCATTGTGCCAAGCTGGCCTTTAATAATCACAATGTTTGAATATTGCCGAGCCTGTGTAAGTGCTAAATATGTTAGCCCATCAACGTAGCTCCATGTTGGCTGGAAACTGGACTTGCCTTCCTCTGGTTGCAGAGCACATCTTGTCGGCAGTGCGCTCAGTTTGTCAAGCTGGGTTTTCTAATTGCCTTTTCTTGCGGTTTTTGGCTGTGGATTGCTTTCTAATTATTCTGATCAAAACAGATCTGACTGACAGATGGGGAGACTGCATATATGCATTGTACATATAAACTGGCTTGTGATTAATGTCAGCCTGGATTAGAGGCACATCAACAGAGTCCTTTATCCTCAGGAATACCATTTATTTAACCCCTGCATAGCTGCTAATAAATGTCAATCTTCTGACACAGTTCTAATTCTAGATGATCCCTGGGACAATAATGCTGTGTTTTGTGTCGTGTGAGCTAATGTGTGTTGAGGGGTTGGGTGGAGCAGTAATCCATAATTACCCCATGATAATAAAGCTCAGGTTATTAAGAAGTGATATTACTTTATTAAAACATTAGTAGGGAGACTCCCTATACAGCTAATTTAATTTGACATTTGATTGCAATAAAAGACATACCAAATCCTCCTAACAAATACGTCTCAGATTCAAGGCAGTGCAGGGGCATATGTGCCAATGTACAAGCATAAAGACTAGGCTGAAGATCTGTAAGTTTGGTTATTGAATGCATTATATAAGGATGACCACATCCATATATAATGCATAAAATAATCCATACTATACTAATTCCTCGGGGACACATTTAAGTGGATACTGTAAGCACCATAACTACTTGTGCTTCTTGTATAGTATAGAGGGCAAGTTAGTTCCCTGTCATTTAGGGAAATTACAATTGCATATTTGATATTTATTGACATCTACACTGCAGAGGAACTGTGTAAACTGTGTGACGTCAGATCCGTGGAGCTCTGTTTCCCATGGGGTCCACCTCCCCACTTCAGTACAAAAAGCAATAGGGAAAGACGGGCATCACATCAAGAATGTCAAGAAATAAAATCCTTTATTAAAGTCACATACAGATATTGCCTGGTTCATGTACAGAACTTAATTACGTATAAATCCGCCATAAAAAATGTTGCTATTGGGCAATAGTCTGATGACATGTTCTCAAACTTAGGTTATATATTTTTTTTATGATGCACCAGGCCATTTGTGGCTTTAATTAAGGATTTTATTGCTTGTCATTTTTGATGTAACACCCACCTCACTGTTGGATACCATTTTTATCAGATCAGTGAGAAAGGGCCATTTACCTTACATTAAGCTCTTGAGTTTCAGGGAACACAATGCTGCCCATACTAGCAATACTTTAATGTGACCTGATGATAGCTTATCTTTTGGGGTCTGGGCTGAGGATGATGGCAGTCAGGGCCGGCCTTAGGGGTGTGCGAGTTGTGCGGCCGCACAGGGCGCCATGGAGCAGGGGGCGCCGTGCGGCCGCACAGCCGATTTAAAAAAAAATAAAAAAAAAAAAAAAATTTTTTTTTTTAAATTTGCAGCGGGGGCGGAGCTTACCGTGCGGCGGGGGCGGAGCTAAAAGCGCCGGAAAACGGCTGCAGGGGAAGCAGGAAGGAGTCCCTGCTTCCCCACCAAACAGTCACCAGGAGCTGCACTGCCTCAACAATGAACTCCACAGGTAACTGTGGGATTGTCAGGTGAGTGTGACTCTCTGCCTGTCTGTATTACTGTCTGTGTGTGTGTGTGTGTATATGACTGTCTGCCTCTGTGTGTCTGTGTGTATGACTGTCTGCCTCTGTGTGTGTGTCTGTGTGTATGACTGTCTGCCTCTGTGTGTATGACTATCTGCCTGTGTGTGTCTGTGTGTGTGTGTGTATGACTGTCTGCGTGTGTGTGTATAACTGTCTGCCACTGTGTGTCTGTGTGTATTACTGTCTGCCTCTGTGTGTGTGACTATCTGCCTGTGTGTTTGTCTGTGTGTGTGTGTATGACTGTCTGCGTGTGTGTGTGTGTATGACTGTCTGCGTGTGTGTGTATATGACTGTCTGCCACTGTGTGTCTGTGTGTATTACTGTCTGCCACTGTGTGTCTGTGTGTATTACTGTCTGCCTCTGTGTGTGTGACTGTGTATGACTGCCTCTGTGTGTATGACTGCCTCTGTGTGTATGACTGTCTGCCTCTGTGTGTATGACTGTCTGCGTGTGTGTGTGTGTGTGTATGACTGTCTTCCTGTGTGTGTATGGCCGTCTGACTCTGTGTGTGTGTGTGTGTCACATACAACCAATACACGCATATCACACACTGTTAATATACCCATTACAAATATCACACATAGCATACATATCACACACAGTCATCACACCTACTATCACATACACAGACAACACAAACATAACAGCATACATGGATGACGGGGGGGGGCGCTGTGAAGATTTTTCGCACAGGGCGTCTAAATGCCTAAGGCCGGCCCTGATGGCAGTGAGCATGTTGCTGCTCACTCCAGCCTCTCAATGTTGCATGTAGTGCTGCTGCCTCCTCCTCCCTCCCATACTGCTGTCTTTTTTAGCTGGGAGGAAGTGACCTTCCTTCCAGCTAGCCGAAACTGCAGGGTGAGTATTCAGTAGGGGGTAAGAAGGGGCAGTTATTGAGTGAATTTATATTTATGTAATAGGCTGGAAATCAAACACATACATTTTCGGTACAGCCCCAGATTTCGTCATGGAATCAGACACAAGGTCACTTGGCTGAAGTGCGCGAAGTGGCAATATCTTCATAGGCAGGAGATGGTCACAAGAGGAAAGAGATCTCCACGTCACTTGCCAAGAGCTTCTGACCGACTCATTTGCCATTAGAAGTCTCACAAACAAATCGGTGAATTGTTCCATACATACTATGTCTGGACAATGTATCGGCAATCTGATAAATAAATCATCTGGGGGCTACCAGATTATGAATTCTGTTGAATCTAGCAATGAAGTTCTGGCAGTTTTGACTAGCTTGCAGTCTTTCAGTTACATAGTTACATAGGCTGAAAAAGAACAAGTGTCCATCAAGTTCAGCCTTGCTCACATTCGTTTTTTGCTGTTGATCCAAAAGAAGGAAAAAAAACCAGTGTGAAGCTCTTCCAATTTTGTTTATTGGTATCATGTCTTAAGTTCTCATATCAGACAGATTTTCATTAAAGCCTGCGCAGAGGCTAAAGTATCGGTTTAAAAGGGTTAATGCAGATTATCGCCTGCGCAGAGGCGAATTAGTCAGAACATATAAACAGATATAAACTTTGCAGAAATGTATTCGTACATATTACAACACAGACTGCACATAGTGAACTAATGTAACATGTTACACTAGCTGCCCGTGGGTGTTAAGCTTCATGGTTATGTAGTTTATAACCACGCTTTGTGGGCTGAAACACAGATATGCCTTAATAAAAAATTTAAAGAAAACTAATAAGGCAAAAAAAAAAAAAACAAGAAAAAACTTGTATGCATGGTATATAAGCTTATGTATCCAGTTAAACATGTGGTACCGTAATCATGTATGGCAGGAGTATTACATCAGTCTCATCTCAGTCTCAAATGGGTTCGGGCTCCATGCCTTATGGGCCTCTTCCCCCAGCCTCGGAAGTGTGGGCTTTCAGGCCTGGATCACCCCCATCGGCCTTTACAAGGGGGGGGGGGGGGGCGGGGCCGGGCTTAGGTTGCTGCCGCTCTGCTCGGCGGCCTGGCCCCGGCCCCCTTTCAATTTTGCAACAAACTAGGAAAAAAAAACTCTTGACCCCATAATGGCAGTCAAGTTTATCCTTAGATCAAGAAGCTATTATCCTACAGTTGAAAAATTATATCATTGAATATTATGTTTTTGCAAGTATGCATCTAGTTGCTGTTTAAACATCTGCACAAACTCTGATAAAACTACTTCTTCAGGCAGAGAATTCCACGTCCTTATTGTTCTTACGGTAAAAACCTTTCCTTTGTCTTAGGCTAAATTTTCTTTCTTCCAGTCTAAACGCATGACCTTGTGTCCTGTGTACAGTCCTGTTTGTGAATAGATTTCCACACAATGGTTTGTATTGGCCTCGGATATATTTGTATAATGTTATCATATCCCCTCTCAGGTGACGTTTTTCTAAACTAAAGAGGTTTAAATTTGTGAACCTTTCTTCATAGCTAAAATGTTCCATTCCTTTTTTTTTTTTAATTTTGTAGCCCATTTTTGCACTTTTTCTAGTGCCATAATATCCTTCTTTAGAACAGATGTCTAAAATAGCACAGCATATTCAAGATGTGGCCTTACCAGTTCAAGACGAACATACTCCAGTTTTGACCAGTGTGGTTACTATCACATGGATCCAGCGACTGGCGACTCCAAAAGAATGTTTTTAAAAACAAAATGACATCTCTGGGGATCATTGGACCAGGATCGTGTTGCCTCATGACTGACTTCCCAGTTTCTTCATTTGGAGACCAGACCCAGAAACGCTAGCAACAGATGCTTTCCTTCAACCTTGGCCTCCTTATATACATTATGCTTTCCCACCATTTTGACTCAGATCACGTACTCTTTGAAATGTCTTGTTCTCTCTCTTTGCTGCTGAGAAAATAAAGAAAGAGTTTGAGCATATTCACTTTATGTCATGATATTAGTAAAATCTTGTAATTGTGAATGTACTGGGCCAGAAGCAAGAAAGAGAGAGTGCTATCTACCCCTGCTACACAACTAGACTGAATTGGGTCTGAAGGGAGCACAATGGTGCCTCTATCTGACCCACAAAATAATTCAATATAAATAATTCTGCAACATAAGCCAAGTTACTTTTATTCCACCATCATATTGGATCTGGCAATGGTTGAATCTGTGCAATCTTTTAAAAAAAATGCCAATTAAGGCCTCATTTTAATATTATTGAATTAGCTTTTCAAATGACTTAACATTTAGGAATAAACATTTTGATTAAATTAACTTATGGGTTCAATTATTTGTATAAATATTAAAATATCAAAAAAATATAAATCATATATAAAAAAATATATGAAAAAATACAAACATATTACACAATTATAGAATTATATTTGTCATAACATGAAATGATTTTAATGTATGATTTATGCAAAAATATTAAAGGGAAACTATAGTCACCAGAACAACTACAGCTTATTGTATTTGTTCTGCTGAGTATATTCATCACTTCAGAGAAAAGGCAGTGCTTACATTACAGCCTAGGGATACCTCCACTGGCCACTCCCCAGATGGCTACTAGAGATGCTTCCTGGGGCTCTGCATGGAGACACTGAACTTTCCTCATAGAGATGCACTGATTTAATCATCTGTATGAGGAAAAGCTGATTGGCCAGGGCTGTGTTTGGCTTGTGCTTAATCTTTCCATAATCAGCATCCTTAACAGTCTCAGACAATCCAATGATTTCTTATGGGAAAGCATTGTGATTGGCTCAGTTTACCACTTCTAATTATATCAGCCAAGGAGGCAGATCGGGACAGAGCCAGCAACAGCAGACTGAAATAAAGGTAACATTTTACTATATATAGGGGAGCAAAGGGGGGTCTAGATGGTGTTTATGGTGTTTATAACATTATACGGTCAGGAATACATGTTTGTGTTCCTGACTCTATAGTGTTCCTTTCAATCATTTGAAAACTTACCCAACAATATTAGTTTTTTTTTTTAAATGATTCAACACTGTTTGAAAAACCTTTCCAAATGATGTATCTACAAGTATCCGCTGTCCCACTACTGCACCCACTGTAACTTTAACAAGTGTCATTATTTTTTTTCTTTCCCTGTTGGAGTTAATCTCACCTCAGTGTCCTGGATGGGAAGATTGCTACTTAACTCTGAAAATGTATTTCTAGTTAGCGAATAATGGAGCTGTATTGTTTTTAGAAGTTCAATCCCTTACAAAAAATGAAAAAAACACTCAGATTTCCAAAAAAACAAACTGTTAAAAAGCTTAAAGAAGCAACTAAGAACTGGACATAAAGTTCCGACTCCCCAGCAGCTTTGTGCAGTCGGAGATATGCTGATAGATTTGGCTCCGATGCAGATATGGAAAAAGAAACCATTTAAGGATGTTAAGAAATAAACCCAGCTTCATTTGATTTGCTCCATGATAATAGCACTAATCCGTCTCTATAGGTAAAACTGTGAAACTGAGCTGCCTTTTTCTCCATGACCTTTATGCTAAGGACATATTTTTATTATGTCTAGGAGAATACTTATCATGGCTCATTGGGATATTACACTTAGCTTTGCAGAGGTATTGGTCATAAAAGGCCTATTTTTGTAGAAT
Organism: Pelobates fuscus; assembly: GCF_036172605.1. Taxonomy (NCBI): domain Eukaryota; kingdom Metazoa; phylum Chordata; class Amphibia; order Anura; family Pelobatidae; genus Pelobates; species Pelobates fuscus. Next base: position 131,711,984 of record NC_086321.1, read on the forward strand.
TCATTGTTCTTCAGTCCAGAACTGTTCACAGATCCATGGAGATAGATAAGGAATAAATCTGGAAAGAATAATCCTTTTATACACCGGGCCGAGGTCTATCTCAGTGGTCTCTCAGTGGGTCCTGCATTCACACTCTGTTTTTCAACTACATTTACCCAGATTTTTACAAAAGTGACAAGGTTAGCTTCACACTACTGGTATGTAGTTATATCCATGAAAATAGTTGGGGATACTTTTTTGTTTTGCCTGTTAAGTGTAATTATTTTTAGTGTAATAGCGGTTCACTTGTGCATTTTGCTGTTCTGTTCTTGAGGTTGGTATAATGTATTACCTTCTGTTATGTTATTTGAGGAGGCCAACTAGTTTTCCTGATGGGGAATTCAAAATAAATGTATTATTGAGCCCAAAATGGCAGAACTGAAACACAGATCACATGGAGATATTTTACGGTTGTATACATTTAAAATGTGGAATTCCCAACAATTTCCAGTTTAGTGAACAACCATGAATATGTTTCATAGTATCAGCAGTGGTAAATGAAGAACATCATTACTGATACAAACTTCATAATGAATTGGATATCGGCAGAAGGGAAACGGAATACAAACGCTAGGTTTTTTTCTGTGTTTGTTTTTTAAATTTAAAACGTGACAACTATGGGCATGCGTGTTAAGAGAAATAGCTTGCATTAGTATTATGATTATCGATAAGACTCAGCATTGCTTCTATATCTAGAGTGTCAATATAAAAGCCATAAAGTAAAGACAATTCCATATACCACCCTTCAAAAAACAAATATAAAATAAAATATAAAAATATATCAGTTGATAGATTACAGGTGAGCTCATCACCATCAATTATATTAAATACTACCATGTGTGAAAATTATTATATATAATTTAATAATTATAGAGCTAATAATTATACATATTGCTCTCTTGAAGGTTACAGATAAGAGAATAAAAACAAATCTGGTAGAATAGAATTAGAAAGCACTATAATTAGGTATTTATTTATTGGTGTAGGCGATAAACTACCTTTTTACTTTTTCTCCATTTGTTTCATTACATTATTACTGAAAACACATTTTCATAGTATATTGTGTGTATTTTAAATTCCTTCTAGTTGGCAGAAATATTATCCTAATAGTGGCACATCTGGTAAATGCAGTTAGCCACTGTTCCAATCGACAAATCCCACAGCAGTGCTTTTTTGCCAATCTCTGTTCCTAGTTCCTGTTTGGAAGTGCAGAGCATTACTGTGTGTGGAATATAGGAAAGTTATGTTCCACAAGGAATTCAAATCTCTCAGGGCTGATAGAAATATTCATAGCAGAGGGCTGTGGATTTGGGCATGCTAGAGGAAAGACTTATTGCTTCAATATTTCTCATTGTTTTGATTTTAAATCGGACATTTAAACGGGTTTATTGGAAACAAAACCACTCATTTTGAACAAAGATGTGCGGTTTGCCAACAATTTGTTTCATTTAGAATAGAATTAAGTAATTCATAATAAATGATAAAGTTAAAAGGAGAGTGTTTATTAAGAAATCAGGAGTGAAACACATGCAGACCTCACAGACTCTTCCCATTGCTTGGCCAGTGAGATAGCTCAGTGGGCTAATGCATCATCAGTAGAACCTGTTCAACCCTTGGGCAGGGTTGACTCAGCCCTTCATCCTTCCGAGGTAGATAACATGAGTACCATTAAATTGGGTAAAAGTAACAGCCCCTGGATGTAGGGCTATGATAATTTGAACACCAGAGTAATCTGAATGTACCTTTCCTGGTTAAATACTTTGTGATTATTATTGTAACCCTATTGATTGAGAAGATATAGCAGGTACTGTCAGAACTGGCGTACTGCTTAGGTTCTGGCGCACAGGAAACATTATTCCCTCCTGCATTATATTGACTCTGCCATGGAAGAATATTACACTCTTTGCCTCAAATATCTCCTACGTTACTTTTGCAGTATGTTTTGGGTCATTGTCCATCTGTAAAGAGAAGCTCCATCCAATTTGCTAAATTTGGCTGAATCTGAGCAGACAGTATATCCCAATACACAGACGTCATCCGTCTGCTTCTGTCTTCTGTCACATCATCAATAAACACTAGTGACCCAGTGCCATTGGAAGCCATGCATGCGCATGCATTATTATAAAAAAAATTTACTTCTCCTCCTTTTTCCCTCTGTTGGTTACAGCTTCTCAATTGATCTGTGAACTAAATGGGGAAAAAATGCAACTAATTTGCACCAATTTTATTTTTATTGTTAATCATTTTTTTTTTCAGAAAAAAAACAAATTATTCACATTGCAGTCTATTAACCAGTACATTCTGCTTTTTTTTTTCTTCATCTTTTCAGATTCGTTTCCTTTTTTTCTGCAGTATTTCAGTTTAAACTTACACAAGAATGAAATGTCTGACCTTCACATTTTCTCAGTAATACACATGGATTAAATTCACCAGTAAAAAAAAAAAACTCTACTTCAACATATGAAGAAAGTACAAGTAGGCATTAAAGTTTTACAAGAAACACACTTCAAAAAAGGCAATCATCCAAAATTCAGGGATTCAGCTTTCACAAAAGCATTTGTTTCATGCCATTTACACACAAATAAAATTTAAAAAACGAATGAATTTGCTAGCAATTGTCTTTGGAAAATCTTCCTCAATAAAAAAAAAACCCAAACACAAATAAGAAAAATTTGGGCCTATTTAGACTATTTTGGAGACATATTTGATATATGCAAATCCACTTATAGTTCTGGGAAATTATAACAGAGAAGATGAAAAAAACGAGGGAGGGCTGACATCTTCAGTTCTATAGGAAAGAAAAAAAAGTTACCTGATATCTAAACTCACTGATATCCATATGGATTGTCCTACTCAAGCAGAACATGCAATGTAGGCATTTGACAAATACATGTCTCTATGGCAGCATCACCGCTGAGAAATGCATGTTCCTGGTGTGCCCCCAATTCCCTTTTTTTTTTTCTAAATAAATGACATGTGACATATAATATCTCTGCCACCAACATGTACTGTGGTGCATGACACAGCATTTGAAAAAGATCTGTGAATGCCTTAGAAACGCAGACTCTCTCTTCCTGTGATTCCATTACTACCAATAACAACTGACATTAGTTATGAATGTCATGAGCACTGTTTCAGGCAAACATCTCTACGACATCATGTATAGTCTTCGTAGTCTGACAACTTGATTCTACAGATATATTCATATTCATATTCTTCTGAGATATATTCCAGTGGTTGAGTCCATGTGTAGAGAATATTGAGATGGTGGCCATCAGCCCATGCCCAAACCCATACACAGTTGAGCTACCATAGGTCCAGCACGGATTTTGCCTGTGGCTTCACTCCTACCTATAGTGCTGTGCCAATAGTCAACACAATGCATCCTACACTATTATAATATGCATAAGAGTGGTATTAGGCAACAGCCTACAACCTCTGAAAGCTACTCACTCCAGGATACAATTGTCCAATGCCTATAGCCAGTCCTCCTCAGAAACAAATTAATTATAGGTGGAGACTGGAATGCATAAATGAGCTCAGCCGAAATTAAAACAACCTCCAGCTAGGGAATATGCCCCAAAAAATTAGCAATATCCTAAATTAATCAATGCAGACATTTTACATAAAACATTACATTATGACTATCTGGGTAAGTTACCATCTGGAACAAAGTTTTCTGTTTTAACTCTCACAGTTCACATTGACCATACAAAGTACAATAGAGTCATTCACTAAAGCGTGAATTGTGAATAGTGAAATATTCAAAGTGAACTAAATGGGATAAGACAAGAGTGTCTTCATCCTTCCTGTTATTTAAAATAAAACCTGTCCCATTCTTTTTATATAATGGTGATTAACAGAATGATATCCAGAATTACAACAGGAAGGAACATTTGTAAGATAATAGCATATGCTAATAGCACTCTGACATTGATAAATGAGAATAAATTATTGCCACATCTCTCTTAAGAAATAAAGATATACTATAGACAGAACAATTGAAAAATCAATATTATTTTTTTCATAAAAATCTTTAAGAAAGTAATTTACTCTATAATTTACTTAAATAAATATGTAAATATTCAGTTATCTTTCCTACAATGCATTGTCATGTTAGCAAAGTCAACTGCATCTCGTTATTTCAAAGAAATAGACTTTTACACATTTGAGCATACATATTGAACCAGTATAATTATTAAACTACTGCCCAGGTTAATCTACCTCTTCTTTAACCCCTTCAGGACGGAGTCAATAGTACACGTTCTGATCAAAACAAAACGTAAACAAAAACTGGAATTTGCGCTATATGTCTGTTCAACCGTAATTCACCTCTTTCATATTAAATGCACCCACACTTATTATATATCATTTTGTTCAGGAGAAACAGGGCTTTTTATTTCATATCACATATTTATATATGAAACAATTTATTATGAATAAAATAAAAAAAAACTGTGAGAAATTTAAATATTTTTTTAAATTTGTAGTTTCGCCTCACATTTTAGCTGTAAATGTCATAATACTGTTAGGATTTACTGCAACAAAATGCACATATTTGTAATCAGCGATGTCTCACGAGTACAACAGTACCCCCCATTAACAGGTTTTATGGTGTTTTGGAAAGTTACAGGGTCAAATATAGAACGTTCCATTTTCAAATTGAAATTTGCCAGATTAGTAATGTTACCTTTGAGACGGTGTGGTAGCCCAGGAATGAGAATTACCCCCATAATGGCATACCATTTGAAAAAGTAGACAACCCAAGGTATTGAACGTGGGGTATGTTTAGTCTTTTTTAGTAGCCACTTAGTCACAAACACTGGCCAAAGTTAGCGTTCATATTTGTTTTTGTGTGAAAAAAGCAAAAAACTAATATTTGGCCAGTGTTTGTGACTAAGTGGCTACTAAAAATGACTGGACATACCCCATTTGCAATACCTTGGGTTGTCTACTTTTGCAAATGGTATGCCATCATGGGGGTAATTCTTATTCCTGGGCTACCATACGGTCTCAAAGGCAACATAACTAATCTGGCAAATTTCAATGTCAAAAAAATGAAATGCAAGCCTTATATGTGACTCTCTAACTTTCCAAAACACCATAAAACCTGTACATGGGGGGTACTGTTATTCTTGGGAGATTTCACTAAACACAAATATTAGTGTTTTAAAACAGTAAAACATATTACAACAATAATATAGTCCATAAAAGTGCCGTTTGTTTGTAAAAAATGCAAAAAAAGTCACTTTTACTTAAAATATCATCGTTGTAATACAATTTACCAGTTTTAAACACTAATATTTGAGTTCCCCCTATATACAGGTTTTATGGTGTCTTGGAGAGTTACAGGGTCAAATATAGTGCTTGCGAATTAAATTCTCTGCACTTTCTCCCTATGTTGTCAGGCATGTCAATCAAATTTTAATTAATCAAATGACATAATTATGTTAAAAAATTACTTAAATATACACGTAGAATTTTAATATATATGCATTTATAGGTATTTAAATTCTACGTGTATACTAATGTAATCTTTTATGTAATTATATGTATTTATCTCTCTATATATATATTTGCGGTTATTTGTATTTTATATATAGATAGATATATATAGAAGGTCATTCTAAGTGTATTCTGTTTCCAATATATATATATATATATTAATAACAAAATACAGTTAGAATAAAATTACATATGAATATATAATTTATTTTAAATTTTGTTTCAATATTTTATTTATTTATTTAATTATTTTATTTATTTATTATTGTAATTATACGTATATATATATATATATATATATAGAATATATATGTAGATTATATATATATATATAATATATATACATATTATATATATCTAACATCATTCTAAGTGTATTTTAATACTAATATATATACTAATATTAAAATACATTACGTATGACGTTACATATATATATAATATGTATATATATTATATATAATACATATACATATATTATATATATAAAAAGGCATTTAATTTATTTTTACACTTGTCTATTTTTTTTTTTTTTTACACTACCTACCAGCAGGGGGACTGTCTAATATTTTAGACACCCCCTGCTGGCAGATCCATAGCCAGCTATAAGGGGCCATGTGATCGCTCTTTGAGAGCGATCACATGGCCCCCAGGGGCCTCATTTGCCGGAAGGGGGCTGCCTGGGCTCTCAGGCAGCCCCCCAGAAGAGGATCGCGGCGGAGATGAGTACGCCGGACCTCCAGGGGCTGCAAGCCGTTACGGCGTTCTATGCCGCCGCAACGGCTTTAAAGCCGCGACGGCATAGAACGCCGTAACGGCGTTAAGGGGTTAATATACAATTTGTATACCTCAAAACTTTATAACGCCAAGTTGATAACTTGACTTTGTTTAATATAAAACCACATATCAGCAGGAAGTTTATAACAAAAAGCATATTTTTCTTAATCTTCATACAGAACCTTATAATAATAATCACGATTATCTGTATTGTACCAACATATTCCGCAATGCTGTAAAGTAGGTAAAACAAGACAAACAATTCTAACAAACATGTTTGACACACGGGAACAGTAAGCGAAGAGGGCCCTGCCCAAACAAGCTTACAATCTATGCAGTGCAATTTTGGGCAGGACAAAAAAAAACGCTCTGACTGTTTTCTATGATTTCATTTAGAGATTATATCCACTCTTTTGTTATTGTGTATCTGGATATCATCTTGATTTATTCTCTTAACATCCAGATACACCATGATCATGTGAAAACAATCTTATGGACAATTCTGGACAATGGTCTTTATTGCAAGCTGGAGAAGTGTCTGTCCAATCAAACAGAAGTACAGTTCTTGGGTTACCAAATATCTGTAAACGGTTTTCACATGGATCCCAAGAAACTCTCTGCTATTCTAGATTAGTCTTTGCGTCAAGGTTTAAGAAACATACAAAGGTTTATTGGTTCCTCCAGTTATTATCGAAGGTTCTTGAGAAATTTGTCTTCTATCATTCCACCCATAACTAAGAAGGGCATCAAAACACATTATTGGACTCCTGAAACCATTCATTATTTTACTGTCTTAAGAAATTTTTCACCACTGTCCCTATTATCAGACACAACTCAATCCCTTATTTTCTTTGTATTGGAAGTAGATGCCTAAGAAATAGATGTAGGAGCTATTCTATCGCAAAAATAGTCCCCTTACAAGCCAACGCATCCTTGTGATTTTTATTCTAAGAAATTAACGAAGGCTGAACAAAATTATAACATAAGCAACAGCGAGCCCCTTGCCATCGTGTTAGCTTAAAAAGAATGGAGATATCTGTTGGAAGGTTCTAAGGATCCAGTAATAATTCTCACAGGTCATAAGAAATGTGTCTTTCCTAAGCTAAGCCAAAAGACTGTCTTCCCAATGGGCATGATGGTCTCTTTATCTTTTTCATTTTAATTACATTATTTCCTATAGACCATGCTCTCACAATAATAAAGCCAATGATTTATCCAGACAATTTGAATCTAACAATGCTCTTGACATTAAACCAAATCCTGTTGTTCCTCCTGTAAGAATAGTTTCCACAACTATACTTACCTATTCTTCTTCTATATTGGAAAAATCCTATCTAAACAGCCCCTGGTGACAAATCTCAAGACAAAATTGTATGTTTCTCCTGAAGAAAGATGTGTTCTATTGTCTTTTTTCATGACAACTATACAGCCAGGCTTCCGGGAACTTTTGAAATGTATCTACTTTCTTTTGCAATTTTTGGTGGCCTTCCCTACAATCCGTGCGGATTACTGCACACCTTACCCATACCTGAGAAATCTGGGTTCCATCTAACAATGGATTTTATAATCGATCTAACCCTTCTAGTGAATTGTAGGTAAATTTTCAAAAACAGCGCACATTGTACCTTTTTTGCAGCTGCCTTCTTCTGCTTAATTGAATAAACTCTTCTCTTGGGAGGTGTTTGGTTTACACTGTATTTTTTAACAGATTGTAGCAGATAGAGGTAGTCAGTAGTGATGTCGCGAACATAACATTTTCATTTCGCAAACGGCGAACTTCCTCAAACGTTCGCGAACCGGCGAACCGGGCGAACCGCCATTGACTTCAATGGGCAGGCGAATTTTAAAACCCACAGGGACTCTTTCTGGCCACAATAGTGATGGAAAAGTTGTTTCAAGGGGACTAACACCTGGACTGTGGCATGCCGGATGGGGGTCCATGGCAAAACTCCCATGGAAAATTACACAGTTGATGCAGAGTCTGGTTTTAATCCATAAAGGCCATAAATATCCTAACATTCCTAAATCACAATGGATATGGATTGACACCTGACATATGACATATTGACACCTTGACATATGGATTGACACCTGTCCTCAAAGGCCCTAATACACACTGACACAGAGCAGAATAGGGACTGTTCCCCCTACATAGGGTCACTTGGCAGATATGGATTGACACCTGTCCTCAGGGACCCTGATACACACTGACACAGAGCAGAATAGGGACTGTTCCTCCTACATAGGATTACTTGGCAGATATGGATTGACACCTGTCCTCAGAGACCCTGATACACACTGACACAGAGCAGAATAGGGACTGTTCCCCCTACATAGGGTCACTTGGCAGATATGGATTGACACCTGTCCTCAGGGACCCTGATACACACTGGCACAGAGCAGAATAGGGACTGTTCCCCCTAGATAGGGTCACTTGGCAGATATGGATTGCCACCTGTCCTCAGGGACCCTGATACACACTGACACAGAGCAGAATAGGGACTATTCCTCCTACATAGGGTCACCATTTTTAGCCCAAGGCAGCTCATCTCATCAGGCCTTTTTTAGTCGAATGCATCGCCCACTGTCAGTCCCTTCGGGATCCATCCCTCATTCATCTTAATAAAGGTGAGGTAATCTAGACTTTTTTGACCTAGGTGACTTCTTTTCTTAGTGACAATACCTCCTGCTGCACTGAAGGTCCTTTCTGACAGGACACTTGAAGCGGGGCAGGCCAGAAGTGAAAAAAATGTTTTGTTTTTAAATGCAAGCTATTGTGACACCAGATATGAGTGGTGGCACTGGGCAAGTGGGCACAGTATCCACTGTGAGCCTGACATACAGACGCTTGCAGACAACTAACTGCTATTCAATCTATTACAGTGAAAAAAAAGTTTGTGGGTTTTTAAATGCACGCTATTGTGCCACCAGATATGAGTGGCACTGTGCACTGGCAGAGTACACGCTGTTGGCCTGACACACAGACGCTTGCAGACAACTAACTGCTAATTAATCTATTACAGTGAAAAAAATGTTTTGTTTTTAAATGCAAGCTATTGTGACACCAGATATGAGTGGTGGCACTGGGCAAGTGGGCACAGTATCCACTGTGAGCCTGACACACAGACACTTGCAGACAACTAACTGCTATTCAATCTATTACAGTGAAAAAAAAGTTTGTGGGTTTTTAAATGCACGCTATTGTGCCACCAGATATGAGTGGCACTGTGCACTGGCAGGGTACACGCTGTTGGCCTGACACACAGATGCTTGCAGACAACTAACTGCTATTCAATCTTTAACAGTGAAAAAAGTTTTTTGTTTTTAAATGCATGCTATTGTGACACCAGATATGAGTGGTGGCACTGGGCAAGTGGGCACAGTATCCACTGTGAGCCTGACACACAGACGCTTGCAGACAACTAACTGCTATTCAATCTATTACAGTGAATAAAAAGTTTGTGGGTTTTTAAATGCACGCTATTGTGCCACCAGATATGAGTGGCACTGTGCACACTGGCAGAGTACACGCTGTTGGCCTGACACACAGACGCTTGCAGACAACTAACTGCTAATTAATCTATTACAGTGAAAAAAAATGTTTTGTTTTTAAATGCAAGCTATTGTGGCACTGGGCAAGTGGGCACAGTATCCACTGTGAGCCTGACACAGAAGCTGGCAGGCAAGCAAGCAACTGCAATTAGATTACACACACAAAAAAAAAGCAGACTGATGTTCTAGCCCTAAAAAGGGCTTTTTGGGTGCTGTCCTTACAGCAGAGATCAGATGAGTCCTTCAGGACTGTAGTGGACACTGAATACACTAGCCTAGCTATACATTTCCCTATCAAATGAGCAGCAGCTACACTTTCCCTCCTCTATCTAAGAATGCAGCTTCAGAATGAATCTAAAATGGATGCTGTACAGGAGGTGGGAGGGTCTGGAAGGGAGGGTCTGCTGCTGATTGGCTGGAATGTGTCTGCTGACTGTGAGGCACAGGGTCAAAGTTTATTCAATGATGAAGAATAGGGGGCGGATCGAACCACGCATGTGTTCGCCCACCGTGGCGAACGCTAACACACTATGTTCGCCAGGAACTATTCGCCAGCTAACAGTTCGGTGCATCACTAGTAGTCAGCAGTGTTAATTTTGTCAACTAACAGTTTTTTTTTTTTTGAGATTTAATCGACTAAAACTAAAACAATTCAGATGACTAAAATACAACTAAAACTAAAATGTAATGTAAAAGACTATGACTAAAACTAAATTTAAAATTTCCACGAAAATTAACACTGTGCAGAGGGGCTGTGGAAGGAGCAAAAGACAGACCAGGGCTTGGTAGAGACAACTAGAAGGCTGAGAGGACACAGAGACACAGAAAGTGGCTGGGGAAGGGGCAAAAGAGACAGATAGAGGCTTAAGCTAAACCCATTAGATTTTAGTCATGTCTACTAAAATCTACTGGAGATGTAGTCGATTAAAACTAGACTAAAACTAAAACAATTCAGATGACTAAAATAAGACTAGAACTAAAATGGCTATCAGTTTTCGCACCGGGGCCCCATGAGTTGTGTGTATGCCACTGGCCATGTGTGTGTATGTAGTAGGTAGTGTGTCTATTAGACAGTGTGTGTCTGTTCGTGTATGTAATCATCAAATCAAATATTTCAAAGTATGTATTAGGCAGTGTGTGAGTATCAGGTATGTGGAATTTATATATTCTTTCACCCGGCACATGCAATTCCGGACGCCAAGCAGGAAGATTTTTTTTTAAATTCTTTTAGGGCTGCCTTGGGGGGTGGTTGGTGCCAGGCAGGGAGTGTATCTCTGGCAGGCATGCCAGGACACCTTAACTGTACCTAGCTGCTGCTCATAGGGAGATGTGAGGAGCAGTAGCATCCAACCACTCCTCAGCATGACATCATATCCTGGCAGCCAACACGCTGTAAAGTGCACAGTGATTGTGGGATAGGCTTGTAATTTGTGATGTGTGAGAGAATGTGTAGTTTGTGTATGGGTCAGTGTTTGTCGTTGTGTTTTTGTATGGGTCAGTGTGCAGTGTGTTCGTTTATGGGTCCGTGTATGTACGTGTGCAGTATGTTTCTGTATGGGTCATTGTGTGTGTGTCAGTGTGTTTGTGCATGGGTCAGCGTGTGTGAGTGGCAGTGTTCGTATGTGGGTCAGTGTGTGTCTGTGTGCAGTGTGCTTCTGTGTGGGCCATTGTGTGTGTGTCAGTGTGCAGTGTTTTTGTGTATGGGTCGCTACTCCCTGTTCCCCAGTCTGTTTCTTACTATTTATGTGTCATCTCACTAAAAAAAGATCAAGCAAGCATATACTTGAGGGTCCATTTACTAAACAGTGATTCGATAAGTCTTAAGTCAAAATCGCCAAGTTGGAAAACTTTTTTTTAACTAAGGTGAGATGGAGATTATTTAAACTTTTTTTTTTGTGTGGCAAAAAACACACAAGGTACACTGTGAAGAGGGTAAGAGACTCTAGCAAAGAATAAAATAAAAATAAAAGATTAATTTAAGAAGAGTGAAGGAAAAAAACAGAGGAAAAGTTGACGAGAGTGAGTGTATATACACTATTCTATACTACTCTTGCAAAGAGAGAACTACTCCACACATAAAGTATTACAGGTTTCTTAAGTGCTTTATATGTCTGGCGTTTGTCATTTTCTTGAACGTTTGTAAAAGTGCTGATTTCAATAGAAATCGGTTCTTTTATAATTCTTGGCAAAAACACCTCCCTGTCTGTCACATAGACCCTTTTCAATGAGCTGAACTAGAGCTCACTGGGAAGCATTATAAAGCTGTTACATAGTTACATAGCTGAAAAGAGACTTGTGTCCATCAAGTTCAGCCTTCCTCACATATGCTTTTGCTGTTGATCCAAAAGAAGGCAAAAAACCCAGTCTGAAGCGCTTCCAATTTTGCAACAAACTAGGAAAAAATTCCTTCTTGACCCCAAAATAACAGTCAGATGTCTCCTTGGATCAAGCAGCTATTACCCCACTAATTAGAAATTATATCCCTGTATGTTATGTTTTTGCAAGTATTTATCCAATTGCAGTTTAAACATCTGTAGTGACTCTGACAAAACCACCTCTTCAGGCAAAGAATTCCATATCCTTATTGCTCTTACTGTAAAAAAACCTTTTCTTTGCCTTAGGTGAAATCTCCTTTCTTCAAGCCTAAATGTGTGACCTTGTGTCCTATGTATGGCCCTGTTTATGAATAGATTTCCAGATAATGGTTTGTACTGGCCCCGAATATATTTGTATAATGTTATCATATCCCCTCTCAGGCGCCGTTTTTTCAAACTAAAGAGATTTACATTTTTTAACCTTTTTTCATAACTAAAATGCTCCATTCCTTTTTTATCAATTTTGTAGCTTGTCTCTGCACTTTTTCTAGTGCCATGATATCTTTCTTTAGAACAGGTGCCCAACATTACACACCATATTCAAGGTGTGGTCTTACCAGCGATTTATAAAGAGGCAAAATTATATTTTCATCTCGAGAATTTATGCCCCTATTTATACATGACAAAACCTTACTGGCCTTAGCAACGGCAGATTGACATTGCATATTGCTACCTAATTTGTTGTCTATAACAATTCCCAAATCCTTCTCGTGTTTGGTTATCCCTAGTTCACTACCATTTAGGGTGTAAATTGCTTGTGCATTCTTAACCCCGAAGTGCATAACTTTGCATTTTTCTACGTTAAATTCCATCTGCCATTTTAGTGCCCAGTCCCCCAATCTATCCAAATCCCTCTGCAGCAAGGCAATATCCTGCTCACATTTTATTACTTTACAAAGTTTTGTGTCATCTGCAAACACTGATACATGGCTTTCAATGCCCATTTCAAGATCATTTATAAATATGTTAAATAGAAGCAGTCCCAAAACAGAACCCTGAGGGACACCACTTACCACTTTTGTCCAGCTTGACAATTTACCATTTATGACAACTCGTTGTACTCTATCCTTAAGCCAATGTTCTACCCAAGAACAAGAATATTCATCTAGACCAATTTCTTTTAGTTTGAAGACTAACCTATTGTGAGGAACCGTATCAAATGCCTTGGCAAAATCCAAATAGATCACATCCACTGCAACACCCTGATCTATATTTCTACTTACTTCTTCGTAGAATTCAATTAGGTTAGTTTGACATGACCTATGTTTCATAAAACCATGCTAATTATTGCTAATAACACAGTTCTTCCCAATGAATTCCTGAATATTATCCCTTAATAGCCGTTCAAATAATTTCCCAGTCACAGAAGTTAAGCTCCCAGGTCTATAATTTCCAGGCAAGGATTTTGAACCCTTTTTAAATATAGGAACAGCATCTGCCTTCCTCCAATCCTCCGGTACAATACCTGAAACAAAAGAATCTTGAAAAATTAAACACAGAGGTTCACTTATTTCCCCACTTAGCATCTTAAGTACTCGTGGGTGAATACCGTCAGGCCCTGGAGCTTTATTTACATTAATTTTCTTTAATAGCTGTAGCACCTTGTCTCGAGTTATCCAATCACAAGTTATCTGCAAGTTTGCTGCAGCAATCATTTGCATATCTCTTGCCATAGGATCCTCATTAATATATACTGAAGAAAAATAGTTATTTAAAATTTCTGCCTTTTCCTGGTCTTCATTGACTAACAGACCCATCTCTGTTTTCAGTGTACCTACACTTTCATTTTTTTGTTTTTTTAGAATTAATGTACTTGAAAAAAATTTGGGGGTTGGTTTTGCATTCTTTGGCTATCAATTTCTCATTTTCTAGTTTAGCCACTTTAATTGCCTTTTTGCAAGTATTATTGGCTTCCTTATATCTTATATAGGATGCCTCTGATTTGTCCGATTTAAATGCTTTAAAAGTCCTTTTCTTATTTTTAATCTCTTGTTTTACTTCTCTACTAAGCCACAAGGTTTTAATTTGTTTCTTTTATATTTATTACCCAATGGTACATACTGTGAAATGTACCTTTCTAATATTTGTTTCCATTTATCCTCAGTGTTTTTATCACTAAGGAGTTTCTGCCAGTCGATATATGGTGTAGAGCTGCCCTAATCGTATTAAAATTGGCTTTTTTTAAATTATACATTTTAATATACCCCACGTGCTTTTGCTTTTTTGAGTTTATTTCAAAAGTTACCATATTGTGATCACTATTTCCCAAATGCTCCCCTACTTGAATATTGGTTAAATGATTAACATTGTTTGTTATAACGAGATCCAGACAAGCATCATTTCTAGTTGGTGCTTGTACCAGTTGTGACATAAAGGTGTCATTTAACACATTCAAAAACCGGATTCCCCTAGCTGAAGTACTAGTCCCTCTATCCCAATTTATGTCCGGGTAATTAAAATCTCCAATAATGAATGTGTTACCCCGATTTGCAGCTTTACCAATTTGCTCTAACAGCAGTTCTTCCTCATTAATATTTACATTTGGTGGTTTATAACATATCCCAACCAATAACGTATTTCCCTTTGTTTGCCTCAAGCAGATATCTACCCATAAAGCTTCCACATTTTCCTCGTCACACTCCACATGCCTAAGATTTGACTTTAACTCATGGCTGACATACAAACATACCCCACCACCCTTCATATTTTTCCTATCCTTTCTAAATAACGTGTACCCATTTAAGTTAACTGCCCAGTCATGTGTCTCATCCCACCATGTTTCTGTTATGCCTATTATATCGTATTGTTTAGTGTATGCTATTTCCTTTAGTTCCCCCATTTTGTTATATAGGCTCCTTGCATTAGTAAGCATACATTTAATATTACCATGAGTCATTTGTACTTTTTGTGAATTATCAATATTGCATACCTCCTCTGTTCTTAGCTTCCCCCTCCCCCCATCTCCACCCCCTTTGTTCTGAGCTAAAGCCCATCTTGTTTCTATCCTATCTCCATTTTCTAGATTGCTTTGACCCTCCCCACCTACTACTAGTTTAAAATCTCCTCCAACCTTCTAGCCATCCTATCCCCCAGCACAGCAGACCCTCTTCTGTTTAGGTGCAATCCATCACGACTATACAGGTTGTACCCAAGCGCAAAATCGGCCCAGTGCTCTAAAAACCCCAAACCCTCTTTCCTGCACCAGGACTTCAGCCACGCATTGACCTCTCTAATCTCCCGCTGCCTTTCTGCTGTAGCGCGCGGCTCAGGTAATATTTCTGAAAATATTACCTTGGAGGTCCTTTTCTTTAGCTTACTTCCTAGATCCCTGAACTCACTCTTTAGGACCTTCCATTTTCCTCTGACTTTGTCATTGGTAGCAATATGGACCATGACAGCTGGGTCATCCCCAGCCCCTCCCAATAATCCTTCCACTCTGTCGGCAACATGCCGGACCCGAGCACCCGGGAGACAGCAAACTGTCCGGTTGAGTCGATCAGAGTGGCAGATTACCCTATCTACTCTCTTAATAATAGAGTCCCCTACCACCACAATCTGTCTAGACTTCCTTACCCTCTCAACCCCACCTGTACTAGAGGGGCTGTTCCCACGGCTGTTAGAAGGAACAGCTTCCTACAGTACAGCTACTCCTGAGCTGATGCTCCCAACATCTTCACTCAAACGGGCAAATCTGTCAGGCTCCACAAGATCAGGACTAGCTAAACCTTTCCTCTTCCCTCCCCCCCTGCTTCCTCGCCCCACTGTTACCCAGCTATGTGCCTGTTCTCCAACTGCCTCATCTCCTCCCACTCTACTACCTGCACCCACTAAACTCTGCTCAGTAAGCAGCAGACTCCTCTCAAGATTATCAATCTCCCTCAGTGTTGCTATTTGCCTCTCCAGATCTCCAATCCGAGCTTCCAGAAAAGCCACTCGCTCACACCCATCACAGAGGTATGGACCCTGGACAGATTTATCCAGGCATGCATACATGCAGCAGGATGTGCACCGAGTAAAACTTGTAATCGTGCTAGCACTCATCCCCAGTTACAAAAAACACAAGTGAGCAAAAACAATATTTACCCTCTTGGTTTAAACTCCCTTGTAGGTTTCAACTCCTACTTTAAATAGCCTACTTTCAAGCAAACTCCAGTGAGCACGTTCTGTGAGTCAGTAGTGGGTTTATATTGGCAATACAAATCCCACACAGGTGGAAATTAAGGAGCACTCCCCCTAATTAGCTCAGCAGCAGCAGCACCCACAAGGAGGGGAATAGAAACAACAAGAGAGGGAAAAATAAAAAAAGGAGGGAAAACGTTTTAAATAAAATCAGCAAGGAGAAAATATAGAAGAAAAAAAAACGGACAAAGTTTCAATATATCCAGCAAAGAAAAAAAAATATATATGAAAAGGGGAAAAAAGTTAAAAAAAAATTAAAATAAATCAAAACAGCAAGGAGAAAAATAAATTAAAAAGGGTAAAAGTTAAAAATAAAATACAAAACAAAAAAATTAAACCTGCTTTTTTCCACTTGGTATTAACTACAATAACCACAGTCCACCAGTTCTCCAACAAACTCCTGTTGTTTTAACTCCTACTTAAAAGAGACTACTTTAAATAGCCTACTTTCAAGCAAACTCCAGTGAGCATGCGCACACTTGCGGATCCAGCTCAGAAACTTCTCAATGAGAAGCCTCTGATTGGAGTATTCCATGGCACAGAAAATAAGCACATTTTCTTTGGGAGTACATTGACGAAATTATTCAAAAAAATTGGTGGAACGTGTGACGTGTGAGAAATGATGGACTTGATTGATGCATGTGTCTTTTCAGCTAAATACTTGTGACACAATGGAACTATGTTATGAGGGGTCGGCAAAATGGATCTTTACCTAGGGAAGACCGTGTGGATCACTCGTGTTTATATTTCATGTTTCTGGATATACTCACCTTGACAGGAGCAGCTCAACTCCATAATTCAGTGCTTTCTACACAATATCTAGAAGTGAAATGTTAACAGTGTAGGTGACATATATGTAGAGAATGGCAAAGTTCTGCAATGCATGAGTGTGCATTTTACACTATTAGAACTTCCCTACACAGAGGTATATGGTTTTCTCCACAATGTCCATCCATCTCTCTGTCCATCTGTTCATCAGGCATATGTCTGTATTTCTGTCTATCTATCTGAAGCTAATAATAGGCAAATCAAATTTGTAAAAAAAAAAAACAAAACATACAATGAAAGAATACAAATGGCACTTTTGAACGTTACACCGTTAATGGAAATGAATAAAGCTTCTGCCTCCATCTAACAAATATATTTATGACTATATCTGTATGTATAAGATTGTAAAACCAATTTATTATGTATTGATACACCTTTACCATGCAATGAACCCCACTGAAAATGTATAAAGAACAGAGTTAGCCATGTTTGGATTTAGATTTGGGTTTGGGGTTTATTTTGTTTGAGTTTAGATTTCCCCATTTAACTTTGCATTCACGTGCATTGAACACTAGATTTGTATTGAATAATTCTCAATGCAGGTAAGAGCAGAAACTGCTTTTCTAAAGTATTTAGAGTTGCCACTTGGTGGGCATTTCCTCACAAGTCCATCTCCAAAGTGTTGTTTCTTTCACGGACCCAGTGCCAGTATGGAATCTTGCCATTCTTACAGTAATCTGAAGTAAGGAGAAAATGAGCTGGCATTGTAGAAAGGCTTGGCACACTATTTACTGCACAATGAACGCTTCCAGTCATTTCTGTAGAACGTCTTGTTGTACAACAACCTTTTGGTACTAACCATTTTTTAAAGAAAACATTTCATTATTTAGTAAACATCTGTTCTCATCTGCTTTATAAAACCAACATTCATGTTACCTTATAAGTTATTTATCCTCAACATAACAAAATTCACTATTTGTCATTGTATTAGTTAGAAAATTACATATGGAATAGGTTGTCCTATGTAACATAGGGCTGTCAAGCATCATAACAGCTCATCAGTAACTAATCCTGGGACCTCTTTTAACTGCCTAATCCATCCCCCTCCTTAGTCGCCCACGGCCAAATGTTATAGGCATCAGAACAAATCGATTTAGCCCAGGGCTCGAGTCCTGCAGGAACGCGTGGGAACGGCGTTCCTGCACTTTTTTCACAGCAGGAACGCCGTTCCCCCTGCAGGCACTCAGGGGGCGGCAAAAAATGCCGCCCCCAAATGCCCTCTGTTCCCCCTGTCATGGGGGGGCCACCTGATTGTCCCCCCTCCTCACCCCCGGCGGGCGGCTCTCTCTCCCTGTCACACGCGGCGAGGGAGCTGTGTCCTCTCTGCTCCCTCTCGCCGCGTGGGTTGTCTGCTGATGCCGGGAGCCGGAATATGACGTCATATTCCGGCTCCCTGCATCCGAAAACGGCGCGCGGCGAGAGGGAGCAGAGAGGACACAGCTCCCTCGCCGCGTGTGACAGGGAGAGAGCCGCCCGCCGGGGGGGAGGAGGGGGGCAATCAGGTGGCCCCCCCATGCCAGCCTCACTGCAGCCCCACTGGACCCCAGGGACCCATCCATGCCAGCTTTCCTGAAAGGTAGGGAGGCTGGGTGGGTGGGCAATGTTTATTTGAATAATTTGCATATATGTATGTCTGTTAGTGTATGTGTATGTATGTCTGTGTGTATGTCTGTTAGTGTATGTGTATGTATGTCTGTGTGTATGTCTGTTAGTGTATGTGTGTGTATGTCTGTTAGTGTATGTGTATGTATGTCTGTATGTATGTCTGTTAGTGTATGTGTATGTATGTGTGTGTGTATGTCTGTTAGTGTATGTGTATGTCTGTTAGTGTATGTCTGTTAGTGTATGTGTATGTCTGTTAGTGTATGTGTGTTAGTCTATGTATGTGTGTGTATGTCTGTTAGTGTATGTGTATGTCTGTTAGTGTATGTGTGTGTCTGTTAGTGTATGTGTATGTATGTGTGTGTATGTCTGTTAGTGTATGTGTGTGTGTGTGTATGTCTGTTAGTGTATGTGTATGTATGTGTGTGTGTGTATGTCTGTTAGTGTGTGTGTGTATGTCTGTTAGTGTATGTGTGTATGTCTGTTAGTGTGTGCGTGTGTGTGTGTATGTCTGTTTGTGTGTGTGTATGTCTGTTAGTCTATGTGTGTGTATGTTAGTTCATGTCTGTTGGTGTATGTATGTGTGTGTTTGTGTCAGTGTGTGTGTGTGTGTATGAGTGTATTTACGTCTGTTATCATATGTACGTGTGTGTGAGTGTATGTGCTTCTGTTAGTGTATGCATGTTTGCGTGTATGTGCTTCTGTTAGTGTATGCATGTGTGTGTGCGTATGAGTGTATGTGCTTCTGTTAGTGTATGCATGTTTGCGTGTATGTGCTTCTGTTAGTGTATGCATGTGTGTGCGTATGAGTGTATGTGCTTCTGTTAGTGTATGCACATGTTTGCGTGTATGTGCTTCTGTTAGTGTATGTTTGTAAGTGTCTGTCAAATCAGTGAGAGTCTGTTTGTCATTTAGTGCGTGTGGCTATTAGTGTGTGTCTGTCAGTGTGTTTGTGTGTGTCTCTCTGTCAATGAATGAGTGTGTGTCAGTGAATGTGTGTGTGTGTCAAATCAGTGACGTCTGTGTGTTTGTCACGTAGTGTGTGTGTTACTGTCAGTGTGTATCTGCCAGTGTGGGTGTCTGTCAGAGAGTGTGCTTAGAGGGACACTATAGGCACCCAGACAATTTCAGCTCATTGAAGTGGTCTGGGTGCAGTGTCCCAGTCCCCTTAACCCCTTAAGGACCAAACTTCTGGAATAAAAAGGAATCATGACGTGTCACACACGTCATGTGTCCTTAAGGGGTTAAACCTGCAAGTGTAATTATTGCGGTTTCTCAGAAACTGCAATAATTACCTTGAGGGGTAACTCCACCTCTAGTGGCTGTCTATCAGACACTAGAGGGACTTTCGGGTGGTTAGGTGACCAAAAGTCGCCTAACTGATGCTGGACGTCCTCACCCCTGTGCATGAGGACATCCAGCATCTGCTAAATACCCATAGGATTTTAACCCCATCAGTGTCGAATGAGGGAGGGGGGGCACTACAGGGAATTATAGTGCCAGGAAAACAGCTTTGTTTTCCTGGCACTATAGTATTTCTTTAAAAGGAGCAGGAAAAGGTGGAGTCTAAAGAGGAAGGGGTAGGTTCTTAATCAGGAAGCGGTGCGCCCTTGACAGGAAGGGGTGGTAAATTTAGATTGGGGGGTGCTCCGGTATAGTCATGCCTAGGGCAGCACAAAATTAAAATACACCACTGTGTGAGTGTCTGAGTATGTGTGTGCGTCTGTGAGTGTCTGAGTGCATGTGTATGTGTGTGCACGCGTTTATATATGCATACGAGTGGGGTTTTTTTTGGTGGGGGAGAGTTCCCACACTTTTTTCCCCAGGACTTGACCCCTGATTTAGCCCTTTTAATTTTGAACATGGTCTTGCTGCTAACACAGCCTATCTTCATAGAAGTAGAGAAAGCCTACTGCAGGTAGCTCACAACCAGACTCTAGATCAGGGGTAGCAAACCTTTGGCACTCCATATGTTGTGGACAAGAATTTTACAATGTTCCAGATTCTGCAGATTCAAACATCCCCTGTAGGCATGGAGCATTAAGAGTTTGACATGACCACATTGAAAAGCAAGAGAAAAATGGGATGGTGATGATCACACATATGACAGTATATATACACTCTAGGGACAGCCAATTAATCAATATGTATAAATTAGAATCAATTTTTTAAATGATGTTAATAATTTTGTTCCATTAGGTCTCAACTTGTTTTCAATCCATCTCTGTACGTAAAAGGATATTCTAGGTGACTTCAGGTGCTTGGGTTGGTTCACTTAACGAGCCTTACATACCAAACTATTTTATAACCATACCTGCACTTTATAATTAAGGATGACATAAAGTTTGAAAACTGGAGAAGCAGCTTATTGTTGTAACTGCACTAATGAGATGTTTAGAATTGGCCGCAGTAATTAGAATGATTCTTAAATTTCCAGAGAGAGAGCAGAGCCATTTTAAGGACACACACACAAGTACATTGGCGTAATAATGAAAAGAGCTGATTAGCTATAATTTCATTTCCTGCTAGGAAAGTTTATTTTAATTAAAAAAAAAAATATATATTTTGGAAAGACTTAGCTATATAAATAAAGGGTGTAAACTGTTGGTAGAACTTTCATTCTTATACGGATAGGTTTTACGTTTCTAAATATTGGCTCAATTACTGGATGGCAACATTGCGTTATTACTAGAAAGCAAATTTGTGTAAGTAAGATTTGCTTGCCTGAAGCCAGCCCCAAGATCCATACTATTCATGGGTGCATCACTAAACTTGAAAAACCCCACAGAATATACCTGTAAACAATAATTTCTTGATGTCCACTCAATAGGTTCTATTCCCCATAGAACCAAACTAAAAAATACATATATAACAGAATGGGGAGCAAATCAATATAAAATTAATCAATATAGCTTTATTAAAATTACCAAACAAACATAGTCTCTATGATAAACATCAAAGGGCACTTGTAACAAAACAAAGTTAATATACTATGCAATAACAATATTATACAAAAAAGATGATCAATATCCCAGTGTACAGAAAATAACTATTGCAAAAATCAAAGTACACAGTATCTACACAGTATCTATACGTCAAATCAGAAATTGTTAACCTGCTAGATGCCACAAATCATGGAAAAATGCAATAATCACAGAAAAAACAAAATACATACCAAAAATGTACAAGTAAATTATATTGAGAGAGGGAGGATAATCAAGGAAATGCCTACAAGGTGTCGGTGAAAATGCCTTTTTCAAAGGAGCATCCGTTCACACAGAAATGGTTTTATTGCATCAGTGAGGAACACCTGATAGACTGCACAGATAAAGTGATTATATATGATTCATTGCTTCAAAATGTGTGCTACGTCTTTAACCCCTTAGTGACCAGGCCATTTTTAAATTTTCTTACCGTTAAGTAACAGGACTGTTTTTACATTTCTGCGGTGTGTGTTTTGCTGTAATTTTCCTCTTACTCATTTACTGTACCCACACATATTATATACTGTTTTCTCGACATTAAATTGTCTTTCTGAAGATACCATTATTTTCATCATATCACTTACTATAAAAAAATTTATAAAATATGATGTAAAAAAAAGCACACCTTTTCTAACTTTGACCCCCAAAATCTGTTACGCATCTACAACCGCCAAAAAACACCCGTGCTAAATAGTTTCTAAATTTTGTTCTGAGTTTAGAAATACTGAATTTTAACATGTTCTTAGCTCTTTTTTTGCAAGTTATAGGGCTATAAGTACAACTAGAATATTGCTGTTTCAAAATATAGATTTTTAAAATTTATCAATAGTGACATTATAACACTGTTATCTGTCATAAATCTCTGAATCACACCTTACATGTACATCTTTTTTTTTTTTAAAGTACACAACCCAGGGTATTCAATATGGGGTATGTCCAGTCTTTTTTAGTAGCCACTTAGTCACAAACACTGGCTAAAGTTAGTGTTCATATTTGTTTGTGTGTGAAAAATGCAAAAAACGAATTTGAACGCTACTTTTGGCCAGTGTTTGTGACTGAGTGGCTACTCAAAAATACTGGACATACCCCATTTGCAATACCTTGGGTTGTCTACTTTTGCAAATGGTATGCTATCATAGGGGTAATTCTTATTCCTGGGCTACCATACTCTTTCAAAGGCAACATTACCAATCTGGCAAATTTCAATGTGAAAAAAAGGAAATGCAAGTCTTATATTTGGCTCTGTAACTTTTGAAAAGACCATAAAACCTGTACATGGGGTGTTCAGTTTTACTTGCGACACTCCGCGGAACACAAATATTAGTGTTGCAAAACAGTAAAATGTATCACAACAATTATATCATCAGTCAAAGTGCCGTTTTTGTGTGAAAAATGCAAACAACGGCCCTTTCACTGACGATATCATCGTTGTGATATGTTTTACTGTTTTGAAGAACTAATATTTGTGTCCAGCAAAGTCTCCAGAGTAAAACAGTACCCCCCCATATACAGGTTTTATGGTGTCTTGGAAAGTTACAGGGTTAAATATAGGGCTTGTGAACCAAATTCTCTGGACTTCCGGCCTGGGTTGTCAGGCAGATCCCTCAAATTGTAATTAATAAAATGACTTAATTATGCAAAAATGTTATATTTGTATAATCTAAATATATATGTGTTTATTTATATATAAATATTTATATACATATATATACATATTTATAACGTCATTCTAAATGTATTTTGATATATATATATATATATATATATATATATCAAAATACAGTTAGAACAAATTTAAACTGGTATATCGTTTTTTAAATGTAATTTTTTTAATTATTTGTTTATTTATATATATATATTAACTTTATATAACTATATATTAAATTAACTTCACTCTAAGAGTATTTTAACATTTATATATATATATATATATATATATATATATATATATATATGTGGCAAAACCGACCTCGCCACGTGTCCTTGGAGGGGGCTGATTGCCCGCCTCTTGCCTTTGGACTATGGACCAGACTTTATGGGAATGTGATACCCCAGATAGCTATACCATGGAGCCTATTCATATAATGAAAGACTATGGGAAAGACTTTAGCTCCATGGCAATTGTACTGTGTGAATAGGATCTGCGCGCTATTCGGTAGTTTTGTGCGCTCAGATCCCAGCTATCTGGGGATATGTGAAATGTCTGTGTGTTATGGATAAAAAGTAACTTTCTGTATTTTAAAGTGTTTTATGTCTTTCTGTAACCATGTGGTTAATGGAGTCTGCTTCTAGCCCTGGATAATTGGATTACTTTCCTCTTTGTCTCCAGGATAGAGGCCTATGTAAAACCTTTCTAAACTGGTTTGCCATGCGGCTAGTAAGGGACAAAAGATACTTTTAGTAACTTTTAACCCCTGGTCGGATTCATGCCATTTTTTAATATGTTGTTCCCCTGAATGGATTGATTGTGGATATGTATTTTTATGTGAATGTGATGTATGGTTTTAAAGTTATGAAAGTTGTGTAAAAGTATATTTTACACTGTATGCATAATGGGATTATGTGTCACACTAAGGGGAGGGGATGTGTGGGAGGTAACATCTATGTCATTGGTTATTTTATGCCTCCCCCTGGGTGTGGCCTGTATGTGTGAGATGGAAATAAAAGCCGGGCTGGATGAGCCAGTCCAGAGTTCCTTTTTAACCCTCAAAATGAAGTGTCGTCTCGGGGAATTGGATTGTAAGCTGACTGCCAGGAGTGTAAGCGGATTGTATGCTTTTCTTGTTCAGCTCGGAGTGTTATCTTGTATCCAGTTCAGGAGTTTGGTGTTCTGCAGTAGCTGTGCCTGTCTCTCAAAAAGGGGATTATCGCCTAAACAGATTTTAACCCCTTGTCTGCTGAAACGGTCCGTTACAATATATTTATTAAAATACACTTAAAATAATGGATTGTGTATGAGTATGTGCATATAATAGTACTTAGATTATATATATGATCCAAATACTTTTATTAACTTTTTTAAACTTTTCAAGAAGCTTAGAAGCTTTAAACTTTTTTAAGAAGCTTAGGTGACAGTTGAATCTGTATGCAAAGCCGGAATATCAACCAGACTGTATAGGTGGCTGTGTATGACCCGGGCTCCAGCTCTGTCTGTGAAGAGGCTCTCCCTGCTCGACTCTGCGTCACCTCACTTTGTCAAGAGAGCCTTGTGGTCTACACCTATATCAGGTGCAGATCACTTTAAGAGTTCCCTCACTCTCATGGTACCCTGGCACTTCTCAACGACTCATATCAACTAGTGCTCTGAGTTATTTAATTAACTGTGGAAACTGCCAAGGAGTTGCACCTGGTATATGTAAAGGTCACAGTGGTCCCCCACCGGAGAATAACACTCCCAAGAATGCACTCCACTGGACAACCAGTGGATAACACTCCTCTTACAAAAAAGGTAAGCAGGAGAGGGACATATGGAAAAATATATACTTCCCCAAACACAGGCAGCCTCCTTCCCTTCAACACATCAGCACTCAGACACAACACACACAACAGTCAGCCACTCTCAGACTCTTTTCCATTCAAAAAATCCCCCACACACCACTCAACAAGCACATAAAGGCACACTCGGCCTACCCCTCACATACAACTCACAGCCTTCTCCTCACACAACACCCAGCCACTACACACTCTTGCACAACATACAACCACCATACGTGACACTCATCCTCCTTCTATTCACACAACAGAGCCCACAGCTCTAGGAGGGAGCCTCAGTCTGACATCCTACCTAGGGGGGCGGAGCCAAACAGCTGAGCGAGACGGACGCACATCTCATGAGCTCCGTTATACACAGCGCTATTTGCAGCTTCCAAATACCTCCGGTGACCCGAACCCGGGAGAGACAAGCACCCACACTCACAATGGGTCACAAAACAAAAAAGCAAAAACCCGACAAGCCCAGGATGAGCATGAATATCGGGGACCTCCTGAGACAAGCGCACGCAGTAAGCGGACCCAAGATGGCCGCCGAATACAACGACTTTTCAGATTCCTCTGAGGAAATGCTGCCAGACAGGGGATCTACTATACCACCTTTACCTCCACCCCCGGCAGTCCCTCGAGGAGATGACTCCCAACCAGTGACAATGGCTGTCCTGAAGGACCTGCTAGCCAGCCTTCAGAAAACCATTCAGGCCGATGTGGCCTCCCTCTGCTCGGACCTCTCAGGCCTTGTGGGTCGTATAGAGACCGTGGAAACAACATCCACGCAACAATCCCAACGGCTCGCATCCCTGGAAGACGAAGTGCGATGCCTTAAAAAACACCAACTTACCTTTGAGCAACGCTTTGCACTCCTGGAAGACGCCCGGCGCCGCAATAACATTAAGGCCCGTGGCGTCCCAGACGACCTGCAGACGGCAGAACTCCCACACCTGGCACGGCGACTGATCAGGGCCTTGCTGACTCCCAAAAGGGCCAGAGGCATCAACATCACTGGGACCTTCCGAATCCCAAAACCACAGAGAGCACCGGAATCCGCCACAAGCGGCATCGTGATACATTTTTCCTGGAACGGGGATAAGCTGGCAGTCATGGCGGCACTGAAGGGAACATCACCATACGAGTTTGAAGGCATGTCGCTTACCTTCTATGCCGACCTTTCTGGAGACACACTTAAATGGAGAAAATCCCTGCAACCCTTCACGACATTGCTCCGCAACAGAGACACCCGATATCAATGGTGCTCCTCACGAATGCTACAGGTCCTGCAGGGCGATGTAAGCCATGTGGTTTGAGATCTGACGGAGGCAGCTGCTCTACTAGAGGTCCTAGGCCTCCCTCGGGTCTCTTTATCCCGGCCCAGCTCGTGCATCACTTCAGTGCTACCACATACCTGGGACATGGAGAAAGTTACCCCTTTTGTCCCGGCGGCCACCTACAAGGCAGCCACAACCTGAACAGTCACAATGATTTAAGTTTTTATTCATGATTTAAGTTTTTATTTGTTACCTATCACTTTTTTACGTTTGACACGCTCTCAGGCACTTGACTTACACAAGTCCATACACCTCAGCAAACGGCCACTAAAGCTCAAATTCAGCTCCTCAACCCCCCCCCCCGCCCCCCGCCCCTACGACCTAGACCACCAACCAACAGCCCAAGCAAAACCCAGGGGCGTAAAATTACCGCTGCTATCCCACAGCCCAAGACAAATGAGAAGCCCATAAGGTCAGGCTCCGGAGGTTAGACTAGCTCTAGCGACGCCCACACACCAATACTACTCTAATCGTAATAGTTTTGGTTTCCTTCTAAGCATCAAACTTAATTTTTTTAAATTTTTGTATTATTTTATTATACTTTTAATGGCCCCCATATGCAAACTCTAGCCACAGAACACCTAGAGTCACACGCTCACTGTAGCACCTTGCAATTGACAACGTGACATACGGCCACCCCACATGGAGGCCACTTAACAGATTATATACGATGTACCGACCCCAGCCTTCTAATAACCTAAAAATACTCACCTCAGTGTATAAGACGCATCTGACACAATCTCTGTGCTGTTGTATGCAAACCGTGTATTAATATTGTTTGTAAGATTTTGGCAACTTACTGCTTATCTCCCAACATTGAGGTGAGCAAAAATAAAGAATTAAAAAAAAAAAAAGTATGATCACGTGTTTTACAAAGAAAGTGATTTATATTTTAAAATGTCCATGCCAGCTATATTATTTGGGAAGAACGAAGCGTCCACTCCACATAAGAATTAATGAACATATGAGGAACATTAGAAAAGGATACGATAAGCATAATGTCTCTACATTTTAAATTATTTCACAATAATGATCCACAGCTTTTAGAATTTTTGGCTATACAAAAAGTGGAGGTAAATTGGAGAGGGAGAATATGAGGTTAAGAAACGATGTAAAATAGAAATGAAATGGATTTTTAATCTCAACACCCACACCCCTTTTGGTCTGAATGCAGATTTTGAGTTGTGTCAATTTTTATAAAAATCGTTCTCTACAGAAGAGCTTTTATGTATGGGAATTGTTTATATATTCATTTATTTTATATTCACTATTTTTATTACATTATTATTGAACTCTTGTATTTGGTCTTTATTGGTCCTGTTCTAAGAGAGTGGAATTTTTGTTCATATATTATATGTAAAGTTGCATAAACTAAAATATAAAGTTCCTTTTTTTTTTATTCCAGCTATTATATTTATTATATAGTTTTTATGTGTTTAGAACTGATAGGACGAAGTATAATAATAAAGGTTTAACCATTATATATATTTTTTCGTTTATAAATATGTCTTGAGAGGACCGATAGAATAAAGGACCTTTTTCTATATGCGTATGAAATCAGTACGAGTGGACTGTGGGTATAGTGGTTCACATAACCAACGAGGATGGAACTACTGGAAGGTAAGTGCATTTCAGGAGCAGTAGTTTCAGATACCAATCGGAAGTGATGCAATGGCGAAATTACGTACACACAGGAGACCACCTGAGTCTCCAACACAGGATTGGTCAACAAGCGTGAAAGGCGAGATTTTTGAAAGAGTAAAAACCGGATAACAAGCAGGAAGGAATATACCAATTGAAAAAGCCGACATTGAAGGCGAAACGCATCTTGGTAAAAGGAAGAAGAAGGAGAGGACGAGTATATATAGTGTTTACCTAATTTTAATACTTTTTAAAATTTAGTTTATTTTATTTTGTTATATGTTTTAAAATAAATAAATGTTATATATTTACCTACCTCCATCTCTACCTGTACTTTGGATCCAGTAAAAGGCCTATATCATTCTATAATTTGACACAATACTATCATACTCAGAGCCAGTTATAAAAGGCTCTAGAAAAGGTGAGCACCCATTCTATTATTATTTACAACGACCTGTCACCATTAGTTCTGCACCCAGAGTTTTCTGCTTCTTGTTTCCTTTTTTTGGTTACATGCAATTCGTTGAGAAGAATAAAGGGGAAGCAAGCCAAAAACAGGGGTATAGTTGCCTACCTTTAAGGCACAGAAGCTGAAAGTGTTTGAGCCTATATGCATATAAAAGGCTCAAAAATTGTGAGTTTATTTCCACTCACTACAACTGAAAATAATTTTATCTATTGCCATACAGTATTACACTATATCTTCTGTTTTTTCTTTTTCATATATAACCCCCATATGATCTGATGGGTAAGTGCATATGTTTTTACACTATTGGTTTCTGTGATTACAAATATAGCGCTACACTCACACTAAGTGTTGGGAAGGTGGTAACACTGACCAGGCTCTTAGCTGTTTATCTTTCTGGTGTTTATATATAATCACACAAGGTTCCAGTCTGGCTGAGAGGGAAAATAGCGGAGGTATCTAGTCGGGTTACCCGGAGTCCGCTACATAGAGTTTTCACAGTACTGCCCAACCTCACCCAAGCAGTTCTGGGTTACGGCTACCTCACAATCATTCAAGGCTTAGTGACTGTAAATTGGGTTCCCCAGGATTACTTATCCTGTGTTTCATGACAATCCTGAACCTAGGCTATGGTTTCTCTCTGAAATTCTGTAATGTAGATGTTATTCTGTAAGCCCACTGATGTTAAGGTTACAGAAAAGTCTAGATGCATATTTGCTGCAGTGTTCCACCTACATTTTATGAAGATGTACAAATGCAAATAAAAGGAGCAGGAGAAAAGAGTAGGAAAGTAGAAACTGAAATGTCAGCTATACTTAACAGGAAAACAACAACAAATAAAAGTTATGACAGAGTTCCTCCCTACCGTGCAAAATGGCACTTAAATTATTTAAACATGCACTGGTATCTATCTACGTGTCTGTCCAGTTTGCGTCTAGTTAGGTGGTTATGTTTCCCATATTATAGATTGTTCTTCCGTTGGTACACCTACAATACATCATTTTCTTTAAATTATAATCCAGGTGTAAACCAGTAGTTTCAGCAGCCAGGCATTCACAGAGCTAGTGTAAATGTTGTACCCCTGCAGATAAGGATTGGGAGTTGAATGTTGGCACAGCTCTTATAATACCTACATTCTTGCTCTATGGGTTATTTGATAAAGCATTAAAACTATGAAGAATGTATCTTTGGCAGACAGCAAAATCTAAACAGAGACACTAATTACAATGGCTTTTTGTTTGGCTTTAAAAAATTACAAATTGCATCATCCCATCAAGTTCACAGTCTCCCTGGTTGGAAAACATAAATAATACTATATGGTTTTTTTCTGACATAACATTACCTGGCAACCCAGTAATAAATAATAAATAAAATTGACCTCCCATCTTCTGTTCTGCCCAACATATTTTATTTAGGACACCATTAATAGTTTATAATCTTGTGTCTGTGTATGTGTGCACCTTCTTTTAAAATATTAGAATGATAGAAGATCAAAGTCCAGTTTCAAAGTTATATAGTCAAATGCTGTACAAACTCAGACAAGACTTCATTGAAGATTAAATTAGAGACATGTGCACGTTACAAATACGTTTGTAAGTTTGAGAACACATTTTATAGGAGCACACCAAGCACCATAACCACTACAGCACACTGTGTTGGTTATGGTGCCAGAAGAGCCCAGCGAGCTCCAACATACAGTTGCAAGAAAAAGTATGTGAACCCTTTGGAATGATATGGATTTCTGCACAAATTGGTCATAAAATGTGATCTGATCATCATCTAAGTCACAACAATAGACAATCACAGTCTGCTTAAACTAATAACACACAAAGAATGAAATGTTGCCATGTTTTTATTGAACACACCATGTAAACATTCACAGCGCAGGTGGGAAAAGTATGTCAACCCCTAGACTAATGACATCTCCAAGAGCTAATTGGAGTGAGATGTCAGCCAACTGGAGTCCAATCAATGAGATGAGATTGGAGGTGTTGGTTACAGCAGCCCTGCCCTTAAAAAATACACACCAGTTCTGGGTTTGCTTTTCACAAGAAGCATTGCCTGATGTGAATGATGCCTCGCACAAAAGAGCTCTCAGAAGACCTACGATTAAGAATTGTTGACTTGCATAAAGCTGGAAAGGGTTATAAAAGTACTCCAAAATCCTTGCTGTTCATCAGTCCACAGTAAGACAAATTGTCTATAAATGGAGAAAGTTCAGCACTGCTGCTACTCTCCCTAGGAGATGACTGCAAGAGCACAGCGCAGACTGCTCAATGAGGTGAAGAAGAATCCTAGAGTGTCAGCTAAAGACTTACAAAAGTCACTGGCAAATGCTAACATCCCTGTTAGCGAATCTACAATACGTAAAACACTAAACAAGAATGGATTTCATGGGAGGCCTTCTGAAGTGGCCCAGTCAGAGTCCTGACCTCAACCCGATTGAGATGCTGTGGCATGACCTCAAGAAAGCGATTCACACCAGACATCCCAAGAATATTGCTGAACTGAAACAGTTCTGTAAAGAGGAATGGTCAAGAATTACTCCTGGCCGTTGTGCACGTCTGATCTGCAACTTCATGAAATGTTTGGTTAAAGTTATTGCTGCCAAAGGAGGTTCAACCAGTTATTAAATCCAAGGGTTCACATACTTTTTCCACCTGCACTGTGAATGTTTACATGGTGCGTTCAATAAAAACATGGCAACATTTCATTCTTTGTGTGTTATTAGTTTAAGCAGACTGTGATTGTCTATTGTTGTGACTTAGATGATGATCAGATCCCATTTTATGACCAATTTGTGCAGAAATCCATATCATTCCAAAGGGTTCACATACTTTTTCTTGCAACTGTAAGTAGTCAAACCATCTTGTGCTGCAGCGGTTATAATGCTTGGTGTGTTCCTTTAATGCATTACACATATCTGCACAAATAAATATAATTAGTAAAGTGATAAAAAAAAAAGATGTCATTTTTCTCTAAATATCATCAGCATATAATTCAACACTTTCCTACGGAGTCCTTTCCAAAAAAGTAATCTGCTCGATTTAATTAACTCACGAGAGCTAAAAATTTAAATAAGGGCAAAACTGCAATTTTGAGGATTATGTGAAATTAATCATTAATTAGTCTTCTGTCATGATCTTTCCAACATTTTCTGGAAAATTACAGCGAACAGAAAGATAAATAACAGTTTTCGATTAAATAACAGGTATAATATCAAGAACAATTAATTATGGAATACCATTTTCATTGATATTTCCATGGTATTGGCAGTATGTTTGGGATAGCATATTCCCAAACTGCCAGCACAATCTGTCTGAATATGGCTTTAATACTACACACAATGCCATTATAAAAAGTTTTACATTGATGTTATGCTATTTGCATTACACAAAATAAATGTTATTAGCAACAGGGTTAATATAAGTCAAAGCCTTATCATTATACTATAAAGTACAGTATTGTTGTTCGGAAAAGAACATTCAGATTTCACACTGAAGAACAGGTTGACAGAATGTTGAAATTTCTTTAAAACCTACTGCAGGCCTCTTTGGAAGAATTGAATTAAAAAGCAATATAATGTATTAGAAAGTTCAATTTACAAGAACATGGATACAATCCAGATATAATAAGGGTATGATTGGTGTAAGTGACAGGTTGTCTCCAACAAATAGATACAAAAAAAGATTAAAACGGAAAGAGAACATGAGTGCATTTGCAGTAAGGAAACTAAAGCTTCCAAGGGATCTTTTTTCCATTGTTTTAACTGAACGTGCAATTATTTTTTTAAAGGGCAGACAATGAGCGTTCTCATGTTTTTCTTGCAGCAGAATGAGTGCTACAGTATCTGGTTTCAAGAGAATAAAGGAGGTTACAGTTTTTTTCCATAAAATTGTGGTTGGGCTTTTGATATTTTTGTGATTTTATTCTGTTGTATAGGTTGTGTTCCCAGTCAATAATGTGTTTTTTTGGTTTTTTTTTAAATAAAAAAGCAAACCTCATAAACATAATATATACATTACTTTTACCACAATATGATAAAATCTCTTAAAATATAAATTACTAGCATCATCATTTGTTAAATATGTTATAATGAAAAGACTAAAACACCTCTATTTACCATAATCTGTTATTTTCATAATATAAAAAGCAGCATACTCCTACACGGAGAAACCTTAAAGGGACTCTCCAGTGCTAGGAAAACAATCTGTTTTCCTTGAACTGCAGAACCTGCAGTGCCCCCCTTCCTCCCCAACCCCCCCGACCCCCCAATCCCTTGTTGCTGAAGGGGTTAAAACCCCTTCTGTGACTTACCTGAATGCAGCGCTGATGTCCCTCGGCCCTGGGTCAGGCTTCACCCACGCTCCTCCTCCGCTGATGTCAGCCGGCGGGGGAGACCTAAAGCGCATGTGCAGCAATGGCCGCGGGCATGCATTGGACCTCCCCATAGGAAGGCGTCGCCGAAATCCTATGGGGATTTCGGCGACGCTGGAGGTTCTCACGCAAAGCGTGAGGATGTCCAGCGTCATTTAAAACACTTTTCGTGATTTAAGAACCCGGAAGTCCCTCTAGTTGTTGTAACGGTTTCCCTATACTCTAGCTGAGTATATCCGTGCAGAATCTCGCGAAATCCAAGTGTAGCAGAAGGTGTAGTGAATTATAGCTCCCAATCCCCCAAACATGAGCCAAGACTTCATGAAGGGGTAAAACAATCTGTTTAATGGTGGCCCCAGTTTGGCCTTTTATGCAAATCCTCCAGCAAGGGATACTCTCACATGGACCTTGTGGTGGATTGGAACACAACTTACAGTAACCAATCACAGTATAAGTATATACACAGTATATGTATATCACAGTATAATGCAATTTAAAACACTCCCACAGAAACAGTAAAATCCCTCCTCTCTAGCCTGGAGATAATTGGGTTAAGTGGCCGTAGTAAACTTAATTATCTCCAGGTACAACAAATATTTCCCATTTACAATTGTAACAAAACACATTAAAATACATAATTTATATTTCACATAACTGAACCCCCACATTCGACATATCCCCAGATAGCTTGGGGTAGCTTGGATCTGAGCACTCAATATATCCGAACAGCGGTCAGATCCCATGAACACAGTCAAATCGCCATGGAGTTTTCACTGACAGTTCGGCAGAAATCTGTCCATCATTAGTTCCATGGCTTTTAGCTATCAGGGTCGTTCTAGTTCGTGGGTTATGAAAGTACTGAACGTCGTGGCGGTCGTATAAATGGAAACGAAGAGATGGAAGTTTCGACAATTTAAGATGGCCGCCGCCACGTGTTAATTCATACGAACGGCGACCACCTGACCGTTCGCCAATTAGTTGCGGTTAACCACAGCTTCTGGGAGGTTAACAGACTGCACACTCCCATTGCGTGTGGTCTGGCTGTTTGTGAGTTTGTTCGGTACAATAAAAGGGAATACATAGGGCAGAAATGTGCAAACGGCATATGAACAAAGGGCGCTGATAGCCCCAAAATGGGTTTTGTCACAGTTGCTGTTTGATAGACAGCCACTAGAGGAGGACTTAACCCTGCAAGGTAATTATTGCAGTTTATAAAAACTGACACTATGGTGTTTTTTTTTAGATATGTATTACAAAGCAGTGGTGTAACTAATGTATAGAGGACCCTGGTGTAAGACAATTTTTGCCCCCCTCTAGTGCAAGGGTGGCCAAAAGGCAGATCCCCAACTGCTGCACAATCATGATGCTCTGCCAGCTAGGAATCTACCATCTGCTCATTCTTGCAGGGTTGTAATTGTGAAAAGTGTCTGTGTGCTTGAATGTAAGCATGCTTCCCATGGAGTATGTGCATGTATGGAGTATATATGTATGTGCATGTATGGAGTATGGAGTATGTGTGTAAATGTAGGAGTGTATTTGTGTGTAGTAAATGCAATTGTTTGTTTACTGTTGCCATGTGAATGCAGGGGTGTGTTTGTATGTATTGTTGGCGTTTGAATGTCGGTGTGTTTTCTGTAGGGTTTGTGTTTGAATGCTGAGGTGCATTTGTATATAATGTTGGTGTTTTGAAAACAGTGATGTGTTTGCATATAGTGTTGGTGTTTAAATGCAGGGTTGTATTTGTGGGTAGCTCTACCTTTCAAATGCTGGGATGTATGCACATATACTGAAACACTGCCACACACATACTGACACAGGTACACACCGCCACACACACACACAAGGATACGCACATATACTCACACTTACTTACACAGATACACAAAAACACGCACACATACATACATCCACAGATACACACACTGTCACGCTTACAGATACACAGATACATGTACACACAGACACACACACAATTTTAGCCACTTGCGTGTTTCCATACTTGCTGCAGGGGCCTTGGCTGAGGCTGATGGGAGCCTGTGGCTGGCTCTTCAGGCTCTCTCCCCCTGTGTCTGCCTCTCTTTTTGCCCACCCTGTGCAGCACTATGGAATTATGGAGGAAATTACCTTTATTTACTTCCAGCACCACACCAGTATTGCTGGTCTGAGAGGGGTCAGGTCTCATTATTAATGGGCTATGGCGCCCAACCAGCAATTGATCAGACAGACTCCTCAATTTGCCCTAAATGTGTGGACTATCATCATATATGGCACCTCAAGCTTGTGGCTGCACTTCCGTCACAGGGCCACACAGAAAAACCAGGGGAAGCCTACGTGTACTTCCACTGTTAAATATGTATCAACTGACTTCACAATCCAGTCCAGGTTCACATTGCATCGGAGGAGAAATAAAAACTATGACGGACATTTATCAAAGTATGAAGTAATCTAATGTTCTAAAAGTTCAAGCCATGGAAATCTGTGGACCCAACAAAACATTATGTGATCTTCCCTTTTGAAATATTGCACCACTTTTTAGAACAGAATACTTTGATATATCTCCTCTCTACATATACTTATTGCAGGGATAGGCAACCTTTGACACTTGTTGTGGACTACATCTCCTATAATGCTCTTAGAGCTAAAATGCTGGCAAAGCATCAGGTATTCATGGTAATTGAAGTAACCTTTTAATGCAAATACAACCCTGCATATGCATAATTCATACATAAGCACTAACTTCATAAATGCACATAAACATCATTTACTCACAATTAAGCTACCACATATATACACACACACAAACACACACACACACATGTATTCACAAAAACACTATGAAGACACAAACAGGAATTGATACTGACACAGTATACACCAATAAGATCATATATTTATACTAACAACATACACTGACACTACCTACTAATTTACTGTTGCAGTCACATACTTGCACTGTACACAGTTACAGCATGTTATTTACACATTCACTACACTAACAGACACTTAATTCACACGTATTTTCTGTATACACTGTACACAAAAAAGCAGATGCAAAAGACCGGACATTCATATGCACACTTCAGTTCGCTAAGAAAAGAATTGTGGCAAATTGAAAACCGAATTACAAAATCTAGGTGAAAAAAGACTGGAGACTTTTTCTTTCAGCTTAAAATTACCTTAAATGTTAGTTATTTTTCTGTTATCCCCTGTTTAAGGAATATGCTCCTCCCCCTCTCCCCCACTACAGATTTTATTGCATTCGTCCACCCATGGCTTTGTCACGTGATCCAGATATTTAATTACTGGGGCATTTATATTTCCTTATAATTATCATAGGCATGCTGCCAATTAGAAGGTTGCTTTCCTGGGCCTCACCATGGTACTAGGTCGTGCACTGACCACAGTAAATGTACACCAACTGTACGAGATACTCACTGTCTCATCAAGACTGTAAACCTTACACAGGATTCATTTCTGTTCGATTTCTGTATTTACAATCCTCACCTCCTTTTGCACACTTGTCCCCATAGAATAACATAATAACAAATTCACTTATACTCCATGTATTTACTTCCAAAGAATAGCCATACCGACTGCTCTGGACTTGAAACTCACCCAATTTCTGTAGCAATTTACTAGGCCAGTTCACAGCAGTGAAAAGTAAATGGACGGAGGTTTTTCCTTTTTGCCGCAGTAATTGCTTTGATCAAGGTATCACCAACACCCTTTGCCAATCTTGTTTTCTCAGGTGTGTTACAACTATGTGACAAGCACCACACTTCAACGCTCTGTGTTGTAACACTGCTCTTTATTGTTGTGTTAAGGCAGCTGTACTTAATAATTTTGGTTCAGAAACGGGACCATTACGAGAGTAGGATGGACGTGTTTTGAATCTAAATAGATGTTCTGGAACTGCTGATTCTAGCTCAGTTAATTCATTGTAAAATATATTACATGTTTACTAGACCCTAATGATTTCCATGTAAAATGTCACCTGTGTTTCAGGCAGATTTGGGTAGCAAGATATTATTCAAAGGCTTTTACAAATAAGTATCTGACACGTCTGAAGTCTGCACAATGCAAGATAGTAAGAGAACCAGAGACATTTGCAATTCTTTTTTTTAACTTCAGTGCCTGGTCAGTCTAACATTTTTTCATACTACACTATGACACACGTGCGGATACACATATTGACACACATACAGATACACTGACACACCGATATACACACTGGCACACATGCACATAAACACATATACTATTTCCTACCTGTTGGGTGCGGAAGGATAGCTTTCCTGGGATCCAGTTGTATCTGCTGGTTGGGAGTCAGTGGCTGGCTCTTCCAGTAGCCCCTACCTCTGCCTTATCCTCTCCTCCAGGAAATTACAGACTTTCATTTCCTCCCAGACTGCCAATATGAATTGAGCCCAGTTGCGCAGGACCGCAGCACATGACTGGGCCTCTGATGACACATGCCTACTGGGGGTGCTTAAGTGCACGAAACACCCAATTGGCCCCCTAAGCGTGCAGGCTCCAGTAAAGTCATACTGTCTGCACCAGTGGCAGTTCTGACACTGTTTATACAAACAAGTCACCTCCCAAACACTAGTTATGCTACTGGTTACAGTTTAATGTATTTAGTCAACATATACACAGACATTGCTTTATAAATGGCTCCTTTATAAATCGCATCCAGATTGCATATTGATGCACTATTTCTTTCTTTTTAACAGACTTAAAGGTTTATATGGCAATATTTTAGCCTCTTATATCCATTAAATTGTAAATTCTTAATATAACATTTTGTTCTATTTGTCGTGTGAATCCTGTTTACCATCCGGTATTAAAACACTTCAGGTAATCTTCATGACAAGCAAATTATCTGATTTAGCATTGATTTAAAAAAATTATTTTATTGCTATCAAGAATAATAAATATGTACCTGGGATAAGAAATACAGTCAAAACATGCTGTACTGCAGGGTAAAATTGTATTGCATTAATCCATCAGGTGAACATTTTGAAATCACATTTTATGCCAAGAACAGATTAAATTCCTAAACTAGAGCTGTAGGTTATAATTTATAACTCAGACAAAGGAAATATTGCCGAGCAGTTTAAAAGACAGAACACTCCATTTATGCTAATGCTGTCTGCAGGACTACTATTTCACTTAGAGCAGCACTTCCTAATAAACAAATGGAGGACTTCTCTCTACCCTTTAAATCTCCTTAAACAGCATTGGATAGAATGTCCAAAATCTAACTTTGATCAATGAAAAGAGATTATTTTTACGGTGGATGGGCTGATTCCAAACACAAATATTTATTTTCTTTAAAATCGCTTGCCTTTATTACAGTTTAGCTGCCAATGTCTAAAAACAAGTTTTACTAACAGCAATATATTTTGCTTACTGTCAAATTGATCAAAATGCTAATATATAATAATTTTATTTATACATCAAATGCTGATTTTTGCATCCTGGACATGCTGTTTTTAATTTCACTTGCTTCAGCAGCAAAATACTAGCCAGCACTCTCCTAAGTAGATGACATATTGCAACCATATCAATTTCATCTGGTAATTTGTCAATGTATATTCTTCCAGTGATCTACTTTATTTCTAAGATGTTAAAACACTCCTGGCTGACCCCAAGTTTTTTTTTTAGAGCTTCATTCTTACCTAATACATTCACCAATGTTCTACCAGTAGTGGAGTCTCTGGTGGTCGTGGTGGCTCTACCAGGGCAACTGTTACTGTAAAAATAGCAAAGTGATCAGTGTCACAAACGCACCCTACTTCAAGAGTGTGCGTGATGTAGTTGTGGTGGTGAAAGAGTTAAAGTTCACTATTTGTCTGCACTAGACAGAAAATAATGACAAAATCCCCCTTAACACCACCCACACTTAAACATAATAATATAACTTACTATTTTAACGCTGCCACCACCAAGACAATTTATAAATCAATAATAAAACTCACCAAATACAACTTAGCACAATATTTAACCCCTTAAGGACCGGACTTTTTTTGCGATGTTGTACATTTGCGACCAGGCATCTTTTTGACACTTTTGTGGTGTTTGTGTTTAGCTGTAATTTTCCGCTCTCTCATTTACTGTTCCCATACAAATTATATATAGTTTTTTTCAGGACAAAAGGGGCTTTCTTTACATACCATTATTTATATAATCTCATGTAATTTATTTTTTTAAAAATGAAAAAATATGATGAAAAATTGAAAAAAATACACGTTTTTTGAATTTTATGTGAAAAATCTTTTACTCATCTACAAAAGCGAATGAAAAAAACTGCTAAATAGATTCAAAATGTTGTCCTGAGTTCAAAAATACCCAGTGTTTACATGCTTTTTGCTATTTTTTTGCATGTTATAGGGCTATAAGTACAAGTAGGATATTGCGGTTTCAAAACATACATTTTTAAAATGTATCAATAGTGACATTGTAACACTATTATCTGTCATAAATCGCTGAATAACACCCCACATGTACATATTTTTTTTAAAGTAGACAACCCAGAGTATTCAATATGGGGTATGTCCAGACTTTTTTAGTAGCCACTTAGTCGCAAACACTGGCCAAAGTTAGCCAAAGTTATATTTGTTTGTGTGTGAAAAAAGTAAAAAACTAAATTGAACGCTAATTTTGACCAGTGTTTGTGACTAAGTGGTTACTAAAAAAGACTGGGCATACCCCATTTGCAATACCTTGGGTTGTCTTCCTTTGCAAATGGTATGCCAACATGGGGGTAATTCTCATTCCTGGGCTACCATACGCTCTCAAAGGCAACGTAACCAACCTGGCCATTTTCAATGTAAAAATATTTGACCCATATATTTGACCCTGTAACTTTCAAAAACGCTATAAAACCTGTACATGGGGGGGTCCTGTTCTACTCAGGAGACTTTGCTGAACACAAATATTAGTGTTTAAAAACTGGAAAATGTATCACAACAATTATATCATCAGTAAAAGTGCTGTTTGTGTGTGAAAAATGCAAAAAAAGTCACTTTCACTGACAATATCATCGCTGTGATATGTTTTACTGTTTTGAATCACTAATATTTGTGTTCAGCGAAGTCTCCCGAGTAAAACAGTACCCCCCATGTACAGGTTTTAGGGTGTCGTAGAATGTCACAGGGTAAAATACAGTGATAGCAAATTAAATTCTCTGTACTTTCGGCCTGGGTTGGCAGGCAGGTCCCTTAAATTGCAATCAATAAAATAACTTAATTATGTAAAAATATTACATAAATACGCACGTAGAATTTAAATATATATGCATATTTATATATTTGAAGTCTACGTGTATATTTATATAATTATTTATGTAATTTTGTATATGGACATATGAATAGTTCGCATTCTTTTTATTTATTTATATATACATAGATATATATACAATTTCATTCTAAGTGTATTTTGATATAAATATATATATATTAATATCAAAATACAGTTAGAATAAAATTTCGTATAGATATATAATTTTTTGTAAATTTTTATTATTATTTTTAATTTTTTAAATTTAATTTAAATTATTTATTATTCGTATTTTATAATAATATATATATACAATATATATAGTTATTATATATATTATATATATATACGTGTGTAAATTAATTATAAGTGTATTTTTATATTAATATATGTACATATTAATATAAAAATACACTTAGCATGACATTATATATATGATATATAGACATATATTATATAGGTATAATATATGTCTATATATCATATATATACACATATATAATAATATTTTTTTTTATTAACTATAACTTTAATTTTTTTTTTTTGATTTTACACTGATTTTACAGTTGCAGGGAGACTGCCTGTCAGCACAGACAGTCCCCCTGCAGGCAGAGACTAGGACACCTATTGTGACCATGTGGTCGCCCTGTTGGGCGATCACATGGCCACAGGGGTCCTAAACCGCCATGGGGAGACTGTCTGGGCTGCAGGCAGTCTCCCCACACCGGGAGCACCGCCGATCGCCGCCGGGGGAACGACAGCGATCGGGTAAGTACATTGGACGGTTAGGACGGTTCAGGACCGTCACCAGTCAGCAACGCAAAAATGCCGATGACGGTCCTGAACCGTCCTCCGTCCTTAAGGGGTTAAGGAATGGCAAAAATACTAATTAGTCTCTTCAGGTAAAGTGATCCTTTACCAGACAAAGGCAGAACTTAATAACATGTATAGCATGGAGGAAAGACGAGACAGGGGGGATATGATAGAAACATTTAAATACATAAAGGGTATCAACACAGTAAAGGAGGAGACTATATTTAAAAGAAGAAAAACTACCACAACAAGAGGACATAGTCTTAAATTAGAGGGACAAAGGTTTAAAAATAATATCAGGAAGTATTACTTTACTGAGAGGGTAGTGGATGCATGGAATAGCCTTCCAGCTGAAGTGGTAGAGGTTAACACAGTAAAGGAGTTTAAGCATGCGTGGGATAGGCATAAGGCTATCCTAACTATAAGATAAGGCCAGGGACTAATGAAAGTATTTAGAAAACTGGGCAGACTAGATGGGCCGAATGGTTCTTATCTGCCGTCACATTCTATGTTTCTATGTTTCTATGTAACTTAATAAAGGAATATTTATTATGAGCAAAAAAATTGTCACAGTGCACACAAAAATATAGATGACAAGCAAATTATTTGCACCAACAACAGATAAAAACAAAAAAGATAAAATTACAGAAAGTCTTAATCACTTACTCAGTTCTTCAAAGTAAATACTTCTGCCCCAGGGGGTCTCTGGTAGGAAGGATGGCGACTCACTTATAATTAGATTCTGCCCCCAAGCAAGTACAGACATTTTAGTATCATTGGATATATACCCTGTAGATTACCATGCCTGGTCTAGAGGTGATGTCAAGGCGTACCTATAGAAATAATGAGTGACCACCCCCTTGTGTTCCAGACCAACATCAATCCAAATGGAAACACTTGGTTCTATCTTCTCTTATGTACCTACCACAGAAATAATAATTGCATCTACAAATTTGTTATTATTTTGTACATATGTCTCACTACCTTACTTGTGACCCAATATGGCGGACATTACAATTCCTTCCCCTTTGCTTAAGTTATGCCAATCATGTTTCGGCTTTTTAGAAGATGGCGCTTGTCACATTCCAAATATAACAAAAATGAGGCTTAATTATTATTCTGTGGCTAAATCTGAATGTTTTTTCCTTTTGGATATGATACTGGAACATGGCGAATGGCCATTAATATATCAAAGAGATTGACCCATCAATTAAGAAGTACAGGCCATATGGCTGAGCCAGACATTTAGGCTTTTCGAGTGTAGAATCTCACACCTTGCAGAGCCCTTGAATAATCACAGTATCCATTCATAGGATAAAACCCTTTTCACATTCCTATGCAATTTGCATTACCCCCTTCTGTCATCTGACCTTTCATACAATCAAATTAACCCCTTTTGACCTTGACAATTTTCCATCTCTACCAGGCCAGCAGATTATCTGTGCACTACACAAATTACATCAAAGGACAATATTCCATAGTGCAATAACGAGTTATGCACCCTTGCCGTGACAGTCAGCACT
Source organism: Pelobates fuscus (assembly GCF_036172605.1). Taxonomy (NCBI): domain Eukaryota; kingdom Metazoa; phylum Chordata; class Amphibia; order Anura; family Pelobatidae; genus Pelobates; species Pelobates fuscus. The sequence continues at coordinate 131,754,740 of NC_086321.1, forward strand.
CCAAAAGCAATCCAAGTTCTAATGGTAGTGCTTAAAGGAACAGCCCCTATTCGACCACAGCTCAATAGATATAAAGATGAAGAATATCCTCAGGACTCAGCTGTAATGTTACGTGGTTTATTCCGCCAACAAAGGCAAAGGTAATGTTTCTACACATATAGTGTCTTTCTCAAGCCATGTTTCTTCTTCAGGTGAAACCATTACTGGTCTAACAGAAATTCTATCCACATATCTTTTAATCCATACTCCTGGACATTATAAAGTTTCCTTTTAGAGTTCAGAGGTCTTCCCTTGAAATATTTGATTGGCAATCAAGGACAAATTTATTTTCTGTGTTTGTGGCACTATAGGAATTATCTTGTTTTTCTTTTTTTTTTGCCTTATATTGAATTAACCACAGAAACAGATGTGTGGTCGGTTGAACTTGATGGAGTTGAGTTTTTCTTCAACCTAGACTAATATGATACTGTGGAAGAAGGATGTATAAAATATAACTCTGTTTCTTTTGAGTTTAGGAAACAAACCACCAAAACATCAATACTATGGGCTAAGTTTAAGAGGTGACACTGTTGATTGCAGATTTTCTATTTCATTTCTCCTCTTGGATGTAGGTTGTGAGCTCCTTGATGTGATAAAAGGGAATGAGAAAATAAATTGTGAAACACTGTCTTCTACTTGTTGATAACTATATTCTCAAAATTGGATTATATCACGTGTTGAAAGTGGTTCTGTTATCTATTATACTGTATTAGTAAGTAGTAAGCTTTACTATTTGGACTGAACTGAATGGAATCTGCAGACATTTGGCATTTGACAGGATTTATTGCACATAATTACTTGGCAAATAAGAAAAATAGCGAATTCCTAAAAAGATTGATTATAGTGCAGACAGCAAAACGTCAGAAAATTTGAGAACAATTTCACATAGGAATTGTGTAGAAGGAGTAATAGCCACTAAGTCTGCCACACAAAGATCGTGTGCACTTTTTATTAGAGTTGGAGATTTATTTCAGTTCTAAATGCAATTTCTCTGAATTTTGGCCAATCGAGTTATCGGTCTAATTCCCAAACTTCAATCCGAAATGTACCTGAATCAGTAAACAAATGAAATGCACAACGGTGGGGCACATTCAATCTGATTCATTATTCTGGATTCCTCATGAGATGATTGTTGGAGAAAAAGATGATTGATGGCTAGAGAACAGTCACTAAATGTTGATCTTATTCGCAGATCAAGTGTGGAGTGAGCATTTGATAGAAAATAAACAAGGAGCAGTAGAATCTTTTTTAAAAAAATCTAAATTTATAAATTAAATATATAGTATATAAATATAGATTTTTTTAAAATTGTTTTTACTACTCTTCCTCTTTTGCCTCTGTTGGTTACTTTATCTCACTTGATCTGTGAATTAAGTGGTAGGAAAATGCTCCTATCAGCGTTCTGTAAAATATATACACACAGTAAAGTGAGAATTTAAAGTGAATTTCAACTTTAAGGCAAAAGTAGTCAAACTGGAAGCATATCTGACTTAGGGATTTTTTCCAGTTTGATTATTTTTACCTTAAATTTGAAATCCACTTTGAATTCTCATTTTAGTGAATATTCCTGATAAAATAATTATATGTATACTATATCTACAATTGGCCTATTTTTGCACCTTTTTGGTTCATCTGATTAATTTCCTAAACCAGGTTTTTCGGGACAGATATTCTGCCGACCTGACTCGTCCGAAGTTTGGGCACCCCTAAAAGTTTTCCTTTTTCAGGAAAAATAGTTTGAACTGAGTTTTCTTGTGGTGCACAAGTGTACGTGTTACATTACAAGGCACTGACATAACATTAGCTATTACTGGCAAAACACACCCATAAATAAAATTTTAACATAAGCCACGGTGCAAAAGTCTTTTCTCTATCCTTCTTATGGAATAAAAAATAAGGTTTTCTACCTCTTACATCATCTGGTTAAAGCATGTCTGCTTTTAACATTTGTCTCTATATAAAACTAATATCAGTGGAAATGGTGACAGAGTGGGATGCTTGAACTTGTATCCCAGGGGCTGATTACATTGCATCCATCTCAAGGTATTAATAGGCCAACCTGGATTTGTTTATGATAACAGGACTCCATTTTGTCATGTAAATTATGTGATGGCTGTTCTTTCTTCCCAATGTTTTTTAGCCTTAATTTCTAGAAACAAAAGTCCTTCACCTTTACGTAGAACTACGTATTATATATAATTTTTTTTTGTTTTGTTGAATGTTCTTTTTACTTCGGATAAAACATAGTCTATTTCTTTTGTATATGCATAGTTTGCAATATTACGCCAGATATGAGAAAATAGAAGTTAGTATCACACTCCGCATTCTAATATGTCACTATCAGCTGTCTATCTTAAAAAAAGATGATGCTATACGTACATTACTACATTGATATTTCCCTTACTCACAAATACATCATTGGGATGATTGGCTGTTATTATTATTATTATTATTATTATTATTATTATTATTAAAAATGAAACAAGGTGGGCACACTCACTTAACTGCAAAATAACCCCAAAATGAAGCTAAATAAGTAAATGTTGGGTGCTCACTTGCATGAGGCTCTATCCCCCAAAGAACCCAAAATACATATCAATATGAAAAGAGTAAGGAGCACAACCATACGTATTAATGTACAAGAAAAATCTTTATTAAATGGGTATATACTATAAGAATGTCTCTATAAATTATAAACCCAAGATGCAAAGTCATAATGCTATAACACATCTACCAGAAAAAATTCTGGACATATATGAGCGCACAATGCGTAATATATAGGTGAAAAGAAAACTATAAGCAAACAACTATAATGCTAGTATAGTCAAAACCCCCAAAAAAGGATACAACATATCAAAATAATACAAAAACCATACCAAATTAAGTGAGAAGCAGGGACAGAGTCAATCAAAAAGCCCCCAACGTTTCGTCAAGAAGCCTTTATCAAGGGAGATTTATTATTCCTCTCCTCCTCTTTTTCCTTTTATTGGTTATTATTTATTACTTGATCTATGAACCAAATGGAGGGAGAATGCACCACTGGATCATTTTGCCCTTTTTGGTTTGTCCAAATGTTCAAATCTACAATCAAATGTACAAATCTTATCAATATAATCCCAACAGTCCCAGTCAGTTCTAATTTTGCGTAGATATTAAAGAAACACACTATTGAAAAAATATATATATTTTGTTTGGTTTTATTATTAAATCTCCTGTGTGTGCATATGTTGAGATTAACATTTGGCATTTTTGTAAAAAAATTTAAAATACCCTGTCACAGCTTACCTTGCCCAGCACTCCAGCAGCGTCCTGGTGGCTCTGGCACCTGCCTCTTCTCTCCTCCTCCTGGTTCTGGTGTTCAGTGTCAGGCTCCTGGTTCCTGATTACCTGTAATACTTCTCGGCTTCTGACCACGCTTCTTGTCTGACCCTTGGCTTCTGCCGTCCTGCTCTCTATTTGTGGATCTCCAGGCTTCTGACCTTTTTGATTCTTGACCTCGCTCCTTTGCTGCCAGCCGTGACCATCGGACCGCCGGACACCACTTTCTGCCTGCTTCTTTCTAACTTCTTCGCTGCCTCTGTAAATAAAGGTACCCATGACCTCACAGATATCCCACGTGTCTGTATTACTCTCAGGCACCTGGGAAGGATATGTTTGCAAGGGTTCAAGAGTTCCTCTCTAAACAAACCAACTGGTAGGTTGTCACACACCCTTAAATAGCTATTAAGGGAACATGCTATTGAAAACAAACAAAAAAATCTATATTTTCAATCCTCTGTGATGCATTTTATTTAGATTAATGTTTCCTTATTTTATTTAAAAACATTTTTATTAAAAATGACCCTTATACTTATCTTTATTTCAGTATGGACACAGACTGTTCCTCCTATCCATTAAATCATCAAGTTTGATGACTTCTGTACAATGAAATGCTCCTCACAGAGAAGCATTGTGGACATACATTGCACGTGCAACTATCACACCAATCCGCCATTTCTGTACTTCAATATAAGAAGCATTGAATTCAGTGTTTCTCACAGAGAAGTAATGGATGTGCACCCAGCATCTGCCATCAGCATGTAAATTATAATTGAGATTCAATGACTGAATCTATTTTAGTCCAAAGCCGCTGGTGGTTGTGTGATTGACAGCCTCTAGAGGCATGGGGATTGCAAAAGGACTGACGGTGCTTGCTCAAAACTGTTTTTAAATGCAGGGCTGCAGGGGCCACATCTATGCCCCAAAAAGATTTTAGTGCTTAAAGTTTCCCTTTAATAAAATAAGCCAACTCTTTCATTTTGAACATTGTAAAACAGAGGAAATGGCTTGAAAAAGATAAGGAAAATACATGCTTGCAATATACCTTTATGGAATCTTCAAATATTTTCCATCGCTTTTTCTATTGACGTTTTAATCTCAAAGAGATCAATTAACTTATAAATCACACTGAAGCTTGTAGCTATAAACTGATTTGACAAGTCTGTTTGTAGAGCATTTCCAAGCCTCCAGCTCAATGTTCCTCCAGGTTCTGACAATGGAACAGAAACAGAACAATGTAATCACACTTGTTCAGACCTGCGATCAGTCAGTTGCTTGTATAGCGCTATATTAAATTACATTTTATAAAGAACCACCTTCGTAAAACATCTTCAGTATAGTAGTGGGCATGAGCAACACACCTTATGTGCAATTAAAAGGGACGCCTAACAATTAAACTTGATATTCTCATTTTTGTCATGCTGGTATGTAGGGTAAAAAACTTGCCGTCTTCTAATCACTCATCAAGACATTTCACTTTCAAGAAAGTATAAAAACTCTTTTGAGTATGAATGGCTACTATTATTTTTTGTTCCACGTAATTAAGATACTGATTGCAGTGCAGTTGTGTAGAAATCCCTAATTCAGTTCTGGAATTCTCAAGAATGACTGAGCATGTGCGCGTAATATCACGAGTCTCAGAAACTCTCTTATTGGTTTCATTGGCAGACTGATTATCTGTTTTGATTTCCCATTCCTTCATGGTTAAAGAGCATCATTTATTGTTTGTACATCGCTAGCAGGTTGGAAAAAGAGATTTAGAGGCACGTTCAATTTTAACCATGTTATTGCCAACACTGTCTTTTGTTTTTATTTGCACCAAAATGCTAAACAAATTAAAAAATATATTCGAAGCCATGAGTCATAGAATAACTTCTTGTCACTCCTCTGTTATCAGACTTAGCAAAGTGTTAAGAAAGTCCAGGTACTCAAAGGTCAGTGAAAAGGCAGGCTTTAAAGGGACACTATAGTCACCAAAACAACTTTAGCTTAATGAAACAGTTTTGGTATATAGAGCATGCCCCTGCAGTCTCAGTGCTCAATTACCTGCCATTTAATAGTTAAATCACTTTGTTTATGAACCTCCCTGCATGTGACTTGCACAGCCTTCCATAAACACTTCCTGTAAAGAGTCATCTAATGTTTATCCTTCCTTTGTTGCAAGTTCTGTTTAGTTTAGATTTTCTTATCCCCTGCTATGTTAATAGCTTGCAAGACCCTGCAAGAGCTTCCTGTGTGTGATTAAAGTTCAATTTACAGAGCAAGAGATAAAATTGTTTTAGGGTAAATTACATCTGATTGAAAGTGAAACCAGTTTTTTTCGTGCAGGCTGCGTCAATCAGAGCCAGGGGAGGTGTGGCAAGGGCTGCATAAACAGAAACAAAGTGATTTAACTCCTAAATGGCAGTGAATTGAGCAGTAATGGAACATAACAGCACATGACAATTTTTTGGTCACACGATGTAACCTTTGTCAAGTCATATTAAATACAGATATCTGGTTATAGCTATGTAACAGTATTTGTTCCAGTAAGCTTATTCTATTACAAATATACAAAATTAAGCCTTGTGCTCAAACTCCCACTACTCCTGGGCGGCAGCAATGACTATAGTACAAATCAGTCCCAATACATACAGTAAAAATCTAAGAAAAACGATACCTGTGCACTATTCCAAATCTCTACGCATATCTAAATAGCTGGAGGTTTTGTTTTGTATCACTCCAATGGCCATTCAAGTGTAAGCTCACATGCCACGTCAAGACAACAACTTTTAGGTGAGTCCTACACTAACAATTCACCTTGCGAATTTGAGCTAAAAAGTTGTCATAAATAACAAACACATTTAATAATAATTACACTTACAAAAAAACAGTAGATCAAAGCACATCAAAGGCATGCTGAATGTTATGCTAAAACGATGATTTTCTGTGGAAATCTCCCAGGATCCAACCAATACAACAAATACAAATACCCCCCAAAAAATAAATGAATAATAAAGAAAATCAATTAAAAGTTAAAATCCGCTGGAGATGCCTCACTTCCATACATTTGTGGATCATCTTGCACTGATGAGTTTCGGTATCTAGCAGATCCATATTCAATGATCCCCAATTTATGTTTGCCAATTCCACATGAATGCCCCTGAGGAGAGCCGTGCAGATGGACGAAATGCGTAGGGCAAATATTCAGCCTGTATCTTAACTTTTAATTGATATCGTTCATTTATTTTCTTTGGGTATTTTTATATGCTGCATTGGTTTGATAGTAAGATTTCTATAGAAGATCATTTTTCAGCATAACCTTTAGCATGCTTTTGTTGTGGGTTGATTTACTGATATTTTGTGAATGCAATTGTTATTAAAAGTGTTTTATATTTGAAAATTTAGCACTATTTGTCTGCTGTTTTCCTTCCCTTGCAAGTAACTTTGGAGCTTTGGAAGAAAGAGGTTTGTCATACACTTAGTGTATTGTTCTGCCTGCAATCAACCTACACTTGTGAGTGTTATAGTCCACACATTTCTGTTTGGTGCTTTAATTATATTACACAATTTTTTTTTTTCTATTGTCGATTTAGTGTGTTTTTTTTTAGTGTGTATTTAATGGTTCATGAGTTGTGACTGCAAAAAAACTGCAAGAAACTGGTTGTGGAATAATATATGTCCAGACAAATAATAAAACTGAGAAAGTATGGGGGACTAATGGTTTTGAAAAAGCTCAGCATATTGCATCTGCTAGGCTATAATCAAAGTGTTTGGTATATTTTTACTTTAAAACATTTTCATAACCTCATGCCTAAAATTAATTCCATCCACAAGCAGAAGCAATCATGGAAGGAATTTAGCAAGCGCACACATGGTAGGGAAATCCTTGCTATCTCTGCCAAGGGATTAAGATCTGTATTCCTAAGGGAGTGATACAGATCTGACACATACAGTATTGCATGTTGCTTGCCATCTAAATGTGGTTAGGCTTGATGAAATACGAGTGTTCTGAGGTATACATCTGAACTGTAATAAGGATAATACGTATTTCAGCTACACTCCAGGGCTTGTACAAAGTCATTAGAGGTGCTGGTCAGACTGGTTCGTAAATGGAATTTCAGACAGGCAATCCTGATATGTCCCTATAATTTATAATAATCTGTGTAGGCCATCATCTAATAAAATCAACTGCTTTCATTTATGCCTGTGAATGTAACAATGGAAACATGGCAAAAGAAATATAACTGACAATTTTCACAGAAACTGAATACATTTTCAAAATTGCCAATTTGGCATATAATTAATTAATTGTAATGCTGTGAATGTTCATTGACCTTTGTGGGGGCTCATATCTCCCATATCACAGGTCTGTTTCGTTCCTTTTTCCATAGAAGAAGGATTTGTGTCCTGGTGGCCAGTGGCTAATGTGCGCGCGGTGTCATTCAGATGCATTGTAGTTTTTACAAAGCAGTGGTGAGCGAGTGGTATGTACTACACTTCGTACTGCAGCTTTCAGAACACCTTGGAAAGAATGAAAATGGAAGTGCCCTCTGATAACGCTTTAGATTATTATATAAAATGCACCTTTATGGTGCCCAAGGCAGGGTGCCTGGAGCCAAGGCTGGAGTATGTGGGGCAGCCCTGGAACTAAAGATATATGATAGCAACTCTTGAGAACAAACTTGAACAGAATACTGAGAAAAGACAACGACTCAAAAAAACCTGCCCTTGAGAACAAATTAAACCTTTCGTGGGGACAAAAAAAATGTCCAGTGTTTCACCATGCTTTATGCACCTCATCATGGCACTTGTATACGTCCCAAGTGTCCTTGTTTAGGATGGACAGTCCCTATTTTTGGCCCAAATTCCTCTGTCCCTCTTTTATATACTAGTGTCCCTCTTTTATATCCTAGTGTCCCTCTTTTATATCCTAGTGTCCCTCTTTTATATCCTAGTGTCCCTCTTTTATATACTAGTGTCCCTCTTTTATATACTAGTGTCCCTCTTTTATATACTAGTGTCCCTCTTTTCCAGGGCCTCTATATTGTTGGTGTGTCTGTGTAGAACAGAGTTCCCCAGCTATAATAATCATCACAATATACTGTATTTAAACAATAAATATGTTCAGAAATCAGTCTGTGTAAATTAGATTCATCGTTCTTGTTCTAAATGACATTTTCATTTTTATAAATTGTTATTATTAAGTCACCTAACATTTATCAGAGCAATCTTGCCACACCCCCACACCTCTAAAATGAAAGTGTCCCTCTTTGTCTATTTGAAATGTGTGATGGTATGCACTTGCATCCAGGTATCCAGACATTTCCGTTTAGTGGTGCCTGTGTAATTGTTTGCCTTAAACTGGATTTTCACCATTGAGCCTACAGTCTTTCTGGACTTAACCCAATACAAATGTAAACAGCACCGCTATAACAATTAAGCGCCATAACAATGTATACTCATAGGCTAGGATGTAGTGCATACAGACCACCCATCACTGTGACGGCACATAGTGGCTTAAGGCTACTGTGACCTAGATCAGTGGCAACAAAGGAGACATTTTACCACCATATTTGAAAGCCAAGACATCCGAGCTACAACAATGCGTATGCCCAATCAGCAGCCCAATGTTTTAACTTGTAAAGTATGCTGTGATAGACTAATAGAAAATACAGTACAGATGCTAGCAGCTTGTTGAATAAATGGATGGATGGATGAGCCCATACTTTTACACTCCATGAACTTGTTTCCTAGTCCCTCCTTAAATAACCATAGACAACGTTTGTGTGAACAGTTATTACAAAATCAAATAGTCTTTATTTTAGATACATGCCTCATGTCCGATTCTTTAGTAATAAAATAAATGATAAAATAAAGAGTTCACAAATGAGAAAGGTATAGTCTATACAAGACTGCACAGTGGAATTCTCCGTACTGCGAGCCTCAGGTGGTTGTGGAACTCATTCCACAAGAATAAACGGGAATATGTCTGGCACAGGCAATTCTTGATTAATGCACATCTTCACTGAGACATCTCCAGCATTCCATGAATAAGCTTAAACCAGTCTTACCCATATCTCACTGGCAGCTGGTATGCACAGATGCTTTTCTCAAAGTGTAGATAAACTGTCGGGGCTTTCTTTTAAAAGTACTGGAGAAAGACCACATAGGGAAACACGTTCTGCATATCAGCTGGTATGTTTATCTTGAAAACAAGGAGTTACGGTCAAGCACACCGTACTGGTAGAAAATAATATAAAACAATAAACATATGGAGATGATCTATGCAGAGACTTAGGTAAATTATTCAAATGGAAGTTTAAGCAGTTTTACAATAAAATAACTTAGAAAAGTGATAAATTAATGCCTTTAATGGCAATTTTTTTATTGTAATTTTATTTTTCTTTGTTAAAAATCTTAAAGAGGACTGACACTTCACATGATTTTTTTTTTTATTCTTTATTTTTTCGTGCATGGATTAATTGAACAAGCATTCACGTCATGCCCCAACAGCAGTAACATGCATTAAAATTGTATGACAGTGGGGGCGTGGCCGACAGCGAAACTGAGCGGACGCATTCTCACGGAGCTCCGCTCAGACCCAGAGAAAAAACGGAAAAACCACAGTATTGTGCGATTCTGACCCAAGAGACAGACACCCCCCAAAAGCAGAGACGATGGGGAAGAAAAATAAGAGGCCCCAAGGTCCAGCCAAGCCCCGACAACCTGACATTAGACTAGCTTTTGAGCGGCCGACGAACTCACAGGGACCTAAGATGGCGCCTGAGGCCTGTTGCACACCCGAGGCATCCGAAGCCTCCCTGGAAGAGGAGGACTCACTGCCTTCTCCTAGATCCTCTGCCTCAGAATCGGAGGAGGATGAAGCACCTGCCACAAGAGGCGATATAAAACGGCTCCTGGTGGAGATGAGACAGATATGGAGGGGTGACCTCCAGCAACTGCAGACAGAAGTGGAGGGGGTACAACAGAAAGTCAGTTCCCTGGAAACGAGAGAAACCTCCAGAGACGAAAAAATTAGCACCGCCGGCCGAGACATACAAGAGCTCACCTCCCAGGTAAAGCAAATGAAATGTACACTCACCACAATGGAGGTCAGACACAGGCGGAAAAACTTGCGCTTCAGAGGCATCCCCGAAAGTGTCGACAGCACGCAGCTCCTGCCCTACTCCCATAGTATCCTGACAGCCATGGGTATTGCCGGTAACCCCGATATACCACAGATCACCTCGGCGTTCAGAGTGCGGAAATCAGCAGCAGCACCAGACTCAGCACCTAGAGATGTAATCATGATGACCCGTGACATCTCCGTGAGATCCACCATACTCACAAAATCCAGGGAAATGGGGATAGTATCAATGGACGGCCACAAAATAGCAGTCTACCCAGACACTCCATTCTCCGTCCTCACGGAAAAGAGACAGCTGGCTCCTATAGCCAGGAAGCTAAGAGACGCCAGTATCAGGTACCGCTGGGGCATGGAAGGGTCCCTCATCACGGAAATTAAGGGAGAGAGCTGTTAACTCACCTCAGGAGACGACCTGGAGCTCTTTCTACGAAGGGCAGGCCTGACAACCACTCCACAGCAAAACACCCCCCCTCCCACCAAAAACCCGGGAGACTCAGAGGGTGTCAGCAAACGCCGACACAGTGTACCACCCACCATCACCGTTAAGAAGCTGACTCCACTACCTAAAGCTGCGAAACCCAGACCCGATAAATAACAGAGACCACACAGAGAAAGAAGGAGTTATACAGACCCCTTTGCGACACACCGTGCTACAATGGTCCACAGGACTCTGCCACTGGACACTGATCCTAAAGGTCCTCTAATGACCACAGAGGCATCTTAGAGACTACCTTACACTCTATTACTGTTTCCCACTGTTGATCCCTTTACTTTTATCCCCAATACGTTGTCAATATGCTCACATATTTCACTTAACCTGAATATATTGGAAAAAAAACAATTGTGTATGTTGTTCTAAAATGAATAAAAAATACAAATTGAAAAAAAAAAAAAAATTGTATGACAGTATGACAGCTAATCAAAATCTGGGGCGGAGCCAAACCGGCAGCGGGGCGGGGGCTTAATACGTCCCTTAATCGCTGCTGTTACTGCTGCACATGGAGCTGCAGCAAGATGGAATCCCTGCTTCTCCACAGGCTTCAGGGAAGGACTTCAGGGAATCCACTCCTACTCCAGCCCACTGTGTGAGAGTGTGTGTCTGTGTGCGACTGTGTGTCTGTGTGACTGTGTGTAAAACTGTCTGCCAGTAACTGTGTGTGTAACTGTCTGCCTGTAACTGTGTGTGTGTGTGTGTGTGTGTGTGTGTAACTGTCTGCCTTTAACTTTGTGTGTATGTGTGTTTGTATGTGTGTGAGTGTCAGGATCGGGACAGGGATCCAACACGCAGAGTACAAAGAGTAGCAGATACGTATACCGGACCTTAGAATGGCCGGACTTAACGTAAAACTACGTATAGAATGGTCAGGGACAAGCCGAGGTCGAGGGAACGAGAAGACAGGTAAGCAAGAGACAAGCCGGGTCAAGGATAACAGAGAAGGCAGGAAGTAATAACAAAGCCGGGTCAGAACCAAAAGACAAGAGAATACAAGAGCACTGTGTGACTAGGCTGGCTAGAACCACGACAGGGCAATGAGCAAATGCTGAGAGCTCCCTTAAATACCCTGGTTCTAGAGACTAATCACGCCTCCGCCGAGGCCTGATTCGTGTCCGGGATTTGACTGACAGGTCGGGCTAGAATGGCGTCATGACGTCGACTATTGAGCGTCATGTTACAAAAAGGCATAGTTCTCTCGCGGCCGGCGTTTACATGCGCGAGGGGACCGCGAGGAACGGAAGAATCATGCCGTCTGGATGGAACAACGTCTAAGTCTCTACCCGTCTCAGGGGTAGAGACTACAGGTACCCTGACAGTACCCCCCCTCTCAGAAACGCCCACCGGGCGGAAGGAACCGGGACGAGATGGAAAGCGGGAATGAAAAGCCCTGCGAAGACGAGGAGCATGGACATCCTCCTGTGGTACCCAGGTCCTCTCTTCTGGACCATATCCCTTCCAGTCAACCAGGTATTGGATTTTCCCCCGGGAGATTCGAGAATCGATGATGGAGTTGATTTCGTACTCCTCCTGACCCTCAACCTGAACAGAGTGAGGAGAGGAGACCTCGGAAGAGAATCTGTTACAGATCAGGGGTTTTAGCAAGGAAACATGAAAGGAATTAGGAATACGTAAGGCAGAGGGAAGCGCTCGGCGATACGCAACAGGATTATCAGAATCCTATAGGGTCCAATGTAGCGAGGAGCGAATTTCATAGACGGTACTTTCAAACGAATGTTTCTAGTACTCAACCATACCCTATCACCAGGTACAAAACTAGGAGCCGGCCTTCTGCGTTTGTCAGCGTGTTTTTTATACAGTATAGAATTATGTAGGAGAATTCGTCGAGTCTGATCCCACAACTTCTTCAGATTGGCAACATGAGTATCAACCGACGGTACCCCCTGGGAAGAAGGAACCGAGGGAAGAATGGAAGGATGAAAACCATAATTCATGAAAAAGGGGCTAGAGCGAGTTGAATCGCAAACAAGATTATTGTGTGCGAACTCTGCCCAAGGAATCAGACCGACCCAATCGTCCTGGTGTTCAGAAACAAAACAACGCAGATATTGTTCAATCTTTTGATTGGTACGTTCGGCGGCTCCGTTAGACTGAGGGTGATAAGCAGAAGAAAAATTCAATTTAATGCCTAGTTGAGAACAGAATGATCTCCAGAAACGTGAAACAAACTGGGAACCTCTATCAGAAGTAATCTCGGAAGGTATCCCATGTAAGCGAAAGATCTCTTTAGCAAAAATCTCCGCTAATTCAGGTGAAGTCGGAAGTTTAGGTAAAGGCACGAAATGAGCCATCTTGGTAAACCTATCCACCACTGTGAGAATAACAGTGTGCTTTTTCGAAACAGGCAAATCCACAATAAAATCCATCGCCAAACAGGACCAAGGTTTTTCTGGAACTTCCAGGGGATGTAAGAGACCACAAGGAAGCGAATGAGGTAGTTTAGTCTTAGTACAGACCTCACAGGGTCCGATAAAATCCTTAATATCCCTCCGTAAAGAAAGCCACCAGAAATCCTTAGAGATCAAGGAATATGTTTTGCGAACGCCCGGATGACCAGCCACCTTACTCTCGTGAAGACACTGTAAGAGCTCCAGTTGGAGTTCAGGAGGAACGAAGTGTCTAGACGCAGGAGTCAGTCTAGGTGCCAGATGCTGCAAGCTCCTGATCTGATCAAGAAGCGGAGAATGGATTTTGAGAGTTGTGTTAGCGATAATATTACACTTAGGTACTATAGAGGATAAAACCGGCTCAGATATGGCAGAAGGTTCATGTTGGCGAGACAAGGCATCAGCTTTAGAATTCTTAGAACCAGGCCTATATGTGAGTATGTAATTGAAGTGAGTAAGGAATATAGACCAACGGGCCTGTCTCGATGATAATCGTTTAGCCTCCCCAATATAGGATAAGTTTTTATGATCCGTCAAAATGGTAACAGGATGCAAAGTTCCCTCCAATAGATGTCTCCACTCCTTTAACCCCTTAAGGACCAAACTTCTGGAATAAAAGGGAATCATGACATGTCACACATGTCATGTGTCCTTAAGGGGTTAAAGCCATGATAACCGCTAGGAGTTCCCTGTCACCAATGTCATATCTGCTCTCAGTACCCGATAATTTTTTGGAAAAATACCCACATGGGTGTAATGGTTTATCCACACCCAACCTTTGGGACAGGATGGCACCTATACCCGTCTCAGAAGCGTCAACTTCGAGTAGGAAAGGCAGAGTAGTATCAGGGTGAACTAAAATTGGTGCGGAAGCAAACAGCTCCTTGAGAGTCTTAAAAGCCAGAAGTGCTTCAGTAGACCAATTCTTAGTGTCAGCCCCTTGTCTGGTCATATTGGTGATAGGAGCAATAATAGAGGAGTAACCCTTAATGAAACGTCTGTAATAATTAGAGAAACCAATAAATCTCTGAATGGCCTTGAGGCCCTTAGGTAAAGGCCAATCTAAAATGGATTGGAGTTTCTCCGGGTCCATTTCAAAGCCCTCTCCAGAAATCACGTAACCAAGAAAGACAGTCTGGGATTGGTCAAAGCTACATTTCTCTAATTTGCAGTACAAGCCATGTTGAAGAAGTTTGTGCAAAACCCTTCTGACCTGTCCGTGGTGAGTCTCAATATCCCTGGAATGTATAAGTATATCATCGAGGTATACAATAACACAGTCATGTTGAAACTCCCTAAGAACTTCATTAATTAGATCCTGAAATACCGCCGGGGCATTACAGAGACCAAAAGGCATTACTGTATACTCATAGTGCCCATAACGAGTATTGAACGCAGTCTTCCACTCGTGTCCCTGCTGAATTCTCACCAAGTTATAAGCACCTCTGAGGTCTAACTTAGTGAAAATCTTGGAACCCTTTAATCGATCAAAAAGCTCGGTGATCAAGGGGATCGGATAGGCATTTCTAATGGTTATCTTGTTCAAACCTCGGTAGTCAATGCAAGGTCTTAAAGAACCATCCTTCTTTTTAACAAAAAAAAATCCAGCCCCAGCAGGGGAGGAGGATCTCCTAATGAACCCTTTGTCTAGGTTTTCACGAATATACTCCTCTAGGACTACGTTCTCATTCGTAGATAAAGGGTATACATGGCCCCTGGGAGGCATAGTACCAGGAAGTAAATTAATTTTGCAATCAAAAGGCCTGTGTGGTGGTAAGGTATCAGCCTTTCCTTTGTCAAATACCGCCTTTAAATCTAGATACAAGGACGGTATCTGTACTTTAGTAGAGTCGGTAGAGTTATTAAGTGTGTTAACAATACAAAGGGGTGACACTCTCTTTAAACATCTCTCTTGACAACCCTGACCCCACGAGACTATTTCCCCTGATTTCCAATCTATAATGGGGTTATGTCTCTTCAGCCAGGAGTATCCCAGAACTATGGGAACAGAAGGAGATGAAATGAGTAGTAGTGATATCTCCTCCTTGTGTAGAATACCAGTAGTTAAGTTAAGAGGTGTGGTTTCCCGGAAAATCACAGGCTCAACTAAAGGTCTACCATCTATGGCCTCAACAGCCAAAGGTGTCTTCCTTAACTGGGATGGGATAGCGTGTTTGGTGAGAAAAACTTGGTCGATAAAGCTCTCAGCAGCTCCGGAGTCTATCAATGCCATAGTCTCTAAAGTTCCCCTCTCCCAAGTTAAAGAGACGGGTAATAGAAGCCTGTGTTCTTTGTAGTTATGAGTAGAGGACAAAATAGAAACACCCAAGGCCTGTCCTCTAGAGAAACTTAGGTGCGAGCGTTTCCCGGGCGATTGGGACAATTCAAACGTAAGTGACCTCTGACTCCACAATACATACACAGTCCCTCCCTTCTCCTGTACTGTCTCTCCTCTTCTGAGAGGCGAGTAAGGCCTATCTGCATAGGTTCTGGAAACTGTGGAGTTTTGGTTTCAGGACTTTGAAATGATGGAGCTAGTCTAAAGGAAGGTCTACCGGTTCTATCTCGAGTGTTCTGCCTCTCTCTTAGACGTTCGTCAATGCGAGAGATAAAGGAAATTAAGTCCTCCAAATTCTCGGGAAGCTCTCTCGTCGCTACCTCGTCAAGTATTATATCGGATAATCCGTTTAAAAATACGTCTATATAAGCCTGTTCATTCCACTTAACCTCTGCCGCCAAAGACCTGAACTCTAGTGCGTAATCCACAAGTGTTCGGTTCTCTTGTCTAAGGCGCAACAGTAATCTAGCTGCATTGACCTTTCTGCCAGGGGGGTCAAAAGTTCTTCTAAAAGCAGCTACAAAGGCATTATAGTTATAGACTAAGGATTATCATTCTCCCACAACGGATTAGCCCATCTCAGAGCCTTCTCAATGAGTAAGGTGATAATAAATCCCACCTTTGCCCTATCAGTAGGGTAGGAACGGGGTTGTAGCTCGAAATGGATACTGATCTGGTTCAAAAAGCCACGACACCTCTCAGGAGAACCAGCATAACGTACAGGTGGGGTAACTCGGGAAGAAGCACCTACAGTGGCTACCTCTAGCCCTGAACCCACAGGAGGAATAGAAGTATTACGCATCTCCTCAGGTGGATTATTAGGACGTGATAGTAACGCCTGTAGTGCTAGTGCCATCTGATCCATTCTATGATCCATGGCGTCAAACCTAGGATCAGGAGAACCAAGCTGACAGTTTGTACCTGCAGGATCCATCGGCCCTGTCGTAATGTCAGGATCGGGACAGGGATCCAACACGCAGAGTACAAAGAGTAGCAGATACGTATACCGGACCTTAGAATGGCCGGACTTAACGTAAAACTACGTATAGAATGGTCAGGGACAAGCCGAGGTCGAGGGAACGAGAAGACAGGTAAGCGAGAGACAAGCCTGGTCAAGGATAACAGAGAAGGCAGGAAGTAATAACAAAGCCGGGTCAGAACCAAAAGACAAGAGAATACAAGAGCACTGTGTGACTAGGCTGGCTAGAACCACGACAGGGCAATGAGCAAATGCTGAGAGCTCCCTTAAATACCCTGGTTCTAGAGACTAATCACGCCTCCGCCGAGGCCTGATTCGTGTCCGGGATTTGACTGACAGGTCGGGCTAGAATGGCGTCATGACGTTGACTATTGAGCGTCACGTTACAAAAAGGCATAGTTCTCTCGCGGCCGGCGTTTACATGCGCGAGGGGACCGCGAGGAACGGAAGAATCATGCTGTCTGGATGGAACAACGTCTAAGTCTCTACCCGTCTCAGGGGTAGAGACTACAGGTACCCTGACAGTGAGACTGTCTGCCTGTAACTGTGTGTGTGACTGTCTGTCTGTAACTGTGTCTGTGTGTGTGTCTGCCTGTAAGTGTGTGTGTGTGTAACTCTCTGCCTGTGACTGTGTGTGTGAGTGACTGTATATGTGACTGTCTGTCTGTAACTGTGTGCGTGACTGTCTGGCTATGACTGTGTGTGACTACCTGTAACTGACTGTGTGTGTAACTGTCTGCCTATAACTGTGTGTGTGACTGCATGTGACTATGTATGTGTGACTGTCTGCCTGTGACTGTTTGATATTGCCTGTAACCGTGTGTGTGACTATCTGTCTGTGACTGTCTGCTGCTGCCGTGTGTGTGTGTCAATGT
Source organism: Pelobates fuscus (assembly GCF_036172605.1). Taxonomy (NCBI): domain Eukaryota; kingdom Metazoa; phylum Chordata; class Amphibia; order Anura; family Pelobatidae; genus Pelobates; species Pelobates fuscus. Next base: position 131,772,319 of record NC_086321.1, read on the forward strand.
ATATGTGACTGTCTGCCTGTAGGTGTGTGCATGACTGTCTGTGACTGTATGTGTGACTGTCTGCATGTTACTGTGTGCGTGTGACTGTCTGCCTGTAACTGTGTGTGTGACTGTCTGCCTGTAAATGTGTGTGTGGGGCTGCAGGGATTTTGTAGAAGAGGCAGGGGTTTTGTATTGGGACAGGAGTCTTTATAAGGGGGATAAGCAGGGGATTTGTGGAAGGGGGTTGCGGGTTTTTTGTAGATGGGGCAGTACAGGATTTGTAGAAGGGGCAGGACAGGGGATTTTTAGGAGGGGCAAGGCAGGGCAGGACAAGGGTTTTGTAGAAGGGGCTGACAGCGGTTTTGCAAAGTTTACAAATTGTAAAAGAAAACGTTTAAAAATAAATTTTCTGTTTTTTTTTTTTAAGGGTTGGGGCGGGAGCGAGGGGGTGCCAAGCACAGGATCCGCCCCGGGTGCCAAATGCTCTAGGTACGCCCCTGAGTAAATGGTTATGTCTGGTGCCAGCATGCTGATGACAGATGTAAAAAATGCACAGAATTGACATTAGGCAGCCCAAAACAGAGTTCCAGGCTGCCAAAGTCGTGTTCGGGGTTGGAGCAAATATTTCTGAATGTGCAGCATTTCAAACAGTAATGGTGCATGTGCAGACTCAGACTCCTATCACCATGACCACTTCAAATCACTGAAGTTGTCATGGTGGTTGAAGTGACCCTTTAGGTTGCTTTTGTACTGAGAGGGTTTTATTCTGTAAATAAAAATGTTTTTGAAACATAGTGTTATTCACTAGACACCATATTTTGTCCGAATGGACAACATCCTGTGAAAATGACCAAATATAAACCACATTGAGAATTTGCAGATTTACAAATAAAAAAAAAAGAAAAAAGGGTCAGAATTTGGTTGGTCCAACTTATTCTGTATCATTTGTTTTGGAAGCTTTCTGACTATCAGTAATATTCACATGCGAACCGATATAAAGCATAGGAATTGGACATTCATCAATGACCGCGTGGCGACCAAATATGAACCAAACGCATTCACCAACTTTGGTATTCACAAAATATTCACTTGCTTTCATGCAAGTGAATGATAATTTTAAGTACTATTTGCCTGCAGAAAGTTTGCCTGTTGGGGTTCTTGTTACCTGAGAGTGTGTTTACACTGTGTATTGGATTTCCTGTTTACTGACCTTGTGTGACTATTCTTGCTCTCTGTTATCCTGACCTTGTCCTGACTATTGATTGTGTGTTTCTCTGTTAGCCTGTCTCTCGTTTGTTCTCTGTCTGCTTGCAGACATTTCATTTATCTGTCTCAGGCACTAGCCTAGCCATTCTAAGGATAGGTACGTGTTCCTTTACTGTCTCCTTTAGGTTTGTGTGTTAGGGTATCTCTAATCCTGACACCTATATACTCACATGCCATTTGGCAGATGGGGAGATATCTACTAACATTTTAAAACTAGTGATTGGACAGCAATCCCATGGGCATTGGTTGGGGAAATTAAAAAAGAAAAATTGTGAGAGGTGAACAGATTATTGACTGTCCACCTGTCCCCACACATCCAGCGGTTGGGGATATTTAGTAAAAATATTAAATCTCAACATCCCCACCCATGGTAAGTGGGTGACTATTATAGGATTCATGGAGGGCCTAGTGTCCCCCAACATGGGGACCTTAATTTTAAAGAGAGAGAACCTAATGTTATCCTGGCCCTATGCATTGACCCTAAAATGTATCATTGGTAATACAATGTAAAGTCTCAATAAGCCCCCACCCGTTAGGGGCCCTAATTAATTGTAAAATTGGGGGGTGGATATGCCCCAAATAGTGTTACGCCAATCCACTGCCCCCCAGTGGCTAGGTGTCCCCAATCCTCTTGCTACCCTTACTTAAAATGTAATCGCACTACCGAAACCCCCTTTTATAAATATGTATAGTATTTTATTATAATTACCATCAGAAGTCTTCTTTCTTCTAATTCTTCTGTTTGTCAGCCCCTCCCCCCCCCAAAAAAAAGACCTAATATCTTGCAACACAACTAATGAATGATAAAAACAACCTGAATCACATAAACAAAAGCCAGAAAAAAATGTGCCGCAACAACAGTGAATCCATCTTTAACCATAGAGGGCTCGCCGTAAGCTGAGCACGGATAGAGTAGCAAAGCCTATATAAGGGCTTTCCTCACTATGTCAGCTATTGCAAAGTGTGGGAAAATGTCCCTCACTTTCAATTTTAGTAAGACCTCTCTGTTTGGTTGGCTAGTAAGTCCTAATTTGGGATCTTTTGCAATAACGGGAATAATGGCGTCCGAACTTTGTTTCAGTTACGAAATTTCTACAAATGTTGTTTTTTTCTGTATCATTAATTTCCAAATTCCAAACGATCCACAATTTGAAAATTAACAAATTGGTACTAAATTAAACAAAATATTTTTTTTGGCCATGCACTTGACTAATTTTAACATAGTCTGGAAATTGTAAATATTAAGTGCAGACATACGCAGTACAACCCAGCTAATGGTAGAGTTTGTAAAGGCATTTTATCCTATATTTCTCTTTATTTTGGTCTTCCCTCTGACTGTGATTGTCCATATGCATCAAATGTCTCGGGGGAGTGTGCCATTGACCCTCCAGACTTGCAGTGACAAGTAATATTAAGGTCTGACTAGTACAATAGAACTTGAACTTTGAGCCCTGAATATATACTGTATTCTTGGGTATATATTTTATATATATATACACTGGGTATATATTTATATATATATATATATACACTGGGTATATATTTATATATATATATATATATATATATATATATATACAAATGGAAAGAGTGCACTCGAAAGGTCTTCGTAAAAATATAAACAATTTATTGTGCCAAACTTCAAAGACATATAAGTCGACGTTTCAGTCCTCGTAGGACTTTTTTCAAGACCTTTTTTGGTCTTGAAAAAAGTCCTACGAGGACTGAAACGTCGACTTATATGTCTTTGAAGTTTGGCACAATAAATTGTTTATATTTTTACGAAGACCTTTCGAGTGCACTCTTTCCATTTGTATATATTGAAGGCTGAGGCAGCACCGAGGCAAGTACAAGACCGGTACATTGAGTGCGGGATATTTGCAGTTTTTATATATATATATATATATATATATATATATATATATATATATATATATACACTGTAACAAAGTACCAGCACTCAGGGATTTTCCAGTGGTTCTTCTGTTTTTTTTTTGTCCTGATGAAAGTTGCTGAGGAAACTGAAACGTTGACTTATGGATTCTATTACAGAATAAAGAAGAACCATTGAAAAATCCCAGAGTATGGGCACTTTATTACAGTGTTTGGAATAGTATATTAGCTTAATCAGATCTCCTGAATACCTTGGTGTTTTTACTTTGTGCTAACAGATAACTGTGTATGTGGGTTTGCATTTTAAACAGTACATTGTGTTTATGTATCTCGATGAATTGATATGCCCTTTCATGTGACAGGGTCAGTAACTACTAATAGTAACAGCATCCAAGACCTTTTGGGATTGTTTACATTTATATGCTAGCCATGTGGTCATATGGTGGAAGACGTGAGCTGCATACCAAAAGGATGACAAGTACATTTTACATGTACTGTACATAAAATCCTGCAAGATATAAATACATATAAATATACACATAATTCTAAAATAAATATCAATAATAACCATTAGTTATTGTTGGTAGTATATGTTAACTGAGTAACATATACAGGCTTATTTATCAAAGTGAGAATGGAAATTCAAAGTGAATTTAAAATTTTTAGCCAAAAGAGCTAAATTGCGAAAACAGGCGCAGGAAAAGTCATTATAAAAGCAAGTCTTATTTTTCTCACAGCAGATTTTGAGAGAAATAATATTATTAATAATAATAATAATAATAATAATAATAATAATAATAATAACAAAGTATCTAACCAGGAAAGGTACATTCAGATTATTCTGGTTTTCAAGTACGTCCTGGGGATGTTACCTTAGCCCAACATCCAGGGGTTGTTACTAAAAAAAATGTTTAAAACAAATGAGACTTGCCTGTCAGGACACTCTGATTGGTTGGCTTCATTGGTTGTGTTCAGAAGGTATTCAGACCCCTTCATTTCTTTTTTTTTTTACGTGGCAGCCTTATACTATAAATATTTCAACTATATTTTTTTCACATCATGCTAAGATCAATACCCCATGATGACAATGCAAAAATCAGATTTTTGACACAATTAGAAAACCATAAAACAAAAATAAAATGAATATCACCTTGACACAATATGGTTAACTTGCACCTGTACTTAGTTGAAACACCAGCTACTACAGCCTCATGTCTTGTTGGATATGATGTGACAAGCTTTGCACACCTGGATTTGGGTAGTTTCTGCCATTTATCTCTGCAGACCCTCTCAGGCTCTGTCAGGTTTATTGGGGACCATTGGTGGACAGCCTTTTTTTTAGGTCACTGCAGATATTCAATTTGATTCCGGTCTAGGCATCAACTGGGCCACTAAAGGACATTCACAGTTTTGTTCCTAAGCCACTCGTGCGTCCTGAGCGCTCTGGATCTGGATTTTTTTTTATTAAGGATATCTCTATAGTTTGCTTCATTCAGCTTTCCTTTAACCAGTCTTCCAGTCCTTGCTGCCGAAAACATCCCCAAAGCATGATGCTAGCACCACCATGCTTCCCCTTTTTGATGGTACTGTGCAGGTGATGTGTTTGATGGGTCACCCTGTCTCTGGATTATAATTACGTTGTTTCACTTTCCTATGTGTTTGGGACATTGCATTTCCCTTCATTTTATTATTATTTTGCTGACCTACCTAACAAACTCCCGAACAACTAGACCACCTGCACGCGGAGTGTGCCACTCATTAACCTCTGTCACCTCATTAACACTCCTAAACCGCAAACGTTCTAAGCAGTCAGCTGGGTGGTCGCCATTCGGTATACGAACACGTTGCGGTGGCCATCTTTAGCCGCCAACACACAGAGCTGTGTTTGGCCATCGGGTGCATTAAACTCAAATCGGACACTCGACGGCACGAACACCGCTAGAACTTCCACTTCCATCGAAGTTCGGTAAAACGTATGGGAATTGAAAGAAGCTTGGTGGAAGCAAACTTTCCGAACGAGAGACATAGACTGAGCGTACCCACGAACCCCTATGTTCGGTACTTTGACTATATTGTGTATTTCCGAAAGAGACTGACCGCACAGTGGGATTTTATGGAACTCTTTTGGGCAGGAGCCTCATGTGCGGTGAGGTCACATTATGACCTCCATGGAAATACCAAACCCCTGAACCAATGTTGCAGTGATGATTGTCCTTCAAGAAATTTCTCCTATCTCCACACATAATGTCGGGAGCACACCAAGACTGACTATTGGGTACTTGGTTACCTCCCTTACCAAGGCCCTTCTTTATTGCTTTAACTAGACATGTGCAATTCATTTCATTCTGAACATGAATTTGGACGAATTTCGGACAATTCGGACATTCGGATGCTTCCGAATGTCTGAAGTGCAAAAGTGCTGAATTTCCAAGTGACAAACCGAATTGCCAACGTGCCAAATTGCCGAAGTGCTGAATTTCAGAAGTGCCCAAGTGCTTTGGATTTCTTAAAAGTGGCAAAGCAAGAGAGGGAGGAAAAATTACTTGAATGATGACAGAGGAAGGGTAAGGGGTAGGATTAGGGGTAGGATTAAGGGTATGGAACCCTACAGATGTTCCGAAATCTGAAGTTCCGAATTGCCGAAGTTCCGAATTTCGGAAGTGCAGAAACGAATTGCCAAAGTGCCAAATCTTTTCTTACCCGAATTTCCGAACCGAACCAAATTTTTTGCCCATCCACATCCCTAGCTTTCACAGTTTGGCTGGGTGGTGAGAACTAGGAAGAGTCATAATTGTTCCAAATTGCTCCTATTTAAAAATTATGGAGGCCACTGTGCTCATGGGAACCTTCAATACAGCTGAATTTTTTTGTAGCCTTCCTCAGATCTGCACCGTGTCATAATCCCCGTCTTTGAGCTTTGCATTGAGTTTCTTTGACCTCATGGCTTGGATTTTGCTTTGATATGTATTTACATCTGTTAGATCGTATATAGACAGGTGTGCGCCTTTCCAAAAAACATTTCTTTTGTTTTAGTTTTTTTGTCATTTTAGAGTATTGAGTGTAGATTGATGTGGGGAAAAAAGTAAACAATTGCAGTATAAGGCTGAAACATTAAAAATGGGAAAAAGTTCAAGGAGTTTGAATATTTTATGAATGCACTGTGTGTAGATAATTTAATTTAGTTTGTGTTTTTAAGTGTAATTTACAAATTGTATCTATATATTAAACAAAAAGAGTGACAAAAATATGTAATGGGTTACTGATTTATTACTAGTTAGTTTTTCCAGCTAATGTCTACATACAAAGGTATACGCTGACTTTTTCCTACAATTTGTAAATTTGCATTTGGCACTGAATTAAACACTCAACTTTGGATTAGGCAAGGCTAGTAATGTAAACATACCATATTAAGGAAATTAGGGTTGTCATGATTTATTTATGTTTAGATTTACCAGCACTAGTGCTTGTTCTTTCACTAGCATAAATCTAAAGATAAACTGGTATTTAACAAACCGGCTAATTAATGCTACATGCTCAATGTTAATTGAAATAAGAATCCAGAATAGAATCTAGTTATGGACCTAATTGTATTTCTTATGGGTTCCATATGAATTCAATATGTAACCTTTCAACCAGCCTTCATCAAAACGTATACCTCACTATCCTCAATGATTAGTTGTCTTGATCATCTTAAAGCATTTTGGGTTCTCTGACTTGATTGATGTGTTAGTGAGGATTCTGTATGTCAGTTACTTGTTTTCCTACTCTGTGATCTTATTACTTGATACCCTGGTTTTTGTACTGCTTTTATGCCAGAACACATGCTGTTCTGACTCACAATTGTGAATTCGCTTTCTGTGTCTCAGTTTGGATACAATATTTGGTCCTGTGTATTCACATTTTTAAGATCAGAGGCAAGTGGTTTCTGGCCATCCTGCCCAGATTGGTAATATCTTTTGCTATGCCTCCCGGGTTCCTTTCTAGGTTGTCAGCAATATGAGATCTCCAATTGAGGTTTGAGAGAGGCCACATTCTCCTACTTGTCACATTCCCTAGACCTGTCTAATGTTTATAAAATTCCAAAACATTCTTGAACACAAGTGGATTTGACAGTAGAACATGCAAATTAGTCAGCATGACAATCGGTAGTTTATATCTGCAATGGATGTAGGTCGGCACTTAGGTTCCAGAAGGAAAATAAAAATGAATGGAACATTCTTTATGAAGAAATATGTTAAGAAGGACTCTTCTATTTCACACACACACACACACACACACAATATATATATATATATATATATAGGAATGCGTAAGACAGGTTATTTAAATAGGTTATCAATGGAAAAATCTACAAGTATGGGATTTGCGGATTGCTAAAAACTATCCTGCTAAACTTGCTTGCCAGTCAGTAATCAGTTAGCTATTCAGGTCAAGACACAAATTAACCAACTATACAGAGCACCTGAGACTTTTAATAATATGTGAATTTCATAAGCTACCACGTTGTATGTGTTTTCTAAAAATATATAGAATTGATTTAATGGCAGTACATCATTGCAGTACTTCATATGTAACACTGCGCTGACTAATAAATTAATAGAATTAATTGGAGCCTTCTTATGAATTCTACTAGCTTGCCAGAGGGAGTTCTCCTCTCATCTTTCAACATGTAAGATTAAAAACAGTTCAAATTAACTGACCGAACCTGTTATAAATGTGCCAGGATGCAATTAATATTAGAATTTTCAATAAAACAATAAGACAATAGACGTATACACATTGTTGAGAGGGAAAATATGCAACACAATTGCCCTAGTTAGTTTCAGGAAAATTACAAATCATAATACATTAGGTATTTAAATTAATAAATGCATTATAGGAACGATGAAAGGTTTTATGACACATAATAGCAGGTGTTCTGTTATTACGATCATTACTATAAAGTTTATAAGATACTATAAATATCTATGAATTGGTTCATGTTTACACCACACAAATGGGTAAAAATAGATTTGAGTTGGTACACCAGTACATGTATTTCAGATTCATTTCACGCCAAGCTTTACGCATTGCCTGGAGAGTATGAACACTGTAACAGTCAGAATGCTTTAGCCAGTGGCAACTTTACACAATGCAACATTTGGTCCAAGACCAGTAATCAGGATTTTACACTACAGCTCAGTATTTTGACAAATATTGCGAAGGAAAAGTGTTCTATGCAAAAATGTATCACAACATGCTGAGCTCATTGAATCTTCTTGACACAAATGTGGTAGTAAAACACGGATAACAAGACATTTTTACACTCAGCTGTAACCCAAAAGCTCTATTTAAAGAGGACACAACACATTTAAAGGAAATAAAGCACAATAAATCAATGGGAGGTTGTTGTTTCTGATATCCTTGTCTAGGAACTGTTGGAGAAGTGCTTGAACGGCACAATGTAACTAAGCACTAGTGCTAACCAAATGTAGATATTCTAACACTTGACTTTTTTCAAAACAATCAAGCTCTATTTGAAAAGGCGAGAGTCGTCAAGCATTGGCTCCTGTAACATGAAGGATTTATGTTCACTTTAGTTACTTCCTCATTCCCAGATCTGACCCAGATAGGGATGTGGTATTTTCTTTCAAGGTCACATTTAACATTAGTATCACAGTTTACAATGGTAATAGATATGCCATAATTGAATACAATTTATTGTTGTGTTAATCATCAAAGAAACATACAGACGCACTGCAATAAAAAGTACATATTTCCAGAACAGTTATTACCAGTGAAAACCATTCTTCGATTCTTGATGATTTCATAAATTAAATACTATATAGGAAAGATTTCTGATTAGGTGGCAAAATAGGAAAATTAATTAATAATAATTGCTACCTGCTACAATATCTGCACAGTGAAAAATGTAGGGAACTCGGTATAAAAGATCCAAATTTCATTGTGAGAAACATGCAAGAAAATGCATTCTACCAAATTTCAGGTAGTTAAAGGTAGGCTTACTGCAACAACGTAGAATGGCAGGAATTTTCATCTGTTTAATGACTGTATCTTTAAACACAATGCATCAAATCCTTCTTAAATTAACCATGTGATTGCTACAACTTTCCGGCTCATTCATCAAATGCCCATCACATTAGAAAAACAAGCCTTACCAATTTTACATGGAATAGGAAGTCTACCCAATAGTTTTCATATACCAATTAGTTCATTCTCATTATGCAAATCAATGGTGGCTTTGGCTGAAAACATTGCCAAATAAACACGTTTTAATAACCTTGCCATGCACATTTAGAAGAATATTATCAACAGAAATGGTCACCATATGCCAGCCCTGATGGTATCAAACCATAATTAAATGGCATGGAAAGGAAATAGGGCAATTACATTGAATATATATGTCTTAAATGGAATACTCTAAGCACTATAACTATATATAGCTTGCTACAGTAATTATGGTTCCAGGAGTGCTCTGACACCCACCTCCCAATTATAAGTAGTCCAACAGTTTTTGAATGATGTGACTTTTTACCCAAAGCGCCCTACTCGCTGTCTCCACTACTAATGCTGGAGAGACGGCTTTACAGCAATCTGTAGAAGTTAAGGTGCTTGGAGTGTTGTCCTTCAGATGATCATATTTGTAAATAAACAAAACAAAATACCATATCAATAAACAAAACAAATACCACATATTAATTAAGAACTGACACCATTTAACATTGGATGGAAAGGCCATAGCTTTATGGAGCGTAACTAGAGGCATTACAAAACACTTTATATTTAGTTCCATAACCATTTCACCTAAATTAAACTTAACAATCCGGCCTTGAACCAGCCAGATTGCTTAAACCTTAAGCCTCAATCCACCTCGTACTTAAGGCTACCTTACTCCCAATTCCCCAACTTCTCCCTGTAAGTACCTCAGAGCGTGAAGCCCGTGCAATTCAAACTTGGTATATATAAAATGGTTCTAACTAGCGTGCGCCACTTGCTTCAATCCTGACCAATCAGGGCCTACCATTTTCCCACCTTCAGTTGACCCTAAACCTTTCACCCTATGCTCCCTGAAGGCAGGGCCGATTCAAGTTTTTTCTGCCGCCCAAGGCAAAGATCCATTTTGCTGCCCCCTGATGTTACTCACTCACTGACAAACACACACTGGCAGACACACACACTCACTTACAGGCACACAGATACACAAACTCACTGACAGACATACACTCACTCACTGGCACACATACACTCACTCACTGGCACACATACACTCCCTCACTGACACATACACACAGAAACTCACAGACAGACATACACTCACTTGCTGACAGACACACACACACACACAGACACTTATTGACAGACATACACTCACTCACTGACAGACACACACATACACAGACACTCACTGACATACATACACTCACAGGCAGACACTCACTGACAGTCAAACACTCACCTCTCTTGGGTCCAGTGTGGGGCAGCTCCTCACTCCTCACGCCTGCTGTTTAGTATTCCGGCTCCCGGTATCACAGAAAGCACGTGAGGGAGGAGTAAGAGCCTGCAAGAACAGCCTCCTCGCCGCCTTACTTCTCCTCCGGACGGACGGTCACTGGCATTTGTTAGCAGAGCAGGCACCTGCCATCAAGGTAAGCAGGTGCCTGCCCAGCCTTACCTAGCACAGCTTCCGGGGCACCCTGAGGTGGCCAGATGGCAACCTCCTGGCCCCCCCCTGTAACAAGGCTCCTCTCTGCACCCCCACATTCGGGTGCCTTGAGGATCGGCCTCGCGCTGGGGGCGGCTCAAGAGCCGCTCACCCAGCGCTGCGGCCCCAGACAGGAGCAGGCAGCCCACCGGGAAACATGCCGGGCCTGAATGCAGGACATCTCCAGTTCTGGCGATAAGCCAGTGCTTCTCAATGCCCTTCAGATGATCATATTTGTAAATGAACAAAACCAAAGCACTTACAGCTACCATATCGCTGGATTCGGTTGGGGAAACCCACAAGTTTTAAATTTATACTAGTCCAGGGCGTAACACCTTGGGTGTGCAGAGTCACCAGCAGTTTGGGCCTGCTCATGATCTCAAACACAGCGCATCATGGCCCTAAGGAAATGGCCAGTCAATGCCTGTTGGAGAAATAGTGGCTTGGCAGCTGGATGGTGTCAAGACAACAGGCTGACTTCACAGGCAAATAGAGGGGTATGCTGCAGCTCTGCTTCCCCCCACACTGAAATGTGTTCTAGCTTATATTGTTATGCTACTATTATTACCATTGTTTAAATACCTGCATCAGAGTATATGACCAACCCTATTTCTTATTTGCTATTTTTGTTTGAAACGGCCGATATTATACTACATCATTGTATGAAACGTTTTCGACCCCCCTTTTCGCCTTGGTGTACTGACAATTCATGTCCCATAAATACATGTGGTCTTTTTTGTTAACCTGACCTATGCTGTTTCTAGCATATACCCCTGCTTTGACCATTATACCGCTATACTACAATACTGTAATCCGCATGGATTACTGTAACCCTCTCCTGATTGGTCTTCCCAAAAGCCGTACTGCACCCCTACAGTCCGTAATGAACGCTGCTGCTAGACTGATTTTCCTCTCTAGTCGTTTCTCTCACACCTCACCCCTCTGCCAGTCCTTACATTGGCTTCCTGTATGCTATAGGAGTCAATTCAAGGTACTAACTCACACCTATAAAGCACTGAACAACTCTAGCCCCTCTTATATCTCCTCACAGATCCATAGGTATGTCCCTTCTCGGTCTCTCCGCTCTGCCCGTGACCACCTCCTGTCCGTTGTCCGCACTCGTACGGCCAACTCGCGCTTGCAGGACTTCTCGCGGGCGGCTCCCTTCCTATGGAATAGCCTGCCTACCGCCATCAGACTCTCCCCTAGTCTTGCATCTTTTAAGAAGTGCCTTAAAACCCATCTCTTTAGGAAAGCATATGGCCTCCAAGACTAACCCTTACCTCACATACCTGTCTCTTGCCCTCTCCTAAAGGGCAGTCCACCTTATTTGATTGCAAATTCCTGTCCTAATGTGTTTTACACCCACCTCCTATAGAATGTAAGCTCGATCGAGCAGGGTCCTCTTCAACCTATTGTTCCTGTAAGTTTATTTGTAATTGTCCTATCTATAGTTAAATCCCTTCTCATAATATTGTAAAGCGCTACGGAATCTGTTGGCGCTATATAAATTGCTATAATAATAATAATAATAATACTGTTTCATCTAAATATTACAGTTCTTCTGCTTTGTTTCAGAGCACTGAATTAAGCTGATATTCTGCCTATATACTGTTCTGTATACATACAGGTCTAGTTATCATGTGTTGCTTTACTGAGTTACATAATTGTCCAGATGCAATCATATACTCTTGCTTATAATAGTTCTAATCATAATAATAATGAACCTACGAGAAATATGTAAAAAGAAAAACACACAAAAAATCCACTCAACTCCCCTTTTCTGTAAAAATATAGTTTCCCCATGAATCAGGAACCAGGAAGTGGCTTAGCATTTCATACTTCAATCCTGATTTTAAACGATCCTGTCTGCTAGTGCATAACAAGCATTAAAGAGATAAAAAGACACACAGATTTCGAAGTTACGGGAGCATTAATCAATGTTTGACAAAGATGCATTCAGTACTCAGTACTAGAAAAACAAGCTTGCATTCCCACTTCTTCTGACATCCTGTTTTTTGTTGCGGCTAATATTCTGGGGACGCATTCTGACCACACACTGAGAATCCATTCATATTAAGCAAGACTGGTTCAAACAAGTTACTTGTCACAACTTTTCTTTTTACCAACCCGAAATATGCCTTACACTCATGTTTACCATACATTGAGTGTAATAGGAAGACTAAAGAAAACATGCAGAGACATGTTCAATAATTGCTTTTTACTTTTATAATAGAATCTTAGATGTTTGTAAGTATTGCCCGAAGCATATTAAGAAACCTTGATCTCTAACTGTATTTTATGGACTCTGACTATACTGTTATTGTGAATAAGGCTATAATGGTGACTGTTTCATCCCTTTCACAGTTTAAAACAGTGATTTCCAAATCACTGCCCCTCCCCTCCCCCCTGCCCCCCTACCCCCAATCCTCCACCAGTCCAGGATTCAGGAATTACCCAATAAGCTGAACTAAGCTGAACCCTCCCAACTGTCAATCAGACATACTGGAGGGTGCTATTCCTTGTACTTTTCATAGAGAAGCATTTGGTTTGATGCTTCTCTACGACAACATAGCATTGCTGGTTCAATTCAGTTATTGACAAACACGCACCATGCCAGTCAGAGCAGGCGAACACTGAGTCATAATTATACATGCAGCAAGGTATAGGGAAGGTGATATTTGTTTAGGCATCAATTCAGTTCCAGCAATTGTATAATTAATACATTGATCATCTGAATTATCTGAAGAAGTTTCTCAACATGGAAGACAAACAGACTTACAGTATAATAACACCACGGGAGTATACGATAATACATTTCAAACCAGATTAGGAAACACAGTCTTTCCATATAGAGGGTGAGCTTCTCTAAAAGTCTTTCTTGCAATCCAAAAATAACTAAAAACAAACATCTACCTGTATTTTTTATACAGGTTAACCTTTTAGAAAGAGTGTTTAAAAACTGCATTAAGGGGGGGCGGGCCTGACTGCCAAACGGAACGGTCACAGGCAGAGTGAGCTCCGATCGAGAATCTACGAAATCGCTCTAATACCAACACTTACAAGCAAAACAATTGTAATCTGAGGACTGGACACAGCCTGCAAACAGCTCCGCTTAAATCTAAGGCTTCCCTGACGCAACCCAAGCAGATTAAGCCCACAACACTACTGCGGCCTACCTGGGGGCGACGGCGTGAGAGAGACGGCCGCTCTCCCTGCCTGATCCCCTGCTGAACAAAAGATGAGGCAGCACAGAAACCTGGGGGTTATCCCGGCATCATCACTCCATCCATGGGTGTAACTGTGGCCTCGCACAACCTGCAACTGCAACTTAGCTCTGACCATCTCAAGCAATACAAGATGGTGAACGCCAGGCCTCACACCAAACCACGAGGCACAACAGAGTCAACACTAGCAAAGCTAGACAAGATCTTAGAGGAATTTTGGCGAAAAATTGAGGAGAGGCAACAGAGAGCAAACTCACACCACCACTCATCCCTGGCAATCCAGCAGTCCATGCCGACCCCACAGAGGCGGAACAGCTTCACACCCAGGCACCGGAGGAGAACACGACCCGGGCAGTCGACTCCAGGGGGTAAGTCGGCTCAAAGAGCCCCCGCACAGAGACACCCTTCCAAAAGAGGACCTACCCAGGCCCACCGAGAAGTGCAAAACCCAGGCCCATGCGGCACACGGAGCCTCCCGGAACCACCAGGAGCTTGCCGTCAGGCACGATCACCTGGGCCCTAAGAGACAACCGCAAAGGGCTGGAGAGGAGCTCCATGCTACACCCCACCTGCGGCGGTTCTGCGACGCCTAAGCTGCTGCACAACAAGACCCCAGAGGGCACCTCAGCAAGATCTCGCATGGAGCCCACGGACGAAACAACACTGCACCGGGAATACAGTAACAAGAGACTCCCCCCCTGAGCCTCCAAGCGGTGTGGGCTGATAACCACTATTGGACGCTACGATACCTGATCTCAGACACTAGAGAACTGAGAGAATTTAATCCGTAAAGCATAATACATTAATTTACTAACAAAATCTACCACCTCTTCATGTACACATCGTAAAATGACATGCAATCACTGATAGTATTGTAGATTATACTGAGCACTACAATAACCAGACAGCCAGAGCTTCTCTACATACTAAGCACCAGTGCTAATACTTTACTAACATATGTCCACCCCATACAATGGTAGATAGGCTTAAACGTTTTGCTATGTTAAGTAGTTTTAAAAGGCTATGACACACCACATATCTGTATAGCATGAGTTAAAAAATATATATTTGTGCAAGTTTTTTCCACGCCATGTTCCTGTTATAAAATGTATGAAAAAGCTGTTGTGGCGATGCAAGCATCTTCTGTACACTCTTTGCGCAACAAAAATAAAGAATAAAAAAAAAAAAAACTGCATTAAGGGTGGGGCGGGGCCGGACCACCAAGCTGGACGGTAGCAAGAGAGATCAGCTCCTGCAACTCTCAAACTTCTAAATCATATAAACATGAAAAACGAAATAACCATGGACACTGGATCCAGGGTGAGGTCGGCTCCTCGAGTTTCAGTCCCCTGGAGGTGAGGTCGTCGACGTCCCAGTTGAGGCCTTCGCCATCGGTGAGAGGGGCGGACGGTGCCCCACTATCCCGCCTGACAGCACCAGCCAGGGGTCCAGCACCAGGCGGACCCGGCCCTGTTCCCCCCCCTTATGGACCAGTGGGGGTGATCCCAGTGGCTAAGCAATCCAGACCCAACGACACCACCACCCCTGATTGGGGGCCCGGGCGCAGCACACAAGATGGCGGATGCAATGTGCGCCGAGGCCGTTGAGAAATGCTGCTCCCTCAATGAGATCACAGCAACCAGTGGGGCTTCTTAACAGAGACTCAGGGGGTCGGAGGAGTCCGCGACCTCCATACCCTACACCGCAGCCCACCATGAGAGCTCTTACCCGTCCCACCAACAAGCCAAGCCAACGGCAAGCAGAGAAGGAGACATAGCCGAGCCGTTAACAGCTGCGGCGCTGGAAGGTTGTAATGCCGCAAAGCGACTACCTACCCCCGCCAGAGACCAAGGATTTTGCCGCCAAGCACAGTACTCCCACAGCAGGTCCGACCACATACCCACCGTACAAACGTCCTGCAGCACGGCGGCCCCAGAGAGGGGTTACACGTGGCACCCGGCAACAAGCTTTCCTGGACTCTCAGCTACTTACCCCAGCGGATTCTACCCTCCTGTTGCCCGGACTTGGTGGTCTTCGTCCAACATGGCTATGGTCCACAGGAAACCAGAAAATGGACTTTGCCC
The DNA here is from genome assembly GCF_036172605.1 of Pelobates fuscus. Taxonomy (NCBI): domain Eukaryota; kingdom Metazoa; phylum Chordata; class Amphibia; order Anura; family Pelobatidae; genus Pelobates; species Pelobates fuscus. The sequence continues at coordinate 131,788,473 of NC_086321.1, forward strand.
GGACCCCTACCCTGGTGGACAATCGTACCCAGCCACACCGACACAACAGACTGGGCATCGGCTAACCGCAAGTCGGCTCATACCGGCGAGGTATCATGCCCGCCATACAGACGCCTCCCAGAGCCTGTACCAGAACATGCATGTTAGACCAGCCAGGGTGATACATTACATGCAGCTTACGATTCAGCCCCAGCATGTTTTCACTTCAAGCTTCAGAGCTAACCCTTTACTACACACATTAGGCACATTAGGCATATATGCATCAACCTGGCTACTACAAATCGCATATTGATACATCTACTAGTTAAGTAACCTATTAGCCTACTCATAGGACGCACCAACATCACTTCGTTTATTAGCTTCTAAAATGTGCACATGTGCAAACTGACAGCAACCACTGGTTATTCGTTATACCAAGCGCTTAGTGTGTCTCACTTTACTACATGTTTGCCACTCTGAGAAAAACAAGAAAAAATTTGCAATGTTTACAATGCCATACCAATATTATTGTCTTTATATGTGCTTGCACCAGCTGTTCATGCACAAATAAAATAAATCAAAAAAGAATCAAATATATATATATATATATATATATATATATATATATATATATATATATATATATATATATATATATATATATATATATATAAAACTGCATTAAGGTTGCCACCATAGGCATGCTCAGACTATGTTATTACAGCATAGTCAATGGGATTATTTTTTGGTTTTTGTTTTATAATGATATAAGGCACTTATTTGAAATTCACTGACAATGGACATTTGCTTTCATTTATCAAAGACACTAAAAGTTAAAGGTTTAGTCCAGGCCTCATTTTTCTCTCCTGAAGCAAAGGGGTTAAACCCCATATCTGCAGCGGCTCCACTGAAACGCTATGCATACAGACCTCAGGCACCATGACCACTTCTGAAGTGGTCATTGCATTTACAGTTTTTTTTACATTTCCATCCAAACTGTAGTGATAACCTGGTGTATATATCAGCAACAGTTTTCATTATATATATTTTTTTTGCCAGCTAATGGGCTGACCCAAACGGACACAAAGTGCATTTAGTTGCCTAATAGGAGAGAAAGTGAGTGAAGTCTGACTATACATTACAGTGCGCCCTGGCACAGCTGACAAAAACAGTTTTTTTCATGCCTGTGTGGACAATAAACCACAGACATAGTGCTCACTGTATAAAGTCTACAGAAAACCATTCGTTTAATGCCAAGCCCACTCTGCACTCTCTCTCTCTCTCTCTCTCGTTCTCTCTCTCTCTTGCTCTCTCTATTCATTGAACTTACTCGTTCCCTGTCAAGTGTTTATAGAAATAAACATAAGCCATAAGCTCATTCTTCCCATTGCAGTGTTATGTTAGTTTTTAGTTTGCTTGTATAGTGTTTTAAGATATGTAAATTGTATTTTTATTTCTAAAATAGCAGAGCTCAACCATTGTTTGTCCTTTCAGCCACTGATTTGGTTTTCAATCTTCCCGACTATGCAAACATGCTTTCTGGTGTAGGATGGAAAATTCTGGATGTATTCAGCTATTATATACTATTTCTAATTTTTTTCAAACATAATTTTTTAGCCAACATTTTCTTTTTCTCTCTCTTTTTTTTTTTTTTTTTTTTTTTTTTACTGTTCTTCATTTGCAATTTTCCCTGTATAATAAAGTATTCTATTCTCAATGGTGCTTTCAAAACTACTTTTCATTTGTTAAAGAAATTTACGTTTTATTGCATTGCACAAAACTTTTAATTGCTGTGGAAAATAATGCACTAGCAACAAAGTGCAAATCTCAGTCATTATCTGAATTTATTAAATGTAAATATTTGCTCATATTTGCTCCAGTAACTAATTTGATGTGCTGTAATACACGTATTTACATTTCCATCAAATTGCACCAACAGGAAATAAATCAGAACAGCTTGATCATGGAATATCAGCATTAGCAAACATATCTTGATATTCTGTTAGAAATTAATGATTAGCAGAATGTTTGCTTTTTTCCACCAAAAACATATATAAAGGACTTTTCAGGAGAAGGTAGCAGGACTGAGTATTCATTTGAAGGAACACTATAGTTACCAAAACAACTTTAGCTTAATGAAGCAGTTTTGGTGTATAGATCATGCCTCTGAAGTGCCACTGCTCAATTCTCTGCCATTTAGGAGTTAAATTACTTTGGTTTCTGTCCATGTAGTCACATCTCTCCTGGCTATGACTCACACACCTTCCATGAAAAAAGGTTTCACTTTCAATCAGATGTTAACTTACTTTAGAAGGTTCTATATCCTGCTTTGTAAATTAAATATTTATCACACAGGAGGCTAGTGCAAGGTCTAGCAATCTATTAACAGTGCAGGAGATAATTTTAAACATACTGTGCACTGAAGTAAGTGTAAATGTTAGATATAACTTTACAGGAAGTGCTTAGGAAAGCTTTGTAAGTCACATGCAGGGAGGTGTGGCTAGGACTGCATAAACAATGTGCTTTAACTCAAAACTGGCAAATAATTGAGTGAGACTACAGGGGCATGTTCTATACACCAAAACAGCCATTATGCAACATAAATGGACACTCCACTGCCCAGATTAAAAAAATAATAATAATTAAAACGAATGCTATTTTAATATATATACCCCAAATGAAAACAAGCATGCATTTAATTATGATGTTTTTTTTCATTGGAATTATATTTGAAAACAGCTTGCAAAAGCTGCAAATATCTTGCTTTCAGCCTGTGCAAGCCCTCTCTCTTTTCCCCAGACCAGACTTTCTATCGCTGTACAATCACAGACTTACCAATGTAGCTCAATGAGAAGGCAGGTGCTCTGAACAATTGTTGCCTCTTGAGTTTAGCTCCACTGAGCTAAAAATCCAGGATGTAACAGAACCTGTTGTCTGATTGACAGCCAGGGGGGTGTAACAAGATTAGGTTGTAAAAGTACCAATTTCTTTTGATATATTAGTAATGTGAAAAAAAAGGACACTCTTTACACATAAAGTACTTCATCAAGCTAAAGTGCTTTATGTATGAAATATATACTGTATTTCCAGATCATTCTTACCAAGTATCTCAAATATGTTTTAAAGTGGCAGAGGAGCCATGGAATAGAGGGTTAAATCCATCCATAAGTTTGTTATGCTAAGTTAAGTTTTGCTATAACAACTCATAGAGGAGGAGGCATGTATTTAAGCCATATAGCAGTTAAGGCCCGCAGAGCAGCACAAGCAATTCTGTTCGTCAGTTTTTGTTGTGCTGTGTTTAACCCTTCCACCAGGTGAGAAAGTAGGAAGGCCCAGGGGTCTAGAACTACAGGTCTAACTAAGGTGTGAAGAGCAAAAGGAGCCAACCTCCCAATGTCTTCCCAATAAGGGGCATCCTTAGGGCATGTCCACCACATATAAATATATGCTCTTAGCAACTCACAGGAGTGCCGGCAGACATCTTTGGTAGTACATACCATTTTGTATCAGGTAACTGGAATAGTATACCACCTATTCATGATTTTGGACATTTGCTTCTGAAGTTTTACACAAACATTTTTTTTATTTTCAGTTAGATTAACGATTTAGTAAATAATGACACAATGGGGGCCCTAAGTTGCTGGATATGGAGGTGTTGTTGATGATTTCTACATTTATTTATTTATATCATAATTTTGTACATGTGTACACAAACAGACATTGCTCATTTTTTAATTTATAATTAAATGTTTAACAAATAACGACACAATTTAGTTCATTCCGAGCACAGTCAGGGCACACATTGTAAATAAGGAAATATTGTTTAATTTCTCTTCTTCTCTGAATCTATTTTCTTTGCGGACTGCTTAAAGGACCACTATAGTGCCAGGAAAACATACTCGTTTTCCTGGCACTATAGTGCCCTGAGGGTGCCCCCACCCTCAGGGACCCCCTCCCGCCAGGCTCTGGGGAGAGGAAAGGGGTTAAAACTTACCTTTCTACAGCGCCGGGCGGGGAGCTCTTCTCCTCCGATCCTCCTCCTCTCCTCCCATTCGGCTGAATGCGCACGCGCGGCAAGAGCTGTGTGCGCATTCAGCCGGTCTCATAGGAAAGCATTATCAATGCTTTCCTATGGACGCTTGCGTGCTCTCACTGTGATTTTCACAGTGAGAATCACGCAAGCGCCTCTAGCGGCTGTCAGTGAGACAGCCACTAGAGGATTTGAGGGCTGGATTAACCCATTTATAAACATAGCAGTTTCTCTGAAACTGCTATGTTTATAAAAAAAATGGGTTAACCCTAGCTGGACCTGGCACCCAGACCACTTCATTAAGCTGAAGTGGTCTGGGTGCCTAGAGTGGTCCTTTAATGATTGGAGGGGAGCTAACAGAGACCCATAGTTGCAAGATGAAGAGGTTTTGCTGATTTCTACATTTACATTTTATTTTTTCATAGCTCATAAATACATATGTGTTAAATCTATAAGTACAAGTACAAGTACAAGTATATTAAATATACTTTGAAGTGAAGTTCCCTTTTAAGAACATGTTGACACTCTCCTGGAAATAAGAGATACTGCCACAGCATACATATTAGAAACTTTAACCCCTTAAGGACCAAACCTCTGGAATAAAATGGAATCATGACGTGTCAGGCATGTCATGTGTCCTTAAGGGGTTAAACAAACAAGCAAAATCTCTCTTTTTCTTTAACTAGGCCTTGTATTGAATGTCAACCTCTGATGCAAATTCCAAGGTTTACAACACGTGACCATACATATATGGTCCTGAGAAAAACAGAAAGGTCACTGCATCTGTGAGCAGAGCATTTTGGGAAAATGAGAATGCTAATTATTATTATTATAATTGTATTATTTATATAGCGCCATCAGATTCCGTAGCACTGTACAATGGATCACTGGGAGTGCACAGAGGTATGTTATATATAATCTCCACTGCACACTTCATCCCACTAAGCTGTTTAATGGTGTTTACTAATGTCACGGAAAAAGAAACTGTCACCAACAGAAAAGCAACAATTCTCTTTAAAAACATTATTTCATTCTTGTTAGTATGGATTGAAAAATTAGGTAGAAATAATTACGATGGTGGTTGATGCAAAACATGATGCAGGAAATATTGTTTTAACCAGTCTTTTGGCAGGCTACTGTATCAGCACACATGGAAAATTGAAGTGCCTTGACAAGCATAGATCCTAAATTTGACAGAATGTTAAAAGACCCAATAGTGCCTGAGGTTTGATATAATAAAATAGGCAGCGTGGATGCTCCAGGTGTTTCTCAGCTGCCGAGACGTTTAATGTGCTCTGCATAGCAGATTTTATAAATACGCCTCTGTGAGACTCTTTTTGCTTTACTGGTTTAGCTCAGTGTGCAGACCTTAAACAACCTTGTGGCATAGAAGACCCATGTGTGAATAAGATATATAATGCATGCAATTTCTACAGACAAATTAGCTTTCTAGACTTCTGCAATAAATATTTATTTTTTAAAATAAATAAAGCATTAAAATAACCTTGTCAAATAAATCATGGGAACGGTTTGCGTTTTTTTTTCTATTGATCCATGTTGCTGATGTAATTATATTTTGTCAGCAAGTATATTAGTGCTTTATTGTTTGTTTTTATGTTGTTAAATTGTCTAATCTCATTATTTAGTTTCATCAGAAGTCAAACCAGGCAAACGCTCATTTACAAAGCTGACAAAACAATTCTTAGAGCCACAGGTTCACAGGAAAAGGAAAAGCAACATGATTTTCTACAATTATTTCAAATAAAAGTCTGCATGTATGATACAGCCTTGTATTTTAATTTAATTTAATCTGTTAACCCTTTATGGACTGAGGCAGTTGTACAAGTTGTGATCAAAACAAAACGTAAACAAAACCTTTAATTTGCGCTATATGTCTGTTCAACCGTAATTCACCTTTTTCATATTACGTGCACCCACACCTATTATATATCATATTCATATATGAAACATAATTTATTATGAATAAAATCTAAAAAAAAAAGTGTGAGAAAAATTATTTTAGTTCTGCGTGGCATTTCACCTGTGAATGTCATAATAATGTTAGATTTTACTGCAATATAATGCACATATTTGTATTCATCAAAGTCTCACAAGTACAACAGTACCCCCCATGTACAGGTTTTATGGTGTCTTGGAAAGTTATAGGGTCAAATATAGCACATTACATTTTTCAGTTTGTACACATTGAAATTTGCCAGACTGGTTATGTTGCCTTTGAGACTGTATCGTAGCCCAGGAATGAGAATTAACCCCATGATGGCATACCATTTGCAAAGAAGAAAATCATTTGCTGCCCACATGGTTTGATATCACATTAACCATGCTCTTTTCTTTTAGAGTGTCAGCGTGTGTGACAATAGAAATGTGGCCTTTAGGTTAAAAGCAGCAAGGTGAATTGTTATTGATTAGCTGGCTGTGCCAGCAGACGATAGCAGGTGTTGCCACACCTCAGTCATAGGGGAGAAAACAGAACCATCTTGGTTGCAGGAACATTGGAGTCTAAAAAGATACAGGAGAGAAATGGAAATATATGAAATTGTAAGAGGGAGTGAGTGAGCAATTCATGAAGCACTCACTTGTTTCTGCCCCAGAGCAGAGGATTTGCCCTCTTTCAGTCCTTGGAGTGTGGAGTGTTCGCCCAGGGTACCAACACAATTTCAACAGCAGACAATGCCATACCCCGGGAGCTGACAGCGGGGAGAAACAAACCACCACTTTTAAGGATTGTGAAAAATGTATCCGCGAAAAAAGAAAAAGAAGAACAAATTACAAAAAAAAGCGTGAGTAAGTGTTGCAGGCAATTTCTTCCTCTAACTCCAATATCTCCCTCTGAGGCTGCCTGCAACGGATTGGCAGTGGGAACAAGCTGTGTAAAACTCCTTAGCTGCTATAGAACATGGTAGGTGCACCGTGGCAGTGGGACTGGCAGTAGTGGAGGTAGTGATACTACTACCGCTAACAATTGTGCAAGTGGTTCTGGGGGGCCGGATCTTAATACAGAATAAAACCAAATGGACCAAAAACTATTTGACTTGATTTGTTATGGATGCATTTGTTTTCATTTCATTTCAATGTTGTGAAGATTTGGAAATCTGGACACTTCTGAGTTGCCGAATCATCTGAATTTTGGACAAAAATGTGATTAGTTCTAAATTGAATTGCACATATGTAGTAGAGGAAAGACCCATGGTTATAGTTTGGAACACTAATGTGAATAGATGCAACTCATATGCAGAAGGGGTTAATCAGTCGCTGGCATTCAGCAAATTAGTTCAAGATGATAGACGCAGCTTAGGAGGCCATTCCTAGCATCCTGTACCACTCACCCAGAATAATTCAAGGTAATTTAGTCTTTGAACCGCATTGTATTTTTTCAAGCTGAAATACAGAACACAAAAGCTATAAACATTATCAGGAAGAGTTCTCGGGGAAGTATAATGCTTACATCCTACTGCAACTTAGCACTCTATCCTTATATTCTGTAGAATTAGTTTGAGACTGGCTGATCTTAGCTGATATTACCATTCTGCCCATCCATTAAACCACAGATAGATGGAGAGCCATCAGACTCTCCTCTAGTCTTGCATCTTTTAAGAAGTGCCTTAAAACCCATCTCTTTAGGAAAGTTTATGGCCTCCAAGACTAACCCTTACCTCACATACCTGTCTCTTGCCCTCTCCTAAAGGGCAGCACTCTACTCTCCCCTTCAGCTCTGCTTCACTCCCACCTTATTTAATTGCAAATTCCTGTCCTAATGTGTTTTACACCCCACCTCCTATAGAATGTAAGCTCGATTGAGCAGGGTCCTCTTCAACCTATTGTTCCTGTAAGTTTATTTGTAATTGTCCTATTTATAGTTAAATCCCCTCTCATAATATTGTAACGCGCTACGGAATCTGTTGGCGCTATATAAATGGCAATAATAATAATAATAATAATAATGCACGTCCCATTAGCCTAGTTGCAATTAATTCCACTGACTCATCAACAAGTTCAATCCAAACACAGCCAAACACAGCCTAATGTTGATGATACTAGGGATATTTACTAAAAATTTGTCGGCCAGCAAACTTTCCTTTTTTTGTGAGTGTGAGCTGGTTAAGTACATCTTTAAGAGGAACAATTGCACTCATGTATATCTACATATAAACAGTACTTTAATTTAAAGCAGTCTTCTGTTTTTCAGTCATATGATTTGGGCTTCTATCCGGACACTGCTCCCAACTCCCTCCAGTGAAGCACTGCCTCCTTCTTTATCTTTGTAAATATACACATATCAATCTCTAAAAGCTAGAGTTTAATTTAATGATTACAATATTGCACTCAGAGATGCCTTTCTAACTGAGGCTTTATTGATCAGCATGTAAGGCTTACTCAGAGAGCGTTTTTAATCCTCTTCAATCATTGCCAATAATGTACTAAATATTGTAAATTATTGGAGCCCCAGACACACATAACTACTAATCCAGCGGTTTAATACGTATAGGAACTCTTCAAGCACCATAACCACTACAATGAGATCTCGGAGTTCCTGCTTAGGGGCTTACATTATCTCTTCTGAGCTTAACCCTGCAGTGCTTCAGGCTCTCTAGCTGAGATAAAGGAGGTGGCGAGTGGTGGCCGGTGGACCCCAGATATAAAACCAAACCATTCTAAAAATGTTTGACTACTTACAATGGAGGGGCACAAGAGAACTCTTACCACCATAACCATTGCAGCACGCTGTTGTGGTTTTGGTTCTTGAAGTGTTCCTTTAACCACTTAAGGACCAAACTTCTGGAATAAAAGGGAATCATGACATGTCACACATGTCATGTGTCCTTAAGGGGTTAAAGTTTGGGAATGTTAATGGTTGCAGCAGGTAGGTTAATCCGGAAGTTTATATTGCGGTTACAAATACATACCAAAACAGTTACCTTTTATGGAATGAACTGCTGGGAAAACAGCTCCTACCTTTCTCAGTGCTTCTAACAGTTATGGCGTAAAAAACCTCTTTAACCCCTTAACGACGAGTGACGGACGAGGTCCGTCACTCAGGGGAATGCGTTAATGACGAGTGACGGACCTCGTCCGTCACCCGTTAAAATTAACCCCAGATCGCCGCAATCGTTAATGGTGCTCCGGTCTGCCTCTGCATTAGAGGCAAACCGGGAGCACCGGATCGGGCTGTCAGAGTACATGTGCCCGCTCTGACAGCATGCCAGAGCGGGCACATGTGCTCTCTATACTCACCTCCGCCTCCCTGCACTTCCTGGTTCTGTGTGAAGTGCAGGGAGACGGATCTTCAGTGATCCTGCCCCCTGGTGGAAAGAAAACATTGTAAAATTAAAATCCCACCCCCCTTTACCCCCCCTTTACCCATTTTAATAAAAAATTAACCCCTTCCCTGCCAATTGATCACTGACTACAGTGATCAATTGGCAGGGATTACATTTTACTAAGATCTGATTTTTTTTTTTAACCCCTGAGGGTTAATTCTTTTTTTTTTAACCCTCAGGGGTTCAATTTATTTTATTAATTAATTTAAATATTTTTAAATTATAAATTTAGCTAGCTGGGGAGGGTGGAAGTTAGTGGGGAATTGGGGGATTTAGTATTACGCTAACTAGGGGTTAACGTTAAAAAAAGTTTAAAAATAAGCTTTAAAAAGTTAAAAAATTAAGTTAAAAAAAAGTTTTAATAACATTTAAGTAAAAAATTTTAAAAAATAAACCCTTTACCCAGTCCAAATAAAAATTAACCCCTTCCCTGCCAGTCGATCACTGCCTACAGTGATCAAAATACAGATCACAGTATTATACTGTTCTAATTTTTTTTTTAACCCCTGACGATTAACTTTTATTTATTTTTTAACCCTCAGGGGCTAAATTTATTTAATTAACTAATTTAAATATTGTATAATTAAATATTTTGCTAGCTGGGGTGGGTGGGATTTATGGGAAAATGGGGAATTTACTGTTAGTGCTGCTTACTGCTAGTTAGGGGTTAACGTAAAAAAAAAGCTTAGAAAAATGTTAAATCTGTAAAAAAAAGTTTTACGAAAGTTTAGGAAACTTTCAAAAAATGAATAATCAAAACAAAAGTTTAAAAAATAGTTTTAAAAAGTAAAAAAAGTTTTAAAAAGTAAAAAAATACATTTAATAACGCTCATTACCACTACACCTGGTACAAGCTAGCGGAAAAATGATCCCACGCTAAGGTTCAAAATATGCCTTTTGAAATACCCTGGGATGTCTTCTTTAAGAAATGGTGTGGCTTTATGGGGTATTTGGTTTATATAGCCTGGTAAAATACTCTAAAATGGGACATGGGCACAGCGTAAAAATTTTAAGTTTGAAAAAAAATGGAATGGCTGTGTCCCAAATGTGCCCCTCCGATGTCCACATATACCTGGCAAAGGTACATACGGGGGTATTTTTGTACTCAGCAGACATAGCTGAGCAACATATGAAGTATTATACAGTGGTAGTACACATAAGGTTTGCAAAATATACTGTGCAAACTCACTTTGTGTGTCAAAAAGGCAGAAAAAACGCTTATTACCACTACACCTGGTACAAGCTAGCGGAAAAATGATCCCACGCTAAGGTTCAAAATATGCCTTTTGAAATACCCTGGGATGTCTTCTTTAAGAAATGGTATGGCTTTATGGGGTATTTGGATTATATAGCCTGGTAAAATACTCTAAAATGGGACATGGGCACAGCGTAAAAATTCAAAATTTGAAAAAAAAATGGAATGGCTGTGTCCCAAATGTGCCCCTCCGATGTCCACATATACCTGGCAAAGGTACATACGGGGGTATTTTTGTACTCAGCAGACATAGCTGAGCAAAATATGAAGTATTATACAGTGGTAGTACACATATGGTTTGCAAAATATACTGTGCAAACTCACTTTGTGTGTCAAAAAGGCAGAAAAAAACGCTTATAACCACTACACCTGGTACACGCTAGCGGAAAAATGATCCCACGCTAAGGTTCAAAATATGCCTTTTGAAATAACCTGGAGTGTCTACTTTAAGAAATGGTAGGCCTTTGTGGGGTAGTTTGAATTTAAAACCTGCAAAGATGCTTGGAAATTGCACATAGGCCCGGCGTCAAAATTCAAAGTTCGGTCAAAACTGATATGGCTTGGTCTCCTATATGGCACTGTAGCTTCACAAAATAGTGCCATAGACATACAATGGGGGTGTCCTTTTACTCAGAAGACTTAGCTGAGCATAATTTGGGGGGTTTGAACTTAGTGGCACACATGAAATATACAAAATGCCCAGCAAAAATGCAATCCGTATGTAAAAAATGCACAAAATTATTTTTTACCACATACTTTGGCATGTAATGGTAAAAAAATGGGGGCATGTTAAGGCACAATATGCACCTTATGAGATACCCTGGAGTGTCTTCTTTTACAAATGGTAGGCCTTTGTGGGGTGTTTTGAACAGTCAAACTGTTATAATACCCCAAATGGAAGCATAGGCTCATTAAATCCGTCTCTCAAAATTCTACTGTGAATACTGAAAAGGACAGGTCTCCTGTATGGCACTGTAGCTTCACGAAATAGTGCCATAGACATACAATGGGGGTGTCCTTTTACTCAGAAGACTTAGCTGAGCATAATTTGGGGGGTTTGAACTTAGTGGCACATATGAAATATACAAAATGCCCAGCAAAAATGCAATCCGTATGTAAAAAATGCACAAAATTATTTTTTACCACATACTTTGGCATGTAATGGTAAAAAAATGGGGGCATGTTAAGGCACAATATGCACCTTATGAGATACCCTGGAGTCAGGGCCGGATTAACATAGGGGCTGATGGAGCTGCAGCTCCAGGCCCAGGCCCATGGAATAGGCCCATTTTAAAAAAAAAAAATTTAAAAAAAAATGTGGAATTTTTTTTTTTTTTTTTTTTTTTTTTACACACTACTCTTAGGTTTGCCACCTGACTGGTATTTTACTGGCACAGCCGGTATTTGAGGCTGCCTGGCCGTGCTGGTATTGCAGTAATACCAGCAATACGCAGGTAATTTTCTCAGAATAAATGGAAATTACTCTGCAATACCAGCACCAGCTAGTAGGGGTCACTGCGTGTGGAGAGAGGCAGGGATAGGAAGTTACAGAATATCCCTGCCTCTCTCTACTACTCACTGATCCATGGGGGAGCAGCTACACAGCACAGAGAGTCCAGACAGCAGATCTACAGCTCAGGTAAGTGAGGGATGGGGGGAAAGGCAGCAGGGACACATGGGGACACTGAGGCACTAGGGGACACATGGGGACACTGAGACACTAGGGGACACATGGGGACACTGAGACACTAGGGGCACTGAGACACTAGGACACAGACACTGGGAGACCTGGGAACACTGAGACACTTGGGGACACTGGAAAACATGGGGACACTGAGACACTTGGGGACATATGGGGACACTGAGACACTAGGGGACACAGACACCAGGGGACACAGACACTAGGGGACACTGAGACACTAGGACACATGAGGACACAGACACTAGGACACAGTCACTGGGAGATCTGGGGACACTGTGACACTTGGGGACACTGAGACACATGGGGATGCTGAAACACCATTGGCGGATCCAGGGGGGGGGGCAACGGGGCAATTGCCCCCCCCGAGATTCCCCCCGGCCGGCTAGTGCAGGGCTGGCATTGCCCAAGTGCCAGCCCTGCAATGTGCCTGCGGACCGGGAAGAGAGATCAGTGATCTCCCTCCCCGGTCCGCAAGCACTGTGCTGGCAGCCGGCAGGAGAGTGAGAGAGGACCCGGCGGGAGCTCAGCCTGCAGCTCCTCCGGGTCCTCCTCTCACTAGCATGGAGCGTTGCCGCGGTAACCACGGCAACGCTCCAAATCTCGCGAGAGTGAACTCTAGCCCTGGAGCGCGGGCTAGAGTTCACTCTCCCCACCTGACCACCAGGGAATCACACTGGGACCACCAGGGACGGAGAAATGTCCCCCCTCCTCCTCCTCAATAAAGGTAAGAAGGGAGGGGGGACATAAATATATTAATTTTATTAAATACATTTTTTTTTAATTAAAAAAACCTCCCTTCCCTCCTCCCCCCGTACACACACTGCCCCACAAACACACACTGTCCCCATACACACACTGTCCCCATACACACACTGTCCCCTTAAACACACTGACCCCTTAAACACACTGACCCCATAAACACACTGACCCCATACACACACGTCCCCATAATCACACTGACCCCATACACACACTGACCCCATAAACACACTGACCCCATAAACACACTGACCCCATAAACACACTGACCCCATAAACACACTGACCCCATAAACACACTGACCCCATATACACACTGCCCCACAAACACACACTGACCCCATAAACCCACTGACCCCATAAACACACTGACCCCATAAACACACTGACCCCATAAACACACTGACCCCATAAACACACTGACCCCTTACACACACTGACCCCTTACACACACTGACCCCATAATCACACTGACCCCATACACACACTGACCCCATACACACACTGACCCCATAAACACACTGACCCCATAATCACACACTGACCCCATAATCACACTGACCCCATAATCACACTGACCCCATACACACACTGACCCCATAAACACACTGACCCCATAAACACACTGACCCCATACACACACTGACCCCACAAACACACACTGACCCCACAAACACACACTGACCCCACAAACACACACTGACCCCATAAACACACTGACCCCATAAACACACTGCCCCACAAACACACACTGTCCCCATACACACACTGACCCCATAAACACACTGTCCCCATACACACACTGACCCCATAAACACACTGACCCCATAAACACACTGACCCCATAAACACACTGACCCCATAAACACACTGACCCCATAAACACACTGACCCCATAAACACACTGACCCCATACACACACTGTCCCCATACACACACTGTCCCCATACACACACTGTCCCCATACACACACTGTCCCCATACACACACTGTCCCCATACACACACTGTCCCCATACACACACTGACCCCATACACACACTGCCCCCATACACACACTGTCCCCATACACACACTGTCCCCATACACACACTGCCCCCATACACACACTGCCCCCATACACACACTGCCCCCATACACACACTGCCCCCATACACACACTGCCCCCATACACACACTGCCCCCATACACACACTGTCCCCATACACACACTGCCCCCATACACACACTGCCCCACAAACACTGTCCCCATACACACACTGCACACCCATATACACACTGCACACCCATACACACACTCCACACACACACACACACAGACACATACAGTGCCGTACACACACTGCTGCCCCCCCATACACGCATTGCCCCACACACACGACCCCCCGCATACACACACTGCCCCACACATACATACAGTGCCTCCCCATACATACAGTGCTCCCCATACACACACTGCCCCACAGACATACACTGCCACCCTCACACACACACTGCCCCACACATACACTGCCCCCTAACACACACACTGCAACCCTGAAATACACTGCCGCCCTTACGCACTCACACACACTTTACCGCTCACACACACACTGCACCTTTCACACACACCACTTCTCCTATGCCCTATATCCCAGCAGACCCCAGGTAAGTTGTCAAACTGTTCTTAAACGGTATGACTACTTACTCTGGGGTGGGATCCTGGCACTACTGGCACCATAACTACTACACTGAGCTGTAGTGGTTATTGTGCCATGATTATTTATTTAAATAATCTACAAGTGCCCCTCCCGAGATCAGGCTCTGGATCCGCCACTGTGAAACACATGGGGACGCTGTGAGACAGAGACATTGGGAGACACTGAGACATTGGGACACGGAGACACTATGTTCCCATGTCCCCCAGCCAGTGTCCCTAGTGTCTCAGTGTCCCCAAGTCTCCCAGTGTCTGTGTCCCATGTCTCTCAGTGTGCCTAGTGTCCCCATGTGTCCCCATGTCTCCCCATGTCTCCCCATGTCTCCCCAAGTGTCTGTCTCCCAGCCAGTGTCCCCTAGTCTCCCAGTGTCCCCTAGTCTCCCAGTGTCCCCTAGTCTCCCAGTGTCTGTGTCCCTAGTGTCTTAGTGTCCCCAAATGTTTCAGTGTCTCCATGTCTCCCAGTGTCTGTGTCCCTAGTGTCTCAGTGTGCCTGGTGTCCCCATGTCTCCCAGTGTCCTTATATGTCCCAGTGTCCACATGTCTATGTCCACAACTGTTCCCAAGTGTCTGTCTCCCAGCCAGTGTCCCCTAGTCTCCCAGTGTCCCCTTGTCTCCCAGTGTCCCCTAGTCTCCCCTAGTCTCCCAGTGTCCCCTAGTCTCCCAGTGTCTGTGTCCCTAGTGTCTTAGTGTCCCCAAATGTTTCAGTGTCTACATGTCTCCCAGTGTCTGTGTCCCTAGTGTCTCAGTGTGCCTGGTGTCCCCATGTCTCCCAGTGTCCTTATATGTCCCAGTGTCCACATGTCTATGTCCACAGCTGTTCCCAAGTGTCTGTCTCCCAGCCAGTGTCCCCTAGTCTCCCAGTGTCCCCTTGTCTCCCAGTGTCCCCTAGTCTCCCCTAGTCTCCCAGTGTCCCCTAGTCTCCCAGTGTCTGTGTCCCTAGTGTCTTAGTGTCCCCAAATGTTTCAGTGTCTCCATGTCTCCCAGTGTCTGTGTCCCTAGTGTCTCAGTGTGCCTGGTGTCCCCATGTCTCCCAGTGTCCCTATATGTCCCAGTGTCCACATGTCTATGTCCACAACTGTCCCCAAGTGTCTGTTTCCCAGTGTCCCCTAGTCTCCCAGTGACCCCTAGTCTCCCAGTGTCCCCTAGTCTCCCAGTGTCTGCGTTCCCATGTCTCTGTGTCCCTTGTGTCTTAGTGTCCCCAAATGTTTAAGTGTCCCCATGCCTCCCAGTGTCTGTGTCCCTAGTGTCTCAGTGTCCCCATTTCTCCCAGTTTCCCTAAATGTCTCAGTGTCCCCATGTCTCCCAGTGTCCCCATGTCTCCCAGTGTCCCCATGTCTGTGTCCCCAGGTCTCTGTGTCCCCGGGTCTGTCAGTGTCTCCATGTCTCTCAGTGTCCCCAATAGCCTAGTGACATGGGGACACACTGAGACATTGGGACACTGGGAGAAATGGGGACACAGACACTGGGAGACTAGGGGACTGGGCGACATGGGGACACTGACACTGTGATACATAGGGACACTGAGACACTGTGTGACTTGCGAGACTGAGACACTGGGAGACAGGGAGACACTAGGAGCAATCCATCTATACAGCAGAATCAAACTGTGAGTAGTTTGTTGGTGATATTACAGAATTTTCTCTGATGTCACTCCTTGTGATTTACATCATGTGATGTCACACATAACTGATTAAGGCTGGTATTTTTTTTCCAAGAAAGTTGGCAACCTTAACTACTCTTCACATACTCTTGCTTAAAGGAGCACTATAGGGTCAGGAACACAATCATGTATTTCTGACCCTATCATGTTAAAACCACCACCCTGGCCCCTTCTTGCCTCCCTAAATATAGTAAAATATTACTTGTATTCAATTCTGCAGCTGCTGGCTCAGAAATGGTGGTCTGAGCAAATTGCAATACTTCCCCGTAGGATTGGCTGAGACTGTCAACTAGACACAAGTCCAACATAGCCCTGGCCAATCAGCATCTCCTCATAAAGATAAACTGAATCAATGCATCTCTATGAGTAAAGTTCAGTGTCTGCATGCAGAGGGTGGAGACACTGAATGGCAGTGCTGCACACTAGGCAGTACTGCCCCAGGAAGCACCTCTAGCAGCCATCTAAGCAGCGGCCAGTGGAGTTATTTTCTCTGAAAAGACAGTGTTTACTGCAAAAAGCCTGCATGGAATGATTCTACTTACCAGAACAAATACAATAAGCTGTAGTTGTTCTGGTGACTATAGTGTCCCTTTAAGTTTGGAAGCTTAAGAGGGATGTATGGGAACAAAACCTGTGTGGACTGGCTGACAATAAAATTAGTTTAGGTAATGCAGACGTTGGTCTCTCTAACACTGTGGCATGTCCCCTTTCTTCTATACTCACTACATACACATTTTCTCTGTCTCAGACTATATACCAGGAACTTCTGCCTGCTAGTAAGAAGGTAAGGAGACAAGTGGACCAGCGAGTGCTAGGGGACAGTCCTTAGAAAGCATGGAGTGAGCGCATCATTAGATGCATTTATGCCAAGCTCAAGGTGCTGCCTGCATGGTATGTCCTTAGTTGGACAGCCTGCAGGATTGGCAGGCAGCCTGACATGCATTCATGCCAGGCTATCCTTTAAATTCTTTGGACAAACATGCCCCCTTTTTGGGCATGTTCACCCCTTTTGGCAGGTCTTGTCACGTGATTCGCGCCAGTGGCGTGTCACGTGACACCCTTTTACCCCGCCCATTGACTTCCTGCTTCACTGGACACTGCTGTTAGGGGTTATGGATTTACTTGAAAGATGAAAGCATAAATTAGAGAGAAATTAGCATAGAGTATGTGTTTTCTTATAGCAGCACCATCTCCATCAGATACATGACGCTTGGGAGGTATGACTGTTTTAGTGTTTTTGGTCGATAAGATTCCGTAATTAGGCCCATCTTAATTGTCAGCACCAGGCCCACTGTGCTCTTAATCCGGCCCTGCCTGGAGTGTCTTCTTTTACAAATGGTAGGCCTTTGTGGGGTGTTTTGAACAGTCAAACTGTTATAATACCCCAAATGGAAGCATAGGCTCATTAAATCCGTCTCTCAAAATTCTACTGTGAATACTGAAAAGGACAGGTCTCCTGTATGGCACTGTAGCTTCACGAAATAGTGCCATAGACATACAATGGGGGTGTCCTTTTACTCAGAAGACTTAGCTGAGCATAATTTGGGGGGTTTGAACTTAGTGGCACACATGAAATATACAAAATGCCCAGCAAAAATGCAATCCGTATGTAAAATATGCACAAAATTATTTTTTACCACATACTTTGGCATGTAATGGTAAAAAAATGGGGGCATGTTAAGGCACAATATGCACCTTATGAGATACCCTGGAGTGTCTACTTTTACAAATGGTAGGCCTTTGTGGGTTTTTTTTGAACAGTCAAACTACTATAATACCCCAAATGGAAGCATAGGCTCATTAAATCCGTCTCTCAAAATTCTACTGTGAATACTGAAAAGGACAGGTCTCCTATATGGCACTGTAGCTTCACGAAATAGTGACAAAGACATACAATGGGGGTACCGTTGTACTCAGCAGAAGTAACTGAACACATTATAAAACTTTGTACAGGAATAGCACACACCAACTTTACAAAATACACATGAGAAGTTCTTTGTTATAAGTTTGTGTGCGAAAACCCCCAAAAAACACAATTTTACACCAATATTTAGCAGAGGTTGGCGGTAAAATGGCTACGTAGAAAGTGTCAAAACAACCTTAGGTAAATAGCCTGTGGTGTCTACTTTATATAAATATATACTTTTGTGTGGCAATTTTGTTTTCTTTTATGGCTATTAGGCTTACAAGACAAACATACCAAATTCTAAAATCGCTCCACATAAAAAGTTTATTTTACTCCTTGTGCTTTGTGACCTGTAACTACCAAAAAAAACTTAAAATCCCAGACACATTATATATTCTGTAATTCAGAACAACTAAATGAATTTATTTTTAATTACTTTCCTTAACCTGCACTAATTATGTACACATTATTATTGCAAAAACTGTAAAAAAAACACACAAAAATTCATTTTTTTGCATATTTCTGTATTTTTTTTATAATAAATAAGCATGTATATATATATGTGTTACATCAAATTAAAGCCCTTTCTGTCCTTTAAAAAACGGTATATAATATGTGTCGGTGCAATAAATTAGTAAAATGCAAATTGCAGTTGAACGCAAATAGCAAAAAATGCAAAAAATGCCGTTGTCATTAAGTGAAAGACAAGCTTCTGAAGCTCTGTCCTTAAGGGGTTAATGAAGGTTGTCTGAGCCACATGAAAGAAAGAAAATATGACCTTTCTCTATCATAGAGAAATGGATAAACACAGTATCCACCTCCACCTTTAACAACCATGTCCTTCATCTTTCTGATGAAAGAGCCGTATTTGCCTCCCAAATGTATACATTTGCCAGCAGATCTTCTTGAAAAACATATAGCTGAAATTACATTTTCTTTTACATTCAATACACTTGTACACCTTAATGCAAGTGTCATGAAGCATTTAGCAAAAATATAACAAAGAATTGTATCGCTGTAGGAAAGGAAGCTCATTGAATGAATGTAAAATTGCAAAAACTGACAGTATTGTTTTCCATATCATTATTTCAAAAGCTCTCAGAGATATTTACATATGCAATCTTGTAAAATATTCTTTATTTCTGTAGAGAAATTCATAAAAGTGTCAAGGCACGGTGCATAATAAAGAGATTGCGTTAAAAAAAAAAAACACATTTATTTTACAATGTTAAATGTCTGAAGGGAGTTTAATTTGTAGCTAATTCTTTCCACTGGTATTAACAAAATGTTATAGAAACTTATAAATATATCTTACAAAGTATCCAACTGGGAGCTATGGATAAAATTAACACCACATCTGAAAATACAAAATGTATACATAACAATTTGCTCTAGATTAGAGAAGTTTTGTCTGTCTATCTAAACATTTTACCTTTTTACAGAAAAAAGGTCTTGCTAGATTGGAAATAAAAGCTGGAAGTTGTTGAAAATGTCCAAATGGTTGAACAATTATTAAGCAGAAGCCCAGCTAAGTGCAATTAATAACAACCAACATGATAAAACATGTAATATTTAATCTAAATGTTTATACGTTAACTATAAGTTACTCTACAAAGATGTACAGAAGAGAAGCTTACAGATAAATTTGTGTAGACGAATATAGCACGCACACGCAAGAAAAATACAACAACAAAAAGAGGTTACAAGTAAGATGTATGGACAATAGCTAATAAAAATATCTTAAACCTTATATTCAAATACACTAAAAAAGTTCAGTTAGAGACTACTTGCAGTTACATATTAAAGGAGTACAGTTACTTCTCCGAACATGTAACACTATGAGTACATATCCCCCTTATTTAACAAATATAGGTTTGTTAGATCTGACAATTTAAATTAAATGTAAGAATTCAAACCTCTTTACCCTGCTACTAGAAGTCTCCATCTTAGTTTCCTGTCAATCATGTTTATTATAAGCCGTGTCCTTTGCACCTGGCACTCAGCACAGACAGAACATAAAGAGAGACAAAAAACTGAAACAATGTTCCTCTTTCTTCTTCGTCCTTGCAATGTGGGCCCTGGTGATTGTGATGTTGATTGCTAAATATTTAATATACATTTAAAAGAAAATGCAGCATTGCATAATAAAAGGTTAGTACTAGTTACAGGTCCTTTTCGGTGTTTTATTCGATGGTGTTGTTTCCAGAGATATGACAGCCCCATTATAGACATCCATCAGCTCTAAGTACCTGGAAGCAATACACAGCACAATGCTGCCCATTGGGAAACAACAGTGTTGAGTTAAGGGCACATTGCTTGTGCATTTTTGCATGACAATGCACCGGATATCATGCAAAACGGATAAATAAGGCAGGCATAATTGTTACACTGTTTTGGGGTATAATTGTAGATTGTTGTTGTGTTAGACTTTATCTTCTGTGATTGTAATGCCCCAATAAGTAATGAACATATAGTATATATTCTGCTTACATCTAATCAATACAAAACATTCTATGAAGTCAGTGACTGTATTTAGAATCAGCGGTATTGCTGGGGGGTGGAAATGACAGGGCCGGAGCTCCGAGTGCAGTTCTGAAAAGCCCAGGATCTAATTTGAGCATCATTATTACTCGTATATACCAATACTATAGGGTGGTGTAGATTGTACTGGCTATTCAATTGTAGTTTAGTTTATGCCAAATCCCATATAAGGTAAACAGCTGTTGAATACTGTGAGCATTATTACAAAAATGGATTGTTAAAGAGGTACTCCAAGCTCCATGATCACTTCACTGACTTCAGGAAGTCATGGCGCCTTGAATCTGTACGTACAGCGTTTCACAGTGTTTAACCCACCCTCAACAGCATCATTGGGGCGTCAACAAAAGTTCCGGGTTAACTAATGTGAATTCTGTACAAATTTGGTAACTCCACGCACAACATGCTGGTGCCAGACAGTCATTTGCAGCATGCCCCCCCTTCCTGCCACCCATGCCCTCCCCTGACATTCATCCCCCTCATCAGCTGCATAATATTGGCTGCAGGAAGAACTAAGTCATGGCGCAGGAAAGGAGGTAAGTTTCAACAATTCTTTTTCTTCAATTCTTTCTTTTTTAAAACATATAATTTTTTGGGGAGGGAGGAGTAGCATAGGAAGAGTTATTTAAAACACCTTTAAAGGAAGCATCTCCTGAAAGATTATTGTTCTAAAGTTCTGTTAGTACAAGAGGAATTTAACAATACAGCAATGACCATTAGTTTTACATAGTGTATAAGATATAGCAAAATCTACAGTAATAGCAAGCAAAAATGAAAGGCCTAAAAGTGAACTTGACAGATGAGACACAAGGTATAGATAAGGCTTTGATGCAGCTCGCTACCAGGATAAATGTTCTAATTAAACGGTTGATATAATGGGACTTTGACTCCGACGTGGAGTAGAATGAGTTTTCTTGAACACGATGCATTTCTAATGAGTACTTGAAAAAGGTGACATGGCATTTACTGCTAGACTTCACATTGTGGTTTTTTCCCTTTTTCATATTTTAATTCTTTATTTACTCAATCAGAGCAGACGTGATTTTCTGTTTTCTACTGAGACAGACATATGTGCTCCACATTCCCCTAATTCACCTGTACTTCACCACGTTAGCACTTCTGTCCCTCTAAATACTACGCATTTAATGTACACTTTTTCTAAACACAGCCTTCCTTTCATCACCTCCAAGCTGAATGTATATTTCTAGGGAACTCTTTTAGAAAGCCCTGGCAGTGGTGTGAGACAGGCTAAGACAAGTGTGCTATTATACTGTGTAGCACTGCCATAGAGGGAGAGTTAATGCTAAGTGAATGGGGTAACTAAAGCGCCTTTTCGTCTATCTATCTAAATATTGAACAAAAAACATAGACGGCTAGACATCTTGGCAACAGTTTAAGGACTGGTGTTTGTAAAATGTTAGATTACTGGCCAAAAACACCCTTCCAAATTAATATTTTGCTTCTCTCGAACTATTGCTGAAGACATTAACATCCAGTACACGTGGCTGGTTAATTGACCTCTGTATAAGCACCTGCTATAGGGTTACAGAAACAGCTTGAAATAGTAAAACGTAAAATCACATTTTTTAAATAAAACTGTTTTGGAAGTAATGTCATAAATAAACATATATTTTATGTTTGTGATAAGAATTTGTAGGTGAGAAGCAATGTTTGAATTGGAATCTGAACATTTCTTTGAAAGCAATGTGTACTTCTAGTTTTAAAGGTAAACAATGGGGTATAAATTATTACTATTAACCCCTTAAGGACCAAACTTCTGGAATAAAATGGAATCATGACATGTCAGACATGTCATGTGTCCTTAAGGGGTTAATATTATTTATAAAATGCCAACTAATTCTGCAATGCTGAATCCCTATCTGATAATGCACTGCACATAATGGAGAAAATAAATGCACTTATTCACATAAGACAGCAGATACAGCTAGTTCTCACTTCACGACTTACCTGTTTACCGACGGCTCCAGCCTGGTACCTACCTGATCTCCAGCGCAGAAAAGGCTTTGTCGCCCTGGGGTGAGGCAACCTCACTTACCAACCAATTCATTTTACAACTTAGTCATACCAACGCAACTCACTCGGTAAGTGAAAATTGCCTGTATACTGTAGCTCTCAGCTTACACA
Organism: Pelobates fuscus; assembly: GCF_036172605.1. NCBI lineage: Eukaryota > Metazoa > Chordata > Amphibia > Anura > Pelobatidae > Pelobates > Pelobates fuscus. The sequence continues at coordinate 131,811,481 of NC_086321.1, forward strand.
GAGCCTTCTTAGACTATTGTTTAGTAAACTGGGCTGTGTACAGGAATTGGCAGAGCTATGGACTAGACTCGGGCAGAAAAATGTAGTTTTTTTTTTTTCAAAACCACTGCAGCATAATTAAAAAAAAAAAATGTTTTTGGAGGGGCTGGCAGAAATTAGTTATTGTGGCTGTTTGAGTCCAAAAATAATTCAAGGAGCCAGAACAGCAGGTAAAATGCTGCACGTGGCTGGATTGGTATGAAAGCACGGCTAAAATATTGCCTGGCCTAATGGCTACTTAATAACAACAATTTTTACAATGCAAGTTCTGAATTGTCAAAATGTGATTATCATTTACCTGGATTAAAATAATAGATTGTAATCTTATTCATTTTCCATCTTGTATTAGGAGAAGGAATAATTTTAAGTTGAAGAAAATAAAAATTAAGTCAGAGGGCAACTGACCACCCACTCACCCATTCCACTTTGACAAGAACACAGCTTTTAAATTCTTTATTTTTGTTTGTGCATGAAATTACAGTTCGGCCCGCTGCGCCACAATAGCACAGCAAACCGTTCATTAACATAGGATGACATGGCATAAAAAAAAAATACAGTGCACTTTTGAAATTGGTATCAAAGTTAAACAAGCTTAACAAGCTTAACATTGCAGATATATAAAGTAAACATGTTGTAATGTAACATTCCAGCTGGTCGATTCTCGCTGTGTCAACAGTGTGTTAGTGGGGGTGTTATCTGTATAAGACCTAGTAGGTTAAGTTAACGAGGATTATCTCCTCGGCATAGCTAAGTATGCTTATGTGTTGGTATGCATAATCTTGCCTCCACTCAGGTTAGTAACATGTGTGAACTGGCTCCTCGTTTAAGTGTTGAGAGTCCCTCAAAGATATTGAGCCTGCGTGGAGAGCACGGCACATATTCGGTGGCATAATCCCCCCTAATGACCCGCGGAGGTAACTGGTGTATGCACAGCTTCCTAGTCTTGTCAATCTTTCAGGTGGGTAAAGCAGTTATGATTACTAGTCGACAGTAGCATTCGTCGTTCAGAGACAGAGGGAGTATGAAAAATTAAAACTCGAGAAACAAAAGGGAGAACATGCAAGAGACATTGGAAGCCCATAATGCGCAAAAGCTTTAAAGTGGTCTCATACCATATTGGAAGTCATAGCGACCTCCATGCCTTAGTATGAATTGCCTGTCTACTAAGTTGTCCACACTGCACCAGGTTTACCCATTTATAGTGAACAGTGTAAATAGTGAAGTGGCTACCCATGTCCTGCCAGGTCTACTATGCGATGAAGTGCAACACTTTGCATGTGTTAGGAACCTGGTTCCATCAGAGGTATTTAACATAGCTGTCATAACAATTGTTTTGAGTAGTGAGGCATTTGCCATCGTGCCCTGTGAGTTACTTCTTACGAAATAATCTTAAGCGCATGTTGCAGGAAACTTAACATTGTATAAAACATTCTGTCTAATGCTAGTCCAGCAAGTATAGAACACAATAAAAAAAAAAAGCAAAAACCTCGGAGACTAATAGATGCCCAGTTGTTTCTCAGTACTGGGTTAGCCGGTTACAGGAGAGCAAGATTTACACATAAACTGCTGTCCATCAAGATGTTTTTTCAACCAGGGAACCATAAAATTAGTGAATTGCTCCCCATTCCATATCGAAAGTTAGAAAAATAAAACAGCTGACACTGTGAGGGGTGACTTGTGTAGGAAAAAGGAAAAGTATATATAAGATAAAATAAGAGTTACGAGAGCATAGTAACTTGGACGGTTCATAGCTGTTGGGAGAGTCTTGGTGTAGTCGCTGAGTGTAGTTCAGGGCAAGACCCAGAAGGTATAACGCACACCAAGAAGGTATAACGCTTGAACTAGCAGTGGTAGAAGGAGCTGCAGTGCCCATGGAAAAGTCAGCACAAGTTGTTGCAGCATGAAAAGGATGTGAAAAAATTAATTGCTTCCTTGATGTTAAATCAGATGTAACAGATGCTCCTAATTTAATTATCCTAAGGCTGAATATCCATAATTGTGTTGAAGGTGATGGAAGCTGTATTAGAGGCAGTTGTGTTGTCAGCAGTCTTCATGGCTGGGTTGTTCAAACTCTCCAAAGCTAGGAAGGAGTGTAAAAACTTGCTAGAAGCCATGACTGGTGATGGGGAATTGTGGAACAGTATCACTTCCCTTACCCTCTCTCAATTTTGGCTAAAGATTAGTACGTGACATGGAAGAGTGTGTTTTTTCCTTATTACAATACATTAAATATATGTATTATTTATATTTATATATTTTATTCAGCAAAAGTAGGTGTTTGTGTTAAAATATGGGTTAGTGCTTGGTGATACTGAACACAATAAGAAAAAATAAATAAAATAGTATTTTCCTTCTCCAAACAAAATCACTGTCTCCCAGCATGTACATGGGCTGTTTAGTTATGCCATTTTCTGTGGAAAATATCTTTCTTCTATATAAGAAGCCTTTTAGTTGATCCGTATCAGGGCATTAACAGGGTTAAGTGAAGATCCAATGTCAATTCATAGTAAATTTTTAATTTAAGGCCAGAGTAACTAAACTGAAAGCATACATGATTTGGTTCTGAATTTTAACCTACTTTTTAAAATACACTTTAGAGGAGCACTATAGTGAATAAGCCGGTTACTTTTTTCTAGATTTTCTCCATCCACATATTTGGTATTCTTAGTAGACATATGACATAGTCATACAACGTTTTATCCCTTTTTGTGTTATGTTTGCTGTATTGTGGTGGCATTGACATAAACATCTCGTTTAGAACTTCAAATGCTCGTTAGAAGTAAACAAGCCTAGTCAATGCTGAGGCCTAACTAATTCAGTGGCTGAATTTCTAGGCTAAAACTCTGTTAAGGTAAACTTGCATACTGCGGTTTTGTTGGCCTTGAAAGGTAAATTTAAAACATGTGCTCCATGCTGGGATCAAGTCTGCCTATAGCAATAGTATTGCAAAATAATTTGCAGGATAATGTAACACAGATTGTTACAGATTTTATTAACAATACTCGCCAGAGAGTTTTAAGGTGTTTGGAAAATATATAAAATGCTGCTCTGAAATGCACTCGAGTTAAATGTATTTAGAAGGGTTGCAATGATATCTGAGGTTAGTATTTAGAAGAAATATATATAATAGTTTGATTATTTCGTAACACAAAAAAGTAAATACTAAAATGATATTTCAACATTCAAGTGTGCCACAGTTTGTCCTTTGTCGTGCTTTTCCACACCATGTACAAAGGATGTTTATATACTCACACATTTAAAGGGGCATTCCGAGTACCAACACAAAAGTTAACCCTATGTGTAAAATCTGCTCAGAAAGTTTGAAAAATTATAGTGACCCCCCCACACACACACATAGAGCGCCAGATCAATATTGTTCTCCCGGGTATGTTTATGTCAATATCGAACAAATCTCACCAAATAAAACTTTTAGCCCTCTTATTTTACCAAATAGTTTCCTATACATTGAGTGGCTAAGTGATATACTGGATAAATTTGATGTGACAAAGAGTCTGCATGCCTTGGATCCAGTCAGCTCATGGGTCCAGAAAGTAAACAACACAGGCAGTGTGAAGGGTCAGCTAAATGTAATATCAACCTTTATTAAACAATGCAAAGTCTTACTTTTAAAAGCAATACAATTATCCTGGCCTGTGCGGTCTCCATGCCAGCCATGCTATCTCTCTGCTCTAAGTGAACCTTGTGTCTTCTGCTACTCTCTCACTCTTTCGTATAACCTTAGTATTACCCCCAATGACTGCACGTACAGGACTGGGTTCTATTATCAGAGTAAGGGTTTACTCTGTTTACTGGAGAGCAATTTTCCATAGTCTTCAATAGAGGAATTGCTGTTCAGTAAGCAGTAAGAGTATCCAGCCCTTTGTCCCTCCTACTGATGGTTCCTCGTGCACTAAATAAAGATCTTCCCCCAGTTAACGGACATGTGAAGTACAAGCATGGCATTACACAGCTTCAGGTGAATTCTACTTGGGAAATCACTGTATAGATGTTGCTGAACTGGTACGGGTGAGGCAATTTGAGTCCCAATTAATTTGTTTATCCCTTTACCTTTAATTAAGGGCTGGATGTTTATATGATTAAAATGTTTTTGTAGATCATGTACATTTGGGATGGGTCTGTTGTTTTTATGGATGGCTTATTTATTGTATGTCTTAAGAGCAATGTTTTCATCGTGCTTCCAGTGTAAAGTTAAAACAACCAACTTCAAGTGTTTGGTAAATAGCCATCTCCTTCCACTGTGGGACTTACATACTAATAATTAGTAACATTGAGAACCTCATGCAGTGGATCTTTTGAACAAACAATCTGTGTTCCTGAACGTCTATTTATTTGCACATGGATTACCGCTGATATGCGAGACAACCAAAGCAAACAGAAACTTTTTATGAGTCACTGCCATTCCCTAAGGCATGTAATATTTGTTTGTTCTCTAGTATTATTTATATTTGGGGCTGAAGGAGTTCAGAGCAATCTCCCAAGATTTTCGAAAGAACAATGGAGCACTATGCAATATAATTTATAGTTCAAGAATGCAAATAGGAGGCAATAAGTAAAATCAACTTACTCTTTTATACTAAGTAAGTCACTTAATAGTAACTGTCCAAGCAATCATCCACCCATCCATCCACCCACCCATTCATCCATCCATCCATCCACGCATCCACCCACCCATCCACGCACCCACCCATTCATCCACGCATCCACCCACCCATCCACGCACCCACCCATTCATCCATCCATCCATGCACCCACCCATCCATCCATGCACCCACCCATTCATCCATCCATCCACTCACCCACCCATCCATCCACGCACCCACCCATTCATCCATCCACGCACCCACCCATCCATCCATCCACCCACCCATCCATCCACGCACCCACCCATTCATCCATTCACGCACCCACCCATCCATCCATCCATCCACCCACCCACCCACCCATTCACCCATCCACCCACCCACCCACCCATCCACCCACGCACCCACCCATCCACCCACGCACGCACCCATCCATCCATCCATGTATGCATGTATCTATTAGTAATTAAAACTTGCAATCGCTTTATGTATTGAAATCCTGGAAACACACTGCACACTGATGACACACACTTTTTATTCAAACACAAGTATTACATATACGATCAACGTTTCGGCCTCTCCTGAGCATTTCTCTAGATCCTGTCCAATAGTGCATGAACCTATTGATATATTCCATAACCTACCTGTTATTGCAATAGGCCAATCATGGCATAGAATCCCATAGTGCATGGATATTAATGCACCACTGTGCACTATGAGGCTCTCTAATCTTGGACAGTACCTAGACATACATGTCTCGATCTGCCCAAAATTAATGATGGTAACAAAAATCAAACCTGGCACAACATTCATTATTATTATTAGTAGTAGTATTGGTATTTATATAGCGCCAGCTTATTCCACAGCGCTTTGCATTAAAAGGGGAATTTAACAAATGAGGCAATAACGAAATGTTACAGGACAAATAAGTAGATGAGGACCCTGCTCAAGCAAGCTTACAGTCTAGAGCTAGACTGCAGGTAATGTGGTTAGGTATGCAACTGATGAGCTCGACTTGAGATAATAAAAATATAAACAGGTATATCGATTTCATACTGTCGGAAAAACAGAGTAAATTAGCACATACTGATTTACTAGTGTTTTGTTACTAGTTACTAGTTATTTGTTCTAAAATAGCTTTGTACTAGTCTGAGTCACAATGAAAAAAAACCCTGCATAATTTGACAGTGAAGTATAATAGATTTCCTGGCAAAATGCTTCCAAACACCTCAAAATAGGATACATCCGTGTTATTTGTTTTTCACGGCCGTCTTATCAAAGGAAACCCATCAATCTGATTAAAAAGCAATATTGCTTGTACTTGTTGAAGAACTGTCAATATTTTGACCTGCTTGCCACATTAACTATGCATTAACTAGGAGGACAGAGATTAATTAACTGAAACAAAACATGCATCCAAAACAGAGCATTAATATCTTCCATTAAAAATTACAATTAGCATTACAATTGTATCAGAAAAATGTATTATTGCAACAATTGTATCACATACACTTTATAATGATACCATTGTAGCTACAAGTATCAACATTTTGTGCAATTATAGCCAACACCTAAACCAGTGGTGTCAGTAATACAATTTTTTCTGTACCATTATTTCCAACAACTGTTAAAGAATTTGGGCAGCTGGGTGCTCTCAGCCAGCATATGCACAGAATTTACATTAGCCGGCCCGGGACTATTGTTCTAGGCTGGCTAATAGTGCCCCATAAACACTGGTAGATGTGAAGATACGCCTCTGGCAGCAAAAGGGTTAAACTTTCTACATGCTGCATTTCATAGTGAAACCTGCACACACAGACATCAGGCACCAATTCAAATCACTGAACTGGTCTATACCTAAACCTATAAAGACTCTGTGATATCTGTCACATGGCATGGTTCTTGATTCCAGCTGATGATCATTCCAGAATCGATTGTTTTGCAATACCCTTTTGTATATGTAAAGCTCACGTAATTGTAATTTGCATTTTAATATGGCCTTTTAACACTGGCACCAAATTAATGCCATAAGACTACTCCGATTAGGATTTACTAGTAATGTATTTAGTAATATTTGGCAATTGGTTACTAAATTATGCAATCTGGTTTTAATTCACTATTTAGTGAATAACTCCCATATATGTGATTTTACTCGATTTAAATATGGCTGATGATATATCCTGACAAAACTGAATGAAACAAAAACACAAATTGCAAAAAATAAACCAACAAAAACAAAAACTGTTCTGAAAGAGTTATTGTGTTTGTGCTCGTAGTCCTGTGTGAAATAGAAAAAGATCCAAGCACTCAGAAAACATTTTTTGTACAGATTTCTAGTGACGTTGGCCGAAACTTTCACTTCATAACTTGAAGTTACTAATAAAGTCTTAAGAAAAAAAAATTCTCACTGCCTGGACCTTCTTATATTTTGCAAGTGTAGTAGTATGTTGCATGCTCGTTGTTCTGGAGCAGTATTCCATCACTGATACAGTGTGGGAACCAGGAGTGCAGTCCCCTTATTTGCTACAATAGTCTAGTCTAGTGTGACTGTATATCTGGTCTCACTAGGTGTGGAAGTCACATTAGTCAAAGGGTTGTTTTGAACTACAATGTAATTTAGTAAATACCATTGAATTTCCTATGGTTTAATATGGAGCACTCATGCTCAGATCAGAACCTTTTACTAACTGGTGTTACAGTAAAGTTATTCCTGTTAGTAAATTGCATGCTGGTGTAACTTTGACAAGATGACTATTAGAAGACAATACCACGTCTACGGATAGTAAATCAGATATAGGTAGAACATTTGATCAAAAAGTCTATAAAGAAGGAATGCAGGCTTTGTTCCGAGACTTTAAAGAGACGTGAGTAAAATTGCACTTTGCTGCCTCTACACATTTTACTAGCTCAAAAATACCAGCAAAGCCCATCCTCCATTGTAGACTAACTCAACTGGATGACGAACCAAAGCCATGAACTTCTCCATAGCCAACTACTAGCAGACTAGCAAGCTTGGTTGGTTAGCGTGAATCTTTTACTCATTACATTTATGTTTTATTAAAACTACTTTGAGAAGTTGGATTTTTTAAAATCAGATTACAGATATTAGCTAAAAAATAAATAAAAAAAATGTGTGGACAAACTTACAACATGCCTTCAAGTACATTTTGCGGAATTATTTAGTCACCTGCCCTATCTGCTCTTCTTTCTCTTGATCTTATCATTCTGCATCCTCCAGGACCTCAAATTCTATCAATAGTGGTATAAATTCATGGTGATGACTGATCACACAAACTATGTGAAGATGAAAGTTAGTTATTCGAGCATGTGGAAATGTGATCACTCGCTTTATAAGTGATAAAAAGATGTGATCTTTCCTCTCCCTTTTTTCCCCTCTACTGGTACCCTAAGGACAACCTTTTCAGTCCATGTTACGCACAGGCTCCTTTTTTAGCAATTTAGACAATAATGGGTAATTTCGCGAAGAGTGTTGTTTTTTTTTCTTCATTTTACAGTAAAATCATGCTTAAACCCTATGCTATTTTATTACAGCTGCCAGACAAATATTATACCCAGAAATATTTTTATCCTACAAGACCATTTGAGTTTGAGTTATGAGAACGACTCAAGGTGAGCAAGATCCCCAAATCAGCACTAGCTTAAATCAGTATTTATTGGCAGCCTGGACACATAACCGTCTTGTTTTGAATTCCCCCCCAAAAATGCCTTATGTATATTCTGTAGATTCTTTAACCTGTTATAAATGTTATTACACCTGCATCTAATATGGAGAATGGCTTGTTTTGGCAGTCCTTCTCATTTCTGTCATCTCCCAAAGCCAGCTTAGGTAATACCATGTGAAATGTTGTTCTTCAAACTCTGGGCTCACAGTGGGACTTAAGGGAACCCTTCTATAAATTCCTGGGAAATAAGACGCAACCAAAAAATAAAAACACTAATTAGAACTTTACTGTATTTGCTTCATTCAGGTTGGTGTATTCCTGCAATGACCGTGCGCAGGTCACAGCCGATATAAAGGGAACATAAGAATATTATGTGCGTGCAGCCAACAATTACATAAGAAGAGGTGAAACTGTGCCACCAGTTCTACCAAAAACAGTTATATGGGATTATCCACTAAACAGGGATCTAGAGCACTGACATAGGATTTGTGTCTTTTCGGCCACAATGGACAATTTGAGTATGTTCACCTATTTCACCCATTCACCTATTTTCCCAAAAATCGCATGTGGGATTTAACTCACAGGTCAGCAGGAAAAAGATGCAAACATTAGAATTAACAGCACTCTATTCAGTGACGCTCATTAAAGCATCTTACCCAGCTTTAAAATATATTACAGTTTCCTCCAATTTAAATTTGTGGGAGAGGAAAATGAAAGACCCTCTCTTCATGGGCGCTAGTTTACTACTGTCAAAATAGACAAAGTTAGCGTCATAAAGATTCAGTAAGGCTGCTCTACACATTCACTTCCATTAAACCAGTTTGGTTTACCCTTCTGTTTCCATCTACTACGGAAAGAGATTTATACTTTTGCAATGATCAAGGATAACAACTGTCACACAAAATATACGCCCAAGAATGCATGGGATTACACATTTGGCAGCAGAAGGGTTAAGCTCTGTGCGTGTGGCATTTCACAGCGAAACACTACGCATACAGACTCCAGGGACCGTGACCACTTCAAATCACTGAAGTGGTCATGGTGCTTGGAGTAATCATTTAACCAAATTGGCAGCTAGTAAAGATGATGCCTTTTGATATGATGTCACAAGCTGGAGATGGTCTTTGGGTGACAATGAAAGCTCTAGATTATGTCAAACTGACTAAAAATGGTTTATGACTGCATCCATTGAGGCCACTAAAATAAGCTACAGTGACTATAATGCTTGGGATCTTCCTCTGTGCACCACAAACAACCTACTGTGAGGTTAGTTATTGTTATCTCTTGTAACCTCCAGTGGGACCATTTAAATTATATTTTCCTTACGTCAAAGGTAGTGGTACTTTTGCCACCTTCTCACATGAAGTGGCCTAGCATAAAACACAATTTCTACTAATCTACTAGAGCAGTGGTTTCCAACCCAGTCCTCAAGTACCCCCTAAAAGTCCAGGATTTAGGGATTACCCAGTTGTGTTTATAGAAAAAGAAGAAAAAAAAACACTTTAGACATAACAGGGTAATCCCTAAATCCTGGACTGGTAGGGGGTACTTGAGGACTGGGTTGGGAACCCCTGTTCTAGAGGGATTATATTTCAGTCTAGCTGTATTGGGCTAGATCCATAGTTAGCAAGGCTGAGCAATTCCCATGTCCGACTAAGTGCAGGAAAGGATTTACCGTTACAGCAGCCAAATTACAGCCAAATTACATACTGAAGTTATCACTTTCTCTGTAAAAAAAAGGGGCTCTGCTCCCCAACAACTAAATTTAGTGCTTTATGCATTTAAACAAAACGGGCCTCACTACACACATAACAAGAGCTCCAACATATTTGTCCTAACAAATTAGTTATTTGAAATGGTATATCAAGATATTGAGTGAGTCTGACAAAACACTTCATAACTATAGGTGTTACACCTTGCTTTCCATTCTGTGCAATATGAAACTCATTGTAATGCATTTCCAATTGTTGTGATTTGTTTGGGAGTATATAACATATAACATGAGTATGAGTCATAAGAGGTATGCTAAATATTTTTATTTAATAGGTGAGGTACCAGATACTGCACACAATCTCTTAATAGGCAAAAGGGCATACTACAAGTTGGTCAAACAAGCTCACTCTAGAATGGTAAAGAAGACTAACTGTATCATAACTCTGCTACTGCTGTTGGTAAGGTCATGCCCTATATACTCACCACCATGGCTACTGTGATATTATCTGGACAATTCATAGAATTCCCCGAGCAAACAATATCTAACTGCCTGTGATAAACCTATGCAGTAAATCAGGTCTGTAGACATTAACATGTAACAGACTAGCTCAACATAGTTTCCTCTCATAGATCAGCCACTACTGTGACCTTGTAAACTAATTTTCTAGAGATTGATTTGTGCTGAGGCTGAAGGAATTATGGATATATTCACTATATGTTTGTATACATTCTTCAGTACTAAGGTCACTTAAATTAACTTGTGACTTAGTGCAGCAATGGTGGCCTCTGATCAGTGCCTTTGCTTGTGATTCTATATAACAGCAGCACCATTGCTGAGAAGTGTATCCCAATTCCTTTTTTCTTTACAGACTAGATTTTGGGTTGAACTGGGCCAAGAAATATCTCAAGACTGATTTTTCTAAGGTTTTATGGATAGATGAAATGAGAGTGAGTCGTGATGGGCCAGATGGATGGGCCCGTGGCTGGATTGGTAAAGGGCAGAGAGCTCCAGTCCGACTCAGACGCCAGCAAGGTGGAGGTGGAGTACTGGTTTGGGCTGGTATCATCAAAGATGAGCTTGTGGGGCCTTTTCGGGTTGAGGATGGAGTCAAGCTCAACTCCCAGTCCTACTGCCAGTTTCTGGAAGACACCTTCTTCAAGCAGTGGTACAGGAAGAAGTCTGCATCCTTCAAGAAAAACATGATTTTCATGCAGGACAATGCTCCATCACACGCGTCCAAGTACTCCACAGCGTGGCTGGCAAGAAAGGGTATAACAGAAGAAAATCTAATGACATGGCCTCCTTGTTCACCTGATCTGAACCCCATTGAGAACCTGTGGTCCATCATCAAATGTGAGATTTACAAGGAGGGAAAACAGTACACCTCTCTGAACAGTGTCTGGGAGGCTGTGGTTGCTTCTGCACGCAATGTTGATGGTGAACAGATCAAAACACTGACAGAATCGATGGATGGCAGGCTTTTGAGTGTCATTGCAAAGAAAGGTGGCTATATTGGTCACTGATTTGTTTTTGTTTTGTTTTTGAATGTCAGAAATGTATATTTGTGAATGTTGAGATGTTATATTGGTTTCACTGGTAAAAATAAATAATTGAAATGGGTATATATTTGTTTTTTTGTTAAGTTGCCTAATAATTATGCACAGTAATAGTCACCTGCACACACAGATACCCCCCTAAAATAGCTAAAACTAAAAACAAACTAAAAACTACTTCCAAAAATATTCAGCTTTGATATTAATGAGTTTTTTGGGTTCATTGAGAACATGGTTGTTGTTCAATAATAAAATTAATCCTCAAAAATACAACTTGCCTAATTCTGCACTCCCTGTATATTGTCTTGGTGGTGGAAGCATTAAAATAGTAATAGTTATATTATTATGCTTAAATGTGGATGATGTTAAGGGGGATTTTATCATTATTTCCAGTCTAGTGCAGACAAATAATGAACTTTAACCCTTTTACAACCACAACTACGTCACGCACACTCTAGAAGTAGGGTGCGTTTGTATTAAGAATCATTTGCAGAACATTTGTGGTTTCTCAAAAACAATAGGAAAAAGTAATAGAGTCAACCTTTCCAAAAATCCAGAAACTTGAAAAAGATCCAGAAACATTCATTATTCTGGGGATCGGTAGGCCACACAATGTCCAAAGAGCTTTAATATTTCAATACACTGTTGTGAATTTTAGATGATTTTCCATGCTGTTTAAGAATAACCTAATGATATATTGTGATGAAAGGTAGAGCTTGAACTTCTCATTAGTGATGTACCGAACTGTTCGCCAACAATAGTTCCCGGCGAAAATAGCGTGTTTGCGTTCGCCACGGCGGGCGAACATATGCGCGGTTCGATCCGCCCCCTATTCGTCATCATTGAGTTAGCTTTGACCCTGTGCTTCACAGTCAGCAGACACATTCCAGCCAATCAGCAGCAGACCCTCCCTTCCAGACCCTCCCACCTCCTGTACAGCATCCATTTTAGATTCATTCTGAAGCTGCATTCTTAGATAGAGGAGGGAAAGTGTAGCTGCTGCTCATTTGATAGGGAAATTGATAGCTAGGCTAGTGGGTGGGTGGGGGCCCTAAATAACCCCCCCCCAATCAAAGGTGACTAGGGGTCCCCAAGCCCCCAGTCACCCACCCCCCACCCCCAAAAAAGTTACCCCCTACCTACCCCCCTCACCCTTTTTTCTAAAATCTTCTTTTTTCAGCACCAAAAAGGGCAAATAAAAAGCCATAAGAACCGACGCAATTTAAAAAAAAATCGAGCAAAAAAAATAATAAGCAATCTTCACCCATGGAGGGCTCCGCGCAGACTGAGCTCTGCAGGGCGGGGGAAGGCTTATAAAGCCTTGCCACGCCCTGCAATTAGGCTAAGAACACTCTGATTGGCTGGTTTAAGCCAATCAGAGTGCTCTTTGTCATTTTACATGGCGTGGGAAAATTCCAAAGAACTTTCCCACGCTGTGTAAAATGACACAGAGCACTCTGATTGGTTAGATTCCAAGCCCACCAATCACAGTGCTCTGTGTCATTTTAGACAGCGTGGGAAAGTTCTTTGGAATTTTCCCACGCTGTGTAAAATGACAGAGAACTCTGATTGGTGGGCTTGGAATCTAACCAATCAGAGTGTTCTGTGTCATTTTACACAGCGTGGGATAGTTCTTAGGAATTTTCCCACGCTGTGTAAAATGACAAAGAGCACTCTGATTGGTGGGCTTGGAATCTAACCAATCAGAGTGCTCTGTGTCATTTTACACAGTGTGGGAAAGTTCTTTGGAATTTTCCCACGCTGTGTAAAATGACAAAGAGAACTCTGATTGGCGGGCTTGGAATCTAACCAATCAGAGTGTTCTGTGTCATTTTTCACAGCGTGGGAAAGTTCTTTGGAAATTTCCCACGCTGTGTAAAATGACAAAGAGCACTCTGATTGGTGGGCTTGGAATCTAACCAATCAGAGTGTTCTGTGTCATTTTACACAGCGTGGGAAAGTTCTTTGGAATTTTCCCACGCTGTGTAAAATGACAGAGAACTCTGATTGGTGGGCTTGGAATCTAACCAATCAGAGTGTTCTGTGTCATTTTACACAGCGTGGGATAGTTCTTAGGAATTTTCCCACGCTGTGTAAAATGACAAAGAGCACTCTGATTGGTGGACTTGGAATCTAACCAATCAGAGTGCTCTGTGTCATTTTACACAGTGTGGGAAAGTTCTTTGGAATTTTCCCACGCTGTGAAAAATGACAAAGAGCACTCTGATTGGTGGGCTTGGAATCTAACCAATCAGAGTGCTCTGTGTCATTTTGCACAGCGTGGGAAAGTTCTTTAGAATTTTCCCACGCTGTGTAAAATGACAAAGAGCACTCTGATTGGCTTAAACCAGCCAATCAGAGTGTTCTTAGCCTAATTGCAGGGCGTGGCGAGGCTTTATAAGCCTTCCCCGCCCTGCAGAGCTCAGTCTGCGCGGAGCCCTCCATGGGGGAAGATGGATTTTTTTATTTTTTTTTTAAATTGCGTCTGTTCTTATGGCTTTTTATTTGGCCTTTTTTGGGGCTGAAAAAAGAAGATTTTAGAAAAAAGAAGACGTCAAATGGTAAGTTTTATGGCCCCCACCCACCGTGCAGGGGTGGGGGCGGGGGGAGGACAGTAGGTCCTCCCCCCATTGTGATTTATGGCCCCCACCCACACCCAGAGGTGGGGGCCAGGAGGGAGGGCAGTAGGTTCCCCCCTCCTCATTATTTTTATGGCCCCCACCCACCGCGCAGGGGTGGGGGTGGGGGGAGGACAGTAGGTCCTTCCCCCATTGTGATTTATAGCCCCCACCTACACGCAGGGGTGGGGGCTGGGGGGAGGACAGTAGGTCCCCCTCTCATTATTTTTATGGCCCCCACCCACGGCGCAGGGGTGGGGGCGGGGGGAGGACAGTATGTCCTCCCCCTATTGTGATTTATGGCCCCCACCCACCGCGCAGGGGTGGGGGCCGGGGGGGAGGACAGTAGGTCCCCCCCTCATTATTTTATGGCCCCCACCCACCGCGCAGGGGTGGGGGCGGGGGGAGGACAGTAGGTCCTCCCCCCATTGTGATTTATGGCCCCCACCCACCGCGCAGGGGTGGGGGCCGGGGGGGAGGACAGTAGGTGCCCCCCAGTGTGTATCAGGGTCCCTGAGGACAGGTGTCAATCCATATCTGCCAAGTGATCCTATGTAGGGGGAACAGTCCCTATTCTGCTCTGTGTCAGTGTGTATCAGGGTCCCTGAGGACAGGTGCCAATCCATATCTGCCAAGTGACCCTATGTAGGGGTAACAGTCCCTATTTGAAAGGGTTAATGCTGTCTTGGACTCAATTCCCTCAATTCTGTATCTCTCGGTCACCACATCAATTGACGGGAGAAACTTGCTCAGCAAATAACAGACACACGAAAGGTGCATGACAAGTTCTCAAATGCTTTTACTGTGTAATGAGTATTTATGCAAATTAAGTTACTTGAGTCATGAGATATGCCATACAGAATATAAGATTGATTACTTCCTTAAATATCACATGTTATTCTGGCAATAGATAGATAAGACCTTCTTTGAATATGTCTGGATCCTAGGCCAGACATCCTGAGTATTTAGCATTGTCTTACATCCTATAGAATTGTAAGTCTGTCACACTCAATCATATTAGATCATCCTATACAATTGTATACTAAGCATAGTATCACATTGTCAGACATCCTAAAAGGAAAAATGTCATTGTCCAAGTTTTGCCACAGTCAGCATATCTATGACGTACATCAAATTTAGCATACAAAGCAAAAAGTAGTTTAACAAGTCAGCAATAATGATAATACATCTTATAAAATGATATGAGAAATTAACTAATATTTCTTACATTTCCCCTCTTTGAGCAAAAATAAAATTTGCTCATGTTATTGATAAAAATCTTACCAGGACAGAGAAACCTCCACATGGTATTTTCAGGGGTGCTAGTCACTCCCTGCGGGACTTTAATTAATTTCTTCACCTCGATTCCCATGTGGTAATTCCTAAGGCCCAGTTTTAAAGATGGGTTGATACCCTCCAGTGGCAGAGAGGAGAATTTCCAATTGTTTCTGTTCTGCATTATGAATTAATTTCTGTATTCTCTTCCTCAATGTACAAATAAGGTGGCAGTTATAAAAATTCATACACAATAAAATCAGGGCTACAATAACAAGAGGATAGAATAATGATTTCATTATCTGGGATCCAGTAGGGGATCAACCAGTAAAGCATTGTACCAATGCTGGGCTAAATCATTCTAAATGTGTGAACTCACCTTAAGGAGTTCTCCTTTTAGGATATGTGTGGCTACCTGTGTATGTTATCTTTGGGAAAAATATCGTCCCCTGTGTATGTGGGTGCCCACCAGGTTAAATTCATGGCAAAGAGATCATAAACTGGTACTGGTAATGTGTTAAATTGACAAGCTAATTTAACATCCTTTGATGATGCATGATATAATGTAAAATAGCAAAAGCATGAAAAATGTGAGACATTACCAGTTAACTATCCATTGCATTTAGTGGATTGGGGTTTTAGAAGTAACCATTCATTATCTGTGAGGTTAAGCATTCATCTAATCTTAGGAATCATTAGTGGGTTTTCTAATGCCAATCTTTGTTGTTACATCCATAAATACCTGATGGCACAAGTACTCCAATTACTTAGACCTGTTGTGAATTTCATAGTTGCAACAGTTAAATTATCTAAATAATTATACATTGATTTATCTAAATCCAATCCTGTAACCTGTGATTTAACAACAATTGGAGCCCAGTTTGCAGTAGCATGGAAACCAGTCCCTATATGCATGCTGGCCATGTTTAACTTATTCTTGAGGGTCTCCATATCTATACTATTTAGTATACCCATAGTGGTTCCAGCACCTCCTGTGTGTCATACCATTCCGTTTTCTGCCTTTTGTTTGCTGTGTTACATAATGTTACAAAAGCGAGTAGTGATTTTTTAATGACACATGTACAGCTTGTAGGAAGGCAGTTGTATTAATACATGTGGATGGAATAGGTGTGTGTGTGTCATTCATAATAACTAACATTTGTCCCCTTCTCCAATTAATGGTACCAATTATATAATCATTATTAAAAGTAATAAGGCCTGTCTGTTTATATTGATATGCAACCTTATTAATTTTCTTATAATATGTATCCCAAAACCTGTTTTTCTTCTTACCATCAGAACTTCTATTAAATAATGTGACACAGATATTAGTGTAATTAGCAACCTTAACTATGCACCTTTCTGCGTTATAAGATGGACAATTTTCCATGAACCTTCAAACAAACATAATGCATCGGTTTCATTAGCTATGGACACATTCCATATGGGTAACTGGTACTTATAAGGGTTACTATTTGTCCAATTCATCCAAATGCTTTCAGTGAACGAATGATTGCATATTACATGCTGATAGAAAGGTGGTGGAGAAAAGTTCTTGAGGGAGCGTGTGTGACGAAAGCTAGATGAGGGGCTAAGGCCTAATTGGGCTGGGGGTATTGAAGAATTGTTCATCGTGTCAAAGTCCTTTTCTCCAGAAACAAACAGGTTTTAACCTTGCCATTGACTTGTACTCATAATGGCATTCAAGGAACAATATCAGAGGGAGTATAACAACTCCAGAAAGCATAGCGCAAAACATAATCTTGGTCTCAGATTCGTATGATCCTCTCAATCTACGATATGGTGTGAAAGCCATGATGCTTCGCTAAGGGGAACTTCTTCTGTTTCCGAGCGAGGAGTGGTGTTGTCTTCCTTGGCTCCCCTCTTTGGACACAGCTTCACTCGGGATGCGGGAATCAAGATGTCATCGGAATCTGTGAGGACAGCGGTTCTGGTTACAGCAATCACAGTAGCAGGTGGTCCAAAAGGGTATCCTCCTTTGCTGGTTCTGTTCAGCTGACGGATATACACCTTGTCACCGGGCTGGTATGGATGAGTAGCTTCCTGTGAAGGTAAGGGAAAACTACGAAGAAACTTTGTCATACATACCATTCAGTTTTATCAACAATTCCTGTACATATTCTTGTATTAGCTGTAAATCCCCAGACATTATAACAAGCGGTTCCCTGGCTCAGGGTATGGGAAAAAGGTCATCCCATCAAAATCTCAAATGGAGATAATTTAGTCACCTTGTGGGGATTCATTCTTATATCAGCTAAAATAGCTGGTAGATATCTAGTCCAATTTACCCATGTTCCTGGGTAAATTCTGGGCTTTTCCTTAATAGTCCTATTCATCCTTTCAACTACCCCTGTACACTGTGGATGATAAGGTATATGAAACTTCCAGGTAACTTGCAAGAATTTAGCAAGTTCCTTGGTAACCTTACTGGCAAAAACCGAGCCATTATGAGAGCCAATACTGCAGAGAGCCGCCATACCTGGGAATAATTTCAGCAACAATAATCTTCACTACAGTCCTAGCATCTTCCCTAGATGTCACAAAGGCCATCATGCCATCTACTAAACTGATCAACTATGACCAGTAAGTATTCTTACCAATTTTGGATACATGAATAAAATCAATCTGTAAGTGTGTAAAAAGAGCAGCTGGAGGGGGCAAATGTCCGTGCTGTGATTTGTGTGGAATATTAGGATGTGTTCTCATACATGGTTCACACTATCTTACAAAAGACTGTTTGCTTCAATTATGCCTATTCTCCCCTCTTTAGAGAACAGATCATTCTGATCTTTCTCTAAACCTTGTTTAATCCAAACATTATGGCTGCAACTTCCTTTTGCCACTTTGTCAGCCAAGGCATTTCCTCTGGAAATGTCATCACTAATTATGAGGCTTAGATGGTATAGACAGAGTCAGAAGCAGAAATGAGAATAGCATGCAAAACAAACAGGACCAGAATTAACAAGACTATAGACAATAGACAGATTCTGGGTATTAAGAAAAAGAATCTCATAACCACTTAAGCGCTGGGCTGTCATGTGTTGTGTAGTGAGATTTGTTATCAGCTGAGTGACCTGGTGACTGGTATGGAGTATTTATAGGATGCCCTAGTGTGATAGTAGTAGCAGTTTCAACAGCCATTGCACATGCTGTCAATGCTCTGAGACAACCGGCATACCCTGTGCTCAAGCTACTTTGGAAAAGAATGCTATGGGACGCATACCGCCTCCTTGCTCTTATGCACAGACCGCGGCCATGGTTTTACAGTTTGTCCTGAGCATACAAATAAAATGATTTACAATAGACAGGTAGTCCTAAAGCCGGGGCTTGTACAATAGCAACCTTGAGGGCAATATATGCAGCTATCATGTCTGGTGACCAACAGACATTTTCAGGGCTGTCAGAACGTACAGCCTGCCTTAGGATTGAGTCATAATGGGAGCATTCAAGGATCCATTGGCAGCAGTAATTTATCATGCCGAGGAAGGTGAGCAACTCCTTCCGAGTAGTGGGTGTAGGAATCCTCTGAATGACCTCAATACGTCTTGGACTCAATTGTCTGGTGCCTGAAGCCAGAACAAAACCTAAGTATTCAACCTTTGATTTACACAATTGCATTTTGTGTTTAACAACCTTGTGACCCACAGTTGCTGACAGTATCCACAGTGCTTGCCTCATAGCTAGGGCTACGTAACAAAAATCATCAACATTTTGCAAAAGGACGGAACCAAGACCGGGGTCCATGTTTTTTAGAGTATGTTGGAGTACCAACGAATAAACAGCTGGGGAATCCACATAGCCTTGGGTAAGCGTGTCCAGGTAAACTGACAGCCTTCAAAAATTAAAATAAAAACCATAAGTAGCTGTGTCTCTTGATCAATAGGTATAGAAAAAATGCATTACTTAAATCAATGACAGTGAAGCAAGTGGCATCATGTGAAATGGCTGTAATGAGGGATGTCACATCAGGGACAATGGGTGCAATGGGCACAATTAAACCATTCAGGGCTCTAAAGTCCTGAACTAAGCGATATGCTGGCCAGTGGTGTTGGGAGTGGGTCTGGTGTTATTCTTATCTACCGGGCATATTTTGAGAATTGTGGGGTTGTTGGGGTATCTGGGGTTTCCTGGGGTGTGGACACTCATTCCTCCAGTGGCCATACTGGCCACAGTTAAAACAAGTGTTCCTGTCTATTCCTCCTTGGTTACCCCTGCCACTATAACCCTGATTTCCCTGTCTCCATCCCCTTGCCCCTCTTTGACCACCCCATCCACGGGCGTTATGTGCTCCATCCCATGTTCGCTCTCAGCCTGTGTAGGTGGACAGTGTTGCAATCCCTGAGCATAATAAGCAACCTTACTTCCTAAAAACCTTCTTAAGTCAAAACAACCTGCATTTTCCTTTTCTATAACCTTGGTAAGAAAATCTTAGCCACCCAAATTGGCCCAGTCTGAAATCAATTATTTCACAAGCAAAGAATACTGTGGCAACATATTACCAAGGCATGACTGCAATTTAAGGAGATCCATATCATCTCCAGACTTCAAACCTGCCTCATCCTTCCAACACAAATCATATTACCAATCTCTTCCTTCACATCTTGCTTATATGCCAAAACAGTGAATATAGACTGCTTATTCTTCCAACATTTCAACTTCCACCTCATTCCACATTTTAGCACATCCTGCTGAAGTACTAAGCTCATAAACAACAATTAATTTCAAACCATATAACAGTATCTTTGTAGAAACACATAATGGGTACCCAGCAGATATGCCAATACAGAAATCACATTTATGGGCACGCAACTACACACTCTGTCTCCCTCCTAGGAAACACAGACACAATATAAAAGCAATCTTAAACTAATATCTCAAAATCTCCATTCCCATATAGCTATAACAGACCACAACTCTAACTATACTCAGCCAAAACGCTAGTATTCAACAGCTAATAAAACAGTTATTTGCTAGGTTATTTAGCTGTCATTCTTATCAGTATCACTAGACTGTAACAAACTGATTCACATATAATTTTAAAACAATACAGCAACATATAAATTAAACCACTTTCCAGTTAAACTTCACACTTCACACATTATCACAATCACCATTTACACAGAATAAACCGTTAACAGCTGTAATCACAACATATTTTTATGGTATACCAATATTAGATTAGATTAATTTTAGGGATTCTTATGTATACATCTTCTTAATTAACTTCATTACTTTACTCTACTATAGTATTGTATATAAAGAAAGGATCCATTTATATAGCGCGCTCATAACTCAACTATTTGTATAAAACTTCCATTAACTAATCTGAGATGCTTCTGCATCAACTTAAATCTTATAGAAATTGAACAAACATCTGGATCAGATTACACAGACATGGTTTCACCAGAATCTTTCAGAACTCTCAGAGACTTAAAAAATTTATTCTATACCATGTTTAAAAGGCATGGCAAACCTTAGACCGGTCAGTCTCCAAGAGCCTTAGTACAACAGGTAGAAACCTTTGTCAATGATTTCTGATCCAGGCTATATACCACAATTTAAAATAACACATAATGTGAGACATAGAAGACACAAGCAGTAGTTATTGTACTGGATCATCTAAGGCATCTGTAGCAATAAAAAGGTTAGCTTACAGCACAAAATAAAGCATGTGTTGGACCGCTGAAAATTTAAACGTTACTCTGTTATTTTCAAACAAAAATCATATTTAGTATGGATCCTTTGCAACAAACACACAGGGCAGGGAAGATGTGCTGATTGGTGTTCTATACAATTAATCCCATATGGGGAATTAACTTTCAAATACTAATGAAGTGTCTCTTTTTTGTCTCAGTAGCAAATATACTGAGCTCATCATTTAAACAATTTAACACATTTACACTTATCCCACTCTCATAGAAAGTGTAGTGGGCTTATGGTATTTTTAAAGCAACAATCATACCAGGCACACAGATCCCATGTGAAATAACTTACAATAAAACTTATACTTCTATGCGACAGAAAGAATAAAGCAAAAAGATTTAAGTAGGTCTATCAGGTACAACCTGTGAGTCATTTCTTTTCTAATACACAGTACTGCTATCTTGCAAAAATATAAGTCCTGCGCTCACTCCCATCACTACTGGGCAGCAGCAAGGACTACAATACACATCAGCCCCAATATATCATAAAAACCAAAGAAAAACAAGTTACCTGCGTTCTCTCCTTAATCCCTATGTATTTTAAAAACCTCCATTTGTTTAAAAGTACTGCTATCTTATATATACATATATATATATACACATCTATACATATATACACACATATATACATACATACATATATACATACACACACATATACATGTACACATATTGGTCACTCAGGACCTGAACTCACATTTCCCATACTCAGAGTGGGGACACTACTAACTTACCAAAGTGTGTCCCCAATATAGACAAACAATCACCCACAAAGAACACTTAAGACAAACAAAGGTGACCGGGAGAAAGAGAAGTTTGGGTTATACTTATAGATCTATAAACCGTGCTCCTCAGAACACCTATAGTCTTAATAAACCGGAGACCTCTTATGGTCTCAAAAACCTGTATCTACCTGAGATACCCTGTATCTATCTTAGATACTAACCTGGGTTACCAAAACCCTATATATTTAGACCAAATGTCTAATAAACCGGAGACCTCTTATAGTCTCAATATAAACTGGAGACCTCTCATGGTCTCAATATAACTAGAGTCCTTACACCTTTCCTACTGGATACAGTCTTACTAAACCAAAGGGAATCATAGACAATCAGTGTCAATTAAGACACAAAAAGGCTACTTACCCAATGGTTTTGCTGTTTGCTGATCCCACTTCTAGACACCAAGCTGAAAGGGTTAATGCTGTCTTGGACTCAATTCCCTCAATTCTGTATCTCTCGGTCACCACATCAATTGACGGGAGAAACTTGCTCAGCAAATAACAGACACACGAAAGGTGCATGACAAGTTCTCAAATGCTTTTACTGTGTAATGAGTATTTATGCAAATTAAGTTACTTGAGTCATGAGATATGCCATACAGAATATAAGATTGATTACTTCCTTAAATATCACATGTTATTCTGGCAATAGATAGATAAGACCTTCTTTGAATATGTCTGGATCCTAGGCCAGACATCCTGAGTATTTAGCATTGTCTTACATCCTATAGAATTGTAAGTCTGTCACACTCAATCATATTAGATCATCCTATACAATTGTATACTAAGCATAGTATCACATTGTCAGACATCCTAAAAGGAAAAATGTCATTGTCCAAGTTTTGCCACAGTCAGCATATCTATGACGTACATCAAATTTAGCATACAAAGCAAAAAGTAGTTTAACAAGTCAGCAATAATGATAATACATCTTATAAAATGATATGAGAAATTAACTAATATTTCTTACACTATTCTGCTCTGTGTCACTGTGTATCAGGGTCTCTGAGGACAGGTGTCAATACATATCTGCCAAGTGACCCTATGTAGGGGGAACAGTCCCTATTCTGCTCTGTGTCAGTGTGTATCAGGGTCTCTGAGGACAGGTGTCAATCCATATCTGCCAAGTGACCCTATGTAGGGGGAACAGTCCCTATTCTGCTCTGTGTCAGTGTGTATCAGGGTCCCTGAGGACAGGTGTCAATCCATATCTGCCAAGTGACCCTATGTAGGGGGAACAGTCCCTATTCTGCTCTGTGTCAGTGTGTATCAGGGATCCTTAGGATAGGTGTCAATCCATACCTGCCAAGTGACCCTATGTAGGGGGAACAGTCCATATTCTGCTCTGTGTCAGTGTGTATAAGGGTCTCTGAGGACAGGTGTCAATCCATATGTCAAGGTGTCAATATGTCATATGTCAGGTGTCAATCCATATCCATTGTGATTTAGGAATGTTAGGTGATTTATGCCCTTTATGGATTAAAACCAGACTCTGCATCAACTGTGTAATTTTCCATGGGAGCCTAGAATATTGCACCTTTTCACAATTCTAATTTACCGAGATTGTGGATTTGGGGTTTTCATGAGCTGTAAGCCATAATCATCGCACTTATGACAAATCACGGCTTGAACTATCTTGCTCTGCATGTAATGTGTCTATCTCATATATTAGTTCCCCTTTTACGTTGCATTACTCGAATAAATTAACTTTTGCACGATATTCTAATTTTTTGAGTATCACCTGTACATAATTAGCCACATATAGCTGTACATAACTAGATACTTATGAACATATGGAGTTGCATGGTCACATATGCATGCGCATACACGTAACATGCAGACACAAACTTATTTATGCAATTAAAGAATAGGTATATAACATTGCATCACTTTACTCGCTTCCACTGGCATATGTGCACTTGGACGATGACTGAATGGCTTAACACAGACATCCTTAGAGCACTGCTTGGCACCCAAGTTATCTGTGTAAGTGGTGGTCAATAACGGTGTGGCCCAAAAAGAGCAAAAAGCCTGGGGCCAAAGTCCAGCTTGCCCCACCTAAGAGTTTTGCCCAATTCAACAGTGATCTAAAAGTTCAACAGGGATATGATTTTTTTCTGAATTATTATTTTTTGTATTGAATTTAAATCATTTGGAAAGTTGTCTAAGCACAGCCTGACAAGCAATGTAAACATGTAATTGTTAAACAAATATGCTGAAAATGCATGCTTAGGCAAAACTGGCGCAGAATTGTTAAGCGTTACGTGTGTTTTATACTTATCCCCACTGCACATGTATGCCACTGCCAGGAACTCATTTTATCCATATTTTATTTAGTATTTATCTTCTGGCTTCCGTTTTACTAAGAGAATAAACTGCAAACTATGTGAAGATTATAACTCTGGTAATCATCTGCCATTTGATGCTAGTCTTCACTCATGTCTCCCACTGACTGTGCACGCTCTTAGTGTCATACCTAGTGATGCCTCCTTTCAGCACTGTTTATCTCCTACCTGTGGATCTCTCTTTGATATGTTGGACACCTGTCTGGCTTTTAAACTGGTGAAAGTTTGGTGATTGGATAAACTGTTTAGTGCTGACAGACTCAGTGCATGAGCTGTACCAAAGCAATTTCGTTCTGAATTCTTATCAAATACACACATTACGATCAACATCTACCCTTCGACACTTACAGTATAGTCTGCAGTGTATATTGAAAAAGACAATGCCTACTATCCCTATCTACAAAACCGATATTAAAGGAACACTCCAAGCTGTTTTTTGAGGTGTTACTTTGCACATGAGGTTGTTCAGTTTCAATGGGAATTTCCTTATTATGAGTTTAGGTAACATAATAAGTCCCCTTGTGCTTGAATTAGAAACCAACCAATTCATTTCCAAAGTCCCATACATCTTTGTCATGTATAGCACAAACTTACAATGCTTTACTTGTATACACAGTCCCTATCCCCTGCTAAGGACACTGCATGCCTCCCAACCATCCTGATTTTGCCAGGACAGTCCCGATTTTTGGGTCTTGCCCGGCCTTATTGTCCCCAATAATCATAGCATAAGCTCATTATAAGATACACTTGTACAGAAACAATGCTCTCTGCATGTCCCGCCCTTAGTGGGCAAGCAAAATTTACTGACAGGTAGCCGCATGTGTATTCACATCGGGCTGACCTGCCATTAATGTGGGCAGACACGCCCCCTTTACAAAGATCCTCCCATTTGGGCGAAGCCAGTGATGTAATCACATCACTGGTCCGCTCTCTTTACTCCCCTCCCACTAGAGACGTTATCGCAGTCTTGTAGCGCACACACAATATATTTAAGAGATAACAAAAAGTTCAACCTAACAGGATGTTATAATCATACTGTCATGCACCCATAGCACATATATTAGAAATATCCAGGTCAGGCTTGTCTTGTATCGATAGATCTAATCAATTGCAAATCAAAACAGTATGTACTTTTAATGACAGAAAACCATTAAGAAGGTTAGATTGTCTTAAAAGTCTAAGATATTATTAGATGTAACTGCTGATCACATTATTTCATGTTCTGCTATATAATAATGCCCACAGCTTTCTTAGTTTGGTCTTTCTTGGGTTGGAAACTATACTCCTGGAAATATCTTAAAATAAACAATGAATACAAAAAATGAAGATGGATGGTGTTGGGTCTTGCCTTTCCTTGCTGGAAATAATGAATTAATCATGATATTAGATTAATTAATTCCACATCACAAGACTCAAGTCTATTTAAGGCAAATATCTCGGAATAATGCCATTTGGAAAATATCTGCTTTGCTATGTGTTCCAAATCAAATAATTTCACAATAATTTGAGACATGAAAGCACTGAGCACTGAGACCTTACCAAGGCGGTATAACATTGTTGTTATTGGTGCATTCACATTCAGTAAAATTTGGAGACATGGAAAATGTGCCAGATCTAGTGTAACACTCATAGCAAGGAATACAGAGAGATACATTATTTTCATTTTTAGATATTTAATCATTCAGTGCATTAGCTGTTATTTGTGCACACGGCTTTTGAAAATATTTTGCTTCTTTAAGACATGCATAATTTTCTAGAACATGGCCTTACCTTGTATGGTCTGAAGTAATCTTATATAGTAATATTTTACTGTAGAAATGCATTCTAATTTGTGCAAATTCTAAATGTTCCACCAAAATTAGCTTTGTTACATGTTCTGTACAGGATAAAGAACTTAGCTTGGTTACATATGTACCATAACATAACTGCTGACCAGCCATTACCCCAATCTCACTCCTTCAAATAAGCAGACCACATTGAATTGCTTTTTGGGTAGGGCACTGGCTACAGCTTTATTTAACTTTTAAATTGCCAGCAACTTCAAACATAATAATAATGTCAGCTACTCCCCACCATTTCGAAAAGTCTTCCACAACCCACATTCCGTCTTCAACCAAGAGCAGGCTGTAACTCCCCAAGCCTATTAGGGCAGACATTCCAAATCCGGCTAGATCCCTGTTATCCCCATCCAGTTCCTTGTGCCGAATAACTAAACCCCAAATCCTCTGGATAACCAAGGATATAGTTAGATTGAACTTCAAACACTATCAGGCTCCCTCAACAGTGTCTGTGTATCAGTTAACTTCCCAGAGTCCCTCAGTCCAGGTAAGGTTCCGTACATAGTAACCATTTAATTACTATGCCTACCACTGTGGCAACAGACATGCACCTCCCCCCTCCCACTTTACATGGGCCTGAGGGAGTCCTTTCTACAGTAAGAACTATATAAATCATTCTTATTGTTCTGTATATCAGTGTGTTGTTTTTTTTACAAATACCACCTTCTTATAGTACTTTAGAAGGTACGATTGAGCATTAATGGATATAGTCAAATCACGTGACACAGTATTTGAAAGACCCAGCTATGTTTCAGAGGCTTAGATGTTTTATCCAAACATCAAGCTGGAAAGGTGTGTAATACATTTGTTTTGACAATGTTATCATTGTTATTGTCAGATGTGGTGCTTCATATGATTTGAAAACAGTTGGCTACTAGGCTTTATTATGCTGTACTGGTAAAAGTCTTTGCAGGAAATTGCATAGTGATAAAACATCCAGATAGTGGGAGTTTTGTTGGTGGCAGCATTTGTTTGTTCTAGTCCTGTAGGGGAGAGTTACACTCTGCTAGATATTACAGTGTGTATTGAGAGTTTTGGCTAGGTCACCCCTTATAAAGCCGCAAATAAAGTTATAAACGTATCTGAAATCCAAAGCAAGGGAAAGAACCTGCGCTGGTTTCCACACCCCATCGATGTCATTGCTGCCTGCTCAAGCTCCAATAAAATCTTTCTCATAGAGAAGCCTTTGATTGGACCGTTTCATGTGCGCATGCACTCTGAGACGGTAAGGGGAGGGGGGAAGTTGGGTTGTATGGAGGGAGGGGATATCTGGGAAGAGAAAAAGGGTACACAAGGGATTCTGGATGGAGGTATAGAAAGCTGTGTGATAAAGTGGAAAAATGAGAAATTGGTCAGAAATAAAATTCTCAGAACGTAGATTCTCTGGACCAATCAGCTGCACGGAGGAGGTCTTCTAGCCTACCACCTAGAGAAATGGCTTTTGATGCCATAGCACCCCTTACAGAATGTGCTCCGTACGTGGAGGTATCAATGCCCGCCGACTCCATGATCCATTTAACCCAGCGAGATATGGTGATAGTAGAAACCGGATGGTGAGGTTGTCGGAGTGCCAGAAACAGATCTGGATTCCGGGAATCACAAATCGAGATGGTCATTGCCTCATATTCCTTGAGGCAGGCTACTGGACATAACTTAACGTTATGTGGAAGGGCTGGGTAGAATACTGATGTAATGGATGTCTTCGTACGTCTCGATATGTTGAAGGAGACTCCTTCTGGTGTAAACGAGCGTGCCGTGAGGAGATTAGACACAATAGCGTAACCAACTTAGTAGTGAGTTGTTTGATCGAGAGTTCCTCATTTCTTGTCCAATTTTCGAAACGTCTGAAAACTAGACCAACATCCCGTAAGGCTGCATATTTAGGTCTTGGTGGGCGTGCAAACTTGATGCCACGTAGAAGTCGACACACCACTGAGTGCTTTCCTGCTTGGAGTCCATTCCAGCCTTGATGGCCTGCCGAGATTGCTGATCTATACAAGTTAATTGTATGATATGCCAGACCATAGTCGTAAAATGAAGTCAGGAAACTCAGAACCTGACTCACATTTGCAGATATGGGATCCATGTGTTGTTCCATGCACCAACCATTCCATGCGTTCCAGGCATGTAGGTACGACTTCCTTGTTCCTGGGGCCCAAGCTCCTGCCAGGAGATCCAGAGTTGCCTGTGGAACATTTGGGATGTAATAGGGTCCCCTGAGAGGAGCCATGCCAAGAGTTTGAGCTGTCCCTGAAGTAAAAGGGGATGTGAGTTCCCGTCGGAATCCCGTATGAGGTCAGTTGTTACCGGTAGTAATCTCGGGAGATCTATGGACCAGGGTTGAGACGTCCAAAAGGGGGTTATAAGGTTCAGGGAGGTTCGGTGATGTCTGAGATGCAGTAGAGTTCATGCAAAGAGGGAGAAAGGAGGGAAAACGTAGTGGCAGGTTTTCGGCCATGGTTGGAGGAAAGCGTCCATCGCCAGAGCTTCCGGACCCGGCCTCCAGCTGAAGAATTTTGGCAAATGTGTGTTCCAACGTGACGCAAAGAGATCGATGTCCAGGGGGCCCCAAAGTGATTTTAAGTGGCTGAAGATGACCGGGTTCATCCGTCAGTCGCTGGCATCTCGTAGGTGTCTGGAGTTCC
The DNA here is from genome assembly GCF_036172605.1 of Pelobates fuscus. NCBI lineage: Eukaryota > Metazoa > Chordata > Amphibia > Anura > Pelobatidae > Pelobates > Pelobates fuscus. Next base: position 131,840,296 of record NC_086321.1, read on the forward strand.
AATCCGCCACTACGTTAGACATCCCCGGAATGTACTCTGCCTGTACCGAAATGTTGCGGTCCAGACAGAATTGCCAGAAATCTTTCGCCAGTTCTGCTAGTATTGTTGACCTTGTGCCCCCCGAGGTGGTTGATATACCGGACCGCTGATATATTGTCCATGCGTAATAGAATGGAGCAGTTGGTCGATATATTTAAAAGACTCCGTAGAGAAAATTATCCTGCTAGCAGTTCTAGGCAGTTGATATGTAGTTTCTGTTCCTCTAGGGACCATTTTCCTCTGGTGGAGATAGCTCCACAGCGCGCTCCCCAGCCGAGCATGCTTGCATCGTATTCCACTATGATGTCTGGGGTGGTTCCCGAAGATTGCTCGGCTGTTCCATGCTTTCATGTGTTGTAGCCAACACTTGAGTTCCTCTTTGGCGGTGCAGTCGAGAGGAACAGAGTCTGAGTATGAGTGCCCTGTGCGAAGGTATTTGGCTTTCAGTCGTTGGAGTGCCCTGTAGTGCAGAGGCCCAGGGAATATGGCTTGGATTGATGCTGAGAGGAGGCCGACAATCCTGGCCAGTTGTCTCAAGGTAAGAATGGGACATGCTAAAGTCCGCCTGATTTCCTTTTTGATGGATTTGACTTTGGCTGTCGGGAGTAGGAGTGCTACGTTCACAGCATCTATAGTGAATCCCAGGTATTCTATTGACTGAGAGGGTTTGGTGACCGACTTCTCCCAGTTGATTAGAAACCCCAGATTTTCTAGTAGAGTCCGCGTCCACGAGAAATGTTCGTGGAGCAGATGAGGGTCTTGCGCCATTATGAGGATATCGTCCAGGTATATTATGAGTCGAACTCCTCTGCTGCGTAGGAGGGCAACCACTGGTTTCATGACCTTCGTGAAGCACCATGGTGCCGACGATAGGCCGAATGGTAGGCATTTGAATCGCCATAAGGTCTCTTCCAATTGGAATTGTAGGACGTTTTGGCACTCTTCGGCCATCGGAACCATGAGGTACGCATCCTTCAAGTCGAGTTTGACCATCCAGTCCCCTGTAAGCAGGAGATCTCTTAGAGAGTGGATCCCTTCCATCTTGAAGTGGTGGTATGTGACAAACATGTTTAGGGGTCATAGGTTGATGACTGGACGGACGCTTCCGCCCTTTTTGGGAACCAGGAAGAGGTTGCTTAAGAGAGGGAGGACTTCTGCAATAGCGCCCTTGGAGGCTAAGGCTTGTACTTCTTGAGATATTAGGTATTGGTCGTGAGTGGGAAACACCATGCGGTTGGGGGGTTGTATTTGAACAGGGTAGTGTATAAAATATATAGAGTATCCCTGAACAGTGTGAAGGATCCATGCATCTGCAGTGGGCTTGCGCCATGCAGTGACAAAATGACACAGTCTGCCCCCTACCATAGTTAGTGAAGCCAGATGTCGAGGTATAGAACTTACCATAAGGTCGTCGGCCATAGGAAGAACCTCTGGGTCCCCGAGACTGCCATGGTCTGCCCCGGACTGGGAAGAACAGTGTGGTAGTTCTGGGTTCAGGTGTTGTAAGCCTGGACTGTATGGGGCCTCGGTAGCCCGGGTATGAACCCCGGGGTGCTCGGCCGGGCTGACGGCCCTGATATCTGCCGGCACCACCAAAAACTCTCTGGTGGAACACTTGTTTCATGTTGGCCTAAGCTTTATCAAGTGCCGTAAGGTGCCTACATATGTGCCTAGCTCTTTAACAAAAGTATCTCCAAATAGGAGGGCTTTTGCCTGGGGTCCAGGCTCTGAAATAGCTAGGTTCACTAGCTTAGGTTCTATTTTTATCAAGATTGCCTTGCGCCTTTCTGTGGCTACCGCCGTATTGGCGTTGCCCAGCAGGCATACGGCTCGCTGGATCCACCCCCTGAGTGCCTCTAAATCCACCGGGGTACCACCTGTTATTGCGCCTTCAACCATGGCGAACATTTTTGCAATTAGCCCTAGGATATCCAGAACCTTGTCCTGGCAATTCCGCCAGGCAAAATCCAGGCCCTTCTTGGCTTTCCAGCCCGATTTCCCCAAGAATTGGGCAATTTTGGGGTCTACGTCCGGGGTGGCGCATGCCATATCCAGAATAGTGGGGTGTGGGTTTTCCGCCCGGAGTTTGCTTCATGCCACCTTGTCGAGTGGTTTTCTTTTTTTCATTGTTAATTTTTTATTTCTTACACACACAGAAAAAACAACACAAGCCATAAACAACACAAAACACAATAACATAAAACTAAATAAAATAAAAATAAAAATACATAAACAAAATAAATTCAATTTTACTTTTCTTTGCTATTACCTTGATTTAATTTATAATCCTTATATTCAACTTATACCAGTATGCAAAGTAAAAATAATTGACATTGACAATTAGTTCTTACTCACAAGCGGAATGCTCAGCATATTCGTCCTGTTTTAACAGTTTTAACACTATTTTACCTAAATCTTTTAGCTTTGCAGTCATACCCTATCAATTATTCATTAATATGCAATAATGTACATACTTTAACCTCATATCTGTTTTAGGTTATTCCTCCTTTTGCTATAACCTCTATTTATACCTTACACCTATATGCTAACCAATCTTGCCATGCTTTTTCATGGCCACCTTCTCTTCCTTCTATTTTATTTACTATTCTCTCATATTCATACGTCTTGTCTACTCTTTCCTGCACTTCCAAAATATATGGTGGGATTGTTTTTTTCCACTTTTGAGCAATGCTTATTTTTGCAGCGATTAATATATGAATAATAACTACCTTATTTTTTATTCGACTCCACTCTTGGTATATATGTAAAAGATAGAACTCAGGGAAATTTGGTATCACTGTATCCATTAAAATTTGAATTACTAATTTAACATCGTTCCAAAACTGTACAAGACGAGAGCATCCCAAAAAAATATGTAATAAAGTTCCCTTCTCCCTTTGACACCTCCAGCACCTGTCAGAGGCAGCTTCATACATTCAAGACACTTTTGCGGGAACTAAGTACCAACGCATTAATATTTTGCTATAAGCTTCCCAATATGTAAGGCTGTGAGATATTTGTTTAGTAATTTTTATAGTTTGATACCAATGGGATAGATCAAAGGTTTTTGATAGGTGGTTTTCTAATACGAGCAGTGATATATTTTGCAACGTGCTCTAGGGCAGTGTTTCCCAACCCAGTCCTCAAGGCACACCTACCAGTCCAGGATTTAAGGATTACCCAGTTTTGTCTAAGGTGTTTTTTCTTTTTTTTCTAAAAACACCTTAGACAAAGCTGGGTAATCCTTAAATCCTGGACTGGTAGGTGTGTCTTGAGGACTGGGTTGGGAAACACTGCTCTAGGGGATACCACTCCGAGGATGTTGTCGGGTGTTGCCAGGTGTCGGGGTCAAAAGGTGCTTTGCCTTGCAGATCAACCAGGGCGGAGTCGTCTACTCCTCTTTGGAGTCTGCTCCCGCTCCTGTCATGGAGCTGTACTCAGGGAGATTAAAAACTGGGGTCATAAGAGTCCTCCTCATCAGACTCGCTCTGTGCCTCCTCTTGCTCCGACTCAGATTCGGAGGATTCAATGAGGGCTCTAGCCCTTTTCCAGTTCCTCACCGATTTTGCCCGGTGGGGGGCTTCTTGTTGTGGTTCAACCACATGATCTGTGACAGGACGTACCCTATCCGTCTGTATTGTTTTAGAGGCATTTTCATCCAGGTGGTTGGACTTTTTGACGGCCTTACGGCCACTAGGGGCTACCGGATTATCCTCTGGGGGGTTAGAAGTGGAGGATTTCAGTGCCTTGGTAATTGACAGTGCGATATTGTCTGACATGGCCCCCATAGCGGTAAATATGGCCTGTGTCACGGACTTCGTCATAGCCACATCCAGGAGGGAATGCAACTCTTCAGAGTCCATTTGCTCCTGTGGCCCTTCAATCATTGCGTGGCCAGGAGGAAAGGATTAAATGACTGACAGATAAATATTTTTAGCCTTAACTAGGCACTACTATCTGTGGAGTAGGAGTGTGACAGTTTAGCAGCTAGCTAAAGAAGCCAACAGCTTTAAGAGGCACCAGCTATTTAAGCAATACAGCTTTAAGAGGCACCAGCTATTTAAGGAATACAGCTTTAAGAGGCACAAGTAAAACAATATGCAAAGCTGAGTAACAAGAAAAAACTAGGCACAGTTAGAGCAGTAGAGCAGGCTAGTAACACAGACACGTTACCGCCGCCAGGTGAGCGTATTGGCTGCGTTAGGAAAAAGTGCGGCAAAACCGCCAATCAAAACATCGGAAGATAATCAAACTGACCAGGTGACTGGGGGAGGGGAGGGAAAAGGGAGCAACAAACACAGCAATAAAACAGAGATAAAAAACAAATAATTTACCAGAAAAAAGGACAAATATGTTTATTTAAATTTTGTTGAATATTTACAGTATTTCTCTCTTTTGCTGCTGAGGAATAAAAGAAAGAGAATTAAGTTGTTTTGGTGTCCATAGTTCTCCTTTAATATACCTAAAACCAACATAAAGAAAATATTATAGTAGGAATACCGTTCTTCGGCTATAGGATATCAACTAAGTCTAATATACATTCTCCTTAATGAAACGTTGACTTGCAGAGAAAGATATAGAGGGGAGAGAGCATTCATTATTTGAACACAAACATCTTAAAGGAACACTATAGGCACCCATCCCACTTCAGCGCTAAACCCTACAAAGCTTATCATTGCCGTTTTTAACCCCTTCTGCATCATGGGGGGAAGAAGGGGGGGGGGGATTACAAGGGAGGGGGAAGTTATAGTGCCAGGAAAACAACTTTGTTTCCCTTTAACTACCCTGATCTACGCAAGATTTATTCTTCAAGTGCATTTGCTTCTATTAGTAAAATTAAATTAAATGTATTTTTTTGTATATACATTTTAGGAAAAACTAAAATGTGACTTATCAATTGGGTTGACTCTTTCAGAATTATACACCCTTCGGCACATATTTTCAAGTATTTGCAGGTTTTATCTTAATTTCCCGCTGATGTGAATATATGTGTGGAAAATTCATTGTGTAGGTTAAGGTGTAGAAGTCATTAAGATTGTTCATCCTGATAAAAGGCACAGAGCGTGTCCCACCATGTTCTCTGGCTTCCAGTGGCCAGACAGGCCTGCGGTACTGTATCACTCATATACTATCACTCAGTAAAAGTTGATACAAATCAGCACTTCATGTTGACATCCAAGGTGTGCAGAGAAATCAAACAAACCGTTCATTTGACAATGATTATTTTCACAGCAAATGTCATTTGAAAGAAAACTAATAATTAGACCTCCTTAAAGATGGGGTGAGATATTCTTTGAAAGTGTACGTTAGACACAACTCTCTATGATAACAGTTGTTGGTTTCATTTTTCCACTTATCAATCAGTCCAAGATAAAAGTACACAAACCTGGTGCTATATGCCGATTATATTATTGTTGTTCAGATAATATTTTAAGATCTACAATAGAATTAATGCCTATGCTGGTGTTAGTAAGCCTACGCCAATACAGATTTCTGCAGTCATTGTTTGCTCAGAGTGTGTCCGATCTGAGCAGTTATGGTGCTATTATTTTGGCACAGCCAATTTGGCAGCACTCTATTGGGGCTTCAGTGTTAGAAAGCTGAGAGTAATGGGTCATGCAATATGAGGTTAGTTAGTTTCCTAATGCCTCGCCCAAAATCTAATCCCAGACTCTAACACAAGTGCCTACCCCTAAAATCAAACTCTAAAACACTGATCAGCCACGACATTAAAACCACTGACAGGTGAAGTGAAGAACATTGATTATATTGTAACAATGGCTTCTGTGAAGGGGTGGGATATTTTAAGCAGGAGGTGAACAGTCAGTTCTTGAATTTCATGTTTTTGAATTAGGAAAAATGGGCAAACTAAAAGACCTGAGTGACTATGACAAGAGCAAAATAGTGATGGCTAGACAACTGGGTCAGAGAATCTCCAAAACGGCAAGTCTAGTGGGGTGTTTCCGGAATGAGGAACATGACAAAGAGTTCAAGGTGTTGCCTTGGCCTCCAAAACCCCCTGATCTCAATCCAATTGAGCAGCTGTGGGATGTGACGGAACAACAAATCTGATCAATGGAGACTCTCCCTCACAGCTTGCAGTATTTAAAGGATCTGCTGCTTATGTCTTGGTACCAGATGCACAAGGACACGTTGAGAGGTCTTGTGGAGTCCATGCCTCCATGCATCAGAGCTGTTTTTATAGCAGGAGTGGGACCTACACAATATTCATTTTGTGGCCAATCAATGTATATAACCCTAACACAAACCCAGAATATCTATCTAACTCTTTATAACCTATAACCGTAATCCCAATACCTAAACTAACTACTATAAATGCTTTCACAAGAAACAACAATTATCTGTTATTTTATGTATATGTAATATGTATTACTATTGTTAGCAACAAGTCAATTGTTTTGATAACCTATTTAAATATCTTCCGACATGAGCTTCTTGGTGGATTAACCTCGAGATGTAATTATCAGGAAATTAAATCAGACTTTTTTTTTTACACTCCTTAATTTTTTTCCCTAAGTGTTTTGCTCAAATTAAGTGGAAAATTATTTAATTGTATATAAGATTTTCCTAAAGTCACAGGTATGTGAGTATGGCAAATTAAAGCATCACATTGTATGTATTTCAAAATATGTGATGATAACTTTATTCCTCAAGTGATGTGCATGTTAGTACAAGACCTCGCTGGGACTTGTAGAATAGCGAGCAGGAATTAAAACTAAATACTTTTTTTCTGTGTTGAAAAATAATTATATAAACTCTTTTGTGAAATTGCAGCAACATACAATATTCATTGAAACAAATTGTACAAAGTTTCAAATAAACTTTATGGTATCATTTGAGTCAGAGTGATGTTCATTCTCATTAACTAGAGGCATAAATGTGCAGAGACCACTAAGGGGGAGACAAGAGACCACTAATGGAAAGGGTGGGAGAAGAGGAGAGACCACTAAGGGTTGGGAGGGGGGGAGTAGAGACCACTAAGGGACCGGGGAGGAGAGGAGAGATCACTAACGGGGAGAGCTCTAAGGGATGGGGGGTAGGAGAAAGCACTAAGAGATAGGGGGGAGCACCAAGGGACGGAGGGGTAGAAGAGAGCACTAGGAGACAGGAGGGGAGAGCTCTAAGGGACAGGAGAGGAGAGCTCTATGAGACAGGAGGGAAGAGCACTACGGGAAAGGGGGCAGGGGGATCACTAAGGGACAGGGGAGATCACTAAGGGACAGTGGGGCAGAGGAGAGCATTAAGGGACTGGAGGGGAGAGAGGCTGGGAAGGGAGGAAAGAGAAGCACAAATGGGCTGGTAAGACTCAGCCCCTATCCTACCCCAAAAACACTCTCTTTCACACTACGCACACGCACAATGCATCCCTATACATACACAGAAACACACAATGCATACTTACACACAAACACAACATGCTTCCCTTACACACAGAGAAACAAACAATGCATTCATTACACACACAAGGCAGTGCATCCTTTGCACACATACACAGAAATACACAATGCATCCCTTACACACACGCAAACACACACTGCTTCTCTTACACACACACACACACACACACAGAAACACAATGCATATCTTACACACACACTCAATGCACCCCTTACAGACACACACACTGCCTCCCTTACATACACAGAAACACACCTTGCATCCCTTATGCATAAACACAGATTCACACAATACATCTCTTACACAGAAACACACACTGCATCCACTACACACACACACTGCATCACCTACGCAAACTGGTATCCCTATACACTACATTCCATAAGCACACACTTTAGATCCTCCACACCAAGCATGTCAAACTCAAAGTGTGGCATGGGCCACATAAACAAGGTTTAAGTTTAGGTGGGCCGCACACACACACATACTCACTGACAGACACACACACATACTCACTGACAGACACACACACACCCACACACACACTGACAGAGAGAAACACACTGACAGACAGACACACACACATACTCACAGACAGACACACACACACACACACACACACACACTCACAGACAGACACACATACTCACAGACACACACATACTCACTGACAGACAGACACACACACCCACTCACTCACTGGCAGACACACACACTGACAGACACACACACATACTCACTGACAGACACACACACACACACATACTCAATGACAGACACAGACACACACACATACTTACTGACAGACACACACACACACACACACACACACTGACACACACACTGGCAGACACACACACACTTACACACACATACTTTTCATTATTGCTCCTTTCCTTGTGGAGCAGATGGGGGGCATCTCCCTGGGGTCCTTCCAGCTCCTCACCGCTCCCGCGCGCAGTTTAGTGATGCCAGGTGCCGGAATATGACGCTGCTTCCACTGTCCCTTCCTCCCCAGCCAGGTAAGTTTTAGCAGAGTAGGCACCTGCAATATGGGGAAAGCAGGTGCCTACTCTGCTATAACACCAGCATGTACTTGCGGCTCACCAGGCCGCAAAGATGGTCCTTGTGGGCCGCATTCGGCCCGTGTCCCGCAAGTTTGACATGCTTGCTCTACACTAACATGTAACACATCCCCTACACACTCCACTCCCTGTGAGCGAACTCATGGGTGGAACATGTAGGTGGACTTATGGGTGGGCCTTATGGGCATACTCACCGTCAGGCCCTGGGGCCCAGACCTTGAATTTTGTGACCATAGTTACAGAGAGCCTGTTCTACACCAGACCAGTGGAGCCAGGCTGCAGCCAGAGCCCATCATCATCCTCATCTGGTTGTAAGTAGGCAATCTAGTATATTATTCGTGGCACTTATCTCTAATTTACCTCACATTAAAGGGACACTGTAGTCCCCAGAACCACTGCAGCTTAATGAAGTGGTTCTGCTGTCTATAGCTTGTCCCTGCAGTCTTTTTAATGTAAACACACACTGTGTGCCTCACTGGCGTTAGTTCATATGGCAGATCATATGGGTGGGGCATTGTGATGTCACATGGGGGGGGCACATTTTTCTTTTGCCTAGGGCGGCAAAAATCCTTGCACTGGCCCTGACCACAAGTATCTGATGCTGCATAGTTGTTACAACCTACCATCAGAACTACCCCCTCTCTTACTACTACCACAATTCCTAGGAATATGATGGATGGTGAGGATAGTGCCAGTAGTCAACATAGGCAGGTTAGACAGTAACAGTTGTACCGCTCATCAGCAGGTGAATTCAAAAAGAAAAAAAAAAGAAACAAAAAAAGGTCCAGTGTATCTAAAACTCAATATACATGTCTAAAAAACAAGATCTTGTTTTAGAAAAAAATTGTTTTAAAAAAAATGTTGCCTCTGGGAATACATGCAGGTCAGCACAGACAGCTTTCTCACAACCTGTTCATTGATAGGATACTACAAAGGACAACAGTCATCCATTAAAGGGAGGAAATTACCTGTTGGAAAGGATTCTATAAGAACAATAAAGCTGTAGAATACTCTACCAAAGAGATTATTGACTCTGAATCTCACTGCCATGTTAGATTCAATAAGGATTTTTTTCCTCATTTGGCAAAATTAAAAAAAATACTTCAGATTGGGTTTATTTACTCTCTTTCTGATCAGAAGCGACAGAAATCTGTGAACACTTGTACCTTGTGAACTTGTGTCTTTTTTTTTCGGCCTGTATAACTATGAACCTTTGTAATCTTAACCGTAAGACCGTGTAGGAGGACAGGAACAATATTTGGAAGTCCAGACATAGTGGAAGGAGTAGAGAGGTGGTAGTTGCATTATGTTACTCCCAATTATTCAATTATCATTATTGGTCAAATCCATTGCCCATGTCATTATGTTCCTACCAATTATTCAATTATTATTATTGGTCAAACCCATTGCCCATGTCTTCCCTGCTAATTCATTTAAATGCCCTCACCCACTATCTTACCCCTACCTGATGCCCATGAGTAGGGGTATGGGGGTGGGGGCAGGGCCAGATTAAGAGCCCAGTGGGCCTGGTGCTGACAATTATGATGGGCCTATTTACAGAATCTTATCGACCAAAAACACTAAAACAATCATATCTCCCAAGCATCATGTATCTGATGGAGATGGTGTTGGAGGGAAACTCAAAGGATGCAGCTATACGAAAACACACTCTATGTGTTTCTCACATACTCTATTAATGTCCCTCTAATTTATGCTTTCATCTTTCAAGTAAATCCATATCCCCTAACAGCAGTGTCCAGTGAAGCAGGAAGTCAATGTGCAGGGTAAAAGAGTGTGCCACTGGCATGAATCACGTGACCAGACCTGCCAAAAGGGGTGAACATGCCCAAAAAGGGGGCATGTTTGTCCAAAGAATTGGAAGGCCATCCTGGCATGAATGCATGCCAGACTGCCTGCCAATCATGCAGGCTGTCCAACTAAGGGCATACTATGCAGGTATTACCTTGAGCTTGACATACATGCATCAAATGATACGCCTACTCCATGCTTTCTAAGGACTGTCCCCTAGCATTCACATGTCCACTTGTCTCCTTATCATCTAACTAGCAGGCAGAAGTTCCTGGAATATAGTCTGAGACAGAGAAAAGGTGTATGTAGTGAGTGTAGAAGAAAGGGGACATGCCACAGTGTTAGAGAGACCAAAGTCTGATTTATCTAAACTCATTTTATTGTCAGCCAGTCCACACAGGTTTTGTTCTCATGCATCCCTCTTAAGCTTCCAAACATCGATGGCTGCTAGAAGTGCCTCCTGGGGCAGTATTGCCTAGTGTGCAGCACTGCCATTCAGTGTCTCAACCCTCTGCATGCAGACACTGAACTTTCCTGATAGAGATGAATTAAATCAGTTTATCTTCATGAGGAGATGCTGATTGGCCAGGGCTATGTTTGACTTGTGCTGGCTCTGCCCCTGATCTGCCTAGTTGACAGTCTCAGCCAATCCTATGGGAAGCATTGTAATTTGCGCAGACCACCACTTCTGATGATGTCAGCAGACAGAGTCAGCTCAGAGGCAGACAGGGACAGAGCCAGCAGCTGCAGACTTGACTACGAGTAAGAGTTTACTATATTTAGGGAGGCAAGAGGGGGCCAGGGGGGCTAAATTGTGGTTTTAACATAATAAGGTCAGAAATACATGATTGTGTTCCTGACCCTCTAGTGCTCCTTTAAGCAAGAGTATGTGAAGAGTAGTTAGGGTTGCCACCTTTCTTGGAAAAAAATACCAGCCTTATACATTTGAATAATTAATTAGTTATGCGTGACATCACATGATGTAAATCACAAGGGGTGACATAAGAGAAAATTCTGTAAAATCACCAACAAACTACTCACAGTTTGATTCTGCTGTATAGATGGATTGCTCCCAGTGTCTCCCTGTCTCCCAGTGTCTCAGTCTCGCAAGTCACCCAGTCTCTCAGTGTCCCTATGTATCACAGTGTCATTGTCCACATGTCGCGCAGTCCTCTAGTCTCCCAGTGTCTCAGTGTTCCTATTTCTCCCAGTGTCCTCATGTCTCACTGTGTCCCCATATCACTGAGAGACCCGGGGACACTGAGACACTTGGGGACACTGGGAGACATGGGGCACTGAGACACTTGGGGACACTGGGAAACATGGAGACACTGAGTCACTAGGGACACTGGGAGACATGGGGGCACAGACACTGGGAGACTAGGGGAAACTGGGAGCCATAGGGACACTGAGACACTAGGGACACTGAGACATGGGGACACTTAGACATGGGGACACAGAAACTAAGAGACTAGAGGACACTGGGAGACTAGAGGACACTGGGAGACTAGAGGACACTGGGAGACTAGGGGACACTAGGAGACTAGGGACACTAGGAGACTAGGGACCCTGAGGCATGGGGACACAGACACTGAGAGACTAGTCCCTTGTGTCTCCGTGTCCCAATGTCTCAGTGTCTCCCAATGTCCCTATGTCTCACAGTGTCCCCATGTGTCTCAGTGTCCCTGAGCTGTAGAGCTCCTGTCTGGACTCTCTGTGCTGTGTAGATGCTCCCCCATGGATCAGTGAGTAGTAGAGAAAGGCAGGGAGGGATATGCTGTAACTTCCTATCCCTGCCTCTCTCCACACACAGTCAGTGCTGGAATTGCAGAGAATTTCCTTTTATACTGAGAAAAATACCTGCATTTGTATTGCCTGTATAACTGCAATACTGGCACTGACCAGGCAGCCTCAAATACCAGCTGTGCCAGTAAAATATCAGGCAGGTGGCAAACCTAAGAGTAGTGTGTAAAAAAAAAAAAATTTAATTTTTTTTTTTTTTTTAATGGGCCTATTCCATGGGCCTGGCCTGGAGCTGCAGCTCCATCAGCCCCTATGTTAATCCGGCCCTGGGTGTGGGTCTTGTGACAGGTTCCCCCTGTTTTTTTATTAGCCACAATTGTATTATAACAGTGAGCAGGCACTGCCCACTGTTGGGGGGGGGGGGGGGGATAAGGGAAGTGTTAAACCTCCCTTTTACTATTATGGCGGTCATATTGATAATCTAATATTTCCAATGTAAACACATGTTCGGCTCTAATTAATCGAGGCCTGTGTTAGCTAATCCTTCTCTAACTCTAACCCTCCTGATTGTCAGCTAAGCTACCCAGTTGCTAGAATTCCTGGAAGAGATCTATCATCACATTGTCAGAAGTTTCCAGCAATTCCAAATTCCTTCAGAATCTCAAACTTAACCTGTCTGGGTCATGAATAGAATCTGCAAAAATAATTGTAAACAGTTAGTCTACCATAATTATGTTATCTGTCAACCACTAAACCTCACCATCCATTGAAAAGCTATTTTTTTTTTCCTTTAAGGGCACTAAGCTGGAGAGTCTTTGGCAGTTTGTGAACGTTCTCCGATAAGTTGAAAGGAAGCAATGTTTTTGAAACTGGAGAATTCACTTCAGCATATTATAGCCCTTATCCGATTTTCAATGTTGTATAAGAAGTCAATATGCATGAAGCATGAAATAGATATTGCTCCAACTGGTGTTTGTCATGATTCCAATAGCACCGACGGCCTTTCACTTTGCTTTGTTACAAAGACAGACTGGATGGATGGCAGCATTTAAATGCTAGGATTCTGTATACACAGAGGCCTTTATATACACACAATGGGCAGATTGGAATAAAGCTGGTCAGATGATAGCTCAGTTCATTGACATATGATCTGTAGATTCTACTCAACCCTCCGAGTTGCAGGTTCGGTTCCCTGCAGGGTTGTCTCACCCTTTCAGCTCTCACAATCGGAAGGGTTCATTAATAGCAACTTCCACGTGTTGCTGATGCAATCTATTTCAGGGCCAGGGAAACATGCTAGATAAAAATGTATTTTGGAATATATGATTAAAATATTAGGTATTTTATAACTATTATATTTCTCTGACATATACATACCACTGTCTGATACATAAATATGCTTTTATTACCCCCAGCGTTGTATGATAAATTGGGAGGGTTTTATCAGATCTTCCTCCAAGTTCTATCTGGATATGTCCTCTTGCAAGCTCAGCACAACTATTGCACTTATTGCACTGCCCTTTACTGAAAAATAAGGTTTGTTCAGAGGTATGTAGGACTAATATTATTATTGATAAAAGTGGGGACTATCGTTCATATTCCAGCTTGGAAAATGAACAGAAGAATGCTGCTGAATTTGTCAATATTCACATGCTGCTTCCTGTAGAGAAAGACTTGTGTTTTACATGAACTTGAATGAGGGGACCCTTACTAAATGAGAAAAGGTTTTCATTGCAGCAGCAGTTTGAGAATGTAAACACCCAGGGCCGGATTAACATAGGGGCTGATGGAGCTGCAGCTCCAGGCCCAGGCCCATGGAATAGGCCCATTTAAAAAAAAAAAAATTGAAAAAAAAATGTGGAATTTTTTTTTTTTTTTTTTTTTTTTTTACACACTACTCTTAGGTTTGCCACCTGACTGGTATTTTACTGGCACAGCCGGTATTTGAGGCTGCCTGGCCGTGCTGGTATTGCAGTAATACCAGCAATACGCAGGTAATTTTCTCAGAATAAATGGAAATTACTCTGCAATACCAGCACCAGCTAGTAGGGGTCACTGCGTGTGGAGAGAGGCAGGGATAGGAAGTTACAGAATATCCCTGCCTCTCTCTACTACTCACTGATCCATGGGGGAGCAGCTACACAGCACAGAGAGTCCAGACAGCAGATCTACAGCTCAGGTAAGTGAGGGATGGGGGGAAAGGCAGCAGGGACACATGGGGACACTGAGGCACTAGGGGACACATGGGGACACTGAGACACTAGGGGACACATGGGGACACTGAGACACTAGGGGCACTGAGACACTAGGACACAGACACTGGGAGACCTGGGAACACTGAGACACTTGGGGACACTGGAAAACATGGGGACACTGAGACACTTGGGGACATATGGGGACACTGAGACACTAGGGGACACAGACACCAGGGGACACAGACACTAGGGGACACTGAGACACTAGGACACATGAGGACACAGACACTAGGACACAGTCACTGGGAGATCTGGGGACACTGTGACACTTGGGGACACTGAGACACATGGGGATGCTGAAACACCATTGGCGGATCCAGGGGGGGGGGCAACGGGGCAATTGCCCCCCCCGAGATTCCCCCCGGCCGGCTAGTGCAGGGCTGGCATTGCCCAAGTGCCAGCCCTGCAATGTGCCTGCGGACCGGGAAGAGAGATCAGTGATCTCCCTCCCCGGTCCGCAAGCACTGTGCTGGCAGCCGGCAGGAGAGTGAGAGAGGACCCGGCGGGAGCTCAGCCTGCAGCTCCTCCGGGTCCTCCTCTCACTAGCATGGAGCGTTGCCGCGGTAACCACGGCAACGCTCCAAATCTCGCGAGAGTGAACTCTAGCCCTGGAGCGCGGGCTAGAGTTCACTCTCCCCACCTGACCACCAGGGAATCACACTGGGACCACCAGGGACGGAGAAATGTCCCCCCTCCTCCTCCTCAATAAAGGTAAGAAGGGAGGGGGGACATAAATATATTAATTTTATTAAATACATTTTTTTTTAATTAAAAAAACCTCCCTTCCCTCCTCCCCCCGTACACACACTGCCCCACAAACACACACTGTCCCCATACACACACTGTCCCCATACACACACTGTCCCCTTAAACACACTGACCCCTTAAACACACTGACCCCATAAACACACTGACCCCATACACACACGTCCCCATAATCACACTGACCCCATACACACACTGACCCCATAAACACACTGACCCCATAAACACACTGACCCCATAAACACACTGACCCCATAAACACACTGACCCCATAAACACACTGACCCCATATACACACTGCCCCACAAACACACACTGACCCCATAAACCCACTGACCCCATAAACACACTGACCCCATAAACACACTGACCCCATAAACACACTGACCCCATAAACACACTGACCCCTTACACACACTGACCCCTTACACACACTGACCCCATAATCACACTGACCCCATACACACACTGACCCCATACACACACTGACCCCATAAACACACTGACCCCATAATCACACACTGACCCCATAATCACACTGACCCCATAATCACACTGACCCCATACACACACTGACCCCATAAACACACTGACCCCATAAACACACTGACCCCATACACACACTGACCCCACAAACACACACTGACCCCACAAACACACACTGACCCCACAAACACACACTGACCCCATAAACACACTGACCCCATAAACACACTGCCCCACAAACACACACTGTCCCCATACACACACTGACCCCATAAACACACTGTCCCCATACACACACTGACCCCATAAACACACTGACCCCATAAACACACTGACCCCATAAACACACTGACCCCATAAACACACTGACCCCATAAACACACTGACCCCATACACACACTGTCCCCATACACACACTGTCCCCATACACACACTGTCCCCATACACACACTGTCCCCATACACACACTGTCCCCATACACACACTGACCCCATACACACACTGCCCCCATACACACACTGCCCCCATACACACACTGTCCCCATACACACACTGTCCCCATACACACACTGCCCCCATACACACACTGCCCCCATACACACACTGCCCCCATACACACACTGCCCCCATACACACACTGCCCCCATACACACACTGCCCCCATACACACACTGTCCCCATACACACACTGCCCCCATACACACACTGCCCCACAAACACTGTCCCCATACACACACTGCACACCCATATACACACTGCACACCCATACACACACTCCACACACACACACACACAGACACATACAGTGCCGTACACACACTGCTGCCCCCCCATACACGCATTGCCCCACACACACGACCCCCCGCATACACACACTGCCCCACACATACATACAGTGCCTCCCCATACATACAGTGCTCCCCATACACACACTGCCCCACAGACATACACTGCCACCCTCACACACACACTGCCCCACACATACACTGCCCCCTAACACACACACTGCAACCCTGAAATACACTGCCGCCCTTACGCACTCACACACACTTTACCGCTCACACACACACTGCACCTTTCACACACACCACTTCTCCTATGCCCTATATCCCAGCAGACCCCAGGTAAGTTGTCAAACTGTTCTTAAACGGTATGACTACTTACTCTGGGGTGGGATCCTGGCACTACTGGCACCATAACTACTACACTGAGCTGTAGTGGTTATTGTGCCATGATTATTTATTTAAATAATCTACAAGTGCCCCTCCCGAGATCAGGCTCTGGATCCGCCACTGTGAAACACATGGGGACGCTGTGAGACAGAGACATTGGGAGACACTGAGACATTGGGACACGGAGACACTATGTTCCCATGTCCCCCAGCCAGTGTCCCTAGTGTCTCAGTGTCCCCAAGTCTCCCAGTGTCTGTGTCCCATGTCTCTCAGTGTGCCTAGTGTCCCCATGTGTCCCCATGTCTCCCCATGTCTCCCCATGTCTCCCCAAGTGTCTGTCTCCCAGCCAGTGTCCCCTAGTCTCCCAGTGTCCCCTAGTCTCCCAGTGTCCCCTAGTCTCCCAGTGTCCCCTAGTCTCCCAGTGTCTGTGTCCCTAGTGTCTTAGTGTCCCCAAATGTTTCAGTGTCTCCATGTCTCCCAGTGTCTGTGTCCCTAGTGTCTCAGTGTGCCTGGTGTCCCCATGTCTCCCAGTGTCCTTATATGTCCCAGTGTCCACATGTCTATGTCCACAACTGTTCCCAAGTGTCTGTCTCCCAGCCAGTGTCCCCTAGTCTCCCAGTGTCCCCTTGTCTCCCAGTGTCCCCTAGTCTCCCCTAGTCTCCCAGTGTCCCCTAGTCTCCCAGTGTCTGTGTCCCTAGTGTCTTAGTGTCCCCAAATGTTTCAGTGTCTACATGTCTCCCAGTGTCTGTGTCCCTAGTGTCTCAGTGTGCCTGGTGTCCCCATGTCTCCCAGTGTCCTTATATGTCCCAGTGTCCACATGTCTATGTCCACAGCTGTTCCCAAGTGTCTGTCTCCCAGCCAGTGTCCCCTAGTCTCCCAGTGTCCCCTTGTCTCCCAGTGTCCCCTAGTCTCCCCTAGTCTCCCAGTGTCCCCTAGTCTCCCAGTGTCTGTGTCCCTAGTGTCTTAGTGTCCCCAAATGTTTCAGTGTCTCCATGTCTCCCAGTGTCTGTGTCCCTAGTGTCTCAGTGTGCCTGGTGTCCCCATGTCTCCCAGTGTCCCTATATGTCCCAGTGTCCACATGTCTATGTCCACAACTGTCCCCAAGTGTCTGTTTCCCAGTGTCCCCTAGTCTCCCAGTGACCCCTAGTCTCCCAGTGTCCCCTAGTCTCCCAGTGTCTGCGTTCCCATGTCTCTGTGTCCCTTGTGTCTTAGTGTCCCCAAATGTTTAAGTGTCCCCATGCCTCCCAGTGTCTGTGTCCCTAGTGTCTCAGTGTCCCCATTTCTCCCAGTTTCCCTAAATGTCTCAGTGTCCCCATGTCTCCCAGTGTCCCCATGTCTCCCAGTGTCCCCATGTCTGTGTCCCCAGGTCTCTGTGTCCCCGGGTCTGTCAGTGTCTCCATGTCTCTCAGTGTCCCCAATAGCCTAGTGACATGGGGACACACTGAGACATTGGGACACTGGGAGAAATGGGGACACAGACACTGGGAGACTAGGGGACTGGGCGACATGGGGACACTGACACTGTGATACATAGGGACACTGAGACACTGTGTGACTTGCGAGACTGAGACACTGGGAGACAGGGAGACACTAGGAGCAATCCATCTATACAGCAGAATCAAACTGTGAGTAGTTTGTTGGTGATATTACAGAATTTTCTCTGATGTCACTCCTTGTGATTTACATCATGTGATGTCACACATAACTGATTAAGGCTGGTATTTTTTTTCCAAGAAAGTTGGCAACCTTAACTACTCTTCACATACTCTTGCTTAAAGGAGCACTATAGGGTCAGGAACACAATCATGTATTTCTGACCCTATCATGTTAAAACCACCACCCTGGCCCCTTCTTGCCTCCCTAAATATAGTAAAATATTACTTGTATTCAATTCTGCAGCTGCTGGCTCAGAAATGGTGGTCTGAGCAAATTGCAATACTTCCCCGTAGGATTGGCTGAGACTGTCAACTAGACACAAGTCCAACATAGCCCTGGCCAATCAGCATCTCCTCATAAAGATAAACTGAATCAATGCATCTCTATGAGTAAAGTTCAGTGTCTGCATGCAGAGGGTGGAGACACTGAATGGCAGTGCTGCACACTAGGCAGTACTGCCCCAGGAAGCACCTCTAGCAGCCATCTAAGCAGCGGCCAGTGGAGTTATTTTCTCTGAAAAGACAGTGTTTACTGCAAAAAGCCTGCATGGAATGATTCTACTTACCAGAACAAATACAATAAGCTGTAGTTGTTCTGGTGACTATAGTGTCCCTTTAAGTTTGGAAGCTTAAGAGGGATGTATGGGAACAAAACCTGTGTGGACTGGCTGACAATAAAATTAGTTTAGGTAATGCAGACGTTGGTCTCTCTAACACTGTGGCATGTCCCCTTTCTTCTATACTCACTACATACACATTTTCTCTGTCTCAGACTATATACCAGGAACTTCTGCCTGCTAGTAAGAAGGTAAGGAGACAAGTGGACCAGCGAGTGCTAGGGGACAGTCCTTAGAAAGCATGGAGTGAGCGCATCATTAGATGCATTTATGCCAAGCTCAAGGTGCTGCCTGCATGGTATGTCCTTAGTTGGACAGCCTGCAGGATTGGCAGGCAGCCTGACATGCATTCATGCCAGGCTATCCTTTAAATTCTTTGGACAAACATGCCCCCTTTTTGGGCATGTTCACCCCTTTTGGCAGGTCTTGTCACGTGATTCGCGCCAGTGGCGTGTCACGTGACACCCTTTTACCCCGCCCATTGACTTCCTGCTTCACTGGACACTGCTGTTAGGGGTTATGGATTTACTTGAAAGATGAAAGCATAAATTAGAGAGAAATTAGCATAGAGTATGTGTTTTCTTATAGCAGCACCATCTCCATCAGATACATGACGCTTGGGAGGTATGACTGTTTTAGTGTTTTTGGTCGATAAGATTCCGTAATTAGGCCCATCTTAATTGTCAGCACCAGGCCCACTGTGCTCTTAATCCGGCCCTGTAAACACCAATAACTGCATAATAGCTAGGTTGTGCACTGATGTTCTGAGCACTCACTGCCAAATCCGTAGCAAACCTCTCAACTGTCCCAGGTTTAGAACTGTCCCAATCTTGACATCCAAATACAGATTAATTAACAGTGCACACATGAAAAGACATTTTAAAATGTTATAAGGCTATTTAAAATCACTTATCTCAGCAAACCAATATAGGGATTCAGTTACATCACATGGCCATATTGTGTTAAGCCCACCACTACGTGACAGTACCCACATGTCGGTGGGTCCTACACTAATTCCAAAATGGGAGACAAATTGAATAGTGCTATATAAGCGAAAGTGTTTTAATAATCTGTTGTAAGAGCATTGGGAATATAAATAATGCAAAACGGATGTGATAACAAAAACAAATAAAAAAAAATGCAGTGTCAAAACTAAACAATTAAAGTGATAGTGCTTTCATGTATGTACTCACAATGAGTACCATATATCTATATATCTGCTCTATGAACATTATAATTAAAGTGACATTACTATGCAAAACCTTCTCAAATATATGATTGTGGTCACCTCCAAAGGGTCCTCTGAAACTTACATAGTGAATAGAAAAAGGGAATCGGGGGCATTTCTCAGGAATGGTGCTGCCATAGAGACAAAAAATGTACATATAATACAGACTAAGGAACAGGGCACCCCATCTTGGCACCATGTCCCAATTTTGGTCCTGGTGTCCTGTTTTTGTGGACAACAGGATACTCTCCCCAGAAACGCAGTGCTCACGCTACACTAAGTGCACTAGAACAGTGCCCGAGGGCACTCTGCTTGTTGGACCTGGTCAGCATGACTGGCATTCATCCTCACATGGATTTATGCCAGGCTGGCATACTCTTTGAGCCAAAGAGCTAAGCCCTGCATCTCTGCAGCTTTTAATGCAGGAGCTGATCGGCGCGTGGCACACCCCAGGTAAATTGTCAAACCATTTGCAAGCACTTCTGTACAGGTGGGGCATTTCCTGGTCCTCACTGGAGAAGAAGCAGTTGTGTACTATAGGCATCCTGTCAACCAACGCTGCCTCGAAATGAATGAATTGAAATTATGCATAGTGATACCTCTAAATGTTTATAGATTCATGCTACATGTTTCATTGTGTATTTCGAATATTCTTGCATTTGCTGTTGTGGCAATGCAGGATACTTTGTATTCTTATGCATGACAAAAATAAAGATTTACAAAAATATACATAATTTTAGATTATCCAATAGAAAGCATCTTTTGGCACCCACAAGGTGTGTATAACAGACTGAACATTGATTCCATTAACTAGGATGTATCATATTTTAGTTAAAAACTGTTACATTGGAAAATCTCATAGTTTGCTATTGTTTACCTTATCTTTACTATATATAGCATTCCCATCACTTCTCCAGAATGCCACATTTGTTAAATGTTTCCCAAACCACTCTGAATTCTGAATTTGTGATTTTTCTCTCTAAAAGTTAAGTATGAACTGAGACCTAAGATGCACTTGGCATTTATAGGATGATCAGTGACATCATACAAACAGTGTGACATCACTGATGTCATATAGGCACAGATAATTACATAAGGAGTTGAGGAGATAATTTATTAGAGCCCTAGTCACACCTGCCTCCATGTGACTTGCCACATTGATGAATGTTCCCCCAATCACTTTGAGTTTATGTGATTTTGCTGATAACAGACTTGAAATTCATCCTCTTGCAGGCGTTCTCCCATCCCCCACTCCCTCTCCCTCCAGCCTCTCGCCTCCCCCATCACTAATTTGTAATATTTTAAAAATAAACCCTCCCTTTCACCTCTCCACTCCGTCCCTCCACCTCCCACCCTTCCCTCGCCGGCCTGGAGCTACGAGAAGCCTATGATTGGACAGCACATGGCCCCAATGACGACAAGAGTGGGAGCGGAGGAGCAGCAACGGGAGTAACCGTTTAAAAATTGACTGACCTATGCATTTTAGGACCTATTCATAGAACAGCACATTGTAGTGATCTCATATCAAAATAGCAATCATTTGGCTAAACTATCCAAGCATTGACTGAAGGTGAATTGGAGAATGTTTCCATCAGCACGTTACCTCGGATTTCTAATTTGAGTCTTAAATATACTACAAAACTCTGTTTAGTAAAATAAACCCCAGAATGATAGACATGCAGTTAGGAATAAACTGTGACAATCTAGCAGGGGGATAACCTGAAAGAGACACAGATAAGGCAGACACAATGTTAGGAGGAAAGGGACCTGGTCCCAGAGATCCCCTTTATTTCACACACATCGCCATAAGAACCGCTGGCGGAGGACTCCCAGTCGTCTCCTCCTTGAAAGGATTTACCCTTCCATTCTGTGCCTCGCAGCTTAGCGCCCCTTTCCAGGGGCCCAGGAGTCACCCCAAGCCGGCAAGGAGATTACAGAGGCATGGCAGACGAATAAGAAGTTCAACCTTGACCCTAACTCCCCATCCAACTACCGTCCTATCTAGCTACTGCCTTTTGCATCCAAGATCCTTGAAAGAGTTGTGTATGCGAGATTGACAGACTTCCTTGAGTCCAACTCTCTGCTAGACCCACTTCAGTTTGGTTTCTGCGCTAAGCGCTCTGTGGAAACGGCACTGACCAAAGTATCCAATTATCTACTTGCTGCAAAATCTCGTGGTCACTACTCTATCCTAATTCTCCTTGACCTGTCTGTGGCTTTTGACACTGTTGATCATCAACAGCTTCTTCTCATCCTCCGCAATATCAGTCTATAAGATATTGCTCTCTCCTGGTGCTCCTCCTACCTCTTCCAGCGCTCTTTCAGTGTTTCTTTCTCTGACTCTGCTTCTTCTCCCCAACTCCTCTCTGGTGTCCCCCGAGGTTCAGTCCTTGGTCCCCTACTGTTCATTATCTATACTGCCTCCCTTGATAAACTCATTAGCTCCTTTGGCTTCCAATATCATTTATATGCGGATGACACTCAAATCTACCTGTCCTCTTCTGATCTCTCCCCGTCCCTCTTGACTAGTGTCTCTGACTGCCTCTCTATTTCTAACTGGATGGCTGCCCACTTCCTTAAACTCAACTTGACCAAAACTGAAATTCTGGTCTTTCCTCCCTGAAGTGTTGCTACTCCTGTGTCTATCTCCCTCCATATCAACGGAGCTACCATCAGCTCCACCACACAGGCTCACTGCCTAGGTGTTCTTTTTGACTCCGACCTCTCCTTCACACCTCATGTTCAGTCTATCGCCAAATCCTGTTGCTTCCATCTCAAAAACATTGCGCGCATCCGACCCTACTTAACGCCAGATGCGACTAGGGTGCTGGTCTATTCCACTGTCCTTTCTCGCCTTGACTACTGTAATCCACTTCTCAGTGGTCTTACGTGCTCCCAACTTGCACCGTTACAGTCCATAATGAATGCGGCAGCGATATTCATCTTCCTGTCCGCCCGCACCTCCCACGCCTCACCCTTCTGTCAGTCCCTACATTGGCTTCCTGTAAGATACAGGGCTCAATTTAAAATTCTGGTTCTTGCTTTCAAATCTCTACATAATGCTGCTCCCACCATCTATCCTCCCTAATACACAAGTATGTCCCGTCTAGCCCTTACGCTCTGCTGAAGCCTTACGTCTATCTTCTGTCTGTACTCCCACCTCTGCTGCTTGCCTTCAAGACTTCTCGAGGGCTGCACCATTCCTGTGGAACTCCCTTCCCTCCTCAGTTATATGCTCACCCACTCTCCACTACTTCAAAAAAATAATTAAATACCCACTTCTTCATAAAAGCGTATCAATTAAACTGTTAATAGCTACCGGCTGATTTCTCTCTTGCAACTGTCATTAGTCTAATACTATCCTTACCTTTTGTGTCATTTTACCCCACTCCCTCTAGCATGTAAGCTCATTGAGTCAAGCTGCGACGACCCCCTGTTGCAGCTAGGAGGCACACTTGCCAGAGTACGGTATTCCGCCCTAGAGTAACACAGCATCAGGGTGAACATGCTGTTTAGAACAGTAACAGAAGTGGTGACAATAAAAGCTATGTACACAATAATTATTTATTTATTTTTTAAAGTAAAAAACAGGGAAAACCTCTAGAATTGCTAGAACAAAATGCTAGAACCAGAGCTAAAATAAAACAGACAACCAAAGAAAATAACTGCAAATAGCAATAAATAAAATATAATAAAAACATCAAATTAAAGTCCCATGGTATGACGATCCTATTGAAATTAAGCCAAATATAAGCTGGTCTGCAAGGGTTAGCTAATGCGTTAGGAATCACAGCACAACAAGTATTCAAGCAAGTATTCCAATGCCAGCAACATAAAGTGTCAGACACGCAGGGTGCCGGCAAATTTAAACTATTCCGTTCTATGAGTACAGGAACCGAACTTGGGCGTGGGTTCCAACTGCGTCCGCCAGTGATGTCATGCGTGTCACCAGGAAATCGAGCAAATACACTGGAGTTTCATAGATAACTATACTTTCCATGGTGCTATTTTTACCTTGTCTATTTCGGACATAGCTTTTTCCTGTGTCATTTCTCCAAAATTCCAAATTTGGTGAATGTTGAACAATGGCAGTTAATCCCTCAATCAATTCTGTGTGTATGCGTAAACTCTGTGCGGTATTATTTATAGACTAGGTCAGTGACATCATAAAGAAAAGAGTGACTACAGTGGGCTGTAGTGGTTATGGTACTTGCAGTGTTTCTTTAACCCCTTAACCCCTTAAGGACACATGACGTGTGTGACATGTCATGATTCCCTTTTATTCCAGAAGTTTGGTCCTTAAGGGGTTAATAGCACTAAAGTCATACAGTTGACAATTGCCAGAATTTGTGTGCAGTATGAAAAACATTCTGTGTAAGACTGCGACATTGTGACATCTAATTTTATCACATACAAACATCTTTGAGATCCTTAATTGTAAGTCAGCCTTTCAGATAGCATTACAGTGAAATGAGAACCTAAAGTAACCTAGATTCAATCTTGACTGTAGTTTCAATAGTCAGTATAGACATAAAAAAACAAAAATAGGCAATCACAGCGTACACATTTTTTCTATATAAAACACAAGATATGAAGTTTAAAAATGGTGTTACACCTCCCCAAGGAAGTCATGTTCTTTAAACATCCCATCTAACAAAAACATTTATAAACGAGGAGATGAAAGCTTGCAAGGTATTGAGATTTTGCCTTTTAATGGTATCAGTGGCTGCTTCCTTGTACGTTTCCCAATACAATATCCATTTAATCCTGGCATCTGATAGAGGACATCCTGTAACATTAAGGACAACCAGGAGAAACCCTAATATAAAACGTAAGGTTTTGAACAGCTGGATGTTGTTATTTTACCATCTAAATGGTTTGGTCACGTTTAGGGAAGAAAAACATTTGTCTGTAAGTGTTCAGGAAGTCTGGTGTCTGCATAGGATCACTTAGCAGTAGCAAACATAGAAATTGCACAAGACAAGGTCTAAATAAAGGATGTAACTGGGGTCAGAGATGGGACTTTACTGGATTTGACAAATCTTGTGTCAAATGGGTAGGATTCAAACTTCCTTCATTAAAAACTGAAAAGTGAAGAACATGCATATATGGATTGACATTAAATACATCATATTGTTGGGACAGAAGTTAAAGAAAACTACACAATGGTATATAACGT
The DNA here is from genome assembly GCF_036172605.1 of Pelobates fuscus. Classification (NCBI taxonomy): domain Eukaryota; kingdom Metazoa; phylum Chordata; class Amphibia; order Anura; family Pelobatidae; genus Pelobates; species Pelobates fuscus. The sequence goes on from NC_086321.1 coordinate 131,865,748, forward strand.
GACCAACCTGTTATTAGTCCTGAAAGTATGGGCCAGTAGGATGCACTGCTCTTCAGGTAACCACAATATACTCTAGAGGATCGGATACGGATATTGAACTGTTATTTGTTACTGGAAAAAAGCCTGAAAATAAACAGCCTGGAATGATTTGGGGCTTTTTGTATATATATATTTGTATATGTGCTCTTTAGGGTATCCTAAGGAATTTGCTTTTAGATTTAGGTCCATAAAAGCAAAATCGAATTTCTTGGATATAGCACTGCAAAGTGATTTCCCATATCATAGGGCCACAGAGTAGAGCAAAAGAGGTATTTTACAAGATATCACATATAAAAATTGAGAAAAGGAAAATATAAACAAGGGCAGAAAAGTCGCCTGACTGCCCGATGTGTATCATGTAAAGGAGCTTCAGACTAAGGTGAGATGAGAGCCAAGGATCCGTGTATAATAAGCACTACTGGAGTGGTTATGGTACTTTGACTGCTCATTTAACCCCTTAAGGACACATGACATGTGTGACATGTCATGATTCCCTTTTATTCCAGAAGTTTGGTCCTTAAGGGGTTAAACACTATTTTCTTAAAAAAAAACGACTCTGTATGACTTTTGTGCATCTTCTAATTTGCTTTAGATTGCTGTTGCTGTGATTCTTATTAAGGGATTTTTATATTGCTTTTCCAATGCCTACAGCCTACAATGCCTTTAAAACTATCTGCCTAAATTGGCATTTAGATTGTCTGGTCCATGGGCATCCAAGAAGTTCTTGCTATGTTCTGCAGAGTAGCAACGATATTTTATATTGGACATAGTACTAGTTTGAATTTAAATTATCTACAATTTCCTAAGCTGCTTGGCTTGTGTGATTTGCATTCACCCTACTTGCATGTGTGTACCATTGGGCAGATCATGCTTCTGTCTGCCACATTTTATCTGTTTCTAACCCTGCTCCCCCTCGCTCTTGCTGTCCTTCCTGCAGCTGGACATAAACATATGTTTCTTTAAAGCCAACCATAATGAGGTCTTGACATACTACAGCCAGCTGTGTCTTTAGTCTTCTCAGTCCTACTTATAATATATTGTAAAATATTATCCTGAGGATTTTATAGAATATATGTGCCTCTTTCTTACCTTGGTGTCCTTTTAGGACATTTAGAGCTCATTTCCAATCTTGTCGCTACTTTTTATCAGCCAGGTGCTATTTATTAAAGTGTCAGACACTAATGTTAGCGAGTAGTGACTGTTTACCGACTGGCAAACAGCGAGCAGGATTTACCGTTTGTTGCTACAGAAAGCCTGTCACTAAGTAGCGGCTAATGGCTCCCATTATTCTCTCTGCATTATTGTGTATGGGAGCTGATAACAGTAATTTACTGTTGTTACTGTTTAACAGCTGCTGCTAACCCACAAATTGTAATATCAGTCTATTGCCTGATACATGGTAGTTAACTCCCTATACATCCTATATGTTAGCTTTATAGCATTATATTAAAACCCTAAAGCACATATTACACAACATCAAAGAGCAATGCAATTAATGGAAAGGCCAGATACATAGTATAAATATAAAGTCATTATTTATATAGCTAACAGAAATTTATTTTAAGAGTTCCATCGATGTGAATCTCACATAACAGGGCCGCCATCAGAAAATGTGGGGCCAAAGAAAGGTTGCCTGCGCTCTCTCCTCCAATACAAATACAAAAAGAAAAGTCCTGCGCTCACTCCCATCACTCCTGGGCGGCAGCAACGACCACAGTACATATCAGCTCCAATACATATAGTTAAAACCAAAGAAAAAAGTTACTTGCGCTCTCTCCTTAATCCCTATGTATATTTAAACAAATAGAGGTCATTTAGTTACTTCAATGGCCCCTAACACAGCTCAATGTCTGTGCAAATACACAGACACACAGATACACACACACACTAATACACACAATGACATATAGTTACACATACACACAATGACACAGTTTCACACACAGATACACACACATGTATACCCACACACACATATGCACAGGCACTCGTGAACATTGGCATATAATACAGAAACAAACACAGATACACACACTGACACAAAAGGACACATATACACACACACTGATACACAGAGACACATACACTAACACATAGGTACACACAGACATTCCTGACAAACAGATAGACATTCTTGATACACACACATACTGACACAAACACATACATACTAACAGATTTACATACTGAAACAGACATACATACTGGCACATAGAAATATACTAGCATACATACATATAGACACACACATGCATAAGGACATACAGACACACAAACACACACATACACACACACACATACATACATGCAGACATACATACATATTGGCATATTGACATACATACATATTGGCATATTGACATACATACATACTGACATACAAACAAAGCAGCCCATCTTTCAGTTACCCTACTGTTTCTTACCTTTTCGGTGCAGGAGGGTGGCTGGGGTTGATGGGAGTCGGTCTGGCTCACCCTCTTCATGGCCTATGCTTGGTCTTCTCCATCCCGGGTGGATTGAGCTGGGAGGAAGTGACCAGCCGTCACTTCCTCCCAGCACCAGTTGCAGCTGACATCATTAAAAGGGGCCTAGTTGCGCTATTAAAGCGCTGCAATGCTGACCGGGCCCTTAAGACATGCCCTAAGTGCATGGGTGCTTCACCGGTGGCAGTTCTGCCGCTACACTGATGGCTGCCCACTTGCATAAAATCATTTATATCCTTCTATAAACCATCTCTCTCCTGCTAAAGCCAATCACAGGGTGACGTTGACTTTTTTTTTTTTTTTACCAGCAAGGCATGGTTGGTGGTTGTCATGGTGACAACTTTTAGAGCATGCATTTTTTTACTTTACTGGTTAGCAGCGAATTTTTTTGTTAGTGGGCACTATCTCTGCAAGGTTATGTTATTGGTGGTCAGCCGTTAAAAATATAGCAAGAAGGTTGAAATCCTGTCAATAAGTAGTGATGCACCGAACTGTTCGCTGGCGAATAGTTCCCGGCGAACATAGCGCGTTGAGTAAACTTTGACCCTGTGCCTCACGGTCAGCAGACACATTCCAGCAAATTAGCAGCAGACCCTCCCTTCCAGACCCTCCCACCTCCTGCACAGCATCCATTTTAGATTAATTCTGAAGCTGCATTCTTAGATAGAGGAGGGAAAGTGTAGCTGCTGCTCATTTGATAGGGAAATGGATAGCTAGGCTAGGGTATTCAGTGTCCACTACAGTCCTGAAGGACTTATCTGATCTCTGCTGTAAGGACAGCACCCCAAAAAGCCCTTTTTAGGGCTAGAACATCAGTCTGCTTTTTTTTTTTTTTGTGTGTAATGTAATTGCAGTTGCCTGCCTGCCAGCTTCTGTGTCAGGCTCACAGTGGATACTGTGCCCACTTGCCCAGTGCCACCACTCATATCTGGTGTCACAATAGCTTGCATTTAAAAACAAAAAAATGTTTTTCACTGTAATAGATTGAATAGCAGTTAGTTGTCTGCAAGCGTCTGGGTGTCAGGCCTTCAGCGTGTACTCTGCCAACCTCTGCCAGTGTACTTTGCCACTCAAATCTGGTGTCACAATAGCATGCCTTTAAAAAGAAAAAAAGTGTTTCACTGTAAGCTAATAGCAGTCAGTGTCCTTCAAGCGGGTGTCAGGCCTTCAGCGTGTACTCTGCCAACCTCTGCCAGTGCACATTGCCACTCATATCAAGTGTCACTATAGCGTGCATTTAAACCCAAAAAACTTTTTTCACTGTTATAGATTTAATAGCAGTTACTTGTCTTCAAGCGGGTGTCAGGCCTACAGCGTGTAGTCTGCCAACCTCTGCCAGTGCACATTGCCACTCATATCTGGTCTCACAGTAGCTTGCACGCATGGTACCACTAATCCAAAAAAAAATGACAGGCAGAGGCAGGCCACCCCGCAGGGGCCGTCATGGTCGTGGTGCTGTGATTCCCTTTTGCCCTAGAATAATGCCCAATTTTCAGAGGCCACGTACCCTGAACTTGAAAAGATCTGAGGACATAGTTGAGTGGCTAACACAGGACACCCAATCTTCTACAGCTTCCACTCAGAACCTTGACGCACCATCCTCCTCCAGCTTAGCTTCGGGCACCTCTCAAGATACCACTCACCCGCCTGCCGCCACCACCAACACTAGCACCACAGCCGCTTCACTTTATCTGTCAGAGGAGTTATTTACACATCCGTTTGAAGAAATGAGTGATGCGCAACCATTATTGCCAGAGGATGTAGATAACAGGGATATGTCTCAGGCAGGCAGCATTACACACATGGACGTACGGTGTGATGATGATGATGTTGTACCCGCTGCTGCTTCCTTTGCTGAGCTGTCAGATACAAGTGAAGCGGTTGATGATGACGATGCGTCCATGGATGTCACGTGGGTGCCCGCTCGGCAAGAAGAAAAACAGGGCGAAAGTTCAGATGGGGAGACAGAGAGGAGGAGGAGACGAGTTGGAAGCAAGGAGCTAGTGGCACAGTCAGACAGCATGCATCGGCACCCGGGGTCAGCCCAACAGCACGCCAATCAACGCATGCTGTGTCCACCACCAGAATGCCGTCATTGCAGAGCTCAGCAGTGTGGCATTTTTTTTGTGTGTCTGCCTCTGACAACAGCGATGCCACTTGCAACCTGTTCCAAAAGAAACTGAGTCGTGGGAAGTCCAACACCCACCTAGGTACAACTGCTTTGCGTAGGCACATGATCGCACATCACAAACGCCTATGGGATCAACACATGAGTACAAGCAGCACACAAACTCAAAGCCGCCATCCTCCTCCTGGTCCAGCATCTTCAGCCACGTCAACCACTGCTGTCCTCCTTGCCCCCTCTCAACCATCCGCCACTCCATCTCTCGCCTTGAGCAGTTCCCGCTCATCTGCCCACAGTCAGGTGTCTGTCAAGGACATGTTTGAGCGTAAGAAGCCAATGTCAGAAAGTCACCCCCTTGCCCAGCATCTGACAGTTGGCTTGTCTGAACTATTAGCCCGCCAGCTTTTACCATACAAGCTGGTGGAGTCTGAGGTGTTCAAAACATTTGTGGCTATTGGGATACCGCAGTGGAAGGTACCCGGCCGAAATTTCTTTGCACAAAAGGCAATCCCCAACCTGTACTCGATTGTGCAAAAGGAAGTAATGGCATGTCTGGCACACAGTGTTGGGGCAAGGGTCCATCTGACCACTGATACCTGGTCTGCAAAGCATGGTCAGGGCAGGTATATCACCTACACTGCGCATTGGGTAAACCTGCTGACGGCTGCCAAGCATGGAATGCATGGCTCTGCAGAGGAGTTGGTGACACCTCCACGACTTGCAGGCAGGCCTGCTGCCACCTCCTCTACTCCTCCTACTTCATCCTCTTCCATAACCTCCTCGGCTGAGTCCTCTTCTGCTGCTGCGTCTTGCTCCACATCAACGGCACCCCCCCAGCTCCCAGGTACTTGTTGTCAGGGCTCTGCGGGCAGCGGTGAGGGGAGGCTGCAATCCGCTTGCAGCACTCACCCTCGGTCCGTCGCTGCCTGCGGTCCCCCCTCCTCTTACCGGGCGGCGAGCGGCGTCCTCTCCTCTTGACACGCCGTTTGCGTCCTCTCCTCCTCCTCCCCCCAGCGGCAGCATGTCTAACGCTGCACGCTGGGAGCCGGCACCCATATCAGTACGCCGGGGTCACTCACGTGACCCGGCGTTAAAGCGACAGTACAACAATCACAGTGGGGGGTATAGATACCCCCCACGTGTGTTTGTTAATTCTGATTGGAAGTTATCCAATCAGAATTAAGGCAAGGATATTTATACTCACCTTTCCTGTCTCTCAGTGCCCTGTTGTGGTCTTTGCTTTAGAGTATTGATACTGAACGTGTGCTTTCTGGTTACGTACTCCCTGGCTTGTTATACTGACTTTGTGACTTTCTCCTACCCTTTGACGTCGGCTTGTTTATCGTTATTCTGTTTTCTGGTTCCCCTTACTCGGCTTATCTCGTGACTATTCTGTGTGTGCTTAGCCCGGCCACTCTAAGGTCCGGTACTGCACACTTTCTGTGTGTGTGTCTGTGTGTGTGTTAGCGTGTTGGGTTCCCCGAATCGTGACACTTGTAGCGTTACTTACCTTGTCCGGGGGCCGGCCGAGGTCCTCTGTTCCCGGCGCGCTCAGAGCACCGATGATGGCGGGCGTTGACCGCGGAATGCGGTCTTGTGTCCCGCCCAGCTTTGAGAGAGCGCCGCGCATCACAAGCACGCTCTTAAAGGGGAAGTGGGAGCCGAAAATCAAAACGGTCTCCCATTGGCCCCTGTCACCCCACACTCCCCATACTCTCACATATTGGGGGCGTGGATATGACAGGGGCCAATCAAGAATAAGTTGAAGGTATTTAAACTTACCTCTCCCTTTACTCCCGGCCCTATCGTGGTTTCTGTTTCAGTTCCCTTTAGCGCTTGTTGTGTTCAGTTGTGTTCCTTCGTATTGACCTTGACTTTGTTTCTGACTATGTTATCTCTTTATCCCTATCTGTTCTGTTTGCCGGCTTGCTGTTTACTGTGTACCAGACCCCGGCTAGTCCTAGTTTACGCTGTCTCTTTGTACCCTTGACCTCGGATCGTTCCTGACTCTGTCTCCTCTCATATACGTCGAGTCCGGCCATTCTAAGGTCCGGTAGACGTATCTCTCCTCTGTGTTGTCTTTTGTCGAGTTGAATCCTGCAAGTTGGGGTATATTTTCGTTACAGTACTATTCCACATCCCGGATACGGCAGTGTCACACCGTCTTGGGTTTGACTGGCTTGAAAGCAGAGAGTCACACCGGACTAGCACTCCTGTCCGCCCTGAACGCACAGGTGGAAAAGTGGCTGACTCCGCAGCAACTGGATATCGGCAAAGTGGTTTGTGACAACGGAACAAATTTGTTGGCGGCATTGAAGTTGGGCAAGTTGACACATGTGCCCTGCTTGGCACATGTGTGTAATCTGATCGTACAACGCTTTGTGCATAAGTATACAGGCTTACAGGACGTCCTGAAGCAGGCCAGGAAGGTGTGTGGCCATTTCAGGCGTTCCTACACGGCCATGGCGCACTTTGCAGATATCCAGCGGCGAAACAACATGCCAGTGAGGCGCTTGATTTGCGACAGCCCGACACATTGGAATTCAACACTCCTAATGTTCGACCGCCTGCTCCAACAAGAAAAAGCCGTTAATGAATATTTGTATGACCGGGGTGCTAGTACAGCCTCTGGGGAGCTGGGAATTTTTTGGCCACGTTACTGGACGCTCATGCGCAATGCCTGTAGGCTCATGCGTCCTTTTGAGGAGGTGACAAACCTAGTCAGTTGCACCGAAGGCACCATCAACGACATCATACCATTTGTTTTCTTCCTGGAGCGTGCCCTGCGAAGAGTGCTGGATCAGGCCGTAGATGAGCGTGAAGAGGAAGAGGAAAAGTTGTGGTCACCATCACCACCAGAAACAGCCTTATCAGCATCGCTTGCTGGACCTGCGGCAACGCTGGAAGAGGATTGTGAGGAAGAGGAGTCAGAGGAGGAATGTGGCTTTGAGGAGGAGGAGGAAGACCAACCACAACAGGCATCCCAGGGTGCTCGTTGTCACCTATCTGGTACCCGTGGTGTTGTACATGGCTGGGGGGAAGAACATACCTTCATTGAGATCACTGAGGAGGAGGAACGGGAAATGAGTAGCTCGGCATCCAACCTTGTGCAAATGGGGTCTTTCATGCTGTCGTGCCTGTTGAGGGACCCTCTTATAAAAAGGCTGAAGGAGAACGACCTGTACTGGGTGTCCACGCTACTAGACCCCCGGTATAAGCAGAAAGTGGCTGAAATGTTACCAAATTACAACAAGTCGGAAAGGATGCAGCATTTGCAAAATAAATTAAAAAGTATGCTTTACACAGCGTACAAGGGTGATGTCACAGCACAACGGGAATCTAACAGGGAAAGAGGTGAAAGTCATCCTCCTCCTCCCACGACCACGCCGTCAAGGACAGGACGCTTTAAAGACGTTTTGTTGATGGAGGACATGCAGAGCTTTTTAAGTCCTACGCATCGCCACAGCCTCGACCGACAGGTATCAGACTACCTCGCCTTAACTGCAGATATCGACACTCTGAGGAGCGATGAACCCCTTCACTACTGGGTGTGCAGGCTTGACCTGTGTCCTGAGCTATCCCAATTTGCGATAGAACTTCTGGCCTGCCCCGCTTCAAGTGTCCTGTCAGAAAGGACCTTCAGTGCAGCAGGAGGTATTGTCACTGAGAAGAGAAGTCGCCTAGGTCAAAAAAGTCTAGATTACCTCACCTTTATTAAGATGAATGAGGGATGGATCCCGAAGGGACTGACACTGGGCGATACATTCGACTAAAAAAGGCCTGATGAGATGAGCTGCCTTGGGCTAAAAATGGTCCACACGCTGCTGTATTTTAGCTCTGAATGCCGGTTGACTTGCGTGACTTATCCTCCACCAACTAGGGTTCAAGCCGCAATGTTTTAGGGCACTTTCTGCCTGGGAAACAAACATCAATTTTTATGGCTGCTGCTACAGCAGCGGCTGCAACAATACCTAATTTTTCAGGCATGTGTACATGCCTAATTTTTCGGGCCTCTGGTGCTGCACTGTGGCTTTAAAAACCAAACCAAAAAAAAGGCACATAACAGGGATTAAACTCATAGGAATAGTACTACTTAACACACCACTCCTATCTGGTGGCACATTAGATTGCACGCGCAGTGCCCCAAATTTGAAGTAGGAGGACCGACCAAGCATCTTTTTCCATCTCCCGGTACCTAATATCGATGCCATTTACACGTCCCCTGATGGGGCGCCAGCTCGTTATTCTCTTGGGCGCCAGCTCGTTATTCTCTTTTTCACTTCACTAGGGACACTTTACTGCACTTTGGGCACTTAGACCCACTCTTTGTCTTGCACAGTGTTATTCCTAACCAGCATCTGTGATGGGAAATCAGGCAGTCATCTAAACGTTTAGATTGAGCTTTAGCTTAGAACACCCTTGAAGGTGTTTAAGGAGATTAGGGCTAGTTTAGAGGATTCTTCTTAGACCTCTCTGAGTCTTTATAGCCCTTCTACCTATCCAGCATTTCTGGAAACTAGCTAAGAGAAAGGGTGGCTGTGTGTCTGTGATACATTTAACTTTATATCACCTTATTGACACTTTATCACTCCGGTCTCCATACTCTCTGCCTATACCCATCTATTTAGAGGGAATTTCCTTGCCCCAGCCAATATTATATAATAGGTAATAGTATTACCATTATTACACAATTAGCCACTATAGGGTAATGAGTATAGTATCCCTTTGTTATTTATAAATGATACAATAAAGACTTTTGTCCATTACTCAATTTACTTTAACAAAGGGTACTAACCACGGTATTAGGAAGCATTACTCTGCTTTCCCTTTCTCCCTCTATTATACACCTATGCTCACTAGGATATGTAGATATCACTTTATTATAGTTGTCTAACCTTTTCCTATGCCAGTTTTAGATCTCCTTCTTGGGAGATTTTTTATTTTTTCAGTTTATTAGCATACTTTCAGGGACCCTTGGTGTTGTATGTGGCTGGTTGGAGGAAGAGACCTTCAATGACATCAGTGAGGACAAGGAACGGACATAACTAGCTTGATATCCAACCTTGTGCAAATGGGGAGTCTGCGGTTGGGCAAATGGACTGTTTGCGGTTGTTTGCGGTGCGTTAAACGGGGAGTTAGGTCTGTCACTGTGAAGCGGGCGTAACCCTTACACTACCTGATCGATACAACATCATACAGTAGGTCCCCCCCTCATTATTTTTATGGCCCCCACGCACCGCTCACGGGTGGGGGCAGGTGGGAGGACAGTAGGTTCCCCCCCCCTTTATCCTTATTTACTGAATATTCCCCTGTATAACAATGTTTGGCATTTAGTGAATATTCCCTTTTCTGCTCTGTGTCAGTGTGTATCAGGGTCTCTGAGGACAGGTGTCAATCCATATCTGCCAAGTGACCCTATGTAGGGGGAACAGTCCCTATTCTGCTCTGTGTCAGTGTGTATCAGGGTCCCTGAGGACAGGTGTCAATCCATATCTGCCAAGTGACCCTATGTAGGGGGAACAGTCCCTATTCTGCTCTGTGTCAGTGTGTATCAGGGTCCCTGAGGGCAGGTGTCAATCCATATCTGCCAAGTGACCCTATGTAGGGGGAACAGTCCCTATTTTGCTCTGTGTCAGTGTGTATCAGGGTCCCTGAGGGCAGGTGTCAATCCATATCTGCCAAGTGACCCTATGTAGGGGGAACAGTCCCTATTCTGCTCTGTGTCAGTGTGTATCAGGGTCTCTGAGGACAGGTGTCAATCCATATCTGTCAAGTGACCCTATGTAGGGGGTACAGTCCCTATTCTGCTCTGTGTCCGTGTGTATCAGGGATCCTTAGGATAAGTGTCAATCCATATCTGCCAAGTGACCCTATGTAAGGGGAACAGTCCCTAATCTGCTCTGTGTCAGTGTGTATCAGGGATCCTTAGGATAGGTGTCAATCCATATCTGCCAAGTGACCCTATGTAGGGGGAACAGTGCCTCTTCTGCTCTGTGTCAGTGTGTATCAGGGATCATTAGGATAGGTGTCAATCCATATCTGCCAAGTGACCCTATGTAGGGGGAACAGTCCCTATTCTGCTCTGTGTCAGTGTGTATCAGGGTCTCTGAGGACAGGTGTCAATCCATATCTGCCAAGTGACCCTATGTAGGGGAAACAGTCCCTATTCTGCTCTGTGTCAGTGTGTATCAGGGTCTCTGAGGACAGGTGTCAAACCATATGTCAAGGTGTCAATATGTCATATGTCAGGTGTCAATCCATATCCATATATTATTTATTTTTAGATTTTTATGGGTGTTTTTTTTTAACAATCTTAGCTGCAAAATCAAAAGTGCTTCAAACAGGGTTTTTGCCTTCTTTAGGATCAACAGCAAAAAACAAATGTAAGGAAGGCTGAACTTGATGGACACATGTCTCTTTTCAGCCTATGTAACTATGTAACTATGATCTAGTGCAGGGGTAGGCAACCTTTTAGCAGCACTGTGCCGATATAGAATTGTGATGTCCCATAGCGTGCCGATCCTCAGGCCCGTCGCTACCAGGCAAGCTAACCAAGCAATTGCTTGGGGCCCCGAGCTGGCCTGGGCCCCCAAGCAGGGCCGGCCATTTCTATAAGGCTGCAGCCGCCTGAGCGCTCTATAGAGAGCCTCAGGCGGCTGCAGCACTGCCTCTCTCGTCATCTCCCCTTCCCTGTAGCGTGGCCGAGCTCCTCTTCCTCCTGTCAGTCCGGCTGGGTACCACGCGGTACAGGAGATTAAGTTTCCTGTTCCCGGCTGGACTGACAGGAAGTGCACCCTGAGCTCGGCCACGCTACAGGGAAGGGGAGGTGAGAAGAACATAGGGAGGGAGGGAGGGGGGAGTAAAAAGAACACAGGCGGGGGAGTAAGAAGGACACGGGGGAGGGGAGTAAAAAGGACACGGGGAGGGGAGTAAGAAGGACACGGGGGAGGGGAATAAGAAGGACACAGGGGGAGGGGAATAAGAAGGACACAGGGGGAGGGGAATAAGAAGGACACAGGGAGGGTGGGAGGGGAGTAAGAAGGACATAGGGAGGGGAGTAAGAAGAACATGGGGAGGGGGAGAGTAGTAAGAAGAACATGGGGGGTAGTAAGAAGAACATAGGGAAGGGGAGGAGTAAGAAGAACATTGGGGCAGAAAGAAGAACATAGGGAGGGGAGAAGGAGTAAGAATAACACGGAGGGGGGAGGAGCAAGAAGAACACAGGGGGGGTGAGGAGATGAGGAGAACACAAGGAGGGGGAGGTGAGGAGAAGGGGAGATTAGGAGAACACAGGGAGGGGGAGGTGAGGAGAAGGGGAGATTAGGAGAACACAGGGAGGGGGATGGTGAGGAGAAGGGGAGATTAAGAGAACACAGGGAGGGGGAGGTGAGGAGAAGGGGAGATTAGGAGAACACAGGGAGGGGGATGGTGAGGAGAAGGGGAGATTAAGAGAACACAGGGAGGGGGGTGAGGAGAAGGGGAGATTAGGAGAACACAGGGAGGGAGTGAGGAGAAGGGGAGATGAGGAGAACACAGGGAGGGGGGTGAGGAGAAGGGGAGATGAGGAGAACACAGGGAGGGGGTGAGGAGAAGGGGAGTTGAGGAGAACACAGGGAGGGGGTGAGGAGAAGGGGAGATAAGGAGAACACAGGGAGGGGGTGGAGAAGGGGAGATGAGGAGAACACAGGGGGGGTGAGGAGAAGGGGAGATGAGGAGAACACAGGGGGGTGAGGAGAAGGGGAGATGAGGAGAACACAGGGAGGGGGTGAGGAGAAGGGGAGAAGAGGAGAACACGGGGGGGTGAGGAGAAGGGGAGGTGAAGAGAACACAGGGAGGGGGTGAGGAGAAGGGGGGATGAGGAGAACACAGGGAGGGGGGTGAGGAGAAGGGGAGATGAGGAGAACACACGGAGGGAGGGTGAGGAGAAGGGGAGATGAGGAGAACACGGGGGGGGTGAGGAGAACACAGGGAGGGGGGTGAGGAGAAGGGGAGATGAGGAGAACACATGGAATTTTATGCACATTATATGCAACAGCAGTATTTGGACTGCAAACTTTTTGTATTGATATAAAGTGTGGGTGAACTTAAACTGTATGGCTATGCTGTGGTTCCTGTAGGCTTTGCGTGCGGGGGGTCCATTTTGCTTGGGGCCCCCAAATTCCTTCAAACGGCCATGCCGATCCTATTTTTTTAAATTGAGGTGTGTGTGCTGCCGTATTCTGCTTGTGTTATTTATACTGTAATTGCTTTGTATCGTTGTATTTGTGCGTATATGAGCTATTATATTGTATATGTTCATTAGTAGTTTATGGTATCATGTATGATACATATGAATGTGGGCTGTGTATGAGGGCTGCTTGTGAAATTGTGTGTAGATGGATATGTCACATTGTGTGTTAGGTAGTGTATGGAGGCTGTTTGGGGTTTTGCACGTGAGAGGCTGCATGTGGGATTGTGTGCATGTATGTAGATTGGTAGTGGTGTTGAGTTTGAGGGGATTGTGTGTATGTTTGTGTGTGGGCTTTTCGTATTATTTGTATGAGGGGAGGGTTATTCTGCAGGTCTGTGGATATCTAGCAGTGTGGGTGGCTTCCCTGGGTTCCAGTGGGGACCAGCCTGGGCAGGTACAGTTCAAGGACAGGAGCTGCAACATCAGTTGTGGGCTGCTCTACTACAGTGTGGATTCCCATTCACAAGTGCTGGGAGGAAGTGATCTGAGATCACTTCCTCTAAGTGCTGCAATGCATAAATTGAGGATTGTCCTTCACTACCTCTTTGTATTAGCAGATATCTGAAGTTTCACTGAGACTCCTGATAGGCCAGACCCTGTTTGGCTCTAGCAGCCTTGAGTGCCGTGGAAAGACACCTCGAGTGCCGTGCATGGCACTAGTGCCGTAGGTTGCCTACCCCTGATCTAGTGCATGGGTGTCCAACCTTTTGGTTTCCCATTGAGTGCAGAGGAATTGTCTTGGGCCATACATCAAATATATAATATAGATCAAGAGTAAAACATTTGTCACTCCAGATGTTGTGAACTACATCTCCCTTGATGCTTTGCCCCTTGATGCTTTGCCAGCATGGCTGAAAAAGCATTATGGGAGATGTAGTTAACAACATCTGGAGTGCCGATGGTTGCCTACCCCTGATATAGATAATGTAAGTAAGTAATATATCTTTAAAAGCCCTTTTCTTAATTTTGATATTTCAGTTGTTTAGTAGATAATTTCCTTATTTGTTATCCTTGTGTGGGATTGGCATAGTCAAGGATATCAAATTAGGAAGCTATCTACTAAACACATACACATGTATATACATATGCCCACATAACTACAGATACACAAAAGCACACAATCACAGACCTACACATAGTCACACATCTATACACACATAATCATAGACACACACACATACAATCACAGACCTATACGCACAATCACAAATACACACACACTCAATCACAGACCCACACACACATACAATCACACACCTATACACACAGTCACATACATACACATAATATCAAATGTACACAGACAGACAGACATAATCACATGCCCACTGCCCACACACATACAATCACATACATACACAAACAATCAATCACAGACCCCACACACACATACATTTACAGACCTATACATGCAATCACAGATATACCCACACGCAATCACAGACCTATACACACAATCACATACATATACAATCACATACATACACCCACAATCAGACCCACACACACAATTACACACTTATACACACAAAATCACAAATATACACACACACAATCACAGACCTACACACTTAACATCACAGACATATACAAACAATCACATACCTATATACACAATCACATACATACACACACATAAAACCAGACACACACACACACACAATCACATACCTATACACACAATCACTTACTTGCATAAACATAATCACAGATCCACACACACACATAAAATCACAGACCTATACACACAATCACATATATACAGGGAGTGCAGAATTATAAGCAAGTTGTATTTTTGAGGATTAATTTTATTATTGAACAACAACCATGTTCTCAATGAACCCAAAAAACGCATTAATATCAAAGCTGAATATTTTTGGAAGTAGTTTTTAGTTTGTTTTTAGTTATAGCTATTTTAGGGGGATATCTGTGTGTGCAGGTGACTATTACTGTGCATAATGATTAGGCAACTTAACAAAAAACAAATATATACCCATTTCAATTATTTATTTTTACCAGTGAAACCAATATAACATCTCAACATTCACAAATATACATTTCTGACATTCAAAAACATAACAAAAACAAATCAGTGACCAATATAGCCACCTTTCTTTGCAAGGACACTCAGAAGCCTGTCATCCATGGATTCTGTCAGTGTTTTGATCTGTTCACCATCAACATTGCGTGCAGAAGCAACCACAGCCTCCCAGACACTGTTCAGAGAGGTGTACTGTTTTCCCTCCTTGTAAATCTCACATTTGATGATGGACCACAGGTTCTCAATGGGGTTCAGATCAGGTGACCAAGGAGGCCATGTCATTAGATTTTCTTCTTTTATACCCTTTCTTGCCAGCCACGCTGTGGAGTACTTGGACGCGTGTGATGGAGCATTGTCCTGCATGAAAATCATGTTTTTCTTGAAGGATGCAGACTTCTTCCTGTACCACTGCTTGAAGAAGGTGTCTTCCAGAAACTGGGAGTTGAGCTTGACTCCATCCTCAACCCGAAAAGGCCCCACAAGCTCATCTTTGATGATACCAGCCCAAACCAGTACTCCACCTCCACCTTGCTGGCGTCTGAGTCGGACTGGAGCTCTCTGCCCTTTACCAATCCAGCCACGGGCCCATCCATCTGGCCCATCAAGACTCACTCTCATTTCATCAGTCCATAAAACCTTAGAAAAATCAGTCTTGAGATATTTCTTGACCCAGTCTTGACGTTTCAGCTTGTGTGTCTTGTTCAGTGGTGGTCGTCTTTCAGCCTTTCTTACCTTGGCCATGTCTCTGAGTATTGCACACCTTGTGCTTTTGGGCACTCCAGTGATGTTGCAGCTCTGAAATATGGCCAAACTGGTGGCAAGTGGCATCTTGGCAGCTGCACGCTTGACTTTTCTCAGTTCATGGGCAGTTATTTTGCGCCTTGGTTTCTCCACACGCTTCTTGCGACCCTGTTGACTATTTTGAATGAAACGCTTGATTGTTCGATGATCACGCTTCAGAAGCTTTGCAATTTTAAGAGTGCTGCATCCCTCTGCAAGATATCTCACTATTTTTAACTTTTCTGAGCCTGTCAAGTCCTTCTTTTGACCCATTTTGCCAAAGGAAAGGAGGTTGCCTAATAATTATGCACACCTGATATAGGGTGTTGATGTCATTAGACCACACCCCTTCTCATTACAGAGATGCACATCACCTAATATGCTTAATTGGTAGTAGGCTTTCGAGCCTATACAGCTTGGAGTAAGACAACATGCATAAAGAGGATGATGTGGTCAAAATACTCATTTGCCAAATAATTCTGCTCGCAGTGTACAAACATATAATCACAGACACACTTAATCCCAGATATACACAAATACCCAATCACAGACCCACACATATAATCACAAACTTACACACACAATCACTGACATATTCACAGACACCATCCCCCCACACACACAGCCAATTATTGACACACACAGTTAGTACTAGAGAGGTCCACCCAGCCTCTCTTCCTTGCTCTGTGAGTCCTTGAATTGATCCTCTGTCCCATGTGGCCAGTAGTTGTTGCTGGGCTGGAGCCTGGAACCTCTGTGCTCTTCCTGTACAGGTCCATCATGTGCCCAGCAGTGATGCCTGGATGACGTCATATCCCGGCGGCCGTCTCAATGCCGGTGTTCTATCATTGTGCTATACCCCGTCAGATTTCTATACCCTCGTCACTTCCGGGGAGGGGTATCAGCTGGATCCTGTGCTGCACATGCGTGCTAGCACTCCTGCTACTCCTTAACAGCCAGGTCCTGGAAGGTAAGTAAAACTAGTTTTAAACTTTCATTATAGTTAGTGCATTCACTAAGCTTAGGCACACGGGACATTTAGGGTTAAGTTAGGGTTCAAATTAGGGTTAGGTAAGTGATTCTAACCTCTCTCACTCTCTATTCTTACCCTAACCCTTGGGGTAATGGTTAAAATAAAGTGTGAGAAATCACTATTTAGTGATATTCCCCTATTGTGAAATATCACTATGTAACCCTGTGAAGTTACACAGACTGCATTATCTGAAATGCCCAGTAGATGGCACATGGCCCCAGTATGTTGTTAATAAAACATTGAGCATTGATCACATGACTTGCTGAAATCAGTGGGAGGAGTGTGGCATCATCAGTTCCTGGGAGGTTTTCCTGCACAGCTCTGGGGAAGGAGGGCCAAAAAGGATTCTAGAAGGATGACATGCTGAGCTGAAATGGAGGACATGTGAGAGACTGTAAAAAGAGATGCAACCTGGCAGAGAGAACTTGTTTCACCCAAGATCACACCAGATGAGAGAGGGACCTGCTGGCAAAGACAAGTATTGAGCCCAGACGTTTGGTGAATCCAGTGAGAGGAGACTGCTACTGACTACCTGGTTAATTGTGTTGTGAGGGTAAGCCAAACCTCTCCCTGTATCACCACAGGGCACCTGTCTTCTCACTCACAGTAAAGACTCTGAGGTCCCGTACAGACATTACACATCTGAGGCTGTGTCAGTGACTCTGTGGAGCAGGACTTATTAGGGCCCCAACTCTCCTATGTGCACCAACGGCCGCTAGGGCGAAGATAAGGGGGTGGGACACAGGTGTGCTGGTGGGTGAGTGGGGAAAATCCACATTTGCATTGTTATCTGTTACGCCATTGTATTTTCCTATGTGTGTCGGTTCAATTGCTATTTACCATATAAAGTTAGTTCCAGTTAGGCTGTGTCAGTCTTATTGCACCAAGTATGTTCCCAGTGGGACCCCACATCCCTACCCCGGATGTTCCACTGGGTGGAGGCGCTGCCGCAGACATGTACCCCAGCTCCCAGATAGCGGAGGCTCAGGATCCGCCTGTCAGGCATAGTGAATTAACTAGGTTTAAGGACCCCAAAGACACTAGGGGGCATCCCCAAAACCCCGTTACATATGGAGGCGCTGCTGAGATGAATTGGGGTACAACCAGTGAGAATAGGCTAAGTCCTCAGGCCACTCCCTCCTTTGCAAAAGAGTGGGCCCAGAAAAGAAATGTACCATTACAGCAAGCTGTGGTGTTATGCAAAGTCCCATCCTGCTGTGAGATGAATCACGTCATCTTGTGTATAGAAATTCGACTGGGAATAGAAATGGCAGCCGTCAGGGATATCCTGCAGGATTCTGAAGGCCAAACTTACATGTTAATATATTGTCATACGGACTTGGGAGACCACGAGATGCCTACCAACATTCATTTATATGGAGCCCCGGATGAAGGATGCTCCTTAGTGTACGCTCTCCTTGATAAGAAAGAAAGGGCCTCACTGCAACAACCCTTTAAATTAGAACGGAAAGATTATGTCACAGAAAATTATTCTAAGCTCCTGACCCCCATCTCCGGAAAGGCCGGAGCCATTCCTAAACAAGCTGCCCATCCTCCTAGAGGGCAGGGGATGATTACTCCTAAAGTAGAATCTCATCCACCTACAGCATTACTGAAACCAGACAGCCCTGAAGTACACACCCTGCCTACAGGAGGTAGTGATGTATCGGACATACTACAGAAACTCTCAGAAGCCATAGTGACGGCAAACCACACCCATAGTTACCGCAAACTAAAGGTGTTTTCTGGGAATCAGCCTGTTCCTGCAGGAGAAGAACCTTTTGAGGTCTGGAAGGATAATGCTATGCAGTTGTTGGAGGAATGGTCTTGTATGGATACCATAAAGAAACAGCGGTTGGTGGAGAGTCTTCGTTTTCCCGCTGCAGACATGATAAGACTGTACAAGGGAGTAAATGGGCAAGCTACTGTGCACGACTATCTACAAGTTTTACAGGATGCTTATGGGAAATCAGAAGATTTGGATGATCTGTTGGTTAAGTTCCTAGCCACTAAGCAGAAGGAGCATGAAAAAGCCACTGACTATATCAACCGGTTACAACTATCGCTTGGAAAGTTATTCCATAAAGGAGCAGTCACTGCCCCTGAGTTGGATGCTCGGCTATCTAAGCAAATTCAGAGAGGTGGTTTGACCAATAATCCAGTTATGATTCTGCTGAGAGCCAAATTGGATGATAAAGTTCTGCCTTATTCCACATTAATAAATACAGCTAGGAGAATGGAAGACCAGACGTGTCCACCCCTACAGAAGGAGAAAGAGGATACAGAACTGTCAGCTCTTAGGAAGAAGGTGGCTGAATTGGAGCTCTTATGCAAATCACCACCAGAGAGAGCAGTTTTTCCCCCTGGAAGTGGGGGGCAACACAGGAAGACTCAGAAAAAGCTGTTTCCTGAGGATTCACCCCGCCGAGGGGACTGCTTTAAATGTGGAAAGTCAGGGCATTTTCAGCGGGAGTGCCCTGCGAATTCCATGGAGGTGGATGTGGAGGTGCTGGCAACCGAGCTCGAGGAGACTCAAATGACCAGGTCTTACAAGCGAAGGAAGACCCGGCCTACACATAGTCTATCTGTAGGGGCCAAGATTGGGCCTAAATCTTTGATACACGTACAAGTGGAAGGAATTCATGCTTCAGCATTGCTAGATACAGGTTCTCAAGTCACCATTATCTACAGAGACTTCTATGAACGTCATTTGAAACACATTCCTATGGAACCTGCAGGAGAGTTTCAGCTATGGGGCGTTGGGTCGCAAGCTCAACCTGTGGAGGGATGCATAAAAGTGACCATAACTATTCCCCAGTTAAATACCGGGATGATATGTCCTATGGAGCTGGAAGCTTTGATATGCCCTGCAGCCAAGAAAGTGTGTGCCCCAATAATATTGGGTACTAATGCAAAGATGGTACAGGATGTATTCAGGGCCTATCTGACAGAAGTGGGAGATGTCTCCCTAGACCGACTGATGGAGGTCAGCCCTGTCCTAGGAAAAGAGTGTCGACGACTAGCCCTTGAAACAAAACCAGGGTTGTGCCACTATTCAGGAACAGAACCTGCATTTGTGAAGCCTGGTGAGACTAAAACCTTACGAGCCATAGCCTCAATGCACCATGAAATGTTGGGGGGAACTGGACAATACCTTATTGAGTCTCTGCCTGAAGAGGATCAGAAGAAGGGGTGGACTCTCATACCTGAGATAAAAGATTGGCGAAAAAGGTGGTGTCGGAGCTTTCCTGTGATGGTACAGAATTTAACCCCCACGGAAATCCGGATTGATCGTCATCAAACGATTGGTGCAATACACCTTTTAGATCAAGTTTCGTCCATCATGTCTGTGAGTGCAGAACAGAAGGATTATGTGAAAGCACCTTTAGATTTTGATCTAGAAGATTCTCCCCTACCACAGCAGTGGAAAGACAGCCTTCGTTCAAAACTGGCCACCCGAGAGGGAGTGTTCTCCAGAGCAGAGATGGACGTGGGGTGTTCTAAAAGTGCCACCCATGCTATAAGACTTGCTGATCCTACTCCCTTCAGAGAAAGGTCAAGAAGAATACCCCCTCGAGATGTGGAAGATGTCCGGGACATACTCCAACAGATGGAAGGAGCAGGCATCATCACAGAGTCCCGGAGCCCCTATGCCTCACCTATTGTGGTAGTGAGGAAAAAGAATGGTTCAGTTCGGCTATGTGTGGACTACCGTACTCTGAACAAGAGAACTGTGCCAGATCAGTACACTTTGCCCCGGATAGAGGATCTTCTGAACGCCCTATCTGGCAGCCAGTGGTTCAGTGTGCTTGACTTGAGGTCTGGATATTATCAGGTACCTATGAAGAAGGAGGATCAGGAAAAGACAGCTTTCATCTGCCCCTTGGGGTTCTTCCAGTTTACCAGAATGCCACAGGGAATCACAGGAGCTCCTGCTACTTTTCAGAGGCTGATGGAGAAAACTGTGGGGGATATGAATCCCAAAGAGTGTTTAGTGTATCTAGATGACCTAATTGTTTTCGGGAAGACACCAGAGGAGCATGAACAAAGATTGCTAAAGGTGTTGGATCGACTGCAAGCTGAAGGCCTGAAGCTATCAGTGGACAAATGCCGATTTGCCCAGAACTCTGTCACTTATGTGGGGCACATAGTCTCCGCTGAAGGAGTAGCCACAGATCCTGCTAAAATTGAAGCAGTGTTGAATTGGCCAAGACCAAATAACATCAGTGAGTTGCGGTCCTTTCTCGGATTCTGTGGGTACTACCGAAGGTTCGTGAAAGACTACTCAAAGATTGCTCGAGAGTTACATGACCTGCTGAAGATTACCTCTGACGTAAAGGGTGTTAAGGCACCATATCCTAAAGACCCCTTTGGAGAGAAATGGACTTCAGGATGTGAAGATGCCTTTCTGACACTGAAGAAGAGACTTACAGAAGCTCCTGTCTTAGCCTATGCAGACCCTGAGAAACCATATATCCTCCATGTGGATGCCAGCATGGAAGGCCTAGGGGGTGTACTGCACCAAAGTTATCCAGAAGGATTGAGGCCGGTGGCTTACATAAGTAGAAGTCTTACAGGTGCTGAGAAAAACTATCCAGTCCATAAATTGGAATTTCTGGCACTCAAGTGGGCCATCGTGGATAAGCTGCATGACTATTTGTATGGAGCAAGATTCGAAGTAAGGACTGACAACAATCCACTTACCTACATCCAGACTACAGCTAAGCTGGATGCCACATGACATAGGTGGTTGGCTGCCTTGTCAAGCTACAGTTTCCGCCTGAAGTACAAGCCTGGGCCCAAGAATATCAGCGCAGATGCCCTGTCCCGCAGACCTAGACTCCCTCCTCACCAAGAAGAAGAGGAGTGGGAAGAGATCCCTGGGCCGGGGGTAGGAGCCTTTTGTCAGATGTATGTGGTGGCCGAGAGTCAAGAAGAATTTGCCGAGCTAAGGGGTATAGACTCCATTAGCCACTCTCCAGAAGCTGTGCCTGAGGTGTTCCATGCTCCAGTCATGCTTCAACAGTGGCCCAGTATAACCACAGAAGACAAGAGGAAGGCTCAAGCGCAGGACTGGTATATTGGGATAGTTATCAGAGCAATAAAGACTGAGAATCCTAAATTGCTGACTTCTCTACCTGTGAGTCAAAGAGAATTATACCGAAGAGAATGGAGCCGACTACATCTTGAAGATGGAGTACTCTATAGGGTCGTGAAGTATCATGATCACCCCGATAGAAAACAATTGGTACTACCGCACAGATACCGTGGCATGGTCCTGAGAGCTCTCCACGATCAACATGGGCATCTCGGGGTGGACAAGACCTATGGCCTAGTACAAGATCGGTTCTATTGGCCTCGCATGAGGGAACATGTCGAGCAACATGTAAAGACATGCAGGAGGTGTATCCAGAGGAAGACCCTGCCTGTGAGAGCTGCCCCTATGGGTCATCTGAAAAGTGCGGGACCCATGGATCTCGTGTGCATGGACTATCTCTGCATTGAGAACGATACAGCGGGAATTGGAAATGTGCTGGTGGTAACGGACCATTTCACCAGATATGCTCAAGCTTTCCCCACTAAAGATCAAAAGGCTGTGACTGTAGCCAAAGTCCTTTGGCAGAAGTATTTTATTCACTATGGATTACCCAATCGGATACACTCTGATCAAGGTAGAGACTTTGAGAGTAAGTTGATCAAGGAGCTGTTGGGCATGTTGCAGGTGCAGAAGTCCAGAACCACACCTTATCATCCGAAGGGTGATGCACAGCCAGAACGGTTCAATAGGACCCTCCTAGATATGCTAGGGACTCTCAAGCAAGTCGAGAAGCGGTCTTGGAGTAAACATGTGGAAGCCATGGTCCACGCATACAACTGTACAAGGCATGAATCTACAGGGTTCTCACCCTATTTCCTAATGTTTGGAAGAGAAGCTCGATTGCCGATAGATGTCCGTTTGGGAGTGTCTCCTGATGGAACAGATTCAACTTCACACTTTCAATATGTGAGGAACCTCAAACAAAACCTTCATCGGGCCTATGAGTTGGCCACCCAAGCAGCAGCAAAAATGGAAGAACGGAACAAAAGAAGATATGATGCTAAGGTGAGATATCGGGAGATTCAAGCAGGGGATAAAGTTCTTCTCCGGAATCTAGGTGTGCCTGGAAAACACAAACTGGCCGACAGATGGAAGGATACCCTGTTTGAGGTTGTGTCCAAACTGGAAGGACTACCAGTGTACAACATTAGGGGCCCGGAGGGCCGAATAAAGGCTTGGCATAGAAACCATCTGCTTCCAGTTGTGTATGCTGATGAAGAGGAAGAGAGTAGTGAAGAACTGGAGGAAAACCCAACAGAGAGTCCTAGCAATGGGGCAGAGGAGACCCCGGGGACTCCCAGTGCAGAGGATCAGTGGTGGTCATCACCCGCTGAAGAAACACAGCAATTGCCTCCTTTAACTCCTGTGGTTTCACAAAGTCCCGGAACCTCTCCTGGGTCACTAAGTTCTCCAAGGTTGAATCCAGAAAGTCCATGTTTTGTGCCTGGAACTTCCCTTAGAGACTCTACTTCGAGGGCAGGAGTCGAAGTTCCACAGTTGATGTCCCAAGATCCTCTCCCCCAGCGAGAACTGAGACACAGCACCAGAGTGCGGCAACCCCCTAGGACCCTAGTTTATGACAATATAGGAGAGCCCAGTTATGCCCCGCGGACACAAGCCGCATCTAAAATGGCCATTTTCCTACATGCACTAGCTGAAGTGGTAAATGTTAGTGACTCTTTACCCTAAATAACTAGCTAGCTAGGATGTTACTGTGCTAACTGTACTGTAGGTATGCTAAACCTTTCTCTGTTGAATTTTTGTTAAGCTCCCTGGCTAGGACTTGCCAGTGGAAGGCAAGTATTTTCAAGGGGGAGCATGTAACCCTGTGAAGTTACACAGACTGCATTATCTGAAATGCCCAGTAGATGGCACATGGCCCCAGTATGTTGTTAATAAAACATTGAGCATTGATCACATGACTTGCTGAAATCAGTGGGAGGAGTGTGGCATCATCAGTTCCTGGGAGGTTTTCCTGCACAGCTCTGGGGAAGGAGGGCCAAAAAGGATTCTAGAAGGATGACATGCTGAGCTGAAATGGAGGACATGTGAGAGACTGTAAAAAGAGATGCAACCTGGCAGAGAGAACTTGTTTCACCCAAGATCACACCAGATGAGAGAGGGACCTGCTGGCAAAGACAAGTATTGAGCCCAGACGTTTGGTGAATCCAGTGAGAGGAGACTGCTACTGACTACCTGGTTAATTGTGTTGTGAGGGTAAGCCAAACCTCTCCCTGTATCACCACAGGGCACCTGTCTTCTCACTCACAGTAAAGACTCTGAGGTCCCGTACAGACATTACACATCTGAGGCTGTGTCAGTGACTCTGTGGAGCAGGACTTATTAGGGCCCCAACTCTCCTATGTGCACCAACGGCCGCTAGGGCGAAGATAAGGGGGTGGGACACAGGTGTGCTGGTGGGTGAGTGGGGAAAATCCACATTTGCATTGTTATCTGTTACGCCATTGTATTTTCCTATGTGTGTCGGTTCAATTGCTATTTACCATATAAAGTTAGTTCCAGTTAGGCTGTGTCAGTCTTATGGCACCAAGTATGTTCCCAGTGGGACCCCACATCCCTACCCCGGATGTTCCACTGGGTGGAGGCGCTGCCGCAGACATGTACCCCAGCTCCCAGATAGCGGAGGCTCAGGATCCGCCTGTCAGGCATAGTGAATTAACTAGGTTTAAGGACCCCAAAGACACTAGGGGGCATCCCCAAAACCCCGTTACAACTAAATATGAACAAGTCCCTAATCCTAACCCTAATTTGAACCCTAACATTAACCCTAAATGTCCCGTGTGCCTAAGCTTAGTGAATGCACTAACTATAATGAAAGTGTAAAACTAGTTTTGCTTACCTTCCAGGACCTGGCTGTGGAGGAGTAGCAGGAGTGCTAGCACGCATGTGCAGCACAGGACCCAGCTGATTCCCCGCCCCGGAAGTGACGAGGGTGGGGTATAGCACAATGATAGAACACCGGGCGATGAGGGAGCTGTGCAGGAGGAGCACAGAATGTAACAGGCTTCCTGCCTCCCTCTCTGCCCGGAAACACGGACGGCAACCGGGCTGCATGCGGGCCGTGGTTTGGACACCCATGATCTAGTGTGTAACTAAAGAGTGAGTTGCTAAGGTACATTCACTAATTACAAAAAAGGGTTCATGAATGGCACTTAGACACTTGCAGAGTTGTTCACCCAAGTGAGAATTTAAAGTGAATTAAAAGTGAATTTAAATTTCCGTATTTTTCTGTGTATAAGAAGCCCCAATGTATAAGAGGATCCCTATTTTTTACACCTAAAATTAAGAAATACATATTTTAAACATCTATAGCGCTGAAGTCCAGTTTGGCTGGTCAGGATCCCCCACTAGTCCCAGGCCCCCTCAAACTCTGGTAGGCTGTTCCCTGAGATCCAGCCACTGGTTCCCAGGACCGACATCCTGCTTTTGGCAGCAACAATGTCCTCTACCTGCAGTACCCAACGATGTCAAGGCAAGGCCTCATCCTGCGGCATCTATCTGTAGTCCGGGGCTGTGAGGTCTTGGCGTGGTCCAGAGTGATGCGAGGAAGCATGCAGTTGCACAAGATCTCACAGACCCGCGCACACAATCAATCAAATTCATGGAGAAGCACACGGAGAAGCATTTGGCTTAATAATTAAATTTTTTAAGAAGCTCCAGCCACATGCAACTAGCTTAGTTGGCTGTCAAGCCCCGTGCACAAGTGTTTGTTTTTTTAACCGCTGCAGTGACATTCCGTGTATAAGATGACCCTCAATTTTAGACTTAAAAAATTAAGAAAAAAAACATAGTCTCATACATGGAAAACTACTTAGTTCTGAATAACTGAACTGGTGTAAATGGTTCACCTTGAGCAAAGCAGCACAATACTTTATGACTTTAGAGGACATATAATCTTACCCAGTTATTTTACATTTCCTGGACTAACATTTTTTTATAGGAGGGGGGTGGAGATTAAATAATGTGGATGGACCTATTATGTTAAATCAAGTACTCGAACTTCATTGGACAATGTCACTCATAATGCTCAGCCATCCATACAAAGTATTATGACCAGAAAAACAGATTTTATTAATTTGTTTCAACACCTCTAAATAATTCAATAGTACTGTACTTAGCCCTTGTATGTTAAAATAATACATTTTTGGGGGGCGGGGCCTAACCGCAGAGCTGTGCAGACGCTCATCTCAGCAGCTCCTGCTAAACCGGGGACTTAACGTCAAAATTGACCGCCATACAGGCACTTAACTATGACCACAAAGATACCACTCGAGAGAGGACACCGAGGTGCAGAGATCGGTACCTCCCCGGCGACAAACCGAGCACAGAACACAATGAGGCCTACAGGCATGGCAGGCACAGGGGAGGCGGCCGCTCCCCAGCAGCCAGGCCAGACCGGAAGGCTGACTGCAAGCCCTCGTTCCCCCCCCTCTGGACCGGTGGGGGTTATCCCGGTCTACCCCCAACCAACTCCCGGGCACAGCAATAGCTCAGTACCGGCTATATGGAGGCAAAAAGCTACCGTCCCCACGACCTCCAAGATGGCAGATGCCTCCAGCACCGCCGTCACGTCCAACGCTTGCCGGGAAACCGAGAGGCGACTGAACAGCATATTCAATGCCTTCTGGGAATCTCTAGAAGCCCGCATGAGGGACTCAGAGCCTGCAAAGATCCCCCAGACTTTGCCGCAGGGTACCTCACAAGACGCCAAACCGGGAAAAATAGCAACGCAATCCCAATGGCAAAAGCAACAAAAGGGCACTAACCTGAATCGGCAGGAGCGGAGGCAGGACACACAACCCAAAAAAGCGGCTGATGGAAGGCGGAGGGTGGCCAAAATCCGGCATCTTCCAGGCAAGGCGGAGAAGCAGAGGAGACCGCCAAAGACGAGCACCAGACCACCCCAAACAAAGCAGGTGCAGCTACACTCAGCACCCACAGCAACTCAGAAAAGCCCAGGAGATCTCGGCACCCGGTCTCCAGGGAGAGCGCACCAGCTGCATCACCTACAGCAGGGGGCATTCACCCAGCCCCGTCAAGGCATCGGCTGACCCCAAACAGACTGAGACTTTAACACAGGCATAGTATTGTCCTGACTCTTTGCCCCACTGGAACTGGACATATCTTTATTATTTAACCTTTTGTTTAATATTTAGTTTTGCTTCTCACGACTCCCATCACTCGTAGCCAGCATGGAGGTCTGCATATTAAGCTACTATGCTAATGTACCTAGGGAGCCTTACTTTAACCTTAGCTGGAACCACTGTCTCAGCCACAACCATGCCACTAGTTTATCCAGAATAAATAGCCCTCTATTGAAATAGCATGGTATAAAGGCGATGCAACTAAACGTGTGTTAATAATCTATGTTTTCTATTTCTTCCTCTTATGTATAACAAACTATTACAAAGCAACGTTCAAATGAAGCAGAAATATTTAGATGACAGTATTATAGCGAGATACAACAGTATTAAAGCGAGAGATAACAGTATTAAAGCGAGAGATAACAGTATTAAAGCGAGAGATAACAGTATTAAAGCGAGAGAAAACAGTATTAATGCGAGAAAATGCAGTATTAAAGCGAGAGATAACAGTATTTAGCCATAGCATGTTACTATATATAAAATGAGGTTGATAATCATAGGAGACTTTGTTCATATGTTATGTCGACCCTATTTTGTGCAACTCTTGAACGCCTCCCTCTCTTTTTTCTGTACCCCCATAATCATATGCCTCAACAAAAATAAAGAATTAAAAAAAAAATAATACATTTTTGTGCATTGCCTGTTTTGATCTATAAGTTTAATGATGCTCATTGAATTAAATGCAATGATCAGCTGTAGTGCCAGGTTAAATGTAATTTACTAGCATGATGTGGTACGACGACTGGGGTGGGATAAACATATGGCTATGGAAGAATAGATTGAGCAAAATAGCTGAGAGGGTAGGTATGGTCAGAGTGGACAATGGCGGAGAAGGGTATGATTCCTATGGAGAGAGGGACATCGGAATAATCCCTATAGAGAGAGGACAGCGGAATGATCCCTATAGAGAGAGGGACATCGGAATGATCCCTATAGAGAGAGGGACATTGAAATGATCACTACGGAGACAGGGACATGGGAATAGTCACTACGGAGAGAGGGACATGGGCATTCTTTTTGAGGAGGGAGAGGCATGCACATGGTGGCTGGACTGAAAACATTTGCATTGGTATGGTGGCGGCAGAGGATGGGTTGGGTACAGACATGATAACTGACTAGGAATTGAGCAAGGGAGCAAGGAGTAAAGGCATGATGGCTTAGGAGGAGAGTCAGGAACATGCTCGTAACGCCTGAAAAAGGGAATAAAGGGCCCAAATATAGGTTAGCTGGAGAGATAGCAAGAAGGATATTGATGGATGAGGAGAGAAGGAGAGAGAAGGTGTTTGCAGTTTAGTGATGGGTGGGATAGTCTCAGAATCCATTGGGAGCCACAGTAGTACAGGTGTATGGCTAATCATGCTATAAGCATTGTAAGCTTCCTAGCTTTATAAAACTAAACTAAAAATTATTCACT
The DNA here is from genome assembly GCF_036172605.1 of Pelobates fuscus. Classification (NCBI taxonomy): domain Eukaryota; kingdom Metazoa; phylum Chordata; class Amphibia; order Anura; family Pelobatidae; genus Pelobates; species Pelobates fuscus. Next base: position 131,894,156 of record NC_086321.1, read on the forward strand.
TTTTTTTTTAATTATTCATGGGAGGCCAAACTTTTATTTCTAATTCAACAATGTACAATATAGTAGACTACAATTTCACAGATGGTTATTGGATCCAGTGAGGAAAGTTATAATCTCGCCCTTCAACAAGTAAAGCATTGTAAAAAATCTGTAACATTCCAACAAATGGAGCTAGCGGCTGCTCAGGATTATAAAAAAAGAGAGAGAAGAAGAAAAGTGTTTTATCAGAAGCCAGGTTCATGCCACATTCCTTCCACAAATCAAATTCTTGTGGAATCCCCAGCACCAAGATGTAGATTGGTATGTATACACACAACTGCTTCACATCTCCTTTCTCTCGTCAGATTTATTTCTGGGAGCCTGAGGCGGGGAGCAATGTGAGCAGTCAGACCAGATTACTCGTTACCTACCAGGAAGCGGGTCTTGCAAGTCATGGTTGAGTGAACCTTGGCAGGGCAAAATAAAGAAAGTTATTCTGCAGCTGTTTACCCCATTCAGGTGCTATTCACACATGAGCCGAGTATTGTAGGTTTATCCCAGTTAGTGTTTTTTTCACATATACATATAAAATCCTTATTTGTGCCTCAGCTCTGACTTTAGAATAAGAGACCAATTCATGCAGGCTGCTTCTACAAACATTCTAATGGCCAAGCGGGGAGCATTTTCTGCGTTACTAACGGAGTCATTTACTAAAGTGAGAATTCAAATTACATTTCAAATTTAAGGTCGGAGTAGCTGAATTGAAAACATGGCTGACACACAGAATTATTCTTTTCTATTTTGATCTTAAATTTGAAATCACTTTGAATTCCCACTTTAGGAAACATAATATCCCTGTAAGTATTCAGCTGAGGTGTGGGTTATTGACGCCGTGGTGTTTTTGTCAAGATACAACTACAAATCCCATCAGACTGAACATCTTTAGATCTAATTATGGAAAAATATATCACTTTTTCAAATGTAGTGTTGTGTTACACTCACTATAGAGTGCATGTTACACTCACTATAGAAAAAAAACCAGTAGATTCTGTCACCAGTGAGTAAGTCACTGAATTTTTAAAGACCCAGTTGGAACAGAAAACACTCATGGTCATATTCATCATGACGCATACTAGGCACTGGCCTACAGCAGGGGTGCCCAAAAAGTAGATCCCCAGATGTAGAAGTACAACTTCTAAAGCGTAGCGTCTAAAACATTTAGAGCATGCCATAGTTATTATAGTGCTTGTTAAGTTCCATTAAGGAGTTTCTTCTTGTCTTAAATATCTTTTTGCAATGTAGATTTCAGTGATTCCATTGCGTTGCTTGGCTTTGCTTTGTTTCCATTTCCACTGGTCACTGCTCCATGTTTTATATCCGGTGAGGTAGCTCAGTTGGTAAATTCCCTGACTACAAAGCCTGTTCAAAATCCCGGCAGGGTCAACTCAGCCCTTCATCCTTCTGAGGTCGATAAAATGAGTACCATCAAGTGAGTAATAATAACATCTAGTACTATTCAGCTGGCGATTTGAGTCCTACCGGGAGAAAAGAGCTATATAAATACTAGTTATTATTATATGTTCTGTGTGTTGGAATCTTTGAGATCTACTACTACCACAAAGAACATACAAAGTTTTTCCAAGTCACATTTAATTTAAAACACTAAGTGAATGTCAGATAGTTTGTAGCCTCAAGATTGTTCGTTAAGGTGGAGCCAATCCTTTTAACTACTTTATTGCAAACTATGCAAGGGTTGTAAGTTAGATTGTTCTAAGTTTGACTAGCTCTGTCTCTTCCATACATCCCATGCATGGGATGGTTATACATGTAGGGATACCATGTCCATCATGTGTCCGGGACACATATCATTTATACAAATCGATGCGTAACACACATAATGTGCTACCCTGCAGTATGTAGAAGTCAGATGCTGCAGGAAGTAAATCAGGTGATAAATGAATAAGGAATTTCGCAGCATGTACATTATCCATAATACAGGGCAGCATTTTCATGTGCTGCCAATCCCAATGATGAAATGATGTGTTCCCCAGAAAATATGGTGGATACGGCAACTAAATATATGTAATGTAATTGAACAAGGCCCCACATCATTTATTCAAGAACCGGTCCAGTATGACCAGTTCCCTAGTCTCCCTGTACTTAAGTGCATACCATGGGGTCTCTAAACAACCAGTGCCTATCACAATGACAACCCCTGCATAACTAGGCTCAGGTGAAGCCAAGTTTTCTAGTTTAATTTGTCTGTCTATCTAGTTTTAAAATGGATAGATACTTTAGAGAGAGTTCAGAGAAGGGCTACTAAACTGGTTAATGGATTGCAGGATAAAACTTACCAGGAAAGGTTAAAAGAACTTAACATGTATAGCGTGGAGGAAAGACGAGACAGGGGGGATATGATAGAAACATTTAAATACATAAAGGGAATCAACACAATAAAGGAGGAGACTATATTTAAAAGAAGAAAAACTACCACAACAAGAGGACATAGTCTTAAATTAGAGGGGCCAAGGTTTAAAAATAATATCCGGAAGTATTACTTTACTGAGAGGGTAGTGGATGCATGGAATAGCCTTCCAACTGAAGTGGTAATGGTTATCACAGTGAGGGAGTTTAAGCATGCGTGGGATAGGTATAAGGCTATCCTAACTATAAGATATGGCCAGGGACTGATTAAAAGTATTTTGAAATATTGGGAAGACTAGATGGGCCGAATGGTTATCTGCCGTCACATTCTATGTTTCTATGGATACAATTCGTATCTTGTAATACATTTTTTATTGGACTAACAGAATTTTTTAATGACAAGCTTTCGGGAGAACCTCCCTTTCTCAAGTCTAAAGCATTTCTGAGCAAGATGACACTTTTTTTGAATTATTTTGAATAATAATCTAGATAGACATCTCTACTTGTCTATCTAGTTTATTATTCAAAAATGCTAGCATACATTTTTGAAATAGAGACAAACAGGCATTTTGATTATTAGCTTTTAAATTGGGGAGACTGTATTTTTTCTGAATAAATGTTGGCACTTTATAAATAATAATAATACATTTACCTATAAAACTATGCCATATTCTATGGCACAACTCCTTGTGCAATACATCTGGAAAGTTTCAGACTTAATGCCCGGAGCTGTCAGCACAGGTCAGCTCAGACTGCACTCTCAATTCCCCAAGCAGCTGTGCAAACTGTGTTTGTGGGGTTTATGTAAAGAATTATGAGAGACAGTGAATTCTTTGTGAGACTCGGAACTCACTTATCCCATAGCATTTCTAGATCGTTTTAAAAAGATTCTGTCCTGCATTGTAAACGTACATACAAAAGAAAACATTATTATTATCAAAATAATCTTCATCAATACAGAATTTTCACAATTGATTTAGGTTTTGAATTCTAAAATTGCAATATATAGATTACAATAGAGCATGTCCCATTGAAATAGTTTTAAATATAATAAATTAATAAATAAATAAACCACATGAGTTACCTTCAAATATGTACAAAGAGGGGAGATTACAACCCAAACGTGTCGGCACTATGCCTTTCTGAAGGGGATCTCAAATGCGTAATGCACCAGGACACTTATAAAACAAAAAAAAATAGCAAAATAAAACCTCAATGAAACCAATGAAAAAAACTCTAAAAATTGTATACATTACCATTATAGTGTGCACTCTTCCTATATAGCCAGATGAAGTCAGCGCTAACATGTCCAAAAGGACTAAGTAGAGTCCCAATTGCTAAAAAAAATTAAACATAAGGATCGACCGAAGCACATTACAGAAAATTTAAATGGTCAAAGATCTCAAAATCGCAATCGATAACGCATTAAACACTACAGAAGGCAGCCAAATGAGCAAAAATCGCAATCCTCGATAGAGATAGTAGTTCAGACTCATTCCATATAATCATGTTGAGTTCAAACATCGCATGATACCTTACTACAAAAGAAAAATCTCTTTCTAAATTAAATGTATAAATACCTAATAACTATCTACCAAACCTCAGAAACAAAAAGGAAAAAAAAGGAAAGACAAAGTGTGTGACTAAACATATCTAATATCACACCTCCTGAATGTAAATCTGCTAAATCCGTTCATCATCATACATTTTTTTTTATCCAAATTCTATATTGCATATAACCCCTCTCACACATCCCAATGTAGGGAAATTCCTCTAGAAGTTGTGCAGTATTAAGACTAGAATCAGAGCATTGCCATGGTAATCCCACGGCAACCCTCTAATGCAAAAGATCAGAGCCAGTGAGGAAGATCAAGTAGGGCCAAGAACTTCTCCCCACCGGTGTGACACAACTGCAGGAGAACGGGCTGGCTGGTGAGGAAGATACTTTCTCTTCCCACTGGCCGTGCGACTACTTTCCTGCCTGCCGCCCGGAGGCAGTTGACTTGGTTGCCTTATGGCAAATCTGACCCTGACTCTCACACTAGGATAAATGGCGAAGAAATACAGACTTTTGCCAGCATTGACACAAATCATGTCAGAAACATTTTTGCCAAATTAAACATTATCCATTTCATGTTAAATTAGTTTTAAAATGATGTATAGTTCACTTATTGTTATACACTACACGTGATACAATTTCTCTCTAAGATATCTTTAATTCCTTTCTGATAAAACACAGTGAGAGCATTTACTTGAAATTCGTTTTTCAGTTGCTTGATTCATTGTGTATGTGCACATGATTCTCTCAATAGAGTCCTTTTTTACTTCAACTGGTATTCAACGTGCAAGAGATCAAACCACAATGTGAATTGGGTTCTTTAGCTGAATTCCCATCTCTGGAAATTGGAATTGAAAGCAATCAAACTCGGGAATGTGAACAGGGCCGGATTTAGATCATGAGCACCTGTAGGCACAGAATTCCCAAGCACCCCTCCAAACAAATCAAAAAAGTACTTGGACTTTCAAATCTGATCAAAATTGTTGTATAATTGAGTGCATGTGTGTAAATGTCTGAGTGCATGTATTTCTAAGTATGTGTGTCAGTTTGTGTTTGTGTATAGTGTGTGTATGTACTGTGTGTTTATCAGTATGTGTGTGGGTAAGTTCCAGGGCCGGCCTTAGGGGTGTGCGAGCTGTGCGGCCGCACAGGGCGCCATGGTGCAGGGGGCGCCCTGCGGCCGCATAGCTCACACGGCATGTCTGTTAGCCGCAAGGCTAACAAGACATTTGCCTTGGGCGGCATTTTCCAGGGGGCGGCAAAAAAAGCCGCCCCCAAATGCCCAAGGCAAATGTCTTGTTAGCCTTGCGGCTAACAGACATGCCTGGCTGCTGGGCAATCGGGCGGGCGGGCGGCCGGCGAGGGAGCACTTCCCCTGAGCTGTTTGCTCAGCTCCCTCGCCGGCCGCAGAGTGAGGCTGGGAGGCGGAGCCGGAATATGACGTCATATTCCGGCTCCCAGCCTCACTCTGCGGCGCGCGAGGGAGCTGAGCAAACAGCTCAGGGGAAGTGCTCCCTCGCCGGCCGGCCGCCCGACCACCCAGCCCAGCAGCCACTGGACCACCAGGGAGGAAGAGACCCCTCCAGCATTCCCAAAGGTAAGGAGGCTGGGGGGGTGTCTAAATAAATTTAAAAAAATGTGTTAATGTGGGTGAGTGTGTGTGTGTGTGTGTGTATGTTAGTGTGTGTATGTTAGTGTGTGTCTGTGTCTGTTAGTGTGTGTGTGTATGTTAGTGTGTGTGTGTATGTTAGTGTGTGTGTGTGTATGTTAGTGTGTGTCTGTTAGTGTATGTGTGTGTGTGTGTATGTTAGTGTGTGTCTGTGTATGTTAGTGTGTGTCTGTGTCTGTTAGTGTGTGTCTGTGTATGTTAGTGTGTGTCTGTATGTTAGTGTGTGTCTGTATGTTAGTGTGTGTCTGTGTATGTTAGTGTGTGTCTGTGTCTGTTAGTGTGTGTCTGTGTCTGTTAGTGTGTGTCTGTGTCTGTTAGTGTGTGTCAGTGTCTGTTAGTGTGTGCCTGTGAGTGTGTTTGTCTGTTAGTGAGTGTGTGTGGCTGTCTGCCTGTGTGTGTGTGACTGTTTGCCTATGTTTGTGTGTGTGTGAGACTGTCTGCGTGTGTGTGTGTGTGTGTGTGTGACTGTCTGCCAGTGTGTGTGTGTGTCTGTCTGTCTGTCTGTGTGTGTGTGTGGCTGTCTGACAGTGTGTGTTTGTCTGTGTGTGTTTGACTGTTTGTCTGTGTGTGTGTGACTGTGTGTGTGTGTGTGGCTGTTTGCCTCTGTGTGTTTGGCTGTCTGCCTGTGTGTTTGTGTGTGGCTGTGTGTGTGGCTGTCTGCCTGTGTGTGTGCGTGTTTGTGTGTGACTGCCTATGTGTGACTGTCTGGGCAGACTAGATGGGCCGAATGGTTCTTATCTGCCGTCACATTCTATGTCTGTGTGTGTGTTTGTGTGTGGCTGTCTGCCTGCCTGTGTGTGTGTGTGTGACAGGGTGTGTGGGAAGGGGTAAGGAGTGGGGGAGGGGGGGCGCTGTGAAGATTTTTTGCACAGGGCGCCCAAATGCCTAAGGCCGGCCCTGTGGGTAACAGTGTGTTTATTTGTTTGTGTAAAGTATTGGTAGTAGCAATATGTATTAATAGAACTTTAGAAATAAAATACATTTTATAAGCTACGCTATTTCTCCCCAATGCTGGGCACAACTCACAAAGTTAGTATCACTTTAATAATCAACCAAAATTAAACAAAAAGTTAAATGAGGAAGAATTGAGTGGGATCACTATTGATATAATATACCCCTATTCATATTGAGTGCTATTCTAATTATGACAACTCTTTAAATAAAACTGAAACAGACTGTGTCTGCTAGTAACGTTTTTCCTAGTCATCTGCTCTATTCTTGTTTTTATACACTGTTTAAATATTAGTAGAAGACATAATTAATAGACTAAGCAGTCAAGACATATGTAATGAGGGTATATTATTTAAGTGGTAATCCAATTTCCTTCCTTATCATTTTCATTTTTGTTTAATTTTTGGCTAACTAGTTGCAGTATGTGCAGCTGTGAGGGTAACAGTGTATGTCGTCAGCTGTGTGGGTAACAATGTGTGCAAGGCCGGTGCATGGAATTTTGTCTACACAGGCAAATATTCAATTCACCTACCGCCCCCCTCCCCCACATCTCCCTGTTCCTGCCCAAAAATGCATCTTATCCTCTATTTAGAATATTTTCCCCCTTTAGTTCATCTTATCCCCCTGTTGTCCTTACAACCTCCTTTAATATATTTTACCCACCATTTTTCCTTTTGTGTGTCTCTTTCTACCCCAGCCCCTTTGTGCGTCTCTTTCTCCCCTCTCACATCCCCTCTGTGTGCCTCTTCCCCAGCCCCTCTTGTGTATTTCTTCCCTACCCCACCCCCTTTGTCTCTTTCTCCCCTTTTGTGTATCTCTTTCTCCCATTCCCCATCCCCTCTATGTCTCTTTACCCCTTTAGCCCCTCTTTGTGCCTCTTCCCTAGCACCTTGGGTTTTTTTTTCTCCCCACAGCACCTCTGTATCTCTTTGTCCCACCCTAGTCCCTATGGGTGTCTTCCCCCAATCACATGTCTGTCTCTTTCACCCCTTCTACAGCACCTGTCTGTCTCTTTTGCCCCTTCCCCAGCCCCTCTGTGCCTCTTTGTGTCTCCCCTAGTCCCTTTTTGTGTCTCTTTCTCCCCTTACCAACCCCTCTGTGTGTCTCTTCCCCCATCAACTTGTCTGTTCCCCCCCCCCCCCCCCCAGCCTCTCTCTGTGTATTATTTCCTTACATCCCTTCCTGCCTGCTTACCTCCCTCATGTAGTGTGGCTGAGCTGCAGACCGCTGTAGAGGAGCTTCTGTATCCCCTACCTGGTCTGACAGGAAACAGTTCGTGACAGGCCGGGTAGAGGTTACAAAAGTTTCTCTACTGCGGTCCGCAGCTCGGCCAGGCAACATGCAGTGACGGCCAGGAGGGGAGCGCTGTGCAGTGCACTCCCCTCCTGCCAATCACCCAAGGCCTGCACCTTCTAGTAAAAGACAGTGTTTACATTAAAAAGCCTGCAGAGACTGACTATACTCACCAGAACAAATACATTAAGCTGTAATTGTTCTGGTGACTAAAGTTACCTTTAAGTCAACTTATTTGAACACATGGTTGAGAATTGGTTCACGTTCCCTTTTTTCACATATGTTGAGCTAATTATCTAAGCATCCCAATAATATTGTATAGCAATGGAATTTTTCTACTTCATATTTTCTTGTATATGTTCAAAAATGCATTGGTTTAATATTAAACCAATCAGAGCCTGCACACATCTGAGTAGTCTCATGTTTATTACAGAGGAGTGAACTTGCAATAAAACGTGAATATATTATATTTTTCAATGGAGATAATTTAACTCATGCATATGCACCAGAAGTCGTTAAACAAGTTTGCTATCCTGCGTTCTGCTGCTTTGATCACACCTGGCCTTGTCTTCATTTAAGGACAGCAATGACAACGCCGTGTATTAGCTGGGGTTGTTCCTGTCTTTCTTCATTCTTCAGATAATTAACCTTTTTTCTTCAATGTTGCATTTTACATATGTATCATGAGCAGTACATGGTAATGTTCAATGGCACTATGATTCTATTACCTCTGTCCTTTCATTGGTACAAAACCTCTACGTTGACCTGAACATTTTCCTCATAAGAAATTTTAATTTCGCTTCTCTCTAGTGTAACCGCGGCTGGTTCCCTTATTTACCACTATAACGTCTTAAAGCATAGAACTTAGTAGGGCTAACCATACAGATATCTTAGCTATAATTTTATATAGTTAGTGTAAGAGATCCTCTATTTAACATATATAAATAATTGAGAATACAATATAAAATACGGATTGTCGAAGCAAACCCAACAGGACGCCATTTCAGCTTGCTCTCACAAATATCAGCCAACCTGAGCCCGATCCACACCCGAAACCCTCACCACCCGCTCCAGCAAGTCGTCCGGCACCGATTGATGCCTTTCTTCGCTGCCCAGAAACTACCCAAAAGGAGACGGAGGTCTCGGGCCTACTACATGCCATCGATCCCAGACCTGGGAGATCTGCTGTAGAGTATAGCGGCAAGAGAGGCTAAACAGACACATACCTCCACTCCGGCCCAGCCGACAACGCACGAACAGGTAATGGGCCGCCGCTCACAAAAGCCCCAAACCGCAGCTGAGACCAGGGACATTGGGGAGATGTTACCCCACATAAACCCGTGTCCACGGAAGTACCGCAAGCAGCGACAGCCGAACACCACCCGACCCGGGAACAACAGGATGAGGGGATTCCACAGCCCTCAGTGCAAGAGACCTCAGATGACTCTGCCCCAACAACCAAACGGGACTTAAAAATCTTACTAGCAGAAATACACAAGCTGCTGGCCGCAGATTCTGCTCTCCTAAAAAAGGAGGTGCACGCGGTCACAGAACGGGTGAGAGTCACAGAGGAAGAAGTGCTGGCAATAAAGAACCATCTGGAAAAACTGGATGAATCAATGAACCAGATCCAGGCTACTCAGCATACCCTCACACACAAACTAGCAGGGGTAGAAGACCGCCAAAGACGCACCCATATCAAAATACGGGGAATCCCGGCTACAATCACAGCGGAGGAGTTACCACATTATATCCGCCGACTTCTAGCCACAATTCTGCCCCACACAGCGGCAAAAAAAATCACCATTGACGGAGTCTACCGTCTCACCAGCACCACCCCGCTCAAATCCACACAGCCTCGTGACGTGATCCTCAGATGCATCACAATCCAAGACAAAATTCAAATCATGTCGGCCCTAAGAGGCAAGACGCCACTACTGTTTGAAAACACCTCTCTCACATTCTACCAAGACCTCACGAAGGCCACACTCCTTCAATGCAAAGCTCTTGGCTACGTCACTGCCCAACTTCGGGCTGCAAATCTGGTCTACAAATGGGGAGCAAACTACACAGTCATGGTCACCAGAGATGGAACCACCCATACCCTAGCAACAATGAACGAGGCACCAACATTTCTACGCAACCTGGGGATATCCACCCTAAACCCTGAGACACCTGGAACTGTGCCAACAGGACTTTGGGACCCAGCCACGGTGGTCCCCTTCATCCCAAGGGAACCCAGACAGCAGAGGGCAGACCCCTGACTCAAGAGGGAACCACAGCGGCTCGAGAAACGGGACAATTAGAGGGTTCGCAAGGACTCATGAACTCAATACGAGCCTACTTTTTCAGGGGCTTCTTCTTCCTTTAAGTTACCTTTTTTAGGCTAAGCGAGCAAAAGATATTTGTGTTCTACGATTACGTTGTTTCCCTTTTTATACTTTGGCATTTTCTTTTTATTCTCTTAGCGAATGCTTTACCAGCCATACTACACAATTACCCAATCCAATGCATTCAGTATTGGAAACGGCAACAACATCACAAGGATAATGCGGAGCAAAATAAACCTCCACTACAACCAGCAGGCGTCCTCCAGCCATACCCTCTCCCCCCCGCAGCCCCCTTGGTTAGGGGCACCCACCCCAGATGGCAGGGGCCTACCCTTAAAACACCATCTGACCAAGACGAGGCACAACTCAGTCTCTCACGACACGTATTCAGCTACATGACACAAGGCACCTGCACATCTCGCTCACTAGCTTGACTGACCCACACTCAACTCACATTACATGACGACTGATACCTCGCCACACCACACACAAACCCTGCCAACATAGAGGCATATACACGCGGACACACCAAGGACAGACCTGGTCTAACAATTGTACAAAGAACGATTTACAAGTCATGTAAAACCTCTAGCCTGTCCAATGCTATAACATGTTATATATTACAAAAATTGGTGCGCTATATCTGACAAATTTATCCTGCATATATATATATATTTTCTACATGTATTGTAACCCTGTCACATGTAACCAACGTGAAACTTTTACGCACCTCAAAAATAAAGAATTAAAAAAAAAAAATACGGATTGTCTTGGAAGCAATAAAGTTTTGTCTTTTAGATATTTATTATATAAAAAATATAAATATAGACATAAAAAATCCATTATAGCAGAGTTCATAAGTTTAAACTAAATACTTGCAAATATCATTAATAGGTTAACATACCCAGGGCCGGCCTTAGGGGTGTGCGAGCTGTGCGGCCGCACAGGGCGCCATGTAGCAGGGGGCGCCGTGCGGTCGCACAGCCGGCCGGGATTTTAAAAAAAAAATCAAATTTGCAGCGGGGGCGGAGCTTACCGTGCGGCGGGGGCGGAGCTAAAAGCGCCGGAAAACTGCTGCAGGGGAAGCAGGAAGGAGTCCCTGCTTCCCCACCAAACAGTCACCAGGAGCTGCACTGCCTCCACAATGAACTCCACAGGGATTGTCAGGTGAGTGTGACTCTCTGCCTGTGTTAATTACTGTCTGTGTGTGTATGACTGTCTGCCTCTGTGTGTCTGTGTGTATGACTGTCTGCCTGTGTGTGTGTGTGTATGACTGTCTGCCTGTGTGTGTCTGTGTGTGTGTTTATGACTGTCTGCCTGTGTGTGTCTCTGTGTGTGTGTGTGTATGACTGTCTGCCTGTGTGTGTGTGTATGACTGTCTGCCTGTGTGTGTCTGTGTGTGTGTGTATGACTGTCTGCCTCTGTGTGTGTCTGTGTGTATGACTGTGTGTGTCTGTGTGTATTACTGTCTGCCTCTGTGTGTGTCTGTGTGTATTACTGTCTGTGTCTGTGTGTATGACTGACTGTCTGCCTGTGTGTGTCTGTGTGTGTGTATGACTGCCACTGTGTGTCTGTGTGTATTACTGTCTGCCTCTGTGTGTGTGTCTGTGTGTATTACTGTCTGTCTCTGTGTGTGTGATTGTGTGTATGACTGCTTCTGTGTGTATGACTGCTTCTATGTGTATGACTGCCTCTGTGTGTATGGCTGTCTGCCTCTGTGTGTATGGCTGTCTGCCTGTGTGTGTCTGTGTGTATGACTGTCTGCCTGTGTGTGTCTGTGTGTATGACTGTCTGCGTGTTTGTCTGTGTGTATGACTGTCTGCGTGTGTGTGTGTGTATGACTGTCTGCCTCTGTGTGTGTGTATTACTGTCTGTGTCTGTGTGTATGACTGACTGTCTGCCTGTGTGTGTGTGAGACTGTCTGCCTTTGTGTGTCTGTGTGTGTGTGTATGACTGTCTTCCTGTGTGTGTGTATGGCCGTCTGACTCTGTGTGTGTGTGTGTGTGTGTCACATACAACCAATACACGCATATCACACACTGTTAATACACCCATTACAAATATCACACATAGCATACATATCACACACCGTCATCACACCTACTATCACATACACAGACAACACAAACATTACAGCATACATGGATGACGGGGGGGGGGGGGTGCTGTGAAGATTTTTCGCACAGGGCGTCTAAATGCCTAAGGCCGGCCCTGAACATACCCTCCTGAACATGTCATCATGTCAGCCTCACTGTAATTTTAAGATGGAGCAGCGTCTGTCTCCAAGTCTCTCCTCCGTTTCTTAACATTTAAAAAGTACACCTTAGGTGTCGTCATTTTAGGGTCACCGTAGTTCATATATGAAAAAGTTACTTTTTTACTTTATTCATTTTAGGACCTCCCTTAACTTGGCAAAAATACAAGTCCATAACTAAAGGGTGTATACGTTATGGAAATTTTCCTGACTTAGTTCAAGATGGCATCTTAAAGTCTGAACATCCTTATCTATTTAGGGTTGCCACAGTATATTGTGTACTGAAAGAGTCATAGCATAGCCTTGAAGCTTGTTTATGCGTTATTGTAATTCATCTGGGACAAAATGGCGTAAACATATTATGCACTGAAGGTAGGTAAGTGGTTATTGCTTAAAGAAACCGTTATGAAAAACATATGTTCCATTTCTAACACCTTGCCAGTTTGCAATATCTCTTAAAGACAAAGTACACAGTTTAAGAAATACAACATTTCATTCTAAAACTTCTAATATTTGCATTTGCCCATAACACTAGAAATCTATGTAAGTAGTTTCTACCTAAACTTATTGAGGTAATTAATTTCTTTTCTTGAACTGACAACACAGATGAAACTACAAGGACACTAGTTGAAACGTACTCATAAAACAAGAACTCTTAGTCAAGTAAAAATAAACCTTTCACCCATATGTGGAAGATCATATTTACATTACATTTTATTAGGGTATCCAGAAGCAACATATAAAGACAAAACATTTTCATTGTTGAAATTAATTAAATATAGTATAAATAAAAATAACCAAAACAAAAATCTAAAGCAAAACAACTAATTCCTGCAAAAACAGGTTACAAGATCACATTGCCTAATTCACCCTTTCTTCTTCCTCCAGACCACACTATGCCAATACTAGTTTTTACATGTAAAGGTAGTTTTTATAAAAAACCTTAAGAGGAAGATTGAGTGTGCTTGTATAGTTTTGCTCTCTCTGATAAAACACATTGTGTTTGCCTTGTAAAGAAATAACTCAAGCCAGTCTATTGGGAATGCAATATATGTCCCTTAAACTAATAATATTATAGGACGTGTAGGCTCCATACAAAAAAAATCATTTTACATAATTTTGTATACTTTAATTTTACATTATGGCTTGCACATTGCATCCTTTAAGAAATATGTTATTCAGCTATATAATATTGATACCGGAGAAACTGACGGAAGCCAAGCACAGAGAGATGGACACAGGTTTCTTCAGGAAGGAAGAGATTCTTTATTGGATCACCGATCGGGACTCAGAGGGACTAGCGTCACCAAAATACAGCAAGTTCTGAGCCCCGGACAATAGTGCAGGCTCCTTATATAGGCACATAACTCCTCCCATATTAAGCTCCACCCGCACATTCTCTTAACCAATCAACACAAATAAGAATTAACTTCCTGCTTGACCGCATGGCTTGTCCAGCACAATGGAGGAGGGGGAATACTACATCCTGTATTCTTGCACATGCTCCGTACACTACTGATCGTATCTTGCCTCGTGCAACCAACTGATCGATACGTCAGCATATGCACGTACACATGCCACGTGGTAATCTCGGCCTACTAAATTTATTTTTACCGAGATTCCACCACATTCCCCCCTTTGATGCCTCTTGATATTTCACAATTACTTGAGGCATCACTTAACCTTGGTTTGCATACACCGCAAGTTACCATGAACCAGACCAGACTTATCTTATGATGTGAATCTTCAACACTCATCTTCCTGCATTGGTTCTCCCTGATCTAAAGCCTTATACTTATAAATCGCCATTATCTGTGCAGCAGCCTTCCTCTCTGCTATATTTTCTATCAGGCTTTGCACAGACCTAACTACTAAGGGTATAAGACACGGCAGGAGTAGGCACAACATTAAAATCAGTAGGACTCCACCTACCACTGCCTTAAGCCCTCCAAACCACTCGTACCAGCTACCAAAACAACTACTTGGATTATACCCTTTCCATACCTGAGTAGGCACATGCGCTAGTTTAACCATATGGCTAGTAAGCTCAGCTATTGCTTGCCCTTCGTCATCTATTTGAAGACAGCAATTGCTCAGGTTAAACTTCCCACATACACCTCCCTCTACTGCCAAAAGGTAATCCAAGGCTAATCTATTTTGGTAGACTGCTGTCCTCATCCTGGTGTTATGCTTCGCTAGAAGATTGAGCGCTTGTGATGTCTCGTTAGTAATAATCTCAACCACCGCCTGTAATCTTATAATACGGTTGAGCATATAAATAGGGGTTCTGTAACCAAAGGTACCATCCTCAGCCCACGTGGCTGGCCCATAATAATCTATGATACGCTGGGGAGGCCATTCATTATCTTCCCAGGTGCCTATCTCTATGGGTCCCCTTTTCTTCCTATGATTCACATCATACACTTTAACACCTAAAGTCTCACCTGTTTCAATCGGTAACAAGAAGAAGGATGGTTTGAGCATACCCAACACACATGCCCCTTCCCAGTCCTGTGGCAACTCCGAATAGGCTTTCTTACCACAGATCCAGTACAAATTTGCTGGGGCTCTCCAGGTAGATGTGATGGATAAATCAAACCACACATCCTTTAAATTGGCGTATCTAGCAAACGGGTTAGATGGTTCTGAGACATTTGAAGCCGACCACCAAGTTGTATTCTTTGTATCATCATCATAAGCTTTTTGCCCTAGACAAGTTAATTCTCCTACAGAAGTATTATACATTATTCCTTTCCTTGCTATGCAAACATAACCTATGATGGAGGTCTTTAATCTCCACTCAGATTTACCTCTAACACTCATATGATAATCGGCTTGTGTAGATATTAGTTGGTCAACTGCCTCAGAACCGGACATTACCTCCTTTGCTTCCCAAGGCCATTGGTCTCCCATGTTAGTACCTCCACACACATAGCAGTTGGTAACATTAAGACTACCGGCAATACTTTCAGCTAAGTCAATGAACAGGTTTTTAGCATTATGGGGGGATCTTATTATCTATACTCATCTCTTCATAAAAGGAATGGTATACTTGATGAGTTTGGGAGGATACCGTATCAGTCTCTATCCCTATGAACAATACTGTCCCAGGATCTAAACCCGTCCCGTATATTTGAAACCCAAATAAATTGCCATATTTGTCTAAGAACTTATCGGGGTTATTTATAAGTATATGGATGGGATTACATTCCATAGACTTACAATATGGGCTAGTCGGCAACTTAGTCACTATCATGTCTTTGTCTACTGTCTGTCCCCAAGTCGCCCACCCCACACAAGACCAATATGGGCAGAAGTTATAGTCTTTATTTGGGCATCTAGGACTCACATATTTATTTTTGCTACTGGGACAAATATATTTATCATTAGACCCATACGTCCTCTCCCATCTAAGATCCCCACATACATTCCACGGCTTTCTACCACTCGATATCGCTTTACACGCATCAAATAGCAGAACACCCGAAGAATGTACGGATTCTAACACCGTCTTATTAATTAGGGTCCCCTGAGGATCTCCATTCCTGAGAGTCAACCAAATTGTACGAGGTTGATACTCCGGACTGAAGCACTTAGGTTCTCCTACTCCTAAATGGCACACACTATAGTCTATATTTAGGTATCTACATCTCGATACATCTCCTTTACACTCGTATTGTGAATGCCAAATTAGGGTTTGGGAAATATGGTTACCTGTTCTCGTAGTCTTAATGCATACCTCACAGCTAGGAGTGTCGGTACCTCTACCTTCCTGAATATAAAAACACACATAAATAAACACTATCAAAAACACATCTTTCGCCGTCATCCTCAGTCTTCGTCCGTGCGAAGGCACCTCAGCTTCCAGGATGTAAGGGCTGCAGGGAATGGAGTTCTGCTCGTCTTCACAGGAGTCCCTTCGAGACTTTCCCTGGCTTATAAACTATACGTCGGTGGGCGGACAGGCTTTATTATGGCCTTCTCACTCACGCACCAAATCCCAAAAATAATAAAATTTGTAATCCACAATAGTTCCTCGTTACTCCGACTGAGTAGTGCGTTTTAACCGGATCTTGCAGGGATTCTCTGGATCTGCTGTAACTTGCCAAGAATCGACTGCTGCTGATTTAACCCTGGAGTGATGTATCCACGGAGTCACTTCGGCTACTTTTATCGCTGTAGGGGTAGACAAAAGAACAACATAAGGACCTCTCCACTTGGGCCCTAACGGTACATTATTCTACTCTTTAATCCACACTTGATCTCCTGGATGATAACTATGAACAGGGGGATAAATATTCACAGGTAATCTATCTTGTACCCATTTCTGTACCTCCTCCATAGTCTTACCCAACTCTACAACCTGCTGCCGGGTAATTCCTTCTCCCAACTGACTCAAATCCCCCCTTAAGTTACCAAGTACGGGAGGTGGTCGCCCATACATGATTTCAAAAGGAGAGAGGCCCATCCTTCTGGTAGGGGTACTGCGGATTCGCAATAGAGCTATGGGTAAAAGAACGTTCCACTTAAGTTGGGTTTCCTGACACATTTTAGCCAACTGGTTCTTAATAGTTCTATTCATTCTCTCTACCTTACCAGAGCTCTGGGGTCTATATGCAGTATGAAGCCTCCACTTTATACCAAGCATATGAGTCAGTTGTTGTAGGCACTGATGAACAAAAGCTGGACCATTGTCCGATCCTATAGAACAGGGTAGTCCATATCGGGGTATTATTTCTCGTAGCAGGAATCTCACAACTTCTCCTGCTTTCTCTGTACGAGTAGGACATGCTTCTACCCAGCCTGAATAGGTGCACACAATTACCAGCAGGTAACGATGTCCACCCGATTTAGGCATCACTGTAAAGTCTATTTGTAGATCGGACATGGGGAGTCCCCCCATAAACTGGACTCCTGGTGGCTTTACTGGTCCTTGTCTTGCATTATTTTTAGCACACGTTACACATCTTCGTACAATGGCCTGAGTCAAGTTGGACAATCTTGGTATGTAGAAATGTTTTCTGAGAGATTCTTCAGTACTGTCTCTCCCAGAATGTGTCCCGTTATGATAATTTTGGACAATTTCTACCGCTAGTGATGCTGGTATGACTATTCTTCCATCTTCTAGCTGATACCACTTGTTCTCCAAATACTTTCCTGGTTCAGTCTTTAACCACTCCTCTTCTTGAGCTGTATAAACTGGAGTCCATTGGGACAGTGGAGTTGGTATAAGAGCAGCTATATGCCCCACATCAGTGGCGGATCCAGGGGGGGGGCAACGGGGCAATTGCCCCCCCCGAGAATACCGACGGTCTCCCTCTCCCTCTCCCTCCCCTGCCAGCCCTTAAATGTGCGTGCGGACCGGAGATCACAGATCTCCCTCCCCGGTCCGCAGGCACTGTGCTGGCGGCCGGCGGGGGAGGGAGGGAGTTAGAGGGAGGACCCGGAGGTCAGGCTGCAGCTCCTCCGGGTCCTCCTCTCGCGAGATTTGGAGCGTTGCCGCGGTTACCACGGAAACGCTCCAAATCTCGCGAGAGTGAACTCTCCCCACTGGGACCATCAATGAATCGCCCACCGGACCACCAGGGAAATGTCCCCCCTCCCCCAGTAAAGGTAAGAAGGGAGGGGGGACATAGAATATTTATTTAAATAAAATTAAAAAAAAATATATAAAAAAAAGACCCCATACCCTTATATCACACACACTGCCCCCCATTACACACATACTGCCCCCCATACACCCACACTGCCCCCCATACACCCACACTGCCCCCCATACACCCACACTGCCCCCCATACACCCACACTGCCCCCCATACACCCATACTGCCCCATACACCCACACTGCCCCCCATACACCCACACTGCCCCCCATACACCCACACTGCCCCATACACCCACACTGACCCCCATACACCCACACTGCCCCCCATACACCCACACTGCCCCCATACACCCATACTGCCCCCCATAACCCATATTGCCCCATACACCCATACTGCCCCATACACCCATACTGCCCCATACACCCACACTGCCCCCCATACACCCACACTGCCCCATACACCCACACTGCCCCATACACCCACACTGCCCCATACACCCATACTGCCCCCCATACACCCACACTGCCCCATACACCCATACTGCCCCCCATACACCCATACTGCCCCCATACACCCATACTGCCCCCCATACACACACACTGCCCCCCATACTGCCCCCATACACACACACTGCCCCCCATACACCCACACTGCCCCCCATACACCCACACTGCCCCCCATACACCCACACTGCCCCCATACACCCACACTGCCCCCATACACCCACACTGCCCCCCATACACCCATACTGCCCCCCATACACACACACACTGCCCCCCACACTGCCCCCATACACCCACACTGCCCCCATACACCCACACTGCCCCCATACACCCACACTGCCCCCCATACACCCACACTGCCCCCCATACACCCACACTGCCCCCCATACACCCATACTGCCCCCCATACACACACACTGCCCCCCATACTGCCCCCATACACACACACTGGCCCCCATACACACACACTGACCCCCATAGACCTGTACTGCCCCCCATACTGCCCCCTCATACACACACACTGCCGCCCCATATACACACATTGCCCACACTCACACATACACTGCAATACTCACACACACACACTGCAACTGTTACACACACATACTGTCCCACACATACACTGCATCCCTGACATACACTGCCGCTCTCACACACGCTCACACACTGTCCCCCTCACACACACACTGCACCCCTTACACATTGCACCACTCACACACACTACTGCTCCAATGCACTACTACAGCCCCATTTCCCAGCAGACTTCAGGTAAGTTGTCAAACTGTTCTTAAACGGTTTGACTACTTACTCTGGGAGGGGGTCCCGGCACTATAGACACCATAACCACTACACTGAGCTGTAGTGGTTATTGTGTCTGGATTATTTCTTTAAATAATCTACAAGTGCCCCTCCCGAGATCAGGCTCTGGATCCGCCACTGCCCCACATACTCCTGTCTTCCTGATTCAGCAGCACGCTTAGCTGCACTATCTGCCATCCGATTTCCCTTAGTTACATCACCATCTCCTCTCAGATGCGCTCGACAATGTATGATACCGACTTCTTTCGGCTCCCACACTGCTTCCAATAGTTGTAAGATTTCAGCTGCGTATTTGATTTCTTTGCCTTCTGAATTCAGTAGTCCTCTTTCTTTATACAAAGCTCCGTGGGCATGAGTGGTTAAAAACGCATATTTGGAGTCCGTGTAGATGTTTACTCTTAAACCTTCAGCCAATTGTAACGCTCGTGTCAGTGCTATCAATTCTGCCTTTTGTGCTGATGTTCCTTTCGCCAGTGGCCGAGCTTCTATCACCTTGTCTATTGTTGTCACTGCATATCCTGCATAGCGGATCCCTTCTTTCACATAACTACTGCCGTCGGTATAATATTGAACATCGGGGTTCTGGATGGGAAAATCACGAAGATCTGGTCTACTTGAGAATACTTCATCCATTACTTCCAAACAATCATGTTGACTTTCAGTAGGTTGTGGCAAAAGGGTAGCTGGATTTAAGGTGTTTACAGTCTCTAAATGCACTCTTGGGTTTTCACACAACATTGCTTGATACTTGGTCATACGGCTATTACTAAACCAATGATTTCCTTTGTAATCCAACAACGTCTGTACTGCATGTGGGACTCGTACATAAAGTTCTTGACCCAGAGTGAGTTTATCGGCTTCAGCTACTAGCAGGGCGGCTGCAGCTACGGCTCTTAGACAAGGTGGAAGTCCGCTGGCCACTGCATCCAATTGCTTAGACATGTAGGCAACAGGTCTTTGCCATGATCCCAAGTACTGTGTCAATACTCCCACAGCCATTCTTCTTTGCTCGTGTACATACAGGTAGAATGGTCGTGTGTGATCAGGTAGACCTAATGCTGGGGCACTCATCAAAGCCTTCTTCACATCTTCAAATGCCGTTTGCTGTTCTTGGGTCCATAAGAAGGGGTCGTGCTCTGTACCTTTGATAGCTGCGTACAGAGGTTTTGCCAGTATCGCGTAGCTGGGAATCCATATCCTACAGAAGCCTGCTGCCCCCAAGAATTCTCGCACTTGTCTTCTATTCTTGGGTATTGGTATTTGGCAGACAGCTTCTTTTCTCTCTGGCCCCATAATTCTTTGACCTTCAGAGATATGGAATCCCAGATATTTGACAGTTGGCAAACACAACTGAGCCTTCTTTCTAGACACCTTGTATCCTGCCTTCCAGAGAATGTGTAGTAGATCGTGCGTTGCTTGCTGACAGATTTCTTTTGTAACTGCTGCTATCAACAAGTCATCTACATATTGTAACAATACACACTCTCCTGGGATGGACTCGAAATCCAGTAGATCTTGACTTAGGGCTGAACCAAATAGGGTAGGTGAATTTTTAAACCCTTGGGGCAGTCTTGTCCAAGTCATTTGGCGTTTTGAGCCCGTTACAGCGTTCTCCCATTGGAAAGCGAAAATACATTGACTTTCTGCGGCAATTCGGAGGCAAAAGAAGGCATCTTTGAGATCTAAGACTGTAAAGTAGGTAGCCCCGCCCGGAATTAAAGCAAGCAGGTTATATGGATTGGGTACAACTGGATGTATACTAACAACCGCATCATTGACTGCTCTCAAGTCCTGCACAGGTCGATACTCATCTGTACCGGGCTTTTGAACAGGCAGCAATGGGGTGTTCCAGGGGGAAGTACAGAATTTTAGGATACCATACCGTATGAACTTATCCAGATAGGATTGGATGTTCTTCTTAGCCTTCTGCGGGATGTGGTATTGTCTTAGGCTCACTGGATAAACCCCAAGTTTTAGTTCAATTTTTATAGGTGGAATATTGCGGGCCAGTCCTGGTGGGTTGTTCTCTGCCCAAACTCCTGGTATGTTAAATAATGTCTCATCACTCCTAGGGTTTTGGCTAGTCAACACTGTATAAAGTCGCCACTCTTCTTCCTTTGGTACGGATAATGTCATGATACCTGAAGGTCCATTAAACTTTAAGGATGTTGTTCCATTTGGTAGGAACGTAATCTGCGCTTGTAATTTTGATAGCATATCACGTCCCAGCAATTGGACTGGACATTCAGGCATATAAAGGAATTGATGTCTTACTACGTGGCCTCCCAATGTACAGAGTCGACTTTTAAGAACCGGTTTTTCAGCACTTCTTCCAGTTGCTCCTATCACAGTAATAGTCCTTCCAGATGGAGGAGCAACTAGATTAGTCACCACTGAATGTTCAGCACCAGTGTCGATCATGAACGCACTCCTTTTTCCCCCTATTGATACATCGACCATAGGCTCCGCTCGACCAAGGGGGATGGAGCCCGGTCGGTATCAATAGTCCTCCATGACCGTGTCAGCCAATCCCACAAAGTCCCTACCTTCTCTATCGCGGGACCTTTGCGCTGCTGGAATATACCTGTCTTCCCTAACACTTCCTCTGTTCCCATTACTCCCTCTATTACCATTACTCCCTCCGGGGCCTCCTCTACCTCTCGCTCTGCCTCTAAAGTTTCCGTAACCTGTCCTAGGTCTGTCTCTCTCACACTGTTCTCTTCGAGGACACTCATTTCTCCAATGCCCTTCTTCCCTACAGTATGCGCACTGATTTCTACTTAGAGGTTCCTCATTCCATCTACTATCGCCTCTATCTGGGCCCCATCTATCTATGCCTGCGATCGCTACCGCTAGCATATCAGCCTTTTTACGCATCTTGCGCTCTTCCTCTTTCTTACTTTCTGTTTCCCTATTCATATAAACCTTATTCGCTACCTCCATTAGTTGGGTGATTGACATACCTGCAAACCCTTCTAACTTTTGTAGCTTGCGCTTAATATCTCCGTAAGCTTGGCTGACAAAGGCGGAGTTCACCATTCGTGAATTGTCTGCATCTTCCGGATTAAAGGGGGTATACAAGCGGTATGCCTCCAATAATCGGTCATAAAAGACACTGGGCGCTTCATCACTTTTCTGAATCACCTCAACTGTCTTTGACATGTTAATAGCTTTCTTTCCTCCGGCTTTCATGCCAGCAATTATAGCGTCTCTATAGGCTCTGAGTTGAACCATATCAGCACCATTTACATTCCAATCGGGATCGGTGTTGGGATAATGTGTTGCGGCCCATGCTGATGGATTGGCTTGGTTTAAAGTACGGGCTTTATCCTCTAGTGCTTTAATGGCCGCTTGGTTAATCCTTGTCCTTTCCTCATTGTTGAATAAAGTCATTAATAACTGCTGGCAATCAGCCCATGTCGGGTTATGTGTCTGTACTATTGAGGTGAACAGATCAGTCATAGCTTGTGGTTTCTCAGTATACGAGGAATTGTGGGTCTTCCAATTTAAGAGATCGGTTGTCGTGAATGGGACATATACAAAGACTGGGTCAGCATGTGCCATTTGGCCTGCGGCATCGATATAGGCTGACCCAGGATTCAGACGAAGAGGCATCTGATAGTGTTTTAATTGTTGGGCACCGGTCAACTGTTGGGTCTGTATGGGGCTACGTGGAGGGGCGTCAGTCATAGGTTCCAGTCGGGGAGAAATAGGGTATGGGGATGTGGGAGCTTGGTTTTGGGAAAAGGTTGTAAATAAAACACTTCGAGCCGAGCTAGATGAAGCTTGACCGGAAGTCTGAAGTGGCGCCAAATCAGGATATTCGTTTTTAATGGGGGTTGGTTCTGATTCCGGAAGGGGAGATTTAGTACGAGGGGGGGTGGATCCTGTACTGGAGGAGGAAGCGGAAGTGGATGGGGGTAATGAGGGGAGGGTTGCAGGACTTCCTGCATTTGCGTCACTTCTTCTTAACGGAAAGTAAGGGGGCGGCAAAGGGATCTCGGACTCAGGGGGCGTGTCCAAAATGGGCCTAACACCAGTCCTAGTGGACGAACAAGTCCTAGCTACCATGAGGCGACATTGCTCCTCGTGGCATGTCCGGAGCCATTTTGGCGAGTCATTTACGGCCTGTCTCCAACAATCAATATAAGGAAACTGGCCGTAAAGTTCAGGCCTACCTGATACAGCCACGTGTAAGCGCTGTACCAGAGTTGGATCCAAACTGCCACGTGGCGGCCATGCCGCAACCAAAGTGGGCCACTCCCTAGTACACAAAGTGACCAAACGTACAGGAGACATTTTAACCCCAAAATCACATGTCTTGAATCCCTTTTTAAAATTCTTCACCATACAACCTAAGGGATCCGGAATCGTTGACTGCGACGCACCCATACTTAACAATGGAACGTCGTCGACAACGAATACTATACACGCGTACTATTCAACAGTCACACCCGTTTCCTCTGGCAACAGCACCACGTGGTACGGTTACCAAGTGAAACGTACACAATAACACAATAAACACTCAGGGAATTCCCGTACACACACAGCTGTTACACCAGTCACTAGATAATCAATATTATGCCCTTTGGCGTAACTATACAGTCACCCACGCTATAATTCTCTATATACGAATTACCCGTCTATAACACACCCAGTAACATCGTCTTTTACAAATAGCGGTTACAGTACGGTTAGCATAGGTCAAAGCACAAGTTAAGGTCACAATACAATTATTAGTGGTTATGGTGTTAAACATGCAATGGACGACAATGATTAGTACTTATATACAGTGTCAGTAAATATACAGGGTTATGGTACCGTGCACTATAATACAGCAACACACTATTAACACTCTCGCTAGACGGCTGAGCTCGCGCTATCTAACAAGATATACACTTTACTAAACAATCTTTATCACATTTACAATTCCCAACTAAACTATTGGCCAGTACCTTGAATGGACTACCTAAAAACAATCTACATACGTTTTGGTTAGCCACACTGCCCAAGCACCACATATAGCGAGCTAGAGGACCGAATTTACACAGGCGCCTCTTAGTCGATAACTATCAAAAATCTAATGGGGTTCCAAATTTACACGCCTTCCCACTTAGCCAAGATAGGTTGAGAGCTAGCGAACCGAATTTACACAGGCGCCGCTTAGTCTCCCGGTCCCTCCGACCTAGCGAACAAAATATACACCCTAGAACGCTAGTCTAGACAAGACACCGGTGTCCGGCTAGGGCTATTTACACCAGAGCCCCGCCTGACTAACAAAATCAAACGGTCTGACTAAAGAGCGTTCGATCGAGCGGTGCGCCTTCGCTCCTTCCCTCCGACAGAGGGGGCAGATACACAGATTCAAACCCCTTTGGGCCTACCGCACAATCGGTATACCCCTAGTGGGTCCTGCCGTCTAAAACAGCAGTTGTCTTACCTCCTCGTTCCTGAACCTGAGTTCACACTCATCGACGGGGACACCCCAGCACTTCTCACGTAGAGGCCGATGATCTCCTGGACAACAGACCAGTGGCGCCGAGACGAAGGGAGGTCCACGCAGAAGTTCAGGGGTGCAGCCGTAGAGAACGTGGGCAAAGATAGACCGTCTCACGCCTCTGCCTCTCAGCTACCGTTGAACGATGAGCTTCCCGGCCAATGCACCAAATGATACCGGAGAAACTGACGGAAGCCAAGCACAGAGAGATGGACACAGGTTTCTTCAGGAAGGAAGAGATTCTTTATTGGATCACCGATCGGGACTCAGAGGGACTAGCGTCACCAAAATACAGCAAGTTCTGAGCCCCGGACAATAGTGCAGGCTCCTTATATAGGCACATAACTCCTCCCATATTAAGCTCCACCCGCACATTCTCTTAACCAATCAACACAAATAAGAATTAACTTCCTGCTTGACCGCATGGCTTGTCCAGCACAATGGAGGAGGGGGAATACTACATCCTGTATTCTTGCACATGCTCCGTACACTACTGATCGTATCTTGCCTCGTGCAACCAACTGATCGATACGTCAGCATATGCATGTACACATGCCACGTGGTAATCTCGGCCTACTAAATTTATTTTTACCGAGATTCCACCACAATATCTCATCTGTATACTTGTAGGCTATTAGCTTGACTACAAACACTGGTCAAAATTAGCTTTTTGCCTTACCCTACAAAGGAGAAAAAGCTTTGATTGTATTTATTTTACGTTGTTATTATACACTTTTTAGCCTTTTAGCGCTTTATTGCTGTACCAATAAGATTCCTATGCTTACCTAGTATAAATCATAAACGACTGTCTAACCAGACTTTCTAGAAAGGGTGGTGCATGTTTTTTGAAGATAAAAACCCCAAAACTTGTATCTCTAGTTAAGTATTTTGCAGGTTATAATCAGGTGGGAGGTCTTGCTCAGGAGGAAAACATGCACAACATTCTGGGAACAAAGACATAAATCAGATCAAACAAACATGAATACACATTACTGATCCTTGTTTCCTTACCATGACAGCTCACAGACACCCATACATAACAAGAGCCCTGCCCCATCACTATTTATTGAATTCATAGACAGGCTGTTCATTTCGGTCAATGGAAAAAGTCTAGTCATTTTATAATAAGAAGCGCGTGCGTACGTGTGTGTGTTTTTATGTATTTATTTATTTTATTTTTTACCTGAAAAGTATGTCACATTCCGGGTTCTACTGATTAATAAAGACATGTGTTTTAAAAAATGAACTTGTATGTTTCACAGACCTCTTAATCCATAGAATATGCCTGCAGGTGTGGATGTATGCTAAAAGAAGATTATATTTCTCAATTTCCAATTGGTTCTGTTTGTTTTCATGCCATTCAACATTGCTATTTCTCCACAAATCGAATAAATGACTTAATGTGTTAAACTCATTTAGTTTTCACCATGTGTATTTATGTATGTCAGTCTTTGCTTTTATTTCCAAAAAGGTTGTTCTAGAGAGATGTGAGAAGTGAACCACAATTTGCTGAAATGTTTCTCCTATTGAATTTATGCAAAATCTTCTAGCTAATTATGGAGGAAGGGATTTATTGGCCTAGGTATAATGAGAACCATAATAACACATTTATCTAGTACCGGGTATGGCCCTTTTAATGCACAACACATTTTGAATATTTTATGGGATGGAATCGACATGATGATGAAACTATTTCTTGGGGATTTTGGACCATTATCTTATAATATCCTGACATTTCCAGCAAATAATTCAGACAGACAAGCATATCATGAATGTCCCAATCGACCTCATTCCAAAAAGAGCAGTACTGTGGAACCAGCTCCTGATGACATAAGCTGTATGCCAAGGAGCATGATCATGCAGTAAGTTACTGTCCCAAACTCTGGTTATATAGGCATGCACTGTCTTACACTGTGAGGGCTATTCCCTAAACATCAAATTGTAATATTTGCAATACTGAATTGCAAATTGTGGTTAAAGTAGCTTTTGCCTATAGCTTGGAGAATTGTTCTGAATCAGGACTTTAAAAAAAAAAAAAAAAAAAAGTCTTGCCATTAATTCAGTTCTCAATTCTCATCAAATTGGTGCATAATGGGTAGATCCCAGAGTCAACCAAGTAATGCTGTTACTATGACAATGTACTAATAAATGCCGAAAAAATATTCCCCATACAAATGCTCTGCAACCCCCTGCCTGTAGGGTTTACTCAATGAAGATTGTTAAAACAGAAATCAAGATTTATAATGCCAAGCAAACCTTGACCAATCTGAAGTATACAGGTGAGCCTTATAATCTCATTTTCCTATTCTTAGCTGACATTTTTGGACAATATGGTCTCCTGCTGCTGCTGCAGTCAGTGTGCCATGTGTTTTTTAGACATCATTTTAATAGAGATGGAGGGCACAAGGCAATATGATTCAATGTACAAGTATGTAATGGAACAATGTCACCAAATGATTTAACATAGTAATATATAAAATCCTGGATTAACAGACATATACAGATGAGAAGGAGCAAAAGCGAAAAACAAGAAGAGAAAATGGAACTGGGAGGAACAAGGACACAATTTGATAGCTTCCAGGCTGCTGGACAACTGCCTTGTTTCTTAGTTTCTTGCCATATAGTCCTTGGCACAGATTTTGTTGTGAGCTAATAAAACTCCCCTGACTCTGGCCATCAGTTTGTCTATCAGACAGGTGTCGCTCAATTTTCAGACTACACTAAACCAGAAGGAAATACTGATGTTGCTCTACTACACGCTCTGCATGGAGATGCTGAACGCTCCTCATAGAGATGCCTTGGATAAAAGCATCACTATGAGGAGATGCTGGTTGGCGCAGTGTGGCGTTTTGCCGCACATGCTCAAAATCCTCTCAATGATTTCATATGGGAAAGCACTGAATTGGCTGGGATGAGCAAGGAGCAAGGAGACTTGCACGGTGTTGGAAAAAAGGTGAGTAAATACCCTTTTTAATGGTGGCAAGGATACCTAAAAGGCTATTTTAAACCTACAGACAGTTTTTGTGGAGGAGGAAGGAGTGAGAGAGCTTTCGATCCATAGAATGCAGATAGCCTACTTTCCCATGGGATTTTTTTGACCTTGTGGTTGTGAAAATAACTACATAGAATCATGGGTTTCCTAACCTGTCCTGTTAGATTGTTTCCCAGCTTCACGACTGAAAGTCCCTTCAACACAATGAATATCCTACTAAACTACTTCTTTGGACTCTAGAGTTGAACTTCCTGACAGGTGATCTCTCTTACAGCTCCTTTTCATGTCACTGTTTTCTCTTTTTTTTAATGCAAAATTGATTTTTTTTTTCACTGACCTCTGCTCTTAGGAAGGGCAGAGGTCAAAAAGCAGAACTGATGTGTTTTCTTTCTTTGGTTATTAGAAACTCAAATTGTCTGAGAGTAGACCTGCAGGTGCTTTGACTCTCTGTGTAATTTACCATGACAGCCCATAGGCAGTCTGTCCAAGGCGTCATGAGTTAGCATGCTGTATTTGTATACACCTGTAATTGTTGCATAAAACTGGCCAGAAAGAGCACATTCCACAAAGAAAATGGCTGTAGGGAAGGAATTTTGCACCGTAATCACTCAGCAAGAGGAAGTGGTTATGCTGCTTAGAGTGGCCCTTAAATTAAAACGTACTGCTTCACTAGGCAATACTGCATGACAGAAAATACACATGGCTCGATTTATATGAGCTGTTTCATTTTATTTAGAGTACTAATAAATTGTGCCACATTACGTATTAAATGTTGTGCCTGGAGTGGTTATGGTAAGATCGTTTAATTAACACCCCCAGTCAGTGAGCCCACCTCTGTATGGCATTTCATAGCTCAGTGGAATTAACAGAAGTTCCCTGTAGAAGCTTCTGTCAGCAGGGTAGGCGGCTATGGACCTTCAACACGGCCCAAGCACGTCAAACTATTGTTAAACTATTTCAATACTTACTCTGGGGTGGCACCAGGGCACTCCTGGTACTATAACAGCTACAATGGGCTACAATGGGCTTTGTCCCTGTTTCCTTTAGACCCGCCCACTGCCTGCTGACATCAGCAGAAGTGGTAGCCTGAACCAATCACAATGCTTCCCCATAGGATTGGCTGAGACTGACAAAGAGGCAGATCAGGGGCAGAGCCAGCATGATTCAAACACAGCCCTGGCCAATCAGCATCTCCTCATAGAGATGTATTGAATCAATGAATCTTTATGAGGAAAGTACAGTGTCTGCATGCAGAGGGAGGAGACACTGAATGTTTGGCTGCATTTTAGGCAGCCATGACCCAGGAAGGATCTCTAACAGCCATCTGAGGAGTGGCCAGTGAAGGTATCACTAGGCTGTAATGTAAACACTGCTTTTTCTCTGAAAATACAGTGTTTACAGCAAATAGCCTGAAGGTAACGAGTTTACTCACCAGAACAATTTCAATAAGCTGTAGTTGTTCTGGTGACTATAGTGTCCCTTTAACATTGCAGCACTAGGTGCAAAAGAGACACAGCACCCAGACCACTTCAATGAGCTGAAGTGGTCTGGGTGCCTCCCTTTGAGAACTGAAACTGTTACTCATTGACTCCTAAATATTGTACCTGTGCATATATATCCACATCCAGGAACACCAAGGATATGACCTCGGGCAACACAGCACAAGTGCATCATTCAATGCACTTGCGCTGGGCACAGGCACTAGAATCATGCAGAGACCACTTAAGCAGCACTCTCTGCAGGGTCCTGAAGGCTGAGGTCTGGCCAGGCACCCCCCTTCAGTCCTGCATTGGGGGGACACAAACCACGTCACGGGTAATGCCACCTTTCAAGCCTGCCCACATGTCCCACTTTGCATATGTCCACTGTTGTGAGGTATGGTTAAACAGTACGTTGTGGGTAGTTATTATAATGATATTATAATATAGACCAAAATTTAGCAAAACTGGATACTTTTTCATCTGTTTTTTGACCTACAGTTTGTCAAACCTACCTCAGCTTACTCAATATTTAATTTTAACCTTTTTCATTCCAATAGAGTGCATCATTTGTTCATTGTTAACTAATATAGTTAATGTGTAATATTGGTTTGTTAAACTATGTGCTAGATGACTAGGATATATGGAAATACTGACCTTTCAGTCTGTTCTAGCATTTTCAGATCACTTGTTATATGGAGGAAATGAAAGGTCTTACAAAACCGATCTTTTTATCAGTTTTCCCTTCAATTTGCTGTTTAAGGAGAACGGTTTTGAGATATTTCATTCATCTGTGTAGAATGTGTGGGTTGCTGACTGTTTGACATTTGTGACTCACTTAGATGTGCTCTCTGTGCCCTGCACACAAATCACTTTAGGCCCTTTCTGCAGAGTATGTGTTTGAATACGCAGGCCGTACTGGCTGGACCTGTTTATGACCATTTATGACCCTCAAATGAAAAGTTTGGTTGGCTTGGTTGTTAACAATAGGTTCTCTTCATTTTAAAGAAATTGCAGATAGAAAGTCACTTCAAAAAGTCCAATTTCTGCAGACCAAAAAAATTAAAAGAGAGAATAACAGAGAGGATTCCTATGAATGCATAGTACGCTGTAATTCATATTAACTTGCTAACAAACAATGATATAATTCCATCTAACAATTGAGCCTTAAAACAGTGGAAAGTCCATCATAGTTTTTTTCATTTTCCATGACAGCAATGCCATATTGATCTGTTGAGAAATTGGGAGAACACTCCATCCTGGCACAAAGTCTAAAACAGCCAAACAAAATGTTTAATCACTATTATATTGCTTTAGATTTTTGTATAGCTTTTGTAAAATGGGTATTTTTTCCTTTGAAGAAAAATATATCCAATATTCCATTCTGAGTCCTAAGAGTTGAAGGAATATTCTAAGCACCAAAACAACTTTAGTTTAAAGAAGCAGTTTTGGTGTGTAGATCATGCCCCTGCTGTCACACTGCTCAGTTCACTGCAGTGTAGTAGTTAAATTACTTTGTTTATGCAGCCATAGACACACCTCCCCTGGCTGTGACTCAAAAAAAAAAATAGTTTTTGCAGCACAGTGTGTTTACATTAGAAGTTCTTCTCTCCTGCTCTGCTAGCTGAACTGTGAACTGTGTGGCTAGGACAGCGTAAAAAAATGATTCAACTCCTAAATGATAGCAGCATTTGATTAGAGGAGAGTGGTGTTTGATCATGAATGCGTAGTTGCAATCCATTGCTTCACTATGAGGAGCAATTGATTGAAGGAGATCGCACATGATGTCAGCTTAGATGCTGAAATATCCTAAGAAGGAGCTGGTGGCTGCAGCAGAGGAGCCTGGACAATGGAAACAAGGTGACTACATTTTATTTAATGGATTTTTACCCAGCAAAGGAGTGGGACAGTGATCACATCTATACAAGAGAACCTATAATCCCAGAGTAATTTTTTTTTTGGACTAAAGGTTCTCTATGAAGGGACACTACTGTGACCAGAACAATGACACTATAGTCACCAGAACAACTACAGCTTAATGTAGCTGTTCTTGTATGTATAGAAAAGACTTGCCCACTAGCCTCCCAATGCTTTTCTATGGGAAAGTGTTGGACTGACTGAGATCATCAAGATTAATGATCTCAACCAAGGAGGCAGAGTGGGGACGGGTCCAGCCGTGAGAATACTGGAAATAAGCTGATTAATTTTTCCTTTTACTTTGCTCACATGGGTGCTGGGGCCTAAATAGTGATCTTAATACATGTTTGCATTCCTGGCACTATAGTGTTCCTTTCAGTTAAAGTTGGTTTGGTGCATAGAGTGTGCCTTTAATTGGACAGAATGGTTACACTTCATATACTGTACAGTAAAGGTTAAGATTAAAAAAACACCAAAAGAGCTTGTATAAATGTGTTAGAAATCAAGCAGATTTTGTTTTACATGAATTTTCAATGTAACAGCTTAAGATTTGAGACATAATTAGTGCAGATTCTTATATTATAATTGGAAGGTGTCCCCTCTATTTCTTCTGTGGCAATCTTGTACTCTCTCTACCCTCTTTTGCTTTGTTTTTGTATTATAACTGACCCCTTTTCCTCAAGAGACAGGCTGAGATTGCTTGTTTTTTTATTTTTCAAAATGGTGGCAGCACATAAACTCTAGACTCTGCTTTAAAGGGACATTAGAACCAAATAAATAATGCATATGTTTATGGCTACATCTACGATAGACAGAGACTACCTTCCCGGATAGAAAATAGACAGACAGATGAAAGGCATGCATGAAATACATATAAACAGAACAATACTTTGACAATGCCTATGCTTTTTAAATCTGTGCTAAACACTTAAAACACTTTAGACACTTTTAAAACACTTAAGTCACTTAACACTTCAAGCACATTAACCACTATAGCCCGCTTTCAGCACAGTATGACAATGACAAATCACTGCATGCTGGACATCCACAATTAGCGTCCCTGCATCCAGTCTTTCCAGTTATGTATATAGAGCTTAGCAGGGCATTCATTGGGGATTGAAAGAATCAGCATTCTCAGTCAGTAAGTGCTGTTCTGGATTAATCAGGGCACTATTTGCACAATAACCGCTAAAGCCATAGGTATGCCCCTTCTTGGTCTCTCCACTCTGCCCATGACCTTCTCCTGTCTGCTGCTTGCACCCATATGGCCAACTCAGGCTTGCAGGACTTCTCGCGAGAGGCTCCCTTCCTATGGAATAGCCTGCCTACCGCCATCAGCCTCTCCCCTAGTCTTCAATCGTTTGCCTTAAAACCCATCTCTTTAGGAAAGCTTATGGCCTCCCAGAGTAACCTCTACCTTACATACCTGTCGCTTGCTCTCTCCTAAAGGGCAGCACTTTACTCTCTCCTCCAGCTCTGCTTCACTCCCACCTTATTTGATTGCTGTTTCCTGTCCTAATGTGTTTTATACCCCACCTCCTATAGACTGTAAGCTTGTTTGAGCAGGGTCCTGATGCTCGCTGTGGCGGAACCAGCCTCGCCACTGGGCATTGGAGAAGACTGATTGCCAGCCTCCTGCCCTGTGACTATGGCCCCATGTTGAAATGCTTGATTTTCCCCTGCAAAGACCCGAAAGCCGGGTCATTCTGTACTTTCTCTATGTGAGCAGTATTATCCCAGATAGCTATGCCATGGAGCCCATTCGTATAACGAAAGACTATGTGAAAGACTTTGGCTCCATGGCAATTGAACTGTATGTATGTTATCTGAGCGCCATTCAGTCATAATGTGCGCTCAGATCTAAGCTATCTGGGGATATATGAATGTACCTGTTTTATGCAATAGCTGCACCGTTATATATTTTTATGTATTTTATTGTATTTTGCTACCATGTGGCTAATGGAGTTTTGCCTCTGTCCTTGGAGATAATTGGATTACTTCCCAATTATCTCCAGGATAGAAGACTCGGTGGAACTGGTTTTGGGCAGAAAAGCCATGCTTCATTTGGTCAAATAGGACTTTCCCTTAACTTTTTAACCCCTGAACCGATTTCCCTGATTTTTGAGTATGTGTATATTTCAAGCATGCTGATACTGAAAATGTATGTTTTATGTGAATGGCATGTATATTTTGGAAGTTAATATTTTGTAAAAACTGTATTTCTCTGCCTGTGATAATTATATTACCCATTGTGTTCAGTAATCATATCACAGGCAGAGGGGAGGATATTGTGTGGGAGTGTCTGTGTGCATTGTACGAATTGATTGGTTGTATTTCAAAACTCTGTGGGCAGTACTATGTTTGTGGATTGTGAATAAAATAGGCTGTATGTGCCAGGAGTGTAAGCTGATTGTATGCTTTTCCTGTTCAGCTGTTTACAGCATTCATATGCTTGAGAGCATTCACATGCTTCTCCGGTTCGGTGGTTGTGGTGTCTGCTGCAGTGCTTGGAGTCCTCAGGAAGCGCTAGGAGCATCCTTCAACAGAGGTACCCAGTCGGGGTGCCTGTCGATCCGTTACACTCGCCTTCCAGATTTCTCGAGGGCTGTACCGTTCCTCGCTTCCCTCCTCCGTTAGATGCTCACCCAGTCTCACTCCTTCAAAAAATCGTTAAAAACCCACTTCTTCATAAAAGCGTATCAATTAAACTGTTAATAGCTCCTGACTGATTCCTCTTCTGCAACTGTCACTAGTCTAATACTATCCTTACCTTTTTGTGTCATTTCACCCCACTCCCTCTAGCATGTAAGCTCATTGAGCAGGGCCCTCAACCCCTCTGTCAGGGCCGGACTGGCCTACCGGGATACCGGGATATTTCCCGGTAGGCCGCCGGCCCTGGGGCCGCTTTGAGATATGGCTGCACTTTCAGCCACAAGAGAAAAAATTATATGTAGCCTGTTGGTCTATGCGGCCGCGGACTCAGCCGCGGCCGCAAGCGCGCCGCCGGCCGCTACTGCGGATTGCTGTAAGAGGATCCTGGAACTGAGGGGGCGCACAGATTTTTCCTGTAAGCCGCCGGATGTGAGCGGCATATGATGACATGACGTCACATCCGGCGACTGCGCGGTGGCAGTTCTACAGTCACTGACTGCACCATTGAGCTGCATCGTGTAGTACAGCAGGTAAGAATGGCTTGGGGGACCTATTGTGTTTTGCATTTGGGGGATGGTGGGGTCAGTAATGCATTAGAGTGGTCAACTGTGTATCAGGGGAGGGGGGGTGGTCAAATGTGTATTAGGGGAGAGGAGGGGAGGGGGGGTCAACTGTGTATTAGGGGAGGGGAGGGGGGACAACTGTGTATTAGGGGAGGGGGGTCAACTGTGTATGAGGGGAAGGGAGGGGGGAGGTAAAATGTGTATGAGGGGAGGGGGGGTCAACTGTGTATTAGGGGAGGGGGGTCAACTGTGTATTAGGGGAGGTCAAATGTGTATTGGGGGAGGGGGATCAACTGTGTATCAGGGGAGGGGAGGGGAGGGGGGAGGTAAAATGTGTATGAGGGGAGGGGGGGAGGTAAAATGTGTATGAGGGGAGGGGGGTCAACTGTGTATTAGGGGAGGGGAGGGGGGGACAACTGTGTATTAGGGGAGGGGAGGGGGGGACAACTGTGTATTAGGGGAGGGGGGTCAACTGTGTATGAGGGGAAGGGAGAGGAGGGGAGGTAAAATGTGTATGAGGGGAGGGGGGAGGTAAAATGTGTATGAGGGGAGGGGGGTCAACTGTGTATTAGGGGAGGGGAGGGGGGGACAACTGTGTATTAGGGGAGGGGGTCAACTGTGTATGAGGGGAAGGGAGAGGAGGGGAGGTAAAATGTGTATGAGGGGAGGGGGGTCAACTGTGTATGAGGGGAAGGGAGGGGAGAGGAGGGGAGGGGGGAGGTAAAATGTGTATGAGGGGAGGGGGGTCAACTGTGTATTAGGGGAGGTCAAATGTGTATTGGGGGAGGGGGGTCAACTGTGTATCAGGGGAGGGGAGGGGGGAGGTAAAATGTGTATGAGGGGAGGGGGGAGGTAAAATGTGTATGAGGGGAGGGGGGTCAACTGTGTATTAGGGGAGGGGGGTCAACTGTGTATTAGGGGAGGTCAAATGTGTATCGGGGGAGGGGTAGGTCAACTGTGTATTGGGGAGGGGTAGGTCAACTGTGTATTGGGGGGGTCAAATGTGTATTGGGGAGGGGTAGGTCAACTGTGTATTAGGGGAGGTGAGGGGGGGGTCACACTGCCCCCACATACACACACTGCCCCACATACACACAAACACTGCCCCCATACACACAAACACTGCCCCCATACACACACTGTCCCCACATACACACAAACACTGCCCCCATACACACACTGCCCCCATACACACACTGTCCCCATACACACACTGTCCCCATACACACACTGTCCCCATACACACACAGACACATACAGTGCCCTACACACACTGCTGCCCCCCCCATACACACATTGCCCCCACACACTGCTGCCCCCCCATACACACATTGCCCCCCACACACACACGACCCCCTATACACACAGTGCCCCCCCATACACACACACTGCTCCACACAGACACACACTGCCACCCTCACACACACTGCCCCCTAACACACACTGCCGCCCTTACGCACTCACACTCACTTCACCGCTCGCACACACACTGCACCTCTCACACACACACTTCACCCCTAACACACACCACTTCTCCTATGCCCTATATCCCAGCAGACCCCAGGTAAGTTGTCAAACTGTTCTTAAACGGTATGACTACTTACTCTGGGGTGGGATCCTGGCACTACTGGCACCATAACTACTACACTGAGCTGTAGTGGTTATTGTGCCAGGATTATTTTTTTTTTAAATAATCTATAAGTGCCCCTCCCGAGATCAGGCTCTGGATCCGCCACTGGGTCTGGCGGCACACTCACGGATACTGACAGGCGTGCAGCTGTCAGTAAGCATTGGAGGAATGAGGATGGGGGCGGAGCTAACTACCATGCTCCCATGCGGTTCCCACAATTCCCAGCACAGCCACACCATAGAGTAGTAATTACTCTATGATGTGTCCATGCAGGGAATTGTGGGAACCGCATGGGAGCATGATGGAGAGAGAGAGACAACATCACATTGCTGTCCCTGCCGTTCTAGATCCGATTTCAGACAAGGTCAGTCTCAGTGGGTGAAGGAGAGAAATAGTGGGAGGTGGAGAAGAGAGACACAGGGGAGAGTGATACAGAGAGCTAGTAGGGGAGAAAGAGGGGGAAGAGAGAGACAGAAGGGGAGTGAGGGAGAAAGAGGGGAAAGAGAGAGACACAGGAGGAAGGGAGGGAAAGAGACAGAGGAGAGAGAGTTAGAAAGAGGGGTAAGAGAGAGGCACAGGGTGAGGGGGGTAAAGAGACACAGGGAAGAATGAGACAGAGGGGTAGTGGGGGAGAAAGAGGGATAAGAGAGAGACACAGGAGGAAGGGAGAGAAAGAGACAGAGGAGGAAGAAAGAGGCAGGGGGAGGGGGAAGAAAGAGACGGAGGAGGAGAAAGAGACAGAGGAGGAAGAGAGAGAAACAGGCGGAGGAGGGGGGAGAAAGAGAGAGGGTGAAAGAGGCACACAGAGGGTCTGCGGGAAGAAAGAGGCACACAAAGGGACTGGGGGAAGGCAAAGAGACACACAGAAGGTTTGCTGGGGGACAAAGAGACATACAAAAGGTTTGTGGGGGACAAAGCTGGGCTGGGGGAAAAATATGCACACAGAGGGACTGGGGAAAACAAAGAGACACACAGAAGGTTTGCTGGGGGGGACTTAGACACACACAAAAGGCGATGGGGAAGAGACATACAGAGGGCTGGAGAAAGGTAAAAAGAGGCACACAGGCTGGGATGAAGTAAAAGATACACGAGGGAGTTAAAAGACACATAAGGGGGGTTCTAAGAGACAGGAGAAAAATTAGAGACAAGATACACTAAACGAGTTAAAAAAAAAATCAAAAGAGGGAATAAGAAACACAAGAAAACAAGCGAAGATGCATTTTTTTGTGTGTGTGTTTGGCGGTGATGCATTTTTTGTGTGTGTGTTTGGGGGTGATGCATTTTCGCCTGTGCTGCCGCGGCGCATTGTTGGGCTGGTATAGAATTTTTTCCAGGGCTGCTTTTAGTTCCCAGTCCGGCTCTGCCCTCTGTTCCTGTGTGTCCAACTTGTCTGGTTACAACTACATGTCTGTTCGTCCACCCATTGTAAAGCACTGCGGAATTCGAGGGCGATATATAAATATCATAATAATAATAATAACCTATCGTTCCTGTAAGTTTTCTTGTAATTGACCTATTTATAGTTAAATCCCCCCTCTTATAATATTGTAAAGCGCTATGGAATCTGTTGGCTCTATATAAATAGCAATAATAATAATAAAGCAGCTTTAACGATTAAGGTGCTTTTAGTATTCCTTTAACTTTTTTTTATACTTGCATGATGTCTGTAGGACCTACAGACCGTGTAGGTTATATACGTTATTTCTTCTTCAGCTTTTTTCTTTCTTTCAGAATTATTTAAATAGCAACAAAGGTCATGTGCATTAATAGTTCAAAACTTCCAAGTATGAATTTATGTATATTTTTATCCTGACTATCCACTGCATTGATCACTGTTTACATAGCATCACCAAAGTGATATTTCATGGCAGTATTTTATAGCTCATCTATTCTGAGAGCAGGCCACAGCCAGTGGAGGTGCTGACATCTCAGATATGAATGACAGATACAACTAACAAAGATCTTAAAGTGACACTCCAGACCACTTAAGCACTCCATATTGCTAAAGTTTTTTATTTGTGAAGAGTGTGTCCTCTTATTTTCATTTAGAAAAGTTCAGATTTAAATAGAATTTGGCACTTTTGTTAATTAACCTTGTTACACCCACTAGCTGTCAATCAGCAACAGGTCCGGTTACTTCCTGGTTTTGTTAGCTCAGTGGATCTAAACTCAAGACGCTACAATTGCTCAGACTTCTCATTGTGCTGCATTGCAAAGTCTGTGAATAAACAGACACAGAAAGTCTGGGTTAGAAGGGGGGGGGGGAATTGCAGAGGCGGCAGGCAAGAGATCTGCAGCATTTGCACATTGTTTTTAGATATACCTCAATGAAAAAACACTTGTAAGCGTCCACAGTCCAGGGTTGGTATGACTGGTATTTGCCTTTAAATACGTTCCATGTGCTTTCTCTGATTGGTAGGAAAATTATATTTCAGCGCACACTTGGTTAGTTGTACTTGTGTTAGAGTTCCTCTATAAATGCATGAATTGTCTTGTGTGAATAATAAAGAATACCCACTTGTTCCTTTAATTCTTAATTCTCTTTATGGTTCTATTACTGCAAATGTCAAGGCATGGAGTTAGGGCAAGCAGTCACTAAAAATGAAACTTTACCTCTGATCATTCTGCATAGGGCAAGATAAAAAATGGACATATAATCCGATTTATCAAACATTCATGTAGTCTGTGTGCTCATTTGTTTTCGGATGCATTGTCTCCGGTATATGTTAAAATTAAGACCATTTCGACTAGACAATTTTTACATGCACTAACTGCATTCCTAAACATGCCATCAGGGTCCTTATAAATATCATAAAGCAGCATAGTTTACCATATTCCCAATCTTTTTTGTTAGTGAGCCTACTGTATGGGACAAAATTACATTATACACTACCCCTCAGTATTAGAATGTAAGAGAAGCCATATAATCGTGCATGCTATTTTATCTTCAAAGTACTTCAGTACATCTGTAAAAAATAAACAGATAAATAAAAAAGTAATTATACATTTGAATTCCAGGTATAACTTAGTGAGGATATATATCATCGAGGACTCCAAGCACTCCACCAGACACCATAAGCACTGTAGTCCCTTAGCCTCCACAGCTTGGCTGGGGTCTCACCGTCCTCCACCCACCATGGACCCAAGACCAGGATTCAGCTTCCAGTGGGTGACCTCTCCTACTCCAGAGAGTATAGCAGGAACAGCTCTTATAAGAGCTAGTGATTAGAACCCAGGGGAGTATAATGAGTATAGCAATCCCCAGAGTTAATATAGCTGTCCCCTCCACCCATGAGATGAGGCTCTATGTTGAGGGTGAAGAGGAACTGATTTTAATGGCGCCACACTTGGCCTTACATGACAATCCCCATGCAAGGGGTACGCCTACATGTACCTGATAGTAGACTGATTTACAATGTCACAGACCAATCACAATAAAGTTACAAGGCACGACACTCCAACACACAGCACACAATCCCTCCCCTCTGCCTGGGAGATAATTGAGTCAGATACTGTATAGCAGAAAAACACCTATTATTATAAAAACCCCAAAGTATCGCAGAAACACATAATATCCCCACAAATGTTGGATCCCCTGATAGCCCTGATCTGAGTGAACAACATATCCAAAAATCACCCAGATCAGTTCAGGGGTTCAGGAATTCTATGGAAGTCATTTATTTGACCAACCGCAGGCACGGTCCCATGCCCAAAACAGTTCCAGAGAATCAGGGCTTGCAGGGTCTAGTTGGGTAGTTTGAAAATGAACAAACTACCAAACAGAGTCAAAAGTCTTACCCTGGAGCTTGTTCCCCTCATCTAGATGAATGATTTCACTGAACACTGCCCTTCTAAGATGTATAGAATCAAACACAGGCAATGATGGAAGTCCAGCAGTGTTCGGGAGTTTCTGTGTCTGATTTTAGTTCCATGAGATTCATGCCCAAACACATCTGCCTGCGTTCATGCGAACAAGATGTCCCCCACCTTGTGGTTGTCCATAGGAATTGCGGCCACCCAGACAAACAATTAGAACACTGCGGTGAGAAATGTTCCGAGTTGTTAATAGGTGTAAACAAGCTCCAGGGTGGTCCTTGGTTTGTGCGGTTGTTCGGGAGTTTGAAGTGCCGATTCAAACTGCTTCGGGAATTGGAAGTGCCGCTTCAAGAGTTTGAAGTGTAGCCATACAAGTCCAAAAAGGCACAAACAATATCTTTAACCAAAGTCTATTACAGGGGCCATAGTCACAGGGCAGGAGGCTGGCAAACAGGCTCCTCCAAAAGCCAGTGGCGAGGTTACTTTCGCCACAATAGGCTCCTGGAGACTGTCTTTTAGCATTAAAAACTGTTTAACACTGAATAGAAGGACAGCATCAGCAGACTGAAGACACGATAAAGACTTCAATGAGATGAACCTCTAACTGTGCCTACAGTCTCCTTTTAAACAGGAACATGCATAATTAATCAAACAAAAAAAAAAACTTGCTTATTTCTTACAGGTAAAATTACTGCATAAATATATCCCACACCATCACCATATAAGTGTCAGGTGTAGCAAAACACAAAAAAAGGTTTCTTTTAAATGCACAGCATTAAAACAAATTCCTGCAAATATACAGACTAGTTTCCTCCCACCGAGTCCTCCTTTCATAGGGCTAGTCCCTTAGTCCCATTTGTGCTTCAGTGGACGTAATCTAGTATTCCTCCCTTATTGGTGTGCTTCCATCTAATCTTGGTCCTGAATTTGCGGCAGGACTCCTCACCTCCAGTGACGCTCCATGCACATAGTATCCAGTGCTTCTATTCTATAAGTGTATGAATCTGTGTTTGTATGTGGCAGTGTGTCGATGTGTGTATATCTGTGTTTATATGCGCCAATGTATGTATCTCTGTGTTAGTGTGTATCTGTGTGTGTGTGTGTGTCTATGTATCTGACACACAGATACACACACACACTGGCACATAGTGGCACACAGATACACACTGACCCACAACTTGACTCACAGATACATACACTCAGGTGCATGCTGACCCACACATCTTGAATCACAAATACACACACACACTCAGAAACACACAGTGACATATACACACACTTGAGCGGCTGGCGCGCGGGGAGCAGTGATCTCCCTGCTCAGCTTCCTCCCGCGCCTCTTAGTGATGCCGGAGTTACGTCATATTCTGGCTCCAGCATCCCTGCTCTGCGCGCAAGGGAGCTGAGCAGGGAGATAACTGCTCCCTCGCCACCCGCGGCCATTTTATTTTTTTAACTCTTGGAAAACGCTGCTGTAAGTGCATTCTTAGTACACATGTTAACTGTATTACACCATATTATTATTATTTTTGTAGATTTACAGTTGTATTTCCATTGTTTACATTGTAAAATGACTGTATAGCCAGAGAGAGAGGGGAAGTGAGGCAAGACTAGAAGATACTCTTTTATGTGCACAAGGACTATAGACAATGAAATGTTACCAGAAAGTCATCCAACACATACAGATTAGACAGTAGTGATTATTGCTAACAGTTTGACAGTATATCCTTTAAATATTATTTTTCTCTTTACTAATTTTACAGACCTACAGGAGCCCAAGTGCCTGCGTATAAAAGCAACCTTGACTTAGCTCTCTAGCTTGGTTCGGAATTATTTCCTTCTTAAGCTTATTTAATGCTGACTAAATTTGCGCTAATTTATGTAAGCCTATTGTCAACATGCCTTTGCTAGAAGTACCAATGATCTAATTCCTCAAACTATTGTAGGCATATATGTAGTCATTACAGATTTATTTCTATTGTATTATGACCTTGCAAGAGGAATTATTATTTAATTACTACCAATCTTTAAATAATAGAGAAAATATTTGTGGAACTTGAGAAATATAGGAAATCTTAAAAGGAACACTTGTCTTCAAGCGGGTGTCAGGCCTACAGCGTGTACTCTGCCAACCTCTGCCAGTGCACATTGCCACTCATATCTGGTGTCACAATAGCGTGCATTTAAAACCAAAAAACTTTTTTCACTGTTATAGATTGAATAGCAGTTAGTTGTCTTCAAGCGGGTGTCAGGCCTACAGCGTGTACTCTGCCAACCTCTGCCAGTGCACATTGCCACTCATATCTGGTGTCACAAGAGCGTGCATTTAAAACCCAAAACATTTTTTACACTGTTATAGATTCAATAGCAGTTAGTTGTCTTCAAGCGTGTGTGTCAGGCCTACAGGGTGTACTCTGCCAACCTCTGCCAGTGCACAGTGCCATTCATATCTGGTGTCACAATAGCGTGCATTTAAAAACCCAAAAAGTTTTTCACTGTTATAGATTGAATAGCAGTTATTTGTCTTCAAGCGGGTGTGTCAGGCCTACAGCGTGTACTCTGCCAACCTCTGCCACTGCAAAGTGCCACTCATATCTGATCTCACAGTAGCTTGCACGCATAGTACCACTAATCCAAAAAAAAAATGACAGGCAGAGGCAGGCCACCCCGCAGGGGCCATCGTGGTCGTGGTGCTGTGATTCCCTTTTGCTCTAGAATAATGCCCAGTTTTCAGAGGCCACGTACCCTGAACTTGAAAAGTTCTGAGGACATAGTTGACTGGCTAACACAGGACACCCAATCTTCTACAGCTTCCGCTCGGAACCTTGACGCACCATCCTCCTCCAGCTTAGCTTCGGGCACCTCTCAAGATACCACTCACCCGCCTGCCGCCACCACCAACACTAGCACCACAGCTGCTTCACTTTATCTGTCAGAGGAGTTATTTTCACATCCCTTTGAAGAAATGAGTGATGCGCAACCATTATTGCCAGAGGATGTAGATAACAGGGATATGTCTCAGTCAGGCAGCATTACACATATGGACGTACGGTGTGATGATGATGATGTTGTACCCGCTGCTGCTTCCTTTGCTGAGTTGTCAGATACAAGTGAAGCGGTTGATGATGACGATCCATCCATGGATGTCACGTGGGTGCCCGCTCGGCAAGAAGAAGAACAGGGCGAAAGTTCAGATGGGGAGACAGAGAGGAGGAGGAGACGAGTTGGAAGCAGGGGGAGGTCGTCGCAAGGAGCTAGTGGCACAGTCAGACAGCATGCATCGGCACCCGGAGTCAGCCCGACAGCACGCCAATCAACGCATGCTGTGTCCACCACCAGAATGCCGTCATTGCAGAGCTCAGCAGTGTGGAATTTTTTTTGTGTGTCTGATTCTGACAACAGCGATGCCATTTGCAACCTGTGCCAAAAGAAACTGAGTCGTGGGAAGTCCAACACCCACCTAGGTACAACTGCTTTGCGTAGGCACATGATCGCACATCACAAATGCCTATGGGATCAACACATGAGTACAAGCAGCACACAAACTCAAAGCCGCCATCCTCCTCCTGGTCCAGCATCTTCAGCCACATCAACCACTGCTGTCCTTCTTGCCCCCACTCAACCATCCGCCACTCCGTCTCTCGCCTTGAGCAGTTCCCGCTCATCTGCCCACAGTCAGGTGTCTGTCAAGGACATGTTTGAGCGTAAGAAGCCAATGTCAAAAAGTAAACCCCTTGCCCAGCGTCTGACAGCTGGCTTGTCTGAACTATTAGCCCACCAGCTTTTACCATACAAGCTGGTGGAGTCTGAGGCGTTCAAAAAATTTGTAGCTATTGGGACACCGCAGTGGAAGGTACCTATTTTCACAAAAGGCAATCCCCAACCTGTACTCGATTGTGCAAAAGGAAGTAATGGCATGTCTGGCA
Source organism: Pelobates fuscus (assembly GCF_036172605.1). NCBI lineage: Eukaryota > Metazoa > Chordata > Amphibia > Anura > Pelobatidae > Pelobates > Pelobates fuscus. The sequence continues at coordinate 131,938,010 of NC_086321.1, forward strand.
CACAGTGTTGGGGCAAGGGTCCATTCTGACCACTGATACCTGGTCTGCAAAGCATGGTCAGGGCAGGTATATCACCTACACTGCGCATTGGGTAAACCTGCTGACGGTTGCCAAGCATGGAATGCGTGGCTCTGCAGAGGAGTTGGTGACACCGCCACGACTTGCAGGCAGGCCTGCTGCCACCTCCTCTACTCCTCCTACTCCATCCTCTTCCATAACCTCCTCGGCTGAGTCCTCTTCTGCTGCTGCGTCTTGCTCCACATCAACGGCACCCCCCCAGCTCCCCAGATACTATTCCACATCACGGATACGGCAGTGTCACGCCATCTTGGGTTTGACTTGCTTGAAAGCAGAGAGTCACACCGGACAAGCACTCCTGTCCGCCCTGAACGCACAGGTGGAAAAGTGGCTGACTCCGCAGCAACTGGAGATCGGCAAAGTGGTTTGTGACATCTGAACAAATTTGTTGGCGGCATTGAAGTTGGTCAAGTTGACACATGTGCCGTGCATGGCACATGTGTGTAATCTGATCATACAACGCTTTGTGCATAAGTACACAAGCTTACAGGACATCCTGAAGCAGGCCAGGAAGGTGTGTGGCCATTTCAGGCGTTCCTACACGGCCATGGCGCACTTTGCAGATATCCAGCGGCGAAACAACATGCCAGTGAGGCGCTTGATTTGCAACAGCCCGACACATTGGAATTCAACACTCCTAATGTTCGACCGCCTGCTCCAACAAGAAAAAGCCGTTAATGAATATTTGTATGACCGGGGTGCTAGGACAGCCTCTGTGGAGCTGGGAATTTTTTTGCCACGTTACTGGACGCTCATGTGCAATGCCTGTAGGCTCATGCGTCCTTTTGTGGAGGTGACAAACCTAGTCAGTCGCACCGAAGGCACCATCAGCGACATCATACCATTTGTTTTCTTCCTGGAGTGTGCCCTGCGAAGAGTGCTGGATCAGGCCGTAGATCAGCGTGAAGAGGAAGAGGAAGAGTTGTGGTCACCATCACCACCAGAAACAGCCTTATCAGCATCGCTTGCTGGACCTGCGGCAACGCTGGAAGAGGATTGTGAGGAAGAGGAGTCAGAGGAGGAATGTGGCTTTGAGGAGGAGGAGGAAGACCAACCACAACAGGCATCCCAGGGTGCTCGTTGTCACCTATCTTGTACCCGTGGTGTTGTATGTGGCTGGGGGGAAGAACATACCTTCATTGAGATCACTGAGGAGGAGGAACGGGAAATGAGTAGCTCGGCATCCAACCTTGTGCAAATGGGGTCTTTCATGCTGTCATGCCTGTTGAGGGACGCTCGTATAAAAAGGCTGAAGGAGAACGACCTGTACTGGGTGTCCACGCTACTAGACCCCCGGTATAAGCAGAAAGTGGCTGAAATGTTACCAAATTACAACAAGTCGGAAAGGATGCAGCATTTGCAAAATAAATTAAAAAGTATGCTTTACACAGCGTATAAGGGTGATGTCACAGCACAACGGGAATCTAACAGGGGAAGAGGTGAAAATAATCCTCCTCCTCCCACGACCACGCCGGCAAGGACAGGACGCTTTAAAGATGTGTTGTTGATGGAGGACATGCGGAGCTTTTTAAGTCCTATGCATCACCACAGCCTTTTGGGATCCACCCTCAGAGAACGACTCGACCGACAGGTAGCAGACTACCTCGCCTTAACTGCAGACATCGACACTCTGAGGAGCGATGAACCCCTTCACTACTGGGTGTGCAGGCTTGACCTGTGGCCTGAGCTATCCCAATTTGCGATAGAACTTCTGGCCTGCCCCGCTTCAAGTGTCCTGTCAGAAAGGACCTTCAGTGCAGCAGGAGGTATTGTCACTGCGAAGAGAAGTCGCCTAGGTCAAAAAAGTCTAGATTACCTCACCTTTATTAAGATGAATGAGGGATGGATCCCGAAGGGACTGACAGTGGGCGATACATTCGACTAAAAAAGGCCTGATGAGATTAGCTGCCTCGGGCTAAAAATGGTCCACACGCTGCTGTATTTTAGCTCTGAATGCCGGTTGACTTGCGTGACTTATCCGCCACCAACTAGGGTTCAAGCCGCAATGTTTTAGGGTACTTTCTGCCTGGGAAACAAACATAATTTTTTCTGGCTGCTGCTATAGCAGCAGCTGCAACAATACCTAATTTTTCAGGCATGTGTACATGCCTAATTTTTCGGGCCTCTGGTGCTGCACTGTGGCTTCAAAAACCAAACCAAAAAAAAAGGCACATAACAGGGATTAAACTGATAGGAATAGTACTACTTAACACACCACTCCTATCTGGTGGCACATTAGATTGCACGCACAGTGCCCCAAATTTGAAGTAGGAGGACCGACCAAGCATCTTTTTCCATCTCCCGGTTCCTAAAATCGATGCCATATACACGTCCCATGATAGGGCGCCATCTCGTTATTCTCTTGGGTGCCAGCTCGTTATTCTCTTTTTCACTTCACTAGGGACACTTTACTGCACTATGGGCACTTAGACCCACTCTTTGTCTTGCACAGTGTTATTCCTAGCCAGCATCTGTGATGGGAAATCAGGCAGTCATCTAAACGTTTAGATTGAGCTTTAGCTTAGAACACCCTTGAAGGTGTTTAAGGAGATTAGGGCTAGTTTAGAGGATTCTTCTAAGACCTCTCTGAGTCTTTATAGCCCTTCTACCTATCCAGCATTTCTGGAAACTAGCTAAGAGAAAGGGTGGCTGTGTGTCTGTGATACATTTAACTTTATATCACCTTATTGACACTTTTTATGACAGCATCACTCCGGTCTCCATACTCTCTGCCTATACCCATCTATTTCCTTGCCCCTGGTAATATTATATAATAGGTAATAGTCTTACCATTATTACACAATTAGCCACTATAGGGGAATGAGTATAGTATCCCTTTGTTATTTATAAATGATACAATAAAGACTTTTGTCCATTACTCAATTTTCTTTAACAAAGGGTACTAACCCTGGTATTAGGAAGCATTACTCTGCATTCCCTTTCTCCCTCTAGAATACACCTATGCTCACTAGGATTTGTAGGTATCACTTTATTATAGTTGTTTAACCTTTTCCTATGCCAGTTTTAGATCTCCTTCTTGGGAGATTTTTTTCTTTTTTCAGTTTATTAGCATACCTGGGTACAAGCCCTCGGTGGGGCTGGCACCACCACCTGACCACATTTCCTCGTTTCTTCCACTCATACCGCTTTTTAAATCTTTGAAGGGGTTTGGCGAAACAAAGAAATAGTCCTCTACTCGTAACAGGGATTAAACTTATAAGAATAGTACTACTTAACACACCTTATAATAACGCAGAGAGAGGAGTCTGAAGAAGAAGAGTCAGAGGAGGAAGGTGGCTTTGAGGAGGTGGAAGACCAAACACAGCAGGCGTCCCAGGGGGCTTGTTGTCACCTTTCGGGGACCCTTGGTGTTGTACGTGGCTGGGTGGAGGAAGACACCTTCAATTACATCAGTAAGGACAAGGAACGGACATGGCTAGCTTGGTATTCAACCTTGTGCAAATGGGGAGTTTGAGGTTGTGCAAATGGATTGTTTGCGGTGCGTTAAACGGGGAGTTTGGTCTGTCACTGTGAAGCGGGCGTAACCCTTACACTACCTGATCGATACAACATCATACAGTAGGTTCCCCCCTCATTATTTTTATGGCCCCCACCCACCGCTCATGGGTGGGGGCGGGCGGGAGGACAGTAGGTCCCCCCCATTTTGATTTATGGCCCCCACCCACCGCGCAGGGGTGGGGGCGGGGGGGGGAGGACAGTAGCCCCCCCCCTTATCCTTATTTACTGAATATTCCCCTGCATAACAATGTTTGGCATTTAGTGAATATTCCCTATTCTGCTCTGTGTCAGTGTGTATCAGGGTCTCTGAGGACAGGTGTCAATCCATATCTGCCAAGTGACCCTATGTAGGGGGAACAGTCCCTATTCTGCTCTGTCAGTGTGTATCAGGGTCTCTGAGGACAGGTGTCAATACATATCTGCCAAGTGACCCTATGTAGGGGGAACAGTCCCTATTCTGCTCTGTGTCAGTGTGTATCATGGTCCCTGAGGACAGGTGTCAATCCATATCTGCCAAGTGACCCTATGTAGGGGAAACAGTCCCTATTCTGCTCTGTGTCAGTGTGTATCAGGGTCTCTGAGGACAGGTGTCAATACCTATCTACCAAGTGACCCTATGTAGGGGGAACAGTCCCTATTCTGCTCTGTGTCAGTGTGTATCATGGTCCCTGAGGACAGGTGTCAATCCATATCTGCCAAGTGACCCTATGTAGGGGGAACCGTCCATTTTCTGCTCTGTGTCAGTGTGTATCAGGGTCTCTGAGAACAGGTGTCAATACATATCTGCCAAGTGACCCTATGTATGGGGAACAGTCCCTATTCTGCTCTGTGTCAGTGTGTATCAGGGTAACTGAGGACAGGTGTCAATCCATATCTGCCAAGTGACCCTATGTAGGGGGAACAGTCCCTTTTCTGCTCTGTGTCAGTGTGTATCAGGGTCCCTGAGGACAGGTGTCAATCCATATCTGCCAAGTGACCCTATGTAGGGGGAACAGTCCCTATTCTGCTCTGTGTCAGTGTGTATCAGGGTCTCTGAGGACATGTGTCAATCCATATCTGCCAAGTGACCCTATATAGGGGGAACAGTCCCTATTCTGCTCTGTGTCAGTGTGTATCATGGTCCCTGAGGACAGGTGTCAATCCATATCTGCCAAGTGACCCTATGTAGGGGGAACAGTCCCTATTCTGCTCTGTGTCAGTGTGTATCAGGGATCCTTAGGATAGGTGTCAATCCATGTCTGTCAAGTGACCCTATGTAGGGGGAACAGTCCCTATTCTGCTCTGTGTTAGTATGTATCAGGGTCCCTGAGGACAGGTGTCAATCCATATCTGCCAAGTGACCCTATGTAGGGGGAACAGTCCCTATTCTGCTCTGTGTCAGTGTGTATCAGAGTCTCTGAGGACCAGTGTCAATCCATATGTCAAGGTGTCAATATGTCATATGTCAGGTGTCAATCCATATCCATTGTGATTTAGGAATGTTAGGTGATTTATGCCTTTTATGGATTAAAACCAGACTCTGCATCAACTGTGTAATTTTCCATGGGAGTTTTGCCATGGATCCCCCTCCGGCATGCCACAGTCCAGGTGTTAGTCCCCTTGAAACAACTTTTCCATCACTTTTGTGGCCAGAAAGAGTCCCTGTGGGTTTTAAAATTCGCCTGCCCATTGCAGTCTATGGCGGTTCGCCCGTTTCACCGGTTCGCGAACATTTGCGGAAGTTCGCGTTCGCCATTCGCGAACCGAAAATTTTATGTTCGCGACATCACTATTCAAGTTGCTAATAGTACAGGGGAACAAGAAAAATATTTAATACATCATGAAGACATACAAGATAGACTTGAAACTTTGTATAAAACAGCTGAGCTGAAAAACAAGGCAACAATGTATACGAAAGGAAAGTATCAAATGAACACTGGTACCATTCATCATAAATTGCAACAAAATGAGTTAAATAAAGAGAAAAGAAATGTTGAAACAAGTCCCAGCAAACGTATTCTTTATGCAGGGAGTCCATGAGAATATCAAACTGACGAGACTACTAGCATCAAATGCTTCTACTTAGGTGGGTCCTTGGTTTGTTGGTCTTGTCGTTGAGTACGGCTATAGTCTGTAAAAAACAAAACAGAGAACAGTTATCAAAAGGTTGAATAAGCATCATAGATTCCTGCAAACTCTGATTTGTCCTCCGGGAGGCATAACCACCTAGCAAAGCTAGTGGGTAAAATAGCACACACCTGGTGGTTGTCCTAAGAAACTGAAGGCGTTCAACTTCTGATGGCCTCCAGTAAAATCTAACAAAGGTTTTACTGGACAACCATCTTGCAGCTTTTAAGATAGTAGGGAGAGGAAGGCCCTTTCCTGCTGCTTTAGTAGCCGAGGCTCCCCTAATTGAATGGCTTTTGAACACTGAAACATAAATTCCAGCCGAAGACATGGCGGAAAGTATCCAGCCTCTAATTGTATTAACCTTGGCTGGACGAAAGGGATTCCTTGATGTAATGAATAATTGACTGACATCATTTCTAAATACAGCAGAAAGTTGAAGGTACGATTGTAACAAACTGACTAAACATAAGCCTGGTTCGGAAGGATCTTGGACCAAGTCCAATTCTACCGGACCAGGAGAAAAATGGGATGTTTTTTGTCTGCCTTTTAGTATAATATGGAAACCTCCCGGGGTCCTGGACAACCAAGGTTCTGAAATATGGATTTGAGTTAACTCTGCTCCACTAGCTGCCAGGGCCAAGGACAGCAGAGAAGCCAACTTAATAGCAGTCCATCTTAAATCAATTTTAGCATTATCCAAAGACTTTAGGAAATTTAATAAGACATCTACATCCCAAGTAGATGTGTAGCGTGGGGTATATGGGCGGCAGACGGATAACCCTTTTAGTAATCTCAAATACAGGGCATCCTGAGTAAGGTTGGGGATCAGGAAGTTTAAAGCAGATCCGTAGGTCTTGATTGAACTGACAGATAAACCAGAATGGAACTTAAGGGTAAGAAATTCTAACGCCAAAGGAATGGTATCAGATCCTTGTGTGTTAGACAGAAAAGAAACCTCCCATTCTATGAATTCCTCGTTCATCTTTCTATATCTTACCCTAGTTCTACGTCTTAAAGATGAGTTAATAATATCCAAGACCTGATCCGATAAAAGGGGATGTGTTAACAGCCTACCAGGGCTGCGATCCACATCAGCTGCGGGAGCTTGAGCAGAAGATCGCTGGTTCCCTGAAAGCAGTCCACTGTCATGCCCAATACGATCTTGGCTCCCTTGACTAACTGATGGATCAAGGGATACCAGGGTCTGGAGGTCCATACTGCATAAACGAGAACTAAGCTCTGCACCCTGTCCCTGCGGATCTTCTCCAGCACTTTTATCAGTAAAGATGGAGGGGGGAAAGCATAAGCAGGGCCGGTGCAAGGATTTTTGCCGCCCTAGGCAAAAAAAATTTGCCGCCCCCCCATATGTCCAGCCCACCATGTGACATCACAATGCCCCACCCATATGCTCTGCCATATGGGCCAACGCCAGTCTTCACAAAGTGTCTTATCTGAAAAGACAGTGTGTTTACATTAAAAAGCCTACAGGCACAGGCTATAGACACCAGAACCACTACATTATGCTGTAGTGCTTCTGGTGACTATAGTATCCATTTAATGTGAGGTAAATTAGAGATTAGTGCCACTAATAATATATTGGATTGCCTACTTACCACCAGATGAGGACAAGAGGCTGATGATGGGCTCAGTCTGGCTCCACAGGTCTGGTGTAGAAGAGGCTCTCTGGAGACTGTTTTTAACAGTGCTCACAACAATTAACGAACAGGATACAGCTCCATTTTTTAGGGCCCCTTACACAGCTCAAGGTCTGGGCCCCCAGGGGGCATACGCCTACAATGCCCACCCATAAATCCACCTACATGGCCCATCCATGAGTTGGGGATGTTTTATGTGTGCAATTTGTGTAAGGGATGTAGTGTGTTTATAGGGGATGTAGTGTGTGTTTGCGTGTAAGGAATGCATTGTATGTTTCTGTGTGTGTGTGTGTGTGTGTGTGTGTGTGTGTAAGGGGTGCAAGGTTTGTGTCTGTGTATGTAATTGAATGCAGTGTGAGTCTGTAAGGGGTGCATTAATTATGTAAGAGAACGTAAGGGTGCATTGTGTGTTTCGGGTGTGTCTGTGTGTGAGTAGGAATGCATTGTATGTTTCTGTGTGTGTGGGGGGGTGCATTGTGTATGTGTGTAGTGTAAAAGAGAGGGTTTGTGGGGTAGGATAGAGACTGGGAACAGCTCTTTCTTTTTTAAAAAAAAATTCATAGTGCTCTCCCCTCAATTATTGATTTCCCCTTCCCTTCTGTCCCTCCGTGTTCTCCCCTTCTGTCACTTAGTGCTCTCCCTTGACCCCCTGTCCCTCTGCAGTCCCCCTTGGTGGTCTTCTCACTCCCCCCTCCCCCCTTAGTGGTCCTCCCTTTCCCAAACCCCTTAGTGGTCCTCCCTCTCCCAAACCCCTTAGTAGACCTTCCCCTACTCCCCCCACCCCTTAGTGGTAATCACCCTCCTCCCCTCTCCTTAGTAGTCCTCCCTCCTTACCCCCCTTTGGTGGTCCTTCCCCCCCTTAGTGGTCCTTATCCCCCCTCCCTCCCCTAGTGGTCCTTATCCCCCTCCCCTAGTGGTCCTTATCCCCCCTCCCCTAGTGGTCCTTATCCCCCCCAACCTCCCATAGTGGTCCTTATCCCCCCTCCCTCCCCTAGTGGTCCTTACCCCCCTCCCCTAGTGGTCCTTATCCCCCCCTCCCTCCCATAGTGGTCCTTATCCCCCCTCCCTCCCATAGTGGTCCTTATCCCCACTCCCATAGTGGTCCTTATCCCCCCTCCCATAGTGGTCCTTATCCCCCTCCCTCCCATAGTGGTCCTTATCCCCCCTTCCCTCCCATAGTGGTCCTTATCCCCCCTCCCTCCCATAGTGGTCCTTATCCCCCCCTCCCTTCCATAGTGGTCCTTATCCCCCCCATCCCTCCCCTAGTGGTCCTTATACCCCCCTCCCTTAGTGGTCCTTATACCCCCCTCCCTTAGTGGTCCTTATACCCCCCCTCCCTTAGTGGTCCTTATACCCCCCCTCCCTTAGTGGTCCTTATACCCCCCTCCCTTAGTGGTCCTTATACCCCCTCCCTTAGTGGTCCTTATACCCCCCCTTAGTGGTCCTTATACCCCCCTACCCCCCCCCCTTAGTGGTCCTTACAACCCCCCCTTAGTTGTCATTACAACCCCGCCCCCCCCCTTAGTGGTCCCAAACCCCCCCCCCCTTAGTGGTCCTTACCCTCCCCTCCTGCCCATGTAGCGTGGCCGGGCGGCACTCAGTGAGCACTTCCTGTCATTCCGCCGGCGGCCGGGTACAGGAAACAAAGGTTCCTGTCCCGCGTTCCGCGCCGCCCGGCCACGCTACATGGAGAGACCGGCAGGAGGGAGCGCTCTGCGCTTCCCTCCTGCCGGTCACTCAAACCCGGCCGCCCTCCGTGCAGCAGTGCTGCACCGCCTGGTGCTTGTTAAAGCGCTCAGGCAGCGCAGCATGAGGAGGCGCAGCGGGGACAGGGATCCGGCGCCCCCTGGTAAGTTGCGCCCTAGGCGGCTGCCTAGGTCGCCTTACAGGTGGCCCCGGCCCTGAGCATAAGGGGCTGGAATATCCGTCCATTGGAAAGACATTGCATCCATTTTCCAAGCTCCCTTTGTCCAGGTCCGGGAGACGAACCTGGGAGTTTGTGCAGATGTTTGGGATGCAAACAGATCTACCTGTCTCTGGCCAAAATTGCTTTCTATCCGTTGGAAAAGAGCAATCTTTAATTGAATCGTTGCCAGGGACAAACTTTGGCGAGAGAGAGAGTCTGCAAGCTCGTTCGCTTCTCCCGGAACATATTCTGCGAATACCTGAACATTGCTTGCTAAGGCCCAAGACCAAAGATCTAGAGCCTCTAAGCAAAGACCCCTTGATCTTGTGCCCCCTCTGTGGTTTATATAAGCCACCGCTGTCCTGTTGTCCGATTGGACTTTTACCGACGTCGGTGACTGGTTTAGAGGAACTAGGCCCTTGAGAGCTAATTTTATAGCTCGTAACGCCAAAATGTTTATATGGAGGTGACTCTCTTGGTCTGACCAGATTCCTCTTATGGCGTTCTGGGTTGTAAACGCACCCCAACCGTGACTTGAGGCATCTGACGTCAGAGTGACTACCGCAGGCTGCTCTAACAGGGGACGAGGAAGTGGAATTTCTAACTCCAGAATGGACTTCAATTCTTCTCTGACCTTCTTGGGGAGAACACATTTTGATTCCCAATGGCCGCCCTGTCTTAGTCGGTTCCCTACAAACAGCTGACTTCTTCTGCAAAGTAAGGGGGAATTGTTGTATGCTGGTGTTAAAGCTATTAATTTCCCGATAATCTTTGCTAGGTCTCTCAAGGACCAACTCTGGTGCTGGAGAGATGAGTTCAGATGTACCAGTAATTTGTCCCATTTGTCTTGAGGGATTCCAAGAGACATAGTCCTAGTGTTCAGTATGAAACCCAGAAAGAGGATGCTTTGAGTGGGAATTAGGACTGATTTCTGTAAATTTACTACAAATCCTAGGTCTTGTAAAAGGGAAGCAAGGTAATCTTTGAGAAGCAAGGGCTTCCCCATCTGGGTGCATGAGCAGGATGTCGTCTAGATAGTATAGACACATGAAACCTTTTAGTCTGACATGAGCTATCACTGATTTCATAATTCTGGAGAATGTGTATGGTGCGTTGGATAGGCCAAACACCATAACGGTCCACTGCCACACTTTTCCTTTCCACTGAAACCTGAGAAAACGCCTGTGTTTCTTGGCTATGGGGACTGAATGGAAGGCATCTTTTAGGTCTAACTTTATGCAGAAAAAGGCTTTCTGTACTAAGCCTTGAAGATCTGATAAACCCTCCATCCTGAACCTTTTCCTTTTGATGAAAGTGTTCAAAGGCCTCACGTTTAGGACCGGTCTCCAGGAACCGTCTGGCTTTGGGATTGGGAACAATGGGCTGACCCATCCTGTAATAGACATGTCTGCCAACTCTATTTTCCCTTGACTTAAAGCTAAGGAAAGGGAGGCATCTAGCACTGGGTTCACCTCTCTGTGGAGTGCAAATTTCTGGACTGGGAACCTTAAAAGGGGGAGTTGTAAACCCCTTTGAAAAATCTTAAGAACCCATTTGTCTGAGGAAATATCCTTCAAATTTAGTGGCATATGAGGAGGCGCACTTACTTGAATGCATGGGTTTTCTTTTGGAAGCTGAACCGCCTCTGGAATGCACTCCTCTGCCATTGCCTGGGAGCTTGTGTCTTCCACTGTAGTGGCGGTACTGGGCCTGGTGAGAGGCTTCTCGGGACGCTCCTGCAGCCCTATAGGGGCGACCCTCTGTCCGAAAGGGCTTTTTGTAGCCAGGGATGGTCTTCTTGAGTTCTGAAAAGGATCTCCTTGCCTTGTAACGGCCTTTAACCTCCTGAATGAACGAGGGACCGAATAGGTAAGAATCCTCCAAATTTGTGAACTCATGCGATTTGGGGGCTAGGTCGGACAGACCTGCTGCATGGAGCCAGCGGGATCTGCGTATGTTTGATATGTAATTAAAGGATTGGCCAATAATTAGCACTGCCCTGCCAGACGCTTTTAAAAGGGCCATCTTAGATGCCAACAGAGATGAAGTGGAAGGTTTCTGAGCATTGCCTTCTTTTTCTGCCTTATCCAGCATCAGTAATAGTGGGCCCACAGCATCAGCAATTTTGAACTGTATTTTGCGAAAAGTCTGGTCTGTGGGATCAGAGGATACGCTGCTCCCTGTGATGGATAACAGCGCAGGGTCTACCTCTGGGGCCATTAAAGCTTGAATGTCCGGGATACCGATGTGGTTCCTGAGGAGAAGGTCATCCTCCTTAACCAAGGGGGATCTGAAGGCTAATTTAGCAAAATCTCTAACCTCAGAATCGTGCTCCATAGCCAGGGGCGGACTGACCACTCGGGCAGATCGGTCATGGACCGAGGGCCCGAGTGAGTCAGGGGCCCGGCTGCACACAAGATTCTGAAGTGGAGATCAGAGATCTCCATAGTCAAAAGGAAGGTTGCAGGGGCCCATGATGACTTAGGAGGGCCCCTGCAACAAACCTCCTTGCAAATAAATCCCCCGTTAATTGTGAGACCTGGCAGCATACCTGCTTTCACTGCCAGGTCTCCTCTCTATGCCTGCGATCAGTATAGAGTGCTCCGTGTGAGGATAGGAGGGGGCAGGAAGTGACATCATACCCTGCTCTCCTCTCCACTCACACGGAGCTCTCACAGCATGGAAGGATAGTGAGGACTGGAGCCTGGCCCAGCAGATCTCTCCCAGCCCCCAGGTGCTGCTTGAGAAAGCTGGGGGAAAGAAAAAAAACCCATCAAACTGGTGCAGGTAAGCAGGCTAGGGGAGAGGAATAGGTGGGATGAAGGGCTTAGATAGGGCAGAGGCACACAGGGTGTTTTAAATACAGATCTCATTCACACACACACACACACTGACATGGGTTTCAAATACATTTCTCATTCACACACACTGACACAGGTTTCAAATACACCTCTCATTCACACACACTGACACAGGTTTCAAATACATTTCTCATTCACACACACTGACACAGGTTTCAAATACATTTCTCATTCACACACACTGACACAGGTTTCAAATACACCTCTCATTCACACACACTGACACAGGTTTCAAATACATTTCTCATTCACACACACTGACACAGGTTTAAAATACATTTCTCATTCACACACACTGACACAGGTTTAAAATACATTTCTCATTCACACACACTGACACAGGTTTCAAATACATTTCTCTTTCACACACACACTGACACAGGTTTCAAATACACCTCTCATTCACACACACTGACACAGGTTTAAAATACACCTCTTGTTCACACACACTGACATGGGTTTAAAATACACCTCTCATTCACACACACTGACACAGGTTTAAAATAAATTTCTCATTCACACACACTGGCACAGGTTTAAAATACACCTCTAATTCACACACACTGACACAGGTTTCAAATACACCTCTAATTCACACACACTGACACAGGTTTCAAATACACCTCTCATTCACACACACTGACACAGGTTTCAAATACACCTCTAATTCACACACACTGACACAGGTTTCAAATACACCTCTCATTCACACACACTGACACAGGTTTCAAATACACCTCTCATTCACACACACTGACACAGGTTTCAAATACACCTCTCATTCACACACTCTGACGCAGGTTTCAAATACACCTCTCATTCACACACTCTGACGCAGGTTTCAAATACACCTCTCATTCACACATACACTGACGCAGGTTTCAAATACACCTCTCATTCACACATACACTGACGCAGGTTCAAATACACCTCTCATTCACACATACACTGACGCAGGTTCAAATACACCTCTCATTCACACATACACTGACGCAGGTTCAAATACACCTCTCATTCACACATACACTGACGCAGGTTCAAATACACCTCTCATTCACACATACACTGACGCAGGTTCAAATACACCTCTCATTCACACATACACTGATGCAGGTTCAAATACACCTCTTATTCACACATACACTGACGCAGGTTCAAATACACCTCTCATTCACACATGCACTCTTACACAAATGTTACATACACCCCTCATTCACATGCTTTAACTCTGCATTCACTCAAACATAAAAATACACTCCAGCATTCACGTATATACTGTGCAAACATACTGCATTCACGCACAAACAGTCCATACAAATCTATCTTTACATTCTTACACAGACATTTCATACTATCATACTAATACACACTAGCATTCATACACCAACACACAAGTCCTCCACAAATTACACCCCTGTATTCACATTCAACATAAATACACCCTTACATTCACACATCAACATTCCATACAAATACACTCCTGCTTTTACGAACATCTGCTCTACTCACTCATGGAACAATGCATTTACCCATTTACGCTACATGGACGTCTGCATTTTATACTCTCTGGCACTACACAAATTCTTTTTCATAGAAAAACATGCGCAGCAAAATGCCACACTACACCAATTATCACCTCTGCATTGAGATGCAATGAATCAATCCTTATGATGTCTCCATGCAGAGTGTGGAGATACTAAACATCAGCAGCACTGACTTATCAAGCAACTCTAGCGGCTGTCTGAATGAGTGCCACTAAAGGTGTTCCTCCTTTTCTAAAAAACAGTGTTTACGTTAAAAAGCCTGCAGGAACTAGCTATGGGCATCAGAAGAACTACATTAATCTGTAGTTGCTCTGGTGACTATAGTGTCCCTTTAATACTTAATATGGTTTTTGAAGAGTCCAGGATCTAATTTTGCCCGAGGGCCCAGAAGGCTGTCAGTCCGTCCCTGTCCATAGCCCATCTGGAGTGAAATAATTTTGATGGGAGAGTCTTTCCTAGGAGACTTACTCTGGCCATCTGAACATTGCTTAGCTTCCCTCGCTCAGTGGAAGCTGCTGAATGAACCACTTCATCGGATTCCCAGTCTATTTCTGGAGAGCCGTATCTGGAACTGGGACGGCTTTGGGAGGAAGAGTGAGCGAACGCTCTAGAAGAGGAAGGAGAGGGACTATCTAACCTCCAATGAGATTTGTCCCTCTGGAAGGTGTTTCTGGTGCTCAAACAAGGGAAACATGCTATTCCTTTTTTGGGGTCCTGTCCCCTTAATTTTACGCTTACTCAAACGAGTATGAGGGGAAGGAGGAGCGGAGAAGTTTTCCTTAGACGAGGAACTGGCGGAAGAGACCAGCCGCCTTCCTTTATGCTTTTTATTTAAAACTGGGACCAAATCCTCCTCAGAAGATGAAGAGGATAGATCCCTTGATGGGGCTGCCTTTAAGAGAGGCATCCACTAAATCTGTGGCAGACACAGAAATAGAGTCCTCCATCAATGATGCCATTTTAAAAATCTGAGGTAATCAGGATTCCCGCGCTCAGCACGGCTCTCCTGATTACCTGATTGGCTGAAAGGCTGTTGCTGTGCAGATGCACAGCGCAAGCCTTTTCAGCTCTGGCATTTGACTCCGGGACAAATACACAAAACAACTGCTTCATTAAGCTAAAGTTGTTTTGGTGACTATAGTTTCCCTTTAACATACAGTTGGTGAGGTGCTGCATTTTTTTTATCATTGTTGCATCCTTACTTAATTTAAAAGTAAATAATAGTCTGTGGCTTCATTGAATAAACACCAAAGTAGAGTTGAAAACTGGTTTGCAAATTTTACTCAAAAACTGCTGATTTGCAAAAAAAATACTGTTTAAGTTAAACATTGTTATCTGGTTTTCAATCCACTACAATTTGGCATTTAGTAAATTACATGTTGTTTTTTTCTGACGTGACCCATTTCCAAGTAAATGTAAGTCTTTATGGTCCTCTCTTATGGAACATACAGACGGAATCAGAATAATTTTACTCTATAAATAAAACATTTCAGATCTGATTTAAAAGATTAATATTGGGAGCGGTTTAAGCTCAGTTAGGCTATTTCCCAGTGTGAATACAGTAGAATATAAATGTCATATTTCTGTAGTTGCATATATAACATTTGGAACACTGTTTCCGCAATGCTTAAACACCAGTAGACAACTTACAGACGCCAATGCAGAAGCAATGTTAATGGAAAGAATTGCACAGGTGTCAATAAACCCTGTGGATATCACTGGAGAAATGTTTTGGAACAAGTGTCAGATGGTATCAAGCACTTTGAAAATGTCGATATGGGCAATGACACAAAGACCAGCCAAATTCCTTTAGTGATATCACTGCCAATGAATGTAATCAACAGCATTTCTAAATATTATATTAAGTACAGAAAAGCTCTTGTCATAAGTGGAAAACGTTGACAATATGTTTATTGCACCTTGTTTAAGATTCCTTTCTTTTATTCATTGTTGTGTGTGTTTATGTCATTTACCTTCTTGTTGTGACTATTGACGTATCCACTTGTTGTCTTCCTATCTCAGTCACCATCTGCCTGTTAGACTGAGATATAGATTATAAGAAAAACACAATATCATGTTCACATTTCAAAAGAGTAGAAAGTATTCTACTGCTCATTTTCTTACCTTATCTGTTTGATTTCATCATTCCAACCAATAACATTTTAACTATATGCGCCCATCTGCACGTACACACACACACACACACACTTTCTCACGCTTTTTCTCTCTCTCTTACATTTAGAATATGAGGACATGCACAAGAATAATGTCTAAGTTGAGCACAATGTATTAGTTAGAGGGCTGTGTTTCTTGCTTTTTAAGAATTTTTTTCAACTAGATGGATTTTTGTAGTAGGATGTTTGAGTAGTTTATATCCATTATAAACATGGGATGGAAAGTCATGAGTTAAATTACTTTTGTTTCTGTTTATGCAGCCCTAGCCACACCTCCCCTGGCTGTGTCTGACACAGCCTGCATAATGGTTTCATTTTCAATCATGTTAACTTACTCCAGATGTTTTTATGTCTTGCTCTGTAATTTGAACTTCAATCACAAGCAGGAACCGCCAGCAAGATCTAGCAAGCTATTAATAGAGCAGGAGATAAGAAAATCTAAATTAAACAGACTGTGCAAGAAAGGAAGTTTAAACTTTAGATGACTCTTTGCCAGAAGTGTTTAGGAAGGCTGGGCAAATCACATGCAGGGAGGTGTGACTAGGGTGCATAAACAATGTGATTTAACTCCTAAATGGCAGATAAATGAGCAATGAGACTGCTGGGGCATAATCGATACATCAAGACTGTTTAATTAAGCTGAAGTTGTTTTGGTTCCTATAGTTTCCCTTTAAAATCAAATTGGCAAAATGAAGACAAGTATAGCTGACCTGGAAAATCCCCCATCTCTGCTACAGTCACAGTTTGGCTATATTAAACTATTTTTGTTATTCAAAGTTCAATATAGGGGTAGGCAACCTTTGGCAGTGCATATTGTTCTTACAGCATTGTATGTAGGGACAGTATACATGAGGGAACATTTATCAAACTGGACTGTTCTAGAAAGTGGTGAAAGATATGTGGAAGAAGAGGAGTTACCAATGGAATATCTCTGATGGTTACCATGGTGAATGCTCTAGTACCAAAATGCTATTCCACCCACCAAATCCTCACCTCCTGTTTCACTAAATGCTCCTCTCACACCCATTACAACATAAAGGGAAAGGTTCCCCTGCTTTTTCCCATACCCTCTATCGAGATCCTGGCTACCAAGCCATAGCCCATACATAGTATTTATATTCTCCTTCATGCCCATTGTTATACTGTCTCAATGCACATCCACCGTGTGTCTATGTGGTAATCTTTCTAAACATCCTGGATAAAAGTGCAACAAAAGAACCATAAGTTAATACACACTATGCTGATTCAGAATAGTAAACAGCAATATTAACATTTACCTTATTTAGTTTGTTGATACATGCTTAAATCACATATAATTTACCTATGACAAATGCTCCTTCCCATGTACATTTGCCATAGATTCCTGGAGGAGTGTGGAAGCCGGCATCTTGTCCACCGACTATGGTCCCGGTCTGGGACACTGTTTGGGAGTTACCCTGCCCAGCCGCCATTAGTAGCTTGCCCTTGGTGCCTCTGCTTCGGCACTTTTCCTTTATGCGAATAGAACCAAATGTTAGCTCTCTGGCCGCCATTCGCATGAACCAAACCCACGAATAGTCCCGCGGTACTTAGCCAAGACCACTATGGAACTCATTTCGGCATGAGGACTTCGTGGGTTCCTGGTCATCTCAGCGGGACTTAGCCGCGAATGTAATGGAACTGTTTTTGGCATAAGGTGACCTTGAGGTTCCCAGTCAACTTGGTTTGCGGTTTTGAACCACTTTGAAATTCGCCAGGAGAGCATTTTTTGGAGGGAAGGTGCCTGAGACTAAGGGAAACAAACGCTACCTAAGAGCCTGGCGGAGCATCCCGTATTGCGGCCGCAGGAGCTCCAGAAAGTTTACCGGCAAAAGCACCAAATGCCCTGGAACTAGTTTGGGTATAGGACCACGTGTGCGGCCGGTCAGAACTTTAACACGGTGGTGTTTCCCCTACACTGCATGGATCTAAGCGCTATTTAGAGAAATTAGGTGCTCAGATCAGGGCTATTTAACAATGTATTATTTGTGGGGTTATGTCATGTTTTTATGATGTTTTGTGGTACTTTAATGTTTTCATATTTTTGTGTTTTGCTCTATGTTCCTGGGAGATAATTAGCTTGCCGGTCTTTAACGCAATTTGTGCTTAATACAATACTTAATACTTGTGCTTAATACAATGGAGACCCCCTGCTGGGGTCTGTGCATTAAAGGCAGAGTATGGCTCATTAAAATCAGTTGTACTCCCAGAACTATGTGTTGTCTAGTTACTGGGAGGGGAAGAGCTATAATCACTGCTTAGCACCCTGTTCCAGCTCGTGGAGGATCCGGCGGGGAAAGTCCTTGTAAGGACTAGAACTCCCAGGACTGTGTGTCGTCCAATCCCTGGGAAGGAATAGAGTTAGTCCCCTATCCTGTTCCAGGGCAGAGAGGCTCCAGAAGAGTGGCAGTTTTCCTCGGTTCCAGCTAGGAAGCGATCCTGGGTGGAGGAACCCAGCCGGGGTACAGGGAGCTCCGTCACATTACCTTAAAGTGGAACTGGCATTTCTCTGGAGGTGATAGCGCCTCATTCATTCAGCCTAGTAAAACTATTCCAGTAACTGTGAATAAACTTGCAATTTAAAAACAAAGACTAGTGAGGCCTACTAGGGGCAGCACTATTCATGTCAAGTATCATGCAGGAACATGAAATCCTTGGGTAGGGAATAATTTGACAAAGTCAGTCCGGCCTCATAGTAATATTTTAGTGAATTATTACTTTGTGTAAAAATCGCAGAGATGACAGTTTCTCTGTGAGTCTATTGACACAGTCCCAGCATGCTGTGTTTGTGTAAAACTGTTATCAATGTGGCTTTAAGTAAATGTTGCAACACTGCACAGTGCACATGTGTTATAGAGGGAGCACACAGGGAGCTGGCTCCTGGTATATATAGGTATGGCAGAGTTTTGAAAGGGGGCCCCTCCCAGAGTAATAACCCGCCTCTACTTGGTGACAGCCTGCTTTACTACATCCCAGTTTGACATTTGCAGATCAGCTGTATGCTCCCCCACCCTGTCCCTCCCTCCGCTGCTTGAATGAGAAAAAAATAATAGGCAGCTCTGTGTGCTGGATGGGCTGGACTCCCTCCAGATCTCAGAGAATCAGCTCCAGGGAACACAGAAACCATTAGCTTCCAGCTCACATCTTAGCAAGGGTGCAGAGTGTGCCTCCTGGAAGGAAGGGATCTCTATCCTCTGTAAGTACCTGTTGGTGATCCCCCGTGTCCAGAATTCACTAATTGTATCCTTTCCCTGGTGTATTTAATATCAGAGCTCTCTGTCATTTTACCCACTTGTGAATTCTTTTAAAAGGTTAACCTGGGTGCAGTCCTAACCCTGCACTGTACCTGCTCTCTGTATTACACACTGTGGATTATATACTGGTCTGTCACCCAGTGCTCTCAAGTAGTCACTCTGTGGGAGGGCAGGCATGTGAGGACACACTGTCTTCTATCAAGGTAGGAGGCTAGTTCTGTGCTTCGGAGAGTAATACGGATTTCAGAGAGAGCAGCGATTGTCATATGATCCTAATGTAGTTTCTCCCCATCTGGAAATGCATTTTATTATAGGCTACACTTTAAACCGGTTAACTCATTCAGGCTCTCTGGGGGCAGATTGTTCTGAAAGAAGGTGTAACGTTGTAGAACTGTAGCAATTACCCATAGAACGTACCTGCTGTTCCCATGGTGATCGCACATTTTAGAACTATGTTCCACTTACCAGAACGCAGTACTTTGCTAAATCATGTCCAAAGTTTTGTCCTACTATAACAACTGCACATTAACACTTTGCAATGTTCTGACTGGTGATAATAACCCATTTGGCGCCATTGGGCTATGCTATGTATTTCAATCATTGGATGCTTCTCTGGCAAGGGAAGGAAAACGTGGAATTTTGTTTGATATTGATATAAAGGTTGCTGCTATGAAGAAACAGAATGGGGCCATTGATCCCTGGCAGGAATTCAGTTTACAGAAGCTGTGTGTACAGGGCAATATGTCTTTCCTTGCTCCAGATCTGTAACATGTACTGTATGGGGGATAAGAAGCACCCACTGCCCCTGTATTCCACAATGAATACAGTAAACAGAGAGACAGTGCAGCCACTATGAGGAGACAGCCCTCCCTCAGCACACAGAATGAGGGGGGAGAATCTAGTTACTGTATTCCTGAGAAGATCCAAGCAAACACTCAGTTTGTATATATTAGAGGTATAAATCAACCATAATTAAATAAAAAGTATCATAACTGAAATAGTCTTAGAGAGAAATATCTCATGCTTGGCCTTAACACTAAAATCAAACATCTTTTACTAACAAGTAACTGTAGATGTCTACAAAATACACATTCTGATATAGAGCAAATTAAAATGTATTTGTGTGTGTGTGTGTGTGTGTGTGTGTACACACATCTATCCCCAGTACTTTGAACCTGTCAGACAGAAATACATTTATTGATATCAATTTAATTAATATTGTTATATGGAGAATATTATTGTTTATGGAATGGTTATATACATTCAGTGAAAGCTACTTATATAATTTTAAAGAGTAGGTGTGTGTGTGTGTGTGTGTGTGTTTGTTTTTATTGTTTATGGGTTTGAGTATACTGGAGACCATCTGAAAAGAAGTCAACTTACCTGTGATAAGCAAAGTAATCTATACTTTGCACATTTTTAATTTTTATTGTGGCTGTTAAATCATATGGGTTTATTCACTGAAATCTACTATACAGGAGCAAAATTCAAATCGTAATGGCAAAATTCAAGCTAAAATAGCTTATCTGTAAACCTTGTCCAACTCCGCTATATTTAAATCCTGGCTATTTTAGCACTAATTTTAAATGATTTTTCTTTTTATCTAAATGGTGAATTGTAGCAAATTGAAAAATGTAAGCTTATAAAAAGCTACCACAACACTATATCGCTCTTGGATAATTCCATCAAGTCTTAATTTTGCCATCTATTTTTCAAAGTACTGCAAGTCACTGAACACAGGTGCTGAATATGTTACTGTGTATATATAATAAAGTATATTTTGGTTCTGTACAGCAACATACGATGTTGGAGTATAATGTGAATGTATAGGCCTGTTTGTATAGTAATGAGTTTCACATGCAGATTAGGCAGACTAATTTTAATTCATACCTCAAATCAAAACAAAAAAAACACCTGTACACAATTTGGAGTTGTGGTTCCCTGGCCCCTGGGTATAGAGAATAAATGCACTATCCAAATTTATATACACAATACTATTATCAGGAATATTTTTGAAGATGAAATTTATGTCATTGGCAATATGGTCAAATATTTGAGATGATTGTTCTGACAGTATTAAGTACCGGTATATTGTATTATATATTTATATACAAGTCCCAGAGACATTCCTATTTGTTTTTACATTATTATGATACGGTCTTGAAAAGGGAATAAATACTAATTTGACTGACACTGTGAAGATTAAATGAGTGAATACTTCAAGGTATAGATCTAGTATTTTAAGTATAGATTTTATTGCTGTGACTTACGAGTATGCATTTTATTCCTTATTGCAGGGGTTTATCATCCCGTGTTTTGCCTTCACAAAGTACGAACAACGCAATATTTGTATGTGACCTGTAATTTACCCCTGAGCAAAAGAATCGAAACAAGTTTTGCTGGAAATTCGCCAAAGTTCTGCTAGACATGGTAGGTCATCTACATTTGCAAGGGATGGAAGACAGCTTGAAGGAGAAGAATCGAGAAGGTTTGTTGGACAGTCCAGATTCTGGTCTCCCACCAAGCCCCAGTCCCCCCTTTTACTCCATTTCCCCTGGCATCGCTGAGATCAGAGCTGACGGCAGTACGACACCAGTAAACCAACCTGAAAATGTCTACAGGCAGGAAGGAAGAGAGAGCAAAGTGGTGAGTACGTTATCTCAGCTTTGCTGAGCTACTGCTGGTCACACTTGTCTTGATTGTCTCTTGTGGCAGCTTGCCCAGACAACTCTGTGGTGCTTTGTATCTTTTATATCAATGTGCTTGCACATTATTACAGAATGTTAATGATGATAGAGTGGTGAACAAAACATTTCAATGTGGTAACTACATTTTACACTAGTCCCATGAGTACTAAACCAGTCCCTTTACTCATTTGTATGATAATTATACTGCACTGAGGACCATGCATTGATAAACGTGGGAGCAGGAGGGCTCCCTCATACTAACCATTCAACCTCACTTGTACACTTTTTGAATAGACTCCAAAGACTAGGTCACATGAAGTAGTTTGGCACCATTTACTGAACTGCTCTTTTAGGTGCGTTCTATACAATTCTACTAGTTTAGAGAATTCTGCAAATGGGCATTTGGGCTGCACATTTTTTCTGAACTGAAGTAGTAGAACTTAAATATCATTTTTGTTAATAATGTAAAATTAGGAGATATGTTTTAATCCCTACCAAGTTATTTTTATGTTGCATAACATTTAATTCAAACATTGGGTGCGTGATTAAAGGGACACTGTAGACACCCCGGGTTAAGTTAAGTGTATCAGACAGCCACTAGAGGTACTTCCAGCTTCTTAGACGACTTTTGGTTGTGTAAACGACGCTGGACATCCTCACGCTATGCATGAGGACCTCCAGCGTTGCGGGAATCCCTATAGGAAAGCATCCGTATGCGCATTAGGTCCCCCCCGCCGGCGGAGCTAAATTTAGGTAAGTGTCTGAAGGGGTTTTACCCCTTCAGCAACGTGGGATGGGGGGGCGGGAGGCAATCCAGGATTCTCTAGTGCCAGGAAAACGAGTTTGTTTTCCTGGCACTAGAGAATCCCTTTAAGGGACAATATAGGCAGTGTAATGGCTTCATCTCATTGAAGTTGTCAGAGTGTCTGAAGTCCCCTGGCACCATCCTTGTGTCCAGTGTTAAATATTTTTTTTAATGGTAAACGTAAGTCCTCAGCAGCCTATCCCCTCTGTGCTGTTGGGTTATTGAGGAAGCATTAACTTGAGCAGCAGTGGGTGGGGGTGGCAGGCTGAAATTGGTCATCTGACACTCTCAGCCAATGGCAACCAACAAATATTTTTGTGAAGTTTTAGAGGAGTAGTGCTATTTACAGTTTCCCTGCAAGTTTAGAGGGGAAAGATATAACCAAGGCCAATAAATGAATTCCTCTGTCAGTTAAATACCAGCTCTAAACAGGGAAGGTAAGAGGAGATTTATGGGAGAAATTACATTCTGCATTGCTTAGTAGATTTCATATGAGGAAGTCTAGTTTTCCCATTGTTCTGTTTAAGGAGTGTATGAGTAGGCACGGACATCTTACTTTCAACCGTGTCTCCTTCACTTGCAAGCAGGGCCAGATTAAGAGCCTATTGGGTCTGGTGCTGATAATTCTAATGGGTCTAATTACTGAATCATAGTGACAGAAAACACTAAAACAGCCATACCTCCCAAGTGTCATGTATCTCGTGGAGGTAGTACCGGAAGGAAACCCACAGAATGCATTTATAAGAAAACATACCCTATGGCAGTGCTTCGCAAACTTTTATTGAGAACTACCCTGCAGGTCTGAACAAATTCCTAATCTGAAGTATAAAAGTCACAAAATGAAAATATAACGCACACATAGAACACTGACACACACTTACACA
Source organism: Pelobates fuscus (assembly GCF_036172605.1). Classification (NCBI taxonomy): domain Eukaryota; kingdom Metazoa; phylum Chordata; class Amphibia; order Anura; family Pelobatidae; genus Pelobates; species Pelobates fuscus. The sequence goes on from NC_086321.1 coordinate 131,961,504, forward strand.
CTGTGGTTACATTCGCTGTTTTGACACACTAACATGCACAGTTACTCACTGGTTTGACACACACTCACTGACATTCACGGGTCTGTCACACTCTGGCACAAACACACACTCATTGACAGACACACACTTAAACACTGCGGACACACTGACTGGTTTGACACACACACACACACACACACATTCAATGACACAGACTTACACACAGTGGACACTGGGACACACTCACTGATTTGACACACACATACTTGCACACAGAGGACACTGACAAATACTCTCACTGATTTGACACTCCCCCCACCACATACTATAACCACTTCAATGAGATGAAGCTGTTATGGTGCATGAAGTGTCCATTTATGGTGTTCTGAATAGCAATTTAAGTTTTCAGGTTAACAAAATACTTGCTGAGGATCTTGATGTTTGCCTATTGGCATGTGACTGAATGTCCAAAATAATAGTTGACAATGAGTGAGTGCAAGTCACGTGCTTAAATAATGTAACTAGTTTTGTGTGTGTAAATATGTAACCCTGTAACTTTATTGTGCAACAGTTGGCATTTCAATTAATCCTTTGTATTAAGGCATCTTTTCAAATAAATTTATAAATTACATAAATCAGACAAGTAGACTAGAATAAGAGATGAATTAAAACAATTCAACTTTATATACCCATGTATCTATTTATATATTGTACAATAGTACTCCAGCTCCTCTGTGAAGGAACAAATAGGGCCTGGTGTCAAATTTTCTGCATGCCAATGTGGTCCAAATATTTTCCATCCAATATGTAAAGGGAACTAAAGAGTTATATTTTAAAGCAGTCAGTCTGCTTGTTTGGAATGCTTATAGCCTCAAGAATGAGCAGTTTTGAGATATTTGCCCACAGATTCCAGGAAGTAAACACAACCTTCAAAGGGACTTTCATTCCAGGGTGGATTTACCATCTATTTTTATGCATTATGTAGATTATGCATAAAAGGCATCTAGAAAGAATTCTTACCTCCAAATGTCCCTTGTTTACTATGAAGGTGACAATTTTTTTTCAGCAGTGAGAGCATTGTGGTTTTCTGAAAACCTCCTACCCAAGACCGCTTTATAGGATATTTTTATTAATCATAAAGCGCCAACAAACTCTGCAGCGATGTACAATAAGTCTACTAACAGACATGTATTTGCGACAAGATGACTTGGACGTAGAGGAGCAGACGCTGTTGAGGGCTCTGCTCAAATGAGCTTTCCTTCTAAAGGATATGTAGATCGGCCGTCACGATGCTTTTAATTTATTCAAATAGATAACTTGCTGCTTACTTTATTCTTTGTCGTTAATAAATTAAGTTCTTTACAGCTTTATGTATTTGGATGCTGTGTAGGCACCTTGTCCTAGGAAGACATGAGTGCTTGTTCAATATCTGGATGGGGGAGGTTTGGACTTGCTCACTGAGTGGGTGCCGACCATAAACAAATGCTAGGTGGATCTGAAAGGTAAAAGAGGAAGTTAAGATTTGTCAGTCACTGAAAGGGCAGTTTTATAGCTGCAGTAGTTTTTACAAATCGCTGCAGTTATTCGAATCATTGTGCAGAGATACAATGGCTGGAAACACCCTTGCTTTGTAAGCTACTCAACGAGCAGTGGTTGTTATTGTGACTCTTTAGGAACCTGTACAATAATCCTTTGGCATTTTACCTCCAAACACATTGGTTAATTTATTGTTTGAGAAATTGTTTAATAATTTGCCTTGTTTGTGTTCAGATACATCTTACGTGTTTGTTCCAAAATATCTCCTAGCGCAGTTATGGAGCTCTGCTGTGTATCTGAATGGGTACTGCCACAGCACAGCTTACGTAAAATAATAGTAATAAATGAAAAATCATAATGTCTTAATGAAGCATTGGAGTTGGATTTAGGTTTTAAAAGCCATCTCGCATTATAATCTGTAGTAATATTGTATAAGTCAAAATGGTTAAAGCAAGAGGCTCACCTCCCTTACAGAGTCTAGGCCTATTGTCAGGTGTGGGTCATTGTTCTTGCTGAACCTTCCATATTTGGATGGAAGAGACTGACAACATTTTTGTTTTGAATCTCCTGAAATGAATAGGTCTCGGTTACTGCCAATCCTGAAATACTATATTTCCTCCCCAGTACCCTTCTTTGTATATAGATTAAATGTGGTTTGAGACAAGGTATTGCTTGTGTGCATTCCTCTGCCAGTCATTATCAGAGATTACTTCATGTCTGGTAAGTTCATCATGTGAGGACACATTTGAAAGCAATTCCCCTCCTACCTATAGAACGAATCTGATATTATATAGAATGCAATTATTCCCATCATGCAGCAAGTGATTAGCTTAGTGGCAGACAGGAGGTTCAGTTTCAAGTGAGACCTGGTTTAGATTTAAAATGCTTGCTCCCATTTTTATTTTTTTTTATTCTTTATTTTTGACAGCCAGTACAAAGTGCACAGTGCAAGGGTAGCACACACATAGAAGTACAGCTATACTTTAAGCATGAACTACCTGTAATATAGTTCAACATACAGTAGGTGTCTATCACTTTGGTGCAAAGCTCATTCGCACATCAACTATAAGTTACCCACAACATTATTCAATATAGAGTAGCTGATTATCGCTTAGGTACAAAGATAACCCTGGAAGCTGTGAAAATGACATGAAGCCCCCTTGCAGTTGATCTTTTACTTATGCAACATGGGCTATAATGCTGCCTATTTTTCAATATAGAGATAACATTATAATACAAAGAAAAGATGTACAACACTACAACTAGTGTGGTAAATGTGCAAAAACACTCAGTGCACCAGCATACCGCCGCGAGGCCGCCATCCCCCTCTCCCATTAGTGTAATTTAGGTTTTTTGTTTGTTTTTTTTTCAATCACCTTATGCATCCTAATGTTTTATATGACCAGGATTATTTATATTCGACTTTAATTTTGAAGCAGGTGAGCTTGCAATATGTGGATCAGAGATCATAACGAAGTATGTCTTGTCTAAAAAAAAAAACTGCTGGTTCTGTGAGACTGTAATGTTTTAATGCCTGCAGGTTTACAGCGTTCTAGTTAGCTGTTAATGTGATTTCAAATGTCAGTATTAAGTAAATTTCCTTTACGTGAACAAAAGTATTGCATATTGTTGTCAAAATAGTACATCCTGTGTCAACACCGCTGATACAAACACCTTACAGCCGAATTTAGCAACCAGTGATTAAAAATATCATCAAACGATATATCTAATCACCCTCAAGCTGTGCGGTAGCTGGCTGAGCATTACAAAGGCACTGTGTTCTGACTGTCGTTTTGTAGAACGGCAAATGCATGCAGCCACAGTTCAGGCTCCATCACGGTAATCTGGGGATTTGTATAGTGTGCACATGCCATACAGAAATCTAGACAGACAGAGGAGACATTATAACTTCCTCTTCTATTCATTTTTCTTCCTCTTCAATTCATTTTTTGAGGCAGGCAGGGAGACAAGGGACGTACTTGCACAACATCCTATGCAAGCAGATGAAGTTTGTGCTTAAAGTAACTTGTGAACTAGGCTTTGAACCACCTATTGATCTGTCACATGTTATATATTTACACAACCACGTTCCTCGTTAAAAGTTAGCTATTGGTTGTGTGCTTTTAAAAATCCATTCGGAATTTAACAATTGACCTGTTGTGCATGTAAAGTACATTAAGCTTCGTTATTAGAACAGTAAATATATTTCAACATCCTTTCTGTGTGGATACCTGTGCATGTTTGAGGCATCATGGGGCAGTGAAGTAGTGTGGTGAGCATAAGTACAGTTTCTGCTTGCTATCACGATTTTATTTTCCCCAATAAACTCTGCAACATTTGTCACTGAGGACCAAGTGGGGACCAAGAAACTGTCCCTTCTGGAGTAACGACCATTCCCCTTTAACTAGAAGCAAGCATTCTTTTATTGTATTATCAGAATACACAGGACAGGAGGGGACTGGGGGGGGGGGGGGGGGGAGCAGGTCACTCAGGGACTCCTGACTCCACAACCGCTGCAGCATGATGTAGTGGTTGTGGTGCTTGCACTCTTCCTTTAATACCCGGTTTGTTCCTGTGAATAGATAAAGAAGGCAAGCTCTTCTTCTTCACAAATTTTACTACCTTTCGGGTAAAACATATGAAATATCTAATAATTTATTATACAGATGGGTAATTCCTAGTAATACATTGCTGGCGATCAAGATGAATAGATTATGGTTGAAATACAAGCAGAATATCAGTGTTTATATGTGAAATGGCACAATCTGGAAACCTGTTACAGAGGCAACCACACTTCTGTATTCCATTTCAACTATAGTCTATAAGAAAACTCTTCAATCAACTTTTCCAATGTGCAGCAACAAAACATTTTGAAATTGTCAGGGTTAATTACGAAAGTGAGAATTCAAATTTAAAGGGACTCTCTCACCAATAATTCTTTACTGCATTTGAATTTGGCTTCCATAATATGCTGTAGTTTGTTGCATGCTCAAATCTTTATAGTGGCATGTGTTTTTTTTTTTTTTTTGTATTATTATTTATTTTTTGGCGGGGTGGGGGGGGTTGCACAAAATATATATTTTGCAGAATGCTGCTCCATAAGCCTGCCTCCTAGGCCTCACCTACTCATGCAAAAACACCAAAACATCCTTATTCAAGGTATGCATACAAGTTGTATTGATCTCAGTGTCCCTTTAAGGCCAAAGTAGCCAAACTGAAAGTATAGCTGACTTAGAGAATGTTTCCAGTTTGGCTATTTTGACCTTGAATTTGAAATTCACCTTGAATTATCACTTCAGAAAATGAACCTTGAAAGTGTTGAAATTAAAATCTACCTAATGTAAACTCTAATTTTTCTTTCATATGGGTGCAGAATAAAGAAGTCATTCACATCAATGATTTTCAGGATTTTATGTGGCTTTTCTGAGGGGGAAAAACATATGCTACCTGATTCTGCCCTTCAATTTGATGTGGGCACCATAGCCTATCAGGTTTCAGGCTTGCCTGTCATGGAACGGAACCTGCATGATATCAGTCCCGAATCAAGGTGGCATAGGGATGTCAGTATGAGTGTGTTCATATACTACCAATGTATGGGACTGTGTGTGTCTGGCCAGCAGCATCCATTCACTTATACATGGCTTACATCATTCATAATTCTGAGTGAATGGACACAGGCGGCTGGTAATATCACATGTCTATGCTTCTCCATAGCTTTTTCTTAACAAAAGACTCCCGTGTAGAGGTATGTGGTGCAGAGACTCGCTTTTTCAGAGATTGCACGTGTTTATTAAAAAAAAAGAAGAGGTAGATATTGATTTGATGCATTTTGTGTTAAAATTGGTCAAATATAAATATTCTACTTTTATAGATGACACACAAGTAAACTTTTTTTTTTTTTTTTTTTTTATGGCCCTAAAAACACTTCAGCAGATAGAAGCAAACGTTCAAGCATCATGGAATAGTCAATAACCTCCAGTCCTGAATTTTTCTCCAATTCTAAAATGTATTGAAATAATTGTAAAATTTTTTTTAAAGTAGCCAATCCGAACGAGGAGTCCAACTGCATGCTGGGCCGCATTTATATTTCGTATAGTAAATTACTGTGTTCATATGCTGGGCTGTATTATTATAGCATGTGTCTGGTTTTAGCATGAGAGGCCGGACATAAAAGGGCAGTTAGTGTTGTTTACAAAAATAGATAAATGTCAAATATTTGGGTTTTATCAGGAGAAGTAACACATGTTGGGTTTTACTCAATCCGCACAATAACAGTTGAGAACGAAGTTATATACGTATATACCCAAAGTATGAAAAAAGTTAATGATTTTTTTCCCCCCTCCGACATTTAACATTTGAATGCACAGACGCTTCTCCAAAGCCCTACCTTTCCTGTGTCTTTTGTTAAAAGGATGAGCTTATGGCAGTGACATGTTTAAGATGTTGTGTTACAGTGATTGACAGCCTTGTAGAAACTTTTCAGACAACTGTAAATATGTTGAAATCCCTTTCTTAAAAAGACAGTCTGTAAGCACAATGAGCTGAGAATTAGGTGGGCGAGAGGAAAGGTTTTCTTATGAACTGTGTGTGTGTGTGTGTGGAACAGGAATTTTCACAGTCAAATTCACTTGGTGAAAGCTTGCGGTTATTATACATGTTGCCTATAAGAAATACGGGTAGATTAAGTGGCTCCATGAGTGAAAACCAAAATGAGCACCTAAACAAACCTGTCTGTCTATTCTGTGTAATGACATTCATTGTCCCATCATACTCTGTTCTGGAATATTTATATAGATAAACACTTTATTTTGTTTTATTTTTAGAAATGTATCTAATCCGCCTATAAAGCCCTAAATAATAGATCCGATATCTAATGCAACGATGCCATGCATAAACTGACAAGCAAAATAAAACTGCAATCAAAGAAATGTAAATACAATATATCCTTATGTTAAGAGTATGCCGGTCATGATAAAAAGGCAAATTGTCTAACCCCACTTTATTAAAGTAATAACTATAGTGAACGGTCTAAATATATGATAAAGGGTCATGCTAGTATTACCCCTGTCCCCCCCACTGCCACCCACACACATTCCATTTTACTGCTGTACACTTTTGATGCTACAAATCTGAATTAACAATTTAACATTTCTCTTTACAATGTATTAATTTTATGCATTTTCTGTGGTTTTAATTACTGATGGGTCAATATGTATCAAGTTATCTCGCTCACAGATACCCGAAGGGATGTGAACCACCATCACCATAAGTACTGGGTGCCTGGGAACCCACTCGGCACCCGGATGGTTAATCTATACGGAAAGGCTCGTAATAACCCCTATCCTTAGTGAGCAGTTCATGGTATCTCGCTAACAGATACCCGAAGGGATGTGAACCACCACCATCATAAGTACTAAATGAAGCTCGCTGGGCTCCTTTCTATCTCTTATAACCCATCACTTCTTCTATTCGTCATTTAGGCTATGCAACGAATTTCTGTTTCTTATTTATACAAAGATGGTAAACATCATTGTCACGGTCGGCTATTGCTTTCAGCAACAGTGCAAAAGATACATGATTTGTATCATCACAATGTATACCGTAACAACGGAGCCGACTCTGATCCCAGAGTTATGATGTGTGAGTTCCAATAGTTACTGTAACTATGTTGGACAGCCACCTTCTCATAGAGACCTGTATGTCAGGGAACTTACCCGGCACTGAAGGTGTTAATGCAGGCTGAAACCGAGATAGATTAACACTGACACAGGATTGGGTGAGGGAAGGCAGCTCATTTACATACCACCACGTGGGGTTTTGGCGCCGGAATGATCGGACCACCGGCTTTCTGATTGGACATAGCTTAGAGGCTCAAGTAATTGACTACATATAAAAGGAGACTATGGACTAGTCTCCAGTCAGCCCCTGACGAAGGTGCATCTAAGAAAGCACCGAAACGCGCGTCGGGCTCTTTGGGCTCTTTTCTCACATACACATTTTTTTTCACCTTAAGCTATCTATCACCATGTGCAGGCAACCAACATTCTAAGTATGGTTCTGCACATGGAGGCACTCTAATTATTTCTTTCACCTCCTTTTTCTGTTGGGACACTATTGTATATTGGAGTCTACCGAGGGAGTTCCTCTGGGGGTTATGGGAAGAATTTTTTCAAGCATGCTGAACTCATCTTCTTTGTAGCTATGATAACCATGTATAGGTTAGCACTATAGTGTAATAGCAACAAGTTATAGGTGCAGTTGCATGCTATCCCTAATGCCGAATCTGGGCGTTTTTTGATTTAACCAGCTACCCACAGCCGTAGCATTTTAGGCTCTGTTTGTACTGGCATCAACTAATAGCCACTCGGCATTCACCCATATGACAGACTCTTTAGTGACCTCTCTTGAATACCTGGGTCAGCTATCTGACATTTACCTATGGTTTACACTCTAATCCACTGGACTTGACCATGCTAAATTGCCGATTAAAGTCAGTATCCAGACGTGATTGTTTGAGTGAATAGGATATTTGGTATCTTTGGAAATGTATGGAGGAGAGCCATTAGGGCTAGATATCACTGTGTTTTGGTTTAATCTACTTATCCTATCCAGATTACACGGTATCCACGGTACTATTAATTAAATTTATTTATTTATTTATTCATTTATCCATTTATCTATTCATTTATCGATTTTCTCTCCAGGACTATACTCAGCTAGTCTGGTTCACTCCAGCCTCTTTGAGTATTATCATTTTTTTTTTTTCCTTTTGACTTGAAGGGGTAAAGCCCCAGGACACCCCTGGAGTGTCCATTAAGGTGCCTTTCCACTAGTGAGGTGGTGCCAATTCTTGTGACCCATCATCATAAGTGGAATCTCTCTAGTTATTGTCAATATGTAATTGGCTGTGGAAGCCCAGAGAGGCCATGTATTTTTTTTAATTTTTATTTTAATTTTTTCAGACTTGTTTTCTCAGGACAACAAGTTGTCTTCTCGAGTTAACAAGTTAGAAAAATATAAAAAATATTAACATATGGCCTCTGTGGGCTTCTGTAAATAGCAGATTGAGGCCATTATTTGGGATTATTGCTGTATACCTGCATAGACCAATGGATGCTGCAAAGGGGTGTTGAAAGGTCTTGCAAACTGCAGCTCCTATCTATAGTACATGACAAGGGCAGGATGCTAGCAGAGTGAGTGTCGATGAATTTAGTCTGCTGCTCCTGTCTGTATCACATGAGTGTGCAGACTGTAAAGGAGACTTGTATTGTAGACTGCTTTTCCTGTGGCGTGCAGACTGCATTGTAGACCTATCATATTGCAGACTGCTGCTCTCCCTGTCTGTATCACAGGGGAAGACTTGTCAGACTGCTGACTGCGGCTCCTATCCGTTATCACCCAATATCATAATCGGCAGCGGTGTAAAGCTGGTTATAGACTGCGCTCTGCCATCAGATATCTAACTTTTTTTGTTTTTAGGTTTATTTTTGTTTTATTTTTCCCCCGTAAATCAAAGTATGAAAACAATAACCCATGGAATATTTAACCACTGAGATCTACCAAACACGCACCTCTAAGATATTGTGCAATATATATATATATACCTATTTTTATGCTCTGCATTCTGTCTATAAACAAAGTTTGGGTGGCATACACCACAAAGCACTATAGAATGGGAATTTAGACCAAAGTATCCAAACTGTAACATTTTTACAACTCCACTATTTTTCAAGTTTTGATTACTTTGGGCTAAACTTTGCAATCCCTGGCGTCAATAAATTAAAAAATTAAAAATGAATAAAAAGTGGCATTGAAAATAGACATTTAACTATAACAAATATATATATTGTTTTTCCAAGATATACACACAGTATATGCGATTGGACGATCCTACTACCAAGTTTCGGATATTACATAATCCGAACTGTTTGCAACAAACCATTTTTCTGAAAAGCTGTGAGCCTGTACAGTATATCTTTTCATTTTAGCTTCATCTCTGGGCTGTCAAAAAGAATGATGAAAAAACAGGAAGGAGCAGGAAGGTGAAAATATGAGAAGTATGTGATCGTGATGGGAAACACAGAAATGATATTCAATACAGATATATTTGGTTTCCACCTCTTGTTAAAGGAGTTGCAGCAATGTTTTGCATATGGAGACTAGTTTAAGACTGTGCGGTCTCAGAACAGATCGCGTGGGATGAATCTACCTATCAGTTCCTATGACTCATTCCATAATAATTGTTCATTGAAATTAAGTTGTCATGAGCGCCTAACTTTCATCTGTGAAGTCATTGAGTGGTGACTGGGCTTATAGCTGCAGTGATTCTGTGTAAAATGTCACATTTATTAATAATATATCTAATCCAATAAGAACCGGAACCTCCTTCCACCAGAACATATGCAATGAACACAGGTTGTTACTATGTTTGGAGCGTTCTTTTAAATATTCAATAATAAAATCATTTTTATCACCAACTACATCCATCAACAAGGTATGGTTATCTTATTTAATTAGGTACGGCAACCAGGGATTTATTTTCTATAATAAAATGTACATTGATAACTCTTTTAAAGAGCATTTGTTTTATTCATCAAACTAATCATCATTGCATTTTTGTTTTGTGTTTTTTGTTTTGTTTTTTTAATGCTATAAGGTATATTTCAAGTATTAATGCAGGATATATATATATTGGGCACAAAGTACTCTTGTTCTAGTGAAAAGCAAAGCAGAGGTAGAAAAGTGGATAGCGGATAACAAACTCTTCCTAAAAACTGACAAAACTGTTACAATGATCTTTGGAACTGTACCTAAATTCCGTAAACTACAAATTCAAATCGCACACTGACCGCAGTCTGTTGTTTCAAATATCTTGTTCTGCCGCTTTTGTACTAGAATGTAATTACTTTACCCACTATTGTGACATATTAAAAGAGCTAAACTGTCTGTCGCTGGAATCCCGACGCACTCTTCATCTTTTCAGCCTTGTGCATAAGAGCATTTCTGGTAAGTTCCCACCCTATCTGAGTAGAATGCTCTCCCCGGCTGTTCCCACCTCCTATAACCTCCGATCCAGTACTAGCACGATATTTAGCATACCGCAATACAAAAAATAAAGTGGCTTGATCCTCATTTTCCTACAGAGCACCGCAATTGTGGAATAACCTCAGGGACACTATAGTCACCAGAACAACTACAGCTTCTTGAATTTGTTCTGGTGAGTAGAATCATTACCTTCAGGCTTTTTGCTGTAAACCCAGTCTTTTCAGAGAAAATGCAGTGTTTACATTACAGTGATAACTTCACTGGCCACTCCTTAGATGGCTGGTAGAGATCCTTCCTGGGTCATGGCTGCCTAAAATGCATCCAAACATTGTGTCTCCTCCTTCTGCATGCAGACACTGAACTTTCCTCATAGAGATTCATTGATTCAATTCATCTCTATGAGGAGATGCTGATTGGCCAGGGCTGTGTTTGAATTGTGCTGGCTCTGCCCCTGATCTGCCTCCTTGTCAGTCTCAGCCAATCCTATGGAGAAGCACTGTGATTGGATCAGGCCACCACTTTGATGTCAGCAGACAGCTTGTTTTTCTGAGGCAAACAGCATGCAGAGCTACAGCTTCAGGCTTGAATACAAGTAAGATTTTGCTATATTTAGGGAGGCATGAGGATCCTAGGGGGGCTAGATGGTGGTTTTAACACTATAAGGTCAGGAATACATGTTTGTGTTCCTGACCCTATAGTGTTCCTTTAACACATGACATGTGTGACATGTCATGATTCCCCTTTATTCCAGAAGTTTGGTCCTTAAGGGGTTAAATCTTCATTCAATCTAAAATCCGTTAAGAGATTTATGGACACATCCCTCAATACAGAATGCACGTGTCATGGTTGACTATATTTATTACCTGTTATGTGTTAAATTTTATATTATTTAGTATTTTGTAGTATTATAGTGTAACCATGGAATGTTTGTGGGCCCAGGACTTACTTGAAAATGAGAGAAACATCAATGTATCCTTCCTGGTAAAATAAATCATACATGCTAGTTGGAGCAAAAATTGGACAGAGAAATAAAAATCAGCCTTACAAATGAATGATTGTGTATCTATTCTTTATAGACCACATATCTAGAAGTACCTCAAATAAATGCAGTTTAAAATGCTGTAATAAAGTTTGGGTAATATCTGTCAGTGAGCACAAAATACCTAAATATTTAGTTTCATTTATATAGCAGTAATGTCTTGCGTTGGCACCCAAAATGTTTGAGTTTCATTTCCCGTTCGTCTGGGCGAACATCATGGGATACGTAGTTTACAAATATCTGGATTGTCAGCGTTGGCTTTTACTGGTATGAAGTCCTCTAAAAAAAATAGCATAACCATAACTTGTTTTTCAAAGTTTAATTTTTATTTTTATTTTTGTTTCATGATGTTTGTGTGTCCAAATCACTGCATCATTTTAGGGTAGTGTTACACTATTCTTTCTGTGGCATATACTAGAATGTTGTAAAAAATATTTTCCTGTTTACTAGCTTTGGGCAAAGATGTTATAAAGTCTGTAGAATATTAAAAAATTATAGGGTTGCCATCTAGCTGATATTTTACTGGCCCAGCTTGTAATTGAGTCTGGCAAGTGCAGGTATTGCACAAATACTGGCAATGCAAAGTCCTTATTTTTCTCTGATGGGAGACGTATGAGAAAAATGGAGCCAAAATATCCACCTTAGGTGCACACATTATACACTGCTCAAAAAAATAAAGGGAACACTTAAACAACACAATGTAACTCCAAGTCAATCACACTTCTGTGAAATCAAACTGTCCACTTAGGAAGCAACACTGAGTGACAATGAATTTCACATGCTGTTGTGCAAATGGGATAGACAACAGGTGGAAATTATAGGCAATTAGCAAGACACCCCCAATAAAGGAGTGGTTCTGCAGGTGGTGACCACAGACCGCTTCTCAGCTCCTATGCTTCCTGGCTGATGTTTTGGTCACTTTTGAATGCTGGCGGTGCTTTCACTCTAGTGGTAGCATGAGACGGAGTCTACAACCCACACAAGTGGCTCAGGTAGTGAAGCTCATCCAGGATCAATGCGAGCTGTGGCAAGAAGGTTTGCTGGGTCTGTCAGCGTAGTGTCCAGAGCATGGAGGCGCTACCAGGAGACAGGCCAGTACATCAGGAGACGTGGAGGAGGCCGTAGGAGGGCAACAACCCAGCAGCAGGACCGCTACCTCCGCCTTTGTGCAAGGAGGAACAGGAGGAGCACTGCATGAGCCCTGCAAAATTACCTCCAGCATGCCACAAATGTGCATGTCTGCTCAAATGGTCAGAAACAGACTCTATGAGGGCACGACGTCCATAGGTGGGGGTTGTGCTTTCAGCCCAACACCGTGCAGGACGTTTGGCATTTGGCATAGAACACAAAGATTGGCAAATTCGCCACTGGCGCCCTGTGCTCTTCACAGATGAAAGTAGGTTCACACTGAGCACATGTGACAGAGTCTGGAGACGCCATGGAGAACATTCTGCTGCCTGCAACATCCTCCAGCATGACCGGTTTCACAGTGGGTCAGTAATGGTGTGGGGTGGCATTTCTTTGGGAGGCCGCACAGCCCTCCATGTGCTCGCCAGAGGTAGCCTGACTGCCATTAGGTACCATGATGATGTCATCAGACCCCTTGTGAGAGCATATGCTGGTGCGGTTGGCCCTGGGTCCCTCCTAATGCAAGACAATGCTAGACCTCATGTGGCTGGAGAGTGTCAGCAGTTCCTCAGCAAGACAAAGGCACTGATGCTATGGACTGGCCCGTCTGTTCCCCAGACCTGAATCCAATTGAGCACATCTGGGACATCATGTCTCGCTCCATCCACCAACGTCACGTTGCACCACAGACTGTCCAGGAGTTGGCAGAAGCTTTAGTCCAGGCAAGGAGGAGATCCCTCGGGAGACCATCCGCCACCTCATCAGGAGCATGCACAGGCATTGTAGGGAGGTCAAACAGGCATGTGGAGGCCACACACACTACTGAGCCTCATTTTGACTTGTGTTAAGGACATTACATCAAAGTTGGATCAGCCTGTAGTGTGTTTTTCCACTTTAATTTTGAGTGTGACTCCAAATCCAGACCTCGATGGGTTGAAAAATTTGATTTCCATTTTTAAATTTTTATGTGATTTTGTAGTCAGCACATTCAACTATGTAAAGAACAAAGTATTATAGAAGAATATTTAATTCATTCAGATCTAGGATGTTATTTTTGTGTTCTCTTTATTTTTTTGAGCAGTGTGTGTGTGTGTGTGTGTGTGTATGTGTATATATATACACACATTAAGATATTACTTGTTTTCAAGTGTATTCTGGGTCCACAAACATTGCATCGATGCAATCGGGTACAGTATAATATTAAAAATATAAAGTAATATTAAAATGCACATATATACATTTAACACAGAACAGGTAAGAAATATAATCAACCGTGATTACAGGTGCGTTGAGATGTTGACTGTGATTTTAGGATTTTAGACTGGAGAAAGATTTGATTCTGTCTGTGAGGTTATTCCATAATTCCAGTGCTCTGTAGATTATAGGATGCAGGAATGGCTGGGGAGAGCATTCTACTCGTGTAGGGTGGGAGCTTCCCAGAATATATTCACACTCAGACATAGTATACACACAATGACACACACTCTCTGACACTGTATGCACACACTGCTATATGCATACTTTGACAAAACATAAATACAATGACACTGCTATACACATGCATACACTTAAAGTATACACACGCTACTATACACATTCAGACAATGTAGATAACACAATACTACACACAATCAGACCCAGTATACACACACTGCTACAAAGACACAATGTCTTAACTCCCAACTCCAGCATCCAGAGTAGTTGGACGCCAGTAGTAGAGGGGTAAACTGGGCAGGCCAGTAATGCGATTGCTTCATTGGCTCTGCCCAAAGGGGACGGGGCACCCAGAAAGTTGCAGTGCTATCTGCAGGGTCCCAAAAGTGGGACACCAGAGAAGTCAGGACAGCGAGACACCATGCACAAATTGGGACTATGCCACTGAAATCGGGATGTTGGGAGGCCTGCAGTGTACATACCGCAGTGTTTGTCAGTATAAAAAAACACACTGCTACACATACACAATCTACACGTACAATTGCACATAATACATTTGAAAGGTGAAACTTCCCTAAAGCTCCAAAAACACTATTTACAATGTATGTATTGTAGCTTTTTTTTTCTTATGTTACTGTCTATGATGTTACGTATGTGTAATTAATTAGATATAAAGCATACTTGCATATATAACTAACTATGCAAATTAGTTAGGCTGTGAACTTGATTCCCTCTTTTGCCTTCAAAGATTTGTATCAGGAACTTGATATTCAAGGATGGTTTTCCGAAACATTCAGTTCACTGTTATTATTAAATGAGTAATACTTTATATAATTCTAGCAAGGGATTAACACGGGACATCATGCTCACTGTCTGTTATTGACCTAGATCACACATCATTCCATGCCAGCCTGAAAACTTAATTATGTTTAATTATGCTTCTAAAGTATGGTATGCTACTGTCTTTGGAAACCAGAATGCATATGTGACTTATTTTAGCCTCAAATGCCTAAATAGTATTTTGTAGCTCATTTTTATTTACTTTATTTTTTTTCATCCATAGTCGTCCTTTTAACGAAACCTTGTTAATATATTGTATAGCTATTTCTGTAAAACTATGCAAAAAAAAAAAACTCCCTCTTAAAGGGGCACTCTAAGTACAATAACTACTACCAATCAGTGCGGTGTTTATAATCTACATAGGCTATATGCACGGTCTAATTTGTTTTGGGACAATCTAATTAATTTCATCTTGACAGTGCTTTAGCAGTTGTGATATATGGGTTTTTTGGGGGGTGGAGGGAGGGGTTTCCTGGCGTTTGTTTTGATTTTAAAAAGAAACCTGTTTTTTTGCTATACAAATCAGATTCCTAGAGTGACCTTGTAAAGGAACATTATAACATTAGAAACTGTATTCTTAACTCTATACTGTCCCTTTTCCTACTTTTTTCCAGACCTCAATGCAATACATTTTTTATAACTTACCTTTTTCCAGCGCCAAAGCTCCCTTGGGGTACTTACCGCTCCTCCTTCTGCAATATCATTGAGGAGGCATGACCTCCTCTGTGTTGGTCCAATTCAGTGTTGTAATAGAGGAGCATTTGGGACCTAATGCACATGTGCAGCAAGTACAGCACGCGCATTCAAACATTTCCATGGGAACCGCGTCACATGACCAAGATTTGTTCAGTATGACTGTCACTAGAAGTTGCAGTTTCTCAAAAACTGTAACCTTTTACATTGCAGAGTTAAAAGAGTAGGAACACTGCACCCAGACAACTTCATTAAGATAAAGTGGTTGGGTGACTATAGTGTTCCTTTAAAATCCCTTAAGGACACATGACGGAAATATTCCGTCATGATTCCCTTTTATTCCAGAAGGTGTGTCCTTAAGGGTTTAAGGAAACACAAGTTAACCGTACATAGTTCAATTGTGTAGCTATCTCTCATCATGTAAATTACTTATTTTTTTGTTTTCACCTTGCTGGCAAAATATACAGGCAATGCCCCTACCATTGCTGATGCAGTCATTGCTGAAACAGAAGCTGCAGGTTAGAAAAAAAGATTACCCAAATAACTGTAATCTACAGATATTGGCTTAATCTACCCAGCTTGACAGACCAAGTAGAAGTATGGAATTTCACGGATAAAGTATCATCTTTCTACGTCAATCTCTCTTAAAACAAGATCGTTTAATTATGACAGGTGTCTCTGTTCCAGACCTCACGGAGCCAATCCCCTGTTTACAACCTCTGTGTAAAAAGGAAATCGGAGATATTCCAGTGTCAGTATTTAGCTTATTTATATATTTATGGATGGTACACATAGTCTTTTCTAGCTACCCTGAACTCCGCAACCTAAGATACTTGACATCCAGAGGGGGGAAAGCCAACTCAAACAAGAGGGAAGCGTTTTCAAACAGAATGGAATATCATTGGAATTCTAATACAAACTAGTGATTACACCAGAATATTCAGCAAAATGTGGAACAATTCAAAAGTTCTAATCCGCTCTTTCTTGCCATATGCTGCTATTTGGCTTTATCCATGTCTTGGGGCGTATTATGGTGACCAACATCTTATTTCACAATGATGCTGACTTGCCTACTATAAAAGGAAAGGGGATACATTGGTCATCCAGACATGTTATTGGTTTCAGGTGAATACGAACAGTGTCTTTGATTTAAAAAACAAAAACAAAAAAAAAACATTTCAGTCAAAATGGTTGCTCTTGATAAACCTTTTCCAGTCGTTTTCTTGTTTTGTTAGTTTTTGTTTCTTTTTTTGGAGGAGGACTGAATTTAAAAAATGTTTTTGCTTGGATTTAATATTGCCCAACATTCTAATTATCTCACTCAGTCTAAGTTTGTTTGTTTGTTATTTTTTGTTTCCTTTTTTTTTTTTGGTGTTTTTTGGGGTGCGGTAGCTATAGGATTTGATGAAAGAATACATATTCTTTTAAACAAAATATAAATGTAACATTTCCACCAAAGGAAAGGGCGTAAGTCATTACACTTTTTGTAAAAGGACTGTTTAATAATATTTGGTATCTAGTTTGTTCAGCTTTGTATACATTAACTCTGGAATTCTAATCCTGTTAATGTTTGCCTCAGGGTTTTGAAAGACCTGTGTTCCTTCAGGGTCATGCTAAAGAGAAATTCTGTATTGTCTGTTATTTTATACCCTGCTGGCATCTGCTTAAAGCCTGCTAATGGAAGCTGCACAATTAATATTCAGCAAAATTCCACTGAAATGACAAATTATGGGCCAAAATAATTCTCCAACTCGACCTTTCTGACCTAAACAGGTAGATTCTATTAGACAAGTCAAGTGTACTTATTGTAACCAATAGTGTTTTTCCCGTGGAAGTCAATGGGGAATTAGCTGGTTGAAGCACCACAGTAAACGTTATCTCTGATAGAATACATCCCAAAATGTCCTATTTTTGCCTCTTAATCCCCTAAATTGTCAGTTTACTGACCACTGGTTTCAATATATGAATTCGTGACCACAGCAGCCATAGAATGTTAACAGAAGGCTAATACTTGTTCTGGTGTACTTCCTCCTATTCAGGCAGGTGTATGCACAAGGAGGTTGTGACAGCACGATGCAAGCACAGTAGATTAATTTGATATTAAAGGCATTATTTTCCAATCCAACACTAGCGTCATTGTTCAAACATCAATCACTTGGGCATGTTTGTATAAATGGACTTTATAAAACTGCAACTCGTATAGTATTCCAAGGTAAACAAGGCCAACTGCAGCTCTTAGTGACACTATTGACATCTAGTTCCAGCTGAATTATATATTTTATTATTGGATCGAACTACAAGGTCTGTTTATATTGGAACAGCATGGTCCTCCTTGCTAGAGTTTTTTTTAGTTTTTTTGTTAATTCTATTAACCTCTTGTTCTCCAGACTATTTTTGCTCTGTTTGTGGAGAGAACATACCAGTATGATAAATGAAATGGGATAAAAAACTAAGTTGGAGGGATTTCAAGAGGGAAAGAAGATCTATAATAGTTTCCACAAAACTCAGTTGTGTTTTGTTTTTGTTTGTTTTTTGTTGTCATATGTTTTTAAGGAAGTGTAAACTGCATTCCTGAGGCAAGGATTTTTGTAGGTAATGGTTCAAGATCGGGTTCCTTATTCCCATAGGTTAACCCCAGGTATTAATTGATATTTTGATCTCTAACCCTGCTTATACAGAAGAGACCTGGCATTAATACACCACAACATGAAATGCTATGCCACAAAGTCACACAATAGGCACCCAGACCACCTCATCTCATTGAAGTGGTCACGGTGCAGTGCCCCTATCCCCTTAACCCTACAATATAAAACATTGCAGCGCTAAGACTGCCTCTAGTGGCTTGTATGTGCAAGAGTACAGCTTTCAGGTCTATTGAGGATCCCAGAAGACTGCAGATGGGCCAAAATAATTCTCGCAGATGATGGGGGGACTGTAGCTTCCTTTAATACATGGCTAAGGGACCCAGGGAGCCACTATCAATCACCATTGATGGCCAGTCCTTGAGTAACAAGATCCTTTTTAATAAGCACATCAAAACGATTTACCATGGCCTTGGTGCCCTGTGTGGATATCACCTAGCAGTTGTGACACCCGTAAGGTGTCTGGTAATTTTTATTTAACATTCTGGTTTTTGTTTTGTTGCTCCCTGAAAATATATCTTAAAAAGCGGATTTCCCATTCTTTTCAAAGCATCTGCCAAAAGTGTGTATGTAGGAGTTTTTTTTTTTGTTTTTTTTTTTATTGCTGTATTCGTAGAAATGATTTCCGTCTGAACTTGCACAGTCAGGCAACTCTCATGATGCGTCTCTATGGCGCTCTCTCCCTGGGGGCCAGCTGGGGCCGAATAAGCTACAGCTTCCCGTGATGCAAGAAAGATAAGCACAACAAAGATTTTATCTGCTTAAAAATAGGAAATCGACTTGGCAACAAAGGTGAGATTGCTAAGATCGCATATGCTTTTAAATTGTGCCGGTCATTTAAAATTTCAAGGATAAGATCATTCATTACTCTATACAGAGATATAAATTAAGGCAAAGCAGTATATAAATATTTGTAAAGCGCCAACAAATTCCACAGCGCTGTACAATGTTGGTGAAGGCATTCCCATTCACACAATGTGAATATTGAGGGGGTCACCAATATGGGGGGGAGGAGCAACAAAACAACTGATTATCTGGCCTTGTGCTAAGAAGT
The DNA here is from genome assembly GCF_036172605.1 of Pelobates fuscus. NCBI lineage: Eukaryota > Metazoa > Chordata > Amphibia > Anura > Pelobatidae > Pelobates > Pelobates fuscus. The sequence continues at coordinate 131,980,894 of NC_086321.1, forward strand.
GTATATTTTTATTTGTATGATGGTTTGTCAGATGCATTCTTGCTGTATGTGTACCTGGGATGTTTCTTTAAGCCCTTAACCCCTTAAGGACACATGACATGTGTGACATGTCATGATTCCCTTTTATTTCAGACGTTTGGTCCTTAAGGGGTTAAGGACCAAACTTCTAGAATAAAAGGGAATCATGACATGTCACACATGTCATGTGTCCTTAATGGGTTAAAGCTGATCACTGATAGCAAACCTGCTTTAGGGAGTCAAACTGAGATCAGTCAATAGAATTCAAGTACACTTGTGAGGCATGCTGCTATTCTGTAGAATTTACATCTTGTAGTCTTTGTGATGCTGGCCCAGAATTTTAATATAAAATGTGTTATTGTTGGCCAATCTTTCAAAAGGAAAACAAAAAAAAATCTTCACTTGTAATTCAAATACCCCCACAACTCTCTTGCTCTTGTCTTTTGAAAACCCGATCTATCAAGAGAAATTCCAACCAGAACTAAATGTAAAAATATGTTTGAATATGAATTTTGCAGATTCTAGGCGAAACTGGAGATTCTGTGCCAGTCTGGTTTGAAAATAACACTGCAATGCCAAAATTTTGGCTTCCTTGGCTGTATTCTTGCCTTTAAAATATACGTTTTCCATGATGTTTTCAAATGGTGTAAAAAAACAGATATCCAAAATCTAGTGCCTTACTAAAAGATTTAAAGCCTAAGAATGCTTTAGATTTTTTTTTTATATATCTCTGTTCTTTGGAGCCACAAGACCCATAGTCACTGGTTTAGGTGATGTATCACATTAGGATCTGAGCCGTTACATTAGGCTCTATTATATGTGAGTGGACCATTTTGCACATTGTACACATAAAGGGTGTTGTAATACTGTTTTACTCTATATTTTCTTTTTAATTTTAATTGTATATATTTGCACAAATCCATTGAAGGCCCTATTAAGTTAGGTAAGTAATAAAAAAATGTGCTTCACGTTTTACTGTTTGATTGCAATTTTATGTATATTAATGTGTCTGTGATTGCATGTTTGTATCTGTTGTGAACATTGGTGTGTGTTTGAGCATGTTGCTAATTGTGTGGCAAGTTATGTATTTGTATGAGTGGCTAGTTATGCATGTTTGTCTCTAAAAACATGTATGTGTTTGTGTTAAAGGGACACTATAGTCACCAGAACTACAGCTTATTGTAGTTGTTGTGGTGAGTATAGTCGGTGGTCCCATAAGGCTTTTGCAGTGAAAAGGTAGTGTTTACATAATATCAGCAATGTATTTATCGTGAGGCTAGCAAGGCATTTGCCTTGGACGGCACTTTCCATGGGGGCGGCAAAAAAACGCCTTCCCCCAAATGCCCTAGCAAATACCTTGCTAGCCTTATGTCTACATTACAGCCTAGGAACGTCTCCAGTGGCCACTCTGACTGCCACTGGAGGTGCTTCCTGGGGCAGTGCTGCACAGTGTATGCGGTGAACTTTCCCCATAGAGATGCATTGAGTCAATGCTGATTGGCCAGGGTGGTGTTTGGCTGTGCCCCCATTCTTATTGGCTGAGATCATCGTAATTGAGAAAGCTTTGTGACTGGCTGAGATCATTATTATTATTATTATGTTATCATCAAATCTGTCAGTGAGAAGCCCTGCGCTGGAAATAGGTGAGTCGATCACCTTTCTAACAAAAGGTAAGGGAGGCTGACCACCTAAATGGCGGTTTTAGAACTAGAGTGTCAGGAATATAGTGCCCTTTTAATGATGAGGGGGCTAGGCTCTGCGAATGTGTTGTGTATTGTTTTTATTTTTTTTCCAAGGTCCTTGCAAATCATATTGGTAAGTATGGATGCTGCTGGAAGGTTTAGCCATCTCCGCTTGCTCATGCACATTCTCATTGCACATTCTCACATCAGAGCTCCAGAACTGATCACACTTGGTTGCATTCTTCCACTGAAATGTGGGGAAGTAAGATGCCAAGTTGGAAAAATTCCTGAAGTTTATCCTTTTTCCACCTGTACTATTTTGACCTAAATTTAGCATTCAGTAGTTGGTTCGAGACTATTCACTGTAAACATCCATTCTTCTTTGTATTGTTTTCAAATTGCCCACTCTGTGTAAAAGACAATAGTCAACTCATCTTTAATAAACTGCTTATTTACTTAATTTATTGCAAATTTTTACACTGCAGTTTTCATAGTCTTATAAGGTGTGATTTCAACTCTAGAATGCCTACAATTCACAGAGGCTCTAAATCACTAAATCATTAGTGATGTCGCGAACATAACCTTTTCGGTTCGCGAACGGCGAACGCAAACTTCCGCAAACGTTCGCAAACCAGCGAACCGGGCGAACCGCCATAGACTTCAATGGGCAGGCGAATTTTAAAACCCACAGGGACTCTTTCTGGCCACAAAAGTGATGGAAAAGTTGTTTCAAGGGGACTAACACCTGGACTGTGGCATGCCGGAGGGGGATCCATGGCAAAACTCCCATGGAAAATTACACAGTTGATGCAGAGTCTGGTTTTAATCCATAAAGGGCATAGATCACCTAACATTCCTAAATCACAATGGATATGGATTGACACCTGACATATGACATATTGACACCTTGACATATGGATTGAAACCTGGCCTCTGAAAATTGGGCATTATTCTAGGGGAAAAGGGAATCACAGCACCACGACCACGACGGCCCCTGCGGGGTGGCCTGCCTCTGCCTGTAATTTTTTGGGGGGATTAGTGGTACTATGCGTGCAAGCTACTGTGAGACCAGATATGAGTGGTCGTGGTTGTGGTGCTGTGATTCCCTTTTCCCCTAGAATAATGCCCAATTTTCAGAGGCCACGTACCCTGAACTTGAAAAGTTCTGAGGACATAGTTGACTGGCTAACACAGGACACCCAATCTTCTACAGCTTCCGCTCAGAACCTTGACGCACCATCCTCCTCCAGCTTAGCTTTGGGCACCTCTCAAGATACCACTCACCCGCCTGCCGCCACCACCAACACTAGCACCACAGCCGCTTCATGTGAAAAAATGTTTTTGGTTTTAAATGCACGCTATTGTGACACCAGCTATGAGTGGCAATGTGCACTTGCAGAGGTTGGCAGAGTACACACTGTAGGCCTGACACACCCGCTTGAAGACAACTAACAGCTATTCAATCTATAACAGTGAAAAAAGTTTTTTGGTTTTAAATGCACGCTATTGTGACACCAGATATGAGTGGCAATGTGCACTGGCAGAGGTTGGCAGAATACACGCTGTAGGCCTGACACACCCGCTTGAAGACAACTAACTGCTATTCAATCTATAACAGTGAAAAAAAGTTTGGGGGCTTTTAAATGCACGCTATTGTGCCACCAGATATGAGTGGCACTGTGCACTGGCAGAGTACACGCTGTTGGCCTGACACACAGACGCTTGCAGACAACTTACTGCTATTCAATCTATAACAGTGAAAAAAATTTTGGTTTTAAATGCACGCTATTGTGACACCAGATATGAGTGGTGGCACTGGGCAAGTGGGCACAGTATCCACTGTGAGCCTGACACACAGACGCTTGCAGACAACTAACTGCTATTCAATCTATTACAGTGAAAAAAAGTTTGTGGGTTTTTAAATGCACGCTATTGTGCCTCCAGATACGAGTGGCACTGTGCACTGGCAGAGTACACGCTGTTGGCCTGACACACAGACGCTTGCAGACAACTAACTGCTAATTAATCTATTACAGTGAAAAAAAAATGTTTGTTTTTAAATGCAAGCTATTGTGACACCAGATATGAGTGGTGGCACTGTGCAAGTGGGCACAGTATCCACTGTGAGCCTGACACAGAAGCTGGCAGGCAGGCAGGCAGGCAACTGCAATTAGATTACACACAAAAAAAAGCAGACTGATGTTCTAGCCCTAAAAATGGCTTTTTGGGGTGCTATCCTTACAGCAGAGATCAGATGAGTCCTTCAGGACTGTAGTGGACACTGAATACACTAGCCTAGCTATACATTTCCCTATCAAATGAGCAGCAGCTACACTTTCCCTCCTCTATCTAAGAATGCAGCTTCAGAATGAATATAAAATGGATGCTGTACAGGAGGTGGGAGGGTCTGGAGGGAGGGTCTGCTGCTGATTGGCTGGAATGTGTCTGCTGACTGTGAGGCACAGGGTCAAAGTTTAGTCAATGATGACGACTAGGGGGCGGATCGAACCGCGCATGTGTTCGCCCGCCGTGGCGAACGCGAACATGCTATGTTCGCCGGGAACTATTCCCCGGCGAACAGTTCGGTACATCACTATAAATCATGATAAGCTCTACTAAAAGTCATCACTCTCTTGCATTCAGTGATAAAGACGTTCAGATGGTTTGGGCTAAAGGCACTATTTGTAAATGCGTTCTAGTCTACACAGAATTGCCAAAACATGTCGACCTGATTATAATTTGGGAAGTCTCACTGCTGGAGGCTTTTTTCCAACCAAAAGAATGAAGAGCATTTTCCCATTTCATAATTACAATTAATTTAACATAATGTTGATGCAGTAATGCTGTTGCAAATTGATTATAATAATAAAAAATAATAAAATACTCGTTGGCATTTAAAGTTATGCAAAGGGCATGTTGATGACTACTATTTTTACATCTCAAGCCTTTAACTCTCAGAATGAGTAACCAGGAATGCCAGCTTCTGGCAGTCCTGTAATTCCAGTTTCTGGAAACTGCAACTCCCATCATGGTTATCCATCATGTTTACTGAAGATCACAGGAGTTGTTTGCGCTGCTTGGGTTGTTGTATGTTGCCTGTTCTGGGAAGGGTGCGGTGCCAAAGGATTAAATGGCAATACTAAGTGTAATACAAGCCATTTTGGCAACTATTTAACACATTAATTTTAAATATTAATGTTAACATTTTAAAACTTAATTCTGCTATCACTGTGCATTGTATCCAGTCATTTAAGAGAAATGTTTCCTTTTAATCTATCTTTTTAATAATCTCTAGAGAGCAATAGCATATTCTAATAAATGTTATTGCTCACAATGAAGTGAGACATATGGATACCTTTTTAACATGTATCTTTTGATTTCCCTCTTTCATATTTGGTAGGGAAGGGTGGGGGGAGAGGGGGCCCTAGCTAGGCTTCTTGCTTACAGGGATTGTGAGTCTCATAGAATCATGTGTTTTAGATGTTGGTAGAGTACAACAGGCAGGAGTTGTGCAAGGTCTTTCAGCACTGTGTGGGTTTATGCTTAAACTGGCGACCCACAATCTAATTTCTCTCCAGGCCATGATTGGCTCATTGTGAGCTCTCCTGGGAGATTAGCAGCTGCCAACCAGGCTGCTAGGATTTAATGACCATGTATGTTGTGGATGTATTTGCAAGTGGTTTCAGGTGAGATGGGAAATTAGTGTCAATGGATTCACCCATATATCCTCTGTGCAATTTGTTACTGACATCTACACAGAAATATGTGCATTTCAAGTAAATTACTCTTAGCCCAAGCCAAAACTTACCAGCCCTCCCCTGATTCCATACATGTGTTGCAAAAAAAAATAAAAGGACCCACATATTCATCCCTAAACAAGGGGAACAGAAACATGCGATGCCCATCCCAAAGGTGTTTCAAAAGAATGGAACACACCCAATTGCCATCCCGACCGTAAAATCAGCTCTCATCTTATCCTGCATTATACAGACCTATTGCATTCAAAAAATTGAGCAGGATTATGAAGCTGACATACCATTTTTGGAAAGGCTTGTCCACAATTACTTTGCATGCTGGACCGATGGTCCTTCTACTGAATAAGAAGGGTGTGCTCTGGACCACAATTTGTCAAATCTTGGGTGTTTACATCAGAGTAGATGCCAGCCAGCAACTGTTCTCAAGATGCTACCGTGTCTAATACCTCTTCGGCCTTGACTCCACCATAAGCTCATCCCAAACCACTAAGCTTCCACTCCATGATGGCTATAATTGCCCCGCAATGCTTATTGTATTGAGATTCCTCTAGGTAAATGTTCAGCAAGTTGTTGGGGCACAGTCTCTGAAAATCTAAAATGATAATTAAGCTTCAAGCACGCTGCAATGCAAAGCTTATAAAAGTAGTAGTTTGAATGGAATATTATCATACCATGTTCAACCAAAGTACAGTTCTACCTCATTTCCCTAGGATAAAATAAACTAGTCCAGAATTGTAGGTCTCTCAGCACAATATGAGCTGTGTGAAACCTTCTGACAGAGTGCTGGCTGTAAGACAATATAACGCTAGCGGTCTGCTTTAAAGAAACCTGGAATTTATGCTCGGTTATTTAGACAAGGCCAGAGTCTGTCATTAGGACAAACTGCTAGCTACTGCTTGTCTGGAGAGCTTGAAACTTTGAAGTGCTCAAACTCCTCATAGAAAACGATAAGAAGTCTGTTTCTGAAACCAAGGCAGATAAATGTTATTTTACATAAGATTTGGTTATTTTAAGGGGTTACTCAGAGTACCATGACCAATTCAGTGATTTTAAGGTAGTCCTAGGTAGGTCCTGGTACTAGACCCACTGTACATACCTAGTTTACTGCGCTGGGCTCCACCCAAGGCCGGGAATGTTTTTATGTAGCTTGAAAGTAGCACTTGTGACCACGGACATCACTGTGCAAGCTCTTGCCCAGGTACAACAGTGTTGTTAGATACATGATTAATTAATGAAGTAGATCTGTTGGTGGCGGGAAGAACTTGGTTGAAAGAAAAATGTAAATGTTTCACAAAATGTGCTATGACTCAAAATGGCTGCTCACAAGGTTAAGGGTATAGTGACAGGATCTTCCTTGGCTCAGTATCCTTCTGTGATTCTCAGTGAGACATCGGTACATCCTGTTTGTGGTTGCCTGACATTTCTTTTTTTAGTCCTACTTTATTCACTTCTGAGGTAAGTTGTTGTTTTTTTTTGTTTTTTGTTTTTTTTTAAAATCCACTTCAGCTTGTTCTCTTACCTGTTTTTTTGTTGTTTTTCCCAAGGACTGGTAATATTATGGTTATTTTAAAAAAAAATTACAAAAAAAATTAGTGTCTAAGGCACGCTATATTCAGTCTAAAGATGACATGCATTCTGCTGAAATGTCTTCATTATGTAATTTAAAAAAAAAATTTTTTTTAAATTCTTAATTTTTCTTGTGCATAGATTGACAACAAGCGTGTAGAGCCATGAAAGCATCTACAAGCATTTCCATAACATTTCACAGTGTGGCAGTTTAGACGGCACGTTTTTATATTATATGAAGATATCAAGCTCTTAAACATCGCTTTTGTGGTATAACATGCTAAGCTAGACATGCATAAAACAGAGCTACTTGCGCTTAAGATTATAGGTTTGTAGCTTGGGTGTAGTGTGACATATAGGCATTAAGGGTCCAACGATTAGATTAACTATATGTGAAGCTAGCAAAGGTAGCAGTATATTATATGAAGCAGGCTATTTGGGTAAATATATGCCTTTGTAGCGCATTACAAATCATAGAAAATAAAAATAATAGTAAATGCTGGACGACATGCTTGTTATATACCTGACATGTCTTATGGAAAACAGCACGAGTAGTCTCAATGAGTTTTACATTATGTCACATATTCTGCACTCTTTATGTTAGCATGCATACATGCCTAATGGGTCTGCCCAAACGTATGACCAGTTATATGATTCAAAAGGCAGAGGATGAGAAATCCTCAGGCAGGTTCATAGATTATTATTATGCTTTAAAGTTATGATAAACGACTAGTGGTTACAGGAGATTATTTTGCCCCCAGAGACCCCCTCAACTATATAGCAAGCTGAGTAGCTCTGCCCCTCACGTTAATTAAAGGTTAATAATGGAAGGCAAGTGTTAATAACAGAAAGCAGACATCAGTAAGAGAGGGCCCAGATTAAAGGTTAAACCTCAGAGTGGGATAAAATTCATTATGTAATTTAACACCAAAACAATGAAAATGCTTCTGAGGAATGCTTCTGGACAGACTATAATATACCAGAAAGACTAGAGTTGTAAAATGCATAACAGGTGCAGCAGAAACCTTAACCCAGACAGGTTTTATTAACCTCATTAAACCGGCCCTGTGGACAAAATAGGTTTCTTGATTCTGTGATTTAATAGCACTTTTTAGAATGATGATCTCTTGCATGTATGAGTAGACTCCACTGAACAAAAAACGTGCATCATAAACACAATTTGTTCTCTTATTTTATTTTAAAATGTCTGTACAGAGCCCTTCTCCAAAACAGTTTCGCAGCAGATTAACAATCATACATTAATTGAAATTGTTTTAATACAATCAAGATGTGATATAATTTAGAAGTTATATAAATATAACCACAACATCTCCAGCACTTGTGAAGATTTAAAGATGCCCTCACCTAAAGATGGCTTTAAAGAACAATAGTATTTGGTGCCTTCAAATGTGTTACAGTAGAGTTTAACTCTCTATTCTACAGGTGACCAGCAAGTTGTAACCAGGAGCCTTTCTAACCATCAACCTGTCTCTCTCTGCAGATTCCATACCTCCTTCTGAACAGCTGTATCTCCGAGACAAGACCCAGAATGCATCCAGTTGTTTTTGGCGAGAGCATTGAAGTGAATCCAAGTCCAGTCCAGGAAATCAGGTAATTCACAAATACGAGGATACTTTTAATGGCAGACCTTCTGGTGGGATACATGTAGGACCACTGTACCCCTCTCTTAAGAGGGTGCTCCAGGCACCAACTCGTGGTGGGTTCCATTATCGGATTAGGGTACACTTGGTAATGATGGTAAATAGGTATTGTATAATCTTATTTTGCAGTGTTCCTCTTTCTGCTACAAAAAATCTACTTTACTTGATGCCAGGTTTCTTTGAGTTGAGATTCAGCTTTGTTCAGAAGAAAGCTGTCTGTGACCTTACAGAAACCCTTGCTGAACAACAAATCCCATACTGTGGCCATAAAGCACTGCTTATTGGATATTTACAGCATCACCTGTGAAACATGTAGCAAACTCTCCTCTTTACTCTGCTTTTGTATGCATGTTTAAGTGTGTTGAAAATTGCTTTAAGCAATGGTGAATCGATAAACATAGCAGGTGGTACAGCTATGGTCGGGCCTAGTGTCTGATGGGATCTAGCAAGTATCAGCTGTAAGTTATACACATTTGTGTCCTCTGCTGGCCTTCATTAACCTCTACATATAATGCCACAGTATCATGGGGATTTCTAGGGGGGTGCTGACAGGGCCTGGATCCCCTGTAATACTGAGGGAGAAATAACTCCTCCAATTCTATAATTTGCCACTTTAGTGAACCATATTTGTAGTTAAAGGGACTCTCCAGTGCCAGGAAAACATATTCGTTTTCCTTGCACTGCAGGACCCTACAGTGCCCCTCTCCCTTCTACCCCCTCATCCCAAGTTGCTGAAGGGGTTAAAACCCCTTTCAGTGACTTACCAGAGTCCAGCGCTGATGTCCCTCGGCGCTGGGTCAGGCTCTGCCTACTCTCCTCCCCTGCCTACGTCAGCCGGCAGGGGAGACCTAATGCGCGGCAATGACCCCGCACACGCATTAGATCTCCCCATAGGAAAGCATTATCCAATTTCGGCGATGCGGGAGGTCCTCACACAGCGTGAGGATGTCCAGCGTCGTTTAAAACACCTTTCGTGGTCTAAGAACACGGAAGTCCCTCTAGTGGCTGTGTGATAGACAACCACTAGGGGAGGACTTAACCCTGCAAGGTAATTATTGCAGTTTAAAAAAACTGCAATAATTACACTTGCAGAGTTAAGGGTGGTGGTAGTTGGCACCCAGACCACATCTGCCCATTGGAGTGTCCCTTTAATTATACAGTAGTTTTGGGGACCTTGCTGTGGGTGCATGATTTTAATTCAATGGACTGAAGGGTTAATACAGCCTGATTTGGGGTTAATACAGCAGGTATACCCTTTATAAAAGTATAGGTTTATCAAATACTCTGAATCCAGTCAACAGTTTGGTGTTGCAATATGGTTCATAGAAGACACAGGGTTTAGGGTTGGACTTGCATCATTATAAAGGGCAAGTTTTAGGAGGAGCTTGAGTCAATATATGTGGAAGAAGTCCTAAAACGTACCCATGGGCTGAGACCCCATGGTCATTTGCCACTTTGCAAAATCCATGCATGGTATGATGTCTCACATACCTGGTGCCATATTAAGTCAGTCACTATGGTTGGAGAGTCATAACAATATGCACAAGTCTTATTAAGTCTCTATGCTGCAGATTTTGGTTGTCCAGAAACATGCTATGTAATTGATGGTTGTAACGGAGCTCCCTGTACCCCTGGCTGGGTACCTCCGACAAGGACCGCTTCCTAGCTGGAACAGGGGACAAACCACAGCACTTCTGCCCAGTCACTGTGGCTTGACTGGGGTCCTAGAATCGCTCCCTTCTGGAGCCGAATGGGAATTCGCTCTAGACAACCCCAGGCACTGGACGACACTCAGTCCTGGGAGCTCTAGTCCTTACAAGGACTTTCCCCGTTGAATCCTCCACACTGGAACAGTGATTAAAGAGTAGCTCTTTCCCCTCCCAGTAACCAGACGACACATAGTTCTGGGAGTACAAGCTTGAAAACGTTTAATAGCAGCCACAACTGGCCTTATATGCATGTCCCCATGCAAGGGAAACTCCCCCCTGGACCTAAGAGTAAACCACAGTAGAAACCAATACACAATTACATTGACTCTCAGATCCAGGACACTCCCATACATAATCAGATAATCCCTCCTCTGTGCCTGGGAGATATTTGGATCAGGAATTACTAATCTAATCCAACTATCTCCAAGCACAGAAAAAACACACTTTTTTCCCCAAAAGTACCCTAAAATACATGAAACCCCCCACAAAAGTTACATCCTCTGCCGAGCAACATTCAGGAACACTGATACAAACTAGGCACAACAACGCAATGCATAAGCCAATACCTGACTTGTTAATACTGTTACAAACTGTTATATGTTAAACCAACGTTTCATCCTAATCTCTTCTTTCTGTAACCCTTTCCCCATAAAGTACAAAAATGAAACACCAACAAAATAAAGAATTTATAAAAAAAAAAAAAAGTGACATCCTCTGATAGCCCTGATCTGGGTGCCCAATATCCAAAAATCACTCGGATCAGTTCAGGGGTTCAGGAATTTCCTGGAATCAATTTGTTTGACCGACTGCACGTATGGTCCCATGCCCAAAACAGTTCCAGAGAATCAGGGTTGCGGTCAATCTAGTTCGGTAGTTTAAAAATGAACAAACTACCGAACATAGTCAAGTCTTACCCTTGAGCTTGTTCCCCTTGTTCGTGGGAACGTTTCCACCGAACAGTGTCTTTCTAAGTGTTGTCGAACCGAACGCAGGCGATCATGGAAGTCCAGCAGTGTTTGGTAGTTTGTGTCTGAAAATCGTTCCAAGAAACACCGCAGTCTGGTTTCATGCGAACAAGATGGCTGCCACCTCATGGTCGTCCATAGGAATTGCGGCCACCCAGACGAACACTTAGAACACTGAGGTGGAAATTGTTACTATGCAGCAATTAGGCTTAACAAGCTCCAGGGTGGTCTATGGTTTGTGCGGCTGTTCGGTTCCCGAACCATATAGTCCAAATACACGAACGGAGACTTTTACATCACATTTTACAGAGTCCAAAGTCTGTGGGCAGGAGGCTGGCAAGCAGGCAAACTCACTTGAAAAAGGGGGGTTTGTCACAATGGTTATTTCAAGAATCTGTAAATATCAACACAGTTATTTATGAAAGCTTACATGTTCAGCTTAGTTCAAATGTAGACGTCAAGGATAGGAACAAAATAATGACTGTACTAAATTGTGCACATACTATGTTCAGGATACTCGTAACTTTCACATTTTCTTTACAGATGCAACTCTGAGGTCAAATATGACTCTGAAAAGCATTATCGAGACCATATCTTTTATGCCCCGATTCCCACCGCTACGTCTTACAGTGAGACCATCATCTCCCCTCCCAACTGCACATGGAGGAACTACAAATCCCAGGTTATTTTTGAACCTCGCAACAAACCCCTGAGATTCCAGAGTACAACAATCATCTTTCCAAAACACGCCAAGAACATTTACAGAACAACCCTCAACTACAACTGTGGGGCAAGCAGGAAGTGGTTTTCATCTAGCGTGCAGCTTGAACTGTGCGAAGAAACAAGCCCGTGTATGATCTACACAGATAATCACTAGTGCCATTTATTGTTCATTGGGAACTGGAGTACTCCAATGCACTTTGCCACACAACTATAGTGAGAGAAGGGGCTGCACCTCCAAAATTCGGCATGATCCCTGTAATATTAATGCTTTTAGAATTTATGGCTTGCATAATGATCTGGAGCATACAACTATATAAAGATCTGGATTTTTGTGCATCATTCAAATGGATAATGTTAACTGCTCTGCACATTGTCGAGCTAACTTTATTTCATGTTTTCCCGGGTCTAATATTATAAAGGGTTTTACAAGTGGTCACTGGTAACAAGAGCAGATTTCCACATTAAATATCACTCGTTTTAATTTTTTTTATTATTGTGAAATAAATTGGTCCCCTGTAAAGGACAGTTACAAATATTTTTAAAGGACTTTATAAGGTCAAGGATAAGACTAGAACCATCATGGTGTGTCCTGAATCTTAATGTTGCCAGTGCTTCTCTCATTTTAATTAATCAAGAATGTAGAGAAGTGATACAGGTCGGGTGGTCAACTCTCCTATAAAGGAGGATATGTACTAAGGTGTGATTAGTAGGAGAACTTTCATTCCAGCTGGAGAAAGTGAGTGTGTCGTGAAAGTATTCCATCTTGTAACATCCAGTACTTCTCCAAGGTAGAGATGTGATCAGTGCAATGGGTGGTGCCTTCATTCTGTTGGCACCAAAGCTGGAGAAAGTGAGTGTGTCGTGAAAGTACTCCATCTTGTAACATCCAGTACTTCTCCAAGGTAGAGATGTGATCCGTGCAATGGGTGGTGCCTTCATTCTGTTGGCACCAAAGCAATTAAATTATAACGAGGTTCTAGCACAGACAGGGATATGCACTTAACTGGGAATTGATCACAGAATTCCAGATTTTAGGCTAAAAAAATCCCCAACAAATTACTGACACTTCCCATTTTAGTGTATAAACCTGAGAGGTTCTGTGAATGCAGTTAATATATAGCAGAAGACACTGTTAGATGTCCTATTCCTCCACTGGTGGTAGAATTATTTATCTTTTTAGATGTGTAATCTTAAATGTGTGGAATTAGTCGTCTGTATTTGAAAGGAAACCAAATTACTTTTTGATGGCTGGATTTTAGAAGACATATTTTAGGTTGTATGAACTGCCATGAACCAGGGTGAATGGAAAAACAAACCAAAACATTTTAGCACTTACCTCTGCCTCTTTACCTCCTTCTATGTTAGGGAATAGATGGGTTTAACTATGCAGCAATAGGTAGACCAATACAGAGGGAATTAAATTCCATTAATTTGGAAAATGATACGTTGCGATATAAATATGGTAATTGATAAGCACGGGACTGCCAGCCACCAAATATAGAAAGCACATAAACTGATTGACTGGACATAAAACTGATCTAATGCTTTTTCAGACAGGTAATCAATTTTATAGATTAATGCTGCGAATAACACATAGATATTATCTGAGAATATTTACAGAATCTGATGTTCTGTATACATGATCTAAAGGCCACTAAACTATTTAATTGCATATCATGGTACTGTGTGGGCTTTATGGGATATGTAGTTCAACATTCATCAGCAGTTTCAGTGAAGATGGATCTAATAAATGCTTAAAGGGACTCTCCAGGGAGGTGATTTTACTCACCTCGTTCCAGCGCCGGGAGCCTCGTGAATCCGCGCCCCCTATTTCGTCAAAATGACGAAATAGGCGGGCGCGAGCAGGGAGTAATCAGACGCTTCCATTTGGAAGCATCATTGCTCCCTTGTGCGCATGCGCGGCTTCGCCACACATGCGCACATACTTCAGAGGGCGGCATTCATGCCGCCCTCTGAAGTGCTGAGCGCACTACCGCGCATGCGCGCAGTGTGCGCGGCCCTGAGCTGAGTGACAGCTCAGCTCACGGTCTTTGCCCGCCCCCCTCCTCCGCTGACAGGCTGGAGAGAGAAGGCGCGCACACAGTGCCTTCTCTCTCCTGAACACGTCAGACGTATTTTAATACGTCTGACGTGTACAGGGCCTTTTTAGGGCCCTGCGTGGTAGGCAGTCCCTCTAGTGGCCGTCTGAGTGACGGCCACTGGAGGTATTCCTATCAATCAATGTAAACACTGTATTTTCTCTGAAAATACAGTGTTTACATTAGATTGCCTGCAGGGAGCTATAGATAATACCTGAACAACTACATTAAGCTGTAGTTGTTCAGGTGACTATAGTGTCCCTTTAACTCGATTTGCTTTTTCGATAAATGGAACTAGTCACTTATAGACTCTCTTTCTAACAGGGCCTGTTAGAGTGGGGGCTTGTATGACATGTACCCACATTCTCATAGAGGCACTTGTATGGCCAGGGGAAAGATTACCTTTCTTCTTTCATGTATTTGAGTGGGCTGAATTTATACATTTTTAAAGTCAATTCAAAATTAATTTCGAATTGAAGGTCAAAATAGCTGAGCTGGAAAAATTCTCTAACTTAACTATGCTGGCCTTGAATTCTTACTTTAGTGAATAACTCTGATAGTAGCAGTTATATATTCAACCAAGATAAGATAGAAGGAGCAGAGGAAGTCCTTGAACCACAACCTGTGCAAGGACCAGTGGCTGTTAGTCGATGGTGTTTTTCCTCGAACGCTGCAGATACCTGCATGATCCTTGGGTGAAAACCTAAGGGCACTGAGGATGTGCAGCTACCAGGTGTGTCCATTCAGATTTGAGTCTAAAGTGCTCTCCAGATATAAGATGTGGGTGACTATGTGTTACTCTGTAGGATGTGCAGCATGTGATAGTAGGTTAACAGTATAATGAATAGAGTAAGTTAGGAGTACAGTGTGTAGGTATTCTGATTACTGTGCCAAGAAGACTCTTAGAGCTGTGTGCTTTTTATATTTTTATTTTTTTGAACTCTTTATTTGTGTATTGACAGCAGGTAGTATGAGGAGACCGTACATTCAAGGCAACAATTGATTGTTACAGCATAAGTGATGACATCATGTTCGTATTGCTAACAATTGATTCAAGTTATGTCACCAGCAATGAGGTTCTGGGTATGTTCGAAACAGGTAGTGGGGCATTGTGTGACGTAAAGCCCTCGCTCAAGAACCAGCTTGTTCAATACGTTTTATTTTGTATTACGAATAAAACAAATTTACATAAAAAAAATCAGAGAGAAGTGAAGAGCGGAAAGGAAAGTGAAATTTCTGAGCCAGAGAAAGAAGTGTCGGCCCCTGTGAGTATGATGTTCCCTAGGTAATCTGTGGACCTGTGAATTGTGTGGAATTACACCCATGGGGGTGTTCTCTTGGGAAGGAAGCTCGGGGCCATGGGCCACTTTATAGAGAACCCCCCGTTATGTTATCGTTCTCATTGGTTTCCCCATCGGATGGGAGGCCCACGGCCGAGGCTCCTTTGTGGGCTTGTAGCCATGACCCCGGGAAGCCCTCCCTCGGTGGACCCCGATGGAGCTGTGTACTTCTTGATTTTCAATATAAGAAATAAAAATCTGTTTTGTGGCCATGGAATCGAATCTGATATTTAATGTGGAAACTAGCACTTAACAGTGAAGCTTAAATACCTGGTTTTATCTAAGCAAAGTAGCATATGCTACCTGTAACCGTAAATTTAACTAGCGTGTGACTCTAATAATATATGTACATATGTTTTGATGTGAATTTTTACTTGTTTATATAGGATGGTGGACATGTAGTTCCACAGTCCAGTTTATTGTCCTCACTCGCTCAACAGAAACATGCCTTAGATTAAAATCAATGGTGGAGGATGTTAAAAACTATGACCCCCATAGAATGCATGTAAATTGTGATTAATAACCCTTCAATGCAATAACCTCCATTATGTATAGAGATTGAAAAAGCCCGGTCATTATGTGCGCTAGTAATTTTTAGTTTTATGAATCTGGCAGTCCTAAGGTGTTTAGATTCACTTCTTTTGGTATTCACTCCAGTGTATTTGTTCTGTGTAGCTGGACGTGTATGTACCTTTAAAACAACAGCCAAATGGAATCCGGAGTTTCCTTATCATATGTCGTGGTATGAAACGGAATCAACCTGGATCAGAATAATGGATTGGTGATGCTGTAACATTTTTGGTTGGAGTGACCATCTACCCTATATATTAAGGGAAGGTTTTTAAACTGCATATGTTAGGGCCATAAATATTTTTTTAGATTGCAAGAGAGAATTAATTTAATTAAAGGAGAATTCCTGTTTGATTTGTCAGTTTCTTTCCTTCCTGCTCTATACAATTGTTACATATACCAAGGCAGCACTTTTCATGTGGTAACCATCAGCAGTTAGAAGTGATAACCTGAAAAAGTGGTGAATCTGAGAGTCCTATCCACAACACATTCCACAGGGTCGTTGCTCATCTCTACATAGTGTTAAGCATAAGAAATATATTCAATCCTATGTTTGCCATTGGACAACATTTCACCGCAAAAATGTATTCTGTAAAATATGCCTCATGCAGTTTTTAATTCATTCCTATTTTGGAAACGATGCACTTTAAATGCAATTATGCACCCGCCAATCAGAGTGGGAAACGTGATGTTTAATGTGATTTTTAAAGAGCAGTAGTAGTCCAAAGTGCCTTGCTTTATTTTATTTTTTTTCTCTGTAATATGTATATTAGATTTGGATGGCAGTAGGATGTGCAGGTATGTTATTTCTTTCGTTTTTTTTTTTGTTTGATTTGATTTTAAATTAAAATAGTTAATGGTACTTGCCTATTCCAGTTTTACAGCATCTTCGTCTGTAAGAGGAGAATATTAGGCAGATTGGCTTCTCCTGATAGGAATATCCGCATTTAAGGCAATATTTATTTCAAAGGACTCTATGGTCACCAGAAGCACTAAAGCTTAATGTAGTGGTTTCGGGGACTATAGCCTGTCCTTGCAGGCGGGCACTGTAAACGTTGCATTTTCAGAAAAAAGGTTTAACTCCTTAAGGACACATGACGTGTGTGACATGTCATGATTCCCTTTTATTCCAGAAGTTTGGTCCTTAAGTGGTTAAAGAGACCATCCCAGTGTGGGGGGCAAAGGCGAGTAAAAACATCTTTCCCATGTGATCAGAGGGTGACCGGTCACCTAAATAGTCACACTATAGTGTCAGGAATACATGTTTGCATCCCTGACACTATAGTATTCCTTTAAAATAGAACCATTAATATAATGGCGAGATGCCACTTTAGTTGCAAAGAAACAAATCGGTCATATTTTATGGCTGGAAATTCTTGTAATGTGACCATTCATTTGAGATGTATTCGCCATTGTCATCTACCCCACATATAATTGATTTGCATTTATTTTGGCAATTATCAAATGTTTGTTTGCAACACACATTCAGCAGGATATGAACACACTTCCTAGCAGAATGCTGAGTCTGTATCAATGCCGCTTATGATTACTTAACTGATTTCCAATCAGAAACAAATGAATTCTGCATACTGTTGGGCACTTCTGTCAAGATCTGCCCAGCAGAATACAGAAATGTGTCCCACAAAAACATGGTAATCTGTAGAACCTGGTTAAACCCAATAGAATTTATTTTGTTTATTGTTGTCTTACTCTGTATTTGTACAAAACTGTACTCCCGAATAAATCTTCATTATTGTGTAATCCAAGGAGGTCCATAAAACAGATTTTAAGGATATAATATTTTGTGATGTAATAAGTTATACAAGAGAGAGGCATTCAATCTAGCCTGTGTCGTCTGTGTATGACTGGTTACATTTCACCTGTACAAAGTTAATTTACTCTTGAAGGTCTTATCTTGTTTTGCCTTGTAGAAAGCTGTAATCGAAAGCAAGTCTCACAAGTTTTTGGTATCCTCATCTTGTAGACTTCTGTGAAATTTGCTCTTAAAATTAAAATGTTTCAATTTAAAAACAAAACTCCAGTTTCTTTTTTTTTTTCTTTAGTTCTGCTTAGATTTGAATGTAATGACATATAACAAACTGACTGTTTAATAGATATTAGTGGAAAATAATTGTATTTTTGTACACATGGTTCAGAAATATATATATATTTTTAAAATAATAAATGTAAGACATAGCAATTGAACACATAAGCACATTTACTATATAATAACTTATTTTATTATTGGTTGTACCATCACCCCTCATAGGACTGCATAGAGTTCTATTATTTTTATTGTTTCAACGTGCTCCTAAACAGCCTAAATGAGCTACGAAGAGGTGGAGAGTGTTGGGCACACATTACTGCACTTAAGATGTCTAACTAAACTAAACTAATCCTGCAATGTGTTTTGTTTTTTTTTTAGTTGCAAATGCATGCTTTTAGCCATCCAACTGTGAGTGTCAAAATGCTGAATATGTGATAATATCCCTGCATTCTGCTGGCATTTTTAGAATCTGAATTCTTACAATAACACATTTAAACAATATGTACAAGTACATGGACATTTCTCTCTCTCTCTTCTCCCCTGCCAACTCCACCTCCCTCAGCCCCCCTCCTGACCCTTTGTTCTATTAATGATGTTCCAAGGCTAGTCCTGGATCCAGTTCCCATAATCTGCAAAAGTAAGGTCATACTAAATACTCTGATTTTAGAAAGCGGAGTGGGTACTATTCTCTGACAGGGTTCCCAATTAATTTTTCCTGTGGAACCCTTTGACATAGTGTATCAACATTGTGGAAAATTTTACTCCACCCAACCTCCCTACCTTTGGAATTCTCTATGTCCCTGTGGTCCAGTGGGACTGCGGAGTGGCTGGCGTGCGGTGCCTGTGGTCCAGTGGGCCTGCTGAGCGGCTGGCATGCAAGCGGCGAGGGAGCAGTGATCTTTCTGCTCAGCTCCCTCGCGCGCCTCTTAGTGATGCCGGAGCCGGAGTGACGTCATATTCCGGCTCCGGCACCACTGCTGTGCACATGAGGGAGCTGAGCAGGGAGATCACTGCCCACTGCTCCCTCGCCGCCCGCAGCCATTTTGTTTTCAGAAATTTTGGCGGAACCACATTTGTGTGAACATGAATTGGGAAACACTGCTCTGTGAGCACACAAGTAAAAGCGAGCTGCCTGTTTGAACTGAGAATTGTTTCTTTTGGCAGTAATTCACCAGTTACCAGATTTATATCTCCCAGTGTGATATTGAGATTTTCAGATATAGATTGAGAGAAATAACAAGCAAATTTTTCTTTACTAGAAATTAACTCTGTGTTATATGTTATAGGCAGTAAGAAACCTGATGGGGTACTTAATTTTTTATTTTATTTTTAGGTTTGATCCATTTCTAGATTTCTAGATTAGGTTTTATTGTTGGTGATTGGTGACAAAACCCACTATTTGGCCTACCCCAGAGCTGTTCTCTTCCCCAAGTCGCTGACAAGTTCCTAGAGTTCAATTATGCTTCCCATATATTCGGTATAATAAACTACCGCACACAGACCACCCCCTGGCTCATTAAGTACAAAGAAACTGCAGAATTAAGAGCTCTCTCTGTGGGGCTGCCGTTCGTATAACCGAATGCCACGTTGTGGAAAAAACGGCGGCCATCTAGTTGCACGAACGCAGGCAGCGCAACTTGGTCGTCGAGTTTCTGGAACTCTAAGTCAGCCACTCAACCGCATGAACATCAGTGAAACCACGCAAACGCCTGCTTCTTTCCACGACAAGCCAGAAGAGCGCTGTTCGGTAGGTTTGTTCATATGGACAAGACGAACATATGCTACCTATGAGCCAGGGGAACCGTTCAACAGTTTATTTGCATGGAACTCCCGAAATGGACCGTCCGCTAGCACAAAAATTCTGGAACTGTTTTCGGCAGACGTCTCCTAAATGCAGTCGGTCCAAACTTTACCCCGGTGGTGATTCGGCTGTGTTTGTGGGATCTGAGCGCTATTTGGACAACATGGGCACTCAGATCCCAGCTATCCAGGGATGTAATTATTTGTGGGGGTTCCAATGTTTTTAATGTGTTTTTATGTATTTTCATATTTTGTGTAATTATTGCCTAGGAATAGTGACACTGTAATTTGGGGACATTTTGTGGGAGTGTCATGGGAGTGTTTGCTGTGTCTTTGTACTGTATAAAAGTTAGCCATTGAGCCTTGATTAGACAGATTCGTTTTACCCCTACATCAAGTCTAGGCTGATGTTTGGGGACTTTGGAGCTATAATCACTTTTCGCTTGGGACTTGGGAACTTCATAACAGACATACTCAGCCGGATTATTTTATTATTCATTGGAAGAATATTCATAGAGATTATTATTATTATTATTGCCATTTATATAGCGCCAACAGATTCCGTAGCGCTTGTTAGATTGCATTCATTCTGCCAAAGCAGGAGATTGAGGAGGTACACTAGAGGGAAAGATCAGATTTTTTGGTAGGAAATAATCAATCTCATACCACTCATAGAATTCCCACTTTGCTTTAAAGCGGCACTGTCATAGCTGCATCTGTGTTTTTTTGTTTTTTGTTTTTGTTTTTTAACCACCCGCCATTGACCTTTCTACATATAATTGTCCCACTAGTCACCATCAAATAGCCCTAGGTCCCCTATTTCACCAAACTAGATTGCACTTTGAAATTTGCTCACATGCTCAGTTGTACACTTGGGCATTAATTATTGTCCAAATGTTGGCTATTCATCCATTTGTCAGAAAGACAAATTAATAGAAATTACCAAAGACAGATTTTTTTTTTGTCCATTTAGATACTCTGCTACTTCTTAAATCCCACCCCCCACGCCCACACCCTAACTGTCCTATTTATAGTTAAATCCCCCCTCTTATAATATTGTAAAGCACTACGGAATCTGTGGCGCTATATAAATGGTAATAATAATAAGCGGGTTAAATTGTCCCTCCTGTCCCTACATTTGAGGTGGCTGGGGCCCTAAATGATAAGCCCCTAGTTAACCTCCCCAATAAACAAATACCCTACCAACCCCCCCCCCCCCTCCCCCACATAATAGTGAGCGGGCAACAAACTAACCTAAACCTTATTCTAATTTAGGGACCCCACCCACCGCTCAGTGGTGGGGGCCAGGGGGGAGGATAATAGGTCCCCCCCTTATTCTAATTTAGGGCCCCCATTGCTCAGGGGTGGGGGCCGGGGGAGGAAAATATGCCCCCCCCCTTATTCTAATTTAGGGCCCCCACCCGCCGTTCAGGAGTGGGGGTTGGGGAGGACAATAGGTCCCCCCTTCAGGTTAGAAGCCCCCACTCGCGCAGCACAGGTGGGGGCTCGGGAGGGCGGACACTTTTTTTTGTTTTTTTACAGTGACTTGCCACAGGCTGCTCACTGTTTACCAGACATGCCCCTACTCGTGTTATAGCGAGTAGGGGCAGAATTTACTAATACTAAGTAATCTTTACTTAGTATTAGTAAATTGGCTGAAAGACCAATTTAGCTATCCATTATCCTCCATGCACGCCCTTGTTCCAAATAAAGTGTAGAATCTTTGTTCTTGTATGTCCTTGTATGATGTAGGGTGGGGTGACTTCGATTTACTTTGCAAGGACTGATATAATCACTTAAAACTATTTCACATTGGCAAACGGCCCTTGTTTTTGCAAAGACTAACCAACATGCCTGACCAAAGACAGCAGCTACTGTATGAGACATAGATCAAACTTAGGCTTGCCATCTCCGAGACCTCATTTTTGTTTCATGCATCGAAAATCTAGCTTAGTGATTAATCTATGTGTTATATTAAAAACAAAAAACAACTAGAATCTAATATCACTATAATAGTAAGTATTTTTCTTTTAGTAGCTGTTGAGTGTATGTGAGACAGGTAAAAAAAAAAAGTCAAACTTTAATTTGAGTAGCCAGCCCAAAGATGTATTCATTTTCTACTGACACAAATGGAAATATTGGGTTTAGTTTTATTAGTGTGGTTAAACGGAAATGAAAAACATCACTTAAAAATGCTATCACGTCCTAGCTACTGGAAAATGTAGAAGTCATTGAGAACACATGTTGCTGAATTGCCCTTTGCCAACTGGTCTTTACAACAGAAGTATGAATTCCAGTGAAGGGACGATAAATACTATCATAGCAAATGCATGGCCGGTAATTTCTTCTTTTTTATTTTTAGATAAGGGTGTCAAGCCCTTCTAATAGTGTTTAGCTGGTCTGATTGGAACTGGTCAGAATTCATATTCTCACATTAACTTATAAGGAACCTGTGATATGGGTGGGGTGTCTGGAGCAGGTTCTGCAGTTTAGTAATGTTCCCTTTAACTCTTCATCACAATGATGGATTACCTTTGAATCACGTACTTGTGATCTACACAGCTCATAGCATAATTTGATATATTCCTATTTATTCATCCAAATCTGCTACAGATTGCTATAATCTTCTTGTCTCCATCAATCTGTCTTTCTGTCTGTCTCAGTCTGTTTGATTGCCTGGCTGGCATAGGGGTGAAAACTGAGAAGAAATTAACTGAGGGTGTATGGCTGAGGACAATAAAATGGTAGAGTACGGTATTGTGGCCAGTATTTGGTCAGTATTTGTATTTGGTCAGGGTCAGTATTTTGTTCTCTGACTCCGCTAGCACTATGTCTAGGGCCAGCCTGCTCTAAAGCTGCCACAGTCCGATTCTACTAAAGGACTGAAACAAGTAACCCATTCATTGTGGACTTCTGTTTTGTTTAGGTTTTCTATGGGTTGTTTTTTTGTGGATAAAGAAAAGTATTGCACCTTGAAACACCAAGTTATTCTTGTTTCAATTTTAGAATTACTTGGGAGTTAATCTACTAAGAACGGAACTGTGGAGAATTGTCAAGGCATCTGCAAATGTTAGGCCAAAGTACCTAAACTTGAATGTTCCCAAGCTCGACAAGTTTGGGTTTGATGAATAAGTTCCATATGATTATGATATCTTCATTTCAACAGAAACAAACTTGGTCTGGCTGTTAGTAACCATCGTAGAGACAGCAGATAGTAAATCATACATATGACGATATTTGTCACCTTTACACATGTTCAGTAGACATGTTACATACATGATGACACTGTTCTTTATTTGGGTTCCAGCTGATCACATGCACCAACATATGTAGAAGGTTACAGACAATCTTCAGTTACTCTTTATAGGGGCCGGTAATGTAAAAGACAAGTGTTCGGCATTACATTTACAAATAACATTTGAAATTATCAAACTAATAATAAATCATACAAACCAAAAAATTCCAAGTATATATGGCGCTAGAAATATATTGATTGTTAAATAGCAGCACCGTATCAGTGTATCAGCTTTACAGAACACTAAAATAAAAAGTATCAAACCAAAATGCAAAGTGCGCTTGTGCCTTTAAGATCGTGCCTTTTAAATATACATGCTTTTAAAATGTCACAAAGGTGTTTAACCCCTTAAGGACACATGACATGTGTGACATGTCATGATTCCCTTTTATTCCAGAAGTTTGGTCCTTAAGGGGTTAAAAGACAGCAAACGGTGCTTATTAATTATTGTGCAAATGACACATCCAATTGTGCTTCAATTAAAGTGCAATTACAGACTATTATGTATATCCAAAAAGCTAATTATTTAGTCTACGTCAATACAAAAAGAAAGCAGCCCAAGCTGCCCGATCCTCCTTCTCCTACAGAGCGCCGCAATTATGGAACGACCTCCCGCACACTTTCAAATCTTCCCCAAGCCTAAAGTCCTTTAAGAGATCCCTCTCTACCTACCTCAAAACAAAATTCACATGTCATGGTTGATTATATATTTCCTACCTATTCTATGTTAAATTTTGTATGTGATGTGTAATATTACTGTTTTGTATTTTATAGTATCCTATTGTATCAATGCAATGTTTTGTGGACCCAGGACATACTTGAAAACAAGAGAAATCTCAATGTATCTTTCTTGGTAAAATATTTTATAAATAAAACAAAAATAAAATTAAAGTAAATATTGTGCCAATACACTATAAATCTAAAAATTTATAAAATATTATACTTGCACATATGTAGAACTCAACATGAAAGTGTATATTGTTTATACACTAATAATATTTAGAGAACCAGATATGTAAATCACACTTACAAACCAGGAGCAGGTTAAAGAACTGCTCAGGCTATATGTGCGTTGAATATATATCCAGCCTTGTATATAGGAAAACAATGGACAGACGAAATCCAATTGAAGAAACTTTATTCTTTAACACGTCTCAGTATACTCTGTCTCACCAGACTCTCGGATGAATTTGCTAAGAGTTCTCAGTAATACCAGTAGCCGGCACTTCTGCGTTCCCGGGCTGTAGTGTTCGTACCGGTGGCCGGAGTTCGATGAAGTCTTTCATGTGACGTAATAGCCTGCTTACGTAATTACACACGGTGTGATGGCGCGTTTCGCCAACTCCTGGCTTCCTCAGATCACGTCCTTCGGTCTTTGTCCATCAGTATTTAAAGTCGCCCTGTGGGCTTATCTCAGTCTATAAGACCGAATTCCAAAGCATATAATTGGTCAAGAAGTTAAAACCATTTATGCATATATTAGTCCCATAGTCACGGTATATCCATTTCTTAAAATAAACAAGGAAGGAGTAGTTAAAAAACAGAACACCAAACACAAAAAATTACATAAAACAGAAGGGAGGTAAGAAGGAGAAAGATAGATTAAAGGATTTTGTATCTAAAATGTCTTACACATATACAGAAATTAACATGCATAAATAAATTACTTTAAAAATATAGACATATCAAAAATAATGAACAATTTATTATAAAAAGTTAAAAAGATCGGGGGGCGTGGCCTAGACACCGACCGGGATGGCCGCATAATTCCGGAGCTCCGTCGAATCCACTCTTAATCCGGCACTAGCCATAAGCATCGAGACCTAAAAACTAGCCTAATACCCTCCACTATGCCAGGCAGACACTCCGGCTTGAAACAGGACCCGAAAAAAAGGGGCGACAGGAGAGAAACCGGCAGATCGGTGGCTGACATGCTAACAACGCCGCGAGGCAGACAGGCCTCACAAGATGGCCGCCAGCACAGCCCGCGTGGATCCCTCTCCCCGGCCTCTACCACGGGCAGTGACCTGCCAGAAACGCAACCAGGGGACCCTGCACAAATACTGGCTAAACTTCAGGAGGTGAAAAGCTTCCTTGCCAAGGAAATCTCCAACAGCACGAGAGAGGTCAAGGCAGAAATCCAGGCGTTGGGCACCCGGACGGCGGCCCTAGAGGAAAAGATGGATCTGGTCACGCAGGCCCATAACAATACCGCATCATACTCGAGAGCAATGGAACAGCGGATCTGTGACTTAGAACTCACGGTGGAAGACCTCGCCAACCGCTCCAGGCGCAATAATGTGAGACTTAGAGGCCTCCCCGAAACAGCCGCGGAAGGGAACCTGGTGAGCAAAATGGAGCACTATTTTAAGCACTTACTCCCAGACATCCCTGATACCTACTGGGCAATCGATCGAGCACACAGAGTGCTCCGAGCCCGTAGAACGGAGGGACAGGCACCGAGAGACATCATCATCCGTTTTCATTACTATTCCACAAAAGAAGCGGTGATGAAGTATGCTAGAACCAATGAACTAAATTATCAAAACGCTATCATCACCTTATACCAGGACTTTTCCCCAACCACACTGCAACGCAGGAGAAACTGGAGACCCCTGACAACTCTGCTTCAAGAGCGGGAAATCAAATATACATGGGGACACCCCTTCAAGTTGGTGGCTTTCAAGGCCGGGACTACCTACACCCTGCAACCAGGAGGAGACCCACTAAGATTCCTTAGGAGCCTCCAGATAGAACCACCAAGAAGTTTTGCCCTATCCGGAGAAACACCGCCCGAGCTTGAAGATCTACCCACAGACTGGACAGTCGTCAAAGCAGCTAAAGCCTCGACGGACCGCCACACCTGAGACCCTCAGCGGTCACCTCACGACCACCTATGGTTCACTCTCCCAACATGCCGGGACCCGGTTCCTAAGGAGAGAGAGACTCACCTGAACTGTCGTACACTTCATCACTGACAGCTGATCGGTATCGTATGCAGCCTTTGCCTAGTTAAAGTCTTCTACATGGGACTTAATTTTTTACACCCAGCTCTGAAAGAGCGATCCGTGGAGGTGGGGTGTGCTTGTGTGCTGTATGTTGCGATATGATGACCCCCACACGGAGTACCCCAACATGCTGTACACTACCACTACACCCTATCCATACCAGCAACCTGCTAAATATAGTAGACATGTGATAGGTAATGGGCAACACCAAATGTTAAAAACTATGTTATGTTGAGAAAAAAAAAAAAAAAAAGCATAAAAACAAAAATTGGGGAAAAAAAAAAGTAACATAAAAAAAGAGGGTTAAAAACTGGAAGAAAGTTTAGCATCGCAACCAGATACCTGCAAACTTGTTCTGGTTACGCGTATAAATGTTAGAATTGGGGTTATTGCATTAACGTGTGTAGCAACACCCTTGCAGCCTACCCGATATCAGTACGACTGACCGAATTGGTCTCTGGATCAATTAGAGACCCAGAGCTCTGTTAGAAGCAAGGGGTATTAGGTTCACCTTTAACGAGTAGACCTGATAAGCTGAATGCACCTGTACCCAGCCCGGCGACCGACCGTAGCTCTAAAATAGGGACTCAGCGTTCACAGGGAAGAGGGGGTCAGGACAAACTCCTCCATACCTTTCTACAACGCACTGGACTAATGGACGCGTGGAGACTACAACACCCAGACACCTTAGACTATACATACTACTCCGCACCCCACACTACATACTCCAGAATAGACAACCTTCTCCTCAACGGAGCTGGCATGGCTAAACTAATACACTCATAAATCAACAATATCACATGGTCGGACCATGCAGATGTGACTATAACCTTAGGCATAGGCCAACATCACAACGCATGGACATGGAGACTCAACACAGACCTACTCACTGACAACGACATATCCGCCACCACCCGACTGAAAATCTTAGACTATTTCACCACTAACGACACGGAAGACATCAACCCGACCGCATTGTGGGCAGCACACAAAGCGGTGTTAAGGGGACACCTCATACAGGCAGCCACACATAAAAAACGAACCAAAACGAAACGCCTCCTAGAACTACAAACCACAATGAGGAAACTAGAGCTACGACATAAGCAGGTGCCCACAACCACCATATACACAAAGCTACAAACCGTACGTCACGCTATAAAAGAACTTACCATAGCAGACATAGCACGCTCCTTAGTCTGGTCAAAGTGCTTTTTCTATGAAAAAGCCAACAAGATGGACACACTACTAGCACGGACCCTCCGACCCAGACCAGGGCGTAAACCCATAACCACGCTACGGACCGCAGCCAATGACCTGGTACACACCCCGAAAGACATCAATAGCACGTTCACCGAATACTTCCAGAAACTATACAACCACACTCCAAGAGAAGGGGAAGCGCAGACACAATATACCACACGCATAACAGAATTCCTGTCCCAATTAAACCTCCCCCAGGTGTCCACAGTGGAGGCCAACACCCTGGAGAACCCCATCACACAGGAGGAGGTAGAATCGGTGATAGCAACCCTTAAAGGTCGCAAAGCACCGGGCCCTGACGGGTACGATATGGGCTATTACAAAAGATATAAACCGGAACTAGCCCCCTACCTCACCAAATTATACAACCACTTCCTCCAAGGCGGCACTCCAGACCGCGACATGGCTACGGCCAACATAATTTTAATCCCCAAACCAGACAAAGACGGTACACTAGCCACTAATTACAGACCAATATCACTTATAAACGCGGACTTAAAAATATTCGCAAAGATATTGGCGAGGAGACTAACCCCACTACTCCCAAAATTAATACACCCAGACCAAGTTGGCTTCATGCCGGGGCGCCAATTATACAATTATACACGCAGAGGAGCCGATCTGATGTGGCTCATGTCTAACTCTAAGTCACCAGCCCTGGCATTGTCCCTTGACGCAGAGAAGGCCTTTGACAGGGTCCAATGGTCTTTCCTGTTCCATTTATTACAAATACAAGGCTTCCCGGACACATATATC
Source organism: Pelobates fuscus (assembly GCF_036172605.1). Lineage (NCBI taxonomy): Eukaryota > Metazoa > Chordata > Amphibia > Anura > Pelobatidae > Pelobates > Pelobates fuscus. The sequence continues at coordinate 132,009,148 of NC_086321.1, forward strand.
ACTGCCATAAAAGCCCTATACACAGACCTTCAGGCACAAACCATAATAACGGGCGCCCCGAGGACACCATTTCGAGTGAGCAATGGTACGAGACAGGGTTGTCCCTTATCGCCGCTGTTGTTCGCGATAGTACTTGAGCCACTCCTACATCTCATCCGAACTGATCCAAATATTAAAGGGGTACAAATTAGGGGGGAACAATTTAAAATTGCAGCATATGCGGATGATATACTCCTCACACTGGAAGATCCGATCCCCTCAATGGCGAATCTGGTAAACTACTTCAAATTTACGGGGAGTTATCCGGGTACAAAGTCAATCTCACCAAATCAATAGCGCTACCATTTCACATTCCCGAACAAGAGTTACAATACATTAGACGAACGCACCACATCAAAACGTCTACGACCACACTCACATATCTAGGCGTCAGGCTAACTGCGGACCACAAAGCACTTTACCAACACAACTACACACCGCTGCTCAACAGACTTAAGACAGACCTAGACAACTGGACAGATAAACCGATTACGTGGCTTGGCCGGCTACACTCAGTAAAAATGAATATACTGCCAAGACTGCTATTCCTCTTCCAAGCGCTCCCAGTCCGGGTCACCAAGAATGACCTAGCAGACACACAAAAGGCAATAGATGCCTTTATATGGCAAAGAAAGAGACCCAGGATAGCCAAGGCAAATCTGTATAACCCTAAATGGAGGGGAGGTTTAGGTATGCCACACCTGCACCATTACTACACGGCCGCACAACTGGCTCAAATAGCTCACTGGCACTGCCCGACTAACCAACGTAGGTGGGTGGACATAGAATCCCTCATGACTGGGGCAGACCTACCGCAATTTCTTATGTGGGTGCCCAGAGAACACAGAGTACTCCTACGGACAGAATGCCCGGCAATCCTTAACTCCCTTAGCTTATGGGACAGGGTCGCAAAGAAACTTAAACTAACAGATTTACCGTCCTCAATGACTCCGGTCTTGCGCAACAGGGCATTCCCACCCGGACTGAGGGCACGAGAGTTTCAGGGCATAGAGGCCACAGGCCTACAACGCTACACACACCTGTTTTCAAACAACCAATTAGTTTCTTACCAACATCTACAATCCCTGGCCCCACTAAAAACAAGTGACTTCTTCAGATATCTCCAGATACGGGACTTCGCACAGACCAGAGAAGTCAGAACGGCAATAGCCAAACCGCTCACTTTCTATGAGAAAATTTGCTTGCAAGAACGTATGCCAACCAAACTAATCTCGCTCTTATACAATCATATATGCCTAGAATCAGGGACCTGGGGCAATCAGACACACACAGACAAATGGGAGACGGACTTAGGGGAGACATTGGAGGGGACAGACTGGCAGGATATCTGGGAGGCTAATGCAAAAGTTTCCGTATGCACGGCCCTCCAGGAGCAATCATACAAAATACTACTTCGGTGGTACACGATCCCTGTTAAACAATGCCATATGCAATTAAGCCCCACAGACACTTGCTGGAGGCTCTGCGGAGAAAAGGGCACATACATCCACATGTGGTGGCACTGTGTCAAGGTTAAAGAGTACTGGGGAAAAGTTACAGACCTAACCTCGAATATTCTGCAACGCAGGATAACACTTGACCCTTGGGCATGCCTACTATCACAGCCAACAGAGGGGCTCAATAAACACGACCAAAAACTGTTAAATATGCTTAACCTGGCAGCTCGTAGAGCATTAGCACAATATTGGATTAAACACGAAGTACCCCCGATCTCCCTAGTCCTCTCCAAAATCAGGGATAATTACAAGCTAACCGCACAGGTTCGCGATTCCAATGCCTCCTTCCAAAAAACTTGGGCACTCTGGGAACAATATGACATATAATATACTAAGCATAATCCCAACTCCGACAGTCTCGAAGATACAAAATACAACATGACATACCCAATGTTACAGGTTTTACAGTTTTTGTTTTATGTTGTACATATATTACCTTACTTTATTATCTTATATTTTGTTGGATATTTTTACTTGTATATGTCTCAATGCACAATAGTCATCGATGTATATATGTACCTACGAACTGAGACGAAATCTAAATACATGTAGACTCGGCACAACACAAATATATGTCTGAAAGGCTTCTGCGCAAGCCATGTGCGAAGTATTTTCTATGCACTAACATACCCTTCCTTTCTGTATTGCAACTATTAAGAGGACTCTTATGATTGGGCCTCTGCGTAGGCCAAAAGTAATATGATGCAATGTGCCGGTCGACATTTAAATAAAGAATTGAAAAAAAAAAAAAAGTTAAAAAGATCGAACTCAATATTTAATGCGTAAGGTGCTAAAGTATTTAATCTATAAACCTGTGGCAAAAGTAACCTCGCTACTGGGTTTTGGAGGGGCCTGTTTGCCAGCCTCCTACCCTGTGACTATGGCCCCTGCTATAGACCTGGCTAAAATACTTTAAAAGGCTCTGTTCATGTGAGTTATGTACTTTTGTACTCCAGACAGAAAGACCGACCGTTAGCCCTGATTCCCTGGAACTCTTTTGGGCATAGGACCATGTGCATGGTCGGGGCTATAAGGGGATATTATGGGGTTTTATGTGTTTGTAAGGTACTTTTTGGGGTTTCATAAAATTGTATGTTTTTCTGTGCTTGGAGATAATTGGGTTAGATTAGTACAGTTCCTGATTCAATTATCTCCCATGCACAGAGGAGGGATTCCATTGTTTGTGTATGGGAGTGTCTCACTGTATGACTCTGTCTGTATTGGTTTATTCACTTTGTGTCGCTGTGCCCATCAAGGTCCACCTGGATGTCACCCTTGTTGGGAAACTTGCATAAAAGGCCAATGTGCCTCCATTAAAATTCTGTTACTGCTTACCCTTAACATAGAGTCCCATCTCATGTGTGGGGGAAACGGCTGTATCTATCCTGGGGATTGCTATATCACTATACTCCCCAGGAATTATAATCACTAGCTTATAAGAGCTGTTCCTGCTATGCTCTCTGGGAGTAGGAGAGGTCTGCCCACTGGAAGCTGGTCACAGGGTCCAGGGTGGGTGAAGGACGGCGAGACCCTGGCGCAGCTGCATCGCTGGAAGTGGGGTCTGCAGTGCTTTTGGTGTCTGGTAGAGTGCTGGAATTCCTCGGTGAGCACTAGGAGCATTGATTGGCGGAGGCACTCGGCCAGAGTGCCAAGCGGTTCGTCACAAAACCCATTTCATTTCTTCTTTTTTTTTTTTTTAATTCTTTATTTTTGTTGTGCGTGGTATAACAAAAGGCTCGTTCAGCCACAATAGCAGTCACAAGCAGTAATACATCAAACAGAGGAAACATAACGTGGCATATAATTATACAGCACATTTTTAGTTTTATGAGAGAATCTAATAGGGTCCGACGTTTCAACAGTGTGCTAAAAATTTAGACAGTTTAAACCTTAGCATGGGTAAGTGTACAGCGCATAGTTTTGATTTAAGAAAAGGAAAATAAAAAGGAAAAAAGAAAAAGAGAATAGGCTTGGTTTAGCTGGTGAGTATCATGCACAAATTCTAGTGTACTAGTGTATCAGTAATGCAGTATCAGATGGCGTCCTGTGTAATACAGGCAGGGTGTATGGAGGTATTCGGGTTGTTAGCTGATTGATGGGTAGCCACCTATGCTTAATCATTAGAAGAGTTTAGGTAAGTGAAGCAGCCATGCAATGAAGCCTCCAGGCTGTATAATGTATGTTGACGGTTGGTGCCTGTTCGCTAATAATATGTTGGGTGTTATGGGTTTGAGCGTGCAGCCTTCACCGAGGGAGCACACTTACGGGGTATGCTAGGGGCTGCGGGTAACATGCTGTGCCGACAGCAAAAACCAAGATCTGGTAGTGTAGCAGTCTATGCCGCCTATGTCGCGTGTGTTAAAGGGGGCTAGGTTGGACATGTCTACAACCGCAGGAGTGGAGTTTAAGGTTGTGGTTGTTTGGTGTTGTGTTTTCAAGAGAGTAAGCAGTCGTACAGCTTTAGACTGGTTAGCCTCGTTGTGTATGGGTGTGCTGTATTTACCTAACATTGTGGCTATACATTTTTAGTGAGATGGATTCAAACTGGCTTGTGTATGCGTTTCTATTCGCTGCCCTCATTAGTGGGCGATTGTTTAGTGTTCATAGTGTAAGTAACTAGCGAGGCAATATCAAGTACAACGTTATAAATCACTGGAGTTATACCTTAACACAAATGGAGTAAGGAGAGAAAATATATAACATTACAAGTGAGGGTGAATGTTGGCTAGGGATTACATATATTGATGACACGTCGAGCTAGAATGAGAAAATGAGAGTCCGTAAAGTTCAACTCTGTAACAACAAAAAAAAGGGGCAAATATCTACTGGACTCCACATATATAGCCGAGCTCTTCCATGGGGCACAGCTGGGAATTAGATTATGCTTATGGTACTGGTTGCCTCACGGCAGAGTCAACTAACAGGTTAATTTCAAACCAATGGTCTAATAGCCCACAAAAGGGCTTAGTCGTGCGATGCAGACATTTTGAGAGTTGGACATGAATTGAGAAAATAAAATAAGAATTTAACTTTAAAAATGAACACAAATATAAAACCCAAGCTCTTTTCTTTCCAAATGTCACATCCGTCATAACTGCAGTGATGGCTTACTGTGATCACAGGCAGGGGCACGTACGGTTTCTGTAAAGTGTATCAAGGGTAAGTCAGGTAGTTACTTGGGGCCCCGTCCCCCGGACCGAAAATAAAAGGGTATGCGGCAGGATACTTCTGCAGGTAAGTAGCTTGTGGTCTTAGGTTGTGACCGCGGCATATGCGTCAGGAGTGGAGTGCTGGGGGACGAATGGAGTAATCCGTTCTGGATTCCAGGAGTGGGTGTAAGCTGGGGAGTTGTTATTGGTACCTGCTGGTCCTACTGGGAGTAACGAGTCCTGGGGCAGGTTCAGGGAATTCAGCATGGCCGGAGCATCCTGGATGTCTCGGATGGTGTAGATGTTCGATCCTTGTTGGACCGTCAGTGCTCTGGAGGGGCGCCAGCGGTACTCTATGCTGTGAGTGCGGAGTTCTGAGGTGAGCGGTTTGTGTGATCTTCTCCAGGCCAGGGTGCCATTGGACAGATCTGCATAGAACGAGAGATCCATGTTCTCGAAGCGGTAGGGGGTTTTGCCGCGAAGGGAGGCCATTATCGCCGCCTTGTCCCTGCCGCTGTGGAGGGTGACAATGACGTCCCTCGTAGCTGTGGGTGGTGCTCCTTTCGGTTTGGGGACTCTGAAGACCTCTTCTGGGGTGGTCGTGGTGGCCTGTCTGTGTGGCAAGATTGTTAGTAGTAGGCGCCCCATTAGTTTCGGCAGTTCTGTCCCTGGGATGTCCTCAGGCACTCCCCTAATGTTGATGTTAGGGCTCTGCCTGGCATCCTCCAGTTCAGCGAGGCAGTGTTCGCATTGTTGGGTTTGCTGTTTCAGGTCCAGCATATTGTGCTGCAGTGTGGCTATGGTTTGGGCCTGCGTTTGTGAGGAGCCCTCCAATTTGGTGATGCGGCCTGTCAGGCCTCTGAGGTCTGCACGGAGCGCTGTGACATCGTCATGGAAGCTTTTCTTCAGATCCTCTAGCAATGTTTTCATGGTCGCTGTGGTGATTGGGGCTGAGTCTGCCTCCAGTCCTTGGTGTTTTACCTTCCGTGGTGGGTAAGAGGGCTGGGGCTGCACCTCTTCCGCGTCGTCAGACATCTCGTCCGAGAAGTCTGAGCACCCGCCATGTAGTGCCGCCATGCTTGATGCAGTGACTCCACGTGTTTGCTTCCACATCTCCCCGATCGTGAGGCCCGGGGTGGGCTTGTTTGGTATCGTTTTTCCCCCCCCCTTTCTCCCCATGTGGTCCTGGGGTGTTTTCCTTTCGGGTGGGTTGTGAGGTAGGTTGTGAGGTAGGTTGTTCTGCGTGCTTTTCCCAGTGTGAGTCCCGGAGCTCGCTTTGCTTGTGACCGTTCTCCTCGGCGTTCAGGCTCCGCCCTTCATTTCTTCTTTTACAATATCCTGAATATGGTTACCTCCCCTTCAAGCTTTTTTATTTTACTTATCCATGTGTATTTTCTTATGCAAAATGTACTACCTCCAAAATTCCTGGCATCTTAAATAAATATCATTATAAGCTACTCAAAATGGCTTTGGAACCTATGTATCTTGTTCTGGTATCCAAACATAAAATTATCTATTAACTGTAAAAAAATATCTATACACTTAAAGGGATACTATAGTCACCGGAACAACTACAGCTTATTGCATTTGTTCTAGAGTGAGTAGAATCATTACCTTTAGTCTTTTCAGAGAAAATGCAGTGTTTACATTACCGCCTAGTGATAACTCCACTGGCCACTCCTCAGATGACTGCTACAGCTGCTTCCTATATCAGTCTTGCCTAGTGTGCATCACAATATATCAGTAGTGATGTCGCGAACATAACATTTTCAGTTTGCGAACGCGAACTTCCGCAAATGTTCGCGAACGGGCGAACCGGGGGAACCGCCATAGACTTCAATAGGCAGGCGAATTTTAAAACCCACAGGGACTCTTTCTGGCCACAATAGTGATGGAAAAGTTGTTTCAAGGGGACTAACACCTGGACTGTGGCATGCCGGAGGGGGATCCATGGCAAAACTCCCATGGAAAATTACATAGTTGATGCAGAGTCTGGTTTTAATCCATAAAGGGCAGAAATCACCTAACATTCCTAAATTGTTTGGAATAACGTGCTTTAAAACATCAGGTATGCTGTTGTATCGATCAGGTAGTGTAAGGGTTACGCCCGCTTCACAGTGACAGACCAAACTCCCCGTTTAACGCACCGCAAACAACCGCAAACAGTCCATTTGCACAACCGCAAACTCCCCATTTGCACAAGGTTGGATACCAAACTAGCCATGTCCCGTTCCTTGTCCTCACTGATGTCATAGAAGGTCTCTTCCTCCAACCAGCCACGTACAACACGGTCCCCGAAAGGTGACAATAAGCCCCATGTATTTTTTTTTTAAATGTACACTACTGTTACACCAGATATGAGTTGCACTGGTTTGACACTGTGCCCTGGCAGGCCCTGAAACGCACACGTGTGAAGGAAACTGACTGCTATTATTTCACAGTCAAATTTCTAGTTTTTTTTTTTATGTACACTACTGTTACACCAGATATGAGTTGCACTGGTGTGACACTGTGCCCTGGCAGGCCCTGAAACGCACACGTGTGAAGGAAACTGACTGCTCTTATATTACAGTCAAAAAAGTTTTTTTAATGCAAGCTATTGTGACACCAGATATGAGTGGTGGCACTGGGCAAGTGGGCACAGTATACGCTATGAGCCTGACACACACGCTGGCAGGCAGGCAACTGCAATTAGATTACACAGAAGAAGAAAAAAAGCAGACTAATGTTCTAGCCCTAAAAAGGGCTTTTTGGGGTGCTGTCCTTACAGCAGAGATCAGATGAGTCATTCAGGACTGTAGTGTACACTGAATACACTAGCCTAGCTATCGATTTCCCTATTAAATCAGCAGCAGCTGTCATGGAGGAAAGACGCACTTCGTGTGAGCTCCCTCAATATCTCACTTTAAGCAGCTATCAACAAGCGAATTTCACCCCAGAAGGGGATGACCCAGCAATGTTGCTCCTACCTGACCGACCCGACATGCTTAATAGCGGTCAGGTAGATGGTAATCAGTCAAACAAGACAGGAAAGGGTTAAAGATAAATTCAGAGTAAAAAACAAAGCCATGGTCAATACCAAAATAAACTAAATAGATCAAGGAACGCACTAAAGGGTACTGACACAGAAACCACGATGGGACAAAGTGGATAGGTCTAGGGAAGTTTAAATATCCTTTAACATTTGATTGGCCCACATCATGCCAACGCCCCCAAAACATTTGTGTCTGCCCCTTTAAGAGCGAGCTCGTGACTCGAGCCATGCTCCTAGTGCCAGGCGGGCCACGTGACCGATCACTGCGGTCAGTGCATGCGGCTAAGTCAGAAGAGGAGATCAAGCCGCATGCGGCTCGTGTGGAGGCAGGAGTAATCCAGCCACGCGCGGCTCAAGCTTAGGAGCCAGGTCGGTCCCAGGATAAGGTAAATACAGCCACAACCACTTATCCCAATCACACACCTTTCCTAACGTCCTATCCCATTAAAAGCATATTACCGCGTATTTAATAAAACAGACCCCCTACTTCATCCAGGTTACCGATCGATGGTTCGATATTCTGAGCCCTCTCTGATTTACTGTACACGACTATTCGATATTCCCACAAATTTTATATAGCATTTTATGTTTGTTTGAGACCACCTTAAAAATATTGGATATCGCTAAAAATCATGATCACTATATACTTTCTCTACAAACCTCTAAAACGAACCAAACTACTCATGCATCCGCTATACCACTTTATCCCACCTAGAGCTAGTGCCCAGTTAAAATACTTGACTCTTACTTACCCACACTCAGTCATGCCACACACATTTCACCACTACTCTCACGGAATCCCTCTGACTACGGCTAAATTCATCTTCTACATCAGAACACTACTCCTAAGATTGTGTTGTATCCATGTCTCGGGTCTTTCATTTAGAATAGGGGCAGCTTCGGTCTCCTTCAACACTGACACTCCAGTGCATATTATTAAAAGATTGGGCAGATGGAAATCCTCAGTCTGAAACCGATATATTCCTCATCCCGAGAAAGAAATGAGGAAAGCTTTTAAAAGTTTGGCTTTGTAAATTTGATGCAATAAGTGTGTTTTTCTTTAATACCTTTTCACCCTCTTTGCATGAACCCGATTTACATATATTACTAATATGTTTCTGAACATATGTATTATATTATTCACTCACTCACACACTCTCTGGGCCGGCCTAAGACATCATGCTGCCTAGGTCCAACGATAAATGACTAAGGGGGATAATGTATAATAAATAGTGATGTACCGAACTGTTCGCCAGCGAATAGTTCCTGGCGAACATAGCGTGTTCGCGTTCGCCACCACGGGCGAACACATGTGCGGTTCGATCCGCCCCCTATTCGTCATCATTGAGCAAACTTTGACCCTGCGCCTCTCGGTCAGCAGACACATTCCAGCCAATCAGCAGCACACCCTCCCTAGCAGACCCTCCCACCTCCCTCCCAGCATCCATTTTAGATTTATTCTGAAGCTGCATGCTTAGTGAGAGGAGGGAAAGGGTAGCTGCTGCTGATTAGATAGGGAAATTGATAGCTAGGCTAGGGTATTCAGTGTCCACTACAGTCTGATCTCTGCTGTAAGGATAGCACCCCAAAAAGCCCTTTTTAGGGCTAGAACATCAGTCTGCTTTTTTTTTTTTTTTTTTTTACTGTGTAATGTAATTGCAGTTGCCTGCCTGCCTGCCAGCTTCTGTATCAGGCTGGATACTGTGCCCATTTGCACAGTCAGTGCCACCACTCATATCTGTTGTCACAATAGCTTAAGCTTTACATTTAAAAAAAAAAACGTCACTGTAATAGAAGAGCAGTTGCCTGTCTGCCAGCTTCTGTGTCAGGCTGGATGCTGTGCCCATTTGCACAGTCAGTGCCACCACTCATATCTGTTGTCACAATAGCTTAAGCTTTACATTAAAAAAAAAAAATGTCACTGTAATAGAAGAGCAGTTGCCTGTCTGCCAGCTTCTGTGTCAGGCTGGATGCTGTGCCCATTTGCACAGTCAGTGCCACCACTCATATCTGTTGTCACAATAGCTTAAGCTTTACATTTAAAAAAAAAAAAATGTCACTGTAATAGAAGAGCAGTTGCCTGTCTGCCAGCTTCTGTGTCAGGCTGGATGCTGTGCCCATTTGCACAGTCAGTGCCACCACTCATATCTGTTGTCACAATAGCTTAAGCTTTACATTTAAAAAAAAAAAAATGTCACTGTAATAGAAGAGCAGTTGCCTGTCTGCCAGCTTCTGTGTCAGGCTGGATGCTGTGCCCATTTGCACAGTCAGTGCCACCACTCATATCTGTTGTCACAATAGCTTAAGCTTTACATTTAAAAAAAAAAAAAAATGTCACTGTAATAGAAGAGCAGTTGCCTGTCTGCCAGCTTCTGTGTCAGGCTGGATGCTGTGCCCATTTGACAGTTGCCACTCATATCTGGTGTCTCTGTTGCGTGCTTTTACAAAGAAAAAAAGGTTTCCAGTGTAAGCTAATAGCAGCCAGTCAGTGTCCTTCAAGCGGCTCCGTCAGGCCTTCCTTCAGCGTGTGCCCTGCAGAACCCTGCCAGCGTACTTTGACAGTTGCCACTCATATCTGGTGTCTCTGTAGCGTGCTTTTACAAAGAAAAAAGGTTTCCAGTGTAAGCTAATAGCAGCCAGTCAGTGTCCTTCAAGCGGCTGTGTCAGGCCTACAGCCTGTGCTCTGCAGACCTGTGCCAGTGCACATTGCCACTCATATCTGGTGTCTCTGTAGTGTGCTTTTACAAAGAAAAAAAGGTTTCCAGTGTAAGCTAATAGCAGCCAGTCAGTGTCCTTCAAGCGGCTGTGTCAGGCCTTCCTTCAGCGTGTGCCCTGCACAACCCTGCCAGCGTACTTTGACAGTTGCCACTCATATCTGGTGTCTCTGTAGCGTGCTTTTACAAAGAAAAAAGGTTTCCAGTGTAAGCTAATAGCAGCCAGTCAGTGTCCTTCAAGCGGCTGTGTCAGGCCTACAGCCTGTGCTCTGCAGACCTGTGCCAGTGCACATTGCCACTCATATCTGGTGTCTCTGTAGCGTGCTTTTACAAAGAAAAAAAGGTTTCCAGTATAAGCTAACAGCAGCCAGTCAGTGTCCTTCAAGCAGCTGTGTCAGGCCTTCCTTCAGCGTGTGCCCTGCACAACCCTGCCAGCATACTTTGACAGTTGCCACTCATATCTGGTGTCTCTGTAGCGTGCTTTTACAAAGAAAAAAAGGTTTCCAGTGTAAGCTAATAGCAGCCAGTCAGTGTCCTTCAAGTGGCTGTGTCAGGCCTTCCTTCAGCGTGTGCCCTGCACAACCCTGCCAGCGTACTTTGACAGTTGCCACTCATATCTGGTGTCTCTGTAGCGTGCTTTTACAAAGAAAAAAAGGTTTCCAGTGTAAGCTAATAGCAGCCAGTCAGTGTCCTTCAAGCGGCTGTGTCAGGCCTTTCTTCAGCGTGTGCCCTGCACAACCCTGCCAGCGTACTTTGACAGTTGCCACTCATATCTGGTGTCTCTGTAGCGTGCTTTTACAAAGAAAAAAGGTTTCCAGTGTAAGCTAATAGCAGCCAGTCAGTGTCCTTCAAGCGGCTGTGTCAGGCCTACAGCCTGTGCTCTGCAGACCTGTGCCAGTGCACATTGTCACTCATATCTGGTGTCTCTGTAGCATGCTTTTACAAAGAAAAAAAGGTTTCCAGTGTAAGCTAATAGCAGCCAGTCAGTGTCCTTCAAGCGGCTGTGTCAGGCCTTCCTTTAGCGTGTGCCCTGCACAACCCTGCCAGCGTACTTTGACAGTTGCCACTCATATCTGGTGTCTCTGTAGCGTGCTTTTACAAAGAAAAAAAGGTTTCCAGTGTAAGCTAATAGCAGTCAGTGTCCTTAAAGCGGGTTTTTATTAGTCCTACAGCGTGTGCTCTGCAGAACTGTGCCAGTGCACATTGCCACTCACATATGGTGTCAAAATAGCGTGCATTTAAAACCAAAAAACTTTTTTCACTGTTATAGATTGAATAGCAGTTACTTGTCTTCAAGCGGGTGTGACAGGCCTACAGTGTGTGCTCTGCAGAACTGTTCCAGTGCACATTGCCACTCATATCTGGTAGAAATCGGAAAAGGGGAGTGTGTACCGCGCCTAGAGGTATTAGTATAACCAATTATAAAAATTATACATACATATAGTCGATGGAGATTTTGACAATAGATGGTAACCTCAAAATAAAAAGCAAAACATAATAGTGCAATACAGTAAATAAACAAGAAAGGTCAGATAAAGCTATACACAGTCCACTCACATGGGGATGAGCTATAACAGAGCTCAGCTGTGATGCGCCTGGACGGTATAATCCCCGTCTCGGGATATATGGTGGTATAACTTCAGGGATATTCCAAGGTGCAGTGGTGCGTAGATCATAAAATCCAAAGATAAAAATATGGCAGCATATGGTGAAGTAAGTACTGGTGAAGTAGTAACAAGTATAAAAGGTATTATACTTACAATTTCTAGAGCATATAACCTGCTCTAGTTTGGACAGCCTAGGTGGTATAATCCCCACCAGGGATATGCAGGATCCAGGGAGTAGAAGGTGATAATAATAAAAAAATATATAAAAGTATAATAAGATAAGTACTTTAATATATAAAACAAACAAGTATAATAACAAGTATAAAAGTCCACTTTACGCGTTTCGCCTCACAGGGCTTCTTCAGAAGTGTGGATCATCTCCTTCATGGATCCGTTTTTATATGGCTGTCAAATTAGGAAAAGTTAGTTGGTGGTGTAGTGGTTTCTAGTTCCGGGTTCTCTGTCCTGGAACGCTTGTTTCTATTTCCGGGCTGTGTCTGTGGAACGCAGGTGTCGCCAGAGTGATGACGCGGCACCCGCGTCGAACCGGAAATGACGTGATAGGTGCGTCATTCCGGAATATTGGCCAGAATGATCGTGACGCTCAAGTGGAACGCACGCAACGTCCGAAAACAGCGTGCGTTGCGTTCCAGAGCGTCTATAGGCAAATAGCTGCAATAGAGAAATAAATATGGGCACAGTAATCTGAAGGTTTAACCGCCATATTAGTTATGGGCATTTACATTTCAACGATTATTACATTAGTTTGAAAACAATATAAAAACAATATAAAAGCAATATAAAGGTGGGGTACTTTCAGCCTCAGGGGTAATTTGATATACATATATAAATCAATATATGATATAGCAAAAGTTTGTAGAGCTACAATTGTTTATAATAAATACAATAGAAACGTAAAATTATAAATATTCTGCATAAGACAAAAAAATATATATATATTGTATAAATGAAAAAATATATTATCATACAGTGAATTTCATACATAACATAACTTAGAGGTCAAAGTACTCCTGTATTATATATTTACAGGCAGGGGTATGTATATAAAACCAAAAACATGCAGAACAAGTGGGTATATAGAGGGGTGTTGATAAGTGTAAAAAAGATCGAATGAAATGAAGAAAATTATAAAAATTAAAAAATATAAAATATAGATTAAAGAGATAATTTAAATACACATAGGTATTAAAAGATGAAAAACAGAATAAAATAAGCAGATCTGTGGGCGGGTTAAAAAACCAAAAAGAGCTAATAAAAATATATATATATATAAAAAAAAAAAAAAAAAAAAAAATATATATATAATTATAAAAAATTATAAAGATCAAAATCTGCATTCAGCCCTTTAGGATGTAGGGTGTCGAGCTGGTATACCCACTTCATTTCTATCTGGCCGATCTTTTTGACAATATCCCCTCCCCTCCAATGTTTTTTTACTACAGCTATACCAGTAAAAGAAAGGTGCTTGGGGTCATTGTTGTGTAAGCAGAAATGTGTGGGTACAGAGTGGGTTTTTAAACCTTTTTCGACATTTCTACAATGCTCTGCTATTCTTATTTTTAAGGGTCTAATAGTTCTGCCCACATACTGGAGGCCGCACGGGCATTCCAGTAGGTAAATGACATTTTTACTGTTGCATGTAATGACGTCCTTTATATTATATTTCTTGCCTGTATGATTAGATTTAAATTCTGTCACCATTCTTTTTGTTTTTTTAGTTTTCTTGCACGCTATGCAACAATTGCATTTATAAAAACCTTTGTTGTCCATAAAATTATTGGTTTTATTTGGACTATTCTTTGTAAAATTCTTAGTTAAATGCATCTTTAAATTTGGAGCACCTCTAAAAACTATTTTCGGTTTATCTGGGATTATTTTTCCCAGAATTTCATCTTCTTTTAATAAGTGCCAGTGCTTGGTTAAAATTTTTTTCAGTTGTTTGTTTTTATTATTGTAATCTAAAACAATTGGTAGGGTAAAATCTGGATTTCCCTGGTTTGACAGGGGTTTTAATTTATGTATTAGCTGGTCTCTATCTATTGCAGCTGTTTTCTTGATTGTTAGGTCTATATTTTTTGCATCGTATCCCTTTTGTGTAAAACTTTCTTTTAGTGTGTTTGCTTGTTCCAGAAAAGTTAGTGTCTCTGAGCAATTTCTTTTAAGTCTCATAATTTGGCTTTTGGGGATGCTATCCAACCATATCTTGTTGTGGCAACTGTCTGTACTTATATAGTTGTTCACATTTACATCTTTAAAATGAGTTTTTGTGTGTATTTTATTGTTCTTAATGTAAATATTTAAATCTAAAAAAGTAACCATCGAATTGCTAAAATCTGCAGTTAAAATAATACCATCTTCATTCCTATTTAAAAACGAAATAAAATCTTTGGCTGAGCTCTCAGATCCCTTCCAGATAAAAAACAGATCATCTATGTATCGGGAGTAGGATACCAGGCACTCCACCCAGTCATGCCCCCTCCAAACGGACTGGTCTTCCCACTCCGCCATATAGAGGTTGGCATAACTGGGTGCAAACCTGGTACCCATAGCTGTTCCCGTATTTTGCAAATAAAAACCATCTTTAAACCAGAAGTAGTTGTGCTTCAAAATCAAGTCTATGCCTTCTATTAAAAATTCTGTATGTTCTTGGGGCATAGATTCATCCCTTTCCAGAATAGATCTAATTGCTTTACAACCTCTGTCATGTTTTATAATAGTATACAGAGATTGTACATCACAGGTGATCATAGTGTAGTCTGTCTCCCAGATGACATTTTCCAATTTTTTTAAAAGGTCTATTGTATCTTTTAAATACGATTTGGTTTGTTTTACATACGGTTGTAACATAATGTCAATGTATTCGGAAAGGTTTGAGAGGGGTGATCCTATGCCGGATACAATGGGACGGCCAGGGGGGTTATTCAAGTTTTTGTGGATCTTTGGCAGGAAGTATATAACCGGAATCTTAGGAGATGGGTTGTTAATGTAGTGGTATTCTTTATCACTTAGGATCCCTATATCTTTACCTTTTTTTAGGAATACATTAAGTTTATTCTTTATGTCTGTTGTGGGGTCACTATTTAATTTAGCGTATGTGTTACAATCATTTAGTTGTCTCAGAGCTTCTGTTTCGTATTTATCTCTTGATTGGATTACAAGACCTCCGCCTTTATCGGCGGGTTTGATTACAATGGAAGTATCATTATATAGATCTTTTAAAACTTTCATTTCTCTTCTGTTTAGATTTGATGTGTTGTTTTTGTGTTTGATTTAAAATATGCGGGGTAAAATGTGGATTTGTTTTTAAGTTCACTGCATCTGTATTCTTTGGGGTTTGTAATATTTGCGTTAATTGATTGGTGGTCATTAGATTTGCTAAGATAAAAACGTTTTAAAGTGGCATTTCTAACAAACTTATTTACATCTATATATGTAAGAAATGAGCTATAATTTCGGGTTGGGGCAAACTTGAGGCCTCTTTTTAAAATATTAATCTCTGTGGTATTTAATATTTTATCAGACAGGTTGAAAATGCCTGTAGGGGGTGATGGTGATTTTGGGTTTAAAAGCTTTCTAGTCTTCCTTTTTTGTTGTCTTTTTCCTGACCTCCTTCCTCTAAGTCTCTCTTGCGTTTTTTTATAGGGGAGATGCTGAGGCGATGGGTTTGTCTCTCTCTGTTGGATGCAATCTCTAAAAAAGAAGTTTCGTCGAACTGTTCACAAAAGGATAAAGCATGATATCTGTTGTTTCTAGTTAAGTCATGTGGGGATAGTTGTTTTGTCTCTTCTTGTCTTTTAAAGAATTTCTTTGGATTTTCCCAGGAGTGTTTTTTTTTTTTTTTTATATATATATATATTTTTATTAGCTCTTTTTGGTTTTTTAACCCGCCCACAGATCTGCTTATTTTATTCTGTTTTTCATCTTTTAATACCTATGTGTATTTAAATTATCTCTTTAATCTATATTTTATATTTTTTAATTTTTATAATTTTCTTCATTTCATTCGATCTTTTTTACACTTATCAACACCCCTCTATATACCCACTTGTTCTGCATGTTTTTGGTTTTATATACATACCCCTGCCTGTAAATATATAATACAGGAGTACTTTGACCTCTAAGTTATGTTATGTATGAAATTCACTGTATGATAATATATTTTTTCATTTATACAATATATATATATTTTTTTGTCTTATGCAGAATATTTATAATTTTACGTTTCTATTGTATTTATTATAAACAATTGTAGCTCTACAAACTTTTGCTATATCATATATTGATTTATATATGTATATCAAATTACCCCTGAGGCTGAAAGTACCCCACCTTTATATTGCTTTTATATTGTTTTTATATTGTTTTCAAACTAATGTAATAATCGTTGAAATGTAAATGCCCATAACTAATATGGCGGTTAAACCTTCAGATTACTGTGCCCATATTTATTTCTCTATTGCAGCTATTTGCCTATAGACGCTCTGGAACGCAACGCACGCTGTTTTCGGACGTTGCGTGCGTTCCACTTGAGCGTCACGATCATTCTGGCCAATATTCCGGAATGACGCACCTATCACGTCATTTCCGGTTCGACGCGGGTGCCGCGTCATCACTCTGGCGACACCTGCGTTCCACAGACACAACCCGGAAATAGAAACAAGCGTTCCAGGACAGAGAACCCGGAACTAGAAACCACTACACCACCAACTAACTTTTCCTAAATTGACAGCCATATAAAAACGGATCCATGAAGGAGATGATCCACACTTCTGAAGAAGCCCTGTGAGGCGAAACGCGTAAAGTGGACTTTTATACTTGTTATTATACTTGTTTGTTTTATATATTAAAGTACTTATCTTATTATACTTTTATATATATTTTTATTATTATCACCTTCTACTCCCTGGATCCTGCATATCCCTGGTGGGGATTATACCACCTAGGCTGTCCAAACTAGAGCAGGTTATATGCTCTAGAAATTGTAAGTATAATACCTTTTATACTTGTTACTACTTCACCAGTACTTACTTCACCATATGCTGCCATATTTTTATCTTTGGATTTTATGATCTACGCACCACTGCACCTTGGAATATCCCTGAAGTTATACCACCATATATCCCGAGACGGGGATTATACCGTCCAGGCGCATCACAGCTGAGCTCTGTTATAGCTCATCCCCATGTGAGTGGACTGTGTATAGCTTTATCTGACCTTTCTTGTTTATTTACTGTATTGCACTATTATGTTTTGCTTTTTATTTTGAGGTTACCATCTATTGTCAAAATCTCCATCGACTATATGTATGTATAATTTTTATAATTGGTTATACTAATACCTCTAGGCGCGGTACACACTCCCCTTTTCCGATTTCTACTTTCACTTACAAGGTTTTGGGAATCCTTGTTTTGTACACTGCTGCCTGCCCATCACTTACTATAGCGAGCGCCTATTACCTTCTGCTTTGCACTCATATCTGGTGTCTGTATAGCGTGCTTTTACAAAGAAAAAAAGGTTTCCAGTGTAAGCTAATAGCAGCCAGTGTCCTTAAAGCGGGTTTTTATTAGTCCTACAGCGTGTGCTCTGCAGAACTGTGCCAGTGCACATTGCCACTCATATCTGGTGTCTCTATAGCGTGCTTTTACAAAGAAAAAAAGGTTTCCAGTGTAAGCTAATAGCAGTCAGTGTCCTTAAAGCGGGTTTTTATTAGGCCTACAGCGTGTGCTCTGCAGAACTGTGCCAGTGCACTTTGCCACTCATATCTGGTGTCTCTATAGCGTGCTTTTACAAACAAAAAAAGGTTTCCAGTGTAAGCTAATAGCAGTCAGTGTCCTTAAAGCGTGTGCTCTGCAGACCTGTGCCAGTGCACATTGCCACTCATATCTGGTCTCACAGTAGCTTGCACGCATAGTACCACTAATCCCCCAAAAAATGACAGGCAGAGGCAGGCCGCCCCGCAGGGGCCATCGTGGTCATGGTGCTGTGATTCCCTTTGGCCCTAGAATAATGCCCAGTTTTCAGAGGCCACGTACCCTGAACTTGAAAAGTTCTGAGGACATAGTTGACTGGCTAACACAGGACACACAATCTTCTACAGCATCCGCTCGGAACCTTGACGCACCAACCTCCTCCAGCTTAGCTTCAGGCACCTCTCAAGATACCACTCACCCGCCTGCCGCCACCACCAAAACTAGCACCACAGCCGCTTTACTTGGTATGTCAGAGGAGTTATTCACACATCCGTTTGAAGAAATGAGTGATGCGCAACCATTATTGCCAGAGGATGTAGATAACAGGGATATGTCTCAGGCAGGCAGCATTACACACATGGACGTACGGTGTGATGATGATGATGTTGTACCCGCTGCTGCTTCCTTTTCTGAGTTGTCAGATACAAGTGAAGCGGTTGATGATGACGATGCGTCCATTGATGTCACGTGGGTGCCCGCTCGGCAAGAAGAAGAACAGGGCAAAAGTTCAGATGGGGAGACAGAGAGGAGGAGGAGGAGACGAGTTGGAAGCAGGGGGAGGTCGTCGCAAGGAGCTAGTGGCACAGTCAGACAGCATGCATCGGCACCCGGGGTCAGCCCGACAGCACGCCAATCAACGCATGCTGTGTCCACCACCAGAATGCCGTCATTGCAGAGCTCAGCAGTGTGGAAATTTTTTTGTGTGTCTGCCTCTGACAACAGCGATGCCATTTGCAACCTGTGCCAAAAGAAACTGAGTCGTGGGAAGTCCAACACCCACCTAGGTACAACTGCTTTTTTTTGCCACGTTACTGGACCCTCATGCGCAATGCCTGTAGGCTCATGCGTCCTTTTGAGGAGGTGACAAACCTAGTCAGTCGCACTGAAGGCACCATCAGCGACATCATACCATTTGTTTTCTTCCTGGAGCGTGCCCTGCGAAGAGTGCTGGATCAGGCCGTAGATAAGCGTAAAGAGGAAGAGGAAGAGTTGTGGTCACCATCACCACCAGAAACAGCCTTATCAGCATCGCTTGCTGGACCTGCGACAACGCTGGAAGAGGATTGTGAGGAAGAGGAGTCAGAGGAGGAATGTGGCTTTGACGAGGAGGAGAAGGACCAACCACAACAGGCATCCCCGGGTGCTCGTTGTCACCTATATAGTACCCGTGGTGTTGTACATGGCTGGGGGGAAGAACATACCTTCATTGACATCACTGAGGAGGAGGAACGGGAAATGAGTAGCTCGGCATCCAACCTTGTGCAAATGGGCTCTTTCATGCTGTCGTGCCTGTTGAGGGACCCTCGTATAAAAAGGCTGAAGGAGAACGACCTGTACTGGGTGTCCACGCTACTAGACCCCCGGTATAAGCAGAAAGTGGCGGAAATGTTACCGAATTACAACAAGTTGGAAAGGATGCAGCATTTGCAAAATAAATTAAAAAGTATGCTTTACACAGCGTATAAGGGTGATATCACAGCACAACGGGAATCTAACAGGGGAAGAGGTGGAAGTCATCCTCCTCCTCCTCCCACGACCACGTCGGCAAGGACAGGATGCTTTAAAGACGTGTTGTTGATGGAGGACATGCAGAGGTTTTTAAGTCCTACACATCGCCACAGCCCTTCGGGATCCACCCTCAGAGAACGACTCGACCGACAGGTAGCAGACTACCTCGCCTTAACTGCAGATATCGACACTCTGAGGAGCGATGAACCCCTTGACTACTGGGTGTGCAGGCTTGACCTGTGGCCTGAGCTATCGCAATTTGCGATAGAACTTCTGGCCTGCCCCGCTTCAAGGCTCCTGTCAGAAAGGACCTTCAGTGCAGCAAGAGGTATTGTCACTGAGAAGAGAAGTCGCCTAGGTCAAAAAAGTCTAGATTACCTCACCTTTATTAAGATGAATGAGGAATGGATCCTGAAGGGACTGACACTGGGCGATACATTAGACTAAAAAAGGCCTGATGAGATGAGCTGCCTTGGGCTAAAAATGGTCCACACGCTGCTGTATTTTAGCTCTGAATGCCGGTTGACTTGCGTGACTTATCCGCCACCAAATGTTTTAGGGCGCTTTCTGCCTGGGAAACAAACATCAATTTTTATGGCCGCTGCTACAGCAGCGGCTACAACAATACCTAATTTTTAGGGCATGTGTTCATGCTTAATTTTTCGGCCCTCTGGTGCTGCACTGTGGCTTCAAAAACCAAACCAAAAAAAAGGCACATAACAGGGATTAAACTGATAGGAATAGTACTACTGAACACACCACTCCTATCTGGTGGCACATTAGATTGCACGCGCAGTGCCCCAAATTTGAAGTAGGAGGACCGACCAAGCATCTTTTTCCATCTCCCGGTTCCTAAAATCGATGCCATATACACGTCCCCTGATAGGGTGCCAGCTCGTTATTCTCTTGGGCGCCAGCTCGTTATTCTCTTTTTCACTTCACTAGGGACACTTTACTGCACTATGGGCACTTAAACCCACTCTTTGTCTTGCACACTGTTATTCCTAGCCAGCATCTGTGATGGGAAATCAGTCATCTAAACATGTAGATTGAGCTTTGGCTTAGAACACCATTGAAGGTGTTTAACCCCTTAAGGACCAAACTTCTGGAATAAAAGGGAATCATGACATGTCACACATGTCATGTGTCCTTAAGGGGTTAAGGAGATTAGGGCTAGTTTAGAGGATTCTTCTTAGACCTCTCTGAATCTTTATAGCCCCTCTACCTATCCAGCATTTCTGGAAACTAGCTAAGAGAAAGGGTGTCTGTGTGTCTGTGATACATTTAACTTTATATCACCTTATTGACATTTTATCACTCCGGTCTCCATACTCTCTGCCTATACCCATCTATTTAGAGGGAATTTCCTTGCCCCTGCCAATATTATAGAATAGGTAATAGTATTACTATTATTACACAATTAGCCACTGTAGGGGAATGAGTATAGTATCCCTTTGTTATTTATAAATGATACAATAAAGACTTTTGTCCATTACTCAATTTACTTTAACAAAGGGTACTAACCACGGTATTAGGAAGCATTACTCTGCTTTCCCTTTCTCCCTCTATTATACACCTATGCTCACTAGAATTTGTAGGTATCACTTTATTATAGTTGTCTAACCTTTTCCTATGCCAGTTTTAGATCTCCTTCTTGGGAGATTTTTTCTTTTTTCAGTTTATTAGCATACTTTCGAGGACCCTTGGTGTTGTACATGGCTAGGTGGAGGAAGAGACCTTCAATGACATCAGTGAGGACAAGGAACGGACATGGCTAGCTTGGTATCCAACCTTGTGCAAATGGGGAGTTTGTAGTTGTGCAAATGGACTGTTTGCGGTTGTTTGCGGTGCGTTAAACGGGGAGTTTGGTCTGTCACTGTGAAGCGGGCGTAACCCTTACACTACCTGATCGATACAACATCATACAGTAGGTCCCCCCCTCATTATTTTTATGGCCCCCACCCACCGCTCACGGGTGGGGGCGGGCGGGAGGACAGTAGGTCCCCCCCCATTGTGATTTATGGCCCCCACCCACCGCGCAGGGGTGGGGGCTGGGGGGGAGGACAGTAGCCCCCCCCCCTATCCTTATTTACTGAATATTCCCCTGTATAACAATGTTTGGCATTTAGTGAATATTCCCTATTCTGCTCTGTGTCAGTGTGTATCAGGGTCTCTGAGGACAGGTGTCAATCCATATCTGCCAAGTGACCCTATGTAGGGGGAACAGTCCCTATTCTGCTCTGTGTCAGTGTGTATCAGGGGCTCTGAGGACAGGTGTCAATCCATATCTGCCAAGTGACCCTATGTAGGGGGAACAGTCCCTATTCTGCTCTGTGTCAGTGTGTATCAGGGATCCTTAGGATAGGTGTCAATCCATATCTGCCAAGTGACCCTATGTAGGGGGAACAGTCCCTATTCTGCTCTGTGTCAGTGTGTATCAGGGTCCCTGAGGACAGGTGTCAATCCATATCTGCCAAGTGACCCTATGTAGGGGAACAGTCCCTATTCTGCTCTGTGTCAGTGTGTATCAGGGATCATTAGGATAGGCGTCAATCCATATCTGCCAAGTGACCCTATGTAGGGGGAACAGTCACTATTCTGCTCTGTGTCAGTGTGTATCAGAGGCTCTGAGGACAGGTGTCAATCCATATCTGCCAAGTGACCCTTTGTAGGGGGAACAGTCCCTATTCTGCTCTGTGTCAGTGTGCATCAGGGATCCTTAGGATAGGTGTCAATCCATATCTGCCAAGTGACCCTATGTAGGGGGAACAGTCCCTATTCTGCTCTGTGTCAGTGTGTATCAGGGTCTCTGAGGACAGGTGTCAATCCATATCTGCCAAGTGACCCTATGTAGGGGGAACAGTCCCTATTCTGCTCTGTGTCAGTGTGTATCAGGGTCTCTGAGGACAGATGTCAATCCATATCTGCCAAGTGACCCTATGTAGGGGGAGCAGTCCCTATTCTGCTCTGTGTCAGTGTGTATCAGGGGCTCTGAGGACAGGTGTCAATCCATATGTCAAGGTGTCAATATGTCATATATCAGGTGTCAATCCATATCCATTGTGATTTAGGAATGTTAGGTGATTTATGCCCTTTATGGATTAAAACCAGACTCTGCATCAACTGTTTAATTTTCCATGGGAGTTTTGCCATGGATCCCCCTCCGGAATGCCACAGTCCAGGTGTTAGTCCCCTTGAAACAACTTTTCCATCACTATTGTGGCCAGAAAGAGTCCCTGTGGGTTTTAAAATTCGCCTGCCCATTGAAGTCAATGGCAGTTCGCCCGGTTCGCGAACGTTTGCGGAAGTTCGCGTCCGCCGTTCGCGAACCGAAAATGTTGTGTTCGCGACATCACTAGTTACCATATATGATCATATATTGCATAAGCCTGCCACAACTTCAATGTACCCCATTCTTGGCAGGTCCTACTCTAGCAGCCTAATGCCTGCTCTTATGAAATTAATCCACATACTTGGGAAATAATTCCTTACTGGGACTCTCTGCAAGTCAAGGCTAAATAGGGTCCTGGAATGAGGCACCTGTGACAGGGAGAGGTGCAAAACTAAGGAGTTGGCCTGGATTCCAAAATATATAAATGAAACCAAGAGGGCTGCACTCACCTGAACATGCATACTTTATAGGGTGCTGCTGGGGCCAAAATATACAAAATACAGAATCCAGCGCACTTGCTTATTCACTAAACAATGATTTCAAATCTTAGAGATTGTAATAGTTTTATTTAAAAACACCTCACCTAGGCAAAAAATAATGTGGGTTTAGTTACCTTATATGATCATATATTGCATAAGAGCAGGCATTAGGCTGCTAGAGTAGGACCTGCCAAGAATGGGGTACATTGATGTTGTGGCAGGCTTATGCAATATATGTCTCTCTCTCTATATATATATATACACACACATACACACAAAACCTCAACTGCTGGTAGACCAGACAGACCAGTTTGTGCACAGCCTGGCCTGACTAAAAGAAATCCTACAACACATAAACACTGGAAGACTTGGCTCTATACAAGGTCAACACAACATTGACAGAGTTATTCACTAATGTCCAAATGACCCAAACTAAAAGGGGAAAACCTTTCAGGCCGCATACAGGCCTGCGTCCAGACTGCAAAATCCAGACATTGTTCACGCGATTTAGCAATGTCCAGACTTCGCAACCAGGATCTGAATTAGGTCAGAATTTCTGCCAGACTGAACTTCGCTAGACAGCTGAATTTTGAAACCTGGATGCCTCACATCTGGACTAGATGTTTGTATTTTATTTTTTTTAAATGCCCACGTGCAGTGCTTGTAGCCAGCGGGCAAAAAAAAAAAAAAGCATCAGAGTTAACCATGTGCCGGCTGGCCTGTGATTCTTACCAGAAAACTAAAAAATAAAAAATTAGTTTGATAATTTTTAAAAGGCAATTCCTGTAGGTTTGTTTTTAGACTTACTGCTGGCACAGTCTCTGGCGCAGGAGAAAGACCAGTCTACAGTTCCGCCTCTTAAATAGCTAACTCAATCTATCATAATGCTCCTGAATGTGTCTAAGCATGCTATCTTCTAGGTTGCTCAACCCTCAAAACCCAGTTATGGGAATATACCTCTAACGTCTTATAAAGTTGCCTAAACGCAGGCGGCATTAGCAGCCACACCTCAAGATTCCTGCAAGGAATACCATTCCGGGCTATATCTCTTCTCTGCTGCTACTGGAGACAATCTTACTCTCAGATTACTTCTGAAGCCCTCCAGCCCAGTTTTAATGATAATCCTCAGATCCACAGAAGACTAAATCAAAAAGGAGTTTATCAATCTATTGGAGGTACATGTTTGTGTATGTGTGTCTGTCTTTCATGGGCCCATGATTCTTTCTCTGCTGCTACATATTGCCAGTAATGAAATCACTGTAAACATTACTTTATTGTGTAAGAATTGTCCAATCCATATTGTCTTCTGCTACAACAGAACAGTTATATTGGCCCTCAAAAGCTTTTTATTTTTTTATTTGTTAATGGGGTGGCTGGTAAGCAAGCGCTGGCCAGCTACCACAAGATAACCCCTTGTTTTTAAGTATTTGCCCTCTAGCTGCCAGTGCTGCCAATGGGCAGATAGTAAACTCTGAACTACAAAACAAAGGAAACAGTTTGTCCATTGACAGTTTGTTTCCTGATTCAACAATTGGTCAATTATGAATTTCAGACACATCATTGGTTACCTGGATGCACAAGTCTAGTATTTACAGCATCAAGTCTTGTTGGATATGATGTGATAAGCTTTGCACAGCTGGATTTGGGTATTCTCTGCCATTCATCCCTAAAAATCCTCTCATGCTCTGTCAGGTTGGATGGGGATTGCCAGAGGACAGTCATTCACAGGTCTTTTCAGAGATGTTCAATTGGGTTCAAGTCCGGTCACAGGCTGGGCCACTAAAGGAAATCCACAGATTTGTCCTTAAGCCACTCTTGCATTGTTGTATTGGATGGTAAAACCTTCAGCCCAGTCTAAGGGCCTGAGCGCTGTGTTTTGCTACATTCAGCTTTTCCTCAACCCTGACCAGTCTCATAGTCCCTGCTACTGTTCTCCAGCCATGGTGCTTTGAATTAACACCAAACAGGTCAATATTCATTTGATCAGACCAGAAAATCTTGTTTCACAGTCTTGAGAGTCATTTAGGTGCTTTTTGTGTGCAAAGGCTTTCTTGTGTTTTGCAGTGAGGAGAGGCTTCCATCTCGCCTGTCTCCCATGAATGCCAGATCGGTGGAGTGTTGCAGTGATGATTTGCCTTCCACAAGTTCCTCCCATTCTTACACATCTCTGAGTCAGAGTGACCATCAGGCTCTTGATCACTTCTCTTACCAAGAGACTTCCTATTCTGGTGGCCCTAACCTTCTCCCATATTAGAATTATGGAGGCTACTGTGCTCTTGTCAACTTTCAAAGCAACCAAATTTAGTAGCCTACCCTAGATTTGAACCTTTACACAATCCTGTCTTTAAGCTCTGCGGGCCATTCCTTTGACCATGTCCTTTGCTCTAGATTTTGCTCTGATATGTATTCACAGCTGTGAGACGTTATATAGACAGGTGTGTGCCTTTCCAAATCATGTCAAATCAATTGAATAGGCCACATGAGGACTCCAATCAAAGAGTAGAAACATCTCATAGATGATCCAGAGAAATGGGATGCATTTACGCTACATTTCCAGTGTCATAGCAAAGAGTCTAAATACTTGCATCAATGTGATATTTCATTTTTTTCTTTTTAATACTTTTGAAGTTTTCAAGTCTTTTTTTTTTTTGCTTTGTCATTATGTGGTACGGTGTGTAGATTGATGAGAAAAATTACTTGTGGCGAAAGTAACCTAGCCACTTGTACTTGGAGGGGCCTGCTTGCCAGCCTCTTGCCCACAGACTATGCAGGGAAACCTGTAAAAGACTACTGAAACTGACCGACCATTAGCCCTGATTCCTTGGAACTGTTTTGGGCATAGGACCACGTGCACGGTGGGTCAAATCTATGACTTCCAGGAAATACCTGAACCGATCTGGGTGAATTTTGGATATGTTGTTCACCCAGATCAGGGCTATCAGTGGATATATGGGGTTTTATGTGTTTTTAAGGTACTTTTTGGGGTTTCATAAAATTGTATGTTTTTCTGTGCTTGGAGATAATTAGGTTAGATTAGTACAGTTCCTGATTCAATTATCTCCCAACACAGAGGGAGATAATTGAATGGGAGTGTCTCACTGTATGACTGTTTTTATTGGTTTATTCACTTTGTGTCCTTGTGCCCAACAAGGTCCACCTGGGTGTCACCCTTGTTGGGAAACTTGCACAAAAGGCCAGTGTGCTTCCATTTAAATTCTGTCCCTGCTTACCCTCAACATAGAGTATCATCTCATGTATGGGAGAAACGGCTGTATTTATCCTGGGGATTGCTATATCACTATACTCCCCAGGAATTATAATCACTAGCTCTTATAAGAGCTGTTCTTGCTACGCTCTCTGGGAGTAGGAGAGGTCTCCCCACTGGAAGCTGGATCCTTGTCTTGGGTCCAGGGTGGGTGAAGGACGGCGAGACCCCGGCGCAGCTGCATCGCTGGATGTGGGGTCTGCAGTGCTTATGGTGTCTGGTGGAGTGCTGGAATTCCTTGGTGAGAACTAGGAGCATCAATTGGCGGAGGCACTCGGTCAGAGTGCCAGGCGGTCAGTCACACAAATTAATTAAAATTATTTTATTTTTTTTAAATTCTTTATTTATCAAGTCATGCATGGTTATGATACAGAAAAGGAAGCGACGTATAAAAACATTTGTTTAGACAGTGAGGCGTTACAATTTGTTCAGACAAGGGTATTAGGTAGGGACTTATCCTGCCGTACTGGTGCTTATTATTCACTTCATCATATAGGTCTTTCTTTTAAAGGGGCATGCTAATAACAGTATGTCTATTCCATGAGTACCCTTCTTCGTATCAGTTGTAACTTTATCAAATTACTTTGCAGTTGTTAATCGCCTCTTCGTCCGCATATCACAACTTTAGATGCGTTTAAGTTCAGGCATGAATTTTCTTTTTTTAGGAAAAAGGAGGTAGAAAGAAGAGGGAAGATGGACATGAGTAAGAGAGGGGGGTGAGGAGGTGACGGGTGATATCATTGGGGGAGGGCTCCCAGTTAAAGAGGGGGCAGGGGACATATCATTGTTCAGTCCGTGGTTGTCTAGTCTTAGTGGTTATGTCTGTGTGGGTTTGTGTCCTTCAGCGGTTGGTGTAGTCTTCCCAGGTCTTGAGGAATAGCTGATAAGTGTCTCTGAGTTGTGCAGTGAGTTTGTCCATGAGGTGAACGTCTTTGATGTTGTGTATAACCTTTTCTATGTGTGACATATCCGTGTGGAGCCATGTCTTTGCCATGGCTCTTCTGGCGGCTAAGTTTATTTTGTTAAACAATTTTTGTTCTTTGTGTGTTAGGTTATCTAGTGGTCTTGCTATTAAGAATGCCCATGGGTCTGGTTGGATATGTTTGTGAAGTACGTCCGTCAATAATGTGGCTATGCTTTTCCAGAAAGTTTTTGCCTTTGGGCACGTCCACCACATGTGGAGGTATGTGCCTTTGTCTCCGCACCCCCTCCAACACGTGTCAGTTTTGGTTTTGCCCATTCTGCATTGCTTCACTGGTGTAGTGTACCACCTCATGAGAGTTTTGTAACATTGCTCCTTGTTCAGCACGCAGATGAAGGACTTTGCTGCTGCCTCCCAGACATCCTGCCATTCCCCGCTCTCAAGTGGTTGTTGGAGGTCTGCTTTCCACTGTGCTACGTATGTGGGTGCCCGCGTTTCATTCGTGGGTGCGCTTAATTGCGTGTATAATAGTGTGATGAGGCCGGTACGTGGTGCTTCTATAGTGTACAGTGTTTCATAGAATGTTAGTCTGGACAGGGCTGCTGTGCAAGTTTGCGGTTTTGCGGCAAAGTCTCTCAGTTGTATATACCGAAAATAGTCTTTCGTGGTTAGTGGGGCCAGGGTTTTTAACTTGTCAAATGTAGGGAATCCACCCGCTTAAATGAGTTGGTGATATCGTTGTATGCCTGTATTTTCTATGTTTCTGAAGTCCCATGCGGTTAGTCCTGGTGGAAATGTTTTGTTACGTAGGTACAGGGCTAGGGGCGAGATTGGATGTGAGAGGGCGTATTTGTGTGCGGTAGAGTCCCAAATCCTGATCTAATTCAGGATGGCAGGACAGCTAGTGCGGAGCTCCGGTCTGTCTGCTCGGGGTACCCAGATCCAGAACTGCGGGAGGTCAGTGCTCATAAGCAAAGTCTCTACGTCTACCCATCTGTGCGTGTCTGGTGGTGAGTGCCATTCTATTATAGTAGGTAGTAGAGATAGAGATTGGGCAGTCCTAGCCCTCCTCTACTCTTGGGAGTGTATAGGGTCTGTCTCGCTATCCTGTGTCTCTTGTGAGCCCATATGAAGTCGTCTATTGTAGTTTGTAGTATCTTTACTTCTCCTTTAGTTACTTTTATTGGTATTGCTTGGAATAGGAAGAGGAGGCGTGGGAGAAGGTTCATTTTGACACTAGGTAGCCTTCCTATCCATGATATTGTTTTTTCGTGCCACTTATCTAAGTCCTTTATGAGGGCGGTTATAATGCGCTTATGATTTTCCGCATATAAGTCGTCGGGGTTAGCGGTCAGCTTGATACCTAGATATTTGATGAGCCGCGAGCAATTTTAATTATTTTTAGCATAAGACTCCAACACAAAATATGGGTCTGAATATATTAAAATCTTGTTTAAAGGGTTACTCTAATCCTTTAAACTATGTTATAATATATTGAAGTGGTCATGGCGCGTGAAGACTGTACGTGCAGTGTTCCAGTATACAAAGACTGATGCCTAATATTGGAACTGTACCCATGAACGGTGATGTATATTGTTAAGTGTATGTATAATCCTTTTTAATTACCAAGCGCGGCTCACCCTTTGTTTGTATTTATCTATATTGTTAATAAACCTGCTTCTTTGTCTAATTGGACATACAGACAGGACATATATTTGTCACTAAATAGATACAAACTGGCAGTAAATTGATACACATAGCTTTTTATACGTAACAACAAATTTGGTACATTTGAGACAGAACACCCCATATACAGGGCCAGATTAAGAGCCTATTAGGCCTGGTGCTGACAGTTATGCCTAGTTACAGGTTAACAGGTGCCTAGTTACAGAATCGTATCAACAGAAAACACTACAGCAGTCATACACTAAAGAGGTGGTGCTGGAGTGAAAGTTATAAGAAAATACATGCCCTAAGCTAATCTCTCACTTGTATCTTTCAAGTAAATCCATAAATGGGCCACTGATGCAAATCACGTAACCAAAGCCACCCAAAGGGGCAAACGTGCTTACAGTGGGAGGGGGGTGCCCAAAGAATTAGGTCAGCCTGGCATGAATGCATGTCAGGCTGCCTGCCACTCATGCATGCTGGTTAACTAAGGACATACTATGCAAACAGCACCCTGCGCTTGGCATAAATGCGTCTAATGATGCACTTGCTCTACGCTTTCTAAGGACTGTCCCATAGCACTCGCTGGTCCACTCATCTCCTTACTTTCTTACTAGCAGGTAGAAGTTCCTGGTATATAGTCTGGGACAGAGAAAAGGTGTATGTAGTGAGTGTAGCAGAAAGGGAACATACCACAGTGTTAGAGAGACCAAAGCAGCAAGATCATTTGCATAGTGCGCAAAGTCAGCTTTACCTTAACTAATTTCATTGTCAAACGTACAGAATATAATCACTGAATGCAAATGTCAAAAACTAACTAAATAGTGTGCCCTCCAAACACCACAAAAATCAGTAAACATACAAATCAGTAGGATTTGAGATATGTAGGCGTGACACCTCCCAAGTCAAAACAATAAAAAAGGTAATACGACCTTAATATGAGAACAGAGGTAGTAGCCTGAAATATCTAAAGGGAAAACAGACAACATTGTAAAACCTAAATAGACACACAATGAGAAGAACTCACACGAGAATAAATAATGCCAGGCTCCTCATCCTTAAATAGGGAGTAAATATTCTCTGATGTGTTGATAATCGTCTTAAACTTCAAAGAGAAGCAGAAAGCAAAAATAATACAGATTGCAAGCATAAAAACAAAGATTTATTAAAATTGCGCTCACAAGATAAACGGTAAAATAGGCATGTCTCCTAGACATGTGCAATTCGTTTCATTCCAAATGTCAATTCGGATGAATTTCGGGTAGTTTGGACATTAGGATACTTCCGTATGTCCGAATAGCTGAATTTCGGAAGTGCCGAACCGAACTGCCGAAATCTCGAAGCGCCGAGTGTCCGAATAGCCGAAGTGGTGAATTTTGGAATGCCGAACCGAATTTCGGGTTTGCCGAATAGTCGAATTGCCAAAGCATAGAATTGCCGAAGTACTAATATACCCAGTGGAAGAATGAAGACTATACTAGTTTGAATAAAAAGTATACACACATAGCCAGGATTCAGCTGTAAGCATTTGCAATACTTACAACACTCAAGTAACATGTTCATATAAAATGTAAGTTACTTAGCCAGTCAATGTAATCACAGTAATGAATAAGTAGATAACTCCCTAATTCCCACGGTATTAGGGAGCTATCTACCAAAAGGCTGAAAGACCTAAATTGGTCTTTCAGCCAAATTTACTAATACTAAGTAAAAATTACTTAGTATTAGTAAATTCTGTCCATACTCGCTATACCGCGAGTAGGGGCATGTCTAGTAAACAGTGAGCAGCCTGTCCACAGGCTGCTCACTGTTAAAAACAAAACAAAACAAAAACTCCAAAAAAACACCAAGTGTCCCCCCTCCCGAGTGGGGGCTTTTAAAACTGAACCTATTGCCCCCCCCCGCCCGGCCCCCACCCCTGAGCGGCAGGTGGGGGCCTTAAATTAGAATAAGGGGTGGGGGACCTATTGTCCTCCCCCCGGCACCCACCTCTGAGCGGTGGGTGGGGGCCCTAAAGTAGAATAAGGGGACACACACACATATTGTCCTCCCCTCCCAGCCCCCACCCCTAAGCGGTGGGTGGGGGCCCTAAAGTAGAATAAGGGGGGGATGTTATAGGAGCTAGGAACAGCTGGGGAAAGCATTCTACTCAGGTAGGGTGGGGGCTTCCCAATAATGCTCTTATGTACAAGGCTGGAAAGATGAAGAGTGCGTCGGGATTCCAGCGACAACCAGTTTAGCCCTTTTAACATGTCACAGTGGTGGGTAAAGTAATAACATTCTAGTACAAAATGGCAGAACAAATTATATAACATATTAAGTTTATTAAGGTGGGTGTGCAGTTCAGGTGCATACACTACATCCCCATAATCAGACATATATGAATGGGCCTATTCTAAGGGCGTGGACCTGGAGCTCCAATCGCCCCTATGTTAATCTGGACCTGCCCATACCCATTAGATCTAGAGGTTGGTAACTACTGCATGGCATATGGGGTCTGCAGACTAAAAAAAATGTGGTGCTGAGTATTAGATTGAGGTGTGTAGCATACATCCACCACTGCCGGGTCACTGTACAACACATTAGAATTTTCAACTTCTTTTATGGATACTTTTTGAATAAAAACTAAGTTTTAACTTTGGATACAAAGGTCCTGGAGTGCTATCTTCAATTGCTTTTTTGTATACTCTCCTGACCAGCACTGGGGCAAGTGACTCTATACCCCAGAGTATCAAAATATTGTGTTTTATATATATTTCTTGAAATTACTTGTGCACATATAGGACTAATGCGAATTGTAGTCACATTATATCTGTATTTGTTTATACTCTCAGAAAACCATGATCTACGTTCATTCATTTCTCTATAATGAAAATGAGATGTTTTTATTTATTTTATTTTACAAAATATAATACCTATATACATCTCTACTGTCCTGCTCCAGGGAGTATAACAATGGGTTCTCTGACACTATATGTAAGGTTCACTGAGCTGGGTGAAATAGATGATAATTCTGTTTCAGAGCGAAACCTTCATCAGGACAAATGATTTGTCCTGGAATGCCATCTTCAGTTGCTAATATATATTTACACAAAGGTTTATTTAAAGTCATAGTCAATCTTTTAATGAGATCATGTGGTTTGGAAAAATATTGTACGGAGAAACATCTGCCACTCACTCGGAAAGGAAAAGGTTAAAATGAGAAGTCCATCATTTTACAAGGATTATTACAGTTGCTGCAGAGGGAGGGGGTCCAGCCCCACGTTTGTATGTACAGTCAGACTGACAGCTCTTTCATTCTCAGCAAACAGTCATAAATCTCTGACACACTCAACCGCTAAATCTGTCAAGCCATGTATTTCTCCCATTCTACTGCCTACCGACTTGCTAAATGTAAATAAGATTGGTCACATTGGAATTCTGCCATCGGCTAACCCTTCCTGTGCAGAAAGGCCTGCAGCAACCTGAATAAGAAGAGAGAATTTCTGTTCAAAGCCGATCTGTAATATAATTTGTCTCTCGTTCAATCTGTACCTGGTTCACTCCAAGGCTGCATTCACATAGGAAAGTTTGTGAAGTCTGTTTTTTTATTTTGATGTGAAAACCACAGTCATTGCGAATAACTGAATGTGAGCACGAAGGATCAAAGACTGTACAAAGGTGGACAAGCCAATGCAGCACAGTTTTGTGACAGGGCTGCAATAGACAGCTAGTGAACTCTAGAACAGATCCTAGACATCTTTTAAAGAGGAACGGTCAATTCTCTTGAATTTACACTTAATACATTACTTACATTGGAAAAAGAAAAAAAAAAAACATTAAAAATTATCTAGAACTTTTCTAAACTTTTTTTTACGTGAGATGCCGTTTTCTTTAAAATTTAGATTAAATATTTGACAAACGACTTGATAATCCTGTTAAGTCCAGGCAAGGCCAAGGCAAACATTGCAAATGAAGAGGAAAACTAGAAACATTGTTTGCCTTCTTTACGCGGACTGTCAGGTGCAAAGCACAGAGCTTAGAACAATGATTGATGGGGAGCTAACATGGAGGCGCCCATTTGCAGGAAAAGAGATGTGAATTTCTTCATTTAATTTTATTTTTTATACCTCACAAACAAATATTTGTTAAACAGAGTAACGAGTAAACATAATATTTAAAAAGTCCAAGGATATGACAGTATACCTTTAAATTTAAACCCACCCCATTTTTTTCTTAAGTGCAACTTTCCATACAATAAATAATCCATTTGCAATCAGGTAAAAAAAGAAATTATAAGAATATATTGTTGGCATCAAAGAGCAAGACTGACCCACAAGTTCTCCAATATTCTTTTAACCATCTGGCGAATGCAAGAAGCCAACTCAGAGGAGAACTGTCACGTCCTATCAGTAGCACTTTAAAGAAAAAAAAAATCTCTTTACTAGTGGTACATTCTCAAGCCTATAAGCGGGATCCCCTCTGTGAGCCAAGTATGGTAGTTTCTGTAATTTCTAAGTCTTTCTTCATGATCTATATATCAGGCAGACACATGGTTCAAATCTTTCTCCTTTCTTGTTTTCTTTCTTGTCCGCGTCCGTCAGAGCGTTTAGATTTTCTTGTTTTTTTCCTGGAATTCCCACAGAGTTCTTGGAATACATCCTTCAGCACATTTTATAGATTCTTCTTGGTTATTCCTTTGGTCAGATCACACAAATGCGCAGAAATTCAAACACTAACTACTGTATTTGGTTATAAACCAGCCTTCACAGATGTACTGTCCTAATACGGCCAATGCATCCTATTCTATGGAAGTGTGAGAATGAAGAGAGTTATTGAAAACACCAGGGATCTGTCACGATTTGGAGTTAACTTGTTTACCACTTGGCCCTTAAAGAGCCATATTGAAAGAATTCTCATTCATGGAATTTGCGTTATTTTTCACATCATATGAAAACCCACTGTTGCTTATACACAGATTGCTCTAAAAAGAAATTCATGTTTTTACCACCACTTTTAAACATTTTATAGTTTTTAAATGAAGGTAATTAACTATATTTGCACTCCAAGTTTTGTATAGGTTTGTGATAAATAACTAATGTTATGCATTATTCTACGTTATTCCTGCCTCATTTATCCATTTAATTCCTTATTTTTGGTTGACTATAACTTATTTTGTGCCCACCCCAAAGCTAATCACTGAAACTTCACTGCTGTAAGTAGATATTGCGCAGACACAGCGTTGAAATCATTTAAAGGGACACTACAGGCACCCAGACCACTCCATCTCATTTAAGTGGTTTGGGTTCAATGTCCCTGTCCCCTTAATCCTGCAAAGTTAATTATTGCAATTATGACTGCCTGTAGTGATTGTCAATCAGAAAGTCATTTGAGGCACTTCCTGCTTGCTAGGTGACTTTTGGTCGCCTTGAGCTGGTCGTCCGCATACTCTGCATGAGGACATCCAGCGTCAGTCAAATACCCTAGGAAAGCATTGCAGCAATGTTTTCCTATGAGGAGGCCCTAATGCACTTGCCATGCGTGTGCATTAACCCTCACAGTTGGGTGATGTCAGCGGAGGCAGAGCAGAGAGAGGGTTTATTTAATCCTATCAGTGTGGGTGGGAAGGGGTGCAGAGGAAACTATAGTGCTAACAATACAATTTTGTGTTCCGAGCTCTATAGTATCTCTAAGTTTAGGATGTGATTTAGTACACCTTTAGTAGTCTTTATTCATAATCTCACTACACATGTACCACATAACAGATATTCAGCAGTAACAATTGTTCCCCCCAAAACATGTTCAAACACTGAAAAGCAGAAGAGGAAAAAAAATCAACTACTTCGATTCGGGTGCAGCAGCTGCCATCTGTTCCCAGACAGAGTTGCAAGATAAATATTCTTTAAATCAAATCAGCCATTAGACAGCTTCCCATCTACCCATTACCTAGTCCTCTCTGTACATGCTGCTGTGACGGTGAAAAAGAAAGCACTTTTAGGGAAATCGCTGTCACTGTGTGGATCCATTTAGCTCTAGAAGAACAATGTAACAATTCTGCATCCTACGTTATCATGGGGATGACAGAAACATCACGTTTGATATGTCTGTGAAATCTACATTGGAGTGCAAGGGTGAAGTATGAGGTGAAGATGTAAAATAAACAATATTTGTCAGCTGTCCCAATTTAGCTGGGTATTCTCAGCAGCTGAACCTTTGCTCTGCTTTGCTCCATTTGGTGGTGATACCAATTACACACAAAACACTCAACGATAAGAGCACACACTCATATACACAGAGGCATACATCGTCAGATACACACAACATAGTACATGCATAACACAGATACACTAATATACTCACAGCCACATGCAGACACAAAATTCCCAATCACCGATACACACATTCAAAGCTTTATATTTTACCAGTGTAGGAAATGTTCTGCTCGAGGTGCCAAAATATTACTACTCCTGACACTTCTTCACGTTTGCTAACCTTCCACCCGATTACTCCAAGTTTAACCCCTTAAGGACCAAACTTCTGAAATAAAAGGGAATCATGACGTGTCACACATGTCATTTGTCCTTAAGGGGTTAATACGTTTGATTGTGGTCAGGATATAATGGCATGTTCTGACTGCGGTGTGACCACCTAAGGCATTGCGCATGTTGGGTCCTCACACTTTGCAGTGAGCAGACAGTCTTTGAACCTGATGGTTCTAATGCCAAGGGGGTGGGGGTGTCTGTAAGTACCTGTCCCCAACTCCGACAGATGCAGAATAAAAGTTAGGTTTTGTGTTTAGGTTAGGCATTCTAAAAGGAAAGAAATTAAAGTCCTATCCACTCACAATTTTGCTCCCATTTACCCACAACGCTCCACCCACCACACCCCAAAAAGCCACATCCAACCACACAGTCCCCAAGCAGTCTCACATGAAAACTCACACAAACCCAGAAACATCCCTACAAAACATGCAACACTACCAACTGCATCCACAAATAAATGTAATACTACAAGAAGTCTCCCACTACTCAGCATCCCCAGAGACATGCAAAACCACAAGCAGCATAACGACACACATGCAATACCACAATAATTTTGAACACAAAGCGCCCCACATACATAAAACCACATGTAGCCAAACACACAACCACAGGTATCCTACAAACACATCTGTAGAGTGTATGTGTGTGGAGCAGAGTGTGTGTCTATATGGTGTATATTAGTTGGGGGGGCGGAGGGGCTGTTTACTAAGCACACGCAATGCTACATTGTTAGAATGTGGGTTTACTGTGTGTGTGTGTCAGCCTGACAGTGTGCAGTTAGGTGTATTTGCGTGTCTAACATGCAGATATGTGTGTGTCTTTTTCTCTCAAAATGTGTGCAGGGATGTCTCTATCGGGGAGTGTAGAATGTGGTCTAACCCATGCATTTTTAAGAGGTCTGAAGAATTCTAATGGCAGCACTGGTTCTGCGTTTAGGAGTACTGAGGGGCTTGTGCATGTGATTGTTGTGGATTAGGGTTGCTGGGATTAAAGGGGTAATGTGGTTGGGGCCAGGGATAATAAGCAAATTAGAGGGCAACAAGGAAATTATGGGATTGAAGTGGTTACAGGGCTATCTCACACACAGACATCATCCACACCATGTGCAGCTAACACACAGACCTCATGCACATCACACATTACACACAGCTACCACTCACATCATAGAGCCTCTCAATAAAGGTTTGCCTAAGGCCTCAAAGTCTAGAGCCGCCTCTGATTGTAGGTACTCGTCAACTAAACTCCCTTCACCATTTAAGCTGGAATACACTTAAAATTATGTTCTAGGGAGTTTAATGGACCAAAACGTTAATTCTAAAAATGGTGTGTAATGATTTTTTCCAATGGTCTATACCAGGGGTAGGCAACCTTTTAGCAGCACTGTGCCGATATAAGATTGTGATGTCCCATACCGTGTCGGTCCTATTTTTGTAAATTGAGGTGTGTATGTTGCCGTCTTCTGCTTGTGTTATTTATACTGTAATTGATTTTGTATTGTTGTATTTGTGCGTATATGAGCTATTATATTGTATATGTTCATTAGTAGTTTATGGTATCGTGTATGATACCTATGAATGTGGGCTGTGTATGAGGGCTGCTTGTGGAATTGTGTGTGTGAATGGAAATGTCACATTGTGTGTTTGGTAGTGTGCGTATGTGAGGGGCTGTTTGGGGTATTGCATGTGAGAGGCTGCATGTGGGGTTGTGTGTATGTATGTGGATTGTTAGCTGGTTACATTTGTGCGGATTGTGTGTATGTTAGTTTGTGGGCTGTTCGTATTATTTGTATGAGGAGAGGGTTATTCTGTGTATATCTAGCAGTGTGGGTGGCTTCCCTGGGTTCCAGTGGGGACCAGGCTGGCCAGGTACAGGTCAAGGATACTACAATGTGGATTCCCATTCACAAGTGCTGGGAGGAAGAGATCGGAGATAACTTCCTCTATGTACTGCAATGCATAAATTGAGGATTGTCCTTCACCACCTCTTCATATTAGCAGATATCTGAAGTTTTACTGGGACTCCTGATAGGCCAGAGCCTGTTTGGCTCTAGCAGCCTTGAGTGCCGTGCAAAGACACCTTGAGTGCCGTGCATGGCACTAGTGCCGTAGGTTGCCTACCCCTGGTCTATACATTAAACACTGAATAAGCCACATATGCATCATTTTACAAATAGTTTTATTAGGCTTGAATCTGATAATTTAATATTTTTCTCTTGCTAGAAACGTCATACGTAGTTGGAAAGAAGCACATTTGTATAGCTTTGTTTAAAAGTAATGTGGCTCTGCCAACTACTTATTATAAGTTGCAATAGGCAGCATGATGGGAAGTGTGAATCCATTATGTATAAGCGCTTATGAAGCAGACAATCCTAGTATATATTAAAGTACTGTCTGTAAAGGAGCTTTGTAAAAATTATAAGTACTATATTACCATATATTAAACATACAGCAATTAGAGATGAAATGGTGCCATCTAGAGTACAGATGTATATCGTAAGAGCCTTTTTAGCTCTGATAAAACAGGATCTCAGCCCAAACGATCAATAAAGGGTTACTCCAAGCATCTTAAAGGTGCTCTCCAGTGCCAGAAAAACATTGTTTTTTCTGGCACTGCAGGTTCCTGCAGTGCCCCTCTCCCTCCCACCCCCGGGGATCCCATGTTGCTGAAGGGGTTAAACCCCCTTCAGTGACTTACCTGAATCCAGCGCCGATGTCCCTCGGCGCTGGGTCAGGCTGATGTTGGCGGGGGAGACCTAATGCGCATTAGACCTCCCCATGCATAGCGTGAGGACGGCCAGCGTGGTTTAAAAACTTTTTGTGTTTTAAGAAAACGGAAGTCCCTCAAGTGGCTGTCTGATAGAGGAGGACTTAACCCCAAAAGGTAATTTTTATAAAAACTGCTATAATTACACTTGCAGGGTGATGAGTTGGCACCCACTCCAATAGGCAGAAGTGGTCTGGTGCCTGGAGTGTCCCTTTAATTCAGCTCATTTTAGAGATTGTTATGCTCTAGGTCTATGGGAGATAACCTTACATTTTCTCTCAACCATTTATTTTTAATGGGTTTGTATTGCAGTATATGAAGAGAGTTTTGGTTCTATTATACACCGTACTTTATATGAAATTAAATTATCAAATGTATATGGAACAAAATATTTATGGATGGAAACCCCTTTCATTATTTTTCTTTCCCTCTCCTCTTTTTTACCTATGTTTACATTGTTTATCATTGTTATAAATGTGTTCAATAAAAATTATTTGAAAAGAGGCCAGATACACAGGAGCACATTATCGCTATAAAGTTCCCCATAATGCTCAACTACAGTATTAGCTGTGGGAAACCAAACATATATGAGGAGTACGAGAGAATGGCAATAAGGAGAAGATGAATAAGTAACAAAAGGGAAATAAAAGAAAAATCCCACATTACATAGCAAATAGAATATCATTCAACGCAAGTCTCTGACCATTAAAGTTAGTAATTCCCCCAGGAGCCGGGTCAGGGACCCCCACTGGCCATCCACAACCCATTTTCAAGCCAGTTTGGCAGCCATTGAGGCCCTTTATAAGGACCAAGAGGGATTGTGAGAGACCGATCCCGAACACTACAGACAGGCGTCAATAACCTCCCGTCTGCACATGTAAACCATCTGGTGGAGAGAAAGCAAGTCACATTAGACATAGGGATTTGGGATAGTTTACAGAGGACTAGCGTTTTGTATTTGGGCTGATAATTATTGCAGCTATTGCTGTCGCCTAAGATAAATGCGAGCTTGAGCACAGGGCTAATATTTGTGTAATTTGGATTACCCAGCAGTTTGTTACAGTGCTGTTGCCCACAGCATGTTTGCAGGAGATTCATAAGAATGCACACATTGGTCTCATTAGAGACTTTGCCTTGTAGCTGAAGGCAGCAAAGACCTGTGCAAGACGCATCTAAGAGGTTTGCCATGACATTGGCAGGTGAGCATTGCCAATGTCATTGTAAGGGCATATAGTCTCCCACCTCAAGATCTTACGCATAGATCTATTTACTTGGGGTTCTCTAAATCAAATAAGAACAAAACTGCTGCTACTCTTCCACTTTCAGACACAGGACATACAATGCCACTTTCTTCCTCGGAGCAGATCTGACCTGCCTTTCATTCCT
The DNA here is from genome assembly GCF_036172605.1 of Pelobates fuscus. NCBI lineage: Eukaryota > Metazoa > Chordata > Amphibia > Anura > Pelobatidae > Pelobates > Pelobates fuscus. The sequence goes on from NC_086321.1 coordinate 132,048,883, forward strand.
CTGCTTGGGTTGAACTGCTTTCCAATGGGAGAAGTATTAATGTGAGCACAGCCATTGCCACACATGCACATTAGGTCTCCCCCACCGACATAAGCGGAGGCAGAGCCTGAGCCAGCGGAATCAGGTTAGTGACAGAAGAGGTTTTTAATCCCTTCTGCATCACAACTTTGTTTTTTTGGCACTACAGTTTCCCTTAAAATGTAAAAGAAGGCCACATCTGTTGCATCCCTTTTAAATACTTTGTAAGAGCTGCTGAACAGTTTGACGCTTATATAACTGCCAACAGTAATCTCACCATTTTATATCCAAGTCTAAATGTTGATTCGTGTGTCATTTGGTGCATATTAGCAATGCAAAAATGTACAAAAATAAACACAGTATTGCACATACAGCGTTTACATGTTTCACACTGTCCATTTTACCAACATTTTTAATCAACATTTGTGCTGAGGAAAAAAACACCAAACCAAAATCACACATTTTGATAAATACTTACAGAAAAAAACAAACAAAAAAAGTCTTCACAGTCACAGGTAAATGGTATCACAAATACTAATTAAATACAGTAATTAACACTAAGAATAAAGAAGTCAAAAAGACACAGAGGGTATTTTGCTGGCAATAAGCTTTTTTTATTTAAACAGTAAGGCAGCGTTTTCACACTGCTTCCCACAATATTCACTGTGGGTACGGCATTTTAAAATAACAAGTGAACAAAAATTTCACCTTCAGTATAAGAAAAGAAAAACAAAAGACAAAACAAACAAAAAAATAAAAAATAAAAACACAAAAAAAAAACCTTCAGCAAGCTGCATTAAATATGTACAACTCTGTTCTATATACAGTCCTCTCTATCATACAACTCTGTTCAGAACACCTATACATAATTTGAATGTACAAAGAGACTAAGGGCCTGTTGTACAGTTCACTTTAAATCCCATTCCCCCATCGCACAGTTCAAATTCCACATATAATTTCCTATAAGTTCTCCCCAATTTGCCAGGTTGATAACACTTTAAATAAACAAAATAAAACTGCTGCATGTTTATGTGTGTTTTAAAACATATATATTACAACATACTGCAAACAATTTGTTTTGTAGAGAAAAAAAAAAAAAAAACAACATTTGCATCAACGATCCCCTTCACTATAGATAGAATTTTCAGCAAAACTCGTTTGTATTGCGGACATGAAGCAATACATTTGTGTGGTCTTTCAAGAAATGGCAACTTATAAGTCAAATTGCAACTAAGGACAGTAATCTGGATAGAATTTGCAGATATTGAGTAGCAAAATGTAACTACCTTTAAGGGAAAAGGGCTAGAACCCATTTGATAGTTGGTTGATGTAACTACATATTAACCTCTGCAGACATTGTGTTGACCTTTATATATTTTTTTACTTTGATTTCATAGGACTGCAAACTATATATGACCGAGCTTCTAAACAGAAATAGATCACACCCTAGATGGATTGGTAGAAATCATGAACATCATACTGCCCTTCACATAAAAACAAAGAGTAATATGATGTTTGAGTCGTCAAATGTATGAAAATAACTAGGATGGTTCAAGCATCATCAAGTGTCAGCCATGATGACATTTTTCTACATGGGAAGAAGAGTCCAGAGTAAGCAGACACTCCAGAAGACCTGCCAACTTTAATGCATGGACTAAGTCAATCCACTATGACGGATTCCTGAACCACTATGTGCACATATAGTGACCATCTTTGGATCCTTTGCACAAGCCTCTGTATACCGTTTCATAATGCATGCCTAAACTTTAATTTGAACTTTTAATGTGGCAAAATGGTGAATCGCTTTGATTAAAGCACTGTATAAATGATTCATATTTTATTTTGCCAATCACTACCCTAGATAGCACGGATGGCTGTGATATAAGATCACTTTAAACAAGACATTACATTCAGGTCACTTATCATTCTATATATAGATTTATTGCACTGAGAATGAAAACCAGAAGACAATGCCAAGCACTACCGTCCATAGTAATCTATCACACGTTCTCCTGGTCACACAGCTGATGACATTCTACACTCTGTGGCATTATTGTGTTCTATAATGCCTTCTAATCTGATATAACAAATATTCTGTTTAATATATCCAGGCCCAAGTTAAAATAAAACAGACTGTAAGTAAAGCACACTAATCTTTCAACACATCTACATAGATCTGCATGGGATTTTGTATAAAAGGAAATTGAAATGTATCTACGGAACAACGTATTTCTTAGCCCTGTCCTCTTAAAAATCTAGATTGATGGGACATGTCTGTTTATAGGGCAGAAGAACTAGACTATTTCACCTGTGCTAAAGCAGGAGCATACACTAAACTAGTCTCCTTAGGAGTTCTTGAGGTAAGAAACACTAAGATATCAGCAGGTAGTTCAGAAAGAAGAAAAGAGTGCATAGCTTTTAGAAAATTAGCAGTTACTTCTTCACAAGTACCTATACATTTATTACGTTTATTATAGCCCCTCCCGTATTAATCTAATAAACACATCTGTCTACCACACACTGTAAATATTTAGAACTTTTGAAATGCAGTACAGCATTTGCATATGGCACTTTGAACACAGTGAAATACATAATCAACAATTTAAGGGAAAACTTTAAGAAAAAAAGAAAAAAAAAAAAAGATGAATCTGAAACAAAAATCTGTAAGGGGAATAACAGCTTTACCACGCATTGGGCTTTGTTCAGTAAATGGCAAATCTGTGCAAACTGACAACCACATTGCAACTTTTAGATTAAAAGCAGCAGGTATGAAAATGGGTTTTCGACATCATTAGTCACAGCTTAGTGAAGAAATCCCATTATCTCTGAACAAGCGAATTGCTGTTCTCTGATCCTTTATTTTGAACTAATTTGGGAGAATCATCTCATGCCAGTGATCTCAGAACCATGCTTCGAATTTCTTGGAAAGGAAGATGCTAAGAGAATATAAGAATGAAGCAGAAATTGACCTATCTATTCTCAAGCAAGGACATCCCGTATTACGGTTAGTTTACAAACTTGTTTTAAATATGACAATCTTAGGCACTTCATAGATTATACAATTTTGTTTAATTCATGACCCTAGCATTTCTAACAGGTTTCGGTGTCAAAATCTTTCACAGGAGACCACTTTGGTTAATTACAGAACCTCTTCATTATTCGGAATGGGAAAATGGGAACTGATCCAGCTTGTAACCTCAGAGAAACATTGTTTAACAAATGCTGTTCGAACCCCCCCCCCCAAAAAAAAATCTGAAATATTGGCTTTACCATGAGAGAGATTGAGGAATTCTGTACATATTGGGAATCAGTCGTCAGCACAGCATACTGACAAAATTTGACCAAGGGCAGCATGCCCCCACCTCTCTGTGCTGCCCAAATTCTTTATCAGCCAGGCTTTCAGGACATCCTTCCCGAGGAGGGAATGAGTTCACTGGAGGAGGATTGGAGTGCAGGAAATTTTATTCCAAGGGTTTTTGCTTTATTTCATGACTTTTTTTGTTCTTTCATGGAGACAGCCATGCAAATTGGCTCTTATTCCATCCAAAAACCGTGTTTTATTAAAATGCTGTTTTTGGGTGGTGTAACCATTTAAGATTAAATGGATCCCCCAAAAAATTAACTGATATCAACTAAAATCACCGTAAGGGATGATCAGATTCTACTGCTACTTTCACATGATCCATCACATAGTTACTAGTCATGTTTATTAACTATCCCAATTAGTTGGACTCGAGATACTGCTCTGACATTACCTGTAGCCAACTCTAGCAAGAAGATTATTAAAAAGCCCCTTACACTGTTATTTGGCAATTAAGTGCAACCTGGATATTAAGCTTAAAAATTTAAAATAATCTGTAAATAATCCTCATACATTGGCCTGTTCTGGAATCAATTGGCAATTCAATACATGGTAATCCTGAAAGAAGGCCCTTTGAACCTTGCTACCATCAATCATAGCACTGATGTTAACATTTAAATGTGTGCAATGTTTTGCTGACCTTCCTGTCACTAAGTATGGTATTTTGGCTGGGACACTTATTTAAAAAAAAAAAAAAAAAATGTAAATACAACAAACCTTGCATATTTCCAAGAACCATTTATGACAAAGCTTGGGGGAAATACCCATTATGGAAATGCATATATGGAAGTCTGAAAGTCCAGTTGGCCAGAGATGTTTTACTTTGTCTCTGGAGTTGTAAGTGGAAATTTCCTAAAACCACCCAGTAGAGAACTTTCAGAAATATGGTTAAACTGCTACAAATAAAAAAAGCAGAAGTCAGAAAAGACTGTTCACCAAATTCCAAACTGGGTGTTTACTGAAGAGACCTCTTGGTATGAGCTGGGTGATATTTCAGTACTCGTTTGGGCTGCTGCTGCTGCTGCTGCAGACAACAGGTTTCTACATTTTGGAGAGAACCACAGAAACAAGGAGTTAGGAGGTTAATGGAGAACCTGGGAGTGAATGGGAGGAGAAGAGCACAATAATTTACATAAAACAGTTTCTCCCACGTTCCAGCTCAAATAGCACACAATACCACCTAAAAACAGGAACAGTTCCAACTTTGATTAAAACTACTAATAGGGTTGATGGCAATGTTGGATAGTTGAGGATCAAACATGTTTGGGCTAACTCTCAAAGCAAGTGGGATTCAACTTTTGATGGTCCTGGGTTGACTAACTACCTCTTAGATGATTGATATCTTCAGGTGAAGTATCATTTTTAGTGTAATCATAGGCACGTAATATAAGATTACATTCTGAAACGGACAAGATGAAAATGAAAAGACTTTTGTCTTGAAGCACTCAACAAATTCTCTAAAAAGGTTATTGATCGCTGCTCTGCAATGGTTACATGACTGCTGTAAAACATTTGTGCTAAATACATACCCTGTTAAATCCTTAGTGAGGGGCTCCTTCCCCCCTTACTTACGAACCCTTGCATTTCTCTGCAGACATCCATTAATACAATCATTTCAACAAGTTCCTACACTATTGTGGAAAGGATAAGGTCATCTATAACAATTTCAGGGCTATATATAGATAGATATTTTTTTTATATATATGTATATATATATTTTGGTTATTACATACACAATTCTGACTGACCCAGCAATTTCATTATTGGAGTTGGGAATAACAAACCTCTCCCACCATAGTAAGATGGTATGATCTAAGCATCACGTGAAACACCATTTAGAGATTTCACTTAACAACCCACAGTGCAAAGATGATCACTGGCAATGAGAAAGGGTCAAATAAAGAAAATGTAGGGATATTTTCAACATCCTTAGTAGTGCCAGAAAACTCGAACTCCTGCCACAGGCAATACTGGGAACAACCTGCATTCGATTAAGTGTACGTGTGCCAAGCTATATACAGTAAGTATGCGCCAGCAGCCATGGAAAAAACATGCAGCAATTGCGCAAAAGGTTGTCTTTATTTCACGTCACTAGTAATCCTTCAGCAAAACATTCCTTTAAGTATATGTGGGGGCCGGGGGAGACATATCGAGAGCTGTTCGCACTACCTCTGATGTGTCATGGAGAGAAACTAGGTTAAGAAGCCTTTGGAAGGATCTTAAACCCGATCGGTAACAGTTCTGCAATGGCCGTGCATGCAGCTGCTCTGCACTGCTAGGTCTGTGTGCAATAAACTGGAATGTGTATATATTTTCTTTTTTTTAAGTGCATATGAACACATGTACATACGTATACATTGTACACAGACATACGTCATCACGCTTACGAGTCAGCTTTGTTAACAAACCAATGCAATGTAGCAAAGCACCAGGTGGAAATATCCCCTGAGTATAGAACAGAAAAAATATCCAATCTTTCTGAGATCTGGGACCTTCCACTCCTTCCTGAGCAGTCCCATGCCAGAAAGTGTAAAAACACATTGACCATCAAGTAAAGATTAAGGAGTAATTTTAAGGCTTTTCAAACTGTAGACTACTTTGTGTCTGTCCGTCCCCCCCTCAGTTTTCCTGTTGCGTGATAGCATTGGCTGTTTTTCTTTCAAATGGTCAGAAAGGCTTTGGACATCCTCTAATGATTAGAGCTTCTCTTGTGATTGGCTGGCCGCAAAGACGTTGATCACTCGCTGTCAGAGAGAGTCTCGTACTGAGAGCAAAGCAGCGGTTTAGGCTCTTCATCTCGAGCCCTCTGTGGGTTGCCAGAGTTACTCTGTGGAATGGATGTGGAGGAAGGAGCAGCAACCAGACCTGAAGGTAGCCTGATTGTTAGTGGATTGTATGGAAATGGTGTTGACCCTATAGAAAGAAAAAAAAAAAAAATATTAATTGTATGGATTCTTATTCTTATAAACATACATTTGCGAGCTAACTTTGTGGCACTGAATAGGACATATAGGAAGACTAACCAGTGTTTACCAGGATGGTACAGAATTTTGTTTTGAAGATTTCGTTTTTTTTGTATTTGCGTTCAAAAACGTTTTTTCCATCATTACTTGCTTTAGTCTATTTTTACTTTTGGTGTGACTAATATATTTTGCACATTTCAAAGGAAACATATGGCAACATAAAATGAGGGGAAAAAAGTATTTGATCCCCTGCTGATTTTGAACGTTTGCCCACTGACAAAGAAATGATCAGTCTATAATTTTAATGGTAGGTGTATTTTAACAGTGAGATACAGAATAACTAATCTAATTTCAGCTAGTTACCTGTATAAAAGACACCTGTCCACAGAAGCAATAAATCCGGTTCCAAACTCTCTACCATGGCCAAGACCAAAGAGCTGTCCAAGGATGTCAGGGACAAGATTGTAGACCTACACAAGGCTGGAATGGGCTACAAGACTATCGCCAAGCAGCTTGGTGAGAAGGTGACAACAGTTGGTGTGATTATTCGCAAATGGAAGAAACACAATAACTGTCAGTCTCCCTCGGTCTAGTGCTCCATAAAGATCTCACCTCGTGGAGTTTCAATGATCATGAGAACGGTGATTGAATCAGCCCAGAACTACACAGGAAGATCTTGTTAATGATCTCAAGGTAGCTGGGACCATAGTCATCAAGAAAACAATTGGTAACACACTACGCCGTGAAGGACTAAAATCCTGCAGCGCCCGCAATGTCCCCTTGCTCAAGAAAACACATGTACAGGCCTGTCTGAAGTTTGCCAATAAACATCTGAATGATTCAGAGGAGAACTGGGTGAAAGTGTTTATGTACGATAAGACCAAAATCGAGCTCTTTGGCATCAACTCAACTCGTGGTGTTTGGAGGAGGAGGAATGCTGCCTATGACCTTAAGAACACCAGCCCACCGTCAAACATGGAGGTGGAAACATTATGCTTTGGGGGTGTTTTTCTGCTAAGAGGACAGAACTGCACCGCATCAAAGGGACGATGGACGGGGCCATGTAACATCAAATCTTGGGTGAGAACCTCCCTTCCCTCAGCTAGGGCAGTGGAAATGGGTTGTGGATGGGTATTCCAGCATGACAATGACCCAAAACACACAACAAAGGAGTGGCTCAAGAAGAAGCACATTAAGGTCCTGCAGTGGCCTAGCCAGTCTCCAGGCCATAATCCCATAGAAAATCTGTGGAGGGAGCTGAAGGTTTGAGTTGCCAAAAGTCAGCTTTGAAACCTTAATGACTTGAAAAGGATCTGAAAGGAGGAGTGGGACAAAACCCCCACTGAGAGATATGCAAACCTGGTGACAAACTACAAGAAATGTCTGACCTCTGATTGCCAACAAGGATTTTGCCACCAAGTACCAAGTTGAAGGGATCAAATACTTATTTCACTCATTGACATGCAAATCAATTTATAACTTTTTTGACATGCATTTTTCTGGATTTTTGTTTTTCTGTGTCTCACTGTAAAAATACACCTACCATTAAAATTATAGACTGATCATTTCTTTGTCAGTGGGCAAACGTTCAAAATCAGCAGGGGATCAAATACTTTTTTCCCTCACTGTATACACATGTAAATAAATAAAGCAAATCAGTTGCAGCATTTACATACCAAGATGTCAGTAAAACATTCAAAGGGTCAATTATGCATGCTAAACTAGAAAACTAAAAACCACTATGTAAAAAGTAAAAAAAAAAAAAAAAGTTAGAGGGTTACTATAAACCTTTTTTTCATGCGCAGTATTTCAATGTATAATGCCTTCTTGGGCATTAGTCTCTTAGCTAATAACTGGAATCCAGAGCCAGACGAAGCTCCTGGCACTGCATCTCTAATGTATTTGTGACACCAGGTCAGCTGTGTGAGATCCAATTGGCCTGTGATTGGACTGTGTCAACGTCTCGCACACTCTGAGTTCGGTGGCGATGGGAGGGATTGTATTAATTTATTTAACTATAGAGGGAGGAAGGAGAATATATGGAAGGGGAGAGCTAGCTTCCCCTTGCAGGCACTTTGCCTACAAGGGAGAAGGTTATCACATGTTGCCAGCTCGCTGATGACATCATATGTCCAAAATTTGGCGTTCGGCAGCACGGAACAGAGTTCTGAGCGGCCTATGTCACATGTGCAAGGGGTGAAACTGGCCCCTGGCACACAAGTGCAGATTACTCAATATGTGCAGTGTTTTACTTCTACAACCACGACAACTTCACATTTATGCAGTGGTCATGGTGGTTTGAGTAACCCTTTAAGACAAATAGGTTAATATATCAATAACAAAAAAAATAAAGCTGGCCTATTCTGAAATTTGTATTTTATTTTCTCTAGGTCATATCAATCCTACCTGTAGAAGATGGCCTCTCTTCCCAGACTCTGTTGGTTAGAGGGGTTTTCCTGTTGCAGTCACCCTCTGAGTGCACAGATGACGCAGAAGGAGGTCTTTCTCCAGACGGCTGGCCTGGTGCTGGCGACTTTGCTTTTCTGCTGCTTGGCCTGGAAAGCTTGTGTTTCCCTCCACTGCCTAAAGAAATACAAAAAACAAGCATCCCTAAAACACTGCAAAATCCCAACATTTCTAATATAAAACACACATCAAATAGATTATTGTTCTGCTTTGTCACCAGAGATACGCTTTGCCCACCTTTTATCAGCTCACTGCTTGCCCGCTGACACATATAAGCCATACCTCGGAATAAGCACAATATGTACCAGACACATGATGTATAAAAAAACAACTTTTTTGTCAACAAAATACTGTGGCCATTTTTTATGTTGAACAACACAAGTGTTTAAGTTATGTAATCAGTGGTAGATTCCGTAACAGAACGTTTTAAAATAAAAAGGATGCTTTAAAAAACAAAAACAACAACAAAAAAACTCCACTGTACATTATTCTAATAGTGTTCCTTTTAGACATCAAAGTTACTTCCCTCCAATCGAGCAGATACCCAGTCTCAGGAGATCACTGGTGACTATTTCCCAGCCAATCCAATGCTTTTCTGCTGAAAGAGAAGCACTTAAACCACTGCTTCTCAGCGAGTTTCAGCACAAACTCAAAGGCAGTTTGAAAGGAAACCCTCCTGACTGTTTGGGGTGTTTCTAAGGGCTTTACAAAAGTGTTGATTTCAACTTGAGGGCACACATGGTTATTCTCAAGTACTTAACATATAACATACTAATTTTGCTTCTATTTTTTGTCATATAAGCAGTGCATCTATCCAAAAAAAGGTAATGCTTCGTTTTTCCTTTAAATTCTAAATTCTAAGCAGATGCCATGGATATCAATAGTACTAATATTTCTACTGCTGACAGCTACACTTCTTTCCCATTGAAGCATCATAAAATAACACAGATTGTTCAAATATTTAAGTGATTCAGAAATCCAGATTTATTTTTATTTCCATTTTTAAAATTGGCTTTATGTTCAAACTGCATTACAAAAGGCAGATAGGGTTGCCCTGTCTTCAAAAGTTCAGCTGACCTATAAATATTTGTGGTCCCGCACCTGATTATATCCAAGAAAATAATGAAAGTGGCACAGACACTTCTCAGTATTTTATTAAGATATAATCTTTATGAAATACTGATGCCAACTGCATTGGAATTTCATTTAAATACTATAGTAATCCAGAGATACCATAAGACTACTTTGTCATATGGGTAAGCCTCAGGGTGACAAAAGGTGGAGTTCCGCCTTCAACTTTTCTCCAACCCCAGCAGCCATCATAAGTGTTATTTTGGCACGGTCCCATTCATCATGTCTCAGATCACATATGGAATGACATCTCCTAGCAAATAAAACACCAGCAGATGAAGAAGTCCAGGAAGAATATAGCTGCAAGGGACATCTTCAGTTAAGTCAATTCTGCTATTTTGGCTCTAGGTATTAAATTCTCCAGTCAATTTGTGGTTTTAGCCACCCTGCCACCAACATTAAATCAAAAACCAATGTGGCTATAGGATTGCTGCTCCTATCAATAAGCCAAGGAGCTCCATATGTAGTTTGATTTAAAGGACCACAATAGTGTTAGAAATTGAAGCAGTATTCCTAACACTATAATGCCCCTTTAGTCCCCCCTTCCTCACACCCCCGGCAGCAAAGAAAGGGTTAAAAAAAGGTTTTCCCCTTTTCACTTGCCTGATTCCAGCACCGATATCCCTGGCCACTGGCCCGGGCTCCTACTCCCCAGACGTCAGCCGGTGGAAGGAACCTAATGCACATACGCTGTAAGTATTAGGCCTTCCCCATAAAAAATAATTGACTCAATGTTTTAATTGGGATCATGCAAAGGAAGAATGTCCAGTGTAGACAAACACTGGAGGCAGTCTTAACCCTGTAATTTATCTAACACAGCAATGTTTTACATGGCAGGTTTAAGGCGACTGGGACACTCCCTTTAATCTACTGTTTTCAATTAGGTTTTAGAAATCTTAATTGAATAAAGTAAATATTGAAAGTATTTTAGTTCCAAAAATAAAGAATTCAGCAGGAAGGTTCCAACACCCCACTAACCACATTTCAACATTTACTGGGGTGCATAATGCAGTAGAGCAGGGGTGCCCAAAAGGTAGATCACCAGATGCATTAAACCTACAGCTTCCAAGATGCTTTATCGTTCAAAAGGCATGCAAAGCATCATAGGCATGGTAGTTCTACAAAATCTGGGGATCTACCTTTTGGGCACACCTGCCGTAGAGGTACATAAAAGTAAATAGTGTCTGATGACACCCTGATGTAATAATTTACTGATTAAGAAAGCCCCGTTGTGGATGAAACGTGTCTCAGGTTTCTGTTTAGTGAAGGAAGTTATATATTAGCATTGTTGAATAATTTTATTTGTAGACTTTTAGTGCGATAAAACTGTATTTTTAGATTTACAGAGTAATAAATATCAATATTAAGAACTATACTGAGTTTCGCATTTATTTAGGAAGCCTGTGTGTCACCTACTTAAGGACATGCTGCTCGAGCTGCAATCTGGGGGGAAAAATAAGAATGTGAGCCATGATAGCTCAACTCTATTCAACAGGGCTCTTGAATGTAAGAATGCAATGATGTGGTGTAAAATCACACTCATGCAATTCAGAGCTCTGGAGTAAATCACAGTTGTACACTTCAGGGTGGCACTGTTCCCTTTAGGTCCTCTACAGTTTATTAAAGCAATACTTTTTACTTTAACAATAAAATGAATCAATAATGCTGAAACAGCTTTAAAAAGAAATACTAGTTTGGCTTTGTTTTAGCAATGTGCGTCCACCCCTCAAACAGGGGTATGAGGTTGTAAGTTCATGAGCTACAATTTATTATTTTCCAATTAAACTTTTTTCCCCCCACTTTAACATCTGTATAGACTTGAGATTTTAGGAATGTAAATTGATAATACCACCCATCAGTGAACAACTGTGCTTCATCCAAGAGACAGGTGTGAGGCTTTGGGATAAGTGAACAGAAGTACTACTTTGGTGGGCATTCTATACTTCTCTCTTACAGGATCGTGGAGTGGAGAAGGGATCTGGGAGGAAGGATATACGCATACCATAAATTAGGGCACGACTGTAGACTGATGTATGAAATGTACTTTTGTCTCCAAAGTACAAAACTACGAGCTAATCTAGACTTCCATTTTTGGTAGTAACTACATATTCAGTGATCACCCGTAGAAATTCAAGATGGAGTATTGCTGCTACAAGTCTTCTTTTTGTATTCTGTAATTTAATTATTATGGAGGAGTGTACAATCCTTCATGGACCCCAATTAATAAAACAATTGCAGTTGTAAAACATGCAGTATATAAAATCAACATACCCAACAAGCTTACTGGGGCATCAAGAATATGTTAATACTTGGTGAGCAAAACTGGGCTTGGATTAAACTATATGTAGTCATAAGTACAGGTGGCAGATACACAACAAAAACGTACTGTTTACATTGACACCCATTGGATTGTTGGAAATTCAAAGCAAATTTCAAATTTAAGGCCAGAGTAGCTGAACTTTAACAGGCTGCCAGTTTAGCACAGTTGACCTTAAGTTGAAATGCACTTTGAATCCCAATAATTCTCACTTTAGTAATGGTCCCAGTACACCTGCTTGTTAACACAATTATAAAAAAATATCTTAAAGGGACACTGTATGCACCCAGACCACTTCAGATAATTGAAGTAGTCTGGGAGCTGTGACCCTTTTGCACTTAGTGATGCAATGTAAAACATTGCAGTTCCAGAGAAACTGCAATGTTTACATTGCAGCTCTAAGTCTGCCCTTAGTGGCTGTCTAACAGACAGCCACTAGAGGGCTTCCGTAATCCAAATGGATTTTTGGTGCGTTATCTGACACTGGACGTCCTCACGGACCTGCAGGGGGTCAGATTTTCCCCATAGGACAGCATTGAATAATGCTTTCCTATGGGGAGGTCTAATGCGCATGCGGGCATTGACGCACATGCGCATTAGGTCTCCCCCGTCGGCGGGGGAGGAGTTTGGGCGGAGTCTGACCCAGCACTGAGGGACATCGGCACTGGATTCAGGTAAGTGTCTATAGGGGTTTTATCCCCCGCAGAAGGGGGGCACTACAGGAGCATATAGTGCCAGGAAAACAGGTTTGTTTTCCTGGCACTATAGGATCCCTTTAAAGACAGAGGTCAATGAGGGATGGTCAGATGCTTATCTCTATGTGACAATGCTAAACTGTAGGCATATGTTTTAATCATAGCAGAATGAAGGCTGTGAACACAGCTGATCACTGCTGACCTTATTCACATGGACCAAAACAGGTCTGGATCAGCATTTGCATGTAAACGGAAAGAAATCTACAATATCTATCCAATGGCGGCGTGTGGTCAAGATTTTAAATCAATAATATAATTATTTTTTTATATTTTAATACAGAATATTAATAAAATCATATACTACGCATTCATATCCCCCAGCCCATATATTTTATTAAAATAATTTGAAGCTTTAAGGCACAAAACAAAGAAACACAAATTGCAATGCATTATGACGCAATCAAGATGGTACAGTACAAGGAAATAAACATTTAGATTTTAAAAGGGGAATCTACTCATTGTATCCACTACAGAGTGCCTTACAAACTGTCTGACACTTACCTGGCTTTGTCAATAGAAATATTCATGTTATGCAGCTATGGATATTTTTCACTGATGGCAGTCTTAAAGGACAGCAGAGCCAGGCAAGTGTCAAAAGACTCATAGATGGTTTCACAGCTGACTGTATAGAAGTACCAGTACAACAGTACGCTGTAGTGGTTATAATGCTTCAGATAATCCCTTTAATACTCTATATCATACACCCTATAGGGAATTAACCCTTTGCCACTTGGAATTCGTTACTTAATTGGTGCAAATTATGATTTATGCAGTGTATTAGAATTTGTCCCTGTGTGTTTACAATAAAGCGAACTTGCAATCATGTAGTGGCCAATTCGGATGTATTATTTATTATAGATTACGAACATAAGATTCTATGTATCTATCATTCCGTTCTGCATTTCAGCCGTTTGGTTGCATCTGGACAGGCTGAATTCCAGACAACACGCTGTTTATGCTGAAGTGGTTATTCAAAATCCAGACATAATAAATGGTCAACAATGTCTGGATTTTGGTATCCGAATGCCCCTTAATGGTACAACATTATTCTTAAGAATCTGCACTGCTGGTATTTTGACTTGATAAATAAGCCCCAGTCTTATCATACAGGGATTTATTCACCAAAGACCAATTCTCTGGCAAAGCTTTACAAGAGAAAACAAAAAAACTTCCATTGGTTTTACCAGTGATTGCTTTTAACTTTCCCCCAAAATTTTAAAAAAATATTTAAAAAACATAACCCATACAACATCTGCTGGACTGTGAACATATTAGAAGGTTATGATAACTTGCATGTGAACACAATCTAGTTTCACATTTCCCCAGTACTTGTCAACAATACTCCAACCACATACTAGGGAGTTCTGTTAAGTGTTCTGATGAATGTTAGTTGTTTTTTTTTCCCCCTCCCTCTAATGTATCCTCCTAGTAGCAATAGGACGACATAGATTTGAAGAAAATATCTTTATGCATTTTGAGTCAGAATTTCATACTCTAACAGACATTCAGATGAATAATAAATAGCAGTTATTGGGTGTTTGCAAACACTTTTCCTGAAGTGTCTGCTGGCATGTCGGAGATTAGAGGAGAAAGAACAGGAGATATACTTACCCAAGACTGCCATTGTTTCTTCTTCAGCTACTAACAGATGCACATGCATGATCTTTGCACCGTCATACGTGTGCAAGATTACAAAGCAAAGGAACTATGAAACACACTTTAAAACTGTAGATGCCACAATAGATCCTTGCCCAGTGGCAAGATGCCACAGCTGACTGATGTACCTTTTATGGCATTTTGTCAAACAACACACATTGAAGACGAAAAAGTCCCTATTTTGTCAAACTGATTCTTTTGAATACAATGGCAATTTAATGAAATTAAAACAATATAAAGAGTTCATCATTTCGAGTATATGCATATGAAAACCTCCCAAGTGAAAATGCACCTTTTAAATCGCACTGTCCTAAATAATGCATTATCGGGTCTATCAGGACAGTGTCAGATTATATGGGAGTCAGTCAGTGTGTTTGGTCTGTACTGTGCTTATCAGCTTTTATGTGAGCAGATTAACCAGCTCATGTCAACTTATTCCACTTAAATGATAGGGCAAAGTCTATCTTTTCTATGGCATGTTGGACAAACAACACCAGACAACACCCATTCTAGTTTTATTTGCATACACTAGACAAAATGAGTTTTGTGCAACGTACGGAGCCTTGTTTGGATGTAAAAACAAAAGAATAAAAAAAAAAAAAACACTTATCTCAAACTACTAATTACGATGGGAGATGGCCGGTTTAAAAGATGAAAAATAAGCGAGAGGTGAGATTACATTTTTGAGAGATAGCAGGCAGCACTGTCCGCTGGTTACTGAAGCAAGTTTGAAACTCATGATAGATGGAGGAGGGAGAAAAAAAAAAGAAAAAGAGAGAAAGCAACAGGGAAAAAGCTAATACACATTAGGAAAGGAAGAAAGTAGCATCGAAAGAAGAAATAAAAAGCAGCAGACCTGGCAAGGATCGCATGTCGTCATTCCGTCCATCAGCAGCTGTTATGGGTATAGCAGAGGGCAGGCTTGTGCTGGCATTCAAAGGGTTAAAAGCATTGGTATTGAGAGCTGAGCGATCGTCCCACTGTTCATCATATTTACCCATTAGGGCCTTCCTAATAATGGCCTCCAATCCCATGTTGCTGTTTGAGTTCTCCGGCACTGGCTGGGTTCTGCAGCTAATGGGTCCTGGGAAAAGTGCAGGTCAAAAAGGCCAAAAAGATTGGAGAGAAAACGATAGTTAGCCTTGTACATGTACAGGCCCATTAATAAAAACACAAATCTCTCGCTCTTGAATAATATATATATATATATATATATATATATATATAAATAAATCTGCACACCAGTCAAGCCATAAGACTTTCTTTTCCCACAGAAATCACAAATCTGCAGTGATATTACTACCGCAAAGGATTTTCTCGGTGGGCATATGCAAATTAGTTTAACAAAGAATATAATTTTTGCCTCATTCCATTTTAAACATGGTTTCCTCTGTGTCTGCTGTATACAACAACTTTGAAACACTACTTGTGAAAAAATGCCAAGCCATTAAGGACTGAGGCAGTTGTACAAGTTGTGATCAAAACAAAACTTAAACAAAACCTTGAATCTGCGCTAAATGTCTGTTCAGGCGTAATTAACATCTTTCATATTATGTGCACCCACACTTTTATATCATTTTTTTCAGGAGAAACAGGGCTTTCATGTCACATCAAATATTTGTACATTAAACCTAATTTAATATGAATAAAATATAAAAACAAATTGAGAAATTAAGACATGTTATTTTTTTTTAGTTCTGCATGGCATTTTAACTGTGAATGTCACAATACTGTTAGCTGTTACTGCAATAAAGTACACATATTTGTGTTCAGCGATGTCTCACTAGTAAAACAGTACCCCAATGTACAGGTCTTATGGTGTTTTGGAAAGTCACACGGTCAAATATAGCTTGTTACATTTTTCAGTTTATACACATTGAAATTTGCCAGATTGGTTATGTTGCCTTTGAGAGCGTATGGTAGCCCAGGAATGACAATTACCCCCATGATGGCATACCATTTACAAAAGTAGACAACCCAAGGTATTACAAATGGGGTATGTGCCAGTCTTTTTTAGTAGACAATTAGTAACAAACACTGGCCAAAGTAAGCATTCATATTTGTTGTGTGTGAAAAATGCAACAACTAAATTGAACGCTAATTTTGGCCAGTGTTTGTGACTAAGTGGCTACTAAAAAA
The DNA here is from genome assembly GCF_036172605.1 of Pelobates fuscus. NCBI lineage: Eukaryota > Metazoa > Chordata > Amphibia > Anura > Pelobatidae > Pelobates > Pelobates fuscus. Next base: position 132,065,689 of record NC_086321.1, read on the forward strand.
GACTCAACATACCCCATTTGCAATAAAATAAAATTCACTGCAAAGAGGTATGGATAATTCTGATCAAAGCATACATTCAGTATACAAATTTACCAGGCACCTGTTCTGAACATGTTCCAGATTAGGGAGGAGTTTCCAGAATGCAGCTTGGTATACATTTATTATACTGTGTGTGTGCTAGACACACACTTATTTCACAGGCCTACAGAGATCTATGTACACTACATACATACGAAGTATAACAATTATATGATGATCATGGAGGCATTTTAATATTTTACCTACAAGACTTTCACAATACACAGGATACCCTCTAGGATACAGTTGTATTTTATTTTATTAATTTTTTTTTTATTTTATTGAAAATACAGAGATAAGTAATTCTGTAAGATCGTTACGCAAGAATAAAGGTTTAAAAAAAGAAATCCATCAAGGTCAACCTTTCACATATCTACTGATTCAAAAGTAGGCGAAAAAAAACCCAATGATTTCTGATTTTGCCATAAACCGGGGGGAAATCATTTGTGACTGTAAAGTGGCAGCCAGATTTGTCTTTGAATCAACAAACTGTTATCCGACATACAGGAAGTAAAATCAGAGTGCAATTAATATTGCAAGCAAGAGAGGCAGCATCTAAATATATATATATATTACATCTTTTATCCCACATTCTTCTCTATATGGTGTCCAGCATTACCAAAAGCCAAATGAAGGTTGTATGCAATAGCAGAACCTTCTAACACAAAGGCAGCAATAGGACTGAATATTAATGGAGAAGTGGTTGAGTTTAGTAGTATCTGGAGCTCTACAGCTTGTCTAACACTGACCTGTATACCAGTATACTCAAGAAATAAAGTACTCGTCTACTATATCCATTTCATCAATCACAGTGTAACATACAGCCCATACAAAATGAATTAGCTGTAGACAAACTTTACATGGGATTACCTGCTCCAGTGATGGCTGGCATGTTAAATATTTCAGTTCCTGGCTGCCCAATATCTGACAATGCAAAATTAAAAATAAGTAAATAAAAATAGACAACTCAAGCAGAATTCTCAAAAAAGTGCAACATCTACAAAGGGATAAAGAAAATACACTCTCCGAACTCTTCTACATAGAAATAAACACACACAAAAAATACCATAGAAGATATCTCTCTAGAAAATGTAGGTGCTCATTCTAAGTGTCAAGTAGGATATTTCTACTCTTGCGTAATCCAGTGTAGAGTGTAACATGGACAGCAACCGACAGCACCTCCCACCCTCCCCCAAAAAGGTCATACTGCTTCCGCGTGAAAAAAAAAACATGGAAACTCTTACTATACTCTGGCTCATTCCTGTTGGTTGTACTAAGCTTTTTAATGATCTCCTGTTTCTTGGACTTAACCATAGCAGAGTTGCTCTCGGTCAGCTTACTGAAGAAAGCTGGGGGCTGTGCGTTGTTCCCTGGGGATTTCGAACCCATTCTGCAAAGAGCGAGAAAGAGGGAAAAAAAAATAGTATTACAAAATTTGCCAGACTAGACTACTTAGTGCTTTGAACCTAGTGAAATCTACAAGAGTCATGTATTAAAACCTAACTTTTGAACCATTCTTTTTAGATTTACTGAAGTGAACAATAATAGAATGCTTGCTAGAGTGAAACAATGTATTTCAGTAAAATATACTTACCTCTGCCACACCTTAAAATATACTTACCTCTGGAGTTTTCTTTCTCCAAAGGGACACAAGTTATTTGACATAGACATGGAAGATCATTCTGAGCTAAATACCTAGGTAGAGTGGGCAAAAGAATTTCTGGGAACAGGATTTCTCAAGAAGGTGATGTCCACCCTTCTGTTTGTACGGTGGAAATAAATATGTTTGTATTTATCAGCACCATATTTCAGCAAAAACTTTACAACGGTTTACTGGGAAAAAAAAAGGAAAAGGAAAAAGCCACGAGAAAAAAATAAACCATGGCGGCTTTTCATTAATTTGTTCTGCCATTAACACACTAGAAAAATATATGTCTGGCTCCATCAGCCATGAACGATGTACAGTTGAAGTTGATAATCTTACGATACAGGCAGATTACTACAGAACATTTGAGCAGGGTCCTCATCTACCTAACCTCCGATTAAATTCTCCCTTTTATAAGATTGAAAGCACTGTGGGATAGGTTGACGCTATAGAATTACCAATAATAATACCAAACCCTGTATATGTTGCATTAAGGTCATGCCAATCACTGTCCCACAGAAGATAGGTTAGCAGGAACACATGTGAAGGCTATCTGCCAAATTTAGGGCAGTTCTTATAACAACCTAAATTCTATAACAATTCAGCACTAGAATGCTGGAAATAATATGCACTCAGATACAATGTTTACTACATAAAGCATGCAGATAGTTCTTTATTCTGACCTGTTGGAGAACATTAGTTGGATATAGTAAGAAATTTAGGGATCCACTGAGAAGAAATGACATTATTAGAGGATGATATTGAAGACCACTAACACGGAGAGATGGATATGAGAGTAGAAAGCAGAGAAGCCTGTTAAGTGCAATATTTAATTGCAGGTTAAAAGTTCAGATTTAGCCTAACCACTGCAAACTGGTAATAATATCTTGGGGGGGGGGGCAGAAGCTGCTCACCCATCAGGTACCCACCTCCCCATAAGTTAGGGTTTCTGATTCCCTCCACCCTCCCCCAGGATTCCATTGTGTCCCTGCCTTGCAGTGTAATTTTATAGATAATGAAATGCTATCAGCATAGTTCTAGCCAAATGCCAAGCAAATGAAGAGATATGTTATTGCTACATTTCCTATCGTTATGAACTTTTATGAGTAATTGCCTGGAAACAATCAGGAAATCTCATACTTTAGGGTTATAAAAACACACTGGGGAAAAATAAAATCCCTAACTATTATTTCAGCTCAAGTAAATCTAATTATCTGGTCAATAACAGGTAACAGGAAGTTTCTGTAATTAACCTTGTTTGGTCGTAGCATTCATCTCAGAAGGCCATTCCCTCTACCAAAATCTACAGCGAAGGCCACTGGAATAGATTTCTATGTACTCACCCACCACCACACGGTGAAAACTGAATCTTTAATGTCTAGGGAGCACGCTTGGCAGTGTGGGATTTTGCTGTCAGCATATGTGGGAGAGGAACATGTGCCCCTCCACTGTGGTAGCCATTTTTTAAAAGGCAGCATCAAACCTCAACTAAATGTTTTAAATATATACATTTGCTGCCTCTAACACCTCATGGCAAACAAAGTTAACAATTTTATCAATAACCCTCTGCGCTTAAAATTATTTATTATCGTCTGCAAATACTATAAGTAGGGAGTCGAACAAGTCTAGTAGGATTTACCGAATGGGCAGCATTAAGAGCGCACTGAACGTCTTTTACTGCTATATGTTGCACTATATAATCCCCTCTTTAGCAGATGGCCAAGTACAGGCATCCTCATCAAAAATAGGAAGTTGGAAAAAGCAACTTGAGGGGAAAGTATGGCTGGTTACTGATGAAGAGGTAAGTTGTCATGCTTTAAGAGTGCATTACCTTGGTTCGGTTTGATCTCCCTCTCTATATAAAGTGGGATATGTGGCACTTCTAGTATACTCTGGCTCTCCCATGCCCTCTGGTGGAGATATGGGGTCGATACCATCTTCTGAGCCACTCAACGTAGATGCTTTGTTTTGATCAGGAGATCTAAGGATCAATGAAGCTCAAATTCATCTACCGGTACATAGGATTTCTACTGATTTTATCAAAACTGGTGTGGCCACAATATTCTGGTCTCTGGAGTGGAAACCAAAGCTCATGATCCAAATGTTTGTCATTAAACATATCTGGCTTTAAAAAGGAATTGGAAAAAAAAATATATATTTTTTTTAAATTAACCAGTGAGACTCACAGTGACAAGAGTCTATAAACTCGAGGCTGAAATCTTTGGAGATCTGAACAGATGCATCAGCAGCTTAGATGCCTTTATTCCCAGTGTTCCCTTTAAACCAGTGAAATTAACATGTGGCTGAGCAGCAGATGCTGGGACTAAAACGATTACCCATTGCCTGTCACAACCAGGCAAAAGTACTATGCTAACGGAGGGGTATTCTCACCTTTTGTCTCCGTTGCTTCCAGGAGATATTCGTGCAGCTTGACTCTGTTCTTGCTGTTGAAGGACAGCGTCGTTGGCATTCTGCCTGAGGTCCAATACTGAACCGACAGTTCCAGGGTAATACACTGGAGCTTGGATTTGTGGATGATTTTGGGTATAATCTCGGGTGATCACCTCCTGGAAACAAAACAAAAAAATATATTAAAAAAAAAAAAAGTCATACAAAAATGGAACTTGCTGTGCAATACAAGGCTACACTGATCATGTTACAAAAAATGTCTACAATACAGAAAAATTCCAACTGGACTAGTCAATATAGACTTTGAAAAAATAAAGATCAAAGTCTTGTTAATAATTGCACTCTGATGAAATTCATTAGTAGGGTCATGACCACACAATTTGTTCTGAGGGTCTTTTGCTGCCTAATTATCTACCAAACATTCCCATGCTTTCATGTTCAGGGGTTGGGGCAAGGAAAGCCCTGCTCAAACAAGCTTACAATCTATGGTAGCCGGGTATATATCATTACGTGTCTTGCCCACACTTACCGAGTTTCCCAGTTACCACTGTTCTAATCAGCAGCGATATAATCACTATACAAAATATGTGGAAGGAAAGAAATGAGCTATGCCACTCAGAACCTAGGAGGGGCCATGTGCCTTATGGATTTACAACCTCACATCCCCAAATAATAATAAACAAATGAAATATATTTATATCTATCTCTATCTTTATATATTACCCCCTCCCAAAGACCAAATGTTTGAAAGAAGTGTTCCTTAGAGGGCTACTAATGTTTTTAATTGAGGAAGAGACGTTTCCACTTATGTACGAGAGATGTTCATTCAACAGCTTAAACTTTCTCTTTTATGGAGCTTCTTATTTCGAAAAATACAATATTTGTAGACAAAAGAATGTTAAAGTGGTCACTGTAACAGTAAGAAAAAAAACCAAAGCAAAAAAACTCCAAACAAACAAGTGAATGACTTTAGCTCATAAGAGAAGAAAAATGAGACCTACATTAATATGCTGAGCCAACGTGACCAACCGCTGTTTTTTTGAGGAACACTGTGTTGGGTGACAAGGTGACTGCTGGCCTTCGACTTTCTGTCGCATATGGCCTTCTGATATATGTTTTAGTGGCACTGTAAAGAAGGAAATTATGTAGTTATGCATAGATAGAGGACTGTCGAAAATGAGTGGATGTACCAGCGCTAATTTGGAGAATCACAATATACACCAATTGGTTGCAATACTATACAATAGTAGCTGCTTTAACACCAGAATCTTATCTTAAAACCAATGACTACAATCTAGGGAAATGGTGAAGCGCTATATTTATGTATAAAATACGAAAAGAGAATTATAGCGAAGCTTGGGAATCAATGGATATACCTGAAATATCCTTTTTTTCTCTCTCTCTTTTGGGATTTTAACCTTGATACACGATTCCTTAAAAATGTAAACACAAAAAATACATCATAGTATAACACTGCAAGGTATATTATAAGTTCGTATATAAGATTATTCCCACTCACACTTTAAAGAGCCAAAATGTTTTAGCTCAGTTCATGCACTTATGGGGTCCGTAAAGGCGACCCTCTCCCTTCTTGGGCGGCTTTTGTTCTTTCTTTATCCGATCTAGGACATAGAGTACATATAGTGTAGTACCTTTGGTAAGTGCCTTTTATAAGTGTAATTTAGAATGGGGTACTCACAAAACCAGAGCCTTCCAATCGGCTCAATGGTACAGCGTATGTGGTTAAGGACCACAATCCTTCTTTTTAGTAGCAGGAACAAAATTTGCCAAATAGTGTCTCAGTAAAAAAGTAATTTTATTTGACTATCACTTTAAAAAATTCTTTTAAAAAATTCTATAAGTATAAAAGTATCAAAACAATAGATATAAATACACACTATATAGGCAAACAGTAATTAAAAGAAGTCCCATAGTTACAGTCTTTTCCAGGACGCGTTTCGCCAAGTAGGCTTCCTCAGCTGGATAAAAAAGTCTTTGTAATGTTCCTTGGACAGGTTCCTGCTTTATAAACCTTCTTCTTGCTTGAATAATTGGTGTGCGGGCTTTTTAATTCTCGCGGGCTATTGCCATGGTAACGGCAATGCCCTGCGTGTCAAGCCTCTTTCGTGGTTGTAGTTCCGTGTACGTCACTTCCGGTTTCGCTTATATCCGGTTTTCATGCGTTCCACTTGCGGTTCAACTCGTTGGTTCGTCCATATCGGCACAATTATAGAAGAAGAGAGGGAGAATACATCCCATCAAAGTCCAATCATGTTTTTCTTTTTTTCTTTTATAACTTTATATGCATAAATCTTTTATCCCATATTCTTAACATAACCTGATATTGAAATTTACAGAAAGGATCTGTCCGGTTGATATTTAAGTTTGTGCTCTATGAATAAAGTATGTGATTTCTAATATCTTTTTTACACCTCATAAAAAGCCAGATTATGTGTATTCTGAAGGTTATATTCCGTACTATCAGTACTTAGAGATAATTAACTTAAAATATTCTAATTCGTGTGGGAAACACGTAATCTGAAACTACTATAGAGAACTAGGGAAAGTTCCTTTCGGATTAGATAATAATACCGATATATTTAAACGGACGTTAGGTATTAATGCTGCAAGAGAATCAGACGTGGGCATAGGGGCCGTTAGAAATCCATATAAGTAAAATTAGTCACATAAAGGGGTAAGATCTATAAAAATATTCGAAAGGGAGGTGAAGGGCATATATAAAATCGACCCCTACAAAGTGCTAGGGTGATAAGTAAATCCTATTCTATAAAGAATTAAAAATACTCTCTATCAGTATATGGTAGTGAGGGACTAATATAAGGTAAAAACTAAATGAGGAGTACATAGTTAAAAACAATAGTAAAATGTACCTATATAAGCTAACCTAAACCACTTAAGGTGCTGGGTAAAATAGAAAGTGTTGACATATAGTGAAATGAAAGGGATGGGTCATACTTCTGTTCCTAGCCGGAATTACAATCTCTATGTGTAGATTTATTTTACCTACACATAGAGATTGTAATTCCGGCTAGGAACAGAAGTATGACCCATCCCTTTCATTTCACTATATGTCAACACTTTCTATTTTACCCAGCACCTTAAGTGGTTTAGGTTAGCTTATATAGGTACATTTTACTATTGTTTTTAACTATGTACTCCTCATTTAGTTTTTACCTTATATTAGTCCCTCACTACCATATACTGATAGAGAGTATTTTTAATTCTTTATAGAATAGGATTTACTTATCACCCTAGCACTTTGTAGGGGTCGATTTTATATATGCCCTTCACCTCCCTTTCGAATATTTTTATAGATCTTACCCCTTTATGTGACTAATTTTACTTATATGGATTTCTAACGGCCCCTATGCCCACGTCTGATTCTCTTGCAGCATTAATACCTAATGTCCGTTTAAATATATCGGTATTATTATCTAATCCGAAAGGAACTTTCCCTAGTTCTCTATAGTAGTTTCAGATTACGTGTTTCCCACACGAATTAGAATATTTTAAGTTAATTATCTCTAAGTACTGATAGTACGGAATATAACCTTCAGAATACACATAATCTGGCTTTTTATGAGGTGTAAAAAAGATATTAGAAATCACATACTTTATTCATAGAGCACAAACTTAAATATCAACCGGACAGATCCTTTCTGTAAATTTCAATATCAGGTTATGTTAAGAATATGGGATAAAAGATTTATGCATATAAAGTTATAAAAGAAAAAAAGAAAAACATGATTGGACTTTGATGGGATGTATTCTCCCTCTCTTCTTCTATAATTGTGCCGATATGGACGAACCAACGAGTTGAACCGCAAGTGGAACGCATGAAAACCGGATATAAGCGAAACCGGAAGTGACGTACACGGAACTACAACCACGAAAGAGGCTTGACACGCAGGGCATTGCCGTTACCATGGCAATAGCCCGCGAGAATTAAAAAGCCCGCACACCAATTATTCAAGCAAGAAGAAGGTTTATAAAGCAGGAACCTGTCCAAGGAACATTACAAAGACTTTTTTATCCAGCTGAGGAAGCCTACTTGGCGAAACGCGTCCTGGAAAAGACTGTAACTATTGGACTTCTTTTAATTACTGTTTGCCTATATAGTGTGTATTTATATCTATTGTTTTGATACTTTTATACTTATAGAATTTTTTAAAAGAATTTTTTAAAGTGATAGTCAAATAAAATTACTTTTTTACTGAGACACTATTTGGCAAATTTTGTTCCTGCTACTAAAAAGAAGGATTGTGGTCCTTAACCACATACGCTGTACCATTGAGCCGATTGGAAGGCTCTGGTTTTGTGAGTACCCCATTCTAAATTACACTTATAAAAGGCACTTACCAAAGGTACTACACTATATGTACTCTATGTCCTAGATCGGATAAAGAAAGAACAAAAGCCGCCCAAGAAGGGAGAGGGTCGCCTTTACGGACCCCATAAGTGCATGAACTGAGCTAAAACATTTTGGCTCTTTAAAGTGTGAGTGGGAATAATCTTATATACGAACTTATAATATACCTTGCAGTGTTATACTATGATGTATTTTTTGTGTTTACATTTTTAAGGAATCGTGTATCAAGGTTAAAATCCCAAAAGAGAGAGAGAAAAAAAGGATATTTCAGGTATATCCATTGATTCCCAAGCTTCGCTATAATTCTCTTTTCGTATTTTATACATAAATATAGCGCTTCACCATTTCCCTAGATTATAGATAGAGGACTGCATTAATTAACTCTTAAAGATATAATCCATGGTTTCCATGGACCAGAAGTTACTTATAGGATGGATTTACTATGATTTGCATTTTCAATGTTCACAGACTAGCGTCAACCAGGCAACACTTAATGCACATCACTCCATGCACTGAGCACTTTCCGGTGACTTCGGACTGTAAAGCGGCAATACATTCTCTTAAAGCAAGGAGACATAAGCCTGGGAATGACTACCCCTTCTTCCTTGCCCAATACAAACAAATAATCCTCATTTTAACCAAGCAAAAAAAACAGAGCAAACCCTAGTCTGAAAGTGTGTTATTTTTAAAGCATTGACATTTTCTGTGGCGCTGCATGATTACCTTGCTTGTGTCGAGTCTCCTGATCCACACGTGCACTCTCTGGGTCCTGTACAGCCACTCGGAGGCCCTTCTCATGAGACAGCCCAGGCGTATTCATAGGGCTAACTGCATCACATCTGTCGGGGCTGTACCCAGTGGGATATCCTAATCAGACGCAAACAAGTTAAGATTTTGGTCTAACACTTGAACAACAACTGATTAGCATAATGGAGCTGTGCAAAATGTTCTCACTTTGAAGGCAAAATGAATCCCTGAAAATCAATTATTTCAGAACTGAATGAACATACCTTTCCTATGTACATATTGCACAGGAACGAGCTGAGACTCATATGGAAGCTCATACCGTACCATGTACATTTATACACACAGGGGACTATTAAGTAAACCGTAAGGTGTGGTGAAAACGGACAAAATCCAGGAAAATTAGTCAAACTGTAAACATCCATAACAGGAGAACTGCATTGTTTCATGTAATTCTGCTATTATAGATCTAACGTTTGGAAATAGATGGTCAAGTCACAGCATCTCGCTGTTTAGTGTGTATGAAATTCCAATTTCTAAACTAGGTCATTTCCAAGAGAGCCAAATTGGAAAGACTCTTCAGCTATGTTTCTAGTTTGCTCTTCTGGCATAGAATTTGTAATTCACACTTTAGAGAAAATAACTATTATATTATATATATATATATATATATACACACATACACACTCTCTCTCTCTCTCTCTCTCTCTCTCTCAGGGCAGAATAGTGTCCAGCAAATCAAATATGTAAAAACAATAAGGGATGTTTTCTCTGGTGTCCTGCTTTTATTGACATCAGGTAAAGTTCCCCATGAAAAAGAGAATGATTAATTTAAACTAGCACACACACTGCACATGCCATTCTATGGTACTTCTGTCCATACATGAGCAATTCAGCAGAGGTCTGCATGTGGAAAGACCTGATTACTGCACATCTAGATTGCATGTTATCTTGGCACATCAGGAAAACGCACTGCTTTTACACTTGCAAGAGTGATCAACGCACATTGCATCATTAGCACACCTCCACACGGACACTACACCTTACTTGTTGCAAACATGGCAGTGTTGGCCATTGTGTAGTTTAATAACCAGCTTTCTACTGTAAGAAAGCTAACAGCTGAACTACAACTCAAATGACATCATGTAAAGCAGCATTATTGAAGCAAAAAAGGGAAACACTGCAGGGAACAAGGGGTGGGTTTATGGGAGAACTTAATAGATTTGTTTTTAAATACTAAAGAAATTAATAAAAAAATATAAAATAAAAAAAAACTGGCATAGCCAACAGTAACCTACTTACACACTGCATCTAGTTTGCGTGTGCGTGCGTAGAATGCCCCTTCATATGTTACTTAGGGAAGATAGTAATTTTTGCCATTTTTCAATGTGTTTTTTTTTTTTTTTTTACCAAGTCAGAATACTTCTGGGAACGGGTCCAATACATTTATTACAATTTTGCATTACTTTATAATTGATTTTCTATAATTCACAAAATACAAAGTGCAATATGGAGACGATATATATGTGATTACTACCCATACAAAGTGTACATTCTTGCATAGCTCCACAAAGACAAAAAAACCACAACCAACAATATATAACCATATCAGAACCACAGAGCAGGCAGTGAAGGGGGACGGCTTTCCATGATTATAATTGCCGGAAACAGCGAGAAGACACGCCACCAAGCTAAGCCACCAATCGGTGACCAGAGATCCGCAAGCAGATATTGACTAAACTTGTAATGAATCGCAGAGCAACAAACCCTCCAGAAGTGATTGGATGACAAATTTACGCAACTTCTCCAAGAAATCAACAGCACTCCGGAAAGTCTGTGCTTCGGCGGAACAGTGTTTTGTTCATGTAGCAATCAGGAAGTGGGTTACTATCGGAGGTTTGTGTTTATAATTTATTTTACATCTCCTTGAAGACCAGAGGTATAAGCTTGTCCTGATTCTAGCATGATGCCCTGCTTTTTTTATCACTGGCTGCTCTATACAGACCCATTGTTGTAATGAAAACAGGATACTCCATTTTGGAATGGGGTAACTGCAGACGAAACGGTTATACATTAACCATCAGTGATCCTCAGGGAGTTAGAAGACATCAGCTGGTTCAGTATGGTGTTAACAGTCTTGCACAAAATGTAAGGTGTTTACATTTTGCAAGCGTAAAACCAATCCAAGCATGTTTGCACCATCTCCACTTTGTGTAGGAATACTTAAGTGATTTAAATAAAGGGCCTGTGTTTTAGGCATCCCAATTGCCAAAGTAAGAGAGACATTGCTCTCGGACCTCTAAAAGGATTTATTACATTATTATTACTGCCCTTTATATAGCTAGCGCCAACAGATTACATGCAAATAAAGTGTTAACTAAAAGTATCTGTGTTTAGATTCTTCATACAGCACTGTGTTTCAAACCCCTTTGGCAATGAAAGGTCAATAACAAACTGTGGATCTCTAAAAAGACTGATTAACTCTTTTGAACCCTAGAACTGGAGGTTAAAGCGCATGCTGAATACAGAATGTGTTTCAATAGGGATGCACAAAAATAAAAGCTTATTCGGAGATCATTATGGCATCTGGGTATATCGATTGATAGCATGGTCTCTTGCCCAGGGTGCAGGGGAACAGCAAGCATTCAATCCACTGCAGACCCATCTGGCAGGGAAAGGTAAAGGCCACTGGGAGGAGTTCCCCACGCAGGATCTGAGTGTCATGTGGCAACAAGGCACATTTGTTAACCTTTCCATGCAACACAGATACTAACAGCAAACTGATGAGTGCACCCATAAACTAAGGTAAGATCACCCACTCCCCACATCGCCTCTAAACCTCACCAAACTGCTACACAGTCTTGCTAGAACATGTGTAAACCCATCTGCTGCCAGAGGGGTCAGCAACGTATTGCAAAAGGGCATCGTTAGCATTTGCTATTCTGCCACTGAAGCTTCTAAGGGATGAGAATCACATTTCAAACAAGGGCAGCGAAGCACGGATTAAGAGAATAAAAATTCTCCTTATCCCCCCCAAAAAATAAAACATGTTATTTATTGAAAATGGAAAAAAAAAAAAAAGAAAAAAAAAACTGGAGACAAATGATTTGTGCAAATAATTATAATTAAAAAAAAAAAATTAAAGAAAAATTTGGATGCTGAAATAGCCAAATCACCGGAACGTGCATTGAAAAATTATAAAATAAATTAAAAATCAAAAAATATAAAAACAAGTATATATAAATATAAATGCGTGATATATATATATTTATATATATGTTTAGAAAAATGTATAGATGTGTGTATGTAATATGTATAGGCCACAAGCTTGGACTACCTGCTCCTGTATGTCTTACCATCACTATTGGCGTCGATATTTAGCGAGCCTCTTTCTCGCTTCCCGTTATCGCAAGAAATTTGACGCATGATAATGGCGTCTATGAAGTTGGCCGCAGTCATGGTGGTCTTACCGAGTGATCGAAGCTCCTGTTCCTGCATGGAAAAGGGTTTATTTGTGGTCTTGTCCCTATTGTGCTGCTCACTGGCTGATACCGCAGTCTGGTCCAGGGGTTGATGATGTTGACTTTTCCCCTGTCCGTTGTTATACTGGTGAGCGGAACTGGCCCCAGTTGTGGGAAGAGGCCTGGACTCCATGACTTTAATAGGCGATGCCTGTTCTACCACTGAAGGAGGCAGCTTGGAGTTGTAATAGTTTTCATTCCTGGGACGTTCTACCTTGGCTTCGCGTGCCCTTATGTCCTTCTGTACCATGGCATGATCAACAGGTTGGTAGCTCTCAGCTCCACCAGCTGAGCGATGAGAAGCTGCAGTCAGCTGCATAGCAGATCGAATAGGTGAAGAGCTTGAGGATGACCTTTATAAGCAAAGGAGCAACATATAAAACATGATTTTCATTAAAAATGTAATACTTTATATTCACATACAGTGTCACAAGATATTCAAAAATATTTTTAACCTATGAAAATGCTAGCCATAATGTATGGGGTCGGCATGCCTCAGCATTTCTCTATCTTCAACCTTGTGACGGCTGCGGAGCAGATGACCCCAGGGCCTTTGCATACAGTCTCCATCACAGGGCTAGTTATGAGCTTTTAACTGGACAACAGGATTGTTTTGCAGTTGGAAGGAACCGCATTCCTATAAATTCTTGAAAATAGGTGCACATACCATGTATATATGGCTCTACACCAGGGGTAGTCAACCTTTTAATATGTACAGCATAGGGTCTATGCTGTGTGAAGGTGAGTGAGATGTGAAAATCTATCCTATTGTCTACCCCTCCCTTCTTACCTTTTACGAAGGAGGAGGGACATAATGCTGCAAGTCATGGTGCTACAGTGGGGGTATGTTCCCTTTAGCCTGCAGCTCCTCTGGCTGCAGGATGACTCGCCTGTCCTCCTGCGAGCACAGCACTGTATCTGCGCATTGCCATGGTAACATGTGGCAACGCTCCCACCAGCCTACTCGCGGGAAGAACACAGAGCCTCCCAGGCTGGAACCAACTGCAAGCAGGCCGGTGATCTTTGATCTCCTCACCAGCCAAGAGGGCTTACAGCAAGGCTGGCTCTGCATGGGGGAAATTAAAGGATCTCCCCTGCCAGCCTTGGTCCATGGCCATCGAGGCCCACAGGGCGCTTTCTGCAGAACCCACCACCACCCACCTGAAATCCCAAACCGTAGGAACCAGGTTGACTACCCCTGCTCTACACCTTTGTTCAGATATAATGAATGTCAAAAGATGCTGTTGTGATGGGATCACATCTGTCATCCGCTGTATCAGTGTTTGTTATTACTGTCCATAAATCAATAGATCAAACATTGGATAAAAAACAGAATGGCCAGAATGATTTAAGTTCAATGATGGGTTATCATTCCAGTGGATTCCGGGCAATATTTAGCACCTTGCCCCAGAATTGTCTAAACACATCCTATTCTTGTTCTCAAAACTATAAATATATACGTGTGAGTTCTAAGGCTTGCTCAGTTTCCAAAAGTAGTTACATAGCAAGCAATTAACATTTGCACGCCAATAGGAGACAAACGTACAGTGAACATAAATATATAAATCCTCTTTATTAAGTGATAAAAAAAATAAATAAAATGGACAAAACAACGGCATATCATATGCAATGAGAAAAAGGAGGGGAAGCGCAGGACAGACCACATACCCAAAAAAGCTGAACACTTCCTCAACAGCTAAGCTATTAAAATGATACTTACCGCAGTACAGTAGGTGTCACGCTTTCTGTGCTTGTCATGAGGTTTTTCATGCCTGTATTATGAAGAACACTTGGACGCTGTTGGATAGTTTCATGAGCCCGCGGTGACACAGGAGAATGTTGGTGACTGTGGCTCTGTGTGGACAAGCGGCCACTGGTCTGCTCAGTACCTACAGACAACGCAGAAAAACCATAGGGATCACCACACATTCTGCTAATTTCAATTCCATATACAATAATAATGTTTCCACATTCCAAGAACTCTATTTGTTTAGACTTGAAAACATAGGGATTGCATTATGGGAAAAAGAATTGTGCAAGATTTCAAGTGATCTAGCAGACAGAGTCTGTGTATTATCTGGTTATAGAGAGGGCACTAAAACTATAGGACACACTGTTACAGAGTAAAGAAGTGACTATTAATAGGCCAGTTTGGGTTTTTGCAATATTTCATGATGTACAAAATCTTAAGATTCTCGCTTTTCACAGTAAATAAATATTACAATAAGGGTCTTCTCGTGGGAATAGGGACCTATTTGACTGTTGTACTCTCTCTCACACAGTTAAAAGCTGTAAGTATATTACATCAGAAAAGATAGGATAGAATACATAGCCATTCTAATTAGCATGGACTATGGACTGCTCAGGCCTCACCAGGTCTCCATATGGGTGCATGCTCCACAGTAGTAGTCAGCACAGATTTTTCTCGTTCTCGCTCAGAAGATGATGAGGTCTGCTTTGTCACATGAGTTGTGGTGGTTGCTAAAAAGACATAAGAGAAGCAAATGTGCTCTTTTTATTTACGGATGATGTAGATAATGCATTAATATTCCTTCTACGAGTGTTTCTTTCCAAAAAATTTAAAGGGGAACTGTTGCTTCACTGCAAATAAAAGGCTAAAATAAGTTATGGGTGATTTCTTCATATTCTGTTCAATGGTGTTATCATGAGACGCTCCATTTTCTTTAAATCTATATGATACATTTAGAACTTGGCAGCACAACCAATTCAGAGAAGACACGGCCAAGGCACACATTGCATCAGAGGAGGAGATTTAGAAACATTGTTTCCACTTCTCCTTTCTCTATGCTGGCTGCCAGGTGAAAAGAGCAGACATTATAATAACACTAACAGGAAACGGAGGCACTCTGTTCCAGGAGAGAGAGGTGTGAGTTTTCGACATTAATTTTATTTTTGGACATCAGATACATGCATTTGTGAAATAGATGTAATAAACACAAGTAATGCTTACCATTTAAAGAAATACTCCAACACAAAAAATATATTTGATTTTTAAATTGGAGTGTTCCTTAACTCTTAAAATGGGGGGACCCTTTATTCTTAAGTTTAAAAAAAAAAAAAAAAAAAATGTAAATGCCATTTTTATTCACTTTTTATACTCCTATTCTGACAGATGACATATGCTTCTTGTGGACCACGTCTATGAAAGCACTGGAAACCTACTGGGCATGAACTGCAATTGCCACACTCTGCAATCAGGACACGTCACATAGAGAAGCATTCAAATGTTTAGCGAAGCCAAAATTGAGGGCTTTCAATTACTAAAGGGACACTATAGTCACCTGAACAACTTTAGCTTAATGAAGCAGTTTTGGTGTATAGAACATGCCCCTGCAGCCTCACTGCTCAATCCTCTGCCATTTAGGAGTTAAATCCCTTTGTTTATGAACCCTAGTCACACCTCCCTGCATGTGACTTGCACAGCCTTCCATAAACACTTCCTGTAAAGAGAGCCCTATTTAGGCTTTCTTTATTGCAAGTTCTGTTTAATTAAGATTTTCTTATCCCCTGCTGTGTTAATAGCTTGCTAGACCCTGCAAGAGCCTCCTGTATGTGATTAAAGTTCAATTTAGAGATTGAGATACAATTATTTAAGGTAAATTACATCTGTTTGAAAGTGAAACCAGTTTTTTTTTCATGCAGGCTCTGTCAATCATAGCCAGGGGAAGTGTGGCTAGGGCTGCATAAACAGAAACAAAGTGATTTAACTCCTAAATGACAGTGAATGGAGCAGTGAAATTGCAGGGGAATGATCTATACACTAAAACTGCTTTATTTAGCTAAAGTAATTTAGGTGACTATAGTGTTCCTTTAAAAAAAGTCTTCACTAATAAAAGCCTCCAGTGGCTCTGATTTATAGTCACTATAGAGACACTCTTACAAACAAATGTAAACATAACCATATCTCTCACAAACCACACAATTTACATTTGTCACACTGCTGGGATAGGATTTTAGCTTCAAAACCACGATCAAAGTAGGAAATTACTTTACTATTAAGTTCTCCAGGTGTATGGAATGTTTATTAAGAAAGTGTATACTTTTCATAAACTGACGCAAACTGAAAAAAGTAAGTTCTCAAGCAAACAGGAAACATTAATGCTCATTCATAAAAGCCATTAGGAAGGGGGCAGAATGAAGAGTCTATTAGCATTCGCCAAGACAACCAGTCTAAGGAAACAAACAAAATCAATGTTCCAACAGAAAACCATTATGACACAATCAGGCGTACACTGCATTTTTGGCAGCAAAACATTCTCCAAACTGGATGTCACAAAATGATATCCCTCTCCTATATTAGTCGAGTCATCTGCTTTGAATTTCAAAAGACAAATCACTACCTAACATTTGTGAAGCACCAAAGGAAGATCGTCAGTTTCTATACACACTGCTGTGTTGTGATTCATTAGAGGGGCAATCGCAAATTAAAATGTTTAATTCAAATAAATACATATTTAAAAAAAACTAAGAAAAAAAAAAACTATTTGATTGTATTTTTTTTTTTTGCTGATGGGGAACAGAAAAGAAATACAGTCTCCTTGTCTTATATAACCGTTTTCTACAGCATGCTATAAAAAAGGTTTGATTATATGACAATATGGTACCTGGTGATAGTGGGGAGTTGCTGTGTCGGGTGCTGAAGCTTTGGGGGGCTCCGGAGATGTATGTTATACGATCCATGGTGCCAGTGGATGAGGCTGCAGACTGCGGTATCAGGACTGGCAGATGTGGCACTTGAGAAAGGTCTATAATTCCTGTGAATGAAAAAAAAAAAAAGGTAAAGGGGTATTCGTGGCATATGCAACATGTTTCACACCATGTGTTAACTGCAAACATAACATCATTGCAACTATGCAAGGCAGACCGTAAATCAAAACAACCATATTTAGGCATTAAGATCTCGCTCTACCCACACCAAATATTTTGCTTCTCCTTTTTAATAACAAGATTAAAGATAAAACTGCACACCAGTTAGAAATACAGAATGCAAACACATACAACAAATAAAACCAATTAGAATATATATATGTGTGTGTATATATATATATATATATATATATATATATATATATATGCTGAAACTATTAAATATGTTATATTTCTGCATATTTACATATGTGATAAGATATGTATATATAGTATAGAGATAGAATTATATAACATATATATGAAGATATCTATCACATAAAAATCTGGAGAAATATAAAATATTGATAAAAAATGTAAAAGTATTATTTAGTGGACATGTCTAAAGTGAACATTCTAAAGAGATCTTAACCTCCTCTATATGAAACTACTTAATATTAATTGTGAAGATCAGGAAATCAAGACACAGCATCACATTTTAACCATTTAAAAAAAATGAAAAAATAAACACCTATTTTTGGCTTTTAAAGCACAGGTCATTAATCACATCACTTCTTCAAAGCCTTCCTAGCTAATGCACGTAGACAGGAGATTGTAAATCTTGTAGCAGTCATTCTAGCATCGGTGAAGGGGTTAATGAATGTAGTGACTCAACCATTGCTATTCAATAACAATGAGAAGGGATGCAATGACTTGCTGACCATGTAGTGACATTTGAACAAACATAATTCTGTCCTCCCCTTAATAAAGCAACTGATCGACAGTACGAGTTTTAAGACAATGACTATATTAATCTGGAACGCTTGACACAGTGTAGCACACTGGCTTAATAAATCTCCATTACCACGACTGCTCCATATGCACATCAATATGAATATGGTTCTCTGCAAAAGCTCCATTAAAAATAGTTAGAAATAGGCCTACCAATGGTACATTGTGACCAGTACTCAATAACTAAAGGAAAATGCCTTGCTGGAAAGTGCCATAAGGAGAATAAAAACAGGAGCAAATTATCTCAGGCAAACTGACCCGATCTTGAACCTATACAAGGAATTCATACTTAGCCCTTTTTATGCCATCAGTGCGCCCAAAGCATTGTTTTGCATTGTGTTTGGCACACCTCTGCCATGTAATGGGTTAAGAACAAACTGCAGCTTTTGGTGGCTTTCCGCAGCCACGCAGCTGTGGAACAGACATTCAGTGCATACTTCGAGGACCTGCTGGGTAGCTGAGTGCCAAGGAGGAATCCCTCTGCTGTAGTCCACGTAACAGGTCTGCCCGCTGTGCCATAGCGGAGGCTGCATTATGGTGCATGTGCTGAGATGTGATGTAGTCATTGATGATGGTCTGGCGGTTCTCCATGGCAGCAGAATCTGGATATCCACGGATGAGGTATGGTGGGTAGAGGTGAGGATAGGCAGGATTAGGGGCCAAGTGTCTGGGCAGGTAGTAGGCAGCTGTATACAAAAATAAATAATTTTTAATAAAGTGTAAAGCATAAGTAACAGAATAGATCTGTTCATTACATGCATTTAGCACAAACTGCACTAAAACGTTACAATATATGAAATATATGATCATTTATTGTTCGTAATCTTGTTGTTTGTCTGTAATATAAAATAAAAATTACACCAACAGAAATACTGCTCTAAATATTATTTATAAAACCCAAAACACATTCCGTAGCGCTGTACAGTAGGTGGACTAACAGACAAGTATTTGCAACAAGACTGATTGGACGTACAGGAACAGAGGATGGTGAGGGACCTGCTTAAACGTGCTTACATTCTACAGGGAATAGGTATAGTGGCATAAGAAGTAAGGTTAGGATGTGTTACAAGTACAGGAAAAGGAGGTTGCAAGAATAGTTTACAATGAAGGCGTAGGTTTTTTTTTTGTTTTTGTTTTTTTAACATAACAGTTGCAAGAGAGGATGCAATGTTGCAATATGAGTTACCAGTGTTAATTGACATGCCTTCCTAAAGAAGTGAGTTTTTAATGATTTTTTGGAAGGAATGGAGACTGGGTTAGAGGCTAAGGGAAGGGAGTCCCATAGGAATGATGCAGGCCTAGAGAGAAGTATTGATGGGAGGAGAGTACAAACAGTCTGGACCTATATAGCTGGATTTATACACATATAAACACAATTTGTAATTATAACCTCACTAATACAGAGATTTTAACAAGCAATTCATATTTTCTAAACATAAGGAAAGCAATGAATGATAAATATCAGTCATTTTAATCCGTCTACCCAGTGAATTTGTTGTCTCTCTACAGCAATCACATGCTGGCTATGTAAGAATGGAGGTTTGGCAGAACCTCGTGAGAGATTGTGGACAGCATGTGCACTTGGTACTGCAATGAATGACATGAAGTACTGACTAACAGACAAGCTAGTACTGTCATAGGCTATGATCAGAAAACAATTACTGCAGAATTACCTGCACAATTACTGCAGTATATGTATGTATGTATACCTGCATGCCGACATGTAATACCATTAGCAGACATTGTATAAAACCACAGTTCCAAAATTACAGAAAAAAAAATATATTCAAGGATTTAATAGTTAGCATGAGGGGCAACGGCCTGCTGATTCAAGAAGAAATCTCACAACCACTTTAGAGTCAAGAAATTTATTTATATCCCAGTTTGATGTTCGAAATTGCTTCAAATAGCTTGTTTTGTTGCCCATCTTTTCAGATCAACAGCAGCAATACAGATATGTAAAAGTTTGAACTTTATCTTTATTCCAGCCTATATTACTGTGTAACTATTAAAAACTAACGGTGACCAACTAAATACAACATCCCCCTAAAATGAAATCTATATTCTATACAGAACTAAAATGACTACCAACTGTAATAACCCTTTATGTAAAACCTATACATTTTCTCACCATTTACTCAGAAAGCCTTGCAAGCAACATCTTTATATGCTGTAAATCTTTGAATGCAGAAAAACAAAAACACACAAACTCCCTACTAGGGTACCCTAATCTTTGAATGCATACAATACTTCAAACCAGATGCTTATATCAGAAGGGTACGTCTATTGAACTGTGAACAGGGATGAATGAAATACATCATCTCTTGAAAGTGTTCAGTGGATAACATTTGCTCAATAAACAGATAAGTATCTCTAGTAACTAGCTACCAGATAAAAAAAAATTTTTTTTTGTGTAATTCCCAAAACAACTGCTATACAAAGTATAACTAATCAATACAGGCACAAGATTAGAAAATCCATACTTTACCAGATGTTCTACAGTGATCTCTGGCATGAGGGGGAGGAGGGGTATAGAATCTGAAATAGTATTCCCTTGTATCCAGTTCACATGGGTATGCCAAACAGATAACCAATGTGTGCAAGAATTAACTCGGATAAAAAGTTGGAATTTAGGAGAAATTATTTTAAAGCTTTTTTTTTTTTTTTTTTTTTTTTAAAGGAGTCTATTTTAAAAAGACAAAAACAAAAAAACAACTTGATTTACAAGCTGCTAGTGATAACAGAACATGCTCTAGAGAACACACTGACGCCTCGTTACTGGTCCCTTTGAGAACGGCATTCGGGTATTTTAAACGCTTAAGTGGGGAGGAGTTTTAAACCACGCCTGCAGCTGAATGCATTATCTGATACACAAACCATAAAAGGATAGTTTAACAGTATGAGAGCTATTCGCTATGGAATAGCATCTTCTTTTGGAAATGGTAAGAAGCAAAAATCAAATAAACAACAATTACAGAATTCTTATGCAGTATCATACTGACCCTCCAAATACACTTAATGGTCAATTATAAATTATTTATACACAAAAAAAGACGCACAGTCCCGCACACTGCTTAAAAATATAGTATAGAATTTGAAAGTGAGTGTTTCTACTAAAACCTTAACCCTTCTAGTCTTATAATGAGAATGTTTGTGGTTTAAAACCCCCTCCTATGCTTTATAATAAAAAAAAAAAAATAGTAGTAAAAAAAAAAAAAAAAATTATTAACGTTAATACACCCTATATGAATGTAAGATTGGTATTTAAAACCATATACAGTATATATTTGTTTTACGAAATATAAAAAGCAAACCTTGAAGAAGCTTTTACATTGTAACCGGAATTCTACCTAATAAAATGTGCACATGTTCTGTAAAACTTTACTAAATCCGGAGTTATATAAATTAACAGAATGATATAACATTGCTTGAATTTAATAAGACGCATTATACAAGCATTTTGGCTACTTACTAACAAAGTAACGCAGTACAAAGTTGTTCTTCAGATGTTAATTGGCTTAAAAGACATCTGCTCTCCTATCAGAAAAAGGAGTGAACAACTCCCTTTATCTTCACAAGAGTCATGTCATAGAACTAGAAAGTGAGTAACCCAAGGCTATGAGAACATCTGCACATGTGAAAACATTAGCATAGAGATGTACCATCTCCGCTCATTAAAATTAGTAGCAAACTTAAAGTGAAACGTGTTGATCACAAAATGTGAAAGTTGGATATGCTAACTATGCACTATATTGGAGAAATAGTTTAGCTTAAACAGGGATCAAACTTTCCAAACTCCACTAGCCATTGGCAAGTAAAAAGTCATCCTTCGTAAGTAGAAATTCACCCCAGGTGTGTGTGCGCACCATGGAGTTTTAAAGGAACACTATAGTGCCACGAAAACATACTCGTTTTCCTGGGTCTGTAAGATCCTTGGGTCCCCCTCACCTTCTGGGTGGCCCCCCCCGCCGGGCTCTAGGGGGAGGAAGGGGTTAATCCCGTACCCTTTCTCCAGCGCTGGGGACTCTCCTCCTCCTTTCCCGTCAACGGCTGAATGCGCATTCAGCCAGTCTCATATGGACGCTGGCGTCTTCTCACTGTGAAAATCACAGTGAGAAGCGCGGATGCGCCTCTAGCGGCTGTCAATGAGACAGCCACTAGAGGCTGGATTAACCCATTTGTAAACATAGCATATTCTCTGAAACTGCTATGTTTACAGCAGAAAGGGTTAATCCTAGATGGACCTGGCACCCAGACCACTTAATTAAGCTGAAGTGGTCTGGGTGCCTATAGTAGTCCTTTAAGTAACCTTAATGTCTTGAGGCAGAGTCCGAGCAAGTCCTTCCCATAGCCCCAGGCCATCATGAAGGCCTGCATCTGTGGACCACGGACTTGGTTGCTCATATAGGAGGCAGAGTTCATCCCTTGCAGGGGACGGTGTTTGATCCCGATTGACAGTTGCTGCCTGCAGCGCTGGATCCTCCGCGTCAGTGGCCAATGCACTGGGAGTACATGCATGTTGGTCTTCAGCCCGGGTATGCCCATCGTGGGAGGCTGCAACACTGCTGTGGAAGGAGCGCCCAGGGCGGGGTCCACTCTTCTCCCGCCTCTCTTCCCTCTACTTATTTTCCTCAACTGTAACCTTTGACGTCTTGAGGCTGGCTGATAGCTTGGCCCAGAAGCTGTTGAATGCATGTGTTCACGTGCGCTCTGTGCAGTCACGGCAGGGTGCTGTGCACGAGGAGATTGTTTGACCGCCATCTTGAGGTGAGCTGCCTTGTCTGAAATCTGCATCAGTATGGGTGCTTGGGGGCTGCTGAAGTCATAGACAGTCGCCAGTGGGGACTGGGATAACCCCACCGGTCCAGAGGGGGAGGGGGCAGAAAAGCGTTGATCGGAGAACTGGGAGAGCGGCCGTCTCACACAAGCTCAAGCAGGCCTCGATCGGGATACTTTGATGCCGTACGGGCTTGTGTAAGGTATCCCTGTGTACACCGTCAGCAGCTTAGCAGGTTGGTTAGGTCGGTGTAAGCATGTGGCCCGCAGTTATCCCCGGTTTTCGGCAACAGATGCAGGAGCAAAGGGTGCAGATTAAATCCAGTTTAAATGGACTGCCAACATGTACATTTTCTTCCCATGACAGTACACAAATTAAAGGTACACTATTGTGATAAGAATGCAATCATGTATTCATGTCAGTAGAACTGTAATAATTATTTAGCTTACAGGCCCCCCTATAACCAGTGTAAAAGGTGATTTTAGTCCCCGGTATTCCAGCGCCGCACTGGTCCGTCGTGTCTGGCTCTGCCCTTCGGCTTAGGTAATCAAAATGAAAGATCTCAGCCAATCCAATGCTTTTCTACAGGAAAGCGTTGGCAGGCTATTTAGCATCTCCTCATAGAGCAGCACTGACCCAGGAAGCACCTCTAGTGACCGTCTGAGTGATTGCCACTGTAGGTGTCCGTAGGGAGAAGTGTAAACAATGAAAAACCTGCAGGAACAGGCTATAGACACAAAGACAACTAGACTGGTTGTTTCTTTATTTCCCTTATTCTCAATAAAGATCCACGATAACACATTGTGGTACTCATGAGAGCTTTCAATTTGACTCCTCTAACTGAATAAGTTGAAATTTAATGCTGATAAGCTAATGTAGCCTTAGTGTCATGGTTCCAAAACGATATTTCCGTATAATAACCCCGAAGAGAGGCCTTGATAAATGGTTTAATCCAAAACATGGCTCCTATTTCTGTGTACATCCTTCCTCCTTGACATTGGTATCACATACTTGGTATGTATATTTGGATTCTAACTCTATAGATTGTGAATTCTTGCTATATATTGCAGACATGTTCACTGTGCAGTTATTTGTTTTTGATCTCTTTGTGTTTTGGCATTTAATATTTGAATGCATTTAAATAAAGATTTGCTTATTTACTATACTGAGGTGTTATTTTCTATTGTTTATGTACACCTTTGATAACATTTGTTTATATTGATATCTTTAGACCAAGGAAAAAAAACTGTTTTCTTAACCCCTTAAGACCGCAGGACGTACTATGCCGTCCTTATTTGGGCGGCTCTAAACGCCGCAGGACAGCCTAGTACGTCCTGGGCGGTCTTACCCCCCACGTGGACGGCGGCACATGGCCGCTGCAGATCGCGGTCGGGGGGCATGCCTGGCCCCCCAGGCAGCCCCCCTGTGCCTGGGGACCGCGGTCTGCAGCTTCCGATCGCAGTGACAGGCTGTCACTGCGATCGGTATTTACCATGTGTCAGACGATTTTAAAATCGTCTGACACATGGAGCCGCGGCATTTTCACTGTGCAGATCGCGGTCGGGGGACATGCCTGGCCCCCCAGGCAGTCCCCCTGCGGTCAGTGACCGCGATCTGCAGAGTCTGATCGCAGGGAGAGGCTGTCTCTGCGATCTGAATGCAGAGACAGCCTCTCCCTGTGATCTGATCGCAGTGACAGCCTGTCACTGCGATCAGAGTTACTATGTGTCAGCCTATTGGCTGACCCATAGTAACTGCAGGCAGGATCCCCCTGCAGATCACGGTGAGGGGCATGCCTGGCCACCCAGGCACTCCCCCTGTGGCCAATTACCGTGATCTGCAGGAGGTGATCACAGTGACAGCCTGTCACTGTGATCACTGATCCTGTGATGTAAAATCACTGGCTGACACTGTCTCTGCCCCTCTGCTCCCCTCTTAACCCCTTAATGTTACAAAATAAAATAAAATACAGTTACACATCAAATATACTTAGATCATTTATATATTATATATATGATCTAAGTATGTGTGTGTATATATATATATATATATAGACACACACATTTACACATACACTAAGTGTATTTTAATATTTATATATAATTATATATATATATTAATATCAAAATACACGTAGAAGGATATTGATTAAATATATACATAATTATAATTATATATATATATTTTATAATAAAAAAATATATAAATACGTTAAAAAAAATAAATTAAAAAATTAAAAAAAAATTACTAAAAATATATGTGTGTAATTTCGTTCTAACTGTATTTTGATATTAATATATATATATATTGATATAAAAATACACGTAGAACGAAATAATATATATGTATATACCTAAGTATATACGTATACATCACTATATGTATACCTATATATAAATAAAAATAATTGTAAAAAAATTATATACACATATATATATCCACACACGTGTATATATAATAATTTTACATATATTTATGTAATAATTTTACATAATTAGGTATCCTAATTAATTACAATTAGCGGGACCTGCCTAACAACCCAGGCCGAAAGTATAGGGAATTTAATTTGCTAGCACTATATTTAACCCTATAACTTTCCAAGACACTATAAAACCTGTACATGGGGGGTACTGTTTTACTCGGGAGACATCGCTGAACACAAATATTTGTGTTTCAAAACCGTAAAATGTATTACAACAATGATATCGTCAGGGAAAGTGAAATTTATTGCATTTTTCGCACACAAACGGCACTTACACTGACAATATTTTTGCTGTAATACTTTTTACTGTTTTGAAACACAAATATTTGTGTTCAGCAAAGTCTCCTGAGTATAACAGTACCCCTCATGTACAGGTTTTAGGGTGTTTTCAAAAGTTACAGAGTCAAACATAAGGCTTGTGTTTCAGTTTTTTCACAATGAAATTTGCCAGATTGGTTACGTTGGCTTTGAGACCGTATAGTAGCCCAGAAATAAGAATTACCTCCATAATGGCATACCATTTGCAAAAGTAGACAACCCAAGGTATTGCAAATGGGGTATGTTCAGTCTTTTTTAGTAGCCACTTAGTCACAAACACTGGCCAAAATTGGCTTTCAAATTAGTTTTTTGCATTTTTCACACACAAACAAATATTAACATTAACTTTGGCTACAGTTTGTGACCAAGTGGCTACTAAAAAAGACTGGACATACCCCATTTGCAATACCTTGGGTTGTCTACTTTTGCAAATGGTATGCCATCATGGGGGTAATTCTCATTCCTGGGCTACCATACAGTCTCAAAGGCAACGTAACCAAACGGGCAAATTTCAATGTGAAAAAACTGAAAAGTGTAACATGCTTTATTTGACCCTGCAACTTCCCAAAACACCATAAAACCTGTACATAGGGGGTACTGTTTTACACGTGAGACATCGCTGAATACAAATATGTGTATTTTATTGCAGTAAAAGCAAACAGTATTATGACATTGACAGTTAGAATGTCACATAGAACTAAGAAAATGTAAAAAAAATCTTATTTTCTCTCATTTTTTTTATATTGTTTTCATATTACGTTATGTTCCATACCTAAATATTTGATGTTAAATGAAAGCCCTGTTTCCCCTGAATAAAATGATATATAATAAGTGTGGGTGCATTTAATATGAAAGAGGTGAATTACGGTTGGACAGACATATAGCGCAAATGCCAGGTTTTGTTTACGTTTTTTTTGGATCACAACTTGTACATTTGGCTGCGGTCTTAAGGGGTTAAAGCTGTTACAATGTTAATGTTTAGGTTAGTTTGGCCATTATGCACATCCATTTAAAGCAATAAAGATTGCTTTGAGTGCACTTCAAAAAAAAAATAAAAAAAAAAAATGTTGAGACAAAGGTCAGAATATTTTGCAGACTAACATGTTGCTGAATAAAGTCTTAAATGAGTTCATGTCACTATACCTGCTTCCAATGGAATGCCTCTAGGAATCGCTCCAGGATCAAATGCTAAAGGTATGTGACCTCGATAGAGATCAGCCTGGCTTACTCCCCGCAGTAAGTGTTCATAAGTGGACATGGCATGGAGATGCTCTGGAACTGCAGTGTGAGGGGACTTGGCATTCGCGATTTCTCTGGGATTTGGGGTGCTTTTCCTCTCCTGAGTCACAGGCTTGCCAGACGTTATGCTCCCTGTGAATAATAACATGATTTAATCATTATAGCATGATACCAAACACAGAAGATGTACAGCTATAAATCAATAAGGAAATGGCAACATTTATTTATTTTAAACTGCTGCATAAAAAAATGAAAGGCAGAAAAGACTTGATACTTTGGTGAAACCGAAAATGCTTGGAGACAATCCAGCCAATTCCCTAAACTCATTCGCTCAACTCAGCAGCTCCCTATAGTAAACTAGGCCCAAGCAATAATTCAGAATCACTACTGACAGTGTTCAGCTAATAAGCCAGGAATTCATTGGAGATTCAGAGCAGCAATGCATGGAACAACAAAGCAAATTGTAATTGTACAGCGCTACGGAATTTGTTGGCGCTATATAAATAATAAAATAATAATAATAATAATTTCATAGAGCATGGTTTGAAGAGTTCTGTCCAAACAAAATGAGCTGCACCAAGTCAGGGCTTAGTAAACAGAACTCTTAGCAGCTATTACATTAATCATCTAGACTTTATATAATTTCCTATCGTTTGAGATTTAATCATACCCCTTCAGCCACTCTAACACATTCACACTAAACCTCCCACGCATCCAATACTATACACATATATCAACATACATGCATAGACAAATGTAACAGATTCAATTCTCCCTCTCCTACCTCACCTGTGCACCTCTGTTGGCAGTGAAGAAGGAGAGGAGACTATGAAGTCTGCAGCATTACATGCCACTGATAACTTGTAGGGATCAGGTTGTCCCTGTGTATTGCTGTGGCAAACGTATAAACGTAGGTACATTTCCTTAGCACCTCCATATAGCATCTTTTTGGATGTAGTGTGGGAATGCAAAGGAAGCCCTGAAAAGTGGTCTCTGACAAAAAACAACAGAGACGGTCCATTCTTCTTCTTCAGCTGTTGGGGACAAGTATATCTCCCCTCATAGAAAGGAAGACAAATTCACAAGATATTAAAGGACAACTGTGATCAAATTTGTGGCTTCACTTTTTTTTTTGTAATGTCTTTTACATTCAAAGAAACTAAAAAAAATTTCAATTATGTATTTTGATATTTTTGAGAAAAAGTTTCACATGCCATGTTGGGTTAGACTTTACTGCAATTTGACCAACTGCTGATCACCCTAAATTGCCGGTACCTGCAGTTTCACACAAAGCAACCATAACCGCAAACAAGTTAGGTCAGCCAGAAAAAGTGAAATTTTCTCTAAATAATCATTAAGCGTTCACTAAATGTAATAAACTTTTAAAAACTCAAACATCTAAGGAGTACTATATGCAACCCACAAGACATTTCGTCATCAGCTTAAATTCCAATTGAGGCCCAAAATGAAAATTAACTCCAATCCAATAGTAAATGTTTACCTTCATGCTGCCTTTGTGTTGACTCCCTTGTAGTCACAGGGGAACATCTGTTTATATGGCTGCTATAAGTTGCATTGTGTCCCATCTGGTGGTCTTCATAAGATAAAGGACTCTGCCTGTGCTTTCCAGGATCTGGTACAATTACTGGAGCTCCTCTTGTTATGGAGCCACCAGAATTAGTGACTGCAGTCGGTCGACTTTTCAGCACTTCTTCATAACATACTCGTTCCATAGTCCTAGGATCTTGCATAACCTCCATTGGGTGCATAGGGTGGTACGGCCGTCCCGAGCTACTGATTATAGATCGCACATCATGCTTTTTGGCACTTACAGAAGAATTGCTGTCATACTTCAGAGGTGTACCCTGCAAAAAACATTAACATATTAATACACACATTTCTGAAATTGAGTATAACATGGGTAGACATACTAGCTTACGATGGTAAGTAGATGATAGTAAATCAGTAACTGTTTGGCTGAATTCTTGCTTTGACATATAGTAAAAGGATCAATCTTACTGTATAGTACAATGTTACAAAAAAACCTTTTTACAGTAGCCTTAGACTAAATCTTTTGTCTTCCAGTCTAAACGCATAACCTCGTCTCCTATGTATAGTCCTGTTTATGAATAGATTTCCAGACAATGATTTGTATTGGCCTCTAATAAATCTGCATAATGCGATCATATCCCCTCTGAGGCGCTGTTTTTCCAAACTAAAGAGATTTACATTTTTTAACCTTTCTTCATAACTAAAATGCTCCCTTCCTTTTATTAATTTTGCAGCCTGTCTCTGCACTTTTTCTAGTGCCACAATATCCTTCTTTAGAGCAGGTTCCCAAAAGTAAACATAATATCACATCAACCTATAGATTACAATTATCTTCAGAAATTAATATTCTACAAGGAACACATGCCCACAGGAAGGGTTGAATTTGAAAAGCGGATTATCAAGAATAGTATTATTCATATATGACTGGGTGTCAGTTCTCAGTTGTGACCTTGAATGAGATGTGAATGTTCCTCCTTCCGACCCACTTCACAGAGGCATATTCAACTATGAACCCATGTGCAAACATATCCATAATTCTTATCACAAACATTGATGTTTAAATAACGTAATTATACATAACCCTGGCACCAGCTGCAAATAACAGGCAGATAACAGAATAAATAAGATGACTTTACATAAAATATAAGAACACTAGCCAGCAATACTGAGTTTTAGAGAAAATAATTTTATTTTTGACTTTGTATAAATCGCTTTGAAAGTGGTTAGGACTGCTAGCATTTTACATGTGATTAAGTCCTTGCAGGCTCTTGCATGCTAGAAAGTATTTGGCAGTGTGCATGGTTCCTTGGCCTGGCTCAGATCTTGCATTCTTGTGGAAATGTGCCTACTGACTCCCAAGAACAAAAACACTGCCTAAGGGCTTCCAGACTCCAGAGCCAACTGTGTTAAAGTATGCTCTGATCATTAGTCACTGCGCTTTAAGTGAAATTTCATAAGAGCCATGCTTTAATGCAAGTCCGGCAAACAGCTTTCAAATGCTAGAATTAGCAGGCTCCATACCACAAAGCTAAATAATCTGCTTTGCACTCAACCCGCAATGTACTGGAGGGCACTGCTACATATCAACTACTATTCCTCCTGTAAATCAGAACACATTCACTTTGTAGATGCAAAATATTAAGATTTTCCCTTGAAAGTGAAGGTTGTGAAACAAACAAAACAATAGATAATTGTTTTATTGCTCTTTAACCTTGTTTTACTGAAAGCTTTTTAATATTTATAAAGACATCAGTCACTCCTCTACAAAGAGAAGGAAACACTTAGGTCAGTACAATTTACATAACAGGACAAACACAGAAAGGGAGACTATGGCTAAAAAAAGTAATCTACCTGTGAAAGCAGCCAGTGTTTAAAAAGTTGCTGCAAAGTTCTAATACTTTTAATGTAAGTGACATGTTTAGTACATAGCACCCCTTTCTCGATTCATATAATTTCTACTCACTAGTGACAGAGGATTTGGTAATGGTTCATAGTCCCATTGCAATCTAGCAATACTGAAACCATCAGAGATTGTGGTCCCAAAGCACATGAAAGTTCAGTCAGTCACAAACGAAAACAAAACCCCAGATCAACAAAACAGGGCTCTCACCACCTTAGCTTCTGTACGACCAACTTGTCCTTTTGAAGTTACTTGTTTGCCCAACCATTTTACAACACATTATAAATAATAATAATAATAATAATAATAATAATAATAATAATAATATAGCTGGGAAATGAAGAAAATTCAGTAAAAAAAAAATAACATGTAGAACTTCTGTTCACTGTTGCTTCTAGAACAGTGCGTACACACCTGTGTGATTGACCCTTCTTTGTGTGACCTAGCAGTGGCCTGGATCTCAGGTGTGTGCCTCATTTCTTCCCTAGGGATCTCGTGGACAGACCTTCCTGGCTCCTTCACGGTTGCCACCATGGCTTCGTGGGCCTTTAGCTTCAGTGGGCCCGAAATACCATCATGTTGCCTAATTTTGAAACTTTCAGGCAGGCCACGCGGTGGAGTGTTTTCTCTCTTCAGTTGCTTGGCTTCTCTCCTGAGGTAGTCCTCATGGGCCTCAATGTAAGATCGAGGAATTCCTGGATAGACAACAAGCAACCAATAAAATTTCTATAAACAGCAAAGAAACCTTACTTGTACACATACTTACAGGTTGCAGTAGAATGGAAGAAGGAAGTATAGAAACCAATTTCACACATATATTCACACCCTGCTTTTTCATGTATAAATGCTTTGTGTTTCATGTACACAGTGGGGGCATATATAATAATTTATTATAAAATATTCTCTTGACAATTTACTGTTGCAGAACTCCAACTTTTGAAGAGTATTGTGAAGGTTGGAGTTCTGCAGCAGTTACATCATGTAGGCAGAGAGAACGGTGTGTGTTGAAGTTCAATAACATCTGGAGGGGCCATTGACACTGCATTTGCAATCATATCTGAAAATTGGGTGGTGGAGCAGTTTTGTCAAGGTTATTACACATTGTAAAATGTATTCTATGTAGGAACAACTGGTGTATCTGCAAACAGAACAGTGATACGAACAATCCATTAATACAGAGGTAGGCAACATTCGGCACTCCCCATGCTGAGGACTAGATCTCCCCTGATGCTTTGCAAGCATTATGAAAGATTTAGTACACAATACCTGGAGTGTCGAAGGTTGCCTACCTCTGCACTACATTTTCAAGAAATGCTTCTGCAAAAGTAGCCTCACAGGGCAACAAGGTCTTTTCGGGTAATCTTTGCAATAGATTTAATGTTTGAAAATGTGCACACACAAAATACAAAACACACAGCAGCAAAAAGCACAGTAATGCAGTTTAGAGTTCTAAACATAGTACAGGCACACCATAACATTTAATATATTTAACAAAGGAAAACAGCTAGATATATTAACATTATATAATATATTATATTACTGCACTGCTAGTGGTGTAACAATACAATGGCATTGGCTCATTGTCCTTGTTCTGTACTGTGCTGTTTGTAAGTGTATGGCTCACCTGGGATGAACTGAAAACCTGTTGGAGTGATATTTCAAAAGTACAACACTAAGTACCAGGTGACGAATGCATTTTTTGTTTTCACATTACCATTTCCCTTCCCACTCAGATGCTTAATATGTCTCAATGTTTCATATTCCCAAGAATTACTTGAAAAATATTGTATTCATTGAACCACACAAAGTTCTGTCAAGGCACCATAAGCATTTTGCATTATAGTAAAGTGAGTCCACTTTCATTACCGAGAGTGACATACAGCATCAGTGAATTGAAGAAAAAAAAAAATATGAATATGAAATATTTCACAAGAGGTGCACTGTTGCAGTCTATATATTCACATTAAAGTTTTATAATGATACATTAACAATTAAAATATCTATGTATGCGAAAATGTTTTTCAACTCCAAACCAACATATACACTGATCAGCCACAACATTAAAATCACTGACAGGTTAAGTGAATAGCATGGATTATTGCAATGGCACCTGTCAAAGGGTGGGATATATTTGGCAGCAAGTGAACAGTTGGTTCTTGAATTTAATGTGTTGGGAGCAGGACAAATTGGCAAGCAAACGGATCTGAGTGACTTTGACAAGGTCCAAATAGTAATGGCTAAACGACTGGATCAGAACATATCCAAAAGGCTTGTGGGATGTTACCAATATGCAGTGCTGAGTACCTACCAAAAGTGGTGCAGGGAAGGACAAGCGTTGAACTAGACTGGGTCATGGGCACCCAAGGCTCTTTGATGCACGTGTGGAGTGAAGGCTAGCCCACCTCGATCGATCACACCGAGCTACTGTAGCTCACACTGCTGAAACGCTCAGTGCAGGCCATGAAAGAAAGGGGTCAGAAAACACTGCATCGCAGTTTGTAGCGTATGGAGCTGCATAGCCACAGACCGGTCAGAGTGCCGATGATGATCCCTGTCCACCACCGAGTTCAGGGTATTGGCCTCCAACTTCCCCAGATCTCAATCTGATCGAACAAAAGTGGGATGTGCTGGAACAAATCCAATCCATCGCAACTTGCAGGGCTTAAAGATCTGCTACTAATTTCTGACAGACACAGCAGGACACGTTCAGAGGTCTTGTGGACTCCATGCCTCGACGCATCAGAGCTGTTTAGGCAGCCGGAATGGGAACCTACACGAATATTAGCCATGTGGTTTTAATGTGGTAGCTGATCAGTGTATGTGGTTACTGCAGACAGGACTAGTTAATGCATGTACAGAATAGCAAGTCTTTTGAACCTCGGAACCAACCCCAGTTGTTGTAGCACTAGTACTCCCATAATTCTGGAAATAGCAGTCCAACAACAGATAAATCTGCTGTAAAAGGTTCTTCCACCTACATTGCAACATCTTGTTCGGTGCTGTATAACTGTGAATAAACAGTAAACAAACACAAACATATATCCAATTTACTGTAACCTAACCTATATATTAAACCTAACATGTGGGTGCCAGCAGTGCCCATTCAACTTTCATTATTTTTTTAGATTTCAGACTGTACTGTATAAAATGCTTGGTGTACTGCCACTGGCGTGGAAATTATGAATTTGCAATTTGCTTGTCTTATGTTGTGGATGTTAACAAACCTGTGGATTGTGTGTGAAATATTAAAACAGGGTTTGTCAGTGTATTACTTTAAAAAAGGTTTTCCATTTAAATATGTGTTTAGAATTACTATGAAGTGTCTAATAAACTAAGCATGAAATGTCAGTGAGCCAACGTCTGAATGGACATCGTTTAGACGTTGTGATGACATACTGTGACACCAGAGATGTTTCTGAACATCATTTTTCATGTTTCTGAACATCATTCAGCTAGTTTTAAGGAGCCACTGTTCTCAATTGTCGCAATTCACAATGTTCAGTATGCTTAATGGACCCTGGCAATGCAGATTGTCAGATTTCCAACAGCTCAGGAGCCTTTGAGTAGGAGTCTGTAGAAGAGTCATGAAACCAACTTTGAGGAGCTTTGTTTTAGACACAGTCTACGTGTTTCATTATTACCCTGTGTAATGGAGCCTCTGATGTGTTGCTGCTGTTCCTTCATACTGTGGGGACTGTGTCTGTCACTTGGGATTGCTCTTCCTATTAAGCCTAGGTACACAGAAAGAAAGAGTCAATTTGGTATAAAAAGGGGCATCTGCAATTGGCTGTCTAATGTTTTTTTCTAATCTGATTTGACAACTAAAGAGGAATAGTTACATCACTATATTTTATATTTAAAAAAAAACTTTATCCCAGTCAACACTCTAGTTGTGGGTAGGTACGTGTATACATATATTTAACCAAAAAGCAATCAAAAGGGACCATACAAATCAATGTATGTGCACCACCATGTTTGAATATTTGTATCGATTCAGTTGTTCATACAAAACAATATTTCTAATGATCCGACTTGTTACTGAAAGATGCATTCTTTCGGAGAGAGTATACAATGATTCTCTTATTCCATATACCCAAGACTTCCACAGAACTGATAATGGTATAGTACAAGTGAGCAAAAATAAAAACCAAACAAAAAAAATCCAATGCCAAGCTACTGAATTTTTTCCTATGGTCAGTGTTCTCTTTTGGCTTGTGCAAAAACTCATTTGATCCGGCTTGTCCGAATCAAAATCCCTTTAATCCACACCCGTAACAAATTGATTCAATGGGAGTTACCTGTGGTGTATTTTGGACAAATCAATTAGTTTCGGTGTGGATAAAAACAATTTTAATGTGGACGAACTGGCTCAAACTTTTTTTTTGCAGAAGTCTGTTTTTTTTTTAGATTTAGGTTAGTAACATTTCACAATATAAAAACTAAACAAAAAAAACATAACCTCGTATTAGTAACATAGTAATTTTTTACTTTATGGATACAGGTGAATGGCTTACATAACACTGTACTCCTTTAGACATCCTTAAATAAAATCAGGTTTCAAATTGTCCATGTGAAGAGGGATAAATAGAGATGCTGCCCTACAAGGAACAGTACTCATTTTCTTATCTTAAATAATATTTTCCAATTTTGTGCCAAGGCAAGCTAAATCTAATTCTAAATATTTTCCTAATAATAATTAAATGCGCACGGACATTTAATTGAAAATGCATGGAATATAAGGTGTTAATAAAGGACTATCGTGGGGCGGGACCTGACCGCACAGCAAAGCAGACATGCCACTGCAGCTCCTGTGTCTTATTGCAAAACTCCACGATTTCTACCGAGCAGAGGCAGTGAATCGACAAATTATTGCTGACATACGAAAGAGGGCAGAACGACCTCCATGCCTAAACCTCATAAGTGGACTTTTGTACTGGTCTCGCCCGGACAGACCTCATGGCCGAGCAGCATGGTTGGGGTGGGGTGGTGGCGCTCTCCCGTCATCTCGACTACTTGCAAAGTAGCTTGGGTCCCTGTTCGTCCCGGCCCCCATATCATACCTGGATCATGTCGCACGCTGTAATATAGGCTCCAACCACATGGGGCCTAGCAAGATGGCGGATGCAACTCGACTGCCAGCGCCTGCATCCAAACAGCCCATACCCACGCAACTGGACTGGATATTTACCAGCTTCTGGGATCTGCTGGAGCAGCTCCTGTCACAGATGCCTCCTACCCATGGCAGGGAAGCGGAGTGGTCAGAGACAATGGAGCGGAGTGGTCCTGTCTGGGCCAAAGGTCACACGGAGACCCTTTCTGAGGCATTACCCACCTTGAGTAATACTGTCGCCTATCCTGTGCTTGGTGCTCTTAAATGCAGTCTCCCAGAGTAGTTTATAAGCATGGCACCACTGCCAATCTGCTATTTATAGATGGCACACCACATACTGCTGGTGTCCCCAGCACCTACTTCTTGAGACACACTCTTACATATATCTTTTTTCCCTTAGTTATGCTGTAAATGTTAGTTTTGACATTTTATTTTGAGGTCACCAACCTTTAATGGCCATGTCCCTAGCAATGTGGGTGTCTGCCAGGTAGATCCAAGCCTGTTGCCCTAATTTGATATCTGCATGCTTCTTATTAGTTCCACTCAACTACCATGCTTTGACCATATCTACCTATTTCTAAAGCATTGTTAACTATCATTTTGCTGTGTTTATTTATTTTAATTGTATAGCCAATATTCTGTTTTCTATGCAAACCATCTACAGTAGGCATATTAAACGTCTGTGAGTATCCCTTAACAATTAAACAAAGCCTATTCTCAACTATTAACATGTCTAGTAGTTATCTCATGATTGACTGCTTTAGTATTCTAGAATACAAAGACGTGTTTACCTGAAGCTACTATAATCTTTGCATTAAAAAGCGTGCAGTTTCATCAAAATGACACATAATGATATCTCTAACCGTTTATGACTTCATGCTCATGCCCGTTTCATTTTGTTATTCGATATTCTTGCATTTGCTGTTGTGGCAATGCGGGATGATTTGTACTCTTATGCACGAAAAATAAAGACTTACAAAAAAAGGACTACCGTATGCCGAAAGAGTCTAAGAATGTACAACTATATTGTGGAGTTTTGCATGCTGCATATGGGGTGCCGTAATAAAAAAAAAATATATATTTTTTTTCTTTAACAAGTATTGACTTTCAGTTACATATACAAGCAATTTAATAATATTTGATTTATTTGCCAAATCTTACTGGAGTCCACAGTTGTTTTAAGATATCAGGTAAAATTGCAGGTGAGTTTTTGGTTGGCAACTTAAAAAAAGGTCTTCAATAAAATTATGCTACTATTTATTTTAAGACTTACCTTCAATGGGACCACCAGGCAACTCACGGACCTGTAAACCGCGAGGTATCCTTCCTTCCATCATATCATAAGACCGTTTAGAAGCACTGGTGTCATGAGAGGCGCCACCTGTCCTGTTGTCCTCTTTGGAGTTCTGAGATGTTGAGCTGCCTAAAGAGAAATTCAATGACCTGGTTACTTGCATTATTTGTAATACAGAGTTGGTGAATAATTTCAAGGAGAGGAAATTGCACCATATTTGAACCATTATTACAAACATTCTAGGTCTCCTCTCCAAAACCATATACAAAGAAATTGGTTTGTTTCATGTTTAATGGGTGTCTGGAAGGAAATTAATGAAGGTGGTGGAATTGTAGCCATACAAAAACATTCTTTTTAGAAATGAGAAATCTGGGTTCTCTTCTGAAAGGAAGCTGCAACTGTTGCAAACAGGAGCAAGAAGAAGTTGCTAATGTGGAAAAAAAGAGGACTGTGCTGATAATGTGGCAGACATGAGGAGGACCTCACCAGAGTGACACATATGAGGATTATTTTGTTGCCACTGTGGTAAACTCAATGACTTGCTGCTGATGCAAACAAGAAGAGGAGACTGCTGTAAGAAACAAGAGAAGAAATGTGCCCCCAGATGGGAAGGTTCTGTACAGAGCAGGAAAAAACGGTCTCTATAATAATGGTGAGGAAGTTGCCATAGTAAGCAAAAGTGAAGGCTGTTTAAATAAGAGTAGGTGGCCTCTGCAATAGATTAAAAAAAAAAAAATACACAAGAAGTTCCTGTAATAAACAGAGCAATGAGGAGTCTCTTAACCCCCCCCCCCCCCCCAAAAAAAAAACCAAAAGAACAGGAGAATAAGATGGCTGCTCTAATATGGAGGAGAAGAAAGCTGCTCTAATAAATGAGAGATGGAAGGGACTCTACTATATAGGCTAAAATAGTGGCACCAATAATTAGTAGGAGAAAACTGCTCTGAAAACAGGCAACATAGCTAGGTGACTACATAATGAAGCGGTGTGAGGGCACACAGTGGGTAGGCCTGGTTTATGCATACAATGAATGTGGGACAGGCAATGCCTTGTGGAATATAATAAGGAAAGCACTTTAAACTTCAGAAATCCGAGGGGTGGGACTTCTTTAGGCATATTTGAACAGTACACCTCAGCTATGTAAGCATGAGAGCATTGTTAGCGCTATACATGATAATATTAAATACATCTCTAAGGAGAAAAAAAAAAAGTAGCTTTATCCAATCTAGCCATTTTTATGTTTTCAAGCAACACTGACAGAAAATATATATGTAAACTTGCCATCGAGGGATAGGACATGGCCTTTCTTGCCTTCGTATATGACGTGACCTTTGGATAGTGCCTCCTCTCGCATCCTCTCTACCCTTCCAGGACTGTCTTCACCCATGATTTTCGTTATAGTCCCCTTGTAGAGTACCTCAGCTGGAGTGCCCTGCAAACACAAAAATATACACCGACAGTTTAAAAAGAAACCATAAGGTCACTGGTTTGTATAATGCCAAGTAGCAAATCCTGCAAGTCGGAAACACTCTGATTTGGAACACCTTATGCAAAAGAAATTAATACTAGAATTACAGAAGTGATTTCAGCCTAGCAAGGTCTACTGGTTACTTGTAAAAAAAAAAAAAAAAAAAATTTTTTTTAAAGGACACGTTTCCAGTAAGTACACCAAAACCAAACAATAGAGTCCGCTGAAGTTGTTAAATTTTTATTTTGGTCATGCCAACTCCACGATGTTGTAACAAACTAGTACCTATAGACTAGGGGCTTGGAAATATATTTCAGTCTTTCTACACATCGATATAACCTGCACCTTCCTGACAATTACAAAATACACACCTCGAGCGTTCAGTTATTCTCATACAGAGGAGCATTGTGTTAACATTTTGGATTGGTCATTGCATTGTAAATGGGGAAAAAATATTTTTTCTTTTTCATTTGTGAAGTAAAACCTTGATATAGACTTACGTGAGTGATAGACCCTCTGTATGTTATTGGGTTGTCTTGAGAGGTTTTATTGCTTGGAACAACCTTGGTGAGACTCCCTCCTTGAGAGGTTCCTGGAAATCATAAAGGTGAAGAACACACGGATGTCAACTGGACTTGGTTACAGACGTTCTAAATGTTGACCGTTTATAAGCTACTTGAGGAAAGGCATAATACCATGTGCTTAAAGGAAAACTGTCCCTCATGTTATTTAAATTAAATTTAATAAAAAAAAAGTGTTTCTGACCAAAGAAGGCTGACCTCATGGAGCAGGGTATGTTTTTAAATTAATTAACTTTGATGTATTCATTACAAAAGAATATACAACAAAGCAAATTACATGTACGGTAATTTTGTTTCCCGTAATAAAAAAAATATTATAGATCTCCTTTAATTTATACTTTCTGTTTTTATTACCTGGCCTATTATAGTTTGAAAATACTGCATGTAGCAGTTGTGTACACCATACACAAAAGAAAACAACAATAAAAAAAAACAACAACCACCCCCTTCATATCTAATAATAACAAGCTGATGTACAGACACACAGTGGAAACATAATTTATCATGGGAATTGATCTGTAGGCTTTTACAAGAGTCAACCACCATCGATGTTCTATTTTATTAACACAGCTAGACAGACGTTGTCCTTATGAGATCTCTCTGCAGTTTGAGTAGTTAATGTTACCATTAAAAAGGAATTCATCAAAGCCCTAAAACTAGAAAGGCAGATATAGAAGACAAATGCAGGGAACAAGATAAAGGTTCTCAGTTTATCAAAATGTGGTCATAAAAGACACTATGACTTTAAAGAGAATGTGTCATCCCTAGATTTTATGGGTGACCGTTTAAGATAGCCATAGATTCTATCGGTAGACACTGCTGGTGACATCTTCATTTCAGCATACAGATTAAAACAGGTGTGCCCAAAAGGTAGATCCACATATGTTGTAGAACTACAACTCATATGATGCTTTGCATGCCTTTAGAATGGAAGCTGTAGTTTTAAAACATCTGGGATCTACATTTTGGGCACTCTTGGATTAAAACACACACCTAAATGAACCTCCTCATCGAATATGGTGTTCTTGAAATGTACAGAATGATGGCATAATACCATTCAAGTTCAAACTACAAGATCGTTTAACATGTAGGTGCACTGTAATAGTTGTGGGAAGTTGTGGGAAGTGAAGCACACTAATGGTTTGCGAGGCACCTGTGTTAAACACAGGTGCTGCCTTTCAATATTAATTCCTCCCAGGAGGCAGAGCCAATCATGTACAGGACCTTCCTATTTAAAGAGGACTCTCTGGGCCCTTTCTTGGTTTCTGAGCCCCTTAGTGCATTTGTCCTGTATTGAGTTCCTATTTTTAACCTGGCTTATCTTTTGACTAGTCTTGATCTTCTGTATTTGTGTATCAGACCTGGCTTGTATGATAACCCTGTTAGTGTACCAGATCCGGCTTGTTCGTTTACTTGTTCCAGTCTTTAATCCTAACCATGGCCTATTTGACTACATTTGCTGTTCCTTTAACAGCTGGTATTTTTTGTCCTGTACACCGTTTTGTTTATATTCTATTTTTTGTGGGGTATTTCTCTAGTATAATCCTGCTATTTTGTGGTTCCTGTTTAACGTTAAGCCCAACCTAATACACCTACTCTGTCTCATGCTTTGCCTTGTTAGGATTTCTGCCTCTAATCTTGCCAAGGGTTCACTGATCGATCCAGATATTAATATGCTGTATTTGTTTTTGCCTGCTCAAATCTGTATAGTTTTTGCCTAATGATAGTAGGTTCTTGTGTTTTTAAAAACTAGCATTATAGAAGGTCTGTTTACTAATTATCAAGACCGATCACGATATAGTGCCGCACCACGTGGTCGGACACAGTGGCTTTTGGGGATCGTATGCCAGGCGCGTGTGTGAAGCACTAGCTGTCAGAACTTACTATCAATAATAATAACTTTTATTGCAAAATGTCAATGTATTTTATAATGTATATGCGAATCCTGTATCATACTGATTGTAATGAATTTAACTATCTATATATACACCCAATGTACCAGGTTAACCATTTTTATCACCACTTGAAGAAGCCATGTGTTGGCTAAACACGTTTGGTATTTTTTGTTAACTATTATTGTGTTATTAAAGGAATATTGGCCATTTTACCTATTCTGTGTCATATACCTTTTTTATTTTATTATTTTAGTACAACCGGGTTATCCAGTACTTTGAAAAACTACTCAATAAAGAATCCCAGGTGGGGATTATACCACCCACGCCCACAGAACTGAGCAGTATCTCCTGCTCACACAAATGTGAGAATAAAACCATATTATTGACCATTTTTAAACATAATATTATACAGAGAGCACTATTTTTGCCTTGCTTTTTTCTTTTGGGACACCTTCACTTTGAGGAACTCGTTGAAAATATTGTCACCTACATCCTACCAGTGGGGGATCAACCCCACTGAATGAGAGTTACACCTGAGTTTGTACTAGCTCTACAATATGTGAGTAGAACTATTACATATTGATTATTCCCCTTTTATCTGCTCATGACATATTACACTATTTTAATTTCTTTTTCCTATGGTCATAACGGATCAAAAGAAACAGTGATCTCAAGACGCCTACAAACCAACTACAAAAAGGTCACATTATAATCATCACTGTACCTCATATTTTGGACTTTTTGTAAACTTTTTATTATTTTTAGCATATATTTTGGACTGCATATATTTCAGATTGGTTTTTATTATAAGCTCACTTAAATACCTTAATAAATATTTTTATAAGTGTAGCGCAACCTAATATTTGTTCTACACATTTCATGAATGTAACCATCCATTTTCCTGCCGACGTAGCATACCTTCCCTTGCAAGATAGATCTCAGGGGCACTGGTCTTTACAAGTTCTCAGACAGGATTATCCCCATGCCACCACAATTTCAAGAACTACTTATGAGTTTATCTTGGTATCAGGAGCTTGTTTTCCCAACATATTCCTCTCGGGACAAAAACACAGTTTCCTAGATTTCATGCCAAATGAATCAAAATCTCTAACAAATGCTGCAAATAACACTTATTTAAGTTTTGATTCACAATATACGTATGTTGCTGGCAAATTAAAAGGAAAAAAAAAGACGCCCAAATCATAATCATATGAAGAGGTATGGTAAGGTGCCCCACCTCTGAATATGGAGGTCTCCTGCGGTGTCTGCATTACTAGGTTCTCTGGCTGGCTCTGTTGGCTTCTAGGAGACAGCTGCTCCTGTTTCACAGGTAGGAAAGGCACTGCAAGAGAAACACTTACAATATATCTGTCCTGCTTAGAATTCTTGTGTAATTAAATACTATTACACCTGTGCATTCAGCATTGTGACCAACACTGCTGATTTAGCAAAAAAAAAAAAAAAAAAGAAAACAACAGGGATGATTTTTTTTCTTGCCAAAGCTAAATTTTCATTTGTGAATATATAGTAGTGAGTGGATAATTTAAACCCTGCCAACACAGTGGGTGTGTGTGTGTGTATATATATATATATATATATATATATATATATACATACACACACACACACATATATATATATACATATACACACACCCACTGTGTTGGCAGGGTTTAAATCATTAAAGATTTTTATGATTTAATGGCATTTAATGGCAATGTGTGTATGTGTGTATGTGTGTGTGTGTGTATGTGTATGTGTATATATATATACACACACACACACACACACACACACACACACACACACTGCAATTAAATGCCATTAAATCATAAAAATCTTTATCCTTTATGCAATTTTCTTACTGTTCCTGCTGTGGTTTTACCCAGCGCAGAATCGCATTTTTCCGCAATAGCTAGGCTTACTCACGGTCTGTACAGAGTGCTTGTACATTACACCAGCTCTTCGTCCAATGCAAAGGAGCTTGCAACGCTCAGTGTATACAAATGAGCAGACTATCAACCAGGGGTGGAGAGAGGGAAGGCTTTGGGTAAATAATAGAGTACATTAGTAGGTTATAATTTTCAATGAAACAGGAGTTTGGTTTTACCAATTGTACTTGGTGTAAGTTGCTTTATACATATATACAAAGATACATACAGGGAGTATGTCTCAATTCGGTGAAGAGGGGGTTTACAGAGATACAGCATGGCCAAATAATTCTAAACTACAAAAATATTCTGAGTCAATTATGAGGAAGACGCCATCAATTAACAAAAAATAATATACATGGACAGATTCTGTTCACATACAGTTGCAAG
Organism: Pelobates fuscus; assembly: GCF_036172605.1. Lineage (NCBI taxonomy): Eukaryota > Metazoa > Chordata > Amphibia > Anura > Pelobatidae > Pelobates > Pelobates fuscus. Next base: position 132,109,070 of record NC_086321.1, read on the forward strand.
AAAAAGTATGTGAACCCTTTGGAATTAGATGGATTTCTGCACAAATTGGTCATAAAATGTGATCTGATCATCTAAGTCACAACAATAGACAATCACAGTCTGCTTAAACTAATAACACACAAAGAATGAAATGTTGCCATGTTTTTATTGAACACACCATGGAAACATTCACAATGCAGGTGGAAAAAGTATGTGAACCCTTGGATTTAATAACTGGTTGAACCTCCTTTGGCAGCAATAACTTCAACCAAACGTTTCCTGTAGTTGCAGATCAGACGTGCACAACGGTCAGGAGTAATTCTTGACCATTCCTCTTTACAGAACTGTTTCAGTTCAGCAATATTCTTGGGATGTCTGGTGTGAATTGCTTTCTTGAGGTCATGCCACAGCATCTCAATCGGGTTGAGGTCAGGACTCTGACTGGGCCACTTCAGAAGGCATATTTTCTTCTGTTTAAGCCATTCTGTTGTTGATTTACTTCTATGCTTTGGGTCATTGTCCTGTTGCAACACCCATCTTCTGTTGAGCTTCAGCTGGTAGAGAGATGGCCTTAAGTTCTCCTGCAAAATGTCTTGATAAACTTGGGAATTCATTTTTCCTTCGATGATAGCAATCCGTCCAGACCCTGACACAGCAAAGCAGCCCCAAACCATGATGCCCCCACCACCATACTTCACAGCTGGGATGAGTTTTTGATGTTGGTGTGCTGTGCCTCTTTTTCGCCACACATTGTGTTGTTTCTTCCAAATAACTCAACTTTGGTTGCATCTGTCCACAGAATATTTTGCCAGTACTGCTGTGGAACATCCAGGTGCTCTTGTGCAAACTGTAAATGTGCAGCAATGTTTTGTTTGGACAGCAGTGGCTTCCTCTGTGGTATCATCCCATGAAATCCATTCTTGTTTAGTGTTTTATGTATTGTAGATTCGCTAACAAGGATGTTAGCATTTGCCAGTGACTTTTGTAAGTCTTTAGCTGACACTCTAGGATTCTTCTTCACCTCATTGAGCAGTCATCTTTACAGGACGGCCACTCCTAGGGAGAGTAGCAGCAGTGCTGAACTTTCTCCATTTATAGACAATTTGTCTTACTGTGGACTGATGAACAGCAAGGCTTTTGGAGATACTTTTATAACCCTTTCCAGCTTTATGCAAGTCAACAATTCTTAATCGTAGGTCTTCTGAGAGCTCTTTTGTGCGAGGCATCATTCACATCAGGCAATGCTTCTTGTGAAAAGCAAACCCAGAACTGGTGTGTGTTTTTTATAGGGCAGGGCAGCTGTAACCAACACCTCCAATCTCATCTCATTGATTGGACTCCCGTTGGCTGACATCTCACTCCAATTAGCTCTTGGAGGTGTCATTAGTCTAGGGGTTCACATACTTTTTCCACCTGCACTGTGAATGTTTACATGGTGTGTTCAATAAAAACATGGCAACATTTAATTCTTTGTGTGTTATTAGTTTAAGCAGACTGTGATTGTCTATTGTTGTGACTTAGATGATCAAATCACATTTTATGACCAATTTGTGCAGAAATCCATATAATTCCAAAGGGTTCACATACTTTTTCTTGCAACTGTATATCCCTTTCAATCCTGCGCACTTCAAGAAATTGCAATTAAGATCCCCAAAAATTAAAGGACAACAACTAGAAGGAATAGGGAATATAAAAACTGCACGGAAAACACTGTGTGGTATATACGAAATGTAAGATCCTGTTATATAAGCCTAAAATAATTCGTTAGCTTCATCAAAAATGATACATTATTTACAGGTAATTTCCATTAAATGTTCAGCACTACCGAAATGCATGCCACATGAATATCACATATATATATATATATATATATATATGCATGGACAAAGAGGTGCCTTTTAATTTTAGGGGTGTGAGTACAGATGGGACCAGGGGAGGGACGGTTTTGGTAAATTTTAGGTGACTTATAAATAACTATTTATGCAACTAAAATGTAATATAGAACAAGAACAATTAAGCTAATTTACACAGACAGATTTCTAGATACATTTACTGTTTAACCCCTTAAGTACTGAGCCAGTTATACACGTTGTAATCAAAACACAACGTAAACAAAAAACTGGAGTTTGCGCTATATGTCTGTTCAACCGTAATTCATCTCTTTCATATTAAATGCAACTACACTCATTATATATCCTTTTGTTCAGGAGAAACAGGGCTTTCCTCTCACATGAACTATACATATATGAAACATAATTCATTATAAATAACATCTTTAAAATGTGATAAATTAAGATAAAAAAAATATAAAAGAGTTTTAGTCTTGCGTGGCATTTTAACTGTAAATGTCATAATACTGTTAGCTTTTACTGCAGTAAAATATTTGTATTCAGCAAAGCCTCACGAGTACAACAGTACCCGCCCCGCCCATGTACAGGTGTTATGGTGTCTTGGAAAGTTACAGGGTCAAATATAGCAAGCTTTATTTTTCAGCTTATACACATTGATATTTGCCAGACTGGTTATGTTGCCTTTGAGACTGTATGGTAGCCCAGGAATGAGAATTACGCCCATCATGGCATACCATTTGCAAAAGTAGACAACCCAGGGTATTCAATATGGGTTATGTCCAGTCTTTTTTAGTAGCCACTTAGTCACAAACACTGGCCAAAGTTAGCATTTATATTTGTTTGTGCGTTTAAAATGCAAAAAAAAAAAAACAATTATGAACGCTAACTTTGGCCAGTGTTTGTGACTAAGTGGCTACTAAAGACTGAACATAACCCATTTGCAATACCTTGGGTTGTCTTCTTTTGCAAATGGTATGCCATCATGGGGGTAATTCTCCTTCCTGGGCTACCATACGCTCTCAAAGGCAAAATAACCAATCTGGTCAATTTTAAATGTTAAAAAAAATGGAAAAGCAAGCCTTATATTTGACCATGTTACTTTCAAAAACTCTATAAAACCTGTACATGGGGGGTACTGTTAAACTTGGGAGACTTCACTGAACACAAATACGAGTGTTTCAAAACAGTAAAACGTATCACAACAATGATATCATCAGTATATGTATATTTTAATAAAAATACACGTATGATATTATATAGAAGATATTATACACACATATATGTATTTATATTGTTTTTTTTCTTTTACTAATATATTTTATTTTACAGTAGCAGGGAGACTGCCTGACAGCCCAGGCAGCCCCCCTGCAGGCAGACACAGACACACCGATTGTGGCCATGTGACCGCTCTTTCAGAGCGATCACATGGGCCGCGGGGGCTCAATTTTCCGAGGTGGGACTGTCTGGGTTTTCAGACAGTCCCCCCAGACCGGGAGGAATGCCGATCGCCGGCGGGCGAACGGCAGGGATCGGGTAAATGAATAAGACGGCGGGGACGTTCTATGCCGCCCGCCGGCGTTTAGAGCCACCCCTTCAAGGATGGCATAGAACGCCGGCTGTCCTTAAGGGGTTAAAGACACATTACTGTGAGTATTATAGCTGTGGAGCTCAGTTATACACTCAGACACACTGACGATACCCTGCACCCAAGGCGAGTGGCAGTGGCCAGAATAGGATGCCCCTCATCTGTTACTCTTGTGCAGTCAGTTGGGGAATGAGGTGATTAAGGATTTAGGCAGACCAGTCTCCAGTCCCCCGTGCATCGTTTGCCATATATAAGGGATCCCCTATAACCCAACTAGCAGTGAGATAGTCCCAACTGACGGGCCGAGGTCCGTTACCCTATTGAACCTGTACATCCCCAGCTGACGCATTCTCCTCAGCGGTGTGTCAGGGTACCATACGTCAGTAGGGCTTGGAAGTCGGAGTGAGATGCGTCAAGTAGATGTCCGTATACATTTCTGTGCATCCCTGGGCCATGAAAGACTGTTCTTCTAACCTCCTCAATGCCTCTATTTTGTCGAACCACAGTGTTAGTTGCAAAGGAGTTTCCTTTTTCCAGTAGAGGGGGATGACTTGTTTAGCCGTGTTTAGAATCCGTATGGACATGGATTTCTTGTATTTTCCTGCCGGGGTGGAAGTGTGGTGTAGGAGGAAGGGGGCCGGTCGGAAGGGTGGTGGATTGTCTGAGAATTTCAATAGCATGGCACTAATTACCATCTAAAGCAGGATTCATGTTTTGAAGGAGGAGTGGTGTTCTGTACCATAGTGTTAAAACTTTATAGGCGGTCTCCTGGGTTTTGCTAGCCAGTGCACAGTGATGCCCCCATTGGCTGTCTGTGAGGGTTTCCCCTAGAGCTTTCTCCCATTTTTCCATGTAGCTAAGGGCCAGAAGGTTCCGTTGCGTTTGCAATAGGGAGTATAAAAAGGAGATCGCTTGTGGTTGCGGGTCAGGATCTACACAGTTTACCTCAAACGGGGTAAGAGCCCTATATAAGTCGGGTTGTTGGGGGATAAATGTAAACTATGCTTTTGAATTTCTCTTTGAATTCTGACTTTGTTTGTGCTACCTGTTATATAGGTATTATTTGGGTGCTGTAATTAACCAAAGCTGACATGGATTGGATTTATACGGCTCTCAAAACACACGTCTGCAGTAGAAAGGTGATTAAGAATGTGAAGACCATTAAAAAATTGCAACCAAAATAAAGCATAGCATGTACGTATCACCCTTGACTAGTACATTATTAGAAGAAATATTATTTTATATATATTTTCTTATTTACATAGCGCCAGCAAATTCCGTAGCTCTGTACAATGGGTGGACTAACAGACACGTAATTGTAACCAGACAAATGGATGTACAGGGGTTGAGGGCCCTGCTCAATGAGCTTGCATGCTAGAGGGAGTGGGGTATAGTGACTCAAAGGGTATAAGTAGGGGTAATGAAATAGGTTGCTAGAAAAGTATTCACTGAGAACTTATTTTTGACAGTTGCAGGAATGGAGTAATGGGGGGGGGGGGGAAAGAGGACGGGAATGAAAACCCGCCAACAGTTTAAATGTTACGGACAGAGGACAGACTAAAGTTTTCGTCAGCATTATGTAGGAACTTGTAAGCAAGCACCAGAATCTTAAATTAAGCCCTATATCTAACTGGAAGCCAATGTAGGGACAGACAGAGGGGGAGGCGGGAGAGGTGCGGGAAAATGAGCTTCGCCGTCGCATTTATATTCAAACCAAACAAACTTTTTTCCAGGAATATTCAATTATGATGCAATACTCTACAAAGTACACAAGGCAATAAAACATGCTCACAACCTCCATTTCTCTCCAAGTCCAGATAAAGTTCACTGCACTTAAAACCAGAAGCAGTTAAAGTTTATTGTTCAAGTGTGTGATAAATGTATAAAAAGGGATCATTCTTTTTAAGTATAATGACCTGCACCTCTGTTAAAGGATCGTAAGTACTGGAAAATGTGTATGCAGATTCTCACCCTTACTCAAGATGTTCACAAGATGGCAGCACCCCCCTTCCCCCCTCAAAAAAAAAAAACCATCACCCTTTTGTACATATATAAATCAATGTTTGTACATCACCCTATTCTTAAGTGTGGATAGCACTATAATTAAAGTTTTAGCAGGCAGCACTATTTCACATATGGTTAAAATGCCTCTTCCCCCCCCAAAAAAAAAAATATTAAAAAAATAATGTTTTCTGTGCTAGGCTGAACTTCAGAAGTTCTCACAAACAGACATCTAAGGTACAGTCTCTGGAGATAGGGAGAAGGCCCAGGCAATATCCTCCACCTGTGCTAGGAATGCCTTGGATTAGTCCGTATTTTGGAAACCGATACACATCGGGCTTGCAACCTGCCCACTAATACCAAAGCTCTAAATTGACCCATGTCACTTCCAGTTCGTTTATCTACTGTGACTAATGGCTGTGTGCTTGAGCATTTATCTACACTATTTAATGTCATCATTCCACTCCCTGTACGGTGTGACCCTGTTATAAAAATCAATAAAAAGTATGGACTGTACTCAAATACTCAACTTCAAGACGAGAGGATATTAAGTAATAGACATATAAAACAGAACAGTACATACAATAATATCCGTTACTGTTAAAGCTTCCATTTACCAAGATGCAGATAACTGCTATACAAGGACAAAACAATTGTAACCAACACATGAAAAAAAACAAAAACACACCATAAAATCGCACAACCCAGAGCTAAAATACTGTGTGCTATTTCAAGGCATTGCCAATTACAGATCAGGATTATTTGAGTAAAGGGAAAATTCTTATTTTGTATATGGTAGATCTCTAATAATGTGGGATAAAGGCAGCAAGATTAATCATAAACATTTGTGGAGCTTGTTTGCTTTACTCCTTTTCATGCAAGCAAGTTTTCCAGACATTTGGTCACAGTAAATGAACTTTGGTTTCTAAAAGGAACTTAAGTTCCCCAGGGCTCGCCCCATACAGAGATAAAGGTCAGTGACAATGTCTACTTGGCATTGCTCTGTGCTTGTATTGGCTCATGGTTATGCCGTATACCTGGCAGGCATAACAAGAGTCACTAGTGGAATATTCCAAAATAGTCCTCACAAAAGCAAACTCCAAAAAAAAAAAAATCCCCAAACAAACAGACCAAAAACCGTCTGCAAACATGGTGAGATGAATACATACATAGATACTATGCATGATGGCCACTTTGGAATTAAAACATATACTGATGCCTTTCAAATAAATTACATGTCACTTCAGATCTGTGTCTCTAGCTGTTCACGTATGAAGACAGTCACTGCTACAAAAACCACAACATATTTCATTTCTTACTAATATGTATAACATGCACATACCTAAGCATATAAAGAAAAGAGAACGTCTATAAAAAAAAAAAAAAAAAATGAATAGATCCATCATCAAGTCCAACTTACCCAGTTTCTTTGACTCCATGCTCATTGGTAAACCCATCATGATGGAGCCCACAGGCACCTTTGCATGTTCTGAACCATATGGGGCATGAAGAGTGATAGGGACGCCCTGTAATCAAAAGGCTTGATACTTAATCTCAAGTCACAAAATCAAAAATTGCATTAAGAGGGAATGTGAGCACAGGACAATGCAAATTCAATTACACACCAACACATTGTGACACTGATCATATCTATTGTAGAGAGTAAAGAATAAGGGGTAACATCCTGTCTAACAAAGCGAATGCTGAAAAGGCAACCCATTCATGAAAAGCAGACCCTGATTTATGGGTTAGCATACCTGAGATATGGAGCCCATAGACCTCTCGATAGCAGCAGGGTGTTTGCTGGAGGATATAAGAGGAGGGGGATTGGATATGCTAGCAACACGAGGGAGCCCAGGACGTGAGCCATCGTGCAAGTTTAGTGGCATCGGGTGTACTGAGAAAACAAAAAGAAAAAAAGAAAAAACATTGTTTCCCAAAAGCTGTGTTTTTATAGCAATATATTACATAAAACAAAGAACTGCTTGACTGAATGTAGTATGGCAGATTCCCTGAACAGCTTGCCAGTGGAAGGGATAGTCACTAGTATGGGAACATTAAAACGGTTAGAATAAATACAAGGTGTTCATAATTCCAAATAAAATCTATACAGGAAATATAAACTTAGTGTGTAAAATAAGGCACTTCGTTAATGACATAAATGTGATTGAAAGCAGCTGTATAACACTCAAAAAATCAACAGAAAAAGAAATAAACATATACAATACATATGTCAACTCAGACTTCCCATTGTTATGCCCCACATGTTGCTTAGGCATTACACTGGAAGGCACCCTATAGCTGCTGCTTACCTTGGGAGTTATACTGAGACACCGTTTCATGCTGAGAGGGCGGCTTTAACAATTCTCTGGCAGGCACTTGGTACTGCAGGGCAGTAGAGGGCCAAGGCGGGACACATGGCGGCTCTGTACTTGACCTCTGACCCTCTGTTTGTAACGCTGCATAGGAAACCTTATCTGCAAGACAAAAAGATTAGGGCACACATGAAAAAAAAAAAGAAAAGAAAAAAGAAACACTATAGCCTGTTGTGACTACATTTATATTTTCTTTTCAAATAAAATTCTTTATTTTATTTATTCATTGTGTATGCATTCTTCGGATCCTCCAAAATTCTAAAAAGTAATCCAAACATGGATCCATCAAAGATTGAGGAGGTGGAATACCACTTCTGTCGCTGAAAAAGCCAAAACTATCAAGAAGGTTTGCCACATGTACCAGGAGGTGGGTTATTGAGTACTTATCTCCATTTTCACTCAAATGTCGAAGTTCACTTGCGCATTGGATGGGCAGCTGGCTAGGTGCTGATCTTGATCTGGAATAGCCCTAGTTTAGGTACAACTGTATAACCAAGGCAACCACAGACCATTTGCACCGTAACGGCTTCACAACAACGTGTTGTGGTTATGGTGTTCAAAGTGTTCCTTTATCAGAGTCTCAAATATGGAACCAGAAAACCCAGGCAACTCTTCAGATATAGGGAAAACATTTCTTAATTCTCTTTCTTAAATTCCTTTGGGACATCAGGGACACTAAATGACAATTAGATTTGTGTACAAGGCTATTTGGAAAGGAGGTAGGAAAGGCAATGCCAGCAAACAAACGCACATGTTCATTTACAAAACTACAAACTTGTTTATCTGATTTTCACATCAATAAACCTGTGCAAAGAGAACTGTTAGAATGTCTCACACTGCTGTCTAAACAAGATTACTGGTGCATTGTTAATACAAAACTAACATGTATGAGATCAAGGAAGCTAAACTGTCACTAGACCCAAAAGTGAATTGTATTATGATTTTTACGCTAGATTGAAACTGAATGCAAAACATTCCCAGTTTGCCTTTTTATCTGAGAAGCAGTGACAAAAAGCACAAAACTGTGCCCTTGTTTAGTTTACTATTTGATATTTCATAACTAGTCAATAAAGATCTCATATGCTCAACGTTACTGTGCAAAAAAAAACAAAAAAAAAAAAACAATTAAAATACACATTTTAAAAAATACCCTCTTAATCAGCAGTCACACACTTGATTGAAGTCTGCATTTAAATACATTGCAGAACGATGTGAGCTTTACCTAGCACAATACAGAGCCATACACTCACACGTTCACTGTGATCTGCACTGCGCCTGCTGATTGCCGTAAATATTTAATAGCTGAAAGACTGCTCGGAGGATGTTCAGGGTAATACGTGCAATTTGGCCTTCTTTAAATGCACTTGGCTCACAGTTTATCTGTACAATTACCATCCCTATAATGACACCTCCCAGCGTGTCTGAGCGCTCAAAACATATAAACGGCTCAGCACATTAAACACTGCAGCTAGAACAGCAATTCTTATTAGATTACCCACTGTTATCACATTATACTCCATTCTGCAATCTACTATATCCATTACCAGCGTGCTTATTATCTCCGTACATGCTGCAGCTACCTGGCACAATTAACCTACTCGCTATTAAGGGGTCAGAAGTTTGGGGGAGGGGGGGGGGAATCATGTCTCTTTCCTATAAGAGATGAATTAGTAATTCATCTATGCCATAAAGTGGCAATTTTGGAGGAAACATTGGTCTCAGCGGTACGTGGAAAGTAGATTTCCCATGAAGTAGGGAGCTCAGACATGGTGCAATGTGTAGCGTAGTGCAGTGACTTACTTTGATACACTGCTTGCTGTATGATGGCAGCAAACGATAAATGTCCACAGGATTGCACCCCAAGGCTGATAGTGAAATCATTTATATAGTTCATAGCAAGTAAATAGAAGGGCCAATTTATATTTTCATTTACATGTAAAGTATTATTATCGCAATTTATATAGCGCCAACAGATTCTGTAGCGGTTTATAATCTCATTAGAGGGGGGATTTAACTATAAGTAGGACAATTACAAGAAAACTTACAGGAACAATAGGTTGAAGAGGGCCCTGCTCAAAAGAGCTTACAGTCTATAGGAGGTGGGGTATAAAACACATTAGGACAGGACTTGGGAAAGTACTGATATTATACATGCACACACACAAACAAATATATTCAAAATATACCTACAATAGACAGCCAAATACAGAATTTTACAAACTATACAGAATTTGACAATGCTCAAATGGAATACAATTTACTGTCAGTTAAAGACAATTATAGGAGTTATTGTTGTATTTAAGAGTAGAATTGTCACCGACTAAAGAACTTACCATCCTGGTCCCCAATTGTCGGGCTTCTACACTTCCCTTTGGGGCTACTGATTGTCTGCTGCTCCATGTCAGATGGTAAGTGGGGTGCAGGTTGCTTGGAGAGTGCAAGCCCATCCAGGGCAGACTCGTGAACCTTGGTGATTTGTTCTTGGTAAAGGGCCAAAGCGTGAGGGGTCATCTGAGCTTTCACTGTAGCAGATGGTGGAGCGGACTCCGAGAAACCATCTGAGATCTAAAAGAAAGGTACGGGGTTAGTGTACAACAGCACACAAAAAATACTCAAAATTGAACACACCACCACTTTTCTTAGGATGCAACTATTAGACCATAAATATACACACCCTATTTGTTTTGCTAGATATGCGGTGCATAAAGAGAGAGATATAGGTATATATAATATCTGCACAGACACACATATATATATATATATATATTATATATATATATAAAATATATATGTGTCTGTGCAGATATTATATATACCTATATCTATCTCTTTATGCACCGCATATCTATCAAAACAAATAGGGTGTGTGTGTGTGTATATATATATATATATATATATATATATATATATATATATATATATATACACATATACACACACACACACCCCATTTGTTTTGATAGATATGCGGTGCACAGCTGCCACCAATAAGAAGAAGTGCGAAAATACTTTAATTAAAAGCCTTTTTTAAAGTCTCCTCCCAGGCTCTTGTTTTTCATTAAAATGTTGCACGTATAGTTTTACCACAAACTACTCTGGGTAAAAATACAATGATTAAGCATTGATCATTTCCCAATTATCTCATATTCTCTGTGCTGCAATATCCACCTTCAGTTAGTGAATACTGTTCCATTCTAAGAGTTCTAATGTTGTATCTGTATCCTGTACTGCTGGGCAGACATGTTGGTCTCCTGTTAGACAGCAAGCTAATCCTAAAAACTAGTGAAGGTTTATTGCCTATTTATTTTTCCTAAGGTAGTAGGCCAACTATAAGGATGAAAGGATTGTATATATTATTTAGAAAATATTCATGCAATATAACCGGAACAGAGTTTTAGGCAGGCTTGTGTTCTGAGATATGTGGAAATGTGATTATGATATTGTTCTCAATGTCTCCTGATCAATACATACAGAAAGAAAGGTAACAAAGTCAGCTTCTGGAATAACCGCTTCTTTGGAGAGGTTTATCATGACTGACAGCCTGTGCATGTTATGAAGGCATGGCCAGTGCAATGAGACAAACAATACATCAAGTGACAAGTAATTGAATGTCTTGCAACAGGTCAACAGCATTAACGATGTCAAGAATTTGACAAGCCGTACAGTGCTTGATTGAGAGGATCTGTGCGTTTGACTTCACTCGCTAGGCTCATGCATTATTTTGCATGTCTTCACAGCAAATCAAAGCAAACAAAGCTGCAAAACTTATCCAAACATGCCATGTGCGTCCTTTAATACACTGGTTTGGTTTCCTTAACTCAGGCAGAGTTAAAGAAACCAGATACAAAAATAAAAATAGGTATTGACAGATATTGATTTTATTAGAGCAGATACCGATAATTTGTGAACTTTCAGGTTACCAATATTCTGTACATTTAAATTTTTTTTTTTTTTAATTAAGTGGTAAATGCGCAAAATATACATGCCAATCCGATTTGTTTATGTTTTCAAAAATATTTGTGTGTGAAGTGGATGCAGTGAGAGTATTGATTAGTAAATGTAGTATGTGTGTGTGTTTGTAGTGGATGCAATGTGTATGTGTAAAGGATGTGTTTGTGTGTAATAATGTGCGGTAGGAACCGCCCCCGTACCCCCTGATAATGTTCCTCTCCCTTATCTTTTAGTGCCCACCCCCCTCCTGTCCCATAGCGTTCTGCCCCTCTCCCCCCTCCGTTCCACAGCATTCTTTCCTCTCCCCCTCCCTCCCCTGTCCCACAGCGTCATTTACTTTCAAAGTTCCAATAAATTCTACAAATTGAAAAACACTTGAAAAAAGGACAAAAGTAACGCAAGTTATCAATACAATAAGTTTTCAGGTTTCTCCTGCAAGCTTAAAAACCGATACGTAAAATGGATAGTAGCTTGCATTCTACTTTAGACTACTAAATCAAACAGTTACTTTTTGACAGGGACACAAATTCTGTACACGGCATTTGCTTGGTGACCCATTCCTTCTTTTGTAAAATTAGCTCATTGACCCACTCTTCAATTGTAATAAAATAAGCACTTTAATAAATTATGCAAAAGTTCAATATTAGCCATCACAGGTTTTGCACGGGGAGAAGGTAGTGTTTCTAAAGCACACGTTTTACTGTGGGCAATTGCCTAGGTCCAAAATAATAAGGGCCTGGTTCCACCGATTAGGCATGCAACCTCGATCTGAACTCGGGGGAAGAACCACTGCATATACTATTCTTTAACTAAAATTCCACAACTTAAAGACCACGATGGATGGATAAATGGATAGATAAAAACAAAAATCTTAAGAATTTGGTGGTTCACTGTTCATTATATCAAAATGATTAGTTTTAAATTTCCTCCCTTCTACACATTTTGTCATATTTTCATGCTTACGGACATAACATTGATTCCCACAATACAAAAACACACTTACTCCTTTAACATACACCACTACTGCACCTTCAATTAATCTCCCAACAGACCTCAGTAAATTCCATGTGCCCTCCCCTCCCACATTTTAGTCCTAGTTACATCCCAGCTACATTTCAAACCTAATGTTCTGTTTCAATTTTATCTCCCCAAGCTACTCAGCTGATATCTTCTCTATTCTCCTCCCATTCACTCCCCTTTTCAAAACTAAAAACTGATCAGTATTAGTCTAGCAAGTATTATTTACTTTTCTATGCCAACATGTCTGGAATATGGATTTTAAGGTAGTATTACACAAAGAAGCAAGCAAACGTCTATAAAAATGTCAAAAGATTGCAGTTTCCAGATGCAGTCAAGATACAAAAAACTTAAAATAATAAATGCAAATGTAACCATATGTTTAAATAATGACTTCTAAGTGTAAAAGGGTGAGTGCACAGAGTGGTATGATTCTACAGACTATACTACAACAATTCTCGGACAGTTTTACATTTGGTGGAATGAACATTTGCTGCTATATGGGACTTTTTTTTATAACCTAGAACTATATCGGTTTAGCATACACAATTTTGGAACCTGTGTGTATTAACACACTATATAAAAAAAAAAAAAACGCAGCAAAACTATACCCTAAAATCTATAAAAAAAAAAAAATAAAAAAAAATCTCAAGAAATATAAAAATCAGAAATGTCTATAATAGTACAGTCAGTTTAACAAAAATATTCCTCTACATTATGCCTAGGATGCTAATGATCCCTAAAACATTTTTTGTTCGTAAAAACAAAAACAGGTATGAGTCCATTGGTCCATCTATTTAATGCATAACAAAACCTCTAGCTAGTTCTTTATGAACATGCCAAGATTTCTCTGCTGCATTATAGAGGATATGTATAGATTGCCTCATAAATATACTTACTATAGGTGGGATAGCAGCCGCTCTCTGCTTCAGTTGTTTGAGGTCCAGTGGCTTCTGAGGTGAAGAGTTCAAGCATGCATCAGTACCAGAGCTCAGCAGACTGGGCCGGGTAGACAGCAACCTGCACATATACAGAACACATAATATGTCATCATATACTCAAAGTGCTAAGTACACAATATTACTAGTAAGGAAAACCTCCATTTCTGATCCCTTCCTACATTAAACCCACTACTGTCCACATACTGTTATTCGTAGTAACCAACTACAATGCAGGCTTGCACAATAAAGATTTAGCAGGGCACAGTACCTACAAATACTATGTTTTTGTTTTTCAATCATCAAATGCAGGAGAATTTCCTATTTATACCTGCATCAAGGCACATTTTTGTACACTTGGCAAGGAATGGTCAGGACTTTAATTAGGTAATAGCAAATAAAACAAAATGGAAAAACTCCCTCCAACTAGGTTTCACCCACTACAGTTCCTGTATATTATATAACCTCCCGCATGTGCTAATTACCCGAAGCAATGGTCATTTATACACTTGAGCGTGAGGTCAGTTTCGGACATGCTTTTATAGACCTACATGAGATTACGTGAAACTAAGCTAGAGAATCTGACATGTAGCAAATGCTTTAGTCACAATCCTAGATAGATAGCGTCCAGGGCTCAGGTGATCAAATTTACTAAAAGGTTACTTTCCCTATGGAAACAGGAGACTTCCAGACGGTCAGACTTCCCCATTGGCTGAAACCCCAGAGCAGAGTACCAGACTTACAAACAGCCTGCCTTCTAATAGGGAATGTATTCTGATAGTTGTTAAGTCCCATGAGCCCAATCACAGATCCTCAAGTAGTATAGAGTTCTCTCTTAACATACACGTACGTAGGTAAATTGTTTGTTTACTGAAGCAAGTATTTTCTAGAGGACTCTATAAATGTGACTGTCCCTTTATCACTAAAACAGTATTTAATAATAATCTTAGTGGCGACATTGGAAGTTGACAGCGTCAAATATGTTCCTTGAAAAACGTATCAAAAACTTCCAAGAAGGGACAGATTTTTCTTTGCTTCACTCTCGGTCAATGGTTATGCCATGACAACGGCTGTCTAAGGCTGCCCAGAAGAAACTTTACATTCCAAATGCCAGGTAGAGAGTAAGTTCATGCTATGAAGAACTGTTCTGTACATAGAATTTAAAATAGCGTCATATAGCACTATGGGTAAATGAACTTCACTGTAATATCTATCACAATGTCATTCCATGCATGCATGTGTGGTCACCCTCCAGCCTCACAATATGCACAAATAGGAAAATATATTTCCACTCCAACAACCACCTACACAAATCCATGTCCATTTAATAATGGATTATCCCCACAAAAACACAATTATTAGCAGAGACACACATCATATTTATTAGGAGGAAAGAAACTAATTTATATAAAACTCTAAAGAACCCAGTGACTAATCATTGGGAGCTGACTAACATTAAAATGGCATAACTCATTTCTAAAAATGACAATGCTGTAGTTATGGTGCTTAGAGAGCTCTGTCACCCTGCAGGTTTTGTTTTTAAATTACCAGTAATTATTTTCTGTCCCTTACCTCCACTGTTTTTATTCTATTTTTTTTTTTTTTTTTTTAAATTCAACTTAGTTTTTTTTTTTTTATTTACATATAAGAAAAAGAAGGGACTACTTTAGCTTTTAAAGAGCGTAATCTTCAGCAATCTATTTTTTTTTTTTAATGTGTGAAGCTTAAGCAACACTTCCAAAAGATACAAGGGGCATAAGGAAAAGGAAAAACTGAAAGGGGGAAGGTGGGGGATAAAGCAAAACAAACATGACAGAGCCTTTTTAAATCAAGGGGATATGGAAACAGAACACAAATTCCAGGGAAATTACTATATCCAGAATATTAAAGGGTTACTCCAACCACCATGACTACTGTTAGGAATCTGTATGTATAGCGTTTTGCTTGAAACCTTGAACATACAAAGATATACTCACTTTTGTGCCATGTTGCACATTTGTAATGTCTGACTGGATATTACAGTAAATCTAAGTATAATGAGTATAACCCAGACATGGACCCCTTGCTGACTTACATTATTTGTGAACCAATGCTACTCTAGTCACGGAGGCGACTATCACCTGGAGTGAACCTGCCTGGAATTGGGGTTCTAGAATGCATCTTCGGTGGGACCAGTCTGATATACAAATGGTTCCTTCTTTAATGCCACAAGTGCACAGAAACTGCTTTCAGACAGAAGTGGAGACATCACATAGAAAAAGTTACTGAACGCCTTTCTTTTCTAATTGTGTCTCTCTTGCACTCTGGTTTTTAAAATTTTCCCACATGCTATTTTTGTTTCATTTCTAAAAAGACAACAGGTTAACATGCATTGTAAATAAAACCGTTAACAGACAGCAAAGACAAGACATTAGGGGCAAACAATGGCAGAACAGAATTTGCCGTCTATGTTCTATTGCAGAGTAACCCCACCATTCCGGAGTAAAAAAAAAACAAAAACAACAATGTACCGTAATTAAAAAATAAAATGTTTTTGCTCTATAAGCAACGAGCAACCTCTTAATTGCAAGGTTATTTACAAGCAAAGGTCCTTTTACAGATCATTAGACTGGGCAGAAAAGCAGGCAGAATCCTTTTACTTGGTAGAAATATTTCCAAGAGACACTCGAATGAAGAGCTCTTCTTATACCAGCAAATGCTGCTCAGGGACCCAGACAGTGCGGGCGACCTGTAATTGATTGAGGTCAGCAAAAAGGCATTAGCAAGTTCTGCTTTAGGGACTAACTTTTTGGATATTCTGGATATTTATATATAGATTCCTAAGGATGTACTTATCCCCTGATGCACCACGTATTTTTTCTCATTTTTTCTCTTTTACATACTTCAGGCTCAGAATATAAAAAAAACAAAAAACAAAAACAGAATCCATTAATGCTAAAAAAAAGCCTAGCGAATTGTGGGCATACTTGAGATTAAATAATTTACAAGATTTAGGGGAGATAAAATCTCTTTTGCGTAATAAAGCAAGTATTGATTAAGTGGGGGAACTCTGAAAGTGAAGTACACAGAGGCACACAAACAAATAAACCAAAACCGAACAATCCTGGTAAAATATATATATATATATAAATATATTCCTGCCAGATCACCTGATTCCAATCCTCTGCAGTGCTTAGACACAATTAAGGTTTGGTACCAACATCTCTTTTTGTGTGAGTGCCAAAAGTCTTCATTCTGTGGTTTTCCCCTATTCACACTACACATCTGGTACGTTAAATTACAGGAAAAGTGTCATGATTTGCGGTGTACTTTTGTAATGAATATATAAAATATTTCTAACTCTTTAGTACATCTTTTATCTTTCCCTTGCTTCGTGTGGGCAGCTATCGTTAGACCTCTTTGATCGGAAGCACCACCAAAGTT
Organism: Pelobates fuscus; assembly: GCF_036172605.1. Classification (NCBI taxonomy): domain Eukaryota; kingdom Metazoa; phylum Chordata; class Amphibia; order Anura; family Pelobatidae; genus Pelobates; species Pelobates fuscus. The sequence goes on from NC_086321.1 coordinate 132,126,189, forward strand.
CTGAAACTGCCCCCAGAATGCATTTTTTATTTCTTTTACATGCCTGGCAAATATACACACACTATTTATTTGTTACTTGCAGGGTGCTTAGTTGGATATGCTGTGCTTCCAACAAAAAAGACTTATACTGGTGATACTCGAAAATTTTTAAAATCGTGCAAAAGTTTATTTATTTCAGTAATGCAACATAAAAGAGCAAACTAATATATGAGATAGACGCATTACATGGAAAGCAAGATAGTTCAAGCCGTGATTTGTCATAAGTGCGAGGATTATGGCTTACAGCTCATGAAAACCCCAAATCCACAATCTCAGTAAATTAGAATATTACATGCAATCAATAAAACAATGAGTGTACAAAGAACAATATCGCATCTCTGAAAAGTATAAGCATGCTTATGGACTCAGTACTTGGTTTGGGCCCCTTTTGCAGCAATTACTGCTTCAATGCGGCGTGGCATAGAAGCTATCAGTCCGTGGCACTGCTGAGGTGTTATGGAAGACCAGGATGCTTCAATAGCGGCCTTCAGCTCTTCTGCATTGTTCGGTCTCATGTCTCATCTTTCTCTTGGCAATGCCCATAGATTCTCTATGGGGTTCAGGTCAGGCGAGTTGCTGGCCAATCAAGCACAGTAATCCCACGGTCACTGAACCAGGCTTTGGTGCTTTTGGCAGGGTGGGCAGGTGCCAGGTCCTGCTGGAAAATGAAGTCAGCATCCCCATAAAGCTCATCTGTGGAAGGAAGCATGAAGTGCTGCAAAATCTTCTGGTAGAAGCTGCGTTAACCCTTGACTTAATGAAGCACAGTGGACCAACACCATGAGATGACATGGCTCCCCAAATCAACACAGACTGTGAAAACTTCACACTGGACTTCAAGCATCTTGCAGTGTGTGCCTCTCCATTCTTCCTTTAGACTCTGGGTTCTTGGTTTCCAAATGAGATGCAAAAGTTGCTCTCATAGAAAAGAGGACTTTGGACCACTGAGCAACAGACCAGGTCTGTTTTTCTTTAGCCCAGGTAAGACGCCTTTGACGTTGTTTGTTGTTCAGGAGCGGCTTGACAAGAGGAATACGATATCTGAAGCCCATGTCCAGGATCCGTCTGTGTGTGTGGTGGCTCTTGATGCACTGACTCCAACCTCAGTCCACTCCTTGTGAAAGTCCCCAACACTTTTGAATGGCCTTTTCCTGACGATCCTCTCCAGGCTGCGGTCATCCCTGCTGCTTGTGCACCTTTTTCTTCCACACTTTCCCTTCCACATAACTTTCTATTAATGTGCTTTGATACAGCACTTTGGGAACATCCAACTTCCTTCGCAATTACCTTTTGAGGCTTTCCCTCCTTATGGAGGGTGTCAATGATGGTTTTCTGCACAACTGTCAGGTCAGCAGTCTTCCCCATGATTGTGATTCCTACTGAACCAGACTGAAAGACCATTTAAAGGCTCAGAAACCCTTTGCAGGTGTTATGGCTTACTTAGCTGATTAGAGTGGGACACTGTGATCCTAGAATATTGCACCTTTTCACAATATTCTAATTTACTGAGATTGTGGATTTGGGGTTTTCATGAGCTTTAAGCCATAATCATCACACTTATGACAAATCAGGGCTTGAACTATCTTGCTTTGCGTCTATCTCATATATTAGTTTCCCCTTTTATGTTGCATTACTGAAATAAATTAATTTTGGCAAATATTCTCATTTTTCGAGTATCACCTGTAGATGGCTGGTCACACGCAGGGCAAGTGTAAAACAGACCATATTTACTTTTATGTATATATACACACACATGCATGCATACATATACACACACACACACACACACACACACACGCTATGATGTAATCTTTCAATTTGAATAATAAAAAGATTTACAATTCTCTGTCTTTTAAAAAAAATTAGTATCCTAAATTCAATATATTTTCTGGTTTCTACCCATTTTTAATTGTTAGTCAGGGAACTTGAAGATGTGTCTGTGTGATTCACGTAATGGCTGTCAACACCCTATGTTTCTAAGAAGTCTGACACCTTCGACCACACCAAAGGCAACACATTATGCACATCTCTTGTATCTCCATTTACTGATTCATGCATAGGGCTTAGGGCAATCTCTCTGACCCTGTTGGCAAAATGTTAACTATGTAATCTGATTTATTAAAAAGACATGTCAAGCATAACAAAGGTGAATAAAACATTCACAGTAATATATAACATATGAAAACACTAGACTGGGAGGAGACATCTTCTCAAACAGTCAATGGACAGTGGAGGATGACCGGAGTTAATATTAGGCAGTAGATAAAGAGACACCTGATGGGCGTCAGATATGCTATGCTAGGAGGGTATAGGTCAGTAGATGATATGACAGCAGGCAGATTTCATAACATGTTAGTATTTGAATGTTTTCTTTTATCTGCTTTACATTTTGCGTCATAGTTCACAAAGCAAACTGCACCTCTCTCAGCTTTGAGGACAGCTTGGAACTGCTGCAATTGTAAAAAAAAAATATCTAAAAAAAAAAAATATCACTGCAGCTGCAACATTTCATCTCAAATTGGATTATCATGCTCAACTTCGAGTTCACGCTTTTACACAGTTCTACCAAAGTGGACTGAGCTTCTTTTCCATTTCAGAAGGTAACTCTGGAGACTCACTCCTATGTAATGAATAGAACTGATCCAGGGGATAAACTACCTATCCAGACCAAATAGAACAGAATGTGATGCTTTGGATTGGTGAGCCTTTACTGCTGAAGAAGGAATCTGCCTGCTATGGGCATTGGCTGTGCAAGTAGAGTAGAGAAACCATTTCAGAAAGGCTATTAGATTTTAGTGGCTTTGCTTAACCAACAATTTGTACTGTAGACAACACTGCACACTTACAACAGTATGAAACATGGCATCTATAGGTTGTAAAAAAAAAAAACAACAAAAAAAAACTATAAAACAAAATACATTTAACTGCTCTTAAACCAGAACAGTAACTTAAAACCATTAAATAAAACACTGAAATTCACAGATAACTTGTATTAAAAAAAATCTATCACATGATGTTTCATTTCCAATTTCTTTTTTCCTTGCGGCTGTTTTAATACTCAAGTCTCGCTCCTCGCTCTTCGTAGTTTCTACGTTTTTCATATCCATTACTTTTTTTTACATTTGTGGAATTCTAATTTTAGTTTGTTTTTACGTTTTACCAACTACTTTGGTTTGGAGTTATTTGGTTGTTTATTAGAATTAACTTCATCAATAGTGCTTTATTTTCTGTTTGAAAGTTAAAATTACGTATATAGTTATAGCTAAGATTTTTAATCTACATATGGATATTTTAGTTTGTCTGTTTCATTTTAGTTTTAAGATCAGTTTTGGTGTAATATCTTGTTTTACAGTATTAAAAAGTAAATAAATTAAATAAAACCAACACAATGTGTATTAAAGTTTAGCTTTTAGTTTGTTCCCCCCAGTTTCTCCTCTTCCACTAACAATGTAAAATGGCAGAAAAGGGCAACATTTTTAACAATGATAGGCATTCAAACACTTAGTTCCAGGATGAGGTGTGAAAAATAAAATTAAATGAACGGTCTAGTGCTAGCAATACAAAACTATTCCCCCCTCCCCCGTGCCCCACCTAAGACAATTAAAGTGTTACAAACCCTTTAAAACACTTGGCAATGGCTCTGTCTCTGCAGACGTCTGCACTGAGGGAGAACCTAATGCAGGACGCTCACTGGGCCATCCTCACAGGAAAGCATTCAATTGACGCCCAGTGTCATTTCATGGAGTTAAACTCTGTGAAACCGCAGAAAGTACCTCTGAACAGCCAATGGAGGCAGTCTTAACCCTACAATATAAACATTGCCGTTTTTAGATTGCAGGGTTAAGGGGACAGGAGAGTGCACCCAGACCACTTGAAAGAGATCAAGTGATCTGGGTGCCTACAGTGTCCCTTTAATTGTAAAAAGAAAAAAAAAAAACTCTGATTTGCTAAATGTAGGTAATAAGTAAATAGTGTTTATTTAAGGGCAACCTGTCACTTCCCAACTTTAATAATCTGAAAACAATGTTTTTTATTTATTATCTAGTTGTTTTTTAATATTCACACTAATATTTGGTTAATGTTTCAAACAAATAGATACAAATAGAAATGCAAGCTATTGGTACTCATCCTACGGAACCATGAGAAACAAACGGTAAAACATCGCCCACAAGATACACTCACAAATCCCAAACTAATATTCCCAGTTCCTACAATTTCTCTCCTGGCCTCCATACCTGTTTTTATCCGCAGGGTCCTGCTCCTCCGCTTCGTCTGCACTGCATGTAGCGCTGGAGTCACTGTCTGCGTTTGTCTTTCCTTCGTGCTTGCTGTGCTTCTTTTCCATTTTAGCTGGTACCTCTGGAGACTCATTTGGCTGCTCCTCTACCTTTTCCACCACATTTTCTTTACAGTCCTCTTGCTCCTCTTGTTTGACCTCCCTCTGTTTAAGCTCCTCAAAGGTTTTTCCTTCATCATCATTTTCTTCTTTGACCATGCCAGGATCTGGTTCCACCTTAGTTTGCACTTTCTCTTCCTGATCATTACAAACCTTTGCTGCACCCTCCTGAGATTGCTCTGCAGTGGTGTTATTTGGAATCGGCACCTCTTTGTGGGCTGCTTGCTGCACAGACACTCCCGTTGGCTTGGGTTCATTCTCTCTACTCTCTTTGGCCTCATGCCTCGGTGAGGGAACGCTTTCGGTGTCTGAACTATTATTAACAGCAGCTAACGAATTAAAAAAAAAAAAAAAAACACAAAACATTAGTGCAGAGAAAAGTCATTGTGACTCATTTATAAACAACCTATTACACAGCTGAATATTGGTTCCCTTTGCTCTACATTAGAATGCGCATCACTACTTCCTAAAGTGAACTCGTTGGCACAGCTTCTAAAATGATCTGATCCCCAAATGAGTGATACATAACTAAGTTTTACTTTGTTCCTCCAGCACTGGGCACAAGACCCTTTCTAATATTTAGAAAAGGCTGTCCAAAACTATTTGGAACTGGAGTTTGGGAAGGTTGATTAAAATGAACATTAATAAAAGCCTGAGATTTCTGAAAATAATTAAGCATTTAAAATAAAGAGTATTTGTATGCCATGAACATATAATTTATTCTTGGACAAAAAAAAAAAATTTTAAAAGAAAAAAAAAAATCAAGAAATCTCCGAACAAACCTAAATGTATTTCTAACAAAAAACATCAGTCAAATAAAGATAGATGATGTCAATTTGCTTTTAACCATGAAAATGAACAACCTATTGCCAAAACATGTTCACAAAGATGATAAATCAGTAAAAGAGAGAGAGAGAAAATAAAGTCTTGGTGCTGAAGACATCTTTATTACCGTATATACTCGAGTATAAGCCGACCCGAATATAAGCCGAGGCCCCTAATTTTACCCCAAAAAACTGGGAAAACTTATTGACTCGAGTATAAGACTAGGGTGGGAAATGCAACAGCTACTGGTAAATTTCTAAATAAAATTAGATCCTAAAAAAATTATATTAATTGAATATTTAAAATTGTAAAATGTAAATGTTTTTTTTCCCCCTCCATAATGCATGGACTTTGGTTACCGATGAGTAAGTAACTTTATTTCACATGCTGAAAAATTTGCAAACTATCAACATGTAATGCCCAAACATACATACATGCAGGGTTTGACAAAAAAAAAAAAAAAAAAATCAAGTGCCAAATTCCTTTCGGCAAATATATTTTGACGTCTGTACACAACTATTTCATCTACCAAACACCCAATCCAGATTAGTGGAAAACCCAAGCTCTTCTGTATTGTGCCTGTGGTCGCCAGCCAATTTTGGGCTTGCTAGTGGGTTTGGCTATCTTCCAGAATGAAAGGTTCTTTTATGTTGTGACCACTAGTACTGTTCTGTCTGCAAATTATGGGAAACAGACATTGATAGACAACCTAATAAATGTGTAGCCTGGCTAGGGAGACAAACAGTCTGCCTTGATACAACAAAAGTTGTAAAATGAAATCAGTTCAGTGGAAAAAACAATGTGGAACCTTCTCTTGTAGATTGCAATCCAAAGCAGCGAGAGGAACATCAATATGGGCTAGTATTATTATACAGAAAGGACAACCACTCTTCCTAAGATGAAACATTTAATCAAAATGAGTAACAAAACCCAGTGGATTTCAGTTTATTATATCCAGATTGGGAAAGGTTACTTAGCATACTCTCAAAGTTACCTAGAGATCTAGGTTGAAAAAACAAACAAACCTCACATTCAACATGTCCATATCTCTGCCCATGACAAACCCAGTGCATACGTGGAACACAAAGGAGATAACAAAAAAAAAAAAAGACCTTTCTGGCTCCATAACAGCAATCACACCCCACATTTTAAATAAACATTGCATCGCAACAGGCTTACGGTCTCCTTCTTCTGCCATTTCCTCGTCATTGCCGCTCATGCCAGATGCCTCCATTTCCTCATCCTCTACCGTGGGAGGGTATGGGACCTCTTCTTCCATTGGGGCTGCTTTTTTCTTTTTACGTCTGTTGTTTCGTTCCTTTTCCTAAATCCGTTAAAATCGTGTTATTCCAGTTACACAGATAATTTGCTTCCTCCCCAGTAAGACTTTTCTCCTTAAAATCCCCAATAGTAGTTCCTCTAATTGGTACATGACAAACATGTTTGAAAGAACCTGACAATATTAAGTGTACAATAAATAATATACAGGGGCATAAAATTTTAAGTATGATACCAGTGAGGCCTAAAAGTCACTTACCACTGCAAGCCATAACATACACATCATGGGTAAATTTCTACTCGCCAGGAATACATTTTCACTCGTCAATGGTTAGTAAAAATTTGAGCCCTTTACATAACATATAATTCTAATAATTCTAATAATGCAATTTAACATCCCTTCATTTCCAGAAAGCTCATACCTTAATACAGTGGTTTTGATACAAAGATGCCCAAGCAGTCTCACTGCTCGATTCTCTGACATTTAAGAGTTAAATCACTTTGTTTATGCAGCCCTAGCTTATAGTTCTGTTGCACCAACCAAAAATGGTGATAGACAGGCGCACACTTTCCAAACAAACTTACGAAGAAAATCCTAAAAAGATAGTAAGTTTTGAAACCTTAAAGGGACACTATAGTCACCTGAACAACTTTAGCTTAATGAAGCAGTTTTGGTGTATAGAACATGCCCCTGCAGCCTCACTGCTCAATCCTCTGCCATTTAGGAGTTAAATCCCTTTGTTTATGAACCCTGGTCACACCTCCCTGCATGTGACTTGCACAGCCTTCCATAAACACTTCCTGTAAAGAGAGCCCTATTTAGGCTTTCTTTATTGCAAGTTCTGTTTAATTAAGATTTTCTTATCACCTGCTATGTTAATAGCTTGCTAGACCCTGCAAGAGCCTCCTATATGTGAATAAAGTTCAATTTAGAGATTGAGATACAATTATTTAAGGTAAATTACATCTGTTTGAAAGGGAAACCCGTTTTTTTTCATGCAGGCTCTGTCAATCATAGCCAGGGGAGGTGTGGCTAGGGCTGCATAAACAGAAACAAAGTGATTTAACTCCTAAATGACAGTGAATTGAGCAGTGAAATTGCAGGGGAATGATCTATGCACTAAAACTGCTTTATTTAGCTAAAGTAATTTAGGCGACTATAGTGTTCCTTTAAGAACCAGATTAAAATAGAAATTAAATATATATTTTTGTTTGCAATGGACTATCAGACTATCCCCCCCCCACCCGACATTCTTTGCTGAACTTTGACAGTATCCTCCCAATTTGGCAGCTTTCATGTGTCTTATTGGAATCATTTGCCTGTAATAATGGCAGCTCTGGATCTGGTCTATTTATATCCAAACTGCATTACAGACAGACTGGCCTTAAAAGCATCTGAAATACTTCCATTTGGGGACTGGAAAATAGCACAAAAGATGCACAACACAATTCTAATTCAAAGCTCCAAGGTAACAGACATTCTCAACTTCCTAGCATTCGCAAAAAAAAAAAAAAACATTTTTAATTTAATGTTTTTTGTAAACATTATTATTGGTTTTCTTAGGCAAACCTACGAGTTCTAAGATTTCCTTAAGCACCTATTTTTAATTGCTTTAGGTCTTCTGAATAGACACTGGCAGAAATAGGCCAGAAGAACAGTCATACGACGTTGGAACACAAAAGGTAACTATGGAAAAAAGGTCTCCTTCACCTTGCCCCCTGTTTGGCCAAGATGTGGCCTCTTTTTGCTGATGAGCAATGACTGTAGCTAGTTACTAACTAGAAGCATTCAAAAGGAACGGCACATTCTCAAGATTACTACAAATGATATACAAACTGTATGATAAAGATGGAGGGAGAGCAAGGGGAGATGGATATGTACAAAAATAGCGAGTTTGCAAAACTCACAAGTGAAAGATACAATAACCAGGAAATGAAAAGAATAAGAGAAACATTTTAAAAGGCTTAATTTGAAATAAATAAATGTAAACTCACAAGAAAGAATGAATCAGCTGCATGCAACTTAAAAACTCACTATCATATATCCAAACTAGCAATAACAAGCCAATACTAACCCCATTGGGACCAACAGTCAGCAAATCTTGTTCTCATTACAGTCTTGACACTGATATGGGGTTAAGCACTAACTAAGGCACAAAATCTCCAGCAGATTAGAAGCAAAAGGTGATTACACACACACACACAAAAAACATTTACTATTTAAAGACAGCCGAAAACTGCCTGAGGGTGATGAGACTATTCAACAACAGTTGTAAATACAATGATTATGTACACAAATATCCAATATCTCAATCAACACACTACATGATCCTGAGACAGCGATAAGAGCTGTATACCAATCAAAAATATAAGTGTTTCCTTGTGAAATATGATTTCTAAGGATACGTGAATGCGAGGAAGCCAATTCTCTAAAAGTCTGCAGGGTGAATGCAATGCACATTCATCCGTGCATTATGTGGCGTGTTCTCCGCGTAATTTTTCTTACTGTAAATATATTGGAACATGCATCGTTCTCATTATAGATCGACAGGAGTATACGTGCATGAGCTTTGTTAAGCTTTCTCCATGTTAATTTAGGGGTAAACTCACACATGCATTTCTGCAAAGCTTTCTCCATGTAAGTCTATGGTAGAAACATAGAAACATAGAATGTGACGGCAGATAAGAACCATTCGGCCCATCTAGTCTGCCCAGTTTTCTAAATACTTTCATTAGTCCCTGGCCTTATCTTATAGTTAGGATAGCCTTATGCCTATCCCACGCATGCTTAAACTCCTTTACTGTGTTAACCTCTACCACTTCAGCTGGAAGGCTATTCCATGCATCCACTACCCTCTCAGTAAAGTAATACTTCCTGATATTATTTTTAAACCTTTGTCCCTCTAATTTAAGACTATGTCCTCTTGTTGTGGTAGTTTTTCTTCTTTTAAATATAGTCTCCTCCTTTACTGTGTTGATTCCCTTTATGTATTTAAATGTTTCTATCATATCCCCCCTGTCTCGTCTTTCCTCCAAGCTATACATGTTAAGATCCTTTAACCTTTCCTGGTAAGTTTTATCCTGCAATCCATGAACCAGTTTAGTAGCCCTTCTTTGAACTCTCTCTAAGGTATCAATATCCTTCTGAAGATAGGGTCTCCAGTACTGCGTACAATACTCCAAGTGAGGTCTCACCAGTGTTCTGTACAATGGCATGAGCACTTCCCTCTTTCTACTGCTAATACCTCTCCCTATACAACCAAGCATTCTGCTAGCATTTCCTGCTGCTCTATTACATTGTCTGCCTACCTTTAAAGGACCACTCTAGTGCCAGGAAAACATACTCGTTTTCCTGGCACTAGAGTACCCTGAGGGTGCCCCCACCCTCAGGGACCCCCTCCCGCCGGGCTCTGGAGAGAGGAAGGGGTTAAACTTACCTCTTTTTCCAGCGCCGGGCGGGGAGCTTTCCTCCTCCTCTCCATCTTGATCGCGACGTCATCGGCTGAATGCGCATGCGCGGCAGGAGCCGCGCTCGCATTCAGCCGGTCGCATAGGAAAGCATTTACAATGCTTTCCTATGGACGCTTGCGTGCTCTCACTGTGATTTTCACAGTGAGAAGCACGCAAGCGCCTCTAGCGGCTGTCAATGAGACAGCCACTAGAGGATTTGGAGGCTGGATTAACCCTCATTATAAACATAGCAGTTTCTCTGAAACTGCTATGTTTATTAAAAAAAAGGGTTAATCCTAGAGGTACCTGGCACCCAGACCACTTCATTAAGCTGAAGTCGTCTGGGTGCCTAGAGTGGTCCTTTAAGTCATCAGAAATAATCACCCCTAAATCCCTTTCCTCAGATGTTGAGGTTAGGACTCTATCAAATATTTTGTACTCTACCCTTGGGTTTTTACGTCCAAGATGCATTATCTTGCACTTATCCACATTAAATGTCAGTTGCCACAACACAACATTTTTCTAGTTTACCTAAATCATTTTCCATTTGGCTTATCCCTCCTGGAACATCAACCCTGTTACATATCTTAGTATCATCCGCAAAAAGACACACCTTACCATCAAGACCTTCTGCAATATCACTAATAAAAATATTAAAGAGAATGGGTCCAAGTACAGATCCCTGAGGTACCCCACTGGTGACAAGCCCAAGCTTCGAATATACTCCATTGACTACAACCCTCTGTTGCCTGTCACTCAGCCACTGCCTTACCCATTCAACAATATTGGAATCCAAACTCAAAGATTGTAGTTTATTGATAAGCCTTCTATGTGCAACAGTGTCAAAAGCCTTACTGAAATCTAGGTAAGCAATGTCTACTGCACCACCCTGATCTATAATTTTAGTTACCCAATCAAAAAAATCAATAAGATTAGTTTGGCATGATCTCCCTGAAGTAAACCCATGTTGTCTCTGGTCTTGAAATCCATGTGTTTTTAGATGTTCAACAATCCTATCCTTTAACATGGTTTCCATCACTTTCCCCACTACTGAAGTAAGGCTTACTGGCCTATAGTTGCCCGACTCCTCCCTATTACCTTTCTTGTGAATGGGCACAACATTCGCTAACTTCCAATCTTCTGGGACTACTCCTGTTATCAATGATTGGTTAAATAAATCTGTTAATGGTTTTGCTAGTACACCACACCAGAATAGGCTTTCTTAAAGGAACACTATAGTCACCTAAATTACTTTAGCTAAATAAAGCAGTTTTAGTGCATAGATCATTCCCCTGCAATTTCACTGCTCAATTCACTGTCATTTAGGAGTTAAATCACTTTGTTTCTGTTTATGCAGCCCTAGCCACACCTCCCCTGGTTATGATTGACAGAGGCTGCATGAAAAAAAAAAACTGGTTTCACTTTCAAACAGATGTAATTTACCTTAAATAATTGTATCTCAATCTCTAAAAATTGAACTTTAATTACATACAGGAGGCTCTTGCAGGGTCTAGCAAGCTATTAACATAACAGGGGATAAGAAAATCTTAATTAACTTGCAATAACTTGCTGGGTCTAGCAAGCTATTAACATAACAGGGGATAAGAAAATCTTAATTAACTTGCAGAACTTGCAATAAAGAAAGCCTAAATAGGGCTCTCTTCACAGGAAGTGTTTATGGAAGGCTGTGCAAGTCACATGCAGGGAGGTGTGACTAGGGTTCATAAACAAAGGGATTTAACTCCTAAATGGCAGAGGATTGAGCAGTGAGGCTGCAGGGGCATGTTCTATACACCAAAACTGCTTCATTAAGCTAAAGTTGTTCAGGTGACTATAGTGTCCCTTTAAGGTTTCAAAACGTACTATCTTTTTAGGATTTTCTCCGTAAGTTTGTTTGGAAAGTGTGCACCTGTCTAAGTTGTTCAGGTGACTATAGGGTCCCTTTAATGTGACCGTATGGACCAACATACATAACTTACTTGTATATAACAGGACCCATGTACACTTATTTATCAGTGTACAACAGCCATAGATTTACAGTGACAAAGTATTAACTTTGATTCGGACTGTCCTATTTCGCTTTCTCAGTACAAAACCAGACATGGTTAATTCATATCGACTGATGGCCAGGATATGCATTTCCAGGAGCTGGGCGAGAGGATTTTCTCTATCATTAGCCTGCCAGGGCTGCTACAGGGGATGGGAGGAAAGATAGTGCTGGCGCAGGGTGCATGTGGTCTGTGCCTATAACACATGCAAACCACACTGATTGCTCCATCGCAGCCTGGCGCTTTCCAATGGGTCAGAGAACAGCTGGCTGGATTCCCAGCATGCACACACTCACATTACAAATGGCCAGCACACACATTATACAGAGCCACACACTTGGGGGGGCAGAGGGTGAGACGCAGGGTTATTGACTAAACTCTGAATTTTTGAAAAGTAAACCATGGAAAAATGGATGCAATTGGTTCGGAGTAGCAGGGTTTAAAAGATTTTATTTTCTCCAGAAAAGGTTGTTTTTTTTTTGGTCTCCATTTTTCCATTGGAATTCTATTGTACAAATCAGAAGTTTGGTGAATTAGCCCGTCAATGTACATGGCAGTAGGCAGGGCCCCGAATCTGAAATTATTGTGTATTTCAAGACAACTAGATTGTAATGATGGACAAGTAGATTGGGCTACTCTTTCAGGCCCTCGGACAAGTAGATATATTTTTGACATAAAATTTTACATCCCTGAAACCTGGCTGTGAATTAATGAGTGCTGTTATTTATATTTACCCATAGAATTATACTGAGAGCATAAGTGCTAGAGACCAATAGCATATCAGAGGTCAATACAGATCGCAACAAGCAAAAAAAATAAAAAAAATAAAGCAAAACCACATTGATCAATAGGCTATAATTGTCCCTAACCTGTTTACATTCTCCTGCCATGCTTACGGAGAATTTAATGGAGGACAAGACACTGTGCTGCCTGGTTGCCAGTGTTCTGCCCCAAAAAATGGCAAAGAATTAAAAACTAGCAAAATAATGTATTGGCAAGCAACACCAGTGTAATGTAATGTAGGAAACCCCACATTACCAGAGGAGGACAGGCAGGTTCAATAGACAAAATAACGTGAGACAATCAATTTGCAGAGGACTACTCTCTGCAAGCAGACAGGCAGGTACAGAATTTCATACTCGGCATGACAGAAACCAAGCTTGCCACACAGCAAATGTGCCCACATGGAAAGACGTAAAGGACAACTGTCACCTCAAAACCGTTTCATTTAATGATCCTTTCATCATGTATTGAAAGGAAATCTATATATAATTTTTTTTTAAATAAATTATATGTAAAAGATTAAAAATATATACATATAACCACCCTTTAGTACATGACAGGATCCTTCAGCCATATACACAAGTCACCATGGACAGTGTTTGGTAACTGACATTCTATGGTCTTCCCTCCTTCTCCCCCTGCACCGAAGCAGGGAAGGTGATGCAGACTGTCTATTTTTAAACAATGTCTGATCCATTTGACTGGCAATCTAATATTGGGAAATACGGCAAGATTAAAGATCTGAAAGCCCATGGACCCTTGTGATGTTAGCGCACATTAATAGTGTCCGATACAAATTCGGCCACTTCATAGACTCAATATTCATACAGTCCTCTTAGGTTAGAGATCCAATCATGCAAACAGAAATATGGAGCAACCTTTCACCACTCAAGATGCTGTGGATTACATCTCCACTGATGCTTTTCCAACATTATGGCTGTAAGAGAATTGTGGGAGATGTAGTTCACAACATCTGGAGTGCTGAAGATTTCCTACCACTGGTTTAGTAAATGACACCTCTAAAGTTTCTCTATTGAGAAAAAAAAAATATATATATATATAATAATACTAATACTAATACTAAAATATATATATATATATATATATATATATATAAAAATAAACACACACACACACACACACACACAGAGTTATCACTGCACAAAATAAACAATGGATCATTGCCTATCTATAGTAGGTGGTTATATAAAGGACAGATGTATTGATTGACCAGAAGTGATAACGCTGAGCTGGATGTTCCAGGTGTGCAGTAACAGAACACAGGCACAGCCAAGTTCTAGAAATCGCTGTATTTGTGTGCTTAGTTTAATGATCCTCCTGGCAGAAATACAACCCTTCTGTGCTTATTTTTCAAGAAATGGGAAAGGACAACTGAAGAGGAGGGTGGAGAGAACAGTTGCAATTGAAAATATTGGAAAAAAAATAAATAATTAAAAGGGGAGAAACAAAGAAGAAGAAAAATACACACATTCCCTAAAAGGGTCTTTTCATGTCAGTTTCTGCCTCTAGCAAATCTAAGATTGTAATCATACCAACATTTGGTGTATGTTTTGAACTTTCAAGGACACACATGAAATTCAAAACCTTGGAGGCTCAAAGTCTCAGTGCTTCATGCAAACATGCCGCATTAAAATATTTCTAGGATTCTCAGAATTTATTCACAAATGATACTCAATAGTAGATCTAGGCAAGGGAAATAGTCCTATTAGGTAGGTTGGCTGGCTGACTATTAAGAGAGTTGTGATTCAAGAGCAGCTGGAAAGCCCTCCCTTTATAGCTATGCCATTGATGCAATTCAAGGGTTCAGCACGAGCAGACGTGCTAATGAAACTAGGAAAAACATGTCGTCATGTGCCACCTATAGACCGGTATCGGCATCATGACATTTGAAAACCATACCATAAAGTTAACGTATTACTGAACTACATACATTGTACAGACATCAGTAGTGCATTGTACACAACACTTTCATATTGTATTAAAACATTTCAATAATCGAGAATTTTAATGCCATTTTATGTTGGGGTAGGTGGGAGTGAAACCATTTTTCCCCTGAGCTGATAAGGTAAGCACCCATTTTTCATTTAGAAAGTATATAGTTTTGCATATTTATTTTTCAAATACTTTTTATTTTTTCCTCCTACAAAAATGGCAGTGTTTTCTGTACGTCACTGCATTTAGAATAAAATGCATGGCATATTATTGGCCCTAAGCAGATGTTTTACAAGATATGCACAGCCAGCCTGACATGCAGAGTGTTAATCACATATTAAGTAAGTGTATACACACACAGCGCGGTGAATATGGAGTCTGTAAATGTGATAAACCTACTAACCAAATTGGGATGCTGCAATTTAAATAACAAACAATTACATCACATTCAACTTCCTTAATTAACAGATCATGAAATAGTTTAGGAATGTGAAGTTCTCTGTGAGGGAGGTGGCATGTGGGAAAGCTGCACGATTTAGAGTGGGGGAGCGCTCACAGACAGCTTTATAGTTCCTGGAAGCGTGTACAGCTTTAGTTTATAATGCTACATGAAGCATAGAATAACTTCTCTTGGATCAGTGCAATGTAGAGTGGGAGGCACATACAGTCTCTTACGACACCCAAACGGTTAAATAGTACAGAGGGTGCCAGAAATTGTCAGCCAAGAGGTTTTAACTTGCCAGCACTTTCCAGCTATTTCAAAAGAGTTGTACTTGGAAAGGGGAGGGGAGTTGGAGGAGTCTCATCCAAATCTAAAAAGCAACTGCCTAGAGAAAAATTGTATGAATCGTGAAAGGTTTTTAACACACCACTACGTGGTCAATGTCTATGTGCCTTGTCCGAACAACATGGACAGACAACTGCTGATCAAGTAATGGTGCAGTGCAGGATGTTGGATATAATGATAAAAAGATTGACAGATAGACACCATCCGTATCATTATCCATACCTGTAAAAGTGTTCATACGAAGCCGGAGCAAATGTGTGGGAATGGCGTAAAAGGGGGTAGTGGAGGAAAAGCTAAACACTATTCTCGCCCATTTATAATAGAGGGAACAGATCTTTGCTCCAGTGGGCTAGCAATCCGTTTCATACGTGGAACCCCAAAGTTAAAAGTGAAGTTCCCAGATACAAGTACACTTGTAATACTCCGTGAACTAGTTCTCTAATGACCAATGTGTACCATTAAAGAACACATATGCAAGAATTCGACAAAAAAAATCTAGTTTGTTACATTATTCTAGAGCATTCCTTAAAATACAAGACTTAGACCTCAACGGTTTGTGTGCACACACACACACACACACACACACACACACACCCCAAAAACAAAGGGCAGAAAAACCAAAACGCGACTAGAGTCACATCAATTAACAAGTCCTAGCACGACGATTACAGAATGAAAACTGTGGATTGCAAAGGCCAGAGGCGTTTTCTAGAATTCACTATTTATCATAACAGCTCCACAGTTTTACATCACAGCCAAGGTCACTGCCTCCTAGTCCTTACCATCTTCAGTTTGTGCTGCTGTAAGATGCCATCTAGGTTCTGCCTCTTCTTGTAGTTGAAGTAGAAGTTTTTACACTGGGATACAGTCTTGGAACCCACCATCCTTGCAATGGCAGACCAGTTGCGCCCATATTCAAACAGACCTGGAACAAGAAGAAACAAAAAGTGGTTAATCATTGAAGAGCACAGAGCACACAGTAAATTAGAGTTTAGTACGTCATTGTTTAATCCCAGACCTTGAATTGGGAGACTGCTGATATGGGGAGTAAATTCTCACTCTTTATCACTCAAGTACCAGCTGTATCAGTCATTAGGTCGACAAGTTCACAGTAAATACATTAATATAATGTTGCTGGGTGGCATTAACCCTCTGCATATAAAAGTAAAACTTCCGCCCAACTTCAATGAAAATGAAACAGCAAATTATTACAAATTAGCAGAAATATAAAGATCTACTCTGGTAAATATTGTGAAATCCAATTATTATTGACTTCAACAAAGAGGTTTCACTCCAAAACAATTATTGTGCTACATATATATATATGTACATGGCTGTAATATGAATACTAGATTTTAAATCAAGTAATAGGGTTCTGACATTAAAAATAAGAGAAAGTCTTGCAAACTATTCAACAAGGCTTGTCATTTACATGACTTGCCATTCTCAATTGCTGCATCCCACCTATGGCATTTTTGTTATAAAGCAAGGCTTGACAAATTTGATTGGAATCTAGGAGCCAGCTAAAAAAGTTAGGAGCCAGATTTTTTTTTCCAAGGGACACTAGTCACCAGAATCACTACAGCTTAATGTAGTGATTACATAGTTACATAGCTAAAGAGACTTGTGTCCATCAAGTTCAGCCTTCCTCACATTTGGATTTGTTTTTTTGCTGTTGATCCATAAGAAGGCAAACCCCCCCCCCAAAAAACCCAGTTTGAAGCACTTCCAGTTTTGCAACAAACTGGGAAAAAAATTCCTTCTTGAACGCAGAATGGCAGTCAGATTTATCCATGGATCAAGAAGTTATTACCCTACATTGAAAAATGATATCCTTGAATATTCTGTTTTTGAAAGTATGCATCTAGTTGCTGTTTGAACATCTGTATGGACTCTGATAAAACCACTTCTTCAGGCAGAGAATTCCACATCCTTATTGTTCTTACAGTAAAAAAATATATTCTTTTCCTTAGACGAAATAGTCTTTCTTCCACTCTAAACACATGACCTTGTGTCCTATGTATAGTCTATTTGAATATATTTCCACACAATGGTTTGTATTGGCCCAGAATATATTTGTATAATTTTATCATATCCCCCCTCAGGCGACGTTTTTTCCAAACTAAAGAGGTTTAAATGTGTTTACCTTTATTCATAGCTAAAATGTTCCATTCCTTTTATTAATTTTGAAGCCCGCCTCTACACTTTTTCTAGTGCCATAAAGATACCTTTACATAGAGAATAATCTAGATCTATACACACACTGAAAAATACAACAAAATGTAAAAAGAATGTCTGCGTTTGACCATATACTGTAAATACAGTTAAATCATATTTCTAAAATAAAGGTGCTTAAAATGGCTTTAGAATTTTTCATCAACCTGTAGAATGCTAATGTAATGATGACCGTGAAATGGTAGAGAACATGAGTTTCTCCCTCCTCCATGACCCCCATTGAAACTTCCTTTACCGTTTGTAGCAGGGGGTGAGCTGACATAACTAGTAACTTTACATTCATTATACAGTAACTAGTAGCTTCTGGCAGATACATGTGTTCCTCTACAAGCTGGTAATAACAGTATGAATGAGGGTGAGTGAGGCTTTATGGAAAATGTTTTTATGGTCATGTATTTTGTAGTATCAAAATATGTATACTCTATTTTAGTATTGAAGGGAACCCACAGCCTCGACACTACATGCATTTGATTGTCAGTTTTACTCAGTCTTGGAAAGGAAGCGCCTCTAGTGGCAGTCAGGAAGACTAGGAAGTAGTGTATCTAACCCAGCAATGTAAACCTGGGGGACCTGACACCCAGACCACTTAATTGACCTGAACTGGTCTGGATGACTATAGTGGTCCTTTAAAGTCTACAGAAATTTATGTAGATAAATCAATTGAAGAAAAAAAACTAACAGATCGTGATCATTTGAAAACCTCATCCAGAAATATTAAAATCAAGGCTGACCTTTGAGAAGTAGAAAATAAAAAATAAAAATAAAAAAAAAATACATTTATAAACATTTAAAGCTCTGGATTCTTCTGGTGCAGACAAGTTAACGACCAATTTCACATGCTCATTGTATATTCAAATTTAGACAGCAGTGATGGATTGTTAATGCTGGGCAGATAATGAGGAAGTGAAATTATTTTCTCACATTATGGGTCAGGTGAACCACGGGCTTTGTGAGACCACTCAAAACATTTTAAAAAATATCAGGAGGGATTTAATTGCACCCAAGAGCACCTTGCACTACGACCAGTATAATAAGCTTTAGTGATACGGCAAAGGTGCTTGTCCATGCCACGGTCCTCTCTCGCCTAGACTACTGTAATCCGCTTCTCAGTGGTCTTACGTGTTCCTAACTTGCCCCGTTACAGTTTATAATGAATGCGGCAGCTGAACATGCAATGTTGGGCCATCGATATCAAGAATGCTTCAGAGATGGAAGAAAACTCTTATCTGATCACTAACTTTTACACGATATAGTGATCTCACAAGCCCAATATACAAGTCAGTCATGTGTTTCTAAAGAACATGTTTGATGACAGATTCATATTTAGACATTATGCCATTCTCAGTCTCACAACTCGCAATGTTTAACTTGACCGCTGGCTGGCAACAGCCAATCAAATTAATAGCAAAGGAAGCAAATAACATTCAGATAATACAATTTTTCATATACAACCTTTTGATATACAATTATATCATGCTAAAAATATAGCACAGTTTTCATATGCCCATATCCGGGAATAACCGTTCTAGAAAAGGAAGCAAAAGCAGCAACTTTTGCCCATGTGTGAATTTGCAGTGTGTGGATTTTGTTCTGCGAATGCAAAATAGACCTTAACTTAAAATCAAAATGACCTTCAAACAATCCAAAGGACGGAAAACCAAAGGCACATGTGTAAAGGTTTAATCTGTATGGGTCTGTAGTGCAATTTAAAGACCTCTTTAACCCCTTAAGGACACATGACATGTGTGACATGTCATGATTCCCTTTTATTCCAGACGTTTGGTCCTTAAGGGGTTAAAGGATCACTATAGGGTCAGGAACACAAACATGTATTCCTGACCCTATAGTGTTAAAACCACCATCTAGCCACCCTGGGCCCCTCATGCCTCCATAAATATAGCAACATCTTACTGTATTCAAGCCAGAAGCATTAACTCTGCATGCGGTTTGCCTAAAAAGCAGTCTGCTGACATCATCAGAAGTGGTAGCCTGATCCAATCACAATGCTTCCCCCTATGATTGGCTGAGACTGACAAAGAGGCAGATCAGTGGCAGAGCCAGCATGATTCAAACACAGCCCTGGCCAATCAGCATCTCCTCATAGAGATGTATTGAATCAAAGGAAAGTTCAGTGTCTGCATGCAGAGGGAGGAGACACTGAATGTTTGGCTGCATTTTAGGCAGCCATGACCCAGGAAGGATCTCTAACAGCCATCTGAGGAGTGGCCAGTGAAGTTATCACTAGGCTGTAATGTAAACACTGCATTTTCTCTGAAAAGACAGTGTTTACAGCAAAAAGCCTGAAGGGAATGATTCTACTCACCAAAACAAATTCCATAAGCTGTAGTTGTTCTGGTGACTATAGTGTCCCTTTAACTGGCACTGAATAGCTCTCTTAAGCTTTTTTTTTAATGAGCATAGGAAAGGAAATCTTCAGAAACAAACTTACATCACTAAAAAACTAAAACAAAAAAACACATGGAGCAACAAACTGCCCCCCTTACCTACTTAATCCCTGTCCCTCTCGTACTGCTGTATATACAGGATGTCTAAATATAACATTTACAATTCTCTCACGCTAGCACTTCTACTGGAAACACTTCCCAAAACCTACATCATTGTTCTGAGAAATAAATAAAAATGCGAGTGGTTAGGAGCACTGGCCTGAGCAGCAGCCTACTATTTCTGTGAGTTGTACGTCCAGCACACAATATATTACTTTACTAAACAGAAAAACAGGTTTCAAGACACTGCCAGACTCCAATACATACACTAAGCCTTGCCGTTATCAATTCATAGCGACTGTCAGCACTAAACAAGACACCGCAACAAAAAAGTATTTTCACATAATATCCAGGGAGGAAGGCTGCTTTAATTTAACGACTATAAGACTTTATTTTTTAATAAACATTCAGAACTGTTCAATAATTAGCAGTGCACAACGCAGCGTGTGATCGCAGTAAGATTAATTTGCAGAGCCATAGTAAAAGAACATTCTGTACTGTACTGGAGAGTGTGCTGTCATACTGGACATTGTGCCCTCTTAAGTAGCTAATAAATAGAAGGTTTTACCGCAATGTACTAGGAGACTTCCCTATAGCCATGACAGAGGTGTGCTTGTGCTTTGATTGCCAAAAAACAAGTGACGCTCGCATAAATCAAACACTCAGCCACGTACTTTTAACGTGCATAACAAATACTACGCTGGATGCTAAAAGTGAAAAACTGTTTTGCGTTGTCTGCTGGTGAGAAAAGTTTATTTGGGTGTTATAACCAATCACGGAGAAGCAAAGTTTCTTGAACAATCTGCAGAGAAGAAGATCCTTTATAGCACAATATAAAATTACACTGAGCCCACGTCTTAAAGGAACAGTAATTTTGTACTATAATTGAAATAAAAGCATGCACCTGTTATAGCCCCCGTACATATGATCTTTTAATACATACATATAAAAACATATGTATTGTTTCAATATACATCTCAAGGCTCACCGAGTATGGGCTGAGCCAAACACTATGGAGTTAACCGCATGTTCTCAAACAGAGTTATTACTCCAGTGTGCCAGGCATCACATTGCATACTTTAAGACCAGTACAGCATTAACAATTACACATGGTCTATAGCTGGAAAGTAGGCATTTTTAGCCAAAGAGGACTAAAAAATGGATGCCCCCTTCAGAGCAATGGTAAGTCACTGAAAATAAGCACGTATGTGCTTACATTGCAAAATAATGCACAAATATTAAATGTAACCATTACAATCAGTAATAAACTATTACAGTTTATTGTAGTAGCTCTATTTGAGGTTATGGATAATACGAGCAGTTCTACATCAATGTTTGATTAGTAAAATTATGTAGAAGACAGTGCAAGTTATGAGCACAAATCCACAATGGCACCATGTGGGCATGATGACATCGCAAAAGACTAACATTCCCAATGCTTTATCGATTATGCAGAACAAAGGATTATCAATTAAATGTTTAAATATTCCGAAACGCTTACTCCAGTTCTAGCCCAAAATCTTTGTCTATTTTAGATTGCTATATAGTTACTATCTAAAGTTTACAAACAAATATTATGAAGCATCATAGCAAAGAAAATGCCCTTTCATGTGAATTACAATGGTATAATTGTCATTTACAGTTTGCTGTCTGAAAGTGTATATATTTATATACAGGTGGTCCTCGTTTTGCGACCAGCTCTCTCGTGGAGTGGCAAGTGCGAGCCGTTGTGGGAATTAGAGGGATTCCCTGATCTGCTGCGTTCGTCTATGTTCGGGGACATTTCCCTGAACATAAATTAGAGGGATTCCCTGCTCTGTTGCGTTTGTCTATGTTCGGGGAAATAGAAAAAAAAAGTGCCTTATTCATAGCAACTTTGAACAATTGTTTTTTCATGACACTCCCAGAATGCCATGTAGTAATATGTAAATGAGAACTCAGAGTTTCTGGTGCAACAATTATTCAATGGACAGGTTTAAGTTACAGAAATGCAGTTTATGTAAATCGACCACATAATAAATCTTAATGATAATTCAACATGCAAAAAAGTATTTACAATAATCGCCTAAGCCGTACACAGAGACAATATTATCCATTAAACTAAGAATTGTCTACAAATGCAAATTCAAAAAATTATATTATCCAACTCTGTTGTTTCCAGTTTAGCCTTTTGCCTTAAGTTTTTTTTTTAAATTTAAGGCAAAAGGAATGTCAATAACTGGTTTAGTAAATCACCCTGACAGTTGTCACTCCCTCACTAAAATATTTTGCCCATTTATTAGCAATGATATTGACTTGGATATAAATGAATCAACTTTTTTTTATTACAGCCATTTAAGAAGGAAAAGAATATTCTTCACCCAGAACAGTATAACATATATATTATTAGTCATGTAAGCTTGTTTGTTTTGAGAATGTTTACAATTGCTATAACATTAGCATAGCGTTCAGCATTTCCTATTTGTTATTTTTTCTTTATATTTTGTTTGATTGAAATACGTTTATTTCATCCTTCTTATGTAAAGGTACACTTTAAAAATTCCATAAAAATTTTAAAGAAAAATTATTAATATCTTCATAAGCAAAGAAAAAATGGTTTGAAGCAAATTCCTAAACAGCAAAGATACTTACATAAACTTGGCAACCAGACAGTGAAGGGCCCAAAAAAATATAAAATGTTTATTTAGACCTTGTCACGCCAAGTTTACTTTATGCTCAAACTAATTTTAAAAAAAATGTAATCATCAAGTATGTTTATTTAATAATTTTACTGTCGTATATAGTATAATAGATATTTTCATATTCAAAGTTCAGGATTTGAAGTAATTTAATCATCAAACCAGGAAGTGACTTAACCAATAATGCTTGGTTAAATTTCTATAACACTACAGAGCTTATCTTACAATCAGTGTGTTATAGGCACATCAAGGTTTTAGAACGATTAGAGAAAACATATGATTGAACCATAACTCCCAGAAACTGATATTATACAAAGTAGTATTCTGAAGCAAAAAGAGAAACACTTAGGGGAGGAGGAGTAGAATGGCTTGTAGAGCAAAACAAATAATTACTGGGAAAAAAAATCCAAGCCCCCCCCCCATACTCTGGATAAGTACCAGTAACCCAGCATGTGTTGAGTGCCCTGTATTGCAAGGAATCCCAACATAGCTTGTTTAGTATTGTAAATAGCTGGCCAATGGCCATACATCCAGCCAATCACAATCCAGGGGAGGGCCCCATGGAAGCTATAGGACTATACAAATATCCTTGACATTTTTTATACTGTTTTTCAGCTCTCCAGCGCAGAATTCTTTTTCCCACACGGTAATGTATTTTTGCCATTTTTTTTTCCTTCCAATATTCACTGCATCCCTTAAGGGTTTATTTCTTGGACAGAGGACGAGGATTACAATGCCTCCATTTAAAAATACTGCATAATGTAAGTATACAATGAATCGACTTTTCTTTTAACGTTTAAGAAAACCCTTATTCCCAATAATAAACTATATGGAAACAACTTATTGGAAAATCAAGAATTTACATAATTAGTTTCTGGTTTTGTAAGACACAAAACAAGATATTCTGCATAAAATAAAAAACACAGAAAATGCAAAAGGCTTGACTAAACATTAGTTTCTAGAAAATCTTATTGCTTTAAAATTAGTCTTCCTGGTTATTTTATTATATAATATTTATCAACAACTTATAACTATTCTTCTGCTTTTTTCTGTTGAGCGAAATAAAACATAGCTCAATTATTTTGATTGAATCCTTGTTGGTGGATTTCCATTAGTCTGTGATTCATTCATTAGAAATGTGCTTAATGTAATAACCTACCTGCATTTCCCCCCCTAAATAGTCAGGTTGGGAGAAATCCAGCCTGGCATTTTTTTTTCTCTTTAAAATTTACTATTTTGGACAAAAAAATTGCAAAGTAAATTTTCCAGCATGCAGAAACTCTTTGGTGACTTGTCCATTGTCTTATTGATATTGCAGGAGGACTTCAGACAATGCTAATGAGGATCAATTTTCCTAATTTGCCTTAATATTTTTTGGACAGTGTCCAATGTCCCAACACTTGTAAAAACCATCAATGTATCTGCTATGCGAAAAACTGGAAGAGTCTCTTGCTTTATAGAGAGCTGTTTACAGCCATCAGTCTTTATTTTCAGGAAGACATTATGAAAATGAGACATTAACCCCATCAGGAGTAAGAATAGGGATATCAACAATTGCCCTAATACATCTGGACCTGAAAGGGTTATTCTCTAGGTAAATATGCAGATTGCCATTTTCACATGGAATTTTGAGTTTGCAGTCTATATGAGCAGTGTTTAATTCAGCATTCTACTTAAGGCCATGTTTAAAATTATAATTTTCTGAAATTTAAAAATAAATAATTACAATTACATCCAATAGTGCATTATCAAGAAACAGCCAAAAAAAAAAAAAAACAACAACAAAAAACAGAACAGACCTTAATAGTAGTTTGAAACCTAGACTTCAGCCATAGCTTTCATTACTGAATGGGTTAATCACAATATCATTCAATGCGCAGATACAGAATATACATTTCATAAGAAGAAATAAGTATTCATACTTGTTATCTTGGTACATAGATCTTCTTGTCAGTTGTTTAACAAAAGTTGGAGGAAAAACCAAAGGTTAGCAGATGCAGAAGCAGAAAAGGTATCTTCATTAGATGGGTGTTTCAATTTCCCCATTCGGGGGGCTAGGGTGTCCCTTGTTATGAGCAATGGGCCAAATAATAACAGGATCACAGCCTAGACTTCCTATTGAGCAGAGCTGGGATATGCATCTACTGCCGAGTGGGATGTGAAACCAGGTCACTGTCATCGAAACCTCCTGATGGGCGCCCAGAAGTTGTCAGGAACACATGTTCTGTTCTCTGGGGCTTTTAATCTGCTTTTCTCTCGGATGCATCTCCCTCCCACTCGCTCTTTTTTTTTTTCTGTACAAAAAATATCTGTCTTCCATCACATAAACATTTTCCACCTTAATCCTTTATTTTATAGACTTCTTTCTACCGTTGCTAGTTGTAGAAATAGCAATCATCGAGAATAAAAACCATCCACGTTTTTCAACATTTGTTAAAAATTCATACTTTAAAAACAGCCATCTGATACTTTACTCTTTCATTCACATCCTCCTTTTCTGCAACAAATCCTGCTCTCTCCCTTTCCTCTTCTCTCCCTGGCGCGCTACACCATTTCATTCTTCGTACCCCACTCTAACTTCTCCCTGCTGTGCCGCTTTCTCTTCTCTTTCAACCTACCTGTCTTTGCCAGCTGTACGGTGCTTTATGCCGATTCAAGTCTATAAACACGTTGCTACCAAGCGAAATCAGGGTAGAGGAATAAAAAATACAAAAAAAAACATGGAATAGACAGAAAGAAAGCTACCACTCGTAGATAGCAGCACTGCAGATGCGTGTCTCCTGCTTGCTGGGGGACTGATACTGTTGCTATGTGAAGGAGTGACAAAACGAGTGCTAATCTTTCTCCTGCCTGACCTGCAGGCTCATCTTGTCTGAATGTGACCTCCAGACAGAGCGTTAATAGCAGCAAATGTGGCACAGACCCAGGTTGTCAAAGGGTGCGGCTATCTTGGCATCAATCTTAGTCCTCTCTCACTTTTTGTCCCCCCCTCCATCCTCCTCCTCCTCCTCCTAGCTTTCACATCTGAATGTGCTCCAACATAACAAAGCACACAGTCTCATTTTCACCGAAGGGGTTATTCAAGTGTACTACAGATTATTTACTGTTCCCCACGAAGATAAAACTAGCATACAAAGAAAAGAGGTGGTGAGGGGTGTATTAACCATTTTCTCTCCAGAAAGGGAATCTGAATAGTTACCAGCTTAATTTGGCAGAGGATTGGTTAATAAATATTGCATGGAAGATTAAGTAGGAATATTATAAAAACAGAAAAATAAATCCGAATTAATCTGCTTTCTTAAAAGTAAACACAAAGAGCTTATATATAAAGTTTTTTTTTTAAAAAATACAAATTCTTTATTCCACCCTTCTGAATCTCACAACATCCAAAAATAATAATAAAATAATAATAATAAAATACTGCTAGAGACTTGTGATTTTTTATTATTTAATTTCTTCCTTTGACATGCACTTAGGGCCACCAGATGGACACGTGCCATCAGGGGTCCGGTCATGCTCTGCGGCGCTTTAACAGCGCTGGGAGTAAGTGAGAACCAGTCACTTATTCACAGCTAACATAGCGCCGCACAGTAGCAAAAAAAGGAGGCAGAGAGGAGGGGGTGCACCGGCAGTGCAAGCCCCTAACTCCCACCTGCCCCAGCCAGCAATAGCCTCCTAAAAGGTAGGAAACTTGGGGGTGGCTAAAATTTTGACCTGTATGTGTGTGTGTGTATCTGCAGGTCTGTCTGTGTGTGTGTATCTGCAGGTCTGTCAGTGTGTGTGTATCTGCAGGTCTGTCAGTGTGTGTGTATCTGCAGGTCTGTCAGTGTGTGTGTATCTGCAGGTCTGTCAGTGTGTGTGTATCTGCAGGTCTGTCAGTGTGTGTGTATCTGCAGGTCTGTCAGTGTGTGTGTATCTGCAGGTCTGTCAGTGTGTGTGTATCTGCAGGTCTGTCAGTGTGTGTATCTGCAGGTCTGTCAGTGTGTGTATCTGCAGGTCTGTCAGTGTGTGTATCTGCAGGTCTGTCAGTGTGTGTATCTGCAGGTCTGTCAGTGTGTGTATCTGCAGGTCTGTCAGTGTGTGTATCTGCAGGTCTGTCAGTGTGTGTATCTGCAGGTCTGTCAGTGTGTGTGTGTCATTGTATTAGAGTATCTGTGACAGTGTATCTGAGTATCTGCATGTATGTCTCCCCAGCTCCTCCCTCAGTTAGCAGGTTAAATAAACCATCATTAGCATATGTGTCATTTTAACATGGTAGCAGCACTTCTATTACATTAAAGCATAGCTTCATTTAGGTCTTCCATAATTGAAGCTAGATATACTTACCCAGGCTCCCTCACTTAAACCAGAGTGATCCATTCAGTGGTCGTGGTGACTCGTATATTGTGCATACGCCTATTTAACATACATCTACCTGTCAGGGAGCAAATCTTCCCTGTGTAACATATCTGAATGGGAAGGAGTAGAAATCTTGGTAAACAACTTCATTGATAAGCAACAGAAAGAAGGGGACACAGAGGACAAATGAGCCCCATGCACCATAATCTACTCCACACACATTGCATATGCCGACAGTGACCAGCCTTGCTGAGTCATTATGTCATATTCAAGAAGTAAGAGTCTACAAAGTGTTTATACCAAGGGGAATTTGCAGTAGAAATGTCCCCTACAAAACAAAACAATATATGCAATGATTCAGTTTTCAAATTTACAAGGCTACTTAAATTCACCTATGTTAACAAAGACCATTACTATGCCACAGTACCCCCAATATTGGTGGGTCCTACACGAATATTAACACGGGAGAGAAATTAAAAAGTGCTAAATAAACTAAAAGTTTATACAAAATACAGATTAAAGGGACACTATAGTCACCAGAAGAATCATTCCCTTCAGGCTTTTTGCTGTAAACACTGTCTTTTCAGAGAAAATGCAGTGTTTACATTACAGCCTAGTGATAACTTCACTGGCCACTCCTCAGATGGCTGTTAGAGATCCTTCCTGGGTCATGGCTGCCTAAAATGCATCCAAACATTCAGTGTCTCCTCCCTCTGCATGCAGACACTGAACTTTCCTTTGATTCAATTCAGCTATATGAGGATATGCTGATTGGCCAGGGCTGTGTTTGAATCATGCTGGCTCTGTCCCTGATCTGCCTCTTTGTCAGTCTCAGCCAATCCTATGGGGGAAGCACTGTGATTGGATCAGGCTACCACTTCCGACCATCACCTCATGTTGCAGCATGATAATGCACGGCCTCATGTTGCAAGGATCTGTACAAAATTCATGGAAGCTGAAAACATCCCAGTTCTTGCATGGCCAGCATAATCACCAGACAAGTCACCCATTGAGCATGTTTGGGATGCTCTGGATCAGCATATATGACAGCATGTTCCAGGTACTGCCAATATCCAGCAACTCCGCACAGCTATTGAAGAGGAATGGACTAACATTCCACAGGCCACAACCAACAACTTGATCAACTCTATGCGAAGGAGATGTGTTGCACTGCCTGAGGCAAATTGGTGGTCACACCAGATACTGACTGGTTTTCGGACCCCCCCCCCAAACAGTAATACTGCACATTTTAGAGTGACCTTTTATTGTGGCCATCCTTAGGCACACCTGTGCAATAATCATGCTGTCTAATCAGCATCTTGTTATGCCACACCTGTAAGGTGGATGAATTCTCGGCAAAGGAGAAGTGCTCGCTGACACAGATTTAGACAGATTTGTGAACAATATTTGAGAGAAATAGGCCTTTTGTGTACATAGAAAAAGTCAGCTCATGAAAAATGGGGGCAAAAACAAAAAAGTGTTGCTTTTATAATTTTGTTCAGTGCATAAGAAATCTTTGTTACTGTAACAATGGTATAACCAGGAATTATTTACTAATCAGGACGACAACCCAAACAGTTGTATATCTAATTATGGGATAGCCTTGAAGAAGTTATCGTCTATAAACGCTTGTGGATAGAGGATCATTTTCTTCAAGCTGGTTGACTGGTCTGTAATCTCAGGTACAGGCTACTGACGACTGGTTGAGGATAATGGTATATCTAGTCAGAGTGTCCTGCCATTTCACCCCCATGGCAATAACCATCCCACTCATTTTACTGGAGTGGTTCTTGTACATGGCAATAGCTGTCCAATGCAGTTTTTAACCTGAAAATTACAGAAGGCTCAACCTTTCACAGGTAATATAATTAACATTAAAATACTAAAAAAGTGACAGAGGGACCCATTTTTTAGTTCTGATGGGTTAAAAACATTAGATGGGATTCAATGTTTTCTCGTGGACGTTGGGTGTTCTCTAATGAGCTGCTTCTTGTGTTTTAGTAGTTTTATGAAAACAAGCTTCCTCAGAGCAACTTAGAAGTATCATACAATGTTGAAGATTAATTAAGGAAGCAAGCCTACCTCTTGTTGTCTTGTTGACACTAAAAAGGTTAAGCACCTTTAGGTACTTTCACAAGGTTTGAGATTCTCTTTTGCTGGCGTTAACATGCCATGCTCAGGCCCAACTGAAATTCACGTTAACCACAGCTATATTCCTGTTAAACACTGGACAGGTCGGGGCAGGCAAGGGGTTGATCAGTGCCAACCGTGTGGCATACTATATCTTTTGCAGCAAAGCTATAACATGGTTGTGCAAATCTTTTCTTGCTATAAATTGTTTAACATAGTAAGATCCCTAGTGTTCATGTAGAGTGAATATATATATATATATATATATATATATATATATACATACATACATACATACATACATACATACTATTCCTATACATACATTCATTTACTGGTGCTGCCATAGTGACCAAAATTCATACATAATATAGATTAAGTTACAGAGCACACACCCACACCATGTGGCCATATTGTGTTAAGCACACCAATACTTCACAATACCTGAATATCAGTGGATCCCAAACTAATACAAACGGGTTAGACCAATTAAGTAGTGCTAAATGAGCTAAAGTGTATTTAAAGAATCTCTTCCTCAATACTGGCTTACCATATACTTTTTAAAATATTATCTGGATGGAAAAAAAATCCACTACTCGTCTAGCACTCTATGACTAGTGTAGTTATTGCTGGTCATAAATAGCTCAGTGCAGGGTCCCCGTAATCCTGCTGCAGCACGGAGAGAAATGTATCCAGATGTCCCTTCCTACACCGCTAAAGATCAGTAGAAGTTACAACATGAATTTAAGTGGTCTCCTGAAACTAATACACAGGCAGAGAGGCTGGAGAGACACAGTCAGTGTGACAGTCTCTCACACAGATATATTTCTGCAGCTACTGCATGGGAGAGTAACTACCACCATTCTTAGGCAGACTAGGATGTGTGTATCCTGATACTGCCCTACGATTAAAGGAAACTTAGCCATAACCCAAATACTTATAGAAAACAACTCATGTATTCTAAAACACATAACACTGGAAAACATACTGCCCATCATTTCTGGATCACAAGATATTCATACACCACTTGGCCTTCAGTTTATTATATTGACTTCTTTAGAACCACCCAGGTTTCACTGTATATATAGACTTGCTCTGAATTACATTTATGGCTATTATTAGTTTATGAACTTTGAAACAGTTACTTCCCAATATCTTAAATGGATAAACAAACTATTTTCTTCCAAGCGGTGCAGTGGACGAAGCTTATTGAACAGACATTATCACCATCATCAAGCTAAATTCCCTTAACTTAAAAGATTTGGGGTTTTCCAGCTGTAACCATGGTGGTATGTGATCGCCATGCAGCGGAGTTGTCTACACACCATGGAAACGGGTGTCATGTTAGGTTCCACAAGGTTGCTATGAATAAAAAGAATGATGGCGTATCATTGCAGGATCAGCTTTGCAGCTCTCTGTGAATATCCATCTTTGACATGGACATACATTTCATTCCAGAAAACATCAATATTTATCAAAGGCAGCGTAGCTCAATAGCTTTGTGGCATTAAATTAAACCCATTTTCATCTTGTCTGAGCAAGGAAAGTATTCTTACTTTTTAATGTTTTTTTTTTTTCCGGTTACTAAAACATTGGACACCTCTTCAAAAAACATACAAGTCTATGAATATCCATCATAGCTCTCTATACATTAAAATCTTGAGAGTGCTTATTGAGGGTATAAACAAATATAAAGAGCAGAGTGCCAGCAAACCATCTAATACTAGGCTTTTAAAATAAAAACTTTGAAAATACAATTTGGTAGCATACCTACATTCAAGATTCATATTTTATATACCTCCGATCAGAAATACAGTAGTGATTAATAAAATATACAATAAAATAGAAGATATAACTCAATGTAAACTTTAGCGGTCTTACATAATGCTCAATCATTAATAAACTAAGACTTAGTATAAAAACAAAGAGAAAAAACCCACAACAACAAAACGTCCACAGCCTAATAATACATATAGACATTACACAACTGTGCCACCAATATTATACAATACAACTATATAGCCTCTAATCAAAATGAAAACATCTGTCCAATATAGACCAATTACAACTCATATGCAAATATACTACAAATACAGTTAGCACAATCTAGGGCAAATAAAGTACATAGTTCTCAACAATACACATTTATCATGTGAACCTAATAAAGCTGGTTGTAACTCTAAACAGATTTGGTCACCTCTTGTCTACACTGTATTAGACAATAAGCTTTGTAAGATAGAGAACACCTTTTCCAACCATGGGGAAGGTCAATGTTGAAGAATGGCACACAGCTAAATTCCATCAATAAAAATAATACAATACAATACACTGAACAGCTTATAGGCAGCACTTATTTATGGAGGTGGAAATGTTCCCTTAGGCATGACTTTATTTTTCACAAAGGACCCTGCAAAACAGGAAAAACGAGATCTCGCCACAAAAACTCACGAGTACTCCTGGAAACTTCTGCTAGGAAGGTGGATCTCTCATTTAAACATGAACATCATCTAACAGGTGTTTGAAAGTCTCAGTCAAGTCTGCTGCATTGTAATGAAATACACAACATCTGGACGAATACATGTCAATATTACACAGACATGCTCTTGTCAATCAGACAGCCACTAGTGGGACTTCTGCCTTCTTAAAACACAAAAGTGTTTTAAATGACACTGGATGTCCTCACACTATGCACAAGGTCCTCCAGCGTCGCCGGAACCCCCATAGGAAAGCATTGAATAATGCTTTCCTATGGGGAGGTCAAATCTGCGCGTGTGCGCTAGGGCTGACGTCGGCGGGGAGAAGCATGGGTGGGGTCTGACCCAGCGCCGAGGAACATCGGCGCTGGATTAAGGTAGGTCACTGAAGGGGTTTTAACCCCTTCAGCAACAGGGGATGGGGAGTTGGGAGGGTGGGGGACACTGAAGGATTCTGCAGTGCCAAGAAAATGGATTTGTTTTCCTGGCACTGGAGAGTCCCTTAAATGTTTCTCCAGCAAAAATACATAATCCAAACACACCTTACAGTGGTAGCAAAAAGATCACAGAAAATACATTTGTAAGCAAAAAAAAAAAAAAGAAATATAACAAAAATATCCCAAATTTATTTATTACAGCTCTGAGTCTTTAAGACTCAAAGCTCAGGTTTCTGTTGGGACTGACTAGAGGCTCACTGTATAAATGGGAATCAGTAAGTCATTGAAAAATAAATTCAACTAGAGTCTCCTCCATTTGCACCAACCTAGAGGAAACCGACTCTTACGCCCATAGAAACCATAAGAAAAAGAATTAAAAGATTTGCAATCAGACCTCCAACAGCACACAATAAAAAATAATAAGTTGAATATATTTGTGGCTGCCCACCCCAAATAGTGAACACAGCATGTGACAGCAGGTTGCCTATACTCGGCCATCACCATCTATTGAAGCTGCCATCTTGGATGAGGACAGACCTTCAAGTAAGTAGATCTTTCAAATGCATATATTTGCAGTCAAGCAGGGTACAATGTAGGTCTACTTTTCCAAAAGGGGACTTCCTCCCAGCCCATGCATTTTTAAGAAGCCAGGTCTGTTTTACCAAACTTTTTATGAAAATAATATTTTTGCTCTAGAATGTTTTGATACAAATACTTGCCACAGCTTATATTTGATAGAAAATATAAAATGACTGATGATACCATCCAGACTTCCCTACAACCATTTTCACTTTGCCTGGGACATCAGGCACATAAGTACCTAAAAAGTATACAGTTTGACATCCTGAATTAGCAATGACGTTCTTAGTCTCCCACAATATATAAGTCTCACAGTAGGTACTCTGAGTGAATGACAGAATGCCCAGGAACATGGTCCACACTCTAAGTAACTGTTATGTGTAATCATCCTGCTCCCAAATAAGAACTTTTCA
Source organism: Pelobates fuscus (assembly GCF_036172605.1). Taxonomy (NCBI): domain Eukaryota; kingdom Metazoa; phylum Chordata; class Amphibia; order Anura; family Pelobatidae; genus Pelobates; species Pelobates fuscus. The sequence goes on from NC_086321.1 coordinate 132,159,536, forward strand.
TATCTGATGTACAATAATAATAAAAAAAATAAAAAAAATAACCAACAGGTTGCGGAGTTAAGTATATTTACAACCTGGCAAAAGATTCCGAGTGGTCTGGTAATAAAACGATCTGGTCTAAAACATCGTTGACAGGATGATGAAGAGTTAATATTCTGAAGGTTATTCAACGCTAGTTGGTTTACAATTTGCATCAAAACACATAATTCCATAATATCCAACACGAATAGTCTAACGTACAATCAGATTCTCCAGTATTACCTTACAGACCACACTAGAGCAAAACATACTCCTCCTCCCCCCCCCCCCCCCAACCTTAAAACCAAAGCCTGACCATAGGATACTAAAAGCATACATGTCACATGAGAATGGATTCTAAAAAAGGCTTACCTTTTTTTGCAGTTTCCATTTCCTCTTCTGTCCACCTTGAGCTTTCGTTCATCTCCATGGCAGCTGTGGTTTTAAAAAAAAATAAAAATAAAAAGGCATTAGCAAAATACAAAATTCTATTCTAACTGCCGCCTTGTAATTGATGGATGGAATGGAACAGATCTGGACATTGTTACCAGTCACCTAAATAGCCTCTTAAGGGCAACTTCACCATTTATGAACATGTGCCCTTCAACAGGTTGAAACATGACACAGTGACACACAATATCTACAGTGACTGAAATAATACGCAGAGAGATTTTGGGGCTTGCATAGTGAGTTGTGATTCCTTATGTACATGGCAAACGATAAGGATTCTGTGGCTGAAATCATTCTCTGCCATTCCAATTCTAATGGTCCATGAAAGGGAGCGCAATGAGCTGCGGGCACTTAGAGCCCAGCGCGGATTGGCCCACAATACCACAAGTGCAGTTCACATAAAGGACAAATGTGGGACAAGAGGAGGGGGGCGAAAAAGTTACAGAGACAATTAAAAATATCAGTGCTCTACGGGCAGGGAGACTGCCACTGCAGGCCCCTAACAGCTATTAGCCTTGGCCCTCTGGGTAACATGAGGAACTCATCCTTTATGGTTGATTGAGCTATATTTCAGTTGGCACCTCAAGTAATTTTCTTTCATGGAAAGAGATTTCAAAGTTCGAAGATGGTACAGTGAGAGAACACTAGCAGCTTGCAATAATGTGGAGTGTTTGAAAACCCTTTTTATACAGCACAAAGAAAAACAAAAACTTCTATGGAAAAGGTATGATAAACGTGAAACCATAAAAAAAAAAAAATAATTAAAAAAAAAAAAGAAAGAAAGAAAGAAGGCAATTAAATGAAAATGATTTCCCTGCATTCTTAGTCGGTATTGATATGGAACAAAAATGACATTGTCTACAGCGAACAGAATGAATAAGCTTGTTCTGAAAGACTAGTCATAACAGGTGCGCAATGACATAATGCCTAGAATGAAGTATAAAACAAAACAAAAAATAAAAACACAAAAAAGTGACGTAGCATTTTTTTTTCAAAGCAACAGTAGAAAATGGTGATAAGTAGCTATTTTATAGTATCTGTTTGACATGTAAAGCTAGACTTGAGTAAGTTATATATAAAACTATTTTAAAGGAACCCTTTAAATGAAGCACAAAAACCTTTGCAGCTGATTGTAGTGGTTGAAGCCAATATAGGTACAATCCATCTGTTTTTTCCAAGTTTTAAAGAATTTTGACAAATAAGGATCTCCCAAGCACCAGTCCTACTGAAGGAGATGTGATAATGAGGAAGTTTCACTTCCTCATTAAGTGCCCAATGTTTTAGATGCATTAGCAGGACTTGTCACACACGATCCCTTAGGCAAAGTGTATATATACACAAACTGTTTTTGTGAGTTTTCTCTTGATTGAGTAGATCCTCTCTGTACACCTAGGATGTATAAGCAGTTTTCAAGCAGAACGTCTAGATCAGGGGGTGTTGAGGAAAAAATAAAATAAAAAAAGCCCTTCCAATTACACAAATTGCAAATTTAAAATCCTTTAATATTCACAATGCAGAGTAGCATCTGAACATTGTCTTAAGTGCTTTCATCACAATTAAAGATGATGGATTAAAAAGCAGTGACAGCTATTAGAAAAGAGGCTCTTTTACATTGTACAGCGAGTTTGATTATGTATCTTCCCATGGAACAAGGCCATACCCGCTTTAAAATTTTACAGTAAATGAGTGTTATCGTATCAATCTTTAGTGGTTGTTTGAGGAGAAAGAAGGAGGGTATGTAACAGATGCATTCTCTCCAGGGAAACACACTTGTTCTTGTAATTAAGATGCGATGGCAGTTTAGATTTTGTCAAACATTACTTTGCATGTAGTTAAACATCAGCTATCTCCTTAAGACCAAGACATTTGTAAAAATAATTTTTATATAATTTGCCTCCCCTCTTCCTTGCAGCACCTCCCCAGCAATAAAGGTTTAAAAATCTGATTCCAGCACCGATGTCCCTTGGCCATGGGTCGGAACACCTTTTCCTCAGTCATCCGAGGGGGCAGGTGGTAGACAGCCACAAGTCTTAGTGCTGCAATGTAAACATTGCAGGACTAGGGGCAATAGGGACACTGTACCCAGACCACTTCAATTAGTTGAAGTTTTCTAAATGTTCCTTTAACCCCTTAAGGACCAAACTTCTGGAATAAAATGGAATCATGACATGTCACACATGTCATGTGTCCTTAAGGGGTTAAAGCAGCACCCCTCCCCTACACCCACAAAATGAGTATGTCATAAAGATGAAAGCTTTATAAAATACTCATTAACGGTGTAGGAATTTCACTTCAATTACACCCTAATCAAAAAGTACTGAGATACTTAATCTCAGTAACTTTCCTACGCCTGACACTTCCAGAAATTGGAAGAGCTACCGCCGTCTAGAAGCAGTCAGTCAGTCAATCACCAATGACCGCTTCAGGGAACTGGTTATGTATACAGAAGATCCTGCGGTCTTGCAGAGCACTCCATAGAACTCAATGTACTCTCATGCGAGCTTAGAGCAGTAACGTTGGCGCCTGGCGCTTCAGAAAAGGACTGGCTGGAGGAAGATGGCGGCACCCACAAAGAGCAAGTTCAGGTAAGTTAAACTTTGCCTGACACACCGCCTCTCCACCCCCCAGGAACAACCAGTAGCGATGTCACCATGGGGAATCTTTGCAAATTATGCAAAGTCCCCAAACATGACAGTGCTGCTTTAACCTTCCAAATGTAGTTATGGAAGGTATAAGATTCCCCAAGGACATTACCTTATGGTCATTTAAAGGGACATTATAATCACCTAAACAACTTTATTTTAATGAAGCAGTTTGTGTGTATAGATCATGCCTTTGCAGTCTTACGGCTCAATTCACTGGCATTCAAGATTAAAGGACCACTCTAGTGCCAGGAAAACATACTCGTTTTCCTGGCACTAGAGTGCCCTGAGGGTGCCCCCACCCTCAGGGACCCTCTCCTGCCGGGCTCTGTTTAAGACTTACCTTTTTCCAGCGGTGGGCGGAGAGCTCTCCTCCTCCGATCCTCCTCTTCTCCTCCCCGTCGGCTGAATGCGCACGCGCGGCAAGAGCTGCGCGTGCATTTAGCCGGTCACATAGGAAAGCATTCACAATGCTTTCCTATGGACGCTTGCGTGCTCTCACTGTGATTTTCACAGTGAGAATCACGCAAGCGCCTCTAGCGGCTGTCAATGAGACAGCCACTAGAGGAAATAGGGGAAGGCTTAACCCATTCACAAACATAGCAGTTTCTCTGAAACTGCTAGGTTTATGAAAAAATGGGTTAATCCTAGAAGGACCTGGCACCCAGACCACTGCATTAAGCTGAAGTGGTCTGGGTGCCTAGAGTGGTCCTTTAAATAGTTTTTTTTTCATGCAGCTCTAGCCCTACCTCTCATGACTGACTGTCACAGCCTGCATGAGAACAAAAGGGTTTCATTTTTTTAATCAGATGCCACTAACTTTTAAAATGTTCACCTCATGCTCTGTAATTTGAGCTTTAATTACATGCAGGAGGCTTCTGCGAGGTATAGCAAGCTACTAGCAGAGTAGGAGATAAGTAATTCTGAATAAAAAAAAATTTGCAATAAAAGTTTAACCATTAGAGCACTCTACGGGAAGTGTTTAGGAAGGCTGTGCATATCACATGTAGGGAGGAGTTACTAGGCAGTATAAACAAATGTGATTTAACTGCTAAATGGCAGAGAATTAAGCAGGGAGACTGCATGGGGTAGGATCTACACATAAAAACTGCTTTATTAAGCTAAAGTTGTTTTATTGACTATAGTGTCCCTTTAACAGTGGGCAGCAGGGGTGGATCCAGAGCATTGCTAGGTAAAAGCATTTCCATGATTTGCAAATGTGCAGTCGGTACAGAAAATCTATTATATAGAGTTCTCATAGGGCTAGCTTTACTACAGGGAAGCTCTTTCATCCAGTAATGCATTAAGTGTATGGGTACCACGGAGCTGTGCAGCAATAATACTCACAGTAACACAATGATGCATTTTTTTTTACTTGGCCAATAAGACCTCGACTTATGTCCGCTGGGAGCATTTATGCCATTTAAATATTTAATTTCTAAAAATTTTAATTTAGTGAACAACTAAATATTAATTTAGCCCTACAAAAAGCATAGCAAAGGATTGATTTGAAAAACAGACACAACAACAAATACTCACTCTCTCTGGCAGAATTTCAGTGAAACACACACAGTGATAGACACACATAATCACTGACATTATGACACAGGCACAAGTACTCATTGACATACATACAGACATGCACACATTGCATGCTAGGACCACGTTGTGAGGAAGTAACTGGCTTGTCCTCCCTAGACCCACCCCCTTCTCTCTATAGCCGCAACTTGGATTGGGAGGATTAAACAAATTATTTGTGGCATCTGCGCCCGGCCCCTGGCTGGTGAGCTCTTCTAGTGAGTGGGGTCTTACGGGCAAGAGTAAAGGATGCGATGTCACCTCTCCTGTCCACAAACTCCGCTCAATAGGAGGATACTGAGGAGAAAGCAGTAGCAGACAAAGACGAAACATCGCTGTCTGTGTCCCTGCACAACAACAACAGTAGGGAATATTCTATAATGGACATATTCTGGCTTAGGGTCAGTGGGGTTGGTGTGCATCTCTGAGTGCCCCCCTCCTCCAGATATATGTATCTTCTCCCACCTCCCCCCCCCACAGAAAAAAAAAAAGAAAAGAAAAGGAGGGTCTGAAAAGGATTAGATTTAAAAATCAAAAACAAGTAAAGTGACAGTTCTAATTTCCAGACAGCATTAATTCCGGTTACATTTGCTAAATACTAAAATTAAAACTTAAAAGGGACATTATAGTCACCAGAACAACTACAGCTTAATGTAGTAGTTCTGGTGTCTATAGCATGTCCCTACAGGATTTTTAATGTAAACACTGACTTTTCAGAGAAAAGGCAATGTTTACATTACTGCCTAGTAACACCTCTAGTGGCAGTCACGGAGAAAGCCTCTAGACGTGGTACCTGAATATGAAACATTCAGTTAAATAGAACACTGCCTTTTTTTTTTTTTTAAATAAAAAGTGGTGGGAGTGTCTGTTTCTGAACATTCTGTAGTACCATTTGTTCCTAATTAATAATTTATAACTAAATAACATTCAGTTTAAAATGTTTATAAAAATTGATGGATACCAAGACAATGCTCTAGTCCAGAGGTGGCCAAAAAGGTAGATCTCCAGATGTTTTAGAACGACAGCTTCTGTGATGCTTTGTCATTTTAAAGGTATTCTAAAGGGCTGCAAAACAACATGGGATTGTAGTTTTAAAACATCTGTGGATCTATCTTTCAGGCACCCCTGCTCTAGTCAAAAAAATAAATAATAAAAAATATATAAAATGTTACTCGCTTTGAAATTACTCTACGACAAATGAAGTGTCTAATGCCATTGATTTGTCTATTGATATCTAATAAAAATACAGTATACAGTGTAAAGATGTACAGTCAGCACACAGGGATTTGTTTTTAGGCTCCCCAAAATATCAGAACAATTCCTAAGTTCTATATGACCGTCCACACACTAAGCACTTTCACTAAATCTGGGAGATCAAGAGGAAGCAAACGGTAAATTCTCGAACAACCATCTACCCTAGAAAAGAGAAGCCTTCCCTCAAAGTTTAATTCCTTGAAAAATAAGAAGCATAAGCAAAATAATAAAACACCAGGTAGGGAAAGCAGCATTGTAGAATCGAGCCTACCTAAATCTGCATTCTGCGGAGGTACAGCAGATTCTTCATTGGCTTCATTTGCCATTGACCGAGTTATCCGACCTTTACGCCGGCCTTGGCTGTTGGCAGTTTTGCGTCCTTTGGCGGTTATGGTTTCTTTATCATCATTCTCTTCACCGGATGTGTCGTCATTTTTCTCTCTGGAATACAAAACAATTATATTTTTGCACAATTGTGAAGAAGGTTCAGTGCCAACCTTACCTTATGCTAAAGAGGTAAAGTCTATGCTGCAGCAACAATGCAGCGTCAACATATCTAGCATACAGAGAGGATTGCCTACACATCTCCGTAAATATATGACATTTGTATTCCACAAAACCATTTCTGAATTAACAAGGGACTACAAAACACCAATTTCCAGTACAGACGTACAAACAGTACAAAAAAGGGGAAAAAAACAACTCTCCTGGACCAAACTCAGAACAACTCAGAGGATATGCCCATACGTCAATATGAACTCTAGCATGAATATACATTTTAGTTTATCAAAATGAGAATAAAGTTCTCATACTGCAGGAGTAGAAAAAAAAAAAACAAAAAAAACACACACACACACACACACACACACACACAAACAGCACACACTAGCTCTGTGAAGAACAAACAGCTAAGACCTAGAGATAGTCCAACATACTTTCCAAGCTCCTCTTTATCATTTTCCAGGTCCTGTTTGTATTCCTCTTTATCGACCTCCTTCTCTTTTTCATCTTTTTCTTCTTGGTTACTGCGGGGCATCTGCTGCTGCAATAAAAGTAAACTCATCAATAGCTGGAAGATGACTGAAACATCGGCGAAGGCGGAAGAGAACTTTAACCCCTTAAGGACACAACTTCTGGAATAAAAGGGAATCATGACGGAATATTTCCGTCATGTGCCCTTAGGGGGTTAAGAAAAATTGTGCCATGTGCCACTTTTAGTTTACGTTAGCTTTGTAATGCTGTCTATGGAATAATTTTTACACTTTGTAAAACCCGGTTTCCCATTCAAAAATAATACGGTTTTACTTTAGGTTACACACTATGTTTGACATGAATAAAAAGCAATATTCTTGGTTCTTCTTTTCAGGAAAGTGGGTTATGGATGGAGTACATTTCTACTGGGACAGCTCATCACCTTCAGTTCAAGTGATGTTGGTTACCACAGCAAGTTAAATTGACTGACAAATCCTATTAAATCTAGTACAGAACCTATAAGTTACATCTAACTACAAGGTTATAATACTGGCATATATTTCACCTGTTGCTCAGTGAACAATCCAACTATGAATCAGTTTTATAGATTTCTGTGATCTTATTTCAAGGTATAATGATATTGGATATATCTGATCAATGCAAAGAGGCAGTGATTACGCTTTAGAAATGATTAACATGTACAAATTAGTTTTACTACAAAGCCACAGCCTGCACTGTGCCTACTGGACACTGGTTAAATACAGGCAAATAGGGTTGTGTACTAAAAGATATCCTGAGGCTAAAGGTAAGAGTAAAAATATTTTATTGGTTTTCAAGGTGATCAATGTTCTTTTAGAACTTTGCCCCAGAATGGTTCTTCACAATTAACACCGTTTTTATGCATCATCGGCCTTGTTATTTACATTATAGGGTTGTCCACAGTCTATGGATAAATACTGATAGAAGGAGCATGAAACCTATTCAGCAAACCACATTAGTCTGCACAGTAGCAGATCTCAAATGGTCAAGGGCTGATTGTAAATAGTGGGTCTACAATTTATGACATCTAGTAACCTAAGATAAAACCGTTTACAAATGTTTAACCCCTTAAGGGAATGTCATGATTCCCTTTTATTCCAGAAGTTTGGTCCTTAAGGGGTTAAAGGACCACTATAGGCACCCAACACCACTTCAGCTCAATTAAGTGGTCTGGGTGCCAGGTGCCCCTAGTTTTAACCTTACAGATGAAAATATAGCAGTTTTAGAGAAAACGGTCTCCCTGACAGCCACTAGAGGCAGCTTCCGCAATTTACACCGAGTAAATTATACTTATTTGATGCTGGACATCCTCATGGAGTCCAGCGTCAAATAAGATCCCCCTAGGAAAGCATTGAGTAATGCTTTCCTATGGGCAGGTTTGAATGCGGGCGTGCCTCTAGACACGCATGCGCATTCGGCTCCACTCGGGAGTTGACGTCCATGGAGGAGGAGAGGTCACCAGTGCCTAGGGAGCCTGGCGCTGGATTAAGGCAAGAAAATAAATGGTAATCATTTATTAACCACTGAACAGGGCCCTAGTCACTTAAACGGTGACTAAGGTTCTATAGCTATGCCAACATATAAAAACCAGTCAATAGAACAGGTTACTGGGAATCTAGAAAACCACAGCAGGGCACCTGAATGAGTGATAGATAAAGATTTATAATCTGTGGATTCTTCCTATTGGTCAGTGTCATTCAAGCGCAAATAAACTGCTGTTATAGATCCAAGGATGGGGTCTATGCACCAAAACCACTACATTAAAACAGTGATTTGGGTGTGTAGAATGCCCCTTTAAATTACTATAACTAAGCAAATTACTATAATGGATATAACTAAGCAGGGTGTCAGACACTGAACACATGGCAGATGGGTTAGTGCTATTAACACTGCCAAGAGTATGATAAACAGCAGATCTATAGATTTAAGAAATCAGATTACAAATAAAATACAGACAATGAGGTCCTCTGTATTAAACAAATATTTCTTTACAATTGATGGAGCCATATGTTACGTCTGCTCCAGGAATTCCAGATAAACTTTATAAGATTCTGAGAAAAATAAAGTGGATACATTGTAGTCACTCACAGACATCAGTTGATCTATGGTGTCAACTTAAAACACAATTCTGTGGCAAAGTTCTCAACATGAGCAATCACCATGGAAACGAATGCAATATTCCTAATAGTTGTTCGACTTTAGGAATTTTGCAAAGAATATACGTAAGCCCAACAATTCAGAATTAACTGCAGCAGAGTCCATTCTCAAAGTCACTGTAGGAAGGTAGTCAAGGGACTGTGGTTGTGGTAGCAATCTCCTAAACACATAACTGACAAAACGATATCCTGAGGTGTGTGTTTATAAATAACAAATGCTAGTTTTTGTACTAGTTGTTCTGCCCCTTTAAAAGAAAATGGTGTATAATGTGGTCATTGCAATGGCAAGGACGCCATAACAGATATATGCTCTGGCATACATGCGATCACATTTAGGATCACTATAAACATGGTTAATGGAACAAGAGACTTTCATTCCTGTCATTAGCACACGGGCACAGTCCCATAATCTAAGTGTAAGAGAAGGGCTGCAATCAGTCTTGATGTTAATGAGTAATAGCATTTCGGTATCCTTGGGAACATCAATATGTGCACGTTGGATGAAACATGCATAAATAAAAATAATAATTGGTAATAATGATAGATATAGATAGATATATTTATTAAACCTATTGTCCACTCTAGCCCCCCCTTCCCATTCCCATATGCGGTGGTTGGAGGTTCTAAATTAAAATGGACGCACCATATACCCAAACCTTAGCAACCATTGCCGGAGATTCCAATCGCCCACGGCCATAGAAACAATGCTTCACATATGGTGGTTTTGTCCATGGATAACAGACCTCTGGAAAGGTGACAGCTAGAATACAAGCAACGACTGTACTCAGAGTAGAACGCACGATAGAGACCTTCCTACTAAAACTACTCCCCACTAACATTTCCAGGCCTCTTCTAAAGATAATATACTTGGTACTCACCACAACCTCCATTTTATCAAAATACCCCTGTGATCCAAAGGCCCCAATAGGACCTGAATGTAGTGCCTGCTGCAAACACGTTGGTTAAACTCAGTTACCCCCTTCCCTGGCCACACTGAACAGTGTTCGTTGCTCCACAAAGCAACAGACAGACTCTCCAAGTTCACCCCATACCCTTCTAGGAACACGGGAAACTTGGAGTACAAAATTTGCACCGTACATAGCGACAGGTTCAGACCAAATATGTCTAATCAATCAATGCCCCAGTGGTTTATTCCAGTAACCCCAGAGATACAAATGGCACAAGATATGCCTACACACGTAGAACATTGCAAATTAATTTATTTTGTGTATTTTAGGGAAGACGAAAGGAGAAAAAAAAAAGTGAATGATGTGTAAGTTCCGAATAGGGTCTATGTCTCCACGAAGGGTTCAGGATGACAGAGATGCGACCCTACATTGTACAGCACAAATTGATCGCTATGCAATAACAGCCTCTGTAATTGTTAATTGTCATATGAATGAATCTACTGGCTTCCCTTCCCCACCCTCTTCTTTTCTGTACCCTCCCCTCATTTTGAAACTTCAATAAACTTCAAGCTGAAAAAAAATTAAATAAAAAATGGGCGGCCTATAGTCCCGTCCCTCCCAGTCCCCACCCACTGACGGTGGGTGATTATTAGAACAAGGAAAAAAAGTACCATAATGCCAACAAATCAGAGCACTCAAAGTCAACTTTTCTGAGGCTAGAGAGCCTCATTTAGGACCCCAGCTGCTGCTAATGTCCCCCCGATCATGTAGGGCACTCGCCCGCCGTCAATGAGTGGGGACAATACGTCTTCCCCACTATCATTTAGTAACCCCACCCACCGCCAACGGATGGAGGCGGCGGCAGGGAACAACACTAGGTCCCCCGTTTAGTTTAATAGCCCTCACTCACGGGACACGGGTGAGGGACACTATGCCATCCCCTGCTAATAGTTAATAAGTGCCCACTATTATTGGAGTATTTTTTTACAACAGTGAGCAGCTACTGACTCCCTTATACTAATATGGGGGGTCATAATGACCCCCATAATGTGAGGGGGCATTGGGGTGGGCATTATAAGGCCATGTACCGGTAACTCCCTCCTTGCAATAAACTAAACGAATGAAGAACAAATTGCAATTCGGTCTTCATATAATTCGTTATAATTTCTATTCATTCCTTTGTCTTTCGGATGAATGGACAAATAGCTGAAAGTCTACAGGTGGGCATGTGTGGGAATTTCACTGCGGCAAATAGTGTGGGCCGATTAAGGTGATGCGGTAAACTATATCCAGGAACACAATGATGGCACTTAGGACACAGATCCAGAAAAGAAATGAGGCAGCTAAAAAAAAAATATTTTTTTTACAATGGAGGAGCTAGAGGTCTTTTGGGGGGAGAGATGGTGACAATAAAATGTAGATAAGTCGGGAGGGAGAACAAAAAAAAATAAAAAATTAAAAACAAATGAAAAAAAATCTGATGGGGCCATGACAGCACTGCTTTAACTTTTTTTTCCCACAAACATCTACCTGTAGTTAAGGAAACAAATACATTAAAAAAATATGTCTTATACAATAACACTGTTACCTCTTTGCTAAGCCATAATTCTGCTTTAAACAAAAATGTATAAAAAAAAATTTAAAAGTGCATTTATGGCTAAAAGATCAAATTGGCTTGTAAACATCTATCAAATTTTTGCCTCCTTTCTAGCAACAGGTCCAGCTCTCGTGCCATGTAGAATGACATCTAAACTACTTGGGTGTGACACTGGTGACAAATGACAATGACTATAAAAAGGTGTTCTATACATTAAATTGCTATAATCAGAATGAAATGTGGACCTTAAAATGGTACATTTACACATCAAGGTCACCTTCATTAAAGAATCCTTTTTAAACAACTTCCTCTATTGCAAATCGCATGGGAGCCATGAGTAAGTGTATGCAGTTCAATTCCTGGTCTGACTCACAGTTTATTCACTAAAGTGTGCACTGTTAGAAATGGGAACTTAAATTCTTTAGATTTTATGCCAGAACAGACATATTGAAAAGAAAAGAAATAAATAAATCCCAAACCTAGCTATACTTTCAGTTTACTTGTGCCTAAATGTTGAAACGGTACTGAACATCCATGTCATGGATTTATTCACTAAACTCAGAACTGCGGTCAACCAAATTGTATTAAAAAGTTTACGCTTTATATTAGTTAAGTTGTAGCAATAGCCTAGTAGGAAAATATTTTAACATCAGCTATTGGTATATTAGTTTTTCCTTTTAGTTTTCAATTCACCATTTTTTTTTGTTTAGTGAAGAAACCCCTCACATTTAAAGAAGTGAGGGAAAGCTCATGCGGTGATCGTGGTGCCTGTACTAACACCAAGCCCTGGTGGCTAAAAATGTAGCCAATATTAAATGTTAGAGACCACAAACCAAGCCATGCTGGTATGTGCCCGAGGAAGCAATACAATTGGTTGCTCTCTCACACACACTGTAAGGGTTAAATTCTGCAGACATCCCTGGTGTATCCTCCGACAGCCTTACAGTAACATAAACCATCTGCTCACCTTTGCTCTACTTACTGAGTGGATCCAGCCTGCTGGGAACAGGGGGCGGGTACCCACAGTCTGGGTAACAAGCTCTATCCTACCCAGCCACCAGCCTTCGCATAATCAATCACCCCTTTTGCTCCACACTGCCAGCCGCTGCCCACCTCCCCTGCCCTGGCACTAGAGGGTTAAACTGGAAGCCTGCAGGTAGCCGCCACAGGTGGAGGCAGTATACAATGTGTTAAGTGCTTTCACTTTCCTCATAGAACGCTCGCTGGCCCCGCCCCCTCCCTGATACAATGTTGCAGCCTCCTGGAACGATCAGCCCTGGCACGGACAGTATAAGGAAGCCAGCGTGGGCCAAGGTCAAGGTGCAGTCCCTGATAAGACAGCCTCCCACAGGCAGTGTTTACCAGCCCCAGCCCTCCTGTTTATGGCACTGACGGAAAGCGGAAGGGACTCGATGTTGTTGACTCTATTTACTAAGCTTTCCTCGTTGCCGTGTGTGTCCGGGCTAAAAATGCAGAAATAGAGGGAGAGAAGAAACGCGGAGACTAAAGATGGCTTTTGGGCCAGGAAAGTAAATGGAGAGATGGCAATACAGTGCAGTTTGTTAGTGCTACCCAAAGAAGGAATGGAAAGTACTGAGGGGAGAGGATCTGACTGAGCACACGGTGACTCAACTACACCCCCCTTCACCCTATAGAGATTCCCAACACTGGAATCGGATCCTAGCACCGAGGGAAGCAGAGTATAGCACATAGTATAACACACATCCAGCCGTGGGATAGCACATAGTATAGCGCCCAGCAGCGGGATAGCCCATAGTATAACACACATAGCGCCCAGCAGCGGGATAGATCGGAGTGTAGCAGAGTATAGCACATAGCGCCCAGCAGCGGGATAGATCGTAGTGTAGCAGAGTATAGCCCATAGTATATCACACATAGCGCCCAGCAGCGGGATAGATCGGAGTGTAGCAGAGTATAGCACATAGCGCCCAGCAGCGGGATAGATCGTAGTGTAGCAGAGTATAGCCCATAGTATATCACACATAGCGCCCAGCAGCGGGATAGATCGGAGTGTAGCAGAGTATAACAGAGAGCCCCCAGCCGTGTGACTCTTGTGTCTGTGTCCGTACAGTCCCCTCCCGTCGCCCTCCAGACACTTACTTCCAATTAAATCAAGCTTCCTCTCTGCCGATGTGAGCCCCCGGCCTCCATAGCAGCCCCCCCGGCGGCTCAGTGTGCAGCCAGCAGTGGATGAGACAACGCGCTGCCCCGCCGCGCTCAGCCCATACACTTCCTGGCCATTTGCATAGCTGAGCCTCACACACTAACCACAACATTCCAGCTGCGAGAGAGCAGAGCGCACGAATCATCACCCTCTCAGTGATTCATCCGATGGGAGGACTGTGTGCATGGGATGGACACTACTGGCACCCCAGCCGGAGCCTGGGACTTTAACCCGGGATTTATAAACAACGGGTTCTTGTACTCCCCTATCCTGGTGCAAGAAGAGGTCTGGTACTCAGTGTAATAAATCAATTATTACAAAATATATATAAAAATATAAAACCATGGTTAGGATAGTAGCAGAACTGTTGATATTCATTTATTTTATATAATTTAATATTGTGTAATATATATATATATATATATATATATATATATATATATATATTACATTTAAGTATGTATTACACAATATTATACACACACACACACACTCACACACACACATACACACACACTACAATATTAAATAACCAATAAAATAAATTAATGTAAAGCGTTCTGCTTCTTTCCTAGTCTGGGACATAAAGGGTGTAACCTGTATAAAGAGTAATTCTAGGGAAAAGTTCTAAAAGAGGAACAGTGAGCAAGAACAGTATTTGTTTCCATGGTGACCAACTTTTTAAACTTTGCCCCAGACCTACTCTTTAAAATAACACTCAAATATTCTGGTACTGCCCTGTGCCGGGGTAAAAAACAAAACAAAACAAAAAAAAAACTGTTGGCACTACCTTATATGGATGTATTATTTAGATTATCTAGCCTATTCGGAAGTGATAAGGTCCTAGTAGTATTTTCTACTGTGGAAAATGGGATACTCGCTAGAACAGGGATGCCCAAAAGGTACATCCCCAGATGTTGTAGAACTACAACTCCCATGATGCCTAGTTTTAAAACATCTGCGGATCTACCTTTTGGGCACCCCTGCTCTAGAACGAGAAAGAGTATATGATACATTTTAACTAAACGGCTGGTTGTAATTATGTTGTGCCGCCAGCTAGATAGGACCATGCATACAAATGTAAAGAATGATAAACATGTTGAGGGGGAAATCTTCAAATTTAGCTATTTTGAAATGTTATTACCAAATCATCATTTAGTGAATAAAGCATCTGACTCAACTCCACTTGATAAGTATCACGTTATCATATCAGAATAGGTTTTGTAAATATATAAACAAAAAGAAGTATACACACTAAAAATATGTGATAAAAACGTATAACTAAAAGTGTTCCCAGGTGTACCTCACAAACACCAATATAGACAATATACAACCAAGTAGAAAAGTGGAAAACACCCAGAATACGTTGAATATATATACAAAATATGGAACAACCTGGCATCTGATACAATCCGTGAATATATTCACAGATTGTTCCATATTTTGTATATATATTCAACGTATTCTGGGTGTTTTCCACTTTTCTACTAGGTTTTGTAAATACATTGGAAAATAATGGAGCCCAATTAATTATGCACTGTACAGATTATAATATATATCAAATCTCTATAACCAAATCCTGGAAGATCAGCCCAATTCCAGGCAAAAAAAAAAGAAGACATGGCTCTTCAATTAGCCATTTTCTCCCATCACTCTTAGCCCTCTTTACTCATTTTAACCCATTCTAATTCAATCACTATTCCCCATATTAAAGTCCATTTAAGAGTGCAGAACCTATCTTAAAGTGCCAAGCATGGCAGAGGTTCTTAGAAAGTCGATAAAGAAGATTATATGGCATGACTTGTCTGACAGAATGAACTACTAGTGTAACAAAGGGATAAATGAAAATTACCATGGCAGTAGCACCCTGTCTTGTCTTTAAAAGGAACACATCTCATTGAAATGGTCTGGTTATAGTGCCCATGTTTGTTTAACCCTGCAATATTACACTGTATATCTAGTGCTGTGGGTAGTGGACATATGGGTCAATAATACCCCTACATCTCTGTATGGATGGATAGAATACTTGTGCTGTGAAAGGAATGGTCCAGCTTGGGGAAGTGTCCTCCTCTATAACCCCAACACACATTGGCTTCATTGCCATCGCCTTAGCTTGTGATAGAAGGGACATCCGTCATTCTGTTCCTATACTCCTCTAGCCAGCACTGGGCAAGTAGTAAGACATAACAATTACATTACATGTACTGTGGTTGCTATGCTGGGAAGCAGGAGGACTCCATGAAGGAGAGCTCTCTGTTCTTCCTGTCAGGCAGGCAGGTTCTGAGAAAATGATTATGAATACATAGCAGGTTTAACTCCACCTCTACTGGCAGACTTCCAGACAATCACTAGAGGCGCTTTCTAGTCTCTAACTGCGCCTTCATATCTTCAAATTCCTGGTAGGAATGCACGGATTCAATACTTTCCTATGGGGAAATTTTAATGCAAGTGTCAAGTGCCACCAATGTGTATTAGGCCCCACAATCAACATGCTTTTGCTGGAGGAGGAGACCTACCCAGATAGAGGAAAGTTAAATAAATAAAGGGAGGGGGAGGGAGGTGTAACCCTTTTTCACTGAAGGGGAGGTCTGACCTATCATGTTAGGGACATGGACACTGTAGCATTAGGAATAGGTTTATTTACCTAATGATATAGAGTTATTTTAATCACAGTTTAAAGGGACAATTCGTGTTGGTCAGGGCAACATGGCTTGAGCCACAAATTTGGTCCTGGCATTTAAAAGCAAAGTGGCCCAGTAGAAGGGGCATGTTGTATCATCATAAATGACAAGCACACCCTGCAAAACACAAGCATGTTTGTTTGATGCACCTCAATGACATCTCATGCGCAGAACATTGCTGAGAAGCTCTAACATGGGCAAAAAAGCCTCTTTGTTTTGTGCAGGCAAGCAAATTTATCAACAGTCTTTCAATGTGTTTGCTGGTGACATCTCTTGTGTCCCCATAAGGATACCAGGGTACAAAAGTGGGACAGGGACAGGAAAATGTGTTGTGCAAGTGTTTTTGAGAAAAAGGTTACGCACACTGCACAAAAAAAGTAAAATGCAGACCAGGATATAGAGTGTGAAAAATATATAGTATTTTCAGCTTCACAGCAATTATCTGCTGAAGGTTAGATCTGTTGCCAACACATTTGATATTCAAAGTTAGCCACATAACCCGCAGATCACAGTCTCTACATTCAACAGGAAGAGAAGCTTTGTGAGAATTTGGTGGCCCTGCCTGCTCAGAAGAAATATAAATACTCAACCATGTAAACTGCAAATCTATTTAAATACTAGAAAGCCATCAAGTATAAACAAATTATGACGGGCATAGTGACAAGTAAACAACACAAGTGCAAACAATAAAAATGTTAAAGTACATTATTATAAATATGTTAAAACTGGGATTATACATTAGATTAGAAACTGTGGATCAAGTGGCAAGGAAAAATGAAAATCTGAGTCTAAAATGTGTATTGTGGACTGAATTTGTAATTATTTGTCAGTTCTCCAAATTTCCCTGTTTAGCGAGCAAGCCAAAATATATGGGCCATGTAGATTTTAATAACCTTGAGTACTCCAATAACACAAACCATAGAGAAAAAAAACTGATCATGATTCACTACGCAAAGTCACAGACCAATGTTTCCAGTAAATGCATTCCATAAGTGCTGTGTAACTTCCCATACAGAGTTTAGAAGAACAATATAAGCACCCCTTCCTAGAACTGAAACAGATTGCAATTCAATGGGGAACTTTCTCATTTTGAGGAAGGAAGTATATCTATGTTTAAGCGCATCTTTCCCCTATCACCAATCAATTTGTAGAAATTCTATTTCAGAGATATGGTTTCTGCCCTACTGTTTTAATAGATATTTTTTATCCCTGTAAGTAGTGAATATAGCACCGTAAAAGCATACCGACAAATATAGTGGATAAGATAAAAAACACTCCATAAATGCAGTCAGCTTTAAAGTTAAAAAGAGTCACTATAAGCAAAAATAAAAATAATAAAATGCACCATGTATAGGTTATGCAGCATAGTATCCTGGTCCTAAATACCTTGCCCACTTTGATTTAACTGTAGCGATTTTAATGTTCAACAATAGAACACTGCACTGAAAATTGAATCCATGCAAAGACACCCCTTGTGATATCATTAGACTCTTTGAGAAATATCAAAGGATTGTTATAGTTCAGTTGAGTTAGGTTTTTGTTTCAGATACTGATCAGTATATGTTCGCTTAAAGGACCACTCTAGGCACCCAGACCACTTCAGCTTAATGAAGTGGTTTGGGTGCCAGGTCCCTCTAGGATTAACCCTTTTTTTTTTATAAACATAGCAGTTTCAGAGAAACTGCTATGTTTATAATGGGGTTAATCCAGCCTCCAAATCCTCTAGTGGCTGTCTCACTGACAGCCGCTCGAGGCGCTTGCGTGATTCTCACTGTGAAAATCACAGTGAGAGCACGCAAGTGTCCATAGGAAAGCATTGTATGCATGCGCATTCAGCCAAAAGGGAGGATCGGAGGCGGAGAGGAGGAGGAGAGCTCTCCACCCGGCGCTGGAGAAAGGTAAGTGTTTAACCCTTTCCTCTCCACAGAGCCCGGCGGGAGGGGGACCCTGAGGGTGGGGGCACCCTCAGGGCACTATAGTGCCAGGAAAACGAGTATGTTTTCCTGGCACTATAATGGTCCTTTAAAATCACTGCTTAGAATGATCAAAGATCATATGAGCTGGGAGACTGTACACTGCCCTTGGTATGAAAAGAAGTTTAGCCTCTTAACCCCTTCAGGACGGAGTCAATAGTGCACGTTCTGATCAAAAGAAAACGTAAACAAAAACTGGAATTTGCGCTATATGTCTGTTCACCCGTAGTTCCCCTCTTTCAAATTATATGCACCCACACTTATTATATATCATTTTGTTCAGGAGAAACAGGGCTTTAATCTATCATTAACTATTCATATATGGAACATAATTCATTATGAATAAAATTAAAAAAAATGTGAGAAAATAAGATTTTTTTTAAAATTTGCATTTCCGTCTGACATTTTAACTGTGAATGTCATAATACTGTTAGGTTTTACTGCAAAAAAAATGCACATATTTGTAATCAGCGATGTCTCACGAGTACAACAGTACCCCCCATTAACAGGTTTTATGTTGTTTTGGAAAGTTACAGGGTCAAATATAGAACGTTCCATTTTCAAATTGAAATTTGCCAGATTGGTAATGTTACCTTTGAGACGGTGTGGTAGCCCAGGAATGAGAATTACCCCCATAATGGCATACCATTTGAAAAAGTAGACAAGCCAAGGTATTGAAAGTGGGGTATGTTTAGTCTTTTTTAGTAGCCACTTAGTCACAAACACTGGCCAAAGTTAGCGTTCATATTTGTTTTTGTGTGAAAAAAGCAAAAAACGAATATTTGGCCAGTGTTTGTGACTAAGTGGCTACTAAGAAAGACTGGACATACCCCACTTGCAATACCTCAGGTTGTCTACTTTTGCAAATGGTATGCCATCATGGGGGTAATTCTCATTCCTGGGCTACCATACGCTCTCAAAGGCAACATAACCAATCTGGCAAATTTCAATGTGAAAAAAATGAAATGCAAGCCTTATATGTGACTCTCTAACTTTCCAAAACACCATAAAACCTGTACATGGGGGGTACTGTTATTCTCTGGAGACTTCACTAAACACAAATATTAGTGCTTTAAAACAGTAAAACATATTACAACAATAATATAGACCATAAAAGTGCCGTTCGCTTGTAAAAAATGCAAAAAACGTCACTTTTACTTAAAATATTATCGTTGTAATACAATTTACCAGTTTGAAACACGAATATTTGAGTTCAGTGAAGTCTTCCGAGTAAAACAGTAGCCCCTATGTACAGGTTTTATGGTGTCTTGGAGAGTTACAGGGTCAAATATAGTGCTTGCGAATTAAATTCGCTGCACTTTCTCCCTGTGTTGCCAGGCATGTCAATCAAATTTTAATTAATCAAATCACATAATTACGTTAAAAGATTATTTAAATATACATGTAGAATTTTAATATATATGCATTTATAGGTATTTAAATTCTACGTGTATACTAATGTAATCTTTGATGTAATTATATGTATTTATCTATATATATATATTTGCGGTTATTTGTATTTTATATATATATATAGATATATATAGAATGTCATTCTAAGTGTATTTTGTTACCGATATATATATATTAATAACAAAATACAGTTAGAATGAAATTACATATGCATATATAATTTATATTAAATTTTGTTTCAATATTTTATTTATTTATTATTTTAATTATACATATTTATATATAATATATATATGTACATCTATTATATATATAATATATACATATTATATATATGTAACATCATTCTAAGTGTATTTTAATATTAATATATATACTTATATTAATATTAAAATACACTTTGTATGACGTTACATATATATAATATGTATATATTTTATATATATAATATATATACATATTATATATATGTAAAAATATATTTAATTTATTTTTACACTTGTATTTTATTTATTTTTTATACTTCCCACCAGCAGGGGGACTGTCTGATATTTCAAACAGTCCCCCTGCTGGCAGATCCACAGCCAGCTATAGGGGGCCATGTGATCGCTCTTTGAGAGCGATCACATGGCCCCCGGGGGCCTGATTTGCCGTGGGAGGGCTGCCTGGGCTGTGAGGCAGTCCTCCCGAAGCGGATCGCGGCGGAGGTAAGTACATCTTACCTCCTGGGGCTGCAAGCCGTTACGGCGTGCTATGCAGTCATAACGGCTTTAAAGCCCACTTAACCCGTGACGGCATAGCACGCCGTAACGGCGTTAAGGGGTTAAGGACACAGCTTCAGAAGTAAAAGACTAGCATGACGGAAAATTTCTGTCGTGTCCTTAAGGGGTTAAAATTACACAGTATATCTAGTGCTGTGGGTAGTGGACATATGGGTCAATAATAGCCCTACATCTCTGTATGGATGGATAGAATACTTGTGCTGTGAAAGGAATGGTCCAGCTTGGGGAAGTGTCCTCCACCATAACCCCAACACACATTGGCTTCATTGCCATCGCCTTAGCTTGTGATAGAAGGGACATCCGTCATTCTGTTCCTATACTCCTCTAGCCAGCACTGGGCAAGTAGTAAGACATAACAATTACATTACATGTACTGTGGTTGCTATGCTGGGAAGCAGGAGGACTCCATGAAGGAGAGCTCTCTGTTCTCCCTGTCAGTAAGTTCTATGCCAACTCTATGCTGAAGAATTGATTGACAGGTGGGGGGGAGGGGGGGGGATACATTGTTATATAAGTTTTCTTCCTTATATATTTACTAGCATTTCCGCCAACACAATGTTTAGATAGAATTTAATTTCCTTTTAATCTAGGCAAACTTATCGTGACAGGTACACATTAAGACTACCAAATTAAATATACATGACTGGAGTTGGTATCCCCACAGTTTTATTTCAGGGTAGGCAAGCTTTGGTACTCCAGATATTGTGGACTACATCTATTCCGACTCTTTGCTAGCATTTTGAAAGAAAACCTCCCAAAACATCTAGAGTGCCGTAGGTTGCCTACCACTGTTCTATACGCTCTTCATACATTCCTTGAAAAGAGTCAAGTCATCTTAACATAATTTAATTGTGTATTGCATAGTGGGGATACACACATTTTACACAGACGGAAATTAGGGGTTCTAGTATAGATGCCCCCTACTTTAAAAAGGTGCATGCATATACAATTACAGGATCAGGAAAACCTAAATCACACAAATATCTCAAAGCGTATTCTCCTACTTTTGTGTGCCAAACACCAGTGTTCAATTAATTTAACATGCAGCACCCCTTCTTGCGTATACCATGAACAAGCCAGAACCTAATATCTAGTGTAAGGGAGATGTTTGTTATCCCAATGGCACAAATCTCACAGCCCCGCGTCCTCATGGGCTTCTGTTTTAGTTTTTATATCCCAGCAAACATCACCTCAAAGCAGCACCAAGCAAAGCAGAAAAGTGAAAAATGTGTGTACACCATAAATAACCCTCTCATTACAACAAACATGTACAAGAATAGTTTCCATCACATGCAATGTAAGGCCACGAGAGGATGACTTTACACAGAGAATAAATAGCGTACATGGGAAGACGATTCACAACCCATGCTTATGACCTATCAACACTTTAACCACAAAACCCCTTTCCTCCTGTACGCTGAGGTTATTAAGAGTACAACGCAGGCAACCGTACATTAAATAACTGCAACAATGAAGACACTGCTTACTAAATGCAGCTATTTAGAAACCAAAGAACATTCACTTCCTGTCAGCAGCAGAGACAGAAAGTCCGTTATGGAAGGTGATAAGGTGATGGAAAAGTCAGTAAGCAGAAAGGTATTCACTGACTGCTGGCAACCATGTGCTAGCACCACCAATGTTACACACCATTAAATGGGCACTTAATGTTGTTACGGTAAGTTTTTTTGTTTTATTTGAAATGGTCATGGTGCCAGGAGTCTTGTGCAACTACAGGCAACAAGTTACGGGCTGGCTAATGTCCACTCTGTGCAAGATGGTGTTGGTGTGGAGCACAAGAAAGAAAAGTAAATATAAAAAGGAAAAATAAATTATATCTACCTGCTTTTTTTTCAGCCTCCAGAGTGAGGCAATTGTCCCATTCAAAGCTAAAGCCTTTTAACGCCACACTTGTCTCAAAGTGATGCATGTCCCTTTAAATTTGTACATTGATCTGCTGAGCTATGAGATCTCTCTCGTTGTTTTAATGAACATGCCATTAAACGACTCCTGTTCCTTTAAATCTGCAATGTAAAACACTGCCGTTTTGTATATACGGAAATGGTATAATTGCAGTGTTAACACACCTTAAATGGCGGTCTTTATGATAGCCACTAGAAGTGCTTCTGCTGAATAATCGAGCCAGACTCCGTTATGCAATCAAACACCGCACAGAGCATTTGATTGGCGCAGCATGACAATTTGCTGCACATGCGCACAAGGCTCTCAATGATCTCAGCAGAGGCAAGTCATTTTTTTGGATGTGTGCCTGAACATTTAAATAGTGAGGAGAGCATTATAGCGTCAGGAATACAGGTTTGTATTCCTAACACTATAGTGTTCCTTTAGTGTTAAACATCTTGTTGTCGTTTCTAGTATGCTACAATACATATAAAAAAAAAAAAAAAACACACACCAAGGTATTGGTGTCACAGCATGCTGACTTCTAGCTGTGCACATGGTAACAATGCACAATGCGTAATTATGTCATTTTCCTCACCTGATTTTTCCCGCGCCGCCGATAATTCCTTCTTACAAGACTCTTGTAGTTCTCATTCTTTTTCGTCAAGTAATAGAACAGGACACAATCTGCCACAGTCTGAAACATACACAAAAATAAAATGTAGTCATGGTCTGCCAAGAACTTTTTTTTTTTACCTTTGTGTATTTAATATTTCACATCAGGAATCTCTCTCTCTCTTTCTCTATTACCACTGTCATCTCGCCTCTTTGTTTTCATAAAAACTTCAAACGCATTTCAAAGCAGACTGCTCTGGCGGCATTTCTTAAAATCTAGGTCAGCGACGCTCCTTTTAAAGGGATGTCAACCTCTATTGAGGATTTGAACATCAATATCTCCATCCTTTGTTCTAATTTATTTTTCTTTCCAGGCGTATTTTCATGCAATGAACACTATAGATAAGGACGTTCACCCTGTCTGCAAACACGCCATTTTATTAAATTCTAAAACACATCTTTTCTCATTTACAAAGCCAGAGGAACATCCAACAGACACAGTAGATGCCAGGACAGAAAACGTTACAGACAGACAGACGTGCACACAGTTCAATCTAGTGTATTTCACCAACTCTGTTTTGTAATAGCACTGTATTAAACAAAATAATACAAACAAAAAATATAATGCAGTATAAAAGTCCTGTTAACTCGTAGCAGCAACCACCTGCCACGGTACACTCTTCTTGGATGCAGTAGTAATTTTCACAATTGGTTGGTAGCTGCGAATACTTAAAAAACAAAAACAAAAGAAAACCACAGAAAATCCAATAGTGGAGTATATTTAAATAACTAGATAGAAATGGATATGAAGAGTCACAATAGATAGAGCCTTTGACCAGGTTATAATGTAACTGGCTCTTCACATCCAATAGACTTTCTCTGCTTTTGTTTTACATACTCTTATATTGAAGTGCAACTACCAACCAATTGTGAATAACTAGTGCTGTAGAAAACAGTTAGTGCTATACAAAATAAAACCGTACACAGCAGATCAAATATTTTGGCAACCATATCCATGCATTTCCTATCCAGTTTTTCTTTTCTGGATTGATTTTCTATCCACAGAAATAAAACAAATATTGTGAATTTAAAGTTGCTCTTTCAATTACACAACGGTTCATTCTGAGATTTGTTCATGCAACATACAGCTAACTAAAAGTAACAAAAACACACTGTAAAGCTGACAGCCAAAATGACTCTCCCCTGCTCCGTATACACATTGCTTCCTACTTGGCCAGTATAGGCATTAACAGCAACAGAAATGGCCACAGTTTATTGAGCAATTGAAGAGAGCAATACAGTTTAGAACATTAACCTCCAAAAGTAATAGTATGTCCATCTATATAGAGGAGGGTAGCCATAGTAAAGACGCCAGTTATTAGGCTCCCAAATGACAGTACCATGCTCTCCCTTGAGTTGTATGCACAGCAGGCAGGGGGGGAGTTCTAATGAAAGTGCCCTCCTCCTCCCTTCCCCCCTCCCCCCAACTTTTAAAACTGGTGGAGTATGATGGTGACTCAGTGGCACTGACAGCATGAGACATATTTAAAGTCTGGTGAAGCCAGAGTTTGAATTCTTTGCTGTGTCTGGCAATAACGTACAGTACAAAGCACATCATTAGCATTCCTATTATTGCAACATCCCACAGCACATAATAAATACCAATGCAGTATGGTTTCAGATCACTTTCTCGGTCACTCAATGCTGGGACACGTCTACAGTGCATCTCAGATACCAGCAACCAGCTCTTATTGGCTCTGGTAAAAATAAACTATAAACCATAAACCAGTGCACCATAAGACAGACCGTGGACAACCAGGGTCTGATCTTACATAGAGGTGGATCTGCAATATAATTCAAGGATCTCATCAGAAATATGCTAAAAAGAAAAGAATAAATACATACTGCATGCTCACACATAGGGTCTATGATGTATTAGTATTGCACATATTTACCTTGTATGTGGCATGGCTCTTTGGACTGTGTTTCTAACAAACTGTGCACCATTATGTGAGTATTACAGATATGTGAAATAAGAGTTAATTAGCACATATAGCACTGATATGTCCCATGTACGATACTGGCATGAAACTGGTTGAATGAGAGGCAATTGAAGAAAGAACAAAAAAAAAAAAAAAAAAAAGTTGTGAGAGGTGCAATGTAATGGACTTTCCAATAGTTTCCACTTGTGTTTACTTTTCTCCATTTAATTTTATAAATTGTTGGATTCGGATAGCATTTTGTGCTGCGTTTGTCATCTGCATTGAAGTCTGGCATTTCTTTAAACATTATGGGTAGTATAAGACAGCCTCAGCATTTTAGAGTAACTATTTTTTTTTTGTTTACTTGCCTCAACACAGAAATAGCAACTGTAAAGTTTTGCTTTATTTTGAATGTGCTTATTCTAGAATTTCGAGTAACAGATCTTGGGTCATGAGTCCATATGCTATTTATGGGGTACATTACGGTATAATGTTGGTCTTGGCCGGAACCAGGAAGTCACTTTTATTAAAGACCTAGTAACTGCCCCTATAAATATGTTTCTGTAATGATGCTATTGAAGACCTCCTGCAGAACATAATGGGTCACTGAACTAATTTTATAACTAAAAGGTCACCAATCTAATGCCATGTACATACTGTGTCAGAAATGCTTAAGAACCAGTGTTCATACAATTTAAATAAACATTTTTAAATTTTACACCTAAGCCCTTTTTTAGACTCTAAGTGAGATGTGTTTTGGAAGGGCTGTTCTTCACTTGCCGATTAACAACAGAATTTATTGACTGAATTTCTCCTCTTGGGTGCATCTATAATTTTGTTTATGAAGTGCATTGAACCAAAAATCAATTTATTTGTAAACAAGTTGAGATCTGAAGCTCATGCTCACACAGCATACCTTTCTTTCCAAGAATGAAGCAACAAACACAAAGTTCTTTGGCTGCTGTATAAACCTGTAAAACAAAGAGTAGAAAACGTTAGTTAGGAATCCAATAAAGCGTCTAAATAAAGACAATAAAATTAATCTCTGTGGCTGAAGGGATTGCAGTAGATCTGGAATGACACTAATTCATGCACATAGTCCATTCATGTAGAAGTCATGCCTTCTGTAGTGTACACAAGGACATGTCTGCGTAGATACCCATGCTAACAATTCCAATCTCCCAAGATTTCCACTACACATTTGTCATTAAACACATTAACAGGTGTCCAACCCGTAGTCCTGCAACTAAGGTACTATACTCTGAATTTTGTGCACTAAATCCTCCTGGACACGTACTGAACTTTTTCCTGCATAAGAATTTGCTGGATAGTTTCACATGTGTTTTGCCACACATGCGCTGTAGCTTCCCAATACTTTCCTATGGGAATTGAATTGGTGTTGACCGAGATCATCCAGTTGTCAGCCAAAATGAAGAGCACCCACTTATTACTTAAAAATAAACAAGATAACTTAATTTTTTTTTTTACTGCTGTGCAATAGCATACATTCACCATTTCAGTCCCATTACCAAACTTTTCTTAATATGTCAACGTAGTTGGACTGAAACACGGATTACATGCAAATGCACATCTGTTTACAATAAATCCACGTTGATTTTGTTGATTTTGAAGCCATATGAGTGCCTTCTTTCACGATTGAGTGATAGTTTTCAGTTTTTTTCCCCACTTCCATATCAGCACACTATGCTGGCGCGATGCATTATGGGGCTGGTATAGAATTTTTTTCCTGGGCTGCTTTTCATTCCCATCCCGGCCCTGCCTATTCTCAAAAGTATAGTAATTTAATTGGCGAGTGGCATAGCAATAGTACACTTAAAAGTACCAAATAACAAATAAGAGCATTGTGTTCTGAAAAAAAACATTTGCTACATTTTTACAAAAAGTTTAAAGGGACTATATAAAACCTGTATTATGACTGAGTAAAGCCATATTGAAAAATAATTATTCCACACACAAAGCACTTCAGCTTGCTTTTTAATGCAGGGATGTATGTGTGCAGTGTTGGCATTTAAATTCAAGGCCTTGTGCAAACCAGGGACCTGTCTTGTTATTAACAGGTCTGTGTAGCCAAAAATGTAGACCAGAGATGCAACCCAAAGGGCTCCAGCGAGACGCAGAACACCTGGTGCCTATTCGCACTTGAGACCCAACGCAGTATTATTGTTACAGAGAAGGGAAAATATGGGTGCTGCCCCAAGTTTTCATGTTGGCCCACTGATCTGAGCCTGTCACAACCGCCTAAGCTGGACTGAAATTATATTTGTAATGTACAAGTATAAATTTAAAATTTAAATGCAACTAGAGAAAGGCCGGGAGACCGCTAGATTATAATTTATTTTGTAAACAAATTGCTGCTACAGATAAAAAATAAATAAAAATACAAAAGAATTCAAAAGGAGGAAGGAAAAATGAGAATGATTTTGGCACTATATTCTTCTTTGGAAAAGTGTGCTCAACTTTTACTTAACCTTTTAGGAAAGGTTAGCGAGTCATCACTAACACACTGCATCATTGTGTTAAACTGTGAGCAATCTATGGTGTGTTCTGCCATGGAATGCAATGAAACAATATTTTATCCACTGGATACCTTAAACGTAGTTCATAAATTAAACAGACTTGCTACAATCTGTCATCATACTCTTAAAATAGTTGTCCGCAGGCTTCAGTAAAATGCCTGGGAATCACACCAAAAAGACAGATTATAGGAACTTCAAAACGAATAAGTATAGCCATCAAGAATGTAAATTGTTCATTTTAAAAAGGATCTATATAAATACATATTTTTTATTCAAAAATCTGTTTATAGAGTCACACAAAATGGTATTAGTTTTTAGCAATTCCTTACATTTGTGTTCGACCTTATATTATATATATTATAACATCCATTTCTTTATGTATTATATAGATATTAAATGTACAAATTGATCTTTTACTGCCAGGTAAACAGTGGAAACCATAGGCAGCAAAACATCAATTTATAGAGAGTTTTGTATACATATCTCATCGGTCTATCCATTTCTGTTGCTTCATGGTTCGTTCATGAATTTTCTTTTTTCCATTTTAGGGTGTTGTTTTTGCCACCAAGAGATACATTGGCAAGTTGTTTGTTTGATTAAACTTTTAGATGGTTTGGAATCAGATGTCTGTCTGTTGGGTTTTACATTAATTTCCATTCCATTTGTAATCATAAGTTTTTTTTGTTTGTTTTTTTTACTGTGCAGAGGTTTAAAAAACAAACAGTCATGTCATGCCACAACAGCAGATGACAAAAACGTCATAATACATAGCTGACGTGTGATAAGGCATTTAGAGAGAACATGCACAATTTGTAGAATTATAACGACAGGCAAATAAAGATGCTAAGAAAACATATCTAGATATGGCTTGTGGTAGAGGCTTGTGAAAGAATAAAATAATTATATAATAAAAAAACAGTAGGTCATAAGCAATATAGATAGTCATGATTAGTGTAAAGTGCTTAGCATGGTCTCGTCTGGCAAGATAAATTTATAACCTCAGGCATAAAAACTTAGCTACTCTGTACCATACCACAGTAAAAAAATAAAAAATAAATAAATAAAATGACGAAACCAGCAAATTAAATTAGAAACATGGTTCTTGAAGAACGTTGGTGACCAGTGTCTGAGTGATTGCTGCTGAGCCTCTGCTGATGCCCGTAAGTGGCATAATTACTGCACTGCCAGAGATGGCTTCTCTCCAGTCGGGTGCCCCTCCAGCCCCAGGTCCGGGTGAGAGCTGGCAACTGTATACCACAGACTCGGGCGCTTCGAGAGTCCGAGTCTGTCCCTGTCTTAGGGTGGTCTGAGGATTTAGGTGTTGTACGCTGCTTTGCACAGTCGATCTTCAGTCTTTGTGGGCGATGCAGGGCTTGCGAGCCCCATGTGGCTCTCGGCCTGGGTGGGCAGACTTTTGGGTGCACATGCTTCATCACTGTCAATGCGCCCTGAGTAGGCCCCTGCGCCTCCAGTTGCCTGTCTCTCCTTACTCTCTTCCTGGGCTCAGCCACGATGCTGGTCATGGATAGCTGGTCACTGCAACTTTTGCGTCGCGGTGAGTGTCAGTAGATTTGACCGGGATATCCCCCACCGGTCCAAAAGGGGGGGGAGGAGGGGAGGTAGGGGTGCAGTCGAACCCAGCCCAGAACCAGAGCATGGAAGGATCGACAGCTTCTCCCTTGCTCCATTCCCAGCAGGCCACAACAGGACTCTCAGGCATATAGCAGGACAAGTCCTCATTTGAGGTAACAGACAGCTTGCCCGGGGTCCACTCAGAGTGGGTTGTGGTAGCCAGTAAGTCAGGTGTAAGTAATACCCTTTTCACGATTATTAATGCAGGAGCTCAAGTTTTTCACGTCTGGCTAGCTTGAAGGCAGGCCCGGACTGGCCATCGGACATACCGGGCAAATGCCTGGTGGGCCGCGATGGCCGTGGGCCGAGGCAGAGGCCGGCAGATCACAGGATCTCCCCTGCCAGCCTCTGCAGGGCCAGCGCTGTCCGAGCGCCGACCCTGCTGCGTGCCTTCATGGGTCGGTGGGGAGATCAAAGATCTCCCTCACCGGCCCAGAGGCAATTATAAGCGGCCGCCGGGTGGGGAGGGAGTGAGGGAGGAGATGACCGGCGGAGCTCTAGCCAGCAGCTCCGCCGGGTCCTCTCGCGGGATTCTGAGCGTTGCCACGGTAACTCAGATCTCGCAAGAGTGAACTCTAGCCTGCAGGATAGAGTTCACTCTCACCACTAAGACCACCAGGAAAGGAAGCATGGCAGCACGGCACCCCCCCACCCCTCCCCCATGGAAGCATCCCCTCCCCCCCTCCCAGGCTAAAGGTAAGAAGGTGGGGGGGTGGGATATAACTATAATTATTAATAAAAAATATATTTAAATTTAAATAAAAAATAAATTCTCACTCACACAGCACCCCCAGACGCAGACAGCACCCACACACACATATATATATATATATATATATATATATATATAAATAAAATAAAATAAAATAACCCTCAGTGAGTTAAAGAAAATTAGAAACCTAGAATGTGACGGCAGATAAAAACACCCACACCCACACCCACACACACACACACACACACACACACAATACGTCCAAATATATATACACACACACAACAGCACCCCACACACTGCACCACTACACACATTACGCTCCAGATACACGCTAGATCACTTACCCTATATACCCTCTTAATCCTCTACACACACAAACACACACACAATCTCCTATACACACTAAGTCCTTTACACACTAGATCTCCTACACACACACACACACACACACACACTGCCCCTAGCCACACATCTTACACCACAAACACAAATGAAATTGACCTATTTACACAACACCAAACCACACTCTACACACACGCAATCCCACAAGCAGGCTCCAAACACATGCACCAATCACTTTCCTGGCCCTTTTGTCCTCTGGTATCCCACTTGTGGAGACACCAAAGGCAATTTAAAAGCAAACACAGCGCAAGCATGTTATTAAATTTGCTTGCGCTGCGCAGAACAAATTCAGGGCCTTTTTCTAATGCTAAAGCTCTTCAGCGGGGCTCTGCGCATTGAACTAACATGCTCACTTTGAGAGGGGGCGTGCTTGTCATTAGTCATGACAAAAACACACCTTCTCTGGCCCGCCCCCTACTTAGGGGGCCGCTCTGGTTGAAAAATGCCCGGGCCTAATTTTTTTCCCAGTCCGGCCCTGCTTGAAGGTCAGGCCCCGCCCCCCGTTATCATACTTTTTCAGCAAGAACATCAAGTGCTTCAAACTGGGTTTTTTTTGTCTTCTTTTGGATCAATCGCAAAAAACAAATGTGAGGAAGACTAAACTTGATGGACGCAAGTCTCTCTTCAGCTTTTTTTTTTTTTTTTTACCAAGAGAGAAATCTAAATGCATTCTTCCTGGAAAATAAGTTTCTAAATAAAAAAAATAACCCTGTATCAACACATTTTTCTTCCAGCACAAGTTATCCATTTTTAATATAGTTTTCCTTCGTATAGGTATAGCTGGATATCTGTGCCATGTTTTCATGGCGTTAAGGGCTTGCTCTGGTGTATGAAGATGTTATGAAGAGGTTATTTGAATTTGCATTCCAATTATTTCATTTTAAAAGGGCGTTCAATAACTTCCTCAATCCTTTTAGAGAAGTTCTCCAAAAATATACACTTGCAAATACTGTAAACCTTTTTTTTTGCTTGCCTTTGTTTTTGAATTGACCAAATAAGCTTGGGGTTCTATTCACTAAACACTAAACTGGACGACAAAATTGGCATCAAGACAACTTTAGCTGAATGAAGCAGTTTTGATGTATAGATAGATCATGGCCCTGCAGTCTCACTGCTCATTCTCTTCCATTCAGGAATTTAATCAAGTTTTTTTTTTATACAGACCTATAAAGCAGAGCAGGAGATAAAAACTTCTAAAACAAGTTAACCCCGTAAAGGACACAGCTTCAAATGCTTGTCTTGCACTTAAGGACACAAGTAATTTTCAAATTTTTTGCTATTTATTGCACCAACACATATTATATACTTTTTTTTTTTTTTTAAAGGACAAAAAGGGCTTTAAATCGATGTAACATATACATATATAAATGCTTATTTATTATAAAAAAATACAAAAAAATGAAAAATATTGTTTTTTTACAGTTTGTGCAATAATAATGTGTGCATAATTAGTGCAGGTTAAGGAAAATAATTAAACAAATTTAGTTATGATTTACAGAATATATAATGTGTCTAGGATTTTAAGGTTTTTTTGGTAGTTACAGGTCACAAAACACAAGGAGTAAAATAAACTTTTACTGTGGAGCGATTTTTGAATTTGGTATGTTTGTCTTGTAAGCTTAATAGCCATCAGAGAAAACAAAAGTGCCACACAAAAGTATATATTTATATAAAGCAGACATCACAGACTATTTAACTACGGTTATGTTGACACTTTTTACGTAGCCATTTCACCGCCAATCTCTGCTAAATATTGAAGTAACATTTTTTTTTTGGGTTTTTGACACAAACTTAGAACAAAGAACTTCTCATGTGTATTTCGTAAAGCTTGTGTGTGCTATTCCTGTACAAAATTTTGTGTTCAGCTACATCTGCTGAGTTCGACGATAACCCCATTGTATGTCTTTGGCACTTTTTCGTGAAGCTACAATGCCATATAGGAGACCTGTCCATTTTAGTATTTACAGTAGCATTTTGAGAGACAGATTTGATGGGCCTATGTTTTAATTTGGGGCATTATAGCAGTTTGACTACAACCAAGCATTCTGCTAGAATTTCCTGCTGCTCTATTACATTGTCTGCCTACCTTTAAGTCCTCAGAAATAATCACCCCTAAATCCCTTTCCTCAGATGTTGAGGTTAGGACTCTATCAAATATTCTGTACTCTGCCCTTGGGTTTTTACGTCCAAGATGCATTATCTTGCACTTATCCACATTAAATGTCAGTTGCCACAACTCTGACCAGTTTTCTAGTTTACCTAAATCATTAGCCATTTGGCTTATCCCTCCTGGAACATCCACCCTGTTACCTATCTTAGTATCATCAGCAAAAAGACATACCTTACCATCAAGACCTTCTGCAATATCACTAATACAAATATTAAAGAGAATGGGTCCAAGTACAGATCCCTGAGGTACCCCACTGGTGACAAGCCCAAGCTTCGAATATACTCCATTGACTACATCCCTCTGTTGCCGGTCACTCAGTCACTGCCTCACCCATTCAACAATACTGGAATCCAAACTTAAAGATTGCAGTTTATTGATAAGCCTTCTATGTGCAACAGTGTCAAAAGCCTTACTGAAATCTAGGAAAGCAATGTCTACTGCACCACCCTGATCTATTATTTTAGTTACCCAATCAAAAAAATCAATAAGATTAGTTAGGCATGATCTCCCTGAAGTAAACTCATGTTGTCTCTGATCTTGAAATCCATGTGTTTTTAGATGTTCAACAATCCTATCCTTTAACATGGTTTCCATCACTTTCCCCACTACTGAAGTAAGGCTTACTGGCCTATAGTTGCCCGACTCCTCCTTATTACCTTGTGAATGGGCACAACATTCGCCAACTTCCAATCTTCTGGGACTACTCCTGTTATCAATGATTGGTTTTGCTAGTACACCACTAAGCTCTTTTAATAGCTTTGGGTGTATTCCATCAGGTCCCATTGACGTATTTGCCTTTACTTTTGACAGTTGAAATAGAACCTCTTCCTCTGTAAACTCACGTGTACTAAATAACTCATTTATCCTTTTTCTTAACTGAGGTCCCTCTCCTTCATTTTCATCTGTAAATACCGAACAAAAATATTAATTGAGGCAGTCAGCTAGACCTTTATCCTCTTCTACATACCTTCCTTCTTTTGTTTTTAATCTAACTAATCCTTGTTTTACTTTTCTTTTCTCATTTATGTATCTAAAAAAAGTTGTGTCCCCCTTTTTTACTGACTGTGCTATTTTCTCTTCTGTGTGTGATTTGGAAGCTCTTATAACTTGCTTAGCCTCTTTCTGCCTAATCTTATAGATCATTCTGTCTTCCTCACTGTTTTTTTTATAATTACTAAATGCTAACTTTTAGTTTTTTACTATTTTGGTTACATCTGCGGAGTACCACAGCGGTTTCTTGAATTTTTTGCTTTTACTGACAAGCCTAATGCAATTTTCTGTTGCCTTCAGTAGTGCAACTTTTAAATAATCCCATTTCTCTTGGACGCCATTTAAATTGCTCCAGTTTGATAATGACTCCTTTACACATATTCTAATTTTAGAAACGTCTGTTTTTCTAAAGTCTAAAACGTTTGTTTTTGTGTGGTGTGACTCAGTCACTGTTCTTATATTAAACCACACTGATTGATGATCACTGGATCCTAAACTTTCACCTACAGTAATATCGGATACCAAATCTCCATTTGTTAACACTAAATCTAGTATGGCCTCTTTACGAGTTGGCTCCTCAACGACTTGTTTTAGAGACAATCCCAGTAGGGAGTTTAGAATATGTGTGCTCCTGGCACAAGCAGCTAGTTTTGTTTTCCAATTCACATCAGGAAGATTAAAGTCACCCATGATGATAACTTCCTCCTTCATTGTCATTTTAGCTATTTCCTCAACTAGTAGATTATCTAACTCTTCAATTTGTCCTGGGGGCCTATAAATCACACCTACACGAATTACTGTGTGATTACCAAATTCTAACGTAACCCAAACGGACTCTATGTTCACCTCACTAACTTTTATTAGGATAGATTTTATGCTATCCTTCACATACAGGGCCACACCTCCCCCTTTCCTGCCTTCCCTGTCTTTTCTATATAAAGAGTACCCTGGTATTGCTATGTCCCAGTCATTATAGCTGTGAGTTCTCAAACGCCAGTGGTGTTTTTCCCTTTAGGGCCATCATGATTTGTATCTTATTATGCACGGTCACATAGCGCAGTATGACGTATAGTGTCGCTGTGTTTGAGTGTGTGCTGGTTACTCGGTAGATCCTGTCCAAGACAATTTTCTTGGATATGACGTTTGGTAAGATTGTGGATAGCAAGCGCCTCATATAGTGTGGCAGCGCCTCGGTAAGGCCCTGGTGGGGTCTCCCTGTATTTTAATATGTGTTTTGCGCGGACGGTCTTCTAGGGACATCAGTTTGGAGGTGCATTACGGAGTCCTGGAGGGTGGTTATATTAATTTGGACATCAGTTATGTTTTCTCCTGCATGTTTGACACGGTCACTTGTCGTAGTGTCCCCTTTAATCCTGGTGACATCAGCTGCCAGCAGCTTGTGGATATCTGCAAGAAGGGTCTTGAGATCACGATTGGTGGTCGAAATCAAGTCATCGGGGGATCGTGGAGGTAAGGCTGGTTCTTCTTGGAGTGTCCCTGTGGTGTTTGGTTCCCCACATTCCTGGTCCCAGGTGGAGGAAGAATCTGGTGGGTGCTCTGCTCGTGCGGGCTCTGGTTGTGCCGTCCTTTTAAGTATCTCCCCTATATCCCTGCTGGGTGTCGTTCTAGCCACTTTTGAAGTGCGGTGGCTCATGTTTAGTGTGCAGGATGGGGTGCTAGGTATGTGTGGTTCTGTGGTGGCTGCGTGCAACTCACCCGGACCGCTGAGCATGGCCTCAAGGCTCTGTAGGGGTTACGTGCAGTAGGCCGCAGCTTTGCACCTCTGTCTGGGCTGCTTCGGGGCCTGACAGAAAGGCATCAATAGGTTCAATGCGCCCTCAGGATGAAGGGCGATCCGGGTATGGAGTCGGATGGACTTTGGTTGAGGGATATCTGGCTGGATAGTGCAAACTGCAGGGGAGCTAGCAGAGATGGCATCTGATCACGATGGCTGGCAAGCTCAGTCACCTTGAACCATCCTGGTTTATTCCAAACATCGCCTGGACTTCATTTTCCACAAAGGGTAATGTACCACATAGGTTGTACCTCATTTTTGCTCCTAAGCTTGTATGTGACTTTCCATTTAACTGCACTTATTTTATAGACTGTGCATTATATTATTTGTTTCTGTGTATATATTATAACACACACACGACATTGTCCTACAAATATATTCTAGACTGGGGATAATTAACGCTGTTATAAGGGCCATTAAAGAGCCTCCATTACATGTGAGTGCAATTATATTCACTTACTTGAGTGGCCCATACTATCCTCATTTACTACACTATATACAGTTTTTTCTGTTTATTTAATATGTTGGAATATTCACCTGAATCAAGAGATAAACTGCATATCCTTAAGCAGGGATTGAACTAATTAAGCACATACAATCACAGCTATTCATTAGCTCCCAACATTGTGAATGCATCTTTTTTTCTACCATACCCCATTCCATCAATATACTACACTATAGGATCTTCCACTGTCCCATTCTTCTCATTTCATATACAACCAGAGGACATATCAAGGCACTGCTCCCACTTCTTCTCATAATTTGAGTTCTGTGTGGTTATTCAGTCCTTGAATGTTAGACTTAAACTCATCCCCTATGATCTTTTGGTATTTTTGAAGGCAACTTCTTACATGGCTTTCACATTATGGCTTATTTATGCTCCAGTAATCCTAGATTTTTTACATGTATTAAACAAAACAAAACAAAAACACTAGTGTTATGGCTTAAACATTATCTATTTAAACGGATAGCCCAAACATATTTAAATTGGGCTCTGGGTCGCATTACTTGGAAAAGATTTCCATTTAACTAAAATGATTAACTACAAATCTTGGAGTATATCGAGCCAGAACCCATCGTGGACGGCTATAGAGATTTACAGAACCGGATTTTCCCCCTTGGCTAATACAGTTATGTAATACCATAATGGGTTCGTTTTTTTTTTTTTTCTTTAAGCTAGATCACCATTTTGTATCACTGTTGATAGAGGGGCTATTTAGTGTATGCAGCATTTCTTCTCTTACAATGGGATCTGGGAAGATTGTCCCAGATCCCAACCCAGATAATCAAAAGTGTATAAATTGACTTCAGGTAAATAGGACTGGCCAAAACTTCTTGCAGAAGGAACATGCGAGTGAATTCTCTTGAAGCAAAGGGTTTCTATCCGAACAACTCTAAACCTGTATCATTACATTTCTAGATAAAACATAGCTAAATAGAAACTGCCTAGTGGAGTTTATTTGTTGTGAAACGTGCAGATGCTTACCTTTAGCCAAGTCCCAGAAGAAGTGACAAAGAGAAATGAACTGTAAGAGGAGGGGAAGGACTTTCCCTTTCAGCCACAGGTTTACAACACAAACTAAACTTCAGCATGTTGACCTTTTGTTCCTCTCCCACAGGCTAAAATTACCAAGTTAAAGGACCACTATAGGCAGCCAGACCACTTCAGCTTAATGAAGTGGTCTGGGTGC
Organism: Pelobates fuscus; assembly: GCF_036172605.1. Classification (NCBI taxonomy): domain Eukaryota; kingdom Metazoa; phylum Chordata; class Amphibia; order Anura; family Pelobatidae; genus Pelobates; species Pelobates fuscus. The sequence goes on from NC_086321.1 coordinate 132,196,612, forward strand.
CAGGTCCATCAAGGATTAACCCTTTCTGCTGTAAACATAGCAGTTTCAGAGAAACTGCTATGTTTATAATAGGGTTAATCCAGCCTCTAGTGGCTGTCTCATTGACAGCCGCTAGAGGTGCTTCCGCGCTTCTCACGGATTTTCACAGTGAGAAGACGCCAGCGTCCATAGGAAAGCATTGAGAATGCTTTCCTATGGACTGGCTGAATGCGCGCGCAGCTCATGGGCATTCACCCGAGGAGGAGGAGGAGGAGAAACCCCGCCCGGCGCTGGAGAAAGAGGAAAATTAATCCCCTTCCTCACCCTATAGCCCGGCGGGAGGGGGCCCTGAGGGTGGGGGCACCCTCAGGGCACTATAGTGCCAGGAAAACGAGTGTTTTCCTGGCACTATAGTGGTTTTTTTAATGTTACAGAAATTCTCTTATTACATTACAGACTGTTGAAGAACCAGGGACCATATTTTGATGAGAAGTGCAGAGAGAACATTCACCTAATGTATTGTTTTTTTATGGCTGGAAAAGCGTCATGTAACAGACCTGAAACACAGTCAGTTTTCCTTATTGTTTGAAATTTTATTTATTCAGTCTCCTTCCCCCCATTTGCTTGGTTTAGTCTTTTCTTTCATTTTGTTTCCCTTACACAGATGTGGCCCAGTGTCAGGATCGGGACAGGGATCCAACACGCAGAGTACAAACAGGTGGTAGGTACGTATACCGGACCTTAGAATGGCCGGACTAACGTAAGGAGTAAGCAAAGAATGGTCAGAGACAAGCAGAGGTCGGGGGAACGAGAGAGCAGGTAAGCGAGAGACAAGCAGAGTCAAAGGGTAATAGAGATAAGCAGGGTAGAACAAACAAGCCGGGTCAGAACCAAAGAGACAAATAGAAAACAAGAGCACTGAGTGACTAGACAAGCTAGAACCACGACAGGGCAATGAACAAATGCAGAAAGCCCTACTTTATACCCTGGTTCTAGATAGGAATCACGCCCCCGACGAGTCCTGATTCGTGCTCGGGACTTGATTGACAGGTCGGAACGGATTGTCGTCATGACGTCGGCTACTGAGCGCCGCGTCATAAAAGGAAGCGGATTCCTCGCGGCCGGCGTGTAAACGGCCGAGAGAACTGCGAGGAACGAGTGAGTCAGCCCCTCTGAGAGGATGAACGTCTAAGTGTCTCACCTCCTCCGAGGTAGAGACAACAGGTACCCTGACACCCAGACAGACATCCCATGTGTTCCCTATTAAGGGTTAATAAGTATATAGGGGTGTATATAAAAAAAAAATACCCCTTTCTGTCTCATTAGAGATATCTTTGCCAGAAGCTCAAGGAAGCAGGCTGAAGGGTCAGTGTTAGGACCCGCTTAGGGGGGTCTGCCTTGACGTTGGCAGGCGGGCATTCCCGCCAATGGCCATTGGAGCAACTAAATGACCTCTATTTGTCTAAATATACAAAGGGATTAAGGAGAAAGCGCAGGTAACTTTTTCTTTTCCAGACAGACACTGCCATCAATGCAGTGTTTTATTTAATAGATCATCACCTTTCGATTCAAATTTTCAGGCTTACAACTGGTTACATCAGGGATACCAGCATTAGACTTCCAATGTATGCCAAAAGTGAGCGACTAATACATTCAACTATTATTCATGTGGATTTATTTCCTTTTCAGTTGGGGTTGGTGCACATTTTTTATTTTTGTGTACATTATTAAGATATTCAAATCTACACAGGCCTTTCATGGAAACCTTCCAGTATGAGATACCCCTGTTATTTATACATATTAGATATGTGATTTAATGTGGTTTGGGCCACATGAATTGTATGTTTATTTGTGCTACTTTTAAAGATAATCTAACTGAAAAACGATCGCCAATAGACGTAAACCAACAAATCAATGGAGATAGAGGGATGAACTCCACCATGATCATTTCAGATCTGCTTTGCATTCACTACTTTAAATATTTGCTCCTCTTTTATTTGTTTCTCCTCCTGTCCACCGTATTAAACCTAGGTGAATGCTTGTGGGTTTTGTTTTTATAAATTATTTATTTTTGTTGTGCATCAAGATACAGCTAAGCTCATAGTGCCACAACAGCAACAATAACCACAGTAGTGAAGAAGCAAAAAAAAAAAACGTGTGACAGTCGATTAATTGGAGAAATAGTAGTGTGGCATGCTTGCCGCCTGAGTGGAGTCTTTGGCTCTTCTCTCCCGGGACCTTAAAGAGGGCCGGTACCTCACTCACTGGGAATTCTCCCCACCATTGTACAAAATCTCGGGCCCGAAGATGCTCCGGAGCCAGGGGAAGTCCATGGGTGATAACGCTGCTGGTCGAAGTTAGCTCAGTTCTGGCCTCAATTATGAAGGTGCTCCAAGAAGTCCTGGCAGATCTCTTAAAATTTAGCGTTGAAACATTCTCTCCATGTTTGAACAGACAAGCCCTCCTCGGATTGTGAAGGCAGCGATATGGCATCCATCTTAGGCGTGCACTGCAGTTGTCGTTTCAAGAGATTCCGCTGTGGTGACGAGGTGAGTATTCCCCACTGGTCCATAGGAGTGGCAGCAGGGCTGTCTTTATACAGAGTGTGCCCTGCGCCGGGGGATCAGCCGCAGGTCAAGCCAGTCTGCATGGTTGGACTGAGTGGTCTCCTTGTGCAACGGCACAGTTCAGGTATCCTTGTACTTCTGCTTGGTTGCAGATCAGGTTGACGGTCACAGATTGGTTCATCCAGAGCAGATTGAGGCAAAATAGGCTTATATGGTACTAGAATATACCGGAGCTGTTAGAAAGCACGTTCGTCCATCTTGGCTGTTCAGCCCCGTCCCCCAAAAGCTTGTGTTTTTAGATGCATCCTGCATCACTGTCAAATCTTTCTGATATAGATATGCTATGAATATGTTGATAAGTACAGAGCACAAAGTTTGAAACAAGGGCTAAGGATCAATACATTAAAAATCTACTGCAGAACAATGGCTATTTTCTACATTTCCACTACACCCTGGGTTTGTAGTAAGTCAAAGCACATCAGAAAAGCACCTTAACCTGTGTTCTATATAGAATCCTTTTGACATTTTCTAATTATGGACACTGTTTTCCACCCATTTCTATGGGTGTGTGAAGTACTTTTCTTCTAGGTTTATCTAACCCTGTCTTGCAAGGTATAGGAGAGAAAGGGAAAAGCAAAAGCACTCACACTTGGTATTACATACTCTTTTGTAGGAACAGAGGTCAGCAGCTGAGAAACAAGTTTAAATATGCTGCTCCTCGGTGTACTGAAGCCATTGTTTTTACAGTGTTTACTACCAAATTCACTGGGACATTATTACCATTTATATAGCGCCAACAGATTCCGTAGCGCTTTACAATATTATGAGAGGGGGGGGGATTTAACTATAAATAGGAAAATTACAAGAAAACTTACAGGAACGATAGGTTGAAGAGGACCCTGCTCAAACGAGCTTACATTCTATAGGAGGTGGGGTATAAAACACATTAGAACAGGAAATAGCAATCAAGTAAGGTGGGAGTGAAGCAGAGCTGGAGGAGAGAGTAAAGTGCTGCCCTTTAGGAGAGAGCAAGAGACAGGTATGTAAGGTAGAGGTTACTAAGGGAGGCCATAAGCTTTTCTAAAGAGTTTTAAGGCACTTCTTAAACAGTTGAAGATTAGGGGAGAGTCTGAAGGCGGTAGGCAGGCTATTCCATAGGAAGGGAGCCGCCCGCGAGAAGTTCTGCAAGGGTGAGTTGGCCGTACGGGTGCGAGCAATGGAAAGGAGAAAGAGCATACCTATGGATCTGTGAAGAGATATAAGAGGGTCTAGAATTGTTCAGTGCATTATAGGTATGGGTTAGCACTTTGAATTGACTCCTATAGGATACAGGAAGCCGATGTAAGGACTGACAGAGGGGCGAGGTGAGAGAGGACCGACTAGAGAGGAAAATCAGTCTGACGGCAGCATTCATTACAGACTGTAGAGGGGCAATACGGCTTTTGGGAAGACCAATTAGGAGAGGGTTACAATAATCCATGCGGGAAATTACTAGAGCATGGACAAGCTCCTTGGTAGCATCTTGTGTAAGAAAGGGGTGGATGCGGGCTATGTTTTTAAGATGGAGTCTACAGGATTTGGCAACACACTGGATGTGTGGCTCAAAGGTGAGGCCAGAGTCAAGTATGAAGCAAAGACAGAGCGCGTGAAAGGATGGACTTATGTGGATACCACTAACTTGAAGGGAGAGAGAAAGAGGAGGATCAGTATTAGGAAGAGGAAAGACAAGGAGCTCAGTTTTAGAGAGATTGAGATTCAGAAAGCGGGAGGACATCCAGTCAGAGATGGAAGAAAGGCAAGCAGTGACACGTTACAGGAAGGCAGGGGAGAGGTCCGGGGTGGAGAGACATATCTGGGTGTCATCAGCGTACAGGTGATAGTGGAATCCAAAAGAGGTAATAAGTTTGCCAAGAGAGGCATTATAAAGAGAAAATAGAAGGGGACCAAGGACAGAACCTTGGTGGACTCCAACCGAGACAGTGTCACGTATTCATCCGCTTATAGAAATGTGGTTAATGACATTTACTGTCCACACAGGAAAAGTTGTGCCGAGCAGCAACCTAATCCACAGAAGGGTTAAAGCTGAGCAGCAATTATGCAAATGAAACCTGGTAACTGACTTTGGGGTCAAAGGCCGGTTACAGCCTATCAGAACAAAAGGAGGGGTATTTAGGCCCAGTTCTCATCCTGCTCAGTGCCCGGTCATGGTTTCCCTTGTGGTTGTCCGAGAGCGCGTTCCTGTTATTAGTTTTCTACCTGGTTTTTTACTTCGGCTTTGTTTATTGACTTCTCTATATTCTGGTATCCTTACTCCTGGCTTTCCATATCGCTGCGTCCCTTTCTGTGTTCCCTGACCTCGGCTAGTATTTTGACTATTCTATGTACGTTAAATCCGGCCATTCTAAGGACCGGTAATACGTTACTTATTTGTCATCCCTGCTACACAGTTCTACGTGCTGGATCAAACAGTAATCTTGACAGACAGGACGAGAGGAGGAGGGATCATTAGAAAAGGAGACACTGAATGAGCATTGGGAGAGATAAGAGGAAACCACAAGCCACCTCTTGTTCAGTAGCCAGGGAGAAAGTCTGAAGGGTAGGAAACTCATGATCAACGAGTGGTTGAGAAAGAGAACGGCAAGGTGGAGATAATTCTTTCTTTAGCTGTTCAATCTTGTCGGTAAAGTAGCATGCAAAGCTATCGGCTATAAGGTTAGTTTGGGGGGGTGGCCACAGCAGGGCGAAGAAGAGAGTTAAAGGTCTTAAAGAGACGTATGGAATTGTGGGAGCATGAACTAATGAGAGAGGAAAAGTATGACTGCTTGGCGAGGGCGAGGGCAAGGGCTGCGCTTTATGAATACAATATGAATCTATAATGTTGAAAGTCTGACTGGGTGCGAGACTTCCTTCAGGAGCATTCAGCACAATGGGAGAAACTTTGCAGGTAGCGTGTTGATTTAGTATGCCATCGTTGGGGGTGTGTGCTCTTTGAGGTGCATGTTTGGAGCGGTGCTGCAGCGTTCAAGGCAGAGGTGAGGGTAGGGTTATATGTGGAGATGACAGGAGGGACAGGAGAGGGAAGGGATGGATAGCAGTTGTGAATCAATATCAGCCGACAATAAAATTAAAGTTCCTCCTGAGTTGAAGAGGGTTAGGCTGAGGTTGTTGGGCTAGGGGGTACTCGAGGGCCAACAATAAGAGGTGGGGATCAGCGAGAGGAAATGGAGTGTTGCAGATATTAGCTACTGTACATGCATAAGAGAAAATGCGGTCGTGGGTATTGCCAGCTACATGGGTGGGAGAATTAACCCACTGCGATTGCGCGAGGGAGGAAATAATTGAAAGTAGTTTAGAGGCTGCTGAGGTCATAGGTGGGTTAATGGGAATATTGAAGTCCCCGAGAATTAGGGATGGAATATTAGAAGAGAGGAAGTACGGTAGCCAGTGGTCAAGGAAGGGGAGAGGGGAACCAGGGGGACGATAAACAAAGGCAATGTTAGCAGAGAAGGGTTTTGAAAAGGCGAATCAAATAAATTTCAATAATGGGAAAGAGAGGGAAGGGGGGGTTGGGCAGTTTTAAAGGAGCAGTGGGGTGAAAACAGAAATTCTACACAACCACCTTTACTCTCAGCCTGTCTTGGGTTATGGGTAAAGTGAAGACCACCAAAGCATAGTGAGGCAGCGGTAGCAGTATCAGAGGGAGAGAGCCATGTTTCTGTTAGAGCAAGTAGGTTTAGGGAGTGGGAGATAAAATGGACATGGAGTTGATTTAACGCTGCTGCACACAGAGCGTGCATTCCACAGAGCAGCTTTAAAGTAGGAATTATAGTGAGAGTTACATGGAATGGATATGAGATTGTTGTGGTTTCTGGTGTTAGCACCAGTTGGCTTAGTAGAGGAGGGACCAGGGTTTGGCGAGACATTACCAGCTGCTAGGAGCAGTAGGGTGAAAAGGAAGAGAAGGTGGGAGTAAGATTTAAATGTTTGGGATGAGAGCTTTTATTTAGGGGATTTAGGAGGAGTTTGTGGAGAAAGGCTGGATAAATATGAGTAAAGTGCATGTGATGTATACAGAGATGAGGGAAGCAGAGAGGGAGCAATGCAGATGGTGTCAGCAGGAACAGGTAAGTAAAAGGATAGAGAGATTTTAATAATTAGGGAAATTAGGGAGAAAGTGAAAAATAGAAGTGAAGACATTATTAGGAGAATAGGTGCTGTGTTTTTAAAATATGGAGAATTGAGCTGTGAAAATCGTAGGTGAGGTTAGGAGGGTTAAGGATTAAAAAGATATTCATTGTGTGAATTAAGCATATGGATCTAAATAACTGCACAGAGCGATGGAAAAATATGAATATCTGCAAATTGGGGCAGCTGGCCGGTTCTCCATTAGTAGGGATGTGGGACATGTGATATTGCCACAAAATTAGTAACTTTCCAATGTAAATAAATCAGAGGACAACCTTAGATTTACTGTAAAAAAGGAACATGTATTTAAAATAAAAAGACAACTACCAATAGCAGGAAACACAGATGGTTGAAATGCGTAGCTTGTGAGTTAATGGAAATGTACACAACAGATTTAGAAAACAAGAGTCAAAACTCACTTCTCCCTGAAGGTTTCTTTTTCTTGCTCGCTCCACATATTCATGACTTGCCGGTCTTTGTACACCTTCATGGGGTCGTCCATTAGGCCATTCATGTTGATGAACTTGATTCTCTGCTGCTCTGCATCAAACAGCATGGGTGGGATGACAGCCAACTGGCGCATCTGCTTCTCCAGGTTCTGTAGAAGAGTTGGCTGTTAGCAGACCTAAGCACTCTACATGTACAGCGCTGGCAGTGCAGCAATTAAACAAACTTAACAGAAACTGCTCGTCCCATGCTGCATGCATTACTAGATAGGGGTTAGGCAGCTTTCAATCATTCAATGTCTTGTATAGGCATTGGCAACTAACTGATCAAGGCAAAAACCAAAAGGTAAAATAAATACTTTGCATGTTAGGCAGTTTCATGTTTTCACAATTGTGTGTTGTAGAACTTTTAATATTACGATTTTTTATTTATTTTTATCAAACCAGCAAATTTTACATTATTGAAAACACTGATACACTTGGTCAGTAGCGGTCAATGGTGACCCGGCTACTTTGCCTAACCTGAAGAAAGCTGTGTGACAAACTCCCCTTGAGTTTGCCACGAGCTCCTGGAGGAGCCTGCTTGCCAGCCTCCTGCCCACAGACTATGGGCCCTGCAGGGAAACCTTTAAAAGACTATTTAACTGGCTTATTAGAACTATGGATTCCGTTCGGTAGTAGTTCGTTGTTAAACTACCGAACTTGACTGACCGTTAGCACGGATTTCATGGAACTGTTTTGGGCATAGGACCATGTGCACGGTCGGTCAAAATTATGACTTCCATGAAAATCACGAACCCCTGAACCAACCTGGGTGATTTTTGCATATGTTGGTCACCCAGATTGGGGATGTAACTTTTGTGGGGGTTGTATGTGTTTTGGGGGTATTTTTGAGGTTTTGTTACATTGCCTGTTTCTGTACTGAGAGATAATTCAATTATATGTTCGTGTGCTCAGGTTATTATCTCTCAGGCACAGGGGAGGAGTATGTTAGATGTTTGCTTGTAACTAGTCTCCTCTCAGGTCCAGGGGGAGGGATTATCCTGTTTTGTGTGGGAATGTTATGGGCGTGTTTGACTGTCTAAATTGTATAAAAGCATTCCAGCTTGTACTTCCAGAACTATGTGTCGTCTGGTTACTGGGAGGGGAAAGGGCTAATAACTACTCCAGCTTGTTTCAGTGTGGAAGATTCAACGGGGAAAGCCCTTGTAAGGACTACAGCTCCCAGGACTGAGTGTCGTCCAGTGCCTGGGAGTGGATAGAGAGAGTTCCCCATTCAGTTCCAGGACGGTGTGGTTCCAGGACCCCAGTCAAGTCTCAGCGACTGGGGGCAGGAGTGCTGAGGTTTATCCCCTGTTCCAGCTTGGAAGCGGTCCTTGGCGGAGGTACCCAGCTGGGGTACAGTGAGCTCTGTTGCAAGCTGCATTGTAAAAAAGATGCTATTTTTGAGCAAGAAATTGTTAGAATGGAAGGCCAAATAGGAGGGGAGCTTTAAAGAGGTATCGGTTATTTGTAGGTTTTACAGTGGGATGAGGGACGATTGCGTTTAGGCTCAAATAGAGTTTTACGTACGATGGTGAAAGAATAGGAAAGTTTAGAATTAGTGATGGTCACAGCTAAAGTCTGTGAGCATGAAACTAAAAATCAGACCAAAAAAGGAGCGGAATCAATGTGTCCCGGAGGGTAATAAATTATCACATAAAAAAAAAAAAAAAAAAAATGTATTCAAGGAGAAATATAAGGGGGGTTGTCTGCTCGCATTTCTACACAATTATTATTTACCTGTCTTGTTACCCAGTCTATGTTTCTTTTAATATTCCAATGGTTTTGAAGAAACGTGTTATGCAAGAGTTGTTGCTAATTGATCCATTTCATACTTGTGGATAAGCAACAGATGACACATGAAAAATAATATGTACGTTACCACCCACAATCCTTTGTTGCAGTGGAATCATTGCCTTCTGTGGCTTTTTCCATTGCGTGGTGTGGGATGCGTGTCTGACATCCACATATGCTTAGGTTTTGCTCATATTCTGGGTTCAATCAGGCAGATTAAATACAACAGTAAGAGAGTCAGGGTTACACGCAGCACAAGGAAGCCTTACCTCCTGCTCTGAGAGGCCGTCAATAATTTCTGACACTTCGTGTTCGCTGCGTGCTGCAGATAAGGACAGGCTGCTTCCCCTCTGTCCTACCCTGCTGAGAGATGGAATTGAAATGTTCAATCACATGCACTGATGCATGAACAGGTTATATGGATGAGCGACCTAACATAACCACTGCAGGCATTCACAGGATTCTTGTTATCCAGAAACCTTTTCTGGCTATTACAATAGCTCTAAAATCTGCCTCTTTGACATGATTTAAACTAAAGGGTGATGTCGGATAATGTGACAAGCACATTACTGTCCAAACACTTCTCAGACACAACAAGGAGTAGGGAAATGGAAAACGCACGGACTTCAATAAAGTCTAAAGCTGGAGAACAATCATGGATTTTCAAAACACAACCCCACACACCTCTCCACCCAGCTGTTATCAAGCCCAGTTTGGAGTATTTAGCTCACCTGTGTACATAGTACAGAAAATTACTGTTGTAATTACAGTTATATTCATATGTTACTGTTATAGTCATATAGGGTTTTATACAATATTTGTGATGGTTAACAATATTATAATCTTCAATTGACATAGAAAGAGTGTTCCAGGTAGTACTCTTATAGTTAGAGTGCACATGCGATGCCAAGTATTAAAAGGCAGGAAATGTGGACAATTGAGAAGGAAATTGCAATTGTCAAAAGACTTTTTAAAACTTAAGCTATTTTTAAAACACAACTGTTACAACCTGAATCATGCAATTATCTTGTCAGTTTTGCCCAATTCCTGGTCTAGTAATACCTTGGTTTCACTTTCTTGGTAATAATAGGTCATCGAAACATTGTGCTAACCAAAGTACTGAATGTATTTTTGAAAGAGGCTCAAGCTTCTTGGTTCAGAATCATGAAAACTCTGCATGTAAGGAGTATCTCACATCAGCACCAAATACAATCAGCCTTTTTGGCAATGTGGTTTATTTAGGTCCTACTAGATAACATACAGATTACCCTAGGTTACATATGCTGGTAACATCTCCCCATTCTCCCCTATCATTCATGAGAGGATACACCAGCCTAGTCAGAACAAATACTAGCTTTTACTCCAGGTGACCCTGTGCAGCAGACTAGCTCAGGATATTCATCACACACCAACCTCTGCATGCGTTCTTGAAGTTCCCTCTGCTTGCGGATTTCTGGAAATTGCTTTTCGTAATATTCACGGACTTTGCTCTCCTTGGCTCGCCTTCGGGGATTATTTTCAATACGTTCAACCTTCTTCTCCCAGGCCTCCATCAGCTGGTCATATCGTTGACACAGCTTTTGCTCCTACAAATAGACATAACAGTTAGAAGTTCAAAATAAACTATACTCTAGCTGAATCATAGGCAACCTTTGGCCCTCCAGATGTTTTGGCCTATCCCTGCTCTAGCTCATAATAAATCATAGTAGAATAGCCAAACACAGGCCTTTTCTAACATGTAAAAATCTAGTTAAAATTTTTATTTATGGCCATTTTAATAGCAACTGTAATTATTTGAACAATTGTATTTGGTTTTGCTTTATGATCTTCCTTTGTTTTAAAGCAACATTTGATCTAGTCTGTTCTAAAGGCCTGCAAGTCGCTAAATACAGAAACACCTTAAATAAACAGGAAGAACAGGCCAAAACATTTGTGATTATAAGTAAAAAGCTACCATTTTAGACCTCGTAAGGTATATGCATAAATAGCGATTCTGGGGCAAAGCTTTAAATCTGATACATTCAGCAAGAACATTGGTTCCAAGGTGACTCGTCCACATATAAAACAATGCCAGCATTGCTTCTTATACATAGAGCTGACAGTATTGTATGGCTTTATATATTAGAAATATACCCTACACCCTCAGGGTTGATGATTCAATGTACAGATATTAGGTCACAGCACAGTTTATACTCTTGGTAAACAACTTTCTTTCGAACAACGGTAATTACAAGTTGGCTGGGAAATTGAGCTCTTAGCCTTTTAGCATAATTGAAAAATACCACGACAGTTGGCAAACAGATAATTATCTCTTCCCAGGAAGCATGTGATTTATACAGGACTTTTAAGAGACTGCCAAAACTTTACGAGAACCTCTAACTCCTTTATGGAAAAACTGCTGATAAGATTTAAAAAAAAAGAAAAAAAAAAAAAGTTTAAATTCCTTGCTTGGACTAAAACCAAAAGCCTAAAAATGATCAAATGTATTTTATCTGCTCACAAAACCATAGGCTGATTAGTAGACTTGTGTGAAGGGTTATCTCCTTTGGACACTTTATGAGAACACATAACTTCATTTTCCTTTCTTTCTCTCTAAGCCATCAAATAATTATTTTTACAAAGCAATCCCCCCCCCCCCCCCCAACCTTAAAGTGTCAGAATTGCTTTAGGACTTAAAACGGACAATATTTCATCTACATGTCACGCTTGCAAAAGCCAAACTCTTAATAAATGTTTACTGTTCCCCTGCCCAATCCATCGTTTTTAATCTCATCCTCAGTATTTCGGATCATTTAGTTATACAGTCTGTACTCCTGGCTTGCCAGCTCTGGCCATGGGTTGATATTCTTTCAGTAGATCATTCACATGGACCAATTGCCTGGGCTGCACATATCCAATCATGAGACATAGATTGGGAAGTGGCACTTTGTGAACATCCCTGTTAAGGTCTTCCTGGGAGACGCTCGATAAGCAGAAACATTTTGGAGGCCCTGACATCATGGTCACATTTTCTTTTTACACACTCTTCGGTAGGTTTGTAAACTTATAACTAACTATACACATTATCTACATATGCTACAGAATCGAAGCTAAACACTAAAAAATATCATGGTTTTAATTTCTTAAAAGTATATTGAATAAATAGTGTGTGAACTTTAAATCACAGACTGTATATTGAGCCCCACTTTGTAGAATATAAATAAAAAGGGGATTTCCAGGTCTTTGAGGCACGATTATTTAGATTCCAATTGATGTTATATTTCTACACATCCTAAAGCTACCAGAAGCTTAAAATTGTAGTGTAAAATGATGCGGATGGATAGAAGTGGGAAGTTCCCCCAATCCCCCAATCTATTTTTTTCTTATTTTGACATTCTTTATTTTTGCAGTGCAGATATAATAATACAGGTTGGTTTACACAATAGCAAGAATATAGACAGAAATAAAGATCAGAATATGTCAAGAATAATGCACTTTTTATTTTAATAATAAACAAAATATAGGCGATTATGTATTTCTGATAAGCCAACATTACGGAATACATCAATCCTCTTATATCCTCTTCTAATTTAAGCAGAGCATATATTGTACTATGGACCCTATACATTGTGTGATAATCTTAAGCAAAAATCAGTCAGTCAATCAAAAGCAAGATCTGTAGCGAAAAGAAAATATAACAAAACTGTCAACAGTAAGTTAGTGTGTGCCACAGCTTCTGGACAGTGGAAATCGCTGGAATTGCCACAGGCTCATGAAGTAGAACAGCCAAGTCCAGGTTGATTCCCCATAAAGCCTCCAGAGTCCCACTAAGGAAGACAGGGCCAGAGAACCACAATTAACCAGTCTCCAGGCGAGTATGGGCACAATACCTTCTGTGTACCATCTGTGTAAGTGATGCAGAGGAATTCCTGATGCACTCTCACAGAAGGTTGGCGATGAAGGCTTCGGGATCACTCTTAAACTGTACTCTGCTGGCGCAGGCTCAGATCCTGCTGTGAAGTAAGCTGATAATGCTGGTTTTGCATTCTCCAGCAGGAGCCAAAAGTTGGCACATAAGTCAAAGGCATTTCAGGAAAATTATCAGATTTTCAGCAGGTTCTGCCCGCCACATGGCAACTGTCATGTCGCCTGCATCTGCAATTGGTAATGAGTGCAGATCATATGTGTTGTGGGTCCACATGGATCTGTTTACCTGATTGCCAGTGAATGAAGGCAGCGGGATAACTCTCAAGGGCGGGAGGAGGGTTTGTCAGTCAGATTTTGCCTTTTTCCAAGGAACATTGGGTGGAAAGATTGTCTGTCTCTCTCACACTTCTGCTCTCAGGTAGGCCACAATGTTTTTGACTTTGCCTCAAGTATGCTTGGAAGTAGCGGTTAAAAGCACACTGATAAAGCCAGGCAAGTTCCCAAATGTCTCCCAAGTATTTTGCTTCCAATATATCGATAAATGTGATTATAGGGAACTTTTGCACGAAGCTCAGGCAAGACATGTCCATCCAATATGGCGGTCAAGCCCCTCTAAATCATCTTAACCTTGGGTATTCCTGCTTATTAAAATATGGTACATCTTGTAGAAGACAAACATTCTAAGAACAATACAAACTTTGGATGTTTACTATCATCCCCTTACCAAATACCTTTCAAGACCAACTCCAGGACTTCACATAAAAAGAATGTAATAAGGATATTGGCAGGAGACATTTGAAATTCTGCATTTCGTGTGTCAACTGCATTGCATTTTCCATCTTTAATGTATCAGAAAAACTGCCACTAACCATTATCTGCCCTCACTAATCACAAGGTAGAGTAAAAAAAAACTACCTTTTTAGAATCCACTGGAATGTGTTAGTCTACGTATTAATCTTGGTATCGGAGACTCTGGGCATCTCCAGTGCATTCAAGCTGTGAGCACCTTGAGAATTCATTACTTATGCCAAGTCTGCAGCTGAACGGCTTGCATAGGTGATACTCGAAAAATTAGAATATCATGCAAAAGTTCATTTATTTCAATAATGCAACGTAAAAGGAGAAACTAATATATGAGATAGACGCATTACATGCAAAGCAAGATAGTTCAAGCCGTGATTTGTCATAAGTGCGAGGATTATGGCTTACAGCTCATGAAAACCCCAAATCCACAATCTCCAAATTAGAATATTACATGCAATCAATAAAACAAGGAGTGTACATAGAACAATATCAGACCTCTGAAAAGTATAAGCATGCATATGGACTCAGTACTTGGTTTGGGTCCCTTTTGCAGTAATTACTGCCTCAATGCGGCGTGGCATGGAAGCTATCAGTCCGTGGCACTGCTGAGGTGTTATGGAAGACCAGGATGCATCAATAGCGGCCTTCACCTCTTCTGAATTCTTCGGTCTCATGTCTCTCATCTTTCTCTTGGCAATGCCCATAGATTCTCTATGGGGTTCAGGTCAGGCGAGTTTGCTGGCCAATCAAGCACAGTAATCCCACGGTCATTGAACCAGGCTTTGGTGCTTTTGGCAGTGTGGGCAGGTGCCAAGTCCTGCTGGAAAATGAAGTCAGCATCCCCATAAAACTTGGCTGTGGAAGGAAGCATGAAGTGCTCCAAAATCTCCTGGTAGACGGCTGCGTTGACCCTGGAGCACAGTGGACCAACACCAGCAGAAGACATGGCTCCCCAAATCAACAGACTGTGGAAACTTCACACTGGACTTCAGTCATATTGCATTGTGTGCCTCTCCATTCTTCCTCCAAGCTCTGGGTCCTTGGTTTCCAAATGAGATGCAAAAGTTGCTCTCATCAGAAAAGAGGACTTTGGACCACTGAGCAACAGACCAGGTCTGTTTTTCTTTAGCCCAGGTAAGATGCTTCTGACGTTGTTTGTTGTTCAGGAGCAGCTTGACAAGAGGAATACGACATCTGAAGCCCATGTCCAAGATCCGTCTGTGTGTGGTGGCTATTGATGCACTAACTCCAGCCTCAGTCCACTCCTTGTGAAAGTCCCCAACACTTTTGAATGGCCTTTACCTGACAATTCTCTCCAGGCTGCGGTCATCCCTGCTGCTTGTGCATCTTTTTCTTCCCCACTTTTCCCTTCCACATAACTTTCTATTAATGTGCTTTGATACAGCACTTTGGGAACATCCAACTTCCTTTGCAATTACCTTTTGAGGCTTTCCCTCCTTATGGAGGGTGTCAATGATGGGTTTTCTGCACAACTGTCAGGTCAGCAGTCTTCCCCATGATTGTGATTCCTACTGAACCAGACTGAGAGACCATTTAAAGGCTCAGAAACCCTTTGCAGGTGTTATGGCTTACTTAGCTGATTAGAGTGGGACACTGTGAGCCTAGAATATTGCACCTTTTCACAAAATTCTAATTTACTGAGATTGTGGATTTGGGGTTTTCATAATCATCGCACTTATGACAAATCACGGCTTGAACTATCTTGCTTTGCATGTAATGCATCTCTCTCGTATATTAGTTTCCCCTCTTACGTTGCATTACTGAAATAAATGAACTTTTGCATGATATTCTAATTTTTCGAGTATCACCTGTAGTAGGCATGACATAAGATTGAGCATATTTTTGCAGATTTGACACAGACCTTGGTTGGAGTCTTGTGTAATTCTTACAGGTTCAGAAACCTAGGCTTTCGGACTTCAAGGTTTGCACAGATGAAAACAGGCTTTCATTTGCTTCCAAACATCACATGCCAGTTATACAGTAAAGAATGACTGAAAATACACTACACCAACCCTTTTAAACAGGCATTTTATAATAAGATGCACATAGTGCCCCCTGGTTCAATTTCTTATGTTAGCACAAGTTGTGCATTTGTATTATAACTGCTAAACATGAATTGTTCAAATTAAAGCTCTGAATGCCCCATTCAGCAATTGTGTTTCGGCATTGGGCAGCCAAATCTACCGCCCTCACTTCCTGATAGTTTCTGCCCCTTTCATTAACAATCGCTGGGAATTTCTATATTATTTCAGGTTTATTTTTCTTGTTAACTCCCTTGTAGATTGTTTTACAAATGTTCTGTCCACGAAGTCAGAACAATAATAAAAATAATATTCTGGCACAAATGTAGACGCTAAAAAGAAAAGGCAAAAATTCAGAGCCAGTTAGTAGGCTCATCCCCAAACCAATTTGGCCTGCATCTGAATTTCCCAGCAGTTTTTTTGTGTGTTAATAATCCCAGGTATTAGAAATGATTCCTTGGCGAGACTGTCTGGTGGTTTCCAGGTTAATTAACCTATTGACATATTTTAAATACTATTTAGGAGTTTTTATTTTTTGAGCAACTTCCCTATTTTTTTTTCCTGTTGTATTCTTACCCAACAGCTCAGTGGTTAAATATATATTTGAGGAAATACCAGAGTACGACGTGTTTATTTATTTCTGTGTTTGTTCTAAAAGCTTACCCTTCGATCTTCCCTGGAGATACAATGGATATGGTTGTGCTCAATACATTCTATATGACGTAGGGAAACTTCCTCCAAGATATGGAGGATATGGTATGTGTATTAAAGATAGGATGGAGATTTCTTTTTAATATTGCACGTTAACTCCATGAGAGGCAATTATCAGAAGTTATAAAGCTCCGTTTACACTTAAAGTCTCCGAGATATATACCTCCCCTTCATCAACCCATTTGGAAGCAATCAATCATTTGTTAACAACAGTGTTCTTTGCCCCAGTTGGAGGAAGAGAACAGATTTTTAAATCATTTCAATCATTTCCACCATGCCTTCCATTCCATTGTAGGGACTACTGTTACTATTGCCACCAATCTGATAACTGTTTTAATGGGAAGTCTAGTACAAAATTGGTTGTCTGAAACATTAACTGCATTGCTGTGAACACCAAATAAAACAACAACTTGGAATCCGAAGGTTCGTGACAAACCTTTTGTTATTACCTTCGTATTTATTTTTATTTTTTGCTAGAACTGCTGTGCACCAACTGAGTAAATGCACTCCTTTGTTGGCTACTTATGGGGAGCAGTTGGAGGCCAAGGATACCGGCATTCTAAAAAAAGTCTTCATGGACTGCATTTGGGTCAAATCATACAACTTAAAAGAAAGGTTTTTAAAAACATCCATTATCTCCCCAACAATTATGATAAATGCTATTGAAAATATAAGCTCCTCAAAATAGAATACAAATAAGTTTTCTTAATAAAATAGCCATTTCAGAATAAGTCAATTATAAATTGAATATTTTTCTAAATTATTTTAAATGTCCGTTTTGAAGATCAAAGAGAAAATAAAAACATATTTGCTTGCACTGAGGATTGAACAAAATGTACCCTCAAATGGCTTCAACCTTTACAGTCTTTTTTTCTGAAGGCAGGTGGCAGAGGTGAGCATTTTCACAGTAGGGCACAGTGATCAGCCAGAAATGAGAATGTAATACTTTTATTTAAATCTAATTCTTCCTTGATATTTACTCTTGCACAACATGTCTGTGCAGCACACACTTCAGATCAATTAACCCTCACTAATCCAAACAAGCATACTGATCTTCAACATCTCACAACAGTTCAGTATCCTTCATGCTGGATCTCTCTGGATACTCTGTCTACTTTTTTTGCTCACCTGAACTTAGCAGGGATATAAATCATATCATGTATTTAAGCTATTGCTTTATGAAACTACTGTACACACATGCTTGCACCTCCTAACACCATTGTTTCATGGACTAGTTCCAATACGTGCTCTGTGCAACAGACTTACCCACTGCTTGCGTGCATGATTCCTTCTCTTAAAGTACAAGATGAGCTTTTTGCGCATAGTCTGGTTTCTAGAAAAGAGATTTTAAAAGACAGGTAAAATACTGTCCTCTATTGGGAACCATTCACACACACACTTTCTATTTATTAACTTTATCTTTTCTCGGGTGCACACACACAATCTGGTTTTGGTTTCCCTCCTATGTGCCATTTCTTTAAATCAAAACAACTTGAGTAAAATGTTGATGTTCCAAATGAAAATGAAGAATGAAAACTTTGGGTTTAAATCTGTACTTACATTTTAATATTCTCATGGTACTGCTTGGTGTCTGAAGGTTGGTTGTATAATGGCTGGAATGAAAGAAGAAGAAAAAGAAAACCAATGATAAACCATTCACACACAATGCTTCCAGATTGTCAAGGAAAGCATTGACTAGTTACATATGCAGGTCTCCTATTACAGTGATTAGGTGACTACTGATTGACCTGAAGAGCGGTTATTCTGTGTGCAGAGAGAAACTCACCAGTTCTACGTGGGGGCCCAGTCCTTCTAGTATCCGGTGAGCAGCTTCTGCTTTTTTCTAGAGGGTTAAATAGAAAAGGAAAACAAATGTTTTTGTTTTTTTAAATTCTCTTTAACATTTGCCAAAATGATTTCTTATACATGTGCTGCATAGTAGGAAAATAAACCAAAAAACGTGTTTTGGGAGACCATTTTCTAAACATTTCTCAAGAAATGTGTTCTATACGACTTACACAAACACACATATATGAATACATACGTACTGATCAGCCACAACATTACAATCACATGCCAAATATCATATAGATTGTGCTGCCAAAACAGCTCTGATGTGTGGAGGCATGGACTCCATAAGACCTCTGAACGTGTCCTGTGGTATGTGGCACCAAGACATTGGAAGCAGATCCTTTAAGTACTGCAAGTTGCAGGATGGGGCCTCCATGGATCGCATTTGTTTCACCACATCCCACTGATGTTCAATCTGATTGAGGTGTGGGGAATTTGGAGGCAAAGGCAAAACCTTGAGCTCTTTGTCATGTTCCTCAAACAATTCCTGTTTATTTTAAGTGTGGCAGGATGCTTTATCCTGGTTAAAGAGGCCATCAGGGAACACCATCACCATGAGGGGGTGTACATGGTCTGCATTAATCTTTAGGTAGGTGGTACATGTCAAAGTAGCATCCACATGATTGCCAGGACCCAAGATTTCCTGGCAAACATTGCCCAGAGCAGAACACTACCTCCACCGGCGTGCCTTCTTCCCATAGTGCATCCTGCTGCCATATCTTCCCCAGGCCATCCAGCTAATCTAAAATAGAACGGGGTTCAATTGACCACACAACCTTGTTCCATTGCTCCATGGTCCATTGAAGGCTCTTTCGGTGGTCTTTTGGCTCTTTTGGTCATCATGAGCACTCTAACTGGTCTGCAGCAATTTGAGAAGCACAATGTTCTGACAACTTTCTATCATGGCTATTATTAAAGTTTTTCAGCAAGTTGAGATACAGCAGCTCTTCTGTGTGATCAGACCAAACAAACTAGCCTTCACTCCTCATAGGCATCAATGAGCCTTACGTGCCCATGACTGATGAAGGTTCATCAATTGTCCTTCCTTGCACCACTTTTGGTAGGTACTAACTACTGCATACTGGGAACACCCATCAAGACTTGCTGTTATGGAGAAGCATTGACCCAGTCGTCTATCAAAAGGTATTGGATCTTTTTGCTTGCCCATTTGTCCAACTCCCAAAACACACGAAATTCAAGAACCAACTATTCACTTACTGCCCAATATATTGCAGTTGTCATAACTGGTGATTTTAAGTGGAACAAGTGATGTGTCAGACCCTAATGAAACAATTCCTTAGTCAGGAGAAACGTGTTTTTTGTGGACTACAAGTGATACCTTGTTCTGTGTGTTTCTCAACTAAGCCATTACTGTAGGCAATTTTATTATGACTAGGTATTGCCAGTGATGCCAAGATTCTGACAGGATTTGAACAACAACTACACAATGCTCACAGGTTTCTGCATATATCTTTTTTTCCTCCCCTTTGCACCTAATATGGCCATACACCAGTTGTTACCACAACATTCAACACGCAAGCTAAGAATCATGGGAAATGTGTCCATAACTGATCTTGTATTAAAGGTCAGGCATCACTGCTTTACTCACTATAACCACATGGGCCTAAAGAGCTTAAGAGAATCATAGCTACATTTATAGAATGTAATTAGTGACACATCCAATAAATATGATGTGCAGCCCTCTCAACTTCCAACTTCCAAGAAAAATCCAATTTATTTTAGTATCACATAATTTAATCATAAGATTGTTCTAATGAAGAGTCAGAATTATGAGAAAACACTTATCTGTGACCCAGATACTGTGAAACAAGCAGAAAGCCATACTTTTAACTTGAAATTATGATGACCATTATAAAGGATTACATGGTGTTCTTTGTCGTAAGCCAGAAAACATTTCATGGCACTTTACCAGAAGTGAAGAAAAAGGATTTGCTGGCATTCAAATGGCACACAGGATCAGGATCCTGAAAGACCAACACTGTACAGCTCCGAAGTTAGCATGGCATTTGTGTGGAATTATACAGCCACCTAATGGTTGCATTATATACTACAGCTGAATTATCCACAGCAGTGCCTGCAATTTGCAAGCCAGACATTCTCCTCATTATTTTTATTTACAAGCGTCAACATTTTCCACAGCTCCGTAGAAGGAATTCCTGAGACATCCAGGTAATTCCACAATATACATCTGGCATACATGAACATGAGGAAGTGTAGATTGTGCAACAGAACTTCTAATTGAAAGATAATTGGGGGGAAAGGGGGGAAGGAACGAAAGATCATGTTTGAATACATTGTATTCAAAGTAAAAATTAATTATATTGACACCATAGTCCGTAAACACAATGCGACTATAAGAAGGATAAATGAAGAAAATGGGAGAACGTGGCAGCAGAGAGAAGTTAATTGATTATTTGATATGCCTTCCTAAAGGGGTAGCGTTTTAAGGTTTCCTTAATTAAAAATTAGATTAAGTCAATTTGCCTTTTGGAAGAGAATAGTAAAAATGTTGAAGACTTCACTTCATAGCTTGACAGAGTTTACCATTTGCAATATTTTGGCTAGGACTGTCGGGAGTTTGAAATGTTTATGGTTTTCAGTAAAATTGGTTAATAATGAGACAGACGAACAGAGATTGCAGTATTCTTCAGTTCATATAAAGCTCTTAATAACCGTGCCCAGTTTACATATCCTCCATAGTAAGTATATATGTCCCATCCTGACTTCTCTGTTCTGCCATAGTTACCATTAATTAACTTTCCTTGGCTCACACCAAAACTAGAAAGGTCTTCTGTAGTGCTTCACCTCTCTTATGGATTTGTGTCATAAAATAAAACTGTGCAAGTCCACTTCAAGGCATTTCTGTTCAGGCACCTCACCCACCATGTCCCATTAGAGTCGCAATATACATTTCTGACATAGTCAGTCTTTGGCCAGACCCTATCTGGCAGCTCTCACTGCTGAAAGGCATGTCTATAGGCACAAATCAACAAAACTGATGCAAAATAACCACATTATCAGTTTTGTTGATTTGTCAGTTTTGTTGATATATATATAAGTTAATAGTAGAATGGCCATTTCCAAAATGTATGTATTTAGGTTTGACTAATTTACCAATTGGTCAAAATGTAATCTAGTGTTTTTAAGCTTTTAATCTATACTGGAGAAAATGCCAAGGAATACACACATTGAACAGGCCTATTCACACCATTAATTTCAAATGGGTCTGGGAAAAAGGCTGATTCTTCTGTCTTTGTGCAGCTAAGATGACATGTTTGGTGGCAGATAAAGGTTGAATATACATTCAGACTCATTAAATGCCATTTTGACAACTAAACATCCTTGAATACATTGCTAACCACACGGAAATACAAAGAAGGTGTTTTGCATTATGTTTATCCTTTTTACTTTCACATTTCTTCATTTCACAATTTAGTTGTTTGAGACAAAAAAAAAAAAACAACACTGTTTTGGCTATAGTAGGCTTGAGTAGAGTGGTTAAATCTGTGGCAAATCTATCAAGTGCTGTGACAAGTAAAGTCGTGTGTTGCAGGCTTTTGCACGTTTTCAATTGTTAAAAGCTTATACAATGTTTTCTTCTGTAACCCATATAATGAAAGAGCTGGGCACGCAATTAATTTTCTGCAACAGGTATTCTGAAATTCAGGTAAATAATTCCCGAGTACAGGGATAAGCAATGGTACGAACACGCAATAAATATATATATATTTTTTAAATGATTATTTATATATAGAGTGCCAAGAAGAAAAAAAAATAAACGAAATAGAAACTTTACTATGAGAAATGACCGCGAATACAGCAAAAGGTTGGTTTCACATTCTAGTTGCTAGTGCCAAATCTATCCTGTTGGGATTCAACTTGTTCTATATTGCTCTGAAAATACCATTCTGTCTCAGTAGGCTCTGCAGGATGCCAGTTATTAGTTGGAAGATTAATAAATATAAACCAATGCAAAGCTCAGCATGGAACACATGCAAAGCCATTTCAGTTAGTTATGCTCTTAACCCTTCTATGCTTCTCCCGACAGAGAATCTCAAAGCTTCCAGTTTACCAAGAAGCTCAAATGGGTCACTGCATTAATCTTCCAGCATAGTAGTGCGATGGAAATCAAAGGTCTTGTGATGAGGAAAATAAATAAACAATTTATGTAGTTTGCACATAGAACCAATTCTCCGGAAAGAACAGAAGAGCATTAGTGATCAGTTTATTAACGCTCTTCTATTCTTTGCGGAGATTGGCTATAGGGGTACAACACGTAGCCACACTATAGGTTTTAGAATACAACATATGTTGTTAATAATGTGGGTCTGGTAGGGTGGGTGCAGACTCCCCTGTGGCACCCTACTGCTACATTGATATGGGTTTATTAAATGTGTTTGAGTGGCCTTTACCCCTCTCATTAAATAGCCTGACCTGGATGTCCGGTGTCTGAGAAGAATAGTGGCTGCATTAATCACGTTGATAAAGAACAGACACATTTTTAACAAGGACAGACATGGCCGTAGGGGTTAGAAGTGGTTTTGAAGACTCAGGTTAGCGGCCATGAGTGGCACCCTCTTTAATTTGTAATATTAAGCCAGGTATAGGCACATTATGTTGGTTTGTGCACCATAAAAATACAAGCTTTACAAAAAATACCATAACATACTCACCACTTTAAAAATGAGCTACAAAACTCATTTTAGGTGTGGTGATAACCAGGTGTATTACAGAGGGAGGTGTACATTTGTTTTTTCAAAAAGACAATTTAAAACATATGCAAAAGTATCCATAGACTCCTAAACATGAACCCCCACCACTTTTAGGCATATACAATGTTATACATGAATTTGCTACATGCAGCATAGTGTGTGATGATATGGGATATACAGCATAACGGGAAACCTTATTCAGGTCAGGGGAGAAGGATTGGTTTATCTTAAGAGACTATTTATAAAGTACTTCCCAGATGGGATCTCAGACCTTATTAAAATATTGGTGTTGGTTAAAATTAACGCTCGACTGCACAGTAACAATCTTGCAGGATTGAAAAAGGAGAAATCCACAAACGCAGTCATAACCTAGCAAACAGCCTGAACTAAATTAGCAGAACAACTGCCCAAAAGTATGCCAATAATGTATGTGCTTCCTAAGTCTCTTCTGGTCTTGATTTATTCAATGCTGCCTTTCAAATCTATTTCTCGTGGATTACCAAAATTACAAACTAAAACCACTTATAAAACTCAAGCACCGCGGGCTTGAAATGTGGCGCAGAAACCAGCACCACATATACAAAAAAACCCAAAAAAAACCTGTCTTTAATTGTCTGGCACATTTTCTTTTGGAGAACAGATCAGCTTGAAGGAGGAACAAAACGAAGAAGGCACAGAGTATTTCTAAACAAGGTTTTGATTTACAAAACCAATTCCCCGCAGCACACGGGAAGCAAATTGAACTTATCATACACTGTTAAATCAGACAGCTGCCTAATCAAAAAAAAAAAAGTCTATATATAATATCACTAGCAACTATACTGACTGTGCTTAACCCTTGGAGCTCCAAGTAGGAGAATAATCTTTTGTCTGCTTACCAGTTACAGGAGGAGTTAAAAAAAAAGGACTATATATGTGAACTTCACAACATTTATGTTATGTAATATAATATATATATATATATATACACACACACACACACACACACACACACACACACACACATATATATATATATATATATATATATACATATATATACATATATACATATATACATATATACATATACATATATATACACATACACATACACATATACATATATATATATTTTGTATATTGTATTTTTGTAGTATTGTATCCTATTGGAACAATGCAATATTTTGTGGACAAAGACCCAGGACATACTTGAAAACTAGAGAAATCTCAATGTATCCATCCTGGTAAAATATTTTATAAATAAAATTAAAAAGGTTTAAAAAAAAAAAAAAAAAATCAGAAGGACAGAATGAGGAGGGATTACCGTGTCATACCTTCTAAAACACAACCTGGGGATTATCTACTAAACAGTGAGTTATAGTAGGCTGAAATAGCAGAAATTGATAAATAGACAAGTAAGAATTTAAGGTTTTTATAGAATACAATTAAATATTATAAATTATATAAGTTATATTATAATCCCACTATTTTGCTGACAGATTTTTTCTTCTTCTGCTGATAGTGTTTAATATTTTTTTGCCTTCCACTGTATGTATACATGAAACGCAATTCATAACATTATCCAATAGATGTGCATTTCATGCTGAAGCATTTGCTATGCTGTATTAGCAGCAGTACATAATTTCACAGGCGGTTTTCGTGTGTCTCCAGCTCAGAATTAATGGTCGATGGAGAGCCAGTGAGTGAGGCAGAACAGGCACACAAAGCAATCTCTAATGTCCTCAGATGAACTATAGCACACAACAAAAGGAATGAGATCCTGCAGCAGTGCACACTGCTTCCACCGAGAGTCCCTGCGCGCACAGAACACCATCATCTGCAACATATACAATACACAACCTGAAAAGCACGCAAATCAAATATATTGTACACGTGCCCCAAACAGGATATTAATCTCATTTATAAAGCGTAAAATTCTGCAGCGCTGTACAATTAGTCTGTTACACTATATACACCCCACATAACACGTAAATCTATTAATCACATATATGGTATACACCCTGAACAACCAAAACTTAATAACTAGTTACACACAATCACAATGCAAATATATTAAGCAGAAACAGTTTAATAGTCACTGAATCAAAGACTAAAAATCACCTATAACTTGTTAAAATTAGTTTCTTTCTTTTGATGGCCATTTTTTATTTTCGATTTGAAATGTATATTAACGATATCACAAATGACATCATAATCTAATTCAGACAAAGTAATGTAATGACACACTTTGCATATGAAGAGGAGTAGAAACAGTGTCAGGTACAAGGGCAGATGGAGGCGCCCAGTGGTGAGGTGTGGCTTTCTACCTTTAACCCCTTCAGGACATGACTGTTTTGGCCATGTTGTACGTTAAGGACCAGGGCTGGTCCTTTTTTTTTTTTCAGGACAAAAAGGGCTTTCTTTACATACCAGTATTTGTATCAGGTCATATACCGTATATACTCGAGTATAAGCCGACCCGAATATAAGCCGAGGCCCCTAATTTTACCCCCAAAAACTGGGAAAACTTATTGACTCGAGTATAAGACTAGGGTGGGAAATGCAGCAGCTGCTGGTAAATTTCAAAATAAAATTAGATCTTTAAAAAATTATATTAATTGAATATTTATTTACAGTGTGTGTGTATGAGAATGCAGTGTGTGTGTGTATGAGAATGCAGTGTGTGTGTGTATGAGAATGCAGTGTGTGTGCGTATGAGTGCAGTGTGTGTGCGTATGAGTGCAGTGTGTGTGCGTATGAGTGCAGTGTGTGCGTATGAGTGCAGTGTGTGTGCGTATGAGTGCAGTGTGTGTGCGCATGAGTGCAGTGTGTGTGCGCATGAGTGCAGTGTGTGTGCATGCATGAGTGCAGTGTGTGTGCATGCATGAGTGCAGTGTGTGTGCATGCATGAGTGCAGTGTGTGTGTGCATGCATGAGTGCAGTGTGTGTGTGCATGCATGAGTGCAGTGTGTGTGTGCATGCATGAGTGCAGTGTGTGTGTGCAGTGTGTGTGTGCATGCATGAGTGCAGTGTGTGTGTGCAGTGTGTGTGTGCAGTGTGTGTGTGCAGTGTGTGTGTGCAGTGTGTGTGTGCAGTGTGTGTGTGCAGTGTGTGTGTGCAGTGTGTGTGTGCAGTGTGTGTGTGCAGTGTGTGTGCGTGTGCAGTGTGTGTGCGTGTGCAGTGTGTGTGCGTGTGCAGTGTGTGTGCGTGTGCAGTGTGTGTGCGTGTGCAGTGTGTGTGCGTGTGCAGTGTGTGTGCGTGTGCAGTGTGTGTGTGCGTGTGCAGTGTGTGTGTGCGCGTGCAGTGTGTGTGTGCGCGAATGCAGTGTGTGTGCATGAATGCAGTGTGTGTGCATGAATGCAGTGTGTGTGCATGAATGCAGTGTGTGTGCATGAATGCAGTGTGTGTGCATGAATGCAGTGTGTGTGCATGAATGCAGTGTGTGTGCATGAATGCAGTGTGTGTGCATGAATGCAGTGTGTGTGTGTATGAGTGCAGTGTGTGTGTATGAATGCAGTGTGTGTAATGCAGAGTGTGATGCAGAGCCTTGGTGGGGGGTGGGCATTTTTATTTTTTTAATTATTATTTTAAAAAAAAATTTGTTTCATTACATTTTTTTATTATTATTTTTTTATTTTATTATTATTTTTTATTTTATTATTTTATTATTTGTATTTTTTTTTATTATTATTTATATATAAAAAAAAATTTCGTCCCCCCTCCCTGCTTGCTAGCTGGCCAGGGAGGGGGGCTCTCCTTCCCTGGTGGTCCAGTGGATGGGCACTGTGTAGGAGGGGGCTGTGGGGGCTGCAGAGAGATGTTGCTTACCTTTCCTGCAGCTCCTGTCAGCTCTCTCCTCCTCCGCCGGTCCGTTCAGCACCTCGGTCAGCTCCCAGTGTAAATCTCGCGAGAGCCGCGGCTCTCGCGAGATTTACACTGTGAGCTGACAGAAGAGCTGAACGGACCGGCGGAGGAGGAGAGAGCTGACAGGAGCTGCAGGAAAGGTAAGCAACATCTCTCTGCAGCCCCCACAGCCCCTGTCTATATTATGGCAATGCAAATTGCCATAATACAGACAATTGACTCGAGTATAAGCCGAGTTGGGGTTTTTCAGCACAAAAAATGTGCTGAAAAACTCGGCTTATACTCGAGTATATACGGTAATTTAATTTAAAAAAAATGTTTGACTTTTACTTGAAAAATCTTTTAATCCTCTACAAAAGCTAATGGGAAAAAAAACTGCTAAATAGATTCAAGATTTTGTCCAGAGTTTAAAAACACCCAGTGTTTACATGCTTTTTTTTTTGCAAGTTATAGGGCTATAAGTACAAGTAGGACATTGCGGTTTCAAAATATACATTTTTAAAATTTATCAATAGTGATATTGTAAAACTGTTATCTGTCATAAATCTCTGAAAAACACCCCAGGGTATTAATCTAAGGATATTTTGACACTTTCTATGCAGCCATTTTACCACCAATCTTTGCCAAACTTTGCATAGGTAGTTTGTTTTTGTTTGTTTTTTCACATTCATTGCAATTCAGGTATACATTCACAGATCCAGTTATGTGTTGTTACCCAAAACACACTAATATGTGTTCAGCAACATCTCCTGAGTAAAGTGATGCCACTCATGCATAGACTTGTTGGGTTGTTAGGGGGCAGGTGCGCATATCCGCTTTCCAACTTGGAATTTTGACATGTAGTCAACCTGCGCCCATGTCCTATTTGGGACATTTTTGGAGCCAGGACAATGTATTTTACCCCATCAAACCATATATTTTTGAAAAGTAGACAACCCAGGGTATTTTAAATGGTGGTGTTTTAACACTTTTCATACACTGAATTTACCACCAGCCTTTGTCAAACTTTTGGGTAGTAAATTTTTTACACACACATTGTACTTTAGGCATGAGGTAACAGATCATGTTAAGTGTTAATGCTAAACAACACCCCAATATGTGTTCAGCAACACATATTGTGCCAGGGTATTGTATATGGGGTGTTTTATCATCCTTTCCCCAACCATTGTGCTAAAGAAGTTTCAGAGAACGTGCATGGTGGTAATTTTTAAAGTCTGCTTTTTGATTTTAGCCCAATGGTTATATGTTATTGACAGAAAACACCCCAGTTTGTTTTCTGAGTACAGCTATGCCCCCTATGCATTGGTTTGCCACGATTTTACAGTAACACATTTTAAAATGTTGGCTGAATATAGTTTGCTTGCTTTGCTAGGCACATGTTGGTGCATTTTTACATTCCCCACGTTTAATTTATGGTTTTAAAGTATATATTTTTATAAAGTAGACATCCAAGGTTATAGAAGATGGAGTGTTTTGACCTCTTTCCCCCAACCATTTGGGATTGGTTTGTTTTTTTGCAGTTGGCGGTATCTTCAAAGTAAAATGTGTAGCACCAATTCTGGACTCCTCCTCTGGCACCGTTGTTAGAACTTGACCATCTCCATAAATGATTGTAGAAATCAGCTTGAGCTGAAATTGGAGAAAGGTGTTTTTTCCAGGATTATTTTTTTTAAAAAAGTAAAAATTAATTGTGGGTTGCTACTTATAGATAGCCACAGTTTTATACCAGGCTTTTGTCTTTCTTACGATAATATATGGCCAAATCAACACCGGCCAAATCAACCCCCCCCCCCCCCCCCGCCTCGGACAGTGACATGCTTTCACCGTGGTTAGCATGTTAAATGTCCTTAAATTTTATTGCAGGCACTTCAGCTTTGCGCAGCGATTTACATTCACCTTTTATTAATTTGGCCTCTATGAGAGGTCTGGGGAAATCCTTGGCATTTTTCTCATAGTATCTGCAGGCCAGTATCTGCAAACCATTAAGAGTTTGAAACAAACGGACACTGCTATAAAAATTGTCTACATAAAGGTGGTAGCCTTTATTGAACAAGGGGATCAGTAGGTCCCAACAATTTTCACACTTGTCCCCAGAGAGTCAGTACAGCCAGGAGGGTCCAGTTGACCATCTTTCCCCTCATATATGCGAAAGGCAAACTTATAGCCACTTTTGCTCTCGCACAGTTTGTACAATTTTATGCCATATCTAGAGCACTTTGAGGGGATCTATTGTTTGAATCCTAATCTCCCTTTATATTTCATTAAGGATTCATCAATGGATACATTTTGTTGAGGAATATAAACTTCAGAGAATTTGTGCTGAAGATGGTCTACCAGTGGGCGTATTTCATGAAGCCTATCATATTGGGGTGACAGAGGGTATTGTCATTAAAATGCAAATATCTCTGCAGAAACTCATATCTTGCTCTATACATGGTTTGGGAGTACACTGGACTAGAACAGGTAGGGTTGGTTCTCCAGTAAGCACAAAATGATGTCTTCTTTATAATCCCCATGAGCATTGTAGCTTGAACTTGTTAGATATACCCCAATTAAAAAATGCTTAGTTAAATGCATGCATATTTTTCCATTGTTGGTATATCTACTAAACTATTTTGTTTTGTATTTGTACAAATAAAACTTAGAAAGGAAGAACTGCGCAAATTGGCATTGTGAAACTCCAGTTGGTGGAAGTGAAGGTCTGTGTAAAGGGCGGTGAGTTACTCCATCTTGTGTTTCATTGCACGTCTTTAAATGGTTTACTGGTACGACATAATCAAGAGACAAGACAAACAACTGCCAGCCACATCAGTGATATTTAAGGAAATACGGTGGTTGCGGTTGAAAAAGCCAATATTGCTTAATGATCCATTATCCACAAATCTTGCAAATTTCTGAGGCATCCCGCGGTATGGGAATACATTGTTGCAGAGCATTGGTGTAAAAGTAAAGTTACTTAGAGGATACTTTGTGTTGCGTTCATTCCAAACGGATATTGCTGTAGGTAAAGCTGGGTCGTCTGCAAGGATGTGTTTGTTTGAAAGCCTTTAAATCTCAATATCAAAGATCAGCCAGTCACTTTCTTTGCTCTCGTCAATATTCTTTCCAGTATTCCCTCTATCCAATATTATCACATGTATCATTTCAAATGAAAATAACCATGACAGAGAAATACCATAAAGGAAACATAGAATACACATACCATACATCTAATACACTAGGTTCAGATGGAATATATCAGAGTATTCATCGAAGTTATGAAACTAGGTTTTCTGGATTGAAGCTTTGAACCATAATGTATTTATGGGTTGTCTTATAAAAGGGTCAGTGAGATTAATTACCCTGTTCTCATCATAGATGATCTGCACCAGGCTTCTATGTTTCGATTCGATTGGTGGAGGGGAGATTGGTTTCTCAGGTTCCAATGGCTTGGCAGCTTCCTCCTCTAATTGTTGCTGTAGAAATAAGAAAAAAAAAAAAGGTTTATTTTTGTCCATTTGTTTTAATTATTCCAGTAGTAAACGCCCTTTGCTCATCATAACAACTTACTGAAATGTACTTGACAAAATGTTCTAATATTGAAACCGTAATTAGCTTGAAATTATCACACATTTAAATAAGATTTCAAATATGACAAGAATATGAAGGAAACTAAACAAAACATGACCTGCTCCTTTCTCCTAGTGTGCGGATAATAAATAATTATTTTTAATGCCGGATGACTGCCTTTAAATAGATACGGAACCCAATAAAAATTAGGTCCAACAGACAGAACATGGCAATGACCTGCCCAAACCACATGTCTGGGTCAAAGAGTCACATCAGAAAATATAAATTTTACTTGCTGTAAATGTCATTTTCTATAGGTTAAGAGACACTACAAACAAGGCATGGTTACCCCCCCTTACCTATAGGCCAGGCAGTTCTACAAGCAATAAAGAAAATAGAGAGAACCCCAGATCCCTTCCCCCAAAAAGGTTGCTTTAAAACTCTCTTATTGAGAAACTTGCAGGAGTACTAATATAGCTTGTCCAAGACAACAAGTGATTGTTGCCACTAAGCTTAAGATGTATCCAGGCCAAGAACTGCAACCTGCAAATTAAAGGTACTATCTAATATTCTGTCCTAACGGATGACAGATTGATACTGGAGATCTGCCCTGTAGTAGAGTAATTGCAACAACCCATTTGTTGTACTGCTGCAATGCATATATGAAAAAGCTAAAATAAAGTGTGATAAATGTGGACACAATATTATCCTATGAATTTAATGATGCAAAGTTATATATTTTGTTTCTTCCATAGAGTGAGAAGCAGAGGTATTTTTGTACACATTTAATTCTGAACTAAACAACTTGACACAGTGAGTTTTTAACAATAAATATCTGGGAGAACAAAACAAGTTAATTGCCTGGGTCATTGCGGACTGCATGGTCCACTTAGAGGTTTCATGGCTGTGTTAGGGCCTATAAATAATATTGTGCTCTTTCTGCCTAGTTAAAGTACAAATATATTCAATTATCTCCCGCAGGCCTCCCAAGGACCTGATGTGGAGTACACAATGAGTGCTCTGTTCGCACAATACGAGAGGAAGATCTGTTTCTTATTTCACATCTCAGGCATTTTCAGTACAGACTGGTAGCGCGATAATGAGGAACCATTTTCCAAGCTGTATGTTTGGCACAAACAATCCTTCTTAAGAATTAGTGATTGAATCAGCAGAGCAGAATTCCGATCACCATTTTTCTTACCATGTGGTTATCAAGAAAACTGATTAAAAGTCTAAGCTTTTTAGATCAGCCCTTAGCCTATTCTCATCTGCCTGTGGATCAAAGCAAGTAAAGTGTGTGAGAAGGGAGGGAAAACTCTGTTTAGCTCAAGTGGATATGGAAAAAATGATACACTGGATAAATAAAATAAAAGTAAAGAATGATTGCTTCTAAATGGCATTTGTTGGAAACAAAGTAACCATGCATTATCATTTACCAAGGCTGATCTATTACTATTCAGCACTCAAACATATTTATTTATATTAATACAAAAGAGTGCTTACATTAAGCACGGAGTACTAAGTCATCTATGTATACCAATACAACAGCACAAAATGATTAGTATCTTAAAAATGTTTAAATATATTTTTTTTAATTGAGTTTAAGTAAATTGATAAATTATTAAAAAAAAAAAAAATTGCAATATCCCTGTAATGGTTAATCTCTGGACAATGGATCATTCAATGCTCACCTTAATCCACAAGATGTTCCAAGTTAACCTCTTTCCACCGAAAAAGTGGTATTCAAAGGCTTGTTTTCAGATAATATTATAGCGAGAGGAAAGGGACGAGGGAGTAAAACAATATAAAAACTCAATTCTTTAGTGAATGAATTGGTTCCCACAACACATAGTATGGTTCTCCAGATTGCATAGAGAGAAAGTGGATGACATCATCCCCAGAACAGCAGCATTCAAAAGCTGTAAGGAGCAAAGATTCCATGACCAAGACTTGACCTGCTGAAGTGGTTATAGTGCAAGGAGGCTGGCTGTACATGACAATGTCTGATCAGAGATCTTTAGGGTTGGTTGTTTTTTTTTTGTTTGTTTTTTTTTTGCCAGAGGTTAACTCCACTTCCAGCTCCCATCAATCAGCCAATCTTGAATGTTACTTTGGAGATGGCTATATCAGTTTTATCAAAGCGTTGAGCACTTCGTCATTCTCTACCTCCGGAGACCTTAACATAGCGCAGTGATCCACGCTATTGGTGCTGATGCGATACAGTAGTTATTACTTTAGAGAGCAGTTCCACTCATCCTGGAACCAGTTACTACTGTTAAATACCATGAAAACATTAAAGTATATAATTCAATAAATGGGTAAAATCTGATACAAATGCAACAAGTAATATGACTATATCCTAATACAAATTTTCTTAATAAAGCTGACTTAAGTAATGTTTTAAAAAGGTCAGAATAATGGCTGCCTTGAAAGAGAGCTATTCTATTCCATTAGAAACACAAAAAAAAAAAAAGCCTGACCTGTTTTTTCTTCAACTTGGTGATCTGCTGCTCCACCATGGTGATTTCCCTGTCCACTCTGTCCATGTTCTGTATAAGTTCTTCCTTGGAGAGTCTAGCTGGTAACAGGTCCATATCTCCATCACCTTGAGAAGGACTTGGAGGGGACACTGGCTCTAACTTCCCACTGAGACAACGATCCTGAGAAAATATAAAAACGGATTTAAACTTGGCACTTCATTCAAACATACATCAAAACAAATTCCTTGTACTACACTGTTTCAGAGGTCTTGTTCCTATAAAGTGGCTATGTCACCTCAGACTAACCTTTCTCTTATCATTTCATCTTCTCTTCCTCTTTTCAGATCCATTTATTTTTAAAACATAAGACAAAACAACAGTCTCTACTTTGTCTTGTGTTTTAAAGAGAAATAGATCAGAAATGAAAAGAAGAAACCGCTTATGAAAGAGGAAGAGAGGAGGAAATAATAGGAGAAAGGTAGGTTTGAGGTGACAGAGCCACTTTAGAGCAAATATACAATGTATTTCATCTCTGGTTATTTAGAGGGACACTAGTAAGCAAAACAAAATTTAGCTTAATGAAGCAGTTTTGATGTATATATCATGCCTCTGCAATCTCACTGCTCAATTATCTGCCATTTAGGAGTTAAATCACTTCTGTTTCTATTCATGGAGCCCTAGCAACAATCCCCTGGCTGTATCTCACACAGCATGCATGAAAACAAAATGGTTTCATTTCAGTAAGATGTTTAACTTAGTTTAGAAGTTTTATCTCCTGCTTGTATACTGAGCTTTAAAATCATACACAGGAGGCTCTTGCAAGGCTTATCAGGTTATTAACAGAAATTAAACAGAATGTGCAATAAAGGAAGTGTAAACATTAGATCTCACTTTACAGAAAATGTTTGGGAAGGCTGTGAAAGTCAAATACAGGAAAGTGATGAAGGCTGCACAAACAAACGGATTTAACTGCTAAATGGCAGAATTGAGCACTGAGAATGCGGAGGCATGGTCTATACACCAAAACTGCTTCATTAAGCTAAAGTTGTTTTGGTGACTATAGTGACCCTTTAAGATTTGTTTGATCAAACAATATTGTCTGTTGTGACAGTTCTAGAGTAGCAGAGCTTGTCCTATTATAATGCTTTTTCTTATATACAGATAGTATAGATATGATACAATTCATTGAGTGACATAAATCAGACATTTTTTCTGCAATGTGTCACAGCCATCTGACATTTAAAGAGTTCAGCCAAGTATCAATTTTCTGAGTGTTCCTTTATTTAAATTAACCAATATTTAACTTCCTTTGTAATTATGCTATTAAATAAATCAAGCCTTTGCTATCAGCCAAACAAAAGGGGAAAGAATAACTGATCATCCAACCAGACTTTCGGTAAAAAGCACTGCAAAAAATGTACAGCTATTAATGCAGTATTTGTTCCTTGCTTGGCTCATCCTACACTATTTTATGGTAGTTATGAGTTAATGACACAGTGGCTGTGACATCAATAGACCGAACCATGATACAAAGGATTGATAGAGTAGAATAGATATATATAAATGAAGTACCATTTTCCCTCACATTAAGACCATACTTGATCCTTAATTACGAGAGAGAGAGAGAGAGAGAATCATTTACCTTACCTTCGTTATAATAGAAAATGAACAGTCTCACCAAACAAATTATATTACATATATATCACACACACAATCAGAAACAAAATAGTCGGCTCTCAATGGACTTTTATGCAAACAAACAAAAAATGTCATCCATAGACCATCTTTTTCAGTCTTACCCATGGGACCTTTCAAGTAGATGGCAGGTATATTTATCCCTACAGAGAGAACAAACTCTGTACTGTGTATTTGCAGTTTGGCACCACTAGAATCCATTGGAACTACCCCACACAGTATCTACTATTAATGTTCCGTCAAGACTTCCCACTGAACGTTTTGTTGCGGTTTTAAGGAAATGTACGTACATAGTCGTTTTTTTAGATTATGTTGGAACACAATACATTTGTTAGTTGGATGCTGGACATCAAAGTGCCTCTATACCCTCATAGAGAACACTTATAAATCAGCTAAAATGTCCACTGCCACAACAGTTTTCCCATGCCTATTCCTTGAAAGGTTAATCCAGGCACCATGACCTCCATTATGATACAGTAATAGCAATAGGTATTCTTATCTACTCACACATCCCAGGTGGGGATTGTACCACCCAAGCGGTTACCAACGAGCATATATATGCTCCCCTAAATGCAAGTACATTTTATTTTTACTTATTGAGTGTATTTTACATTTCAAACAGAGAGCACCATTTGTCTTATCTTTATATATCCATTGAAAAATACAGAGGAATGCCCCTTTCCAGCTATATCTGTGAGTGGGTATCATACTGCTCTAAGCTTTTACTAAGAGCTGAATTGGAAGCTCCTTGTTTGTGAGTGTATTTTATCCCGCTTTTATACATACACCAAGATTATTTCAACCGAATTGCACTATTGGGTCCTATTTTCTTTTGTACTTCATATATGATGCGCATGGTTTGAAAATCCCACAAGACATATCGAGATTCCAATATAGATCATATCCATGGAGCATAAAGATACAAAAAAAAAAAGCAAACCAGAAAAGAGAATGTAATTGATTGCTTTATACATGTAATCATTAAAATGGAAAGCGCATGGTGTTTTGGAAAAGAAATAAAAGGTAGCTTTCCGCCTTGTTACAACAATAGCATTGCCAAATGTTTCAAACTGCAAAGAAATGTAGGCTCTCTATTTGCTATAACAGCTTTTTCATGGGATCTCCGAAGCAAAGCCAAGATTCTCTTGTTGGATGAAACCCAACCGGAAAGCCTCTGCTAAACCACTCATCATGGTGGAACCTGGCTTCTTTTCCAGATCTGGCCTCTGAACCACAATACAATAGTGATTGGAATATTATTATAACACCATGGAGAATATCAAACCAACCATTTCATTACATAGCCCGAACTCGTTCTATGGTGGTCTGTACTATACTTTACTTTAGCTCATCTTATTTAGGGAACATACATTTTTAGTTTTCTTGGAAACTTTGATGGGTATACGGGTTATTGTAAAATGTAATTTAGTACCACAATTAGCTACATTGCCGTTAGCCACTAAATGTTCATGTAGGTTTTCCATATAACTGCTTTTGCCTTGCTAGGCAGATATCTAAGCAGACTGAGATATTCAAGACAGCACTGCAGAGAACCCTGTATTGGGTGCTTCATTCAAACAGTTGACCAAACACCAAAGACATTTTCTGATCCCAAACCGATAGGATCTGATCCCGATCAGTGGAGATTGGTTGATGACGAACTGTACAAGTAGACATTGGCACTTCAGTCCTACCTTATTTCTCCACTGAGAAGTGGGTCGTGGACCCCAATAGGCAATCCAAAACTATAGTGTTCAGAATATATGTTTGTATAACACACAGAGGTTCATGTATGTATATATATATATATATATATATATATATATATATATTTTTTTTTTAATACAAGTGTAAAGTTATTCAAACATTGATTTTGTTAAAGGGAACCAGGTAACGGAGTGCTGCTCTCTCAATGCCATTCTCACCTAAACAGGATAATACAGGAGGGTACCATTTAATCTGGTTTTCTTTTCTCAATTATACGCAGGTGTTTGTACCCTCATAGAAGATTATTTCTTATTTGGCTCTTAGCATTTCAGTCCTTTAACATGATACCCTACCAAGATTTCAAACTTTATGTCATTAAGGTCTTGAAGTTAGGTCATATTGCTACATTGTTTAATTTATATATACAAAATGGGATGTTCAAGCAATGCTGTAAAGAATCTTTACTTTTACATATTTTTGTGGCATGTATTTTGCCCTTTTTGACTGTCTACTACTGCAATAATTACCTGAACAAAAACAGAAAAAAAAAAACCACCACCACCACCACACAGCATTGTCAAGTCCAAACAGAAGCATCCATAGATCTCACAGGAAAACAGGTTTGATATAATAAGATTGTACACAAGTGTGCAGAATGGATAAGAAAGAGTTTAGAAATTTAATAATTGGGGCGGGGGCAATCAACAAACTCCTATGTATTTCCAACTCAAGCTATTAAATTGCTTCCCATGTGTTGAAAATGTAAGACTACGTGGCAGGAAGCCAAAAAACTCCACTTCACCCTCCAATGAAACTCAACTCTCTGCCTCTAACAGCTACCCACTGGAGCTGGCATCCCTCAGACATTTGTCCCTGCACACCAGCTGCGCTGACAATGACACTGCTGTGCCTGTCCCCACAACAGAGAAGGTGACCTCACCAGCTTGTTCCAGCCAAATTACAATATTACAAGCAATGCATGTTTAGCCTCTAATTCACCTTCAAAATGTTTTACTGCCAGAAAAACCTGCAGTACTAGCCTGTGCCTGTATTGTAAGCATGTGTTATTCACCTTTTATATGTGCCACCTTCAAATATATCTCAGATAAAGACCCTTTATAGTCACACAGTGGGCATAGTTGCCCCAGCTGTTTTATTTGAAAAAAGTAATCCCCCCCCCCCCCCCTCCCACCACCTTTGTGGCTTATTATTTATAAAGCACCAACATATTCCACGGAGCTGTACAATGGGGTTTGGGATATAGTTCTCCTTTCCTGGAAAAGGGAATACACTTTGTGTATGAAAACAGTGAGGTGTGCTTCCTGTCCCTTGTTAAGGGCTTTTGGGTACGTTTACGTGATTTTGGGCAAACAATTAAGATTTTTTTTATTAATCTCTCTGAATACACCTGTATATACTCATGTAAAACTAAACTGTTTACGTCAAATATTGAATAAGGAAAATAGGAATTTTTCTTGGTGCACACCATATAGAGTGTGCCAAGCACACCAAGCATTTCAGTCTAAGTTGTAAAAGAGATGTCGGACGAGGGAGCATTTTGAATGCAAACGTTAACAAAACACTGTACAACATTTTGAGAAGAAAACACTAAACGGAACTATGCAGTAATGTTTTTGACCCGGGGCTTTCGAGAAGATGCAGTAAACGCCCAGGTACAAAACTCATTTGATAAGGAAACCAAAAGGATAGTCACAAATGACTGACAATGAGAATATAAATGTATTGCTAAACATCTCTCAAACTGTTCTGGTTATCTAAACAAACACAATAGACGAACACGCATTCAAATTCCACAAGAATGTTTGACACCTACTGTTCTTGTCTTAATGGGGACAGTCTTTTTTGAACCATGTAGACAACAGGATGAAAACACAAGAAGGTCAAATATCATTAATGGCATAACTACCAGACCAGACCATTGACAACCTGCGGTCCTTAGAGACATGAAATACATGCGTGTTGCCATCTAGAAGATGATTCAGTCAACGTCTGTTCAGTAAATACACTATCCATCAGTTTGTTCATCAACCCACTAGCAATTGTACAAGTACTGCACACAAGTGATTGTTATCACGAAGAGCAGAGCAGTAATACTGGTTTAGTGTCTCCATCATGACTTGCGCTCCTAAATGTACAGTGTCAGCTTAAAAATTAGTTCCATTATACTGCAACACAAATCTATATAGCTAATAACATTCCGTTTGGCATAATAATGTAACAGTTTTCAGGACAGAGAGAAAAATAGGTAACCCCTAATAATTAATAGATGGTTAGACATTAAAATCTGAATCAGGAATGAGATGTGAATTTAAATAAAATTTCAAATTTTAGGCAGATTCCAGACAACTCTTTAGTGAATAGGTCTGCTCATCTCATCCCTCATCCTATTTATTAGTGCTGAAATAAGCGGCGAAAACATTCACCTTGAGATTTCATTGGGGGATGCATAGCTTTGAGGACAGTACTGCAGTCCATTGCACAGCTTTCAATGCATGTTTGTGGGCTATGCACAGTCCACCAGCTTAAAGCAATTATTTGATATGGCCAACCTGGTTTCACGTGAAAGTTTATCTTCTGGGGTTTGTATTTAAAAAAAAAAAAAATTATATATAAAAAAAAATATATAAAAAAAAATAATTAAAAGGCAAGTATATTTATTTTATTATTTAAAAATATTTTCTCCATTATGATCTTAAAGAGGGGAAAGCCCAATGCTTGAGTGCCCCTTTAATGTAAGCATCTATATAAATTAACAGATACATTTTCCTGCAGCTATGATTTTTAATTAGGTTCATTCTTTACCCATTTGCTACATCAATGCAACAGAATGCAATAATTACAGCACATAGCTAGGCTTTATTATAGGCTTTTCATATGGGACAAAATTTAAATTTGGAAGGAAAAATACAATTATCCCACGAGTCGACAGGCAGCTGAAAACTATGCGGTGATCTGGTTATTCCATTATTGGATTTCTTTTCAGTTAAATTTACTCGCAGATAGCTTATCTACTGTACTTCTATTCCCATTATGCCTACTACTGAAGAGGAGTTGTGATACGTCTCTCCCAAGATTCTTCTAGGAAGCAAAAAAAAAAAAAAATACATACTCTGTGCAGGATTTAAGACACTAAATTACTCCGGCAACCAGAGACGTATGGAAATGTTTTTGTTACAGCTAGCGTGGGAGTTTGCAATTCATATGGCATTCTAAATTCAAACATCCTAGTCAGGTGCAGGTCTACCCAAACAAGGTTTTATTCTCTCCCAGGAATCATTCTTTTAGAAACAGCTGCAGAGAAGAAAATGATGCTGAGGTTTCTATATATGAAATTTCTCTTCTGAGATTTCTACAAACCATTTAGAACAGGGCTCGACCTTTGATTGAAATCTAGGAGCCAGCAAAAACAGTTAGAAGCCAGATTTCTAAACGTCAAAAATACAGATCTTAAAGGGACACTATAGTCACCAGTACAGCCTAATGTAGTTGTTCTGAAGTCTATATACTGTCCCTGCATGCTTTTCAATGTAAACACTGACTTTTCAGACTAAAAAGACAGTTTACATTGCTGTCTGGTAACTCTTCTAGGGACAGTCACTCCGGGTCAGTGTTGTATAGTGTGCAGCACCTACGTTAATGCTCCCTACAGGGATGCATTGATTTAATGCATCTCTTTCAGAAGAAGTTGATTGAGCAGAATGGTGTTATGCAATGTTTTTCTATGAGGAAATATTGTATTGGCTGTGATCGTCAAGATTGATGATCTCAGCCATGGAGGTGGGGCCAGCTTTTCCTGTGATTAGAGGGGGGGGGGGGGGGGGGAGGAGGTCGGTCACATGAACATACACACACTGGCAGACACACATACACACTCACTAAAAAACAGACACCTACACACACACACACACACACACACACAATTTCACTGATTTGTCTCACACACACACTCTTACTTTTCTATTTTTTAAATCCACCATGCCTCCCTACCTTTTGGAGAACTGGAGTGGATCAGCTTTCCCTGGGGTCCACTGGGGCTTCTATCATCTCCCTGCCCTGCTGCCAAAAGCGCTGTTTAGTGATGCAGGTCCGGAATGACGTCATATTCCAGCTCCCAGCATCACTGGAAGGTGCGCGAGGAAGCAAAGCAAGGAGATTACAGCTCCCTTACCGCCACGCTCATTCAGCCTCCCGCCTCCCTGATACATCTGCAATACAGCTGTCCGCCTACCTGGTAAAAACTCCCTTACACGGCTCTCATTGAGCTGATCGTCTGCCTGCCTACCCTCCTCAGCCCTACGTGAGCCAACTGCCTGCGTACAATCTCAGGCAGACGAGAATTTTACTCAGCTCCCATAGCAGGAGATTTTAAATCTTCCATGCTTAAAGGAACAATATAGCATTAGGAAAACAGACATCTACATTGTTCCTCTACCTATATAGGTGTGTGCCCCCAGGTAACATTTACTTATTTGACTTGGTTTCTGTGCGGTCGTTCCACCTCCCAATAGGAAAGCATTGAGACTGCTCTCTAGGAGAGTCTAGAACTGAGTTTAACGGTTATAGCTGCAGAAGCGCCACTAGTGGCGGTCTTCTTGACCACTTTGAGATGAAGTGGTCTGGGGGCCTATAGAGTCCCTTTGACTCTAAAGACCAGAGAGGGGCATTTTCACTTCTGGGCTGGAAACGTGGCCCGTGTGTATGGTAATAAGACCATTTAAGTGACTCAGTCCTGTGTATGTATATATGTATCCATATAGGATTGCTTCAACGAACTGCTTTACTTTGGAAGTGATGCCCATGTGATATAACTGCTGTGGATACGAGCAGGAGAACCCATTTTCTTTAGGGGAATTCTCAGCATAGAGGACCACAAATTGTTTGTCAGTGTCAGGATCGGGACAGGGATCCAACACGCAGAGTACAAACAGTAGCCAGATACGTATACCGGACCTTAGAATGACCGGACTAACGTAAGTAGTACCGTATAGAATGGTCAAAGACAAGCCGAGGTCGAGGGTAACAGAAGACAGGTAAGCGAGAGACAAGCCGAATCAAGGGTAACAGAGATAAGCAGAGTAAGGTAAACAAGCCGGGTCAAAACCAAAAGGGATAATAGAATACACAAGCACTGAGTGACTAGAACAAGCTAGAACCCCGACAGGGCAATGAGCTAATGAAGGAAGCTCTGTTAAATACCCTGTTCAGAGCAGTAACCACACCTCCGAGACGTCCTGATTGGTCCTGCAGCAATTGACTGACAGGTCGATCCGGGGGAGTGTCCTGATGATGACTTCCTGCCTAGATGGTGTAAAAGGCAGTCACTCCCTCGCGGCCGGCCTTGCATGACCGGATAGACCGCGGGGAAGGGAGTCATCAGACCGTCTGGATGGTGGAACAGCTAAGTCTCTACCTCTTTTGGAGGTAGAGACCACAGGTACCCTGACAGTCAGGTGACTGGAAGGACAATCTCTTTATATAAAAGGTATTTATAGATAATCAATATAAGTAAAAGTCCAAACCCAAATACAACATGTTAAACACCCTGAGGAAGTCAAGTTACTTGACGAAACGCGTTGGATTTGGGTTTGGACTTTTACTTATATTGATTATATGTCCATCCATGTGTTTTATTCTGTATGATTTTATTTTTATACATCCCTGCATTGGAGGATTTCCACTTGATCCACTTGTTAGTGGAGATAAGCGAGCTGATTCCTTTTATCTTGTGAGTGCAATCAGTTAACACATTTTGTCTATTTTATACAGTATTACACTATCCACTATCCTTATTCGCCTGAGGGTTCATCTATCTGGAAGGATTTATACCAGCCACAGACACCCCTAAGGGGAGATATACGCAGAACTTTGTTTCCTTCTTGTACATTAGTTAGTCAGTCTTTCATACTTCACTATATGTGATATTGTATTTTCAGATTTGCTATATATGTTATCCTTTTGTCCAGGTTGTATTTTTATATTTTTTATACTATGTTCCACCAACCTTCTCCCGATACTTCACCACGAGGGGTGTGTTTTTGATTTATTGTTATATTGATGTATGGGAGGTACATCTTTGTGCAGGGTGGCTACACTGTTCTGTGATATTATATAGTACTTTCTTTATTGTAAATAACAGCATTATTTGTATATAACCCCAGTTTACACTAAAGTAATAGAAGGCAATGTGCTCTTGCATAAAAGAACATTGTATCACTGGCCAATGATTGCGTTGTTATAGCAACATGCTCATTTATGAATTAACAATTTTATCAAATTGATCTGCCATGAGTAAACAACACACTCTTGGAAATTAATTTTGGCAGCTTCATGTATATAAAGGTTATAAACAAAACCTTCACTCCCAGATTTCTTCCAAA
The DNA here is from genome assembly GCF_036172605.1 of Pelobates fuscus. NCBI lineage: Eukaryota > Metazoa > Chordata > Amphibia > Anura > Pelobatidae > Pelobates > Pelobates fuscus. The sequence continues at coordinate 132,239,347 of NC_086321.1, forward strand.
GATGTGGTGACACATGCCTTCTCTTTTTTTTACCCACAATGACTTATTGCGGTCACCCAGGTCATCAATAGCATTTTTCCTGAAATTCTTATAAATGCCCCCCAGGCCAAAATCTTTGAGAAATTTCATTTTATTTCATTTCAGTGATTCTCCATCACCACAGCAACCTCTGAAGGATTCATTCCCAAAATATGCACAATTCCCTTTACAAATATATTATTGACATATAATTGTCTTGGGTGCATTCTATAAAGTAGCTGTGAGTGCACAGTGTTCAGTTTCCGATTATGCAGTTATTTTACTGGCTGTTTAAAGAGCTTTCAATTTTCACACCCCTGACTTTATACAAAATTAAGTATGCGACTTATTAAGAAGCATTGAATCTATTTTCAGGTACCAATGTTCAGCCGAGCATTTCTTTTAAAAGGTCAGAAATAGAATATTAATCCTTTCTGGAGAGACTCACACAAGAACGTACGCTATCAGAATCCTAAAGCATGTATGGATCTAGGTCAAATTTATCCTGTGATTCAACAGCCTGAAGCTATTTCAATGCTAAACAAGTAACAAATGTTGAATTCCCTCCCTGCGGACTTGCAAGCTGCTCCACTACGGTATTAGAAGCTAATGTATCGGTTTTCCTTGTATTAACCATGGATGTAAATAGCTGTAATGGCAATAATAAATAAATGCATTAGAACGTCTTCCGTTGTGATGTAGCATGATATAGGCAGAGTGTTTGCTGCAAACTGAATCTCATGATCAGACTTTTAGAGCCAGCTCTGGGGGAGGGGGGGGGGGGGGGGAGGGGGTGAGGGGGGGGGGAGAATGAGGACCCCCACGTGGAGTAGCATTTGCAACGTATATAGAAGGTTTGGCTTGCCAAGTCGGTCTTACTCAAAGAGTGCATAGAAGCTGGTGCTTAGCAACATTCCAGGTTTCATATGTTATTGTACCATATGTCATTAAAGTAGCCACATGGATACATTTCTAACAGAAAATAAAAAAAATAGTACTTTTTTTTAACCATAAAGAGCAAAAACATGGAGTAAAAAAATATGAATTTCAGAAACAAGCAGGAGGAGTTATTTGTATTCTTCCCTTCCGGTGTATTTTGACAGGAGGGTTCTCTAACAGATTCACCAAGGTTGATCAGGGAACTCCTTTCACACTGGTATGTACAAAAAGCAGCAAGCTAACTTTGCTCTGGAAAACCTAGCACTGATAATGGACAGGCGTCTGAGATCCCATTGGCCAGTAAGAGGACACTGCTTTTCAATTGAGTAGTAGGAAAGTGCCATAAACAATCTATCAGCACCAATAATGCTGGCAAAGCATCGAGGGAGAGGTCTATAACATCTGGCATTGCCAAAGTTGCCTGCCCCCGCTCTAGATCCTACCAACCCTGAACTGGACATGGGCAAGGAGTAGTTCAATCACAGACCACAGGACAGACCAGGCTGGGCTCACTTGGATAAAAGTTCGAAAACGTATTCAACAGTTATCAACTTTGAATAAAACAACGATTCAGCAAATAAAATTAAAAATCATATTGCATTCAGAAATAGTCCAGAATAATTCCATCAATAGAGTACTTTACACTTGATAATACTTTAAGGTGATAATTTGTTTTAAGTCTGCTCAGGAGTTTGTTGGTTTGCTTGAATTAATTCTAGATAACCATTAAAAAAGACACTCTGTAGTCATGCACCCCACTTTATCTCAATGACGTGGTCTGGGTGCAGAGTCCCTATCCAATGTAAAACATTGAGCTTTGTGGTTTTTCTTGTTTTACATGGCTTGGTTAAATCATACGGATAGCCACTAAAGAAACTTTTGCAGCACTAATTGAGTAAAATGGTCACGTGACGCAGAAGCCCCATAAGAAAGCACTGATTCAATGGGAAAGTTTAAATGCCCTTTAGGTCCCCAATGCTCCTCTATGAGTAGCATTTGATAAGATCCTGTGGGAAGAAGCCATGACTCCTTCGTGACACAGCAGTGGGCAGAGAGGCAAACCGCTCTGAAGGAGCATGAGAGAAAAAAAAAAAGGCAACTAAAACTTTATTTTTTTTTATTTTTACTGCAAATGGGGAGTGGGGAAGGGGGTATCACCTTTTTCTGACTAAAGACAGGGATACTAACATTAGGAACACTATAGCATTAGGAATACACAGCAGAAAGGAAAAAGGCTACACTATAGATTCAGACTGGCTGCAGACAGTCTTTTGTAGTCGCTTTAAAAATGAAATTGAACAAATTGATGCAACTTCCAGACATCCACCTCCACCACAGAAACTGGTCAGATCTTCTTCTAGTAATTATAGCAAGTTTAACTATGGCTTGATTGAAAGGAAGCAATATAAACCTACCAGAAGTATTATGAATTATGGAAAGAAATCTGTTAGAGGCAGTGTTCCTTTAAATAGATCAGCCACCCACACACGTGTGGATGAGCAGATTCCATTCAGATAAGTTATACAACGGTCTATATACATTGCACATATGTATGGCAGCATGCATAGCATTCTAGAACCGAGTCAAACACATCTGGCTTCAAGTAACTGCTGTAATTTATACCTCTTTGCACAAATCAGCAACTAAAAATATGTAGAGAAAAATCGTATTTTAGCCTTTTCTATAAGTCATCTTTTTTCCCCTCAAGCTGCACTTTCAATGTGTCAAAAAAGCAAAGCCATACAGACCTCAGGAGAAGGCCAATGAAAGGAAAAAATATCAAAAGTAGTCAAAATGATCTGCTTATATGAATTTCCCAGTCAAGGTTTTTAAACGGAGGAATATTTGAGTAATTAATCATTTCGATAAATGAAAATTAGCATGAAAACGAAGATGTATTACCCAATATTAATGGCCACCCCCTTACCACCAATAACTCAGAATGCATTAGGCAATCTACAACAGAGTGAGCTCAGTTTTTGGCATGAGTAGGGTGTTGGAAATTATTACAACATTTACTTTCTCTTTAGAAGTAACAAAATGCAATTGCCGTTTCTGCCAAAAATGGAAGCAGCTAACAATGTTCCCAATTTTGGCATGAAAAAACATGTAGTTGTGGTACAAGCACAACTTGCTGGGAGCATACTCTAATAACCATGTTGTGTCATTTTAACTACATCCTACAACAACAAGGATAGAAAGCCCTGAGTTACAAGGAAACCGAAATCCATTTCCTGGTCAAACACAAGGTTACATGGTCCCAACTTTTTGCAACTTATGTCTACTATCCCACCAAACAAACCGTTTTCCTCCCCTAACCAATGAACAGAACGCTACTTTTTCTAGAACAATTCATAAAATCTCATAATCCTTAGGCGAATATGCTATTCCCAGTATATTTACTAATAAGGATAAGGATTGTTAGTAATTTCCAACCATATAAATCTCTATATTTTTGTGGTTTTCCGTCATCATTATCATTTTTTCCCACGCAAATATATTCTTTTGTAATGGGTGTAAAAACTACTTCTACCCAGATACGTCACCACAGCGGTGCATGTTTTTTAGGTTTTTTGTTTTTAATAAAGTCCCAGGAAGGCCTCTGATTTCTACAAAATAGCTATGTTACAATAAGAACAATGGCTCATTTAACACTGGGAACAACAGAAATAAAAGTAAATGCTAAACACCATATGAAGTGTGTGTGCATCCATGTCAGGCAAATACAGTTTGTTAATTTGTCAAGATATATTAATACAAATTGTGCATATTCCCAGATTTATAGAAATATCGTATTTGAAGAATTACTATATCCCTTGTTATTTGGAAGGTTTTAATTCACAGGAAGCCAGCCACCTTTGAAAACCAGTACAAACTCCTCTAATTAGACACGCTCTAATGTCCTGATTAAGATAAAAATAGAGTAGGAAAACAAAGCCAAAAGAAATATAAGAACACACACACACACACACACACTAGTTCCAGATTGTTTGTAACCAGGAGCGGACCTTCCAATTTCTGATCACTCACTTTGAGAAATATCTTTTTATTTCAGAGTAATTAAGGTCACCCAAGCAACAGACAGTGCCTCCATATTATTCATGTGTCCTTATAACATTGAAGAGTTTCCAGTTTTATCTTTTGTGCTAGAGAGATCCAGTCAAAACCACCTTATTATTTCATCCCAGCCAAGCAAAGTCGAATTGAAAGACTCGAGTGTGACAGATAGTGATACAAGGCAGAGGGTGTTAAGAGTCCCTGAGTGACCTCTCTCTGCCACCAGCTGCCAGCATTCCATTACTGAGGCCCGCATTATGTTCTGTATGCTTTCTCTGAAGCCAGAATAGAAAAGCCTTTTATTCAGGGGATATTTTGGTGTGTAATACACTTGCTGGCTTATTCTCACTAAAACCATTTTAATATGAAAAAAAAAATTTATTCCCCCCACACCCCCTCTCTGGACCAACATGTGCAGGAGAGCTATTTTTATTCATTTTGTAGAAGCTTGCCACTAATTGGAAAATAGAGTAATGCTTCCACAGTAACACTGTACGTGATAAACTGGCATTAAAAGGTAAACAATTTCTAATGGAGTCTTTAAAACGGAAATGGTCACTTCCATGGAAATTGCACCACTGAAAATTAAATAAGGAGTGTTAAATTGTGATGCTCGGTTTTCTTTTAAATGTATATTAAGGATTTAGCACAATACATCACAGGCACAACGAGCATTGAAGGAGGAGGAGAAAACAAAATACCCAACAAAAACAAAACATGGTTGCAGTTTCTCCTCTTTATGCTCGCTGTGGTGACTGCCAGGTACAAAAGGATAGACCATATAACAACGAATGACAAAGCTAAATACAATAGTATGCAAACTACAAAACATTTATTAAAGTATAGGGTATATACGCAAGTTAAAATACTATTAAAATTCCTAGAAGATCTAAAAACTTGTGAGTAGGTCAGGGCCTCCATGGGCATGGTGGGACCAACAGCTCTGAGTATACCAATTCGAAGCATTTAAGCAGGTGTCCCAAAATTTGATTACACATACTGGGTGAGGCACACAACTAGGGCAGGTATACAAAGGAGATGCGATACTATCCTTTCCCATGTTACAAGACAGATTTAACCTGCCACCTAAGACAATCTTCTCGTACCTCCAATTAAAATCCTTTGCCTCAACTATAAAACACATCTGTAGGTGCCACACATTCGATCCTTAGAACTCCTATGCCTCACAGACAAACCACCTCCAAAACTTTTATCACAGATCTATGCCCTCCTGAGGTCGTGAACCTCAGACACACCCAAGGAGTTTAGGGAAGCCTGGCAGAGAGAGTTGGGACACACAATAGATAACCAGAGTTGGGAACATGCCTTTGCAGCTCACAGAGGGCATACCACAAGCGCATCACATTTGGAGACTATGAGGAAGCTCCAATACAGGTGGTACATGGTACCAGACAGGCTGTCCAAGATGTACCAAGGGACACCGCACACATGCTGGAGAGAGTTCACTGATAGGGGAACGGTGTACCATATTTGGTGGTCGTGCCCAGTCCTAGCACCATACTGGAAAATGGTGGAGGGAGTTCTCGCTGGTCTGTTGGGTAAACCATACACCCCGACACCAGAACAAGGGGTCCTCTTTATGCACAAAACTCACAGACCTAAACCAGAGAGACAACTAATCTTTCAGGTACTCATCTTGGCAGTTACCCTTAATGCCAGGGCGTGGAAACAACCCACCCACTGCTCGATCAAATCTCCCTGAATTGGGAATACAAATGTATGGCTAGCAAATATGTCAAACCAAATCTAGCCGCAGAGGAGGCCAAAGGTAAATGGGATACATATGTAACCAAATACACATAGACGCACTAACATATCACCAGAGTAGGAGAGGAAGGGGTTCTATGTTATAAAGTCACACCACCATAGCAGTGTATGCCACACATAACGTATGACGACAACATTCAGTAATAGCGCCAGGTACTTAGAGCAGTACGGAGCAGTTATATATACACAGTACAGTAATATAGGTTTTGGTCATGAGTTTTATTTTCTACCTTTGTCGTTAATACTTGATGAATAGGTAATGATCAAGAGACCTGACAATCCTAGATTAGGTTACATACTCCTTTGCATAATCCTTGAGCAACAAACGCAGTAAGGCACTGTCCACCCACAATGAACAGTCCCCCGGAACTAATGAACCTTTCACTATGTAGTGATTACACCTGGGGGATGGCTGGAGAGAAGCGTAGGACAGAACATACACGATACCCATGCCCTTTCCAATTTTACCTTACCCCAAGCCAGCAGAGCAACCTGTCCTCAGTCACCTGCACAAGGATAAGACTCATGAGAAGCTAGCACAGATACATAGGCAGCACAGGCCTGAGAGCAGAGGTAAAAAAACACCGGATACGGTGACCTCATTACAGGATGGTGTTACAGGTCTACTGTATGACATTATGATGTTTGCCTGGTAAATTATACTGGAAAGTATGTTAGAAATGCGATGGACTGTTGGATGAACAGCCATGTATGTTTCCCGTATAACTCTTCCTTTTTCTTTTCTATACTCTGAATCGAAGACCAATAAAAATTGTCAAATTTAAAAAAAAATATTCCTAGAAGATAGGGGACTTATCTCAAGCAATAAACAATTGTTAAATGGATAGAGGATTTTTTTCTTAATAATGAAATAACTTATCAAAATGTTATATATATTTTTTTTCTGAAGTGATCAGTAAAAACATTTTATGGGCATTAAAGGGACACTACGCACTGTAACTGTATCTCCTCTCTGAGGAAGCATTAGCCAGAGGAGTTCTGGGCAATGGGGATTGGCTGAGTTTCAGCTGGCCTGTTTTAGCATATAACAGTTACCCAATGCTGGTATGAAATGGCACGAGTATGGTAGTGTATAATCCATATCTCCAGTGTTGACTGGGCTGTAGGTGGTCGGGAACCAGAATTCACTGTTGAACTATTTGAAAATGGTTTAACACTGAATGGAGGGACAGTGCCAGGGAACTCTACAAACTATAAACTATTCAATTAAATAAAACGGTTATAGTTCCTACAGTGTTCCTTCAAAGGAATGTTCCAAGTACCATAACAACCTACATTCAACGCAGAGACAGCTCTATATAGTTAGACCAGTTAAGCGGCCTAAGAAATCACACCCTGACTAGTCTTGCTATTACCTTGAGTGCATCAACCAGGGCTTCTTATTTGAGATTTGCCTAAAGCCTTATAATCTCTAGAGCCTCCTTGGATTCCATGCATAGTTTATGGTGCGAGGATCTGGCTATCCTGATCTTCCTTATTAATGATTTCCACTGCAATCACAGCTTTGTGAATTGAAAAGAAGCTGAATCTCATCCATTGCTGTTTGAAGATAAAGTATTGTTTCGGAAGCTTGGTAAAATTCACAGAATTCCAAATGGATCTATAACAGAATTATCAGTTCAACAATACCATCTGAAAGGTTTGCAGGTTCCAGGACATACAGAGCAAAGTAACTTTGACCTAGTAGAACTCTAATTATGAAAGTGCATTGTCTGCCTTTCACCAGAAAGAAAAGGGAATGACAGGCTGCTTCCCCAATTATAATGCAACCATGACAGCAACAAGGTCTCACAAATAAAAGATTGGAAGCTATGCCAGTCCCTGCATGTAAAAGGTTTATAAAATACCAAAGCAAATTAAAACGATCAACCATTTTCTGTACATTGAAAAACAACATCATCATACAAAACGGTAAGCCTTCCTTGTTTTATAAAAGGCTAATTAAGACATTATAATTTACAAGTTTCATGTGGATTTAACTACACAAGTGAGCACAATACATCAAACAGCCAAGCTTGTCAGATTGAAAATCATGAATTGCCAGCTTTAAAGGGACACTACAGTCACCAGAACAACTTCAGCTTATTGTTAGTCAGTCCCTTAAGGCTTTTTTGTAGTAAACACTGTCTTTTCAGAGAAAATGCACGGTTTACATTACAGCCTAGGGACAGCTCCACTGGTCACTCATCAGATGGCTATATAGGTGCTTCCTGGGGCAGTGTGAAGTACAGTGTGACTGACATTCGGTGTCTCCACCCTTTGCAAGGAGACACAGAACTTTCCTCATAGAGATGCACTGAATCAGTCCATCTCCATGAGGAGATGCTGATTGGCCAGGGCTGTGTTTGACTTGTGCTGGCCCTGCCTCTGATATGCCTCCTTGACAGTCTCAGCCAATCCAATGCTTTCCTATGGGAAAGCATTGTGATTGGCTCAATTCATCACTTCTGATGTAAGCCAAGGAAGCAGATCACGGGCAGAGCCAGCAGCTGCAGACTGGAATAAAGAAAATATTTTACTATATTTAGGTGGGCAAGATTATGTTTTTTAACACTATATGGCTAGGAATACATGGTTGCTTAAAGGAACACTATAAAGTCAGGAACACAAACAGGAGTCTGTCTGGACTGAGGGTAGATAGACTAAAAATAGGGGGTGAAGAGACAGTCTGCGGGGGTTGACAGACATAGCATGGTGGTACACAGATAGAATGAGAGTGGATAGACAAAATGGTGGGAGAACACGGGGGAAAAAAACTAAATTAAAAAAAAAGGTATTGACAGGCCGAAAATAGGGAGGTGGACAGACAGAATGAGAGGGTTGGGAGTTAGACTGAAAATTGAGGGTGGACAAACAGGATGAGGGATAGACAGAGAAAGGGGGTATGGGTAGACAGACAGAATCTGAGGTTTGGCAGTGGAAAAAGAGAATAGATGGTGGACAGACAGAATAGGCACATTAGTATACCAGTCAGTGTGGGTGCTTGGAGTGTTTAACCCCTTAAGGACACATGACATGTGTGACACGTCAGGATTCCCTTTTATTCCAGAAGTTTGGTCCTTAAGGGGTTAAAGGGGTGCCAAAGCACAAATTCACCCCAGACATACCTCTAGTAAACACTCTTTGCAGCAAGGCTCAGTATCTGATGCCTGCCCTACTAGAGCTGCACTAGACAAATGTAAATGCCGTTTTCGCGAAGCAGAGACTTCAAGGAGAAACAATAGTTCTCCTGAATAAAATTGCTTAGGGCATAGCTTGTTGAAATAGTCTATCTTGGCTTCCATTGCTCTCTACAGAGTTCCTCCAAGCCACCACTGAAAGTAATATTTGAGCTTTGAGCAATGGATTGGCAAAGATCACAAGCATGTGATCACCAAGAGTATGCCAAAGAGTTCCTGGAGTGGTGCACACCTTTTCCCTTTTCAGTAGGACAATGCCCTGTGAATAAGGTCTAATTAACAGGAATGGGGACAGAGCCCTAAAACAACTTTTGTGAGGATACGAAATACGACCTCTTATGGGTCTAATCATCCAAACATGCATAACTTCACTCAACTTATCACTTGCTAGAAGTGAATCTTCACAACAAGATCCCACATTTAGAAAAAAAAAAAAAAAAAAGAAAATCCTTCCCAGAAAATGGTTGAGAACAATGCCATATTAATGTTAATTTGGATTGAGAAGTTTGAGAAACAGTAACGTTTACGTACTGTACAAAGCACTCCGGACAGGTGAGAGAAACAAGAAAACCCATCAACGTATATTTCCACTCTGAAATGTAGTAATAGACTGACAAGATTTAAAAAAAATAATAAAAATAAACCATTTAGATCAATAGTGGTTGTGGCATATGAAACAACCAAAATATTTCTTTAAAATAGGCTATTCTATAAACTTGGTCTTTGGAGACAAGCAAGAGGACATTTCTCACAAATACAGGCACATTCCAAAGGAGGGAGAACAAGAGTGTGTGAAAAGCTGGTTTCTTTGAGAAGGAACATAAAGAGGTGATAACTGATATGGGGAATATTCAGATAACAGCAGAGCTTTGATCAGGAGAACAAGGAACTTGAATCTGTTAAGGTGCTGCTTAAAATAAAAGTTTAAAAAATCCTGTGCACACTTAGCACATTTTCTAAAATATCTAGGTAAAATTGTTAGAGGAATTCCATTCTAAATAATGAAATTTTTTTTTTTCTTCATACACTGGAAAGGTGCAATACTCCACTTAAAAAGTGGACGGTCAACTAGTACGCAGTACCAAACAAAATAAATCCATTAAAATGGACAACCACAGACTGGCGATTTAAAGGGACACTATAGTCACCAGTACAACTACAGCTTACTGTATTTGTTCTGGTGAGTAGAATCATTCCCTTCAGGCTTTTTGCTGTAAACACTGTCTTTTCAGAGAAAATACAGTGCTTACATTACAGCCTAGTGATAACTCCACTGGTCACGCCTCAGATGGCTGCTAAAGCTGCTGCCCTCGGCAGTGCTGCAGAGTGAGCAGCACTGCTATTCAGTGTCTCCACCCTCTGCATGCAGACACTGAACTTACATCATAGAGATTCATTGATTCAATTAATCTCTATGAGGAGATGCTGATTGGCTAAGGGCTGTGTTGTACTTGTGCTGGCCCTGCCTCTGATATGCCTCCTTGACAGTCTCAGCCAATCCTATGGGGAAGCATTGTGATTGGCTCAGACCACCACTTCTGATGATGTCAGCAGACACAGGCAGTTTAAGGGGCAGAGCCAGCAGCTTTAGACTTGAATACAAGTAAGATTTTACTATATTTAGGGAGGCAAGGGAGGGTCAGGGGGGCTAGATGATGGTTTTAACATGATACGGTCAGGAATACCGGTTGGGTTCCTGACCCTATAGTGCTCCTTTAATGCATTATATAAATAATGCATCAAATAAAGCATTAAAAATACATGCAAAACACAAATAAAAAATAAATACTAGCACTTGAAGTTCTTGCATTTCCAGCTACAGCAGTGAGCTCTTAATTGAGCCAGGAATGGAATCATCGCCAATCAAAGATAATCTGTCATGATAGATTCACTTTCAAGCTGCCCTGTCACTTGTCAGTTTTTCATAAAGATAAACTCACTATGACTATGTCGGAGGTTCAGAAGAATGTATACCTTTCTTTACCCCTTGGGTCAAGTGTCAGCAGACATGTCATTTGTAGGGATTATTTGCAGAAAAAGGTACAGTGCCCCCTTAAATCATATATAATATATCTTCATAATTCTCTTTTAACCCCTTAAGGACCAAACTTCTGGAATAAAAGGGAATCATGACATGTCACACATGTCATGTGTCCTTAAGGGGTTAAAGAGACATTGCACTCTTCCAAAACAGTCCATCTTATCAAAGTACTTTTGGGGTAACTGCATGTCCCCTCCAGCAGATTTGATTAAATCTTTCCGATACAGACTCAATTTTGAGGGTATTCTTCCTCATTTGCGGTGCACTGTAGTTAGTGCTTGTCATAAGAAGCATCATTGGCTTATTATATTATTATAATTGCTTTGAATTCTAGCAAGTAATCCTGTGTGTTTCGTTTTTGTTGAATTGCTACACAAATATGATGGTGAAACATTCCAACACACAACCTCATATTGGTATTCAGTTTAATGGAGAATATTTAATAGCGTCAAATTAAAATATTTTCAATACCACTACACCAAAAATACATTTGAAAAAAAATGTATGTTTTATACACACACACATATATATTATATATATATATATATATATATATAATTATTATTATTTTTTTTTTTTTTTTTTTTTTTTATCATTGCCTGTGAAGGCTATAAACAGGATTATGAGGAATGCCAAGTAGTGACTAAGTAAAGAATAAGCTATGACAGATCCTTGGTATCCGTGATCAGAGAGGTTACTTTCCTGGAAGATGGCATATACCATGCTGCCAATAACAACATTCATTGTTCCCTGCCTTTAATAACCTTGCCCAAAGAATGACATAACAGACGTGGCTTCATTTCCGCCTGACAGGCCTTATTTCCAGGTTTTGTTGATCGTCTGGTTTTATCACAAACTTTGTTCCTATGTAATAACACAGTGACTCATGGCTGCAGCTCCAGTCAGAGACACAGCCTACCCAGCCCCCATGGTGTGGCTTCAGTTAAGGATTAAACCAGTGCCATTTTACCTCCAATCCAACTAGGATCCATGCCAAGGTCAATATGAGTTGCAGCCAGCTTTGTGAATAACGGGAGGCCTGACCCTCTGGAAACTCTGAAATGTTAATCCCAGCAACAGATTAATGTTCCCATAACAGATCTATGCTGAGATTCAGTGAGCAAAGACAATGCTGGAAGTGTTCCAATTAGACCACAGGACACAAATCTTGCGAGACTGTGTCATCCTACAGTGATTTCCCAGAGCTTCCAAAGAAAGTGGAGATTACAGATAAGAATGCTTACTTAGAAAACAGGTGAACCTGCTATAAATCAATGAATCATAAAGCAATGCTATTTAGCAAGCAGGAGCCAACTAAGAAGGTTTCCTGAACACTTAGCTTGTTAAAGTAATAGTAAAGAAAAAAAAATAAGCTCCGGTTTCTTGTGGAATGTTCTTCAGGAACATTTATATGCACCAGCTCTACAAAAATAATCCATTTTTTTTTATATTCATTTACATGTATTTTCGATTACAAGGACTGGGATAACATGTTCCAGTGCATATACAATGGGGAATATTTATTAAAGTGTCATATTCTAAATGTTGCAAAGATTTAAAGAGGTGGATTGACCAATGGAATACTCCTGTTCATGCCATTGTTTTCCATTGTGTTGGATGCTCCACTTTTAACAATTCGCAGAGCACAACACTGACATATCTCCCCCTCCTCCCCCCATTGTGCGTAATGTTGGTAAATGGGGAAAAAAAATATATACAATTTAAAAAAAGATTAGATTTTTATTCAAGGATACCGTGCACCTTGTCTACATCTTCACTTAACCTAGCAATGCACTCTAACAGCAATTGTTGTAAAAGATTATAATATATATATATAAAAAATATGTATTATGTTGATTCACATACTACTAATACCAACAATAAAATTAGTTATTCTACATGTGGTTAAGAGACTGAAGTTAAAAATATGCAGATACAATTTAAATTATCTTCTGCATAGGCAATGTCAGAGATGTGAAAGCATTTTTGGCACAACTTACTGGATCGAGTGAAATAACAAAAAAGTCAAAGTATTTTTAGCATAACCTTCTCTCAGAGAAGATCTTCGCTTCTAATTTGCCACTTGCAAGATAAAAAATAAATAAATAAAAATAATAAGAACCACTATACTACAAGTATGTTTTCCAGTTGTATACAGTATCATCACTTGACAAGAAACAACACCCCCCCCCCCCCCCCCCCCAAAAAAAAAAAAAGATATAGCTGTGTAAAGGTAAAGAGTGTGTGTGTGTGTGGGGGGGGGGGGGGGGTTATATACGTTATTATAATTTTTTTAATAAAATGATAGTCTTATGTGGGATTTCATTAATAAAAACTTTAATACACTGTGCTTCCTAGAAGAAAAAAAACAAAGACCTGTAATTTTACTTGCATTTGATATGATCAATTATTTACATAGAATACATTTTACATTGATTTTTAACCATTTTGCCGCATAGTACCCACTAAACAAGGAAAAATGGTTTAAATACAGCAAGGAACAAAAATAGATCCAAATTAGATGTATGGCAAAGTAGCAAGACCCCAAGCATTACCAAGTTGGGTTAACAATCAATAAAGACTAAAATATAAGTTTCCTGTTTAAGGAAACTCCCATCCCATAACAGTTTAAGCTCATTTAAGTTAATGGGGCAGGAGCCATCGCACCTTCAGGGGTTAAGTTGTTTTCCAATGATATAACCATGAGGACGGTCCTCTGGACCGTGGCACCTTTGCCTCCTGGCTTCCTTCCTATCTGCGCTGAAGTGTGAGGAAAATTTAGACATTTGACCGCTAATCAGCTCAGAGCTCAAGCTTTATTCCTAAAACTATGTTCTTCTGCCCCTGCAACCCCTCCCCCAGATACCACGCATGCTTTAGGCCTTCCCCATAGGTAAGCATTGCCTCAATGCTTACCTATGGTGTTTTCCTTGAAGCTGGAGGATCTGACGCAGAGCATGACGACGCCCAGCATTGTTTCACAGAGTCAACCTCCGTGAAACTCCAGGAACCGCCTCTAATGGCTGTCTGATAGTCACCAAAGGCAGTCTTAGACATGCAATGTAAAAACTCTTTACATTGCAGCACTAAAAGAGGAACAGGGGAAGTGGACTCAGACCACTCCAATGAGATGAGGTGGTCTGGGTGCCTTTAATGCCACTTTGTTTTTCTTTGTGCCGCCAGAATCATTTCCATGTGTTTTCTAGAAATTGTGCATCACCGGAAATCTCGTCATACTCCGATGGTAGATAAGAAAGGATAAGCATAGTATATCTCATACATTCATCTGGATGTTTGTATCAGGTAACCGCACAGCTGCTCTATGCTATTACAGATACTTTAGACCAGCCCTACTTTGCAATCCAAGCTGGGCAAAAGCTGTTGGAACACATGGTGTGTGGATTGGAGTGAGCAGTTATCTTAGAGAATAGGAGTACGCTTGTGAGAGAGAATAATAATAAATATTTTTTTTTTTTAAAATACAAATTAAAAAACAGATTGTGAACTTGACGAGAGAGAGAGAGAGAGAGAGAGAGAGAGAGAGAGAGAGAGAGAGAGAGAGAGAGAGAGAGAGATTTTATAAATATCTTGAGTGTTTCATTTTTTGTTTCTCTGAACAAGATAAAGTGAAGCACAAGAGTTATAGGTCAGGCCAGTAAATACATCTTTATAGAGAGATTACAATAGATTCTGTTTATTTTCTATATAAAATATTAATTGTATGTAACACGAGAAAACATGCATACAAAATAATAATGCTTTTATTTTGTTATACTACTTCACTGCTCCCCATGCGTATTCAGGTGGAGATTGAGATATTCCCAATGTCACTGGCGGAGAAGACCATCAAAATATCATTACACATAAATATGCAGGCTCCCCTCGCTCTCTCTCAACGTCCTACACTCATGAATTGAGCAGTTAGCTATTCTTCAGGTGTGAATACATTCCCCCAGCCAACCAAGAGTCTGGGAGTTTGACCTGCAAGATTCCAATTGGGGGAAACAGGAAATCATGTGTCCAAGTAACAAAGACTTACAGTATTGATTTATGGTTTCTGCTCTACAGGACCATAAAATATCTGGAGGTCAACCTAAATGTAAGAACCTATCAGAGTTAAAACTAGCAAAATAGATTTAAACAAAAAAAATATTTTGCTAGTAGGAAGCAATATGTAAAAAATAAATAAAAAATAATCCCACAAAAAATAATTTAAAAAATAATCATATGCCAGTAATAACAGCTCCTTTAGCGTTAATCCAATATCTGGGTTAACATGATAAATGTCAATCCTAGCTATAAGATGAGGCCAGGGACTAATGAAAGTATTTCGAAAATTGGGAAGACTAGATGGGCCGAATGGTTCTTATCTGCCATCACATTCTATGTTTCTCAAACTGCATTAAATAAGATTGTTGCAATTAAGCTTTTAGTGGAACAGGGTAAAGAATAAAACACACACAATATGGACAAAAGTATTGGGACACCTGACCATTACACGAACAGGGACTTTTGACATCACAATTTAAATCAGAGCTCGACAAATGGGGATTTTTGAGCCGCTTGGCTCCCGAGGTGACCGGCTGCCTGAGAATGGGGCGGTTCAGAGACGGCTGAGGCAGAAAGGCAGGCAGTCGGCTCAAGGAGGGCTGAGGCAGGCGGTTAATTAAGTGCTAAGGCGTGAGTGAGACGATCATCTCCATGCCTGATGGGCCCTGCAGTGATGCCGGGAGCCAGATTATAACATCACTCCGGCCCCCGAATCACTAAACTGTGTGCTCTAGAAGTAGACCTGAGAAATGATCAGAGCAGCCCCACTGCACCTCTGGTAGGGAGGTTGGGTGGACAGATAAGAAAAATAGTTTGAGAGTGTGAAAATGTGTGTGTGATCTTCCAATGCTTTCCTCTCATAGAAAAGCAGAGACTATAGCACATGCGCAACAAAAAGCCACGCTGGGCCAATAAACATCGCCTCATAGAGATGCATTGAACCAAAGCATCCCTATCGGGAGCATTAAGTGCCGTCATGCAGAGCATGAAGACGCTAAATGTAGGTGCTGCAGGAAAAGGCCTGGCTCACAATATCTGTTCCAGTTCATTCCAAAAGTGTTTGATGGGGTTGAGGTCAGGGCTTTGTTCGGGCCAATGATGTTCTTCTACACCAAACACATCCAGCCATGTCTTTATGGACTTTGCTTTGTACACTGGGGCACAGTGATGCTGGAATATAAAAGGATTTTCCTCAAACTGTTCCCATCCAGTAAGAAGCATAGCATTGTCCAATATGTCTTAGTAGGCTGAAGCATTAAGAGTAGCCTTCTCTGGAACAAAGGGGCCAAGCCAACCCCCGAAAACAGCCAAATACTAGTATCCCTCCCCCACCAAACTTTACACTAGGCAAAATGCAGTCAGGCAACGTTCTCCCGTCATTCGCCAGACCCAGACTCAGACTCGCCCATTACACTGCCAAACAGAGAAGTGTGATTCGACACTCCACAGAACACCTTTCCACTGCTCCAGAGTCCAGTAGCGAAGTGCTTTACACCACTTGATCCGACGCTTGGCATGAACAATCACAGAGAGCAATAAATACAATTCTGTACAGCTAGGCATTATGAGTAGCTGAACTTTTATTCAAGCATAGCAAGAAATACATTAAAAAAAAATTAGATGTGATAGCTAGAGAACGTGGGACGACACAAAGGAAAAGTAATTTGTGGACAGGTAAGTTTGGGTCCTTCGATTAATCCAATTCCGCTATTTGAATATTAACATTGTAATTTTTTTACTTTGGCTGGCAATGTGCGAGTGCTGTAAATGCAATCACAATCCAAAAATTACTGACACATGTTATACCAATAATTTCACAGAATTTAGAAAACATTATCAATGTAAAACCAGGTCTTTGAAATTAATCCTAATGCGAGATTAACAACAAATTAAAACTGTTCAAAAGAGTACAAATTAGGTGTCCGTATCGCAGGCCTTTTGACTACATCACAGGTTGAAGGTTACCTACAGCAGTAGTGATGCGGTACATGAAGCATTATCCTGTTCCAAAATCGATACCGATGTGTGTGTTTTCCTTTAAGCATGGCCAAAACATGCATTTTGATTATTGTGTACATGTACATTTTGACGGGTTATCAAGTTTGCAACATTATGCTAAGGCAACTGTACTTATTTGTACTTTATCAAGCAGGACCTTGTATTACAAATTTAAATTAAAAAAAACAAAAAAAAGGGTTTGGTTAGGTTATTTCCAAAAGTTATCAAACCAGGGGATGAAATTGTGGTGTTTGTCTGCTCTTGAGCAAAACCGTTTGCTAATTTTCCTGGTGCTGATTAAGTCGTTTTCATTGATTTAAGTCCTTTTGGCTTTTAAATTTGATGAAGTTAATATGGTTTTGTTATTTTGCTGAAAAATCTTCCTCGTTACTGCGATCACCTACTATTATCGGTTTATTGTTAAGAAGCCGACCCTTATTTTGCTAAACAAAGTCAAGCGTTTTTTTGAAAAGTATTAGAACAGTGTGAATGTATTGAGATGGTTTGCGTTTCATTTGTAGCCAAAAACAGGCCACTCATTATTTAGGAAATATTTTGATGATCCTCTTAGGACAATTAGTAAAAAAAAAAAAAAAAAAAAAAAAAAAAAGAGTGGAATGATGACCAAGGCCCCCAGTCAAATGAAAATTGTAAAGGAAGGCTGATGGGTTTTCAGTTCATCCTTTTTATCCCCCAAAATCTGAAAAGCAGGCCACATATCTTTGTACCATCCACGGTAAAGAAAAGAGAAAAATGGAAACGCAGACCAATTCATGGAGCACTAATAAAATAATTTCATAAATGACAGAGGCTGTTTAATACGGGCAGATATCAGTCAACTATGTTACTCAAAAGAGCCAACGGCACAGTTAAGTCCTTTTTGCAGTGGTTGGCGTTCCAACATAAGATATGCTGGACTCAAAATAATTCTAAAATCTTGATCTGTTTACCTTGCTCAGATCTTCACCGACTCCATGTTGGTTCTGGTTGAGAAGTGGTGAATGTCGAATCAGCTGATCTTGCAGCAGGTCTAGCCTGGGCCTCTTTGACTCTCCTATGTCCATATCCGCCTGCTTGTTCACGTCAGATATGTAATGGTGGGAATCTCCTCTCCCATGCATCTCTTGGGCCCTGAGGGAAAAAAAAATAATAAATCTTGATGAAAATGTGAATAAAGATACAAAGTAAACCATGTCCACAGTCGCAGAAGCCTCAGTCAAATTGTATTAAGAATTAAACAGCTCATATAAGCGTTCATAGAACTGACAACTTATTAACGGTTTCCTCATCATCTTTAAATAATATTCTGCTGGGTGAGATGGCTTGTCACTGTGAGGAACAAGGTTGATGGTAGTAGGTAAACATCACTCTCAATGCTATTACCCACAGTGCTCCTCTTTTCCTGAAAGTCAGTTCTTATTTAGGTGAAAGGCATGCTCATGTTCATTCACAAAACTAAATATTTTAACAGAGCCAAGGGGGGAAAGGGAGGAACTGCTTATTCGAGTCATGTTTTATTCATACCCTGGGACAACACAGGAAGAAATAAAGGCACAACATGTGCATACAGTTGTGACCTGAAAACAATTAAATCCTAAATGCTACTCAGGAAAGAGTTAACACCGCTTCTTCCTTAACGAGTACCTCCCAGACATGTCTACTTGTTTCCTTCCCATTGGCTGCTGGCTTCAATCCCAAAACACAACTGTATTACAGCAGGAAGATATAAATAATGTGTGCTTCTAGTGAAGAAAATGCTGCCTTCCTTGCAATCTCTAGCACACAAACCACAGCTTGCTCATTACTTCATTTACTTTATTCACTAGAAATCATGACATTTATTGTCCTACTAATTCATAATATAAAGTTTACTTTTTAAAAATGAACAAAATTAACAGGGACAAAAATAAATAAAACCTCCCAAGTTTTTGAATATCATACATATATGTAACTCAAGAGCATACTTTTACTCCTACTATTACACATACATAAACTAACCAAAAACACACATCCTCAAATGACCCACTTAAAACTGTAGTGCAGGAGTATATTTACAGATGTAACAAATCACGTCTTAATCAGCAAAAACCCCAAGACAATCTCCTCAACACCAGATTTTGAATCTTCCCAGAACATGAAGGAAGTGATTTTAAAAGCACACTGGGGGGAAAAAAAGTTACAAAATACAAAATGCACGTGATGAATGCCAAAACCAGTGAAAAGGGACACTGGACCAACAAAAGTTACATGCATTTGGATTTTTTTTACCTTTCTAAATTGCAACTTAATATATTGCCCTCTGCTTTGGCGCATTTGTTTGATGTATTTTGCTTGCAGAGATGTTGTGCTGGGTCTGTTTAGACACAGCTTTAATCATCCCTTGGATGCAGGGCCTGCAGGGGGACTGCCTGACCTCTCAGGCTGTCCCCTCATGCGAGGGCGAGGGAAAGAGAGAAGGAAAGAGAGAGGGCGAGGGAAAGAGAGAAGGAAAGAGAGCGGGCGAGGGAAAGAGAGATGGAAAGAGAGCGGGCGAGGGAAAGAGAGATGGAA
Organism: Pelobates fuscus; assembly: GCF_036172605.1. Lineage (NCBI taxonomy): Eukaryota > Metazoa > Chordata > Amphibia > Anura > Pelobatidae > Pelobates > Pelobates fuscus. Next base: position 132,258,988 of record NC_086321.1, read on the forward strand.
AGAGAGCGGGCGAGGGAAAGAGAAGGAAAGAGAGCGGGCGAGGGAAAGAGAGAGAGAGAGAGAGCGGGCGAGGGAAAGAGAGAGAGAGAGAGAGAGAGAGCGGGCGAGGGAAAGAGAGAGAGAGAGCGGGGGAAAGAGAGAGAGAGAGAGAGAGAGAGAGAGCGGGCGAGGGAAAGAGAGAGAGAGAGAGAGCGGGCGAGGGAAAGAGAGAGAGAGAGAGAGAGAGCGGGCGAGGGAAAGAAAGAGAGAGAGAGAGCGGGCGAGGGAAAGAAAGAGAGAGAGAGAGCGGGCGAGGGAGAGAGAGAGAGAGCGGGCGAGGGAGAGAGAGAGAGAGAGAGAGCGGGCGAGGGAAAGAGAGAGAGAGCGGGCGAGGGAGAGAGAGAGAGCGGGCGAGGGAAAGAGAGAGAGAGCGGGCGAGGGAAAGAGAGAGAGAGCGGGCGAGGGAAAGAGAGAGAGAGCGGGCGAGGGAAAGAGAGAGAGAGCGGGCGAGGGAAAGAGAGAGAGAGAGCGGGCGAGGGAAAGAGAGAGAGAGAGCGGGCGAGGGAAAGAGAGAGAGAGAGCGGGCGAGGGAAAGAGAGAGAGAGAGCGGGCGAGGGAAAGAGAGAGAGAGAGCGGGCGAGGGAAAGAGAGAGAGAGAGCGGGCGAGGGAAAGAGAGAGAGAGAGCGGGCGAGGGAAAGAGAGAGAGAGAGCGGGCGAGGGAAAGAGAGAGAGAGAGCGGGCGAGGGAAAGAGAGAGAGAGAGCGGGCGAGGGAAAGAGAGAGAGAGAGCGGGCGAGGGAAAGAGAGAGAGAGAGCGGGCGAGGGAAAGAGAGAGAGAGCGGGCGAGGGAAAGAGAGAGAGAGCGGGCGAGGGAAAGAGAGAGAGAGCGGGCGAGGGAAAGAGAGAGAGAGCGGGCGAGGGAAAGAGAGAGAGAGCGGGCGAGGGAAAGAGAGAGAGAGCGGGCGAGGGAAAGAGAGAGAGAGCGGGCGAGGGAAAGAGAGAGAGAGCGGGCGAGGGAAAGAGAGAGAGAGCGGGCGAGGGAAAGAGAGAGAGAGCGGGCGAGGGAAAGAGAGAGAGAGCGGGCGAGGGAAAGAGAGAGAGAGCGGGCGAGGGAAAGAGAGAGAGAGCGGGCGAGGGAAAGAGAGAGAGAGCGGGCGAGGGAAAGAGAGAGAGAGCGGGCGAGGGAAAGAGAGAGAGAGCGGGCGAGGGAAAGAGAGAGAGAGCGGGCGAGGGAAAGAGAGAGAGAGCGGGCGAGGGAAAGAGAGAGAGAGCGGGCGAGGGAAAGAGAGCGGACGAGGGAAAGAGAGAGCGGACGAGGGAAAGAGAGAGAGCAGGCGAGGGAAAGAGAGAGAGAGCAGGCGAGGGAAAGAGAGAGAGAGCGGGCGAGGGAAAGAGAGAGAGCGGGCGAGGGAAAGAGAGAGAGCGGGGGAAAGAGAGAGCGGGCGAGGGAAAGAGAGAGAGAGAGAGCGGGCGAGGGAAAGAGAGAGAGAGAGAGCGGGCGAGGGAAAGAGAGAGAGAGAGAGCGGGCGAGGGAAAGAGAGAGAGAGCGGGCGAGGGAAAGAGAGAGAGAGAGCGGGCGAGGGAAAGAGAGAGAGAGAGCGGGCGAGGGAAAGAGAGAGAGAGAGCGGGCGAGGGAAAGAGAGAGAAAGAGGGCGAGGGAAAGAGAGAGAGAGAGCGGGCGAGGGAAAGAGAGAGAGAGAGCGGGCGAGGGAAAGAGAGAGAGAGAGCGGGCGAGGGAAAGAGAGAGAGAGAGCGGGCGAGGGAAAGAGAGAGAGAGAGCGGGCGAGGGAAAGAGAGAGAGAGAGAGCGGGCGAGGGAAAGAGAGAAAGAGGGCGAGGGAAAGAGAGAGAGAGAGGGCGAGGGAAAGAGAGAGAGAGAGAGGGAAAGAGAGAGAGAGAGAGGGAAAGAGAGAGGGCGAGGGAAAGAGAGAGGGCAAGGGAAAGAGAGAGGGCAAGGGAAAGAGAGGGAAAGAGAGAGGGCGAGGGAAAGAGAGAGGGCGAGGGAAAGAGAGAGGGCGAGGGAAAGAGAGAGGGCGAGGGAAAGAGAGAGGGAAAGAGAGAGGGAGAGGGAGAGGGAGAGGGAGAGGGAAAGGGAGAGGGAAAGGGAGAGGGAAAGGGAGAGGGAAAGGGAGAGGGAAAGGGAGAGGGAAAGGGAGAGGGAAAGGGAGAGGGAAAGGGAGAGGGAAAGGGAGAGGGAAAGGGAGAGGGAAAGAGAGAGGGCGAGGGAGAGGGAAAGAGGGAGGGCGAGGGAGAGGGAAAGAGGGAGGGCGAGGGAGAGGGAAAGAGGGAGGGCGAGGGAGAGGGAAAGAGAGAGGACGAGGGAGAGGGAAAGAGAGAGGACGAGGGAGAGGGAAAGAGAGAGGACGAGGGAGAGGGAAAGAGAGAGGACGAGGGAGAGGGAAAGAGAGAGGACGAGGGAGAGGGAAAGAGAGAGGGCGAGGGAGAGGGAAAGAGAGAGGGCGAGGGAGAGGGAGAGGGCGAGATCTCTATCTTTCTATATCTATCTCAAGAGATGCACTCATGACTTTTTAGGTGAATTGAGAAAAATTTATTCCAATAAGTGATACATCAAGATTTTGAGGAAGACCCGATCGGGTCGAAACGTTGGTCATTTTTTTTGATGTATCACTTATTGGAATAAATTCTTCTCTATTCACCTAAAAAAGTGCATCTCTTGCTTTATTTTTCTATATATCCACAACGTGGGATTGCACCCAGGCATAAATCAACTTCTTTTGGAGAAAGGGTGAGTGCCAAGATACCTCCTTTGTATGTATGTACATACACACACTATTTATTTAAAAAAACAGTTTTATGACTTTTACACACACACACACACACACACACACACACACATATATATGATCTAAGTACTTTTATATACACATAACATACATCATTAGTCACAAACACGGGCCAAAATTAGCTTTCAAATTTAGTTTTTTGCATTTTTCACACACAAACAAATATGAACACTAACTTTGGCCAGTGTTTGTGACTAGACTAAGTGGCTACTAGAAAAGACTGGACATACCTTATTTGTCATACCTTGTGTTGTCTACTATTGCAAAGGGTATGCCATCATGGGGGTAATTCTCATTCCTGGGCTACCATTTGGTCTCAAAGGCAACATAGCCAGTCTGGCAAATTTCAAAGTGTATAAACTGAAAACTGTAATGTGCTATATTTGACCCTATAACTTTCCAAAACACCATAAAACCTGTACATTGGTGGTACTGTTTTACCCGTGAGACACCACTGAATACAAATAGGTTTACTTTATTGCAGTAACAGCTAACAGTATTGTGACACTCAGTTAAAATGCCATGCAGAACAAAAACACATGTTTTTTCTCGCATTTTCTTATATATTATTCATATTAAATTATGTTTAATATACAAATATTTGATGTGAAATTAAAGCCCTGTTTCTCCTGAACAAAATGATGTATGATAAGTGTGGGTGCACAGAATTTGAAAGAGGTGAATTACTCCTGAACAGACATAAGGCAAATTCAAGGTTTTGTTTGTTTTGATCGCAACTTGTACAATTGTCTCAGTCCTTAAGAGGTTAAATTGCAACTAATGTCTGTGTAGAAATAGTCCATGCGTTTGTCAAAAGAAAAAAATGTCAAAAGACCAGCGTAACAAGGTAATGGAACCTTGAAAATGCCAGTTCAATCACTTATTAGGAAGTGGAAAATTCAGGAATCTCTTAATACCAAGCAAATTGTTCAGGATTAAAAGAAAACCCTACTACGCTGCGCCACATTTGGTGGGACTGCACACCGATCCATACTGGGCAGAAATAAAACAGGAAATAGCGACACCCTGGGTGACATACCTGAACTCACCATAGATGCGGCGCTCCTACACTTCACCGAAAGCACAATATCCCAATATAAGAGATCGATATTACGACACCTGCTCAACGCGGCTAAGGCACTAATACCGGCCAGGTGGAAGCAAACGCAACCGCCCACCGAAGCAGAATGGCTACAGGGAGTCGAGGAGATCCACACAGCGGAGGCAAGATACGCAGAACTGATGGGGAGAAGTGCGAAACTCTCAGATCTCTGGAGACCATGGTACACTTATATTTCACAAAACAGAACGTAGGGAAGACGCAACGTGACCCCTTGAAACCCGAGGGGACCCAGAGGTGCTACAACGTACCTCGCCCTCCTCCCCCCCCCTGACAATGTCATCATAACAGGTGTGCGGGGCGGCTGCGAGGTACCGAGATCTGTGAAACGGGTTATATAACCAGGACACATAAAAAACACCTACACACAGAAACAAACCGAGCAAACATAGACAAGGAGGTCTACACACCAAGACACCATCCATACGGAGAAGGAGAGAGGGCAGAGGCACAGTCAGACAACCACAGGCAAACCATAAATAACAGACTTGTGTAACACACACTAGGAAATAAAAAAAATAAAAAATAAAAACACTCTTACAAAGACAAGCAAAACCAAAACAAAATTGGCTTAGTAAATCTGATCCGATTCAACCCTAAAAGGAAGCTTACTTCACACATTGGACAGCAATGTATGCCCAACCGCAAATAATTCCAACCCGAGACGCAACGTACACTTAGGCGCAGCAATCGGAAACACACCAAACATAGGGAAAGGGAACGGGGACAAGCTCGACATGAGATACATCCCAGTGACCCAAAAGCAGACAGACCCCAACCAACTGAAGAAGCCAGCCGGCTCCACATAACACAAACCCACGCACGACACCATAGACGAGCCAGGTTACTTCCCCGGGCGAGGACAAAGGATAGACTGCAGGGTAGAGTACGAATACTGAGGGCACCAACCTCAAGCATACCCACACATAACACAAGGTACTAACGCGTTCCATGCTCATAAGCACCAGAAACACTAGGACAAACAATACTATCATAACGGGGAACGGTTAGTTACATAAATAAATAGCGAAACTCATCACCCAGGAGAAATAGCTTCACAAAAGTTAACTTACAATATTCGGGACCTGCGTGTCCGTCACTTTTGTGGGCCTGCGAGCCCGTATGAATGCTTGCATTAGCTAAAATCTACTCCTGCACAAGTGATACAAGAGGTATGGGAGAAATTAAGCTTTAATAGAAGTGAGAGCCTTGAAGCTGCTCATCCCCGACAAAGGGCGCACACGCTAAATGCATATGTGGCAATTATAAATGTTACATGAACTTTGTGAATCAGATTAATCCGAGGTCCTGCAAGCTCGGACAACTACTCAATGTTGCTTAACCTTGTCTCCGCACAGGTTGTGCATATTTACAATACATGTTACGCTGATGGGGACCTGCGAGTCCCATGGTCGTTGCTCAACCTTGTTACCACAAATAAAAATCGTATTTACAAAAAAAAAACAAAAAAAAAACACAACCCTACAGGTAATCTCAGGAGAGATACAGGCTGCTCTGGAAAAAGACGGTGTGGTTGTTTCAAAGAGCACAATACGACGATACTTGAACAAAAATGAGCTGCATGGTCAAGCTGCCAGAAAGAAGCCTTTACTGTGCCAATGCCATAAAAAAGACCGGTTACAATATGCCCAACAACACCTCTCAGTTTCTGGCACACTGTAATTTGGAGTGACGGGACCAAAATAGAGCTTTAGGGATACAACTTTGAGCACTGTTTGGAGAGGGGTCAACAAGGTCTATAGTGAAAATAATACCATCCCCACTGTTAATCGTGGTGGTGACTCACTAATGTTTTGAGGGAGGCAGGGAGGTGAGCTCTAAGGGCACAGGGAATCTTTTGAAATGTATGCAGCATGTTATCAGAAAATACTGGCAGACAATTTGCATTTTTCTGCATGAAGGCTGTGCATGGGACACACTTGGACTTTCCAGCATGACAATGACCCTAAGCACAAGGCCAAGTTGACCCTACAGTGGTTACAGCAGATAAACGTGAAGGTTCTGGAGTGGCCATCACAGTCTCCTGACCTTAATATCATTGATCCACTCTAGGGAGATCTCAAATGTACGGTTCATGCAAGACGACCAAAAACTTTGCATAACCTGGAGGCATTTTGCCAAGACTAATGGGCAGTTATACCACCTGCAAGAATTGGGGGCTCATAGACAACTCTTACAAAAGACGGGACACTGTCATTGATGGTAAAGGGGGCAATACACAGTATTAAGATCAAAGGGTATGCAGACTTTTGAAAAGAGGTCATTTTTTTTTATTTGTTGCCATGTTTGGTTTTAGGATTGTGCCATCCTGTTACAGCCTACAGTTGAATATGAATCCCATTAGAAAGAAAACAAATTCTCCACGGCTATGCAAACTTTTGAGCACAAGTGTGTGCGTACATGTATACGCACACACAAAATACATACTAGCAGAGGCCATTTTGTAAAATATTTGTTTAGATCTTCCTTGATTTTTCATTCCCCCTACCTTCTCTATTTTCTGCACTTTACATCCCTGTAAACATTGTACATTACTAGTTGCCATTTAGACACTTTGTCCTCAATTCCTTCATCTTGTTGTGACTCTGTCTGCCCTACCTGTTAGTGCTTGTGTATTAATTAGTGCCGGGTAAATCTATAACCGAATGTTTTGCATAAACAAAGCAAGAGAAAAAAAAAAACGCAGCCACCTCCTCTAGTCAGGCTTGAGGTATGGAACAAAATATTAGCAGGAGTCAAAAGGGGTCTCTGGAAAGACTGATTTACTCTGATTTGATAATAGTCTACCTGTCTGTTGCTTTGTATGTATAACTAGGTGACTGCACCGGCAATAGCTAAATAGCCATATTCATGTCAACTATGCTGCAGTGACAGGCAATAATTAAGTATATTGCTTCCCACCTCCTCCCCCCCACACCTCCTACACAGCTATGTCAGGGTATGGAATGCTATTATGAATGGTAAAAACGTGCCCAGACTTTGCAGAGAATCGTTCCATCACTGCATAGGAAGAGATCTAGAACACGGTGTTCTCAGAGGATCAAAACTCTTGAAGTTGAGGTCCAGCACAGTTAATAGAAAAAAAAAAGAAATCAGAGTAGCTTTTCTCCCCCTGCTTTCCCTGACAAGACCTATGTTGTGTAACAGAGTGTGATAACTGTTCTGCATCATATCCTGTGTTCCTGTAAGCCTCAAGCACCTATTCAGCTGCATAGCTTCTCATAATGTAGATTAGCCAAAGAGAAATCATTACACACCAGGCCACAGAAGTGCTGTTATAGATGGTAACAGTGGAAACTGTACAGGCTGTGCTGAATTACATCAATATAATACCAGCATGCTACAAATTAAAGGCCTACCGTATAGAATACAATACGGCATCAACGGGTATCACTTCAATGGCTTTCGTTGGCATGGAGAAAATCTGTAGTCACAGCAGCTACGACTGAATATTCTTTACATAAATTAAACAATGTGGCATCCACACATTTTTCTGTGCAATGACACGTCCAACTCGCCCTTGAGAGCTAGAGGGCGCTAGAAACAAGTCTGCCTTTTAAATTATAGCTATTTACAGTATCTGTGCTCAGTCTCTTCGAAATGTCTTTACCCAGTGTGCTTGTGGCAGCTACCTAGTCTGGAGAAAATAATGAGAAAGTCACTTTTTTTGGAGGTGACCATTCTGTTTAACTTCACACCATTGATTTTTACGGTTGTATTTAAAAAGGGTTGTGGTGCTGTCAAGGCAGTTATAAACTCGGCACTGCAGTCTTTCCAAAATGCCCTATTCACACACATACTGTGAATTTTGGTTTTCAGAACCACATGCACATTTACACGCCAAGTGCATGAAATCAATTCCCAAGTAACACCTGAAAAGAACAGCATTCAAAACATATATCCATTAGAATATGCCTTTACAATGAAACCTGCACATTTCTTCCAGAGGTTAGTTACACCTAACAGCACACGTCAATTCAGTGCAAAAATATGTATAGGATTGTCATCTGCACGCACTGCCAACAGACATTAGCAGCTGATTTAGGGGCCCTTCATGTCATCCTCACCTCCCTGCAATATTAAAAAGGGACACTCCAGGCAGCAATAAATGTTTTGCAGAATGTTGCACCATAAGCCTGCCTTCTCAGTCATGCCCACTCATGCCAGAAAGACTTCCTTATCAAGTCTCAGCCCCATCAGCACTAAGTGAGCTGTTTTTAATTCACAACCTGCCTGCAGACAGAAAAATTACAAACAGGTAGTGATATCCTTACTATGTGCCTCCCTGGGTGTCCTCTCCTTCTAATGCAGGTTGTTTTGCTTTTCAGAACATTGAGTACAGTCATTGGCTGAGCTGTGTGCATACCTTTTAAAAGGGAAGTCTTTTTCTGGAGTGAGGGGGCGTGGCCAAAGAGGCAGGCTTATGGTGCCACATTCTCCAAAACATTTATTGGTGCCTGGAGTGTCCCATGCTGATTTGCATGTCAATGAGTGAAATAAGTATTTGACCCCTTCGACTTGTTGGCAACCACAGAGGTCAGATGTTTCTTGTAGTTGGCCACCAGATTTGCACACATCTCAGGAGGAATTTTGTCCCACTCTTTGCAGATCCTCTCCAAGTCAATAAGGTTTCGAGGCTGATATTTGGCAACTCAAACCTTCAGCTCCCTCCACAGATTTTCTATGGGATTAAGGTCTGGATACTGCAGAGCCTTAATGTGCTTCTTCTTGAGCAACTCCTTTGTTGCCTTGGCTGTATGTTTTGGGGCATTGTCATGCTGGAATACCTATCCACAACCCATTTTCAATGCCCTGGCTGAGGGAAGGAGGTTCTCACCCAAGATTTGACGGTACATGGCCCCGTCCATCATCTCTTTAATGCGGTGCACTTGTCCATTCCCCCTAGCAGAAAAACACCCCCAAAAGCATAATGTTTCCACTGTCATTTTTGGCGGTGGGGATGGTGTTCTTAGGGTCATAGGCAGCATTCCTCCTCCTCCAAACACAGCGAGATGAGTTGATGCCAAAGAGCTCGATTTTGTTCTCATCTGACCACAACACTTTCACCCAGTTCTCCTCTGAATCATTCAGATGTTCATTGGCACACCTCAGACAGGCCTCTACATGTGATTTCTTGAGCAGGGGAACCTTGCGGGCGCTGCAGGATTTCAGTCCTTTACTGCATAGTGTGTTACCAATTGTTTTATTGGGGACTATGGACCCAGCTGCCTTGAGATCATTAACAAGATCCTCCTGTGTAGTTCTGGGCTGATTCCTCACTGTTCTCATGATCATTGAAACTCCACGCGGTGAGATCTTTATGGAGCACCAGACCGAGGGAGACTGACAGTTATTTTGTGTTTCTTCCATTTGCGAATAATCACACCAACTGTTGTTACCTTCTCACCAAGCTGCTTGGCGATGGTCTTGTAGCCCATTCCAGCCTTGTGTAGATCTACAATCTTGTCCCTGACACTCTTGGAAAGCTCTTTGGCCTTGGCCATGGTGTAGAGCAGGGATAGGCAACCTTCGGCACTCCAGATGTTGTGGACTACATCCCCCACAATGCTGGTAAAGCATCATGGGAGGTGTAGTCCAAAACATCTGGTGTGCCGAGGGTTGCCTATGCCTGGTGTAGAGTTTGGAATCTGATTGATTGCTTCTGTGGACAGGTGTCTTTTATACAGGTAACAAACTCAGATTAGAAGCACTCCCTTTAAAAGCTTGTTACCTATATAAAAGACACCAGGAAGCCAGAAATCTTACTGACTGATAGGGGATCAACTACTTATTTCACTCATTGACATGCAAATCAATTTATCAATTTTTTGACCTTTGCTTTTCAGGATTTTTTTATTCCGTCTCTCACTGTTAAAATACACCTACCATTAAAATTATAGACTGATCATTTCTTTGTCAGTGGACAAATGTTCAAAATCAGCAGGGGGATCAAATACTTTTTCCCCCCTCACTGTATCACTACCTTGTATTTTCTCATGAGTTCTACACAGATATCTACCGCAGTCAAGTCATTAAAGGAACACAAACCAGTGTTCCTAATGCTACAGTGCCAATGTGCAATTAATATTTATAAAGGAGCATTGGTGACCTGATGCACATGTGCAGTATTAAACTATGGGTTTTCATGCCACGTGACAGAGTTTAACTCAGTATGACAGTCACTAGCCCTGCAATGTCGTTTCTAAAAGAAATACAATGCACCCATTGAGATGAAGTGGTCTGGGTGACTTGTGTCCCTTTAATGCCACATGCGGTATAATGCAGAACTAGAATACACTTCAAAGCAGAAGCTATGTTCTGCTATTCCCAAAAGAACATTATTTTTAACTCAACAAACTATAATAAACATAGTTTATAGAAAAATCATCACTTGATTGATCTAGATTTTAACGATGTGAAAGTGTCCATTGCAGAATCACAACACAATTTTAAACCCTCACAAGGTAGTTATTGCAGTTATTAATAAGTACAACTGCAGGGTTAAAATGACTGCAGTGCACCCAATGAGCTGAAGTGGCCTGGGTGTCTATACTTTCCCTTTAACCCCTTAAGGACCAAACTTCTGGAATAAAAGGGAATCATGACATGTCACACATGTCATGTGTCCTTAAGGGGTTAAAGATTGTAAGACTTATCGAGGCAAAACGGTTATTATTCTGGAGCAAAGGTAAGGAGCAATGACCGAGGAAAACAATATAAATGTCTCCTAACATTAAGCAATTTGCTAAACAAACAGTGCTTTACAATTAGGGTCAGTTTAGCGATTAACAGTCATATGTCAGCGAATGACTAAACGCATCGATAAGAAATGTTTTCAAGTGAGGTATGTTCCGCTATATCAATTTTTTTTTTTTTGAATGCGCATTATCCCAGTTATGTTAAGAGGTTTGTGCAATAAATTTTGATGACTACAAAACATGAACCCAGTTATCTCCCTGGGCTGCATATGACATGGGAACTCCTATAATATGTGCAGGTTTGAACTGGGCTGACTTTGATATGGCATAGTATCAGCATGTTAAAGGTTAAACTGAAGGTAAAATTAGCACTTCAGACATGAAGATAAATAGTTATCACCTAGGATAAGTAGCTAGAGGCCATGACGGAATTCACACCCACTGCATGTTCAGTCTTGCCAAAGGAGACTCAGCCAGATCTGTAATACAATGCAACTTAACCCAGCCCTAACACAAAGCACAAGCCTAGAACTGAATTCAAACATTCAAATTACACCATTTTATAAGTTACTTTTAAACAACATGAGGTTTCATGACAACTTTTAACTCCATGTAAATTACAACCCACTGGCTCTTCCTACATAGACTGATTGCAATGTAACATGTCAGATTCACATATACACAAAAAGTTATATCATGGAAAATGTGTTCTGCCTCTGGTGAGGAAATTGTTTATATTGTAGTTTTATAGTGACCGAATACGCATATCCTGCTTATGTAAAACAAACCACAAAATTTGATAAAGCTATTAATTTCCTATCAGAATTGTTATTGCTGTATGTGCACTATACAAATTAATATTTATTTAACGGAGGGGGTTTCTATAATGGGATGTCAGAAGGGGGAGGTAAAATGTATACACGTTATACATTATAAGGGGGAAGTGTTTTCAAATTCTGTTTTATACAGAGCAGGATTTCATGTACGTCTGCCCTTTAAAATAAATAAAATAATGGCAGATCATGTAATATAATATTTATATACACACACACGCTTGTGAATTACAAATTTTGTTTTACTTCAGACCGGGCTAGAACGTGCAGTATGAGGGATTCGTGTGCTGCCATCATAAAATCAATTTAAAATCATTTAATTTAGTCACCTCATACATTTTTATTGTTTACATATATTTTTCCCCTTTTAACTCCTTGTTTTTTTACTCAAATGTTTGTTGTGCTTTTAAGATGCACATTTTCTTATGTATAATAAGTTGGCAAAACATGAAAAATGGCAGAGCTTTAGTAAAGTCCCACTCCTGGTTAAAGGGACACTATAGGCACCCAGACCCCTTCAGCTTATTTAAGTGGTCTGGGTGCATGGTCCTAGGCCATTAACCATGCAAATGTAATTATTGCAGTGTTTAACTGAAATAATTACATTTATGGGTTAACTACACCTATAGTGGCTGTCTACAAGACAGCCACTAGAGGGACTTTAGGGTTGTTAGGCGACTTTTGATCGCCTGATGCTAGACATCCTCACGCTGGGTTATTCACTTAATTGTGAAAGGTAAGGCATTCAACATTGATTTTACATTTAAAGCCAAAAGTAGCTGCATTAGAAATATAGCTGACAAAATTTTCCAGTTCTGTTATTTTGGTCTTAAATTTGAAATACCCCAAATTCCTTACAATTATCCCTTTAAAGAATACATCTGCTGACCTCATTTGTGATGACAGCCACTTCAAGAAATCAAAACTAGGATCCCAAAAGAACAGCTGTGATCAATGCAGTGTTGTAACACAAAGAGCAAATCCATTACACCAGCAGACAGGCAGCCCTTTCAGCTGCCAGAGGAATGCCTTCTGAGCATTCATATAATTAAGCTTGTGCATAGGTCATAGTAAAAGATGTTCCAGTCACAGTCTCCCAGAACACACTGGATTATACCTGAAGCAATTTCCAAAGGGCTTTCCAGCTATAAACCTGCCTCTTTAAAGAGTAACAACAAACAAGTAGGTTTTACTTCTTTTGCTGTCCAAGATTCATCCCTGCAATGCATACAGCAGGCTTTTCAGATATCTTAAAGAGAGCCTAAGTGACAGCAAGCTGCATGCAAAGTCAACATCTCAAGCATTCTGTGTGAAAGGTGCTCAGCTTATTGAGCAGCTCCACTCCAAAAACTAATATTGCTCAATTTATTACATTGGAAATTCTGTAAATTCACCTCCAAACAGACCGAAATGTCTCTGAATGCAACCACAAATATTTCAGAGTTGAAGAACAAGCAATTTCCAAATAGCTTTTAAAATAAAATTAAAGGTCTTCAAAGTAAATTAAACTGTCTGCTGCTTCTGCAACTAGCGTGCCGGCAAATGCAAGAACAATTCAGTGTTACACAAATACCTGACTCTTCTACATACATATAATAAAATGAGCTCAACATTACCTGAAAGCCAGGCAGACCACACATTGATTCAACTTGAGTCTGCACAGTCTGGTGTCAATCTCACATTAAACTCTGATTTTTAGCACCTGGTTTCATGAGAATCTATTATTGTTATCGGCTGGGGAGGATAGCTAGTGTTGCTTGGCAGTACATGAAAAGTGCTTTCATACACCATTTGGAATTCACACGTTGCAGCATATAAATCAATTAGTCAATCAATGATGGTTTTGAAAAGAAACTGCCTTGAATAATGAGTGGCATTCCCTGCAGCTGAATATGAATCCTACATACTGCAGCACAACACCTTGTATACTTTGACCAGGGCTCAACAAATCCCAGATCGTCATGGCAACTAGGAATTTTTTCCTGGCACCTGGGACTTGTCAGCCTGTTCAGCGGCAAGGGAGCAGAAATCTTCCGGCTTTTATTGCTCTGCTCCCGTGGGTGATGGAACAGGACGTCACTCAGGCCCTACTAAATAGCAAGCGAGAGTGCTCTCCTAAATATAAGGAGACTTGGTGGACTTAAATTAAAATTAATAATAATTTGTGAGAGAATGTGTTTGTGTCTGACTGACAGTGTGCGTCTAGATAACCGGCTCCCCTCCAATCACATTTTTCCCCACACTGTGCTGGCCTCTCCATGACTGGCTCCACCTCCATGGCTGAGATCATTAATCTTAACGAGCTCAGCAAGGGTTTAGGGAAGTTATTGCACATGTGCGGCAAAACACTGTGCTGCACCAATCAGTATCTCCTCATAGAGATGCATTGAATAATGCATCATTTTGGGGTACATTCAGCGCCCCATTGCAGTGCGTGAAGACACTGGATAAGATGCTGTGACAGGCTATAGACACCAGAACTACGATATTACACTGTAGTGGTTCTGGTGACGATAATGTCCCTTTAAGACTTGTATTTTTGTCATTGAAAATAATACTTTGTTAATTTAAAAAAACAAAAAAACTGGCTCCTAACTTCCAAGCATTTGTCAAGCGGTGATTTTGACAATCAGCATGAAGTGGTGTGTCATAGAAACCAGTGTGATTCTGAAAACCAGAGAAAAGAAGCCTAAATGGACAGTTTACTGCCACCCCCAATCACTGTTTAGTAGCTATAATACATGAAGACATTCATGCATTTAATTATTCTTTTTTCCTTAATTGGGTGTGTATATATAAACAGCTTGCAACAGCTGCAGTGCTCTTGTCTGCTTTGTTTTAAAGGGACACTGTAGGCACCCAGACCACTTCAGCTAATTGAAGTAGTCTGGGTGCTGTGACCCTTTTGCACTTAGTGCTGCAATGTAAAACAGAAAATATCTAAACAGACAGCCACTAGAGGGCTTCTGGAATCCAAACGGACTTTTGGTCCATTATCTGACGCTGGAGGTATGTGAGGACCTCCAGCGTCAGATTTTTCCCACAGGAAAGCATTGAATAAAGCTTTCCTATGGGGAGGTCTAATGCGAGCTTAGCCCCTGCTGCGCATGAGCAATAGGTCTCCCCCGCCGGCTGACATCGGTGGGGGAGGAGCATGTGCGGAGCCTGACCCAGCGCCGAGGGACATCTGCACTGGATTCAGGTAAGTGGCTGAAGGGGGGTACTCCAGGAGTCTATAGTGCCAGGAAAACGGGTTTGTTTTCCTGGCACTATAGGATGCCCAGACTTTCTGTGGCTGTCCAATCACAGACTTCCCTATGCAGCTCAATGTGAAGTCTATACAGGTAGTCTGGACTGGTTGTCTGTCTGATAGCCTGGAGGTGTAACACGGTTAATTTTCAAAAGTGACTATTTTGAAATCTGCATTTTTTGTAAAAATGCAAAAAGAGGACAAACTCTTCACACATTCAGCTAACAAAAGTGCTTTTTGTGTCTGGAATGTCACTTTTAATATCTGCATTTCTCAAACAATACATAGTCACTTCCCCTTTTTCAGTATATAATAGGTGTAGACTTTACACAGTACCAGATCACACAGCTGTCATAGCATTTGATGTGTCTAGTATACATAAAGCTTGTGCACTTTGCAGTGTAAAATAAAGGTAAACACAGAATACATTCAACACAAAAGGATTACCATCAACAGGGTTTCTGTTTTACGCTTCAAGTACCTACATTAGTGCCCTCAGTCTTAAAACCTCAAAAGGTATGACAGCCTTGTGTCTCTTCACATTTCATTTCTCTGTATAAACACATGGTCAATCTAAAAACACTTCACTCATGGAGCTGAGAAAGGTGATTCCAGGCCAGCTTTGAAACTCTCCTAGGATAGGATCATTCAGCCTATCAGAATGAGTCAGTGATTGATCAATATCCACTCTTGTGATACAAAAACATACCATAAACGCTGAGGATTTTGCACTAAGAAAGTTTCCCCGGGAAAAAAAAAATCAGACATTATATGCATCCCCATGGGGTACAAATTCTATCCAAACATATGCTTACTTATGGAACTCTCAAATTTAATATATTATTTCAAAGTTGCTCTTTTTGTGTGATGTCTTTCCATATGCAAATTAAGCTTCTTTTTTTTTCTCTTCAATAAAACCAAACAATTAACTTTAAATGGATACTACATTCATTATGTGAACTCTATTTTTCTTTAATGCATTATACAGAGAATGAACAAAAAACATTTCATGAAGCTTTAAGCCTTGAAGCTTCTGCATTAGCAGGAAGAAGAGTGAGAATGTTGAACTTACCTATATATACAAGTTTAATAATAGCTGTAAAGACATGGAACCCAATTTTTATTGGCATGCCCTTGAAAACAAACCTAGGGCTATATATATTTAGTATTTAAAAAGCACCTGGGCCAGATGGTACCCAACCGCCCACTAATGCTTACAGTGCTGACACTTTCTAAAATAAACTCCCTATTTTTAATGTTCATGCATTAATGCAAACCACAGTGACATAGTGTCAGATAACAGATGTAGTGCATTTATTAACAGAAAAGTATTGTAAGTATCCTTAAAAAGAAACCATAACATTCCAGGGTTTTTAATAGTGTTTAAAGTAATACTTCAGGCATCAAAACAACTTCATCTAAATGACGTTGTTATGGTGCCAGGAGGCCCCTGGAGGCACTTTTACCTCAAAGGATTAAACCGTTCTCGAAAGGTTTAACCTCAAAGTTGCCTCCAACAGTGGTCTCCACTTGCGTGAACTAAGTTAAAGGGACTCTATAGTCACCAGAACAACTACAGCTTAATTTAGTTGTTCTGGTGAGTATAATAGCTCCCTTCAGGCATTTTCATGTAAAAACTGCCTTTTCAGAGAAAAGACAGTGTTTACATTGGCCGTAGGGACACCTCCAAGTGGCCACTCCTCAGATGGCCACTGGAGGGCTTCCTGGCTCAGGGCTGCACAGTAAGCAGCCCTGCCGTTCAGCGTACCCACGCTCTGCATGGAGACGCAGAATTTTGATTCAATGCATCTCTATGAGGAGGTCCTGATTGGCCAAAACGGCATTTGGCCTCATCCCTATGAGAAAGCATTGGATTGGCTAAAAATCAGCCATTTTGATGATGTCACAAAGGGTGGACCCACGCGGCGCTGGAAATAAGGTGAGTTTTATACTTTTATAGGGGGGGGGGGAAGCCACCTAAATGGTGGGTTTAGCAGTTTAGGGTCAGTAATACATGTTTGTGTTCCTGACCCTATAGTGATCCTTTAAATTGTAGATTCAAAAATTTAAAATATTCAATTACCTTTCAATCCCAGGCTGGAATTCAGAGAGAAGTGACGGCCTTCTCCGCTGTGGCATGAGAACAGATCCATGGCCCAAATGTGAATTATAATCTCTCGAATGATGCTGATAATCTAAAATATTTGCCTCCTGCAAAACACAGAAAATAATAGGATTATGAACAGATAAAATATTTCTAGCCAAAAGAGGTACAGAGGAAAGGCAGATTAATAGAAGGCAATTTACAATAATAAAGGATCATTACAATTATAAGTTATCAATGTTTAACCTACCCATTTTATAAAACATAAAATATATTGGAAAACTGTAGGGATACCTAGCTACATAACATTTTACTATTTATTTATGAGGAGGCTTCGGAAACTCTAATACTTAGTTACCTCTCCTTTACAGAGCTTGCAATCTTATAGGCATACACACATATTGCCTTTTGATACTCTTCCTGCCATAACATTTTGTCCTGCAACACAGTTAAGCAGAAGATGTGGCCTCCTGCTGGTGAATTTATCATAACTTTTTCCCTGGCATTACCAAAAATATAAAGATATACCGGTATGTAAAAAGGTGAAAATAAAAACAAAAATCTAAAAATTAAGACAATGTGGCTGTTGGCAATTTATGTCAGAAATATTGTTACTGAAATAACAGAGGATAAATACACTGTACATAAAAGCTCTAAACTGATCGGTAGGTTAAAAACTCCATTCTTTTCAACATTTTTCAAAATTTCAACATATAGGACTGCAACCAACGCTTCCACTATATGTCAATTAATCAATAAGTCTATACGTTTCCTGCGAGCAGCACTTTCTCAAGACTCCATGGACCAAGCATGAGGTTCTGCACTGATATAGCTACCAGGATCCACACAGCCGTGGGTAAATACGAATCACCTCTTCAGACATATCAAGGGAACCAATCCAAAACTCCAGAACCAGGGCCACGGACCAAATTAGGATCACACATTAAGCTCAGAGCAGTGCAGAGTCGCATGCACAATATAATAACAGAAAATCAGGTTTTATCCAAGGTGTACATACATACAACATAAGTCAGCAACAGATCTCTAAATAATCACCATAACCACCACCACCACAAATAAAAATACTGAAGATATATACAAACTTTAAAAACTGCTATCCCGAAGACTAGATCCTATACATAAAAGTGCATATCTATCACACAGCTCAAGTTTGCGTGTCTGCACAGATACGATCATCACACTCTGCCCTATTTTATAGCAAGCAAGCCCTAAGAGTTGGCAACTATGAAAACTAAATATTGATTACAAAATTACACTAAATCATAGCTTAACATTAGTTCCATAATATGCCGTCCCCACGACCTTAAAGAACCCCGCACAGATCTGTGCCGAGATGCAATCTTTAGAATGCAATCCAAAGATAACTAGATATTTATTTTGTACATAACTACAATAACAAGGAAAAAATACTCACTAATAAATATTAATAGATAAATCCACCAATTAGATATACTTATGATATCGAAATACCATTAATTATACAATATTGTTACTGTCTAAACTCCTGTGCATTCAGGATACAAAATAACATGGTTTTACGATAACTGTGCATTTCCTTACACAGGCGCCAACAAAAATAAATATAAGTTTACACAGAATTTGTAAAAAAAAAAAAAAAAAAAATACAGGATACTCAATACTTAGAACAGAATGCATTATTGGTAGCTGAAATCATTCTATTAATCTCCACCAATGGAATGAGAATGTGAAGTTTTCTCAGCAATATTCTACTCTTGTGCATTATCGGTCTTGTACACATCTCCGAAACAGACACCCATCCTGCAGGGTCCTTTATCACCTAGTGACCCAGTCAATCTGACTCATCACTAAACGCTTATCAGACATGAATGATGAGTCACCAAAGGAAACCTCTCCCATCTCAAAGTTATCTTTATCTTGTACAGACATGTAACCTTTCATTTACCTAGGGTCACTGAGGCTGAATTTTTCTTTTAAAAAAATATTTTTTGGGAAAGTTCAAGGCTAATAAACATTGCTACAGTCTGCCTTGAAGCTTTGCCTCCCAGCCTTATTATGGTGAAGGCAAATGACTTAAGAGTTAGGAAATATATTGGCTAAAGGACCACTTAAGTCACCCACACCACTTCATCTCAGTGAAGTGGTCTGGTGCAGTGGCCCTGTATTTACATTGCAGCCCTAAAATCACTTCTGTGGCCGTCTTCAAGAAAACCAAGAAAAGTGGTAGTTTTGCAGCAACAGAGATTCAATCAGTTTTGTGACGTTTGACAGCCATGAGGACATTACATATCATCAAATGCAGCTCATAGGCAAGTATTGTATTCAATGCTTCCCTGTGAGAAGCAGTTGGTTGGACAAACATGTAGCATCGCCACGCATGCCCGTCACCAATGCGACCCAATGAAAGTCTTGGTGCTGGAAAAACGGTAAGAAAAACTCACTTTACAGGTTACCTTACAGTGCACGATGGTTAGGAAGGGACTAGTGACAGTTTATATATTTTTTTGAATACCACCATAACACTCCTAGTACCATAACGGCTTACTGTACTGATAATGATGTGTGAAGCTGTAGTTTTAGTCAAACTATTTGAAAATGTTTTCACAAAAAACAAGAGGATATGCACCCAGACACTTCTTGCACCATAATCACTATATTTAGCTGCATACGTCATGGTGCTTAGAGGTAGGGATCGACCGATATTGATTTTTTTTTAGAGCCGATACCGATACCAATATTCTGTGAACTTTCAGGCTGATAGCCGATAACTTACCGATATTCTGTACATTTACCATTTTGAGAAAAATAACTATTTCCAAAGGTAAATGCACAAAATATACATGCCATGTGTAGTGGATGCAGTGTGTTTAGACAGGGGAGCTGTGTGTGTATTTGTGTAGTGGATGCAGTGTGTATTTGTGTAGTGGATGCAGTGTGTATTTGTGTAGTGCATATATAATGAATGCAGAGTGTTTGTGTAGTGCGTATAGTGAAAGCAGTGTGTGCGTAAAGTGAATGATGTATATACTAAATGCAAAGTGTGTGTATTTGTGTAGTGTGTGTATAGTGAATGCAGTGTGTTTATTTGTATAGTGTGTGTATATACTGCAGTGTGTTTGTGTAGTGTGCATTATATAAACACACTGCATTATATACACACACTACACAAACACACACTGCATTATATACACAGTGTGTTTGTGTAGTGTGTTTATATAATGCAGTGTGTTTATGTAGTGTGCATTATATAAACACACTACACAAACACACTGCATTATATACACACACTACACAAACACACACACTGCATTATATACAGTGTGTTTGGGTAGTGTGTTTATATAATGCAGTGTGTTTGTGTAGTGTATGTAATTGAGGGGACATTTTTTTAAAAATATTTAATTATTATTTATTTTCTAGTCCCCCCTCCCTGCTTGTTACTTGGCCAGGGAGGGGGAATATGACATTCCCTGGTGGTCCAGTGGCATGTACTGAGCAGTGGGGGCTCGCAGCAAGCGTTTACTTACCTCCCAGCAGCTCCTCCAGCTCCCCAGTGTAAATCTCGCGATATTTACACTGGGGAGCTGGAGGAGCTGCTGGGAAGGTAAGTAAACGCTTGCTGCGGGCCCCCAACAGGACCGCCGGGCTTGGAATGAGTCTGGCGGTCCTGTTATATATTATCGGCAATATCGGTATTTTTATTGGCCAATACCAATATTGCCGAAAATACAGAATATTGGCCGATAATATCGGCCAGACCGATAATCAGTCGATCGCTACTTAGAGGGTCTTTTTAAAGGGTAACTGCAGGCCAAAAACAGTGTTGAAGCAACCTTGCTTGCACTGCTCCCTATCTTTACACACAGATAAAAAAAATAATAATAAAATAAACTTCCTTCCCCTTCACTGGAAGTGATGTCGCGGCGGCAGGGCTGATGGGGGACTTAGTGCAGCACAAAACATTGGTCGTCAGGAACCAGCACGCTAAGCATGCTGATGATGGACACAATCTAAGCACAGATTTAAAGGGAAACTTAGTTTTCTGACACTGTAGCTTCCCCCAACCTTCGGGCCCAACCCTCCTTGGTGCAGAAGGGGTTAAAAACCATGTCACTTACCTGGGTCCAGAGCTGATGTCCCTCGGCACTGGCTCATTTCCCGCATTCGCTCCTCCTCCGGCGATGTCAGCCAGCGGGGGATATCTAATGAACTTTTGCGGCAAAGGTCACACTCGCATTAGGATTTCCCCATAGTAAAGCATTATTCAATTATTCTTAAACACTGAAATAATTACGTAGGATACTCGTGTTCCCCACACAGGTGTCCCACCGACAAGTTCTAGCTTTAAATATCACAATTCTATAATTCATCAGTTTATCCTATGTTTACACTTGTGTTACTTAATTGTTTATTTTAAATGATATATCTCCTGTGTAACTGCCTGAGGCCAAAGGGTCACCGCAATAATTGGTGCAAGAGCTAAAATAGCACCCGACTACCTGTATTAGATACAGCAACACCCTATGCCTTCAACTCAGCACCAGATGATAGGCGTCACCACCTCCTACCAAACCACCCTCCCCACCGCTAGGGGTACCACACCAAGATACAAAATGCCCCTAATACTAAGGTTTGGCTTTGAACGCCAAACTAACTCACCTGTAGTAGTACATTATGCATCCCGAATCCAATCTCTATGTCACAATCATAACTGAGGCATTAATGTTAACTCCTCTTCATGCTAAGCCCTTCTGGTGCACCATTTACTGCCCAACAACTGGGGACCACTAGGAGGTTAAACTACACAACCACCTACCAGGCATTGATCCCCAGCCAATATCATGTTAGCTTTAACTAACACATTGTGCATAGTAGCGAACAAGTACAGTATACTGTAAGGATGGGCACAAGTATTATGACATGTTTTTCTTTATTCATCCTTTTATGGTATTGCTAACACGTCACTCTTTGGTCAACCAATGCACGACTAAATAATAATGCATCCATGCTTGATAGTTTTGTAACAAAAAGCAATTATTTTGAGTTATCACTTTTTGTTTACATTATGCTAGCAGCAATACTGTATAAGTGCCTTAGAATCCAGCGGTTTCTTCTCATGTGTGGTCGCTGATTGTTTTGTTTTATTTTCAGCTTATAGGAACTTTGCATGCCACACATATACATACATATATATATATATATATATATATATATATCAGCTTAGCATTGCACACATTGTCAGCAATAACCCATTGACTACCAGATGTGTTGCCACTTTGCTGACATACCAATCGATCTGTAATTAAACACCAAAACCTGTGTAATGCTTAAATAACTTACCGTATATACTCGAGTATAAGCCGAGTTTTTCAGCACATTTTTTGTGCTGAAAAACCCCAACTCGGCCTATACTCGAGTCAATAGTCTGTATCAGGCCCGGACTGGCCATCGGGCACACCGGGCAAATGCCCGGTGGGCCGCGATGGCCGTGGGGCCGAGGCCGGCAGGGAGATCACAGGATCTCCCCTGCCGCTCTATGCAGGGCCGGCACTATCCGAGCGCCGGCCCCGCTGTTTTCAATGATGAGCCGGTGGGGAGATCAAAGATCTCCCTCACCGGCCCACATAGAGAATATTGAGGCCGCCAGCGGGGAGAGAGGGAGGGAGGGAGCCAGGAGAGGACCCGGCGGAGCTCTATCTTACAGCTCCGCCAGGTTCCTCTCGCGAGATCCGGAGCGTTGCCATAGCAACGACCGGATCTCGCAAGAGTGAACTCTAGCCCCACAGGCTAGAGTTCACTCACCGCTGGACCACCAGGGATGGTGTGAGACTGCCTGAACCCCCTCCTAGATACCACAATGCCGGTCCCCCCCTCCCAGGCTAAAAGGTAAGAAGGGAGGGGGGGACATAATGCCTACTTTTTTTTTGGTTTTATCTACCCCCCCAAACACACACAATCCCTTTTAACAGGTATACACAGCACTCTCACACCCATCATCCACAGCACTCTCACACACAGCACTCTCACACACAGCACTCTCACACACAGCACTGTCATACACATCACACTCAGCACTCTCACACACATCACTCTCACACACAGCACTCTCACACACAGCACACTCAGCACTCTCACACACAGCACTCTCACACCCATTATCCACAGCACTCTCACACACAGCACTCTCACACCCATCATCCACAGCACTCTCATACACATCACACTCAGCATTCTCACACACAGCACTCTCATTCACACATCACACACAGCACTCTCAGACCCATCATCCACAGCACTCTCATACACATCACACTCAGCACTCTCACACACACATCACACTCAGCACTCTCACACACAGCACTCTCACACACAGCACTCTCACACCCATTATCCACAGCACTCTCACACACACAGCACTCTCACACCCATCATCCACAGCACTCTCATACACATCACACTCAGCATTCTCACACACAGCACTCTCATTCACACATCACACACAACACTCTCACACACACATCACACACAGCACTCTCAGACCCATCATCTACAGCACACTCATACACATCACACTCAGCATTCTCACACACAGCACTCTCACACACACATCACACACAGCACTCTCACACACATCACACACAGCACTCTCACACACATCACACACAGCACTCTCACACACATCATACACAGCACTCTCACACACATCATACACAGCACCCACACACACAAATCACCCACAGCACCCTCACACAAATCAATCACACACAGCACCACAGCACCCTCACACACAGCACCCACCGCACCCTCACACACATCACACCTCACACACACATACTGCACCCCTCACATACACACAGAACCCCCCGACACACTGCACCACACACATACACAATACTTCCAAACATATTTATATAATATATATATATATATATATATATATATATATATAATATTCTCACACACACACACTATAGCCTGTATGCACACTCTTGCTACATCCCCTATACACACATTCTCTACAGCCCCTAGCCACATATGCATTACATTACACCACAAACACAACACGACTAAAACTGACCTTATAACACAATACCACACCACAATCAGCTCACTCTGCATACACACAATGGCAGGCTCCAAACACATGCACAATACTCTTTCCTGGCATTTTTGTCTCCTGGTATCCATTTATAGAGACACCAGAGACAAGTTGCAAGGAAACACAGTGCAAGCATGTTATTAAATTTGCTTGCGCTGTGCAGAACAAATACAGGGCTTTTTTCTCATGCTAGAGCTCTTCAGCAGAGCTCTGCGCATGGTCTGCCCTGGAAGAGCATTGAACCAACATGCTCACTTTGAGAGGTGGCGTGTTTGTCATTAATGATGAACACACTCTCTCTGCCCCGCCCCCTTCTTAGTGGGCCGCTGTGATAAAAAAATGCCCGGGCCGAATTTTTTTCCCAGTCCGGCCCTGGTCTGTATTATGGCAATTTGCATTGCCATAATACAGACAGGGGCTGTGGGGGCTGTCAGAGCTGTAACTTACCTCTCCTGCAGTTCCTGTCAGCTCTCTCCTCCTCCGCGCCGTCCGTTCAGCACCTCGGTCAGCTCCCAGTGTAAATCTCGCGAGAGCCGCGGGACTTACAGTGGGAGCTGACAGAAGAGCTGACCAGACGGCGCGGAGGAGGAGAGAGCAGACAGGAGCTGCAGGAGAGGTAAGTTACAGCTCTGACAGCCTCCCTCACCCCCCACCCCCCCACTGAACTGCCAATGCCACTGGACCACCAGGGAAGGAGAGCCCCCCTCCATGCCATATATCAAGCAGAGAGGGGGGACGAAAAAATATATAATAATAATAATAATAAAATAATAATAATTAAATTAAATTAAAAATAATAAGAAATAATAATATAAAAAAATAATAAAATTGCCCACCCCCCACCAAGGCTCTGCAACACACACACACACACACACTGCACTCATACACATACACACACACACACTGCACTCATACACATACACACACTGCACTCATACACACACACTGCACTCATACACATACACTGCACTCATACACTGCACTCATACACATACACATACACACACTGCACTCATACACACACACTGCACTCATACACACACACTGCACTCATACACATACACACACTGCACTCATACACATACACTGCATTCATACACACACTGCATTCATACACACACACTGCATTCATACACACACTGCATTCATACGCACACGCTGCACTCATACGCACACGCTGCACTCATACGCACACGCTGCACTCATACGCACACGCTGCATTCATACGCACACGCTGCATTCATTATACACACACTGTAAATAAATATTCAATTAATATATTTTTTTAGGATCTAATTTTATTTAGAAATTTACCAGTAGCTGCTGCATTTCCCACCCTAGTCTTATACTCGAGTCAATACGTTTTCCCAGTTTTTTGGGGTAAAATTAGGGGCCTCGGCTTATATTCGGGTCGGCTTATACTCGAGTATATACGGTATATCCTCCTAGCTAAGACACTTTTCAGCAAACCGATGGGCGTCCCTACCTTTTTTTCCCCCACTGGCTTAAGGCTTGCAGCATCTTAAAGATGACACGGGGACCAGTCCTAGTGGTACATTATTCATTATGTGTACCTCCCCCATGTAGCGATATCTGAGCAATCTTACCTCTATGAAACTGTTTAGTATCAGATGCTCTTTATTTTCTCTCAGTTGCACACTATGCATTTCCCCTATAGGTCTCTTCACCTCTAACTGACTACCTAGCATCAACTGAAAGTGGGGACATGCATATTAAAGCCTGTGTACTCTCTCATTAGATAGCCTGCTTACTTTAATATAAAAAATGGTGCTGTTTACTCGCATGCCATGTTAACTACTTTTCTTAATATGCTTGCTACTGTTGTTGTGGCACTGCAAGATTATATGTTATTTGTATACTCATGCACAGGAAAAATAAAGAATTATAAAAGAGAACACAAGCTAATAATTATATAATGCTTTTTTTCAGTGTTATTGCTATATACTGCAAATTGTATGACTTCATAATACAATACTCTAAAAAAAAATTAAGAAAAATAAAAACTTCAGATGTTTAAATTCGGTACATATATAAATACATACATTCACAATATAAAATACATTCAATTTGTGCAACTAGCAGACTGTGTACAATGATATACCAGTTTTTCATACGCCCTTGAGGAAGAAATGTGCTCTTTATAAAATAAGTTATGACATACAGATGTTGATGTGGGAGCCCCTTCGAGAGGGTATGAGAAAGTGCAATAAAATTGTATACTAATCTACTATGTCTAAATGGAATTTGGGAGGAACTGCAATCTGCTGATGTCACGACAGCACATGTCTATAACTATGCTTATAAACACAAAAAAAAAACTATTTAAAACACAAAAAAAAAAAGGTTTGGTGCAACAGTCAAGCCATATGGATAGGATTGATCAATGCAGTTACAGTAATAAGATTATCTGGGAAGATGCATATTTTAGAATTAATGTCATTTAATTTAATATATGATCCTGATCGTTTTGCTTTCGTAATAGACAGTGTCATAGAAACATAGAATGTGACGGCAGATAAGAACCATTCGGCCCATCTAGTCTGCCCAGTTTTCTAAATACTTTCATTAGTCCCTGGCATTATCTTATAGTTAGGATAGCCTTATGCCTATCCCACGCATGCTTAAACTCCTTTACTGTGTTAACCTCTACCACTTCAGCTGGAAGGCTATTCCATGCATCCACTACCCTTTCAGTAAAGTAATACTTCCTGATATTATTTTTAAACCTTTGTCCCTCTAATTTTAGGCTATGTCCTCTTGTTGTGGTAGTTTTTCTTCTTTTAAATATAGTCTCCTCCTTTACTGTGTTGATTCCCTTTATGTATTTAAATGTTTCTATCATATCCCCCCTGTCTCGTCTTTCCTCCAAGCTATACATGTTAAGATCCTTTAACCTTTCCTGGTAAGTTTTATCCTGCAATCCATGAACCAGTTTAGTAGCCCTTCTTTGAACTCTCTCTAAGGTATCAATATCCTTCTGAAGATATGGTCTCCAGTACTGTGTACAGTACTCCAAGTGAGGTCTCACCAGTGTTCTGTACAATGGCATGAGCACTTCCCTCTTTCTACTGCTAATAATACCTCTCCCTATACAACCAAGCATTCTGCTAGCATTTCCTGCTGCTCTATTACATTGTCTGCCTACCTTTAAGTCCTCAGAAAAAGTCACCCCTAAATTCCTTTCCTCAGATGTTGAGGTTAGGACTCTATCAAATATTCTGTACTCTGCCCTTGGGTTTTTACGTCCTAGATGCATTATCTTGCACTTACCCACATTAAATGTCAGTTGCCACAACTCTGACCATTTTTCTAGTTTACCTAAATCATTTGCCATTTGGCTTATCCCTCCTGGAACATCAACCCTGTTACATATCTTAGTATCATCCCCAAAAAGACACACCTTACCATCAAGACCTTCTGCAACATCACTAATAAAAATATTAAAGAGAATGGGTCCAAGTACAGATCCCTGAGGTACCCCACTGGTGACAAGCCCAAGCTTCGAATATACTCCATTGACTACAACCCTCTGTTGCCTCGCACTCAGCCACTGCCTTACCCATTCAACAATATTGGAATCCAAACTCAAAGATTGCAGTTTATTGATAAGCCTTCTATGTGCAACAGTGTCAAAAGCCTTACTGAAATCTAGGTAAGCAATGTCTACTGCGCCACCCTGATCTATAATTTTAGTTACCCAATCAAAAAAATCAATAAGATTAGTTTGGCATGATCTCCCTGAAGTAAACCCATGTTGTCTCTGATCTTGAAATCCATGTGTTTTTAGATGTTCAACAATCCTATCCTTTAACATGGTTTCCATCACTTTCCCCACTACTGAAGTAAGGCTTACTGGCCTATAGTTGCCCGACTCCTCCCTATTACCTTTCTTGTGAATGGGCACAACATTCGCTAACTTCCAATCTTCTGGGACTACTCCTGTTAACAATGATTGGTTAAATAAATCTGTTAATGGTTTTGCTAGTACACCACTAAGCTCTTTTAATAGCTTTGGGTGTATTCCATCAGGTCCCATTGACTTATTTGTCTTTACTTTTGACAGTTGAAATAGAACCTCTTCCTCTGTAAACTCACGTGTAATAAATGACTCATTTATCCTTAACTGAGGTCCCTTTCCTTCATTTTCAGCTGTAAATACCGAACAAAAATATTCATTGAGGCAGTCAGCTAGACCTTTATCCTCATCTACATACCTTCCTTCTTTTGTTTTTAATCTAACTAATCCTTGTTTTACTTTTCTTTTCTCATTTATGTATCTAAAAAAAGTTTTGTCCCCCTTTTTTACTCACTGTGCTATTTTCTCTTCTGTGTGTGATTTGGAAGCTCTTATAACTTGCTTAGCCTCTTTCTGCCTAATCTTATAGGTCATTCTGTCTTCCTCACTCTGGGTTTTTTTATAATTACTAATTGCTAACTTTTTGTTTTTTTACTATTTTGGCCACATCTGCGGAGTACCACAGTGGTTTCTTGATTTTTTTGCTTTTACTGACAAGCCTAATGCAATTTTCTGTTGCCTTCAGTAGTGCAGCTTTTAAATAATCCCATTTCTTTTGGACTCCATTTAAGTTGCTCCAGTCTGATAATGACTCCTTTACACATATTCTAATTTTAGAAAAGTCTGTTTTTCTAAAGTCTAAAACGTTTGTTTTTGTGTGGTGTGACTCAGTCACTGTTCTTATATTAAACCACACTGACTGATGATCACTGGATCCTAAACTTTCACCAAATTCATTCAACAAAAAACACCATTATACATTTTCATGCTTCACTGAATACACGTATTCATCATTTAGAGAGTAATTTACTAAAGTTTGAATTACAGGATATACAGAAAAAAATGTATGTAAATTTTACATTTTAGAGAAACTGTTTTTCAATTCAACTATTTTTGTCTATAATTTGAAAATTATTTTGAATTCCTGCCAATTCGTACTTTTCTGAATAAGTGGAAGAATAATCCACAATATTACGTGAATTGGACATGCCATAATAGAGCTCTTTTATAACCTTGTCAGCTGCAGTAACAGTTGCTATTAACAACAGCCAGGAGCTCTTAGTGACTACAAATTACCATCGGGATTACAACCTTATTACTAAAGGTTTGTAACCTATTACTTAGAATGTCAGGGTCTACAGTTACCAACCACTCATATTTTAACAGAGAGCTGGTAAATCACAAATCCACACACCTGAGCACTTGCCCTGTGTGGCCAATAGGTACAGACATGTAGGGGCTTGGCGGAAAAACTAAGTGATGGGGGTTGTTTCAAAAGAACTTATAGTGGTTTAGCTGTGGTTAACCTCTTTCCACCAGAACAAATGCCTCTTTTTTGGGTAAGTGGCAGCTGCTAAATAGACAGAAATCAGCTGCTAAATAGTGGTAACCAGCTTCTACTGGTTAACAATAGCGACAGGCATTTTAGCGAGTTGAAATGTACCAACGAGTTTTTAAACGAGCCTTTAGTTAGTTGCCGAACGTAAGTTTGATAAGTTTATTAACAAACTCTGCTTGTCACCCAGTAGAGTCTGCTCTCACTCCAAGAACACGGAGTTCTGTAGAAGGGCACAAAGGAAAACGTATGGGGATGGTCAATAATCTTTTTCAAAGTCACTGCTTGGATACA
Organism: Pelobates fuscus; assembly: GCF_036172605.1. NCBI lineage: Eukaryota > Metazoa > Chordata > Amphibia > Anura > Pelobatidae > Pelobates > Pelobates fuscus. The sequence continues at coordinate 132,288,561 of NC_086321.1, forward strand.
GAATAAAGAAAAGACCTGATCATGGGTAGTAAGCATGGGATGTTACCAAGACCATGAAGCAAACCATGTTCTCCAAAAAGAACATACCTGCCTGTCTCAAGCTTACATTTTGAAAAAAGATATTCCCATCTACAGAGAGTTGTACTGTGGACAGGTGAGCTAAATGTGAATGTTTATTTCTGTATAGAAAAGTAAAAGTTAATAATGAGTTAAAAAAATAAAACAGGTCTTTCAACACACAATCCAATTGTATTCCTGGTAGTGAAAGAATCATTGAGGTTTTGTACAAAAAATGTAGGAAGTAAGGAGGATGAACCTGGCAGAATCAATAATTACAGACGTTAAGACTGCTTAAGTTGTAGGATGCTATTATCCAAATGGAATTTCAGCAGTGCATGAGCAATCACTTTGTTTGCAATTGTAGTGAATTTATAGATTGGATGCATATGGGAAGTAAAGTAAAGCAGCAAGCTAAAGTAAAGCAGCAAGCTTGCACTGTGAGTTTATGTCTTTGTGTCGCATGGATACAGTCGGAACTTAATTTTAACAGATAGAAAGGTGATATTTTGCTGTAAGCATTTCATTTTATAGAAAAGCAGGTAAACACCAGATTCCAAGATACTGTCTTTTCGAGACTTGATGCTATTGGAGGTCCTCCAATCCATTCTAGTACCACTTGTAGTCTAGTACTCTCAAAATAGATCACCGGCTAACTAAAAAGAAAGGATTTCCTTTTTTTAATAAAATATCTTGTTTTATTACAGCTATAAATGGCATCTAAACATAAATTAATATTTCCGTTGTTTAAATGCCAATGAGTGGGTTTACACCCTCCAGTTTATGTGTAAAGCTATTGAGAAGTAAACCTGCTTTTTAAATCACTTCAAACACCTAAAGCATTTTAGATTGCTTGAAGAAGATATTGGCACATTTAGAAATTAACCTTTTTACACCCATTTGGCTGTCAATCAAACAACAAGCCCTGTTACGTCCTGGTTGTTAAGCTCAGTTTAGCTAAATTCAAGAGGCAGCAATTGCCAAGAGCACAAGTTTTACAAGACTTCTAAATGATTGCATTGGGAAGTCTGTGATTGGAGAGCCACAGATGTCCATGCTGATGACAAAGAGGAGGACCTGCAAAGGCTGCAGACAGAAGATCTGCAGCTTTTGGAAGCTGTTTTTAGATATACTCACAATTTAAAAAAAAAAAAAAAATCAGCAATAAATGCATGTTATCATAGTGGGAATATCTACTAAGTTGTTCAAAAGAAACAAAAATTTTCATTAGTGTTGACTGCTACTGTAAATATAAAAAGTTAAATATTACAGGCAATGAAAAGTTTATTGAAATATAATATATAATTAATTCTATGCACACAAAAAGTACAATTCAATGAAAACCCCAACCTATATTTATAAGTGTTCTCTTAGAACAGAGAAAACATTATTCTTATATTGCAGATAGGGTATGCTAATAGTTGTAACATTGTTAGCTAGCATTATCAGCAATCCTCCATGTGAATAGTGTATAGCATTTACAGTATCCGTTTAGGAATGGAAGAGATTATCAAGTGCTTTAATGAGCAGCCTCTGCATACTAATTGGCTGGGTGCTAATTAGCAGCACTGAGTGTACTTCAAATCTCCCTATTGTAAAGAGCGAATTCAGCTAGGCCCATTCTTCTTTCCTCTCACTCCCTTTGTTAATCCTGTGACCCAGAATAACCCAGCAGTGTCAAGCTCATTTAGATACCATAATCACAATGTCTGACACAATGGCTGAATCAAACATCATTGAATATTGGCTGCCTGGAGACACGCAGGCCACATTCACATCTGCCTTTAATATATGAAAGCATTCCATCTGAAGAGCCCAGGATTCAGTGCTGGGAAAGCCCACAGTACTGTCAGCATTCCAAACATGGCTGGATCTGATTTTGTATACCTCCCAGAACATATAGCATGCTAACACTGACTTATTATCCAGTCTTAAAGGGGCACTGTCACTTTTGAGTGTTGTCTGGCTTCAATACTGAATTAATCTTCCAGGTGACACAGAGCCCATCTCACTTCTGTGACTCCAAAGATACTTTACAATGAATTGTCACAGCTTAAAGGGACACTAGTCACCTGAACAACTTTAGATTAATAAGGCAGTTTTGGTGTGTAGAACATGCCCCTGCAGCTTCACTGCTCAATCCTCTGCCATTTAGGAGTTAAATCCCTTTGTTTATGAACCCTAGTCACACCTCCCTGCATGTGACTTGCACAGCCTTCCATAAACACTTCCTGTAAAGAGAGCCCTATTTAGGCTTTCTTTATTGCAAGTTCTGTTTAATTAAGATTTTCTTATCCCCTGCTATGTTAATAGCTTGCTAGACCCTGCAAGAGCCTCCTGTATGTGAATAAAGTTCAATTTAGAGATTGAGATACAATTATTTAAGGTAAATTACATCTGTTTGAAAGTGAAACCAGTTTTTTTTTTCATGCAGGCTCTGTCAATCATAGCCAGGGGAGGTGTGGCTAGGGCTGCATAAACAGAAACAAATTGATTTAACCCCTTCAGGACGGAGCCAAATGTACACGTTGTGAACGAAACAAAATGTAAACAAAACCTGGCATTTGCGCTATATGTCTGTCCAACCGTAATTAACCTCTTTCATATTAAATGCACCCCCCTTATTATATATAATTTTATTCAGGGGAAACAGGGCTTTCATTTAATATCAAATATTTAGCTATGAAACATAATTTAATATGAAAAAAATGGGAGAAAATAAGATTTATTTTTATTTTTTTAGTTCTACATGACATTTTAACTGTCAATGTCATAATACTGTTTGATTTTACTGCAATAAAATACACATATTTGTATTCAGCAAAGTCTCACGTGTAAAACAGTACCCCCTGTGTACAGGTTTTATGGTGTTTTGGGAAGTTACAGGGTCAAATATAGCGTGTTACATTTGAAATTGAAATTCGCCAGATTGGTTACGTTGCCTTTGAGACTGTATAGTAGCCCAGGAAATAAATTTACATCCATAATGGCATACCATTTGCAATAGTAGACAACCCAAGGTATTGCAAATGGGGTATGTCCAGTCTTTTTTAGTAGCCATTTGGTCACAAACACTGGCCAAATATTAGTTTTTTGTTTTTTTCACACAAAAACAAATATAAACGCTAACTTTGGCCAGTGTTTGTGACTAAGTGGCTACTAAAAAAGACTGGACATACCCCATTTGCAATACCTTGGGTTGTCTACTATTGCAAATGGTATGCCATCATAGGGGTAATTTTTATTCTTGGGCTACCATAGGGTCATAAAGGCAACATAAGCAATCTGGCGAATTTTAATGTGAAAAAAAATGAAACACAAGCCTTATATTTGACGCTGTAATTTTTGAAAACACCATAAAACCTGTACATGAGGGGTACTGTTGTACTCGGGAGACTTCGCTGAACACAAATATTTGTGTTTCAAAACAGTAAAAAGTATTGCAGCGATAATATCGTCAGTGTAAGTGCTGTTTGTGCATGAAAAATGCAAAAACACTTTTACTGGCGATATCATCGTTGTAATACATTTTACTGTTTTGAAACACTAATCTTTGTGTTCAGCGAAGTCTCCCGGGGGGCTGAAGAGGACAGAGGTGCCGCGGGGGCTCCCTGGGAGTCCCCCCAACCGCGATCGCCGGCGTGGGATCGCTGGGACCGGGTAAGTGAAAAAAAAAACAGAGGGCGTACAATTACGCCCGGAGGCGTTTAGAGCCGCTTTAAAAAGGACGTAATTGTACGCCCTCCGGTCTTAAGGGGTTACCGTATATACTCAAGTATAAGCCGACCCGAATATAAGCCGAGGCCCCTAATTTTATCCCAAAAAACTGGGAAAACTTATTGACTCGAGTATAAGACTAGGGTGGGAAATGCAGCAGCTACTGGTAAATTTCTAAATAAAATTAGATCCTAAAAAAAATATATTAATTGAATATTTATTTACAGTGTGTGTATAATGAATGCAGTGTGTGCGTATGTGTGTGTGTATGAGTGCAGCGTGTGTGTATGAGTGCAGTGTGTGTATGAGTGCAGTGTGTGTGTGCATGAATGCAGTGTGTGTGTGCATTAATGCAGAGTGTGTGTGCATGAATGCAGTGTGTGAATGCAGTGTGTGCAGGGCTGGTGCAAGGATATTTGCCGCCGTAGGCAAAACATTTTTTGCCGCCCCCTCCCCCCCCCATATGCCCTGACTTCCCCTCCTCCTCCCTCAGTGGTCCTTACCTCCCCACCCCCGTGTTCCTTCACTCCCCCCCCCAGTGGTCCTGACTCACCCCTCCCCTAGTGGTCCTTACCCTCCCCTCCCCTAGTGGTCCTTACTTCCCCCCCCCCTCCCATAGTGGTCCTTATCCCACCCCCTACCTCTCATAGTGGTCCTTATCCCCCTTCTCCCTCCCATAGTGGTCCATATACCCCCCCCTCCCTCCCATAATGGTCCTTATACCCCCCTCCCTCCCTCCCATAATGGTCCTTATACCCCCCCTCCCTCCCATAGTGGTCCTTATCCCATCCCCTCCCATAGTGGTCCTTATACCCCCCCTCCCTCCCATAGTGGTCCTTATATCCCCCTCCCTCCAATAGTGGTCCTTATCCCCCTCCCTCCCATAGTGGTCCTTATACCCCCCTCCCTCCCATAGTGGTCCTTATACCCCCCTCCCTCCCATAGTGGTCCTTATCCCCCCCCTCCCTCCCATAGTGGTCCTTATCCCCCCCCTCCCTCCCATAGTGGTCCTTATCCCCCCCTCCCTCCCATAGTGGTCCTTATCCCCCCCCCTCCCATAGTGGTCCTTATCCCCCCCCTCCCTCCCATAGTGGTCCTTACCCCCCCCCCCTCCCTCCCATAGTGGTCCTTCCCCCCCCCTCCCTCCCATAGTGGTCCTTACCCCCCCCCTCCCTCCCATAGTGGTCCTTATACCCCCCCTCCCTCCCATAGCGGTCCTTATACCCCCCTCCCTCCCATAGCGGTCCTTAACCCACCCCCTCCCTCCCATAGTGGTCCTTATACCCCCCCCTCCCATAGTGGTCCTTATCCCCCCCCTCCCTCCCATAGTGGTCCTTATACCCCCCCCCCTCCCATAGTGGTCCTTATCCCCCCCTCCCTCCCATAGTGGTCCTTATCCCCCCCTCCCTCCCATAGTGGTCCTTATCCCCCCCTCCCTCCCATAGTGGTCCTTATCCCCCCCCCTCCCTCCCATAGTGGTCCTTATCCCCCCCCCCTCCCTCCCATAGTGGTCCTTACCCCCCCCCCTCCCTCCCATAGTGGTCCTTACCCCCCCTCCCTCCCATAGTGGTCCTTACCCCCCCCTCCCTCCCATAGTGGTCCTTACCCCCCCCTCCCTCCCATAGTGGTCCTTATACCCCCCCTCCCTCCCATAGCGGTCCTTATACCCCCCTCCCTCCCATAGCGGTCCTTAACCCACCCCCTCCCTCCCATAGTGGTCCTTATACCCCCCCCTCCCATAGTGGTCCTTATACCCCCCCCCTCCCATAGTGGTCCTTATACCCCCCCCCCCCTCCCATAGTGGTCCTTATACCCCTTTTTTTTATTATTATTTTATTCCTTATTTTATTTATATATTTTTTTTTTCGTCCCCCCTCCCTGCTTGATATATGGCAGGGAGGGGGGCTCTCCTTCCCTGGTGGTCCAGCATTGGTAGTTCAGTGGGGGGAGAGGGGGGCTGGCAGAGCTGTACTTACCTTTCCTGCAGCTCCTGTCAGCGCTCTCCTCCGCGCGGTCTGTGCAGCTCCCTCTGTCAGCTCCCAGTGTAAGTCTCGCGAGAGACTTACACTGGGAGCTGACCGAGGTGCTGAACGGACGGCGCGGAGGAGGAGAGAGCTGACAGGAGCTGCAGGACAGGTAAGTACAGCTCTGCCAGCCCCCCTCTCCCCCCAGTCTGTATTATGGCAATGCAAATTGCCATAATACAGACTCTGACTCGAGTATAAGCCGAGTTGGGGTTTTTCAGCCCAAAAAATGGGCTGAAAAACTCGGCTTATACTCGAGTATATACGGTAACTCCTAAATGACAGTGAATTGAGCAGTGAAATTGCAGGGGAATGATCTATACACTAAAACTGCTTTATTTAGCTAAAGTAATTTAGGTGACTATAGTGTTCCTTTAAATCTGTTAAACTATACAAAATATTTTGTCCTGCTAATTAGGAATAGATATTTCTAAAATATATCAGAGCAATTGTCCTCTGGGTGATGGAGGACTCTCTGTTATAAACTATTTGAAAACAGAAAGTAGGATGGAACCCCAGGACCAAAACCACTGTAATAAGTTATAGAAACTATGGTGATTCAGATGAATGCAGAAACCAAGTGCTTTAAGATCATTTGGATGTAAAACATAAATAGGAATGAAAGCAAATTGCTATTTGCTTCAGTATAATTTTAAGGAAAATAAACTGGCTTTATATACTATTCCTTTAACATTTATTCTATGCAGATAATAATACTCATGTTTCTATTTTATTATATTTTGGGTAAGTGACAAAAGAGTTAAAATGAAGAAGCCTGACATATGCAAAAGGCATTTAAAGGTAGAAATAGATCTTGCACAGAGCTCCAGTAGGACCCACTAGCCTATGATCACCAGATGCTCCCAGGAATCACAATAAATGAATTGGATCTACCAGTGGGGCCTTGCCCCTGCAGTGTGTGGATGATTTGTGGTTTAAATGCAGGTTGTGTTTTGAATGTTTTCTGAATATATCAGCAAGGTAACAATTCTCACATCACGAGATAAGCACAGATCTGTCACCACTCACCAGGGATTACACCACCAGTAAAAATAAGATTAATCATATAAAGATAGGAAGCAAAGGGTGTCATAACTAAAGATGTTCACTGTACTGTACAGCCTTTAGAATGCTTAAATGAACTCAGCAAGTGACAAATATAGACACAATGTTATGTTTGCACACACCACTCCTGGGAGCATAATCAATACCTTCTGTAAACTATTCATTAGGTAAAACGAAGACCAGATTTATCAATCAAAAAGCTCTCAGGAAGGACACAGTCCTAAGAGCCATGATATTTCCATATAACCTTGGCATGGTCACCTATGGGGAGGAGGGATGAGACAGAATTTTAATCTTTTCACTGCAGTTCATTGAAAACGTGGTTGCTAACAGGTGTATTTTCACGTGTCCATTTTCACATCCCAGAATCATTTTCTGCTGCCACCTGTGCTGCCAAGGTCAGTTTATGTTTGAAGAGAAGAGATGTGTGCGTAATGACATGCACCAGGTGAGAGATACCAGCAAACAGAGGCAACAACATATGTTCTTGAAATGATCCCCCCTCCCCCCTACAATTAACCAGAAAATTATTTATTAAACAGAGGCTGCAAATGCTTATTTGTGTAGGCTTTAATTATGTAACATTGCCACTAGACTGTATTGTTCGTTTACCCCAGGATACACTTGAAACTGGGAGACAGCTCAATCTATTCTTTCTGGTAAAAACACTTTATAAATAAGTAAACACTGTAGGAGTTGCAGGGAATTTAAAATGGATCTGTCACCTACATGGCTTTTAGTATCATTAAAGTACTTACCCAAAGTACTTTTAGGGCATGTTTTTTTTGCTTATTAATAACAGTTATTATTTTAGAGGTGTTTGTAATGCAGGAACTACTTTACCTCAGAAGAGCAGAAATGTGTCATGTATTACTCACGTTCCAAACTCTTACCTCCTCATCTGAATTCTCCCAAAACCAATCCACTGCCATCACAATAATAACTGCCACAATAACTAGATATACATAATTAATCACTTATTACCTACATATATAACAATACAATAATAATTTAATTAAATATAGAATAATAATTTTATCCTTTGGTGCATGTTAAGAATGAGAGTTCTCAAAGGATAACATGCATTTTAAACCGCACGTAATTAGTGAATTGCAAATGCTAATTAGGACTCGGAGTACATGAATCTTTGGATCATGCCACTTTAAAACACAAAGCAAAAGGTGGGTTATATACAAAGATGAGAGTAACTAGAATATCCCATTGTTTTCCCAAGCTGATTGATCCTCTATAGAACATTTTTCGACAATAGCCAGTGAAAGAATTTAATGATGGACATCTGAGTCATTGTAGGTGGAACTCTTACATTAGAAGGAAGCCACAAAGAAATAACTTCATTAAATGAGCACTATAGCGTTAGAATTACAAATACATATTCCAAATGATATAGTTTCCTAGTCACTGTTTAGGTGACTGGGCCATGCCGGCGTCCACTTTGTAGTTCTTTCAAAGTAGATGATCTCAGCCAATGCAATGCTCTCCCATTTTCCTGTGGAAAAGCACTGGGAAGCTAGTGCGCATGCACAGCCAAATGCCAAGCAGTGCCAATCAGACCTGACTAAAACAGCAGAGTTTTACTCTAATATTTTATGGACGTGCCTCTAGAGGCAGGTTAACCGAGCAATGTAAACACTGCTGCTGTTCCAGCATAAAAGCAAAGTATTCAGCTGCAAGGAGCCTATAAGATCATTTAAACTGAACCCAATCTGGAAAGTAGTTAGCACAACCCTAGTTAGCACGACAGCTGGGATCAGGATGGCACATGTGGGATCCTAACCATGCCAACAACACAAAATTGCTAAGCATGCCAGCAAGGTGCAGAGACAGGCACTATATGGAATTTCTTATAGAAGTGCAATAGAATAACCTGAAAATCACAGGACTGAAAAAATATTTTATTTCATCCGCTAATATTTACTTGCAAATTTGAAAAATAAGAGAGCGGCTACCTTGTTCATAGCGTAATAGAAGTATTGGACCTTTTAATTGGATAGCGTAAAGCACCCTGCTTTTATTTCACGGTACAATTAAACATAAAATGTGATACAAATAGTAGTTTACAGATTCATGCAAGGCAAGTAATTACCTTCTATTTGTGTAGGGTTACCTAAACAACTTGGCGTGAACGCAAGCTTGAGAGGTAATTTCCTAATTATACCTTATTACGTAACCTTCCATAAAGCAATCAGACAATATAGTTACCTTTAAAAGTGGAACATTGAATTGAGTCATTAAGTTGTTTGCTCCTCGAACTTGCCTGCAGCTTTTACCAAACATGAGGTGGCATGCAGGATGTTTGGGAGTTTCCCAAGGGGAAAACTGCATCTAAAAATAAACTAGGCATTACTTACAGTATTACTTTCAGCATCTTTGGGAGTATATAGGATTTTTCCCTTCAGGCTTTTTCATGTAGTCCGCTGGAAACTGCTGATATTTATTAAATCAAATTAGGGCGCAGCAGAGATATTATCAAAAGCAGGGAATGAATCTTATATTTTAGGAGTGATTTATTTATTTATAAAAAAAAAAAAAAATACCAGGATGAATACATTGGGATTTTTCTCGTTTTCAAGTATCTCTTGGGTCCACAAAACATTGCATTGTTACAACAGGGTACAATATTACAAAAATACAATATACAAACTATATATATATATATATATATATATATAGAAACAGCAAAAGGATAGCACTCTCACGACTTCAAAAATAGAGTAAAACTTCATCATCCTGATGAAAGTTTGCAAGACAAACTGAAACGTTGATCTTTAACCTTGGACATAAAAAGTTAAGTTTTACTCTATTTTGGAAGTCCTGAGAGTGCTATCCTTTTGCTGTTTCTATATTAATTGCTGACAAGCACGGGGCTAAGTACACCTGAGTAAGTGGAGTGCAAAATTATTTTCTTGTGTGTGTATGTATGTATGTATACAGTTGCAAGAAAAAGTAAGTGAACCCTTTGGAATGATATGGATTTCCACACAAATTGGTCATAAAATGTGATCTGATCATCATCTAAGTCACAACAATAGACAATCACAGTCTGCTTAAAGGAACACTATAGTCACCTAAATGACTTTAGCTAAATAAAGCAGTTTTAGTGTATAGATCATTCCCCTGCAATTTCACTGCTCAATTCACTGTCATTTAGGAGTTAAATCACTTTGTTTCTGTTTATGCAGCCCTAGCCACACCTCCCCTGGCTATGATTGACAGAGCCTGCATGAAAAAAAAAACTGGTTTCACTTTCAAACAGATGTAATTTACCTTAAATAATTGTATCTCAATCTCTAAATTGAACTTTAATCACATACAGGAGGCTCTTGCAGGGTCTAGCAAGCTATTAACATAGCAGGGGATAAGAACATCTTAATTAAACAGAACTTGCAATAAAGAAAGCCTATATAGGGCTCTCTTTACAGGAAGTGTTTATGGAAGGCTGTGCAAGTCACATGCAGGGAGGTGTGACCAGGGTTCATAAACAAAGGGATTTAACTCCTAAATGGCAGAGGATTGAGCAGTGATGCTGCAGGGGCATGTTCTATACACCAAAACTGCTTTATTAAGCTAAAGTTGTTCAGGTGACTATAGTGTCCCTTTAAACTAATAACACACAAATAATGAAATGTTGCCATGCTTTTATTGAACACACCATGTAAACATTCACAGTGCAGGAGGGAAAAGTATGTGAACCCCTAGACTAATGACATCTCCAAGAGCTAATTAGAGTGAGATGTCAGCCAACTGGAGTCCAATCAATGTGATAAGATTGGAGGTGTTGGTTACAGCTGCCCTGCCCTATAAAAAACACACACCAGTTCTGGGTTTGCTTTTCACAAGAAGCATTGCCTGATGTTAATGATGCCTCGCACAAAAGAGCTCTCAGAAGACCTACGATTAAGAATTGTTGACTTGCATTAAGCTGGAAAGGGTTATAAAAGTATCTCCAAAATCCTTGCTGTTCATCAGTCCACAGTAAGACAAATTGTCTATAAATGGAGAAAGTTCAGCACTGGTGCTACTCTCCCTAGGAGTGGCCGTCCTGTAAAGATGACTGCAAGAGCACAGCGCAGACTGCTCAATGAGGTGAAGAAGAATCCTAGAGTGTCAGCTAAAGACTTACAAAAGTCACTGGCAAATGCCAACATCCCTGTTAGCGAATCTACACTACGTAAAACACTAAACAAGAATGGATTTCATGGGAGGATACCACAGAGGAAGCCACTGCTGTCCAAACAAAACATTGCTGCATGTTTACAGTTTGCACAAGAGCACCTGGATGTTCCACAGCAGTACTGGCAAAATATTCTGTGGACAGATGAAACCAAAGTTGAGTTGTTTGGAAGAAACACACAACACTATGTGTGGCGAAAAAGAGGCACAGCACACCAACATCAAAAACTCATCCCATCTGTGAAGTATGGTGTTGGGGGCATCATGGTTTGGGGCTGCTTTGCTGCGTCAGGGCCTGGACAGATTGCTATCATCGAAGGAAAAATGAATTCCCAAGTTTATCAAGACATTTTGCAGGAGAACTTAAGGCCATCTGTCTACCAGCTGAAGTTAACAGAAGATGGGTGTTGCAACAGGACAATGACCCAAAAGCATAGGAGTAAATCAACAACAGAATGGCTTAAACAGAAGAAAATATGCCTTCTGAAGTGGCCCAGTCATAGGCCTGACCTCAACCCGATTGAGATGCTCTGGCATGACCTCAAGAAAGCGATTCACACCAGACATCGCAAGAATATTGCTGAACTGAAACAGTTCTGTAAAGAAGAATGGTCAAGAATTACTCCTGGCCGTTGTGCACGTCTGATCTGCAACTACAGGAAACGTTTGGTTGAAGTTGTTGCTGCCAAAGGAGGTTCAACCAGTTATTAAATCCAAGGGTTCACATACTTTTTCCACCTGCACTGTGAATGTTTACATTGTGTGTTCAATAAAAACATGGCAACATTTCATTCTTTGTGTGTTATTAGTTTAACCCCTTAAGGACCAAACTTCTGTAATAAAAGGGAATCATGACATGTCACACATGTCATGTGTCCTTAAGTCCTTAAGGGGTTAAGCAGACTGTGATTGTCTATTGTTGTGACTTAGATGATGATCAGATCACATTTTATGACCAATTTGTGCAGAAATCCATATCATTCCAAAGGGTTCACATACTTTTCTTGCATATATATATATATATATATATATATATATATATATATATATATATATATATATATATATATATAGTGATATTGAATGTTATTCATTCTGTTCCAGTTAAAACATTACTTTACAGTCTCACTGCATTACCATTGAACAAGGCAGCTGCTCTCTTTGGCTTTGCAAAAAAATAAAGAAAAACATAGAATGTTGTTACATAGCAGTCTAGGTTGAAAAAAAACAACTAAAGTCCATTTAATTCAACCTTGAAAAACCATTATTTTATGTTGTTGATGTAACAGCACAAAATTATTGATTGTAGCTGAATCTAAGAAACCGACATCCGACATTCGTTGATTCTTAACTGGATATACAGATTAAAATAATATCTTGATTCACGCCTGTGTTTTTATTTACTAAATGTCATTAAGTCCAGGGCTCGACAAATCCCAGGCACCAGGTCACCATAGCGAGTAAGAAATTTGCCTTGGTGCCAGGAATTGGTTGGCCCGTTTCCTCCCTCCTCCTGGAGTAGAATTGCAAGCTTGAAGGGCAGCATTTAAAGACTGCCAGCTTGCCGCCCAATCACATTGTGCAAAGCTGGTCCGCCCACTTCCATCCTACAGAGTCTGCCCCGCTGTCCTCAGAGCCGTTCTTATGTCCGTCCGCTGTCCTCCGAGCTGGTGTTATGTCCGGCCGCTGTCCTCAGCACCGGTGTTATGTCCGGCCGCTGTCCTCAGCGCCGGTGTTATGTCCGGGCGCTGTCCTCAGAGCCGGTGTTATGTCCGCCCGCTGTCCTCAGAGCCGGTGTTATGTCCGGGCGCTGTCCTCAGAGCCGGTGTTATGTCCGGGCGCTGTCCTCAGAGCCGGTGTTATGTCCGGCCGCTGTCCTCAGAGCCGGTGTTATGTCCGGCCGCTGTCCTCAGAGCCGGTGTTATGTCCGGCCGCTGTCCTCAGAGCCGGTGTTATGTCCGGCCGCTGTCCTCAGAGTCGGTGTTATGTCCGGCCGCTGTCCTCAGAGCCGGTGTTATGTCCGGCCGCTGTCCTCAGAGCCAGTATTGTGCCCGGCCGCTGTCCTCAGAGCCGGTGTTATGTCCAGCCGCCAGCATCCCTCAGAGCCGCACCCGACCGGTGTCCTCAGAGCCGGTGTTATGTCCAGCCGCCCGCAACCCTCAGAAACGACCCTCCACCCCACCCCTTTAAGCAGAGCCAATGTTATGTCCGGCTGCTGTCCTCAGAGCCGGCATTATGTTCGTCCGCTGTCCTCAGAGCCGGTGTTTTATCTGGCCGCCCGCATCCCTCAGAGCCGGCCCGACCGCTGTCCTCAGAGCCGGTGTTATATCTGGCCGCCCGCATCCCTCAGAGCCGGCCCGACCGCTGACCTCAGAGCCGGTGTTACGTCCAGTCACCCGCATCCCTCAGAAACGACCCTCCACCCTGCCCCTCTAAGCAGAGCTGGCTACCCGCCCTTTCCACTGCGCGCCCAGAGGAGGAAATCACAGTTCCCTTCACTTCCTCCTGGCGCACAGGGCTGAGGAGACAGGAGGAGGGGGAGTCTGGAACAGCGGCAGCCCCCACAAATCTATTGTCATTTGCTCCTGCCCAGTCCCACTGGACCCCAGGGAAGCCACCCCCCTGGGCCCAAAAGGCAGGAAATAGGAGGGTGGCTAAAAATATGTACTTTTTTAAAATTTGCGTGTGTATATCTTATATGCCTGTTTGTCTGTGTGTATCTATGAATCTGAGTGTGTGTGTGTGTGTGTGTGTGTGTGCGCGCGCATATCCATTTAATCAAATAATACTTTGTGACTGTGTGAGTGTGTGTCAGCGTGTATATGTCTGTGACTGTGTGAGAGTGTGTCTGTCAGTGTGTGTGTGGGGGGGGTCTGTTTGAGGGTGTGGGTGTCTGTCTGTCTGGGTCTGTTGGTCTGTCTGTCTGGGTCTGTTGGTCTGTCTGGGTCTGTTGGTCTGTCTGTCAGGGTCTGTTGGTCTGTCTGTCTCTCTGAGGGTGTGTGTTGTGTCTGTCTGGGTGTGTGTGCTTTTAGGTCACCAGCCCCCTCTGATCGCATGGAAATGGTGTTCTTACTCACCTTTTTTACAATGTTATGCTGGTCTTTTGCAGCTGGTCCGCCTCCATAGCTAAGATTATCAATTAGCAATCCGCATCTCCTCAAAGAGATGCAATAAGTCAATGCATCTCTATGGGGAATGTTCAGAGCCTCCATGCAGAGCGTGCAGACGCTGAATGTAGGTAGGAGACAGTTTGAGTGACGGCCAGTAGACATGTTACCAGGCAGCAATGTAAACACTGCCTTTTCTCTGAAAAGGCAGAGCTTACTTTAAAAAGCCTGCAGGGACAATCTATAGACACCAGAGCCACTGCATTAAGCTGTAGTAGTTCTGTCGAGTATAGTGTCCCTTTAAGAGTTGTATTTTTGTCATTGGAAAAAAACTGGCTCCTAACTTTTTTTTTAGCTGGCTCCTAGATTGAAAACAAATTTGTCAAGCCCTGATCTAGTCCATGACTTACAATATATGTGAAGAAGGTCAGAAATATGCTGTGTCAATGGCATGGGCAGAGTGCCACATGTGTCAATTCCGAACCCAGCTGTCATAGGGATTGACTTAACCAGTTTTCCTTCCTGATTGGGTTTAGTCATTACGTTACTTTGCAGCTTCCATTCTGTATAAATGATCTTTCTGCAACTGTGATCTATGGTCCAAAATAATCCATGACTTACTTCACTGATCCTGAAAATATAGAAGTGAAGCCACACATACATAGTTGTGCATTAAGAATTACCGGTACTACAGGTAAAAAGTTCCATAAGTGGATCAAGCAGCTTGTCTAGCCTTCAAGTACATACATACGTAGCCTAGAGGGGATGGGAGAGCGGGCATGCGCAGTTGCCCTGCATTCAGACAGGAATCCCAGCCTACATCTGAATGGTCCACAAAGTATAAATAGGAAAGTGGATTGGCCATAAATTGGATAAAATCCAAGACAGATTTATTGAATCGCAAGAAGCAATGTTTCAACTCACAAGAAAGCTTAATAAAGGATCATTAGCAAAAACTTAGCTTTTTTGAGATTCAAGAAAATCCAATTTGTGCTCAGTCCGTATCCCTATTGGATTATGGTGGGAGTCTGAACTGGGCATGGCACTTGGGTGGTCCTTTAACACTTAGCACCTTCAAGGGCATAACCCCGCTTTACACATTTATACAGAGAGCTAATTACAAAGCACCCTTTGAATGTAATTTTCCATCTTCATGTGGGAAAAAGGTATCTGTGTAAAAATCATTTAACAGTGTGCCTTCTCATTTTTCTATAATGTTATGTAGATGGACAAAGTCTAAAAAGCACCTATGCATAAAACACATATTTTTTTTGCAGTGCATATGGGTTTAACAAACATGCAGGTGGTACCCCAACGGCATTCCACTTGCTTAGTTCAATGGCAATCGTAACAGTGGGCATATAATAATATTGCACAAGTTTTTTTTTATATAAGTTGACGGTTGTGTTGTTTTGAACTAGCTTAGAATAAACGATTAAGTACTTTTGAGTTGTTCATTATGTGTGTGTAGTAAGAGTGTGTTTCAAGGTTGTGGCATGTGTTGAACAGGCTTTTTACAGGCTGTGAAATATTATCCTGCTTGGCAGTCCCATAATGTAGGTGTAAGCATGTTTGTATGTATTTAATAAGTAACGCTGATGGGACTGCACAGGGCTAATGTCTGATGAAACACATACATATGTAGTTGCAAAAAACAAACATAACCGTGCAAAAAATACCACAGGTGGCTGATAAGCTGTATAGTCTTTATAGCCCTGGTCTTTGTGGCTGACCGGTTGCAGAATGGTGTTAGTTCAGCCTATGCCCAACAGGTAATGACCCGACATCAAGGAAGAGTGTCTATCTGTGGGCACTTATATTACTTTACTATTAAAGCACCCGCAGAGCAATCCAAACTCTAAATATAAAAATAGTATATGAAACAGTCACTTAGCATTGCATCGGATCAGATAATACATCAGAATTTATGTTTAGATGATGGTCTATAGCTCTGTCACTTCCAACTGAAAATGCTGAAACACTTGGCAAATCACCAATGTCATCCATGCTTCTCATTCTCCCTGCCCCCCCCCCCCCCCTTCCCACAGATTCTATAAACCAAACATCTAAAATCAATGGATAATGTATAGCTATGTTAACATGTACATACACAGCTGCATATTAGAACAATTATAACAGACATTAAATGCTGTTGAGTGTAGTCACATATGCATTCTTTAATATGTCTCACAAAAATCCCAACATGCACCTAATAAATGCATAAAGCAAAATGCAATTTCAATGATATTACATGACATTATCACTAATACTGTGAGTTAGCATCTTAGCTAGTAAGGCCTACAGAACATGTGGGTTATTGTATTTGACACTAGATCATTTGCGTCTTTTTTTTTTGTTTTTGTTTTTATCTGAATAAGAGTGCAATGACCTTTAGTCACGCTATTTCGAGGGAAACTCTTGTTAAAACAAACTAAGGATTTGATTCTAAGCGTATGACTGTAAACAGAGTTACTCACAGAAAGCGGTTTAAAAAAAAAAAAAATATGTAGTATTTAAATGACAGCTTAATTTTCCTATTAACGTTATAGTTATTCTGACTATTTACTGATACAACATTTCCGGTGGGTTTGCAAAATTGGAAACAAATAGTATTTATTTCACTTAGAATAATATCCTTCCATGTGTAAGTCTTTTTAAACTGCCAGGGATATTCACTAACGTGAGAAATGTTAAGAATCCAAAGTGCCAAAATAGTAGAACTGGAATATGTTCCAAGTTAAGCCATGGTTTCAGTTTGGCTAGTTTGGTCAATAATTGGAAAATTAATTTAGAATTTCCTACCTTAATCCACAGACTGTTTCTTTCACGGTTGGTCTACACTTTACTGTATGCAACCTACAGCAGTCAAACTGATATTAGGTCATTCTTGTCATGGGGGCACGGACAATGACAGATATATCGGTCTAAATATATGACGTGTTCAATAAGTATTTGAAGGCAATTGGAGAGTGTCTGGTGTCAAGGGAAATAATTCCTTAAAGGGATACAACGCTGTATTCCTGGCACTAAATATTTCTCCTCCATATTTGCAATGGGTGCCAGGGCTAAACTTGATAGAGATGCAATTTGCAAAATCATTAATATAAATTTAAAAGAAAACAAACCATCACGTGGAAAAAAACAAAGCTGTGATTTAATAGTGTCATTTCCTGAGATTGATAACCTTTGATGGAGCTAACTAATAACATTAAAACTTCATATTTTAGCCTGGATGTTATTGGGCCTTATACAATGCTAATTCTGATCAATGAGACTGATCAACTAATCTGCCATTCTTACGAATTGATTAAAAGAGAAAATGGTCACAAAGATAAATGATTAATTAGAAGGTTACAGGGATCAATTTAGAATGTCATTGAGGATTATTTTTCTAGAAAAAAATGTCTGAGAATGGCAAACTTGCTCTGTCACCGTCTGGGGGCTTTGCATAATTTGCAAAGACCACCGATGGTGACATCACTGATGAGTTTCCAGTGGGTGGATATGGCACAGAAATCTGAGATTTACTACCTGAACCTGTCCCTTGTTGGAGCTCCCATCCACCACATACTCTTCGTCTCTTGGCACTTCAGCTGCCAGAGACAATGTCAACGCTTTACTCTCGCACATGCACACAAGTAGAGCACTGAGATCTATGGAGGATCTTGTGGTCTCACTTTTATTTCCCCTACAGCTGTGGGAAATGACAAGCTTGGCAAAAAGTAACACCTACTTTTGTCAAGCTTTGTCAAACGTATGAAAAACATTGAGACAAATTAGTCCCTACTTTGTTTCAGTATATTTTTTATAAAGAGCCACTTTAAGTGGTAGTGGACTAAATATGAAGAATGAGGGTGAAATAAGATTCCAAAGAGGAAAGCATTTGGGTGTAAATGGGTTCCACAAGGAGCTGAATGAAAACGTTAAAAACAAATGTTTTGTTTGGTTTTGGCTGGGTGACAATTCAGTGTCATCAAAGGATAAAAAAGGCAGGGAAGGTGAAATAAATGTATTAATTGTATTATGTTTTTGACAATATTATTATAATAATTTATGTAGCGACAACATACTCCACAGAGCTTTACAATTATGGAATAGTACAGGAATATCTGACAACACATTAATGACAAAATATTAAGGTGAAGAAGGCTCTGCTCAAACTGGGTAAGCATATTAAAATAAATGGCTGTTAAAATATAGCTAAGAAAGTTTATAATACAAACGCAAAGTTTCTCTAAAACCCGCCAGTCATTATCTACAAATTAGGAATTTAGCCTCTGAGTCATTTCTTGGTTTGGCTTTGTCTGGCAGCCTTTTCCTCTCTGTGACACATGGTGCATGCAGTTTTGAGTACACGTAACCATAATAGCGTGTCTCTTGAAAAAAATAATGATTTAACTAAGAGACAAGCAAGCAAATGCATTTTTATCTATGTGATCAGTAAAGAAAATCACTTTTAGCTCTGAAATCACAAAGAACCTTTGCAAGAACATTTACCCAGTGAGTCCTGTGACATCACTGCATCACCCAGTTATCCATATCATTGGTGCAGCAGCATATATATAGATTGGGGGGAGCATGAATGCACCCCCAGCACTATTACTCTGACAGCCAAGTTTAGAACAGATCTAAAGGCCTAGATCATGGGCAGGCAATCTTTGGCAGTTCAGATGTTGTGGACTACATCGCCCATAATGCTCTTAGACTAGATTATGAGAAAAGGGGTGGATGCAAATTTGCAAGGGATACACAGCCTCTTGTTTTGCAAAATATGGTGGGAGTTTATTCACTAAACATAAATCGCAGTTTAGTTGTGAAGAATTTTTCCAGTTTACCTGTTTTTGTCTACATTTTTTCTAATTGGTTTTCAAATCTCAATATTTTGGCATTTAGTGAAAGAAACCCAGTGATACTCAAAAGGTAATGGGAATTAATCACAGTTTCTGTTTTTTATTTGGATGCTAGCAGCTTAGTTTCCATTCTGCTGCCATGGCAGGCATGAACGTTTCTATGTAGTGACTTAAAAGTCTTGGATAGTTCTAAAACGTGTGTTCATGAAAACACTTAAGTTAAATTAATTTGGTCATTTGTACTCAAGGATGTTCATGTAATATAAAGCAGATGACAGGGTCATGCCATAAATCAGAGAGAAATATAAAGGAGTGAGCTCAAGACTATCCAATTCCTAACCATTTATACTTAGACCGGTTTAAATTCCGGACAGTTCCCAGGTATGGAAATGCAGTAAAGACTTTACAAACATTGGTATTTACTGGTATTACATCAACTCGATAAATTGAATATAGGCTTGCGAAAAAATCCTTTACAGCTTTGCAGAACAAATCAAATGTCTGTCAGTCTATGGCCAAATTAATCAATTTGTTCATATCTGTATAACATATTGATTAATTTGTCCACAGATTGACAGGCATTTGATTCTTTCAGCACAGCTGAAAAGGATTTGTGCAAAAGTCAAATAAAAGGGGAGCTACTTAAAGGGACACTGTATGCACCCAGTTGAAGTGGTCTGGGTGCTGTGTCCCTTTCGCACCTAGTGCTGCAATGTAAAACATTGCAATTCCAGAGAAACAGCAATGTTTACATTGCAGCTCTAAGTCTGCCCTCAGTTGCGGTCTGACAGATAGGCTTCCTGTATAGAAACAGACCACTGGTCCGGTATCTGACGCTGGACATCCACACGCTCTGCATGAGGACCTCCAGCATCAGATTTTTCCCCATAGGAAAGCATGGATTCAATGCATAATGCATTTGCCACGCATGCACATTAGCGCCCGCACATCGCAGGCCTCAGAGGGCACAGAGTCCAGACCCAGCACCGAAAGATAGCGCAGTAAAAAGGCAAGTAAATTAAGGCATTTATGCCCTTTATTCACACAGGTAGAGGAGGGGGGCAGAGGTATACCAGCTTTTTATTTCTGGCACTAAAGTATCCCTCTAAACGATTCTCAGAGCATCTTGGGTACTAAAGTTCTACAATGGCTGGGATTCTACATTTAACGCATATATTTACCAGTGTAATGATACATTCCGACTTTAGAACTAGATCGCTAATTAAAAAATGTTTTATCAACTTCCATTTCAATTAAAATTCATATGTATATACTCTTTTTAACCACACCAGCCTGTGTTTTTACAGGAAAAAAAAACTCCTGATGTTCTATCCAGAATCAAAAGCGGTAAAGGTTGCAGAGTTTTAGGTAATCATTAATACAGATGTGTTACTTTTTTCCATTCACCTTGTAAAAGCTGATAACCAGTGGGAAAAAACAGAGGGAGCTTCCCTCGAAATTTTCCCTTTATCATTGTCCAGATAATGTAACATTTATTACATCAGTTTTCTAATGGTCTATAAAAATTATTAAGGTCACAGGGATACAAAGTCAGCCGGTGGGGGTGAACTAATGCACATGCGCAGCAATGGCTGCTGTTGAATTAGTTCTTTCCCCACTGGAAAGCATTGAACAATGCTTTCCTAAGGGGCTTCGGGTGACCAGCATCAATTAGGCGACCAAAAGTCACCTAACAACCCGGAAGTCCCTCTAGTGGATGTTTGGTAGACAGCCACTAGAGGTGAAGTTAAAAAACACAATAATTACACTTGCAGAGTTAAGGGCCTGGGACACTGCACCCAGACCACCTCAATGAGCTGAAGTGGTCTGGGTGCCTATAGTGTCCCTTTAAGTCTTGTCCAGGGTAGATCTGAAAAGTGAATTACAAGGACAACCCTTCCGTAAGGACCACTGACTTGGATGCACCAAGTTTCTATTAAAATGCTAAACAGAGTCCCCAATGAATTCAAGAAACACTCATAGGATTATTAAAAAGGAAGAAGGTGATATGTTTGGCACGCACCCACAAACATTGATGTCAATTTTCTCTTTCCATTAAAATTTGAACATTTGAAATACTGTTTGTGCCATATATAGGCCTTGATTTAATATATTTTGAAATAACTTTTAAAATTGTGTTTTCAAAACATTAAAAATTTAATATATATATATAATATTAAATCATTTAAAAAAAAGTTTATCCAAAAATATTGAATCAAGACCAACCATAAATTGATTGAAAGTTTTTACTCTTGCCAAACCCCACGGCGGAAAAAAACATAAAAACAATTCATCAGTGACAAAGATCATGTGCACTCTCAGCGTTTCGCAACATACTTCTAAAATGTACTTTTGTCAACACAATTTGCATCAAGTTTTTCAGTGGATACAGGTAAATGCTGTTGCATGCTGTACAATATTATCCAGGTATTATACAGCCAGAAAACCCATTATAAAGAAATATCGATGAAGGCAACATTTTACTCTAAAGTACAACTGCTTTCTTATGCTCAGCTGCTAGTTTTACAACATGCTTACAAGACAGAAAGGGATCCTGACACTTCTACATGTAAAAGGGACACTCCTAACACCTAAAGCACTTTAGCTTGCTAAAATACTTTGTGTGTCACTTTTTTCATTTTACAAAAAGTGCAGATTTCAATAGAAATTGGCACTTTTATAAATTAACCATGTTACACCCACTGGCCTTCAAAAAGACAATCAGTCCTGTTACGTACTAGTTGTTTTGCTCAGTGAAGCAAAACTCAAGAGGCCGCAATTGCCCAGAGCACCTGCCTTGCAAAGACTTCTCATTGAGCTACATTGGGAAGTCTGTGATTGGACAGCCACAGAACGTCTGGGCGGGGATGGAAGGGTAGGTATTTTGCAAAGCTCTTTTTAGATATAACTCCTATGAAATAATCCATACTTTAAATACAAGCATGTTTTTATTGGGGACATATCTACTAAATTGCAATTTATTTTCTATTTGAGCAGTGGAGTGTCTCAACGTGAAGCCAATTGTTTCATTATTAACAGTAGTGTCTACTTGTCCCTTGCCATCAAAAAAATGAAATCATTCATACAAATGATGTGTAATAATATGAGAGAATTTAAAAACTTAGCAAAAAGTATTTTTTAAAAAAAAAAATGGATTGGAAACCTTTGAGTGTTACTTTAAGGTATGTTGGAATGGACAAGGAGGGAGGAGAATTACATTTACTGGATAATCAGTAAAGCAAAAAGGTTGTGAGATTAAGAGAAAAGATTGCACGCTTGCAGGAACTAGTTGTCTTGCCAACTGAAGGCTATTACAGAATGAGAAATAAAAATGCCTTGAATAAACACAAATTCAGACAAAAGAGAAGACTGAAGCAGTGTTTCTGGCATGTTATGCCCATTCCTGTGTTTATATGCCAATCAGGAACTCACAGGTGCAGGGAATTAGCAACTACATTTACTTCTGGCAATGCATTCAGAATAACCGCCAGAAACATTGCTGGCAGCTGTATTCTGCTTCCCTCCACCGATGCCACCCTTTCCCTGCCTTATTTGGCAGCACAGACACTAAGCACATAGCTCTCTATTATCCCACTTCAACTTTCAAAGGTAGCTTGGGATGTCACTTTGGCTCTCACTGGCATTATCAAAGGTAACTAGCAAGGTCAATGAAGCCGTTTCACAGTGGTTTTGCTACAAAGGAAATTAACACCATTATATTAAGAACAAAGAGATACTGCATCATCATTGACCTCTATGATCATGTTCAATTACTCTATAAAATCTGAGAAACATGGATCACGGATCCCTCTTCACCTTAAAGGGACACTTTAGCTAACCAGGCGACTTCAGCTCATTG
This sequence comes from Pelobates fuscus, assembly GCF_036172605.1. NCBI lineage: Eukaryota > Metazoa > Chordata > Amphibia > Anura > Pelobatidae > Pelobates > Pelobates fuscus. The sequence continues at coordinate 132,311,431 of NC_086321.1, forward strand.
AAGTCGTCTGGATGCAGTGTCCCTCCTCCCCTTAGTCCTGCAAAGAAAATCATTGCAGTTTTTTAGAAACTGCAAAGATTTCCATTGCAGGACTAAAACTGTCTCAAGTGGCGACGTTTGCTCACCTAACTGACGCTGGACATCCTCATGCTTTACATGAGGACATCCAGCGTCGGTTAAATCCCCATAGAAAAAGTGCTAAGTAAAACTTAGCCACATGATGTAGAAGCACTGATTCAATGTTTTCCTATGCAGCATCTTGGATGCATGCGCATTGAAATAATTCTACTGTAAACAATGTGTCTTTAGTTAGAGCTGTAACAGAACATTGTTGCATTAGGAATGCAAACTTGTAATACTAATGCTTTACAACACTGATACTTCCTCGGCACTGCTCTCTTCTCCTCCCGTGACATCAATGAGGAGGCATGTCCTCCTCTGTGATGCTCCAACCCAAGCATTGGGGACCTGATGCAAACGCTTGACGAGCATCATGAGCACATCCAAGCTTCCCTATAGGAAAGCATTTAATTTAATGCTTTCCTATGGGCATATGTGTCACCTGGCCAAGTTTTACTCTGTGATTGCAGCGGAAGCGTATCTAGTAGCAGTCAGTATAACAGCCAGTAGAGGTGGATTTACCCTTGCATTGTAAACATGGCAGCTTCTAAAAACCTGCAGTGTTCTACATTGCAGGGTTAAAAGGACAGAACCACTGAACCCAGACCACTTCAGTGAGATCAAGTGGTCTGGGTGACGTAAGTGCTATGAAAGGTATCATGGGATATTCTAGAATAAACCTATATCACCCCAGCGGTCACAACAATATGAGCATCTTTATTTTTTTTTATTTTTTTTTAAAACATCTCACACTCAAAGCTAATCATTTTAATCACAGATATGGCCTGTACTAAACGGTGATTGTGGCTTGCCAAGAACAGGAAACCCAAAATATACACAAAGTGCAAATGAGAAAAGTAATACGTCCCCTCGCGTAGCCTCTATTTTGAGAATAGATCATGTGCTTTAAATGGCTAAGGATTTACAAATATAAATATTTGCATGACGCAGGCATCATTGTAGGATTTGGTTGTGTAAACATGAAACGGAGTGTGCCTGCTATAATATGATTAACCCTTTAGGGCTCTTCTGTTCCTGTGCATTTTACTTGTCTGGTTACAATTACATGTCTGTTAGTCCACCCATTGTACAGCACTACAGAATTTGTTGGTGCTTTATAAATAAGAAAAATAATACTCAACTCCCTAATGATAATATCATCAGTTCTGAAAAACTAGCTGGTGTACTAGCCAGACACATATAACTTAACAATACTATGCATAATATAGAGAGTTCTGTTAATTCTAAATGATAAGCACATCCTCTACTACAATATGGACTGACGACCAGATAGTCTAAATGTAATATAGTCAATACTCCTTAAAAAGGTTAAGTAACTGCCAGTCCAGCACCAATACTCCTTTTGGGAACAGAGTCAAATACACTATTTTAAAATGTAGGACAACATAAAACTTACACAAACATATAAAAAGTACTAAATCAGCATAAACCAATAGTGCAACAGCTTTTAGTTAGTTAGTATACTAAGTAGGGATCGGCCGATTATCTGTCTGGCCGATATGATCGGCCAATATTCGGTATTTTCAGCAATATCGATATCGGCCAATAAAGATACCAATATTGCCGATAATGCAGACCAGGGCCACCATCAGGGTCCTGGGAGTCCCGCGGCGGTTCTGGGGGACCCGCAGCAAGCTCTTACTTACCTTCCAAGCAGCTCCCTTCAGCTCCCCTGTGTAACTCTCGCGAGTCCCGCGGCCATGGCAACGCTCCACACAGCTCGCTGCCGCGAGATTTAGACAGGGGAGCTGAAGGGAGCTGCTGGGAAGGTAAGTAAGAGCTTGCTTCGGGCCCCCACTGCACAGTGCATACCACCGGACCACCAGAGAATGCCATATCCCCCCCTTCCAGGCCAACTAAGAAGCATTAAATATTTTAAAAAAAAATTAAGATAAAATAAAAATGCCCCCCCTTTCCATTTTACACACATTACATACCTACACAAACAAGCACACTTTGCATTATATAAACACACTACACAAACACACTGCATTAACTATACACACACACTAAACACACACAAACTCTGCATTCATTATATACACACACTGCACATACACACACACTGCATTCATTATATACAAACACACTGCATTCACTTTACGCACACTACACACACACTGCATTCACTTTACACACACTACACAAACACACACACTGCATCCACTATATACACACACACACTACACAAACACATACTGCATCCACTATACAAACACACACTGCATCCACTACACATATATTCTTGAAAACATAAAACATTCTGACTGGCATGTATATTTTGTGCATTTACCTTAATAAAAAAAAAATTGCAAAAAAATAAACACGTTCAGTTAACAGTAGATTTGTGCAGAAATATATATACATGTATATATATATTTTTCAATGGTAAATGTACAGGATATCGGTAAATTGTCGGCTATCAGCCTAAAAGTTCACAGATTATCGTTATCGGCTCTAAAAAATCAATATCAGTCGATCCCTAATACTAAGCATCGATTTCTTTGGAATTATGGCCAACACATTTTACGTTAGTGTGAATCATTTGTGGGTTAGATTTATTTATAGCTCACAAAGCATCAGGGAATAGTCGCTACCATGAACATTGCACCATTTAATAAAACAATGAAAATCATTTATAACTTTTGTTAACCCTTTTCAAGTTACTTTGTTTTCTTATAAAGGTACACTGCAACCTAATTTAGTTTTTGGTAAAGTCAGGGCACACATTGCACTAGAGCAGAAAAAGATTTAATTTTTCTTGTTTTACCCCCTTTGTCTATGCTTTCTCTATGCTGACTGCCAGGTACAAAGGACATAGGTTATAATAATTGAGGGAGGAAGAAGAAGGCCCTCTGTTCCATGAGATCGGTAAATACCGCAGTTTGGATTTCATTTTCTTTGTCAGATTTAAAAAAGAAAATAACAAAGAATTCCCCTTTAAGAAAACAAAAACCACATATACGACAGTCTGTGTTGAAGTTTATGAAGCATCATTGGACCCAGAATGGACACATATTTTTCACACAACATGAAGCAATTAAAAAAAAAAATGTATTCTAAATAAACAAAACAAACTGAAGAAAATCCAAAAGGGGTCTGTTATCGAAAGCCGATTGTGAGAAAAAACAAAGGTGTATTCTGTCTCAAGTTGCTACAAAGAAATAAAAAAATATCAAATGGAATAAAAATAATAAATCACTAAAGGCTTAAGTCCCAGAAATAATTAAGGGGATGTAGTATTACTTTCCACGTTACTTAGTTGCAGTGGCATTGAACCTCCAAGATGTGGCATACGCCACTAGAAAGGGTCAAATTACAGCAGGAGTTGTCCAGAAAAACATATCTATGGTTTAATGCCAGGAGCATGACGGCGCTTAAACAAAGACAAAGAAGGAGGTCACCACAGTGAATCTGTCTGACACCGGATACACCTTCAGTACAGCAATCAATCTCTCACAGAGGGCTCCACAAATCAGGCTTAGATGCTTAACAGATGGACAGAGCAATGACAATTTAAAAGATCACCAGAAAAACGACATTCAAAGCAAAGTCAAATGAAAATATATAAAAAGCACGGGATCTTTAGTTACATAATAAAAAAGGGTTGACTGCTCAATGTACTGTCTATTACTGCGGACGAAATGCATATCTAACTGGCCTCACACTTCAAAAAGGTTAGATAACACAGACAAATGACACAGATGCAGATAATTAAAGGACCACAAAAGTCACTTCATCTCAAAGAGGTGGTCTGGGTGTAGTGGTCATTTTAGTTTGTTTTTGGTTTTTTTAAGAAACGGCAATGTCCAACTCTAGTGACAGTCAAGTTGACAGCCACTTGAGGCGCATCTGGAGCACTGACCAAGTATAACTTGATCACGTGATTCAGAAGCCCCCGTAGAAAACTAGTGATTCAATGCTTTCCTGTGGGGAAGCTTAAATGTGCACTCGGTGCTCGCCACGTATGCGCATCAGGTCCCCAATGTTTCTCTATTAGAATGGACCATCGTGGAGGATAGGTGGCAGGCAGACAGGTGGGCAGCAAAGTCTATGTTTAAAGGGACACTATAGTCACCTGAACAACTTTAGCTTAATGAAGCAGTTTTGGTGTATAGAACATGCCCCTGCAGCCTCACCGCTCAATCCTCTGCCATTTAGGAGTTAAATCCCTTTGTTTATGAACCCTAGTCACACCTCCCTGCATGTGACTTGCACAGCCTTCCATAAACACTTCCTGTAAAGAGAGCCCCATTTAGGCTTTCTTTATTGCAAGTTCTGTTTAATTAAGATTTTCTTATCCCCTGCTATGTTAATAGCTTGCTAGACCCTGCAAGAGCCTCCTGTATGTGAATAAAGTTAAATTTAGAGATTGAGATACAATTATTTAAGGTAAATTACATCTGTTTGAAAGTGAAACCAGTTTTTTTTTTCATGCAGGCTCTGTCAATCATAGCCAGGGGAGGTGTGGCTAGGGCTGCATAAACAGAAACAACGTGATTTAACTCCTAAATGACAGTGAATTGAGCAGTGAAATTGTAGAGGAATGATCTATACACTAAAACTGCTTTATTTAGCTAAAGTAACTATAGTGTTCCTTTAACTTTTTCTACCTACAATTGACATGAATTCAGTAAGCCAGCTGGTTATGCAAACATTACACATTGTTTCTAAATATGAGATTTTCCCCACAAACTCTATAATGCACAGAAATGTCCCCATATATATTATGCCGTAAGTACTAATTTAAAGGGCTGCCATCAGATCTTTTGAGGGCACTTACAAAAATCCAGAGATATACACTTAAAACAGAAAAATATTCCAGATACACTAATATACACACAATCAGATATGTTAACCAAACACACAAGGATACTTGTGGCTAGACATAGACAGATATACAATGCCAGACACACAAAATAAGGGCTCATACGCGCACGCGCACACACACACGTATATATGTATGTATATATACATAGATACACACACACACACAAATATATATACATACAGTCATGGGGAAAAGAAAGTACGCCCTCTTTGAATTCTATGGTTTTACATATCAGGACAGATTAATAACAATAATAACAATCATCTATTTCTAAGTCTTAAAATTCGGTAACTACAACTTCATATGAACAGCAACACATGACATATTATACCATGTCATGATTTAACAAAAATAAATCTAAAATGGAGAAACCGTGTGTGAAGAACTAAATACACCTTATGATTCAATAGGTTGTAGAACCACCTTTAGCAGTAATAACTTGAAGTAATCATTTTCTGTATGACTTTATCAGTCTCTCACATCATTGTGTAGGAATGTTAAACCACTCTTCTTTACAAAGTTGCTTCAGTTCATTTATTCATGCACAGCTCTCTTAAAGGACCACTATAGTGCCAGGAAAACAAACTAGTTTTCCTGGCACTATAGTGCCCTGAGGGTGTCCCCACCCTCAGGGTCGCACTCCCGTGGCTCTGAAGGGGGAGGAAAGGGTTAATCCATTACCTTTTCTCCAGCGCCGGGCTCCCTCGGCGCTGGGACCTTCCTCCCTCTTTTGACGTCCCTGGCTGAATGCGCATGCGCGGCAAGAGCCGCGTGCGCATTCAGCCAGTCTCATAGGAAAGCATTATCAATGCTTTCCTATGGACGCTGGCGTCTTCTCACTGTGATTTTCACAGTGAGAAGCGCGGAAGCGCCTCTAGCGGCTGTCAATGAGACAGCCACTAGAGGCTGGATTAACCCTAGTGTAAACATAGCAGTTTCTCTGAAACTGCTATGTTTACAGCAAAAAGGGTTAAACCTAGATGGACCAGGCACCCAGACCACTTCATTAAGCTGAAGTGGTCTGGGTGCCTATCGTGGTCCTCTAACGTCCAGCCACAGCATTTCAATTGGGTTAAGTGTTGGACTTTTAATGGGCCATTGCAACACCTTGATTCTTTTATTTTTCAGTCACGTTGTTGTAGATTTGCTGGTGTGCTTGGGAAAAAGATTCCTGAGTGGTTAATACAGAGAGCTAGTTTTCAATGGCGCACTGTTTACAAACATACTTGGCAAAAAACACATTTTGTTTGCAATTTTTTTAATTGTGTATACACAGTTCTGGGATATTGGAGCACTCCTTGAAAGTTGCAAACAAACTCTTTTGGGATTGATTGAGTTGAGTGCAGAGGCATAGGTAATGGAGGGGGAAGGGTCTGGACTGATGAGATGGCAGATAAAAGGATTGTCAGTGAAAATAAGGAAGTTACAGTGCAGAAATAAACTGATGTTACTGTGAAAAATATATTATGCAATGATAGGGGTACTTCATATGTGATTATCACAACAGATGGGAAAAACAGCTTGCTGGGAAACATTCTCTCCTCAAATGTGTAAGAGAGCTGTATCACCATTAATTTAGATAATAAGAACGCACCAAATCAATATAAAAGTTAACACTGGGCGTGGAATTAAATGCACTGTTTCAGGTATATCTGTTTTTTGGGTTGCTCAAAGTTTGAGGAAACTTAACACATCACTCTAGCATTCTTTATTATTTGCTTTCAATTAAAGTTTCCATGTCAGATGGGCATTCTTCACACTTCTCAACAGTTTGGCAATGAGAATAAAATATCATAAATGAGCAACAAAATGTAAACAGAAAAACTCAGATAAGTGCGTAAACATGTGTACATGAGGGGCTTGTATTGATTGGTGCAACAAGAGTAAATCTGACACTGTTTGTAATGAAATGCTCTTACCGCATGTGCACGGGGTATCTGCATTGGGTATGATATGGCATGTGAAGGATATCTGGCATCTCCTCCCCTCCTGTTAGGGGGGACTGGCTGGGTTGATCCAGACATGTTAAAAGTGCAGCCACAAGTATCCTCGTGCTTTCACTAAGTGCAGTAATGAAGTCACAGAGGGCATTAGAGGATTTAGCCTCTGGTCACATCACGGAGTACCTGGGGAGAAAGTAAAAGAGATTCATTCAATGAGGAATGCCAAACATACTTTAATAAAGGTCAACATAGTTACATATTTATCATTACACTATTTAGCGGTTTTTATTCTTGATTTACAGGAAAACAAACTCCTCCAGGTGATTTAAACCTGACATTCCAAACGATTACATAACTATAAAGTGCACTGTGATAATGTCTGCTGCAATAAAAATAAGAAGGCCAGATAATTCCTTTGTTAAATATATTCTGTTGTAAACCTCACTATCCACATACTCTTCCTACTAATCTTAATAAGGAAGTGGAATGCAAGATCTTCACATTCCAATCACCTATCACACCATATTTCCAGTTTATACAAGGTTACAGAACAAGCATATTTTTTGTAGTAACATTTTGAGGTGAATGGAATAGACAGCAATTGCAGGCAGCGACACTTTTTAAATTTATTTCAAGGACATTATAGGCACCCAGACCACTTTAGCTCAGTGAAGTGGTCTGGGTGGGTGCCCAGTCCCTGTCCCACTTAGTCCTGCAATGTAAACGTTTTTGAGAAATGGCTCTGTTTACATTGCAGGACTAAGACTGCCTCTAGTGGCTTTCTACCAGACAGCCACTGGAGGTGCTTCCGGGTGGTTACTGGAGTTTAGGTCGCCTAAATGACGCTGAATGTCCTCACGCTCTGCAGTCAAATCCCATAGGAAACCTTTAAAGCAATGCTTTCCTATGGGGAGGGTCTAATGCACTCGCAGCGGAGTGCCAACCAACTCCGAGGGACATAGGTGCTGGAAACTTGGGAGTAAATAAAGCTTTTTTTTTAACCCTTTGTGTACAGGGGGGGGGGGGGGGGGGCAGAGGGCTCTATAGTGTTATACAGATTTTTATTCCTAACACTATAGAACCCTTTAAGGTATTGTATTTATGGAACACTCCATGCTGAAATGCTGACTTACTGACAAAATTCTGCAAGTTAGGAGGGAAAGTTGTTATATCATGTCAAGTTAAGTAACCAGCAAGAAGCAATTTAGAATGAGGTCATTGGAATTGCGTTGGCAGGGTTCAGACATGCAGCAAAGCCTTTTCCACACAATTGAGCATGTTAACATATAAATTATTATCTAGGTCAAAGGTTTTAAAATAAATTAAGTAATTGGTTTGGTGTCTGGAGTGTTCCTTTAATAACGCAATACTAAGATACAGTCTTTGAAACCTTTGCACTACACCCTCGTAAGATGTTTTATTGACTACTTAAAAAGGAGTAAATCGGATTTGGATGACAGGTCAGCACATTTGCACAACTTTGCCAGCATTTCCTACCGAAGAGTACAGGTTAAGGTTGCATGAGTATTTTAATATTTACCTGCTAAATTTAAGTGAAAAAAACCCTCTAAATTTGACATGTGCTAAAGTTTGGGTGCCCTGTCAGTCGCTAGTCCAAACACTACTTGCATCCAACTAACAGTTATTATTTTCTTGGTATTATTATTATTATTATTATTTTATTACAAGACGCAGTCTTCTATTATGCTTTTGCTCCTTCTCCATAAGAAGTCACAACTTTACATAAGCAAATTAGATATGAAGAAAACGCAAACAATCACATCATGTTAACAACTAATTAGAATGCTCCATAGGTTATAAATAGCCAATTCTTTATATCTGACTCCATCCACCATTGATGTGGATCCTTGCAGGTGAAAAGGAACATGGTGATGCCAAAGAGAGTGAGTTTCAGGTAATTCTATCTAAATTAGCACAGTACGGCTGCAATGTAGAATGTCAGAGTGACTAAAGTAAAAACAGCCACAGGAGAAAAGGGCTGTCTGATTGTGGCGATTCTTTACTATTGCATTTGATTAATGAAACACATCCAGACCATAACAACTTAATATGAAGTTGTTATGGTGGCATAAGTGCTTGCACGCTCTGCAGGCGTTAAACCCTTTTCAAACAGTGTATCCCCAAAGTTGGTTACCTGGCACCCATCAGCAATGGTCATCAACTGAAACCCCCTCCAGCCCCTGCACACTCCAAGAAGGGTTCCCTTGGGGGCCAGTGATAAGAGCTTCAGCTGACTGTCTTACCTATAACTTGCCTCCCATTGAGAGTAATTGTATATACTACTGAAATCCAAATGGCGAAACCTAGGCTAAAATACCTGACCTGGAAAAACATCTCCAATTTAGTTTGGCTATATAAGCTTCAATTTTGCCACTTAACTTTCAATCCAGTACAATTCATAGCTTAGTAGTGGGAAACCCTGTGCGACTGCTTTAACCCCTTAAGGACACATGACATGTGTGACATGTCATGATTCCCTTTTATTCCAGAAGTTTGGTCCTTAAGGGGTTAAAAGGCTTCTTGTTAAAATTAACACACACATATATATATATATATATATATATATATATACACACACACACACACACACACACACACACGTTTGTTTTTTTCCTGGAAACATCATGCAAATGTAAAAACCAATTACCAGTTTAACTCCCTAAATACCAATAGGTGAATAAAACCCATCATTTTAATATCATACATAAATCAACATGATATTCCTCACTTGTTTACACACAGTCTTTCCTACTATTTAATCTAAATAAGTCAGACAATCCATACTGGCATAGGGTCTTAAGAGTCCAGACTGTGATACCAGCATTAGATATGTTTGGTCCTTAAGGGGTTAACCATTCCACACAATTAGCAACATTAACAAACTGACAGTCACTCCTGCCCTTTCCTCCATATTTCTTAACTCCTGGGCCACTTTCCTTTGTCTTCACCTAGGCTTATGTCCACATCAGCACGTGTGTGTGTGTGTGTATGTATACGTATACCTTTACAGCCCTGGGACTTAAAAAGACAAACAAATATGTATGAACTGTTTATGTTTTTGTTGTCGCACAATAACCACTGATCGCAATCATCCCTTTCACAATTCAGAACTGGGCAACTTTGCTTATATTGAGTTCACAGCATCTGCCATCAGACTATGGATTAGAGCAGGGGTGCCCAAAGGGTAGATCCTCAGATGTTGTAGAACTACAACTCCCATAATGCTTTGCATGCCTTCAAAATGCCTTTAGAATGACAAAGCCTCATGGAAGCTGTAGTTTTAAAACATCTGGGGATCTACCTTTTGGGCACCCCTGCATTAGAGTGATGGTGATTGCAGCCCAATAAAAGTTTCTGTGCTGCCACTACCCAGCTCTGCATCAGATGGATAACCAAAGAATGTTACATGAACAATTCTTCAATGCATGCATGCATGTGTTTCCAATCAATTATCCGGTGTCTGTACACAAACACTAACTATATAACTAAATGTGTTCCGGCTACTATAAACAGCATAACATCACATAGCATGGGTGAGCTGAACATCCCTGCATACTGTATATGAGTACAAGTTTAAAGGTACATACCCCTGCACGCTGCCATGTGTGAAAGCAATAGGTTAATGCCCCTTCTTCCCACCCCCTTCAGTCTCCTTCTCTCGCTCTCTCTCTCTCTCTTACTGGTATATTGTGCAACCGGGTTGCGAGGCTTTCCCTTGAAATGAAATGAGGAAGTTTTTACAAAGCTCCACCTTTGCTGTACAACTTCAGTCCTATCCTTCTGTGCACTGAGACAAGTGTGTCGCTTTTGTAGAAGTGCAAGGGGCCACTTGCCCTGCTTTACCCTGCAGCAGTGTAGGGCTGATCATGGGGCTCAGTCAGGGCAGTGTACAGATGTGCCCTGCAAGCTCTGGTAACGGATTCAGCAGTTGGCGTGTGAAACGAAGAGTGGGGGGGAGAGGAAGTTCTTTCTATGAACCACAGATCAGGGGATAAACTGTTTAAGTTATCTCTTGCTGACAAACACGGGTAGACACGCTCATTGTACCAGCTCTCCGATAGTCTTTACTTAGTCAATTGCCATTCATGCAATTTTTTTTTTATCATCTTTATTATGATTCATGACCAGGAATAGCTAATTAGCTGGCTGATGGATTTTGTGCTCATTTCCTCTACTGCAAAAATAACAGAAGAGAAAAAGAAAAAGTACATTTAAAGTCTGGAGTACATTCCAAGCCTAAACATCATCTGTTTTCCTTGACAACAGAATGTAGAGCAAAGCCAACTGCGGAAACATTTTTGGTGTAAGTTGCACTACGGCAGTTAGAATGGGTACATTTAATACAATCAAAAGGAAAGTGGTAGTAATGGTGTATAACAGGTTAATGTATTCTGAGGGCCTGTGCATACACATCTGTGGATTGTCATTTCCGTGTGAATTTTGGTAACTCACACAGACATCTGTGCTAGAGCAGGTAAAATACTTAGGGGCTTATCCACTAATTATACAGAGTTGAATAGTAAAATTGGAAAGTGAAATATTTCTCACCATCAATCTTTTTTTTTTTTGGGAGGGGGGGATAGGGGGTCAGAAGGCAAAGCGCTACGGAATCTGTTGGCGCTATATAAATGGCAATAATAATAATAATAAGGCGGTTTAAATCAGCAAAGAGCAAGATCTGCTATATGTTTCAATTTAAAACTAATCTGAGATTCCAGTTGTTTTTGTATTGTTATTTTAATTTGTTTTAATTGATTGCCAAGCAGAAATATGAATTAACATTTTCAAAGCCAGAAAGTAGCATTCCTGCAACAGGTAGCCCGCCACAATCCGGGTGTGTTAGTACTATCTCTCATATCAGTCTTGCACTGGCTGAGGGTGATGGCATTTGTTATTCTAACAATAGGTGAAGAAAGGCCTGGTGCAGTTCTAGAGCCCAGAAACATTAAAGGGACACTATAGTCACCTGAACAACTTCAGCTTAATGAGGTTGTTTAGGTGAGTGCTACAGCTACCCGGAGCCTTTTTCTTGTAAGCACTGTATTTTCTGAGAAAATGCAGTGTTTACATTGTAAGCTTGGAACACCTCTTGTTGCAGTCAATCAGACGGCCACCAGAGGGACTTCCGAGTTCAGAGGCCCTAAAAAGGCCTCTCGTCCGATGCATTCTGGGTGAATGCATCAGACGGGCTATCAGCACACAAAGCACTGTGAACGCGCTTTGTGTGCTGACAGCCTGTCAGCACTGCTGTGGGCGTGGCTTCAGCTGACAGCTGAAGCCCGAACCCACAGGGATGCTGTCTGGCCACAATAGTGGTTGAAGGGAGGGGGGGGACGGACCTACTCTCCTCCCCCCCCCCCCCCCCGGCCCCCACCCCTGAGCGGTGAGTGGGGGCCCTAAAAATAAGGGTGGCACATACTGCCCCCCCGGCCCCCACCCCTGTGCGGCGGGTGGGGGCACTAAAATTATCAATAAGGGGGGACCTATTGTCCCCCCCCGGCCCCCACCCCTGAGCGGTGGGTGGGGGCCCTAAAATTCACAATAAGGGGGGGGACCTACTGCCCCCCCCCGGCCCCCACCCCTGAGCGGTGGGTGGGGGCCCTAAAATTCACAATAAGGGGGGGGACCTACTGCCCCCCCCCCCCCGGCCCCCACCCCTGTGCGGCGGGTGGGGGCCCTAAAATTCACAATAAGGGGGGGGGACCTACTGCCCCCCCCCGGCCCCCACCCCTGAGCGGTGGGTGGGGGCCCTAAAATTCACAATAAGGGGGGGGACCTACTGCCCCCCCCCCGGCCCCCACCCCTGAGCGGTGGGTGGGGGCCCTAAAATTCACAATAAGGGGGGGGACCTACTGCCCCCCCCCCCCGGCCCCCACCCCTGTGCGGCGGGTGGGGGCCCTAAAATTCACAATAAGGGGGGGGGACCTACTGCCCCCCCCCCCCCGGCCCCCACCCCTGAGCGGTGGGTGGGGGCCCTAAAATTATCAATAGGGGGGGACCTATTGTCCCCCCCCCGGCCCCCACCCCTGAGCGGTGGGTGGGGGCCCTAAATACAAAGGGGGTGGGGACCCTAGTTAACCCTCTCCCCCCCCCCCCCAAAAAAAAAAAACTTATCTCCCTACCTACCCCCTCACCCTAAAAATAATGAGGGGGGACCCTTTAACTAAAAACCTGTAAAGAAAAAAAAAATAAGATAAAAACAACTTACCATTCGATGTTTTCTTTCTTCTAAAATCTTCTTTCTTCAGCCCCAAAAAAGGCCAAATAAAAATCCATAATAACCGACGCAATAAAAAAAAAAAAAAAAAAACCCGAGCGCAAAAAAAATAATCCATCTTCACCCATGGAGGGCTCCGCGCAGACTGAGCTCCGCAGGGCGGGGGAAGGCTTATAAAGCCTTGCCCCGCCCTGCAATTAGGCTAAGAACACTCTGATTGGTGGGTTTAAGCCAATCAGAGTGCTCTTTGTCATTTTACAAGCGTGGGAAAGTTCTTTGGAATTTTCCCACGCTTGTAAAATGACACAGAGCAATGTGATTGGATGGCTTGAAATCCATCCAATCACAGTGCTCTTTGTCATTTTACAAGCGTGGGAAAGTTCTTTGGAATTTTCCCACGCTTGTAAAATGACACAGAGCACTGTGATTGGATGGATTTCAAGCCATCCAATCACATTGCTCTGTGTCATTTTACAAGCGTGGGAAAATTCCAAAGAACTTTCCCACGCTTGTAAAATGACAAAGAGCACTGTGATTGGATGGCTTGAAATCCATCCAATCACAGTGCTCTTTGTCATTTTACAAGCGTGGGAAAATTCCAAAGAACTTTCCCACGCTTGTAAAATGACACAGAGCACGGTGATTGGATGGATTTCAAGCCATCCAATCACAGTGCTCTTTGTCATTTTACAAGCGTGGGAAAGTTCTTTGGAATTTTCCCACGCTTGTAAAATGACACAGAGCACTGTGATTGGATGGCTTGAAATCCATCCAATCACAGTGCTCTGTGTCATTTTACAAGCGTGGGAAAATTCCAAAGAACTTTCCCACGCTTGTAAAATGACAAAGAGCACTCTGATTGGCTTAAACCCACCAATCAGAGTGTTCTTAGCCTAATTGCAGGGCGGGGCAAGGCTTTATAAGCCTTCCCCCGCCCTGCGGAGCTCAGTCTGCGCGGAGCCCTCCATGGGTGAAGATGGATTATTTTTTTTTGCGCTCGTTTTTTTTTTTTTTTTTTTTTAATTGCGTCGGTTATTATGGATTTTTATTTGGCCTTTTTTGGGGCTGAAGAAAGAAGATTTTAGAAGAAAGAAAACATCGAATGGTAAGTTGATTTTATCTCATTTTTTTACAGGTTTTTAGTTAATGGTCCCCCCTCATTATTTTTAGGGTGAGGGGGGTAGGTAGGGAGATATTTTTTTTTGGGGGGGGGGAGGGTTAACTAGGGTCCCCCCCCCCCTTTGTATTTAGGGCCCCCACCCACCGCTCAGGGGTGGGGGCCGGGGGGGGACAATAGGTCCCCCCCCCTTATTGATAATTTTAGGGCCCCCACCCGCCGCTCAGGGGTGGGGGCCGGGGGGGGGACAGTAGGTCCCCCCCCTTATTGATAATTTTAGGGCCCCCACCCGCCGCTCAGGGGTGGGGGCCGGGGGGGGGGACAGTAGGTCCCCCCCCCTTATTGATAATTTTAGGGCCCCCACCCGCCGCACAGGGGTGGGGGCCGGGGGGGGGACAGTAGGTCCCCCCCCTTATTGATCATTTTAGGGCCCCCACCCGCCGCTCAGGGTTGGGGGCCGGGGGGGGGGACAGTAGGTCCCCCCCCTTATTGATCATTTTAGGGCCCCCACCCGCCGCACAGGGGTGGGGGCCGGGGGGGGACAGTAGGTCCCCCCCATTACTGATCATTTTAGGGCCCCCACCCGCCGCTCAGGGGTGGGGGCCGGGGGGGGGGCAGTAGGTCCCCCCCCTCATTGATAATTGTAGGGCCCCCACCCGCCGCTCAGGGGTGGGGGCCGGGGGGGGACAGTAGGTCCCCCCCTCATTGATAATTTTAGGGCCCCCACCCGCCGCACAGGGGTGGGGGCCGGGGGGGGGACAGTAGGTCCCCCCCCTCATTGATAATTTTAGGGCCCCCACCCGCCGCTCAGGGCGGGTGGGGGCCCTAAATTATTATTGATAATTTTAGAAAGCGAGCTGAGCTGTCAGTCAGACAGCTCAGCTCGCGAACGCGCATTCCGCGCACATGCGCGGTAAAGCGCTCAGGTTCTTCATAGGGCGGCATTCAATGCCGCTCTATGAAGAACGCGATTGGTCCAGCGCGAAGCCGTCCCATTGGGCCCCGCGATTTCGTCATTTTGACGAAAAAGGGGGCGCGGCCTAGCGGGGAGCTCGGCGCTGGAACGGAGGTAAGTTTTTAATATAAAAACACCGATTTTTTTTTTTTAATGAATGAAAGTTCATATAAAAGCAAGAAGGAAGGCTGGGGGACCTGTCTTTCTTGCTTTTATATGGTGACTATAGAGTCCCTTTAAGATTAAAGAAACATGTGGCCATATAGCCAAATACAAGCGATCGAAAAAAAGCTTGACCTCGTTCTCTTGTGCTTCTTAATTAAAACCCTTAGGAGAGAGAGACAGGATGAGGCAAAGTGCTTTCAATGGAGAGTTCTCTAGCCGTGAATTATTTATAGCTTTGTAATCTAGTAACACACAAGGCACAAGTGTGGGCCTCGACAGGCAATTACCTATGCTGTTAACAGAAAGCTGTGGGTCATTTAGGTGCTGGATCAAAGATCGCAACATGTGATGGTCTTGCAAAATTCCTCTGTAGCATTCTCCATCAGCTTAGTACGAGGGTGCAATTAAGGCTAGCTACAGGCTGTTAGCTATCTACGGCAGATCAGCACCCAAGTAAAAAAAAAAAAAACTAGCACCAACAGCAAAGCAGGCGAGAGGATGGATGACAGGCATATTGGTCCCAGTGAATTCATGGCCCTATACTCCATATCTATTCTCCAACTAAAGAACTGTTTTGCAGACATCTAAAGAAAGAATTTGAAAATGTGGGTAAATCTAGAGATGAAGTGGTCTCGGTGCCTATAGTGTCCCTTTAATACCACTGTGTATATACACACTATAAAATAAATAAGACCTATTGATGGTTTTGAAGCTGGGTACCCAATTTAAATGATGTGGTCAATAAATATATGTACATATTTGCTCAAAAGCTTCTATTGAGGTGACTGACAGGACCAGTTAGGAAGGAAGAGAAAGGGGGAAGGCAGGAAGGGGATTTTTTTTTAACAGAAAAATGACTAATAGTGAGAACATCTTTTAAGTCATAATATTAAGTCATGAAACAATGATCAGACGTCCTCTTACAGTGAAAACATTGGCACTAACACAAAATTATACCATTACTGCTACTGTGAATATATTTCTAGATGATCAGATTTTGTGAATATATGAGTGGGGTACATTTTCCCCCCATTCTCACCTCTGTCACAAAAACAGAAGACAGGCCCAGAAGAGCTTAGTACACCCTAAAATAATCATGTTTTGACAATACAGCAGACTACCATCCCTCTATGATGTTGGGTCACTCAGACAACATGCTCACAAGAACCATAGCGCTAAAGGTCAGCCATCATTGATATAAAACAGGGGTGGGCAAACTAAGCAATTTTCAGGCCTGCAAATACTGGAGATAAAGTCATGGACATCATGGTTCTACGCTGCTCATATATACCGGCAGGGGATGGACATGTTGCAAGAGAGCTATGTATTCACCGGGCTCTTCTTACACAGCATCCTTGAATTCGGTGCTATGGTGCCAGCAGCCGGGATGTGACATGACCCAGCCCCTGCATCACCACAAGACGCGGATGGGGCTGTACAGGATGAGCAATGTGATCCCAGCAGCCATTACTGGATCCTAGGGACACAATCCACTCCAGTTCGCCCAAGCTTAGACACAGGCTTTAAAAAAAATAAACGTCCTGTGTGTAGATGTGTCTGTGTGTGTGAGACAGAATGTGTATAGATGTGTGCATGTGTGCATACTCAGAGAAACTCTTGCAAGGCAATATCCATGACATATCACAAGCCCTGTATTGGAACATGATTGGCTACACACCTCTATTTACAGTCAGAGCAGGTTACAATGTATCAGGTTTAGAGTTGGACTTAATCAAAATGCTGATGATGCAGCTACAAACTCTAGTGTTTGGGCAAGCTTGATAGTTCATACGGGGAGGGGAAACAACAAACAAACAAAAAAACATATCAATGCCCAAATACGTATCTACCGGTATATCCTCAAGTGTAAATAATATTTACATCCCACATGAATGAATAATGTGTGACTAAAAATTCTAAACAATTGATATCTTTAGGGGTGGAAAACCCACTCTCCATTTTCACAAACAACACTGAGGGCACCCAGGGCAATTATTCACACTTTAACTGCAATGCATTGCTCACCTCATCCTACAAATGGTTTATCCATCTCCAATTAAAAGGCTGATGCAGCAGTTTGCGTAGTTGTTGAAAGGTTAGAAGCTTCCTGTAGACTGTACCCTCTGCATCTGGTCTGTCTCATTCGCCCTGACACATGCTTTCTGCAAATAGACCAGAAATGCTCTATGGTACACAGCAAGCACTATAGGAGGGCATGCTATTCTTAATCTTTACTAACCGCTCTTCTTCCTCTTTTTCTGATCTGTGAGTGTCTGCAAACCTCAAACAAAGTCACCAACCCTCACACGCAGAGGTCTAAGCGCAAGAGCCAATGCACAGAATATTTGCTAGATAAAAACTTGGAAGTTTGAAGGCAGATAAGGACAGATATTCTGTTTGGGTTTTTTTTTTCATTTACTGGCTGCAGCAAAACCACAAATACTGATCTGGCCTCCACCAGTTCTTGTATTCATATATAATGGGGGAGATGCGGCATAGATTTGTGACTTTTTTCTTTTTATATATATATATATATTTTTTGGGCATTTTATATAGGCACATTTTTTTATAGTTTTTTGCTCTGGTAGGGTTTTTTCAACTATAATTTGGAAAAAGCTAGAACTTTTTAAAACAGTTTTACAATAGTTCAGTACTAACCGATTTGAGACCAAAATAAAAAACTTTTCAGAACAGTTTAACCCCTTCAGGACGGAGTCAATAGTACACTTTCTGATCAAAACAAAACGTAAACAAAAACTGGAATTTGCGCTATATGTCTGTTCACCCATAGTTCCCCTCTTTCATATTATATGCACCCACACTTATTATATATCATTTTGCTCAGGAGAAACAGGGCTTTCATTGCATATCAAATATTTATATATGAAACATAATTTATTATGAATAAATTAAAAAAAACTGTGAGAAATTTTAATTTTTAAAAGAAAATTGTAGTTCTGTCTCACATTTTAGCTGTAAATGTCATAATACTGTTTTTTTACTGCAAAAAAATGCACATTTGTAATCAGCGATGTCTCACGAGTACAACAGTACCCCCCATTAACAGGTTTTATGTTGTTTTGGAAAGTTACAGAGTCAAATATAGAACGTTCCATTTTCAAATTGAAATTTGCCAGATTAGTAATGTTACATTTGAGACGGTGTGGTAGCCCAGGAATGAGAATTACCCCCATAATGGCAAAGCATTTGAAAAAGTAGACAAGCCAAGGTATTGAAAGTGGGGTATGTTTAGTATTTTTTAGTAGCCACCTAGTCACAAACACTGGCCAAAGTTAGCGTTCATATTTGTTTTTGTGTGAAAAAAACTAATATTTGGCCAGTGTTTGTGACTAAGTGGCTACTAAGAAAGACTGGACATACCCCACTTGCAATACCTCGGGTTGTCTACTTTTGCAAATGGTATGCCATCATGGGGGTAATTCTAATTTCTGGGCTACCATACGCTCTCAAAGGCAACATAACCAATCTGGCAAATTTCAATGTCAAAAAAATGAAATGCAAGCCTTATATGTGACTCTCTAACTTTCCGAAACACCATAAAACCTGTACATGGGGGGTACTGTTATTCTCGGGAGACTTCGCTAAACACAAATATTAGTGTTTTAAAACAATAAAACATATTACAACAATAATATAGTCCATAAAAGTGCCATTCGTTTGTAAAAAAAAATGCAAAAAACGTCACTTTTACTTAAAATATCATCGTTGTAATACAATTTACCAGTTTGAAACACTAATATTTGAGTTCAGCGAAGTCTCCTGAGTAAAACAGTACTCCCTATGTACAGGTTTTATGGTGTCTTGGCGAGTTACAGGGTTAAATATAGTGCTTGCGAATTCAATTTTCTGCACTTTCTCCCTGTGTTGTCAGGCATGTCAATCAAATTTTAATTAATAAAATCACATAATTATGTTAAAAGATTATTTAAAATATACAGTAGAATTTTAATATATATATGCATTTATAGGTATTTAAATTCTACGTGTATACGAATGTAATCTTTTATGTAATTATATGTATTTTTATATATATATATATATATATATATATATTTGTGGTTATTTGTATTTTATATATAGATTGTCATTCTAAGTGTATTTTGTTACATATATATATATATATATATATATATATATATATATAAATAACAAAATACAGTTAGAATGAAATTACATATGTATATATAATTTATATTCAATTTTGTTTCAATATTTGATCTATTTAATTATTTTATTTATTTATTATTGTAATTATACGTGTGTATATATATATATATATAGAATCCACATGAATTAGGCTGCTCTCCGGACTTAAAAGATTCAAATTTTATTTAAAGTTGATTAAAAATTGCGACCAACGTTTCGGTCCCCGCTCGGGACCTTCTTCAGGGTCAATTTTCAACAGGACAATGATTGTCCTGTTGAAAATTGACCCTGAAGAAGGTCCCGAGCGGGGACCGAAACGTTGGTCGCAATTTTTAATCAACTTTAAATAAAATTTGAATCTTTTAAGTCCGGAGAGCAGCCTAATTCATGTGGATTCTATCTGATTTGGAGCTTTGGTCTGGCGCCCGGCATTGGCTTCAGATAAACGTGAGTGCTGGGGATTTCAAGTATATTTTATATATATATATATATATATAATATATATACATATTATATATATATATGTGTGTGTAACATCATTCTAAGTGTATTTTAATATTAATATATATATACTAATATTAATATTAAAATACACTTTGTATGACATTACATATATATAATATGTATATATATTATATATATATAATATATATACATATATTATATATATAAAAATACTTTTAATTTAATTTTACACTTGTCTAATTTTTTTTTACAGATCCCACCAGCAGGGGGACTGTCTGAAATTTTAGACAGTCCCCCTGCTGGCAGATCCACAGCCAGCTATAGGGGGCCATGTGATCGCTCTCCAGAAGAGGATCGCGGCAGAGGTGAGTACATCTCTCCTCCTGGGTCTGCAAGCCGTTACGGCGTTCTATGCCGCCGCAACGGCTTTAAAGCCCTTTAAAGCCGGGACGCCATAGAACGCCGTTAAGGGGTTAAAGGGCACCTGTCATGCCCCAAACTATTTATGCTCATAAAAAAGTGATTTTTATATATATTGTGCTGGCAGTATTTGGCAGAGGTCCCTCTGCTCTCCACCAATAGCAAACACAACGAATGCGGGGTGATGTAATGTCATTCCGCAACAAAGCCAGTGTGCCGACGTCACTGACAAGATTAGCCCTGCGCGGGGTGTGGATTACAGCCAGGATGTGGATGTTACACAAAGAGTAACCCCATGAAGTAGTGCTGGAACAGAGGAAAAGTTGCTAAATCTTTACATTTTACATTGAATACACGATATATATTTGTGATTCATAGTGTATTCAATGTATATGGGTAAGGTAAGGTAATTTTTTCATAACAGGTTCACTTAAATAATCTTGACTGTAACAGCTGTGTGCTAAGAATCCTTAGAGTTTGCTTATCAACTACAAATATTGTTAATTTGAATGATTTAGCCAAAACAGGAAAAACAAAAACAAAAAAGTTTGACTATGCATCAAAATGCATTTGTGGCAGTCAGATTAGCATTTCAGATGGATTATGAAATGAGCCAAACATACATCTATTCTTCAGACATCAAATTGAAGCTTAACTCACACCATTATGGCATTAACTCACTGTCATTTATGTAACATACTAAACCCTGCATCAGAGATTAAGCAGTCAGCAAGCAGAGTATGCAGAACTGACTGCAGACGACAAGAGACAATGTCTGCTCAATATAGGAAAATATCGAATGGCATTCAGATTATAGTTGGGCAACATTGGATGTATCATCCCTTTATACTATAATTAGCCATAAATTGGGACTAGAAGCCATCAATCATTTTATGATGGAAGATCAAAATCTCCCTCAGGAAGTAAAAGAATTCATTTGGCATTCGGTTAAATTTATTTTAGAGCACAATTATTTTTTCTTTAATGATCAATTTTTTCTACAAACCACGGGGACCGCCATGGGCACCAGGTTCGCCCCCAGTTATGCCAACATCTACATGCGTAGATGGGAAGACCTAACGGTTTGGGTTGGGCATGACTGGAGGGAGAACCTGGTGCTCTGGCGGAGATCTATCGATGATGTTATTATAATTTGGAAGGGGCCTTTTTTATTATTTCAATCATTTGAAAATTATCTGAATCAAAACAAATATAATCTAAAATGTACTTCTGCGTGGAATCAAAAAGAAATAAGTTTTTTGGATTTGTCATTGATAAGTGAGAATAACCAGATCAAAACTAAGTGTTTCTTCAAACCGAGTGATGGCAATGGATATGTTCATAGGCGAAGTTGCCATCATCTTAGAGGAATAGCCAAGGGACAATTCGCTAGGGTGAGAAGGAACTGTTCGCAAGTTCAAGATTTTATAACACAATCTAACCATATTAAGAACAAATTGGTAGAGAGAGGTTACAAGAAGAATACCATCGACAAAGAAATTCGGTTAGCTTTGAAAACCGATAGAGGCAATTATTTAATGGACAGACCACGTGCCAAATCCTATCAAGACAATGCAGCGGCCTTTAGAACACAGTACTGCACAGACCATGTTTGGATTAGGAAGAGTTTGCAGAAACACTGGTCGATTCTCCAACAAGATCCTGTACTCAACACTTTCCTACCAGAACAGCCTAAACTTATTTTTAAGAAAAATCAGAACTTTAAGAACTCTTTGGCACCCAGCTATGCTATAAAAAATCATAGAGATAGTCAGAAACCAATAGCAAATGGTTTCTCCAGAGGGTGTGGAGTCTGTAAAGCCTGTCGGATTGTCAATCTAAAAAAGACAGAAGTTTTTTCTAGTTTTGTCACTGGGGAAGTATTCCAGATTAAAACAGAAATTGGTTGCCGCACGGACTATGTAGTGTATGTACTGCAATGTCCGTGCGGCAGGCAATATGTGGGCAGAACCAAGAGGCCCCTAAAAGTGCGTCTCTTGGAGCACATAAATAATATAAAAAAGAACTTGGCCACACACTCCATCCCAGTACACTGTAATCATTGTCCCCAATTTTCTTTTACGGGTTTCAAATGTATGGGCATTGAAAGGGTATGTGTTGATTGGAGAGGGGGGGACAGAATCACCAAGCTATCCCAGAGGGAGACCTACTGGATCCATAAGCTACAAACTCTGGAACCTGGTGGTTTAAACGTGGATGTGGATCTAGTATGTTTTTTATAAGACACATTATTATTAGTTATAGTCACTTTAATATAAGGAATAAGGTTGGGATTAATATAAAGCACCTTTTGTCATAAGAATAATTTGGTTTATTAATAACACAAAATATATTCATATAAAAGAAAAATATATTCTCTGATTAGAAGAAGGAGAAAACAAGATGACACATTATAAATTAGAAGCATTATATGTAAACAATATTACACAAAATAGGATATTAAAAATGGCAAATATTGTAAAATTATAAGATAAAGAATTAATTTATATTAGAAAACACTTTACTAACTATTTGCACAAATATAATGAAAAAAATTATTATTGAACATTGTATAGATCATTTAAGGTCAATAAAGATACACAGTTTATGGTGAAAATAACATTTGGGTTATAACACAGACCTTTCATGCGTTTTTAAGTGTATTTGTTGTGGCTAGATTTCCCCCAATACAGGTGGATTGCAAAAAAAAACAAAACAAAAAAAAAAACGAAGGTGGAACGCAAGCCACTTCCGGTTTCCGGGTTTGTGAACTCAGTTGGAACGCATAGCACTTCCGGTTTCCGGAATGTACGAAAATGCCGAAATTAACTGCAATACAACAGTGAAGATCAGCTGTGAATGAAGAAGAATGCAATTGCCAACAGATGATACCGATCGACACAGGACCAATGAGGAGGGACAGAGAGGCACATGTGACTAAATTGACTTTAGGGATTAGCCCTATTTAAAGGACTTATGGGTGGAGGGTGGTTAGGCTGCTTTTTTGTACTGCATTAATTGTAATTTTAATATTGTTGGTCCCTGAGGAAGTCCCATACTTTATAGAAGGGACGAAACGCGTAGGACCTCTATTGTATTTATTTTTTATATATTTTATTGAAAATTAAAGCCGCTTTTTCATACCTTCACCCGGAGTCCTGCTTTTTGGTGGAAAGATCCAGGGAAGTGTCCAGGGGAATTCCCCCCAGCCCCCCATACCATCAGGGGAGGCACCATATATGCCTGAACTGTCCAAGATCCTGTGAGTGCATTTCATATTGCGCAAATGATATTTCTGTCAAACTTTATTACACTATATTTTGTTTTTGTATTTATCTCAATTTAGGCTACCAGCCGGTTCCCTCGTTGTGTTTTGTATATATTGGTATTGAAGTTGATTGCTAGCTGGGAGCGATCTGAGGGAGGCTGTATTTCACCTACCACTGATAAGTATCATTGTATATAAGTGTGTGTATAAGGTGTATTTCTTTGTTATATTGGCCCCCCCCAAAAAAAGGAATGACCTAGGCTTCTTCTACAGTCCTCACCCAATAAACAGCTAGGGCTATTTTTCACAAGTAGCTTGATAAATAAAGTAAATCTTGGCTGAAGTAAAATCAGTTCTAACTGGGCCAAATAGTATAGGCACTGTTTAGTGACAACAGATATTCTAAAAAACTGTACACAAACAGCTCCTTTCTCAGCCAACTCCATATGGAAATGTCTACTCCTCTTTTCAAGTTCTCATCCTACACACATCAGCCTTTAATGAATAAATACTCTTTTTGTGATACCTCAAATATGCCTATTTAGTAAATGTTAATACAGATTACAATCGCCTATCTCAGCAAATTAATATGTAGGACTCACCGGTATTGGGGTAGTCTGTAGTAGTGGTGGGCGCAACACAACACATGGTGGAACTGACTCCCCGTATTTGTTAGCTGAGACAGGCGATTGTAAGTAGCCTTATAGAATGTAGAAATGTATTTTAGGAGTGCGCCGTTTCTTAATCTGTATAATGTATACATTTTGGTCACTGTGGCAGCACTATTCCTGCAAGATACATTTGTGTGTGCCCCCAATTTCCTTTTGTTTTTACTATTTAGTTAAAGGTACACTATAGTTACCTGAACAACTTTAGCTTATTGAAGCAGTTTTGGTGTATAGAACATGCCCCTGCAGCCTCACTGCTCAATCCTCTGCCATTTAGGAGTTAAATCCCTTTGTTTATGAACCCTAGTCACACCTCCATGCATGTGACTTGCACAGCCTTCCATAAACACTTCCTGTAAAGAGAGCCCTATTTAGGCTTTCTTTATTGCAAGTTCTGTTTAATGAAGATTTTCTTGTCCCCTGCTATGTTAATAGCTTGCTAGACCCTGCAAGAGCCCCCTGTATGTGAATAAAGTTCAATTTAGATATTGAGATACAATTATTTAAGGTAAATTACATCTGTTTTAAAGTGAAACCAGTTGTTTTTTTTCATGCAGGCTCTGTCAATCATAGCCAGGGGAGGTGTGGCTAGGGCTGCATAAACAGAAACAAAGTGATTTAACTCCTAAATGGCAGAGAATTGAGCAGTGAAATTGCAGGGGAATGATCTATGCACTAAAACTGCTTTATTTAGCTAAAGTAATTTAGGTGACTATAGTGTTCCTTTAATGTTATCATTTAGAATTGATTCAGAAGAATTCCAACAGACATTGGGCAACACCACTGAAGCAAAATATAAAAGTTGGTATTGCACTAGCGATAAACTCCCCCACATAAGCCTCCCCAACCATGCTTGAGAAGCACAAGGTAAAAGTGATCATGTGCATTGCAACATCACATGTATCATGGAACTCCTTCCTGACGTCATTTTGCAGTTAAACACAAGCAGCAGCAATGAACGTATATGGCAAGTCTTCTTCCCCAAAGAATACTTTGGGGAGGAAGAAAGAAAAAACAAGCAAAGTGAATGAGCAAGGAGCAGAGTACATTGATGATGTAAAACAATAAAACTCACGGATCTTAGTCAAAACAAAGTTTCGGTTCTAAAATCAAAAATAAAATCGGACAAATGATTTTACAGTTTTTTAAACCCTAACTAAACAAGCCATTGTGTTTTAACTGGAAAACAAACACAAGCTGTGAAAGAACATTTGTATTTATTAAGAGATTAATAAAAAAAAACTATTACATCAAAATTGTTGAGATACAGTACCCAGCTAGTAATTCAACTTCACATTAAAAGTTTGCATTCTGTGGGTTTTATGCTCTTTTTTTCTCCTCTTCTACTCCTTCCCCTACATGCACAAATTCTTTTCTTTTCAACTACTACATTCATTTTCTCTCTTTCTCTGCTACCAAGGTCCCAAACTACCTTCTTATCAGAGGGTTATTTAACACCTGTAAATAGGGGATCTTTTGCACGGTCTTGGTGATTTTCCCAATTTACCATGACATGTTTTTATTTACAAGTCAATAAATTGGTAATAGCTAAGAGAAAATAAATACATCTCACACACCAGGGGTAGGCAACCTTTGGCACTACAGATGTTGTGGTATCAATTTCCCTTAATACTTTGCCAGCATTAGGGCTGTAAGAGCACTGTGGGAGATGTAGGCCACAACATCTGGAGTGTCAAAGGTTTCCTACCCCTGACATACACCATAGAGTTGTATAAAATGGAGGTGATGCGGGTAATGAGTGCCCATTGTACAGTGCTATGGAATCTGATGGCGCTATATAAATAATAAAATAATAATGAGAGACTAATTACTAGGAGACAGATTTCAGGTGCAATTGGTGTTCCTTACCAGAAGGGGCAGTCAGATTAAGGGGACATAAAAGAAAGATAATCCAAAGTGGGGAATGTTTAGCTCATCTGTTAATTGAAGGTAACACGTTTTTCACACGTTAGCTTGCAGTCTTGACCTCCTATAATTCCTCATCCAAAGTCAGTTAGCTTTGATGTTTTTTTTTTTTTTTTTTTTAAAGAATGGAAATCATTATGTATATAATTTAGATTCCATATGTACACACAAGTATACTTTCTAGTTGCATACATAAAAGCATAATTACTACTCACATAAGGAAATAAATTGTGTGAGTAGAAAAATAAATTTACAAAATACACAGAAGAAAAGCACTGATATAACTGAACAACCCAATTAATGTAAGAGTATCCCACAATTCTGTAATAGAACCACGTGGTTTGAATCGTGATATGCTGCTCTGAGCAGACATCTCACAGAGGAAATAAATGATCTTCAGTTACATATATTCTTTACCTATAAATCTGCAAGCAATGTTATCAGGACATGTATCCTTACCTAAGCACTCCAACACCAGATTTTACTTGTGTAACTTTTACTACTATTATTACAGGATTGTCCAACCTTGTCCATCCAGTTGTCGCTGGTTGAGGGGATGTAAATGGGAAATGAGGGGATGTAAATGGGAAATGTTCCTCTGGGTAGTCACGTGTTTACTACATTCCCTCCTTACCAATAGAACTTTATTTTAGGAATTCACATAGTTGAAGCAACTCAGTAAATGTGCAAAATTGTTTCAAAACCTTCACTGGGTTGTTAAAACAGCTTCTAGCCAGGCACAGATTAAAAGGATGACTTGTTTTGAAGTTGCTCACCAGTAATTTTGGCTAAACATTATAGCAGAAAAGTTGTGGTTTGCTCCCTAACACTACCAATAAAACCCCTGCATGTTACACTGTATCACTGAAGATTTGAATCTTACAAGATTAGGTATTCTACTCCCAGGCATGTATGCATTTACCAATCCATTTGTTACTGGAGTATGCAGACATGGGAAGTGACTTTCTAATCTTCCACATGAAAAACTAAATTAAAGTTTTGGACTGAGCTTTAAACAAAAAGTGCACTCCATGCATTCCTGTTAGGATTGGTTTCTGATTTATACCCAAAAAAAAGAGTCCTGCACTAGTTTTGTCAGGAGCGGACCATGAAATCGCACATTTTATACCACAATATTAAAACTGGGAGAACAGCCACGTTTGGGAATAGATTTAAAAATCATCTATTGTGGCCAAAACTTAAAATTCTATGATTAATTCCTGACAATTGCCTGTTTGGTGAATAACCCTATCACTACCCTTAGATCGAGAACTCTACATAAACTGTCTTCTCAGTTAAGCTAGCTATATGCTGCCAACCCCATCTGATACACTGATCTTCCAAAGAGATCTCATTAGAAAAAAGGAACATTACTTTACAGTAACAGCCCGACAATCCATCATTTTCTTGAAAACAGAGCAGCAGAGTTAATTAATTGAGTCACTCTTTACAAAACAATCTCAGTCTAAACCTTCTAAAGTGTAGGTGAGAAGCACAATTAGGTAATTAAAGTATCCATAATGCATCATATTTATCTCAGGATGCCCCTGAATCCAACAGGCTTGATGATGTGTCACTTGTCAAAGTCAAAGAGATGATATTTACAAAAACTACTGCCAATCGCCATGTTAAAGGTTACTCTCTATAGCAGCGTTTCCCAATTGGTGTTCCGTGGGTCCCTTTACTCTTTCATTAGAAACCCACATTCTTTTATCTTTCTTCCCCATCCTAGTGCTCCTCTTTTGTGATGTTTGGAGATTCAGAGGATATATGAGCTATAAAAGTCACAAAAACACACCTTATGCATTAAATATATGATTTAAAAAGCAACACATTAGGGCAGCGTTTTCCAATTGGTGTTCTGTGGAACCATGGGGTTCGGGCAGAAAACAAATGGGGTTTCACCGTGATTTCCCCAAACAAA
Source organism: Pelobates fuscus (assembly GCF_036172605.1). Taxonomy (NCBI): domain Eukaryota; kingdom Metazoa; phylum Chordata; class Amphibia; order Anura; family Pelobatidae; genus Pelobates; species Pelobates fuscus. Next base: position 132,339,659 of record NC_086321.1, read on the forward strand.
ATGGCCGCCGCGATTAAATAGCAAATCAGAGGCCCGGTCGGGTGCCGCAGCCCTTTAAGAACACCACTGGACCCCTGTAGTATCGACTGGCAGGGAGGAAGTGATAGCACTCACAGCTTCACAGAGTTGCTGCCGCGCGGCAGGAAGGAGGAGGCAGGAGATGGCCGCCCAAAGATTGAGCAGCTTGGATGGAAGAGGAGAGGCTGGCGTGAGCACGCAGTAGCTTACTCCCATCAGCCTCAGCCAACATCACCAGGACCACAAGCAAGCCACCCTCCTGGACACACAAGTTAAGTTAACCGGACGGTGGCTGTGATGTATGTCATATTGTGTGTGTGTGTGTGTGTGTGCCAGTGTATATCAGTGTGTTTGTACGTGCCTATGTGTGTGTGTGTGTGTGTGTATATGACACTGTGTGTATGTGCCAGTGTGTGTATCTGTGGATGCAAGTGTGTGAGTATGTCACTGTGTGTATCTGAATGTGTTTGTATTTGTGAGTTAGGATGTGTGTATGTGTCACTGTGTGCAATTGAGTGTGTGTATGTTTATCTGAGTGTGTGTGTCTGTGTGTCAAGGTGTGTGTGTGTCTGTGTGTGTGTATCTGTGTGCCACTATGTGTATCTGTGTGTCAGATACATATGCACACACAGATACACATTGACACACAGATACACACACTGGCACATACAAACACAGATTCACACACCTTGACAAACACCGGCACATACAAACACAGACACACACACACCTTGACACACCGATACATACACACACAGATACACACTGTGTGTCAAGGTGTGTGTATCTGTGTGCCACTATGTGCCAGTGTGTGTATCTGTATTTCTGATACATACACACACACAATGACACACAGATACACACACCGGCACATACAAACACAGACACACACACTTTGACACACGGGATCAGTCTTGATGATCTTAACCAGAGAGGTGCCACGGCCACACAGAGACCTGCATGCTGCAGGATTTAAGTTTAACTTTTTTTTTTTTTTTAAAGACCTTTTGGGGGTGACACACCTACATAGGTAGTGAAACACTATAGCGTGAGACATAAATATTTGATGAAAGAAAAGTAACATTCAGTTACCCAGAATTTAGGCATTTATTGTGATCATTAAAGATTGTCACTGATCTTCCAGGCATAGTGCTGAATTCACTTTGAAAGTTAATTCATGTCATATAGAAACAATGGAAAAATGTTAAGGAAAGTAATTTCTAAGTGAAAATTGATTCCATAGAAATCACCAGGCACCCATAGCTATGCCTGGTATTGGGGATGTGGCACTATATTAACCATACCAAACTAGATCAGTGGCACTCACTGATCTGTACTCAACAAACACTGATCTCAACTGACACTCTCTGAATATTACTGCCACCCATCAGTGTTCAGGCTCGTGCAGAAGAATTACTGTAAGTTTAAAGGTTATTTTAGTTTAGTTTTTTTAAGGGATTAGTAAAGTTATCCTTTAAACACCCACAGGGGAAGGGTGGTAGAACACCTAAATAGGTAGGGTAACACTATAGCATGTGTATTCCTAATCCTATAGTGTTACTATAGGAGAAACTGTAAACACAGACCACCATTTGCAGTAGCAGTACTCCAACAGAACAATATCCAAATAACCATTAAAATCTGTCTTAAAAAAAACCCACTTTACTGAATACCCTTTTCCAACAATTAGAAATTTAAGAGAGACTTACAAGCTAACAAGATTCTGCCAACACAATCAACATTAACCATATGTAGCTTGGTTGACACTAATGACAAGGCTGACCTTCTAAAAAAGTGTCTTTCTCTTTTAGTATTCTAGTGAGAGTCTAGAGACCTGAGTGAGTCACTGGTGTCTGTGAACCAAAAGCATCCTTGTAAAGGCAGTGTCCGGTGTACCCAGAGAAGACGATTCCTGCCTGGAAGGAGGAGCAGCCATAAAGAGGTGGTATAAACCTTTTTAGTGGGTTGAGGACAAGATCTTACCCTGAAGAATCCTGGTGGTGGTGTCTGGTGCCACTGGAGAAGCGACAGACAACATAGCAGGACAGGACTAGCCTGTTCCGTTACAACCACACTCATGCCTTCTTTATTGTTAACAAGCAGAGCGGCTCATCATTCTTCCAAGAAAAATAACATTATTTCATTAAAAAAATGTGTTTTTGTTTTTTTTTTGCATACAGCACTAGGCCAATCATTTACTTTACCACTGACATCATTATATATTTTTGGCTGCTTCTTTTAAACGTTTCATAAATAAACATCACTGCTTCGAAAATCCTCAAAGAGGATACTTTTCCAGACAGGTCACGTACTGAAATAGTCAATCCAAAGTTAACAGTGAAAATGTTTGCAATCATGCCGTGGGGACCAAGTCTGCATCTTTTCTTTCCAAGGATTGTGTAGTGGTTTTATCTTCCAGTGAAGTCATTTCTTCCTTGTTTGTATTGTGGAAACCCAACACTGCCTCACTTGGTAACATCCAGCAGAGAATCTGAACACCATGATACTTAACCCTAGCAAAGCACTGCTCTCCTAAATCAAAACAAGTTGTTTTTTTGCTTTGCTAACCCGACGAGGCACTTCAAATTGCCAAAAAAGTGGCAAAAATGTTCAACTTCTCTTTATAATTCTTTATAAAATGAATATATATATAAAAATAAAAATACATTTTAAATCTGTGCTCTGAAAAAGGTAGGGGTTACCTATTTAGAGTTGTCAGAGTAAGCGTTTTTTTTCAGGACCCAAAATTCCTACACTATGATGGGTGGTACATGAAATGTTCTGCCATGTGGCAACTGATTTATATGGATGTCAGTAAATTAATCAAGGAGAAACCTCGAGTGAAACTACAAGACTAAAGACGTAAAGTGGCTCTGTCACCTCAAAGTTGCCTTTCTCCTATTGCATCGCTCTACACTTCCTCTTTCAGAGTCTCTTCTTTTTTCTGATCTATTTCTCTTTAAAACATAAGACAAAGAGGTGACTATTCTGCCTTATGAGGGGGGGGGGCGCAAAGGAGGAAGCGGCCAGAGGGAAGTATAGACCTAGGAATACAGATCTATATCACTTTAACTGTACAGTATAATTTGTAACACTACTAAAATACCATATTTTCTCTTACTAGGCTGTGTGGCAAGCTGGGCCGGTGCATGCATTTTTGCCGCCCTAGGCAAACATCCATTTTGCCATCCCTTCATGTCACTCACTCACTGACACACATACACTCACTGACACACACAGAGAAACTCACTGACAGACATACACTCCCTCACTGACATACACACACACACACTCACTGACAGACATACACTCACACAGACACACAGACACTCGACATACACTCACTGACAGACACTCTAACACTCACCTACCTGGGGTCCAGTGTGGGGCAGCCTCTCACTTCTCCAGCACGCCGTTTAGTATGCCGGGGCCGGAATTACGTCATATTCTGGCTCCCGTCATCACAGAGGGCGCGCGAGGGAGGAGTGAGAGGCTACAAGAAGAGCATCCCTCGCCGCCTGCATTATCCTCCGGGCACCGGCATTTGATTGCAGCAGAGCAGGCACCTGTCATCAAAGTAAGAAGGTGCCTGCTCTGCCATACTTTGACAGAGCTCCTCTGGGCGCCCCCACCTTCAGGCGCCTGGAGGAGCAGCCCGTCGCTGAAGGGGGGGGGGGAGCTGCTCGCCCAGCGCTGTGGACCCAGACTGAGGGGGCCCACCAGGAAACATCACGGTGGGCGCCCCCAGCAGGCCAGCGCCCTAGGCAAACGCCTAGTTCGTCTAACGGAGGTGCCGGCCCTGGTGGCAAGCATAGTTCAGCAGAAATAGCAAGCAGAAGTAATGGTGTTACACGTGTTTGTCCACTTGACATCTTTGATGATTGTTGTTAAGTCCAACACAATATTCTTTTTGGAAATAATAAACCCACCTCCTCACCAACATAGAACAACTCTAATTAACTTTCAATAATAACAAGCACTGCTGTAAGCTATTAATGCTACTTATAAAGAAGAGTAGTGACGGTTGGTAGCTTTAAACTTAAAAAAAACCCCGCCTCACTAAAATTTCCTCTACAAATTAAAATCAATATGCGATAATAAACTTTATTAGGTCATAATAATACACGTAAGAAAAAAGTAACTCACTGTGTACGTGCAAAATAAGTGATCAACGTGAAAATAAAGACTAACTATAGAAGACTGCTAGATATGTACCATAGAAACCAGCACTGCCTTTAAGCCCTTAACCCCTTAAGGACCAAACTTCTGGAATAAAAGGGAATCATGACGTGTCAGACATGTCATGTGTCCTTAAGGGGTTAAGGACACATGACATGTGACATGTCATGATTCCCTTTTATTACAGAAGTTTGGTCCTTAAGGGGTTAACATGCTCCCCCTGCTACAAAAGTAGCAAATGTGCATAGATAGCAAGAGTAAATTTGTTACAAAAGTAGCACTTTGCTTGTTATTAAGTCAGATAGCTCAAAATTAGTGTGTATAACACAGAAGAATGAACATCAGGGGATTTAAATGAATGGCAGTATTTGAATAGAAAACAACACACAAAAATATATATTTATATATAAATAACCTGAGATTGTGGTGTATAGGGATGAACAGTCAATTGGACTGCACAGGATAAGATAGCGTATACCAATGTGCAGAAACCTATATCACCAGGACGGTGGTCCTGTGAGGGAGTCAGCCTATCATACCAGGTGCACACAAGGATAACTGTTGCCCCCACTAGCCTCAGATCAGAACCGCTGTACAGAATTACTGCTACGACGGTCTCTACAGCAATTTGGCATCATGGACAAAAACAGGTCTAGAAGCTCAAGACAGACAACACAAGACACGAACACTCACTGCTTAAGTTTTAGGCACTGGCTATTTATCACTTTTGTTTCTTTTTATGTCGACCTAGCCAGACCTACCATGGCAAAAAAAATGGTTTAATTTTAAATCGAATGTTGACTTAAGTTAGAAGTTTTTATCTCCTACTCTGTAAATTGAACTTTAATCACTCACAGGAGGCTTCTTAAGGGTATAGAAGGTTATTAACAGAGCAGGAGATAAGAAATGTGAAATTAACCCCTTAAGGACTGAGCCAAATGTACACATTGTGATCAAAACAAAACGTAAACCCAAGAAAGCGAACTAGATAATAAAATGTAAATCTGTGAAAATGTGCTTGAACCATGTTACCCCTCCCCGTCCCCTCCCTTTTTTTCTCTTCTGTAACCCACAACCCGTACCATGCAAAAAGCTGAAAACTTAATAAATAAAGAATTTATAAAAAAAAAAAAAAAAAAACGTAAACAAAACCTGCCATTTGCGCTATATGTCTGTCCAACTGTAATTCACCTCTTTCATATTAAATGTACCCACACTTATTATATATCATTTTATTCAGGGGAAACAGGGCTTTCATATAATATCAAATATTTAGCTGTGACACATAATTTAATATGAATAAAATATAAAACAAATGGGAGAAAATAAGAATTTGTTTTATTTTTTTAGTTCTACATGACATAACTGTGAATGTCATAATACTGTTTGCTTTTACTGCAAGAAATGTCTCACGTGTAAAACAGTACCCCCTATGTACAGGTTTCACATTGAAATTCGCCAGATTGGTTACGTTGCCTTTGAGACTGTATGGTAGCCCAAGAATGAGAATTACCCCCATGATGGCATACCATTTGCAATAGTAGACAACCCAAGGTATTGCAAATGGGGTATGTCCAGTCTTTTTTAGTAGCCAGAATTGAGCAGTGAGAGTGCAGGTGCATGATATATACACCAAAACTGCTTCATTAAGCTAAAGTTGGTTTGGTGTCTATATAGTCCTCTAAATTTGAAATTCACACTTTAGTAAATAACCCTGTAACGCATGCTCTATGTAATGCATGCAAAGTCACTGAAAATGTCCAGTAAAGATGTTTAAACACATAAACCATTAATAATACAAGATTAAGAGGTCAAAATTTCTTCTATGAATTATTAAAAACAAACTGACTTCATTGTTCACTATTAAAAATAAAAGATTACATGTAATAAAGCACAGTGTTACACATACATGAAACAAAATTCCTCTTGTTCAGTGCATCTCCCAGTTTACCCATGCTATATGGGGGACAGCTATCTTTATGCCTTCTATGGTTGGATGTACTATATATCTGCAAGGCAAACAAAAAGAAAGTTCCGAGCACTGAAAGGTCATCATCCAGCAGACTTTATTGTATCATGGAGTAGGCAACATTTCAGCTTGAGAAAGACTCTATTGTAGAGCTTAAATGTTGCCTGACCTATGATCCAACAAAGTCTGCTTGAGAATGACCTTTGTTTGCCCAGACCTTCCTTTTTGTTTGCCAACTGGATGGGACTGACGCCACTCTGGTCTGAGGCACTATAGGCAACACCCAATTTATACTGGCTTGCACAGTCCCCAATTTTATATATTTGTGAAGACTATGCACAATTGAATCATTTGAAACAAATGGAGGCACACTTTTGAAATGCCTGACAATTGCATACGACATCAGGATTCGTGAATGCATACAAGCTCTCAGTTATTTGCATAGTCTTTGATAGGATAAGTTACAACTTAAAAAATGGCCGCCTCCATGGAGGAAGGGCATGTCTGGTGATAAACGGAAATGTGGTTTTCAATTGTGTGTCTGTATTATGAAAGAATACAAGAAGAGGCTATAATATACGTTTTTAAATCACAAAAATGATGACAAAACTATGTCATTGTGATTTATTTTTCTTCAAGTAAAACTACTTGAAGAAAAATACATTTAAAAAAAAAAAAAAGGTTGATCAGTTGATTACATGAAAATACAAAGGTCGGTGTTAGATTTTAGTAAAAATTATGAAGACTTCGCTGGGAAGGTTAATTAGCCATGAGATGAGCAGGGAAGCATATAAGACGTTTAATATTCCAACAGTGAGTAATGCTTAGTTCACACTACGTGGCGAATGGAATGGTTTCTGCTGTGGAATGACTTTCACATTATAAAACTTCAAGCAGTATCCAATTCTTCCTTTAACAGAAGGCCTCCTGGCTCCCATCACTGCTCAATGTGAACAAAGCATTACACTGATGAAACCATCCAAACACTTCCAGTAACAGAAGCAAATCTTACCATAAGCAACTAGAAATCACACCCATGTCTTCTAGTTGCTGTATTACTGACAATTCTACAGCCCTAATGACGACGGCAACAGTTACCTAAATTCTAAATATCAAGATTTCAAATGTCTTATCTTCAATCGGATTAAACTAACAATCTGTTGAAATTGTAATTTAGTAGATTTTCCCCAAAAGAAAACAACATGCTTTTGGGGGTTATATAAAACAAACCCCACGCTCCTCTTTCCCAGGCAGACTTTAAAGGAACATGATAGCATTAGCAATACAAACGTGTATTGCTAATGCCATAGTGCCCCCCTCCGTCGTGCCCCCTACCCTTGAGGTGCAGAAGGGGTTAAAAAAAAAACTTCTGTCACTTACCTGAGTCCAGCGCCAATGTCCCTTGTAGCTAGTTCAGGCTCCACCTCCGCTCCTCCCCTGCCAACATCAGCCGGTGGGGGAGACCTAATGTGCATGGGGTTCTGGGTGACGCTGGATTTCCTCATGCAGAGCGTGAGGACGTCCAGAGTCAGTTAGGCGACCAGAAGTCACCTAACGTCCCAGAAGTCCCTCTAGTGGCTGTCACTAGAAGTGGAGTTAACCCTCAAAGGTAATTATTGCAGTTTATTACATAACTGCAATAATTACCTTTGCAGGGTTAAGGGACCTGGGACTATGCACCCAGAATACTTCAATGAGCTGAAGTTGTCTGGGTGCTTATAGTGTCCCTTTAAATGTTAACTGATCCAGTTAACTTACCTTGCTTCATACACTGTGGTGCCATCTCTGCAGCTGGCCCACCTCCTTGGCTCAGATCATCAAACTTGATGAAAACATTGGGAGGCTTGTGCGCATGTGCAGTAAAATGCTGCACTCGGCCAATCAGATGGTCTTCTGAGACCATCCGACTGAAATAACTGAATTTTATACACTGCTTTTTCGCAGAAGTGCCTCTAGTGGCTTTCAAATTGACAGTTACTAGAGGCGGGTTAACCCATCGAAGGAAATACTGTAGTTTAAATAAAATGGCCTTGGTGCCTATAGTGTTTCTTTAAATCTGTGATAGGGAGTTCAATGGAGCAACATTCTAGCTTAGAGACCTGCCGCTTCCGCTAGCTGTGATGAGCTATTAGAAGTGTAAGAAAACCTCTCTGGCTGCCTCACTGACAGCTGTGGAGGCATTTTGGAGAAGTTTTCTAATAAAATCAACACTTTCATAAACTGACACAAATATAACAGGCACCAGCCGAAGCGCCTTATGTGTCTGGAGTGTTCCTTTAAGTACTCACTCCACTACTACGCTCTAAAGGAGAGCGTTCAACACTCTAGAAATCATACCATTAAAAATATCACATAACTTGTATTAACCTGTATTTCATGAGATAATTTGCTTTCTTTTAAATACTATCAGTGGACATCAATAATCCAGTTCAGTCCCGGCATATTCAGGGCAGGTTATGCTTTGAAGGAGGAGAATCAGCATCACTTGTTTCTCCATCTCCACGTTCTATATTCAATGACAGACATGGGCAGAACTTATTACAATGATTGACAGGGAGCTAAAACGAAGGCGCCTAGTTCCAGGAGAGATACAGACAGAGGTGTAGGTTTTCAACATTTATTATTCCTTTATAGACCTCACAAGCATATATATGTAATATACAGTGAATAAGTAAACATAAAAAAATCCTGGGAATTAATGCTTCTCTTTAAAGAACAATTTTCCTTTGACCGAGATTAAATAGCGGTCTTAGTGATATTACCACTTCTCTACTTTTTCCTTCCATTCTGCTTTAGGCAGCCAGGTAAAAGACACTAGACGCTAGAGATTTGCAATCTAGTTACATGTGAACCACTGAATACAAACCATCATTAAATGGTAAAAGAGCTTTTCTCTCCTTGCAGCTCTGCAGTATGAGGCTGAGTGGGGATAAAAATAAAAGTGAAGTGCATTTCCTCGTGGGTATTATACAACCGATGATTGATTTTATTCCTATTTCTGAGCTGTAACACTATAACAAAAAGTGTGCTTTCTTACGGAGGCAGCTATTCCATATGGCTGTACAATTACCTGTGTCCCCGCAGGAAAGAAAACCAAGTACACAAAAGAGAATGTATATTTTTGTGCTAGACGTTTGCATGAAAAATTAGAAAGTTAAGCGTGCAAACAAAGGTACATAAAATGAGAAGATTAAAAGTAAGATCTAGTAAGGATTTATTGTACAGTACATATACATTTAGAAAAATAAAGGTAAAAAGGGTGCTTTCAAAGAAAAAGGAAAAGTACTGCCCCATATGATCTACAATGATTAGATGTGTGATGTGAACATACATTGGCCATTTAGTATTTACCTATAAGACATCATATTGCATCCTGTTGCTTTCAATAGCTCTAATTATACATTGTTGGTGGAATGAGAGGATTCTGTCACTTAAAGGAACATTCTGGGAATACAAAAATGTTAGAGAAAGGTTGTGCTTGTCAATGCAGTGTAGACACCAGAGCCACTAGAGTTTAACCCCTTAAGGACACATGACATGTGTGACATGTCATGATTCCCTTTTATTCCAGAAGTTTGGTCCTTAAGGGGTTAAAGGGCTACTAAAACCACCATGACTACTTCCGTGATTTGAAATGGTCATGGTGGTCGGAATATGTATGGGCAGTGTTTCCGCTTGAACCACTGCACATACCGACTTATTGCACATCGCTGGGAATTTGTTGGCGCTTTATAAATAATAACCATTGTCATATTTTGCTAAATATTATCCATAAGACAAAGGAGTCCGTATGTTGTATGAGGTCATTTGATCATAAGTGCGATGAAATTAAATAAAGACTTCAGGGGTTGCTCCATTACATTTTGTTCTATACCCTTCTTTTCTATTTTGATGTGTGGTCGTTATATTTTGGGGGGGAAACATTTTTAAAAAATGTAATAAAAGGGCTATTTATGAAAACATTAAAACAGACAGTGTTGTTTTTATTATAGGGCCATTAATTTAAATATACATAAAAAAAATACATTAGTACACATCATTATGAAAGGGAAAGAAGTGAGCCAAGCAACATGCTGTGCATTTTGTTTATTTTTGTTGTTAATTAAAAATGTAACATTCTTCACAGTTAAAGCGGCACTGTCATGCCTCACGTACCTTTGTCGTCCTATTGTTTCCTCTTCTCTTCCTCACTCAGAATCTGTTCTTTTTTTATTTCTGATCTAGTTTCCTTTAACACATAAGACAAAGTAAGGACTACTTTCTTTTATGTATTTTTCCTACGCTTGACTTTCTTTGACCAAAGGAGGAGCTTAAGTCAGCATAATTTCCTGTGTCAAGGAAATGGAGCTGACTTAAGCTCCTCCTTTGGTCAAAGAAAGTCAAGCGTAGGAAAAATACATAAAAGAAAGTAGTCCTTACTTTGTCTTATGTTTTAAAAAAAACTATATCATAAATAAAGAAAAGAAGACCAGATTCTGAGAGAGGATAGAAAAGGAGAAAGGTAAGTTCGGTGTGACAGTGCCCCTTTAGGTTTTACGAACAAACATGTAGTTTGAAATTCGTTCCCTGATAGCAGCAAAAATTATAAATCTTGTTTTAGCGTGGGCCCTGTAACACCAGTGTGTATACATGTATCTTGTTAAGCCACCTTTCTAGAAGCTTACTGGAAATGGCAGCTTTTGGGTAGGTGGTAATTGATGGATAGTATTGAAATTCTAAAATTAATAATAAAAAATAATAATTACAAACACCTTGAAATATTTAGGCCAACATCCAGTGTTAAAGAGAAAAAGGAAAATAACTCCAACTACACTAAATTCGTAAATTAGCATTTTTTTGTAAATACCATTTTGAGTGAGCCACAATCCACCTTATAGAGAACAGCCCACTTTATTATTATTTATTATAATTGCAAGTTTACACTAACTGGCAAAACACATGTTATGCTGAAACAAAAGAGCTTTTCGTCTCTGGGCTAGATTTACAAAAAGTGAAGTGAAAGTCTGCATATTCGTCAGAGCACATTCTGAAAGCCTCAGCAATAAACACTGCAGATTACATAAATTCTCTTCTGCTGTACTGTAGCCAGAAGTAGGAGGATAAATGTTTTCATCGGGACTGGCATTAACCAATTATTCTTTTGTTTCCACGGCAACCACGGCAACGTTCCAGACACCTCCAGGAGCTGAAAAACTACTTAAGACTTTTAATAGCTCTGTGTCCTCAATCACCACTATCAATTTTCCAAGCAACTTCTAAGACTTGAAGCTTAATATCTTCTTGTTTAGGCTTGCTGCTTAAAAAGTTAAATATTTTTTATTATCCTATTTACATTTAAAATGGTACTGTCCAACACCCCCTCCCTCCCACCACCAAAAATTTTTATTTAAAGATAGACTCTTTATGAAATACTCATATTGACAGTGTTAAAATTTCACTGGAATTCCAACCCATTTAGTGATTTACTGAGACATAGCTGGGACTACATTCTCTCAACATTTCTTCTACGCCTGACACTTCTAGACACTGGGCAGAGATACCAACGTCTAGAAATTAGGCCTCTAGTGCGACTCTTTCAAAAATTATGAAACATTTAGATCTAGAAAGGCAAATATAGTATGCAAAGTTACCACATTGTACTAATCAACAGCCTACCTCCACGTTTCACAGTGTTATATTAACAATACCAAGTTTACTTAACCATTGTAAGTCATGTTATGGGATACCCAAAAGGTTACACATAACACGGTCAATAAAATAGCTTGGCATGGCAATATAATATGGACATATCATTAGAGTCATACACAGACTGGGCTTCTTCGTATGAGCCTTCCAAAGCTCTTCTAGGTAAATGCGATTGACAACAAAATTAAGCCTGACAGACAATCACAGTTGGTTTTGAGAGGCCTGGCAACAAGCTCTGCTGTGATTACAGACAAAGTAGCTAAACATGACTAAGAGTTTTTCCAAGAAAATTCCTCGTGCAGTTTAAATACATCTTACCATCCACCTTTTTAATGGAATACTGCTATCATCCTATGGAAAAAAGACCCTAAATTAAGATGACAAAACATAATTCTTGAGAGTAAAAGTGCAAAAATGTGATAAGGTAGCGTGGCTAGGCATCACAAAAGCATTCCAGATTTAAAAAAATATAAAGAAACCCTAGCATTTATAACTGTAATATTATTTTGACCACAAGACATAATGATACACTGCAATGTTTCAAATCCTTAACATAAGAAAAGCATTTATTCACTAAACAGTGAATTTAGTTGAAATAAAAAAATAAGTTAGGTTGTGAGTATGGCCGAGATAGAGAATTTTTCCAAACTGGCTGTTTTTTTATATTTAACTCGGTACACTGCTTAGTGAATAAACCACAAAGGATTTTAAAGGAAGCACTGCAGTGACTAATGGAGCTGTGGTTCTAGTTTAACCCCTTAAGGACCAAACTTCTGGAATAAAAGGGAATCATGACGTGTCACACACGTCATGTGTCCTTAAGGGGTTAAAATACTGCTGGTTTCATAAACATTAAAATTGTCGAGGTAGGTGATTTTATCCCAGAAAAGAGGACTGGTAATCCTGACCACAAGACTGCAAGGAAATCCCCCAATCTTAAACAAAGTTGTCATTATGTGGACTATAAAAAAAATAAATTAAAAAAAAACTGATCACGGTTTTCATTCTCACCACATTATAATATAATTAATTAATTTAAAAAAAACAAAAAACCATGACGTTTATGGTTATGTTTTTGCAAAACTTGGGTGGAGAGTGGGAAGCGTGGGGAAATCTCAGTTAACAAAACCTAAGTCTATATAAAGACTAAAGGCAGACTGAACATAGTATTCCCCTGTGTCGTTTCCACATCCTCACAGCTGCACCAGCACAAGTGATAAACAAAAAACAAAAACAAATATACCAGACAACGAAACACATGTGTGTATATATATATATTTATACACACAATATATATTTATACACACAATATATATATATATATATATATATATATACACACACACACACACACACACACACATACATATACATATATATATTTAGAGAGAGAGAGAAACACACACACACATACACCATCTATACATTTAAAAGCAGAATTACAAAGCAGTTGTGCTATCGATCATGCCCCTACAGTTTCATTGCTTAGTTTTAGCCAATTAGGAGTTAAATAACCTTTGTTTCGATGCAGAGCGTGGAAACGCTGAACGGCAGGGCTGCTTACTGTGCTGCATTGAGCCAGGAAGACCCTCTAGAGCCTTGGAGGTGTCCCTAGGGGCAATGTTTACATGAAAATGCCTGAAGGGAGCTTTAATACTCACCAGAACGAGGAGGCGGGGCCTAACAGCCAAGATGGCTGGTCGCACACTCAACGATCTCCTACAATGACGGGCAACAGAGCGCTGCTACAGAGCGATCCAAAGGTGCCAGTGGCAAACAGTGACCGGGTACGAGTAGAGAACAACAGGAGCAATCGATTGATACAAGCCCGGCACCTGTGCGCCGCAGAAAAACTTGCACCGGCCATGCGGCCTACACCAGAGCGAAGCCTGGAATCCGGGGGAGGCGGCCGATCTCCTGGCCTGGGACGAGCTCCTAAACGAGAGCACACTACAGCCCAGCACGGGGGGACCGGCAGAGCCGACAGCGACACAAATTATGCCGCAGCAAGGTTGGGGACTGACCTGCAGAAAATCTACCCACGGCCTACAGGGGAGAGAACACCGAGGGGGCGAGTGCCATACCGCAAAAGCACATCCATCACTCCGCCAAGCGTGCGGGCTACCCCCGGGCGGGACCCCCCCATGATGGACACAACGAAACACCCGGTGGGTATAGGCTGAAAGGGGTATCCTCACAGGCATTTGGTGCTGGACTCTAGCTTCTGCCTTATACACCCCATGGGACAAGGTCACCGCTAGAAATACCACACAGTCCACACGCTCGCCTCACAGCATGTGCCTATCTTGAAATGGGAACAACTAAACTCTTATTGCACTGCCTAGCCATGCAGGTTATTAGTTATTCGTTATTAGATTACAGCTAAAGCAATGTACTATGCCTTACAAACGTTAACTATGATTTCATTTTTGTTATTTACAGTTTACATTGAGCTCTAGTAATGTGCATAGCATAGACTGCAAACACTGATCTACCCAAGCCAGTGCAATACTGAGTTTTTTAGCCATACTTGTTAGGGCACTACTCGCCTTAAGATAAGCTATTTTTCCATATCAGCATAAGCCTGTATAACTACAACTCATTTACTTGCCTAATGAAACCTAGGTCTTAAGCAAACCTATAATGCAACGTCTTGAGACATTAGCCTGAATAACCAATCATCGCCCCTGCTTCAGGTTCTCTCCTGTAAATTAGCTGATCACTAGCATTGTGCAGGGTAGCTACGTAACAGCAACACTCTTAACATCAGATGTCTGCATAACACGTTCACTTCTCAGTCCTATCTTAGCGTACAAGACACAACTACATACACCTGTATATCTTAAAAAATTTGTGCACGTTAATCATATGCCTCAAATGTCAAACGAGATAAATGCCTGAGGACTGCCTTTGGGGCACCTCAAGCCTGCCTGTATTTTCTCTTTTGGACAGCAAAAATAAAGAATTTTAAAAAAATAAAAAATTAAATAACCTTTGTTTCTATTTATATAGCTGAAGTCACACCTCCATTGCCTGTGACACACTGCCTGCATGAAAAAACTGTTTAAACAGTGTGTTTACTTTAGAAGTTCGTAAACCCCTGCTCTGATAATTGTACTTTATCACACAAAGCACAGGAGTCCAGCGTCAAATAAGATCCCCATAAGAAAGCAATGAGTAATGCTTTCCTATGGGTGGGTTTGAATGTGCGCGCCTCTGGCCGCGCATGCACATTTGGCTCCACTCGGGATCTGACGTCAGGAGGGTAGGAGAGGTCACCAACGCCAAGGGAGCCTGGCCCTGAATTAAGGTAAGTGGCTGAAGGGTTATAACCCCTTTTTTCCGGCACTGCTAAAGAGCTGTGAAGAATGGACAACCAAACAGGAAAATGCAGAACAAAACAATAAATTGAACAAATATGAGATTTGGAGCATTTTAGGCCTAATTCCCACTCGTAAAATTGGGTAAATGTTGAGGGAAAATCTCACAACGACAATACAGACTGAACCACTTAGGTTAACTGAAGGAATCAGGTGAGTTAGTTGCTAGAGATGCTGCTACGTCCAACATGACCCAGTAGTGGGTATACACATGCGCCATTAGGTCCAACTCCCATGAAAATCTAGCAGTAGAAATACCTACTGATGCAAACGAGTTGGAAGACGTGAAATCAATGTTAATCCTATAAAGCACACATGTAATTGGCTTCCTGTGAAACAATACAAACCATTAACATTATTGTCAAAATAGAGGAAGTAAGGCCTGCATTTACAAATATTTATATTTAAATATATATATAACTATGGAGCGGCTAGGTTACAGAGACTGGAATATTTTTTTTTAAGGGGATTAAGAATGGTCAGGTGGTGTGATGGCATTTTATACCTTGGTTTACCACAAGTTTTTCTCAGATATGTTTGAAAAATACCAATAATCACAATGAGTTCTGGAAAAAAAAAAAAACACACACACACTTATGAAACCCCATTGATCTCTTCTGTAAATAGCATTTAAGAAGCCATCTAGCAGGGACACTAAAAAGGTGTGAAGACACCAATATACTCTAAATAGCTGTGCTGTGAAAAATAAATTTAGACAGTGTCTGGAACGCCATGACGGGCCTGAATTCAAACAGGAGCTGACTTTGTCACTTAGAAAATGGAAAGGGAAGCAGTATCCCAACGCAACACTTTAATTCTGAATCAAGTAAATTCATTACAAATTCCAGCAAGTTAATGCACTGAGATTACATAGCAGCTTGAGCCACATGAAGGTTAAAGGGTACCTGTCATGACACTTTGTGCAATACAGAAATTCATTCCTCTCCTGATACTATCTATACATTGTGCTCGCAAAATCACCAGCCCTTCTGGCTAAAAATCGTAAATTCTGATGATGTCACCAAGGAGGAGGTGGGCAGACGCACGAGGCGCTGGAAATAAGGTGAATTTAAACACCTTCTAAGGGAGCTAAGAGGGCAAGCCACCTAAATGGTGGTTTTAACACTATAGGGCCAGGAATACATGTTTGTGTTTCTCACCCTATAATGTTCCTTTAATATAATAAATTATATTCTCTTGGTCTGCACCAGATATCTCTTAACTTTCTGTAGAATAGGATGTGTATGTTTTTGCTGCTCTTTCTACAGTTTAATTAGTATATGTGAGCACTTGCTGATTAACATCTAATTAGTTGGTGGGGGAAGGAAAGAATAATTTGCAGGATGTTGTTTGCAGCAGTATTGCAAACAGTGAATTGTGACGGATTTAGAAGAGAAGTTAGAGACTCGGGAGACTTCCAGGGTTAAGAGCAGTAACTGGGTTTCCAAGCAACTTAGAAAATGCATACGAAAAGGTGAGTTCTTTTTCAGAAGCCTAAATACTTATAAAAGTTCTGAAGATGCCAAGAGCATTCCTTTAAAATAAAATTGTCACAACTTTCAGGATAATTAAACAGACACTGATCGGCCATAATATTAAAACCACCTGCCTAATATTGTGTAGGTCCCCCCTCGTCTAGAGAAGACCTCTGAACGTGTTCTGTGGTATCTGGCACAAGACAGTAACAGCAGATCCTTTAAGTCCTGCAAGGTGGGGCCTCCATGGATCAGATCTGTTTCAGCACATTCCACAGATGCTTCATGGCCAGCATTACGTTTTTTTTTTTTTGTTTTTTTTTTTAACAATTTGAGCTACAGTAGATATATTGTGTAATCATACAAAATGGGCTAGCCTTCACACCCCACATGCATCAATGAGCCTTGAGCGCTCATGAACCTGACAACGTTTCACCAGTTGTCTTTCCTTGCAACACTTTTGGTAGGTACTAACCACTGCACACCAGGAACAACCCACTTTCCGTTTTGGAGATGCTCTGACCCAGTCATCCAGCCCTTGTCAAAGGCCCTGTTCATTTACTGCCTAATATATCCCACCCCTTGACAGGTGCCACTGTAACAATATAATCAATGTTATTCACAACACATGTCCATGGTTATAATGTTGTGGCTGATCAGTGTAAATGTTTACATGTATCATAGCATCCTATCTTATTTTCTTTCTATATTCTATAAGTATACACTTTATTTCAGTGACTCTCCTGGCTTACACTTGCTCTGTGCCATCTTTAAAGGACAACTGTCACCTAAAAACTATTTTAAATATAATAATCCTTTCAGAAATCCAGAAGTCATACGCAAGTAATAAGACTCTCTGAGCTGCATTCAGTAATGCAAACAGATAGTCGCAGCAGAAATGTGGTACAAATGTGGTAAAATGACTGTCAACAAATAATGACCTATGAGCATTTCATAAAGATGAAGTTGCAGTCAAAAATATCATAAAGACAAAGTAGGGACAAAGGCCTCAAATAGACAAATCGTAACAAAAGTCAGAACTTTTGCAATCATTTTTTGTCAATTCCCCATCAAACATTGTCTCACTTATCATGTTCATTAACACAGCACTGATGTGGGCTCTTGGCACGAGGAACTTAGGAACAGGGATGGTGATGTCAGGACAGCTTCAGGTAATTATTATTTTCCTCTGCATTACACCTGGCCCACAACACCTCAGGACCACTAAACACCATGACAGTCACTTTAAAGATAGCAACCCCTTCACAGTAAGGCTGAGTCAGTAAATGCATTGTAGAGATTTACTTATGAGTATGCATTACAAAATAATGGCATGATACAAATCTTATTTTCAGTAAAAAATTATGAAACGTTTCCTATAAATTCTCGATATATGTACATACATACATAATCTATACCAAAAAAAACGAGTTTTGAATTATGTTCTGGTAGATGCATTTTGCACTGCAGGTCCCTGCTGTTCAATGAAATACAACTAAATGTATAAAATATACAATTTCACTTCCTCTTTAAAGTGAAACCACACTTACTTGTTGTTGTATTTTTCTTGTAAAGCTTAAAGCAGTATATGATATATTAGCATATTTTATTCTTTGGAAATTAAAAGCCTGTGAAACCGGAAGTGATGAATTTCAGAATGTTATTTGAGAATGGCAGTAACCACATGTAAGGCCGCAGTGCAGAGAATGCTATTTAAGCACAGGAAAACACATATTTAGAGGTTTGTGGTGTAAAGCATAGCTGAAGGGGAAATTCTTCTATCTGCTGTAATGAAGCCAGACAGCATGGCTATCGCTTTCCCAAACCCATAAGGTACCCACTAAAAACACAATTCCCTGTTTTGAAGTTTTAAACCGTTGTGCAAAAAAAAAAAAAAAATACACACAAAAAAAAACAAACCACATACAGTAACTGAATTTAAAATTAAAGAACTGATGTGCACAATGCAGTACAAATTCAAAACAAAATGTTGGGATATGTAAAATGAATAATAAAGAAAAAAAAGATTCCTCCACACACACACACACACACACAATTGCATGCCTCCCATGAAATTCTCTATAGGATTTCCCCATAGGAAAGCATTATACAGTGCTTTCATATGAGGTTTTGGGTGAAGCTGGATGTCCCCATGCATAGCGTGAGGACGCCCAGTTTTAAAATAGCTCAAACATTACAGTAGACATCACTAGAGGTGAAGACAACCCTGAAAGGGAATTATTGCAGTTGTACCTGGGACAGTGCATCCATACCACTTCAATGAGCTGAAGTGGTCTGAGTGCCTACAGGGTCCCTTTATTCTTTCATTAAAAACCCACATTATTTTATCTTTCTTCTCCATCCTAGTGCTACTCTTTTGTGTGATGTTTGGAGATTGAGAGGATATATGAGCTTTAAAAGTCACAAAAACACACCCTATGCATTAAATATTTGATTTAACTACCAACACATTAGGGCAGCGTTTTCCAATTGGTGTTCCGCCAGAAAACAAATGAGGTTCCGCCGTGATTTCCCCAACAAAATGGCCGCCGCAATTTAATAGCAAATCAGGGGCCCAGTCGGGTGCTGCAGCCCTTTAAGAGCACGACTGGGGCTCTGTAGTATCGGCCGGCATGGAGGAAGTGATAGCACTTCCTCCCATCTTCACAGAGTTGCTGCCATGCGGCAGGAGGGAGGAGGCAGGAGATGGCCGCCCAGAGAGTGAGCAGCTTGGATGGCAGAGGAGAGGCAGAAATGAGCATGCTGCAGCTAACTCCCATCAGCCTCAGCCAACATCATCAGGACCACAAGCAAGCCACCCTCCTGGACACACAAGGTAAGTTAACAGGAGGGTGGCTCTGACGTATGTCATAGTGTGTGTGTGTGTGTGTGTGTGCCAGTATGTCTGTATCTGTGTGTCAATGTGTGTGTATGTTCCAGTGTATATCAGTGTGTATGTCTTTGTGTATCCGAGTGTGTTAGTGTGTGTATGTGCCAGTGTGTGTAACTGTGGGTGTAAGTGTGTGTGTGTATATGACACTATGTGTATCTGAGTTTATCTGTATTTGTGAATCGAGATGTGTGTATGTGTTTCTAAGTGTGTATATCTGTGTGCCACTGTGTGTATCGGTGTGTCAGATACATACGTACACACAGATACACACACACTGGAACATACAAACACAGATTCACATACCTTGACAAACACCGGCACATACAAACACAGATACACACATTTTGACACATAGATACACACACCTTGACACACAGATACATATACACACACACACACAGATACAAACTGTGTGTCAAGGTGTGTGTATCTGTGTGCCACTATGTGCCAGTGTGTGTGTGTGTGTGTGTATCTGTATGTCAGATACATACACACGCTGGCACATACAAACACAGATACACACACGTTGATACACAGACACAGACCGGCATATACAAACACAGATAAACACACAGATACATACATACACACACACACATATATACACACTGTGTGTCAAGTTGTGTGTATCGGTGTCCCACTATGTGCCAGTGTGTCAGATACATACACACACACATAGATACACATTGACAAACAGATACACACACTGGCACATACAAAAAAAAATAGGTTTATGTAACTGTGCAATTTTTTTTTTTTTTTAACTGGGGTGAGGGGGTTCAAGATGTTGATACACTAGGTCAAAGGGTTTCACAGGAAAAATTAATTGGGAACCCCTGCATTAGGGAGTGCCATCAGTTAACTGTGACGGTCAGAAGACATTTTGGAGGAGGGTCCTCCTACTCTCCCTTTTGTTGCTGACAATTGATTGACAAGTGGGCGTGGTGCCTTTTTTATTTCAATGTGCGCATTTGCTAACACAATGTATGGATGATATTTTTCTTTACTTTAAACAAAATTTGTATTACCATGACAGGCACAATATAAACCATAGAACGTGTCTGTATAAAGTAGTTTGTGTAAATAAACAGTTTTGATCTTAAAGCGTCTTTGTCATCCTATAATTACCATGCTCCAATACGTTCCTCTTCTCTTACTCCTTATCCCTTCTTACTTTCCTCTAACTCAATATCTAATGTATTAGGAGATGAAGAAAGAATATTGCGGCACCCGTAAATGTATCTCAACTGCACTACCCCTCCATGATACCATACAGCAATCATGGCATAATCAGGGGGTCTTTGCAAAATATTATTCAGTTAAAGTAAGTCATCACTAAAACTGTTCAAGACTACTCTGAACAAAACAAAAATTGTCGAGGAAGGAAAGGACAGACAGAGATAGGATAAACACACATATTGTACCGGTATATATATCCGCACACACATATACATACACAAACACACTGCGTATATGAAAATATTTTAATTTACTTGTTATCATGTCTAAGTAATCTTCCTAAAAAAATAAATACAAATGAATATACTGTATACATATTTGTTTAAATTGTATTCTACAGCAACAATTACAATGAAAACCAGTACACATTTCAGATACAAGTAAACACTGGAATGCACATTAGTGTGAAGTTTTAACAAACTTTTTATTTGGAAGCATTTATGACTATAAACACAACATCATATTTCCCTTGTGTTTTTCTCTGTGTTACATCACATTGTGAAAAATAACGTGTTAAGTGTCCCCTTTATTTGTCAATGAGAGGAATGTATGTCAGCCCCTGTGGGAAAATAGTCACTAAAAGCGTTATTCAATTAACATTAATATCTATATATAGACTAGGGATGCACCAAAATAAATATTCTGGGCCGAAACCGAAAATTCAGGATGTCCTTGGCCGAAAACCGAAAATGACTTTTTTCCCCCAAATTATTTAAAACATATTTTTTTCCTATAATTTTATTAATATTAGACTTTTTAATGAATTTAACTAATCTAATATGAAAAACTGCCCTTCTCTTTTAGTGGTCCCCCCTTCTTTTTTTTATGTATCAACAATTTTTATTGAAGTTTTATAGGGGTACAGAAGAGAAAAGGGGGTGGGGAAAATATTGTTAGTGACGTATCATACATACATTTGCTTAAAAGGCAATAAGCTTTATACATACATATCATGTTCAACATATTGATACGTAATTAGCGTGCCGTGTTGGGTGTGTTAGACATGTCAGGTTGTCCCAGCGTTGTGAGAGGGTGTTAGGTCGAACCTTGCGAGGTTTCCCTCATTGTCCTGAATTGTGTTGTTTCTCTATGTCATAAGCACCCCGTATGTGGGGGAGTTGGGGGGGTGAAGAGGTTTAGAGAAGGGAAGTGAAAGGGGGTGGGGGGGTGGGGTTTAGGGTTTTCCCAGGTTTCTGTTCAGTGATGAGTACATCTGTCAGATTGTCGTTTTCCTAAGTTGGCGATTTTGCTAAGGCTGGAGTGTCCATTTTCATTGTGTGGTAGTTACATTAAGTTATAGTTACATATGTCGATCGACTTTATATTGTATGTACATTTGGTTTAAGGAAGGGCACAGCTGTCGGTCCGTAGGTTTCTGCTTCGATCGTCTCATGTGGAGGGTATGGCGTCACGTTCCATATATGATTGCCATATGTTCCAAGCTTGTGACCAATCGTTTTTGGGGCTGCTGTAGCGCCTGGCTGCAAGCTCATATATCTTGGTCGTTTCTATAGTTTTTATACATTCTGTTGCTGTGGGCAGGGTGGTGGATTTCCAGTGTCTGCTTATAGTTGTTAGCGCAGCTATAAGTATGTGGTAGATTAGGTATTTTTGCTTACCCTGTGCATGTATGGACAGGAGTAAGAGCAGGTACGTCTCTGGCTTGCGGGGTATATAGGTGTTGGTGCTATCATATATGATGGCTTTGATGTCGTCCCAGTATTGTGTTAAGGAGGGGCAATCCCACCAGATATGGAGCATTGTGCCTTTATGCTGTTGGCATCTCCA
Organism: Pelobates fuscus; assembly: GCF_036172605.1. Taxonomy (NCBI): domain Eukaryota; kingdom Metazoa; phylum Chordata; class Amphibia; order Anura; family Pelobatidae; genus Pelobates; species Pelobates fuscus. Next base: position 132,362,285 of record NC_086321.1, read on the forward strand.
ACAGATGTCGGATGCGTGTGGGTAGATGGCTTTTATGCGTGTGGGTACTAAGTACCACCGGTATAGCACTTTCCTAGAGAGTTCCAAATGCGATGTGCATTTAGAGAGGGAAAGATGTGCGTGGAGTATCTCGCTCCATTGTTGTTCATCAAGAGGGTATTTAAACTCTTTTTCCCATGCTGCAATAAATGAGAGTTGGGCATGAGTTTTAGGGGTTTGCATGTTTTTGTACAGTTCCGAAATGAGTTTTTTAGGGGTTGCGAGACGTGCGCATATTTTCTCTACTACCGTCAGCTGTAGGTGGTCCCCCCTTCTTAATGTTCCTCTCTCCCCCCTCTAGTGTTCGTCTCCCCTCCCTCTTTTTTAGTGTTTTAGTGTTATTCCCACCTCCCCTGTCCCATAGTGTTCTCCCTACCTCACCTGTACCATAGTGTTCTTCCCCCTCCCTGCCCCAGGGTAATATTCTTGACTTTTTATGTTATCATTACTATCTTTCATTGTGACATATAATCAACAGAATTGTTAATGCAAGCATGTCTGTTAAACTATGCACTCCAAAAAAATATATATATTAATTTTTTTTTTCTTCAGCGAATTTTACCCGTTTTCAGCTGAAAATGGATAGGCCCGTTTTCGGCAGCCAAAATTTCGGTGCATCCTTAATATAGACTTTAAAGTTACAGGGTTTTTTTTTCACCTCCTTTTACTCTAACCAAGGTCTCTGGACATTGCTATACCTCTCAACATTGAAATGTATGGAATTGGGATAGGTGAGTGGGCCTACAGGGAGCGTTGCCAATAATACAACTTGTATCACTGGCACTGTCCATAATGGGTGGCCAGGTAGGACCTGCCGCTGAAGAGACATGTCAAACTGGCACCAAGCACACCAGGCAGATAGATCGCCCCCCAACCAGGTCCTTACATGCAGGACAATGCAGAGAATGCGGATACTTATGTCCCCAGCTGTAGGACACCAGAAAAATGAATGGGGATGGCAGAACAGGACCCAAGAAAGCAGGATAGTTGGGAGGCATGGACAGTGCTTATAGCTGTATGTTCACTACTGACAATGCCTGGCATTAGCACTCCATTTAAAGTAATACTTCAAGCACCATAAAGATACAATCACTTTTCTTTGTCTGAGATAAGCTTGTCAGTGCAGGGCTTAGCTCATTGGCTGAGAGAATTCAAACCAGCATAGCTCAAGAGTGCAAATAGAAGCATACTAGCTAAGTTAGAGGAGGTGAGGACTGGTGTCTGGCAGTAAAAAGTCTTGAACTGGGACCTTTCAACTGGAACCCCAGGAAAGATTCAGCTTGATGTTTCTGGTCACTTAGGATACACTATGACTGATATAGAATAGTCTGAAAGGAACACTCCAAGCACCATTAAAAACTACAGGCTGCTGGAGTGATTGACATGCAACAGCACCAGTTTACTCCTGGCATGACAGTTTTAGTATGGATTGAAACCCTACTCAGGTCCTGCTGGCCACCCATACCACATCTGATCTCCTCCAACAGGGGAATGCTGGACATATACTTTGAGACCTCACTGTTTGGAAAAGCACCATGATGTAGTCTTCCTTGAAGCTAGACAAGACAAGATTTGGATTGGAGAGATCTATAAAATTATTAATCAGGCCAGGCAAGTCAATACAAGTCACAGACAGGGTAAATAGGAGCGGGTAGAATTCAGACCTAAACAAGAACTAGCAAGGGGCAGAAATGAGAAGACAGGAAAACAGCAAACTGGGTCATAACAAGAGAACAATATCAACACCAGGCACTTCTTCCAGCACAAAGTTTGCCCTGCACTTGAGTTGCATTAGCGTTATAAAGAAAAGAAAAAAACACTAGAAAGAAATAATTATTGCACAGTTTATTACAGCTAAAAGCAATACAAGTGAGAAACACAGGAACAAAAGGTGAATAAGGTAAAAGCATTTTGCACCTCAAGGGAGTTTGACTACAATCTTTACGGCTTCTCAGAATCAAGGTTGTCAGCCTGCTGCAGGTGTGGCTGTATGATAAATGTGATGTATTTTCTAACTAAATAGGAGCAAGAAAAAAAACAAGAAAAAAAAAAAAGGAACAGGAATGTGCAACGTCAACTGGTTCCTTACCGTAACAGCTATGTTGCAGACAGAGTCCACATTTGTGTCTGTGTATAAGCATGCATGGTTATACTCAGTGTGCACATTCTTCAAGGAAAAGATTCCTAGATAGATACATTTGATATCGTTTTTAATTATTTTATTTTTTTAAACACTTTTTAAGTTTACCTTTTTCCAGCGACGCTGTTTACCTCTCTGCCTCCTGTGACATCATCAAGAATGAGTCCCTTCCTCCATCGGAGGTCAAATGCACCACACAGAGGAGCATTGAGGACCTGAGGTACATATGTGGCAAATGCCTCATGCACATCCAATGCATCTCATATGAACGCATTGAACATCACGTGACAGAGTATAAGCACTTCTCAAGGAGTGAAATAAAGGAGAATTAAGGTTAAAAGGTTTAAAATTTTACGGTGCTCCAATCACCAAATGTGAGTCACTTATTCACATATAAAATGGTACAATATAACAGCAAATGTGAAAGGTGAGAGCACTCAGTACAAATTTACCCTTATTAGCACATAAAAACCAGCATGAAAATCTGAAAGCAAGAATAAAGGTAATAACGTAACAAATAAAACGGATGTGCTGTCTACAACTCATTAAACTAACATGGTCTTGAGCCACTTATATAAGCTGGCTCAGACTAACAGCATATAGCATCTGGATGTTGGTACTTCAAATTGGCTCCCCTCTGTGGTCCTTAGGTCTTTTCTGTTCCAATTACTCAGGATGCAAGGATAGCTCCGCCCGTGTATACACGTCATGACGTTGGTATGGAGAGAACGTCATGACGTCATATTCAATGGACGCTACGTCTGAAGATGCGACCGGAAACCGGAACAAGGAAGTCGAATACACGGAAAAGGCACCAAAGGACGGCATTTAAACGGACGAGAAGGTTGAGGAAAGATGAACTCTTGAAAAAGGCTAATTGCCGAAATGCGTCGAGCTTTATCTATTTATGTCCAGAGGACTTTCTTTATAAAAGTGTGTACTTTTATTTTATTTGTATTTAGGCACCCAGAGTGTGTCCAATAAAGTTTTGTTTACAATACTTTTTGCATCCTGAGTAATTGGAACAGAAAAGACCTAAGGACCACAGAGGGGAGCCAATTTGAAGTACCAACATCCAGATACAGATGCTATATGCTGTTAGTCTGAGCCAGCTTATATAAGTGGCTCAAGACCATGTGAGTTTAACCAGTTGTAGACAGCACATCCGTTTTATTTGTTACGTTATTACCCTATATGCGCTTTATTCTTGCTTTCAGATTTTCAAGAATACTGGTTTTAATGTGCTAATAAGGGTAAATTTGTACTGAGTGCTTTCACTTCTCAAGGAGTGTTTAACTTTGCAATGTAAGCATTGCTGTTTCTACATCTACGTTTCTATTTATTTATTTAATAAATGTCCTGTGTCCCTTAACTCTACAGTGGTATGTATTGCAGTTTCTAAGAAATTGCAATAATTACCTGCTAGGGTTAACTGCTCCTCTAGTGGCCATCTATCACACAGCCCCTAGAGGAACTTGTCTAAATGATGCTGGACAAGCGCAGCCATTGCGCATTAGGCTGATGTTGATTGGGGAGGAGCGTGTGTGGAGCACGGCCCAGTGCCAAGGGACATCGGCGCTGGATTCAGGTAAGCACCGCTGAAAAGGGAGGAGGGGCATGGTAAGGGGGGCACTGTTGGAACATATAGTGCCAGGAAAACGGCTTTGTTTTCCTGGCACTATATAAGCAGACAGATTAAAGAAGGTTAAAAAGAAAAGTGATATAATATACATTTGAGCTTCCCATACAGCTATTTCAAACGCATAACTGTCTGCTGATCTGTGATGCAGACATATTTATAAAGCTAATCCCACAAGTTATTTATATTTTACACACACATTACAATGTTCTAACATGTAGTGATGCATACACTGTAACTTTTCCTATAAATCAGATATGAGTGATACTCTGTGTGTACATATGGGCTCCAAGGAGCACTGGAGGTGCACAGTGGGTAGCTAGGCAGTCATTTTACCAGCTCCCCAGAGCCTCCTGTCAGGAGCGGTAAAGCTGTACATTGAACTTCTTGAAACTCATGAATTATTAGTGGCTTTTAGTTGTCATTATACATTACAGTTCTTCTTTTCACTGACCCCTGCAATGATTCACACTCAGCTTGTGTGTCTGCATTTTATAGAGCAAACGGATAACTGCTTTGATATCATAGTTTGCGATTAAAAAAAAATAAAATAATATTTAAACTGATAGCTGTAGAAGTAAATTATTGTTTTGTTTCTTTTTGGTACAAGAGAAGTTTCACAATGCACCAAAACCTCTACATTGCAATGAAGTGGTTTTAAAGCTTAGCGTGCCCCTTTCACGTTGCAGATTCACTGGATCTGACAGATGTCTTAACTCTGAAACTCACAGACATCACTGGACAGGGGATGTTCATGGAGATGGAGAGATTTATTCACTGCAATTTGATTACCGGTAGTTAAAATGCCATCATTTCAGGAAACCGATAAAAGTGTACTCTTTACTTCACGTTTTTGTTCGTAATTTTTTTTTGTTTTTACTTTTTATTTTTATAATTTAGTAAAGATGAAAGAGATTATATAGGTCTCATGTCAAAAAAAAAAGGGGGGCGGGGAAACAACAAAAAAAGTGTGAAGAATGTGACTGTCACACCTAGTAATGTCCAACCATTTCACATTGAACTGACTATTTTACATGTGAATGGAGTGCTATGTCCTAAGTGAAATAGTGTGCTGCTTGTTCATTTTACCTTGTACTTAAAAGGCTTACATAAAGAGCTGTGCATGAGACATTTTATGTGGGAGAAGAAAAAAAAAAAAGCACTGATTCTCCCTACACAAGCTGCAGCAGCACTTCCACTGGTGGAACTGTGTTCCACCCTTTTCCTATCTGAGGCCAGAGGGGGTACTGTGCTGGGAGGACTTCCTCCTGGATCATAGAGAGCAGCACAGGGAAGAGACAGGGAGAGAAAGCTCAGCTCTGCACAGAAGCATCCAGGCAGCTACTGGTAAGTGGGGAGGGGGGGGGCCCCGTGGCAATGCTCTGACAGCCGTGGGACTCGTGAGATTTACACAGGGGAGCTGCTGGGAAGGTAAGTAAGCGCTTGCTGCGGGCCCCCCCAGGAACCCTGGTATGTATTATCGGCGATATCAGTATCTTTATTGGCCGATACTGATATTGCCAAAAATACAGAATATATGACGATAATATCGGCCAGAACGATCATCGGTCGATCCCTAGTTTATATTGGTCAGTCTCTGTAAGTGCTTAAACTCCAAGAGAGATACCTCTCATCTTGTGACCTCCCCTGTACCCAATGGATAGGCAGCCTTCTCAACCACCACGCATCCGATTGTGCCACCTCCTCCCTGCAAGGTAAGAGGAGGTAAAGTATTAAAGTAAAAATTGTAAAGCTATTCCCTATCCCACTCTCTATACCACCTGAACAATGTACACCCTCACACACAGTGAACCCCCCACATACAGTACACTCCAACCAACACAGTGCACCCCTCACACACATCATCTCTTCACCCACATACACACTTCTTTCCCACATACCTTCACCCCCACACACACATGCTCCATCCCATTACACACCAAATCTCATATAGAAAATAAATATATAATAACTACAGCTCCTTTATAAGCACACAATGCAACCCTAATACACATACGCTCACAATGCAGCCCCTAGGTTCACACGCACACACTTTACAGGCCCTTTCAGCACACACACACTCACAAATTGCTATTTTTATTTTTTTAAAAATCCACCCAGCTGAGTGGATCTTTCCCTGCCTCCTCTCAGTCTTCCTGCAGTTTTGTATCTGCCCCTTTGCTCGTTCTCTGTAGTGATGCCGGGGCTGGAGTGACGTCATGTCACTAAACAGCGCGCAAGGGAGCAGAGAGGAACTGCGGGAAGGTTACTGCTCCCTCACACGCCGCCTCCATGCTCCCCCACGACAGCTGGCTTTAAGTTTTCCTGCGCAGCTTAGCAAAGGGCTGACTAATGCCAGGCGCCAGGGCTAAATGTCTAGTCACCATGGCGACCTGGCGCCTGGATTTTTTCGAGCCCAGTGTATGTATGTGGGTGTGTGTATACTTTTGTCCCTGACCCCTTATGTGCCCCTCTAAGTATGAATCCTGGAGACGCCACTGGTAACTTCTTCACCTACGTGCTTATTAGATTCTATTAAAACCAAACGTTCAAGTTTAGCAGTGACAAGAACACTTCAGTAAGTTTTACAATGTTCCTGTCTAGACAGAATATTTATTGTTCAGTGCAATCTGTTTAAAAGAAACAATATGGGGAATAAATCTAAGTACACTGTCAAAATCACATTATGCCACAACAGGTGCTGGCTGTAAATATTATGCAAATTGCTAAACTTCTATAATATATTGAACTGTACTTTTTCCATTAAAAAACACAGGATATGATGGAACACTAATCTATATGGCCCAACTATCGGGTCAATTATTTAACAAAGTCGCTCTCAAACCAGTAACTGATGGAAAATTCATTAGCTTAGTAAATCTGTGTTTGTTTGGTGACATCAAAAGGACTTCCTTGTTTCAATTACTACAGACTAGTACTCCGATATCTTAATGCAGCATGGTGTGTGCTTACTCTGTACAAGAACTTGAAAGTATAGTGAGGGATAATTGATTCAATCTTTCAACACTGGAGATTACTCCATATTCTGCCAAACTGAAAATGGTCTGACAGAAAACCAGAAGGACCATATCCACAGCTTCCTAGCACCATAACTACACATTATTGTGATGTCTCTCAGACAGTTATTTGGACCGTTATGTAGCACGCTAAATGTGTTCTCCATATTTTCTTAATAACAGATGGCAAACAAAACCCAGAGAAGAATACTTTGAAATACTTTGTGCTTGTGGACAGGACTCATGGGTACTTGCAAGTAACAAGAAGTGTGTTAAGTGCTCATCAATGTTTTTTTTTTTGTGGCAATAGAGTCTGGGGAATGGAGCACTGATTCTTACTCACACACATATCTCTGTGAAGGCATCACCTTACTGTGAAGGTTAGGTGGGCAGAAGCATCTACTCAAAAAAAAGGACATAAATGCCCTATGTCTAGACTGTGACGAATCAAACCTCGTCACGGGCCCCTGGAGGAGCCTGCTAGCCAGCCTCCTTCCCCAGGATTATGGGCCATGCAAAATACACCGCAAAGGGCTTGGTTTGTGCAATTTGGCTTATATTGTTCAGGAACCGAACAACTACACAAACCAGAGACCACCCCGGTGCTTGTTAAGTCCAATTTATACTTTGTAGCAATTTCCACTGCAGTGTTCTAAGTGTTCGTCTGGGTGGCCGCATTTTGTATGAACGACCACGAGGTGGCGGCCATCTTGTTCCTGTGCAGCAGTGTTTGGGCATAAATCTCCTGGAACTAAAATCGGACACAGAAACTCCCGAACACCACTGGACTTCCAACATCGCCTGCATTCTGTTCTATCCCACTTAGAAAGGCACTGTTTGGTGTAAACGTTCCCACGAACAAGGGGAACAGGTTACACAAATAACTTGAGGATTATGTTCTGTGCCCCCAAAAGAGACCGACCGTTAGCCCTGATTTCCTGGAACTGTTTTGGGCATAGGACCATGTGCACGGTCTGTCAAAAATGTGACTTCCAGGAAAATCCCAAACCCCTGAACCGATTTTAGTGATTTTTGGATATGTTGTCACCCAGATCGGGCCTATCAGGAGATGTGACTTTTGTATGGTTTTCATGTGTCTTGGGGGTATTTTTGGGGTTTTGTTATATTGTATGTTCTTTGTTACTGAGAGATAATTTAATTACCAGTATATGTTTGTGTGCTCAAGTAATTATCTCTCCAGCACAGGAGAAGAGTGTGTGCAATGTTTGCTTGTAACTAGTCTCCTCTCAGGTCCCCGGAATATGTTTAAGGAAACCCTTGCATGGGGGGTTACATAAAAGGCCGTGTGTGGCTCAGATTGAGCTGATCGTTTTACCCGTTTATGAAGTCTAGGCTCATGTTTGGGGGATTGAGAGCTATACTCACAACCATAATCACTACTCTGCTTGGAACCAGGAGCTATAATCCCTGCATCACATGGGATTTGGGAGACTTACAGCGGATATACTCTGCCGGAGTATAGGGGATCCTTCACATAGACCTACCTGTCTGTCATCAGATGTGCGGTTCTGTGGATGCATAGTCCAGTCGATAACCCTCTGAATGATAGGGCAAAGGGGAATACCAGGAAACCAAGCTAGCACCTTTCAGAACCTGACGTTCTCACTCACATTGGTGGGGTTCCAGGTGAAGTACTGATCACGTCGCCAGTATACACATATATACACATACATGTATACACACACACACACACAAATATTCAGATAATATTCATATAAGACATTACTTTTCACAAAACTGTACCAACTAACTTCTGATTTTAGCTTCAAAACCAAAAGTGCTTTTACATTGAATGAGTGCCAACAAACTACAGGTTGTAGAGTTGACAGACATTCTATTTTGACACAGACTTATCTAACAGCAAAGTTTAAGAAAGTCTAGACTACCAGCCAAAAACTAGATAGAAAGAACACCTAGATAAAACGCATTGTTAGCATAACACGGTTTGCTCTATCACTCTAGACACCAGGAGTGTGTACAAAGACAATTTCCTATTTGCCCCGTATATTCCTTACTATATCATCTGTCACTTTATTCCTCCACTCTATAGTCATGCTAATTTTTGGTTCACAAATTTGTCCCAACATATTAAAGATTAAATATGAAGGGGTGTGTATGTGACTTTTTTGTCCAAAAAATGTGTCTTCCATTTTTAGAATGGCACATGTTCTTGCAACAAGTAAGCATTTTTCACAGTCTTCCTCTTTCTATAATGTATTAAAAATCCTTCAGATTGTGAGTGTGACTTTTTAACCACAGTAAGATTACTCATTTATCTTTCTTTGAGCATGCAATAACTGGTAAAATGAAAAGGAAAATAATCAAAAAGAGGAAATAAAAGTGTCAGAATCAAGGATTACTTTGTCACATCTCATTACAGAAAAGGCACAAATGTATGAAAGGCATAGTTGTATACATAAAAAAAATTTAAAAAGAGCATGCGCACAAAACTGGTCCAAACATGAACATATATGTCATACGTTTGATGCATAACCTGCATAACAAAATTACACATTAACGGCCAGATATAGAGGAATTGCAAATCCATTCAAATTTAAGAAACTAACCTGCTAGCAAAACATGGGAAGTTTTCAGTTTATGAGTAATTAAATAAATCCTCAACACTACCTAATCAAGCCCATACCAAAGTGAGAAAAAAGATGTAGTGCGCATAAATCTTTAACGAAAATGTTAAAGACTCTAAATATTTTTGAAAAGTTAATTTTTTTTGTTTTTACGATACATCTTGTTTTATTCCACAAATCTTTTTAACACTCACTGTCAAAAACTTGACTGTATGATTAATTATTATTTGAAAAGGTCGGATGGTATTTAAAACGAGTGTGTCATGTCTGCTGTGCCTCTCCACAGCCCTAGTAAACATGAATAGACAATCCACACTGTGCAATATTCTCCTTTCTTCGTAAGAATCTTTACAAACAATATTCCAATGGAATGTTATATTTTGTGATTTGTACATTTTGCTTTAGGTCTTCTCTAGTTTCCAGTTATTGTTTCCACAGGATATCTGTAAGACCTTTTGGGGACACATTCAAGCTGTCACTTTTGGTGAATATTTATGGTAATTGTATATGTCAACCAGACATAGTTTTAGCACTGGGGTGTGTTTGATGCTGCAACTAACCTATATATTATCAGCCAAGTGAGCTTCATGAGTTGAAAGCAACAATACATCTTTCCCATCAATCATTCAGAAAGAAGAAATGGCTTTGGAGGATTATGCGGCAGTGCAGATGTTAAAGAAGGGGCTCTTTTACTCATGATGGCATGCAAGAACTGGCCTAAATCTCTCAGTAATAGAGATTTCTCATGGCTGACTGCACAGTAATGTTTAGAAATAGCTCTCCTGCAGGGACAATATGAAGCTTTCAGTGTGTAACCCCAATCAGAAAGATCACAGAACAGCTCCTAGAAATCTAGCAAGCCGACAAAAAGAGAAAATCTATTTAAAGAGAACCTGTCACCCATGATTTGAGCAGGGCTTCTAGACAAACAAATAAAAAAAACTGCTAGCAAATGCCTTCAGAAAAATATATATTCGCGCTAAAATGTTTTTTTTTTTGTAAATCTTTATTTTTCAGTGCAAATTTAAGGTAACAGACATTATATAGGGTTGCCACAACAGCACATGTATAAAATATAGCAGTAGTCTGAGCATCTCGCGGTTGGAGCAAGGGTGAACAGTGCACATTTTAATTATATGGGACTGGTTGGTTATATCGAGTTGGTTGCCTGTGTCTTAAGGGTTTGTGGTAGGTGTCATTGTGGTACATTGCACCAAAGGCGATTTGGATTTGATACAGGCATTACGCTGGTAAGCTCCCTTTCCCTTTTCGACTAGGAGGTGTATGGGGAGATGAGTAGCAGTAAAAGGGCTAGGGGTTAAAATGTTGTCTATGCGTGGTGGAGTCGGGTTATAAAGCGTGGGTATCGGTGTCGTCGTGAGACTGAGCTCTTGGGGCTGTGGAGGGAGAATGTGTGTCAGAGATGTGAGATCGTTGCGAATGTGTGCTCCATCGATGGCTATGTCCCTAGACCCCGGGGCATTAGAGGGGGAGGGGGAGCCAGAGCGGTGTGTTGCTTTGTTGTCTTGGGGTTACAAGGATCTTCAGTCCCTCATCGTGGAGGGGGTAAGTGAACTTGGCATATTGAGGGAAACACGTATCTTACTTAATTAAACAGGGCAATAATAATAGAAACAAAGAGAAAGAAGAAAAATAAAAAAGTCAAAGTCCTGGTAGGGAACTTGAACGAAAAGTCAGTTGTATAGTCCTGGGTTCACGTCTCAGGTCCAGGATGCGGAGTGTCTGCTCTTAAATCTTTGGCAGGAAGCCCCAGTGTAGTTAGCAAGGCCGGTCCATCCTCTGCGTTGGTGATTTTGTAGTGTTGGTCGTCTTTCGTTACCCATAGCGTTCTGGGGGTTGCCCACCTGTAGACGAGGCCTGCTGTCTGTAGGGCAGCGGTCACTTGCTGCAAGCTCTTGCGCCATGTTAGTGTGTCCCTGCATAAGTCCTGGAAGAAGGTAATTTGTTGCGATTCAAAATGGTATGGAGCTTTCCCTCTCATGGCAGATATTAAGGCAATTTTATCTGTTAAGGTTTGGCAACGCAGGATTACGTCACGCGGGGCTGATTTGGGTGCCCGTTGCGGCTTGGCTATGCGGTATACGCCATCAAATATAAAGTGTTTTGCCTGCCTGTTGGGGATGAGGGAGGCCACTAGTCGCCTGATAAAATGGGGCAGTTCGTCCAATGGCACTGACTCCGAAATCCCCCTGATCTTGATATTTTTCCTCCGACCCCGGTCGTCTAGGATGTTTACTTGCCTTGAGATGGTGGCCTGTGTTGCTTGCAGCTGGGCCACTGTGTCTGTTAGTGAGGTTAAGTCTCGGCGAAGGTCTGTAGTTTCTCGTTCAGTGGCCTGAGTACGGGCCGATACCGCCTGTACTTTTGCCTCTAGCCCTTTTAAATCAGTTTGCCACATCTTCTGTAAATTACCCTGGAGTCCCACCAGCATGGCCTGGATGTCTTGTTTCGTGGCTGGTGTCAGACCATCAGTAGTCCGCAGTTGTGCATTGCCTGTGATGGATGTAGTAGTGCTGAGTACTGAGTCCCCATCTTCAGACCTTTCAGGTGAGGCCTCCGTGTGGGCCCGTGTCTGTGCAGGTGGAGGGGTGTGCAGCAAGCTGCTTATGTCCCTGTGTGGAGTGGGGGCACTTGTGGCCGGTTTGTGGGACCTCCGTCCCATTGCTTCCGACGTGTGGGAGTCTGCCTCTGTGTATTGCGGGCTCCGATCAAGCCACGCTGTCAGCTCCCTGGTGAGGTACTGGTCGCGTGTGCGGTAGGCCCCCGTTCCCTTAGAGCGGCTTTTTGTGCCCGTTTTTTGAAAAAAAGGCATCGGTGTGTTCAGCCTGGTGTCAGGGGGTCGTATCGGTCGTTGGTTTTAGTCGATGGGCTGCGGGTGTGCAGATATTTCTTGCAATTTGCGCTGGTCTTGTGGAGCTCTAGTAAATGGCGTCTGCTTCGTTTCAACGCTGGCTCCGCCCCCCTAATCTGCAAATTGTTATGCATGACGCTAAAATGTTTTATGTGATAATAAACCTACACTTGCTGCATCTATAAAGATTAGCAAGGGTTTGCCTACACAGCTAATTCGTTTGGAGAAAGTGCATCCATGAGCTTTGCAAAATGGTTTACATATCAAAACTACTAGGATTATCTAGGGTTTATTATTACTAGTATCAGTATTGGTACTAGGCGTAAACAAATGAGCAGACACATTTTACCATTTTCATTATATATGACAGGAACGGGGTGTTATTTCAATAGCAGAACATGTTTTCACACCCCATATTGCACATTGGGTGAGGTCATTTATGCATTACTCTCTGTAAGGCACTATTGAACAGGCAGTGTGCTGTGTAAAGCCTCTGATCTATGGTACACAGACCCTGGCTTGGCCAAGCTTAGCAAGAGTTGCATTCCCGGGACGTAGGCTGTATTTGTAGCTTCTAACTTTCAAATCCTGTCCTATTGTGTTTTACACCCCACCTCCTATAGACTTGTTTGAGCAGGGTCCTTTTCAACCTATCGTTCCTGTCCTATTTATAGTTAAATCCCTCCTCTTATAATATTGTAAACCATAATAAACAGTTCCCCAACATGGATGGTACATATTTATTTTTCATGACATGTCTTAAACGACATATTGCACAAAGTGATATCCCACGGTGCCATACGAGTTGTCACAATTCCGGAACCAAACACACGAACAGATCACAAGAGAAGAAATTGCAATACTGGTCCTTATAGTGGCCAGGCTATGCAAATAGAGAGGGGTCAGTGTACAAGCCAAAGGAGTATAAAGATACGGAACAACAATAGGACAAGCCGAGGTCAAGGATCAGGGAAGACAAACAAGAGACAAAGCCAAAATTTGGTAACCAACAATCAGACAGAGTAAACACGCTATTGTGCTATCAGAAGACCACAACAGGGCAATAAGGTATAAGAGCGGCACGTTTAAATAGGGATTATACGTTTTTCCTGATCAATCATGGCAGCATTTACTCATGGGTTAGCTCCTCCCCTCACAGCAGAAAGGACAGGAAACAGAACTCTGAAACTGGTATAAATAGATCCTCCCCCTTCCCATCAGGCAGTCTTTTTTCCTGTCCTTCACAGCAGTTTGGAAGGAGTCTGCTTATGCAGGCCTAGTTTTTTCTTTTATGCTCACCAGGCAATATTTTTGTAGCCCTGCCGGGGTTCAGCCTCTAAGCCCCGAAGACCCAGCAACGCACTATTGTAAAAGTGGCTAGACTGGGTACCCCCTTTAGTGACCGGGGGTCGGACCCAACCTCTCCCTCAGGGGATGAAAATGGTCCACTGCATGCCAGGGTTCAGCCTCTTATCCCTGAAGACCCAGCAACAGGCCAGCTTGGGTACCCCCTCAGGGGATGAATGTGATATACTGCCTACATGAAGCCAGGCCAGGGTTCAGCCTCTTATCCCTGAGGACCCAGCAAACAGCACATCTGTAAAGGTTGCCAGCCTGGGTTCCTACTTCAGCAACCAGGGGTCTGTCCTATCTCTCTCTGAAGTGATGACAGTAGTCCACTGCATACATGAGGCCCAGCCGAGTCTAAGCCTTTATCCCTGAAGACCCAGCAAACAGCACATCGGTAAGAGTTGCCAGCCTGGGTACCTCCTTGAGTATCAGGAGTCTAACCTATCTCTCTCCCTGAGGGGATGACAGCGGTCCACTGCATACATAAGGCCAGCCGAGTCTAAGCCTTTATCCCTGAAGACCCAATATACAGCACTTCCATAAGGTGACTACCTGGGTATACATATTCTATGTATTCCACCTTGTCTGGGGTTTGGTTACACCTTCTTCCTCTGGTGATGATGAAAGGCTTATGGGGTACAGATGGAAGCCTATAGTTTAAACAGTTTAGGCTGTCAGTTGTTCAAATCCCCATTTTGCCACTGAAACACAGGCCTGCAACTGTTCAGGTAAGTGCATTAGCAATTTAGATTAAAACTAGTATAGGCACCTGGGTCTCTGTTCTCTCAGTCCCTCCCAGCTGCTTACATTAGGCTTCCTTCTAACAAATAGGTCACATTTAGGAGGTTTGTGTGGTGAGCATTTAGGTAAGTTTATACATGAAAGAATGCTTGGTGCAAAAGAGTGCTGATAATGCAAGGAGGCATTGTGCAAAAGAGTGCTGATAATGCAATGAGGCATTGTGAAAAAAGAGTGCTGATAATGCAATGAGGCATTGTGAAAAAAGAGTGCTGATAATGCAATGAGGCATTGTGAAAAAAGAGTGCTGATAATGCAATGAGGCATTGTGAAAAAAGAGTGCTGATAATGGATATCCTGGCTGTATAAAGTCTGCTGGAATTCCACAGTCCTGAAGACAGAGAAACATCCAAGGTAAGAACTTTCCTGGATAACTGATTGAAGTACACACATATATATGACCGGTTTTAAAAATCTAAGTCCATACACACACTTGTTTCTATCAAGGCATGTGGCATTGATTGCTGTTATCTGTGCATTATTGCAAATAAGCAGGCTTTTGCAGACAGTGGAAGAATATACTGCACAGGAGACCACTGGGTCTCAGTATCTGTACACGAACTGGTTTCTGTTACAGCATCATTATGTTTCCAATATATGCTTTATGTATGAATTGGTCTGAAGACTCTGCCGCAGTGTGTGTCCAGTATATGTATGAGTTACTATGAGGACACGGCCTCAGTATATGTGTCCGCTATATGCTCTATGTAAGAGTTACTGTGTGAACACTGCCTCAGTATAAGTATCCACTATATGCTGTATGTATGAGTTAAGAGGACATCACCTCAGTATAGGTATCCACTATAGGCTCTATGTATGAGTTGCAATGAGGTCGCTACCTCAGTATATGTATGCAATACATGCTTTATGTATGAATTCTATGAGGACACAGCCTCAGTATATGTATCCACTATGTTGTGTATGTATGAGTTGATCTGAAGACTCTGCCTCAGTTTGTGTTCTCTATATGCTCTGTGTTGCTGTGAATACACAGCCTCAGTATATGTACTCTACATGCTTTATGTGTAAGTTAGAGACATCGCTTCAGTGTATCTGTTCACTATATGCTTGATGTATTAGTGGAAACACAATATAGGTGAATGAGACACATCCTCTATATGAATCCAATCTAATACAAGTTCTATGTGTGGTTGTTAGTCACAATCACAACCTCAGTATATGTGTGAGGAATAATATGTGCATGAAGCTCTGTTAAAACACAGCCGCAATTTAGCTCACTCATATAATCTTACTATGTGTGCAGGCATAGTGTCACTGTATATAGCAGAGGTACGCTATGTATGATTACTGTTTATTCAGACTCAGTATATGTGACGAAATCTCTGTGCATAAGGTGCTGTTAGAAACATCCACAATGTATGTGATTCCTATATTCTGTATGCAGGTTAGTATTAATATATAACCAATTTATACACAGCCTTGGTAGATCTAACAATACAAATGATCTAAGGTCTGTTTTGAGCAGAGATATAATACAGCCCAATTCTAGCAAAAACAATTGTACTGGGTAAGTAACTATTGCCTACTGTGGATTTTCCATTTCAGTTTTTAAATGAAGTAAATAAGGGAACATACTGCTTTTGGGTTTGTATTAGATTCCCTCTCCCACAGGTGTTTCAGGATATGCAATTAACACAGTTTACCACTTCAGATAGTTTGCAGGTGTTTCTGAACCTGTCTGAGTGCCTCTTCCAGGAGAGAAGGAGATCTGATTTCCAAAATGGAGCATGGTAATGTTTAACATTATTGATGTGGTTTGGTTTTTTGTTTTTTTTTGGGGGGGGTACACACCTATGTATACATGAGACCATTCTACAAAAGTGTTTCTATTGCCAGGTATCATCTCCTCTCTGATCAAGATAGGAATTTTTTTTGTTAAGTTTGGTGGCAGGGTTAACCTTTAGATATATGCTGATTACTGTTGCACAGCTTAGTAGATCATGCTGGTTGCAGGAGCACAAATTGGGCTATTAATTGATCTCATAAGTAGGTAACTCTGAAACAATTACCTGACTGTTTTCTCTGGTATATTTCTTTTCTTTCTTAAATCTAATTTAAAAGCTGTTAATATTGGCCTTTTCTTTCACCTACTCTGAAAAATTCTCCTGGTCTGGTTTATACATTTTATTCAGTATTCTCCTTTATTACTTGGGGACCTGAATGTTTGGCAATCCCTTAAGTATATGTCAGGGGTGGCATGCTTTTGATTCTTAAGGAGTTAATGTTCAGAATTTTCTCACAGATTCCCCTGTTGTGAAGGGGAACATTATAATTTCCTTTCTGCAATAAAAGGTATTCTTTTAGGCTCATATGCTCCAGGGGACTTTGATACTGAGTATTGCAAGTATTTTAATTGACATTGGAAGGTCTTTCCAGTTCCTAGACCATTCTACCAGGCTCACTATTTCAGATTAAATTCACCTGCTACCAGAACAATAGAGGAAATCCCTGAACACGTAGTTCCATTATGGACCTCTCTTCTGATATCCATGGGGATTCTTCTAGGTGTCCTTTATATCTGGAATTTGCAACCAATGTGTGACTTTAAGTGGTTGATTCATCCTGCATATTATAAGGTAATGCAGCTTGCTGATGACAAACATTTGACTGATTTTTACATGGTCTCTGTACCTAGATCGGCAAGTTATGGTCACTTCTAACATTGCATTGATTTAATACTTGTGGATTATATGCTTGGTTTGGTGTTGATATCTTGCAGATAAAACCAACTGCTTATTATCACCATAGGCTCTGCCATAAGTACTTCATCACTATCTGAAGATAAGGTAAGAGTAAGTGTGCGATTGTTGGTTCTCATAAGGATAACTGAATATCTTCTACTATCCTGCTTATTATGTCTGTTGCCACAATGTATCATGTGCCTATTGCATATCTCCTACTCAGGTTGCACAACAGTCTCTAATAAATTTGATTATGCTCTTTGGCATAATCTCTACTATTTACAACAATATGTTTATCTTTGAATGTAGGTACTGATGTGGTTGGCCTACATTGCCTACTTATAATTTAGTAGTTACCACAAATTCTACGGTTCATACCGATATTCCTTTTTTCCTCAACTAATCTGTATATGATTCTTTTTGCCTTTGCCTAGTAATGTTATTGGTTTATACCTCTCCTGTAACTGATCATTACTGTATCAATTCATCCACGGTGTGTAGTATTGTTGTGAGTCTGATTTTGCAATTTATATTCATTGTTGCAGTGTTTTTCATAACCGGCTCTTATTTCTCTACTAGGCTCTGCCTCTTTCTGACAGGCAGATATTGATTTGTTTCCTGTATCTACAGGTAAGTAGTTCAGTAGGCAAGAGGACGCAATGTGAATTGCCTTTGATAAAAACATCCAGAAAGTAGTGTAATTCTCCCACGTTAAATAGCATGGTGTGACTGTTCTCATCCAACTGTGTCTGATTGTTCCAGTATGATTTCTGGAAGTTAACGGTTTGTCAAGGTTCTGATTTGATGATGCCATCCATTTGGTTTTAAATTTATATCAGAGAAGGACATTATCCTTTCTTGTTGACATAATAGATCTATAATTTCTAGACCGTGTCTGGGTTTCATGGAGGTTCTCTAGACTAGGCTATCATGGCCTTAAAACCTATTTGGCTCTATGTTTATTCAGGATATTTCAGACATTTGAATGCCAGGAGGTTGCTGACCTTGCAGCCTCTAGGGTAAATTGACTTTTCTGAGCAGATTTTTTGGCAATATCCTATTGATTGCTTGTTTGGCTTTTTTTTAAAGGTCTTCTAAGGTTTATGCAGCTCAATAATGGTTTTTATAGCTATTAGCTGTTTTGAACTCTGTCCCTCCCTCGATATGTATACTGCTTGGGTAA
Source organism: Pelobates fuscus (assembly GCF_036172605.1). NCBI lineage: Eukaryota > Metazoa > Chordata > Amphibia > Anura > Pelobatidae > Pelobates > Pelobates fuscus. Next base: position 132,380,631 of record NC_086321.1, read on the forward strand.
TCCCCATGAGTAAATGCTGCCATGATTGATCAGGAATAAGGAAAATTGTTTCATACTTACCGTAATTTTCTTTTCCTGATCATTATTCATGGCAGCATTACGTTCCCACCCATATACTATAAGAGTTGTGAAGCTAGTTACAAAGACTGCCTGATGGGAAGGGGGAGGATCTATTTATACCAGTTTCAGAGTTCTGTTTCCTGTCCTTTCTGCTGTGAGGGGAGGAGCTAACCCATGAGTAAATGCTGCCATGAATAATGATCAGGAAAAGAAAATTACGGTAAGTATGAAACAATTTTCCTTAATAATTGGTTAATTTCTAGAGAAGAAAAAAAGATAGAAGATAAAGAAAAGAGAAGAAACTATTAAGCCATTTTAAAACGTTAAAAATAATAAATACATTTGAAAGCTTTTGCAAAAATATTAAAATCAAGTCCATAATCATCAAGCTGATTCTGCAAATGAGTTTGTGAAATTCAGACACCTTGGGAACAGCTTGCAAGAAGGAAGAGGGTAAATGGCCAGGGAACAGAATGACTTATTGTCTTGGGCCACTAAACAATACACAATGGAGAGTCACACAGTTCACAAATACTCAGCTGTTTATAACCCCATAGATAAGCCGCATTATTTCATCTGTCGCTGTATTTGGGGATTAAACACATAACACTCCACACAAACCTCCTTTATAGCATTATGAGCGGTAAAAACCTACTTAGCAGGGTCAGTTCAGGTAATTCCTTACTAGTCCACTGTAAAGCAGTTTATGGATAATGAGCCCACGGAAATCAACCCTTAACCCTTCCATCACCACTAACAGGATTTTAGTAATTAAACAGTAAATTGGACAACAAAAGCACAATTATGCCATGAAATAATAAAGTGTGTGGGTTGGGGTGGGGAGTATAATTTAAATGAAGATGGAACTTCATCTTGCCTATTGTATCAGATTAACCTGATGTAGCCTACAACTCAGCTTAGTGAATAAACTTCAAATGGTTCAAAAAACCCATGTCCACATACAAAAAATACATAGATGAATAATCTATGAACCATGGATCAAAAGGTCCCAACCTCAACACAGCCTCATAAAATAATCCACTATTTGCACAAACTTTCTCTTTTCAAAGCTTCCCCAGTGAATCAATCAGAACGGCATGCTAGTATCGCAGGCACAGATGGGCAAGTTTTTTGGTACAGCGCTGCAGAATATGTTGGCGCTCTTTAAATACTAGTAATAAATAAATATGATTTTCTCCTTAAACACTCTGGCAGAGGGACAAGCAGACAGTAGTAGGTTTTTATTTCACTAAGAATAGCAATTATTTATAAATCCATTGTCATTGTGTGGAAAAAGCAGGATACATATGCCTTATGGATAATTCACTGAACCAAAAAAATTGATGGGAAGTCACCAGGGGACTAGAAATTTGACATCAAAATATCTGAATTGGAAAAATGTAATTATTTACTTTCAGTTTTGATAGTTTTGCTTTATTTTTGCTATTTCCCGGTGAATCATATTGCAAAATGTGTGCGTCATCATATAACTCATTGCATAAGACCAGAGTACTTTCCATGTTATCTGAAATGAATGCATCAGCTTTTTCCCCATGGCCTAGGTTTATGTTGTTGCATGCAAAAAAAACTCAAAACCTTCAAGAAAAGCACTTACACCGTGTGGAGACTTTGCATGGTTTGCAAAGACCCATCGCTGCTGGTGGTGGTCCAGTGGTCTGGGGCGGGGAGGCAGGAAAAGGTGAGATTTACTTATCTGAACCTGTCCCTAGCCAGCGCCATCATCTTCTTCTTGCCAGATTTCTTCTGCTCAGAAGGGGATGTCACTGCTGTACTCTTGTACTCTTAGACACAGTTAATATACCATACCTGCAGCCATCGCTGGTGACAGCTGGAAGATTGACACTTCTAGTCGGCTGTAGCTCCACCGTGTCAGGCGTAGGAAATATATGAGACAAAGTAGGCCCTAGTTTGACTCAGTATATCTTTTGACTGGGATGGAATGTCAGTAAAATTCCAATACAGTCATGATGTGAGCGTATTTCATAAATATTTTATCATGATGAAATACACATTTTGCAAAAAGGGGGGAGGGATGGGGGCGACAGTGCCACTTTAAAAAATATGAACTTTGCTTTTTTTTACTACAAATGTCACATTATTGCAGCAAAACGCATTATAAAAGAAATGAACTCCAAGGAAGGAATCGATTTCAATTCATGGAAGAAAAAAATATATATATATATCTCGACACACATACAGATATATCCCTCTGGCTTTGGTTTTCTGGTCTTACCAGAAAGCATGGTGCAAACGTGTTAAATTGTGTGCAACTAGCAGCACAATACCATATTCATATATTTCATACAATCAGGAACGCATCTGCTGTCATCAGAGTCCGCGCAGGATTGACTGGCTATCGTGGAAATAAAACTCCTGTACACCTCACCAGTAACATTCATGATATCACTAGCTTTTTCCTTCTGTGGCAACACACCTTTCTGTTCTGCTTTCACACTTCATAAAATAGGAGGTATTTAATATAGAGCTATGACTCTCACCACACTTTTTTTTCAGACAACCTATGTGAGGAAATAAACTGCGGCTGGGACAAAACTACAGATCAGATAAACCCCCACAGAACAGCGGTTTACAGGATAACAAATAGCTTGTGAGTGGTGGACGCTCTTCCTGGTAGAAGAGGGGGGTTCAGTCTAAAGCAGATTTTGCCCATGCAAGTTCTGCAATTTTAGCAGCTCTAATATGCAAGATTTTTTTACACCCTTTTTAATTTTAATCAAACGTTTTGCGCATATATATATATATATATATATATATATATATATATAATCTAATACTGTGCATCATATATTATCTAATACTGGGCTTCACGTTCTGCACAGTCTCCCTTTAAAAATGCAGCTGTGTGGCAGTTGTGTTGAACTCAAGCCGTGGTAGTTAAGATGTAAACAAACAGACCTTGCATTATAAGGTCTGTTTTTGCAAGTTAAATATGTTTGTTTTACAGCTGGAGTTGACGGCAGATTATAATTGCTCATTTTAATATCAAAAGCAGTAGCGGTGCACCGAAATTTCGGCTGCCGAAATTTTCGGCCGAAAATGGGCCTATCCCATTTTGGCCGAAAACAGGTCAAATTTGCCAGATTTTTCTTTGTTTTTTTCATTTTGTAGTGCATAGTTTAACAGACATGCTTGCATTGACAATTCAGATGCTTATATATCACAATAAAAGATAGTAATGATGAGGAAAGAACACTATGGGACAAGGGAGGGGAGAAAAGAACACTATGGGACAGGGGAGTGGGGAGAAAAACACTATAGGACAGGGGAGAGAGGGGAGAAAAGAGCACTATGGGACAGGGGATGGGGGGAAGAACACTATGGGACAATGGATGTGGGGAAAGAGCACTATGGGACAGAGGAGGGGGGGAAAGCACACCATGGGACAGGGGAGGGGGGGGGGACACTATGGGACTGGGGAGGAGGGAAGAAAGAACACTAAAAATAAGGGAGGAACACTACGGGGGGGAAGAGTGGAACATTAAGGGGGCGGGACCAAGGTACAGGGAAGGGAAAAGGAACACTGGGGTAGGGGGGACAACTAAATGAGAAGGGAGAAGAGAAGTTTTTCATATTAGACTCATTACATTCATTAAAAAGTCTAATATTAATACAATCATAGAAAAAAACTATTTTAAAATCATTTGGGGAAAAAAGTTATTTCCGGTTTTCGGCTAAGGGCATCCTGAATTTTCTGTTTCGGACCAGAATTTTCATTTCGGTACATCCCTAAAAAGCAGTGTAGATCAAGGGCTGATTTCATCAGAAAGGGATAAATGCTGTAAGAGCAGAAGGTTGTATCACCTCACCTTCTGCTTTGTACTGACCAACTGTTACTGATAAGAAATATGTAGTGTGAATTCTTCTTTGACTTCCATATCCATGCTAAACCCTAAGCAAACACAGAAAGGGAACAAATATGCAGCATGAACTTACTTACCCTCTTGGCCAAGTTCCATAAAACTACCTTGTCACTCCTATACATCACGTACACCAGAGACTGAACACTCGTCATGTATTTAGAAGAAAATAGAAAAGTATATGCTAAGAATGTCACACACACATAACTGATTACATACATATTTAAAAAAAATGTTTTAGTGACAAACTTAACAGTTAATTACTATTGTTGTTCCCAGAGTATTTTAGAATTAGGAAGTATTTCCATTTTCTTTAAAGGACCACTCTAGGCACCCAGACCACTTCAGCTTAATGAAGTGGTCTGGGTGCCAGGTCCTTCTAGGGTTAACCCATTTTTTCATAAACATAGCAGTTTCAGAGAAACTGCTATGTTTGTGAATGGGTTAAGCCTTCCCCTATTTCCTCTAGTGGCTGTCTCACTGACAGCCGCTAGAGGCGCTTGCGTGATTCTCACTGTGAAAATCACAGTGAGAGCACGCAAGCGTCCATAGGAAAGCATTATGAATGCTTTCCTATGTGACCGGCTGAATGCGCGCGCAGCTCTTGCCGCGCGTGCGCATTCAGCCGACGGGGAGGAGAAGAGGAGGATCGGAGGAGGAGAGCTCTCCGCCCACCGCTGGAAAAAGGTAAGTTTTTACCCCTTTCCAGAGCCGGGCGGGAGGGGGTCCCTGAGGGTGGGGGCACCCTCAGGGCACTCTAGTGCCAGGAAAATGGCACTAGAGTGGTCCTTTAACCATTACAGTGTACAAACATAATGGCATTTTTTTGTTTTTAATTATGCCCCAGCACTCTATTACATGTGTTTAAGAAGTGTAATTAACCTTAATCCTAATTAACACCAACAGCAAAAAAACAACATTCTCAACCGTGGGGAAGTTTTGGGGGAAAGGAGAGCCCTAGCCTGTACAGCAGTGTTGTTACAATCTCTAATAGTGTGTATATATATATATATATATATATATATATATATATATATATATAATTTGTATGTATGTATACACACACGCACACACGCACACACAATGGTGAGACATTTAGAGAAAAGTAAAGCCTGTTTTTTTTTTTGCTCAAATCTCTATGAAATTCTCTCCAACTGCCCTCTGAGGTTGTCAGTGTTCCAACTGCAGTCTGAATTGTAAGAGTTGAATAACCTTTAAAGTAAATACAGACGCACAGTATTGCAGATCGTCTACAAGGAGTTTGGACTATTTAAGAAGTGCTGGAAGATGGAACTTTGCCAATGTGTTAGTAATCATAGATTCAAATTGCTATGGGTTATGCAGAGTTAGCACTTACCGTATATTGGATTCCACTATCACATTTAATATTGATTCAATGTAAAGCATGTAGTTTACGCAAAATACTTTTCAAATCAGGCTTTGGGTAACTTTTAAGGAAACTGCTATAATAATATAGTGATAGAATTCATGAAACAATTAAAGGAATATTCCAAGCACCAAGAACTCTACAGTGTGTGGTAGTTGTTACTACCAGTGCCCTGGTACCCCCAATGTAAATAGCCAAATAATTTAATAACAGTTAGACTTTTTATGTGGTAACACCAGTAAGAATTCAGATAGTTTTTAATTATTTACATTGAGGGTACCAGGGCACTGCTGGCACCATAACCACTACTACATTCTGTAGTGGTGATCGCGCATGCAGTGTTCCTTAAAATAAATTAGAAAATTAAAGCACAAAGTGTTCTGAGGAAAATAAATATAACCAGTAATGACTACAAAATGTACTTTAATTTTACGTATGGATAAACATGTTTTGGGGTTTTTTTTCCACCAAGTGCACCAATTCCATAGTTGAGCATTTCTTTTAATTGACTATTTTTTTTTTTTCTATTCGTTGAACAGAAAAAAAAAGAAGAAAAAAATACAAAATCCTGCAAACATGTAATGGTATATCCATGAAGCCAGTCTTTGTTTCACCCTTCTCCCAATAGCTCAAGAGTTGCATAACACTATTGTATGTTCTGTGTTATGTTCCTTTCCAGCTACAGCTGTTGAGGACATAGTGATGCAGTGTGGCAATTAATCTTTCACCCATAGGAGATGGATGACTTCACCAACTTCTCTCTGAATCCATTTAACAATTTGCAGCATGGTTTCAATACAGCAAAGCGTTTCTGGCATTAGAAAAAAAAAACTGAACTAAATAGATTCAAATTGTAACACATTCAGAACATGTAATGTTTGGAATTCAAATATTTCATAATACTAACTATAAGACTGGGCCTAAAATTATCACAGCATTTCTGTACAAACCATGACTATAAAAGGAGCGCCAGGGCACCATAACAACTTCATTATAACATCATCATAACAAAAAAGAACATTTACTACATTAATATATTGCACAGTCCAAAACATCATTTCACCTAAAAGCTCATCAGCTATTTGCTCCAAGAAATTCTACAGCACAAGATATTTTGAAAGGACACAATATAACCAATTGTAAATGTTACGGATACTCTGTCAATTTGCAATACCGTAGCCACGTTAAGCAAGTGTTCATCGACATGCACTTTATGAAAAGCTCCATGGTCAGGTAAAATTAATGAAATGCTTGGGTAACCCAATTGAAAACCAACAGAACTGATGCCATGATCAATATAATATTCAGCAGGCTTCTATCCCCCAAATTAGACTCCCAATAATTGAATAGCATAATTATAGTATTAATATATTTTCCAATCGGCATTGTTATTTGTTGTTAGCAGTCATATTGCATATTTGCACTGTATTGTTTGACACACACAAGCAATATAGACACAATACAAAACGTACCACTAATGCTATAGTTTATTATGAAATATTGAAAACATGGTTTGCATGCCTTTGAGGAGTTAAGCAATGGAATCCAACACAAATCACAGCTTCTGATTAAAGAAACACCAGGAGGGTGACTTATTGCACAGATTACTGCACTAATCTATATGTAGAGCCAAGCACACAGGCTGGTGGAGACTCCCAACATGCACACACATGCGAGTGAGATTGACGTCAACAACACTAATTGTACTGAAAGGCAGCTGTAAGAAAACATTTGTGTGAGGTGCTCACATGAAGGAATGCTTTGTCGTCTTGAAGCAGGCTGATTTCACAAGTCACATGCAAAAACTAATGTCACACCTTCTGGGCAAACGAGAAGCATCACTTTCTTTATTAGCCCAGAATCTCTGCCCAGCCAGCCAATGAAAAAACAAAACCACACACATACAAAGCAAAAGATGGCTTAACACCTGAAGGAGAATGATGGGAGTTGAAGTACCAGAACAGATGATTGGCCTGACCAATGATGATGCCCATTCTCAATTGACTTGATTTGCTCCTCTGCACATTTATACAAATCAAATTCGGTTCATTTTAGGAATAACTGATTTGAAAAAAGTCTAATTATGAATTCACTGTTATATAAAAAGATTATGCATATTACGATCTCATTAGATTGAATATTCTGCACCTATAAGGGAAGCAAGCTGATTATATCCAAAGCACCTGTTTATTGTGTTGCGCTGTGATGGCTGCAACTTGTGTCTAGCGCAAACTGTGTATGGGACGTGTAGAAAATTCCAATGCCAATCTCAAGGCAGTCCATAGCCCAAACAAGATTGTTTTGGGGTTTTTTTAACACAATTTTGTGAAGCCGATTTATTTTTATAAAATGTTTCGATATTTCACAACATGCAGCTTAGTGAAAAGACACCATTCTCTAGCGTGCAAATGTTGTCAGTTACTCAACTCCTTGGGACATCAGTTAAAGAAGACTGTAAGAGCACACCACATGATTCATCTCATAGAAAAAGCCAAATGAGTCAATCTGTGGTTTAGCTCAATACAGTCAGCCTGGGTCAGACTACTGAACAAGATAAAATTCACTATTGATTTTCTTTGTTTTCAGGAAATTTCAGCATTTTACAGTTAAAGGACCACTCCATACCCCAAAAGCATGGTAGCTTGTTATTATGGGTCAGAAGTATCCTAGTTTAACCCCAGTTAATAAAAATGATGATTTGTAACCTCCTTCCATTAGCTCCCCTGAGATAACAGAAGTAGCAGGCACGCTCTACTTGCTACTTCAGCTTCATGGAGCTCAGACCAGATGTACGCACGTGCCTGAGCCAGCGCACCTGTGCACCAATTCATACGCTTTTCAATGAGTAGCCTCTAATTGCCCATTTCCCCATGAACAACCTGAAAGTCTTTTACGGTAAAAAAAAAAAAAAAGTGGAGGGCTTGCAGTTCATAAGAACTGTAGCATTTGCAAGCTCTTTTTTTTTAGATATGCCCCCAGTTAATGAAAATGTATGCATGGGTGGCGGAGCCTGACCTTCAAACTAGAACAGGCATAGGCAACCTTCGGCACTCCAGATGTTTTGGACTACACCTCCCATGATGCTCTGCTAGCATTATGGGTGTAAGAGCATTATGGTGGATGTAGTCTACAACATCTGGAGTGCCGAAGGTTGCCTATCCCTGAACTAGACAGATATGCAGAGTTTGAGCTCTACCGATTTTGGTAGAATTGAGGCTTAAACGCCAGCTACTACACTCAAACATGCCCAACAAGCATGATTTGAGTCAGGGGCCCCAGGGCAAGCACACAGATACTTTTCCCAATGACTTCTGTAGCTGACAGCCCAGACGAGTCTATTGCGGCCTACTGAGATCGGAGCTTGGGAGAACGGGCCGATCTCATCACTCTACAACTCGCAGAGGGTCTGACAATACTCCTACCCCTACCCCCCCCCCTCCCCACCCCCCACGTTTGGACCAGTGAGGGATATCCCGGTCCCCTCTGGACTGTAACCCGCAGCTGAACCAGCAAGTACCACAGCTTAAAAGCTGATTCTGACCTACTCCTCTGGATCCCTAAAATGACGACCACACGCCACTCCGACCCACATCTCATGAACCCGATGCAGCATGATGTGGCTGGATAAGGCTTTTCAACGCTTCTGGCTGAGGCTACAAGAGGAGCTGCAGCAAGCGGATCTGAGACACGTGCGCCAGGAGACGATGCCTGAGAAGTCCCTTCCTTCCCTACCTGGGCCAAGAGCCGCCCGAGGGTTGCCCTCATTGTATCACCCATGCAGGCGGAATATGGTCCGCAGACAGTGGAAACGATCACCCACACCCTCCGCCCTCCCCTTACAGAAGACAGACTTGGACAAAGTCTGTGGTGCACAGATGCTGGCCCTCACATAGGCCTGGGGCTGGAGAGGAATCCCATCCCGGAGCAACTTCTGCCATGGAGGAGACGAGGCACTGCCACCTATGGGTATTGGCTGATCTGGCCTTGATAAAAACTGCCTGAGTCGTGTCACCATCCATTACCCGTGACTATCCCTGATATATGCCGCTAAAAGTCATGAAATTCATTATATTGTTAAAAAATATATATTTTATGGTTCTTTCCTCTATATCGGTTGAGCTGTGGTAGCTTACTGCTTTAAGTCCTGGAGTTTATACCCTCGGAGTAAATATTAGCCTGTAGATCAACATTCAGTTTATATAGCCTGAGAATTTCATCTTAACTACTGTTATACATCGACCTACACTCGTTTGCCTATTATATTACCTATAAAACGTGCAGTAATTTTGATATTTAATGCCCTGTTTGACTGCAAATACATCGAACTGGTGGTAATTTAAATGTCTGAGGAAGCTTGTATGTAACAAAATGCACAACAAAAATAAATTAAAAAATATTAATAAAAAAATAAAAATGTATGCATATATTCAATGGGGGTATATCTACTAAACAGTGACTCCTCCCCTCCCCATGTGGGCAGTGGAGTGCTTCATTAAGTCAAAACCTCAAAAAGAAAACATCAAATTATCGTTAATACCAGGAAAATTGTATGGATTTATTTTGTTTAGTCTGCAGTTTTAGTTATGATGCCACCTTTTAAGTTAGAGAATTTCCACAAAATTACCCTACATACCTTTTTTCCAGCACAGAGTCTCAGTCCATGATGCCATACGCTTCTCCTCCTCCCTTTTCATCTTCTCTACAGGTTCTCTTCTAATCAAATGCAGCTAGCGCTGCACTCCTCTAATCAAATGCTTCTCATAGCTAAGATTCCAATGCTGGTCTATGAGAACACTGAACGTCAAGAACAGAGTCGGACTCGGTTCTCACAGGAAACACCGTCGAGAGGCGGTCAATGTGTCATTGTGTATTTATCTCACAATGATAACACCAGGGCACAACACACAGACCACTTCATTGAGATTCCAAGTGTGTTCCTTTAACTAACCTTTGAGGTCTTTTCAAAGCAATCCAATCCACCTAAAATGACTTATCAAGCTTGTCAAGTTTGTCCAATCAAGTGCTTCTCAAAGAGATAAAGTGATCCACCGATCGCAGTGATCTACCAAACCAAGTCATCTCAGAGCGAGAAGCACTGGACACATAGCCTGCATCTCACATCAACATACTTTGCTTGCCGACTCCGGCTATAAATTTGACTTAATTTTTTTATCTATTTCAGACAAAGCCCCTGACAGCCACCACTAAAAGTACCACCAATATAAAAAGTAAAAAAAAAAAATGGACTGAAAAACGATTTTAACGAGTTTAACTGCAAGGCTGCCGGGACAACACCTCTATACCACATCACATAATTAAGATTTAGTGTTTGGATTGTTCTTTTAATAAATAAAATCTGAAACAGTTTGAACTTTTTTACTAAAACTCTAAATAAAGAGACGCAGTCATCCACAAAGCGTGTGGATAAATGTGGTTTGATAAATTGCAAATGTTGGCATTCCTGGGACCCTAACCAACACAGAGTAAAAATGGGAGTTGTAGTTCTGAAACATCTGGGGATCTACTTCCTGCCAGCAAGCTTACGATAATGAACTGATCTACCTTGACGTCTGCAAAATTTTTATTGGAACATTTGACAGTTGTGAACAATTTATGTTCTTGGCACTGAAATGACAAGTAAAGACTGCACATGAATCATTGCACAGTCATATGAACCTGACATTAACCCTTTCTCTTCAGACAGCATTCATGTTGCAGAAAAAAAGAAGAGCTAGTTTATTGCATATATTTGCCAATATGAAACTGAGCTTACATTAGAGTAAAAAAAAATGCATAATTTGGAGCAAAACGTATAATGGATCATTATTACGGATTGGTAAAATATTCTTGTTTTGTTTTTGCTGAAAGGAAATAATTGAGGCTCCTTTAAATATATCCTCTGTGACCCAGTGCATGAAATAACTGCTTTCAGTACACAAATCCACCCCTGCTTTAGGCTTATCTGCAAAACAAGATAAACTCAAAAGAAGAATGTCATTAAAATAAGAGACAGACAAGCTTAGGGTGCACTCAAGGCTATATTAAAGGAACACTATAACACTATAGTACAAAACACAACATGTATTCCTGACACTACAGTGTTTAACTATTTAGGTGTTTGGCCCCCTCCGATCGATTTCCCTACCCTGTACAGGTCTCACCGTGGCTGACATCATTAATCTTAATGATCTTTGCCAATCCAATGCTTACTCATAGGAAAGCATTGGGAGGATATTGTGCATGCATGCATGGCAAAATGCTGTGCTGCAACAATCAGCATCTCCTCTTAGACATACATTGAATCAATGCAACTCTATGAGGGGTATTCAGCGTCTCTATGCATTGCATGGAGACACTGAACGTAGGTAGGAAGCATCTCTAGTGGTGGTTGTCTGAGTGATTTCCACTAAGGTGTTAATAGGCAGCAATGTAAACACTGTATTTTGTAAAAAAAAAAAAAAAGGCAGCGTTTACAGTGTTTAAACTGCAGGAACGGGCTAAAGACACCAGAACCACTACATTAAGCTGTAGTGGCTCTGGTAAGTATAGTGTCCCTTTCAATTTTTTGTAAATGATATACAGAACAAAAATGCATAAGAAAACACGTTGTAAAAAACACACTATTTTGCAGCAAATCCCTTGGATCTAATCATCCACAAATTGTGAATGATTGTCTCCCCTCCATAATATTTGTTAATTGCCTGCCCTCCCTCCTCCTGTTTCTTCCCTCCCTGTCACTTTCCCTTTGCCAGCTCAAAGTGTCCACAAACATGGTAAAATTGTCCAATCAATGGCTTTTCTAGGAGACTCAGCTGAGCTTCACCCAGAGGAACCAGAGAGACTTCCCCAAAGGAACAAATTATGACTCAGTTCCTATTCTATATGGGACATTACAGCGCTATATTTACTAGCATGAAAAATAGAGAGGATTCTTTAATAACTATCAAATTATCACACATATGGCTTCAAAAGCTAGCACTGAGGCAACAGAAAATGTACTTTTTTTTTTTTTTTTTTTTTTAAAGATGAAGAATATATAATTCAATGTCAAGGATGGGGGAAAAAAATTGGGGATTTGTTGATGTAGGAAAATAAAAATCAAGAGATCGGAAATCCGACATGTGGTGGCCATATGTAATATGTCATTTCAATGGTCTACTAAGGTACATTAATAATAAAGGAGGGGGAGAAAGGCAAAACTTCACAAAAGCCATGCAAAGAACTGCTTAACTTCAGAAAGGAATTCTAAAAAAATATATACACACACACACACACACACACATACACTTGCGAAAGGTCTTTCGGAGAAATAAATGCTGATTTTACTAATTTTGATAACTTCATAGTTCACTGTTTTTAGGTTACTGGCAGAAATGGTTGTCACGGCTTTTTTTTTTTTTTTGCTTTTTTTTTAACAAACACAAAATTACACAGATAATACATAACCAGATCTCTCACTTGTTAGGGTATACCTTTAGGGATAGAGAGAATAGCTTCAAAATGAAAACCCCCCTTCTGTGGAGGAGGTAATATCTGTTACAACTCATAACAAATTATATGAAGTACATTTTGCAGAGCTGGCTTCACAAAAGAAGCGTTGATAGCTAGTTAGCAGAAATGGTCAGATTATGTGGAAAGAAGAAACACTAGAAGGTGATGGATGTGGGGGGAGGAGGTAGATTGGGGAAAGATGGTGGTGGTGGGGATTTAATTCTTCTTGTTTACTTTCTTTGTTTTCTTTTATATTTTGTTTATTTTACACTTTTGGTTTAATATATCTCCTATGTGAACCGTAATCAACAGCTCATGAAGTTAATGGACTTCTGTGTGATACAATGTTACCTTAAAGGGACACTATAGTCACCTGAACAACTTTAGCTTAAAGGGACACTATAGTCACCTGAACAACTTCAGCTTAATGAGGTTGTTCAGGTGAGTGCTACAGCTACCCGGAGCCTTTTTCTTGTAAGCACTGTATTTTCTGAGAAAATGCAGTGTTTACATTGGAAGCTTGGAACACCTCTTGTTGCAGTCAATCAGACGGCCACCAGAGGGACTTCCGAGTTCAGAGGCCCTAAAAAGGCCTCTCGTCCGATGCATTCTGGGTGAATGCATCAGACGGGCTATCAGCACACAAAGCACTGTGAACGCGCTTTGTGTGCTGATAGCCTGTCAGCACTGCTGTGGGCGTGGCTTCAGCTGACAGCTGAAGCCCGAACCCACAGGGACGCTTACTGTCCACAAAAGTGGTTGAAGGTGGGGGGGGGAGACCTACTCTCCTTCCCCCCCCGGCCCCCACCGCTGTGCGGCGGGTGGGGGCCCTAAAATTATCAATAAGGGGGGGACCTATTGTCCCCCCCCCGGCCCCCACCCCTGAGCGGTGGGTGGGGGCCCTAAAATTATCGATAAGGGGGGGGGACCTACTGTCCCCCCCCCAGCCCCCACCTAAAATTATCGATAAGGGGGGGACCTACTGTCCCCCCCTCCCGGCCCCCACCCCTGTGCGGCGGGTGGGGGCCCTAAAATTATCAATAAGGGGGGACCTATTGTCCCCCCCGGCCCCCACCCCTGAGCAATGGGTGGGGCCCTAAAATGATCAATAAGGGGGGGGACCTACTGTCCCCCCGGCCCCCACACCTGTGCGGCGGGTGGGGGCCCTAAAATTATCAATAAGGGGGGGACCTACTGTCCCCCCCGGCCCCCACCCCTGAGCGGTGGGTGGGGGCCCTAAATACAAAGGAGGGGGGGGACCCTAGTTAACCCTACCCCCCACCCCCCCCCCCCAAAAAAAAATATCTCCCTACCTACCCCCCTCACCCTAAAAATAATGAGGGGGGGAACATTAACTAAAAACCTGTAAAAAAAAAAGAGATAAAAAAACTTACCATTCAATGTTTTCTTTCTTCTAAAATCTTCTTTCTTCAGCCCCAAAAAAGGCCAAATAAAAATCCATAATAACCGACGCAATTTAAAAAAAACAAAAAAAAAACGAGCGCAAAAAAAATTATCCATCTTCACCCATTGAGGGCTCCGCGCAGACTGAGCTCCGCAGGGTGGGAAAGGCTTATAAAGCCTTGCCCCGCCCTGCAATTAGGCTAAGAACACTCTGATTGGTGGGTTTAAACCAATCAGAGTGCTCTTTGTAATTTTACAAGCGTGGGAAAGTTCTTTGGAATTTCCCCACGCTTGTAAAATGACACAGAGCACTGTGATTGGATGGATTTCAAGCCATCCAATCACAGTGCTCTTTGTCATTTTACAAGCGTGGGAAAGTTCTTTGGAATTTTCCCACGCTTGTAAAATGACACAGAGCACTGTGATTGGATGGATTTCAAGCCATCCAATCACAGTGCTCTTTGTCATTTTACAAGCGTGGGAAAGTTCTTTGGAATTTTCCCACGCTTGTAAAATGACACAGAGCACTGTGATTGGATGGATTTCAAGCCATCCAATCACAGTGCTCTGTCATTTTACAAGCGTGGGAAAGTTCTTTGGAATTTTCCCACGCTTGTAAAATGACACAGAGCACTGTGATTGGATGGATTTCAAGCCATCCAATCACAGTGCTCTTTGTCATTTTACAAGCGTGGGAAAGTTCTTTGGAATTTTCCCACGCTTGTAAAATGACACAGAGCACTGTGATTGGATGGATTTCAAGCCATCCAATCACAGTGCTCTGTGTCATTTTACAAGCGTGGGAAAATTCCAAAGAACTTTCCCACGCTTGTAAAATGACAAAGAGCACTGTGATTGGATGGCTTGAAATCCATCCAATCACAGTGCTCTGTTTCATTTTACAAGCGTGGGAAAATTCCAAAGAACTTTCCCACGCTTGTAAAATGACAAAGAGCACTCTGATTGGCTTAAACCCACCAATCAGAGTGTTCTTAGCCTAATTGCAGGGCGGGGCAAGGCTTTATAAGCCTTCCCCCGCCCTGCGGAGCTCAGTCTGCGCGGAGCCCTCCATGGGTGAAGATGGATTATTTTTTTTGCGCTCATTTTTTTTTTTGTTTTTTTAATTGCGTCGGTTATTATGGATTTTTATTTGGCCTTTTTTGGGGCTGAAGAAAGAAGATTTTAGAAGAAAGAAAACATCGAATGGTAAGTTGATTTTATCTTATTTTTTCTTTTTTTTTACAGGTTTTTAGTTAATGGTCCCCCCTCATTATTTTTAGGGTGAGGGGGGTAGGTAGGGAGATATATTTTTTTTTGGGGGGGAAGGGTTAACTAGGGTCCCCCCCCCTTTGTATTTAGGGCCCCCACCCACTGCTCAGGGGTGGGGGCCGGGGGGGACAATAGGTCCCCCCCCTTATTGATAATTTTAGGGCCCCCACCCGCCACTCAGGGGTGGGGGCCGGGGGGGGACAGTAGGTCCCCCCCCTTATTGATAATTTTAGGGCCCCCACCCGCCGCACAGGGGTGGGGGCCGGGGGGGACAGTAGGTCCCCTCCCCTTATTGATAATTTTAGGGCCCCCACCCGCCGCACAGGGGTGGGGGCCGGGGGGGACAGTAGGTCCCCCCCTCTTTGATAATTTTAGGGCCCCCACCCGCCGCACAGGGGTGGGGGCCGGGGGGGGGACAGTAGGTCCCCCCCCCTCATTGATAATTTTAGGGCCCCCACCCGCCGCACAGGGGTGGGGGCCGGGGGGGGACAGCAGGTCCCCCCCCTTATTGATAATTTTAGAAAGCGAGCTGAGCTGTCAGTCAGACAGCTCAGCTCGCGAACGCGCATTCCGCGCACATGCGCGGTAAAGCGCTCAGGTTCTTCATAGGGCGGCATTCAATGCCGCTCTATGAAGAACGCGATTGGTGCAGCGCGAAGCCGTCCCATTGGGCCCCGCGATTTCGTCATTTTGACGAAAAAGGGGGCGCGGCCTAGCGGGGAGCTCGGCGCTGGAACGGAGGTAAGTTTTTAATATAAAAACACCTCGAATTTTTTTTTTAATGAATGAAAGTACATATAAAAGCAAGAAGGAAGGCTGGGGGACCTGTCTTTCTTGCTTTTATATGGTGACTATAGAGCCCCTTTAATGAAGCAGTTTTGGTGTATAGAACATGCCCCTGCAGCCTCACTGCTCAATCCTCTGCCATTTAGGAGTTAAATCCCTTTGTTTATGAACCCTAGTCACACCTCCCTGCATGTGACTTGCACAGTCTTCCATAAACACTTCCTGTAAAGAGAGCCCTATTCAGGCTTTCTTTATTGCAAGTTCTGTTTAATTAAGATTTTCTTATCCCCTGCAAGTGCCTCCTGTATGTGATTAAAGTTCAATTTAGAGATTGAGATATGATTATTTAAGGTAAATTACATCTGTTTGAAAGTGAAACAATTTTTTTTTTCATGCAGGCTCTGTCAATCATAGCCAGGGGAGGTGTGGCTAGGGCTGCATAAACAGAAACAAAGGGATTTAACTCCTAAATGACAGTGAATGGAGCAGTGAAATTGCAGGGGAATGATCTATACACTAAAACTGCTTTATTTAGCTAAAGTCATTTAGTTGACTATAGTGTTCCTTTAAAATATTGAAGAAGATGTAACAATATATCCAGCTACGTTTCCTGCTGGTCTTTATGTATTTAAATAGAAGTGTATACTTTGAATGTAAGCAAACTAGCAAAGACAGAAACTTTAGTTTCATCAGCAAGTAGAGGCCGGCATAGACTGAGAGAAAGGGAACACAGAACTAGGCCACAATATTTACTTTATGTGAAGGAGGGGAAATACACAATCTTTTAAAGTAACACTCTAGATACCATACAATACCTTTCTCAATTAAGTTATTATGGTGCCTGGAGCTTCTAATTCTGTACTACCTCTAAATGATAAACAGTTCTCGAAGACAAAAAAATATGGGCAATACTGAGAAAAATGGAAGGAGCTGCTTATTTTGTCATGCCGTAGACATTTCAAATGGCTGTAGGACAGACCATGGTAATGCTTTCTGTGTCCAAAATCAAACTAAAAGAATTATGGGAAGTGTAAATCATTCCAATCAATTTCTGTTGGTGAAGTAATAATTTGGAAGCCAAACATATTCATGGGCAAAAGTATTATTTTTATTTTTATTTAATTTTTTACACAAACCAAAAAGATTTCTACAAAAAACTAATTTCTAAAAAATAATAATAAAAAAGACACACTCAATACAAGTTAGGAGCCAGTGTGTTTAGTTTTTAAGTGCCAAGGCTCCCTGCATTCCTGTGCCGGTCTTGGTTTTGAACAAAAATATTGTTAAGGAGGTTTGCCACTCCTGCTAACTAAAATGAATAGCTAACTATAAATATGAAGTGATGTGAGCAATTCCTACAAGTATGCGTTGGACGATACTGGCAATAGTCTCTCTATATGCTTAAGCCAAGCCGTGGGCTGTGATTTGACTCATTCAGTGCAAACAGCTGTCAATGGATAGTACTATTAACTTTGCAATTCAATTCCCAGGTTCAAGCTGTGTCACATACACAGGTAGGGCTCTTCATAAGGCAGTAACACTGCCAAAACGCACACAATTTGCCAAGTAGGTAGCACTAGATGTGGCTATGTGAATGCAGACATGCTGCTTCTCCCCATCTGTACATAGCAGGATTCTGGAGATAAAAGCTGGGAATAAGCTTGTGCCCACCTAATCTTATTCCTTCAGCAGCTTTCAACAGGGGCATTCTTAAAGCACTGGATGAAACTAAAAAAATTACATTACCCTTCAACAGTTCTACAAGCTTGTGCTTAGAGCTCTGAACTGAGAAAACAGATGGAACATATGATCATACACCCTAAAAATAATACATGATACGTGTCTGTTTTTGACAAATACCAGGTTTGTGTTAATATAGATCTCACACAAAGCTAAAATGTGTTTGTTACTTATGTGTTACTTAAAGGGAAACACACAACAGGCACCCAGACCAGTTCAGCTCATTAAAGTGTTCTGAGTGCAATGTCCCAAGTCCCTTAATTCCACCTCTGTCTACCAAACAGCCTAACTGATGCTGGACGTCCTCACGCTATGCATGGTAATGTACAGCGTCACCCAAACCTCCATAGGAAAGCACTGAATAATGCTTCCCTATGAAGAAATCCTACTGCGCGTGAGCATTAGGTCTCCCCTGCTGACTGACGTTGGGCGTCACGTTGACATTACATCATTTTGGAACAGGAAACCAAGCAATATCACAGATGTGCCTGTGACATCTTTGAAAATGTGTCACTGTCAGAGTATGTTACGATACATGTTGCTCTGTGAATCTACAACTCTCTCTTTCCCATAATCTGATGGGCTCAAATCTGCTAAGGATATATAGAAGGTGTTCCCTTACAATGCACAACTGCCTTTAAAAACAAACAAACAAACAAAAAACATGCATACAAAATCCCTCTGACTGTCAAACTGCAGATCAATTGCTTCCTAGGTGCAGGGAGCATATTACATTGTCACAAAAAGCCTCTAGAGAGCACATGATGCCGTAAGCCAATTAGAATCCATTTTGCAAAGTAGCTCCCAGCATTACACATTGCATCAAAGATGAAATGTTTCTTTGAGTTCCCTATGATGCTGTGTTCCCATTGTGCCCAAGGTTAACTAGACATTTTTATGCAGTTTTTGAAAATCAAACTTCTAAACAGATTTAAAAATACCAAACAAAAGATACAGCCAGTATCGAAAATGATATAGCATACTGCAGACAATATATAACAAAAGGGACATTCCACACAAAAAAATAATTTTATATATATATATATATATATTGACATTATATTGATGTATCACATTGCACAATAAATTGTTTTTGAAGATTCATCTATTGAGTCCTGAGAGTGCACTTTCCTCGGATTATACATTTAGGCTGAAGTAAGCACCCAGGCAAACACAAGATTGTGAGAGCGAGTGCTGGACATATATATATATATATATACACACACACATACACACACACACACAATCTGCAGCTTTGGCAAACCTCGCCCCCCAGCACCCTCTCTCCCCATGTGTCCTGGGCCTTATTGGTTTAAAAAAAATGAAGGGGAAAAAATTATATAACATTTTTAAAAAAATAAACTTCCTATAGTTTCACATCCTTACTAGTCATTAGGGAAAGCCTCCATGCTTTTAGTCAGTCTTCATTTTACGTCTCCTCTATAGTCAAATGTAAATTTCTGCTTCAACAAACCTCAAAATAGTGATAAGAAGTGACAGTACCAATGTTCGCATTTCAAAAGTCCAGCACATCCTCTTTGGGAAGTCAGTCTCTGACCCCTGCTATTATTTTCCTTAATGCCAAACACCTGATCACGGAATCACTTAGTCTATGTCAGTGCACATACCTATATATTAAAGCTGTGTGGGCAGCTGCACGCTGGCATTAGTAATAACAAGGCTTGATGATAAAGGACAGACGGGCATTGCTACAGTCTATTTTTATTTGCAACTGTGCACTTCTAGTTCGCCTCTTTATATAAGGAGCTAAAAAGGATATTTAAACCTAAAACAATGTCAATCAATATAAGGAAAGTTAACTATTACAAAAAATTAGATTTGCACTAAAAGACTAAAAGAGAAAAAAAAATGTTGAACATTTTTAAAAATAAAAGGTAAAAAAAATGTTTTTAACAAAAGTAAAGCTGTTGTTCATCATGAGATATATTTGGAACGTGTGAAGTAACATTCAAACAAGCACTCTCGCTATCTAGATATATATATATGAGATCGACCGATTATTGGTCTGGCCGATATTCGGTATTTTAGGCAATATCGGTATCGGCCTATAGACATACCGATAATGGAGAGCAGGACCGCCAGGCCCATGACAAGCCTGGCGGTCATGGAGAGCCCGTAGCAAGCTCTTACTTACCTTCCCAGCAGCTCCCTTCAGCTCCCCTGTATAAATCTCGTGGCCAGTATGCTGTGCGGGGCAACACTCTGACAGCCGCGGGACTCGCAAGATTTAGACAGGGGAGCTGAATGGAGCTGCTGGGAGGTAAGTAAGAGTTTGCTGCGGGCCCCCACTGCACAGTCCATGCCACCGAACCACCTGGTAATGCCATATCCCCCCTCCCTGGCCAAGTAAGAAGCAGGGAGGTGGGTACTAAAAAATAAATAAATAATTCCACATTTAAAAAATGTTTTAAATAAAAATGCCCCCCACCCATTTTACACAAATTACATACCTACACGAACACACACACACTCTGCATTATATAAACACACTACACAAACACACTGCATTCCCTATACACACACTACACAAACACACACACTCTGCATTCATTATACACACACAAACACACTGCATTCACTATACACACACACTACATTCCCTATACACACACTACACAAACACACACACTCTGCATTCATTATACACACACAAACACACTGCATTCACTATACACACACACTACACAAACACACTGCATTCACTATACACACACTACACAAACACACACACACACACACACTCTGCATTCATTATAGTATATAAAAATGATATAAAAAATTTGCGTGGCAACACTCTGACGGCCGCGGGACTCGCAAGATTTAGACAGGGGAGCTGAAGGGAAGGTAAGTAAGAGTTTGCTGCGGGCCCCCACTGCACAGTCCATGCCACTGGACGACCAGGGAATGCCATATCCCCTCCCTGGCCAAGTAAGAAGTAGGGAGGGGGGTACTAAAAGATAAATAAATTCAATACACTACACAAACACACTGCATTCTCTATACACACACACTACACAAACACACACACACACTCTGCATTATATAAACACACTACACAAACACACTGCATTCTCTATACACCCACTACACAAACACACTGCATTCTCTATACACACACTACACACACACACTCTGCATTCATTATATACACACACACACACACACTACACAAACACACTGCATTCACTATACAAACACACACCCACTTTGCATTCATTATAGTATATACAAACTAAATAAATAAATAAATTTTAAAAACACAACGCCTTAGACACAACTGGGTAATCCCTAAATCCTGAATTGGTAGGGGTGCCTTGAGGACTGGTTTGAGACCACTTATTTTGTTAATAGCATAAACAATTTAAAGGGTCACTATAGTCATCCAGATTATTTTTTTTTTAATGAAGTGGTCTTGCTTTAGTGGCCCTGCAATGTTAAGACTGCAGTGGTTTTTAGAAACTGCAATGCTTACATATAAGGGTTAAAGCCACCTCTACTGGCTGTCAGTACAAGTAGGTCATGACTACTTAATGACATTGCAGGATGTGGAGAGAGGAGCAGCGCCAAGTGAGTCTCGGCACTGGAAAAGGGAAGGGGGGCACCTGTATTTAACTAGAGTCAGGGGCACTACAGCACTTGGAATACAAGTTTGTATTCCTAACTATATAGTGTTCCTTTGGTTGGAGAGCAGCTGAAGAGAACCTTGCCAAATGAGATCTAAAGTCATAGCTCATAAAAAGGTACAAGAAAACAAAATATTGCCAAGTTAATTGGAAAGCTGAAAATCACACACACGCACACTAAAAAAAAAAAAAAAAAAAAAGTACTGTTTAGTAGGCCTTGGGTTATAATCACACCCTTGTTGCAATATTCTCCCTCTCTGAGTCACCCAAGCTAGATAATAAAAGTGAAACTTTGCAGCAAGGAAATCAACTGAAAAGCAATGTTCAAAGGCAATAAGTAGGCCAAAGGTAGAGGCTATTAAGAAAATAACCACCAAAGAATTGAAAAAATTCCTTTGGTATACACTGTCACTTTCTGCAACCACATGATGTCTGAGTGTATGTGTCTCCTGTGGTATGCAATTACAATCTTCTAGCAACAAACAGCTGAGCCGATAGTCATTAATAATTTCATAGAACGAAATTCTTCTTAAAAACAGATCATGATGATAGCCAAATACCTTACATGCTTGAGTAATTACCAGTCGTAAAGGGATACTCCAGACCCCTAAAGCATTTCAGAAGTACTTTCTGTGTGAAAAGTGTGTCCTTTTTTTTTGTGCAAGCCAGAAGAAAAAGTTGGGAGTCATGTGTACTCCATTTTTAGAACTGTAGGTGTGAGAAATTTATAGACATGTGCAATTCGTTTCGGTCCGAATATGAATTCGGACGAATTTCAGGCAATTCCCTGAGCGGCGGGTGGGGGCCCTAAATCCTAAAAAGGGAGGGGGGACCTAAGGTCCAAACCCCTGGCCCCCACCCCTGAGCGGTGGGTGGGGGCCCTATATACTAATAAAGGGGGGGACCTAATGTCCTCCCCCCTGGTCCCCACCCCTGAGCGGCGGGTGGAGTCCCTAAATACCAATAGGGGGGGAACCTATTGTCCTCCCCCCGGCCCCCACCCCTGAGCGGCGGGAGGAGGCCCTAAAAAAAATGCCCCCCCGCAGGTGACTAGGGGTCCCCAAACCCCTAGTCACCCCCTCCCCCCCAAAAAAAAATTATCCCCCTACCTACCCCCTTTACCGTAAAAATAATGAGGGGGGACATTTAACTAAGAACCTGTTAAAAAAAAAATATATATATATATATATATAACTTACCATTCAATGTTTTCTTTCTTCTAAAATCTTCTAATTTCAGCCCCAAAAAAGGCCAAATAAAAAAAACATAATACCAGCTCCAGAACTTCCACTCGGGGTGACAAGACCGACAGGAGCGGTGACGACCACACACGAGTCCCCGAAAGGGCCCGGCGGCACGAGCAACCGGTGATTTTAACCTCTGCAGCGCCAGCAATTGAGGGCAAGTGGCACTTGTACCCCTGCAACCTCCCAACGCAGGGCATCGGCTGAGCAACCCACAGGAATGCTTGCACCACGCAAGGGACAATAGCGGTAACCACACCATGCGACAGACAGTCAGGGGCAAATTAGAGGAGAATCTCTTACCTTACCTTGCAAGCAATTTGCATACTCTGACTGCAATTACCGTTTTAGCAATGTCCTTTGCATTGATACTGATGACATACCTGCCAATATTCTAAATCACATGTTGAGCCTTTATAACTTATGTGTTCATCTTGTTTGGAACCCCCCCCCCCCCTTTTTATTTTTTTATTTTTTTTATTTTTTTTTTATCTTTTATCTTTTATTTAAGTTGGCAGTACTAATTAGCATGTAAGTTTAGCTTTCACTTGCTCACATAGCCTGACCCTAACAGCAGAACATAATCAACATGTCTATACTATTTTTCTCCACATGCCTACATTTTTATTTTATTTATTATTGCCATTTATATAGCGCCAACAGATTCCGTAGCGCTTTACAATATTATGAGAGGGGGATTTAACTATAAATAGGACAGTTACAAATAAACTTACAGGAACAATAGGTTGAAGAGGACCCTGCTCAAACGAGCTTACATTCTATATCTGCACTGTTCAATATATAGACATAAAAATTCAGCCTGTAACGGGTTACACGAATGTTTACTTTACTACGCATCGTTTTTTAATCCTGCAACTAACACTCAAACTTAGAAGAGTGTCAAATTGCCACGACTCCATCAATGTTCTGTACTAGCCTGATTACGTAGCCACCATTGAATATATACATAATCTGTGCTGCCTATAGCCTAGCCTACACACTGACCAAGCCTTGTTAAAGTACAACCATACCATATGTCCAACTGTAATAATATAATCTCAAGTTAAACCGTTTTAGACAGCTGTGTAGCCTGACTGTTACTTTTATTTTATTTTGCTAAGCCTGTCTATGCTTATTAATATTATAAAAATGTGCCTATATTACGAATGCCATGACATGTAATGCCAATGTTTGCCTATTCTACTGGATGTCGCTGTTGTGGCGCATACCGGCTATTTGTTTATTCTGTGCACACCCAAAATAAAGAATTAAAAAAAAAAAAAAACATAATAACCGACGCAATTTAAAAAAAAAAAAAAAAACGAGCGCAAAAAAAATATAATCCTTCTTCACCCATGGAGGGCTCCGCGCAGACTGAGCGCTGCAGGGCGGGGGAAGGCTTATAAAGCCTTGCCCCGCCCTGCAATTAGGCTCAGAGCACTCTGATTGGTGGGTTTAAGCCATCCAATCAGAGTGCTCTGACAGGTAAATGAAGAGACTGACAGGTAAGTCTCTATATTTACCTGTCACAGCACTCTGATTGGTTGGTTTGAAATCCACCAATCAAAGTGCTCTGTGTCATTTTACACAGCGTGGGAAAGTTCTTTGGAATTTTCCCACGCTGTGTAATTTGACTCATAAGTCTCTCGTTTTTTTTTTTTTTAATTGCGTCGGTTATTATGTTTTTTTATTTGGCCTTTTTTGGGGCTGAAATAAGAAGATTTTAGAAGAAAGAAAACATCGAATGGTAAGTTTATTTTTTTTTTTTACAGGTTCTTAGTTAAAGGTCCCCCCCTCATTATTTTTAGTGTGCGAGGGGTAGTCAGGGGGATAATTTTTTTTTTTTGGGGGGGGTGACTAGGGGTTTGGGGACCCCTAGTCACCTGGGGGGGGGCATTTTTTTAGGGCCCCCCACCTGCCTCTCAGGGGTGGGGGCCGGGGGGGAGGACATTAGGTCCCCCCCCTATTACTTTTTAGGGGCCCCACCCACCGCTCAGGGGTGGGAGCCAGTGGGGAGGACATAAGGTCCCCCCCTTATTAGTATTTAGGGCCCCCACGCACTACTCAGGGGTGGGGGTCAGGGGGAGGACATTAGGTCCCCCCCTTATACCAATTTAGGGCCCCCACCCGCCGCTCAGGGGTGGGGGCCAGGGGGGAGGACATTAGGTCCCCCCCCCTTATTAGTATTTAGGGCCCCCACCCACCGCTCAGGGGTGGGGGCCGGGGGGGAGGTCAATAGGTCCCCTCCCATCGTTTTACTTTAGGGCCCTCACCCGCGGGGGGGGAGGGGCCTATTTTTATTTTTATTTTTTAAACAGTGAGCAGCCACAGTTTACTAGACATGCCCCTACTCGCGGTATAGCGAGTAGGGGCAAAATTTACTAATACTAAGTCATTTTTACTTAGTAAATTTGTCTGAAAGGTCTTTCAGCCTTTTAGTAGATAGCTCCCTAATACCGTGGGAATTAGGGAGTTATCTACTAAGCGGCTGCAATAGAAGTGCCGAAGTCCCAAAATTCCGAAGTTCCCAAATGCCGAAGGGAATTAGGGAGTTATCCGAAGTTCCGAAATGCCGTGGGAATTAGGGAGTTATCTACTAAGCGGCTGCAATAGAAGTGCCGAAGTCCCAAAATTCCGAAGTGCCGAAGTTCCGAAGTGTCGAACTGCCGAAGTTCCGAATTGTTGAAGTCCCGAATTGCGAACATTCTGAATTTCGGAATGCCGAACCGAACCGAAATTTTTCCCCATGCACAGGCCTAGAAATTTAGAAAAGGTGTGCGTGTGTGGTCAATTGTATGGTTTAGAGGCATGTGAATATACGTATAAATATGTGTTTATGAGAGCATTAGCATACATAGGTGTATATTGTAAAAGTAAGGAAAGCCCTGAGGAAGTATGTCTATTTGGTGTGCTATGTCTATGTGCTATTTATTATTTAAAATGGCTTACCCATATAACTCACTGAGCATGGCATGAAACATTACAGCCAACGTTTACGTGTCCAATTAAGAATTACACCAGCAAAGCACCCACAGCTACACTGTACAGATTTTTTATACTCTTGTACCTACATCCAATATTTTAAGCATGGACGCCGGGAGGACAGAACAAGAGGGAACCATTGCTTTACTGTCATTTTGTAATGCAAGTAATTATATAAGACAAGGATTACCCAATTCTTAATTATAGTTGTGTGTGCAGTAAGTAATGGTGCAGTTAGTTTAAAAATGTAGTTCTTTTGAATTGTAAAAAATACATATAAAAATATTTGTAAAAAAAAAAAATTTTAAAAAAAGGAGCAAGAGAAAGAGAAAATATTTATATGCTATTTACATCTCCCCAGTGCCATGAAATTCTTGATTCTACTGGGGAAGACACTGAAGCTACAGTAACCAATTTAATGATAAGCATTTCCCGGTGCCGCTATGAATATGACTTACTTTACCAACCAACAGGAACCTTCTCAATACTGCATGAGGAATCAATACTGGATCCTGGCTAAAGCATTACTATAACTCTTTTGAGAGAAAGGAACCTAGCAGGTGTAATATGCGCTCAATGCGTTGTAAAACCTGAAAAGAAAAAAGGTTTTACTTACCTGAAACCCAGCGCCAGGCAAAACTCCTGGCGCTAATCTTCCGCACCCCCTCCTGACGCCATTAGAACTGTGCAAAGTCCAATCACAGGCTTCTCACCTGTGACTAACATCATCCAAGCATTGGAATCATTACAGGGCGCACAAGGGAGCTGTGCAGGAAGAGCACAGAGATCCCAGCAGCAACCACTGACCACCAGGGACTGAGGAACCACTCCAGTCCTCCCAGAGCAGGGTAGGGAGTATGGGTAGAACTCTTAATTACTAAATGTGTGTGTGATGTTTGTGTGCGTATGTCTAAGCATGTGTGTATGTGATTGTGCGGTGTATGTATGTCTGTGTGTGTATAAAATAAATAAATATATATATATATATATACACACACACATACACACAACCACAGATATACACACAGACATTTTTAGCTGTTTAGTAGATACTTCCCTAAGATGGTGTCCTAAAGTGAGATTTCCCAATGTAAAGATAGATAATAAGGGTGCTGTTTAGCAGATGGCTCCCTTATTTAGTGTCCTTAAATATGGCAACCCCACATAAGGATAACAAATAGGGGAGTTATCTGATAAACAAAGATCCAAGTTATGTGTCAGCCAGCCCAGAACAAGAAATCTGGGTGGCTAATGTGAATTCTATGCAACTTTGTTGTCTGATGCCAGCATGCAAATTGTTAGTACACCCCAGTTTTGACTGTGCTATCTTATGTGCCCCCTATATATTGTTGGCACTGTGTCTGCATATGTGTCAGTGTATTTCTGTATCTGTGTGTGTCTAGGTTTATGCATGTGTGTGTATGTGTATGTTCATACATCTGAGAATCTCACCAACACTACACACAAACAAACCTCATT
This sequence comes from Pelobates fuscus, assembly GCF_036172605.1. Lineage (NCBI taxonomy): Eukaryota > Metazoa > Chordata > Amphibia > Anura > Pelobatidae > Pelobates > Pelobates fuscus. The sequence goes on from NC_086321.1 coordinate 132,408,016, forward strand.
CAAACATCAACACTACATAGAAACACACCTATGTATTAAAACATCACCATTATATATAACCTACACCACTGCATTCAAAAACCACACTACACACAAATGCATGCCTGCATTCAAACACCAACACTACATTCACTCACACATACGCCATGCAAACACTGCTCAGTGGTAAATACATTTTTCTTTTAAAATTTCAGGTGTTTTTTTACATTTTTAAAGTTATGGGGAGGAGGGTGCAAAATGCTCTAGGTTCGTCCTAGAGGTATGTAGATAACAGGGAGAAGGATATGGGGTGTTGATAATTATTCTACTATGGAACACTGCTCCAAAATATATCTTTATAGAAAGCAAATTGTCCTGCCAAGAAAACATGAAATAAGAAGGAGTTGAAGCATGAAGCAGACTTTGAGGAACATAATTGGACTGTTAGTGTTTATAAATATATAAAATAATAGCATGTCTCTTAGCAACGTTCTAAGCATTACCCCCAATGAGCTGCTTTGTAAATGTCCCTAAAGAATACATTCCTGAGTTAAAAGATTAAACGGTAGTTTACAATATAAAGAACATTGAGAGCACTGTAACCCAGATGAACAGAACAGCTAGATAATGGTGCGTACGCGTCATTTGTTTAACTTACGAAGGATTCGTTTCTCAAATTATACCAGGAATAGCCTTCCACAACAATAATTCACTAAAACATGAGTTACGGTCGGTCTATGCTAAAAACAGGATATACACACAAATCACATAACACAGTGCATTAGGCCAGGCCACAACATATCTGCAATCAAATTCTATTCATGCATAAAATAAATTGGGATATATTTCACCAGGTAGAGGATAATCTCTGAAAGCACAATTGCCTATGTAAGAATATTGATATGCAAAGAGCTTTGTATCCGATACTGTTATGCTAGACAGACATGACCAGAACTACATTCCAGTACCATCCAGACTAATATTTAACTCCACAACTGCTGGAAGAAGTACAGCTCGGTACAATGCGACTACAGCATAAATGGCAGTCTTCCAAATTCTACTTGCAACTCCCTAAACTTTACGAACTAGACAGACTAAACCTCAGCTAACGAGACCTGTTAACCCTGAGAGGAAGATATAGTACATAATATATTTTTTTATTGTGCTCCTCTCTCCAGGGGAAATTATAGTACTTAAGTGGACCTTCACAGATTTTTAAGTGAACTAGTAGTCGATTAAAGGAGAATAAAAATATAATACAATTAACCAACAGAAATATTTAACACATTTATTAGCAGATATAAACCACCTTGCACAGATATAATTAAATCATCACAGTCTTCTTTCTTGCTGTAATGTTCTGCAATAAGAATGTTCATAGTTTTGTTTTTTGTTATGCCAGAGATGACTGCAGTTATTAAATCCTTTGTACAGTAATATTTTCTATCTTCCACGCTAAGCCTTCTCGCAGCCCATCCTTAAATGCAAGTTTGTTCTGATACCATCTTTGGCTGTGTTTTATGTCGGTCTAATGGACAAGATTCCTTTCTCTCTCTCTCTCTCTCTCTCTCTCTCTCTCTCTCTCTCTGTGCTTTGGATGAATTTCCAGCAAGGTAAGCTTTTTTTTCCTATTATACAGAAAGTGGTACAAAGTGTCTCTAGATTAATCAAAAATCTAAACCTCGAACCTCTTAAAGGACCACTATAGTCACCCAGACCACTTCAGCTCAATGAAGTGGTCTGGGTGCCAGGTCCTCCAGGTTTTAACCCTTCAGATGCAAACATAGCAGTTTCAGAGAAACTGCTATGTTTACATTGCAGGGTTAATCCAGCTTCTAGTGGCTGTCTTCCTGACAGCCGCTAGAGGCGCTTCTGCGACGCTGAATGCGAAAATCGCATTCAGCGTGCACAACGTCCATAGGAAAGCATTTAGAAAAATAAATGTATGCGCGCGCTGCTCTGGCCGCGTATGAGCCTTACGCTACACTCGGGAGCTGACGTCGGAGTGGGAGGAGACGGCACCAGCGCCAAGGGAGCCCAGCGCTGGATTAAAGTAAGTAGCTGAGGGGGGCCCTGAGGGAGGGGGGACCTAAGGGTTATATAGTGTCAGGAAAACGAGTTTGTTTTCCTGACACTATAGTGAACCTTTAATTAACAGAGCTCCTGGGTTAAAGCAAAAGGACTCCATTCCACCAGATATAAGCAAAGGCATACAGGGTTAATTTTGCAAACATGCATTTGGTTTGGAAGTGGCCTACTGATTACATAATAGAACAAAGCTGTCCATTAATCCAGTTGATGCTGGAAAAAAAATCTGTACATAGAAACCTATTTCAGTCCTTCTTCGCATAAAAATAGTTAAATGATTGACTTCACAGAAGTATAAGATTTGTATTAGATGCAAATCTAGTGCCTTATTTTGGCCATGATAAGACACAGTGGTGCATTAATTTTATAACTACAAGGTCACTCTCTACTCCTAAGTGTCATGCTATCTTGCAGAAAAAATAATAGAGGTTATGTTTTCTATTTTTAGGCAGATACAGGTTTTGTTCACTTACACATATTATGTCATATTAAGATCTGGGCCAAAACACAACAGAAAATGCATTTAAAGGGATATCATCACCTACAAAACTTGTGTATGACATGGACTGTTTCAAAGAAAACTAGTAACAGATTTAAAGTATGCATCATACTGAGGAAATTTCAAGCGTGTATATTAAAGTAATTACGTACATGTTTTAAAATAATTTCTGCCTCCACCAGTATGTCTTCCAAAAAGAGCTGGTACTTACAGATCGGTCTGCTACAAAGTGACATCATCATAAGACTTAGCACAGGTACCCATGAGTTCAGCGCATACAGAAAAACAAAGTGTGACAATAATTAAAATTAAGTTCTATTTTTACATTTGCGGGAGCGGGGCTTGGGCTTCATGATGGCAGCACGCATCTCGAGTCTGCTCCTCAGCTATTAATATAATCCTGACCAATCACGGATCTTAAGTACTCACCAACAGCACCCTTTGAGACTTACCTGCTTACTGAACCCAACGTGTCTTGGATGACCCCATAAAGCCCTAACTGCTTGTTGCTCCTGAAATACAGACAAGGACTAGTGCAGGCATCGGGCGGTTGAGGCGGCCGTTCTCCTGTTCTGTGTAACACAGACCTGACCGTCTTCTTGCTGCCTCGTCCCTCCACCTGGACCGGTGGGGGATATCCCATTCACCACTGGGTTAAACGACATACCTCTAGTGTGGCTCACAGAATACTCCAACTTCCCTGTGCAACCTAGCGTATCTCGCCAAGATGGCGGACTTCCTTGTTCCTTACGCGCACAGCCCATCCCGACATAAGACTGGCACCATCGAAGACTCCATGAAGAAGCTTAAGCAGATTTTTGAATGCTTCTGGGCAGCTCTGGAGGAAAGAGCTTGGGCATCATCTTGTGTCTCTACCCCTCCAGACCTAGTAACCGCCCTCAAGGAACAATCTGCTGGCGCAGTTTGCGTGGGCCTCTTCCATGTGTTCCCAGGTGGGTACTGCAGAAGAGATGACGCAGGAAGCTGCGGACAGTGCCCAACGCTTCAGCTACCACACTGGCTGTACCTCGCCCTTAAATCAGGTAGGTGCACTTACTCACTCCAGAGGCAACCCAATCTCGGTGGCCAGTCCTCCTAGTAACCAGCCACACTGGCTCTGCGGTCGGCAAACCCTAGCTCCTGCTGGAAGTGAGGAGGCCTCCCGGTGGGGGAAACCCCCCCGCGTTATATAATCGCTTGGGCACAGTGGAGGGACTCCATCGTTGCTGCTGAAGGTGGCGGAGGCTGGGACTGTCCCACGTTAAGAATCAGCTGACTGATCCTCAAGCCAGGCTAGCAATTAGGCTGTCAATCCAGAGCTACACAAAAGCATTGTTATTATATGAGCATTTCTTTTTTTGACCATCTACTATTGTATGTATTCTTGGACCCAGTGGTTTTTATAGATCTTACAACTCTAACTATAGTTCAATGTATCAGCATGTATGTTTCTTTTACTTTATTATACCTACATAGAACTATGTTCCTGATGTCCTACTTAATTACAAAAAGTGCAGCTACCATGACATTTTCTGATATTTACTACTGTTTCTGTTATTTGAGAAATGTCTATATGACCTTGCTTTGTTATTCGATGCACTTCAAAAATAAAGAAGAATAATAATACAATTTTTACATTTGCTGGTCATTTTGACATTGCAATGTATAGATAAAAAGTTTTAGGACAAAACTGGACTCTGACAAATATTGTAGAACAGACTTCTGATGGATATTCACTAAAAAGTAAAAAACTATTTCAAGAATTCAAAGCAAATTTCTAATTTTAGGCCAAAATAGAAACATAGCGAACTTCAACAGTACTTTGGAGCCTACTGTGGCCTAAATTTGTATATTCCCTTTGAATTCCTAACATTTCACACTTTAGTGATAAGATGAACCAGAAATTGTTGGGAATTAAAACTTTTAAAGGCAAAATATGTTTATTTGGAATATTGCAGTCCAGCATATTCCCTAGAATTCACATTTTAATCAATACCCCTGGCAGACATCCACAATGGAGTCTGAGAGCAGCTGAAAATGCTTAAATCAGACGTTGCTGTAGAAAAATCTGTCTTCTCAGCAGCCATCTCCTCCTCATAACTCTGGGCAGCCTGGCTTGTAGGGTGTTGCATTACTACTTTGTATTCTCACACATCTATAGGAATACAAAATGAGCTTCTATGGTAAGGCCTGCAAGATGGCTGACGTTATAAGCTTTCAGAAAACCTTTCATGAATATGCATTAATTACTGCTTATTTGGAACAGAATACTGAAATATAAGCATCTATTGGACACCATTCCATTGGAGCATTGGAGCCCCAATATCTGGGACAGTTTAGGTAAAGTTATTGTCAATCAAAGAGGCTTTAGGGTTCAGTTCCATTGTTTAATTGGTTTTAAGCGGTTTGACCCCCCCCTGCTTCCACTGTTATAATGAGGAATTTTACTCATTATCTGTGCAATATTTAGACTGTCAGTACACAGTGCTGTGACAAGCTGTGCTATAAAAATGATGTAGTAATGTCAAGTCACTGCAGATGTTGAACTCCCCACCTATGATTGTGTGCTCGTGCAGGGAATTGTGGGACATAATTAATTTGCATTGCATGCCAGGCTGTGTAGAATATCCACATATTACTCTATCTTGTAAGCTCTTACAAGCAAGATCTTGCTCAACCTCTTGTCCCAGTCAAAATTTTTAACCGTTTGTCCCATTTATTGTCAAATCCCAAATTATAATATTGTAAAACGCGGTGGAATAATATGGCACTATATGTGTGTCAATAACTTTATAAACACAGCTATCGGTTAATTATGACCTATTAGAACATGTCATCTCAAAAGTATCAACAATATTCAAAGTGCACGTTCCTCAATAACTCATATCACACAATCTTACACATATAAGGCAAAGCACTCAATTTAGAAGTAGGCCCCAAACGTTCCTAGATCAGCAAAACTGTCTGTTTTAAAGCAGCCTTCCCAACATGCTACAATCTGTAAGCCTTGTTTATTTCTAAGTAAGCTTGGCACTTTCTTGTTTCCTCAGCAACATTGATCTGACTCCGTTTCTTTGCACAGTGCCCTGAATGATCTCAGCAGTAACCCTGTCTAATATGAGAGAGAGAGGAGAAATTCTGCCAGATCTTGCTTCTGCCTGCAGGCTACTTAGGGGAGAAGTTCTAAATATGTGCACAGGCCAAGACTTTCCCGGCAAATGCTGCTGACTGCAGAGGGAGGGGAGAAAGCAAGATCCATAGAGATCAGGCCAGATCCCAAACTCCACACAGCTTTAAAGCTATGCAAATGTGCTCTGGGATTGAAAGCGGTGAAGGGAGGTAATTACTTGTCACTGATCTTCCCCCCTCCCCCTAAATTTCACTTTACCGTGAAGGATCATTAGATTTGTTTACTTATTTCAAACTGACACCGAAATGGCTTTTTACAGCGTTTGTGTTTTTGCTGTAGTTCAGCATGTAGGTCGAGGAGGGGGAGGGGATACATTAAATGTGCTGCAGGGCATAGGCCATCAAATGGTTAAACACACTGGGAATGTAACCACTCACTGAGTGGGGATTTGCTGCATTTCATGTCATTAAAAGCTATCGCCACCTACAAAAGTACCTAGCTATTTTTAAATCAATAGGGCTGTAAGCACCAGTTAACCCTTTGATTTGCAGCCAGCCCTTATGACATTCAAAAAGTGTTAATGATCCATCGCCCTAGAGACTCTGTAGGAGAAATACTGTCCCAAGGGCCATTCCACCAGCCGAGCTTTAATTCTGTAGCAAGAATCTAAATGAAAATCTCAAGATTCCAAGCGATCAACACACACAGGAAAGGAGAGGGCGACATTTAAGCTGTATGTAAATGTATTTTCCTTACCTCTGGTTCCATAATGGCTTTTACCCTAGTCTCCAGCACGCCTTAAAGACACTACGAGGAAGGCTGCAAAAAGCCTGGTGATTAAAGTGTCAGCAGCATATAGTGTATATCCACCCAGATCCCTAGTCACGTTCAGTGGGTCTCTCCTCTTTAAAGCATAAAAAAACGATAAATCCCGAAATTCCTCTTTCCTGTGTCCCCTATGCCGTTTCTAAGATGTCTGGCTGGCGCTGCCTGCTTGTGCTCTGTAAGGCTTAGGAGAGCAGCAAGTTTGTGATCATGCTTTGCTTGGCTCCTTCTGTGTCTGTGATTCTGCAAGAGATTGATGGCAAGGTTCCAGCCAAGGCTTACACCAAACAAATAGCTTTTACATTTCTCTCTGGGCTTTCTTAAAGAGACAGGATTTTTTTCCCTGACTGTTTCTATTTTTGAGGTTTTGAGTATTCATGTACTACTCTGTATGTATGTGATATGCATAATTATAATTTTGTACTCATAGACACAGTGCTTTTGTCTTTTAGCTGAATTAAACTGTTACAGGAATACATAGTAAAAAAAAAAATTATAGGAAGATAAACTATACCAAATAATACATTATGACTATATATTTATAGGGGGTGATTTATATGGCAATGGATGTTTTCAGGACAAAATATTTACGCCAGTATTTTTCTAAGTCTGCAACACTTTTTCCTGTTTGCGCCCTTCCCAACAGTTTTATCCTGCCCCCCTTTTTTTGTATTGTAGGTTGTATATAGTTTAGCTGCCAACGTATAAAATAAATAAATAAGAAGAATGTACATGAGTGTCATTTTTGGGGGGGGGGGGGGGGACAGAACGTCCATTTACTTTAAAAAGTAGAAAATCCTTGAAATTCTGAATGTTGAATTTATAAATGTTATCAATTGTAAGATCTTCGGGGGGGGGAGCAAAGAATCCAAAAGAGGAATAATAAAATTGTCAGACGCAATGAAGAAGTGACAGAAAAATGTCCCAATTGTATACTCGCAAAATTGTCGTGAACGTGAACGCAACATTTTTTTATACAAAACCATAAATTCTACTGCTTTGCAGTGGAAGTTGAGCTCTTGGCCTGGCAGTTATACTGAAGGTGGTGTGTGCTGAAGGGAACCAGAGACGTGCAAGGCATGTTGTGCTTTCACCAAGAAAGGGGACCAGTCATGATTCAGGGGATTATTACAGGATTCATTGATAGAAAACATGTCTTCCATTTACATGTTTTTTTGGGGGCGTGGTTACCTCAGAATTATTGTGCCTACAACCTGACCATGTACTGCAACACTGATTTATTGGACATACTGCTGTGGTACATGGGAAGGAAGAACACTTGGGTAAAGGTGGGAATGGTGAGAGCGTGGTGGCAGGCAATACTAGTGGCTGCGTGGCATGTGGTGTAATTAACGTGCTCAGCAACATGGCTGTATGTATACGCACTTGGATTTGTAGCCTAGTATACATTGTCAACATACTGTAAAGGTGCATTTACAGGCAGGCAAAACATAGGTTCTTCTTGTTATGTATTGAATTGATGGGTTTGGCTGAGAACTGCAGCAATTATTGCAGATTACTGCATTTACTGTATTTTTCCATGTATAAGACTGTTCTAAATTTTTTTAGTCTAAAATTGGGGGTCGTCTTATATATGGAATGTCACTGCAGGGGCTAAAAACAAACATGTGAGCACGGGGCCTAAGCCACTATGGCGCCTGCAGCGTTTCAGTGTGCCACGGCCGACATGCATACCTCGTCCCCCTCCTGCCAATCCACTTCTGAATGCTGTGGCAAGGAAGAAGAGGTCCGTATATGAGTGGGAGCTGCAGCAGACATCAGCACTTACCACCAACAGAGATCCAGAGACATGGCACGCCATAATAGGAGCAGCCATATTAAGGTATGTCAGGTAGGCCTTGCTTTCTGATTTATATTTATGGGGGAAGAAATGGGGATCAGGAAGCAGAGGGAATACTGCTGTGATGTCCCAGCATGTCCTCACACCACATGCTGTATTGTGGGAGCTGTAGTCTTTTCCGTTAGACGCTCACCCAGTCTCAGTTCCTTAAAAAAAATCATTAAAAAAAAAGTAGTATGTGTTGTTTGTTTTCACAAATGCATATCAATTAAACTGTTAATAGCTCACAAAATCCCCACACTAAGTCTTCATTGAATACTATTCTACCAATCTACTTCTCTTAGACTTCCCTTACTTTTTGAGTCACTTTACGCCAATTCCTCTAGCATGTAAACTAATTGAGCAGGGCCCTCAAACACCTCTGTTCCTGTGCGCCTAACTTGTCTGGTTACAATGACATGTTTGTTAGTCCACCCATTGTAAAGCACTGCAGAATTTCTTGGCGCTATATAAATATAATAATTAACTTTACAGAATACGGTAGCTTAGGGGAGGCATGAGAATTCCCAGATTTTACTAATAACATGACGTAAAGTCATGATTTTATTAATGACACGGAGGCGAGTATTATGCTATCTCTTTCTTACTTTATTCCTCAGCAGCAAAGAAAAAATATAACTGAAAGAGAAAAATATGTAGAATATGAAATATATAACAGATACAACCATATCTGCCTAGTAACAGGGCAGCCAATCAGTCTCTAGGAACAGTCCATAAATCTCCATCCTTGTATTTCCACTTCCTCTTCTTTGCCTTCTGAACCGAAGACCCAAACCGAAACATCCATATTAGTAACGATTAACTTTCAAACTGGTAACTTCCACATAACGAAATCAAGCTGTAAAACAAAGAAATATGTGGTAAACTCCAAACTTAGGACCTGAGTGTAACATATCGTATACATAACACCTGTACATAACGAGTATCCTAGTTAGATTAATAAGGATATATACCACACCCGACAAGAATATGCATTCAAAACAAGTAAACCAAGTGCACTTACCATGAGTGAGAAGATCACCCCGATTGAATCATAAACATAAACTTACCCCAGATCCATTGGTGGGTGGGTGGGAATAATACTCGCCTCCGTGTCATTAATAAAATCATGACTTTACGTCATGTTATTAGTAAAATCTGGGAATTTTATTAATGACACGGAGGCTCCTATTATGCTAGTTTAAAGCTGAGCCACAACCAACGAAGAAACATGTTAAATCGGGCGGAAATAAAATTGCGGAAAGTAGACTCCTTAGACCAATCCGCCGCTTTCAAGATGTCTTCCAGGCGACATCCTATCGTAGAAGCCTTCGATGCCATGGCACCCCTAACCGAATGAGACGAAAAGATCGAAGTATCAATTCCTGCCGCGGAAAGGAGACTCTTAACCCAGTGAGCTAACGTAGTCGAGGAGACTGGTAGAAACGGTGCCTTAAAGGAAATAAACAGTGGAGGCAAGTCCGTTGACCTCAACTGTCGAGTGCGATCCAAATGAACCTGGAGACAAGTCACAGGACACAAAGCAGGTCTGATGGAACATCTAGGGTAGTCCACCGACTATGAAGCCGACATAGTCCTCCTCGAGATATTAAACGACACACCCTCGGGGGTGAATGAGATCGCGTTCCAGTCCAGAGTCCTGACGTCCGATACCTTCTTGCATGAAAGGAGACATAGAAGCATAACCAGCTTCCATGACAACTGCTTGAGCGTCAATGCTTCATACAGGGCCATGATTCCAAGAAACCAAGAACTACGTTAATATCCCAAAACGATGAGTATCTGGATCTCGGAGGACAAGCGAAACGGATACCCTTCAACAAGCGGCACACAACTGGATGTTGTCCAATCGAGAGATCCATTGATCCCCCGATGTCCGGCCGAAATGGCCGAACTATACACATTAATGGTTCGATAGGCCAAGCCAGATTCAAAACGTTCTGTCAGGAAACAGCATCTCCTTCAGAGGGGCAGAAAGTGGATCCAGCAATCTTCCCAAGCACCAGCCAGACTACATGCGCCACGCGGACTTGTAAGCTGTTCCGGTACTTGGTGCCCAGGCACTCTCCAAGAGTCGAGCAGTAGTGTGTGAAACGTCCGTAACACACCAGGGTCCCCTGAGATCAGCCAAGCCGTGAGTTGGAGCAAGTTCTGATCCACCAAGTCGTGCGAGTTCCCATCCGGATCCAGAAGCACATCCGGCCTCATTTCGATCATCCGTGGGAAATCCATGTCCATCTCCAGGAGACGGGGAAGCCACGGTTGAGATTGCCAGAGGGGAACTACCACCACCAACGTACATTCCTGTCCGGTCAAGTATGCTAACGTCCGAGATACCAGGTTGAATGGTGGAAACGCATCCACCGCCGTGGCCGCTGGGTCCGGCCTCCAACTGAAGTACTGGGGTAGTTGGGAATTCAGTCTGGACGCGAACAAATCCAGGTGCAGCGGGCCCCATAGTCGATCTATCCGTCGAGGATAGCAAATGCCAATCTCCTGAATCTTTCAGGTAACGCGAATTCCAATCCGCCCATTCGTTGTCCAGTCCCGGAATGTGTTCAGCCATAACCGACACAGCGTTGTGGAGGCAAAACTGCCAGAAGTCCTTTGCTAAGTTCGTTAGCTGTTTCGATTTTGTTCCACCCAGGTGGTTTATGTTTCTGGCTGCGGACACGTTGTCCATGCGTAGGAGCACGCAGCAATTCCCCTGAGTCGGAGATAGACTCCGAATGGCGAACGATCCAGCCAGCAGTTCCAGGCAATTTATGTGCAACGTTGCCTCAACTTCGGACCATCTGCCACCTGTGGAGGCACTGCCACAGCGAGCGCCCCAACCATGTAGGCTTGCGTCCGATTCTATTATCATGTCCGGAGCGGAACCGAAGATGGCCCGGCCGTTCCAGGCCTCCATATGGTCCAACCACCACCGCAGTACGTCTTTGGAATCCCTGCCCAGGGTCAATACACTCTCGTACGAACCGCCCGATCGAAGATGGGATCCCTTCAGACGTTGTAGGGCCCGATAGTGCAATGGACCTGGAAAATCGCCTGAATCGATGAGGTCAATAGGCCGATCACCCTTGCAGTTGTCGGACGGAATGAGAGGTGGCTCTTAGTGCACGTCGTATCTCCTTCTTCATCGACTTTAGTTTGGCCTCCGGAAGGAAACAGAAACTGGGCGACCGAATCGACCTCGAAGCCCAGGAATGCTATCCTCTGCACCGGGGTCACAATGGACTTCTCCCAATATACGAGGAAGCCCAGGCCTTCCAGGAGACTCACCGTCCATTCCAGGTGTCTGGTAAGTTGCTCGGGGGACGAAGACATAATCAGTATGTCGTCCAGGTAGATAATCATGCGGACCCCTCGAGCTCTGAGGGACGCCACCACGGGCTTCATCACCTTCGTGAAACACCATGGAGCCGAAGATAGACCGAACGGCAGACATGTAAACCGTCATCGACGTCCTTGCCACGTAAAGTGCAATAAGTCCCAGTGCTCTTCCGCCATGGGAATGGTCAAGTAGGCATCATTGAGACAGTGAGCACCCTCCATCTTGAAGTGATGTTAACGGAGGAAATTGTTGAGTTGTTTGAGGTTATCACCGGTCGGACACCTCCGCCTTTCTTGGCTTAGGAAACCGGGTGACCGTACGGAATTTCCTGGATAGCTCGTTTGGCAGAAAGTTCCGCGATCTCCGCGGTAATTAGCCCGGACTACTCTCCCGGCAGCTTCAGTTCCTGTGGGACATAAGTCTGGACAGGGGGAGACAACAAATCTAGGCGGGAACCCCTGCCCATATTCAGAAACCATACATCTGTGGTGATCATGCCCCACATATCGAGAAATAGCGCTAGCCTGCCCCCCACGCTTGCCCGGAAAACCATACCATCTGGGGTACTCACCGTAAGGACGTCTGTAATGAGGGTTGTCCACGACCACCTCGAGTCTGCCACGGTCTCCCGCGTGAGGGAAAGAAGGGCGCGGGCTCATATACTTGGTAGGCCTGGGGGGTTTGACTGGGCCTTATCTAGGGCGGTGAAGGTGCGTACAAAAGGAGCCCAAATCTTTAACAAAAGACTCTCCAAAGAGCATTCCCTTGGCCGAAGCACCCGGTTCCTTCACCGCAAGGTTCAGCAACTTGGGCTCAATATTGAGCAAAATTGCCTTGCGGCATTCAGCTGACATGGCATTGTTCACGTTGCCGAGAAGGCAAATCAACCTCTGGACCCACCCGATTGCTTCATCGAAGTCAAGGGGTTTTGTTCCAGCCTTAGCCGCCTCTAAAAGCTCATAAAGCTTTGCAGCGGGCCCCAGGGTGTCCAGGATCTTGTCCTGGCAATTATGGAGCGAAAACTCCAGACCCTTCTTGGGTTTCCAACCCGTTTTCGCCAGGAACTGGGAAATCTGAGGGTCAACCTCTGGCGTCTTGCACGCCGCATCAGGCACCGAAGGCCTCGGGCACTCTGCCCCCAACTTACTGCGCCCCTCTTTGGAAAGAGGGGTTCGCATGTGTAATGCCAAATAACTGGCAATGTGCGCGGGCGGGTCCCATGCCGCCGAACGAGGATGGCGAAGGTCATCAGGATCGAACAGGGGGTAACCCTGAGGATCACAAATGTCCTGCCCCTCACTCGGAGGAAGCACCGAAGCGTCATACTCCGCCTCATCGCCGGAGCCCCTTTCCTCATATGAGGCGTAATCAGGGGCATCCGAGTCTGTCTCTCCAGTCTGATCGCTATCCTATCCATCACCATCACGGGCACGCGCCCGTTTCCATTTCCTGGCCGATTTTGCCCGGCCAGCGGCTCTTTTGCGCGGTAGCGCGCCATCTTGGACGGCCATAGGCACGTCAGTCAGGGCAGGTAACACCTGTGTCACATCTGGAGAGACATGCTTAGTCTTTGCGTGCGCCTTGCGACTCGCCTGAGGCTGCAGCGCAGGCATGGGGACGGGTAACCAGGCAGGGCCAGGGGCTGTGTCAACGCCTGTTGAATTGTATGAGACAGGGACGAAGACATGGACCCCATGGCCGAGGCCAGAGCCCTCTGCATGGTGGAATCAATGAGGGCCTGGAACTCCTGAGAGGGAGTAAGGCCCATCTCCCCAGTGACAGGGGTCTGAGAGGGATCCATGATAGGATAGCTGGGGCTACCAGACCCCTCACCTCTAGCCTGCATAATGTGCAGGGAGGATAAAAAACTATCACCAAAATTCAACTCTGTACCTTTAAATATGAATACCTACAGGGCAGGTACAGATTCCACAATTAAATGGTAACAAGGGAAAAGGGGGGAAGCCATTACACTACAGAAAAGAGGGGTTGAGTAACCCACAAGCAAATACCTGACACAGGGGATAAAAATTCGAAAGGGAGAGGTAGGAGGGAGCCGACCCGCCGAGCAGTCCCAGCCACGTGCGAGCAGGAAACAGAAAATGGCCGCCGCGGCTAGGACGCGTCGCGGGTACCCCAGAGCCCTTGCCCCGCCAATGGCCGGGGAGCGCGTGGAGCACACGCGGTCGGGAAACTCCCTCGCACCAGCGGGTGCGAGGAGACACTGATCGGGCCGGCAGATAACGCGGCCGCACACGCGGCCGCGAGGGGAAGGGAGGGGAAACCAGGGAGCAATAGAGCTCCACAGAGAATCTTTCCCTGCGAGCCGCGGACCCTGTCTGTGATAAGTAAAAGTGTAGCACAGACAGGGAAACCGGTGGCAAAACGCAGGGAAGACAAACCAACAAAAAGAATCAAAAATGTATAGAAATAAACACAAAATATACATAGAACCAAAACGGAATGAAAACAAGTAATAATCATCAGCTAAAAACAGGGTAAATAACCCTGGCAAACAATAATGAGCACAAATACACAGAGAGAAAATTTATACTTAGCTGGTCTGAGGACAGCAGCAAAGAAAGAGGAAGTGGAAATACAAGGATGGAGATTTATGGACTGTTCCTAGAGACTGATTGGCTGCCCTGTTACTAGGCAGATATGGTTGTATCTGTTATATATTTCATATTCTACATATTTTTCTCTTTCAGTTATATTTTTTCTTTGCTGCTGAGGAATAAAGTAAGAAAGAGCATAATAGGAGCCTCCGTGTCATTAATAAAATCAGAAGTGTGTTGTTCTCCTCAGAAGTCACCTCTAAAATATCACATTTTTCCTTTTTTATGTTTAAAATGTTTATTGGACTAAAAAAAATAGGGGCCGTCCAATACATGGGGAATCTTATACACGGAAAGATACGGTATATGAAAGTGAAACATGGAAGACAGAGACCGGGGAGCTTTTTGTACCATAGAAGATCATAGATTATCGTTATCAGAATATTTTTTTTTTATAAAATAAATGTATCTATTGCCACTTTTTACCTTTTGTATAACATGAAGAAATATATAAAGTACATAATAAAACTATGCAAGTCACGTTTAATCTGAGCATATAAGTAATGTTAAAGGAACACTTGTTTACGTTCTTCTGGGGGCAGGGGTGTCCAGGTCTCTTCTTACCTTTAGGGGTGAAACCTTTTGGCGATGGTTTAACCCCAAAGTTTGGTCTCCAATGCCCAGCTTGCCAGCTTCCATTCCTCTCAGCTGGGCAGTTTGCAAAAGGGATAACCGTACGGTTGCTGATTGGCTGAGAGCATCAATTGATGTGCTTAGCTGAAGGTATCTGTCGGTATATACTATTATAGCTACCGGTATCCTTGCAAATTGCTGCAGTTATAAGCCACTCCGGACCAAGGTACTGTCAATGGCAGTTACATGTTAGCCTCACAATAATGGTTTATGGTGTTGACATCTAAACTTTGACATTTTTTAAATATGTTTTTATGAATTTATTATTTTCCAAGCAGCTCCAGTTCTCTAGAGTTCTCCAGTTCAGTTCCTGTTCTATTTAATAGGGGCTATGATCTGAATTTGTGGACAATGTAATGCTAATGACGTGGCAGCAAGTTTGTCTTGTGTGTTTAGCTGCATGGGTGGTGTGACTACATTTCCCTTCTATCACACAGGGACATTAGTTATCTTCACAAGTACACCCTAATGAAGATATAATTGGGGCTGACTTGCTACGTGGATATAATGGGCATTGTATATGTTATCAATTTTGCAGGTTGTGTTAGTATAATAATGCTTAAATATAATATGTTTGATAGTTAAATAAAATAAAACAGAAAAAGAGTTGTTCACTAAAATGAAAATTGTCAGAAATTCAAATTGAATTTTAAAGTTAAGGCCAAAGTAGCTGAGCTGGAAGTATTGGTGACTTGGAGAATTGTTCCAGTTAGGTTATTATGGCCTTACATTTTAAATTGAGTTTTTTAAATTCTCTTAGAATTCCATAAACGTCTCACTTCAGTGAGTAACTCCGACTATGCTTGTATATATTTTTGTCATTAAGGATTGTGAGTAGTATGCGTTTTTTTGTTTTGCTCATATACATTACTGAGTTTCAGAATTTGCGAAGTATTTCTTAATATTTTTTAAAATGTTGTCAGTGGTTAGTCAAGTCCTTTTAGGAGCTGAGGCCCCAAAACATCCAATGGTTCAGTTAATATGTTGATGACTCTTCCAGTGCAGAATTGTTAATAAGTAAACTTGAATGTTTAGCGTAAGGTAAACAAGTGAGCCTAAAAGGTAGATCCCCATATGTTTTAAAAGTACAGCTTCCTTGATCTTTTGTCATTCTAAAGGCATGCAATGCATCATGGAAGTTGTAGTTCTACAACATCTGGGAATCTTCCCTTCGGGCACCCCTGGGATACACCCTTTTAAGCAGCCAGTAAGGAAAAAGTGTAGTTGAAGAACATTGAAATGTTATTATAATCATGTCAACATCATTAATAGCTGATCAACAACTGTTAACTTGTCTTTAATATTTCAAACCGTAAATGGTGATCACGGCCTACATTAAGTAAATGACTTATGATTTATAGTTTAAATAGTCAAGCCTCTACTGCTATTATTTTTACATAGTTCTAAAAAGGTGTGCAACCACTCTCACACTCACGGCTCCTAACTTTCTTGCTTTTGGCGGTCAGTTCATATTTTGGGGTCCTGTCCTGTTGTCCAGATTTAGTTCACATGTGTCCCGCATCCAGGGACAAAAGGGCATTGTCCTCATCCTCATTAGACGTCCTTGGTTGTGTTGCGGCGACTAGTACCATGAAATGAGAGAACTTTCTCTGCATGGTCCTGTGTACTGGGGCCGGTCGGGAGGCTGTCTGTAAGCCTAGTATGCTCGAAGCCATGCTGACACCCCCCTTCATTAGACTGGCATGCCCCTTCCCAGAAGTGCGACTTCCTCTTGTGGTGCCCCCATAAAGGTCCACCCATCTGTCCCTACCATACTTGCCAATGTTGGGAGTTATGCAAAAATGATGTGCTACACTTTCCACAAAATCGTAGTGTGCCAGATCTTTCGTACCTGCCAACTTAGAGCAAGAGATCTTCAGAAGAATAATTGTAGACCTGAGTCTTGCAATATTAAGAAACAAGGAAAACATTAGAAATTAAGTCTATTGTGTCGGTTTCGGTGATACTTCAATTTTGATAGTTATGGCTCGCTTCAGGTATGATGTGGACCTTTACCGACAAAAGGTCACTCCGGGTCATTCTAAGCTTAGCGTGTCTTTATGCAATCTATAGCTATATACGGAGTAGACCTTTCCGTTTCCAAATTACTTATAAATACTGTTTTCTTTAACCATTCTAGATGATATTTTTGATTTATCACTAAAAATAGTTCAGTGTCTGAAGACCCGAAAAGGCACTGTAAAAATATTGTAATAAATGAAACAATGACTCAAATAAATATAAGATAAAAGTGTATTGGATGAATGTAACAGAATGCAAAAATAGTCAGTAAATAATTAATCTTACCAAAGTATTAGTGATCACAGCATATGTCCTTGTGTATGATGCTCTGCGTGCAAGTGAGAATGGAATAATGGCTGAATGACAACATCCTATCCTTTCTCCTTCAGTTAAATAGGCATTTTGTCCTCTATAAAGTAGCCCCCACCTGTGTGATTTTCCCAAAAAGGTTTTCTAACTTGTTACATGATGTAATGTATTGCATATCTAAGTTTGGGATATTCCCTAAATGGCTCGAGCTTGTAATTAGCTTACAACGAGTTTTGTATACATTTGACTGACAGTACATGTGTTTGTTCTAATTTAACTTTAACCTTGTGGAAATGTCATTGAAAGTGTAACGTTTTCAAATCTAAGCAAAGTTAAGAAGCCTATTTCAGTCAATAGTCATTCAGTCAGTATTTCATACAACCAAATGTACATTAGTATTAAATATATATATCTATATATATATATATATGTATGCGCCACACCATATAATACACATATATATTGCAAACTGCACATTAAATAATGATCCATACTCCACACTCCCCCACTTGTTTTTCTTCTATGACAAAACCAAAAAGAAAAACAAGAGAAAAACTGTGAAAAATCTAAAACAAAACAACACTTGTGCCAAAGAGAAGAGAAAGAGAGAAAGAGAAAAATAAATTGCATACAAGTGGTACCAGCAGAAACACAGGAATAAGAAATATAACACAGAGTGACGTAGTAAACTGTGTTAAAGCTACATTAAAGTTCTTTAGAGATTTGATTGAAGAAGTCAAATACCAGTATCAAATCTGGAAGTCCAATAGAAGGAATATCAGCGACATAGCAAGAAATATAGTTCATGGAGAGTTCAGAATTAGAGTCCAGGTCGCAGAATGAAATAGCAATTTGCAGCATGAGATTCACCCATAAAATAGCAACAATAGACATTCACAGCAACCAAACAGGAAGTTTGAGAAGTAGGATAATCATGATAGCTCCTCAACTCCTTAGGTATATGCAAAGTTTAGGAAATCTTCGTCAGAGGTAGTATGCAAAGTCTTCATCCTAGTACCGATCGTACCCATAGACAGTAGAGCAGTCAGTAGGAACTCTTCTTAGAAATAGAAATTCTTCACAAATAAGTGTAATAAAAGCAGCTGGATGTACGTTGACAGAGAAAGTTACTGATAATAGAGTGTAGCTGGTAAACCTGTCATCAGAATGTACCACTTAGTATTTAAAATAAAGAGACAGAAACGCCCAAGTGCTGTTTAAAAATAAAGTAAGGAACCAGTCATGACATAGAAGAAAAGCAAAATGGAGATCTAAAAGAAAACAAAAATAATGTAAGAACATGGACACAGAATACAATCCAAAATCAATGAGGAGTGGGAAGCTGAGAGGGATCCAAAGATACAGAATAACCATTTAGTGTATATAATGGGAGAAGACGTTTATGCTTAGACTCTAAGTCCTCCAATACAGCCACCTTTTTACACAGATTACGATGTAAACGTTTGAAATAGCAACCACTGATACAGATGAATAAAAATAAAATCAGTTGTAAGAGAGAAATAACTACAACTGGATGCAACATTATATTAAAAAAATGTGTAGCAGTATTACTGTATCCCAAAACAGATTCCCACCATGAGGTCTGACCATCTTGTTTAACAGCAGCAGAGACCTGTTTAAGAATCCCTTGTTTATGTGTGACAGTAATGTGAGCTTGGTGCGAAACACTCTTTAATGAATTAAGCAATATTGTAATTGATGTTGAGTCAGTTAACCATTTTTTCATCTCAGAACCCATACCCAAGGGCAAATCTGACATGGAAAAATCAACAATACGTTCCCATGATAAATCCAAACTTATGTTAGTAAGTTGAGGCATAGTGAAGTTCCATACTGAAGAAGCAATATAAGACACAGTAATGGAATTACACCACGTGCCAGGCAATAAGTGAGTGCTGAGAAGGGATTCATCCATTGTTTTAAAAATAATTTGATCAGGCTGAAATAAGTGAAAACAAACACGATCTAACCCCAAGTAGTAGACAGGATTTGTAACATTAAATTGACCATGAAAACTACATTCATCCTGATTAACCCAACATGTTTCAGTAGTAGTTTTATATTGGGATGGAGAACATATATAAGAATTAGCATTCGAGTGACACAAAGAAATGTCTACAAGGGTCCAGTTGGAACTATCCGTACCCTGGGCTACCCATTGATGTGAAAGTTCAGGCAACAATAATGAACCATTAGATGGTAGGCCAATTGTAGCTAAACGATAAATAATAGCATCTTTGCCTGCCCATGGTATTAATGTTTGAATGGCACATCTTTCAAGTGAGCAGTCAGATAGAAGAACTTCCCACCACAAAAGATGAGTCATCGCAAAGTCAGTCACAGATTTTGAAGCAGCAAGACTCAACGAAGCAGGCCATCTACCAGACCATAAACTTTGCAACTGAAGTTTAAGATCGGCAGACAGATCAGCCTGAACCTGTGAACATAGCATTGCCCATGCAGTATCATGCGTAACATTGTAAACTGAGTCGACCAGAGTGTGAAACTTATCAGAAATAATCTCAGTTGTATCTACCATAACATGAGTTTGATGCTGTTGAAGCTTAACAATATTAGTATTAATACCATATTGGGTATCCAGACCTGTAGAAGTATGAGAGGCTAAAGAAGCAAGTTTATATCTTAGAATTTCTGAATTAATTTGTGCAGCTGATCCCACGACACTACCATATGTACCTAACCCAGTAGCTAAAATATCTCGTCTAGGGCGATGGTGTGATCGAAGTGATACATTATATAACATGCTTTCATGAAACCACCACTGAAAAGCTCTTTCCTGTACTGATACGAATGGCGTACAATTGGAATATTGTGTGGAAACCAACCATTTATTTAATTGTAAGTGCCAGGTAACCAAACGATATGAAACATCATATGCTACTTGTGTAGCAGAATCTAAACGAACTTGAATAGGGTCACCTTCCTTAAATGGAGGTGTGGTAGATTCTGGTATAGGAGTAGAGGGAGATACAGAAGCTATAGGAGTAGAAGGTTGAGCTATTTCATCAATTCTGACTATAAACTGTGGAATACCATTGTCTGTACATTGCCATTCACCTACAGAATCAGAGGGGTTGGAAGTATCAACCAAAATAGTCGCAGGCATTGCAACCGAAGTAGAGTCCTGGACTTCTGGACTTCCACAGGTATTAAGATTATCCATGTTAGTCATAGGGCGGCGGTTAGAATTATGAAAAATGCCAGAAGTAGTGGATTGCAAATCAATACTGCATATCAAACAAATATTTTTATCAAGATGCGGAAGTGCACCATATTCTGGAATCAGAAGATGGGTTTCATTAATAAACCATAGCTGAGCATAGTCAAATTTTGGAACACTTGCAATAAAAAGTGCAACAAATTGTGGGGATGCAGAACTATGAGAAATATGATATATGGGACGGTTAGATTTAACACTATTACGCTGAAAGTTAGACAATAAGGAAAAGATAAGGTCAATGCTGGTAGTGGGGTGTGAGACTAAATATATAGGTTTAAAAGGAGCAAGTACTTCAGAAGAAGTGACAAGACGCTTCTGCAGATTATGATTATCTGGATGCCAAATGTTAGTAAAGGTATAGAGCAAACACATCACTGTAACGCATCCCATCAAGCAACATGTCCAAGATGCCATAGTCTAATTTGTAGGCTATGAAAACCAATAAAATAATTAGTTATGATCAAACTGTAAGTTACGGACACCAAACTTCAAATATAACATGAAAAATGTGGATAAGGAGATTATTACACAACGTTACTATTTATTATTAGTAAATACATAAAAGTATCACACTAGGCTAGGAAAACATGCAACACATGCAGAAAGTAGTCTAGCCAAAGCTAGTTTTGTACATCCGGTAGGACTGTTTTTATTTTTCTTTGTCCATATGAAGATTAGATGTAAAGGCGCCGATCATTCATAATGAACAGTAGAGTCTGGAACAGCCGTTCTAGAGTCTCAGTCCCTTTGTACACTTTCTGAAAAACAAAGTAAATATAGAATAACAAACACAGGGCTTTAAGAGCCCTTAAACAATTTAAGCTGCATTGCATGCTTGTAGACATTTAAACCATCTGATTTTTGAATAAGATAAACTGAGGGTCCCACTTTGTCCACAATAAGATATGGACCTTCCCAGCAATCTTTAGGAAATTTCCTAGGGTTTTTCTGTCCTTGTTTAAGCATGCACACAGAATCTCCCACTTGGTATTCAGTGAGGTCAGATTTTTTATCAAAATCACTTTTACTTTTTAAGGCGGACACCGCATCTGTGTGCAGAGCCTGTCCTTGTACAGTGGTGAGCCATAGAGAATGTTCTTTGGCCCATTCTTCATTGCATAATGCTACCGAGGTAGATAAATCCATAGGAAGCAAAAGGCGTTCCCAGGAAGGCATACTGCGTCCAAAAAGAACTTCATAAGGAGACATCTGAATATGCCTGTTAACTCTAGATCTCATTCGAGCAAGGACAAAAGGCAGTAAAATATCCCAATTTTTACCATTGGCATTACAGATTTTGCTAAGTTCCTTTTTTATCTGGCCATTCATTCTTTCAACCATGCCTCCGCTTTGAGGGTGATAAGCAATATGGAAATCCCAAGGGAGATCTAACCAACTTGTGATCTCTTTCAGGATAGTATTGACAAATTCACCGCCATTATCTGAATCCATTTGTTTTGGAATCCCAAAGTGACAGAAAACATTTTGCACTAGGATTTTGGCAGTTGTGCCAGCTGTTTTGTTAGGGGTAGCAAAAGCTTCAATCCATCGACTAAACGAGTCAATGACAACCAATATGTAACGATTTTTACGGGCTGTCAATGGCAGTTTACCTACATAGTCAACCTGCAGTCTGTCCCAAGGTCCAGTAGGAGCATGTCGCATTAGTGCTCCACGTGTTAGTTGTCTTGCTGGGTCTTGGTGTGCACAAACAATACATCTGTCAATGTGATCTTGAATATCTCTTCTCATAGTAGGCCACCATCCCAGTTTAGACATCCTATCCATACATTCTTGTAATTTGGGATGTCCCCCTGCAATGGAACCATGTACCCATGCTAGCAAACATTTTACCAAATGAGAGGGAATAACCCAGACAGGACCATGTTCAGTGTCTTTGACTAAAATGTCATGCAGAATGTACAATTTTTCTTTACCTAACTTAGGTGCAGGGTCATCAAAAAGCGGAGCGAGTACCAAATCGTACTCTTGATGTTCTCGAAGTACAGACCATTGTGTGCTATCATCGTCAGGGGCATACAACTGTACTGGTGCAAGTGGTGTATGATACAATGCATCTTCCTCTTCCCATAGTGGAATATCAGGAAGACATGCAGCCTCTTTTGCAAATTTATCTGCAAGACTATTCCCGTATGCCAATGGGCCCTTAGATCTATGTGCCTTTACCTTGATGAGTTTGATAAAGCCTATATGATCTTTAGACAAATCCTGTATGCGTTCCCATAAGCCTTTGTGCTGTACTATACTGCCATCAGTGGACTGCCATTTATTGTTGACCCAAAATGTAAGAAGAATCAAAGCTCCTCTGAAAACATACATAGAGTCAGTGACTACAAAGTGTGTACCACCTTTCCCAATTTTGTCTCTGATCAAAGTCAGTAGTGCAGCTAATTCAGCAAACTGTGCTCCTGCCCTTTTACAAGCATACTGAAACATATCAAGAATTGTTCTACCTTCAAGAAGTACACCTGCAAAACCTGTCATGCGCTTACCATCGATGACTGATGAACTAGCATCAATGTACCAAACAGGGTTAGTTCCCACATCAGCAGGGCTGCCTTCTTTAAAAACAGAATGTGCTTTAGGAGCAAGCATAGGATGACATACATGATCCTGACCTTGAATAAGCACACCCAACACATGTACAGAAGGTTCCTTTAATGGTTCCACTGTAATGTGTTCAGTGAGCAGCGTAGTCATCCATCTCACCACACGTTCATTCCGAATGTCACTTAAAGCCAAATTATGTTTTTTCAGCAAAAGCAGGGGATTATGATGTGAACGAATCACAATGTGCTGACCGCTGAGAAGATATCTCAGTCTTTGT
Source organism: Pelobates fuscus (assembly GCF_036172605.1). NCBI lineage: Eukaryota > Metazoa > Chordata > Amphibia > Anura > Pelobatidae > Pelobates > Pelobates fuscus. Next base: position 132,431,424 of record NC_086321.1, read on the forward strand.
ATGGTCCAGTATGTAGCTAGGGCAATTTTTTCACAAGGACCAAATTTCAATTCAGGTGGTGTCATTTTGCGACTCAAGTATGCAATAGGGGCTAGTATATCACCATGGTATTGGGCCACTACTGCACCAAGTGTTGTATCAGACACACTAGAGTATAAATAAAATGGTTTGTCTGATGCTGGAGTGCCCAAAACGGGTGCACTAGCTAATGCAGATTTGAGAGACGAAAATGTCTGTGTGTGAGAATCATTCCATTCAAATTTGTTTTGTTTCAGTAGGTCATATAATGGTTCTGCAAGCAAAGCATAATTAGCAACAAATTCTCTGCAGAATCCGGTAAGCCCAAGAAACTGCTGTAAAGATTTCACATCTACTGGTCTTGGTAGGGAGAGAATATGTTTAACCCTATCCTCAAGAATACTTCTGCCTGTTGGACTAAGTTCCAATCCAAGGTAATTAACCTTCTGTTGGACCAGCTGACACTTGTCAGGGTTAAGTTTCAAGCCATGCTTTCTAAGGCATTCCAAAACCTTTTTTAACAGATGAATGTTGCTTTCTCGGGTATCATTTGCGATTAACAAGTCATCAACATACTGAACAACTTTGTTATGCAAATTATGAGACTTTAGAGCTTGTGCTAACATGCTGTGAAAAATTGCAGGGCTATCACAGTAACCTTGAGGAAGAACTGTCCAGCAATACTGTTTAGATTGAAAAGAAAATGCAGTACGATACTGAGTTTCAGGAGTGACTTGTACACTATAAAACCCATTTGCAAGATCTAACACGGTATAGTACTGCATTTCAGGAGTTAATTTAGCAATCAGTTCAGGGTAAGAGGCCACAACAGGTGCTGTTCTAAAAACAGTCTCATTTAGTGGTCTGTAGTCAATGGTTAAACGCCAAGTGTTGTCTTTTTTACGAATAGGCCACACAGGACTCGATCCTGCAGTTTGGCATGGTCGAATTAACCCTCTCTGTAGCAATTGGTCAATGATAACCTCTAAATCTTTTTCTGCCTCACGTGGAATTGGATACTGTTTAACATATGGGTGGTGTGAACCATCCAAAGAAACCATTAATTGTGATTTACCACAATCCAGACTATCTTTAGCCCATACATCGGCATATTCATGCCACCAAGATTCTGTATCCACAGGAGGAGCAGGAGGGTGTTTGATTTTAATACCCTTTACGGCCCCAACATCCTCATGTGGATAGACAACATGCACAGGAGGCAAATCGGAGTCTAAACCGATCAGAGTATTCTCAGAAGGGCTAGGACTCTCCACAATATTCCAAAGCATGTGATTTATTAAATCAATGATAAACCCAAACTTTACAATATCCGGAGCTCCCAACAGAGATAACGCATCTTTTTCCAAAAACACATCAGAACGTATAGTCTTAGAGCCAATCGTCAATGTCCTAGGTTCAACATACACTGTTTTTGGCATTCCAGTAACCCCCACAATGCAAGCAGTAGTAAATTTGTCAGTTTTAGGTGTACCAGATATTAGTGTAGCAGCTGCCCCTGTATCGATTAGAGTGTTAATTTTCTCCCCATCTACCAACATAGTACACATTGGTCGTCCCCATTTATCTAGATTCAGAGGCCAGTCGAGACAAAGAGGAGAGGAGAAAACACATCCCTAGCAGGAGGACAGGGGGGGAAGGGAAGGTGTTAGAGCTGCAACAGGCGTTAAATTAGCTTGCTCTACTTGTTTTCTAAGTAGCTCAACAGAATGTTGTAACGCTTTCTGAGAGGCAATAATATCCCTCAAGGGAATCCACTCACCATCTTTTCCTATGCCACGTCTTGTAGTATTAAATCTACCTCTAAAGCCACCCCGTCCACGGTACTGTGGACCTTCAGTCTGCCAAGTATTAGAGGCATTATTTAATTGCTGTCCATCTCTCCAAGATCTTTGAGCCTGATATGTTATTTCAGAAATCGGAGAGGGTTTAAAATATCTATCCATTTCAATTTGCAAACGGTCAAGCCATGAATTAAAGTCCACATTCCTCATGTCACCATAACAGATGGTCATAACATGAGAAATGTTACTTGGTACAAGAGTGAAAATTAACTCCCGCACTGCTGGATCCAATTTAAGGTCAGCTTGTATGTCAGAACGTTTTTCTGAAGAAGTAGCCCCATTAGTAAGAGCAGCCAGGAAAACAATTACTCTGTTAGCAGTTTCTGTGATTGACTCATTAGGAAGTGAGATAAAAGCTTTGTTAATCTGGAACGGACTAGACAAATGAAATAGCTTATGGCAACACCGTTCTAACAGCTGAGGAAAAGTTTGTGCAAAACCTTCTATAACAGCTGAACAGGATCCCAGACCTTTTAGAAAAATCTCTATTAATTGTGAATCCGAAGAACCCCAGCGAAGGAGTTTTCCGATCCAATGTGTAAATCTATTGAAATCCTCAACAGTACCCTTATTCACTGGAGCTTGTCCGATCTCAGATAAAACAGCTCTGGCTTCCGTAGCTTTAATAGATGTAGTAGGGGACATGTGTACGTTAACGGGATCAGAAATCACAACATGTCGTTTAGATTTAGCCTCGTTAAGGTCACTTTGCAGCTGTTTGTTAGTAGACTTAAGGTCTTGCGTAGTATCATGCAATATGCTAGCAGTTTTTTTCCTGTTTTCTAGTAGTAGCCTTAAGTTTGTCATTTACACGTTGTAACTCGTCATTGTCAAGCCTAAAACGTTCAAGGTTAGTTTTAGTCTCAGTTAATAGTCGTGCAGCCTCAGACAACTCTGCTTCTAAGTTTCGTCTCTGCTGGTTTTCTTGCGAAAACGATTGTTTTACATTATGTAAAGTCATTTCCATATCATTATATTCTTTTTCTATTCTAGCATGATGTGCAGAAATTTCCTTCAATTTGTCATCTGATAACACTTCGTTAGCCTCTAATTGAGGACCACGTGTTATAGGATTACAAGGAACAAGATCAGTTTTAGAATGTTCAATTGGCAATTCTGGATACAAATGTGTATACGTGGGAGGAGCAGTGGGGACAGAAGTTACTTGTGAAGGAAACTCAATATTTTCATTTTTATGCTCCATCCATATTGCATTGTCGTCTTCATTAATTAAAGCAGAAGGAAGATCGACTGACAAGGTGGCAATCTGATACCATTTGTTTTCATGAGCAACAGGGGATTTTTTAAATATAGCACTTCCCCGTGCTTTACCTCCTAGTTTTAAAGAAGGAGAGTGCTTAGTACGCAGGCATTGTAAGGTGTCTACAGCTTGATCAAGAATTATATTTTTGGATTCTAACTTATGAACTTTATCTTGTAAGAATCCAGCAGTGTGAGCTGCATTTTGTGCCTGGGTGCGGTAATCTTCTATTTGTACATGCAGCGTATTAATAAGAGAAGCTTGCAGATTAAAACTAACTTGCAACTGTTCAATCATTTGAAGGGACATTAATAGCATATCTAGTAAAGCTTGCAAACTTCTACCCTTTTTTACTTTGTCATCTTTAAGCTGCATTAATGAGGGTAATACTTGAAAAATGTCCTCTAGAAACAGTGCATCACTTATATTTTCGCCCAACTTAAATGGACCTCCATATTTTTTTATCCAACATTTGATAAATTCTTGAAACACAGAAGGGAAAGAAAACAAAACAGGGGAATCAACGGATCTCTGTTCAGTATTTAAATCAATAGGGTCACCTGAACTAGTTTCAAGATTACCTATCCTATTTGGAAACTTAAAGAAAGACATACTTACAAAACGAGAATCCTCCCGACAACTGAGTACACCGTGTTCTCCACTGCAAAAGACACGACTAAACCTCCCAAGGACGAGGCCCCCAGAATGTCGGTTTCGGTGATACTTCAATTTTGATAGTTATGGCTCGCTTCAGGTATGATGTGGACCTTTACCGACAAAAGGTCACTCCGGGTCATTCTAAGCTTAGCGTGTCTTTATGCAATCTATAGCTATATACGGAGTAGACCTTTCCGTTTCCAAATTACTTATAAATACTGTTTTCTTTAACCATTCTAGATGATATTTTTGATTTATCACTAAAAATAGTTCAGTGTCTGAAGACCCGAAAAGGCACTGTAAAAATATTGTAATAAATGAAACAATGACTCAAATAAATATAAGATAAAAGTGTATTGGATGAATGTAACAGAATGCAAAAATAGTCAGTAAATAATTAATCTTACCAAAGTATTAGTGATCACAGCATATGTCCTTGTGTATGATGCTCTGCGTGCAAGTGAGAATGGAATAATGGCTGAATGACAACATCCTATCCTTTCTCCTTCAGTTAAATAGGCATTTTGTCCTCTATAAAGTAGCCCCCACCTGTGTGATTTTCCCAAAAAGGTTTTCTAACTTGTTACATGATGTAATGTATTGCATATCTAAGTTTGGGATATTCCCTAAATGGCTCGAGCTTGTAATTAGCTTACAACGAGTTTTGTATACATTTGACTGACAGTACATGTGTTTGTTCTAATTTAACTTTAACCTTGTGGAAATGTCATTGAAAGTGTAACGTTTTCAAATCTAAGCAAAGTTAAGAAGCCTATTTCAGTCAATAGTCATTCAGTCAGTATTTCATACAACCAAATGTACATTAGTATTAAATATATATATCTATATATATATATATATGTATGCGCCACACCATATAATACACATATATATTGCAAACTGCACATTAAATAATGATCCATACTCCACATATTGTACTACATTTTTTTTGATCACTTGCTGGATAACATGAAGAAACTGTAACATTTCCAACTATCACAAATTTATACTTTACTCAAGATAGCTGATGGCCTTTTGGGCTATCTTTACCATTTGCTAAACCCTGGGCAAGAAAAATGGTCTGGTCCTGCAACCATACACACCATCGTTCACAGAAACATAAATCTGTAATTATCCACATGCACACACCAGAAGCAAACAACTTGCATACATTCATAACTTGACGCATACCCTAACCTAATCAGTAACATGTACACAAATGATCACTTACAAGCATGCATACCTAGACACATTAACGTGTGTGTGTGTGTGTGTGTGTGTGTGTATCTATATATATATATATAGATACACACAAACATAGACACTAACAAGCAATCATAGAGACACCAACACAAAAAGACTCACACTATACACCTACTCAAAATTGTGTATACAGACATAGAGTAACACTCACATTAACACTGACCCACATAGATATTGTAAATATCCCTCTCACCTGCTGCTTCTCTGATGTCTGACGAGAGAGGGAGATGTAAGATTCTGTAATGTACTAGGGTCCAGTGTTTGGGGTGTTGTCCCTTGCTACTTCCAAAGACTGTGGGTGCCAGAATTTGACATCACATTTGGTATCTTCTATTGATAATATATATATGTGTGTGTTTAGGGGCCTTGTGAGTGTGAAAGTCGTGCTTGTGTACAGCTCTCACACAGACATCTCTGAGAGCACTTCACAGTAGCCAGAAGGTTTGTATGTGGCAGCTATGTAATCACAGCTCTGCAGGCCCCCCAAAGGACTGGGGCTCTGCTTTCCCTGCCCAAAATGCACACTTGGTAGACTAGACAAACTTAGAATTGGTGTGCTCCTGCATCACATAATTTACTAATAATATATATTTTTTTAATATACTAATATTAAAGGAACACTATAGTCACCTAAATTACTTTGGCTAAATAAAGCAGTTTTAGTGTATAGATAATTCCCCTGCAATTTCACTGCTCTATTCACTGTCATTTAGGAGTTAAATCACTTTGTTTCTGTTTATGTAGCTCTAGCCACACCTCCCCTGGCTATGATTGACAGAGCCTGCATGAAAAAAAAAACTGGTTTCACTTTCAAACAGATGTAATTTACCTTAAATAATTGTATCTCAATCTCTAAATTGAACTTTATTCACATACAGGAGGCTCTTGCAGGGTCTAGCAAGCTATTAACATAGCAGGGGATAAGAAAATCTTAATTAAACAGAACTTGCAATAAAGAAAGCCTAAATAGGGCTCTCTTTACAGGAAGTGTTTATGGAAGGCTGTGCAAGTCACATGCAGGGAGGTGTGACTAGGGTTCATAAACAAAGGGATTTAACTCCTAAATGGCAGAGGATTGAGCAGTGAGGCTGCAGGGGCATGTTCTATACACCAAAACTGCTTCATTAAGCTAAAGTTGTTCGGGTGACTATAGTGTCCCTTTAATGTTCCATTTTTAAAATGTATTTCTTTTTTTGTTCTGTTTATGGCTACAAGCTAAACATGCCGATCTACCTGTATGCATGTGGTTATGATGACAGACATCTGCTGCTCATATTTACATTACTGCTTATTATAGCAGAATAGCTCACAAGAATCACTCACTCCTCTGCTTCATTGCTGTTTTGATGAAAATTATATTGAGCACAATTTACGTAATGTTCACTGTCACAAATGATGTAATCGGCAAAGCTGGAGTGCACGCAGTATAATTAATGCTCTTGTGATTTGCATTTCCTGGCTTTCGGCTGCTCAATGTAAACATGGCATTCACTTTGCTACTTAATCATATTCTGGTATTAAATTTGCATTTTCTGTTTTTACATCAGATCCAGCATCGCATTACAGTATGACTATTCTTTATGTATTTCCCACGTGATTGATTGAAAGAACAGGAAGCAAAATTTGAATAGTAATATTTCATTCACAGCAGCTGGAAGGTTTCTAAGCAACCCCAAATAGTTTCCATGTTCGAAGCAAACACAGACTAGCTGCCTCTATCTAGATCAAAGGTCTAGTACAGGTATAGTCAATAGAATTGTCAGCTTTATCAGGCCTTCAAAGAAATAAAGTGGATATCTAACACTGTGTCAGGGATTGTAATTAGATCAAGAGAGTTGATTATCTTTAGAAAATTGTACTTGGGTAGTAAGCTGTAAAAAAAAGCACTGTACAGTGAATTAACTCTTAAAGTCACAGATGTCTTTTTGCCAACAATAACAAATAATTTATATAGTTATATCACAGTATGGTGGTATAGGATGATTGCCAGATGGCGAATGAAGTATGATCCTGCATAGAATAGTGATGCAGGTTTATAATGTTTAAAATATATTCTTAAAGGGACACTATAGGCACCAAGACCACTTCAGCTCATCGAAGTTGCCTGGGTGCAGTGCCCCTATTGCACTTAGTGCTGCAATGTAAAACATTGCAGTTTCTGAGAAACAGCAATGTTTACATTGCAGCACTAAGTTTGTCCTCAGTGACTGTCTACCTCTACCATATAGCCACTAGGGGGCTTCCAGAATCCAAACTGACTTTTGGTCCGTTATCCGACACTGGACGTCCTCACGCACTGCATGAGGACCTCCAGCGTCAGATCTTGGAGGACTTGTTGATGGTGGTATTTGGTTGTCGATTCCTCTATGGTACTGGAGAGGAGGTGTGTTGTCTTCTGGCCTTCCCTCACTTCCTTTGTTTTACGCAATACAGCCATTTTTGCTTTTCAGATCTTCAAATGTGTGCCTCTACATGCTGCTGCTGCTGTGCTAATACAACTCCACAAAATTTCAACATTAAGTCCCAATAGAACAAATCTGGGCAATCACCATTGATAGGACCTGAAGGACCGGTTGGAGATCACCTGGTGTAGCAGGCCTATCTATAAAATTTGATGCTAATTACTAGTAAGAGAGAGATCGCTTTGTTCACCATTTATATTCTAGACTTTTCTTCTGTCCAATGAAGCAAAACAGTTTATTTATATTTTGAAAACTTGCAATTGATATGATCAGTTTAAATGTTTTACTTCTCTTTCATTGTAGTGACAATGCCTGGTAAAAATGCAAGCAGATACCGTAATCCAAAAAAATTAAATCATAGGGCAGATGATATATCAAGAAACACAGAGCGCAAACCTTTTGTGATAGAGCATTTTCTACATTCCTAAATCACCTAAAAACACATTCCCTGGCACAGGTGGTGTTCTTCACTTAAAACTATTAAATTATAGGAGGCACAAATACAGAAAGTGTTCAGTACCGTAATCAGTATGACAACAAACAATTTCTGCGAGTGGCATTATAAATGAAAATATAGTATACATTATTTCAAACTTTTAAAGTAAGCAGTTCTAAACATGGTATTAAATATTCAGAGTTGCCAGATATTACTGAATTGTTTCCGATGTGATTGATGTAATGTCTTCAGTCATTGACCAACTATGATGCTGTAAAGATTTTGATTCCTGGACATGCCAATGCAGTCAATAATTTTAAAAAGAATCTTGTTCCTGGAGACACCATGCTAATCCCAGAGACTGCAAGGAAACATGGATTTTTGGCAACACTACAGTCAATGCCTGTTTCTGCATGAATAGTGTATCTGAAGGGAAGTACTATTTCCCTTTAAGCCCAAGGGATTTACAAAAGGGTTTATTGTGTAGACAGAAACTCTGAGTACCAGCCAGACACTCTGTATCCACACACAGAATTGGCTGATACAAAAATAGTACAAAACTGAAAGTAAGCCATTTAGTAGCCAACTGTGTTTAGGTTTGTCTTAATCTTTGTTTTTAACATTCTTGATGTCTCTGAAAGGTAAAATTAATACCATCAGAAAACCCATTTTTAGTTAAGGATAGCATGGTAATCCTAGTATGATAGCTGTAATACTTTTAGAAAAATTTCATTTTAGAACCCAATGGATCAGCAGTATGTCTGGAGGAAGGAGAATGACACATACACTGAAAAGAAGCTTGGGCATCATTGGACCTTCCAACAAGACAATGATCCCAAGCATACCTCAAATTCCACCAAGACTTGGTTGCAGAAGACTTCCTGGAAAATTCTACAGTGGCCATCACAATCACCTGACGTGAACGCCATTGAAAATCTCTGGGGGGATTTGAAGAAGGCGGTTGCAGAAGGCGGTTGCAGCAATCAAACCCAAGAATATTACTGAACTGGAGGCCAGTGCTCCTCAGGAACACTGGCATAAGCTGGTGTTTGACTATGCATCTTGTTTGCATCAGGTCAGCAAAAGGGCACTCTACTAAGTACTAAAGATGTTTGCCATGAATGGGGTTAAATAATTTTGCGACTGGAGAAGTCATTACAAGTTAAATTTTCTTGAATTTAGGGAAACCCCCTAAAGCTTTTATTGTGTTGAGCTATTTCAATAGCTTTTCTTTGATTTGTTCATTGCAAACAGCTGAAAGTCTGTACATTTTGACAATAAACCTGATTTTAAATGGGGGGGGGGGGGGGGGGTGGTTGAATAATTTTGATTACAATTGTATGCCATGCTGACAGCCAAATGGTTTACATACAGCTTACAAACTGGTCTGTATCAGTGCACTTTCTCTCTATAAACACATCTCCGTCTCTTGTTCTATGCTTTCCATCTGTGTTGTACTTTTCTCGTGTGTGATATTTTAATTTATATTTCCTGTGATTAGCAAAAAATATTATGTTAAAAATAGTAATTCCTTTCATTTTGCCTAAAAATAATAATTGCAGGTTGCATTTTCCCATTACTTTTCTCTTTCTTGGCCCAATACATCTTTATTGTATACAAGCCTCATAACACTCAAGGTAGTATATCCACTAAAGCGCTCTATAGTGGTCATGTTTCCAGGTGTATCCTAGTGCCCTCCCGTGGCTAATGGTTTGGTTTCTTGCTTGGGGTCCGTTGGGCACCACTACCTGCCTTTCTACAAGATCTCTTCATTACAGAGACACTATAGTCACCAAAACAACTTTAGCTTAATGAAGCAGTTTAGGTGTATAAATCATGCCTCTGAAGCCTCACTGCTCAATTCACTGCCAATTAGGAGCTAAATCACTTTTATATCTGTTCATGCAGCCCAAGCTACACATCCCCTGGCTGTTACTTATGTACTCAGCCTGTATGAAAAATGGTTTCATTTTCAAATAGATGTACCTTACTTTAAAAGTTTTTATCTCCTGTCTTGTAAATAGAGATGTTATTAACAGTACAGGGGTTAAGAAATTCTAAATTTTACAGAATTTGCAATAAAGGAAGTTTAAACATTAGATGACTCTTTACAGGAAGTTTTTAGGAAGACTGTGTAAGTCACATACAGGGAGGTGTGACTAGGCTGCATGAACAAAGTGATTTAACTCCTAAATGGCAGAGAATTGAGCAGTGAGAGTGCAGGGGCATGATCTATACAAATGTGGTGGAATCTCGGTAAAAATAAATTTAGTAGGCCGAGATTACCACGTGGCATGTGTACGTGCATATGCTGACGTATCGATCAGTTGGTTGCACGAGGCAAGATACGATCAGTAGTGTACGGAGCATGTGCAAGAATACAGGATATAGTATTCCCCTCCTCCATTATGCTGGACAAGCCATGCGGTCAAGCAGGAAGTTAATTCTTATTTGTATTGATTGGTCAAGAGAATGTGCGGGTGGAGCTTAATATGGGAGGAGTTATATGCCTATATAAGGAGCCTGCACTATTGTCCGGGGCTCAGAACTTGCTGTATTTTGGTGACATTAGTCCCTCTGAGTCCCGATCGGTGATCCAATAAAGAATCTCTTCCTTCCTGAAGAAACCTGTGTCCATCTCTCTGTGCTTGGCTTCCGTCAGTTTCTCCAGTATCATTTGGTGCATTGGCCGGGAAGCTCATCGTTCAACGGTAGCTGAGAGGCAGAGGCGTGAGACGGTCTATCTTTGCCCACGTTCTCTACGGCTGCACCCCTGAACTTCTGCGTGGACCTCCCTTCGTCTCGGCGCCACTGGTCTGTTGTCCGGGAGATCATCGGCCTCTACGTAAGAAGTGCTGGGGTGTCCCTGTCGATGAGTGTGAACTCAGGTTCAGGAACAAGGAGGTAAGACAACTGCTGTTTTAGACGGCAGACCCACTAGGGGTATACCGATTGTGCGGTAGGCCCATAAGGGGTTTGAATTGTGTATGGAATCTGCCCCCTCTGTCGGAGGGAAGGAGCGAAGGCGCACCGCTCAATCGAACGCTCTTTAGTAAGACCGTTTGATTTGGTTAGTCAGGCGGGGTTCTGGTGTAAATAGCCCTAGCCGGACACCGGTGTCTTGTCTAGACTAGCGTTCTAGGGTGTATATTTTGTTCGCTAGGTCGGAGGGACCGGGAGACTAAGCGGCGTCTGTGTAAATTCGGTTCGCTAGCTCTCAACCTATCTTGGCTAAGTGGGAAGGCGTGTAAATTTGGAACCCACTAGATTTTTGATAGTAATCGACTAAGAGGCGTCTGTGTAAATTCGGTCCTCTAGCTCGCTATATGTGGTGCTTGGGCAGTGTGGCTAACCAAAACGGGTGTACATAGTTTTAAGTAGTCCATTCAAGGTACTGGCCAATAGTTTAGTTGGGATTGTAAATGTGTTAAAGATTGTTAGTAAAGTGTATATCTTGTTAGATAGCGCGAGCTCAGCAGTCTAGCGAGAGTGTTAATAGTGTGTTGCTGTATTATAGTGCACGGTACCATAACCCTGTATATTTACTGACACTGTATATAAGTACTAATCATTGTCGTCTATTGCATGTTTAACACCATAACCACTAATAATTGTATTGTGACCTTAAATTGTGCTTTGACCTATGCTAACCGTACTGTAACCGCTATTTGTAAAAGACGATGTTACTGGGGTGTGTTATAGACGGGTAATTCATATATAGAGAATTATAGCGTGGGAGACTGTATAGTTTCACCAAAGGGCATAATATTGATTATCTAGTGACTGGTGTAACAGCTGTGTGTGTACGGGAATTCCCTGAGTGTTTATTGTGTTATTGTGTACGTTTCACTTGGTAACCGTACCACGTGGTGCTGTTGCCAGAGGAAACGGGTGTGACTGTTGAATAGTACGCGTGCATAGTATTCGTTGTCAACGACGTTCCATTGATAAGTATGGGCGCGTCGGAGTCAACGATTCCGGATCCCTTAGGTTGTATGGTAAAGAATTTTAAAAAGGGATTCAAAACATGTGATTTTGGGGTTAAAATGTCTCCTGTACGTTTGGTCACTTTGTGCACTAGGGAGTGGCCTACTTTGGTTGCGGCAAGGCCGCCACGTGGTAGTTTGGATCCAACCCTGATACAGCGTGTACACGTGGCTGTGTCAGGTAGGCCTGAACTTTACGGACAGTTTCCATATATTGATTGTTGGAGACAGGCCGTAAACGACTCGCCAAAATGGATTCAGATATGCCACGAGGAGCAATGTCGCCTCATGGTGGCCAGGACTTGTTTGTCCACTAGGACGGTGGTTAGGCCCATTTTGGACACGCCCCCTGAGTCCGAGATCCCTTTGCCGCCCCCTTACTTCCCTACAGGAAGAGGTAACGCGAATGCAGGAAGTTCTATACCCCTCCCCTCATTGCCCTCATCCACTTCCGCTTCCTCCTCTAGTACAGAATCCACCCCCCCTCGTATTAAACCTCCCCTTCCGGAACCAGAACCAACCCCCGTTAGATCTAAATATCCTGATTTGGCGCCACTTCAAACTTCCGGTCAAGCTTCTTCTAGCTCGGCTGGGAGTATTCTATTTACTAACTTTTCCCAAAATCAAGCTCCCACATCCTCATGCCCTATTTCTCCCCGACTGGAACCCATAACTGACGCCCCTCCACGTAGCCCCATACTAACCCGACAACTGACCGGTACCCAACAATGAAAACATTATCAGATGCCTCTTCGTCTGAATCCCGGGTCAGCTTATATCGATGCCGCAGGTCAAATGGCACATGCTGACCCAGTCTTCGTATATGTCCCGTTCACGACTACCGATCTCTTGAATTGGAAGACCCACAATTCCTCGTACACTGAGAAACCACAAGCTATGACCGATCTGTTCACCTCGATAGTTCAGACACATAACCCGACATGGGCTGATTGCCAGCAGTTATTAATGACATTGTTCAATAATGAGGAAAGGACAAGGATTAACCAAGCGGCCATTAAAGCGCTAGAGGATAGAGCCCGTGCTTTAAACCAAGCCAATCCAGCAGCATGGGCCGCAACACATTACCCTAATACCGATCCCGATTGGAATGTAAATGGCGCAGATATGGTTCAACTCAGAGCCTATAGAGACGCTATAATTGCTGGCATGAAAGCCGGAGGAAAGAAAGCTATTAACATGTCGAAGACAGTTGAGGTGATTCAGAAAAGTGATGAAGCGCCCAGTGTCTTTTATGACCGATTATTGGAGGCATACCGCTTGTATACCCCCTTTAATCCGGAAGACGCAGATAATTCCCGAATGGTGAACTCCGCCTTTGTCAGCCAAGCTTACGGAGATATTAAGCGCAAGCTACAAAAGTTAGAAGGGTTTGCAGGTATGTCCATCACCCAACTAATGGAGGTAGCGAATAAAGTGTACATGAACAGGGAAACAGAGACAAAGAAAGAGGAAGAGCGCAAGATGCGTAAAAAGGCTGATATGCTAGCGGTAGCGATCGCAGGCGTAGACAGACGGGGCCCAGATAGAGGCGATAGTAGATGGAATAGGGAGCCTTTGAGTAGGAATCAGTGCGCGTATTGCAAGGAAGAAGGGCATTGGAGAAACGAGTGTCCGCAAAGAGAGCAGTACGAGAGAGACTTACCCAGGGCAGGTTACGGAAACTTTAGAGGCAGAGCGAGAGGTAGAGGAGGCCCCGGAGGGAGCAATGGTAATAGAGGGAGTAATGAGAACAGAGGAAGTGTAAGGGAAGATAGGTACTATCCAGCAGCGCAAAGGTCCCGCGATAGAGAAGGTAGGGACTTTGTAGGATTGGCTGACACGGTCATGGAGGACTATTGATACCGACCGGGCTCCATCCCCCTTGGTCGAGCGGAGCCTATGGTCGATGTATCAATAGGGGGAAAAAGGAGTGCGTTCATGATCGACACTGGTGCTGAACATTCGGTGGTGACTGACCTAGTTGCTCCTCCATCTGGAAGAACTATTACTGTAATAGGAGCAACTGGAAGAAGTGCTGCAAAACCGGTTCTTAAAAGTCGACTCTGTACATTGGGAGTCCACGTAGTAAAACATCAATTCCTTTATATGCCTGAATGTCCAGTCCAATTGCTGGGACGTGATATGCTATCTAAGTTACAAGCGCAGATTACGTTCCTACCAAATGGAACAACATCCTTAAAGTTTAATGGACCTTCAGGTATTATGACATTATCCGTACCAAAGGAAGAAGAGTGGCGACTTTATACAGCGTTGACTAGCCAAAACCCTAGGAGTGATGAGTCCTTATTCAACATACCAGGAGTTTGGGCAGAGAACAACCCACCAGGACTGGCCCGCAATATTCCACCTATTAAAATCGAACTAAAACTTGGGGTTTATCCAGTGAGCCTAAGACAATATCACATCCCGCAGAAGGCTAAGAAGAACATCCAATCTTATCTGGATAAGTTCATACGGTATGGTATCCTAAAATTCTGTACTTCCCCCTGGAACACCCCATTGCTGCCTGTTCAAAAGCCCGGTACAGATGAGTATCGACCTGTGCAGGACTTGAGAGCAGTCAATGATGCGGTTGTTAGTATACATCCAGTTGTGCCCAATCCATATAACCTGCTTGCTTTAATTCCGGGCAGGGCTGCCTATTTTACAGTCTTAGACCTCAAAGATGCCTTCTTTTGCCTCCGAATTGCCGCAGAAAGTCAATGTATCTTCGCTTTCCAATGGGAAAACGCTGTAACGGGCTCAAAACGCCAAATGACCTGGACAAGACTGCCCCAAGGGTTTAAAAATTCACCTACCCTATTTGGTTCAGCTCTAAGTCAAGATCTACTGGATTTCGAGTCCATCCCAGGAGAGTGTGTATTGTTACAATATGTAGATGACTTGTTGGTAGCAGCAGTTACAAAGGAAATATGTCAGCAAGCAACGCACAATCTACTACACATTCTCTCTAAGGCAGGATACAAGGTGTCTAGAAAGAAGGCTCAGTTGTGTTTGCCAACTGTCAAATATCTGGGATTCCATATCTCTGAAGGTCAAAGAATTATGGGGCCAGAGAGAAAAGAAGCTGTGTGCCAAATACCGATACCCAAGAATAGAAGACAAGTGCGAGAATTCTTGGGGGCAGCAGGCTTCTGTAGGATATGGATTCCCAGCTCCGCGATACTGGCAAAACCTCTGTATGCAGCTATCAAAGGTACAGAGCACGACCCCTTCTTATGGACTCAAGAACAGCAAACGGCATTTGAAGATGTGAAGAAGGCTTTGATGAGTGCCCCAGCATTAGGTCTACCTGATCACACACGACCATTCTACCTGTATGTACATGAGCAAAGAAGAATGGCTGTGGGAGTATTGACACAGTACTTGGGATCATGGCAAAGACCTGTTGCCTACATGTCTAAGCAACTGGATGCAGTGGCCAGCGGACTTCCACCTTGTCTAAGAGCCGTAGCTGCAGCCGCCCTGCTAGTAGCTGAAGCCGATAAACTCACTCTGGGTCAAGAACTTTATGTACGAGTCCCACATGCAGTACAGACGTTGTTGGATTACAAAGGAAATCATTGGTTTAGTAACAGCCGTATGACCAAGTATCAAGCAATGTTGTGTGAAAACCCAAGAGTGCATTTAGAGACTGTAAATACCTTAAATCCAGCTACCCTTTTGCCACAAATTACTGAAAGTCAACATGATTGTTTGGAAGTAATGGATGAAGTATTTTCAAGTAGACCCGATCTTCGTGATTTTCCCATCCAGAACCCCGATGTTCAATATTACACCAACGGCAGTAGTTATGTGAAAGAAGGGATCCGCTATGCAGGATATGCAGTAACAACAATAGACAAGGTTATAGAAGCTCGGCCACTGGCAAAAGGAACATCAGCACAAAAGGCAGAATTGATAGCACTGACACGAGCGTTACAATTGGCTGAAGGATTAAGAGTGAACATCTACACGGACTCCAAGTATGCGTTTTTAACCACTCATGCCCACGGAGCTTTGTATAAAGAAAGAGGACTATTGAATTCAGAAGGCAAAGAAATCAAGTATGCAGCTGAAATCCTACAACTATTGGAAGCAGTGTGGGAGCCGAGAGAAGTCGGTATTATACATTGTCGAGCGCATCTGAGAGGAGATGGTGATGTAAGCAAAGGAAATTGGATGGCAGGCAGTGCAGCTAAGCGTGCCGCTGAATCGGGAAGACAGGAGTATGTGGGGCATATAGCTGCTCTTATACCAACTCCACTGTCTCAATGGACTCCAGTTTATACAGCTCAAGAAGAGGAGTGGTTAAAGACTGAACCTGGAAAATATTTGGAGAACAAATGGTATCAGTTAGAAGATGGAAGAATAGTCATTCCAGCATCACTAGCGGTAGAAATTGTCCAAAACTATCACAACGGGACACATTCTGGGAGAGACAGCACAGAAGAATCTCTCAGAAAACATTTCTACATACCAAGATTGTCCAACTTGACTCAGGCCATTGTACGAAGATGTGTAACATGTGCTAAAAATAATGCAAGGCAAGGACCAGTAAAGCCACCAGGAGTTCAGTTTATGGGGGGACTCCCCATGTCCGATTTACAAATTGACTATACAGTGATGCCTAAATCTGGTGGACATCGCTACCTGCTGGTGGTTGTGTGTACCTATTCAGGCTGGGTAGAAGCATGTCCTACTCGTACAGAGAAAGCAGGAGAAGTTGTGAGATTCCTGCTGCGAGAAATAATACCCCGATATGGACTACCCTGCTCTATAGGATCGGACAATGGTCCAGCTTTTGTTCATCAGTGCCTACAACAACTGACTCATATGCTTGGTATAAAGTGGAGGCTTCATACGGCATATAGACCCCAGAGTTCTGGTAAGGTAGAGAGAATGAATAGAACTATTAAGAATCAGTTAGCTAAAATGTGTCAGGAAACCCAACTTAAGTGGAACGTTCTCTTACCCATAGCTCTATTGCGAATCCGCAGTACACCTACCAGAAGGATGGGCCTCTCTCCTTTTGAAATCATGTATGGGCGACCACCTCCCGTACTTGGTAACTTAAGGGGGGATTTGAGTCAGTTGGGAGAAGGAATTACCCGGCAGCAGGTTGTAGAGTTGGGTAAGACTATGGAGTAGGTACAGAAATGGGTACAAGATAGATTACCTGTGAATATTTATCCCCCAGTTCATAGTTACCATCCAGGAGACCAAGTGTGGATTAAAGAGTGGAATAATGTACCGTTAGGGCCCAAGTGGAGAGGTCCTTATGTTGTTCTTTTGTCTACCCCTACAGCGATAAAAGTAGCCGAAGTGACTCCGTGGATACATCACTCCAGGGTTAAACCAGCAGCAGTCGATTCTTGGCAAGTTACAGCAGATCCAGAGAATCCCTGCAAGATCCGGTTAAAGCGCACGAAAGTCGGAGTGACGAGGAACTTTGTGGATTACAAATTTTATTGTTTCAGAGATTTGGTAAGTGAGTGAGAAGGCCATAATAAAGCCTGTCCGCTCACCGACGTATAGTATATAAGCCAGGAAAAGTCTCGAAGGGACCCCTGTGAAGACGAGCAGAACTCCATTCCCTGCAGCCCTTACATCCTGGAAGCTGAGGTGCCTTCGCACGGACGAAGACTGAGGATGACGACGAAAGATGTGTTCTTAATAATGTTTTTATATGTGTATTTTTATATTCAGGAAGGTAGAGGTACCGACACTCCTAGCTGTGAGGTATGCATTAAGACTACAAGAACAGGTAACCATATTTCCCAAACCCTAATTTGGCATTCACAATACAAGTGTAAAGGAGATGTATCAAGATGTAGATACCTAAATATAGACTATAGTGTGTGCCATTTAGGAGTAGGAGAACCTAAGTGCTTCAGTCCGGAGTATCAACCTCGTACAATTTGGTTGACTCTCAGGAATGGAGATCCTCAGGGGACCCTAATTAATAAGACGGTATTAGAATCCGTACATTCTTCGGGTGTTCTGCTATTTGATGCGTGTAAGGCGATATCAAGTGGTAGAAAGCCGTGGAATGTATGTGGGGATCTTAGATGGGAGAGGACGTATGGGTCTAACGATAAATATATTTGTCCCAGTAGTAAAAATAAATATGTGAGTCCTAGATGCCCAAATAGAGATTATAACTTTTGCCCATATTGGTCTTGTGTGTGGTGGGCAACTTGGGGACAGACAGTAGACAAGGACATGATTGTGACTAAGTTGCCTACCAGCCCATATTGTAAGTCTATGGAATGCAATCCCATCCATATACTTATAAATAACCCCGACAAGTTCTTAGATAAATATGGTAATTTATTTGGGTTTCAAATATATGGGACGGGTTTAGATCCTGGGACAGTATTGTTTATAGGGATAGAGACTGATACGGTATCCTCCCAGACTCATCAAGTATACCATTCCTTTTATGAAGAGATGAGCATAGATAATAAGATCCCCCATAATGCTAAAAACCTGTTTATTGATTTAGCCGAAAGTATTGCCGGTAGTCTTAATGTTACCAACTGCTATGTGTGTGGAGGTACTAACATGGGAGACCAATGGCCTTGGGAAGCAAAGGAGGTAATGTCCGGTTCTGAGGCAGTTGACCAATTAATATCTACACAAGCTGATTATCATATGAGTGTTAGAGGTAAATCTGAGTGGAGATTAAAGACCTCCATCATAGGTTATGTTTGCATAGCAAGGAAAGGAATGATGTATAATACTTCTGTAGGAGAATTAACTTGTCTAGGGCAAAAAGCTTATGAGGATGATACAAAGAATACAACTTGGTGGTCGGCTTCAAATGTCTCAGAACCATCTAACCCGTTTGCTAGATACGCCAATTTAAAGGATGTGTGGTTTGACCTATCCATCACATCTACCTGGAGAGCCCCAGCAAATTTGTACTGGATCTGTGGTAAGAAAGCCTATTCGGAGTTGCCACAGGACTGGGAAGGGGCATGTGTGTTGGGTATGCTCAAACCATCCTTCTTCTTGTTACCTATTGAAACAGGTGAGACTTTAGGTGTTAAAGTGTATGATGTGAATCATAGGAAGAAAAGGGGACCCATAGAGATAGGCGCCTGGGAAGATAATGAATGGCCTCCCCAGCGTATTATAGATTACTATGGGCCAGCCACGTGGGCAGAAGATGGTACCTTTGGTTATAGAACCCCAATTTATATGCTCAACCGTATCATAAGATTACAGGCAGTGGTTGAGATTATTACTAACGAGACATCACAAGCGCTCAATCTTCTAGCGAAGCATAATACCAGGATGAGGACAGCAGTCTACCAAAATAGATTAGCCTTGGATTACCTTTTGGCAGTAGAGGGAGGTGTATGTGGGAAGTTTAACCTGAGCAATTGCTGTCTTCAAATAGATGACGAAGGGCAAGCAATAGCTGAGCTTACTAGCCATATGGTTAAACTAGCGCATGTGCCTACTCAGGTATGGAAAGGGTATAATCCAAGCAGTTGGTTTGGTAGCTGGTATGAGTGGTTTGGAGGGCTTAAGGCAGTGGTAGGTGGAGTCCTACTGATTTTAATGTTGTGTCTGCTCCTGCCGTGTCTTATACCCTTAGTAGTTAGGTCTGTGCAAAGCCTGATAGAAAATATAGCAGAGAGGAAGGCTGCTGCACAGATAATGGCAATTTATAAATATAAGGCTCTAGATCAGGGAGAACCAATGCAGGAAGATGAGTGTTGAAGATTCACATCATAGATAAGTCTGGTCTGGTTCAAGGTAACCTGCGGTGTATGCAAACCAAGGTTAAGTGATGCCTCAAGTAATTGTGAAATATCAAGAGGCATCAAAGGGGGGAATGTGGTGGAATCTCGGTAAAAATAAATTTAGTAGGCCGAGATTACCACGTGGCATGTGTACGTGCATATGCTGACGTATCGATCAGTTGGTTGCACGAGGCAAGATATGATCAGTAGTGTACGGAGCATGTGCAAGAATACAGGATATAGTATTCCCCTCCTCCATTATGCTGGACAAGCCATGCGGTCAAGCAGGAAGTTAATTCTTATTTGTATTGATTGGTCAAGAGAATGTGCGGGTGGAGCTTAATATGGGAGGAGTTATATGCCGATATAAGGAGCCTGCACTATTGTCCGGGGCTCAGAACTTGCTGTATTTTGGTGACATTAGTCCCTCTGAGTCCCGATCGGTGATCCAATAAAGAATCTCTTCCTTCTTGAAGAAACCTGTGTCCATCTCTCTGTGCTTGGCTTCCGTCAGTTTCTCCGGTATCACAACCAAACTGCTTCAGTAAGCTAAAGTTGTTTTGGTAACTATAGTGTCCCTTTAAGCTGACCCTTGCAATACAGGGATTAGCTCTTTGGCTGAAAGTGGTCAGATAAAGAGGGCTATTGGGAGCTCCTAGCAGAGGCTTCTGGCTCTCGCATCTGGTCAGCAGTTTGACTACTTATGTTGTGGGGGCACAATAACCACTACATAATGCTGTAGTTATGACTCTTGGAGTTTTTATGGAGGAATGGTTGACATAAGATGCATGCACAACATCATTTATTATTATTGTTGGTATTTATATAGCTCCCACTAATTCCGCAGCGCTTTACAATATTATGAAAGGGGGGAAATTTACAATAAATGAGACAATTGCACAGTGACACAGGAAGGTAGACGAAGGTCCTGCTCAAATGAGCTTACAGTCTAGAGATCATGAGTTTGTGGTCTTTGGTTATTGGTTAGTTAGAAAAGTGTTTACAATTAGATGTATCAAGTTCTGTTTTAAATTTGCTAGGTGTCCCATGGTTCCATTAAGCTGTTGATAACTATTCTTTGGAAGGATTGTGATTAGCAAAATGTCACTGTTTTAACATAAGGTATTTATTCCTTTTCACCAAACTGATAATAGAAATTGTGATGTTGAAGAGTATAAAAATGGTAATAATTGTGAATGCTTTCAATCTGCAGTTGTTGACATAGTGATAAATACCAAACGATAAATCGTAATGAATCCCTAAGTGCTGTAATAATTGTTGTGTATATTGTTAGCAGTGTTTATGGTGTACTAGAGTAGAAGGGATAGAAATACTGTGCATTTTCTGAGTTGGTGAGCTTTATTTTGAGATGATCAATTTTCTGCAAGTATACATATTATTGTCACCCTGACACCCTGCCCCCCCACCAGGGCCAGACTGGGAAAAAAATTCGGCCCGCGCAGTTTTTTATCACAGCGGCCCACTAAGAAGGGGGCGGGGCAGAGAGGGTGTGTTTTGTCATCACTAATGACAAACACGCCCCCTCTCAAAGTAAGCATGTTGGTTCAATGCTCTTCCAGGGCAGACCATGCGCAGAGCTCTGCTGAAGAGCTCTAGCATGAGAAAAGGGCCCTGTATTTGTTCTGCACAGCGCAAGCAAATTTAATAACATGCTTGCACTGTGTTTCCTTGCAACTTGTCTCTGGTGTCTCTATAAATGGATACCAGGAGACAAAAATGCCAGAAAAGAGTATTGTGCATGTGTTTGGAGCCTGATTGTGGTATTGTGTGTGTGTGTGTGTGCAGAGTGAGCTGATTGTGGTGTGGTATTGTGTTATAAGGTCGGTTTTAGTCGTGTTGTGTTTGTGGTTTAATGTAATGCATATGTGGCTAGGGGCTGTAGAGAATGTGTGTGTGTGTATAGGGGATGTAGCAAGAGTGTCCATACAGGCTATAATGTGTGTGTGTGTGTATAGGTGATGTAGTGTTTGTAGAGAGTGTGTGTTTAGGAGTGTAGTATGTGTTTGCTTACAAGGAATCTAGTGTGTGTGTATAGGGGATCCAGATTGTGGATGTTAGGAGTGTGTGTGTATATATATATATATATATATATATATATATATATATATATATATATATATATATATATATATATTAGTGTGTCGGGGGGGTTCTGTGTGTATGTGAAGGGGTGCAGTATGTGTGTGAGGGTGCTGTGGGTGATTTGTGTGTGTGAGTGCTGTGTATGTTGTGTGTGTGTGTGTGTGTGATAGTGATGTGTGATGTGCTGTGTGTGATAGTGTTGTGTATGATGTGCTGAGTGTGATGGTGCTGTGGATGATGTGTGTGAGAGTGCTGTGTATACATGTTAGAAGGGATTGTGTGTGTTTGGGGAGTAAATAAAAACAAAAAAAAATAAGTAGGCATTATGTCCCCCCCTCCCTTCTTACCTTTTTAGCCTGGGTGGGGGGTCAGGCACGGTGGTAACTGGGAGGGGGGTTCAGGCACTCTTACACCATACCTGGTGGTCCAGTGGGTGAGTGAACTCTAGCCTGG
This sequence comes from Pelobates fuscus, assembly GCF_036172605.1. Lineage (NCBI taxonomy): Eukaryota > Metazoa > Chordata > Amphibia > Anura > Pelobatidae > Pelobates > Pelobates fuscus. The sequence continues at coordinate 132,453,682 of NC_086321.1, forward strand.
GGGCTAGAGTTCACTCTCGCGAGATCCGGTTGTTGCCGTGGCAACGCTCCGGATCTCGCGAGAGGAACCGGGCGGAGCTGCAATATAGAGCTCCGCCGGGTCCTCTCCCTCCCTCCCCAGCCGCATGTCTGTCCAAGGGGGCCGGTAAGGGAGATCTTTCATCTCCCCACCGGCCCGTCATGGCAAACAGAGGGGCCAGCGCTCGGATAATGCCGGCCCTGTGTAGACCGGCAGGGGAGATCCTGGGACCTCCCCTGCCGACCTCGGCCCATGGCCACCGCAGCCCACCGGGCTATTGGCCAGTCCGGGCCTGCCCCCCACTGTCACCCTGACACTGTCACCCTTACACCCTGCCACCACCTCATAGCCTGTCACCAACCTCACCATGCCCCCCCACACTGTCTCCTTCACATCCTGCCCCTCGCCTCTGTCACACTCATACCCTGCCCCCCACTTTCACCATCACACTGTCACCCTCACATCCTGCCTCTCACCACTGTCACCCCTACACTGTCATTGTCACCCTCACATCCTGCCCCTCACATCCTGCCTTTCACAACTGTCACTCACATACTGCCCCACACCACTGTCACTCTCACACTCTGACCCCCACACTGTCACCCTCACATCCTGCCTCTCACCACTGTCACCCCTACACTGTCATTGTCACCCTCACATCCTGCCTCTCACAACTGTCATACTCACATCCTGTCCCACACCACTGTCACTCTCACACTCTGACCCCCACACTGTCACCCTCACATCCTGCCTCTCACCACTGTCACCCCTACACTGTCATTGTCACCCTCACATTGTCACCCTCACATCCTGCCTCTCACCACTGTCACACTGACATCCTGCCCCTCACCACTGTCACTCTCACACTCTGACCCCCACACTGTCACCACCACACCCTACCCCTTACAGCCTTCGTACAAACTGCCCCTCACGCTGTCACCTTCGTACACACTGTCACCTTCCTACACACTGTTCCCCCTATACTGTCACCTTCCTACACACTGTTCCCCCTATACTGTCACCTTCGTACACACTGTTCCCCCTATACTTTCACCTTCCTGCACACTGTCCCGCCATTCCAGCCAACAGGTAAGAGACAGGAAGGGGGGATAATCCCAACATACTTCAAACTGTTCACCCCACCAGCATTTATCCAACTCTACACACACACTGCATTCACTAGACACACTGCATCCACCACACAACCTACATCCACTATGCACACACAGACAGTATATTCAATACACACACTGCATACAATGCACACTACATCCATGACACAATAGCAGACGCAGCATCCACGACACACAGACACTGCATCCACTGAACACAAACACTACTAACTTAATATGATATACACACTACATCCACTACACAAACAGACATTGCATTTTCTGCACACATACTGCATAACATAATGAATGTTGGCATGCTTTTGGTGCAAGATGGGGAGGGGGAGGCAGCATTTCATCCTTGGACACAGGCAGCACAATGTCTTGGGCCGGCCCTGTTGGTGTATTTATGTGAAGTACTGTCAATGTACAAATAGACAGTATAAGGTCATTTATATTCTGAGGTTCTACAAAAAGGGGAATCATGGAGATTTAGTTCTCAAACATAATCTAAAAAAATACAGTGGTACCTCAGTTTACGAATCTAATGCGTACTCTGGGACGTTTTGTATTATGAAAAATTTGGAAACCGAAATATGGTTTCACATAGGAATGCATTGAAAACCAATTAATCCGTTCCAGAGGTAAAAAAAAGTAAAATTGAGCTGGCATGGAAAGCAACCCACAATGCAGAACACACAGTAAAAGGCATGCAAACGACAAAGTTCAGCTTCCTACCTTTCCACCGCTTGAGAAATGCACTCAAAATGTCCCAAAACCACTGAAACAAATTTCCAGAATGGCTCCAAAACTCAATGCAAAAACTGCTCCAACACCTCCACACTCGACACCACGTGCTACCCACAGGCTCCAGCATACACGTGGGCGGCGCTATAAACCTCCAAGGCGCAATGCGTCCTGGGGAAAACTGCTTTGTATAGCGAAAACATTCGTAAACTAAGGCATTATTGTCTATGGATTTTTATTTGTAAACTGAAAATTATGTTAACCGAGGCATTTGTAAACCGAGCTACCACTGTATTTGGTATTTAAAATATGATCATTTGCTTCACTTTGGCATGGAAAATATTAGATTTTATTAAATACATGGAATTGCATATTATATTTCTTTCTTTCTGTACTGAAACCCTTAACACAAAAGTAAAATAAAGATAATTTTTTTTTTCTAGGTGAATTTTTGCTTTTAACATATAATTTTTGAAATAGGAATATCCATTACAGGCTATATGATGTATAGGTCACATGGCATCGTATACCTCTTTCTTTGAACATTTCCAATCTTATAATATCAAAATTGGATCAAAGTAAATGTGTAATATTTTTTCTTTAACATTTATTTTTGAATTCTTGTTCACAAATATATTAAAATTATTCTATGTGATTATTTCTTCTCAATTTTAAACTGAAATTGAAATATATTGTATTAATATGAGAAACTATTCAAGTTCTTAAATGTACATTTGATACATTTTAGGGAGAAACAAAAAAATATATACAATAATTTCTTTACCTTACTTACTCATTTTTAAAGAAGTTTTTTCTTTTTCTCAGGACATTTAATAAAACCTAGACTTTCGGTTAGTAATGTTAGAAAAATCCTTCAAATTGATTACAAGACCGGTGGATCATATTATGCTAGATTAAAGATGATGTAAAATTAATTCAAATGCATGGTCAATAGGTTTAAAGTAGACATTTTCGAATGATCAATTTGCAACTTTCATAATATCTTCCAATCTTGTCTATGAGATAAATGTCTTCGGAGTCATGACCTCACAGAATATGAATTGGCTCCGAGCTTCAACGGTCAATATCTGTGTGATTTATACGCCATTGTAACAAAAGAGACAAACTGTTTTACTACAGTGGTGATATGTAAAACTGAAATTATATAAAAAGGTCTTCATATTTATTTCAATAAAAAGTAAAACATTTTCTAGAAATGCTCTATACTAGACAGAATTTTTTAAAATTGCTCTTAACTCTCTTGGAAATAAGTAAGCTTTGCATTCGGTGTAAATATATTTCATCATAACTATAAAGTTTTCATATTTCCTATCCTTTTATTATTTAAAGACTAGCAACATTGTATATTAATTGTCTTTTCAACATAAGATAACATTATTATTAAAGGGACACTATAGTCACCTGAACAACTTTAGCTTAATGAAGCAGTTTTGGTGTATAGAACATGCCCCTGCAGCCTCACTGCTCAATCCTCTGCCATTTAGGAGTTAAATCCCTTTGTTTATGAACCCTAGTCACACCTCCCTGCATGTGACTTGCACAGCCTTCCATAAACACTTCCTGTAAAGAGAGCCCTATTTAGGCTTTCTTTATTGCAAGTTCTGTTTAATTAAGATTTTCTTATCCCCTGCTATGTTAATAGCTTGCTAGACCCTGCAAGAGCCTCCTGTATGTGAATAAAGTTCAATTTAGAGATTGAGATACAATTATTTAAGGTAAATTACATCTGTTTGAAAGTGAAACCAGTTTTTTTTCATGCAGGCTCTGTCAATCATAGCCAGGGGAGGAGTGGCTTGGGCTGCATAAACAGAAACAAAGTGATCTAACTCCTAAATGACAGTGAATTGAGCAGTGAAATTGCAGGGGAATGATCTATACACTAAAACTGCTTTATTTAGCTAGTCATTTAGGTGACTATAGTGTTCCTTTAAGATGGCTTGGTAAATTTGACTAATTTTATTAATTTCCTAATTGTAGGAATTTGTATGCAGAGTAGTATACTATCAAAGGGGTTTCAGCATTTGGCCCATGGTCAATGTCCTTTTAGATTCTCCAATGGCTATCATTGAGACCAGTGTCACTGTGCAGACTTTTAAATTAAAATATCACTGGAGAAGTAAGAAGCAGCCATAAACCAGGCCTGCAGAAAATGACTAGAAATAACAAAAATAAGTAAAATTAACAGGATTCCAGGAGACATAACTTATGGAGGAAATGTCACGTAAAACTAATCAAAGCTACAATGAAAATGTGAGAGTCATGTAAATACACACTAAATAGAAATTTTGTGTGCAGTATACGAATGCCATGAGCAGTGCAGGTAAGTAACTTTGTACAGGTCATATGTGAGTGTGGTTAGCACATAGTTTGAATTCTGATAGCAGAAGAAGTGCCACTCCTCACTATTAATGACCATATTCCATGTACTTCTATGCCCAGAGACCAGATACTCCACCATCAAGGGTTCAGTCACAAACTCTCGCCGGGGCCGCTAAGAGCCTGCCAGAGTGGTCGGAAGAGCCCGCTAGCCATACTGTCTCAACCATGGTCCTTATTGGCTTACCGGACGTACTTTTCACTGACCACAACCTGAACCCCTGCAAGGAGAGCCCACTAACACAAACCCTATCTTCTTGCCAGATGGGTATCCATGTCAACCTCACCCCTGGCACAACCCACCGCACACAGAGTGCCAAGACCTACCAACCCACCACAGCCAAATCTTGAACAATAACCAGAGAACTCACCAGAGTTTAACCCACATGGAGATGAAGAACTTTCACCACTAGGCTCTGGGACACACTTCATTGGAGAGGCGACACCCCTACTTTAAATGGGACACTAGTTATGGCCACCATGGTATATACAGCGGTTGATACAGAGGGGTGCAGGTAGACCAGTGTACACACTAGAGGGGTACGCACCCACTCCTTCCTTTCCCCTCTCACTTCTTTCTACCCCAGCCCACCTCTCGAACCACCTCAACTGTCTTATCACCCCACATCCAACTCCCTTCTTTATGACCCGCTGTTTCATCACCCAACTAGTTACAACAACCCTTCACCATCACCCACCTGGCTATAACAACCTCTTTTCCACCCACCCACCTGGAATTTTCCCATGCTGTGTAAAATGACCCAGAGCAATCTGATTGGTTGGCTTGGAATCAGAGTGCTAGTAATTTTACACAGAGTGGGGAAGTCCTTTGGACATTTCTATTCATATCTTCATCTTTCTGACGAATTAATGAATAGATAACATTTCTGTACACATGCCAAGTGTTTAACTGGGCATGTGCGGGAATTTCACAGCGCTATCTAATGTGGGCAGATGTCGTGTCCCACAGGGACTTTATCTACCCACACAAAGATGGCGGGGCCTAAGTCCAGGTACAAAATTAAGATAAAATAATAGGTAATGGGGGGACATTTGGGGTTAGCTAGGGGGACAATTAGATGTAGTGGAGTCGGGAGGGGGGCTTTGAAAAAAAAAAAAAACCTGTATTTGGCCATGACAGTGTCGCTTTAACAGATGTAACAAACATTACAGAGTTAAACCGATTTAAATCAGAATCGGAGTCACAGCTTCTGTCCTGCAGTGTGGAACTTCACAACTTTTTAACTAGCCACAGCATGTGTGTCTCAGATAGCAACTACAGAGTGACTGGGCACTTTAAAGAAGATGGTGGACACCTGAGCTTACACGCTGCAATTTACTGTCGGAGTTACTAAAACTATTAGTGACAGGTAGCACAGTGCTGTCAGAAATGTCTGTTCTTTTAACTCCCTTCCCTCATTTTCTCTGGGATTCCCATGCTTTATTTATATATTAATTACACATTTTAATAAAGTACCTTGCTTAATCAGACCTCAAGCAATAACTGAGACTATTGGGGGAGAGAAAATTATAATATATTTGACAGGGGCCAGGAGCTGCTGTTGCTGTGCTCTTTCTTTCTGCTACTTCCAAATGGCTTTTGCAACATTGCACGGTGAGCACCGTAACTCCACCCCTGCAGCCCCTAAATAGAGAAACCAATAGGATGTTTCCACTAATGGTCAGTCGGCTCTGCTGCCCAGATAGGAACTCAATGGTAAGTCACTGAAACTTTCATAAAGGAGTCTATGTGTAAAACCTGCTGAAGCAGTACAGATTTCAAATGTGTCATATATTTTGACATGCTTTGTTCTTCTGAAGAAAAAACTCCATACAGCCATTAATGAGGGGCCCTGCAGAATTAAAACCTACTTTAGAAATAGAGGGATTTTTTTTTCCATTTTGGCCCACACATAGGCAATAGCTGGACTAAGTTACCCTACTTTTCACTATATTTTTAGATTACCTCTCTTCCCCCGATAGAAGGAACTTCGTGTTTCTTAACTATTACATATACATTTTTTTCCCACATAAAAACTGATGGCCGCTGTGTCGCTGCTCCCCAAGTGCCCCTATGGATGAGCCTCCACTGCTCATACTTCAAAGAATATGTGCAATGCTCTTATGACAAATACTTGGTACAAATTTAGCCAAACCATCAATGTGCAAATTCACTGACAAACCCAATGTGAGCTATCCCAAGATTATTCATAATTTGCAATGAAAAACCGTAAATTCAGTGTTATTGTGGGAGTTATATCTGTGGGAGCCATATCCATGTAGCCCATATAGGAGACACAAACCTCAGACATTACCTTGTTAGCATGTCTTCGTGTCCTTCACCATGACTGACAGTATCACTATGCAGGGTTAAGATGTTTAACGTTCTCCTTGAGCACTGATAACAGGGAGACATCTAAAGGTAATGATTCTGGGTCTAATTTGCTATAACCTTCCTTGGAATGCCAGGTGTGGTGCAATAAAACCGATTATAAATTACACTGCATTCATTGCATTTTGTTAAAGATTGATATAGTTTGTTTCCAGATGTAGTTTTTAAAATTCCGATACTATCCCATTCATCAGATATACTCCTTTATTATTATATTCCTGTCTAGACAGAAATGATAAATATTATTTGCTAATCTTGCTTAAGTTTTGTATTTGTGCCTCTTAAATGAATTTGTGTTACTGCCAATATATTGTTCATGTGTGAGAACAAATTATCTATTGTTTGCTCTTTAGGGCAAAGGAACCTGATAATAGTTCCAGTCAGATAAAATACAAAATTCGGTCTCTGTTAAGTCTATTTCCTCCGATAGCTATATTTCCATTGCATGCTCCTTCACCCAGGAAACTGACATCTAGAAAGAATCCCAGGCACTCACTGTGATTGTTCTTCAAGCAGGTTTATTGCAACGTTTCGACCTCAATGAGGTCTTTTTCAAGCTTGAAAAAGACCTCATTGAGGTCGAAACGTTGCAATAAACCTGCTTGAAGAACAATCACAGTGAGTGCCTGGGATTCTTTCTATATGCATACATTTCTTGGGTTTTTTTTTTGCTGACCCTTGCCCAGTAGCACCCTGTGTTTAAATTGATGTGATTGAGTGCAACCCTATCTCCTTTTTTCAGGAAACTGACATCTGTCTGTTTCTGTACAAATATAGATTTTTCTTCTTCTATGTGTTTTAACAACTAAGTAACTTGTTTTTCATATTTGTTGATATCTGACAAAATCTCAAAAGACAAAACATTTTATATTTATATGTATTATTTATTTTGTAATTCCTTGATGCATTTATGTATCTAAATATGGTAAAATAGTTTTCTAAAATTAAGGTTTATGGAGTATACCTGTCACAGAATCCCAACGGTAAGTCTTATTTGCCTGCTGCTTGCCATCAGTTTTTTCCTCGACCTCCTCCATGCCTTGCTGTGGCTGTCTTCACTTCCAGGATTTGAGATTTGGCTTCAGCCTCAGCTGCACGTATGTGCTAAGATAGAGCCTTTGCACCACACATCGTTTATGGAGTAAGGTGACACTGCACCACCAGGAAGAGGACATTCTTGTGAACAGGAAAAACTCTGAGTCCGGTGCTTGGTTATTCTGATGTTTTATTAAGCTACCTGGCATGCTACTCCTGTTCCTGACCCAAATCCTGCTCCTGCACACGTGCCTGCTCTGCATACAGGTTCCTAGTATTATTGGATTTCATTGCTACTTGGACTTGGCTACATTTATGTATTTGTGAAAATTTGCTGCCCGCGGTGACCCCAGACTGTCTGACCTCACTTTTACCTTTCTTATTTTGGAAACATCACTTGGCACTTGTTTATTTTTATTTAAAGACCCTGTGTCACACTAACCTCCTAGGATTTTGTCCTTACTTCCAGGTGAGGACAGGATACTAGAAGGTCTGTGGTGGCATTGGTAGTGCTTGTACGGGAGTACAGTCTACTGTCTCACTGCTATAGGGTTCTAGATCCTGATCAACATACCAGGTCACTGACATTAACTCGCCTTATATGCTGACTCACATTCTAGCAGTCATGCACATTCTATGAGAAGGATTTACCTAGCTCTTTCTGAAGCTCTTGGCTCAGCTCTTGAGAATATATGGGTTGGGTACCATATTGATTTCTAAAACTATACTGATCTGGTACCTGGAACCAGACCTGATTAGAAAGGGGGCAATCCCACCTTGGGTAAATATAAGATCCTGGGTGCCTGTAGTAGCTATGGAGTTTGGATGGATACTTTAAAAGGGATATTGGTACCAATCTGCTAATCTTTTATAGTATGTACCATAATTAAGTCCAGGTGCTTAGTTCACTCATGTTTTAAAAATAGTGTTAATTTTAAAAGGAATCTTCGACAGTTAACTACCAAGCCTCACATGACACTTTTGCCAAGCATTCATTCTACCACAATTTCACCCATTCTGTTTTTTTGTTGTTGTTTTTTTATAATTCCTTTATTTTACAGGCTTTTGTAATGACAGATGACAACATATGCTCAAACATATAAGGTTAAGATGTACTGCACTTTTTTCTTTGTAGTAATACATGCTTATTCCCAGTAAATCAACTTATGAGTAGAACAGGCTCATCTTTTATCGCTAACTATGACAGAAAGGAAAGGTCAATACTCAATTTAGCATGTTGTAGTAAACTAGAGGAGTAACGTCAGATGAGCTTGCCAACAGATAACACTATGCAGACATGCTGAGGTGAGTTAGAAAAGTAATAAGGAGGAGACAGCATTAATTAACTGAAAGACATGGGGTAAATATGGTTAGTGCCTCTGATGAGAGTTGTGATTCCACCCCGCGTGGCTCTGTGTAATAGGAGTAGGAGTGAGAATCCAGACCCTCCAGAGTGGCTGGAGCCATGCTATAGGCAATATGCATCATGCATTAACGTGGGTTTCCTAACTCTAAACCTATGCCCTTCTGTGGCAGGGCACAGTCCCACTTAGTGGTGTTGGTCTGCCAGGCAGGCGTAATAAAGGCTGGCAAGGTGGTATTTGGTTAGTAGGTCAGGTAGTGCATGGTGATCTGCTGGCTGCTGCTCAGCTCAGCCCATTCAGGGGGGACCCTGGTCAGGCTCGGACCTGTCCCTCCACAGTCCGTGTTGGTGTGTCGCTTTTCCCCAGCGCTGCTGATGTCGTCTGTGCCACCTGAGGCGGCCCGCCATAGGGCCGGTAGTCATGTGTCGGTTGTGAGAGCCTCGGTATGTCTGTGCGGGTGCTTCTGCGGGCGGGACATGTGTGGCTGGCGGGAAGTACCTGGATTTCAGTTGCAGCTAGAGTGCTGCAAAGTGGCTGTCCAACTAGAGTAGCATTCCAGATCTCTCCCCCTGGTGTATCTGGGAGCACACAGCCGCCATTTTGGATACCCTGTTCATTCCTGCAGCTTGTGTTATGGCATTACCGCAAGTCTCCCGCAGTTGTGAGTAGCCCTTCTGGTGGGGACCGGGATAACCCCCACCGGTCCAAAGAGGGGGGGGACGTGGCAGCATAGAGAGTTCAGTCTTGAGGGGTGCTCTGCATGGAAAAGAAGAGTGGCCGCCTCTCCTGTCCAGAGATTCCACTAGGCCTCACCTGGTTCCTCGGGAAAAACAGCTGTGGCCTTCACAGGGTACACAAAGTTCGGCGGAGTTCAGGTAAATCCCTGAGGATGCTTAGGGACAGATCCCGAAGACGGTATGTTGCAGGGGAAAACAAATAGCGGAGGAGCACTTTCAAGATGTGTCCACCCGCCAGGATAGTTAGGCCCCGCCCCTCACCCATTCTGTTTAAGTGCACTAATACATATTAAATATCATTTTAAAGGCAAAATAAGGTTTGTTGTGATACCCTATATCTATATATAACATAATTTTAAGTGTACATAGAATATTTAAAATATTAAATTTAACCAACACATTTTTCTCAGTTTTACATATAATCACTTCTACACAAGGGAAACTAAAGAAAACTAACTCAAAGTAGATTCCCTAAAATCCTGATTGTTAAATTGGCCAATATGTGTAGTATTTCAATTATTTTTAGAAATTTGATTTTTTTTTTTTTTTTTTTTTGCAAGGAGTGAATTACATAGAAACATAGAAACATAGAATGTGACGGCAGATAAGAACCATTCGGCCCATCTAGTCTGCCCAGTTTTCTAAATACTTTCATTAGTCCCTGGCCTTATCTTATAGTTAGGATAGCCTTATGCCTATCCCACGCATGCTTAAACTCCTTTACTGTGTTAACCTCTACCACTTCAGCTGGAAGGCTATTCCATGCATCCACTACCCTCTCAGTAAAGTAATACTTCCTGGTATTATTTTTAAACCTTTGTCCCTCTAATTTAAGACTATGTCCTCTTGTTGTGGTAGTTTTTCTTCTTTTAAATATAGTCTCCTCCTTTACTGTGTTGATTCCCTTTATGTATTTAAATGTTTCTATCATATCCCCCCTGTCTCGTCTTTCCTCCAAGCTATACATGTTAAGATCCTTCAACCTTTCCTGGTAAGTTTTATCCTGCAATCCATGAACCAGTTTAGTAGCCCTTCTTTGAACTCTCTCTAAGGTATCAATATCCTTCTGAAGATAGGGTCTCCAGTACTGTGTACAGTACTCCAAGTGAGGTCTCACCAGTGTTCTGTACAATGGCATGAGCACTTCCCTCTTTCTACTGCTAATACCTCTCCCTATACAACCAAGCATTCTGCTAGCATTTCCTGCTGCTCTATTACATTGTCTGCCTACCTTTAAGTCATCAGAAATAATCACCCCTAAATCCCTTTCCTCAGATGTTGAGGTTAGGACTCTATCAAATATTTTGTACTCTACCCTTGGGTTTTTACGTCCAAGATGCATTATCTTGCACTTATCCACATTAAATGTCAGTTGCCACAACTCTGACCATTTTTCTAGTTTACCTAAATCATTTTCCATTTGGCTTATCCCTCCTGGAACATCAACCCTGTTACATATCTTAGTATCATCCGCAAAAAGACACACCTTACCATCAAGACCTTCTGCAATATCACTAATAAAAATATTAAAGAGAATGGGTCCAAGTACAGATCCCTGAGGTACCCCACTGGTGACAAGCCCAAGCTTCGAATATACTCCATTGACTACAACCCTCTGTTGCCTGTCACTCAGCCACTGCCTTACCCATTCAACAATATTCGAATCCAAACTCAAAGATTGTAGTTTATTGATAAGCCTTCTATGTGCAACAGTGTCAAAAGCCTTACTGAAATCTAAGTAAGCAATGTCTACTGCACCACCCTGATCTATAATTTTAGTTACCCAATCAAAAAAATCAATAAGATTAGTTTGGCATGATCTCCCTGAAGTAAACCCATGTTGTCTCTGGTCTTGAAATCCATGTGTTTTTAGATGTTCAACAATCCTATCCTTTAACATGGTTTCCATCACTTTCCCCACTACTGAAGTAAGGCTTACTGGCCTATAGTTGCCCGACTCCTCCCTATTACCTTTCTTGTGAATGGGCACAACATTCGCTAACTTCCAATCTTCTGGGACTACTCCTGTTTTCAATGATTGGTTAAATAAATCTGTTAATGGTTTTGCTAGTACACCACTAAGCTCTTTTAATAGCTTTGGGTGTATTCCATCAGGTCCCATTGACTTATTTGTCTTTACTTTTGACAGTTGAAATAGAACCTCTTCCTCTGTAAACTCACGTGTAATAAATGACTCATTTATCCTTTTTGTTAACAGAGGTCCCTTTCCTTCATTTTCATCTGTAAATACCGAACAAAAATATTCATTGAGGCAGTCAGCTAGACCTTTATCCTCATCTACATACCTTCCTTCTTTTGTTTTTAATCTAACTAATCCTTGTTTTACTTTTCTTTTCTCATTTATGTATCTAAAAAAAGTTTTGTCCCCCTTTTTTACTGACTGTGCTATTTTCTCTTCTGTGTGGGATTTGGAAGCTCTTATAACTTGCTTAGCCTCTTTCTGCCTAATCTTATAGGTCATTCTGTCTTCCTCACTCTGGTTTTTTTTATAATTACTAAATGCTAACTTTTTGTTTTTTACTATTTTGGCCACATCTGCGGAGTACCACAGTGGTTTCTTGAATTTTTTGCTTTTACTGACAAGCCTAATGCAATTTTCTGTTGCCTTCAGTAGTGCAACTTTTAAATAATCCCATTTATTTTGGACTCCATATAAATTGCTCCAGTCTGATAATGACTCCTTTACACATATTCTAATTTTAGAAAAGTCTGTTTTTCTAAAGTCTAAAACTTTTGTTTTTGTGTGGTGTGACTCAGTCACTGTTCTTATATTAAACCACACTGACTGATGATCACTGGATCCTAAACTTTCACCTACAGTAATATCTGATACCAAATCTCCATTTGTTAACACTAAATCTAGTATGGCCTCTTTACGAGTTGGCTCCTCAACGACTTGTTTTAGAGACAATCCCAGTAGGGAGTTTAGAATATGTGTGCTCCTGGCACAAGTAGCTATTTTTGTTTTCCAATTCACATCAGGAAGATTAAAGTCACCCATGATGATAACTTCCCCCTTCATTGTCATTTTAGCTATTTCTTCAACTAGTAGATTATCTAACTCTTCAATTTGTCCTGGGGGCCTATAAATCACACCTACACGAGTTACTGTGTGATTACCAAATTCTAACGTAACCCAAACGGACTCTATGTTCGCCTCACTAACCTTTATTAGGCTAGATTTTATGCTATCCTTTACATACAGGGCCACCCCTCCCCCTTTCTTGCCTTCCCTGTCTTTTCTATATAAAGAGTACCCTGGTATTGCTATGTCCCAGTCATTTTTCTCATTATACCATGTCTCGGTAACAGCGACTAAATCTACACTATCAGTTGCCATTATTGCCACAAGTTCATGTATCTTATTCCCTAAACTGCAAGCATTTGTAGACATGACTCTAAGCTTATCATTTTTTAACACACTTGCTACAGGCACCTTCTGTCCTTGTTTTGGGGGACAATTGGATTGATGTTTTATCACCCTTTTGCCCCCCCCTCCTAGTTTAAAAACATCCTAGCAAAACCTCTGAACTGCTCACTGAGAACATTTGTTCCCTTTTGAGAAAGATGCAAACCATCTTTTTTGTACAGTTTATTTCCATTCCAAACAGAGCTACCATGAGCAATAAAGCCAAATCCTTGCTCCCGACACCATTCACCAAGCCACAAGTTAAAGTCCCTAATACGCATCCGCCTGTCGTTCTGAGTGTTATGCACAGGCAGAACTTCAGAGAATGACAGTGTGGAAGCAACCTGCCGTATATCATTGGCAAAAACACTAAAAACTTCCTTAACCTCTGAAACCTCATTGCAAGCCAAGTCATTTGTCCCTAAATGGACAAGTACATCCAATTCCCCTTCCTGCTTTGCTTGCTTAACAATATTACAGATACGTCTCCTGTCTCTGTGAGCAGTAGCTCCGGGAAGACACCTCACAAGACCACCATTGTCCATCTCCACACCTCTTATGATGGAATCCCCCAACAACAACTGCTTTCTATTAGGCCTCACCATAGTCTTCAAGCCTCTCTGCACAACACCACTAGCCTCAGTGCCTCTCTGCACAACACCACTAGCCTCAGTGCCTCTCTGCACAACACCACTAGCCTCAGTGCCTCTCTGCACAACACCACTAGCCTCAGTGCCTCTCTGCACAACACCACTAGCCTCAGTGCCTCTCTGCACAACACCACTAGCCTCAGTGCCTCTCTGCACAACACCACTAGCCTCAGTGCCTCTCTGCACAACACCACTAGCCTCAGTGCCTCTCTGCACAACACCACTAGCCTCAGTGCCTCTCTGCACAACACCACTAGCCTCAGTGCCTCTCTGCACAACACCACTAGCCTCAGTGCCTCTCTGCACAACACCACTAGCCTCAGTGCCTCTCTGCACAACACCACTAGCCTCAGTGCCTCTCTGCACAACACCACTAGCCTCAGTTCCTCTCTGCACAACACCACTAGCCTCAGTGCCTCTCTGCACAACACCACTAGCCTCAGTGCCTCTCTGCACAACACCACTAGTCTCAGTGCCTCTCTGCACAACACCACTAGCCTCAGTGCCTCTCTGCACAACACCACTAGCCTCAGTGCCTCTCTGCACAACACCACTAGCCTCAGTGCCTCTCTGCACAACACCACTAGCCTCAGTGCCTCTCTGCACAACACCACTAGCCTCAGTGCCTCTCTGCACAACACCACTAGCCTCAGTGCCTCTCTGCACAACACCACTAGCCTCAGTGCCTCTCTGCACAACACCACTAGCCTCAGTGCCTCTCTGCACAACACCACTAGCCTCAGTGCCTCTCTGCACAACACCACTAGCCTCAGTGCCTCTCTGCACAACACCACTAGCCTCAGTGCCTCTCTGCACAACACCACTAGCCTCAGTGCCTATCTCCAGGACACCACTACACTCTGAAAGTGCAGAAAATGAATTATGTAGAACAACAGACTGTGCAATATGCCTTTTATCCACAACTCCAAGTCTACCAGATCCTACAGTAATCCATCTGCCATTCCTAGTATGTCTCTGCGGCAATGGCTTTGCAGCAGTTCCAGCCTGAATTTGTTTACCAGATAATTTACAAATCTCAGACTTCAAAAATACAATCTCCTGCCGCAAGATAGAGAACTGTCTACAGATTAGACAACAACCAAACTTCCAAAAAGTGGAACGTGAAACAAATGCAAAGCAACTATTACACTGAACTAAGTCTGCCATTCCAATGAGGCGAATAATTTAAATCAAACAAATTTTACCTTTTTTTTTTTTATTTGTCCTCCTGGATACCTCAGATTACCTCCTGTTTATCTCCAGAATATCTCCAACCACACACACACTTAGAAGCAACACTTAGATGAAGCAACCAAGCTCTATTAGCCAAGCTAATGACAACTACCCTTATATACTCCTAAAATCACCTCCCACTAGGAATGTTTAACACCTGGGTAGGCCTCTGCTTATTAGCAAACAATAGCTAATTTAAATAGCAATCAATAGCAAGTAGCTACCTAATCCAATCAAATGCCTTATAATTACCAACAGGAAATCAAACCTTGTGCAGTCAGTAACCTTTTCCTACAGATGAATCTTACCTGTAACAGTAAAAAAGAACTCTTAGCACAACTATTAGACAGTTGAAGCTTCTGTAAAACTCTCCAGAATATCTCCAACCACACACACACTTAGAAGCAACACTTAGATGAAGCAACCAAGCTCTATTAGCCAAGCTAATGACAACTACCCTTATATACTCCTAAAATCACCTCCCACTAGGAATGTTTAACACCTGGGTAGGCCTCTGCTTATTAGCAAACAATAGCTAATTTAAATAGCAATCAATAGCAAGTAGCTACCTAATCCAATCAAATGCCTTATAATTACCAACAGGAAATCAAACCTTGTGCAGTCAGTAACCTTTTCCTACAGATGAATCTTACCTGTAACAGTAAAAAAGAACTCTTAGCACAACTATTAGACAGTTGAAGCTTCTGTAAAACTCTCCAGAATATCTCCAACCACACACACACTTAGAAGCAACACTTAGATGAAGCAACCAAGCTCTATTAGCCAAGCTAATGACAACTACCCTTATATACTCCTAAAATCACCTCCCACTAGGAATGTTTAACACCTGGGTAGGCCTCTGCTTATTAGCAAACAATAGCTAATTTAAATAGCAATCAATAGCAAGTAGCTACCTAATCCAATCAAATGCCTTATAATTACCAACAGGAAATCAAACCTTGTGCAGTCAGTAACCTTTTCCTACAGATGAATCTTACCTGTAACAGTAAAAAAGAACTCTTAGCACAACTATTAGACAGTTGAAGCTTCTGTAAAACTCTCCAGAATATCTCCAACCACACACACACTTAGAAGCAACACTTAGATGAAGCAACCAAGCTCTATTAGCCAAGCTAATGACAACTACCCTTATATACTCCTAAAATCACCTCCCACTAGGAATGTTTAACACCTGGGTAGGCCTCTGCTTATTAGCAAACAATAGCTAATTTAAATAGCAATCAATAGCAAGTAGCTACCTAATCCAATCAAATGCCTTATAATTACCAACAGGAAATCAAACCTTGTGCAGTCAGTAACCTTTTCCTACAGATGAATCTTACCTGTAACAGTAAAAAAGAACTCTTAGCACAACTATTAGACAGTTGAAGCTTCTGTAAAACTCTCCAGAATATCTCCAACCACACACACACTTAGAAGCAACACTTAGATGAAGCAACCAAGCTCTATTAGCCAAGCTAATGACAACTACCCTTATATACTCCTAAAATCACCTCCCACTAGGAATGTTTAACACCTGGGTAGGCCTCTGCTTATTAGCAAACAATAGCTAATTTAAATAGCAATCAATAGCAAGTAGCTACCTAATCCAATCAAATGCCTTATAATTACCAACAGGAAATCAAACCTTGTGCAGTCAGTAACCTTTTCCTACAGATGAATCTTACCTGTAACAGTAAAAAAGAACTCTTAGCACAACTATTAGACAGTTGAAGCTTCTGTAAAACTCTCCAGAATATCTCCAACCACACACACACTTAGAAGCAACACTTAGATGAAGCAACCAAGCTCTATTAGCCAAGCTAATGACAACTACCCTTATATACTCCTAAAATCACCTCCCACTAGGAATGTTTAACACCTGGGTAGGCCTCTGCTTATTAGCAAACAATAGCTAATTTAAATAGCAATCAATAGCAAGTAGCTACCTAATCCAATCAAATGCCTTATAATTACCAACAGGAAATCAAACCTTGTGCAGTCAGTAACCTTTTCCTACAGATGAATCTTACCTGTAACAGTAAAAAAGAACTCTTAGCACAACTATTAGACAGTTGAAGCTTCTGTAAAACTCTCCAGAATATCTCCAACCACACACACACTTAGAAGCAACACTTAGATGAAGCAACCAAGCTCTATTAGCCAAGCTAATGACAACTACCCTTATATACTCCTAAAATCACCTCCCACTAGGAATGTTTAACACCTGGGTAGGCCTCTGCTTATTAGCAAACAATAGCTAATTTAAATAGCAATCAATAGCAAGTAGCTACCTAATCCAATCAAATGCCTTATAATTACCAACAGGAAATCAAACCTTGTGCAGTCAGTAACCTTTTCCTACAGATGAATCTTACCTGTAACAGTAAAAAAGAACTCTTAGCACAACTATTAGACAGTTGAAGCTTCTGTAAAACTCTCCAGAATATCTCCAACCACACACACACTTAGAAGCAACACTTAGATGAAGCAACCAAGCTCTATTAGCCAAGCTAATGACAACTACCCT
This sequence comes from Pelobates fuscus, assembly GCF_036172605.1. NCBI lineage: Eukaryota > Metazoa > Chordata > Amphibia > Anura > Pelobatidae > Pelobates > Pelobates fuscus. The sequence continues at coordinate 132,471,327 of NC_086321.1, forward strand.
TATATACTCCTAAAATCACCTCCCACTAGGAATGTTTAACACCTGGGTAGGCCTCTGCTTATTAGCAAACAATAGCTAATTTAAATAGCAATCAATAGCAAGTAGCTACCTAATCCAATCAAATGCCTTATAATTACCAACAGGAAATCAAACCTTGTGCAGTCAGTAACCTTTTCCTACAGATGAATCTTACCTGTAACAGTAAAAAAGAACTCTTAGCACAACTATTAGACAGTTGAAGCTTCTGTAAAACTCTCCAGAATATCTCCAACCACACACACACTTAGAAGCAACACTTAGATGAAGCAACCAAGCTCTATTAGCCAAGCTAATGACAACTACCCTTATATACTCCTAAAATCACCTCCCACTAGGAATGTTTAACACCTGGGTAGGCCTCTGCTTATTAGCAAACAATAGCTAATTTAAATAGCAATCAATAGCAAGTAGCTACCTAATCCAATCAAATGCCTTATAATTACCAACAGGAAATCAAACCTTGTGCAGTCAGTAACCTTTTCCTACAGATGAATCTTACCTGTAACAGTAAAAAAGAACTCTTAGCACAACTATTAGACAGTTGAAGCTTCTGTAAAACTCTCCAGAATATCTCCAACCACACACACACTTAGAAGCAACACTTAGATGAAGCAACCAAGCTCTATTAGCCAAGCTAATGACAACTACCCTTATATACTCCTAAAATCACCTCCCACTAGGAATGTTTAACACCTGGGTAGGCCTCTGCTTATTAGCAAACAATAGCTAATTTAAATAGCAATCAATAGCAAGTAGCTACCTAATCCAATCAAATGCCTTATAATTACCAACAGGAAATCAAACCTTGTGCAGTCAGTAACCTTTTCCTACAGATGAATCTTACCTGTAACAGTAAAAAAGAACTCTTAGCACAACTATTAGACAGTTGAAGCTTCTGTAAAACTCTCCAGAATATCTCCAACCACACACACACTTAGAAGCAACACTTAGATGAAGCAACCAAGCTCTATTAGCCAAGCTAATGACAACTACCCTTATATACTCCTAAAATCACCTCCCACTAGGAATGTTTAACACCTGGGTAGGCCTCTGCTTATTAGCAAACAATAGCTAATTTAAATAGCAATCAATAGCAAGTAGCTACCTAATCCAATCAAATGCCTTATAATTACCAACAGGAAATCAAACCTTGTGCAGTCAGTAACCTTTTCCTACAGATGAATCTTACCTGTAACAGTAAAAAAGAACTCTTAGCACAACTATTAGACAGTTGAAGCTTCTGTAAAACTCTCCAGAATATCTCCAACCACACACACACTTAGAAGCAACACTTAGATGAAGCAACCAAGCTCTATTAGCCAAGCTAATGACAACTACCCTTATATACTCCTAAAATCACCTCCCACTAGGAATGTTTAACACCTGGGTAGGCCTCTGCTTATTAGCAAACAATAGCTAATTTAAATAGCAATCAATAGCAAGTAGCTACCTAATCCAATCAAATGCCTTATAATTACCAACAGGAAATCAAACCTTGTGCAGTCAGTAACCTTTTCCTACAGATGAATCTTACCTGTAACAGTAAAAAAGAACTCTTAGCACAACTATTAGACAGTTGAAGCTTCTGTAAAACTCTCCAGAATATCTCCAACCACACACACACTTAGAAGCAACACTTAGATGAAGCAACCAAGCTCTATTAGCCAAGCTAATGACAACTACCCTTATATACTCCTAAAATCACCTCCCACTAGGAATGTTTAACACCTGGGTAGGCCTCTGCTTATTAGCAAACAATAGCTAATTTAAATAGCAATCAATAGCAAGTAGCTACCTAATCCAATCAAATGCCTTATAATTACCAACAGGAAATCAAACCTTGTGCAGTCAGTAACCTTTTCCTACAGATGAATCTTACCTGTAACAGTAAAAAAGAACTCTTAGCACAACTATTAGACAGTTGAAGCTTCTGTAAAACTCTCCAGAATATCTCCAACCACACACACACTTAGAAGCAACACTTAGATGAAGCAACCAAGCTCTATTAGCCAAGCTAATGACAACTACCCTTATATACTCCTAAAATCACCTCCCACTAGGAATGTTTAACACCTGGGTAGGCCTCTGCTTATTAGCAAACAATAGCTAATTTAAATAGCAATCAATAGCAAGTAGCTACCTAATCCAATCAAATGCCTTATAATTACCAACAGGAAATCAAACCTTGTGCAGTCAGTAACCTTTTCCTACAGATGAATCTTACCTGTAACAGTAAAAAAGAACTCTTAGCACAACTATTAGACAGTTGAAGCTTCTGTAAAACTCTCCAGAATATCTCCAACCACACACACACTTAGAAGCAACACTTAGATGAAGCAACCAAGCTCTATTAGCCAAGCTAATGACAACTACCCTTATATACTCCTAAAATCACCTCCCACTAGGAATGTTTAACACCTGGGTAGGCCTCTGCTTATTAGCAAACAATAGCTAATTTAAATAGCAATCAATAGCAAGTAGCTACCTAATCCAATCAAATGCCTTATAATTACCAACAGGAAATCAAACCTTGTGCAGTCAGTAACCTTTTCCTACAGATGAATCTTACCTGTAACAGTAAAAAAGAACTCTTAGCACAACTATTAGACAGTTGAAGCTTCTGTAAAACTCTCCAGAATATCTCCAACCACACACACACTTAGAAGCAACACTTAGATGAAGCAACCAAGCTCTATTAGCCAAGCTAATGACAACTACCCTTATATACTCCTAAAATCACCTCCCACTAGGAATGTTTAACACCTGGGTAGGCCTCTGCTTATTAGCAAACAATAGCTAATTTAAATAGCAATCAATAGCAAGTAGCTACCTAATCCAATCAAATGCCTTATAATTACCAACAGGAAATCAAACCTTGTGCAGTCAGTAACCTTTTCCTACAGATGAATCTTACCTGTAACAGTAAAAAAGAACTCTTAGCACAACTATTAGACAGTTGAAGCTTCTGTAAAACTCTCCAGAATATCTCCAACCACACACACACTTAGAAGCAACACTTAGATGAAGCAACCAAGCTCTATTAGCCAAGCTAATGACAACTACCCTTATATACTCCTAAAATCACCTCCCACTAGGAATGTTTAACACCTGGGTAGGCCTCTGCTTATTAGCAAACAATAGCTAATTTAAATAGCAATCAATAGCAAGTAGCTACCTAATCCAATCAAATGCCTTATAATTACCAACAGGAAATCAAACCTTGTGCAGTCAGTAACCTTTTCCTACAGATGAATCTTACCTGTAACAGTAAAAAAGAACTCTTAGCACAACTATTAGACAGTTGAAGCTTCTGTAAAACTCTCCAGAATATCTCCAACCACACACACACTTAGAAGCAACACTTAGATGAAGCAACCAAGCTCTATTAGCCAAGCTAATGACAACTACCCTTATATACTCCTAAAATCACCTCCCACTAGGAATGTTTAACACCTGGGTAGGCCTCTGCTTATTAGCAAACAATAGCTAATTTAAATAGCAATCAATAGCAAGTAGCTACCTAATCCAATCAAATGCCTTATAATTACCAACAGGAAATCAAACCTTGTGCAGTCAGTAACCTTTTCCTACAGATGAATCTTACCTGTAACAGTAAAAAAGAACTCTTAGCACAACTATTAGACAGTTGAAGCTTCTGTAAAACTCTCCAGAATATCTCCAACCACACACACACTTAGAAGCAACACTTAGATGAAGCAACCAAGCTCTATTAGCCAAGCTAATGACAACTACCCTTATATACTCCTAAAATCACCTCCCACTAGGAATGTTTAACACCTGGGTAGGCCTCTGCTTATTAGCAAACAATAGCTAATTTAAATAGCAATCAATAGCAAGTAGCTACCTAATCCAATCAAATGCCTTATAATTACCAACAGGAAATCAAACCTTGTGCAGTCAGTAACCTTTTCCTACAGATGAATCTTACCTGTAACAGTAAAAAAGAACTCTTAGCACAACTATTAGACAGTTGAAGCTTCTGTAAAACTCTCCAGAATATCTCCAACCACACACACACTTAGAAGCAACACTTAGATGAAGCAACCAAGCTCTATTAGCCAAGCTAATGACAACTACCCTTATATACTCCTAAAATCACCTCCCACTAGGAATGTTTAACACCTGGGTAGGCCTCTGCTTATTAGCAAACAATAGCTAATTTAAATAGCAATCAATAGCAAGTAGCTACCTAATCCAATCAAATGCCTTATAATTACCAACAGGAAATCAAACCTTGTGCAGTCAGTAACCTTTTCCTACAGATGAATCTTACCTGTAACAGTAAAAAAGAACTCTTAGCACAACTATTAGACAGTTGAAGCTTCTGTAAAACTCTCCAGAATATCTCCAACCACACACACACTTAGAAGCAACACTTAGATGAAGCAACCAAGCTCTATTAGCCAAGCTAATGACAACTACCCTTATATACTCCTAAAATCACCTCCCACTAGGAATGTTTAACACCTGGGTAGGCCTCTGCTTATTAGCAAACAATAGCTAATTTAAATAGCAATCAATAGCAAGTAGCTACCTAATCCAATCAAATGCCTTATAATTACCAACAGGAAATCAAACCTTGTGCAGTCAGTAACCTTTTCCTACAGATGAATCTTACCTGTAACAGTAAAAAAGAACTCTTAGCACAACTATTAGACAGTTGAAGCTTCTGTAAAACTCTCCAGAATATCTCCAACCACACACACACTTAGAAGCAACACTTAGATGAAGCAACCAAGCTCTATTAGCCAAGCTAATGACAACTACCCTTATATACTCCTAAAATCACCTCCCACTAGGAATGTTTAACACCTGGGTAGGCCTCTGCTTATTAGCAAACAATAGCTAATTTAAATAGCAATCAATAGCAAGTAGCTACCTAATCCAATCAAATGCCTTATAATTACCAACAGGAAATCAAACCTTGTGCAGTCAGTAACCTTTTCCTACAGATGAATCTTACCTGTAACAGTAAAAAAGAACTCTTAGCACAACTATTAGACAGTTGAAGCTTCTGTAAAACTCTCCAGAATATCTCCAACCACACACACACTTAGAAGCAACACTTAGATGAAGCAACCAAGCTCTATTAGCCAAGCTAATGACAACTACCCTTATATACTCCTAAAATCACCTCCCACTAGGAATGTTTAACACCTGGGTAGGCCTCTGCTTATTAGCAAACAATAGCTAATTTAAATAGCAATCAATAGCAAGTAGCTACCTAATCCAATCAAATGCCTTATAATTACCAACAGGAAATCAAACCTTGTGCAGTCAGTAACCTTTTCCTACAGATGAATCTTACCTGTAACAGTAAAAAAGAACTCTTAGCACAACTATTAGACAGTTGAAGCTTCTGTAAAACTCTCCAGAATATCTCCAACCACACACACACTTAGAAGCAACACTTAGATGAAGCAACCAAGCTCTATTAGCCAAGCTAATGACAACTACCCTTATATACTCCTAAAATCACCTCCCACTAGGAATGTTTAACACCTGGGTAGGCCTCTGCTTATTAGCAAACAATAGCTAATTTAAATAGCAATCAATAGCAAGTAGCTACCTAATCCAATCAAATGCCTTATAATTACCAACAGGAAATCAAACCTTGTGCAGTCAGTAACCTTTTCCTACAGATGAATCTTACCTGTAACAGTAAAAAAGAACTCTTAGCACAACTATTAGACAGTTGAAGCTTCTGTAAAACTCTCCAGAATATCTCCAACCACACACACACTTAGAAGCAACACTTAGATGAAGCAACCAAGCTCTATTAGCCAAGCTAATGACAACTACCCTTATATACTCCTAAAATCACCTCCCACTAGGAATGTTTAACACCTGGGTAGGCCTCTGCTTATTAGCAAACAATAGCTAATTTAAATAGCAATCAATAGCAAGTAGCTACCTAATCCAATCAAATGCCTTATAATTACCAACAGGAAATCAAACCTTGTGCAGTCAGTAACCTTTTCCTACAGATGAATCTTACCTGTAACAGTAAAAAAGAACTCTTAGCACAACTATTAGACAGTTGAAGCTTCTGTAAAACTCTCCAGAATATCTCCAACCACACACACACTTAGAAGCAACACTTAGATGAAGCAACCAAGCTCTATTAGCCAAGCTAATGACAACTACCCTTATATACTCCTAAAATCACCTCCCACTAGGAATGTTTAACACCTGGGTAGGCCTCTGCTTATTAGCAAACAATAGCTAATTTAAATAGCAATCAATAGCAAGTAGCTACCTAATCCAATCAAATGCCTTATAATTACCAACAGGAAATCAAACCTTGTGCAGTCAGTAACCTTTTCCTACAGATGAATCTTACCTGTAACAGTAAAAAAGAACTCTTAGCACAACTATTAGACAGTTGAAGCTTCTGTAAAACTCTCCAGAATATCTCCAACCACACACACACTTAGAAGCAACACTTAGATGAAGCAACCAAGCTCTATTAGCCAAGCTAATGACAACTACCCTTATATACTCCTAAAATCACCTCCCACTAGGAATGTTTAACACCTGGGTAGGCCTCTGCTTATTAGCAAACAATAGCTAATTTAAATAGCAATCAATAGCAAGTAGCTACCTAATCCAATCAAATGCCTTATAATTACCAACAGGAAATCAAACCTTGTGCAGTCAGTAACCTTTTCCTACAGATGAATCTTACCTGTAACAGTAAAAAAGAACTCTTAGCACAACTATTAGACAGTTGAAGCTTCTGTAAAACTCTCCAGAATATCTCCAACCACACACACACTTAGAAGCAACACTTAGATGAAGCAACCAAGCTCTATTAGCCAAGCTAATGACAACTACCCTTATATACTCCTAAAATCACCTCCCACTAGGAATGTTTAACACCTGGGTAGGCCTCTGCTTATTAGCAAACAATAGCTAATTTAAATAGCAATCAATAGCAAGTAGCTACCTAATCCAATCAAATGCCTTATAATTACCAACAGGAAATCAAACCTTGTGCAGTCAGTAACCTTTTCCTACAGATGAATCTTACCTGTAACAGTAAAAAAGAACTCTTAGCACAACTATTAGACAGTTGAAGCTTCTGTAAAACTCTCCAGAATATCTCCAACCACACACACACTTAGAAGCAACACTTAGATGAAGCAACCAAGCTCTATTAGCCAAGCTAATGACAACTACCCTTATATACTCCTAAAATCACCTCCCACTAGGAATGTTTAACACCTGGGTAGGCCTCTGCTTATTAGCAAACAATAGCTAATTTAAATAGCAATCAATAGCAAGTAGCTACCTAATCCAATCAAATGCCTTATAATTTTATTAAAGACCCGGAGGCTCCTATTATGCTGCACTCTTTCTTTATTTCCCTCAGCAGCAAAGAAACATTATTGAAAAAAAACATTAAAACAGGTCTGCCTTCCAACAGGCAATGTCCGCCTAGCAACATGATCATCCAATCAGCGACATCCTTTCCCTATAGCTGGCTGAGTGTTGATGACCATTCCTCTCTTTCTTTGCTGCTTTCCCTCAGATAAGTAGTTCTCTCACAGTTCTCCAACTGTGGGATACTCTAATGCTTATTATAATTGATTTACTATTTGTAATATTGGTACTTTAATTGTATGTAATTGTTTTTGCTATTACTGTATTACTTATTTAATTATATGTAATAGTACCCTGTACCTTTATTGGTACTAATTAGAATCATGTTTCAATACTTCTCCTTTATTCAGGACTTAACCCTGTAGTGGGTGCCCTGATTGCAGGACTTTACAATCCTGGTTACCACTTAACAAATACCCGCTAAATTTTCGCGGGCATCTGACCCGACCGCGCATGCGCGCCTTATCAGGCAAGCCCCAGCGGGAATCCTCCGGTCCGGCTGTATGCCGCGGTCGGATTTAATTCTGACCGCGTTGTCAGCCGCACACCACCTCTCTCTCCCCTGCGGCCGGGTAATTAACAGTACCGCGATCGGCGGTTACCAGCTCTGTCGTTCTCTCCGCGGCGGCCATCTTTTTGGTTTCCGTCGTCGCGGCGGCCATTTTCTTCTGGATTTTTCCCGCCCTTTAACTCTGGAACGCCCACTCCATCCCTTGATCGGAGTTGGTGTCCAGTATTAGTGGCGGACGGTCCCCCCTTTCCCCTGCTCTCTATTATTTGATAATAATTGTGAGTAATTTGTATTTGCCTGTTTTTACAGTATCGTGTATCTGCTAGTTTTTTCTGGGTTACTTAACCCTGATCTAAACTTAGTATTAAAGTAATTTAACAATTTTCTGCCTGTCATTACAATTGCAATAATGCAATCCCCTAATGATTTACCTGGTCCCTCAGGTACAAAAGCTAACCCTCAAACAGCCTTGGGTTTTCCCCCTGTAGTTTCTGGGGATGAATTGGATTTCCCAGCATCAGAGGAAATTCAGGCTATTATGGACACTACTGTGTCCAAGTCTGTCTCTAAAGCCCTGGCATCTGCCATGGACATTATGTCTTCCTCCATATCCAAATCATTTACCCAAGCATTAAGGCAGGCCCAACAAATGGTCCCTCCGACCGCCATGCCAGTCGCGATACCATCCACTTCTCACCCACCACGCCCCGGCCGCAAAGCCTCGGCAAAAATAAAGCACTCCTCCAAACCAATGATGGACAGAAAAACACCTGTCACAGATGGCGCGAATATTAATCCACCGCGCAAAAGAGCCTCTAGCCGGGCAAAAGCGGCTAGACAATGGAAGTGGGCTAAAGCCCAACCTGAATCCACTGAGTCAGAACTCAGTTCAGATGAGGAGAGTGCCCCTGACATAGCCTCAGATCAATCTAATGATTCGTCCGACTTAGATTCGGACTACGGAATGGATGAGGAGTTTAATCCCTCCAATAAAATAGATAACACTGGCACGTCCAGTTCTGATTTGAACAAACAGGGAAAAATCCTTGACCCACAGGGCGAACCATTGTTCGAGCCGGATGATTTACGTCATCCCCGCTCCGCAGAATGGTCACCGGCAGACCATGTGGCGCAATATGTTGCTTCACGGATTCGTAAGCCTTTAGACAAGGCAACACGAAATAAGCTGAGGGCCGAATGCCCACGCCCAACCGTACCAGACGAGGTCGGTAAGACACCCCAAGTCGACCCAAAAATCATACAATTTCTGAGCAAAACGGGTTGGAAACCTAAGAAAGGCTTAGACTTTTCGCTCTATAATTGCCAAGACAAAGTCTTGGATATCTTAGGTCCAGCAACAAAAATTTTTGAAGCCGTGGAGGAATCCTTGGCGCAAGACGAGGCTTTAGACCGCCTCACTATTAGAGGTTGGATTCAGAGGGTGATATGCCTCATAGGCAATGCCAATACAGCTCTTGCTACAGAGCGTCGCAAATCTATACTGATTAAAATAGAGCCCAAACTCGTAAATATGGCTATTACTGAACCAGGAGCCCAAGCAAAAGGGTATCTTTTTGGAGAGTCTTTTGTGAAAGACCTGGGCTCATATGTCCAAACATTCACGGCCTTGGACAAGGCACAATCAAATCTAAAGAGGGTGTTCCACCCAAAGGTTTTTGTTGGGGCCGGCAGAACAAGGGGCCGTCTGTCCGGCAGAGTCAATAGAGGCTCGCGCCCGAGCCGAGGCTCCTATTTGGGGAGAACCCCCTTTCCTGACCAGAGGTCCACTCCGACCTTCTTCCCCCAACGAGGCAGACCTTGGGTGTCGAGAGGTGCACGAGGCGCTCCTTCAGGAAGACGTCCTTACGGTAAGCTACCTTCCTCAATTTTCTTCACATGTGGCGATAGGGGGCAGACTCACACATTTTTCCCACGTCTGGGCTCTAATTACGTCAGATGTGTGGATCCTCAAGGCAGTCCAAGGGTATCTCATAGATTTTGTATCCCTGCCTACTCAACTCTCCCCACCCAGGGAGATTGTTTTTTCCCCAATAGACATGACCCTCGTCTCCGAGGAAGTTCGAGATTTGGCACTCAAAGGTGCTATTCAAGAAATCCCTATGTGTACCCCGGGTTTTGTGAGCAACTTATTTATTGTCCCCAAAAAAGGGGGCGGATCCCGCCCGGTCATCAATCTCAAACATTTAAACACCTACGTAACCTACCATCACTTCAAGATGGAAGGCATCCATTGCCTACGGGATCTGCTCCAGCCAGCGGACTGGATGGTCAAACTCGACCTAAGAGACGCGTACCTCACAGTACCCATTGCGCAGGCACACCAAAACTTTCTGCAATTCACATGGCAGGGAAGGAAATGGCGGTTCCGCTGCCGTCCCTTCGGGCTCTCTTCCGCACCTTGGTGTTTCACCAAGCTCATGAAGCCCGTTATCGCACTATTACGCAGTCGGGGGATTCGTCTAATCATATACTTAGACGACATCCTGCTGTTATCCCAGTCAGTATCCCTACTCCATATTCACCTCGGTTGGACCACAACCTTGCTACAGAATCTGGGCTTCATTATAAATTGGGAAAAGTCCATCCTAGTCCCCACTCAACAAATAGAGTTCCTAGGACTCCTGGTGGACTCAGAAACGCAAACATTGCATTTACCAACCTCCAAGATGAGAAATATCAAGAAAGAGATAAGACGAGTTCTTACCTTTCCGCAAATATCGCTCAAACACCTGGCCAGAGTGATTGGGCTTCTAGCGGCCTCCATACAGGCCATATTTCCGGGCCCCCTTCATTACAGAGCCCTACAGCGCTTACAAGCGTCACACCTCAGAGGCGGCGCCTCATACGAGGATACTCTGACTCTAGACGCAGAAGCGAAAAAAGAACTCCAATGGTGGCTCCTACACATGGAGGCATGGAATGGAAGAGCCATCTTCGGCTCAGCCCCAGATATAGTCATCGAGTCGGACGCGAGTTCTTACGGTTGGGGCGCACGCTGCGGAGATATCTCCACAGGCGGACGATGGTCGGAAGCGGAATCCAGGCTCCATATAAATTGCTTGGAACTCCTAGCAGGATCCTTTGCGATCCGCAGCCTCTCCCCGACACTGTCCCAGTGTTCAATCCTACTGAAGATGGACAACATATCGGCTGTCCGTTATATCAACCACCTCGGTGGCACAAGATCCAAAGTTCTAGCGAATTTGGCTCGAGATTTTTGGCAGTTTTGTCTGCAACACAACATGACGGTCAAGGCGGAATATTTGCCGGGGTTATGCAACACTACGGCAGATTGGTACTCCCGCCACCTGCGGGACTCCAGCGACTGGCACCTCGATCCCCAAATCTTCCAACGCATTTGGGATCTGTGGGGTCCTCTAGCAGTAGACTTATTTGCCTCTCGCTTGAACTCCCAACTTCCGACCTTCTTCAGTTGGAGGCCAGACCCCACGGCCGCGGCTACGAATGCATTCTCACAAGACTGGTCAACAACCAGGAACTATGCATTCCCTCCATTCGCCCTTATCCCTCGTTGCCTCCTCCATCTACGGCGCCACTTGGGCTGCCTGGTTATGATAACCACCCTATGGCCCTCGCAACCTTGGTTTCCTCCTCTGCTGGAGATGGCCATAGATCATCCACGACTCCTCCCGGATGCCCAATCTCTCCTCCGGGACCCCGATGGGAACCCCCACCCCCTGATACTTCAGGGTCTCCTCCGCCTCATGGCGTGGCTGATTTCCGGGGACCCTGGTCAATCGAGGGAGTTTCGCAATCGACTCTACGACTTCTCGAGGGCGCATGGGCACCCGGCACGAGACAGTCTTACAAGTCTGCTTGGCGCACATGGGATGGTTGGTGCGTGGCACGGGGTGTGGATCCCCTATCAACTCCTGTGACAACTGTCCTGCAATTTTTGACCTCCCTGTATGATAACGGGAAAGCATACAGAACGGTAAACCTCTACCGATCAGCTATCTCAGCCGGCCATACCGGCATTGACGGGGTTCCAATAGGACGACACCCATTGGTTTGTCGCCTTCTAAGAGGCATCCGCTTCGCAAGGCCACCCTTACCTCGCTATTCCTCCCTATGGGACGTTTCCCTGGTACTAACATTCCTGACTAGGTGGCCAGACAACGAGTCTCTATCCTTAAAACAACTCTCAGCTAAACTAGTTATGCTGTTGTGTCTAGTCTCATGCAAAAGAGTGTCAGATGTTCGAGCTCTCGATGTCACTGCCCGATCCTTCACCCCAGAAGGAGTCGTCTTTGACATCTCACGGAGGACGAAATCGTCCTCCAGATCGGTCCTGTATCCAGCGTTTCCCACGACACCGATCCTCTGCCCAGTAGCATGTCTTAGGGCGTACGAAGCTCGTACTGCATCTCTCCGGATGGGGTTGGACCCCCAACTCTTCATCTCCTTCCGTAAACCACATGCTCCGGTATCCTCTCCTACCTTGGCCCGCTGGGTCAAATGGATCATGTCCTTGGCAGGTATTGATACCTCCATATTCTCTCCTCATTCAGTTCGCGGTGCCATGGCCTCCAAAGCCTCAATGGCGGGTTGTCGCTTAGAAGATATACTGAAGGCGGCTGATTGGTCCGCAGAATCTACTTTCCGTAATTTCTATTTCAAACCAATTCAGCATTTCGCAGAAGCCGTGATATCACAGCTTTGAAATAGCATAATAGGAGCCTCCGGGTCTTTAATAAAATTCAAGGATTTTACAATTATCATGACGGAAAGTCATGATTTTATTAAAGACACGGAGGCGAGTATTATCCCACCCACCCACCCTCGGACGGCTCAGTGGTGGGTCGAGGTAAGTTTTCAGAGAAAAGACCTCCAAGGTAAGTTCAATTTGACGGTAGGGATGATATCATATATCTACATCGCTCTAGAGCACTATATAATGATGGGACTTTATTGCCATTGTTGTCCTCAGGTTGGTAGTTGCCTCTTACTACTGATATGAAAAGTTATCACTGTTCATGCAGGCATTTAGACCTATATATATGCGGACAACCCATAACTTTCAAGAAATTACCATATTTCTCTTGTTTCTTTAGCGTGACCTGGCTAAAAGACCTCTTGGAATCACGTGCTTTGTTACGAATCGTTTGGTTTACTCTGGTTTCCTGTTCCGAGTTTGAGTTTCTTCGGGAGTCGCAAGAAAGAAAGAGGAAATGGTCATCAACACTCAGCCAGCTATAGGGAAAGGATGTCGCTGATTGGATGATCATGTTGCTAGGCGGACATTGCCTGTTGGAAGGCAGACCTGTTTTAATGTTTTTTTTCAATAATGTTTCTTTGCTGCTGAGGGAAATAAAGAAAGAGTGCAGCATAATAGGAGCCTCCGTGTCTTTAATAAAATCATGACTTTCCGTCATGATAATTGTAAAATCCTTGAATTACCAACAGGAAATCAAACCTTGTGCAGTCAGTAACCTTTTCCTACAGATGAATCTTACCTGTAACAGTAAAAAAGAACTCTTAGCACAACTATTAGACAGTTGAAGCTTCTGTAAAACTCTCCAGAATATCTCCAACCACACACACACTTAGAAGCAACACTTAGATGAAGCAACCAAGCTCTATTAGCCAAGCTAATGACAACTACCCTTATATACTCCTAAAATCACCTCCCACTAGGAATGTTTAACACCTGGGTAGGCCTCTGCTTATTAGCAAACAATAGCTAATTTAAATAGCAATCAATAGCAAGTAGCTACCTAATCCAATCAAATGCCTTATAATTACCAACAGGAAATCAAACCTTGTGCAGTCAGTAACCTTTTCCTACAGATGAATCTTACCTGTAACAGTAAAAAAGAACTCTTAGCACAACTATTAGACAGTTGAAGCTTCTGTAAAACTCTCCAGAATATCTCCAACCACACACACACTTAGAAGCAACACTTAGATGAAGCAACCAAGCTCTATTAGCCAAGCTAATGACAACTACCCTTATATACTCCTAAAATCACCTCCCACTAGGAATGTTTAACACCTGGGTAGGCCTCTGCTTATTAGCAAACAATAGCTAATTTAAATAGCAATCAATAGCAAGTAGCTACCTAATCCAATCAAATGCCTTATAATTACCAACAGGAAATCAAACCTTGTGCAGTCAGTAACCTTTTCCTACAGATGAATCTTACCTGTAACAGTAAAAAAGAACTCTTAGCACAACTATTAGACAGTTGAAGCTTCTGTAAAACTCTCCAGAATATCTCCAACCACACACACACTTAGAAGCAACACTTAGATGAAGCAACCAAGCTCTATTAGCCAAGCTAATGACAACTACCCTTATATACTCCTAAAATCACCTCCCACTAGGAATGTTTAACACCTGGGTAGGCCTCTGCTTATTAGCAAACAATAGCTAATTTAAATAGCAATCAATAGCAAGTAGCTACCTAATCCAATCAAATGCCTTATAATTACCAACAGGAAATCAAACCTTGTGCAGTCAGTAACCTTTTCCTACAGATGAATCTTACCTGTAACAGTAAAAAAGAACTCTTAGCACAACTATTAGACAGTTGAAGCTTCTGTAAAACTCTCCAGAATATCTCCAACCACACACACACTTAGAAGCAACACTTAGATGAAGCAACCAAGCTCTATTAGCCAAGCTAATGACAACTACCCTTATATACTCCTAAAATCACCTCCCACTAGGAATGTTTAACACCTGGGTAGGCCTCTGCTTATTAGCAAACAATAGCTAATTTAAATAGCAATCAATAGCAAGTAGCTACCTAATCCAATCAAATGCCTTATAATTACCAACAGGAAATCAAACCTTGTGCAGTCAGTAACCTTTTCCTACAGATGAATCTTACCTGTAACAGTAAAAAAGAACTCTTAGCACAACTATTAGACAGTTGAAGCTTCTGTAAAACTCTCCAGAATATCTCCAACCACACACACACTTAGAAGCAACACTTAGATGAAGCAACCAAGCTCTATTAGCCAAGCTAATGACAACTACCCTTATATACTCCTAAAATCACCTCCCACTAGGAATGTTTAACACCTGGGTAGGCCTCTGCTTATTAGCAAACAATAGCTAATTTAAATAGCAATCAATAGCAAGTAGCTACCTAATCCAATCAAATGCCTTATAATTACCAACAGGAAATCAAACCTTGTGCAGTCAGTAACCTTTTCCTACAGATGAATCTTACCTGTAACAGTAAAAAAGAACTCTTAGCACAACTATTAGACAGTTGAAGCTTCTGTAAAACTCTCCAGAATATCTCCAACCACACACACACTTAGAAGCAACACTTAGATGAAGCAACCAAGCTCTATTAGCCAAGCTAATGACAACTACCCTTATATACTCCTAAAATCACCTCCCACTAGGAATGTTTAACACCTGGGTAGGCCTCTGCTTATTAGCAAACAATAGCTAATTTAAATAGCAATCAATAGCAAGTAGCTACCTAATCCAATCAAATGCCTTATAATTACCAACAGGAAATCAAACCTTGTGCAGTCAGTAACCTTTTCCTACAGATGAATCTTACCTGTAACAGTAAAAAAGAACTCTTAGCACAACTATTAGACAGTTGAAGCTTCTGTAAAACTCTCCAGAATATCTCCAACCACACACACACTTAGAAGCAACACTTAGATGAAGCAACCAAGCTCTATTAGCCAAGCTAATGACAACTACCCTTATATACTCCTAAAATCACCTCCCACTAGGAATGTTTAACACCTGGGTAGGCCTCTGCTTATTAGCAAACAATAGCTAATTTAAATAGCAATCAATAGCAAGTAGCTACCTAATCCAATCAAATGCCTTATAATTACCAACAGGAAATCAAACCTTGTGCAGTCAGTAACCTTTTCCTACAGATGAATCTTACCTGTAACAGTAAAAAAGAACTCTTAGCACAACTATTAGACAGTTGAAGCTTCTGTAAAACTCTCCAGAATATCTCCAACCACACACACACTTAGAAGCAACACTTAGATGAAGCAACCAAGCTCTATTAGCCAAGCTAATGACAACTACCCTTATATACTCCTAAAATCACCTCCCACTAGGAATGTTTAACACCTGGGTAGGCCTCTGCTTATTAGCAAACAATAGCTAATTTAAATAGCAATCAATAGCAAGTAGCTACCTAATCCAATCAAATGCCTTATAATTACCAACAGGAAATCAAACCTTGTGCAGTCAGTAACCTTTTCCTACAGATGAATCTTACCTGTAACAGTAAAAAAGAACTCTTAGCACAACTATTAGACAGTTGAAGCTTCTGTAAAACTCTCCAGAATATCTCCAACCACACACACACTTAGAAGCAACACTTAGATGAAGCAACCAAGCTCTATTAGCCAAGCTAATGACAACTACCCTTATATACTCCTAAAATCACCTCCCACTAGGAATGTTTAACACCTGGGTAGGCCTCTGCTTATTAGCAAACAATAGCTAATTTAAATAGCAATCAATAGCAAGTAGCTACCTAATCCAATCAAATGCCTTATAATTACCAACAGGAAATCAAACCTTGTGCAGTCAGTAACCTTTTCCTACAGATGAATCTTACCTGTAACAGTAAAAAAGAACTCTTAGCACAACTATTAGACAGTTGAAGCTTCTGTAAAACTCTCCAGAATATCTCCAACCACACACACACTTAGAAGCAACACTTAGATGAAGCAACCAAGCTCTATTAGCCAAGCTAATGACAACTACCCTTATATACTCCTAAAATCACCTCCCACTAGGAATGTTTAACACCTGGGTAGGCCTCTGCTTATTAGCAAACAATAGCTAATTTAAATAGCAATCAATAGCAAGTAGCTACCTAATCCAATCAAATGCCTTATAATTACCAACAGGAAATCAAACCTTGTGCAGTCAGTAACCTTTTCCTACAGATGAATCTTACCTGTAACAGTAAAAAAGAACTCTTAGCACAACTATTAGACAGTTGAAGCTTCTGTAAAACTCTCCAGAATATCTCCAACCACACACACACTTAGAAGCAACACTTAGATGAAGCAACCAAGCTCTATTAGCCAAGCTAATGACAACTACCCTTATATACTCCTAAAATCACCTCCCACTAGGAATGTTTAACACCTGGGTAGGCCTCTGCTTATTAGCAAACAATAGCTAATTTAAATAGCAATCAATAGCAAGTAGCTACCTAATCCAATCAAATGCCTTATAATTACCAACAGGAAATCAAACCTTGTGCAGTCAGTAACCTTTTCCTACAGATGAATCTTACCTGTAACAGTAAAAAAGAACTCTTAGCACAACTATTAGACAGTTGAAGCTTCTGTAAAACTCTCCAGAATATCTCCAACCACACACACACTTAGAAGCAACACTTAGATGAAGCAACCAAGCTCTATTAGCCAAGCTAATGACAACTACCCTTATATACTCCTAAAATCACCTCCCACTAGGAATGTTTAACACCTGGGTAGGCCTCTGCTTATTAGCAAACAATAGCTAATTTAAATAGCAATCAATAGCAAGTAGCTACCTAATCCAATCAAATGCCTTATAATTACCAACAGGAAATCAAACCTTGTGCAGTCAGTAACCTTTTCCTACAGATGAATCTTACCTGTAACAGTAAAAAAGAACTCTTAGCACAACTATTAGACAGTTGAAGCTTCTGTAAAACTCTCCAGAATATCTCCAACCACACACACACTTAGAAGCAACACTTAGATGAAGCAACCAAGCTCTATTAGCCAAGCTAATGACAACTACCCTTATATACTCCTAAAATCACCTCCCACTAGGAATGTTTAACACCTGGGTAGGCCTCTGCTTATTAGCAAACAATAGCTAATTTAAATAGCAATCAATAGCAAGTAGCTACCTAATCCAATCAAATGCCTTATAATTACCAACAGGAAATCAAACCTTGTGCAGTCAGTAACCTTTTCCTACAGATGAATCTTACCTGTAACAGTAAAAAAGAACTCTTAGCACAACTATTAGACAGTTGAAGCTTCTGTAAAACTCTCCAGAATATCTCCAACCACACACACACTTAGAAGCAACACTTAGATGAAGCAACCAAGCTCTATTAGCCAAGCTAATGACAACTACCCTTATATACTCCTAAAATCACCTCCCACTAGGAATGTTTAACACCTGGGTAGGCCTCTGCTTATTAGCAAACAATAGCTAATTTAAATAGCAATCAATAGCAAGTAGCTACCTAATCCAATCAAATGCCTTATAATTACCAACAGGAAATCAAACCTTGTGCAGTCAGTAACCTTTTCCTACAGATGAATCTTACCTGTAACAGTAAAAAAGAACTCTTAGCACAACTATTAGACAGTTGAAGCTTCTGTAAAACTCTCCAGAATATCTCCAACCACACACACACTTAGAAGCAACACTTAGATGAAGCAACCAAGCTCTATTAGCCAAGCTAATGACAACTACCCTTATATACTCCTAAAATCACCTCCCACTAGGAATGTTTAACACCTGGGTAGGCCTCTGCTTATTAGCAAACAATAGCTAATTTAAATAGCAATCAATAGCAAGTAGCTACCTAATCCAATCAAATGCCTTATAATTACCAACAGGAAATCAAACCTTGTGCAGTCAGTAACCTTTTCCTACAGATGAATCTTACCTGTAACAGTAAAAAAGAACTCTTAGCACAACTATTAGACAGTTGAAGCTTCTGTAAAACTCTCCAGAATATCTCCAACCACACACACACTTAGAAGCAACACTTAGATGAAGCAACCAAGCTCTATTAGCCAAGCTAATGACAACTACCCTTATATACTCCTAAAATCACCTCCCACTAGGAATGTTTAACACCTGGGTAGGCCTCTGCTTATTAGCAAACAATAGCTAATTTAAATAGCAATCAATAGCAAGTAGCTACCTAATCCAATCAAATGCCTTATAATTACCAACAGGAAATCAAACCTTGTGCAGTCAGTAACCTTTTCCTACAGATGAATCTTACCTGTAACAGTAAAAAAGAACTCTTAGCACAACTATTAGACAGTTGAAGCTTCTGTAAAACTCTCCAGAATATCTCCAACCACACACACACTTAGAAGCAACACTTAGATGAAGCAACCAAGCTCTATTAGCCAAGCTAATGACAACTACCCTTATATACTCCTAAAATCACCTCCCACTAGGAATGTTTAACACCTGGGTAGGCCTCTGCTTATTAGCAAACAATAGCTAATTTAAATAGCAATCAATAGCAAGTAGCTACCTAATCCAATCAAATGCCTTATAATTACCAACAGGAAATCAAACCTTGTGCAGTCAGTAACCTTTTCCTACAGATGAATCTTACCTGTAACAGTAAAAAAGAACTCTTAGCACAACTATTAGACAGTTGAAGCTTCTGTAAAACTCTCCAGAATATCTCCAACCACACACACACTTAGAAGCAACACTTAGATGAAGCAACCAAGCTCTATTAGCCAAGCTAATGACAACTACCCTTATATACTCCTAAAATCACCTCCCACTAGGAATGTTTAACACCTGGGTAGGCCTCTGCTTATTAGCAAACAATAGCTAATTTAAATAGCAATCAATAGCAAGTAGCTACCTAATCCAATCAAATGCCTTATAATTACCAACAGGAAATCAAACCTTGTGCAGTCAGTAACCTTTTCCTACAGATGAATCTTACCTGTAACAGTAAAAAAGAACTCTTAGCACAACTATTAGACAGTTGAAGCTTCTGTAAAACTCTCCAGAATATCTCCAACCACACACACACTTAGAAGCAACACTTAGATGAAGCAACCAAGCTCTATTAGCCAAGCTAATGACAACTACCCTTATATACTCCTAAAATCACCTCCCACTAGGAATGTTTAACACCTGGGTAGGCCTCTGCTTATTAGCAAACAATAGCTAATTTAAATAGCAATCAATAGCAAGTAGCTACCTAATCCAATCAAATGCCTTATAATTACCAACAGGAAATCAAACCTTGTGCAGTCAGTAACCTTTTCCTACAGATGAATCTTACCTGTAACAGTAAAAAAGAACTCTTAGCACAACTATTAGACAGTTGAAGCTTCTGTAAAACTCTCCAGAATATCTCCAACCACACACACACTTAGAAGCAACACTTAGATGAAGCAACCAAGCTCTATTAGCCAAGCTAATGACAACTACCCTTATATACTCCTAAAATCACCTCCCACTAGGAATGTTTAACACCTGGGTAGGCCTCTGCTTATTAGCAAACAATAGCTAATTTAAATAGCAATCAATAGCAAGTAGCTACCTAATCCAATCAAATGCCTTATAATTACCAACAGGAAATCAAACCTTGTGCAGTCAGTAACCTTTTCCTACAGATGAATCTTACCTGTAACAGTAAAAAAGAACTCTTAGCACAACTATTAGACAGTTGAAGCTTCTGTAAAACTCTCCAGAATATCTCCAACCACACACACACTTAGAAGCAACACTTAGATGAAGCAACCAAGCTCTATTAGCCAAGCTAATGACAACTACCCTTATATACTCCTAAAATCACCTCCCACTAGGAATGTTTAACACCTGGGTAGGCCTCTGCTTATTAGCAAACAATAGCTAATTTAAATAGCAATCAATAGCAAGTAGCTACCTAATCCAATCAAATGCCTTATAATTACCAACAGGAAATCAAACCTTGTGCAGTCAGTAACCTTTTCCTACAGATGAATCTTACCTGTAACAGTAAAAAAGAACTCTTAGCACAACTATTAGACAGTTGAAGCTTCTGTAAAACTCTCCAGAATATCTCCAACCACACACACACTTAGAAGCAACACTTAGATGAAGCAACCAAGCTCTATTAGCCAAGCTAATGACAACTACCCTTATATACTCCTAAAATCACCTCCCACTAGGAATGTTTAACACCTGGGTAGGCCTCTGCTTATTAGCAAACAATAGCTAATTTAAATAGCAATCAATAGCAAGTAGCTACCTAATCCAATCAAATGCCTTATAATTACCAACAGGAAATCAAACCTTGTGCAGTCAGTAACCTTTTCCTACAGATGAATCTTACCTGTAACAGTAAAAAAGAACTCTTAGCACAACTATTAGACAGTTGAAGCTTCTGTAAAACTCTCCAGAATATCTCCAACCACACACACACTTAGAAGCAACACTTAGATGAAGCAACCAAGCTCTATTAGCCAAGCTAATGACAACTACCCTTATATACTCCTAAAATCACCTCCCACTAGGAATGTTTAACACCTGGGTAGGCCTCTGCTTATTAGCAAACAATAGCTAATTTAAATAGCAATCAATAGCAAGTAGCTACCTAATCCAATCAAATGCCTTATAATTACCAACAGGAAATCAAACCTTGTGCAGTCAGTAACCTTTTCCTACAGATGAATCTTACCTGTAACAGTAAAAAAGAACTCTTAGCACAACTATTAGACAGTTGAAGCTTCTGTAAAACTCTCCAGAATATCTCCAACCACACACACACTTAGAAGCAACACTTAGATGAAGCAACCAAGCTCTATTAGCCAAGCTAATGACAACTACCCTTATATACTCCTAAAATCACCTCCCACTAGGAATGTTTAACACCTGGGTAGGCCTCTGCTTATTAGCAAACAATAGCTAATTTAAATAGCAATCAATAGCAAGTAGCTACCTAATCCAATCAAATGCCTTATAATTACCAACAGGAAATCAAACCTTGTGCAGTCAGTAACCTTTTCCTACAGATGAATCTTACCTGTAACAGTAAAAAAGAACTCTTAGCACAACTATTAGACAGTTGAAGCTTCTGTAAAACTCTCCAGAATATCTCCAACCACACACACACTTAGAAGCAACACTTAGATGAAGCAACCAAGCTCTATTAGCCAAGCTAATGACAACTACCCTTATATACTCCTAAAATCACCTCCCACTAGGAATGTTTAACACCTGGGTAGGCCTCTGCTTATTAGCAAACAATAGCTAATTTAAATAGCAATCAATAGCAAGTAGCTACCTAATCCAATCAAATGCCTTATAATTACCAACAGGAAATCAAACCTTGTGCAGTCAGTAACCTTTTCCTACAGATGAATCTTACCTGTAACAGTAAAAAAGAACTCTTAGCACAACTATTAGACAGTTGAAGCTTCTGTAAAACTCTCCAGAATATCTCCAACCACACACACACTTAGAAGCAACACTTAGATGAAGCAACCAAGCTCTATTAGCCAAGCTAATGACAACTACCCTTATATACTCCTAAAATCACCTCCCACTAGGAATGTTTAACACCTGGGTAGGCCTCTGCTTATTAGCAAACAATAGCTAATTTAAATAGCAATCAATAGCAAGTAGCTACCTAATCCAATCAAATGCCTTATAATTACCAACAGGAAATCAAACCTTGTGCAGTCAGTAACCTTTTCCTACAGATGAATCTTACCTGTAACAGTAAAAAAGAACTCTTAGCACAACTATTAGACAGTTGAAGCTTCTGTAAAACTCTCCAGAATATCTCCAACCACACACACACTTAGAAGCAACACTTAGATGAAGCAACCAAGCTCTATTAGCCAAGCTAATGACAACTACCCTTATATACTCCTAAAATCACCTCCCACTAGGAATGTTTAACACCTGGGTAGGCCTCTGCTTATTAGCAAACAATAGCTAATTTAAATAGCAATCAATAGCAAGTAGCTACCTAATCCAATCAAATGCCTTATAATTACCAACAGGAAATCAAACCTTGTGCAGTCAGTAACCTTTTCCTACAGATGAATCTTACCTGTAACAGTAAAAAAGAACTCTTAGCACAACTATTAGACAGTTGAAGCTTCTGTAAAACTCTCCAGAATATCTCCAACCACACACACACTTAGAAGCAACACTTAGATGAAGCAACCAAGCTCTATTAGCCAAGCTAATGACAACTACCCTTATATACTCCTAAAATCACCTCCCACTAGGAATGTTTAACACCTGGGTAGGCCTCTGCTTATTAGCAAACAATAGCTAATTTAAATAGCAATCAATAGCAAGTAGCTACCTAATCCAATCAAATGCCTTATAATTACCAACAGGAAATCAAACCTTGTGCAGTCAGTAACCTTTTCCTACAGATGAATCTTACCTGTAACAGTAAAAAAGAACTCTTAGCACAACTATTAGACAGTTGAAGCTTCTGTAAAACTCTCCAGAATATCTCCAACCACACACACACTTAGAAGCAACACTTAGATGAAGCAACCAAGCTCTATTAGCCAAGCTAATGACAACTACCCTTATATACTCCTAAAATCACCTCCCACTAGGAATGTTTAACACCTGGGTAGGCCTCTGCTTATTAGCAAACAATAGCTAATTTAAATAGCAATCAATAGCAAGTAGCTTTTACAGCTAAAACTGTGATATGCTAAGACTACAACTTTTATAGTAGTCACAGAATCCAAAACTGCTACACAAGAGTATATATTTGTAGAAAGTACATCCTATTTTGACACTTTTCCGTTACGATTTTATCACTGACATCGGTTAAAATATAAAAGAATTTGTGATATTTACACTTGGTTTATTTTGGGGAATTTCACAGACCACACGTATGCCTCTACTTTAAACACTCACTTTACTGCGTGGGCAGCAGGTCCAAACAAAACTCTAAACGGGATGTCACAGGGGCGGAGCATTGACTCCGTTCCGAGGGACATCGGCACTGGGATCAAGTAAATAAATAAAGGGTTTTTAACCCTTTATTTAACGCGGAGGGGTGCACGAGGGAGGGGGAGGCAGAGGGAGCTATAGTGCCAGGAATACAGCTTTGTATTCTTGGCACTATAGTATCCATTTAAGCTCTGTGGAGGTAAACTCAAGAGGCAGTAATTGCTCAGAACTTCTGCCCTGCAAAGACTTCTCATTAAGTTGCATTGAAAAGTCTGTAATTGGACAGCCACAAAAGTTAGAAGGGGATGAAAGGGTTCAGGCCAGAGATTGTGCAAGCTGTTTTATTGGGGTATATCTACTAAGCAGTGATATTTATCTTTATTTGTGCAGTGGAGTGTCCCTTTTAAGGAATAAGTGACAAAGGGAAGTGTGCCCTGTACTTCCTGTCTTTCCACAAACTCTGGATATGCATAATTTTGTTATTGAACTTAATGCTTTGTCTAAAGCATTACAATTAGAAACATGGTTATTCTCTATTAAATACAATAACCTCCAAAGGAGAAAAAAAAAAGGGCCCGGACGCTAAGAAGTCCTATTGCATAACATAAGCTGTATTCGCTAAGAACTGTGCATTGTATTTGTGAGCACAAAGCTGTGTTTGTGTCAGCAAGCATACATTGGTGTCCTGTATTGCAAAACTGTCATTGTACGTGTAGAATTCCTTTAAAACTGCTCATTAATAAGCACATTTGGTCCTCAGTTTTTTTTTTTTTGCCTCAGTTTTTGTTGTCTAATAACTTACTACAAGTTTGGAATACAGCCAGTTAAACCCAGGTATTCTACCTGTTTTCCAGACACATTTTGCCAACATTACAGAGTTAATAGCATTCCACATTTTATACATTTACTGCAATATAGTACATGCTGAATAAACTTTGCACACCATCTGGCAATGAAGTAGTTACGTGAGACACGTTAAATATCCAGCTTTATTGCTTTCTTTCTTTCTTTATTCCCAGACTAGCTGCTGGGATCAATATTCTGTCTGCGGATTCCATTCTGAGATGACACATTTCGCCAGTGACCTTTTCCAGTCAATAGCACAGAAGTTCATATGATTTCTTTAGTAAGGACTTGAATGAGGATTGCAGGTTTAAGACTAGATATAATAAAATAAACAAAAAAAAAAACCCAACCACTATAGGACCACATAAAGCAAAATTCTTAGCGGATAATGGAGTTTTTGTTTCATAGTTACACATATGGCATGACATTCTGAGGCAGTTTTACACATCACATAACCCTCATTCTTATTCCTGTAAGAGATAAGACAGTGAATAACTGAGCTTGTTCTTTTCCATATCATTAACATGTGCCGAATGAATCAGTCAAGCAAGTTCTGAAATAAAACACACAGCAAAATGTACATGAGCACTGTTGGATAAACAGAATGAGTGTTCAGCTTTCATGGTAAACTTTGTCTGCTGAGGAAATTGTATATAGTAAAGGCGGGAAAAGGCTAGGAATTGCATGAGCCTGTGAACGCTAAAAACTTAAAAAATTGTGTGTTGTACTGGGGAAGATTTACTGGGTGTTTCACTAGAGTGCTGATAGCACCATACCGAATGGGGCAAAGCCTTTCGCACTGCAAAATGCAGACAATGTTCGCACTATTTAACAATGTCTGGGTTTTGCACAGCAGGCTCCTAACCAGCCTGATTTCAGCAGGACTAAAAAGTGCTGGATGGCTGAAATCCGGAACCGAATTATTAAAATCTGGGCATGGATGCTTAAAACCAATGCCTGGAGGTTAAACTGACATACATCACTTGGCAATTACTTTATCAAAACAGCAAACACTATTTTTTTTTTTAATTCTTATTTTTTTCCTCCCACTGTCAGCAAAGAGCATCGGAGTAAGCTGGCTGTGTGACAGGTATCAGAGACCGCTCCTTTTTCCAGAACCAACCCTCCAACCCGGGTGGCACTGGGAGTTGGTGTCTAATGATTCTCTTGATGGGGCCGCAGGTGCTTGTACCTTTGGCCCTAGGCCTTAAAGAGGGCCAGTGCCCTAGGTCCATGGAGCCCCCACTGTTGGATGGCAGGATCTGGAGCTTTCAGGTTTACTGATGTATGGACGGCCCCTTGGGTGTATGGACGTCTGCTGGGAGGTAACTCCAAGCGGGCCCCAAGCCAAGATGAAGGACAGAAAGCAGGTACTTTATAACTGATTGATTAGATCAGTGATTCCCCAAGAGGGGGTGTGTGGAAAGCATAAGAAAGAAGAAGCAGGTAAACATAAATATCATATTTACCTGCTTTTTCAGCCTGCAGAGTGGGGCAACTGTCATTCAAAGCTAAAGCAAACAAACAACAGATACAGGTGGTCACAACATATATATATATAACCCACTGTATCACCTGGAGGTATACGTAGCCTAATAGATGTTAAATAAAAATTAATATACAAGGATACCTAGTTGCGGGTAAGTAGATGTCAATTCAAATGAGCCTCTATTGGGTCATGATAGAGACAAAATAGTAGTCTAGGTGAAAAATAGAAACAATTGTAAAAATAGAATAAATATGCTCCTATGTACAAAAAGGGTATATAACCAGCCAAATTGGTTATATATAGGTACTGTTACGGATATATACTAAGTGAGCTTTATTTCATCTGGCTCTAAGTATATCAGAGCATTCCCTAATATTTAATCTTCTGTTATATACTCAAAGAAAAAAATCCTCCTTAGATGCATCTAGTCTGTCTATACAATAAAGCCTGATATATTAGAAAATTATCCCCTCAAGGAGCCCTTAATGTAGAGGCTTATGGTGCTGCCTGGGGATATCAGGTAACAATGTTTCAGAGAATACAGTCTGTCAGAAAATTGATCGTTTTAGGATAGAGAGTAAAGGTTTCAATGAACTGCTAGAAAAGCTATACAGCCTCTCTCCCTGGTAAACTGACTAGACAGAGGTAGGAGCAATGAAATAGTAAAGGAAAAATCACATACTATACAAAAAACCATGTGAGGCAAACAAAGTGCCGTGTCAAGTGCCCATAGCCCAAAAGGAAACAAACACCGGACGCGCGTTTCAGTGCTGTATAAAACGCACCTTCTTCAGGGGTATACAAACTACTAACTACAGAATTCTCTTATATAACTTATTACCCCCTGGTGTGTGTCTACATTCAGTCAATGGGATACATACAGACGATGGGGGTGTATGTATTCAGCACCTGAGAGTGATTATACGTAGTTCCGGTCCATTAGACTCATTACTCATTGGTAGCCCAGATTGTATGTGGGAGGGGACCTTTTGTCCCGCCCCACGTGGTGTATACAGGGCGGAGTTTAGGGAAGATGTCAATCTCGTCAAGTTCTTCAAAGAGTTTAGTGTGGGTGGATACTCCATCCATCCGTCCCACTCAATGAAAAATACTCCATCGTATGCAGCCTCCCATAGGAGGAGCTATTGTAGTGGCTCTTCACTCCCCTCACTCAAGGGCATCCCATGTGGGTCAGTGTGAAGTGTCTAGTGAGTGATCTATACCACAGCATCTATGTATCCATATTAGCATATAACATGAGTATGGGTAGATGATCGTAAAAATTTCACGATCAGAGATATTTGACTGTGACTGTGGTGATCTACTGTAAAGGCAGTCCTCATTGGCTGTAAATTCCTGACAGTAGTCACTCCTCCAATAGAGTCTAGAATATATTTATATATATACATTTGTAGTCGGGGACAAAAGCCGTATACATGATAAGTTAGATATATGAGGAAGTCAGTTGTGGTGTGCCGAAACCGATGTATCGGGTAGGCCTGTAATAAAAGAGGGCCCACCTGTAATAGTAATATGTATAAGGGGAGAGGTGGGAGGGATGAACCAGGCAGCATCAGCCCTGTGGTGTAGGGGGCCTGAGTTTAAATAGCCGGGTAACCCCTCCCACAACTTCAGGCTACGCCTTCCAATTTGTAGTCGGGGACAAAAGCTGTATACATGATACGTTAGATATATGAGCAAGTCGGTTGTGGTGTGCCAAACCGACGTATCGGGTAGGCCTGTAATAAAAGAGGGCAGAAAGTTGAATAAGATACCTTATTACACATCTTTACGTTGCAAAATTCATAAAGGCTTGTCCTACTCAACTCTAGCTCTGGTTGTGGTATGTATCTAGTATTATACTGTGGATTTCCAGCGTCCTTATGTTTATGGTGTGAGCAGGGACATTTGTCTGGAAGCAGCTGATGCTGCCCTGATTCTGGAGGAATGTCCCGAAAAGGCATTGGGGTTAAGTCCCCGCCTAGTTAAGAGGGTTCTGAGGTACATGAATGAATTTAGCTGTAGTGAGTGGTTTGCCCTGCAGTTAAATAGGGGCATATTGAGATTTAGTTCTGTGAGTGATAACCTGTAAAGGTCTGACATTTTGACCGGCACCTTATTGTCCGTAGGATTGTCCCTACGTATTACATATGGTAAGAGGATGTGAACTGTTTGGTACTAGGATGGGCACTTAAGACATGGTGTAGCCAGCCAGGTAAGTTTTGTAGTGTTAAGAGATTTTATAAATTGTGTGGGCAAAAAGGAGAGGAGTGTTGCAATGGCGACTAGTGAACAAATATCGGTTTTATAGTAATCGGTGGTAAACTTGTTGTAAAGGTAAAATCCCTATTGTATGCTTGTGATGTATAATCAGAGAGGGCAGCTCAATCCAGAAATCTGCCAAATTCCATGAGGCGAGTTAGTGCAGTATTAAGCCATGGAATGTGGGTATAGCCAGCTGCTTTATTGTCAGAGAAGCACTTGACAGGTTCCCCTATCCACTCATACCTCCCCAGGCCTTGTAGGCGGCCACTATGGGGTAGATTCCAAAGAAATGTTGCAGAGGAATGGAATTTTTTTGTAATTTTTTTTTTTTTTCAAGAGTCTCAACTGGCCAGGCATCTCAGAACCAAAAGTCACCAAATTGGCTGTGAAATCAGTGTGTGCGGATGCATTGGTCCATGTAACTGGGAAATGATGAGAAATGGCGGGAATAACCTGGCCTCCTATTCCAATGTGGTATGAACCTGAGCCATATGTGTAGGTCTGCTTACAACTATTGCCAGAATGCAACGGTCGGTGGGAAGAAGACTCAGCGATCGGGAAATAAATGTGCAGAATAATTCTCATGGCAAACCTCAATGTGCCCAGTAGGACTGTAGATCCATTCTCTCCCCCCCTCCCCGCTTGTTCTTCAGAAGGAAAGGTTCCCAGGACTCCGATGCGCTGTACCTTCTCTGTAGGTGGACGTGTTCTGTAGCTTATTAGTGTCAATATGAATGCCTAAGAAGGTCAGTTTGTGAAAGTGGAACCCATAGTGAGGAAAAGTGCCATCGTCTTGTGAATACTAACCAGAGCGGAGTGAGGGAGTTCTATCGTGAGGAAGTTATCTAAGATAACGGGTGACTGCAGGACATTCACGAATATTGAGTGTTAGTCAACATAGTGTGTTAGCAAATAAGACTAACAGCTTGGGGTTACTCTTTGCTCTAAAAGTTACACGTGTGGGAAATTCATGACAATCCCTCCATAAAATGCCATAAACATGTCCTTTGGCTGGCTGAATAGGTAGAAGCTTGGAGGCATAGGAAATGTCTGTCTTGCCCACCCAAGCTCTGGTCAACCCCTTTGGCATAGTGCTGGGAGAATTCCTTAGAGGAAATCAATGAGTTGAGGCTAGGGGTGGGTAATTAATATGGTTGGATACCTTCTTAAGCAACGTGATTGTGTTGCGGGGTCTATTAATGCAGACAGAAGGTTCTGACACTCGTGAATACCGGACAGGAATGTGACCAGACCTGTGTGGAACTGGTGTGTGGAAACCTCGATGTAGAAGTCGACTGAGTGACGGAAAGGGTGTGCTTAGAGGTAAAACTCCAGGTTGTCAATGCAAACCTTCTCTATGGTGAGGAGAAGTAGAGCCACTTACGTCACAAAAGTCTGAAGGCTAGGATGAATTCTGGGATAGTGAGTTTCTGATTGAGTCTGGGATTCTGGTGTATAGAACGACGTACAGATCATCGTAGTAGTAAGACTTGTACTCTAAGACATCGTGGGAGGCAATCAGTAAGGAGACTAAATTAGCCTTTCCAGATGTCTTTGCGTATGGTCAGGGACACAAAGTATGAGGGAGTAATAATGTAAACCGATGTGCTAGGGGCAGGATTTGAAAGGATAACATAACCATGAGAGGGATTTGGGAGTCCTGTGGCTGGGATGTGCGTCAGTGCCTGTGGAGATTCCAGTCTCTGTAGTCCATCGTTGATGTTATGTATGGAGGCAAGTAGAGTGGATATCAACGGTTTGACTTCATGTGATTTGGACTAGTGGGCAGGGGCCACTGAAAGGTGTGGCAAGAATGTTGGCCTCTCAGGGACTGTAAAAAGAGTCAATATAAGAGGCCATGCTGGGTGAGGCCCTAATTCGTAACCTGGAGAGGTTTATGTGAGGCGTTAGCTATGTGTTGGGCCGAGGGGCGTATAACTCCATATACGGATGAAGATGGGTGTTGGCCTCACGGAATTGATAATGATGAGGCTAGTTACTGGCATAGCTGGGAACCAGGCCGCCAGTTGACATACATGGGACGGGTGATGGGTAGTAGCGAGGTGGGTAAACATACCTTGCTTGGGGTAGAATGTGGTTTCCTTGCCAGAGGAATGAGATATTGGAGAACCTAAAGGGAAATGAGGGTGGGAGGCAAGTTGGAACTGGAATTGGGCTTGACTTACAGTGAACGAAATGCACATAATCGGGGTGGTTGTTCTTGAGGCTGGTATATGAATAGGTAACCTGAGGATAGGTATATGAATAGGTAACCTGAGGACATAGTTGTTAGAATCCTGACCCTATGATGGTGGGTACAAGATTCATAGGACATAAATCAAATATCCCTATAATGATATAAATCAAATATCCATATAATATCCCTATATGAGTAGGGTGAGTAGGGTGAGGATCCTAGGCCACTACCAGAGACCATGGGGAGTGTTTAACCAATACTGCGACAATAATGGGGGATAGGCAGAGTCATGAGTGACCGCTAATTGGTCCTGTGACTTCTGTAGCTAAAATACATATAGGGGGATATGGAATACCAAGCGATGAGGGCAGTTTTGAGCTATCCCGGTAGGACTTAGAATATTTAATTATGGTCGTGCCAGCATGGGAAGGGGAATTAAGGATCCCCAGGCGTGGGCCTGTGTACGGCCTGGCGGAGGAATTAGAACAGTTAGGAGTGGATTTGCTGTAGGTTTAGTGATACTATTCCTGAATAGCAAGGGCCGGTTAGGATTATGAACTTGCTTGAGTAGAATATAGCAGCGATGAGTAAATAACCTTTTGCGTAAAACGTGATTATTTTGACGTAGAGTCAGGGGGAACATATGATGGTATGGTAAAGCCTGGTACACTAGGGTTTGTCCCAGGAAACATGACTATACATATACTGAACATACTAGTGTGGCGTGTTACAAAAAAGGTTTAGCGAATAAGTGGTCGTCCGCCAAATAAGTAATATACCTATCATGGGAGCAAGTATACAAATTGGCCATAACACGTGGTAACAAATGTGATCTTGATGACTGCCTCAGAACAGTACCAAGTCCATGAGTGATAAAATAAGACATATGCGATACATGATGGTAATGCAATATACGTAGTGAATATTAAACGCTTACCAGAGCTGAATTAGTAATGGGAAACTGACCATATCCGTGCACAATCGTAAATAATAACAAGAAATATAGCAAACATAACCGAACTACAGGGGGCATGTAAGGATAACTAGTAGCAGGCTAAATACTTTCAAAAAAGAACATGGACATTTCATGTATCAGGGAACAGTGTAAAACTAACAAATTGGCACTATGATTGTGGTGGCCGCTAGATGGAAGCATGTAAATGAGATAGACTGGAGACTAGTTCGGTAGAAATTTGACGAAGAGAAACTAGGGAATAGGAATGGAACAGAGCGGGCAGGAGTAGGTGAACTGACTTAAGTCCTGAACGGGAAAAAGTCCAGAATGGACGGCATGTAAGAACGTAAACATGTGAACAATTGTGTGTTCATGGATTTGGCCCATACAGGCAGACTCACGGTTCGTGGATTTGACTGGTACAGGAAACAAACAACTTGACTCGGAAGCTTGCGGTGAGGTGAGAGGTCAGCTATGCGGCTGGAAAGTACCCAGACTTGGTGGACACGGAGGTTTGGTCCAGGATAAGGCCCGGGAAGCCGGTAAGGGGTCTCATAGCGCCGGCGGGAACGAACGTCCAGTTCTGGAGAGGAGGTGAGTAGTCTGACTGCGTGTGGCTGGAACAGCATCATGGGAGTTGTTAGAGCAGGGGCAACTTGGTCCAATCGGCGTGGGAGTCTTTAACAGCATGTGGCTGGAACAGCGTGATGGGAGTTGTTGGAGCAAGGAGAACTTGGTCCAATCAGCTTGGGAATCTTTGACCGCATGTGGCTGGAACAGCATGATGGGAGTTGTTGGAGCAGGGAGAACTTGGTCCAATCGGCTTGGGAGTCTTTGACCCTATGTGGCTGGAACAGCGTGATGGGAGTTGTTGGAGCAGGGAGAACTTGGACCAATCGGCGTGGGAGTCTCTGACCGCATGTGGCTGGAACAGCAGGATGGGTGTTGTTGGAGCAGGGAAAAACTTGGTCCGATCAGCGTGGGAGCCACAGTAGGCCCAGACCAGCTTGTTTGGAGTTTTAGGCAGTCTGTGTTGATGACCTTTGAACCGGAAGTAAAAAATTAACCAGGCAGCATCAGTCCTGTGGTGTAGGGGGCCTGAGTTTAAATAGCCGGGTAACCTCTCCCACAACTTCAGGCTACGCCTTCCAATATATATATATATATATATATATATATATATATATATATATAACTGAAATATGCCATATTATGTTAGGTGTCCCTTACAAAGGAGCTACTCCTGGTTTATATGAACGAACATATATTACCTATATATGTTCATCAGTTCCCCTAATCATATGGATTTAAGGGAGAAATACATTGTAAGCTAAAGACTTACAAAAGTCACTGGCAAATGCTAACATCCCTGTTAGCGAATCTACAATACGTAAAACACTAAACAAGTGTTTGGATGGATTTCATGGGAGGATACCACAGAGGAAGCCACTGCTGTCCAAACAAAACATTGCTGCACGTTTACAGTTTGCACAAGAGCACCTGGATGTTCCACAGCAGTACTGGCAAAATATTCTGTGGACAGATGAAACCAAAGTTGAGTTGTTTGGAAGAAACACACAACACTATGTGTGGCGAAAAAGAGGCACAGCACACCAACATCAAAACCTCATCCCAACTGTGAAGTATGGTGGTGGGGGCATCATGGTTTGGGGCTGCTTTGCTGCATCAGGGCCTGGATGGATTACTATCATCGAAGGAAAAATGAATTCCCAAGTTTATCAAGACATTTTGCAGGAGAACTTGGCCATCTGTCTACCAGCTGAAGCTCAACAGAAGATGGGTGTTGCAACAGGACAATGACCCAAAGCATAGAAGTAAATCGACAACAGAATGGCTTAAACAGAAGAAAATACGCCTTCTGAAGAGGCCCAGTCAGAGTCCTGACCTCAACCCCATTGAGATGCTGTGGCATGACCTCAAGAAAGCGATTCACACAAGACATCCCAAGAACATTGCTGAACTGAAACAGTTCTGTAAAGAGGAATGGTCAAGAATTACTCCTGACCGTTGTGCACGTCTGATCTGCAACTACAGGAAACATTTGGTTTAAGTTGTTGCTTCCAAAGGAGGTTCAACCAGTTATTAAATCCAAGGGTTCACATACTTTTTCCACCTGCACTGTGAATGTTTACATGGTATGTTCAATAAAAACATGGCAACATTTCATTCTTTGTGTGTTATTAGTTTAAGCAGACTGTGATTGTCTATTGTTGTGACTTAGATGATGATCAGATCACAATTTATGACCAATTTGTGCAGAAATCCATATCATTCCAAAGGGTTCACATACTTTTTCTTGCAACTGTAGTGTAGTCATCAAATATCCCTCATCTGTAATCATAATGGTGATATCCAGAAAATTGATCTTTCTTCCATCTATCTCAAAGGTGAGTCTAAGATTGATATCATTAGCATTAAGTGTCTCAACAAATTCTTTGAAGACTTCAGTGGTGTTAGTCCATACTATTACGATGTAATCAATATGTATTTTCCAAAGTCTGATATATCTAGTATATCCCTCCAAATGGGGCCCAAACACAATGGTCTTTTCCCACCACCCCAGGTGGAGATTGGCATATGAGGGGGCACAAGTCGTCCCCATAGCTGTCCCTCTCACCTGGTGGTAGTATCTCTCCTGAAAGATGAGGTAATTGTGCGTGAGAATAAAACGCATCAAGTCCTGATCAAATTGATTGCCTTTTTGGGGCTGTTGGACTGATGTCCAGGAAGGCTTTTAGGTGTGCCAAGCCCACCTCATGTGGAATAGAGCTATACAGGCTCTCCACGTCCAGACTGCATAAGATAGCGTTATCTCTGAAAATACATTGTTTACTGCAAAAAGCCTTAAGGTAATGATTCTACTCACCAGAACAAATTCAATAAGCTGTAGTTGTTCTGGTGACTATAGTGTCCCTTTAAGTAAGTGCAGTGGAAGGAAACCAGGATGCCCCCCCCCCCTTTTTTTCTTTCTTATTTAACAGCCCCCAACCAGTGGCCATGGGTGGGGCATGGGGGTTGGACAGTCATCTGTCCACCTCTCATTATTTAATTTAAAGCCCACATCCCATGCCCCATGGGATTGCACCTTTCTAGAGATTTGACAGAGCAAAGCCCATGTTCTTAATCGTCTTTATTTGGGTTTGAAAGCCAGACAGGGCGCTGGTTCTAAAACCTCTCAAGCTCTCACAAGTGTGAGTAGGATTTTTCAAACATATCTGATTATTGGTGTAAGTAAAATTACACTGCCTTGTATATTTTATTTTTATTTTCATGCAAAAGTCCCAGTTAGTCCTGCAATTTAAATCATTGCAGTTTTTGAGAAACGGCTACTAGAGGAACTCTGAGTTCCTTAAATAAGTCTGCATGAGGACATCCAGCGTCAATTAAATCACAAAAGGATAGCATTGAGGCAATGCTTTCCTATAGAGCGGTCCTAATGTGTTCACAGTGCTCGCCACACATATGCATTAAGTACCCCTGTCGCATGACGTTGGAGGAGGCAGAGCACCAAGGGACATTGGTGCTGAAATCAGGGATTTTAATATTAGTGCGAGGTGGGGGTCAGAGGGCACTATAGTGTTCCGAATACAGATTTGTATTCCTAACAATAAAAAATCCCTTTAAAGTGATGGAGCAAATTAGAAACAGTGTTATTATATGCATGTTTTCACTTGGGGGGTTTGCTTTGGTTAGATGATCCATTGTATGATATATTTGGTTTCTTTGTGGGTGTATCACTAAGGGGGTGAAGTGCATGAGTGGGAAACAGCTGGAAGGGATTTTTTTTCCAAATCTTAAACAAGTGCCTTTTTCATACCGTTAGTATATTGACTTTTGTTGAGGTTCCTTTTTCTGTTCATTGCAGCTATTTCATTCAAGAAAGATTTGTGCCCAGGACTGCAGCCTAGTAGTTAACCATAGCAATTGGTGACAGTTAAAAATCTGCTGGCTTATTCATTCTTGAAATCTATCAGGATCTTGAAACTGTATAGAAATGGATCCCATGAAAAATAATAGCACATTTTAAACTTTGGCCAGGAAGATAAAGGATTTAATTAAGGCTAGCAACAACACAGGATTTGAAAAAGGTAATTAAATGTTGATCAGTTTGCTCACGGATCTATCAATAAAAATATCTATATTCAAATTTAAATATTTTTATTAATTTTATCACAAAGTATATAAAATTCATTTACATAAAAAATACTTTACAATGATATTACTTTGACACATATTACAAAAATACAAAGACAACAAACACCAAAGACAACAAACAATTTATCAACTGACAATGTGTGAGTACTCTATAATGACCCAAACTGGGTTATACACTATACCCTTTGTTAGTCTTCATCGATTGGTCACTTCCAAGTTCATAGCCCAATTTCCCCTTTTTCCTATATTAATCACAGTCAGCTCTCCCTCACCTTAGTCGACATTAGAACCCAAATTATGGGGAAGAAACCCTATGAAATATGCCCATTTTCAATGCTAAGGATGGGGACACTCTAAATACAAGAGAAAGAGGAGGAGTAAAAAGAGCTATACAAAAAATAACTATAAAAGGACAGCCCCCAAAAACCCCAAAATACCCATATTTCAACATCCGCACACATACCACATACATTGTACCGAGATTCCATGGGGAGTTGTGCTGTCAAGGGGGAATAACTATGAAGAAGTTTGTCCAAGGGCCAAACAATAGTCATCCCAAAGAGCCCATCTATACTTTGGGACTATATGAGCACCTAAATGACCGTCCTCTCTTTCCATTGTCCTATTTCTTTGCATTACCCTTTCCACTTCTGACCACTTTGCCAACCTTCCTCCTTTCCAATTTACAGCAATCAACCATTTCGCCATCGATAAAATATAAAACAGAAAAGATTTTAATTGAGGTGAAACAGGGCCAATTTTGGGGTTAATTTAACCCCTTATGGACACATGACGTGTGTGACACGTCATGATTCCCTTTTATTCCAGAAGTTTGGTCATTAAGGGGTTAATCTTCTCACCTATAATTCGAGATATTCCACGTTTGACCTCCTTCCAATACATTTGCATATATGGGCACGACCACCACATATGAATTGCTGAACCAACTTGATTACAACCTCTCCAACACAATTGATATATATCTTCTTTTTTTATTTTCCAAAGCTTAAATGGTGTTATGTACCATCTGTTTAAGATTTTAAAATACGTCTCCATATATGAGACATGTTTAATTAGTTTGTCCATTGAAGCAAAGGCTCTAACCACATTTCCATGGGCCATGATTGATTAAGTTCTTCTTCCCAAGTTCTTATATTTAAAAATTTGGTGCCCAAGTCTCTATCTCTCAAGAGACTGAAACATTTTGATAGCAAGTGCTACTTATTAGTTGAACATATTATTTTTTCACAGGGTGTCAGTTGTCTAAACTCTTTCACTCTTTTCACCTTGATATATTCCATCCACAAGCTAGTTGGAATTTTAAAATTAGATTGTATATAATCAAATGAGAGGAATTCATTATTTACATATAAGTCGCTTAAATGTCTGCATCCCAATCTCAATAATATATCAAGCAGAGGGGAATGAATCTTTTCCTGCAAGCATAAGATGGGAATAATCGGGCTAGGAAATGGAACCAGGGAATATTTATGATTCAACTTCAACCAGCTTTTAAAACTGTGCCATATAATCAATGAATTACTATGCACTATACCAGTGGATAAATCATCTCGATAAAGGATTGAGTTCAAGTGGGTTTGTTTAAGAAAAGAAGCTTCAATCAATCCCCAATAGTTGTTTTTCCTTCTTCCTCCCATCTCTGCATATGTGCCAGGAGGGAGGCTTCCTGATATTTCTTAATGTCAGGATATGCTATCCCTCCATTAGAGAATTTTTTTAACTATCGTTGAAATCTTAATTCTCATTCTTTTATTCTGATGGATAAATACATCAATCACCCTCTGTAATTTATTAAGCAGATAAATGGGACACTGCCGGGGTATGCATTGCATAACATAAGTAATCTTGGGTAATATTGTCATCTTAACCGCTGCTATTCTACCTGACCAAGATATATTAAGATTTTTCCATGTGGCCAACACTTGGATTATATTAGAATAAACTAATTGAAAGTTAACAGTCATTGTTCTTTTCATTTCAGCGACCAAATTTTATTTCTAGATGGGTTATTGAGTATTGCCAATTAAATGGGTAAAGTTGACTTAAAATTTTTTTCTCAGACCGTCCCATATTAAAAGTGACAGCTTCCGATTTATTTACATTTAATTTATAATTGGATATTTCACTATACTCTTTTATAATATCTTGAAGAGCTTTTAAAGATTTTTCGGGTTTACTTATTGTTATTATTACATCATCCGCATTATAAGGAAATTACATGCGATTTTTGATTTACTTAAATTCCTGTTATATCTAAAGATTCCCTTATCGCTATCGCCAGTGGTTCTATAATTAAAGCAAAAACTAATGGGGATAAAGGGCAACCTTTCCTAGTGCCATTTAAAATGTCAAACCTTCCTGACCGGAAATTATGGCCAATTACACTAGCGCTCGGAGAAGAATACAAAGCGGCAATCGCCTTAGAGGCAAAATCGCCTAAGCCGTATTTTGACAGAGTGAGAAACATAAAGTCCCAATCCACCCTGTCAAATGCTTTCTCAGCATCAAGTCCAACATAGACTGCAGCTATGTTTTTATATTTAACCACTGAGATTATATTTAACAGTTTTCTGATATTATCGGGACCCAACCTCCCCTGAATGAAACCCGTTTGATCAAAATTGATCAACTTATGGATATATTGATTCAATCTTTCCGCCAAAATTTTTGCATAAATCTTTACATCCACGTTAAGCAGCGATATAGGTCTAAAGTCACTGCATTCTGGGGTTAATTTGTTTGTTTGGGGAATTGTAATTATTTGTGCTTCCAACAACTCTGAATGAGCTCGGCCTGCTTTTTTAATTTCAATTAATGTTTGGCACATGTAACTGGCAATCTCATCTTGACAAAGTAAGTAATATTGATTAATTAGGCCATCGGGACCAGGAGCTGAGCCCAATTTCAATTTTGAAATTGCCCATTTAATTTCCTGTCCGGTAATATCTTCATTTAAATTTGCCAACTCTATTTTTTTTTTTTTGTAAATATATTTTTATTATCATTTTATGATCACAGTGAGATTCGCAGGTATCTCCAAACGTATCGTGACTGAAACATATTTGACATTCACAGTGAGACTCGCAGGTCTCTTCGAGAGCATTGTAAATGAGGCACAACGTGTGCTAGAACATGTACGTCAAAACAAGTAGGCATTCGGGCACGCAGGCCCACATCAGTGATTGACTCGCAGGTCCCTGTTCAGTAATACAGTGGTTAGGCTTCCATTGTTGCTTTTGCGTGTGTCCCCCGGTTTGACTGCACACTGCCTTCCACCTAGTTCCCGTCAGGGCGTCTAGGTCTAGCGTGTGTGCGCGGCCTTGTTTTGTTGAGTGAGGGGGGTGACCGATCAGTATTGCGACAGTGACTCCCAAGTCACTGCAGGCTCCGTGTGATGTATGCCTATTGGACTCATGATTCCACTGTCAAGTGGTCAGATGTGTCCCAGTGTCTTCAGAGTATGGGTCTGCGGCCCAAATGAGGTTAGCAGGAGAAAATAGGGGGGGGGGGGAAGGGGAGGAGGGAGAAGATCGGGCAGAGGGGGGGGATACGGGCTGTGTGGGAAAACAAGTGGGTAGGGTGGCGGGGTCAGTCGTGGGCGTCAGTTCTGTCAGGTGGGTCCTCTGCGTCTAGGCGGGCAGTGAAGTCTGCCTGTGTGGTGGATACGATCCAGTGTGTCCAGATCTACATGTATTTTGCGGTGGTGTTAGTCGCCCCCGAGTGTAGCTCTTCTATCGCCCTGAGTTCTTCCATTTGGTTGAACCATGTCCTAAGAGGAGGGGACCTATCTTGTCTCCAGAATTGTGGTATAACCTGTTTGGCCACATTAAGGATCCTAATAGTCATGGACTTTTTGTATCGGGATCTGGGTATGGTCGTGTGGTGTAATAGCATCGCCGCTGGCTCCAGTGGCGGAGGTGCGTCCGAGAATTTCTCCAGGATGGCGTGTATGCCCTTCCAGAATGGTTTAATTCGGTGGCATTCCCACCATAGGTGCAGTGTAGTGCTCTTTGCCTCTCCACACCGTCAACATAGGTCGGAGTGTGAGGGGTCTATTGCATGGATTTTATATGGGGTACGGTACCAGTAGCTCAGTAGTTTAAATGCCATCTCTTGTGTCTTTGTGAAAGTAGAACAGTGGTGTGTGAGATAGCATATTTTTTCCCACTCTGTCTCGGTAAATGTCTTCCCTAGTGTTGTTTCCCATTTGCCCTTGAAGGCAGGAATCTCTGTCGGAGTCTCCCTTTGTAGTAGCGAGTATATGAATGATATGCCGTGGGGTAGAGGGTCTGGGTGTATACAGTACTCTTTGAAGGTAGTCGGATTTCTAGCATGGGCTCGTCCCCCGGGTAGGGAGTCTATGTAGTTCGACAGCTGTTTGTATTTGTAGGTTTGTAGGAATATAGGGTGTGTGTTGGGGAGGGAGATCTCTGGTCTAGTAACAAAAAAAAGGAGGTTGGTAGGCGGCCACTTTGTGGTGTGTGTCCCCCATTTGCATGCCTGTGATGTCGAGGTGCTGTCTGATAGCTGTCAGGAGGGGTTCAAGGGCAAGGACGAAGAGCAACGGGGATAGTGGGCATCCCTGACGGGTGCCATTGT
This sequence comes from Pelobates fuscus, assembly GCF_036172605.1. Classification (NCBI taxonomy): domain Eukaryota; kingdom Metazoa; phylum Chordata; class Amphibia; order Anura; family Pelobatidae; genus Pelobates; species Pelobates fuscus. Next base: position 132,511,517 of record NC_086321.1, read on the forward strand.
ATATAGGGAACTCATCTGTTAGTGCCCCAGTCACTATTACATGGGCCGTGGGTCTGTCATACATGGCCTTGACCCAACTGCGCATGTGGGGTCCAAGACCCACATGGGTTAGGATCTGGAACAAGTATTCCCATCCCACCCTATTGAAGGCCTTCTCTGCATCAATGGACAGCAGAAGGAGGCCCCCGGTGTCTCTATTCTTGTTGTGCATGAGGGCATGGGCCCTAATGGTGTTGTCTCATGGTTTGCTACGAACCCGACCTGGTCAGGGTGGACCAGTGTGGGAATATGAGGCTGCAAGCGCATGGCCAAGATCTTTGCCATCAATTTGATATCGCAGTTGATAAGGGAGATGGGTCTGTAGTTCCCACAGTGCTCTGCGTCCTTGCCTCTTTCGGGATGATGGTTATGTGTGCTGTCAACGCTTGCTTGGGGAAGTGATGGCCTTCTCTTACCGCGTTAAACGAGGCCAGCATTGGCTGGTATAGTTTGTCCGCGAAGTGTTTGTAATAACAGACAGGCAGGCCATCTGGGCCCAGACTCTTACCGGGTTTGATGCATTTTATTGCCAATGCCAGTTCCTCTATTGAGATGGGTTCGTCTAGTTGGTCTGTGACCTACTGATCTAATGTAGGTAATTTGTGTGCTTGCATGTATTGCTGGATGGAGTCTTTTAAGCGAGGGGTCGCCGTTTCCGACTGTGGTTGGGGGAGCGAGTAGAGTTCCGAGTAGTAAGCTCTCACTGTTTGCAAGATCTCTGTCGGTAGGCGGCGTACTGAGCCCTGTTTGTCTCTAATTTTGTCGATATAGGTCATCTGGCGCCGTTTCGCCAGCATTCTAGCTAGAAGTTTGCCGCTTTTGTTCCCATGTAGGGAGAAAAAGGCCTTGTGTCTGATTACTTTCCTGTGGTGTTTGGAGTGGAGCAGCGAGGTCAAGTCACATCGTAGTTGTAGTAGTCGTGCTTGGTGGGTTGGGGTTTGTGCTTGTTTATGTAGCATGTCATGTTTGTTTATGTCCCCTATAAGTTCAGTGAGTCGGGCTTCCCTTTGTTTTTTGAGTTCCGCTCCCTTCTGTATGAAGTGTCCCCGTATGACGCTCTTGTGTGCCTCCCACCTGATCGTCAGGGGGGTGTCCTCGGGCGTGTTGTCTTGAAAGTAGTCAGTCAGGACCTTACCGAAGTGTGCGGCCAGGTCCTGGCGTGATTGCAAGTATTCGTTCACTCTCCATTTGGCGATCGCGGGCCTGAGGAGTGGTGGCTGGAGGGTGAGGGTGACGGGGGCGTGATCCGACCAGGTCGCCACCCCCAACTTCGCGTCGCGTACCAAGGGGAGGTGATACTGTGTTGTGAGAAAGTAGTCTATGCGGGTGTATGTCCGGTGGGGGTGAGAGTAGAAAGTGAAATCCCGTTCGTCCGGGTGGTGTGCTCTCCAGCAGTCAACTAGTCTGTGTTTGGTCAGTAGGGATTTAATCACGTTGAGGTGCTGTTTGGGGAGGTGTGAAGTACCTGTGGAACAGTCCCAGGCTGGATCCATAGCTATGTTTAAGTCGCCCCCTATTTTGAGGACCCCCTCAGCGAATGTGTGCAGTTTATGCACGGTGCTTTTAAGGTAGTGGTAATGTTTACCGTTTGGTGCATAAAGTGTGGCGAAGGTGTATAAGTGTTCGGCCACTGTGCCTTTTATAAAGAGGTATCTACCTTCCCGGTCAGTCATGCTTGCCTTCTCTATAAACGGTATTTTTTTGTTGATCAATATCGCCACCCCCCTGGATTTCCCCCGTGGAAGTCGCTGTAGAACCCTATTGGGAAGTGATGATTGGTCAGCTTGGGCCTGTCCCCCTCCCGGAAGTGGGTCTCCTGTATCTCCTGTATGACTATTGAGGCTTTCTGTGAATGGAAGTCCCTCAATGCCCCCGTCCTCTTCTCCGGCTTGTTAAGCCCTTTGGCGTTTATGGAGAGGATGGTAAGGTCGCTCGGTAGCAGCGGCTTGTCGGTCATAGTGGAGCCCGCAGGTGTCGTTGTGCTGGCTGGGTGTGTGTCGGGGGTCAGTCAAGTCATCAGGTGGGGGGGAGGAAGGACAAAGGTGTCGGAGGGGTAGGGGTGTGGGGGGAGGGGAGGCGCGGGGCAGGGGGGGTGGGAAGACAGGTGGGGGGAACTATGTACAGAAACTATCTTGTCACTCGAAGGTGACTGTTTAGGAACGAGCGTCGGAGGACAAGGCGAGGTGGAGTCCACCAGTGGTCCGCCAAGTCCCGTCCGCCTATCTGTGGGCGCTCAGTCCTATTGGGGAAAGCGGAGGAGGCCGGGAGCCTCCGCGCAGGTCCTATCCGAGGAGCCCGGGACCTCAGCAGCTCCTGGTGCCTTTCGTTCCCGAATCTCTCCCGAACCGGACCTCGTCTGGAGCCCTCGTCTCCCCTGTGGCTTTAAGTGTGATTGTTGGGTGAGTATTCCATCCTCGTCCTACTCTGTGGTGGCCAAAGGCCTCAAACAGGTTGTGTTTTGCTCCGCCAGGTGTCGGAGAGTTTTGCGGTGTGTAGCCCGGTAAACATGTAACAACAGCATAGTATACGATAACTTAAAAATAAGTCCTGACACCTCGTCCCAGCCCTGAAGTACCGTGTTCCCGCCCCCCCCCCGTCCGGTGGAGAATTGGGTTGGTGCAAGACACCATAGTGTGGGGAATGGGGGCACCCGGTCCGTGGTTCTAACGGATGTCGCTGACAGTCCCAGATTTTATGTATCGTGCCCCCCGGCACCGTGTGTCCATCCCCAAGCATGAGTGGGTTCTGCTCATGTTCCCCCCCCTCCAGGCCCAATCCCAGTCTATCTCCCCTTTCCCCATTCCTAGGGGGGGGGTCGCTCCCCGGGTGAGCCGCACCGGTGCCGGCCCCCCCGCCACTGCTCCCCCTCCGGTTCCTCGCAGGGTGGTAAGCACCCCGGCGGCGCAGCCCAGCCAGAGAGCGCCCCCCCTCCCATTTGCCAGGAGGCCCCCCGGTGTTCCGCTGTGAAGTGCATATCTGGCTAGGGGTATAACTGTATGGGGTCGATTAGTGCTTGTTAGGGCCTGTGGGGCGGTATACCCAGGAATGCGGCCTGTCCAGGGGCAACCTCACAGCATTACAGTTACATCTTCCCTCCCCTCACCCCCATCACATGCAATTAGGTCAGATAGTCCCGCATTCAATGTCCCTCAGCCTGGGTGGACCTGGGTGGTCTGCCCCTGGGGGAATAAGGGGTTGTGTGTGACCAGATACATTGGGGAGGGGCATGGGGATAACGCTTGTAGGTTGCGTATGTGCGACCATAACCTGAGTGTTGGGGTGATGGTGGGATGGCCTTGTATTCGAAGTAGAGTTTGGCCAGATTTGTGCCAGGGGATGGTATTGATCGGTGTGGTGAAGCATGCGTCTTCAAGTTTAACCCATTGTTTGTCAGATTGTGGGTTGGACCATTCGTAGACCCTAGCTAGAAGGGAGGCTTTATGGTATAATTCGATGTCTGGGAGCCCTAGACCTCCTTCCTCTTTCGGTCTTTTAATTAGTGCATATGGTAAGTGGTTTTGTTTGTGTGCCCAGATGAATGAGGTAAAGATATGGCGTATCGTTCTACGAAGAAGTAAGTAGAAGTATAGATCAGGGTGTTGCAGTGGATGTGATCTTTTTGGATTTTGCCAAGGCATTTGATACAGTTCCACACAAAAGATTAGTGTTCAAACTCAAGGAAATCGGTCTCGATGAAAATGCTTGTTCTTGGGTAGAACATTTGCTTAAAAACAGAATACAAAGAGTTGTTGTTAATGGTAAATTTTCAAGCTGGACAGAGGTGGCAAGTGGTGTCCCTCAGGGGTCTGTTCTGGGACCCCTTCTATTTAACATTTTTATAAATGATCTTGAAGACCGCATTGAAAGTCATGTTTCAGTGTTTGCAGATGACACAAAACTTTGTAAAATAATACAATGTGAGCAAGATATTACTTTGCTGCAGAAGGATTTAGATAGACTGGAGGACTGGGCACTCAAATGGCAGATGAAATTTAAGCAAAAAATATATATACACCTTACACACAATATACCAGTGGATAAAAAAGTGGGTATATATACAATCAAATAAATTACCCAAATATTATATGGGAGTATGAAGATTCCTCAATATCTTCAGAAGGCACATAAATTGTATAAAAATATCTCCCAATATAATCTCTTTAAATATAGACAGGAGGATCAAGGAAATCTTCTTTCTCCCGAGAATTTGCTTTAGGGGAGAAAATAAAAGATCATAGTGTACCACTTTAAGGATATAGGAAACACTTTATTGAATGCACTTACAAAATGCCAGAAGGTTAAAAGCCCATCAAATATTGTTGTAAACTTCTCGGTGGATCCCAAGATGGAAACACAGGAGCCCAAACGGAAGAAGCACGAACAAAATAAAAACTATTAAAATACAAATCAAAAAGTCCGTAATATAAAGTATGATGAAAGTAAGATGAAATTTAATGTTGAAAAATGCAAAGTTATGCACTTCGGCGTAAAGAATACACAAGCAACGTATACCCTTAATGGAAGTGAATTAGGGATAACAATACACGAAAAGGACTTGGGAATTGTTATAGACAACAAACTATGCAACAATGTGCAATGTCAATCAGCAGTGGCCAAGGCCAGTAAGGTATTGTCATGCATGAAAAAGGGCATTCATTCTCGGGACGAGAATATAATTTTGCCTCTCTATAAATCACTGGTAAGACCACATATTGAATATGCTGTGCAATTTTGGGCACCTGTTCTAAAGAAGGATATCATGGCACTAGAAAAAGTGCAGAGGCGGGCTACAAAATTAATAAAAGGAATGGAACATATCAGCTATGAAGAAAGGTTAACAAATTTAAACCTATTTAGTTTAGAAAAACGTCGCCTGAGAGGGGATATGATAACATTATACAAATATATTCGGGGCCAATACAAACCATTGTGTGGAAATCTATTCACAAACCGGACTTTACATAGGACACGAGGCCATGCGTTTAGACTGGAAGAAAGAAGATTTCGTCTAAGGCAAAGGAAAGGTTTTTTTACTGTAAGAACAATCAGGATGTGGAATTCTCTGCCTGAAGAAGTGGTTTTATCAGAGTCCATACAGATGTTCAAACAGCTAATAGATGCATACTTGCAAAGACAGAATATTCAAGGATATAATCTTTCAATGTAGGGTAATAACTGCTTGATTCAAGGATAAATCTGACTGCCATTCTGGGGTCAAGAAGGAATTTTTTGTCCTAGCTTGTTGCAGAATTGTGCTTCAAACTGTTTTTTTTTTTGTTTTTTTTTGCCTTTTGGATCAACAGCAAAAAACAAATGTGAGGAAGGCTGAACTTGATGGACGCAAGTCTCTTTTCAGCTATCTAACTATGTAACTATGTAACTATGTCTCATGTCAAACAGTTGTTTGGGGAGCGTTATTGGCAGTGCTTGTAGTAAATACAGAATTCTGGGAAGTACATTCCTCTTTAAAATGTTTAGCCTACTGAACCATCCAAAGTGTGGTTTGTTCCATGTAGTGAGATCTGTCTTGATCTCCTTCATTAATTTGGGGAAATTGCTGGCGTATAACTGTGTGGTGTCGCTGGGTATGTATACCCCTAGATATTTGAGTGCTCCTGTGGTCCATGCAAATGAGTAATCATGTTGGAGTTGTGACCCAGTGTCTGGGGGCATTGTAATCGGTAAGATTTCACATTTGCTAATGTTTGCCTGAAAGTTTGAGATATTGCTATATTGTGTCATTTCCGACATTAGGTGAGGTGGTGTTGTAGTAGGGTGAGCAATTGTAAACATGATGTCGTCTGCAAATGCAGATATCTTGTGGTTGTCCTTCCCCACCTGGATACCCTTGATGTTGGGGTTATCTCTTATACCCTGTAAGAATGGTTCCAAAACTAGGATGAATAACAGAGGGGAGAGGGGGCATCCTTGTCAAGTGCCGTTCAAGATGTGCACTGTGTCTGATAGCTGGCCATTGGCGTGCTGTTGGAGTGGAGTAAATGGCCCTGAGCCATTTCAGCCAGTTGGGGCCAAAACCCATGTGTTGGAGCGTTTGCATCATGAGGGTCCAGTCCACTCTGTCGAACGCTTTCTCTGCGTCTATCGACAGGAGTAGACTGGGTTCACCCGAGCGTTTAGCTTGGTGGAGGAGATTCAGGATCTTGGTGGTATTGTGCTTGGCTTCTCTGCCTGGCACGAAACCTGACTGATCTGATTGTATTAGGGTTGGCAGGATCTGGCGTAGGCGGTTTGCCAAGATCTTGGTGAAGATTTTAAGGTCTATATTTATGAGGGAGATGGGCCTGTAGCTCCCACACTGCACCAGGTCCTTCCCGGGTTTGGGTAGAAGTGTGATCGTGGCTTCCAGTGCTTGTGGTGGCAGGGTCGGTTGTTTTAACAATGAGTTAAATGTGTTAAGGAAGTGAGGGGCCAAGGAGGCTGAGAACATTCTATAGTATTTGGCTGTAAGACCATCAGGGCCAAGTGGCGCTTTTCAGGCGTGTTTAAGCCCCGCGCATTGTGGGAGACCATTGTAATGGTCGCCATTTGTGGTGGCTTGAATTCGGTTGGCTAGGGCTGCTGAGGTGGGGAGATTATCAAGAGATGTTCAGCTGTGTCTTGGTTGTTGCTAGGAATGGACCAGGATGTGCGAGTAAAACAGAACAATATGTAGAACAATTTCAAGTATAACAAATAACTATGTACAACAAATCGTTTCCTGGGTGTGTGAGGCTGTATACCTTGGTGAAACAATGTGGGCTGGTGTCGGCCTCTGTGGTGGTCCTGATACCACAGAGGGTAATGTATTGGGTTTGTGACACCGTCTGTAGTGAGGGGGGTGTGCAGTGTGTAAGAGAAGGTGTGTTGTTCGCTTTTCCAAGTAGTTTGCTCACTGTAAAAATTAGTGGGATGGGTCGTTAACCACTGAGTTGTGTGGGTAAGGGATGCGGTTTTAATAGGTTAGTGATTTCCGGGTGTGTCGGCACTTAGTGTGTACGTGGAGGATTAGTAGTGGAGGTGTGAGTTGTTGCGACGACAGGGGTCTCCGCCGGCCCCAAGGTTGATGATTGGTCCCAGGTCTTGGGTAATTGTAATTTTTATTTTTTTTGTGTATGTGTGTTTTGGGGATTGTTCGGGAGTGTAAGAGGTGTCCTGATGCCCCTCCTCTCCCATCTCTACGTCTTCTAGAGACTGGTGTCGTACATATCTATCATTTTTCCCTAGGTTAGGTGCCTTAGCATGTCCTTGCTACAGGGCGATTTGTGTCAAGGAGAGGTGCTTAACAATATTATCATACAGTTATCCTCAATCTAGTAGCAATCATGTGTGACACAGTTTATACATATTAAATACTAGACATTTATACGACCTGTAGATGGTCTGACTTTCCGAGTTACTTGATTTTTGTTGCCTTGGGGCATTTCGGAATTACTTGAAGTAGTCCCAGTTATTGTTTAGTGTCTGTGTGCCCTTCCCTTGTTGTCATGGACAATGTCCGTGGCATATCAGTTCGGTCGTACGTGTCAGGAAGGTCTGGAGGTCGTCTTGGAGCTCGGTAGTCTTGGACTCTTGTCGGCTTGGCCTCTTGCTTGAGGGTCAGAGCGTGCTCAGGTCTCTATCGTTGATGCTGTGGGGAAACTGTGGTTAGAGTTTTGTCGATTGTGCCTGGGAGTGTAGCGTGGGTATTGGATGATTGGGTCCAGCGGAGACCCCCGCCGTCGCTATTGTATGGGGTTACCCCAGGTGCTCCCGATTTTGGTTCCTCTCCTCACGTTGTTGTCGCTCTGCTGTGGTTGTTCTTTGCCTCTTTGCGGGTGGTGGGCGGCATCTTTGTCCCTGGAGATGTTGGGAGAAGTGTTGTGCTGGGTCTGGGGCGTTCCAATCCATGATTCGTGCGTCTGTTAGGCCCAGAGCTTGTATGAATGGCGCCACGTCTCGGTGTAGCGCTATTGTGTGTGTTAGCCCTTTTTGCACGACCGTAAGGGCAAAGGGGAACCCCCATCTGTAACGTATGTCCCTGGTTCTTAGTTGGTCCGTTATAGGCTTAAGGGCTCTCTGCGCCTGTAGTGTAAACCATGGAAGATCTTGGTATATTTGGACTTCATGTCCGTGGAATAGATTAGGTACGGAGCTTGTTTTGCCCGCTGGGGCTTGTCCGTCCTGGGGCTGCCTGGGAGCTGTGGGCTTTTTTGTGGTTGCCCATGGTGAGTGTTCCCGACCTCCTTGTGCTTTGAGTGCCTGCTTGTGCCCGGAGCTGCGTTACTGTGCGGCCATTTAGTTCGGCGGTTAGCCACGCGCTCCCTTCTTTATCTTTTATGACAATTTTTATTAAATATTATTGAAACCCCTCTCGATTTACTTTTTGCATATGTAGCACTGTAGGGATTAGAGTAATAACTATTGCCAAAAAAGGGAGTTTTATTAGTCTGCCAATGGGTTTCTTGAATACAAATAACATCTGGTTTACCCCTGGACAAATTTTTAAAAGCTATACTCCTTTTGCCCACAGTATTTAGACCCTGGACGTTTTGACTAATAATCCTCAGATTCATGTAGAGCCATACCCACCACCAATCTGAGGACTTTCTAGCCCACCTCCATCAGCACCTTCCACCCACGTCTCGGAACCTCCCAAAGATCAAAACATACACATTCATGCCCATTCATCCAAACACTAAACAAATATTGTGATACAATCATCTTCTTTAAGGATCTACCTACTTAGAAAGTCCCCACTCCTTACTCTACCTCCCCTAACAGTGGTGGATAAATCTAAGTATCGCCGAACGAACTTGGTTCGAGACCTCGGCGGAGGTCGCCGATTGAACCTGCTTGTATACTTCCTATTCCGCAACAAAAACAGCCTGATACTAAAGTTCCTTTCTTATTTAAAAGTACGAACGCTATAAAAGACAGAGACAGCCCATTATGATGAAATCAAACATCCAAAAAGCAAGGGGGAGAGAAAAAAAGAAAAAAAGAAAAAAAAAAGCACAAACAAAGAGAAAACACAGATCCTTAAAATTAACTTCCATGGGTTGGTAACCCCTATCATAACCTCTTCTCTAAGCCGCCCTCATCTTTCCCTCCATAAAGGTGGAAGATCTTATGTCTAGTCTTATAGAACCGACTGCTACCTTTAAGCAACAAACCCGTTGAGATAGAAAAGAAAATACATTGCGATTAACTAGCTTTCCTGGAGATGTACTAAATATGCTAGAGTCACAGTTGAATATGTCAAAAAGTGTAAGTTTATCAAAATAACTTCCATACTTAAATACCTACTTTAACATCCCCTTTTAATTATATAAAACTTTTATCCCGTGATAATGTCATATTTTGTACCATATTCCAATATAATAAGACAAATACTATTATCTCTAATATAATACGTGGCTTTGAATTTATATCCATAGAGGCCATTAAGGCCATATAATACAAGCTTAATACTATAGCTAAGCATTTATCCAGTGGTGATATCTTGTTTTGTATCATTTTCCAATACCCTATAACAAAGAAATATTATCTCTAATATAATACGTGACTATAAATTTACATCCGTAAAGGCCATTTAGGGCCATTTAATACAAGCTTAAATCAAGCTTAGTAAAGAGTGTTTACATATTAACCAATGCTGAATTTAAATTTCAAAATATTACACCTTTTACACCAAAAATTAAACCTCCCCCCCAAAAAACAACCATAACTCAGTTTCCCAATTATCTCCATTTGGCCATATCTTAGGCATCCCCCATAGAGTCTATATCTTTAAGGTACCTTTCCCCCTCAAGGGGAGAGTTGATTACTTTCGTCTCCATTCCCTTTTTAATAAATAGTTTAGTCGGAAAGCCCCATCTATAAGACACATTCTTATGCCTTAATGCCGTTATCATTCTAAATTATCTACGCTCCATAATCACTTCTCCAGATATATCAGGAAAGATTTTCAATTGCACATATGGTGCATCAAAGATTTTACATTCAAAGGCTTTCTGTGATGTTTTTTGTTTAAGTGTGAAGGAATGTAATTTCACTATCACATCTCTAGGAAGATCTCTTGAAGTATCTATATTATATTATATTATATTATATTATAGTATAGTATGAACCTATCTATATTATTCTTGTGCATGGCACAATTCATCTGAATTGATTATTCAGAGGAATTAATTATTCTGAAAATAATGTATTTGGAATTTTATTTAAAAAAAAAATAAAAATTGTTTAACTAAAAACTATTTGGACAAACCAAAAATGTGCCTATTTGTGTGTAACAATGCAAAAACTGCTAAAATATTGCCTTGGATTTATCAAGCATTTTTCAATGCCAATTTCAAGTTGCCATTATTATATCATTAAATCCGTATTACATATAAGTGAGAACTTCATTTCGGAATGACAGGTTTTCTTTTTCCCATCTTGTAAATTGAGAGGAGGAGCAGCAGAAGTCATTTAATTTTAAAAAGTGATATTTTTTTTTTCTACAAAGACCTGTCACACAATGCATAGCATTTTGCAAAGCACAAGCAGTGGCACTGATGCACATTGTAAACCAAATAATTTAAAATAAATAAATATATTAGAGTTGACGCAAGTGGCACCGGGAGTGGCTAGGAACAGCAGTAACCTAACCACTTCACTAGTCTCACACTAAGATTAGTGAAAACACAGGGTATTTCACAAAAAGTCCAAATTGTGGCAAAACCATCCTGCTGCATATGGTGCCATTGAGAATGTAAAATTCAGATGTTAATTCAATTAATTCAGTTTGGCCTGATTTAGTCCATACTTCAGCCAGACTGAACATAGACATATGGTTGACATCCGTACAGAATGCTGTAAATCTGGATTTTTTTTTTTAACAGCAAAAATCAGAACTATTTGCTCGATGGTAGTGCCAGCAGGCAAATAGTTAAAATACACTCAAAAAAAGCAAACCTTGGTAACCAAGAATGAATTATGTGGGGGCTAGCTAGCTGACACATCAAAGAAGTAAAAACAAATACCTGATTAAAAAGTACTACTGTAAGGGAAGTTTTAAACTTCACTATGTCCCCACCCGCCATGCCAACTAATCACAGCGTTCTGACATCCAAGTCTCGACCGAGCTTTTGCCCATATTTGAAATAGCTGACTTAACGTGAAAGCCTTTATTAGGGCGTTCACTGCTATCAGAGCTCAGTCTGCACAAAACCCTCAATTGGTGAAGATTTTTTATTGCAGAGTGTTTTTTATTTTACTCAATCTTTTTTTTACTCATCTGTTTTTTAATTAGGAAGGCAAGCAAGAGTGAGAAGAATGTCACTGGAAGTAATTTGCAGAAGCCACCTGGAATCTATGTTGTCAGATCACAAGTGTGCCATTAAAATATTTATTATGGTTAAAATAACATAAAACAAAATGATGCACTAAAAAAATTCCAGTAGCCAAGATGCGTTTCGCAACAATGCTTCCTCAAACGCCCGATTACAGGTGGTTGCATAGTAGGTGTCAACATACAGCTGATATACCATTTCTAAACCTTAGAGCGAGGTATACATTAGTCTCTATTGAAGGTGAGCTTTTTTTTTTTATTACTAATCAGCTACACAGGAATACAATACATACTACACTATTGGTTTCCTTTTTATGTCTTATGGTTTTTTGAGATCTGTGAGCGACACTGAGAAGATAAGTGTGGTGCTGTCATAAGAGCCCAGTTGCGCACAGGATTGAGCCAACCAATTAGGCTCTAATCTATGTGAGTGTTTTTTTAAACTTATTTATATTGTCACTTTCAGATTACAATCTACATTATTTGTGTTCTATTTAGTTATTTTTATGTACTTGTTGGGAATTACCAACTTCTATATATTGCCAGGCTTAAGAAAACTACTATTTGTTTAGCACTCCACTCAAAATCTTAAGTAGCTTTTTCACTTGTAAGATATTTTGGTATTGCATTACATTTGGTTGCGGGTAAGGAGGTATTCCCAAACGAGTATGTTTGAGCTGCTTTTCTTTTAGTTTACTCTTTTAAGTGTCTGGAATCATACTTCCTCTTTGGACAAATTTTTCTGTATGTAATTTGCAGAAGAAACGAAGTTCTGAAAAGGCAGTAGATAAGAGGAGAGCTGAGGAAAAGTTTTAAAGGGGCAACATGGCATTGTCAGTTCCATGGCCATCTTGCATACTCCTTTTGGATGTATGTGTCTCTTCTGGTAATTTTCTGACTGTTTCCAGCACTTGTTCTGGATTTCTGCAAGGATTTCTATTATTTATTTTTATATGTTCTGGCATTTGGAATGCATGGTGTAGTACACACTGTAATGCTCTTGTTATCAAGTGCTCATGCCCTTTGTGGCAAAGTTTATAGACCGTACAAACCAGGCAACAAATTATCCATGTTTGCATACAAGATTATAGTAAGCGCTCAAACTGAATATGGGTAATAGACTTGTGAAGGTTAACCAGGTGCTTTAAGGGAAAATCTGATCCCCCACCAGATCCATAAACCAAGTAGAAAATAACCACAAACACACCAGAATAAATTTGCACATAAAAAAGTTTTTATTTGTAAAGTGGATAAGTATAGATTGTACAAAGAAAGTGCAGATAACAGTTCAGGCATGTAAATGTCAAATAACATACCAATTAGTACTATACATGCAGTAGAAAGTGCTCAAAAACCATGAACCTATAACATAACAGGCATACTGACCCAAGAGCAGGAGATAATAGAACCCCAATGTTTCGGCGTCACAGCCTTACTCAGGGGAACTATCTAACCTGATGGTCTCTGTTCCTATTAATATACTCTAGGAAATGTCCAGGGAATAATTGCCCGATTAAAAACATGTGTGGGGGACAGAGGAATAACGCCGTGTTTTTCCAATGTCATCACATTCGCGTGACAGGCGCAATCATGCGCACGAGATCATCATATCAAATCTACATCAAAAAAATATAATGGGAAATCACATAAGCCGGACTAAGAGACCGGCTGTGCATGTGATAAACCATCTATACGCATACATATAGCAAAAAACATAGTTACCCCAGTGTAAGGCTCCCAACGAATAGCACAGTTAATGAATTCTCCATGTCCCAGTCATAGAAGAGGTGGTCACCCAAGAGGTGGCTCAGCTAGACAAGTAAATGCATTCTGATTATAGCTGTCAGGGTAGGCCAGAGGTGAGAGGCAGTGACCTAACAAAGACAGAGAGACAGAAGAGGTATGTTACCGGACCTAGAGTGGTCGGGTTTAACCTAAAGTAACAACTAGGAAATAACAGGACTAACAGGACTAAATTAGACAAACATTTCAGTCCAGAGAGGAACAAAAAAACAAACCCATATAATAAACAAAATGGTGTACTGGACAAAATACAGTATGGTATAGAAACAAACGTAATCAAACAGGTCAAAGTTTGGATTACAGAATGGAACTGGTAGATGAAAAAGCTGGGTCTGGTGCAAGAAGAGTCAGTCTGACGGACTGAAAAAGGTAAATAAATAAGCTGGATCTGGAACACAAATGCAGGAGATCAAGAATTATCAAAGGAATAGCAGGTTCAAAACAAGATCAGGACACAAATTTCACTAGGATTCGTGAACCACAAAATGACCCAAAGCAACAAAGAAGCCCTTAAGGACCAAGCTTCTGGAATAAAAGGGAATCATGACATGTCACACATGTCATGTGTCCTTAAGGGGTTAAATTGGGAGTCCCTGTACTTGATTGGCTATTGCTTGCTGGCAGCAATCAATTCAGAAAGGTAGCATTTGTGATATTCACAGGCGTTCCACAAAAAACAAGCAATCAGAAAATCAATGGTAAAGAAAATAAAACAGATAACCATCTGGAATCATTCCAGGATATTAGGTTCTACAGTGGCATGGCAAGCAGTGTATTGCAGTTTTAACTGGGAACCAAGGGTTCAAATCCCACCAGTGGTTTTCTGACACTAACCTAGTCCTTGGCAGTAAGGTTTCAAGGTATGGGCTCAAACCACAAACAATTCACGTGACCTTTGAATTTTCTTCTATAGCTCACTATTTGTATTCCTCAAGACCCTTTAATGCAAAGAGCTCTTTATCTCTTCACTTCCACACTCATTTGTCAGGTCCCTCCAAGGGAGCGGTCTAGGATATTATTCCATATTATTATTAAATCCTAAAGCGTTTAATAATTGAAAACCATTCCTAGATATCCATGAACTAAACAAATATCTGTCAGAAAATGTAAGATGCAATTTATAAGCTCAATCATCAAAGGGATTTCTCCAGGGTATTGGATGATCACGGTATATCTATGTGATGCCTATTTCGACATTACAATTTTCTCCCCTCACTAGTGACTAAGATTATAGGGTTCTTCCTGTTGGGTTAAGTGCTGCACCAAGGACCTTATCCGAAATTCTGCCCACTTTGACTGCAAATATCCATCTTTATGGGATCTCAGTATTCCATTACCTCAATGACATTCTGATTTTGGCCAAAAAAGGATATATTAATAGCGCATTGGGATCAGGTTCTGAAGACCCATCAAGCTCATGGTTAGATCATCTACTTCAGCAAGTGCCACTTGTCCCCCTCTCAAGTGATGTTATACGTGGGGGGCCAAGTTCAACACCACAATACCTCTAGTGACTTCATTACTTGACAAGGGACAGAGACACAAATCAGAGATTCTTAATTTTTCTCCCTTTCTCAGGTCCCAGCGAGGGAATACATGAGCTTATTAGAAAGGCTTTTAATGACATAATGGACTCAATGGAAAATGTGAGTTCTTCAGCAGGAATAGTTGGCCTTTTTTTTTCAAGGCAATACTTAAAATTCACCCACCAGTGAAATCTTGTACTCCCGACTGGGATCTCCCAGCTTTCACAATTTCTCCTTTTGAGCCTTCGGAAGACATTGCCTTATTGCCGTTGACCTTTACAGTGATTCTATTGGTGTCCTTTACGTCAGAACAAAGAATAGCTTCAAGCGTCAGAACTTCAAGCCCTTAAGCCCTAGTGCAGAGCTATTCATTATTGCCCAAGAACACCGAGTCTTCTTATGGACTATGACTGAGTTTCATCTGAATGTGGTGTCATCATTCCATAAGAATCAGGAAATAGTTTGGCCAGTTTTATTTCCTCATACTAGTTCATAAGAGGAGTCTACATGGCACTGTCTAGCTCTGGCTTGCTATCTTTCTGCTTAGATAAGATGGACCACTGACATCTGAAAATCTTCCCGCAAATTATTCCTTCAGAAAATATAGCAGATTCCTCATCTACTATTGACTGTTGGATTGTATCTGTGATAACAATGGCTGCCAAGGCTTTGGATTTCTCATATAAATATGTTTACATTCAGCAGTTGATATTCAACATTATGTAAACTGTGAATAGTAAAAGCTTTCCATTGTAAGTAGGTGGAAAAGTTTCACATAGAAACAAAGGAAGAAGATAAGGAATGCTTAAATAAATAAAAAATAAAGGAAACCAATAGTGTAGTATGTTCTTAAAAAAAACAGTAAGTGACTCAACTTATCATTATTTTATTATTATTATTATTATTATTATTATTGCCATCTATATAGCGCCAACAGATTCCGTAGCGCTTTACAATATTATGAGAGGGGGATTTAACTATAAATAGGACAAATACAAAGAACTTACGGGAACAATAGGTTGAAGAGGACCCTGCTCAATCGAGCTGTAACGGATCACCTGGCACCCCGACCAGGTACCTCCGTTAATGGATGCTCCTAGTGCTTCCTGAGGACTCCAAGCACTCTGGCAGACACCATAATCACCGAATCCGAGAAACCTTTAAATTCTCCCAAGCGTATGAATGCTGTAGACCATTGAATAGGAACCATACGAATAGGCTTGTACTCCTAGCAGTCAACTGGAACAGCATACATTAAATCCTTCCCCCAATAATGAGACGACACATCACTTTGAGGGTAAAACAGGAACTCTGGACTGGCTCATCCAGCCTGGCTTTTATTACACTAATCCACATACAGGCCACACCCAGGGGGAGGCATAAAATAACCAATCACATACATGGTTCAGCCCACACATCCCCTCCCCTCAGATAACATTAAACTCAATTATCCGGTACACTTTTTCAGCCAAGTTCTGGATGTACCCCAAAACCCGGGGGTACACCTTTAAATCCAGCATCGCTGGATAGCCCTTATTCAGGGGGACAACATATTCAAAATTCAAGTAATTCGGATGAATGGTTCGTGAGATATGGGGTTCCAAAGATTTGACCGACCGCATGGGTAAAGTATCCGAAAACAGTTCCATGCATTTTGGCCCTGCGGTCGGTCACAAACAAGGGAATGAAAACAGGCGAATTGCCTGTGTTATAGAGCCTGGAGAGGGTTTGAATGAATTCCCTTGTTTATGGGGCTCTTTCTACCGAACGGCGGGTCATTCGGTAGTTTCCATACGAATTTCTGGAAGTATGGAGGTCTCAGCGGTGTTTGCCTAGTCAAGTGTCCGATTTTAGTTCCAGACACTCGACGGCAAAACACCGCTGTTCGGTAGTTTAAGATGGCCGCCGCCACGTGGTTGTTTCCCGAATGGCGGCCACCCAGAGGACAAAGAATACATTGCACTGATTGCCAATTACCTGTTTGCAACATTGTTGCAAACGGTAATTGGAGGCACACTCATTCCTGGGTGGTCTGGTTGTTCGGTAGTTTCACTCAATATACTGAATGGAGTGATTCTACCGAACAATCAGAATGCTGCATACAAATCACCCAGGATAAACTTAACACATCTATAAATACATATATAATATTACAGGCAGTACACTTGAATATGCTTCACAATCTTAAAGGGACAGTAGTCCCAAAAGTCCCAATATGTCCATAGATGCTGTTAAAAGGGCCAGTAGCAGCAATATACAGTACAATATGCCCCAAATAACCCAGGGGCCATAGTCAGTAGGTAGGAGGCTAGCAAACAGGCTTCTCCAGGGCCCAGTGGCGAGGTTGGTTTCGCCACATTTCTCCCCTTTTCCAAACAGACTAACAGGGTACCTGACCTCTTGCCGGTCAGTGCCCTTGTTAGTCCAGCAGCCCACCCACAAAACAGAAACAGCAGTACAGCCCACCCACAATAAATGGTTACTACACCTGAGTAACGGAAAAACTTGTCCAGGTCCAGGTGCCTCACCCCGGCTGTGTGGGGGACTGGTAGGCTGTTTTGGTGGGTTGCTGAGTGGGCAGAGACCAGCGGTACTCTGCCCTGGTGCCAGCACTACTACAGGAGTAGTCTGGTTGGAGCCTGGTTGCTGGAGACCGACTGTCTCCCCTTTGGCTAAACAGCCCTGTTGTGGGGGGGCAGGACCGACCGTCCCTACTCCCTGTGCTGGAAGTGCAGAGACCACGGTCCCATCTGCACAGGTGTGGGGCTTACAGTCTCCCCCTGGTACATTAAGCTGCCGCTGGGGAGAGGTGGTAACCAGCTCCTCTCCCATTAGAACACTCTGCCCATTGATGATCTGCCGCTGGGGAGAGGTGGTAACAATCTCCTCTCCCATTAGAACACTCTGCCCATTGATGATCTGCCGCTGGGGAGAGGAGGTAACAATCTCCTCTCCCATGCCTACTTTCAGTCTTTGTGGAGGGAGACCGACTGTCTCTCCTCCCAAATCAGTGTCCTGCTGCGGGGGAATAGAGACTGGGCTCTCTATTCCCAAAAAATCACGCTGCTGCTGGTGGGTAGGACCAACTACCTCTGCCCCCTGTAACTCAGCCTTCCGCTGGGGAGGGAGGACGCTGCTCTCCTCTCCCTGCACTTCACACTGCCTTCCCGGCATATCACTCTGCTGCTGGGGGGTAGGACCAACTACCTCTGCCCCCTGTAACTCAGCCTGCCGCTGGGGAATGGAGACTGGGCTCCCAATTCCCAACAAATCACACTGCCGCTGGGGAGGGAGGACGGCCCCTTCAGCTCCCTGTAGCTTGGGCGCAGAGACCACGGTCCCATCTGCGCTGGTGTGGGGCTTACTGTCTCCCCTTGGTGTGCTAAGCTGCTGCTGGGGAGAGGGGGTAACAAACTCCTCTCCCTTACACACTTTCAGCCGCTGGGGAGCAGGGCTGACCCTCTGTACTCCCTGTAGGCAGGGCGCAGAGACCACGGTCCCATCTGCGCTGGTGAGGGGCTTACTGTCTCCCCTTGGTGAGCTGTGCTGCCGCTGGGGAGAGGGAATAACAAACTCCTCTCCCTTACACACCTTCAACCGCTGGGGAGAGGGGATAACAGGCTCCTCTCCCTGCACCGTAGACTGCCGCTGGGGAGCCAGAACGGCACCTTCAGCTCCCTGTAACGCACACTGCCGCTGGGGATCTGGGCCGACTGCCCAGCATCCCTGTAGGGCCGGTAGAGAGACCGCAGTCCCATCTCCACCTGCCATTGGTGGGTCTTCCCAGGACCAATCCGTGAGGCCCCTCAACATTTGTGAGTAAGGGCCACCTGCTTCCCCACCTGGCAACTCTGGTTGCTGCTGGGGATCTGGGCCGGCTGCCCAGCATCCCGGTGGAGTGACCTTGGTCCCATCTCTACCTGCCTGTTGTGGTTCCTCACAGGACCAGTCTATGAGGACCCCCACTTCGGGTTCCTCCCGCCGCCTCAGGGAAAGACGGCTAACCTCCTCGGATGCAGCCTCTACCCGGCTGCTGTAACGCTCCTGCTGCTGAGCATACTTCCTCTCTTTTGCCAACCGGAATTCTCGGTCCAGCCTTGTGTTTCGCTCGGCCATGACCTGGTTCCAGATCACCCGGCGTGTCTCCATGGGTATATCATCCCCATACTCAGCCACTCGCTGCCTCACCTCGGCCAGCCAATCATCTCCAGAGCCAGAACCTTCCATACTTGTCTGCTCCCAGGGGCGCTGCACGACTGCTAGCGTTGCCCTCAATTGTAAATCCAAACGCACTGTGTCTCCGAGCTGCTTTACCTCGCACTAGGACGCCATCCCACCGCTTGCCACCAATGTAACGGATCACCTGGCACCCCGACCAGGTACCTCCGTTAATGGATGCTCCTAGTGCTTCCTGAGGACTCCAAGCACTCTGGCAGACACCATAATCACCGAATCCGAGAAACCTTTAAATTCTCCCAAGCGTATGAATGCTGTAGACCATTGAATAGGAACCATACGAATAGGCTTGTACTCCTAGCAGTCAACTGGAACAGCATACATTAAATCCTTCCCCCAATAATGAGACGACACATCACTTTGAGGGTAAAACAGGAACTCTGGACTGGCTCATCCAGCCTGGCTTTTATTACACTAATCCACATACAGGCCACACCCAGGGGGAGGCATAAAATAACCAATCACATACATGGTTCAGCCCACACATCCCCTCCCCTCAGATAACATTAAACTCAATTATCCGGTACACTTTTTCAGCCAAGTTCTGGATGTACCCCAAAACCCGGGGGTACACCTTTAAATCCAGCATCGCTGGATAGCCCTTATTCAGGGGGACAACATATTCAAAATTCAAGTAATTCGGATGAATGGTTCGTGAGATATGGGGTTCCAAAGATTTGACCGACCGCATGGGTAAAGTATCCGAAAACAGTTCCATGCATTTTGGCCCTGCGGTCGGTCACAAACAAGGGAATGAAAACAGGCGAATTGCCTGTGTTATAGAGCCTGGAGAGGGTTTGAATGAATTCCCTTGTTTATGGGGCTCTTTCTACCGAACGGCGGGTCATTCGGTAGTTTCCATACGAATTTCTGGAAGTATGGAGGTCTCAGCGGTGTTTGCCTAGTCAAGTGTCCGATTTTAGTTCCAGACACTCGACGGCAAAACACCGCTGTTCGGTAGTTTAAGATGGCCGCCGCCACGTGGTTGTTTCCCGAATGGCGGCCACCCAGAGGACAAAGAATACATTGCACTGATTGCCAATTACCTGTTTGCAACATTGTTGCAAACGGTAATTGGAGGCACACTCATTCCTGGGTGGTCTGGTTGTTCGGTAGTTTCACTCAATATACTGAATGGAGTGATTCTACCGAACAATCAGAATGCTGCATACAAATCACCCAGGATAAACTTAACACATCTATAAATACATATATAATATTACAGGCAGTACACTTGAATATGCTTCACAATCTTAAAGGGACAGTAGTCCCAAAAGTCCCAATATGTCCATAGATGCTGTTAAAAGGGCCAGTAGCAGCAATATACAGTACAATATGCCCCAAATAACCCAGGGGCCATAGTCAGTAGGTAGGAGGCTAGCAAACAGGCTTCTCCAGGGCCCAGTGGCGAGGTTGGTTTCGCCACACGAGCTTATATTCTATAGGAGGTGGGGTGTAAAACACATTAGGACAGGAATTTGCAGTCAAATAAGGTGGGTTGCCCTTTAGGAGAGATCAAGAGACAGGTATGTGAGGTAGAGGTTACTCTGGGAGGCCTTAAGCTTTCCTAAAGAGATGGGTTTTAAGGCACTTCATAAAAGATGCAAGACTAGGGGAGAGACTGATGGCGGTAGGCAGGCTATTCCATCGGAAGGGAGCCGCCTGTGAGAAGTCCTGCAAGCGTGAGTTGGCCATACGGGTGCGGACAACAGACAGGAGGTGGTCACGGGCAGAGCGGAGAGACCGAGAAGGGACATACCTATGGATCTGTGAGGAGATATAAGAGGGGCTACAGTTGTTCAGTGCTTTATAGGTGTGAATAAGTACCTTGAATTGACTCCTATAGCATACAGGAAGCCAATGTAAGGACTGACAGAGGGGTGAGGTGTGAGAGAAATGACTAGAGAGGAAAATCAGTCTGGCAGCAGCATTCATTATTATTATTATTATTATTATTATTATTGCAATTTATATAGCGCCAACAGATTCCGTAGCGCTTTACAATATTATGAGAAGGGATTTAACTATAGATAGGACAATTACAAATAAACTTACAGGAACAATAGGTTGAAGAGGACCCTGCTCGATCGAGCTTACATTCTACGGACTGTAGCGGTGCAGTACGGCTTTTGGGAAGACCAATCAGGAGAGGGTAACAATAATCCATGCGGGAAATTACTAGAGCATGGACAAGCTCCTTGGTAGTATCTGGTGCAAGAAAGGGGCGGATGCGGGCTATGTTTTTTTTTTTTTTAATTCTTTATTTTTGTGTGCAAGTAATAACAATGCATCTTACACTGCCACGACAGCATATGCAAGCATAGTTCTGACATAGTTGTACATTTGTATGACAGTTTGGTCTCTGCACATTTTTTTTAATTATAAAGGTAAACAAGCTATTTTAACACGTTTGCTGCAGGTCTTGACAATTTCTAACATTCAACGTTTCACAAATAGGTAATAGATGTGACCTGCATAAAGTAATGATTAGCACTCTATTTAAACACTGCTGAAGCATTGACATTCAGATTAAATTATTAAAGACACGGTAGCATTAGTCTGGCGTTTAAGCTTAAGATGCAATGATATGTTTCTATCGTATGAAGAAGGAAAACCAAGTTATACCAAAGAGTTAACATTATTCAGGGTCTGTTCCCCAAGATCAAATAAGCAAATTATGCTAGGGCTGATTATGTGTCTAGGCTCAGAGCTACTAGGTACCAACAGGACTACATGGGTATTTAACTGAATCGGCAAAGCAGCATAAACAGTCCAGGCAAGGGATAATGCACATCAGTCACTGGGATAAATGCGAGGCAGCACCCGAAATGCTCCCCACAGGTAGTACATTGTTGGAGGTTCACCCTAAACCCTTGGTTTGGCATCCGATCTCTGTGGCTTGTGGAAGTCTCGATCTGGAGACGGACGTAGGCTCGATGTCTGCGGCAGGAGCATCTTGTGTGGTCTCCCGGTCCGCCCCAGCTCTCAGCATATTGCCGTGTATCATGTGAGTTATTGTCTTTTGGTAGGTTGCAAAACTGTACCTCGCTTGGGCCTTGCCATATTGCTCCGCCAGGGTCCTTCCAGATGCTGGTTGCGGTTAGGTATCCCTGCTGGTGGGAGAGGGGCCGATATTTTAAAGAGGCTTCTTCCGCTGCAGGCCGAGCATAGGCCTCTCGCATGCGCCTCTGTGGTTTGCACAGCTGCGGACTGCGTTGAATAGCTCTCCGGATACGTCGGGACCTGGGCCGGCGGCGTCTGATGCGTGGTCTGCGGTCTCTAAGTTTGGGCAGAGCCCCCTGTGCCCCTTGCTGCTTTTTGCCGGTCTGTGGTCTGACTGTGTGGGTCAGAGCCGGTGCGTGTGCAGGCATGGCGGTAGACAGTTGAGGGACCTTTGTGGCTGTTTGGACCTGTGTCAGTCTGGTCCACCACCGGGTCCAAAAAAGGTCGAAGGCCGCTGCTATGCGGTCCTCGTGGGGGAGCTCGCTTGTCAGTTGCGCCGGTTGAGTGAGTGGAGGCCTAGGAGCCTGGTCGGCAGCCGCCTTCTTGGTTTCCGGATGAGGGGTGAGTGCGGTCGCGTGTGCTCGCGGGGTTCTGTGTCCCTGAGGAGATTGGACCGGGATGACCCCCGCCGGTCCATAGGGGGGGGAACGTGGGCCCAGCATAGTGTGTGCCGGATAGGCAAGCGACGGGAGAGCGGCCGTCTCGCCCGCGCCGCCCGCGTGTGTAGGCCGCATTTCGGCGCTGGGCAGTATCTCCGCTTGTGGGGTGTCTTTAGGATGGTCTCGGTGTCCGCTGCCCAGTATCAGCTTTTTAAGAGCCCAATAAGGGTGCCTTTTTGGTAAAATCCGCATTAATTGCGTTTAGTCTCAGGAGCTGTTGCTTTGTGCGTCCGTTTCTCTTAGCGGTCAGGCCCCGCCCCCGCGGGCTATGTTTTTAAGATGGAATCTACAGGATTTGGCAACATGCTGGATGTGAGGCTCAAAGGTGAGGCCAGAATCAAGTATGACGCCAAGACAGCGCGCTTGCAAGGATGGACTGATGTGGGTAGCACAAACTTGAAGGGAGAGCGAAAGAGGAGGATCAGTATTAGGAGGAGGAAAGACAAGGAGCTCAGTTTTAGAGAGATTGAGTTTCAGAAAGCGGGATGACATCCAGTCAGAGATGGAAGAAAGGCAAGCAGTGACACGTTGCAGGACAGCAGGGGAAAGGTTCGGGGAGGAGAGATATAACTGGGTGTCATCAGCGTACAGGTGGTAGCGGAATCCAAAAGAGGAAATAAGTTTGCCAAGAGAGGCAGTATAAAGAGAAAACAGGGGACCAAGGACAGAGCCTTAGGGGACTCCAAGTGAGACAGGACGAGGGGAGGAGGTATCACTAGAAAAAGAAACACTGAATGAGCATTGGGAGAGATAAGAGGAAAACCACGAGAGGATTTCTGCAAGAGACCAAGCGATTGAAGAGTTTGAAGAAGGAGAGAATGATCAACGGTGTCAAAGGCTGCTGAGAGGTCAAGAAGAATTAGAATGGAGTAGTGGCCTTTGGATTTAGCTGCGATTAGGTAGTTAGTAACTTTGATAAGCGCAGTCTCAGTAGAGTGGAGAGGGCGGAAACCAGATTGAAGGGGGTCAAGGAGAGAGTTGGAATTGAGGAAATGAGACACACGGGTAAAGACAAGTCTTTCCAGAAGCTTTGAGGAAAAAGGGAGCAGGGATATGGGACGATAGTTAGAGGAGGTGGACGGGTCGAGGGATGTTTTTTTCAGTATAGGTACTACAGTGGCATGTTTAAGGTCAGCAGGGACAATACCAGAAGAGAGAGAGCAGTTGAACATGTGAGTTAAGGAAGGCACGAGACAAGTGGAGAGCGATCTAATAAGGTGAGATGGGACAGGATCAAGTGGGCAAGTGGTGGGGCGAGAGGAACAAAGAAAAGCAGCCACCTCTTGGTCAGTAGCCGGGGAGAATGTCTGAAGGGTAGGAAAGTCATGATCCATGTGTGGTTGAGGAACAGAATGGCAAGGAGGGGAGAATTCTTTCCTTAGCAGTTCAATCTTGTCAGTAAAGTAACATGCAAAGTTATCAGCAGTAAGGTTAGTTTTGGGGGTGGCCACAGCAGGGCGAAGAAGAGAATTAAAGGTGTCAAAGAGACGTCTGGGATTGCGGGAGCATGAACTAAAGAGAGGAAAAGTAGGACTGTTTGGCAAGGGCAAGGGCTGCGCTGTATGAACACAATATGAATCTATAATGGAGAAAGTCTGACTGGGTGCGAGACTTCCTCCATGAGCGTTCAGCACAACGGGAGCATCTTTGCAGGTAGCGTGTTGATTTAGTATGCCAAGGTTGGGGTCGTGTCCTCCTCGAGGTGCTTGTTTGGAGCGGTGCTGTAGCGTTCAAGGCAGAGGTGAGGGTAGTGTTTTATGCGGAGATGGCCAGTGAAGGACAGGAGAGGGAAGGGATGGACAGCAGTTGTGAATCAATATCAGCTGACAACTGCTGGAGATCAAGAGAATTAAGGTCCCTCCTGAGTTGAGGTGGGTTAGGCTGAGGTTGTTGGGTGAGGGGGTACATGAGAGCAAATGATAAGAGGTGGTGATCAGAGAGAGGAAATGGAGTGTTGCAGATATTAAATACTGTACATGCATAAGTGAAGATTAGGTCAAGGGTATTGCAAGCTACATGGGTGGGAGAATTAGCCCACTGTGATAGCCCGAGGGAGGAAGTAATTAAAAGTAGTTTAGAGGCTGCAGAGGTCAAAGGTGGGTTAATAGGAATATTGAAGTCGCCCAGAATTAGTGATGGAATGTTAGAAGAGAGGAAATAGGGGAGCCAGGCAGCAAAGTGGTCAAGGAAGAGAAGAAGGGAACCAGGGGGGACCATAAATAACAGCAATGTTGGCAGATAAGGGTTTGAAAAGACGAATTGAATGTATTTCAAATGATGGGAAAGAGAGGGAAGGGGGGGGGGGGGAAGGTTTAAAGGAGCAGTGAGGGGAGAGGAGAAACCCTACACCACCACCTTTACATTCAGAGTTTCTTGGATTGTGGGTAAGTTGAAGACCACCGAAGGACAAAGATGCAGGGGTAGCAGTGTCAGAGGGGGAGGGCACCGGTTTCTGTTAAAGCTAGTAAATTTATTGAACGAGCGATGAAGAAGTCATGGACAGCAGTGGATTTAGTATATTGCAAACAGAGCATGCGTTCCAGAGGGCAGTATTGAAGGAGGATTTAGAGGAATTTTCACTTAACATTCTGTTTCACCATGGAGTTTATCCCATTAGCATTGCAGTATTGTTGTTACAGAAATGGAAACCCTTCCATTGAGTTTATGTGGGTTTAGGAGCCAAGCCAATATTGTATTTCGAAAATAAGGAATAATAAACAAAAACTGCACTTAACATGGGTAACTGCAATTTACCCAACACATTGCACAAAACCTATGCTCATGGAGTTGCTGTTTAACATAAATACATTGACATAAACGTGAAGATGACATAGTGCAGAGCAGTGCTTACTTAATATTGGCTGTTATACTTCATTCACAAGGGACTTTTTAAATAATTACCAATGTGCTTTGTTGGCTTATCAATATTTATGCTTGGCAGGCTTTTCGCATAAACAAAATAAAAACCTAAGACACATAATTAAGACTATATTTTACATTTGGAATTCCACTTGAAATAGCTGTCTTGATGGAACAAGATAACTTGGCGCAGTAGCATATGTCTAAATGTATTTTTTTGACAGTTCATGTTAAAATCGCCTTGTCTTGTGATGTCCGATGGCATTGTGAGACACTGTTGGGTGACACAGAATCCTGAGAGATGCTAACACATTGATAGCATGCTCAGCATATATCATTTCCAGTCAGGTCTAATATAATTCATCTGTGTTTTTTTTCCTCTCTGCTATAAATAGAAAGACTGTGCTACTCCAACCAGTTCTATTCATAATTAATTAGAATGCGAGGAAGAGAGAAGGGGGGAAAAAAACACATAATTACAAGCTTCAAGTGAGAGCATTCATTATCATGCTAATGTACACTGTAGAATGGCAGCACAGTTGCTCCAATTATTTTGCAGTGATGTGTGCCACTATTACATCAGACCTAGTTCACTAGGTCCTTAATGCAAGCATTAGATAAGTTAATCACAACTAAACATCATCTTAATGTTTTTGATAGTCAAAAAAACCCAACAACCTGTGCATGCTTATACTTGGTTACTCTTGAAAAAATGGATTTGTGCAGCACAAATATTTAGGTATTCATTATTTATCCAGCTGCTCGTGGTTCTGTGTATATTCTATATTTACCATGGTGAAACTGTTATGTTTGCTTCAGTGATTTAGAGGTTTATTTTTTTGATACTCTCTGGTTGTAGGATTCAACGTGCCCAAACATCAGTACTATGTTACGATGTTGTTGCTGTTGCAATTTAATTCAGGGGTGTTTCTAGGGGGGCTGACATGGGCTGGCGATTGGGACATGTAAAACATTTGGTTGTTAGTCCAGAGTCCCCTGTAATGATTAGAGAGAAATGTAAAACTCCAATTACATTATATGAGTTGTAAATTGAATGCATCATATTTGGATTTAATTCATTTATAGATTTGGTGTCACATTGTGATTCATGGACCATGCTAGGATTAACGGATGGACACATAGTTTTAGGAGGAGCATAAGTCAATCTATGTGGGAATGGCCATAAACCATAGCAACATCTCTGATGTAATACAGTTGCTTTCTGGATGATACGGGCTATGTTACTCTATGTGCAGTGTTTGGTGGCTTTGTTACCTGTTGTGTGTCTGGCTTCATAGCCAGATATGTAACAATGCATTTGCAAAGTATAGAAAATTCAGAGTCCAAGTGGATTAGTGTTGCGTACACTACATGTCACATGTAATTCATTACAGCAATGTAAATTCAGCTTTTCTCATTAGGACGCATACATTTTTAGCTCCATGCTCATGAAACCCAAAATCCACCATTGAATGGATGGTGGGAGCACGAATGCACAAAAATTGTAATAGAGGCTTGGAAGCCATCAAAATCAGATACTGTTCTTTATGGCTCAGTGGGCTGAGGGGTCAACCAGCTGTGACCATAGCACTTATAGTGTCTTTTCCTCAGCTTATTGTACAGTAGGCACAGGGAGACAGTCCAAGTGGTGCCCCCAAATAAGATGTTTATGCAACCACCCCATCCATTGACTGAACTACCTATCCCATTGTATGCCTAGTCATAAGACATGCCAGGCAGGGGTAATGCAAAGTGTCTGACTTGTGCCATTCTGGAATTGGAATTCTTTAGATATTTCACTCTTTTCAAGGTCAGTAATAACTGACTTCTTGGTACTCCAGCTTTTTGGGGACTGCTGATCCCATAACGCTCAGCTAGCTATTGGTGGCTCTAGATAATCTGATATTATACTATAGTGTAATTTGACATTATAGTGTAATCTGTAGATATCCTACTGTTGTCTGCTTTCAGTAGGACACCATCAGTATATCCCAAAGTGAATGCAATGCAACCAAGTGATTTCTGTTCAATTGCATGTGTAATACTTTCCTATAAATTATATGTTACAGAAAAAAAATAATATACTACAGAATATGTATTCCAAATAATAGGAAATAAGTTTAAAAAAAAAAAGCTGATGTGAAAAAAGTATTACACACTGGGAATTAAATACTTTAATAATTCCAAATATGCAGGTTGTAGTTTGCAGGAAATATTAACCGAATGAGTGCTTTGCTGTCCTGTACTAAAATAATAAAAAGTAACAGGCACTGGAAGATATATTTCCCTAGAACAATAAAAGTGGAGGTATTTTCTACAGTAAGAACGTCTACTGTAGCCTATAGTGATAGATATTATTCACTCACTATCCTGAAATAAATGTATCGTTTAATAAATACAAATCCCTTTAGGGCAATTATATTTGCAGACAGGCTTTTTTGATGGTGAAATGTGTTATGATAAAGATTTATGATTAAGTTAAAGAATGGTATAGCAAAATAATAAAATCTAAATTTTAGGACTTGAAAAGATGTGACTAGGCAGCCAAGTCAAAAGTCTTGTGTGAAAGAATCTCAGGCAGAGGTAATAGCTGTTATAGCCATGTAGGTCCCCTGTATTAAAATTGTCCAGCCCAGAAAAAGCCCAATTGCTTCCAATGGAGCAGATTTTGTAAACAATTGTTGCAATTGCTTGGAAGAATTACATTGATATATATTTTTACTCCATTACCCAATGCTGTTATGCCAATACAATTGCAGCAAATACTGCAATTGTATTGGCATAACATACACACAGACATACATACTGACATACACACACAGACATACATACATACTTGCAGACACATACATACATACTGGAAAAGACATACATACAGACATATATACATACTGACATACACACACACATACAGATAGACACGTAGACACATACACACATACATACACACACTGACATACATGCATACTGACATACATGCATAAACACATACACAGACATACATACTGACATACACACATACATACACACACATACATACTGACATACACACAGACATACATACACGCACGGACATATATACTGACATACACACAGACATACATACACACACATACATACATACTGACATACACACACACACAGACATACATACTGACATACACACAGACATACATAAAACACACAGACATACATACTGACATACACACACAGACATACTGACATACATACACAGACAAACATACTGACATACATACTGACATACACACGCAGACATACATACTGACATACACACAGACATACATACACACACAGACATACATACACACAGCCATACATACATACACACACAGACATACACACAGACATACATACACACACATACATACTGACATACACACAGACATACATAATGACATATACACACACAGACATACACACAGAGATACATACACACACACACATCCATACTGACATACACACAGACATACATACACACACATACATACATACATACTTGCAGACACATACATATATACACACACACCTCATTTATCAGCCACCCTCCTCTTACCTTTAAGTTGCAGGAGGGTGGCTGGGGATGATGTGATCCTGTGCTCCTGTGCTCTGCTCTGCTCTCCCTCCGCTCTCCTCCCGCGCGCAGTAAGCTGGGAGGAAGTGACCGGCTGTCACTTCCTCCCAGCAGCACTTGCGGTGCAGCCGCAATTTGTTTTTTTAAAGGGGCCCGGGCGCGCAATTACACTCCCGCAGAGCTGACCGGGCCCCGGAAGATATAGGGCCCATGGGGTGGCCCTAAATGCTTGGGCCACCTGATGGGCCCTGGTGCAGATGCACCTGCGGCAGTTTCGCCGCTCCACGTGGGGCTCGGGCGGCCAGGCCCCCTAGGGCCGCCGGGCCCGTGACAACCGTTATGGTTGTCACCCCCTGATGGCGGCCCTGTATATATATATATATATATATATATATATATATATATATATAGCACGGGGGCTTGGAGCCTGGGGCAGAGAATGAGCAGGGGAGCTTGGGGCAGAGGAGGAGCTGGGGAGAGGAAGAGGAGGGGAGCCTAAAGCATAGAATAGAGGGAGATCGAGCAGAGAAAACATATGCATTTGAAATAATAGCAAGTGTATTAACAAACATTTTGCTAATATAAGGGGTACAATTTATGGAAATGGGCTGCAAAGAGGTACACATGTGAATAAAAGGTTGGGAACCAATGAGCATTTATCTATGAAGTATCTGAGTTATTAATTATACTGTGAAGGGCTATTTTACAAAACGTTAATCCCAGGGCAGCTCCCAGGAGCATTCTTACACCATACAAAATATTACCACTACATTAAGCTTTAGTGGTTATGTAGCATTGAGAGCCCCTTTAACTAAGAGCATACGCTGCAACATAGCTGCTGAAAAAATGATACCCAAGTCCCAAGTGACATGTATACTGTCTGGACTCCCTATTGAAAGTATTTGCTGCAATTGTATTTGATCCATTGTAAGCAATTGGGCATTTTCTGGGCTGGACAATTAATGGCTGTGTGTTGAGTTATTTTGAGGGGACAGCAAATTTACACTGTTATACAGGCTGTACACTTACTACTTTACATTGTAGCAGAGTGTCGTTTCTTCAGTGTTTTCACATGAAAAGATATAATAAAATATTTACAACAATGTGAGGGGTGTACTCACTTTTGTGAGATACTGTAAATACTATATATATATATATATATATATATATATATATATATATATATATAAAATAGATTTTTTTACCCCTCCTGGGTGGTATGTTTATTCCTCATTCTCGGGTCCTCTACCAGAGGCCTGGGAGTCTAAAGGGTTTTGCTCATTATCTTAGCTGTTCCTAGAACTGCACTCTTCTGGACAGCGATCTCAGATGTCCCACCTGGAATCTGTTGAAGCCACTCCCTCAACCACTTCTTAAGGCAGAGAATTCCACAGCCTTATTGTTCTTACAGTAAAAAAAAACTTTTCCTTTGCCTTAGTCGAAATCTTCTTTCTTCCATTCTAAACACGTGACCTCGTGTCCTATGTAAAGTCCGGTTTGTGAATAGATTTCCACACAATGGTTTGTATTGGCCCTGAATATATTTCTATAATGTTATCATATCCCCTGTCAGGCGACATTTTTCTAAACTAAAGAGGTTTAAATTTGTTAACCTTTATTCATAGCTAATATGTTCCATTCCTTTTATGAATTTTGTAGCCCGCCTCTGTACTTTTTCTAGTGCCATAATATCCTTCTTTAGAACAGGTGCCCAAAATTGGACAGCATATTCCACATGTGGTCTTACCAGTGATTTATAAAGAGGCAAAATGATATTCTCAACCTGTGAATGAATGCCCTTATTAATGCATGACAATACCTCACTGGCCTTAGCCACTGCTGATTGACATTGCACATTGTTGCGTAGTTTGTGGTCTATAACAATTCCCAAGTCCTTCTCATGTGTTGTTATCCCTAATTCACTTCCATTAAGGGTATACGTTGCTTGTGCATTCTTTACGCCGAAGTGCATAACTTTGCATTTTTCAACATTAAATTTCATCTGCCATTCAAGTGCCCAGTCCCCCAGTCTATCTAAATCCCTCTGCAGCAAAGTAATATCTTGCTCACATTGTATCACTTTACAGAGTTGTGTATCATCTGCAAACACTGAAACATGACTTTCAATGCTTTTTTCAAGATCATTTATAAACGTGTTAAATAGAAGGGGTCCCAGAACAGAACCCTGAGGAACATCACTTGCCACCTCTGTCCAGCTTGAAAATTTACCATTAATGACAACTCTTTGTACTCTATTTATAAGCCAATGTTCTACCCAAGAACAAGCATTTTCATCTAGACCGATTTCCTTGAGTTTGAACACTAATCTATTGTGTGGAACTGTATCAAATACCTTGGCAAAATCCAAATAGATCACATCCACTGCAACGCCCTGATCTATACTTCTACTTACTTCTTCGTAGAATGCAATCAAGTTAGTTTGACATTACCTGTGCTTCATAAAACTATGCTGATATTTCCTGATAACCACGTTCTTCTCAAGGAATTCTTGAATGCTATTCCTTAATAACCTTCCAAATACTTTTCCAGCTACAGAAGTTAAGCTCACAGGTCTATAATTTCCAGGCAAGGATTTTGAACCCTTTTTGAATATAGGAACCACATCTGCCTTCCTCCAATCCTCCGGAACACTTCCTGAAAGAAAAGAATCTTGGATGAATACCATCAGGCCCTGGAGCATAGTTTATATTAATTTTCTTTAGTTGCTGCAGCACCTTGTCTTGAGTTAGCCAATTAAAATTTTTCTGCAAGTTTTTAGCAGCAATTATTTGCACATCTATTGCCATGGGTTCTTCCTTATTATATATGGAGGAGAAATAGTTATTTAAAATGTCTGCCTTTTCCTGGTCTTCATTAACTAACACCCCCATACCAGTTTTTTAGTGTACCTACACTTTAATTTTTTTAAATTTTATATTTCATAATGTGGTAATAATCCACTCTCAAGTACAGCTATGCTTTGGAGCAACACACACACACACACACACACACACACTTTCTCTTTCTCTCTCTCTCTCTCTCTGATGGGGTGAGGCAAAACACGATACAACTAAAAAAGTACCTGCAAATCTCAAATTGGACTTTAGAAAGCCTTTCTTGGTCACAGAAACTCAAGAAATCATGTTCCCACAACTATCCCATAGATGCAAAATTCATATGCAAATGAGCACAGACAGACATTGAGTCGAAGCACAATGCCAAAACTGCAGTGTAATGTTTGTTTTTTTGGTTACTGTCCCTTGTGGATTTGGATCCCAAACCTAATAACCCAAGGAAATGCAGGCTATACCACATTTGGAACTCTCCTGATATCTCCAGACCCTCTAGTTTCTGTGGAAGGACTGGAACAAGTGATCAAGAACACTATGAACGTCCTTTCCTGTGAGTTGTTTAAGTAAAGCATATAGATTCTGCAAGACTGCAGCATATTTTCACAACCACCTCTGGCATCTCTTCAACCACCTAGCAATAAGGACTCATTTTGTCATGCCAGTTGCCTTTGATCCTCATATTCTGGCAACAAGTGTTTTTCCAGATAAATGAAGTATTGGGCATCCTTGACCTGTCTGCGGCTTTTGGCACTGTTGACCATCAACAGCTTCTTCTCATCCTCCGCAATATCGGTCTACAAGATATTGCTCTCTCCTGGTGCTCCTCCTACCTCTCCCAGCGCTCTTTCAGTGTTTCTTTCTCTGGCTCTGCTTCTTCTCCCCAACTCCTCTCTGTTGGTGTCTCCCAAGGTTCAGTCCTTGGTCCCCTACTGTTCTCCATCTATACTGCCTCCCTTGGTAAACTCATTAGCTCCTTTGGCTTCCAATATCATTTCTATGCAGATGACATGCAAATGTACCAGTCCTCTCCTTATCTCTCCCCGTCCCTCCTGACTAGTGTATCTGACTGCCTCTCTGCTATTTCTAACTGGATGGCTGCCCACTTCCTTAAACTAAACTTGTCCAAAACTGAAATTCTGGTCTTTCCTCCCTCAAGTGTTGTTACTCCTGTGTCTGTCTCCAGGGCCGGACTGGGGATACGAAGCAGCCCTGGAAAAAAATATATGCCAGCCCCATAAGTCATTGTGCTATGTAGGGTGTATGTGTATATATATATATATATATATATATATATATATATATATATATATATATGCAATTGAAATAGTTGGCTGCACTCTCGGATTTCTTTAAAACGTAACTTTTATTGAAATATTTAAGAGAAGATCAACATTTCATCCCCTCTTGTGGACTTTCATCAGGATCATGATGAAAGTCCACAAGAGGAACTGAAACATTGATCTTCTCTTAAATATTTCAATAAAAGTTACGTTTTAAGGAAATCTGAGAGTGCAGCCAACTGTTTCAATTGCCTGGATACTGGAGCCCTGGTGATGCACCCTGTCACATAACTTTGAAGCCTGAGTGCAAGGTACAACAACTTTTATATATATATATATATATATATATATATATATATATATATATATATATATATTGTGCTCGGAATTTAATATGTAATGGATAGTGTCTGGGATGAAAGTTGGTTGTGGTGTGCCGAAACCAACGTCCGAGTGGACCTGTAAATAAAAGAAGGCCCACCAAGGAGAATTGTATGTTCTTAAGGGTGCTGGTGGGTGGGGAACACATGAACTCAAACGTCAGAGGTGAGTAGGGGCTGGGAGTTTAAGTAGGGGACTTACTCCTCCCACAAATTCAGGTCTAATGACCTTTCTACTTGTGCTCGGAATTTAATATGTAATGGATAGTGTCTGGGAGGAAAGTTGGTTGTGGTGTGCTGAAACCAACGTCCGAGTGGGCCTGTAAAAAAAAGAGGGCAAAAGAGAAGTTCGAAAAAACACACTTTATTGCATTTGTTACATAACTAAATTCCTGAAGGCTTGGCAGAGCCCTCTTTCTGGTCATGGAATGTACGTATTGTATATGGAGGATTTCCAACAACCCAGTCTCTTTATGATGTGGACCGGGGTGTTTGTACTAGAAGTTGATGAAGCGGCTCCTATGCGGAAGGCATGCCCGGAGAACGAAGCTGGGTTGTAACCCAGTTTTCCCAATAAGATTCTAACATGCGTGGTGAATTTTGAGCGGTGAGTCTGGTAAGTGCTTGTCATGAGTTGACCGTAGGTGGTCTAGTGCCTTAACTGGACACCAAGCATTATCTGTTGGAAAGAGAGGAATGATAGTGGGGAGTAGTGAATGATTAGTTTTGGTAGATGGGATTGTGAGAATGTAGTAATAGTCTACTTTTGTGAGTTGTGAGGTTTTAAGGCTGTGTGTGATATCTCCTTGACAAACAACGGTAAATTCCCTAGGTCTTAGGAACCCATAAAAAGCTAAATAGATAGCAGATTTGATCACCAGGTTTGTGTTGGGATCAAATGGGGATTCGTCAAGGAAATTGCTAAGTAATCTAAAGATAGGCCCATCTATCGGAATTCTGCTGGTGATAAGTGGAACCGAAATTTTAGAGATACCCTTTAAGATTTTCTTGATGGGGTATGATGACAAAAAAGGGGTGTTGTTAGGGAAATTAGTGAGGCTGTAAGGATATATATTTTTTTTATATACATTTCTTCTTCTAATTCAAAATATTAGTTATTTCAGGGTAATTAAACTATACAGTAAAGCACATGCAGACACACACAATCTTACTGATGCACACAAATAGGCTCATTGACAGACAATCTCAATGACACACACAGACAAGGTTACTGGCACACACACAAACTTACTACAGACAAACTCTGATACACACACAAGCTTACTACAGACAAGCTCACTGTCACACACACACGCTCACTACAGACAAGCTCACTGATGCGCAAACACTCTCCCTACAGACAAGCCCATTGACACACTCATGCTACCTACAGAAGAGCTCACTAACACACAGATTCACTACAGACAAGCTCACTGACACACACAAACTCACTAGCAGGCGCACACACACAGAGGCTCCCTCACTAGCAGATGCGCGCGCACACACACACACAGATGCTCGCTCGCTCACTCACTAGCAGATGCACACACACAAAGGCAGACAGTCACTGACACCGAGGCTAACATCCACACATACAGAGACAGGCAGACCGTCACTGACACTGAGGCAAACATCCACACATACAGAGACAGGCAGACAGTCACACACACAGGCAGACAGTCACAATCACGCAGACAGTCACACACACACAGTCACACACATAGGCAGACAGTCTCACACACACACAGCCAGACAGTCACACACGCAGACAGTCACACAGAGGCAGTCACACAGAGGCAGTCACACACAGACAGTCACACACACACGCAGACAGTCACACAAAGACAGTCACACACACACGCAGACAGTCACACAGAGACAGTCACACACACATGCAGACAGTCACACACACAAAGACAGTCACACAGAGGCAGTCACACAGAGGCAGTCACACACAGGCAGTCACACACAGACAGTCACACACACAGGCAGACACACACACACACAGGCAGTCACACACACAGTCACACACACACAGGCAGACAGTCACACACACACACAGGCAGACAGTCACACACACCCACAGGCAGTCACACACACACGCAGGCAGTCACACACAGGCAGTCACACACAGACAGTCACACACACAGGCAGTCACACAGGTAGTCACACACACACAGGCAGACAGTCACACACACACACACACAGGCAGACAGTCACACCCACACACAGGCAGTCACACACACACGCAGGCAGTCACACACAGGCAGTCACACACAGACAGTCACACACACAGGCAGTCACACAGGTAGTCACACACACACAGGCAGACAGACACACACACACAGGCAGACAGTCACACAGGCAGTCACCCACACAGTCACACACACAGGCAGACAGTCACACACACAGTCACACACACACACACACAGGCAGTCACACACACAGTCACACACACACAGGCAGACAGTCACACACACACACAGGCAGACAGTCACACACACCCACAGGCAGTCACACACACACGCAGGCAGTCACACACAGGCAGTCACACACAGACAGTCACACACACAGGCAGTCACACAGGTAGTCACACACACACAGGCAGACAGTCACACACACACACACACAGGCAGACAGTCACACCCACACACAGGCAGTCACACACACACGCAGGCAGTCACACACAGGCAGTCACACACAGACAGTCACACACACAGGCAGTCACACAGGTAGTCACACACACACAGGCAGACAGACACACACACACAGGCAGACAGTCACACAGGCAGTCACCCACACAGTCACACACACAGGCAGACAGTCACACACACAGTCACACACACACACACACAGGCAGACAGTCACACACCCACAGGCAGTGACACACTGACACACTGACCTGCTTCTTACCTCCACATCCCTTGGAGCTCCTGGATGCTGGTTCCTGCTTCCCATGCTGCAGTCAGCCAGGCCCCCGCCGCACGCTAAACTCCACCCTGTTGCACAGCAAACTCTGCCCCCGCTGCACGCTAAGCCCCGGCCCTGCCCTACACTAGGCTCCGCCCCCGACAAAATTTATTATTTTTTTTTTTATGATCCCAGCCAGCCATGTGTGAGCGGGATCACAGGAGCCTGATCACTGAATGGGGCTGTCAGCCCAGCCCCAGGTGCCGCGACCCACCGGGAAGTTTCCCGGTATCCCGGTGGGCCAGTCCAGTCCTGTCTGTCTCCCTCCAAGTCAACGGTGCTACTATCAGCTCCACAACGCAGGCCTAGGTGTTCTAGGTGTTCTCTTTGACTTCGACCTCTCCTTCAAGCCTCATGTTCAATGTATCGCCAAATCCTGTCGTTTCCATCTCAAAAACATTGCGCGCATCCACCCCTACTTAATGCCAGATGCGACTACGGTGTTGGTCCATTCTACTGTCCTTTCTCGCCTTGACTACTGTACTCCGCTTCTCAGTGGTTTTACGTGCTCCCAACTTGCGCCATTACAGTCCATGATGAATGCGGCAGCGAGGCTCATCTTCCTGTCCGCCCGCACCTCCCATGCCTCACCCTTCTGTCAGTCCCTAAATTGGCCTGCTATAAAATATAGAGCTCAATTTAAAATTCGGGTTCTTGCTTTCAAATCTCTACATAATGCTGTTCCCACCTATCTATCCTCCCTTATACACAAGTATGTCCCGTCTAGGCCCTTCCGATCTGCTGAAGACTTACGTCTATCTTCTGTCCATACTCCCACCTCTGATGCTCATCTTCAAGATTTCTCGAGGGCTGCACCGCTCCTGTGGAACTCGCTTCCCTCCTCCGTTAGATGCTCACCCAGTCTCCGCTCCTTCAAAAAATCGTTAAAAACCCACTTCTTCGTAAAAGCGTATCAATTAAACTGTTAATAGCGCCTGACTGATTCCTCTTCGGCAACTGTCACTAGTCTAATACTATCCTTACCTTTTTGTGTCATTTTACCCCCCTCCCTCTAGCATATAAGCTCATTGAACAGGGCCCTCAATCCCTCTGTTCCTGTGTGTCCAACTTGTCTGGTTACAATTACATGTCTGTTCGTCCACCCATTGTACAGCGCTGCGGAATTTGATGGCGCTATATAAATATAATAATAATAATAATACTAATAATAACATTTACTACACAAGATCAAAGTATTATTTTCATAGATAGCTCTAGTTAGCTTATTTGCCAGTATATATATATATTTTATATTTAAATGAAAAAACTGACTGTCCAACTACATGACACTGGAACTTTTCAACACAATATCAGACCCTTTCACTCTTCTGGCACCCCTCAGGCGGAATCTAAGCCTTGTGGTGAACGCAGTAGCTTCTTTTTCACACTATTGCTGCAGCACTAGATTATTCTCTATACCTTTCAATATGCCCCACTCTTCCCTTGGATTCTCTCCCTTTATTCTTGGCTATTCCCATCTTCCCCAGATATGTCTTTTCTATTTCTCTCTATTACTTTTCGTACATAATATTTCTTCACCAAGGTCACACTGAAAAACCACGTAATGTAATCTTTGCATACAGTTATAACTTTGCCTGAGTTTTATTTATATTACTTTGCTTATTTCCTATAATAAAGGAGATTTATTTTTGTTTCCACAATATATTATTCTCCTGGGGGATGCTGCACACATGGTAAGAGGTTCACCACATTGTCCTTTTCAGGTTGTGATTCTTAAGATAGGCAACCCTCACTTTTAATTTTGTTTTGTAATTTAAGTGTTTTTTGTAATTATTTTAGTCTGAGTTTTAAGAAGTAATCAGTTAAACAGACACTCTAAGAACCCTGACAACTTTGGCTTAATTAAGCAGTTTTGGTGTATAGATCATGCCCTTGTGTTCTCACTGCTCAATTCACTGTAATTTGGGAATTAAATTACTTTGTTCATGCAGCACTTCTAATGCACAGTTTGTTTAAATTTTCATTACAATGTCTTATCTCCTGCTCTGTTAATTATCTTTTAGAGGCTTGTGTATGACTAATGTTCAATTAACAGAACAGGAGATGAGAAGTTCTAAAGTAAACACACTGTGCTATAAGAACTGATTGAAAATGAAATAATTTTTTGTGATGGCCTTGTGAGTCACAGCCAGGGTATGTATGACTCAGGCTGCATATAGAGAAACAAATGTGATTTAAGTCCTAAATGGCAGAGAATTTAGCAGTGAGACTGCATGAGCAAAATTGCGTCATTAAGCTAAAGTTGTTTTGGTGCTTAGAGTATCCATTTAATTTCTATTTGTAGCTTGTATTCCAGAAGTGTGTCTCTGGATATTTTATTAAGTCTGTGTTTTAGTATATACAGTATACATTGTTATTGGCTTTAGGCCATGCTTTCTAAATCTTATCCTTAGCGAGTGGAGCTGTGGTTTTCAGTTATGCAATAACAGATGTGGTTGTATCATATCATTTGACTTCATATGTTATGCTTGGTATGCCTGGGGTGCAACTGTAATATCTGAGGAAGGAGTGTCTGACTGCCAGTTTGTGATTTACATATAGTTTATTCCAATTTCTATCTGACTGCTTTAAACTGTACAATGACTTGTTCAATCTTATAACTAGTTTTTCATTCTGTTGGGACTTGACCTCAAAACCTTCTGGTTGTTCTACATATATTTCATAATAACTTGTAGTGTGTAAGTATGCTGTTTTCACATCCATTTCTTAAAGAAGTAAGTCATATTGTGCTACTAGTTGTATTAAGATTCATACTGGTGTAATGTTTGCAGTTGGCTAGAGTATTTATGCAGTATTTCTTTGGTGTGGGGCATCATGGGTCTGGCCACAGGTCTGTCTATTTCTATGGGGGGGGAGATATGTGATGGATGGCCTGATATGTTTGGCGTGGGCCATAAGCTTGCAGCACCATTTTTGTTACTGTTTTAGATGTGTCTAGATGTCGCTGTGTTGGGTGCCTGTATTCTACATAGAGCAGTGTGTGTCTGCATATGCGGCTGTGGGTCAACAAACGGGGGCGCAGCAGCTCTATAGACTGAAATGTATTGCTCGTCTGTGCCTCTCCCCCTCCCCTTCCTTTTCTGAAAGTATTGCTTGTCTGTGCCTCTCCTCTCCCTCCTCCTTTTCCTGTCCTAGCACACTGCCAGCCCAGTTTGAACTAGCTGCTTCTCCATCCCCCATCAGCATCTTGGGATTGAAACCCCTGTTGTTTTGTGTAGGGGTCTGTGTCTGTAAAACCTTCTGTGACAAAATAAACGGCAGTCATTCCTGTTGTACCCTTCATCAAGTCTTGGGTAACCAAGGGCTCTGATCACTGTTTCACTTGGGATTTGGGAGACTTACATAATAATCAGTTGGTGTATAGCGGATCCGTTATATTAATACATTGTTATTTGCCTTTAATATTTTATTTTTAAAATAAACGTATTTAAAATACCACTGAAGCGGGGGGGCGGGGCCTGACCGCCGAGCGGGAAGGACGTGGGGCGCCTCGGCTCCTCAAAGAAATTACCACAATCAGGCTGAAATTCCCCTTTTTATGCCTCTGTTTGGCAATCAGTGGCCACAGGAAGGCAAGGAGGACACGAAAAGCCACTCGCGGTGTCACTATCAGCCCCCGTCCTGACAGCAGAGCGGACCACTGGGAAAGCGGGATTAAGGCCTGCCGCGAGGCCCTGGCGGGAGAAACGGCCGATCTCCCGCGCTTGGTCCGGCGGGCCGTCTCATGCGCCTACTAAGGGCCCCGTTCCCCCCCCTGTGGGCCGGGGGGGTTATCCCGGACCCCACCGGAGAGAGGCAGTGACCGCACTCATTATCCAAGCGGCAAGGGGATCAAGGCAGGACCGCACGGCAAATTCCAAAATGGCCACCGTGCCCATTCCTAACCGGAGAAAGTGCTCACATCCAGCTGAAGCTGCAACTCCCTGTGCAATCGGCACACCAAGGGGTTCTTACCTGGACTCACTTTGCTCACACAGAGCGGGCACAGCATGCAGGCTCCCTCAGGTACCCAAGACTGATGCAAGTAAAGCATAACAGCAAACTCACTCATGACCAGCAAATACCGAAACGAGCTAGCACCCAGCGGGAAACACAAGCGACCTAGAGAGGGCTGAGAGGCCAGCCTACCCAGCACAGCTGCAGCAGCAATCAAGCGGATGCTAACCACACAGAATGGAAATCCTGCAGAGTACTGTATATACTTGTGTTTTGCACTGACTTTTTAATACCATTTATGAGTGTAACACAGACATTTAAATCACCGCAGGGCAAACAGTTGCACCTGTCTATGCATTGCCCGGCAAGCTTAGTGGATCACTGCCCCCTGGTGGTCAATATAAAAAAGGCGGAGCTATCTAACGCTGTTTGATATAACCTGCAATTTGCTAATCTATGTTATTAAGCATGCCATTAGCTTAATTCCTGCTCCTATCTTGTGTATTAACTACTGGTAGTATATCAGACCTGTTCTGTTTCCCTTCTACTTTGTCTCAACACACTAAGCTCTGAACCATTAGTCCTCGACTCAAATCTATAAAGCGCTGTCTTAGCATGTTTATCTACTCCTACCTTTCCCTAACGTTTATTTCTTCTTGACTATCTTAAAAAAAAAAAAAAAGTGCAACTATATCCTGTGCCACAATTGTAAAATCTTGTTCTAATTTGGTACATGCTACTGCTGTTGTGGCAAAGCATGAAAGCTTGTAATCTTAACTCTTGCACGAAAAAATAAAGAATTAAAAAAAAAAAAAAAATACCACTGAAGCAACTGGTCGCAAGCTATTGCAGCTCCGAGCTTAATGCAGCTGAAAACCCACTTTTTGAAGCCAAAACCGCCCCTATTTGGACCCGGGGAACATCACCAGCTAGCCCAGGAGTCATGGGTCGCAAATCAAAAAAGCCCAAGCCCGATAGACCAAGCATGGGAATGAATATCGGTGAATTGTGGAGGCAAGCGCAGGGCGCGTGCAGACCTAAAATGGCCGCCCTCTCGGGAGGTTGCTCGGATTTCTCCGACGAGCTGTCCATGGATGGTGAGGAAGAAGTCTTACCAGCCCCAGCGAAGCCAAAGCCGGCTCCGAGAGCACCTGATTCAGCACCCGTTACCACCGCTGTGCTCAAAGAGCTCCTGGCGGATCTGAAAGCCACCCTTCAGGCGGGCATAGTCACAATCAGCGTAGTGCTGGAGGAAGCCTCCCATACAGGCACACGCCGCATGGACTCATTGCAGCAGGAGATCCGAGAACCAAACGTACGAACGCTGCCTCGCGGCACAGGAAGATATCCGACGACGGAACAATCTAAAAGTTAGAGGGATCTCGGAGGAAGTCCCGGACGCCGAGCTACCGCACTTCTTGAGGAGACTTATGGCCGCCCTTATGCCGTCGCGACAGGCTAAAGCTACAGTCCTGGATGGCCTATTCCGACTCCCCAAACCGGCTAAGGCTCCGGCAGCTGTCCCGAGAGACCTGGTGGTCCACTTCAGATCTGGGGCCGACAAAGCAGCAGTCCTCGCGGCCCTTAAGGGGATATCCCTATACCAATTCGAGAACATGTCACTAGCTTTCTACCAGGATCTCTCAAACAGCACCCTGGCCTGGCGGAGGTCCCTCAAGCCACTTACCTCACTCCTCCAGCAAAGAAATATACACTACCGCTGGCGCCTATCTCGCACCCTCCTTGTCATGCACGGAGACTCCATGTACCCGCTTCAAGACCTCCAAGACGCAACAGGATTACTACGTGACCTGGGGCTGCCGCAGGACAGTCTGAGCAGTATGGGCCAAACCACTGCTCTCAGAGCTCCACATACATGGAACCCGGCAGCAGTCACCTCGTTCACCCCACAGAACCCCCTGAGAGACTCGTATGCAGCAACTACTACCTGAGGACGGTCACACATGCAGCCTTACTTTACAGGCTTCTGCT
The DNA here is from genome assembly GCF_036172605.1 of Pelobates fuscus. Lineage (NCBI taxonomy): Eukaryota > Metazoa > Chordata > Amphibia > Anura > Pelobatidae > Pelobates > Pelobates fuscus. The sequence continues at coordinate 132,553,979 of NC_086321.1, forward strand.
TAGTTTTATCTCACATTACTTAAAACTCGCTATGCTTTACAACCATATAGGTCTTCCTTTACGCTAACTATAAGATTCACCACGGCAGACAGAGCATACATATTTACTATTCCCCTACTCAGTGTCCCACTTCCTCACCAACACCACTTCACAAAACACAGGGGGCAACATGGGCTCATTCATATATCTTTGCTGGCATGTTCACCAGCTCAAGCTTAATGGCCCTCACGTCCATACCACATGGCACTGCAAAGCGCACACTGCTGGTCTGGTACCCAGTCAAACTGCCCTTACATACACCCACCTGTAACCTGGCACTGCTGTGTCTTATTTAACTCACAGGCGCAACCCAAAAACTCCCCGTACCTGTACTGGCCCTTGTCATGCACCAGTCTGCATTATTTTATTGCTTGCTAAGTTGTCTGGTATTAAGGGGGTAAACTAAACGGTGCTCCCAAGCTCGACATATAGCCCTTGGAAGCCCGAGTAATATTGTCCCAACTCTTACACAACTTCGTTGCAACATACTCATCCACCCTTCCTGCTACAACAGACAACGTAATTGCATTCTTTTATTATTTTTATTGTTATTTACGTTACTATATTCATAAAAATGTGCATATGTCTTGATTGCCATACCAATGTCTCACACTGTTTGATTTTGCATCGTTTGCCGCTGCTGTTGTGGCTCAGCAAGCTGATTGTAATTGCCTGCACGACAAAAAAAAAATACCAACGAATAAAATAAATTCCAAAGAAATAATCTTTCCAAATTGACTGATATTCTCCATCAGAAATCTCTATTCTCGTCCAGTATGCCGTGAAGCAGATCAGCTGTCGTCTGTGTTGCACATGCTTGCTAGCATTTCAGATGGGTACAGAAAACTGATGCAGGCTGGGAGCATGGCATCCGCTGGCATTGTAACTCCTCCTCAGAAAGTTCTGCAAAGTAAGTAACGCTAGTTTCACACTCACAATAAAGCACAGGGACATGGGACATTTAGGGTTAAAGTTAGGGTTTAAATTAGGGTTAGATTTAGAGACTGAGCTTTTTATTTAGAGAGTAGTGAAAAATATTAAATGTAAAATTATCTCTAGGGTTAATTTTAGCCTTACTCACACGGTTAGGGTTAGGGTTAGGAGTGAGAGAGGTTAAACTAGTTGCCTAACCCTGATTATTATATCTAATTGAAGTTTCTTAAATGCAGCATTATTTGATTATAGATAAATTAGTGTGGCCTTCCAATATGAAAAGGTTCCTCACCACTGCTCTACATGGTCTGATAGACATCTGTATGGTGCTGTGAGTAAGCACTTCCTTTCAGACAGTATAGAAGATGCAGATGATCCTCCTGCGCTGTCCACTTGGCCACACTACAAGGAGTGACCAGAAGGAGGGCTATGCTGTGTGTTCCTCTACTGCTGGTCACTAGTGATGTCGCGAACACAACATTTTCGGTTCGCGAACGGCGGACACGAACTTCCGCAAACGTTCGCGAACCGGGCGAACCGCCATTGACTTCAATGGGCAGGCGAATTTTAAAACCCACAGGGACTCTTTCTGGCCAAAATAGTGATGGAAAAGTTGTTTCAAGGGGACTAACACCTGGACTGTGGCATGCCGGAGGGGGATCCATGGCAAAACTCCCATGGAAAATTACACAGTTGATGCAGAATCTGGTTTTAATCCATAAAGGGCATAAATCACCTAACATTCCTAAATCACAATGGATATGGATTGACACCTGACATATGACATATTGACACCTTGACATATGGATTGACACCTGTCCTCAGAGACCCTGATACACAGTGACACAGAGCAGAATAGGGACTGTTCCCCCTACATAGGGTCACTTGGCAGATATGGATTGACACCTGTCCTCAGGGACCCTGATACACACTGACACAGAGCAGAATAGGGACTGTTCCTCCTACATAGGGTCATTTGGCAGATATGGATTGACACCTGTCCTCAGAGACCCTGATACACACTGACACAGAGCAGAATAGGGACTGTTCCCCCTACATAGGGTCACTTGGCAGATATGGATTGACACCTGTCCTCAGGGACCCTGATACACACTGACACAGAGCAGAATAGGGACTGTTCCCCCTACATAGAATCATTTGGCAGATATGGATTGACACCTGTCCTCAGAGACCCTGATACACACTGACACAGAGCAGAATAGGGACTGTTCCCCCTACATAGGGTCACTTGGCAGATATGGATTGACACCTATCCTAATGATCCCTGATACACACTGACACAGAGCAGAATAGGGACTGTTCCCCCTACATAGGGTCACTTGGCAGATATGGATTGACACCTATCCTAATGATCCCTGATACACAGTGACACAGAACAGAATAGGGACTGTTCCCCCTACATAGGGTCACTTGGCAGATATGGATTGACACCTGTCCTCAGGGACCCTGATACACACTGACACAGAGCAGAATAGGGACTGTTCCTCCTACATAGGGTCATTTGGCAGATATGGATTGACACCTGTCCTCAGAGACCCTGATACACACTGACACAGAGCAGAATAGGGACTGTTCCCCCTACATAGGGTCACTTGGCAGATATGGATTGACACCTATCCTAATGATCCCTGATACACACTGACACAGAGCAGAATAGGGACTGTTCCCCCTACATAGGGTCACTTGGCAGATATGGATTGACACCTATCCTAATGATCCCTGATACACACTGACACAGAGCAGAATAGGGACTGTTCCCCCTACATAGGGTCACTTGGCAGATATGGATTGACACCTGTCCTCAGGGACCCTGATACACACTGTCACAGAGCAGAATAGGGACTGTTCCCCCTACATAGGGTCACTTGGCAGATATGGATTGACACCTATCCTAATGATCCCTGATACACACTGACACAGAGCAGAATAGGGACTGTTCCCCCTACATAGGGTCACTTGGCAGATATGGATTGACACCTATCCTAATGATCCCTGATACACACTGACACAGAGCAGAATAGGGACTGTTCCCCCTACATAGGGTCACATGGCAGATATGGATTGACACCTGTCCTCAGAGACCCTGATACACACTGACACAGAGCAGAATAGGGACTGTTCCCCCTACATAGGGTCACTTGGCAGATATGGATTGGCACCTATCCTAATGATCCCTGATACACACTGACACAGAGTAGAATAGGGACTGTTCCCCCTACATAGGGTCACTTGGCAGATATGGATTGACACCTATCCTAATGATCCCTGATACACACTGACACAGAGCAGAATAGGGACTGTTCCCCCTACATAGGGTCACTTGGCAGATATGGATTGACACCTATCCTAATGATCCCTGATACACACTGACACAGAGCAGAATAGGGACTGTTCCCCCTACATAGGGTCACTTGGCAGATATGGATTGACACCTATCCTAATGATCCCTGATACACAGTGACACAGAGCAGAATAGGGACTGTTCCCCCTACATAGGGTCACTTGGCAGATATGAATTGACACCTGTCCTCAGGGACCCTGATACACACTGACACAGAGCAGAATAGGGACTGTTCCCCCTACATAGGGTCACTTGGCAGATATGGATTGACACCTATCCTAATGATCCCTGATACACACTGACACAGAGCAGAATAGGGACTGTTCCCCCTACATAGGGTCACTTGGCAGATATGGATTGACACCTGTCCTAATGATCCCTGATACACACTGACACAGAGCAGAATAGGGACTGTTCCCCCTACATAGGGTCACTTGGCAGATATGGATTGACACCTGTCCTCAGAGACCCTGATACACACTGACACAGAGCAGAATAGGGACTGTTCCCCCTACATAGGGTCACTTGGCAGATATGGATTGACACCTATCCTAATGATCCCTGATACACACTGACACAGAGCAGAATAGGGACTGTTCCCCCTACATAGGGTCACTTGGCAGATATGGATTGACACCTATCCTAATGATCCCTGATACACACTGACACAGAGCAGAATAGGGACTGTTCCCCCTACATAGGGTCACTTGGCAGATATGGATTGACACCTATCCTAATGATCCCTGATACACACTGACACAGAGCAGAATAGGGACTGTTCCCCCTACATAGGGTCACTTGGCAGATATGGATTGACACCTGTCCTCAGAGACCCTGATACACACTGACACAGAGCAGAATAGGGACTGTTCCCCCTACATAGGGTCACTTGGCAGATATGGATTGACACCTATCCTAATGATCCCTGATACACACTGACACAGAGCAGAATAGGGACTGTTCCCCCTACATAGGGTCACTTGGCAGATATGGATTGACACCTGTCCTCAGGGACCCTGATACACACTGTCACAGAGCAGAATAGGGACTGTTCCCCCTACATAAGGTCACTTGGCAGATATGGATTGACACCTATCCTAATGATCCCTGATACACACTGACACAGAGCAGAATAGGGACTGTTCCCCCTACATAGGGTCACTTGGCAGATATGGATTGACACCTATCCTAATGATCCCTGATACACACTGACACAGAGCAGAATAGGGACTGTTCCCCCTACATAGGGTCACATGGCAGATATGGATTGACACCTGTCCTCAGAGACCCTGATACACACTGACACAGAGCAGAATAGGGACTGTTCCCCCTACATAGGGTCACTTGGCAGATATGGATTGGCACCTATCCTAATGATCCCTGATACACACTGACACAGAGTAGAATAGGGACTGTTCCCCCTACATAGGGTCACTTGGCAGATATGGATTGACACCTATCCTAATGATCCCTGATACACACTGACACAGAGCAGAATAGGGACTGTTCCCCCTACATAGGGTCACTTGGCAGATATGGATTGACACCTGTCCTCAGAGACCCTGATACACACTGACACAGAGCAGAATAGGGACTGTTCCCCCTACATAGGGTCACTTGGCAGATATGGATTGACACCTATCCTAATGATCCCTGATACACACTGACACAGAGCAGAATAGGGACTGTTCCCCCTACATAGGGTCACTTGGCAGATATGGATTGACACCTATCCTAATGATCCCTGATACACAGTGACACAGAGCAGAATAGGGACTGTTCCCCCTACATAGGGTCACTTGGCAGATATGAATTGACACCTGTCCTCAGGGACCCTGATACACACTGACACAGAGCAGAATAGGGACTGTTCCCCCTACATAGGGTCACTTGGCAGATATGGATTGACACCTATCCTAATGATCCCTGATACACACTGACACAGAGCAGAATAGGGACTGTTCCCCCTACATAGGGTCACTTGGCAGATATGGATTGACACCTGTCCTAATGATCCCTGATACACACTGACACAGAGCAGAATAGGGACTGTTCCCCCTACATAGGGTCACTTGGCAGATATGGATTGACACCTGTCCTCAGAGACCCTGATACACACTGACACAGAGCAGAATAGGGACTGTTCCCCCTACATAGGGTCACTTGGCAGATATGGATTGACACCTATCCTAATGATCCCTGATACACACTGACACAGAGCAGAATAGGGACTGTTCCCCCTACATAGGGTCACTTGGCAGATATGGATTGACACCTATCCTAATGATCCCTGATACACACTGACACAGAGCAGAATAGGGACTGTTCCCCCTACATAGGGTCACTTGGCAGATATGGATTGACACCTATCCTAATGATCCCTGATACACACTGACACAGAGCAGAATAGGGACTGTTCCCCCTACATAGGGTCACTTGGCAGATATGGATTGACACCTGTCCTCAGAGACCCTGATACACACTGACACAGAGCAGAATAGGGACTGTTCCCCCTACATAGGGTCACTTGGCAGATATGGATTGACACCTATCCTAATGATCCCTGATACACACTGACACAGAGCAGAATAGGGACTGTTCCCCCTACATAGGGTCACTTGGCAGATATGGATTGACACCTGTCCTCAGAGACCCTGATACACACTGACACAGAGCAGAATAGGGACTTTTCCCCCTACATAGGGTCACTTGGCAGATATGGATTGACACCTGTCCTCAGAGACCCTGATACACACTGACACAGAGCAGAATAGGGACTGTTCCCCCTACATAGGGTCACTTGGCAGATATGGATTGACACCTGTCCTCAGGGACCCTGATACACACTGACACAGAGCAGAATAGGGACTGTTCCTCCTACATACGGTCATTTGGCAGATATGGATTGACACCTGTCCTCAGAGACCCTGATACACAGTGACACAGAGCAGAATAGGGACTGTTCCCCCTACATAGGGTCACTTGGCATATATGGATTGACACCTGTCCTCAGGGACCCTGATACACACTGACACAGAGCAGAATAGGGACTGTTCCCTCTACATAGGGTCACTTGGCAGATATGGATTGACACCTATCCTAATGATCCCTGATACACACTGACACAGAGCAGAATAGGGACTGTTCCCCCTACATAGGGTCACTTGGCAGATATGGATTGACACCTATCCTAATGATCCCTGATACACACTGACACAGAGCAGAATAGGGACTGTCCCCCCTACATAGGGTCACTTGGCAGATATGGATTGACACCTATCCTAATGATCCCTGATACACAGTGACACAGAGCAGAATAGGGACTGTTCCCCTACATAGGGTCACTTGGCAGATATGGATTGACACCTGTCCTCAGGGACCCTGATACACACTGACACAGAGCAGAATAGGGACTGTTCCCCCTACATAGGGTCACTTGGCAGAAATGGATTGACACCTATCCTAATGATCCCTGATACACACTGACACAGAGCAGAATAGGGACTGTTCCCCCTACATAGGGTCACTTGGCAGATATGGATTGACACCTATCCTAATGATCCCTGATACACACTGACACAGAGCAGAATAGTGACTGTTCCCCCTACATAGGGTCACTTGGCAGATATGGATTGACACCTGTCCTCAGAGACCCTGATACACACTGACACAGCAGAATAGGGACTGTTCCTCCTACATAGGGTCACCATTTTTAGCCCAAGGCAGCTCATCTCATCAGGCCTTTTTTAGTTGAATGTATCGCCCACTGTCAGTCCCTTCGGGATCCATCCCTCATTCATCTTAATAAAGGTGAGGTAATCTACACTTTTTTGACCTAGGCGACTTCTCTTCTCAGTGACAATACCTCCTGCTGCACTGAAGGTCCTTTCTGACAGGACACTTGAAGCGGGGCAGGCCAGAAGTTCTATCGCAAATTGGGATAGCTCAGGCCACAGGTCAAGCCTGCACACCCAGTAGTCAAGGGGTTCATCGCTCCTCAGAGTGTCGATATCTGCAGTTAAGGCGAGGTAGTCTGCTACCTGTCGGTCGAGTTGTTCTCTGAGGGTGGATCCCGAAGGGCTGTGGCGATGCGTAGGACTTAAAAAGCTCCGCATGTCCTCCATCAACAACACGTCTTTAAAGCGCCCTGTCCTTGCCGGCGTGGTCGTGGGAGGAGGAGGATGACTTTCACCTCTTCCCCTGTTAGATTCCCGTTGTGCTGTGACATCACCCTTATACGCTGTGTAAAGCATACTTTTTAATTTATTTTGCAAATGCTGCATCCTTTCCGACTTGTTGTAATTTGGTAACATTTCTGCCACTTTCTGCTTATACCGGGGGTCTAGTAGCGTGGACACCCAGTACAGGTGGTTCTCCTTCAGCCTTTTTATACGAGGGTCCCTCAACAGGCACGACAGCATGAAAGACCCCATTTGCACAAGGTTGGATGCCGAGCTACTCATGTCCCGTTCCTCGTCCTCAGTGATCTCACTGAAGGTATGTTCTTCCCCCCCCCAGCCACATACAACACCACGGGTACCAGATAGGTGACAACGAGCACCCTGGGATGCCTGTTGTGGTTGGTCTTCCTCCTCCTCCTCAAAGCCGCATTCCTCCTCTGAATCCTCTTCCTCACAATCCTCTTCCAGCGTTGCCGCAGGTCCAGCAAGCGATGCTGATAAGGCTGTTTTTGGTGGTGATGGTGACCACAACTCTTCCTCTTTCTCTTCACGCTCATCTACGGCCTGATCCAGCACTCTTCGCAGGGCACGCTCCAGGAAGAAAACAAATGGTATGATGTCGCTGATGGTGCCTTCGGTTCGACTGACTAGGTTTGTCACCTCCTCAAAAGGACGCATGAGCCTACAGGCATTGCGCATGAGCGTCCAGTAACGTGGCAAAAAAATTCCCAGCTCTCCAGAGGCTGTCCTAGCACCCCGGTCATACAAATATTCATTAACGGCTTTTTCTTGTTGGAGCAGGCGGTCAAACATTAGGCGTGTTGAATTCCAATGTGTCGGGCTGTCGCAAATCAAGCGCCTCACTGGCATGTTGTTTCGCCGCTGGATATCTGCAAAGTGCGCCATGGCCATGTAGGAACGCCTGAAATGGCCACACACCTTCCTGGCCTGCTTCAGGACGTCCTGTATTGTGTACTTATTCACGAAGCGTTGTACGATCAGATTACACACATGTGCCATGCACCGCACATGTGTCAACTTGCCCAACTTTAATGCCGCCAACAATTTTTTTCCGTTGTCACAAACCACTTTGCCGATAACCAGTTGCTGCGGAGTCAGCCACTTTTCCACCTGTGCGTTCAGGGCGGACAGGAGTGCTTGTCCGGTGTGACTCTCTGCTTTCAAGCAAGTCAAACCCAAGACGGCGTGACACTGCCGTATCCAGGATGTGGAATAGTACCTGGGAGCTGGGGGGTTCCGTTGATGTGGAGCAAGACGAAGCAGCAGAAGAGGACTCAGCAGAGGAGGTTATGGAAGAGGATGGAGTAGGAGGAGTAGAGGAGGTGGCAGCAGGCCTGCCTGCAAGTCGTGGCGGTGTCACTAACTCCTCTGCAGAGCCACGCATTGCATGCTTGGCAGCCGTCAGCAGGTTTACACAATGCGCAGTGTAGGTGATATACCTGCCCTGACCATGCTTTGCAGACCAGGTATCAGTGGTCAGATGGACCCTTGCCCCAACACTGTGTGCCAGACATGCCATTACTTCCTTTTACACAATCGAGTACAGGTTGGGGATTGCCTTTTGTGCAAAGAAATTTCTGCTGGGTACCTTCCACTGCGGTATCCCAATAGCCACAAATTTTTTGAACGCCTCAGACTCCACCAGCTTGTATGGTAAAAGCTGGCGGGCTAATAGTTCAGACAAGCCAGCTGTCAGACGCTGGGCAAGAGGGTGACTTTCTGACATTGGTTTCTTACGCTCAAACATGTCCTTGACAGACACCTGACTGTGGGCAGATGAGCGGGAACTGCTCAAGGTGAGAGACGGAGTGGCGAATGGTTGAGAGGGGGCAAGGAGGACAGCAGTGGTTGACGTGGCTGAAGATGCTGGACCAGGAGGAGGATGGCGGCTTTGAGTTTTTGGGCTGCTTGTACACATGTGTTGATCCCATAGGCGTTTGTGATGTGCGATCATGTGCCTACGCAAAGCAGTTGTACCTAGGTGGGTGTTGGACTTCCCACGACTCAGTTTCTTTTGGCACAGGTTGCAAATGGCATCGCTGTTGTCAGAGGCAGACACCCAAAAATAATGCCACACTGCTGAGCTCTGCAATGACGGCATTCTGGTGGTGGACACAGCATGCGTTGATTGGCGTGCTGTCGGGCTGACCCCGGGTGCCGATGCATGCTGTCTGACTGTGCCACTAGCTCCTTGCGACGACCTCCCCCTGCTTCCAACTCGTCTCCTCCTCCTCCTCTCTGTCTCCCCATCTGAACTTTCGCCCTGTTCTCCTTCTTGCCGAGCGGGCACCCACGTGACATCCATGGACGCATCGTCATCACCAACCGCTTCACTTGTATCTGACAACTCAGCAAAGGAAGCAGCAGCGGGTACAACATCATCATTATCACACCGTACGTCCATGTGTGTAATGCTGCCTGCCCGAGACATATCCCTGTTATCTACATCCTCTGGCAATAATGGTTGCGCATCACTCATTTCTTCAAACGGATGTGTAAATAACTCCTCTGACATACCAAGTGAAGCGGCTGTGGTAGTAGTGTTGGTGGTGGCGGCAGGCGGGTGAGTGGTATCTTGAGAGGTGCCCGAAGCTAAGCTGGAGGAGGATGGTGCGTCAAGGTTCCGAGCGGAAGCTGGAGAAGATTAGTCCTGTGTTAGCCAGTCAACTATGTCTTCAGAACTTTTCAAGTTCAGGGTACGTGGCCTCTGTAAACTGGGCATTATTCTAGGGAAAAGTGAATCACAGCACCACGACCACGATGGCCTCTGCGGGTGGCCTGCCTCTGCCTGTCATTTTTTTGGGGATTAGTGGTACTATGTGTGCAAGCTACTGTGAGACCAGATATGAGTGGCAATGTGCACTGGCAGAGGTTGGCAGAGTACACGCTGTAGGCCTGACACCCGCTTGAAGACAACTAACTGCTATTCAATCTATAACAGTGGAAAAACTTTTTGGGTTTTAAATGCACGCTATAGTGACACCAGATATGAGTGGCAATGTGCACTTGCAGAGGTTGGCAGAGTACACGCTGAAGGCCTGACACCCGCTTTAAGAACACTGACTGCTATTAGCTTACAGTGAAAAAGTTTTTTCTTTTTAAAGGCACGCTATAGTGACACCAGATATGAGTGACAAAGTGCACTTGCAGAGGTTGGCAGAGGACACGCTGAAGGCCTGACACCCAGACGCTTGCAGACAACTAACTGCTATTCAATCTATTATAGTGAAAAAAAATGTTTTGTTTTTAAATGCAAGCTTAAGCTATTGTGAAACCAGATATGAGTGGTGGCACTGGGCAAGTGGGCACAGTATCCACTGTGAGCCTGACACAGAAGCTGGCAGGCAGGCAACTGCAATTACATTACAGAGAAAAAAAAAAAAAAAAGCAGACTGATGTTCTAGCCCTAAAAAGGGCTTTTTGGGGTGCAGTCCTTACAGCAAAGATCAGATGAGTCCTTCAGGACTGTAGTGGACACTGAATACCCTAGCTTAGCTATCAATTTCCCTATCAAATGAGCAGCAGCTACACTTTTCCTCCTCTATCTAAGAATGCAGCTTCAGAATGAATCTAAAATGGATGCTGTACAGGCGGTGGGAGGGTCTGGAAGGGAGGGTCTGCTGCTAATTTGCTGGAATGTGTCTGCGGACCGTGAGGCACAGGGTCAAAGTTTACTCAATGATGACGAATAGGGGGCGGATCGACCCGCGCATGTGTAAGCCCGCCGTGGCGAACGCGAACACGCTATGTTCGCCGGGAACTATTCGCCAGCGAACAGTTCGGTACATCACTACTGGTCACCCGGAGACTGCTCCCTCCCCAGTGTGCCATGAACCATGGATACTTACTTATCAGAGTTACAGAACGTTTATTACTCAGGTGTTAGTGACACTTTATGTTCTTCCTAATCAAGCAATAAAAAATTGCAATGTTCGTTCTATCAGATAGCTTTACACATGTCTGAGCTGAAAGAAAGCTTGAAGCAAATGAACTTCTATAATTCCTCTTCCCCAATGCTTTACAACCCAGTTGAACCCTATCACCAGTAAAAGCCCCAAGTTACAGCACATTGTTTGCCATGTCTGGAGGTTTGATAAAAGACAGACAAGGAGCCAGATGTAAAAGCAGCTTTAATATTTTATTTGAATTATGGATTACCTGTTACCTACTGTATTTTATGAAATTTTCACTGTGGACGCACACTGCGATAATATTCTTTCATAGAAGTTTGTTGTTCTTTTAAAGGAGAAAGTTCCACATTGTAAACTAGAAAAAGTAATGAAAATGATCGAAAATGTATAACTTTTTTTTAAAGTATTTTCCCACTAAATCATTATGATTTCACAAGTTTTCCAGCATGACTCAACATTTACAGTACATAGTTACTAATTTATACACAAGTAGAAATGATCAAATAAAAGGGCCACACTCAACATATCCATCATTGGTGCACGCTACAGGCTAAATAGCATGAAAAAACATTTTCAAAGAGAAAAGAAACATTTTGTGCACCTCCACCTCACTGATGTTCACATACATTATGACTTCATTCCCCCGTATTTCATTAAATTTTCACACTTTGGTAATGAGCCCTCCACTTGTACATATTTAATTAGGAACACAGATACACACTGATTAATTATTAGCTATAGACACGTGCTTAATTAACAACCTACACATATACATACATACATACATAATTAGTCATATTATAACATTCTAGAAGTACTTCGACATTAATATAAACTACCAATGTTTCAATTTTATAAAATTGGATTTTAAATTGAAGATGACAATAGCCAAACTGGAAAAATTCTTCAAGTCAGCTATGCTTTCATTTACTTAAATTTGAAATTCTATTTGAATGCCCAACAATTTTATTGCAAGACATGGAGGCTCCTATTGCATATCCCTTTCTTTAATGTTCACCAATAGCAGCAAAGAATATAAACATAATGAAAAAAGAATGTATACATAGTAACATAGGCCACTCCCAGCCAAGCAACAGTATAATAACAGGCACCACCCTAATATTGTCCTCTTTCTTTGCTGCTCCACAGTCAGATAAGTACCCAATTTTCTCTGTTCTGTGGGTTTGTAAGTTTATTGTGATTTGTTGCTATTTTAAAGGAGCACTATAGGGTCAGGAAAACAAACATGTATTCTTGACCCTATAGTGTTAAAACCACTATGTAGTCCCCTTGGTCCCCTTTGCCTCCCTCAATATAGTAAAATCTTGCTTGTATTCATGTCTGAACCTGCTGCATCTGTCTGTGAACGTACAATGACCTCTGACATCATCAGAAGTGGTGGCCTGATCCAATCACAATGCTTCCTCATAGGATTGGCTGAGACTGACAAGGAGGCAGATCAAGGACAGAGCCAGCACAATTCAAACACAGCCCTGGCCAATCAGCATCTCCTCATAGAGATGAATTGAATCAATGAATCTCTATGAGGAAAGTTCAGTGTCTGCATGCAGAGGGAGGAGATACTGAATGTTTGGATGCATTTTAGGCAGCCATGACCCAGGAAGGATCTCTAACAGCCATCTGATGAGTGGCCAGTGAAATTATCACTAGGCTGTAATGTAAACACTGCATTTCTCTGAAAATACAGTGTTTACAGCAAAAGCCTGAAGGTAATGATTCTACTCACCAGAACAAATTCAATAAGCTGTAGTTGTTCTGGTGACTATAGTGTCCCTTTAACTATTATTCTGCATGTATTTCAGTTATGTTTTCTTTTTTTTTTTTTTTTTTTTTTGAATTCTTTATTTTTGAGTGCAAGGGTATGCAAAACAGTTTACCTTGCCACAATAGCAGTCATAAACATAAACATATCATCACGATAGTACAGTAGTGGCTTTGTACAGTGCACATTTTTATATATGATTGTAAAAACAAAACATGGGTCGTCATTGCGTTGCTCGTTACAGTCAATGTTATTGAGTTAATCTGCGCTAACTAGTCAGTTTGGCTAAATACTAGGTTCAGTAACACGTAAAAAAAAAAGAAAACCAAAAGGGAACTGAGCTCTTCGCTTAGTAATGTTAGGCTAGAGACGTGAGTGATGGTAAAACAGTTGGAGCGCAGTGGTGCGCTGAGCGGTCACCATTGGCCTGTGTGCGAGGCGTATACCGAGCGAGGTGCTCCAATGTGGGCTAGTTGAGAACTACGCATTATAATTATGTTGAGAGTGAGACTTGGGTTTGGTTCAACATGCTCCGCTAACCACAGGATGAGCTAAGACATACCGTGTGTGACGTGGTATGGTTTGGCTAGGCCAGGTTAATATAGATCATTTATATAGCTTAGTACAATACGCCAGTGTGATGAGGCGCGATTAGGTGTATCGGGAATTAGATGGAATTGTGATAAAAAAGACTAGCTTAGGAATAAGCTGAGTTGAGATATATCATGTTGCTGTAGTATGGTTCGGTTATGCCAGGTTACTACAGATCGTTTATGATACAGCACGTCAGTGGTATTAGGTGTGTCAAAAATTAGACGCAATCTTGATCAAATATGCAGGATAGAAAAAAGAGCGTATGTGCCATATAACAGCCAAAATGGTAACCAACATAAAAACTAAACTGAGCATTATTCTTTTACGGTGGCTCCAGTAGCTCATATTAGTGAGCATCTATAAGCTAACATGTTAACTTCCACTTGTGTGTGGTAAACTGTGAACATTCAGCAAACGGCTGTAAGGCCACTGTCATCTAGAGTAAGACATATTGCGTTATAATATATGCTAGGTAAGTGAGGTAAGCGTTTGTGTCTTTCAACAGTCTAGGTTAGTTCAACGGTCATAGAGTGTGCTAAGCAAGTTAACAGTGTTGCATTCATAGCTGCGCATGTTTAGACACAGTGTATTGCCTGCAGGGTTGTATTATAGTGTGGCTGAATGCTAGCATGCAAATATGTTAATAAGACTTTGCACAAAAATAAACAGTTTTAAGCCCATTGAAGTCCTGGGACCTCCTAAATGCTCTATAGGAAAGACAGGTAGTAGACAGCCTAGTAAAATAAAATAAGAGAATGGGGAGAGAGGTAAAAAACGAAAAATCGAATGAGGCTAATAGTTGAAAATGGGTAAGTGAGTTCGGCAGGGGCTAGTCCGTGTCCTCTGGCAGTAGAGGGCTTGCAGCGTGGAACGCAGAGCTGCGGTGAGTTGCCCTGTCGTTATCAACCTATGCCCTTGTTATGGGCCGTTCAGTTATGTTTTCTATATGTTTATGGTGAGCCAGGGTCCCAGACCAGCTGAAGGTTTTGTCCTGGTATTGCTGGGAGTCCTTTATTGCCCCACCTATCCTGACTTTTGTTTTCTATATGCCCTCTACCCCTGCTTAAGGCTTCTGGTTGTTTTCCAATCTTACCCTGTTTGTTCTTCTCTCTTTTCTCAATGAACAGGGCCGCACAGAGTCTCGAGAAAAATGGCGCCAAAACGGCCCGGGTCCCTATTTTGGAGCTCCCTGGGGTCCCGGGACGTTTTGGCGCCATTTGGCGCCATTTTTCACGAGACTCTGTGCGGCCCTGTTCATCCAGTGAAGGACTGGTGTATGGCAGTTTTTTCTCATATGAAGATAAGGTTCTTGTTTCATGGCCGTGATTTTGTGTTTGCGGATTTGTATTTAGCGTTCACCTGTTTTAGCACGTTCACAGGTTTTTGTCTTACTGGACGTTTTTGGCCTGTTCGGTAGTTTTTTTTAGCTGCCGCCCGGGAGTCTTGCGAGCTTTGGGGACTGTGTTTCTCCTTCCGGTTTCTCATTTCCTCCCCCTCCTTTGTTTGCCTTGCCTGTCTCATGTAAAAAAGAAGAAAAAAAAGTGATCCTAGGACTAGAAAGTCCAGGATACACTAATGGGATATTGGTCTGAGTACACTGTTACTTTAAAAAACGTAAGTTTATTAATCACAAACATGAGCAAAAATAAATAAATGAAAAAAACACACTACTTAAACAAAGAGGAGAAAATGAAGCTCAGTGAGCTAGGAGGGAAGCCTACACTAGGGGTAATAGGAGGTTAAATATAACTGGATGGTATATGAATGCCCAATATAAAACCTGAGAGTATGTGAAGAGCCTAAAAAAGGCTAAATAAACCTCTTAAATATCGGGAAAATACTATTCCATAATCAATGATAAAGACACCCTCCAACCCCAGTAATTGCTACACACTAGGATTCCAAATAGAGCACTTAGTATCTATGCTACAATGTAACACACACTATCTAGTGCTAACAGAAGGTATCCTAAATGAACACCCCAAACAGTGCCAGAATGAAAAGTGCAGTGATTATAAAATCATAAATACGCCTAACGCGTTTCGGCGCTAAAACAAGCGCCTTTCTCAAAGGCTATCAAAGAGGTTATTCACTCGAGCCCGTATTATATATCCTGAGCGGCATTGGTGGACCAATCAGAGGAAATTATGGGCGGCGTTACATTTACATGCCTACCAATCGGACTAGTGCCAGCCATCTGTGAGTCGTCCGTGATCGCACCAATCAAAAAAGGGTGGGCGGAGCTTAGTGCCGAATGCGGAAACACCTACGTATTGCGTTACCATGGGCACAAGCTCCCGGCTCCCGTTTTTGAATCGTAACTTAGGCATCAAATCACGCATCATTGTAATATCGAATACATACTGTAAATCCGTATATAGATAGAACCAGGGACATATAATGCCCCATATGGAATGAAAAATTATTGTAAGATTGTAATCTTCCACTTATGCAATAGAAAACCGATCGTGGTAACTGTGTTCAACACAGACAGAGACACAAGTATATAACCTTATAGGAAAAAATGATGTATATACATGGCTCTACCACAGTATGGTTTTAAATTATTGATATGGAACAACAACTTCCAAAAGATAATAAATCAGGGCCAACATTGTTTAAAAGATAAAGGTCCCATTATACAGTTGTATCCCAAAAAGGTTTATTTAAAGTGATATGATGCACATAATGTTGCTCAGGTTAAACCAGATAGCTCTATAGCCACATGTAATCCATGTAGCTATTTTGACCTCGATGGTTCATGATTGTGATATGTTTATTGATTTTGGTATATACATTTAATGTAAATAGTAACAAGTAAACTAATATATATACATAAGAAGGACTACTATGCTGCAATAAAGGGGGTGAAGGTAAAACCTTCATTGAGGCCATTTGGAAATAAAGTATCCAGTTTATGGATCCAAAAACATTCTCTCCTTTTGAGGATCAAATCCAAATCGCCTCCTCTTTTCCCCATTATTACCTTTTCAACACCTACAAATGTAAAACATCTAGGTGTGTCACTGTGATGTAATCTGGCATGTCTGGCAACGGGGGTGTCTCTTTCAGATGTAACTGAATGGATGTGTTCCATAATGCGTCTTTTAAAGGGACGTATTGTTTTCCCTACATATTTTTTACCGCATTTACAATTAAGAAGGTAGACTACCCCCGTTGAATGGCAATTAAATAACTGTTTAATTGGGATTTTTAATGTACCAGAGGAGTCAGTTATAAACTTGGAATCTCTTTCTATGTAACGACAAGCTACACACCGTCCACACTGATAAGTACCCTGCACGTTGATCCAACTTCTCTTGTTTGTATTATGTTTCGAGAAATGGCTTGGTACTAGAAGGTCCTTTAGATTTCCCCCCCTTTTCGCCGTTATCGAGACACGTGGGGATAACATCTTTTAAATGCCGATCTTGCGTGAGCAATGGCCAAAATCTTGCCAAGATCTTTTTGGCTGTATCCCACCCTGCATCATAGTTCGCCACACATCTGATTGTTTTAGGGGGGCATGGTTTAGGATCATTATCTAGGAGGGTCTCTCGTTCACTCCGAAGTGCTCTTTGATATGCCTGTTTTAGGCATCTATTTGGATAACCTCTGGGTTTAAATCTGGCTTTTAGTAGAGCAGCCTTTTCTATAAAATCATCAAGGGATGAACAGTTTCTTTCTAATCTCAAATACTGCCCCACTGGAATGCCCCTCTTAAGTGGCTTAGGGTGGTAACTACCCCAATTTAACATATTGTTAGTCGATGTGGGTTTGCGGTACAGAGTGGTCTGCATCTTGAGTTCATCCGTGATGGTAAATGTGCAGTCAAGAAAGTTCAAAGTAGATATGCCTATCTCCATGGTCAAATGCAAGTTCAAGTCATTTACATTCAAGGCTTCCACAAATTCAATGAAAAATTATTTTGTACCTGTCCACACTATTAGGATATCGTCTATGTAATGTTTCCATAAATAGACGAAGTCCATATAGTGTTTCAAACGTTCTGAACGTACAATGTGTTGCTCCCACCAACCCAGGTGCAGGTTCGCATATGAGGGAGCACAAGGCATCCCCATCGCTGTACCACGCACCTGGTGGTAAAATGTATTGTTAAAAAGGAAGAAATTATGAGTCAGTATGAACTGTAGGAGATCAAGGACAAAGGCGGTGTGTCACAAATGTTTTGAACCTCTTGTTTCTAGAAATGAATCTACATGTTGTATACCACTCAAATGGGGTATAGAGGAGTACAGTGCCTCCACGTGAAGACTACATAGAATGGCTCCCTATGGTACTTCAGTTGACATTATACATTTTAAGGTGTCTTTTGTGTCTTTAAGATAGGAAGGTAGTTTTTCTACATATGGCCGTAGAATTTTATCCACACATATACAGCCTTTACATGTGAAATTATTGGATCCTGACACTATTGGTCTAGCTGTCAATGACTCATATCCCTTGTGTATTTTTGGGAGACAATAAATGTAGTTACTGCTGGTCTGGGCCCTGGTGAGATTTTCCCTATTTACCTTTCCCTGGTTTGCTTAGTTTGGGTAATTAGCCCTTACTGTGCTAATTACTTTGCAGCTACTTAAGTGCCTTTTATTGTTAGTTAGTTATACTTTATTGTGGGTCATTGAATTATGCCTAAGCCTATGGTACCTTCCTGCTCACCTACCCCATGGGAGGCGGAGATGTCTGGAGGCAATCTTGGGGCTGCTCCTCCCACGGATGCAGGGGCTGCCCTCATGGATCTATTGGGTGAACTGAGTGGCTCCCGGCAGACCATGTGGCCCCTTACCTTGAGAATTGGGTATGGCGCCCACTCAACAAGGCGGCCCAAAATAAACCTCTCAAATGTTTTGACGTTTGAGAGGCCCGGCACCGTTTCCCGCCTTTTTGAATGTCGACTCCGTTCCAGTCTGGAGGCTATTCTGGATTTGAGAGGGGGATTCCTCTGCAGGTTGCGCTGGGTGGCTGGGCGGATCCAGGCTGCCACCTCTCTCATCGCCAGCCTATAAAGCTGTCTCTGGGCCTTGAGCTTTGCCCATAGGTAGGTGCCCAGTCGGTCGATGAACTCCAGTGCGTGCTTGGGTGGTTTAGTGAGTGTGTGTTTGGTCCTAAGTTGCTTCTGTGCCGCCATCTTGGCTGGGCCCTGTAGGTCTCGTTTGGTTGAAAGTTTTGTCGTCCTAATGCAGAGTCTGCCAGCTTGTTGGTCGCTTGATTGATTGATTGTGCCGGGATATCCCTCACCGGCAAGGGGGGGTGAACGGGGTCTTGAGCATTGCAGCGTTTTCCCGCAGATCCGCAGGTGGGGAAGTCGGCCGCCTCTCCCACGCGTGCACTAGCTGGTAGGCCTCAACTCTGTGTCTGCTTCAGAGTGCTTCTCCGAGCCCGATGGTCCAGCCAATCAAGTCCCGGGGTGCCATCGCTGCTCTGCTGTGCCAGATTAGTGAACTCAGTGTGATTTATTAAGTTTAAGTTGCTTGTTTGCAGGTTTTCACACGGAGCTCTAGTTTAGTACGACCAGTCTGCTCGGCGGTCAGGCCCCGCCCCCCTGAAATGGATTTTTGATCAAGCTGGTGTTGACATTTCTGTTTTTGGAGCACATTCTGTTCGGGGTGCCCCAGCCTCCTCGATTATGGCATCGGGCGCGCTTTTGGAAGATCTTATGAGGATGGCTGATTGGTCATGGGAATCAACGTTTTGTGAATTGTATTTCCGACCTATTACTCATGTGTTTTCTGTGGTGGTCGATCAGCTTTAAATTTTCAATAGGAGCCTCCGTGTCTTGCAATATAATTACATGATTTTGCTATTACATGATGAAAAGTCATAATTTTATTAAAGACATGGAGGCGAGTATTGTCCCACCCGATACGAAATATGTTGTTGAAATCCCCCGACTCGAAGCCCGCTCACAAGCGAGACAAGAGCACAGCCCTGCAACCCCCCCCTTTGGACCGGCGGGGGTTATCCCGGTCCACTATGGGGATGACAACCCCTGTGAAACAACGAAATCCACGAGGCCCAAGCAAGATGGCGGCGACAGCCTGGGACGGACAGGGCCTATACAAGATGGCGCCTCAGGTCCGACCTGCAACGAACAAGTGCTCGGTCAAGCCACCCTCTCACACACCAGCATTTTATGACCAACTAGGCACCAACCTGTGGAAGGCACTAAACGCCAGGAGCTGGCTCTACAGGCTGGCAATGAAAGAGGCAATGGCGTGGCTTCGTCCTGCTACCCGACGCCGCTTATGCGGTCACCCACCCAGAGCCCCCAGAGCGGCCCTCAGACAGAAACAAGGAAGGGGGCTGGGGCGGCGGAACATGAAGTCGGACCTCGCAAGCAGCAACACTGGCCCACACGCACACCAGTGTAGGACCACTCGGCACACCCGACCCACTCACCCTCCAGCAGCATTCAAAGCCCCCGACCGCGGCTACACGCCTCTGCGACCCAGGAACCATGCCGACAGCGTGAACGCTAACCAGAACGAAGACGGAGCTCCACTATGGGAAAACTGGGCCTGTAAAATGAAGAGGTTGGCCTTGGAACCAGCTAGGGGCCGGAAGGCGGACTTCCCTTGCTTGTACCGAACCTCAAACGCAGATTCAAGCCCTGACCCGTTTGACACCAGAAGCCTGCAAAGGAACATGACACAACTGAGCCGCGACATTGCAAAACACAGTGACTCCCATACCTCTATCAGGTACTTTCCGCAGGTGGGCATCGGCTGAACTCGGACTGGTTGCCCAGCACACATTACCATAACCCACTACTGTGGTACTGAACCCCTGCAAGAACCAACGGACTGTCTCTGGTGTTCTCATGTCCCCCCCCCCCCCCCCAGCATGATATGCTTTATTTAGTTAACTCTATTACTGTGTTAGATGAGGGCAGATGGGGGGTGGCACAGACGAGATGAGGATGTATAACCCTGTTATTTTGAATTTTAGAGTGGGCTGTTATTTAGATTTGTGCTTATTTTGCTTCTGTGTTATTAGTGTTATTAGACCAACGACTAGCAAACTTACCAACGTTAAAGTTATTGCTAGCTCACTCTAGCTTATGCCACCACAGTCTTAAGCCAACAAATAACTCATCTGTTTTTCCTTGTTCTTGTGTTGCAAAGGCAATGACATGCCCTGTATGTTTTTGATCGTTATAACACATGCCTTTACTGCTTATTACAAAACGCTCGGCCTCTCATATATAACACACGCACTGAGGAACTCTACAAATTCACGTAAATCTCTATTCATCGCTTGTATAAACCCTCTCTGGCGAGGCTTTGCTGTGAGACCAAACTTGTTTAATTCGTTAGCTTTCTTTCATATGCTTCTGTTCATAGATATATGACAAATTAACAACAGATGGCACTAAATAGTATCCTGTAAACCGCACAGACACACCAGTTACATGTTAAACATTATTGAATTGTATAACTCATTGGGCCCAGGTAGACCAACACGGTGACTTATTATGCAAGCCAGGCAATCACTACTAACACTAGGCATAGCACTGACGGGCTTTTTATTTAGCTCCCACAGATCAGCCTTAGCTCATGCCACACAGCCTGTACGTTTCCGTGTAACACTTAGGTGGTATGGTCGCACCCGCCATGTAGCACCTCAAGCTAGCCTGTCTCAACTGTGCTCCTGTTAACCAACTCACAATATAAAAATTAGGCAAAAGCACTGATTCTCCTGACATATAACTGTCATAACCCACGTGATGTTTCGCTTCTGGTTTTCTACCTTATTATTAATACTTTACTCTTGTTCGTACTCTTATTGCAAGCTTACAAAAATAAAAAGAGGCGGTCCCTCATAAGAGATGTTGTACTGTAATGACATGACCCCAAACTGTATGAAAATCGTACATCCCCTCTTTATTCTGTACCCCATTTAACAATTGCCTCAATAAAAGAAAGATTGACAAAAAAAAAAAAAAAAAAATATGTTGTTGAACTATATCATTTTATGTTTTTTTCCACCCATGATGCTAGTTATTTGTGATTGGACTTGTTGGTATGGTAAGTGGGGCATTGTATTTATGCTTATACCTATTTAGGGTTCTGGGGTGGGTTGTTGTGCATTTTGGGATGCAGATTAAGGTCTTTATGTTCTCTGGCTTTGATGTTGGTCTATAGTACCGATTTAACCCTTGGGTTCCTTTTCTTTATGTTTTCACAGCCTGCTCTGGACTTGTTGGATGTTCTTTTCATCTACATGGGAGGACCGTTTTTTTGGTTTGCTGATGGATTGGTCTGCTGGTTTCCTGTTTGCTGACTTTTTTCTGTTATGGTGTGTCGTATCTTTAAGAAAGAGGAAGATATTAGGGTGGTGCCTGCTATTATACTGGGACTTGGCTCGGAGAGACCTCTGTTACTATGTATACATTCTTTTTTTATTATGTTTGTATTCTTTGCTGCTACTGGTGGACAGTAAAGAAAGGGATATGCAATATGAGCCTCCATGTCTTTAAGAAAATCATGGCTTTTCGGCATGTAATAGCAAAATCATGTAATTCTCACTTTACTGAATAACTCCATTAGTCTTCTTTATTTTGAAAAAAGATACTGGTGATAACAACCTCATACCAACTGAGCACTCCACTGTGTAAATTAAAGCAAATTTGATGAATACTCCTGTCAGAAGCACACATTAGTAACAACAGCTTTATACTGCACTCCACTGGAGGAAATGCCTCCTTTACTGTGATATGGATGTAGGAACAGCTGCAACCTGGTTTAGGATTTATCACCCACATGACTCTAAAAATGAGGATAATAATACCTCCACCTCACAGTTGTGGCATATCAAGATGCTAATTAGACAGCATGATTATTGCACAGGTGTGCCTTAGGCTGGCCACAATAAAAGGCCACTCTAAAGTTTGCAGTTTTACTGTATTGGAGGGATCGGAGGGGTTGGAGGAGGGAGGGTGGGGGGTTGGAGATGTCTGAAAACCAGACAGTATAATGGAATGGTTGTGCAGACGTAAATATATTGATCCTTTGATTTTATAAGCATTAGAGGTAACCAATATTGTTATATAGAACAGTGCTCCTCTTTGTACCTACAATAGACAAAAAGCAAGGATGTATCAACTGTCCAATAATTCTAAATCTATACACTCTAAGATAAAATTTCAGGCAGCTATAAGACTCATTCCCTGTCCCTGTAATTAAGTGTGAAACATTTTGCGAGGCTCAAATAAAATATTGATATATAAATTGGCGGTTTAAGCGAATATGAGTAAAATTAAAAAGCTTTTTCAGTCCAGAGATTGCAGGATCCATCAATATGAATGTTCTAGGGGACTCCCTTAACACATTGCTCCTTCTAATACATTTTGCATTTGAAGTTTATCCCCCTGTAATCAGTGAACATGCTTAAAGACTGGTGATTTACTTTTGTGATCGTGGTACTTTTGTAACATGAAAATTAAAAATACATCGTGGTCTTGAATCAGCTGCACAAGTTAGCATTCTTAATATGTGTGTAAAAGGGTTATTCTAGTTATATGGCCCCTGCGATGACCTTTGGCAAATCAGTCAGATGGATTTTTATGGAACAATCTCACTCATCTCATCCCACTCATCCCACTCATCTCATAGGTGAAGGTATGTGTTTTGGCATTCTTTACACTGGTTGTGGTGTTTGAATGTTATAGCTACTGTCACAAAAAAAAAAAAGGTTTCACAGACTCATTAAGTTGGTTGGCTGATATCACTTAACCTAACATTTAACTATTCATTTTATTACTGTTGAAAGCTTTACATACGCCGTATATATTAAGGAAGAACCCATGACAATAGATGTGCTAATGCTTACTGCTAAACACTTGCAGAAAAATTGTAATTGGTTAACTCAAGACAAGGTGCTGCAGCAACTAAAGAAAGTTAATATAAACAAAGCTCCAGGGCCTGACGGTATTCATCCACGAGTACTTAAGGAACTAAGTGTAGAAATAAGTGAACCTCTGTTTTTAATCTTTCAAGATTCTTTTCTTTCACAAAGTGTTCCGGAGGATTGGAGGAAGGCAGATGTGGTTCCTATATTCAAAAAGGGTTCAAAATCCTTGCCTGGAAATTATAGACCTGTGAGCTTAACTTGTATGGCTGGAAACGTATTTGAAAGTTTATTAAGGGATAATATTCAAGAATTCCCCACAGGTTCACTCACCACTAGCACCACCAGGGATGGCAGCAGCACGATCCCCCCTCCCAGGCTAAAGCACCCTCAATCACATACACACTCCACCCGTGACACTCACAGCACCCTCACTCACACACACACTGCACCCCTGACACTCACAACACCCTCACTCACACACACATACACATACACTGCACACCTGACACTCACAGCAACCTCAATCACACACACTGCACCCCTGACACTCACAGCACCCTTAATCACACACTGCACTCCTGACACTCACAGTACCCTCACTCACACACACACACACTGCACGCCTGACACTCACAGCACCCTCTCTCACACACACTTCACGCCTGGGACTCACACGACCCTCACTCACATACACGCACACACACTGCACCCCTGAAACTCACAGCACCTTCACTCTCCAACACACACACTGCACCCTCACATGCACATAGTACCCTCACACACCGCACCCATCACTGCGCCCCTCACACACAGCATCTTTACCCACAAAGCACCATCACACACACACTGCACTCCTCTTGCACACACACTACACCCTCACACACACACACACACACACACACACACTGCACCACTGACACTCACAGCGCCCTCAAACACACACACACTGCACCCCGAACACTCACAGCACCCTCACTCACACACACACACACACACACACGCACTGCACCCCTGACACTCACAGCACCCTCACTCACACACACACTGCACCCCTGACACTCACAGCACCCTCACACACACACACTGCACTCTCACATACAGCTTCCTCACACGCACATAGTACCCTCACGCAAACACAGCACCTATCACTCACACACACTACACCTCTCTCACACACACACTGCTCCCTTCTTGCACACACACTACACCCCTTACACACACACACACACACACACACACACTACACAATACTTTTTCCCGGCACTTTACTTGTCTCCTAGTATCCCATCTATGGACACACCAGAGACAAATTTCAAGCAAACACAGTGCAAGCATGTTATAAAATTTGCTTGCGCTGTGCAGAACAAATACAGGGTCTTTTTATCATGCTAGAGCTCTTCTGCAGAGCTCTGCGCATGGTCTGCCCTGGAAGAGCATTGATCAAACATGCTCACTTTGTGATGGGGCGTGCTTGTCATTGGTGATGACAAAACACACCCTCTCTGGTCCCTCCCCCTTTTAAATGGGTCGCTGTAATTAAAAAATGCCCGGGTCGAATTTTCTTCCCAGTCCGGCCCTGCAGAGGAGGCATTCTCTGTGCTTATTTATGAAGCTGACATTACAAAGGAAATCTGTGGATATTTTCAGACAGCGGACATTTGACCTATAACCCTCATGAAGTTTCCCAGGAGGAAGCCATGGAAACAGTACTTGACCATGACATGGCAGGATTAACATTAGGCCTGTGAAGAATTTTAGGCATTCTGTATGTTTCCACAGGAAATATCAGGTGTCAGGTAGAATTGTTTGTACCTCAATAAATCCCTTTAATGCTCCTGCCTGCCATGCATAACTTTAAGAGGAAGTCATTTTGAAAAAAAACAATACAACATAGTTCACAGTATTAATTGGTGCAGTGCTGCATATCCTGTTTATATGTGTCTCAATTTCTGTAGGAAGTACAAACATTTTTACAGCTAACTTTATGTAAAAAATAAATAAATGTATCATTTTTGGCCGCAATTGGAGCCTGAACTAAGCGTTATTGTCGGACCCCTAGACCTTTCTGAGCCTTTATTCAGCCCTTCAGCTTTTCTTCTCCATTAACAATTGTGCTAATGCCTCAATTACATCAATATGGCGAGCACACAAAGCAGTAATGAGATGTCTGTTAAAATCCAACAAGCAGCAATTCAGAAGACCCCGAGGGTAGTAAATTGGAAAAATTTAATTTTCAGCTACAAATCTTAGAAATAGATAATAAAACCATGCCACCCAAAAAAATTATATTCCAAAATTGAGCAAATATTTTTATTTTTTTTTTTTAAATGCACGATTCACCTGTCAGCAACGGAGAGTCACTTGAGAAAACTGGGAAATGCAGTTATAGGAAAAAAGTACACCCTCTTTGAATCCTATGGTTTTACATAATAGCGAAAATCTGTTCCTTAGTAGGTGCTGCTTTTGAAATGCCTTTGATTAACTGATCATGACCAAGTGTGCCACCTTTATAAAAGCCAAAATTTTAGCAGTTTGCTGTCTGGAGCATTCAGGTGTGTGTTCCCCCAGAGGAAGGCTTAAAGGACCACTCTAGTGCCAGGAAAACATACTCGTTTTCCTGGCACTAGAGTGCCCTGAGGGTGCCCCCACCCTCAGGGACCCACTCCCGCCGGGCTCTGGGGGGAGGAAGGGGTTAAACTAACCTCTTTCTCCAGCGCCGGGCGGGGAGCTCTACTCCTCCTCCTCTTCTTTCTCGCGACGTCATCGGCTGAATGCGCATGCGCGGCAGGAGCCGCGCTCGCATTCAGCCGGTCGCATAGGAAAGCATATTAAATAATAATACAAAAATAATAAAAAATTTAATTAAATAAATAAAAATAATAAATAGTAATAAAAAAATATTAAAATAATAATAAAAAACAAAATTGCCCATCCCCCACCAAGGCTCTGCAACACACACCACTATTACACACACACACGCTGCACTCATACGCACACACACACACACACACGCTGCACTCATACGCACACGCTGCACTCATACGCACACGCTGCACTCATACGCACACGCTGCACTCATACGCACACGCTGCACTCATACGCACACGCTGCACTCATACGCACACGCTGCACTCATACACACACGCTGCACTCATACACACACGCTGCACTCATACACACACGCTGCACTCATACACACACGCTGCATTCATTATACACACACTGCATTCATTATACACACACTGCATTCATTATACACACACTGCATTCATTATACACACACTGCATTCATTATACACACACTGCATTCATTATACACACACTGCATTCATTATACACACACTGCATTCATTATACACACACTGTAAATAAATATTCAATTCATATATTTTTTTAGGATCTAATTTTATTTAGAAATTTACCAGTAGCTGCTGCATTTCTCACCCTAGTCTTATACTCGAGTCAATAAGTTTTCCCAGTTTTTTGGGGTAAAATTAGGGGCCTCGGCTTATATTCGGGTCGGCTTATACTCGAGTATATACGGTAAATGTTTTTTATGTGCAAACCTTGGTGCGCCTCGGGTTCATTTCTATATCTATTGTGTGTTAACACAATGCCAAGGAGGAAAGACATCACCAATGATCTTAGAAAAGCAATTGTTGCTGCTCATCAAACCGGGATGGTTATAAGGCCATTTCCAAACAAACAAATTAAAGTCCATTATTCTACAGTGAGAAAAATTATTCAAAAGTGGAAAACAATCAAGACAGCTGCCAATCTTCCCAGGAGTAGATGTCACGGCAAATTCACCACGAGGGCAATGCTGAGAGATATTGCCAAAAAAAAAACAAGAGTTACATCTCAAACTCTACAGTCCTCAGTTAGCATGTTAAAGGACCACTATAGGCACCCAGACCACTTCAGCTTAATGAAGTAGTCTGGGTGCCAGGTCCACCTAGGATTAGCCCTTTCTGCTGTAAACATAGCAGTTATGCTATGTTTACTTTAGGGTTAATCCAGCCTCTAGTGGCTGTCTCATTGACAGCCGCAAGAGGCGCTTCTGTGCTTCTCACTGTGATTTTCACGGCGAGAAGACGCCAGCGCCCATAGGAAAGCATTGAGAATGCTTTCCTATGAGACTGGCTGAATGCACGCGTGGCTCTTGACGCGCATGCGCATTCAGCCGATGACGGGGAAAGGAGGAGGGGAATCTCCAGCACTGAGGGAGCCCGGCGCTGGAGAAAGGTACGTGTTTAACCCCTTCCTCTCCATCCAGCCCGGCAGGAGGAGGGCCAAGAGGGTGGGGGCACCCTCAGGGCACTATAGTGCCAGGAAAACAAGTATGTTTTCCTGGCACTATAGTGGTCCTTTAAATGTTAAAGTTGATGACAGTACAATTAGAAAACGACAAGTATGGTTTGTTTGCAAGGATTTGGCAGGAGAAAGCCTCTTCTCTTTAAAAAGAACATGGTAGCACGGCTTAGGTTTGCAAAGTTGCATCTGAACAAACCACAAGACCTCTGAAACAATGTCCTCTGGACAGACGAGACCAAAGTGGAGCTGTTTGGCCATAATGCACTGCGCCACACATTTGGTAAAAACCTAACACAGCATATAAGCAAATACACATTAAAATACGTGTCAAGCATGCTGTTATTCTAGAGTCAAATGTGGGGCCATCTGTGAAACAGCTAAAGCCAACATTGGGTCATGCAACAGGACGGGACTAAATGGGAGAGAAATGAGCAGTGAGACCTCACAGGCATGATCTATACATCAAAACGGCTTCATTAGGCTAAAGTTGTTTTGGTGACTATAGTGTCCCTTTAAACAAATTTAAAACACTTTTGGGGTTTATTCATTAAACATTGATTTATTGTGAATTAAAAAAAAAAAAATCTAGACAATAATTATTAAGCTGTAAATATAGCAGAGTTTGAACTATTGCCAAATTGCTGAGTTAAGTGAATCAACACCACAGTTATTGATAAACATTTCCGTTTAGTAGGAAACAAATCCCCATTTTCCAATAATTCAAAAAAGACACTATATGAAACTGCATTAATATTGATACACTGTAATCCAATTTTTTTTTAAATTGTTAAACCATGGTATGAGTAGGAGTCCTATGGATTGAATTAAGGTATGCCTTAAAAGTCTATATTTGAATGCTAGAATTGCACATGTGAATTAATTTACTCCTTACAATTAACTTGTGATATTTCACTGTATTTACAAATGCTTTTCTAGTTATTCTCAAATGAGTTATTAATATTAAGTGTCCTATTTAGTGCTTAATAACACTGGTTTCTATGTGGTAGCTAGGAAGTTGACAGGATATATTTGCAGGGCTCTAGCAAGTAGTGTAAAAAATATTGTGAGTGAAAAATAAAAGACATTGGGACATTGATTTGCAGTCAGATTTAGGTGTTCTGAATGGGATAAACACACAACATAAATCCTTCATACAGCGGGCCATATCGCCTATAGTCCTAAGTCTCACCTAAATTAAACCTACATGCCTAATCATTTCTATTTATAGAGGTATAATGTAGATCCCTTGTTGTTGAATATCAACTCCAATTGTGCCCTGTCAGCTATAATTTCAGTAGTTGACATATCAACAAAATTAAAGGGACACTATAGTCACCAGAACAACTACAGCTTATTGAATTTGATCTGGTGAGTAGAATCATTCCCTTCAGGCTTTTTGCTGTAAACACTGTCTTTTCAGAGAAATGCAGTGTTTACATTACAGCCTAGTGATAACTTCACTGGCCACTCCTCAGATGGCTGTTAGAGATCCTTCCTGGGTCAGGGCTGCCTAAAATGCATCCAAACATTCAGTGTCTCCTCCCTCTGCATGCAGACACTGAACTTTCCTCATAGAGATTCATTGATTCAATTCATCTCTATGAGGAGATGTTGATTGGCCAGGGCTGTGTTTGAATCATGCTGGCTCTGCCACTGATCTGCCTCTTTGTCAGTCTCAGCCAATCATATGGGGAAGCATTGTGATTGGATCAGGCCCCCACTTCTGATGATGTTGGCAGACAGCTTGTTTTTCTGAGGCAAACAGCATGCAGAGCTAAAGCTTCAGGCTTGAATACAAGTAAGATTTTAATATTTTAGGGAGGCATGAGGGGGACAGGGTGGCTAGATGGTGGTTTTAACCCTATAGGGTCAGGAATACATGTTTGTGTTCCTGACCCTATAGTGCTCCTTTAAACTTGCGTGTTTTGGGAACTCTGCACAAGATCCCTCACAAAATTTCAACATTATGTAATGTATCAAGGGAACAGTTTTCAAATTTTAGCAAATATCCCCTACATAGATAAATAGCATCAGCAATGCGTGATAGTAATTGCAAATTACAGCTCACCAACTGGGATAGACCATGTCTGTGACCCTCAGTCAAAAATAATTGTTTTGCATTAGCTTTGCAAAGCATGAATTCATGGCAAGGGAAAAATTGAAAATTGGAAAATGCCTGCATGCTGCGGCAAAGCATACAGGTTTATTCAGTAAAGTGAGAATTGCTGGGTATCCAAAGTGAATGTAAAAAGTTAGAATTATTCAGTTATTGCTGAATTTAAAAAAAAATCTCCAAGCCAAATCTGTTTTCAGTTCTGCTATTTTGTCCTTGCATTTGAAATTCAATTTGAATTAACTTTGAATCCCTGGCAATTCTCACGTTAGTGAACAACCCTGACAGTCATAACCTCAAGTACACCTAATCACAATACAATGACGACATTGGGTTCTTCCCTTAGGACTACATGAACCCCACATGAACCTGTGAAGCCTTTAGTCTCTCGAGAATTATCGCTTTGGTAATGCCTGGCTTTATAATCAAAAGCCAATGACTGTCATTAGTCATGCCAGACTGCAGATTGGTTCTTATTTAAGTGATATAAAAAGCCATTCTTTATTTAGTATATGACCCTGTAGTGTTTTTTTTTTAAAATTTGACAATTTTTATTATGTTTTTAGTTGGGGGGGATACAGAAGAAAAAAGGGATGGTAAGCGGGCTGGAAGTATAACATACATTGTGACTTTCTTCGTTTGAGGTATCATTCGATTTGACAACATCTGATTCTTACAATATTCAATAGCAATATACATTGTAGGACATGTCTTCGTCCACATCTCACTTACTCATGTTGTTATATCCTAACATTGGTATTGCTCATTCCTGGTTGTATTGCAGGTTTGGCATATAGTTTGCCGTCTCAACCAATGTCAAACGGTGTTACTCGGTGGTTTTGAGTAGTGCAATGGGTATGGCGGTGTCACGATTCGGGAACCTAACACGCTAACAGGTCACAGAAAGTAAAGGGTGCAATACCGGTCCTTAGAATGGCCGGGTTAAGCACACTAAGAATAGTCAGGAGACAAGCCAAGTAAAGGGAGTCAGAAAACAGGAGAACGAGAAACAAGCCGAGGTCAAAGGAATGGAGAATACAGGAAAATCGGAATAACAAGCCAAATAATCAGTAACCAGAGCAGACTGCAATACAGGTATCACAAGACCACAACAGGGCACTGAGAGACAGGAAAGGTAAGTATATAAATCCTGCGGTTAATTCTGATTGGATAACTTCCAATCAGAATTAGCAATCACATGTGGGAGATATTTACACCTCCCACTGTGATTATGGTACTGTGGCTTTAACGCCGGGTCACGTGACTGACCCCGGCGTTCATATAAACAGGCGGGCTCCCAGCGCGCAGCGTTATACATGCTGCCGCTGGGAGGCGAGGAGGGGTCCCTGTTTGTGTGGAGAGAGGCAGGGATAAGAAGTTACAGCATCTCCCACCCTGCCTCTCTCTACTCACTGATCCGCGGGGGAGCAGCTCTGCACAAAGAGTCCAGACAGCAGTTTCGAGCCTGCGAGACATGGGGACAGGGAGAGACTTGGGGGCGCCAAGACATTGGGACACTGGGAGACATAGGGATACTGGGAAACATGGGGACCCTGAGACACTAGGGACACAGTGGCCCCATGTCTCCCAGTGGCCCCTAGTCTCTCAGTGTCCCCATGTCTCCCAGCCAGGGTCCCTAGTGTCTCAGTGTCCCCATGTCTCCCAGTGTGCCTGGTGTCTCTCAGTGTCTGTGTCCCTAGTCTCCCAGAGTGCCTTGGTCTCTATGTGTCCCCATGTCTCTCTCAGTGTCCCCAAGTCTCACAGTGTCCCAATGCCTCTAAGTGTCCTAGTGACATGGGGACACTGGGACACAGACTCTAAGGGACACTGGGAGACATAGGGGTACAAACACTAGGGGACACAGGGCGACATGGGGACACTGAGACACTAGGGGACACTGAGAGACATGGAGACACTGGGGGACATAGGGGTACAAACACTAGGGGACATTGGGCAACATGGGGACACAGACACTAGGGGACACTGAAAGACATGGAGACACTGGGGGACAAATGGAGACATGGGGACACTGGGCGACTTTGAGACTTGGGAGATATAGGGCAGTCTCTGTGTCCCCATGTCTCCCAGTCAGTGTCCCTAGTATCTCAGTATCTCCATGTCTCTCAGTGTCCGTAGTGTGCCACTGTCCCTAGTCTCCCAGTGTCTCAGTGTCCCAATGTCTCCCAGTGTCCCATGTCTCCTAGTGTCTCAGTGTCCTCTTGTATAAAATAAAAAAAACTCAGGCACTCACTGTGATAGATTTAAGCAGGTTTGTTGGACACCGCAACGTTTCAACCTGTACCCAGGTCTTTATCAAGTCTCCAGTGTCCCCTATGTATCACAGTGTCCCCTATGTATCAGAGTGTCTCAGTGCCCCATGTCTCCCAGTGCCCAATGTCTCCCAGTGCCATATGTCTCCCTGGTGTCTCCCAGTGTCTGTAGTGTCTCAGTGCCTGTAGTGTCTCAGTGTCCCCTAGTCTCTCAGAATCCCCTAGTCTCCCAATGTCCCCATGTCTCACAGTGCACCCAAGTGTCTTAGTGTCCCTTAGTATAAAAGAAAAAATCTCAGGCACTCACTGTGATAGATTTAATAGATTTAAGCAGGTTTATTGGACACCGCAATGTTTTGACCTGTACCCAGGTCTTTATCGAGTCTCCAGTGTCCCCTATATATCACAGTGTCTCAGTGCCCCATGTCTCCCATTGTCCCCTCATTGTCTCAGTCACGGGATTTTTGGTAAATATGATGTTTATTTAGGTTTGCGTTGTCTAAAAAAATCACATTGAGACTCGCAGGTCTCCCCTCTCACGAGATTTTCAGTGCAGGTTACATGAAATAAAAATACAAGAGAATGCCCATAGTGCTCTCTATATTAAAAAAGTGCTGGATAAAATAAGAGCCGCTCTGTGTAAAGCGCCTGGGTGGTATGATTCCCACCATGGAGTCTTTGGATGGTATAAAAGCTTCAGATGTTTAGGATATGCCAGGTAAAAAAATAAGGATAAATATAAAAGTATTTAAAATAGTTTGAAAAAATACTTTTCGATTAATCTAAATAAAAGTATTTTTTTGGACTATTTATTAACTGCTATTAGGGGGTATGATATGGGACGGGTTTACTTGAAAGATGAAGGCGTGAGATTAGCATAGGGTATGTGTTTTCTCATAGCTGCATCCTATGAATTTCCCTCCAGCACCATCTCCATCAGATACATGACGCTTAGGAGGTAGGACTGTTTTAGTGTTGGTCAATAAGATTTTGTAATTAGGCCCATCATAATTGTCAGCACCAGGCCCACTGGGCTCTTAATATGGCCCTGGATGAGGGAGGGGAATAGTGTGAGAACTTTGCTGGTCATGTACACGCGTAGGATGTTGTGTGTGAATGTGCTTGGGTTTTGCACACACTTTTGCAGGTAGTTAATTAATCACTCTATTGGTATCACTCTCTCTGCCTGTCAGAGGGGGAGTGCGTAGTCAATGCCTCACATAGCATCAGTGGATATATATGTTTTTTCCTTGCTCTGTTTGGTTACCTCAATTAGGTCTTAGCATTACATAATCATCCCACATTGATTTTGCTCTCTTTGTGATTGGGTTTGCCCTGATGCATTTATTGGCCATAGCCTCATACTCAGTTCAGAGACTTGTGAAATAAGGGCTGTGGCTGTGAGGATTTCCATGCTCAAGCCATAAGGGTGTTGGCAGCTATAAGAACGTGAAATATCAATTTCAAGTTAAGTTTGGACCATCTTTGGTGAATGATGAACAGAAGGCAGTGCTCAGGTTTAAGTTGAAAAGGAACAGCCCTGAGACTATCCTGCCCACCATCTCCCAATATGGTTGTATTAGTGGACATGTCCACCAAGTATGTAACATAGCACCAACTGCTTTATGGTACCTCCAGCACATATTGCTTGAGTATGGATACATATGGGCCAATTTCTCCGGGAACTAAGTGCCAATGATATTGGATTTTCCGCATTGTCTCGAAATGCGAGGCGCATCCAGAGTTGCCTTTGTGTGCCACAAAAGCTTGTATCCATTGTAGCCTACTGGATCTAGCTTTTAATTCTCTATTCCAGGTCGCAATGAACCCCGTGTCACCCCCAGAGTTGTCAGCCAGTATGAGTTGGTTGGTATGAGTTGGTATGTACTAAACATTACTTTTTGGGGGGGAGTCGTGGACATACATAGTTTCTCAAATTGGGAAAGGAGGTTACCCGAATTCGGGATGGTACAATTTCTCTGAATATATGACTTTAGTTGTAAATATTGGAAGAGTGCCCTAAAAGGTAAACCAAATTTGTTCTCTATGTCTGGATAGGATAACAACTTTGCGTTTTCAAATAAATGCCATAGGTGGGTGCAACCTTTTGAGCTCCATGGTAAAGAGTCAAAATTGGGTATGATTTTACTCATGCTGCACATAGGAGTGGCTAGGGAGGCCAGTCCGACCATGCACAGCAACCCTCGAGGATTGTCAAGAGTCTGGGTCTCTCTCCCTTATACATCCAAAACAGTGAACTAAGGCAATTGTTATCTGCCCAGGAAGCCTAAATAACCACCCATTGCGGCATATCAATTATGGAGTGTGTGGCCACCACCGCTGTCAACGTTGCGGCTCTGTAGAATTGTCTAACGTTTGGGAGGCCCAAGCCCCCTTCTGTCACTGCTTGTTGTTGGATTGATGTAGCTATTCTGACTTTTTTATTGTTCCAAATTAAGCAAAACAGGAGTCTTTGTAGTGTGTGGAGAAAGGTTTTTGGGAGAGAGGCAGTGTGTGCAGAAGGCATTGAAATTTGGGTAGTAGTGTCATTTTTATCGCTACTAGTCTGCCCAGCCACAACAAATATTGACCCCCCCATTTACCCAACGTATCTATAAAATCTTGGAGAATCCTTTCATAGTTATATTTAAAAAGGTGTGATACGTTTTTAGAGACCTTGATGCCTTGGAAGGTCACATAGTCCTTGCGCCAATCAAATGAGAAAGAACTGTGTAAAGTTGACATGAGTTGCGTGTGGATGCTTGTACCCATTGCCTGGGTTTTGGTTATATTAAGTCGGTAATAGGAGTACATTCCGTATCTTTCTAATTGTTTCAGTAAATTAGGCAATGAAACTTGGGGCTGCGTTAGTGTAAGGAGCACATCGTCCGCAAACAGATTTGTCTTATACTCGCCATCTCCCACCACCACTCCATGTATGGAAGCATTTTTCACCTATATGATGTTTGGAGGGCCAAGCACATAGGGGAATAGGGCTATACTTTCTATTCTTCAGTACACAACTCCTATTCCCGCATGACAGATTTTTAATATCGGGCCAGAACAAGTTATGCAGTGCGACTATGAAGGGATGACTTGGTCCAACCATGCACCGGTGACTGTGACACTCCGAGACATTTACGATACTACTCACAGAAGCCCATGGAGGCTTAACGAGTCCCTCTTACAAAACCCCATGTTCACACAAGAGCTGACGGTGGCACTGGAACAATATTTAATTGAAAACTCACATCAGACCACCCCTATGCTCATCGTGTGGCAGGCCCATAAGGCCGTAGCAAGGGGCCTATTGATTCGCAGATTAGCATATCTCCGCAGATGTTCAGGCAAACAAACGCTTGAATGGGAAAAATAACTTTGCGATCTGACAATGCAGAACCAACTTGATCCTAAACCACATTTGAAAGAACGCATCACACAGGTCACCAAATTATTAAATCAACATGCACTAGACAAAATATGCCATAACCTCATACGACTGAGAGCCACTCACTACTCTCAGGAGAACAAAGCCAGCAAACTACTGGCAGATAGACTAAGGCAAAGACAAGCGCAGCAGAAGATAGCTTACCTCATCTCCCCTCAAGGCCACAAAATTTTAGCTTCAAAAGACATTAGTTCGGCTTTTGCCCAATGTTACACCAAGCTATATAATCTAAATAACGACCCCAATATCCACCAACCTACAACTAACAAGATTACAGATGACTTACAATCCATTCCCCTACCCAAACTGACAACTGCCCAAAAAGATTCGTTATCATCCCCCATCACAGAAGGTGAAATCTTAAGTTATAAAATCCCTGCCACAGGGAAAATCGTCCGGCCCAGACAGTTTTTTGCAACTGATATTATAAGACGTTTAAACATGTCCTGACTCCACAGTTAACACAAGCCTTTAACAAGGCAGTCTCTCAGTTACCACCGGAGTTACTGCTTGCGCACATTGTCACGCTTCCAAAGCCCAGTAAACAACCAACGCATACCTAAAATTTATATAGATATATAGATATTTTATTCCGTCTTCAGCGCACAAAGCAGGGCAGCTTGTTGCCCTCCCTTGATGCGGAGAAAGCCTTTGACCGCTTTAACTGGGGGTTCCTCAAAAAACGTTTTAATCCAATACGGGATCCCAGAGGGATTCCGGTCGGCGGTAAGAGCTCTGTATCACGCACCAGTGGTAGAGGTTTTGAATGTGGGGTTTCTGTCAGCCCCCTTTGAAATCACCAGTGGCACCTGCCAAGGATGCCCGTTGTCACCACTGGTTTACGTATTGTCCCTTGTACCATTGGCGGTGGCAATATGGGAAAATGCTTCCTGTAGTGTTTTTTTGACCCATTAGCCTGTTTTTTGAGATTGATTGACTCCCAGTTATTGACTTTGGTTAGGTTACCCTGACTTCTAGTACCCTGGACTTGGAATTTTGCATTCTATTTACTCTGATTTCCTGTAACCTTGACTATTATACAAAAATGTAAATCTTGAGAAGATCAAACAAATCAATGATGTTTGCATAGATCAAGTGATAACAATAAATAGTAAAGCTTGATAAAATATATAAGAAACAAGGTGCTACAATCACCATGTGTTTCACTCCAAACACACTAACAATAAGTGAAATATGCAATAAATATTGGTGAGAGCACTCAATAAAATATAGAAATATTACCACAAATGTGATAAAAAAAAAAAAAAGATGAATCTATGAACAAGATAAATAATGCATATAGGGTGATATAGTTGAAATAAATCTTATGTGTAGAACAATTGTAGATTATGCTAGCTTTAGTGTACCTATAATCTTAATTTTATTAATGACAGGAGGCGAGTATTTGCTTAAGACTTTCTTTACTTAAGCTTCACAGCAGCACTTTTTTACTTAGTAACAAGGTAACCAATCATAAAAAAGGGATAACAAGGTATACAAGTCCCTCCCAGTGATGTCATTTCCTCTTTCTGGCTGCGAACAAACAGGAACCGAAACTGAAGGAACCAGATGAGGAATTCATGATGTCATACGAAAAGAGAGATGCTTGAGAGGGAAACAGGAACGTAGACTTGCGTTGTGGAAGAGTAGAGGTGAAGCTTGTGAAGGAACAGCAACTAGCCTTGACTTCTTAAGGGAGTTTTACGCTGAAACGAGAGAGCAGAGTCGAAACCAAGGATTAATCCGTGAATTGGACTTGGAAATCATGATAACCGGTTGTTATGCAACATATGTTATAATTTGTTAGAACAGTTAAGCTATACAACATAGACAATAATAGCTGACCCCATGGAAGTAAGGTATAGTGTGTTCGTTCTTGCCTTAGATACTTACCTACAGGGGCGACCCTAGGGTGGGAAAAAACCGAAGGTAACAGTGGTGGGAAATACTCGCCTCCTGTCATTAATAAAATTAAGATTATAGGTACACTAAAGCTAGCATAATCTACGATTTTATAACATGACAGGAGGCTTCGTATTTGCTGTTTTAACGCTCCCCAAGGAGGGCCAAGGAAGCGTGCACAGCCGGACGAAAGTAGAAGTTGCGGAACGTCTGTTCTCGGGACCAGTCTGCAGATTGAAGAATGTCTCGAAGCGAGGCTCCCGCGTTGAATGCCCCCGATGCCGCCGCCCCTCTGATGGAGTGGGCTCCGAAGGAGGTTTCAATCCCGGCTAGGGAGAACAACCACCTAACCCATCGGGCCAGAGTTGTGGATGACACTGGATTATGTGGCTGGACGTATGAGACCAATAGTTGGCTGGAAGTCGTAGAACGAAGTGAGGAGGTGAGTAATAAATAACGAGAAAGAAGAGACACCACACACAATTTTGGGTGGTTAGGAAAGTAAGGGTAAAATATAGAAGAGGAGTTCGATTTTGTTCGTCTGGAGACGGATAATGTGACACCCTCTGGGGAGAAATTGATAGCGTCATGGTCAAATGCTCGAACATCTGATATTCGTCTGAAGGACACTAAGCAAAGTAATAGGGTGAATTTTGCCGAGAGTTGACGGAGGGAGAGATCTTCGTTGTCCGGCCAAGTCTCAAGGAAACTGATCATGACATTAACGTCCCACAGATGGGAGTATTTTGGTTTAGGGGGGCAAAACTTTTTTTAGATACATAAATGAGAAAAGAAAAGTAAAACAAGGATTAGTTAGATTAAAAACAAAAGAAGGAAGGTATGTAGAGGAGGATAAAGGTCTAGCTGACTGCCTCAATTAATATTTTTGTTCGGTATTTACAGCTGAAAATGAAGGAAAGGGACCTCTGTTAAAAAAAAGGATAAATGAGTCATTTATTACATGTGAGTTTACAGAGGAAGAGGTTCTATTTCAACTGTCAAAAGTAAAGACAAATAAGTCAATGGGAGGGAGGGAGGGAGGGGGAGAAGGAGCGACGAGGGAGGGAGGGAGGGAGGGAGGGGGAGAAGGAGCGACGAGGGAGGGAGGGAGGGAGGGAGGGGGAGAAGGAGCGACGAGGGAGGGAGGGAGGGAGGGAGGGGGAGAAGGAGCGACGAGGGAGGGAGGGAGGGAGGGGGAGAAGGAGCGACGAGGGAGGGAGGGAGGGAGGGGGAGAAGGAGCGACGAGGGAGGGAGGGAGGGAGGGGGAGAAGGAGCGACGAGGGAGGGAGGGAGGGGGAGAAGGAGCGACGAGGGAGGGAGGGAGGGAGGGGGAGAAGGAGCGACGAGGGAGGGAGGGAGGGAGGGGGAGAAGGAGCGACGAGGGAGGGAGGGAGGGAGGGGGAGAAGGAGCGACGAGGGAGGGAGGGATGGAGGGGGAGAAGGAGCGACGAGGGAGGGAGGGATGGAGGGGGAGAAGGAGCGACGAGGGAGGGAGGGATGGAGGGGGAGAAGGAGCGACGAGGGAGGGAGGGAGGGAGGGGGAGAAGGAGCGAGGAGGGAGGGAGGGAGGGAGGGGGAGAAGGAGCGACGAGGGAGGGAGGGAGGGAGGGAGGGGGAGAAGGAGCGACGAGGGAGGGAGGGAGGGGGAGAAGGAGCGACGAGGGAGGGAGGGGGGAGGGAGGGGGAGAAGGAGCAACGAGGGAGGGAGGGGGGAAGGAGCGACGAGGGAGGGAGGGAGGGGGGGAAGGAGCGACGAGGGAGGGATGGAGGGGGGGAAGGAGTGACGAGGGAGGGAGGGAGGGAGGGGGGGAAGGAGCGACGAGGGAGGAAGGGAGGGGGGGAAGGAGCAACGAGGGAGGAAGGGAGGGGGGGAAGGAGCGACGAGGGAGGGAGGGAGGGGGGGAGGGGGGAGGGGGGGAAGGAGCGACGAGGGAGGGAGGTGGGGGGGAAGGAGCGACGAGGGAGGGAGGGGTAGAAGGAGCGACGAGGGAGGGAGGGAAGAGGAGAAGGAGCGACGAGGGAGGGGGTGGGGAAGGAGCGACGAGCGAGGGAGGGAGGGAGGGAGGGAGGGGGAGAAGGAGCGACGAGGGAGGGAGGGAGGGGGAGAAGGAACGACGAGGGAGGGAGGGAGGGAGGGGGAGAAGGAGCGACGAGGGAGGGAGGGAGGGAGGGGGAGAAGGAGCGACGAGGGAGGGAGGGAGGGGGAGAAGGAGCGACGAGGGAGGGAGGGAGGGGGAGAAGGAGCGACGAGGGAGGGAGGGAGGGAGGGGGAGAAGGAGCGACGAGGGAGGGAGGGAGGGAGGGGGAGGGGGAGAGGGAGGGGGAGAAGGGGCGACGAGGGAGGGGGAGAAGGAGCGACGAGGGAGGGAGAGAGAGGGGGAGAAGGAGCGATGAGGGAGGGAGGGAGGGAGGGGGAGAAGGAGCGACGAGGGAGGGAGGGGGGAAGGAGCGACGAGGGAGGGAGGGAGGGAGGGAGGGGGAGAAGGAGCGACGAGGGAGGGAGGGAGGGAGTGGGAGAAGGAGCAACGAGGGAGGGGGTGGGGAAGGAGCGACGAGGGAGGGAGGGAGGGAGGGGGAGAAGGAGCGACGAGGGAGGGAGGGAGGGGGAGAAGGAACGACGAGGGAGGGAGGGGGAGAAGGAGCGACGAGGGAGGGAGGGAGGGGGAGAAGGAGCGACGAGGGAGGGAGGGAGGGGGAGAAGGAGCGACGAGGGAGGGAGGGAGGGGGAGAAGGAGCGACGAGGGAGGGAGTGGGAGAGGGAGGGGGAGAAGGAGCGACGAGGGAGGGAGGGGGAGAAGGAGCGACGAGGGAGGGAAGGAGGGGGAGAAGGAGCGATGAGGGAGGGAGGGAGGGGGAGAAGGAGCGACGAGGGAGGGAGGGAGGGGAGAAGGAGCGACGAGGGAGGGAGGGAGGGAGGGGGGAAGGAGCGACGAGGGAGGGAGGGAGGGGGAGAAGGAGCGACGAGGGAGGGAGGGGAGAAGGAGCGACGAGGGAGGGAGGGAGGGGGAGAAGGAGCGACGAGGGAGGGAGGGGGAGAAGGAGCGACGAGGGAGGGAGGGGGAGAAGGAGCGACGAGGGAGGGAGGGAGGGAGGGGGAGAAGGAGTGACGAGGGAGGGAGGGAGGGGGAGAAGGAGCGACGAGGGAGGGAGGGGGAGAAGGAGCGACGAGGGAGGGAGGGAGGGGGAGAAGGAGCGACGAGGGAGGGAGGGAGGGGGAGAAGGAGCGACGAGGGAGGGAGGGAGGGGGAGAAGGAGCGACGAGGGAGGGAGGGAGGGGGAGAAGGAGCGACGAGGGAGGGAGGGAGGGGGAGAAGGAGCGACGAGGGAGGGAGGGAGGGAGGGGGAGAAGGAGCGACGAGGGAGGGAGGGAGGGGGAGAAGGAGCGACGAGGGAGGGAGGGAGGGAGGGGGAGAAGGAGCGACGAGGGAGGGAGGGAGGGGGAGAAGGAGCGACGAGGGAGGGAGGGAGGGAGGGGGAGAAGGAGCGACGAGGGAGGGAGGGAGGGGGAGAAGGAGCGACGAGGGAGGGAGGGAGGGAGGGGGAGAAGGAGCGACGAGGGAGGGAGGGAGGGAGGGGGAGAAGGAGCGAGGAGGGAGGGAGGGGGAGAAGGAGCGAGGAGGGAGGGAGGGGGAGAAGGAGCGAGGAGGGAGGGAGGGGGAGAAGGAGCGAGGAGGGAGGGAGGGGGAGAAGGAGCGAGGAGGGAGGGAGGGAGGGGGAGAAGGAGCGAGGAGGGAGGGAGGGAGGGGGAGAAGGAGCGACGAGGGAGGGAGGGAGGGGGAGAAGGAGCGACGAGGGAGGGAGGGAGGGGGAGAAGGAGCGACGAGGGAGGGAGGGAGGGGGAGAAGGAGCGACGAGGGAGGGAGGGAGGGATGGGGAGAAGGAGCGACGAGGGAGGGAGGGAGGGGGAGAAGGAGCGACGAGGGAGGGAGGGAGGGATGGGGAGAAGGAGCGACGAGGGAGGGAGGGAGGGAGGGGGAGAGGGGAGGGAGGGAGGGGGGGAGAGGGAGGGAGGGAGGGAGGGGGGAGAGGGAGGGAGGGAGGGAGGGGGGGAGAGGGAGGGAGGGAGGGAGGGGGGAGAGGGAGGGAGGGAGGGAGGGGGAGAGGGAGGGAGGGAGGGAGGGGGAGAAGGAGCGACGAGGGAGGGAGGGAGGGAGGGGGAGAAGGAGCGACGAGGGAGGGAGGGAGGGGGAGAAGGAGCGACGAGGGAGGGAGGGAGGGGGAGAAGGAGCGACGAGGGAGGGAGAGAGGGGGAGAAGGAGCGACGAGGGAGGGAGGGAGGGGGAGAAGGAGCGACGGGGAGGGAGGGGGGGAGAAGGAGCGACGGGGGAGGGAGGGGGAGAAGGAGCGACGGGGAGGGAGGGGGAGAAGGAGCGACGGGGGAGGGAGGGGGGAGAAGGAGCGACAGGGGAGGGAGGGGGGAGAAGGAGCAACGGGGAGGGAGGGAGGGAGGGGGAGAAGGAGGGAGAGAGATTGACATTCATCACACACACACACACAATCACACAATCATGCAACCCTTACACACACTCAATGCACCCTGTACACACACTCAATGCACCCTTTACAGACGCACACACTGCATCCCGTACATACACAGAAACACACCTTGCAGCCCTTACACATACACACACACAATCACACAATCATGCAACCCTTACACACACTCAATGCACCCTGTACACACACTCAATGCACCCTTTACAGACGCACACACTGCATCCCGTACATACACAGAAACACACCTTGCAGCCATTACACATACACACACACAATCACACAATCATGCAACCCTTACACACACTCAATGCACCCTGTACACACACTCAATGCACCCTTTACAGACGCACACACTGCATCCCGTACATACACAGAAACACACCTTGCAGCCCTTACACATACAAACACAGATTCACACAATGCATTCCTTACACACATATCAGGACATCCCCTACACACTCCACCCCCTGTGAACAAACTCATTGGTGGAACATGAAGGTGGACCCTGGGACCCAGACCTTGAGCTGTGTAAAGAGCCCCCCAAAAATGGAGCTGCTTCCCATTCTCCCAGAACATTGATTTTTGTGACCACAGTTACAAACAGCCTCCAGAGAGGCTGTTCTACACCAGTGGAGCCAGACTGCAGCTAGAGCCCATCATCATCCTCATCTGGCTGTAAGTAGGCAATCTAGCATATTATTTTTGGCACTAATCTCTAATTTACCTCACATTAAAGAAACACTATAGTCCCCAGAAACACTGCAGCTTAATGTAGTGGTTCTGGTGTCTATAGCCTGTCCCTGCAGGCCTTTTAATGTAAACACAGCGGCACTCCAGCACTGGCGTTAGTTAAAATGGCAGAAAAATAATTGGAAAGGGTTAGGGGGGCTACTAATAAGGATAGGGGGAGAGGGGTAGGTAGAAAAATAATTGGAAGGGTTTGGGGGGCTACTAATATGTATGGGAGGAGGGGGGAGGTAGAAAAATTATTGGAAGGGGTTAGGGGAGTACTAATATGAATGGAAGGGGTAGTGTGGGTTCTAATATGCATGGAAGGGGTTAGGGGATACTAATATGCATGGAAGGGGTTAGGGGGGTACTAATATGCATGGAAGGGGTAAGGGGTTAATGTGTGTGGAAGGGGTAGGTGGGGTTCTTTTGTGCATGGAAGGGGTAGGGGTGGTTCTAATATTCATGGGGAGGGTAGGGGTGGTTCTAATCAGGAGGATCCGGGCGCTGTATCCGGGTAAGTAAAACCCATTCCCTGTAGTGACCCTTTAATGTTATTATTTAATCATTTATATAGCGACTGCAAATTCCGTAGCACTGTACAATGGGATAAACAACTCCTAGTTTACGGAATAAGAATATACCCGGCGAGTAAAAATGCTATCCCCCCCAGATTTTTTTTGGTTCCTACGCCCATGCACACGCATATATTTATAATCACGAACACGTGAAATAGCAAGTCAGATGTAGCAACACATGGATGGTAGGCATATAATATGCAGATCATCAATAAAAATATATGTTGGTATGTAATAGTCTTTTTTTTTT
Organism: Pelobates fuscus; assembly: GCF_036172605.1. Classification (NCBI taxonomy): domain Eukaryota; kingdom Metazoa; phylum Chordata; class Amphibia; order Anura; family Pelobatidae; genus Pelobates; species Pelobates fuscus. The sequence goes on from NC_086321.1 coordinate 132,597,778, forward strand.
TACTTGCATTTAAGTGTTCAAATACACTATGGACATAGCAAATCATTATCTGAGCTATAGTTGGATTCATGAGAAATTGTCTTGATAATAGCCGTAAAATTCTTCCACTTATGCCAGCATTTTGTACCAAATGGATTTTGCAATGTGTTGAATCTGATTACCCTAATTGCTATTATGTTAATTTAAAATGTTTTCTAAACTTGATCTTAGAGTGGTGGTCAATCTCTTACGAAGTGACAAATGAAAGACTGACTTTAGGACCCATTATGGTCAAATTAAATAACAAGCAATTACTTTCTGGCTATGTAATGCCCCCGGCCACCTTTCTGTTTTGTCTTTTTTATTATCATTTTTGATGTTTTCCGTGACCTTCTACTTTTAAGTGTCATTATTTAATTCAATGATATTCATATCTGCTCTACATCTATTTCAGAGCATCAGCATCATATCTGAAAAGATTTCTCCAGGCTGAAAGTTCATGTATGATACTATAAAGATATTACCCTTTAACACTGAAACAACAAAGGTGCAATACCCTTTGATATTAATCATTTTTAGTTATGTAATACAATCCTCCAACATGCATTGATAAAAAAAAGAATATAGCTAGGTATAATGAATAGGCATATATAATTTATTGGATTTCTTTTAATAGGCAATTTATTGAATTTCAAGTACCTGGTACATGTGAATTGTGAACATTACAGAAAGAAAAATGTAAAATTGAAATAGAATATTTTTTATTGGTCAATCTTTATTTTCTTTGTGCATATGGTGACAAGCAAGCTTGCGATGCCAGCACACCAGTAGCAAGCAGTACAGTTACAAACATGTTATAACGTTGGCATGGCATTCCGGGTCAATGCACAATTTTATTCCCCCCTTCCTCAGCCTCTCTCCCCTCTTGCCCAGTGGTGTATCCTGGTTTTGTGCTGCCCTAGGCAGGACAAAACTCAGGCGCCCCCCCTTCCCCCGCGCCACCCCCACCCAACCTTTCCCCCCGCCCCGCATTCTAAATACACACACACACATTCACTGACAGATACGCATACACTAGCTAACAGAAACACACACTCGCTAACAGAAACACTCACTCAGTAACAGACAAACACACTCACTAACAGACACACACTAACAGACACACACTCACTCACTAGCAGACACAAACTAGCAGACACAAACTAGCAGACACACACACTCACTAACATACACACACACTCACAGGCAAACACACACTAACAGACACACACACTAACAGACACACACACACTAACAGACACAGACACACACACTAACAGACACAGACACTAACAGACACAAACACTAACAGACACACACACTGACACAGACACTAACAGACACACACACACTAACAGACACAGACAGAAACACTAACAGACACACACACTAACAGACACACACACTAACAGACACACACACTAACAGACACAGACACTAACAGACACAGACACACACTCACCCACCCACATTAACACATTTTTTTAAAATTTATTTTTAACACATTCTTTTAAAATTTATTTTTAACATATTTTTTTTAAATTTATTTTTAACACATTTTTTTAAATTTATTTTTAACACATTTTTTTAAAATGTATTTTTAACACATTTTTTAATTTGTCTCTTCCTCCCTGGTGGTCCAGTGGCTGCTGGGCGATCGGGCGGCACTGCCTGGCGGGCGGGCGATCGGGCGGCACTGCCTGGCGGGCGGGCGGGCGGCCGGCCGGCGAGGGAGCACTTCCCCTGAGCTGTCTGCTCAGCTCCCTCGCGCGCCTCAGAGTGAGGCTGGGAGCCGGAATATGACGTCATATTCCGGCTCCGCCTCCCAGCCTCACTCTGCGGCTGGCGAGGGAGCTGAGCAGACAGCTCAGGGGAAGTGCTCCCTCGCCGGCCGGCCGCCCGCCCGCCAGGCAGTGCCGCCCGATCGCCCAGCAGCCCGCCGGCATGTCTGTTAGCCGCAAGGCTAACAAGACATTTTCCTTGGGCATTTGGGGGCGGCTTTTTTTGCCGCCCCCTGGAAAATGCCGCCCAAGGCAAATGCCTTGTTTGCCTCGCGGCTAATACGCCCCTGCTCTTGCCCCTTACTGCTCTCCCCTTCTGTCCCTTAGAGCTCTCCCCTCCTGTCCTTTAGTGATCTCCCCTGTCACTTAATGATCTCCCCACCCCTTTTGCCGTAGTGCTCTCCTCTCCCGTCCCTTAGAGTTCTCCCCTCCTGTCTTCTAGTCATCTCTCCTACCCTTCCCCCCCTATCCCTTGGTGCTCCCCCATCCCTTAGTGCTCTCTCCTACCCCTACCCCCATAGAGCTCTCCCCTGCCCCTTAGTGGTCTCTCCTCTCCTCTCCTACCCTGCCCCTTAGTGGTCTCTCCTCTCCTACCCTGTCCTTTATTGGTCTCTCCTCACCCCCCCTCCCTCCCATAGAGGTCTCTCCACCCTCTCCCCCTCCCATGGTGGTCCCTCCCCCCTCTCCCCTCTCAGTGGTCTCTCACCCTGTTCTCCTCACCACCCCTCTCCTACCCTGTGTAGCATGGCCGAGCATTTGTCCGGTCAGCGGTACAGGAGTTTCTCTTTCCTGTACCCGGCCAGACTGACAGGAAGCGCTCACTCACTCACAGATGCTCCTGTACCGTGGACTGGACCTTAGCCACGCTACACTGAGGGACTGGCAGGAGGAAGTGCTGTGCGCTTCCCTCCTGCTGATCCCTCATATCTTGCGGCCCTGGGGGCTGGTGAGCCCTCATGGATGCCCTAGGCAACTGCCCAAGTCGCCTATAGGAAGCGCCAGCCCCGGATGTGGTGGAAGATTAAATGTACTGTGGAAAACCAAATGTTTAAAATGCAAGGGGAAATGTGATCGCAGTGGAGATCTCACAATCTAGCATTGCACCGGCAACCCTTAAATTAAGGATTCATTTAAACCAACAATGCTAATGATGAATACACTCTGCAAACAGTAACAAAGAGAGATCAGTTCCCACAGTGAATGGGAAAGCAATGATAATGTATAGAAAATTAAAAAATCCTAGTCTCCTTAATCTTAAATTGTTAGGTTAAATGTAAATCATATATTGCACGCTTACATTGAGGGCATACCTAACCAGGCCTGAATCATATCTAGTAGACTACAGAGCCAATAAATCAACATTTTAGAGAATATTATAAGGTACTTATTAGTCGTAAAATAAAGAATCATTAAGAGACAGCATGTGGGTAAATTGTATTTTACAAAGCTGTGGTAAATGACTCGTTGGTTATGAGCACTCATGCTGTGATTAATCAGCTAAAACTGACTTTGTTCAACTCAGCCTTATTTCTGTTGATATTTATTTATTTTTTTATATGGCGTTTATTCACTACACCCCAAATTGCATTGTATTAAACACCTACTTGCATAATTTAGACTAAATAGCCAAGCTGTGACTATGGATGAGTTGGGAAAATGTTTCCAAAATGTTTTAAACTAGAATATGACTTGGATTTCAATTCACTACAATTTGGTGTTTAGTGAATAAGCCCTTATGTGTTAAAATGACCAGGGCCAAGAGCTTTACTAATGCTCAGATGTGTGAGAACAGTGGTAAACCCTTTATCAAGGAATATACACTGATCAACCATAATACTAAAACCACTGACAGGTGGTGATGGCTAGACGACTAGGTCAAAGCATCTCCAAAACAGCAAGTCATGTGAGTATGCAGTGGTTAGTACCAACCAAAAGTGGTGCAAGGAACGACAACCTATGAACCTGCTCATTGATGTATGTGCATAGTCAAGGCTTGCCTGTCTGGTCCCATCATGCAGAATAGCTGCTGAAGCTCAAATGGCTAAAAAACGTAATTCTGGCCGTGATAGAAAGGTGTCAAAAAACACAGTGCATCACAGTTTGCTGCGTATTGGGCTTTTAAGCCGCAGACGGTTCAGAGTGCTCCGGATGATCCCTATCCATCACCAAAAGAGACTTATATGGAAAAGTGAGCCTCAGAACTGGTCCATGGAGCAATGGAAGAAGGTTGCCTGGACTGATGAATCATGTTTTCTTTTTGATCAGGTAGATGGCCGTGTGCGTCGTTTACCTGGGACAGAGATGGCAGTCGGATGCATTATGGGAAGAAGGCAGGCAGTTTAATGCTCTGGGCAATATTCTGCTGGGAAATCTTGGGTCCTGGTATTAATGTGGATGTTACCTTGACCTTGTTACCACCTGCCTTCAGATTGGCTTCCAAATTCACCAGATTGAGCATCTGTAGGATATACTTTACTAGGGTGTCTAGATTTTCTGGAAGGTATTTTAACCCCCTTCTTTCCCCACTTTCCTAAACCCATCCATGTACATTTAATTTATTAAACTTTTTTTGACAAAGATACACATGGTTACTCACTAAAGCAAGAATTCAAAGCGAATTTACATTTTATAGTCAAAATAGCTGAACTGCGAGTAGGGGCATGTCTATTAAACAGTGAGCAGCCAGTGGATGCTTAATGTTAAATAAAAACATTTAACAGTGAGCAGCCACTGGCTGCTCACTGTTTAATAGACATGCCCCTACTTGCGGTATAGTGAGTAGGGGCACAATTTACTAATACTAAGTAATTTTTACTTAGTATTAGTAAATTTGTCTGAAAGACCAATTTAGGTCTTTCAGCCTTTTGGTAGATAACTCCCTAATACCGTGGGAATTAGGGAGTTATCTACCAAGCGACTGCAAGAGACGTTCCGAAGTCCCGAAGTTAGGGGGCCCTAAATAAAAAAATAACTCCCCCCTCCCCCTGGTGACTAGGGGGTCCCCAAACCCCTAGTCACCCCCCTCCCCCAAAAAAAATTAACCCCTACCTACACCCCTCACCCTAAAAATAATGCGGGGGCACCATTTAAGTAAGTACCTGGAAAAAAAAATACCATTTGATGTTTTCTTTCTTCTAAAATCTTATTTTTTCAGCCCCAAAAAAGGCCAAATAAAAAGCCATAATAACTGATGCACTTAAAAAAAATTAAAATAAAAAAACGAGCGCAAAAAAAAATAATCCATGTTCACCTGGCGAGGGCTCCGCGCAGACTGAGCTCTGCAGGGCGGGGGAAGGCTTATAAAGCATTGCCCCGCCCTGCAATTAGGCTCAGAGCACTCTGATTGGTGGGTTTAAGCCATCCAATCAGAGTGCTCTGACAGGTAAATGAAGAGACTGACAGGTAAGTATCTACATTTACCTGTCACAGCACTATGATTGGTTGGTTTGAAATCCACCAATCAGAGTGCTCTGTGTCATTTTACACAGCGTGGGAAAGTTATTTGGAATTTCCCCACGCTGTGTAATTTGACTCATAACACTCTGATTGGTTACTTAATCCACCAATCAGAGAGTTATGAGTCAAATTACACAGCGTCAGATATGCTTTCAGTTCATCTACTCTACCTTGACAGAGTTCACCAGGAAATATAGAATGAACTAATAGGGGCCTGCGCCACATAAACTCAAGATTGTGTACATCAAGCATGTAAAACTTGCGGCCCACAATAAACATATTTGTGGCCCGCCTGCCCTGTGGCAGCCACAAGACAGTAAACATATTTCCTGTCTGCTTCTTGTCTTACCTCCCACAGCCACAAGAGAGCAAAGTGACTGTCTGTCTGCAGAGCAAGCCAGCCAATCCCCCTTCCCTCCTGCTCGTCTGGCCTGCTTGAGCAGAGCCAGCACACGTCACACACAGCCCTGGCCAATCAGCATCTTCTCAGAGATTTATTGAATCAATGCATCACTATGAGGAAAGTTCAGTTTCTGCAGGCTGAGGGTTCAGCACTGCCCCAGGAAGCACCTGGTAGCCATATGAAGGAGTGGCCAGTTGAGTTATCCCTAATGTAAACACTGCATTTTCTCTGAAAAGACAGTATTTGCTGCAAAAAGCCTGAGGGTAATAATTCTACTCACCAGAACAAATACAATAAGCTGTAGTTCTGGTGACTATAGTATCCCTTTAAGGTAGGGGAAGAAGGGTTTGGGGGACCTTCCTTTGTAGTGTGTTAAATTGGGGAGGGGTGGGGACAGTATTAATTTGGGGAAGGGAGTGGACCGTGTATTGATTTGGGGGAGGGAGGGGGAAGTGTAATAATTTGGGTGAAGCAGGAGGCACTGTGTTAATTTCGGGGAGGGAGCAGTGTATTATTGGGAGGGAGGGAGGGGGCCAGTGTATTAAATTGGGGATGTGGGGGGGCAGTGTATTAATTTGAGGGAGGGAGGGAGGGAGGGGGGAGGAGGCCAGTGTATTAAATTGTGGATGTGAGGGGGGCAGTGTATAAATTTGAGGGAGGAAGGGGGGAGTGTATAAATTTGAGGGAGGAAGGGGGGAGTGTATTAATGTGAGAGAGAGAGAGGGGGCAGTGTATTAATTTGGGTGGGGGCAGGCAGTGTATTAGAGTGGTGGGATGGGGCAGTGTGTTAAATTGGGGGGGAAGAAATGTATTCATTTGGGGGTGGGAGAGGGGTAGTGTATACATTTGTGAAGTTGGGCAGTGTATTAGAGTGGTGGAAGGGGGAGGCAGTGTATTAGAGTGGCGGGTGGCAATGTATTATTTTGGGGTAGGGAGGGTTGCAGTGTATTAGAGTGGTGGGAGAGGGCAGTGTATTAATTTGGGGGAGTAAGGGTGTATTACATGTGGGGAGGGGGGCAGTGTATTACATTTGGGGGAGGGAGGGCAGTGTATTAAATTAGAGTGGTGGGTGTGGGGGCAGTGTATTCGATTGGGTCGAGGGGAAAGTGTGTTAGAGGGGAAGGAGATGCGTAGTGTATTGGATTGGTGGGCAATATATTGGATTTGTGGGCAGTGTATTAGAATGGAGGAAGGGGGCATTGTTTTAGATTTGGTCTGCATGGAGGCGCTGAACGCTCCCCATGGAGATGCTGGTTGGCCGTGGAACTTTTGCCACACATGCACAATAGCCTCCCAATGCTTTCCTGTGGGAAAGCATTGGATTGGCTGAGATCATCAAGATTGATGATATCAGTCAAAGTGAATAGGATTTCAAAATCAGCAAGAAAACAGCTGCGCAACAGCATCCATTCACCATTTCAGTCCCATTACCAAACTTTTCTTAATATGTCAAGGTAGTTGAACTGAAACATTGGTTATATCCAAATGAATGTCTCCTTAAAATAAATGTTCTATTTTGTTTACTTTTGAAGCCCTACGAGTGTGAGGATGTCCAGTATCAGTTAGGCAACTGTTTTTATACTGTACTTTTTAAAATAAACCTATGTTTCTATGAAAAATTAATTATTTTTTTACATTTTTTTTTGCGGTCCACATAAACTTAAACCCTGCTTATTTGGCCTGTGTTAGCATTTGAGTTTGACATGCTTGGTGTATATGTATAGTTTAGATTGCACAGTTTTCAGAATACCAGTAATTCAATAACACATTTTGAGATATATGAGATATAATATCAAACTTTTACAAAAAGAGCTAAATCAGCCACCAAAGGGATTAGAGACTTTGGGTACGTTTCTGAACCAGAAAGAAATTGTAGAGAAAATTTAAAAAAATAAAGGGGGTAAGAAAATAAAAGATCAACTAAGTCACATGGTGAAACCAGATAAACCACTTTCTTTGGTGTAAGGGCCTCAACATCAAGTGGATTTTCCTGGTGACAAAAAGACTGTAGCCAAGTGAGTCATAGAGTAGAAAACCTAACTCAAATAAGACTGCAGTGCATGCTTCTTTGCAAGAAATATGTTCACCCTTGGACACCTAATACCTGAGGGTGGGGTCCACCTTAATTTTCCAAAATAAGAGCTTTTGCAGCATTCTGAAAGTTTCTTGTGTTCAGTACAGGTCAAATGAAGCAATATGGGGCCAGGCTGTAGTCCCAAACTCTCAACCTCATTAATACTAGAATTAATGCTACGCCAAATGGATTTATGTGTTGACAGATATGAATGCTATTCTGACCCCCCACCCAACCCGGTAACACCAATACTCTTCCAACACCATATTCAAAAATATATGTAATAACTATGGCATTTAATATCAGTGCATACACATGGTTAATTCAGTACTTTAATATTTGAACAGTGTTGATGCCCTAAGGCATAAATAGGTGCTCGGATTGGGGCCTTGCCCAATGCTGTCTCCCATCTGGATTCATTAATGTATCTACTTTCTAATTTTATTTAGTAGTGCAATAAAGTCATATTTTAATATATGGCTTGTACAAATAATTATTTGAAAGGAGATTTTCTTACAGTGACTGGAAATAGAGCGTATATTTGCTTTGTTGGTCCAAGAGGCCTTATGCCAATGTTTAACTTAATTCGACCTAATGTTTAGAAGCTTTTCTTAGTAGCGCTTCTCTTGCGTTATTCCCTTTTGAAGATTTACTGATTAGGTGCAATGTGGCATTATAAAATCTTAATCTGACTCCGAGGAATAATTTATAAGCTATGCTTATAAGGTTCATTCTTTTAAACCATTTCTGATTATAGAAATAATGTTTGTGGGAATTGCTGAAACCTTGAGGGTGTGAATTCCCTGAGAAGGCAACATTGTAAAGATATAACACAGCTATTTCATCATAAACAGATATTATGATGTAATTATTATGTTCTAAAGGGTCACCCTAAGCACCATAATCACCTTATCTCATTGAAGTGGTTATGGAACCTGCAGTCACCGGGTGCCTGTCTATTTTTAAACTTTTGATTTTTTTTTATTAATGAATGAGGGTGCCTGACCCATTCTGCTGTATGGACTAATATGTCTGGCAGTAGGGTTGCTAACTGGCAGGTATTTTACACACACACACACACACAAAAAAAAAAAATTCCTGCACAGCTGCAGATTTGCTGTCTGTAGCCTTTGCAAGCCACCCCATCTTTCCCAGGCACAGACTTTCAGTCTGTACTGGGGAATACCCCAGTCAGAGACTTCTCACTTAGAAAGCTCAGTGTTGGAGTCACACATACAGTTGTGCATGATTGTGTCTTTCCAATGCTTCTCAGTGAGGTGTAGCTGTCATGAGAAGGCAGAGTGATCGATTCCTGCTTGAGTGGACAGTTAGGGCAAAGGGTTTGATTGGAAGATTGTTTGAGTCCCTGCTGCCGTAGGAGAGAGACATGACAGTCGACATAGTGAGACAGGTCTGGATCTTAAGTTGGGGACTAGTCACCGTTGTTCCTGTTAAAGCTGTCAATAGTAGGTGTTAATGAAACTACCCAATAATTTTGTTAGCATTGTGTGTAAAGAAATTATTTTCATGGAATATGGGATCATACAAAGGATGATTCGTGCCTGCAATACTTGCTCCCTTGCATTTACTGTGCAAGACAGGGTGTAATACAAGCTTTGGCAAATAAATAATTAAATATGTGCAGTCAGGCTGCAATACCAGCTCTACCAATGCATTATTAAAAATGCTCAGTCAGGCTGCAATACAAGCTCTTGCCACATAAAACTGTAGGTGCAGCTAAACTGAGTGGTTCGTTGCCAAATCTTTGCTATGAATTTCATTATAAAGCAGTCTGCACTCCTCTTTATTTAAAGGGATACTATAAGTGCCAGAAATACAAAGCTGTATTCCTGGCACTATAGCTCCCTCTGCCTCCCTCCTCTCTCGTGCCTCCCCAGGGCGGTAAACAAAGGGGTACACCATGCGGTCAATGTATCTTGCACATGCCCTGGGTGACAGGTGTAAGGTGCTGCACAGCCACATTGCCTAGCACAACCTGCTAGTTAGTGTGGTTGCAAAGCTCATGGGCAAAGGATTTCATTATCCTTAACCTGTATCAGAGAACCTGATTACTGCTGCACGCTGAAGGGGAAGTAGGAAAGATTCCCTGCTTTCCCAGCTACTAGATTCTAGGAACTGTCATGCCTCCACTCCTCACCAAGCCCATAATGTCTGTGACACTGTGTTTGTGTGTACGTGTGTGACTCTCTGTAACTGTGTGTGTGATTGTCTATAACTGCGTGTGTATGTGTGACTGCTTGTAATTGTGTGTGCCTGTAACAATGTGTGTGTGTGTGTGTGTGTGTGTAGCGGATCTCTGATACCACGACTAGGTATCTCTGCTATTCCTTCCTCGAAGCTGAAAGAAGCACTGAACCAATCCAAGACCTTTCCCCCCAGTAACTAGATGACACATAGTTCTGAGAGTCAACTGATTTTATTTTGGACACACACAGCTTTTATGCACTGACACCTAGCATTGGGTCTTTGGGAGTTTTTTCCCAGGAGCCTCTGTGTCTGAGAGATAATTGAGTCAGAAAACAAATCACCCCAAAAATGCATCATAATAACATAGGAACCCCACAAAAGTTATATCACCGAATCGCTTGAGTCTGAGCACCCACTTTGTCTAAATAGCGCTCAGATCCCTTCGGGAGTTTGGAAACGCCATTCGAATGAAGTATTGACGGGTCGGCAATGAGGTGATGTCCCAAAATAGTTCCACAGAAAACAAGGCAACAACCGGTCATCTTTCAGGGGTTCTCCTATGAACAACAATGAATGTTGCCCCTGACCGTTAGGGAGTGTGACGCCTTGCACCCCGACGGGTGCTTGGCTGGGGTCTTGCCGTCTTCCACCCTGTACCTAGGACCAGGATCCAGCTTCCAGTTGGCAGACCTCTCATCCTCCAGTGTGTAGCAGGATAGCTCTTACAAGAGGTAGTGATTATATCAATCCAAAGAACAATCCCAAGAGCAGGGATTATAACTGGTATAGCTTTCCCCTACAAGCACGAGATGAGGCTATTTGTTGAGGGTAAACTGGAACTCGTTTATTGGTAGCCACAACTGGCCTTTTATGTCAATCCCAATGCAAGGGGCACTCCCCCCTGGTCCTGAGAGCAGACTGCAACAAAATTATACAAACCAATGACATTGGCCCTCAGGTCCAGGACACTCTCATACACATCAATGCAATCCCTTCCCTATGCCTGGGATATCATTGAGTCAGATACTAACTCAATTATCTCCAGGCACAAAAAACACAATTTTCCACAACACACCTAAAGTACCCCCCAAAGCCCATTGAAACCCCATGAAACTTACATCCCCTGATAGCCCCGATCTGGGTGAACAACATATCCAAGAATCACCCACATCGGTTCAGGAGTTTGGGATTTCCATGGAAGTCAAAGTTTGACCGACCGCACATGAAACTACTGTCCAAAAGAGTTCCATGAAATCAGGCTGTGCGGTCAGTCTCTTTCGGGAATACATAATACAGTCAAAGTACCGAAAAGTCCAAAAGGCAAGAACAGTGTCTTTAACCAAGGTTCATCACAGGGGCCATAGTTCTGGGGCAGGAGGCTGGCAAGCAGGCTCCTCCAAAAGCTCATGGCTAGGTTACTTTCGCCACAGGGAGTGAATGTTTCCCCTGTTTGGTAGTTCATGTCTCCCGAACGCTATTCTCATAACTGTTTGGGAAGTTGGATGGGCAGCGGTACCAGTTTCCATTTTGGAGACAAAATGGCCCCCCATCCTTGGAGAACGTATGTTCGGTTATACGAACGGCGAACACACACGGAAAACACTTGAACTAATGGATAATTTGTGGTTAACAGCCAGGGGTGGTCGGTGATTATGAGGTGTTAACAAGGTGACCACACAAAGTTGGTTCGGTAACCGATCGGAGGGTGTACGGACAGCCGAACAAAAGGAATAAAAGTCTGTTTAAGGAATTCCTTCTGCTACAATGTGACTGTTTGTAACTATGTGTGTGACCATTTGCAAAAAACTGTGTATGTGACTGCTTGTGACTGTGTGTGTGTGTCTGTCTATAACTGTGTGTGTGTGTGTGACTGTCTTCAGTAACTCTGTAATTGTGTGTGACTGTCTTTAATAGTTTGTGACTGTCGGCCTGTAAAAATGTGTGTGTGTGTGTGTGTGTGACTATTTGCCTGTAACTGTGAGTGTATGTGACTGCCTGTAACTGTGTGTGTGGCTGTCTGCCTGTACCTGTGTGTGTGACTGCCTGTAACTGTGTGTGATTGCCTGAAAACCAATTGTGTGACGTTCTGCCTGTAACTGTGTGTGAATGACTGACTACCCGTAACTGTGTGTGTGTGTGTGTGTGACTGACTTACTATAACAGTGTATTTGACTCTATATACCTGTAACTTTGACTGGGTCTGTCAATCCAGGGATCCTGGCTATCCTGTCTGACGCCTGCTGATTCACAGCACCACACCAGCCCGCACACTAAGGAGGCCTATCGGATGTCCCATGTACTTAGGGCCATCCGGTGGGCATGTGTCAGCAGAGGCCACGTCAGGCTTCTTATCAACAGACTGGGAGGAAGTGACAGCTTCCAAGAGAGACAGGAGCCATGCGAGAGAGAGGAGGGGAGCTGTGTTGGGAGAAAAAGACTCTAACTCCCAGCTATTTCAGCCAGCACACTGGACCCCAAATAAGCCACCATCCTGCACCCAAAAGTTAGGAAACTGGAGGGTGGATAAAGTGGATATTTTGACAAGCATGTGTGTGTCTGTATGTATGTATGTATGTATCTCTGTGTTTGTATGTCTGTAAGTGCGTATCTGTATGTCTGTCAATGTGTGTGTGTGTGGCTGTGTGTCTGTCAGTGTGTGTGTGTCTGTATGTCTTTAAATTTGTAATGTGTATCTGTATGTCTGTCAGTGTGTGTTTGTGTATCTGTATGTCTGTCAGTGTGTGTTTGTGTATCTGTATGTCTGTCAATGTGGGTGTGGGTGTATCTTTGTCAGTGTGTGTGTCTGTGTATTTGCATGTGTGTATCTGTGTGTCTGTATGTGTGTCAATGTATGTATATGTGTGGCTGTATGTGTATCAGTATGTGTGTCTGTGTGTACATTTATGTGTGTCAGTTTGTGTATCTGTGCATGTGTAACAGTATGTGTGTAAATATGGATCTGTATATCTGCATGTGTGTATCTGTACATATGAATCTCATCATTCAAACACAAACAATACACAGAAATACATTATTAAGACATCAACAATACAAACACATATCTGTATTAAACACACCCCTGCATTCAAAAAACAATGCTACACATAAAGGTATGCTTGCATTCAAACGCCAACACTAGATACAAACACACCCCTACATTCACACAAACATACTCCATACAAAAACATGCTTGCATTCAAACACACGAACACTACTCAGTGCTAACTACAACCATGGGAAAATGGTAGAGCCCCAGTTGGCAAAGCATTGTCGGAGTTGTAGGACAGATGGGTATCTACCTTTTGGCCACCCTTGCAAAAAATCTTGCCCCACTAAAAGGGACTACCACTAAAGGGAGTCCTGCACTGATTCTTGCACCGGTGCCCTGTGATTCTTAGTTATGCCCCTGTTGAACTGTGAATGGAAGTACAGTGCCAGTGAACTCTAGGCACTATAACTAATTCAATAAGATGGTTATGGTTTACATTTAAACACCATGGGATTTGCTATACATATCATCTATTCTTTTTTATTTTATAGTCTAGTTTTTATTGTATTTTGATTCAACAAACTGCTATATTAAAAACTAAAAAATCCCCATAGTACACAGCTTTTATGAGAGGGAGAAGGAGTAAGAGGACGAGGAAAGATAAAAGGTGGGTGCGTGACAAATGGAATATATACTATCCCTTTACTGATTAGGGTAACAGGGAGTGACATCGTTATTTAATCCTATATATACATATATTAATTTTCCATCTGATATTCTAGTCAAATAACTACTTTCTGATGATTTACTGTTTAATGCATCATTTTCTATCTATGCAAATGTATGAACCATGTGAGCTATTTTAAATACATCATTGTGTATAAATCACATATAAATATATAGCACCTCTACTAATACATACGTATATAATATCCTATTCAGCACATCACATTCAGTGAATCTAAATGTATTCATAATACAATTTCCAGTTTCCCATTCAATTTTATACTTAACACATCATTTTATGTCCGTCTAAATATATATGTACAAATGCATGCATATGATGTCCTATTCAATAGAAGTAGATACAAGTAAGCAAAATGCAACGGTTAATTTACTACAACAGTATGAATTGTTTAACTTCATATTCATCACATCCTGCCCTTATAAATTCATACTGCATGTTATTTCCCAAAATGTCTATGCAACATGTTTCCATCTGTGCATGTAAAATATGACCGTGATTTAATCCAATTTTTTTTTACAAGCTTAAGGTTCATCATCAGTCCATGAACATAGCAGTTCATTAGAATTCCCACATTCCAAGTTATGATGATATTTCTAGCTGACCATAGCTTAGCAAGGCCAAGTTTAATCTGTTCATTTAACAGTTCTTATGTAAAAGTCTTTAAAACTATAAAATTTAATCGCAGATATTGTTACGTGCAGAGGCATGTAACAGCCACACTGATAAACAGAGTAGAGAACCTTGTCCAAATGGCTTAAAACTAAAAAAAAATTATTCAACAAGTGCATTTTAATTTGTATGAGCACTATATCTTTTTGGGGATTTTTATGATTATATATCCATGTAAGCTTTACATTGAGCATTTCTCCATACTTCAAATTCCTGTTCAAGAATCATTATTTGTCCTGATCAGCATAGATCATAATTCCAAACTTTGCCTACTGATGCATAAATGTTGGGCGTTTAATTTACATCTCTGATAGAACCTCAGTCCTCTGATCTCCTGTTTGCTTAGATCTATGTGTTTTGGACACACAATAATCTGCATTGAAGTCATAGTACACTATGTAGACTGCTGAGCAATCACTGCCTAACCCTCTCACGTGCCATGTACATTTTTATTTGTGCTTTCATCACTTTTGTTTTCTTGCTTTCCTTCTTTTTCACTTCTACAGAGTGAGCTCTGTATAAAGCTTCTGTACAATATCCATAGAACGCACTTCAAACCAAATTCTATCATTCAATCACAATCCCACCTATGCATGCGTTCATCTAACATATTAACACAAATATACTTTATTTATATGTATTCAAAATATATATATATATATATATATATATATATATATATATATATACTATTTCTTTTTCATTTAACAAAAATGGTTTACTATTTCATTTTCATTTAAAATGTTCATTGGTTTTGCCAGCCATAAGGTGAAGTAATTGATAGTGCCTTGCAGACATTATGTTCCAATAAAATCAGCGTTATTCAACATTGGAATGAGATAACCACTAAGAATGATTGCTTTGTGCAGAAGAAATCTAACACTCCACAGCTGTGACTTGGGCTGCCGTCCAACTTTCAGCCCCAATCATAATTTTATTCTTGCAGAGATCCATACTCTCTACTAGGCTGGGATTCCAGAAGGATTGGCTCAGTTTGAGGAAATGAACGCACTTCATGGAACAGAAGGCATTCCCGGCATTTTTTGGCTCATCTTTTGTACAAAATCTTTTGGTGATTTTGTGTATGGAGAGTGTAAAATGAACTTTTCGGCATGGCTGGTAACGGGAAGACAAATGTTTATGCATATTTTTGGTATTATGGAACTCGTCAATCCAGTCTGATTGTTTGGTACGTCAGTGATCCACATCATAACATATTGCTTAGCACACTCAGTAAAACAGAACAAATGTAGATTTCAAACAAATATGTAACAAAAAAAATATGGGGAAAGCGTTAACGTTAAGATAAGAAGACCTTGAGGCATTGAAAAGTGTCAAATACATCTTATAAAGTCTTTATAAAAAGCAAAAAAATGCAAAGTAAAGAATTTTTCCATATGCAAATCTCTCTTTTAACCCATGTGGTGCAATGATAGTTGATGTCACCATTTAAATATTTTCCTTAAATATGTACACATTACAGAATGCCCTGGGAAGTAAAACTGATGTAACATGCATATTGGAATTCCACTAGAAGTATACTCAACAAACTGTTATTCATGTGCAGAAATATTCTAAAATTCAACATAAACAGGAAAAAAGATATAAAAAAAATATGTACACATTACAGAATGCCTTCTGTTCCATGAAGTACGTTCATTTCCTCAAACTGAGCCAATCCTTCTGGAATCCTAGCCTAATAAAGAGTATGGATTGCAGGATAAAACTTACCAGGAAAGGTTAAAGGAACTTAACATGTATAGCTTGGATGAAAGACGAGACAGGAGGGATATGATAGAAACATTTAAATACATAAAGGGAATCAACACAGTAAAGGAGTGTTCCCTCGCGCGCCCGCCAGCCTGACTGTGACTGCCCGCCTAGGAGCTCAGCAGCACCACTGGACCCCAGGGAATCCCCTCAGCACTCCAAAAGGTAGGGAGGCTGGGGGGATTCAATTAAAAAAAAAAACGTGTGTGTGAGTGTTAGTGTGCGTGAGTGTTAGTGTGTGTGTGAGTGTGAGTGTTAGTGTGTGTGTGTGAGTGTGAGTGTTAGTGTGTGTGAGTGTTAGTGTGTGAGTGTGAGTGTTAGTGTGTGTGAGTGTTAGTGTGTGTGAGTGTTAGTGTGTGTGAGTGTTAGTGTGTGTGTGAGTGTTAGTGTGAGTGTGTGAGAGTGAGTGTTAGTGTGTGTGAGTGTTAATGTGTGTTAGTGTGTGTGTGAGTGTTAGTGTGTGTGTGTGAGTGTCAGTGAGTGTGTTACTGTGTGTGTCTGTTACTGAGTGTCAGTGAGTGTGTTACTGTGTGTGTCTGTTACTGAGTGTGTTTGTGTGTGTTAATGAGTCTGTTTGATGTCTGTTAGTGAGTGTGTGTTTGTCAGTGAGAGTGTATGTTTTGTAAGTGAGTGTGTATGTATGTCTGCCGCTGAGTGTGTCTCTGTCAGTAAATGTGTGTGTCTGTTAGCTAGTGTGTATGCACACTCACACACACACTAACACTCACACACACTAACACTCACACACACGTTTTTTTTTTAATTGAATCCCCCCAGCCTCCCTACCTTTTGGAGTGCTGAGGGGATTCCCTGGGGTCCAGTAGTGCTGCTGGGCTCCTAGGCGGGCAGTCACAGTCAGGCTGGCGGGCGCGCGAGGGAGCACTCTCCCCTGAGTGCTTCCTCTTCAGCTCCCTCGCGCACCGCACTGATACCGGAGCCCGCCCGCCAGCCTGACTGTGACTGCCCGCCTAGGAGCCCAGCAGCACCACTGGACCCCAGGGAATCCCCTCAGCACTCCAAAAGGTAGGGAGGCTGGTGGGATTCAATTTAAAAAAAAACGTGTGTGTGAGTGTTAGTGTGTGTGAGTGTTAGAGTGTGAGTGTTAGTGTGTGTGAGTGTTAGTGTGAGTGTTAGTGAGTATGAGTGTTAGTGTGTGTGAGTGTTAGTGTGAGTGTTAGTGAGTATGAGTGTTAGTGTGTGTGAGTGTTAGTGTGAGTGTTAGTGAGTGTGAGTGTTAGTGAGTGTGAGTGTTAGTGTGTGTGAGTGTTAGTGTGAGTGTTAGTGAGTGTGAGTGTGAGTGTTAGTGAGTGTGAGTGTTAGTGTGTGTGAGTGTTAGTGTGTGTGAGTGTTAGTGTGTGTGTGAGTGTTAGTGTGTGAGAGTGAGTGTTAGTGTGTGTGTGTGAGTGTCAGTGAGTGTGTTACTGTGTGTGTCTGTTACTGAGTGTCAGTGAGTGTGTTACTGTGTGTGTCTGTTACTGAGTGTGTTTGTGTGTGTTACTGTGTGTGTCTGTTACTGAGTGTGTTTGTGTGTGTTAGTGAGTCTGTTTGATGTCTGTTAGTGAGTGTGTGTTTGTCAGTGAGAGTGTATGTTTTGTAAGTGAGTGTGTATGTATGTCTGCCGCTGAGTGTGTCTCTGTCAGTAAATGTGTGTATCTGTTAGCTAGTGTGTATGCATTTGTTCGTGAGAGTGTGTGTGTCTTCAGCACTTACCTTTCTCCAGCGCCGGACTCCCATGGCGCTGGGGATCTCTCCGCCTCTCAGCTCCGAATGCGCATGCACGGCAAGAGCCGCGCACGCATTCAAACCGCCCATAGAAAAGTATTACTCAATGCTTTCCTATGGACGTTCAGTGTCTTAAAATGGCGGAAGCGCCTCTAGCCGCTGTCAGTGAGACAGCCACTAGAGGCTGGATTAACCCTCAGTGAAACATAACAGTTTCTCTGAAACTGCTATGCTTTCAGCTGCAGGGTTAAAACTAGAGGGACCTGACACCCAGACCACTTCATTGAGCTGATGTGATCTGGGTGTCTGTAGTGGTCCTTTAAGTGTGTGTGCATCTGCATGCACTGGCGTACATACCGCCCTGCAACCCCTGCGACCAGGTGCCCGCGGCCATGTGTTGCTGCCCCGGCCCGCGCAGAGTAAGCACGAGGGGGGGCCCACGGATCAATTTTCGCACCGGGGCCCCATGGGTCATGTGTACGCCACTGAGCCCAGCGGACATCAGTTAAGTGGTCATACTGGCTTTAACTGTTAGACTACTTGCTGTGGGGGGGTGCCAGGACACTCCTGGCATCATATCCGCTACAGTGAGCTGAAGTGGTTATGGTGCTTGCCATGTTCTTTTAATGGGCTAAAGATGGGTTAAAAATTAAAAGGCAACTACATCTTTTTTTCCTGTTTATGTTGAATTTTGGAATAGTTCTGCAAATGAATAACAGTGTGTTGTGTATACTTCTAGTGGAATTCCAATATGCATGTTGTATCAGTTTTACTTCCCAGGGCATCCCCAAACGAGATATACGTTACTCTAAATTTATGTACCAATCTACGATCAAGTGTAGATACAGATACAGTGTATACTCTCGTTCACCAGTGTATAAAGTGTTTCTTGTATTATTCAATTCCTTATTACACACAATTAACAGGAGTCATAAGCATTAAGAATTATACCGGTACTGGCTTACAAGCATACATGCAGAGTCCAGTGTAAAAATCCCAAGTCAGTATCAAGAGAACAGGGGGAGTAGAGAAGATGAATCCAGATGACCAGCCAAATTCAATAACCGGGAGCCTGCATGAGAGATGCAAAAAGAAAAGAACAGTTGGAGTCAATAAAGCAAGCCAAAGTGGACTTTGAAACATCAAAATCGTTTGTAATGCTGTCACGAGAAACAAGAACCTGTAAGGTTGCAATGAAAGGAAGCCATTGCGGATTGAAATACACTGTGACGTCACCGGATTGGCCAAGTGTTGACATTATGTCAGAAAGAGTGTCATCGTTCTGACATAATGGAAATTCACTCACTGTTACACACATTTGCTATAAGCCATTACTAAACCATAAATGTGTTAAAATTTGTTAAAAAAAAATTGCCCTAAAAGCTTTGTTTTTAGTCTGGGAGAAATAACAAAACCAAACAAATGAACTTAAAGACTTCAACATTCCAATGTACATATTGACAAATAGATTTTCACTTATAATCATACCGTGCGCACGTAAACTCTTCGAATTATGTGACATTTGTCTTGTCTCACCCACAAAATAGTTTACTTTTTTAAAATATAATGCTAATAATTGCCAAGTATTATTCCATGCCAAATTTTATTCACAAGCCTGAGATTGGAAATTTGGATGACATTTCTATGTAGAATGGAACAAATGAAGGGGGAAAATTGTCATGCACTCCATTGGACTGGGATTGTTTATTAAAATTATATTGCAAATGTAGAGTGCGGTAGGAAAAATATGACAATCGCCAAGCCTCTTAAGATTTATATTTTGTTTTTCAAGGAAAATGCAAGTATTTTAGCAGATTTGTAAAACAAACCTTTCATAGAACACAGTTAAAAACTGTTCCTTCCTTAATACTCTTATACTCTTACTCTTATAATATACTACTATATTATTATTGTCATTTATATAGCGCCAACAGATTCCGTAACGCTTTACAATATTATGAGAGGGGGGATTTAACTATAAATAGGACAATTACAAAAAAACTTACAGGAACAATAGGTTGAAGAGGACCCTGCTCAAACAAGCTTACAGTCTTTAGGAGGTGGGGTATAAAACACATTAGGACAGGAAATAGCAATGAAAGAAGGTGGGAGTGAAGTAGAGCTGGAGGAGAGAGCAAGAGACCGGTATGTGAGGTAGAGGTTACTCTGGGAGGCCATAAGCTTTCCTAAAAAGATGGGTTTTAAGGCACTTCTGAAATGATTGAAGACTAGGGGAGAGTCTGATGGCAGTAGGCAGGCTATTCCATAGGAAGGGAGCCTCTTGCGAGAAGTCCTGCAAGCGTGAGTTGGCCATACGGGTGCGAGCAGCGGACAGGAGAAGGTCACGGGCAGAGCGGAGAGACCGAGAAGGGGCATACCTATGGATATGTGAAGAGATATAAGAGGGGCTAGAATTGTTTAGTGCTTTATAGGTATGGGCTAGCACTTTGAATTGACTCCTATAGGATACAGGAAGCCAATGTAAGGACTGACAGAGGGATGAGGTGTGAGAGGACCAACTAGAGAGGAAAATCAGTCTGGCGGCAGCATTCATTACAGACTGTAGCAGGCAATACAGCGCGCTTGCAAGGTTGGACTTATGTGGATACCACTAACTTGAAGGGAGAGTGAAAGAGGAGGATTAGTATTAGGAGGAGAAAAGACAAGGAGCTCAGTTTTTGAAAGATTGAGTTTCAGAAACCGTGAGGACATCCAGTCAGAGATAGAAGAAAGGCAAGCAGTGACACGTTGCAGGACTGGAGGGGAGAGGTCCGGTGAGGAGAGATATATCTGGGTGTCATCAGTGTACAGGTGGTAGTGGAATCCAAATGAGATAATAAGTTTGCCAAGAAAGGCAGTATAAAGAGAAAATAGAAGGGGACCAAGGACAGAGCCTTGGGAGACTTTAACCAAGATAGGATGAGGGGAGGAGGTATTATTAGAAAAGGAGACACAGAATGAGCATTGGGAGAGATAAGAGGAAAACCACAAGAGGACAGAGTCACAGCGATCGAGTGATTGAAGAGTTTGAAGAAGGAGACCATGATCAACGGTGTCAAAGGCAGCAGAGAGGTCAAGAAGAATTAGTATGGAGTAGTGACCTTTGGATTCAGCTTTAATAAGGTCGCTAGTAACTTTGATAAGAGCAGTCGCAGTAGAGTGGAGAGGGCAGAGCCAGATGGAAGAGGGTCAAGGAGAGAGTTGGAATTGAGGAAGAGAGACATACAGGTAAAGGCAAGTATTTTCAAAAGCTTTGAGGAAAAAGGGAGCAGGGATATGGGACGATAGTTTGAGGGGGAGGACGGGTCAAGAGATTTTTTTTTCAGGCAAGGTAATACAGTGGCATGTTTAATGTTAGCAGGGACAACGACAGAAGAGAGAGAGCAGTTTAAGATGTGTATTAAGGAACGCGGGAGACAGGGGGAGAGAGATCTGATAAAGTGAGATGGGACAGGTTCGAGTGGGCAAGTGGTGGGGCAAGAGGAAAGTAGAAGCGCAGCCACCTATTGTTCAGTAGCCGGGGAGAAAGTCTGAAGGGTAGGAAAATTATCCACGTGTGGTTGAGAAAGAGAACGACAAGGTGAGAAGAAGTCTTTCCTTAGCTGTTCAATTTTGTCGGTAAAGTACATACAGAGCTATTGGCTGTAAGGTTAGTTTGGGGAGTGGCCACAGCAGGGCGAAGAAGAGAGTTAAAGGTGTCAAAGAGATGCCTGGGATTGCGGGAGCATGAACTAATGAGCGAGAAAAAGTATAAATGTTTGACGCGGGCAAGTGCTGCGCTGTATGAACACAATATCAATCAATAATGGAGATAGTCTGCCTAGGTGCGAGACTTTCTCCAGGAGTGTTTGGCACAACGGGAGCATCTTTGCAGGTAGTGTGTTGATTTAGTATGCCACGGTTGGGGGCGTGCCCTCCTCGAGGTGCATCCTTGGAGCTTGTTATATTTTGTCATGTAATAATATTGACTACTTGAATGATTTGAATGTTTATTGCAAATATAGGTATATGTAATATTTATCTTGTCCCAGATGCAAATATTTACAGAATAGGGGATAGTACTCTAAAAAACATTATAATTTTTCTTGCTTTTTCTTATTTTCTTTATATTAGAGAATATCCCCTATTGTATATATGTCCGGACTGGTGACTGATTTTACTGCTTAGATAACCCATTGGACCAGGAGATGTATTACCCTGTTTCCCTGAAGAAAAAAAATCCCCCGAAAATAAGCCCTAGCTTATTTTCAGGGGTGCTCCTAATGTGAGCCCTACCCCAAAAAAAAAGCCCTAGTCGCTAGTTCGCTAATCTATGATCGGAGAAAATTCCACAAACATTAGTAAGCTAATGTATGTTCAGGAAAGTTTCCCCAAACATAGATTTGTGGGATTCCATACGACAGTAAGCTAATCTATATTCGGGGAAGTTTCCCTGAACATAGATTTTCAGGATTCCATGCCCTAATGAACAGGTCTATGTTCAGGGTAATTCCCCCGAACGTAGACCTGCTTTCTAGCACATGCTTGCTAAATAAGACATCCCCGAAAATAAGCCCTAGTGCGTTTTTCCGGTGGAAAATTAAGACCCGGTATTATTTTCGGGGAAAGACGTTATTTACTTGTACATGGGTGGAGTGTCTATTATTATTATTTATATGGTAATAATAATAATAATAATAATAATAATACTAATAAAGATTCCACCCATGTACATGTAAATAATACATCTCCTGGTCCAATGGTTATCTAAACAGCAAAACCAGTCACTACTTCTGACATATATATATATATATATATACACAATAGGGCAGGGGTTCTCAACCTTGTCCTCAAGGACCCCCTACCAGTCCAGGGTTTAGGGATTACCTGGGTGTGTCTAAGGTGTTTAGAAAAAGAAAAAAAAACACCTTAGAGTCTAAGGTGTTTTCTTTCCCTTTTTCTAAACACCTTAGACACACCCAGGTAATCCCCAAATCCTGGACTGGTAGGGGGTCCTGAGGACTGGGTTGAGAACCCCTGCAATAGGGGATAGTACTTTAAAAAAAGAAAATAAGAATAGCATATATAGTAGATATAAATACTTTGAATTATCGATCAACAATCCTCTGTATATGCCCAACTGGGTGTTACGGCTCCCGGCCCGCCGCACGGTGTGTCTGTGCCCGACCGGCACGACTGCGCCAATAAAGCGAGCTTACATGCTCGTTGGTGAGCTGGGAACCGCTCCTCCACGTCTTCTGGGCAGCGTGCCCAAACCAAAGATGACGCTGACCATGCGGTCGCGTCCATCAAAGGCTCTGCCCCTAAAAGTTATTCGGACGTGCGCGTGACGTCACAACGCCAACACATGTTCTGGGGTCAGAGGTCACCCTCTGACCAATCAGAGCCCAGAGAGGGATATTTAAATCCCTGATTTGCCCCAGTACCTTGCCCTGTCGTGGTTTCCTGTTCCTGGTTACTGAGAGTGCGTTTTTCCTTGTGATATTGATATTCTGGTATTCTTATCTTGGCTTTTCCTGGTTATTCCGATTCCTGGTTCCCCTGACTTGGCTTGTTTAAACGGTATTTTGTATTTCTGGCTTCCTTGACCTTGGCTTTCCTTTTGACCATTCTCTGTCTCTAACGTATTATTCCGGCCATTCTAAGGTCCGGTTTACGTTCTGTCCTTTTATTTCCCTTTCTTATTTCTATGTATATCTATCTATCTCATAATCTATCTCATAATATTGTAAAGCGCTACGGAATCTGTTGGCGCTATATAAATTGCAATAATAATAATAATAATAATATAGGTTTACATAGTTTCTGCGTGTTGGACCACACTAGCAGTCGTGACACTGGCACAGGTATGGGAAGGATGGGTTCAAAAGACAAGATATTTGTATGAAAATTAATAACATCAGTTATGATAATGCTAGATTATAACTAATGTTAACATCAGCTCCTTTTAACAATTGAAATACATTAAAGGAACACTATAGGGCCAGGAACACAAACATATATTCCTGAACCTACAGTGTTAAAACCACCATCTAATCTCCCCCACCCCCCACCCCACCTCCCTAAATATAGTAAATTCTTACTTGTATTCAAGTCTGCAGCTGATGCCTCTGCCCCTGATCTGCCTGCTTGGCTGACGTCATCAGAAGTGTTGATCAAAAGCCAATCACAATGCTTTCACATAGGAAAGCACTGGATTGGCTAAGACTGTCGAGGAGGAAGATCAGGGGCAGAGCCAGCACAAGTCAAACACAGCCCTGTTCAATCAGAATGCAGAGGGTGGAGACACTGAATGGCAGTGCTGCACAGTGTGCAGCACTGCCCCAGGAAGAACTGCTAGTAGTCATCTGAGGAGTGGCCAGTGGAGTTATCACTAGGCTGTAATGTAAACACTGCATTTTCTCTGGAAAGACAGTGTTTACTGCAAAAATAAACTGAAGGGAATGATTCTACCAGGGCCCCCATCAGGGCATGACAACCATAACGGTTGTCATGGGCCCGGCGGTCCTGGGGGGCCCGGACTGCTGTGGCAGTCTGAGCCCCACATTCCTTATGTGCACAGATATATATAGCAAATTTCGCTATATATCTGTGCACTGCGGGCCCCCCTACCTGTAAATTGCAAAGGGGGCCCTGCAGCACACTCTGTACTCCTTCCAGCTCCTCTCTTTCTAACTCTCCTGCGGCCGCCAGAGCGTTGCCACGGGTTACCATGGCAACGCTCCCCACATTGCGCAGGCCGGTCTCGCGAGAGTTCGTCAGAGAGGTACTGAAAAGGAAGACAGTGTGTGCTGCTGGGCCCCCCTCTGCAATGTACCACGGCTGGCTCTCTCCACCGGACCACCAGGGAATGCGATCTCCCCCCTCCCTGGCAAGGTAAGAACCAAGGAGGGGGGAATAAAATGTAAATTATAAATATACACAAATATATATATATATTTATATATATATATATTTTTTTTTTTAATTCTCCCCTCCCCCCTACTTTACACAAACACTGCATCCTTACAAGCACACACACACTACATTCACTAAACACACTCTGCACTACACACACACACACACACACACACACACACCACATTCTCTAAATACACACTGCACTACACACACTACATTCACTAAACACACTGCACTACACACACACACACACACCCTACATTCACTATACACACGTTGCACTCACTACAAACACAGTACATTTACTAAACACTCTTTGCACTCACTACAAACACTGCATTCACCACAATCACACTACATTCACATACACATTTTGCATTCACCACAATCACACTACATTCACCATACACATTTTGCATTCACTACAATCACACTACATGAACTATACACATTTTGCATTCACTACAATCACACTACACAAACTATACACATTTTGCACTCACTACAATCACTATACATACTTTGCACTCGCTGCAAACACACTACATTCACTATACACATATTGCATTCACCACAATCACACTACATGCACTATACACACTCTGCACTCACTACAAACACACTACATCCACTACAAAAATACAAACTGCATTCACTGTACACACACTACATCCACTGCAAAAACACACACTCTCCATTCACTGTACACACACTACATCCACTACAAAAACACACACTCTGCATTTACTATACACACCTACATTCACTACACACACGCTCTGCATCTAATGCATGCATACAAACATTACATACATTACACAAAACGTACAAGCTGCATCCACTTAACACACTGCATCCATGACACACATACCACATCCACTATACACACTGCATCCATGACACTCATTCTACATCCACTACACACACACACACGAATATGGTTATCAGCAAAAATCAGCACGGTTTTATGAAGCACAGGTCGTGTCAAACTAACTTGATTGCTTTCTACGAAGAAGTAAGTAGAAGTATAGATCAGGGTGTTGCAGTGGATGTGATCTATTTGGATTTTGCCAAGGCATTTGATACAGTTCCACACAAAAGATTAGTGTTCAAACTCAAGGAAATCGGTCTCGATGAAAATGCTTGTTCTTGGGTAGAACATTGGCTTAAAAACAGAATACAAAGAGTTGTTGTTAATGGTAAATTTTCAAGCTGGACAGAGGTGGCAAGTGGTGTCCCTCAGGGGTCTGTTCTGGGACCCCTTCTATTTAACATTTTTATAAATGATCTTGAAGACAGCATTGAAAGTCATGTTTCAGTGTTTGCAGATGACACAAAACTTTGTAAAATAATACAATGTGAGCAAGATATTACTTTGCTGCAGAAGGATTTAGATAGACTGGGGGACTGGGCACTCAAATGGCAGATGAAATTTAATGTTGAAAAATGCAAAGTTATGCACTTCGGCGTAAAGAATACACAAGCAACGTATACCCTTAATGGAAGCGAATTAGGGATAACAACACACGAAAAGGACTTGGGAATTGTTATAGACAACAAACTATGCAACAATGTGCAATGTCAATCAGCAGTGGCCAAGGCCAGTAAGGTATTGTCATGCATGAAAAAGGGCATTCATTCTCGGGACGAGAATATCATTTTGCCTCTCTATAAATCACTGGTAAGACCACATATTGAATATGCTGTGCAATTTTGGGCACCTGTTCTAAAGAAGGATATTATGGCACTAGAAAAAGTGCAGAGGCGGGCTACAAAATTAATAAAAGGAATGGAACATATCAGCTATGAAGAAAGGTTAACAAATTTAAACCTATTTAGTTTAGAAAAACGTCGCCTGAGAGGGGATATGATAACATTATACAAATATATTCGGGGCCAATACAAACCATTGTGTGGAAATCTATTCACAAACCGGACTTTACATAGGACACGAGGCCATGCGTTTAGACTGGAAGAAAGAAGATTTCGTCTAAGGCAAAGGAAAGGTTTTTTTTACTGTAAGAACAATCAGGATGTGGAATTCTCTGCCTGAAGAAGTGGTTTTATCAGAGTCCATACAGATGTTCAAACAGCTACTAGATGCATACTTGCAAAGACAGAATATTCAAGGATATAATCTTTCAATGTAGGGTAATAACTGCTTGATTCAAGGATAAATCTGACTGCCATTCTGGGGTCAAGAAGGAATTTTTTGTCCTAGCTTGTTGCAAAATTGTGCTTCAAACTGGGTTTTTTTCTTTTTTTTTTTTTTTTTTTTTTTTCTTTTCTTTTGGATCAACAGCAAAAAACAGGTGTGAGGAAGGCTGAACTTGATGGACGCAAGTCTCTTTTCAGCTATCTAACTATGTAACTATGTAACACACACACACACACACACAGACACTTCATCCTTGTGGGCAGACTCAGGGCTGGCCCAGGGGGCCCAGATCTTGAGCTGTGTCAGGGGCCCTAAAATTTCTGATGGCGGCCCTGGATTCTACTCACCAGCACTTAGTAACAATTAAATTGTGCACATTCCATTCTATGTATAGTTATCTTACTTTCCATTTTCCCTTAATAACCAATTCCCCTCTACCTTACGTTTGTGTATTTTGTTTAATGTGATGTATAATACAAGTTATAACAATATGACATGTTTTGTGTCAAACAACTTTTTAAAAAAATTTTTAAGAATATCTGAAAAGAATATATAATAGATATGCATTTAGGTGTAAATGAGGCACACTTGCACTCCACTGTCATACTTGCACAGCTTACTTAGGTCCAAAGATTTTATGTGCTACTATTCTAGATAGATGAGAACCAGCTTGGTATTTCTCTGTGTCTGAAGATGCCAAACTGCCTTTGCATTTTGAAAGTACTAGATGCCTGTATGGATAAAGTTACTCAATATTTTGGACTTTGTAAAATTAATCTTCATTTTTTTTTAAAGGGCCTTGTAGCAATGGACTTTTGAAAGATAAATTAAAATATATGTGTGGATTTTTTATGCAACAGCTAATCACCTGCCCCTACTTTTAAGGTTTTTCTTTTTTTTTTTTTTATATAATTTTTCCATCATTTGTATATGAATCTTCTAAACAACGGTATATTTAAAACACCAAATGTAATGTTTTTCTTTGAGATAACTGAGCTCTTAATGTGTTTCATTATTTATATTTATTCCATTTGATAGCTGTGGTTCAGTTAATATCCTTTGAATGGTGACAAACTTACCCAGGCTCTCTGTCTTCGGAATCTACACATTCTATTTGCAGTTTGAAGAATGCCAGTGCTCCCTTCCCCCAATGCCAGATTAAATTAACCTGAAGTGACTGCTCATATGGCTTGTTTGGCTGGGGCCTGTCAAGTTACACAGCCAATGTCATTCTGAAAATGAAAGTGCCACTTTATCTCAGGCCCAAATGCTAGACGCATAGCTCAACGTGTCAAAAAGAAGAGTGTAAATGGAACACTCAACACTTGTGCAATCTATTCTCTTTGGTATATTTGTCAAGTGTGATTTGCCAGATAGAATTGATGAGCGGTGAGCATGGCAGAAGGGTGCATTTTACTTATTTAAGCCATTCGTTTATTTCATTATTATTGCATCTGACCCCTCAGAAACAATTGTAGGAATATGTCTCGTTAAACTTAAAATATTCAGGGGAATTAGATTTCCATTTTCCTGAAATAATCTACATTAAATACTGTTAGCATGAACTTTTTAACGTACATCAGCCTTTCTCAGCTTTTACGCTGAACAAAGAACGGACTGTACTTTTTAAAATGTTCGTTGTGTTGAGTTTGCAGACACAAGAAACATTTATGATACTTTCATCTTGTCCTAGATTAGCTGAAACAATTTATGTAAAAGGTAAATTTATACCCAACAATCACAGAAAAGGTGATTAATGCTTGCACACTTGTTTGGAAACACAAATATATGCTATATACTCACTAAACCAGTTACATAATACTGGGAAATAGGGTATGGTCTCCTACTTGCTTGCTTCAGTGGCAGTGACACACACAGAAGGTTAACTACCAAAACATCACTGGGCTTGCGGCTTGAGACCTCTTCTCTACCTTGTTCTGTCTTTATGCTGGTTGCAATATATCTATTAGTGTGCTTTTGTTCTAGGTGGTGGCAGCCTTCTTACAGGTGCGGTGTTAGTAGCTAACGTCAATTTGAGTTATTTGCATACTTTGGCAAATCTGATTCCCATGACCAATCTGAAGAAGTGGGCACATTTCTAGGTTTGCGTGCATCAGAAGGCTTTTGGACATGATTAGCCAAAAAAAGTAAGTTTTTCTGGACATAAATTTATCGATCTGGTTATACAAGAGTGGAAAATTGAGACAGTATACTTTGTTATAAATAATCAGATACAGACATATTTATTTGCCATAATGACAATAGTAGCAGCACTCCAGTCTCAGAGACACCCGGTGCTCCGTAGCAGGACCAGCAATCCCACAACGATAAGAACAATAAAAGGAGCAGCAAAGTTTCGACCTGCTAAGAGGTCTTTGTCAAGCTTGACAAAGACCTCTTAGCAGGTCGAAACGTTGCTGCTCCTTTTTTCGTTCTATTAAAACTGCCTGCGGCGTGAACACCTTAGTGCCTGGAGAATTTCTTGTGTTGGCTTAATTATTTGCCATGTGACAAAGAAAATGATCTGCATATAGCTCTGTTTCAGCAGATGATTGCTTATCAACACGATCTGAAGATTCTATCTGTTGTGCAGCTGGAGGCATGTAAAGGGGGGGACCAAGCCTCCAGAGTCATTCCCATTTTACAATCCAAATGAATGTGTTTGTATTCTGAGAGCTGGCTGTAAAATACATCTGTTGTGGACACAATTTTTTTTAATAAACTCAATGAACTTCCCCTGGCTGGCATTATTTTCCTGTAACATTGAGAAATATATTTACTTGTGTGCTCCAGATGTTAGCTTAAGTATTCCGATTCTGATTTTCTCATTTGCTGTTCCAGCCTGGTGGCATTGGCTATTGATTGGGAGCTGATATACATCTGCCTCAAAGCTGATAATGCAAAGGATGAGCTGTGGTTCAACATCTGAATGCTGACTTTTGCCATTGTTGTACCCCTTCAGTGGGTTCCATTCCTATGAAGAGGATTTTTTTTCTTATTATATTCATAGTCCTCTAATAGAAGAAGAAGAATAAAGAAATTAGTTGGTCAATTGGGTATTCATAACAAAGCTTCAACATCCCACGTTATACATTTATATAAAAAAAAATCTTTAATCGATTTATTGGAAATCATTAATTTAATTAATTATTGCAATGCGATGTTATTCTTTTTCTTAAAAAAAATGCTTTTTGGATAGCTAAAATTTGGATAACTAGCTAACTTTGAGAACAGTTTACAATTTGGATTGCAGTATTGCTCTACAGACATTATCTGAATAGAGCAATGCCAACTCATGTGCACCTTTGACAAGTTTTTCATGTCCAGGGCTATAAAGCCTTTTCTGTGGAACTCCCTTCCCTTCTCTGTTAGACTTTCACCCAGTCTCCATTTCTTCAAAGAAATCTTTGAAAACACAATTCTTCAGAAAGCATATCATTGAAACTGTTAGCGGGTTATCATTCCTTGAGTAGGGATAGAATATCACAAGAATAAACATTTAATTTCAGGAAAACACGCAATCATTTTGAGATGACTAGCAAATGTGTCTTCTGTTTGTTACAAAACCCAGTAGCTTTCGATTTTATAAAATTAGTCAATTACGTAGGTTGAAAGTGGCCAATTCAAATGTTCCATTGTGTGATTATTTCACACCTATAACTAGGGCTGTCAGATGGGGCAGGAACTATTGTCATACTGTAGTTACAGCGTAGCACTCTCTTTTAATGGAATGTTCCATTGTCATAAATCAGTGGGGTTTGAGCGTTTATGTGACATTTTAATTAAAGAACCGCTTATAATCTTGCACAGCCTGAGCACTTAGTTCTATATAAATTTTTCCCCCCATTTTTTAATATGCTACTCATGAAACGCTACACCTGTACACTGTATTTTGCTTTAATCAGTTTCATTATATTTTTCTAGACTGTTATTGGAAAGATGCTGTTCTCAACTCAGATATTAGCTCTGATATTTGCAGTGCAAACTTGCAATCAAATATAGAGAATGCTATGGATCTAATGAACGTCCCCTCTCCAGCCCAGTGGGCCTTTTTAACAACTGGGATATGATTGCTTCCCCATTTGAAGGTTTATGAACTTACCCAGTAAATAGTATTTTTTTGGACAATCTTTATTTTAGACATTTTTCAGTTTACAAAGAAGCAATTGGAAATATGGTATGCTAGCTATGTGTCAACAGGTGGGCAATAAAGAGTGGCAAAATACATAACTTTTTAACCCCTTAAGGACACATGACATGTGCGACATGTCATGATTCCCTTTTAGTCCAGAAGTTTGGTCCTTAAGGTGTTAAACATAGAATAGCACCAATATCCTAAAAAATACAATTCCAACTTTTCCTGGAGACTATTAGAACAAAAGTAATTTAAGTTTGGTCATCCTTGTTCGAATCAGTCAACAGAGACTGGACAATATTTATATTTCCAAACACTACAGTTTTCTGTGAACATTTGACCCTTGTATTTAACATTTTGTCCAGTATCCAAATTCAAAAGTGTTTTATCATAATGAATAAAGATTGGTGTGTATCTAGTGGATATCTGTACAGGAGATTCCCTGTCAATTGGTGATTGCATACATCTACACAACAGTACAAATACTAAATCACTGTCAGCTGTTATAGGTACTGTGCGTTTGCAGGTATAAAGTGGGTGTGTAAAGAAACATGACATGAGTGACTTACAGGCAACAGAATTGTGTATATCTTGTGCAACATCTTACCGATACTTTGAGTCAACCATATGTTACAAAACATTGGTAGAGAACATAGGGTTAGTGTGGAGTTAATTTGGTTGTGGCTAGGGCTGTATCTGCAGTGTTTGTCCACGGCTGGGCATTTAGTCGTGGGGCAGTCTTGTCTGCACTTAAATGTACTCTTTAGAGAGGGGGTTTGCAGATATTTGTAGATATCAGTTAAGATATTGATGTAGGATACAAGATATTAGGAGATTTGGAGAACAGCGAGCCAAGGTATATAGCTAACTGCAAAGCAACCATTTCCACGCGTACTGGTAAAGAGAAGTACTTGTAGCTTTCTGGTTACAATGCGTTTGCTAGTTTGACAGTGTTATACATCTTCTACATTGCAAGGCTGGTAGTGTACACGCTATTCACAGTTATGAATGTGGGAATTTTACATTGTCATAATGGTACTTAAGCAAGAGGTATGTCATTGTGATACATTAGTGGTCATGTGTCAAGGCTTGTGCGTCCCCCTGTGATATTTCAATGAGATGCCGTGGGTGGCGTAGCAGTTCAGGATACCCAGAGGGGTGTAACTGGCACACTATGTGTGCCATGTACATTAATATGAACCATGTAAATCCAATGAAGGGGTAACTATAGGCAGGGCCATTTGAAGGAATTTGGGGGCCCCAAGAAAAACGGACATGGAGGCCCCCACATGCACGCTCAAGGTCTGGGCCCCCCGGCGCCTGCACCCCCCCCCCCCGAGTCCGTCCACCTTCATTTGCCACCAATGAGTTTGTTCACAGGGGTGTGTGTGTGTGGGGGGGGGGGGGGGGATGTCCTGATGTGTGTAAGGAATGCATTGTGTGAATCTGTGTTTGTATGTGTAAGGGCTGCAAGGTGAGTTTGTGTATGTATGGGATGCAGTGTGTGTGTGTCTGTAAGGCAGTGTTTCCCAACCCAGTCCTCAAGGCACACCTACCAGTCCAGGATTTAAGGATTACCCAGTTTTGTCTAAGGTGTTTGTCTAAGGTGTTTTTAGAAAAAAAAGAAAAAACACCTTAGACACAACTGGGTCACCCCTAAATCCTGGACTGGTAGGTGTGCCTTGAGGACTGGGTTGGGAAACACTGCTGTAAGGGATGCACTGAGTGTGTGGAAGGGGTGCATTGTGTGTTGCTGTGTGTAAGGGATGCATTGCTTGTGTATGTGTGTCTGTGTGTAATGCATTGTGTGTTTTCTGTGTGCAAGGGGTGCATTGTGTGTGTGTGTGATGGATGTCAATCTCTCCCCCTACCCCCGTCAATTTCCTTCTTCTCCCCCCCTCTCCAATTTCCTTCTTCTCCCCCTCCCTCTCATTGCCTTCTCTCCCCCCTCCAATTTCCTTCTTCTCCCCCTCCCTCTCATTTCCTTCCTTCTCCCCCCTCCAATTTCCTTCTTCTCCCCCTCCCTCTCATTTCCTTCCTTCTCCCCCACTCCAATTTCCTTCCTCCCCCCTCCAATTTCCTTCCTCCCCCTCCAATTTCCTTCCTCTTCCCCCTCCAATTTCCTTCCTCCCTCCCCCCTCAAGTTTCCTTCCTCCCTCCCCCTCAAATTTCCTTCCTCTCCCCCTCCCTCAAATTTCCTTCCTCTCCCCCTCCCTCAAATTTCCTTCCTCTCCCCCTCCCTCAAATTTCCTCCCTTCCTCTCCCCCTCCCTCTCCCTCTCCCTCTCCCCCTCCCTCTCCCTCTCCCTCAAATGTCCTCCCTTCCTCTCCCCCCTCCCTCAAATGTCCTCCCTTCCTCTCCCCCCTCAAATTCCTACCTCTCCCTCCCCTCCCTCAAATTTCCTTCCTCTCCCCCCTTCGAATTTCCTCCCTTCCTCTCCCCACCCAAAATTTCCTCCCTCCCTCTCCCCCCCACTCCCTCAAATTTCCTCCCTCCCTCTCCCCCTCCACCCACTCAAATTTCCTCCCTCTCCCCCCCACCCACTCAAATTTCCTCCCTCTCCCCCCCACCCACTCAAATGTCCTCCCTCGCCCCCCACCCACTCAAATGTCCTCCCTTCGCCCCCCCCACCCACTCAAATTTCCTCCCTCTCCCCCCCACCCACTCAAATTTCCTCCCTCTCCCCCCCACCCACTCAAATTTCCTCCCTCTCCCCCCCACCCACTCAAATTTTCTCCCTCGCCCCCCCACCCACTCAAATTTTCTCCCTCCCCCACTCAAATTTTCTCCCTCCCCCCCACCCACCTACTCAAATTATCTCCCTCCCCCCCCACCAACTCAAATTTTCAGCCCCCCCCCCCACCCAGTTGGAGTTGGATGTATGTGGGACATTTGTTGTGTGTGTCGGTAGTGTTTGCCATGTGACGCTAACAGGGCATAGTTCAGTGCATGTCACTTTATGTGCTCGGTAAGAAAGAGTATCTTGAATCCAATGGCCCCGTCTCCCTCTGGCCAGCCCGTCCACTCCAGCAAACCCTCACCCGGCCTGGGGGCGTCCGCGTGGTCAGTGGGTACATGTGATGGTGGGGAGGTTGGTGTGCAGAGGGGTTAGGAAGGGGAAGGCACAAGGAAGGGGGAGGGAGAGAAAGAAGAAAGAGAAAACAAAGGGGCGGGGGAGAGGTGGTTGGAAGGGGAGTATTTACGTAGATAGATGTGTCTAAAATAGAGGTGTAGATATTAGTTGGTGCCCGGCGTCGTGAAGTTGCGGCCGCCGGTGTCTCTGGGTCTCTCCCCTCCACCGCAGCCACACTCCAATCCCGCCCATCACCAGGTGTGTCCCCCCTCGGACCATGTGCTCCTTCAAGCTCCCTCAGGCTGGCTCATCTCTCCTCAAGCCGTGCTTTTGGCCCATTAGACATGAAGTCTGACCACGTCATCCATGTCTGTAGGCAGTGTTCTGTTGTCCCGCGTATTGAGGCCGTGAGTGACTCCTTTCCATAGATGTCCTCTACCTTGTCCATCCAATTCTGTAGCATTGGGACATATGGTGTGCCACCATATCAGGATGAGGGATTTTGCAGAAAATCAGGATGTGTCTTGTGAGTGAGCGTTTGTGTGCAGATAGTGCAAGTTTTGTGGAGCGGCAAGTCTGTATCTATGATTTTCTTAATTGTTTCATGTATTTGTCTCCAGAATGGCTATTTTGGAGCATGACCACCAAATGTGTATGTATGTTCCAACGTTGGTTCAGCATCTCCAACAGGTGTCGGCAGTGTCTATGTTCATACGGTGTAAACGCTCTAGTGTTTTGTATTAGTGTTGACTTTGTAGTTCAAATCCTGTATTTTTGTACTTACCGTACCTTGACGTGCCAGTGTGTGGACTTTTTCCCATTGTCTCTCGGAGACCTCTGTGTCCCATTCCCAGCTTGCCATATATTTCAGGGTGCCCTTGATGTGGTTGTAAGCAGCATTAAGTATTGGCAGGGCCAGATTAAGAGCCCAGTGGGCCTGGTGCTGACAATTATGATGGGGCCTATTTACAGAATCTTATCGACCAAAAACACTAGAACAGTCATACCTCTCAAGCGTCATGTATCTGATGGAGTTGGTGTTGGAGGGAAACTCAAAGGATGCAGCTCTAAGAAAACACATACTCTATGCTAATCTCTCTCTAATTTATGCTTTCATCTTTCAAGTAAATCTATACCTCCTAACAGCAGTGTTCAGTAAAGCAGTAAGTCAATGGGTGGGGTAAAAGGGTGGGCCACTGACGCGAATCATGTGACCAGAACTGCCAAAAGGGCGAACCTGCCCAAAAAGGGGACATCTCTGTCGAAAGAATTGGAAGGCCAGCCTGACATCAGTGTCCCTATGTATCACAGTGTCAGTGTCCCCATGTTGCCCAATCCCCTAGTCTCCCAGTATCTGTGTCCCCATTTCTCCCAGTGTCCCTAAGTCTCAGTGTGTCCTGTGTCACTAGGATACTAGGGGACACTGAAAGACCTGGGGACACAGTGAGACATGGGGGGACATGGGGGCACTTGTGGATACAGACATGGGGACACTGGGAGACATGGGGACACTGTGAGAAATGGGGTCACAGACACTAGTGACACAGAGACATTGGGACACAGACACTGGGAGACATGGGGACACAGACATTTGGGAAAAATAAGACACTAGGGACACTGAGAGACATGGGAACACAGACACTGGGAGACTATGGGACACTGGGAGACATGGGGATGCAGACACTAGGGACACTTGCTGCGAGGCATTGAGACACAGGCACTTGGGGACACTGGGAGACATGGGGGCACTTGTGGACATAGACATGGTGACACTGGGAGACATGGGGCACTTGTGGACATAGACACGGGGACACTGGCTGGGAGGCATGGGGACACAGACACTTGGGGACACTGGGAGACATGGGGCACTTGTGGACATAGACATGGATGGGGACACTGAGAGACATTGGGACACTAGGGACACGGAAGCATGGGGTCACAGACACTGGGAGACATGGGGACACTGAGACACTAGGGGCACTAGCTGGGAGACATAGCGACACTGGGAGACATGGGGACACAGACATTTGGGGACACTGAGAGACACGGGGACACAGACACTGGGAGACTAGGGGACACTGAGAGACATGGGAACACTGGGAGCCATGGAGACACTGAGACTCTAGGGATACTGGCTGGGAGACATGGGGGCACTGGGAGACATGGAGATACTGTGTCCCTAGTGTCTCAGTGTCCCAATGTGTCTTCCTATTTCTCACAGCGTCCCCATGTGTCTCAGCGTCCCCATGTCTCACAGTGTCTTCTAGTGTCTCAGTGTTCCCTTGTTTCACAGTGCCTCAGTGTCCCCACGTCTCCCAGTGTCCCCTAGTGTCTCAGTGTCCCCATGTCTCCCTGCAGCCTTTCCCCCCTATCCTTCATTTACCTGAGCTGTAGTCTGTCTCTGCAGGCTGGGAGCTGCTGTCTGGACTCTCTGTGCGGTCTAGCTGCTCCTCCACGGATCAGTGATTAGAGAGAGGCAGGGAGGAATATGCTGTAACTTCCTATCCCTGACTCTCTCCATACACAGTGACCCCTACTGGCCGCTGCTGGTATTGCAGAGTAATCTCCGTTTATACTGAGAAAAATATTTGCATTTGTATTGCCGGTATTACTGCAATACCGTCACGGCCATTCAGCCTCAAATACTGGCTGTGCCTTAAAATACCAGTCAGCTGGCAAACCTAAGAGTAGTGTGTAAAAAAAAAGTTTTTTTTTGTTTTTTTTTTTAAATGGGCCTATTCCATGGGCTTGGAGCTGCAGCTTCATCAGCCCCTATGTTAATCCGGCCCTGAGTATAGGGTTGTGATTCCTCTCAGGAGTCGCTCCTTGTCTGTGCACATTCTTTCAAAAGTTGTCTGTTCCCTATGTATTGTTTATAGTTTTCCTGGGAGTGATTGGTAATAGCGCCTAATCTGATGGTATCGATATCTATGTAGGCCGGTGATTTCGCCTTCTGCTTTGAGTTCACAGAGTTGTTTGATATCTGTGGCGGTGCACCCGTGTTGTAGGTATAACCAATTAGTGCCTCTGAAATCCGCCATATCTCCACTCGTGGGGCCGTCAGCTACGTCCGGGTTGTATGTGAGTGAGGTTAGGAGGGAGTGTAATGCAGTCAGTTGGTGTGACATCCTTGTGGATGCCCACACTTTCAGGGTTGCAATTATGTAAGGATGTTCTTTCAGATGTTTGTCATTCAAGGGACTCAAAATCCATGCCTGGGCAGGTGATCTCCCTCCCACTTGTGCTCTCTCTAATTTGATCCAGATTTTGTGTGTGCTTTCAGTGTGCCAGTCAGTTTCAGCTGCTTGGTAATATAGCTGGATGGACGACAATCCCATGCCTCCAATCCATTTTGGTAGGGACAGTTGGGTTCTAACTCTGGGTGTATTAGACTTCCATACAAACTTTGATTGACTGGAAGAAGGCCTTTGGTATTGCTACTGGTATGGTCTGGAAGAGATATAAGAGCCTTGGCAGCAGGTTCAACTTCAGAGCATTGATTCTACCGAACCACGAGATGCAGATTTTGTCCCACTTGGCCATGTCGGTGCGCAGTGTGTGAAGAATGGGTTAGAAGTTGGTCCTTAGTAAGTAATATGCCGAGGTACTTAATTCGAGCTTCACACCGTTTGAAGGCAAATTGGGCACTCAAGAGTGCGTTTTCTGTGTCTGTAAGCATGAATGGAAAGGGCTTCCAACTTGTCCATATTCAATTTCAAATTGACTAATCGCTCATATTTGCGGAATCTGGTGAGCAGGTTTGGTAGCGATACGGCAGGTGTCTCCAGGAAGAAGAGTAGATCATCCGCGCAAGCCGCTATTTTATGCTCTCTGTCTCCATACGTGAACCCTGTAATGCCCCGTCCAGTCTGACCGCCTCCAGAAATGGTTCTAGGGAGAGGGCAAACAGGAGGGGGGGCAGGGAACAGCCTTATCTCGTGCCTTTCTGTGTGAGTAAGGGGGGCGACAGGACACCATTTATGCGTAGTCTAGCGCTCGTGTTGGTGTAGAGCGATGTTATCCAAGCGAGCATTTGACGTCATAAGTCCATGGTGCCAAGCGTCTCTAGCATGAACTGCCAGTCCACCAGATCAATCGCCTTCTCGGCGTCGGTACATAGGAGAAGAATTTGTATGTCGGTGTTCTGGGCCGCGTGCATCATGCTAAGGGCTCTGATGGTGTTCTCTCGCCTCTCGCCCTGGTATAAAGCCCACGTGAACAAGCTCAGAGATTACATTACTTACTCGCAGTGCCAGTACTTTTGAGAACAACTTAAGGTCTGCGTTTAGGAGAGAAATAGGACTGCAGCTGGAGCCGTTTGTTGGGTCCTTACCTTCCTTAGTTATGACGGTGATGATGGCTGTCAGTGTGTCGCTAGGGAACTTTCCCCCCTTGAAGAGGGAATTCAGGCCTTTCAGCAGATGTGGAGGGAGTTGGTCTTGAAATTTTTTGAGGTATTGTGCAGGTAAACCGTCTGGCCCCTGGGCCTCGTGTGTCTTCAAGATTTTAAGCGCATATTGTAGCTCCAGTAGGGTGATAGGGGTCTCTAATTCTTCAATATTTTCTTCTGTCAGGTATCGACTGACATGGTGCTGTCGATAATTTGCAATTGCTGGCAAACGTTGCTGAGTGCCTCCCCTCCTGAGTCAGTTGCAGGCTGGAGATAGTAGAGGTCTGAATAGAATTGGTGGAATTCCTTGATTATCTGGGAGCTGTGTTGTGTGGCCGCCTCTCGTTGTGTTTGGGATGTGGCACATGCGCCTTTCTTTTTGGAGTATCCTGGCCAGTAGGCGTCCGCTTTTGTTTGAGAATTCATACAAGTGTCCCTGAGATTTGCAGATAGCATGTAGTAATCCTTGAGATAGGATCTGGCAGAGGTTCCACCTGTTTTCCTGTAGTTCTTTGTATATATCTTCAGATAAAGTATCTTTATGGGAGCGTTCAAGGGAGGCGACACGGCATGCTAATTCCGCCATCCTGCGCCTTTGGTCTCTTTTGCGCTGTGTGCATATGTGGATGAAATGGCCTCTGACAACACATTCACACTGAATAAAATTATAAACGCCACACTTTTTTTTTCACCCAATTTTTCATGAGCGGACTTTTTCTATGTACACAAAAGGCCTATTTCTCTCAAATATTGTTCACAAATCTGTCTAAATATGTGTTAATGAGCACTTCTCCTTTGCCGAGATAATCCGTCCACCTCACAGGTGTGGCATATCAAGATGCTGATTAGACAGCATGATTATTGCACAGGTGTGCCTTAGGCTGGCTACAATAAAAGGCCACTCTAAAATGTGCAAGAAATCAGTCTGTGTAAATTAAATTTTTATGCCTAAATTGTTATTAGTAAGTCATCCACAATTTCTCAGAACAGCCACACCCCACTCACGTCACTAAAATAAAAATGTTCCTCTTTGTCCATTTGAAATGTTGGAAGGTATAGCAGTGAGCTTGCAGTGGCATAATCTATCCAGGAAAACAGCTTCATTAAGCTATAGTAGTTTTGGTGTATCTTGTATCCATGGCTTTTTCTACAGAAAGTAAAGAAATACTCTATACAAAACCATGCTTACATTCAAACGCACAAACACAACCCTGCAATGATGGGCAAATGGCAGAGTTGTATGACAGGTGAGGAATCTACCTTTTGGCCACTCTCGCAGTAGAGGGGGGGCCAAAAAAGCTTTCTTGCACCAGGGCCCTTACTACATCAGTTCCGCCACTGATTTTTACATTTATTGTAGGTTAAAGACACATAACTGGGAGTAATATTGCTGTCTTGCTTTGTTATACAGAAAAAGGGGGAATTGTAGGCACACTCAGAACATGTATTTGTAAGAAGTGGTACTGTCGTAAAGATAAATTCTATATGCACCCGCACAAAAAAAAACAAATACAGTTTTACATTTTACAAGGCAAGTTAAAATTACCTATTTTTGCAAACAAATATGGGGATTCAGTGGCATGTGGCCATATAGTGTAACTGTATCCCTATATTTGTTTGCCAAGCTTGGCGATTGTAAGTAGCCTTGTAAAATGTAAAACTGTATTTGTGTTTTTCTGTGTGCGCTGTTCCTTTAACTGTATTTTATATAGCTCTGTAATACACTCAGACACACCAACAATGTAGAGCTCGTAGAAAAGAGGGACATTATGATAGACAATAGAGACATTTAGGAGGTATGGCCTGATGTTATAATTTAATTTTGAATGTGTATACTGAAGTTTAATTTGCTAAGTTAAAACAATTTGTAATCTAAATAAATGACCACCATCTTCCTCCAAAGTCAGTGCCTGTTTATGTTGTTTTTGCTTAACCCATGTTGTATTAACATGGACCATGACAGAGGAATTTGAAGAAATGAAACTTCTAAGCTTCTGTCTGTGTATGTTTGTAGCCACGCTCTTGTTTGTGGTAGGCCACATGAATGGTTTACATGTTCACAACATGGAACTGCAATAAGTAACATATACAAAACACATTATTTGTAAGTATAAATTGACTGGGATTTGCCTGCTTTTGATAAGGGAATGATTCATAGAAATATTTCACAATCTGTAAATAGAATTTATACCAACGGCTTCTTGTACTAAACATCAGATTGTAATTAATTAAATACTGAATTGCAATATTCAGGCAAAAAGTGCTGAATTGGAAAAATCCCTGACTAGTCTATACTTACACCTAGGCTTTTAACAGTTCGATTTGTTATTCACCACAAATTCCTGTTCAGTAAATAGAACCCCCTTGTGTTTTTTGTAAAAAAAAATAAAAAAAATTGTTGTGCAGGTAGGTACATATCAACGTCAAACAGCGTACATAGATGTAGACAGACAATGGTATGAGTCGTTGCACATTTTTCATTTATAAACAAGCTTAATGTATCTGATGAGACTCTGCTGTATAGTTTAGTATAAGTAGAGCAAGAGTGTGTTACAAGAGAGCGAGCAGCATATGTTAAACAGGCTAGGTACAAGATTTTAGATAGTAACTGGCTTGGCTGTCCATTAGTATAGGCAAGACTACAACACAGTTAGTATAATGTCTGCTGGAGTTTTAGCATGGTGTGTATACATTGAGTGTGATTTATGAAGGAAGCTTTTGAGTTAAACCTTTGCAATGTTACAAGTGAGGGGAGCCCCTGGACTGCCCCAACATAGTGTGGACTGTATGTAGATAGAGGCATGCAAACAAAAAATCAACTATAACATAACATAACAGAACAGAAAATCAACGGCATCATCAGCATGGGTATAGAAGGGCAGCATAAGGAAACGTGTCCTTGAGAATGCGGATGATGTGTTCAGGGTAATATGGTGATATCAGCCAATGCCTCGGCTCGGCACATTGGGAGAGTCTCTGGATATTCCTGTATAAGGTAGGTATGCCGGGGTGTCATCTTCCTCTCTCTGGGCCTTAGAGGGGGCCTGCTTTTGGGCTCCATTGCCCCGGGCTATGTGATACATCAAGTCCCTCCCCGCCGGGAGACTATGGGTGCTTCGGGTGGCCCGCCTCTGG
This sequence comes from Pelobates fuscus, assembly GCF_036172605.1. NCBI lineage: Eukaryota > Metazoa > Chordata > Amphibia > Anura > Pelobatidae > Pelobates > Pelobates fuscus. The sequence goes on from NC_086321.1 coordinate 132,639,407, forward strand.
GCGCGGGTGCCGTGGCTCTGCCGTCGTGGAACGTGCTTCGCGGCTGTAACCGGAGCGACCCTCCGTCTCGGTGGGTCAGAATGAGGGTGCACTGATGCTTTTGAGGGTGCTTTGCCCAAGGGAGGCCCAGGGCCCCTTTGTGTTTTGACCTATCCTAGTGCAGCAGTATATATCTCTGATGCTATTTACATGCAGTTAAAAGCACTTTAAAAACTTTAAGCAAATCCTCCATTGATCACCAATCAGCCCGGAAAAACTAATATCTATATAGATATAGTATAAAGAATGATGTGTAATGTACATAGAAATGTAATTGGGTGTGTGGTGCATTGTAGCAGGTTCATTACATTACAGACCAGTGAAAATGGATTTCTAATTATATATCAAACTGCTCTTATTTAAATTACATTATATGTTTCTCTATACAGAGAGAAACATTATACAGTTAGCCCTTGTTAAAGACATGACAGCCTGATGGGAGGCGTTCATTCCTGAGTAGAAAGCTACAAATTCTCAAAATGCTCATGGTTTTATGGTAATTTCCTACCTTTAATGTTTTACCCCCTTAAGGACGGAGAAAATTGTCCAAATTGGGGTGGGAGGGTGGAGTGGGAAGTATCACGTTCAATTGGAAGCCAGTCTAACGATGTCTGAAAACTTATTTTAGATATATCCCAAATGAACAAGCTATGTTCGCCGGCGAACAGTTCCCGGCGAACTGTTCGGGACATCTCTAATGATCATACATTGCATAAGCCTGCCATCAACGCCAATGTACCCCATATCTGGCATGTCCTATTCTGCCTAATGTATGCTAAAAGAACCACAATACTAATATTGTATACTAAACCACAATAGCACTTACCTGCAAGAAAGGACAGAAGGCTTGAGCAACTGCCTGTAGGCTCCAACTGAAACGAAAGGAATCATGGAAAAGGAACGGGTGTGGCAACATAAAACAAACATTTAAAGGAACCCTGGAGACTGGGAATTCCCAGGACAGAATACAGGAATGGACCCAGAAAAACCCAGCATAAAGAAAACCAGACATGGAATAGAAAACCAGAAAAACTAAACAAGAATTGTAAAAAGACTACTGGATACCAGAAGCCATCACCAGACTGATCCACAGAACATGGCATGATGTGACATGAGTAATGCGTGGAAATACTTTATAATACAATAAAAACAGCAAATGCCTAGATTTCTTGCTATTTTGAAATGCTCCCACATATCGTCTACCCTGCCTCTCCTTTCCAGGTTGCCCTTCACAAGATTCCGCACTACTTTATCTTGATTACACTATTTATCCCAATATCCTTTACTAACTGCAAATAAAGAAACATCGCCACCACCACAATAACTACATAATGGCTTAAAACCTCCCTGAAAAAAACAGCCGAGTAACAGACTAGCAGTTTATTCATCATAGCCAGTGTGGGAGTTGGTTCTTTAATGGACAAGATCAATTTAAAGAAACTCTGTTAATGTCAGTTCAGTTATTTTCTCTTAATATTTTCTCATGAAGTGTAAATATTATGCACTTCCTTGAACAAAATGCTTCCCTTAAGGCAAAGAGAAATATATTCTGCTAGCAATATAATTGAAATGTGTTTGTTGTCAAACTGCACATAGGGCTGTTATATAGGAATGTACTAAGTGGAACATTTTGTCTGCGATCCCAGGGTAAGTATTTACTGCAGAAAAGGAATGAATTAAGTTGTCTCTGCCTCTTATATGAACAGATGTTGCTGTGGAAGGAGTTTTCATGCCAAAAGTTAACTGTTATCACAAATATCACGTCTTCTACCATCTCCTGGATTCTATCAGACCAAGAGATGATGAGGCAGCAATTAGACAGTCTGTACCATATGGTGATAATCTGTGGTGTATCGCCTGCGTAATCAAACACGCTACCCTTTCTTGCAGGTCAGCTGAAGGTCTAATGTGAACATGACACCCGGAATATTTTATTAGTGTAACTTTTTTTTTATAACAAAATCTTAGGCCACTCTACCATAATTGTAAAGAAATCAAAATGAAGACAAACAATGCGCTTCAATGCAAATTTCTTAAAGGATTACTTTAACCCTTTGGAGGGGAGACCTTTTAGTGTAAAATGCCCTATTAAGCACTGTGAATAAGTTCCCCTAGCTCTGATTGCAGTAAAACCTAAAACCTGTAAAAAAAAAGGTTTTACTTACCTTAAATCTCATAGAGAAGCCTGTGATTGGACCAGTTGATGTCTCAGAGTGCATTTGCGCAGCCCGGGCTGGCGGAAGGAGTGGAGGGATGGTTTTAAAAAAAAATAATGCTTGCAATGCAGGAAGGCAGGAGGGATCGCCCACAGGCAGGGAGGCGCTCTGCCTGCAAGGGGAAAATGTTAACATCTTGTAATGATCACCTGGCACCTCCGTTGATGGATGCTTCCTAGCTGACGCCAAGGACCCGTGCCTCGCGAGTGGGGGCTTCGAACCAGAAGGGGGGATATAATGCCCCCCGCCCCCATCCCTGAACGGCGGGTGGGGCCCTAAAGTAAAATAAGGGGGGGAACCTATTGTCCTCCCCTCGGCCCCCACCCATGAGTGGTTGGTGGGGGCCCTAAATTGGAATTAAGAGGGGACCTATTATCCTCCCCCCAGCCCCCACCCCTGAGCGGTAGGTGGGGGCACTAAAGTAAAATAATGGGGGGGTGGACCTATTGTCCTCCCCCCGGCCCCCACCCCTGAGCGGTGGGTGGGGGCCCTAAATTAGAATAAGGGGGGGGCCTAATGTCCTCCCCCCTGGCCCCCACCCCTGAGCGGTGGGTGGGGGCCCTAAATTAGAATAAGGGGGGGGACCTAATGTCCTCCCCCGGCCCCCACCCATGAGTGGTGGGTGGGGGCCCTAAATTAACCTTACACTGGCTGCTCACTGTTTAATAGACATGCCCCTACTTGCGGCATAATGAGTAGGGGCAAAATTTACTAATACTAAGTCATTTTTACTTAGTATTAGTAACTTTGGCTGAAAGACCAATTTAGGTCTTTCAGCCTTTTGGTAGATAACTCCCTAATACAGTGGGAATTAGGGAGTTATCTACTAAGTGGTTTCAAGAGAAGTCCCGAAATACCGAAGTGTTGAAGTGCCGAAGTTCCGAAGTGTTGAAGTGCCGAATTTCGGAATGACGAACCGAAAATTTTCCCCATGCACATGCCTAAATGATATGTACAGTAGGACCTCGGTGTGCGAATTTAATGCCTTCTCCGAACGTTTCTTATAGCAAAGAATTTGTAAACCGAAACGCGGTTTCCCATAGGAATCCAATAAAAAACAATTAATCCGTTCTGGAAGTCAGAAAAAAGTCAAAATGAGCCGGCATGGAAACCAACCCACAATGCAGAGCACACAATAAAAGGCATGCAAGTGATGAAACTCAGCTCCCTACCTTTCCACAGCTTGATAAATGCACCAAAAATTGGAAAGTTAAGATAACGTCTTTTGTTCCATTTACTATTTCAGTCCCATTACCAAACTTTTATTATTATGTGAAGTTAGTTGGACTGAAACATTGGTTATATGCAAATATAACCAGTGCCCCCAATTACAACCATGGCACACCAAGCTGACCCATTACCTCCAAAAATGTTCTAGAACTGCTAAACACTGCTGGAGAAAGTCTCTTGCATCTGACTTCCTCCACTATAATTTTATGCTACGCTCCTACAGCCTGGCTCTCTCCGCTGCAAAAGTATACTACTTTAACACCCTCATAAGTACACTGTCCAATCAACCCAAACACCTATTACACACTTTTGATGCTCTTCTTCGCCCTTCTACCACCTTGTCCGCCACAAACTTTGCATCTCACTTCACTGAGAAAATCTCTACAATCAGAGAAGAGATCGCTAATCTCTCTCCTTCCCCTACCAATACATCACCCAACCCCACTCCCTCCACCATTCTACACTCATTCGCACCTGCTATAGCAGAAGAGGTTTCTGCTCTGCTCTGGTCCTCCTGCCCCACCACCTGTTCCCTCGATCCTATTCCCTCGCATCTCATCCGCACTTTGTCTCCCTCTCTTGCTCTTCCTCTCACAAAAATCTTTAATCTCTCCCTTTCCTCTGGCACATTTCCCTTCAAACATGCAACTGTAACCCTAATTCTGAAAAAGCCCAGCCTTGACCCCAACTCCCCATCCAACTACCGCCCTATCTCGCTATTGCCATTTGCCTCCAAGATCCTCGAGAGAGTTGTGTACATCAGACTGACTGACTTTCTTGAATCCAACTCTCTGCTTGACCCCCTTCAGTCTTGATTCCACGCTGGTCATTCTGTCGAAAAGGCTGTGACCAAAGTATCCAACGGTTTAATTGCTGCTAAATCCTGCGGCCATTACTCTATCCTAATGCTCCTTGATCTTTCTGCTGCCTTTGACACTGTTGATCATCAACATCTTCTTTGCATTCTCCATAATTTTGGTCTACGGGATACTGCTCTCTCCTGGTGCTCCTCCTACCTCTCCCAGTGCTCTTTCAGTGTTTCTTTCTCTGACTCTGTCTCTTCCCCCCAACCACTCTCTGTCGGCGTCCCCCAAAGTTCTGTCCTTGGGCCCCTACTGTTCTCTATCTATATTGCCTCCCTTGGTAAACTCATCAGCTCCTTTGGCTTCCGTTATCATTTCTATGTGGATGACACGCAAATCTACCTGTCCTCTCCTGATCTCTCTCCGCCCATCTTGACTCGTGTTTTTGACTGCCTCTCTTCGATCTCCAACTGGATGGCTGCTCACTTCCTTAAACTCAACCTGTCCAAAACAGAACTTCTGGTCTTTCCTCCCTACTCCTGTGTCTGTCTCCCTCCAAGTCAATGGCGCTACCATCACCTCTACCTCGAAGGCTCGCTGCCTGGGTGTTCTTGTTGACTCCAACCTCTCCTTCACCCCTTATGTCCAATCAATCGCCAAATCCTGTCACTTCCATCTCAAAAACATAGCGCGCATTCGCCCCTATTTAACCTCGGATGCGGCTAAGGTGCTGGTTAGTGATGTTGCGAACATAAAATTTTCGGTTCGCGAACGCGAACTTCCGCAAATGTTCGCAACCGGGCGAACCGCCATAGACTTCAATGGGCAGGCGAATTTTAAAACCCACAGGGACTCTTTCTGGCCACAATAGTGAAAGTTGTTTCAAGGGGACTAACACCTGGACTGTGGCATGCCGGAGGGGGATCCATGGCAAAACTCCTATGGAAAATTACATTGTTGATGCAGAGTCTGGTTTTAATCCATACAGGGCATAAATCACCTAACATTCCTAAATTGTTTGGAATAACCTGATTTAAAACATCAGGTATGATGTTGTATCGATCAGGTAGTGTAAGGGTTACGCCCGTTTCACAGTGACAGACCAAACTCCCCGTTTAACGCACCGCAAACAGGCCATTTGCACAACCGCAAACTCCCCATTTGCACAAGGTTGGATACCAAGCTAGCCATGTCCCGTTCCTTGTTCTCACTGATGTCACTGAAGGTCTCTTCCTCCACTCAGCCACGTACAACACCAAGGGTCCCCGAAAGGTGACAACAAGCCCCCTGGGACGCCTGCTGTGTTTGGTCTTCCACCTCCTCAAAGCCACCTTCCTCCTCTGACTCCTCTTCTTCAGACTCCTCTCTCTGCATTGCCTCTCTCTGCGTTATTATAAGGTGTGTTAAGTAGTACTATTCCTATCAGTTTAATCCCTGTTACGTCCCCTATCAGGGGACGTGTATATAAGGCATCGATTTTAGGAAGCGGGAGATGGAAAAAGATGCTTGGTCGGTCTTCCTACTTCAAATTTGGGGCACTGCGCGTGCAATCTAATGTGCCACCAGATAGGAGTGGTGTGTTGAGTAGTACTATTCTTATCAGTTTAATCCCTGTTACGTCCCCTATCAGGGGACGTGAATATAAGGCATCGATTTTAGGAAGCGGGAGATGGAAAAACATGCTTGGTCGGTCCTCCTACTTCAAATTTGGGGCACTGCGCGTGCAATCTAATGTGCCACCAGATAGTAGTGGTGTGTTAAGTAGTACTATTCCTATCAGTTTAATCCCTGTTACGTCCCCTATCAGGGGACGTGTATATAAAGCATCGATTTTAGGAAGCGGGAGATGGAAAAACATGCTTGGTCGGTCCTCCTACTTCAAATTTGGGGCACTGCGCGTGCAATCTAATGTGCCACCAGATAGGAGTGGTGTGTTAAGTAGTACTATTCCTATCAGTTTAATCCCTGTTACTTCCCCTATCAGGGGACGTGTATATAAGGCTTCGATTTTAGGAAGCGGGAGATGGAAAAACATGCTTGGTCGGTCCTCCTACTTCAAATTTGGGGCACTGCACGTGCAATCTAATGTGCCACTAGATAGGAGTGGTGTGTTAAGTAGTCCCCCTCATCAGGCCTTTTTAAGTCGAATGTATCGCCCACTGTCAGTCCCTTCGGGATCCATCCCTCATTCATCTTAATAAAGGTTAGGCAATCTAGACTTTTTTGACCTAGGCGACTTCTCTTCTCAGTGACAATACCTCCTGCTGCACTGAAGGTCCTTTCTGACAGGACACTTGAAGCGGGGCAGGCCAGAAGTTCTATCGCAAATTGGGATAGCTCAGGCCACAGGTCAAGCCTGCACACCCAGTAGTCAAGGGGTTCATCGCTCCTCAGAGTGTCGATATCTGCAGTTAAGGCGAGGTAGTCTGCTATTTGTTGGTCGAGTCGTTCTCTGAGGGTGGACCCCGAAGGGCTGGGGCGATGCATAGGACTTAAAAAGCTCCGGATGTCCTCCATCAACAACACATCTGTAAAGCGTCCTGTCCTTGCCGGCGTGGTCGTGGGAGGAGGAGGATTACTTTCACCTCTTCCCCTGTTAGATTCCCGTTGTGCTGTAACATTACCCTTATACGCTGTGTAAAGCATACTTTTTGATTGATTTTGGAACTGATGCATCCTTTCCAACTTGCCATAATTCGGTAACATAATAATTCAGGCACTTTCTGCTTATACCGGGGGTCTAGTAGCGTGGACACCCAGTACAGGTCGTTCTCCTTCAGCCTTTTTATACGAGGGTCCCTCAACAGGCACGACAGCATGAAAGACCCCATTTGCACAAGGTTGGATGCCGAGCTACTTATGTCCTGTTACTCCTCCTCACTGATGTCATTGAAGGTATGTTCTTCCCCCCAGCCACGTACAACACCACGGGTACCAGATAGGTGACAATGAGCACCCTGGGATGCCTGTTGTGGTTGGTCTTCCTCCTCCTTCTTAAAGCCACATTCCTCCTCTGACTCCTCTTCCTCACAATCCTCTTCCAGCATTGCCGCAGGTCCAGCAAGCGATGCTGATAAGGCTGTTTCTGGTGGTGATGGTGACCACAACTCTTCCTCTTCACGCTCATCTACGGCCTGATCCAGCACTCTTTGCAGGGCAAGCTCCAGGAATTAAACAAATGGTATGATGTCGCTGATGGTGCCTTCCGTGTGACTGACTAGGTTTGTCACCTCCTCAAAAGGACGCATGAGCCTACAGGCATTGCGCATGAGCGTCCAGTAACGTGGCAAAAAAATTCCCAGCTCCGCAGAGGCTATCCTAGCACCCCGGTCATACAAATACTCGTTAACGGCTTTTTCTTGTTGGAGCAGGCGGTCGAACATTAGGAGTGTTGAATTCCAACTTGTCGGTCTGTCGCAAATGAAGCGCCTCACTGGCATGTTGTTTCGCCGCTGGATATCGGAAAAGTGCGCCATGGCCGTGTAGGAACACCTGAAATGGCCACACACCTTCCTGGCCTGCTTAAGGACATTCTGTAAGCCTGGGTACTTATGCACAAAGCGTTGTACGATCAGATTACACATGTGCCATGCACGGCACATGTGTCAACTTGCCCAAATGCAATGCCGCCAACAAATTTCTTCAGTTGTCACAAACCACTTTGCCGATCTCCAGTTGGTGCGGAGTCAGCAACTGATCCACCTGTGCGTTCAGGGCGGACAGGAGTGCTGGTCCGGTGTGACTCTCTGCTTTCAGGCAAGTCAACCCCAAGACGGCGTGACACTGCCGTATCTGGGATGTGGCGCAGTAACTGGGGAGCTGGTGGGGGTTCTGTTGATGTGGAGCAAGACACAGCAGCAGAAGAGGACTCAGCCGAGGAGGTTATGGAAGAGGTGGAGTAGGAGGAGTAGAGGAGGTGGCAGCAGGCCTGCCTGCAAGTCGTGGCGGTGTCACCAACTCCTCTGCAGAGCCACGCATTTCATGCTTGGCAGCCGTCAGCAGGTTTACCCAATGCTCAGTGTAGGTGATATACCTGCCCTGATCATGCTTTGCAGACCAGGTATCAGTGGTCAGATGGACCCTTGCCCCAACACTGTGTGCCAGACATGCCATTACTTCCTTTTGCACAATCGAGTACAGGTTTGGGATTGCCATTTGTGCAAAGACATTTCGGCCGGGTACCTTCCACTGCGGTGTCCCAATAGCTACACATTTTTTGAACGCCTCAGACTCCACCAGCTTGTATGGTAAAAGCTGGTGGGCTAAGAGTTCAGTCAAGCCAACTGTCAGACGCCGGGCAAGGGGGTGACTTTGTGACATTTGCTTCTTACGCTCAAACATGTCCTTGACAGACACCTGACTGTGGGCAGATGAGCAGGAACTGCTCAAGGCGAGAGACGGAGGGGTGGATAGTTGAGAGGGGGCAAGGAGGACAGCAGTGGTTAACGTGGCTGAAGATGCTGGACCAGGAGGAGGATGGTGGCTTTGAGTTTGTGTGCTGCTTGTACTCATGTGTTGATCCCATAGGCGTTTGTGATGTGCGATCATGTGCCTTTGCAAAGCAGTTGTACCTAGGTGGGTGTTGGATTTCCCACAACTCAGTTTCTTTTGGCACAGGTTGCAAATGGCATTGCTGTTGTCAGAGGCAGAGACACAAAAAAAATGCCACACTGCTGAGCTCTGTAACGACGGCATTCTGGTGGTGGCAACAGCATGCGTTGATTGGCGTGCTGTCTGGCTGACCCCGGGTGCCGATGCATGCTGTCTGACTGTGCCACTAGCTCCTTGCGATGACCTCCCCCTGCTTCCAACTCATCTCCTCCTTCTCCTCTCTGTCTCCCAATCTGAATCTTTCCCCCTGTTCTTCTTCTCTTCTAGCGAGCACCCACGTGACATCCACGGACGCATCGTCATCATCAACCGCTTCACTTGTATCTGACAACTCAGCAAAGGAAGCAGCAGTGGGTACAACATCATCATCATCACACCGTACGTGTGTAATGCTGCCTGTTTGAGACATATCCCTGTTATCTACATCCTCTGGCAATAATGGTTGCGCATCACTCATTTCTTCCAACTGATGTGTAAATAACTCCTCTGACATACCAAGTGAAGCGGCTGTGGTGCTAGTGTTGGTGGTGGCGGCAGGCAGGTGAGTGGTAAGCTACTGTGACAACAGATATGAGTGGCACTAGTGTGACACTGTGCCCTGGCAGGCCCTGAAACTCACACTCGTGAAGGAAACTGACTGCTATTATATTACAGTCCAAAAAGTTTATTTTTTATTAAATGCAAGCTATTGGGACACCAGATATGAGTGAGTGGTGGCACTGGGCAGGCCCTGAAATGCACACTAGTGAAGGAAACTGACTGCTATTATATTACAGTCCAAAACGTTAATTTTTTTTTAAATGCAAGCTATTGTGACACCAGATATGAGTGGTGGCACTGGGCAAGTGGGCACAGTATACGCTGCGAGCCTGACACACACGCTGGCAGACAACTAACTGCTATTCAATCTATTACAGTCAAAAATGTTTTATTTTTTTTTTAAAATGTACACTACTGTTACACCAGATATGAGTTGCACTGGTGTGACACTGTGCCCTGGCAGACCCTGAAACGCACACTAGTGAAGGAAACTGACTGCTATTATATTACAGTCCAAAAAGTTTTTTTTTGTTAAATGCAAGCTATTGTGACACCAGTGAGTGAGTGGTGGCACTGGGCAGGCCCTGAAACGCACACTAGTGAAGGAAACTGACTGCTATTATATTACAGTAAAAAAAGTTTTGTTTTTGTTAAATGCTAGCTATTGGGACACCAGTGAGTGAGTGGTGGCACTTGGCAAGTGGGCACAATATACGCTGTGAGCCTGACACACACGCTGGCAGACAACTAACTGCTATTCAATCTATTACAGTCAAAAATGTTTTATTTTTTTTTTTAAATGTACACTACTGTTACACCAGATATGAGTTGCACTGGTGTGACACTGTGCCCTGGCAGACCCTGAAACGCACACTAGTGAAGGAAACTGACTGCTATTATATTACAGTCCAAAAAGTTTTTTTTTGTTAAATGCAAGCTATTGTGACACCAGTGAGTGAGTGGTGGCACTGGGCAGGCCCTGAAACGCACACTAGTGAAGGAAACTGACTGCTATTATATTACAGTAAAAAAAGTTTTGTTTTTGTTAAATGCTAGCTATTGGGACACCAGTGAGTGAGTGGTGGCACTTGGCAAGTGGGCACAATATACGCTGTGAGCCTGACACACACGCTGGCAGACAACTAACTGCTATTCAATCTATTACAGTCAAAATTTTATTTTTTGAAAAAAAATGTACACTACTGTTACACCACATATAAGTTGCACTGGTGTGACATTGTGCCCTGGCAGGCCCTGAAACGCACACTAGTGAAGGAAACTGACTGCTATTATATTACAGTCCAAAAAGTTTTTTTTGTTAAATGCAAGCTATTGTGACACCAGATATGAGTGGTGGCACTGGGCAAGTGGGCACAGTATACGCTGCGAGCCTGACACACACGCTGGCAGACAACTAACTGCTATTCAATCTATTACAGTCAAAATTTTATTTTTTTTTAAAAAAATGTACACTACTGTTACACCAGATATGAGTTGCACTGGTGTGACACTGTGCCCTGGCAGACACTGAAACGCACACTAGTGAAGGAAACTGACTGCTATTATATTACAGTCCAAAAAGTTTTTTTTGTTAAATGCAAGCTATTGTGACACCAGTGAGTGAGTGGTGGCACTGGGCAGGCCCTGAAACGCACACAAGTGAAGGAAACTGACTGCTATTATATTACAGTCCAAAAAGTTTTTTTTTGTTAAATGCAAGCTATTGTGACACCAGTGAGTGAGTGGTGGCACTGGGCAGGCCCTGAAACGCACACTAGTGAAGGAAACTGACTGCTATTATATTACAGTAAAAAAAGTTTTGTTTTTGTTAAATGCAAGCTATTGTGACACCAGATATAAGTGGTGGCACTGGGCAAGTGGGCACAGTACACGCTGCGAGCCTGACGCACACGCTGGCAGACAACTAACTGCTATTCAATCTATTACAGTCAAAATTGTATTTTATTTTTTTTAAGTGTACACTACTGTTACACCAGATATGAGTTGCACTGGTGTGACACTGTGCCCTGGCAGACCCTGAAACGCACACTAGTGAAGGAAACTGACTGCTATTATACTACATTAAAAAAAGTTTTGTTTTTGTTTAAATGCAAGCTATTGTGACACCAGTGAGTGAGTGGTGGCACTGGGCAACTGCATTTACATTACACAGAAAAAAAAAAAAAAAAGCAGACTGATGTTCTAGCCCTAAAAATGGCTTTTTGGGGAGCTGTCCTTACAGCAGAGATCAGATGAGTCCTTCAGGACTGTAGTGGACACTGAATACACTAGCTATCAATTTCCCTATCAAATCTACACTGTCCCTACTCTCTCTAAGAATGCAGCTTCACAATGAATGTAAAATGGATGCTGTCCAGGAGGTGGGAGGGTCTGGGAAGGAGGGTCTGCTGCTGAATGACTGGAATGTGTCTGCTGACTGTGAGGTACAGGCCAGGGTCAAAGTTTACTCAATGATGACGAATAGGGGGCGGACCGAACAGCGCATGTGTTTGCCGTCCGTGGCGAACGCGAACAAGCGATATTCGCCGGGAACTATTCGCCAGCGAACAGTTCGGGACATCACTAGTGCTGGTCCATGCTCTTGTTCTCTCTCGCCTTGACTTCTGCAATATCCTTCTCAGTGGTCTTACGTGTTCCCAGATTGCACCGCTGCAATTTATAATGAATGCAGCAGCGAGGCTCATTTTCCTGTCCGCTCGCACCTCCCACACCTCCTCGCTCTGTCAGTCCCTGCACTGGCTTCCAGTTAAATATAGGGCTCAATTTAAAATTCTGGTGCTTGCTTATAAGTCCCTACATAATACACAAGTATGTCCCATTGAGGCCCCTACACTCTGCCAAAGACCTACGTCTATCCTCTGTCCGTACTCCCACCTCTAATGCTCGCCTCTAAGATTTCTCCAGGGCTGCACCTCTTCTGTGGAACTCACTTCCCTTCTCTGTAAGACTTTCACCCAGTCTCCACTCATTCAAAAAATCATTGAAAACTCACTTCTTCAAGAAAGCATATCTGTTAAACTGTTAGCAGGTTTTTATCCTCCACCCCCATGACTCCTCTCCTGCAACTGTAAAAAATTACCTACTAAGCCGTCAATGAATACTTTTCTAACAACCTACTTTGTACCCCTACTTTTACCCTTTGTGTCACTATACCCCACTCCCTCTAGAATGTAAGCTCATTGAGCAGGGCCCTCCACGCGCTCTGCAACACTCCTAGGCCACGGATTTGGCAACCTCCAGACAGGGCTCGGTGCTCTTCGAGCTACGGCGACAGGTGGAGGACCTCAACAATCGGGGTCGGCGGAACAACATCCACATCCGGGGCCCCCCAGAAACCGACGGCGAGCTCCTGCAAGAAATCTTACCGAGTCTGTTCACACAGATCATTGGCGATGCAGCTCCTGCGGAATACTGCATAGAGCGTTCCCACAGGGCCCTCCAACCCCCTCGGAGACACGGCCTTCCACTGGATGTCGTCTGTTGCCTGTTGTCCTTCCAGCTCAAGGATGCCTAATGAGGGCGGCCCGACCACAGGCCTCCATACAATTCATGGACGCACAGGTAGCCTTGTTCCAGGACCTCTCTGCCTTGACCCTGGAGGCACGAAGAGCCCTCAGACCCCTCACACGCCTGCTACAGGACAAAAGGATCCCCTATCGATGGGGGTTCCCCTTCCGCCATGGGGCCCGTATGGATAACACCTGGCATGCAGTACACTGGCCCAATTACGTCCTCTGGTTCCTGCGAGCCATGAAACTACCAGTGGTGGTAGTCTCTAACTGGATCAGAGGGGGTATAGTAGTCCTAAACACCAAAGACTATGACACTGAGTGTAGGAGAATTCTCAATGATCCCCTAACGCATAAATCAATCAAGGGAGACCCCACACTGGATACCAAACTACGTTTGTTCAATATACTGGAGAGGGGGAAATTTTTAAATATATTAACCAAGAAAGAACTGGAGTTTGTTATGGTTACACATCCGAAAAAAACAGTATTTTATCAGTTACCAAAGATACACAAAAGCCTCTCAAATCCTCCAGGTAGACCCATTATCTCTGGGATAGGATCTCTTACCTGCAATTTATCCCAGTACATAGATGCAATATTGCAACCACTAGTTAAAAAAGCTAGATCCGGGGGGCGGGGCCGGACCGCCGACGGGATCAGACGTGTTCAGTCTGAGCTCCCGCTTTGGAGTCCGAAAATCGGCACAAACTGGAGGCTAAAACTCCCCAACCGCCCGATACACAGACCATAATGCTCCCCAGATTATGGGCTATGAAGCGACACCCTTCCAGACTCTGCCTGACACCTACAGTGAACCGAAGAAGGCCGAGGCGTGATGGAGCTTGAGCCGGGACGAGACGGCCGCTCTCCCGGGTCTCCGCCCGGCGTCTGGCGCCCCCCCCCCCTCTGGACCAGGGGGGTCATCCCGGTCTACACAAACACCCACTGTCATGCCAAGCTGGGCTGCTAGCCACCACTTTGCTGCGGCACACTCTCCAGCGGCAACCCGCCAAGATGACTGCTGCACACCAGCCACGTGCGCGACCTGCTAGCAAAATGGCGCCTGCCGCAGAAGCAGCCACCTAATGCCATCAGACCACTACAGAAACCTGCCCCAGGGACGTGTTGGCTGACCACGAAGAGACAGCAACCCCACAAGCCTGTCACTACACATGCAGGCCCTGTTGGGGAGTCGCGAGCTAGAGAACAATACAACACTCCACAAGTCTAAGATGGCGGCAGTACTCACCACGCAGTCTCGTGCAAACAAGCTGGCTCACACATCGGAGTAACATGCTCTGTGCAGGGATTGGAAGGCGGAAATGGAAGAGGTCGGCGGCAATTAATTCACTGCGGCAAGCAGAGGAGAAGTCCTCAGGACCAACGGCAGCGAAAAGACTATCCCACTCCCTCAAGCACCAAGCTACGGAACGCAGTGACTGCTGAGCGACACTGCAGCATACTGCTCCGGCCCTCCATAACCAACTGCTGAGACTGCTGGACTGCTGAGGACTATCTCCCATACAGATAAGCATAGTTTACAAGGACTCTATCATCAGTATATGCTATAACAGGAGTTAATATGTTTAAGCCCTGGTTTCTCTCACAACACTTCCCATCAAGCATTTAATCTAGCACGATTTGCATTGTATTACCTTCCTAGAATAACGACACGAAATGCATATACAATGTGTAAGCCTCATGAAACTTCCCATCTCTCTCACCACTCTGAATTCTACTCCCTAGCATGATCATACGCAATATAAGCATGAATATTCCGATGTTACCTGTAACCATAACTTATGCTATTCATTCGCTCGCACCTACCTGTTAACAGGCTTACTTAGCATGTATAGCTAGTGATCAGCTGCCTTTTTTAACATATGTACTCATGTTATGTATCTTGACGTGTCAGAGCCTCACCATACCATAACCCTGAAACATGTGGGCATCTTAATGATATTCCTGTGGTTAATCTATATTTGTTAAGCGTCGCTTGTTCTCAGTTGTTTTAACCATGTCTCCGCTGACAGTATAACCGTCTTACTCAGCTGGTTAATATTCTAACAACGTGCAAATACTAATGTTATTACGTGTGTGAACTTTGCAATATGCTTAGCATGTTTGTTTAATTATACACCATATAGCATAACATTACAACTTCGTACTACACACGCTAGGCATACACTTAACGCAACGCTTAGATAGAAATATTTTATCCTGTACTAATCGACTACTCAGCGACATTTGTATTTTTTTGTTTTGTCTCTCTGCATGTATAATCTTACTTACGTACCATACAAAAAAAAAAAGAGCGCACAACTTCTTGACCTTTTCCGCATATACCTGTGACTACACTTCTTGTGAAATGCATATGTCTTATCTTGTATTTGTACTTAACATTGCGCTTCCAAAAATAAAGAATTAAAAAAAAAAAAAAAAAAGCTAGATCCTATTTAAAAGATAGTGGAGAAGGTCTAAAATGGGATCAGGATTATTTTATGGTAACTTGCGACGTTACATCGTTGTATACAGTTATTAAACACAACTTGGGGGTTAGAGGCAATAAGAAAAACGCTATATGAAGAACCTACGATGTTAATGGAACAAGCAGAATTTTTTGTTAAATGCATTGATTTTATATTGAACAACAATTTCTTTTGGTATGGCAGTGGCATATACCTACAAACCAACGGTGCCGCTTTGGGGACCAGGTTCGCCCCTAGCTATGCTAACATTTTTATGGCTCACTGGGAAAATATGTTTGTCTGGCAAGGACACCAGTGGGGGGCGAACCTGGTCTTCTATAGACGGTACATCGACGATTGTTTCTTTGTGTGGAAAGGGAAGGAGGTGGATCTCATTGATTTTTTAACGTACATCAATACCAACACATACAACTTATCGTTCACACATAAATATAGTACCACAGAGATAGACTTCTTGGATCTGGTTCTCTATATTGATGCGCAGAACACACTAAAGTCTAAAACTTTTTTTAAGAGTGTGGACGTAAACAGTTACATCTGGACCTCAAGCTGTCATTATCCATCGTGGCTGTCGAGTGTCCCATTTGGACAATTTTTAAGGGTCAAAAAAAACTGTACAGATCCCGAGATATATGAAGTACAATCACAAAAAGTCAAACAACAGTTTATGGAGAAGGACTACAACGAAGAAACATTGGATTTAGCTCTCCAGAAAGTTAAAACCATAGAACGTACTACCCTTATACAATTGAAACAGGAGAAAGCCAAAGGGGACAAGGATACGGAAAACATGTGCCCTGTAGTGTTTAATTATAGTGCCCAAGCTCACTATTTGAAAAAAAGTATATTAAAACACTGGCACCTACTTCGGCAGGATCCGGCTCTAGCCACGCTTCTACCTACACTACCGAGGGTAATATTTAGGGGGGCTCCCACACTGCAGGATAGACTAGTACATAGCTATAGTAAACCCACAAGACCAAACCATTTTTTAAATGGGCAAAAGGGATTCTACAGGGAGTGCAGAATTATTAGGCAAGTTGTATTTTTGAGGATTAATTTTATTATTGAACAACAACCATGTTCTCAATGAACCCAAAAAACTCATTAATATCAAAGCTGAATATTTTTGGAAGTAGTTTTTAGTTTGTTTTTAGTTATAGCTATTTTAGGGGGATATCTGTGTGTGCAGGTGACTATTACTGTGCATAATTATTAGGCAACTTAACAAAAAACAAATATATACCCATTTCAATTATTTATTTTTACCAGTGAAACCAATATAACATCTTAACATTCACAAATATACATTTCTGACATTCAAAAACATAACAAAAACAAATCAGTGACCAATATAGCCACCTTTCTTTGCAAGGACACTCAAAAGCCTGCCATCCATAGATTCTGTCAGTGTTTTGATCTGTTCACCATCAACATTGCGTGCAGCAGCAACCACAGCCTCCCAGACACTGTTCAGAGAGGTGTACTGTTTTCCCTCCTTGTAAATCTCACATTTGATGATGGACCACAGGTTCTCAATGGGGTTCAGATCAGGTGAACAAGGAGGCCATGTCATTAGATTTTCTTCTTTTATACCCTTTCTTGCCAGCCACGCTGTGGAGTACTTGGACGCGTGTGATGGAGCATTGTCCTGCATGAAAATCATGTTTTTCTTGAAGGATGCAGACTTTTTCCTGTACCACTGCTTGAAGAAGGTGTCTTCCAGAAACTGGGAGTTGAGCTTGACTCCATCCTCAACCCGAAAAGGCCCCACAAGCTCATCTTTAATGATACCAGCCCAAACCAGTACTCCACCTCCACCTTGCTGGCGTCTGAGTCGGACTGGAGCTCTCTGCCCTTTACCAATCCATCCATCTGGCCCATCAAGACTCACTTTCATTTCATCAGTCCATAAAACCTTAGAAAAATCAGTCTTGAGATATTTCTTGGCCCAGTCTTGACGTTTCAGCTTGTGTGTCTTGTTCAGTGGTGGTCGTCTTTCAGCCTTTCTTACCTTGGCCATGTCTCTGAGTATTGCACACCTTGTGCTTTCGGGCACTCCAGTGATGTTGCAGCTCTGAAATATGGCCAAACTGGTGGCAAGTGGCATCTTGGCAGCTGCACGCTTGACTTTTCTCAGTTCATGGGCAGTTATTTTGCGCCTTGGTTTATCCACACGCTTCTTGCGACCCTGTTGACTATTTTGAATGAAACGCTTGATTGTTCGATGATCACGCTTCAGAAGCTTTGCAATTTTAAGAGTGCTGCATCCCTCTGCAAGATATCTCACTATTTTTGACTTTTCTGAGCCTGTCAAGTCCTTCTTTTGACCCATTTTGCCAAAGGAAAGGAAGTTGCCTAATAATTATGCACACCTGATATAGGGTGTTGATGTCATTAGACCACACCCCTTCTCATTACAGAGATGCACATCACCTAATATGCTTAATTGGTAGTAGGCTTTCGAGCCTATACAGCTTGGAGTAAGACAACATGCATAAAGAGGATGATGTGGTCAAAATACTCATTTGCCTAATAATTCTGCACACAGTGTACAGATGTGGAAATTGCAATATATGCAAATTGAGCTCCAGAGGGAAAAACCAGACCACCTTTCAGTCTACGGCCACAAAAGAAGTATTCGACATTAAGAACTGCATCACTTGTAACACCAAACAAGTTATATACAAATTGGAGTGCCCTTGTGGCCTCCAGTACGTGGGCCAAACCAAAAGGACACTCAAGGTTAGACTCAGGGAACATGCCTATAACATCAAAAGGGGTTTCGAGAAACACTCCCTCTCCAATCACTTTAGAACACATCACAATGGTGATCCAACCCTCCTCGCATATTGTGGAATAGAAAAGGTGGAAATACCATGGAGGGGAGGAGAATTAAGTAAAACCTTAACATACCGGGAAATGTTCTGGATCTATACCCTTAAGACTCTGATACCTTTTGGCCTCAATGCAGAGCTAGAATTAGCCAATATACTATAATATAAAATCAGAACCTCCTTCAGTTCATAATAGATATAATTTTTGGCGAATTACATTAACCCTTCAGCATTTAGAGAGTAATAGGGATCTATATCCCCTAGCAATTGAGAACCCCAGACAAATAGCGTTCGACCATTACACACACAAAAATAATAGTTTATCCATCTTTTAGATTAATATATGTCACTATCTAAGTTGTATTTTGGAAGTTTAGAATTGTTATGTTTTATAAATATGACTGCTATGAGCGTTGGTAATATTTTTGTACCATACAGAGATTCCAAGTTCAAGATTTATGTTGATTTTGTACTACTGATATATTTCCCCTTTTTTATGTAGTGATCATCATGCTTTGAGATATAGGCTGTTAGGAGGTCTCTGTCCTGATGGGAAGACCTCAAACATATCTATATACCGTATAGCTACTAGTTTACCACTTCTATTTATTAGGAGGAAGCATGTCAGTCTTGAAATTTATATTATTTGAATTTTTGCTATGTGCTATTAATGATATAACACCTATAAGTGACTGTATGTGACCGTGGGGGGGGGGGGGGGGGGGATGTCGGCAGCAATCACAATCTTTGTGACTGCTTTACACTGCACCTTTGATTATGAAGCCAATGGTCCTAGCAATCATTAGAATCATTTCATGTTTTATGTTTATGCACATTGCTAATGTACAAAGTTAAATCTATACAACATCCATCTTATACTACAGTATAGATGTATGATTTAATTTGTACCTGTTTCCATGAGCTTGTCATATTTTTATATTTTTTATCTATATGTTTTAAAAAATAGGGTATACACCTTTAAGAGATCTAAATTATTTATACTACATCTAATCCATAACATAGTTTAGGTGCATGATTTTATTTGCACCTGTTTCCATGAGTTTGTTACATTTTTTATTCATATGGTTTTTAAAAAGGGTATGTACCTTTAAGAAATTTGAATTATTTTTGCCCGGCAAGCTATAAAACTGCCGAACAGGATTTTAAGCACCTATCTTGAAAAAGCCCTCGGCAGAAGGGCGAAACGCGTTGATAGTGTGCTATTCTTTTTTCTACCAACATCTATTTTAAGTAAGAGTGCTCAGCAGAAGTCGGACTTGCAGCTTTGCCGCCAGCGTTCTCCACACAAAGATCAACAGACAGCCTTCCCGAGTGCACAGGAGAGGAGTTGTCACTGGAGGACACATAAGTGGCTGCTAAAGACTCTGTTCTGCAACAATATATACGATGAGTAAAATATTTATTACAGTGTAAGAGTTTTAAGTTGGGGGGGACTTTACCTGTTCCTGTCTTTTAGATAATAAATTGTGATACAGAATTACGCTATGTATCTCTCTTTGTTTCTTTTTTAAGGGATTTCTGCATTTCTCTGAGCTCCTACATATCACTACGTTATCTGGACTTCCTTTTTCTCAGGACTTTGTTACAGAACTGTATACACATTACTTTTTTCATATTTTTTGGATACTTTGTTATATGACTTTTCTATTTTGGCATATAAATGCACCTTTTTTAATTTTAAGGGGATTATTCACTAAGCGCTGAAACTTATATGCATACTTGTTACACAAGGTAGTTAGTCGAAGGGAGGCGTTGGCTCTAGCAGCCATTTTGAGTAAAAAAATGAATACAGGTATACATGAATAAATAGGCATTTTACTAAGTCTAATTTACGTCTATAACAGTGGTGCAGCAAAGAAAGAGGAGGAGTTAAAGAAGGTGTTGACTATTATATTGGGACTTGGTCTGGGACTGGCTTATATTACTATGTATACCATGTTTTTCTTACTGTTTTTTTGTATTCTTTGTTGCTATTGGTGGACAATATGGAAAGGGATATGCAAAATCAGCCTCCGTGTCTTGTCATTTATAATTGTCTCATTTATTGTTATTATATTGTAAAATACTGCAGAATAGTTTAGATTAGTGCTATATAAATTCCAATAATAATAATTGGTTTAAAATGTGTAGTCCTATGCTGCTAGCCAGGCCTTCAAAGTTACTTGCTTCTGGAAGCCCTTGTATGGATAAATTTCCATTCACCAGTTCTAAATTGCAACTCGCCAATGGCACGAAAAAAATAATTAAAAATGTTTTAATTTGCAGACATAATAGGAAGATAGCATTCCCCCCAAACCAGATAGGATACAATTAATAGAATATTAGTATAGAAGCTGAATAGAAGTTGAAAATATTATATATATATATCTATATATATATATATATATATATATATATATATATATAATTCGTTTTTTGTTTTTTTTTTGTCTTTATTTTAGTGAGGCAATGAAGTATACGGTACAGAGAGATAATAAATAGAGTCTAGGCAGATTTACGTAGGTCACATATATAGTCAGTATATACAATGACTGAGACTCATGAATAAACCAGCCTCATTTTTAAATAAAAGTAAAGAAAACAATCAAGCCAGAATGGACTCAACAGCGGTGACATACATTATAACTTCAGACCTTAGCAAATCTTTTGGGATAACTGCACATTCTTTAAATGAGTAAAGACGTAAATATGTGAATAACAAGCTTAGGGATATTTGCCTCTTTAGACCAATCGTTTAGACTGCAGGGTATGCCTGACTGAGCCTCAGGACTTAGTTGGTCGGTTCACCCTGTTATGCTGGAGCAGAGCCTATAACACCATGATGGTAACGGCAGTATGTGGAATTATTATTTTATTATTTATATAGCGCCATCAGATTTCGTAACGCTGTACAATGGCATCTTGCACATTTATATATATAAAACTAATGGCGTACAAGCCATGTTTGTAGCTATTGTGGTTAGCTGTTAGGAGAGGGTTTGTGCTTAGCGACTTCCACGGTGAGCGTTACATGTATGCAGATTAATCTGACACAGCGGAGAGTACACAGCTCCGAGATAGTATGCATAGTATGAGTTTACATGATGGGAGCTGCGGGGGGGGTGGGGGTGGGGGAGAGGAGTGGTATTTAAAAGGGATCCAGCATTCCTGGGCTATTCCCGGTCTCTGCCTTGTTTGACCTGAATTGTAGTGGTCATTGTGCCGGTATGGGGGGCATCTAAAACATGATGTTGTCATGCATGCAACTTTTAAACATTTAACTAAGGGCTACACCCAACATATTGAAAATTAAAATTAAGATAACGTATAAGCAGGTGGGTCAAGTGGTCTCCTTCCCAGGTGCTCCTCGTGCAGCAGGGATGAATGGGACTACTTTAGTTGGGTCCCAGGTTGTGGAGGTAGGTGGGGCTGTGAGGCCCCAGCCAGGCCGCTAGGACAGTGTCCATCTCAGTGATGTCTGTCACTTTGTGTTCGGTGCTTTGATGTTGAATGAGGAGAATGTGCGTCGGTCCCCAGCGATACTTCACCCCCTTGGCTGTTAGTGTTGCTGTCAGCGGTCGAAGGGATTTCCTCCACAGCAGGGTAGCATGAGAGAGGTCAGTATAGAATCACAAATCCATGTCCTCGAAGTGAAAATGATTCTTTCCCTTTGTGGCATTCATAAAGGCAGCCTTTTCCTGCCCATTCTGGAATTTTACCAGTAGGTCACTGGTAGCTGAACTTGAGGGCATTGATGGTTTGGGCAGGCGGAACATTCCGTCAAGTTGGATTCCCTTGGGTTGCCTGGGAGGTAGGAGGGCAGCAAATAGCCTGCGAAGGAAGTGAGGCAGTTCAGCTTGGGCTATTCCTTTAGAGAGGCCCCTGATTTTTACATGCTTCCAGCGCCTCTTGTCTTCCATAGCTGCTAGTTGGTGGCTGAGAGTAGTGTGGGCAGCAGTCAGGTCTTTGACCTGCTTCTGAAGTTCCAGGACTTGTGTGGTGTGGGTTTGGGAGGTCTGCTCCACGCGAGCGGTGAACCCGTGAAGCCGATATCGGAGATCTCTTGAGGAGGCCGCATGGTGAAGGGAGATCAGACGTGGCGGTGGATCTGGGAGATTTCTCCAACGCATCCGAGGACTACTATCTCTACAATATGGAAATTTGGGATCAAAGCCATCCAGGCCTACCCAGCCAGCAGAGTGGGGGTCATTGCCTTTCACCACGGAAATACTAACCAGCCTCTTGGCGGACCTCCATCAAAACCGTTCAACAGAGATCTCACAGGTCACAGACGACTTCAAGGGGTTCAATGGACGCCTGGCTGCGGTCGAACAGACCACCACAACGCAAGCTGCACAAGTCCTGGAGCTGCAGAGACAGGTTGGCACCCTTACTACAGCTCACACCACGCTGAGCCACCAGCTTGCAGCCCTGGAAGATAAAAGACGGTGGAAACACCTGAAAAACTTCCAGAATGTCCAAGACAAGGATGCTATCATTAGTTAGAGGATAATTCCTGTATTGGCTCAAAAAGATGGACATTGCTTTTTACTCCAACCTCTCCTGCATGACCCTGCAGTGGTGACCCTACGTCCCCTCACATCCATATTGTCATCTAAGGGTATCAAGTACCGTTGGGGATCGCCACTCTTCCTCCTCATTCAACACCAGAACAAGGAGCTCAGGGTGACAGAGGCATCAGAGATCGAAGCAGTTCTGACAACCCTAGACCTGAGCCTCGACGCAACGCCTGCACCTACAACGTCGGACCCAGCTAACATTGTCCCATTCACCCTGGCTACCAAGAACTCAACCAGCCGGGTAGCTACCTGACTTTTGCGGTTATCTTTTCTTATGTTTTATCTTTTTATATTTTAGAGCCCATGACCCCCATGGTGCCAGCCTTTTTTTATATTCCTATCTAACGAATAATAAGTTTAATGTTGAATTTTCTTTTGTTTCAAGTTATGCACTATAATGCAGGGAAGGGCCTTGACCGCTCCTATCACTCCTGAGGCCTAACCAGGCCTTGACACTAGCCCCTACTCTACCACCTACACCCCAGCTCCATGCTAGTACCAACGTACATTCACTCCTACCCGTGGAGCTTTATTCACGTAGAGCCCAGTTTGCTCTAGTTACACACCACTTAACCCTCTTTTGTTAACCTACAGATATTACTGTATACACTTAAGGTATTTACACGGCGGTAACAAGCTACATTTACTATTAATAATAAGACCCACAGTCAACACTGATACCTTAACAAATGCATGTATAGGGGCGTGGTTTAGGTGCCGACCAAGATGGACGCGTGAGAGAAGAGCTCCGCTCCACCATCCCTCGTATCAGCCCTTAACAGCGCTTACCAAAGCTAAATGGGTCGCACGAAGCGACCAGACAACCCCCAGACTCCAAGAAAACAACTCCAAAGACCCCTGGACACTTTCCTGCACCCGCATCCTACCTCGAGCGGGGAGCCGAGCAGCCCCAAGATGGCGGCGCCGCCTGCCGCGGACCCTGACACCGCTCCCTTCGAGAGGATCGAAGAAAAACTGCAGACCCTAACAGCAGCAATGGTCACTAAAACCGACCTACAGGCCCTCACCACATCCATCCAAGAGGCGGTACGGGCGGAACTGGCGGGGCTCCGCACAGAAGTAACCGCACACACAGGCCGCATCACTGCCATGGAGGAGTCTACTGCGGCCCTCCAAACGCGCCTCCAAACTACAGACACAGCCGTGGCACGCCAGGGAGGGATGCTCTTGTCCATGAGGAGGCATCTTGAGGATGTAGATAACAGGGGCAGGAGGTGTAATATCCGAGTCCGTGGCGTACCGGAATCGGAGGGCACCGAGAACGTGGAGGGGGTGCTGACGGAGTTATTCCACTCAATACTCCAAACTCCCACCCCACACGTGATTGAATTTGAAAGGGCCCATAGAACACTACGACCGCGAACTGCGGAGGAAGGCCCGAGGGACATCATCTGTTACCTACATTCCTTCCCAACGAAAGATGCTATCATGCAAAAAGCACGAGACCGACCGGCGTGGCCCTACCGGGGGGCACAGGTATCGTTATTTAATGACCTGTCCCCGTTAACCTTAGAAGCACGCCGCGCACTCCGCCCGGTCACTACTGCCCTCAGGGACCGCCGCATCACGTATAAATGGGGATTCCCATTCGCCCTCATGGCACGACAAGGTAACCGCTGGATATCTCTTAGGGGGCCAGAAGACATACCGGGTTTCCTGGACGAACTCGGCCTCCCCCCGCTGTCAGTACCGAACTGGATATTGGGCCCCCCAGGCCTGCCTCCAAGACCGCAAAGAGGGAGCAGGCGCAGGGAAGCCAGATCCCCACCACCTGAGCTCACCAGGCGGCGCAGAAACCCAACCTCACCTGAAGAATAAGACTCCTACCTGATGAAGACCACCAAGGATCACCCTGGACATTCTCACTTTCCCCGACCTGCTCTTTGCCCCACCACAACGTCATTGCAGTTCCAGCCTACCTAAGACATACCTCACTTGCCTACCATGGGAAGAAGGTTGCCTGTGTTCCACACGCCCGACGATGAGAACGGACTACTCACAGCTGTCACCCTCAGGTACATTGGGGTTATTTTTTCTGAATGGGGCCCCCTCCGAGACTATAGACTCCTGGCGCTATATCTGACACGGTGCCGCTCCCCCTGCATTATCCTCTCCGCCCCCCTGATCCCGCTGCTACTGGGGCTCTGGAAATATTTCTGGGGTGGGGGGTATCGGGTTGAGGTCTTTGGGGGATTTTCTTTGGGGCCAGTCTCCGAGCTGCTTACCGATACCAGTCTTGGGACATCAGTCCAGACGGCAACATAGCAAGACACGTAAATAAGCAATCCCGATGTTACTTATATGGACTTTATACTACCTGATATAAGTTTACTTACTGTTTCTCATTTGTATGCTATCTAAATCTATCTCCGTTACATTACTGTTGGGTATTGGGTACGGGGTCTTTAGTATTTCACCCATGCCATACGGGCCACCTGCTGCAAAATGTCTAACCATAACTATGGGGACCGCCATGCACACACTGCCCACTCAGTGATCTCAACGTGTCTGACAACCCATTAACAATCCCGACATCGGGTGGGCAGGGGCGACGATGACACTGACCCTGAACTCGGGACCCACACATACACAAACCCACACTCCTAAGGGGGAGAGATGGTTTTATTCCTGGGTGAGAGGGCCGTACATATACTGCGAAGTTAACATAGCTCGGAGGGAAGCAGGAACACGGGGAAAGATGCACAGGAATTCAGCGGGGAACGCATAGTCTACGGGGATCTGCATCAAGACACAGGAGTAGTCCTTATTTTATAACATTCTATGATTCATAATTAGTATTCCATGTTTTCTATCTTGTTTAGTATTTTACTTAAAGAGTTGATATGTCTGGCTGTGAAACAATATTGTGATGTTGAAAGCTAATACGATAGTGCATATAATGTCTGTACACGTTTGACACATGTGACCATTTACACACGACGCACAAGTAAGCATAGCACTCAAAATAGATAAGAGGGAGGAGACGAGTAATCTCACATTCCCTATATTCCTGACACCTTTCGTTATCCCCTCCACTACTACATCTGGTGCGGACTCTGCACCACGCTACCCACACCTTCACTAGTGCTCAGGCTTCTCAGCCAGGCTGTAGGCTTTCCTGACCTCAGGGCAGGTCCCAGGTCTGGTGCTTATCGGCACTGGTTGCAGCACTTGTTCCTCCCTCCCTCCCCCACCCCCCCCCCCCACCCCCCTCCTGAGGGAAAGGACCTAATTCGAGTAATTCCCCTAGACTCAGGACGCACCCGATCATTACAGACACCCACTGATAGTAGTCGGGACCTCTCCAACCCCACTAGTTACATTCATTGACCGACTCAGCTCCCAGCCGTCTCGAACTCCTGAGGAATCCCCCCCCCTGGTGCCTCGCAGGCTAACTCATCTCTTTCCTGCCCCCCTCCCCTTCTTTCACTCCCTGGCGCGGACCTTATTGGAGGCCCTAGACCTGACTGACGCTCGAACCGCATAGATCGCGATTTGGCCATGGCGTACCGTAGCACCCCCCTGAGGGTCCTCACACAAAACTGCAGAGGCTTAAACGCCCCAGAACGCAGGTCGCATTTACTTAGAGCGCTGAAGAAACAACAGATCTCGATTGCCATGCTACAGGAAACCCATTTCAAGGAAGGCTCGGCACCCAGATTGCACAATAGGCACTATCCAGACGCTTACTTCTGCAACCACCCATCGGCCCACAGAGCGGGAGTAGCTATCGTTGTGGCGGCCGAGCTATCGTTCCGGGAACTAGAGCGAGAAACTGACCCGCAAGGGCGATACCTCTTTTTAAAGGGCGTTATGACCGACAAAGTTTACACTTTAGCGACGATATACGCCCCCAATAAGAAACAGGCCCCCTTTCTACGTAATGTCCTACAAAAACTGGAAAATTTTACGGAAGGGATCCTCCTGGTAGGAGGCGACCTCAACGCTCCTTTAGATCCGACACTAGACTCATCGTCAGGGCACAGCTGCCTGAAACAACGCCACATTAAAAGCATCCGGGACTCTCTGAGCTCTATGAGGCTAGTCGACTGCTGGAGAACCCTAAATCCCACGACTAAGGACTACACGTATTACTCAGCCTTACATGACCGATACTCCCGCATCGATTTCCTCTTTATTACACAGGAAGGCCTATCTAGGCTACGTAAAGCCGTTATCGAACCGGCTGCATGGTCAGACCATAGTTCCGTTATAATGGAATTGGAGTCCCCTCTATTTCGGCCATCTAGGTGGACATGGCGACTTAACGAAACTCTCCTGTCAGACCCAGGGACCAGAACACAAATTGCTCAAGAGCTGGAACAATTTTTCAGGGATAATGATACTCCCGGGATATCCCCCATCACCATCTGGGAAGCCCATAAAAGTGTCATCCGGGGAGTACTCATACGCATAGCCACGATCAAGCGAAGAGAAGCGATGCAAGCAATGACCGACCTCTACCAATCTATAGCGCTCCTGGAACGCCAACACAAAAGAACTCATCTTAACGCAATATATGGCGAACTGATGGAAAAGAGAAGAAACCTTAGAGAACTTATCCTGAAAAAGCACCTCAGGACGCTGCAGCGCTCGAAAGGCTTCTACTACGCTCACGCGAATAAAGGGGGCAAATACCTGGCAAGGATTCTAAAGGGCCCTTCACCTCACAGACAGATACACAAAATACGACTCGCGACAGGAGAAGTGTCACCCCTACCTCAAGAAATCGCTGAGGAATTTAGGGTATACTACCAAAACCTGTACAACCTACCTTCACCTGGGGACAGTGGATCTCCGACACGACAGGCCACGCAGATCCAGGAATACCTACGCAGCACCATCGCGAACACAATTACCCGGGACGAGGCCTTGATATTGGACTCCCCGGTTAGCACTGAAGAACTCGCAGCAGCTCTTAAATCTTCCAACACTGGCAAGGCCCCGGGACCGGATGGCTTTTCGGTCGGGTACTACAAAAAATTCTCAGATACCCTGCTTCCATGGCTGACCAAGGCCATTAATGAAACTGGGGAAGGGGGAAACCTCGGTCTGGAATCACTGGCAGCCACCATCACGGTTCTATTAAAGCCAGGGAAAGACCCGCTAGCCTGCTCTAGTTACCGCCCGATCTCACTGCTCAATGTGGACGCTAAACTATTTACCAAGGTCCTGGCCACTAGATTGAAACAACTCCTTCCAGATTTGATCCACGTCGACCAAACCGGTTTTATCCCAGGCAGGGAGGCTAGAGATAGCACTCTCCGACTCTTCTCCGTTCAGCACCACGTCAGGCGATCGAAAACCCCCCTAATGCTGTTGTCGACGGACGCTGAAAAAGCGTTCGATCGCGTTAATTGGAACTTTATGATAGCGACCCTCCAACAGATGGGATGCGGACAAAGGCTACTCACCTGGATAGCGGCGTTATATAGCAGACCCCGGGCCACGATTAGAGTCAACGGAGCCACGACAACCGACTTCCCAATCAATAACGGCACCCGCCAGGGGTGCCCGTTGTCGCCCCTGCTGTTCGCAATGACATTAGAACCACTACTTCAATCGATCCGCTTGAACCCCGACATCCAGGGATACGAATGGAAGGAGAGGTGTCATAAGGTAGCCGCGTACGCGGATGATCTGCTCTTCTTTATACGCAACCCCAGAACCACCCTACCTTGCCTCCTCTCTGAAATTGAAAAATACGGGAAACTATCTGGGTTCAAGCTCAACCTCGCGAAATGCGAAGCTTTGAATCTCACGCTACCCCCCTCAGAATACGATTCACTGAAACCACACTTCGCGTTCCGATGGTGTCGGGACAAAATGAAGTATCTTGGCCTCTGGATACCCACTGACCCATCGGATATATACAGGTTCAACTTCCAACCCATGTCACAAAAAATAGTCGCTGACCTGACCAAATGGTCGTACCCGCACATCTCCTGGCATGGTCGTATTGCTGTTCTGAAAATGAACATACTCCCGAGACTCCTCTACCTAATGCAGACCATCCCAATTGCTCTGCCAACAACCTTCTTTTCTCCCCTGAAATCGGCAGTTATCCGTTATGTGTGGCGAGGAACAAGATCCAGGCTGCGGTACGACATACTCACCCGACCCAGACAGCGAGGAGGCCTAGCGTTGCCGGACTTCAAGAAGTACTACCAAGCCACAGTACTACAACGTATCCTGGACTGGCACGCTAAAGCACCTAGGAAACAATGGGTGGAACTGGACAGGGGCCTTATAGGCCCTACGATCGAGGCTAAGATCTGGGGAGGCGATGGGCATACTGTGTCACAACACCGAGGGGAAGGGACAGTTCTACAAACGATTCAGGGATGGAGGACCATGAGAGACCAAACTCACATCTCTCCCATTCCTAGCCCGATGACCCCTCTGACACATAACAAATCTGTGGGTGGAGGGCTCCCGTCCGGCGCATGGCCTATCCCAACCACTGGGTCATATATCCCAATATACAGAGTACTGGGAGCTGGGAAGCTTCGCACTCTAGACTCGCTGCTGGACGGTGAACCTCAGACCCCCATCATCGTCCTACGGTACATACAACTGACACACTACTACAACGACATGCCCCACAAGGATCGCTTACACCGGAACCTATCTTGGTTCGAAAACCTCTGCTACGAGGGCGACCCCCTGGACCACGCAATCTCGGTACTTTACCAGAACCTTATTACGGCCGACATACCCACCACCGGTACATTCCAACGACAATGGGAAGAGCAACTGGGAATGACCTTCACAACCCCTCAATGGGATAAGGCACTCATCTGGCAACAGAAGAGCTCTATGAGCTCGCATTATCAAGAGGTAAATTATAAGTTGATCTCATCGTGGTACAGAACACCGACGAGACTGCACCAGATCTTCCCATCCATCTCTCCTACCTGTTGGCGCTGCAATACGGACAGGGGCACTATGGCCCACATCTGGTGGTCGTGTAGAGTCATCACCGCATACTGGACAATGATAAGAGACGAGATAGCGTCTATCTTGGGGGACGTAGTAGACTGGAATGCAGGGCTAGCGTTACTCCATATCTCGACGCAACCAACCCCGGTATATAAGAAATCGATACTCCGGCACCTCCTGAACGCAGCTAAAGCTTCCATTCCGGTACACTGGAAGACTACTAAGATACCCACTAAGGAGGAATGGATACAACGAGTCGAGGATATACAAGCAGCTGAAGCGGCGCATGCCTCCCTAACGGACCGTGGAACTAAACACGCAGAGATGTGGTTCCCATGGTTCCAATATATATCGCGATACCGGTTAGACAATGGTACTGCCGGGGCAGCGGAGGGAACGTCTGCGGGGATGGGTCCCTCACAATAATAGACCGCGACCAACCCTAACCCTCTCCCCCCCCCCCCTCTACCCCGCCTTCTCGCCTTGCCACTTTCCAATCGCAATTTAGTAAAACATGCCTGTGAGGTGCCAGTATGGGGGAACTCGGGAGCGGAGAGGACGGTGGTGGAACACCTGCACAACAATGCATACTACCAGTTCTTAACTCATAGCACACGAGGCGTTATGCCACTACTACCTATCCCCAAAGCCTATTTCCTAAAGTCTCAAGTTACACACTGATCGCTACACTGCATACCATAACACACAGAAATACCATGTCCAACCATGGTCCCTACACCTCCCTCCCCCCCCCCCTCCCCCTGCCCACCCACCCCCCCCCCCCTCCCCCCCGTCCTCCCTAATAACCCGAACACGGGCACTGATGCTTATAATCTCGAAATACCTGCACCATAGCATAAAGAACATAACCTTCTCCATCACGACCTTAATATCACACACTGCGCAATTACGCAGTAGATAGGAAGGAGACAATCACCCACTTAACACGCACTAGACCCCTTCAATCCGTACATGACCTCAGAATAGGGGGACTAGGTTACAGCAGAAAGATACGTCGACGAACCTACACCTCAAAATGCGACTGAACACATCCACGACCCATGCACCACTACACCCGAGCACTGACGGACCCGAGACTGGACCGCCTTGGGAGAGAAATCTGAATACCGACCTTAGACGGAAAGGTTACACCTGCTTTCTGCCGACAGGCCAGGGGAAATGGCATTCACTGCTCCCCCGTGGGGTGATCTTGTTGAGATCATCAGCGAGACCTAGGATAAGGCCACTTTCACAAACCCAATCGCCATAGCTCGGTCTCGCGGGCAATGGCGGGTAAAAAGACAGGGCTACCTGATCTATCCAAATTATTAATTATAGAACACCAAGTGGACCCTCCTATACTATATCCTTCATTTGAACGATGGAATTATTCTTAACTGCACTTGCAGGTATAAACAGACTGTGCTTTAATGTTAACCATGTGCCATACCCTTACCTTTAAATTTTCGATCTTACTATTCATTGTGATATAAATACATAAAAAATGTTCTTACATATATGAAGATAAACAATGACGAGAATACAAAAAAAAAAAAAAAAAAAACGAGGCAAAGACCAATCATACATGCGAACTGTTAAGTTGTAATATTGATGTTAGCAAACTCATGGTTCAGATGCACCGTTGATTTATTCATGTTAAATTTTAAACATATTGATATTGTCGATACAACATAAGTCATGTTACGCTGATATTCTTTCCTCAATAAAGATTTGCAAAAAAAAAAAAAACAAATGCATGTATATTGTTATCCTAAATGTTATACCCTGACGTTTATGTTATACACAAAGTCTAACACAAAGTTGCCTGTGGAAAAATAAAGAATTAAAAAAAATGCAACTAGAAATGTCTACATTTGTGCATAATAGTCACACATAGTAAGTACAGTTGAGTTATACCAAGTATCTGCACTATGCAAGACATAGCACATAGCATTTGTAGTGTACTCGTGCATCCTCCCACTTTTGGCGTTAGAATGCAGACATGAAATTTGGCCTACAAATGTTACTGTAGATCAGAGATCTACTGTACTACAGATGCAGAACTACAACTTCCGTGTTTCTTTACCACCTAAACGGATGGCAAAGAATCATAGGAGTTGAAGTTCTGCAACAGTTGGGGATCTACATCCTGGCCATCCCGTTACAAATTGTAAAAAGAGAGACTGTGATTTACAGTCTCTATGCACAGATGCAGAGGGACATGATGGTGCCATGAGAGAGAATTAACTTTGCCTCTATGGTGAACGTACTAGTGCTAAAGTAGGAGGAAATGTAAATGGATCCTTATGGCTTAAACTTAATTTATGTTCCATATAATGTTGGCATTGGTATACATGTATTTGAGAGCGAAGGGGTTAAATACACTGAAGTGCACAGTACTTAGACTGTCCTGTTTTAGAGACAAACTTGATCTTGTGGACATAAATTGTGAATGTAAGACATTGTTAAGAACTTTTCTGTCAAAAGGAATAGATTAAAAAAATAACCCAGGGCCCGTGGCAGTCAGAGGCCTGAATGCATTGACAGGGCATCGGATCTCGTATCTGGCCCAGCATTATTTATTGTGCTTTATTCCAGCGATAGTTGCGGGCCCTGCCTGTGTGGGGCTTGCAAGCTATCGCAGTATCACCTCCCAACTCTTCCCCCGCAGTGAGAGACCTGGCAACATGCGTGTTCTCCCCTCTCAGGTCTCTTCAGTCTCCCTGCATGGTGCAGTGCAGGCACTCTGTGTGGGATGAGCAGAGGAGAAAGGATGTAACATCACACCCTCTGCACTCATTCCACACATGCAGAGCGGCCTTAACACATCTACAAGAGCATCAGCACCTGGGAGACAGAGAGCTGATTAAATGCATCCAGGAGGATACAGACACACAAAAGGCAGTTGTGGAGACAAATGGGGTGACATGGGACATAGATATGTGAGGCTATGGCTGTAAATAGGGTGAGGTGGGAGAGAGAAATGTGGGTCTGTGGGTGTAAATAGGGTGAGATGGAAGAGATAAATGTGGGTCTGGGTGTAAACAGGGTGAGATAGGAGAGAGAAATGTGGGTCTTTGGCTGTAAATAGGGTGAGGTGGGAGAGAGAAATGTGGATCTGCGGGTGTAAATAGGGTGAGGTGGGAGAGAGAAATGTGGATCTGCGGGTGTAAATTGGGTGAGGTGGGACAGATAAATGTGTGGGGAAATATGGTGAAGAGGGGGAGAGAAATGTGGGTCTATATGCAGAAATAGGGTGAGGTGGGACAGAGATATGTGACGCAATATGTAGATATAGGGTGAGATGGGACAGAGACACATGTGGTGGGTGGAGGAAGCACAAGTGGAGATGGAGCAAAGGTACAGTTGGGGTGAGTGTGATGTGAAAACCAATAGAAGGTGACTGAGAAAAAGGAAAGGAGAGACAGATTACACATTAGGGAAGATAGAGAGTCAGAGACTCATAATGAAACCAAAATCACATTCAAAAGAAAAAAATGGCATGCAAACACACCACTGAAGTCATGCACATGGTGATACACTGTCTCTGTGTTTTCACAGACTGATAATCTACAGGCATACAGTTTTGCATTCACACACATACTGACACTACTCACAAACAGAGTACTACAATCACACACTGATACTGACTGCTCAAATAAATACAAGAAGATTCTGAACATTAATACACACACACATTCACACACCAAATTAATTTGCACACACCGCTTCTTCCACACAAATACATTTTAGATCCCTTCATTTACATAGACAGAAACACTACACACAAATACACTCCTAGGCATACTGACAATTCATACAAATATACCCCTTCACATGCCATAATTCCCTATAAATAAAACCTTGCATTCACAGATGTTTTACATTCTAATAAAATACTGCCTGTTTTTATACACGTACACTACGTGCATATAATCTCCTGCATTTTATACTCCCTGGCACCACACAAAATATTCTATGGGTTTCACACATATCAGCATTACTCAAATGCATACTTTGACTCATACAATTGTACTTTGAGACTACAGAAATACAAGACTGCGTTAATATTCTTGCAGTAGACAAAATTCATCCCTCCATTTACACACAGTTTTCCACTACACTCAAATATATCCTTTAATTCACACATATTGATATTCTACAAACACACATACATTCATACTGGCACAATATGCAGAAACGTCCACTCACACTGATTTTAAATGCTCAAATGCAAACATGCATTGATAAACATTATATGCTTTTAAAGTTATACACAACATAATATGAAAGTTATATTTAAAATTGATCAAATACAAAGATATTAGCCTTCAAAGGGCACAGGACCTAATTTTGCCAGGGGGCCCAAATGGCTTTCAGTCCGTCCCTGGCTGCGACTGTCCAAATCGCTCTTACATCCTCAACCTCTAACCATGCAAATTATCATCAGCAATGTAGTATAAAGGAAGACCATCTGCTCTCTACATTCTGCCTACTAGCTTTAAATTGATAAACGTCTTCTGGAACAGATGTTCCCTGTTTGAAACCCATCCAGTTATTACCTTAGATGCTATGATGAGTGAAATATTTCTTTTATATCTGGCACTTACTAGTTGCTCTTGTTTTTCTTTATATCTTCAATTACAAAGTCTCTAGCTGGTAGTAACAATATTCATTTAATTAATTCCTATTTGAGGGACTTGCCTGACAACCCAGGCAGAAAGTCCAGAGAATATGGTTAGCAAGTCTTATATTTAACCCTGTAACTTTCCAAGACACCATAAAACCTGTACATAGGGGGGTTACTGTTTTACTCGGGTGACTTTGCTGAACACAAATTGTAGTGTTTCAAAACCATAAAGCATTTCACAACGATGATATTGTCTGTAAAAGTGCAGTTTTTTGCATTTTTCACACACAAACGGCCCTTGCACTGACGATATAATTGTTGTGATAAGTTGTAATGTTTGGAAACACTAATATTTGTGTTCTAGCGTATAACAGTACCCACCATGTTTTATGGTGTTTTCAAAAGTTACAGAGTGTAATATAAGACTTGCATTTCCATTTTTTCACATTCAAATTCACCAGATTGGTCATGTTGCCTTTGAGACCGTATGGTAGTCCAGGAATGAGAATTACCCACATGATGGCATACCATTTGCAAAAGTAGACAACCCAAGGTATTGCAAATGGGGTATGTCCAGTCTTTTTTAATTGCCACAAACACTGGCTAAAATTAGCATTTAAATTTGTTTTTTTGCTTTTTCACACACATACAAATTAAATTGCTAACTTTGGCCAGTGTTTGTGACTAATTGGCTACTAAAAAGACTGGACATACCCCATTTGTAATACCTTGGGTTGTCTACTTTTGGAAACACTAATTTTCATTCCTGGGCTACCATACAGTCTCAAAGGCAACATAACCAGTCTGGCAAATTTCCATGTGTGTAAACTAAAAAATTTCATGTGCTAAATTTGACCCTGTAACTTTCCAAAACACTGTAACTTGGGGGGAGACTTCACTAAATACAAATATGAGCATTTTATTGCAGTAACAGCTAATAGTATTGTGACATTCACAGTAAAAAATGCCACGCAGAACTAAAGAAATTTAAAAATAAATCTTATTTTTTCACTTTTTAAAAACATTTTATTCATATTAAATAATGTTTAATATATAAACATTTGATGTGACATGGAAGTCCTGCTTCTCCTGAACAAAATGATATGTAATAAGTGTGGGTGCACATAAAATAAAGGAGGCAAATTACGCCTGAACAGACGTATAGTGCAAATTCAAGGTTTTGTTTACATTTTGTTTTGATTACAACTTGTACAACTGGCTCAGTCCTTAAGGTATTAATATGAAATATTTTCCAATTATATTCACTAAAATGATCTTAAATATTTTCAGCAGGAATGTCAAATAATATATTTTTTCTAATAATGTCTGATGCCCTTTTTCAGGAATCTCATAAAACCCCTCTAAAGGAAATTAAATAGAATAAATAATTAAAATAAAGTGTTTATTAAGGTGCATTCTAATATAAACATTTGCTCACGTGTTCAAATTTCTGTCTTCAATAGATTTTTGGAAGATGACAAAGAAGATGAATGTGAAATAAAATATGTTGCCAATCATTCTTATTTCATCATCTAAAATAACAAAGAAGATTATTCCTGATTGCCAATTTTATCCTAAATTTTTCACTGGGTCCAGTCCTCAAATTGTCACAAATAAATAGGGAATCAACCTCACATGCTTCTTTTTTGCTTACAGTGGGTTCTTGTAAGTTGATAACTGAATTTCAAAGTTTGGCCCTAAAAAGTGTAGTTGAAAAATAAACCATTGATCAGTTGTCAATTAACTGCATCTCACTGTCCAATATATAAACCCATCAGGGAACTTTCACGCACTAGCAAATATGCCATTGTAGACTCATTACACAGCATGGGTTTTCTAATGTTAATTTGCTCACAACTTACATTTTATGTGTTTTTCTGTGATCGGGAATTTCTACAAAATAAACTTTCCTAGTGTTTGTGCACAGCTAATTAGAAAGAGTTTATAACATAAATGCTTTACGTGATTTATTTGTCACGTCAATTTAAAGTGCTCCCCGGTGCCCGGTGAAGAAGGCACTGGTCATATTGTTCAGCTATATTCTTGTGGATTAAAATGGAAGGACTAAACCAATGAATAGAAAAAAATCATATGAAACACATTTTAAAGCAAATTACCGGTAGGCTTCATTTATTTTAATGGCTATACTAATTTTATTCTGCCATGAAAGTAAGTTAATGTATCAGCTAGGTATTATTAGAAAAATGATTTTATGTTGCATCCTCCTCTATAAGTACAAAATGAAAGCACTAACAAGTAAGAAAAGTCCGAAAATTAGGAAAGAAGTTAAAAGGACTGTGGTTTGAGCATTTTCCAAACCTGACTGTGAGTAAATCCAGTGATGATTCAAATGTAAGAAGGTCATATATAATATTGCCATAATTAATTATGTATTTGCAGCAGTTAGGGCTGGGATCTCAAACTCTGGTCACCAGATGTTGCAGAACTACAACTCCCATGAATCTCGGTCCATTTATTGCATTTAACCCCTTAAGGACACATGGCATGTGTGACATGTCACGGTTCCCTTTTATTCCAGAAGTTTGGTCCTTAAGGGGTTAAAGAATTCTGAATCTCAGATTTTAGGGCATTTTCTAAAACGTCAACTAGCCTTTGGTCTAAAGCAGTAACTTTTATAAAATAATTTGTTTGTTTTTTGTTATGGCTTCCACTTGCCCGTACAACTGCCAATTTACCATGGATTAAAGCAGTCTATGTACCGGTAAGTGGAAGACTGCATTAAGTATTAAGAAGCAGCTTCACAGTCAAGGTTATATAATTCATATATATTCCTGACTGACACAATTTCAACCAGATTTGCAATTCTCATTTTTGCTAAATGAAAATCCATTTGAAATGTGGTTAATTTAACTGAATGAGCACACCTCATTTGATACAAATTAGTGTCTGGTTTAAAATCAGTCATTGCCATTTGCAAATAGTGGCCAGTTGTATTAAATTTGAACATTCAGTTGCATGTTTTCACGATTAGGTTCTGAATTTCAGCCATTTGTTGCATTCAGACAGGCTAAGTCCAAACTACATTTGCAGGGTAATTAACTAAGTCTGAATAGCCCCGTATCAAATGGGGCAAAACAATCCATAATAACATTTTAGGAATGGCTTGTAATACTTTTTTTTTTTTTTTATACTATATTTTTTGAGAATAATTAGAATTTAAAAGCAGATACATTTGAGTCCTCTTTATAAGTATGTTTGCAATCTATGCAGCATTTACCCTTTTAAAAGCCCTTGTTTTCCCCCAGTAAATATTTTTTACTATTATTATTATTGGACGTTTTTTTTTTCAGTGTAGTTTTTAATTAGGGACTTCTTAAGATTGGGGGCACCTCTAAACATGATATTAGGTTTATCTAGTAGATTGTTTTTTTTAAATGTCATCCTTTTTTAAAATTCCCAATGGTAAAAGTCTTATTATTAAAAAGTGAAATGATGGGCATAGTAATGTTCTTTCTATCTAGTCATTCAATATCCTTACCCAGCAGGTCAATTTCCCCAGCATTACAATTCTTCTCTTTAAGTTTATTCTTGAGAAAGAAGGCTTGTTCTTGAAAGATGTCTTGGCTTGTGCAATTTCGTCTTAATCTGATAAACTGTCTCTTTGGAGCGCCTTTTAACCATGGGGGATAATAGGAGCCGGTGGAATCTATAAAGGTGTTTGTGAGAAACTTCTTGAAAAAAGTGTTGTGTTTAATTTGTCTTCAATATATATTTCAAGCTCTAGGAACTATACGTGAGTTATACTGGTTAAGGAATTCAACTTGATTCCTTTGCCGTTGTTTTTTTTAAAAAGCTGAAAACTCAAAAAGATCATTGTCTGAACCTTCCAGATAAAAAATAAATTGCCAAAATATCTTATCAGTATAAAATTAGATTTACTTTCCATTTGGGATTAGATTGGCATAGATTGAAAAGATTGGCAGTACCAAGTCTTGTATATAAAATTAGTCATAAAACCAGAAGTAGGTATTCCTTAAAATAATGTCAATTCCTTCTAAAATAAAATGAATCAGCGTTGGTGGAATGCTCTGATCTTCTGCAAGGATTTTTTTAATGGTGACGCATCCAAGGTCATGGTGGAAAACAGAACTAAGGGAATGGGCATCGCTGGTTATTAAAATAAAATAATTTTCCATTTAAAATTACTTAACATTTGTTAAGACTCATACTATCTTTCAGGTTGGATTTCATATTACAAACATATAGCTGAAGGCACATATTTGAATATCTAAATTGATAAATTCTGAGGCTTTCCATGGTGGCCTTTTCTTAGTGAAGTAAGACTTGTCGATTTTAGTATTTTTAATTTACTTAAGATATCTAGTCACTAGCTTTTTGAAGGTCTCACGGCAGCTGGATTTAAAAGTTGGGGGATAAAACATTGATTTTGGTTTTAACTTGGTATATATACTAGAGGAGTTATTTAATAGATTTCTTTGGTTGTTTCCCATAATTTGGTAGGTTTGGTTGGCATAGAACCTTTTCAGAGTTGCTTGTCTTACAAACTTATTTACATTGATAAAAGCAGAAAACTGATAAAAAAAAATTCCGGTTAGGGGCATATTTAAGCCGTTTACTTAGTACTGCAATCTCAGTGGCGCTTATAGTCTTATTTGATAGGCTAAAAACGCCAGATTACGGAGTGGGGTTTTGCTATTTTCTTTTATTCTCTCTTTTCTTTCTTGGTATCTTCTACCACTTCCTCTGGAGTTTTTTTGGAGAATTTGCTACTACATATATCAGTGAGTGGGAACCCCTGCATACCTAAGGGATGGATTACACCATCACATGTACATCATTGAGAGCCAATAGTGGGCATACATAATCAGGACCTGAAGTTTCCCCATTGGATGCATACATTTGGAACTAACTAGCAGCTCCATGAAACTGTGCATTTCTTTTATTTATCACACCACAACTACAACATACTACACTATATTTCGGACGTTATCCTCCTTTCTTTTACACATCGGACCATTTCAATCTGCATAGAAGGACATCCCTAAGGTGCTGCTTTTCTCCCCCCTGTTTTTTTCTACCAATATTTACCTGCGACCAGAAAGGTTTGGGTTGTCCAAGCTGCCTATCTCAAACTCTAAACAAGCGCTAAAAAGCTTATCCTGTGAATTATTTTGCTTTAGATCCATTCCTATAGTTTAAAATATCAATCTGTTTGCCCAATGTTAGCGCTAGCAACTAGCAGGCAAAAAATTGGTGGTGTGAGAGTTAACCATGTTAACCTAGTTAGGTTACACATGAAAAAATAAAGTTTTAGGAAGTTAATATGACCCGCATGGCTTACCATGGAAACCCAACTGCAAAACAGGAACTTTTTAATCGTAGTGGGAATAGTGAGTCTACTAAATTTATTATCAGTTACCAAACCGTTTAAAACATTAAAGGACCACTATAGTGCCAGGAAAACATACTCGTTTTCCTGGCACTATAGTGTCCTGAGGGTGTCCCCACCCTCAGGGTCCCCCTCCCGCCCGGCTCTGGAAAGGGGAAAAGGGGTAAAACTTACCTTTTTCCAGCGCTGGGCGGGGAGCTCTCTGCCTCCGATCCTCCTCCGTTCCGCCCCGTCGGCTGAATGCACACGCGCGGCAAGAGCTGCGCGCGCATTCAGCCGGTCGCATGGGAAAGCATTTACAATGCTTTCCTATGGACGCTTGCGTGCTCTCACTGTGATTTTCACAGTGAGAATCACGCAAGCGCCTCTAGCGGCTGTCAATGAGACAGCCACTAGAGGATTTGGGGGAAGGCTTTAACCCATTTATAAACATAGCAGTTTCTCTGAAACTGCTATGTTAATAAAAAAAAATGGGTTAACCCTAGCTGGACCTGGCACCCACACCACTTAATTAAGCTGAAGTGGTCTGGGTGCCTAGAGTGGTCCTTTAATAGTTTTATAATTTATGTTTAGTGTCAGTTCCCAAATTATATTTTTTATATCGATTGCCCCCTTTTTTATGACACGTTCTTTAAATTTAGAGAAAGAAGAAAGTTACTTTGAAAGTGACAAAGCTCAGAAAGTTCAGCAGTGCATTTGGAACTTAGTACAGTACGGTGAAGAATGGAGCAGGATTGGATAGGCTGACAATCAATACTCATAGGTTAATATGTAAGTAAAACTTTTGGTTTCAGATTTATAAGAGGGCCAATAATCTAAATAGGAAGTGAAACGATCTAAAAATGAACACAAATATGCATTTCCAACATCAGTGTTCCTTTTAAGTCCTTTCAAAGCCGCAGTAGAGATTATGCAAAGCTTGTGAATATTGAAAGCGTTCAGCATGTGTTGCTTTTTCTGACAGCAGGATCATAATTCATAGTGTAAGCTGTTTATATTTTTGCTGATAAAGTACAATATCTTCCAGACACCTTTTTTTTTTTTCTTGGATGACTCAACTTTTCTTTTCTAAAGCCTTACATCACGCATGCATTGTACATCTGTGTTTAATCTACTTAATTAATGAAGTGGTTTGCATTGTTTTACCCAATAAACATGCAAATTAAGATACCAAAACAATGATTCATTAATTGGAAAAACATTTCTGGTAAATTAAAGATAGAGCTAACACTGAGAATAACTGCTACTGCAAATTGAATTCCAGTGAATTTAAAAAAAAAAAAGAGGGCTCTTTTTGATAGGTATCAGGGTTAAAATGTTTTGGGAAAAATAAAATCTATTAGAGAATGTGTTAGATAAGGCTGCATCCTCCTCTGTCACGTGAAACGATTGCACATGCAAGTGTGGCATCGCTGTGAACAAACAATGTCACATCAATTACTTTAGGTGCTGAATGAACATAGAGAAGCAAGTAACCTCCATTTGCGTCATTAAGGGTGAGAGAATGAACTATTGCTGTAAAACTGTTCTAGCTATGAAAATGACAAGTTCTAGCACCGCAGGCTGTTCTCGCTCTAAATTTAGTGTATCTGCAGATTACAATCTTGCCGTAAATGTCAGGGTTTAGAGAATTGCTATAAAATAAAATGGTTTAACTTATCTAATGCTTTAGAATAAACAATTTAATTTTACTCTTAAAAGTGTACATTTTATAACCCACTCAACTTGGGTTTAAGTTAAAGAGCATTAAATTACAACTATACACTATGCTAACAGCTTTGCTACCAAATGATGTTTAAATAATGCAATATAAATATATAAACACCAGGAAAAACAGATAGCTTGAGGGCTGGTTGGTGTTTCCACCTTCCAATCCTCTAGCTCGAGTGCAGCGCTATACAGATTTTAAAAATTGGTATATATAACTCACCCCTCTCAATTTGCCTTGTTTAGGGGGTATACACAGAAAACAAAAGAATATATACAAAATAATTGTGCAGTATTATTATATATAGTCCGTGATTGATTATTTGTGTGAGATTAAAATTACTCACATTTTGAGTAATGTGAGTAATTTTAATCTAACACAAATAATCAATCACGGACTATATATAATAATACTGCACAATTATTTTGTATATATTCTTTTGTTTTCTGTGTATACCCCCTAAACAAGGCAAATTGAGAGGGGTGAGTTATATATACCAATTTTTAAAATCTGTATAGCGCTGCACTCGAGCTAGAGGATTGGAAGGTGGAAACACCAACCAGCCCTCAAGCTATCTGTTTTTCCTGGTGTTTGTTGTCTTAAAGTGGGATATTGGGAGTACCCACGGTGTGTCTGTAGCAGCTAAAAATGACACTATATCAACTATAATAAGCGCCAACTATAACCACACCGGTTTGTGTCCATATTTCTTAATAAAAATATATAGTCTCTCCTCCACCTGTCAATCAATCTTAGTCTTCACACACTAGATCTCTCTATCCCAGAAGCACACAGGTCTAATCCAAGGACTAAATGACAGTTCTCCTTGTCGCTGTTCTACTCCCCCAGAAAGTATTTCACATGCTTGCAGGGGGAGTATAGGGCATTCTGGTGCTAATGTTCTGTCAGTGTAAATAGCATGCTGGCGTCATCAGTAAGGATTGCCCTGGTTGTAGAAGTATCCCTAGCAAGACCAATACAACAAGGAGTAGGCATCAGTGGAGGGTGGGTGTTACACCCATAGATCGTCTGTGAATGGCAGACCTGGAGAAAAGGGCAGCAAATAAGTAATACCATGAATAATGATATCATGTATCTTAATGCTAAATTCTATATCTACTGTCTTGGAAGCTCTTATAGCTAACATGGAAACTGGAGTTTCTCTTAGCATGTCACAATAGTGGGTCCTGTAATTACATTGTAGCACAAGTCGGCAGAACGAGTTATACAATGTATTGAGTTTATTAAAGTGGATTTGCGGTGCAGGTGCATATACTACATCTCCATAATCAATGATGGAATCAGCATTTGCTGTACATGAGTATTTTGTGGTATCGTGTATGATACCTATGAATGTGGGCTGTGTATGGGGGTTGCTTGTAGAATGGTGTGTGTGGATGGTTGTCACATAGTGTGTTTGGTAGTGTGTGTGTGTGTGGGGGGGGGCTGTTTGGGTTATTGCATGTGAGAGGCTGCATGTGGCGTTGTGTGCATGTATGTGGATTGTCAGTGGTGTTGAGTTTGTGCGGATTGTGTGTTGTGTTTGTGTGTGGGCTGTTCGTATTATTTGAATCAGGGTAGGGTTATTCTGCATTTCTGTGTATATCTAGCAGTGTGGGTGGCTTCCCTGGGTTCCAGTGGGGACCAGGCTGGCCAGTTACATGTCAAGGCCAGGAGCTGCTACAGCAGCTGCGGGCTGCTCTACTCCAGTGTGGATTCCCATTCACAAGTGCTGGAATGAAGTGATCTGCAATGCATACATTTAGGATTGTCCTTCACCACCTTTTTGTATTAGCAGATTTATTAAGTTTCCCTGGGACTCCTGATAGGACAGAGCCTGTTTGGAACTAGCAGCCTTGAGTGCCGTGCATTTCACACGTGCCGTAGGTTGCCTACCTCTGTGTTAGACACTAAACCATTCAAACCAAATACGAACCTTACTCTTAAAACTGCAGCTTACCTGGCGTTTTACGGGTTTTTATGACCTAACGAATTTACAACCGATAATACCACATCCTGTCAGGATTACCTAAAAATATAAAATCTAAACAA
The DNA here is from genome assembly GCF_036172605.1 of Pelobates fuscus. Taxonomy (NCBI): domain Eukaryota; kingdom Metazoa; phylum Chordata; class Amphibia; order Anura; family Pelobatidae; genus Pelobates; species Pelobates fuscus. Next base: position 132,683,009 of record NC_086321.1, read on the forward strand.
GCACTCAGATCACTACGTTTTCTCTATCATTCATACTAAAACTGATCAATCAGGACCACCAACGGAGATAAGTTACTATCCTACAGACAACAAATGGTGCCCGGTAAAAATGCTAGACCTTTATAGCTTATCACTCACTGGCCTAAACCCTAATTTGTCCCTATTTTTACTATAGGGCAAACCACTTACTACAGCTAAATTTATAATGTACATCAGAACCATCTTAACTAAGCGGTGACTCAACCCCAATGCCTTTACAGGACACTCATTCAGAATCGGTCCGGCATCAGACATGTCCCTGCTCACATCATCAAAAGATTATGTTGCTGGAAATCCGCAGTTAATTCTAGCTACATACCACAACCAGAACTAGAGTTGATACAAGCCTTAAGGAATCTTGCAATGTAAAGATATGTAATAAAGTTGTATTCATTCAATTTTTTGCCCTCTTTTATTTGCACACCACAACCGACTTGTTCATATATCTAATTTGTCATAAATACGGCTTTTGTCCCCAACTACAAATTATATATTATACACACACACAACCACAGATATACACACACACACAGACATACACCTATTGCATACGTATATAAATGTGTATGTGTTTGGTTGATAACTCCCTTATTTGGTGTTCTTAAATATTGTTATCCCACATAAGGATAACAAATAAGGGAGTTATCTACTAAACAACTGAAAGATTAAAATTAAGAAAAGGGCTTTTTCAATTTTGATCTTTTAGCTGTTTAGTAGATAATTCTCTCAATTGGTGCCCTTATGTGAGATTTCCATTTTTAAAGATACTAAATCAGGGTGTTTAGCAGATAACCTTATTTGGTGTCCTTAAATATGGCAATTCCACATGAGGATAGCAAATAGGGGAGTTATTTGATAAATAAAGATCGAAGTTAAGAGGTGTCAGTCAGCCCACAACAAGAAATCTGGGTGGCTAATGGGAATTCTATGCAAATGTGTTGACTGATGCCAACATGACAGCATGCTGGCATCAGGCAGCCAGAGAGGAGGGGGCCATGGATCAGTTTCGCAACGGGGCCCCATGGATTGTGTGTACACCACTGCCTGTAGTGTACCTTTAAAACAAAAGAAAATCAGAATTCTTTTAAATATTTCATGAAAGTATTATTATATTTAAAATAATTTTGAGATGACAGTTGTCGTTTAAATTTATGTTCAGCTATCATCTATATATCATCTCGCGGCCATTACTCTATCCTAATTCTCCTTGATCTTTCTGCTGCCGTTGACACTTTCACTTGATCATCAACAGCTTCTTCGCATTCTGATACAAAAAAGCAAAATTATAAAACCTGTATAAAACAGTGAACCAAAAAATACACACCAAATATAGACCCTATCAAGGAACATGAGAAGAGGGTGCTATTTTGTGTTTGGCATCTTCACCCTCTTCTCATGTTCCTTGATACGGTCTATATTTGGTATGTATTTTTTGGTTCACTGTTTTATACAGGTTTTATAATATTGCTTTTTTTCATCAGTGGTTATACCACCCAATGTGGATTATTTAGATCAGAATTTTCTTTTTTTTAAATCTCTTTTTCTTTTGCCCTAGTTATCGCTTGCATATTGGGGAGATATGTCTGAGTTTATTGACACTCTAAGATGTCCTTGTTGATACCTGTTATACGTGTTCCTGTACAATAAAGTTTTTTGCATTTGTATTGGTTGTGCTCCTCCTTTTAGTATTATACGATTATATTATCAGCCCTTTGGAAATGGGGCTTTTGGAGTGAGCACCCTTATCTGTATTCGTTTCCTTTGTCCAGTGTTAATGGCTATTAATCAGGTGTGCCCATCTCTCTTGTTAATACCTGTACGTCCAGTTGTCTGGTTACAATTACATGTTTGTTAGTCCACCCATTGTACAGTGCTACGGAATCTGATAGCGCTATATAAATAATAAAATAATAATAATAATATGTAGATTGTCTTTGAAATTGCTGTATTTTCCCTTGCTAGGACACTGGTGGCATCCACTGTGTTCAAACTGGATGTACCTTATAAACATCATAAACTAAATAAAAATGTGCCCCTTTTCTTCCACTGTCAGTCAGTTGAATGCATGGTGGTCTATTCCATCAATCAAGTGACAAAATAGCCATTATTAGGACTATAGATATATGGAATATAGGAAGCAGCAGATGCCATTTCATTCGAACACTGATGTGAATGAAACAGTGATGTTGGCATAATTTGAGGACATGTACCTAAACAGGGCCAATTTCACTTTCATACAGTGAAGGTGTGCTATAATCAGAAACAGGGCTTTTCTGCAGCCCAGGTCAGCCCTCCGTAGAAACTCCCCTGCACATTGACTATATAGGACAGGAGGTGAAGAAGAGGGCTCTACGTGTTTGAGTTACTGTGTGTAATCTTATGATGGCATTGATTTATCTCATACTGCATGTAAGTGTTTGTGCAAGGTAAAAAAAAAAAGGTGCTATTTAGAAAAGTGTATTGTTGTATCTTGAGAAGCTGGACATGCGATTCTCACCACTTCATACAAATATAGAATTGATGTGAATAATGGTAGATCAGAGCTGCCAGATATCCCACCTTGTCCTTCTAGTTTAATCTCTGTTCTATTCTATATTCTATTTTATATTCCTATGAACGTCTGGATTGAAGAATGTTTAAGATAGGTCTCAACCTTTGGAAGGCAATGTGCCTTCCTTCACAAACGCTATTGCTGCATCGCATCTGCCTGAAAAAGATACATTTAGGCATGCCACTATAAATCTATAATTTAGCACAAAAATAGCTTGAAAAGTCAGAGAATTACAGGCTGTTCTTAAAATAAACCTGAAGGTAGAAGAGAAGTAGAAAAGGACACTTTGCTGTGACATGATGGCACTAATTATTATATAAATGATTTCCCAGCCTGTCCTTTCCAAGTCTTTAAAGCCTTTCAGCTGTTTCTTGATTCAGATGCAGATGCAGTCTGCATGTTCAAGTCTGTTTAAAATGCATTTAACTAAACATAGCTAGCACAAGTCTAGACAGCAAACATCTTTCTGCACAAGATACAATGAATGCTTGATGATACAAGGGCACACTGTGACAAAGAGAAATGTTATATTGCTATCACAGCAATCATTTGTTAATATCTATGTTATTTTAATTAAAGAGATATAGAGATGATACCTCTGAACATGTTCTGAGATATCACCGATCAAGGGAGGTATTGATTCTAGAATTACGGCTGCTAGCACTACTTTGAGGTATCTAGAAATGTCCAAGAAGGTAGTTTTTTTTTTTTTTTCAATCATAGTCAATGAATAGTGATAGGCCTCTTAAACATGTAGGCCCTGAGGTTCTATGAGATTCCATAAAACAACTGCAATGTGGTATGACAATGCTGTCTAATAGCAGTATATAGAAGGAATGAAGAATGAGTGAAACATGAAATTGTGTTTACACGTGCTTATTTTTGGTTTGGATGGCTCTGTCTACTGTTTAGAAGTTAACTGTGTAAGAAGTACATTACTCACCCCATCTAGCAATACTATATATTCCCAATACAGAGAAGTCTTGCCTTTACGTTTAGGTACATCTTCAGAAAGATTAAAACGTAACAGAGCAATTGTCAACTATCAGCGTTCTCATCTGTCAAACTAGTCAGTGCTACTCACAATTGAAAAAAAAACCAAAACCATAAAATAAAATAATGCTGTGCTAAATGTTACATACAATGTGACATAAAAATATAACATTTCCAATGTGCATGAAAGTAAAAAAAAAAAATAAATCCATTAAAACCCCTTTGAAAACAAATTCACTTTTATCAGAGCCACAAAATCTGGCTCTGAATGAATAGATATTTATGGAGAGGGATCTCAGAATCCCAGGTCCTTCGAATGTGCTGTCATATAGCAAGGGAAAAAAAGGCAGGAAAAAAACATCAATAGGGTCATATTGTACAATATATATTAACATATCAACAGTTAAAAACTCTTACTTCAGAATAAAAAGATCTGGTTCGCCGTTTGTGACACGTTATACTTATTAAGCTCACGTGATCGGAGTGAAGCGCGTCGCAAATGGAGCGTATTGCACTATTTTATGCTTTTTTTGTGTTCTGTGCAGTTTATGTTTTGGTGTCTGCAGCTGTGTCACGTTTGTTGATTTAGATTTCAAGTGCCTTGCACACATTTTGAAGTTTATTTTGGTTTCTTCTCACAAATTGATGAAAAATAATATATGTTCCATATTACGCTTTGGTTTTGCTTGTCCTGTAGACTCTGCATTCACTATACACAGACACTGTGTCTAATACACACACTACATCCACTACAGACACTGCATCCACTAAACACATTTCATCTAGTACATACAAACACTACATCCACTACACAAACACACACTACATCACTGTACACACACTACATCCACTACTCAAACACTCTCTGCATTCACTACACATTAACACTCTGCATTCACTACACTAACACACACTCTGCCAGGGGGGGCCAGACTTTGTGCTTTGTCAGGGGCCCCAAAATTTCTGATGGCAGCCCTGGTCCTGTTCCTCGTCCTTAGTGATCTCTCTGAAGGTATGTTCTTCCCCCCAGCCACATACAACACCACAGGTACCAGATAGGTGACAACGAGCACCCTGGGATGCCAGTTGTGGTTGGTCTTCCTCCTCCTCCTCAAAGCCACATTCCTCCTCTGACTCCTCTTCCTCACAATCCTCTTCCAGCGTTGTCGCAGGTCCAGCAAGCGATGCTGATAAGGCTGTTTCTGGTGGTGATGGTGACCACAACTCTTCCTCTTCACGCTCATCTACGGCCTGATCCAGCACTCTTCGCAGGGCACGCTCCAGGAAGAAAACAAATGGTATGATGTCGCTGATGGTGCCTTCGGTGCGACTGACTAGGTTTGTCACCTCCTCAAAAGGACGCATGCGCCTACAGGCATTGCGCATGAGCGTCCAGTAACGTGGCAATAAAAATTCCCAGCTCCCCAGAGGCTGTCCTAACACCCCGGTCATACAAATATTCATTAACGGCTTTTTCTTGTTGGAGCAGGCGGTCGAACATTAGGAGTGTTGAATTCCAACGTGTCGGGCTGTCGCAAATGAAGCGCCTCACTGGCATGTTGTTTCGCCGCTGGATATCTGCAAAGTGCGCCATGGCCGTGTAGGAACGCCTGAAATGGCCACACACCTTCCTGGCCTGCTTCAGGACGTCCTGTAAGCCTGTGTAGTTATGCACAAAGCGTTGTACGATCGGATTACACACATGTGCCATGCACGGCACATGTGTCAACTTGCCCAACTTCAATGACGCCAACAAATTTGTTCCGTTGTCACAAACCACATTGCAGATATCCAGTTGCTGCGGAGTCAGCCACTTTTCCACCTGTGCGTTCAGGGCGGACAGGAGTGCTTGTCCGGTGTAGTGATGTACCGCCGGCGGACAGTTCCCGGCGAAATTAGCTTGTTCGCGTTCGACGCGGCGGGCGGACACATGCGCAGTTCGATCCGCCCCCTATTCGTCATCATTGGGCAAACTTTGACCCTGTGCCTCTCGGTCAGCAGACACATTACAGCCAATCAGCAGCACTCCCTCCCTTCCACACCCTCCAACCTCCCTCCCAGCATCCATTTTCGATTCATTCGGAAGATGCATGCTTAGTGAGAGGAGGGAAAGTTTAGCTGCTGCTGATTACATAGGGAAATTGATAGCTAGGCTAGGGTATTCAGTGTCCACTACAATCCTGAAGGACTCATCTGATCTCTGCTCTAAGGACAGCACTCCAAAAAGCCCTTTTTAGGGCTAGAACATCAGGCTGCTTTTTTTTTTCCTGTGTAATGTAATTGCAGGTGCCTGCCTGCCAGCCTGTGTGTCAGGCTCACAGCATATAGTGTGCCCACTTGCCCAGTGCCACCACTCATATCTGTTTTAACAATCGGTTAAGCTTTACATTTAAAATAAATATTTTTTTTTCACTGTAATAGAAGAGCAGTTGCCTGCCTGCCAGCTTCTGTGTGAGGTTGGATGCCTTGCCCATTTGCACAGTCAGTGCCACCACTCATATCTGTTTTAACAATTGGTTAAGCTTTAGATTTAAAATAAATAATTTTTTTTCACTGTAATAGAAGAGCAGTTGCCTGCCTGCCAGCTTCTGTGTGAGGTTGGATGCCTTGCCCATTTGCACAGTCAGTGCCACCACTCATATCTGTTTTAACAATTGGTTAAGCTTTCGATTTAAAATAAATAATTTTTTTTCACTGTAATAGAAGAGCAGTTAGTTGTCTGCAAGCGTCTGTGTTTCAGGCCTACTTCAGCGTGTGCTCTGCAGACCTGTGCCAGCGTGCTTTGACAGTTGCCAATCATACCTGGTGTCTCTTTAGCGTGCTTTTACAACCAGGGCCGTCTTTAATATGGATTGGACCCTGGGCAAACATTTGCTTGGGCCCCCTGAACCCTGTCGTCCCCTCCCTGGCATGCAATCATGCCCCCCACATAAACGCAGAGGCGGACGTAAAGTAGAGAGGGCTCTGGTGCATGAATTATTTTGGGCAAGAGGGGGCAAAAGGTAGATCCCCATCTGTCATGCAACTCCAACAATGCTTTGACAGCTGGGGCGCTACCATTTTCCCATGCATGCAGGGTTGTATTTAGCACTGAGCAGTATTTGTGTGTTTGAGTGTAAGCATGTTTTTGTATGGAGTATGTTTGTGTGAATGTAGGGGTGTGTTTGTATGTGGAGATGGCATTTAAATGCAAGTATGCATTTATGTGTAGTGTTGGTTTATATATACACTGGTGTGTTTATATATAATTTTTTTGTTTAAAAAAAGAGGTGTGTTTATATGTAGTGTTGAAATTTGAATGCAGGTGTGTATTTGCGTGTAGTGTTGAATGCTGAGATGTATGCACAAATACACATGCACTGTCACAAACACACACACACACTGTGATACACATACACACACAGAAACACTTGCAGATACACAGATATACACAATCATACAGATGCAGCTATACAGACACATTTACACACACTGACACACACACATACAGACACACAACCTGGCACACATGCACACACTGACACATACGCAGATACACTGACAACATACAGATACACAGACACACACAATGACAACATACAGACACACAGATACATAACATGACAAATGCAGATACAAACACTGACACACCTGCAGATACACACATTGGCTACATACAGATACATGCACAGGTATACACACTGGCACACACACAGATACATACATACTGACAACATACAGATACACACTGACACACACACACACAGACACTGTGACAGACATACTGACACTGTGACAGACATACATACTGACACATACACAGACATACTGACTGGCACACCGACATACATACAGACACACAAACTGACACACACAGACATTCTGACATACACACAGACATACATACTGACACACACAGAGACATACAAACTGACACACAGACATATACTGACTGACACATACATACTGACACACTCACAGACATACTGACACACACACAGACATATACTGACTGACACATACATACTGACACACACACAGGCATACATACATACTGACACACACACATACATACTGACACACACAAAGACATACATACTGACACACTCAATTATGTAACTGAGATATAGAATTTTTACGCGGTCTGGGTATTTCAGCCTAAACTTTGCAATTTATTCTCAGTTTACCCCGTTTCCTGGCTTGGTAATTCCGTGTTTCTCATCTGATTGTCAGAAAAACAAACCATTTATAACACAGCAAAGAATGCATTAACATGGAAAGCCTCCAACTCCCCTTATATTTTACTTTATGTGAAACTGTGGCAGTGTGGGGTGACAGTGGTGGTGTGGGGTGACAGTGACATTGTGGGGTGACAGTGGCGGTGAGTTGTGACAGTGGCAGTGTGGGGTAGCGGTGTTGCATTCAACACACACAGACATACTGACACACAGACATACATACATACTGACACACAGACAGACATACTGAAAGACACACATAAATACTGATACACAGACAGACATACTGACACACACAGACAGACATACTGACACACACAGACATACATACTGACACACACAGACAAACTGACACACACACACACACACACAGACATACTGACACACAGACACACACAGACAGACACTCTTCAGTTTCCTACCTTTGAAAGAGGCTTCCTTCCCTGGGGTCCAGTGTGCTGGCTGGGGTAGTTGGGAGTTGGGGGTCTGCTCCCCCTCCTCACTGGATGCTGGCTCAGCAGCCTCCTGCGCGTCCCGATGTCTGTGAGGTGGGAGGAAGTGATTTGCGGACGTCACTTCCTCCCATGCAGCCGTTAAGCAAGGGCCCGGTCGCGCTGTTAAAGGGCCACAGCGCCAACCGGACCCCTGCTGGAACATGCTCACTGGGTGGCCCTAAGGGTATGGGCCACCCGGTGGGCCCCCTTAGTGTGCGGGCCCCGGTGCAGCCGCAATACTAGCACCGCGGGCCCATTAGGTAGGGATATATTTAAAAAAACAACAAATTTTATTGCAGGCAGCGGGGCCCACGGGGCAGCTGCTTTGGGCCCCCCATGAGTAACTGGGCCCAGGGCAGCTGCCCCGTTTGCCCCTCCTTAAAGACGGCCCTGTTTACAACCAAAATTTTGTTTCCACTGTAATAGAAGAGCAGTTGCCTGCCTGCCAGCTTCTGTGTGAGGTTCACATTGGATACTGTGCCTATTAGGCCAGTGCCACCACTCATATCTGTTTTAACAATTGGTTAAGCTTTAGATTTAAAATAAATAAAAAATTTTCACTGTAATAGAAGAGCAGTTGCCTGCCTGCCAGCTTCTGTGTGAGGTTGGATGCCTTGCCCATTTGCACAGTCAGTGCCACCACTCATATCTGTTTTAACAATCGGTTAAGCTTTAGATTTAAAATAAATAATTTTTTTTCACTGTAATAGAAGAGCAGTTGCCGGCCTGCTAGCTTCTGTGTGAGGTTGGATGCCTTGCCCATTTGCACAGTCAGTGCCACCACTCATATCTGTTTTAACAATTGGTTAAGCTTTCGATTTAAAATAAATATTTTTTTTTCACTGTAATAGAAGAGCAGTTAGTTGTCTGCAAGCGTCTGTGTTTCAGGCCTACTTCAGCGTGTGCTCTGCAGACTTGTGCCAGCGTGCTTTGACAGTTGCCAATCATATCTGGTGTCTCTTTAGCGTGCTTTTACAACCAAAATTTTGTTTCCACTGTAATAGAAGAGCAGTTTCCTGCCTGCCAGCTTCTGTGTGAGGTTCACATTGGATACTGTGCCTATTAGCCCAGTGCCACCACTCATATCTGTTTTAACAATTGGTTAAGCTTTAGATTTAAAATAAATATTTTTTTTTCACTGTAATAGAAGAGCAGTTGCCTGCCTGCCAGCTTCTGTGTGAGGTTGGATGCCTTGCCCATTTGCACAGTCAGTGCCACCACTCATATCTGTTTTAACAATCGGTTAAGCTTTAGATTTAAAATAAATAATTTTTTTCACTGTAATAGAAGAGCAGTTGCCTGCCTGCCAGCTTCTGTGTGAGGTTGGATGCCTTGCCCATTTGCACAGTCAGTGCCACCACTCATATCTGTTTTAACAATTGGTTAAGCTTTCGATTTAAAAGAAATAATTTTTTTCACTGTAATAGAAGAGCAGTTAGTTGTCTGCAAGCGTCTGTGTTTCAGGCCTACTTCAGCGTGTGCTCTGCAGACCTGTGCCAGCGTGCTTTGACAGTTGCCAATCATATCTGGTGTCTCTTTAGCGTGCTTTTACAACCAAAATTTTGTTTCCACTGTAATAGAAGAGCAGTTTCCTGCCTGCCAGCTTCTGTGTGAGGTTCACATTGGATACTGTGCCTATTAGCCCAGTGCCACCACTCATATCTGTTTTAACAATTGGTTAAGCTTTAGATTTAAAATAAATAATTTTTTTTCACTGTAATAGAAGAGCAGTTGCCTGCCTGCCAGCTTCTGTGTGAGGTTGGATGCCTTGCCCATTTGCACAGTCAGTGCCACCACTCATATCTGTTTTAACAATCGGTTAAGCTTTAGATTTAAAATAAATAATTTTTTTCACTGTAATAGAAGAGCAGTTGCCTGCCTGCCAGCTTCTGTGTGAGGTTGGATGCCTTGCCCATTTGCACAGTCAGTGCCACCACTCATATCTGTTTTAACAATTGGTTAAGCTTTCGATTTAAAAGAAATATTTTTTTTTCACTGTAATAGAAGAGCAGTTAGTTGTCTGCAAGCGTCTGTGTTTCAGGCCTACTTCAGCGTGTGCTCTGCAGACCTGTGCCAGCGTGCTTTGACAGTTGCCAATCATATCTGGTGTCTCTTTAGCGTGCTTTTACAACCAAAATTTTGTTTCCACTGTAATAGAAGAGCAGTTGCCTGCCTGCCAGCTTCTGTGTGAGGTTCACATTGGATACTGTGCCTATTAGCCCAGTGCCACCACTCATATCTGTTTTAACAATAGGTTAAGCTTTACATTTAAAATAAATATTTTTTTTTCACTGTAATAGAAGAGCAGTTGCCTGCCTGCCAGCTTCTGTGTGAGGTTGGATGCCTTGCCCATTTGCACAGTCAGTGCCACCACTCATATCTGTTTTAACAATTGGTTAAGCTTTAGATTTAAAATAAATAATTTTTTTTCACTGTAATAGAAGAGCAGTTGCCTGCCTGCCAGCTTCTGTGTGAGGTTGGATGCCTTGCCCATTTGCACAGTCAGTGCCACCACTCATATCTGTTTTAACAATTGGTTAAGCTTTCGATTTAAAAGAAATATTTTTTTTTCACTGTAATAGAAGAGCAGTTAGTTGTCTGCAAGCGTCTGTGTTTCAGGCCTACTTCAGCGTGTGCTCTGCAGACCTGTGCCAGTGTGCTTTGACAGTTGCCACTCATATCTTGTGTCTCTATAGCGTGCTTTTACAACCAAAATTTGTTTTTCACTGTTATAGATTGAATAGCAGTTACTTGTCTTCAAGCGGGTGTCTCAGGCCTACAGTGTGTGCTCTGCAGCACTGTTCCAGTGCACATTGCGAATCATATCTGGTGTCTCTATAGCGTGCTTTTACAACCAAAATTTGTTTTTCACTGTTATAGATTGAATAGCAGTTACTTGTCTTCAAGCGGGTGTCTCAGGCCTACTTCAGCGTGTGCTCTGCAGAACTGTGCCAGTGTGCTTTGACAGTTGCCACTCATATCTTGTGTCTCTATAGCGTGCTTTTACAACCAAAATTTGTTTTTCACTGTTATAGATTGAATAGCAGTTACTTGTCTTCAAGCGGGTGTCTCAGGCCTACTTCAGCGTGTGCTCTGCAGACCTGTGCCAGTGTGCTTTGACAGTTGCCACTCATATCTTGTGTCTCTATAGCGTGCTTTTACAACCAAAATTTGTTTTTCACTGTTATAGATTGAATAGCAGTTACTTGTCTTCAAGCGGGTGTCTCAGGCCTACTTCAGCGTGTGCTCTGCAGACCTGTGCCAGTGTGCTTTGACAGTTGCCACTCATATCTTGTGTCTCTATAGCGTGCTTTTACAACCAAAATTTGTTTTTCACTGTTATAGATTGAATAGCAGTTACTTGTCTTCAAGCGGGTGTCTCAGGCCTACAGTGTGTGCTCTGCAGCACTGTTCCAGTGCACATCGCCAATCATATCTGGTGTCTCTATAGCGTGCTTTTAAAAACAAAATTTGTTTTTCACTGTTATAGATTGTTATAGATTGAATAGCAGTTACTTGTTGAGGGACCCTCGTATAAAAAGGCTGAAGGAGAACGACCTGTACTGGGTGTCCACGCTACTAGACCCCCGGAATAAGCAGAAAGTGGCGGAAATGTTACCCAATTACAACAAGTCGGAAAGGATGCAGCATTTGCAAAATAAATGAAAAAGTATGCTTTACACAGCGTATATGGGTGATGTCACAGCACAACGGGAATCTAACAGGGGGAGAGGTGGAAGTCATCCTCCTCCTCCCACGACCACGCCGGCAAGGACAGGACGCTTTAAAGACGTGTTGTTGATGGAGGACATGCGGACCTTTTTAAGTCCTATGCATCGCCACAGCCCTTCGGGATCCACCCTCAGAGAGCGACTCGACCGACAGGTAGCAGACTACCTCACCTTAACTGCAGATATCGACACTCTGAGGAGCGATGAACCCCTTGACTACTGGGTGTGCAGGCTTGACCTGTGGCCTGAGCTATCCCAATTTGCGATAGAACTTCTGGCCTGCCCCGCTTCAAGTGTCCTGTCAGAAAGGACCTTCAGTGCAGCAGGAGGTATTGTCACTGAGAAGAGAAGTCGCCTAGGTCAAAAAAGTCTAGATTACCTCACCTTTATTAAGATGAATGAGGGATGGATCCCGAAGGGACTGACACTGGGCGATACATTCGATTAAAAAAGGCCTGATGAGATGAGCTGCCTTGGGCTAAAAATGGTCCACACGCTGCTGTATTTTAGCTCTGAATGACGTTTGACTTGCGTGACTTATCCGCCACCAACTAGGGTTCAAGCCGCCATGTTTTAGGGCACTTTCTGCCTGTGAAACAAACATCAATTTTTCTGGCCGCTGCTACAGCAGCGGCTGCAGCAATACCAAATTTTTCAGGCATGTGTACATGCCTAATTTTTAGGCCCACTGGTGCAAGTGGACTGATTACAATTACAGGGCCTCTAAAGAGTCCTGTATTGTTATTTGTCGTCACTACCTTACTGCGTCGGGAAGATTTCTTGCACAGGGCGCCCAAAGGCCTAAGGCTGGCCCTGCGCATGGGTCAGTGGCTCTGCACCAGACTTCCCTCCAATTGATCAAAGTTAAAGGATTTCAAGTGGACTGATTACAATCACAGGGCCTCTAAAGAGTCCTGTATTGTTATTTGTCGTCACTACCTTCCCGCGTCGGGAAGATTTCTTGCACAGGGCGCCCAAAGGCCTAAGGCTGGCCCTGCGCATGGGTCAGTGGCTCTGCACCAGACTTCCCTCCAATTGATCAAAGTTAAAGGATTTCAAGTGGACTGATTACAATCACAGGGCCTCTAAAGAGTCCTGTATTGTTATTTGTCGTCACTACCTTCCCGCGTCGGGAAGATTTCTTGCACAGGGCGCCCAAAGGCCTAAGGCTGGCCCTGCGCATGGGTCAGTGGCTCTGCACCAGACGTCCCTCCAATTGATCAAAGTTAAAGGATTTCAAGTGGACTGATTACAATCGCAGGGCCTCTAAAGAGTCCTGTATTGTTATTTGTCGTCACTACCTTCCCGCGTCGGGAAGATTTCTTGCACAGGGCGCCCAAAGGCCTAAGGCTGGCCCTGCGCATGGGTCAGTGGCTCTGCACCAGACTTCCCTCCAATTGATCAAAGTTAAAGGATTTCAAGTGGACTGATTACAATCACAGGGCCTCTAAAGAGTCCTGTATTGTTATTTGTCGTCACTACCTTCCCGCGTCGGGAAGATTTCTTGCACAGGGCGCCCAAAGGCCTAAGGCTGGCCCTGCGCATGGGTCAGTGGCTCTGCACCAGACTTCCCTCCAATTGATCAAAGTTAAAGGATTTCAAGTGGACTGATTACAATTACAGGGCCTCTAAAGAGTCCTGTATTGTTATTTGTCGTCACTACCTTCCCGCGTCGGGTGTGGGTCATTTGCGCCCCTGCTGCCTTCCTTGCATGTGGTAGCTGTTTGTCAGGGATTTGTCAATCCATATCTGCCAAGTGACCCTATGTAGGGGGAACAGTCCCTATTCTGCTCTGTGTCAGTGTGTATCAGGGATCATTAGGATAGGTGTCAATCCATATCTGCCAAGTGACCCTATGTAGGGGGAACAGTCTCTATTCTGCTCTGTGTCAGTGTGTATCAGGGATCATTAGGATAGGTGTCAATCCATATCTGCCAAGTGACCCTATGTAGGAGGAACAGTCCCTATTCTGCTCTGTGTCAGTGTGTATCAGGGATCATTAGGATAGGTGTCAATCCATATCTGCCAAGTGACCCTATGTAGGGGGAACAGTCCCTATTCTGCTCTGTGTCAGTGTGTATCAGGGATCATTAGGACAGGTGTCAATCCATATCTGCCAAGTGACCCTATGTAGGAGGAACAGTCTCTATTCTGCTCTGTGTCAGTGTGTATCAGGGATCATTAGGATAGGTGTCAATCCATATCTGCCAAGTGACCCTATGTAGGGGGAACAGTCTCTATTCTGCTCTGTGTCAGTGTGTATCAGGGATCATTAGGATAGGTGTCAATCCATATCTGCCAAGTGACCCTATGTAGGAGGAACAGTCCCTATTCTGCTCTGTGTCAGTGTGTATCAGGGATCATTAGGATAGGTGTCAATCCATATCTGCCAAGTGACCCTATGTAGGGGGAACAGTCTCTATTCTGCTCTGTGTCAGTGTGTATCAGGGATCATTAGGACAGGTGTCAATCCATATCTGCCAAGTGACCCTATGTAGGAGGAACAGTCCCTATTCTGCTCTGTGTCAGTGTGTATCAGGGATCATTAGGATAGGTGTCAATCCATATCTGCCAAGTGACCCTATGTAGGGGGAACAGTCTCTATTCTGCTCTGTGTCAGTGTGTATCAGGGATCATTAGGATAGGTGTCAATCCATATCTGCCAAGTGACCCTATGTAGGAGGAACAGTCCCTATTCTGCTCTGTGTCAGTGTGTATCAGGGATCATTAGGATAGGTGTCAATCCATATCTGCCAAGTGACCCTATGTAGGGGGAACAGTCCCTATTCTGCTCTGTGTCAGTGTGTATCAGGGATCATTAGGACAGGTGTCAATCCATATCTGCCAAGTGACCCTATGTAGGAGGAACAGTCTCTATTCTGCTCTGTGTCAGTGTGTATCAGGGATCATTAGGATAGGTGTCAATCCATATCTGCCAAGTGACCCTATGTAGGGGGAACAGTCCCTATTCTGCTCTGTGTCAGTGTGTATCAGGGGTTTTGAGGACATGTGTCAATCCATATCTGCCAAGTGACCCTATGTAGGAGGAACAGTCCCTATTCTGCTCTGTGTCAGTGTGTATCAGGGATCATTAGGACAGGTGTCAATCCATATCTGCCAAGTGACCCTATGTAGGAGGAACAGTCTCTATTCTGCTCTGTGTCAGTGTGTATCAGGGATCATTAGGATAGGTGTCAATCCATATCTGCCAAGTGACCCTATGTAGGGGGAACAGTCCCTATTCTGCTCTGTGTCAGTGTGTATCAGGGGTTTTGAGGACATGTGTCAATCCATATCTGCCAAGTGACCCTATGTAGGGGGAACAGTCTCTATTCTGCTCTGTGTCAGTGTGTATCAGGGCTGGGCTTTGAGGACAGGTGTCAATGTTAGGTGATTTCTGCCCTTTATGGATTAAAAGCAGACTCTGCATCAACTGTGCAATTTTCCATGGGAGTTTTGCCATGGATCCCCCTCCGGCATGCCACAGTCCAGGTGTTAGTCCCCTTGAAACAACTTTTCCATCACTTTTGGGGCCAGAAAGAGTCCCTGTTGTTTTTAAAATTCGCCTGCCCATTGAAGTCAATGGCGGTTCGCCGGTTCGCGAACATTTGCGGAAGTTCGCGTTCGCCGTTCGCGAAACGAAAATTCCGGGTTCGCGACAACACTAGTCCGGTGTGACTCTCTGCTTTCAAGCAAGTCAAACCCAAGACGGCGTGACACTGCCGTATCTGACATGTGGAATAGTACCTGGGGAGCTGGGGGGGGGGTGCCGTTGATGTGGAGCAAGACGCAGCAGCAGAAGAGGACTCAGCCGAGGAGGTTATGGAAGAGGATGGAGTAGGAGGAGTAGAGGAGGTGGCAGCAGGCCTGCCTGCAAGTCGTGGCGGTGTCACCAACTCCTCTCCAGAGCCACGCATTCCATGTTTGGCAGCCGTCAGCAGGTTTACCCAATGCGCAGTGTAGGTGATATACCTGCCTGACCATGCTTTGCAGACCATGTATCAGTGGTCAGATGGACCCTTGCCCCAACACTGTGTGCCAGACATGCCATTACTTCCTTTTGCACAATCGAGTACAGGTTGGGGATTGCCTTTTGTGCAAAGAAATTTCGGCCGGGTACCTTCCACTGCGGTGTCCCAATAGCTACAAATTTTTTGAACGCCTCAGACTCCACCAGCTTCTACACTACTGTTACACCAGATATGAGTTGCACTGTTGTGACACTGTGCCCTGGCAGACCCTGAAATGCACACTAGTGAAGGAAACTGACTGCTATTATATTACAGTCCAAAAAGTATTTTTTTTGTTAAATGCAAGCTATTGTGACACCAGTGAGTGAGTGGTGGCACTGGGCAGGCCCTAAAACGCACACTAGTGAAGGAAACTGACTGCTATTATACTACATTAAAAAAAGTAATTTTTTGTTTAAATGCAAGCTATCGTGACACCAGTGAGTGAGTGGTGGCACTGGGCAAGTGGGCACAGTATATGCTGTGAGCCTGACACACAGGCTGGCTGGCAGGCAGGCAACTGCAATTACATTACACAGAAAAAAAAAAAAGCAGACTGATGTTCTAGCCCTAAAAAAGGCTTTTTGGGGTGCTGTCCTTACAGCAGAGATCAGATGAGTCCTTCAGGACTGTAGTGGACACTGAATACACTAGCCTAGCAATCAATTTCCCTATCAACTCAGCAGCAGCTACACTGTCCCTACTCTCACTAAGAATGCAGCTTCACAATGAATGTAAAATGGATGCTGTCCAGGAGGTGGGAGGGTCTGGGAGGGAGGGTCTGCTGCTGAATGGCTGGAATGTGTCTGCTGACTGTGAGGTACAGGCCGGGGTCAAAGTTTACTCAATGATGACGAATAGGGGGCGGACCGAACAGCGCATGTGTTCGCCATCTGTGGCAAACGCGAACAAGCGATGTTCGCCGGGAACTATTCGCCAGCGAACAGTTCGGGACATCACTAGTTAAAATGTTTAAAAAGTTAAAATGTTGTTATAAGTTTGATTGAAATAACTTTTGATAGATTTCAGTAAATATGCTGCAAACACAACAAATGACAATTTTCAGTTCTTTACAATCTATAAAGTGTTTTGAAACTTACTGTGCGTAATAATTTGGAACAGTGCATTGTAAGTTTTTTATGTTTAAAAGAAATACTGTTATCATTAGGAGGTTTGTTCAATAAAATTTGAATCGTACTCTTAAAAGTTGATAACATGAGAATTATGCTGACTGTTATTTACATCAATTATTTAGGTAAATGAGAAACATATCATTTGCATAATAATTTGGAACAGGGTGTATGCTTATGTTAGGGATCTTACCCACAAAGAAGAATATTTCCTCTCCTTTCACTCATTCACTACAGCAATTATTGTAGGTCAAACCTTGTGGTTGCTTTCTAGCAACTATAAAGAGAGGGATCTGATGAAACTCTCTACATTGATTTTTTTTGCATATTGGAAAAAACTGTATTATCCAGATGGTTGGTTTAACTGTACTTGCTGTATATCTTATGCCCACTTATAGATATTATTTGTCACATTCCAGTGACAGTTTTAGAAAGCTGCAGAAATGGTAGCAGGGCCATATGCATTTCTCAATTTTGCCTTACCTATTTCAGACCTTGACAATGCTTTAAAAATGTTTTAATAAATACATATTAATATGTATCCTATCTTCACACTTAACTCTCCTGCATCTGGAGCTTTGAGCACAGAATTTCCCAACTGCACTGTTTACACACAATCAAGAAACATTAAGCCAAAACATCTGCCTGCTTCCTGATAGGTGTCTGCCTAGAGGTGAGGTGTATTATATGGGAAAATGTCAGAGAATATCAGCTTGATTGCCAAGGTTACATTTTATTAATGTTTTGATACTTCACACTGTGAGGGGCTAAGCTGATTTTATCTTTACTTCTCTTCCTGTAATTCACTTCACTTAAAGGAACACTATAGTCACCTAAATTACTTTAGCTAAATAAAGCAGTTTTAGTGTATAGATCATTCCCCTGCAATTTCACTGCTCAATTCACTGTCATTTAGGAGTTAAATCACTTTGTTTCTGTTTATGCAGCCCTAGCAACACCTCCCCTGGCTATGATTGACAGAGCCTGCATGAAAAGAAAACTGGTTTCACTTTCAAACAGATGTTATTTACCTTAACCCCTTAAGGACACATGACATGTGTGACATGTGTGACATGTCATGATTCCCTTTTATTCCAGAAGTTTGGTCCTTAAGGGGTTAAATAATTGTATCTCAATCTCTAAATTGAACTTTAATCACATACAGTAGGCTCTTACAGGGTCTAGCAAGCTATTAACATAGCAGGGGATAAGAAAATCTTAATTAAACAGAACTTGCAATAAAGAAAGCCTAAATAGGGCTCTCTTTACAGGAAGTGTTTATGGAAGGCTGTGCAAGCCACATGCAGGCAGGTGTGACTAGGGTTCATAAACAAAGGGATTTAACTCCTAAATGGCAGAGGATTGAGCAGTGAAATTGCAGGGGCATGATCTATACACTAAAACTGCTTCATTAAGCTAAAGTTGTTCAGGTGACTATAGTGTCCCTTTAATAACAATTCATTTCAGTCATTGTAGCTTTCTGCTTTATTTATACTCACTTGCCAGCTACCTGAAAGTTCTGTGTCTGTGGGAGAGATTTGGGATTAATATTTCCATCTCATTACAATATTTAATAAGCTATACCAAGCGGGATTCCATTACTGCTAAGGTCAATGTCCAGAAGAAAAACTCACATTAGGTTCTCAAATTCCTATAAAATTACTACTGACAGTTATGTATTGATTGGCAAAGGACATAGGCCACAGGACTTTTCATGCCAGAATACTTGATAATTTTACACCAGCTGTTCCTCTTTTTTTGTAGCAGGTGGTTGCCCAGTAAATGGTCATGTGTGCATGTCCCCCTTCTTCTACTCCTCCTGGGCTGGACACAAATCTCCAGTGCAATATATTAGAAATACTGTACTGTTAAGACAACTCCCACAGCTGTGGCAACAAAAAGACACAACACAAAAACCCACCCTCAAAAATAACGTCTTGAAAAGGTGTATGTGTGTGTTTGGGGGGTGGGGGGGGGGTGGGGGTGGAATAACATGGTACCAGGACCAGTCCTGTTACCTGGATCCAGAAGGGTAAACACTTTCTCCCTATGAATTTATACATTTATAGTCCATGATATTTACAAATACTGGCCCCAGCACTCAGTCCATATAACTATGGTTTTAATACCACCAACGATAAACTGTTTAGCAAGATAAACTGTTGAGCAACAGGCACAGTCGAGCAGTCCTGACCCTTCCCCCTTTCCAGTTAGCCGGGGGGGCACTCAGTTGTGTGTTACTCAGCATACTGGGGTTTACCATTGTATTCAATTGTCTAAGTTAATTACCATTATTTGAATCCCAGCTGTATTTGGATTACGAAAAATATTTTTATCCCGCCATCAGTCTTTCACTCAAAAGTAGGGTAAATTGCAGAACAAGCAAATAACACTTCCAAATATGACTGTATAAAAGAATAGAAATTTATATTAAAGCATTACTAAAAGGGGGCTTGGAGTGGACCTGTCATAGTGTAAGGTCATTCCACTTCTTTTGCACAGCAGAGACATACAGTGTATTATTCAAATGAGTCTGTACAGCTCTGCTGAAAAAATGAACTGAATGCAGATCATAATAGATTCATTGTTGGACTCAAACATTGCAGTTCTATCAGCGCTGATATTAAAGCACCAGATGTGGCAACATTTGTCTGGATTCATTCTGGTTGTAGTGGTTTATCTATATTGCAACGTCTTTTAAATGAATTCACAAAACACGTTTCCAATGGTACGGAACATGAAAAATAAATCTATTATTTAAAAGGTCAAATTAAAAAAAATATACTTGAGGTTCTTTTACAATGCAGCTTTTTCAGAATCAAAAGATAATTGATTGTATTTGCTAAAAAGGGTTAAAATGTTGCCTGGATGCAACCATCTCACAGAACTCAGAACACGTTCTAATAGTTATTAATGCACAGGGAACAGATAGATCGCTAGAAGGATAACTATTCAAAGCCAAATAAAACTCAAGGTTGGGGTTTCAAACTCTAATTGCAGCTGTCTCTGCACTTCTCGTTCCAAGAATATACAATCCCTTGTGTTGTCCTTTGTTCGTCTTTGTACAGAGTCACTGCTTGTCTTCTATAAATGTCATCATCTTATGTGTTACTTGTCTATCAGGCATAAGAGCGCAAGTCACGTATAACTAATACAAGTGGGGAGACCGAGCCAGCTGTATAGAAACAGATGGGAAGGAAGGATTTGTTGTTAGGTTTCAGCCAGTAAGATTGCCAAACCTAAAACAGGGGGCCTATTTTGTAAATGAAGAATCTTACAGCAGCTGGAACCTCTGCATCAGTGCCATTTAAATAGCTTTTATAGTAGATCACCGAATTCTAACAATTTTTATTTTTCAATAATAAATCCCAGTAGCCCCCGTGTATTTTCACAGAATACAGGGAAAGATAAATAATTGCTAAACTACCGGTAGAGGCCTCATATATTTTAAATTAAATATTTATGTACAGTCACTGGTTGTTTTCTGAATCAATGATACCATCATGTATATATTTATACTCATGCATTTCTGTTATGAGTTGTTAATGTTATTAGACTGGCATTCATTACCTCTCCTGATAATGATATGTCAAGAGGGGAGATGGGTGAGACAGAAACCCAACACTGTTTCTGTCTCCTCAGCTCCTCCACCAACATAGCTTTCACTGTCAGGAGAGGCTTGAGCACATGCATGTCCTGGTCTGTCTGACATTAGTGGGAGTTACACTCCTGGACAGTAGCTGCTCTTTTCAGCAGCACTTATAGAAGACATAAATATTTATCAAGAACATAACAGCATGTACATAGGAGAAGAAGTGTGTGTGCATAGGGGTATTGTGTGTGTATAGAATGTGCAGTGTGTGTATGGAGAATTGTGCATGTGTACAGTGTGTGTGTGTAGAAGGTATGTGTGGGTGTGTGTAGGAGCATAGTATGCCACACACTATACCCATTATGTGTGTATAGAGGATGTAGTGTGTACATGGGGTGGGATAGGGGGCATTATTAAGTTATAACTAATAAAGAAACAATGTATTAACCCCTCCACGTTACTTTGCAAGGAAGGGAGACATTCAGATCACTGGTGGTCCAGTGTGCACTGATGGGCACCTGGTCTGCACCTCCACTGGGTGCAGATCACGAGTATCTCTCACCAGCTAAAAGGATTGGAAGGGAACTATTTTGCTTGGAAGGGTGAGGTAAAAGATCCATTCCTGGCTCCCTCCCAGATATTACAGCATCCACTGGATCCCACTCTGGATGTTTCTATATAGATATTTTTTCACTAAACTTTTGCAACAGCAAAAGGCATTTTCATGTATTTATTTAAAGGCTAGTTAAAGGGACACTACAGTGACTAAAACTACTACAGATTAATGTAGTGGTTCTGCAGTCTATAGCCTGTCCCTTTCAAAGACAGGGCAGTGTTTACATTGCTGCCTAGTAACACCTCTAATGGATAAATCCCTGCTCACTCCACGAAACCCAAGTATCATTAGATACCTGGGACTCTCCTCTGTTAGCTGGGGCCTTTTAACTCCATAGAGAACACAGCAGCTTAGTGATCAAGCTCAACTATAGTCCTTCTCTTACTGGTTATGGTGCTTGGGAGGCCCCCAGGGCTTGAACAGACCCTGGAGAATCACCCTCTATGCCACAATGCCATTCTGATCAGTGCTGGGCTTGTCCATTGTCCAGCACAAATGGCAATGCATTGGGCATACTTTTTCAGTATTAGAGATAGGAGACTGTCATTCTGAACAGAGTCAGTAGATGGCAGCAATGCACCGCTCTCAGTTTTAGTTTAGAATCATTTTACTAATATCCATACTGATAATAGCAGAGGGAATCCTTTGGGATTAAGATTAAATTAGTGATTAGAATTAAGGATTATGATTTGCTTTAGAATAAGTATTAGGTTTATTACAGTTGGATCTCGTTTTGCAACCTAACTGTTTTATGACGGCTCGCACTTACAACCAGCTCTCTTGCGGGGTGGCTAGTGCAAGCCGTCGTGGGAATTAGATGGATTAGATAGATGATCTGCTGCTTTTCGGCGATGTTCGGGGACATTTCCCCAAACATATACGAACACAACAGAAATTCCCCGAGCATAAATTAGAGGGATTTCCTGCTCTTGTGAGTTTGTATATGTTTGGGGAAATGTCCCTGAACACAGACATGTGCTCCAGAGCAGGGAATCCCTTAACTCCTCACTTACCAATCAATTCGTTCTACGGCCGGGTTGTAGGAACGGAACCCGGTCGGTAAGTGAGGACTACCTGTATTGGGTGTGCTCAAGAGAAGATGTTGATTAGTACAGCTAAAATAATTTTATTACAGTGGGACAAACGAGATTTAAGAAAATAAGCCTCAAACTACTATGTGTATGTAAAAATTGAGAAATAAAAATGAATACCACAAACTTTGAAATAATATGGTAAAAAAAAGTCACTTCAATAAAACTCAATATATGTTATGTGAGATTCCCCAGGTGTCCAGGTGCTAAAATCCCTTAAATTGCATCACAGGCCCATCTTCAATATGCCTTTTTTGTTTGTTTGTTTTTCAAAAAACTGTACTGGGCAGGAAATAATTTCTGTCCTGTATTTTCACAAAAACCTGACAAAGGTATGCAAAGAGGGCAATTATGTACTCAGGAAATATATCTGAGCATTATTTAGTGATTTTATCATTACAGTAGCATGTATAACGTTTCTAAAATAAACCGCTAAAGTTCAATGTGTGTGTACAAAAATGAACAAATACGATAAAATGTAAAAGATATTGGTGCGAAAATGCCTTAATAATAAGGCTCAAAATATACCATATACCTCTCGGTCACCGGAACGGGGGGCCGGGGGCCTCCGACTCTTCCCACCCCACCTCCCCCCCCCACTCTCCCCCTCCTTCACCCGACTGTTCCGACGGATGGACTCGCTAATACCTGTGTATAGACCATCCTGTGGACTTCCACATAGCGATCATTATTTGTGGCACCCGCCACAAACCGATCTCCTACATATCAACCGACAAACCTACACACTTCCTGTTGGGCCGTACCACCCATATACACCCTACCAATACACTGTACTTCAGCCAACTTCATTGGCACCAGTATTGGTAACCTCACATACGACTTACGCAGGCTCGGCCTGATAACCCCAGGACGTTCGCCCATAGATCATGCCCATTTACTTGCCTGTGCCTTGGTCACAGGATACACAAGCCGCACCGCAGATGCTCTGCAATGAAGCCAAGCATCTCGGTATGTAATTCTGTGAACCCTTTCATCTGCGCCAAGTTATCGCTTGGCTCCGCCCGACATCGCAATGTATACCCACCCTCCTACTGAAGTTGATAATTTTGTTGGAACTAGCATTATTGTTGCCTCTAACTATACTGTATAATGATTTCTATGTGCTATATACCATCACTTGAAATGTAATATCGCAAAAACATCTTCCGAAATTGTTGTTATGACCTTCGAATTCATATAATGAAAAATAAAGATTGTCAAAAAAAAAAAAATATATACCATATGACATACCCCATGGTGTATACTTTTACAAAATGGGTATGAATTTATGCTTTAATTTTGACTGTCAAACTGCTACAATGCCCAAAAATGAGACATAGACCCATCAAATTCATCTAGCAAAATTGTAAAAACTGAAATGGTCAGTACTCTTGAATTGCATTGTAGCTTCACAGGATAGTGACAACGAGCGTATTGTTTTATTCATAAGTGTTACTTAACATCATTTTAGGGGTTTGATCACAGTGGCACATATCAGATTTGAAAAATGGCCAGCAAAAATATTATAGAAAATAATTACCACAACATTTTAGGAAAATATTTTTTCAAGTTAAGGCACAATTGAATTTAATATGAGATACATTGGAGAGTCTACTTTCACAAAAGGTGAGTGTTTGTGTGGTAATTTCAACAGTCAAACTGCTAAAATGGCCCAAAATGAGACATAGACCCATCAAATTCAACTAACACAATTCTAACTGTAAAAACTGAAATGGTCAGGTCTCATTTATGGCACTGTAAATTCACAGGATAGTGGCAAAGGTGTATATTGGGGGTATCGTTTTACTCAGAAGATGTAGTTGAACACAATAAGGGGTTTTCAACAGGAAAAGTACATATCAGGATTAGAAAATAAAATACACAATAGAAAAAACTTGTTATATGTGTTTAGGTTAAAAATCTGAAAAAAAAACAATTTTATTACAATATTTTGCAAGATTGGCTGTTAAATAGCTACATAAAAAAAGTAAAAAAAACTTAGATAAATAGTCTTTGATGTCTGCTTTAGATAAATATAAACTTTTGTGTGACATTTTTGTTTTCTGTGAAAGTTATTAAAGGGACACTACAGACACCAGAACAACTACAACTTATTGTATTTGCTCTGGTGAGTATATTCATTCCCTTCAGGCTTTTTGCAGTAAACACTGTGTTTTCAGAGAAAATTTAGTTTTTACATTACAGCCTAGGAATACCTCCACTGGCCACTCCTTAGATGGCTGATAGAGGTACTTCCTGGGGCAGTGCATGGAGACACTGAACTTTCCTCATAGAGATACATTGATTCAATGCATTTCTTTGGGGAGATGGTGATTGGCCAGGGTTGTGTTTGGCTTGTGCTGGCTCTGACTCTGATCTGCCTCCTTAACAAGCTTAGCCAATCCAATGCTTTCATATGTGAAAGCATTGTGATTGGCTTTGAATAATTCTTCTGATGAGGTCAGAAAACAGTATATGTGTTGTTGCAATAAATGAGAAATATACAAATTGTATCTTTGAACACAAACATAAAAAAATGCAAAAAATGCTTGTGTCCTTAAATGCAAGACAAACTTCTGAAGCTGTGTCCTTAAGAGGTTAAGGAACTAAATGTTGATAATTTCCAATCCATGTAGAAATTAAATCAATTAGAAGATATTTCGTTTTAAGAGAAATGTGGTTGAAGAAGTTCTTCTATGATTCAAATCAGAGTCATTCTAGTGAATTTCATCAGAATTGAAGACTCAGAATTTTCTTCATTGTGTTAGTCAAATGTACGCATATCCTTGGCATGTGGTTAGATCCTAATCTTTCATTTTGCTTACATATTGATAAACACTTGAATATGGAAATCTATTCAAATACAAATCTTGTTTAGATGCTCTGATAGAAAACGGATTATGCTACTGATTTTAACGCTGATCTTTGGTTGAGGTTGTAGTTTATGTATCTGCACCACAAACCCACCTCATCGACCGCAGTGTTCTATATGATTTTAATACGTCACTCTGTTCTGCAATGTAAGTGCATTAACTATCATGCGATATGCTAAATTAACATTCGCTAACCCTGAAATCTAAATGCACCCTTCAATTTTCTTACCTAATTTATAACCACTTTTCTACCAGAACAGAATGTTAACCTAAGGTACCTTTCTCCACTGGCCAAAGCTTTGACCAATCCAGTGTTTTACTTTCTATCACCCACTACAAAAAAAGGAGTTGATCAAGATGCTATCTCTTACAGAGCTCCACAAATGTGAAACAGCCATCCAGAAAGTATGGACTCTTCCACTGGTCCCTTGAAATATCTGCCTAATTGTATCTCCAATCAAAATGCAGCTATCAATGTATTGCTCATTTTAAATACTGTGGAAAATGCATCTTTCAGTTCCTTATACACACAAGAACATCATAGGTGGTAATGTGTAGTGAATGCAGAGAGTGTTTGAGTAGTGGATGTAGTGTGTGTACAGTGATGTAGTGTGTGTTTGTGTAGTGGATGTAGTGTTTGCATGTACTAGATGAAATGTGTTTAGTGGATGCAGTGTCTGTAGTGGATGTAGTGTGTGTATTAGACGCAGTGTCTGTGTATTAGCAGAAATGAGAAGAGAAGAGGCTGTGTGCTGCCTTGGCCCCTTCTTCGGTAACAGGGAGCCGGGGGCCCGCGGCTGCACACATAGATAGCGATATTCGCTATCTATGTGTGCAGGGAGGAAAAGTGGGGCCCTGGACTGCCAGAGCAGTCCGGGCCCCCCAGGGCCGCCGGGCCCATGACAACCATCATGGTTGTCACCCCCTGATGGCGGCCCTGAACAGGACATAAGTAGCTCGGCATCCAACCTTCTGCAAATGGGGTCTTTCATGCTGTCGTGCCTGTTGAGGGACCCTCGTATAAAAAGGTAGAAGGAGAATGACCTGTACTGGGTGTCCACGCTACTAGACCCCCGGTATAAGCAGAAAGTGCCTGAAATGTTACCGAATTACGGCAAGTCGGAAAGGATGCAGAAGTTCCAAAATCAATTAAAAAGTATGCTTTACACAGCGTATAAGGGTGATGTCACAGCACAACGGGAATCTAACAGGGGAAGAAAGGAAAGTAATCCTCCTCCTCCCACGACCACGCTGGCAAGGACAGGACGCTTTACAGATGTGTTGTTGATGGATGACATGCGGAGCTTTTTAAGTCCTAAGCATCGCCACAGCCCTTCGGGGTCCACCCTCAGAGAACGACTCGACCGACAGGTAGCAGACTACCTTGCTTTAACTGCAGATATCGACACTCTGAGGAGCGATGAACCCCTTGACTACTGGGTGTGCAGGCTTGACCTGTGGCCTGAGCTATCCCAATTTGCGATAGAACTTCTGGCCTGCTCCGCTTCAAGTGTCCTGTCAGAAAGGACCTTCAGTGCAGCAGGAGGTATTGTCACTGAGAAGAGAAGTCCCCTAGGTCAAAAAAGTCTAGATTACCTCACCTTTATTAAGATGAATGAGGGATGGATCCCGAAGGGACTGACAGTGGGCGATACATTCGACTAAAAAAGGCCTGATGAGGGGGACTACTTAACACACCACTCATATCTGGTGGCACATTAGATTGCACGCGCAGTGCCCCAAATTTGAAGTAGGAGGACCAACCAAGCATCTTTTTCCATCTCCCGCTTCCTAAAATCGATGCCTTATATACACGTCCCCTGATAGGGGACGTAACAGGGATTAAACTGATAGGAATACTACTACTTAACACACCACTCCTATCTGGTGGCACAATAGATTGCACGCGCAGTGCCCCAAATTTGAAGTAGGAGGACCGACCAAGCATCTTTTTCCATCTCCCGCTTCCTAAAATCGATGCCTTATATACACGTCCCCTGATAGGGGACGTAACAGGGATTAAACTGATAGGAATACTACTACTTAACACCCCACTCCTATCTGGTGGCACAATAGATTGCACGCGCAGTGCCCCAAATTTGAAGTAGGAGGACCGACCAAGCATCTTTTTCCATCTCCCGCTTCCTAAAATCGATGCCTTATATACACGTCCCCTGATAGGGGACGTAACAGGGATTAAACTGATAGGAATAGTACTACTTAGCACACCTTATAATAACGCAGAGAGAGGCAACGCAGAGAGAGAAGTCTGAAGAAGAGGAGTCAGAGGAGGAAGGTAGCTTTGAGGAGGTGGAAGACCAAACACAGCAGGCGTCCCAGGGGGCTTGTTGTCATCTTTCGGGGACCCTTGGTGTTGTACGTGGCTGGGTGGAGGAAGAGACCTTCAATGACATCAGTGAGGACAAGGAACGGGACATGGCTAGCTTGGTATCCAACCTTGTGCAAATGGGGAGTTTGCAGTTGTGCAAATGGACTGTTTGCAGTTGTTTGCGGTGCGTTAAACAGGGAGCCTGTCACTGTGAAACGGGCGTAACCCTTACACTACCTGATCGATACAACATCATACCTGATGTTTTAAAGCACGTTATTCCAAACAATTTAGGAATGTTAGGTGATTTATGCCCTTTATGGATTAAAACCAGACTCTGCATCAACTATGTAATTTTCCATGGGAGTTTTGCCATGAATCCCCCTCCGGCATGCCACAGTCCAGGTGTTAGTCCCCTTGAAACAACTTTTCCATCACTATTGTGGCCAGAAAGAGTCCCTATGGGTTTTAAAATTCGCCTGCCCATTGAAGTCTATGGCGGTTCGCCCGGTTCGCCCGTTCGCGAACATTTGCGGAAGTTCGCCATTTGCGAACTGAAAATTTTATGTTCGCGACATCACTAATTTTAACAGGTCACGTTACATTTTAACATAGGACCCCTTATTTGATAGCAGCTTCACAGGTCTTGCATCCATTGAACTTGTGAGTTTTTGGACAGTTTCTGCTTGAATGTGTTTGCAAGATGTCATAATAGCCTTCCAGAGTTGCTGTTTGGATGTAAACTGCCTCCCATCCTCATAGATCTTTTGCTTGAGGATGCTTCAAAGGTTCCTAATAGGATTGAGGTCAGAGGAGGATGGAGGCCACACCATGACTTTCTCTCCTTTTATCCCCATAGCAGCCATTGATGCAGAGGTATTCTTTGCAGCATGAGAAGATGCATTGTCATGCATGAAGATGATTTTATTACGGAAAGCATAGTTCTTCCTTCTGTGTCAGAAACTCCACATAGTTTGCAGAGGTCATCTTTACACATTCGGGGACCCTAAAGGAGCCGAACCAGCTCTCTTCCCATGATTCCGGCCCAAAACATGACTCCACCACTGCCTTGCTGACATCGCAGCCTTCTTGGAACAGGATGGCCGTCCACTACTCCATCTATCTGGACCATCCAGGGTTGCATGGCACTCATCAGTGAATAGGACTGTTTGGAAATTAGTCTTCATGTATTTTTCTGCCCAATGCAGCCGTTTCTGCTTGTGAGCATTGGTTAGTGGTGGCCAAATAGAAGGTTTATGCACAGTTGCAAGACTCTAGAGGACTCTACACCTTGATGTCCGTGGGACTCCAGAGGCACCAGCAGCTTCAAATATCTGTTTGCTGCTATGTAATGGTATTTTAGCAGCTGCTCTCTTGATCCGATGCATGGATCCGACCGAAATCTTCCTCAATGTGCCTTTATCTGCATGAACCCATCTGTGCTCTGAATCAGCCACAAATCTCTTAATAGTGCGATGATCACGCTTAAGTTTTCGTGAAATATCTAATATTTTTCATACCTCGTCCAAAGCATTGGACTATTTCACTCTTTTCGGCAGCAGAGAGATCCTTTTCCTTCTCCATATTGCATGAAAATGGCGCTCTGCTTAATAATGTGGAACACCCTCCTTTAGTAGTTTTTCCTTAAATTGGGCTCACCTGGCGATCTAATTATCACAGGTGTCCGAGATTGTTTTCAGGGATCAAAAGAGCCCTGAGACACAATGCCATCCATGAGTTAAACTGAAAAACAAAATATTTAATCTCTGTGACACTTAAATAGAATTTGCATAATCATTTAGAACAGGGTGTAATGTGCTATGAACTAAATGTATATACAATTCAAAGTTTAAACCAGGTCTGTGTCTTTTTAAAACAGACCTAGCAATATTTTGAATATTTTGAATAGTGTTAATACAAAGTTGTCCTCCGGTTTTGCTGCAAAATATATTTTGTGACAGAAAGTAACATTGTATTGCTTTCAGTTTGTAGTGAAACACTTGCTGCATTTTACCAGCTGTGATACAGGAATGTAGCATCCAGAGAATGAAACAGTTGTTTGTTAATGTGCACACAAGTGTATTTTAACAATGCATAAGAAACAAACAGATACAGCTGTTAAATAGAAAAGAGGACAAATGATCCCCACTTACTTCATTGTTCAAAACTCAGAGATTGTACTATTAAGTAAGTATTGTTATTGTTCAATACTCAGAGATGTACTATTGTGTATATTCATACTAATTTAGACCGTGCTGGTAGTAAATGAGTGATCCGAAAGAGAAACACTTTTGATTAAGAACATTCTTGTTCTTTTTTTTTTTTTAATCCCCCAGATGATTACACAATTTATAGCATATCAGATATTTTGTTGCTTACACTGTAAATTCTTACATCCAGTTCCTTTTCTCACAACTTGTTTTATGACATGGGATTCTATCAAGTTGGTGGTAGTTAGTTGTGCAGTATCACATATAGCACCAGTGGATCTGGTACCTGCCTGGCTACTTTCTCTTTCTGCTTCTTCCCTCAGTAATACAGACTTGGGGTATCTTTGCAGATGTTGGTTTATTTACTGGGGCTAGTGAGAAGACACATCACTCTTCCTCTCACTTCCTTGCAGCACATTTTACACTTTGCAATTTGCTCTTCTAGATCCTGTCAAACTAATGCCAAACTTTGCTTCATATATTAACTCTTGGCCTTGGGGCTGAGATGATGCAGGTGGGTTTTCATCGGTGGCAGTGTAAGCAGTCTCAACATTGGCCAAGACTAGCACTTGGTTGCCTAATAGTAATGGGAAAGGAAGTGGTGGTATTAGTAATAATCTCAATGGGTGAGCTACGTCTGTGGGGGTATAATCACTACTCGATTTCTCACCACCACGTCGTCCAAGACCAGACATTGCAGATACCACTTGGATATTCAGCTCTAATTCTTCAAAAAAGAGTAGCAGTGATGGCACTGACAAAGTGTCTGTTGAGATCTCCCTTAGTTGCCTCCTTGGTGGGGCTACAAGAAATAAAGGGTAACACAGGTAACAGCAACATGAAACACTGGTTTCAGCAATCCCATGATCTTAGAAACCATAAAACACAGTTGTAACACTTGAGCTGCAGTTCCAATGGAAGAGGCTGCAGAAGCTGTTGCTGCATGAAAATGATGAGACAAATCTGATTGCCCCCTGGATAATAAACTGGACGTACTGGACATGCTGCTAATTCTACTATGCTATGTTTAATTTCAATGTAAACTAACAGACTTAGACCATATGGCCTGTAAATCTTAACAAATAGTGGATTTCCTTGATATTTTATTTGCATATCAAAGGACCCTTGTATCCCAGTACCATAATATACATAATAATGTAATAATAACAACCCACAGTTTAATAATTAAGCCTAATTTTTATTTTATTTGGAATGGGACAAGCACAATCTTCTAATCAAGCATAAACATGATTAGCGCAACTGAAGCCATATGGAAGGGATTGTGATGTACAATAGAGGCAGCATGGTCCAATTATGTGGATAATAATATTGTCCACTTGCATAACCCACTATTATTCTGGGAGACATCAAGCATATTTGGCCTCGCCCACTGATTTATCTAAGGAAGCTTATTTGGATGCCAAACAATTGTTGGACACATTCATGATGGAATGAGCGTTAGCACATCCCCCAAAAATTATTATAAGTGGGGCAATAAAATGAGAACATTATTGATCCATACCATAAGAACGAGATGTCCTCGATCTCAAATTACACACATACGAGATCAAAACTGCAACATGACATGTGACCTGGACAAAATGAGTATAATGTTTAAAAAATACTTCTTGATCCTGGTATAAGCATAGCGACTCTTAGAGAAGCAAGCATTACTAGGCTTTCTAATGACCAGAGAGACATACTTAATGCCCCCATCACAGAAATGTAAATGAAACATGCTATTTCCCCACTGGCAAATGGTGAAACTCCAGGACCGGATGGCTTTTTCACACAATATTACAAGCTGTTGACAACTTGCTCCTTCTTTGACTGCCTTTTTAAATAAAATGTACATTGACAGGACTTCTTTTCAATCTCTAATGCATGCACGGACTATTTTTCTCCCCAAGCCGGACAAGGATGCTGCTCTGGTAGACTCATATAGACGCATTACACTTCTGAATCAGGACCTTAATATACTTACTAAAATAGTGGCAAGTAGACTTGAAACTTGCCAGAGATTTAGCAACCCCAATAGTTAGGCTTTGTCCAGGGCCAACATTCTACGCAGGGAATTCGTAGCGCAATAGCAGCCATTCTTGTCTAGTTACCAAGGGACCTAGTTACCAACTATGTAGCTGAGTCTTGATGCCAACAAAACATTTGTTATGGTTGCTTGGCCACAATTATTTACTATTAAGTTTGTATATTCTTTGGTAACCCTTTCTATGACCTAATCAAAGTTGTATACAGTTGTCCACTTTCTCATGACTACTAATTGTCTGGATTCTAACACAATTCACATGTGGCTTTTATGTAATCTTGTCACTTTTATGTAATATGGCCATAGTTCCTATTTTTAGATTATTGCATAATACAGGCATCAAGATGGGCTCTCAATCCATTAAAGTCACAGCTTTTGCTGATGAAGGGCTTTTATATATCTAAAAACCATCTAAATCTGTCTGGGCTATTATGCATGTCGTTCACACTGATGGCACCACAGCTATGGCCTTGTCAGGTGAACCTTTACCAAAGCAGGCGTTCTTGACCCAATTAAATTGGAAACCAGACTCAAATATTTGGGAGCACTTTTACCCAAGAAAGAAATGTCCTCCATATCTGCTTTAAACATCTCTAAATGTATTGTCAACATGGAGAAAAATCTCTCACTTTGACACTATCTGGAAGAATTTGCCTGGCAAAATCGATCCTCGCACCCAAATTTCATTATGTATTTCAGATACTCCCTCTAATACTCTTCAACTCAGATTCTAGGAAGATTTCATCTTTATTCTTCAAACACCCAGGATCACTCAAAAATTTGCAACATCCCATGAATAACTTTGGTTGTAATTAGAGATGTTGCGAACATAAAATTTTCCGTTCGCAAACGGCGAACGCAAATTTCCGCAAATGTTCACGAACTGGCGAACCGCCATAGACTTCAATAGGCAGGCGAATTTTAAAACCCATAGGGACTCTTTCTGGCCACAATAGTGATGGAAAAATTGTTTCAAGGGGACTAACACCTGGACTGTGGCATGCCGGAGGGGGATCCATGGCAAAACTCCCATGGAAAATTACATGGTTGATGCAGAGTCTGGTTTTAATCCATAAAGGGCATAAATCACCTAACATTCCTAAATTGTTTGGAATAACGTGCTTTAAAACATCAGGTATGATGTTGTATCGATAAGGCAGTGTAAGGGTTACGCCCGCTTCACAGTGACAGACCAAACTCCCCGTTTAACTCACCGCAAACAACCGCAAACAGTCCATTTGCACAACCGCAAACTCCCCATTTGCACAAGATTGCATACCAAGCTAGCCATGTCCCGTTCCTTGTCCTCACTGATGTCATTGAAGGTCTCTTCCTCCACCCAGCCACGTACAACACCAAGGGTCCCCGAAAGGTGACAACAAGCCCCGTGGGACGCCTGCTGTGTTTGGTCTTCCACCTCCTCAAAGCCACCTTCTTCCTCTGACTCCTCTACTTCAGACTCCTCTCTCTGCGTTGCCTCTCTCTGGGTTATTATATGGTGTGTTAAGTAGTACTATTCCTATCAGTTTCATCCCTGTTACGTCCCCTATCAGGGGACGTGTATATGGCATCGATTTTAGGAACCGAGATATGGAAAAAGATGCTTGGTCGGTCCTCCTACTTCAAATTTGGGGAACTGCGCGTGCAATCTAATGTGCCACCAGATAGGAGTGGTGTGTTAAGTAGTCCCCCTCATCAGGCCTTTTTTAGTCGAATGTATCGCCCACTGTCTGTCCCTTCTGAATCCATCCCTCATTCATCTTAATAAAGGTGAGGTAATCTAGACATTTTTGACCTAGACGACTTCTCTTCTCAGTGACAATACCTCCTGCTGCACTGAAGGTCCTTTCTGACAGGACACTTGAAGCGGGGCAGGCCAGAAGTTCTATCGCAAATTGGGATAGCTCAGGCCACAGGTCAAGCCTGCACACCCAGTAGTCAAGGGGTTCATCGCTCCTCAGAGTGTCAATATCTGCAGTTAAGGCGAGGTAGTCTGCTACCTGTCGGTCGTGTCGTTCTCTGAGGGTGGACCCCGAAGGGCTGTGGTGATGCGTAGGACTTAAAAAGCTCTGCATGTCCTCCATCAACAACACGTCTGTAAAGCGTCCTGTCCTTGCCGGCTTGGTCATGGGAGGAGGAGGATTACTTTCACCTCTTCCCCTGTTAGATTCCCGTTGTGCTGTGACATCACCCTTATACGCTGTGTAAAGCATTTTTTAAAAATTTATTTTGGAACTGCTGCATCCTTTCCGACTTGCGGTAATTCGTTAACATTTCAGGCACTTTCTGCTTATACCGGGGGTCTAGTAGCGTGGGCACCCAGTACAGGTCGTTCTCCTTCAGCCTTTTTATACGAGGGTCCCTCAACAGGCATGACAGCATGAAAGACCCTATTTGCACAAGGGTGGATGCCGAGCTACTCATGTCCCGTTCCTCGTCCTCAGTGATCTCACTGAAGGTATGTTCTTCCCCCCAGCCACGTACAACACCACGGGTACTAGATAGGTGACAACGAGCATTCTGGGATGCCTGTTGTGGTTGGTCTTCCTCCTCCTCCTCAAAGCCACATTCCTCCTCTGACTCCTCTTCCTCACAATCCTCTTTCAGCGTTGCCGCAGGTCCAGCAAGCGATGCTGATAAGGCTGTTTCTGGTGGTGATGGTGACCACAACTCTTCCTCTTCCTCTTCACGCTCATCTACGGCCTGATCCAGCACTCTTCATGGGGGAACGCACCAGGAAGAAAACAAATGGTATGATGTCGCTGATGGTGCCTTCGGTGAGACTGACTAGGTTTGTCACCTCCTCAAAAGGACGCATGAGCCTACAGGCATTGCGCATGAGCGTCCAGTAACGTGGCAAAAAAAATTCCCAGCTCCGCGGAGGCTGTCCTAGCACCCCAGTCATACAAATAGTCGTTAACAGCTTTTTCTTGTTGGAGCAGGCGGTCGAACATTAGGAGTGTTGAATTCCAACGTGTCGGACTGTCGCAAATCAAGCACCTTACTGGCATGTTGTTTCGCCGCTGGATATCTGAAAAGTGCGCCATGGCCGTGTAGGAACGCCTGAAATGGCCACACACCTTCCTGGCCTGCTTCAGGACGTCCTGTAAGCCTGGGTACTTATGCACAAAGCGTTGTACGATCAGATTACACACATGTGCTATGCACGGCACATGTGTCAACTTGCCCAAATTCAATGCCGCCAACAAATTTCTTCCGTTGTCACAAACCACTTTGCCAATCTCCAGTTGGTGCAGAGTCAGCCACTGATCCACCTGTGCGTTCAGGGCAGACAGGAGTGCTGGTCCGGTGTGACTCTCTGCTTTCAGGCAAGTCAACCCCAAGACGGTGTGACACTGCTGTATCCGGGATGTGGAATAGTACCTGAGAAGCTGGGGGGGTGCCGTTGATGTGGAGCAAGACGCAGCAGCAGAAGAGGACTCAGCTGAGGAGGTTATGGAAGAGGATAGAGTAGGAGGAGTAGAGGAGGTGGCAGCAGGCCTGCCTGCAAGTCGTGGCGGTGTCACCAACTCCTATGCAGAGCCACGCATTCCATGCTTGGCAGTCGTCAGCAGGTTTACCCAATGCGCAGTGTAGGTGTAGGTGTACATGCTTTGCAGACCAGGTATCAGTGGTCAGATGGACCCTTGCCCCAACACTGTGTGCCAGACATGCCATTACTTCCTTTTGCACAATCGAGTACAGGTTGGGGATTGCCATTTGTGCAAAGAAATTTCGGCCGGGTACCTTCCACTGCGGTGTCCCAATAGCTGCAAATTTTTGGAACGCCTCAGACTCCACCAGCTTGTAAGGTAAAAGCTGGCGGGCTAAGAGTTCAGACAAGCCAGCTGTCAGATGCCGGGCAAGGGGGTGACTTTGTGACATTGGCTTCTTACGCTCAAACATGTCCTTGACAGAGACCTGACTGTGGGCAGATGAGCAGGAACTGCTCAAGGCGAGAGACGGAGTGGCTGATGGTTGAGAGGGGGCAAGGAGGACAGCAGTGGTTGACGTGGCTGAAGATGCTGGACCAGGAGGAGGATGGTGGCTTTGAGTTTGTGTGCTGCTTGTACTCATGTGTTGATCCCATAGGCGTTTCTGATGTGCGATCATGTGCCTTCGCAAAGCAGTTGTACCTAGGTGGGTGTTGGACTTCCCACAACTCAGTTTCTTTTGGCACAGGTTGCAAATGGCATCGCTGTTGTCAGAGGCAGACACACAAGAAATGCCACACTGCTGAGCTCTGCAATGACGGCATTCTGGTGGTGGCAACAGCATCCGTTGATTGGCGTGCTGTCTGGCTGACCCCGGGTGCCGATGCATGCTGTTTGACTGTGCCACTAGCTCCTTGCGACGACCTCCCCCTGCTTCCAACTCGTCTCCTCCTCCTCTCTGTCTCCCCATCTGAACTTTCCCCCTGTTCTTCTTCTCTTCTAGCGGGCACCCACGTGACATCCACGGACGCATCGTCATCATCAACCGCTTCACTTGTATCTGACAACTCAGCAAAGGAAGCAGCAGCGGGTACAACATCATCATCATCACACCGTACGTCCATGTGTGTAATGCTGCCTGACTGAGACATATCCCTGTTATCTACATCCTCTGGCAATAATGGTTGCGCATCACTCATTTCTTCCAACTGATGTGTAAATAACTCCTCTGACAGATCAAGTGAAGCGGCTGTGGTGCTAGTGTTGGTGGTGGTGGCAGGCGGGCGAGTGGTAACTTGAGAGGTGCCCAAAGCTAAGCTGGAGGAGGATGGTGCGTCAAGGTTCCGAGCGGAAGCTGTAGAAGATTGGGTGTCCTGTGTTAGCCAGTCACCTATTTCCTCAGAACTTTTCGAGTTCAGGATACGTGGCCTCTGAACATTGGGCATTATTATAGGGCCAAAGGGAGTCACAGCACCATGACCACGACGGCCCCTGCGGGGTGGCCTGCCTCTGCCTGTCATTTTTTTTTCGTAGTGGTACTGGCTAGTGGTACTATGCGTGCAAGCTACTGTGACAACAGATATGAGTGGCACTGTGCACGGGTAGAAGTTGGCAGAGTAGACGCTGTAGGCCTGACACACACGCTTGCAGACAACTAACTGCTATTCAATCTATTACAGTCCAAAAATTTTTTTTTTTAAATGTACACTACTGTTACACCAGATATGAGTTGCACTGGTATGACACTGTGCCCTGGCAGGCCCTGAAACGCACACGTGTGAAGGAAACTGACTGCTATTATTTCACAGTCAAAAAAGTGTTTTGTTTTTTTTAAATGTACACTACTGTTACACCAGATATGAGTTGCACTGGTGTGACACTGTGCCCTGGCAGGCCCTGAAATGCACACGTGTGAAGGAAACTGACTGCTATTATTTCACAGACAAAAAAGTGTTTTGTTTTTTGAAATGTACACTACTGTTACACCAGATATGAGTTGCACTGGTGTGACACTGTGCCCTGGCAGGCCCTGAAACGCACACGTGTGAAGGAAACTGACTGCTATTATAATACAGTCAAAAAGGTTTTTTGTTTTTTTTTTAAATGCAAGCTATTGTGACACCAGATATGAGTGGTGGCACTGGGCAAGTGGGCACAGTATACGTTGTGAACCTGACACACACGCTGGCAGGCAGGCAACTGCAATTAGATTACACAGGAAAAAATAAAATAAAAAGCAGACTGATGTTCTAGCCCTAAAAAGGGCTTTTTGGGGTGCTGTCCTTACAGCAGAGATCAGATGAGTCCTTCAGGACTGTAGTAGACACTGAATACACTAGCCTAGCTATCGATTTCCCTATTAAATCAGCAGCAGCTACACTGTCCCTCCTCTCACTAAGAATGCAGCTTACGAATGAATCTAAAATGGATGCTGTCCAGGAGGTGGGAGGGTCTGGGAGGGAGGGTCTGCTGCTGATTGACTTTAATGTGTCTGCTGACTGTGAGGTACAGGGTCAAAGTTTACTCAATGATGATGAATAGGGGGCGGACCGAACATCGCATATGTTCGCCCGCCGTGGCGAACGCGAACAAGCTATGTTCGCCAGGAACTATTCGGGACATCTCTAGTTGTAATCTGCTTGACGTGCTGGATTATAGCTTGGCGACTTAATAGCACCATGCAGTGGACTGGATAACTGTGAGGACCAGTATACCGAGAGACACATCAGAGCAACAATTCTCTAGGGATGTTTACCTGGCACAATTGTTACGTCCTTACTTTGATTTACCTCTAGAAGTTGGAGAGAACCTGCTTTTGGTGGTCACCATTAAATCATGGAAATTGATTAGAATGTGGCTGGGCTTTCAATGGCAATTTTCAAGGTTACTGCTCTTTGTGGCCAACCCCTTTTTAAAACGTGGATAGGCAGCTAATCCTTACACTCATTGAGGGATTAGGGTAGAGTCAAATATATTGGTAACTG
The DNA here is from genome assembly GCF_036172605.1 of Pelobates fuscus. Taxonomy (NCBI): domain Eukaryota; kingdom Metazoa; phylum Chordata; class Amphibia; order Anura; family Pelobatidae; genus Pelobates; species Pelobates fuscus. Next base: position 132,721,347 of record NC_086321.1, read on the forward strand.
CCTTAATACAGATTCTAATACATTATTATCTATCATAGCCATTTAAGTAAATACTCCCATGTTCCTACACCTTCTTATTCATATCATCTAACTCATAATTTCTTTAATTCTGTAAAGTCTCTGGCCGAAGTACAAGCTAAGCATAAGATCTTCCTCAAAATATTTAAAGTGCGACTGGTATGAAACGCACATTAGACTGGTTTTGGTCATGCAAGGATATCAAGGTATTTTGGAAGAGTATTAAAGATCTTGTCTCAACGTAACTTCAAATCTCCCTCTCTCTATAGCTAGGTCTGAACTACTTTTAATTAGACATCTGCAATTCGTTTCGGTCCGAATAGGAATTCGGCCTGTGGCTGCTCACTTTAAAAAAATAAAAATAATAAGGTTCCCCCTCCCGAGCCCCCACTCGCGCGTCAAACTGAGTGGCGGGTGAGGGCCCTAATGTAAAATAATGGGGGGGGACCTATTGTCCTTCCTCCAGGCCCCCACCCCTGAGCGGTGGGTGAGGGCCCTAAATACTAATAAGGGGGGGACCTAATGTCCCCCTCCCTGGCACCCACCCCTGAGCGGTGGGTGGGGACCCTACAGTAAAATAAGGGGGGGACCTAATGTCCTCCACCCTGGCCCCCTGCCCTGAGCGGCGGGTGGGGGGCCTAAATTGGAATAAGGGGGAGGACCTAATGTCCTCCCCCCTGGCCCCCACCCCTAAGCGGCGGGTGGGGGTCCTAAATTGGAATATGGGGGGACCTAGTGTCCTCCCCCTTGGCCCCCACCCCTCAGCGGCGGGTGGGGGCCCTAAATACTAATAAGGGGGGGACTTAAGGTCCTCCCCCCTGGCCCCCACCCTTGAGTGGCGGTTGGGGGCCCTAAAAAAAGTCCCCAAACCCCTAGTCACACCCCCCCCCAATACAAATGATCTACCTACCTACCCCCCTCACCCTGAAAATAATGAGGGGGGACCTTTAACTAAATAGTGAAATGGTAGAGTATGTGTATAGTGGCGCTTACAAAAATAGTACAGAAATAGTCAAATCAGTGGAGCTGCTACCACCGCTGTGCCATCCTCTCACAACCCGGCACTTGCAAAGTTAGTTAAATAAACGGAGTGATATACAAAAACCAATCCCAGTGTAAGGTGGAGCGCTTAGAATAATATATAACTTACCCCCCTTGGAACTTTCAGTAACCTAAGGGGGGAATAGAAAGCCAATAGTGTAGAATGTTTGGTAAAGGATAGAGTGAAATAGCTTGATAAGGATTCACTCACGTGGTTCTGAGCCTAAAGGGACAGACTCGGATCACTCTGGTAGACGTGTATATAAGGAAACATGGATCCTTTAGATGTTGGTAACTTTGATTCACTCTCTGGAAAAATGACAAATGCCAACTTCTAGTGTAGTAACTTTAAGGTACCAATGTATATAGGTGAATGAATGGAACTGCTCACCTTGTCTAGAGCCTAGGACTTGGCTCTAAGTTTACACAGCACATGTGTCTTTAAGAGGACACATACCCTTCTTTAGATGGAGCAGGAACTTGGAATGTCGAATGCAGGATTCCACAGGTCAAGTTGAAGTTAAAAAATGGATTTATTCAATATAAAATACACAATAAAAACAATAAATGGTAGTAAATAATAAAAGTCAAATCCTGTGGCTGGTTCCGAGATGCGTTTCGCCTTGATGGCTTTTTCAATCGGTGTCTGCATTCAAGTTCCCGGTCTTCTTTTAAATTATGTCTGTGTATTTCATTGGTGGGCAGCTTCCCGCCCTCTTGATTGGTGACCGCTGTGATCGGAGTCTTTTACTTCCGGGTTCGTCAACCTGAAGTGATGTGACGCGTGTATGCCGATAGCTTTTCAAATAAATCCACTGTCGCCATTTTACTTGATGGCAAAAAGAGTCCAATATGAAATAAAGCTCCCATAGAGATCAAGTGGGATGATGATTTTTATTTAGTAACATCAGACGTAACCTCGCTCTATACTATTATCCCCCACGATTGTTTTTAGAAAAATTCCAGGGTCTACAACCTGACCAGGTTAATTTTATAGTTGAAGGGATTGAGTGGATATTGCAACACAACTATTTCTGGTTTGGCAACAACTTCTACCTTCAAACATGTGGAATTGTGATGGGCACGAGGTTCGCTCCCAGTTATGCCAACCTCTTTATGTCCCATTGGGAACAGAAGTATATTTATGAGGATGGCAGATGGGAGTCGAACCTCGTGACCTATCACAGGTATATTGATGACCTATTCTACTTAGAATAAAGCGTAACTGTACGGAAGAATCTATGTTTCACGAACAGGATCAAACTATCATAGATAATTTTAAAGAAAAAGGATATAAAGATGAACTTTGAGCTTAATGCAGCATATGAAAAGGTCAAAACAGAGGACAGATCCTCTCTTATATGCTATAAGGATAAAAAAGACACTAGGAACGAACCAGTTTTTGTATGCGACTTTAACTGTAAAAGCAAGCAATTCAAAAAGATTTTAAATAAACACTGGCCCATTCTAAGGAATGATGACACATTGAATTCTATTCTTCCTACTAAACCTATTATAGTATATAGAGGGGTCCGAAGCCTTAATCGGACCCTAGTACAAAACCATATAAGAGCCAAAGAAAACAATCACTTTTTGAATAAATCAAGAGGCTTCTTTGGTTGTGGCACTCGTGGAGCATGTAGAAACACACAAAATAAAAAAAGACATATATCCACTTTTAAACATCCCAAAAACCTCGAACGAATATTTAAAATAAAAGAATGAATTACATGCTATTCGAAAAAAGTTGTATACGTAATTACATGCCCTTGAGGTTTACTATATGTGGGACGTACCATTCGTCCCCTTAATGTACGCATACAAGAACACATTAGAAACATAAAAAACAGGTTCGAAAAACACTGTTTATCATCCCATTTCTTGAAAAAACACATTAAAGATCCCAAGAATTTACAATTTATGGGTATATATAAATTAACACCAAATTGGAGAGGGGAAGATCTGACAAAACGCTTAGGACAGATGGAAATGAGGTGGATTTTTAATTTAAATACATTGACCCCTCATGGCCTTAATAATGATTTCGAACTTTGCCATTTTTTATAATCCTTCTTTTTTTATGACAGTTTGCCTACTATGATTGTCAATATATTCTCTCTCCCTCCTTTTCCATGACACTTGAGTGAGTTTGTCAGATGCTCCACTTTTGTCATTGTTGTAAATATAAAGACCTATATTCACCTTTTTATGTATAAATATTGGCACTCCCTGCACTTTATCATACATATATATGTAATGAATTTACTCATGTAAGGGAACATATTAAGCTGTTCTTTAAAATAATAACATTATAGTGCTATATCTATGGAATTGTGTTACTATATATTCATTCCAATTTGAAAATTGATCCTTTTTTGCTGTTTTTATTAATGCCCTTATCTATCTGCTCCATATCTCTATGGGAGCTTTATTTCCTATTGGACTCTTTTTGCCATCAAGTAAAATGGCGACAGTGGATTAATTTGAAAAGATATCGGCATACACGCATCACGTCACTTCCGGTTGACGAAACCGGAAGTAAAAGACTCCGATCACAGCGGTCAATAAAGAGGGCGGGAAGCTGCCGACCAATGAAATACACAGACATCATTTAAAAGAAGACCGGGAACTTGAATGCAGACACCGATTGAAAAAGCCATCAAGGCGAAACGTGTCTCGGAACCAGCCACAGGATTTTACTTTTATTATTTACTACCATTTATTGTTTTTATTGTGTATTTTATATTGAATAAATCCATTTTTTAACTTCAACTTGACCTGTGGAATCCTGCTTTCGACATTCCAAGTTCCTGCTCCATCTAAAGAAGGGTATGTGTCCTCTTAAAGACACATGTGCTGTGTAAACTTAGAGTCAAGTCCTAGGCTCATTCACCTATATACATTGGTACCCTAAAGTTACTACACTAGAAGTTGGCATTTGTCATTTTTCCAGAGAGTGAATCAAAGTTACCAACATCTAAAGGATCCGTGTTTCCTTATATACACGTCTACCAGAGTGATCTGAGCCTGTCCCTTTAGGCTCAGAACCACGTGAGTGAATCCTTATCAAGCTATTTCACTCTATCCTTTACCAAACATTCTACACTATTGGCTTTCTATTCCCCCTTAGGTTACTGAAAGTTCCAAGGGGGGTAAGTTATATATTATTCTAAGCGCACCACCTTACACTGGGATTGTTTTTTGTATATCACTCAGTTTATTTAACCTTTAACTAAGTACCTGTAAAAAAAAACAAAAAAACTTACCATTCGATGTTTTCTTTCTTCTAAAATCTTCTTTCTTCAGCCTCAAAAAAGGGCAAATAAAAAAACATAATAACCAACGCAATAAAAAAATAAAAAATAAAAACGAGCGCAAAAAAAAAATCCTTCTTTACTCGGCGAGGGCTCCGCGCAGACTGAGCTCTGCAGGGCGGAGCAAGGCTTATAAAGCCTTGCCCCGACTTGCAATTAGGCTCAGAGCACTCTGATTGGTGGGTTTAAGCCATCCAATCAGAGTGCTCTGACAGGTAAATGAAGAGACTGACAGGTAAGTCTCTACATTTACCTGTCACAGCACTCTAATTGGTTGGTTTGAAATCCACCAATCAGAGTGCTCTGTGTCATTTTACACAGCGTGGGAAAGTTCTTTGGAATTTTTCTACGCTGTGTAATTTGACTCATAAATCTCTGATTGGTTACTTAATCCACCAATCAGAGAGTTATGAGTCAAATTACACAGTGTGGGAAAATTCCAAAGAACTTTCCCACGCTGTGTAAAATGACACAGAGCACTCTGATTGGTGGATTTCAAACCAACCAATCAGAGTGCTGTGACAGGTAAATATAGAGACTTACCTGTCAGTCTCTTCATTTACCTGTCAGAGCATTCGGATTGGATGGCTTAAACCCACCTATCAGAGTGCTCTGAGCCTAATTGAGGGCGGGGCAAGGCTTTATAAGCCTTCCCCCGCCCTGCAGAGCTCAGTCTGCGCGAAGCCCTCCATGGGTGAAGAAGGATTTATTGTTTTTGCGCTTGTTTTTTAAAAAAAATGATTATAATTGCGCCGGTTATTATGGTTTTTTATTTGGCCTTTCTTGGGGCTGAAGAAAAAGAAGATTTTAGTAGAAAGAAAACATCGAATGGTAATTTTTTTTTTTTACAGGTACTTAGTTAAAGGCCCCCCTCATTATTTTTAGGGTGAGGGGGGTAGGTAGGGGGATATGTTTTATTGGGGAGGAGGGGTGACTAGGGGTTTGGGGATCCCTAGTCACCTGGGGGACGACAACATTTTTTTTAGGGCCCCCACCCGCCGCTCTGGGGTGGGGGCCAGGGGGGAGGACCTTAGGTCCCGCCTTATTAGTATTTAGGGCCCCCACCTGCCGCTGAGGGGTGGGGGCCAGGAGGGAGGTCACTAGGTCCCCCCTTTATTACAATTTAGGGCCCCCACCCGCCGCTCAGGGGTGGGGGCCAGGGGGAGGACATTAAGTCCCCCCCTTATTAGTATTTAGGGCCCCCACCCGCCGCTGAGGGGTGGGGGCCAGGGGGGAGGACACTAGGTCCCCCCCTTATTCTTGTTTAGGGCCCCCACCCACTGCTCAGGGGTGGGGGCCAGGGGGGAGGACATAAGGTCCCCCCCTTATTCTAGTTTAGGGCCCCCACCCACCGCTCAGGGGTGGGGGCCAGGGGGGAGGACATTAGTTCCCCCCCCCTATTAGTTTTTAGGGCCCCCACCCGCCGCTCAGGGGTGGGGGCCAGGGGCGAGGACATTAGGTGTCTCCCCTTATTAGTATTTAGGGCCCCCACCTGCCACTCGGGGGGGGCAATATTTTTTTTTCTTAAACAGTGAGCAGTCACAGGCTGCTCACTGTTTACTAGACATGCCCCTACTCGCGGTATAGCGAGTAGGTGCGAAATTTACTAATACTATACTATACTATAATACAATAGTAATTTTTAGTTAGTATTAGTAAATTTGGCTGAAAGACCTTTTGGTAGATAACTCCCTGATACCATGGGAATTAGGGAGTTATCTACCAAGCGGCTGCAAGAGAAGTCCCGAGGTGCCGAAGTCCCGAAATTCCGAAATGCCAAAGTTCAGAAGTGTCGAAGTGCCGAAGTTGCTGAATTTCCGAAGTGCCGAAGTTCCAAAGTGCTGAAGTGCCGAAGTACCGAAGTTGTCGAATTTCCGAAGTTCCGAAGTGCTGAAGTGCCGAAGTTCCGAAGTCTTGAAGTGCCGAATTGCCGAAGTCCCGAATTGCGAAAATCCCGAATTTCGGAATGCCGAACCGAACCAAAAATGTTTCCCATGCACATGCCTACTTTTAATCATAGCAGCGGTTGCCATGAAAACTATCCTACACCATTAGATTCAGAATACCTCTCCACCAATCGCTCTATTCTAATTCGTAGCAAATTACAACATGATTTTCATGGAATTGGTTGGAAATTAGGAATCACAAGGAAAGATTGACAAGGGGTTTCTTTCAGACCTGGCAGCCATTTATTAATTCCTTAGACCGTCAAATGTAACAAATTATTCACAATGCCTTTCAGTATACAAATTGGCATCTGCATGAAATTCTACTGAATAAACATCCAATCACTCTTACAGAAAATTCAGTTTCTAGTTCCCACTTGCACAGCTACTGCCCATCCAGAGAACTCTCAATTCTCCTCATCATTAACGGGATTTTTATTCATGTCTATTTGATCTTTCACTATTTCCTTTCCAAAAAAACCCCAAAGTGAATGTTGGGTCAATAGTTAGGAAGGATATTGATACTTTAGACAGAGTTCAGAGAAGGGCTACTAAACTGGTTCATGGATTGCAGGATAAAACTTACAAGGAAAGGTTAAAGGAACTTTACATATTGTATAGCTTGGAAGAAAGACGAGACCGGGGGGATATGATAGAAACATTTAAATACATAAAGGGAATCAACAGAAAAGGAGGAGACTATATTTAAAAGAAGAAAAACTACCACAACAAGAGGACATAATCTTAAATTAGAGGGGCAAAGGTTTAAAAATAATATCAGGAAGTATTACTTTACTGAAAGGGTAGTGGATGCATGGAACAGCCTTCCAGCTGAAGTGGTAGAGGTTAACACAGTGAAGGAGTTTAAGCATGCATGTGATAGGCATAAGGCTATCCTAGCGATAAGATAAGGCCAGGGACTAATGAAAGTATTTAGAAAATTGGGCAGGCTAGATGGGCCGAGTGGTTCTTATCTGCCGTCTCATTATATGTTTCTAGTTACATAGTTAGATAGGCTGAAAAGAGATATGTGTCCATTAAGTTCAGCCTTTCACACATCTGTTTTTTGCTGTTGGTCCCAAAGAAGGCAAAAAAAACAGTTTGAGGCACTTCCAATTTCCAAAACTAGGAAAACAATCCTTTCTGACCCCAGCATGGCAGTCAGATTTATCCTTGGATCAAGAAGCTATCACTCTTTCGATGTGCTCATTAAAAACAGTTTTGTGAAATCTTTGTAAAATCATATTCACTTTATCAGAAGTTCAGACCAGATTTTAGGTTAAATGCAACATAGAAAGCATAGATGAAAGGAATTCACTTATCTTCTCTAAATATACGATATCCACGTATTTATTAGATAAGTATTAAAAGCAGAAGACATGTGAGATATCACTAGAAAGAAAACCATTCTGCCTTGTGTGTTATTTGTTTCATTAGTTTGCTTTTATCTATTATTATGACTTAAATGAAAATCAGATTTTAGATCAAATAGTGATAGAATACAGACAGTCATGAAAAGTTCACAGATTTTCTTTTAGAACCATGTATTTCAGAAACAAAATATAATATATTGAACATTCGGACATGCAGATTGCAGAAAATCTTGGCTAGATACACAAAAATTAGTATTTTCTTAATTTCATTATTTTTTATTCCAAATGCATTTTTATGAGAATAATTATGGGAAAAGCATACATAGCAAGCCCAATAACAATATGTATAACAAAGATAGTATAATATGATATCAAATGTATATCAATGCCGAGTAGAGGTGTCCATAGGAGAAACATATCTTTTAACCAGAAAATCAAGGGGATACAAGATGTGGAACAAAGGTATCCAAGCAGGGTAAGTCTGCTGCAGATTTAAGGTAGAGGGGGGCTGCAGAGATAATTTTGGGCTTATAGAACGGATAACACTGGTCTAAGGTTTTTCACCTGTTTCTATATTGACTCAAACTCTGAAAATATGTTCAGGTTTTTGGTCTTTGTTATGAAGGATAACTACCTAGCCATTCTATTTTGAACGTGAATGAGAATTTCTTTTTAAATAGAAAGAAAGTTGGAACAAAGATTGTTTTCAGACCTCTAGAATGGCTTTGTGGTCAATTGCTGGTAGTATTCAAACATGTCTCTTGTAAGAGCGAATGATTGATCAGAGATACTAAAAATACAAAATTCACGGGTATTGAAGTATGGCATAATCAGCAGGGGCACAACATGTTTGATCTTGGCCTGGTAGGTTTGGATTTATGGACAGATGTCAGGGTCTGCCAAGCTAAGATATTCTGAAGATATTCAGTGTGATCAACATTGGAACTGGCTTGGGTCATCCTGGCTCCTGATCAAGTGAAATGAAACTAAAAGCTCACTCTAAGCATCTTTATACTCTTACAATAAATACTTAAATTAGCCCTTTACTCAAACTTCCACTACTCTTGGATAGCAGCAATGATTATATTATTCAGCCCCAATATTTAAAGAAACCAAAAATACATATTAACAGGTTTTATATAAGATTGAAATGGCTGTTGTATAAGTCATCATCAAAGTACACTTCTTAGGTGAGTCCTAATCTCACAATTCACCTTGCTGCATTCAGATTAAAGGCAAACATTCTAAGGCAGAATTGGGTTACCTGAGGAATCTAAAACTAACTCCCAGAACACAGAGAACACAGATAAAAGCAGATGAGAAATTGGCATGGATCTAAAACTCCCTCTATCTTTGAGTAGCAGAAATAGCCATGGTAATGAGCCGTAATGCAGAAATAAAACTGAATGCACTACCTGTTCACTCCAGAGTACACTTAAAAAGCTGAGGTTCTTAATGCCACTGCAATGGACATTGTGTAATCTCACCTGTCAACATATAGGAAAACCTTGTAGCTGACTATTACTCTAACAGCAAACTATTCCAAAGGCAAAATAACGGAACACAGTAAGGTAATTCTTAGTGTAGAAATCTCCAAAGAGATTTACTTTGATGTTTGCAGGTGAACTTACTCTTTAGTGGCTAATTCATTGGTAAGAAACTGCTCTAATTAATTAAATGTATATTTGAGTTTGGGACAGGGCACAGGTAACATTTTTATCCTGCTTCCAGTCACTCTGCCGAGAGTGCCTTATAGCTGCAGGGATATGTCAAAATTACACATAAGTCTGCCCCCCTGGCTCTCAGAGTTCAAAGAACAATTTTTTACTTCCTTCCATAACTAGGATGGACCGCTCCCCGTTACCCAGAGCGATTCATAGCCTTGAGGCTCAGCAGTTTCACAAAACAGAGAACTGGGCTGCGTACAAATTCATAATCCACAAGGGGCGGCGCTGGGCGGGGCTGCTGAGCTGAGCGACTGCCATCTTCGCTTGCTCTAGCATCTTGCCGCTAAAAAGGGGACCTGCACTCAGGCCTAGTCATGGGGCCTTGCAGGGCAGAGATCCGACGAGGCACGTTCAAATACATACCTGGGGGGCCGTGAGGCTGATATCCATGAGGCTGTATTGCCAAGCTCATGAGGTGACGGGGGAGCCCGGCCCCGCTCCCCCCCTCTCGGCCGGTGGGAGTTATCCTGGCCCATGAGTTCATACTTCGGCAACACCCTGGATGGACACTGGGGATGGGAGCTTTGCCCTGCTGGTGTCCTCCCTTCCTATTAGTGGAGCAGCTGCAAGAGATCATGATTACATGGAAATGCTGGCACGGAAGGAAATATTCACTTCCATAGAGAGGCTTCTTTACGCTGCTCCGATGACCCTGACAGCTGCTGTCCTGTGGATGGATCCCCCGGGCGGCCTACTCCCTGGAGAAGTGAAGGACCCCACCTTTGGGATTGAGGTGGGCACAGAGAAGATTGTCCCCGGCGCAGTGAGTCCTGTGGGACAGGAATACACAGACCTTTCTGGTGTACCGGTGACCGTGAGGGAAGTGCCCAGCCCCAAGTATGTGGCCGACACTGGGTGAGGCATGAGAGTCCAAGCGCTTCACAAAAGCTTAAGTGGTGCTGGGAGGTGCAGGAGGCGGTCAGTGCATGGACTCTTGGTGGGTGGGTCCGTTGGACTGATTTGGACTTTGAGTGCCCACAGTGCCACAGAACGCTATGCTGGTGGGTTGAGTCCGACCAAGGGTGGACTGGTAGAGGATCGGCAGCCTAGGGGCCCTACAACAGCAAGCATGGGAACAGCTCTCTCATATTGAAACTGACACTGCTTTACTCAAACTACATTGTGCAGCAATATTGCTTAGTATGCTCCTATCCTCTCAGAAGTAACTCAATCTTATGTTTCTCATCACTGTTTGCAGTAATTACAGTGCATCACAGCGTGCTGACACTGCTTAACAACGTGTGTTCCAAGTGTCACTAACCCCTAGTATCCTAATGTGTAACCACGTTTAAAACAATATCAGGGGGTTCGTGGCATATACTTATTTAGAAAGATATAATCAAGAAGGATACAATGTATTGCACAAATAGCGCAGTAAGGTGCAAAGGTGCATATGAGAACAATACACAAAGCTCTAGTTTTATTATAAATGCCGGAGCCTGATCTTTTCAGAGATTTTAATGAATGGGAGGGATTTTTTTCCTATAGTTTCTAGAAGAATGGGAGGCCAAGTTCTCTGGGTTGTTGCTGCGTGTCCCAGCATTGAAAATGAATGGCTGGTAAAGAACAAGGTAAGAGAGGTAAAACATACTTCTGGATTTAAAGGGACAGAATAGTCACCAGAAGCACTTCAGCTTAAGGTAGTGGTTCTGGGGTCTACAGAATGTCCCTTTAGGCATTTTAATGTAAATGTTCACATTGCTGCCTAGTTACACATCTAATGGAAGTCACTCAGACGGCCACAAGTGGTGCTTCCTATTTCAGTGCTGCACTGCGTGAATGCTCCCCGTAGACGCATGAATTCTTTATGAGAGATGCTGATTGGCGCAGCGTTTTGCCATACATACGCAATAGCATCCAATGCTTTACTACAGGAAAGCACTGGATTGGCTGAGAGAGATCATCAATATTGAAGATCTCAGTCATGGAGGCAGGGCCAGTTGGAGGAAGACTAGAACCAGGGCCGGACTGGGGATACAAAGCAGCCCTGGAAAAAAAAATCTATGCCAGCCCCATAAGTCATTGCGCCATATATTGTCGCATGTAATATGTAAGGCTGTCTTGCCACCCCAGATGATTGAGTAATATATATATATATATATATATATATATATATATATATATTGCTTTTTCTAATATAAAATATTGGTCCTTTCAGAGTAAAACATTTAATTATACAGTAAGCATACTCACATGCAGACACAGACAATCTCACTGACACACACAAGCTCATTGATACACAGCCTCATAGACAAACAATTTCACTAATATTCACATTCACTAGCAGTCACACACACACATGCAAGCAAGCTCACTCACTAGCAGGCGCACACACACACACAGCTTAATGTAGTGGTTCTGGTGTCTATAGCCTGTCCCTGCAGGCTTTTGAATGTAAACACTGACTTTTCAGAGAAAAGGCAGTGTTTACATTGCTTCCTAGTGACACCTCTAGTGACAGACACTCAGACGGTCACTAGAGGCGCTGTGTCAGTGCGGATTGGCTGAGATCATCAAGCTTGATGATCTCAGTCATAGAGGCAGAGACCAGCACAACATTGGAGAAAAAAAAAAGGTGAGTAAAACACTATTTTTAAAAACACACACAGACACCACGACTGACACACACACACACCATGACAGACATACACACACCATGACACAGACCATGACACAGACATGACACAGACAGACACACACACACCATGACAAACACACACACACCATGACACAGACAGACACACACACACACACACACACACCATGATGCAGACACACCGTGACACAGACACACACACAAATGACACAGACACACACACCATGACACACACACACACCATGACACAGACAGACACACACACACCATGACACAGACAGACACACACACACACCATGACACAGACACAAACACACACCATGACACAGAACGACACACACACACAACATGACAGACAGACACACACAGCATGACACAGACACACACACACACAGCATGACACACACACACCATGACACAGACAGACACACACACACCATGACAGACAGACACACACAGAATGACACAGACACACACACACACAGCATGACACAGACAGACACACACACACACAGCATGACACAGACACACACACACACAGCATGACAGACACACACACACAGCATGACACAGACACACACACACAGCATGACACAGACAGACACACACACACTCCCACTGACATACATACTTGTTGCTACCTGTGTGGGTGGGCAGACTGATAGGTGTGCTAGCGCAGGGAGAACTTGAATGGCGGCCGCAGGGGAAGCTCTTCTGGCGGCCACTGGGGGAGCAGGCTGTTCTGTCTCTGCTCCCCCTCCCTCGCACGCAGCTTAATGAGACCGGGGCCGGAATATGACGTCATATTCCGGCCCCGGTCTCTTTCTAGCACGTGAGGGAGGGGGAGCAGAGACAGAACAGCCTGCTCCCCCAGCGGCCGTCAGAAGAGCTTCCCCTGCGGCCGCCATTCAAGTTCTCCCCGGCCCCAGGTGCCGACGGCCCTCCGGGAAATTTCCCGGTATCCCGGTGGGCCAGTCCGGCCCTGACTAGAACTATTTAGGAAAGAGAGAAAAAACAGGAAGGGTGGTGGGGTGTATTTGTATGTCTACCATAAGTTAAGGTGGAATGTGTTGAGGAAAATGTGGAAGCTTCATGGGTTGATGTCTGCTTTGGGCAAAAGAAGGGAAATTTTTTGTGATATGTTATAAACCACCTAAAGTTAATATTGGTGAGGAAGAACAGCTGTTTCAGCACATGTGGGTAACATGTTAATTACTGGAGATTTTAATTACTCAGACATAAATTGGTATGGAGGATCTAGTAAAGTGAGGGAAAAAAGTATTTGATCCCCTGCTGATTTTGAATGTTTGCCTGACAAAGAAATGATCAGTCTATAATTTTAAAGGTGGGTGTATTTTAAGAGTGAGAGACAGAAAAAAGCATGTCAAAAAAGTTATAAATTGATTTGCATGTCAATGAGTGAAATAAGTATTTGACTCCTTCCACTTAGTATTTGGTGGCAAAACCCTTGTTTGCAATGACAGAGGTCAGAAGTTTCTTGTAGTTGGCCACTGTATTCATCCTCACCTTGCGGGATCCGCGCTCAGCGGCCATGTGTCAGTGTACCTGACTCCTGCAACATGTTGGTGGATGCCGGCCGCTGTGGATTCACGTGAAATTATAGCCCCACGTCCGCCCACGTTGATGACGACATCGGCGTGCGTGTGACGTCACGCGGGAAACGTATGCGCACGTTCTGGGGTCAAAAGCCGATTTCGGCCAATCAGATTTAAAACGCATTTTTACTTATCTTCATTGCCCTGTCGTGGTTTCCCTTAATGGTTGTCCGACTTTTGGCTTTCCCTCATCGTTGTGTCTCATTCTGTGTCCCCGACCTCAGCAAGTATTCTGACTAATCTCTGGTACATTAAGTCCGGCCATTCTAAGGCCCGGTAAGACGTTACCTTTTAGTCCTAGGTGTCATACAGTTCTATGTGCTGGATTAACTAGTAATCCTGACAGCCATAAGGTTTGCATACATCTCAGGAGGGACTTTGCGCCACTCCTCTTTTGCAGGTCCTCTCTAAGTCATTAAGTTTTTTGAGGCTGACATTTGGCAACTCAAACCTTCAGCTCCCTCCACAGATTTTCTATGGGATTAAGGTCTGGAGACTGTCTAGGCCACTACAGGACCTTAATGTGCTTCTTCTTGAGCCATTCCTTTTTTGCCTTGGCCCCTGTGTTTTGGGTCATTGTCATGCTGGAATACCCATCCACGACCCATTTCCAATGCCCTGGTTGAAGGAAGGAGGTTCTCACCCAAGATTTTACAGTACATGGCCCTGTCCATTGTCCCTTTGATGCGGTGCAGTTCTGTCCTCTTAGCAGAAAAACAACCCCAAAGCATATTGTTTCCACCTCCATGTTTGACGGTGGAGATGGTGTTCTTGGGCTCATAGGCAGCATTCTTCCTCCTCCAAACACGGCGAGATGAATTGATGCCAAAGAGCTCGATTTTGGGCTCATCTGACCACAACACTTTCACCCATTTCTCCTCTGAATAATTCAGATGTTTATTGGCAAACTTCAGATGGGCCTGTACATGTGCTTTCTTGAGCAGAGGGACCTTGCAGGCGCTACAGGATTTCAGTCTTTCACGGCGTAGTGTGCTACCAATTGTTTTCTTGATGACTATGGGTCCAGCTGCCTTGAGATCATTAACAGGATCCTCCCGTGTAGTTCTGGGCTGTTTCCTCACCATTCTCATGATTATTGAAACTCCACGAGGTGAGATCATGCATGGAGCACCAGACCAAGGGAGACTGACAGTTATTTTGTGTTTCTTCCATTTGCATATAATCGCACCAACTGTTGTCACCTTCTCACCAAGCTGCTTGGTGATGGTCTTGTAGCCAATTCCAGCCTTGTGTAGGTCTACAGTCTTGTCCCTGACATACTTAGACAACTCTTTGGTCTTGGCCATGGTGGTGAGTTTGGAATCGAATTGATTGCTTCTGTGGACAGGTGTCTTTTATTCAGGTAACGAGCTGAGATTACGAGCACTCTCTTTAAGAGCACTTTAAGAGTTTGCTCATAACCTGTATAAAAGGTACCTGGTAGCCAGAAATACTGCTGATTGATGGGGGATCAAATACTTATTTCACTCCCTGACATGCAAATCAGTTTATAACTTTTTTGACATGCATTTTTCTGGATTTTTTTGTTGTTATTTCTGTCTCTCACTGTTAAAATACACCTACCATTAAAATGATAGACTGATCATTTCTTTGTCAGTGGGCAAACCTTAAAAATCAGCAGGGAATCGAATACCTTTTTCTCTCATTGTAGTTCAGCAAAGGGAATTAGATGTTTGAACCTGCCAAATGGCACCTTCAAGTCACAATTTGTACAAGCACCAACTAGAAAGGACGCTTTTCTGGATCTAGTTATAACAAACAATGTTGATCCTTTGACCAACATTCAAGTAGGGGAGCACTTGGGAAAGCAAATGCACATTTGGTATTCTATAACATATAATTTTAAAAGGACAATTTCAATAAGATATGGGCAGCTTTACAGTATATTGGCTGGCATAAACTCTTTAGTGAAAAAAAAAACAACTGAGGATAAATGGAATATCTTCAAACAGATCTTAGAAAGGTAATTTTCTCAGTATGTACCATTGGGTAACAAATATAAAAGAAACAAATTGAAACCAATGTGGCTTAGTGTGAAAGAAATTAAAATAAGAAAAGGGCATTTAAATTAGATAAATCAGAGGCATCCTACAAAAGATAGAAGGTACAAACTAATGCATGCAAAAAGGTGATTAGATGCGCTAAAATAAAAAAAGTGATAGCCAAGGAGAGCAAAACCAAACCCCCCCAAAAAATTTTACATCTAGTTTTTATTGTCGTTTTAAAAGACAAAAAGACTGAATGTAATGTAAGTAATGTAATGAGACTCTGTGAGACTCACAGGTCCCTACAAGAAAACAAAGCAAATGGTCTCACAGAACCGAGTAAATCTGAATACTAGCATTAGTGCAACATACAGAGTATAAATTACAATAAAACACGACTCACAGGTTCCAATCAGGCTAGAGATTTTATTGTACCAATGTTGTGACCTTCAACACCATTGAATCTTATGAAGTGGCAACTTTAGTATTAGGATGATCCAATGTTCTTTTTCACAAAACATTAAGAATTAAGATCTAATATCAACCACTATTAAAGTAATTGTAGTGATGTTAGAAAAATGGCAGAATCCAGATTCATAAAGGTCAGGTTCTAAAAACAATACTGCATCCGTGCATTAATGACCAAGTACTTGTCATAATCCCTAATGGTGACGTCGGAAGCACATAGGTTGAGGGGTCTGTCCCTATCTGGTTAATGGGCAATTATAAGTGCGATGATGAAATATTGGAATGTTCTTATAATTGTGCTTGTACTGCAAATATTGAGGAAGTATAATTTATCTATACTGGATGAATTTTCTAAGCAGTATGTTTAAGAGGCATATGTTAAAGCAAATATGCACAGGTTCTCATCTGAAAGCACTTTTCTAACCTAGTGCCCAATCTCTTTCGAGCTGATCAAGTGCCCATTCCTCCAAGAAAGTTATGGCCGGGACTGCTCCCACCCATCCACCAGCAATTCCGATAAGTGATCTATGTATTCAGTGAACTAACCAAATAACGACCTGTGTGTATATAAGGTGTAGTAGAGTAGTCCAAGAGTCCCAAGTAGTGAAAGTAACAGAAGACCTCTTATATTTAACAAGCGGCAATGCCGCCGAACACAGTAGTACATGTTCAAGATCCAGTGGGAGCTCTTCCCTGAAAATATCTGAGATTGTAGCTTTGAACCTATCCCAAAAGGGTACTATTTGTGAGCAGTCCCACCAAATGTATTGTAACGTTTAACCTTTCCGTTTCACACCTCCAACAATCCTCCGAAACTGCTGGGAAGATCCTGTGTAGAATGACAGGTGTCCTGTACCAGTGTTTGTGTAATTTAAAATTCAGTTCTTGATATTTAGAACTGGTAGAACTTCTTTGGTGTAAAATGAAGATTTTTTTTCCCATTGGGCATCTGAAAATGTCTTATTCGTTAGTTTTTCCCATTTCCTTTTAAAGGTTTGAATGCCTTGCATGTTCCCTACCAGGAGATGCTGGTAAAGTGTTGTTATCTCCCCTTCCAATTCCACAATCCCAGCACAAAGTTCTTCAAACCAAAAATAAACCCCCTCTTGGAGGAAGGTGTGCTCCCTGCCAGGGACCCGATATGCAGCAACTGGGAGCAAGGTTATGCTCTAGTTTCTATGTAGATTTGCGGGGACCTTTTCTAGTATGTTTTTTTTTTTTTTTATTAATCTCTTCTGTACACTTGCATCTTGCCTATTTACCTTTGTGAATGAACTGAAACATTTGGAAAGGTAACATTGTCCAGAAGCACTAGGTTTGGTTGTAGGCAAATAGATATGTGATGTAATAAATGTGGTCAGGAAGAAATTGTGAATGCGCATCAGTTCTCAACCTCCCCAAATCCTGTATAGTCTGCCAACAATTTGCTCCAAATATAAAAAAATGTGTCTGGATAGATTTTAAAATTAAATATTTCTTGGGGGGCGGGGCCTGACCTCGGAGCAGAGCGGACGCTCACTAAAGCAGCTCCTGCTGAGAACAGCGAACAAAGCTTATTTTCATTGCCAAAAGGCACAAGATCGGGATTGTAAAGGCACCCAGTGAGCAAGGACATCGGGGTACGCAAGCATATATTAAACAAGCGACATATCGAACCCCGATCACCCGACACGATGGTGAGGCCTACAAAAATCTCCTGCTGCCGCGACCGGCCAGTGGGGGTCATCCCGGTCTACCTCCACAAGCCTTCCCTGCAGACTGGAGACAAAGAGACGGACACACAGAGACCCAATCCTACCGCCACAAAGGAACCCAAGATGGCGGATACCGTCCGCACAGACTACCCACAAAGTTTATGGCGGGACTCTGAGCACCGGCTTAATGTAATCTTCGCCTCCTTCTGGAAACAAGTGAGCGCTCACATGCGACCGCCGAAAACAGAACAACCACGCAACTCATCACGAGGGACCAAACGGAGTTCAGCAGAAGCTGCCTCCACCATTGCACCCGCAAACGCCCTGCTCCGACAAGGGGCCCTCTCGGGACAGCGCCCGAACTCACAGGCAAGCAACAAGACACCCAGGCCTGGGGCCAAGTGGTTAACCTTGGATGGAGACCCTCGACAACCTCACAGGTGATCCAACCCAAGAACTAAGTCCCAGAAAAGCAGACCAAACCTCACCCAACAGATGGCACGAGGAGGCGCAAGACCCAGGAGGGCAGCCGCGTCGGTCCGGCAATCATGGAGCTGCCCCGGTTCAACGCCGGTGACCCCAGCACGGCTCACAACCCGGAGGCTAACCAACACACCGACAACTAAAACAAGATGCTCCCGCCGCAGATATCGAGCCGACGTCCGTCTCCAGAACGAGACTCCCACAAACCACAGAGATCGGATGCCAAACCAAGGGATAGGGTGAACCTCCAACAATGTACTACCTGTGGGGCGCATTTCGGGTGCTGCCTCGCATTTATTCCAGTGACTGATGTGTATTAACCCTTGCCTGGACTGTTTATGCTGCTTTGCTGATTCAGTTAAATACCCATGTAGTCCTGTTGGTACCTAGTAGCTCTGAGCCAAGACACATGATCACTATTAATGTCTGCTGCAAATATTTAATATCATTAACCTGTCACAACACTGTAGGTGAGATCTATGCCACAACTGTCAAGCTGTTAACCCTGACTGATAGGCACTATGCTACCCTAGCCTACACTAATCCACTATGAGCACACACAGGGCATACCCCTATCATCACTAGGGCTAAGCTAAGTGTACTGACCAACATGCATATAAATTGCATTGCATGTCCTATTAATGTGTTAGTGTGTTAGTTACTCAGTGTCCGACTATAACACATAGCTACATCAATCCTCATGCGTTTTCAGCTACGGACACATCGTGAATCAACCTGTATTTCACTTAAAAATGTGCATAGTATTTCTTAAGCCACCTTGCAATCTATTGACGAATGGACATGGCAGTTCCCAAGCTTTTGTCCCTCTGCAACCACTACACTTCATAGGCAAGCCTCACTGGCGGGGAGCTAACCTGGGGTGGATAAATTAACACATATCTGAAGCATTTACCTATCGATATACTAAACTAACCGGTGTGACCACTTGTTTTAGTTAAATTACCTTATTGTTGACAGCACCAACTTTTCTAAAGTAATCGCAAGAGACTTAGCCTGCATGTCATTTTATGCATTAATAGCACTAGCCTGCCTACGTAATCAGCGTTGAATCTTCTTATGTTATTTCTTCTAACTAAAAATGTGCATGACTATTGATGACCTCAACCTGTAAAGTAAATGTTTATAACTATACTCTGATGTCGCTATTGTGGCGCACCAGCGCTTACTGTTCTCCTTATGCACAACCAAAATAAAGAATAAAAAAATAAAAAAAAAATATTTCTTTCCCACTTTTTAGTTTTTGTCATTTTGAATGCCTTATCTATATAATCCATTAAAAAGGCCTGAATTAATATTAAAAAAAATCAAGGTGGGTGGCTATAATGCAAGTGTATGTTATTGGTTAAACCAGAACATTCACTGGGCGGACAGAATCACAATAGATGCAGTCAGTATTTATACAACGACTCAGAGACTTCTTAAGAACTGATAAGCCTTCTATACTGCTTAGTGGAGACATTTTTACTCTGAGTCATATACGGCTTCCTGTCATGGTTTATATTTCCAGTTGAAAATAAGAATACTGAGTTCTGAATCATTGACGTAATATAAATGGCTATGAATTGTCTACTGGTGACTCAACCTGAAATCCTGGTAACAAATTGCACTAATACGATTCACACAAAGCAAAATGTCATTTCTGTAAAGCCCACATCAGCCTCTCCCTCTTAACACAATCATGTATTATTGTTAGTGTCGTACAGTTTGGTTTAAAGTGAGAGGTTTATATTGAGATGATGAAATGTCGCACTTGTCAAGGCTGATGTGCAAGTGTTTGGTGCATCGTCTTTGTATCCAAAGTGCTCTAATAACAAAGTTTATTTATCCAACTAGCTTTATTTACTGATAGCAATCACCGAGCACAGTCAGCTCTCTATTATTGTTATAACTTGTCCTCATCAGAGTGATTTCTCATTTGCTCACATATACAGATTTATATATCCCATGTGTATTAATGTGTGCGAGTGTGTTTAATATAAATAAATTATCAAGTATGACATCTCAATACATATATGAATACAAATAATTATCTGTAATGGCTGATATTAAAAATGTAATTATGCAAATGTAATTAAGATTTTACATCGCAAAACAGTGCTAAATTACATTTAGTTCATAAAGCTCGACTTATGATTTTCAGCCCGGATAGAAACACATTTATGACCCTATGAATCTCCACGGAGGGTCTAAAATTACAACCCCCTCCTCCACAGTGTGAAGGAAACATCATAGTACAATCCTTTCTTGCTGGGTTCTAGCAGTAAGGGAAGGAAGGATGAGTTAAAAAAGAGGTTTACATTCACTCAGTGAAACCATTGTACTTATTTCTCTATGGACATTATGCTCAAATACAGACATTATTTTTACATCCCTTAGCTATTTTTAGAAAGCAGAATGTTTGACTAATTATTTAACTATTTTGTCATAACTACTGTGACAAATAATGTTGCCCTCATGCCAATATTCAGATTCTATGTGAAATATTGCACTATAAGATCCAAACTTTTCATTCTCCCAATATTTCTGTAAAGGATAAATAAATTAACAAATTAAATTAGCATAGTGAAAGCACACCAATAAACATCCAAGCACTGTGCAAGGTGAGCTCGGGTTCTGAGCCCATAGCAGAACTCTTCAGCAGAGCTCTGAGCTTGTTCTGCTTTGAGTGAGGCTGAGCAGAGCAGCTGTCAATCTGCCTTGCATACACACATGCCAGGGACACTCCCCTTTCCAAGAGGGTATCAGGTATGCTTGCCCCTTGTGACCACCCTCTGGTGACGCATCCATCCCATCAGATTTATACCACACATTGCTGGTAATCATGAATGTTTCAAACAGGGGCATTGGGTAAAATAGCAAGTTCTCCTCATTTGCCTCTATCTTCCCATGCTGACTCCACTAATTTTCTCTCTTGACTGCAATTTCTGTGTAATCATCCCCTCCCTAGACTCTGTATATTTCATAGCCCCTCCATACATTTCTCACCGGCCTGCCACTTTCATTCTCTTAAAAAAACACTAGCCCCTGCCAGTGGCGCTTACATTCATTCTCTTCCCGGTCACATCCATACATTCACCACCCTCCCCACCACTTACATTCACACAACACCCTTCCTGTCACTTTCATCCATTCATCAACCTTTCCACCATTTTTATTCATTCATTCATCTCCCTCCCCACCATTTCCATTCATTCGCACCCTCCCAGTCACTTTCATTTATTCACCAACCTTCCTACAATTTCCATTAATTCACCTCTTTCCCCACCACTTCTATTCATTTACCACCCTCCCTGTCACTTTCATTCATTCACTAACCTTCCTGCCATTTCCATTCATTCACCACACTCCCCGCCACTTCTATTCATTTGCTTCTCCTCCCCTGCCACTTCCAGTTGCTACACATTCTTTCTTAGAAATACATACACACACATGCAATCAGATATTTACACACACTGCTATGCATATGCGCACACTCTATACACACACTCGCTCTTCGTGTGTGTGTGTGTGTGTGTGTGTGTGTGTGTGTTCAACAATTTTTATCATATTTAAAAGTCCAAGTACTTTATTATTACTTTGGAATAAGGGAGGGGTGCTCATGAATTCTGTGACTACAGGTCCTCATGATGTAAATCTGGCTCTGTGGTCAGACCCCATCTAGTATCACCCCAGGTTTCAAATGAGTTTAAAGCTAATATTTTTAACAAGAAAAATCTTGGTGGCAAAGAGATTATAGATCCCTTAAGTGGTAGCTCACTTTGTTTCTATGTACATAGTATTAGCGGAGAACAAAATCAGGCTGCATATGTTTTGTATTAATGCAGTTTATTAAATGCTTAGAAAGCGATTTAATGGGAGAGACAGCTGTTTCTGCTTTTAATTTGTCTCTGAATTTTGGAGAGACAGGATGACTCCTTACTGTTACTGTGAGGAACCAATGTTGCCAGACTACCCCATTAGTACAACCATGTATTGCTCTTTTACTACCAACCCAATATAAACATACATGTTACAAGCATTCAATAGTGTTCCTGGATGAGGTGAGCACAAAGCACCTATCCACTACACTTCCTATGACATGGCCTCTGCCTGATCTGTCAGGGAGCCATGTGCAGTGAATGCAGGATATGATGTTCAGTTCTATTCAAGTCTCTCTGGCCACTTTCTGCGTGCCATGCAGATATCACAATGATAGACTGGGCAGAGGAACATGCAGATCGTCTAACACCTGGTTTCTCCAGGGGGGATATCCCAGGGGTACGCATATAAAAAGTTGGTGGACTGGCCACTATAGGCCCCCTAGGCAGAGTGGGCACCTGCTTACCCAGCAAGCAGGTGTCTACTCTGCCCAAATACAATGACGCTATAGTGGACAGCGAGGGAGCAGTGGTGTGGTAATGTTGGGAACTGGGTTATGACGTCATTCTGACCCTGGCACTAAACAGTGTGCAAAAGAGCAGAGCAAGACCATGAAAATGAAGGCAGCCACACATTACACTAGGGAAATTATCCCCACTGGCCCCCAGGAAAGGATACACTCCAGCTCTCCCAAAGGTAAGGAGAATGTGTATGTATGTCTGTCAGTGAGTTTGTGTGCCTGTAAGTGAATGTGTGTGCCAGTAGCTGTGTCTATCAAATCAATGAGAGAGAGAGAGTGTGTGTGTGTGTGTGTGTGTGTCTGTCTGTCTGTCTGTCAGTGCCCACTGTATGTTAATGTGTGTGTCAGTGTCCTCTGTGTGTAACTATAATGTGTGTATTATATTTTCATTTTGTGACTTTTTTACTTCGGATTAATAGTTCATACACGCCTCCTTACATTCCTAACATATCTTTCATATTATATCATATTTAATTTAAAAAAATATTCTTTACTACCTTTAATCAGGCTTGTTCTCCAATATAGGATTAATTTTAATACCATCGTCTTCAAGTTTTTATTTGCAATTTAAATCAATAGAAATTACTTTCTCAAAGCAGGGGTACTTAGGTTTTTTTCTCCTACAACGTTAATGAGATAGAAGTGTATATTTAAATGAAAATCCACTTTTTTCGATAATCCCAAATCACAGAAACAAGAGCAATAAAACAACAATGAAACTAAAATTAATGAATGTGCACAAAACAACATGTAACAATGGCACAAAACTGCTACAAATAGTGTCAAAGGGGGGGCGTGTCCGGCGGCCGAAGAAGATGGACGCCTAACACAAGAGCTCCTCGTGGCGCCCGCATTCAATCCGCATACACACACGCACCCAGCCCGTCCACACAATCGAAATGGGTCGCACAAAGAAGCAGACAGACCCCAACGGCACCCCGAGGCCCTCGGGACGCGAGGGGGAGCAATCCATACGCTCTTACCTCCAGGCCGCAAGTCGCACCCGATCACCGCAGCGGGAGGGGGAGGCCGCAAGCCAGGACCTAGATTCCTTCCCCTCTACGCCGGCCAGGCTGTCACCGGTGCCGTCAATCCAGTCGGAACCCCAGCCCCCACAAGAGAGTGAGTGGAAGGCTATACTCCCAAACCTGCTCACTAAAGCAGATTTTGAAGCCCTCTCCGACCGCCTGGGCCGCGTGGTGAGGGAAGAGGTTGCTCAGCTCCGTGCCGACCTGACACATGTAGAAGCCCGCATGGCGGTGGCTGAGTCCGAGTCCAGATCACTCCGCACGGACCTGGAGCAGACTAATTCTGCCATTGCCAACCAAGAAGCAGACACTGCCAATCTCACCACGTGGATTGATGACCTGGACAACCGGGGCCGCAGGATGAACCTGCGGATCCGGGGGATGAGAGAAGGGGGACCGGCTGAACGCATACCAGAAGTACTGACTAGACTGTTCACCCAGGTACTGGGGGGCCAACAACTACCCAGGCTGGGCATAGTCAGGGCACACAGGGCACTGCGGCCCATGCCACCACCGGAAGAACAACCCCGGGACATAGTATGCTGCCTGGAAAATTACCAATTGAAGGAAGACGTACTGCGCACAGCCCGCCGCATGGGGACCATCCGCTTTGAAAACCAAAACATATCAATTTACCAAGATTTATCCCGGTACACCCTACAGGCCAGGAGAGCCCTACGCCCAGTAACGTCTGCCCTGCAACAGGCTGGAATCCCATACAGATGGGGCTACCCATTCTCCATCTCAGCCAGGCAAGGCCCGGACCAACTAGTGGTGAGGAGACCAGAAGACCTCCCAAATTTCCTCCGCGCCCTGGGCCTCCCGCCGCTCCAGGTGCCCAATTGGCTGGCACGATCTTTTCTTCAGCCTCCGCAGGGACCACAACTACAACGCAGACCTGACCAAGGTCCCCAAAGGCCCCAGCAACAACACCGCAGGGACTGGAACCCAGGCCCGGCGCGGCGCGAGCAGGAACACTGAGTGTCACTTGGAGCGACGGGACCTCTAGCACTAGCTGACAGCAAAGAGGAACTGGTAAACCGTGAGTAATACATGGGGAGACACATGCACAGTCACCAGCCATATGGGCGCAAGTTTGGGTGGGGGAAGGGGGCACGGGGACACTGGAATGCATCACACCAAGCCACATGGGGACTACCTCACGCAAGTGACTCACGAGGCGGTAAGCCACCCCGCACTAGCAGATCTGGGGGGGGGGTTTATCTCAGGACATATGGGGTGGGGTACGGGGCCCGGCGACAACACCGGCAGTGCTCAGGCCAGACGGACGCACTGAAACTGCGAACTGCTGGAATGGTGATACGGGAAATCATACAGGGAACCACACGCAGAGACACACCTGGGCATGCCGACAGAGGCAGGGGTCAGACAGTCACCCAATAGAGGTCTGAGCCACGGGCAAAAAGAGGCTCCCACCACACCCAGTTCTGAGCCAGGTGCTCAATTACCCAGCCCCACTAAGATATGCCATTAGATGGGGCCCTGAGGGTCATTGTCCTATACCCGAGACGGCGGGATAACACGTGACCCTCAGGCAACACCAAGCCAGCCTATACTCTCGAGCCAATGTTTAGACTCCTAGGCCTACCACTACTGCCCACCATACTTCGGACCATCTACACTGTTTTGTACCCTTAGCAGCTCCCGGTCTGTCGTAGGCTCCACACTAAATATGTTAATGTTACTAAGCAATGTACCCCGCAGAAGACCGGAAGCTGTATCATATGTACACCCTGATTGCCACCTGTATTCTGAAGCTCGCACCCCTCTCCCACCCCCTATCACTACTTCGCATCTCCTAATGAGGAAGCAGGGGGGAGCGAGGTATGGGGGGAGGGGGAGAGGGTCAGGCAATGGGGGGGGGGGTAGGGAGGGGGGAGGAAAGGATACGCGGAAATGAAACAAGAGGGGGGAAGGCTGGGGTCGGGCGACTAGATGACAGACGAAAAGGGCAAGGGTAGAAGTGGACAGCGGGTGGAGACGAGACGAGACCTACAACGGACAACGTGGGGCACCACCACAGGCACCAGGAAAAGGAGGGGACCCGGGGGGCAGCCCCCATGGTGACATACCAGCGACAAGACCACGGGGGGACTGAGAGACCCAACCCGCTACTTGGGCCACACGATGCAATACACGACACACTCGCTTAACCATATAACGGCCCTTGCCGCGACCAGCAGCGTCGACGTCACTATGGCGGCAGAGACACGGTAACATAGAGAGGGCACCAATATTGCATAACCGGGAGAGTAGGACACACGGGGACCCACTCCTAGACACACAGGACATCCGCTCCCCCCATGCCCACATGACCGACGAGAGGACTGATGCCAACACTGGCCCACACAATACAGGCACATCACCCTGAAAACCCGCCTACACGACGCTACATGCGGATCACGCTGACGGGAATACACCCCGCCCCACTGGCCACGCAGTCACAACCCTCCCACATGCACCATACCAGGAACTCACGAGCAGAGGCCCCGCCCGAGACTAGACACGGGAGCCTAGCGACACCACCACAGCCCATGGCACTAGACCGACAAAGAATCATGACACGCTATAATTAGCATGATCCATGCACACTGACCCACATACGCCCCAAAGAGAGGACGGAACGGCTGCACCAACCACACAGCCACTAAGGAGACAGGTGACTACGTACCACATACCGTACACGTTACCACATTCACGCCTACACGGAACCGGCAGACGCTGAGTGGCGGTCCGAACCCACTCAAACGTATAGCCCGACTCCCCCACAGGCATAGGACATAGAAGTCCCCACTTCGCAGGGGACGAACCACTCCCGACACCGGCACAGACACACCACTGGGTGTGGCCTAGAAGCCGCACAACCGGGACGCTTGTCCAATAACCTATACACACGCACTAGAGACTCATTAGACAGCAAATACCTATACAACCACACCCCGAGCCCAGGCGCACAACCGAAGACACCGAGTAACACACACACGCACACACACGCACACGGTCAACCCACCCTGCCCCCTAGATCCCGCCCGGATGATGCCGACGCCGAGATCCGGCGGCTTCGTCAAAGAGGACCTATACATAGTCTCTTATAATGTCCGCGGCCTGAATGTCAGAGAGAAACGCTCAAGACTACTACGGGACCTGAAACACTACAGAGCATCGATAGCATTCCTCCAGGAAACACACTTCCAAGAAGGAAGAGCACCAGCCTTAAGAGACCGCAACTTCCCAACAGGTTATTTCAGCCACAACCCGAACAGACGCTCACAGGGAGTCTGCATCCTCTTCTCCCGACGAATCCCATACGAGGAACACACCACTGTGAGATGCAAGCAGGGTAGATACATCTTCACGAAAGGCACAATTTTAGACCAAACGTATACGTTCGCTAATGTATACGCCCCGAATACGAAACAATATCACTTCCTACGCAATACATTGAATACGTTGATGAAATTCGCGGAAGGCACCCTGATCATAGGTGGGGATCTCAACTTAGCACTACATCAAGACCAAGACTCCTCATCCTTGCAGGGAAACATACCACACAACAGACATGCCAACACACTCCGCCTCCTACATCACCACCAGCTGGCGGATTGCTGGCGAGCATTGCACCCGTCCGCCCGGAACTATACGTTTTACTCCACAACCCACTCGACCTACACAAGACTGGACTATTTCCTGGTACCTCACCGCAACCTAATCCTGCTCAACACCGCGGAAATCTTACCGATGACTTGGTCGGACCACAGTCCAATCCGCATACAACTAAAATCACCACTCCACAAACCCAGACAAATGTCGTGGCGATTGAATGAATCAATACTGTCAGACATCGCGATCGTAGACCAGATCCGACAACACGTCCAGGAGTACTTCGAAGACAACGAAACCGATGACGTTACCCCACTGACATGTTGGGAAGCACACAAAACAGTCATTCGAGGCAGACTCATCGGGATATGTGCGACACGCAAGAAAAGGGCGATACAGGCGATACAAGAACTCAGCACAGAAATCGGGACACTGGAGGCCAGACACAAACGCACCCTGGACGCGACAATCTACGGGGAACTGTTATCCAAACGAAACCAACTCACCGCACACCTGAACCGCGCAATCCAACGCTCATACCAACACTACAAACATATGATACACGAACACGGTGACAAATGCGGGAGACTGTTAGCAAACCTCCTGAAGCAACGCAGGAACCACCTATACATCCCGAAGATCAAAGACGCACAACAACAACTCCACCACCTACCGGAACGGATTTCAGCTGCATTCCATGCGTACTATCAAGATTTATACTGTCTCCGCCCCACCCCCCCGGAGCTACCGAGGCCCCAGAAACTAGAGGCCATCCGCAGATACTTGGACACGGCGGATATACCGGGAGTAAATGAGGTGGACCAGGAAGCACTGGAGACCCCCATAACCCAAGAGGAATTAGCGCACGCCATAAAAAAAGCAAAAACTGGCAGAGCACCGGGACCAGACGGCCTACCCCTCCAATATTACAAAACCTTTGCAGGGGACCTAACGCCAAAGCTCTTGGCAGCACTGAACTCGATCCAAGCTGGGGCCACGCCAACGACCCAATTCACCTCGGCGAACATCACCCTTCTCCCAAAGGAGGACAAGGACCGGACACTATGCCCGAGCTACCGCCCGATTTCTGTGCTGAATACGGACCTCAAACTTCTGGCGAGTATACTGGCAATGCGCCTGGCACCGCTACTACCAGCCGTAATTCACCCGGATCAAACGGGTTTCATACCAGGCAGGGAGGTGAGGGACAACACCATCAGAGCCCTGAACCTCATAGCGCACGCGAAAACGCAGAGGACCCCAACCCTACTCCTGTCCACTGACGCTGAGAAAGCGTTCGACAGGGTGGACTGGGACCTGATGTTTGAAACACTCCGCTTCCTCGGCATTGGGCCAAATTATATGACCTGGGTACAGACGCTATACACCGACCCAACGGCGCGTATTCGAATCAATGGCGCACTGACGGACCCGTTTCAGATCCACAACGGAACCAGGCAGGGTTGCCCGCTCTCGCCCATACTCTTTGCACTGACTCTGGAGCCCTTCCTAAGCAGGATTAGACACAACGCAGACATCCGGGGACTGACAGTCGGTACCGTACACCACAAAACTCTGGCCTACGCGGATGACATGCTATTCGTGGTCACAGACCCGGAACTATCCCCACGAGCAATACAGGCAGAATTTGACCTATATAGCAGCATCTCGAACCTCAGAATCAATTACACGAAATCGGAGATATTAAATTTGACCGCCAGCCAAACGCTTAGGCGCATGATTCAGGGACAACACTCATATCGCTGGTGTGACCAACGCATGAAATACCTGGGGATATGGCTTACACCCAACCCAACGGATCTGTACACCCATAATTATCTCCCGATACTGAGAAAGGCGACGGAGGAACTGCAGAGATGGGG
Source organism: Pelobates fuscus (assembly GCF_036172605.1). Taxonomy (NCBI): domain Eukaryota; kingdom Metazoa; phylum Chordata; class Amphibia; order Anura; family Pelobatidae; genus Pelobates; species Pelobates fuscus. The sequence goes on from NC_086321.1 coordinate 132,750,560, forward strand.
TTCATACTACATATCCTGGCTGGGCAGAGTGAACGCGGTGAAAATGACGCTACTACCGAAACTACTCTTCATATTCCAAACAGTGCCGATCAAGGTTCCACAAACGTTTTTCTCTGCGCTCAAGACGGAGATCCGCTCCTTTATCTGGAAGGGTAAATCCCCATGCATAGCACACACCCAACTGATCTTGCCCAAGCTTAAAGGGGGCCTGGCTCTCCCAGACTTCGAAAAGTACTACCACGCGGCGCACATCACCAGGGTCATCAGCTGGTCGGTGGCCAGCGGCACCAAACAGTGGACGCGACTAGAAGCGGATATCACCAGATGTGACCTCAGAACCCTACCATGGATCACCAAGACGGCATATAGGAACAAACACATCACCAACCCATTCGTGGCAGCAACCATGCAAGTATGGCACGGGCAGGGCACAAAACAATATCTGACTACAGACCCGGGCCCACTCCTACCCCTGAAAGGCAACCCGGATTTCCCGGCCGGAGACTACGGCCCAGCACCAGGCCCAGTAGGAAACAACGCGATACCGCGCATAAAGGATGTTCTCCACCGACCATTCGGCATCCGGACACTGGGAGAACTATACCCGGACAGGCCGCACACATTCGCCCACGCCCTAGCGAAAACGCAAATTGCTCAATATGCCAGATCCATTCCGCAAAAGCCCTCCCTTTTGAGAGACTTAACACAATTTGAACTTCTCTGCACGCAGGACAAGGACCCACCACGAGCCATCTCACAAATCTACACTTTCTTAACCACGAGCAGATACTTGCTCGCACCACCATGCATCAGAAAATGGGAGGAGGACCTCGAAGAAATTATGACGGATGCGGACTGGAACAAGAGCATCACCCTGATACAGAAGACGCCGCGCTCGGCACGATGCCAAGAAAACTCGTACAAGATCTTTACCAGATGGTACCTGACACCGACGGCACTCCACGCCAGGAACCCAGAACTCCAAGACATATGCTGGCGATGCGGGGAAGAAGCAGGTACGTTTATCCACATCTGGTGGTCGTGCACCCGTATCAGACCGTTCTGGGAAAGAATTCGGACAATAATACACGAGGTCACGGAAGAACTCCTGCCACAGTCCCCAGCTGCCTTCCTCCTGCACCACACCACCATGGCAGCGCACACATACAAGAGATCAATTATCCCCCGACTCCTGAATGCCGCTAAGATGACCATCCCCATCTTCTGGAAACAGACCACCACGCCCCCACTATCGAGATGGATTGAGGAGGTGGAGGCCACAAGGTCATTTGAGGACATGAAAGCTGAAACACCGAACCTCAGGGACCGCCACACCACACGCTGGTTCCATTGGACAAGACTAACCACATCAGACTCCCTCAGACGCCATTTAACCACACCATAACGGGTGGCAGAAGGAAGAGAACTGGAGAAACACAAGAGGCGGACGGACGACGGCGCGACGCAGCAGGCCGGGCGGGGGACAGGGGGAGGGCCATGGAACACCAGACACGCCATACCCAGCCCCACGCACAGGCGCCACCTCGCCACAGCAGACCGAGGCAGCCACGACACCCACAGTCACGACGACGCCCTCACACCACACTCAGAACATCTTGCCAGACCACATCTGCATATAGGGCTGACTAGACGTATAACCCCCACGCAGGTGGGAAACAGATGTCACACCACACAGGACCACATACTTAGTCCACCGCCGCACCAAGCCCAACATTGGGACACACAGGACACAAGTCGACCACGACAAAAGGGACACGACGGGGTAAGGAAAATACAAGGGCTTAAGACACCAAAAGTGCCAGACAAACCACTCAGGAGACCACACGACCAGACAAGCAAGACACATCCACGCAGACACGAAAGACCACTAACCACACACGCTCAGACTACACCAACAGATCAACCCACATCACCAGACACCAACAGGGGCCGCATCTGCGACGCCACACACGACAGAGGAAACACTATATTCCGGCACTAGACCATAGCGGATAAGACAACAGATATACGCGACATAGAACTATGAGGATAGACATCCCACCCAGAGAGAGCAGGGAGACATAGCCGACACAGAAATGAATGAAAACCATACAACGTACACCACACATGAGACGCACACGCAACGGAGAATACAACACAAATGATCAAACACACACGTACTCCACCATAGGGATACCACAAAGTACGGCGACAATGGGGGCTAACTCACCCCGACAGATATGTTCCCACACGCAACATACAGAGGGACTGCACCCGACACTACTATAGGTACGGACGTACACAGGGAAACACCCTGAGGGTCGCTACAGACCAGACCACACACCATTATGCCCCTTGCCAGCAACACTTAACCGATATACCTCTCCTCAGGAAGTATACCCTAACGCAAAGCCTATTTAGGAGCTGATACACAACACACACCTGGAACGCGCGACGACCGTATGACACGAACTGGATACCTGACATAGGCTACTCCTATGACGGTTAAGACGCAAAACAAAAGTTGATGTAGTAACCAATAAATAGTTCTGCTTCTAAGTGCCGATACATGATAGATCTGCCCTAAGATATCAGCTTACACTTTAACGGCCCACCAGCACTCCACAGATATACGTTTGTACATGCTATAATGCTAACTGATGCACACTATAAAATGGATTTGAAAGGTCTCTGCGCAGGCCACAACCGACAAATCCGCTCAAGCGAATTTTACCGGACCGTTATGCGGACACCGGCCCGCCCTACACACACCACGTTTGCAATGTAATGTTCAATACAATGTATATTAAAATGTTACGTTAAAAGGACCTCTACGCAGGCAACCGAATGTTTATACTGTTCTCAACCAAGGCTTAAACCCCTGCGTGGGCAATCTCTAGCTCTATTATTTCACAAATCTGTTCGATACATGTACCTATAATGTGTACACAGTTAATAGTTCAATAGTTTTGTAACGCGCTCCCTTTATTATACTAGCTCATTACAGCATGTTCTTGTTTTTGATGTCCAACTCCGCAAAGCTTATGTAAACTCAATATTTGTGAATACTTGCCTACAATGACTCATACGCCTCTGCGTAGGCGATTACGTGATATTCAGACAAATCCGCAATATGCTTGCCCCATGTTAACTGAAACCTTAACATGCACGCCTCTGCGTAGGCGACTACCCGCTTCAACCGTATTATACTTGAAACCCGCATTTATATTGTGAAAACAATAAAAATATTTAAAACAAATAGTGTCAAAATCACCAAATGTATATATACACTATCCCCTTACACTGATGTTAACATTGTCTGTTAAAAAGGTGAAAAGACGGAGTGTATACACACTATAGAAATATCATAAAATGAAAGATGGTAAATAATCAAAAATGCTGCAAAATACATACACAGTGACCACAAGCAAATAAAATATATATAAAAATCAGGAATAAAAAGGACACTATAAAAATAAAACCAGTCTGTGTATACAATTCCAGTCTGTGTATACATCCTTGGTACCTGATCATGGGGGACCCACCACGAATCCTGAGGATGATGGGAGTCTTGTAACGAGTTGCTTGTGAAGTGATGCTGCAGTTGTCAAAACCTCGATCCGACCATAAAGCTCACCCATCACTTGTGCTAGCCAGCACCGAAAACAACCGTGGACTGATGATGTATCTACTAGCAAAACTAGTAGAATTTATTATGGTGTCCAACATGTCTCGATACTTAGGGTGCCTGAGTTTCAAATGGTGAAAATAAAACTGACATTAAAATGTTTTAATATGTTAATATCTTAATGTTGTAATATACTATGTGATTATTATTCATAATAATAATTTTAATTGCTATTTAAGTCCACACTTTCTGTTATCCCATACTAACCTGCAATGTTTTTCTTTTTACTCCTAAAACACTATTTGTGACTTGGGTTTCTGGCAATCATAGTACCATTGTACAGCGCTATGGAATTTGCTGGTGCTATATAAATAATAAAATATTAATAATAATAATAATACAGCTCTTATAGTAGAAAGCTGACAATTGAACTGTCGCCATCCAGAAACCCTTGGTATGCCTGAAAAACTAAGCTTATTGGATAAGCTAAGCAGTGATATAGAATGTTAAGTGAGTATCATCATTTCCTTGGTCAATTTCTGGTTTGATGGGAGTTTACTGCAAAAACGTCAAAGCCTGTGGATGTGGAAATGCAGAACCTTTAATTATGAAACTATTTGCAATTATTTGTGTGCATTTTTAATGCGATACCCATTTGACGCAATACAATATTGGATTATTACATGTAGTGTCCCTTTAATTGAATTGAATCTGATAGAACATATTAACATCTGGCTAACTTTCAAAAGCCAAAATAATGGTTTGCAGATTTTATTTTTGCCATTTATCAGTAGATGATGCAGTGAACTAACACTGATCTTGCGCGAAGGATAAGATATTTTTGGTGCTGCAATATATTTCTTTGTCATATTCTCCACCATCCTTACAGTTAAGAAGATTGATTTCTATGTGATATTGAAAAAAAAAAATGAAACTCTTTGACATGGCCTGCTACTTAGCAGGACTGGGTGCCCGATATAAAGATTTCCTTTTTTTCTCTTCTCTGAACAAGTAATGCGGCAATTTCCTGTCAGTGAAAGCTTCAGAGTTCTCAGGGAACAAAGCAGAACAACGTGTTCACATCTGCATTTATTTAATGGCTAAAAGAGAGGTATAAAGATAGTCTTCTTTGTTGTTTGCTCTTCTATAGAGGGGATTAAAAATACCGTTGGCAGCGATCAAAGCATAGTACTTTAAATAGGAGAAAATTGATAAAAACACGAGATTTGCAGCAGTTTCACGTGTGTGGTGTATGGGAGAGGTTGGGGTTGAGGGTTGGAATAAATAGCTTGTGGTTGAAATATTGTGGTTAAAAAAGGCAATGGAGGTACAGGGATTGATTTATGTTGCATAGCAGCACGGCCGCTGTCTGAATATCTCTGAATCCTCAGTTAATTTGATTCCCACTCGTTTCTAAACATCTTATAATTGATTCCATTCAAGGTATTTGTGGACACAAGCTTTAAACCCTGCTTTAGATGACTAGGAGGACTAAATAAAATACCCAACAAGGGTGAGACTGGCCCCACAAAAAAAATAAAAAAATTCTAATTTAGGCCTTTACGCAGCTTTTCATCAAAATAAAAATAAAAATGTTCACATATAAAGAAGAGTAAAAATAAAACAAGTTGCTCTGGCCTACATGGGGCGAAATGACTTTGCAAATTCTTATGATAGCAGTAATCTAAATAAGTTTATGAAACGGTTCTATAATAACACTTGTGCTTATGTTAAGAGTATTGTAGCATCTGTATGTATGCTATGAATATGTAGTAACTCATCTTTTATTCTTATTGTAAAGTTTCACAGAAATGTCTATATTATGATCCAAAAAAACAAACAAATGGAGGTATAAACTTTAAAAGTCAGTTTATGTGAATATTCATTGTGTAGAGCAGTGGTTTTCGTCCAATGCCCCATAGCACCCTGCTGTGCTTTAAACTACATCAAAGTATGCCATATTTATGTCAGGACTGGTGAAAATCACAGTGAGAAGCCTGGAAGCACCTCTAGCGGCTGTCAGCGAGACAGCCACTAGAGGCTGGATTAACCCTAGTGTAAACATAGCAGTTTTCTCTGAAACTGCTATGATTACAGCAGGCAGGGTTAACCCTAGATGGACTTGGCACCCAGACCACTTCATTAAGCTGAAGTGGTCTGGGTGCCTATAGTGGTTCTTTAAGTTTGCGGACTAAACAGTTAATGAAAAGAAGGAAACAAGTCAGGGTATTATGATTTACAAGTAAGCAAGGCAGGCAATATACATTGATCTAAACATAAGTATCACTGCATGCAAGATTCACCAAAATGGTAAACACGCGATACACATTTGTTAGATGAGGGAAGCAAATTAAGAGAAACAATTAGGCCTACCCAACCGACTAAACATGTTTAACAGTAAATTTGCTCAGGCTGTCTTGACACAAGTTACTGCGCATAGATCTAGTGCTACATATGTTAAGTGTGCAGTAACTGGGTAGGGTTTGTCGTGGTAATTGTCATCAGGAGCATGAGTGTTTCAAGGTGTAAAGACGTATGCCTATTATTAAACTATGCTGAGAGTTGATAACTACAGAGCCTAAAGCATACAGTCAATCGGGTGACCCATGAGTACTGAGCTTTGCCAATTGTGTTGCCCATTCCATCTGGTCTTGCAGCCTGGGACCTCTGGGGTGCACCTACTGGCAGATCCGCTGTGTTTTCTTGCGGTGGTCTGCTCCTTTCTCCCACTGACGCTTGGTATCTGCTTCTGGTTGGGTGGTATGGCGATTACACAACCCTTGTTTTTAATTGTGTATTTAAAATAAAAGCATAATGCCCCCTCAAAGTTTGTTTATATATGGTTTTAAGATGTTAGCTACCATGTGACCGTGATGCCAATTTACCGCAAACATTAAAAAATTGGTTGTATTGCCTATAAATATGCTTATGTGCCAGCTATGTGTTTTTTCCATTTAAAAAAGCCCCAAGGGTTGAAACACGTTGTTGATTTTACTGTATTATCTTATTAAAGTATTGTTGGTTTTGCCAAATACTTTTTGTAGTCTTTTATTTTTCAGACATTTTTATTTACCAGGTATTTGGTCTCATCACTGGGGTCGGCTGCAGACTACCGTGCAAAGAATCCTAGGTAGTGATTGTACCACACATGCCTATTACATACAAATGTTTGCCTGCTCTTTTTATTGTAAGTACATTTTCATTCTATTATTTGTACAGACTTATATGGAGAGCACTTTTGTTCTTTTTTTTGTCCCATGTAGTTCATTTTACCGCTGTCCTGTTGTGAACTGCTGCCAGAGGGATATCCTACAAGTGGAGTAAGTATACCAATGTATGCTGTTTTATCTTGAGCTGGTTTAAGCTCCAACAAATGTGAGTTAGAAATTGGGTTTGAGTCTTGAATGTGATTTATTTTAACAACATACTACACTATTTATTTTTTTATTTGTTTTTTTTTCTTACATATGCTGCTAAAAAGAGAAGCCCTATCAAAGAACTTATTATAGAAATATAATATAGAAAGAATTTATATTTCCTAACTGTGTCTTGATACTTGGTATCCCATCTTTTTCTTTTTTCCCATGTACTTTGACTTTATTTGTTTCCTTGATATATTTTAGATTGTTGATATATATTTTTGGAGCACCCTATACTTTAGTTTTTGTTTTTTTTAACCTTTATTACTGTATCAGCTGGTCACATGGATAGGTTGTTTATCAGCTCCCGATAAGTCTTTTATCAGTTTGATCTAATTACCAATACAAAATGCTTGTTTATTAATAAATATTAAATCGAATATTTTCTATTTTCTAAAAATATAGAAAATTGTTCATATATCAGATATATCAGCAATTATCAGATTAAGCAACTCAGTAATATTTATCGAGGACTATACCCAACTTCCTTTACCATATAAGCCTATTGAGCAAGGCCCTCAATCCCCTATGTTCACGTGTGTCCAAATTGTCTGGTTACAAATACAGGGAGTGCAGAATTATTAGGCAAATGAGTATTTTGACCACATCATCCTCTTTATGCATGTTGTCGTACTCCAAGCTGTATAGGCTCGAAAGCCTACTACCAATTAAGCATATTAGGTGATGTGCATCTCTGTAATGAGAAGGGGTGTGGTCTAATGACATCAACACCCTATATCAGGTGTGCATAATTATTAGGCAACTTCCTTTCCTTTGGCAAAATGGGTCAAAAGAAGGACTTGACAGGCTCAGAAAAGTCAAAAATAGTGAGATATCTTGCAGAGGGATGCAGCACTCTTAAAATTGCAAAACCATATTTCAGAGCTGCAACATCACTGGAGTGCCCAAAAGCACAAGGTGAGCAATACTCAGAGACATGGCCAAGGTAAGAAAGGCTGAAAGACGACCACCACTGAACAAGACACACAAGCTGAAACATCAAGACTGGGCCAAGAAATATCTCAAGACTGATTTTTCTAAGGTTTTATGGACTGATGAAATGAGAGTGAGTCGTGATGGGCCAGATGGATGGGCCCGTGGCTGGATTGGTAAAGGGCAGAGAGCTCCAGTCCGACTCAGACACCAGCAAGGTGGAGGTGGAGTACTGGTTTGGGCTGGTATCATCAAAGCTTGTGGGGCCTTTTCGGGTTGAGGATGGAGTCAAGTTCAACTCCCAGTCCTACTGCCAGTTTCTGGAAGACACCTTCTTCAAGCAGTGGTACAGGAAGAAGTCTGCATCCTTCAAGAAAAACATGATTTTCATGCAGGACAATGCTCCATCACACGCGTCCAAGTACTCCACAGCGTGGCTGGCAACAAAGGGTATAAAAGAAGAAAATCTAATGACATGGCCTCCTTGTTCACCTGATCTGAACCCAATTGAGAACCTGTGGTCCATCATCAAATGTGAGATTTACAAGGAGGGAAAACAGTACACCTCTCTGAACAGTGTCTGGGAGGCTGTGGTTGCTTCTGCACGCAATGTTGATGGTGAACAGATCAAAACACTGACAGAATCCATGGATGGTAGGCTTTTGAGTGTCCTTGCAAAGAAAGGTGGCTATATTGGTCACTGATTTGTTTTTGTTTTGTTTTTGAATGTCAGAAATGTATATTTGTGAATGTTGAGATGTTATATTGGTTTCACTGGTAAAAATAAATAATTGAAATGGGTATATATTTGTTTTTTGTTAAGTTGCCTAATAATTATGCACAGTAATAGTCACCTGCACACACAGATATCCCCCTAAAATAGCTAAAACTAAAAACAAACTAAAAACTACTTCCAAAAATATTCAGCTTTGATATTAATGAGTTTTTTGGGTTCATTTAGAACATGGTTGTTGTTCAATAATAAAATGAATCCTCAAAAATACAACTTGCCTAATAATTCTGCACTCCCTGTATATGTATGTTAGTCCTCCCATTGTACAGCGCAGCAGGAATTTGTTGGCACTTTATAAATAACAATAATAATAATCCTTGATAAATGGCTTTGTAATTGACGACTGCCAAAACCTGTCAACAAAAATGCTATTTTTTTTGGCTATTTGCCTACTGGCAGCACTAGTCTATGGGGCTTTTTTGAACTTGCCAATGGCTACTTCCTTCAATAAAAGACTAACGACTGGGTAGCTACTTCTGCTAAGTCACTATGAATGTACAGTGGTTCTAGGAAACACTGTGTTCTAGCTTCCTCAAAATAGTGGCTGCACTTGACATGGCAGAGACCGTAAGGCATCAAATACTTATGAAGCCTACATGAGAAAAGTAGGCCTTGCTGGAGATCACTCGGTTAATGCCATGGACCTTCTTTGGGAGATCATTTGAAGGATTCAGCTTATTGCACAGCGTTCAATTTAGAGATTCCTGCTTTTGTAGTGTCTGATCTAGAATATACTGTATCTATACTCCTTTACTTACCTGGTGGTTACCCTTTGCCTTCTGTGCCTGTAGACTGTTTGGGTTCATGAAGAAACAAGGCTTTTCCAGGAGAGTGCAGGAACATCCTGCCTGTGCTAAAATTGGCTAACCCAGCTAATCGGTTCATGACTGCTCTTGCGCTAATCATCCCACAGATAAAGCAATATGTGATACTCTTTTATATTTCCAGCTTTCAGACTGTCAATTTTGTAGTATTTTTTTTTATTGGACCACTTGATGTTCATTTATGTTTGACTATTTGCCCAATTTGATATTGTCCTTACTGAATCTTGCTGTTTATATGCAGGGCCGTCTTTAATAGTGATTGGACCCTGGGCAAGCATTTGCCTGGGCCCCCTGGACCCTGCTGCCCTCCCACTCCCTGGCATGCAATCATGCCTTACACTCCAACCCAGTGGCGGAACTAATGCAGAGAAGCCCTGGTACAAGAAAGTTGTTTGGGCCTCCCCCTCTAGCACAAGAGTGGCGAGAAGATACATCCCCATCTGTCATACAACTCCCACAATGCTATGCTAGCTGGGGATCTATACTTTGCCCATTCTTGTAGGGTTGTATTTGTGTGCAGTGTTTGTGCATTTGAATGTAAGCCTGTTTTTGTATAGAGTATATGTGTGCATGTAGAGGTGTATTTGTATGTACTATTACAATTGGAATGCAGAGGTGTACTTGTGTGTAGTGTTTGCGTTTGAATGCAGTGGTGTGTGTTTGAATGTATGGTTGACTTTTAAATGCAGGTGTGCAACTGTGAATTGGTGTATGCATATCATTTTGGCATTTTAATACTGGGTTTTGTTAGTATGTAATATTTGCCTTCAGGGTTGTTATAGGATGTAGTGTTGTCTTCTAAACATTTGTGTATAGTATTGGTGTTTGAGTAAAGGGTGTGTTTTATATATAATTTTGGAGTTTGAAATCAGGGGTGTGTTTGTCTGTAATGTTTGTGTTATCAGGGATGTGTTTGCATGTTGTTTTTGATTGCTGGGATGTATACACATACACAGTTACATACACATCAACACACATATAAACATACTGACACATGCACATACCTTGACATACAAATACACACACTGGCACATGCACACAAATTCTGATATGCACACTGGCACATAAACACTCAGATACACACCGACACAGTTACACACTGGCACACACATACACACAGATACACACTCTGACATACATGTGATCATTTTTATGTTTGCAGCAGGGCAGAAGCAAAGAGTTGGAGGAGGCACAAAGCTGGTAAATGCTGATGCTGCTGTGGCAAGGCAAGCTGGTACTGTTATATGTAATGCACAACAAAAAAAATAATTAAAACATAAAATAAACACTGTGCTTAAATGCAACTGCAGCAATAATTAAACTCATCTAAACAAAAAAAAAAGCAGTGAGTGGGGGCACATAGTAGAAAGGCAGTGAGTGGGGGCACATGGTAAAAAAAGCAGTGAGGGGGGAAGGCAGGAGCAGTGAGTGGGGGCACCGAGAAGCAGTAAGTGGGGGAAAGCAGGGCAGGGGCAGAGAGTGGGGGCATAGAGAAGATAAGAAGTGAGTGGGGGAAGGCAGGGCAGGGGCAGAGAGTGGGGGCACAGAGAAGAGAAGAAATGAGTGGGGAAGGCAGGGCAGGGGCAGAGAGTGGGGGCATAGAGAAGAGAAGAAGTGAGTGGGGGAAGGCAGGGCAGGGGCAGAGAGAAGAGAAAAAGTGAGTGGGGAAGGCAGGGCAGGGCCAGAGAGCGGGGGCACAGAGAAGAGAAGAAGTGAGTGGGGGAAGGCAGGGCAGGGGCAGAGAGTGGGGGCATAGAGAAGAGAAGAAGTGAGTGGGGGAAGGCAGGGCAGGGGCAGAGAGTGGGGGCATAGAGAAGAGAAGAAGTGAGTAGGGAAAGGCAGGGCAGGGGCAGAGAGTGGGGGCACAGAGAAGAGAAGTGAGTGGGGAAGGCAGGGCAGGGGCAGAGAGGAGAGAAAAAGTGAGTGGGGAAGGCAGGGCAGGTGCAGAGAGTGGGGCACAGAGAAGAGAAAAGTGAGTGGGGAAGGCAGGGCCAGAGAGTGGGGGCACAGAGAAGATAAGCAGTAAGTGGGGGAAATCAGGGCAGGGGCATTGAGTGGGGTGGTTTTTCTAAAAACTATCCTAGCTGCAGCCATTCACCCAGAAGGAGAGGATCAGGGACTGGATACACTTACCTTCAACTCAGCTTAGTGCTGGCTGAGGCTGATGGGAGTGGGGATGAGCAGCAGCTCATTCCTGCCTCTCCTCCCCATGCTGCTACCTGCTGCTGCCTCCTTCCTCCCGCGGTGCTCTCTTCTGAAGCTGGGAGGAAGTGATCGGCTGTCACTTCCACCCAGCCAGCTAATACTACAGGGGCCCGGTCGGCTCTTAAAGGGCCATGGCACCCCACCGGGTCCCTGTTCAGAGATACCCATCGGGTGGCCCTAAATGCATGAGCCACTTGATAGGCCCCTCCAAATTGTTGTGGGCAGTGTGGGCCCACAGGGCAGCTGCTTTGGGCCCCCCAGGAGTAACTGGGCCCGGGGCAGCTGCCCCTTTTGCCCTGTGTTAAAGACGGCCCTGTTTATATGGGTGCTACACATATGCTTATGGAATCTTGTACTATTACACACTGCAGTATTGTTATCTGTGCATACTGTGCTGACCATTTTATTGTGACACGTTATCAGAGAATCGTTTATTTTGTTCCCTATGTTATAAAATGAGGTGCGCACATATCCTGAGCAATGGAGAAATCTCTACCAATACTTTGCTGTTTATTAAATTGCTTATTATTTATGCTGTGCACTTACCTCTATAAATAATGATTAATTGCAAATCTATTTTGAAGTTTCCTCCAAATTGGTAATGATATAACATAGATTCAAATTTTTTATGATAGAATTTATTTTACAATGTTTGTATATTTGTATGTGGACATTTTATATTTTGTTTTATTCTGCTTATCAGTTAATGTAGTTTATAGTATACCTCAAAGGGGTTGTGCTACTTTTTCTACGCTACCTACAAATGGAAGCACATAGGGGGAAATATTACTTTTGATACTCAGGTAGCAAATGCTTGTGCTCAAACTTAGCATTTGAATCCTAATTGACTGTTTATACTTAGTCTCTGTTACGAGGATTTCTTACATGGTTTACTGTACTGTTTGATTTGTGATTCTGGGTTCACACTTTGACAAGTATTGAGAAGATCAGATGCATAACATGAAGCATTGGTATGCCTGTGGATTCTATACCGTGAAGCACTCAACTGAATTCCCATAAAAATGGAACCCCTCTACAGTTTAAAATATTGATGTACAGGTATGCCTGTTTCTAGAGGCTCTTTTTTTTTTTTTTACTTCTTCTTAAATTTGCTGTATCGTACATACACTTCACGTGGCTTGACTAGATCACAATTTAATTATGATCACATCCAGTTACGATGTCCTGTAACACACAAGCAGATGCTGTAATCTGGTTGAACAATGATTCATGCAACTCCAGAAGAGATCTTGACCTCCACTCATCTGCCCTATATGAAACTGAGACATTCATCATTACACCCAAAATTACATCAGTGTATAGTCATACTAATTTATAAAACTGCACTTAGCTTTCCAATACTAATAGACTGCTGTCTAACTATTTTGGTAATAAAGGTAATAAGGTAATAAGGAATATTTGATATTGAACAAAGAATAGAAATTGTTGCCTAAATACGTATTATTAATCAACATATATTTCTCTTATTCACACATAGTATCCTGTATTAAGTAAGCCATGCTTTGTTACTAGGGTTTTCTGATGTATAATGGTGATTGATAAAGGCAACCAGGAGGTGCCGAAACGTTGGGGGGTTACTTTTTGTGTCCTGTTTCTGCCCTGTTAGGCTTGTGAAAACTTTTGGTAATTATCATTGATTTTTTTTATTGATTTTTTTGTGCCTAATTTTGTCACTTTAATTATAATTGTTTGTTTTTGCCTGTATCTGATATTGGCTTATTAAACCAGGTTAAGTGACTATTGTGGCTTTTTTTGGTGTGCATTCTCTTTCTTGTTAGACCAATTTATCTAACACATATAAGGGATATTATGTGATGCTACATGGTGACCTGAATGGAACATACCTTTATACCTGGTGTGATACAATACAAGGTGGTTGTTGGAATTAATTTCCTTTATACTTAGTCTGTATGGTTTATGTCCCATCTTCAGAGTGAAATACGATCACGGTCCTTCCCCATAATCTCCATCACCAACAGTATGAAGGAGATGACAGAATAAATGGAAAGGTTATAATAGCCATCTTGGCACTATCAATCTGCTGGGACTTGCTGACATAGTTCTTTTCCCATTTTGATATATCTAAACATACATGGCTAATTTTCCTGTCAGGCAGTAGGTTATTGTCTCACCTTCTCTGTACAATTCTTTTGGTCATATAAACTCTTGGGCTGTTGAAAAAGTATGTAGAGATGGCTAGCTTTACAATTCCAGAAGTTTGAGAACTACCTTTACCATGATTAACAGCAAACCTGCTAGCGTTCTATATATCTAATAATGTCCATCCAGACAGCACATTCATTGGACAGCATAGTCTCTCCACACTTTGCACTCCATGCATTTATGCTTGTGTCTGACGTGTTTGTAGATAGATGAATCAATATCTATCTGCATTACTCTGCAAAAGGTTTATTTAGATATGTGTGAAAAATGTTTCTCAACATATGGGCTCCAATTTTAATATTTTTTGAATAAGCTTTTTTTCGGTTTTTAAAATCATTTCATATTTTTGGATACACTTTTAAAAAATGTTTTTCAAAATATCAAAAATCATATCTAAAAGTATTTTAGTATATTTAAAACTAAATATTTACAAAATATTTTACATTTCATATTTTAAAATATTACTTTTTAAAAGTGTATCCAAAAATAGTTAATCATTTGAAAAGCTTATGCAAAAAATATTAAATTGAGGCCATATCCAGGTTTTTATGATTAAACAATTACAACAAAGATGTGCTAATGATCACCTATTTAATATGTAGGTTAACACACAATCATTAAAGGGATCCTGTAATGGAAAAATATTACTTCCCTTATATCGCTTCCACATACATTAAATACACCATATATCATGAAGATTCATGGTTTATTCAATGTAAAATATAAAGATTTATTACATTTTTATCCGCTCTGTCCTTATATTATTTCAGTCTGCCTTTAGAACTAAAATGTGTTACAGAACCCTAAAATAAAACTGCAAATTGAAATTGGTGTTTTACCATTGATTTATAAGGAGACAGCATTGTACTTTCATTACACAAAATCATAGAATATATTTGTTAGACTTCAAATAAAACAACACACTGGTACTCTTACAGTCGTTGGAGTCTATTATAAGAGCTATGCCAAGTGAATTTAAAAACAACTATCTTGCGAGATAGTAAAAGTAAACAAATTCCCACACTTAGGAGATAAAACATGCAACAGACCACTAAGACTTGTGAACTTTACTATGTAGAAACTTAGTGCTGTCAGTCTGACTCTATAAATGGATAAAAGGAATACAATGTCAGATATAATGATGCCTGCAAGTGTCTTTGTCAGCTTCGACTAAATATACTATGGAACTGCTGTATTCCACAAGACCTAATAAAGAAAATTATTTTGAATAGAACCCATGAAATGTCATAGTGTATATAGATTTAGTGTACATATTCTATTAATCACTGCTTCTTCTATAAAAAAAATAAATGTATATAAAATATAGATATCTGTACTGTATAGCGCTATGGAACTTGGTGCATTATAAATAATAATAATATCAAATAAATGAAGTGCATGCCACCTATACATAACTACCAGCTGATATATATATTTATATATATATATATATATATATATATATATATACATATATATATATACATATATATATGTATATATATATATATAAGCTATCATTTCAGGTTTTGTTCTCCTTCAGCTAATGAATTGATCACAGACATTTTGATACTGCTAGAATTTTTTTCCCTTTGAAGTAGATAAAAACTAAGAGCAATTGTGTACCCCATAACTAAAAAATGAATACCTTTATAATATATTTAGGTACCGACCATGTTACCATGATAACTAACAACGAAATTGGTAAACTCACCCAGTGTTATTTACTAAGTGAGAATTCAAAGTGAATTCAACATGAATTTCAAATTTAAGGTCAGATAAGCCATTTATCTTGAATTCTCACTTTAGTGAATCATCTTGACCTTGTTTGTATCTGTGTTTCACAACATAAACTTCTATATGTTTTCTTGTGCTGCCATGAAGGGAAAGGACAAGTTGTCCGGAATAGCCCGAATAGGATATTCATATTCAATTCAATATGCCAAGTTGTCCAAGAAAATGCCATCTGATCAATATAGGTTTAGTTAGGGGAATTTAAACTGGCATTTGCGCAGGATGTTTTATATTGAATACTGTTGATTGTAGCATCTGTACGGAGGTCACTAAAATCCCCTGAGGAAGTCATTGGTTCGATGAGACGTGTAGGGCGTGCAAAAATTAGCATGACACACTTGACGAATCAATGACATTTCTGATATGTTTTTATTTTGCTATATGCAATTACGTTACGTGCAATAAATCGGTTTATTTTAGTAATTATTTGACATCCTCCACTGTTGTATTATTTCTCGTTGTAGCTGACATTTTATCTCTTGGTCACCCTACTAAAAAAAAATAAAAGAGAGCGAGATTAGTGTGATAGGAGTGGAAGTCCCGACCACTTGTTATATTAAAAGTTCACTTTCACTGATGTTTGACGGTCTGTATCTTTCTTCTACCATTGTTTTTATAACTTCCAGTTCTAATTGTGTAACCATGTTTTTTTCATTTTCACTCACCGATGTACTTTTCTGTGCTATCTGCTCATGGTACCTTTAATAAAATATAATTTGACAAATGAAAGAAGAAACTGGTAAGAACATAAAGAGGTAAAACTAATATCACAAGCACATTGTATTGTAATCACAGAAACTTAATGGATTTAGTGGAGGTGGAAATTACTTATACTCGAGTGCTGCAAGAGTTGTTAATAAATAATGTATTTTTTTCAAACTATATATTTTGAATCAAGCTAATATTATTGTGTATTCAGTTCTATATGAATGTAATGAAGCAATACATAGCTGTCAGAAATTCAGTGTTGCTGTTCAGCTTTGTAAAACGTACCTGGTGAATTTCTTTGTAGAAGAAATGATAAAAGAATAAGGAAATGTCTAATTGGAGGACTCCTGGGTCAGAGATTTTGAGGAGAATTGGAGTAAAAGAAAAGTATTTTATTAAAAATGTTACTTAATGAATCATTTCAAATACTAAAATCTCATATTATGACCAGTATAGTAGATGCATTTTACTGAATAAATGAAATAATGGACACAGGTTCTTGGAGCACCACTGAAAGAGTTGTCGGTGTGATCAGTTTTTGGTCTGAAAACCAAAGCCAAGACTTCACACCTAAAATTGTTACAATGCATAACTCGATGCAATAAGAGCAATAAGAGACCATGCATATTTGGATTACATATGAGCCAGTTGGTCAAAGGACAAAATCCAAAAATGGTTACGTCAAACTCTTCTGCAGGAGTAAAAATGCCATTAGCTATGGCTAGCGTTTTTGATGGAGAAAGCAAATAAAAATCTGTTAGGAACAGTATTATTGTGCACCGAAGAGATCATGGGTTTTCATTAAATTATTCTTAGTGTCATAGTAATGTTGTTCTAAGTTAAGTTACAGGGTATTTCTCTGGACCTATTCTAGTAGAAAGGGCACTGTGAAATGTAATGGTGGGGTTATTTAGGGTCTGTCACTGGAGAAAGCCCTTGGAAGGTCTTTAGGCAGAATTGTGGAGATCTATAAATCTTTCCAGTTCTCCGAGCAGGTGAATCTGAGTGTCACAATTCAATATCAGTATCTAACATGTATTCCTTTAGGAGGAAACCCGAGCTTATTGAAATTCATTAGAGAGATACTGGTTAAAGATTTTTACTGTGCTGTAATTTAAGTAGGCTCTTTTGAAAACTGGTTTGGGTTTGGCTTTCATTGCTAAAAGTGGGTTTGATAGCTGCTATGTTCTATGTATAGATGCTATGTTCTCAGCCAGTACAGAGTAGACTTATGCATGGTGACAAATTTTGGTTCTGCCAAATGAATTTTTCTGAATACAGAACATTTTTCATGACACACCACATTAAGTCAGATGTCAGTTCAGCTCAGTTAATTGTCGATTCTGGAATTGAATCTGAAGAACAAACTAAAAAGACATGAAAACAGGCCAATCATAAATATTATCAATTTATTTTGCAGTATATTAGTAGGAGCATTTTCCTGTCATCTGGTTCACAGATCAATTGAGAAAAAGTTAAAAAATTAAAACAAAAACAGAAAGAGCAGTAAAAAAAGCTATATTTATATAGTTGTCACAAATCCTACTTCATTACGGCGCTCTCCTCTTCCTCTGCTTCCACATGCGTTAACTGGGAGAACACTCGCTCAGCCCACCTCCTGCCATCCACGAGAACACTGCCAAATTGCAGGGCACTTCCATTTTTAAAAATAAGGAACTTACCCATATTTAAAGGCCCATTTTCATTGCCCTGTCATGGTTTATGTTCCTAGTATCCAAATAGTGCATTATTTTTCTTGCGTATGTTGATCCCTGGATTAAGTGATTTTGTGTAGCTCTGTAACCCTGACTTTGCTAGTTTATACGATTTCTATAATCCTGACATGGCTAATTTTTCTGTTTATTTGTATTTCCGACCTTGACTTGTATACTAACTTTGATTTCTCTATTTTACACATTAAACCTGGCCAATCTAAAGTCTGTTAATACGTCTTTTCTGTTTTTCTTTGTCTGTTGTCCCAAGTGCTACATTTCTGGGTATAGTCACCTTGGCAGTCTAATGTAGTTATGTATTATATATATATGAAATATATAAATATAGATTTGTTTTAATGCTCCTCCATTTTTTCCTCTATTGCTCACTTATCACTTGATGTATGAATAAAATCAACATTTAGTGAATGCCCCCTAGACATCAATCATCCTTTTTCCATCTATCTCCTATTTTTTAAAACCACAGTGGAACTTAGAATATTGACACACACCCCATCCCTCCAAACATGCTTATTGCATTTTGGGTAGTCCGGTAATTGTGTATATATTAGCTCAGAATACTAGAATTTTGAACACCAAAACACCTGATTGTCACAAATTTGGGCAAATTGCAGTTAGTCTGAAATAATGTCCAAGTCTAGTGCACAGGATGTTGGGTAGCATCATCGAGATGGGGGGTTATGAAAACTGAGCATTCTATGACAGCTTTTGTTGAGATTTTCTGCTGGGGATATACTCATCTGTGATTAGATAGACTATTAGTGCAGAGAGAGAGGAAGAGCTCTATGTTTTTTTTTTTCCAAATAATTTTTATTGAAACATTTTGCAGAATTTACAAATAATAAAGAACAATATATTAGGGAAGGGAAAGGAAGGGTAATCTGGGAAGTGGGGGGGGGGGGGGGTGGAGAATATCCATCCATTATAACAGTAAGCATGTTACGTTTGTTTTTCTCTTTTCAAAATGGCTTTATTCAAACATAAACAATTCAGGGCGTGCCCTGAGCAATGTATAACAGCATGAATCTATAGATTGAACAAGCAAACAGAACATAGTGGACGCGCAGGTCCCATCGTAGAATGCGTGAACATCACTCGAGAAATTTTATGTACTATACAGATATGGTATTTGGTTACTTTTAGCACGTTAGGGTAGTCATATGAGTGACCGGTTTGCTGCTCGAGGAGAGGTATACTCGTAAGTGTGGACTTTGTGTCTGCCTATTGGGTTCCATTAACGGTACCTTATCACCTCTAGGCCTCTTACTCTTCGGGGTGATGAAGGGTATCGGTGCTGCGGTATTAGTCAGTTTCTGGTCGTAAGTGTGTCTTATTTGCGTTTTGTGATCGCAGGGTGAAGGATCACAGGATGTTTGCTCCTATTTAGATGTGTGATTGTGAGTAAGTGACACAGCCGTTAGTAATCTCGGGTTGAGAGGGGCTGCGGCTATTATTCAATTAGTACAGAAATCATTGTTGGAAGAATTTAGAGAGAAGATGAGTGAGAAATGAGTAAAGAGCGAGAGAAAGAGAGAGAGGAGAGAGGGGAGGGGAAGGGGAAAGCGGATTGAAGGAAGGATGGGCAAGGTGGTGTAGTGGGGCGAGGGTCCCCATCGCCCGTGCCCATGGTATCGCACGTATCGTGTCTGATGTTAGTCCCCATTCGTGTGGGGGCGCGAGGTTCCCTGGGGCTGCAGGCAACCGTTCCCAGCAGTGCTTCGGTCCGCCATGTAGAGTAGCCATGGGCTCCACCTCTCCACGTGTTTGTCCTCGAGGTCCATAAGTGTGGCCTGCAGCAATTCCGCTCTATATATATCTTCCACACGTTCCATCCATTGCCTTATCGTAGGGATATTTGATTGTTTCCAATATAGCGGAATCAATGACTTAGCCGCATTAATTAGGTGTCTACGAATGTTTTTCCTATATATTCCTATGGGTTCAGGCGTGGAGTGTAGAAGGACCGCCTCTGCATTGAGGGTTCCTTCTGTCCCCGAGATTTCCACTATTTTCTGTAGAACTTCGTCCCAGTATGGCTTGACGAGTGTGCAGTCCCACCAGATGTGTAGCGGCGTTCCCCGCTCATCCCCACATCTCCAGCATGTGTCAGGTATATTCGGGAAGATCCTGTGTAGACTGTCAGGCGTTCTGTACCAGAATGAAAGGAGTTTATAGTTCGTTTCTTGAAATTGGGAGCTCGATGAGCATTTATGGTGCAAAATGAGGATCTTATCCCATTGGGACGCGGTGAAGGATGTCTCCATCATGCGTTCCCAGCGCCTGCGGAATTGGTCGTTGTTGGTGAGGTGCCCTACTAGCATATGTTGATATAATAGTGATATTGCCTTAGCTAGGGTAGTTTTGCGGTCACAGAGTGTTTCGAACCAGGTTAAGTCCCTATGTAGCTTTTCCTTGTCCGGGAGTGTCCGATAGTATGATCTGAGTTGCATATAACGGAAGGTTTGTAGGCTGGTAGGTTGGTTGCCCTCCATTAGTTCCCTCAGGGGGGTCACGCCTGTGTTGGTTAGCAGCCTATGTATGGGGAATGATTCCTCCTCTCCAAGGAAGGACCATGCCACCTGCGGCAGTCCTCCTCCTATCTGAGGATTGTGCGGTATTTGGGTCATCGGCTTGGTGTTTGAGATATGTGGGGGGCTCTCCTGATAGTATCCCATGCTTTCAGTGTTTGCGCAACCGTAGAGGTTGGTTCCAGAGTCACCCTTGGTATCCTCTTCGAATTCCACACTGAAGTCAGAAAGGAGGGGCCGATATGGTGTTTGTCTAGTTCAATCCATTGTTTATGCGCCGGTTGGGTATGCCACTCCAGTACACGTTGTAGTACTGTCGCATGGTGGTATTTGCGGAGGTCGGGGAGCGCCAGTCCCCCCCTCGCTCGAGGTAAGCATAAGATGTCCTGTCGGATTCTCGCCTGTTTCCCATTCCAAACGAACTTCACCATCGCGGACCGGAGTGAAGCGAAATATGCCGTCGGTAGGGCCTGCGGGATCGTCTGATACAGATATAATAGCCGTGGTAGTATATTCATCTTAAGAATTGCGATCCGGCCGAACCACGAAATGTGTGGGTATGTCCACGTTTTTAGATCTTGCTGGATTCGTCGCATCAATGGCAAGAAGTTCGTTTGGTACATGTCGCCCAGGTCTCTGGTTATTGCTATACCTAGATACTGCATGTGGTGTGAGCACCAGCGGAATGAGAACTGGTTTTTCAGCGTGTTTTCTTGGGCTGTCGGAACGGTGATGTTGAGTACTTCACATTTATTCATGTTCAATTTGAATCCTGAGACCTCCCCGTAGTCCATGATCATAGTGACTAAGTGGGGCATTGTTGCCTCCGGGTCCGTGATAAAGAATAAAAGATCATCCGCGTATGCCGCTACTTTGTGTGTTGTATTACCGTTTTTGAAGCCTATGACCGCATTCGAGTTGCGTACCGCTTCCAGGAACGGTTCAAGGGCCAGGGCGAAGAGCATGGGGGAGAGTGGGCACCCTTGTCGTGTCCCATTGTGGATCGGGAAGGAATCGGTAAGCGCTCCGTTCACTCTCACCTTCGCATTGGGGCAGTGGTAGAGCGCATCAATCCATGTCATCATGTTCCCTCCGAAGCCCATTTCCCGAAGTGTGGTTACAAGGAATGTCCAGTCGACCCGGTCGAATGCCTTTTCCGCATCTGTCGACAGTAGTAGGAGCTTATCAGTGGACTTCTTCGCTAGGTGATGGATGGATTGTACTCTAAGGGTGCTGTCCCTAGCCTCCCTCCCAGGGATGAACCCCGTCTGGTCTGGGTGGACCAGTCTCGGGAGTATTCTCCTGATTCTGGTGGAGAGAATTTTGGTGAAAAGTTTCACATCCACATTCAGCAGTAAGATTGGTCTATAGCTGCTGCATAGTTCAGGATCTTTCCCCGGTTTCGGGAGGACCGTTATAGTTGCCGCTAGGGATTCGTGTCGGAACTGGGCACCATCTACCAAAGAGTTGAACGCGGTGGTGAGTTTCGGGAGCAGTATGGTTCGGAATTTCTTATAATAGTCCAGTGTAAAGCCGTCAGGACCCGGGGCTCGGCCCGTTTTGGCGGACTTGAGTGCACCTGCTACTTCCGCTTCCGTGATCGGTGTATCTAGTAACTCTGACTCCCCTTGCTGCAATCGCGTCCTTACATGCGATTCGATGTAGCTCCGTATCCTGTCTCGTCAGGTCGCCATCTCCTCTGGGAGTTTAGGTCCCGGGATGTTGTATAATGAGGCGTAGAACGAGCGAAACTCGGACGCTATTTTATCCGGGAATTGTGTGGTCGCGCCATCCGACGTCCGTAGCTTATGGACTTGGGTCATCCCCTGAGGTCCCCTAAGCATTCTTGCCAACAGCCTCCCTCCTTTGTTGGCGTGTTGGTAGAAGAAGGCTTTCGAACGTTGTATGGAGCTGTAGTATCGGGTCGTCATGTGGGCATGTAACGATCTTCGGGCCTCCAGCAATTCCTTGTATGTCTCTTCGAGGTGGGAGCGTTTGTGTTGCAATTCAAGGACATCGATGCGTGTCAGGAGATCCGTCATTTGTCTCTGTGATTCTTTTTTCTTTTTAGAGGCTAGGTGTATCAGTGTACCTCTGAGCACACTTTTGTGGGCTTCCCATATCGTGGTCGCGGAGAGATCGTCTGTGGTGTTCAGGTCAAAATAAGAAGTGAGTTCCTCGGTGACCTTTTCCCTCACCGCCGGGTCCAAGAGTAGGGAGTCCTGAAGCCGCCATGTCCAAGTGGATGGGCGCACCCTGGGGGAGTCCATTTGTAGGGTCACAGGTCCGTGGTCAGACCAGCTTGCCGATCCAATTTCCGCTTTTTGGATGGTGTCAAGGTGTTCCTGTTGGAGGAATATATAGTCAATCCTCGCGTATCGCTTATGTATCACTGAGTAGTGGGTGTATTCCCTGTCCGTCGGGTGCATTGCGCGCCAACAGTCCACCAGCCTAAGATTCTTAAGCGATTTCTGTATGCTGCGGAGGGCTCCTTTGGAAATGCTACTGTGCCCTGTGGACGAATCTACCAGAGGGACGAGGGGTACATTTAGGTCTCCCCCAACGATCAATGTGCCCTCTGTAAATGAGGAGAGTCTGGAGAGAGACTTACGTATGAAGTGTGATTGGTTGTTGTTTGGAGCATAGATCGTCGCGAATGTGTACCTACGGTCCTGTATGTCCCCCTTGAGGAACAGGTATCTGCCGTTGGGATCAACCATCCGTTCCGCTTCCTGGAACTGTAGTTTAGCATGGATGAGGACCGCCACGCCTGCCTTACGTGCAGTCGGGAGGTCGCTACGGGCCGCATTGGGGTAGTGTTTGCTTTTCAATAGCGGGGCATGTCCTTCCCTAAAATGTGTTTCCTGAAGAAAAGCAATAGATATGTGTCTGGAGGATAGTTCCCGAAGGAGCTGCGATCTGCGCTCCGGGATATTTAGACCCCTGCAGTTCATGGTTGTGACGCGTAAAGGATCAGGTTCGTAGGCCATTTGTGGTGGGTGGGAGCGGTTTGTTTGTACTTCCAGGCGGGGTCTGCTGTCGAGGCGTACCTCGTCCCTGTGGGAGTTCCGCGGGCACTAAGGCAATGGGGGGGAGGGGGAATGGTGGGGAGGCTGGGGGGGGGGGTTGGGTTGGGGTCGTGGGGAGGGTGGGGCAGGGGATAGAGAAGAACGTGAAAAGAGATAAGGAAAGACCCCTGTCTGCGCGACTGTGCAGGTGGGGGTGTTAAGGTGAAGATGGATTTTCCGTCCCCAGAGGGAAACGGTTACGGCACCTATAGGTAGGTGTCGGAAGTCCCTCCTGAGAGGGCTAGTTCGCGTGACCACAGCAGCAGCCGGCAGTCGGGTCTGTCAGAGAGTATCTAACGACCTCCAACTATCAACTCCCCGTGGTTCGGGTTTGTTCACGCGAACTTGTCGGGGGTTAGTGGTCGCGTCCTTATTTTATCACCAGATTAGGATGTGTTCACTGGTTGTCGTTTTAGGTATATAAGTCCGAGATTACCTATCGGGTGTGCCACCACTATGGGAGCTTTCGGATGTCGTTTGCTCGTGTTAGTGTTAGTAATGGGCCTTATCAAGGGTCCTCAACGGCTCTCAGTGTTGTCGTTATTTGTAGCCTAGTTAGGGGATATCATGTGGGTGTGGAGGCATGAGTCCCACCTCATTGTATTACTCATACGTCCCCACCCCTGGGGCGATAGGGCGCGGATGGCCGCGGGGGTCAACGTACGGTCGGGGGATCAGGAATTGTCGGTCGGGAAGTGCAGTTAACGTAATGTAACCAGGCAAAGTAATAGCTAGGGGTTGCACGGTAAATCTCAGACGGGGAGTGGTGGACGGGATCGAGATCCACGTCGTGTCAAGGCTAGGGAACGTGGGGGGGGCGGTGTCCCGATGGGCCGTGCTTGTCGTGTGAACCACGGGATGTTGGGCTGGGCCTTTGAAGGGGTGGGGTCACCACCAACCATCTCAATGGGGAAGCTGTCACGGCCACTGTCTTGGTGAACAATAAAATAAAAAATAAACATTTTTTTGCATATCATGCATTACAGTATATTCCCTCCCCATTCAGAACATATATTAGGGCATATATACAGTAGGTACAGCAATGAGTCCCCTTCACTTTCCCTCCAACTCCTATTCACCTTCAGCTACTCCCTCATCCTACCCCAGCGTGTCTTTTTGTAATCACATCTAGGCCTGCAGGGTATGGGGTGGTATTGCTCACGGTAACCTCTGTATCAACGATCTGTATCAACGATCTATCTGCACTAGGCATCTACTCAAAGGGGTTCTAGATTCCCATTTCTCCCGCTTCCCCCCTTACCTCCCCATCCCAGAGCTGTTGGTCTAGGCCTAAGACCCCCCTCCGCAATCATATACAGTTCTGTAAGTCCCGCCCTCCCACCCGCTCCCCACATAAGCCCATAATACTTGGTCCACCCATCGTCCACCATCCCCCCCTGAACCTGTTGGTATGAGTCCTCCAGATTGAGATATCCCTGCCAGGACGGGTGTTCATCCCCGGATCAGACTCTTGCGCCGGCACAGTGGAGGCGTGGTAGTGAGTCGGGTCAGGTGGGCCAGCCCGTGATTCTGCAACCTCGCAGGGTTCCCCATGTGGCTATCACAAGCCTTCCCCCCTCCCAAAAAGAGTCTTGCGGTGGTACCACCCCCGTGGGCCATAGGTTGCGTAAAAATGGGTGTAGGGTGGGAGTCAGCATGGCCAGTCGGGCCTTTCAAACCAGTGACCATCAGATCAATCTCCCGTGGTCAAGTGCATGTCGTATCCCTCCCAGTCCCCACCCAAACTGTGTCGGTCTCAAGGTGTGCGCCCACCCTAAACATTCCATGGAGTCGACATATTGAATCAGGGGGTTGTGATCTATGGATAGTAGCTGTGTGTAACTGCGTGTGTCCATATCTTCTCGAGCAGCCGGGTCTCGGGTAGCATAGTAGTGCCGAGTCCGGCGTCACCTGGGCATGGCTACTCCTCTGGGTTGGATGGGTGTGGAGGCGCATCATGTATGCGGTTCTCCCTGGGGCCTCTCCGTGGGGCCCGCGGTTGTCTCTGGGGTCTGGGTTCTCGGTCCAGCGGTTCCAGTATCCAGTCTGGGACCGCTATGGGCGGGAGATCTAGCCTTTGGAGGAAGCGTGGTATTTCGTCCGGCCAGCGCGCAGCGACCCATTCGTTATGGTGTCTCACTTGGATGCTAAATGGGATGCCCCATTTGTACGGGATATTGCGTTCCCTCAATGCTGTAGTGATGGGTCTGAGAGCTCGCCTAGCTTCCAACGTGGTAGGAGAGAGGTCGTTGTACAGGGAGACCTCTGCCTCTTGATAGCACCACGTGTGTCGGGTCCTGGCCCGTTGCATTATGCGGTCTTTAAGGGGGAAGGAGTGCAAGCAGCAGATGATATCTCTGGGGTCCCCATCCCTGATCCTGGGTCTCAGGGCCCTATGCGCCCGCTCAAAGCGTATATCTGGCGGTGCATCTGTCCCCAGGATTTGGAGGAAGAGCGCAGTGAGCAGTGCCTCCACATTTTCCGGTCCCTCACCCTCTGGCACCCCCCTTACCCGAATGTTGGAGCGGCGGCTCCGATTATCCAGGTCCTCCACCTGTCTGCGCATGGCCAGCAGCATGTTGCCCTGCCTAGTTAGGGCTGTATCTGCAGCAGATGCTTGGCGCTGTGATTCCAGGGCCTGGGTTTCCAGTGCCTGGATGCGTCCACCTTGTGCCTCCATGTCAGTGCGCAGTGCCGTGACCGCTGATGTGAGGGAGGCCGTGAGGGTGGCTGTCAGGGACTGTAGGTCAGATTTGGTTGCCATATTGGCCATAGTGGCTGCCAGTCTCCTGATCTCTGCCCCAATATCAGCCAGAGTAGGCTGGTCGGGCTCCGAGCAGGAGGAAGCTGGGGAGACGGGCGCCATCTTGGATCCGTGCGCCTCGCGGCTCGGTCCCAGCGGTGTTTGCAGGTACCCGTCCATCGGGCCTGACGGCGGTGCCGGCGGTGTTGCCCTGGGGGTATGTTGGGTCTCCTGCCTCTTTGTGCGTCCCATTTAGGCAGGCTAACGGGTGTCCGACGGCTTATGCTGGCTTGGTGGCGAGGAGCTCGGAACTTACACGTCCATACTTGTCAGACGTCAGGCCACGCCCCGAGCTCTATGTTAATATGTAAGAAAAAAGAGGGATGGAACAGCGCTATCCAAACTGATCACAACTGGGAGGGGGAGGCTTCACACCTGAGAGGAAGGGTAACGCTCATAACCCTTCAAAGGACTGGAAAAACAGAAAACAACAAGTACAGGGTGTACCAAGAACAAAGTGAATAAATAATAGAAAAAAAATGCCAGGGAAACAGGCAAATTAAAGTCTATAATTCACAGGTATATTCTTTAGAAATTCTCAAGACGTCTTGGGTAAAATCCTCATCAGCATATATGAAAAAAAAACACACACAGAGGGGGCCTACACTAAGGTTAAGAAATGCCAACTCACATTGATGGGAGCTATAACCAGCTCGAGTTAAAACAGCATACAGTGGTATTTAAACTCCCCACATGTAGGATATTCCTCTGACGATATTTTCAGTGCAGGTCATATGAAATAAAAACACACTTACAATTTACAGAGCAGATAAACCGCTCTGTGTAATGCGCCTGGGTTGAACAATCCCCACCATGGATTCTTTGGATGGGATAAAATCTTTAGATGTTAGGATATGCTAGGTAAAAAAATAAGGATAAAAAAAAAAAAGTATTTAAAATTAAAAAGACTTACCAAAATATTAGGTAGTCAGAAAAATTACTTTTATTTAGATTAAAACACAACGCGTTTCGCCACAAGGGGCTTCTTCAAGTGTAATATGTAATATAGGTTAATATGTGGCAGAAAACTGCTGCTGTCTATATATGGAGCTCATCAGCAACCTGACAGTAATAAATCGCATTAGCACACAATACACGTACGTTTCCTTTTTTTTTTTTTATTAATGTTCTGTAAATACATTATTATGCATTATAAAGATAAAACATTTAAAAAGTAGTAAGTACATGCAGGAGTGATCCTTTAATCTTGATTTGATGTAAAACACATGACTCATGCATTACCACCTTTGATGTAGCTTCCCAGTACAGTGCCAGACAGATGTCATGTCAATAATCCAAACTGGGAACCTTCCAGCACAATGGAACAGAATAGCTGCCTGCATATCTGACTCTTAATGAACATGGTATCCTCTGACATATTCTCTCACACCATAGCAGCTGGTGCATTTTAAAATAAGACGTCTGTAATGACACATGACCCTCGAAATCCAAAAATTAATGTGCATATAAATTGATTACAACCACAGGGATAGACGTTACCAGTGTGTGTGCTACACAGGAATCTCAACTGTTCAACTGATATCTACAACTTAAACCAATGCAACTAAGTACTTCACTACTGTAGAAAAATAAATGATTGAATATACGGATGGTATATGGAGTTCCTAGATAGGAGTTGTTTCCAGGTCTGTTTTCTATGCGTATGTGCATGTGGTGCACTTAAGCCGTTCCCATACATCAAACAATATGTAGAATGCAGAAGAGAGACATGCCCGCAAAGGAGATATCTCCATCAATGCAAAGGCTTTGTCCCTTTCATCAACCAACGCAGAATGTGCAGACATCACTCTATAGCCAATCAGATTTCTGAGATTGGAGATTCCCATACACTGTTACCTATACATCATTTAATTAAACCTATCTGTACTAGTACACAGTATACAACTGTTACATGCTAAGCTTTTGTCATTAATACAGACACGTCTATCAAGAATTCCAACAACTACAAACATTTTACTAATCTATCATCATTCATGAAAGTAGTATCTATAGCAGTTTTGTCTGATAGTTTCATGTGAAGGGTTGCTTATTTTAATATACTGAATGTATTATGTTGCTAACTGTCCTACTGAATGTATTTATATTGCTGTGTTGTCTAAACCATCTTCTGGCTTAAACTTCCTCAACTCTTCATGGCTACTTTTTATGCTTCTGGTAGGTTCAGTTTGTCTCTGGTGTCCAATGACTAGGTCTTTCTTCTCTTTTATTTCATTAAATTGAATTTCTTTTCTTTACTGACTCCAATATTTATGTTGTTTTCTGCAATGTACTGTAACAAAGTTTATGCATTGCTCTCCGAACCTAGAATACAAAACAAATTACAGTACATGTTGCATGATGTTTGTTTCATTGCTCAGTGTTCCTGCAATCCCCAATTCACTAATTCCACCCTCTCCATTAGCACCCCAATAAATATATGACTAACAACATTCAAATAGGGTTGCATTTGGGAAATAGTGATCATAATATGGTAATTTGTTTTAATAAACTCAAAAAAGCAAAAGCACGTATACTAAAACATACAATTTAAAAAAAGCCAATTTCAATAAGATTAGGGCAGCTCTAGAACATATTGACTGGCATAAACCTCTTAGTGAAAAAGACAGTTAGGATAAATGGAAACTATTCAAACAAATATTAGAAAAGTACATTTCTCAGTATGTACCATTGGGTAATAAATATAAAAGAAACAAATTGAAACCAATGTGGCCTAGCAGTGAAGTAAAACAAGAGATTTAAAATAAGAAAAGGACATTTAAATCGGACAAATCATAGGCATCCTATATAGGATATAAGGAAGCCAATAATTCTTGCAAAAAGGCTATTAAAGTGGTTAAACTAGAAAATGAGAAATTGATAGCCAAAGAATGCAAAACCAACACCAAATTTTTTTTCAAGTACATCAATTCTAAAAAAAACTAAAAATTAAAGTGTAGGTATACTGGAAACATATATGGGTCTGTTTGCTAATGAAGACCAGGAAAAGGCAAAAATGCTATTTTTCTTCAGTATATATTAATTAGGATCCTATGGCAAGAGATATGCAAATGATTGCTGCAAAGAAACTTGCAGATAACTTGTGATTGGATAACTCGAGACAAGGTGCTACAGCTGTTAAAGAAAATTAATGTAAATAAAGCTCTGGGGCCTGATGGTATTCACCCACGAGTACTTAAGGAGCTAAGCTAAATAAGTGAACCTCTGTATTTAATTTTTCAAGATTCTTTTGTTTCAGGTATTGTACCGGAGGATTGGAGGAAGGAAGATGTCGTTCCTATATTTTAAAAGGGTTCAAAATCCTTGCCTGGAAATTATAGACCTGTGAGCCTAACTTCTGTGACTGGGTAAATATTTGAAGGGTTATTAAGGGATAATATTCAGGAATTCATTGGGAAGAACTTTATTAGCAATAATCAGCATGGTTTTATGAAACATAGGTCATGTCAAACTAACTTAATTGCATTCTACGAAGAAGTAAGTAGAAGTATAGATCAGGGTGTTGCAGTGGATGTGATCTACTTGGATTTTGCCGAGGCATTTGATACGGTTCCTCACAATAGGGTAGTCTTCAAACTACAAGAAATTGGTCTAGATTATTATTCTTGTTCTTGGGCAGAACATTGGCTTAAGGATAGAGTACAACTAGTTGTCATTAATGGTAAATCTTCAAGCTGGACAGAGGTGTCAAGTGGTGTCCCTCAGGGTTCTGTTTTGGGACCACTTCTATTTAACATATTTATAAATTATCTTGAAATAGGCATTGAAAGCCATGTTTCAGTGTTTGCAGTTGACACAAAACTTTGTAAAGTAATAAAAGGTGAGCAGGATATTGCTTTGCTGCAGAGGGATTTGGATAGATTGGGGGACTGGGCACTAAAATGGCAGATGAAATTTAATGCAGAGAAATGCAAAGTTATGCACTTCGGGGTCAAGAATGCACAATCAACTTACACCCTAAATGGTAGTGAACTAGGAATAACCACACACGAGAAGGATTTGGGAATTGTTATAGACAACAAATTAGGCAGCAGTATGCAATGTCAATCTGCAGTTGCTAAGGCCAGTAAGGTTTTGTCATGTATAAACAGGGGCATAAATTCTCGGGATGAAAATAAAATGTTGCCTCTTTATAAATCACTGGTAAGACCACACCTTGAATATGCTGTGCAATTTTGGGCACCTGTTCTAAAGAAGGATATCATGGCACTAGAAAAAGTGCAGAGACAAGCTACAAAATTTATAAAAGGAATGGAGAATTTTAGTTATGAAGAAAGGTTAAAAAATGTAAATCTCTTTAGTTTGGAAAAACAGCGCCTCAGAGGGGATATGATAACATTATACAAATATATTCAGGGCCAGTACAAACCATTATCTGGAAATCTTTCCATAAACAGGACTATACATAGTGATACCGGAGAAACTGACGGAAGCCAAGCACAGAGAGATGGACACAGGTTTCTTCAGGAAGGAAGAGATTCTTTATTGGATCACCGATCGGGACTCAGAGGGACTAGCGTCACCAAAATACAGCAAAGTCTGAGTACTGAATACATAGAGTACATTCCTTATATAGCACTGTAGCTCCTCCCACAATTAACTACACCCACACATACCCTTAACCTATTTAATGAATAGAGTCTAAACTCATCCATCCGGTCTAACCACGTGGCTCATCTGATACAAAGGAGAGGGACGCGTAATTCCAGTTCTTACATTCCTGCACCTGGTCAGTACAGTGATGACAGTATCTTAGCTACGTGTTATTAACTAACTGATACTACAAACACATATACATACATATGCCTTGTGGCAATCTTAGCCTGCTAAACTTGTATTTTACTGGAATTACATCACATTCCCCCCTTTGATGCCTCTGATATTTCACAATTACTTGAGGCATCACTTAACCTTGGTTTGCATATACCTCAGGTTACCATGAACCAGACCAGACTTATCTTATGATGTGAATCTTCAACATTCATCTTCTTGCATTGGTTCTCCCTGATCTAGAGCCTTATACTTATATATCGCCATTATCTGTGCAGCAGCCTTCCTCTCTGCTATACTTCCTATCAGGCTTTGCACAGACCTAACTACTAAGGGTATAAGACACGGTAGGAGTAGACACAACAGTAAAATCAGTAGGACTCCACCTACCACTGCCTTAAGCCCTCCAAACCACTCATACCAGCTACCAAACCAACTACTTGGATTGTACCCTTTCCATACCTGAGTAGGCACATGCGCTAGTTTAACCATATGGCTAGTAAGCTCAGCTATTGCTTGCCCTTCGTCATCTATTTGAAGACAGCAATTACTTAGGTTAAACTTCCCACATACACCTCCCTCTACTGCCAAAAGGTAATCCAAGGCTAATCTATTTTGGTAGACTGCTGTCCTCATCCTGGTGTTATGCTTCGCTAGAAGATTGAGTGCTTGTGATGTCTCATTTGTGATAATCTCAACCACCGCCTGTAATCTTATAATACGGTTGAGCATATAAATAGGGGTTCTATAACCAAAGGTACCATCCTCAGCCCACGTGGCTGGCCCATAGTAATCTATAATACGCTGGGGAGGCCATTCATCATCTTCCCAGGCGCCTATCTCTATGGGTCCCCTTTTCTTCCTATGATTCACATCATACACTTTAACACCTAAAGTCTCACCTGTTTCAATCGGTAACAAGAAGAAGGATGGTTTGAGCATACCCAACACACATGCCCCTTCCCAGTCCTGTGGCAGCTCCGAATAGGCTTTCTTACCACAGATCCAGTACAAATTTGCTGGGGCTCTCCAAGTAGATGTGATGGATAGATCAAACCACACATCCTTTAAATTGGCATATCTAGCAAACGGGTTAGATGGTTCTGAGACATTTGAAGCCGACCACCAAGTTGTATTCTTTGTATCATCATCATAAGCTTTTTGCCCTAGACAAGTTAATTCTCCTACAGAAGTATTATACATTATTCCTTTCCTTGCTATGCAAACATAACCTATGATGGAGGTCTTTAATCTCCACTCAGATTTACCTCTAACACTCATATGATAATCGGCTTGTGTAGATATTAATTGGTCAACTGCCTCAGAACCGGACATTACCTCCTTTGCTTCCCAAGGCCATTGGTCTCCCATGTTAGTACCTCCACACACATAGCAGTTGGTAACATTAAGACTACCGGCAATACTTTCAGCTAAATCGATGAACAGGTTTTTAGCATTATGGGGGATCTTATTATCTATACTCATCTCTTCGTAAAAGGAATGGTATACTTGATGAGTCTGGGAGGATACCGTATCAGTCTCTATTCCTATAAACAATAATGTCCCAGGATCTAAACCCGTCCCGTATATTTGAAACCCAAATAAATTTCCATACTTATCTAAGAACTTGTCGGGGTTATTAATGAGTATATGGACT
Organism: Pelobates fuscus; assembly: GCF_036172605.1. Lineage (NCBI taxonomy): Eukaryota > Metazoa > Chordata > Amphibia > Anura > Pelobatidae > Pelobates > Pelobates fuscus. Next base: position 132,783,625 of record NC_086321.1, read on the forward strand.
GGGTTGCATTCCATAGACTTACAATAAGGGCTAGTCGGCAACTTAGTCACTATCATGTCTTTGTCTACTGTCTGTCCCCAAGTTGCCCACCCCACACAAGACCAATATGGGCAAAAGTTATAATCTCTATTTGGGCATCTAGGACTTACATATTTATTTTTGCTACTGGGACAAATATATTTATCGTTAGACCCATACGTCCTCTCCCATCTAAGATCCCCACATACATTCCACGGCTTTCTACCACTCGATATCGCTTTACACGCATCAAATAGCAGAACACCCGAAGAATGTACGGATTCTAACACCGTTTTATTAATTAGGGTCCCCTGAGGATCTCCATTCCTGAGAGTCAACCAAATTGTACGAGGCTGATACTCCGGACTGAAGCACTTAGGTTCTCCTACTCCTAAATGGCACACACTATAATCTATATTTAAGTATCTACATCTCGATACATCTCCTTTACATTCGTATTGTGAATGCCAAATTAGGGTTTGGGAAATATGGTTACCTGTTCTCGTAGTCTTAATGCATACCTCACAGCTAGGAGTGTCGGTACCTCTACCTTCCTGAATATAAAAACACATATAAATAAACACTATCAAAAGCACATCTTTCGCCGTCATCCTCAGTCTTCGTCCGTGCGATGGCGCCTCAGCTTCCAGGATGTGAGGGGCTGCAGGGAATGGAGTTCTGCTCATCTTCACAGGTGTCCCTTCGAGACTTTCCTGGCTTATACACTATGTGATGGTAAGCGGACAGGCTTTATTATGGCCTTCTCACTCACACCTGTAACAATAAAATTTGTAATCCACAATAATTCCTCGTTACTCCGACTGAGTAGTGCGTTTTAACCGGATCTTGCAGGGATTCTCTGGATCTGCTGTAACTTGCCAAGAATCGACTGCTGCTGGTTTAACCCTGGAGTGATGTATCCACGGAGTCACTTCTGCTACTTTTATTGCTGTAGGGGTAGACAAAAGAACAACATAAGGACCTCTCCACTTGGGCCCTAACGGTACATTATTCCACTCTTTAATCCACACTTGATCTCCTGGATGATAACTATGAACAGGGGGATAAATATTCACAGGTAATCTATCTTGTACCCATTTCTGTACCTCCTCCATAGTCTTACCCAACTCTACAACCTGCTGCCGGGTAATTCCTTCTCCCAACTGACTCAAGTCCCCCCTTAAGTTACCAAGTACGGGAGGTGGTCGCCCATACATGATTTCAAAAGGAGAGAGGCCCATCCTTCTGGTAGGGGTACTGCGGATTCGCAATAAGGCTATAGGTAAGAGAACGTTCCACTTAAGTTGGGTTTCCTGACACATTTTAGCCAACTGGTTCTTTATAGTTCTATTCATTCTCTCTACCTTACCAGAACTCTGGGGTCTATATGCAGTATGAAGCCTCCACTTTATACCAAGCATATGAGTCAGTTGTTGTAGGCACTGATGAACAAAAGCTGGACCATTGTCCGATCCTATAGAACAGGGTAGTCCATATCGGGGTATTATTTCTCGTAGCAGGAATCTCACAACTTCTCCTGCTTTCTCTGTACGAGTAGGACATGCTTCTACCCAGCCTGAATAGGTGCACACAATTACCAGCAGGTAACGATGTCCACCCGATTTAGGCATCACTGTAAAGTCTATTTGTAGATCGGACATGGGGAGTCCCCCCATAAACTGAACTCCTGGTGGCTTTACTGGTCCTTGTCTTGCATTATTCTTAGCACACGTTACACATCTGCGTACAATGGCCTGAGTCAAGTTGGACAATCTTGGTATGTAGAAATGTTTTCTAAGAGATTCTTCAGTACTGTCTCTCCCAGAATGTGTCCCGTTGTGATAATTTTGGACAATTTCTACCGCTAGCGATGCTGGTATAACTATTCTTCCATCTTCTAGCTGATACCACTTGTTCTCCAGATACTTTCCCGGTTCAGTCTTTAACCACTCCTCTTCTTGAGCTGTATAAACTGGAGTCCATTGGGACAGTGGAGTTGGTATAAGAGCAGCTATATGCCCTACATACTCCTGTCTTCCTGATTCAGCAGCACGCTTAGCTGCACTATCTGCCATCCGATTTCCCTTGGTTACATCACCATCTCCTCTCAGATGCGCTCGACAATGTATGATACCGACTTCTTTCGGCTCCCACACTGCTTCCAATAGTTGTAGGATTTCAGCTGCGTACTTGATTTCTTTGCCTTCTGAATTCAGTAGTCCTCTTTCTTTATACAAAGCTCCGTGGGCATGAGTGGTTAAAAACGCATACTTAGAGTCCGTATAGATATTTACTCTTAAACCTTCAGCCAATTGTAACGCTCGTGTTAGTGCTATTAATTCTGCCTTTTGTGCTGATGTTCCTTTCGCCAGTGGCCGAGCTTCTATCACCTTGTCTATTGTTGTCACTGCATATCCTGCATAGCGGATCCCTTCTTTCACATAACTACTGCCGTCGGTGTAATATTGAACATCGGGGTTCTGGATGGGAAAATCACGAAGATCTGGTCTACTTGAGAATACTTCATCCATTACTTCCAAACAATCATGTTGACTTTCAGTAGGTTGTGGCAAAAGGGTAGCTGGATTTAAGGTGTTTACAGTCTCTAAATGCACTCTTGGGTTTTCACACAACATTGCTTGATACTTGGTCATACGGCTATTACTAAACCAATGATTTCCTTTGTAATCCAACAACGTCTGTACTGCATGTGGGACTCGTACATAAAGTTCTTGACCCAGAGTGAGTTTATCGGCTTCAGCTACTAGCAGGGCGGCTGCAGCTACGGCTCTTAGACAAGGTGGAAGTCCGCTGGCCACTGCATCCAGTTGCTTAGACATGTAGGCAACAGGTCTTTGCCATGATCCCAAGTACTGTGTCAATACTCCCACAGCCATTCTTCTTTGCTCGTGTACATATAAGTAGAATGGTCGTGTGTGATCAGGTAGACCTAATGCTGGGGCACTCATCAAAGCCTTCTTCACATCTTCAAATGCCGTTTGCTGTTCTTGGGTCCATAAGAAGGGGTCGTGCTCTGTACCTTTGATAGCTGCGTACAGAGGTTTTGCTAGTATCGCATAACTGGGAATCCATATCCTACAGAAGCCTGCTGCCCCCAAGAATTCTCGCACTTGTCTTCTATTCTTGGGTATTGGTATTTGGCAGACAGCTTCTTTTCTCTCTGGCCCCATAATTCTTTGACCTTCAGAGATATGGAATCCTAGATACTTGACAGTTGGCAAACACAACTGAGCCTTCTTTCTAGACACCTTGTATCCTGCCTTCCAGAGAATGTGTAGTAGATCGTGCGTTGCTTGCTGACAGATTTCTTTTGTAACTGCTGCTATCAACAAGTCATCTACATATTGTAACAATACACACTCTCCTGGGATGGACTCGAAATCCAATAGATCTTGACTTAGGGCTGAACCAAATAGGGTAGGTGAATTTTTAAACCCTTGGGGCAGTCTTGTCCAAGTCATTTGGCGTTTTGAGCCCGTTACAGCGTTCTCCCATTGGAAAGCGAAAATACATTGACTTTCTGCGGCAATTCGGAGGCAAAAGAAGGCATCTTTGAGATCTAAGACTGTGAAGTAAGTAGCCCCGCCCGGAATTAAAGCAAGCAGGTTATATGGATTGGGTACAACTGGATGTATGCTAACAACCGCATCATTGACTGCTCTTAAGTCCTGCACAGGTCGATACTCATCTGTGCCGGGCTTTTGAACAGGCAGCAATGGGGTGTTCCAGGGGGAAGTACAGAATTTTAGGATACCATACCGTATGAACTTATCCAGATAGGATTGGATGTTCTTCTTAGCCTTCTGCGGAATGTGATATTGTCTTAGGCTCACTGGATAAACCCCATGTTTCAGTTCAATTTTTATTGGTGGAATATTGCGGGCCAGTCCTGGTGGGTTGTTCTCTGCCCAAACTCCTGGTATGTTAAACAATGTCTCATCACTCCTAGGGTTTTGGCTAGTCAACACTGTATAAAGTCGCCACTCTTCTTCCTTTGGTACGGATAAAGTCATAATACCTGAAGGTCCATTAAACTTTAAAGATGTTGTTCCATCTGGTAGGAACGTAATCTGCGCTTGTAATTTGGATAGCATATCACGTCCCAGCAATTGGACTGGACATTCAGGCATATAAAGGAATTGGTGTTTTACTACGTGGCCTCCCAATGTACAGAGTCGACTTTTAAGAACCGGTCTTTCAGCACTTCTTCCAGTTGCTCCTATCACAGTAATAGTCCTTCCAGATGGAGGAGCAACTAGATTAGTCACCACTGAATGTTCAGCACCAGTGTCGATCATGAACGCACTCCTTTTCCCCCCTATTGATACATCGACCATAGGCTCCGCTCGACCAAGGGGGATGGAGCCCGGTCGGTATCAATAGTCCTCCATGACCGTGTCAGCCAATCCTACAAAGTCCCTACCTTCTCTATCGCGAGACCTTTGCGCTGCTGGAATATACCTGTCTTCCCTAACACTTCCTCTGTTCCCATTACTCCCTCTATAACCATTACTCCCTCCGGGACCTCCTCTACCTCTCGCTCTGCCTCTAAAGTTTCCGTAGCCTGCCCTGGGTTGGTCTCTCTCGTACTGCTCTCTTTGCGGACATTCGTTCCTCCAATGCCCTTCTTCCTTGCAATACGCACACTGATCCCTACTCAAAGGCTCCCTACTCCATCTATTATTGCCTCTATCTGGGCCCCGTTTATCTATGCCTGCGATCGCTACCGCTAGCATATCAGCCTTTTTACGCATCTTGCGCTCCTCCTCTTTCTTGCTTTCTGTTTCCCTATTCATATAGACCTTATTAGCTACCTCCATTAGTTGGGAGATTGACATACCTGCAAACCCTTCTAACTTTTGTAGCTTGCGCTTAATATCTCCGTAAGCTTGGCTGACAAAGGCGGAGTTAACCATTCGGGAATTGTCTGCGTCTTCCGGATTAAAGGGGGTGTACAAGCGGTACGCCTCCAATAATCGGTCATAAAAGACACTGGGCGCTTCATCGCTTTTCTGGATCACCTCAACTGTCTTCGACATGTTAATGGCTTTCTTTCCTCCGGCTTTCATGCCAGCAATTATAGCGTCTCTATAGGCTCTGAGTTGAACCATATCAGCACCATTTACGTTCCAATCGGGATCAGTGTTGGGATAATGTGTTGCGGCCCATGCTGCTGGATTAGCTTGGTTCAAAGCACGGGCTCTATCCTCTAATGCTTTAATGGCTGCTTGATTTATTCTTGTCCTTTCCTCATTGTTAAATAAAGTCATTAATAACTGCTGGCAATCAGCCCATGTCGGATTATGTGTCTGTACTATTGAGGTGAACAGATCAGTCATGGCTTGTGGTTTCTCAGTATACGAGGAATTATGGGTCTTCCAGTTTAAAAGGTCGGTAGTGGTGAAAGGGACATATACGAAGACAGGGTCAGCGTGTGCCATTTGACCTGCGGCATCGATATAAGCTGACCCGGGATTTAAGCGAAGAGGCATCTGATAGTGCTTTAATTGTTGGGCACCAGTCAACTGTCGGGTTTGGATGGGGCTACGTAGGGAAGCGTCAGTCATGGGTTCCGGTCGGGGAGATATAGGGTATGGGGATGTGGGAGGTTGGTTTTGGGAAAAGGTAGTGAATAGAACACTTCGGGCCGAGCTAGATGAAGCTTGACCGGAAGTCTGAAGTGGCGCCAAATCAGGATATTCGTTTCTAATGGGGGTGGGTTCTGGTTCCGGAAGGGGAGATTTAGTACGAGGGGGGGTGGATCCTGTACTGGAGGAGGAAGCGGAAGTGGATGAGGGTAATGAGGGAAGGGTTACAGGACTTCCTGTATTTGCGTCACTTCCTCTTACCGGAAAGTAAGGGGGCGGCAAAGGGATCTCGGACTCAGGGGGCGTGTCCAAAATGGGCCTAACACCAGTCCTAGTGGACGAACAAGTCCTAGCTACCATGAGGCGACACTGCTCCTCGTGGCATGTCCGGAGCCATTTTGGCGAGTCATTTACGGCCTGTCTCCAACAATCAATATAAGGAAACTGGCCGTAAAGTTCAGGCCTACCTGATACAGCCACGTGTAAGCGCTGTACCAGAGTTGGATCCAAACTGCCACGTGGCGGCCATGCCGCAACCAAAGTAGGCCACTCCCTAGTGCACAAAGTGACCAAACGTACAGGGGACATCTTAACCCCAAAATCACAAACTTTGAATCCCTTTTTAAAATTCTTAACCATACATCCTAAGGGATCCGGAATCGTTGACTGCGACGCACCCATATTTAACAGTGGAACGTCGTCGACAACGATTACTATACACGCGTACTATTCAACAGTCACACCCGTTTCCTCTGGCAACAGCACCACGTGGTACGGTTACCAAGTGAAACGTACACAATAACAATAAACACTCAGGGAATTCCCGTACACACACAGCTGCTACACCAGTCACTATATAATCAATATTATGCCCTTTGGCGTAACTACACAGTCACCCACGCTATAATTCTCTATATACGAATTACCCGTCTATAACACACCCCAGTAACATCGTCTTTTACAAATAGCGGTTACAGTACGGTTAGCATAGGTCAAAGCACAAGTTAAGGTCACAATACAATTATTAGTGGTTATGGTGTTAAACATGCAATGGACGACAATGATTAGTACTTATTATATAATGTCAGTAAATATACAGGGTTATGGTACCGTGCACTATAATACAGCAACACACTATTAACACTCTCGCTAGACGGCTGAGCTCGCGCTATCTAACAAGATATACACTTTACTAAAACAATCGTTAACACATTTACAATTCCCAACTAAACTATTGGCCAGTACCTTGAATGGACTACCTAAAACTATATACACCCGTTTTGGTTAGCCACACTGCCCAATCACCACATATATAGCGAGCTAGAGAACCGAATTTACACAGACGCCTCTTAGTCGCACTATACAACGAGCTAGAGAACCGAATTTACACAGGCGCCTCTTAGTCGTACTATCAAAAGTCTAGTGGGTTCCAAATTTACACGCCTTCCCACTTAGCCCAGATAGGATGAGAACTAGCGAACCGAATTTACACAGGCGCCGCTTAGTCTCCCGGTCCCTCCGACCTAGCGAACGTAATATACACCCTAGAACGCTAGTCTAGACAAGACACCGGTGTCCGGCTAGGGCTATCTTACACCAGGACCCCGCCTGACTAACCAAATCAAACGGTCTGACTAAAGAGCGTTCGATCGAGCGGTGCGCCTTCGCTCCTTCCCTCCGACAGAGGGGGCAGATACAGATTCAAAAACCCCTTTGGGCCTACCGCACAATCGGTATACCCCTAGCGGGTCCTGCCGTCTAAAACAGCAGTTATCTTACCTCCTCGTTCCTGAACCTGAGTTCACACTCATCGACGGGGACACCCCAGCACTTCTCACGTAGAGGCCGATGATCTCCTGGACAACAGACCAGTGGCGCCGAGACGAAGGGAGGTCCACGCAGAAGTTCAGGGGTGCAGCCGTAGAGAACGTGGGCAAAGATAGACCGTCTCACGCCTCTGCCTCTCAGCTACCGTTGAACGATGAGCTTCCCGGCCAATGCACCAAATGATACCGGAGAAACTGACGGAAGCCAAGCACAGAGAGATGGACACAGGTTTCTTCAGGAAGGAAGAGATTCTTTATTGGATCACCGATCGGGACTCAGAGGGACTAGCGTCACCAAAATACAGCAAAGTCTGAGTACTGAATACATAGAGTACATTCCTTATATAGCACTGTAGCTCCTCCCACAATTAACTACACCCACACATACCCTTAACCTATTTAATGAATAGAGTCTAAACTCATCCATCCGGTCTAACCACGTGGCTCATCTGATACAAAGGAGAGGGACGCGTAATTCCAGTTCTTACATTCCTGCACCTGGTCAGTACAGTGATGACAGTATCTTAGCTACGTGTTATTAACTAACTGATACTACAAACACATATACATACATATGCCTTGTGGCAATCTTAGCCTGCTAAACTTGTATTTTACTGGAATTACATCACAATAGGACACGAGGTCACACATTTAGGCTGGAAGAAATGAGATTTCATCTGAGGCAAAGAAAAGTTTTTTTTTACAGTAAGAGCAGTAAGGATATGGAATTCTCTGCCTGAAGAAGTGGTTTTATCAGAGTCCATACAGATGTTTAAACTGCAATTGGATAAATACTTGTAAAAACATAACATACAGGGATATAATTTCTAAGTAGTGGGGTAATAGCTGTTTGATCCAAGGAGACATCTGGCTGCTACTTTGGGGTCAAGAAGGAATTTTTTCCTAGTTTGTTGCAAAATTGGAAGTGCTTCAGACTAGGTTTTTTGCCTTCTTTTGGATCAACAGCAAAAACATATGTGAGGAAGGCTGAACTTGATGGATGCAAGTCTCTTTTCAGCTAGGTAACAATGTAACAATGGTCAAGTTTAGGGCATCAAAACTGTTTAATGGTACGGCCATAGTAGAAATAAATAACTAGGGTGGCAGATCTGAAGTACCAACTACACTCCTTAGCCCACAAGAGGATGTGGCTCAACCTTATCCTACAGCGCTGCATCCACAACATCTTTCGAGTCATGGGCACAAGGACTGCAAGGGACATCTTCGGCACTGCCATCCTTCCAATGAACTGTGGCCAGGCACCTCAGACAAGCCACTGCCAGCGAGGGGGAAAAATCCAGCCATCTCATCGCCATCACTCCCATCCACCATCGGCTACCGACCCAAAAACTGCACCCCCCACGGTAGAGGGAAGGTAAAGATATGTCTGCCCAGTAGGGCCAAGGAACTGCCAGGTGGAAACAAACCAACAGGTTCACAGTGTAGGAACAAACTAACAAATAGACGACACCTATGGAGAGTTTGACTAAAAACACCCTTAATGGGGGGTGGGGACAAAATAGCCCCCAGTGCAGCCACCAGAAAGGAAAACATCACAATATCAGAAAGGGGATGGAGAGCTTCATCAGAATGCAAGAACCAAAGAGGGAGAAGAGGAAGTAGAGAGGTTTCAAGGTAAGCGGAAGCTCCTCCCACCACAAGAAACAATGTTGCAGTTCATTTCTGGCAAAGGAAAAGCCTCTCAAACATTTCTCCAGGTCCACCATGTGTCTCTGCACTCCTATAAACGCTAACAGCAAGAAATAAAAAAAATATAAGCCATCATTTAAGTGATTTAGAGGTTATTAACAAAAAGGATGATGGCACACAATGGAAGATAATTTGAGTTCTGAATTTTGTAAATGATTACCAAGGACTGAGATCAATATTAGATAAGATAGGCCCTTGATTTATATATGAAAATAACATTGTCTGAAAGATATGGTATTATGCCAAGAAGTAACATGTAATATATGCTTTTCTTTAACAATCTGTGACATCCTTGTATTTGAGCGTTGATTTGTGTCCTTGTCAATACTTACCTCCATTCCCTTGCTGCTCTGGCAGCACCTCCGTGCCACTGCTGCCAAAACACATGCATGTGAAAATACTAGGGGCAGGCCGCAAACCCCGAACTCTGATTGCATCACATCTCCCAGCAGTGGCGTACACATGACCTATGGGGCCCCGGTGCAAAAATTGATCCGTGGGCCCCCCCCCCCCGCACGCTTACTCTGCGCGGGCCGGGGCCGCAACACATGGTGGCGGGCACCTAGTCGCAGGGGTTGCAGGGCTGCGACCCCTGCGACCGCGGTATGTACACCAGTGCATGCAGATGCACACACACTTAAAGGACCAGTACAGACACCCAGATCACATCAGCTCAATGAAGTGGTCTGGGTGTCAGGTCCCTCTAGTTTTAACCCTGCAGCTGAAAGCATAGCAGTTTCAGAGAAACTGCTATGTTTCACTGAGGGTTAATCCAGCCTCTAGTGGCTGTCTCACTGACAGCCGCTAGAGGAGCTTCCGCGATTCTCAGACACTGAACGTCCATAGAAAAGCAGTAGCAGAATTGAGTAATGCTTTCCCATGGGCGGTTTGAATGCGCGCATGGCTCTTGCTGTGCATGCGCATTCGGAGCTGAGAGGCGGAGGGATCCCCAGCGCCAAGGGAGTCCGGCACTGGAGAAAGGTAAGTGCTGAAGACACGCACATACACACTCTCACGAACAGACGCATACACACTAGCTAACACATGCATACACACTAGCTAACAGACACACACATTTACTGACAGAGACACACTCAGCGACAGACATACATACACACTCACTTACAAAACATACACTCACTAACAGACATCAAACAGACTCACTAATACAAACACACTCAGTAACAGACACACAGTAACACACTCACTGACACTCACACTAACACACAGTAACACTCACAGTAACACTAACACACACGCTAACACTCACAGTAACACACACGCTAACACTCACAGTAACACACACGCTAGCACTCACAGTAACACACACACTAACACACACACTAACACTAACACACACACTAACACTCACAGTAAAACACACACTAACACACACAGTAACACACACACTAACACACACACAAACACTCACAGTAACACACACGCTAACACTCACAGTAACACACACTAACACTAACACACACACTAACACACACACTAACACTCACAGTAAAACACACACTAACACACACAGTAACACACACGCTAACACTCACAGTAACACACACACTAACACTCACAGTAAAACACACACTAACACACACAGTAACACACACACTAACACACACACTAACACACACACTAACACTCACAGTAACACACACGCTAACACTCACAGTAACACACACACTAACACACACACTAACACACACTAACACTCACAGTAACACTAACACACTGAGTGTTAGTGTGTGTGTTAGTGTTACTGCGAGTGTTAATGTGTGTGTTAGTGTTACTGTGAGTGTTAGTGTGTAACACTAACACACACACTAACACTCACAGTAAAACACACACTAACACACACACTAACACTCACAGTAATACTAACACACACACACACTTACACACACACTAACACTAACACACACACTAACACTCACAGTAAAACACACACTAACACTCACAGTAACACTAACACACACACTAACACTCACAGTAAAACACACACTAACACACACAGTAACACACATGCTAACACTCACAGTAACACACTAACACACACACTAACACACACTAACACTCACAGTAACACTAACACACTGAGTGTTAGTGTGTGTGTTAGTGTTACTGCGAGTGTTAGTGTGTGTGTTAGTGTTACTGTGAGTGTTAGTGTGTAACACTAACACACACAGTAAAACACACACTAACACTAACACACACACTAACACTCACAGTAATACTAATACACACACTAACACTAACACACACACTAACACTCACAGTAAAACACACACTAACACTCACACTCACAGTAAAACACACACTAACACTCACAGTAAAACACACACTAACACACACACTAACACACACACACATTTTTTTTTTTAAATCCCCCCAGCCTCCTTACCTTTTGGAGTGCTGAGGGGATTCCCTGGGGTCCAGTGGTGCTGCTGGGCTCCTGGGGGGCCGGTCACCCGGCGGGCAGGCAAGCAGGCGGGCGCGCGAGGGAGCACTCTCCCCTGAGTGCTTCCTCTTCAGCTCCCTCGCGCGCCGCTTACTGATACCGGCGCCGGAAGATGACGTCATCTTCCGGCTCCGGTATCATTGCGGTGCGCGAGGGAGCTGAAGAGGAAGCACTCAGGGGAGAGTGCTCCCTCGCGCGCCCGCAGGACCGGCCAGCCGGGTGACAGCAGGGCCAGCCTCGGGGGGCCCGGAGGTGGCCGGCTCCTGGGCCCCCCAGGAGAAGAGGCTGGCCAAGTGACATACATACCGGGTCGCAGGGGCGGCCGGGCCCCCTGGTGGGCCGGGCCCGGTCGCAGCCGCGACCCCTGCGACCCTGGTATGTACGCCACTGTCTCCCAGGCAACTATAGATACTTTGGAGATGTGCATGGTCATTCCATGCTGCAGGACAGTCATTATTACTTCCCACGGCAACTCTGATGACTGACGGCCCTATGCACCATTATGGTGTTATGGAGGCATGTCAGAATAGGTGTGTCTTTCGTTTGGCCCCCTATTTAAAATGTGAACAGCTTCCCTGCAAAACTACCTGTGTGATTTCTGCTCTCCTGGATTACCTGACCTTTGTCTTTCCCCTTTACTTATGAACCTTTGCAACCTGGATATTTGACTTGTGGACTGCCTGACCTTGCCTTTGCCTTGCCCCTGCCGGATTTGCTTGCCTTGGACTTTATTTCTCTATTTCCTTTATTTTTCTTTATTTTTTGTCTACCGCTGTCTACCACTGCACGTACTGCACTTTGGGTTTCATACTGCTAAACCTGACATTACAACTGAGCCTTTCATGGAACCCACAGAGTTGGCTGAGGCTATTCAAGCCATGAGCCACCAGATGGGGTGTTCAGTCAATCCATGCAGGATTTACAACAAGGACAAGCACAGAAGTACATCCAGATCTGAGAACTTTGTGCTCCCCACCGCAGAATTTGCATACAATAATCACTTACACAGTCATGCTCCCGGACCAACCCATCACATCTCCTCTGCCTAACCACACTATCACTCACCACAAGCATGCTACTACTATGCTACCCTACGCCTGGTACAACAGTGTTGTCTTTGTTCACTATTTTAATGTCGCTAGCATGGTATTATGCAATGGTATTGCTTTCAAACCATGCTAGATATAGTAGTGTCACCATACTATTGGTATTGCAATGTTAATTTATGTATACTACTATGTTGCCCCACATTGGTATTACTATGTCACCATATGCTTGTTATTGCTATATCACTCATTAAGTATCTGAAAAGAGACATGCTTCCATCAAGTTTAGACTTTCTCACATCCTTGGCATATCCTTTGTTGAATATATTACCCTGCATTTGCTATTACTCTGTCACTTGACATACACATGCTGAGGTCACCAACACTTGGTATAGAAATGTCACCCTACCCTTTGCTGAAGACCAAACCAAGTGTTTGATAATTTTGTATATCTGCCCCTGTCCAATTTATAAGATAATTGCGTGAACGCTCCCAAAGTAATTTCACACCAGACACAAGTTTCAGGTTGATTAAACGCTTGAGGAAATCTTTTATCCGGGGGGCCGGTATGCCACTTATAAAGCAGAAATACATCATATGCATAATTATAGATAACAGAGTGGTTCATCTAATGTACAGCCTACAGGGTGTGATATCACTGTCTTCATGCAATTCTCCCCCATATTCCAGCGCCATCTTGTAAATTGGGTGGTTAGTTGATGGGAGGGGTAACTCCCTGCATCCGGTTTGAGCAGTTAATGAACACAGGAAGGGCGGGGTTGCTCTAGCAGCTAGATGTTGCACTACTTTGGGATTGCTCCATTTGGGGGGAGAATGTGGCATTAGTTTAACTATTCTCACACAGATATAGTCAGAATGCCACACCTACACTGCTTTTGTGTTTTTGCATACTATCCCATTTTGCTATGACACTTTGGTATTATGTTTATGTTTGCAGTTGTTTTGCCCTCTTTTCTTTTCATCCTAGCATTCCTGTTCAGTAGTTCCTTTCAAGCATCTCTTCCAAATAAAGGGGTTTCACTGTTCTCAAATTGAACCGACAGAACTGTAGTTCAGTTTTATTCAATTCTGTCCAAACCCCCAAGCTCTATCTCCTGCACTAATCCAGCCAGAAACAGTTAGCCTTTAATTACATATGCCCTTATAACTACAGTTAGTCTTAGTAGTTAAGCAAATTCCTATTGAGTAGCTACTACACATGCTGTTATTCGATACTACAAGGAGTTCCTTTAGCTCCTTACAGCAAAAAGTTCACACTTTATATATGTTTCACACATCCTTCAAATTGCAAGAGCTTCCATCACATTTTAGCTTTTAGAAGGTATGTCCCTAGGTAAGTATTGCGTGTCTGGGGTAATGGTATATTTCTTTTTGCCCTCTTTTTTGCAAACTCATGCACGTTGGTTCTGGGACACCATAACCGAATTTCCTCATATATAGGTATATATGTAGGTCATACCCAGCTATCGTCATCGACCACAAATAACTTTTTTAATTATATTGTATAACAGTTCAATAAAGAGAAGTAGTTTTGCTAGAATGTCCTCAGGGATTCCCCTGATTTGCATATTCCGCATTCCGCTCTTTCAAATTTGTGACCGTTGCATATAATTCTGAAAAGCCTTTGGGGTTGTCCCTAATGATGCAACTTGCACCACTGGTGAAGCCCATAATGGTTGTGTCTGCTTGGAAAGTGTCCTAGCGATAAACAGGCTCACTGACATCATTCTGGCTGGCCCCCAATAAACATTACCGTACAGAAAGTGCTTCTAAAGTATTCTCTGCATGGGCCTTGTGCCCACCATACAGTGCAAGTTAGACTAATGATGTGTTGCCTGAGGACACCTCCCTGGTGTCTTTGGATGTGCAACAACAGGGTATTAAATAAAGCCAGTAGACAGGACCCTAAAATAGTCTCAGGAAGGAGATACCCTAACACTCAAACCTAAAGGAAACAGTACAAGAACACATACTAGCCCTTAGACCGACTGTGCTAGTGCCTGAGACTGATAAATGAAATGTCTGCATGCAGACATAGAAAAAACGAGAGACAGATTGAGGTCTAGGATAACAGAGATCCACAGAATCGATATTTAGGCCAAGGTAGGATAATAGAGAGCAAGAATAGTCACACAAGCGGTGGTCAGAAAACAGTGAATCCAATACACAGTATAAACACAGTCACCGGTAACAAGAACCATGACAGGGCAAGGAAAAAGGACTAGCAGGATGTTTATATACCCCATACTGTGTTGTGATTGATTACAGTGGACCATGATGTCACAAGTTTGTATACATCATATAAAAGCACCACATAGACTGAGATTATTGAAGGAGACTAATGGAAGGGTTCCATGTCATATATGATGTCATAATGAGGCGCCAGGGAGCTAGGGATGACTGGGTGTGTATGAGAACACAGAAGAGACATCATTAGTTGCACTGCACTGCGAGGGTCAGGTATTGTGTCAAATAGCGACTGTCCTGCCATAAGCATGGCCGTATTTATATGTAACATGACTGTAGGTGATAGGGTACCCCATTCTGCCATCACCCCCCAAAAAAGGCAGATAAAATAGATATTGCTTCACCCCACTCCTATTCCTCAAGGGAGTATGGCTCATGCCCCCAATGCTTTAATGAAAAGCATTTGTTGAGCACCTTTGAAGATGCGTATTTGACAAATCTAGCTATTCCCTTTTCTGTGTGCTCAGGACCTTCCTGGATGACTTCTTCTTGGTGGAGCATATTTTGTTAACAGAAAACTCCAACTACCATACCAACTACAATGCACTGTAGTGGTTACAGTGCCAGTAATGCAAATGCCCTTCCCCCCATTGTAATGAGCACATGCTAAGTTGAGTTTATTTTAATTTAGACGTATTTCTTCTTCTATGGTGGTTTTCGTATATTTCTCCATAAACGGATATATATGGGTGAAAAGATTGCAGGTTTTTTTCTTTCCATCCATATATATCCATTTGTGGAGAAATATATATAAACCACCATAGAAGAAGGGTATATGAGCCACCTAATAAAGGCCCTAAGGTTCACAGTGTTTAGAGCCTATATCGATAAAAAGGCTCTAACAAATGTGAGTGACTGTATACTGATTTTTTGAATTTCACCATACAATACTGTACTATTTGTATATATCTGCTTTTCTCTTACATGTTAACACCCCATATATATCTGAGGGGTAAGTAAGATACTTTTTAGCGCTGCACTCTCACTTTATGTTTTAGGTGGTGGGGTTTATCACCTAAACAATACGTTTATTTTTTCAGTCCTTATATCAGGACTGCCGAGAACTATCTCCATATTTTGTTTCTGTTGACTTGTTTTTCATTTATTATGTACAGCACTGGGAAAAGTTGGTGGTATATAAATAGTAATAATAGCACACAATATAGTGTGATAACTTTGTATTATATTCCTTATTATTTATTGGGGATTCTCGTTCTGTCATTCGTCATCCCTTTATCAACAGTCTCGCATTCCTGTGTTTTATTATTCCAGTCGTAAGGTCTGTTAAAAAAATAGTACAATGAACAATGAATGTAAAGTACAATTTTCAATTATTCTCTAGACAGGCACAATTAATGGTATTTGACAATTGGTGTTTTAGGGAAATACAGTTTTGCTGAACCTGGCCAAAACAGTAATAAAACTGTCATCCCTGAGGAATGGGATGACTTTCAAATTTCCTTTCATGCTAAAAAGGAATTAAAAAAAAGTGTGACGGATACTGTACAAAGCCTAATACCACAAACTGCAAATCATGCTCCATGGGAAGATATACCGGTAAGTAAAAATAAAAAAACATTCTCTTTATTAACTCCTTTATGACTGAGCACTTTTGTTTGTTGCATGATTTAATGATTTCTTTGTAAGTGTACCCAAACATGTTATGTATTGAGTATTTATTTTTTATTTTTTAAAGAGACACAGCTTTCTTCTAATAGCATATAGGTATGCACAGCACAACATACAGATATAATAGAAAACAGATTGAAAAAAAATAACAATTTTTTTTAATGGTTTGCTTATAATATTTTCTGCAAAACTAGTGCAACTTAAAAAAACAAAATAGCTCAAAATAAATTCACGTTACAATACCTTATACGTCCAGGGTTTCAATTACTTGAAGATGGAGTGAAAACAATTACAAGCAATTATGATTTTACAGCGAAATATTTGCAAACTTTGGTCTGTTTGCTGTAGCGATTATGGAGCCAGGAGTGCCCCGGTGGCCTGCCATGGTAAGTATTGTTAGTGAACCTTTTGACACCTTACCTGGGGTCATCCATGTGCTGGTCACCTCTTACACTGGAGCAATGAAAGCTCCTACAAGGGGCTCTGTTAGCTTCCCAGAGCTACGCCCTGTTGTGCAGGAGCAGCTCAGTGACTGGTAGCATTAGCCACACAGTCTCTCAACTAAGCTCTGCATTATTTAAAATGGGACATTTTAACACTGTAAACTTTATATAACATTTAACACTGTAAACTTTAAATTTACATTTTCCCCATACATTTTGAGCTTTAATAATACATTTTATGGACCTTGTATGTCCTAATACTTCAAACGTCCTAGATGTGCATTCTTCTCCATATAGCAATATACCAAATGTATATCAGATTTTTGGGCAGATTTTGCTTGCTATTTATTTAAGTGTGTCACCATGCTGACCAACTTCAAACTATGATAATTCTAAATCTATCTAACCATAAACCCAGGTAGCCCTAATTAACCCTAACTGTAGGTAACCATAAGCCTAACATTAAACTGTTTAACAGATTTCCCCCATGGCTGAGTGATTACTGTAAGGGCCAATCACTGACAGCTGAGGCAAGTGATATCTGTGATTGTAGATCTGGGATTACATGCACCCTGACTAGGACAAAAGATGTGAGTGCTCACCCTATTGCATATATTTTGTGGCATGCGCTGCTGCAACTGAGCATAATTTGCCAATCACAGCATAATACTGTTATGCCTGGCTATCACAGCGGTTCTCTGGAGTATGGGAGCCATTCAAGCTGTTACTGAACATGTGTGAGACTGTCCAGTTAAAGCAAGCACACCCTATGATCACTGTGGTTGTAAAATGCCCCATTTTGATGAAGACCAAGCTTCCTTAAAGTCATGAGCAAGGCAATCACTGGAAAAAGGCTGTCCCGGTGAGAGACTTCCATATGCCTATTTCTATGATTTATCACTACTGAGGCATCTAAAAATAGCCAATCTCAGCAATCCCAAGCAGAAAAAAAGCTTTCTGAACCCTTATGTAACTGTACGCTACGGAAATTGTAACAATAACTGTACCATACCGTAACTGTACCATACCATACTGTACTATACCAAAACTGGATCATACCATAACTGTACCATACCATAACTGTACCATACCATAACAGTACCATACCGTAACTGCACCATACCATACTGTACTATACCAACACTGTATCATACCATAACTGTACCATACCGTAACTGCGCCATACCGTAACTGTACCATACCATACTGTACTATACCAAAACTGGATCATACCATAACTGTACCATACCGTAACTGCACCATACCGTAACTGCACCATACCGTAACTGCACCATACCGTAACTGTATCATACCATAACTGTACCATACTTTAACTGTACCATACCATAACTGCACCATACCATAACTGCACCATACCGTAACTATTCCATACTATAACTGTACCATACTGTAACTGCACCATACCGTAACTGCACCATACCGTAATTGCACCATACTGTAACTGCACCATACCATAACTGCACCATACCATAACTGCACCATACCGTAACTATTCCATACTATAACTGTACCATACTGTAACTGCACCATACTGTAACTGTACCATACCGTAACTGCACCATACCGTAATTGCACCATACTGTAACTGCACCATACCGTAACTGTACCACACCATAACTGCACCATACCGTAACTGCACCATATAGTAACTGTACCATACCGTAACTGTACCATACCATAACTGCACCATACCGTAACTGTACCCTGTACATCGAGCATACAAAGGGGTTTAACAGTCTAAAGGATATGACTACATTGCTTCATTGCAAAGGTTATAACGCAGTGAGAATCCTGTTCCCTGACTTTTGCCCTGAGTGACTATTAATTGTTGGGACTTGGCTGCAGCAATAAGCCTTCCATGAGAATCAGTGACACATCAAAGAAGGAAGTTTACATTTTTCTTTACTGTCAAACGTCCATATAACTTATGTGTGCAGAGCACAGCTTGTCAAGCCATCTTTCTCCTTCTCTTTGTGGCTCCTTGGATAAGTAGCTTTTGACATCACTGCACACAGCTTGGTTCATAGAACTGTAAAAGCAGCCAATTCTACGTATCCTATGTGATAAATGGAAGTGTGGATGTGGAATAAACTATTTATCCGAATAGCCCCTGGAAAGAGCTTTATGGGATAAGAAAAAAAGATCCTACAGACCAGAATGAGAGGCTCCTGATTAATGGAACATATTCAAGTTTTACGAAGGGTCTGTCAGCTTTTTTTTTTTTTTAATGCATTATATATATATAATACATTACAACTTGGTCAATTCCTACATATTTGTTTACCTTTACCTACACTTACACTCCACTCTTAGTCTTTCTCGTTAGTGTATTAAAAAGGCTTCTAGGATTAATTATTAATATTTTAGCATTCGTCTCCAATTAAGGAGATTATATTCTAAATCAGGTATCTCAAAATTAAGCCACGAGAAATTCCTTTTAATTCTCTGGCCATCTATTGCATTCAAAGAATGTTTGGAGTTGTAGGCAATCAACATCAGAAAGACAAAAGGAAAAGGGAAAGAACCTGGTGGCAAAGCATGGGAGCAATTCCACTACGAGTGCAGAAGATGGACGCCACCACTACATATAATCATAAGGGGGCCCAATTTCCGCCACCAAGAGCCCACACACTGTATACCAGAAGGGTTTTAGGGGAGGACTAGTAATCCAGCCAGTAAAACCAGCAGGTAGAATAGCATTGCCATATCTACTTTGTTGCCTACATTCTTTCAATTTGTCTAATCTCTTGCACGAAAGCAGTCCACCGACCAAGAGATGGGTGGGTTCCACTATGTCGTGTTACTGGGTTTGTGGCTCTGGCAGCAATGAGCAAGAGTGTTACTACTGAATTCCTATTTGTTTTAATGTGAAGGGTAATATGGTGAGGCAGGTGCAAAGATTGTTTGAGACAAGTAGAAAAGTTAGGGAAGTATAGTCATCTTGATTGAATCCAACCAAGTCAATGCATTCATGTACCAAACGTGAAGTCCATGGCACAACTGAACCAAAAAAGGGGGGGAAATTATTGGAAAAAGCTGGGGCAGGCCAGATACCCAGGTAGTTTATGTTAGATTGGCACCAACCAAAGTTTACTCTGGATTTGCCTTGATATTCTGAAGAATTTCAGATTTGGTAACGTTGGTCTAAAGATTGGACAGAGCGACAATACTCGGAAACTCCTCCATTAAGTTGTATAGGGAAAATTGAGGGGACGATAGTGTAAACAGGAGGTCATCTGCGTATGCAATGATTATATGGTGAGCAGGGGCCACCTTGATGCCTTGTTATATCCAAGAAGAGAGTGAACAGGACGAGTGAAATTCACTTTGAACTCCCAGCAATTCTCACTGTGGCGAAACCGACCTCGCCACGTGTCCTTGGAGGGGGTTGATTGCCCGCCTCTTGCCTTTGGACTATGGACCAGACTTTATGGGAATGTGATACCCCAGATAGCCATACCATGGAGCCTATTCATATAATGAAAGACTATGGGAAAGACTTTAGCTCCATGGCAATTGTACTGTGTGAGTAGGATCTGCGCGCTATTCGGTAGTTTTGTGCGTGCAGATCCCAGCTATCTGGGGATAGGTGAAATGTCTGTGTGTTATGTGTAAATGTGACTTTATGTATTTTAAAGTGTTTTATGTCGTTTTGCAACCATGTGGTTAATGGAGTCTGCCTTTAGTCCTGGGTAATTGGATTACTTCTCCAATTAACTCCAGGGCAGAAGGGAGGAAACCAGGGTGCATTGTGGGGATGTTTTTCTGCCAGCCAGAAAGGAACAAAAGATAATTTTAGTAACTTTTGAACCCCTGGTCGGATTCATGCCATTTTTTTATATGTTGTTCCCCTGAATGGATTGATTGTGGATATGTATTTTTATGTGAATGTGATGTATGGTTTTAAAGTTATGAAAGTTGTGTAAAAGTATATTTTACACTGTATGCATAATGGGATTATGTGTCACACTAAGGGGAGGGGATGTGTGGGAGGTAACATCTATGTCATTGGTTCTTTTATGCCTCCCCCTGGGTGTGGCCTGTATGTGTGAGTTGGAAATAAAAGCCAGGCTGGATGAGCCAGTCCAGAGTTCCTGTTTTACCCTCAAAGTGATGTGTCGTCTCATTATTGGGGGGAAGGATTTATTGCATGCTGTTCCAGTTGACTGCTAGGAGTACAAGCCTATTCATATGGTTCCTATTCAATGGTCTACAGCATTCATATGCTTGGGAGAATTTAAAGGCTTCTCGGATTCGGTGATTGTGGTGTCTGCCAGAGTGCTTGGAGTCCTCAGGAAGCGCTAGGAGCATCCATTAACGGAGGTACCCGGTCGGGGTGCCAGTGGATCCGTTACATTGGTGGCAAGTGGTGGGATGGCGTCCTAGTGCGAGGTAAAGCAGCTCGGAGACACAGTACGTTTGGATTTACAAATTGAGGGCGACGCTAGTGTGCCTACAGCGTCCCTGTCTACACAAAGATTTGGGAAAATGGGGTTCGTAGACCCCTGGGCAACACACACACCTGAGGAAGAGAGTGAATTAGAATGGAGAGATAATGCCCGGAAAGAATTATGGTACGATGCCCTGGAGGAAGTCCAGTATCAACGGCAGCAGCGCCTTCCTGGTGTCGCATACCAGTTGGAGGAACAAATGGCCTGGCGGATGCCACTTCTGGGAGACCAACCTGGAGGGCAGCGGGTAAGACAACTCGAGTACCTCGTGGAAAGGGAACTGAGCCTGGATGCCTCATACCGGGCACTGTGGTGGTGCACTGTCCAGCCAGAGACGTGGAGGGCAGAGGGCATCCAGCCAGAGGGGGAGAACTACACAAGCCCTGGCCTGTTGTGGAAAGCCTTAGTGGAGGATGTCGACTTCGGCAGTCCAGCAGAGTCACGGTACTGGGCTATCTTTCATTACCGAGGTGAGATGATACAGGGCCCGAGATCTATTGGACTGGGAGAAGACCTCCGCCGTTTCGCTGCCATGGAACGAGAGCTGGAGATGGACTATCTAGAACTATTAAATTCCTGCCAGCTGCAGAGCAGGGACGCAGACCGGGAAAACTGGGTGGCAGACCCAGACCTGCTAGCCTATAGCTGGGAAAACGCGGCAGAGGTACCCCCTGCTTCACTACCAGTTGTAGAAGTAGGGGACCTCATAGACTGGTCCTGGAGAGACCCACAGATGGCAGGTGGAGATGGGATCGAGGTCTCTTTACCGGCCCTACAGGGATGCTGGGCAGTCGGCCCAGATCCCCAGTGGCAGGTTACAGTTCAGAGAGAGGAGCTTGTTACACCCTCTCTCCAGCGGCAGCCTAACCCACCAAGGGGAGACCGTAAGCCCCACACCAGCGCAGATGGGACCGTGGTCTCTGCGCCCAAGTTACAGGGAGCTGAAGGAGCCGTCCTCCCTCCCCAGCGGCAGTGTGATTTGTTGGGAATTGGGAGCCCGGTCTCCATTCCCCAGCGGCAGAGTATCCAGCAGGGAATAGAGAGCCCAGCCCCCTTTCCCCCACAGCAGGACTCTGTGCTGGGAGGAGAGACAGTCGGTCTCCCTCCGCAGAGACGGGAAGTATGCATGGGAGAGGAGATTGTTACCATCTCTCCCCAGCGGCGGATCATTAATGTACAGGGAATAGAGAGCCCAGTCTCCATTCCCCAGCGGCAGAGTGTTCTAATGGGAGAGGAGCTGGTTACCACCTCTCCCCAGCGGCAGCTTAATGTACCAGGGGGAGACTGTAAGCCCCACACCTGTGCAGATGGGACCGTGGTCTCTGCACTTCCAGCACAGGGGGTAGGGACGGTCGGTCCTGCCCCCCCACAACAGGGCTGTTTAGCCAAAGGGGAGACAGTCTGTCTCCAGCAGCAGAGCTGTGTAACTAAAGGGGAGACAGTCGGTCTCCAGCAGCAGAGTTGTGTAACTCAAGGGGAGACAGTCGGTCTCCAGCAGCAGAGCGGTGTAACTCAAGGGGAGATAGTCGGTCTCCAGCAGCAGAGCGGTGTATTTAAAGGGGAGACAGTCTGTCTCCAGCAGCAGAGCTGTGTAACTAAAGGGGAGACAGTCGGTCTCCAGCAGCAGAGCTGTGTAACTCAAGGGGAGACAGTCGGTCTCCAGCAGCAGAGCGGTGTAACTCAAGGGGAGACAGTCGGTCTCCAGCAGCAGAGCGGTGTAACTCAAGGGGAGACAGTCGGTCTCCAGCAACCAGGCTCCAACCAGACTACTCCCGTGGTAGTGCTGGCAACAGGACAGAGTACCGCTGGTCTCTGCCCCCTCAGCAACCTACCAAGGCAGCCTACCAGTCCCCCACACAGCCGTGGTGAGGCACCTGAACCTGGACAAGATTCTCCCTCACCCAGGTGTAGTAACTGTTTATTGTGGGTGGGCTGCTCTGCTGTTTCTGTCTTGTGGGTGGGCTGCTGGACTAACAGGGGCACTGACCGGCAGGAGGTCAAGTACCCTGTTAGTCTGGGGGGTAAAGTGGAGAAGTGTGGCGAAACCGACCTCGCCACGTGTCCTTGGAGGGGGTTGATTGCCCGCCTCTTGCCTTTGGACTATGGACCAGACTTTATGGGAATGTGATACCCCAGATAGCCATACCATGGAGCCTATTCATATAATGAAAGACTATGGGAAAGACTTTAGCTCCATGGCAATTGTACTGTGTGAGTAGGATCTGCGCGCTATTCGGTAGTTTTGTGCGTGCAGATCCCAGCTATCTGGGGATAGGTGAAATGTCTGTGTGTTATGTGTAAATGTGACTTTATGTATTTTAAAGTGTTTTATGTCGTTTTGCAACCATGTGGTTAATGGAGTCTGCCTTTAGTCCTGGGTAATTGGATTACTTCTCCAATTAACTCCAGGGCAGAAGGGAGGAAACCAGGGTGCATTGTGGGGATGTTTTTCTGCCAGCCAGAAAGGAACAAAAGATAATTTTAGTAACTTTTGAACCCCTGGTCGGATTCATGCCATTTTTTAATATGTTGTTCCCCTGAATGGATTGATTGTGGATATGTATTTTTATGTGAATGTGATGTATGGTTTTAAAGTTATGAAAGTTGTGTAAAAGTATATTTTACACTGTATGCATAATGGGATTATGTGTCACACTAAGGGGAGGGGATGTGTGGGAGGTAACATCTATGTCATTGGTTCTTTTATGCCTCCCCCTGGGTGTGGCCTGTATGTGTGAGTTGGAAATAAAAGCCAGGCTGGATGAGCCAGTCCAGAGTTCCTGTTTTACCCTCAAAGTGATGTGTCGTCTCATTATTGGGGGGAAGGATTTATTGCATGCTGTTCCAGTTGACTGCTAGGAGTACAAGCCTATTCATATGGTTCCTATTCAATGGTCTACAGCATTCATATGCTTGGGAGAATTTAAAGGCTTCTCGGATTCGGTGATTGTGGTGTCTGCCAGAGTGCTTGGAGTCCTCAGGAAGCGCTAGGAGCATCCTTTAACGGAGGTACCCGGTCGGGGTGCCAGGCGATCCGTTACACTCACGTTTGTTTATAAGTCTGTGTGCTACAATACTTCACATGCCATCAATTCCATTTCTGAATACTGAAAGCAGCTCACCGTCAGGAATTTTTGCATATTTGATGGTGACATTGCCACTTGGTGTGCGGTGGCCCATGGGTGCAGTGAGATATGTTTACCTGATGCTGTTCATCCATGGGTGCTGCTGTCTTCTTTCTTCACCTCCTGGTGCTTCATCTGCAAGGAGCCTTGGGCAGTGCTGTATACATATACATATACAAAAGTTTATCTATAGAGGAAACAGCAAAAATCATCTGATATCAGGTAAATGTAAAAAGTGTAAGTGGTTTTAAAAAAGTGTAAGTGGATTTTTTTTCAAAAGGGGAAGGGGGGGCATATTAAGGTAACAAAGTTGTTTTATCTGCAAAGATACGTTCCCCATCTGCCATCCTTTGTGAAAGACACAGGACATGTGTTGTCCCTAGTTAAGGAGATTGAATGGTCTGAGCACTATTGTTGGCTGACGATAGACGTAGCAGCCCTCTATTCAAACATTGACCACACTTTGGGCCTAAAAGCCCTCTCCCTTTATCTAGGAGCAGATCCACTCCTCCCAGAGAAACAATCACAATTCATTATCAGTTTTACGGAATTTATGTTGAAACACAATTATTTTGAATTTAATGGAAAGTTCTTTATACAGAAGAAGGGTACTGCGATGGGGGCGAGTTTCGCTCCCTCCTACGCGAACTTGTTTATGGGCCATTGGGAACAAGAAATGATCTTTGCGGAACCATACTGGATGGAGCGGCTCGCCCTATATCGAAGATTCATCGATGATATTTTAATTGTCTGGAGGGGTGACTGGAAAGATATAGACAACTTCATGACCTACATTAACAACAACAGATGGGGTCTTTCCTTCACGCACAAGAAACACAGGTCCACAATCGATTTTTTAGACTTAACTCTTACAGGGCTTGGGAGTAGAATTATCACCAAAACTTTCCAAAAGAGTGTGGATGTAAACGGTTACTTACACGCTAACAGCTGTCATCATCCCACATGGATCCATAACATCCCTCTGGGACAATTCATTAGAATCAAACGGAACTGTACGTTTCTGTCTGATTATGAAAGAGAATCCTTTGTTCTATGTCAACGCTTCGTTGAAAAGTCCTATCCACCGCATAAGATTTTGAATGCTTATCTGAAGGGGCTTAACTATGGTGATACCCCCACCCTTGGGAATCAAGCTTTGGATCTTCCCAGCTCAAGGCAATACCCCGCAAGTACTTATCACGAGCAGAAACTACACACAGAGGAGCACTATATGATTCTCCAACTTTTGGACAATGTTCAAGTCCTGAAATACAAGACAGCTAAGTTTAACATCAGCACTAAGGAAGTTGGTAAGGGTACTACACCTATCTTTACAACTTCTTTTAGTAAAGCGTATGATGATATCATTGAGATCCTTCATAAGTACTGGCCCATTCTGAGGAAAGATCCTTGGCTATCCTTTTGCATCTCGGATTCACCAAGAGTTACATTCAGGAAAGCACCGAGCTTGAAGAACATTCTAGCACCCTCCAAATTGCCGTGCCACAAAGAGAGGAAAACGACACTGACAAATAAGGGCCTCACAAGTAAACGTTGTGGTCATACCAAATGCCTGACATGTGGCTATATTTGGCATTCTATCTCAAGTTTTAGCCCGTTTAATAGCTCTGAATATTTTTTCGTTCAATCAGATATCAGTTGTAACACCTCCTTTGTGGTATACTTGTTAATCTGTCCCTGTGATCGGCAGTATGTGGGCCAAACAACAAGACCCTTGAAATGTAGGTTCCGTGAACACAGAACAGCTATAATTCGTAACAACTGCAAATCTTCAGTAGCTCGACACTTTTTTACTTTCCATGATAATAATCCTTCTGGCATCAGGTTATTGGGCCTAACGCATATTCCCCCATTCCAAGATTTGGCCAAGAGGAAGAGGGAACTTATCAAATGCGAATCCATGTGGATCTTTAGGTTGAATACCATGACACCCAACGGCCTGAATGAGGAGCTAGATCTATTTTAAGGGCTTTACTATTATTGGTTTTTCCTTTTGTATTTCACATTTATTCACATTCATATACCTTTATGCTGGTTCTGTGGTTTTCGTTTGTGGGTCCTGATCAGATGGTTTTGTGTAAATATTAGGGGGTACCTACCATAAGCACCTACGGTTATAGATCGCGCTCCAAACCCATCGGGTTCGTTTTGGTTTGCTTATATTTGCATTTTTTCTATGTTGGTTTTTGGTTTGGTACAGATATCTTTCTGTATAAATATCATGAGATATATTACATACTATTGATATCGATGATTCTAGACCACTCTTGAAGCTGACTGTCATTTATGTACACGATCAGCATCTGTCCCCTTAAGTTACAGGGGTTCTTTACTATAGATGTTTATTGGTACATTTTGGTCCTTTATGTTTTTAAAAATTTATGTATGTACATGGATGTCTCAGGGATTCACCCTTTTCCTCTGTGTGCTCTATGGGTAGCTTTGTTGATTATTTTAGTTGCTATTTCTATTCATCTTTATTCATTTTTTTTGTTCATTTACTTTGTAATTAATGGTTAATTGGTGGGTGTATATAAAGTTTGAACTGTGGCTGTTCCTGCATCTTGAGAAAGTCCCGTGGGCGGGACGAAACGCGTCGATGAGCCACAGCTGCTAAACTCGACACCTTGATCAGCCGTTGCAGGAAGAGGTCGGGTGCAGGAATCTCCGTGAGTATTCACTTGAAGCGTGTTCTGCTGCCGGCCGGTCTTCGTACACCGCGGTCTTTTTTGAAGGCACCGACCGTGGTGCAACACGTTCCCTGCTGGAGTGCCTTCTCTACTTACCGCGGTCTTTTTAGAAGATTCCGACCGCGGTTCAGCATTATTCTCCCTACACGTCGGATTTCGTCCTGCTCCCACATATTCCTCCGGTATACACCTCGGTGGGGGCCCCCACCGAGGCTAGGTACTTCCATTGAGCTGTTTTATGTTTATGCTTTTTATTGTTTCATGTCTATATTACTGTATGATTTTTTATATTTCTAGATAGCTATATTCTACTATATACCATATATTATATCAATTTTACTAATTGTAGAGTTATTTGGCTATCTTTTTATTAATCATCTAATAATAAATACATTTATATTGGTATAAACATTTCTGTTTATTTTTTCAGTTTATTTAGGTGCGCACATGCATTTTATTTCGTGAGCCTACACTCAGATCTAGTCGCTTGTATATGTGTGTTGCTGCCCGTTTTATTTATTTTTTTGATATTTATTACACCGTGTTTTTTGAGTTGTTATTTTCAACAAAGTTGTTTTCCAGTTTAGTAGCAAAGAGATTTAAAGGAACACTATAGGATCAGGAACACAAACGTATTCCTGACCCTATAGTGTTAAAACCACCATCTTGCCCCCCTACATATAGCAAAATTTCACATTTACTCCAGTCTGCTGCTGCTGGCTCTGCCCCTGATCTGCCTGCTTGGCTCAGATAATCAGAAGTGATTCTCTCAGCAAATCACAATGCTCTCCAATAGGAAAGCATTGGATTGGCTGAGACTGTCAAGGAGGATGATCAGGGTCAGAGCCAACACAAACCAAACACAGTCCTGGACAATAAGCATCTCCTCATAGAGATGCATTAAATCAATGCATCTGCACACAGGAAGTACTTCTAACAGCCATCTAAGGAGTGGCCAGTGGAGATACCCCTAGGCTGTAATGTAAAAAGTCTGCAGGGACTGATTATAATCACCAGAACAAATACAATAAGTTGTAGTTGTTCTGGTGACTATAGTGTCCCTTTAACATTTTTTAAGTTAGATTACTTTGTGACAATGCTTTGCTTTTTATACTTTATCTCTGACAGATTTGCAGAGCTCAAAGTATAGCTTTATAATGCCATATTCCACGGTAATGTCACAGGTGCAATTATTCCCCGTAATGAAAAGGTCATGATGTACTTGAGATTAGTGGGAGTTAGACTCCCAAGCATTACATGCCATTTTAATGACAGCAGATGAAAAGTTTGCCGTCCAGGTGTGTAACTTCCACTAATCTCAGGCAGCACGTATAGTAGAATCTTCCCCTTAAATCCTATGCAACCATAACTACACACTTAACTACACATTAACCCCCTGCATCACCTTAACACAATACACTACATTAACCCCAACACTAACCATTAATGCCTTAACTAATAGTTTAACACTTTCATTAACACTAGTCCTAAACTGAAAATACGATATCATTTAATAGATAGATAATGACGGTCCTGTAGTTTATTATGTTTTCTCCAAAACTCCCTGGCCTTATTTTCCCATGATAGATGCTGCACCGTTCTGTATAGATATAGAGACTGTTTGAATATATATGAAAGAAAAATGCAAAGTTGACCTTCCAATAACATCCTTCTTGAAGGGTGGTAGAAGGATGTGTATTAATATTTTACACAATGCTACCGTTTCCTAATATTGTTTGATTCTGTGACTACTCCGCTGGACCTTCTTCGGTTTTGTACTAATTTGGTTGGAAATACTTACGCAGAAGGAATCCTCTTTTCATAACCTTGATGCTCTGTCACTATGTCTGGAGACATCAATTCTGTTTCCACAAACCTAATTATCCCCCATGGCAAGATCTTAACATGCTGAGCACTTCAGATGCTTCTATCTGGTCTCCCTGACAATGACAAATGACCTTCTGTCTGCAATGGTTGAATAAATAGATGAGAGAAATGAAGGGGATTTTGGCATTGGTTTTGTTAAAAAGGAAGCAGGGTCAAGAGAGCCATTTGGTAGCTCACATTACTATGCTCATTTATCTCTGAAATACCAACACTTGTATTCCCAGAAGGGTCTGTTTGCTTTATTTCTTAAAGAGCCAGACCAGAGTAGTCCAACCCAGAGCCATGTTTCATGATGCATGTTATTACTTGAGATGAAAGGCTGGCCAGTTTAGTAAACAAGGATTTTTAAAAATCTAATTAATTGCAGATACACGTATAACTGTATACATAAATAATTTGAAACTAAAACCTGACAAAAAGGTAGAGGAATATGGAAGACAGAATACTCTGCAGGGAAGGATAAGATGAATTGCTGAGATGTGCTGATTCTAGGGTTGACATATTTTAAGAAATATATTGGGTGAGCCTTGCAGTAAGTTTTTTCAGTGGCAAGATAGGTGCTAAATAATATGTGCATACAGATGAGAATAAACTATTGGCAGTATCCTGACTAAATGTAAAGGCTAGTTCTATAACGAACACGTATACTTGAAGTTTGGGTCATTCCAAGCACTATGACAACTTAGGTGATTTGAAGTGGTCATGGTGTTTGAAGTCTGTATTGCAGCATTTCAGTGATGAAACGCTGTGCATACAATGTTAAGTAACTTTATGCTGGAGGTGTAGCAGCATCATTAGCTATTTGGGAATGAGAGTTAAATATTGAATGTTAAATCTGTGCATATTGGGTGTCTGTTGTCAGCACACAGGCAGCTGTTGACAGATGACCATAGCCAGCACAGACACTCCCCTCAGCCGGCAACAGATCATGCTACAGGTAGAACATAGCCTTGACATGAGATTGCAGGTACGTTTTATTATTTATTTATTTATTTACAGTGCAGGATTGTGCCAGCAAGGATTACTTCAACCAAAACTGTGTTTAATTAAACACAATTTTTGGGGGAGTAACTCTTTAAGAAAAGGCAAAAGATATGTATAAACATTATCTCCATAAATAGGTTTTTGGTAACACAAGTAGCTCTGGAACCTCATACAAAATTATTCACAATTCCTTTCAGGAAATCAGTTCAATAATAATTATGATTATTTATGATTCATCAGGTCACATTAAAGCTGCAGACACAGGATCCTAATACTGTAACCAATCCAATAAGCAGAAATGATTTTGGAACCTGTCTGCTAGTCTTATCCACCAAGATTGTTTTCTTTTTTTTCTTTTTTTTTTATCGCAAACAGTGATAATATGTTGCTTATAACCACTATTCCCGTGGCATTGTACTTTTCCGTAGCAGTTACACTACGGACACAGTTCCACTGACTGACATCAGTTATGCCCCCAAGGCCAGCGTGCAAGCTGTGATAGTAAATATCGCATATCTTTAAAATGACTTCTGAGCATACCGGAATTCACCAGTGGCACGGCTATTTCCACTGCTAAATAAATAAAGGAGAAACATACAAAACAAAAAGAAAAAGCATAGTATAGTATTGTAAAATCCTCTTTTTTTTATTCTTCAGTTTTCCTTAGAATTTTTTAAATGGGAAAGGGTTATGTAGCAAACCAACTAAGACAATATATTGTATTTAAATATTTCACTCAACCATTCCAATTTAACAAGAACATTGCAAATGAGCGTAAATACGTGTTTTACCCATCTGCTGATCAATAAAGCCTTAAAACCAGAATCCTGCTACTTGGATACACTATCACAGTCCTTCATTTCTTTATCGTAATAGCTCACTTGAATGGTATCTGGAGCAGAAGGCAATCTGCATTTCAATACAGTATAATTCTGTCTGTTATACAGAGCATTAGTAGCTGGCAGTGTAACATCAACAAACTGTTAACTTCCAAAATTTTATTAATAAGACCAGTTAACAAAACAAAATTGCATTATTGTTTCCGAAATTGGATTACTGCAATCCCACACTAATGCCTCTCAATTGAAATCTCACAGACAGTGTTTTGTGTGTTTTTGTAAACATTAAAGGATCCTCCTTGTTGGCTGAGCTGCATTCCAATTTACACCTGCGAGGTAATTAATCATCAGAGAGCAAAATGACATTTTCAGTTGTAGCTACATAAGCAACTCTATCGTGAAACACCTATAAAGAGAATATGAAGTGTAAACGGTGCTACAAACTGGCCTGTTTACAAATTCCGTAACCTGTAGCCAGTGCTTAAGTTAATAGCTTGGCCTCTGCAGAGCCCAAAACATTTGTTTGTTAATTTAAAGAATGGGCACATATTGCATCATGGAAAAACGGTTTAGTTTTTATGCATTATTAGGTTACTAGTTGCCTTGTGTGGGGCTACAGTCTTACCTTAAGCTGTACTGACTTGCCTACAGTGATGTATATTCTGTCCAGATGTCTGTTTAAACTCTTTGGTAAGCAATGGATTGACTGCCTAAATTACTTTGTAATCTTCATCTGTTTTAAAATAGCATGCATGGGTGCCTGTGCTTCTAAAGGCAGGATAGCATGGGCACAGAGAGCTATATAAGCATTCATGCATGCACAGTACAGTAAATCTTATCTCATACATTCCTTGGATATAGCATGTCATGTTTCACAACAACATTAAGTGACTGTCCCTTATCCATCAATTGTCTCTCTTTTTGGCACCACAGGAGAAAAATCTGAATAATAAATCAAACCAAACATACTCGTCCATTGTGTGATCAGTTTGGTTTGTGATCAGTGGCGTACACACAATCCATGGGGCCCCGGTGCGAAACTGATCCGTGGGCCCCATCCCCCAATCCGTGCCCCCCCAGACATATACACACATACAGAGACACATACACACAGACACACACATACATACAGACAGACAGATACATACAGACACACACACACACCCCTGACAGACACATACATGCATACAGACACACACATACACACAGACAGGCACACACACCCCCGACAGACATACACACACAGACACAAACATACATACATACACACATACATACAGAGACACACACACATATAGACACACACACACACACAGTCTGTGTGTATGTGTGCATCTCTGTATGTGTGTGTGTCTCTGTATGTGTGTGTGTGTGTGTGTCTGTATGTATGTGTCTGTATGTGTGCATGTTTGTGTGTGTCTGTATGTGTATGTCTGTATGATACAGACACATACATACAGAGACACACACATACAGACACACAGACAGACAGACACACACATACAGACACACACATACACAACATGTTTAAGTCACCCTCCTGTTTCCTACCTTTTGCAGGAGGGTGACTTTCTCCTGGGGTCCCGTTGGGGCTCAACCTGATGGGAGTCAGAGTTCCCATTTTGACTCCCTCCTCCTTCCTTCCGCACGGCTCTCTGATAGCTGGGAGGAGTGACCGGGGCAGTCACCTTCTCCCAGCTCTGTCTGATGTCATCACAGGGGGTCCGGTCGCGCTGTTAAAGCGCCGCAGCATTGACTGGGCCCCCTGAAAATCCATGCTGTTAGGGCCACCTGATGGGTCATAAAACATGGCGGCGGGTAATCGGTCGCATGGGTCCGCAGCTGCGACCCCTGGGACCGTGGCATGTACGCCAGTGTTTATGGTGTTTGTGATTCTGCTGCTTTGTGACTCAGATGTCAGGAATCCATTTGATCATCCATTTTGCCCATATTAGGACAAATTGCAGCTCATAAATAAGCTAATGTCCACGTATATTGTGCAGTGTGCAGGGCTGCCATCAGAATCCGTGGCAACCTTGAATTGCTTATTTTGTAGAATTACACACAAAGTTGCCGTCTGAACAGCAGCAGATCTACTGGGGCTCTCATGCTCAGGAGGTAGACATGTCCTTAAGACCACCTGATGCCAAAAGTATTTTCAGGAGCCTGGTCAGTGCTGAAGCCCTTTAATAGCGAGAACATTCACTGTGATGTCAGCAGCGCTGGGAGAAGTGACAAACGGTGTCTTCCTCCCAGAGAACAAACAGCCGTGCGTGAGGAAGGCAGAGAGAAGGGGAGTGCAGACTGGGGGAGCCTCTGACTACCAACAGTTTTGACTAGCCAAGCCATGCTCGCCCCACGTTAGCCACCCTTCTGCACCCAATGCGCAGGAAATAGGAGGGTGGCTTAAAATGTGTAGATTTTGCATGCAACATATTGTTGGATTTTATTCCTGGGCCATGTCAAAACAGCAGTCTAAAAAAAATCATCTGCTGATTGCCCAGATTTGTGGCATGCTCTTACAGGCCCTATATATTTGATGGGAGCACAAGGTGCCTGGATATTGGTGGTAGTAATGGAGAAGGTCCTACATTAGCAGCATAACACA
Source organism: Pelobates fuscus (assembly GCF_036172605.1). Classification (NCBI taxonomy): domain Eukaryota; kingdom Metazoa; phylum Chordata; class Amphibia; order Anura; family Pelobatidae; genus Pelobates; species Pelobates fuscus. The sequence continues at coordinate 132,817,264 of NC_086321.1, forward strand.
CTGAGAGTGTATTTGTAGTGCAGCATGGCTATCAATCTTTCCTTATTTATTCTGAAGTGATGGAGAAGCACACTTCAAAAAACATCATGCAGGCAGTCAGATGAATGGTGGCAAATTGGTTGGGAGAGCAGGCAGGAGCTTCTTTGTCTTTTTGTCTTTTTTTATTATTATTTGAATCCCCTTTTTATCAACTTAAAATCACTCAATTTTTCATTAACACAAGATAGCAAAATGAAACAGATTGCAATCAATCATTATAAAGTATATCTACTCACTTGCTTTTTTTTCTCCAGATATATAATAATTAAATTTTGCCAATTCAGTAATAGCATTACAAACATGCCTGATATTGTCTACCCATCAGGCTAGGCATTTAGGTAATATATTAGCCGTTTTGGCATTGCAGCGCAGAATTGGCCCCTTTTTAGTGCTTTTTTTACTTGAATTTTGTTGGTGAATGAAATCCTGACAAGCTGAACTGCAACATAGACAAACATCTACTATCCAGTTTCTATTTTAGTTTTGGTCAGATGAAGTGCTTCAGCCTAAATATTAGTATTTTTTTTGTTTTACTACACACACACACACACAAGCACACACACACAACAGCAACATGCACACATCTTGAAATTGGTGTTTCCGCAGCTCTAACTTAGGTTAGTGGGGATTGGGCTAGTAGAGGACTGTGGCTGCTCTCCAACCAATTAAACAAAGTGTGCTGCTAGCATTGATGGAAATGCTGTGTCGGAGTTATATGTAGAAATGGAAAAATGAATCCAGGCACTCCAAATGAATTCCAAGAAAAAGGCAATTTATTGGAACCAGCAGCTACAAAGCGACGTTTCAACCCCTAAGGGTCTTTATCAAGAGAGCTGGTAAAGGAGTTGGATATATTTGGTAAAAAAAAAAAAAAGTAAAAGGTTAAGATCACATATAAAAATTATAGATGGATTATGTTGAATAAAGAGAAAAAAATATTAGTGAACTTTAATAGTGAGATTGCTAGCTAATATATTTACAAGGTATAAGCATTTAAAGGGATACTATAAGTGCCAGGAATACAAAGCTGTATACCTGACACTATAGCTCCATTTGCCACCTCCTCTTCTCCTTCCTGCAGTGGTCAATAAGTGGTTAAAAATGCTTTATTTACTTACCTTATCCCAGTGCCAATGTCCCGAGGCGGTGGGTGACGGCTCCCCCTCCTATGGCGTCCCGCGACAATCGGGCACTAATCCGCATACATGACAAATGCCACGCGCCTTAGACCTCCCCATAGGAAAGAATTGAATCAATCCTTTCCTATGGGGAAAAATCTGACGCTGGATGTCCTCGAGCAAAGAGTGAGGACGTTCAGCGTCACATACCAGACCAAAGATCCATTTGGATGCAGGAAGCGCCTCCAGTGGCTGTCTGGGAGACAGCCACTGGAGGCAGACTTAGTGCTGCAATGTAAATATTGCAGTTTCTCTGGAATGAGCTGAAATGGTCTGGGTACCTATAGTGTCCCTTTAAATGTTAAAGACATTTGATTATATTATAGGAATGGATGCCAGAGTTGGCAGCTAGCTGAGATTTGTTTGAGTCACAGTCTGCAACATATTGAAGGGAGATTTATCCTAACCTTACGTACCCCTAATAATAAAGACCACATAAACGTAAACCTCTAACTTTATCCTAGCAGCATTGATATTGATGTTTTATATGCATTCCACATAGACTGGAGCAGCCTGCAGATCTTTCCAGGATCAAAAAATTAGGCATCGCAAATTGTATATGCTATTATTACCCCAGAGCAGTAGAATACTAAGGAGGGGGGCAAAGGGGGCAAAGGGGGCAGTCCGTCCTGGGTGCCATTCACTAGGGGGTGCCCAGGGCAGACTGTGTTGGGTCCTGGGTCACTGACCGAGGACCCAACACTAGGAGTCCTCAACCGGCTTGCTCGAAATGCAGCCGGGTGCGATGCCCCTCCTTTGCCCATTGCACTGTGTGCAGAGCTGCAGACCATGTGTCTCGCGAGATCTGTTGCCGCAGGTTACCACGGTAATGCTCTGACTGGGTCTTGCGAGATTTATGGTCAGCAGTTCTGCACACTGTGGATCTGCAGACCAGATATCACCACCGGACAACCAGGGAGCCCACACTGGACCACCAGGGAGCCCAAACCGGACCACCAGGAAATTAAATAAGGTATTTGGTCCCCCCTCCCTCTCACCATCATCCCCTCCCTCACACAACACCCCCCTTCCCTCTCATCATCACACCCCCTCCCTCACCATCACCCTCCTCCCTCACACCATCACCCCTTTCCCTCTCACCATCACCCCCTCCCTCACAGTATTACTTCCCCCTCCCTCACAGCATGACCCCCCTCTCACCTTCCCCCACCCTCAAACCATCACCCCCCTTCCCTCACACCATCACCCCATCACCCCTTCCCTCACACCATTATCCATTATACAAGCACACACACTGCATCCACTACACAAACACACTACATATACTATACAAACACAAACAGACACACACTTATACATGTGTCTGTGTATCTGTATGTGTGTTGGTATATGTGTATTTGTATGTGTCAGTGTGTATATGTGTATCTGTATATGTGTGTATCTGTTGTGTGTCTCTGTTTGTATCAGTGTGTCTGTATGTGTAGAAAACAGAAACACGGTCCAGGCACTCCATGATACTAAAAGGCAAATTTATTGAATTTATTGAATTTGCCTTTTTGTATCCTGGAGTGCCTGGACCGTTTTTCTATTTTCTACCTTATCTGGCTGCACCCAGATACATATTATATGGGGATTGAGTGCATTTCCACACCCTTGTTTTTTGATTCTATCTGTATATGTGTCTGTGCCTGTGTGTCTATTTCTCTGTGTCTGTATGTGTTTGGATCTATATGTGTGTTTGCATCTGTGTGTCTATCTGTATGTATGTCATTGTTTGTCTGCATGTGTGTATGACTGTGTTTCTATGTAACTGCATGTGTGTACCTATGTGTCTGTGTGCCAGTGTGTGTATATGTGAGTATATGTGTGTATATGTGTATACATCCAGTGGCGTACCTACCACGGTTGCGGCCTGCGACTGTGGGCTGCCTGTTATAGGGGGGCACAAGAGGTGGCATGCTGGCCACCTAATGGGCCCCCTCGGCTTGCGGCTGGGTTTCTGTCAGACCCGGCGAGGGAGCTGTGTTCTCTCTGTTCTGGTCCCTCTCACACCGTTTGCTGATTCCGGGAGACGGAATATGACGTCGCAGCTGCCGCACTGAAGCCCCACTGAACCCCAGGGACAGAACCACGCCAGCTGTCCAGGTAGGGAGGCTGGGTGGACATTTTATATGAATGATTTGTGTGTGTCTGTAAGTGTATGTGTGTGTCTGAATGTGTATGTATGTGTGTGTGTGTGTCTGAGTGTATGTGTGAGTGTGAATGTCTGAATGTGTGTCTGTGAGTGTATGTGTGTGTGTCTGAATGTGTGTGTCTGAATGTGTGTGTCTGAATGTGTGTGTGTCTGTGAGTGTGTGTGTCTGAATGTGTGTGTGTCTGTAAGTGTATGTATGTGTCTGTGAGTGTATGTGTGTGTCTGAATGTGTGTGTCTGTGTGTGTCTGTGTGTGTCTGAAGGTGAGTGTATGAGTGTGTGTCTGAATGTGTGTGTGTCCGTAAGTGTATGTGTCTGAGTGTGTGTCTGTGGGTGTACGTGTGTATATGTCTGAGTGTCTGTATATATGTGTCTCTGTGTGTATGTGTGTGTGTCTGTATGTATGTCTGTATGTCTCTGTGTGTATGTCTGTGTGTAATGTGTGTATCTGCATGTGTATCTGTTTGTCTGCATGTGTGTGGGGGGGGGGGGGCAGGGACAGCCTTGTGGTTTCTAGTTACGCTTCTGCATACATCTTAGCATTTCGCCTACACTACACACAAATACAACCCTGCAAATACAACCCTGCATCCAAATATCAACACTACATAAAAACACACTACCATATTCAAAAATCACACTACAGAAAAATGCACGCCTGAATTCAAATCCCAATACGTGCAAACACACCCATCCATTCACTCACACATACTCCATACAAAAACATGGTTACATTCAAACACACAAACACTGCTCAGTGCTAAATATATTTAATTTTTTTTTTTAAAACCACTGCTCAGTGCTCAATACATGTAAAAATGTGTGGGTGTTTTTTTTTACATTTTTAAGCTGAGGGGGCATCCGCCCCAGGTGCCAAATGCTCCAGGTACGCCCCTGCCCCAGAGAAATTTTAATTTTTTACTTAGATTTTTAGCTGTATATAAATATAAAAGATATGTCCACCTGCAACAACACATTGTAGTCTGTTGAATAACTGGTTTAAATAACAGGTGTCTTGGATCTGACTCTGGAGTGGAGATCTTATCATTAGGATGATTCGGTAGTGTAATACCCATATTTCTTTTAAGTTACAGATTACGCTACGTTACCAGGAGCTGACTGACATGGCCTATAACCTTCATGTGGAATTAATCAGATTCCTGCCTGTCTCCATCATACTGACTGAAACAAATAAACCTAGTTCTGGGCCCAGCAGGCAAGGACATTTATAGGCTGCAATTATACATGGTAAAAGAAAAGATGCTGAAAGTTATAAGGACATTAGTAATGTCTACATTTACAGTGAACATGTTGGTACAGCACTGTAATGACATATTAGTGCCTTGTAAACATGAATTAAAATACATAGACATTATGTTAGGCACCATGTAACCCTCTTCATCCCAACAACACATACACTCATTGTTGAGTTTTGCTGCGCATATTTATTTGCAATCTAAAAAGATTTGGCTTCAATAACTCTGTTGCCAATCCGGTAAAAATTTGGCCATATTTACTGGACTTGAAACTGTAACTTGGACACCAAGTGTCTGTGGGATCCAAAATGCACAGGTAATGATCGTCATTTTTTTTTTGTTGATGGTCATTTTTTTTTTGTTTTTAATTGCAGAGTAGTGATTAGTCAGGCTACATCTCATCATCATGCTGGTATTGGCTGCTCAATGTTTAGTGTTTGTTTTTCTTTAACTATTTGCCTGCTGGTTGCTAGTACTGCCAGTGGGAAAGAAAGTATAGATTATTTTTTTTTATTCTTTATTTTTGAGTGCAGAGGAAGATTATAAGCTTAAAAGGTGACATGTTTAGTATCCAATTTCATTGCAAACAATTGGCATATATAGTGGTGCTGCACTATTTTTTGTTTTAGTCAAGTAGGAACATGAATAAAACAAGAAGTAATGCAAGATACACTGTGGTACAGTTGATTGAGTGTAAACTTAATGTCTGATTGCAAAAAAAGCTAGTTAATGATGATTTGCTAATGTGTATCCTACTGGATGCATTCAGTCCAGACTGTTTTAAAATTGGTGCTTTGTAAATGTCTTGATCCTATACTTTATACAGGAATTAGATGCGAACGCACCATTTTTACATCTATCTGGGCGAATGGTGCAAAAACTATAAAAAGGATTACCTAATTCTGATTGTATTTGGCTTCATTAACTATGAGAAATTACGATCCTGCTGAAATTCAGTCATTTTACAGACAAATTTCAGTGTTTAGAAAATATATACATAGAAATGTATGTGGATAAAGTATGTAGATGCCCTAAATACATAAAGGGAAGCAACACAGTAAAGGAGGAGACTATATTTAAAAGAAGAAAAACTACCACAACAAGAGGACATAGTCTTAAATTAGAGGGACAAAGGTTTCAAAAATAATATCCGGAAGTATTACTTCACAGAGAGGGTAGTGGATGCATGGAACAGCCTTCCAGCTGAAGTGGTAGAGGTTAACACAGTAAAGGAGTTTAAGCATGCGTGGGATAGGCATAAGGCTGTCCTAACTATAAGATACGGCCAGGGACTGATGAAAGTATTTAGAAAATTGGGCAGACTAGATGGGCCGAATGGTTCTTATCTGCCGTCACATTCTAGGTTTCTATGTTTCTATTAAAGGACCACTATAGGCACCCAGACCACTTCAGCTTAATGAGGTGAGTCTGGGTGCCAGGTCCAGCTAGGATTAACCCTTTTTTCTATAAACATAGCAGTTTCAGAGAAACTGCTATATTTATAAATGGGTTAATCCAGCCTCTAGTGGCTGTCTCATTGACAGCCACTAGAGGGCTTCCGCGCTTCTCACTGTGATTTTCACAGTGAGAAGACGCCAGCATCCATAGGAAATGTGAATGCTTTCCTATGGACTGGCTGAAGGCGCGCGCGGCTCCTGCCGCGCATGCGCATTCAGCCGAAGAGGAGGAGAGGAGGCGGAGAGGAGGAGGAGAGTTCCTTGCCTGGCGCTGGAGAAAGAGGTAAGTTTAACCCCTTCCTACCCCAGCCCCAGAGCCCGGCGGGAGGGGGTCCCTGAGGGTGGGGGCACCCTCATGGCACTATAGTGCCAGGAAAACGAGTATGGTTTCCTGGCACTATAGTGGTCCTTTAATTTTTGAGTTCAGATGTTTCGGCCTCACCCATTGCTAACATAATATCTAGCACACAGACATAAAATCTCCACAGACAAACATTGGCAGTACAATACGTCAATCTAAAGAGCTCAGTGACTTAAAAGGTTTACTCCAAGCACCTTGACCATTGATTTGAGATAGTCATGGTGCCTGGAATCTGTGCAGAGTTTCGCTATTCAGAAATTAACTCCTCTGCTACCAGATATGTAAATCCGGCAACATCATTGGGGTGCCATTTGCAAGCCCTGAACAAAGGTTTTTGGCTAGCTAATGTTAAAACAGCATGCTAATGACAAACAGCCAATGGCTGCACAACCCCCCATGCCATCCATGTCCTTCTCTCATCCTGTTTTCCACCTACAGTCAGCGAAGGAGGAGTAATGTCAGCAGAGGAGAAAAATCCATGCTGCAAAACATTATGTTTGTGGACTACTCTGGTCAAGTCGTGTGTGGAGGTCAGAGGTATCCCTGAACGAATGCAGAGCAAAGTTCGTATGTCGTAACGTACCCTTGGGTCTTCTTTCCATGTGCTGCCAGGAAGCCTCATTTCTGCATGCCTATTGCCTTAGAGGATTTACCGTTTTGACTCCATTACAACAAACAAACTTTGCTCTGCATTCCATTTGGAATACCTTTGCAATGCACACATGACTCGACCAGAGGACTCCACAGACATACTGTTCTAAATTATGTGAGATGTACCCTAATGTTTCTTCCTTATATAACTATAGACCATGGAAAGTAGCTGATATTGGACTTAATTATGGCATTATAATGGCTTTTTTTTTGCATCATTTTTTTTTTTCAATACACTCAAAAAAGCTATTTATTTCAATACTCTAGATTTTTTTTTTATATATATACATTTTCTGATAGGATCTCCCGGAGGGCCTTATATGACATTCTGTTTTATGTTTAGTTTTGTGTGGCTGTTTAGATATTATAATATTATTGTATTCTGGAGGTTAACCTTTGTACAGCATTAGCAGTTAACAGCATATGTATATATCCTGCTCCTATTGCTTGCTTTGCATAGGGATTGCGCTGATTAGTTTATTTTGTTTCTTTGTGAAGTCGAACAAGCTCGGAAAGGTATGATGTCAGGTGCTTACGTCGTTTTGGCCATATAGTGTATATATAAATACACACAAACATAATTTGAATCAATAGTTTAACAGAAATATACAAACAAATATGCACAAACAAAACAAAAAAAACAGGCAGTGGTAAGCTGAACAAAATGTATTATGACATTTCTACTGAACAAAATAAAAGGCTTGATCTTATACTTACTAATAATAAGTGAAAAACAACTGACATTTTCTTTTTTTTTTAATTCTTTATTTTTGGTGCAATAAAGTTTACAGACAGGCCCGTGGTGCCACGACAGCAGTCACAGGCTGAATGATGTAGACAATGTCAAGATGATATACAGTTGCACATTTTTTTTTTTTGGTAAAGACAGGTTGTATACGTAAGTGAATTCGTTAAGAGTGAATTGATTATGTCGGCAATTGAGAGATACATTCATATTAATGATTAGGACACAGTGTGTATGCTTTGCCATTAAACGTAGATTTGATGCATGCGTGTAAGTTGCGCGTGTAAAGATAGAGTATTCCATGAGTACCAGGCAGTCGGGCTCAGCTTCTCTAAGTGATTGGGTGACAGGCTGCTTGAGAGCGTGTTTGTTGTGTGTAGTACAGCGGTATATATCTATGTAAGGTGTACTGTGAGATGCTAGCTGGATTAGAGTGGTCAAGCATTAAACATTTATGTAAGGTTTTGCATTGTTGATGAGTCTCTATTTAGGAGGCTTTAATGTGGTCTGTCCAGCATCTGTTATAACAAAGGTTTGGGATGTGTACCTTTGTGGTTCCCATCTTGTGAGTCCACTATCAGCCGATACCCAACAATGGGAAGGTTGTAGGTGAGATCAGGGCCGGACTGGGGAAAAAATTCGGCCCGGGCATTTTTTATTCACAGCGGCCCACTGAAAAGGGGGCGGGGCCAGATAGGGTGTGTTTTGTCATCCCCAATGACAAGCACGCCCCATCTCAAAGTGAGCATGTTGGTTCAATGCTCTTCCAGGGCATGAGAAAAGGGCCCTGTATTTGTTCTGCACAGCGCAAGCAAATTTAATAACATGCTTGCGTTGTGTTTGCTTGAAACTTGTCTCAGGGGTTTCCATAATTGGGATACTCACGGTATCCCATTTATGGAGACACTATGTGTTTGCTTAAATGGAATCTAGTGTGTGCATAGGGTATCCAGAGTGTGTATGTCAGAAATGTAGTGTGTGTGTAGGTGGTGCAGCGTCTGTGTGTAGGGGATCTAGTGTGTGTGAAGGAGTGCGTATAGGAGATCTAGTGAGTGTGTGTGTGAGTGGTGCAGTGTGTTTGGGGGCTGCTGTGTGTGTGAGGGGTGTAGTGTGCATTTGTGAGGAGTATAGTGTGTGTGGGAAGGTGCTGTGTGTGTGGGAGGATGCAGTATGTGTGTGTGAGGGCGCTGTGTGTGGGTGCTATGTGTTAGGGTGCTGTGCGAAGGTGCTGTGTGTGTGTTAGGGTGCTGTGTGTGTTAGGGTGCTGTGTGTGTTAGGGTGCTATGTGAGTGAGGGTGCTGTGTGAGCTAGGGTTCTGGGTGAGCGTTAGGATGCTGGGTGAGTACGTTAGGGTGCTGGGTGAGTGTTAGGGTGCTGGGTGAGTATGTGAGGGTGCTGGGTGAGTATGTGAGGGTGCTGTGTGAGTATGTGAGGGTGCTGTGTGAGTATGTGAGGGTGCTGTGTGAGTATGTTAGGGTGCTGGGTGAGTGTTAGGGTGCTGGGTGAGTATGTTAGGGTGCTGGGTGCTGCGTGAGTATGTTTGGGTGCTGTGTGAGTATGTTAGGGTGCTGGGTGAGTATGTTAGGGTGCTGGGTGAGTGTTAGGGTGCTGTGTGAGTATGTTAGGGTGCTGGGTGCTGCGTGAGTATGTTTGGGTGCTGTGTGAGTATGTTAGGGTGCTGTGTGAGTATGTTAGGGTGCTGTGTGAGTATGTTAGGGTGCTGGGTGAGTGTTAGGGTGCTGTGTGAGTATGTTAGGGTGCTGCGTGAGTATGTTTGGGTGCTGTGTGAGTATGTTAGGGTGCTGTGTGAGTATGTTAGGGTGCTGGGTGAGTATGTTAGGGTGCTGGGTGAGTGTTAGGGTGCTGTGTGAGTATGTTAGGGTGCTGGGTGCTGCGTGAGTATGTTTGGGTGCTGTGTGAGTATGTTAGGGTGCTGTGTGAGTATGTTAGGGTGCTGTGTGAGTATGTTAGGGTGCTGGGTGAGTGTTAGGGTGCTGTGTGAGTATGTTAGGGTGCTGGGTGCTGCGTGAGTATGTTTGGGTGCTGTGTGAGTATGTTTGGGTGCTGTGTGAGTATGTTAGGGTGCTGTGTGAGTATGTTAGGGTGCTGTGTGAGTATGTTAGGGTGCTGCGTGAGTATGTTTGGGTGCTGTGTGAGTATGTTAGGGTGCTGTATGAGTATGTTAGGGTGCTGTGTGAGTATGTTAGGGTGCTGGGTGAGTGTTAGGGTGCTGTGTGAGTATGTTAGGGTGCTGGGTGCTGCGTGAGTATGTTAGGGTGCTGTGTGAGTATGTTAGGGTGCTGTGTGAGTATGTTAGGGTGCTGTGTGAGTATGTTAGGGTGCTGGGTGAGTGTTAGGGTGCTGTGTGAGTATGTTAGGGTGCTGGGTGCTGCGTGAGTATGTTTGGGTGCTGCGTGAGTATGTTTGGGTGCTGTGTGAGTATGTTTGGGTGCTGTGTGAGTATGTTAGGGTGCTGTGTGAGTATGTTAGGGTGCTGGGTGCTGCGTGAGTATGTTTGGGTGCTGTGTGAGTATGTTAGGGTGCTGTGTGAGTATGTTAGGGTGCTGGGTGCTGCGTGAGTATGTTTGGGTGCTGTGTGAGTGTGTTAGGGTGCTGTGTGAGTATGTTAGGGTGCTGTGTGAGTATGTTAGGGTGCTGTGTGAGTATGTTAGGGTGCTGGGTGAGTATGTTAGGGTGCTGGGTGAGTGTTAGGGTGCTGTGTGAGTATGTTAGGGTGCTGGGTGCTGTGTGAGTATGTTTGGGTGCTGGGTGAGGGGGATGTGTGTGTTTGCAAGGATTGTGTATGTATTGTGTAAATGCCAATATTGAGTTTTTTTATTTAAAATAAATATATTATATCCCCTCCCCCTTCCCTTCTTACCTGTAGCCTGGAAGGGGGGGGGGGGGAGCGCTGACATCCATCCCTGGTGGTCCTCGTGGTAAGTGAACTCTAGCGCGAGACCGGGCCGGTTGCCATGGCAACGGCCCGGATCTCGCGAGAAAAACCCGGCGGAGCTGCAAGTTAGAGCTCCGCCGGGTCCGCCTCTCCAGGCTGGCTCCCTCCCTCTCTCTCTCCCAGCCGGCGGCCGCATTTGAGAGCATGTGGGCCGGTGAGGGAGATCTTCGATCTCCCCACCGGCCCTTCATGCAACACAGCGGGGCCGGCGCTCGGATCGCGCCGGCCCTGCATAGACCGGCTGGATCTCCCCGGCCTCGGCCCGTGGCCATCGCGGCCCACCGGGCATTTGCCCGGTTTGCCCGATGGCCAGTCCGGGCCTGGGTGAGATGTTAGAGTCGCACTTGGTCACAGCAAGGTGCAGTGTTGTTGGTTCCAGCTGTTGGTTTGTCTGCTCGTTGCAGTGAAGGCCTGTTCTGGTGACGCAGGAGAGTGGTGTTCCTCTCTGATACTCTGGGGCCCTCTGTGGTTTCAGGCGGATTCTGAGCTCTGTGGGGTGCTTGCTAGTCACGTCAGATTGTGTCGTGAGTCTCAGGCTCCTGCCTGGTCTGTAGGGGGCTTGTGGGATATTTCGGGCAGGCCTCCTTGAGCGGTGTGGTCTTGCTTGTTTATATGCGGGCGGGAGAGGTCTCCTTCTCCGGCGCCATCTTGTGGATCTCATTGGACGGGGGCCCGTGCGGTTCTGGTGGATGTGTGCGGGTTCTCTGTTGGGTGAGTGCCCTGGTTCTTCAGCCTGTCTGCCTCTGCTAGCCAGTTTCGCCCAAAAGGCTTCGAATAGGGCATCAAGCTGGTTGTGTATGTTTTGCCTTTCCGTTTGGCTATTATGGGGATATGTGGCATTCGCCATTTTGTGGGCCCGTGTAGTGTAGGGCTGTCTGAGAGGTTCACCTTTCAGTGCACGAATTAGCTCCGCTGCCTTGGGGGGTTGGACCGGGATCACCCCCACCGGTCCCGAGGGGGGGGGAACGGGTATTCAGTAGTTTAGTGCCTCTGGTATAGGGCGAGGAGAGCGCCCATATCCCCCCAACTCCGTCCACTGCAGGCCGCAGCCTGCCTCCTTGTCTTCTCGGTTACGGGATGCACTCGAGTCTGGTATCGGATGCTTCACCAGGGAGCTCCCGACATGGGTGGCGTGCCCCGGTATCATTTCAGGCTTGAGGATTTTGAGTATATCCCAATAAGTGGCTGGTATGGCGGGAGCTCCTCCACCATACGGCTGCTCTGTTTGCAGGCCAGGCCCCACCCCAAACAACTGACATCTTAATGCAGAAAAGCAAGTTAATATACTGAACAAAATTATAAATGCAACACTTTTGTTTTTGATGAGCTGAAGTCAAAGATCTAAGACATTTTCTATGTACTCAAAAGGCCGATTTCTCTCAAATATTGTTCACAAATCTGTGTAAATCTGTATTAGTGAGCACTTCTCCTTTGCCGAGATAATCCACCCACCTCACAGGCGTGGCATATCAAGATGCTGATTAGATAGCATGATTATTGCAGTGGTGTGTCTTACGCTGGCTACAATAAAAAGCCACTCTAAATTGTGTAGTTTTATCACGCAGCACAATGCCACAGATGTCGCAAGTTTTGAGGAAGCGTGCAATTGGCATGCTGACTGCAGGCATGTCCACCACAGCTGTTGCACGTGAATTGAATGTTCATTTCTCTACCATAAGCTGTCTCCAACAGTGTTTCAGACAATATGGCAGTACATCCAACCGGCCTAACAAACGGAGATTGCGTGTAACCACACCAGCCCAGGACCTCCACATCCAGCACCTTCACCTCCAAGATCACCTGAGATCAGCCACCCGGACAGCTGCTGCAACAATCGGTTTGCATAACCAAAGAAAATTTCTACACAAACTGTCAGAAACAGTCTAAGGGAAGCTCATCCGCATGCTTATCGTCTTCATCGGGATCTCGACCTGACTGCAGTTCGTCATCGCAACTGACTCGAGTGGGCAAATGCTCACATATGATGGCATCTGGCACTTTGGAGAGGTGTTCTCTTCACGGATGTATGTACAGTTTTCACTGTACAGGGCAGATGGCAGACAGCGTGTATGGTGTCGTGTGGGTGAGCGGTTTGCTGATGTCAACATTGTGAATCGAGTAGCCCATGGTGGAGGTGGGGTTATGGTATGGGCAGGCATCTGTTATGGACAACGAAGACAGATGCATTTTATTGATTCATCCACGACCATTCATCCACGACCGTCACCTCATGTTGCAGCATGATAGTGCACGGCCCCATGTTGCAAGAATTTGTACACAATTCCTGGAAGTTGAAAACATCCAGTTCTTGCATGGCCAGCATACACACTGGACATGTCACCCACTGAGCATGTTTGGGATGCTCTGGATCGGCGTATACGACAGCGTGTTCCAGGTTCTGCCAATATCCAGCAATTTCACACAGCCATTGAAGAGGAGTGGACCAACATTCCACAGACCACAATCAATAACCTGATCAACTCTATGTGAAGGAGATCTGTTGCACTGCGTGAGGCAAATGGTGGTCACACCAGATACTGATTGGTTTTAGACTCAGCCCAATACAGTAAAACTGCACATTTTAGAGTGGCCTTTTATTGTGGCCAGCCTAAGGCACACCTGTGCAATAATCATGCTGTCTAATCAGCGTCTTGATATGCCACACCTGTGAGGTGGATGGATTATCTCGGCAAAGGAGAAGTGCTCACTAACACAGATTTAGACAGATTTGTAAACAATATTTGATAGAAATAGGCCTTTTGTGTACATAGAAAAGTCTTAGATCTTTGAGTTAAACTCATGAAATATGGGGGCAAAAACAAAAGTGTTGAGTTTATATTTTGTTCAGTGTATTTCAGTGCAATTTCCAAACTCAAACAGAATGCTGATAACAAGCGTATTGAATAAATGATGTTGCCTACCTACTGATATCCTCTGTGGGTTCTGTAATTTCTCTAGCAACTGATGGGTTAACTTCAAATTGACAATGAAGACTTTGACAATCGTATCATATGACTGTACATTACTGTCAACAGAAGCATCCACCTGTACGTAATTATTGCCAGTCATTTGCAGCCTATAAACAGCAGTGGAATCCAAATAAATGAAAAACTGTTTAAAGGAATAAGGCTGTCACTTCAATGGTCTCTCTCTTCCTGGCATCCAATCAAAACCTATTATGGGCTAAGTGCTCCGAAAGAATGCGTCTGAATGAGCAGCTGAATAAAGGCCACAGTTCAAGGCAAGCTGTTATGTGCTAAATTACCAGAATATCACAAGGAAGTTACTTTGAAATCCTTTCATATTTTTCTACAGCTTGCTTTCTTAGAAAATAAACAGCATCATTTTATTTAGCTGTTACAGTTCTCACAGGCAGTGCCCCAAAAGCTACGAAGAACACCACTTTGGGCTCCGGGTAACAGGTTCTGAGTATTTTTTTTGTCTTGTTAGTTATCTGCATCTTTTATTTGTGAAAATAAATTAAAAATACTTTTTAAAGGAACACTCCAGCATGAAAACTAAAACATTTATTTATGAAGCTGGAGTTGTGACAGATCGCCTGCCACCCCGACTGGGCACTTCCGCCAATCGATGCTTCCTAACTTACACTGAGGACCATAAGTACCGCACCGTACAAAATAAACACCGTAGACCCCACAAACCGCTGCAGCTTGCTTGAGGTCTCGCCGTCTGCAATGGACCACCTGGCACCCAGACTGGGTACCTCCGCAATCGATGCTTCCTAGCTGACACTGAGGACCGTGAGCACCGCACCGGACACCATAAGCACTGTAGACCCCACGAACCGCCGCAGCTTGGTTGGGGTCTCGCCATCTGTGAAGCTCTTACAAGAGCTAGTAATACAGCTGTGAAGCAGGTTCCCTACAAGCATGAGACAAGGCTACGTGTTGAGGGTTAATCAGGAACTGACTTTTAATGGTGCCCCACTGGCCTTTTATGACAATCCTCAAGCAAGGTGTACGCCCACATGGACCTTGTTGGGGAAAGGGACACAACTTACAAAGCAATGATAACATGTTTAAAATGTATGACACTCCCACATACAATACAATAAGGCTTCCCCTTTAATTAGGAGATAATTGAGTCAAGCACTATACTAAACTCAGTTATCTCCAAACACAAAAAACACACATTTCTAAAAAGTCCCAAGAGTACCCCAAAACACATAGTATCCCCACATAGCCCTGATCTGGGTGACCAACATATCCAAAAATCACCCAGATCAGTTCAGCGGTTCAGAAATGTTATGGAAGTCATATTGTTTACTGGCCGAAATGTTATGGAAGTTATATTGTTTACATAGCTGAAAATAGTTCCATAGAATCGCGGCTAAGTGCCGCTGGAGAACAGATCAGGAACCACCTCCCCCCACCCCCCCATTGACTAAAAAATAGGATACATTTTCTGCAATCCAGCAGCAAGATTTTCTTCTGACCACAGCTGTGCTACTCCCAGTCAACAGAATGCTTCTCCCAGAACCAATGGGAGGCAAGAAGAGCAACACTACTCATGGAGGAACATTGAAACCAAAGTGAGATTCATTGCATTCTGCTTTGTGCCCAAGCTGGAAAGTGCACCAATGTCCTGGTAGAAATGTGAAAAACTACTATTGCCTTGCTTACTGGATCTTGTTTAATGTTAAACACTAAACACTACTGATTTCAGGCTAGCCATCCATGTGTAGTGGGTAGCCAAATACAGTAGTGATGTCTTCCTTGCCAGAAATGCTGTGGTGTTCTATACATGCCTATACATCCTAACTCCAGCATCCAGAAAATAAGGACCTCAGTGGTAGGCAGGCCACTGTTGCAAGCAGAAGGGCTGATTTGGAGGAGGGGGATCAGAGCTGGCAGCGCCACTCTGGTGGGTGCAGACCTTCGTAATACTTGTACTTTGTAGTCCAGCACTCTCTAGTGAGTCATAGCGTTACCACCGGATGTTTCCAGTTTGCACTTTGACTCTGCAGTTGATTGTGGTTCAAAACTCATGTCATGCTGCTTGACTGTCTCGGACTCAGAACCCCTGCTAGATCACCAGGCAGAGTTAACTCCTATTGGATCACCAGGAAGTATGACATCCCCCATTGCGCCACCAGTGATCATAGCCCCCCTTCCTTGAAGAAGCCAAGCATTAGGGGGTTAAACAGAGCACCACCACACACATTCCACATAGCCACCACACACACATATCACATATAGCCAATACACACCACACATCACATTAAGTCAGCACACATCACTTAACACACATTAAATAGCCAAATCTCTCCAAACATACATCACATCCAGCCAGCACACTCTAAACACACATCACATATATCCAGCACACACCACACCCAATCAGTAAATACGTCTCTGGCTAGATGTTTGTTTATATGTAAATGTTTGTGGGGGTTGTATGTTCACATGCACATAGAATAGGTATGGATACTGTTATGACACAGTAAATATTTACGTGTGGAGGTGGAAGCCTCTAGAAATATATGAAATACACGTTCAAGGATTTATGGTATGTAAAGGTATAAGTGTCTGTAGCGATATTTGTATGAGTGCAAATATATGTTTACAAGTAACTGTGCAGGGATTGTTTATGTTTGTGAAAAACATAAACACAGAAAATTACTGGGACACAAAAACACACCCAAACACAAACATAATAACCCCCCCCCCCCCCCCCCGCCCTTCCAAAAAAAAAAGAAAACGAAGAAAAATCCATACCTGCACTGAAATAGCATTCTTAATTTCAGATGCAGGTTTGCTGGAGAAGGACATGCTCTGTTGACTGCTGAGGCACCCTGAGCTGATCTTCCTTTGGTCTTCCCTCCCAGTGCAGTGAGCCTTACTAAAGTGTCTCTCTCCTGCAACCCCTGTTTCCTCAGCCTCTGCAGGAGATAAAAACTTCTAAAGCAAGTCAACATCTGATTGGAAATGAAAGCATTCTTTTTTATGCAAGTTCTGCTAGTCAAAGTCAGGGGAGGTGTGGCAAGGGCTGCATAAACAGAAAATAAAGTGATTTAACTGCTAAATGGCAGATAAATAAGCAGTGAGACTGCAGGGGCATGAACTATACACCCTGTGACGGAACGCTGGCACTCCGACTGAGTACCTCCGCCAATCGATGTGCCTAGTGCTCGCTGAGGACTCAAAGCACTCCAACCGACACCATCAGCACTGCAGACCCCACTTCCAGCGATACAGCTGTGCCGGAGTCTCGCCGTCTCCACCCACCCTGGATCCACGACCAGGATCCAGCTCCCAGTGGGTGAACCTCTCCTAAATCTAGAGAGCGTAGCAGGAACAAATCAAGCTATTGCGAGAGCTTACTCTGGGGAGTAAGTGAATGGAAGTTATATTGTTTACATAGCTGAAAATAGTTCCATAGAATCGCGGCTAAGTGCCGCTGGAGAACAGATCGGGAACCACCTCCCCCCACCCCCCCATTGACTAAAAAATAGGATACATTTTCTGCAATCCAGCAGCAAGATTTTCTTCTGACCACAGCTGTGCTACTCCCAGTCAACAGAATGCTTCTCCCAGAACCAATGGGAGGCAAGAAGAGCAACACTACTCATGGAGGAACATTGAAACCAAAGTGAGATTCATTGCATTCTGCTTTGTGCCCAAGCTGGTAAGTGCACCAATGTCCCGGTACAAATGTGAAAAACTACTATTGCCTTGCTTACTGGATCTTGTTTAATGTTAAACACTAAACACTACTGATTTTAGGCTAGCCATCCATGTGTAGTGGGTAGCCAAATACAGTAGTGATGTCTTCCTTGCCAGAAATGCTGTGGTGTTCTATACATGCCTATACATCCTAACTCCAGCATCCAGAAAATAAGGACCTCAGTGGTAGGCAGGCCACTGTTGCAAGCAGAAGGGCTGATTTGGAGGAGGGGGATCAGAGCTGGCAGCGCCACTCTGGTGGGTGCAGACCTTCGTAATACTTGTACTTTGTAGTCCAGCACTCTCTAGTGAGTCATAGTGTTACCACCGGATGTTTCCAGTTTGCACTTTGACTCTGCAGTTGATTGTGGTGCAAAACTCATGTTATGCTGCTTGACTGTCTCGGACTCAGAACCCCTGCTAGATCACCAGGCAGAGTTAACTCCTGTTGGATCACCAGGAAGTATGACATCCCCCATTGCGCCACCAGTGATCAGAGCCCCCCTTACTTGAAGAAGCCAAGCATTAGGGGGCTAAACAGAGCACCACCACACACATTCCACATAGCCACCACACACACATATCATATATAGCCAATACACACCACACATCACATTAAGTCAGCACACATCACTTAACACACATTAAATAGCCAAATCTCTCCAAACATACATCACATCCAGCCAGCACACTCTAAATACACATCACATATATCCAGCACACACCACACCCAATCAGTAAATACGTCTCTGGCTAGATGTTTGTTTATATGTAAATGTTTGTGGGGATTGTATGTTCACATGCACATAGAATAGGTATGGATACTGTTATGACACAGTAAATATTTACGTGTGGAGGTGGAAGCCTCTAGAAATATATGAAATACACGTTCAAGGATTTATGGTATGTAAAGGTATAAGTGTCTGTAGCGATATTTGTATGAGTGCAAATATATGTTTACAAGTAACTGTGCAGGGATTGTTTATGTTTGTGAAAAACATAAACACAGAAAATTACTGGGACACAAAAACACACCCAAACACAAACATAATAACCCCCCCCCCCCCCCGCCCTTCCAAAAAAAAAAAGAAAACTAGAAGAAAAATCCATACCTACACTGAAATAGCATTCTTAATTTCAGATGCAGGTTTGCTGGAGAAGGACATGCTCTGTTGACTGCTGAGGCACCCTGAGCTGATCTTCCTTTGGTCTTCCCTCCCAGTGCAGTGAGCCTTGCTAAAGTGTCTCTCTCCTACAACCCCTGTTTCCTCAGCCTCTGCAGGAGATAAAAACTTCTAAAGCAAGTCAACATCTGATTGGAAATGAAACCATTCTTTTTTTATGCAAGTTCTGCTAGTCAAAGTCAGGGGAGGTGTGGCAAGGGCTGCATAAAGAAAAAATAAAGTGATTTAACTGCTAAATGGCAGATAAATAAGCAGTGAGACTGCAGGGGCATGAACTATACACCCTGTGACGGAACGCTGGCACTCCGACTGAGTACCTCCGCCAATCGATGCGCCTAGTGCTCGCTGAGGACTCAAAGCACTCCAACCGACACCATCAGCACTGCAGACCCCACTTCCAGTGATACAGCTGCGCCGGAGTCTCGCCGTCTCCACCCACCCTGGATCCACGACCAGGATCCAGCTCCCAGTGGGTGAACCTCTCCTAAATGTAGAGAGCGTAGCAGGAACAAATCAAGCTATTGCAAGAGCTTACTCTGGGGAGTAAGTGATTATAGCAATCCCCAGAGTATAGGTATCCCTTCCCCCAAACATGAGCCAAGGCTTTAAGAAAGGTTCAAGATGATCTGATTTTAATGACCACACACTGGCTTTTATGCAAGTCCCCATGCAAGGGGACATCCCACAGGGTGGGACACAGTACAACCAATCCTTTATAGGCAAACCGTAAAACACACCCAGCACAAACATACAATCCCTCCCCTCTGCCTGTGATATAATTACTGAACACAATGGGTTAATGTAATTTATCACAGGCAGGAAAAATACACTTTATGCAAAATATTAATAACTTCCAAAATATACATGCCACAAACATAATCACATATTCGAACTCAGCACACTTTAATTATAAACATACCCAAAAATCATACAATTCCCTACAGTAGTTCAAAAGTTAGGTTAAAGTCCTATTTGGGACAAAACAGCTTGTTTCAACTGGTTTGGCAGTGTCCCTGGGACAACGCCCTACTGGAGAACAATGGTATAGGTATTAGAGGGGCAGGGGAAGAGACACATCCTCCCATGGAATCAAAGGGCAGAAACAGTCTTTTAAAAGCCAATAAGCCCAAATAGACTTTTTCAAAGACTCCCTCGGACCATAGTCACATGGCAGGAGGCTGGCAATTAGTCCTCTCCAGGCACAAGTGGCGAAGGGCACTGCGTCACACACCCAAACTGTTTCATTATGCTAAAGTTGTTTTGAATTCTATAATATCCCTTTAGGATGATATAATCGGTGGTTTAATGTGTCCTGTATAACTCTTGGGTTTTTAGTTGTAGCCTAGTATATGCGTTTAGTTCAATTAGCATTCGTGGGCTGCGTGTGTCGGATGCTACGATGTCTTGTTACCCGTATTTACATTGCTGGCAGGAAAATATGGAAAATTGCCTAGAGATTTGCCTTCTGGTTAATTTAAACCTTTCCTAGAAATGAATTTTTTATTTTTTTTTAAATGTGTATTTTTTGGAACATTGCCAACAGCTGTCGGAGAACAAATCTTCCGGAAAAATTGTAACAATTGAGATTTACTGGTAATCATGTGCCGAAAGTTTTACTATGGCCAGCTGAAATTACATGAAACTACGCAGAATATAAATTGGCAGGGGAGGAAACAGCAACAAAATAATTATAAAAAAGGAACGTTTTATGGGAATAGTCCAAAACGATGCACAAAGCAGTGAAATATACAAACCTTCCCCTCCCTCATAGGAAGAGTATGTGAAACAGAAAAGTTCAGACATCTGAAAAGCTACATTTTAAAGTTTTACACATTTATAAATAGAAGGATACAGAGAACATTTCACACTATGTTTTTCTTTTGACAGAAATGGTTCACCACAACTGGAGGATCTAAGTAGCATAGAAACATAGAATGTGACAGCAGATAAGAACCATTCGGCCGATATAGTCTGCCCAAATTTTCAAAATACTTTCATTAGTTCCTAGCCTTATCTTATAGTTAGGATTGCCTTATGCCTATCCCACGCATGCTTAAACTCCTTCACTGTGTTATCCTCTACCATTTCAGCTGGAAGGCTTTTCCATGCATCCAGTACCCTCTCAATAAAGTAATACTTCCTGATATTTTTTAAACCTTTGCCCCTCTAATTTAAGACTGTCCTCTTGTTGCGGTAGTTTTTCTTCTTTTAAATATAGTCTCCTCCTTTACTGTGTTGATTTCCTTTAAATGTTTAAATGTTTCTATCATAACCCCCCCTATCTCGTCTTTCCATCCAAGCTCTACATCTTTAGTTCCTGTTTATCCTGCAATCCGTGAACCAGTTTAGTAGCCCTTCTCTGGACTCTCTCTAAAGCGGGGGTTCCCAATTAATTTTTCTCATGGAACCCTTTGAAATAGTGTATCAACATCGTGGAAGCCCCCACCCCCCTCTTCCATCCCCCCGGTAAAAAAAAAAAATGAGACGTTGCATAAACCTTTTTTTTGTATGTGCCGCTGTGTGTCTGTGTGTCAAGGTTTGTATATCTGCCTTTGTATGTGCCAGTATGTGTATCTGTGTCTCAATGTGTATCTGTGTGTGTGTATGTATGTATCTGACACACAGATACACACACGATGGCACACAGATACACACACACACACACAATGGCAAACAGATACACACACCTTGACACACATATTCACACACCTTGACACACAGTGTGTATCTGTGTGTGTGTATATATATTTGTGTCAAGGTGTTTGTGTCAAAGTGTGTATCTGTGTTTAACCCCTTAAGGACACATAACGTGTGACATTTCATGATTCCCTTTTATTCCAGAAGTTTGGTCCTTAAGGGGTTAAATGTGCTGGTGTGTGTCTCTGTTTTAAGGTGTGTGTGTGTGTGTGTGTGTGTGTATCTGTGTTTGTATGTGCCAGTGTGTGTATCTGTGTGTGAGTGTGTATGAATCTGACACACAGATACATACACTGGCACATAATGGCACACAGATACACACAACTTGACATACAATGTGTATCTGTGTGTCGGTGTGCGTGTATCTGTGTGTATCTGAATATGTGTATCTGTGTGTCAAAGTATGTGTAGCTGTGTTTGTATGTGCCGGTGTGTGAACGCCAATTGGGAAACGCTGGTCTAAAGTATCAGTATCCTTCTGGAGATACGGTCTCCAGTACTGCGTACAATACTCCAAGTGAGGTCTCACCAGTGTTCTGTACAATGGCATGAGCACTTCCCTATTTCTACTGCTAATACATCTCCCTATACAACCAAGCATTCTGCTAGCATAGGACTCTGTGCCAGTGGAATTCTGTTTTTTATCAAATAAAACGCAAGCTTATTTTTTCTGGCCCCATTCAATATTTAAATAAATATTCAAATTCCTATAAAAAAAATCACAGTATACATGGAATTTGGACAAACTTTGTTACTTTCTTATGTTATTGATCCCAATGTTCAAGAGTGCTTGTGTGTGTGACTATATATATATATAGTGGAACCTCGGAACTCGAACGGTCTCATTCTCGAACAATTCAGAAGTTGAACTAAAAACTTTAGTTAAAAATGTCTCGGTACGCGAACAATCTTCGGTACCCGAACATACAGCAAAGAGCAATGAGTAAAAATGGCTCGGTATGCAAACGATCTTCGGTACCCGAAGAAACAATTCTTATAAATAATTGTAATAATGGCCAACAGTAAAGTTTTTGCAAATTGAAAGGCAGGATACATTTAAATAAATGTAGGGGGGAAGTGGTTGTAGTGCAGGCACAGGGGCTATAGTGTGGGCCAGGGGCCATAAGAGGGGACACAGGGGCAGCAGAGGGGGACAAAGGGGCTTTAGTAGGGGGCACAGGGGCTGTATGGGGGAAGGGGCTGTGGTGGGGGCACATGGCACATGGGCTGGTTGGGGGTACAGGAGCTATAGATGGGGACACATGGGCAGCAGAGGGAGACAAAGGGGCAGCAGAGGGGGACAAAGGTGATGTAGTGGGGAGACAAGGGGCATTAGTGGAGGGCATAAGAGCGGTAAGGGGGGCAGGGGTTGAGAGGGGGCACAGGGGCTGTAGATTGGGATGCAGGGGCTTTAGTGGGGGCCAGGGGCAGTAGGAGGAGACACAGGGGCAGCAGAGAAGGACAAAGGGGCTGTAGTGCGGGCCAGGGTCTTTAATTTGGGGCACATGGGCTGTAGGGGGAGAAGTGGCAGGGGTTGTAGTGTGGGCCAGGGGCAGTAGGAGGGGTCACAAGGTTCTTGGTATCTTGTTGACCTTAAGTGTTTTCTGGGGTCACTTAACTCCTATTATAACAAATTGAAATCCAGACCTCAAAATTTAAGAACGCCAAATGGTGACTCTAGCAGAGTTTGAGAATGTTTTCATATCCACTATTTTAGCCTAAATGTTGCCATAGTTATTTTAAAATTGCAATATTTCAGACTTCAGCGAATAAGCGCATCTATTTTTTTTTATGAAATTTATCATTTTCATTTTTTATAGTAATTACATAAATTTCATTGTAACACATTTTCTCACAATTAGCTGTTACTGAGAGATATGACCTTCTTTTCATAAATCATGTTTTGAATTGGACCAGTGAGATTATGTTACCTCTTGCAGAAGATGCTCTGTACAGAATTACTTCTATGGCAACAACAGATTTATATAACAAGGAGAGACATATGACATAATGCTTCAATGACAGGGTTTTTTTTTTTCTCTCAAAGGTATATCTGCTTCAGTAGCAGAAAACATAAATTTCCATTCATACAAAGCTAGCTACACTCTCATCAGCCCTCTGTCAGATTACTGCTTCTATTCTAAGAGAATATTGTGAGAGTAGTGAGTGATTTACTTAGAAAAGCTCAGAATATTTAACAAAACCAGCATATTTTTTTTATATATGCTGGGTTTGTTAAATATATTTATATATGATTTGATATAATGAAATAAATCAGCATGTTAGATTATTTAACAATGCCATATGATGGTTGGATGGTACAATGCAGGGTTATATCCAGGGTCAAAAACGACATGGTGCCTGAGCCAAAAATTATTTTGGTGACCACTCCACCCTGGCACTTACACATACGCACATAGATAAATATATCCATACTAGGCAAACATAGACAAAGAATCAATATAGCTAAACAGACATAGTGTATTATGCAATTAGGTTTGTAATTGAGGGTCTGATAAGCAGATAGATCACAGTTTTTGTGAGAGTGGTTAGAGGTATCATGGACAAGAGGTGTATCCATCTCCACTGCATCTCTGTTGTTGTTGTTTTTTTTGTTTTTTTTAAACTATTGGTAAAGTAAGAACTTGGACAACCCCCCAAAATTAAACAACTGCATGTGTGGTAGAGAGAGAAAATTTTGACTAGTAGTTTGTTCTGACCTCTAGTTAAGGCTTCAAAAGATTTAGAGAGCAGTCAGATCCATGGATCTAAATTAATAGTGACGTGGAGAAGCCAGGAGACAGGATTAGCAACATTCTTCAATGATGACGTATCTGAGGGCAATACCACTATAAGTGTATATGTGTACCCCCTGGAGAAACAAAGAGACCAGCAGAATTGTTTAATAGGCTCTCTAGAGTTATAATCCATCTAAAGAGAATTTTGAAGGCTTTTTCTTTATGATTCACATATCTAGTTACTGTTGAATTGACCTCCACTATAAGACCACTTGGATGCATCTGTAAGAAGTCTGATATTTCTCTCCTAAGTCTGATATTTCTCTCCCAAGCCGAGGTAAGGTAGTAGGGCCATAAACAACAGTTTGACAATGTTGTATTGGTGGGTGTGACAGAACACCCTGTTACTGAAAGTATTTTGTTTGCACGCTTTTCCCAGTTCAACCACAAATTGCCCTTGTTTCCCCCCCCCCATACTCAGCCCACCTTGGAGATTGTTTACCCTATTGACTCCTCTTGACACCTCCATAATCGGTTCAAACCTAAATGTTTCCAGTGTTCTGCTGAGTGGTCGCTGTTCATATGAATGAACACGTGGGAAATGAGTCGGCCGCCATTTTGTCTCACGAAAGTAGGCAGCAGTGTTTGGACGTCGAGTTTATGGAACTAAAATCGGACAGACTAACTCGCGAACACCGCTAAACTTCCATCATAACCTGCTTCTTTTCCACACATCTCAGTACAGCACTGTTCGGTAGGATTGTTCGCACGAACAAGGCAAACAATCGCTACCTAGTTGCCAGAATATCTGTTCAGTGCTTTGTTTGTTTTGGGACTCCGGAAAGTGACCGACCACCACGACTTTTCTCCTGGAACTATTTTGGGCAGATGCCACGTGTGCGGTCGGTCAAAAATTTACCCCTGAGACGATTTGGCTGTATTCGTGGGATCTGAACGCTATTTGGACACTTTTTGCGCTCAGATCCAGGCTATCCAGGGATTTAGGACTTGTGGGGGTCCCTTGTAATATTGTGTGTGTTTTGGGAAATGCTGGTCTAAAGTATCAATGTGTTTTGGGGTGTTTTATACATTTTACATTGTACCTCTGAGCCTGGCGGATAATAAGTTTAAGCAAAAGTACACTCAAATATTTCCTAGACACAGAGATACCGGGAAGGAGTCTGTGTTGAACTGTATGGAGACCCCACTGTATGGGTCTGTGTATAAATTGTGTTTACCATGACCCATTAAAACCAGTTCACTACCAGTATTAAGTCTCAGTTAATATCTGTGGGGGAAATGACTCAGCAGCTATAATCACTCAGCAGAGAGGGGGAAAAGAACATCCTTGGTGGCGAGACCCATGTTTCCTATCCGGGTGGCAACCACAGTAGGGATAAACAAGCTCTTTCAAATGCAATATATAGTTTATATCCTCCTTTAATGGAGTCTCATAAAAGGTTTTTTTTTTTTTTTTTTTTTTTAAATCCAAAGTGGTGAAGGGTACCTATGGGGTAGATAAATAAAGAGGTGATTGAAATTCATGAAAGTAAGTAACTATAGTGTTTTAAGTTAACCAATTGTTTAAAACCCATAGGGTCATGGAATTGGGAAATTTGTGCCAACTGGGTGGTGTGGTAGTAATGGAGAAGGTAAGGTGTCTCTCCACCACAGGTGCACGTGTTAAGCCCACAGATTTGTTCAAGATATATCAAGTTTACCCTATGCCATATGAAGTGGTAAATTCTGGATTGCAGCCTATTAAAATTCTTTATTGACAATAGGAATGGGAGAGTTTTATATACCGGTAGATAAAGCAATCATGGAAGCCGAATCATTTTCACTGAGACAATCTTACCTAGCCAAGAAAAAGATAATTTGTTCTAGGAATCTAACAGGGTTATTTACTAAAGTGAGAATTAAAAGTGAATTCACAGTAAATTTTAAATGTAAGGTCAAAATAGTTGAACTGGAAAAATTCTGAAAGTCAATTATACGTTCAGTTTTGCTACTCTGACCTTAGATTTGAAATGCACTTTGAATTCAGTTTGAGTAATCCTATAAGAGGCAGGCACTATCCATCAACTTCTTCTTTCTTTGCTGTTCCCTCTACTAATTATTAGGTTCTCTGGTCTTACTGGGACCTATGTTCTTAATTATTTGTGGCCTCTGTGGGATCTAAAGGACTTCATTTATAGTATCGTTGTTATTGACTGTGTTTGTTTGTTTATTGTATTTATTTGATGTATTATATTTTCTGTGCCCCAGTGTGTTTGACCCTACTCCCACCTGTCTAGTCTCTGTGTGGTTTTGCTCTTGCTTAGCCGCCCTCCTTCCCTCCCTTTCCGATTTGAATTAGACCCCCTTCTCATGTCTCTCCGGTATTGGTCATTTTGGCGGGTGTTTTTGGCCAAGCACGACCTCTCTTTCCTCTGTTGCTGCAGTCATCTTTTTGGTTCCATTTTCTTGTATGGTGGTGGCCATTTTTTTGGTGGCCGCCTATCACAGCTGGCAGCCATCTTTTTGGATCCACTTTAGGTTGCGGTGGCCATCTTTTTGGATCCTCTTTAGGTTGTAGCAAGCATTTTATTGTCTACTTTTTTTTCCCCTTGTGAATTTTACTAGATTTTTAATATAAGCATATGGATGTCCAGTCTTGACCCATCTCCCCCCTCAATTTTATTTTCCCTCTCACTCACTTAACCCCTTAATTTCCTCCTCTCCTTTTCTCTTCCTCCCCTCTTCTACACCTCATCCTTCTACTTCTCTTCCCTTCCCCGTTCACCCACTTCTCTTGTCACCGCTACCCCCCAATTGAATTTATCACGACTGCCCATCCGTAGCTATACACTCTTTGGTCCACGTGGGCCCGTACAGTACTCTCAGGTATACATGGGAGTAGGGGCTGGCGACTTAATATAAAGGTTGTGTGGATCTGACAATGAACACCCCAGTAGATGCGGGTCACACACCTTGCTACCTTTCCTGTATTTGCTGGATGTACGGATGTTAATAGTTACTAATGATTGTCCTACACACCTGTACCAACTTGCAGAAGTGCATACCTGACCTTGTTTCGTAACTTGTATTTTGTTATCCTAACCTGCTCAATGTTAGTTAACACTGAATTCATAACTCCTCTTATTCTTCACTCTTTGCTTATGAAAACACAAAATAAAGATTGTCAAAAATAAATAAATAATTGTTGTAATTTACTGTTTTATTAGCTTCAGGATCGAAAGAAAGAGGAAGTGGATGGATATTGCCTGCATTTTATAGGATTGGATCAGTTCTGATTGGATGATGTGTTGCCATATATATATATATATATATATATATATATATATATATATATATATACATATATATTATGTACAATACTATATCTTTTTTTTAAGTGTTTCAGTTGTTTTCGCACTACTTATTTCTGTTCGGGAAATTAAAAAAAAAGAGTGCATGATACTAGTAAAATCATGGCATTATAAGGCATTTCTCTGAATAATTTCAAGAATGCATCCTAATATTATACATGATGCCAGATAAGTTTATGCAAAAAAACAAAAAAACATACAAAATCACCTGCCCCTTAATCTATCATCTTGTTCATGAGGATATGTGCATGCTAACATTAATAAGTGTTGGATCTCCTCCTGCTTTCTGAAACTCAATCTCTCAAAAACTGAGCTCCTTGTCTTTCCTCCTCCTAATACTGATCCTCCTCTTTCACTCTCCCTTCAAGTTTGTGGTACCAACATCAGTCCATCCTTGTAAGCGCGCTGTCTTGGCGTCATACTTGACTCTGGTCTCACCTTTGGGCCTCACATCCAGTTGCCAAATCCTGTAGATTCCATCTTAAAAACATAGCCCGCATCCGCCCCTTTCTTGCACCAGATACTACCAAGGAGCTTGTCCATGCTCTAGTAATTTCCCGCATGGATTATTGTAACCCTCTCCTGATTGGTCTTCCCAAAAGCCGTACTGCACCCCTACAGTCCATAATGAACGCTGCTGCTAGACTGATTTTCCTCTCTAGTCATTTCTCTCACACCTCTGCCAGTCCTTACATTGGCTTCCTGTATGCTATAGGAGTCAATTCAAGGTACTAACTCACACCTATAAAGCACTGAACAACTCTAGCCCCTCTTATATCTCCTCACAGATCCATAGGTATGTCCCTTCTCGGTCTCTCCGCTCTGCCCGTGACCTCCTCCTGTTCGTTGTCCGCACCCGTATGGCCAACTCGCGCTTGCAGGACTTCTCGCGGGCGGCTCCCTTCATATGGAATAGCCTGCCTACCGCCATCAGTCTCTCCCCTAGTCTTGCATCTTTTAAGAAGTGCCTTAAAACCCATCTCTTAAGGAAAGCTTATGGCCTCCAAGACTAACCCCTACCTCACATACCTGTCTCTTGCCCTCTCCTAAAGGGCAGCCTACCTTATTTAATTGCAAATTCACATTTGCAATTAAATAAGGTAGGCTGCCCTTTAGGACATTTATTATTATTATTATTATTATTATTATTATTATTATTGCCATTTATATAGCACCAACAGATTCCGTAGCGCTTTACAATATTATGAGAGGGTATTTAACTATAAATAGGACAATTACAAATAAACTTACAGGAACAATAGGTTGAAGAGGACCCTGCTCAATCGAGCTTACATTCTATAGGAAATGAATGGGAGAGCCAGGTTAGGTTGGTTTTTCAGATGCCCTTGCAGAAGAAGCAGATCGTGGTGACCTTGAGGATCTGTAGCAAAAAATAAACATTTATATGATTTTTTTTTTACCAGTTTTTTTTAAGTCCATTAGAGGCACTATTAAAATATGCATCTTGCAGGTATTTTAATGCATATTACCTCTGTTTAATAAGATTTCCAAATCATTCAATACTTTTGGAAAAACGTTCCAAATTTCTAAATTGAGGCTCAAGTTCCGGATCAGTGGTAAAAAGTGAGGTATCCTAACTATTATGTGATAAACTGATAGCTTTCTTTAAAAATTGCCAGATGGCTCAATTTTGGTTCCCGTCCAGTACAATTAGCTGCATCTAGTGCATCCAGTTACAACTCCAAACAAGTACCAAGTAATTGAGAAAGAAAAAAAATATACAAAATCAACACAAAAACAGTAATAGAGCTGTAGAAAAACAAAAACTAGCATCAATATTAATTTCTTCCAAACATGTTGACTCATCATAGGAATAATATCTTCCATTTGTGTGCACACACCCCTGTAATTACTTTCTCTGCAAGAGTTCCACAAGGACAAGAGCAGGTAGCAGCACGGCATATCAATTTCACCAACATAATCACATCGAGAGCCCATGTGAGTGCAAGACGAGTTTGGATTTTTTTTTATACTGGAAATATAATTACAAGATCATACAATTTCACAAGAATACAGTGAAAAATGATATCTTGTATAGTTTAACCCATTAACAGCTGGTGATTCCCAAAAAATAAAATAGATATCCACAATAGTATGAAAGAATAAGATAGCAGAGTAATGCTACTTTTAATTGTTTTTGTTTTCCAATGTAGGTCTCCAGACCTCTACAGAGCTTAACAAGCACAGCAGTGAGAACAAGTTTGTGAACAACCCTTGTGTTATATGAAACAATCAGGTAATTAAATGAAGGTTATTTAAAATTTTCAGCAATACAATAAACTGCTCAGTATTGTTTCTTACCTGAAGAAGAAAGATTACTTGAAAATGTGTCTTTTATTTTGTATTGTTAATCCAGTAAAAAGTATCACTTTACAATTTCTATTTTGGAATTTTTATAATATATAAAACCCATATGTGCACTATATATTTCTATGTTATTTTCTATCGTAATAGAGATTAATTTTTAAAATGGAATATGAAGATAATGGTCAAGTTGATTATTTAAATTTATTCCCCCCCTAATTGTAAAAGCATATTTAAATTCTTACAACTAATGTATCACCAATATATCACGTGTTATCTGATATTTGTATTTGTGAAGTGTAACGAGATTTGCTAGGAACATGGGCTCCTGGGGCTTCAAAACCACTGCTAAATGCATTAGCCATTGTCAGTAAACAGCCATACAAACAGTGTAAGAGATATTAAAGTCAATATCACTGTTAAGTTGTGCCAGTTCCAAAATCATTTCCACAACAAGGTGTGCAGTACTACAGGAGATCACAAAAAAAGTCAAAGGGACTGGATAAAAAAAAATAACTAAATGGAACATGAAGGCAAAACTTGCTCTCGAAAAGAACATTGGTGTCTGTCTCTAGTTTGTCAAACTTATCCTTATATAGGTCAAAGGTCAAATCCTTGTTGATTGCAAGCTCTTTTAAGCAAAGCCTTCTTCATTTCTAAATATCCACTAATAATAAAAATGGACAAATACCGTTGATATGTGTAATGGATCAACAGGTGTAGAAAATGTTTAATTGAAATCATTGCTGTTAAAGATGGTTTTCCAGTCTTGTATTAAATCTCAATCTTTTTGTTTTTACTGTTGAACCCCGATTATGATTCATGATCCATGTTTCAAATGTATAAGTCCAGCACCAAAAGCACAGAACTGATTCCAAATGGCTAGCTTCTTTCATGAATACAATGCACAAAATATGGAGACCCAATCTTGAAATGAGCTGTTGTGTCTCTCGGTCACCCATGATTTTGCCATATGTCTAAAGCGTATACACCACATTAAAGTAGAAAATATAAAAGGGCTGATTTAGTATTAATTGGGACTAAATTAAACTAATCACTAATTGTAGAAAAATATTACTGATCGTAGCTACACCTATTCACTCTGAATTAGTCACAATATAAAACTTGTTGGTTTTGTAGACCTATGCAGCCACAGTATTCCAGTACCTAATGCCATGAATGCAGAAGACAACAATGGCCGAGACTGGGAGAAGTAATGGCTTGTTCCAAGATAGAATCTCAATATTTGGGGAGTGGAGTAGGGACTTTTATTGGCATTCACTACTGGAGCTAAGACAGCTGTTTTTTTTTTACAAGTTACTATCTATCTCTGCTTGTTCAGAGCTTGACTTTTGCTTTGTACAAAATATATATATTTTTTTATGTTGTGTATAGTCAGATTAACATCATGCTTTCTGTGCATTTGTGTTTGGTTTGAGGAAATTTGGGTCTATTTATTAATACAAATATTTATTTGATCCTATCTTTTAAAAGGACCTATATTTGTGAGTAAAATGTCCTCCCATGTGTTGTCCTACTGGAGACTTTGTTTTGGTATAGACCAATTATTTTACTAGAGGTTCGGCATAATTCATTTTCTAATTTGTCCAAATATTTTTGGCTATTCCTTCCATAGAGTACACTTTAGTTATTTAACATTACGGTAATTGCGTTCTACTCTGTTTTCACCTTTTTTTAATGTACAATAACTTTTTAAGTTAGCTCCTACTCTAGACAGCGTTTCTAAATATAATTTTCCTTGCAATGGCAAAAAAATACACACTAAACCAGCTACATCAGGCAAGATTCCAAATTCCTTAGATTCCTCAGTAAGGATGTAAAAACAAAGGATAACAGTGACATTTAAGGGGAAATAGTTTTAACCACTTGTGGAAATGTTACTATACAGTTGGATTCTTTTAAGAATAAAAATTCTTCAGAAACCAACATTTGATAAGATTATGAATACATAAAAAGAAAAAAAGGCGTATTATAGTCTTTGATGTGAAGGGTGATGAAAGGCTTGCAATCTATCCTCAAATGATTTCATTTCTATTTAATGAGGTTTTTTTACTAACTGTCATTTTCAAACTTGTTAATACAAAGAGTGTTAAAAGAACAGATAATCAGATGTATATATAACAAGGCAATGTTCAAAAAGCTATGCGTTTTTTTTTTTTTTTAAGTAGCTGCATTTTGCAATGCTTACAAGTTATTACAAATTATTCATAGCAAGACAATGTCTCTCCACGGGCCTCCACAAGCCATACATTCAGTCAAAGCTACGTTAAATTAATTCTTGCCGAATGTATCCGTCAGTACATGAGTTACTTAATCTGCATCTGCTGATAACAGCAGTGGAACAAGATTAATCACACTAATAATCTTATGAATAAGGTTCGCATTATGATATATTTGCCAAATCATAGAAATTATACAAGCGTAAATTAATGTATAATTCATCATCGACTATTTTTATTAAGGTTTATTATGTTGATATTTTTAGAAAAGTTATGAAATTGTTCTCACGTTAAAGCAATGCATATATGTTAAGGTTCTGTTCACTAAATACTGAGTGATTAACAAAGTTATAGGTTCTGTAGATTGGAAGCTCATTTGAGCAGGGCTCTAATTAAATGTTTTCCCTGTTACCATTTATAAAAGTGTTTCTCTTATTTGTTGTTTTATCTCTATTGTAAAAAAGCATAATATGTTTATATAATTATGATGAAAATTATTATTATTATTGGCATTTACGTAGCACCAACTTAATTCTGCTGCATCTTATAATGTTATAAAGGGGGCATTTAACAATAAATGAGACAAACCCAAAATGAAGCAGGAGGGAAGTGTTGTTGAGAGCTTATTAGGTAAATGTTAATATTTTGAATTAAATCATTTTGGCGTACAGGTAGCCTGGTGGCAGCATTCATTTCTAGATACAAATTAGGAGAAAATTACAGTAATCTAGGCAAGAAATGACAAGAGTATGAACTAGCTGCTCAGTAGTATCTTGCATGAGAAAAGGGCTGATGCGGACAATGTTTCTACGGTGGAATTGGGAGAGAGACTGGATATAAGGCCAGGCTGATGTGCTTACCATCAACTTGCAGGGAGAGTGAAAAAGGAGGATTAGTTTTATGAGGAGTGATTTCATTTTAGAAAATGGAAGGACATCCAATTGCAGATACAAGAGAGGCAACTGGAGACTTATTTTAGGACAGTGGTAGAGAGATTGGGGGAGGAGAGGCATATCTGGTTGGCATGAATGACAGATCCTTGGAGGACTTCAACCGAGACAGGAAGAGGGGAGGAGGTGTTACCAGTAAAGGACAGTGTCAACAAGACCAGGGTTGAGAAGAAATTTGATAAAGCGAGCATAGTTAACAGTGTCAAAGGCAGCAGAGACTTATAGAAGAATTAGTATGGAGTATGTGTATTAGTATTAGTATGTGATTAGGTCATTAATTACTCTAATCAGAGCAGTCTCAGAAGAATGGAGAGAGCGGTAGCCAGGTTGTAAAGGGTCAAGGTGAGTGTTTGATTTGAGAAAGTTTGTCAGACGGTGACAGACAAGGTGTTGTTGAAGCTTTGAGGAGAAAGGGAGTAGAGATATGGGATGGTATTTGGATTGGTAAAACGGGTCAAGATATGTTTTTCTTTAGGATTAGTAGGATAGTAGCATGTTTAAGGGGAGCAGGGACAGTGCCAGAAGAAAGAGATCAATTGAAGACATGTGTTTAGAATGGCACAGGGCAAGGAGAGTGAGATCTGGTAACATGAGAGGGGATTGGAATCAAGGGTGGTAGGGTGGTAGAACAATAAATGCAGACACAATAAATGTAGTTGAGTGGCTTATGTGGCTGTAAGATCCCCTTAAATGGTTTACCCCCTTACCTTGGTTCCCACCAGGCTCTGATGCTCACTGGCTGCAAAAAGCTGCACATACAGACTCCAAGTACAATAACAACTTTGTATCATGAAGTGGTCGTGGTGCTTGGAGACCCCTTTAATGCAGCACTGTACATTGGATCTTTCAGGTTTTTGTGCAGTGAGGAGGAAGTGACAGTATATAGTTTTATATTTGTGTGCAGATTATTTTTTTTTAGGACATCATTGTGTCTTAAGTTTATTGTGAATACATTTAAGACTTAAGTAAAAAGCCTTCAACACTTACATTTAAAGTGTTTTACATGCTTTTTTTCTCATAAAGAAATGTCTATAGTAGTATGATAATTCTCTTAAGACCCCATTCAAGCCTGCAGTAAACAACTTTAATTAGTACATGCACATCTCTGTAGGCCCCATAGTCTGTAATTAACATATAACCTTTCCAAATAATTGTTTCTGGCAGCAGGGTTATATTATTGGTTTGTCAAATTATCAAGCAATTTCCAACATGTATTTGAAAATGTTTTAAAAAAACATTCTACATTATTTTCAGAGCCAGAGTTACTCATACATTGTACTATGCTTACATAACACTACGAAAATTGTATGTGTAAAAAGATAGACTAATTCCCAAAGATAGTTTTTAAAAAGGTCTATTGTACAAAATGTAAAATAAAAAGTATTGTCCAAGGTTTGTAAACAGAACTAAGAATCACAACGTGCAGAGTTTGTCTATCTATCTATCATTATTATTATTATTATTATCGTCATTTATATAGCGCTAACAGATTCCGTAGCGCTTTACAATAGGTTGAAGAGGACCCTGCTCAAACGAGCTTACATTCTATAGGAGGTGGGGTATAAAACACATTAGGACAGGAAATATCAATCAAACAAGGTGGGAGTGAAGCAGAGCTGGAGGAGAGAGTGCTGCCCTTTAGGAGAGAGCAAGAGACAGGTATGTAAGGTAGAGGTTACTCTGGGGGGCCATAAGCTTTCCTAAAGAGATGGGTTTTAAGGCACTTCTTAAAGGATGCAAGACTAGGGGAGAGTCTGATGGCGGTAGGCAGGCTATTCCATAGGAAGGAAGCCGCCCACGAGAAGTCCTGCAAGCATGAGTTGGCCGTACGGGTGCGAGCAGCGGACAGGAGAAGGTCACGGGCAGAGTGGCGGGACCGAGAAGGGGCATACCTATGGATCTGTGAAGAGATATAAGAGGGGCTAGAATTGTTCAGTGCTTTATATGTATGGGTTAGCACTTTGAGTTGACTCCTAAAGGATACAGGAAGCCAATGTAAGGACTGACAGAGGGGTGAGGTGTGAGAGGACCAACTAGAGAGGAAAATCAGTCTGGCAGCAGCATTCATTAAAGACTGTAGTGGGGCAATATGGCTTTTGGGAAGACCAATCAGTAGAGGGTTACAATAATCCATGCGGGAAATTACTAGAGCATGGACAAGCTCCTTGGTAGCATCTTGCATAAGAAAGGGGCAGATGAGGGCTATGTTTTTAAAGGGACACTATAGTCACCTAAACAACTTCAGCTTAATGAAGCAGTTTTGGTGTATAGAACATGCCCCTGCAGCCTAACTGCTCAATCCTCTGCCATTTAGGAGTTAAATCCCTTTGTTTATGAACCCTAGTCACACCTCCCTGCATGTGACTTGCACAGCCTTCCATAAACACTTCCTGTAAAGAGAGCCCTATTTAGGCTTTCTTTATTGCAAGCTCTGTTTAATTAAGATTTTCTTATCCCCTGCTATGTTAATAGCTTGCTAGACCATGCAAGAGCCTCCTGTATGTGATTAAAGTTCAATTTAGAGATTGAGATACAATTATTTAAGGTAAATTACATGTGTTTGAAAGTGAAACCAGTTTTTTTTTCATGCAGGCTCTGTCAATCATAGCCAGGGGAGGTGTGGCTAGGGCTGCATAATCAGAAACAAATTGATTTAACTCCTAAATTACAGTGAATTGAGCAGTGAAATTGCAGGGGAATGATCTATACACTAAAACTGCTTTATTTAAAGGGAAACTCCAGTGCCAGAAAAACGATCCGTTTTTCTGGCACTGGAGGGTCCCTCTCCCTCCCACCCACCAATCCCCGGTTACTGAAGGGGTGAAAACCCCTTCAGTCACTTACCAGGGGCAGCGACAGGTCCCACGTCGCTGCTTCCTCCTCCCCCGCCGCTCCTCCTTCTGGTTACGTCGGCCGGTGGGCGAGACTGATCTCGCCCGCCGGCCGAGGAGACCTAATGCGCATGCGCGGCAATGCCGCGCATGCGCATTAGCGCACCCCATAGGAAAGCATTGAAAATGAATTTCAATGCTTCCCTATGGGGAATAGAGCGACGCTGGAGGTCCTCACACAGCGTGAGGACGTCCAGCGACGCTCTAGCACAGAAAACCTGTGCTATGAAGCAGGAAGTGTCCTCTAGTGGCTGTCTAATAGACAGCCACTAGGGGAGGACTTAACCCTGCAAGGTAAATATTGCAGTTTTAAAAAAACTGCAATAATTACACTTGCATGGTTAAGGGTAGTGGGAGTTGGCACCCAGACCACTCCAATGAGCTGAAGTGGTCTGGGTGCCTGGAGTGTCCCTTTAACTAAAGTAATTTAGGTGACTATAGTGTTCCTTTAAGTTGGAATCTAGAGGATTTGGCAACATACTGGATGTGAGGCCTATCTATCCATCTATCTATCAATATACGCATCAGAGAGTCTGTTTTTGTTTTTTGTTCAATATAATTGGATGTACATATATATATAGTTAGTGGGAGGTGTACTCTGAAAGTCATAATAACTACAAGACATTTGCATTTTTTTTTTTTTTTTTTTTTTTTTTTACAATTTGACAATTTTTATTTTGTCGGCAAATGCAGTGTATGGGGTACAAAAAGAAAAAGGGGGGAGGGGTGAACATTCCAACCATAGACAGGTCGAACAAACGTCCGCCAGCATACTTTTCATTATTGACATTATTTACATTGCGTATTGTAGACGGGGGTGGGGGTACAGAAAGAAAATCTGGTTAAGGGATGGGGTTCGGGTCAATTGTACATGCCATTCTCTTGGATAGTTGCCCTGTTTTGCAGACCCTTTGTACATGGGATCTGCCTCCTATGTGGACGCTGTCCGTCCAGGTGAGTTATTGCAATCTATATTTATTTACCCACTGTTGTACACCATTTGGAGACGCTTACTCTACTGTCCCTGGAAGGAACTTGGCCTCGGTTAGAGCCCGAAGCAGGTGTGGGGGGGGGGGGGGCAGGGAAGGTAAACTGGGGTCTTGTTTAATTATCCTGTGTTATCGATCTGCTCTGCTTAACCTCTGGCTTTTTGTCGTCAAGCCTTGCTGTGCAGTCACACCCCGTGCGTCCCTGCTCGCCTTGCAAGTGTTGTAATGCTTACGTCTCTGCCTTGAGCTCACCCAGTCTCTTGTGTGTGGAACATGTTGAGCCCTCTACTTGTCCGTGTGTATCTGCAGCTGGCCCTGGGGGTGCTGTTTGACTGTTTATATATGCTTCCCATTTGGATTTAGCTACGTCTGTCGTGTGGTTTGTCTTAATGTGTTTGCTG
Organism: Pelobates fuscus; assembly: GCF_036172605.1. Lineage (NCBI taxonomy): Eukaryota > Metazoa > Chordata > Amphibia > Anura > Pelobatidae > Pelobates > Pelobates fuscus. The sequence continues at coordinate 132,854,533 of NC_086321.1, forward strand.
GCCATGCTTTCGTATTCCCAGTTCAGTGAGATCTGGTTCAGTAGGTCTTGTTTAAGTGGTGCATGTGTTTGCTTCCAGTTTCTGGCCACCAGTGTTACTGCCGCTATGAGTATATGGAATATCAGCTGTCTCTCCGGTTTATGCCAGTGGTTGAGGTGTAGGAATAGGATGCCTTGTTCCGGTGTTAAGTGGTATGGTTGGCCTAACGTGTTTGCCACTATGCCTTCTACCATCAACCAGTAGGGGGTCAGGATTGGGCATGTCCACCAAATATGATACATCGTCCCTCTGTTTCCGCAGCCCCTCCAGCAATCTCCCTGGGCTCCCGGGAACATCTTTGCTAGCTTGTCCGGTACCATGTACCACCTGTATAAGAGTTTTCTCATGGTTTCTAAGTGTGCTGCACAAGTGGTGTGCCCCTTATGTGCCTGAAACGCTTGATTCCAGTCGTGTTGCGTGAAGGTGCTGCCTATGTCTGACTGCCATGCCAATTTAAAGTCAGCCTGTTCTTCCGTGTCTACACACGTTAAAAGGGTGTATATTCGGGATATTGTTTTGTTGGGTATTTTGTCCGCCAGGCAGAGCTGTTCCAGGGTGGTTATGTTTGGTGTGACTGGGTTCTCGACCCTCAGGTGTGTGGATACAAAGGATTTTAGCTGGAGGTATGGGAATATTTGTTTGGCTGAGAGAGAGTGTCTGGCTTGTATTACAGGGAATGGCAGTACTTTGTCTCCCTTGCATATCTGTTTAAGGTGAATACATCCCCCCTCCACCCACGGGGTGTGGTCGAAGGTCTGGATGCTCGCCGAGACATTCGCCATAGTCATGTTTCCCAGGGACGGCCCAACTGCCCCCAGCGAGGTTCTAACCCTCTCCCACATCTTGAGCATCACCACCGTGGGTGGTAACATGTCTGCATATTTGGGGCGTGTTGAGCGTGGCATCCGTGGGAGGTGGTGTAGCCCTTGTCTACAAGCCCAGTGTGCTTCTATATGTACCCACTGTGGGGGATCTTCCACCGAACTGGCCGCTGCTAAGGCCGCCAGCAGAGTGGCTTTATAGTAGTTTTTGACGTTAGGCAGTCCTAGCCCCCCGTCCTTAATCGGCTTTTGCAGAAGTCTGGTGGCTACCCGCACCTTGCGGTTTGCCCATACGAATTGAACCAAAAGTTTTTGGATATTTGTTAGGTATTGTTTAGGCAGGTGAATGGGGATCGTACGTAGTAGGTACTGGAGTTTGGGGAGTAACGTCATTTTGATGGCCGCCATCCTGCCCAGCCATGAAAGATATTTTCCCTCCCATGATTGTAGTGTGTTTGTAAATGTCCCAATTAGTTTGGCAAAATTTAGTTTGAATAAGCGGGGGGGATTGGGGGGTATAAGTACTCCGAGAAATGTAATATGATCTGATCGCCAATCGAACGTGAAAGTTTTACTTAGGTGGGCCAGGTGATTTTGTTGGATTTGTATGCCCATTGCTTGGGATTTGGTGATGTTCAATTTGTAATATGAGTTGAGGCCGTATTCCTTAATAGTTTCCATGAGGTTTGGAAGTGAAATTTGGGGCTGGGTCAGCGTTAGCAGGACATCGTCCGCAAATAGGTTGATTTTATATTCCTTGTCCCCGATTAGCACTCCATGTATGGAGCGATGCGCTCTGATCATTTCTGCCAGTGGCTCTAGGGCCAGTACATAAAGCAGCGGGGAGAGAGGGCAGCCCTGCCTTGTGCCATTTGTAATGTTAAACGGGTCCGAGGTGAAGCCCGCTGTAATTACCTGCGCCGTCGGCTCGCTGTACAGTGCCCCGACCGCTGAGCGGAAGGTCTCCGGCATCCCGAATTTTCGGAGCACCGCTTCTAGAAACCTCCAGCCCAGGCGGTCAAAGGCCTTCTCTGCATCCAGCGAGAGGACCACACATTTAGATTGTTGTTTGTGCACGCTGTAAATAATGTCCAGAACCTTTCTCGTGTTGCCCCCCCCCTGGCGGCCCTTCACAAACCCGACTTGGTCATTTTTGATTACTTGTGGGAGTATGTCTCCTAGTCTGGTGGCGTATATTTTTGCAAAAAGTTTTGTGTCTGTGTTCAGCAATGAGATAGGGCGAAAGTTTTGCGGGTGGGTAGGTGGTTTGCCTGGCTTAGGCAGTGTGATAATGTGTGCCTTTAAGGCTTCCTGGGGCAGCATCCGTCTCTCTACTGCTTCGTTGAAGGCATTCGCGAGATGTGGGGCTAGGGTTAGTTGGAAACGTTTGTAGTAGTTTTTCGCAAACCCGTCTGGGCCTGGGGCTTTGTCAGCTGGCATGGAGGCGATGGCCTTCAATACCTCCGTCACTGTGATTGGTGTAGATAGTTGCTCTTGTTGAGTGAGAGTGAGTGTTGGCAGAGTTACTTTGTCTAAAAAGGTAGAAATCTTGGAGTCTTGTGGTTGGGGCGTGTTAGGGTCGTTTTTTAAGTTGTATAGGCCTTCGTAGTATTTGGCGAACACGTTGCTGATGTCTTTTGGCGCTACTATTTTTTGTCCATTTGGAGATACCATGTACGCTATTTTTTGGGCTGCTAGTTGTGTTTTGAGCCTTAGGGCCAGCAATTTACTCGCTTTGTTGCCTTGCATGTAGCTTTGCGCTTTAAGTTTTTTCAAGTGGTATCCCACCTGGTCTAGGGATATTTGATGTATGCGCTTTGTGAGTTGCATGATTTGGTCCCGCAATTCTCGTGTGGGTGTAAGTTGGTTTTGTGTCGTGGCTCTCTGGAGGTCTGTTTGGCATGTTAGGAGTTGGGATCGAGATTGTTTTTTGAGATACGAAGCGCGTCTAATCAGTTGTCCTCTAATTACTGATTTATGAGCTTGCCATAGTGTGTTGCGTGTGGTGTCTGTAGTGTCGTTGTCGTGGAAGTAGTGTATAAGTTCCTTATTTATTTCTTCGGTGAATTTGTTGTCTGCCAGTAGGGCAGTGTTAAGGCGCCACGGGCTCCTATGTGTTGGGTCATATAGGTTCTTGAGTGTCAGCTCAACTGGGGCGTGATCAGACCACTCGATCTGGCCTATTGTGCATTGGGCCACCTGATTCATCCCCGCCCCATGTATGAGGTATCCGTCGATGCGGGAGTAGGTGTTGTGTACGGAAGAGAAGAACGTGTATCCCCTTTCCCCGACATGTGTGGCTCTCCATACATCATAATAATGGGAGTCGTGCACAAGCTTTCGCAGTGCCCTGCTCTGCTTCTTGAGTGGCATGGTGCGTGCCTTGGCTAGTGCTAGTGTCGTGTCTATTTTGGGATCTAACACGTGATTAAAGTCCCCACATATAATCGTGGTGCCTTGTTGTATGTCTTTCAGTTTTTGTATTATTTTATGCAGGAAATTGCGTTGGTTCGTATTCGGGGCGTATACATTTGCTATGGTGTATGTCATATCATTGAGTGTACCTACAATAATGGCATATCTACCTTCCAAGTCTATGTGCTGTGACGTCAGGGTGAAGGCTACATTTTTACTGATTAGTATGGAGGCGCCCTTGGTCCGGTTCGCCGCTGTAGCATGAAATTGGGTCGGGTAATCTCGCTGCAGTATGCTGGGGTGTGCACCTGTCATGAAGTGTGTCTCTTGGAGGCACAGTACATCCGCCTGCTTATGTTTTATCTCTTTGTACAAGCGGTGCCTTTTTACTGGGATGTTGAGTCCTCTAACGTTATGTGAGTAGATCTTCACGGTGGTTGGTGTGCATGGAATTGTGTGTTTGTGCCTGTGTGTATACTACAGTTGGGGTGTCCCCTCTGTCCCAGTTCCAACGAACTCAGGGGGCTTCCCCATGTTACCTGGCGGTGTTGTATGTTGTGAGGAGGTCTGCGAGGGGTGCGTCGCTGGGTCATCTGGTTTACCCTTGGTGTGTGCTGGGCAGAGCAAGATCTGTTGATAGTAGACAGCGTTACATACATGAACATATACAAGTGAACATATAGCATAACAAAAATTAACAAACAATAACGTGAAACCAATTTCGCCGGGTATCCGGCTATGCACCTGGGTGTGGTGCTTTGGGGGTGGGAGCATTTGGCTCCCGTCATGGCTACGGTTCTGCGGCCACGGCCTATGTTACCTTATTTTTAAGTGCGGTGACCTGTTCCCGGGTGGGTTGGTGTGGACGGCCTGTGGTGTGGACCGGTGGGGGGGTTGCCTTGTGCATTTTGATTTTGGCTCGGGTCAGTAAAGGTGGCCAACATTTTTTTTTTTTTTTAATATATTAAATTTAATTTAATTTTCTTTTTAGTACATACTTTTCTCCCACTCGCTCTCCTGCATGACCTGGTGACACGTGCTGTTTGGATGGCAAGGTGGGGTGGGGGGGATGGGCTGGGGCAAGTATCTCCTGCACCCAACATGGTCTGCGTTAGCACGGGCCACAAATCCCTGATCTCAGGTACACTGCTCCCTGCATCCTCTCTCCTTCCAGGCCTACATAGCCAGGAGCAGCGGACGGAACGCCATCCCGCTCCACCCTCCCTATCTCCCCCCCTCCCCTCACCCGCTACCAGCATCCCATGTATATTGGTTGGCTATCATTATATAAGTCTACACGTCTAACACCATTACAGCCATGTTAAAGTCATAAGCAAGATGAAGGCAATTATGTCACATTTGTCATACAAGCCTGAATGAGTTTTTCGCTCCCCGGCCGGTCTGCACAGCGCCGTCCCCTGGGGAGCCGCTTAGCGTTTTGTCTTCCTCCAAGTTGGAGGGAGTCTCTGAGTCTCTTTTGTCTTGTTCAGGACTTCAATTCCCCAGCTGCTGAGGGTTTTCTCTCCGTCTTCCGGCGTCGATAGGATGGTTGTTTTCCCGTTCCTCTGCACTACTAGCTTCACCGGGTACCCCCATCTGTAGGGGAGGTGGTGTTGGCGAAGTTGCGCGGTGACCTCTGCAAAATCTTTTCGGCGTCGAAGAGTGTATGCGGAGATGTCAGCGTAGATCGAGATACCGTGGTACATTGTCGGCAGGTCTGTCTTGCTCCTGGTTCTGTTTGCTCTCAGGATGTCCTCTTTTATGTGGAAGTAATGCATTTTCAATATAACATCTCTGGGTGTCTCTTGTGGCAGGAAGGAGGGTTTCGGCACTCTGTGGGCCCTATCCATCAGGAACATATCTTGGGGCACCGCCGGGGTCAGGGCTTTAAACAGGCCCACTAGGTATGCCATAAGGTCTGTCTGACTCACGGTTTCAGCAATGCCCCTGATGCGTAGGTTATTCCTCCTACCCCTGTCTTCCATATCTGCCATTTTCCCTTCCTGTGTTTCCAGTTTGTTCGTAAGGCCGTCTATTTTTGCCGCCATTGCATTATGTGCTTCTTCGTATTCCGCCATTTTGTTCTCTAGCGTGGCCGTTCTATCCTCCAGCTCAGTGATGTCGGTGCGCAGAGTCTGCACTGCACTTTGTAGTGTGTGCTGCAGCTTATCAGACATGGCGTCCAGCATTGTCTGCAGGATCCCCTGTGTAACAGGTAAATCGGCTGCCGCCGTCGTTGTTTGGGGCGAGTTTTGAGCTTCCTCCCCGCCATCTTGTGTTTCTCCATGAGGCAAGGGGCCTCGCGTCTGACTCGATTTGACGCCGAAGAAATTGCTTTTTTCGCCTTTCTCCGTCTGGCGCCTCTGCTTGGTTTGGGACTTGATGTGGCTTCGTGTCTCCCCGGTATTTGGTCACCGTTTGTGGGTATTGTGGGCCTTAGCAGCGCGGAGCTCCGGCTACATGCGACCGCTCGCTCCGGAGTCCAGGACACGCCCCCTGCATTTTGTTTTAAATGACCTGCAAATTGTCCAAAGTTTGGCAGTTCAGCATGTCGTCCGAATTCCAAACTCTGAAGCACCATATGGAGGTATCATGAAACAAACAACATGGACAATGGGTAAATAGGTTTTTATTAATTCAAGATTTTTGAGTTCTCTCTGTGGCGCTGATTGCTGGTTAGCCAGGTATTAACCAGACCAAATGCTTAAAATACATAATCAAATGCTCATAAATATCTGTGCATTCAAGACTGGAATGTGGACCACATTTGAATGGTAAAATACCATTCTAATAGTTAGCTTAATTAAAAATGTGCACAAATAAGTATATCACTGTATTGCAATGTATATATTAACTAAAGTTAGAGTTAGCTTTGGTTCGTTAGTTTTAGTCAGTTACTGTTAGCTATGGTTAGGATTAGTAAGGGTTAGCTGGGTTAGTGTTAAGAAGGGTTTTGGTTAGCAAGGTTTAGTATTATGGTGTAGCTAACATTTATCGCCAGCCCATTCATTTGTATGAGAATGTTTTGGATTAGCCGATCCAATGATAAATATATATATATATATACCTCGTAATGTATTATCAGAATGGATACTAAAGGATGTTGAATATAATTTAGTATTCCAATAGTATTTAGAATACAACCATGATCCCTATATGGTTAACAAAGTGCTCTATAGCTTTGGGGCACACAGTTACCAAGGAGATGATACACATTAGGTGGGAAGGATCGGCAACGGAAGGAGTACACACCCACAATAGGCGGAGTTTCACCAAGGGTGTAACTCGATGGGCGCCAGGGATAGAAGGGGAGTGCCTTAAGCTGAACGGTGAGTTCCAAGCTTTTAATTTTGGCGCGAACGTTCGCACCCGCCCACCAACGGCGATTGGCGAATTGAGCCCGGTCCTCCCCTCCCTGCACATATATAAAAAGAACACCTTGGAGTCGGAACGGTTCATTCTGCCTTTGACAAAGGCGCTTTAGTAGCGCCGAAACGCGTTAGGCGATATCTTACCTTTTCACTCTGCACGTTTTGTTTAGCACGGTTTATTTATTATGGGGGGTTTTGTCAGCTTTTATTAGGAGCTCTATTTTGGCAGCTTTCTACCTACTAGGGAGCATTTGGACTTAGTGGCTACATTTAGTTACTTAGCTACATTGTCTGACTTTATGACCTTATTGCAAGTATGTTATTGAAGGATAGACCATCTGCAAGGCAATATCAGTTTCAGTAACCAGGTCAGAGATTCATGGGGAGAAAGATTTATTTAGGTGTCTCTCTACTTAGTACAAGTTAGTACTTTGAGCTACTTTTTGCTGAGTGGACCAGCACCCAGTCCAGTGTTCTTATATATTTTAGCGTCTCCTTTTTTCACATGTTGCAATTCTTATGTGAGTGCTACTCTAGTTAAACACTGGATGGGTTCTATCTATTAGGACACTTTGTTACTACTTTATACTATGTAGATACTTTTCAGCCACAGCCATTTTTTTTAGAGGTATAATTGGATTTGTTTATTTTTGGTGGTTTGGCATCCATCTTTTAGATAGGATTAGCCACCGGCATTATTTCATCCTATCTCAAGTATTCTTATGCTGGATTGCGCAGTGTGGTATTCTGACATTTTGAGCTTTTATAGCGCCCCTCTGGGATTCACATATTAGTTTTTTTGAGTGATTAGTTAGGTTTATTGTATATTTATAATCAATAAAGTATCTGTTTATTATTTATATTTATTTTCATTTGGTTTTCTCATTTAGACCATTTATTCAGATATCCATACTATGATCTTGGGTCTACTTGTGAGAACCCTCGATCATTTTTCTTCTTTTTCAAGTCTAACCAGGGTTACCCCCTATTTTGGATATCTGGTAGACGCTCACACATTCACCCAATTTGGGAGATTGTGTGTTTTTTATTGTTTTTAAGGTTTAGTATTAGCAAAACTTATTATAGATTAGGGCAGGGCCGGTGCAAAGGTTTTTGACTTTGTTCCCCTCCTCCCCCTAAAGCATCCAGGACATACTTGAAAACAAGCAAAATCTCAATATATCCTTCCTGCTAAAATATTTTATAAATAAAATAAATAAATAATCTTTACGTGTGTGCCTCCTGACCCACCTTTTATTTCTTATCCCCTTTCTTAAATATCTTTCCCCCTTTAGTGTATCTTATGCCCTATTTTTCCCCATTGTGTGTCTTACACATCCCTTGTGTATCTCTTGCAACACCCTTTGTGTGTCTTACTCCCCCCCAGTCCATTTGTGTGTCTCCTTCTGTCCCAGCCCCTTTGTGTCTTTTACTCTGCCCAGCTCCTTTGAGTATTTCTCTTTCACCCCCAGCCTGTATATCTCCCCTCAGCTTGTATATCTCCCCCAGCCTCTCTGTGTCTCTTTTTCCTCTTCTCCAGCCCCCCTGTGTCTCATTCACACCCAGCCCCTTTGTATTTCCACCCAGGCCCTTCTGTGTGTCTCTTTCATCCCCAGACCCTTTGTGTCTCTTTTTCCTTCTCTCCAGTCCCTCTGTGTCTCTTTCTCCCCATTCAGGCCCCTCTGTGTGCCACTCTCCCCTCCATGTCCATTAGTGTTCTTCCCCCTTCTCCATGTCCCTTAGTGTTCTTCTCCCCTCTCTTCCATGTCCTTTAGTGTTCCTCTCCCCTCACTCCCCTGTTCTTTAGTGTTCCTCTCTCCCCTCATTTAGTGTTCCTCTCTCCTCCCCCCCCCCCCGTCCCCGTCCCTTACCGTTCCTCTCTCCCCTCCCTTAGTGGTCCTCTTCCCTTCTCTTCCCTGTCCCTTAGTGTTCCTCTCCCCCCCTCCCTTAGTGGTAACGGATCACCTGGCACCCCGACTTGGTACCTCCGTTAATGGATGCTCCTAGCGCTTCCTGAGGACTCCAAGCACTCTGGCAGACACCATAATCACCGAATCCGAGAAACCTTTAAATTCTCCCAAGCGTATGAATGCTGTAGACCATTGAATAGGAACCATACGAATCGGCTTGTACTCCTAGCAGTCAACTGGAACAGCATACATTAAATCCTTCCCCCAATAATGAGACGACACATCACTTTGAGGGTAAAACAGGAACTCTCGACTGGCTCATCCAGCCTGGCTTTTATTACACTAATCCACATACAGGCCACACCCAGGGGGAGGCATAAAATAACCAATCACATACATGGTTCAGCCCACACATCCCCTCCCCTCAGATAACATTAAACTCAATTATCCGGTACACTTTTTCAGCCAAGTTCTGGATGTACCCCAAAACCCGGGGGTACACCTTTAAATCCAGCATCGCTGGATAGCCCTTATTCAGGGGGACAACATATCCAAAATTCAAGTAATTCGGATGAATGGTTCGTGAGATATGGGGTTCCAAAGATTTGACCGACCGCATGGGTAAAGTATCCGAAAACAGTTCCATGCATTTTGGCCCTGCGGTCGGTCACAAACAAGGGAATGAAAACAGGCGAATTGCCTGTGTTATAGAGCCTGGAGAGGGTTTGAATGAATTCCCTTGTTTATGGGGCTCTTTCTACCGAACGGCGGGTCATTCGGTAGTTTCCATACGAATTTCTGGAAGTATGGAGGTCTCAGCGGTGTTTGCCTAGTCAAGTGTCCGATTTTAGTTCCAGACACTCGACGGCAAAACACCGCTGTTCGGTAGTTTAAGATGGCCGCCGCCACGTGTTTGTTTCCCGAATGGCGGCCACCCAGAGGACAAAGACCACACTGCACTGATTGCCAATTACCTGTTTGCAACATTGTTGCAAACGGTAATTGGAGGCACACTCATTCCTGGGTGGTCTGGTTGTTCGGTAGTTTCACTCAATATACTGAATGGAGTGATTCTACCGAACAATCAGATGAATGTTGCATACAAATCACCCAGGATACACTTAACACATCTATAAATACATATATAATATTACAGCCAGTACACTCGAATATGCTTCACAGTCTTAAAGGGACAGTAGTCCCAAAAGTCCCAATATGTCCATAGATGCTGTTAAAAGGGCCAGTAGCAGCAATATACAGTACAATATGCCCCAAATAACCCAGGGGCCATAGTCAGTAGGTAGGAGGCTAGCAAACAGGCTTCTCCAGGGCCCAGTGGCGAGGTTGGTTTCGCCACATTTCTCCCCTTTTCCAAACAGACTAACAGGGTACCTGACCTCTTGCCGGTCAGTGCCCTTGTTAGTCCAGCAGCCCACCCACAAAACAGAAACAGCAGTACAGCCCACCCACAATAAATGGTTACTACACCTGAGTAATGGAAAAACTTGTCCAGGTCCAGGTGCCTCACCCCGGCTGTGTGGGGGACTGGTAGGCTGTTTTGGTGGGTTGCTGAGTGGGCAGAGACCAGCGGTACTCTGCCCTGGTGCCAGCACTACTACAGGAGTAGTCTGGTTGGAGCCTGGTTGCTGGAGACCGACTGTCTCCCCTTTAGCTGCGCAGCTCTGCTGCTGGAGACCGACTGTCTCCCCTTTAGTTACACAGCTCTGCTGCTGGAGACAGACTGTCTCCCCTTTGGCTAAACAGCCCTGTTGTGGGGGGGCAGGACCGACCGTCCCTACCCCCTGTGCTGGAAGTGCAGAGACCACGGTCCCATCTGCACAGGTGTGGGGCTTACAGTCTCCCCCTGGTACATTAAGCTGCCGCTGGGGAGAGGTGGTAACCAGCTCCTCTCCCATTAGAACACTCTGCCCATTGATGATCCGCCGCTGGGGAGAGGTGGTAACAATCTCCTCTCCCATGCCTACTTTCAGTCTTTGTGGAGGGAGACCGACTGTCTCTCCTCCCAATTCAGTGTCCTGCTGCTGGGGAATAGAGACTGGGCTCTCTATTCCCAAAAAATCACGCTGCTGCTGGGGGGTAGGACCAACTACCTCTGCCCCCTGTAACTCAGCCTTCCGCTGGGGAGGGAGGACGCTGCTCTCCTCTCCCTGCACTTCACACTGCATTCCCGGCATATCACTCTGCTGCTGGGGGATAGGACCAACTACCTCTGCCCCCTGTAACTCAGCCTGCCGCTGGGGAATGGAGACTGGGCTCCCAATTCCCTGCAATTCACACTGCCGCTGGGGAATGGAGACTGGGCTCCCAATTCCCAACAAATCACACTGCCGCTGGGGAGGGAGGACGGCCCCTTCAGCTCCCTGTAACTTGGGCGCAGAGACCACGGTCCCATCTGCGCTGGTGTGGGGCTTACGGTCTCCCCTTGGTGGGTTAGGCTGCCGCTGGAGAGAGGGTGTAACAAGCTCCTCTCTCTGAACTGTAACCTGCCGCTGGGGAGCAAGGATGGCCCCTTCAGCTCCCTGTAACTTGGGCACAGAGACCACGGTCCCATCTGCGCTGGTGAGGGGTTTACTGTCTCCCCTTGGTGGGTTAGGTTGTCGGTGGGGAGAGGGGGTAACAAACTCCTCTCCCTTACACACCTTCAACCGCTGAGGAGAGGGGATAACAGGCTCCTCTCCCTGCACCGTAGACTGCCGCTGGGGAGCAAGAACGGCACTTTCAGCTCCCTGTAACGCACACTGCCGCTGGGGATCTGGGCCGACTGCCCAGCATCCCTGTAGGGCCGGTAGAGAGACCGCAGTCCCATCTCCACCTGCCATCTGTGGGTCTTCCCAGGACCAATCCGTGAGGCCCCTCAACATTTGTGAGTAAGGGCCACCTGCTTCCCCACCTGGCAACTCTGGCTGCTGCTGGGGATCTGGGCCGGCTGCCCAGCATCCCGGTGGGCCCGGTGGAGAGACCTTGGTCCCATCTCTACCTGCCTGTTGTGGTTCCTCACAGGACCAGTCTATGAGGACCCCCACTTCGGGTTCCTCCCGCCGCCTCAGGGAAAGACGGCTAACCTCCTCGGATGCAGCCTCTACTCGGCTGCTGTAACGCTCCTGCTGCTGAGCATACTTCCTCTCTTTCGCCAACCGGAATTCTCGGTCCAGCCTTGTGTTTCGCTCAGCCATGACCTGGTTCCAGATCACCCGGCGTGTCTCCATGGGTATATCATCCCCATACTCGGCCACTCGCTGCCTCACCTCGGCCAGCCAATCATCTCCAGAGCCAGAACCTTCCATACTAGTCTGCTCCCAGGGGCGCTGCACGACTGCTAGCGTTGCCCTCAATTTGTAAATCCAAACGTACTGTGTCTCCGAGCTGCTTTACCTCGCACTAGGACGCCATCCCACCGCTTGCCACCAATGTAACGGATCACCTGGCACCCCGACTTGGTACCTCCGTTAATGGATGCTCCTAGCGCTTCCTGAGGACTCCAAGCACTCTGGCAGACACCATAATCACCGAATCCGAGAAACCTTTAAATTCTCCCAAGCGTATGAATGCTGTAGACCATTGAATAGGAACCATACGAATCGGCTTGTACTCCTAGCAGTCAACTGGAACAGCATACATTAAATCCTTCCCCCAATAATGAGACGACACATCACTTTGAGGGTAAAACAGGAACTCTCGACTGGCTCATCCAGCCTGGCTTTTATTACACTAATCCACATACAGGCCACACCCAGGGGGAGGCATAAAATAACCAATCACATACATGGTTCAGCCCACACATCCCCTCCCCTCAGATAACATTAAACTCAATTATCCGGTACACTTTTTCAGCCAAGTTCTGGATGTACCCCAAAACCCGGGGGTACACCTTTAAATCCAGCATCGCTGGATAGCCCTTATTCAGGGGGACAACATATCCAAAATTCAAGTAATTCGGATGAATGGTTCGTGAGATATGGGGTTCCAAAGATTTGACCGACCGCATGGGTAAAGTATCCGAAAACAGTTCCATGCATTTTGGCCCTGCGGTCGGTCACAAACAAGGGAATGAAAACAGGCGAATTGCCTGTGTTATAGAGCCTGGAGAGGGTTTGAATGAATTCCCTTGTTTATGGGGCTCTTTCTACCGAACGGCGGGTCATTCGGTAGTTTCCATACGAATTTCTGGAAGTATGGAGGTCTCAGCGGTGTTTGCCTAGTCAAGTGTCCGATTTTAGTTCCAGACACTCGACGGCAAAACACCGCTGTTCGGTAGTTTAAGATGGCCGCCGCCACGTGTTTGTTTCCCGAATGGCGGCCACCCAGAGGACAAAGACCACACTGCACTGATTGCCAATTACCTGTTTGCAACATTGTTGCAAACGGTAATTGGAGGCACACTCATTCCTGGGTGGTCTGGTTGTTCGGTAGTTTCACTCAATATACTGAATGGAGTGATTCTACCGAACAATCAGATGAATGTTGCATACAAATCACCCAGGATACACTTAACACATCTATAAATACATATATAATATTACAGGCAGTACACTCGAATATGCTTCACAGTCTTAAAGGGACAGTAGTCCCAAAAGTCCCAATATGTCCATAGATGCTGTTAAAAGGGCCAGTAGCAGCAATATACAGTACAATATGCCCCAAATAACCCAGGGGCCATAGTCAGTAGGTAGGAGGCTAGCAAACAGGCTTCTCCAGGGCCCAGTGGCGAGGTTGGTTTCGCCACAGTGGTCCTCTCCTCTTCCTGTCCCTTAGTGGTTCCCTCTCTGTCCCTTAGTGTTCCTCTCCCCTCCCCTTCATGTCCCTTAGTATTCCTCTCCCGCCCATCCCTTAGTGTTCCTCTCCACTTCCTGTTCCTTAGTGGTCATTTCCCTGTCCCTTCCATGTCCTTTAGTGTTCCTCTCCCCTCCCTTCCATGTCCCTTAGTGGTCCACCCTACCCCCCTTAGTGTTCCTCTCCCATCCTTACTTCTCTTTAGTGGTGGTCCCCCCCCCGTCCCATAGTGTTCCATATCCCTTCCCTCCCCAGCATGGGCGTCCAGGGGGGGGGGCTAGGGGGGCCACTTGCCCCCCCCCCTGGATTTTTCAGCTTGTTCTGCTATTTTTCGTGTGAGATTTAAAATGAACTGCAACACCAGCGCCGGCCAGTAGGTGGCGCTGTGTATGGAGAGAGACAGGGATAGGAAGCTGCATCTATCCCTGTTTCTCTCTGCTGATTGAAAGCGCAGGGGAGCAACACATGCAGCCAGAGACAGCCTACAGATCAGGGAAGTGACTGATGGGGTGGGGGGGTTAAAATAGCCTATATATTAGGGGAGTAAGGTATGAGGGGGGGGCAGCCTACATATTAGGGGAGTAAGGCATGGGGGGGCAGCCTATATATAAGGGGAGTAAGGCATGGGGGCAGCCTATATATTAGGGGAGTAAGGCATGGGGGGGCAGCATACATATTAGGGGAGTAAGGCATGGGGGGCAGCCTATATATTAGGGGAGTAAGGCATGGGGGGCAGCCTATATATTAGGGAAGTATGGCATGGGGGGGCAGCCTGTATATTAGGGGAGTAAGGCATGGGGGGCAGCCTATATATTAGGGGAGTATGGCATGGGGGGCAGCCTATATATTAGGGGAGTAAGGCATGGGGGGGCAGCCTATATATTAGGGGAGTAAGGCATGGGGGGCAGCCTATATATTAGGGGAGTAAGGCATGGGGGGCAGCCTATATATTAGGGGAGTATGGCATGGGGGGGGCAGCCTAAATATTAGGGGAGTAAGGCATGGGGGGGCAACCTATATATTAGGGGAGTATGGCATGGGGGGCAGACTATATATTAAGGGAGTATGGCAGCCTATAAATTAGGGGAGTACGGCATGGGGGGGGCAGCCTATATATTAGGGGAGTAAGGCATGGGGGGCAGCCTAAATATTAGGGGAGTAAGGCATGGGGGCAGCCTACATATTAAGGGAGTAAGGTATGGGGGGGCAGCCTATATATAAGGGGAGTAAGGCATGGGCGGGCAGCCTATATATTAGGGGAGTAAGGTATTGGGGGCAGCCTATATATTAGGGGAGTAAGGCATGGGGGGCAGCCTACATATTAAGGGAGTAAGGCATGGGGGGGCAGCCTACATATTAAAGGAGGTAGGTATGGGGGGCAGCCTATATATTAGGGGAGTAAGGCATGGGGGCAGCCTATATATTAGGGGAGTACGGCATAGGGGGGCAGCCTATATATTAGGGGAGTAAGGCATTGGGGGGGGCAGCCTATATATTAGGGGAGTAAGGCATGGGGGGCAGCCTATAGATTAGGGGAGTAAGGCATGGGGGGAAGCCTATAGATTAGGGGAGTAAGGCATGGGGGCAGCCTATTTATTAGGGGAGTAAGGCATGGGGGGCAGCCTATATATTAGGGGAGTAAGGCTATTTTTATTTCACATGTATCACTGATTTCTTTCACTAATAGTTGCTACTTGGTTTTTGGTCCAGCAAGAATTAATTTGATTCATTATGGGAATTCCCTTACTTCTGTTCTTGACTCTATGTATCTAGGGACTGAAGTATTTTTCTTATTTTTCTTATATTGGTACAACCTTGGTTAAACATAGTATCCGTTTAGAAAAGGAGAGAAAATCTCTTCTTATAATGTATAAGGGTTGTAATAACCTAAACAGAGAAATGTTCAAATATCACTATTTTATGATGACAATTATTGGTATTTAGTCCGATAGCTTTTTGTTATACAATCTAGTTTGGTATTTGGGCATGGGCGTAGGAAGCCAAAAAAATCTGGGGGGGATAGCATTTTTACTCGCCGGGTATATTCTTATTCCGTAATCTAGGAGTTGTTTATCCCATTGTACAGCGCTACGGAATTTGCAGTCGCTATATAAATGATTAAATAATAACATTAAAGGGTCACTACAAGGAAGGGGTTTTACTCACCCGGATACAGCGCCGGGATCCTCCTGATTAGAACCACCCCTACCCTTCCCATGAATATTAGAACCACCCCTACCCCTTCCATGCACAAAAGAACCCCACCTACCCCTTCCACGCATATTAACCCCCTACCCCTTCCATGCATATTAGTACCCCCCTAACCACTTCCATGCATAATAGTACCCCCTAACCCCTTCCATGCATATTAGTACCCCCCTAACCCCTTCCATGCATATTAGTACCCCCCTAAACCCTTCCATGCATATTAGTACCCCCTAACCCCTTCCATGCATATTAGAACCCACCCTACCTCTTCCATTCATATTAGTACTCCCCTAACCCCTTCCAATAATTTTTCTACCTTCCCCTCCTCCCATCCATATTAGTAGCCCCCCTAAACCCTTCCAATTATTTTTCTACCTACCCCTCTCGCCCTATCCTTATTAGTAGCCCCCCTAACCCTTTCCAATTATTTTTCTGCCATGTTAACTAACGCCAGTGCTGGAGTGCCGCCGTGTTTACATTAAAAGGCCTGCAGGGACAGGCTATAGACACCAGAACCACTACATTAAGCTGCAGTGCTTCTGGGGACTATAGTGTTTCTTTAATGTGAGGTAAATTAGAGATTAGTGCCACGAATAATATGCTAGATTGCCTACTTACAACCAGATGAGGATGATGATGGGCTCTAGTTGCAGTCTGGCTCCACTGGTCTGGTGTAGAACAAGCTCTCTGGAGGCTGTTTGTAACTGTGGTCCCAAAAATCAATGTTCTGGGAGAACGGGAAGCAGCTCCATTTTTTGGGGGCCCTTTACACAGCTCAAGGTCTGGGTCCCAGGGTCCACCTTCACGTTCCACCAATGAGTTTTGTTAAGACCTGCAGGGGAGATGGTGCTGCGGTCCCTTGTTCCTTGTTCAGATGCTGAGTATAAGTGATCATAGCTCCAGCAGGGGGTAGAGATGAATACAGCTTCACGACAATCCTTCCCAGTAGTTAGAGTATCCTTTCCCCAAACATGAGCCAAGACTTCATGAAGGGTGTAACAGAACTAAAGCTTTATTGAAACAGGCTGGCTTTTATGGGGATCCTCATGCAAGAGGACCTCCCAAAACAAACAAACATATCACCAATCACTGTACAGTATTTTCTTACTACACGCCCCTTCCTCTGCCTGGAAGATAGTGAGATAAGTTAAAGGTTAAATCAATTATCTCCAGGCAGAGGGCACACATTTTACCCCAACATTGGAACACCCCTTTCCCCACAAGGTATCCCCACAAAATACATATCCCCTGATAGCCCCGATCTGGGAGGCAAACATATCCAAATTTCACCCAGATCGGTTCAGGGGTTCTTAAAAAGTGTGGAAGTCTTAGTTTACCGACCACACACGAGGCTCCTGCCCAAAACAGTTCCACGAATTCAGTGTGTGGGGTCGGTCAATTGGGGAAAAAGGCGAAAGCGGTCAAAAGTACCGAAAATACCCTCCTGGCTCATAGGAGCGATTGTTCCCCTGGTTCATACGGATATAACTACCGAATGCCGCTCTTCTGGGTGTTCGGCAAGTGGGAGAACCGGCCGTTCGGTAGTTTTCAGCGGTACTTCGCACGGTCGAGTGTCCGATTTTAGTTCCAGACACTCGACGACCAAGTCCCGCTGACTCGCCTCGTGCGAACAAGATGGCCGCCGTTTTCTTTTCCTCGTGGCGTTCGGCTATACGAACAACGGCCACCCAGGGAACACTTAATTGTCGGTGCTTCAGATCACAACAAGCAAGGAGGGAGGTCGTGGTTCGGTAGATGCAAACTGCCGAACGGATAAACTACTATAGGCAGAAAAGGGAAGTTAAATACACAAAACATAGAAGAAAAGGTTAGCTGAGGTCTCTTTTCTTCACATTACTCCCCCTTAGTTCCATGGGTCGGCATACCCGCCTAGACCCTGCCGGGTTGGCTGGGGGTTGTCCGGGTGGTAGCATTAAGAGTCCAAGTCCGTCTGACGGGAAAGTCCATCCGCATTACCGTTCTGTTTGCCCGGACGGTACTGCAGTGTAAAATTGTATGGTTGCAACGCTAAACTCCAGCGTAACAACCGGGGATTTTCTCCAGAGACTCGGTTGAGCCAAATGAGGGGGTTGTGATCCGTTAGTAACGTAAAGGCTCGGCCGTAGAGGTAGGGTTGAAGCTTCTTTAAGGCCCATACCAACGCCAAGCATTCCTTTTCTACGGTGGCATAGCTGACCTCCCGAGGTAGTAACTTCCGACTGAGGTATGCCACCGAGTGTTCCATGCCATCTTCCCCCACCTGGCTCAGCACGGCTCCCAGCCCAAACATAGAGGCATCTGTGTGAACGAGAAATGTCTTATTAGGGTCTGGGGCCGCCAATACTGGAGCTTTGCTCAGAGCTGCTTTAAGACTTTGAAACGCTGCTGCACACTCCGGGGACCACAATACCTGCTTGGGTAGGGCTTTTTTGGTTAGATCGGTGAGGGGCTTGGCTAGAGTGCTATACTCGGGGACAAACTTGCGATAGTACCCTGCTGTGCCTAAGAAAGCTAGGACCTGAGTCTTAGTGCGGGGTTGGGGCCAATTTGCTATGGCCTCTATTTTGGCGGGCTCGGGCCGCTGCTTACCCGAACCTACCCGATGCCCCAAATACTGGACTTCTGCCATGCCCACATGGCACTTCTCGGGTTTCAGGGTAAGGCCGGCTTCCTGTAATTTGTTAAATACCAAAGCCAAGTGTCCCAGGTGGGCTTCCCATGTGCCGCTGTAGATGGCGATGTCATCCAAGTAAGCACATGCGAAGTCCTGCATTCCTTCCAGAAGTCGGTCCGCCATCCGTTGAAATGTAGCCGGGGCATTCTTCATCCCAAACGGCATAACCTTAAATTGGTATAGCCCGAATGGGGTGACGAAGGCTGACTTAGGGATGGCAGCCGGGTCTAGGGGAATTTGCCAATAGCCTTTACACAGATCTAGGGTAGTCAGGAAGTGTCCACTAGCCATGCGATCGAGCAATTCGTCGATCCGCGGCATAGGGTAGGCATCCGTGATTGTCCTGTCGTTTAGTTTCCGGTAGTCAATACAGAAGCGAGTGGTGCCGTCTCGCTTTGGTACTAACACTACCGGAGACGCCCAGGGACTTTGGGAAGCCTCAATAACCCCTAGTTCGAGCATTTCCTGGAGTTCCTTCCACATGCTCGTGCGTACTGCTGCTGGTATACGATAGGGCTGTTGTCTCAAGGGGTTTTCCCCCTGGGTCTCTACCCGGTGTACTGCAGCGGACGTGTATCCGGGTAGAGAGGAGAATAGCCCACCGTACTCCTGGAGCAGGTGCTTAGCGTCTGCCTGCTGAGGGGGGTCTAGCTTGTCTCCTAACCCAACTTGTTCTACCGTCCCGGGGTTAGCTGCTAGCAGGTCTGGTAAGGGGAGTCCCTCACTGTCGTCCGTGGATGGGGCGCATATGGCAGCCACATCTTCCGAGCGTCCGTGATAGGGCTTCAACATGTTTACATGAAAGGCCCGTCTTACTCTTTCATCCGAACATTTGGCCACGATATACGTGGTGTCACTAATCTTCTCTACTATTTTAAATAGCCCCTGCCAGGCTGCCTGGAGCTTGTTCTTTTTGGATGGTCTGAGGGCTAACACCCTTTGCCCTATTTCCAGGTTCCTATCTCTTGCCCCGTGGTCATACCATTGTTTCTGGCGCTTCTGGGCCGCCCGCAAGTTCTCCCGAACGGACTCGGTGAGAGCTTGCAGGCGGTCCCGAAACTCCAGCACGTATGGCAGGACTGGGACTCCCTCCTCTCCTGTGTTGCCCTCCCAGTGCTCTCGTATGAGGTCCAGGGGTCCCCGAACTTTTCTCCCGTAGAGGAGTTCGAAGGGGGAGAACCCAGTGGACGCCTGAGGCACTTCCCGGTAGGCAAACAGGAGGTGAGGTAGAAACTTCTCCCATTGACCGTAGGACTCTGTGAACGCTGTGAGCATTTGCTTAAGCGTGCCGTTAAATCGTTCGCAGAGACCATTGGTCTGTGGGTGATAGGGGGAGCTGAATAAGGGTTTAACCCCGCAGCTCTGCCACAACTGTTGCGTTACAGTTGCCGTGAACTGGGTCCCTTGGTCGGAAAGTATTTCCCGGGGGAACCCTACTCGGGAAAAGATCTTAACTAGGGCCTCTGCCACCGTCTCCGCCTCAATGTTGGAGAGCGCCACCGCCTCAGGGTATCTGGTGGCATAGTCCACCACCGTGAGTATGTAGCGCTTTCCGGAGGAGCTGGGTTTGCTGAGAGGCCCCACCAGGTCTACTGCTACCCGGTAGAATGGCTCGTCAATTATAGGTAGGGGTCTTAATTTGGCCCTAGGGTGATCCCCCCTTTTCCCTATTCGTTGACAGGTATCACAGGTTCTACAGTAAGACTGCACATCGGTGGATATCCCTGGCCAGAAGAACGTCTGGGTAAGGCGGTCCTTAGTCTTCTTGATACCCAGATGTCCGGCTAGCGGGATATCATGGCTGAGCCTTGGAAGCTCCGCCCTGTATTTCCGGGGTACTATCAGCTGCCTTTTTATCACTTGTGCTGCCCCCCTCCCCACTCCCCCGGTAACCCTATACAGCAACCCCTTATCCCATTGGAATCCCTCGTGGTTATTCCCTTCTCTGGGTGTCCCTACTGCCTTCCTGTAACCGGCTAAGGTGGGGTCTGTTTGTTGGGTTTGGCCAAAGTCTTGGGGGGTACCCCAGAATGGGATAGGGTTAGGGGCGACTACGGGGTTTTCAGTTCCTACCTGTGGTTCCTCGGAGTGTGTTGGTCCAGCTCGGCGGGCTTGCGCCCTAGTGGTCACTGCGCAGGCTCCAGCAGGTTCGGATTGTACCAGTTTTGAAGTTAGGCACCCTAAATCATTCCCCAACAAAACGTCTGCTGGTAGTCCCGCCATAATGCCTACTTCCATCGGCCTGTCACCATGGGCCCAATTTAGCTGTACCCGAGCAGTGGTATCTTGTGGATGGCACCCCCGGCCACTCGTACTGCTACAGTCTTGTTGGTGCGGGCCTTGGCAGCTACGGTGTGTGGTTGTACCAGTGTAAGGGTGGCGCCCGTGTCTCGGAGCCCCTCTGCTTCTTGACCGTCTACGGTGACCAACTGTCGGTGGTGGACTCGATTGTCTATTTCAGCTTGGGCTAGGTCGACCTCATGTAGGACAGCCCACTGTTCGGAGTCGGGTGCTGGCTCGCCCACCTGGGTGTGCTGATAGTGGTGAGCGGCCGCCCTCGGGGTTTGTGGGGGCCGTTCCCAGCTGGTTCGGCTC
Source organism: Pelobates fuscus (assembly GCF_036172605.1). NCBI lineage: Eukaryota > Metazoa > Chordata > Amphibia > Anura > Pelobatidae > Pelobates > Pelobates fuscus. The sequence continues at coordinate 132,875,357 of NC_086321.1, forward strand.
CGCTGAGGGCAATGGATCTTGAAGTGCCCGGGCTGATTGCACTGGTGACATACCGGTGGAGGTTTCCGGACAAAACCCGGCTGGGGTGTGGGTGGTCTGGGGTTGGTCACAGGTCCTGGTGGTGGAGCACTGGACCTTACCAGAAGACGGTTCCCACCAGCTTCCTCCTTTCGGCCTTCATGATGCTCGTCCACCAGCTTGGCTGCGGCTTCGATGGTAGCCGGCTTTCGGTCTCTGACCCAATCCCTGGTGTCTGTCGGGGTGTGCTCAAAAAAATGTTCAAGTAAGAAGAGCTGTAGTACCTCTTCCAATGTGGTGGCTAGGCAGCCTTGTATCCAGTTTTGGGCTGCTCGATACAGCCTAAAAGCCCACTCAGTGTAGGAGTCTCGGCCCCCTTTCCGTAAGGCCCGAAATTTCTTTCTGTAAGTCTCTGGGGTCACGGCATATCTAGCTAGCAGAATTTCCTTTACCTTGGCATAGTCATGTATGGCTGTGTCAGGAACTGCTCTGTAGGCCTCGGCTGCACGGCCCGTGAGCTTGCTGCTTAAGATCGATGCCCATTGCTCTGATTCCAGACCCTCCAAAGCGCATTGACGTTCGAAATCCTGTAGATATGCGTCAATCTCTGTTTCTCCGTCCGCAAAGCTTTTAAATGCAGCATAGTTAATTTTTCTCCGCTGCCCTCCATTTATAGATCCTGTTAGTGATGCATTGTCTGCTTGGTTCAAGCTGGCCTGTAGGGCACTGCGTTCTGCATTCACTTGTGCCAGGATTTGCGTTATCGCCTCCGGTGGTGGGTTCGGCCCATATAAATTTAGCCTCCACATCACCTTCCGCTGGAACTCCGCTTCCTCTCGGCTGACGTCCGTCACGCTGCTGGTTTGGTCGCCCTCCATTAGTTCTGCTATGAGGGTAGCTTTTCTCTTGTTGCTTGCCACCTGGCCTCGGGCTTCCAGTAGATCTTGTAGCGTCGTCTTTTTTAGTTTCTCGTACTGCTGGGCCATTCATCAGTTGTCTTTCTGCGTTCCATTCAATCCCGTCGCTTGCCACCAGTTGTTAAGACCTGCAGGGGAGATGGTGCTGCGGTCCCTTGTTCCTTGTTCAGATGCGGAGTATAAGTGATCATAGCTCCAGCAGGGGGTAGAGATGAATACAGCTTCACGACAATCCTTCCCAGTAGTAAGAGTATCCTTTCCCCAAACATGAGCCAAGACTTCATGAAGGGTGTAACAGAACTAAAGCTTTATTGAAACAGGCTGGCTTTTATGGGGATCCTCATGCAAGAGGACCTCCCAAAACAAACAAACATATCACCAATCACTGTACAGTATTTTCTTACTACACGCCCCTTCCTCTGCCTGGAAGATAGTGAGATAAGTTAAAGGTTAAATCAATTATCTCCAGGCAGAGGGCACACATTTTACCCCAACATTGGAACACCCCTTTCCCCACAAGGTATCCCCACAAAATACATATCCCCTGATAGCCCCGATCTGGGAGGCAAACATATCCAAATTTCACCCAGATCGGTTCAGGGGTTCTTAAAAAGTGTGGAAGTCTTAGTTTACCGACCACACACGAGGCTCCTGCCCAAAACAGTTCCACGAATTCAGTGTGTGGGGTCGGTCAATTGGGGAAAAAGGCGAAAGCGGTCAAAAGTACCGAAAATACCCTCCTGGCTCATAGGAGCGATTGTTCCCCTGGTTCATACGGATATAACTACCGAATGCCGCTCTTCTGGGTGTTCGGCAAGTGGGAGAACCGACCGGGTGCATTGAGTGTGTGTACGGAGTGCATTGAGTGTGTGTAAGGAATGCATTGTGTGTTTATGTGTGTGTAAGGATTGCATGATTGTGTGATTGTGTGTGTGTGCACGGGGTGCATTGAGTGTGTGTAAGGATGAATTGTGTGTTTCTGTGTGTGTAAGGGTGGCATGATTGTGTGATTGTGTGTGTGTGTGATGGATGTCAATCTCTCTCCCTCGTCACTCTCTTTCTCCCCCTCCCTCCCTCTCTCCCCCCCCTGTTTCTTTCCCCCCTCCCTCCCTGTTTCTTTCTCCCCCCTCCCTGTTTCTTTATCCCCCCTCCCTCCCTGTTTCTTTATCACCCCTCCCTCCCTGTTTCTTTATCCCCCCTCCCTGTTTCTTTCTCCCCCCCTTCCTGTTTCTTTATCCCCCCTCCCTCCCTGTTTCTTTCTCCCCCCCTCCCTGTTTCTTTATCCCCCCCTCCCTCCCTGTTTCTTTATCCCCCCTCCCTCCCTGTTTCTTTATCCCCCCTCCCTCCCTGTTTCTTTATCCCCCCCTCCCTCCCTGTTTCTTTATCCCCCCTCCCTCCCTGTTTCTTTATCCCCCCTCCCTCCCTGTTTCTTTATCCCCCCCTCCCTCCCTGTTTCTTTATCCCCCCTCCCTCCCTGTTTCTTTATCCCTCCCCTCCCTCCCTGTTTCTTTATCCCCCCTCCCTCCCTGTTTCGTTATCCCCCCGTCCCTCCCTGTTTCTTTATCCCCCCTCCCTCCCTGTTTCTTTCTTCCCCCTCCCCTACCTCTGTTGTAGCGTGGCCGAGCTCTGTACTGTCCGCAGGTACAGGGAGCTTTTGTTTCCTGTACCCGGCGGACTAACGGGAAGTGCACACTCAGTGTTCACTTCCTTTTAGTCCGGCCGGGTACAGGAGACAGATGCTCCCTGTACCGGCGGACTATACAAGGCTCGGCCACGCTACAGTGAGGGAGTGACAGGAGGGAGCGCTGAGCGCTTCCCTCCTGTCAGCCCCTCTCCTCTGGCTGCGCTCTGGCGGTGCACCCTCATGGACGCACCAGCCCGGGCAGAGCTGCAGCCGTCTGAGGCTCTCTGCAGAGCGCTCCGGCGGCTGCAGCAAAAGGGGGGCCGGCGGAGCTGGGGGGGATTTCCCCATTACCTGTCCCCCCCGCATGATTTGCTGGGGGGGATGCGTCCCCCCCGGTTCCTACGCCCATGTATTTGGGTACAGTATATGTGTGTGTTTATCTAATAAAATGTGGTTACTTTTTATTGGGTGTGCTCCTTATTCATTCCTCCTTTTTTAATTTATAGACTCTAGTGGGAACTGAGTCATTGAGTGAGCACCCTGGTCTTATTGTGTTCTGGTTATATTTACGTTTCTTTAAGTCTTTTTTCCTGTTTTCATGGTGTGCCCTTCTTGTTAATTAGATTTGTAAAATCAAATAAAGGATAAATTAGTAGGTCATTGTAAGTCACCCAAAGTCGGATGCAATCTATTCTTTAATTATTGTGGTAAAATATTGAAAGGGATGCTTCACTTAATCTATAGCATGTCCCAGTACACCTCGATACCGCGACCATTTTTTTTCTGCATAGAAGGGGTCTACCATACCAGAAAAAAGGAACACCTTAACCATCACAAAAGAGGGGGATAGTTTAAATACCTCCCTATATGACAGCAGAATACTAATCTATGGTCTTTTTTAGTGGATATACACAATCTGCAATCCTTTCAAAGCTCATACAGGTGTGAAAAACACAAACAAAACAAAAAAATAGATATAGCCAGCAGTTTGGGCAGAATATGATAAAATGGTTAAATAACAAGTGTGAAAATGCTCTTACTTGAATACTCTGTGGGTTCTATTTTCTAGAAATGTAGCAGTTTTGGATATTGTGACTTCCATTAAAGTGTGTGGGTACCGATGTTAAAAACTTTAGCGCTGAGTAACAGTTATGCAATAATGACATTTATTAAAAGTCATATTTAATTAGTTATGCCAGCATAACTATACAGAACTCTCTGCATAAGTTGAAAAACTCTCATAGAGATGCACAGAACATTCAACAGGGATGCCTATTTGTTAGATAAACACAGCAACATATGCATGTAAATAGGAAATATTTAGGCCAAAAATCCTACACCTGCCTTAGTAGGGGCAAAAGGCTGCTGTAGGAAAGAAACGTTAGCTAAATGTTTTGGTGTAGCAGATGTCAGACATTTGGTTTATTCACCAAACAGCGATTTAGAAGAACACCTAATAAAATTAAAGTAAGGGTGGAAAATGAATGTATGGTTTGACAGTTTGACTTTGAAGAGGCGAACTCACAACACTTTAAACTGGCGTATCTAATTGCGCCTCGAGTTTGAAGGCTTTACGCCAGGAATTCTTTTATGCTGCAGATGTCAAGTTTCATTCGTATTTCTCACAGCGAGTTGGACTAATAAATCTTACGCATCTTTTGGGGGAAAAGACCATGTGTAACACTTTTTATTTTTCTCGCACAAAGCGAAACAATTTTAGCAATGTTTACCTTGAAAACACTTAATGTAAAATTTGTCCTATAAATGGAATCCTAAACATTGGATATTTTATCCATCATTACTAATAGCGAATAAATATTCAGTGATTTTTGTTTAGTTGCATTACATGCGTAGAATCTTTTAATATTTAATTCACACTGAATGTTCTATTATATATTCGTATCAGAACAGAAAGCCCTGCCTGCCCGGAAAAAACAAAAAACAATAAAACACTATAAATTATATGAGTACATTTAAAGATATAACATTTAGCTAGAATGAACATATAGCAAATGTGGCAAAACGATCTTGTTCACAAACACGTGGAATCTTGAAAATGACGTGTTCATGAAGGATTTAGTTTAACACAACCTGACTGTTCTATGATCACATTACATCTTTATATATGTCACAAAGAGCAAGGGTGCTTTGTACTAAAATATGAAATCCAGACTATACATCTATGCAATCATATTTCTATTGTCTGAATAATTTCCTCTAGTGAGATATAAAATAAGACGAATGTAGTTATTTAAATAATCAGATGTATTTAATATCAATTCGTATGATTAGGTACATTTGTTTCTGGTTAAGTGATAATTATAAAATATATACATTTTAATAAGAAAAAAAAGATAGAGAGAGTGTGTCAGATTGCTGAAACAAGATGGGGGTAACCCCTACTGAATAACAACTAAAGAGAAAGAAACACAAGTATACCTGGAGGGTACACAAAATTCGAATAGTACACCTGCAGGTTACTAGTATAAAATTAGCAATCCATAAAGAGTAAAATGTAACTTTTAATAATCAATTTAAAAGCAAACAAATATATATAATAACTGTATGGGCAGAAATAGATAATAAGAGGAGAAAGGAAGAACGGTAGAGATCTTCGTCAAAAGAATGCCATATAAATCAAGTAGTGGCACAGGTTGTAAGGGAATTAAAGGAGTTAAATTAAAGTCTGTGCAAAGAAGCCCAGCGTTACCACCCCATTGCTATAACCCAATATCACCATACTGACGGAATCCCCAACTCCTCTGTATTGAACAACAATAGTCTGACGTAAGATAGAGATCACTATCTAAACGCCTATACTTCTATCCAAACTAAAATCAAATAGAGTGAAAAAATCTAGAAGAGGGTGGCTGTATATGTATCTACAAATCTCATTTGCAGCATCATCCCTTTCTGTCTCCTTCACCCTCCCCTATGCTAGTCCCGACGCGCGTTTCGCCGAAAATCGGCTCTTCCAAGGGAACCGGATACGGACTTAACCGTCGTTTAAATATCCCGCCCTCTCTCTTGATTGGCTGTGAGTCTTCCCAGAGTGAGAGAGGGGGGTGGAGCCTAGCCTCTTTTACAGTTAACCCTAGGTGGTCCGGAATACTGTGAAAGAGGATAGGTAGTTTGCATATTCAAATATGCACATTCCTATAGAATGTTAATATGTTGTAATGTAATATAGCTCAACTGGTATTCAAACGACGGTTAAAGGACCACTCTAGTGCCAGGAAAACATACTCGTTTTCCTGGCACTAGAGTGCCCTGAGGGTGCCCCCACCCTCAGGGACCCACTCCCGCCGGGCTCTGGGGGGAGGAAGGGGTTAAACTTACCTCTTTCTCCAGCGCCGGGCGGGGAGCTCTACTCCTCCTCTCCTTCTTCCTTGCGACGTCATCGGCTGAATGCGCATGCGCGGCAGGAGCCGCGCTCGCATTCAGCCGGTCGCATAGGAAAGCATTTACAATGCTTTCCTATGGACGCTTGCGTGCTCTCACTGTGATTTTCACAGTGAGAATCCCGCAAGCGCCTCTAGCGGCTGTCAATGAGACAGCCACTAGAGGTTTTGGAGGCTGGATTAACCCTCAGTATAAACATAGCAGTTTCTCTGAAACTGCTATGTTTATAAAAAAAAAAAGGGTTAATCCTAGAGGGACCTGGCACCCAGACCACTTCATTAAGCTGAAGTGGTCTGGGTGCCTAGAGTGGTCCTTTAAGTCCGTACCTGGTTCCCTTGGAAGAGCCGATTTTCGGCGAAACGCGTGTTGGGACTAGCATAGGGGAGGGTGAAGGAGACAGAAAGGGATGATGCTGCAAATGCAATTTGTAGATACATATACAACCACCCTCTTCTAGATTTTTTCACTCTATTTGGTTTTAGTTTGGATAGAAGTATAGGCGTTTAGATAGTGATCTCTATCTTACGTCAGACTATTGTTGTTCAATATAGAGGAGTTGGGGATTCCGTCAGTATGGTGATATTGGGTTATAGCAATGGGGTGGTAACGCTGGGCTTCTTTGCACAGACTTTAATTTAACTCCTTTAATTCCCTTACAACCTGTGCCACTACTTGATTTATATGGCATTCTTTTGACGAAGATCTCTACCGTTCTTCCATTCTCCTCTTATTATCTATTTCTGTCCATACAGTTATTATATTTATTTGTTTGCTTTTAAATTGATTATTAAAAGTTAAATTTTACTCTTTATGGATTGCTAATATTATACTAGTAACCTGCAGGTGTACTATTCGAATTTTGTGTACCCTCCAGGTATACTTGTATTTCTTTCTCTCTAGTTGTTATAAAATATATAGCACATTGACAATTTTAGCGACCGTCTTATATATACAACTGTACACATTTTGACAGTCGTGACCGGGAAGAATAGGTGAATGTGCCGTATTTACTTGAATCTAATGAATAATTGAATCTAATGCGCACCTCAGTTTTTGAAACCTGGAAGCTGAAAAATGTTTTTGCTGGCGAATGTAATGTGCATTTATACGCAAGATATTACTATGCAACATTTTGCTACAATGATAATGTTTATTGCCATATACCATAATTACATTGATGGTATTTTAATTTTAGTGTTACGTGTTGTCTATTCTTTCTTGAGCCCATTTTCAGGAACGAAATATGCCATCATGAATTCCCCAGTTTTAATTTGCCTGTATGAATTCGCTGGCATGCAATTTGTCGGAAAATGTTGAATCTAATGCGCAATTCAATTTTGGAAACTTTATTTTCAAAAAAAGGTGCGCATTAGATTTGAGTAAAGACGGTACATAAGTAAGTACAATATATATATAAAAATTGAAGCAGCAGTATAAACCAGCATTCTAATGACTGGATGGAATATTGGGAAAGTAACATAGCCACCACTTCTATTAACCATGAAGTTTAATTTGTTCAGTGACTAATTCTATCCAGTAATGTTTTTTTATTTACTCAAGTATATCCACAATACACCACAATACAAGTATCATCTCCCCACCATTAATGTACTTTAGAGTGTTCAGTTATCATTTGTCATAGAACATCTATTAAAGTTAGCCCCCTCCCCCATTTCTTATTATCCTTGCCAATGTTCACAATTAATTAAGTTTTTAATCTTATTTAATCTACCCTCTGCATATTAACCAGTCATAAATGGTTCCCACTCATAACCCACCCAGCTCCAGTCTATATACAAACATCATACCATTTTATTAAGGTTGAATTGCCTAATATAAATGTCGATCATAAAGCTCAGCCACCGTCATTAGAAACCCCAATCTCCCTTGATATCAAAAGCTCTATTGAAATATGATCAAAGCTAATCAAAGCTTCTCCACATGCAAATGTAATCAGAAAAAAATTCAAAACTGACAATACCCTTTCACTTTTGAACACAAAAGTATTTGTTGTCTAAATGTTTATGCCTTTGAAACATTGTAAGAGTTAAACCTCTTTTGACAATCCCAAGTGTTAGTTGGAGTTATTTATAATGTCAGTTGCATACTAATCACCCCCAGGATTGTACTGCATTTAGTAATGTACTGCAGGGTTCTGTAAACAGCAGATTTAGTGACAGATGATGAAGGGGGTTTGTGAGAAGTTTTAATCAGCATGCCAAATCTTCAGTTTGTAGCTCATAATTCATACAGAACATTTTTTAATCACGCACAAACATAGGTCACAAACATTAATTTTGATTTCACTGACATGGCTGCGGGAGACCAGGATGTGCATTTTGTACAATGGAATATTGCCACATTGCTTTGCAAGACATGTTTAATGTCTATCTATAGAAAGCATATGGACACAATGTCCTCTAGCCATAAAACTACAATTGTATCACATTATGAAATGCAAAATCAGTGAATTTAAAGATTTTTACTAATGATATCTTCTCAGATACCATTATTTGTCAGCTTCTATGTAGAGCCGTGTGCAACTTGGTCGAGTATAACAATTTATTTTTAAAGTGTCAGAAAGTTTTGGGGTAAGGATTCGGATTGGGGAGATTCTTGGTTGGTCTACGAGGTAGAAGGTATTTGGACTCAGGCTCAGTCATTTCTCTCTGTTACACTGAACCTGAGAGAGAAATATACCCTAATATCTGTTGAATTTATTTGATTGTGTGGTTAATTGAAAACAACTCAGTTTTTTTTTTTTTTTTTTTTCTCCCCTCCCCCCGTCCTTCCAGTTACCCACACCACCACGGCGGCCCAACACAGCTCGCCCATAAGTTCTAAATAGAACTTAGTGATTGCCTTGATAAGGCAACCAAGTATGTACAGAAGACAGTCCCTTATAATTAGAGACTCCAGTATAAAAGTTAGTATGAATGTGTGTGATTGGTGTAAGAATATGAATGGTGTATTGCTACGAGTTTATAGAATCTTCCGGAAAAAAAAAAGGCATAGAGTCAATGAACCAGAATAGAATATGGTAAGATTTGCTACGATTAATATACAGGGCTTAAATATCCCACACAAGAGAGTGGCCTTCAGAGAGTATTTAATGACAGAGAAAATACAAGTATTTTTGATACAAGAGACGCATTGGTTATCAGGAGACAGTATTGGGTGGCTTGGCAATAACTTCCCTTTAATAGTATCCGCCTCTAAGAAGGAGGAAAAAAAAGCTGGTGTGGCTATAGGTTTTTCCAAAACACTTCAAGTAGAAATCAAACATAAGGACATCGATATAGAGGGTAGATATATAGTATTGATTTGTGAAATTAATGGGGAATTATATACAGTGATTAATGTATACTTACCGAATGTAAATCCGATGAGAGTGTTCTCTCACATATTAGAAAGAGCGGATAGAGTAGCCATGGGCTGTGTGATAATAGGGGGAGATTTTAACTGTGTTTTTGATTTTGAGTTGGACAAATCTAATATTAACAAGATTTGTGTGGATAAAAATGCCTTGAGAAACGCCAGTTCCTTTCAGAATATAATTTATAAAAATAATCTCTATGATATTTGGAGGGTCAAGAACCCGCTCGCAAAGGAGTTTACATTCTATTCTTGGCCGCATAATACCCATTCAAGAATTGATTTTTTCCTAGGAGACCCAAAAATAATAGATAAAGTAATAGACATACGTATAAATATAATGATTTGGTCAGATCATAATAGCGTCATAATGGATATAAAGGACGGGACACGCCCCTATCCTAGAACTACTTGGAAACTAGATGATTCAATACTATATAATAATGAACACCTAAATTTATTAAAATCAGGGTCACAACAGTTTCTAGAAGATAACAGACCTGAAGACACCTCAGAATTAAATAACTGGTGTGCATACAAAGCCTTTATTAGGGGACAATGTATAAATATTAAGAGTAGAGTAAGGAAGAAAGACGGACCGGGTTTATCTGAATTATATATTCAGCTGTACAAAGTCTTTAGAGAACACAAATTAAATCCAGATAAAGAAGGACAAGTAAGGATCAATAACCTTAAACAAACTATTAAGAAAAAAATAATAGCAAATATCGAAAAGAAAATGATTAAATTAAAAATTAGATATTACTACCGACAAAACAAAGCAGATAAAATCTTATCAAATCAACTGAAAAAGAGAACGGCAGAAAACCGCATAGATAAAATGGCATATGAAGGAAATATATATAGAGCCCCAAACGAAATCGGAGAGATCTTTAATAATTTCTATGGATCACTCTATAATTTACCAGGCAGATCTACGGAGGAATCCATAGACAGCTATATAAAAGATCTTGAACTACCAAAAATATCACAAGATCAGCTAGACTCAATAAACAAAGACATCTCAAAAGAAGATGTAATTGAGGCAATAAACAACTTGGCGAACTATAAAACCCCAGGACCTGATGGTTTTAGTAATAAGTTTTTTAAGTTAATGAAAGATGTAATTGTTGAGCCACTAACAAGATCATTTAATGAAGCCGTAAAAGTAGGAGCATTCCCACAAGAGACTCTAAGAGCCAACATCTTACCAATTCTGAAACCAGGTAAAATAGCAACAGATGTCAAAAGCTACAGACCGATCTCACTGATAAATGTAGATGTTAAGATCTTTGCTTCAATCATTGCAAAAAGATTAAAAACAGTTCTGCCTGAAATTATCAACTCTGATCAGGTTGGATTTGTTCCTGGCAGAAATTCAGGAAACAATGTCAGAAGGCTATTAGACTCAATGGACCTGTCTGATAAGACATGCAATCCCCTCCTGATCCTGTCATTAGACGCAGAAAAAGCGTTTGACAGGGTCAGTTGGGGATTCATGTTTAAAGCGCTGAAGGCCTTTAATATAAAAGGATGGGTCAATGAAGCGATAGGTTCCTTGTACAAGAAACCAATGGCAAGATCCATAGGCCAAAACATTTGTGCAAACTGGTTTAGTCTGGAAAACGGCACAAGGCAAGGGTGCCCCTTGTCACCAATTTTGTATGTCATAACAGTAGAAATTTTTGCTTCAAAAATCAGACAAAATTTACTAATCAAGGGTCTACCAATCCCTAAAGGGGACCTAAAGATCTCTCTATACGCGGATGACACTCTATTGTATATTGTCGACCCAGAAAAATCCCTCCCACATGTCATAACAGAAATAGAACAGTATAGCACAGTATCTAATTATAAATTGAATCTCTCTAAATCTACTGCAATGTATAGGAATGTGTCATCGGATAAGATAACCAAACTACAAAATGAATATAACTTCGCCCAACCAGAAGAATTTACTTATTTGGGGATAAGAATAAATAAAAAATTAGAAAGAATCATGGAATCTAATTTTATCCATCTTTTGAAAAACACTAATAGAGATTTAAAGGAATGGCGTCAGGCAGAGATATCATGGTGGGGCAGAGTGAATACCTTGAGGTACTATGTGCTCCCTAAGTGGATTTACCTATTTAGGATGCTACCACTATCTATCCCTAAACCTTGGATAAAAATGATTAAATCTTCTTTTGCTAATTTTGTGTGGAGGGGAAAAAAACCCAGAATCAAATTAAAAACAATGAGCTGTAATATAGACAAAGGGGGACTAGGTTTCCCAGACATGGAAAAATTCTATGAAGCAGGAATAATCTATCACATTGCAATGTTACAAAGGGAGATATATCAAAAGGAGGCCTGGGGGAGGATAGAATTAGAAGTATGTCAATCTAAAAACGTATCTAATATCATATGGAACAATAAAGCATACGACTATTCGCTTTCATTCGTTCTAAATCAAATTATCCCTACATGGGAAAAAATAAAGAAGAAAGCAGATATTAGTAATAAGATTCTGGGGTTCCAAAATATAGAGAGTCTGGAAATAGACATAAGTAATATCTCTTTAAAAACATGGAGAGAAGTAAATATTGGGAAGGTAGAAGACTTAATGCAGAATGGTGAATTAAAAACTTTCGAGACATTGACAAGGTTATTTCCCCTCCCAGACAGAGAGGTTTTCTCTTATCTAAGAGTTAGGAATTATATGAAGCATAAAACTTTTTTAAACAGCGGAGATACATACAATGTCTTAAAAGGGATATTCTCTCAAAAAGAGTGTAAAAACCTTTTCGCTAAATGTACAAAAGTATGTGATACAATACAAACAGAGAACCGCCCCACGGCAATAAAAAGCTGGGAAAAAACTCTGAAATGCACTATTGAACTAGAAGAATGGTACGATGCTATATCAAAAACAAATAAATATGTACACTGTCTCTCTCTGTTGGAAACTCACTTTAAAGTGATTAATGTGACGAAGTGCCCTTCGCCACTTTGTCCTGGAGAGGCCTGCTTGCCTGCCTCCTCCCCTGCGACTATGGTCCTGGACTATATTGCACTGTAAACCCTGAATTCAGGCATATAGACTTGTATTAGACTGTCTTTTTCCCTTTATCTATGCTGTAGGTTTGGACTACTAAAATAACCTAACAGCCAGGAGATTTAGGCGAATATATTGCATAAGAACCACATTACTGGAGAATACAGCCGTTCGCATGATTTCATGCGAATTCCCTGTGCTCTGAATAGGTGGCCGCCATTTCGGGACTTTTCCACGTGTTCGCGGCCATCTTGCGTGCGAACAGCGGTGTTTGCCTGTGAACGCATGGAACTGAAATCGGCAGCGCAAACAGGCGAATACCGCTAAGACCTCCAGACATCCAGAACTTCGCACGGAAACTACCGAACGACCGGCCGTTCGGTAGTTATACTTAACTTAGTATGGGGATTCTAGCGAACACAAAGATGCGAATGGATGGCAAGAATTTCGTCTATTTTACCGTGCGAACGGAGACCGACCGCAAGGCCAAAACTCATGGAACTATTTTCGGCTAGTTGGTCTGTGCGGTCGGTCAAAACTTTGGAGCCCTGTATCTCCCGAACCATCCATCCGAATGGGCTGATTTTTGGACAGACTGTTCCCCTGAACAAGGGCTATTTGGGGATACCAGATTTAAAGCTGTACCCCCTGTTTTTGGGGTACATCCAGAAACTGGGTAAAATAATGTATGTTTTAATTGGGTTATGTGCTTATCTGAGGGGAGGAGACGTGGGGGTGTTACCATGCATGTGATTGGTCAATTTCATCCTCCCCCTGGGAGTGTCCTGTATGTACCTGATCCTAATAAAAAGCAGGCTGGGTGTTCCAGTCCTCAGACCTCTTCTGACCCTCAATACGTAGCCTTGTCTCGTTATTGGAGGGAACTGCTATATCACACTGGGGATTGCTATGCTCTGCATATTCCCCTGAGCTCTCAATCACTTAGCTCTTTTAAGAGCTTGTTCCTGTTACGCTCTCCTGGAGGAGAGGTCTTCCCCACACGGTCCTGGAGGACAGAAGCCGATCCAGGGTGGAAGGAAGACGGCGCGGCTCCAGTTAAGCTACGGCGGTTGTGGAGTCTGCGGTGGTTGTGGTGTCGTCTGCAGTGCTTGGAGTCCTCTGAGAGCGCTAGGAGCATCCATCAACGGAGGTACCCGGTCGGGGTGCCAGGTGATCCGTTACATTGGTGGCAGCGGTGGGATGGCGTCCTAGTGCGAGGAGAAGCAGCTCAGAGACACGGGTAACGTTTGGAGTTACAATTGAGGGCAACGCTAGCCATTGGGCAGCGCCCCTGGCTACAACAGGATGGCTTCCCTAGGGCGAGGAACAGCATCCTGGGAACACCCAGCAAAACTGGACTATTGGTATAGTCACGTACAGTTTGACGCTATGCTGAAGCGGCGGTTGGATATCTACGGGTCCCTTCTAACCGAGGAAATGGTACCAAGAATAAGGAGAGAACTGGCGGAGTATCTGCAGATGGAAGCCGAATATCGGGCAGTGAGGGCAAAGTATTCCGTCCCTGCGCCCCAACAACAGCGTGAGTTACAGGGGGCCGAAGGGGCCGTCCTTCCCCCCCAGCAGCAGTGTGTCCTACAGAGAGCAGAGACAGTTGGTCCCTCTCTACAGCAACAGGACAATGGTAAGGGAGTGGAGACAGGCGGTCTCCCTCTCCAGCGGCAGTGTGTACCCCAGGGGGCCGAAGGTGCCGTCCTTCCCCCCCAGCAGCCGTGTGTCCTACAGAGAGCAGAGACAGTTGGTCCCTCTCTACAGCAACAGGACCATGGTAAGGGAGTGGAGACAGGCGGTCTCCCTCTCCAGCGGCAGCCTGTGTTTCCAGGAGAGGAGCACAGCACCCCCTCTCCCCAGCGGCAGCTTCCCCCAACAAGGGGAGACACCAATCCTCCAGACGGCGCAGATGGGACCGTGGTCTCTGTGCCTGACCTACAGGGATGCTGGACAGCCCTTCCAGATCCCCAACTACCCTCACCGGGACACCCAGAGGAGGGGGTAAGTACAAATTCCCCTCCCCAGCTAACTCCTAGCGTGGCACCAGGGTTAACGGAGGCGATGCTAACCCCTCCTGACGTCCATGTTCCCTTGACTACTGAGCCGGACTATGGTCTCAGTACCCCAGCGGAAGAGCTGGCAGCTGGACAGAGCGCAGTCGGCCTCTGCCCTACCTTTGTCCCTGGTCCAGAGCCTGATGTCCTGCAGGCTACCCCAGCGGAAGAGCTGGCAGCTGGACAGAGCGCAGTCGGCCTCTGCCCTACCTTTGTCCCTGATCCAGAGCCTGATGTCCTGCAGGCTACCCCAGCAGAAGAGCTGGCATCTGGGCAGAGTGCAGTTGGCCTCTGCCCTTCAAGTACCCTCGGCATGTGGCCTCATTACCCCAGCAAAATACCCAGGTGCAGTAATTGTGTCTTGTGGGTGGGTCACCCTTGTACCTGTTTGTTGTGGGTGGGCTACTCTGGCATTTGTTTATTGTGGGTTGGTGGATCGACTAACGGAGGCACTGACCGACAGAAGGTCAGGTGCCTGGTTAGTCTTCCCCCCAAAGGGGAGATGTGTGACGAAGTGCCCTTCGCCACTTTGTCCTGGAGAGGCCTGCTTGCCTGCCTCCTCCCCTGCGACTATGGTCCTGGACTATATTGCACTGTAAACCCTGAATTCAGGCATATAGACTTGTATTAGACTGTCTTTTTCCCTTTATCTATGCTGTAGGTTTGGACTACTAAAATAACCTAACAGCCAGGAGATTTAGGCGAATATATTGCATAAGAACCACATTACTGGAGAATACAGCCGTTCGCATGATTTCATGCGAATTCCCTGTGCTCTGAATAGGTGGCCGCCATTTCGGGACTTTTCCACGTGTTCGCGGCCATCTTGCGTGCGAACAGCGGTGTTTGCCTGTGAACGCATGGAACTGAAATCGGCAGCGCAAACAGACCGCTAAGACCTCCAGACATCCAGAACTTCGCACGGAAACTACCGAACGACCGGCCGTTCGGTAGTTATACTTAACTTAGTATGGGGATTCTAGCGAACACAAAGATGCGAATGGATGGCAAGAATTTCGTCTATTTTACCGTGCGAACGGAGACCGACCGCAAGGCCAAAACTCATGGAACTATTTTCGGCTAGTTGGTCTGTGCGGTCGGTCAAAACTTTGGAGCCCTGTATCTCCCGAACCATCCATCCGAATGGGCTGATTTTTGGACAGACTGTTCCCCTGAACAAGGGCTATTTGGGGATACCAGATTTAAAGCTGTACCCCCTGTTTTTGGGGTACATCCAGAAACTGGGTAAAATAATGTATGTTTTAATTGGGTTATGTGCTTATCTGAGGGGAGGAGACGTGGGGGTGTTACCATGCATGTGATTGGTCAATTTCATCCTCCCCCTGGGAGTGTCCTGTATGTACCTGATCCTAATAAAAAGCAGGCTGGGTGTTCCAGTCCTCAGACCTCTTCTGACCCTCAATACGTAGCCTTGTCTCGTTATTGGAGGGAACTGCTATATCACACTGGGGATTGCTATGCTCTGCATATTCCCCTGAGCTCTCAATCACTTAGCTCTTTTAAGAGCTTGTTCCTGTTACGCTCTCCTGGAGGAGAGGTCTTCCCCACACGGTCCTGGAGGACAGAAGCCGATCCAGGGTGGAAGGAAGACGGCGCGGCTCCAGTTAAGCTACGGCGGTTGTGGAGTCTGCGGTGGTTGTGGTGTCGTCTGCAGTGCTTGGAGTCCTCTGAGAGCGCTAGGAGCATCCATCAACGGAGGTACCCGGTCGGGGTGCCAGGTGATCCGTTACAATTAATAATTGGTATCTGGTTCCTTCAAAAATATCAAAAATGTTTAATAACAATAATGATCTTTGCTGGAGATGTGGAAAAGAGAAAGGAGATTATCTCCACATTTGGTGGAGGTGTAAAAAAGTAATCACCATATGGTCTATGACAAACTCATTGTTAATCAGTTTAAACGGCGTAGGATTAAAAGTTAATCCAGATATGATGTTACTCCATATAAGGTGGCCCGCTCTTAGTAGAATGAATCAAATTTTGACAACACATGCCTTAATAGCAGCAAAGATCATTATTGCTAGGAATTGGAAAAAGACACAAATATTTACAAAGATTCTGATTATTCAGCAATTAAAATACCAGATCCAAATGGAAATAGGGATGAAAAAAATTAAAAACCAGTATAAAGAACTTGATAAATGGGAAGTATGGCTCAAAAATTTGGAGAAACTAGAGACAGAACTCTCTTGGTAATAAGCTAGAAAAATGAAATATAAGAGGATAGCAAGGGCACAAGAAATAAGAAAGCTGAGAAGAGGAAAAGAGAGAAAGAAAAGGGTAAAGAAAAGGAGAAAGATAGGTAGCAGTACTGTATGGTGTGAATGAGAGTATGAATGAGGTCAAGATGCTGTTTTTCTTTTGTTTTTGGCAGTTTTTTCCTCTTCGTTCTTCCCTCTTTCTCTCGGCTGGTCCCGTCCCCTCTCTAGATAGAAGACCCTTGAAAAAACAATGACAAGTAATACGAAAGGAAGAAGAGAGGGAGGCAGGGAGAGGGAGGAGGAGTAAGAGGGGGAGGGGAGGGAGGGAGAGGATAGGAGAAAATAATAAAAGCTCAACTTGGGTCATGTAGTTAACTGCTGTGTTTATTAAGTAGAGTTGAGCCAGCAAATGTTTATGATGACCAAGATACCCGGCCATATATGAAGATATACCTGAATTACAAAGAGGCGGGTATAGTCTGAAACAAAAGAAAAAAGAAAAAAAAAAAAAAAAAGAAAACAACTCAGTAGGTCAAATAACAATCTTAGTGCAAAGCTAGCCTTTCAAGTGTGCATCCTTCTCCATAGTATCAAATAATTCACATAGATCATTATTATGGCCTAATGGTCTTAAACACTGATTTTGTGATTCTACTTCATTTCTCTATTCACTAATCAATGGTCACAAAAGGTTACAAATAGTGAAATATGATGACAAACAATCCAATAGGGATCCCTATTTAGTTAAGTCACTGGGGAGCATACGACCAAATGGAGCACAGGCCACATTCCATCTGTGTGCCACTATCCATCAAGTGCCAACTTCCATTAAGTGCCCTGAATCCTAGGAGTTTACCAAGGGAGTTCACCAAGGAGGACACAAGGAGGAGAACAGCAGACAGTGCTTCAATCATCATTCTCATTATCATCCACACACTGTTGTGCTTGCTGCATTTCTGTTTTGTGTATTGTGCCTAGCCATATGTGTAGTGTAAGTACTACTTCCTCACTTTATATGCATTATTTGTAACCAATCTAATTTTTGTTTTCATCTCCTTCCCTCCTGTACATGGCTCCAAATTTGACCATGTTAATGTTCCTTGTAACCCTCTTCACACTCCTGTCATATTCCTACCACTACCCTCTTAAGCACCACTCACCACAAACTGAAAATCGAATTCTCATATATAATGATCTTTTTTGTTGCTGTAATTTACCTGCTGAGTGCTGGTGGAGAGTGTTGAAGTCAAGCCCTCCACCCCCACCCCACAAAAGTATAAAACCTTACAATTGTAATACTACCAAAGTAAGATTGTGTCTAAATTCCTATTACTCATGTTACTTGCCCTTGCAAATGATGTAGAGTCTAACCCTGGTTCCCTTACAGATTCCATTCCTAGCCTTCCAGCTAAAAAAGGCCTCTCCTTTGTGCACTGCAATATCCGCAGCTTACTACCACAAATTGATGCACTGCAAGCATGGTGTTCACATTACAAGACCCAAATCATTGTGCTCTCTGAATCGTGGCTAACCGCAAAAATACCTGTCTCTGCAATTGCAATATATGGGTATTCATGCCATAGAAATGACAGAGGAAAAAGAGGAGGAGGCGTTGTAATTTATTTTGACAATTCCAAGTTCACTCCCTTACAAAACATTAGCTCTCCTGGTCCCTTTGATTTCCCGTATCTAGCTCCCCAGTGCATTCCCTTTCTGACATAGCCCATCTCCTCCTGAAACCATAGCTCAAAACCTAAAAAGTGAACTGTTGGTCTTTTAATATTAATTTGCTGAATCATAAAAATAATAGTTATTGCTCTCTGTTTAACCCCTTAAGGACACATGACATGTGTGACATGTCATGATTCCCTTTTATTCCAGAAGTTTGGTCCTTAAGGAGTTAAAGGGACACTATAGTCACCTGAACAACTACAGCTTAATGTATTTGTTCAGGTGAGATCTATAGCTCCCTGCAGGCAATCTAATGTAAACACTGTATTTTCTGAGAAAATACAGTGTTTACATTGATTGATAGGAATACCTCCAGTGGCCATCACTCAGACGGCCACCAGAGGGACTTCCTATCATGTAGGGCACTAAAAAGGCCGTGTACACGTCAGACGTATTAAGATACGTCTGACGTGTGCAGGAGAGAGAAGGCACTGTGTGCACGCCTTCTCTTTCCAGCCTGTCAGAGAGGAGAGGGGGCGGGCAAAGACCTCGAGCTGAGCTGTCAGTCATGTCAGTCATGAATGCCACCCTATGAAGTATGTGCGCATGTGCGGCAAAGCCGCGCATGCGCACAAGGGAGCAATGATGCTTCCAAATGGAAGCGTCTGATTGCTCCCTGCTCGTGCCCCCCTATTTCGTCATTTTGACGAAATAGGGGGCGCGGCTTCACGAGGCTCCCGGCGCTGGAACGAGGTGAGTAAACTACTCTGCCTGGAGAGTCCCTTTAAGACTTTGCAGCTAACACAATTAATCTGCTCCCCAACGTGCATAAATATTAAAAGCCATAACCATACCCTGCTCGATTGGATTCTCTCCACTGCTCCTGATAGAATCCAGGAGGCAGGTGTTCTCCCTAACAGTTTCAGTGATCACTGCTTAGTGTACTGGGTGTGCAAAATAAAGGCTACTAAATCTTCTCCCATGTAAAAATAAAAAAAGTAATCTTGAATCCTTTCTAAATGATATCAAGAACCTCCCATGGCACAGATTAAACCTTGTCCCAGATCTAGAATGTGCATTTGAATTTCAGTCTGGACTATTACAAGTTTGGAATTTGCATGCCCCACTGCGTAAGGTGAGAGTAAAAGGGGCAAATATGAATTGGATCACAGCTGACCTCATTCAAATGTACCAGTTTCGGGATTCATTGTGGTCAAAGTTCAAGCATACTGGCTCTATGAACGACCACTTTGCATACAGACAATGGCGAATAATATGCACAAAACAAACAAAATTGGCCAAGGCCCAATATATCAGTTAAAATCTGAACAATAACATCTCAAACCCTAAATTTGCAAAGACCCAATATAGACAAGTTCAGTTTTAGACCTGTACATATTAGTGTCATTAAGAAACACCTTAATAATCTAAAAATGAAAAAACTGTCTGGACCTGATCAAATCACATCAATGCTGTTGAAGCTCAGTGCGCCGGCAATTGCTAAACCTGTCACAACCCTAATTAACGAATCCTTGGTGTTTGGGTACATCCCCAAACTTTGGAAGACTGCAAGAGTAGTACCTATCCATAAAAGTGGTGACACTATTTTGGTTTCGCCCAATATCATTGCTCCCAGTATTGTTAAAAATCTTAGAAAAATGCATCCATACACAACTATGTGAGTATTACCAACAATCAAACTATCTGACCCCTGATCAATCAGGCTTTCGCCCAAATCACTCAACTACAACTGCCCTCTTAAAAGTTTGCAATGACATCCAAACTGGCATGAACAAGGAGACCTAACTGGAGCTATTTTCTTGATTTTGCAAAGGCCTTTGACACAGTAGACCACGACATTCTACTGCACAAACTAAAAAACTCAGGTATTGGCGATCATCCACTAACCTGGTTTCCATCAAATGTATCGTATCGATCACAATATGTGTCCATTTCTGACAGCAACTCCCTCCCTCTCCCAGTCACGTGTGGTGTTCCCCAAGGTTCTATTCTCGGCCACCTACTATTCACATTATTTATAAATGATCTGCCTAATGTCTGCAAATCCTCAAATGTACACATGTACGCAGACAACACAGTAATCTATGCATGAAAGTCCAATCTACCACAGCTTGTGGCTGTGTTCCAAGATCAGTTCACAGAGGTAGCAAATTGGATCCCAAAAAAACAAACTCTTCCTAAACACTGACAAAACTGTCCCAATGCTCTTTGGAACTATACCTAAATCACACAAATTACAGAATCCCCATCTATGCATCAAAACAAAATCGAAGAGTACACTTACCGCAGTCCACTCTTTTAAATACTTGGGTGTGTTGTTAGACCCCAATCTATCTTTTGGCCTCCACATAGAAAAACTTGCATCAAAACTTTATCCAAAACTAGGTACCCTGTACAGATACAAATCCTGCCTAAGCCCTACAGTAAAGGAAAAGATTGTACAGTAGGGATGTGCATGGGCAAAAAATTCAGTTTGGTTCGGCATTCCGAAATTCAGGACTTCGGCAATTCAGCACTTTTGTTCAGTTCGGTACTTCCGAAACTCGGGACTTAGGCAATTCAGCACTTTGGCAATTCGGCACTTCGGTTCTTCCAAAATTCGGGACCAAGGGTATTCGGCACCTTGGGAATTCGGGACTTCGGGAATTTGAGACTTTGGCAATTCCCTCACCCTATCCCTAACCCTACCCCTAATCCTTATCCTTATCTTACCTCTAACCCTACCCTTAACCCTACCCCTTACCTTTACCATACCTCTAAGCCTACCCCTACCCCTAACCCTTATCCTACCTCTAACCCTACCCCTAAACCTACCCTGAACCCTAGCCCTAACCCTTACCCTACCCCTAATCCTAACCCTCTCTCTAAACCTACCCCTAACCCTTTACCTAACCCTATACTTAACCCTAACCCTGCCCCTAATCCTAACCCTACTAGGGTTAGGGGTAGATCTAAGGTTAGGAGTAGGGTTAGATTCCTGTCATAATTCCTTAATTTTACCTCCCTCTTCTGTTTTGCCACTTTTCAGAAAGCCGAAGCACTTCAGCAATTCTGTTGGGTTCAGAACTTCCAAAATTCGGCACTTCAGCAATTCAGTTTGGTTTGGCACTTCCAAAATTCGGCCCTTCGGTAATTCGACACTTCGGCAATTCAGACATTCGGACGCATCCAAATGTCCGAATTGCCGAAATTCGGCCGAATTTAAATTAAGACCGAAACTAATTGCACTTGTCTATTGTACAGCAAATGCTGATGCCAATCATAGATTTTGGGGATGTAGTATATGCACCTGCACCGCAAACTCAGCTAAATAAGCTTAATACATTGTTTAACTCGTTCTGTCGCTTTGTACTACAATGTAATTACATGACCCACCATTGTGACATGCTAATAGAACTAAGCTGGCTGTCGCTGGAATCCAGACGCACCCTTCATCTTTCCAGCCTTGTGTTTAAGAGCTTTTCTGGGAAGCTACCACCCTACCTTAGCAAAATGCTCTCCCCAGCTGTTCCCACCTCCTATAACCTGTAATTTATTGTATCAATGCAATGTTTTGTGAACCCAGGACATACTTGAAAACTAGAGAAATCTCAATGTATCTTTCCTGGTAAAATATTTTATAAATAAATAAATAAATGCAGAGAGTCCAGGCACACAGATTCTATCATACTGCAGAATGTTTAATGGAATAAGCAGAACATGACTATGTTTTGACTGTTATAGATGGCCTTTCTCAAGTCATAACATAATTGAGTTGCACATACATATAAAAGCATGGTGGGGGATATTTATATGTACAGTATCTCACAAAAGTGAATACACTCCTCACATTTTAGTAAATATTTTATTATATCTTTTCATGTGACAACACTGAAGAATTGATACTCTGCTACAATGTAAAGTAGTAAGTGTACAGCCTGTATAACAGTGTACATTTGCTGTCACCTCAAAATAACTCAACACACAACCATTAATGTCTAAACCGTTTACAACAAAAGTGAGTACACCCCTAAGTGGAAATGTCTAAATTGTGCCCAATTAGCCATTTTCCCTCCCCGGTGTCATGTGACTAGTTAGGGTCTCAGGTGTGAATGGGGAGCAGGTGTGCTAAGTTTTGTGTTATCGCTCTCACACTCTCTCATACTGATCACTGGAAGTTCCACATGGCACCTCATGGCAAAGAACTCTCTGAGGATCTGAAAAAATGAATTGTTGCTCTACATAAATATTTACAAACATGTGAGGGGTGTACTCACTTTTGTCAGATACTGTATGTGTAATGCAATGATGTTATGGCTTAAGAAAGGCCAGAATTGTGCTTATTCCAATAAATAGCCTGCAGTAAGTTAGAAACTTAAATACCTCATAGGATGTGTGCAGTCTCTACTGCAAACCTATATGATAATATACGATGACTCCACTGAATTTAGAGTAGTTTATGGATGTTTCCAGATAACCAAGATGGCATTATTTCAACTTACTACACACATTAACTTCATGTACCACCTATCCATAATACCAGATGAGCCTGGGAGACAGCATAGTACTTTTTCTGTCACCTCAGTTGCTTTGTGCTGAATTATTATTAAGTAGGGGAGAGAAACTGGAGAGAACACAAGGAGGTACGGAAATAGGGACACCATTGGAAAAAGGGGAAATGGATATATATATATATATATATATATATATATATATATATATATATATATATATGGGGCAAATGGGAAGAAGTTCTTTAGTAGTAAATACGAGTTATCGTATTTATAATGGTATATCATAATAATAAATAAAAAAAATTATATGTCATGAAGGTTGACATTTTTGAGAAGCACCCAAAGGTCCATGAACACAGTTCTTTGCACACTAAATAGCACTCTGGTGAAACCAAAGGTAAATCAAGTTCTCCACGCATTTTTTTGTAAAAAAAAAAAATATATATATATATATTTTTTTGAATCATGTAGAAGAAATCATCTGTCACTACATCTGTTGTTTGCAGATACCTATTTTAAGCCACAAAATGGAACAGAGGCATCTTGGTCATTAATATGCAATGTTCTGTATAAATAATATATAATATTCAGCTCTCAGAACCAGCAGATAGGGGTTTATTTTATTGCATATGTTCTGCAATGCCATGTGGTTACAAACAATGTTTAACTTTTCATCTCTTGCAGTGAAAATGTTTTAAAAATCAATTGAAATGTATCTATTTGTTTTAGACTTCTTACATTATTATTTAAACAGTGCACTTTGTAGGTTTTAGTTCACCTTGTTTGACTGTAGCAATAAAGTCAGAAAATAATTTAGATTTATTCTGAGTCACCTCAAGGTTTTTGAAAGCAGAACAGAAGATTTCTGAGATGATGCGACCTGTGTGATACCGGTTAGCCTGATACTTATATTTGTTTATATTTAAAAAAAATGTCCAAATACAATTTACTCTAAAAGGCTTGATAGTCTTAAAAAAAAAAAAACAACAACAAAAAAAAAAACTAAAAACAGAATTTAGTTATGAAGAAAGGATCATCCATAACCTGATGCACAGATATCAGCTTTTAGAACCACAACAGCAGCTATTAAAATTCTTGTTTTTGTATAGTGGACAAACATCTCAATGGGGCTGGTTATATTTTTAATCTGCTGGTAGTAGCAGATCGACCTCTTATAATACAACTATTAACTATAATGGACAAGCTATATTTGCAGAAGAAATCAATTCAAACATTTTTAAAGAGCAAATAATTGCAAAATATCCCTGTTCCCAGAACCATACAAAACTTCTTCAACCTGTTTAGGTACAAAGTGTGGCATTCATGACTTCAAAGCTATTAGGCATACCTTTTCACATACTGTGCCTTCTCTTTTTGAAATATTAGTGAATTAGTGCAAACATTAATATACTTAATGAGATATAAAAAAATAAAAACAAATAATAGATGGAATAAAAAACTAAACAAAAATCACTAGTGCATTTCTAAACATTCTGTTAGAAAGAGTTAACTACTATATTTCACCAACTGATATTATTAGTAGGATGATTTAATGGATCAAATAATGCTTGGTTCATATTGCTTCCCTTAATTTTCTGATTTCTTTCCCAGGAGTGGTCACATAGCTACATAGCTTTTGTCTGCTGCCAACATAACATGAACCACTGAAGATGTTTGCCAACGGAACTGCTAAAAATAGAACATCGTCTTTTTAATGGTCATTGGAAGATGTTGTTATTTCCCTTCTGCTCGAACAAGCCCGTATCCATGGCAGTAAATGGGTTTCCAAATCAGCCATTGTTCTCATCATAGAAAGCAAGATTACGGGCTCTTTAGTTTCATTCACTGAGATCATATTTCAATGGCATTACCACTCTAATAACAATTTCCAAAGAATGTTGTATCTGCAATTAGATTGGGGGCATGCATTGTGTGTGTCATCTCGCTGGTGCTACTTACCATTTATTCTAAAGTTTTATGGATTATATCATGTTTTAGTGGGGCCTACAGTGCACCCTTTGTCACAACATTTGTTTTTATGGAAACACAGTATTGTAAAAGGTATTGTTAAACAATGGTCGTAAAAAGAAGCAAAATAATATAACTAAAAAGGTAAAATTATAAGCAAAAATTATATTTTTTTTCTTCCCCTTCTAAACAAGCAGTTGCAGACTCACTTTGATGGCCATTAGTCTGGCACAATTTAATGATTTTTCTCATTAATGACTAACAAAATATTTTATATTGTGTATCCCTGAGAAATATACTTAGATTTAGCCAAAATAAAAACTGATGATATTACTGGAACTAAAGTGGCTGGCTAAAAAACAATTAATTTAAACAATAGCGTGCAGTGAAAAAATACCAGTTTGAATACAAAATCTAATCTCTCAACTCTGTGGGAGCGGGTAAAGGGGGCAACCAATAGTGCAAACATTCCTACCAGGCTGCCTGCCAATCTTGTAAAGACAGTCCATTCAGGGCAGACTCTGCAGGGAACACTGTTTCAGTGCTCTCAGCAGAAGTTCATACTTCTGAATTATAATTTAAACTCATACCAGGTTTAAACCATATTCACTTGCTTAGTGTCATCTGACAGCTCTCAGTCAACAAATACTGTTTAAACCTCATATGAGCTGGTATAATAATTTAGAAGTGTGAACGTCTGGTGTATCAGACCAGCTCAGTCTGGAAGGACTGATGATATGTGACACTGCAAACGTATCCTAGTACTTTCACGAAATCTTGATTCAACCAGGTACAGAGTTTAGTGCTGGACTCTGCCCATGGACCCCTGGCACTCATCAATCACTGCAATGTATCTGTTATGGTACCTTGAGTGTCCTTTTAAATGAGTAACTATAATAACAATAATTGATGACACCACAATGTCTCTTCTGGCAATGAGATATAAATATATTAACTAAAGTAAATTCCGTGTCAATGTACACCTTGCAGTAGTAGAGCATTGTTAGTTGTAAGAACTCACTATAAATTAAGACTACAAGATAGTGAGTGCTTTCCATGGCCTGAAATTTCTTATTTTGTTTAATAAAAAACAATTCTAATAATGTTAAATTAACACTTAAACTTAGCTTAAACTTAGCTAAATGCTTGTGAATTAGAGGGAAATATGCACAGTATAGAATGTAGACATAGCACCAGCACAGCCAATCAGTAAATACATTTTGATCATCAGTGACTGATTGTACACACGTGGACATATAACATTACCTAATTTTATTAATTAAAGGATGTGTTTCCCATGCAGAAAATTGAATCAATCATCCAGGTTCAGTATAGCATTAGCAAAACTAACTTAATGATGCCACCTTTCAAACATTTGTCACATTCCCAAACACACAATGAATCACCATTAAAAATAGTTGACATAAAATTGGCAAGTAGTCACACTAAAAGCTTGCTCACTTCACACAAACGTTAGTCATGGCGAAATACAACCTGGTGTATCATTAACTAATATTAAAGTATCCTAGTACGCTCAGGAAATCTTGATTCATTATAAGGGTTCCTAGAGGTGCTTCAGTCTCTAAAGTATGCTCACTCTAGAAATGCCATGTGACATCTTTACTCAGGAGCCAATATTTCTGATACGGAACACTTCCAAAGTGGTTTACTTTTATATTTGAAAGAAGTGGCGTCTGTCAATGTCGGCACAATGTGTCATTCTAGTGTAATCAAAACTTTAGTGCTTCAGTTAATGGAAGCACACCCCATTTATTATTTAAAGAGATAAGAGGCACACTGTTGTAGTTATCTGGATTTGGCTTATTTATTTGGTTTCTGCTATCTAGTATTCTTAGATCTTAATAATCTTCTTGATATTGTGATATTCTATACTCTTTAACCTGACATTTCCCAAGTTTCATCTCTATATATTTCACTTTTCTGGAGATTACTTTTTTTTGTTAATTTCTGTTTTATTGAGGTAAGTATACATCAACCAAGTCCTGCTGAATCTTCAGAGCAGAGACTGGGCCCCTTAAAACAGCATTAACACCCAGCACTCCCAAGCAACCAAGTCCTGCTGAATCTTCAGAGCAGAGACTGGGCCCCTTAAAACAGCATTAACACCCAGCACTCCCAAGCAACCAAGTCCTGCTGAATCTTCAGAGCAGAGACTGGGCCCCTTAAAACAGCATTAACACCCAGCACTCCCAAGC
This sequence comes from Pelobates fuscus, assembly GCF_036172605.1. Lineage (NCBI taxonomy): Eukaryota > Metazoa > Chordata > Amphibia > Anura > Pelobatidae > Pelobates > Pelobates fuscus. Next base: position 132,902,387 of record NC_086321.1, read on the forward strand.
AACCAAGTCCTGCTGAATCTTCAGAGCAGAGACTGGGCCCCTTAAAACAGCATTAACACCCAGCACTCCCAAGCAACCAAGTCCTGCTGAATCTTCAGAGCAGAGACTGGGCCCCTTAAAACAGCATTAACACCCAGCACTCCCAAGCAACCAAGTCCTGCTGAATCTTCAGAGCAGAGACTGGGCCCCTTAAAACAGCATTAACACCCAGCACTCCCAAGCAACCAAGTCCTGCTGAATCTTCAGAGCAGAGACTGGGCCCCTTAAAACAGCATTAACACCCAGCACTCCCAAGCAACCAAGTCCTGCTGAATCTTCAGAGCAGAGACTGGGCCCCTTAAAACAGCATTAACACCCAGCACTCCCAAGCAACCAAGTCCTGCTGAATCTTCAGAGCAGAGACTGGGCCCCTTAAAACAGCATTAACACCCAGCACTCCCAAGCAACCAAGTCCTGCTGAATCTTCAGAGCAGAGGTATCATCTCTGGAAGATCTACTCAAGAATACCTGTATTACTGTTTCCTTTAAACTCTTATTTTAAAATTGTGTTCTATTCCATCTTCCTCCCTATACTATCACTACTTAATTGATACCTATATCTCCCATCCCGATCTTCTGTTCTTGTTTTGCTTAAAGCTGCTGTGATCATGTCATTTTATGTTCATTCTTTAAGACTTTTTGTTAATTGTTTGTTTACCTAGTGTTACTACTCACTGATAATCTTGTAAATTTATGTTCATGGTTTATGACTTTCACCTATCTGATCCTTCCTATCTTTTTATCCCAAATGTTATCTCCTTTTAGTTTTTCATCTCTAATTAATTACCTCAATAGCCCCATGTCTCCCCACCCATAATAGTGTGTTTTATTTCTTTTTTTTTTCTTCTAACCTCAGACCTTATATTTCAGACTGGGCCCCTTAAAACAGCATTAACACCCAGCACTCCCAAGCAACCAAGTCCTGCTGAATCTTCAGAGCAGAGGTATCATCTCTGGAAGATTGCCCACCCACCCCTCCCCACACCATCCCGCCCCATGGTCGACAACTTACTTATAGATAGTGCACATCAGCTGGTTTCCTTAACACACCAATCAAATCACTAAACCTCTCCTCACCTGAATATATTTAACACACTGCATCCTTACATTGGTTTAATCACTCATTGATATTTGTGTGTTTGTATATATGATCTACAAATCTATATAATACACTTTTTCTAATGTTCTCCCTTCTATTTTTCACTTTAACACTAACTTCTCTCATCACTAAAATATCGCTATCCTTTCACTCACCTATCCCTAGCAACACCATAATTATTACTTCAACCTTACTCCCCTCCCCTCTCTATTCAGCCCATGCACTCTACACATACCTTTCCAGCCTATCTCCACCAACTCCTCACAAATCCTCTACATACATACCCTCCTACAAAACTTTCAAATCCTACTCCCACCTTCACTTCCTTTCTATCCTTCTGCTCCTAGCTGCTGGTGATGTCTCTCCTAACCCCGGCCCCCTCGCAACAAACTCAGCACATACTAACCCAAGGATCCACACTAATCTCATACCCATCTCATGTTCCTCTAAATCCTCCTTCAATACTGCCCTCTGGAACGCACGCTCTGTTTGCAATATAACTAAATCCACTGCTGTCCATGACTTCTTCATCTCTCGTTCTATAGATTTACTAGCCATAACAGAAACCTGGCTCTCCCCCTCTGACACTGCCACCCCTGCATCTTTGTCCTTCGGTGGTCTCCAACTTACCCACAACCCAAGAAACTCTGAATGTAAAGGTGGTGGTGTTGGGTTTCTCCTCTCCCCTCACTGCTCTTTTAAACCTCTTCCCACCCCCCCTTCTCTCTCTTTCCCATCATTTGAAATACACTCAATTCGCCTTTTCAAACCCTTCTCTGCTAACATTGCTGTTATTTACCGCCCCCCTGGTTCCCCTCTTCTCTTCCTTGACCACTTTGCTGCCTGGCTACCCTATTTCCTCTCTTCTAACATTCCATCCCTAATTCTCGGGGACTTCAATATTCCTATAAACCCACCTTTGACCTCTGCAGCCACCAAACTACTTTCCATCACTTCCTCCCTCGGGCTATCGCAGTGGGCAGATTCTCCCACCCATGTAGCTGGCAATACCCTTGACCTAATCTTCACTTATGCATGTACAGTATCTAATATCTGCAACACTCCATATCCACTCTCTGATCACCACCTCTTATCATTTGCTCTCACATACCCCCTCACCCAAAAACCTCAGCCTAACCCCCCTCAACTCAGGAGGGACCTTAATTCTCTTGATCTCCAACAGTTGTCATCTGACATTGATTCACAACTGCTGTCCATCCCTTCCCTCTCCTGTCCTTCACAGGCCATCTCCATATATAACTCTACTCTTACATCTGCCTTGAACACTGCAGCGCCACTCCAAACAAGCACCTCAAGGAGGACCCGCCCCCAACCATGGCATACTAAATCAACGCGCTACCTGCAAAGATGCTCCCGTTGTGCTGAACGCTCCTGGAGGAAGTCTCGTACACAATCAGACTTTCTCCATTATAGATTCATATTGTGCTCATACAGTGCAGCCCTTGCCCTTGCCAAACAGTCCTATTTTTCCACTCTCATTAGTTCATGTTCCCGCAACCCCAGGCGTCTCTTTCACACCTTTAATTCTCTTCTTCACCCTGCTGTGGCCACCCCCAAAACAAACCTTACTGCTGATAACTTCGCATGTTACTTCACTGACAAGATTGAACAGCTAAGGAAAGAATTCTCCCCTCCTTGCCTTTCTGTTTCTCAATCACACATAGATCATGCCTTTCCTACCCTTCAGACATTCTCCCCAGCTACTGACCAAGAGGTGGCTGCTCTTCTTTGCTCCTCTCGCCCCACCACTTGCCCGCTCGATCCTGTCCCATCTCACCTTATTAGATCTCTCTCCACTTGTCTCGTGCCTTCTTTAACACACATCTTCAACTGCTCGCTCTCCTCTGGCATCGTCCCTGCTGACCTTAAACATGCCACTGTAGTACCTATACTAAAAAAACCATCCCTCGACCCATCCACCCCCTCTAACTACCGTCCCATATCCCTGCTCCCTTTTTCCTCAAAGCTTCTGGAAAGACTTGTCTTTACCCGTGTGTCTCATTTCCTCAATTCCAACTCTCTCCTTGACCCTCTTCAATCTGGCTTCCGCCCTCTCCACTCTACAGAGACTGCCCTTATCAAAGTTACTAACGACCTAATCGCAGCTAAATCCAAAGGCCACTACTCCATACTAATTCTTCTTGACCTCTCAGCGGCCTTTGACACCGTTGATCATGCTCTCCTTCTTCAAACTCTTCAATCGCTTGGTCTCTGTGACTCTGTCCTCTCATGGTTTTCCTCTTATCTCTCCCAACGCTCATTCAGTGTCTCCTTTTCTAATGATACCTCCTCCCCTTGCCCTGTCTCAGTTGGAGTTCCCCAAGGCTCCGTCCTTGGTCCCCTTCTATTTTCTCTTTATACTGCCTCTCTTGGCAAACTTATTACCTCTTTTGGATTTCACTACCACCTGTACGCTGATGACACCCAACTATATCTCTCCTCCCCGGACCTCTCCCCTGCCGTCCTGCAACGTGTCACTGCTTGCCTTTCTTCCATCTCTGACTGGATGTCCTCCCGCTTTCTGAAACTCAATCTCTCAAAAACTGAGCTCCTTGTCTTTCCTCCTCCTAATACTGATCCTCCTCTTTCGCTCTCCCTCCAAGTTTGTGGTACCAACATCAGTCCATCCTTGCAAGCACGCTGTCTTGGCGTCATACTTGACTCTGGTCTCACCTTTGAGCCTCACATCCAGCATGTTGCCAAATCCTGTAGATGCCATCTTAAAAACATAGCCCGCATCCGCCCCTTTCTTGCACCAGATACTACCAAGGAGCTTGTCCATGCTCTAGTAATTTCCCGCATGGATTATTGTAACCCTCTCCTGATTGGTCTCCCCAATAGCCGTACTGCACCCTTACAGTCCGTAATGAATGCTGCTGCTAGATTGATTTTCCTCTCTAGTCGTTTCTCTCACACCTCACCCCTCTGCCAGTCCTTACATTGGCTTCCTGTATGCTATAGGAGTCAATTCAAGGTACTAACTCACACCTATAAAGCACTGAACAACTCTAGCCCCTCTTATATCTCCTCACAGATCCATAGGTATGTCCCTTCTCGGTCTCTCCGTTCTGCCCGTGACCACCTCCTGTCCGTTGTCCGTACTCGTACGGCCAACTCGCGCTTGCAGGACTTCTCACGGGCGGCTCCCTTCCTATGGAATAGCCTGCCTACCGCCATCAGACTCTCCCCTAGTCTTGCATCTTTTAAGAAGTGCCTTAAAACCCATCTCTTTAGGAAAGCTTATGGCCTCCAAGACTAACCCTTACCTCACATACCTGTCTCTTTCCCTCTCCTAAAGGGCAGCCCACCTTATTTGATTGTAAATTCCTGTCCTAATGTGTTTTACACCCCACCTCCTATAGAATGTAAGCTCGTTTGAGCAGGGTCCTCTTCAACCTATTGTTCCTGTAAGTTTATTTGTAATTGTCCTATTTATAGTTAAATCCCCCTCTCATAATATTGTAAAGCGCTACGGAATCTGTTGGCGCTATATAAATGGCAATAATAAATAAATAAATAAATAAAATAAATCATAGTAAATCGTAGTAAATATAAACAAAGTGTGATCAACAAACATTGAGAGATAAGTCACAGACGTTGAGCAATACCTAATTTTTGTATAGAAATGACAAGTCTAAACTGATAAACGCTATATTGAGAAACAGATAAAACTAACTAGACATGTAAAGATTGATTAAATAGGAATAATTCGTAAAATGTTACAGTAGATGTGCAGAAAAAGAGAAGAAAAAAAAACACTAAAAGCTTGATTCACTGTATAGAAACCCCAGAGGCTTGGGAACACTATAGTAAAATAGTACTACACAAAATTATAGAGTAGGTCGTAAAGGGCAATTTATGGGTGATTTATGGAAGAGGGGAAATTTTTAAAAAAAATTAGGAATATACTCATTTAGCCCAGAAATGAGCTGGATAGTGTTAGGTATTGATAAAGAAAATGTTGAGTAGGTATTGTAGGGCAGTCCAACAAGGTAAGATCCCGCTTAGCCACTGCCCAGAGTGGGGAAAAAGTGTAGGTAATACACGGTGTGACAAACTGCCATTTGCCACTGGGCATTGGAGAGGACTTATTGCTAGCCTCCTGCCCTGCGACTATGGCCCTGCAGTTCAAACCTGTTATTTTCCCTGCTGAAAGGTTTATTTGTGCCTTACTGCGGACTGTTAAAGCCATGCTACCCCAGATAGCTGTGCCATGGAGCCTAGCCGTATACTGAAAGACTGTATGAAAGACTTTGGCTCCATGGCGATCGAACTGTATGTATGTGATCTGAGCGCCATTCAGTAATAATGTGCGCTCAGATCTAAGCTATCTGGGGATATGTAGAATGTCTGTATTTTATGTAATAAATGTAACCTTCGGTATTTTATTGTATTTTATTGTCCTTTGTCTGCCATGTGCCTAATGGAGTTTTGCCTCTGTCCTTGGAGATAATTGGATTACTTCTCAATTATCTCCAGGATAGAAGACTCTGGTTTGGGCCGGAAAGCCATGCTGGCAGTGGATTTTTAAATTTTTAACTTTTGAACCCCTGGTCTGATTCGTGCCATTTTTTTAATATGTTGTTCCCCTGAATGGATTGATTATGAAAATGTATGTTTTATGTTTGTGACATGTATATTTTAGAAGTTATAGAAATGTATAAAAATGTATGACTTTTAGCTTGGAGATAATTGAGTAGATACAGTAGGAAACTCAATTATCTCCCAAGCAGAGGGGAGGGAATATGTGGGATGTAACCGATATGTGATTGTCAGGGTGCTGACTCGAATTAACCCAGTTGCGTATCGTCTAGCTCTTCCATCTGCCTTACGCATCCCTAACTCATTTCATGTTTCATTGCTGAAACCACTAGTCTGTAACAGATTTTCCTCCACGGTCTCCTCCCCTCGCCCTGTTCAGGTGGAGGGTCAGGAGGAGTATGAGGTTAACGCTATCATCGATTCCCGAATCTCCCGGGGGAGAGTACAATATCTGGTCGATTGGCGGGGATATGGTCCTGAGGAGAGGAGTTGGGTACCTCAAGAGGATGTTCATGCTCCTCGTCTCCGCAGGGCGTTTCACTCCCGCTTCCCATCTCGTCCCGGTTCATTCCGTCCGGTGGGCGTATCTGAGAGGGGGGGTACTGTCAGGGTACCTGAAGTCTCTACCTCTGAGAGAGGTAGAGACTTAGACGTTTATCCATCCGGACGGCCTGTTTCCCCTGTTCCTCGCGGTCCACCCGGTCACATAAACGCCGGCCGCGAGGGAGTCACTTCCTTTTCTAGCATGACGTCCGGAAGTCGACGTCATGACGCCAACCCGGAACGACCTGTCACTCAATTGGTTGGAGACTAATCAGGACTCGTCCGAGGCGTGTCTACCCTTCTGAACCAGGGTATTTAACAGTGCTTCTCTCTATTGCTCATTGCCCTGTCGTGGTTCTAGCCTGCCTAGTCACACAGTGCTCTGGTGTTTTCGGTTATCCATTTGGTTCCGACCCGGCTTGTTTGACTTACTCTGTTTATCTCTGTTATCCTTGACCCGGCTTGTTCCTCGCTTACCTGTCCTCTCGTTCCCTCGACCTCGGCTTGTCTCTGACCATTCTCTATTCTCTCCGTACGTTAGTCCGGCCATTCTAAGGTCCGGTATACGTATCCTGTACCTGTTTGTACTCTGCGTGTTGGATCCCTGTCCCGATCCTGACATTACGACAGGGCCAATGGATACTGCAGGTACAAACAGTCAGCTTGGTCCCTCAGATCCTAGGTTCGAAACCATGGAACACAGAATGGATCAAATGGCACTAGCGCTACAGGCGTTATTATCTCGTGCCAATAATCCACCAGAGGAGACACGTACTACCTCTATCTCCCCTGTAAGTTCTGGCCTAGAGGTAGCCACTGTAGGTGCCTCCTCTCGCATTACCCCACCAGTACGTTATGGTGGTTCACCTGAGAAGTGTCGTGGTTTTTTAAACCAGATTAGTATCCACTTTGAATTGCAACCTCGTTCCTATCCTACTGATAGGGCAAGGGTTGGATTTATTATCACCTTACTCATTGAGAAAGCTCTGAGATGGGCCAACCCACTATGGGAGAACGATAACCCGTTAGTATATAATTATAATGCCTTTGTAGCTGCCTTTAGAAGAACTTTTGACCCCCCTGGTAGAAAGGTCAATGCAGCCAGATTACTGTTGCGCCTGAGACAGGAGAACCGAACACTTGTGGATTATGCACTAGAGTTCAGGTCTCTGGTGTCAGAAGTTAAGTGGAATAAGCAGGCTTATATAGATGTATTTTTGAACGGGCTATCAGACGTAATCCTTGATGAGATTGCTACTAGAGAACTCCCTGAAAATTTGGAGGAGTTAATTTCGTTCATTTCTCGTATTGATGAGCGTTTAAGAGAGAGACAAAACACTCGAGAGAGGAACCTTAGACCTTCCTTTAAATTAGCTCCCGCATTTCAAGGTCCTGATTCCACTACCTCACTGCTTCCTGAACCTATGCAGATAGGCAATACTCGCCTCTCAGAAGAGGAGAGACAGTACAGGAGAAAGGAGGGATTATGCATGTATTGTGGAGTCAGAGGTCACTTACGCCTGAATTGTCCTAATCGTTCGGGAAACGCTCGCACCTAAGTTTCTCTAGAGGACAGGCCTTGGGTGTTTCTATTTTGTCTTCTACTCATAATTATAAAGATCACAGGCTTCTGCTACCAGTTTCTTTAACTTGGGAGAAGGGAGTAGTAAAGACTATGGCTTTGATAGATTCCGAAACTGCTGAGAATTTTATCGACCAAGCCTTTGCCACTAAACACACTGTCCCATCCCAGTTAAGGGATACACCCTTGGCCGTTGAGGCCATAGATGGCAGACCTTTACTTGAGCCTGTTATAGAAACATAGAAACATAGAAACATAGAATGTGACGGCAGATAAGAACCATTCGGCCCATCTAGTCTGCCCAGTTTTCTAAATACTTTCATTAGTCCCTGGCATTATCTTATAGTTAGGATAGCCTTATGCCTATCCCACGCATGCTTAAACTCCTTTACTGTGTTAACCTCTACCACTTCAGCTGGAAGGCTATTCCATGCATCCACTACCCTCTCAGTAAAGTAATACTTCCTGATATTATTTTTAAACCTTTGTCCCTCTAATTTAAGACTATGTCCTCTTGTTGTGGTAGTTTTTCTTCTTTTAAATATAGTCTCCTCCGTTATCTTCCGTGAGACCATACCCGTTAATTTAACTGTTGGTATCTTACACGAGGAGAACTTATCACTTATGCTCATTTCGTCCCCTTCTGTCCCCATAGTCCTGGGGTACCCATGGTTAAAGAGACATAACCCTATTATCGATTGGGAGTTAGGGGAGATACTCTCATGGGGTCAGGGCTGCCAGGAGAGGTGTTTACGCAGGGTATCTCCATTGGCTGTAATAAACACACCAGGTAGTTCCACTCAGTCTACAGAGAGACAAATACCGTTCCTCTACCAGGACTTAAAAGCAGTATTCGACAAGAAGAATGCTGATACCTTACCTCCACACAGGTCATTTGATTGTAAAATTAAGCTCCTACCTGGTACTATGCCTCCGAGGGGCAATGTATATCCTCTATCCACTCAAGAGAACTCAGTTCTAGAGGAATATATTCGTGAGAATCTAGAAAAAGGATTTATTAGGAGATCCTCTTCCCCCGCCGGGGCTGGTTTTTTTTTTCGTTAAAAAGAAAGATGGTACTCTGAGACCTTGTATTGATTACCGAGGTTTGAATAAGATAACCATCAGAAATGCCTATCCCATTCCTTTGATTACCGAGCTGTTTGATCGTTAAAGGGCTCTAAAATTTTCACCAAGTTAGATCTCAGAGGGGCGTATAACTTGGTGAGAATCCAGCATGGACACGAGTGGATGACAGCGTTCAATACCCGTTATGGTCACTATGAATACACGGTTATGCCATTTGGTCTCTGTAATGCTCCGGCAGTGTTTCAGGATTTGATTAATGAAGTCCTTAGGGAGTTTCAACATGATTGTGTTATTGTATACCTGGATGACATACTTATACACTCTAGGGAGATTGAGACCCACCACAGACAAGTCAGAAAGGTATTGCACAAACTTCTGCAACATGGCTTATACTGTAAATTGGAGAAATGCCGTTTTGACCAGTCTCAGATAGACTTTCTTGGGTACGTGATTTTTGGGGCAGATTTAAGATGGATCCTGACAAACTCCAATCTATTTTAGATTGGCCATTGCCTAAAGGACTCAAGGCTATTCAGAGGTTTATTGGTTTCTCTAATTATTATAGGCGCTTTATTAAGGGATACTCTTCTATTATTGCGCCTATTACCAATATGACCAAACAAGGGGTTGATACTAAGACCTGGTCTACTGAGGCCCTTGTTGCTTTCAAGACTCTCAAGGAACTTTTTGCTTCTGCCCCAATTTTAGTCCATCCTGATACGACTCTGCCGTTCCTACTCGAGGTCGATGCCTCTGAGACGGGAGTAGGTGCTGTCCTGTCACAAAGGTTAGGGGTGGACAAACCATTACACCCTTGTGGTTTTTTCTCTAAGAAGCTATCTGGCCCTGAAAGCAGATATGACATCGGTGACAGGGAACTCTTAGCGGTCATTATGGCCCTAAAGGAGTGGAGACATTTATTAGAAGGGACCTTACATCCTGTTACTATTTTAACGGACCACAAGAACTTGTCCTATATTGGGGAGGCTAAGCGCCTATCCGCCAGACAAGCTCGTTGGTCCTTATTCCTGACTCACTTCAATTATGTGCTTACGTATAGACCTGGTTCTAAGAACTCCAAGGCCGATGCTTTATCTCGCCAATATGAACCGTCCACTATAGTTGAGCCAGTTCTTTCCTCGATAGTCCCTAAATGTAATATCATCGCCAACACGAATCTCAGGATTCATTCTCCGTTGCTTGCCGAGATCATGAAGTTACAACATCTAGCTCCTAAACAGACTCCTGGGGATAGACACTTCGTTCCTCCTGGTCTCCAACTGGAAGTGTTACGGTGTTTCCACAACAGCAAGGTAGCTGGGCACCCTGGCATTCGCAAGACGTATGCTTTAATCTCCAAAGATTTCTGGTGGCCTGCTTTGCTTAAGGATGTTAAGGATTTCATCGGTACGTGTGAGGTCTGTACTAAGACTAAGCAACCTCATACGCTCCCATGTGGATTTCTGCACCCCTTAGAGGTTCCAGAGAAACCATGGTCCTGTTTAGCTATGGACTTCATTGTCGATTTACCTATCTCTAAAAAAACAGACTGTTATCCTCACCGTGGTTGATAGATTCACCAAGATGGCTCACTTCGTTCCTCTGCCTAAACTCCCGTCTTCCCCCGAATTGGCAGAGATATTCGCAAGGGAGATTTTTCGTTTACATGGGATACCCTCCCAAATTGTATCTGACAGAGGTTCCCAGTTTGTTTCCCGGTTTTGGAGGTCCTTCTGCTCTCAACTGGGTATCAAATTGAATTTCTCTTCTGACTATCATCCTCAGTCTAACGGAGCTGCTGAACGCACCAACCAAAAGATTGAACAATATTTACGTTGTTTTGTTTCTTTTTTTTTTTTAAATTCTTTATTTTTGTATGTGCACAGGTTTACAACCGGCATGCAGAGCCACGACAGCTTCTGCACACTCTTGATATCATTTTACAGTGTAGGCAGCACATTTTTTTTTATAACACGAAGAATACAGGCATGTAAGCATAGCATATAAACAGAAAGGCATTATGGGTTAGACTGAGCAGTTAACTAACATTTTTAGGTGGGGTCCCTAAGTGGCAGGCAAGGTACACGCTACAAAGATCAACAATCATGACGTTACTTGCTGATGATATACATGTTAGGTCGAGGAAACTTTAGATTATAGTAATAAGATATGATTGTAACTAGCATGGCTAAATAGTGAGATTTCTAGAGTAAAGTAAGCTAGACATCGTTTAACATTGTTTAACAGTGCTAAGTTAGTGTCATCTATATGGGTAGCAGGAAACTACTGTATGATACGCTAGACAGTTTGAGGCAGATTGTCACGTTAGCTCTCCACACATGCTAAACACCATGTTAATTGCCACGTTGGACCCTGTTGCAGATACGCCTATCTGAGCATGGTGGTCTATCTACGCTAGGGTAGGCTGCATCATAGGCAATTAAATGAATTCAGGCACATTTAAGTGAGGGCAGATTGCCAGTGGTGACCAAACCTCAATACAAATTATAGAATGTTAGACTACAGTATTCTTTGTCATGTTTAGTCCCATAGTGGGCATAGGTTGGGGGTGAGGATAACGCTTAGTGATAGACCCGGCGTTGTCATCTAAAGACTGTGGTGGAAGGGAGGCATAGTCCGCAGTTGACCTGTGGGAGATGTCTGAGACTGGGTATTCCTCTGTAGCGAGAGTTCGTAACAGTCCAGGTCGGGAATACCTTTGGGGCAGCGTGTTAGGCAATTCAGCCTATGCCCAGTGTTGGTAAGTACCGTGCATCTAGGTAGCTAGTCCCGGCAGTGCGGACATAGGGTCTGGTGTCTCCTTTCTGAAGGACCGATCTAGCGGTGCCCCCCATGTTGTGGGCCCACGTGGCTTTTTTTTGTGGTTTCGGATGGGAAGATGGGCTTCATGTTGCGCTGGCCACCAGGGTTCCCTTCAGGCTGGAGATGTGTGTGCGTCGCTTGGTTCACCTTCATGACTCCTTTTGTGTGAGCATAGAGGCTTGTACCTGGTGGGTTTAGTGTTTTGCCATGTTTCAGAGCCCGGCGATGTGTGGTGCTACAAGCGGCCATCTTGGGAGCTCGTGGAGCCTGGTTGTAGTGGCTGCGCTTTGCTGCTGGACGGATCCACGAAGCCACCGTTAAGTAAGCTTGTCGGTGGGCTGCTCCCCTGCTGTATAGTGCTCTCCTGAGGATTGTGCAGAGCCGGTCGAAGAGTTTTGCAGTGGACATGTGTCTGTTCGCCTGGGTGCTCCGCTGTCTTTTTGGATGCTGGTCGGCCATTTTGGCTAACCTTCGTGGACGTTGTTTTGTTTCTGAACACCAGGACGATTGGGTTGGTTTGATTCCTTGGGCGGAGTTTGCACACAACAATCTCGTTTGTGATTCGACTCATTCAAGCCCCTTCTTCATGAATTATGGCTTTCATCCATCTATTCTTCCCTCGGCTTCCCCTTCCCAAGGGTTACCGTCGGTTGATGTTCATGTTGCCAATTTGAGGAAGTTGTGGGATCAGACTCGACAAATTCTTCTGCACAATTCTATGCTGGTTAAGAAACACGCTGATAAACGTAGAAGGGCGGCTCCGGTGTTTGTTCCAGGTGATAGAGTATGGTTGAGTACAAGAAACATTCGTTTGAAAGTTCCTTCCATGAAGTTCGCTCCTCGTTATATTGGACCTTACAGGGTGCTGACTCGAATTAACCCAGTTGCGTATCGTCTAGCTCTTCCATCTGCCTTACGCATCCCTAACTCATTTCATGTTTCATTGCTGAAACCACTAGTCTGTAACAGATTTTCCTCCACGGTCTCCTCCCCTCGCCCTGTTCAGGTGGAGGGTCAGGAGGAGTATGAGGTTAACGCTATCATCGATTCCCGAATCTCCCGGGGGAGAGTACAATATCTGGTCGATTGGCGGGGATATGGTCCTGAGGAGAGGAGTTGGGTACCTCAAGAGGATGTTCATGCTCCTCGTCTCCGCAGGGCGTTTCACTCCCGCTTCCCATCTCGTCCCGGTTCATTCCGCCCGGTGGGCGTATCTGAGAGGGGGGGTACTGTCAGGGTACCTGAAGTCTCTACCTCTGAGAGAGGTAGAGACTTAGACGTTTATCCATCCGGACGGCCTGTTTCCCCTGTTCCTCGTGGTCCACCCGGTCACATAAACGCCGGCCGCGAGGGAGTCACTTCCTTTTCTAGCATGACGTCCGGAAGTCGACGTCATGACGCCAACCCGGAACGACCTGTCACTCAATTGGTTGGAGACTAATCAGGACTCGTCCGAGGCGTGTCTACCCTTCTGAACCAGGGTATTTAACAGTGCTTCTCTCTATTGCTCATTGCCCTGTCGTGGTTCTAGCCTGCCTAGTCACACAGTGCTCTGGTGTTTTCAGTTATCCCTTTGGTTCCGACCCGGCTTGTTTGACTTACTCTGTTTATCTCTGTTATCCTTGACCCGGCTTGTTCCTCGCTTACCTGTCCTCTCGTTCCCTCGACCTCGGCTTGTCTCTGACCATTCTCTATTCTCTCCGTACGTTAGTCCGGCCATTCTAAGGTCCGGTATACGTATCCTGTACCTGTTTGTACTCTGCGTGTTGGATCCCTGTCCCGGTCCTGACAGTGATTGATTAATGCCTAATTGCCTGTGGGCGCCTCCCTTGCAGGGGAGCACTGCATAAAAGCAGAGTCCCTGTCATTAAATCAGAGTTCTTCTTGACCCTCAATATGTAGCCTTGTCTCATTATTGGAGGGAACTGCTATATCACACTGGGGATTGCTATGCTCTGCATACTCCCTTGAGCTTTAATCACTTATTTCTTGTTCCTGATACCCTCTCCTGGAGGAGAGATCTTTCCCACACGGTCCTGAATGCTGGAGGTTCATTCAGCATGGAAGGAAGATGGCGCGGCTCCAGTTAAGCTACAGCAGTTGTGGAGTCTGCAGTGGTTGTGGTGTCGTCTGCAGTGCATGGAGTCCTCAGGAAGCGCTAGGAGCATCGGTCAACGGAAGGTCGTCCGTTACATTGGTGGCAGCGGTGGGATGGCTTCCATAGTGCGAGGAGCAGCATCCTGGGAACACCAAGAAAGCCTGGAGTATTGGTATAGTCAAGCATGGTTTAACCCCTTAAGGACCAAACTTCTGTAATAAAAGGGAATCATGACATGTCACACATGTCATGTGTCCTTAAGGGGTTAAAGGTATACTGGAGCGGCGGTTGGCTGTGTATGGACCCAACCCAAAGGAGGAACGTGTCCAGAGAATAAGGAGAGAACTGCCTGAGGGTCTGCAGGAGGAAGCTGAATATTTGGCAGAGATGGTGAAGTATTCAGTCCCTGCGCCCCAACAACAGCGTATCCTTCCTCCCCAGCGGCAGTGCAAGTTACAGGGAGCCAAAGGTGTCGTCCTTCCTCCCCAGCAGCAGTGTGAAGTCCAGGGGGCCGAAGGTGTCGTCCTCCCCCCCCCCCCAACAGCAGTGTGTCCTACAGGGAGCAGAGACAGGTGGTCTCTCTCTCCAGCAGCAGGACAATGTTATGGGAGTGGAAACAGGTGGTCTCCCTCTCCAGCGGCAGCCTGTATTTCAGGGAGAGGAGCACAGCACCTTCTCTCCCCAGCGGCAGTGTGAAGTTCAGGGGGCCGAAGGTGTCGTCCTTCCCCCCCAGCAGCAGTGTGTACTGCAGAGAGCAGAGACAGTTGGTCTCTCTCTCCAGCAGCAGGACAATGTTATGGGAGTGGAGACAGGTGGTCTCCCTCTCCAGCGGCAGCCTGTGCTTCAGGGAGAGGAGCACAGCACCCTATCTCCCCAGCGGCAGCTTACCCTACCAAGGGGAGACACCAATCTCCCAGACGGTGCAGATGGGACCGTGGTCTCTGTGCCGGACCTACAGGGATGCTGGACAGCCTGTCCAGATCCCCAACTACCTTCACAGGGACAACAGGAGGAGGGGGTAAGTACGAATTCCCCTCCCCAGCTAACTCCTAACTTGGCCCCAGGGTTAACAGAGGAGATGTTAACCCCCACTGACTCCCCTGTTCCCCTGGCTACTGAGCCGGAGTGTGTTCCCAGCAGCCCAGCAGAAGAGGTGGCAGCTGGGCAGAGTGCAGTCGGCCTCTGCCCTACATTTGTCCCTTGTTCAGAGCCTGATGTCCTGCAGGCTATCCCGGCAGAAGAGCTGGCATCAGGGCAGAGCGCCGCTGGCCTCTGCCCTACCGACCCCCTTGTTACAGGACTGGCCTGCACTCCCTTCACCCCAGCAGAAGTGCTGGCATCAGGGCAGAGCGCCGCTGGCCTCTGCCCCTCAAGTCCCCTCAGCGTGTTGCCCCATCACCACAGCGAAATACCCAGGTGCAGTAACGGTTTGTTGTGGGTGGGCTGCTCTGGCACTGGTTTATTGTGGGTTGGTGGATCGACTAACAGAGGCACTGACCGACAGAAGGTCAGGTGCCTGGTTAGTCTTCCCCCCGAAGGGGAGATATGTGACAAACTGCCATTTGCCACTGGGCATTGGAGAGGACTTATTGCTAGCCTCCTGCCCTGCGACTATGGCCCTGCAGTTCAAACCTGTTATTTTCCCTGCCGAAAGCTTTATTTGTGCCTTTCTGCGGACTGTTAAAGCCATGCTACCCCAGATAGCTATGCCATGGAGCCTAGCCGTATACTGAAAGACTGTATGAAAGACTTTGGCTCCATGGCGATTGAACTGTATGTATGTGATCGGAGCACCATTCAGTAATAATGTGCGTTCAGATCTAAGCTATCTGGGGACATGTAGAATGTCTGTATTTTATGTAATAAATGTAACCTTCGGTATTTTATTGTATTTTATTGTCCTTTGTCTGCCATGTGGCTAATGGAGTTTTGCCTCTGTCCTTGGAGATAATTGGATTACTTCTCAATTATCTCCAGGATAGAAGACTCTGAAACTGGTTTGGGCCGGAAAGCCATGCTGGCAGTGGGTTTTTAAAAATACTTTTGCTAACTTTTGAACCCCTGGTCTGATTCGTGCCATTTTTTAAATATGTTGTTCCCCTGAATGGATTGATTATGAAAATGTATGTTTTATGTTTGTGACATGTATATTTTAGAAGTTATAGAAATGTATAAAAATGTATGAGTTTTAGCTTGGAGATAATTGAGTAGATACAGTAGGAAACTCAATTATCTCCCAAGCAGAGGGGAGGGAATATGTGGGATGTAACCGATATGTGACTGGTTAATGCCTAATTGCCTGTGGGAGCCTCCCTTGCAGGGGAGCACTGCATAAAAGCAGAGTCCCTGTCATTAAATCTGAGTTCTTCTTGACCCTCAATACGTAGCCTTGTCTCGTTATTGGAGGGAACTGCTATATCACACTGGAGATTGCTATGCTCTGCATACTCCCTTGAGCTTTAATCACTTAGTTCTTGTTCCTGATACCCTCTCCTGGAGGAGAGGTCTTTCCCACACGGTCCTGAATGCTGGAGGTTCATTCAGGGTGGAAGGAAGAAGGCGCGGCTCCAGTTAAGCTACGGCGGTTGTGGAGTCTGCGGTGGTTGTGGTGTCGTCTGCAGTGCGTGGAGTCCTCAGGAAGCGCTAGGAGCATCCGTCAACGGAAGGTCGTCCATTACACACGGAAATCGGAGAGGGCGGCATCGTGAAGGGAGTGAGACAGAGCCACAAACCAGCCCCAGGCCAGTTCAGAGGCCGGCATCTTATTGTATTGTATCTTTCCATATGTAACTTTTATTCAGGCATATTAGTGCATTTGTATGCTTGTAGCTAAAATAAGGCTACCTTGCAAAATTGGGTTTATGTATATATATATATTTTTTAATTCTTTATTTTTGTGGGTACTTGTGATCAACATGTTACAGTGCGTGCATTAAAGGCAGTCAGCAGAGGTTACACATTGCATTAATAAACAGCATCGCATGCAAGGTATACACCCAAAATGTTATATATAGAGCATTTTCTAGCGCGGATTCCTCCAGTCTAAACCGTCTGTTAGCTCAAAACATGGATCGGAGGTTGCCAGGAATTAGCTTATGCACCCTTCGTGTTTACCAGTACAGCCTTGTCTGGGGTTGGTGAAGCTTAGGGCGCGTGGGTGTTGAGCAGTGGACTGTTGTCGCTTGTGGGGCTAGAACCTAGTCCTTTCTGGGTGGTTGCTCATAGAAAGTCGTGCCGGCTAGGTTGGCAGTTATGTGTGCCCTTAGGGTGTTTATGCGCTTTCATAAAGAAGGGGCAAGGTAAATTAAGGAAGGGGGGGGGGGGAGGTGGCTGGTCATATTGGCCGGTGAATGGCTTGCAGAGCCAGGTATGGAGCATATGTATATAGGCATATGTAAACTGAGAGAGATAGGGGACATAGGTTAACCTGTCCAGATAATACGACAGAACACAAATGCAACAGAATAAACAAGAACATAAAACATTGCCTTGCAGTGGCATAATTAACAGCAGCTTTTGCCGGGCTCAGGTAGGGAGAGCGTCTGCTCCCGTTCTTGTTCCCCTGGGCACGAATGGACTAATGTTCGCTATAGTCCACGAGGGGCTGGTGTCCGCCGGGGTCGCTGCTACCGGTAGGCCTAGAGCTCGGAGGAAAGTCAATGCTTCAGACTTATGTGTTAAGGTGTGTTGCTCGCCGTCTTTCTCCGCTGTCAGCCGGTGCTGCCCCCACTTATACTTGATGGATTTCTCCCGCAGTTGTTGTGTAATCTGTCCCAGTGATCTCCTCCATGTCAGAGTAGATCTGGATATGTCCCTGAAAAAGGTTAGGTGTGCTCCCTCAAAGGGGACCATGGGAGAGTCTTTGGTAGCACTCATGAGTGCCCCCCGGTCGGAGTCCCGATTGAATTTAAGAAGTACATCCCTGGGAGCCTCCTGTGGTGCTTTGGGCGCTTTGGGGAGCCGAAAACATGAATCTATGCCCATCTGCTTTATTTGCTTAGGCAGCAGTAGTGTGGCCAACAGCCGTCGGCAGTAGTGAGGTAGTTCTGCATCGGTGACTGTTTCTAGTACTCCTCGGATCCGCACATTCCGTGCCTTTGCTCTGTCCTCCATATGTGCTAGTTGAGTAGTTAGGGCGCTGCATTGCCTTTGCAGTGCTCCCAAGGCTGCGTCGGTGGCAGTTTGGGCGACCCCTGCACCCTTGAGACTTTCTTCCACAGTTATTACCCGGCTTGTGAGTGTCGAGACCTCCTCCCTGACTTCCGCCATGTCGGCGTGAAACATAGCCTGTATTTCTTTGGCTAACGCCTTGATGTCGGCTTTCGTGGCGGGAGCTGAGTCTCCTGGTTCCGAGGGTGCCCCGGGCTTGACAGGTACCTTTGGTGGAGGTAGGTATGCTGTCGGGCTCTCATCCTCTGATGATGGTGAGGTGGAGGCCTCTGCCGGCGCCATCTTGCCTAGGTCAGGCCTCGTGGCCGTGCGCATAAAGACACCGATGTCCCTGGATCCCGAGCCAGGATCGGCTCTATGTTTTTTAGCCTTCTTGCCCATGCTGTTAGGCACTCGTGGGGCTTTGGATGGCCGGTGAATATGCCGTTATTTGGCCGTTATTCGGCGTTTAGGTTAGCTGTTTTAGCGGAGCTACTGCAGGACACGTCTCTCTCGCTCGGGTGCTCGGGTTTATGTATATTTAATTATGCTCGCAACTGTCTGCTTTTGGAAACTCGCCATCTTTTGTCTAAATCACAGGAAAACTGACATCCTTGCCTATCTGTTCTTATAAAAAAAAAAAAAAACGCTTTCTTTAAAACATGTTTCCTTTTCTATACAATCACCTAATCCAGCTACTCATTATAGCATTAAAAAGAGAGGAAGAACACAGAGCCTTACCCCTGCATTGATATGTAATTGCTATCTAGTTTGTTTTTCTGTTCTGTTCTGAGTCAAAGATGCATTCCGATCACCAGGTTCTATAACAAGCAATAAGTTTAACTCAGGCACATGAATAATAATTATCACTTTGAAATCTCTGAGAAACTGTTCAATAACCAGTGCCAAGCATGTTGCTGGTATTAGGATTAAACCCTATTTTTTTTTTTAAAAGCTATTTAAAACATATGATGTTTTATTATTTACAGAAATCCAACTTTTCCTCGGATCAGGCGATTTTGAGAAGTACATATTATTTAATCAGTTTAGCCTGAAAATTGTTCTATACATTTTCATGACATTCCAGGGAAACAAGGTCAAGGCTTTATGCAGTTCATCCCTAAAGGCGATGCTAACAAATAGTTTATCATGGTAAATCCAAGACTGGAGGAGGCAGTACTAAGGCATACGTTACTGCAATGGATACTGGATACTGCAATAAATGTTGCGATTGACGTTCAAAAAAACTGTTATGCCTTTTCAATTTTAGGACTAGCCTATGCTGTAGGTATGATGTTTGTAATGGTGTTGCAGGCACCTGCCGTTATAGTTGTTCAAGAACATATAATAATATGCTGTGAGGACCTGCAGGCTGTGAGCACAATTCGCAATTAAACCCTTGAGGACCGATGAAGGTTCAGGACCGTCATCAGAAACATTGAGGACCGATGACAGTCCTGAACCATCATAACGTAAAACGAGCAGCGGGAGCGATCAGAGATTGCAAACGCTGAAATACCACCGTTACTATCTGCGAGCCATGTGAGGCAGATAGTAACAGCCAATTATGTTGTTTGAGCGACACGGGATCGCTCATAATTGGCTGCTGTCAAAGTGGGTGTTACAAATACTCACTTTGACAGTGATCTCTGCCCCTCTCTTCTCTGTGGCGTTTTGAGAGGGAGAGAGATAGAGATGGTGATAGTTTGTTGCCAGAAGTGCCAGAACCTGTGAAAAAAGTAATAAAATTATTTCCCTTCCCTGCCAAAACCTATTACAGCAGTGCATTTGTACTGTCTGTATTTTTTTTTCCCCTAATGGTTATTTTTTGTTAAAAAGCTGTGTTTTAGGTAGTTTTAGTCTGTTTTAGTCATTTTAGCATAGGGTTAGGTAGATTGTAAATAAAATAAAAAAAATTATGACAGTTTCTTCCACGTCAAGTGACGTCATCTGTGTGTGAGCCGGCAGCAAAAAGGAGCTGTGCTTCCCCTGCTACGCCGAATGTGGAGGAGGACTGGGTACCTCCACAGTTAGCTAAGCCCAACATCCTCCCTTTTAGTGCCAACCCAGGCATTAATGTCAATGTGGAGGACTTCTCCCCTATGCAATATATGGAGCTATTTTTAGGGGATATATTATCAAGGAGGAGATTGCTTCCCAGACTAATCTATATGCTACCCAGTCCGGGTAGCTATGCAGTCAGGGAACATGCTTGACATCCCACAGATGTCCCTTACTATACTCATGTATATTATATAAAAGCCATCAATTCACTCTTACTGGAGCACCAACCCTTTATACACCTCAACAAAATATATTCATTGATGAATCCTTAATGAAATATAAGAGATTAGGATTCAAACAGTACATCCCAGCTCTAGATATGGCATAAAATTCTACAAACTTAGCTATTTCACGGCATACTAGCGGGCCTGTGCACGGCGCAATTACAGGGTGACTGACATTGCGCTCCCCTCTTGCTAGTCACAGAGTGTAGCAAGGCCGAGCAGCTTCTGTTTTCCTTCTTAAAGGAAGAGTACACCCAGCCCCGGAACCTGCTTATCCTGAGCCGTTCATCATTATGCCTGAGAAATTACCAACTAAGGTAAGCCCTGACAACATGGAGGGCTGGGTGGAACTAATGGGACACATGGAGGGCTTGAAGGAGGGTATAGGGATACATGGAGGGCTGGGAGGGGGTATAGGGACACATGGAGGGCTGGGGGGCTCATGGGACACACAAGTGGGACGCATGGGGGGGCACATGGGACACATGGGGGTGCTACTGAGACACATGGGAGGACTAATGAGACACATACAGGGGTGGAAGGGGGTATAGGGACACATGGATGGCTGGGAGCAGGCTAATGGAACACATGGGGGCTGGGGAGAATGGCTAGTAGGACACATTGGGGCTGGGAGGGGGCCTAGTGGGACATATGGAGGGCTGGGAGGGGGCTATAGGGACACATGGAGGGTTGGGAGGGAGGGCTAATAGGACACATGGAGGGCTAGGGGGTAATGGGACACACAGGGGGGCTCAGCCCAGACAATCCCCCCTTTCTAATTTAGGACCCCCAGGGGCCATGTGACCACTCTAAATAAACTGAATTGACAGGCAGATATATATATATATATATATATATATATTATCTTATAAATAACGTCATACTAAGTGTGTTTTTTTTATTAATATAAAAATACAGTTAGAATAAGTGTTCATATATAATCTCATATATATATATATATATATATATATATATATATATATATATATATAGTGTGTGTGTGTGTGTGTTTTTGTATATATATATAAACAATCCAGGGTTCTGGCACTCTTCCCATATGACTTCAGACAAATTCTGAAAATTGACCAGGGTGAGTCTCACATTCAATACAGAGAAGATACCGTTTTTGGATGTGGAAGTGTATCGCAGTGGCCAGACTATAGGACACAGATTATACAGAAAAACAACATACCCTTTTACACGCAAACAGTTTTCATCCCAATTCTTTAAAAATGTCATTACCTATTTCACAATTCTTGAGGGTGTTTAGAAATAATTCAGAGGAGATTACTTGTACATCTCAACTTCAGGATATGACTAGATCTTTTTTTGGAACTAGGATACAAGCGCAATGTTTTACAGAGTTGCCTTGAGAAGGCCGAAATAATTTTTAAAGGAATAGAAACAAAACAAAGAACTGATCCGAAAATTACAATTCCTTTACAATTCCACTCAGAAAGCCAGAGGTTTTCACAAATCATAAAAAAAATAAAAAGATGGGATATATTATCCTCTGACAAATCGTTGAACACTACATTTGCTCAGTATCCCCGGATTGCATTCCAGTGCAACAAGAATTTGAAGGATATATTAGTGAAAACTGATACACCCAGTTGCTACATCACTCAGATGGAAAACGTAAAGAAAGGTTGTTTCAAGTGTCCAGACTGTGTCACTTGTGGCCACATGCTTACAGGATCTTCATTTGCACATCCGCATACAGGCAAACAGATTCAGATTAAACATCGTTTAACTTGCCTTAGTGATAATGTAATATATTAGTGTTTCAAAACAGTAAAATGTATTACAACGATGACATCGCCAGTAAAAGTGAAGTTTTTTTGCATTTTTCACGCACAAACAGCACTTACACGGACGATATTATTGCTGCGATACTTTTTACTGTTTTGAAACACAAATATTTGTGTTCAGCGAAGTCTCCCGAGTACAACAGTACCCCTCCTGTACAGGTTTTATGGTGTTTTCAAAAGTTACAGCGTCAAATATAAGGCTTGTGTTTCATTTTCACATTAAAATTTGTCAGATTGGTTACGTTGCCTTTGAGACCCTATGGTAGCCCAAGAATGAAAATTACCCCTATGATGGCATACCATTTGCAATAGTAGACAACCCAAGGTATTGCAAATGGGGTATGTCCAGTCTTTTTTAGTAGCCACTTAGTCACAAACACTGGCCAAAATTGGCATTTTCTGCATTTTTCACACACAAACAAATACTAACGCTAACTTTGGCCAGTGTTTGTGACCAAATGGCTACTAAAAAAGACTGGACATACCCCATTTGCAATACCTTGGGTTGTCTACTATTGCAAATGGTATGCCATTATGGGTGTAAATTTTGTTCCTGGGCTACTATACAGTCCCAAAGGCAACGTAACCAATCTGACGAATTTCAATTTCAAATGTAACCTGCTATATTTGACCCTGTAACTTCCCAAAACACCATAAAACCTGTACATAGGGGGTACTGTTTTACACGTGAGACTTTGCTGAATACAAATATGTGTACTTGATTGCAGTAAAAGCAAACAGTATTATGACAGTGACAGTTAAAATGTCATGTAGAACTAAAAAAATAACAAAATCTCTTATTTTCTCCCGAGACAGCCCGAGACATCGTTGCCACCACTGCAGGATCTTGTTTCAGTCTCGTTCCCTTCCAATAACTCCTTTCTTGAGACAGGTACCTTTGACTGCAGAATTCAAGGTTCCTACAGATTGCTAGTGCCCCAAAAGGAGTCAAAATCATCCCAGTCGTGAACTTTAAAATTGTGTGTCCCTTTATGGATTTTTATAGCTAACGGTAAGCAGGTTTCATCTCACCACTGGACCGTATGTCAAACTCTATTTAAAAGTAGTCCTGTTCAATGCACCATACCAAATCCAGAGTCCTGTAAACCTGAGACTGCCCGATGTTAACCTCAGGGGCCAACGTTCATTCTTGTAAAATACACAACGAATTACCCCACACCACGATAGCTTACCCTAGGCTCCACCCCCCTCCTCGGAAGGGGCAGCAGCGATAGACTCTTACTACCCCCCCCCCCCCCAGGCTGGCCCAAGCGGCTGATGCCATGACATGGGCCACCAGCAAGTACACACTTAAGGTACCAGGCGCTGACACCCCTCATACGGCCAGGTGGGAAAATAGGGAACTTAATAACTGGTACTCTCATAGACGCATATTCCACAATCCAACCTCCAGGCAGCTACATAGCGGTGGAGGCATCCCGCTGGGTACCCAGAGAGCTAGAAACCCGAGATAATAGTTTACAGCATCACACCCCGGAGGGGGAAACTGGCACTGCAGGCACTACTCTTAGGCAGGGGGGCGTATGATAATGTAATTGTAGATGCACCAGAAATTGTTCAACGCCCAAATACGCTGACGAAGGCCCACCACAAGGGGCTCCTGATAAACATGCCTGATCAGACAGCTTACCTAACTGACTCCACATTGTGAACGCTCCCAGAGACCTTCCCTGATGACGTAGCGATGATGTGACGAAGCTTAGGGCCACTCACGACCTAATAGATACCACCGACGGAAACCTCACCGAGACGGCTGTCACGCGACAGGCATATCAACCACACTCTATAAAGCATGGCCACAAACAGGTAACATCTAGAACACCTCCCCCCCCCCCCCCCCCACGGTACTTGGCCACACAGGGAATGACGGTCTCCACGACGGCAGAGGCATAAGATAGGATGGGTAGAACGCATCGCTGACACTATCAGATCTCAACACATTAGGGTGCAGGAGAGGCGACTACTGGGCCCTACGGCTACACGCGAATGCCGGACTACACAACCGAACCCATAGATAAATACAGAGCACACTTAAAAGCAGGCTACGACACGTATACAATTTCACACGTTGGAGGACCCTCACTATAGACGTAACTCACTCTACCACAGGGACATACCTCCAAGGGAGGGCAGGACACTTAACAACACTTGAATCCACTATACCTGCCGCCAGGGCAGAGAGAGACACGCATCCCACACCACCTGTGTGAACAATTGTTATGGCGGTGGGCGGGCCCAGGACGGGGATATACCAGAACCGGGGGCGCCGCCGACTGCATCCGCGGTCACACAGGCCTCCTTGCCGGAGCAAGGTAGACGATTCCACTATACTCAACCACTGACACGAATACACCACACATACGCGACTGCCCACGCACCACGCAAGACCACCGGGGTGCTCGGCGCCCGCTGCCCCCCCCCCCTGCTTCCCCGGCATCTAACCGCTAGGCCCGAGACACGGTATACTATGGCGGACGTTGGCCTCCAGGACCGCCCGTGCTGCGTACGCCCGCCGCGAGCCTCCCCCTCCACAGGATCAGCGTACCGGCCTTGCCCACTGCGCGTACTTACCCATAACTGCAGGGGACTGAATATCCCAGAGCGAAGAACGCACCTCCTGTGGGAACTCCGACAAAAACTTATCTCGATTGCCCTACTTCAGGAAACTCATTTCCGAATAGACTCAGCCCCGGCCCTGAAGGACAGATCATACTCCCACACGTACTTCAGCAACCACCACTCCACTAAGAAGGCAGGAGTAGCAATACTTCTCACCACAAGGCTGGGATTCACGGAAACTGATAAAATCGTGGACACAGAGGGGCGCTACATCTTCCTGAAAGGCACAATAATGAACAGAACCTACACCCTGGCGAGTATATACGCCCCTAATCGGAACCAGGCGCAGTTCATCCGCAGAACACTACGCTTGTTGACTTCATGGAAGGGACCCTTATACTAGGGGGAGACCTCAATATCCCCCTGGACCCCTATTTGGACACCTCCACAGGACGCAGCAGCGTTCCACAAAGAGACATCCGAACCACTCTACGAGCCCTCAGGAGCCTGCGATTGGTAGACTGCTGGAGAGCCCTACATCCCACAGTCAAGGATTTCACACACTACTCGAGGGTCCATGAAAGATACTCGAGGATCAACTACGTGTTCATCCAACAGGAGCAACTCACCACACTGCAGGGGGCAACCATCGACGCGGCCACGTGGTCTGACCATGGGGCGGTCACTCTAGAACTAGACTCCCCACTAATAAGACCGAAGGTGATGACTTGGAGGCTCAACGACACCCTGTTAGAAGATGTAACTACTAGGGACAAAATTATGGAAGCACTGAATGAATACTTCCTACATAACGAAAACGGAGACACCCCAGCCACCACCATATGGGAAGCCCATAAATGCGTTGTGCGGGGCTACATAATCCAACTAGCAACGGTGAAGAAAAAAGAGGCCCAACAACAGATGGCAGACCTCCTTAATAAAATCAGGGGCATTGAGGAACGCCATAAGCAAACGCTCGAGGAGGACACCTATAAGGAACTGCTGGACCTGCGCAGCCAATTGCATGACCTATTAATCAAGAAACATTACCGGCAACTGCAGAGGTCGTCCGCCTTTTACTACATACACGCGAACAAAGGAGGTAAACTTCTAGTCCGTATGCTTAAAGGCCAACAAGCGCCTGTGCAAGTACACAAGCTGAAACTACCAGGGGGTGGACGACCCAACACCCCAAAAGCATAGCAAACGAATTTCGAACCTATTACACTCAACTATATAATCTACACTCACAATCCCCTGATACACCGACACAAGTTAAAAAACAGGAAATTCTACAATACCTCACACGACACTTAGTCAAGCATGTCACCCGCGACGAGGCCGAACGCATGGACGCTCCCGTCACTGAAGAAGAAATTAGAGCAGCGATCAAAACGATAAAGACGGGTAAAGCCCTGGGCCCCAACGGGCTTACTCTCAAATACTACAAGAAATTCGGGCCCATACTCATCCCAAAATTAACCGCAGCCGTGAATGCAATCACGACGGGTGACGGGCTTCACGATGACACATTAGCAGCAACCATAACCATCCTCCCTAAGCCGGGAAAGGACCTCGAGCAGTGCAGCAGTTACAGGCCAATTTCTCTCCTGAACATTGATCTTGAATTATTCACCAAGGTTCTATCAAGCCGCCTCAACTCGTTTCTACCCAGACTAGTCCACCCTGACCAAACGGGCTTCGTCCCAGGCAGAGAAGCCCGCGACAGTACACTACGGGCTCTGTCCATCCAACACCTGGCCAAACGCACGGGGGACCGACTGCTACTCCTGTCCACCAACGCGGAGAAGGCGTTTGACAGGGTGGACTGGACGTACCTGTTGGAGCTGCTCAGGGAGATAGGATTTGGACTCAACCTGCTCACTTGGATCGCGGCCATTTATAGCCGGCCAAACGCACGGGTCAGGGTGAACGGGGCGCTCACGACCCCCTTCCCAATCCGGAACGGAACGGGGCAGGGATGCCCCCTGTCCCCTCTGATTTTCGACCTAACACTAGAGCCGCTGCTCGAAGCAATACGAAACAATGAGAACATCAAGGGATTCCGCTCTGACGGGACAGTGCATAAAACTGCAGCATATGCAGATGACATGTTATTTTTTGTTTCCCATCCCAGAATCTCCCTTCCGTGCCTCCTCAAAGAATTTGAAACGTATGGAGACATATCCGGCCTTAAACTAAATCTATCAAAATGGAAGGTCCTTAATATCTCGATACCTAGCGAAGAAAACGACAGCCTACGTACACATTTCCAGTTCCACTGGTGTGAGACCAGGATGAAGTACCTAGGAATATGGCTCACTAGAGATCCACTGGATCTATACACGTCAAATTTCATACCGCTGCTAGCCAAAATACAGCGAGATCTGTGGGATTGGAACCCCAACACATATCTTGGTTGGGGCGCATCGCGGTAGTGAAAATGAATATACTTCCCCGATTGCTTTATCTGTATCAAACGCTACCAATGATGATACCCGCAGCATATTTTACCTCCCTCAGGTCGGCAATCCTCAAATACATATGGAGGGGTCAGCGACCCAGGATCAGTCATGACACCCTGTGCCTTCCCCGCCACCGGGGCGGCCTCGCACTCCCGGACATGAAAAAATACCACCAGGCCACCGCGTTGCAACGCATACTAGAATGGCACACCCGCCCATCACATAAACAATGGATCCCGCTGATGGAGATTGGGGGTTGTACAACTATGCCGGAAATCTATGGGGGACCAAGACCACGACACGGAAAGACCCTGACTGCACCTCACCAATGGCCCACACCTTACATACGTGGGACACAACGAGAAGAGCCAAACACATATCCCCGACACCGAGCCCGTTGACCCTTATCACCAACAATCGCTCCATAGGAGGGGGCATCAATGCCGGGGCATGGGGAATCCTGGGAGAACAAGAGCAGGAATAGGTACCACTCCACAATGTCCTGGGCAACGCCACCCTGAAAACGCTCTCAGAACTCATCAATACACAAAACCCGACCCTACAGAAAGTCTTCTGCTATACTCAACTAAAACATTTCTACCATTCATTCAGAGATAGAACAGCCTTACACAGGGCCCTAACGCCATTTGAGAGATTGTGCTTTACCAAAACGAGTATAGGCAAAGCGATCTCATACCTTTACCAATACGTCCTCACAGGTGACTGCACAGAAATAGTCACATTCAAGACGCAATGGGAAAGTATCACAAATCAGGAATTTACCCCCACCCAGTGGGAAAAAATACTCATCTTACACCATAAATCTTCGGTCAGCACCCAATATCAAGAAGTCAATTACAAACTCTTATCACAATGGTACAAAACTCCAACACGTCTCCATAGGATATTTCCCAATGTCCCATCCATATGCTGGAGGTGTGGAGAGGAGGAAGGTACCCTCAGCCATATTTGGTGGAACTGCTCAATCATACAGCCGTTCTGGTCCCAGATCAGCACAAAAATTACTGAGATCCTCCGAGAACCGTTCCCCCTCAACATGGAACAATACTTACTACACTCGTCACCACAACTAATCTCACAATACAAAAAATCCATACTGCGACATATGCTGGATGCAGCCAAAGCGCTCATACCCGCGATGTGGAAACAGACAAAACCACCAACGTTAACCCAATGGTACGACAGGGTTGAGGAGATCTGCTCCGCAGAAAAGATGAGGGCATCCCTCATGGGACAAAGTGAAAAATATGTGGAACAATGGGGGCCGTGGGTGGGGCATGTTGCCGAGAGACGGGAGACCGGAGGCCCGGGGAGGGGCCACGGGGGAGATAGGGGCCACGCATGCCTGCCAGAAGACAAGACATCCACAAGAAAAACCACCACATGACCGACCAGACACTGGGAACCAAGCCCACTAACCGGCATTCAGGACCCGACCACATGGGGAGGATTAAGGGAAACGATCGACACGAATATACACACAAGCCACCTCTAGAACATACTAAAACACACAGACGTTCATGGGTGATAACACAGCGCACGTACCATACCCTAAGGTTAAAAAGACCCCAACGACCGGGACACGGTGAACCAACAGCCTAGACAAGGGGGCACACACACGAGAAGATATACTTACCCTGATTCTAGTACCTTCACCACGCATACCAAGCCACCTCAAAGCAACTACCCAGGTCAATGCAGAACTTTACCCCCACATGTTACACGATAAACACACAGGGAAGCTAAGTCAATACACCCCACAAACGAAGGGACACGGCCTTGCCCCAACCACACGGACACACGCACGCACCAACATATGATGGCTTAGGGCGCCCGCATGCTACTATATTCACCACCTGAACTCCGGCAAGTGACTGCAGACAGGATTGGGGACCGCCTGACGGCCGTAATCCCACTAGCCAGATATATTACACAACAAACTGACACTACAGTATCAGAACACAATGTTTTGTGCTCCTCTTTCTGCCCACTCGATACTAGTTTTCTTATGATTGCTTACGTTTTCAAGTTATGGGTCACCTGACTGGGATACCTAGGGACCTTCGTATCTCATTTTATCTCATCCAAACATGTATTCCTGACCCTATAGTGAAAACCCACCATTTAGGTGGCTTGTCCCCTCAGAATGGGTTAACATTCCCCTTATTTTCAGCTCTCCACGAGTCTGCCGGCACTGGCCTGCACCCTTGGTGAAATCATCAAAATTGCCATGGGGAAAGCATTGGATTGGCTAAAGGGGGCAGGGACAAACACAGTTTTGGCCAATTAGCACCTCCTCATAGAGATGCATTGAATCAATCAATCTGAGGAGCGGCCACTTGGAGATGTCCCTAGAGGCAATGTAAACACTGCCTTTTTCTCTGAAAAGGCAGTGGTTACATGAAAATTCCTGAAGGGAGCTATTATACTCACCAGAACATCTACATTAAGCTGCAGTTTTTCTGGTGACTATAGTGTCCCTTTCACGTACAACATGGCTAAAACAGTCCAGTCCTTAAGGGGGTTAAAGAATATTCTACCGTCTCATGTTTCCTGTCCAAAATATGATATTGAAGTCCAACTGACTTAGATACAGTAAGAACAAAAAGATCTGGTATGCCTAATGCAACACACAGAAATGGGGGAGTCTGACTCTTGGATGGTCGCTCAAAACTGGATGAAAATAGGGTTTCACCTAAAAACCTATCCAAAGATAAAATGAAGGGTAACACCCTAAGTGCAGTGTACGTGATCCAGGAGCTGACTGGCAAAAAATGGCTAACATATAAAAAATAGTGGTCTATTGGTAATGTGGAAATAAAAGTAATAAATATGAAAAAAGTGATAAAAATTCTTTAAAGAGAACGCTATCTCTATAAAGAGACAGTGAGAAACTAAGATAGAGTGCAACCAATGTGTATGGTGTGTATACCTTTAAAAACTGCTATAGGCAGTCGACTTAATGTCCGCTATATCAAATTGCTGCTATGTTTAACCTAAAGTTATTACTGTATTGCTACTACTGTTATTACTTTGTTTATTGAAGATGTATCATTTTATTATTTAATAACCATTCAAATGTATGTAATTGTATGTTTATTGACCATCAATTGAAAGTGTATTTAAACTGCCACTCAAACACGATACAGTATTCCATCTCTGAAGAAGTGGGGGTGACTCCCACGAAACGTGTCAGACTAAACAAGCAGGTTACAGATTCCACCTATGTTCCAGCCAGTTGAGTAACAACTTGACTACGAAGCCTCTACAGTCCCGGACCGGGAGGTCTGCAATATTCACCTCTCAGAGTGAGGTCTGAGACGCACGCCGTCTTTACCAGCAGCCGGCAGCCATCCGAACCGGTCCTTGAGGCTGACTCCTATCACTCACATCCACTGTGCTGGTAACCATTTTGGATTTCGTTCCTGACTTATATTTTTTATCTATATATATTTTTAAATTGTGAATAAACTGGATTTTATCCAATTTTTATTATTTCAATTATTGTTCTAGTGGCTTTTTATAGCGATATAACAATTATATTGCACTGCAGGAATCAGTTTTTGCAATACTGTTTCTTTTGCCTTACAAGGTTTAAATCTTTTCACTAAAAGTATATAACTTGGTGTTTATTCCATATATTCTGCCTATATCCGTTTTTAAAGGTATACACACCATACACATTGGTTGCACTCTATCTTAGTTTCTCACTGTCTCTTTATAGAGATAGCGTTCTCTTTAAAGAATTTTTATCACTTTTTTTCATATTTATTACTTTTATTTCCACATTACCAATAGATCACTATTTTTTATATGTTAGTCATTTTTTGCCAGTCAGCTCCTGGATCACGTACACTGCACTTAGGGTGTTACCCTTCATTTTGACTTAGATACAGTGTCCGATATATGTCAGTAGCCCGAGTCCTAGCCATTTACAGACTTCCAGAACCCCTGAGATTAGAAAACAATGCAAGTGGATGGTTTTCACTAAGCAAATGGCCCTATTGAAATTGTGTGAGATACATACTACATCCATTATAGTACGTTGTATGAGTATTAGTGAACATAAAACCTGTCACAGCATGCTTTAAATGAAATGTGGTTTAAATAATAATTCCTATTGCTAAGGACATTGACCTTTTTCTTTTACCATCCTTTTTTCCTGATTGGTGAAAATTAGGGAGTGAGGGATTCTTCCAGCACTATACAAAGTGGAAACTGAAATATTGCACCATTACACTAGATTCTTAGCTGCTTTCCTTTGAAGGAATGTGCACGATATAATCAGTGTATATGACCTACACTTGGATCACTTTATACTCAAGCATGCAGGATAAATGTACATGCTTTAGATGACTAAACTAAGAAGAGTGAGCTGGATTCCATTTAAATATATCTGGTGTGTCTTCGTATTTCACCTGCCACCACCTAGTGTGGTCAGCTTCCAGTTAATGCCTGTTTGTGTATTTTGTGTTCCTGTTGCTAAAATCCCATATGTCCAGCTTTGCAGATAGAATTATCCAGTTTCCCAGCTATCCAGTTCCAGTTCCTGCTGCTGTGTTGGCACAACTTGCACTGCAATTATTAGATAATGTGGCAGAGCCTTAGCATTATGCCCAACTATTTTCTCCTAATTGAGTCCTAATTGGTGTAAATTAGATTAATTGACTTGGTGGTGCCTCTAGGCTACTTATTAATAATTATTTTGTAATTAATCGTAATTATTGCATAACACACAATTGTTGCATGCAGTATTGCATTATTACACTGAATTCTGGATATGTACAGTTCTATTCAAAATTATTTAACTCCCAATTATTTATCAAAATGTACTCCTTCAGCTGTTTGCAACAAACAAATCAAACAGCAATTGAAATAGCTAAAAACAACGAATTCTTCAAATCGTGTCCCAAAAAGCAACTTATAATGGCCTCATTATTTGATATATTTGACATCGCATAGAATGGGGCAGGCCTATTAGATAATGCCCAATACGGCACTTTAAAAAGCAAAAGAATATCTGCAAAAAAAGGGTTGGAGTAACCCTATAGAATATTTGCATGTGGAATTCTTAACTCTAAAAAAGTGAAAATTGTTGGAATGCAGGAACTTCAACCAGTATATAAATTAAATAAATAAATAATCTGCTTCTATACTGGCCAATATATCCAACACCAAACTAAAACATGGGGGGCGTGGCCGGGCCGCCAGGCCGACTGGACGCCATCCGCATGGGCTCCAGCAGCAAGCCGCCAGGAACGGCACCAAACATGACCCAAACCCACTCAAAAAAGCACAACCTGCCGCATCTGAAAGGGGGAAAGCTCCGACGCCCACCCGATAGCCGCATGAATCTGACCGCGTGGCGGGCGGGCATGGAGGACTGGGTTCGGCCATACATGCGGCATATGAGCATCGGCTGCCATTGCATGCGGCATGGCGCCGTAAAATGGCGCAACACAGAGCCAACCCGCCGCAGGGCAAACATCCCTGGCATGGGGAGAGCCTTGGCCCGGGACACGGCCCCATCTCCCCCCCATGGCCGGCGGGGGATATCCCGGCTACATGGTGGCGACAGGTACCACAGCGGGAGCCCCCGCATGGACACTATGCCGACTACCTAAACTGGCAATGGCAAAGAGATGGCCAGCCAGCTGCAATGGACATCAACACTGAGGAGAAATATACTAAATTGAGAAAAAAATCCTGGCAGGGACAGAGGTGATTCAAGTCAACACAAAAGCTCAGGAGGCTGGAGATCCGACGCAGACGCGCCACACTACTGACCTGACTTCTCCTCAAAGGCACCATTGAAAGAGGAATGCAGAGGCACCAAAGGAGACATCTCACCTTGGGGAAACGACCTGGACGGCCGGGGCGGTCCCCGGTGCTGCCGGGCCCCTTGATGGACCCCCCGCGATGCCTGCCGACCCGCAGGAAAAGTGAGTGTCCGGGCCTCTGGGTCTGGGAGGTCCCCGGAGAGCCATGTCCCCGATGCTGAGAGCCCTGTGGGGTGGGTCCGCGCGGCCCTTCCAGAGGATCGGTGGCCGGGAGCAGCGTGCAGCGGTCCCAAGTATGAGGCCGGCACCGGGAGAGACACTGGGACACAATCTTCACTCTGTCTGGGGTGGTGATGGGGAGGTGCAGGGGGCGGTGGCTGGCAGACTCTAGGTGTAGGGGTCCAGCGGACCGTCTCTGCTCCCGAGTGCCCACAGCATCACGGAGGACTCAGGTGCTGGGCCGGGACCGTCCCGGGGGGGACTGACGGAGACTCGACATCCCGGGAGATGCACCACGGCCGGGCCATGGGAGGCCCTCATCAGACCGACATTACGAACAGCTCTGCTCCTACATTGTTATAGTTCTTATAGTTGTTATTTGTTTATGCATTCCCTAATATCGTATGCCAGAGATATGACGCGCTATGCGCTACCAATGCACCCTATATAATTGCTTTGTCTATATTCCTTACTATAAGCACTGCATCATTAGTGACAGTCCACGTTAGACCGCACATCATAGGACGATCACTCTCTTTTAAAAAAAAAAAAAGAAATAATAATGGTCTTTGCGTCATTTAGCCCGCATCATACATAGATAGTGCTGAGACTGGCCGCGCCAGTACAACACAGCTTGCCCATATAACCCGGATAACAAGCTCTACCCTTCATAAAAGCTGCATCACGCAAGGAACTTAGAAACCAACAGAGGGTATATAAGGCCACAGGGAAGGGTCAATGGCAGCTCGCCTAAGAAGAGTATCTTGATGCATATTAGGGTTGTCTGTCTTTACGCATTTTTAAATTCATGATTGATGCGAAAATTTTCTCACTCTGTCACATAGATACTGTTTAAGCTGCCTAGTTACCAGCAGAAATTGTACAAATCGTTTTGCTTAGAAATTCAACAATGCTCTTAAAGGGGCTAAAGTTTACTGTTAATTGCTTACGCAATAAGCTTTTCACGTCACTGCTTAATTTACATATACCAATGCGACTATTCGCATTATCTTCAGAATGAATATGATATCCATTATTGCTTACCTAAATAGTCAGGCGATTGCAATGTACGACATATACCACTATGCTTAAATGT
Organism: Pelobates fuscus; assembly: GCF_036172605.1. Taxonomy (NCBI): domain Eukaryota; kingdom Metazoa; phylum Chordata; class Amphibia; order Anura; family Pelobatidae; genus Pelobates; species Pelobates fuscus. The sequence continues at coordinate 132,936,632 of NC_086321.1, forward strand.
AAAAATAGAAACAACCATGCTCATTGAGGCAGATATATAAACTATCAGCTCTGATGATTGTGCACTCACTTCGTGGCATGCTTATTTTGTGATTAATCAGCCAATGTTATAGTGTTAATAGGTAGGATTATTCAACACATTGAGACGCCTGCCTCCTTTAATACTATTACCATATACGATCACTGTACCACATGCTTTATTGAATTTCCTTAAATGCTTGTTTATTCGGCCCCATATGCCTCTGAGCAGGCAACTATATACTACATCTATTACCCTGTACTATGCCTGCTCATGTTTTTTTGCGACTCCAATAAAATATATTCAAAACAAATTAAAACATGCAAAACAAATGCAGTTTAAATGAAAACTGCAAAATAACATGTGAATGGAATGTTTAACAGTTTAATGAACTTACCCCTTCCCACCACTGGGGTATACAATCCCATGTATAATATGACAACAAAAAAATAGTGTAGCAATTAGAAATAATATGTGCCAATTCGCTGGTGAGGTGTTACACTCACATTTAAAACAGCCTTTAAATATTGTCTCTAGTCTCATGCGCTACTGTGTATTTAGGTAGCGCACAGCACCACTCCTCTCGATCTCTTCTACCTCAAACTTAGAAAGGATGGGAGACAAAACCAATAGTCATGAAATATCTTTTGTATTTCTGGATTTTATAAATCAGCAGTAAACAAAATATGTTCAGGTTGTTTAGAGCCACAGGGAGACTGTCTCCAGGTGCAATATAGTGATTTATGTATATATATGTTTTATTTAATCAATAGTTTATAAATATCTTGACTGGGATTCCCTGCCTGTATATATCCATGCTACGCTTTACTTAGAGGGGGTGTGCTGCCCTTCTGACACCACGCTATAGTGTAGCTAGACCCAGTCTCCCTGTGGCTCTATACAAGGGGAGAATGCTTTTTTTTGTTGTTTTTTTGTTTTCTACTGATTATATAATATAATCCAAATGTATTGAGGATACTGCACTAGTTTGACATAGAAGAGATCGAAAAGGAGTGGTGCTGAGCTCCCTAAATGTATAAAAGCACAAGAGATTAGAGCCAATTTTTAGGGGTTCTTATAAATGTGAGTGTAACACTTCACCACCAAATTGGCACAATAACCACACAAAGAAATTCCTGTGAATGTACAATTTTATTTTCTATATAATAACAAGCCAAACAAGATAAATTAATCCATAATTTAGATCTGTAGGTGAAAATGAAGACTGTTTATGTACTTGGGTCTAGCAATCAATAATGAATAGCATTCAGAGCGGTGTATGGTATTTTGGTGTGTATCACAAATCATTTAATAAAAAATGAAATCTTGCTATTCACTTTCACTACTTCTTCCTGCAAATTGGGACAGGGTGAATTATTTGACGTGAAGAATGAAGGATTTCTGTTGTTTGAACACCATTTACCTCGCCCTGATAAATGTGTTATGAAGGGATTTAGGATAGTGCTATCTAGGAAGAACTAGTTTCCATTTCAGTGATTTTTTGAATTCCCTTCTGTTCCATGCCTGAAAAGTCTGATATGTCAGTACAATGTTAAGGCAATTGAATTTATTTATTTATTTATTTTGTAGGTTTTCTATGCAGCCCTATACTGATCCCTCTATAATTTCTCCCCTGTGTCAGCTGGGACAAAATTATTGGATTACAGAAGGAGCAGGGAACCAGCAATTTCTGTGGGAATACAAAATTCAGTAACCACCTACTGAAAAGGTACTTCATTTTTTATGCTAACAGAGTAGAAGAAAGAAAATTAATGACGAAAGAGGTTTACTGCCAAGTAGGCTGTTTAATACTGAAAGTATGAGATTAATAGGGTTTATATCTAGATAGATTGTTCAGGTACTGGTTTCACCCTAGCTGTAATAAGGGTTCACTATCATAACTAATTTGTGAATGCATTTCCAGAGTTTAGGCTTATACACTTCTACTAGTGATAATTGTAACAGATCCCCCTGTTTTGCATTGGATCTGCAATCTATGTTGTATCAGCCAACGTCCATGTTACCTGGGAACCTCTACCCTTTGTTTTATTCTATGAGGTCCCATCATCCACCTTGCCTGCACTTAAAAACAAAAACTGTTTCTGGCCCTTTAATTGTGTTGTGCAAAGAATGGGTACGTTTGATATGGCACTTCGGATACAGCCGAAGTGCCGAAGTAGTCGAAGTGGCCGCCATTAGACAGTCGAACACGTGGCGGCGGCCATTTTAATACAGTCGAACGCGTTCAGCGGTGTGTGCCGTCAAATCCCTGGAACGGAAATCAGCCACACATTTGAACGAATGCCGCTGACCTGTACCTTCCCCTACCCTTCGACACCGTGGCTGGAGACTAAGTCCCGTTCGAAGATTCGAACACCCGTTCGAATGGGACTTTGTCATCTTTTCATGGGAAATAGACTGCCACTCGACTAATGACCACCGCCGAAGTTTAACCACGGTCTACTTCGACGCTTCGACAGAAGTCAAAGTGCGTTCGACTATTCGAACGCCGCCTTCGGATGGGACTTTGTCAATTTTCAAGGCAGAAATAGACCGACCACACAGCCTGAATCTGTGGAACTGTTTTGGGCATGCAAACAGGCGTGCGGTCGGTCCAAAGAGACTTTTTCAATATCCACTGAACCGATTTATACTAATTTTTAATATGTTTTTCCCCAAGTTGTGTGGTTCATAAAAATATAAGTTTTATTCATGTGTGATACAAAATCATAAAGTTATAAAAATGTATACAAATGTATAAGTTTTAGCTTGGAGATAATTGAGTAGATACAGTAAGAAACTCAATTATCTCCCATGCAGAGGGGAGGGAATTTGTGGGATGTTACCATTGTCTCATTGGTTAATGCCTAATTGTCTGTGGGCGTCTCCCTTGCAGGGGAGCACTGCATAAAAGCAGAGTACCTGCCATTAAACATCAGTTCTACATTACCCTCAATCTAGAGTCCTGTCTCTTATTGGGGGTAACCGCTATACAGCTATTCACACTAGCTCTTGTAAGAGCTTCTTCACTTGGAAAACGACTGGATGCTGAGAATCCACTCACTGATCGGGAAAAGGACACCCTCCAGCGGTTGAAACCCCTCTGCTACACGGGGTAACCGCGACAATAATAAAAAGCAGTAAATATATTTTAACGTAAAAAATATGAATTATATATTGTAGCAGCCTCAATAAAGGGAAAAGAGAGCTTCTGACAGGTGCAGCAGTTTATTCATTCACATCTGGAGTGCGCAGGAATGTTCTGAACGCCACCAGCATCGTATCGTGAGCACCGTGAAAACTATAAAATAACATGAAATTAAAAAATACGTTTGCTTATTGCTTACAGAGTCTCACTGAAAAAGAGTTGTAAAGTGGAGTTCAATTACCTGCATAAACACAGTGAAATTGTATCAAATCATCTTAAGAAATATAACTCATATGTACAGAAATCAGTACTCCAGTACTTCATGTGCAACATCAAATAACATACAAACATATCTTCAAGTTAACTGCATGAACACAAGTAATGCTTACATACAAGACATACACATTTACACAGCATACCTTGCTCCTCTTGCCAAGGGTGCAAAAGCGCGACTTGGAAAGTATTGGTATTGCCCACCTTCATACGAGGTACTCTTAGCTTGTTTGACACATGTGCATGGGCATACCTAGAGCATTTGGCACCTGGGGCGAATCCTCCTTATGGCACCGCCCCCCCGCCCACCACCACCACCTTAAACTGTAAAAAAAAACACCCACATTTTTTTAAAATGAATGTAGCACTGAACAGTGTTTGTGCATCTAGATTTAAGCATGTGTTTTTGTATGGAAAATGTGTGAGTGAATGTAGTGGTGTGTAGTGTTGGTGTTTGAATGCAGGCATGCATTTGTGTGTAGTGTTAACGAGATGCAGTGGTGTGGTTATATCTAATGGTGATGTTTTAATACAAAGGTGTGTTTGTTTGTAGTGTTGTTTGAATGCAGTGGTGTGCTTGTGTGTAGTGTTGGCAAAATGCTAAGATGTATGCACATATACACATACACAAATATATACACACAATCAGACAACATATTTGCATAGAATTCATACTAGCCACCCAGATTTGCTGTTCTGCGCTGGCTGACACCTCTAAACTTCGATCTTTGTTTAGCAGATAACGCCTCTATTTGATATCCCTATGTGAGATTGACATATTAAGATCTAAAGAGCACCCTAATTTGGCATATTTAAATATGGAAATCTCACATAAGAGCATTAATTTAGGGAATTATCTACTAAACTGCTAAAAGATCAAAATTTAAAAGACTTTTACTTAATTTTAATATTTCAGTGGTTTAGTAGATAACTCCCTTATTTTTTATCCTTATGTGGGATTGACATATTTAAGGACACCAAATAAGGGAGCTATCTACTAAACACATACACATTTATATACACACAACCACAGATATATACACACAGACTTGTACATCTGTGGTTGTGTATATAAATACACACACAATCACAGACATACACATAATCACAGACACACAATCACAATAAACACACACTTAACGACAGAGATACACACAATCACAGACACACACAAAAATCACATTCTTACACACATTTAGTAATTAAGAGATCCACCCAGCTTCCCTACCTTGCTCTTGGATCTTCCCCATGGTGATTAGCGGTTGCTGCTGGGCTGGGTGCTCTTCCTGCACAGCTCACTTGTGCTCCCAGTAGTGATGCCGATGCCAGGATGACATCTTATCCCAGCTGCCGGTTCACTGCTGGGCACGCACTAACCTCACTGCCTCCCAGAATATATCTGTCCTTGTCCCTTGTGTAAAAAAAAATGTGTTTGTGACAGTGTATGTATGTGCATTGTGTGTGACTGCATATGTAATTTGTGAAGTGAGCCTGTGTGTAATGTGTCTATGTGACAGTAGAGGAACAGTTGTATGTGCCTGGGTGGGTCGGAGTAGATTGGGGTCTGGGACTTAGTGTGTGATATTGCATGGGGGAATAGGGCAGGGAGGGTGGGGGTATAATGGCATGGAGGGTGGGGGTATAGCGCAGGGAGGGTGGGGGATATAGGGCAGGGAGTGGGGTTATAATGGCAGGCAGGTATAGGGCAGTGGGGGGTATAGTAGTACCTTACCATTTAGGAGGGTGCAGGATCAGCAGGGTCTGTCTCACCATTTTGTGGCTGCTCTGGGGTTATAATGGCAGTGAGGTGGGGGTATAGGGCAGGAGGGGTGGGAGTATAATGGCAGTGGGGTTATAATGGCAGTGAGGTAGGGCAGGGGGTGTGGGGGTAGAGGGGAAGAGGGGTGGGAGTATAATGGCAAGAGGGATTGGGGGGTATAGGGCAGGGGGTGTTATAATGGCAGGGAGGTGGGGGTATAGGGCAGGGGGTATTATAATGGCTGGGAGGGTGGGGGTATAATGGCAGTGGCGGTGGGGAATAAAGCAGGGAGGGTGGTGGTATAATGGCAGGGGGGGTTATAATGGCAGTGGGGGTGGAGTATATGGCAGGGAGGGTGGTGGTATAATCACAAGGGGGTGGTATAATGGCAGGGGGTTATAATGGCATGGAGGGTGGGGGTATAATGTCAGTAAGGGGTGGGGTATAGTGCAGGGAGGGTGGTGGTATAATGGCAGGGGGGTTATAATGGCAGGGAGGGTGGGGGTATAATGGCAGGGTGGGGTATAGGGCAGGGAGGGTGGTGGTATAATGGCATGGGGGTTGTAATAGTTACGTACCATTTAGGAGGGTGCAGGGGCAGCAGCTCCTTCCCATGCAGGCAGCAGGTGCAGGGGATCTGTACAGAGTGACCGCGGGGGAGCAACCTGGCTCTGCGCCCCCTGCTGGTACACTCTGAAATAGCCTCCCTGCAGCTCAGTGTGTGAGTCAGAACACAGGCTGGGAATCCCCTCCTTGTGCTCTGACTCACAAACTGAGCGCCGGTCTGCCGGAGCTGCAGGAGAGCAGGAGGTAGAGAGCCTGGCACCCCCCTACTGAGTGGCACCCGGGGCGGACCGCCCCCCGCCCTTCCCCCTTAGTACGCCACTGCACATGTGGGATGTAACAGAGAGCGCTTTCTGCCACCGGATCTTGTAGGTCAAAAAGTTATCTGTCTATACAAGTTCCGGGGCATGTAGCTCCAGTGACATCAGTGTCAGACAACAAATCAATTAACTAGCAGTCATTTACATATATTATGATATTTTTTAATTATATAGCGGTGTGGGGGGTGATTTTGAACATATATTTGATATGGCTAAATTATATTCTAAATCCATACAAAGTATCAGGATATATGAAGTGCATTCTGCTAATTATATATATTTTATATGATAGGGCAGACTAAGGGGGTTTTATCTGTATGTCTGGCATAAAGCCATTATCCGCTCTGGCACACTGATAGCCCAGAGCAGAAGCAGATGGATAGAAATGGGAGCATAGGGCTCAAAATGTCCTTTATGCTGCTTGCTGAGTAATCTTGTCACTCCTGGTATGTCTGAAAATAGATCATAGCATGGAGGGGAACTATCTACCCTACTAGACACAATATTGTACTGACAGTGGAACTCAATGCTAAAGATGTATTAGTTATTACAACCATAGAAGCAAAAGTGCTAAATGACTGTTTACCATATACCTTTCTTTTTATATACTTTCTATTTCTGGTTTATGAAGCATTGTCCACAATCCTGCACGACCACAGAAACAAAGAGGCTCATATATGCGACAGCATGTAGACAGCTAATTGACTACAAGATCAGGCTCAAAGAAAAGCAATGCCCACCATGGAGACTATAACTGGACGCCAGCTGGATCAACTTAACAGTGGTGGAAAGATCAAAGATAGGCTGCTGCGGAAGTACAATGATATGCCCATACCAGAGGCACTGGAAACAGCTAAGCAAAGACTGACAGCACTGGCAACCGGACTGAGCAGATACACCAGAGAAGCAGAGGATCAATGCCCTCTTTACCAAAGAACCATCCAAGGTGTATGTACCACATCTTCTCGCAAGACCCAGAGCTGAGACTATAGAATATCTGGAAGCAAGAAGCATCTCATAACACCGAGGCCCAGTGGCTACTAGACCTGAAATCAGACCACTGCATGTGGCAAGACAAACCTCTCCATGGGGTGTATCACTGGCAGATAGTGGATGTGGCTCACATGACAAAATCCTACCAGTGGTTGGAAAAGGCAGGACTGAAAGACAGCACTGAGGCACTAACCCTAGCAGCACAGGAGCAGGCACTCAGCACCAGATCAATAGAAGCTGGAGTCTACCACACCAGGCAAGGCCCAAGGAGCAGACTGTGCAAAGAGGCCTCTAAGACAGTCCAGCACCCAGTAGCCGGATGCATGATGTTAGCAGGAACAGCATTCACCGAGAGACACAACCAAGTTGCTGGGATTGTGTACCGAAACATCTGCACAGAATTGTGAGGCCCCAATCAGCGCGAGGCCTTAGGCAGCCGCCTAAATCGCTTAAATAGAGAGCCACCTACTGGGGCCAGTTCATAAGACATACAATATCCAGCACACTCACTCATTAACTAAACAGAAATTTCAAGTCTCACAGAATGTAATAGTTTTCGTTTAAAAATCTCACCTAGGCAAAAATGATGAGAGGTTTAGTTACAGTATTTGACTATACATTGCATAAGCCTGCCACAACGTCAATGTACCCCATTCTTGGCAGATCCTATGCTGTCACCTAATACATTTCCCAAGTAAGTGTATTAATCTCATAAAAGCAGGCATTAGGTTGCCCTAGTAGGACCTGCCAAAAATGTATATACTATACTATAGCTAAATCCCCATTATTTTTTCCTAGGATGAGGTTTAGTAATAAAACTATTACATGCTGTGAGCCTTGAAATTGTTGCTTAGTGAATAAACACAACCCTAACAATATATATACCTATAGAGCACAGCTCTCATTGCAGACAAACACTAGTGCTTTATTCCATAAGTGTACAGTTGGTAGGATTACCACAACACACATTGCTTCTTTTTACATATACACTGCATTCTACTAATAAGTAAGTAGAAGTATAGATCAGGGTGTTGCAGTGGATGTGATCTACTTGGATTTTGCCATGGCATTTGATACGGTTCCTCACAATAGGTTAGTCTTCAAACTAAAAGAAATTGGTCTAGATGAATATTCTTGTTATTGGGTAGAACATTGGAGTAAGGATAGAGTGCAACGAGTTGTCATGAATGGTACATTTTCAGGCTGGACAAAAGTGGTAAATGGTGTCCCTCAGGGTTCTGTTTTGGGACCGCTTCTATATTTATAAATGATCTTGAAATAGGTCTTGAAAGCCATGTATCAGTGTTTGCACTAAAGTGGCAGATGAAATTTAACATAGAGAAATGCAAAGTTATGCACTTCGGGGTTACGAATGCACAAGCAATTTACACCCTATATGGTAGTGAACTAGGGATAACCACCCACGAGAAGGATTTGGGAATTGTTATAGACAACAAATTAGGCAGCAATATGTAATGTCAATCTGCAGTTGCTAAGGCCAGTAGGATTTGTCATGTATAAAGAGGGGCATAAATTCTCGGGATGAAAATATACTTTTGCCTCATTATAAATCGCCACACATTGAATATGCTGTCCAATTTTGGGCACCTGTTCTAAACAAAGATATCATGGCACTAGAAAAAGTGCAGAGACGAGCTACAAAATTGATAAACGGAATGAAGCATTTTAGTTAAGAAGAAGGGTTAAAAAATGTAAATCTCTTTCATTCTGAAAAACGGCGCCTGAGAGGGGATATGATAACATTATACAAATATATTCGGGGGCCAGTACAAACCATTATCTGGAAATCTATTCATAAACAGGGGTATACATAGGACACAAGGTCACATATTTAGGCTGGAAGAAAAGAGATTTCATCTAAGGCAAAGAAAATGTTTTTTTTACAGTAAGAGCAATAAGGATATGGAATTATTTGCCTGACAAGTTGGTTTTGTCAGAGTCTATACAGATGTTTAAACTGCAATTGGATAAATACTTGCAAAAACATAACATACAGGGATACAATTTCTAATTAGTGGGGTAATAGCTGATTGATCCAAGGAGACATCTGACTGCTATTTTGGGGTCAAGATGGAATTTTTTCCTAGTTTGTTGCAAAATTAGAAGCACTTCAATCTAGGTTTTTTTGCCCTTTTTGATCAACAGCAAAAACATATGTGAGGAAGGCTGAACTTTATGGACGCAAGTCTCTTTTCAGCTATGTAACTGTGTAACTGCATCCCTGTGGGCTGACCCTATGGGCAGACTCGGGGGAACGGGAGGGACGGGTGAGGGGACAGGTGGCCTGTGACCCAGGCCTTGAGCTATGTAATGACATGACTTATTGCTTAATTTCATATAGGAAACCTATAAATCCTGCATACTGCTAGATGCTCTCATTTTCTGCCCAATACATTTCAGAAATCACAAAATGTGGTGATCTGGCAACTTTGAGAATTGTTAATAATAATATGCATGGTTGTTTGTTATAAATGTTTTCTTGTCTTACAACTGTACAATTCCTGAGCCAATGCTAGCATTTAGGGGCGGGGGAACTAAAATATATATTTCTGCATTCCTTCCTAAACTGATGTTCTCTCATTCTGTATCTCCAATCCGTCAACAAGGCATGTGATCTCCTGCTTATTTCCAAGAAATGAATGTAAGGAGGCTCCACTGAGAGGCGTACATATTAACCCATAACGCTTGATAACTGCTGTCTGTAATCCATAGATTTTTGTTGTGCAGTACGGTTGGATACTATGGCAGTTTAGGGGTTAAAAGCTTAGAGTATGTATCAAAGGCTCAACTGAACAATATCATAAAAGATACACTGTAACTATGACAACATTACATGGAAGGAGCTAGAGTGCCTATTATGGCCTTGCTTTTTAAATCACTCTCCCATGAACCTGAACACAAATAAAACGTTCTCTGTAAAAGATACCTGCGCACATCTGATAGTCATTATAAGCCTGCATAATGAGCTCTATCATGCAAATAAGTGACAAACTGCACTCTGCTGCTATGAGAAATAAAGTGCTGTGCTAAACATGGGTGTCTAGGCCTTTTACAATTCCAGGAGGAGGACTTTTGCAAAACTGTAGAGATATCATAAGGCAAATATCTTAGCAAGTGCTAGAATTCTATATCATCAACTAAACAGCGAATTGTAGTGAACTATAAATCACATTTGCGAAATTTAAGGAAAATAGCTAGGATGGGGATATAGCTGGGTTAGAAAGAGCAGTCTACAATTTGAAAATTCTATTTTTTTTTACCAGCAAAAAAACATTTTATTGAGTAAAAAACATTTGGAGCTGCTGTCTCATCTATGATAACAGCCCGAATGTGAGTGTGATCCCTTTACAGTTGGTCTCCTGAGACCTGAATCTTCTTGTCATTATTCTCTGATTAATAGTTTGTTACGAGACTTAAATGGTCTCATATAGTGCTCCATCCATAGTTATGTCTAGAAAGTTTGGCTGTGGCCTGTTCTAGCAATCAAAGGTGAATGCTGGTGATGTGCTAATTGCGATGTCTATCCCAACATAAGCTGTAGCTCCAAGACACCAGTCGCAGTGTTTTATTATTAAATTATGTCTGAATCAGAATAAAATAGACCCAGAGTAGCCACATAGGTAGAGGCGGGGGTTATATAAGGAAGCTGAGCAAGTCATGAATAGGGCTATAGAAACGTTCCTGTAGGCACTGATTAACCACAACATTAAAGCTACTGACAGGTAAACTGAATAGCATTGATGATATCCATCTGTCAATGGATGGGACATAATAAAGTGAAAAGATGTCTTTGACAAGGACCAAATTTTGATGACTAGGCGACTGCGTCAGAGCATCTCCAAAACAGCAAGCCTTTTGGGGTGCACCCTATATGCTGTGGTTAGTATTCACCAAAAGTGGTGCAAGGAACAACAACTGGTGAACCAGCGTCAGGGTCATAGGTGCTCAAGGTTCATTGGTCTGGTGAATCACGTTTTCTTTTAGATCAGGTGGATGGCCAGGTGCGTGTGCATCATTTATATGGGGAAGAAATGGCTGCAGGAAGCAGGCCGGCTGAGGCAGTATTATGTGCCGTGCAATGTTCTAATAGGAAACTTGGATCCTGGTATTCATGTGGATGTTGACATGTACCACCTACCTATAGATTGTTGCAGACCACATACACCCCTTTATGTCAATGGTGTTCTTCAATGGCAGTTGCCTCCGGCAGCAGGATAATGCACTGCATAAATTGTCCAGGAATGGTTTGAGGAACATGACAAAGCATTTAAGATGTTGCCTTAGCCTCCAAATTCCCAGATCTCAATACGATTGAGTATCTGTGGGTTGTGCCTGAACAACAAATCCTATCTATGGAGGACCTACCTCTCAACTTGCAGAACTTAATAAATATGTTGTTAATGTCTTGTGCCAGATACCACAGGACATGTTCAGAGCATGATTGAGCAAAACAAGGCTAGTACTTCTATTAGGTTAGCATTGAATTCATTTATTTTCTCTGAGTAGCATTGGACTGGAGATCACAGTTATTGCCATATATGTGCCACAGGTCCACAATACTACTCAATGAGAAACATTGCATTGGGCCAGGGATTGTCAGGATTGATAATATTACAGAAGACAGATTGAGCTGCAGTGAGAAGTATGTATCGGCACTGGATTGCAGGTAAATTTAGTTGCTTTCTGCAATCTAACAAAAAAGGGACAAATCAATGTAAAAATAAATATATTGATTTCTAATGTTAGTGTTCCTTTAACCTTGAATATTTCATTAAGTGTAGTGCGCCCTTTTCCGCTGAATCGATAATGGGAAAGATACCTGTAAAATATTGAATGTTGAGACTGTGATCGAGTCAAATCTGTTAATGGCTCATTGGCTGTATATAATGATCAAATGATATACTGTAATTTACCTCAATGTGTCAAAAATAGGATGAAATCATAACTGCCTGAATACAAAACTGTAAACATCTGCAACTGTTTCACTGTTGCAGATGTAAATTGCAATGGAACAATTTACAGTTATGAAGAGAGAGCAGATAGATTTCATTTATCATTGTTTTAGTAGCAAATTACTCTGTATTGTCACGTGATCAATATGACTTATCAATAGTGCTTGGCGATTTTTTTTACACACACTGCTGTTTCTACCTCGGGTCATTTATCTAGAGATTATTTATCTATCCACAGGCCCAAGGCGTGTGAACATAAGATCTAATACAGGCTGTCTGAAACCCTTGCAGAGGGAATGGAAACATTCTAATAACCATGTAACAGTCTATTAGTCAGTGAGGCCCTCACCATGGAGAGACTACTGATATAGTGTGATCCAGCTTAAATATTGCAATTTAGGTTCACAAACCACAAGGAAAATTAATGTAAATCAAAGAGTATAATGGAATACTTTTTAGCAAGTATGTCTGTAAATCATAGAGGGTCACTCGGGACGTCAGAAAGCAAATGTGTTGTTTCTTCCGACTGCCTTGTCTGTGTTGTTCTCCTACTTCCGTTTCATGTGCAGTTAGAGTTGAGGCTTGGCGCTCTGCCTGTTTTGGTTATAAAAAGAGAGGTACATAACACGGAGCGATGCTGGCAAGGATACGTAGACAGGAGACAGAAATAAAAACAAACCAGCCAGCTTGCACAGAGCTATATTTATGGGAAGGAATATTATATAATGGCATACTTATGCTATGAAAGACCTGCATGGAAGTGATGTAATTCATTATTTTGTGAATACCCATAGTAAAATAAACGCTCAGTTTATGCACAATGTCATCTTTTAAGACACTAGTTGCCAATGTTGGATTTTTCTGCATTTTGTACACTTTACAACTTGCACCAGTAGTATATGCATAAAGTGAATATTCACATTTTTTTATACCCTAAATCATTTCCATGGTATTAGCACATTTGGACATTGGTAGTTAAAGGAACACTATAGGGTCAGGAACGCAAACGTATATTCCTAACCCTATAGTGTTAAAACCACCATCTAGCCCCCTTGCCTCTCTAAATATAGTAAAATCTTACTTGTATTCACGTCTGCAGGTGCTGGCTCTGCCCTTGTCTGACATCATCAGAAGTCGTGGTCTGAGCAAATCACAATGCTTCCCTATAGGATTGTCTGAGACTGTCAAGGAGACAGATCAGGGGCAGACCCAGCACAAGTCAAACACAGCCCTGGCCAATCAGCATCTCCTCATAGAGATGAACTGAATCAATTCATCTCTATCAGGAAAGTTCAGTGTCTTCGTGCAGAGGCTAGAGACACTGAATGGCAGTGCTGCTCACTGTGCAGCACTACCACAGGAAGTACCGCTAGCAGCCATCTGAGGAGGGGCAAATGGGGTTATCACTAGGTTGTAATGTAAACACTGCATTTTCTCTGAATAGACAGTCTTTACAGCAAAAACCCTGAAGGGAATGATTCTATTAACCAGAACAAATGCAATAAGCTGTAGCTGGTCTGGTGACTATAGTGTCCCTTTAAAGGAATATGTAAAACAACATAAACTTTACATTAAATTGTAGTTGTCAGTGTACACACAATGGTGCTTTTCATATATACATTGTGCTGGAGAAATTGCTAGCACATTTATACATTTTAATTTAATGCTGCTTAAAAATATTATACCTTTAAAGTGCAAGGAAGGAGCGTAACCGCCCCAGGAGGTTGCAGGGCAGGTCCTCCCGAGCACACACCGCCTTAGACCGGCTATGTGCCCACTTACCTTACTACCAAATGCCAGGTCAGCCAATAGATAACAACAGACACGGGTACTGTTTCAATTATTGTTTAACGATACCCCTCCATTACACAGGCATGCTGTGCACATTTGACCTGAACTGTTCTGTACTGTTAAATACATTTGCAGGTAACTGTAATCTTGTCTTTAACTATACAATACCTAATGTTACCTTTTAAAACCTAAAAAATACAAATAAAATAATAAAATATATATACATATATATATTTATATTAATTATCCCTCCCTCATCTTATTATTTGTCAAAGAACGCAACATAGATGTCTACGGTGAGGACTGAATGACAGGGAAGAACAGGAGAACCCTCATAATGGTGGTTCCCTTGCTCTCCGTTCAGTATGTTGGCAAGAAAAGGGAGCATTGCACTTCATGGGGAATTTTCCCCATTGACAAGGCCAATCACTGCTCACAGAAAATGCCTGCAAGGTAGGACCATAGGTTGGGGGATATATTAGATTAACATGGGCCTCCAAAAACAGTGTCCCTGGAACTAGTTCCAAAAGCAAATAAATATGTAATTTATCTTGATTATAAATTATATATTTATTACTTTGGGAGATCTAATACATTTTGTTGAACCTGGCATGACAGACATTGCTGTTTCTTTTTACATCTTCTTAAGGAATATTTACACACTCCTTTAACTGTACATCTCCTTTACATTTTGATATCATATATAATTTTTGTCACATCTTTTTATTCTGTACAAATATCTGATTAAACAAGTTCCTTCCCGATGACATTTATAACTTAAATAAAACCTTTAGAGAACATGTTTCTTGGAAATGAGAAAAGATAACATGAGTGACATTATCAACAATATCTAAGATTTGAATTAATATCTTTGTATTATATCTGTTGGCAAGTTAAACTGCTTGATATTTTTACACACTCACTGACTTATAAAGTGGAAAAAAAAGACATACAAACATTTAATGTAACAGTATTATTTCATTAAGATGCAATGGTGTAGTAGTTTGAAATTCATATGCAAATATACTTGGAAATCGCCTAAATGACAATACAAATAATTCTAATAGAAAGATGTATATTTCTAAGTCCATCATATTTTTAGTTATGTGGGTTAATAAAACATATATTGGCCCCCCAAAAAATATATTTTTCTTGAACCTGGATATATTTGTATATTATTATTCAAGGTTAATAACAATATACTCACAACTCATTGGAATTTCAGATTTCAAATTAGATGACATTAAGCTTAAAAAAGAGGAAACGCATTTCTAAATAAATTATTGAATGGAAACAAATTAAAATGTATAGTCATTTTTTAAATAAATAAACTTTAAAGCATGAATTCGAATAAACACCCGGTGCGTATTTAAATGTATACATATCAGATTAAATCAAGATTACTCATCGTCTATTTTAAATATAAGTTGATACTCAGTTATGTCCTTTTAAAACCTTCATGTCAGGTTGAATTGGAACACTGCCATAGAACTCAGAGTGTAAAAGTGAATATGTTTTAATGCCAAATGTTTGTCATTGCAGCAAAAACTCAATAAAGCAGTTTTTTTTTTTAATACCTTTCTTGTTGAAAAGCAATGTCATTTTCTCTTATACTATTTCAGGATTGCAAGCTGAAGCACTTCAGTATTGAAGAGTAAACAAAAAGTGATACATACTGGTCCTCTAATTTGTTCCACTGTTGTATTATATTTTTTTATTATCTGCTAAAGTGTCTGGGAACTGTTCTTTACTGTAAAAGAACCACAGCGACATCCAGTGGTCAACTCTAAAATTCTACGTTACCACCAATTTGCTTTCATAATGAGAGCAGCTAAACCCACAAACTATCTGATAAGATTGTGATAAGATTTTGGTTTAAATGCACGCGATCTGTAAAAACTAACTTTTTTTTCAACTAATACTTTGTTTTACTTACCATATTTAATTTCACTAGATGCAAATAATATTGGATAGATTATATTACGGCAGCTGATTTGTTTATATCACTTCGATGTTTATTGTATTTAGATGGTTCTAAGTACTTTTTATAGCTGCTTGTGACTTCATTTTTTTTCCGTTAATACATATATTAAGATATCAATTAATTCCTTTCTCCGCTCAACCACAAAATTATACACCTTACTTAAAAAGGACAATCCTGGCACCAATAATACTTTAATGCATTTGATAGGTTTTGGCCTCAATATGCTGTCATTTTTGCATGCTCAAATCTTTATAGCCTTTGCACTAAAAAATTGTTTTTTTTTTCAGAATGCTGCACCATAATTCTACTCTTTAGCCACGCCCCCTCATCCCAGAAAAATGTCATTATCAAATGTATGTACACAGCTCAGCCACAGAGAGTACTGAATGATCTGAACTACAGCAACCTGCATTAGAAGGGAGTTATATAGTAATGATATGACTACCTGTTTGCAGGTTTGCAAAGTCTCTGCAGCCAGGTTGTGAATTAAAATGAGCTCTTTTGGCAACGTTGGACCTTAGACAGTGTCCTCACCACAAATCACACAATAAATTAAATATAGCATCTTGCTAACCTTAATTCTATCACAATTTAATGCACATCTTTATAAACTATTGCCCCCCAACCTCTTGCCAGGAAATGTCTTGAAAATTATACATTAGTATATCTTATCTGACCACCAATTCCTTGTGGGGCTTTCAGTATCTACATATAAGAAACATAGTAAGTGCTCAACTCCAGTAGGTAATCCCCTGTGTTATAAACATGCACTATTTAAAGCAGGGTGCTAGATGGGTTAAAACCTTGTTAACATATCAAGATTATACATACAAATCAAAGAAACCCAGAACACACAATTTCATGCAAAAAATATTTATTTAATTAGATACAATATATCATGTCATAAGTATACAATAAAAAGTGCAATAAAAATAGAGTGCAAAGTATCCATACCTTAATACACATAAAGTGCAACAAGGTTACCTTCAGAAACTGTATACTGACCTAGGACTGGAGACAAAAACACCCCAACGTTTCGGCCACTGCCTTGATCACAGGAGCCTAAGGAGGGCTATTAATATCAGACAGAATTTTACATTGTGGAACACTATGGAAGAGCCTTCTGGTAGCACTGACTCACACACTCCAATGTAATTTCATATCAGATTAGTGAGATCACTGGTGGCAGTGAGATCTAATTGTAGCTTATACCAAGTGTGATGGACCGTCTGGCACTCTGACCAAGTGCCTCCGCCAATCAATGCTCCTAGTGCTCATTGAGGAATTCCAGCACTCCACCAGACACCATAAGCACTGCAGACCCCACTTCCAGCGATGCAGCTGCGCCGGGGTCTCACCGTCCTTCACCCACCCTGGAAACAAGATGGGATCCAGCTTCCAGTGGGCAGACCTCTCCTACTCCCAGAGAGCGTAGCAGGAACAGCTCTTATAAGAGCTAGTAATTATAATTCCTGGGGAGTATAGTGATATAGAAATCCCCAGGATAAATACAGCCGTTTCTCCCATACATGAGATGATACTCTATGTTGAGGGTAAGCAGGAACAGAATTTTAATGGAGGCACACTGGCCTTTTATGCAAGTTTCTCAACAAGTGCAACACCCAGTTGTACCTTGTTGGGCACAGGGACACAAAGTGAACAAACCAATAAAAACAGAGTTATACAGTGAGACACTCCCATACACAAACAATAGAATCCCTCTTCTGTGCTTGGGAGACAGCGCCGGACTGGGAAGAAAATTCATCCCAGGCATTTTTTAATTACACATTTTTTAATTACAGCGGCCCACTAAAAAGGGGGCGGGGCCAGATAGGGTGTGTTTTATCATCACCAATGACAAGCACGCCCCATCACAAAGGTTGGTTTAATGCTCTTCCAGGGTAGACCATGCACAGAGTTCTGCTGAAGAGCTCTGGCATGAGAAAAAGACCCTGTATTTGTTCTGCACAGCGCAAGCAAATTTAATAACATGCTTGCACTGTGTTTGCTTGAAATTTGTCTCTGGTGTCTCCATAGTTGGGATACCAGGAGCCAAAAATGCTAGGAAAGCATATTGTGCAGTGTGTGTGTGTGTGTGTGTGTGTAAGGGGTGTAGTGTGTGTGCGAGAAGGGTGTAGTGTGTGTGTGTGTGTGAGTGATGGGTGCTGTGCTTGCGTGAGGGTGCTATGTGGGTAAGGGTGCTGTGTGTGTGATGGGTGCAGTGTGTGTGTGCTGTGTGTGCTGTGTGCGTAGGGGTGCTGTGTTTGCGTGAGGGTGCTTTGTGCGTGTGAAGAAAGCTGTGTGTGAGGGTGCAGTGTGTGCGTGTGAGGAAGCTGTGAGTGTCAGGGGTACAATGTGTGTGTGTGAGGGTGCTGTGAGTGCCAGGGGTGCAGTGTGTGTGAGCGAGGGTGCTGTGAGTGTCAGGGGTGCAGTGTGTGTGTGTGTGTGTGTATGTGTGTGCTAGTGAGGGTGCTGTGAGTGTCAATGGTGCAGTGTGTGTGTGTGTGTGTGCTGTGCATGTCAGGGGTGCAGCGTGTGTGTGTGTGTGTGTTTGTGTGTCAGAGGGTGCTGTGAGTGTTAGGGGTGCATTGTGTGTGTGCTGTGAGTGAGGGTGCTGTGAGTGTTACGGGTGCAGTGTGTGTGTGTGTGTGTGTGTGTGTGTGCTGTGAGGGTGCTGTGAGTGTCAGGGGTGCAGTGTGTGTGTTTGTGTGAGTGAGGGTGCAGTGAGTGTTAGGGGTGCAGGGTGTCTGTGAGTAAGTGAGGCTGCTGTGACCTGAGTGATTATATCCCCCCTCCCTGCTTACCTTTAGCCTGGAGGGGGGATCCTGCTGCTGCTATCCATCCCTGGTGGTCCTAGTGGTGGGGCTAGAGTTCACTCTCGCAAGACCCAGAGCGTTTGATCTCCCCACTGGATAGTGCCGGCCCTGCAAAGACCGGCAGGGGAAATCCTGTGATCTCCCTGCTGGCCTTGGCCCATGCCACCGTGGCCCACCGGGCATTTGCCCGGTGTGCCCGATGACCAGTCCAGGCCTGTTGGGAGATATTTGAATCAGGAACTGTACTAATTAAACTCAATTATTAAAAACACATAAAACCCCATATAGTTACATCCCCTGATAGCCCTGATCTGGGTGAACAACATATCCATAAATCACCCAGATCGGTTCAGGGGTTCAGGAATTTCCGTGAAGTCATAGTTTTGACCCACCGTGCACATGGTTCCATGCCCAAAACAGTTCCAGAGAATTAGGGCTAACAGTCGGTCTCTCTGTCTGGAGTACAAAAGTACATACTTTACCTGAACAGAGCCATTTAAAGTGCATTAGGCAAAGTATATTGCAGGGCCCATAGTCCTGAGGCAAGAGGCTGGCCAGCAGGCCCCTCCAAAACAGTGACGAGGTTACTTTCGTCACACCAAGCCTTTGTAACAGAGCTGGCCAACTGGAGTTGATCAAACACCACAATGTTATCCACCTGTCCAATGATTTAAACCTTTTAGGTGAGATTTTACAATCTCAAAAAATCCTTATACCAGCCATTCCACCTATATATGACATATTCTAGATACCATTTGCACAAACTAATAAACATAAGCAACTCAACAGTGGCCGGAAATAAATGCTATAAAACAAAAAGATATATGTTGTGACAAAAGTACTCCTTTCCTTTGGTACCTTGTCCTGGCATTAGGGTGTTACTAGCTAGGCAGACTGACGATAATCACATTGTAAATCATATGGCATCATCTCTTTCTCCTGCTTCAGTCAGGCTGTCTGACGGTTCGTCGTTTTGGTTCTTGGGACGAAGGGCTTGATATTAGAAGGATCCTAGGTTCCGCTTGAGGCCCGTGTGTCAGCAGCATTTTGTGTGTCAGTCAGCCCCAATATTGCAAGGAAAGTTGTTGCTTCTACTAGTGAAGTGAGAGTGTGGGTATTCACAGTGTGGGTAGCAAGTAGTGATCCCAGTGCTCCCCATCTGTAGCTCACGTTGGCAGCGCGTAGTTGCTGCATTACTGGGTAGAGTGACCTGACCACTGAAGGGTGGCCCTTGTTAGATATTGATAAAAAGATGCAAATATTCAAACAAGGTGCAAATATTCAAACAATAATGGTGTCTTGCCTCTCAATGCAGTGATTATATCCCTTATCTTTGGAAGACATGCGGTGTAGGATGACATCTCAAGCCACTTGTGGTGGGGCTCTTGAGGGGCCTGAAACCCGCTATACTCCATCTATGACCAGTTTTCTAGCTACAGCTGGGTTTAGTATAGTGGCAAGTAGCTTTCTCAGGTAGTGCGGTAGCTCTTTGGTTGTGACAGAGGCTGGAATACCGCAGATATTGACGTTATTGCAGGTCGGGTAGTGGCTGGTAGGACTTCTGCTGGGGCCGTTTTGGGCTGCACAGGCTGTTGAAGTATGGCCCCAATGTCTCTGCTGTCTGCTTGGGTGCCAGCTCTCTGATAACATCGCTCCATGGCAAGCATTTGATCCACTAGACAAGGTTGTGACCTGGTTGCAGTGACAGACTCAGTGTTTGTGTAAGCACCACCGAGGAGCGTCTCCAGGTCAGGCAGTGCTTGCATGAAGTAGGCCCCTGGGTGCAGTATGAACCCCTGAGTCAAGCAAGAGGTCGTAAGAGTTCAGATTGTGTTTATTTTTTTTAATTCTTTATTTTATCCATAGTCAGATATGGCTTAGACATTGCAATAAAAATTACAGCATAAACAGAAATGCAGGAACTCAAGTGATGGCATAGTACACAGGTAACTTTCATTCTAACCATGTTTTTTTTTTTGTTTTTTTTTTGTTAGAGAACTGCCATGTGAGCACCTAGGGGAACATTTTATCAGGTTAGGGGCACGTTCACACCAACAACAAAGTACTATTAGGATGAGAAAATGATTAAATCGAACGAGTGAGGCCATGGTGACATAGGAGACAGCTCCTCTAAATATAGGTGAGTGTAAGATAAAATGACAGGAGCTGGGGGTGGGAAGGCGGGGGTAGATGGTGGTATTGGAGCTAGTATATCTAGGATAGTCCTGGTTTCGGCCAGGTTAGGCAAGGTTAGGCCTCTAAGGCATGGTTTATGCCCTGAGTATGTTAGGTAATGCCCATAGACCAGCGTTTCCCAATTGGAGAGGGGGAGATTTCATTAAAAAATTGGGTCAAAGGGAGATGCAATGGATTTTTAACTTGAATACCATGCAGCCTAATGGTCTCAATGATGATTTTGAGTTATGTCATTTTTTAACCTAAAATGATTTTTATTAGTATGTTCCATACATTTTTAAATATTTAAATATTTATTATTATTTATTTCTATTCTATATACACATTTTAATATTGATATCATCATTGAACCTAGACTGCTAACACAATTGAGACTTATTCATTAATAATTAGCATTCTCCTAAAAGAGCACACTCCTCTTTACCACCTGTCTTTATGCATGTACTGGCACTTTAAATGGAAAATATTGGATGGTCTTAACCTTGATATGTATATTTTATGAATTAACTTGTGAAGAACATGTAATAACACTGTCCTCCATTTAATTTTCGTTTGCATATCACTCAAATTGAGCATCTGGTTTATAAATAGGAACGGACTTTTGCTAAAGGAAGGGCATTCGCCCAACTTCAAAATGGACGACACGGAACTGTAAGCTCTGTATTGAGAACATGCCCAATCTGTGACGCGGCACGTGACGTTTTAGGTCACGTGATTCGCTCCGAGACCGGAGCATTTTCATTACCAACGCAACACAGCTGTTTACGAAAGAGAACGATAGCGGATTGGAGGAAGGGAAGATTGAAGGACCACACAGGAGGAAGTACACAGTATTTAAACGAGAAACAGCAGCAACTATATTACCGATTGAAAAAGCTGTCTGAGCACAGTGAAACGCGTTTCGTCTGGAGGATTGAAGATTCCACTTTTTATAAATATCATACAATTTTGTTTATACTTTATTTGTAAGTTTTTAATACTTTATTGAATAAATGTTGTTTTATATCCGGAATCCATCTTCCATTGCTGCTGCTAAAAGAAGGGTGGTAGCCTCCTTAAAGGCACAGATACCTATACACCAGGAGCCAGGTATAGGGCTCCTTATCAGGTGAGAAGCCATTTTTTTGTGCTATTTGGCATTATACATTGGGATTGATTACACTAGGGGTTTTCCTCTTCCCCTTGTTTTCTCTCTCTCTCTCATGTATGCATAATGATCTTCTGACGCCTAGAGGATCGATTGGGTATTGTGTCACCATAAGTACACGCAGGCTATTGAGATCTGAGCCTATCCTATAGGGCTCTGCTACATGTGAGTGAGACCATATAGAACATTTTCTCACTGCATTTATTTAAAACGTTATCTGCACTATTTTTTGCATTTATATCTATTTCAGACACATTGCTACGAGATACGTTCTCCATACATATGTATGTTAACCCATATGGGTGAGTCAGCAAATTTGTAAGCGCTCCACATGCACACCAGTGGTGGTTTTTATTATTAATTTCCAATACTGAGTGTACACTTGATCTTTTTGTACTAATTCATAGGGTAGAGAGTCCCTATTTTTGTGGTAGCTGCTATTATTATTTATTCTATCATTTAACTGAAAGCGCCTTTAAAACACACAATTTTTTGCCAATGTGTGTGTATATCTGTGTGTCCGATACATATACACACTGACACAGAGATATACACACACTGATGCATACAAACACAGATATACACACCTTGACACACACCGGCACATGCAAGCACAGATACACACACCTTGACACACAGATACATGCATACACAGATACACACTGTGTGTCAAGGTGTGTGTATCTGTGTACCACTATCTGCCAGTGTGTGTATCTGTGTGTCAAATTCATACACAATGGCACATACAAACACAGACACATACAAACACAGATACACAGACTTTGAAACAGACACACACACCTTGACACACAGATAGATACATACTTACACACACACACAGATACACACTGTGTGTCAAGGTGTGTGTATCTGTGTCAGTGTGTGTATCTGTGTGCCACTATCTGCCAATGTGTATTTGTGTGTCAGATTCATACACACTGGCACATACAAACACAAATACACACACCTTGACACACAGATAGATACATACATACACACACCTTGACACAGAGTGTGTATCTGTGTGTGTGTGTGTGTATCTGTGTGCCACTATCGGCCAGTGTGTATCTGTGTGTCAGATTCATACACACTGGCACATACACACACACACACACACACACACCTTGACACAGATACATACACACGCACTGTGTGTGTATCTGTGTGTCAGATATACAACTAGCACATACAAGCACAGATATACACACCTTGACACACACCGGCACATTTAAAAAAATAAAATAAATGGCGCAATTTAATTTTTTTGCGGGGGGGGGGGGGGGTTCCATGATGTTGATACACTATGTGAAAGGGTTCCACAGGAAAAATTAATTGGGAAACCCTGCCAGAGACAACCTAAGAATACGAAAACATGAAACTTACTCAAAACTGTGGACAAGTCCCAACATATGGAAAAATAAGAGAACACCAAAAAGAGAAAAAGAAAAGAAAATGAAATCCGGTAAGTCAGTTGATCGCCATCCTAGATGTGCTGCTGCATGCTGGAACAAACGGGTTTGCGTCCAATCGGGATTTAGGCAAGATTGGAAAAGTTGAGCTGGATTTATTAGGTATGGCGTCTGAGCAGCTCGGCAGTTGGCTCTGTCCCCCACACCATGTGTGATTTAAGAGACATTCCAAGCCCAATGAGGGATGGGTGATAATGTGGAGGTGTACCTTCTGTATGATTAGTGTGGCTAAAGAGAAGATGGGCTGATGCCTGGTATTTATCAGCAGCTCCAAAATAGTTTGATAAAACAACAGGGGATGGAACTATGGCTTATGGTGCTTTAAGTGTTACCTTTGATATGAACCATAATTTAATACCAAGCAGTCTTGAATTGCTATTTCTTTAAAAGACCATCAGTCCCAGTCTAATAGTTATTAAAGCGGTAACGGCAACAAACAGTCTAAATGCAGAGAGTCCAGGCACACAGTTTCCATTATTCTGCAGACTTTTTATTGGAATAATCACAATGTGACAATATTGACAATAGGTCAATATGGACAGCCTTTCTCATGACTTGAGAAAGACCGTCCATATCAGCCAAAACGTTGTCATGTTGTGATTATTCCAATAAACGGTCTGCAGTCTAATGGAATCTGTGTGTCTGGACTTGCTATGCATTTGAAATTATTTTGGGGGATTTGCCATCCCCTAAGCCTGGAGCAGTAATATATTGTTTGGATTAATTATCTCACAGGATGTGTGCACTCCCTACTAAAAAATATATTTGGTAATAACCAATCTATGCATGATCACATTTCAATTTAAAAACTGTCAATACTTTGTGTTGATCATCAGGGATTCAAATAACATGCTATTTCTTGCAAATCAAATTATTTGATTGGTTCTTGACATTACATGAAAAATGGTCACCTCCACTTTAAATCTAAAGTTATCGTCATGTGGTAATTTCATTTTACTACAGTGTGGTAATATGAAAATAACACTGATCTATTTATATTTTTCTTTTAAACTGATGTGGAATGTGGAAAGGCATTGTCATCTGACAGTGTCATGACGTAGTAACATACAAAAACAACAGTCCTTTTGTAAGCACCTGTGTCCTTCCACTTGTGCTATTTTCTTTATTTTCTTGAGGTTTCTCATTCAATCTTATAAATGTAAAGAAAATAAAAAGGTAGTGTATTGTTCTTAAAATGTATGCATTTAGCATGGTGAATACGCTTACTTGTCTCAAACAAGTACCAGATCAGATGCCCAAATCTGTCTGTGTAATAGGCATATGATAATAACTGAAGATAAAAATAAGTGTCAAAAACGTAAAATTTAATTGAAGCTAAAAAAGAATGTATTAGTAAAAATGTATATGTAGCACAATCTTCCTTCCAATGTGTGTGTTAATAAGGAGATCTTAAAGAAACACTATAGTCACCCAGATGACTTCATTGAGATTACGTGGTCTGTGTGCAGTGCCTCTGTCCTTTTTTTTTTTTTTTTTTTTTTTAAAGAAAGGTTAAGTCCACCACTAGTGGCTTTCAGTATAACAGGACTAGAGGTGCTTCCACTACACTGACTAAAACTCGGTCATATGATGCAGAAGCCCCATGGGAGATCATTGAACCTATGGGGAAGGTTGCATGAGCATGCAGCGTATGCACGTTGGGGCATAAGGCACATTACAGGAGCATTGGAGACCTGCATATGCACGTAAGGTCTCCAAAGCTACTATATGAAGAGCATTGGATTAATTGCAGAGGTGGCCATGCTCATCTGTGATATTGCTGGAGCCGGAGAAGTGAGATGCGCTCAGGTAGCCTCGACATTGGAAAAAAGTAAGTGAATCCTGTGTTTTTCCAATTTTTATTGCAAACATGGGCAGGGGTGAGTGGGACCTATATATATATATATATATATATATATATATTGTGACGAACCCATCTGTATAGACTTATATTGCTGGTTCGTCTGTTTGCCTTGATTTCATGGATTTCCTGTCCGTATGCCCTTGTTCGTCTGTTTTCCCTAGTACCGATTGAAACTACCGAACAAACGGCCACCCAGGAGAGGAGTGTGCTGCTTGTTAACCCCTTGACCACAATTAGAACGTTGCGGTTAACCGCAGACACCTCTCCATTCCATTCGTACGGGTGGTCGTCGTTCGTATGCCGACCACGAGGCGGCGGCCATTTTGGACACGAGGAGAATCAGCGGTGTTCGGTGCAAAACCTATGGAACTAAAAACGGATACTTTATCTGCCGAACACCGCTGGAGGCTGCCGCCCACCTTCTATTTCATTGAGGCGTACGAACACCGGTCAGTTCGGGAGTTTCTATAATTCGTATGGACTTTACCCAGGTAGCCGTCCCATGGAGTCATTCGTATACCGAAGAACTTGTGAGAGACTTTGACTCCATGGCGATTGAACTATGTACATCGGACCTGAGCGCTATTCGGTAGGAATATGCCCTCAGATCCAGGCTATCTGGGGATACGTTACACGAACCATATGCAATCGGTATTTCTGACTTTATGTATTTTATTGTATTTTTCTTAATATATTTTAAAATGGTGATGGTCTCTATCCTGGGAGATAATTAGGTTTCTCCCTAATTATCTCCGGGATAGAAAAGAATGATTTATGGGTAAAATGGGAAGGGCTTGTATTGAAGCCACTGTGATTGGCTACTGTATAATATATTTTACAGTCTTCCACAAGGTCCCCTAGGGGAGTGTCCACCTTGTGGAGACCCGCATAAATACCGGGCAGGTAGCCCCCATTAAACACATTCCTGTTTGACCTTCAAGACGGAGCTTTGTCTCGTTTGTGGAGGGATTTACTATTGGGACAGCGTTTTCGTTTATTTCTAGCTGTGGAAGGATTTCAGATGGATTGCTGATCGGGAGTTGCCGCATTCGTATGCTCCGTTCGGGAGTTTTACGATCGGTTGGACTAAAACTGCATTTCTGGAGAAAGGGGGTTATCTACTAAACGGCGGCTCCGTTCCCCTGGCGGTGAGTGTCGTAACATATGTATATATATAGGGATAGGGGCACAATAGTTTAGGAATACAGGTTTATATTCCTAACACTATAGTGTCCTTTAACTCCGCTGTAAGTTTCTCCTGAAAATGTAGAAATGTGAAACCAGTAGATGGAAGATTGTGAGGACACAGAGTTTTCCAAGTGATCCTGACAAGCTAGATTTGTAGTCAATACAATCAGAAGCACACTTTTTTTCATATGCAAAAATAAATCTTTATTGATTAGTGTGATCTCTTAGAACTGTATGTGTACAGTATTTTTATTATTTGGACTCCTAATAAAGATGTACTTTCCCATATAAAATAAGAGGTGGTTGTGATTGTATATGGTTACTATAGTTTTGTTTTACCAGCAGGGGGAGCTGGTGCATCTCATATAGCTCCCTAAAATATTTAACTAATGGTTGGTTCCATGGGCTATATTCTTCTCTGTAGTGTGCTCCAGCGTACATACTTATTATTTTACTAAATGTATAACAGATCCCAAAGCAACAAATATATAGTTTATCATAGATATAATACATATTTATTTATTTGAGGAGTTGTTATATACAGTGCTTCCTTACCTGCAGCCCTTCTTTCCAGCACCACCATGCATTAAGGTTCGTGGGTGTCACCTCTGACCTGTGAGTATCCCTGCTTGGGAACATATTTTCAAGCAGGTCAATCCTCCTAACAACGCTGATATACCAGTACTTTGGCGGCATTAATCATATTGTTCCTATATTTCTCCAGCAAGTGCAAGACAAATCTTGCTGAGGGAATACATGTATGGGAGAGCAGGTGAACCACTTGAAGAAGGGTCTTCTGCACTCCCCTACCATTCAGTGTTCACCATATACATCTATACCACTAGCATATAGAGGTTTATGCTAATAGTTGGTGGACCATCTTTTTAAAAAGATTCAAATTAACTTATTTTTTTAGAATTTTTCCTAGCACAATGTATATATAAAATGCTATACTCTTTAATTTAAAGGGGCACTGGGCATCAGAACCACCGCAACTTAATGTATTGGTTCTGGGCCATAGAGCAGTGGCAGAAATACTGCCGGTGCAGCCGCGCCTAGACCTGTAGGCTTTGGGGGGCCAATCGGATAGCCAATGCACTAATGGCAAACCCGTTAGGCAGGCTGGTCTGATCAGGGGTCTGGGCCCGGGCTTGGACCCGGGCCCCTTTAATGTCGGCAATCAGTGCTGGGAGGAAGTGACACCTCTAGTGACTATTTGAAAACACAAATGAAACGTTAATGGTCAGTTATTATAGTCTGCATATAGTGGGGCATGGTCATCATTTTCAGCCCCTTTCAAACATGAAACATGTGATAGGGTTTGCCTTATAATCAATTTAGTCACATGACAGCATGAGCATAAGCACGTATTCACTTTATCTCAAAGAATATCAATAATTATGTAGTTGAGCAAGTCACATGAGGCCACAATAAATTGTTTAGCAGTGTATGGCCTTATGTATTAATGACAGGATATGAAATTCAGTCACCATGTGACCATCATACCAGACATCAATGTTATTTATTCTTTAATAAGTTCTTGCAAGTATACTTATATGACTAGGCAGGAGCAAAATTGTTACAAATTATTATATGCACAAATATATTGTATAGCCTTACATTTATATAAGATGGCAGATTTATTTCAGTAATTTTATTAGAAGGATTTGTTTAAGAAACATGGTCATCACAATTTGATCCTTGAAAAAAAGCTTTTTTCCAATTAAAGGTCCATGTAGCACTTATGTCATGTGTGTAGAACACAAGAGAATTGGGTAACTTCTCAATTTGTGGGGAGTATGAGAGGGGACAATTCACTCCAATCATTACAGGCTAACTGTTAGGACCATATGTTTTGCTGATTAAGCAAGTAGGATAAAAATGCTGATTATTTTTTACACAGTTTTTAGATCAAATAAATTTTGACAAGAGGATTTAAGAAAATCATTGGAAAAAAATATAGTGCACTGTAGTGGTCATGGTGTCATAATTCCCCTAGTGCAATACTACAGTAAGTATTAAAACTATTTTCAAATGATTTTTCACAGGATGATTTCCTTTGGTATGGCCTCATCCTATGTTAGCATTAGTGTCATCATTTCCACCCGTCTTTAGGTGGACTTCACTGGCTGATTCTTTCATCCAATTAATTAAATCCAAATAAGGATTTACAGTTATATTTACAGTTGAAGGGGAACTTCCGCTTTAGATGATGTGCCGCACAAGAGTGAGACCCAGGTAAGTATCAGGGCACTGCAGTAAAAAAAGGGCCAAACTGACCCTCTAAGCAACCTATAGAAGTATTTTTTATTATCCTGATTTTCCCCACCTCGCAAACTGATGCCTCATGACTCCAATACTTTAAATTGGGAGGCCAGCTTAATATCCACTTTATGCCATGTCTTGCCTCAGAATACATGTATGAATTGCAGAAGCACTGTGGAGAAATGCAGGGTGACCCCAGCGAGATATGGAGACTGAGGGAATGTGTCTGATTGCTAAGGCTTGTGTCTTTATGATTGTCAGGATGCATGACTGTGAGAGTGTCTGTGAATGTATGTCTCTGTGTGACTGTGTGCAGTCTATGTATGAGTGTGTGTATCTTTGAGTGTGTCTGTGTAGATGTAAAGAGCACAATGTACACTGGGGACACGGAGAGGATACATTATGTTAATTGTCAGGCCAATACAGGGCTGTGAATTTTGGAGAGAGGAGTACATTGCATGTAAATGATGGGTCTAGGTGAGTGGGGTTTATTGCAGGGAAGTAATTGAGTTCTGGTTTTGGGGTGGGGTTCTAGGAAATGAGGAGTCTGGTTTGGGATGAACGGGTTAATCAAAGGGCAATGTGGGAGTCTACATTGAGTATTGAGGTGGTTTATTTTCAGGGAACTATGATAATGTAAATTTAGCAAGGAGGGTTAATTGGCAGGTTAGTGTTGGCATGTGATTATTGGGAAGAAGGTGATAATGTGCAGGCTGTAAATGTGTGTATACATGACATAGCAGTGTAAGTGAATGTGGTTTGACAATGAAGGTTTAGGCATGTTAGTGGAGGGCTACAATGTACAGTGAGTGGGAAGGTATTATAAAGCTCCGCTGTAACATCCAGTGTATTGCTGTATTACAGATCTCTGCGATAATAAGCCAGGTGTACTGTGTATGAATGTATCACACTGCTCGATCCGCGCCTGTGAACTGCTCACACAGTATGAAAGGCGGCACAGGAGGTCTGACTTTCGTGCTCTTCCAGCACTGCTCCTTTGCACGCCCTGCGGTGATGCTGGAAGTCGGAAATTACATCACTCCAGCTCCGGCATCACTAAACTGCATGTAAGGGAGCAGTGCTGGAAGAGCATGAAGATTATAGCAGCCCCAATAGACCACAGGAAGAAAATCAACTCCAGCAGAGGCAGCTCTATAATTTAGGTGATTTAGGGGGCCGTCTAAAGCCTCGCGCTGACTGGGGCCTTGCTGGCTGCCTAAATCGCCTTAGGGCAGATTGAACTGTTGGGTCTTCGGTCAGTCTATGACCAAGGGCCCAACACCAAGAGGGGGCCCGGTGGCTTGCCCTTTATGCTGCCGGGTGCGAGGCCCCTCCATACAGTCTGCCCTGGGAGGAGAGAGCCCAGCCTCTGGTCTGATGTTTCCCAGGGTGCAGAGCTGCAGACTGAGGTATTGTGTGATCTCCAGTCAATCAGAGCGTTACCGTGGGTTACCATGGCAACGCTCTGACTGGAGATCGAGAGACTTCCCATGTGGTCTTCAGCTCTGCACCTGGTGGAGCTGCAGACCGGAGAGTCAGCCCACCGGACCACCAAGGAAAAAGACACTGGACCACCAAAGAATAGTTAATGGAAAAAGAAAAAAGATATTTGTGACCCCCATCACACATTGTCATACACTCCCCTTCCCTGTCACAGCCCCCCAAACTCTGTCACAGTCCCCTCTACCCTGTCACAGCCCCCCTACCCTGTCACAGTTCCCCTAACCCTGTCACAGCACCCCCTACCATCACAGTCTCCCTAATCCTGTCACAGCCCCCATGCTGTCACAGCCTCCCTAACCCTGCAGCAGCCCCCTAACCCTGCAACAGCAACTCTAACACTGTCACAGTCCCCTAACACTGTCACAGCCCCCCTAACCCTGCCACAGCCCCCCTTACCCTGCCACAGCCCCCCTAACCCTGTCACAGCCCCCTAAGCCCTGTCACAGCCCCCCTACCATCACAGTCTCCCTAACCCTGTCACAGCCCCCATGCTGTCACAGTCCCCCACCCTGTCACAGCCTCCCTAACCCTGCAGCAGCCCCCTAACCCTGCAACAGCAGCTCTAACACTGTCACAGTCCCCTAACACTGTCACAGCCCCCCTAACAGTGTTACACAGCCCCCCTTACCCTACCACAGCCCCCCTAACCCTGTCACAGCCCCCTAACCCTGTCACAGCCTTCTAAGCCCTGTCACAGCCCCCCCACCCTGTCACAGCACCCTCAACCCGGTCACAGCACCTCCACGTTGTCACAGCCCCCCTCTCTGTCATAACCTGGTACCTTGCCAAAGCCCCCTAACCCTGTCACAGCCCCCTAACCCTGTTACAGCACCCCCTACCCTGTTACAGCACTCCCTACCCTGTCACAGCCCCCCACCTTGTTACAGCACCTCCACCTTGTCACTAGCGCCTCTACCCTGTCACAGCCCCCCTATCCTGTCACAGCTCCCCACCTTGTCAAAAGCCAGAATGATGGAAAAGAGGTTAAATTCCATCTGTACATTGTGCTAGCAGAAATGCTAGCAAATGTATATCATTTAATTTCATTTAAAGTGCTTTAAAAATATAGTCCCTCCCCTACCTGTCAATGAAATTCTCAACATTAGACCTGTGTGCCAGTGATACTTTTGAACTTGACCTCTCTGACTATTCATTCATAAATTAAGCCCAGTCATTCTAAGGTCTGGTAATAGTGAAATCTATATATTCTGTTGTAGATTAGGATTTGTGTGTTTGGGTTCCCTTACACACAGGGCTGCCATCAAGGGGTGACAACCTGTCAGGGTACCTGTTGTCTCTACCTCAGAGGAGGTGAGATACTGAGAATTCCGTCCTTTCAGAGGAACTGACTCACTCGTTCCTCGCGGTCCTCTCGGCCGTTTACACGCCGGACGCCTCTGATCCGCCTCCTTTTATGACGCGGCTCTAGTAGCCGACGTCATGACGATTAGCCGTTCCGACCTGTCAATCAGTCCTGAGCTCGAATCAGGACTCGTCGGGGGCGTGATCATCTATTTGGAACCAGGGTATATATTGAGGTTTTGTGTATTGGTTCATTGCCCTGTCGTGGTTCTAGCTAGACTAGTCACTCAGCGCTCTTACCTCTATTTGTCTCTTTGGTTCTGACCCGGCTTGTTTATTCTACTCTGCTTACCTCTGTTACCCTTTTGACCCGGCTTGTCTCTCGTTTACCTGCTCTCTCGTTCCCTCGACCTCGGCTTGTCTCTAGACCATTCTTTGCTTACTCCTTACGTTAGTCCGGCCATTCTAAGGTCCGGTATACGTAACTTCTCCTGTTTGTACTCTGCGTGTTGGATCCCTGTCCCGATCCTGACATTACGACAGGGCCATGGATCCTGCAGGTACAAACAT
Source organism: Pelobates fuscus (assembly GCF_036172605.1). Taxonomy (NCBI): domain Eukaryota; kingdom Metazoa; phylum Chordata; class Amphibia; order Anura; family Pelobatidae; genus Pelobates; species Pelobates fuscus. Next base: position 132,968,775 of record NC_086321.1, read on the forward strand.
TCAGGTCGGTTCTCCTGACTCTAGATTTGAGGCTATGGATCATAGAATGGACCAGATGGCTCTAGCGTTGCAAGCCTTACTATCTCGTTCTAGTAACCAATCAGAAGAGATGCGTACTGCTTCCATCTCTCCTGTAAGTTCAGGCCTAGAGGTAGCCACAGTAGGTGCTTCATCTCGTATAACTCCCCCTGTACGTTATGGTGGCTCTCCGGATACGTGTCGAGGTTTTTTAAACCAGATAGGTATTCATTTCGAATTACAACCCCGCTCCTATCCTACAGATAGGGCGAAGGTTGGATTCATAATCACACTACTCATTGATAAAGCTTTGAGATGGGCTAACCCTTTGTGGGAGAATGATAATCCGTTAGTCTATAATTATAATGCCTTTGTCACTGCTTTTAGAAGGACTTTTGATCCTCCAGGTAGAAAGGTTAATGCTGCTAGACTACTGTTACGTCTTAGACAACATAACCGAACCCTTGTTGATTATGCCTTAGAGTTCAGATCCCTGGCAGCAGAAGTCAAGTGGAATGAACAGGCTTACATGGACGTATTTCTAAACGGACTATCAGACCAAATTCTAGATGAGGTTGCCACAAGAGAGCTCCCTGAAAATTTGGAAGATTTAATTTCTTTTATTTCACGAATTGATGAACGGTTAAGACAGAGACAGAACACTCGAGATAGAACCCGTAGACCTTCCTTTAGACTAGCTCCCTCATTTCAAAGTCCTGAATCTACAACTTTAGCGCTTCCAGAACCTATGCAGATAGGCAATACTCGTCTCTCAGAAGAGGAGAGACAGTACAGGAGAAGGGAGGGGTTGTGCATGTATTGTGGAGCAAGAGGTCACCTACGCCTAAACTGTGCTAACCGCCCGGGAAACAATCGCACCTAAGTTCCTCTAGAGGACAGGCCTTGGGTGTTTCTATCTTGTCCTCTATACATGACTATAAAGATCATAGGCTTCTACTACCTGTTTCTTTAGTTTGGGAGAAGGGAGTATTAAATACCATGGCGTTGATAGACTCCGGAGCTGCTGAAAGCTTTATTGACCGAGCCTTCGTCACTAAACACTCTATCCCATCCCAGCTAAGGGATACACCCTTGGCCGTTGAGGCCATAGATGGTAGACCATTATCTGAACCTGTTATTTCTCATGAGACCTTACCTGTTAACTTAACTGTTGGTATCCTACACGAGGAGGGTATATCCCTTATGCTCATTTCATCTCCTTCTGTTCCAATAGTCTTAGGGTATCCTTGGCTTAAGAAACATAACCCCATTATCGATTGGGAATTGGGTGAAATAATCTCTTGGGGTCATGGTTGCCGAAACAGGTGCTTACAGAAGGTCTCACCGGTTTGCGTAGCTGACACACTGGTTAATTCTACCCAATCTACTGACTTACAAATACCACCCCTATACCTGGATTTAAAGGCAGTCTTTGACAAGAAGAATGCTGACACTCTACCTTCACACAGGTCCTTTGACTGCAAGATCAGACTCTTGCCCGGTACTATGCCTCCGAGGGGCACGGTATATCCTTTATCTACTAAGGAGAACCTAGTCTTAGAGGAGTATATTCGTGAGAACCTGGACAAGGGATTCATTAGGAGATCCTCCTCCCCTGCCGGGGCCGGGTTCTTTTTTGTGAATAAGAAAGATGGTACATTAAGGCCTTGTATTGCTTATCGGGGATTGAATAAAATAACTATTAGAAATGCCTATCCGATTCCTTTGATTACTGAGCTCTTTGATCGTTTAAAAGGTTCCAAAATTTTCACCAAGTTAGATCTCAGAGGGGCGTATAACTTGGTGAGAATCCAACAGGGAGACGAATGGAAAACAGCCTTCAATACCCGTTACGGGCATTATGAGTACACGGTAATGCCTTTTGGTCTCTGTAATGCACCAGCAGTATTTCAGGACCTGATTAATGAGGTTCTTAGGGAGTTTCAACATGATTGCGTTATTGTATATCTGGATGATATACTTATACATTCTAGTGAGATTGAGACTCATCACAAACAAGTCAGAAGGGTATTGCGCAAACTTCTACAACATGGATTGTACTGCAAATTGGAGAAATTTAGTTTTGACCAGTCTCAGATAAACTTCCTTGGGTACGTTATTTCTGGGGACGGGTTTAAGATGGATCCGGTTAAACTCCAGTCTATTTTAGATTGGCCTTTGCCCAGGGGACTCAAGGCCATTCAGAGGTTTATTGGATTCTCTAATTATTATAGGCGCTTCATTAAAGGATACTCGTCTATTATTGCGCCTATTACCAATATGACTAGACAAGGGGCTGACACTAAGACTTGGTCTACTGAAGCTCTCGTTGCTTTCAAAACACTCAAGGATCTTTTTGCTTCAGCACCGATTTTGGTTCATCCTGATACGTCTTTGCCTTTTCTACTCGAGGTAGACGCCTCGGAGACAGGTATAGGTGCTATCTTGTCTCAAAGATTAGGTGTGGATACACCATTACATCCATGTGGTTTTTTTTCCAAAAAATTGTCTGGGCCTGAAAGCAGATATGACATTGGTGACAGGGAACTATTAGCGGTTATTATGGCCTTAAAGGAGTGGAGACATTTATTGGAAGGGACCTTGCACCCTGTTACTATTCTAACAGATCACAAAAACTTGTCCTATATTGGGGAAGCCAAGCGCTTGTCCGCCAGGCAAGCTCGTTGGTCCTTATTTCTCACTCATTTCAATTATGTGCTCACCTATAGACCTGGTTCTAAGAACTCTAAGGCCGATGCTTTGTCTCGCCAACATGAACCCTCTACTATATCTGAGGCGGTTTTGTCATCTGTAGTTCCCAAGTGCAATATTATCGCCAACACGAATCTCAGGATACACTCTCCGTTGCTTGCCGAGATCATGAAAGTGCAACATCTGGCCCCCAGACAGGTTCCCGGGGCACGGCACTTCGTTCCTCCTGAACTTCAACTGGAACTGCTGCAATGCTTTCACAACAGCAAAGTGGCTGGGCATCCTGGCATACGCAAGACGTGTTCCTTGATTTCTAAAGATTTCTGGTGGCCTTCGTTACGTAAGGATATTAAGGATTTCGTCGGGGCATGTGAGGTCTGTATGAAGACTAAACAACCTCATACGCTTCCTTGTGGGCTCTTGCACCCCTTGGAGATTCCCGAGAGACCATGGTCCTGTCTGGCTATGGATTTCATTGTCGATTTACCTATTTCTAAAAAACAGACTGTTATTCTCACGGTGGTTGACAGGTTTACTAAGATGGCTCATTTCGTACCCTTACCTAAACTTCCGTCTTCTCCCGAATTGGCTGAGATATTCGCGAGAGAGATTTTTCGTTTACATGGTATACCCTCCGAAATTGTCTCTGATAGAGGTTCCCAATTTGTTTCCCGTTTTTGGAAGTCCTTTTGTTCTCAATTGGGTATCAAATTGAATTTCTCTACTGCATACCATCCCCAGTCTAACGGAGCTGCTGAACGCACCAACCAAAAGATTGAACAATATTTGCGTTGTTTTGTTTCCGAACACCAGGACTATTGGGTCGGTCTGATTCCTTGGGCGGAGTTTGCACACAACAATCTCGTTTGTGATTCTACTCGTTCTAGCCACTTCTTCATGAATTATGGCTTTCATCCTCCTATTCTTCCCTCGGTTTCCCCTTCCCAAGGGGTACCGTCGGTTGATGTCCATGTTGCCAATTTGAGGAAGTTGTGGGATCAGACTCGACAAATTCTCCTTCATTATTCCACATTGTTCAAACGACACGCAGACAAGCGTAGAAGGGCGGCTCCGTTTTTTGTTCCAGGGGATAGGGTATGGTTGAGTACCAGAAACATTCGCTTGAAGGTTCCCTCTATGAAATTTGCGCCTCGTTTCATTGGTCCTTACAAGGTTCTGACTCGAATTAATCCTGTTGCGTATCGCCTTGCTCTTCCACCTGGCTTGCGCATCCCTAACTCCTTTCATGTTTCCTTGTTGAAGCCTCTAGTTTGTAACAGGTTTTCCTCCACTGTACCCTCCCCTCGCTCTGTTCAGGTTGAGGGTCAGGAGGAGTATGAGATCAACTCCATCCTCGATTCTCGAATTTCTCGGGGGAGGTTACAATATCTTGTGGACTGGAAAGGATATGGTCCTGAGGAGAGGTCTTGGGTGGTCCAGCAGGAGGTGCATGCTCCTCGCCTCCGCAGGGCTTTTCATTCCCGGTTTCCGTCTCGTCCCGGTTCCTTCCGCCCGGTGGGCGTTTCTGAGAGGGGGGGTACTGTCAGGGTACCTGTTGTCTCTACCTCAGAGGAGGTGAGATACTGAGAATTCCGTCCTTTCAGAGGAACTGACTCACTCGTTCCTCGCGGTCCTCTCGGCCGTTTACACGCCGGACGCCTCTGATCCGCCTCCTTTTATGACGCGGCTCTAGTAGCCGACGTCATGACGATTAGCCGTTCCGACCTGTCAATCAGTCCTGAGCTCGAATCAACACTCGTCGGGGGCGTGATCATCTATTTGGAACCAGGGTATATATTGAGGTTTTGTGTATTGGTTCATTGCCCTGTCGTGGTTCTAGCTAGACTAGTCACTCAGCGCTCTTACCTCTATTTGTCTCTTTGGTTCTGACCCGGCTTGTTTATTCTACTCTGCTTACCTCTGTTACCCTTTTGACCCGGCTTGTCTCTCGTTTACCTGCTCTCTCGTTCCCTCGACCTCGGCTTGTCTCTAGACCATTCTTTGCTTACTCCTTACGTTAGTCCGGCCATTCTAAGGTCCGGTATACGTAACTTCTCCTGTTTGTACTCTGCGTGTTGGATCCCTGTCCCGATCCTGACACAACCATGACCTGCCGCCCCGGCCCCAGGTGTAGCAGTTGAGCTGCCGCCGGTGCAGCTGCACTGGGGCCCGCACACCAATAGGGCCCACACATTTAGGGCCACCCGATGGGCTCTATATCTTCAGTCAACGCTGCACCCATATAACAGCGCGAACGGGCCCCTTTAGAAAAAAAAAAATGCAAGTGCTGCTGGGAGGAAGTGACGGCCAGTAACTTCCTCCCGGCTCACTCCGCGAGGGAGGAGAGACAGCCAGGCAGTGAAGAGGGAGAGGCAGCCGTCTCCCATCAGCCCCATCCACCCTGAAACGAAAAGGCAAGAAACAGGAGTGTGGCTGAAAAAATGAGATGCATGTGTGTGTATGTATGTCTCTGTGTCAGTCTGTATGTGTGTATTTCTGTATGTATGCCAGTATGTCTGTCTGTCAGTATGTCAGTCTGTTTATCTGTGTATGTATGTATGTATATATATTTCAGTATGTATGTGTCAGTTTGTGTATGTGTGTGTCTGTATGTCTCTTTTGCGTGTGTGTGTTTGTGTCTGTATGTATGTTAGTATGTGTCTGTGTGTCACTATGTATGTCTGTGTGTCTGTATATGTGTGTATGTCTGTTTCAGTATGTGTGTGTCAGACATACGCAGATATAGGCATACATACTGTTTCTGTATGTGTGTATCTTTGTGTGTGTGTATCTGTGTTCTTTTGTATCAGTGCGTGTATTTGTGTCTGTATCTGTCACGGTTCTCACCATGGCAGACAGACGGCCAGACGTGGTCGCTCCTGGAGTTCCCAGCAGGGGACTTGAACCGGGGAACTTCTCAGTCCTGGTCCTGCTTTCATAACAGATGTTACGTGACAGGAAGAGGTAAGTGCAATTTACTGTGGTTGCAAATTTCTATCCAAACAACAAGGATTGATACAATAAGGTGATAATAATGAAAAAGATTATTTTAAAAAGTCATATGTCAGACATGAATGCATGGTTGTATGTATAAAACTCGATATGTTTTATATGATTTATAAGATCTTAGTGATATGTAAATAAAATATTTGAGGAGTTGCAGAATATGTAGATAGACAAAATGAGAAATTTATTGAAAACCAAAGAAAAATTATGTAATAAAATAAATGAATAAACCCATTATTGAGGTCATATAATAAAGCACATGAGCAATAAAGAAACTTTGATAAAAGCAATTGCTGCTGACAGTTGTTAATCATAAAGATAACTTTTGATGAGTCATTCTCTCTAATACTTAACTTGTCCATCTTATTTTTTACATTTGTGGCTTATCAGTTTCCACTCCTTACATGGATTTTCAGTGAACTGTACATTATTTCATGGCTAATACATTATGCTAATTTAAAAATAGATAAAACATTTAAAGTTGCTCCCATAACAGGAAACATTATTATCTGTCAACGTCATCTTCTTATCTTCTTTTTGGTAATAGTGACGATTCTGTCAACTTGATTTCCAGAAGTAGAATGATCTACGTACTACTGCAAAATAAAGCATACTGAGCTTTTATTAAATGTTAAGACCTTTTCTACTGAGTTTTACCATACAAAATATGAAACATATTTATTTGAAATAGAAGTATGTTTAACGAGAAAAAAAAAAATCTATATTTAAATTTACAGATTATTTACAGATTATTTAATGTATTTGCAGGTCCAGATTTGCATCAAAAGCGCCTGTTCTGTGGAGCGGAGCCAGCGCCTGCACGAGCTGGACGCACATTGAGGCAGCTCTGCACACTTACCCTGTTCTCGACGGCTAAATCCCGGTACCAACCGCGTGATCAAGCTCACAAAGGCTACCCAAGTCATGGGGAAAAAGTCCGGGCATGGGCTCCTGAGATATAGGGGTTCTCCTCCACACGACCCCGTGGCTGGAGTCAACCAAGATGGCAACCACTGAGGCCTACACCCCAATGTCCTCTGATGAGGATAGTGATGAAGCAGATATCCTCTCTCTGCCTAAGGCAAGCACGGTACCTCGGACACCTGCCGCACTGGTGGACTTTGCCCCATCCACCAAAGCAGACATTAAGGCTTTAATGGGTAGAGGATCAGCGCTGAGTGATCTAAAGGGAAAGGAACAAATAGAAAGCTGCAACCTATGGGTATGAGGTTCCCTCCAATGTCCCCAAAGAAGAAATGACAAAAAACACAAAAATAGGTCGCGCTATACAGAAATAGTAAATAGTAAATAGTACTATAGTAAATAGTACTCACATATATTAAAAGTATCAACAAAGAATAAAAATAAATACAACTATGAACAAAATAGTCCTGATATGTAGTAGGCTTCTTGTGGGTTCCAATAGGCTAGTAGAGACTTGAGTATATAGTGTATTCAATGGGAAGCTGGATCTTCTATAGCTTGGGAAATCTTGACTCAATGATGGATATGCAAATGAAAAAACAGAGAGACTCCAATAGTGCAAACTGTGTTTGAGTAAACAAAATAGGATAAATATTAGGGAGATATTGCACTCACCTATTCGAGAGCATATACTCGCTCAAGTGTGATAAGCATTCAGTGGCGTTTGCCCCCCACTGGTGGGATATAGGTGTAGATAAATCCTCGGTATGAAAGAAAAATAAAAGCCAAATATAGTGCTCACTGTATTTGTAATAAAAATGAGTCTGTAAAGTAAATAAAGTACTCACATTTATATGAGCAGGATATACTGCTCAATATGATGGCATGGGTGGTATATCCCGCGTGATCAAGCTCACAAAGGCTACCCAAGTCATGGGGGAAAAGTCCGGGCATGGGCTCCTGAGATATAGGGGTTCTCCTCCACACGACCCCGTGGCTGGAGTCAACCAAGATGGCAACCACTGAGGCCTACACCCCAATGTCCTCTGATGAGGATAGTGATGAAGCAGATATCCTCTCTCTGCCTAAGGCAAGCACGGTACCTCGGACACCTGCCGCACTGGTGGACTTTGCCCCATCCACCAAAGCAGACATTAAGGCTTTAATGGGTAGAGGATCAGCGCTGAGTGATCTAAAGGGAAAGGAACAAATAGAAAGCTGCAACCTATGGGTATGAGGTTCCCTCCAATGTCCCCAAAGAAGAAATGACAAAAAACACAAAAATAGGTCGCGCTATACAGAAATAGTAAATAGTACTCACATATATTAAAAGTATCAACAAAGAATAAAAATAAATACAACTATGAACAAAATAGTCCTGATATGTAGTAGGCTTCTTGTGGGTTCCAATAGGCTAGTAGAGACTTGAGTATATAGTGTATTCAATGGGAAGCTGGATCTTCTATAGCTTGGGAAATCTTGACTCAATGATGGATATGCAAATGAAAAAACAGAGAGACTCCAATAGTGCAAACTGTGTTTGAGTAAACAAAATAGGATAAATATTAGGGAGATATTGCACTCACCTATTCGAGAGCATATACTCGCTCAAGTGTGATAAGCATTCAGTGGCGTTTGCCCCCCACTGGTGGGATATAGGTGTAGATAAATCCTCGGTATGAAAGAAAAATAAAAGCCAAATATAGTGCTCACTGTATTTGTAATAAAAATGAGTCTGTAAAGTAAATAAAGTACTCACATTTATATGAGCAGGATATACTGCTCAATATGATGGCATGGGTGGTATATCCCCACTTAGGATTCTTTGGACGGCTGTCGGCTCCAAAGTGATATATGTGAGTACTATTTACTATTTCTGTATAGCGCAACCTATTTTTGTGTTTTTTGTCATTAAGGCTTTAATGGCAGAAATCAGAACTATGTTTAATGCAGGTATGGCTCCGGTTCGGGAGGCAGTTACAACATTGACCAACAGAATGCAGGCTATGGAGGAAGGCATGGAGGGCACCAAACTAGCCCAAACGGCTTCTGACACCGCCATTGGGGCACTGCAAAAACAAAGCACAGAACAACAGGCACAAATAGCAATTGTAGAGGACACGGCACCTGCCTGAGTACGGCACCTGAAAATCCGGGGAGTACCAGAAACAATCTCAGGTATGGAACTCCACCACTTATGTAGGAGACTGATTGCCAAAGCAGGCAAAACAAACGGAAGTGGACTCCTGCTTTCGCCTAATGAAGGCACCCAGCGCAGCCCAAGACGCACCCAGCGATGTTCTACAGAAGCTAATGCAGGATTCCGACCGTGGAGTTCTTATGGGGGCCGTGAGAGGCTCTCCTACGGTGGCGTTCAAAGGGGCACAGCTAGCATTCTTTCGGGACTCCTGTAGGCATACCCTGGTATGGCGAAGATCCCTCAAGCAAGTAACCCAACGACTACCGGAACATGTCATACCTTACAAGTGGAGACCACGCCAGCTAATAGTTGACAAGGCTGGCAAGACGCATCAGATTGCGCATCTTTCGGAAGCACCGACTTTCTTCCAGGCCCTTGGTATAGCGAAGAACTTGCCGGCAGCTGATTGCCCATTGTTGAATATTGCGTGAGTCACCCCGTTCGTGCCCAAAGGGGGAGCGCTTGATACACACACCCTACCCCCCTGAAGTTCAAGGCGGCAGGCAATTGTGTCTACATTATGCAATGTGCCCATATGCTAAAGTTGCCCTGTTTACTATTGTTTACATTTGTTTACTTTGGTTATTTATTAAAAAACACACTATTTATAACCTGGCTTCATAAGCCACTGTTATGGCCCGTTGTTCAGTCTTTTCCCCACCCTAACTTCAACGTGCAAGGAAGTGACACTGTACACGCATGAGCAATGCCCTGCACACTAGGCTACTGTACCCAGCCTTCTAGATAGGCTTACATATTTATGTTTAACTCCTCTAGCTGTGGAAAGCACATATGCTCAATCCCCACCTTATGTAAGCCTGAGTTTCATACCTATGATAAGACCCAAGGCCCGAAGCCCACTATCTGCACCCTGCTATATATAGCTCACTTTACCTCTCCTAGAGGTGTGAGGGAGCTTAATCACAATAATTTAAAAATGAGTTGATCCCAGCTATGTGCTATCAATGCCAAGATTAATGTTTCCAGTATGAATTTCTTTGATTTGCATGTCTTGTTATCTGTTACGCTATAACTTGCAAAAATAAAGAATTAAAAAAAAAACACCTCTACTTATATAATTCTCAAATGTCTCAACCTCCACTTCCAAACTGATAAAAATTGACAGTTTAAATGTGATTTTAAAAATTGTATTTCGAGTGATTTTTGAATATGTGTAGCAGTGTATGTAAATGTCTGAGTGCATTTTCAGGCTCCTCAGACTGAATACAGCGATACCAGAATGCTGGAACCTCTGTTTCCATCAGCTAACACCAGGCAGGAGGTAGGGAGGCACTTTTAACAGGCAGAGTAGGTGCCCCCAAGGGGCATGCACCTGGGAAATACAGCCCTGTGTATTTGTTCATTATGTACAGAAATACCAGGGACATAAAGCTAGAGGTTTTGTTGAGCAACTTGGGAACTTTAGTACATAAGCATCTATAAAGATCACATTTTCCAACTATTATTCCAATATTGCCAGACATACAGAAAGGTATTTCACTACCATCTACATACAGCAACCCTGCAGATGGTTTTTAAATTCCTATGAAGTACAACCTAGGATTTATGAATATCTGCAACAATAATCCAGTCTCTCTCTTTAGAGACCTTAGAAACCTAATTTGCATCATATAAGATTCCACTATAATCCTTGATTGGATCAATCCATTGAAAAAAATATGTTTTCACCATTTAGTAGGTAAACTCCAAGGTAAAAGTGTATTTTAGCGTGTTTTATTATTGTTCAATTTTACTCAAATCAAATAGCGTATTTTATTATTTACAGTAAAAAAATTGTAACGAGAACTCTTAACAACAGTAACTGATTCTTAACAACAGTAAGGGAGTCCATCCTATGGTACACAACCATCCCATCAAGCATTAAACCGGGTAATTCTCAGCAATGACAAGCATTAAGCAACCGAAAACATTTTGTTTCCCAAACTCAAAATCACGGAAAACATTTTGTTCCCCAATAGACAAGCAGTCTCAAATTCGGGTAAATACGAAGGAAACAACGCACTACTCGTTCCGAATTGACGCTTTAGTTTGCACTTTGCATGCATCCATAAGTTCTCGATGTTCTGCGTATGCACTTGTGCGTCCTGTGGATCGACGAAGTTGCGTTCATGGACTACTAAGGAATGCATATAAATTCCATTCTTGAGTTGCTCGATGTTCCGGTATGCCGCCTACCCATCAGAAATGATATGGGTTCCAGGTAAGATATGATCCAAGATGAGTTGCTCCAAGGTTGCAGCTGTCCGATCTGGAACTTCCAAAAAGAAGCATCGACCATACATCCTTTCGATTCCACCAAAGACCCAATGGCCGTCCCTCCAAACACCCCTGTGGTATTTGCGGTGGAAATATTTGGATTTGTCTATTTCCACCACTATGGGTTCACCGATGTCATCCAAGCCTCCCATCTCAGTAGCATGACAATCTATATAATTACTAAGCTCCTCCCTCAAAAATTGTAACCAATTATCAACAGTTTTCTTCTCTTCAATCTCGGCTTTATGTTGTGTCAGATTTTGTGGCATATCCTGTGCAAAGCAATACATCAGTATTGTGATTTGTTTCAGAGACAGATGACTCAGCGTTTAGAACGATCCTGCTTTGAACAAATCCACAGGTTTGGTACTTCCATCTCACTCCATCCAAACTTTGGTTGTACATCATCAGCTGGCATGCAGTCCACTTAGCGAGTAGATGCCTCCTAGTTAGCCACATCATGGCAGTGTCCGGATTTTCAAGCTCTTACGCTAACAGAGATAGCCTCCAAATCTTGCTTGTAATTTCATCTGGCTGCATAACTTCGCCTGGGTGTACAATTGTCATTCTTAAAACCAACGGTCTTCCTGCCACCATACTTAGTTGAATGACAAATTTAATAGTTGATAATATGTAATTTATTTTGTTTACTTATTGTATTGTTTTTGGTCTTTATTTAATAGTTGATAATATTTAATTTATCTGTTTTTAGTCTTTTCCCTCCGTTTTCCCGCCTTTTCCCGCATAGCTGACAATCTATTTGTAGTCTTTTCCCTCAAAGCAGACTATTTTTAGTCTTTTCCCGCGTAGCAGATTATCTACTTTTAGATCTATTGCTACTTCCGGCAAAAAAATAAAATACGCTAAAATACACCTGGACAAAAGGTTCAATAATATAATCTGCTAAAATACACTTTTACCAACTCCCAAATAAAACATGCATGTATTTTCTTTTGCGTGTTTTCTTTGGGGGTATATGTAAAATGTGCTGGCAACAGCTGCGGACAAACATACAAACACACTCTAGCGAGCATACACAGTAAGAGAATGCTGGCAACTCTTGGCATGGGAGGCCTTTTTGCTCACAAAACTCACAGATCTCTGTGTGGAAGGTCCTACTCACATGTATGGCAAGGTGTGAAATCAAATATCACTATAAATTCCACTACAAATAGTGTTGGAATTTGTAGGGATATTTGATTTTACACCTTGCAATCCCACCAGCTTTTAACCCATAACTTATAATACATGTGAGTAGGACCTTCAACACTGAGAGGCTTGGATCTGCACAACATGACAGTTACAAAAAGAGAAGTCCTGCGCTTACTCCCATCACTACTGGGCCGGCATCAAGGACCACAGTACACATCAGCCCCAATATATAGTGAAAACCAAAGAAAAGAAAAAGTTACCTGCGCTCTCTCCTTAATCCCTATGTATATTTAGACAAATAGAGGTCATTTAGTTGCTCCAATGGCCATTGGAGGGAATGCCCGTCTGCCAACGTCAAGGCAGACCCCCCTAAGTGGGTCCTAACACTGACCCTTCAGCCTGCTTCCTTGAGCTTCTGGCAAAGATATCTCTAATGAGTCAGAGAGGGGTATTTTTTATATACACCCCTATATACTTATTAACCCTTAATAGGGAACACATGGGATGGGCGGCAGCATTGTAACCAGGCTGTGTGATACAAAGTAAATACAAATACAAAAAGAGAAGTCCTGCGCTCACTCCCATCACTACTGGGCCGGCAGCAAGGACCACAGTACACATCAGCCCCAATATATAGTAAAAACCAAAGAAAAGAAAAAGTTACCTGTGCTCTCTCCTTAATCCCTATGTATATTTAGACAAATGACCTCCATTTCTTTTCTTTGGTTTTTACAACATGACAGAGCATTCACAGAAATATGTGCGTATGTAAGAGATGCACACTCCACTTGCCAATACTCCATTGTCACCAGGGATAACCAGTGTCAGTGCTGGATTAAGCGTGCCCAGGGCACTAGACATGGTGCCAGATTGGGGCCTTTTGCTAGAGCCCTGGGTTTGGTTTCTGTGAGTGTTCTGTGTGTTGACTGAGTGCTGTATGTGTGAGAACAGGGCCAGCACTACCATAAGGCGGCAGAGATGGCCGCCTTAGCACACAACAGCACGGGAGCATAAAAATGTCTACGCTGGTCAGTTAATGTAGTCATTCCCAATCCTGATTGAATAAATTATCCGGCCATTGTACTTTGGTCAGTGGCGTAGCTAGAGCTTTTGCCGCCCGGGCTGCCCCTGCGTTTGCACCCCTAGCTCGACCCATGTCTTGTCCGGTGCAGTCGCGGACGTCCGTGGCTGCACCAGACTTACCTCTTTTACATACTCAATGTCTGTAGCCCACCACAGTTTACAACCTTTTTTATGAAAAATTCATGCATGTAATTCATTGGGGGCATATCTACTAAAAAGTGATTTTATGGGTGGTGGGTTTCTTTAAATAATTATTGTTCCTTTAAATAATTATTGTTACTGAAGCACTTCAATATATTTAACTTTTTATTGGTGTGAAGAGAAACACTTAGGAGTGAAACACAGCTTATTGAATTACATTTTTTACAATAAGTGGGGGCTGAGGGAGATGCATGCTGAGGTAGATGGGGCATGGGGGCTGAGGGAGATGGGTGCTGAGGTGGATGGGGCATGGGGCTGAGGTGGATGGGGGCTGAGGGAGATGGGTGCTGAGGTGGAGGGGGCATGGGGGCTAAGGGAGATGGGTGCTGAGGTGGAGGGGGCATGGGGGCTGAGAAGATGGGTGCTGAGGTGGAGGGGACATGGGGGCTGAGGGAGATGGGTGCTGAGGTGGATGGGGCATGGGGCTGAGGGAGATGGGTGTTGAGGTGGAGGAGGCATGGGGCTGAGGGAGATGGGTGTTGAGGTGGAGGGGGCATGGGGCTGAGGGAGATGGGTGTTGAGGTGGAGGGGGCATTGGGCTGAGGGAGATGGGTGCTGAGGTGGATGGGGCATGGGGCTGAGGGAGATGGGTGTTGAGGTGGAGGGGGCATGGGGCTGAGGGAGATGGGTGCTGAGGTGGAGGGGGCATGGGGGCTGAGGGAGATGGGTGCTGAGGTGGATGTGGCATCACTACTGGGCCGGCAGCAAGGACCACAGTACACATCAGCCCCAATATATAGTAAAAACCAAAGAAAAGAAAAAGTTACCTGTGCTCTCTCCTTAATCCCTATGTATATTTAGACAAATGACCTCCATTTCTTTTCTTTGGTTTTTACAACATGACAGAGCATTCACAGAAATATGTGCGTATGTAAGAGATGCACACTCCACTTGCCAATACTCCATTGTCACCAGGGATAACCAGTGTCAGTGCTGGATTAAGCGTGCCCAGGGCACTAGACATGGTGCCAGATTGGGGCCTTTTGCTAGAGCCCTGGGTTTGGTTTCTGTGAGTGTTCTGTGTGTTGACTGAGTGCTGTATGTGTGAGAACAGGGCCAGCACTACCATAAGGCGGCAGAGATGGCCGCCTTAGCACACAACAGCACGGGAGCATAAAAATGTCTACGCTGGTCAGTTAATGTAGTCATTCCCAATCCTGATTGAATAAATTATCCGGCCATTGTACTTTGGTCAGTGGCGTAGCTAGAGCTTTTGCCGCCCGGGCTGCCCCTGCGTTTGCACCCCTAGCTCGACCCATGTCTTGTCCGGTGCAGTCGCGGACGTCCGTGGCTGCACCAGACTTACCTCTTTTACATACTCAATGTCTGTAGCCCACCACAGTTTACAACCTTTTTTATGAAAAATTCATGCATGTAATTCATTGGGGGCATATCTACTAAAAAGTGATTTTATGGGTGGTGGGTTTCTTTAAATAATTATTGTTCCTTTAAATAATTATTGTTACTGAAGCACTTCAATATATTTAACTTTTTATTGGTGTGAAGAGAAACACTTAGGAGTGAAACACAGCTTATTGAATTACATTTTTTACAATAAGTGGGGGCTGAGGGAGATGCATGCTGAGGTAGATGGGGCATGGGGGCTGAGGGAGATGGGTGCTGAGGTGGATGGGGCATGGGGCTGAGGTGGATGGGGGCTGAGGGAGATGGGTGCTGAGGTGGAGGGGGCATGGGGGCTAAGGGAGATGGGTGCTGAGGTGGAGGGGGCATGGGGGCTGAGAAGATGGGTGCTGAGGTGGAGGGGACATGGGGGCTGAGGGAGATGGGTGCTGAGGTGGATGGGGCATGGGGCTGAGGGAGATGGGTGTTGAGGTGGAGGAGGCATGGGGCTGAGGGAGATGGGTGTTGAGGTGGAGGGGGCATGGGGCTGAGGGAGATGGGTGTTGAGGTGGAGGGGGCATTGGGCTGAGGGAGATGGGTGCTGAGGTGGATGGGGCATGGGGCTGAGGGAGATGGGTGTTGAGGTGGAGGGGGCATGGGGCTGAGGGAGATGGGTGCTGAGGTGGAGGGGGCATGGGGGCTGAGGGAGATGGGTGCTGAGGTGGATGTGGCATGGGGCTGAGGGAGATGGGTGCTGAGGTGGATGTGGCATGGGGCTGAGGGAGATGGGTGTTGAGGTGGAGGGGGCATGGGGCTGAGGGAGATGGGTGCTGAGGTGAAGGGGGCATGGGGGCTGAGGTGGATGGGACATGGGGGCTGAGGGAGATGGGTGCTGAGGTGGAGGGGGCATGGGGCTGAGGGAGATGGGTGCTGAGGTGGAGGGGGCATGGGGCTGAGGGAGATGGGTGTTGAGGTGGAGGGGGCATGGGGCTGAGGGAGATGGGTGCTAAGGTGGATGTGGCATGGGGGCTGAGGGAAATGGGTGCTGAGGTGGGGGAATGGGGCTGAGGGAGATGGGTGCTGAGGTGGAGGGGGCATGGGAGATTTACATACCTGTTGACTCTACCAGGCTGCTCACTCTGTAGATTATGCAGCAGGAGAGGATGGGACAGGTTCTCCTGCCCTGGGCCCCACCTCCTCCCCTCGGAGAGGATGGAGGAGAGGATGGAGGAGACCTGGCAAGAGTAGGCAGAGAGAGTATGACTGTTCAGGCAGCAGGGCCCCTGACTGCCTCAGGCCCTCGGTCCATAACCTGCATAGACTCATGGGAGTTGTAGTTCAGCAACATCTGGAGGGCCGGAGTTTGGGGAAGCCTGATCTAAATTATGTTTTTAAAACAATAGTTTCACGAATACACGTTCCTTTAGTTAACAATTGTAACTTCCGTTACCAAAATCACCGAAACACTCATTCCAAAAAGGAAACAAATCCCACTTTAACCCCTTAACGCCGTTACGGCGTTCCATGCTGTCGCGCTTTAAATGGGCTTTAAAGCCGTTGCGGCGGCATGGAACGCCGTAACGGCTGCAGCCCCCAGGACCTCGGCGGTACTTACCTCTGCCGCGATCCTCTTCTGGAGGGCTGCCTGACAGCCCAGGCAGCCCTCCCACGGCAAATATGGCCCCCTATAGCTGGGTATGGATCTGCCAGCAGGGGGACTGTCTAAAATATCAGACAGTCCCCCTGCTGGTAGGTAGGGTAAAAAAAAAAAAATTAAACATGTTTAAAAATAAATTTAAAGTATTTTTATATATATAATATATGTGTATATATTATATATATAATATATATACATATTATATATATGTAACGTCATAAAAAGTGTATTTTAATACTAATATAGGTATATATATTAGTATTAAAATACACTTAGAATGACGTTACATACAGGGAGTGCAGAATTATTAGGCAAGTTGTATTTTTGAGGATTAATTTTATTATTGAACAACAACCATGTTCTCAATGAACCCAAAAAACTAATTAATATCAAAGCTGAATATTTTTGGAAGTAGTTTTTAGTTTGTTTTTAGTTTTAGCTATTTTAGGGGGATATCTGTGTGTGCAGGTGACTATTACTGTGCATAATTATTAGGCAACTTAACAAAAAACAAATATATACCCATTTCAATTATTTATTTTTACCAGTGAAACCAATATAACATCTCAACATTCACAAATATACATTTCTGACATTCAAAAACAAAACAAAAACAAATCAGTGACCAATATAGCCACCTTTCTTTGCAAGGACACTCAAAAGCCTGCCATCCATGGATTATGTCAGTGTTTTGATCTGTTCACCATCAACATTGCGTGCAGAAGCAACCACAGCCTCCCAGACACTGTTCAGAGAGGTGTACTGTTTTCCCTCCTTGTAAATCTCACATTTGATGATGGACCACAGGTTCTCAATGGGGTTCAGATCAGGTGAACAAGGAGGCCATGTCATTAGATTTTCTTCTTTTATACCCTTTCTTGCCAGCCACGCTGTGGAGTACTTGGACGCGTGTGATGGAGCATTGTCCTGCATGAAAATCGTGTTTTTCTTGAAGGATGCAGACTTCTTCCTGTACCACTGCTTGAAGAAGGTGTCTTCCAGAAACTGGCAGTAGGACTGGGAGTTGAGCTTGACTCCATCCTCAACCCGAAAAGGCCCCACAAGCTCATCTTTGATGATACCAGCCCAAACCAGTACTCCACCTCCACCTCCACCTTGCTGGCGTCTGAGTCGGACTGGAGCTCTCTGCCCTTTACCAATCCAGCCACGGGCCCATCCATCTGGCCCATCAAGACTCACTCTCATTTCCTCAGTCCATAAAACCTTAGAAAAATCAGTCTTGAGATATTTCTTGGCCCAGTCTTGACGTTTCAGCTTGTGTGTCTTGTTCAGTGGTGGTCGTCTTTCAGCCTTTCTTACCTTGGCCATGTCTCTGAGTATTGCACACCTTGTGCTTTTGGGCACTCCAGTGATGTTGCAGCTCTGAAATATGGCCAAACTGGTGGCAAGTGGCATCTTGGCAGCTGCACGCTTGACTTTTCTCAGTTCATGGGCAGTTATTTTGCGCCTTGGTTTTTCCACACGCTTCTTGCGACCCTGTTGACTATTTTGAATGAAACGCTTGATTGTTCGATGATCACGCTTCAGAAGCTTTGCAATTTTAAGAGTGCTGCATCCCTCTGCAAGATATCTCACTATTTTTTACTTTTCTGAGCCTGTCAAGTGTCAGGGTACCTGTGGTCTCTACCTCCGAAAGAGGTAGAGACTTAGCTGTTCCTCCATCCAGACGGTCTGATGGCTCCCTTCCCCGCGGTCTATCCGGTCATGCTAGGCCGGCCGCGAGGGAGTGACTGCCTTTTACAGCATCTAGGCAGGAAGTAGTCATCAGGACACTCCCCCGGAACGACCTGTCAGTCAATTGCTGCAGGACCAATCAAGACGCTTCGGAGGCGTGGTTACTGCTCTGAACAGGGTATTTAACAGAGCTTCTTTCATTAGCTCATTGCCCTGTCGTGGTTCTAGCTTGTTCTAGTCACTCAGTGCTTGTGTATTCTATTATCCCTTTTGGTTTTGACCCGGCTTGTTTTCCTTACTCTGCTTATCTCTGTTACCCTTGATTCGGCTTGTCTCTCGCTTACCTGTCTTCTGTTACCCTCGACCTCGGCTTGTCTTTGACCATTCTATACTGTACTACTTACGTTAGTCCGGCCATTCTAAGGTCCGGTATACGTATCTGGCTACTGTTTGTACTCTGCGTGTTGGATCCCTGTCCCGATCCTGACATTACGACAGGGCCAATGGATCCTGCGAGTACAAACAGTCAGCTTGCCTCTCCTGATCCTAGGTTTGAAGCCATGGATCACAGAATGGATCAGATGGCGCTTGCGCTACAGGCTCTATTATCTCGTGCCAATAACCCACCAGAGGAGATACATAATACCCCTGTTTCTCCTGTCGGATCAGGTCTAGAGGTAACCACAGTGGGTGCTTCTTCTCGCATTACCCCCCCAGTACGCTATGGTGGGGCTCCTGAGAAGTGTCGTGGTTTCTTAAACCAAATTAGTATCCATTTTGAATTGCAACCTCGCTCTTACCCTACAGATAGGGCAAAGGTAGGATTTAATATCACCCTACTTATTGAGAAAGCTCTGAGATGGGCCAATCCATTATGGGAGAACGATAACCCATTAGTTTATAACTATAACGCCTTTGTAGTTGCTTTTAGAAGAACATTTGACCCTCCAGGTAGAAAGGTTAATGCAGCCAGATCACTGTTGCGTCTGAAACAGGAGAACCGAACACTGGTGGATTATGCACTAGAGTTCAGGTCTCTGGCGTCAGAGGTCAAGTGGAATGAGCAGGCGTATATGGATGTATTTTTGAATGGCTTATCTGAAGTAATCCTTGATGAGGTTGCTACCAGAGAACTCCCTGAGAATTTAGAGGATTTAATTTCGTTCATCTCTCGTATAGATGAACGTTTAAGAGAGAGACAGAACACTCGAGAGAAGAACCGGAGACCTTCTTTTAGGTTAGCCCCCGCTTTTCCAAATCCTGACTCCACGGTATCTTTGCTTCCTGAACCTATGCAGATAGGGTATACCCGCCTCTCTGAGGTGGAAAGACAGTACAGGAGAAGAGAGGGTTTGTGTATGTATTGTGGAGCTAAGGATCATTTACTCTCAAACTGTTCTAACCGCCCGGGAAACGCTCGCACCTAAGTCTCTCTAGAGGACAGGCCTTGGGTGTTTCTATTTTGTCCTCTACTCCTAATTATAAAGATCACAGGCTTCTGCTACCAGTTTCCTTAACTTGCGGGAGGGAAGTAGTAAGGGCTATGGCTTTGATAGATTCCGGTGCTGCTGAGAATTTTATCGACCAAGCCTTTGCCAGTAAAAACAATTTCCCATCCCAGCTAAGGGAGACACCCTTGGCCGTTGAGGCCATAGATGGTAGACCACTACTAGACCCTGTTATCTTTCGTGAAACCATACCCATTGAGTTAAATGTTGGCATCCTACACGTGGAGAATTTATCTCTTCTGCTCATTTCGTCTCCTTCCGTTCCCATAGTTCTGGGGTACCCATGGTTGAAAGAACATAACCCTATTATTGATTGGGAGTTAGGGGAGATACTCTCGTGGGGCCAGGGCTGCCAGGATCGGTGTTTGTGCAAGGTTTCTCCATTAGCTAATATTAACATACAGGAGAATCCTACTCAGTCCACAGAAAGACAAATACCAGACCTTTACCTAGACTTAAGGGCAGTGTTTGACAAGAAGAATGCCGATTCTTTGCCGCCACACAGGTCATTTGACTGTAAAATTAAGCTTCTACCCGGGACTATGCCTCCGAGGGGCCATGTATATCCTTTGTCTGTTCAGGAGAACTCGGTTCTAGAGGAGTATATTCAGGAGAATTTAGAAAAGGGATTTTTCAGGAGGTCTTCTTCTCCGGCCGGGGCGGGGTTCTTTTTCATTAAAAAGAAAGATGGCACGCTGAGACCTTGTATCGATTACCGAGGCTTAAATAAAATAACTGTCAGAAATGCCTATCCCATCCCACTGATTACCGAGTTATTTGATCGTCTTAAGGGCTCCAAAATCTTCACCAAGTTAGATCTCAGAGGGGCTTACAATTTGGTGAGAATCCAGCAAGGTCACGAGTGGATGACGGCATTCAATACCCGGTATGGCCATTACGAGTACACTGTTATGCCATTTGGACTATGCAATGCTCCTGCAGTATTTCAAGAGTTGATTAATGAGGTACTTAGGGAGTTTCAGCATGATTGTGTTATTGTTTACCTGGACGACATACTAATACACTCTAAGGAGATTGAGACTCACCATAGACAGGTCAGAAAGGTGTTACACAAACTTCTGCAACATGGTCTATACTGCAAATTGGAGAAGTGCAGTTTTGATCAGTCTCAGGTAGACTTTCTTGGGTACGTGATTTCTGGGGAAGGTTTTAAAATGGATTCTGGTAAACTCCAATCTATTTTAGACTGGCCTTTGCCCAAAGGACTCAAGGCTATCCAAAGGTTTATTGTTTTTTCCAACTACTATAGGCGCTTCATTAAGGGTTACTCCTCTATCATTGCGCCTATTACCAATATGACGAAACAAGGGGCTGATACTAAGTTCTGGTCTGAGGAAGCTCTTGGTGCTTTTAAGACTCTCAAGGAACTTTTTGCCTCAGCTCCCATTCTAGTTCATCCTGATACGACTCTGCCTTTCCTGCTCGAGGTCGATGCTTCTGAGACAGGAGTTGGGGCTGTTCTGTCTCAAAGGTTAGGGGTGGATAAACCGTTACACCCTTGTGGTTTCTTCTCTAAAAAAATTTCTGGGCCTGAGAGCAGATATGACATCGGGGAGAGGGAACTGTTAGCGGTCATTAAGGCTTTAAAGGAGTGGAGACATTTACTGGAAGGGACACTACACCCTGTTACTATCCTAACGGATCATAAGAACTTGTCTTATATTGGGGAGGCTAAGCGCTTGTCCGCCAGGCAGGCTCGCTGGGCTTTGTTCCTCACTCACTTTAATTATGTACTTACGTATAGACCTGGTTCTAAGAACTCTAAAGCCGATGCTTTGTCTCGTCAATATGAACCATCCACTATAACTGAACCACTTCTGTCCTCCATAGTTCCTAAGGGGAATATCATCACGAACACGAATCTCAGGATTCACTCTCCATTGCTTTCTGAGATCATGAAGTTTCAGCATTTGGCACCCAAACAGACTCCTGGGGATCGACACTTCGTTCCTGCCGCTCTCCAACTGGAGGTGCTACGCTGTCTCCATAACAGCAAGGTGGCTGGGCATCCTGGTATCCGCAAGACTTATGCGCTGGTCTCTAAAGATTTTTGGTGGCCTGACTTACGCAAGGATATTAAAGAATTCATCGGGGCATGTGAAGTTTGTACCAAGACCAAGCTACCCCATTCGCTTCCATGCGGATTTCTGCACCCTTTAGAGGTTCCTGAAAAGCCTTGGTCCTGTCAGGCAATGGACTTCATTGTTGATTTGCCTATCTCTAAAAAGCAGACTGTCATCCTCACTGTGGTAGACAGATTTACTAAAATGGCTCACTTCATTCCCTTACCTAAACTCCCATCTTCGCCCGAATTAGCGGAGATATTCGCCAGGGAGATTTTCCGGTTGCATGGGATACCTTCCCAAATTGTCTCTGACAGAGGCTCCCAATTTGTTTCCCTTTTTGGAGATCATTCTGCTCCCAACTAGGCATCAAATTGAATTTCTCCTCTGCCTATCATCCTCAGTCCAATGGAGCTGCTGAACGCACTAACCAAAAAGTTGAACAATATCTACGTTGTTTCGTTTCAGAACACCAGGACGATTGGGTCGGTTTGATTCCTTGGGCGGAGTTTGCACACAACAATCTCGTTTGCGATTCTACTCATTCAAGCCCCTTCTTCATGAATTATGGTTTTCATCCGTCTATTCTTCCTTCGGATTCTCCTTCCCAGGGGGTGCCGTCGGTTGATGTTCATGTTGCCAATTTGAGGAAGTTGTGGGATCAAACTCGACAAATCCTTGTGCACAACTCTATGTTGGTTAAGAAACTCGCTGATAAACGTAGAAGGGCGGCTCCGGTCTTTGTTCCAGGTGATAGGGTATGGCTGAGCACGAGGAACATCCGTTTAAAAGTGCCATCCATGAAGTTCGCTCCTCGTTATATTGGGCCCTACAGGGTGCTGACCCGTATCAATCCAGTTGCGTATCGTTTAGCTCTTCCTAATACCTTACGCATCCCGAACTCGTTTCACGTTTCATTGCTGAAACCACTCATATGTAACAGATTTTCCTCCACAATAGCCCCTCCTCGCTCCGTTCAGGTGGAGGGTCAGGAGGAGTATGAGGTTAACTCTATTATTGATTCTCGAATCTCCCGGGGGAGAGTACAATATCTGGTTGATTGGAAGGGATATGGTCCTGAGGAGAGGAGTTGGGTACCTCAGGAGGATGTTCATGCTCCCCGTCTCCGCAGGGCGTATCACTCTCGCTTCCCATCTCGTCCCGGTTCATTCCGCCCGGTGGGCGTATCTGAGAGGGGGGGTACTGTCAGGTTACCTGTGGTCTCTACCTCCGAAAGAGGTAGAGACTTAGCTGTTCCTCCATCCAGACGGTCTGATGGCTCCCTTCCCCGCGGTCTATCCGGTCATGCTAGGCCGGCCGCGAGGGAGTGACTGCCTTTTACAGCATCTAGGCAGGAAGTAGTCATCAGGACACTCCCCCGGAACGACCTGTCAGTCAATTGCTGCAGGACCAATCAAGACGCCTCGGAGGCGTGGTTACTGCTCTGAACAGGGTATTTAACAGAGCTTCTTTCATTAGCTCATTGCCCTGTCGTGGTTCTAGCTTGTTCTAGTCACTCAGTGCTTGTGTATTCTATTATCCCTTTTGGTTTTGACCCGGCTTGTTTTCCTTACTCTGCTTATCTCTGTTACCCTTGATTCGGCTTGTCTCTCGCTTACCTGTCTTCTGTTACCCTCGACCTCGGCTTGTCTTTGACCATTCTATACTGTACTACTTACGTTAGTCCGGCCATTCTAAGGTCCGGTATACGTATCTGGCTACTGTTTGTACTCTGCGTGTTGGATCCCTGTCCCGATCCTGACATCAAGTCCTTCTTTTGACCCATTTTGCCAAAGGAAAGGAAGTTGCCTAATAATTATGCACACCTGATATAGGGTGTTGATGTCATTAGACCACACCCCTTCTCATTACAGAGATGCACATCACCTAATATGCTTAATTGGTAGTAGGCTTTCGAGCCTATACAGCTTGGAGTAAGACAACATGCATAAAGAGGATGATGTGGTCAAAATACTCATTTGCCTAATAATTCTGCACTCCCTGTATATATAATATGTATATATATTATATATATAATAGATCTACATATATATATTATATATATATATATACATATATATATATACGTATAATTAAAATAATAAATAAATAAAATAAATAAATAAAATATTGAAACAAAATTTCATATAAATTATATATCCATATGTAATTTCATTCTAACTGTATTTTGTTATTAATACATATATATTGGTAACAAAATACACTTAGAATGACATTCTATATATATCTATCTATATTTAAAATACAAATAACCGCAAATATATATATATAGATAAATACATATAATTACATAAAAGATTACATTACTATACACGTAGAATTTAAATACATATATATGTATATATATTAAAATTCTACATGTATATTTAAGTGATCTTTTAACATAATTATGTGATTTGATTAATTAAAATTTGATTGACATGCCTGACAACACAGGGAGAAAGTGCAGAGAATTTAATTTGCATGCACTATATTTGACCCTGTAACTCTCCAAGACACTATAAAACCTGTACATAGGGGGTACTGTTTTACTCGGGAGACTTTGCTGAACTCAAATATTAGTGTTTCAAACTGGTAAATTGTATTACAACGATGATATTTTAAGTAAAAGTGACGTTTTTTGCATTTTTTTACAAACGAACGGCACTTTTATGGACTATATTATTGTTGTAATATGTTTTACTGTTTTAAAACACTAATATTTGTGTTTAGTGAAGTCTCCCGAGAATAACAGTACCCCCCATGTACAGGTTTTATGGTGTTTTGGAAAGTTAGAGAGTCACATACAAGGCTTGCATTTCATTTTTTTCACATTGAAATTTGCCAGATTAGTTATGTTGCCTTTGAGAGCATATGGTAGCCCAGGAATGAGAATTACCCCCATGATGGCATACCATTTGCAAAAGTAGACAACCAGAGGTATTGCAAGTGGGGTATGTCCAGTCTTTCTTAGTAGCCACTTAGTCACAAACACTGGCCAAATATTAGTTTTTTGCTTTTTTCACACAAAAACAAATATGAACGCTAACTTCGTCCAGTGTTTGTGACTAAGTGGCTACTAAAAAAGACTAAAAATACCCCACTTTCAATACCTTGGCTTGTCTACTTTTTCAAATGGTATGCCATCATGGGGGTAATTCTCATTCCTGGGCTACCATACGCTCTCAAAGGCAACATAACTAATCTGGCAAATTTCAATGTGAAAAAAAGTATTACGACATTTACAGCTAAAATGGCAGACGGAAATACAAATTTTAAAAAAAATCTTATTTTCTCACATTTTTTTAAAATTTTATTCATAATAAATTATGTTCCATATATGAATAGTTGTTGATAAATTAAAGCCCTGTTTCTCCTGAACAAAATGATATATAATAAGTGTGGGTGCACTTAATGTGACAGCGGTGAATTACGGTTGAACAGACACATAGCGCAAATTCCAGTTTTTGTTTACGTTTTGTTTTGATCAGAACGTGCACTATTGACTCCGTCCTGAAGGGGTTAAGGATTTGTGTGATTATTGTAAGCCTCAGTCTTATCACTTAATCAAGAAAAACAAAAAAAATCTAAATTATTTGTTTTCCTTCAAACTTATGTTAACTGTGACACATATAAAATGCAACCAAAAATTGCGTTAGATCAGGGGGGTGTTACAATGGAAAGAGGAAGAATGTGTCACATTTTTAACCTTGGCTCTAAATACATGACACCATACCAAGATCCCTTTGCACACTGTAATGTGATAGCAATGTAGGCCATGTCAAATAGACAATCAACGTTGCTTCCTTCACCTACTGGCCTTTAATTATACCAGCTAATTGCGTTGATGCTGATGACAGTGCCATATTATAAACTGCACAAAGTTCATATTACTTTTTTTTTTAAAATACAAAACCAATAAACGCCAAACCTCTATAGAACCTTAGAAAGAAAAATGAACAGTCATATAAATCATCTATATATAAAAAAACATAATCATATATGCATATGACATCATTATAAGCAAATATACAACATGAAGATACACAAGATGCAGCAAATTTCATAGCAGTGACAGATATGTGAATGCTGTGTGGCAGTGGCGTACACACAACCCATGGGGCCCCGGTGCGAAAACTGATCCGTGGGCCCCGCGCTTACTCTGCGCGGGCTGTGACCCGTGCGACCGCGGTATGTACGCCAGTGCATGCATAAACACATACACTTAAAGGACCACTACAGACACCCAGATCAAATCAGCTCAATGACGTGGTCTGGGTGCCAGGTCT
The DNA here is from genome assembly GCF_036172605.1 of Pelobates fuscus. Taxonomy (NCBI): domain Eukaryota; kingdom Metazoa; phylum Chordata; class Amphibia; order Anura; family Pelobatidae; genus Pelobates; species Pelobates fuscus. Next base: position 132,994,922 of record NC_086321.1, read on the forward strand.
CTCTAGTTTTAACCCTGCAGCTGAAAACATAGCAGTTTCAGAGAAACTGCTATGTTTCACTGAGGGTTAATCCAGCCTCTAGTGGCTGTCTCATTGACAGCCGCTAGAGGATTTTCTGCGATTCTCACTGTGAAAATCACAGTGAGAAGACGCTGAACGTCCATAGGAAAGCATTGAGTAATGCTTTCCTATGGGCGTTTTGAATGCGCGCGTGGCTCTTGCCACGCATGTGCATTCGGAGCTGAGAGGCGGATCGGGACGGAGAGATCCCCAGCACCACGGGAGCCCTGCGCTGGAGAAAGGTAAGTGCTTTAGAGACACACACACACACACACTCTCATGAACAGACGCACACATTTACTGACAGACACACACTCAGTGACAGACGCACACAAACATACTCAGTAACAGACACACACACTAACACACACACACACTCTAACACTAACACACACTCTAACACTAACACACACACTAACACACACACTCACTAACACACACACACACACACACACACTCACTAACACACACACACACACACTAACACACACAAACACTAACACACACACTAACACTAACACACACACACACTCACTAACACACTCAGTAACACACACACTAACACTAACACACACTAACAAACACACTAACACACACACACTAACACACACACTAACACTAACACACACACACTCACTAACACACTCACTAACACTAACGCACTCACTAACACACTCACTAACACTAACGCACTCACTAACACACTCACTAACACACACACACTAACACTCACACTCACACACTCACTAACACTAACACACTCACTAACACACTAACACTAACACACTCACTAACACTAACACACTCACTAACACACTAACACACTAACACGTTTTTTTTTTGTTTTAAATTTAATCCCCCCAGCCTCCTTACCTGTGGGAGAGCTGAGGGGATTCCCTGGGGTCCAGTGGTGTTGCTGGCCCTGCTGTCACCCGGCTGGCGGGCGCGCGAGGGAGCACTGTCCCCTGAGTGCTCCCCCTCTTCAGCTCCCTCGCGCGCCGCGTACTGATACCGGAGCCGGAAGATGACGTCATCTTCCGGCTCCGGTTTCAGTGCAGTGCGCTAGGGAGCTGAAGAGGAAGCACTCGCACAGGGAAAATGCTCCCTCGCGCGCCCGCCAGCCGGGTGACAGCAGGGCCAGCCTCGGGGGGCCCGGAGGTGGCCAGCTCCTGGGCCCCCCAGCAGAAGAGGCTGGCCCTGTGGGTTCATACCTGGGTCGCAGGGCGGCCGGGCCCCCTGGTGGGCCGGGCCCAGTCGCAGCCGCGACCCCTGCGACCCCGGTATGTACGCCACTGCTGTGTGGTGGTAGACGGGTGTGTTGAGGGATTGTTCCAGCTTTCCCACAAATCTTTTCCACACTTTTTAGTTTTGGGCAGTTAGCTATATTCCCGATTCCATACCTCCCAACATTTCAAATGGACAGAGAAGGTTATCTTCATTTTAGGGGTGCAAGGGGGGCTGTTCTGATCATTTTTAGTTGACTTACTAATAATTTATCAAACGAAAATGTAATTTAGAACTATGTATATTATTTACACAGACTGATTTCTTAAAACAGTTATTGTTGTTAGAAACAGTGCTGGAAGTATTATTGCTCTGGAGCTGTGTTATACACTCAGACACAGCAATGATATGGAGCTCCTAAAAAAGAGGGACAATAGAATACAATAGAGGGAAAGAGGGATTTGGGTCCAAAATAGGGACACTTGGAAGGTAGGAGATTTTGTGTTACAGAGGGACCAGTGACTGACTCTCTTGTAGTCTGGTGGGTATAAGTCATGTGCTACCGACATGCGAGGGAGCGTTTAAAGTGATGTGCACTCACCCATGGTGCAGTCCGCAAACAGCAATGAGGGAGTGCAGGGCTAGTCGTGGAGATCTTTTGATCTCCCAGCTCTGGAGGCCCACTCAGAGCCACATGTCCAACTGTATTAGGATGTGCCTAGAAAAACTTAGTATGAAGATGTGCTATAGGGGTTAAGAGACTGCTCTACAAAATCAATGCTTAAAACTGACAATTGTCACTTCAATTGTCCTCAATTGTCCCTCCATCTCCAGTGCGATTGCTCTTTTACTTATCCCTTCCCCAGAGCAACTCTTCCTTTCCTTTCATCAGTGGAAATCTTCCTCTTCACTCACGATTCTCAGTGTAACCCCCCTCTTCTCTCCACAATCCCCAATGCAACTCTGCTTCATCTTCAAAGCAACTTACCATCACCTCTGTCCATCTGTAATATATCTACCTATTTGTCTCTAGATCCATAGCGCAACTCGGCGTCCCCAGTTCAATTCACCTCTTCTTTTAAGATCCCTAATACAACGTCCTCTCCCCAGTTTAACTCCCCCTTTCCTTATCCCATGCCAAATGCAATTCCCCTGTCCTCATACCCAGTGCAATCCAAAATACCCTCTCAATACCATAAATGTAACATACCTTTATTTTCACATCTCCATGCAACTCTTCCTCCCATCTCCCTATATCAAGTGCAACGCTTCCTCTCCTCTTTCCAACCCCATACAACGCCCCTGTTCTCTCCCAGCCCCAGAGCACCTATCTTCAATTACACCTCTCCCCATCTCAAATGCAACACTCCTTTCTTTTCTCCATCCACAGGGTAATGTTTCCTCTTCCCATCAGCTGGGAGCTATCCCCATGTCTTCCTCCTTAGTCCAGCTTCACATTTTCAGACCAATTATTCCCCATGTTAGATTGATTATTTGCATCTGCGGAACACCACCAATTGAACACCCACATCCCCACTACAGTTACCTGTCATCACCAATACAGTTTTACTTCTCTCCGTGCCTGTACAATCACTTACCAATTTTGACGCAGCTGCGTCAAACCAGCCAATATCCCAACCTGCAGGTATTTTCTTTCAATTGATGCTTGCATAAATTCAGCCACAGTCTAGACATTTTTAACTCAGCAACATTTACATTAGGTCACAGCCACCTCATATGCGGTCAGCAGACAAATAGTTTGGCTTTTTAAAATCTAATTCAGGCCTAGATTTGAAGCATTCAGGCCTAGGCATTCGGGCTTAGATTTGAAGCATTCAGGTCTAGATTCCAGCCCCCTAGCAGCGTTCGGTCCAGACGACATCCAGACCAAATTCTCCATACAATACTATTCATCCAGACCATAGAATATTTCTTTACACATCATGAATGAGTTCATATAAATGTAAGGTAGTGTATTACACTCATTAATTGCAGATTTATTGCAAGTGCTGTTTTCTCAAGATGACCAAAGGGCAGTCTGACTAACTTGTCAGCCGAAAGTTACAGGTAGAATTGCGTGACACAGATGGTGTCAATTTTGCTTCATTAACCCTGCTTTTAATTTCTTATCTTAAACAACAAGCACAATATTGAATAAAAAAAAAACACTGCTATGTTTTCTAAAAACCAAAAGTCATCTAATAAACATGTGATTTGAATTAGTACAAAAGTAACAATCCTACACCACCAATTCATAAACAGTAAAAAAAAAATGAGAAAAATATGTATATATTTTTATGGCAGTGATAAGCAATCACAATATCTTTGAATGCCTCACTTTGGGGATATCAATCAGTGATTCCGTTGATGTATTATACACCCCCATTACTCTGGAAAAGATGCTGGTTAAAAAGTTAAGTTGCACATTGCATGCTAAATACTTTCAAAGTTTGATTAAAGGATAACTCAAAGCACCATAATCACGTCAGAGTTTTGAAGTGGTTATGCTGGAAGGACCCTCAATGTGCAGCATTTCAGTATCAAACTCTGCACATACTTAGTTCTGGCAATCATTAGTCAGCACTGAAAGAGAGTTCCATTCTGTCTGCATATTCCTTGCACAGATGCTCATTCATTGGCTGTGAACACTCTGCCAATGAATAATTGGCTAAATATCAGAAGACAGATGCTGTTCTGCCAGCACTGAGGGAGGCTTGGCACCCAGTGGGACCCAGGTAATAGGCAAACGGTTGCAAAACTGCCACCACGCAGACCATACTCCGCAAATCATTATCACTACAGTGGGCTGCAATGGTAATGATGCTCAGAGTAATTCTTTAATATTTTTTTTTTTCAAATTACATTTATTTGCTGCGCCCTTGCACATGGCTGGGTTCTTGGGGATGGGAGATACAGAATGTGTAATTTATATTGACTTTTTATAAAAAGTTAATGCAGAGTTGGCCATAAAGCAGTTCCAATGGGACCCAGGAGGAATTTGTAGGTAGGCAAATTCTACCATCTGCAACAAAAAAAAGGTAAAAATGCACACAGATATGTAGCTTTGGCAATTCTATAATAATCTACATATATCAATATTGATATTGCTTTGGGCCTCTCCCCCAGAGGATTAAGGACTCTGTTGTCCTCCGCCTCCCCGTAGTGGTGGGGGATCAGCTAATGTGACGTTATAGAGTGGGACTTCCACATTGAACAGGGAAGTGACGTCGTTGGCCTCAGATGTAATGGCACCAAGGCCGTCAATTGTGAGCAATTTAAAAGGACACGTTCATTACGAGTCTTTGCACCTGCAGAATATCCTTATTTTGGGTTGAAACAATGTAAGCTATATATTTGTATTCACTTTGTTTTTATTTATTTGTTCAATACATTTTTGTATGCAGGGTTTGAAGTCCAGCGGTCTTTTTAACCCCTTAAGGACCAAACTTCTGGAATAAAAGGGAATCATGACGTGTCACACATGTCATGTGTCCTTAAGGGGTTAAAGGTTATTGCTATTACGGGTAAAACTCAGCTCCTGTGGTAAGTATCTTGCTTAAGGTTATCTTATGTACCTATTGAGTGTTAGCCTACCTGTATATGGCTCCACTATATGTGAGTGACACAATTGGGAGTTACACTATGTGTTATTTTTACTACAATGTGATTTTTTTATTTTTTTTTTATAATTCTTTATTTTGGGTGTGCACAGAGTTAACAAATAGCCTTGGTGAGCCACAACAGCGACACCTGGTAAGGATCTGAACATGTATAGCTTGGAAGAAAGACAAGACAGGGGGGATATGATAGAAACATTTAAATACATAAAGGGAATCAACACAGTAAAGGAGGAGACTATATTTAAACGAAGAAAAACTACCACAACAAGAGGACATAGTCTTAAATTAGAGGGACAAAGGTTTAAAAATAATATCAGGAAGTATTACTTTACTGAGAGGGTAGTGGATGCATGGAATAGCCTTCCAGCTGAAGTGGTAGAGGTTAACACAGTAAAGGAGTTTAAGCATGCGTGGGATAGGCATAAGGCTATCCTAACTATAAGATAAGGCCAGGGACTAATGAAAGTATTTAGAAAACTGGGCAGACTAGATGGGCCGAATGGTTCTTATCTGCCGTCACATTCTATGTTTCTATGTTTCTATGGTGAACATTGATATTACATGTCATGGCAATCATTATACAGGCACATTTTATGGTAATATGCTCTCTATTACAGTAGTTCAGATCCGCTTTTGGTTCAGATAAATGAGCAAAAAGCACGTGTCATGAAAGAATAGGTAGAGAAGAGACAAAGGAGGAAAACATGGCTTGTGCATAGATTATAGGAACAAGATTAGACTATTATACTATTCAGCTCTTGCTAGGCTGGTTACATCTCTCTTGTCTGCGTGTGCTTAAATGGTTACATGTTATTCTAGCTTTAACCTAAGGTGTGGGTGGCTTGGAGACTGAAGCATAATAAAAACAACATAAAAGCAGCGGTAACAACAACGTTTCAAAGCTTAAAATATCCACCCCATGTTGGCCTCATGTCAGCCATGCCAGCCATGTCAGCCAGGTGAGAGTCCGTGTCGGCATGCTAGGCGACCCGTCTGTATGCAGTGTAGGTTACTTTAATAAGGCAATATGCTTGGTGACTGCAGCAATATTCAGAGTCTAGTAGGCTGTCAATGTAGTGGTGCAAAGTTCCCTTCTTGGGTCAGTTGCCGTCCAGCATGGTGCCTGTTGTGGGCGGGAGGAGAGTCCCTGTATGGTGGCTATAGATGGGCAGACCTTCTGTTTCGGCCCCCTTCGGGAAGCTGAGCGGTGCGGCAGGCAAGTCCAAGGCCCTATAGCGTTGTTCCTCTTCGGGGTCAGTATCCACTGGCGCTTCGGGTTTTGGTTCTGCTCCTCCTTGGCTTGTGGGGACTTGGCTCTTATTTGCCGGTTCTCTCTCTTTCGTGGTCGGCAATCCGCCTGTGTGGTATCAGGAGAGGAGGGTGCGTCCGGCAGCTCTTGCGTCTGAGTTGCCATGCGGTCTCTGCCATTTTGGGAGCGGGCTCTCGCCGGTGCTGCGGTACTCCAATGGATCATAGGATGGGGACTGGGATCACCCCCGCCAGCCCATAGGGGGGGAACAGGGCCAGACCCACCTAGCTTCGCGTTTCTGCCTTACCGCTGGTGGGCAGGATAGCTGGGCAGCGGCCTTCAACCCTGCTCACCGCCCGAGCGGTCTCCATCGCTCCATCGACTAGTATCTCCTCCCCGAAGGACTAGAACCTCGCGGCAAGCCTCTCCGAGGGACCAGGGTTGCCTCTTGCACTGGGGTACAGTTATCAGTCGGTTAGTGAATGTTATGCCGGTTTTTAGGGCCGAAAACTGGAGTAGTTTTCAGGAGCTACTCGACTGTGCGTCCGCTCAGCATGGCAGTCCGGCCCCGCCCCCCTATAATGTGATGTTTTTATGTATATTTTTATAGAGTTGCCACAGCTACTTGTACTGAGAGGTAACTCTCAGTTGCTTTTGTACTTGCTTATTGGGGTAGGAAGTGACATTACTCTGGGTGGATTTAGCTGCACCGTATTACTACTGGGCACCTATTTCTCTATATCTGTTTCACTATTGAATACTACCATGTGCTTTGCCCCCAAGTGCAGATTATCCCAGCTGACAGCTAAATGTCTGCCCAATCTGTGGGGTTATTTGGGAGACCTAGGTCTTGTTCCTAAGCAGTTATATAAGGTAAAGAGAGTTGAGTTTGGTGGGTGGCTAGGGAAAAGGTAAATGTCTGTAATTTCAGAGGCATTCTCTTTCAAACTCAGTGAGTGTGAAGGTCACTGTGAGTTGGACCGTCTGTGATGAAGCAAAGCTGCAAAATTGGATGTATGCGAAGTAGTCAAAAGTAGTGAGGGTGGTCGAGTCAGATATGTCCGAGAATTCAATTAGTTTTCCATTCAGGTATAGGTGACCCAAGCATGTTATGTCTCTGTCCTCAACATGTCTGAAGTACTTGGGGTTGAGGCACACAGTTCTGGGAGTCAACTGACCTTTATTCAGCCACAGCTGGCTTTTATGCAACTGCCCATGCAAGGGGTTTCTTAAATCATATTCCAGCAGTTTACCCCTGGTGGACCTTCTTGGGGACAAGGGACAAATCCACATTTCACAGACTCCTCCTCTGTGCCTGGGAAATAATTGAATAGGGACAACTTTATAATTAAATTATATCCCAGGTACATTAAATATACAATATCTATAAATGGTATCAAATATATTTTAATAGTTCAGAACCCCACGAAAGTTACTTCACCGAATAGCTGGGATCTGAGCGCCCACTTTGTCAAAATATCACTCATATCCACAGTGGTGTATTTTGGATCTGTGCTGCCCTAGACATGACGGAACTCGGGCACCCCCTGATTTACATTTGCCCCACCCCTTCCTGTCAATGCCACACCTCTTCCCGTTAAAGACTAACACACACACTTTGACTGACAGACACACACTCTCAGATACACTGACATACACAAACTGATTTGACACAATCTGATAGACACACACAATCACTGACTTACTCACAGACACACACTGACAGGCACACACAATCACTGACATAAACACACACACCCACTCACAGACACACACACTGACAGGCATACACAATCACTCAGACACACTCACAGACACATACTGACAGACACACAATCACACAGGCTCCTTTACAGACACACATACTCACAGACACACTTACAGACAGACACAGACACACACACACAGACACACACAATCACTCAGACACACACTGACAGCCAGACACACACACACACACACTGACAGCCAGCCAGACACAGACACACACACACATTTTTTACCTGGGGTCCAGTCGGGCTGCTTAGGCACGGAGGGAGGCAGGTGTGCAGGCAGTTGAGCGGCTAGCTGAATTCCTAGCTGAATATTCCGGCTCCCGGCATCACTCTGCAGCAGGCAGAGAGAGCTCACAAATCAGCGCTCCCTCGCCGCCTGCCTTAGAACTCAGCTGGTTGCCTGCCATCAGGCTAATAAGGTATTAGGCCTAGGCATTTGGGGCATTTTTTGCCGCCCCCTGGAAAGTGCCGCCCAATGCAAATGCCTTGTTTGCATCTCAGCAAATACGTCACTGCATATCCGTTTAGTGGTTTAGAAATGCCATTCGAGTGACGTTTGGGACGGTCGGCCACGAGGTGAAGCCACAAAACTGTTCCAGAGACCGGTCTTCTTTCACGAACGCCGACAACAGCTCCCCCTGGCTGCTAGCATACACATGTTCCCCTTGTTTGGTAGTTTAGATCTCCCGGACGCTGTTCTCCTACTGGTTTGGGAAGTTGAATGGGCAGCGGTATCGGTTTGCCAGGTGTTCGTGGAGTAGCGTAGCCAAAATTAGTTCCAGGTCGTCAACGACCATGTACCGCTGCCCACATTCGAGCGACAAAATGGCCACCGTTTGTTTGCACACGTGCGTTCGGTAATACGAACGGCGGCCACACAGGAGAAACTTTCTTTAACAAGCAATTTGTGGTTAGCAGCCAGGGGTGGTCTGTCATTACATGATGCGAACCCAGACACCACACAGATGGAGTTCGGTAAGCGAATGTGAGGGTACGGACAGCCAAACAAAGGGAATGAAAAAGGGTATAACAACGTTCACTCTGCTACAGAGGGGCATGATTTCTGTTTTGGAGAGGTTAAGTTGGTAGCCAAACAGTTCAGAATAATCATGAATCAGGTCTCAGAGGGCCTGCACAGATGGAATGGGGTATGTCAGTGTGAGAAGGACATCATCCGCATAGGCAGAAATCTTAAAGGATTTTCCTCTCACCGAGATCCTAGTTATGTGTGGATTATCTTGAATCACCTATAAAAGGGGTTCCAGTGATATGGTAATTAAGAGGGGTAGAGTAAGCAACCCTGGCGGGTTCCATTTCATATTGGGAAGGCTGGGGGTTATGTTGGGAATAAGTAGTGGTCCCTGTGGAGTGTGGTATGAACTTGGAGAAAGTGCTTAAATTCTATCCAGACAATCTAGGGCTCTGTGTAAGAAGGGCCAGAGAATGCGGTCAAATGCAATCCTGTCGGTTGGGAATAAAGCCTACTTGGTCGGGGTGAATAGGTATAGGTTTATTTAGTCAACATTATTTTAGATAATAATTTAAAGTCTGTCGAAAGTACAAAAAGGTTTAGGCACTCCTAAGGTTCAGAAACGGCAATTTATTGAAGCCCAATGTCACACAACGTTTCAACCATTATGCAGGGCCATCTTTAATATTGATTGGACCCTGGGCAAACCTTTGCTTGGGCCCCCGGGACCCTGTTTGTGTTTGCATGGGTGTGTTTCCATGTTGTGTTTGATTTCTGGGATATATGCACATACATATTAACACACAGATACACACCCTTTGGCACACAGATACATGCACTTTGATACACACACAGACATACACACACTGGCACATCCACACATAGAGATACACACACACACACACATCGACACAGATATGTACACACTCTCAGACACACACATACACAGAGGTACACATGCAGAGGTGTATTTGTGTATAGTGCTAGTGGTGGAATGTAGGAGTGTATTTTTTGTGCAGTGTTGGCATTAAAAAGCTGGGATGTATGCATTACCACACACTCAGATTTACACTTACACACCGACACATACATACACACAGGTACACATACACACTGACACAATAGCACACATACACAGGTATACATACACACTGACACACAGAAACACACAGCCAGATACACATACACTGACACAAACACAGCCAGATACACACACTGACATAAACACATCCAGATACACACACACAACGAGATACACACACTTACTGAGACTCTTGTACACACACATATTTATTAGCGTCAATTTACACATATCTGCCCTCTAGCAGCTTCTGGACAGCAACTTCCAGCAACCTTGGCCAATATAATGTCTCAACTCTGTTAAAAGTTGAAATAAATATTTTTCAATGTTTTATTTATTTATATTTAAAGGATCACTATAGGGTCAGGAACACAAACATGTATTCCTGACCCTATAGTGTTAAAACCACCATCTAGTCCCCCTGGGCCCCTCATGCCTCCATAAATATAGCAAAATCTTACTGTATTCAAGGCTGAAGCTTTAACTCTGCATGCTGTTTGACTCAGAAAAACAAGCAGTCTGTTGACATCATCAGAAGTGGTAGCCTGATCCGATCACAGTGCTTACCCATAGGATTGGCTGAGACTGACAAAGAAGCAGATCATGGGCAGAGCCAGCATGATTCAAACACAGCCCTCATAGAGATTAGTTGAATCAATGAATCTCTATGAGGAAAGTTCAGTGTCTGCATGCAGAGGGAGGATTTACTGAATGTGTGGATGCATTTTAGGCAGCCATAACCCAGGAAGGATCTCTAACAGCCATCAGAGGACTGACCAGTGAAGTTATCACTAGGCTGTAATGTAAACACTGCATTTTCTCTGAAAAGACAGTGTTTACAACAAAAAGCCTGAAGGTAATGATTCTACTCACCAGAACAAATTCAATAAGCTGTAGTTGTTCAGGTGACTATAGTGTCCCTTTAATAGGGCACTGTCAGGTTCTTCTAGGATTTTTTAACATGTAGTTATTCCCAGTGTGTTTCATTACAAACACCCACACAGGTGTTTGTAATGTCTGATGAATAAAAGTGAAATCAGAAATTAGCAAAACAAACAGAAAAAAAATATTTAGCTACCCTCTTGTCTCCTTACCTTTTGGGTACAGACCTCACTTCCTCCCAGCATGACCGGGAAACATAGAGAATCACAGGGCAATGTGTGAGGTGGGGGCTAGCTGTGAGTATGTAGTCATCCACCCCCATATTATAGGGCTCCGTTCCGGAGCAATATTAAAGGGCCAGGGGCCCCTGATTACCTCAGGAGCTGCAGCGGGCCCTGTTTGCCCCTCCTTAAAGACGGCCCTGCCTATACAGTCTTTATCAAGTAGGTCACATTGGGCTTTAATCAGGGCCGGACTGGGAAGAAAATTCGACCCGGGCATTTTTAAATTACAAAGTCCCAATGAAAAGGGGGCATGGCCAGATAGAGTGTGCTTTGTTATGACCAATGAGAAGCACGCCCCATCACAAACTGAGCCTTTTGGTTCAATGCTCTTCGGGGCAGACCAGCTCTGCTGAAGAGCTCTAGCATGAGAAAAGGCCCTGTATTTGTTCTGCACAGCACAAGCAAATTTAATAAAAGGCTTGCACTGCGCTTGCTTGAAATTTGTCTCTGGTGTCTCCATAGATGATACCAGGAGACAAAAATGCCAGGAAAGAGTATTGTGCAGTGTGTGAGGGTGCTGTGTGTGTGTGAGGGTGATGTGTGCATGAGGGGTGTAGTGTGTGTGTGTGAGGGGTGTAGTGTGTGTGCAAAAGGGGTGCAGTGTGTGTGTGATGGTGCTGTGTGGGTAAGTGTGCTGTGTGGGTAAATGTGCTGTGTGTGTGTAAGGGGTGCTGTGTGTGTGTAAGGGGTGCTGTGTGTGAGTGATGGGTGCAGTGTGTGTGTGAGGGTGCTGTGTTTGAGTAAAGGTGCTCTGTGAGCGTGAGGAAATGGGTGTGTGAGGGTGCAGTGTGTGTGAGGGTGCTGTGAGTGTCAGGGGTGCAATGTGTGTGTGTGTGAGGGAGCTGTGAGTGTCAGGGGTGCAGTGTGTGTGTGTGTATGAGTGAGTAAGGGTAAAGTGAGTGTGAGGAAGTTGTGTGTGAAGGTGCAGTGTGTGTGTGTGGGTACTGTGAGTGTAAGGGGTGCAGTGTGTGTGCGAGGGGTGTAGGGTGTGTGCAAAAAAGATGCAGTGTGTGGGTAAGGGTGCAGTGTCTTTGTGCAGTGTGTGGGTGATTGGTGCAGTGTGTGTGAGGGTGCTGTGTTTGAGTGAGGGTGCTATGTGCGTGTGAGGGTGCAGTGTGTGAGTGAGGGTGCTGTGAGTGTCAGGGGTGCAATGTGTGTGTGTGAGGGAGCTGTGAGTGTCAGGGGTGCAGTGTGTGTGTGTGTATGAGTGAGTAAGGGTAAAGTGAGTGTGAGGAAGTTGTGTGTGAGGGTGCAGTGTGTGTGTGTGTGGGTACTGTGAGTGTAAGGGGTGCAGTGTGTGTGCGAGGGGTGTAGGGTGTGTGCAAAAAAGAGGAAGTGTGTAGGTAAGGGTGCAGTGTGTGTGTGCAGTGTGTGAGTGATTGGTGCAGTGTGTGTGAGGGTGCTGTGTTTGAGTGAGGGTGCAGTGTGTGAGTGAGGGTGCTGTGAGTGCCAGGGGTGCAGTGTGTGTGTGTGTGTGTGTGTGTGTGTGTGTGTGAGAGGGTGAGAACATGTGAGTGCCAGTTGTGCAGTAATAATCTGTGGTTTTTGTAAATTAATTTTATAGTTTGAAAAGTGGCTAAAATCATTGATACAAGCTAAGATTTCAGAAATTGAGATTTCACGGCGGGAAATGGTTAAAATTATATCATCCGCATATAATGTTATTTTATGTTCCTGGTTACCTAGGAATATTCCTGATATTTTAGTTGATTGTTTAATATACGCTGTTAATGGTTTAAATATAGTACGGGTGTGAGTGGGCAACCCTGCCGCGTACCATTTTTAATGTCGAACCAATTCGAATTTACCCCGTTTCCATAGATTTTTGCCTTGGGATAAGAAAAAAGAGACATTGACAGATCTTTAACCCCTTAAGGACCAAACTTCTGGAATAAAAGGGAATCATGACATGTTACACATGTCCTGTGTCCTCAAGGGGTTAAAAGTCTCTTCTATTCCGAAAGCTGAGAGTGTTTCAGCTAGGTTAATCCAGTTAACTCTGCCAAATGCTTTTTCCGCATCGACTGCAATGAGGTCAGAAGGGAGTTGCTCTTTATTTATCTTCAATATCATATTTAAAATTTTGCGGACATTGTCGCCACCCGATCTTGCTTTGACAAATCCGGATTGATCATTATGAATAACCTGACCAAGTATATCTGCTAAAATTTTTGAAAAGATTTTTATATCCAGATTTATCCAGAGATCGGGCGGTAATTGCTTATAAAGCTAGGATCCTTTCCAGGTTTAGGAATAGGGGAGATTGTAGAAATATTTGCATAATAATAAGGTAATAGTAGATTCAAAAGATTTATAAAAAGTGGCAGTAATCTGTCAGGGAGACTTGCCATTCTTAAGGTTAATGATTTATTTATTTATTTATTTACTACCGTGTTTCCCCGAAAATACACCCTACCCCGAAAATAAGCCCTAGCTGAATTTTCGGGGTGGGCTGCAATATAAGCCCTACCCCGAAAATAAGACCTCGGCATTGCACCTTTGCGGCCCGGCGGGACTTCCTTCTTCTATGAGGAGGAGGAGCATTGCGGGCCGCGGCATCGCACAACGTGATGACGACGCGCGCAGCGCCGTCAGTCTGCCTTCACGGATCTTCAGCGGAAGGATCCATTTCCGGGCGGTGAGGCACCGAGTGGTCGGACTCGGCGGGCAAGGAAGGCATCTTTGAAATGTGAGTAGATATTTTATGTCTGGGACTGAATTAATTAAAGGGGGCGGTGAATTAATTAAAAGGAGGGTGAATTAATTAAAGGGGGCGGTGAATTAATTAAAGGGGGGGTGAATTAATTAAAGAGGAGGCTGGATTAATTAGACGGGGGTGGATTTATTAAAGGAGGTGGATTTATTAAAGGGGGGTGGATTAATTAAAGGGGGGTGGATTAATTAAAGGGGGGTGGATTAATTAAAGGGGGGGTGGATTTATTAAAGGGGGTGGATTTATTAAAGGGGGGTGGATTCATTAGAGGGGGTGGATTAATTAGAGGGGGTGGATTTATTAAAGGGGGTGGATTAATTAGAGGGGGGTGGATTAATTAGAGGGGGTGGATTTATTAAAGGAGGGGTGGATTAATTAGAGGGGGGTGGTTTTATTAAAGGGGGGTGGATTTATTAAAGGGGGGGTGGATTAATTAGAGGGGGGGTGGATTAATTAAAGGGGGGGTTCAATGTACATACTGGTACCGTAAATAAATAAGCCCTACCCTGAAAATAAGCCCTAGTGTGTTTTTTGTGACTAAAATTAATATAAGACCCGGTCTTATTTTCGGAGAAACACGGTAGTTATAGGTTTATTTAGTTCAATACATTTTTCAGGTTTAAGAGAAGGAAGGGTGAGTTTTGCAAAAAAATGATTTGAGTTCTATTTGCGTAAATTTTGCAGTTGGAAGATTATATAAAGAGATGTAGTAGTTTGCGAAAGCATTGCTTATTTGGTGAGCAGAAAGATGAGTTTTATCTCATTAAAGGTTTTTTATTTTTCTGGTTTAAGTCTATTTGAAAGGGTTCTCCCCTCTTTATCATTACTGCTATACCAATTTTGATTGAATTTCATAATCATCTTTTTAACTCTCAGAATTTGATTAATCTGTGAATGAACTGCACTGATTTGATTGAGGGTTAAATATCAAGGGTTCTTTATATATATTCTTTATATATATATTAACTGCTATTTTTTATATTTTAGTATGTTGAAAATACTAAATCATTTGGAAAGCTTATCCAACAAAATTGAATCAAAATATGTGTGTAATAGCTGAGTGTTGATTGTTAACTGTTTCTGTTTTTGTGTGCCATTGAAAATTTTGATTTACATGTATAATTTCTTGTTTTGTTTTCACTTGATTTTGACATAAAACACATGGGCCTTGAATTAAAAAGATTTCCAGATGATTCAATACTGTTAGAAAAACTTATTCAAAATTATTTATTTACAGCAGTCACTATTAGTCTTTATGGTAATTTTCTTCTAGATAAATTATTTGTAAATCTCCACACCTGCCATTGTCGCCCAGCCTCTAGAAAGACAACATGCCATGGGGATGGACTGGAAAATTACAAGGATGACATAGTTTACCCCCCCCCCCCCCCCCCCCACACACACACAAAGTGCCACTTTGAAAAAAAAGAAGAAAAAAGGGAGGGAGGGACATCCTTAGGTCCTCCCCAGCATGTCAGAAAGGAGTGACAATCATGTCACTCCATTTCTGTACTTCCTACCAGCCCTAGAAGCGCCGACAGGGAAATTTCTATAGCAAACGTACTACATGCGCTATGGTTGCTATGGGAGGAGAGCAGAGGGATGTCCATCGTTAAAGGACCACTCTAGTGCCAGGAAAGCATACTCGTTTTCCTGGCACTAGAGTGCCCTGAGGGTGCCCCCACCCTCAGGGACCCCCTCCCGCCCGGCTCTGGAAAGGGGAAAGGGGTTAAATCTTACCTTTTTCCAGCGCTGGGCGGAGAGATCTCCTCCTGCTCTCCTCCTCCGATCCTCCCCGTCGGCTGAATGCGCACGCGCGGCAAGAGCTGCGCACGCATTCAGCCGGTCACATAGGAAAGCATTCATAATGCTTTCCTATGGACGCTTGCGTGCTCTCACTGTGATTTTCACAGTGAGAATCACGCAAGCGCCTCTAGCGGCTATCAGTGAGACAGCCACTAGAGGACAGGCCACTAGGGGGAAGGCTTAACCCATTCATAAACATAGCAGTTTCTCTGAAACTGCTATGTTTATGAAAAAATGGGTTAACCCTAGAAGGACCTGGCACCCAGACCACCTCATTAAGCTGAAGTGGTCTGGGTGCCTAGAGTGGTCCTTTAAATAGGTTTTCCTCCTAATCTATACATTTGCTAGCAAAACTGCTAGCACAATGTATAGATAAAATTGTGTGCTCAATCTAATGAGCATAGCTTGTTTGGGACATGACAGGTGGCCTTTAACGGCACAGGTGACTTATGTAATGTGCATCCATAATTATATAAGTATACTCAAGTCTCCTCTTAAAGCAATGTCTGTATCATTTATCATAAATATAAAGGACACATAAAATAGTTTTGGAGCGGTTATGATCTTACCATCTATGATTTGGGGTTGAGGATGAATTTCTCTTCCGTAACACATCCTCTACAGTTCTGCTTTTTACCCACCGCACTCTAATGCAACTCGTCCTGTGTTTCCTTCTATGTTTACACTGTAAGCATTTTACTTGTTTTTTCAATTCTACTAGGAGAATAGATTTATTTTTCAGCGTAAATTAAACAAAAAAACAACAGAAGTGAAAGAATCCTGACATTAAAACTGTTTTTTAGATCAAACACTAATTTTAAAACATGAGAATCTGCTTTTCGTGTTACGAGTTCCGTTCTGTGTACACCTCTGGACTTATTCATAGACATTGTAGATAATGTCTGTCCTCAAGTTTAAGATGAAAGTTATGAAACTGACAAATCCTTATCTGGATGCTTATCTCATGCTTTTAATTTTATGTTTGATCTGCAATAAACAGGCTTCCTTCATTCGCTCCCACCTACCCAGTTGAGTGCCACAATTTTTTTTCTTCATACATATATAACTGCTTGTTGTGGTATCATATCTGCCTGTTGCTCTAGAATTCAATGGTGGTAAGGGACTATATGCCCAATACTACACGCAAACCTTGTATATGGTTGAGCACGCCCATTGCAATTTGTAGGTGCAGCCTCACGTCGGTTTCCTACTAAAATTACATACTAGTGGGAGGGTCGGGCAGTTTTTCCCAGTTGGCAGAAAATAAGAATTACAGAGAGCACGTACCCCCTTCCTCCCCCCCCCCCCACCTCTCCCCACACCCCACACCAGAGCAGGCACCTGCCTAAATGTGCTGCAGATCTGGCAGCAAAGGAGAAGCGGGGATAGCTTTATACACTGGCTGCACAGTTCCTTTAACCATTCTCAACTGAGCATGTAGCATCAATACCTAACTGCTTCTCCTCCGCCCCAGGCTCTCCTTGTTTCTCCTCTGACCTGGGCTTTCCCTGTTTCTTCTCTGCCATAGGCTCCCTGTTATACTCCACTGCCCCAGACACACAAACGGTCACACATGCAGATACACACTGACACATATGCAGATAACAGACACATAGATACATACACTGACACACATACACTGACAAACATGCAGATACAGACATTGTATGTGTGTCAGTGTATATGTGTGTCAGTACGGGTATCTGTGTCTGTATGTGTTTCAGGGTATGTATGTCTTCTTTATTTGCAGACACTTACATGTTCTACTGGTTCCACTTCTTGGCTGTCAAGCAGACAGCCAGTGTTACTTCCTAGTTGTTTTGCTCAGTGGAGCTAAACCCAAGAGGGAGCTATTGTCCAGAACACCTGCCTTGCAAATTGAGCTGCATGGAGAAGTCTGTGATTGGACAGTCACAGATAGTCTGGGCGGGATTAGAAGGGGAGGGCGTGCAAAGACTGCAGAAAAGAGAAATGCAGGTTTCGCAAGCAGTTTTCGCAAGAGATTTACCACCAATTAAAAAATGCATAACTAAATGCATGCACTTTCAATTTGGGGTACATCTACTAAACAGTGATTCTTATTTATTTTGTATATGGTTAGTGGAGTATCCCTTTAATTCCCTCCTAAAACCTACAGTTCATTGCTAAGCATAGGAAAGCCACTATTGTGTACACAAGCACAGCTCCAGCAGACAGGCTTTTCAATAAGAAGTCACTGACTGGCATAACCCCTGGTACAGACTTAGTCTATGCCTGGGAATGTGAGGAGGGCTTGCAAAGGCTGCAGACCTCATATACCACCAAAGAAAACATGCAAAGAAAATGGGAGTGTCTACTAAATAGTTTTTTTTAATTCCTTAATTTTTCAAGGTAGTGTTCTTTTAACCTCAAATCATGGTGAAAGAACAGTGCACCCACAGCAAAACCTCCACCATGTACAGTATAATTAACATAAAATATGATGCATTAAAAGGAGCATAGTTACTTGGAGGAGTTATTTCTCTCCCAGTATTACTGGGAATCTGGTACAAACAAACAATGAAATGGTATCAAAATTAAATTTGGGACTGTTCAGGTTCCCACTCAGTTCTCGGGGCTCTTAATATACCACATGCAGTGTTTCTTGTAATCTGTAATAAAGAAGCTTTCAAAATCAGAATGGGGAATTAACAAAACATACATAACGACACATACATTTTGGAAGTTTCCAGTTTATTTTAGGACTAAATTGAATTTGTCTTCATTTGAACTGTGCTATTTGAAGAAAACAAAAAGGATGTTTTTAAGCAGTAGTATTCGAAAACAGAACTTTTGGAAAAGTATACAGGAGTATGTTATTTCATTGGCACAAGAGTTATTGAGATTGTAACCAGAAAAATTAAACATTTCAAATACATTTAAAAATCACGTTCACACAATGTAGCACCAATTTAAACTTTTCTACACATGATAAACTTAATAAAATTCAAAAGTTTAAAAAGTCTGCTTCCACCCAATTAATTTCTCTGGCAAAAAAAAAAAAAATTCTTCGTTTTATTTAGTTCACATCAATTCTCAGTTCCTTAAAATACTACATGTATTCAGAATGTTGTCTTCTTGGCATCTTCTTTAAAAGGTAACATTTGGAAATACTTCAGAAGTCATAGATGTTTAAAATAGATTGACTTTTTGGTCCCTTGGGTGATGCGACATGATTAAATGTAAGTGCAGGGGTTTTAATTGCTGGATCCTACAAGCATAGCTACAGTTTAGAAAATATAAATTCCCATAAAAAATAAATTAATAGTAATTCACGTGGACAATGCACATTGAGAACACATAATACATCTTTATGAAGTAATGAGAACTATTATTCTGTTATAGACATCTTTTTGGTTGGTCAACAAGTAAAAAAAAAATTTAATTATATATAACCAGAGTATGCAATACATGGAAAAATGTAATGTATTCAATTTCTTTATATCAAGGAGGATTTATGGCACAAATAATATTTTGCATAGTAAAAAGCAATGTATATGGTGTAGACGTACACACAAAAAAAGTCCCCTCTTATGTGGTCTAAATTTCACAGATTGCATGATTTACAGTAACCTTTTTTCCCTCAGACGTTTTGTGATTGTTTAACATTAAAAAACAAATAGTAGTTTGATATTGCAGTTTAGGTCCCACGTGTTTTGGCCCGGATATTGATCAGTGACAAAGGTTTTGAACATGTTTCTAGTAGATTGTCACTGTAACAAACATTTATCTTTCTGTAGTGTTTCAGTTCTGCAAATTGGATTGACCCACTCATCTCACAAGTCAAACGCCCTTGACAAATGAAAAACCGCTAGTAGATATAGTGGCCAGCATGCCATTATCTTAAATTGAATGTTCATTTGTGCTTTATCACAGTTCGTGGAATGAAGATTAAAAAAATGGCAGAAACATGCTGTTACACAGATTGATTTTAAAAGTTACATATTTCACAAATGTTATTATACAATATTGTTTTAATAGTATTGTCTTGCATTGATACTTCGTATGTTATAGAAGGTTCTCTTCACTGAACAGCTTGGGGTGAGTTGAAAATGGATTTACGTGTAGGCAAGATTGACAATTTGCTAAAATGGAAAATATTTATAACTATGATAAATGTCCTCTGTAATTTGTAAGAGTTTTGTCAACTCTCCACCACTTGCTGTTTAGTGGATAAATCCCCTAAATAACCAAATGCTGTTGACTTATTTATGGTATGGCCTATATATGTGTTCAATGAGACTACTAAATTTTTTTTAAAAGCAAAACAATACCTAAAAATTTATATTTTTGGAACTTTGCATAAGCAACTGGCAGTTTTAAATTGACTAGTCTGCAGAAGCCGCATAATCTGGTAAAAGTAAATGACATCATATGTTTAGGAAACCATGGAGATTTGTACATTCCCTTATCCCACACTTGTAGGGGTGACTCTAGGAGAGATGTAGAGAATGTATTAAAAGTTGGATTATTATCAGATATACGCCCACTTCCTTTTCATAGATTATTACGTTCAAATACTACTTGTAGCAAAGGTAATAAATCTCTGGCATTAAAATGCCCAAAAAGTGAGGATATTAGAGGCGCTTTGTTAAATATATATACACATACACACACACACACACACACACACACAGAGCAAATCTGGGGCAATGTACCAAGAGGAGAAATCACACTGGATATAATTGAAATGCTCCTGCTGATTGCCCCACAATTCTATGAAGAAGACTTACTGGGTATAATATAGGTCACCAACTACAAAACTCAATATAAACTGGTACATTAAAGATTTCACATAAATCTATTCTGGCTCTGCTACAAGAGAAAGACTGCCCCTGATATAAATTTGAGTTAAATATGACATGGCATACATGTTGAAAACCAAACCATAGACCTGGGCTTTATGAACATGGAGAGTAGATTGACAGATTTTATCCGTTTGTTAGTTTCATATTTACAACTTGTGGGGATAAAACGTAAACACTTACAATCTAAAATTATGAAGTAATTCTACCAAAAGTAAGTATACTCAATATCCTGGCATTCGAACATCTTCTGCAAAATATATTGGTCAATAAATTAATATTTCCCTATTCCAAGTGCTGGGGACTAACCACAAAAGGTTGTGAATAATACTTGGTGGATTTTGGTATTAATATAACACACAAAAACGGGATCTGGCATTAAAAACTAGAGAAACACCCTGCTTTACCTGATCAAGTGCACAATTCTAAACCCACAAAGTTTGCAATATTAGGAGACATATAAAAAGGAAGAAAAGAGATGGGGTGTGTTGATTCGGAAGGCCCTAACCAGAGGTTAAGTCTGGTGCCCAGTGCAAGCTTGGTGATCCAACCAGGGATGGCAGCTGAAAGGGTCAGAACTGAGATGGTCTTGCAGAATTCAGCAAAAAATGAATGTGTTCAGCATTGTGTATATTGCAATGCATCTCTCCAGCTATGTAAATTAATGTAATGCATTGTGTGCTACAGACCTTTATAGCTAAATGATTTAAGCTACTATTACATATGTGACAAGTGGAATACTGACATTTAAATACCAACAGAATTTGTCAAGTGAACCGACATTAATACAAAACATGAGATGCTGATGGAGGGTGCCTGAGATTAGATGTGGAATAGATGCTATGAGTTTGAATGTACAAGTTTTAGTTTTGCAAATAACATTGCTCTGGATAGGACAACAATTAAATGTTTTTGTTAATGATACTAAACACATGGAGACCTGTATTCTTATACATATAGCTCTTGGAACCATAGCCCGTATGACATCATATAAAAATTACCAGCATGTGCTGTGTAAACCCCGCAAAACAAGTGCAGATGCTGCACTGTTAACTATATTCGCAACAGTTATACTTTCAAGAGGAACTTCCTTAGCGTGTTTAATCATATTAACCAGATATTGAAATTCAATTCTATGTGGATTGCATTAATCAGATGCTAAAAAACTCAATGATATAGGTTTTCATAGAGAATGGAGAGCAGCACAGGGACTGGGTGGCAGTGCAAACCCGTACACAGCAGCTAAAGACCATAAAAACATCTCAGGGACATCTCTGCCATGACTTCTTTAGCAGTGATGCTGCCAGCTAAACCTTCCCCCTTTTTGCAAGTATAGTGAAGTTCACTTGGCAATAGCGTTGATGTTATGCGATTAAGTTCTAGGTACAGATATTCCGTTATCTTTTCATCCATCATCTAAATTTTTCCAGATCTTCGCATCTTAAGGCACATGGTGAAGCGCTGATCAAACAAACAGTTTTCCTACTCCGGACAGTTAAATGACAGTTCTTGCATTCCAGCAAATTAGTTGCATAGATCTGGAACCCACCATATAGGCTTGTAGTGATTAATTCCACCTCTAACATCACCCCCACTTTGGTCTGTTTATTAGTGAATATTATAACTTTATCACGTTCCAGGTGATCCATATTCAGGATCCTCCAGAAGTTTGGAATCTTCAGGACACTCTTCCGAATTATGAATATCGTTTGGAACGTGGGGGTTTTCCTCCTGATTCTAGCAAGTGTAACAAAAGCACAGGTCAGTTAATAGGACCATATATGTTTTTCAATACAACAGATTAATGGCAGTATACTAGTATCGGTAATCCATAACACTCACAGCTTCCAGCTAAACCAGTATAAGACACGAGGGATGAAGCTGCTTGATGCATCCAACTTACTCCCAGATGATAAGGAAATCGGAGACGGTAGAACTTAATATTGCACAAACTCTTAAGCCATTTCCCAAGAAATATATCTATATGCATGGCACAGTTAATAAGGCTAAAATGCACATTCATAATACTTATCTTTTAATAGTAAAGGAGCACCCTTAGGACCACAACATATCAGTGAAGCAGAGCAAAGAGTCTGAGCATGCTGTCATTCTAGTGTGCAACAATACACTCTATTGATTATGGTGCTTAGAGTGACTCTTTCAACTGTTACAATGTCATGCATTTTGCAAGATGCAAATAAAGGCATCAACTAAAATGACTTTAAATGTAATAGCGTTACTATGCAGGCGTCCTTTCGACCAGTTTTTGCACTTACAAGACCATCTTGCAGACTCTGTGGCTTCTAAATGAATATAACCAAACCCAATTTTGTGAAATACTCATACCTGAATGGATAAATTCCAGTCCATCTTCCTGATGGTTACATATATCTATTATAGTCAACTGTTGAAATGTTTATAAGATGCTGCAAAGCTGGTGTCATTTTTACTTTTTAAACACAATCGAGGACAAAGATGCTGAATGAATGAATGAGTGATGAAGAACTGATTTTTACAAACAAAGCATGAAACAAACACATGACAAGTATGAAAAAGAAATATAGAGTTCATTCGGTTTAAGATGCATTCAGTTAATTCGTTTATGTATTAGTAGGATTAGCGTAAATCAAAAAATAATGGTGCATTGGTAATGGATCATAACAAAGATGGTGTCTTCCCTTGAACGCTGTCTCCCCATTTAACACTACAGAAGTAGCATTAAATTAGGTATATACCTTCCAGGTCTATAACCATACTAAACCCTCAATCTACCCTTCCATTCCCTGAAAATATTAAAAGGACTGCTAAAAGCCATGGTAATGCGTAAAGTCACCAGAAACTGTTTGGCAGTGGACTGTATGTTAAACGTGGTGGCCAGCAGTATGTACAATTCATATGCTGGCAAAAAAAAGGGACTTCAAAAATGAACAGTCTTGATTAATCAGTTCCCTTCTGCAGCATGTGAATTTTGCATACGTCAGGGCAGGACTTTTTGTTTGTTGTCTATTAGCATGAACGAGTCATGTGTGGTCCAGGCGACATGTGAGATCAGGCAATGCTGATAAATTATTCAAATGTTATATGGCCAACATTGGATTTCTAAGTTAGACCATCTCACTCTAAAGAGACTGCAACTTCAATAAAAAGCATTAAAATAATACATACCACAAATCTATAATACTACGGTAGTATGTGTTTAAAATTAGTCTAGATTAGCAAGTTTTAAAAAGTGTTAGTGCTAGATGCCTTTTAAGAGCATTCTAATTATTAAAGATTACTAAATTAAATATATAATTACTGAAATTATGTGGGAGAGGTTTTTTTTGGGGGGGGGAAATGGAAGTCTAAAAATAAAAAAATATATATATAAAATAATACATTTATAAGGAATTTGTTACCTTGTACGCACCTATAATCTGGCTTCCATCAGCACAGTTCCATTAGAGGCAGTCAACTTTTCTGTCTGTGCTTTATTGATATCCTGACTTTCATCAAGCTTTTTATTACTACTCCAAAATAAGAAGCAATTGTCCTAAAAGATAATTAGGCTTGTTTGTCATTAAAAATAAAAGCATTTCCAGGTTATATGCAAAAATTAGACTGTTCTTTGACGCCCAATAATCGGACAGGAGTTTCTCTGTTACAAGGGGTTAAATAATTACTGAACAATTCAGTTTTTCATCTTATAGACCTGGAATTATTTGGTTAAATGTGAAGCATGGTTTACATCTCTATTCAAATGGCTTCAAACTATTCTCTCGTAATTGTAAAAAATAAATGTGAATACATCAAACTAAATTCAATTAGCATGAAGTTTTAAAGTAAAATTGAAATGTTTAAAAAAATAAATAAAATAAAAAGTAGTGGTTTTGGATAAATGGTATTCCATAAAATGTTGGCACTTGGTCCATAAGTTAAGCTGCTACAAGATTAGTTAATATAAAGGCATTGTACCATGTTAAACACGGGTTTTTAATAAATGGTTGTACACTAAATTGGTAAATTAGCTTTTAAAAGTAATTAAATAAATTGGTATTTTATACCTTTTAACTGATCTAACAATGGAAACGGACTACACAATAATGCACTTCAAATTGTGTTAGTATTATGTACACAAAAATGCTAGTGTGGGTACTCTATGCAAAATAACTTTCAAAAAGATCTTAAACCTTAACTACTCTCTTCTAATGGTTTCCTTCTGTTGGATACTCATAAGCCAGTGGCATCGTAAATGCCATTTAATGGGACACTATTGTCATCAAAACAACTTTAACTTAATGAAACATTTTTAGCGTATAGAACATGCCCCTGCAGTCTCACTGCTCAATTATCTGCCATTTAGGAGTTTAATCACTTGTTTCTAATGATACAGCTCTAGCCACACCTGCCCTGGCTGTGACTGACACAGTCAGCATGAAAAAAAAAATGGTTTCATTTTCAATCATATGTTAAATTACTTTATCTCCTGCTCTGTAAATTGAACTTTAATCACACACAGGAGGTTCCTGCAAGGTCTAGCAAGCTATAAACATTGCAGGAGATAAATCCTAAATCAAATTGAATTTGCAATAAAGGAAGTATGAACATTAGAGGACTTTACTTTACAGGAAGTGTTCGGGAAGGCTGTGCAAGTCATATGCAGGGAGGTGTGACTAGGGCTGCATAAACAAAGTGATTTAACTCTTAAATGGCAGAGAATGGCAGTGTGCCCTGGATTTACCAGCAGAAATGTTAAACAGTTTCCAGTAGGAAGAGGAGAAATATAAATAAAAAAATAAAAAATAAAAAAAATCAGAAAATAAGCTGGTGATAAAACGTTAAAGGTGAACAGAAAGAGCACACAATGAAATGTTAGTACCATGCAGACAGACTGAAGCACAAAGAGGCAATACAAATAAGACAAATAGCAGTTGAAAATGATTTAGACAACGACTGAAACCTTGTAAGTGGCAATGGATACAGACTTGACATTATAAAATGAAGGAGAAGACATGGACCAGAATATTACTCTTGCCATAGTCAAGGGTCCAGATAACCATAATGCAATAAAACTGTATATCCACTGCTGTACAGATTAACTCTATTGGACTACAAGTAGACTATGCACCAAGTGTAATGAACACCACTTCTCTAAAGCTCGGCTAGCTTTACAAACCTTTAGCAAGACTAACCATTGAGCCTCAGTGACCAAAATGTTTGTGTGCGTTTTAACAGTTCCATTTAATCCTCATTTGTTTTTAAATACACTTGTATATACTGTACATATAATGTAAATTACAAAACAAATTAAATGGCAGGCAAACAAGGCAAGAAGTTGGGCTAAATAAGACCATGTAAATTACCGCTCCCTCACCTGTTATTAAAAGCAAAATCTTGTTATTTTAGCACAGAAACATGCAATTCGATTTCTGTAAATTGGAACAGACCCAATATGACTTAAATAAATATTTTTAATACGCCCAGCGGTGGATCAATTTCAAACTATAAAGTAACTAAACTTTACAGCTGTGTTCGTAGCGGATAGTCGGATTTGTCAGCTACAAGATAGATTGCAATTAGCACTTTCTCTCATTTTGCTTTGAAATGTATACAGGATTTTCTTTTTTCAAAACCATTTTGAACTTTTATTGATGAAGATGTATTGCTTTAATTAGGCCCAATGTGGGATGCAAACTTTTGTTATTTAGATTTTCTATGGAGCTCATGATTTAGAAATAAATATTTTTTCCATATTCATATTTCCAAATTAATAATGAGAACATTACTTCAATGAGATGAGGCAACTAACTGGGAGCAACGGTTTGGCATCTCAGGAAGCCAAAGTTGCAAATGCAGCTTTCACAATATCTGCCAAGTTATCCAATGTGTCAAGGGGAACAGTGTTAAGACAAATGTGTTACAAATGGACACTGGACAGATTGCAGTTGCAAATAGAAACAGTCAATTAGGTCTCACACAGTGGGCAAACAGTCTGTATGTTGATGGCATTTAGAAAATATAACTTGGCTAAAAATGTAAAATCATTTAGCACCAGACATGAATCAGAATGTTTGTGCCCCAGTCTTGAAGAGAACACAAAAGCTGTAAGTCTTCTCCAAGGGCCTGCACTATAAAAATTGTCCTAGTCTACGGACTATTAATTCTGGTCTGAGTTATATTTCACCTTTATTCTATTTTGAGGTAAATTTACACTCGCATGCTGAAGGCATCTACCTCATGTCTGTCAACTGAAACACGATGGGTATTCATAATGGTACGGGCAGCCATCTTGTGTGAGTCAGGGTTATTCCACTAAAATTTGGGGGAATTCAAAGTTAATTTCAAAAGTAAGGCCAAAGTAGCTGAACTGTAAGTATTTTCGCCTTACATTTGACATTTTCTTTGAATTTGTTGAATTTGCTACAATTTTCACTTTACTGAATAACCCTGAGTGGGTTAAATGATTGCTATACATTTTTGTATATGAAGATTGTAATTTGTTAAGGAATAGGACATTTTACAAGCTATGTTACACGTGCATTTCCCTCAGTTTTCTCATTCTCGAGATGATAATGCTCCCACAAACAGTTAAACAGATCCTAGAGTGATCTCACAAACAGAGTTAAGTAAATACCTTCCCATTGACTCCAGAATCAATAGGCTTAGCATTGGACATTAATGGGACATTCTGGAGTGTAGACTACCAAGCAGATTTTAATTGCCTTCATCCATCAAAGAACTATAGTGTTTTCTTTTATTTTAGAGGTTGCAATATTATCCCAGCACACAGTCCAAAAATATGCATTACTGCCTTTAATCTTTGAACTCTTTATTCGTATTTATGGTAATTTATTGCTTGGGGTTTCTATTAATTTGTCCACAACCTGTATGAGAAGGCAGACCTCATTCAGAATCCCTAAAATCCTTTGTCACCTTTAATGTTTATTTACAAATCAGTCCTCTGGGACTCTGAGCCCCTCTAACCAATATTTTCTGGAAGGCTATTGGGGGAAATAAACAAATCAATTATTTTGCAAATAATTTTTTTTTAAAAAGTCATGTTATTTTCCATGTTGAAAGCGATTAGATTGAAGAGATAGTATATGGCTACTTCCTTCTCCATAGCCAGAAAAAAAGAAACTCCTCTCCTTCAGATAAAAATTAGGCACACTTTGTATATTTTCAAAATGCTGTGCAACAAGTGTATACTTTTATCCATAAACACGCAGTGGTGTTCAACAATATTCGTACGGCATAGCAGGTTTAGATATAATTAGTTACCCAAGATAGATATTGGCAGTTTGATACACCAGTGAACTTAATTCTTACTACAATAGAACTAAAAAGTTATTGACATGGGAGGCAAGAAAAGATGTAGACGTTAAATAAGAGACTACTTTATCCTTTCTCTTATGCATAGATATATAGACCAGAGTTAAAGGTTTTATGGAAGCATCAATTGGGAAGTTCTTGTATTCAGGGGAACAGTTTAAACAGTTTTCAATACTCAATTAAACCATTCATCTTTATCTGTCTAGTTGTAGTGCAGTTTGTACAGGTTTTTTATGACTGAACTCACAACAAATGCCCACATACATGTACCATTGATTGATAGCTGGAACGAGGTACAAACTCACTGTATTGAGAAATAACTGAAGAACTTCAATGCAAGTCCTTGAGACATAACTAAATTGCAAACCCAAGTTATTTTTTGTTTTGTTTTCTTTGGCAGGGGAATTCTTACCCGTTTTACGAAGGGCAGGAGCAATGCAATTAGAATAAAACCAAGCCCAAGTGCAATGAGGATGTATTGCAGATAGTCAAGTATTGTAGGAAACAGGACCAAAGTATTGTAGTAGGTGGTATAAACAGGACCGTCAAGGAATCCACTCTGCAGATGACAAAGAGCATGAATAGGTAAATCACAATTCAGGTTTTGTGAAGCAAGAATAGGAAGGTTGCTCAAGAAAAGAGAGAAGGTAAGATATTCCACCTATATTTGGTTTAGTTTATTTTCTATAATATTCTCATTTGCAGATGAATATCAGTTTACAGATAACTACAGAAAGATCCACACAATGGCAAAGCCTAACGTGCTATATTTCGTATAAGTCTACTAATGAGAACTATTTCAACTGTATAAATGGCAGAAGTTATATGATAGAAGTCTTCAAATCTCAGGCTCTACTATTGATACTCTTTAAAGTGGTTCTACATGGAAACCACAGCTCCTAGAATACATTTACAGAGTTATTCACTCAAGTGAGAAGGTCACGTGAATTTCAAGTATAAAGTCAAAATAGCCAAACTGGAAAATGTTCACAGGATTATCTAATGCTTTCAGTTTGACTATTTTGGCCTTAAATTTGAAATTCATTTTGGATTCTCACTTTAGTAAACAACCTGGTTAGTGTTAAAGGCAATGGATTTGTATGAAAGCCAACATGAACCTGTAATTAAAAAATTAACTTGCCTAAAATCGCTCCCATATACACTGAATGCTCCATGCATCTTTGTGATGTATGGTGTATTCAGTGTAAAATAGATCTTACTCATTGTTCCAGCGTTGTTTTGTGGGTGTTACTCTTCGTGTAACACCCATCGCTGGCCTGTCCTCCGCTCTTCTTTGATTTGCTCTGTTGGCTTCGTTGCCAGTGTCAGAATGGCATCACGTCACTCTGTTCCTATACTCCCTAGCCAGCACTAGAAGCTCTGACCAGTGAGTACATTAAAATGTGTATGTGTTTAGTTGATAGCCCCCTAATTAGGTATCATTTAATATGGTAATCCCACATAAGGAGTGTATCACAACAGTATAGCATGGGAGGATATGTTCTGTTATTTACACATTCTACAACTGGGTGCAAGCTAAGGTGGGCACTCCCCTAGGTACCAATTCAATAACATCAACCCAAAAACCAAGCTGTACACCACAACAGATTGTGGTTTGCACCTTGGTTTTGGATTAATCTCATAAACGACAACACATAAGAGTTCTCGAATAAACAACTGAAAGATCAAAATTAAGACAAACTCCCTAAATTGGTACCCTTAGGTGGGATTGCCATATTTAAAGGATAACAAATTAGGGCACTGTTTACTAGATAGCTCTCTTATTTGGTATCCTTAAATATGGAAACTGGAGTGATCTACTAAACAGCTGAAATGTAAAAAAAAAAAAAATGAGTAGTCATTAGCCAGCCCAGAAGAAGAATTCAGTGAAAATGTGTTGTCTGAGGTCAACTTGCACAGCATGCTGGCTCCAGACAGCCAATGGTGGCATGTTACCTCAACCCCCAGTGGAAACGATTTGTGTCCCCATCCCCAGTCTTGCCTGTGGTATCTTATGTGCCCCACTTTATAAATTGTTGCTAAAGTCACTACTGCAACTGACGTCAATACAGTTATGAAATCTACATGTGGCTTCTAAATCTCAGGGGGAAGAAGGCCACAAGCAACTTCATTAAATGCAATGTGTGTATGTTAAACACTTCTCCATTAGAAATTTAGTAGGAGAGTATTTAGGCTCTCCCTGTCACATATATATTGCTCCCTGTCATATCTCTGTAAGAGGACTAGTTGTCAGGAAAGAGAACTATTATGCATGCTTCATGTATTTGTTACATATCTGTATAAACAATGAGCAGGAAACCTCTCCCATACTGAAATTCTCAGTACTAAAAAAATTAAAAAAAAAAAAGAAAGAATAAAAGATACTGCCAAGGAGTTTATGCAGCTTTTCATGAGTTGCTGACCTTTTGTTGCCACCTTAGAGAGGACTTTGCATGGCACCAAGAGGGACTTACTATTTCACCTATATTTCCAGTATATTTATCCAGCTTTCTAATTCCCCAGTTAGCCATGAATTAAAGGGACTCTATAGTCACCATATAAAAGCAAGAAAGACAGGTCCCCCAGCCTTCCTTCTTGCTTTTATATGAACTTTCATTCATTAAAAAAAAAAAATCGGTGTTTTTATATTAAAAACTTACCTCCGTTCCAGCGCCGAGCTCCCCGCTAGGCCGCGCCCCCTTTTTCGTCAAAATGACGAAATCGCGGGGCCCAATGGGACGGCTTCGCGCTGGACCAATCGCGTTCTTCATAGAGCGGCATTGAATGCCGCCCTATGAAGAACCTGAGCGCTTTACCGCGCATGTGCGCGGAATGCGCGTTCGCGAGCTGAGCTGTCTGACTGACAGCTCAGCTCGCTTTCTAAAATTATCAATAATAAGTTAGGGCCCCCACCCGCCCTGTGCGGCGGGTGGGGGCCCTAAAATTATCAATGAGGGGGGGGACCTACTGTCCCCCCCCCGGCCCCCACCCCTGTGCGGCGGGTGGGGGCCCTAAAATTATCAATGAGGGGGGGACCTACTGTCCCCCCCCGGCCCCCACCCCTGTGCGGCGGGTGGGGGCCCTAAAATTATCAATGAGGGGGGGACCTACTGTCCCCCCCCGGCCCCCACCCCTGAGCGGCGGGTGGGGGCCCTACAATTATCAATGAGGGGGGGGACCTACTGCCCCCCCCCCCCGGCCCCCACCCCTGAGCGGCGGGTGGGGGCCCTAAAATGATCAGTAAGGGGGGGGGACCTACTGTCCCCCCCCCGGCCCCCACCGCTGTGCGGCGGGTGGGGGCCCTAAAATGATCAATAAGGGGGGGGGACCTAAAATTATCAATGAGGGGGGGACCTACTGTCCCCCCCCGGCCCCCACCCCTGAGCGGCGGGTGGGGGCCCTAAAATGATCAATAAGGGGGGGGACCTACTGTCCCCCCCCCGGCCCCCACCCCTGTGCGGCGGGTGGGGGCCCTAAAATTATCAATAAGGGGGGGGGACCTAAAATTATCAATGAGGGGGGACCTACTGTCCCCCCCCGGCCCCCACCCCTGTGCGGCGGCCCTAAAATTATCAATGAGGGGGGGGACCTACTGTCCCCCCCCGGCCCCCACCCCTGTGCGGTGGGTGGGGGCCCTAAAATTATCAATGAGGGGGGGACCTACTGTCCCCCCCCGGCCCCCACCCCTGTGCGGCGGGTGGGGGCCCTAAAATTATCAATGAGGGGGGGGGACCTACTGTCCCCCCCCCGGCCCCCACCGCTGTGCGGCGGGTGGGGGCCCTAAAATGATCAATAAGGGGGGGGACCTACTGTCCCCCCCCCCGGCCCCCACCCCTGAGCGGCGGGTGGGGGCCCTAAAATGATCAATAAGGGGGGGGACCTACTGTCCCCCCCCCGGCCCCCACCCCTGTGCGGCGGGTGGGGGCCCTAAAATTATCAATAAGGGGGGGGGACCTAAAATTATCAATGAGGGGGGGACCTACTGTCCCCCCCCCCGGCCCCCACCCCTGTGCGGCGGGTGGGGGCCCTAAAATTATCAATGAGGGGGGGGACCTACTGTCCCCCCCCGGCCCCCACCCCTGTGCGGCGGGTGGGGGCCCTAAAATTATCAATGAGGGGGGGGACCTACTGTCCCCCCCCCGGCCCCCACCGCTGTGCGGCGGGTGGGGGCCCTAAAATGATCAATAAGGGGGGGGACCTACTGTCCCCCCCCCCGGCCCCCACCCCTGAGCGGCGGGTGGGGGCCCTAAAATGATCAATAAGGGGGGGGACCTACTGTCCCCCCCCCGGCCCCCACCCCTGTGCGGCGGGTGGGGGCCCTAAAATTATCAATAAGGGGGGGGGACCTAAAATTATCAATGAGGGGGGGACCTACTGTCCCCCCCCGGCCCCCACCCCTGTGCGGCGGGTGGGGGCCCTAAAATTATCAATGAGGGGGGGACCTACTGTCCCCCCCCGGCCCCCACCTCTGTGCGGCGGGTGGGGGCCCTAAAATTATCAATGAGGGGGGGACCTACTGTCCCCCCCCGGCCCCCACCCCTGAGCGGCGGGTGGGGGCCCTACAATTATCAATGAGGGGGGGGACCTACTGCCCCCCCCCCCTGAGCGGCGGGTGGGGGCCCTAAAATGATCAGTAAGGGGGGGGGACCTACTGTCCCCCCCCCGGCCCCCACCGCTGTGCGGCGGGTGGGGGCCCTAAAATGATCAATAAGGGGGGGGACCTACTGTCCCCCCCCCGGCCCCCACCCCTGAGCGGCGGGTGGGGGCCCTAAAATTATCAATAAGGGGGGGGGACCTACTGTCCCCCCCCCCGGCCCCCACCCCTGAGCGGCGGGTGGGGGCTCTAAAATTATCAATAAGGGGGGGGGACCTATTGTCCCCCCCCCGGCCCCCACCCCTGAGCGGTGGGTGGGGGCCCTAAATACAAAGGGGGGGGGGACCCTAGTTAACCCTCCCCCCCCCCAAAAAAAATATCTCCCTACCTACCCCCCTCACCCTAAAAATAATGAGGGGGGACCATTAACTAAAAACCTGTAAAAAAATGAGATAAAAACAACTTACCATTCGATGTTTTCTTTCTTCTAAAATCTTCTTTCTTCAGCCCCAAAAAAGGCCAAATAAAAATCCATAATAACCGACGCAATTAAAAAAAAAAAAAAAAAAAACGAGCGCAAAAAAAATAATCCATCTTCACCCATGGAGGGCTCCGCGCAGACTGAGCTCCGCAGGGCGGGGGAAGGCTTATAAAGCCTTGCCCCGCCCTGCAATTAGGCTAAGAACACTCTGATTGGTGGGTTTAAGCCAATCAGAGTGCTCTTTGTCATTTTACAAGCGTGGGAAAGTTCTTTGGAATTTTCCCACGCTTGTAAAATGACAAAGAGCACTGTGATTGGATGGATTTCAAGCCATCCAATCACCGTGCTCTGTGTCATTTTACAAGCGTGGGAAAGTTCTTTGGAATTTTCCCACGCTTGTAAAATGACAGAGCACTGTGATTGGATGGATTTCAAGCCATCCAATCACAGTGCTCTTTGTCATTTTACAAGCGTGGGAAAGTTCTTTGGAATTTTCCCACGCTTGTAAAATGACACAGAGCAATGTGATTGGATGGCTTGAAATCCATCCAATCACAGTGCTCTGTGTCATTTTACAAGCGTGGGAAAATTCCAAAGAACTTTCCCACGCTTGTAAAATGACAAAGAGCACTGTGATTGGATGGATTTCAAGCCATCCAATCACATTGCTCTGTGTCATTTTACAAGCGTGGGAAAATTCCAAAGAACTTTCCCACGCTTGTAAAATGACAAAGAGCACTCTGATTGGCTTAAACCCACCAATCAGAGTGTTCTTAGCCTAATTGCAGGGCGGGGCAAGGCTTTATAAGCCTTCCCCCGCCCTGCGGAGCTCAGTCTGCGCGGAGCCCTCCATGGGTGAAGATGGATTATTTTTTTTTGCGCTCGTTTTTTTTTTTTTTTTTTTTTAATTGCGTCGGTTATTATGGATTTTTATTTGGCCTTTTTTGGGGCTGAAGAAAGAAGATTTTAGAAGAAAGAAAACATCGAATGGTAAGTTGTTTTTATCTTATTTTTTGTTTCTTTACAGGTTTTTAGTTAAAGGGTCCCCCCTCATTATTTTTAGGGTGAGGGGGTAGGTAGGGAGATAAGTTTTTTTTTTTTTTGGGGGGGGGGGGGGGGGGAGAGAGGGTTAACTAGGGTCCCCACCCCCTTTGTATTTAGGGCCCCCACCCACCGCTCAGGGGTGGGGGCCGGGGGGGACAATAGGTCTCCCCCTATTGATAATTTTAGGGCCCCCACCCACCGCTCAGGGGTGGGGGCCGGGGGGGGGCAGTAGGTCCCCCCCCTTATTGTGAATTTTAGAGCCCCCACCCGCCGCACAGGGGTGGGGGCCGGGGGGGACAGTAGGTCCCCCCCCTATTGTGAATTTTAGGGCCCCCACCCACCGCTCAGGGGTGGGGGCCGGGGGGGGGGCAGTAGGTCCCCCCCCTTATTGTGAATTTTAGGGCCCCCACCCACCGCTCAGGGGTGGGGGCCGGGGGGGGGCAGTAGCCCCCCCCCCTTATTGTGAATTTTAGGGCCCCCAC
The DNA here is from genome assembly GCF_036172605.1 of Pelobates fuscus. NCBI lineage: Eukaryota > Metazoa > Chordata > Amphibia > Anura > Pelobatidae > Pelobates > Pelobates fuscus. Next base: position 133,029,321 of record NC_086321.1, read on the forward strand.
CCGCCGCACAGGGGTGGGGGCCGGGGGGGGGCAGTATGTCCCCCCCTTATTTTTTATTTTAAGGCCCCCACCCACCGCACAGGGGTGGGGGCCGGGGGGGGACAATAGGTCCCCCCTTATTGATAATTTTAGTGCCCCCACCCGCCGCACAGGGGTGGGGGCCGGGGGGGCAGTATGTGCCACCCTTATTTTTAGGGCCCCCACTCACCGCTCAGGGGTGGGGGCCGGGGGGGGGGGGGGGGGAGGAGAGTAGGTCCGTCCCCCCCCCCTCCCTTCAACCACTATTGTGGCCAGACAGCATCCCTGTGGGTTCGGGCTTCAGCTGTCAGCTGAAGCCACGCCCACAGCAGTGCTGACAGGCTGTCAGCACACAAAGCGCGTTCACAGTGCTTTGTGTGCTGATAGCCCGTCTGATGCATTCACCCAGAATGCATCGGACGAGAGGCCTTTTTAGGGCCTCTGAACTCGGAAGTCCCTCTGGTGGCCGTCTGATTGACTGCAACAAGAGGTGTTCCAAGCTTCCAATGTAAACACTGCATTTTCTCAGAAAATACAGTGCTTACAAGAAAAAGGCTCCGGGTAGCTGTAGCACTCACCTAAACAACCTCATTAAGCTGAAGTTGTTCAGGTGACTATAGTGTCCCTTTAAGTTTTGAATACAACAGGCAGAATGAGTGGAGACTATACAAATGCAATCTGGTTCTCATCATACCACCATCACCACTTATTTCCTACTTTCTTTTGCTTTCCATATATCTATTGGCACTGATAACATTACGGTACGTTACAGTAATTACAGGCAGATACCTGGAACAGCAATAGAATTCAAACATGCCTGGGAATATGAGAAATGCATATGGACACTAGTAAGAAGATCACGCAAGTTACCTAAAAGCCACATACTCATCACCAACTTACCTCTCCAAACCAAAGTACTGGAAGAATCACAGGTGCTATGCTACCAGTTTGCCTGTATATAAGAATGAAAATACATTTGGTACATGATGTAGCCTTAAAAACATATACAAACACATTTTTGCTCAATTCTTTCATTAAACAAAGCTGTAACTTGGGATGTAGTTTTAAAAGGGAGAAAATAGGCTTTAAACACATATTTTCTATGTTCTAAAGTGCAATTTCAAGTGTCAACTCAGTGTATGACCACTAGAGGGCACACAGAGCAGATTTTTAAACATTTTTAGTCTCCTTTCTTGGACACTGGACAGTTTGTGTTTTCTGTGACTTGCTTGTCAAAAGGTCAAAGGAAGCAGATAGGGCAGGGTTGTCAACCTCCAGGCCCCAGAGGTTGATGAACACAAAAAAAAATAAAAAAATCTTTATGAACTAGACAGCCAACTACCTAATTTTTACAGGCAAAAAGCACAAAACAAAATTGCAGTATAGACCGCATATACATAGATACACACACCCCAAACATAATCCAACACACTCACTCATCGATTTCATAGCAATTTAAAAACTCACGGAACAGTATTTTTTAAATTAGTTTTTTTAACCTGTCGATTTCAGCCTAAAAACATTGCCAGCATACGCACCTTTCTTACACAAGATGCTACCAAGGAGCTTGTTCATGCCCGAGTAATCTCTCGCATTGATTTCTGTAATTCTCTCCTAATTGGTCTCCCCAGAAGCAGTACTGTCCCCCTACAATCTGTGATGAATGCTGCTGCAAGGCTGATCTTTCTCTCCTGTCACTCCGCTCACACCTCACCCCTCTGCCAATCCTTACACTGGCTTCCAGTACTCTAAAGGTGTCCGTTTAAAATACGTACCCTTACCTATAAGACTAACCAACTCTAGTACTCAGTCACCCTAAAAAAAATAAAAAAATAAAATACCCAACAACAAAACACACCAAAAAATTACAAAAATAACACGACCTATATACATTCATGGTAAGAAAAGTACACCCTCTTGGTTTTACCACATCAGGACATAAGCATCTGTTCCTCAGCAGGTCTTCTAATTAGGTAACAACAACCGAAGATAAACAACATACCATGACATCTTACACGGACATGATTAAAGTAGTTGGGGTCCCTCAACTGTTCCTGCTGACTGGTAAGTTCCCCTCCCCTTCTCTCTGTTACAAATGTGGCAAGTTTGAGGGGTTTTAAACAATTTACTAATCCAGCCCACCATCCATGGGCAGCAGTTGTGCTCCCCCTTCCCAAGTTGTCCAGGGGCAAACTTTATTCTTTGCATCCTTAGAAAGCGAATAAAGTGTGTGTGTGATTGCAGTTCTACACCTCTTCGATCATACTACTGGGGTGAAACCAAAGGATTGGGATTCTTTAGACACCCACCCATCGACATTGCAGGAAAACTGACAATTTAACATCTATGCTTTGTGTTTTCATAAAGTATTCAAACTAAAAAGGGTAACAAGACAATCCAAGACTTGTTTATTACAACACACATACTTCCCTTTATTTTTCACCAAGATACTCACATAATATCAGAATGATTTTTTTGTTTTGTATATAATGGGCAAACAATAAAAAATTTATACTTACGATATTCCTGATATTGCTTTTGTAAACAAACTAAGCTGCATCTTAATTGAGCAATTCATGGGTATGCCTGTAAGCTAAATAAGACAAATATAAGAAAACAAAGCCACAGCTGAAGACTAAAGCAAATGTATCCATGAAACAGAGATTCAAGATTTTATTATGCCATTATTGCCAGTACAACTTTTTTTTTTATAGTCCCTATTCACATTTTTGAGTGTAAATATATTCCAGATCATTGCAGATTTAAGAGTTCAAATAACCTTGTCAAAATACAAACATACAATTACATTTTAATTTAAACTATTGTTAGAACAAATACCCCTAGAACTAAAAAAGACAGTTCTGGCAGAAGCAGATCTATTTTAATGCATCATTGAAATTGTGCATGGACACAGACAAAAACCCACACACACACCTCAAACACCTAGACAGATGCAGTATTTAACGCTCCTTTTTTTGTGCTGCAAGTCTCATTTCTCAGGCAGCCCTGGATTTCCCGTTACTTTTAATTGGAGCATTGTACATATGCAATAAATCAATGGCCAATCCAAGTTTGAGATTAATATTGTTCTTTGTATTCCTAAAAATTCTTACCTTAGCAAAAGAGTTTTCAATTTAAGGACAAACTAGCTAACCTGGAAGCATAGCGGACTTGGAGTTTTTACCCAGTTCTGCTATTCTGACATTATAATTGAAATCCACTTTTGATTTAAAATAATTCTTATTTTTTTTGGGATTAGCCATGAAAGGAGTATCGTTTGATCAGGGCCGGATTGGCCCACCGGGATACCGGGAAATTTCCCGGTGGGCCACAGCAAGCTGGGGCTGGGTTGACAGCCCTAATGATTATTATGATTAATCCTCCCCTCGGACTGTGCCAGCCTGTCAGTCCGAGGGGGTAAGGAGGGAGGAGCTGGGGGCTGGATTGGCTGCCAGCAGCCGCAGGGAGACCAGTCAGTCTCCCTGCACAGTCTAAAACAATTTTGGCTGCATGCCCCACCCCCACGCATGTTGCTGGAAAGCTGCCCACCGGACCAAGAGGAAACTAAAAAGGTATTTACCTTTCTTTTTACAGCCCCCTACCCACCATACAGCCCCCCCCCCCCCCCACCCACCCACCATAATAGATAGATATACACACACCAATAATATGTAAGGCATATATGTATGCATGTCTTGCCACCCCAAATTATTGAGATAGAGATAGATAGATAGATATTTTGTGTATATTACTCAATTATCTGGGGTGGCAATACATAGCCGTACGTATGACATGTGACAATACATGGTGCAGTGACTTATGGGGCTAGCATTGATTTTTTTCCCAGGGCTGCTTTGTATCCACACTTCGACCCTGATTTTGATATAATCCAAGATCCAGGGAAAGTTTCATGTAAGATCTTGTGAATGCATTTGTGATGTCCCTGTGTAGTTTCATATGCATACCTCAGGTTGATACATTTAATTATTAAAACAAGTTGACAAAAAAAAAATATATATAAAAAATACACTCATAAAGGGGACACTCCATACCCCTCAAGAACTTCAGCTTGCCGCAGTACTTTGTGTTTCATTTTACTATAAGTAATACCAAGTATTCCTTCTATGTTTAGGGCGTGCAAAAAATGTTTTTAAATAAATTAAAAAGTGTATATAACAGATTGTTGTGGTATACACACTTTTTTTAAAAATAATTTTTTTCTTTAAAAATAATGGTGTGTATAATTATATACACACACACACACACACACACTTTTTAAAAAAGACTGCATGAATTATTGCAAAGTCTGTATAGCAAATAATGATCTATATACATTTTTAGGGGTGTCAGTAGGGGTGTAGTCAGGGGTAAGGCTGTTCTGATACAATTTTAGATATGGTTTGTTATTTAAACTCTGACAACAACAATGTGAAGCGCCTATAAAAGAAGGACCTTAGGAGAGAAATGAGGGACAGATTGATTTGGGCCTAAAATTAAAGACTGTCCCACCTAAATCGGGACACTTGGGAGGTATGAGAAGTACATTAACGGAACACTATAGGGTCAGGAACACAAACATGTATTCCTGATCCTATAGAGTTAAAACCACCATCTAGCCACCCTGGTCTACTCATGTCTCCCTAAATACAGTAAATCTTACTTGTATTCAAGCCTGAAGCTGCTGGCTTTGTCACGGTTTCCTTTAGACCTGCCCACTGCCTGCTGACATCAGCAGAAGTGGTAGCCTGATCCAATCAAAATGCTTCCCCATAGGATTGGCTGAGACTGACAAGGAGGCAGATCAGGGGCAGAGCCAGCATGATTCAAACACAGCCCTCTCCAATCAGCATCTCCTCATAGAGATGAATTGAATCAATGAATCTCTATGAGGAAAGTTCAGTGTCTCCATGCAGAGAGAGGGGACACTGAATGTTTGGATGTATTTTAGGCAGCCATGACCCAGGAAGGATCTCTAACAGCCGTCTGAGGAGTGGCCAGTGAAGTCATCACTAGGCTATAATGTAAACACTGCATTTTCTCGGAAAAGACAGGTCTTACAGCAAAAAGCTTGAAGGTAATGATTCTACTCACCAGAACAAATGCAATAAGCTGTAGTTTTTCTGGTGACTATAGTGTCCCTTTAATCATTCAGCTCTGTAGATATGAAATCACAGTGTGTTGCTCCCTTGTCTGTGTACAGAAAGACTTACACTACTAAATAGCCCTGATTATTCTTTTACTGTACTGTAGAACACAAGCCTACTTGATCTTGTGAAACAAATATAAAATATTTTCTATGCAGATAAGCCGTTAATTTGTGTCTGATTAGGACATGGATAAGGAATTAACAGTACACAAATTCCAATAAAAACCATCTTGTGTGATGACCACATATCTTTATCCTTGATCATTGCTATCCAATTAAATTTACAGCATTTGAGCAACACTGATTAGAACTGAAGGACTGTTTGATTAGCGAACAGATTACAGATTGTATAACTCAGCTCCATGTCTAGCAATAGTAGTCATAAAATGTATCTAGATTCATACTGCATAATAAAAGTGGTATTTAATTTCATAACATTTATTTAAGCAGGTTTAAATAAACAAACATGTGATCTGTAGAAAGTGTAAAAAAATCATTCTGAAAGAACAGCAGCACCATCACATTAAAGGGATACTGTAGTGCCAAGAATACCTCTCCCTGGTAAATAAAGGGTTAAAAACCTGTCTGATGAGGCCATCCATGTAAAGTGACATCAATGATGCTAGATACAGTCACATTTCTTGTAATATTTTATGAATATTCTATAGATTCTTCCATCCTCATGAAGTGGAAACGTTTACAACATTCTAATCCATATAGATCTGTAAATAAGAACCCTTGGGACTCTTAACCCTTTCAGGACGAACATGATATTTTCAGTGTTAAAAGCAGGAAAGTTTAAAATTCATTCTTTCAGCATATTAGGTTACAGGGCTAAATCACTGACCTGACATTAGATTAATCTAAATTACTATGCTTGTAAACTAAAGTGATAAGGCCATTAGAAGAAATTAATTTAGACAAGTGAGCAAAATGGAAAGCCAATAAAAAATAAATAAAACACGTTATGCAACGTAGAATTCCGAAATCAAGCTGTTATAGTGACACAGTGTGTTTGACAGCTGAGAGTGCAGTCATTCTACGGTTTCATTAAATTTAAAAATACGGTATATATTTTTTTTTAAATAAAAGGATTTCTAGCTCTTCCGATAAAGTTAGTAGGCAGCTAGGACAAGAAGCCAGGGTTTCTTTCTAGTAGTAGGTAGGATAGAATATATATATTTATTTATATTTTGGCCTGGAGTTTATCCACTCCTACTAAGCATCCTCTACCCTTTCCTGAGACATACTACAAACAAAACAATTAATTAGCAGAACTTTTAAAACTGCTACGGACCTCAACAAACAACATGGATGCCGGGGAAGGACCTAGCCAGTCCAACCCAGGAGACATACATTCCATGTTGTCTTCACTCATGGCGTCCATGAGTAAGGTCAACTCCAGGCTGGAGAAACTGGAGTCGGTCACCACGGCCCTTATTCTAGCAGGGCCACCCGCTGCTGATTCACAAGCACCAGCCGACTTGCTATTAGTTGCTCCAACCATCACCCTGGATGACCAGGAAGTTAGCCCTGCTCATATGACCCCTGAGCACATAAAGAGATATCCTGGAAGGTAAAGACGTCAACCTGGCTTCCCTGCTGATTGCCTTACAGGATATTGTGGAAAATAAGACTTATGCTTATGATGATGTGTCTGTTGTTGTCAGATCTAGGGACGCCCGCCTAAACAAAAAACTGACTATCCCCGAGTTTGTACTGGCCTTTGGTATTTACCGGGATGTCATCTGTGCGGTCTATCCCAATAGAAGAGAGGAGTTTGATCTTTATATGCACAAGCTGGTAGACCTGGGCAACAAATATGGTGGTTCAGCCTTTTAGGACTACCATAGGTCTTTTTCTGCAAAAGTGTCTGGAGCCTCCTCGCAGTATGGAACAAAATCCAACTGGGGAAGGATTGATACCGTCATATTTTGCAGACACGTTGCAGGTCTAAGAACACCGGCTTGTGCATACTGCTCCTTTACAGCCCATACGACAAATTTCTGTCCCAACACGGCGGACGAACATGCCTCCACGCAAGGAGCTAGTTCCTCTGGTGTTCCAGAGAAATTGTCAAGAGACAAACTGGGACGCCCAATCAAGTTTCTGGGCAAGTCCCAGATATGTAATAATTTCAATGTTGTAATTATAGCGGTTGCAGATTATTGCATATCTGTTTAAAATGTTTTAGGGCCCATGCAAAAACCATGTGTCCAAATAAAATGTACCCTAAGCCTTACCTAACATCCATTAATATGCCGGTATTTGCTGCATTTATGTTACATCACCCATCTAAACACTTGGTGGACTTTCTTATCTCTGGTTTAACAGAAGGCTTCCACACGGGTATTGTACACATAACATCCGGGACTCTGGAATGCCCTAATCTACATTCCGCACAACACAACCCCACAGCGGTTGACACTCTCATAGCCCAAGAAGTGGCTGAGGGTTTCGTATTGGGGCCTTTCAAAGCTCCTCCATTCATAGAATGGCGCACTAACCCCATTGGTATTGTCACAGGGAAATCTTCCCTTAAACAGAGACTCTTCATTAACTTGTCTGCACCACACTAATCGGCCAACCCCAGTCTTAACTCCCTCATACCCTCCGAAGAATTCTCCCTGCAATACACCACCATAGATTACACCATTACAGCTATCATACAAGCAGGGGTCGTAGCCTGGCTTAGTAAGACCGATATTACTAATGCCTTTAAATTGCTGCCAATCCACCCCACACTGTGGCACCTGCATGGCATCAAGTGGGCCGGGAACTACTATTTTTTCTCCCGTTTAACTTTTGGGTCCAAAAGTAGCCCAGCTATTTTCGACACATTTGCCGAAGCATTATGCTGGTTACTATTGAACATAGCCAGATGCCCTACGGTATTACATTACCTGGACGATTTCTTACTGGTCGAGGAAAATACTTCCCCTCCTGGTAGCATCAAAGCTACCACCAAGCTAGTCGAGCAACTAGGTGTACCAATCTCCCCTAAGAAAACGGAGGGGCCAGACACGATTATCACTTTCCTGGGTATTCAATTAGACTCAACCACAATGCAAGCAAGCCTACCACACGACAAGATAGAGAACATTCTTACCAACATCAACCGCTACCTTCAGCTCGGTACTTGCAACCGCAAAGAGCTACAGTCCCTGCTGGGATCACTAAACTTTGCCATGCGTATCATACCTCAAGGCCGCTTCTTCATATCATGACTCTTGTATCTTTTTCCACACTTCCTACACGACACACACAGGTTGTCCTTAGACACCCAAGCTATGGCAGACTTACGCATGTGGAAGAGATTTTTAACCACTTGGAATGGTAAAAGTATGTTCCTCCCTCAATTGACTGACTCATCACCTACCATTTAGTCAGATGCGGCATCTACCACAGGTTTTGCAGCAATTTTTGGGAACGAATGGCTTTGGGGCAGCTGGCCTACAGCAGTTCAGGACTTGGAAGGTTTTTCCACTACCTCAGCTCTCTTTGAGATCTATCCCATCGTGGCGGCTGCCGTAGCATGGGGTCATTTATGGGCAAATATGCCAGTTCGTTGTTACTCAGACAACCAGGCAACCTGGCACATCATCAACAAAGGTCGTTCCAAATCCCATGAGATCATGAGATTTCTGAGGAAGCTCACTTGGTTGGCAGCTTGTCATCATTTCTTTCCATATTGTTTCCATGTTCCAGGTATATGTAATACAGCTGCTGACAGTTTGTCTCGTTTTAAATTTGAGGCATTTCATCAAGCACTCCCGTCAGCTGCGCCCACAGCCACCACCACTCCAACATTTCAACAACTAATACTGGACTAGACAGCATCATGCATCATAGCAGGACACTGTCCCAATTGGCACTATAAAAAATACACACAAAAAAACGACAGGGCTTTTACACTATTCAAAAGATTCCTTTTGGAACATAACAGCATACAACCATTTGTTATGACATCTTTTTGGGGTTTTGCTTCTTTTTGCCACCTTAAACTTAAAATGTCATAACACCATCAAACTTTATCTCACAGGCATTCAACACCATATGCTAATCTTACAACCAAACACTAGTTTCATGGCCGCTCACCAGATTAAGACTATACTCAGAGGCATTCAGAAATCTGAACCCACACGTACATCACAGAGGCTACCCATAGATAACCATATCTTCAAAGCGTTGTCTAACCTGCTTGATTTAAAACCTTTTGACACCAATACAAATTCTGTCATCAGAGCAGCAATATGGATTCCTAAGACCTAGAGAGTTCACTACAACCAACACAACACAATCTACTCCTATTCTCCTCTATTCCCACTTAACAAAACACATGGATCATTACATCCTGACTCTACCTCACTCCAAAACCAGTCAGCACATACCAATAAACATTCCATACTATCCCACGCACAACAGGTGGTGCCCCGTCAGTGTTCTTGATGCATACATACAGCATCATAATTTACTACCATCACAACCATTACAAAGTTCGGTACTCACCACTACAACCTTCTTGACCTACGTCAGCTCACTCAACTGGGCCTCAACGCAGCTAACTACTCAGGGCACTCCATCCGCATAGGAGCAGCATCCACAGCCTCCAGTGTCAACATTCCAATTCATGTTATAAAAACACTGGGGGCGCTGGAAGTCATCCACTTACTCACGATACATACCGAACCCAGTACAAGAATTAAGGGATGCTTTCAAAAACATGTCTGGTTGATATATGTATCTGTATTGGTTGTCTGTAATAAATGTGATTACTTAATTTTTGCCCTCTTCTTTCTCAGGCCTACCTCATCGTCTGTTCCGGCACACCACAACCGACTTGCCCTTTTTACTATCCTACATTTAATTATGGTATTTTACTCTGTACTATCATGAGCACCTAACACACACACTATATTATATATATACACATATACATATACATATACACACACACACACACACACACACTTTTTTGATTCTAACCCTTTCTACACAAACACACACATAATGTGGGTGTAAAATAGCCTCCATTAGAATTTATGCAGCAACTCATTTAAAAGAACAGTAGATACAACAACTCAGGGCCGGCCTTATGCCATTAGGTGCCCTGTGCGAAAAGTCTTCACGGCGCCTCCCCCACCAAGTTGCCTGTATACAGTCACACACAGGCAGACAGAGTCACACATGCTCAGTTACAGGCACCCAGTCACAGAGCCAAACAAACACAGTTAAAGGCAGACAGTTACACACAGTCACACAATCACGAAGATTTACAGGCAGACAGTCATACACATTCTGTTACAGGCAGACACTCACGCACGCGAATAGGCACACACACAGTTAAAGGCAGATAGTCACACATGCAAGCACACACAATTGGAGTCACAGACAGAAAGTCACACACAGGCAGGCAGTCACACACATACACAGACTTACCTCTTTCCATTATGGCTGGAAGGGGGAGTGGATGCAGTTGGTTGTTGGGGAAGCAGGACTCCTTCCTGCTAACCTCTTCCTGTGCAGCAGTTACCAGGGGCTTTGGCCAAGTATTAGCCCCGCCTCTGCCTCACAATAAGCCCTGCCGCTAGTCAAGCCCAGCCCCCTCAAAAAAAATGTATAGACCTGGGTGGAGAATAATGAAATCCTCCACCCAGGTACCTGTTTTAGCTCCCCTGTCATCCGGCCACAGTGCTCACACCCCTAAGGCCGGCCCTGCAACAACTTTTCCACTGCAAAACTATAAGTGCACAAGAACTAGCTGAGAAATCAGACCCTTGGGATTTATCCAAGTATATAATATTTAGAGATGAAAAATGAGTTCCATATTTTATCCGTTTAAACAGGCCATCCATGTTTTTGATCGTCTAAATGACTCACGCTATGCATGAGGACATCCAGTGTCACTGGAATCCCAACAGGAATGCATTAATGCTTTCCTATGGGTAAGTCTTAATGCGCATTAGGTCTCCCCCACAACTTACGTCGGTGGGGGAGAAGCGTGGGTGGAGCATGACCCATCACCGAGGGACATCGGTGCTGGATTCAGGTAAGTGACTGATGGGGGTTTTAACGGCTTTGTTTTCCTGGCACTATAGAATCCCTATAGAAGATTGCCTTTATTAAGAGTGCAGGGACTTTAATCTTGAATTCAAAATAAGACCTCGAGAAAAAGGGGTGGGTAAAACAAAACATTAAAAAGAACACATACACATCTAGCACATTTTCAAAATTGAGTGACTTTAAGGGAAATCTTGCCAAAACAGGAAATGGTTTTGAAGAATAAGCAAAGACGTAATGTATTGAAGTCTATCACTTAACTAAAAGGGACACTCTAGTCACCAACACAACTTTAGCTTAATAAAGCAGGTTTGTTTGTTTTTTTAAATTGATCATGCCCCTGCAGTCTCACTGTTCAAGTCTCTGCCATTTAGGAGTTCAAACACTTTGTTATGTTATGTTATGGCTGTGTAAGTCACCTGATGTGACTTACACAGCCTTCCTAAACTCTTCCTGTAAAGAGTAATCTAATGTTTACACTTACTTTACTGAAAATTCTGTTTAATTTAGAAATTATTATCTCCTGCTCTGTTAAAGGACCACTCTAGGCACCCAGACCACTTCAGCTTAATGAGGTGGTCTGGGTGCCAGGTCCCTCTAGGATTAACCCTTTTTTTTTTATATATAAACATAGGGGTTTCAGAGACACTGCTATGTTTATACTGAGGGTTAATCCAGCCTCCAGAGCCTCTAGTGGCTGTCTCATTGACAGCCGCTAGAGGCGCTTGCGGGCTTCTCACTGTGAAAATCACAGTGAGAAGACACCAGCGTCCATAGGAAAGCATTGTAAATGCTTTCCTATGCGACTGGCTGAATGCGCGCGGCTCCTGCCGATGACGTCGCAAGGAAGGAGAGGAGGAGGAAAGCTCCCTGCCCGGCACTGGAGAAAGGCAAGTGTTTAACCCCTTCCTCTCTCCAGAGCCCAGCGGGAGGGGGTCCCTGAGGGTGGGGGAACCCTCAGGGCACTATAGTGCCAGGAAAACAAGTATGTTTTCCTGGCACTATAGTGGTCCTTTAATAGCTTGCTAGGCCCTGCAGGAGCCTCCTGTATGTAATAAAAATTCAATTTTCAGAGCAAGAGATAAAAACTTAAGTTAATGAATGAATGAAAATTAAACCATTTTGTTTTCATTGAAAGCAAAGTGTCAGCCAGATGACCTATTTTTAAGCAATATGCCAATGGACATCTACCATATATGACCAGAATTAACTTCTAACTTAAACAATCTGGTAAACAAGGTTTGAAGCACAATGAAATCCAAAACATTGCAGTGGTTATTGCTGCTCAATGTGGTAACCATTCTAGAAAAAAATAAATTAAACACACTTTGAAAATGCCCTACTTTGACCTTTCCTCATATGCACTTAGTGAATGACCCCGTTGATCAGAAATACCTGGGTTTGCGTACACATTGTATTCCTGTGTGAGCAGATTTAGTTCTTTTCTATGCGGCTAGCATATAAGTGCAGTGTTCAATGAACTAAAATTACTTCTCTATGAACTAAATTATATTTCTTTTAGAAGCAATATAATACTTGAAAGATAATTGTGTACTTCTGAGCTAAGGGTTTACTTTCCCACCTACTATAGTTGTGCAAATATTTAGAACTGAATCCATTGGAATGAAGAGGGAGTCCCCACAATGCACATTGGTATTTTTACTGTAATAACAATAAGAATGTGGAATTCTCTACCTGAAGAAGTGGTTTTATCAGAGTCCATACAGATGTTCAAACAGCAACTAGATGCATACTTGCAAAAACAATATTCTAGGATATAATTTTTCAATGTAGGGTAATAACTGCTTGATCCAATGATACAACTGACTGCCATTCTGAGGTCAAGAAGGAATTTTTTTCCTAGTTTGTTGCAAAATAAGAAGTGCTTCAAACTGGGTTTTTTTGCCTTCTTTTGGATCAACAGCAAAAACAAATGTGAGGAAGGCTGAACTTGATGGACACAAGTCTCTTTTCAGCTGTGTAACTATGTAACTTCCATGGCAGACAATAGCTTTGTGGAGATTTTAATTCGGCCTTCTGATTTGAGATACCCCAATCATTTATAGAACATTAAAATGTTTGCTGCAATGGACACACAATTTTTTTATTTTTTTTTATTTTTTTTTAAAGTAAAAAAAAAAAAACCCACAGAAGTAAACATGTGATTAGTGTTTGCTTCTTATCAGCTCAATTTAATAGAATTTAATTAATTTATGACTTAAGGGCTACCTTACCCAGGGTCACCGTAGTAATCCTTGTACTATGGAACCGAACAACCAGATTACATGCAAGTGGCAGCAGACTGAATAGCTTACAGAAAGGAAGGAAAAAATTATTATTTTTCTCTCATGGAGCTAGTTGCTGATGTTGTAGATATGAATAGACTGAAATCAGAATCCCACTGTCGCATAACAAGCAGAACATTAGCGGAGGGAATTCAAAAACCCATTTAACCCCTTAAGGACACATGACGTGTGTGACATGTCATGATTCCCTTTTATTCCAGAAGTTTGGTCCTTAAGGGGTTAAAGTGTCCTTTCAGGCTTAATGCAGTCTCACTGAGGAATGTCTCAAAACTATCACAGTGGAGTGCCCATCGGCCCTTCTTTACAGAGAATGTTTTCTTAATGTCCATGGTCCAATAAGGAAATTCTTAATTGCCATCCCAAAGGGTCCTCATATTTAAACCTCACTAATGATGTTCAGACAGCCAAAGAGGTTCCACCAACATTTGATGGGCCACAGCTAGACATCGCTGCTCTAGACTAAAAATTCAATTTCTAGATTCAAGTGCTTCAACTTCAGCCTGGTTTAGACTGTCCTCATTTAAAGATCTAATATTACATTAGTTCAAATTCTGTGCTTTCTCTGCTGAACAAAATGTCATCAAGTCCGCTCCCCAGTTGCGTGTATGCAAGTCCCTCTATTCCATAGTACAAGGATTACTGTAATGAGCAGCAATTTAGATTAGCGAGCCCTTAAGTCATAAATTCATTAAGTTCTATTAAAATTCACTGATAAGTAGTAAACACCTTACATACTGTGCATTTCTTGTTGAATGTTCCAGAGTTTTTTTTATACGGGTATTGTGTTTTTCTTGTTTGCTTCTCTGGTCAGATAAAAAAAAAAAAAAAAAAAAAATTAAGCATAAAGAGGTCTTTAAGTAAATATTGAAGTACTTGTTGCAAAAATAGATGCACAGATAACTAGTTTCGTCATATGTATGTACATAGATGCACATTTGATGGATCATATTTGCTGAAGCAAGATTTTCCAGAATATTGAAAAATCTACTCTTTAAAGATATATTATAGATGTGACGTTTTATTGAACAAACACTCAAAGCACCATAACCACTAAAGACCCCCCTTTATACCTCCCAGAGTAAGTAGTCAAATGGTTTAGGAGTGCAGGGGAATGGGGACCACAGGTATCTAATAGGACTTTGATAAATTGTAAAACCATTTTAGGAATGGTTTTACAACTTATCCGACTACTTGCCCTAGGAGGGTGCCTGGGCAGACTGTAGTGGTTATGGTGCGGTGTGTGCTTGTGACGGTGTTTGACTAGGTGACAGAATATGAGTGACATAGTATGTATGTGTGTGACTTCATGCATGTATGCGAACGCGTGTCTAGGTATATGTATGTGTTTACCTATAATTGTATAAGTATATTGTGACTGTGCATGGCAGAGTTTGTATATATGCTTGCATGCCACTGTATGTATGTGGGGGCCAAAAACATAGAAACATAGAATGTGACGGCAGATAAGAACAATTCGGCCCATCTAGTCTGCCCAACGCACACCCATCCCCCACTTCTGAAAGGGTGAGAGTGACGAAACAGATTGGAGTGGGGGGATGGGTTAAGAGACACATATGAAACAAGAAGTAATGTGGATTATAAAAAGGGGAAGGAAAAAAAAAACACTGTCAAATGATTCATCTACAAAAGTGACCATTAAATGTTGCACTGCTTTTATTATATACTCTAGAATTCAGAACCTGGAAAAACAAAATTAGAGTACAAATTATGTGTGCTAAATACAACAAGGTAAGTGCCACTTTTAAAGGAAATGCAAGACTTAAAATATGCGTGATGGTAATAAACAGCAATGCAAAAAATGGTCTATATGACAAACATGACTATTCTTTATGGAACTAGTCATGATATTTGAGGTAGAGGTTTGTAGTGACAAGTTTTCAGGAGTTTTCCTCCCTTTAACAAGTCTATTAGTCCAATAAAAAGGGGATTTTATTAAAGGACACGGAGGCTCTTATTATGCTTTGCTCTTTCTTTTATTCCTCAGCAGCAAAAGAAAATATTGTATATATATTCAATGTAAAAAAGAAAACACTTCAATAACATTACATCATAACTTCCCAAGGGTTAACCATCTACCACATATAAGCCAATCAGAGTGTCCCTATTACAATAAAGTCCCATGTGACCCTAAGCCACTCTTTCTTTTGCTGCTGCATCCTCAGATAAGTACAACATTTTCACCCTCTGTATTTTTCATGACAGTTTAGATTGTATTTATTGTTTCCTTTAAGTCCTCTCCCTTTATTTTCATCGGTTTTGTCCTTTGATATCTTTATTTTACTCTGTTCCCTTTGACTCTATCCTGTGTCTGCATTCCAACTCCCTCTCCCTCACCCTCCGGTCGGTTTGTTTATTTCCCGAAAGTCTTCCCCTTTCCCTCCACTACCAGGGCTTTCCCCCGCACGGGTACCGCTGTCCTTTTCACGGTCCCGGTGGACCGCGGTTTTACCGCGGCTAGGGCCACCCGCGCATGTGCACATCGCGAGTGCACATCGCGAGTGCGCATCGCAGCGGCCATCTTGGGATTGGCAGTTTTGCCGCGCTTTTTCTAGCGCGGCCAATACTGCTCGTTTGGGGGCAGGAGTTAGTTTTCTGTTGCTGGGCAAGTCTCCTGGTGCTCCCCAGGAGCTTATTCCTGAGGGAACACTCGGTGAGCTTGCAGTTCTGTTTATTCTGTGCCTTTTGCATTGTTACATATCTCACTTGGTGCCTTTTTCCTTTGTGCCTACTAGTTTGCTTTAGGGCTATTGTGCTTGGAGTAAACCTCCCTGCTAGGCTGCTAAGTTATATATCTAGTGTTCTGCCTGTCATACTGCCCCCCTTTTTTCCTTACATCCCCAAGCATGCAGGCTGATAACATGAATGATGGGGCCACCAAACCTAGGGCCACCATACCCACACCAACCCCGCTAGGGCCCAAAATTCCCGCGGTACTTGAAACAGCGCAGGAGCAAATGGACTCTGAGGAGTTTCATTCTCTCCTAGACGCGGCTATGGCAAAGTCTGTGACGCAGGCTATATTTACCGCCATGGGTGCCATGTCGGATAACTTATCCCATTCAATAACTACTGCAATGAGGTCCACGCAGTTGCCGCCAAACCCAATGGCAACATTAGGTAAACAGTAGCTAAATTGGGAGGGAGGGGGTTCACATACTGGGTTGTTCCTATTCAGTAAGGGCCTGTGCTAATGGTAGCACACATTTCATCAGCACTCAGAAGGGAACCAAGCATATAACAGTTGTTCGATTGACACTATAGGCATCCAGAACATTACATCTCATTGAAGTTCATTATTCCTGTCCCCTTAACCATTAGAGAAACTCCAGTGTGTGCATTGCAGAGTTAAGACTGCCTCTGGTGGCTGTCTTCAAATAGCCACTAGAGGTTCTTCCTCAATTCACATGCAGTTTAAAAACGCTGGACGTCCTCCTGCCAGGCATCTTGAAAATCCCCATAGGAAAGCAGTGAATCAAGGTTTTCCCATGTGCAAGCTCCAATACATTTGTGGCAATAGGCGGTGGGGGTGCAGAGGGACACTAACGTTAGGAATACAGCTTTGTATTCCAACAACACTCTAGTGCTCCTTTATCTTGTTCATACGTCAGTGGGTTTTTATTCAAAATGATTAATATATCGGCTTTCTTTACGGAGGCCCAGTTTTATTGGTATTTATATAGCGCCAACTAATTCTGCAGCGCTGTACAATATTATGAAATGGGGGGAAATTTACAAAACAATTTAGACATTTACACAGTGACACAGGAACAATAGGTAGATGAGGGCCCTGCTCAAACGAGCTTACAGTCTAGAGGTGGGGTACAAATACACAACAGGGCAGCAAGGGTGACATCCACCAAACAAGGTGGAAAAGTAGGGGGGGGGGGGGGGGGGGGGGGAGTATGGCTCTTCAGGAGATAGCAAGAGACATATGGATAGGTATAGATAAGTTACTCTGGGAGTTCATAAGCATTTCAGAACAGATGTATTTTTAGGGACTTTTTAAACAACTGAAGACTAGGGGAGAGTCTGCTGGGGTAGGCAGGCTGTTCCAAAGAAAAGGAGTCGCCTGCAAGAAGTCCTGCAAGCGCAAGTTAACAGTAAGGGTGCGAGCAGCGGACAGGAGGTGGTCACCGGAAGAGCGGAGAGACTGACAAGAGGAATATCTATGAATCAGTGAAGAAATGGAAGAGGCTAGAGTTTTATAGGCAAGGGATAGTATTTTGAATTGACACCTATGGGATACAGGATGCCAGTGTAAGGATCGACAGATGGGTGAGGTATGGGAGGTGCGAGGGGTGAGAAAGATCAGCCTGGCGGCAGCATTCATTGCTGATTGTAGCGGGGCAGTTCGGCTTCTAGGGAGACCAACTAAGAGGGAATTACAGTAATCCATGCAAGAGATTACCAGAGCATGAACAAGCTCCTTGGCAGCATCTTGCGTGATTAAAGGTGGAATGGACACGTTTTAGCAACATTCTGGATATAAGGTGCAAAGGTGAGGGATCAAAGATAACACCAAGACAACAAGCTTCCAAGGATGGACTGATGTAAGTATCAACTTGCAGGGAACATGGAGGAGGATCAGCATTATGAGGGGGGAAAAGATAAGAAGCAAAGTTTTAGAGAGACTAAGTTACAGAAAGCGGCAAGACATCCCATCAGAGATTGAAGTAAGACAAGCAGTGACATGTTGTATGACCGTGGGGGAGAGATATATCTGGGTGTCGTCGGCATACAGATGGTAGCAGAATCCAAAGGAGTTAATGAGTTTGCCAAGAGAGGAAGTATAAAGAGAGAACAGAAGGGAACCAAGAACATATCCTTGGGAACTCCAACTGAGACAGGACGAGAGGAGGAGGTGTCATTGCAAATGGAGACACTGAACAAACGTTGGGAGAGCTAGGAGGAGAACCACGAGAGGACAGTGTCACAGAGACTGAGGGATTGAAGAGTTTGGAGAAGTAGCACATTATCAATGTCAAAGGCTGCAGAGAGGTCAAGAAGAATTAGTATGGAGTAATGGCCTTTGGATTTAGCTGCGATTAGGTCATTGTGCCTCATAACGAGGTTCCTCTTTCATGTAGACTTAAGACCAAATGCCTGCCCTATATTTTTCTACCTTGATGTGCAGTTTAAAATACAGTGGCATTGTTTACATGTTTAAGAAAGAACAGCATGTGTTCATTATAGGGATTAGTTTTATTGGACTAATAAAAAAAATGGGCTTCATATGGATTTTTCTCAACATGTCACCATTCAGAAATAGTTAAAGAAACACCTACAAACAAAAAACAACCCTTCAATAGAAACAAAGTCTGCCCACATAATTTAGTGCAGCTAAAAAGTCTCATCTGTGCCACACTGTTCTCCAAACAAGTGTTTCCACATGTTCTGAATGGCTCCATTAATGTGCATGGAACGCCTTTCACCAACAAGTACTGTAGCTGTCACTGTTAACCTGGAAGTTAAAGAATGCTTCTATTGTTCATAACAGCTTACGCTATTAAAAGATCTGATGCTAGGAGTAAATGGGAAAAAAAAAAAAAAAAATACCATGACAGTCATGTTAGTAAGGGGTGATATCCTGCAACATGCAAGGCTGTAAAATGATAAACTTACAGGATGCAGGTCTAGAAAGAGAGAATGGAGCTCTCCATTGGGATGCAGCCCATCCACAGCCTCCACAAAACCAGGGTCTGCATTGTAAAAATGAGGGAAAGACAGGAACATAGGCGCATCTGGATGGAAAACAGAAAGGCACTTTAGACTATTAATCCTGGCAGTTAACCATATAAACATTTGAATGTTAACTAAAAACAAAAAACAAAAAACAAAAAAAAAAACTAAACCACAACATTCTGAAACCTTAATAAGAGAAAAACAAATAAACATTTAAACAAACATTTAATAATAAAATAAATTTAAAAAAAACGGGGGAGGTAATTACACTTAACTACTGTAGTTTTAGTGGGAAAAAATACGTAGAATGCATGTCAGAGAACTGATCCTTTGTAAATGCTCCTTCTGTCCCATGCTCTGAGTCACATTATTTAAGAGTACACAAGTGTGCCACTTCAAGCTATAATGAACAGACCACTGAACGCGGGCTAGTTGCTCCGTGCAGATTTGTATGATCACAATGATTCTTTCATCAAGTCATGTCAGAACTTATTAAAATACACTATATGAATGCATTATGAATGGTTACAAAGTGCCGTCATAAAGACTACTTTAACCCCTCCTTACATAGGGTAAGCATTTGCAAAGCACAGCTCATTACTCTGGCACCCAGCGTGTTGAACAGAGCTACCTGAAAATATTCACCAATATACTAGAACTAGAAGGCTAGTGTTAAATACCAAGTCTGTATGTTATGCAAAAAAGCACAATTCTTTATGGCTTGATCTTTTAGGAAAGGTGCACAGTGTTTATTAAATATAATCATTATCAGTTCAGTGGACAAGGATTACTTTATATAAATAGGCACAAACAGATGTTTAACATGTTCATGTCATTTGGCTTGTCACATTGTCTAAATTAATGTCACAAACAAGTTAAACAAAGTAGATGGTGGGAACCGCACTCAATCCCAGTGGCCAAGGGTGCTCCGGATCAGGACCAGCAATCCCAGAATTATACACGAAAGAAGAAAGGACCACAGGCACTCCAAATTGAAACCGTATGCAGATTAGGAAAAAATGCAACGCCAAGCAACGTTTCGACCACCAAGCTTGAAAAAGACCTTTGGTGGTCGAAACGTTGCTTGGCGTTGCATTTTTTCCTAATAAATCTGCATATGGTTTCAATTTGGAGTGCCTGTGGTCCTTTCTTCTTTCACAAACAAGTTAAAGACACTCCAAGCACCATAACCACTATAGTGTGCTTCTTAAAAGGATCACTATAGGGTCAGGAACACAAACATGTATTCCTGACCCTGTAGTGTTAACACCACCATCTAGCTCCCCTGGGCTCCTCATGCCTCCATATAGTAAAACTCTTACTGTATTCAATCCTGAAGCTGTAACTCTGCATGCTGTTAGACTCAGAAAAACAAGCAGTCTGTTGACATCATCAGAAGTGGTAGCCTGATCCAATCACAGTGCTTCCCCATAGGATTGACTGAGACTGACAAGGAGGCAGATCAGGGGCAGAGCCAGCATGATTCAAACACAGCCCTGGCCAATCAGCATCTCCTCATAGAGATGAATTGAATCAGTGAATCTCTATGGGGAAAGTTCAGTGTCTGGATGCAGAGGGAGGAGACACTGAATGTTTGGATGCATTTTAGGCAGCCATGACCCAGGGAGGATCTATAGCAGCCACCTGAGGAGTGGCCATTGAAGTTATCACTAGGCTGTAATGTAAACACTGCACTTTCTCTGAAAAGACAGTGTTTAGAGCAAAAGCTTGAAGGTAATGATTCTACTCACCAGAACAAATTCAATAAGCTGTAGTTGTTCTGGTGACTATAGTGTCCCTTTAAAGTATGTATATACACAAAAGTAAGCAGGCACTTGCAGAGAGGACTTCCTGAGTGCAGCAACCACAAGGTATACTTCCCTTACAGACACAACAGTAGAAAGGACAGTTCAAAGTCCGTAACTTAGTCCAAGGCAGATTTATTAGCGAAGAAAAATCGCAAGGTTTCGGCTCACATTGCAGCTTGATAAAGGCTCCTATGTGAACCGAAAGCATTGCGATTGTTCTTCTCCAATAAATCTGCCTTGGTCGACAATCCTGACTTTGTGAACACTTGCATCCCTAATCTATGGAGTCAAACCATTTTAGAATGTTTGATAGTTTTATCCATTTCTAAGAATAACTTTTATCCTCATACAACAGGTAACAATTCAAGGAGTTGTTACTTTAAGGGGCACTTCCTTCAAGCACAATAAGCACTATAGCTTTTTAAAGAGCTTTTGATACTAGAAAGCTGTCCCTGCACAGTTTATTTACTAGTACAGTGGGTTTACGAATTTAATGCGTTCTCAACTGCAATCAATTTCCAGAATGGCTCCAGAACCCTATGCAAAATCCGCTCCAACACCTCCACACACGATGCCACGTGCTACCCACAGGCTCTAGCATTCAGGGGGCAGTGCTATAAGCCCCCCAGGTGTAATGCATCCTGGGGAAACTTTGTATTGTGAAAATTGTTTGTAAACCGAGGCATTATTTTCAATGGATTTTTATTTGTAAACCGAAAATAAGGTTAACCGAGGCGTTTGTAAACCGAGGCCCCACTGTATTTTTTTTTATAAATGCTTTATTTTTGATTTTTCAAAAGAAGAGTTTTCATTTCTTTTTTCCGTATTTTTTTTTTTTCTCTTCTTGCAACGTTATGGGGTACAGAAAGGAAAGAAATAGGGGGGTGCGACAAGTTACAAGTATATTGGTTACATATGTAGACATTTGCATTGCACTATATACATACAATGTTTCAGTGGTATCGCTTATAACTCTCGTCGCCCGGGGTCTGGAAGGGTCGGGTGGGTAAAGTGGGTAAGGGTGTCCCGGGTCTTTGGCATAGCCACTTTTTACCCTGTGTTTAGGTAATAGGCCGTAGGTTTTGGTGTTCCCTTGTTGGGCGCAGTCCTGGCCATCGCCTAGTGTGGTCTTTGTGAGGTGTCGTTGTCGTACCTCGTCCGGTGCGCTGTGCTATCTCTGTCCTCTAGGGGTGGGGCCCCACTGTATTTTAACTACTTTTTATATCTTGCTATGCAGTGGCCAAGGTACACTTTTCCACCAAGAGGTGTCCTATGTAGAGGCAGAACCATACAGGTATTTCTACAATGTAAGCATGCAGGGTCTGTGAATTAGGCACCTGGAGCACAAGCTCATCAAATCAGTAGGTAGATTAATAGATCTCCATTACAGGCCTTTCTGCACCTCCAGCAGGTGCTGATCATGGTCTGGGTTCCCTAATGCTCCCACACATTTAATTATCAATAAATACTGTTTTGTAACCACTCCAGTTTACTTTTGGGCAGGGTAGAGCTATAGTCTAGGGTGGTCAGTCTGGGGGAGGCAATATCTGGTGGTCAAAGCGTGTGGCCTGCAATTCTGGCTGGTGCAAAATCATTGTGACCCATTGCTAGAAGAGTCCCTTTAAACATGGACTTCTTGATAGTCAACATAAGCCCTAGTTTGCAGGGTCACTAGTTACATTGTACTATCCAACGTCATTTTAATTTGTGTACCTACTGCTATACTTTTGATTCAGTTTCTAGATTAAAGAAGAAGTGTAAAACAGGATTTTACAGTCTACCAATTCAGATACAGAAAAGATGCAATTAAATGGGGGGAGGGAGGGTATACAAAGAGGTAAACAAAAAAAAAAAAGACAATCAAATATACACACACACACACACACACATACATACATATACATATATATATAAATAAAGACACAAATGTAAAGAAAGACTGGTACTTTGGTACTGAAGGAGGCGATAAAGATTATACATACTGAATCGGCAAGAGCTCATGTTCTGCACTCCGGAAGCCAAACAAGGACAAAATCCAGCATTTGGAGGATAGTCTGTTCCATTTGCAAAGAGATAATCTGGGGCACTATATCTATAGGTGGGTATCCCTCTGAATTCAGATTCCTCTTTATATACAAATGTCAGAGACCTGTGATAAGAATAAAAATATATTTAAATAAACAAACACAATAAACCCCCAAATGTTTAGGCTTTAGGAGTCTCTTTGCATGCACACGTTAATAAATATAAATAACTAGATTCATAGAATCCTTGCACTCAGGCAAAAATATATTCCTTCAAATTGCTGGATGTCAGTCCAAGAGGCATGTAATTATTAGCAATTAAACAAGTTCCTCCCTCCTCTATCAAATAATGTCTAGAGGTCTATCCCAGACGTGAGTGACAAGAGAAGAGGAGGAGCACCCACCTTCACGTGGTTCTCAAGCTCAGCTACTATTTATATCCCTCTGGCGAGTATGCCTTCTGCTTTGAAAGTTAAATCTAACAGCGTGACAAAAGAACTGGCATTGCATCAACATTTAACACATTTAATCAGGAAAGACAAGAATAGTCAGCTAAGACGCTTAAGGGTAGACATACTGATGGATTCAGAGTCCTAAAATAACTTTTGCCCCCTTCCCCCTCCCCCCTAAAAAATAAAATCTGCTCATAAAGATGTTTGAGTGGTAAATTGTGTGCAATACAAATAAGGCGTGCGCGCACACACACACACAAATATTTACCACCATTGAGGTTTCCATGTTGTGTTGTTACAACATGGAAATAAAGTTTTATTGGGATCATTACCATTAAAAACCAAACACAACACACCCACCACTTGTGTTTTATTTTTGACTAATAAAGTATCACGTCAGACATATAAATGAACCGATGCAACCAACAGGCAGCCATTTGCCAAAATAAGCCATTTCTAAAGGCAGGCTGGCCACTGAATAGTTGGCAAATACCCTAGAAGTAGGGAAAGCTATAGACTATGGTTCCCATCCAGGAAAGCTCTGGGTTGGGAGCCTTGTGGATTTCTAGTTCAATCCAAGCGAGACAGCAGATGCTCAACACTATGTTGCAAAGCGTTCAGCATGCTGCTGCCTCCTCTCCCTCTGTGTTTGCTATACAAGGTGAGGCTTGAGGTCATGGCCCTGTGACCAGTGGTGTATTCTGGAATTGTGCTGTCCTAGGCACGACTAATTTCAGAACCCCCTTATCTAAATTTGCCCCACCAATTCATGTCAAGGCCTTTTTTTTTGCCTGACAGACAAACACACACACACACACACACACACAATGACAGACACAAACATACTCACTGCCAGACACACACACTCACCAATTAATATTTTTTTTAATCTAAAAGGAGACATCTCCCTCATCGCCCGACTAGAATATTAGTACTTTAATATCTAGGGGGGCCCTAAAGTGGCAGCCAGCTATTGCGCGCGCCCCCCCCCCCCCCCATTTACCTGGGCATTTACCCCCCCCATTTACCTGGGCACTTGGGGCAGTGCTTTTTGCCACCCCCCCTGAAAGTGCCGCCCTAGGCAAATGCCTTGTGGTAAATACACCCCTGCCTGGGACAACTACTGTCCTCACCCCTTCCCCTGAACATAGTACATTCCCAGGTGTGGCAAATACAGTCCTCCATGTGTCATTATAAAAGTGGGACTCCACAGACGAGAGACCCAAAGTGCAGCCTCAGGATGGGAACTGGTAATTAGTAGTCTAGTGTGTTTGTAGGGAGAGTATTTTACGCAATATCATGGGGGTGGGGAGTGAGGGGGGGTATCATGGAGCAGGATAATCATACCACAAGATGGGACCATTCTGAGTTGGGAGGCTATATAGCGATTGTATAGCTGTATATGCACGCATCTAGAGCTATTATTTCCCCAGTCTGGCAATACTAAATGGAGTCAAAAAGGGCAATTGGACTTTTGCAGGATTTCAAAATAAAAGCACAGATTTCTGGTGCATCCCATAGTTTGTTTTTTAGAAGGCATGGCTCCCAATCTTTGATTTTAATGGTTTTTTTCCAGTTTAATTTAAAGAGAGTGAGCAAAAAATTAAATATAAATAAATAAAAAAACAAAGCAAAAAACATTGGAGTTGGAGGTGCAGTTTATAAAACCGGTCAGATTTATTTTTCATCTGACATGATTATGTAAAAGAGACCAAAACCCAAAACACACAATGCATTTTATTCTCTGCGTCAACCTTCTGGCTTATGAGCCAATAGAACAAGGGGAGGGTGAGTTTACATTCAGATAATATTTGCAGATTTAGTAATTTGTCTACACTGTGCATTGGTTACTTGGTGATCGATAAACCGCTATGCCCTGGATAAGTCTTTAGTGTGTCAAATGTCACATCACAGAAAAAACATTTTTATTTTTTGAAAGGATAAAAAAAAAAAAAAAATTCACAAAAAACTATAAACAAAAGAATCAGAACACTCAAAAGAGAAAAGTCCAGATTTCCTTTACTTAAGATCTCTACAATTTTAAATTCAATATTTTAAAGAGGAAGTGTAAAAAAAAAAAAAAAATCAGTTATTGCATAGAATACTTGTTTATTATTTTTGTCGTATTCGTGATTTTCAGATTTTGAGTTCCTATTCCATGAGTTGAAGATCAAGAGAAATGATTCAATAGACAAACATGGAGTGACATGCTGCCCTTTATGCTCCTAAAGATTGCATGGCAGACTTTTTTTTATGGTCACTGGTCATTATTGTACATCCATGCAAGTCCTGATCATATTAGGTGATGAGTGGACTTGAATCATGCGTATGTAACTGCCCTTATAACTAAAGATTTTTATTTATTTTTAATTCATAGAGAAGGGACAGGAAATCGAAATTCACTTGCCAACAGGTTTGAGACTCGGAATCATTCATGCTTCTGTTAAAGGAACACCCCAAGCTCAATACCCACTATAGGCCATGTAGTGATTATGGTGGCAGGAGTGCCCTGGCACCCGCATAGTGCAAGTAATAAAATCATTTATAAACTGTTGCAACTTTATTACTACGAACTAAACTTTGCATGACACAAGCTACCAGGATACAGGGTAAGAGGGTGACTAGTAAGTGCCTGGTGGAGGCCAAAGAAGTTATCAAATTGTTCGCCTACTTGCACTGAGAGGGCATTAGAGCAATTCTGACACCATAACCACTACATACATAGTGGTTATGGTGCTTGACATTTCCTCTAATGAGCTGAGGAGGCTATTGGGACCTATTGGGTCATTTTACCCAATATACAACTCCTTCCAGGGATCAGTCTCATTTCCCCTGTAAGAGCCTGCCTGTTGAAACGCTCGTTGGGGCTTGGCTCAGGAGTTTTCCTTTCAGCATTACAAACTACAAATTACTTGCCTGGAAATCCCGCTATGCAAATTAAAGCCCATAGCCAGTTTTAATATGAGCTACGGCTTGGCAATCCCAATACCGCTGAACGACTGTGCCGTAGATTTAAATTTTGTAACTACAGTTAGAGCTACCAGAAGGATAGCGATTTAGCCTACAATGATAATAGGTGCCCTCTAACACACAGTGCAGGATCGTAAGACTATTTATGCAGCTCTTCCAGTTAGTTGACTTTTAGTCACTGATCTGCCAATTATGATTTGAGGATTTACTCCATATAATTGTGAGAGAGAACGAAGCCCTCTTCTATTTAGTGATTAATAAGATCCCCTTCCCTAGGTCTTTGCACTCCTTGAAAGGCTTGTTATACTTTACTTACAGACTGAACGCCAACTCATAATTTGAAACAATTTTCGCCTACACACCATTCTCCCCCAGGATGCAACCAAAATGCTTGTCCATGCGCTTATTGTTCCCCACCTTGAGTATTGTAACCCTTATCTTGTTGGCCTGAAAAAAAAAAAGAACCAAGATTGCCCCTCTACAGTCCATAATGAATGGCTACCAGATTCATCCCCCATGAGTCCTGGAACTCTCCAATACCACCCAGGTCTCTCCTTACCTACGATTCTCTCCATAACTTTGCCCTTTCCTATATCTCCACCCAGGGCCGTCTTTACCGCGGGGCAAATGGGGCAGCTGCCCCGGGCCCAGTTACTCCTGGGGGCCCGAAGCAGCTGCACCGTGGGCCCTGCTTGCCTCAAGCATTTCTCCCACCCGCCAGTGCAGCCACACACTAAGGGCCACCCGGTGGGCTTCTGTCAGCAGGGGCCCGGTCTTGCGCTCTGGCGCTTTAAGAGCGCGACCGGGCACTCTTGCTTTTCGGCAGCCGGCTGGGAGGAAGTGACAGCTGTGCATCACTTCCTCCCATAAAGGAGGTGCCGCGCGGGAGGAGGAAGAGACAGAGCAGAGGGGGTCTGGGCCGAGCTAGCCAGACCCCAACTCCCAGCAGCTTCAGCCACTCTCTAAGGTAGAAAACTGGGGGGTGGGTTTTATAGTGTAAATTGTGTGTGTATGTGTGTGTCAGTATGTCTGTCAGTGTATGTGTCAGTATGTCTGTCAGTTTATGTGTGTGTAAGTATGTCTGTCTATGTATCCATATGTTGTCATTGTGTGTGTGTGTGTGTGTGTGTCTGTGTATCTGCCAGTGTGTCAGGTGTATGTGTGTGTCAGTGTTTGAATCTTTGTGTATGTCAGGATGTGTATCGGTGTGTCAGTGTGTATCTATGTGTGTTTCGCTGTATCTGTATGTGTATCTGAGGTTGTGTATCTATGTGTCAGTGTGTATATATCTACTTGTGTGTCTGTGTGTATATATGTGCATACATCTCAACATTCACACGCTAACACTACACACAAATACACCCCTGCATTCAAGCTTCAGCACTACATACAAATACACGTCTGTGTTAAACACCAACATTATATGTATACACACCCCTGCATTCAAAAAACAACACTAGACATAAATACAGGCTTACATTCAAACGCCAACACCACATACAAACATATTCCATACAAAAACCTGTTTACATTGAAACATACAAAAACTGCTTAGTGTTAAATACAAACCTGCAAACATGGGTAAATGGTAGAGCCCCAGCTATCAAGGCATTGCTGGAGTTGTACGACAGATGGGGATCTACCTTTTAAACTTCCTTGCAATAGGGAGGCCCAAAAAAATATTCTTGCACCTCTCTACTTTAGGTTGCCACTGTATTAAGGGTGATAACGTGATTGCACGCCTGGGGAGGGTGTACAGGGTCCAGGGGGCCCAAGCAAATGCTTTGCCCAGGGTCCAATCAATATTAAAGACGTCTCCACCCCTATATGAAGATCTGTTCCCGCCTGGTCTCTTTGCTCCATCAGCAATCTCTTATCACATTGTTACCTCCACCATAGACTCAATATGCATGAGTTCACCAGGGTTGAACTCCTGCCTTTAGAGAAATCAGCCAACATCTCATGCCTTAAAACCTCTCTGCTGTCTCCTGTGCTCCCTCCTCTCAAAACACCTCTCATTCTTTCAGGTACACACATACCATTTGATTCCCTTGTGATTGTAGACCAGCCAAAACAATACTTACTATTGCAAGCCCAGAAGGCCATGGCACATCACCAGGGATGATCTGTCACTTACCAATTGCTAGAGAGCAAGAGATAATTTTGAGACCTGGATATCAGTATTGCCATGATATAGAATTTGCTTACCCTTTTTTCCTGAACTATTTAAAAGGGACACAATAGGCACCCAGACCACTTCAGCTAATTTTAGTGGTCTGGGTTCAATGTCCCTTTTGCACTTAGTGGTGAAATGATAAACATTGCAGTTCCAGAAAAAACAGCAATGTTTACATTGCAGCTCTAAGTCTGCCCTCAGTGGCGGTCTACCAGACAGCCACTAGAGGACTTCCTGAATCGAAACAGATCTTTGGTCTGGTATCTGATGCTGGATGTCCTCACGCTCTGCACAAGGAAATACAGCATTTGCTGTACATGCGCACTAGTGCCTGCTCGTCTTGGGCCTGGAGTAAATAAAGGTTTGTTTTTTGTACCTGAGGAAGCTACGGTGCCAGGAATACAGCTTTGTATTCCTGGTACTATAGTAGCCCTTTCATGATATATCTTTGCTTTCCTATCCTTGCTAGTGTGATCTCAGATTGTTACAACATCTACAGCTTAAAACCACGGTGCTAGGTGAACCTAACAGAGTATTGACTGTTCCCATTTCCACTGCAGTACTATCGATTCAGAAAAAAATATTATTATTCACCTTTTAGAATTTTGAAGCAATAATCCACTATCAAATCAGTTCATAACCTAAGAAAGATAATCTTATCGATTATACCCAGTTGAAGAAGCCACGTTTGCTGTGGCGAAACGCGTCCCGGATTGCTTTTAAAGCTCATTGCAGCTATTTATTTATTTTGTTATATATTATATTATTACAATAAATCGATTTGCTTTTACGGATCCTGGTTCCCGGCATCATTCATCAGGGAGTGCAGTCCCTAATCTGCACAACGCTGTGGAAGTGAGTCAGTATATTCTGACTCCTGACTTGTGAGTATTCACTTGGGACAAGTATAATATGTTTTAAACATTTTAAACAATACTGCGCAATTGGGTGTACTTTTAATATTTTCCAGACCTCCTGCTTTACAACACGAATAGGGGTGGGTCGCCTGTACGGACCCAGAAGCCATTCATACCAGAGCTGGGTTCATAGCTCTCTGTTTGTGAGTGTGTTAATTACACCACTATTAACCACAAATACGTTGTACAATTTTACACTATGTATGATTATCTTTCTTAGGTTATGAACTGATTTGATAGTGTATTATTGCTTCAAAATTCTAAAAGGTGAATAATAATTTTTTTTGTCATATAAGCGCTACATTCTGAATTTATTGTTATTTCACATGCTGATAAAGAGGAATTATTTGAATGTTTAGCAGCTGATAAATCAACAAATTCGATACGGTTTTAAATATTACTTTATAACGAGCGCTGGTTCCATTATAACCCACTATCGATTCAGAGATAGCAATTAAACGGCTAATGGGCCAACCTCCATCACGTTATCGTATTGGCATCATCACTGAAAAATGTACATGTTCCACAAAACCTTGAGATTTGTTTCGGTTTTGAAGGATGCCAAAATGGAGCACCCACTTGACATTTGAATGGCTTACGCAAGCATTACTACAGCCAGTGTCTGCATCAAGGTCAAATGTAATCTAACATAAAATTGCTACAAGCCAAAGCATTCTGTATTCAAAGATATTCAGAGAAAGGCAGATTTGATGTTATGTCAGTTGGCCAAGTTCTGTTGAAGAGACCCCATTACCTGCAGGCATCTGGGCTATAAAACTGAAGTGATTCGGAGGGCTTCCTGAAAGGTGGCCACATCTGGCCAGCAGTCCCATTGATCATATTAGTTTGATTAGAATGCCAAAAATCAACCTAAAAAAAATAAAGTGGTCACATCCTGCATTTAGAACAGTTCAATTAAGGATCAAGAGATCCATATAAAAGTCCCAAAATTAATAAAAACGTCAACAAATATAATGCCACAGTAGCAGAGCTGAAAATACACCTAGATTTTTTTCCCAGTGTATCAAATTTGACATTAAATTTGAAATTCACTTTGAATTCTCACTTTAGTAAATAAGCCATAAAACCATTTTTGCAGTGTTACATTAAATTTACTTTTAAGTCACATCTGGCATAAAGCAGGAACAGCATGATGTAAGACACATTCAACCTCAGAGTACAATAGGATAAATCCAGATACAAAGTCTACAGAGCAACCATTAGGTGCAGACAATTTGCATTACAGTGCAGCTATAGTTAGATCACAGTAATGTCCTAGTTCAAGTGTCACCCTGTAGCCTGGGTCCCCAATTATTTTTTCCCATGGAATCCTTTGACACTGTGTTCCAAAATCGTAACGGTCACTTCCTCCCAGCATCCCATACTACAGGGGAGCAGCCCCCCGTTCAGCGATACCGACCGGGTGGCCTTAGTGCTTGGGCCACCTGATGGGCAAATCACAGCGGAAGCCCAACTTTGTTCTCGCAGAACCCTAGGGTTCCATGGAACACCAATTGGGCAATGCTGCCGTATAGCTATGGTCTGAATTTAAGGGGCACTACACAAAAATGACTGTTCAATGAAATGGCTTTAGTGTATAGATCATGCCCTTGCAGTTTTACTGTTGAATTATCTGCCATTTAGGAATTAAATCACTATTTAAGGAGCCCTTGTCACACATCCCTACACACTTCCTTAAAGTCTAAATGGTTTTAAACTTCCCCTATTAACAGAAACATTGTTCCTTGAGGCTGTGGGATTCATAAGGGAGGTGATTTTACTCCTTAATGGAAGTTAATTGAGTAGTAAGTCTGCAAGGATACAGTTGCAAGAAAAAGTATGTGAACCCTTTGGAATGATATGGATTTCTGCACAAATTGGTCATAAAATGTGATCTGATCATCATCTAAGTCACAACAATAGACAATCACAGTCTGCTTAAACTAATAACACACAAAGAATGAAATGTTGCCATGTTTTTATTGAACACACCATGTAAACATTCACAGTGCAGGTGGAAAAAGTATGTGAACCCTTGGATTTAATAACTGGTTGAACCTCCTTTGGCAGCAATAACTTTAACCAAACGTTTCCTGTAGTTGCAGATCAGACGTGCACAACGGTCAGGAGTAATTCTTGACCATTCCTCTATACAGAACTGTTTCAGTTCACCAATATTCTTGGGATGTCTGGTGTGAATCGCTTTATTGAGGTCATGCCACAGCATCTCAATCATGTTGAGGTCAGGACTCTGACTGGGCCACTTCAGAAGGCGTATTTTCTTCTGTTTAAGCCATTCTGTTGTTGATTTACTTCTATGCTTTGGGTCATTGTCCTGTTACAAGACCCATCTTCTGTTGAGCTTCAGCTGGTAGACAGATGGCCTTAAAGGAACACTATAGTCACCTAAATTACTTTAGCTAAATAAAGCAGTTTTAGTGTATAGATCAGGGGTAGTCAACCTTTTTCTACCTACCGCCCACTAATGCATCTTTCTTGATGGAAAAATTTCCTTACCGCCCACCAGTTTTCGCGCAAGTGCGGAATATTTTTTAGAAAGGAGGGTGTTTTTAAAAATAAAATAAATGTATGGACATTTATCTTTTTATTTCTACTTTATCCATGTTTATAATGTTTTTTTTAACTTTATAAAATTTAATGAGAAAACAATAAAGTAAATTGAAATTACCTTTACTAGTGATTAATGAGGTCCTTGAGGTTGATGCTGCGAGACTAAATATTATCTGGTTCGATTTTCGTAAGGTGGATGGGGGGGCTGTAAGGTGGGTAGGTGTTCTGTATGGTGGGTAGGGGTTCTGTATGGTGGGTAGGGGTTCTGTATGGTGGGTAGGGGTTCTGTATGGTGGGTAGGGGGACTGTATGGTGGGTAGGGGGACTGTATGGTGGGTAGGGGGACTGTATGGTGGGTAGGGGGACTGTGAGGTGGGTAGGGGGACTGTGAGGTGGATAGGGGGACTGTGAGGTGGATAGGGGGACTGTGAGGTGGATAGGGGGACTGTGAGGTGGATAGGGGGACTGTGAGGTGGATAGGGGGACTGTGAGGTGGATAGGGGGACTGTGAGGTGGATAGGGGGACTGTGAGGTGGATAGGGGGACTGTGAGGTGGATAGGGGGACTGTGAGGTGGATAGGGGGACTGTGAGGTGGATAGGGGGACTGTGAGGTGGATAGGGGGACTGTGAGGTGGATAGGGGAACTGTGAGGTGGATAGGGGAACTGTGAGGTGGATAGGGGGACTGTGAGGTGGATAGGGGGACTGTGAGGTGGATAGGGGGACTGTGAGGTGGATAGGGGGACTGTGAGGTGGATAGGGGGACTGTGAGGTGGATAGGGGGACTGTGAGGTGGATAGGGGGACTGTGAGGTGGATAGGGGGACTGTGAGGTGGATAGGGGGACTGTGAGGTGGATAGGGGGACTGTGAGGTGGATAGGGGGACTGTGAGGTGGATAGGGGGACTGTGAGGTGGATAGGGGGACTGTGAGGTGGATAGGGGGACTGTGAGGTGGATAGGGGGACTGTGAGGTGGATAGGGGGACTGTGAGGTGGATAGGGGGACTGTGAGGTGGATAGGGGGACTGTGAGGTGGATAGGGGGACTGTGAGGTGGATAGGGGGACTGTGAGGTGGATAGGGGGACTGTGAGGTGGATAGGGGGACTGTGAGGTGGATAGGGGGACTGTGAGGTGGATAGGGGGACTGTGAGGTGGATAGGGGGACTGTGAGGTGGATAGGGGGACTGTGAGGTGGATAGGGGGACTGTGAGGTGGATAGGGGGACTGTGAGGTGGATAGGGGGACTGTGAGGTGGATAGGGGGACTGTGAGGTGGATAGGGGGACTGTGAGGTGGATAGGGGGACTGTGAGGTGGATAGGGGGACTGTGAGGTGGATAGGGGGACTGTGAGGTGGATAGGGGGACTGTGAGGTGGATAGGGGGACTGTGAGGTGGATTGGGGGACTGTGAGGTGGATTGGGGGACTGTGAGGTGGATTGGGGGACTGTGAGGTGGATTGGGGGACTGTGAGGTGGATGGGGGACTGTGAGGTGGATGGGGGACTGTGAGGTGGATGGGGGACTGTGAGGTGGATGGGGGACTGTGAGGTGAATAGGGGGGCAGTATAGTGCGTAGGGGAGCTGTGAGGTGGGTAGGGGGGCTCTATTGTGGGTAGGGGGGCTCTATTGTGGGTAGGGGGCTCTATTGTGGGTAGGGGGGCTCTATAGTGGGTAGGGGGGCTCTATAGTGGGTAGGGGGGCTCTATAGTGGGTAGGGGGGCTGTGAGGTGGGTAGCGAGGCTGTGAGGTGGGTAGGGGGCTCTATAGCTGGTAGGGGGCAGTATAGTGGGTAGGGGAGCTGTGAGGTGGGTAGGGGGGCAGTATAGTGGGTAGGGGGGCAGTATAGTGGGTAGGGGGACTGTGAGGTGAATAGGGGGGCTGTATAGTGGGTAGGGGAACTGTGAGGTGGGTAGGGGGCAGTATAGTGGTAGGGGAGCTGTGAGGTGAGTAGGGGGCAGTATAGTGGGTAGGGGAGCTGTGAGGTGGGTAGGGGGGCTCTATAGTGGGTAGGGGGCTGTAAGGGGGGTAGGGAGGCTCTATAGTGGGTAGGGGGCTGTGAGGTGGGTAGGGGGGCTGCATAGTGGGTAGGGGGGCTGTGAGGTGGGTAGGGGACAGTATAGTGAGTAGGGGGGCTCTATAGTGGGTGGGGGGCTGTAAGGGGGGGGTAGGGAGGCTCTATAGTGGGTAGGGGGCTGCATAGTGGGTAGGGGGCTGCATAGTGGGTAGGGGGGCTGTGAGGTGGGTAGGGGGGCTGTGAGGTGGGTAGGGGGGCTGTGAGGTGGGTAGGGGGGCTGTGAGGTGGGTAGGGGGGCTGTGAGGTTGGGAGGGGGGCTGTGAGGTGGGGAGGGGGGCTGTGAGGTGGGGAGGGGGGCTGTGAGGTGGGTGTGGGGGCTGTGAGGTGGGTAGAGGGGCTGTGAGGTATGTAGGGGGGCATTATAGTGGGTAGGGGCATTATAGTGGGTAGGGGGCTGTTAGGTGGGTAGTGGGGCATTATAGTGGGTAGTGGGGCATTATAGTGGGTAGTGGGGCATTATAGTGGGTAGGGGGCATTATAGTGGGTAGGGGGGCATTATAGTGGGTAGGGGGGCAGTGAGGTGGGTAGGGGCAGTGAGGTGGGTAGGGGGGCAGTATAGTGGGTAGGGGGCAGTGAGGTGGATAGTGGGCTGTGAGGTAGGTAGAGGGACTGACTGTGAGGTGGGGGCGTTTGAATGGTGGGTAGGGGGCTGAAAAAGGTAAATACCTTTCAGTGTCCTCTTGGTACGGTGGGCAGCTTCCCAGTAACGTGTGGGGGTGGAGCTTGAGGGCAGGAGGCAGAGCTTCTGTTTGGGGGCGGGGCATGCGACCGGAATGATTTTAGAGTGTGCAGGGAGACTGAGAGGTCTCCCTGCAGCTGCTGGCAGCCACACCAGCCCCCAGCTCCTCCCTCCTTCCTCCCCTCGGACTGACAGGCTGGCACAGTCTGAGGGGAGGATTAATCAGAATGATTAGGTCTGTCAGCCCAGCCCCAGCCACACCAGCCCAGCCACCCACTCTCTCAAACAGAGGATTTAGCCGCCGAAATCCCTACCGCCCACCTGGAATCCTGAAACGCCCACTAGTGGGCGGTAGGGACCAGGTTGACGACCCATGGTATAGATCATTCCCCTGCAATTTCACTGCTCAATTCACTGTCATTTAGGAGTTAAATCACTTTGTTTCTGTTTATGCAGCCCTAGCCACACCTCCCCTGGCTATGATTGACAGAGCCTGCATGAAAAAAAAACTGGTTTCACTTTCAAACAGATGTAATTTACCTTAAATAATTGTATCTCAATATCTAAATTGAACTTTAATCACATACAGGAGGCTCTTGCAGGGTCTAACAAGCTATTAACATAGCAGGGGATAAGAACATCTTAATTAAACAGAACTTGCAATAAAGAAAGCCTTAATAGGGCTCTCTTTACAGGAAGTGTTTATGGAAGGCTGTGCAAGTCACATGCAGGGAGGTGTGACTAGGGTTCATAAACAAAGGGATTTAACTCCTAAATGGCAGAGGATTGAGCAGTGAGGCTGCAGGGGCATGTTCTATACACCAAAACTGCTTCATTAAGCTAAAGTTTCAGGTGACTATAGTGTCCCTTTAAGTTCTCCTGCAAAATGTCTTGATAAACTTGGGAATTCATTTTTCCTTCGATGATAGCAATCCGCCCAGGCCCTGAAGCAGCAAAGCAGCCCCAAACCATGATGCCCCCACCACCATACTTCACAGTTGGGATGAGGTTTTGATGTTGGTGTGCTGTGCCTCTTTTTCGCCACACATAGTGTGTGTTTCTTCCAAACAACTCAACTTTGGTTTCATCTGTCCACAGAATATTTTGCCAGTACTGCTGTAGAACATCCAGGTGCTCTTGTGCAAACTGTAAAGGTGCAGCAAGGTTTTGTTTGGACAGTAGTGGCTTCCTCCCATGAAATCCATTCTTGTTTAGTGTTTTACGTAGTGTAGATTCGCTAACAGGGATGTTAGCATTTGCCAGTGACTTTTGTAAGTCTTTAGCTGACACTCTAGGATTCTTCTTCACCTCATTGAGCAGTCTGCGCTGTGCTCTTGCAGTCATCTTTACAGGACGGCCACTCCTAGGGAGAGTAGCAGCAGTGCTGAACTTTCTCCATTTATAGACAATTTGTCTTACCGTGGACTGATGAACAGCAAGTGTTTTGGAGATACTTTTATAACCCTTTCCGGCTTTATGCAAGTCAACAATTCTTAATCGTAGGTCTTCTGAGAGCTCTTTTGTGCGAGTCATCATTCACATCAGGCAATGCTTCTTGTGAAAAGCAAACCCACAACTGGTGTGTGTTTTTTTATAGGGCAGGGCAGCTGTAACCAACACCTCTAATCTCATCTCATTGATTGGACTCCAGTTGGCTGACATCTCACTCCAATTAGCTCTTGGAGATGTCAGTCTAGGGCAGGGGTAGGCAACCTTCGGCTCTACAGATGTTGTGGACTACTTCTCCCTTGATGCTTTGCCAGCAATATGGCTGTAAAAGCATTATGGGAGATGTAGTCCAAAACATCTGTAGAGCCGAAGGTTGCCTACCCCTGGTCTAGGGGTTCACATACTTTTTCCACCTGCACTGTGAATGTTTACATGGTGTGTTCAATAAAAACATGGCAACATTTTATTCTTTGTGTGTTATTAGTTTAAGCAGACTGTGATTGTCTATTGTTGTGACTTCGATGATGATCAGATCACATTTTATGACCAATTTGTGCAGAAATCCATATCATTCCAAAAGGGTTCACATACTTTTTCTTGCAACTGTATGACCTGTACAACAAAACTGCTTTATTATGCCAATCTTGTTTTGGTTCTTACAGTGTCTATTATGTGATGTTAAAATCCTACATCAAGTTTGGCTCTTGTATGCACACCCCAAGCTATATGGATATTTGAGACCAGGAACAAAACAGGCAGGGTGGAACATTATACATTACAGCTGTTCTTCCCTGGCCTGTACATTTCCAAGCTCGGACCTGTAAACAGAAGTCCTGTTTGCTCTCACAAAGTTCTAGTGATACCATTAGAATAGTTTAATTTACATCCAAAGCCATGTTTTACTCTTGCAGAATTACCAACAGTACTGCACGTGCATGGTTTGTTAATTAAGGACTATTTATGCCAGACTCAACATGCCACGACAGGTAATTTGTAAATCATTCTTAAAACAAAATAATACATCAGTGAGGTCAGAGCACCCTGGTTATAAACCACTAGAACTCCCAAAGAGAGTGAGCTGGACGGAGGGATTTTATAGACTGAGAACAATGACAAAAAACAACAACAACATCTGATACAGATACCATTCCATAGCATCTGGTTAAGTACGAGAAAAGAAGTAGAGAATAAATTTGCATTAGAAATAATATCAGAAAATAAGGACACAATTTGTTATTGAAACCCTCCGTCCCCCCGCCCCCCCCAAAAAAATAAAACACCATACCTCTGTAAGCCCATTCCATGTATCAATCATTTGTACTTTGGTAATGTCTTTTATTCCTGTGTTCACAGTAAATACACCAGTATTTGAATTGTTAAACTAGAATTAAAAAAATTTAAATAAAAATGGTTATTAACATTTTGTCACGCTGCATAATAAAATACTACACAGAGGAAATATGTATGAAGGTAGTGAATATTTGCTCAAACTTTCCTGCACAATCTGTCACTGCTGGTGCCCAGGAATACTAGTAATTATTAACAAACATTCAAGGATTCCTTCATTTTGGAGTTTGCAAAATGGCTTAAATTCTAGAGACTTTTTGGAATAGCGCATTTTGTTTACCCATCACAAAAGCCTAAAACTTAAATTACCGTATTTTTCGCTCCATAAGACACACTTTTTCCCCCCTCAAAAGTGAGGGGAAATGTCTGTGCATCTTATGGAGCGCATGTGAAGGTTTACTTACCTGTCTTGTAGCGTGGGCCGGCAGCACAGTGCGCACCGCGGTACAGGAACTTCCTTTCAGTCCCGCCGGAAACCGGAACTTGAAGTTCCAGTACCGCGGTGCGCACTGTGCTGCCGGCCCACGCTACAAGACAGTGCACTATGGGACAAGGGGAGGGGGGAGGAGGAGAACACTATGGGACAAGGGGAGGGGGGAGGAGGAGAACACTATGGGACAAGGGGAGGGGGGAGGAGGAGAACACTATGGGACAAGGGGAGGGGGGAGGAGGAGAACACTATGGGAGGAGGGAGAACACTATGGGAGGAGGGAGAACACTATGGGAGGAGGGAGAACACTATGGGAGGAGGGAGAACACTATGGGAGGAGGGGAGGGGGGAGAACACTATGGGAGGAGGGGAGGGGGGAGAACACTATGGGAGGAGGGGAGGGGGGAGAACACTATGGGAGGAGGGGAGGGGGGGGAGAACACTATGGGAGGAGGGGAGGGGGGGAGAACACTATGGGAGGAGGGGAGGGGGGGGAGAACACTATGGGAGGAGGGGAGGGGGGGGAGAACACTATGGGAGGAGGGGAGGGGGGAGAACACTATGGGAGGAGGGGAGGGGGGGAGAACACTATGGGAGGAGGGGAGGGGGGGAACACTATTGGACAAGGGGATGGGGTTAAAGAACACTATGGGAGGAGGGGTTAAAAATCACTATGGGATAGGGGAGGGGGTTAAAGATCATTATGGGACAGGAGAGGGGAGTGGGTGGTAAGGAACACTATGGGAGGAGGGGAGGGGGGAGAACACTATGGGAGGAGGGGAGGGGGGGGGAGAACACTATGGGAGGAGGGGAGGGGGGGAGAACACTATGGGAGGAGGGGAGGGGGGGGAACACTATTGGACAAGGGGATGGGGGTTAAAGAACACTATGGGAGGAGGGGTTAAAAAACACTATGGGATAGGGGAGGGGGGTTAAAGATCATTATGGGACAGGAGAGGGGAGTGGGTGGTAAGGAACACTATGGGACAGGGGAGAAAAAAAAATATTCTGAACAAACTTTCCCATAGTAAAAAACACTATGGGATAGTTTGTTCAAAATATTTTTTTTTCTGGGTTTCCTCCTCTAAAAACTAGGTGCGTCTTATGGTGTGGTGCGTCTTATGGAGCGAAAAATACGGTAGATGTTTCAACTAGTGGTTAACACTACATTCATTGTACAATAAAGGTTATAAACACAGACTACCCAAGCATTCCCATCTGGAGCCAATTAAGCATCATTCACTTGCAATTTCACCAGTAAGGAGTCAAAGACACTATCCAATCAAAAGGAGTTTGTTATTTACTTATTTTGAAAACAGCTTGTGGTTGCACCCACCTGACTGTTTTAAAATCTGTTAAGATAAATCCATTACGGTGATCTATCCACCCAGGGCCGGTGCAAGCATTTTTGCCGCCCTATTTGCTTCACCCAATCATGCAGACCAACATACGCCGACTCAAGTAGACACACGCACTAACCCATGTAGACTGATGCACACAGACTCATATACACACACTGGCCCATGCAGACCCAGACACATACACACAATGACCCAGACAGACATACATAAACATTGCCTGCGCCTGGCTGCCCATAACATCCTTTCTCAGCATATTTACCTGTTCCTGTTATGCTCCCGCCCACTTCTCCCCACGTACAGGGGAAGGGGCGGGAGCGAGGAATTAAAGCACCTGCGCACTGCCACCGCAACGGATGCCTGGGAGGGACCAGTCTCTTAGGGCTGTTGAGTATGCCGCTGGACGGGTATTCTACCGGGCGCTAGTCAGCAACGGTGTAAGTGCTTCCGAGCGCCCGGTAAAATGGTTGGCGGCATACCCAGAATAATTTAAGTTGAAGGAGGGGCGGCCGCAGCACAAACATATAGCCAGGGCCACCTTAGATGCAAGTAATCTGTCACTTTTTGTTCATACTTCTACCCTTTGTGTCACTACACCCCACTCCCTCTAGCATGTAGCTCATTGAGCAGGGCCCTCAAACCCTCTGTTGATGTGCGTCCATTTGTCTGGTTACAATTACGTATCTGTTAGTCCACCCATTCTACAGAACTACGGAATTTGCTGGCGCTACATAAATAAAATAATAATTGGAAAGTTATATTCTGATTTACATGCCAAACCAGATTATAGGGTTATAAATAAACTCCAATAAGTTAGCATATTATAACAAGTCCACAAGTATTTCACAATTATATGAAATTGCAATTTCTATATAAAAAAATTATTCTCAATTTGATAAGCCTACTCCAAAGAATGTACAGCATACCAACAGCACTATCATCCTTTGGAAACAATGCTCAGTTGTTTTTCGCTTTCGTACTGCAAAGGAAGAGTTACAGTAAATGCATTCCAGTTTGTGGCAGATTAAGACAATTTATTAACTAATTAACATTTAACATGGAACGCAGATAACTGGTGAAGTGCCTTTTTTCAGTAGCGCTCCTTTCCAGCTCTAGGATAACATTTCTAAAAAGCCGAAAATACATACATTCATAAATAAACACACAAGCAAACAAACCAAAAACCTATTTTATACTTACATCTGAAAATAAGCCAAATTTGTCTTTGAAAGGAAGTTTGCCAGGCAGAATCATATTTATAAAATCCAAAAATGGATCTTCGTAGCCCCATAATATTTCTTTGACTGTACGGTTCATGAAGGGTTCCTCATTAAAAGTTGCAAATGCACCGCTGATAATCCATTTAATGGGAAGAGACAAATCTTTAACCATCATTGATGAAGCCTGATGGATGGTTGACATAAAAGGAGAATTTTTTTTTTTTTTTAAAAATATCAAAATCAAAAAACAATTATTCCAATTATATTAGCATTTGAAGGTTCAGTTTGAATGAAATATAGAATTAGTTAAAAGCAAACTACCAGTAATGTTATATTTATTACACAAATTTGCCGGCTTACTTCTGCAAATCTTTGCAGAAGGTTTTCTGCAATGGTTGTAGGGGTGGCCTGTATAAAGTGCAACGTACAATCACCTGTAGTAGTGTATTTGCAAATTGCTGCAGTTAGACAGAAGAGAAATGCCAACTGGCCTTTGTACTTTTTTTTTATCCAAGTATAAATAAAATCAAAATAATTTAATATAAACAGGTTATATCTTGCCTTTAAAACTAGAGAAACCTAAAATGTGACCTACATAAAAATGAGTCCTGTGGTATAGACTATGTATCCTAAGTCAGCGGAAACGCTTACCAAAAGAATAATGTTTGGGACTATCATATGGTCATCTTCTGAGCCTACAGAT
Organism: Pelobates fuscus; assembly: GCF_036172605.1. Lineage (NCBI taxonomy): Eukaryota > Metazoa > Chordata > Amphibia > Anura > Pelobatidae > Pelobates > Pelobates fuscus. The sequence continues at coordinate 133,070,732 of NC_086321.1, forward strand.
TTGTCAGGTGCAAAGAAAAACGTACGATTTTCTATGAATGTGACTGTTCCATTATCATGAAAAGTGAGGTTGGTCTTTTGCTTGTACTCCCTGAAAGAAAAACAAATGGTGATTATATTAATAGATCATGCTACCGTCATAGAGAACAAAACTGACATTTAAGACATTTTTGATCTAACCAGACCTTAACAGTCCATTATAAATAATACATAACTAACAGAATGCAAGTCAGTAACCATCAAGATATTTTTACAAGATAGACAGACAGACTGACAGTAGTTCAAGGCAAATCAGTAGTCTGGTCAGCCAATGGAGATCAAAATGCATCAAAAAGTTTCCATCAACATCTGCTGTACCAGCCAAGGAGACCAGACATTGTAAGGACGTCAACAAAAGTCATTCAGACCGTTCTAGGTTATGTCAATAATCTATCATTTTTACCAAGGATTACAGATGTTTTTCAACTTGCACCAAGGATCTGAATTCTGTTTGACCTTCGTTCCTGCTTCGTAGCAAACCGTTCATACAGATTTATTTATTTTTTAAATTGTGAAACATTTAAAATGCAAGGATTTTGTCTCGCTGCTGTGGATTTACACTGATAATTTACATTTAGCAGAATTAAAGTCCATTTTAGGACATTGTCAGATATTCGATTTCTGAAAATCCAAGTGATATCAGAACAGTCATAAATCAAATGGTTGTTAGAGTCAAATCAATATCTGTAGGAATCACCCACATTACAAGGAATATTCTGTACAGTATCCTTGTCTGATATCTTTATCAAGATGCCCAGACACATTTGTTATTTTTAGCTAAACTTGCAGTTAAAACAATGTAACACCTAATGGTTTAAAAGCAAAGGTATCCTTTAACAGGTTTACTACATAAGGTTTGGACCATTTCCAAGGTATGGTTGATTGGCTATTTGTTTTATTTATTTGGATTTTAATTTTATTATTTAAAATAAATAAAATGAAGTATTAAAGAAAACCACAACGATCATTAAACCATTCTATAGACCATCATACCTGTACACATATGGGCCTCGTTCCCGGACTCTTGGTTTCTCCCCGAGAACAACTTCTTTGTGGTTTACAACTTCAAAGATGTAAATAGACATGTAGAAAGGAACTGGGAGGTCCCGCCACATCTCAAAAGCAAACCCGCTAGAGGGATCGATACGGACATTCTGTAGCAGGGAAAGAAAATACAAACAGGATTAAAAATTCAAGAATAAACCAAGTATATTTGCCTCAAGCCTTTAACAACTACATTTTATAGGAAACAAAGAATTAAAGATAAATTCAGACTTAAAGTATTATAATCAAACCATGAACTTTACTATATAGATTTTTGCTCTGAGATAGTCGGTGTGAAGACGCAGTAGATACTTGTGCACAGGTTGTGCTGTAGGCAGGGCCGGATTAACATAGGGGCTGATGGAGCTGCAGCTCCAGGCCCAGGCCCATGGAATAGGCCCATTGGTTTTAAAAAAAAAAAAAAAAAAAAATTTTTTTTTTTTTTTTTTTTTTTTTTACACACTACTCCTAGGGTTGCCAGATATTTCTCATGTATTTCTTAGGGTTGCCAGGTATTTCTCAGAAGTATTTCTCAGGTATTTGAGGCTGCCTAGCTGGTGCCAGCATTGCAGTAATACCGGCAATACAAATGTCTGTTGTATAAACATAGATTATTCTGCAATACCAGCGCCGGCCAGTAGGGGTCGCTGTTTGTGTGGAGAGAGGCAGTGATAAGAAGTTACGGCATCTCCCTCCCTGCCTCTCTCTACTCACTGATCCGCGGGGGAGCAGCTCTGCACAGAGAGTCCAGACAGCAGCTCCGAGGCATGGGGACGCTGAGACATTGGGACACTGGGGAACATGGGGACCCTGAGCATGGACGTCCGCAGGAATTTTTCCGTGGGGGGAGGGGGGGGCATAATTGTAATGACATCCATGCTTGGCCCCTTTTTGACAGTGTCATGAAAGGGAAGGAGCATAGTCATTTTCACATAAAGCAAGGATGAATAGCGTTTTCACAACTATGGTGTTAGGAATATATGTTTGTATTCCTGACACTATAGTGTTCCTTTCATCAAATTACAGGAACATTCTGGTCACCATAACAACTTTATCTAAATGAAAATGCTGTGATGCAAAGAGGCCCCTGGGTGCTCTTTCTTTGAAGGGGTGAAACCGCTCTCAAATGGTTTACCCCCAAAGGCTTCCTTCAGCTCCAGATCTCCAGGTCGCTCAGTGGTATTCGACTTCTGAAACAGAGTGTCAGGAAGTGCAGATTGACGTTGGGCATGGGTGCCGCTGATTGGCTAGAGTGGTCAGCTGACACTCTAAGCCAATCACTAGTTCCCGATTCCTAAAAATGTTTTAGCCAACAATGTTTTAGCCAATCAGCGGCACCCCTACCCAGCGGCCCTCTGTGTTTCCTGACACTCAGTAAATAAAAGTGAACACATTAACACTGATATTGTTTCCTGCTCCCTCTTCCTACTCCTTGCTGCCCCTTCCTACTCCTTGTTGCCCCTTCCTACTCCTTGCTGCCCCTTCCTACTCCTTGCTGCCCCTTCCTGCTCCTTGCTGCCCCTTCCTGCTCCTTGCTGCCTCTTCCTGCTCCTTGCTGCCTCTTCCTACTCCTTGCTGCCTCTTCCTACTCCTTGCTGCCTCTTCCTACTCCTTGCTGCCTCTTCCTACTCCTTGCTGCCTCTTCCTACTCCTTGCTGCCTCTTCCTACTCCTTGCTGCCTCTTCCTACTCCTTGCTGCCTCTTCCTACTCCTTGCTGCCTCTTCCTACTCCTTGCTGCCTCTTCCTACTCCTTGCTGCCTCTTCCTACTCCTTGCTGACCCGTCTTGCTCCTTTCAGACCCTTCCTACTCCTTGGTGACCCCTCCTGCTCCTTGCAGACCGTCCCTACCCCTTCCTGCATCCCCTTCCTATTCCTTGCTGACCCCTCCTGCCTCTTGCAGACCCTTTCTACTCCTTGCTGACCCCTCCTGCTCCTTGCTGCTCCTACTTTACCCTCCTGCTCCATGAAAACCTTTCGACCCCTTCCTGCTTCTTGCTGCCCCTTTCTATTCCTTGCTGACCCCTCCTGCCCCTTGCAGAACCTTTCTGCTCCTTCTACTTTACCTTCCTCTATGCGGTCTCCCCCCACCCCCCATCCCTCACTTACCTGCTCTGTAGGCTGCCTCTGTGCTGCTCCCCTGCGGTTTCAGTCATGAGAGAGAGGCAGGGATAAGCTGTAGCTTCCTGCCTTTCTCAATTCACAGCGCCTACTGGCCAGTGCTGGTATTGCACTGTATTCTCACACTAAAACGAAAAATAGCAGCACAAGCTGAAAAATCTGGGGGGGGGACAAGTACCCCCCTTTACCACCCCCATTCAGACGCCCATGACCCTGAGACACTAGGGACACAGTGGCCCCATGTCTCCCAGTGGCCCCTAGTCTGTGTCCCCATGTCTCCCAGCCACTGTCCCTAGTGGCTCAGTGGCCCCATGTCTCCCAGTGTCCCCATGTCTCTAAGTGTCCCCTAGTGTCCTAGTGACATCAGGACACTGGGAGACATGAGGACACAGACTTTAAGGGACACTGGGAGACATGGGGATACAAACACTAGGGGACACTGGGCGACATGGGGACACTGAGAGGCATGGAGACACAGGGAGACATGGGGACACTGGGTGACTTTGAGACATAGGAGACATGGCAGTGTCCCCATGTCTCCCAGCCAGTGTCCGTAGTATCTCAGTATCCCCATGTGTCCCTGGTGTCTCTCAGTGTCTGTAGTGTGCCAGTGTCCCTAGTGTCTCAGTGTTCCCTAGACTCCCAAAGTCCCCTAGTCTCCCAATGTCTCTGTGTCCCCATGTCTCCTAGTGTCTCTGTGTCCCCATGTCTCCTAGTGTCTCAGTGTCCCCTAGTATAAAAGAAAAAATCTCAGGCACTCACTGTGATAGATTTAGGCAGGCTTATTGGACACCGCAACGTTTTGACCTGTACCCAGGTCTTTATCAAGTCTCCAATGTCCCCTATGTATCAGTGTCCCCTATGTATCAGTCTCTCAGTGCCCCATGTCTCTCAGTGCCCCATGTCTCTCAGTGCCCCATGTCTCTCAGTGCCCCATGTCTCTCAGTGCCCGTAGTGTCTCTGTGCCCGTAGTGTCTCTGTGCCCGTAGTGTCTCTGTGCCCGTAGTGTCTCTGTGCCCGTAGTGTCTCTGTGCCCGTAGTGTCTCTGTGCCCGTAGTGTCTGTGTCCCCTAGTATAAAAGAAAAAAATCTCAGGCACTCACTGTGACAGCTTTAAGCAGGTTTATTGGACACCGCAACATTTTGACCTGTACCCAGGTTTTTATCAAGTCTCCAGTGTCCCCTATATATCACAGTGTCTCAGTGCCCCATGTCTCCCCGTGTCCCCTCGTGTCTGTCACCCAGTGTCCCCAAGAGTCTCAGATTTCCCAGGTCTCCCAGTGTTCTCTAGTATCTGTGTCCCCATGTCTCCCAGTGTCCCAATGTCTCTCAATGTCCCCTAGTGACATGGGGACACTGGGAGACATGAGGACACAAACACTAAGGGACTGGGAGACATAGGGACACAGACATTCCCCCTTTTTGTGTATGTTCGCCCTTTCGGCCGTTCTGGTTATGTGATTTGTGTCAGTAGCCCACCATTTTACCGCATCTATTGACTTCCTGCGTTACTGGAGACTGCTGTTAGGGGGTATGGGTTTACTTGAAAGATGAAAGCATGAGATTAGCAAAGGGTATGTGTTTTCTCATAGTTGCATCCTATGAGTTTCCCTACAGCATCATCTCCATCAGATACATGACGCTTAGGAGGTAGGACTGTTTTAGTGTTTTGGTCAATAAGAGTTTGTAATTAGGCCCATCATAATTATCAGCACCAGGCCCACTGGGCTCTTAATCCGGCCCTGGCTGTAGGTACAACTTGTTGGCATTGCTGAGGGCAGAAGCCCGAAGAGGCGTGCTGAAAAGCCCCCCTAGGCATGATTTTGGCACCCTTACATTGCAAGACTGATAAAAAAAAAAAAAACCCTTCATTTCCTACACAGACAAAGATGCTTTTTGCCGATTGTTCAGAATCAGTTGGTCTTTTTGGCGCATAGCAACACCCCTTCTTATTGGGGACTAGTTAAAATATGCATATGAGAACCAAGTGGTTATGGTGTCAGATTGCCTTGGCACTACCCCATTGGAAGAAGTTAAACAGTTTTTGAATAGTGTAACCTTTTACCTGGGTCCACAGAGTGCAGTCCCAGCTTTCTCTACTTCCAACCGAATACCGGGAGTGCATAGCGTAGCTCACTGTTTGAGAGCAATTAGCTCAGGAGAATTAACAGAAGTTCTGGCTTAGGAACTTCCACATCTACACCATACATAGTGGAAGCCGACCCAAACTAAGAAGTCAAAGTTTAAAAAGGTTTTGACTCCTTACAAGGGCACAAATTGTGCCAGGGTACCTTTGCCACCACAACAACTACTGCAATTTTAGAGTGTTAATTTTATGTGAAAACGGGGTGGGCGAATTTACGCAGAAAGTTACATTTTTTTTACATTTTAAAACCACACACACGGAATGGAGTTAGGCTCTTGAGTCATCCTCAGACATTTCCTGCACAGAATAAGCCAACCTTTTCTAATTTGCATAGTCATACATGTTTGAATGGCTTTAGGTAATGAATGTTTGTCAGTCATTTTGTGAAATACACAGTCAGGATATGGTCATTGCCTAGTGTGTGCCATTGAGAGAGAAAAAAAAAAAAGTGAGCAAACTACGGTAGGTTTTAGAATAAATTCCAAACTCAAAAAAGGATTACATTTTCACAAGAACACTCATACAGTAATATGAGTTATCTGCAATCAGAGTGCATACAATGCTAAGGCTGTACTATATGCATAGATGCAATGTGGTTGAATACTTTAGAGACACACACACAAACCTCATTTGCAGTGTAGATAGGTTCCGTGTCTAAAGTCTCATTTAAAAATTGCTAAACCTGTCAAAGAGTGCTGTGCAAGCCTAGTACTACTGACCTGTCACATTTTGCATTGGAGTCACAAAATTGGAATGCCTTCTTTGCCAGATGAACTCTACAATAAAATTATAGAAGTAATTCTTACCTACATTTCACTATATGAAAAGTAAATAAGGAGACTCCACCATATCTGCCTCCACTGAATCACATGCAAACAATGCTGTAGTAACCAAACATACGTACTTCTAGATTGCAAACAGTCAAAGCAGTGCTTCAAATAAATGAAATAGTGATGTAAAATAAGTGTTCACTTTCTCTAGCTTCAGAGCTCATTTGTTTAAAATGCCAATAGGACTTTGTTCATATTAGCACCTTATCCCATAAAATATACTGAAAGAGAGCAAAACCTCTGACATGATTACACCAAATATAATGTTATTTACAAAAGGAGCGCAGAGTTGATTGGTCTTTGGAAGATGAAAACTGGTTATTGGGAGGGAGTGCAATGTTTTGGCTGGCTTCAGTGTCAGGCAGAGCAAAGCCATGCAAGTCATTTGAGTGTACATGAATAACCTTTGTCACATTGGCCATTTGTTACACAGAGAGGCTTGTTTTTGGCTGATAAGGATTTCTGTAATTTTCAGCGAAATCCTAGACAGTGGTCTGTGTCAAGAGACATAGTGTACTCTGGAGTTAAAGAGACACTGTAGGCACCCAGACCACTTCAGCTCATTGAAGGGTCTAGGTGCAAACTACCATCACACTTAACCCTGCAGTGGTAATTACTGCAATTTTTATAAACTGTAATAATTACCTCTGAGGGTAAATTGCCCCACAGAGGCATTAAAGGAACACTATAGGGTCACGAACGCAAACCTGTATTCCTGACCCTATAGTGTTAATACCCAAAAAAAAAAAAAATATATATATATATATATATATATACACACACACACACACACACACACACACACACACACACACACACACTTTAAAAAAAAAAAAAAAAAACACAACACTTTAGTTAACACAAACGTGCAAAACGGATAACCGGCCTGCTGAGGGAATGTGGAGGCGGACGGCCAGTTCTAAGCAATGAAGGCAGGCAGTGAGTGAGCTGTAGTATTCTTGTATGCCCTGCAGTGAAGCCTGGAGCCAAAATATGAGGTCACTCCAGCTCTGGCATCACTAAACAGCAAGCAATGGAGCAGAGCTTGAAGATGACCAGAGGCCCAACTGGACTCAAGGGATGCCCCAGAAGTGGGGAGGCTAGGTGGACTTAAATTTAATTGAAGCCTATTTCTGGTGTGTGCACGCATGTGTCAGTGAGTGTATGTTTAGTTTGTGGAGAATGGACTGTTGGGTCCAGAAAATAAATATATGACCAGTCCCCCGTCCAATCACAGGAATTTATTACGCACCCTCCCCTCAATCAGCAATTCCTCAGATGCATTTAATCAATACATCTGTATGGTGAACATTCAGCACCTCAATCCACAAAACAGACACTGAATGTAGGTGCAGCGCTGAGATAGGAAGCACTTTAGCGGCCGTCTGGGTGACTGCAAATAGAGGTGTTACTAGGCAGCAATGTAAACACTGCCTTTTCTTTGAAAAGTTAGTGTTTACATTGAAACCTGCAGGGACAGGCTCTAGTCACCAGAACCACTACATTAAGCTAAAGTGGTTCTGGTGACTATATGGCCCTTTAAGAATTGTATTTTTGTTGAAAAGGCTTTGTTCATTAGAATAAAGAAAGTTAAAAAAAAAAAAAAAAAAAACACACACACCAATGGCTTCTAATTTTAGCTGGCTATAGATACAAATCAAATTTCAGTGACCTAGTGCCGCCTCTCCCCCATTCCAGTAAAAATCATTTTACCTTGCTTTTTCTCGTCCCTGCTGCCTGTCAAGTCATACTGGACACATCACCTCCACTGTTCTGGTCCAATCCAATGCTCCTCATACAAAACATTGGAGACTATACAGCAAATCAATCCAATTAAATGCTTCTCATAGGAAAGCATTGATTTGAATGCTTTTCTTTGAGCAGTATCTGAAGACACTTCACGTCCTCATGGACGTCGAACATCACATGACAGAGTATCACTTGGCTGTTACAGTGGAAGTGCCTCTAGAGGCCGTTAGTCAGTGTGACTACTTCATTTAGATAGAGTGGACTGGATGCACTTGGTGGTTCTTTAAGCTGTAGTGGTTGTGGTTCTTAGAATGTCCCTTTAACAGTTATTGCCAGAACTTTGTCAGTATCCCCATTGGGTCAGGGGAATGCCTAAACCTGGAGTATTAGTATGGGTTAAGGATTACTGATCTATCAAACTAGACTTTTCCAATGCCTATCTCTTTCACCAAGAAGTGTTGCTGCCAACAAGCATGACATTGGACACAGTGTCTGTTTATTCTCTTTTAACTCCCCATATCCTAACTTGAATTTGTGACATTGATACCTGGAATCAGTCTAATCACACAGCCTGCAATTATATCATTTAAATCCTAGTTCAAGCAATGTAGTTAAATAGGAGGTGGTGTTAATAAGTCATTAATATCTTGTTTTACTGATCTGTGCAAATGATTTTTTTTTATTATTTTTTTTAAAGCAGCAAAAAATTGTTTGTTCACCCAGGCACATCCTAGAGCAAAATTTGCAGGACTAGTTATAACAAAAACAGACCAGGCCGTTTCAGAGATGTAGATTTTTTTTTTAATATAGTATAGCACATTTTTCACTCACACGTACCATTCTAATGCATTTCTCTTACCAAACATTCTTAGCCGATCACTGGCACAAATGGGGATAAAAAAAAAAAAAAAAAAAATATTATATATATATATATATATATATATATATATATATATATATATATATATATATATATATATATATATATATATATATATATATATATATATATTTGTGCCAGGACCAGGGGGAGAGACAGAGGGTTCAAGATGACAGGGACCATGAAGACAGCTTTGAGATTAAAGTGTTTGAATAGGATTTAATTAGATAAGGCAAATAGTTCATGTCACTACAGGTCACTTGGTTCCAACTACTATGCAATAAAGTAGTGGAATAAGCTTTTTCTAAGTTTATGCTTTTTCAAAGTTCTGTGATTGCCGTTCTTGTTTTTGTATGTATGAGCAAGCAAGGGTATGGAGGCATCTAGTTCAAGGTTGATAGATTACACAAACCGATTCCCTCCCAAATGTGTATGATCCTATACTTTTACAGTTGTAAATACATATTTCAAGTCTCTAGCAATTCCACCTCAAGGACTTTTAAGTGGTAATTAACAAAATTGAATATGTGCGAAAAAAAATAGAAAGGAATAAAAAATGAAAAATTGGTATTATTTCAGCTGATCTGGAGAAATGTGGAGCTTTGCTTAAACAAGTCAGACTGCCTAAAGCATTTTCTACGATAAATAGTGATTCAGAATATCCCATGTTTAACCCCTTAAGGACCAAACTTCTGGAATAAAAGGGAATCATGACATGTCACACGTCATGTGTCCTTAAGGGGTTAAGCAGAAATTTCAGCTTATTAAGTTTGTTTTTTGGAATGTGCTTCAGACACACAGTACCAACAAGTAATGGGGATGAGGTTATCTGGTAATTTAATGGACACCGCATTGTTCCACTAAAATTACTACTGTATAGAAGTACTGACCTAGCTAAAGGAGGAAAATAAATAAATTTAAAAAAACAAACAAAAAAAAAACACAATTTTAGTGCCAATCAATTTTGACTTGTTGGGAAGTCAAAAAGGATATTTTGACCTAAATTCACTTTGCTGTCCCATCACTTCGCACACCTTATTACTATTGCCATGAAAAAGGTTACTTATTAGACCAGGAATTGCAAAGACTTGACTAGTGACTTCTCACTAGTGAAAATTGAGGAGGAAAAAAAAATAAATTATATCCAGCAGGAGCTTCCATTATCTCATGAGTAAGCCCTGCAGTGCACGTCTAGCTCATTGGCTGAGACTGTCAGCTATTGAACGAAACCCAATTGTGCAGGGCTTGGCTTATTGGCTGAAAGCAGAGTTTACAGCGGTCTGTCCAAGTTTAATGTAGTAGTTAAGGTGCTTTGATAGTTCCTTTAATATAAGCCTAATTTTTATTTTATTTTTTTATTCTCTTTCTTTCGACACTCTGATTTAAAAAAAAAAAAAAATATTTAATGACTGGCATTGTCCAGCTCCCACAAGCCGAAACCAATGCAAAGACTGAAAATGAATAGGAGAAATAGAAACATTGTTTCAGATCTTCTGGTCACTGTATGCGCATGTAAAAATTAATGACAGGGAGCCAAGATGGAGGTGCCCAAATGCAGGAAGAGACATTTATTTCCACATTTAACTTTTCACATAATATGAAAAAAAAAAAAATTCCTAAAATTGACAGTTCCTCTTAAACAAGTTACTGCTAAGGTACATGCAGAAATTCTGTATGAAACACTGCACAGATATTTAATGCTGGTGCCTTAATGATTGATGTCCCTCATAACCAGTCTGAAACGAGGATTCCGTGCACAGAGGTTCAATCATTGTCTGAAAGCACTCTCAATGAATGGCAGGCCAGCATTCCAGGAGGCTCAGCACTTGATCCAGTGCTATCCACTACAGCAGGTAGAAGTTACTTTATAAAACAAGCTATACATGCATGCATAGATTTGTGGCTGGGGAACGTTCCTTTATCTCATTGTGACTATGCTTTAAATTGTGGAGGGAACTCGAACACAAAATGTAAAAATCATAGCAGATGTTCTATGTAAATCGGTCAAAGAGTAAGTAACACTAGGCTAGTATTCTAACCCACAAGCAGGAAGCCCCAGTCATAAGACTAAAGTACTAAGGAAAACAGAAAAAAATTAGAAACCCACAAACACAAGTATGTGACTAGTTATAAATGCAAAAAATAAAAAAGGGAGAAACAGAAAAAAAATAAACACAAAACAAATTGGTCAGGGCTGGGTTTGGCTTGTGATCTGCCTCCTTGACAGTTCCGGTCAATCCAATGCTTTCCTATGGGAAAGCATTGTGATTGGCAAAGATAATTATTTCTGATGATGTCAGCCAAGGAGGCAGATAAAGTTCAGAGCCAGCAGCAGCAAACTGGAGTAAAGGTAAGATTTTGCTATATTTAGGGGTGCAATAGATAGTATTAACATTATAGTATTAACACTATAGGGTCAGGAATACAGATTTGTGTTCCTGACCCTATAGTGTACCTTTAATGTCGGGCAATTTCAGTTGAAGTGAACCTGTCACAACAGATCGGCTCATTTTCAGCAATAATATATTTTTACCATATTGTGGTTGTTTTGTTGTGAAAAATGTTTTAAATGCAAAAAATTTTATAAAAAGTAGAACGTTCCTTTAAGGGATTTTATTTAAAACTAACTTCTCATTAGAGGTGGAAGGTAAAAACGGAGAATAAAAAATAAAAAAAAAATAGAAATAAAAATTATATACACATACAAATTTATTGATTTTCTTTTTCTTTTTTTTTTTAAAACATCAGAAAGGTATTTATCCCATAAGTTTGTACCATTATCTCTTAATAATAGAATAAATACCAATTCATCATATGTTGTTATATATAATGACGTTTCTATAAAAACCACTTTTTTTTTTAAATATTATTTTTATTAGACGTAAGACCAGCCATAGGGTATCAATATCTAACCTATTGTACCATCATAATCTATATCAGCCAATATGTTGAGACCTTGCTTCCCCCATAGTCATGCCTTCTAAAACTAAACATATAAAACATACATGACAAACTACTCATTCAAACAGTGCACCAAAGCCATTAGAGAATATCTGATGAAAGTTTCTAACTTTAAGGACCAGTTTTTATTATTATGCTCTACATTATTGGTTAATGGATGTCTCGGTTATCCAGGGTTCCCATATCTTGATGTGTATATTTGTCATGTTGAGATTTCTATATACCCGTTTCTCCATTAAATGCGGATATCCTATTTGAAATTCCACTTCTCGCCATGAGGGGATATTTACGGTTTTCCAGTATCTGGCGATGCAAATTTTAACCGCCATTAATATATGAATTATTACATATTTTATAAGTTTACTTTTAGTGGGAATATTCATATGTAACAAAAATAATTATGGAGAGAGGCTCATTGTTTTTTTAAGAATATTCTTGATTATTGTAGATGTCGCTTGCTTTAACGAGTCAAGAATATAGCAATCCCACCAAATGGGTTTTAAAGTTCCCTCGTGTCTAAGACCTCTCCAACAGAGTGAGTCTGTAGGGGGGTGGAATCTTGCAACTCTTGCTGGGACCATATACCACCTATGAACCAACTTAATCTGTAGTTCATATTAACTTATACAACACCATTGATCCAATGAAAACTCACTTCCAATATCATTTTCCCACTTCAGTATAGATTTCATTTTTTCCTCATTATACCTGCTATATAGAACCTTATTTATTTTTGAAACCATATTATTCTTATGTTCTATCTTAAGGATATTATCTATGACTAAGGTGTTATGTATTGGGTTAGATTGAATAAAATGCTTAATTCTAATATATGTGAATTGTTCTTTATCAAGACCTTTTGTATCTATAAGAATTTGTTGAAACGATGTTATTTGAAGATCCGGCTTTAAGATATCGGCTAATTTTACCAAACCATTCTCCTTCCATTTTTTGATATTAATATCCTCAATATATATAATTGCAATATTTCAATTGGTGAATTTATAGTTAGTTGCTCAATGATCTCTAATTTTTTTCTTCAGCATTTGCATATTAGAAAAAATATCCAATATTATCTTATTTTTTATTTATAAAATGTTGGAGGATCAATCCAATATAACAATTTAATATCAGATATATTACTCGAAATTTGTTCTTGGTCTATCCAGAAATTCTCCTCATTGTTAAAGTTATTCCATTCTAAAATATGAGAGAGCATGATTGCGTCATGCACTTGATACACATCTGGGAAGGATATTCCGCCATCTGTAAATTTAGTAGTTATATATTTCAGGGCTATTCTTGATTTTTTTTTTTTCCCCCAGAGGTATTGCGAGAATATTTTTTGGTATTCTTTTAATATATCTTTTGGAACTTTCATGGGAATGGTTCTCATTATATATTCAAGTTTAGGTAGTAAATAGTGTCTAACCGCATTTGATTTTCCAATCCATGATACGTATAGATTGTTCCATTTAAGCAACGTATCTTTTATATCTTTGAGTAATGGGTAATAGTTGATTTTAATTTTTTGATTCCAGTCAAAAAACTTATTTTTATTCCCAAATATTTTATAGTCTCACTCGACCAAGTATATGGGAATTTAGATTTTAAAGATAGAAGTTGTTGTTCAGGTAAGTTGGTGTACATTGTTGGTGTTTGATTTATGTTGATTTTATAATTAGAAATAAATCTATACTTCTCAATTAATTAACTTGTTGATTTTCTATATCTCAAACAGTTTCATAAAACTAAAATTTAGTCACTGCTAAAATATTTTAAAGTAAGCAAATAATCTATACATATTTATAAGGGAAAGAAGGTGTCACACTAAAAACCAATTAAAGAAAAAGACACACAAGATAAGCAGATAGCCCAGGGCTTTACTCCTGTATGAGAATAAGCAGTCCAACAGATGTGGCTTAGTGCAGTGGTGTATTCTGGATTTGTGCTGCCCTAGGCACGACTAATTTCGCCACCCCCTTATCTAAATTTGCCCCACCGATTGGGCCCCCTAGTACACAAGACAAACAAGGCATTTACCTGGGCACTACCCTGGCTTAGTGTGGGAACAGCTAGCAGAGAGTAAAAGACAAGAACCGGGAGGGGGGGTGGGAATAATAGTAATTAATGTGAAGAAAAAAAAAATGGGCCAATATCCTGTACTGGATATGTTACCTTGAAAGTGAAACCCTGAGATTGCAGTAAAGCTGAAAAGGGTATTGTCACAGTGCAGAACAAAGATTGTGGCTACTGGATTAAATAGCCAATCTGGTCAAACTTCATATTTTTGCACACAAGGTATACAAATAATCTCTGGATTAGCATTGATGACAATCTCGGCAATATTGTTAAAGTCAAAGGAAATTTACTTTAGATCAAGGAATATACCGTATTTATCGGCGTATAACACGCACCGGCGTATAACACGCACCTCATTTTTAGAAAGAAATTCCAGGAAATTTCCCCCCCCATAGTATTCCCCCCTCATCCTATAGTGTTCCCCCCCCTCCCATAGTATTCTCCCCCCCTCCCCTCCCATAGTATTTTCCCCCCTCCCCTCCCATAGTATTTTCCCCCCTCCCCTCCCATAGTGTACTTCCCCCCCCCCTCCCCACCTCCCCTCCCATAGTGTACTTCCCCTCCCATAATTACTTACCTGTCCTGAAGCGTGGGCCGGCTTCACAGCTTGCACCGCGGTACAGGAACTTTAATTTCATGTTCCGGTTTCCGGCGGGACTGAAAGGAAGTGTGCACACTATTGTGCACCCTTCCTTTCAGTCCCGCCGGAAACCGAAACATGAAATTAAAGTTCCTGTACCGCGGTGCAAGCTGTGAAGCCGGCCCACGCTTCAGGACAGGTAAGTAATTATGGGATATCGGCGTATAACACGCACCCACGATTTTCCCCCTATTTTCAGGGGTAAAAAGTGCGTGTTATACGCCGATAAATACGGTATGTTGTGTCAGAACTACAGTTCTGTCAGACATTCACCCCAATTTCTCAAGGAAGAGCTAGTCACACTCCCTGGTTTTCCCCCTGTCCTTCAGGAACAGCCCCGAAGTGTGTAATTTCATAGGTTTTGGAGTATATTGAAATTGCAACGTGGTATCTGGGGGATACATTGTTCAAGCTATTAACCCAGTGTTTGGGTCGAGTGTATAAAAGTGTGCCAGAGAGAAGAGGACCCTTGACCGAGATACTTAAGGGGAGTGCTGAGCTCCGTCACATATGTAGTAACCAATCCACTTACTGTAAACTATTTACTGCATACATCACATAATCTTTCATAGTAATTACCATTTCACATACATGGCCCTACATTTAGATGTTTGAGAAATATTAGGGGTAACAAGCAAGCCAATGAAATATGTCTGTGGTTGATCCTTATGCATATGGGCCTACGCATCATCACAAGTACAGTAGAATGTTTGAATGATCGTTCAGGTAGTATGTTTAAAGGGACACCCCATATGCTAAAGTGCTTTGTGTGTGAAGAACGTGTCCTTTATTTTACAAAAAACATGCCTCCCAACTGTCCATATTTCAGTGGGTAAGCCCCAATTTTTAAATCTTATAGCCGCCCCGCCTTAGTTCTCTAGAGTCACACTTTTGCGGACACCAGGGAGCTGTCCCCAACAAACATAGCACTATTGCATCATAAAAAGGTGCTCCCGCTAGGTTTAGGGCACCAAGACCTTGCAGGAAGTACTGAAAATGTGCTCCCTGCAGGTCATGCCCTCACTGGCCTTAATGATTGACAGGCAGCCTAATGTATATTCATCACACCAGGCTGACCTGCCATTAACTCAGATGGACCCTTAGTCGGTTCACCCCATCTACCTACTCCCACCACCGTTCTGATTTTTAGGATTTCAAAAGAAATAAGCACTTTTATAAATTAACCTTGTCACATCTTACTGGCTGTCAGAGATCCAGTTCTGTTACTCAGCTTAGCTAAACTCAACTGCCCAGAGCACCTGCCTTGCAAAGACATTATATTGAGCTGCATTGGAAAGTCTGTGATTGGACAGCCACAGGAAGAGGAGCGCTTACAAAGGCTGCAGACAAGCAATCTGCGGTTTTGCAAACCAGGTTTAGATATACCCCCAACGAAAAGATGCAGAATTAAATACAAGCATACTTTCACTGAGACAGACAGACAGACAGACACATACTATATATGCAACGTCATACGTAATGTATTTTAATATTAATATATTAGTATTAAAACACTTAGAATGACGTTATATATAATATGTATATATATTATATATATAATAGATATATACATATATAATTACAATAATAAATAAAATAATTAAATAAATAAAATATTGAAACAAAATTTAAACTAAATTATATATTCATATGTAATTTCATTCTAACTGTATTTTGTTATTAATATATTGGTAACAAAATACACTGAGAATGACATATATATATATATATATATATATATATAAATAATTACATAAAAGATTACATTAGTATACACGTAGAATTTAAATACCTATAAATGCATATATATTAAAATTCTACGTGTGTAAGTAATTTTTTAACATAATTATGTCATTGGATTAATTAAAATGTGATTGACATGCCTGACAACACAGGGAGAAAGTGCAGAGAATTTAATTCGCAAGCACTATATTTGACCCTGTAACTCTCCAAGACACCATAAAACCTGTACATAGGGGGTACTGTTTTACTCGGGAGACTTCGCTGAACTCAAATATTCATGTTTCAAACTGGTAAATTGTATTACAACGATAATATTTTAAGTAAAAAATGTTTGCATTTTGTACAAACATACGGCACTTTTATGGACTATATTATTGTTGTAATATGTTTTAAAACACTAATATTTGTGTTTAGTGAAGTCTCCCGAGAATAACAGTACACCCCATGTACAGGTTTCATGGTGTTTTGGAAAGTTAGAGAGTCACATATAAGGCTTGCATTTCATTTTTTTCTCATTGAAATTTGCCAGATTAGTTATGTTGCCTTTGAGAGCGTATGGTAGCCCAGGAATAAGAATTACCCCCATGATGGCATACCATTTGCAAAAGTAGACAACCCAAGGTATTGAAAATGGGGTATATGTCCAGTCATTTTTAGTAGCCACTTCGTCACAAACACTGGCCAAATATTAGTTTTTTGCTTTTTTCACACAAAAACAAATATGAACGCTAACTTTGGCCAGTGTTTGTGACTAAGTGGCTACTAAAAAAGACTAAACATACCCCACGTTCAATACCTTGGGTTGTCTACTTTTTCAAATGGTATGCCATTATGGGGGTAATTCTCTTTCCTGGGCTACCACACCGTCTCAAAGGTAACATTACTAATCTGGCAAATTTCAATTTGAAAATGGAACGTTCTATATTTGACCCTGTAACTTTCCAAAACACCATAAAACCTGTTAATGGGAGGTACTGTTGTACTCGTGAAACATCACTGATTACAAATAGGTTTTACTTCAAAAAAATGCACATAACAGTATTATGACATTTACAGCTAAAATGTGAGGCGGAACTACAATTTTTAAAAATAATTTCAAATTTCTCAGTTTTTTTAATTGTATTCATAATAAATTATGTTTCATATATAAATATGTGATGTGAAATGACAGCCCTGTTTCTCCTGAACAAAGTGATATATAATAAGTGTGGGTGCATTTAATATGAAAGAGGTGAATTACGGTTGAACAGACATATTCCACGGTTACGGTTGAACAACAGCGCAAATTCCAGTTTTTGTTTACGTTTTGTTTTGATCAGAACGTGTACTATTGACTCCGTCCTGAAGGGGTTAATATGGTTTCCATTGCTTTCCCCACTACTGAAGTAAGGCTTACTGGCCTATAGTTGCCAGACTTCTCCCCACTACCTTTCTTGTGAACGGGCACAACATTTGCCAACTTCCAATCTTCTGGGACTACTCCTGTTAATGGTTGGTTAAATAAATCTGTTAATGGTTCTGCTAGTACACCACTAAGCGCTTTTAGTAACTTTGGGTGTATTCCATTAGGTCCCATTGACTTGTCTTTACTTTTGACAGTTGAAATAAAACCTCTTCCTCTGTAAACTCACATGTAACTAATGACTCATTTGTCCTTTTTCCTAACCAAGACCCCGGTCCTTCATTTTCATCTGTAAATACAGAACAAAAATATTCATTGAGGCAGTCAGCTAAACCTTCATCCTCTTCTACATACCTTCCTTCATTTTTAGTCTAACTAATCATTGTTTTACTTTCCTTTTCTTATTTATGCATCTAAAAGACATTTCCCTTTTTTTTTTTACTGACTGTGCCATTTTCTCTTCAGTGTGTGATTTGGAAGCTCTTATAACTTGCTTAGCTTCTGTTTAATCTTTTAGATCTGTCAGTCTTCCTCACGCTTCCTTCCCCTTCCTTCCCCTACCTACAGTAATAGCGGATACCAAATTTCCATTTGTTAACACTAAATCTAGTATGGCCTCCTCACGAGTTGGTTCCTCAACGACTTGTTTTAGAGACAATGCCAGTAGGGAGTTTAGAATATGTGTGCTCTTGGCCTGCGGGGCTACAGTTCTCTCGCGAGATCTGAGCATTGCCTCGGCAACACTCCAACCCCGCAAGAGGAACCCGGCGGAGCTGCTGGCTAGAGCTCCCTGGTCCTCTCTTGCTTCCCTCCCTGCGGGCCGGTGAGGGAGATCACTGGCCGAATGAGGCATATAGCACGGGCATTAGGGTGTGCCCAAGTGCGCACGCCTATGAACACATTCTATATTTACCAAATCACAATTGCAAGGGGAAGCTTGTTCTCCTCTTCTCACTCTGTGCACTCTATCCTTTAGCATCAGTAAACAAACTGTAAATAAGGGCATAGTTTGTCCAGGCCAGCTTCTAAATGCCCTGTATTTTACCAGAAGACCATTTTAATGTTACTTAATTGGTCTAATAAAAAACAACATTTTATAGTCAAGGACAGTAATTTAGTGTAGGAAGAGTATTTAAGGTTATGGATTACCTTTAGGGTTATAGTTAGTTTTTAAGGTTAATAGGGTCAAAGATGATATCGATCGTTATTGCTGGCAAACAATACACAAAACCCTAAAGTTAACCTAAAATATTATGCTTAGTTTTTAGATTATCATTAGATGTCAGTTACATTTAAAGTTAAAGGGACACTAAGCAACAAAACAACTTTATCTTAAGTGGTTTTGGTGTATAGATTGCGTCCCTGCAGTCTAACTGATCAATTATCAGACATTTAGGACTTTACATTTGTATTTTTTACATTTGTAAACACATGGCATAAATAAAATGCGGTTACATTTTTACAATACTGCATCAAGGCCAAGGATACTATGGACAATTTGTTAATAAAGTTTGCAATAACAAACACTAAAAATACTACAAGTTATAAAGAGCTACATGTCCCAAGTATTTTCAAAACAGGACTGCAAAAAAGTAAACGCCACGTGTATAGTTATACGCTATGGCCACATCTCTAATTTATAACATGAACACAATAATTTGTGGCTTTAAAAAGACATGAAGTTCACACAAATTAAGAGCACACTAAATGTATATCCAGCTTCTACATTGTATGCATGAGTCATAATACCCACTGGTTTGCATCATAAATTAACCTTTTTGTATTTGCGTGCTGTATGTTCACCAGGTACAGGAACAATCTCTTCACAATAAATTTTGGTTATACAGTTAGTAGTGCTTTATCTAACCTGAACCATAAAAAGCAAGATTGTCTGTTGCTAAATTTAGGTCTATCTACTAGGACGTTCATTGCTTCCTAACTTTTATACCAAAAATTGTAAGTCTATAAAAAAAAAAAATGTAATAAAAAAAAAATAGATTTTAGTATTTTTTATTTAGGGAAAAAACTTATTTTGTGAATGAAATGCCCTCAACTGTGTAAAATGCAGATAATACTGTATCAGTTTGAAGGACTCTAATGACACAATGTGGGCATAACCTTGGAACACGGTTCAACTGCTCGATAGATTTGTAATGGAACTATACTGTGTTTATTTTAATAGATATAAAATGTGCAGCTTGCTTTAAATTATAAAAACAGAGCTTGTTTTGCAATTTAAAGTTCAAGAAATTTATAAAAATAGTAGAAATAAAAAGAATATATATTTTTTTTTAATAAATACACACAAGCAGAAAAATAAATAAATGCCAGAGGAAAAACCGAACCTAGATGGACTGAATGTCGAGTTACGCTCTATATTAGCCATTTCCTCTAGTGGCAGGCGAAGCCACTGGCACCCAGGAACTCTCATTTAGTGTGAAACAGATTGAAAAGGGTTTAACGTTGAACAGCGGAAAGGCGTTCGGTGATAACAGGCACCAACACTAGTCCTATGAGATGAAGTATGCAAGTTGCCTACTGGTTCCATTGAGGTCCAGAAATGCATGAGTAGCAGATTGGATCATTTCTAGTCCAAAATTTTTCTGGGAACAAATTGGTTCACAATTTTTTTTTTCTCATCATAAAAAGGTGACCTTCTTGAAAGGGTAAATAACAGTAACTATTTTGAAGGAGCATCATCTAATCACAAATTCAACCATACTGCTCTAATTACCACTGGTCCAAAAACATGGGTGTAGCTATTAACTTTAGAGAAACACAGACAAGTTCAGAAGATGGCGTAACATTTTGTAGTTTAGTTAGAAACTATTTTCTTTTGATATTTTCGGCAAAGGTAATTTCAAATCTGTCCAACCAACCAGATTATTTTGGCTCAGGAAACCAATTAGTGTCTTAACCTGGGATGGGAAGGCCAGAAAGGGTCTATGCAGAGATAGCCCAGTTTTTTTCAATCCATGTAATCTTTGAAACAATATCTCTTCAGTGGGCAAGGTTGTTTTTCTGACGTGATTGGTACATCCATTTTTGGCATAGCTTACCTAAAATGATCTCTGTTCAGGTCCTGCCCCTCTATGCATTCACCTTCTCCAGAATGGAGACAACCAATTGCCTAAAGACGTGGATGAGGAGTATAAACTAAAAAGAATGTCTGAAATCATGTAAATCAGATTCAGAAATATTTTTCAATTTTTTCCTCATGTGGCTCTAGCCCATGAGAAAGATCTTGAGCCGATGAAAACCCCATCCATGCAATTTTTCAAAAAAACAAAATAGATGAGAATCAAGTCATGAATAACAGCATCTGTGCAGTTTTAGCAATAGTACGGTAGCTTCCCTAGTGCAAAAATGTTTGCCATGGATTTAGCGGTTTTGTTTATATGGATACCCTTGCTTATCAGATTAAAAAGAAAAAATCTTAAAAAAAAAAAACCCAAGCACCAAGTAATTAAACCAATTCCCTCACCTTAAAAATGTAAAGTGTACTCAGGAAAAATTTGAAAGCATACAGAAGTCGAGTTGCACCAATATTATAGCAATCTCTAAGGCACTTCAAAGCTTTTACTATTGCAGTGCTCAGTAGGCAAACGTAGAAAGAGCCCAGATAGAACGCAAGGCACCCAGGGTGCGTTCTGAATCATAATGTAATCTGGCACTTCTCCAAAGATATGCGGACTACAGAGAGCTGAAAGGAAAAGTGATGCACTGGGAAAACAGCCTCTGTGAGCTCAAGAAAGGAGTGATGTTTTGGGATTAGACACATAGAATGGGACATCTTATAACGGTTGAAGGAGCAATGGGTAAAAACACCTAGTTAAAAAAAAAAAAAAAAAAAAATTAAGGGATAGATGCTACCTGTCCATTAAGAATGGACCATAGGTTATATCCAGCTGTTGCACTGCCACTAGGTCTTAAAATGTTCAGAAATAAATGGTTGTTACTATAATTGGTTTTCACAAGGAAAATTTGTGAACCAAACCCTGGGCAGTTTGTGTGCCTTAAAGCCCATGTTGGAAATCACTACTCTAGATAGCTATATGTGTAGGTTAAACAAGGAGTATATTGCACAAATTACAGTTAAATGAAAACAAAAAATTTAAGTAAAAATACCAGATATGGTAATAATCTCTAAGTCTGCTAGAGGATGCCTTCTAACCATCTCACATTCCATGGGACCTGATTTTGCAGTCAGGTCATGCCATCATGCTTTAAGTCTCAGGTGTCCACTGCAGCCAAAAAGACAAGAGCATGTCTAATAGTGATGTCCCGAACAGTTCGCCGGCGAACATAGCGTGTTCAGGGTCGCGAACACGCGCGATGTTCGGTCCGCCCCCTATTCGTCCTCAGTGAGTAAACTTTGACCCTGTACCTCACAGTCAGCGGACACATTCCAGCCAATCAGCAGCAGACCCTCCCTCCCAGACCCTCCCACCTCCATGACGAATAGGGGGCGGACCGAACATCGTGCGTGTTCGCGACCGCAAACACGCTATGTTCGCCGGCGAACTGTTCGGGACATCACTAATGTCTAATCAAAAGTATGGCTTTCTAGGAGTTGTTTACACATACACAAGTTAGATTGACATGGATACTTTTTAGGTTTTATACTGCAATACATTTGTCTGTGTTCACAGTTGCATCAAGTATGCAGTGGCAATGTACATCTGTCAGCCAGTTTCACACCCATCCTCAAGGCCAATGGATACAAGATATGTATGCATTCCAATGCTTCTCGCCTGTAACTTACTACATCAGAGCCATATTCTACATAATTAAGGCCTGATATGCAAGATTCAAAAGTTCAAATCCATTTTAGATGCATAACATAAAAGTAAGTTCAAGTTTACAACTGACCAATACTCTTTTTAAAATTGTATTTTTTTAAAAGCTTTACATCTCGTTATCTTTAGCTCTACTCACAAAATACTATATGGTTGTGTGTACAAAACTTTTCATTCAGCTGCAGCTTATCCTTCCTGAGCGGAATCTTGCTATAACACGCTCATGTAATAAGAGTGTCCTTGAATGGCAGATAGTTTCTGAAATCACGTTTCTCAACATTCCAGCTTGGGATATTTTTTCAGTTAAATCACTGAATTGGGTCAGTCACCTAAACGGCCAATTCAGGAGAGGACTGGTTTGGGAACCGTTGGATTAGACCAATGCCATCTCAGTGGATAAAAGTTATAAAGTCCAAGATACTTTCCCATGGGGGGTGAAGGGGGGGGGAGAAAGAGAAGGGGGGGGGAGAAAGAGAAGGGGGGGGGAGAAAGAGAAGGGGGGGGGGAGAAAGAGAAGGGGGGGGGAAGAAAGAGAAGGGGGGGGGAAGAAAGAGAAGGGGGGGGGAAGAAAGAGAAGGGGGGGGGAAGAAAGAGAAGGGGGGGGAAGAAAGAGAAGGGGGGGGAAGAAAGAGAAGGGGGGGAGAAAGAGAAGGGGGGGAAGAAAGAAGGGGGGAAGAAAGAAGGGGGGGAGAAAGAGAAGGGGGGGAGAAAGAGAAGGGGGGGAGAAAGAGAAGGGGGGGAGAAAGAGAAGGGGGGGTGAAAGAGAAGGGGGGGGTAAAGAGAAGGGGGGGGTAAAGAGAAGGGGGGGTAAAGAGAAGGGGGGGTAAAGAGAAGGGGGGGTAAAGAGAAGGGGGGGTAAAGAGAAGGGGGGGTAAAGAGAAGGGGGGGTAAAGAGAAGGGGGGGTAAAGAGAAGGGGGGGGTAAAGAGAAGGGGGGGGTAAAGAGAAGGGGGGGTAAAGAGAAGGGGGGTAAAGAGAAGGGGGGTAAAGAGAAGGGGGGGTAAAGAGAAGGGGGGGTAAAGAGAAGGGGGGGTAAAGAGAAGGGGGGGTAAAGAGAAGGGGGGGTAAAGAGAAGGGGGGGTAAAGAGAAGGGGGGGTAAAGAGAAGGGGGGGTAAAGAGAAGGGGGGGTAAAGAGAAGGGGGGGTAAAGAGAAGGGGGGGTAAAGAGAAGGGGGGGTAAAGAGAAGGGGGGGTAAAGAGAAGGGGGGGTAAAGAGAAGGGGGGGTAAAGAGAAGGGGGGGTAAAGAGAAGGGGGGTAAAGAGAAGGGGGGGTAAAGAGAAGGGGGGGTAAAGAGAAGGGGGGGTAAAGAGAAGGGGGGGTAAAGAGAAGGGGGGGGTAAAGAGAAGGGGGGGTAAAGAGAAGGGGGGGTAAAGAGAAGGGGGGGTAAAGAGAAGGGGGGGTAAAGAGAAGGGGGGGTAAAGAGAAGGGGGGGTAAAGAGAAGGGGGGGTAAAGAGAAGGGGGGGGTAAAGAGAAGGGGGGGTAAAGAGAAGGGGGGGTAAAGAGAAGGGGGGGTAAAGAGAAGGGGGGTAAAGAGAAGGGGGGGGTAAAGAGAAGGGGGGGTAAAGAGAAGGGGGGTAAAGAGAAGGGGGGTAAAGAGAAGGGGGGTAAAGAGAAGGGGGGTAAAGAGAAGGGGGGTAAAGAGAAGGGGGGTAAAGAGAAGGGGGGAAGAAAGAAGGGGGGGAGAAAGAGAAGGGGGGGAGAAAGAGAAGGGGGGGAGAAAGAGAAGGGGGGGGAGAAAGAGAAGGGGGGGTGAAAGAGAAGGGGGGGGTAAAGAGAAGGGGGGGGGTAAAGAGAAGGGGGGGTAAAGAGAAGGGGGGGTAAAGAGAAGGGGGGGTAAAGAGAAGGGGGGGAAAGAGAAGGGGGGGAAAGAGAAGGGGGGAAAGAGAAGGGGATTTATTTTAGGTTTTACTTTTCTGATTGCCAGACGAACGATCAAAACATATTTCACAATGTGTTTTGAAGGTATGCACTATTTCCAGTCATTGCCGTGAGGCTTGCTTGCTTGCATGCCAGAAACTGTATTGCAAGTTTTATTCACAGAGATCCTTTACATTTCCTGCCCACTTCTCTTCCGAGCACACTTTACCACAACCCTATTTTGGCCAACACCATAAGACGGGACAATAGTGCAGGCTCAATTTAACTTGCATCCTGTTAACTCCCTTGGTCCACACCCGTGTGTTGCATGATTGCTCTATCACAATTCCAACAATGGGATTATCATTTCCTAGTCACAACTCCCCATTCTACTCTTTGCATTCAAGTAATTATGGACAAACACCTTCACCTGTCAATGACTACATTCTGTTACTGCCAATTGTGACATGACGTCAACCGTTTACAGGAGACACTCCGTTTCTTGCCTCTGATAATGATCTTTCCCATGGACCTGCCCTCAGACAGACATTCTGGACCACGGTCAGTAAATTTGTTACCTCTCATTTACACTCGCACTTCTGAGATCTGAATTTATAATATTTAGTGTTCACACCCCCACACTTACAGAGTTTATGGCCCTCATGCCTGTTGCAAGTTATGGCACTGGTATCCAGGAACACTACTCCAAATCAGGATAGAACCTACCCCACCATTCCTCTTGGTTTAAAGCCAAATTGCTTTTTGTTTTAAAAATGGAACGGTTACATATGCCAATAAATATTTAAGGCCTGAAAAAAAAAACAAAAAAAAAAAAAAAAAAAACACATTCTTACTATGGTGGCAGTACACGTGGGTTTTGCCCTTTCCTGTGGGACAAGCATCTTCAAGATAATAGATAATAGAATACAAGAAAAAAAAACATTTAAACTCCCGAGGAGAGGTGGCATAACCACCAAAAAGGAAACCATCGGTTGACTCAGAGAAAAGAACCGGAGGAAAAAGGAAGGTTTAGGGTGAAGAACCACTGTGACCACGAGCAATACTGAAAAAACATCTGGGGAAGAAAAGGTCTGAAGTTCACTGAATCTTTTAGCTGATGTGACAGCCACCAAGAAGGTGACCTATAGGAACAAAACCTGTAAGGGAAACCTCTTCCAGAGGATCGAAAGAGGGATACAAAGCCAGTAAAATTTAAGGATAAATCCCAGGAAGGAAAAACAGATCTCTAGGAGGATGTCTGGACCTGATAGATTACAAAAACCTACAGATTAACATATGGATGCAAAAATCTCTCAGCAAAAGTCTCAGGACTGAGGCCTGAACTTCAAAGCAGAAACCATTGATTTCTGGTAGAATCGTTGGCAGCAGAAAGGTCTTCCTCTGTTGCTCCGTCTGATAAAAAAAAAAAAAAAAAAATGCTTTACTTTCTTTAGGAAGTAGTGAGGCCACACTAGATAAACTCCTGTTTCTATATCAGAATATGCTCTTCATGTTCTTATTCTCTAAATTGTGATAAGATTTTCTTTAAGGGAGACCCAAACAACTTCTGCTTACTCAAGGGAAGCTCAGAAAAGGACAGATCTAGACACGGTATCAGTTGTCTATGATCTCAAACATAAAGCTACCAAACGTCCACAGACATAAAAGAGAAAAAAAGAATTGTACTTTGACAGTAGTCAATTCTGGAACTAATGGAGCAGAGTTTTATCCTGATCTCCAGGAATCATGTTCTGTAGTGCGTTGAGCAAAAAGGAAAAAAAACAAAAACAATAGCTCTGGTTACCGCAGCTCCTGCTAGGGAAGCTGTCTGATAGGTTCTCCTTGAAATAACATACCTTGTGGGTGTCTCTTAACAGACCGTAACGCCCAGAGATATCAGTCACAAATACTGAATCTGCTAAAACAGCAAACATACATAGACAACATCTGCTATATACCAAGGTTACCGCAGCTCCTGTGGATACATATACCGAGGAGATGTCCTCACAGTAACTATGGATAGAGCATGTTGAGGAGACATATACTGAGACAGTAACCTCCTAGCGACTCATCCAGAGAGCATCTAGTTAATACATATACTGAGGCCCAGTCTTCACAGTAACTCATACAGTTGCAAGAAAAAGAATGTGAACTCTTTGGATTGATATGGATTTCTGCACAAATTGGTCATAAAATGTGATCTGATCATCTTCTAAGTCACAACAATAGACAATCACAGTCTGCTTAAACTAATAACACACAAAGAATGAAATGTTGCCATGTTTTTATTGAACACACCATGTAAACATTCACAGTGCAGGTGGACCATGCACCGTACACACCATGTTTGCAAAAGGAATTAATTACGGTCACTGTACCTGTCACTATATAGTGTTAAAACCCATCATCTAGCCCCCCTGAGCCCCTCATGCCTTCCTAAATATAGAAATGTTACTGTATTCAAGCCCGAAGCTGTAACTCTGCATGCTGTTAGACTCAGAATAAAACGAGTCTGCCGAAATCATCAGAAGTGGTAGCCTGATCCAATCACGGTGCTTCCCCATAGGATTGGCTGAGACTGACAAGGAGGCAGATCAGGGGCAGAGCCAGCATGATTCAAACACAGCCCTGGCCAATCAGCATCTTCTCATAGAGATGAATTAAATCAATGAATCTCTATGATGAAAGTTCAGTGTCTGCATGCAGAGGGAGGAGACACTGAATGTTTGGATGTATTTTAGGCAGCCATGACCCAGGAAGGATCTCTAACAGCCACCTGAGGAGTGGCCATTGAAGTTATCACTAGGCTGTAATGTAAACACTGCATTTTCTCTGAAAAGACAGTGTTTACAGCAAAAAGCCTGACGGTAAGGATTCTACTCCCCAGAACAAATTCAATAAGCTGTAGTGGTTCTGGTGACTATAGTGTCCCTTTAAGACACCAAGAGTAGAAACATGTTGTGCCAATACAGGCTGAGTGCTCATAATCTAGAAATAGAGAACGGTCAGACAGAAAAAAACATAGCAACCACAAGAAACCCAACTGTGCCAACAATTTGAGCAGGGAGCTAGGATGGCATTTTATTACAGTTCTCAAAATACTTAACTGAAAGGCATGTTCTATTAAAGTTATCACGGTTACCAAGACTAAGACCGCTACTAAATGGAGATCGATAAATTAAAAATCCTTTCTGGAGAAGATTAACAAAACAACAGTGTGCAGCTGGCTGTACTACTGCACCATAAGTCTTTTAGCAACACATATATGCTTTATCATGCCAATCAAACACTGGATTTCCCAATATATTATATATATATATATATATATATATATATATATATATATATATATATATATATATATATATATATATATATACACACACACACACACACACACACACACACTTTTGTAAAAGACAAAAAGCACTTGGTCAACAATGGTATCTCGTTCATTCTTTTGGCCTACCCCTGATTTAAACAAATTGAAAGTACTTCTGAAACAAGAAAAAAAAAAAAGGGATGAATACCAATACCTGAACAAAAAGAATTAACCCACTACGAGACATGTTCCAGGTTATCCCACCATTGTACTCTCCCCATGTCACTCATTAGAGAAGGATTTCATGGAGTTATGCAGACTGGATTTTGAATGGGAGCGAGTAAAGCAGAAAGGACAAGGGTATTTGTAGCATGTCAGCTTGAAGAAACTTTGATATTCTCACTCAGCTGAGATATTACATTTATTGTACCATTTCATCTCAGCTTAACACTGCAAACGCATGCTTTCTATATGGAGTTATAGATACTTTATTTGTTGCTTGTTATTTGTGTTAGAAATTCCATACTACCATATGTGTTTGCAGCAATTTGTAATTAAAGGTTATGCAGAGTGTTTTTTGTTTAAATCTTTAGTTTTGAGGGTGGTGTTAAATAGAAGTTAGATATACAATAGAAGTGCACCCTTTTTTCTTTTTGCTCCATTAACAAATCTGAAAATCAGAAAAGGGTGGGTATATGTCCATGACACAGAGAAACATACAGATACGACTCTGCTGGCCTGTATACATCTTTAAAAAGAAACATACATCCCCTTTTAAAAAAAAAAAATTAAAAAAATAGAAAACGCAACAAGTGCTTCTGTTAAAGGAACATTCTAAATCCTATAAAAAAAAAAAAAAAAAAAAAAAGCTAATTCAGCTTATTGAGGTGGTTATGGACACAGTGTAACCTCAAAGTTTTCCCCTACATCCCTGGCGCTCTCAGGCAGTCACTGGTAGCCCATTGAGACAGAGAGCATGTACTATTTTGGGGTTGTGGGGGTGGGATTAGTTGCTTTAAAGTTACTCTGTAGAGGGGCGTGGCTTGGTGGTCCGAGAAAATGGTAGCTTAAACCTTGTGCTCCCCGCTTGCTCACAGCTAACCTCGCCAATCCTGCACTCAGTTCGCAGCCATGGGGAAAACCCACCGAGCACCACACGCACCGAGACCCGCGGACACCGACCCCCTCCATGAAGCACTATCTGGTGACTCAGGAGGACCTAGGCGGCCAGGACTCTAATGACTCCACGGCCTCAGGCCTATCGGATCCGCCGTCACCGAGGGGGGACCGGCGGTACACGGAAAGCGGCCTGAAGGCACCAGGGGAGTGCCCACCTGATCTACTCTCCCTGCTGAAAGAACTGCCGACAAAAGCCGACCTGAAAGCGGCTAATCACGATCTGCGCACCTCTCACCTCCCAACTTCACGCGCTGCGGGTGGACATCCAAGGCCTCAGCCTGAAAGTGGCGCAGCTGGAGGCAGACTGCGACCATGGCAAATGCAGACCAGATACAGCAACATACCACGATATTGAAGCAATTAGCCCTACATGTCGAGGATCTCGACAACAGGGACAGAAGACAGAATATACGTGTCAGGGGGCTCCCGGAGGAACTAGATAAAATGGCGCCGATTCAGACCACACTGTTGGAATTATTCAATCAACTCCTCTCCAGGCTGCCCCAGACACACATAGGATTTGTCCCTGCACACAGAGCGCTGAGACCGCAGGGGCCCCCAGAGGGACGTTATATGCTGCCTGGAGAGCTTCCAACTGAATGAGGACATCTTCCGCAGGGCCAGAGGAACCGAGAAGGTGCTTTTGGGGGAACGCCGAAATCCAGCTGTTTCCAGACCTCTCCCCAGCCACCCTAGCATACTGGACGGAAATGAAGCCGCTTACCAGACAGCTCCAAGCGGCAGCCATCAGGTACCGCTGGTGCTTCCCCACAGGCATACAGATAACGACGCCCTAGGGCCCTTTCACAATAACCAATGAGGAGGAGCTGACAAATATTCAACGGGAACTCCACCTGGCACCGGAGAAACTGCAGTGGCCGAACCCACTCACCTTCAACACCACTGGCCCCAGGCTCCGGGGAGTGGGCCCCATGCCCCAGAGAATTAGAAACCTCCGCAAGCAGACGACAAGACCCGCGGGGACACCGAACTAACCGAGCAGGGCACTCCGCCCTCAGCACTGACCTCACGGGAGGATAATCGCCACGATTGTAAGCTTCTCACTTGTTTAATCGCGAACGCTTTGAGACTCTTTGGGACATTTCAAGGTACAGTTCCCCAAGGGAAGAAGTGCCAGAGGTTCTGACACCCCTACCAACTACCACACAGGCCAGTGGTGCAAGGCCACCAACAGACTCGCACCGACTGGCCGGAGACTGGGCACTTTGCCGATCACCCATACCACAAGTCCCACCAGCATATTCTACTATACCACACGCTGCAATGCAGTTGGAGCGTGCTGCGGGGGGGATGGGGAGCACCAACCAGGGGGGCCCTGTGGGACCACAGCGGCTAGCGATGATCTGCCTGGGAGCGCACTGGGTCCCCTGGGCTCTGCCCGCTTGGGGATACCTAGACCCCCTTTCGCTACCTGATCAGTAACTCCATCACCCATGAGACGTGGACTTACTCGCTGGAGATATGGGACTAAACGCTCCACAGCACATTTATACGGCAGGTACCGGGGGGGGGGGGGGGGGAAGGTCCCCTGGACGCCACCCACTTGGGGATTCTCAGACGCCTTCGACTACCCTGTTGACACAGGTGCGCAGTACCCTCTGACTCACAGGTGGGGGAGGGAGCCACTGCACCCCGACGCCCATTCCCACGCGTTGTTTCTTGCAACGCTGCTCTCTAATAACTACATCACACCTTATTAAGTTTACCCCCTCATCATTCCTTCACAACTCTTCCCCTCCCTTTTCTCCCTGACACCACTTACCCACCAGCACGACCCGCCCGACAAACGTGACCATGGACGTGCCCCGTGACGGTAGACCGACCACCAGCCCCGTCACAGTTCTCACCATGAATGCCAGAGGGTTAAATAAACCAGAGAAATGATCCGGGGCCCTCAGGGATTTCCAAGCTCACAAGGCCTCCGTCGTATTCATACAGGAGACACATTTTCGTGAGGGGGCGAGACCCAAGTCAACAAATCAGCATTACCCGGTAGGTTATTATAGTGACTTCCAGGGTGGGAAATGCAGGGGAGTGGCGATTCTCCTACACAGACGGCTCCGGTTCCCGGAACTGGGAGTCATGCTAGACCCGGGGAGGGTCGCTACTTGTTCCTCAAAGGGAAGATAACAGATAAGACCTTTGCTACTGTTTATGCACCAAACATGGGACAATATAGGTTTCTGGCTAGGACACTCAGTGCCCTCAGGCGCTTCGCGGAGGGAGTGGTGGTGTTGGGGGGCGACCTGAATGTCGCTCTGGATCCCAGATGGGACTCCTCGCAGGGGCAGTCGCGTCTCTCGGCGCGGCACCTCACAGCACTCAAGACCCTCCTCACAAAGACCCAGCTGGTAGATTGCTGGAGGGCTTTCCACCCCGACGAGAGGGATTACACATATTACTCACACCCACACAATTCATATACGCGCATCGACTACCTATTCGTGTCCCACTACCACCGTCCTTTGGTGCTCGGCGCTGACCAGGGGACCGCGACGTTGTCCGACCATGCACCAGTGATCATTACACTACGGTCCCCCCTGTTTAGGCCCAAAGTATCAAAATGGTGACTAAATGAATCTCTACTCGCTACCCTGGATGTCACAACAGACATAGCAACGGCACTAAAAGACTACTACGAGGACAATACACGAGACCAAACCTCTGCCGCGGTGCGATGGGAGGCACATAAAAGCAAAGGGACACCTTATACAAAAGTGCACACCTCAAGAAACAGACGCTCACAGGCTCCAGCTCATTGCTGACATTCAACACCTAGACACCCTCAAAAAAAAAAAAAACACACCACCCCACTCATCAGGCCACACTTCTCACCCTCCGTAGGGAACTCCCCACACTCAACACCACAGGGCAGGACTGCGACAAAGCGTTTTTCTCCCTCCATGGGAACAAGAGCGGCAAACTCTTTGCCCGCATGCTTAACAAACGGAGACACCCCCTCAAGATACAGGACATCATACGTACGTACTATGCGGACCTATACTCCCTCCCATGACCACAAACACAAGAACAGACACAAAGACTAGAGGACTCTATAGGCGTGTACCTACGAACCCACAACCTCACCTCATTGCCGACGGAAACGAGAGACCGGCTGGAAGAGCCAACCACACCCGAGGAGCTGGCAAATGCCATTAAACATACTAAACCAGGCAGGTGCCCAGGTCCGGATGGACTACCCATCAAATATTATGAAACCTTCGCAGACACCTTATATCCACCGCTGCTGGACATGTTTAATGACATTAGAGAAAGCAGAGCACTTCCCAAAACAAGCGCTTATGGCTCATATCACCTCAATACCAAAGGAAGGAAAAGACCGGGAACAGTGCGGGAACTATCGACCCATATCCCTCATAAACACCGACCGTAAATTCCTAGCCAAGGTCCTGGCGACTCAGCTCCAGCTGCACATCCAAACCTTGGTACACGCAGACCAGGTGGGGTTTGTGATGGGTCGCAAGGCCAGGGACAATACCATCCGAGCCCTCACACTCATGCACGGACAGGTGGGGGACGACAGATGCCTTCTCCTACTCTCTACAGATGCGGAGAAGGCCTTTGACAGAGTATGCTGGGACTATATGTTCCGAACCCTAACACACATGGGTGTGGGACCTATCCTCCTGGGCTGGATTAAGGCACTATATACACACACACCAGACAGCACAGGTGGTGGTTAACGGGGCGCTCACGGAGGCATTCACCATCTCCAACGGAACGCGTCAGGGATGTCCCTTGTCACCGCTACTTTTTATCCTAGCGTTGGAACCCTTTCTAACACACAAAAGAGGTCATCCAGACATCACGGGAGTCCAAACGTTAGACACGCACCATAAAGTAGCCGCTTATGCAGATGATCTCTTGTTTTTTTTGTAGCACACCCAGAGGTGTCCCTCCCCAATCTGCTTCAGGCATTCCAGACCTTCTGGAAACTATCAGGCCTTAAGATTAAACTTTACGAAACCATAAATCCTGAACCTAGATATCCCCACACAGAGGGCGGAGCGCCTCCGCCAGAACTACCCCTTCCAATGGGCCCAGGGTAAAATACGATACCTGGGCACCTGGCTGACAGTCAGGGAATCAGATTTCTACACAACTAATTTCTCCCCATTACTATCCAAATTCCAAACAGAAATGAGGGAATGGGTCCTTCCACACATATCCTGGCTGGGCAGGATACAAGTTGTAAAGATGAATTTCCTGCCCAGGTTACTCTTCCTCTTTCAGGCCCTACCTATTATCCTGCCACACTCCTTCACTTCCATTCGACGGGCACTAGGGGAATTCATATGGGACGGGAGGAGACCCAGACTGAAGTACAACCTGCTCACACAACCCAAGGACCGGAGCGGCCTAGCCTTACCGGACTTCACGCTCTACTATAGGGCATACTACAGCACATACTGGAGTGGTCCAAATCAGGGGTCACTAAGCTTTGGAAAACCGCGGAAGAGGCAAGGGCAGGCGTTCCGGCCGAACTCCTCCCGTGGCTCCCCAGCCGCGAAGGGGGAACGGAGAAACACTACTCGGTATACACCAGAGCGACATTGCGGGTTTGGCGCAGTAACACAGGGAGACACGCACTAACGACACACCTGTCGCCGCTTCTCCCTCTCACTCATAACATAGACTTCCCACCAGGCCTGGAGCCGGGGGCGCTGGGGACACTGGTCAGGGACCCGATACCTCGGCTGCGACACGTGTGCACTAAGCAGGGACTAAGATTGGGCGGATATAAGCAAAGACTCAGACCAATCCTTCCTAACTCGATTTAAATATGAACAACTAGGTAGCTTTGTAAGGACCCTCCCACGGGGAGCGAAACTAGGTAGAGATCTCACAGACTTTGAAACCCTGTGCGCAGATCCCAATCCACTGCCACACTGTGTCTCGTTCCTATACTCTACAC
Source organism: Pelobates fuscus (assembly GCF_036172605.1). Classification (NCBI taxonomy): domain Eukaryota; kingdom Metazoa; phylum Chordata; class Amphibia; order Anura; family Pelobatidae; genus Pelobates; species Pelobates fuscus. The sequence goes on from NC_086321.1 coordinate 133,104,480, forward strand.
TACAGCTACACACCCCAACGGCACCCCCGACATTCATGGGAAAATGGGAGGACGCCCTTCACCAGACTTTTAGTGAGGCGGAATGGGATAAGATATGTCACATCACCCACCACTGTTCAGTCTTCAGCAAGAGCCAAGAGACGGCATATAAATTACTATCACAATGGTACCGCACACCTGACACGATACACCACATATCCACGCACGGATCCCGGTCCTGCTGGAGATGTGACAAGGTGCTTGGCACACCCCTGCACATATGGTGGGAGTGCTAACTCATAAAACCCTACTGGCATACACAAAATACTCAGATTCACTCTCAGTCCACCGCCATTGGAACCGGCAGCCATGCTACTGCACCATACAAAAACCCCCATCACTAGTTACAAAAAATCCCTTACAATCCGAATCCTCAATGTAGCAAAGCAGACTATTCCCCAATACTGGAAGAAGAGGGAGACCCCACCGCTGCAAAGGTGGTTCGACCAAATGGAAGAATTGAGGGCCATAGAGGAACTCACTATGCTGACGGCAGGACCGCAGCAACAGACGTATCTAGACATATGGACACATTGGATACGGACGACGACCCAACCCGACTTCCTGACACTCCTACGCGGCCGCACACCTTAAGACGCCCGACTGCCAGACAAATTGACAGGCAACACACCCTCATCCTTCTTCCTCCCCGTCTGTACCTGAACTTACCCCCCAACTTTCCCTATATAGGCCACCCGAGGAGAAGGGCACACTGAAAAGGGAGGACAATGTTTCTGACTTAAGGCGAAGGAGCTGACACTGGCGGACATGTTAACACATCTCGTTGCCCCAGAGGGGCCAGAGGGCGAAACCTTGGGCTCAGACGACTCACAGAGATCCAAAAGGACAAGACTAGCATACAGTGAAGGGCAACAACTACCTATTCTGGTATGACAAAGCCACTTAGAATTCCTGAGTCAGACTGAAAGAGACAAACCCCAGGGCTCACAGACCAGAGACCAAAGAGGTGCACAGGACGAGAGAGTATTGGACCCACACCCTGGGAGGGAGGGCGAACACAGAACCTACCCGACGGGTGGGGACGGTGGCCTGACATGTACAAAGCGGGGGCGACATGACTCTCTGAATAAGGGTAGTCACATCCCACAAAGTAAATGGTAATAGTTGGGGGTGGGACCTGGCCCCCACCCACAGGCACTATCGTAGGGAAAAGAGAGAATCGGTCCTGCGAGCCCGACACTACATCTCTATAAAAGGTCAAGGAGTGGCCTGCGTGCCACCGTTGCATCGGCATATGTTGATTGTCTCATCCTTCTCCCCCTCCCCCCCCCCCCCCCCCTTCCCAAACTGCCAGGGACCTGCGAGTCCCCATTGTAGCTAACTGTACAAGACGGCGCAGACACAGTTATCGGTTCTCTGTTTGTTTTTAGCATCTCATGTTTCATGGGACCTGCGAGTCCACAACAAAGTTTTATATGAATGCTTAAGAAACACAATTGCGATTGAAAAGTTTCAATAAAGAAAATATTTAAAAAAAAAAAAAGTTACTCTGTAACATTTGGAGTCATTGCACATTTTGAGAGTACCTCTAAAGCACCACCATCCTTCTAATGGAACCTTCCTCATCTTCTGGTACAACACAAAGATCTATGGACGCTTCTGCAAGACAGTAGGATCCTATATAGATATAACTGGGAGAAGAAAAAGGAGCTTTTTCCTATGGCTGCGGACAACTGACAAGTTAAGGATAGAAGCTCAACCTTTCCCCCCTCCCCATCTGGGCTTTGTTCGCCATCCAAAAAAAAATAAAACAAAATAAAAACAAACATCATTCACAGCCTAAAAACTATTCATATAAATCAGTACAAGTAATCTTTAGTGTATCCCTTAAAATCTCTACAAGGTATTGCATGAAGATTGACTTTTTCATTACTTAGAATATTTTTATTTTTACACTTTGAAATCTAAAGAAAACAAACCTTACCCCTCTCCCTGTTGTACAGTTACAGTTTGTAAATAGGCAAAGCTATATTCTTCTAAATCCTAAAAGTGTACAATCACTCATAAGCTCTACGAACACCATAAATATCTGTATACACTTGTAATGGTTGTACTCTGGTTTAAATATATAAAGCAAAAAGATTGGAGAGTTCTCTGCTGAATGTTGCATGACGAGTTCAGATCTATAACACACAACCTTTCAAGTCTTCATTGAACAATAGTCAATAGTCATATTCAGCCCCACCAGCTACATGTCACTCAATTCGGAGCTGTACCATGTGCTTATAGAACGTTACAGTGCATATATAACCCCTCCCCCAACACCTCATCCACCCTCCCCCCCCCAAAAAAAAAAAATAATAATAATAATAATAATAATAATAATACATACAAATTTATTTATTTTTAGAGGTTTTTTACCCCCTCTATTTAATTACTTTTATTTCAAAGAAGTTCACCTTCTGCAAAAAGGGCCAGGTACATTAAATATGTACACACCATGGAATCCAGTCCACAGGTAGTCATCCAAAAAAGGATTAGCACTTGGCATAACGCAACAAGAGGTTTCGATGAAGAATAAGTACAGTGAAAGGCTTATAGGGTTTCTCAGCATTAATAGTTAGAGGTACCACACTATTCTAGAGGACAAACTATATACAATGTGGGAATGGGAAGGAGGGTAGAGATAAGAAAAGCTCCAAGGAATTGACACATTCTATCAAACTTGAAGATGGTGTATCCTGGTCTTAACACAACTTTTTATAAGAGATGTATGCATGCGCAGACAACCCATGCAGTCACAACTGACATGCTCACACAGTTTCACTGATTGACAAATGCAAAACAAACAAAGCAAACACATGATCAAATTAATATAAAGACACCCATCAGATCAGTTTCATTTGCACAAACATGACCCCTTCTTCTGCAAGCAGGTCACCTGATGGGTTGACCATCTTCTGTACAAGACTGCAAGAATAGGTTTCCTACCAATAGGTGTCCATCTTTGGAGGGGGAAAGAGGAAGTAGTAAAGAAAGAAGTTTGGAGTACAAAGGTGCAAGAGGATTTTGCAACATGAAATGTTGTCCATGCAAAAGATAAATCCAACATGTATCAAACAGTGGCATGCCTTGTAAATTATTTTAATGTTAATTTAAAAAAAAAAAAAAAAAAGGCATAAAATCTGTAAAAGTGTAACATGTAACATTCGTCAAACTGAATAAAATGAAGATCATTTGATTGCTGACTCATTGAAGTGTGAAATGCTTACAAGGCATCTTCAAGACATTGAAGTTTATTCACACGAAATCAGCTATTTTTGCAACGATTTTTAATTTACAATAATTATGTGTTTAGTGAATACTTCCTACAAATGGTTTGACTCGACTCTCTGGATAGAAAAATCCGTTGCTCACGAGAAAAATCCAAAGGAACTTCCCATAACCTTAGCAATTAGTGAGAAAAATATCACCACAATGCAATGTGACAATTTAAATCAGTCTTAAACTACCAACTGCCCGGGATTTTTATACTGCACAAGAGTGACCCTTGTAAAAAAGGCTTGAACGGTATTGCAAGTCTACAGCAACTCAAAAGAGGTTATTGGCCACAAAGCTAAGCAACCACAGATTTAAAAAAAAGGTTGTGTTAAGAAATCCAAATATTAAGCTGGGACATAATTCGATGTGACATGTAAACGCCAAGGAACACAGAATGTAGGTCACAACGTCTATACTAGTCTTCAGCAGGACTAGGCCATGCCACACTTTTGAAGATTCATTTCAGTTATGAAACAAGATTTCCAAACACAAACAGAATAACAAATATCCTGAATGTGCTGCAACATGCAGCAATGGAAAGTGCCTCAGGTAATATTAACATGAACCCACGTACACTGGTCAATATGAAACAGATTACATATATACAGCTCACTGTGGTCCTGTACCCTGCCTGCAGGGCTTAATTACAATGAAAATTCATGGGAACAGCATTGTCAGACTGCCTGGCTGGAGATATAGATATAGATAGATATCTCTATCATGTCTTGGTACTGCAGTAAGAGTAAATGGTACATGTACCTAAGAATTTTTTATTTATTTTTTAATTATTAAAAAATGGACTGACAAGGCAGAGCAAAAAAGAGACTTCACAGGTGATCCTTCTGCTCTCCAGACATAGCAACTTCTGTAGAGCTTTATCTAGAAACATCATAATCTGCCTACCAATCCTCCTTAAATCTGTCACTAATGCAAATATCCTCTTCAACCGCCAACATCAACATGCCTCTGGAATTGCATTACACAAATTGTAGAATTTTGGATACAACTTAATTACATTGGCTCCCACATATTGTAGCTCTCCTTCCAAGTTAAAAAAAAAAAAAAAAGAGGACTGGAAACTAGTGCTATATGGCAGATAGAAGACCCTTTTCTGGTTTAGAGATTTGTCTAGCTTTCTAGGACTTACAATACTTCCTTCCACAATCCATATAGAAGAGTGAAGCCCAATTCACTGCATTTCACTCCGTAGCATGGTTCTTTGCTGTCACTGCACCCCCCCCCAACCCACTTTCTAGTTTCAGAATGCAATGTCAGTTATTTATCATTCTATTTAAAATAGTTGTTTCAGACATTAACTTTGTTTGTACCTTAAACAGAGTGTTTATGTTGCTTAACTATTCCATTGACACATATATATCTAAAAAAACATGGCTTTTTAGCTGAGCCAAGAATTTCATGTTTATAATGAGCCTAAAGACTAAAATCGTGGTCAGTCTGTTGCTAATCATTTTATAACATAACAAGCTCTAGAATAAAGCACAGTTTAGCATCCAAAGTATTAAAAGACCACTATAGGCACCCAGACCACTTCAGCTCAATGAAGTGGCCTGGGTGCCACGTCCCTCTAGTTTTAACTCTGCAGCTGAAAACATTGCAATTTTTAGAGAAACTGCTATGTTTCACTGATGGTTAATCCAGCTTCTAGTGGCTGACAGCCGCTAGAATCACCTCTCACTGAAAATCACAGTGAGAAGACACTGGACGTCCATAGGAAAGCATTGAGTAATGCTTTCCTATGGACTGTTTGAATGCGCGCTCGGATCTGACGTCGGCAGGGGGAGGAGTGGTCACCAGCACCAAGGAAGCACGGCGCTGGAGAAAGGCAAGTGGCTGAAGGGGTTTTAACCCCTTCAGCCCAGCAGGAGGGGATCCCTGAGGGTGGGGGACACTTAATGACCCTAGAGTGCCAGGAAAACACGTACTGAAGATTACAGGTTAATTAACAAATGAGTGTTCGCTACAATCCATGAGAATTCCCAACAACCTTTGGTGCTGCCCCCCACCTCCCCGCCATCAAGAGTGCTTGGCCTTGTCTGTGAGACTATATATTTTTTAAGTGTGTGCACTGTTGTGCAAACAATTATATAAATACTGCACAAACGTGGATTGTTTCCTTAACAGAGCACATTGAAGGAATGCAAGACTTTCTGTACTTATTTCCACTTGAATTATATTGTAGTGTTCCATTTATGAACAGGAGTTAAGTAAAATTGGATATAGAGCTAGACAAGCAAGCGTCCGTTGTTATTACTTCACTTTATTTACATCCTGTGCATAGATTCAACCAATTTGACAGTCATAATACTGCATTGTCAAGAACACTAATAAAATAGCCACTGAAAAAATTATAAATAAAACACAAGCGAATGGCATAAGTTTAAATAAATAGTTAGAATCAAAGTTTTCCTTTCTGTTCGGATAAAAAAAAAAAATTTATATTATATATACAGACACACACACACACACACACACACACACACCTCAAGTCAATTCTCTACAGAATTCACCACTAAAGTACAAAAGTGTTTACTGAGGATTCTACACACAATCTTTATACCCCACTCCCCTCCCAACTCAAAATGTCATGCTGTCAGATGACTAGTTTCAAAACCAGTTTAAAATCCATGAGTTATCAGAATAGTCACACATGAGGTTGAAGAACACATGTTCAGAGGGAAGCCAAAAATATTTCCCCTACATTATATAGAACCCATCCTTGTGACAAGAAGGCATGCCATATTCACAAACAGAATAAAGTCAGAACATTAAGGGGAGCAATCTCATGATAAAAGGGAGGGGAAGAAAAAAGAAAAAGGGGGAAGCACTTCTTTACTTTCATACAAAATGTGAGGGATAGATGCACCAATCCACCCAGTATACCCGTTCATACATGTGGCAGTAGAATTCCACCAAGAAGTCAATGTCATGTGTACAACACAGGCCTTTAACCCCTGAAGTACCAATGCCATTCCATTGAGTTATTTAAACAATGTCCTAAAGTGGCTCTGTCAGCAACTGCAATGTGCTCTATAAAGCTTGTGGAATCCCTTCAGTCGTCATTATTAACTTGCTAGGAACCTCTATTTTGTTAGGAGATTGTAGGCCATTATAAGACCCCCAAGGGGTTAAACAAACATTCAGGTATTCCATTAACACATAGAGGGCCCTCCCTCTGCATGGTCCTCTGTGCAGTCTGAGATAGGTAAGGTTGCAACAAATCATATTGTATAGATATTTTTCAGGGTCTTAAACAGCTGTTCCTTTACTTAATAGGTTTAGTCAGCAATGGAGGGAAAATATATATTTTGTTAATATTGAAAGAGGGTGAATGACACCAATATATATTAAACACACATTTTTTTAAAAAAAAAAAATGCATGGGTTTTTGTTTTTCCCCTACTTAATGCTTTCATAGAGTTGGTTTGAACAAGTTACCAGACTTTAATAAGCATATGCTTTGACACATTTAGAATTTCTATAGAGAATGAAAGTTCTTGTATCTCCACGATGAGATAACCAATAGCAATCTATGAATGATGAGTCATGTGCAGAGGGGGTGGAAGGAGTTAAATGGAAAATTACAACAAGGTGTGAAAAAATTAAAGCCGCCTATTAAAACCTCTAAGAAAATTCACTGCTCTTCCAAAACAAACCAGTTTTCATGATTATGCAAAGATGACTGACGCTGTATCTCACCACTATGGTGTGATCGCCCAGAGGGATGTTTCATTTGTACACTGTATTCATGTCATTCATATTCAACCAGCCACTACGTTATGCACAAAGCTAAAATCCCTGCTGAACACATTGTTGCAACATGGTGTCCTTGGCAGATTACTTGTTTGCCAAACTTATCATTTCTGTTTGTTCTAAAGTAGCCTAACCTCCATGAGAGCATCAGTCCCACAAACAAAACAACCATTCCCTAAAAAATAATTAGTGGGACATCAATACCATTGAAGCCAGTCTGTTACATATAGTTTGGAGAGGTCTCCACCACTCCTTTGAGAAGTGTGTCACCATTTTTAGTACAATAGCAAAACAGGTTTACACACACACTGCAATCTATGAGAAACTGCATAAATGTATCACCTGAGCAGATCCCTTACCTGGTATTAAAAAGAAGGATGTGAAGTGAAGAAAATAAATACATTTAAAAAACGACCATTTGATTTACAAACACTCAGAACATTCTTCACATACCTAGCACTGAATCAGTAAGTAGATTGTACAGCTGTAAATTTCAACCTACAAATTAAATATATGAATAAAGTGACACAGAAAGTGTTGGTTCTTCTCCAACAATAGTAAAGGACCACTAAAGTCACCTAGGCACTTTCATGTCCTTGGTGCAGGACAGTGGTTTGGTCTTTAACTCTGCAGTGTTTACATTGCAAAGATAAATTCACCTCTAATGACTGTCAGGATGACAGCCACAAGAGGCTCTTCTGCAGCACCGAACGTCCAAATCCCAGTTGTGTGGCAGGGAAGTCCCCATAGGAACGCACTAATTCACACACAAACACACACACATGCACATCATGTTTTAAATGCTGCTCTGTGAGGAGCACTGGATTGGACCAACAATGAGAGGAAGAGGTGGTAAGCAGTGTTGGATCAAGGTAAATATAACAGAACTAACATTTCTTAATTTTTTTACTCCACACATGGGGGAATTAAAACACAAAGACATGGACACCAAAGCATTAGTGATACAGGTTTGTATCCTTTATGCCTTAATTATTTATAATAAAAAAATAATCCAGTTTATAAATGCTACATACCAAAGTGTTACACTTTTTAGATTGTACCCTAGGCTATAGCATGGCAAAGAGCTAAACGTCCACAAAAACATAGTGCATCTGTCAGTTGCAATTTCACTAGTCCCAAACTCAGACTCTGCATTTAAAGACAATCTGGTGCCAACCTATTTTGGAGCATGCTAGAGATAGCCCAATACTGAAGTATGCCTGCCATGGCAAAGATTTCAGGTCACACAGCAATATATAGAACACTTATTGTGACCCAATGTCTTGCTTGCCTCTTTAGGGAGATGGGAAACTAAATACAGTTGCTAAGGTCTCTCCAATTTAAGCAGAGGAGCACAACTGGTTGTAACATACCACTAGTAGACATTCTGACCTAACGGAGCTGCTAAAGCAGCCGCAAATATCAACATAATAATACTATGTTGAAAGAGTCTTACTTACCAGTACAGCCTATCACTTCTTCTGAAGACAGGATAGCACTAGAATTAAAAGGAACACTAACAATAAGAATACAAAATGTTAGAAACCCGGGCCCCGGCTGCTGCGGGTCCTACCCTACCACACACCTTCACAACGGCAGTAACAACACATACATGCCTTCAAACAGGAACAACGTAAGGGACCTGAGAGTCCGACGATATTGTGGGCCTGCGAACCCACATGACTGAGATACTGATACGAAAATATACAATTGCTAAGTGTTCTACACACACCTATAAAGCAAGTCTTATTGTTTTTTTACATCGGAAAGCAATCGCAAAATTGTACGCAGTAAGGGACCTGCGAGTCCTCAAAACCTAGGGGCGCATGTGCCCATGAAGTTCCATGACTTCATGTAACTAATGCTATCATTATCACAAGCTACAACTGGGACCTGCGAGTCCCGCTATATCACCTTTGCACGTTGAAACTATATGAAAATATCGTTGAAAACCTAATAAAAATTATATTTACAAAAAAAAAAAAAATACAAAATGTGTATTCCTAATGCTGTAGTGCCCTAATCACTGTTTAGGTGACCTGGCCCTGCTGCCAGGGTAAAAAAAAAAAAAAAGTGAGTTTGCTTATCTTTTCTTCCTCGCAACACTGGACTCCAGCGTACAGCTCTACCTCTTTGGCATAGATCATCAAGATCCATGATTTCACCCAATCCAATGCTTTCCCATAGGAAAGCATTGGGAGCCTGGTGCACATGCACAGCAAAATGCCTCTATGAGACCAACTGACTGAGGCACCTGTATTAAGGGTCAGTATGATAGTCAATAGACTGAGGCAGACTATCCTACGAATAAAAAAAAAGAAAATAATACATAGTGCCCTTCCTGCAGAATGGCAATGTTTTCAGCTGCATGGTAAAAACAGGGGGGGCATGGTACCTAGTCCACTTCATTAAGATAAAAGGAACACTATTGGCACCCAGACCACGTTAACATTTTATTTACCTTTGTAGATTGAAGCATTCAAAATGGCACTCTAAGCACAATGATACAACAGGTTGTAGTGGTTATGGTGCATTGTATCCTCTGGTTCTGTGGCATGGTAGGAGGTCAAACCATTTTCAAAATTCCTATTCAGTGGATAAGAGTCCAGAGGTAAATCCTGGATGGATCAGGTCGTTCAGATGTATATTGAATGTCAAGAGCATCCGCAATGCGACAGCTAATTTAGTGTTAGTGGAACTGGAGCTAGAGGTTTCCTTCCTACCTCTTCCAAAAATCACAGACCTGTGACCATGATGCAAGGGACATTGTGCCCTGCAGAAGGCAGTGTGATCCCAACTCATGTCTGGGGGTTATTCAGGCGGTGTCTGAATGACCCACAAACGGAGTACAGCAGAAGGAAAGTATGGTTGTGCCAATTTACAGTTCTTATAGAGTAATAGTATTGTCTGCAGCTATTAAACTTTTTGTCCAATAGATGGCACTAGAAGATTAAAATGATTGGTAAGTTATAGAACAGACTATGGGGTTAATGCACTGAACTCCACACTGTAGTGAACTAGAATCCAAATTGACAAATTTCTACTTTGTAGAAGATTTTGCGTTGTCCATTTGAGGTCTACCCAATAGACCTATATGTTTCATATATAGAGTTCCACCAAATGCAGAGTTACCAGGTAATAGCAACAGGGGAGGGGGGGGTTTATACTGTTAAGAAATGGGTGGGGGTAAGTGGAATACCATGTTGGATTCCTCCTGGTGCGGTTAGCAAAAAAGTAAAAGAAGAAGAAGAAGAAGTGAAATGCGTATAGCATAGTCCATTGTCAACTTCTCTCCCTTGCCTATTTATTTCTATTGGCATTATATTTGAAAATATTTGTAACGTTTTAGGATTGGAGAGCTTTTATTAGTTCTCGTGTGCCAAGTGTCAGTTGATTGCTCTCAGCCAACGACCAAAGCTCTGCACCAACAGAGTGGGTGGCCCAATAGGACACCAAAACCAGGACAGTGGACTTTAGTGGCAATGTTACTTTGAGTGTTCCTTTAAAGAATAGCTACAAAGTCTGCATAAGACATACGAAGATAGGGAGCAGAAAGTGTGTGTGTGTGTGTGTGTGTGGGGGGGGTTAAAAATCACTATTTAATAGCTATACCACAATTAATACATGCATGTAGGCCCTCCCCCATTTCCCCTGGAAGAGACAGTTTTGAGAAGGCTCTGAATCTGAACTCAGTGCGAGCAGCTGAAAGATACAGCACATCTGAAACTTCTGTAAGCCCAGGGAAGCCAACAGAGGGAGGAGGCGATCCTCCCTGGCTTTCTGACTGACAGGGAGGGGTATCATAATTTAATTATAAAAGAACCGACTTCTCATAGAAATAACCTAAATTAAAATTGGATATTGCTCACCCAAAAAAACACCAAATCATCCTGAAGTGCTTTATGGATGTGGAGGGAATCTACAAGACAAATACACAGGCCAGTTTATGCCAAAAATATAAATAAAAAGGGTTTTTGCATAAATGACCCACATTCACTTTAGAATATTACATGGTTACAATAAAATCTGTTTCAACGAACATTACTGCACAAGGAATATAAACTGGTTTTCCTGAAGTTATATAGGGTTGTCCTCTGCATATAGTTTAAGGTTACCCACCAATCTAAATACGACATGGATAAAAGCATTTTCCCTTACCCCTCCCATGACATCACACCACCCCAGTGGAAGTGCCTGACAGTCACAAAATGTGGATTTAACCCCTTAAGGACCAAACTTCTGGAGTAAAAGGGAATCATGACATGTCACGTGTCCTTAAGGGGTTAAAAGTGGACTTTGCAAAATTTAAATCACCGCTGTGGATCCAGTGGCCAGAGGGGTCAGGGAAAGGGAAATCTTTACCTGAACCTGTCCCTCACAGGCACCGCCATCTTCTCTTGTCGGGTCCACTGCTGAACTCTCGGGTATGTGCAAGACTACAGCACTGTGGTCTACGGAGGACCCTGTGAGATCCTTCCTAGACAGAGCCAATTACCTGCAGCCATCACTGGCTGGGGGGGGGGGGGATGAATTGACACTTCTTGATGGTGGTAGCTCATTGCCTAGTGTTAAGAAGGGTGAGGTGGAGGAAAAATACTGAGAGAAAGTTGTCCCTTCTTTATCTCAGTATATCGCTTGACTGGGTTGGAATTTCAGTGAGATCCCAACACAGTCAATATGAGTATTTTATAAAAAAGTTATCTTTATGAAATACTTATTTTTAAAGGGTGTGGTAGGGAGGGGTGTGACACTGCTGCTTTAACCTTGCAATGTAGGCATTGCCGTATCTTCTAAATGGAAGTGCTTTAAATTATAAAGATTAAAACAAAAAAAATACCTCCCAACATTTCACAAGTGACGATGTTTTTTGGGTGTGGCCAGGCAGAGCTGTTCTGAGAACTTTTAGGTGACTTACTAAAATGTAATTTAGAACAAGAACAATGTATCACATTTACCCAGACTGGTTTCCGATGTATATTATTTAAACAGACAAGTTTTATTAACCATTTGAGTGTCAGAACTGAACCCAAAGCACTAAAATTCTGTTTTGCCACAATAGCACAAGCAATTTATGGGATACCATTGTTCTACCAGAGCATCTAGACTGATAGCACTGGGAGGATGTGGCATCATACAATTTGCTCCTAGTGCCATCAACCATGATACATCAGTAAGAAGGAGCTGGAAAAGTTGTTACATGATGCATTCATAGGCAGCTGCTCCTTTGTAGCCAATATGTGCTGGTTAGGGAACAGAATTTAATCTTTATTTAAACTGATAGCTAGCCTTTGAAGCTATTTTTATACAAAGTGCTTAGCTAGATAGTTCATGAGTTTACAAATCTAAAGCAGGCTTCCCCAAACTCTGGCCCTCCAGATGTTGCTGAACTACAACTCCCACGATTCTATGAATGAAATAGATAGGCTGAGAATCATGGGAGTTGTAGTTCAGCAACATCTGGAGGGCCGGAGTTTGGGGAAGCTTGCTCTAAAGGATACAATAGGGATTTGAGACGAGGATGCAGGGGGAATTTGGAAGTGATGGCTAAAAGTAGTTAGAGAGTTGCTGCTATTTGTAATATGTAAAGGGAATGTTGGCTGACAAGCTCTCACCAAGTCCCATTTCCACCCAAAGAAGGCCAAAAAGGTTATCTGGACCTGCTGGCATTTTGGTTTGGATTGCTTTGTGGGTGGGACCAGTCAGGTACGGAAAAGAAAAAAAATATATATATATACATACATACATCTTTGGAACCTGAGCATGAAATATCCAAAGGACAAGTGAATAGAGATTTTGGCCATTCTCTGTTCAGGTTCCAGTTTACATGCCCCCATGGTCTTCACAATCACCAAATCATTTACCATAAATAATATTAACTTGCCTTGTGCTGCTGGAAATGTTTTAATAAGTGCAGATTTATTCTGGATTCACTAAAATCAGAGTGGATTTTTAATTCTGGTATACTATTTTAGAAAGAATGACTACCTCACGAAACAATGTATCCTCACGTTACACTAGATAGGAGAGCTGTACTTTATCTTGGTGGTCCCAGGAAAACTGTACTGTTTGTCTTTAGGATAGAATGCTAATGAAATCCTGTGGCATGAGTTAGCCGTGTGTCGCTTAGTGCACTAAATCATACAAGTACCAATGTATTCTTAATTGACTTGGAATATAGATTATATGGCTACAACCTCCATCAGGAACAGGATCTTAGGCTATCACCATCACGCACCATTTAGGAATACGGTGTTAAAATAATGAAGTGTACTTTTATTATGCGACATTTATGGATGTCAGAGGACACAAAAAAAAGTTAACTTAAAATTATGTTGTACCTGTTACAGTTACCAAAATGCTTCAAAAGAATAAATTTAATAAAAAAAAACAAACAGGACATAAGCAGGTAAAATATTGGAAAGATGACCACCACTTAGAAAGATATCGATTTAAAAAAAAATAAAATAAAAATAATTTAAACAAAAATATTTCTCTACTAAATATCTGAAAGAGCAAAATGAAGAAAATTGCTTTTCTTAATATCGCTCTTTCAGCGAATAGCTTCCTAATTTGGTATCTTAAAGTGGGATTGTCATATTTAAGAATACCCAGTTAGGGCACTGTGTGCCACCATATCTCCCATACTTGGCAAATGGTAGAAAAATCAAATATACACAAAAACAGCTGGAATAATAGTAGACTGTCTTTTCTCCACAATTTTGCAACTTTGGTTGAAAACGTGAAATTCCCTTCACATGCCAGTTTAGTGAATAGCCCGGAGTCTTAAGGTTTACCGCCACATCAGCTCTGGGCAGAAAACGTTATATATGTGTGCTCATGCTAGGACATGCTTGCCTGTGCATTCTTTTAAATGAGATTTCAGTGATTTTCTTAAAATGTCCATAGTTTCAGGACAAGTCCTGGGCAGATGAAAAGCACAGTCCACTACCATGTTCCCTTATTGGTGTGGACTCTGTTCTAGGTTTGCTACTGAATTGTAGTTTATTCTAGTTAGAGTAAAGAGATACCGTACATAATGACAGGAGGTGAATATTTTACTTAACTTTCTTTACTGCACCTCCACAGGACTGTGGACACCAACTCAAGTGTTTCAGAGCTCAACACAAGTGTATTTAGCTAGTGTGTCAACAGAGCAGTTAGATAAAGTAAGACACAGCCCATACAAACAGAGCCAAAAAAGTGGGGGTGATAGAATAGCTGGAACATATACATATTCCCTCAATTTAAAATCCTACAAACAGTTTGATAAATCTGTCATAATGCCTTTATTAACTTGCGGTTTAGAGCATTAGGCTAGAAAATGGTTTCATAAGAGTCTCTCAAAAGGAATGATAGACACTGTATATTGAGGCACTGAATGTTAGCACGTATTAAGAGCACACAGAGCAGATATTTATAAATTTATAGTCATCAGACACGCGAGCAATAAATGCAAAGCTGACTCTGCATATATGAAGAGACAGATAAGGTGCATGAGTGAACTCCAAAAGTATGACTGAAAGATTTACAGGGATTAAGACTTCATAGAAACAGATACTATAAAGAAGGGGGGGGGGGCCGGGGATTCAAAACAGTAAGCATCGTATAAACAAACGTTCGTTTTAGACATTCACTGGGAATATCAGATTATAAGATAGAGACATTTTGTAAAGCACTCTGGATATGAAAGGTCTGACAGTCCTCGAAGGCTCACATAACATGAGGTAAAGACTACGTTTCATAATAAATAAAAAAAAATGATTAAGCATGACCATTGTAAATTAACCAGGTGTCCCCCAATATGGTCTCTAATAGGATCAGGGTTAATCTGGTGGGTGCCTGGAGAAAGCAGCGCAGTATCTAATCCGGGGTAAATTCAGGACAAGGCATGCATTTCACCCACCAGCAGTCAGAGCGCGGAATCTCTAGCGCCCTCCAGCCATTACTCACAGCTCGCCAGACCCATGGGATGCACAGGACATCCGACAGCTAACTTTGTTTTCCAGAGTTCCATTGGAACGTTAAGTAACCAACCACGTTCTCTGAATGCAACGTCTGGGACGCGTTATGCATTATTGCTGGGTTCTTACCTTTTCCACTTGCTGGTCCATTATCACAGGCACTAAAAACACCAGCAAAGTCCCGAAAGCAACAAGTAGGAAGCCGATGACCCCCAGGATTATGGATTTCTTATTGCTAGTCTTTGCCATGGCTCGTGGTGTACGTGTGGGCAGGGCAGGGGGGATGTAAACAGAGGGGCAGCTGTGCGTGCTGCTAGCTGTCTGGTATGCTGCCGCCCGCTTGGATGTGCTCTGCCAGCTCAGGAGACATCATCTGGCGGAGTTTTATTATAAGGGGCAGGTAAGGGACCGCCCAAAGCCATGCTTAGTCTCTCCCATGACATGCTAGCAGCGCTCACCCCACTAGGGAGGCCTGCCTCACTCCAATGGTGTCTGTCTATGTACAAGCCCCACCTGGAGGCGGTGGTTGGGAAGTCCTTCCCTGACAGTGCTGTGGTTGTTGTTATTGCTGCTGACTCTGATGGGTAACGTAGTCCGGGCATGCATTGAGTAACGTAGCGGGTCATCATTACACAAGTGGGGCATCATGTAATCAGATTGCAAGAGCTGCTCAGTACGGAAACGTGCTGGGATAATGCAAGCATGAGCTGCGGTGGAAGCAGCAATGAGCAGTGAGTGCTACTGTGCATACTCATATTTGAACGGCAGATGGCGATGTTTTCACTTCGTTTCGTAAGCGATTTATGCAACAAGCTAATCTTTTTAAATACTATCAGCACTAATAATGCATATCTTGGAATCTAACAGGTCAAAGGACAGGTAAATATGTACATTATAAAGGATCCTGGTGTCATAGGAAAAGTACATTTTGACACTTTGCATTTTCTTTTACCCAATATGCATAAACGAACCTGCATTCAGCTGAGATTACACTTTTAAAGGAACTCAATTTTATCACTCATTTTTAACAATGAAAGAAAAATGTCTAGGGGAAAATATATACTATAAATGAGTCTGTGATGTTACCATGACTCTTTGATTTCAATGAGGATATTAAGTGTATAGATAGACAGCAGAGTAAAAGTATAGTTTTATTACAAAGTAAATATCATATAAAACAGCATAACTATCTAACAGCTACACACACATAAACCAAATCCGCTATTATGGGCCAACAAAGAATTAGAGTAGCAAGTATCAATTTAAAAATCCTGTTCTACTGGCACTATAGCCTCCCCCATTGTCAAGGCATCCCCCCCCTCCCCCCCATACACTCCTCCCCCCCACTCCCTCCCCGAAGGGGTTAAAACTACTTCTGTCACTTACCGTAGATGTCCCTCGGCGCTAACTCGGGTCTGCTCTCTCTCTTCCCCCACTGACGTCAGCAAGGGAGACCTAAAGCGCATGGACGGCAAAGGCTGCGCTCGCATAAGGATTTCCCTATAGGAAAGGATTATTTAAAGCTTTCCTATGGGGATTCCGGTGATACTAGAAGTCCTCATGCATAGCGTGAGGTCGTCCAGTGTCAGGTGACCAAAAGTCACCTAACGATCTGGAGGTACCTCTAGTAGCTGTCTGGTAGACAGCCACTAGAGGTGGAGTTAACCCATAAAGGTAATTATTGCAGTTTATTAAAAAAAAAGGTCAATAATAAGTTTTGCAGGGTTAAGGGTGCTGGGACACTGCACCTAGACCACTTCAATGAGCTGAAGTGGTCTGAGTGCCTTTAGTGTCCCTTTAATTTGGTCCAAAACATCAAAAAAAAATTGACCAAACATCTAAAATATAAAAGCAAACTTCTCTTGCAATCCATAATTAAAGGGACACTATATTCACCAGAACATCTACAGCTTATTGTATTTGTTCTGGTGAGTATAATCTTTCCCTGCAGGCTTTTTGCAGTATGCACTGTCTTTTCAGGGA
This sequence comes from Pelobates fuscus, assembly GCF_036172605.1. NCBI lineage: Eukaryota > Metazoa > Chordata > Amphibia > Anura > Pelobatidae > Pelobates > Pelobates fuscus. The sequence goes on from NC_086321.1 coordinate 133,121,516, forward strand.
AAAAGCAGTCTTTACAGTACAGCCTAGGGATACCTCCACTGGCCACTCCTCAGATTGCTGCTAGAGGTGCTTCATGGGGCAATGCTGCACACTGTGCACTTATGCCATTCAGTGTCTCCTCCCTCTGCATCCAGACACTGAACTGTTTTTGACTCGTGCTGCCCCTGATCTGCCTCCTTGACAAGCTCAGCCAATCCAAAGTATTCATATGGCTTATATCACCACTTCTCATGTTGTCAGACAAGCAGGCAGAGCCAGCACCAGCAGACTGAAATAAAGGTATGATTATTCTACAGCACAGCTGTTTTAATTAACATTTATTATTAAAGCATAGAATAAAGATGCATTGATTTATTTCTGATGGTGAAAAAATAGTTTTTAATATGCACATTAGACCAAAATCTAAAATGCTAATCAGAAGGTTACTTAAAAAAAAAATGGATGACATTTCTTTCCTCTGCAGTTTAAATAAAAAACAAGTAAATGGTAAACTTTTAAAATAAATAGTGTGGGTCCAATGGATAAAAGGACTGATGACAGTAATAAATACTCTTACCTAGGTATACTATTTTAATTAGAACATTCATACATTAACAAAATTGGCTGGATTTGAATTATTGATTGCAGTCTTTAGGTATTTCATCAGTAGGTTTCAGGATCTTCTCGTGAGCAAATCTTCTACATACACATCTCTTTATATCAAACCTACACCTGAGATCAGCAAAGCCTTTGCTGGATTTTATTCTCAGCCTTCTTGATTCCTCCTTCTAATGGCTTTTAAACCTTAAGCTCAGGTGCATCTAAATTCGGGACTTCGGAACTTGGGCAACTTTGGCACTTCAGCACTTTGACACTTCAGCACTTCGACCCTTTTGAACTTCGGCAACGTCGACACTTTGGCATTTCGACACTTTGGAATTTCGGGACTTCTCTTGCAGCCGCTTGGTAGATAACTCCCTAATTCCCACGGTATTAGGGAGTTATCTACCAAAAGGCTGATAGACCTAAATTGGTCTTTCAGCCAAATTTACTAATACTAAGTAAAAATTGCTTAGTATTAGTAAATTTTGCCCCTACTCGCCATACCGCGAGTAGGGGCATGTCTAGTAAACAGTGAGCAGCCTGTGGTTGCTCACTGTTTAATTTTAAAATAAATAAAGCATTCCGTCCTCCTGAGCCCCCACCCGTGACGCGCGAGTGGGGGCCCTAAAGTAAAATAATGGGGGGGACCTATTGTCCTCCCCTGAGCGGTGGGTGGGTGCCCTAAATAAAAATTGCGGGGGGACCTAAGGTCCTCCCACCTGGCCCCCACCCATGAGCGGTGGGTGGGGGCCCTAAATTCGAATAAGGGGGGGGGACCTAATGTCCTCCCCCTGACCCCCGCCCCTGAGCAGTAGGTGGGGGCCCTAAATAAAAATTGGGGGGGACCTAATGTCCTTCCCCCTGGCCCCCACCCCTGAGCGGTGGGTGGGGCCCCTAAAGTAGAATAAGAGGGGGGGACCTAATGTCCTCCCCCCTGGCCCCCACCCCTGAGCGGTGCGTGGGTGCCCTAAATTAGAATAGGGGGGGACCTAATGTCCTGCCCCCCACCCCTGAGCGGTGGGTGGGAGCCCTAAATAAAAATTTGGGGGGGACGTAATGTCCTCCCCCCTGGCCCCCACCCATGAGCGGTGGGTAGGGGTCCTAAATAAAAACTGTCCCCCACCCCTGATTAAGTAACCAATCAGAGTGTTATGAGTCAAATTACACAGCGTGGTAAAATTCCAAAGAACTTTCCCACGCTGTGTAAAATGACACAGAGCACTCTGATTTGTGGATTTCAAGCCAACCAATCAGAGTGCTGTGACAGGTAAATGTAGAGACTTACCTGTCAGTCTCTTCATTTACCTGTCAGAGCACTCTGATTGGATGGGTTAAACCCACCAATAAGAGTGCTCTGAGCCTAATTGCAGGGCGAGGCAAGGCTTTATAAGCCTTCCCCCGCCCTGCAGAGCTCAGTCTGCGCGGAGCTCTCCATGGGTGAAGATGGATTATTTTTTCTGCGCTCATTTTTTTTTAATATACAGTGTAACATTCTTCTTCCACTGGGTAAGTATATTAGTACTTAGGCAATACTGTGCTTCGGAACTTTGGCACTTCGACACTTCGGCAACTTCAGAACTTCGGCACTCCGACACTTCGGAAATTCGGTAATTTCGGGACTTCGGCATCTCATCTATTCGGACATTCGGAAGCACCCGAATTGCCCGAAATTCGCCCGAATTTGCATTCGGACCGAAACAAATTGCACATGTCTACCTCTAATACATATACCACCCCTTAATAAAAGAGGATTTGGGGAAAGTCTATCACCAATAGAGGTACTCTAGTAGAAATTGTAAGCACAACTTTCTTAATTAACCCCTTCAGGACCGGCCTGTTTTTGCGATGTTTGTACGTTAAGGACCAGAGCAGTTTAAACACTTTTGTGGTGTTTGTGTTTAGCTGTAATTTTCCGCTCTCTCATTTACGGTTCCCATACAAGTTATATATTGTTTTTTTCACGACAAGAAGGGCTTTCTTTACATACCAGTATTTATATTATGTCATATATTGTATTTAAAAAAAATAATGAAATATGGTGAAAAATAAAAAAAAAAACATGTTTTTGGACTTTTACTTGAAAAATCTTTTACTTATCTACAAAAGCTAATGAAAAAAACTGCTAAATAGATTCAAAATTTTGTCCCGAGTTTAAAAACACCCAGTGTTTACATGCTTTATTGCTTTTTTTTGCAAGTTATAGGCCTATAAATACAAGTAGGAAATTGCTGTTTCAATATATATATATTTTAAATGTATCAATAGTGACCTTGTAACACCGTTATCTATCATAAATCCCTGAAACACACCTAACATGTACATATTTTTTTAAAGTAGACAACCCAGGGTATTCAAAATTGGGTATGTCCAGTTTTTTTTAGTAGCCACTTAGTCACAAACACTGGCCAAAGTTAGCATTTATATTTGTTTGTGTGTTAAAAATGCAAGAAACGCTAACTTTGGCCGGTGTTTGTGACTAAGTGGCTACTAAAAAAGGCTGAACATACCCCATTTGCAATACCTTGGGTTGTCTTCTTTTGTAAATGGTATGCCATCATGGGGCTAATTCTCATTCCTTGGCTACCATACGCTGTCAAAGGCAACCTAACCAATCTGACAAATTTCAATAAAAAAAATCAAGCCTTATATTTGACCCTGTAACTTTCACAAACACTATAAAACCTCTACATGTGGGGTACTGTTATACTCAGGAGACTTCGCTGAACACAAATATTAGTGTATCAGAACAGTAAAATATATCACAGCAATAATATCCTCAGTGAAAGAGCTGTTTGTGTGTGAAAAATGCAAAAAACTTCACTTTCACTGACAATATCATCGCTGTGATATGTTTTACTGTTTTGAAACACTAATATTTGTGTTCAGCGAAGTCTCCCGAGTAAAACAGTACCCCCATGTACAGGATTTAGGGTGTCATAGAAAGTTACAGGGTTAAGCACAGTGCTAGCAAATTAAATTATCTGGACTTTTGGCCTGGGTTGGCAGGCAGGTCCCTCAAATTGCAATCATTAAAATTACTTAATTAGGTAAAAATATTACATAAATATGCACGTAGAATTTTAATATATATACATATTTATATATTTGACGTCTACGTGTATATTTATGAAATTATTAATGTAATTTTGTATGTGGACATATGTATATTTCGTATTATTTTTATTTATTTATTTATACATAGATATATATATCATTACATTCTAAGTGTATTTTGATATAAATATATATATATCAATATCAAAATACTGTTAGAATAAAATTGAATATATATATATAATTTTTTTTTAATTATTAAAAATTATTTTTATTTTTTGTTATTTATTTTTATTAACATATTATTTGTATTTTATAATAATATATATATACCATATATATAGTTATTATATATATTGTATATATTCGTGTGTAATTTAAATATAAGTGTATTTTTATATTAATATACGTATATATAAATATAAAAATACACTTAGTGTGACATTATATATATGATACATATACATATATTATATATAGATATAATACATGTATATATATCATATATATATACACATATTATAATTTTTTTTACACTGATTTTTTTGTTTTACACTTTATTTAATGATTTTTTACTTGCAGGGAGACTGCCTGTCAGCACAGACAGTCCCCCTGCAGGCAGATACACAGACCCCTATTGCGGTCATGTGATCGAGTGATCACATGGCCGTGGGGTCCTGATCTGCCGAGGGGGGACTGCCCGGGCAGACAGGCAGTCCCCCTGGACCGGGAGGAGAGCTGATCGCCGCCGTGGGACCGACGGCGATCAGGTAAGTAGCCCAAAACCGTTATGACGGTTCAGGACCGTCAGCGGTCCAAACGCACGTTTTACCGCTGACGGTCCTGAACCGTCAGCGGTCCTGAAGGGGTTAAGGAACATACGTCCACATTTCTGTGTTTTAGTCAACACAATTGATGGGAAATAAAACGTGAAACTTTCTTATCTCAAACAAATTAAAGTACATATGGTTCTACTAAAGTCTTCCTCTTTAATCCTCTCTTTCCTAGATACTATCACAAACACATAAATGCAATAATAACATAATTGATTATATAATATTCTAACCAGCTTGTAACTACTACTTATATAATATACAGAGAGGGCCAAAATTCAGATGGAGATTTGACTAGGTACAGAAGATGACCTCTTTTAAATGAGATCCATTTGTCAAAGTCGGGCTCTTTCAATTGCATTGTTCATAACATCACTTAGTTTTTGAGACTGTAATTACTGCACATATATTCTCCTTGAGCTGCTCAAGTGTACAGGATCTGTTTACGTACACCCGCTCCTTCAGATAGTTATTGGGAGCGAATTATCGATGTAGTGGACCACGAGTAACCCGACCGGTTACCTCTGCTAATTTCCTTCCTTCAGCCATTCAGGAACCCTTATAACAAGCAGGCATCCATTTTCCCCCCAGTAACTGGACGCCACACAGTTCTGGAGGTAATAACACTGACAATCCTTTATTGGTACACACAGCTTTTAAGCCCAGACCCACACAGGGGGTCTCTTTTCAGTTCAACACAATCCTTTGTCCCAGCAGGAGATGGGGGATGGGTTACAGATAATCATCTGCCGCTCTAGGAGATACCAACAGGACACAGTTCCATACATTAAAACATATTGCAAACAGTAAAACACATTACATATATGGGGGAACATTTAGGGGATCTGCTCCTTGGGAAGGGAATAGGGTAAAGATCCCTGCAAATAGCTGAGCTATTGGATGTATAGAGCCCGAGAAACCGTCGTATGAAGTCTGGGGCTCGAGGCTCTGTACATCCCCGAAATTCGTTCCACAGCGTTGCTTGGTTTGGTCCGGTGTATTGAAACTTCGCGCCTAAACCAAGCAACAGCCAATCAGCTAAAAGGCGCAAACCCAATTTGCGCCAATCAGCGCTCAGGGAGGATAGGGGTTTCGGCGTCCGATCAGGAGAGAAGGCGGGAAACTCGTGTACACCAATCGGCGCTCAGGGAGGATAGGGGTTTCAGCGCCCGATCAGGAGAGAAGGCAGGAAACTCGTGTACACCAATTGGCGCTCGGGGAGGAGAGGGGTTTCGCCGCTCAATTAGGAGAAAAGGCGCAAAACCCTGTTTGAATGGGCACTCCTTCTCTGATGGGTTGCCTGCGCCCTGCAGCCACCCATCAGTGCTCACTCGTGCCGACCTATCTGGAGAATGGTGCAAACCCAGTATAAATGGAAGCTCCTTCTCCTATTGGTCGGCACGGACTTCCAGGTAGCCAGCGGGACCTCCTGCTGGCCTCTCTCCTGTGGCTACCTCCACTTAGGCAGCCCAAGGGAGAGCGCTATCTGAGCATCTACAAGCCTGGCCTCATAGCTCCTGGGTAGGGAGGACAGTAACTATAGCTCCATTAGGAGCAGGTAGGGCAAGCCCTGACACTGGGACCTGAATGTTTGATATCTAGGAATGTGGGTTGTGTATGGCGGATGCTTGTGTAATGATGTGTGTGTATGTCACATTGTGTGTTTTGTGGTGTGTGTATCTGTGGGGTTGTGTGCTTATATGTGTATTGTCAGTGGTGTTGTGGGGACTGTGTGTTTGTGTTTGTGTGTGGGCTGTTTGTATTATTTGTATAAAGATGGCTATTGCAAGACAAACATAACAAATTCTAAAATGGTTCGAAATCATATTTTACTTTTGTATTCTGTGACTTGTAACAAAAAAAGTAAACTGAAATCCTAGAGGGGTACCAGTTACACCTCACTGATGAAATCCAGTGAAGGCCAAAACAGTTGACTTAAATTGCTGTATTTCTTGTTGTGAGGATATTAATGGGGTGATGAATATTAAAAATGATATTTTCATAAAAATTATCAAAAATAAATTTGATCATTTTTATTATATAAAAAATGTAAGTATTGGCACTGTTCCCCTTAATTAATCTAAAGCTAAGAGCTACCCACTATTTTTAACTCTTAGAGGCCCCAGGGCACGTGTATTTGAGGATTAATATTTTACACACTAATCACAAACTAATTATAAAAATATAATTTATTGTGATATATCCCAGGAATTGTGAATGCTAGTATGAATGAGAATTTAAAATTTCAGAGTTCTGGATTTTAAAGAATTTCAAAGTTAAATGTTAGTTGGAAAAGAATACAGAGAGATAGATGTGTCCAGCTTTGGTTCCAGATGTTAGATCCCAGCTCTCAGATTTTAGGTGTGAGATCTTAGGTGTATGGTCCTAGATGTGAGATCTCCTCTCTCTGTCTGTCCTAAATTTTTAAAGGAGAAGTTCTCTTTACGTCACTAATTACTGAGACCAATAGAGTGAGGCGGGAGTGTCTTTCATATAGACTATCGTCTAGACTTTGGTCAGGATGGTGCAATTACATCACCAAAAATTCTTGTGAGGATCACTTTGTATAATGGGTTAACTGTATCTCGTGATGCGTTTGACGTCATCTTGGCTTTCTTTATGATGCCTATTAGTGAAAAATCTATCAGACTTCAAAACGTTTTGGTTAGTTTTTACCATACTTACTGTCTGGTTTTGTGCCATTAAATTAGTTTCTGACACGTGTACCCTTAATTTCATCCTTCCTTACAATGGAGCTTTGTATCAGATCCTTAATATTTAAAAAGTAAAATTAATTACTTAGGATTATTTGTCATTGGTAATCCTGTGTCTGGTTTTCTTGTGTGAAGCTACATAGTTAGTGACAGCATGTGATATATTCATGTCTCGTACACATTCAGTTATATTAGTTTAATAATATGAATTTTTTTCATTGATATTCTACTCATGAATATTCTAATATTATTAACTTACTATTTTTATATAATTAACATAATATAGTTAGTCTATATGGGTAAAGAGTGTCTAATGTATATACTGTATATATTTGTGTCTGTATTGTTGCGTTTTCAACCCCCCTTCTGCTGCAGATATAAGATCTCTGGCCAGTGTTTACGTTAGTTGCATTCCTCTGGGCCGAATAGAGTTACGGAGAGAGAAAAAAAAAGTGTCTGTCTTTTTTTTTGTATTCTGTTACAAAATAGAGTCACCCCTGTTCTGATGGTGCTTTACAGTATACATTTTTAATTTCTTTCTTAACACAAAATGTCTGCTAGTGTAGATACCCTGACATTGTGCACAAAGGGACCGGTGTGCGCCGCAACCCTTTAGCAGAGCGACTAAGCTCTGGAAGGAAGTGATATCCTCCTAGATACATAAAGAAGGAGCCACGTGGGAGAGATGAGGACAGGGCCGGCGCTTCCCTTGCATTTCGGGTAGTTAAAATTCTTTCAGCAGATTATAGGAGTTATGAGTTTAACCCCGCCTCTCCCAGTCCACAAACACTTAACCCCACCCCTCCTACAACTAACCCTGCTTTTCTCCGCCCCAAACATTCTAACCCTGCCCACAGTCTGCCTCTTCCCACTCCTCCCACGTTTCTGTCTCTAGAAACCTGATGGTTTGAAGAGGAAGGCAGTGGGAGGTGCTGCTCCAACTGTCCTGTTTCTGATGAGAATGACCAAGTAAAGACTGGAAGCATGACAACAGAGGAGGTACCACAGTGACTGACTGGGCTGCTTCCAGTGCCCCCAGCCACACCTGAGTATGTGTGTATATGTAATAGGCAGTGTGTGTGTGTGTATGTAATAGGCAGAGTGTGTGTGTGTATTAGGCAGTGTCTATGTGTATGTACTAGGCAGTGTGTGTGTTTATTAGGCAGTGCCTGTGTGTGTGTGTATTAGGCAGTGTGTGTGTACCAGGCAGTGCGTGTGTATGTATTGGGCAGTGTGTGTGTATTAGGCAGTGTCTGTGTGTGTGTATTAGACTGTGTGTGTGTTTCTATTAGGCAGCGTCTGTTAGACTCTGTGTGTATATGTATGTATTAGGCAGTGCCTGTGTGTCTGTTAGGCTCATTGTGTGTATGTATTATGCAGTGTCTGTGTGTCTTTTAGACTGTGTTTGTGTGCATGTAATAGGCAGTGTCTGTGTGTTTATTAGACTCTGTGTGTGTGCGTGTATGTATTATGCAGTGTCTGTGTTTCTATATGTGCATGTCTAAGTGTGTGTGTATCTCTGCATGTGCCAATGTGTATCTATGTATTTGTCAGCGTGTGAGTGTGTATGTCAGTGTTTGTGTATCTGTTTGTATGTGTTTGTTAATGTGTGAATCTGTATGTAAATGTGTATGTGGCAATGTATGTGTATATACACATACATAGCAGCAATCACACTCTCTAACACTACATATAAACACACCCTTGCAATCGAACACCAACATTACATGCAAACACACTCCTGCAGTCAAACACCAATACTACACACAAATGTACACCCGCATTTAAAAGACATCACTACATACAAACACATCTCTGCATTTAAACATAAACATTACAAAGAATTATACCACTGCATTCTAGTGGCAACAGTACATACAAATACACCCCTACATGCACACACACATACTTCATGCAAAACCATGACCATTCATACACGTGCACACACTGCTCACAAATACAACCCTGCAAGGATGGGCAAATGATAGATCCTCTGCGGGTCTGTTGACCACACTTGTGCTAGAATGAGGCAGCAAAATATTTCCCTCATTACATTAGTTCCACCACTGGCTCGTTTTACATTTTCTTGGAGGTGGGACAGAGCCCAAAAACTATGACTATCATGCCGAAATAGGGATGCTTGGGAGGAATGCCTTCATATTATCCCTTTAGCAGAGCGACTAAGCAGAGCGACTAAGCAGGTTCTAAATGAAAAATTCTTGCAAGTTGCCTCTAATTATCCACACAGATTAACCACTCATCCAACTACACTAGCAAATATCTACTAAAAGAAACACACACAGCACCATAACCAGTTCAGTGTTCTTTATTATGGTGCCAGAGACACTGGCATGGCTCCAATTTAAGTAGTTAAACCAGCACCTACAGGGAGTGCAGAATTATTAGGCAAATGCGTATTTTGACCACATCATCCTCTTTATGCATGTTGTCTTACTCCAAGCTGTATAGGCTCGAAAGCCTACTACCAATTAAGCATATTAGGTGATGTGCATCTCTGTAATGAGAAGGGGTGTGGTCTAATGACATCAACACCCTATATCAGGTGTGCATAATTATTAGGCAACTTCCTCTCCTTTGGCAAAATGGGTCAAAAGAAGGACATGACAGGCTCAGAAAAGTCAAAAATAGTGAGATATCTTGCAGAGGGATGCAGCACTCTTAAAATTGCAAAGCTTCTGAAGCGTGATCATCGAACAATCAAGCGTTTCATTCAAAATAGTCAACAGGGTCGCAAGAAGCGTGTGGAGAAACCAAGGCGCAAAATAACTGCCTATGAACTGAGAAAAGTCAAGCGTGCAGCTGCCAAGATGCCCCTTGCCACCAGTTTGGCCATATTTCAGAGCTGCAACATCACTGGAGTGCCCAAAAGCACAAGGTGTGCAATACTCAGAGACATGGCCAAGGTAAGAAAGGCTGAAAGACGACCACCACTGAACAAGACACACAAGCTGAAACGTCAAGACTGGGCCAAGAAATATCTCAAGACTGATTTTTATAAGGTTTTATGGACTGATGAAATGAGAGTGAGTCTTGATGGGCCAGATGGATGGATTGGTAAAGGGCAGAGAGCCCCAGTCCGACTCAGACGCCAGCAAGGTGGAGGTGGAGTACTGGTTTGGGCTGGTATCATCAAAGATGAGCTTGTGGGGCCTTTTCGGGTTGAGGATGGAGTCAAGCTCAACTCCCAGTCCTACTGCCAGTTTCTGGAAGACACCTTCTTCAAGCAGTGGTACAGGAAGAAGTCTGCATCCTTCAAGAAAACATGATTTTCATGCAGGACAATGCTCCATCACACGCGTCCAAGTACTCCACAGCGTGGCTGGCAAGAAAGGGTATAAAAGAAGAAAATCTAATGACATGGCCTCCTTGTTCACCTGATCTGAACCCCATTGAGAACCTGTGGTCCATCATCAAATGTGAGATTTACAAGGAGGGAAAACAGTACACCTCTCTGAACAGTGTCTGGGAGGCTGTGGTTGCTGCTGCACGCAATGTTGATGGTGAACAGATCAAAACACTGACAGAATCCGTGGATGGCAGGCTTTTGAGTGTCCTTGCAAAGAAAGGTGGCTATATTGGTCACTGATTTGTTTTTGTTATGTTTTTGAATGTCAGAAATGTATATTTGTGAATGTTGAGATGTTATATTGGTTTCACTGGTAAAAATAAATAATTGAAATGGGTATATATTTGTTTTTTGTTAAGTTGCCTAATAATTATGCACAGTAATAGTCACCTGCACACACAGATATCCCCCTAAAATAGCTAAAACTAAAAACAAACTATAAACTACTTCCAAAAATATTCAGCTTTGATATTAATTAGTTTTTTGGGTTCATTGAGAACATGGTTGTTGTTCAATAATAAAATTAATCCTCAAAAATACAACTTGCCTAATAATTCTGCACTCCCTGTATAAATAGTAGGAGTTATGACACCTAGATGGTCCTGATAATAGACACATATAAAACCAAATAACATGTACTTTTCGGGGGGGGGCGGAGCGAAATGATGTAGCGTGGCATGCTGTGTCCTCGTGGAACGCAGCTGAGGGAGTGACCGAGGGAGCTGAGGAAATGATCCGACTTACCGAGTGTGCCATTCGGGGTGCAGCAAAATAGAGATGCAGGGGGATGGAGGGAGCCTGCCTCACGCTGGATAAAGCCAAAGCCAGCCAAACAATACAAGGGAGCTAACCCTTGCGAACACATCCAAAGTGAATATAAAAACAACGCCAACAGGAGAAAACAGCAAATGGGAGCACACCTTCAAAAGCTGAGTGGCAATAGCTACCAATTCTCTGTCTTTTTTTTTTTCTCTATGTTTATTCTGCAGAGGCTGGTAAAAAGCATTGAGTCTCCTGACAATTAGTGAACCACTTAGAAGAGGTGAAATAAAGATATCATAGAGAGCTGCATATAGGGGGCAATATAAGATTTAAATCCAGTTAATCCAAGTGAATTTCTGCACATGGTGTAGATTACTAAAAAGGTCTGCAGCAAGCCAGGTGGAGTTGCCCGGAGGCTCTTGTCACTTTTTTTTTATTGTCTGTATCTTTCTCTTCGCTCATATAACACTTTCCACCTATCCCCTATTTCTGTTACTTAGCGCTATTTTCTGCGCAATAAAATATGAAACAGAATAGGAAGGAAAGAGAGGGAAGGAGAAGAGAAAGAAAGGAAAGAAAAAATAAAATAATAATAAAACCTAATTGCGTACTAGGAGAGAAAGGTGAATGTGGGAGTGAAGGTGTGGAGGAGAAGAAGTTGGGGAGGAAGAAACGCAAGACAGGAAAGGACACTATAGGGCACTAAAAGCAAAGATAGCACTAGCCTAAAAGAAAAAACTATTTAAAATACAAATGGCTACAAATAAGACACAAAATGGCGAGCACCTAAAAAAAAAAAGAGAAAAAGCCTGAAAATAAAACAGAAAAACGCCTTTCCTTCTTTTCACCAAACCTATCAAATAATAAAACAAACTTGGAGGAATCTATTCTCTCTAATATTCCATCAGAGGAAGGCATAAGGCAAAGGACAAGCGAAAGAAATTAAAGAATCAAGAGAAGGAAGAAATGAATACAACAACTTACTCAGACACTTAAATACACAATTTGTAAATCTGAGAGAAGAAATCCAAGCTAACACTCTAGATATAAAGTAAGAACTGTCGATTCTTAACCAACGGTTCCTAGGCATAGAAGAAAAACTAAATGGATTGGAACAAAAGGAAAAAGTCCACAAATAAGAACATTTGGTGCTGGAAAAAAAGATGTCTGACATAGAGAATAAACTGATAGACCTAGAGGATCGGTCAAGACGGAACTTAAGAAATAGAGGAATATCAGAACAAATAAATCTAAAAAATCTGGAATCATACATAGAGGAATTCTTTAAGCATTTGAAGGTGGAATAGGACCCTAGAATTCCCATAATGGAAAGATGCCATAGAGTGAACAAACCTAAGGGTGTCCCAGAACACCTTCCAAGAGATGTATTGATGTGCTGCGCCTCCTCCAAAATTAAGTCGCAAATTCTGAGAGCCATAAGAAGTAATAAATGTGCAAAAGAATATGAAACACTGAAAATATTCCAGGATCTGTCATGGCCAACCAGACAGAAAGGAAGACCTTCTCCGACGGCACACTAATTCTGAGACAGAACAATATTAATTATCAATGGGGATTCCCAACGAGAATTATCATATCTCACGAAGGGAAGACCACCACCATCAATTATGCAGAAGAACTAAAATGCTGGTTAAGCAAAAATAACTAGTCAACAAAGGGGGAGATCCCAAATATTAGAGGGGAGAGAAAAGAAAAAAGGCACTAGCGACACTTAAAGGGACTCTCCAGTGCCAGGAAAACAATCTGTTTTCCTGGCACTGCAGGTCCCCTCTCCCTCCCACCTCCCATCCCCGGTTGCTTACCTGAGACCGCCGCCGATGTCCCTCGGCGGTGGTTTTGGGTCGCCGCCGCTCCTCCCCTTCCTTACGTCAGTCGGTGGGCGAAACTGATCCCGCCCGCGGCTGGGGAGACCTAATGCGCATGCGCGGCAATGCCGCGCACGCGCATTAGAGCTCTCCATAGAAAAGCATTGAAAATGCTTTTCAATGCTTTCCTATGGGGAATTGAGTGACGCAGGAGGCCCTCATACAGCGTGAAGATGTCCAGCGACATGGAAGCGCCCTCTAGTGTCTGTCTAGTAGACAGCCACTAGAGGAGGAGATAACCCTGCAAGGTAATTATTTCAGTTTATAAAAAAACTGCAATAATTACACTTGCAGGGTTAAGGGTAGTGGGAGTTGGCACGCAGACCACTCCAATTCCTATTATGTTTACACAAATTAGAATAAAATGATATAATGTACACTAAAGATTACATTAAACAAAAGGAATTTATAAATATATAGAAGGGTACACACTTACACAAGGAGGAAAATAAATAAAGGGGTAAAGGAAAGAGTGATAGCTTTAGGGTTTTTTTTTTTTTTTTTTGCCATACATCACATCTGTCTTAGGTTGACACCAATGCTTGGGATCAACATAAAGTCTTACATAAAAAAAAAATTGTTGAAGAAATGAAGAATATAACAAATCTTCTATTTTTAGAAAGTAAAAACCAAGGTACACTGGATATTATAGTCTTATGGTCTGGTGCACTTATAAAAATGTAGTTAAAGGCCATTTGATAAAAATGGCTGCCACTGTAAATAAAAAAGGATTACTGCCTCTCTTCAAACTGTATATAACATTAAGCGAATATAAGAGGCAAAATAAAACTACCCCTTCCACACAAATAGCAATGAAGATTGTAGAAATAGAAAAACAGATAAATATCCAGCTAATGAATAAAGCAACCAAGCAATTAGATGCATTACAGTCCAAGTGGTATTTAAAGGGTAACAAGCCAGATACACTAATGTCCAATAAATTAAAAAAAGAAACAAAAAAGAGTAATATCTAAAATAAAAGATAAAGAAACCTATTTTATGTAAGAGATTGAGGAATTCTTCGAAAATTTATCCGTGACAAAATTCCTACCTGACTAATTAAAGCTGATAAACAAGCCTATAACAAAAATAGAGGTCAGCAAATCCATAGATAGGCTTCAAAAAAAGACTGTCCCAGGCCCCCGATGGCTTCACAAACAAATTTTATAAACTAATGAAAGACCAACTAAAAGGGGAACTTGCCACCATTTTCAACTATATAATGAAAACCGGAAGCTGTCCTGGAGAGTTGTTGAGAGCGAATATTGTCCCTATCCCAAAAGCAGATAAAGATTTAGAATTGATTGACAACTATAGACCCATATCATTAATCAATACAGATATTAAAATATTATCTTTTGATGGGGCGGAGCTAGCAGCCATACTGAGAGGACGCACATGCCTCGAGCTCCGAGCAAAACTCGCCTAATAACGCTAAAAAACGGAACGAAAAACTAATTTAACTACATATACAACAACCGCCCACTCGATAAACAGACATGGGGAGACGGAACAAAAAATCTAAGCCGGACAGACCCCCTTATACCGCAGATATCGGAGATCTCCTGCGGAGGCCTCAAATCTCCCGGAGGCCAGAAATGGCGTCCCAGACATAGCGGCCGACATTGGAGTGTTTCGGGATGAGATTAGCGGAGTGGTGGCCCGCCTGCAAAACGCGGAGCTCAACACCGCCGCACAAGAGATCCGAATCACATCAGTGGAGCAACAACTCCTGGCCCTGCAAAAGTCCCAAAAGCAACACCAAGATAACTTGGCAGTACTCGAAGACAAACGACGATGGAAGAACGTCAAAATCCGCGGCCTACCAGTAGCGGTGAAGACCGCGGTGATACCGCACCTCTTCCGAAGAATGCTCAACACCCTCTTCACGGCCAAACAGGCCAAAGGAATACAATTGGAAAGCTACTTTCGCATTGCAAGACCGCAATCCGGAACCTCTGAGAAGGGGCAAGATGTCATCATAAGATTTCAACAAGGCAAAGATCGGCAGGCATTCATGGCGGCCGTTCGCGGCAAATCCCCCTTCTGATTTGAAGGACATTCCCTGGCTTTTTTCCCGGACATATCCAAGGCCACCATGGACTGGAGAAGGTCCCTGCGACCCCTGACCACGGAGCTCCTTGCAAACAACATACCGTATCGCTGGGGTGCTCCCAGACACCTGTTAATACCCAGAGACACTGGAAACATCAAGGTGTGTGATGAAACTGAAATACCAACCACCATGCAGAAGCTCGCACTGGTCGGTCTAGCACCGGGAAGAGCCGACAATCACGAGCCGACAACAGCCACAGCCTGGAACCCCGCAACGGTGCGTCCGTTCATTCCGGCAGCCCAGCGAGGAGACAGGGCGACCACTTTGGTGCCATGAACTGATGGACATTGAGAAAAGCCTAATGCCTCTGCGCTTGGCTCCATCCTCGACCTCTATATGTAAAGTTAAACCTTCTTCTGTTAAATGTTAGAGTTAATTTGAATTACGTTGTTTACTACACATGCACCATCGCTCAGATATCTAGGCATTCCCTGCCCCATTGCTGCATGAACCCCCCCTCCTGAAGGATACAAACAGAGCCTATAGTCACTGACAACTATAAAGGGGGAAATAGGCCTCTTAATCTCACCCTAGTGCAACAGTTAATGTCTAAAACTAGTGATCAAGGAGGCAACAGTAGCATCCTGCCCACACACACTAATGGTACACTTGACTTACGACACCTACGCAGGACTTGCACACTAGCCAGATAATTGAGTACCACACTGTCTAATATACTACCCACTATATAAAAATGTGTTTTGTTACCAATGCCAACACTTGTTTATTTCTGTTCTAAATGAATCACTTGCAACAGCTGTTGTGGCTACGCAAGCATGTTTGTACCAACTATGCACAACCAAAATAAAGAATGAAAAAAATATATATATATATTATCTTTTATCCTTGCTGATCGATTAAAAATAGTCAGTCATACCACAACTAATCAATTATGACCAAGTAGGATTCATACCAGGGAGGTCTTCGATAAACAATCTCAGAAAAATAATAAACATGTTAGAAGAAACAGAGAACCCCTCTAATGTTACTGTCAATACAAGGAGTGCAGAATTATTAGGCAAATTAGTATTTTGACCACATCATCCTCTTTATGCATGTTGTCTTACTCCAAGCTGTATAGGCTCGAAAGCCTACTACCAATTAAGCATATTAGGTGATGTGCATCTCTGTTATGAGAAGGGGTGTGGTCTAATGACATCAACACCCTATATCAGGTGTGCATAATTATTAGGCAACTTCCTTTCCTTTGGCAAAATGGGTCAAAAGAAGGACTTGACAGGCTCAGAAAAGTCAAAAATAGTGAGATATCTTGAAGAGGGATGCAGCACTCTTAAAATTGCAAAGCTTCTGAAGCGTGATCATCGAACAATCAAGCGTTTCATTCAAAATAGTCAACAGGGTCGCAAGAAGCGTGTGGAAAAACCAAGGCGCAAAATAACTGCCCATGAACTGAGAAAAGTCAAGCGTGCAGCTGCCAAGATGCCACTTGCCACCAGTTTGGCCATATTTCACTGGAGTGCCCAAAAGCACAAGGTGTGCAATACTCAGAGACATGGCCAAGGTAAGAAAGGCTGAAAGACGACCACCACTGAACAAGACACACAAGCTGAAACGTCAAGACTGGGCCAAGAAATATCTCAAGACTGATTTTTCTAAGGTTTTATGGACTGATGAATTGAGGGTGAGTCTTGATGGGCCAGATGGATGGGCCCATGGCTGGATTGGTAATGGGCAGAAAGCTCCAGTCCGACTCAGACGCCAGCAAGGTGGAGGTGGAGTACTGGTTTGGGCTGGTATCATCAAAGATGATTTTGTGGGGCCTTTTCGGGTTGAGGATGGAGTCAAGCTCAACTCCCAGTCCTACTGCCAGTTTCTGGAAGACACCTTCTTCAAGCAGTGGTACAGGAAGAAGTCTGCATCCTTCAAGAAAAACATGATTTTCATGCAGGACAATGCTCCATCACACGCGTCCAAGTACTCCACAGCGTGGCTGGCAAGAAAGGGTATAAAAGAAGAAAATCTAATGACATGGCCTCCTTGTTCACCTGATCTGAACCCCATTGAGAACCTGTGGTCCATCATCAAATGTGAGATTTACAAGGAGGGAAAACAGTACACCTCTCTGAACAGTGTCTGGGAGGCTGTGGTTGCTTCTGCACGCAATGTTGATGGTGAACAGATCAAAACACTGACAGAATCCATGGATGGCAGGCTTTTGAGTGTCCTTGCAAAGAAAGGTGGCTATATTGGTCACTGATTTGTTTTTGTTTTTGAATGTCAGAAATGTATATTTGTGAATGTTGAGATGTTATATTGGTTTCACTGGTAAAAATAAATAATCGAAATGGGTATATATTTGTTTTTTGTTAAGTTGCCTAATAATTATGCACAGTAATAGTCACCTGCACACACAGATATCCCCCTAAAATAGCTAAAACTAAAAACAAGCTAAAAACTACTTCCAAAAATATTCAGCTTTGATATTAATGAGTTTTTTGGGTTCATTGAGAACATGGTTGTTGTTCAATAATAAAATTAATCCTCAAAAATACATCTTGCCTAATAATTCTGCACTCCCTGTAGATGCAGAGAAAGCGTTTGACAGGGTTGGATGTGGTTTCATGTTTGCCACCTTAAAACAATTTGGAATCACTGGACGAATATTACAAGCTGTGTCCGCTCTCTACAGCTCTCCATCAGCTAAAGTAACAGGATCAGGTTTCACAAAACTTCAGTGTTAAAAATGGGACTAGACAAGGGTGCCCTATTTCCCCTCTACTGTACATAATGGTGTTAGAAACCCCTTACGATTCTAATAAGACAAAAAAAAATAAAACGATTTACGAACTCCTTAGGACAAAGTAAATTAAATATTTACGCAGATGACATCTTACTAACGCTAGATGAACCTAAAACCTCAGTTCCAGAGCTTCTAAAGGAGATAAATAAATACTCAATTATGTCAGGATATAAAATGAATATAGAAAAATCTAGATTTATAGCTAAAAATCCAAATAAAAGGTTAATTAATTTTCTTGTACAAAACCTTGGGCTCTCAGAAAACAAGGATAAGCTAAAATATCTAGATATCACACTTACCTCAGGTTTAAACGACCTAGTAGAAGCCAACTTTCTACCTTTTACTACCCAAACTAACAAATATTTAAAGGACTGGAAAGGGATGGGATTTTCCTGGTCAGGGAGGATCAATATCCTAAAAGCATATATTTTACCAAAATGGCTGTACCTATGGAGAATGATCCCACTTAACTTCCAAGAAAACTGGTTATCTTTACTACACTCATCTTTTTTCACATTTGTATGGGGCAGCAAGAAAGCAAGAGTTAAAATGAAAGTTTTGGCTAGATCAAGGCAGGCAGGTGGTTTGGGGTACCCGGAAATTTTACAATGCTATCAAGCTAGTAGACTTTTCCATATAATGCTCACACAAAACATCGCAGCAACCCAAGAAACATGGTATAATATGGAAAAAGCCAAAACCAGGGTAGGGAATTTAACGTCACTATTTTCGGTCCTAGACCTGAACAAAAAATCCATCCAAGAGGCACGAACTAAATCTCAGATACTCAAAGATTTAACGAGTTGGTGGGACAATTTCTCAAACAACATAGGTCTCAGAAACAGAATAATAAATGTGATCCCCTTTTCTAGTATTACAGCTATGTTAGACAACACTTGGAAGAGTGGGGGGATAAGGGAACTCAAAAATATACTGGTGAAACATAAAATTAAAACCTTCAAATTATGGAGGAATTCAACATTTCCTCCAAGGACACTTTTTTTTTTTTTTTTTTTTTTTTTTATTCTTTATTTTTGCAGTGCGTATATTGGTTACAGGCATACATATGGTACCCCAACGGCATTCCATATGCAGGTTTCAGGACATTAGTTACAGTGGGGGTAGGAAGACAATGCACTTTTTGTTTTTGTTTTGTATAAATCACATTAATTTAGCAAGCTAATAAGTGTCGCTCTGTGGCATAACATGTGAGGTCGGACTTGCGAGTGGGTTATTTATTCTAACATAACATTAGATTATTACGCATTTGGTGCTCCAGCTGTTTCACCGCTAGTATTATCAGTATATGCTATAGGAGCATAAAGACAAGCTTGGCTAAGAGTTACAATTTGCTGCACTGGGGTTAGCATGACAAAGTTAGTCGTTTGTTGTGTGGTTAGATGCTGTCAGGCCTGGGGTCTACGTAGTTAGCACTGATGGGGTTAATTGTCAGTGCTTATGTGCAGCATCTTTGTCAGCAGTGGCCTGTTTATACCAGAAGTTGTCAGGTTGTGATGTCAGGTAAGTCAGAGTGTGTGTGAGTCAGTGGATACCGTTTGTTTCAGTGTTTGCAGGTACGGCATTATAGAGTCCATAGTAAGTGTCCAGGATTAGCCGATGCCCAGGCTTGGTTGTGGACATATAGGGCTGTAAGAGGCCCGGCTGCACAGTTCAGTTAAGCCCTCTTCAGAGCCCTGGGTGATCCCGGGGGCCTGCTTCTGCGGCTGGCGGTTTTGAGCGCTTCTACTGTGGGTCGCGGTCCTTCCCTGTGTGGGAGTTGTCGAGGATCCGAGTATGAAGTTCCCTCCAGTGGGCTCGGGTCTTCTGTGCCGGAGTTTGGTGTTCAGGGCAGGAGCTCCCGAATGTCTGCTTGTCATGACATGAAGGGGTGCTGCCCTGCAACAGCACTGTCCCTTTAAGTGTGGGAACCAACTTAGCAGAGAAATAATTCTAGGACACGATAAATGGAGTAATAAAGAAAATGTATTAAGGCAAACCAAAAGGATATAGATATATATAATATATACAAAACATGACAATGCCACAAATATATAAATATATACAATAACCCAATATATACAATAGAGCAGGCAGAGTCCACGATAGTCCTAGGCAAAGGTAAAGGCTTAGTCAGGTTAGTGCAGCCACCAAGTACAAAATGAACATCAAGGGTTAAAGTCCTAAGCAGGTCACACAGAAATAATGCAGCAAGGTCAGAATCACTGGAGAAGGAGTCTAGGCAGGAACACTGCAGGCGAACACTGGAACAGGAGGCACAGGACACAGGACCATAAGGACATCGGAACACCAGATCAGGAAACACAAGATACTCAGGATACTCAGGAAACAAGACACAGGAGACAGGAGCCAGAATCACGGGAGCCAGGAAACAGCAGGTACAGGGTCAAGGATAGAGGATAATGATCTGACAGGGAGTGAGGGGAGAAACCAGAATATATAGGTGCTAAACAAGGGCCAGGTGTAGTGCCTAACGAAAGGAAATGAGAAACAGTGCCAAACAGAAACAGTGGTGAGTGAGAGTACTGCACGAGGGCATGACAACTAAGGAGTGTCGTGACAGTACCCCCCCCCTTAAGGAGCGACTCCCGGCGCTCCAAAACCCAAAGATCCCCCACGGGTGACAGAAGAAAATCAGGGCCACCCAACCAGTAGAGGAAAACAAGGAGGAGGCTTAGGAGGAATGAGAGGTGGACAATCCCATGGGAGAAACCAACGAGGCAGAATAGAAACATACAAAAGCAAGGACTGTAGAGTAACATTTAGCAATAGAAGGGCAGACACAGAAACAGAAGGTAAAGGCACATTATATAAGAAACACTCCATACCAGTGACCGACAAATGTGTTAACCCACTAGATCTGGGACTATTGCTAGTAACAGGTTCATCACTCAGAAGTCCTGGGTCTGACTTGGTTTCTGGCTTGTGGGATCCTCGGAACAAAGACTGCGATGCAACTTCAGTCGAAGGGAGAACAGTCTCTGCGTAATCTTGGGTAGGTACCACTGGAACCAAACAAGGAGAATCCCCTAAATTAATAGGTACAGGATCAAGAACATTCTGCGAGCCTTCCTCCACAGACCGCAGATATGCATCAAGGAACGGTTCCCCAAATTTCTCCGAGCACGGGGCTAACCGAAGCAGAGACGACTCTCTCTCAAATTGACATTTTTCTGTAGCGGCTAGAGATACCTGGTTAATGAAATCATTCTCTTCTTCCCTTGTGAACTCAGCTTGAGGTAGTTCTTTATTTGTCGTAGATAGACTTTCAACTGAAGGCAAGTCTTCATTTAATACTTGCTGGAGTTTAGGTGGAGTGACAGACATCATGGTAACTGAAATGTCATAGAAGGAGCTTTCTTCATCATGTGAACAGGTACCTCCTTGTTCGGTTTCACTCCCTTCCTTTGGCGTTTGGTTAAGCGGCTGATTAGAATAATCTTCGGCGCTTGGTTCAGGTACAAGCTTGGTAGTTGGGGTTTCCTCTTGCAGCAGAGAAATTGTTCCACCAGAGCATGTAACTTGAAGAACTGTAGAGTCTTCTTCAGACTGTGGGTTTAGAACAAGCCTGGTCTCATTTAGATTCTTCTCTTGGCCTTGATCCATCACGGGTTTGTCACGTTGCACCCAGTCTGAGTCTTTGTCTTCTATTTGAAGATAACAGTCTTTTTTACTTGGCGACAACTCATTTTCCACAGTTGCGGTTGTGAGAGGGGTGCCAATCTTCAAACCCCCAGAGGTAGAAGGGTTAAAATTGGAATCATCAAGCCTCCCCACATCAAAGTCATGAGCTGCCTTTGGCACAATAGCCTCTTCTTCCACTGGTTGTTCTGAAGTTTTTACCTTTGGTTCTTCAGCCTTCTCAGCCAGTGTCTTGAAAGAAGTAGGTTGTTTACCACGTCTCCTACGTGGTGACTTTTTGACAGGAGGATCACCTTCAACGAGATTGGTCCCCAATTTCGATGGTCCAGCCTTGTCGTCACTTGCATCACCCGGAGCACATTTTATAGGTGACTCTTCTAGTTCGGATGCATTGTCCTTTGTGGGACAGGCCTTCAGATCAGATCCCGTTACCTGGTTAAGGTCACTGGTGGTCTCCTCAATTGGCACGGTGAGGTAGGAATTCGTATCTCTAGTTGCAGACTCAGGGGAGTCTGTTTCTGCTTCGTGGTTGGGCAGAGTTTGCTTGAGACTTTCTCTGACCAGACATGTACCCTCTTGAACGGTGTTGAGATCGTTCATCTTGGTAGCCGGTAGCTTCACCTTGGGAATAGGCGAGTGGATCTTGCAGAAAAGAGACGGTAATATATGGGTACTATGGGTCTCTGGTACTGAGACAACATTAGGAAACTGCGTACTGGTACTACCTTCCCATTCAGACTGCTCGTCCTCTAAAGCTGCTATGCAACGAGCACCCAGTTCATCAAAGACTTGGTCCATGAGGGGATCGCCAGTGCTGTATAACCCCTCAACATCTTCGTCTTTTGTTTGGGCAGGAAGGCATTCAGCTTTAATTTCCAGAGGGACTTCGGTTTTGCAGTCGGGAGGACCAACAAGCCATTTTCCCAAGTCAGAGTCAGGAGGATTTGTTATGCTATGTACATCAGAAAAAGGAATACCATCATTATTATCAGGCATAAAGACAGTCATTCTTTCTTGTACAAGATCAATAATAAATTGCACTTCAGGTAACAAGGCAACAAGATTATTGTGCATTACTCTCACTTGTCTCTGCAAATATGATAAAGATTTTTTATGTGATCTCTTTAAGAGACATACGGATAAGTGTATACACCCTACTTATCACAGGAGGCTCTCTCAACCATATATCGCAATTAGGTAACTGAAAAAGCAATGAATCACATATGTTTTTGTGAAAAGTTTGAAGTTCATAGATAAATCCACATAATACAGATTTCTGGATTTGACAGGAGACATCTATAATAGATAAGCATAAATTAGAGGCCTTTCCAATCTGCCGCTGAATTTTTCCTAACTGATTACAACAAGTCTCAATGAGAGCACACTCTTGCTGTGAATCAGCGTGAATACCAACAAGGTTCTTCATTGTGATCCTAGACATTATACTCTGCCTGTTCCAAGTGGTCAGATCATTCTGTCATGACATGAAGGGGTGCTGCCCTGCAACAGCACTGTCCCTTTAAGTGTGGGAACCAACTTAGCAGAGAAATAATTCTAGGACACGATAAATGGAGTAATAAAGAAAATGTATTAAGGCAAACCAAAAGGATATAGATATATATAATATATACAAAACAAAATATGACAATGCCACAAATATATAAATATATACAATAACCCAATATATACAATAGAGCAGGCAGAGTCCACGATAGTCCTAGGCAAAGGTAAAGGCTTAGTCAGGTTAGTGCAGCCACCAAGTACAAAATGAACATCAAGGGGCAAAGTCCTAAGCAGGTCACACAGAAATAATGCAGCAAGGTCAGAATCACTGGAGAAGGAGTCTAGGCAGGAACACTGCAGGCGAACACTGGAACAGGAGGCACAGGACACAGGACCATAAGGACATCGGAACACCAGATCAGGAAACACAAGATACTCAGGATACTCAGGAAACAAGACACAAGCCAGAATCACGGGAGCCAGGAAACAGCAGGTACAGGGTCAAGGATAGAGGATAATGATCTGACAGGGAGTGAGGGGAGAAACCAGAATATATAGGTGCTAAACAAGGGCCAGGTGTAGTGCCTAACGAAAGGAAAAGAGAAACAGTGCCAAACAGAAACAGTGGTGAGTGAGAGTACTGCACGAGGGCATGTCAACTAAGGAGTGTTGTGACACTGCTGCTGGATTGGGCTCGTTTGGTGTAGTTGTGTGGTCCGTGCGTTAGGGATGCCTGAGGGGAACTCTCTCTGTTCCCGCCTTTTGTCTCTCCACTCGCGGTTCTTTGTCGGAACTGGTAGCCGCTTAAGGTGGGTTGCTGGCTGGTCTCGGGGGCATGTGAGGTCCACAAGTCGGCTCTGCCTTTGGGGGACTCCGGATTGTGAGGCGGGTTGCTCGTTGTATGCCCATGTGGTTGCGGGATATCCGCCATTTTGGAGCTCTCCCTCTGGGCTGGGTTCTGCGGCCTGGATTGTGTTTTGGCTCGGCACTCGTCCGTGGTGGTCGCCCGCGGGAACCGGGATAACCCCCGCCGGTCCAGGGGGGGGGACGGGGACAGCCGGCCACCGTTCGGAGACCCGGGGGAGCGGCCGTCTCTCCCCGGCTCAAGCTCGAGAAGCCCCCAGGCCGTGGTCGGGTTACTCCGTCGCCATACCATGTCTTGAGAGGTATCGCTGTGTGTGCCCTCATCTTGTGGGCAGTTTAGGTGCCAATTTGGGTTGGTGGCTACTAATGGTGCGGAGTTGGCACCGATTTTCCGGTCCAGATCCCAGAGCTCAGACGAGACACGTCTGATCTGTTCGGCGGCCAGGCCCCGCCCCCCTCCAAGGACACTTAACTTTCTGCGAATTAAGGGACTTTTAGCAGAATATCTCCTTCAAAATGAGGGGGAGAAAATTACAATTCTCAAACACCTACTCAAATTAAAGAGCTTTAACCCCTTAAGGACCAAACTTCTGGAATAAAAGGGAATCATGACATGTCACACATGTCATGTGTCCTTAAGGGGTTTAAAACCTAATGGCAAAATGCGCTAAAGTTATATACAACTGGAGACATGATAAACTGATAGAACTTATTAATAAATGGGAAAAAGAACTACAAGTACAAATAGAAGAATACGAGTGGATAAGCTCTCTAAATAAACTAAATAAATACGTACATTGCTTAACCCCTTAAGACCGCAGCCCACGGGTGTATTAGCCGCGAGGCAAACAAGGCATTTGCCTTGGGCGGCATTTTCCAGGGGGCGGCAAAAAAGCCGCCCCCAAATGCCCAAGGCAAATGTCTTGTTAGCCTTGCGGCTAACAGACATGCCGGCGGGCTGCTGGGCGATCGGGCGGCACTGCCTGGTTGGCGGGCGGGCGGCCGGTGAGGGAGCACTTCCCCTGAGCTGTCTGTTCAGCTCCCTCGCCAGCCGCAGAGTGAGGCTGGGAGGCGGAGCCGGAATATGACGTCATATTCCGGCTCCCAGCCTCACTCTGAGGCGCGCGAGGGAGCAGTACAGACAGCTCAGGGGAAGTGCTCCCTCGCCGGCCGCCCGCCCGCCAGGCAGTGCCGCCCGATCACCCAGCAGCCACTGGACCACCAGGGAGGAAGAGACACCCCCCCTCCCCAGCATTCCCAAAGGTAAGGAGGCTGGGGGGGGGGTGTTAAATAAAAAAAAAAATGTGTGAAAAATAAATTTTAAAAAAATGTGTGAAAAATAAATGTAAAAAAATGTGTGAAAAATAAATGTAAAAAAAATGTGTTAATGTGGGTGGGTGAGTGTGTGTCTGTGTCTGTTAGTGTGTGTGTGTGTGTCTGTTAGTGTTCGTGTCTGTTAGTGTGTGTGTGTGTGTGTGTGTGTGTGTGTGTGTGTCTGGTAGTGTGTGTGTGTGTCTGTTAGTGTGTGTGTCAGTGTGTGTGTCTGTTAGTGTTTGTGTCTGTTAGTGTGTGTCTGTTAGTGTGTGTCTGTTAGTGTGTGTCTGTTAGTGTGTGTCTGTTAGTGTTTGTGTCTGTTAGTGTGTGTCTGTTAGTGTTTCTGTCTGTGTCTGTTAGTGTGTGTGTCTGTTAGTGTGTGTGTGTGTCTGACTGTGTGTGGCTGTTAGTGTGTGTGTGTGTCTGTTAGTGTGTGTTTGCCTGTGAGTGTGTGTGTCTGTTAGTGTGTGTTTGCCTGTGAGTGTGTGTGTATGTTAGTGAGTGTGTGTGTCTGCTAGTTTGTGTCTGCTAGTGAGTGAGTGTGTGTCAGTGTGTGTCAGTTAGTGAGTGTTTGTCTGTTACTGAGTGTGAGTGTGTCTGTTAGCTAGTGTATGCGTATCTGTCAGTGAATGTGTGTGTGTGTGTATTTAGAATGCGGGGCGGGGGGAAAGGTTGGGTGGGGGTGGCGCGGAGGGAGGGGGGGCGTCTGAGTTTTGTCCTGCCTAGGGCAGCACAAAACCAGGATACACCACTGCCGCAGCCAAATGTACAAGTTGTGATCCAAAAAAACCGTAAACAAAACCTGGCATTTGCGCTACATGTCTGTCCAACCGTATTTCACCTCTTTCATATTAAATGCACCCACACTTATTATATATCATTTTATTCAGGGGAAACAGGGCTTTCGTTTAACATCAAATATTTAGGTATGGAACATAATTTAATATGAAAAAAATATTACAAAAATGGGAGAAAATAAGATTTTTTAAAAAATTTTTTTAGTTCTACGTGACATTCTAACTGTGAATGTCATAATACTGTTTGCTTTTACTGCAATACAATACACATATTTGTATTCAGCGATGTCTCACGTGTAAAACAGTACCCCCTATGTACAGGTTTTATGGTGTTTTGGGAAGTTACAGGGTCAAATATAGCATGTTACATATTTCAGTTTTTTCACATTGAAATTCGCCAGATTGGTTACGTTGCCTTTGAGACCATATGGTAGCCCAGAAATAAGAATTACCCCCATGATGGCATACCATTTGCAAAAGTAGACAACCCAAGATATTGCAAATGGAGTATGTCCAGTCTTTTTTAGTAGCCACTTGGTCACAAACACTGGCCAAAGTTAGTGTTAATATTTGAAAATGCAAAAATCTAATTTGAACGCAAATTTTGGCCAGTGTTTGTGACTAAGTGGCTACTAAAAAAAAAAAACCATACCCTATTTGCAATACCCTGGGTTGTCTACTATTGCAAATGGTATGCCATCATGGGGATAATTTTCATTCCTGGGCTACCATACGGTCTCAAAGGCAACCTGGCGAATTTTAATGTGAAAAAACTGAAACGCAAACCTTATATTTGACTCTGTAACTTTTGAAAACACCATAAAACCTGTACATGAGGGGTACTGTTATACTCAGGAGACTTCGCTGAACACAAATATTAGTGTTTCAAAACAGTAAAACGTATCACAACAATTATATCGTCAGTGTAAGTGCCATTTGTGTGTGAAAAATGCAAAAAATGTCACTGTCACTGACGATATCGTCGTTGTAGAATATTTTACTGTTTTGAAACAGTAATATTTGTGTTCAGCGAAGTCTTCCGAGTAAAACAGTACCCCCCATGTACAGGTTTTATGGTGTCTTGGAAAGTTACATGGTTAAATATAGTGCTAGCAAATTAAATTCCCTATAGTTTCAGCATGGGTTGTCAGGCAGGTCCCGCTAATTGTAATTAATAAAATGACCTAATTATGTAAAATTATTACATAAATATATGCGTAGAATTATTATATATATATATAGGTGTGTATATATATATATATATGTGTGCATATATATGTATATAATTTTTTCATTATTTTTATTTATATATAGGTATATATTTAGTGATATATATACGTATATACTTATGTATATAGATATATATATTATTTAGTTCTACATGTATTTTGATATCAATATATATTAATTAATTTTAAAATACAGTTAGAACGAAACTACGCATGTTTATATATTTTTTATCTATTTATTTTGTATTTGTTTTTTTTTTTTTTAACGTATTTATATATTTATTTATTTTTATTATAATATAAATATATAATAAAAATTATATATATATTTAATCAATATCATTGTACGTGTATTTTGATATTAATATATATATATAATTATGTATATATTAATATTAAAATACATGTAGACAGTGTATGTATATTTATGTGTATATGTGTATATGTGTATATATATATACTTAGATCATATATATAATAAATATATATATGATCTAAGTATATATAATCTTATTTTTACACTGTGATAACAGATTTTATTTGAATTTCAGACAGCAGGGGGAGTACCTGTCATTACAGGCACTCCCCCTGCTGGCACTGCCTTGGACGGCTATGCCGTCCATGTGATCGCGGGGTCCTCGCAAGGACCTCGCGATCACATGGCCCTGGGGGCCGAAGAGGACGGAGGGGGACTCCCTGGGCTCCCAGGTAAGTCCCCCATACCGCGATCGCCGGCGTGGGATCGCCGGCGACCGGGTAAGTACATTAGATCGCAGGACGTTCTATGCCGCTGGTGGTCTCCTCAATTGGCACGGTGAGGTAGGAATTCGTATCTCTAGTTGCAGACTCAGGGGAGTCTGTTTCTGCTTCGTGGTTGGGCAGAGTTTGCTTGAGACTTTCTCTGACCAGACATGTACCCTCTTGAACGGTGTTGAGATCGTTCATCTTGGTAGCCGGTAGCTTCACCTTGGGAATAGGCGAGTGGATCTTGCAGAAAAGAGACGGTAATATATGGGTACTATGGGTCTCTGGTACTGAGACAACATTAGGAAACTGCGTACTGGTACTACCTTCCCATTCAGACTGCTCGTCCTCTAAAGCTGCTATGCAACGAGCACCCAGTTCATCAAAGACTTGGTCCATGAGGGGATCGCCAGTGCTGTATAACCCCTCAACATCTTCGTCTTTTGTTTGGGCAGGAAGGCATTCAGCTTTAATTTCCAGAGGGACTTCGGTTTTGCAGTCGGGAGGACCAACAAGCCATTTTCCCAAGTCAGAGTCAGGAGGATTTGTTATGCTATGTACATCAGAAAAAGGAATACCATCATTATTATCAGGCATAAAGACAGTCATTCTTTCTTGTACAAGATCAATAATAAATTGCACTTCAGGTAACAAGGCAACAAGATTATTGTGCATTACTCTCACTTGTCTCTGCAAATATGATAAAGATTTTTTATGTGATCTCTTTAAGAGACATACGGATAAGTGTATACACCCTACTTATCACAGGAGGCTCTCTCAACCATATATCGCAATTAGGTAACTGAAAAAGCAATGAATCACATATGTTTTTGTGAAAAGTTTGAAGTTCATAGATAAATCCACATAATACAGATTTCTGGATTTGACAGGAGACATCTATAATAGATAAGCATAAATTAGAGGCCTTTCCAATCTGCCGCTGAATTTTTCCTAACTGATTACAACAAGTCTCAATGAGAGCACACTCTTGCTGTGAATCAGCGTGAATACCAACAAGGTTCTTCATTGTGATCCTAGACATTATACTCTGCCTGTTCCAAGTGGTCAGATCATTCTGTCATGACATGAAGGGGTGCTGCCCTGCAACAGCACTGTCCCTTTAAGTGTGGGAACCAACTTAGCAGAGAAATAATTCTAGGACACGATAAATGGAGTAATAAAGAAAATGTATTAAGGCAAACCAAAAGGATATAGATATATATAATATATACAAAACAAAATATGACAATGCCACAAATATATAAATATATACAATAACCCAATATATACAATAGAGCAGGCAGAGTCCACGATAGTCCTAGGCAAAGGTAAAGGCTTAGTCAGGTTAGTGCAGCCACCAAGTACAAAATGAACATCAAGGGGCAAAGTCCTAAGCAGGTCACACAGAAATAATGCAGCAAGGTCAGAATCACTGGAGAAGGAGTCTAGGCAGGAACACTGCAGGCGAACACTGGAACAGGAGGCACAGGACACAGGACCATAAGGACATCGGAACACCAGATCAGGAAACACAAGATACTCAGGATACAAGACACAAGCCAGAATCACGGGAGCCAGGAAACAGCAGGTACAGGGTCAAGGATAGAGGATAATGATCTGACAGGGAGTGAGGGGAGAAACCAGAATATATAGGTGCTAAACAAGGGCCAGGTGTAGTGCCTAACGAAAGGAAAAGAGAAACAGTGCCAAACAGAAACAGTGGTGAGTGAGAGTACTGCACGAGGGCATGTCAACTAAGGAGTGTTGTGACACTGCTGCTGGATTGGGCTCGTTTGGTGTAGTTGTGTGGTCCGTGCGTTAGGGATGCCTGAGGGGAACTCTCTCTGTTCCCGCCTTTTGTCTCTCCACTCGCGGTTCTTTGTCGGAACTGGTAGCCGCTTAAGGTGGGTTGCTGGCTGGTCTCGGGGGCATGTGAGGTCCACAAGTCGGCTCTGCCTTTGGGGGACTCCGGATTGTGAGGCGGGTTGCTCGTTGTATGCCCATGTGGTTGCGGGATATCCGCCATTTTGGAGCTCTCCCTCTGGGCTGGGTTCTGCGGCCTGGATTGTGTTTTGGCTCGGCACTCGTCCGTGGTGGTCGCCCGCGGGAACCGGGATAACCCCCGCCGGTCCAGGGGGGGGGACGGGGACAGCCGGCCACCGTTCGGAGACCCGGGGGAGCGGCCGTCTCTCCCCGGCTCAAGCTCGAGAAGCCCCCAGGCCGTGGTCGGGTTACTCCGTCGCCATACCATGTCTTGAGAGGTATCGCTGTGTGTGCCCTCATCTTGTGGGCAGTTTAGGTGCCAATTTGGGTTGGTGGCTACTAATGGTGCGGAGTTGGCACCGATTTTCCGGTCCAGATCCCAGAGCTCAGACGAGACACGTCTGATCTGTTCGGCGGCCAGGCCCCGCCCCCTCCAAGGACACTTTTAACTTTCTGCGAATTAAGGGACTTTTAGCAGAATATCTCCTTCAAAATGAGGGGGAGAAAATTACAATTCTCAAACACCTACTCAAATTAAAGAGCTTTAACCCCTTAAGGACCAAACTTCTGGAATAAAAGGGAATCATGACATGTCACACATGTCATGTGTCCTTAAGGGGTTTAAAACCTAATGGCAAAATGCGCTAAAGTTATATACAACTGGAGACATGATAAACTGATAGAACTTATTAATAAATGGGAAAAAGAACTACAAGTACAAATAGAAGAATACGAGTGGATAAGCTCTCTAAATAAACTAAATAAATACGTACATTGCTTAACCCCTTAAGACCGCAGCCCACGGGCGTATTAGCCGCGAGGCAAACAAGGCATTTGCCTTGGGCGGCATTTTCCAGGGGGCGGCAAAAAAGCCGCCCCCAAATGCCCAAGGCAAATGTCTTGTTAGCCTTGCGGCTAACAGACATGCCGGCGGGCTGCTGGGCGATCGGGCGGCACTGCCTGGTTGGCGGGCGGGCGGCCGGTGAGGGAGCACTTCCCCTGAGCTGTCTGTTCAGCTCCCTCGCCAGCCGCAGAGTGAGGCTGGGAGGCGGAGCCGGAATATGACGTCATATTCCGGCTCCCAGCCTCACTCTGAGGCGCGCGAGGGAGCAGTACAGACAGCTCAGGGGAAGTGCTCCCTCGCCGGCCGCCCGCCCGCCAGGCAGTGCCGCCCGATCACCCAGCAGCCACTGGACCACCAGGGAGGAAGAGACACCCCCCCTCCCCAGCATTCCCAAAGGTAAGGAGGCTGGGGGGGGGGTGTTAAATAAAAAAAAATGTGTGAAAAATAAATTTTAAAAAAATGTGTGAAAAATAAATGTAAAAAAATGTGTGAAAAATAAATTTTAAAAAATGTGTGAAAAATAAATGTAAAAAAATGTGTTAAAATTTTTTTTAAAAAATGTGTTAAAAATAAATTTAAAAAAAAATGTGTTAATGTGGGTGGGTGAGTGTGTGTCTGTGTCTGTTAGTGTGTGTGTGTGTGTGTGTGTGTCTGTTAGTGTACGTGTCTGTTAGTGTGTGTGTGTGTGTGTGTGTGTGTGTCTGGTAGTGTGTGTGTGTCTGTTAGTGTTTGTGTCTGTTAGTGTGTGTGTCAGTGTGTGTGTCTGTTAGTGTTTGTGTCTGTTAGTGTGTGTCTGTTAGTGTTTCTGTCTGTGTCTGTTAGTGTGTGTGTCTGTGTCTGTTAGTGTGTGTGTCTGTTAGTGTGTGTGTGTCTGTTAGTGTGTGTGTGTGTCTGACTGTGTGTGGCTGTTAGTGTGTGTGTGTGTCTGTTAGTGTGTGTTTGCCTGTGAGTGTGTGTGTCTGTTAGTGTGTGTTTGCCTGTGAGTGTGTGTGTATGTTAGTGAGTGTGTGTGTCTGCTAGTTTGTGTCTGCTAGTGAGTGAGTGTGTGTCAGTTAGTGTGTGTCTGTTAGTGAGTGTTTGTCTGTTACTGAGTGTGAGTGTGTCTGTTAGCTAGTGTATGCGTATCTGTCAGTGAATGTGTGTGTGTGTATTTAGAATGCGGGGCGGGGGGAAAGGTTGGGTGGGGGTGGCGCGGAGGGAGGGGGGGCGTCTGAGTTTTGTCCTGCCTAGGGCAGCACAAAACCAGGATACACCACTGCCGCAGCCAAATGTACAAGTTGTGATCCAAAAAAACCGTAAACAAAACCTGGCATTTGCGCTACATGTCTGTCCAACCGTATTTCACCTCTTTCATATTAAATGCACCCACACTTATTATATATCATTTTATTCAGGGGAAACAGGGCTTTCGTTTAACATCAAATATTTAGGTATGGAACATAATTTAATATGAAAAAAATATTACAAAAATGGGAGAAAATAAGATTTTTTAAAAATTTTTTTTAGTTCTACGTGACATTCTAACTGTGAATGTCATAATACTGTTTGCTTTTACTGCAATACAATACACATATTTGTATTCAGCGATGTCTCACGTGTAAAACAGTACCCCCTATGTACAGGTTTTATGGTGTTTTGGGAAGTTACAGGGTCAAATATAGCATGTTACATATTTCAGTTTTTTCACATTGAAATTCGCCAGATTGGTTACGTTGCCTTTGAGACCATATGGTAGCCCAGAAATAAGAATTACCCCCATGATGGCATACCATTTGCAAAAGTAGACAACCCAAGATATTGCAAATGGAGTATGTCCAGTCTTTTTTAGTAGCCACTTGGTCACAAACACTGGCCAAAGTTAGTGTTAATATTTGAAAATGCAAAAATCTAATTTGAACGCAAATTTTGGCCAGTGTTTGTGACTAAGTGGCTACTAAAAAAAAAAAACCATACCCTATTTGCAATACCCTGGGTTGTCTACTATTGCAAATGGTATGCCATCATGGGGATAATTTTCATTCCTGGGCTACCATACGGTCTCAAAGGCAACCTGGCGAATTTTAATGTGAAAAAACTGAAACGCAAACCTTATATTTGACTCTGTAACTTTTGAAAACACCATAAAACCTGTACATGAGGGGTACTGTTATACTCAGGAGACTTCGCTGAACACAAATATTAGTGTTTCAAAACAGTAAAACGTATCACAACAATTATATCGTCAGTGTAAGTGCCATTTGTGTGTGAAAAATGCAAAAAATGTCACTGTCACTGACGATATCGTCGTTGTAGAATATTTTACTGTTTTGAAACAGTAATATTTGTGTTCAGCGAAGTCTTCCGAGTAAAACAGTACCCCCCATGTACAGGTTTTATGGTGTCTTGGAAAGTTACATGGTTAAATATAGTGCTAGCAAATTAAATTCCCTATAGTTTCAGCATGGGTTGTCAGGCAGGTCCCGCTAATTGTAATTAATAAAATGACCTAATTATGTAAAATTATTACATAAATATATGCGTAGAATTATTATATATATAGGTGTGTATATATATATGTGTGCATATATATGTATATAATTTTTTCATTATTTTTATTTATATATAGGTATATATTTAGTGATATATATACGTATATACTTATGTATATAGATATATATATTATTTAGTTCTACATGTATTTTGATATCAATATATATTAATTAATTTTAAAATACAGTTAGAACGAAACTACGCATGTTTATATATTTTTTATCTATTTATTTTGTATTTGTTTTTTTTTTTTTAACGTATTTATATATTTATTTATTTTTATTATAATATAAATATATAAGAAAAATTATATATATATTTAATCAATATCATTGTACGTGTATTTTGATATTAATATATATATATAATTATGTATATATTAATATTAAAATACATGTAGACAGTGTATGTATATTTATGTGTATATGTGTATATGTGTATATATATACTTAGATCATATATATAATAAATATATATATGATCTAAGTATATATAATCTTATTTTTACACTGTGATAACAGATTTTATTTGAATTTCAGACAGCAGGGGGAGTACCTGTCATTACAGGCACTCCCCCTGCTGGCACTGCCTTGGACGGCTATGCCGTCCATGTGATCGCGGGGTCCTCGCAAGGACCTCGCGATCACATGGCCCTGGGGGCCGAAGAGGACGGAGGGGGACTCCCTGGGCTCCCAGGTAAGTCCCCCATACCGCGATCGCCGGCGTGGGATCGCCGGCGACCGGGTAAGTACATTAGATCGCAGGACGTTCTATGCCGCCCTGCGGATTTTAGAGCCATCTAAATAAGGACGGCATAGAACGTCTTGCGGTCTTAAGGGGTTAAATCTTACGGAAACCCCATTTAAACTCTCAAACAGATGGTACCTTACAGCGAAACATTTAAAGAAAATCTTCCCAGAGTCATCAGACAGAAGCTGTAAATGCAATATTAATGAAGGCAAAGTAATCCATAGGTGCACACCTATAAATAAATTCTGGAAAGACATAACCAATGTAATATACCAAAGAAGGGGAGGTGGGAGAAGGATTACTACTGTGTGGTCTCTGAGCAAGATGGGCATGGACCCTGTATGTAACAGACAAAAAAGAGAGAGAAATTTGCCCAGACCAAAGTTTGTTGAAAACAAATGTAAAAATTAACTTTTAATCATAATATTTTAAAACATCAGTAATTTTAAAAAAAGTAATTTAAAAAATGTGTGTACAGACTGCCTTCAATAAGTGTGCAAGATCAAGCAGTCCTATATTGTCTAACAGCAACAATGTTGCAATATGTCAAGTATTGTCCTTGATTAGAACTGCAAGATAAAGCACTCATATATTGTCTAACAGCAACAATGTTGCAATATGTCAAGTATTGTCCTCGATTAGAAGTGCAAGATAAAGCACTCTCAGCAACACTGTTGTGATATAACAAATGTTGCCAATGCTGACAGAGTGGAAAGTGTATTTCTCATTCAGCTTCACAATAGGATCTTGCTCTATGTTGCACACTTATTGAAGACAGTCTGTACACACATTTTTTAATTACTTTTTTTGAAATTACTGATGTTTTAAAATATTACAATGTAATATACCAATTAACGGAAATAAAATAGTTTTTTTAAGCCAGAAGTGATTCTACTAAACTTGCTCTGGCAGAAATGACAAAAACAAAATATTGATGATAATTCTACATATAACTACAGCAGCTAAACTACTGTTAGCATGAAACTGGACAACAGGGACAATTCCACGCACTCAAGAATTAACATCACAAGTCATATGGCAAGCAAGAATGGAAAGGGATATTCTGGTGAACTTAGGAAACAGATATGCCCAACTAGAGGACTGGGATACATGGATATGTAACATGGAAATGATAACCTAATAAATACCATCATGGTTACTTCCCTCTTAACTGATTCATGCAACAATTAAATCAGTCATAGCTAAGGTCCAGGCTAAATGAGTCGAGGGCCAGAAAAGAGGAGGGAGGAAAAGAAAAGAAGATAAAGATCTCAACCCCTAAACGGGCAGAAAAAACAGAATAAAAAAAATACACTGAGCATAAGAGGCTCTCTCTCTCTCTCTAAAAGTAAATGGACAAAGTAAAGTGATAGATAAGAATATATAATAAAATCAACAAGGGTCAGGGGGGAGGGGGGGGTAGTGGGGTGCAAAGGAATGGGGGGTCACAGGGAGTTTAATAGGATAGCATGAGATGTTTATGATGACTAGAGTACCATGGCCTGAAATATAGAAATATTAGCAAAACTATACAAGGCAGGTAAATGTCTGAAATTAAAATTTAAAAAAATGAAATATATCCTGTAAATAAAATACATATAAACCACATATCACAGAAACATATATAAATAAATACAGCTAATTAACACCTTATAGACTAACACAGATGTGGGAAAACAGAAGTTGATTGGTGTGCGTAATCTATAATTCAGGGAACATCTTTCCTTTTTACCATGGGACAAGACATCCAGACAAGGCCTCTATACCCCAGACTTGGAAGTTAGAATCAATAAGAATTTTGCATCATCTCTATTTGTTCATCAAACCAATTAAAATAAAGCAACACAATGAGTATAGAGATTTAAAGCAATACTGCGATTGTCATTTAAGCAGATGCTATCCCGATAGGGATATGATGCATGTATTCTGTTATGTCCAGATTCTGAACTACATGTTTGTGCGATTAAAAACAATGCTGCCATCTACTGGTTGAAGATGACTTGCAGTGCTTCTGTGTTGGTTGAAACTAGTTTGTTAAAGATTACTGAAGATTGTTGTTGGCCTAATCAGGTCCTACAAGACAACCTAATGGTGACTCTGTCTGTCATCTAGTAGTAGCATGATACAGATCAGAATGAACAGCTACGTTTTAAGGAAACTGATGTGTCAATAAAAAAAAGTTACTTTGTTATGCATGTAAATTATAAGTTGTATGAATATGCATTTACTCAGATAGTACATTTATAGTTTACTCACTATAGTCACCAGAGCAACAACAGCTTATTGCATTTTTTCTGGTGAGTAGAATCATTACCTTCAGGCTTTTTGAAGTAAACATTGTCTTTTCAGAGAAAAGGCAGTGTTTAGCTTACAGCCTAGAAAAAAAAAAAAGAATAAAGGTCCAGGCACTCCAGGATACAAAAAGTCAAATTTACTGAACCCACCTGCCACTCACAACATTTCGACTTATACGGTCTTTGTCAAGCTTGTATTTGGTGCCTGGTACTGGGACTGGCCTGGTTGCACCCAGAAACACAATACTTGGGATTGAGTGCAGTTCCACATTTCTACTATAGTTTACAGCCTAGTGATAACTTCATTGGCCACTCCTCAGATAGCTACAATGTGTGCTTTTTGGGGCAGTGCTGCCTAGTGTACGGCACTGCCATTAAGTGTCTCCACCCTCTGCATGCAGACACTGAACTTTCCTCCTAGAGATTCATTGATTCAATTCATCTGTATGAGTAGATGCTGATTGGCCAGGGCTGTGTTTGTGCTGGCTCTGCCCCTGATCTGCCTCATTGACAGTCTCAGCCAATCCTATGGGGAAGCATTGTGACTGGCTCAGGCCACCATTTCTGATTATGTCAACAGACAGAGGCAGTTGAGGGGCAGAGGCAGCAGCTGGATACTTGAATACAAGTAATATTTTACAATATTTAGGGAGGCACGGAGGACCAATGGGGGTTTTAACACAATAGGGTCAGGAATACATGTTTGCAGAAACATTGGATATTTTGTTTTGACTTTACATCTGCTCTTCTGTTAACTACCTTAATGCATTCTGCAAGGAGTAAAGCTCAGGGCTTGACAGATCACAAAATATCCCTACCATTTGCAAAAAATGTAGGATGCTGCCTGAGGCTCTTATTCCATGCAAGCTGGTATCAGGAACCACTCAGACTCTCCATGCTTAAAGGACAACTGTCACCAGAATTTATTTTTATAAATATAAGAATCCTTGCAGGATGTAATGAAAAGACATAGCATTTTTTTCACAGAATACTAGATCTCTCTGACATATT
Source organism: Pelobates fuscus (assembly GCF_036172605.1). Classification (NCBI taxonomy): domain Eukaryota; kingdom Metazoa; phylum Chordata; class Amphibia; order Anura; family Pelobatidae; genus Pelobates; species Pelobates fuscus. Next base: position 133,159,113 of record NC_086321.1, read on the forward strand.
TATACATCTTTGGTTGGACTGAGGTGGAATCCAACCATGATGTTCCTGCTTCGTTCCCTGCACAGAGCGGTGATGTCATCAGCCATCGCCCTATGTGGTCTTCTAAATGTGGCAGAATTCCACTGCCTGTACATAGTGTACCTGGTCCTAATTAATCAGCCTTTCTTTATGAAGCAGCTCTATTATATACAGTTTGCTTCTAATCACTGGCTGCTTGTTTGAGCTACAGTTAAATAGCTCTGATGATTTCTCATTGGTGGTTCTCGGAAATCGGCTCATTCTGTTTTGCATCATTTTTTTCAATGCTGTAAGAGACAATTTTTCCATTTACATATTTGCACTAATTTTTATCTGATAAATCATATGAAGTTGGAGTGATTTAACACCTGAAAGTACTGGAAATATGTTGATTAGAAAAAAAAACTATTGATAAAAGTGAAACTCAGAATATCCTGGAAATATGTAAATAGAAAAACAGTCTCTTATAGCAACAGTTCCTAACCTGTGGTTTGCATACCCCAAGGGGTACAATCCAGTTTCCCCAGGGGCAGGGCCGGATTTTCCTATAGGCTAAATAGGCTTCAACCTGGGGCCTCAAGATCAAGAGGGGCCTACATTCAAATTGTTAGCAAAATTAAAATTACACTATTCTAAAAACAGTGAACACTAAAACACTGAACCGAAAATAAGGAGAAATTCTACGCATATGATATGACCAGTGGCGTTCTAAGTGGGGGAGGGTGGGGGGGGGGGGCGGTCCGCCCCAGGTGCCACTTACTAGGGGGGTGCCCGGGGCAGACTGCAATGCCCCTCCTGCCACGATCACCGAGACCGGCGGTCTGCAGCTCCGCAATGTGCAGAGCTGCAGACCATGGATCTCGCGTGCACTGCCCAATCAGAGCGTTGCCGTGGGTTAACACCGGACCACCAGGCAGCCCCCACTGGACCACCAGGGATTTAAGGTAATTTTTTTAGTCACCCCCCCTCTCCTCATCACCCCCCTCCCTCTCACAATCACCCCCCTCTCCTCATCACCCCCCTCCCTCTCACAATTGCCCCCCCCTCCTCATCACCCCCCTCCCTCTCACAATCACCCCCCTCTCCTCATCACCCCCCTCCCTCTCACAATCACCCCCCTCTCCTCATCACCCCCCTCCCTCTCACAATCACCCCCCCCCCCTCTCCTCATCTCGACTTTTTTTTAATTTATTATCCGTGCCACATTTTTTATAAAGGTTAGTAGCAATCACAACATGTTTCATTTAACATATTGATATATATCACAGTAATGATGTATTTTATTGTCTCTCATGTAATTTACAAACTTAAAAATGGGAAGTGAAAGGGCCTCATAAGTGGAATAGCCTAGGGCCTCTTTTCATCTAAATCCAGCCCTGCCCAGGGGTACTAAAAAAATCAGTCCCTAAGTCCCAATAGCCCCAGCCAGCAGAAGCCACCCTTTGCACCCAAAAGGTAGGCAACTGGTGGGTAGATACATTTTTTACCTCTATGTGTGTTATTGTTTGTATCTGTATGTCTGTGTATCTGTATGTGTCATTGTTTGTATTTGTGTGTCTGTGAAACTGCATGTTTGGCTGTGTTTGTACCTGTGTGTCTGTACATCTGTATGTGTGTCAGCGTATCTGTCTGTCTGTGTATCTGTACATCTGTATGTATGTATTTGTGTCAGTATGTATGTCAATGTTTGTATTTGTGTATCTGCATGTGTGTTAGTGTGTGTGTCTGTATCTGTGTCATTGTGTGTATCTGTGTCAGTGTTTGTATCTGCATGTGTCAGTGTGTCAATGCAACTGTATGTGTGTCAGTGTTTGCATCTGTGTATCTGCATGTGTGGCAGTATTTATATCTGTGTTTTTGTACATCTGTATGTGTGTCAGTTATTTATATCTTTGTGTCTGTATGTGTCTTCATATTTCTGCATATCTGTCAGTGTTTTTATCTGTGTATCTACATGTATACAGAAAAAGATCCTGCACTCTCGCATACAATCCAGCTGCTCCAGGCCCAGGGTTGGCAAACCGCAATTTAGCAGATATGAAGAAAGTCAGGTACAGGCAACGTCAGCTTGACAAAGGCCTCTGTGCAGGCCGAAACATTGCTCCTAATAAATCTGCGTTTTGCAATATCATGAGTGCCTTCATAAGTTCTATCTGTGTCTGTATTTGCATGTTTATATCTGTGGGTCTGCTTCTGTGGCAGTGTTTCTGTGCAACTGTATGTGTGTCAGTGTATCTTCTCTGTATATATACAGTGTGTATATATATATATATATATATATATATATTTATATTTGTGTTCGGGGCTCAGTAATGAATAGAGATAAAGTCCTCTACCTTTAATAAGCAAAGTCAGTTGAAGTGTGCCGATACCGACGTATGTGGTAGGCCTGTAAATAAAGTGGGCCTACCTTAGATAAACTTGAATAGAGGGAGTGGAGGGTGGGCCAGCAGTACATCTGGAACCAATCACGGTAATGTAGGGAAGGGGAGGAGTCCCTTTTAAAGGCACATAGCCCCTCCCACAACTTCAGGCCAAGCCTTCCAATTTGTGTTCGAGGCTATGTCAGTAATGAAATGAATAGAGATAAAGTCATCTACCTTTAATAAGCAAAGTCGGGTGAGGTGTGCCGATACCGACGTATGTGGTAGGCCTGTAAATAAAGTGGGCAAAGGAGTACCAATCTTGCTCAAAAGATATTTATTACGAAACCACATGATGTAATGACATGAAGGGGTGCTGCCCTGAGACAGCACTATCCCTTTAAATGTGGGAACCAATTTAGAAAAGAAATAATGCAAAGACACAATGAATGGATTAAATAAAGAAATATATATATTAAAGAGAACCAACGGATATAAGAACAAAACATATAATATATACAATGCCAAAGAATAATATATACAAAAAAAAATCAAGATAACCACAATTAGTGCAGGCAGAGTATACTTAAACAGTCCTTTGGGCAGGATTGTGCAGCCACCACTAGAAATAGGTGGGACAGATCCTAAGCCACAAAGCAAAATATATGACACCAGGGAACAAAGTCCGAAACAGGTCAAACGAAATAAGGCAGCAGGGTCAGAATCACTGGAAATAAGGTAGAGCCAGGAACACTGAATCAGAATACAGGATCGGGAGGCACAGGAACGCAGGACATGGGACCGCAGGACCAGGAGGACACGGAAACACAAGACCAAGAAGACAAGCGAACATAGGATCAGGAAACGCAGGACACAGGATCAAGGAGCAAAGAGTCAGAATCTCAGGAACCAGGAAACAAGAACCATGGAACAAGAAACAGGAGACAAGAGACAAGAGACAATGATCTGACCAGGAGTGAGGGGAGAAACCAAACTATAAAGGTGCTAAACAAGAACCAGGTGAAGTGGTAATGAAAAGAAATTAGGAACAGTGCCAAACAATGATAGTGGTGAGTGTGGGTACTGCACGAAGGCATATCACCTAAGGAGTGTGTAGTGACAGTGCCCCCCCTCCCCCTTAAGGAGCGACTACTGGCGCTCAAAACCCCCAAGAGCCCCCACAAGTGACAGAAGAATATCAGGGTCACCCAAACAGTAGAGGAAAACAAGGAGGAGGTTCAGGAGGAATGAGAGGTAGAGAATCCCACAGGAGAAACCAACGAGGCAGGATAGAAACATGCAAAAGCAAGGACTGTAGACTAACATTGAACATTAGAAGGGCAGACACAGAAACAGAAATTAAAGGCACATACGATAAGGAACACTTATTACCAGTGACCAACAAACGTACCATCCTACTAGCCATAGGGCTTTTGCTGGATACAGATGCGTTACTCAGAAGTCCTGGGTCTGACTTGGTTTCTGACTTGTATGATCCTCGGAATAAAGACTGTGATACGACTTCTGTAGAGGGGCAAACAGTTTCTGAGTTATCTTGGGTTGTTACCACTGGAATCAATCGAGGAGAATCCCCTAGATTAACGAGCACAGGATCAGGAGTACTTTGCGAACCTTCCTGTCCAAGATGCCGGAATTCTTTAAGGGACAGTTCCCGTAATTTCTCGGAACATGAGGTTTCCGGAAGTAGGGATGATTCTTGCTCAAGTGGATACAGGTCCTTCTTAGTGGATAGAGATACCTGGTCACTTAAATCATTCTCTTCATCATTTGTGAGCTCAGCTGGAGGTAGTTTTTTAATTGATGTAGAAGAACTCTCAACTGAAGGCAAGTCTTCTTTTAATACTTGCTGAGGTTTAGGTAGTTCTCCGAGTGAGGAACCTTCATTACTAACTGGACTTTGCACTTCCTTAATGGATGAAGATACAAGGTTAGTTACTACCTCAGTGTCATTTACCTCATCTGTGGTCTTGAGCATATGGTCATCATTAACTGTAGAAAATTAAATTTTTGGAGTAGCAGAAGAACATAATTCGGGTTCTCTTTCCCTTTCTTGTCCTTCCTGCACTTCAGCCTTTGTGAGGGACAAGTCGTCCTCTTGTTGTAAAGGTGAAGTGACAGACATCATGGCAACTGATGAGTCATATAGGAGCTTCCTTCAGCAAGGGAACAGGTACCAGATGTGTGAATGCTACCTTCTTGTTCGGTTTCACTCACTTAATTTGGAGTTTGGTTAAGCGGCTGATTGGAAGAGTCTTTGATGCTTTGTTCAGATACAAGTGTGGTATTTTGTGTTTCCTCTTGCAACAGGGAAATTGTTCTACCAGAGCTTGTAGTTTGAAGAATGGTATTAGAATTGCATAGAACCATAGATTCAGTTTCAGGCTGTGGGTTCTGAACAAGCCCAGTCTCATGTAGATCCTTTGCTTGGGCTTGATCCATTACGAGTCTGTCACCTTGCACCAAGTCTGACTCTTTGTATTCCACTTGAGGAAGACAGTCTTCTTTACTTGGTGTCAACTAATTTTTCACAGTTGAGGTTGTAAGAGAGGTGCCAATCTTCGAACCCCCAGAGGAAGAAGGGTTAAAATTGGAATCATCAAACCTCTCCACATCAAAGTCGGGAGCTGCCTTTGCTCTTCCACTGGTTGTTCTGAAGCTTTCATCTTAGGTTTTTCAGCATTCTCAGACAGTGTTTTGGAAGAACTTTGAATAGGTCATTTACCACATCTCTTACGTGGTGGCCTTTTGACAGGAGGATCACCTTCAACGAGATTGGTTTCCAACTTCAGTGGTCCAGCTCTTACAGTTTCGAGTTTCCAGTATTAGATGACTCAAACATGTCTATTTGAGCGGAGTCAGATTTGTAGGATGACTTGATAAGAGATGGAGAACTTGGAACCTCTGATTCTTTAGATACAGTATTAGGGTTGTCACTTAGAGCATGAACTGCATAGTCCTTTGCGGGACAGAGCTCCAGATCAGATCCAGTCGCCTGGTCAAGGTTACGTGTGGTTGTCACAGGTGAGTCTGTCTCTGCTTCGTGGCTGGACAGTCTTTGCATGAGACATTCTCTAACCTGACTAATACCCTCCTGAATCAGTATCCTCACCCTGGGAATAGACAAGTGGATTTTGCAGAAAAGAGACTGTGGTACAAAAACAATATTAGGAAACTGCGTATTGGTACTTCCTTCACATTCGAACTGCTCGTCCTCCAAAGCTGCTATGCAACGAGTACCCAGTTCATCAAAGACCCGGTCCATGAGAGGGTCACCAGTGCTATATGACCCTTCAATATTGTCTTCTTCAATTTGGGCTGGAAAGCATTTAGCTTTTGATTCGCGAGGAACTTCGATTTTGCAGTCGGGAGGATCAACAAGCCATTTCCCCAAGTCAGAGTCAGGAGGATTAGGGATGCTGTACATATTGGGAAAGGGAATATAATCGTCATTATCAGACATAAAGACACTCATCCTTTCCTGTACTAGATCAATGAGGAATTTAATTTCGGGTAACAAGGCCATGTAATTATTGTGCATAGCTTTAAACTGTTTCTGCAAATATGATAAAGATTTATTACGTGAGGTTTCTTTAAGAGACACACAGAGAGGTTCATGAACCCTACTTATCACAATTAGGTAACTGAGAAAGCAAAGGGTCACATATTTGTTTGTGATAAGTTTGAAGTTCAGTGATAAGTCCACATAACACAGATTTCTGAACTTGGCAAGAAACGTCTATAGTAGACAAGCATAATGTAGATGCCTTTTCTATCTGTCGCTGGATATGTTTTAACTGATCATAACAGTCCTTAATAAGACCATACTCTTGCTGTGAAACAGCATAATTATCAATAACATTCTTCATAGTGATCCTAGACATTTTTCTCTGCTGGTTCCAAAAGGTCAGATCATTATGTAATGACATGAATGGGTTCTGCCCTGAGACAGCACTATCCCTTTAAATGTGGGAACCTGTTGCGGTACTTACCCTTTCCAGGGGTCGTCCGGGGTCCTGTGTTCGAACCGCGAGCGGTCCTGCTGCTGCACGAGCCGCGCGCGGCTCTTCCGAAGGCAGGAACAGGAAGGCGGGCAGTGACCGCGAGAAGCGGTCACGTGTCCCGCCTGACTCTAAGAGCGCCGCGGGTCTCGGGCGCGCTCTTAAAGGGACAGTGGGAGCTTAAATTGGAAAAGGCCTCCCATTGGTCCCTGTCATGCCACACTCCCCATACACTTACCTTTTGGGGGCGTGGAGATGACAGGGACCAATCAAAATAGATGTTTAGTTATTTATATTCACCTTTTTCCCTTGGTTCCTTGCCCTATCGTGGTTTCTGTTTCAGTTCCCTTTAGCGCTAGTTGTGTTCGGTTGTGTTCCTTCGTACTTGACCTTGGCTTTGTTTTCTGACTACGTTATCTCTTTATCCTTATCTGTTCTGTTTTGCCGGCTTGCTGTTTACTGTGTACCAGACCCCGGCTAGTCCTAGTTTACGCTGTCTCTTTGTGCCCTTGACCTCGGTTCGTTCCTGACTCTGTACTTCTCCTATATACGTCGAGTCCGGCCACTCTAAGGTCCGGTAGACGTATCTTCCCTCTGTGTAGGGGTATATTCTCATTACAGAACCAATTTAGCAAAGAAATAATGCAAAGACACGATGAATGGATTAAATCAAGAAATATATATATTAAAGAGAACCAAAGGATATAAGAACAAAACAACATATAATAAATATATACAATGCCACAGAATAATATATACAAAAAAAATCAAGATAACCACAATTAGTGCAGGCAGAGTATACTTAAACAGTCCTTTGGTAAGTTAAAGGGAAACTCCAGTGCCAGGAAAAAAATCCGTTTTCCTGGCACTGGAGGTACCCTCTCCCTCCCACCCCCCAATCCCCGGTTGCTGAAGGGGTGAAAACCCATTCAGTCACTTACCTGAGGCAGCGACGATGTCCCTCGTCGCGGTCTCCTCATCCGCGCCGCTCCTCCTACTGATTCCGTCGGCCGGTGAGCGAGACTGATCCCGCCCACCGGCCGAGGAGACCTAATGCGCATGCGCATTAGCGCTCCCCATAAGAAAGCATTGAAAAAGATTTTCAATGCTTTCCTATGGGGAAATGAGTGACGCTGGAGGTCCTCACACAGCGTGAGGACGTCCAGCGATGCTCTAGCAAAGAAAACCTTTGCTAGAAATCAGGAAGTTCCCTCTAATTACAGTTGCAGGGTTAGGAGTAGTGGGAGTTGGCACCCAGACCACTCCAATGGGCATAAGTGGTCTGGGTGCCTGGAGTGTCCCTTTAAGTACTTGGGCAGGATTGTGCAGCCACCACTAGAAATAGGTGGGTCAGATCCTAAGCCACAAAGCAAAATATATGACACCAGGGAACAAAGTCCGAAACAGGTCAAACAAAATAAGGCAGCAGGGTCAGAATCACTGGAAATAAGGTAGAGGCAGGAACACTGAATCAGAATACAGGATCGGGAGGCACAGGAACGCAGGGCCCCGGAGGACATGGGACCGCAGGACCCGGAGGACACGGAAACACAAGACCAAGAAGACACGCGAACATAGGATCAGGAAATGCAGGACACAGGATCAAGGAGCGAAGAGTCAGAATCTCAGGAACCAGGAAACAAGAACCACGGAACAAGAAACAGGAGACAAGAGACAATGATCTGACCAGGAGTGAGGGGAGAAACCAAACTATAAAGGTGCTAAACAAGGACCAGGTGAAGTGTTAATGAAAAGAAATTGGGAACAGTGCCAAACAATGATAGTTGTTAGTGAGGGTACTGCACGAAGGCATATCAACTAAGGAGTGTGTCGTGACACATGACATAGTACATACATATTTATGAAGACATATTAACAAATGCCCTTCATATTTCCTGTATTGGTTGGGGTATGTGACGAAACCAATCTCGCCACATTGTATTGGAGGAGCCTGGTTGCCCGCCTGCTGCCTTTGGACTATGGACCAGACTTTATGGGAATGTGATACCCCAGATAGCTATACCATGGAGCCTATTCATATAATGAAAGACTATGGGAAAGACTTTAGCTCCATGGCAATTGTACTGTGTGAATAGGATCTGCGCGCTATTCGGTAGTTTTGTGCGCTCAGATCCCAGCTATCTGGGGATATGTGAAATGTCTGTGTGTTATGTATAAAAAGTAACTTTATGTATTTTAAAGTGTTTTACTGTCTTTGTGCTCCCATGTGCTCAATGGAGTCTGTCTCTGTGCTGGAGATAATTGAATTACTTCTCCAGCACAGAGAAGGCTCTGTAAAAAAAACGGTCTGAGCTGGAAAGCTAGGGGTTTTAAAAGATACTTTACTAACTTTTGAACCCCTGGTCTGATCCATGCCATTTTTTAATATGTTGTTCCCCTGAATGGATTGATTGTGGATATGTAATTTTGTGTGAATGTGATGTATGGTTTTAAAGTTATGAAAGTTGTGTAAAAGTATATTTTAAACTGTATGCATAATGGGATTATGTGTCACACTAAGGGGAGGGGATGTGTGGGAGGTAACATCTATGTCATTGGTTATTTTATGCCTCCCCCTGGGTGTGGCCTGTCAGGGCCGCCATCAGGGCATGACAACCGCAACGGTTGTCATGGGCCCGGCGGTCCTGGGGGGCCCGGACTGCTCAGGTCGTCCGGGCCCCACATTCAGTGGGAACATACCGGGTCGCAGGGGGCCCTGCGACCCCGGTATGTACCCACTGGGCCAGCCTCTTCTCCTGGGGGGCCCAGCAGCCGGTCACCTCAGGGCCCCCCAGAGGCTGACCCTGCTGACACCCGGCGGGCGCGCGAGGGAGCACTCTCCTCTGAGTGCTTCCTCTTCAGCTCCCTTGCGCACCGTACTGATGTCGGAGCCGGAAGATGACGTCATCTTCCGGCTCCGGCATCAGTACGCGGCGCGCGAGGGAGCTGAAGAGGAAGCACTCAGCCAGGGAGAGTGCTCCCTCGCGCGCCCGCCGGGTGTCAGGACATTTGAGTGAGGGGGGGAGGGAGGACATTTGAGTGAGGGGGGGGGAGGGAGGACATTTGAGTGAGGGGGGGGAGGACATTTGAGTGAGGGGGGGAGGGAGGACATTTGAGTGAGGGGGGGGAGGGAGGACATTTGAGTGAGGGGGGGAGGGAGGACATTTGAGTGAGGGGGGGAGGGAGGACATTTGAGTGAGGGGGGGGAGGGAGGACATTTGAGTGAGGGGGGGGAGGACATTTGAGTGAGGGGGGAGGGAGGGAGGACATTTGAGTGAGTGGGGGGGGAGAGGGAGGGAGGACATTTGAGTGAGTGGGGGGGAGAGGGAGGGAGGACATTTGAGTGAGTGGGGGGGGGAGAGGGAGGGAGGACATTTGAGTGAGGGGGGGAGTGGGAGGGAGGACATTTGAGTGGGGGTGGGGGGAGATGGAGGGAGGAAATTTGTGTGAGTGGGGGAGAGGGAGGGAAGGGAGGAAATTTGAGGGAGTGGGGGGGAGAGGAAGGGAGGACATTTGAGGGGGGAGGAAGGAAATTTGAGGGGGGAGAGGAAGGAAATTTGAGGGAGGGGGGAGAGGAAGGAAATTTGAGGGAGGGGGAGAGGAAGGAAATTTGAGGGGGGAGGAAGGAAATTTGAGGGGGGAGGAAGGAAATTTGAGGGGGGAGGAAGGAAATTTGAGGGGGGAGGGAGGAAGGAAATTGGAGGGGGAGAGGAAGGAAATGAGAGGGAGGGGGAGAAGAAGGAAATTGATGGGGGTATGGGGAGAGATTGACATCCATCACACACACACACAATGCACCCCTTGCACACAGAAAAACACACAATGCATTACACACAGACACACATACACAAGCAATGCATCCCTTACACACAGCAACAAACAATGCACCCCTTCCACACACTCAGTGCATCCCTTACAGACACACACACACTGCATCCCATACATACACAAACTCACCTTGCAGCCCTTACACATACAAACACAGATTCACACAATGCATTCCTTACACACATCAGGACATCCCCCCCCCCCCCTGTGTAAAGGGCCCTCAAAAAATGGAGCTGTTTCCCATTCTCCCAGAACATTGATTTTTGTGACCACAGTTACAAACCGCCTCCAGAGAGCCTGTTCTACACCAGACCAGTGGAGCCAGACGGCAGCTGAAGCCCATCATCATCCTCATCTGGTTGTAAGTAGGCAATCTAGTATATTATTCGTGGCACTAATCTCTAATTTACCTCACATTAAAGGGACACTATAGTCCCCAGAACCACTGCAGCTTAATGTAGTGGTTCTGGTGTCTATAGCCTGTCCTTGCAGGCCTTTTAATGTAAACACGGCGGCACTACAGCACTGTGTTAGTTAACATGGCAGATCATATGGGTGGCGCACTGTGATGTCACATGGGGGGGCGGCAAACTTTACTTTTGCCTAGGGCGGCAAAAATCCTTGCACCGGCCCTGCAGACACTGCATGCCTGTGGGCGGACTCGGGGGGGGGGGGGGGGGGGACTCGGGTGCAGGCGCCGGGGGGCCCAGACCTTGAGCTGTGTCAGGGGCCCCAAAATTTCTGATGGCAGCCCTGTGGCCTGTATGTGTACTCATGTAATAAAAACCAGGCTGGGTGTGCCAGCACCTCAGACCACTGCTTGACCTTCAACACGGAGCCTTGTCTCGTTCTTGGGGGGATTCACTGTATGCTGTTGGAGATTAATTGCTAGGAGTGTAAGCTGATGTCTGCTTTTCCTATTCATCTGCTAGCAGCTATTCGTGAGGTTCCAGCTGAGAGTGATATCTTATTCCCTGGTATACAGTTCGGGAGTTTGATGTATTCGCCTATATCCAATTCGTGAGTTTTGATGTTCTGCAGTAGCTGTGCCTTTCTGTAAAAAGGGGATTATCGCCTAAACGGAATTTATTCCCTTTTATGCTGAAACGGTCCGTTACAATTGGTGGCAAGCGGCGGGATCGTTCCTACAGCCAGAAGGACAGCTACAGGAGACACCAGTTCTTTGGATTGTACAATTTGAGGGCAACGCATGTCTCACTACAGCGACCCTGACAGCACCAGGATGGAACCAGCAGTGGAGTACGATGAGGGTGACATAGATGACCGAGATGCATTGAGGAAAGGCATTTGGTACCAGGCCCTGGATAACGTACAGTACCAGCGGGGCAAGAGTCTCCCCAGTGAAGAGCAGCGATGGCAGACACGACTGGCACTGCGGATGCCCTTCCTGGGAGAGCAGCCTCTGGAGCAATGGGTAAAGGAGCTCGAGCATCGGGTATGGCAGGAGCTGTGGCTGGAGGATGCCTACCAGGCGCTCTGGTGGTATATGGCACAGTATATACCCTGGACAGCCGAACATGACAAGCCAGAGGGAGAGGAGTTTGATGGTCCTGGCTTGTTATGGGAGTCCTTTGCAGAGCCTGGCTTCGGGAGCCCTGCGCAAACCAGACTTCAGGATATTTTCTATGAGAGGGAGGCTAGGCATGAGTGGGATGACCCCCATGAGGTAGAGCAAGACCTGGCTCACCTAGCAAACATGGAGTGGGAACTGGAGCAGGACTACCGAGATCTCTTCCACTCCATTGGGAAGGCTCAGCAGGACAATAAGGTGACAGACCCAGATCCAGACCCATTCCGCTGGGAAGATATTGTGGAGATTTACTGGGAAGAACCCCAGGTGGCCGGTAGAGATGGGACCGAGGTCTCTCCACCGGTCCTGCAGGGAATTGGGAGCCCAGTCTCCATTCCCCAGCGGCAGGCTGAGTTACAGGGGGCAGAGGTAGTTGGTCCCACCCCCCAGCAGCAGAGTGATATGCCGGGAAGGCAGTGTGAAATGCAGGGAGAGGAGAGCAGCGTCCTCCCTCCCCAGCGGCAGGCTGAGTTACAGGGGGCAGAGGTAGTTGGTCCTACCCCCCAGCAGCAGAGTGATATGCCGGGAAGGCAGTGTGAAATGCAGGGAGAGGAGAGCAGCGTCCTCCCTCCCCAGCAGCAGGCTGAGTTACAGGGGGCAGAGGTAGTTGGTCCTACCCCCCAGCAGCAGCGTGAATTTTTGGGAATAGAGAGCCCAGTCTCCTTTCCCCAGCGGCAGAGTATCCAGCAGGGAATAGAGAGCCCCGTCTCCTTTCCCCAGCGGCAGAGTGTCCAGCAGGGAATAGAGAGCCCAGTCTCCTTTCCCCAGCAGCAGGACACTGTATTGGGAGAAGAGACAGTCGGTCTCCCTCCACAGATGATGAAAGTATGTATGGGAGAGGAACTTGCTACCACCTCTCCCCAGCGGTGGATCATTGATGTGCAGGGAATAGAGAGCCCAGTCTCCTTTCCCCAGCAGCAGGACACTGTATTGGGAGAAGAGACAGTCGGTCTCCCTCCACAGATGATGGAAGTATGTATGGGAGAGGAGCTTGCTACCACCTCTCCCCAGCAGCGGATCATTGATGTGCAGGGAATAGAGAGCCCAGTCTCCTTTCCCCAGGGGCAGAGTGTCCAGCAGTGAATAGAGAGCCCAGTCTCCTTTCCACAGCAGCAGGACACTATATTGGGAGGAGAGACAGTCGGTCTCCCTCCACAAAGGCGGATATTATGTATGGGAGAGGAGCTTGCTACCACCTCTCCCCAGCAGCGGATCATTGATGTGCAGGGAATAGAGAGCCCAGTCTCCTTTCCCCAGGGGCAGAGTGTCCAGCAGTGAATAGAGAGCCCAGTCTCCTTTCCACAGCAGCAGGACACTATATTGGGAGGAGAGACAGTCGGTCTCCCTCCACAAAGGCGGATATTATGTATGGGAGAGGAGCTTGCTACCACCTCTCCCCAGCGGCGGATCCGTAATGTGCAGGGAATAGAGAGCCCAGTCTCCTTTCCCCAGGGGCAGAGTGTCCAGCAGTGAATAGAGAGCCCAGTCTCCTTTCCACAGCAGCAGGACACTATATTGGGAGGAGAGACAGTCGGTCTCCCTCCACAAAGGCGGATATTATGTATGGGAGAGGAGCCTGTTACCCCCTCTCCCCAGTGGCAGTTTAATGTACCAGGGGGAGACTGTAAGCCCCCCACCAGTGCAGATGGGACCGTGGTCTCTGCACTTACCACACAGGGGGTAGGGATGGTCGATCCCCCCCCCCCCCCCACGACAGAGCTGTGTATCCAAGGGGGAGACAACCAGTCTCCCCATTCCGCAGCAGAGCTATGCAACTAAGGGGGAGACAGTCCGTCTCCAGCAACCAGGCTCCAACCAGACTACTCCGGTGGTAGTACTGGCACCAGGACAGAGTACCGCTGGTCTCTGCCCACTCAGCAACCCAGCAAGGCAGCCTACCAGTCCCCTACACAGCCGAGGTGAGACACCTGGACATGGACAAGATTCTCCTCTACCCAGGTGTAGTAACCATTTATTGTGGGTGGGCTGTACTGTTTTTTCTACTTTGTGGGTGGGTTGCTGGACTAACAAGGGCACTGACCGGCAGGAGGTCAGGTACCTTGTTAGTCTTTTTGGAAAGGGGGAGAGATGTGACGAAACCAATCTCGCCACATTGTATTGGAGGAGCCTGGTTGCCCGCCTGCTGCCTTTGGACTATGGACCAGACTTTATGGGAATGTGATACCCCAGATAGCTATACCATGGAGCCTATTCATATAATGAAAGACTATGGGAAAGACTTTAGCTCCATGGCAATTGTACTGTGTGAATAGGATCTGCGCGCTATTCGGTAGTTTTGTGCGCTCAGATGCCAGCTATCTGGGGATATGTGAAATGTCTGTGTGTTATGTATAAAAAGTAACTTTATGTATTTTAAAGTGTTTTACTGTCTTTGTGCTCCCATGTGCTCAATGGAGTCTGTCTCTGTGCTGGAGATAATTGAATTACTTCTCCAGCACAGAGAAGGCTCTGTAAAAAAAAAACAGAAAGCTAGGGGTTTTAAAAGATACTTTACTAACTTTTGAACCCCTGGTCTGATCCATGCCATTTTTTAATATGTTGTTCCCCTGAATGGATTGATTGTGGATATGCAATTTTGTGTGAATGTGATGTATGGTTTTAAAGTTATGAAAGTTGTGTAAAAGTATATTTTAAACTGTATGCATAATGGGATTATGTGTCACACTAAGGGGAGGGGATGTGTGGGAGGTAACATCTATGTCATTGGTTATTTTATGCCTCCCCCTGGGTGTGGCCTGTATGTGTACTCATGTAATAAAAACCAGGCTGGGTGTGCCAGCACCTCAGACCACTGCTTGACCTTCAACACGGAGCCTTGTCTCGTTCTTGGGGGGATTCACTGTATGCTGTTGGAGATTGATTGCTAGGAGTGTAAGCTGATGTCTGCTTTTCCTATTCATCTGCTAGCAGCTATTCGTGAGGTTCCAGCTGAGAGTGCTATCTTATTCCCTGGTATACAGTTCGGGAGTTTGATGTATTCGCCTATATCCAATTCGTGAGTTTTGATGTTCTGCAGTAGCTGTGCCTTTCTGTAAAAAGGGGATTATCGCCTAAACGGAATTTATTCCCTTTTATGCTGAAACGGTCCGTTACAGGGTATATAAACTGAATAAGCGGCCAAAGGTTTTGATAACAGACTGGAATGTCTTGGCTTGAGGCAGTAGATGCTATCGTAAATGCGTGTCCAGAATATTTGTTGGCGTTTAAGCTGAGTTGTGTCAACAATAGTCGTATATACACCATAAATTTAGACGTGGTGAGGATAGCCCCGTGAAGTGACAGGAGAGGGAGTGAAGCGTGAGTGGGTACAGAAAGTAGGTATGCGTCAAAAACTTTCACTGGGCACCACAAATTGCCAGTGGGGTAGTAATGGATAAGAACGGGTTGACCCATCTGACTAGTCTTAGTGGTTGGTAGGCTCAGAACGTAATTTTCTTGTTGTTTGTTAAGGTATGAGGTGCGAAGGCAACTTTGACCATTGTGTTGTCCTCTGATAGTGAATTCTCGTGGTCTGAGAAAGCTGTAGAAAGCCAAGTATATGGCTGTTTTGATACGGCCTGGAAAGCGGAACTGTTTAGGCTGATGCAAGCCAATACCGAGAATACAGACGCTGGCGAAGGCACGAGTGGCACAAGCAACGCCAACCTTCATACTATGATTGCTTCGCTAGTGTCCTCCATGGGACAGATTAATGATAGGCTGGAGAGACTGGAAGCTCATAGCTTTCCTGCTGTAACACCAGAGCCCCTCACAACCGAGATTGCGGGCTCCTCTCAGTCTCGACCCGGTAATATTACACCCCACCAGCTTGGGGTCTCAGGTCATTAACCCCACCCATATGGTACCGGCGAATCTTAAAAAAGACATCCTGGAGGGAGGGCAAAGACATTAATCTTGTCTCTCTTCTGATTGCCTCCCAGGATGTCGTAGAGAATCGCTCCTACTCATACGGCGACATCTCGGTGCTCCTGAAGGCTAGACACCCGAGACTCAGCAAAAAACTATCTATCCCTGACTTTGTGATTGCTTTTGGGATTTACAGGGATGTGCTGTGTTCGGTGTATCCACATAGAAGAGAGGAGCTGATCACGCCCGCTGGCTGGGGAGACCTAATGCGCATGCGCGGCAATGAGAACTCATTAGACCTCTCCATATGAAAGCATTGAAACGCTTTCCTATGGGGATTTTAGCGACACTGGAGGTCCTCACACAGCGTGAGGACGTCCAGCAACGTTATAGCACAGATAATCTGTGCTATGATCCCGTAAGTGCCCTCTAGTGGTTGTCTAGTAGACAGCCACTAGAGGAGGAATTAACCCTTTAAAAAACTGCAATAATTACAGTTTGTGGGGATATTTATGGGACAGTAATAGTAAACAGTTGAGAATTGCCCACTATTTTCAATTCTCAGATCCCAAAGATCGTTATCGTGTAAGTGAAATGTATACCATATAAATAAAATCACAATTTGTTATAAAAATAGATACAATTTATTTTTATATTCAAATAATAATAATAAGTAACATGCGTGACAATAATCAATGAAATTTTAGTATAACATGAATATGCAATACAATATGGTAATGTAAATTCATCGCCCAATGGCTAAGACAAGATTTACGACTGCCTTTCACAGAGAAAGAATGTGAAAGTTTCACACAGAGAACAGAATTGCTTAGAGTAAGGTCGTAAAATTTTTAGCTGACAGTTAGAATAACCCTTTCAATGCTGGCTAGACCTCTTATAGGCAATTAAGATCTATTCTTATGTAATTTTTAAATAAAATAACATTCTAACCAGTCATTAGTCACTTCCTGGAATCATCCAATAAGAGAAATCTAATATGTTTTATAAGCTGAATTTTAATTTGCCTAAACAGATACTCTATCTTCTTTTAGAGCAAATCAATACCCCTGGATAAATATCACGATATGCTAACATGTGATATGTCACAGAAATACACACTTATCCTAATTCCATCTGCAGCATGGAATGGTTATAAATATATACTTCTTAGTTAACTAAGATTTCTAAATACCGAAATCTGATCGTGATTTATCCAGTCATATATCATGCTATTAGAAAATGTTAATTAATTTAAATTAATTAAATGAAACCAGTATATTTACCAGTTAAAGAGATGTTCTCACCAGATGTTCTCAGGTAGCTAAGTGTCAAGGATCTTCTTCTCTGTCTTTTCGTTCTTAGCCTGCTTCCGACTGCCTTGCCCCTTTGCTTTCTCTGCCTCCAATCTGCATACCTTGCTGCATACCTCTGCATTCATCTGCCTCCTCTCTGCCTTCCTCTCTCTTCCCTTTGTCTTAACTTTTAAAGGGAAAGTTTCTCTGTTCGTCACTGGTTAATGGACCAATAGAAACACTAGAGGTGTGATTATCTTTTAGATAGCAACTTAATATTTGGTCTATAGAGGGCAGTCTCGTCCAACTAAACATACCTATCCAGGAAATAGTTAACTTTTCCTGGTGGCTATTTTGACGTCATTTACGTTATCTTTATGGTTGCTATATTTTATATTTACTTGTCATTTCAAAGGTTTCTTTGGGATTTTTCCAGACATTGTGTCGGCATTTTCTGTAGTACTTCCTAATATGACAGTTCGTAATACTAAAAATGACCCCTTCAATACAATGGGATCTTGTACATTAGAAATTAAATTAAATTAAATTATTTAATCTTCTCTGTCACAAATATCTGGGTTTAGAATTTATTCTATTCCATTAGCAATTAGACAGTCTCTTATTACTTGGTTTGTTTATACTATACATTCCTTAGCTCTGGCAAAGCGGTCGGTTTTACAGAAGGGATTGAAATCTTGTGTCTTTTGTTAACTTGAAAATAACAAAATGGAGTCTGGTCTGTTCAGAGTGACTCAGAATATACACTTTTAATTTCTATTATAGCACAAAATGTCTGCCGATATAAATACCCTGACAAGTTGCAGGGTTAAGGGAAGTGGGAGTTGGCACCCAGACCACTCCAATGGGCAGAAGTGGTCTGGGTGCCTGGAGTGTCCCTTTAAGTATGATTCACTCAGTGCAGCTGCGTGTGGATGAGAGTGGCACTACCTGTGTGCCTCTATGACCCCTTGCTGGCCTGACGAAATGATGCAGACAAAGTTTGTGTGAGACAGCTCTAGCCGCAACTGCCTGTGGAGGGAGCCTAACAGAGCCGTGTGGCCGACAACCCCTTACCTCCTAGCCGTGCCGAATGCGGCATGCTACTAGGCAGATGCTGGGGCGACCCGATATGCGGCGTTCCTGTCTCTAACCCCCGTGACCCTGGTGAGTTCAAGAGGGGAGGGGGTTTTTAGCGTGCCGGGGAATATGCCGTAATACTCATGATTTACACACTAATTGGTGCTGGGGACCCGGTAAAATTGGCAGGATCCCTAGTATTGAATACAGACGGCGTACTGCTGTACCCGTCTGTACACTCACTGTTGCCCGCCCGTTGCGATCTGGAGCTGTTAGAGGGATATGGAGACAGTACGATTTAGGCCGGAGGATTTCACTTCTGATGCTACTCACACGCTGGTTACCCGGAAGTGCTGATACGACCAGCAGTACATCTGGAACCAATCACGGCAATGTAGGGAAGGGAGGGAGTCCCTCCCACAACATCAGGCCAAGCCTTCCAATATATGCCTTCCAACCCCTTGGTTTTTCACCCCTCCCTGTCACAGGTGCCTCATTCCAGGATTCTATTTAGCCTTGACCTGCAGTCCAAGGAGGAAGAATATCTCAAGTAAGTGGATTAATCTCATTAGAGCAGTAGTGATGTCGCGAACATAACATTTTCGGTTCGCGAATGGCGAACGCGAACTTCCGCCAACGTTTGCGAACCGGCGAACCGCCATAGACTTCAATGGGCAGGCGAATTTTAAAACCCACAGGGACTCTTTCTGGCCACAATAGTGATGGAAAAGTTGTTTCAAGGGGACTAACACCTGGACTGTGGCATGCCGGAAGGGGATCCATGGCAAAACTCCCATGGAATATTACACAGTTGATGCAGAGTCTGGTTTTAATCCATAAAGGGCATAAATCACCTAACATTCATAAATCACAATGGATATGGATTGACACCTGACATATGACATAGTGACACCTTGACATATGGATTGACACCTGTCCTCAGAGACCCTGATACACACTGACACAGAGCAGAATAGGGACTGTTCCCCCTACATAGGGTCACTTGGCAGATATTTATTGACACCTATAGTAAGGATCCCTGATACACACTGACACAGAGCAGAATAGAGACTGTTCCCCCTACATAGGGTCACTTGGCAGATATGGATTGACACCTGTCCTCAGGGACCCCGATACACACTGCCACAGAGCAGAATAGGGAATGTTCCCCCTACATAGGGTTACTTGGCAGATATGGATTGACACCTGTCCTCAGGGACCCCGATACACACTGCCACAGAGCAGAATAGGGACTGTTCCCCCTACATAGGGTCACTTGGCAAATATGGATTGACACCTATCCTAAGGATCCCTGATACACACTGACATAGAGCAGAATAGGGACTGTTCCCCCTACATAGGGTCACTTGGCAGATATGGATTGACCCCTGTCCTCAGAGACCCTGATACACACTGACACAGAGCAGAATAGGGACTGTTCCCCCTACATAGGGTCACTTGGCAGATATGGATTGACACCTGTCCTCAGGGACCCCGATACGCACTGCCACAGAGCAGAATAGGGACTGTTCCCCCTACATAGGGTCACTTGGCAGATATGGATTGACACCTATCCTAAGGATCCCTGATACACACTGACATAGAGCAGAATAGGGACTGTTCCCCCTACATAGGGTCACTTGGCAGATATGGATTGACACCTGTCCTCAGGGACCCTGATACACACTGGGGGGGACCTACTGTCCTCTCCCCGCCCCCACCCCTGTGCGGTGGGTGGGGGCCATAAATCACAATGGGTTGGGGGGACCTACTGTCCTCCCCCCCGCCCCCACCCGTGAGCGTTGGGTGGGGGCCATAAAAATAATGAGGGGGACGACCTACTGTCCTCCCCCCGGCCCCCACCCCTGCGCGGTGGGTGGGGGCCATAAATCACAATTGGTTGGGGGGACCTACTGTCCTCCCCCCGCCCCCACCCGTGAGCGATGGGTGGGGGCCATAAAAATAATGAGTGGGGGGAAACCTACTGTCCTCCCCACCCCGGCCCACACCCCTGCGCGGTGGGTGGGGGCCATAAAAATAATGAGGGGGGAACTACTGTCCTCTCCCCCGGCCCCCACGCGGTGGGTGGGGGCTATAAATCACAATGGGGGAGGACCTACTGTCCTCCCCCCACCCCCACCCCTGTGTGGTGGGTGGGGGCCATAAAAATAATGAGGGGGGGGACCTACTGTGCTCCCCCCCTTGCCCCCACCCCTGCGCAGTGGGTGGGGGCCATAAAAATAATGAGGGGGGACCTACTGTCCACCCCCCCAGCCCCCAGCCCTGAGTGGTGGGTGGGGGCCCTAAATAAACCCCCCCCCACAATCAAAGGTGACTAGGGGTCCCCAAGCCCCTAGTCACCCACCCTCCCACCCCAAAAGAAGTTACCCCCTACATACCCCCCTCACCCTAAAAAATAGTAAGGGGGGAATAAAATAACTAACCTGTAAAGAATAATTCAACCATTTGACGTCTAAAATCTTATTTTTTCAGCCCCAAAAAAGGCCAAATAAAAAGCCATAAGAACCGACGCAATTTAAAAAAAAACAAAAAAAACGAGCGCAAGAAAAAACAATCCATCTGCACCCATGGAGGGCTCCACACAGACTGAGCTCTGCAGGGTGGGGGAAGACTTATAAAGCCTTGCCACGCCCTGCAACTAGGCTAAGAACACTCTGATTGGCTGGTTTAAGCCAATCAGAGTGCTCTTTGTCATTTTACACTGCTTGGGGACCCCTAGTCACCTTTGATTGGGGGGGGGGGGATTTTTATTTAGGGCCCCCACCCACCGCTCAGGGGTGGGGGCCAGGGGGGGAGGAGAGTAGGCCCCCCCCTCATTATTTTTATGGCCCCCACCCACCGCTCAAGGGTGGGGGCCAGGGGGGGAGGACAGTAGGTCCCCCCCTCATTATTTTTATGGCCCCCACCCACCGCGCAGGGGTGGGGGCCAGGGGGGGAGGACAGTAGGTCCCCCCCTCATTATTTTTATGGCCCCCACCCACCGCGCAGGAGTGGGGGCGTTGGGAGGACAGTAGGTCTTCCCCTCATTGTGATTTATGGCCCCCACCATCCGTGCCAGGGAGGGCGACGGGCGGAGAACAGTAGGTCCCCCCCTCATTATTTTCATGGCCTCCACCCACTGCGCAGGGGTGGGGGCCAGGGGGGAGGACAGTAGGTCTCCCCCCTCATTATTTTTATGGCCCCCACCCACCACGCAGGGGTGGGGGCGGGGGGAGGACAGTAGGTCCCCCCATTGTGATTTATGGCCCCCACCCACCGTGGAAGGGTGGGGACCGGGGGGGAGGACAGTAGGTCCCCCCATCATTATTTCTATGGCCCCCACCCACCGCGCAGGGGCGGGGGGAGGACAGTAGGTCCCCCCCATTGTGATTTATGGCCCCCACCCACCGCGCAGGGGTGGGGGCCAGGGGGGAGGACAGTAGGTCCCCCCCTCATTATTTCTATGACTCGCACCCACCACGCAGGGGTGGGGGCGGGGGGGAGGACAGTAGGTCCCCCCTCCCCAATGTGTATTAGCGTCCCTGAGGACAGGTGTCAATCCATATCTTTTGGGGTGGGGGGGTGGGTGACTAGGGGCTTGGGGACCCCTAGTCACCTTTGATTGTGGGGGGATTTTTATTTAGGGCCCCCACCCACCACTCAGGGGTGGGGACAGTAGGTCCCCCCCTTATTGTTTTTTTTAGGGCCCCCACCCACCGCTCAGGGGTGGGGGCCAGGGGGGGAGGACAGTAGGTCCCCCTCATTATTTTTATGGCCCCCACCAATCGCGCAGGGGTGGGGGCCAGGGGGGAGGACAGTAGGTCCCCCCCTCATTATTTTTATGGCCCCCACCCACCGCGCAGGAGTGGGGGCGGTGGGAGGACAGTACTTCTTCCCCTCATTGTGATTTATGGCCCCCACCCACCACGCAGGGGAGGGCGCCGGGGGGAGGACAGTAGGTCCCCCCCCTCATTATTTTCATGGCCCCCACCCACCAAGCAGGGGTGGGGGCGGGGGGAGGACAGTAGGTCCCCCCATTGTGATTTATGGCCCCCACCGCGTAAGGGTGGGGGCCGGGGGGGAGGACAGTAGGTCCCCCCCTCATTATTTTTATGGCCCCCACCCACCGCGCAGGAGTGGGGGCGTTGGGAGGACAGTAGGTCTTCCCCTCATTGTGATTTATGGCCCCCACCCACCGCGCAGGGGAGGGCGCCGGGGTGAGAACAGTAGGTCCCCCCCTCATTATTTTCATGGCCCCCACCCACCGCGCAGGGGTGGGGGCCAGGGGGGTGGACAGTAGGTCTCCCCCCTCATTATTTTTATGGCCCCCACCCACCACGCAGGGGTGGGGGCGGGGGGGAGGACAGTAGGTCCCCCCATTGTGATTTATGGCCCCCACCCACCGTGGAAGGGTGGGGGCCAGGGGGGAGGACAGTAGGTCCCCCCATCATTATTTTTATGGCCCCCACCCACTGCGCAGGGGTGGGGACCGGGGGGGAGGACAGTAGGTCCCCCCATCATTTTTTTTATGGCCCCCACCCACCGCGCAGGGGCGGGGGGAGGTGTCATGCCTTAATTCTGGTATCCTCTTACTTCCGGGTTCCACGGAGCTTAGCCACACCCCCTTATGACACGGTCTCCTTACTTAATGCGACCGCACCAGCTGATAGACGCTGGATTATTGAACTACGTACCGCACTCACGAACCGGCTACAAACTTCTCTGTGAAAGCCATCTGTTACCGGACCGGACTGGAAGACTACTCACGTCCCCTTCACCTCTCCTCATCCTCGACTAAAGCCTGAACTCTCTACACACATATCATTGGATATAACCGCCTCTGAGGAGAACTTGGGAACCTGTTTTCTATTTACCGGAAGCTAAGTAACATTAAACCTCTGTGATAAGAGTTACATATCTAAAGCCTTTATTGCCTGTTACCAAAGTCTTATTATCAAACAACCCAGCTACAGCTATCTTCAACCTATCCACTATTCGAGTTTAGCTGCACCTGTCTTGCCCAGATAATTGCTAATGGAACAAACTATTGCAATTGCTTATCACCTAACTTGTTAACTCAACTAACAGACTCTAAATGATTCAGAACCTGCTAATTGCAACCGTTTATTATTTAAAGCTACAGTGCCTGTAATTCTGGACTTAAGCAACCGTTTATTATTTAAAGCTACATTGCCTGTAATTCTGGACTTAAGCAACCGTTTATTATTTAAAGCTACAGTGCCTGTAATTCTGGACTTAAGCAACCGTTTAATATTTAAAACTACATTGCCTGTAATTCTGGACTTAAAGGACCACTCTAGGCACCCAGACCACTTCAGCTTAATGAAGTGGTCTGGGTGCCAGGTCCAGCTAGGGTTAACTAATTGTTTTATAAACATAGCAGTTTCAGAGAAACTGCTATGTTTATCAATTAGTTAAGCCTTCCCCTATTTCTTCTAGTGGCTGTCTCACTGACAGCCGCTAGAGGCGCTTGCGTGATTCTCACTGTGAAAATCACAGTGAGAGCACGCAAGCGTCCATAGGAAAGCATTATGAATGCTTTCCTATGTGACCGGCTGAATGCGCGCGCAGCTCTTGCCGCGCATGCGCATTCAGCCGACGGGGAGGAACGGAGGCGGAGAGGAGGAGGAGAGCTCCCCGCCCAGCGCTGGAAAAAGGTAAGTTTTTACCCCTTTCCCCTTTCCAGAGCCGGGCGGGAGGGGGTCCCTGAGGGTGGGGGCACCCTCAGGGCACTCTAGTGCCAGGAAAACGAGTATGCTTTCCTGGCACTAGAGTGGTCCTTTAAGCAACCGTTTATTATTTAAAGCTACATTGCCTGTAATTCTGGACTTAAGCAACCGTTTATTATTTAAAGCTACAGTGCCTGTAATTCTGGGCTTAAAGTCACAATATCTTCTAATTGTTCTAATAAATATTCAAGCTCTAAGAAATCTGCAGTTGTGTTCCTTCATAACAAATGTTAAACGTGACAGGAGGACAGTAGGTCCTCCCCATTGTGATTTATGGCCCCCACCCACCGCGCAGGGGTGGAGGCCAGGGGGGAGGACAGTAGGTCCCCCCCTCATTATTTCTATGGCTCCCACCCACCGCGCAGGGGTGGGGGCGGGGTGGAGGACAGTAGGTCCCCCCTCCCCAATGTGTATCAGCGTCCCTGAGGACAGGTGTCAATCCATATCTTTTGGGGTGGGGGGTTGGGTGACTAGGGGCTTGGGGACCCCTAGTCACCTTTGATTGTGGGGGGATTTTTATTTAGGGCCCCCACCCACCACTCAGGGGTGGGGACAGTAGGTCCCCCCCTTATTGTTTTTTTTAGGGCCCCCACCCACGGGGGGAGGACAGTAGGTCCCCCCAACCAATTGTGATTTATGGCCCCCACCAATCGCGCAGGGGTGGGGGCCGGGGGGGAGGACAGTAGGTCCCCCCTCATTATTTCTATGGCTCCCACCCACCGCGCAGGGGTGGGGGCGGGGTGGAGGACAGTAGGTCCCCCCTCCCCAATGTGTATCAGCGTCCCTGAGGACAGGTGTCAATCCATATCTTTTGGGGTGGGGGGTTGGGTGACTAGGGGCTTGGGGACCCCTAGTCACCTTTGATTGTGGGGGGATTTTTATTTAGGGCCCCCACCCACCACTCAGGGGTGGGGACAGTAGGTCCCCCCCTTATTGTTTTTTTTAGGGCCCCCACCCACGGGGGGAGGACAGTAGGTCCCCCCAACCAATTGTGATTTATGGCCCCCACCAATCGCGCAGGGGTGGGGGCCGGGGGAGAGGACAGTAGGTCCCCCCCTCATTATTTTTATGGCCCCCACCCACCGCGCAGGAGTGGGGGCGGTGGGAGGACAGTAGGTCTTCCCCTCATTGTGATTTATGGCCCCCACCCACCACGCAGGGGAGGGCGCCGGGGGGAGAACAGTAGGTCCCCCCCCTCATTATTTTCATGGCCCCCACCCACCGCGCAGGGGTGAGGGCGGGGGGAGGACAGTAGGTCCCCCCATTGTGATTTATGGCCCCCACCCACCGCGTAAGGGTGGGGGCCGGGGGGGAGGACAGTAGGTCCCCCCTCATTATTTTTATGGCCCCCACCCACTGCGCAGGGGTGGGGACCGGGGGGAGGACAGTAGGTCCCCCCATCATTATTTTTATGGCCCCCACCCACCGCGCAGGGGTGGGCGCGGGGGGGAGGACAGTAGGTCCCCCCCCATTGTGATTTATGGCCTCCACCCACCGCGCAGGGGTGGGGGCCAGGAGGGAGGACAGTAGGTCCCCCCCTCATTATTTTTATGGCCCCCACCCTCTGCGCAGGGGTGGGGGCGGGGGGAGGACAGTAGGTCCCCCCTCCCCAGTGTGTATCAGCATCCCTGAGGACAGGTGTCAATCCATATCTGCCAAGTGACTCTATGTAGGGGGAACAGTCCCTATTCTGCTCTGTGTCAGTGTGTATCAGGGATCTTTAGGATAGGTGTCAATCCATATCTGCCAAGTGACCCTATGTAGGGGGAACAGTCCCTATTCTGCTCTGTGTCAGTGTGTATCAGGGATCCTTAGGATAGGTGTCAATCCATATCTGCCAAGTGACCCTATTCTGCTCTGTGTCAGTGTCTGGGGGGGAGTATCTGCAGTAATACAGAGTGTCTGGGGGAGTATCTGCAGTAACACAGAGTGTCTGGGGGGAGTATCTGCAGTAATACAGAGTGTCTGGGGGGAGTATCTGCTTGTAACATTTATATGCACTGAAATAAATAAATAAATAAATAATACATTGAAAAAAAATGAATGCAGCTTCCGAATGAATCTTAAATGGATGCTGTCCAGGAGGTGGGAGGGTCTGGAAGGGAGGGTCTGCTGCTGATTGGATGGAATGTGTCTGCTGAATGTGAGGTACAGGGTCAAAGTTTACTCAATGATGACGAATAGGGGGTGGACCGAACATCGCATATGTTCGCCCGCAGCCCCGAACGCGAACACGCTATGTTTGCCAGGAACTATTCGCCGGCGAACCGTCCGGGACATCACTACAGAGCAGGCATTAGGCTGCTAGAGTAGAACCTACCAAGAATGGGGTACATTAAAGTTGTTGAAGGCTTAAGCAATATATGATCATATAATGTAACTAAACCCCCATTATTTTTGCCTAGGTAAGGTGTTTTTAAATAAATCTATTACAATCTGTAAGATTTATAAACACTGTTAAGTGAATAAGCGAGTGCGCTGGATTGTGTATTTTGTATATATTGGCCCCAGCAGCACCCTATAATATATTGTCAGGGTATTTATATCGGCAGACATTTTGTGCTATGATAGAAATTAAAGTGTATATTGCCTGAATCATTCTGAACAGAGCAGACTCCATTTTGTTATTTTCAAGTTAACAAAAGACACAAGATTTCTATCCTTTCTGTAAAACCAACCACTTTGCCAGAAGCTAAGGAATGCTTAGTATATACAAATCTGTTGATAAGAGATGAGAACGGGGGATGGACAGACTGTCTAAATGCTAATGGAATATAATCAATTCTAAACCCAAACATTTGTGACAGAGAAGATTAAACAATTTAATTTTACTTTCGATATTGTATAACATCCCATTGTAAGTTTAGGGGTCATACTTAGTTATAACTGTCATATTAGAAATTATAGCAGAATTTGCCAGACACATAGTCTGGACAAAACTCTTGAACTGACAGAAAACTTAAATTATAGATAACCATAAAGATAAGCTAAATGACGTCAAAATAGCCACCAGGAAAAGTTAACTCTTTCCTGGATAGGTATGTTTAGTGGGACGAGACTGCCCTCTATAGACCAAATACTTAAATTGATATCTGGAAGGTAACCACACCTCCAATTTTTCTATTGGTCTATCAACTAGTGAATTTTCCTTTAAAAGTTAAGACAAAGGGAAGGGAAAGAGGTATGCGGAGGTATGCAGACGAAGCAAAGGAGTGAGCAGTCGGGGTAAAAAGTCAAAGAGTCGGAAGCAGGCTAAGAAAGAAAAGCTAAGTCAGGAGACAGAGAAAGAGACCCATGACATTCAATTTCCTGAGAATACCTGAGAACATCTCTTTAACTGGTAATTATACTGGCTTCATTTAATTAATCTAAATTAATAAAATTTTCTAATAGCATGATATATGACTGGATAAATCACGATCAGATTTTGATATTTAGAAATCTTAGTTAAATAAGAAGTACATAATTAAGCATTCTATTCTGCAGATAGAAAAGAATAAATATGTATTAATGTGACATATCACATGTTAGCATATCGTGGTATTTATCCAGGTGTTTTGATTTGCTCTAAAATAAGATAAAATATCTGTTTAGGCAAGTTAAAATTCTGCTTATAGAACATGGTAGATTACTCTTATTGGATGGTTCCAGGAAATGACTAATGAGCTGGTTTAAATGTTATTTTATTTAAAATTACATGAGAATAGATCTTAATTACCTAGGGGGTCTAACCAGCATTGAAAGGGTTATTCTAACTGTTAGCTAAAGTTTTTATGGCCTTATGCTGCAAGCTCCGTGAAACAAAATTTCTTTGTCTCTGTGAAGTACAGTCATAAATCTTGTCTTGACAATTAAGACTGTGTCAACCGTTGGAAAATGTATTGCCATTTGTATTGCATACTCATGTTATACTGAATATTAATTGATTATTATCACGCATGTTACATATTATTATTTAAATTGTCACAATAAATTGTATCTATTTTTATAACAAATTGTGATTTTATTTATATGGAATACATTTCACTTACACGATAACGATCTTTGGGATCTGAGAATTGAAATAGTGGGCAATTCTCAACTGTTTACTTAGTAATGTTACCTTTGAGACGGTGTGGTAGCCCAGGAATGAGAATTACCCCCATAATGGCATACCATTTGAAAAAGTAGACAACCCAAGGTATTGAACGTGGGGTATGTTTAGTCTTTTTAGTAGCCACTTAGTCACAAACACTGGCCAAAGTTAGCGTTCATATTTGTTTTTGTGTGAAAAAAAGCAAAAAACTTATATTTGCCAGTGTTTGTGACTAAGTGGCTACTAAAAATGACTGGACATACCCCATTTGCAATACCTTGGGTTGTCTACTTTTGCAAATGGTATGCCATCATGGGGGTAATTCTTATTCCTGGGCTACCATACAGTCTCAAAGGCAACAAAACTAATCTGGCAAATTTCAATTTAAAAAAAAATGAAATGCAAGCCTTGTTTGTGACTCTCTAACTTTCCAAAACACCATAAAACCTGTACATGGGGGGTACTGTTATTCTCGGGAGACTTCACTAAACACAAATATTGTTTGTACAAAATGCAAAAAACTTCACTTTTACTTAAAATATCATCGTTGTAATACAATTTACCAGTTTTAAACACTAATATTTGAGTTCAGCGAAGTCTCCCGAGTAAAACAGTACCCCCTATGTACAGGTTTTATGGTGTCTTGGAGAGTTACAGGGTCATCTATAGTGCCACAAATTAAATTCTCTGCACTTTCTCCCTGTGTTGTCAGGCATGTCAATCACATTTTAATTAATCAAATTACATAATTATGTTAAAAAATTACTTAAATATACATGTAGAATTTTAATATATATGCATTTATAGGTATTTAAATTCTACGTGTATACTAATGTAATCTTTTATGTAATTATATGTATTTATCTCTCTATATATTTTTGCGGTTATTTGTATTTTATATATAGATAGATATATATAGAATGTCATTCTAAGTGTATTTTGTTACCAATATATATATATATATATTAATAACAATATACAGTTAGAATGAAATTACATATGAATATATAATTTATTTTAAATTTTGCTTCAATATTTTATTTATTTATTATTGTAATTATACCTATGTACATATATAAAATGTGTATATATCTATTATATATATAATATATATTCATATTATATATATGTAACGTCATTCTAAGTGTATTTTTTTTTAATTCTTTATTTTTGAGTGCATTTGAATTACAGTCGTTTTGTCAATGCCCCAACAGTAGTGACAAACATTTGATTAGGCATAGCGTAACATTTAGAAGCATTTGATTATATAGCACATTTTTAAGTATAATGCGATTAGGTACATATTAGTTTGCATATTCTGTTTCGAATTCGGTTAATAGGCGATTCACGCTTAAGCGTTAACTAAGAGCGGGTGATTTAGGCTAATAACATGGTGTTCAAGCTTGTATACGATTGTACAATGGCATTCACTGACAACATGGGGAGTCCCTGGGTACAAACAGTGCTTATAGTGTTAGCTATCTTAGTCGTGAGGGAAGACAGTGGGTTCAAAGATAAGGGAGCTATCATCTCGCTTAGTGCTGGCTGTATAGGTTTGCAAGGGGTTTGTAAGCTAGTGGGGTGTGACAACCAGTCTAACTGGGCATTATATATTTACGTGGTGAATATAGTCCAGACAGCAACTGCTAAAAGCGGATCTCCAGCATACAGAGGTGGTATGTCCGCTGAGAGGTATGGTGGTGAGTGTTCTAGCGACGCCCAGGGCAGGGAAGTCTCTCTCAGAGTCCCGGTGTGTAATTTCGATGGGGGTTAGCTCCAGCCGCACATCCACTAGGTTTGCAGCATTGGCTGTAGATGGTAGGGTCATGCTGCGCTGCCTGCCGGTTTCCTGGTCGGGTGTGGTGACTACGTGCAGCGTTTGGTTGGCGGTCCAGCACCTGTGCCGCTGTGAGTGGAAACGTGCACCAGGATAGTATAGCTCTATTTCCCGCCTCGGGGATCGCTGATGTCTGCGTTTTCTGATGGCTGCTCTAGAGGCTTGGGGTAGGCGCCTGTAGTGGCGATATTGTGTAGCCAGGCGTATCCATGCAGCCACGGCTTTTGTCGCTATGTGGTAAGCCATTCCGCGGCTTTGCAGCGTGTTCCAGAAGCTGGTACAGAGCCTGTCAAAAGATCCCAGAGGGTGTGTGGGTGGCTAGGCGTTTGAGCGCCATGTTTGAGGCCTGTGCTGGGCGGCCATCTTGTCTGTGCGGCGTTGGCTTGATGCCCCTGTGCGCTATCAAAACCTCTATCCCCCCTGCGCCGCCTTTGTCGTTGCTGGTTCAATTGGCTGCGAGGGTGAGTAATAAGAATCCCGCTTTATGGCTTAGCCGATTCTGGAGGCAGGAGCCACGTTGTTAGTCGTGGGTTCCGTTGTTGGGTGCTGGTCCTCTCTTAGTCTCTTACGCACATGGCGTCCGCCATCTTGGGTCTGGCGGAGTGACCCCCCCAGCTTCAGCTGCGGCTTCCCGGTCTAGGCTACAGGGTGAGGACCGGGATCACCCCCCGGTCCATAGCGGGGGGAACGGGGCCGTCCAGATTCCCGTCTCAGGTTGGGCGCTGTGTAGCAGGATAGTGGGGCAGCGGCCGTCTGCCCCACTCACCGCCCGAAAAGGCCTCAGATCGCCGTACGAGGATCTCTCCTCCAGGGGACTGTAGCTCGTGAGCCAGCCTCTCCCTGGATCCAGCCGTCCCCCTGTTGTAGGTACCAATACTGTCGGTCTGTCTTCTTAAAGACTGTTTTTGGACATTTTGAGTATGGAGTTGCAGGAGCTCTGCTTGCCTGCGACCGTCCAGCTCGGCGGTCCGGCCCCGCCCATTCTAAGTGTATGTTAATACTAATATATATATAGTAATATTAAAATACATTACGTATGATAACATGTCTAATACTTTTTTTTTACACTACCTACCAGCAGGAGGACTGTGATATTTTAGACAGCCGTCCTGCTGGCAGATCCACAGCCAGCTATAGGGGGCCATGTGATCGCTCTTTGAGAGCGATCACATGGCCCCCGGGGGCCTCACTTGCTGGAAGAGGGCTGCCTGGTAGCCCTCCAGAAGAGGACCGCGGCGGAGGTGCGTACGCCGGACCTCCAGGGGCTGCAAGCCGTTACGGCGCTCTATGCCGCCGCAACGGCTTTAAAGTTGCAACGGCATAGAACGCCGTAACGGTGTTAAGAATTGATTATTAAGATGTTGTCTAACATTCCACACCCCTTGACAGGTGCAATTGTAACAATACAATGTTATTCACTTCACCTATCAGTGGCTTTAATGTTGGGCAGATTAATAAGATGTGATAGCACTCACCTTCACCATAATATTTAATTGCACTGGTGCTTCAATATTTGCTGTAAACAAATTGGACCAATTGCAGTCTGAAATGTTAAAGCCTTTTTTTTTTATAAAATGTAAGTTAATATTTTTTTATGTCACGAAGACAACTCGAGTGCCCATATTCATTTTGTAAAAGAGGGATAAAAGTGGCACTTAAGGGCTATTTCAGTACAATTTGTATTGTGCTAGTGTACTTTGCCTTGTTTTTAATATTTACACTAAAGATGTCCTTGTTTTTTCCCCCTTTCTTTTCAATTTATATTCAATGTGTGGTCATATGAATTATAAGGTAAATATACCCAATTTGGATTGCACTTTTTGGGGGTTGATAATAGGATTTATATATTTAAACAGGTTTGTTTGTACCATGCACTGTTTTTTGGATCCATATAAATGTGTTTGTGATACATAGCGTGGCACTACCCTCCTTTGCAGCTAGATTGTTTTGCCATGTTCCCTTGTGATGCTTGAAAGCTGCACATAATGGTCCGATAAGATGCTGCAATTCGTCTGTGGAGTAGATAGCTGTAAACACGCCTTTGCGACCACGAGGAAGCATCAGCAGTGATCCACACCAGGTGAAGGTACAGACAAACTGCTCATGCTATCTTAAGCAAGCAGAGAACTGATCAGGGAAATCTTTATATCTCCCTCACTGGTCTGTGCAGCAGCATCCTTTAAGGTGGTTCTTTAATTGTAGTTATAACTAATGCTTTGGACCACAAGGCACAACAAATCTTAATATCAGATCTAAATGATTTTGGTATTGAAGGGCTTAGAGCGGTCAAGAGGGTAGGGTGTACCTTTAAAAAGGTTTATAATATATTAAATTCCCAGATTTTCTTTCCCCCTCTAAACATTTAAAGGTAAACATCCCCCCCCATTAAATGCTCACTTGCTGAATATAGTTAACTCTCCAAGCCAATATTTTGCTCTGTAGATCAATCTATTCTCCACTGCCCCTTTAGAACCAGTCAGTTGTTTGACTTTTTAGATGGCACCAGTACTGCTAGTTATATACTGTATTTGTCTTCAAATACTGGCCTTGCACAAGTGCCTATGATCCAGCTCTTCCTTGATGTGGCACCATGTATTTTTACACAAACTGCAAGAATGAACTGTCAGTGTGAGTTTTCCGGCTTATGTTTTGTCTTTAGCAAGTGAAGTATATGGGAAGCGCTGTACAATATACTTTGCCTAATCTGAACAGACAAATCCCTATAGAGTAAAGAATTCATCCGGCTACTTCTGCTATATCAAAACGAGTCAACCACTGTTGTCTATGGACATCCAGGCCTTTGTATTGGAGAGCTCACCAGTGTGTTTTTCTCATAAGTTTCCTGCTACCTCTGATTTGGTTTGCAGCTTAACCCCTTAAGGACACAGCTTCAGAAGCTTGACTTACGCTTAATGACACAAGCAATTTTTGCATTTTCTTGCTGTTTGCGTTCAACTGCAATTTGCATCTCTCTCATTTATTGCACCGGCACATATTATATACTGTTTTTTAAAGGACAGAAAGGGCTTTAATTTGATATAACATATATATATATATACTTATTATAAAAAAAAAAAATACAGAAAAATGCAAAAAAAATGAAAAATATTGTTTTTTTTTTTACATTTTTTGCAATCATAATGTGTGCCTAATTAGTGCAGGTTAATGAAAGTAATTAAAAATAAATTCATTTATTTGTTCTGATTTACAGAATATATAATGTGTTTGGGATTTTCAGTTTTTTTTTGGTAGTTACAGGTCACAAAGCACAAGGAGTAAAATAAAATTTTAATGTGGAGCGATTTTAGAATTTGGTATGTTTGTCTTGTAAGCCTAATGGCCATAAAAGAAAACAAAATTGCCACACAAAAGTATATATTTATATAAAGTAGACATCACAGGCTATTTACCTAAGGTTGTTTTGACACTTTCTACGTAGCCATTTTACCGCCAACCTCTGCTAAATATTGGAGTAAAATTGTGTTTTTTGGGGGTTTTCGCACACAAACGTATAACAAAGAACTTCTCATGTGTATTTTGTAAAGTTGGTGTGTGCTATTCCTGTACAAAGTTTTATTATGTGTTCAGTTACTTCTGCTGAGTACAACGGTACCCCCATTGTATGTCTTTGGCACTATTTCGTGAAGCTACAGTGCCATATAGGAGACCTGTCCTTTTCAGTATTCACAGTAGAATTTTGAGAGAGGGATTTAATGAGCCTATGCTTCCATTTGGGGTATTATAACAGACTGTTCAAAAACCCCCACAAAGGCCTACCATTTGTAAAAGTAGACACTCCAGGGTATCTCATAAGGTGCATATTGTGCCTTAACATGCCCCCATTTTTTTACCATTACATGCCAAAGTATGTGGTAAAAAATAATTGTGCATTTTGTATATTTCATATGTGCCACTAAGTTCAAACCCCCCAAATTATGCTCAGCTAAGTCTTCTGAGTAAAAGGACACCCCCATTGTATGTCTATGGCACTATTTCGTGAAGCTACAGTGCCATACAGGAGACCTGTCCTTTTCAGTATTCACAGTAGAATTTTGAGAGACGGATTTAATGAGCCTATGCTTCCATTTGGGGTATTATAACAGTTTGACAGTTAAAAAAAAAATCCACAAAGGCCTACCATTTGTAAAAGTAGACACTCCAGGGTATATCATAAGGTGCATATTGTGCCTTAGCATGCCCCCATTTTTTCACCAATATATGCCAAAGTATGTGGTAAAAAATAATTTTGTGCATTTTTTGACATACGGATTGCATTTTTGCTGGGCATTTTGTATATTTCATATGTGCCACTAAGTTCAAAACCTCCAAATTATGCTCAGCTAAGTCTTCTGAGTAAAAAGACATCCCCAATGAATGTCTTTGGCACTATTTTGTGAAGCTACAGTGGCATATTGGAGACCAAGCCATATCAGTTTTTACAGAACTTTGACGCTGGCCCTATGTGCAATTTCCAAGCATCTTCGCAGGTTTTAAATTCAAACTACCCCACAAAGGCCTACCATTTCTTAAAGTAGACACCCCAGGGTATTTCAAAAGGCATATTTTGAACCTTAGCGTGGGATCATTTTTCCGCTAGCTTGTACCAGGTGTAGTGGTCATAAGCGTTTTTTCTGCCTTTTTGACACACAAAGTGAGTTTGCACAGTATATTTTGCAAACCTTATGTGTACCACCACTCTATAATACTTTATATGTTGCTCAGCTATGTCGGCTGAGTACAAAAATACCCCTGTATGTACCTTTGCCAGGTATATGTGGACATCGGAGGGGCACATTTGGGACACAGCCATTCCATTTTTTTCAAACTTTAAATTTTTAAGCTGTGCCCATGTCCCATTTTAGAGTATTTTACCAGGCTATATAATCCAAATACCCCAATAAAGCCATACCATTTCTTAAAGAAGACATCCCAGGGTATTTTAAAAGGCATATTTTGAACCTTAGTGTGGGATCATTTTTCCACTAGCTTGTACCAGGTGTAGTGGTAATGAGCGTTATTAAATTATTTTTTTAACTTTTTAAAACTATTTTTTAAACTTTTGTTTTGCTTATTAATTTTTTTAAAGTTTCCTAAACTTTCGTAAAAAACTTTACAGATTTAACATTTTTCTAAGCTTTTTCTTTTACCGTTAACCCCTAACTAGCAGTAAGCAGCACTAACCGTAAATTCCCCATTTTCCCATAACTCCCACCCACCCCAGCTAGCAAAATATTTAAATTAGTTAATTAAATAAATTTAACCCCTGAGGGTTAACAAATAAATAAAAGTTAATTGTCAGGGGTTAAAAAAAATTAGATCACAGTATAATACTGTGATCTGTATTTTGATCACTGAAGGCAGTGATCGACTGGCAGGGAAGGGGTTAATTTTTATTTGGACTGGGTAAAGGGTTTATTTTTTTTTAAATTTTTTACTTAAATGTTATTAAAGCTTTTAACTTATTTTTTTTTAACTTTTTAAAGCTTATTTTAAAACTTTTAACGTTAACCCCTAGTTAGCCTAACACTAATTCCCCCAATTCCCCACTAACTTCCACCCTCCCCAGCTAGCTAAATTTATAATTTTAAAATATTTAAATTAATTAAAATAAATTGCACCCCTGAGGGTTAAAAAAAAATCAGATCATATTAAAATGTAATCCCTGCCAATTGATCACTGTAGCCAGTGATCAATTGGCAGGGAAGGGGTTAATTTTTTTATTAATATGGGTAAAGGGGGTGGGATTTTAATTGTACTTTATTTTTTTAACACCAGGGGGCAGGATCACTGAAGATCCGTCTCCCTGCACTTCACACTGAATCCGGAAGTGCAGGGAGGCGGAGGTGAGTATGCAGAGCACATGCTGTCAGAGCAGGCACATGTACTGCACCATTAACCCCACGATCGCGGCGATCTGGGGTTAATTTTACCGCGTGACGGACGAGGTCCGTCATCCGTCGTTAAGGGTATCCCCTGGATGACGGACCTCGTCCGTCACCCGTCCTGAAGGGGTTAATGATAGCCTGTTTTACTTGCATTAAGAGCTCATTTAACAGCATGCTGTGGAGGTTCACATCAACAGCTTCCAAATGTAAACAGCTGGAAACACCACTTTAATTGCTTAATGAATAGCCCACTCCTGTTCATGAAACTGCTTGTCAATTGTCCAATTACTTTTGGTCACTTGAAAATAAGGGGGCTACATATCAAAGATGATTCCTAATCCCTTTCTCCAAGTTGTATGCGATTACCCTCAAATTAAAGGTGAAAGGCTACACTTTAAGCCCAGATTCACTATTTAACTGTAACTTACCGTATTTATTAGAGTATAACGCGCACACGTGTATAAGGCGCACCCCTAATTTTCGATTTAAAAAAAAAAAATTTGTACCGATTTTTAATTGAAAATATGGGGTGCTCGTTATACTCAAATAAATATTAGCCCAGCAGAAGAGGGAGGCAGTGGGTGCTCCGATAATACCTCCCAGGACCGCTGGGCTCATTACAAGCCCGGTGGTCCTGGGGGGGCGGGCAGCAAGCGTTTACTCACCTCCCAGCAGCTACTCCAGCTCCCCAGTGTAAATCTCGCAAGACCCGCGGCCGTCAGAGCTGGCCGCGGGTCTCGCGAGATTTACACTGGGGAGCTGCAGGGAGGTGAGTAAACGCTTGCTGCCCGCCCCCCCAGGACCGCCAGGCTTGTAATGAGCCCGGCGGTCCTGGTAGGTATTATCGGAGCACCCACTCCCTCCCTCTTCTGCTGGGCTAATATTTATTCGAGTATAACGCGCACCCCTAATTTTCGATTAAAAATCGGTACAAAATGTTGCGCGTTATACTCTAATAAATACGGTAACTTTATTTTGGTGATACAAAGCTGTATTCTTTATAGTATATGTACCTCTGCCCCAGCAAGCCATGTAAAGTTTAAAGAACCTTTAAACCAGGGCTGTCCAACCTGCGGTCCCCCAGATGTTGAACTACAACTCCCATGATTCTTTCAATGAAACAGATAGCCAGGGAATCATGGGAGTTTTAGTTCAGCAACATCTGGGGGGCCGCAGGTTGGACAGCCCTGCTTTAAACACTTACTCCAGTAACCTTTGGTCAGGCTCCTACGATGTCTGCTTTTAGAACCCAATGCACATGCCCTGGCTCTGCCTCATTAGTTAGAATCAGAAGTGAACTCAGCAAATTGTCAGAATTGACAATTGAAGCCAATCCAATGTTCCATAGGGGAACATTGGATTGGCTTCAATTGTCAATTCTGATGAGGCAAGGAGGTGGGGGCATAGCCAGCCAGCATTCCCTCAGATGCATTGAATCAACACATCTGAGTCAAGTTCAGTGTCTCCATGCAGAGTACCTACAGTGGCCAATGTAGGTGTCCGTCCCCAAGCTGTAATGTCAACACTGCCTTTTCTCTGAGAAGATTGTTTACTGCAAAAAATCTGCAGGGACTTTTACTCACCAGAACTACAGTAAGCTGTAGGTCTGGTGTCTATAGTGACCCTTTAACTCCACGATTTCCTGCAGGGTGTTTTCAAGTCAGTGGATGTTAATACATTTCATGTTTCAAGAAATCAGACATCTTCACAGGAAGTTAGTATGAAAAATGTAGGTCACATGCAGGAGAGGTGTGGCAAATGCTGCACAAAGTTATTTACACACCAAGTGGCAGAAATGTGCAATTTGACTGCGTTAGGTGTAGGCAACAGCTGAAATTTCCTCCAACACAACTCAAGTCACATCCCAATTATTTAGCCATTTGTATTTTTTGGCTACAATGCAAAGTTTAACAAGCGACCACTACAACACATTAGTCTATTTACATACCGTATTTTTCGCTCCATAAGACGCACCTCACCATAAGACGCACCTAGTTTTTAGAGGAAGAAACCCAGAAAACAATATATTCTGAACAAACTGTCCCATAGTGTTTACTATGGGACAGTTTGTTCAGAATATTTTTTTCTCTCCCCTGTCCCATAGTGTCCCCCCTCCCCATAGTCTTCTCTTCTCTCCTATACTGTCCCCCTCCCCTTGTCCCATAATTACTTACCTGTCTTGTAGCGTTTCTCGGCAGCACAGGGCGCACCGCGGTAATGGAACTTGAATTTCATGTTCCGGTTTCCGGCGGGACTGAAAGGAAGTGCGCACACTGAGCTGAGTGCGCACTTCCTTTCAGTCCCGCCGGAAACCGGAACATGAAATTCAAGTTCCAGTACCGCGGTGCGCCCTGTGCTGCCGAGAAACGCTACAAGACAGGCAAGTAAAACTTCATATTCGCTCCATAAGACGCAGACATTTCCCCTCACGTTTGAGGGGAAAAAAAGTGCGTCTTATGGAGCGAAAAATACGGTATTACAAAACCCACCAAGATAAAAAGTTCAATGTAATATGCCTTAGAAAATAAAATTATAAACAAGACAAAACTTTGGAATGCAATAGCTTTATTGAAAGTGCAACAAAAAGCATCAACTAAAATGCTTGCAGAACAGATGCAGAGTGATTGTCTTAGATGCCACCTCTCAAGCGCAGAACAAGGTGGAGTGTAGACTCTTTTTGAATGTTGTAGTCAGAGAGTGTGCGGCCATCTTCCAGCTGCTTTCCAGCAAATATCAATCTCTGCTGGTCAGGTGGGATGCCTTCTTTGTCTTGGATCTTTGCCTTCACGTTCTCAATAGTGTCACTGGGCTCAACCTCCAATGTAATGGTCTTCCCAGTGAGTGTCTTCACAAAGATCTGCATACCACCTCGCAGACGGAGAACCAAGTGCAGAGTGGATTCTTTCTGAATATTATAGTCTGAAAGCGTGCGGCCATCTTCCAGCTGCTTTCCAGCAAAGATCAATCTCTGCTGGTCAGGTGGGATGCCTTCTTTGTCTTGGATCTTTGCCTTCACGTTCTCAATAGTGTCACTGGGCTCAACCTCCAATGTAATGGTCTTCCCAGTGAGTGTCTTCACAAAGATCTGCATACCACCTCGCAGACGGAGAACCAAGTGCAGAGTGGATTCTTTCTGAATATTATAGTCTGAAAGCGTGCGGCCATCTTCCAGCTGCTTTCCAGCAAAGATCAGTCTCTGCTGGTCAGGAGGGATGCCTTCTTTGTCTTGGATTTTTGCCTTCACGTTCTCAATAGTGTCACTGGGCTCAACCTCCAATGTAATGGTCTTCCCAGTGAGTGTCTTCACAAAGATCTGCATACCACCTCGCAGACGGAGAACCAAGTGCAGAGTGGATTCTTTCTGAATATTATAGTCTGAAAGCGTGCGGCCATCTTCCAGCTGCTTTCCAGCAAAGATCAATCTCTGCTGGTCAGGAGGGATGCCTTCTTTGTCTTGGATCTTTGCCTTCACGTTCTCAATAGTGTCACTGGGCTCAACCTCCAATGTAATGGTCTTCCCAGTGAGTGTCTTCACAAAGATCTGCATACCACCTCGCAGACGGAGAACCAAGTGCAGAGTGGATTCTTTCTGAATATTATAGTCTGAAAGCGTGCGGCCATCTTCCAGCTGCTTTCCAGCAAAGATCAATCTCTGCTGGTCAGGAGGGATGCCTTCTTTGTCTTGGATCTTTGCCTTCACGTTCTCAATAGTGTCACTGGGCTCAACCTCCAATGTAATGGTCTTCCCAGTGAGTGTCTTCACAAAGATCTGCATACCACCTCGCAGACGGAGAACCAAGTGCAGAGTGGATTCTTTCTGAATATTATAGTCTGAAAGCGTGCGGCCATCTTCCAGCTGCTTTCCAGCAAAGATCAATCTCTGCTGGTCAGGAGGGATGCCTTCTTTGTCTTGGATTTTTGCCTTCACGTTCTCAATAGTGTCACTGGGCTCAACCTCCAATGTAATGGTCTTCCCAGTGAGTGTCTTCACAAAGATCTGCATACCACCTCGCAGACGGAGAACCAAGTGCAGAGTGGATTCTTTCTGAATATTATAGTCTGAAAGCGTGCGGCCATCTTCCAGCTGCTTTCCAGCAAAGATCAGTCTCTGCTGGTCAGGAGGGATGCCTTCTTTGTCTTGGATTTTTGCCTTCACGTTCTCAATAGTGTCACTGGGCTCAACCTCCAATGTAATGGTCTTCCCAGTGAGTGTCTTCACAAAGATCTGCATACCACCTCGCAGACGGAGAACCAAGTGCAGAGTGGATTCTTTCTGAATATTATAGTCTGAAAGCGTGCGGCCATCTTCCAGCTGCTTTCCAGCAAAGATCAATCTCTGCTGGTCAGGAGGGATGCCTTCTTTGTCTTGGATTTTTGCCTTCACGTTCTCAATAGTGTCACTGGGCTCAACCTCCAATGTAATGGTCTTCCCAGTAAGTGTTTTCACAAAGATCTGCATGTTCTAAAAAAAAAAAAAAAAGGAACAAAAAAAAGTCAGTATGTAAGCTATTGCATAACAAGATCTGCCCTACAGTTCCCTTAAATAATTTTGTTCTGATGGTGTTACATATTTCTAAATGAATAATACGTTGTTACTCATACTTTATCAAAGTGCATAAAATATATACAAGTTTGAGACAAGTATCAATACGTTCCTATGGCAATTTTATCTCCTACTCTAGCCTTACTCCATAATTCCTTCAAAGCAGGATGTTTTTGGCATGATAAAAAGCATGCTTCCTAAATAGAGTTATAGAGGCTTGTTGGTTAGGTTGTTGGAGAGGCAGAATCTAGTGCTAGCACAGCTTGTAAATATATAGAATAATCTGTACAATACTGAAAGTGGCACTAGTCTGATAAGGTGCATTAAAAAGTTTAACACCTGCAGAAAATGGATATGCTGGTTGCATTTACCACTACTTAGTTATGCAAGACCACTGATGCAGATTAAGGCAGAGGGTGGGGGGAGGAGGCAACACTAGCTATAGAGTGTTCTGTATAAAATTTGTGTCAAAGGATATTGATGCTGCCAAGGGTTAAAGGGACACTAGAGACACCAAAACATCTAGCTTGTTGAGGTTACACTGCTCGATGCGCTGTCATTTAGGAGTTAAAAAAAAAATCACTTTGTTTATACACAACGCCAAGCATGTGACTTACAGAGTTTCTTCTGCTCTGTTAATAAACCCATGCAGAAGCCTCCCCCATGTGTGAGCAGAAGATAAAAACTTCTCAAACAAATTCATGTCAGATTAAAACATGAAACCATTTTCCACAAAAGCAGGCTGTGTCAGTCAAAGCCAGGGAAGGCACGACTAAAGCTACATGACAAAATGATTTTACTTCTAAATGGCAGGAAATGGAAGACAAATATAGATGGACAGAGGTTATAGGTTCCCCTTTGAAGATCCTGAAGTATTAAAAGACTGAGAATGTATACAGTTTTGCAGGGTGCATAAACCGTATTTCAACAGTAACCCTTATTGAATTCTGCATTAGAGACCTACACTATATGTAGAAATAAGACATTACCAGAACAAGACAAACACTTTGATTATACCTGAAGAGGAGAAGCCCTAAAGTTGCTGTAGGTGTTAAACATCATAAGAAGCTTATTCTATACTACACTCACACCAAGAGACACCCCCCAAAAGAGACACGTTATCTTCACACACACCCAAGTCCATGAAGCCTCCCATGGGTGAGCTGTCAGACCCACTCTGCTCAGCAGCTGTGGGACAGAGCCAGGCCCCACCCCCACATCACGCGCCTTAGTAACGCTTCTGACGTCAGAGATCCGCATTGGCACCACCTAGCGCGCGAGGAGATAACGGCATTTTGTGATAATTGAAAGCGCCATCTTAACGTGCTCCTCGCAGTGAGAGGACACGGCACCCACAGCCAGTCTACGCACAGCCTGCCGCATCCTGACACCGATATTAACACAATGCGGAGTAATCCGCTGTAATAACGGGTTACTAACCGGGAATAACGGCACAGTATCCACCTCACCCCGGGGCTACCACCTCACACCCATCCCGCTCATTAATACATCGCCCTCACAGCCAGCCCGCCTGATGCATCGCCCTCACACCCAACCCGCCTGGCATCCCGCCTAATGCATCGCCCTCACAGCCAGCCCGCTCATTAATACATCACCCTCACAGCCAGCCCGCTCATTAATACATCGCCCTCACAGCCAGCCCGCTCATTAATACATCGCCCTCACAGCCAGCCCGCTCATTAATACATCGCCAATTGATAATTAACGCCAGCTAACCGTAATCACACGGAGAACAGCCTCCGTACAAGCATATAAAACAAATCAGCCATACTTACTGCTGTAAACGATAAGCTGACACACTAACCGCGGTTACTGCGCCAAAATCTGTCTGAACACAACTGCAGTGGGCGGACAAAGGGCGGGCCTTATATAGTGCGCGCACTGTATCCCTCCGAGGAAGTGGCCTGAGAGGGAGGGAGGGACTATATGAAGAGGGTCGCGCGATGATCACCGGGTTAGGATATCATCGCCTGGTTTAAAGTATCTGTGTTAGTAACACAACGAGAAGGCTGGCATTTCTAAAGTGCGAGTTTTACGAAGATGTTTTTTTGGGGGGTTTTTTCAGTAAGCGTATAAGGTGTATGGATATGTAATGGGGGGAGATTGGGCGGTGGCGGGTGGGCCCTGCGCCGGGACTACATTGTGCACAAACAGTGAGGTAATGAGGCGGCTCTGGAAAGCCCTGGATACACCGTGTAATAATGAGAGCCAGTCACACAGTGCGGCCCGGGGCTGGATTTGGCACCTCTAATTATTCATGTGTCTGTATGGAGGACCAGAGGAGAAAGCGCATAAAATGCTGTCATAGAGCAATTATATTCCTTAATAAAAATTAATAAACATATAAAGGCGGTGTGGTGTGTTCATTGCTGGTACACAGTCCTAGGGGTGTCTATACTAAAGTTTTTGGAAGTTCAAAGTCAGTTTCAATGTTTTAGGCCAAAGTAGTTGGATTGGTAAAAAAAATAAAAATCCTGTTCAGCAATGTTTTCACTTTGGATTTTCTTTTGCCTAAAATGTGAAATTCATGTGGAATTACAGACAAATTCAACAAATAAATAAAGGGTTATTAACCCCTTAAGGACTGGACTTTTTTTGCGATGTTGTACATTTGCGACCAGGCATCTTTTTACACTTTTGTGGTGTTTGTGTTTAGCTGTAATTTTCCGCTCTCTCATTTACTGTTCCTATACAAATTATATATTGTTTTTTTCAGGACAAAAGGGGCTTTCTTTACATACCATTATTTATATAATCTCATGTAATTTAATTTTAAAAAAATGAAAAAATATGATGAAAAATTGAAAAAAATACATGTTTTTTGACTTTTATGTGAAAAATCTTTTACTCATCTACAAAAGCGAATGAAAAAAACTGCTAAATAGATTCAAAATTTTGTCCTGAGTTTAAAAATACCCAGTGTTTACATGCTTTTTGCTATTTTTTTGCATGTTATAGGGCTATAAGTACATGTAGGATATTGCGGTTTCAAAACATACATTTTTAAAATGTATCAATAGTGACATTGTAACACTATTATCTGTCATAAATCGCTGAATAACACCCCACATGTACATATTTTTTTTAAAGCAGACAACCCAGGGTATTCAATATGGGGTATGTCCAGACTTTTTTAGTAGCCACTTAGTCGCAAACACTGGCCAAAGTTAGCGTTCATATTTGTTTGTGTGTGAAAAAAGTAAAAAACTAAATTGAACGCTAATTTTGGCCAGTGTTTGTGACTAAGTGGTTACTAAAAAAGACTGGACATACCCAATTTGCAATACCTTGGGTTGTCTTCTTTTGCAAATGGTATGCCATCATGGGGGTAATTCTCATTCCTGGGCTACCATACGCTCTCAAAGGCAACGTAACCAACCTGGCCATTTTCAATGTAAAAATATTTGACCCATATATTTGACCCTGTAACTTTCAAAAACGCTATAAAACCTGTACATGGGGGGTACTTTTATACTCAGGAGACTTTGCTGAACACAAACATTAGTGTTTCAAAACTGGAAAATGTATCACAACAATTATATCATCAGTAAAAGTGCTGTTTGTGTGTGAAAAATGCAAAAAAAGTCACTTTCACTGACAATATCATCGCTGTGATATGTTTTACTGTTTTGAATCACTAATATTTGTGTTCAGCAAAGTCTCCCGAGTAAAACAGTACCCCCCATGTACAGGTTTTAGGGTGTCGTAGAACGTTACAGGGTAAAATACAGTGCTAGCAAATTAAATTCTCTGCAATTTCGGCGTGGGTTGGCAGGCAGGTCCCTCAAATTGCAATTAATAAAATTACTTAATTATGTAAAAATATTACATAAATACGCACGTAGAATTTAAATATATATGCATATTTATATATTTGAAGTCTACATGTATATTTATATAATTATTTATGTAATTTTGTATATGGACATATGAATAGTTCGTATTCTTTTTATTTATTTATATATACATAGATATATATACAATTTCATTCTAAGTGTATTTTGATATAAATATATATATATTAATATCAAAATACAGTTAGAATAAAATTTCGTATAGATATATAATTTTTTTTTAAATTTTTATTATTATTTTTATTTTTTTAATTTAATTTAATTTACTTATTATTTGTATTTTATAATAATATATATATACAATATATATAGTTATTATATATATTATATATATATATGTGTGTAATTTAATAATACGTATCTTTTTATATTAATATATGTACATATTAATATAAAAATAAACTTAGCATGACATTATATATATGATATATAGACATATATTATATAGGTATAATATATG
This sequence comes from Pelobates fuscus, assembly GCF_036172605.1. Taxonomy (NCBI): domain Eukaryota; kingdom Metazoa; phylum Chordata; class Amphibia; order Anura; family Pelobatidae; genus Pelobates; species Pelobates fuscus. The sequence continues at coordinate 133,203,593 of NC_086321.1, forward strand.
TCTATATATCATATATATATATACACATATATAAAAAAAAATTTTTATTCACTATAACTTTAATTTTTTTTTGATTTTACACTGGCAGGGAGACTGCCTGTCAGCACAGACAGTCCCCCTGCAGGCAGAGTCTAGGACACCTATTGTGACCATGTGGTCGCCCTGTTGGGCGATCACATGGCCACAGGGGTCCTAATCCGCCATGGGGAGACTGTCTGGGCTGCAGGCAGTCTCCCCACAACGGGAGCAACGCCGATCGCCGCCGGGGGAACGACGGCGATCGGGTAAGTACCTCTTAAATTTAGGACGGTTCAGGACCGTCGTCGGTCGGCAACGCAAAAATGCCGATGACGGTCCTGAACCGTCTAGCGTCGTTAAGGGGTTAATAACCAATGTGTTTTTTTTTTTTCTAATTAAGGTATCGGTTTAATGTTTTCGGATAAGCATTTAAAATGATTTCATATCTATTGGTTAACCTTTTTAAAAATATTTAATATGTTGATATATTTTATGTATATATTTTAATGCCTTAAGGATGAGGCAAATGTACAAGTTCTGGCCAAAAAGAAAACAAAACCTAGAATTTTCGCTAGAAGCAGGACTTTCATTTCACATCAAATATTTATATAATGAAACATAATTTAACCCCTGAAGGACTGAGGCAATTGTACACATTCAGATCAAAACAAAATGTAAACAAAACCTTTAACCCCTTCAGGACGGAGTCAATAGTGCACGTTCTGATCAAAACAAAACGTAAACAAAAACTGGAATTTGCGCTATATGTCTGTTCACCCGTAGTTCCCCTCTTTGAAATTATATGCACCCACACTTATTATATATCATTTTGTTCAGGAGAAACAGGGCTTTAATCTATCATTAACTATTCATATATGGAACATAATTCATTATGAATAAAATTAAAAAAAATGTGAGAAAATAAGATTTTTTTGTAAATTTGCATTTCCGTCTGACATTTTAACTGTGAATGTCATAATACTGTTAGGTTTTACTGCAAAAAAAATGCACATATTTGTAATCAGCGATGTCTCACGAGTACAACAGTACCCCCCCATTAACAGGTTTTATGTTGTTTTGGAAAGTTACAGGGTCAAATATAGAACGTTCCATTTTCAAATTGAAATTTGCCAGATTGGTAATGTTACCTTTGAGACGGTGTGGTAGCCCAGGAATGAGAATTACCCCCATAATGGCATACCATTTGAAAAAGTAGACAAGCCAAGGTATTGAAAGTGGGGTATGTTTAGTCTTTTTTAGTAGCCACTTAGTCACAAACACTGGCCAAAGTTAGCATTCATATTTGTTTTTGTGTGAAAAAAGCAAAAAACGAATATTTGGCCAGTGTTTGTGACTAAGTGGCTACTAAGAAAGACTGGACATACCCCACTTGCAATACCTCGGGTTGTCTACTTTTGCAAATGGTATGCCATCATGGGGGTAATTCTCATTCCTGGGCTACCATACGCTCTCAAAGGCAACATAACCAATCTGGCAAATTTCAATGTGAAAAAAATGAAATGCAAGCCTTATATGTGACTCTCTAACTTTCCAAAACACCATAAAACCTGTACATGGGGGTACTGTTATTCTCTGGAGACTTCACTAAACACAAATATTAGTGTTTTAAAACAGTAAAACATATTACAACAATAATATAGACCATAAAAGTGCCGTTCGCTTGTAAAAAATGCAAAAAACGTCACTTTTACTTAAAATATCATCGTTGTAATACAATTTACCAGTTTGAAACACGAATATTTGAGTTCAGTGAAGTCTCCCGAGTAAAACAGTACCCCCTATGTACAGGTTTTATGGTGTCTTGGAGAGTTACAGGGTCAAATATAGTGCTTGCGAATTAAATTCGCTGCACTTTCTCCCTGTGTTGCCAGGCATGTCAATCAAATTTTAATTAATCAAATCACATAATTACGTTAAAAGATTATTTAAATATACACGTAGAATTTTAATATATATGCATTTATAGGTATTTAAATTCTACGTGTATACTAATGTAATCTTTTATGTAATTATATGTATTTATCTCTCTATATATATTTGCGGTTATTTGTATTTTATATATATATAGATATATATAGAATGTCATTCTAAGTGTATTTTGTTACCGATATATATATATTAATAACAAAATACAGTTAGAATGAAATTACATATGCATATATAATTTATATTAAATTTTGTTTCAATATTTTATTTATTTATTTTATTATTTTATTTATTTATTATTTTAATTATACGTATTTATATATAATATATATATGTACATCTATTATATATATAATATATATACATATTATATATATGTAACGTCATTCTAAGTGTATTTTAATATTAATATATATACTTATATTAATATTAAAATACACTTTGTATGACGTTACATATATATAATATGTATATATATTATATATATAATATATATACATATTATATATATGTAAAAATATATTTAATTTATTTTTACACTTGTATTTTATTTATTTTTTATACTTCCCACCAGCAGGGGGACTGTCTGATATTTCAAACAGTCCCCCTGCTGGCAGATCCACAGCCAGCTATAGGGGGCCATGTGATCGCTCTTTGAGAGCGATCACATGGCCCCCGGGGGCCTGATTTGCCGTGGGAGGGCTGCCTGGGCTGTGAGGCAGTCCTCCCGAAGCGGATCGCGGCGGAGGTAAGTACATCTTACCTCCTGGGGCTGCAAGCCGTTACGGCGTGCCATGCCGTCATAACGGCTTTAAAGCCCACTTAACCCGTGACGGCATAGCACGCCGTAACGGCGTTAAGGGGTTAATTTGCGCTATGTGTCTGTTCAACCATAATTCACCTCTTTCATATTAAGTTCACTCACACTTATTATATATCATTTTGTTCAGGAAAAACAGGGATTTCATTTCACATTGGCTATGTTGCCGCTCAGGATTGAAAATTACCCCCATCATGGCATACTGTTTGAAAAAGTAGACAAGACAGGGTAATCAAAATTATTTAAGGTATTTAATGTGGGCTACCTTGATACCTAGCGCCATTAGGGATAAAAAGAGTGCCTGTGCATATTGAAACCTTTGTAATCAAAATGATGTATGTCCAGTTTTTTTTTACTAAAGTTTACTAACTTTATATGTGATTTACCTAAAATGGCCGCTAGGGCCAGGGAGTTTCCCTTTGACATCAACTAACACCCTCACTAACAAGATGGCGCTGGAATCTGGGGGAGACCTCCAAGATACCAGTGACATCACACCCGGTAGGAAGAGCAATAAATTAACCACTTAACACCTAACGAATTATTGATGTATTATTTCATGTTATCTCTGACAAAGCATATGATGTAATTTTGCTTTATAAGTGTCACGTATTCATCCGCTGATAGAAATGTGGTTAATGACATTTACTGTCCACACAGGAAAAGTTGTGCCGAGCAGCAACCTAATCCACAGAAGGGTTAATGCTGAGCAGCTATTATGCAAATGAAACCTGGTAACTGACTTTGGGGTCAAAGGCCGGTTACAGCCTATCAGAACTAAAGGAGGGGTATTTAGGCCCAGTTCTCATCCTGCTCAGTGCCCTGTTGTGGTTTCCCTTGTGGTTGTCCGAGAGCGTGTTCCTGTTATTAGTTTTCTACCTGGTTTTTGACTTTGACTTTGGCTTTGTTTATTGACTTCTCTATATTCTGGTATCCTGACTCCTGGCTTTCCTCATCGCTGCGTCCCTTTCTGTGTTCCCTGACCTCGGCTAGTATTTTGACTATTCTATGTACGTTAAATCTGGCCATTCTAAGGACCGGTAATACGTTACTTATTTGTCATCCGTGCTATACAGTTCTACATGCTCGATCAAACAGTAATCCTGACATTACGACATGGCCATAGATCCTATAGAACTGTGTCAGCACATAGCTGCTTGCGAGAGGAAATTAGAGGAGAATGAATACCACATGGATCAATTCGCTCAGGCTTTCAGTATGCTTCTCGCTAGAACGGCGCATCTGCAGCCTGCAGTATCTCCTCCTATAGCACCTCTACCCTGTGTACCTCCACCCACTGTTAATAGGACTCCTAGCATCTCCTTATTGCCATCCCTACAGTTTGATGGCAATATCCAGGAATGCAGGGGTTTTCTTAATCAGGTGGAGTACCATTTTGAGGCCTCACCAGGGTCGTTCCCCACGGACAGAGCAAAAATTGGTTATCTAATGAATCAATTAAAGGGCAATGCCCTTGCCTGGGCTAATCCGTTGTGGGAGAGTAATCGGAGCATAGCTCATAATTACCAAGAATTCCTTGCTGAATTCAAGCTCACGTTTGAGCCATTGGGTAGAGAGGATAACGCCTCCACTGCCCTAATGCACATCAGACAAGGTAACTGGTCTATCTTGGATTATGCTATTGAATTCCGTACCTTAGCTTCTGAGGTAGACTGGAGTAACAATGGGTTAATCTCTGCATTCAAAAAGGGTCTCTCAGAGACTATATTGGATGAGATAGCCGCTAAAGAATTACCTAAGAGTCTTAACAAATTGATTACGTTTGTCATGCATATTGATAATAGGTTAAGACTCAGAGAAGTCACCAGAAGCAAGACCAGACGTACGGCTATGTCCCTAGCACCTCAATTCTCTAAACCTGTTTTATCTAACCTCCCTGTACAGTCCGAACCTATGCAGTTGGGGGTCACTAGACTGTCGGAGGCCGAAAAACAGTATAGGAGAAAGGAGGGGTTATGCCTATATTGCGGTAGAAAGGGACATATGATAACTAATTGCCCAGTGCGTCCGGAAAACTTCTGCACCTAAGAACCTTAAGGGGACAGATCTTAGGTGTGATGGAGCTGTCCTCTAACAAAAACAAAAGTAGATTCCTCCTTGAGGTATCTATTTCCCTTGATAACAAGAAGTTTTCTTGCAGTGCCCTAATGGAAATTTTATTGATGTCCAGTTTATTAGGGGTAATGAGATACCGGTCAGGGAGAAACCTACGCCGCTAGCTGTAGAGGCTATTGATGGTAGACCACTCACACAACTGCTTATAACCCACAAAACTGTCCCTATTACGATCTCTATTGGGGCCTCCCATAGGGAGGAGATGACGTTTCAGGTTATTACTTCTCCATCATGTCCTATCATATTAGGGTTTCCGTGGCTGAGTAAGCACAATCCCTATATTGACTGGGCTAATGGGGAGATATTAGAATGGGGTAAAGAGTGTATGGGGAGTTGTATAAAACCAGTACTAAAGAGATTGGGTACTATTGATCTTCTCACTACCACTCCCCAAACTCCTGGAGTTCCCATACAATACAGAGAACCTCAGGAGGTGTTTAACAAGGCTCAATCAGATGTATTGCCTCCCCACAGAGCATATGACTGTGCCATTAACCTGTTTCCAGGCGCTATGCCACCTAAGGGGCAGTTTATGCCTTATCTCCCCAGGAGAGTAAAATAATGGAGGAATACATCAAAGAATCCTTGAGCAAAGGGCACATAAGAAAGTCATCCTCACCAGCTGGTGCAGGATTCTTTTTTGTTGAGAAAAAGGGTGGTGAGTTACGCCCTTGCATAGACTACAGGGCACTTAATAAAATCACTGTAAAAATGCATACCCTATCCCACTCATTTCCGAATTGTTCGATAGACTTCAGGGAGCTAAAGTATTTACTAAGCTTGACCTTAGGAGCGCATACAATTTGGTTAGAATTAAAGAGAATCATGAGTGGAAGACGGCATTTAATACCCGTAGTGGACACTATGAATATCTGGTAATGCCATTTGGGTTATGCAACGCCCCGGCCGTATTCCAAGACTTTATAAATGATGTACTCAGGGAATTCATTTACTCATTTGTCTTGGTTTATATGGACAATATTTTGGTGTATTCCTCTGATCTTCAAACTCACCACTCCCATGTGAAACAGGTTCTGCAGACGTTGTTGAAAAATAAACTTTATTGTAGATTAGAAAAGTGCATATTTGACCAGCCCGAAGTCCACTTTTTGGGTTACAACATCTCTGTATCGGGATTTCAAATGGATCCTAAAAAACTAGAGGCTGTACTACACTTGCCATTACCCTCTGGTTTAAAAGCCATTCAAAGGTTTATTGGTTTTGCCAACTATTACAGAAGATTCATCAAGGGATGTTCTTCTGTAATAACCCCAATCACTAATATGACTAGCACGGTATGGTCCAAAAAGGCTGTGAATGCTTTTGAGACTCTTAAACAAAGATTTGCCTCTGCGGACATACTAAAACATCCCGACACCAGTAAACCTTTTATATTGGAGGTTGATGCATCCGAGACAGGGGTAGGGGCTGTTCTCTCTCAGAGAGAAAGCCAGGGAACACCATTGCATCCTTGTGGCTACTTCTCCAGAAAGATGTCTCCTGCTGAGCGCAACTACGATATTGGCAATAGAGAACTGTTGGCCATTATTCTTGCCCTCAAGGAGTGGCGACATCTTTTGGAGGGTTCCAAGGACCCCCTGTTGATCATAACTGACCACAAAAATCTGGCATATGTAGGGGATGCCAAACGTTTGTCTTCCAGACAGGCTAGATGGTCACTGTTCCTTTCACGTTTTAACTTTCTCATTACTTATAGACCTGGTTCTAAAAATACCAAGGCTGATGCCTTGTCCAGGCAATTTGATAATGAGTCAGCTCCGGAACAGGTGACATCTCCTATTATTCCACAAGAGTGTATTATTGCTACTACTGTCCTCTCATTGTCTTCTCCACTGCTTGGCACCATACAGGAGGCCCAGCCTCAGGCGCCCAGTGGTAAACCGTGTGATAAACTGTTCGTTCCCCTATGTGAAAGGGTTAATATCATGAAAGTGTTCCATGACAATATAACTGCTGGACACCCGGGCATCAATAAGTCCACTGCCGCGATCACTAGATCATTTTGGTGGGATTCACTTAGGAAAGATGTAAAGGAGTATGTGCAGGCATGTTCTGTGTGTGCAGTTTCTAAGGTGACTCATGCACTTCCTTGTGGCCTGTTGCAGCCTCTTCCTGTTCCTGAGATTCCATGGTCCCACTTATCCATGGACTTTATTGTTGAGCTTCCTAGCTCTGCTGTGTTCACTACTATTCTCATGGTTGTAGACCGATTTTCTAAGATGGCTCCCTTCATTCCTCTCAAGAAGTTGCCATCTTCGCAAGATTTGGTCCTATTTTTCATATGTGAAATTGTCCGTTTGCATGGCATCCCTCACAATATTGTGTCTGATAGGGGCTCTCAGTTTGTGTCCAGGTTCTGGAGGGCGTTCAGTAAACAATTGGGATTGATCTCTCCTTCTCCTCCTCCTACCATCCACAGACCAATAGTACAGCTGAGAGGGCTAACCAGTCATTAGAAGTTTATTTGCATTGAAGGCACACAGTTTCTACTGCAGAGGTATTTTGAGGTAGAGGAATTAAGTGGGCACTATATGGGCCCTTTTAAATTAGCTTGACTACAACACTGGATGATGCGACAGACGTTTTGCATCAAATCATAGAGAAACACGAAATACTTGCACACACATGTAGACACAATAAAACTATCAATATCTGTATTATGTATTTGCATATTTCAGAGATCATCACAGCTAATCCTCGTTAGTATAGTGGTAAGTATCCCCGCCTGTCACGCGGGAGACCGGGGTTCGATTCCCCGACGGGGAGACATTATTTTCATTGTTTATTCAATCACGTATATATAATAGAACATTACCTCAGTTAGAAATTTTGTCTAAGGGGATGTAGCTCAGTGGTAGAGCGCATGCTTTGCATGTATGAGGCCCCGGGTTCAATCCCCGGCATCTCCACTTTAATTTTATGCTGGGCGTGGGTGTTTCCTCTCTTGTTTCTTTGTAAGTGAACTATAGTCATACTGACTCAATGTGTTCACATTAGAGGCCAACACGATAGCATGGTAACCACACAAGGGCATTGCACCCAAAAAACTTAGAAAATCGGTCTGGTGTCAGTATGTCTGTCAGAGTGTGTCTGTGTGTGTCAGTATGTCTGTCAGTATACATGGAAGCGGCACAGGCCCTAGCCAGCCCCATAACACCAGAAGAACTTGCAGGAAAGATAAAAGAGCTAAAACCCAACAAAAGCCCAGGACCAGATGGGTTCACTGGGCTATATTACAAGACATTCGCACCCATCCTAATCCCACACCTGTGCACCTTATACAACACCATACTTCAGGGAGACCAACTACCGAATGAAATGCTACAAGCGAATATATGCCTCCTACCCAAACCTAACAAAACCAACCTCGAACCTGGACATTATCGACCAATCTCACTCCTAAATGTGGATATTAAATTATTCACCAAAATCCTCGCAGACCGCCTAAGCCCCAACCTAACCAAACTAATACACCCAGATCAAGTGGGCTTCATACCGACACGACAGGCAAGCGATAACACAAGACGGACATACAACCTCATCTGGACGGCTCACAAGAAACACACCCCAGCTCCAGTGGTGTATTCTGGTTTTGTGCTGCCCTAGGCATGACAAAACTCAGACGCCCCCCCCCCACCCTGCGTGCGCTCCACCCCACCCTTCCCCCCTGCCACGCCTTCTAAATTCACACACACAGGGCCGGCGCGTCCATAAGGCGGCACAGGCGGCCGCCTTAGGGCGCACCGGCTCTGGGGGCGCAAAATTCCAGTGACCGGCAGGAGGGAAGTGCTCCCTCCTGCCAGGTCACCTCCTGGATCCCCGGAGCTGCTGCGCGGCGTGCGGCTGAAGTTGATTAGGAGGCGGCGAGGGAGCTCTCTGATCTCTCTGACCGGCTCCCTCGCGCGCCTTATGCTGATGCCGCGGGAGCCGGAATATGACGTCATATTCCGGCTCCCGCGGCATCAGAAAACAGCCTGCGAGGGAGCCGGTCAGAGAGATCAGAGAGCTCCCTCGCCGCCTCCTAATCAACTTCAGCCGCACGCCGCGCAGCAGCCTCACTGGACCACCAATGAGAGACCCATGCCAGCACTCCAGGTAGGGAGGCTGGGTGGGACATTTAAATGTAATTTTTTATTAATTACTGTGTGTGTGCATGTGAGTGTGAGTGTCTGTCAGTGTGTGTGTAAGTGTGTCTATGAGTTTATGTGTGAGTGTGTATGTCAGTGTGTATGTGTGTGAATGAGTGTGTGTGTGTCTGTCAGTGTGTGTGTAAGTGTGTCTATGAGTTTGTGTGTGAGTGAGTGTGTCTGTCGGTGTGTGTGAGTGTGTATGTCAGTGTGTATGTGTGTCTGTGAGTTTGTGTGTGTGTGAGTGAGTGTGTGTGTCTGTCAGTATGTGTGTCTGTCAGTGTGTGTGTGTAAGTGTGTCTATGAGTTTGTGTGTGAGTGAGTGTGTCTGTCGGTGTGTGTGAGTATGTCAGTGTGTGTGTGCGCATGTGAGTATGTGTGTGTGTGTGTTCGAGTATGTGTCTGTGAGTTTGTGTGCGTGTGTGTGTGTGTGAGTGAGTATGTATTTTTCTGTATGCCTGTCTGTATGTATGTATGTATCTGTATGATGGTATGCCTCTGTATGTATGTATGTGTCTGTATGCCTGTATGTCTTGTACGTATGTTTCTGTATGTCTCTGTATGCATGTATGTAACTGGATGTATGTTTGTCTCTGAATGTCTGTATATATGTCTCTGTATGCATGTATGTAACTGTATGCCTTTATGTCTCTGTATGTACGTATGTGTGTGTCTGTGTGTCTCTGTATGCCTGTATGTCTTTGTATGCATGTTTCTGTATTTATGTATGTGTCTGTATGACGGTATGCCTCTGTATGTATGTATGTGTCTGTATGACGGTATGCCTCTGTATGTATGTATGTGTCTGTATGCCTGTCTATATGAATGTGTCTGTATGACGTTATGTCTCTGTATGTATGTATGTATGTATGTATGTATGTGTCTGCATGCCTGTATGTCTCTGTATGTATGTTTCTTTATGCCTGTATGTCTGTATGTATGTGCCTGAATGTCTTTGTATGTATGTTTCTGTATGCCTGTCTGTATGTATGTGTCTGTATGACGGTATGCCTGCATGTCTCTGAATGCATGTATGTCTCTGCTTGTATGTCTCTCACTGTATGTGTCTGTATGTCTCTGTATGATTATTGCTGTCTTTGTATGACAGTGTACCTGTATGACTTTGACTGTGTGACTGAAAAATGATGCCTGTGTGCCTGTGGCTTGGGAGGAAAGAAACACAGGTGAAGATGCATTTTTTTTTTTTTTGTAATGAGGGTTGGGGGCGCCAAAATGCATCTTCGCCTGTGTAACTAAAAATCCTAGCACCGGCCCTGCACACACACACACACACATTCACTGACAGACACGCATACACTAGCTAACAGACATACACACTCACTAACAGACACATACAGTCCCTAGCAGACACACATTCACTAACAGACATGCATACACTCACACTAACAGACACACACATAGTAACACACTCCCTGACATACACACTCCCTGACATACACACTCCCTGACATACACACTCACTCACTAACAGACACACACACACACACACACACACACACACTAACAGACTGTCAGGGTGGCGGTCCGGTGCCCGGGACCCAGACACTGTCCGGGCGGCGGTGTGAGGACCGGGACCCAGTATGCCTGATGTTCATAGTAGGAGTCAGTGTGGAGGTGGATTAGCAGGGTCTGATGCAGGGTAACCGCACGCCCCCTGGTGTTGAGCACCAGCGTTTGTGCAGCCACATACCAGAACCCTGGTTCAGCTTATACGGATCCCAGGAACTAGCAGCAGGAATTCAGCAGACCTCCCAGAGCTGAATAGGGAGGTACTGCAGCAGGAATGTATCCAGTACAGAATCAATGAAAGACTAGGAGAGGCACCAAACATGAAAACAAGACAGAACTAATAGAACCCAGAACCAGAGAAGGATAGGAAGCTAAACCCAGAACATATACACAATACATAAGGGAAACATTGACATAACATGGGCAGCACAGGACAGGATTGTACATGGACTGGGAATACAAACTAAAACAAGACAAGATATGATAGGCAAAACAAGAGGAGAAATAACTATATATGAAAAGTATGGGGATTTAGTTACATTATATGATCATACATTGCATAAGCCTGCCAACAACACCAATGTACCCCATATTCGGCAGGTCCTACTCTGCCTAATGCAAGCTAAAACAACCAAAGAAAACATATACAGCACTTACCTGCAAGAAAGCCTTAAGCAGCTGCCTGTAGGACACTGAAACAAAAAGAATGATGGAAAACAAACGGGTGTGGCAACATAAAACAAACATTTAAAGGAAACCTGAAGACTGGGAATTCCAGGGACGGATTACAGGAATGAACCCAGAAAAACCCAGCATAAAGAAAACCAGACATAGAATAGAAAACCAAAAAACCAAGAAAAACAAAACAAGAATTGTAAAAAGAGTACTGGATACCAGAAGCCATTGCCAGAATGATCTGCAACTAGGAACAGGATGTGACACAGACACACACACTCACTAACAGACACACACACTGACACACACACTAACAGACACACACACACTCACTGACACACACACTAACACACTCCCTAACAGACACACACACTAACACACTCCCTAACAGACACACACACACTCACTAACAGACACACACACTAACAGACACACACACACGCTAACAGACACACACACTAACATACACACAGACACACACTAACAGACAGACACACACACTCACTCACATTAACACACTCACTTTTTTTTTTTATTCAACAGCCTCCTTACCTTTGGGAATCCTGGGGGGGATCTCCCTTTCCCTGGGGTCCAGTGGGGCTGCTGGGCGGTCGGGCGGCGCGCAAAGGAGCACTTTCCTCTGAGCTCTCTGCCTAGCTCCCTCGCGCACCGCAGAGTGATGCCGGGAGCTGGAGTATCACTCTGCGGCGCACAAGGGAGCTGAGCAGAGAGCTCAGAGGAAAGTGCTCCCTCACCCGCCGCATGCCTGAATTGTTTGTTAGCCGCAAGGCTAACAAGACATTTGCCCTCGGCGTTTGGGGGCGGCTTTTTTTTGCCGCCCCCTGGAAAATGCCGCCCAAGGCAAATGCCTTGTTTGATATAAAGAACAACCACTGGGAGGAAATGGATATAATCCATCCGCCAATGTTGTGGTGGTTATAGGATATAGTGGGGCTTAACCCCTTGAAATATATAGAAAGAAAGAGGCTACTGGTCGGCAACTCGAAAACGAATTGCCCTCCAAATAGACTTTATATCCTTAAATTTACAAAAAGGCTTATGCTGCAGGTACCCACTAAAGGGAGTCTTTGCATGCAGTGAGCCAAAACAAAAAACTCTTTAATAGTCCCTCTTGAGGAAAAAAGCAAAAAGTGTAAGTTAAAATAGAGGACCTAGTGGGGTACGGGTCATAGCTACGCCTGGCTATTATTTGTAGCGAACACAAAAACTAAGGAGATATAAGTGTGGCTTCAAACATATGCCGAATACTCCACTAGAATAGTTGTGTCAGAAAGACCAAGGTTACAGAGTATGCAGCAACAGTTGCTGAAACATCTGATAATATTTTGTATCAACTGGTAGAAGCTGCAAAATGTACACCCAAGAATGCAAAATATAAATACAATAAAGTACCCAGAAACACCAAATATATATACAATAGTACTTTAGTATATATTTAGGTAGATTTTAGACATCACTTGTTATGTGGGAAACGGGTACAATTGTAAGGGGTATGAAACTGTAGATGGCTTAAAGGCTGTAGATTACAATGTAGTTGTACCTTAAGATGCCATAAACTTTTGTCCCTTGCATAAATGCGAATCTTTAGGCAGGCTCTAAATATCTCTTAAAATACATAATCGATATACATCACAATGTGAGAATACCTGGAGATAATTTAAGAGCTGTTGGGTTACAAATGCAGTTCAAAATATAAATATACCTTTAAATGCCATAAGTTTATTTCAGTGCAAAAAGCAAATCTTGATTTTTAAGGCAGAAGGTATATGCAAACCCATGTTAAATCATAGAGGAAAGCATAGAGATAAATTATGTAACCATATGTACTAAGATGCCTAAACAGCTAAATGTGATTTGGGGGTAGGGATCCCTAGCATCTTGTACATATCGTATACATGTATATTCAAATGGTCTTAAGCGTGCTCAGGATCGTAGAGATGTCACAGCCCCAGAATTGTCCAAACAAAGAAGTTAAAAAGTAAAGATGAATCCGCTCGTGGTGAGCTGTTGCCTTGTTTGCCTCGTGGCTAATACGTCCCTGCCCAGCTCTCTACCTATCACTAGACGCCGAAAAGGCATTTGACAGGCTGTTATGGCCCTTCCTATTCGCCACACTAGAAAAATTCGGACTCCCACAAAGATTCATGAATGCCTTGCAGGTGCTTTATGCCTCACCACAAGCACTCCCACACCCACAGACACCAAAGAGAAGTGCTACAACCTAACAACCTAAACCAACCCCCCGCAAATTCACACACACAAAAGGTACCAGACAAACCAGACTCAAAATCCAGTAAGAGGATACGAAATCGGAGCAAAGACAAAAGGGCAAAACATCAGGATATCCTACCCCCCCCCCTTTTTTCTTTCTGTACCCCACCCCAACCAATAGACAACGGAATGACGATACAGAACACAAATAAAGCAATGGGCAAACAAACACATAAAGCAAACGCCCAAAAAGAACTATGTAACCAGATGTATTGAATTTCGAACGACAAGAACAACCAATGCAAAAAAAAAAATAAAGAAAAGGGAGCAGATAAAAAAAATAAAGGGAAAGGAGTGTAGACACAATATTACTATCAATGCATATTTCAGAGTATATCTCAGCTAATCCTCGTTAGTATAGTGGTAAGTATCCCCGCCTGTCACGCGGGAGACCGGGGTTCGATTCCCCGACGGGGAGGCTTTATTTTCATTGTTTATTCAATCACGATATAGTCGATATATCATAGAACATTACCTCAGACAGTTATATTGTCTAAGGGGATGTAGCTCAGTGGTAGAGCGCATGCTTTGCATGTATGAGGCCCCGGGTTCAATCCCCGGCATCTCCACTTTAATTTTATGCTGGGCGTGGGTGTTTCCTCTCTTGTTTCTTTGTAAGGGAACTATAGTCACACTGACTCAATGTGTTCACATCAGAGGCGAACACGATAGCATGAGGCACACAGGGCATTGCACCCAAAAAACTTTAAATTAAAAGATAAATTAGCAGTCAATGATTGCATGTACTGTAGGTGTAGATATTGTCTTTTCGGTAATGCTTATTATGTGTTGCTATTATCATCAGTATGGTTGTGACTGGATTCTGACTGTGTACATGGCTGTCTACAAATGAAGAATATATTAAATATAACGGCGGAAATATATTGAGATGATATCAATAAACTTTATTATAGAATAGGAGCTGAAAGTTCTGTGTTCCTCTTTTTCTTTAATATTTCAGTAGTTGAACTATGTAATAAAACAAGCATTTGGAGAAGGACATTGGAAAGAAAATTATAGACGAATCATATATATATTTTTTTAAAGAAAAGTTTGCCGAAACCCGGGATCGAACCAGGGACCTTTAGATCTTCAGTCTAACGCTCTCCCAACTGAGCTATTTCGGCTGATAAGAACCAATATCACACAGCAGTAGATAGCAGTAGAGACGTTTCATATTCTCCTGTTATAACGAAATAGAAATATAAGAGATCGAAAAAATGCCAATAAAAATATAACAAAACAGATCACCCATGAGTAATCCTTTATACAATAAATAATAAAAAAAAAATATACCTCCCCGTCGGGGAATCGAACCCCGGTCTCCCGCGTGACAGGCGGGGATACTTACCACTATACTAACGAGGATTGGCTTGAAATGCGTTGCTAAATATGGGAAGAGATGGTGACTGTGATTTCCCCTTTCTAACACACTGTACAGGTATACAGGTCTCATAAAAGCTTTACTGTGCATTCATACTGAATACATTCTAGAATGTGGAACACACAACACTAAAATCTCATCACACAGAAGTGTCACATTACAGAGAACAGCAGATCTGTCCTGATTGTAACAGATTTACAAATATGTTATTGGAAATAACTTAGAGAACGTTCTAACAACATGCATGACATATACGCAGGATTGTGTATGCATAGCGATTATACATATATATATATATATATATATGTATATAGAGACACATACATATACATACATACACACACACAAACAGTAAGTAAAAAATGCTTACTGTAGATGGGCAGGGGTGAAATAAAAAAAAATAAAAAAAAAGGAGTGGAGATGCCGGGGATTGAACCCGGGGCCTCATACATGCAAAGCATGCGCTCTACCACTGAGCTACATCCCCTACGGAGAATAATTCGATGCCTGCACATAGTTATACATGCAGAAAAACTTTATGGCAAGACAGGAGGCTTCATATTTGCTTTATCTTTCTTTACTGAACCTCCCAGCAGCAAAGGAACAGTAATGTAAAAAGTTCAACCAATCAGATAGTATAACAGTATTATATGATGTCATCAAACTCCTCCCATATCCTGTTTCTTTGCTGCTTGCCTCCCAGGTGAGTCTACTCTAATTATATTGCTGTATCATTTAACCTTTAATACACTATTTCAATTAAAAAAATTATTACAATGGTCATATATCTTTAACACTTTATTCACTTATCACTTTAACAACACTTTCTGTGGAAACATTTATGCTCTATTTATTTTAATTTATTTCTATTCAATCTTGGACTACTTTGTCAATTTCCTATTAAACTTTATTTAGGTTTCCCCTTTAAATCGCAGGAGGTTTTTCCTCCTGCGACTCATTACTGCTTTTTACTATTCTCAGTTTCGCGCCCTCACGTTACCCCGCCCGTTCGCATCAGCACTTAGCAAGTGCATTGTTTCCCGCCCTTTTGCTGGCGGCGGCCATTTTATTCGCGTTCCAGTCACCAGAGCAGCGATCAGCTCGCCTGACTTCGGATCTGGTAAGTACTATTTTCCTCTTCTGTTTATAGCACCTTAAAGTGCTAATACCTTAATTTCTTTTAGTGATTTTTTCCCCCCCTTTATTTCCTTCTCAGGATTTTTTTCCAAACAAATGCACTATAATTAAAGTGATACAACACTTTAATATCAATTCTTAAGGTGTTTTAACACCAATATTACTGTTAAGGGTGACCCCCTTATACAAATGCACTATAATTAAAGTGATACAACACTGGTGGCTTCACAATATGGAAGCATGGAATGGCAAAGCCATCTTCGGATCACAAACAGATTTCATTCTGGAATCCGATGCCAGTCTCCTGGGATGGGGCGCCACATGCGCCCAAGGGTCCACAGGGGGACTTTGGTCCCCATCCGAACAAGCACTGCACATCAATTGTTTGGAATTGATTACAGGATCTTTCGCAATTCGCAGTTTTGAGAAAGACTGTTTCAACTGTTCACTAGTACTGCGCATGGACAACGTCTCTGCAGTGCGCTATGTGAATCGGTTAGGAGGCTCCCGATCCAAGCTACTATCCGATCTGACCAAAGATCTTTACCAATTCTGTCAAAGGAACTTATCTATCAGAGCGGAATATCTTCCGGGCACGGACAACCTAGTCGCGGATTGGTTCTCTCGCCATTGGAGGGATGTAAGCGACTGGCAATTAGACCCCCGCGTGTTCCACCAAATTCATTGCCTTCGCGGGCCCCTTACACTGGACCTGTTTGCATCCTGTCTGAACCGCCAGACGGAAGCCTTTATCAGCTGGCTCCCAGACCCCAGTCATGGGCAGTCGACGCCTTTCTACATCCTTGGCCGGAGACAGGAGCCTATGCGTTCCCACCTTTCTCCATGATCCAACGCACCCTCTACCGGGTCAAAGCCCTAATAGTGACGATAGTCATTGTCACTCCACTAAGGAGAACCCAGACTTGGTTTCCAACCCTGTTAGAATTATCAGTGAACTATCCAATTCCTCTACCTCGATCACCCGACATCCTCAGGAACCCAACAGGGCACTTTCACCCACTCGCCCTTCAGGACCGGCTCCAGCTTGTAGCTTGGACCGTTCCAGGGGATCTTGGAACGTCTCAGGACTTTCGGAGACAACTCAGGCTCTCCTATGGGACTCCTGGGCCCCAGGCACTAGTCGAGCTTACATCGCTGCATGGAAGACATGGGTCAGCTGGTGTTTGGAAAGGGACATCGATCCCTTTTCAGCACCTCTGACGATCATCCTAAATTTTCTGTCTACCCTATTTGATCAAGGTAAATCCTATCGATCAATTAATGTCTATAGATCCACTATCTCTGTGGCCCATAATCCCATTGACAATGCGTCAATAGGGAAACATCCTTCAGTCTGTAGACTTTTACGAGGGATCAGGTTAGCCAGACCCCCTCTTCCTAAATACTCCTGTTTCTGGGATATCACTCAAGTCTTTTCCCTTTTAGAATCCTGGACCGCTAATGAAAATTTGTCGCTACGTCAACTTTCGGCCAAACTGGCCTTACTCCTATGCCTGGTATCCTTCCGTAGGGTCTCGGATATCAGAGCATTTGATCCCCACGCAGTAGTCTTCTCACCAGACGAACAAAACTAATTCTTCCTCCGTATTCTACCTTACTTTCCTAATAGACAGTCACTCTGCGTGGCACTCTGCGTAAGGTATTATTTAGATGCCACCACCACTCTACGCCCCCCCTACGGGACCCCTCCTCGTGTCTTATGTAAAACCACACAAACCGGTATCCGCACCCACCGTCGCACGGTGGATCAGATGGATACTAGCGCAAGCAGGCATTGACTCAAATTTTGGCGCATATTCAGTCAGAGGAGCAGCCACATCCTCAGCCTTTCGCGCGGGGAGCTCCCTCTCAGACATTTTGTCATCTGCACATTGGTCCAGAGAGTCCACATTCCGTACATTTTATTTCAAACCTATGACACATGCTGCATCTTCTATCATATAGGAGCGTTAAAACAGCAAATATGAAGCCTCCTGTCTTGCCATAAAATTAGGGATTATTCTAGCTTTAGTGACTGAATAATTTAAATTTTATTAACGACAGGAGGCGAATATTTCCCCCCCCTTCTTTATTTTCACTTTCTAACACCCGCCCAGGTAAGTTACTATGCATTCTAGTCTACTGGTTACACACACTTTATACACCATCTGCCATAGGTTCACGCCATAACACTTCTAATCTAGTGTTTGAAATATTCAATATTATATTCAAAGAGTAACTACAATTTGTTCTTAACATACATGCCATAAATTGCATTCACCTAGTATGAGAACCTATACTCTCACGTCTTTTCTCTATTCCCTTAGTGTGAAAAATACCTACCTTTGTATATACGGCTCCTTCAAGCACGCTGAAGATTCCACATGTTGACTACTTCAGGACTCCAACTTAGTCCGCAGTTCATCGTTACAGTTTACACGGTTGACACAGACATATCATCGACCACAGCAAGAAAGAGGATATGGGAGGAGTTTGATGACATCATATAATACTGTTATACTATCTGATTGGTTGAACTTTTTACATTACTGTTAACTGTTCCTTTGCTGCTGGGAGGTTCAGTAAAGAAAGATAAAGCAAATATTCGCCTCCTGTCATTAATAAAATTTAGATTATTCAGTCACTAAAGCTAGAATAATCCCTAATTAACACTTCTATGTAAACTATGGATATGGAAATCAATACGATCAGTCACTTGTTAACACTACTTTCTCTTATAGTGGTTCCAACCTTGGCAAGAAACCGGACATGACCATATGGAATAAAAGGAAAAAAATACTGCATCTCAAGTACTTACCTCGCTTCATGCAAATAAGAAATGCATTTATACTGCGAGTATACTTAGCAACCCAAGCTTGACAAAGAACCCCTTTCAATGGAGGAAATATAGCTGGGTACATACTTTGGTGGATCAAAGTATCCAACGATACAAATAGTGCAGTCTTTATACAAACTATGGTTTATGTCTCAAACCATCTACTATAAACTCAATTGACTAAATTATGATTTTACCACAAGACACAGAGGCTCATATTGATTAACCCTTTCTTTAATAAGCCACACGCTGTGGTGCGCTATCCCTGTTGTACACCTTGCTAATGGCTGCTTTCCTGGTTAATTTTTGGCTATTACCAATTAGTCTAATTCGTCATATGCAGTATAATTACATGGCTGTAGCCTATCCCTGTTGTACTCCCTGCTGCTGGCTTAGTTCCTGCTTGATTTTCACTTTGTACATTAGTCATTATCTAATGACTGCCAGCGGGGCATATTTTTGGTAGCAATTCACTCTGATTTTCTTACTTCCAGCCGAGTTCAATCATCAGAAAAAAGGAACAGTAGCTTCCTGAGGGATGCAAGGTGATCAAGCATACACAACTTCACACATTTTATTTGTATCCATTATGTACATATAATACAATGTTTAGTACATAACATCTATGTGTGCAAAGTAACCATTTCACACGTTTCTTTGATTGTATTTTACATTGTTCCAATGTATGGCTAAGTTAAAAAAAAAACGTGTTAAAGAGTACAGTGTCAAAAAATACCACTGTAGAGATTTTCATATAATGATGGGTTGGACATCCAGTCAATCTACATTTTGTCCCAGTGAAAGTCTATAAGGCACATTTTACATTCAGTGTTCACGTTGCAACTGGTGGCCAAGCTTGCAAAACTTCTTCATGGATAGCTTCTGGGAGCCACTGGCAAAATGGAGATAACAAATCTAAAAAAATAAAAATAAAAAAATGTTAAAGAACATTCAGATAAACTGCATCCCAAGATTCATTAGGCATCAGCGCTAAAATGGTGCATGTTAAACATAAAGGTTTCACTAAAATTCAACTGGCAAAGTTTAGGCAAATATAGCCAATTTGGAATAATTATCCACCTCCACTATAGTCTGAGCTTGGATAATTTCAATCTCAGTTCAGCAACAAAACACACACGTTGATGACAGGAATCACACTCTTGCTCTATAGGACAGGTGAGCTACTGAGAGTGAAACATGATAGGACACTCGTCTTGCATATTATTAATGGTAGGTAGAAAGAATTAATGATGCATCGACTAAACGGCAATGTTTTAGAGTGTTTCCTACATTGATGTTATGTATCAAACACAACTATATCTATCATATTATCTAAATATTGTGATATATAATCATATATAAAATCTTTATTATATTGATCAAAGCAGACTAGTAAGGTGCTTTATTTTTTAGATGCTGCACCTGCATTATTACATTAGATTTTGGACATGAAAACACAAAATTATAATAAAGGCTTTCTGGGCAACATTAGTAATACAATTGCCAAATATATGTAGAGCTAACACAAGACATCTGCTATCTAGTATTAAAGACACATGCATAGTCATAAGGCAAATAAAAAGGAACTTACATTTTGGGTCGCTTTTCCAGGCAGCCAGTAATGCAGGCTTGTTGTCACAATTTTTAGAAACAAGAGCTTTTAGTAAGACTTCGGTTCTGGGCTGGAGTCTGGACATGGAAGAAAAAAAATAATAAAATAATTAAACAACCAATTTAGATTAATTTAGCAGTTTCTTTTTAGAACAAATATTTTAACAATAGCTAATCGTGAAAGAGCAATTTGTAATTTGATTATAGAGGCTGGTTTAACAAGTACCAGATCATTTTATCACAGCCCAACATAAAACACTACTGTAAACAAATATTGCCAGAAAGAAAAAAACGAAATTTACTATGACAATATCAGACTTAAAAATTTACTCTAGGTTTCATTAGATACAACAAGGCTACTTTGTTAACGTTTAATTAAAAGGACTTAATACTTACTTAGCCCAGGATTTTATCATAGTTATTGGGCTGGACAACAAAACATTGGTGTAAGAGCCTAATTTCTTGATGACCTAAACAAAGAAGTCAAGGAATAAAAATAGAATAAACGTTTGAATCAAAGCACATGTGGTTACAATACTCGACTATAAGCAAGTTACATTGTGCAGAGCGTGTTTATTAATACATCAGACAGGGAGTTCCTAAGTATAGGATTATATAATACTTTAATATTTAAATAATTCGCAAATATTTGGTGTCAATGTGATTATAAACAACGTTAGAGTTGGACACAGAGCATGGTAGGGTTTTAGGAGTGGCCATAGTCAAACACATGAGCATCCATAAAATCTACCCCTGGATTCAAGCACTGGCTTTTTTATGCCACCTAGTAACATCCCTGGCTTAAAGGGTACCTGTCATTCTCCAAACACTAAGATTTTATCTATACATCGTGCTAGCAGTTTTTCTAGCAAATGTATAGATTAGGAAAATAAAACTATTTTAAAATTTTTTTTCATCGGCTCAGTCAATGCCACGGCGTGGCAAGGCACTGACTTATAAGGTAGAGCAGAAAACACCTCCACCACAGGAGGTCTCTCTGCTCTCATCCCATAGCAACCACAGGGCATGCACTGCAGTACCTATAAAAATACCTTAGTGCTGGTTGGGGAGTATAGGAAGGAGTAATGTCACTCTGGTCCAACATTGCTGACATCACTAACTAGATTTGCACTGCTAGGGGATGGGTCCAAAGCAGGGCAAATTAAAGAATACAGGAGAGCGGAGGACTGCCAGGAGGTGGGTATTAAATGAAGAGTAACACCCACGAAGCTGCTCTGAATGGTGGAAAAGTGAGTAAATCTTTATATTTTACATTGAATACACTATGTACCTTTATGATACATGGTGTATTCAATGTATATGGAAGTGATTTAAGGCAAATCATTTTTCCGTTACAGGTTACCCTTAAAAGGGTAAACTGAAAATTAGAAATCATCTCCTACTAAGGAGATCTAAAGCTGGCAGGGAGTATAAGTAAACAGCAAATAGCGAAAAAATACATACAAATTCTTAGCTTGGTATGGGTAAGCTTGTCAGAGGGGGAACGTAAAAAATAAGAGTTCCAAATATATTTACAACTCTCCATCGATGGGTGGAAGAGGTGGAAGCAACTAGGAAATTTCAGGACGTGAAGGCTACTACCCCGACTCTCAGGGATCGCTACACCAAGCGGTGGTTTCACTGGATCCGACTAACCGCCTCTGACGCTTTTCAGAACCGCATGGCGACGCAATAGGCGGAGGAAGAGAGTAGTAAGCCTAACTAATTACAGCACCGACATAATGAGTGAGGGAACGGCGGTCCGGGACGGCGACAGGGGATGGGATCACCCCGCTTCACCCCCTTACAAAATCTACGTACACATAGACGAGACACGACCAGCCACAACATATCAGCATACCTCCAAAGGATGACTGATGGCAAGACGACGAACAGGCCTGACAGGGACATACACAGGTGCACACACACCATTTACACGCAGCAGCGCGCCGAGCACACGCGGAAACACTAGTCCGGCCGGGGGGCACACTCCCAAGGACACATCAAAAACGATGCGACTTTGAACTACGCTACATGACACCAGACCCATTACAAACACGCAGACGGTAACAACATAGTGCAAGCAGCCACTGTAGCCAGACAGAAACCGACAGGAATCGCGAAACCACACACTTCAAGCATGACACGCAACACGCACACCATTAGCCCACACGCAGACCTATATAATCCACCCCGAACTCCACGAGACAGCACCACAGCCATGTAAACGAGTGAATCCACAAACGCACGACAACACCACGACTGCACGAACGACACGCATAGTACACGATTCAAGAACACCGACACAGGATTCACAAAGACGCTACGCTAGAGGCAGACACACAGAGCTCCGGAATAAAGCAACTCAACACGGGTACAACCATAGACACATGCAATAGAAGAGGCACCGACATACAGCAACAGGCCCCACCATAACTAGCAGAGGGGATGGCTATGACACATGCAAGGCCAACATTACCACAACACACACGAGCAAAGATAAATTACTATGAAGACATGGGCGTTTGAAACGAAAACTTAGCTAAGCTAAAATATGCAACCCGCATTGCACTTATCAAATGAGGTTGTCATCGGTTAAATGTAAAGTGTTTACCGTTTATTGTTTAATGTAAAATTTAATATGTTGTACTCTGTTCAGCAGTACATCAAAAAAGAGCCATGGTCAACTAGCCTCTGCGCAGGCAATAGGATGACATTCAAACTCATAACTAACAACAGCGACTCTGCGTAGGCAATGACCCTCTAGACAACAAGACTAAGTTTGAAATCCATTTTTCATTTATTTTTTTCTTGCACTCTGGCAAACGTAAAGTGAGCGATATAACTCCCATTTTTTGTTTCCATGTTCACTTCTACTCAATAGTTAGCTGGCATATAAATCCACTTTGTCTACCTACCACGCACTACATTTTGAATAGCTGCTTACTTAAACGCACGTCAGAATGTCAATTTATTAACTAAAAGCAAAAGAATAACTTTCTCGCGGAAGTACAACACCTGAGCACTATATAACATTCATGCCGCATGTGTTTAACATAATGCTATAATGATAGGACTGAGTCACCGACAGTAATTACTAGGGGTTAACTGCTTTAAAGCCAGACCAAACATTTAATGGGAGCCTTCCTGAGCTGATCCCCCGCTTCTGTTGTTAGGCTTTGTTATCAAATACAGCACAATCCGTTCAGCCGCGGTGTAATGGTGTACCCTTTAGTTAAGCCATAGTTTAACTCATCACTGCCAACATGTGTGGAAGTACTATCGGGGTGCAGCACATCACTTAGTAATACAAAGTAGATTCATAACACGTTATTTCACATACTTTAGCCTGGCACGTTGTGATTTAGCACAGACAGCAGTGCATAAACTTCAGTTCAGCCAAAATTTGAAGAGCCCTTTCTCCTAGCTTGTACCCAGAGGTGCTGGGCTAGTGGGTAAATCGTATTGGCACAAGAAATCTATAAATAATCCTCAATACTAACCCCATGTCTCCTGTAACACCTTCGTGGGTGTTCGAAGCTAGAACTCACTCTATAAAATGTAACCAACTGCCCAGTCCACCATCGCCATAGCTAGCTAGAAGCTAACAGTAAAAAAAAAAAAGAGAAAATGGGTCAAAATACCCATATCGTGCAGTAAAGTGTCCCTGGTGAAAAATAAAAAAAGTGAAGTGGAAAAGAAACAAATTAACGCCCGACGCGCGTTTCGGTGTATACAAACACCTTCGTCAGGGGCTGAAAATTGCCATCTGAAAAGCCGGGACTTTTAAATATCTGAAAGCCAATCAAATGCGGGACTCCCCTATCGTCATCAGTGACGTATGGACTTACCCCTACGTCACCTTTGACATGCCATCCTACGTATCAGTGGATGGAGACAGGGGTGGGATTCATCCACTAACGTCATTTGATTGACAGAACTGCCTGTCAGTACCAGCCGATATCGGGCTAGTATAAACAAAAAAAGGGAAGAACGAATGCTTACAATGCTCATCATCCAATGATGGGCTGAGGATAATAGCGATCACTAAGGATCATACAATAGGGCTTACCCCCGCTCTTTTTGGTGAAGGCTCAAATTCCAAAGGGAAAAGTAGAATTTTTATAATTTTAAATGTGAGAATTACAGAACTTAAACTGATGGAGGTAATCGTAAGTATTCTGCCCAGTCTGTATATATAATGCCTGTGATGGCTTTCTAACTGTATACTGTACGATTAAGAAATTAGTAGTGACATTTGTCATTGATTAATCGTGCCTTTGGGCAGTTGAGGTGACAGCGTAGTAACTAAATTAGAATTGTCTCCATACATTATGTGGCTGTTAGTCCAATATTAAGCTAGGTGCAATCAGGGATTTTGATATCAGACGAGATGTACAATTTATCAAAGTACATTTTAATGTCAAGCACTTAAGATTTCTAATTAGATCAGTCTGTGCTCTGGTCCCTTCAGTTATGTGGCAATGACATATAACTTTAAGTACATTACTGAGGTTATGGACCTATTTTGACCCTGTGTAGATAGAAAAATATTTAGGACAATCTCCTAAAATTTGGGGCTTCTTCTAATTATACACTGTTCTTCACGTACTCCCTAATCGGAGCTTATAAGTGACTATATCCTCAGTCATTACATTTCTTGTTTAATAAACTGGAGATGAGTCTGGCTTTTTTTCAGATATTTAAATGTGCTCTGTGTATCTCGCGTTTGCTGTATGTGAGATTATTATTTACAATAAATTCCACTATTTACAAGTTGTCAATATTTACATCTAGAGATCATGTAATGAACAGTGAATAGGAGAAACCCTCGTTTAGTCCGTTTGGGGACAAGGTTTGAGGTCGATAAATCCAATAACATTCCCTCTTCCTAATGCCCTTAAAGGGGACATGTATTACTTTGAGAACGGTTTAATTCAAAAGCTTTAGGTGTGAATGAGACAATTACCTCATTCTGCAGGTTAAAAAAGAAGGTAAATACAATTTTTTATCTGCTTTTTCTTATGCTTTCCAAACTTGCTCCTGAAGGACACTGATGTAACCAATAAGTGTCCTATCGCTAGGAATGCAGGAAATATGCATTGGGCATGCCTTACAGACACACATGTGCAGTTGGAAGATTTTTTTCACCTTGCAACATCCTGACTGGGGGAGAAGAGAGGGAGTCTGATTAGTGTTTTAATGCAGTGCAGACTCTGGTGTTTGGTTTCTCTCACCTGCTGCTGCACAATGATGCCCTGTTTCTATCATAAGTGGACTGGTCTGAAATTGAAATGGGTGGGTAAGAGGGGAAAAGGAGGTAATTTTGCAAAAACTCCGCTAGCTGAGAGGTGTGCCCAACAATGCAATCTGACTGTTTTTATAAAAAGTTTATAAAACATATTTTCAATTTTTTTCTTGCTTTATTTGGTTTGTACATTTGTTTAACCCCTTAAGGACCAAACTTCTGGAATAAAAGGGAATCATGACATGTCACACACGTCATGTGTCCTTAAGGTGTTAAAAGTATTTGCTTGTCTGTTTAAATGCCAAGTGATCCATGTCCCTTTAAGAGGCATTATAAAATTATACAACTTTACTAGTACCTTTCCTTCTAGTAGGAACTTTGCAAAATATTTGTAGCGTTCTAGACCTTCTGGATAAGTGGCAACAACAGAAGGCAGCTCCCAACCAACTCGATCTGTAGGATAAAAGAAAGGTTTCTTATATAAATTTGAAGCTGGAACAACTAAATTGGTTTGTTTAGATGAAAGTAATAGCAATGCACTTTGTTTTTTTTTGCTAGATAGCAGTTTAGCAAAGCAAGATTAGTGTATTGTTTGGAAAGGTAGGGCCTGTCCATGGTTTTGATTGTTCTTGTAATATTGATAACTGTGCTCATACTGCAGAAAAATCAAGTTCTAAAAACGGTGACGTAAAAACTGAATGTCAACATATTCAAGGTGGATACATTTTCTAGTTTTACTTTTTCTCTCTTTTTTAACTTTGCTGTATTAGCCTATTTGCCAATTCAATTTTCAACAGTTCACAGTTTGCCAAATAAACACGAAAAAGGTCCAGAGGCAAGCACTGTGAGACATTTTTCGAGCATGTGAAGACATACATCATTCATTTTTAATGAACACTTGTGATGACAGAGGATATAGCCTGACTAGATCCTGCTGCACTGCTCATTTTGAAAAGACAAAAAATTTCTTTGGAATCATGGGACCATTTGTGCTTGCATACATACAGAAAGTGCTTGGCCTGTGACACTTCACCATTCCGGATTCTGGGCAGTAATATGGAGTGGGCTTTTCCAGGGGGTTTCCAAAGTGACAGTACTGAGGCAGCAAGGCAGGGATCCACTCAGATTCAATGGTTGATACACCTAAATACAAGAACATTACACTGAGCACAGGAAAAGTAGATATACCAACATATAGATTAGTGGCTCAGTATTACATATGAAAAACAATAAGGATCCTCAACACCAAAACAACTGACAAAGATTTATTCCACCAGTGTTTCAGCTCAACCTCAGGGTGAATCGAAATGTTGCCAGTTTCATACAGGTGAAATAAATCTTTGTAATTTATTTTGGTGTTGCGGCTCCTTATGGTTCTTTTATACTGTTTATGAGGCAAGTGGAAGGAGACCTTGGAGATATGCACCCAAATTTGCGTGCTGGCCATCCCTATCTCCTTTGTACCAGTATTACATATGGGTAGACATGTATTCAACAAGTATCACGGTGATTCAGTGACACTGCAGTACTTTGAGGATAACATGCTTGATTAAGTACACGGGAAATGTTTTTGTAGTACACATGAAGATGAAGCACAAAAGCTGTTCATCAATGAATCCTGTGATCATTGGTCTGCAAGTCAAAGTTGTTAACATTTCTTTTATCTTGCCCACCTATTGCATAGCACTGCAGAATATATAGGCACATGTAAGCATTTAAATATGTATGTATATATGTTTTTTTTTGTTGTTTTGTTTTTTACTATATGATCTTAACTTTTCAGATTTACTAGCTTCTAAACCACAGTAGCAGATATACATGTCCTCTACTTTTTGAAACTTGCAGAGCTAGGAGGTTCTTACATACAAGTAGGCTGAGCATTTAGCCAATAGAACACACCGTATATTGCACAATAAAAGTGCAGTATCTCTTGTTGAATACTTATTGGCTGCACATTGTTGTTAGTACATCTAAATGTTGCTTGATGGGTTGGATCCCTACATGCAAGTCTTTTATAGACAATATTTTATAATCCTTATTAACTACCCCTTGGAGTTTTTGTGCCCTAAATCTTCCAGATGGAAAT
This sequence comes from Pelobates fuscus, assembly GCF_036172605.1. Taxonomy (NCBI): domain Eukaryota; kingdom Metazoa; phylum Chordata; class Amphibia; order Anura; family Pelobatidae; genus Pelobates; species Pelobates fuscus. Next base: position 133,231,461 of record NC_086321.1, read on the forward strand.
TCGCATCTTCTACTTTCATTGTTTTATATTTAAATATGTATTATTTATACATTTGAAAAATGTGAACAATCCCCAGACAATGTACTACCATAAACAGAATAGTATGTTATTTCCTGGCCGTTGTCATTCTCCAAATTACATATTGAGCCTTTCACTACATATCTAGAGGAATTGTGGACAAGAGAGTGTAAGTTCAGAGTCTAGTTTGTTTTATAAGATAATTGGTACAAACAAATTGGAAATAATCACAGGAACATATCACTACTCCCTGTAATAATCAACAGTTGCATGTCTATAGAATTAGAAGTTCCAATGCATGCGTCTGAATATAACCAATCTTAATTAAAGGAACAGGTCGATAAACAGAAATATACATAGGTATTTAGTTGTTTTTTTTAATTGGAATGCTCCTTAAACTTTAGATTCCTGCATTCTCCCCCCTCCACAGCACTGAGAGGGTTAAAATAAATTAAACTCTTCTTTTTGCCAGTAGATTTCTCTTTGCTGCAGCTCTGATCTGCTCCCTGATCATCATAATTTCTGATGACTTGGGTCCATAGAGAAGCACTGGGACACACCAACAATACTCAGAGAATGATTGCCAATTTCAACACGAAGGCTTCACTAGCTTTGTTCACACTAGCCAGCTCAAAGCAGAGCGTCCCATCAAGAAGCATTGGTTTCACTTTTACAAAATAAGCCTGCAGAGAAATGTAGTTAAGAGAACCCAATTGAGTTCCACTATAGTAAGAAATGCATTAACTTCATCTACCCAGCGTACCCTCTCTGTTTTGTTAGAGCTGACGCTTTATTTCTTTAAACATTTCGTTGTTTTTACATTTTGTTTCTTTCACATAGACTTTTTTTGCATGCTGCTGTAGGAGACTGGAGTGTGCCTGGTAAAAGAACAAACAAAAAAAAAAAACACTTGTACCTTTCATGTACATCTTTGATGTCTCCACAATTTCCTGGTAAACAACAAACTCAGGAAGCTGTCTGAACAGGACAGAGCTTGGGTGAATGAAAACTGGATCCTCCAGAAGCGGGGTCTGTTGGAAAATACAAACAGAAATAACCCTGGTACACATACTACACATGTTACACCTACATGGAGATTAATAGACAGGCAAACACTTATATGATTATCTTTTATCATCTTTGGAGACAGCCATTCGTTCTTTACCTTAAATCTGGACAATTCAGTTACACAAAATTGTTCAATGAACCCTAGTAAACTATGGTTAAGGCTTTCAATTTCTGTTATTATTGGTTTGTATTACACAAAATTGTTAAGTTCACCAAATCTTAACCTTTCGCTTCCAACCTTATATACAACATCACCATTTGTTATAAAAGACCAACTGGAACCCACAATGTTCATGAATTAAAATATAGGGACTTGCTAACCTTGTAGGCATTCTTCCATTTCTCATCAAGCATTTCTTCTGAACTAATTCTCCTGGCTATGTGATCTCCCAATCCAGACATCACAATTTGTCTCATGTAGGTCACCTGACTCTCTGTTGGTGGACTCATTTTTGGGTCGAGGAAAAGTTGGACATCACTGCAGAGAGAGTTGACTGGAGACAAAAGCAAACATTGTCAGTGTTCTGCTAAAGGATACAAAAGAAGCCGGACTAGCACCTATAATCTATTACCTGTTGTAGTCAGCTGCCCTCGCAAACGTCTTACTTCCATCATAGCTTTGTATCGGAGACCATTATTTTCACAGAATTTAGGAGTGAGACCACTGTACTCACATGCACCCACAGCACCTGTGGATAAAAATATGCATACATTTCCTGGGTCACCCACTGCAGAGATCAAGTAATATATGGTAGTGGAATCTCTACTGGACAATGATACACACAATAGACCAAACTACAAAACAATTTGGCTTATGGTAAGATAATATATGAAATCAGAAATACAGATACATCAACTCATACTCATCCATAATGCCCTGAGAAAATCGCCACTAATAAACAATGGATCTGGGTTTCAATTTAATATTTTGGATAGGCTTTTCAAGTGAGGTCATATTTTTGGAATAACTATTATTTATGTAGTATTTTGGTTTTATATATATATATATATATATTTTTTTTTTTATAAATTAAGTGTTTCCAAAAATAATAAATTGAGGCATTCATTGGCAAATGAGGATTTAGGACTAACAAATCAATGGGTTTAGATATAGTTATGGTCTACCTAACAGCTAGAACAGATCCTTTATGAGCTTTATGAGAGCATATGCTCAGATAGAGGTGCAATGCATCTTTACTTTTATTCAGCAGCTGTCAAAAAAAAGTAAATGGGCAAAATATCTAAAATTGTCAAACCCATTTTGGCATGTTAACGAGAGTAAAGTTACAAGACTAGGTCTTGTTCAGAAACTACAATACATCCAACTTGGTTCCACTAGTTAGATCATTTTACCTGTTAAGATGCCAAAAGGTGGGGTTCAAACCATATCTCAGGGTACCAGCTACCCTTTATATTATTAGGTTGGCATAGATAGCAAAGTGGTAAGATGGAAGATACGTTATTGGTTAATAGTTATATTTTCTGTTCATCTCTAATCTGTTTTAAACCCTGTAGTCTTTCTATTGGGGAAAGATTACCGTTTAGATTAGATCTTTCAAATTAGAGTTCTATATATAACCCTAATAGTAGTTTGTAGATTAGATAGATAAGACCCAGTCTAAGTGACTTGTTTTTAATCTAGTAAATTCTTTAAGTAGATAATATTAAAAGCCATTTTATTATATTCATTCCCCATCATTCACACTATATAAATGTAAATTTGCACCTCTAGTCACATGCCACTTTAACAATTTGTAAAATTCTATTGCACCTCACTTTTACAGTACAGCTAAATATCATTTCTTATATACACATTTTTGCACATGACAACAGGACTGCCAGGTTATCTGTTAAATTAACAGATCATTGATTCTGTAAGTACATACCTAGCATCACCATGAGGTCACCCAGTTTTTGTGCCTGGCCCTGTCCTGCCCAGATCTTCTGCATTTGTAATACTCTGGCTTTCTTGCCTTTCAGTTTCTCTTTCTCCTCATCACTGGCTGCAGGTCTGAAATAATCCACACAATCCATTAAGGTTACATTCCGGACAGGAAAATGAGCAGTATACTCTCTTAACTCATTAAAGCTCTGCTTTCAGTAGATTATGAGGCCAATGGCGAGGTGCAGAAATCTATGCTATACTATTTAACAATTCATGGCATAGATGCAGCTATATCACTACAAAAATGGAGATTTAAAGGACCACTCTGGGTCAGAGAAATTATGGGGTCGGTAAATCATGGGTGTACCTTTCTAAAACATTTCTCTCAATGGGTGGCTAGTAATAGCCTGTGAACATCAGCTGACATTTACAGTCTGTCATATGCACCCAAGGAACATTATCTGTATTGCAACCAGAAAAGGAAGCGGGGGTCTTAGTGGACCACCAAATCTACAAGTAAAACTGTTTTCTTACCGTAAGTTATCTTCCTGGATTGGGCAATGGGGAACAGCCATGTGCTCCAACAATGCATAATGCTCAACACCAGGGTGCCACACATGAAAGCACAGTGTTACACTTACTGCTCTTATCACAAGGATGTGCAGGAACCCTGGCAAACGTGTAGTTAATATATCTGTACCTGGAGACTAGAATTAATTTCCATCTTGAACAATGAAACTTTCTAATATTTTTGCCATCAATTTGCAATACTGGATAGATGAAGTTATATCGTTTATAAACTCAGCTGTAATTTCTGCACGACATGCATATGATATAAAGCTAAAATAAAGAATAATTACAAAGCATGTCCTAGTGAAGCAGTGCCCTGTATTTAAGTGCGCAAAGTCTACAAAGCAACATTTTGACCACTACTATGGTCTTTGTCAAGCTTGAAAAGACCGTAGTTGGCTTTTGGAGAGTTGCTTTATACACTTGAGTAAAGGGACACTGCTTCACTAGTATGTCTGGAAACTATTTTCCTTATTTTGGATAAATACTTGTTTTGGCAGAATGGGGTTCCTTTTACCCTTAATTGGTAGGTACTGTTCCCTTGTTTTTGGTATTTTTTATGCATTTGAAGCTAGGGATCAAATAAACACTTTACAATGTACCTCACCTGTCAAGCTCCTCAAACAGTTCACGCACGGTCATAGCTGCTACAATGGTGATTATATACGGTAAACAGTCATGCTGTTTGCCCAGTGCTAGCATTTTTGCATATCGTGGTGCAACAGGAAAGGATGCCATGGTTTTACCCAAAGCAGTGATTGGGCTACTGAGCTTAGCCTTCTGCAGATCATTGAGCCTGAAGCAAGAAAAACAAAAAATTACATGTAATATTGTTAATAACATTCTTTGATCTTAGATACATTTTGGATCAGTGGGTGAAGTAATGTATTGTATTTTCGTCTTTGATTTAAAGAAAAAAAAGAATACATCCAAATTATTTTGATAGATGGAGTTTTATTTGTAAGTGAAGCAACCTTATGAGCAAAAGAATACTGCAAGCATTAGTAATATATATATATATATATATATATTTTTTTTTTTTACCAAGACTTGTCTTGTATTTAAAAAGGTAGAACATTAATGGAAAATAATAAAACAACACACTGGTAACCCATTATTATGAGTACATTTTTTCACACTTACCTTCCAACTTTGGGGGGGTCTTGCAATGCTCCAAGAGATATAAGTAATTCCTCTGCAGCAATAAGGGCATCTGCAGAAGGTGGTGTGGGAAAAGGGAAGTTTACAACCTAAAATAAGAATAATAATGGACATGTCAGATAACATGAATAAGATGTGACTTTTACAGATATAAATATCTTGCCAATGCTGTATTTTCATAGGACAGTTTTGCATTCCTAACATTAAAGAGTTCATTTAACATAGAGAATAACTGATAATGTCCGTCTTGCTAACACGGTTACTGTATTTCAGTGAGACTGAGTCTTAAAAGTAAACCTAATAGCAACTACCATTACCAGTATACTCAGACACATATTTTACACACATATAGAAACATAGAATGTGACGGCAGATAAGAACCACTCGGCCCATCTAGTCTGCCCAATTTTCTAAATACTTTCATTAGTCCCTGGCCTTATCTTATAGTTAGGATAGCCTTATGCCTATCCCACGTATGCTTAAACTCCTTTACTGTGTTAACCTCTACCACTTCAGCTGGAAGGCTATTCCATGCATCCACTACCCTCTCAGTAAAGTAATACTTTCTATTATTAATTTAAAACCTTTGTCCCTCTAATTTAAGACTATGTCCTCTTGTTGTGGTAGTTTTTCTTCTTTTAAATATAGTCTCCTCCTTTACTGTGTTGATTCCCTTTATGTATTTAAATGTTTCTATCATATTCCCCGTCTCGTCTTTCCTCCAAGCTATACATGTTAAGATCCTTTAACCTTTCCTGGTACGTTTTATCCTGCAATCCATGTCAAACTACAGTTTGCCGAATCACTGTACTAGTTTAATAAAATCAAAGAAGTTTCAGTCTAACCTTTTCAATGTTCAGATCTTTCATCTGAAGTACCAAATCCTCAACTGGCCGCCTCGTTATTTCTGGTAAGGAAAACTCTTCAAAATCACTGAACACAGCTGAAGAATACAGCCTAAAATACGAAAAAGGTAAAATCAGTATATATCATTAATAATTGTAATAAACATATGTAACACTAAAAAAATGGAATATCACAAATACATCTTATATTGAAAGTTGGTGTAAAATCTGGAATAATTAGTTTATTTTTTTTAGGCTGTGTGAGTATCCCTTACCCATGTTCTAATTTCCTACTTATTGAATATATTTTTGGAACAATAAAAAACAAATAAAAGAGTTACCTGCGCACTACCCCAAATTACTATGCATATTAAAACAAATGGAGGTTTTGCGTAGGGATTTGGAGTGGTGCGCAGGTAACTCTTTTCTTTGGTTTTTATCATATATATCGGGGCTGATGTGTACTATGGTCATTGCTGCCGCCCAAAAGTAGTGGGAGTTTGAGCGCAGGACTTACTTTTGTGTATTTCTATTTTTAACATCCTCAAGTAAATCGAGAGAGAAACATTTTGTTCATAATATAACTTGTGCAGTATACACTTACCTGTAGCAGTGGCCAGGCTCTGTACGTCCAGCTCTTCCTGCTCGCTGATTGGCTGACGCTTGGGAAATCCAATCTACTTTGAATGAAGACACACCAGTAACTTTGTCATAGAATCGCTTCTTCACCTTGCCACAGTCAACCACATACTTTATCCCCGGAATTGTCAAAGACGTTTCTGCAACGTTGGTGGCCACAACACACAACCTTGTGCCACTGGGTGCAGGACGGAAAACCTATGATAATGACATGTAGTTCATGACTAACGATGGGGAAATTGGTGCTGGTTATTGCTAAAAGTAATTTATCTTGTGCATGAAAGAAAAACACCTATTAGCAAAGGATATACTCTTGATCACTCTCTAAGAGGTAGAACTCCCCGAATGTAACTTTGCATAGCTTTAAAGACAAGTAGCTAATATTTTTAACAGATGAAAAGCTAAGAGCTACTTGATGGCAATCAGTAATCTTTACATCACAAATTGTGTTCACTTTGAAGAAGCAGTGTTTGACCTTATTTTATTGTGATCCTGAAAAGGACACTAAAAGCACCAAACAACTTTAAATCAATAAATAAATTAAATTAAAATAAAAAAACAAGTTGCATTTGGTATTGTGAAATCAGGAACATGAGCTTCCTTCTGATACAAAGTTACGAGTACAGAAGATACATAAACTGTAACAAGGGGCTTGCTTTATTTGAAACAGCTTCAACGCCTGTTGCTTATGTCTTTATCTACTCCTTTGATTTTAACATGTTATATAAAATAAAAGCTGCTACTGGGAACCCATGCAGACAAGGGGCTGATCCTCCCAGAGTTTGATTGATTGAGTGGCACACAGTCACGCTAATCTTGTCAGTTAAACTATTTGGGGGATTTTATGGGATGCTTTATAAAGCAATATTGCACAATTATTTTAGGTTTTACTTTTTAGACACAGGTAATCTGCTATTAGCTGTATGGCTGTACAGTAAGGAAACCCATATTTCTTATATTTCTGTAGTTTATCTCAATGTAGCAGTTTTGGTGTATAGATCATGTCCCTGCAGTCTCACTGCTCAATACTCTGCCATTTAGGAGTTAAACCACTTTGTTTATGTAGCCCTAGCCACACCTTCCTTACTACTACATAGTCTCCCAACACATTTGCTGCGAGGACTCAGGATTAAACTTCCACTTCTTTAATTTAGAATTTTCTTATTGCCCGCTTCTCTTAAAAGCCTGCTAGAGCCTGCAGGAGTTACCTGCATGGGTTGAATTAAAAGAGCGGGAGATAAAAACTTTGAGAGTAAACACACTGTGTTATTACATAAGATTGAAAATGAAACCATTTATTCATGTAGGCTGTGTGAGTCACAGCCAGGGGAAGTGTGACTAGAGCTATATAAGCAGAAAGAAAAGCAAATATGGCAGAGACTTTAGCAGGAAGAATGCAAGGGCATGATCCATACCAGGGGTAGACAACCTTGCATTAAGAGCGATGTAGTCCACAACATTTGGAGTGCCGAAGGGATCACCCCTGATCTACAAATTAAATTGCTTCATTAAGCTAAAGTTGCTTTGGAGCCAAGAGTATCCTTTAACAATACCTTGGCTTGTTTCTCTGGAGCTAGTAGGGAGTAGAGTGGTAGTACAAACAGGGGAAGAGAGGAATCTGGTTTTTCATCTAAAAAAAACAAACAAAATTTTATTTATAATAAGAGCCAATGAAAAAAGAATTTACAGAAACTTCGAATGAACTCAAGTAATGTGACCGTAGCTCAGTTAATTGTGAAGCATTAAACACAATGTAGTTAAATTAAGGAGGTAAACATTCACATTAGATATACTGTGGAATATAAGTGGTTCCCATACTAGATTACGACTGATAAGACACTGTAAATGAATGCATCTGTTCTCCAGTTAGCATAAACCTAATTTCAAAGGGAGTAAGAACCATATATACCACACTAATAACATCATGCAAACCCTATGCAATATGTTGTTAGAATAAGGTAAGTTGAAAGCACATAACACTAGGAATACTATAGAGTCCCCTTTTAAATATCAGTTAACTTTCATAAAATCTATTCATCCTTGATCTGTATAAAAATGGCCTTAATACAAATGGGCTTAAAAACATGCTACTAAAAGGGCAACACATACCTTCATCCGGGCCTTCATCACCTAAATCCAGATCGAGATCAGATCCCTCACCATCATCCTCCTCCTCCTCCTCACCAGCCTCCCTATCTTCATCCCCTTCATCCAAAGGCATGGCTGAATAGTTATCCAGGCTAATCTTTGGTAATTTCTGAGTAAAGAAACCAAAACATTACATTTTTACTTTCAATCATAAGTGGTACAAGCTGGGCTTCTCATCACTGTATTTATTTAAAAATAGAGCATCGGTTACCAACGTCTCATTGAATAAAAATACTAGTTTAAATCATAAAGAAAGAACTAAAGTGTTTTACAAGTACGGATCCCGACTAGATCTCATATGACACAGTAACAAATGGTAGATTGAAATTTCGTTAAAGTAATACAGTCCTCTGCATACATATTTGAAACCATCACAATCAGGGTGGATTTGATTTAAATCAAGTTTACTAAAATCACGATTTCAATCACTTTTCAGAAAACAAAAACAAAAAACATGACTTTAAACATAAAGCCTCACTCTTGCTGGCTGTTAAAATCTTTATTTGTGCAACCAGATGAGGATTTCATATTTAGAACAATAACTTTTCAGATTAGTTTTAGCAGGTATATCAGAACCGATTGTTATATAGCATTTGAAATACTTAGACGGGGAATGATTCAACATTGTATATTTAATTTTCAACATTTTTGCAGTAGGAAAAAAAAAAAAAAATCAAACAAAAAAAACCCCACCATGTTATCTCTGCAGACACAATTTAAATTAACTTTAATTAATGAAACACACACATCCCCAACATTATAGAGTTCTACTCACTAGTGAGTTGCATTTAAAAAAAATAAATAAAAATCATCAACCTTGAATCTCCTTATATCTCCTTATAGAGAAGCATTAACTGTATCTCTATGGGGAGAGTTTAGCGACTTTAATCTTTGTCAGACCGAAGCCACTAGAGGTGGCTGTAGGCAGCAATGTAAACCAAACAGTCTTTGATTGTTCTACTCTAAGACATCACCATGTATTTTTTTTTATCTGCACCTGATTTTTTGGGCTTTGGTAGAGCTGATGACGAGGAAGAGAGAGTGTTAAAGTAGAACACAGGGTGAATATATTGATGGTATTGTTAAAAACAGAGAAGGAAAAAGAGAATTAGTGCTCCAGTAGCCTCTTTTTTTTTTTTTTTTTTGACATTCTTTATTTATTTAGTTTAGTTTTTTGTTGTCTGAAGGTAACAATACAAACATTTTTCATCATAACAATGTTTCGCCAATGACCTCGACTGGCACACCCTTTCCCTTTTTCGCTCCCTCAGCTGTGTTACGGTCCTACTGTTGGGGCTCCGCTGACGTTTGAGTCTGTGTGGGTTGGTGGAGTCGGCCTCTGGAGGACAAGCAGGGGTGCCCTAACTCCCAATCCCCTCCCTCTGTCCCTCACCCCCGTCCCATGGTCTCGGGTCTTGGGCGGGGGAGGGCCAGGTGTGGGTGGTGGTTGGTTGAGGGAGCAGCTCACCGTGCGGTTGGGTCGGGGTTCCTCGGTTCGAGGTGTGGGTCGTGCCCCTTCCTCTAGGGGGGGAGGGGGGGGGGGGAGTGGGGTAATAGATGAAGAATTGTCTTGTCGGGTGTCCCTCCCCTAGGGTCTCGGCCTCGTCAATCAGGTGGATGAGTGTTATGTCTCATCGTCTTTGTCGTGGGATTGGACGTTGTAGCGTCCCAGTGCTGTCCTGGGTGGATAGAGCCACCCTTAAGCTGTCTGCGTCGCCTAGGTCTTGGTCGGGGGTAGGGGGTCCGTGTGCAGGCCACCCCCCTGGGTGATCCAATCGGTACTATGGCGGGGCCTTCTGGTCTCTTCCGGGGCCTGTCTGGTGATAGAGCCCGACTGTGTCGTGGAATCCCCCTGCTCCCCGGGGGCCCCCCACCGCCCTGTGGGGGTGGAGTGTGTGGGGAATGCTCCCTTCAGTCCGGTTGTCTAGCCGTTTACAGCGAGTGCGTCTCTCCCAGCTCAGTCTCCCCCCTGCTGGAGACCACCTAAGGGGCCCGGGTCTGCTGTGCTGTGTGCGTGGCTCCGTCGGTCCCTTTCATGGCCTTGCTTAGGTCGTGTGGGGTTAGTCTGAAGTACTTAAGTAGGTGGGGGGCCCTTAGCGTACGTTCCGGGTCCTGTTGGTTGGGGGAGTCAGTCGGGTCTCATTGGGCGTTAGTGCGCGGCAAGGGTGGGGAAAGGAAAAGGGATGGGGGGGGGGTGGGGGGGGGGAGGAAAGAAAAGGGGGGGGGGAGAGGGTCCTGCGTCCCGGTATCTCGTGATTTCCCATTATCCGTCCCCAGCTCCTCTCCCAGGCCCCTGGCGGGACCGCGCCGGCGCGCCCCGCCTCCGGTCAGCCATGTAGATGATCACAGGGGTCCACAGGCGGGTGCAGCGCTCCTGAGTCCCCCGTAGCTCGGCCGTGAGGGTCTCCATCGTGTATGTTTCGTCCACCTTGTCTATCCATTGTGCTATCGTTGGGACGTCTGTCGACTTCCATCTGGCGGGGATCAGGCTCTTGGCGGCATTGAGGAAGTGCCTTATTAGAGATTTTTTGGAGCGCGGTACCGGCATCTGTGTGTGGTTAAGCAACATCGGCATGGGTTCCAGTAGCCTCTTAATACGCGTTTAAGTCAGCGTCCTACTGTGACTTTAATCAATCCTCTTGACCAAAGATGTACGATGGCTCAGTAAATGTGAATAAAGTTTAGAGAGGACAGAATAATAACCATATGTTTTTTTATTGGAAAGACATACCTCGTGTTGGGGAGTATAAAGATTAAAGGAAAGGGGAAGCCTTTCAAAGCCTGGTTATGACCAGTTATGATTATGGGAAAATAGACTTCTTTGATGGTTTTGTAGGCTTGACATGATAAAGAGAGCGATTCAAAAGAGACTATCATCCACAGTTCTGGGAACTCAATTAATTAAAATATTTGAGACTACAAGGACTGAACAGGTGGACATCGACAACAATGCAGGTATCAACTTGTGCTTACCCAAGCCCATATGCAAATAACAGAAGAGGTTGTGAAGCCTCACAAGCAGGTCAAAAAACATCTACTTAAAACCTTAAAGGACCACTATAGGCACCCAGACCACTTCAGCTCAATGAAGTGGTCTGTGTGCCATGTCCCCTAGTTTTAACCCTGCAGCTGAAAACATAGCAGTTTCAGAGAAAGTGCTATGTTTACACTACAGGGTTAATCCAGCCTCCCTGACAGCCACTAGAGACGCTTCCGCGATTTACACAGAGTAAATCGCACGTCCTCACGGACCTCCAGCGTCAAAAAAGATCCCAATAGGAAAGCATTTAGTGATGCTTTCCTATGGGTGGGTTAGAATGTGTGCGCTTCTGGCCGCGCATTTGGCTCCACTCGGTAGCGGACGTCGATGGATGAGGAGAGGTCACCAGCGCCGAGGGAACCCGGCGCTGGATTAAGGTAAGCAAGCAAATGGTTAATTAACCATTTATTCGCTGCAGAAGAGAGAGACTGCAGCAGCCAGAACATATGCATAGCGCACAAAGTCAGCCAGTCCACACCAGTTTTGTTTCCCTACGTCTTTCTTGAGTTATTATAATATATATATATATATATATATATATATATATATATATATTTTTTTTTTTTTTTTTTTAATCAATGGGCCTATTCCCATAGAGCTGCAGCTCCATCAGCCCCTATGTTAATCCGGACCTGCACATGAGGCAAATATCTATAAACAAAGAAATTATGTGATCAAAGAAGAAGCCAATGGAACAATCCCTGTGACTGCACCACATTTGTAAATGTGCCCAGAAATTTCTATGTATAAATAATTCTTAACGCAACAGTAAATCAAACCTGTTGGAAGCCACAAAAACAGCTTACCATACGCTTTTTTTGTTTAGATTTCTTAGTTTTTTTCATTGCTTCTTGTGAGTCTTCTTCCTCTTCTGCAAGGAAGGAAAAAATAACCAACCAACCATTTAGTCACATTCTAACTGAAGTTACTATAAGTAAAGTACATAGCAATGAAGAAGAAGGGGCAAATAGCATAGAACGTCTGTGCACTAAGCATATTACAGATATAAATACCATACATATATAAATGGTGCTTACCAAGTCATCAGCATTCAAGTTCAGATAACTGCATAAAGTGCAAACAAATACATCACACATCTTCATCAAAAGGACATTAAATTGTTAGGAATACAAATATGTATTTGTAACACTATAGTGCCCATTTAGTTCAGAGGGCACTACCCCAACTGGAACTGTGCCAAGACTCTCTGGTGCTGCTGCCTGTTCTTCGTCCCACAATGTCACCAGACAGCCATCGCTCTCTCGTGATGGTCCACATTTTTGTGAATAGAGACCCAATGATTGTCTGACAGAGAGAGCTGACACTCTAAGCCAATCTGCAGCACCCCTATCCAAGGCTTCCTGATTTAAACTTTGGACAACATGTGGAAGAAGAGGGACAGAGCTAAATGGCACTGGATTCAACACTTAGGGATTACACCATTCATTAACGATTTAACCCCTAAAGGTAAGCCAGTGCGCCAGGGAACATTCCAATAAAGTTGTTATGATGCCCAGAGGTTCCCCATCAGAGCCATTCATGCAGGATAATTATTTAAGCATTGTTAGAGGAAATCAGTAAACCTAATTAAAATTTTAACAGAAGCCACAATGAAACAAGAAGTGTCCAGCTCCTTTAGTGACAGGAAAAGGAAAAAAACAATATTGGTGGTTATTTGGTCAACACAATCAATCTTAGCAGCAACATCCCACTATACAGTTGTACAGGGCTAACTTCTGAAGACTACATTAACTATAGCTGTAAATATTGCCACCAAATCACTTTTAAAAGGTAACGTGGTGTAATAAACATTTCTCCATATTAACATGAAAAGAAAGTAACAGCTAACAAAGAAGCAGTTACATCACTCAGCTATGTGTAAGCAGGACCAAACAGTACCAAGTGGGTGTACGAAGGATTTTACAGGCTCAAGTGCTATAAATACAGATTAGATGCATACAAAATGGACATGAGCATGCTGCATACAGAGAGCCTGCAACAAAAAAGAAAAAAATAACCCAGAGAGAAAAATAGTTAAACTTCTTACAGTCTTACCTTCTGGGAGTTTTTTCCCACTGTACGGAAAGTTTTTCCTCAACCTTCTACACAGAGAGTGGACCTCTGCCTGCCCGGTTAGAAAAACCAAGATGCCACCTAAGGGGAAAAAACACCACTTATCAATTGTTTATGACAAAGTAGGCCAGACTAAAACTATTTAAAATCAGAAAAGTCTTTACCTGGAGGAAGCATCCGGTGGATCTTACAGACTTTTCTGAAACACTCCCCAGCATAGTCGTCCAGTGGGGTGCGCTTGTTAAAATGCACTGTAACTGAAAACTGCCTAGAGTCCACCTGGAAGAAACACAAGATATAATTAGAACCTCCTTACTATTCAGTAGAAATTTGCTTCTTGCTTTTTGGCAACTGAAAATATCATCTGGGTGTGGGGGGTGGGGGGAAGGGGAAAGATACATTTGATATGCTTGCAATACTGTATATGAGATAATAGCCTGACTCATAATATTATTCTGAGGATAATGACAGGTAAGTCAATATTCAGAATTCCTTTTAGACTTATTAATGGCTAAAAAGGCATACTGCAAAAATATGACAATGCAGGTATAAAAGCAAACATTCATTAATGAGACAATACCTCAGACACACATGGGGCTATGTAGGAGACAAGAAGGGTAAAATAAGGTTGGCAGAATTGGGAACAGCAAAAACCAAAAGGGGAGAAGACAAGGGCAACTTGAGAAGGAAAATAAGTTGGGGGAATGGACCCAAATAATCTAGGACAATGTGTAAGTCATAGATGCAATTAGAAGATGGTGCAGGGATTTTTTCTTGGTTCTGCTTAGAGTAAGCAGAGACCATAGGGTAATTATTAACCTCTTAGAGACAAATGATGTTTACAGACCCTGTAATTTTTATTTGAATGCCAAGTATCCCAAGTGAAATAAAGAAATAAGATTGGAAAACAACAAATACCTTGCTGTTGTCTAGAAGTCAACACCAAAGAAAAGCTTTTAAGGTGTAAACCTCCATTGAGGGGCCTAGTGACATAAAACACCTTCTTCCAAAAATGAAGGTATGCAAACAGGTATTCACCAAAATGTAGAGTCAGAGGACCAGCTAGCAGCTTATCAATGAAGCCCCCATGGTCCTCCTTTACATCCATAAATACATGAGTAACATGGGCAGAGATGCAAATGCACTTCATACAGCATATTTAAGTTATCCAATAATACATGCTTGTTGTGCATATTTCTTTGAAGGTCACTCACTGCAATGAGAACTGGTTTGTTAGCTTTTTTTGTTTTTTAAACTATCCTAGGTTTAGAACACAAATGGAAGGCAATGTTTCCCATCTGTTATTAAAATTGAATGAAAACAGGGGAGCAATCCAATTTAAAACCACGAAAATAGAGATGCGTAGAAAAACAAACAAACCATTTCTAAGTGATACCTACTGAGCCACATAAAATAGCAAAATAATAGAGAATCCATTTATTATTTCTTACATTGCTTCCACAATATTTAAGTTTAGAATATATAAAGCATACAGCAATAGTGTTTCTCCTTCAGAATGCTCTGCAGGACCAAACGAAAGAAGGAAGATATTATGTGTTGCAATCCTTTCCACGTAATTTCTCTTCCATATCTAAGATTAATTCCAGATCCTCCTCCCCACCAAATCAGCTTGGTAAGCTTCCAGTTGGGATAATCACGATGCCCAAATAATTATACGGTTAGTGAGTTGAATATGGAATAGTTACCTTGATCACAGGAGGGGGGGCAGGGAAAAGTCGCTTGTTTTCTGTAAAATCCTCAATACGCAGTGTAGCAGACATAATAATCAATTTCAATGGCTTCCCTTTCTGTGAAAACAAATGAATACATATAAGGATTTTGCATAGCTTCTCATGTTGCAATTTGGAGGGAAGGGAAAAAAAAAAGTCCTAAGGAAATACTTACCAAAAAGAATATTATTTAATGTGATATATACACGTTTTTTCACACAAAAGCTATAGTGTTGCAAAAAGTGGTTTTGACAAATATTTTTAACATGGAACTTTTATTCATAATTATGTTAAAACCAGTTTACTCCACAGAGTATAAATATTTTAAGAGAAGTACATACATATTAAAAAAAAGACACCCAGACCAACGTATCTCAATGAAGCAGTCGTGCGTTATGCTCCTGCAATGTAAAACATTACCAATGTTTTACATTGCAGGGGCATAACGCACGACTGCTTTATTAAAATACATTGGTTTGGGTATTTTTTGCTATTGCACTGATAGCCACTAGATGGTTTTTGGCATTCAATGATTGACACTGGAGCATCAAATGTCCTGATGCTTCTCAGAAAAGTATTGGATTCAATGCTTCTCTACGAAAAGGATTTCATTGTCTGCGTAGGCAATTGACGTGCATACCTTTCTCGTCCACAAGAAGCATTGGATAGGATGAGGAGTTGTATTAGAAGGAAGAGAAAACGGGAGCCGAGTAGGTAGCTGCATGGACCAAGTCTCAGGTAAGAAAAGTAATTGTAGCTATAGCTAAGTAATATACGCTAAGCATTATTCATCCAAGTGTAATGGCACAGTAGAAACAAAATGAAATTCTAACTGCAGATAGAGGTTATAGGTACTTTGTTATTTGTGCTGTATGTATACTAAAAGACAATCTTAGGGACATCTCAACACGATTAACTAAATGAAGTTTTATTAGAACACTGAAATCTTCACTACACATTTAGAAATATCCACAACTGATCACCTGCGAATACTATTTACAATAATCCTTATTTTGTTTCAATTTGTAGGACTAATCCCTACTTTGTCTCAGATTAGATCTTGATTAGGTTGAAATTTTTGTTAAATTCCAACACAGCTAATTTGAGTATTTCATAAACATTCTATATTTATGAAATACTCATTTTGCGAGGGATGACAGTACCGCTTTAAATGAACACTGTAAGCACCATAACCACAACAGCCAGCAGTAGTGGTTATGGAGTCAGGAATGACATAGCGACCCCCCATTGTGAGGAGTTAAACTGTTTTAGAACAGTTTAAATTTTTACCTAGGATCCGCAGGGTTACTTGGGACAGAGGTTTTCGGAGTTAAACTCTGCAGTGGCTGATGCTCTCAGCCAATGAACTAACCCTCGGGAGAGCCAACTCCTGCTCAGGAGTTTCTGGCTCTCTGCCCTCAGTAATGGAGACAGGGAGCAGAGCTGGCGGACACCAGGTTAAAAATAAATCATTCTAAAATAATACGACTCCTTAAAATCAGGGGGTGCACGGGCACCGTAAACCTTTCAGCGATCCTAAATGGCAATGTACATCACATGATATTCAGGTTCAACATCAATGTCAGTAACCTTTTTCCGAAGAGGGACAATACGAGAAAGCAGTCCAATTAGAATGTCCGTGTACACGCTTCTTTCATGGGCTTCATCAATAATGATTACTTTATACTTTTGAAGCAAGAAATCCTGTGAAGAAAAGATATTCCAAATAAAATTAATTCAGCAAATGCAAATAAATAAAAAAAAAATACACAAAAAGAATGGAATTCCTATATTTATGTGCTCTTACACTCATTATGAGTATTTAGTGTTTTATTTAAGGGGTTACAGTAGACGTTATAATTATGATGCTTGCTAAATTCCCATTTGACTTTTATAAATATGACAAAACAAAAAAAAGAAAATGCTAATGGAACAGAAAAGCTACTTGGACTATAAAAGTCTGTTATCTTGGGTAAGAGTAGCCCTTGAAACAAAGCTGTAGGATGTAGCCCTGGAAAATTCTTATAAAATACCACAAGTTAAGCCTGAAATGTCCCACATTGGTGTGTGATATCAATAGCTACAAGTTTATAACTTGTCCTATAAAATCCCCTTTCGAAAATTCCCTGACAAAAGTGCACAAGATTGCACTGAAACATGAGTTGGGACGGTTTGTTTATTCCACTTTGTGACACTTTCATTTTTACTGTTTCTTGTCCCAGGCCGACTGTTAGAGGCTGGAGAAGCTGATATTTGATAGGCCACTGGAGAAACTGCTCCCAGCAACTGAGGACCGAGTATTAATGTGATCCCAAAGCATTATGTGAGTACCCTTGGTCATTGTTTGATTACACAGCTGCAGCAAGTTGAGCCTAGCGGCAATACATGAAGGTATCTGCAGGGACACTTGGATATATAATCACCGCTCTATCCTGGTTAAAATTATAGCTTTAAAAAACACGATGATTAGTTATACAATCCCCTGTTGTGTAAGTTTGAAAGAGGATTTCATAAGACATTTTTAAACAGGTTGCTAATGTTATCACACACCATTGGCCACACTATGGAAAGTTTACCATAAGTCTATTTGTGAGTATTTTTATTTTAAGGTGTGTTCTGCCTGATTACTTTTGGATACACTTTCACTTGGATTGGTGTTTACAATTCTTCACTGTTTTACTCTATCTTAACTGGCACTACATCTCCCTGTACTAAACAGCCACTGGAGGAAGACTTAGTGCTGTAATGGAAATATTGCATTTTCTCTGGAACTGCAATGTTTAACATTGCATCCCTAAATGCAATAATGACACTATACGCAGACCACTTCAATGAGCTGAAGTGTTCTGGGTGCCTCTTGGGTCCCTTTAATATAAGACCGATACAAAGTTAATACAGTTTATTTATGGATTTATAATTTTTTAAACAAAACCTCAGCTGTTCTCTGCTTCTCGAGTCTTGTGGTATTTTGCTAAATATTTGCTTCTGTAAGCATGCAATTTATCAGCTAAATAAATAATGAATGTAACCACACAGAGAATAAGCAATCTGGAGAAACAGAGGGAATCTGATTAATTTTTCAAATGCCTTATATTATCTTACATGCAATAAAACTCATACAGAGAAAGCAAACATAGCATGTTTCAGTGACATGCCCCCCCATCACCCCCCCCAAATGAATGTTTAAAGTCCGTACATATCCCTCAGTACACAGAAACATTACTCGATACAACCGAGTGCTTCTCACATCATACCGTTGTGCTCTTGTGTATCTGCTAATAGGTTTTATAAAACAGACCAGGTAACTTGGTTAAGATCCTTTTTGCATACCAACATGGCATTGTATTGCTTTTTTTTCTCTCCGTTCACGTCACTATAAAACAGTAAACCATACCTTCTGAATTTCCTTCAGCAACACACCGTCTGTCATGAACTTTAATTTTGTTTCATCAGAAATGTTGCCTTCATATCGAATTTGGTAGGAGACAACCCTGGGAAACATGGAATCAAAGGTTACCAACAATCATTTTATTTTAGGCATTAATCAGTGAGAACCCAATAAGTGACTATCCATCTGAATGTATGAGTAAGTTATTGAGAGATGTTTAAAGTGTTCTACCAGAGTAATGTCACTAAGACGGTCCTGCAATCTTCCTTGTGGAAAACTTTTTAATGTAGCATAAAAAAAATAACAAACCTGACATATGAAGTTCCTTCATTTACTGCATATTCTCAGGCTGTGCAGCTTCTACACAGAGTTCCCACCAAGTCAAGAAGTAACTCAGCACACATTCTATATAACAACTAAGAATATTCCACAAGCAATACTTTATGGATACAACCAGAGTTCATGGGATTGTAATTGAATTGTCAGCTACTTGCTGGGAGGGAGGGGTAAAAGGGTAAAATAATAGGGGGAACGATAACCAAAATTAATGAAGAAGACAGAAAGAAGAAAAAAAAAAAAAAAAAAGAAGAGGTGAGGGACAAGAAAACAAAGGTGTTATGTCAACTCCTCTAATGACAATTTTAATCTGCCATAGTCTATAAACACATAAAGGAAACATGCCTGTGGTACTGTAGGTTAAGTCACTTTCTATTGATCATTACAAAGGTTATTAGTTTGCAACAGAGATTATAGGGTGAATATCTACCTGTGAGACAGATTCATTTCAAGTGCCACTCTCTGTGACATAGCAACTGCAGCCACACGACGTGGTTCAGTGATACCAATAAGGTCATTGTCACTAAGAACAAAACGAAAAAAAATTATATTTATTTAAAATATAGAAGATTACATCAATCATCACATCAACCAGGAGTGATAAGTAGTTTAGTTCATGGTTAGTCACAGATTGGTTGACTGCATTATTATGAAAACAACCAATTCCAAAAGCCCATTTTTCTAATGCAATTGTGTGGAGTTGTGTTCTCTGGATTGAAACACACAGTTTTCTAATAGTTACTCATCTTTCATTCAAATTGGCAACTTAATTCTGCTGACAAATGATAAACTTCAATTTTAAAAATAGTATTAAACAAGTGAGAGGGGCTAATAACATGTTGTGTATTAATCTTGTTTTACCATTTCTAGTTATATTGTACCCTACTGTAACGATACTTGAAAACGTGAGAAATCTCTATGTATCCTTCCTGGTAAAATATATTCTAAATAAAGAAGTCATTTTACAAACATAATTTCACAGAAACATTTGTGCAAACTATAGATTTAAGGAGCTGAAGAGGTTAGAGCAATCGTATACGGTGTTTCAGTGATACATAAAAGCTGTTATTTATTACAGTACCTCCCTGACCTACCTTCCATAGCCAGCCTCATACAGAAACTGTGGAACCTGAGTAGTTTTCCCACTGCCAGTCTCTCCACATAAAACCACAACTGGGTTCTCTTTAATGGCTTCCATGATCACCTGCTCTTCAGCCAGGATTGGCAGTTTTAATCTGGCCTCCTAGAGGTCAATAAATAAATTTAAAAAAAATCTTAATTGGTCAATACATGAAAGATTTAAGCAAAATCTCAATTGGGTAGTGATTTTGCAATACTCCTTAAAGTTCAGTCAAGGCAGCAGTTTGAAATTAAAGTAACTAGCTCCCATTTGTAGAACAATTGAGGGGATGGGACTCAACACATTTTTTTTATTTCAGTTTATACAAATAGATGTAATTTGTGCCTATTAAGCATCTCTACAAGAAAAGAAAAACAAAAAACACAAGTTGGGGGGCGGGGCCTGACCGCCATGCTGACTGGTCGCATGGCCTGAGGCTCCAACTAATTTTACCTCCAACTGATAAAAAGCATGGGCATGCCGCCGAAAACTGGGAGGAATAGCCCACATAAGCGTGCAGGAGAGGGCTGGCACCACAGCAGACTCCGAGATCGGGAGTTTCGGGGCCCCAGAGGTATGAGACTTCGGAGCCTGCGGCCTACCTGCGGAAGACGCGGGGCAGACGGCCGCTGCCCTACTCAAAAGCCTGGTCGCCATGCCACAACCCTGCAGCGCGACTCACAGGCCCCAGTCCCCCCCTTGGGCCGGGGTCATCCTGGCCCCCACTGGAGGGAGCTCAGGCGGCACGATAGGATGCCTGAGCGCGTGTACAAGGCCTGCAACATGGTGACCTAAAGGCACACGCCGGCGTGCAACAAGAGTACCCGAGTCCTGTCTCCTCACTACAAGGGAACACAGCAGCAGAGCCTTGCCACAAACCACGGAAAACTCCCAGCCTACCTGACTCGCATACCCAGGATCTGGACATGGTCTCCGCAACAGCCTTCCTGGGCCTTGAGCCCTCTGAGGACGCTCCTCGAACCGCAGCCCCAGGCACACACCATCAGCCAGGCATCCCGTTACCGGCCAGAACTGGAACCGGAACCGAAGGCACGAGCGGTCGCTCAAGCAGAGCCTGGGGCTGGCGGAGTGGAGCATATCAGACCAGCCCTCTAATCAAGCCTCCGTTCACAGCAACATCAGGCTGGAGAAGGGTGAGCCACGAGACACAGCAAGCCTACTGCATAAGCAGCTCAGCAACACGATGCAGAAGACAGCATGATCCCTCTGGTGAGAACTCAGAGGAGCCTAACACTTAGCATTTCTGATTGCAGCCTTTTACTCAATCTGACTCATGAACGATTCCGCACAGAATCAACAGCAACACCCCACCTGTAACTGCCGACACATACCTACACAAGCAAGCATTCATCACTCCAGCTAAGGACTGTCAACCCCCTGCTCTCTCTTGGTCAGCTACATGTCAGCCAGACATACAGTATACATTTTGCATAGAGAAGTGCAGGGGTGAGGGGACTATCACTTACAAGCAGTGTAATGGTACGGAGCGGTAACTCGGCGGACAATTGATCCTGACTGTTTAGCACAAATAATACCATCTATGCAGCATAAGCCTCCTGTCTTTACCTTCTATGACCTGCTATCACTCCTCATAAATAACACTGTCTTTCTTCCATCTAGGTCTAGATTTTCGACAGCGCTATACATTGCTTATCAGATCAATGCTAAGTAGGAATTCCATGTGTTATCTTTATTTTATTTTTTTCCACACTAAGTTTAGGCTTATCTGTCAGACCTCAGCGGCAATATCTCTCTGAATGCCATCTGCATAGTGTACCTACTGTTAACTAACTGTAGCTTCACTTAGCTTGTAATCTACCGTGCTTAACAAAACAAAAATGTGCAGAATACTCGAATGCCTTGTAACTTGGAAATGTCTAATTAACTGCCTGATTAGTGCTGTTGGGGCATTGAAAGATGCTATGTAAAACATGTGCACAATAGATAGATCAAATATAGTTCAAAAAATGTGTGACTACTCTCTAACAGTTTCAGATCTAATATTTTGCAATGTCCTAGCCGTTAAGCGACTATTACCTGCTCCTCCTAGTGTTAACACAAATAGATCGACCATGTTTCGGAGCCATATACTAACAGACCCACACTTTGCATATCACTTCGGTATTATAAGATCTATAAAAATGTGCAGAAATATTACTTGCCATGTTTGAAAATGTTTGATTTTGCGTGTAACTGCTGATGTGGCAACACACGCGAGTTGTTAAAACATGCACAACAAAAATAAAGAATTAAAAAAAAAAAAAAAAAAACATGTGCACACAAAAATAAAGAATTATATAAAAAAACACAAATTATTAAGTCACAGATCCATGAAAAAGGCAAACTTTTTTTCATCCGACAAATAAGAAACTGTTACTTCAATTTCAAGCTGTTTTTGCAAGAGGAGGACCTGCCGTGGACCATCAACATGATCCCAATAAACTCCTGTTTATCTATATTTCATTATATGGAAAGGAGAAGTCCTTCGATTATTTTATTTTCAATAAAACAAATGCCAAAGAGATACACCATTTTATATTATAAATCAGAATGTGAGCCTTACAGTTTTAGCAACTCCACACCTCAGCAAATAAAGAAAGCACTCAAAAATAAGCAGATAGGCAATATTCCTAAAGCCGAGAAGATGTTGTACCCTGATGTACCCTGATGTATTGCTAAACCAAATTGCAGGTAATGAAGCATTTTGGATGTTGAGAAACTAGTAAAATGTTGAGACAGAAACTAGTGTTTATGCATACTGCCATCTATTGGTTAACACTGGCTAAAACTGCATTGTTTTGCAGTCCCTCAAGAAAATATCATAGCAATTTCCTATTTTAAAATGTATTTGCAAATAGATATAACAACTGATTGCCTATATCAGTTCTTCCCTCCATAACTCCCAAAGCCAAGAATAGAATTACATATGCCTACTTGTGGTCCTTTTAAATTTTCCTTTTGCCCTGACATTGATTGTATTTCTCATGCTAGCTTGTTGTCATGGTCATCTCCTGTATTTCCATTCTTTTCAGATGTTAAAATGGACCTCTGTATAAAAACTAGTTTTTTTTTACCAAGTTCTAAATGAGCAATGTGCTCCAGTTCAAAGGTATACATAAAAAGTACTACTTTGTTTCAATCAGTTAGTTAGCGCTTTAACTACAATGTTCCAAATTGTCATTGTCGGTTTCTAAAGCGAATTTAGGAGAACATGTTTAGATCACTTCTCAGAAGCTAGATATTCCATAGAGCAGGTTACGTATAGATACAAACCCAGGTAGTGTCACAGCTGTCAACAGGTTTAAAGGAAGAAAAGAGGAGGACAAGTATGCAGTCCAGAATTAACCATAAACACGGCTTGCTGTTAAAAGGGTACTACAACTGCCATGACCACTTCTGCTTTTAGAAGTTGTCATGGTGGTAGGAATCTGTATGTGCAGGATACATGTCCTTTTTTTTGCTCCTCTGATTCACATTTGAAAAGTATACACCAATGACTGTGTTGTATTCGCATCTTCATCTGTTTCTAATTTTGAAGTAAAATAACTGAGGGAGATTTGATTGATTACTGATTTAAGATCAAACACACATTGTTCGAGAATTAAAGATAATTCTCTGTCCGCATGGGAATCTCGCCTCAAAATGTGGCCATTATTTGAAGACTACAACTAGATCATATATGCAATTCAATCAGAGAATGAAAACAAACCTGAATTTCAGAAGTTCTGTCTACAGGGATGAATATTGCTGGAGTTGAGGAAGGTGGTTCAGAAGGCTTTGGCATGCTCAAACTTTTAGTTTCCATTTGCTTAGGCTCTGTATTAATGTTCTTCAAAGTACTTGAGGTATTAGGCTTTTCTGTAGTACTACCCTCTTCAACATCATTTCCATCCTCAGAGTCATTGTCCTCTTCTTCACCAGAGCTGACAGACGACTCTGAAGTCTCCAATTCTTGTTCATCATCTTCTGCCTCTGATGTCAGTCTAGATCTTTTGTTGACACCACTAATGCTGCTGATCCGACCACATCCAGGGCTACTGTCATCAAGAGTCCTAAATCAAAAAGAACTACCTTCAGAAAAACCTACAACTCATACACTCCATAGAAAATACAAAAAATATTTGAAATCAAGTGCAAACTGCAATTACCTATTTAGGAGGGAAAAAATGGTGCTGGTGACACCTCCAAAATATAATTCCTAAAATACTACTAAATGAAAACAAATGACGGTGCAATTTCAGAAGTTCCCAACATACAAGAGCCAAAAATTTAGTTCAGTATATACATGCAAATAAGCTGCTGTGGACAGTCTAACAGGTTCATAGTAATTGGAATACAGAATAATTTAACAGTAAATATTAGCAAGTCAAGAAAAATATTGAATACAAATATTTATCTATAGCAAAAGCGGTTATTTCTTTACACCCATATCATTATATTATTAAAAAAAAGTCTAAATAATAATAATTAATAACAGTACTTTCGGGCAGGAGTGGTCAAATAAAAAGTCAGCATAATATATGCATATTGGTAAATAGATTGCAGTAAACAATCACCAGTGAATAAACAATTATACATGGAAGCATTTGCAATATTCATGTTTCAAGTGTACCCGAGATGACCAATTCACTTTAACATAAATCCCTTCCAAAAGACTAATATATAGTTTACCATGGAGATAAATTATATGATCAATTAAAAATTTTGATATATCATAACCACTTCATATCTTTGAAATTATCATAATAACTTGAGTGAAAAGAAGAAGGCCAAAAAACCAAACTGCCTAGATAGTAAAACCATTTCAGTGATCTCCGGTATCCAGGTTGGAACCATGCCCATGCCCAGTCCAGTGCCACTATGTCTCCAGCTTTGTGAGTCTTACACTGCTAAAACAACCACCCGCACTCCGTTTTGCTTTGCCCTGCTTGGGAATGCTTATTTATTTCCAGCATTCTGACATCTCAATGGAGTGTTGTCAGTCATATAATCCCTATACTCCTCTAGGAAACCCAAAATGCACTGGCTAAGGAATAATCACAGCAACCACATGGCATGCTCTGTAGTTACCATGCTGGAAAGCATGAGGATCACCTGAAAGATCTCAATCCTGCTCTCCTAGCAAGTCAATTCCTTAACATAGAGTCTACTGAACATAGGACTGAAAGGTTGAGTAAAATCCATTTTAAAAGGAAGTTTTATTTTCCACATCCACACATTTGTTAAAAATTCTGTTTAGCACAATGTATAGATGGGATTTTGTGCGCGTATAAATGAGCATAAGTTATGTGCACCATGACAAGAACGCTTTAAAGTGTCGTCTTTTTTAATGTTATAAAAGTGCCGATTTGAATAAACATCTGCTCTTTTATAAAGGAACCTTATTACACATTGCATCAATTATACAGCGGGTCCTGTTACTTTCAGGTAGTTTTAGCTCTGTGGAGTTAAATTCAAGAGGAAGGCAATTGCCCATACTTCTGTATTGGACAGCCCCATAATGTCTGTTATGAAAATAAAAAGAAGACTGTGGCAACTTGCAGTAGCTGCAGATAACAGATCTGCAGCTATTGCAAGTCAAGATTTATCCTGGAGAGTTCATTCAAAAACTAAAATAGAAAGGAAAATAAAAAAGAAAGGTAGAAAATGTCTCGCTAGTAAAACTCACCGTTTAGTACTGTACAAGCGATCTCCTGTTCCCAGCTTGGATGTTGTATACAACAAACTCAGCTCCTTCTCTGAAACCTGGACCTCACTTAGTTTACTGAGAATGTCAGCTCGCTAATAAAGAAAATAAATACTTGTCAGCACAGCAAATCCAACTTATTTCATAATATGATATACACCATATGGCTTGCACTAGAGGTTCTTAAACCCTGTATTAGGACCCAAACTCTCAGGGAAATGTTCAGTGGTCCCAACTGGATTAAACAGGTACATTATATAACTACAGACAACTGACACCAGCAAATGATTTACTGTTACAGAACTAGCTTTATCTGTGCAATGGAGACCCACTCAACTTGAGTTTCAGCAGATTACATATCTCCCTGACTCACAAACTCTTAATATAATGGTGCATGTGAGTAGGGACCTTTCAAAAACCTTCCACTAATACATTAATAGAGTTATTCACTAAAAAGAAAAATCAAAGTAGCCAAACTGGTACAACATTTTCTAAGTCACCTATGATTTAAGTTCTGTTTCTCTGATATCCAATTGAAATGCTCACAGCTTAATGAAGTGGTCTGGGTGCCTGGTCCAGCTAGGTTTAACCCTTTTTTTATATAAACATAGCAGTTTCAGAGAAACTGCTATGTTTATATTGGGGTTAAGCCAGCCTCTAGTGGCTGTCTCATTGACAGCCGCTAGAGGGCTTGCGTGCTTCTCACTGTGAAAATCACAGTGAGAAGACGCCAGCGTCCATAGGAAAGCATTGTAAATGCTTTCCTATGAGACCGGCTGAATGCGCGCGCGGCTCCTGCTGCGCATGCGCATTCAGCCGAGGAGGCGGAGAGGAGGAGGAGAGCTCCCCGCCCGGCACTGGAGAAAGAGGTAAGTTTAACCCCTTCCACTCCATCCAGCCTGGCGGGAGGGGGACCCTGAGGGTGGGGGCACCCTCAGGGCACTATAGTGTCAGGAAAACGAGTATGTTTTCCTGGCACTATAGTGGTCCTTTAAATAACCTTGTAAAGGTGATTTTGAAAATAAAATAAATTAATTGTGCCAACTATAAATATTCCCATGAGCCTTTGTTTTCCAGCAGGAGCCTCTCTGCTTTTTCACATTGTCTCTCGCCTCTCATATTGTTACATACACCAACAATCCAATAGCACAGAGTGCTGAATAAATAGCATGGGGTACAAATAACGCAATTTTCTGCACATGCATTAAGAAATGGAAGGGGGGCTTTGTTGGGTCTCATTTGAATCTCTATCACTGGGTAGGAGGAGGGTACAGTGTTGAGGTACAAGTAAAAGGTGTAATATCTTCTCAACACTTGTTTAAAAAAATAAAAAACCAAGACCATCCTATAGCGCAAATACCTGTGCTGTTCTGGATAGGTTTCAGATCTATAAGACACATTTCTTACATTTCTTTCCTTTTTTGCATTCACCAAACTTGTTATTTGCGTTATATTTTTTGCTAATTTTGTCCATGCACTTGGGCAATTTGTTTTTTAGTTGCTGGATATTAAGCAACATCATAAAGTTTTATCTAATTTGATACAAATTGGTGGTTTTGAACATGTACGTAATCTGAAGAAAATTTACACAGGAGGAGAGTTGCAATCAATATTTTTTTGTTTAAACATTTACCCTCTACACCCAGAGAGAGAAGTTATATCCACTTCCCTTCTGTTATCGGGTACCCAGTTTTCTAACTATTATAGGAATTCCTACAACACACAACTACCGGTATTTATTTTACTTTCTGGTTAATTTTGTATTGGTCTCTTTTTCTTCTCTCCCAACTATTTTTTTGGCAATATTTTAGTTATAAAATACAGTTTATTTCAGCAAAAAAAAAAAAAAAAAAAAAAAGCAAATATATAATTTCCAAACTGAACCACTTCCATAGCTGTACATTCATCTGCATTATGTATCTTTAGTGATTAGACACTCATGAGATGTTTTCAATATACAACACTTTAAAATAAAAGCACACACCATAATGAAATTGACAACATTAGATTTTACAAACCTTTGTTTTCTTTTCTTTTTGCTCCACAATTTTCTGTAGTATTTTCTTCTGTTTTCGACTAAGCGGCTTCTTTACATGACCACTGTCACCAACTTTTTTCCGTTTGGCCTTTTTTGCTGGTAAAACTAAAGCATTGCTTTCATCCACTCCTTTTAGTTGTTTAACTCCTGCAATAAAATGATGGTGTGTGATTAGCATCTATTTTCTTGTACTGAATTAACGGACACAATTCTTAATCAAAGAGGCCAAACTTTCAAGTCCAATGTGAATAACCTTGTTAAAAGCTACTTGCCACTACAATGCGACAGCTGGAAATGGCGAAGGCAGCCGAATGTGACCTAATTTAAAAGTTAATTACAGTGAACTTGGGCAACCAATACATTATTAACTTTGTCACAAACACAGAACACACTATTTAGTGGGCCTACAAATCTACTGTTGAAGTGGAAAGAGAAACTTACTGGTGATATTCCTCCTTTATAAATATATGAGCAGATATTTAAAGCATTTGTAGTATGCTGCAGTACTGAGTTAGGTTAGAGTTGGTGACTTATAATATACTTCTAAAATCTGAACAGACCTTTAACCCCTTAAGGACCAATCTTCTGGAATAAAAGGGAATCATGACATGTCACACAGGTCATGTGTCCTTAAGGGGTTAAGCTGCCAGTGACTGCTTTATTGTTTTAGGTAATTTTTGATGGCCATAGACATTATCTGGACAGGCAATGGTGATACCACGTTACACTTGCCAAGTTTGAATTATTGTATCTGTAGATGTGTTTTACATGGCTAGTGAAAATTAGCATCATATAAAACACATCTACAGATACAAACGTGCATAGTCACGTTATTGAAGTAACAAACTGTGGGCTGTGCAGTCACTATAATTCCTTGATGGATTAAACACAAAAATGAGTTGTTGAGTACTAGAGTTGTCAGCCTTATTACCATACTACTCAAAAGTAAAAAAAAAAAAAAAAAAAAAAAAAAATTATATAATTATATATATATATATATATATACACACACACACACACACACACACACACACACACACACACACAGTTAGCCACTGTAGAAGCAGGAATAGCATCAATGGGCACTGTAGATCTATCAAAGGTGCCCAAAAGGGAGACCCTCAGATGTTGTACAACTACAACCCCCATGGTGCTTTGCATGCCTTTGCAATGGCAAAGCATCCGGGAAGCTGTAGTTTTAAAACATCTGGGATCTAACTTTTGGGCACCCCTGATCTACATTTGGCCAATGTACCTTTTGGACAGTGCGCTTTGAAACCATTAAGCATAGTATAACCACATATTCACCCCAGCAAAAAAAAAACAACAACAATAATTTATCTCATTTAGACCTGAATGTTTTCATGGTAAAACGTACCTTCAATAGTAACTTCCACATTTTGCTTGGTTTCCTCTGAAATGACTTCTGTGGTCTGAGTCTGCTGTCTTGCTTTCCAGTTATATCGTTTTTTTAATTTGCCCATTTCCAGTTATCTGCAAAAAAAACTTGATTGCTATCAATAAGAACCATAAAAACACACTGGCAGCTGTCAAACCATTCACTCAAATCTTGTATTAACGTGAACATCATAGATGTGTATAAAAATAAATATATATACATATTGGTAAATTCGCATTTCAGTCACTTTATGGAGTTTTGGCTGATCTATATCGAAGTATGCCGTGTTTAACTACTGTGTTTAGGAATTGAGTGCCTTGGAGTTTCCAACAACAAATAATAGTCTACTAAATAAGATGTTAAATATGTTGGAAAGTGCCATACTGACCCAGCAGCCTTTACTTATATTAAACTATCCTTCCCAGCATGGAGCACACAGGCACACACGCTGCCCTTGAACCGGAAATGAAATGGTGGAAGTGACGTCATTACTGAAACAGACTCATGGACTCCATGCTAGTGGAGACTGTTATAGCAATTCACATGTACATGGTCTCCGCTAAAATGGCCGATACCGTAGCCTGCGAGTTGAGGACTGGATAATCATATCAACTGGAATGTGTTTGACAGTGACAGAGCTAGTTCTCCATCTACCTAAATAGGACAGTCAAACTCTTACATGACTCTGTCTCAAAAGTTGAAATGTATACAGTGTAAACCCTGTTGCAACACATACATTTTGTAGGAACCAATAAATATGGACTTAAATGGGGGCAATATAAGCATAGAAAGCTCTTCATTAAAATAAAA
This sequence comes from Pelobates fuscus, assembly GCF_036172605.1. Taxonomy (NCBI): domain Eukaryota; kingdom Metazoa; phylum Chordata; class Amphibia; order Anura; family Pelobatidae; genus Pelobates; species Pelobates fuscus. Next base: position 133,261,436 of record NC_086321.1, read on the forward strand.
GTGATTTTGGGACATAGCTGCTGCACATGCACCCTTTCAAATGAACACGGTGCTATTTATCAGAATTCAAATGGCACTTTTTACCACTTTGTAGGTTCTGCCTGCTCGTAGTTGTCAGACAGAGCCACATAGTCTTCCAAAACAGATTCAATTATTGATCTATTTTACACACAGCTTCAACATGCAGGGCTGAGTACATTTTATTTAATGCTTTTTTGTGGATAAGCATTAGATTAATGGGTCACAGCGATTGCTGCACATGCGCCATACATACACAATGCTTTTCTATGAGAAGCATTTTGACAAAATCCATCAATCTTGACGAGGTCATTAAGGTCATTAAATTGCACCTAAGAGTTTGTTTTGATGCTGGATTACAGGTAAATTGTATGACCTTTTAACCCCTTAAGGACCAAACTTCTGGAATAAAAGGGAATCATGACATGTCACACATGTCATGTGTCCTTAAGGGGTTAAAGGATATATATATATATATATATATATATATATATATATATATATTCTTTTTTTTTTTTAAAGGCGGCACAGTTATCTAAGTAGTATATATATATATATATATATATATATATATATATTCTTTTTTTTTTTAAAGGCGGCACAGTTATCTAAGTAGTATATATATATATATATATATATATATATATATATATATATATATATATATATATATATATATATATTTAGCATTGTGACATGCTAAAAGAACTAAACTGGCTGTTGCTGGAATCCAGACGCACCCTTCATCTTTCCAGCCTTGAGTTTAAGAGATTTTCTAGGAAACTCCTACCCTACCTGAACAAAATGCTCTCCTCAGCTGTTCCCACCTCCTATAACCTGTGATCCAGTACCAGAACTTTATTTAGTCTACCTCAATACAAAAAGAAAGCAGCCCGATCCTCCTTCTCCTACAGAGCGCCGCAATTGTGGAACGACCTCCCACACACTTTAAAAATCTTCCCCAAGCCTAAAGTCCTTTAAGAGATCCCTCTCTACCTACCTCAAAACAGAATGCACATGTCATGATTGATTATATATTTCCTACCTGTTCTATGTTAAATTTTGTATATATTGTGTATTAATATTGTTTTTGTATTTTATTGTATCAATGCAACATTTTGTGGACCCAGGACATACTTGAAAACAAGAGAAATCTCAATGTATCTTTCCTGGTAAAATATTTTATAAATACATATTTATAGTGTAGATTGGATTAGTCGTATTAGTCCAGTAGATAAGATGCCAAAATACCAGAGTATTGCAATATGCAATGATACCTTTTTTATCGGACTAACATAATATTTCTAAGACATGCTTTTGAGAGTTTTTCTCTCTTTCTCAGGTCAAAGTCTAATAAAAAACGTATCATTGCATACTGCAATACTCTGTGTGTGTGTGTGTGTGTATATATATATATATATATATATATATATATATATATATATATATATATATATATATATATATACACTGATAGCTGTACAAGAAAGCTATAATGTTTATGGTGCCTATAGTGTTAATTTAAGAGTGGAGAGGTACTTTATTGGGATGAGAATTTGATGGGCACAGTGACAACTACTTCCCATCCAGTACCTTCTGCCCATTAGTGGTCAAGTCCTGAGCTAGACTAAGACGAACGACAGAGCTAGTTTCCATCCAGATAAGCAACCTTTCACCCACCTAGAGGTCCTGTGTAGCATTGGTTACAATTTAAGCCCTTGTGCTCATCCAATTAAATGGCCTTTTGCCTCCTAGTGGTTCCTGCATAAGGATAGGAGTTAGATGGCACATGACAAATCAAGTTTCTATTCAGCTAAATAACCTTCTACCACCTAGTGGTCAGGTCATGCATAATAAAGTGTATATGTAGGTGATGGAAGTGCACTCAATCCTTTGTCATGGAATTCAGGGTGCTCCAATGGATAAGTCCCAGTACCAAATATAAAATTGAATATAGAAAGTAATCCAGGCACTCCAGCGAATTCCAAAGTAGAGGCAATTTTTATTGGAACAAGAAAGCTTGACAAAGGCCCTTAAGGGTCGAAATGTTGCTTTTTGGTTTCTTGTTCCAATAAAAATTGCCTCTACTTTGGAATTCACTGGCGTGCCTGGATTACTTTCTATATTCAAATGCATAATAAAGTGAACCAGACTGCTCAAAGTGACCATGGAAGTTCTCATCCAAATTGACCTTCCTGGACCAAGCTGAGTAGCCCTCTTCAACCAGTGTGCATGCAGGTTCCCAAAAGATAGGTAAGATTTCTAGCGTAACCAAAGTTTACATGATACCGGCTCACAATGGAAGAGCTCGTTCCCATCCAGCTAATGGGCTTTTACGCCGGGTGCCAGGCATTACATTGGGATGGTCACTGATCACAATAATAGGGCTAGTTGCCATCTAACTAACAGACCTTTTGCCCTCTAGTGGTCAGGTCCATAGAGATAGGAAACAGACTGCTCTGAATGACATGACTATTTATCATCCAACTAAAAGACCTCTCCACTACCATTAATTCAGGTCTTTTATCAGCCTTGGAATTTACCATTCACAGTGACCAAGCTGGTTTCCATACTGCTAATAGACCTTTTCTACTTACAGTTAATAAATATCCTCTATTAGTCCATAAGTGAATGTTTGTGGACATGCAAAGGGTTCATTATCCGTATGATTAGCTCTGTTTCTATTTTGTTACCATCCCTATACAAAATGTGACCATTAGGAAAGCAAAGAATCACTTTTCGGCATTATTCTTCTTCTTATTATTATTTTATTATTTATATAGCGCCAACAAATTCTGTAGCGCTGAACAATGGGTGGACTAATAGACACATAATTGAGATCAGACCACTGGACGTACAGGAACAGAGGGGGTTGAGGGCCCTGCTCGATGAGCTTACATGCTAGAGGAAGTGGGGTATAGTGACACAAAGGGTTAAAGTAGGAGAATTAAATAGTTTGTTAGAGAAGGGTTTATTGAGTGCTTGGTAGGTCATTTTGGACAGTTGCAGGAAAGGAGTCATGGGGTGGGGGATGAGAAACCTGCTGACAGTTTAATTGATATGCTTTAATGTAGAAGTGAGTTTTCAAAGATTTTTTTGAAGGAGTGGAGGCTGGGTTAAAGTCTGATTGAGGAAGGAAGGGAGTTCCACAGAATAGGTGCAGCCCTGGAGAAGTCTTGAAGGCGAGCATCAGAGGTGGGGATCCAGGCAGAGGATAGGCCTAGGTCTTGGGCTGAGCGCAGGGGTCTCGACGGGACATACTTGTGTATGAGGGAGGATAGGTATGTTGAAGCAGCATTATGTAGGGATTTGTAAGCAAGCGCCAGAATTTTAAATTGGGCCCTATATCTAACTGGAAGCCAATGCAGGAACTGACAGAGCGTGGAGGCGTGGGAGGTGCGACCAAACAGGAAAATAAGCCTCGCAACCACATTCATTATAGATTGCAGCGGTGCAAGCTGGGAACATGTAAGACCAGTGAGAAGGGGATTGCAGTAGTCGAGGCGAGAGAAAACTACAGCATGAACCAGTATCTTAGCCGCGTCCGGCGGATACGCGCTATGTTCTTGAGTTGGAAGCGACAGGATTTGACTATCGATTGGACATGGGGAGTAAAAGAGAGGTCAGAATCAAAAAGAACCCCTAGGCAGCGAGCCTGCGAGGTAGAGGTGATAGTAGCGCCGTTGACTTGGATGGAGACAGACACAGGAGTAGCAGCACTTGAGGGAGGAAAAACTAGAAGTTCTTTTTTGGACAGGTTGAGTTTAAGGAAGTGAGCAGCCATCCAGTTGGAAATAGCAGAGAGGCAGTCAGAAACACAAGTCAAGGTGGGCGGAGAGAGATCAGGGGAGGACGGTGTCAGGGACCAGGAACCAGACAGAGACGGAACTAGATGCAAACACACCTTTATTGATAAATAACAAATAAATAAATAACAAAAGCAAAGTCCAGGAATCAAGCAGGGGTCAGTCACCAGAGCGGGTAGTCAGACAAGCCAGGGATCAGGAGCACGGAGAGCAGCGGAGTCAGGAACAAGGCCTGAGTCAGGAACCAGGATCAAACAGGAAACACAGGAACAAGGAGACTTCTGGGAAACAGGAAACCACGCAAGGGCAAGGAGGTTCTGGGCTTAGCTGCTTAAATAGGCAGAACTGATTAGCAGCAGGGTTGATTACTACTCACAGGTGAGTAACCGTGGCAACAAGCAGAAGGAGCTCATAGTAATTGCAGCTGAAAACTCAATCACTGAAACAGAAAAGGGTTGCTGTTTAAAACCGCAAAGAAACCCTGACAGACGGGTAGATTTGCGTGTCATCTGCATATAAATGATATTGGAAGCCAAAGGAGCTGATGAGTTTACCAAGGGAGGCAGTATAGATAGAGAACAGTAGGGGGCCGAGGACAGAACCTTGGGGGACGCCGACAGAGAGGGGTTGGGGAGAAGAGGCAGGACCAGAGAAAGAAACACTGAAAGAGCGCTAGGAGAGGTAGGAGGAGCACCAGGAGAGAGCAGTATCCTGTAGACCAAAGTTACGAAGAATGTGAAGAAGCTGTTGATGATCAACAGTGTCAAAGGCAGCAGAAAGATCAAGGAGGATTAGGATAGAGTATTGGCTGCTAGATTTAGCAGCAATTAAATCGTTGGATACTTTGGTCACAGCAGTTTCGACGGAGTGACCAGCGCGGAATCCAGACTGAAGGGGGTCAAGCAGAGAGTTGGATTTGAGAAAGTTCGTCAATCTGGCGTACACAAATCTCTCGAGGATAAAACTAACTCATCCTTATATTATGAACATTGCAGTTCAAAACAATTTGTGGGACCTGCCTTACATGAAGGTTAAAAAAAAAAAATCCATTGGCAGAATCTCAAGCAGCTCATCCCTACTGTGCTTCTTCCACTAATCAGGTAGTATTATCCTGAGCAACAATAAGTGGCTTTGAATGGCTGAGAGTGTTGTTTGACAACTTTCCACCTATCACAGCCTATTCCGCCTATAAGGTTTTTTTTGTATTGCTGTGCAAGGCATGGAAAGTCCTGCCCTTGGTGACTTTAAAAAAAACCACAGTACTGGCAGCACTTTTCATACCCTGCACAACGTTTGCTAACTTATCTTTTTTTGTGGAGGAAAAACACATTATGCTGTTGTGCAAGACGTAAAAAGTGCTGCCTTGGTGACTGTGAAAAACACTATATAATCATGGCAGCACTTTTTCACATCCTAATTTTATTCTCATGTTTAATAAAAAAATGTTTTTTTCATGCTCTTTAGAGACACAGATATGGTTATGCATTTATATAGAGGCACGGCAAGCCTTTGCTTTTATTCAGTAGTATAGGCAAGCATATAGTCTTACTATGACACAGTTTAAGATGACACAGCATTCACCGACTTCCTGCAGTTCAAAGAAAAAAATAAGGGGCAATCAACTGAGTCTCTGTGAAAAAATGTCTAGCTTTGCCGCTGGGATAATGATTTACTGGTAGTCCAGTGGGTTTCAGTGACTAACTGGTGGTACAGTCAGGGTGTGTAGTGTGTGTATGGGGCAGTGTTTGTGGGGCAGTGTGTGTAGTGTGTGTATGGGGCAGTGTTTGTGGGGCAGTGTGTGTAGTGTGTGTATGGGGCAGTGTTTGTGGGGCAGTGTGTGTAGTGTGTGTATGGGGCAGTGTTTGTGGGGCAGTGTGTGTAGTGTGTGTATGGGGCAGTGTTTCTGGGGCAGTGTGTGTAGTGTGTGTACGGGGCAGTGTTTCTGGGGCAGTGTGTGTAGTGTGTGTATGGGGCAGTGTTTGTGGGGCAGTGTGTGTAGTGTGTGTATGGGGCAGTGTTTCTGGGGCAGTGTGTGTAGTGTGTTTCTGGGGCAGTGTGTGTATGGGGCAATGTGTGTAGTGTGTGTATGGGGCAGTGTTTGTGGGGCAATGTGTGTAGTGTGTGTATGGGGCAGTGTTTGTGGGGCAGTGTGTGTAGTGTGTGTATGGGGCAGTGTGTATGGGGGTAAGGAGGGTAGAGAGGCTTTTTTTTATTTATTTAATTAAACTTAATATATTCATGTCCCCCCTCCCTCCTCTCCCCCCTCTTACCTTTACTGTGTGGAGGGGGGCTATTTCTTAGTCCCTGGTGGTCCGGTGGTGGTGAGATGAACTCTAGCCCAGTTACAGGGCTAGAGTTCACTCTCGCGAGATTTGGAGCGTTGCCGTGGTTACCGCGGCAACGCTCCAAATCTCACGAGAGGAGAACCCGGAGGAGCTGCAGGTAAGAGCTCCCGGGTCCTCTCTCATTCCCTCCGCTGCCGGCTGTCAGCACAGTGCCTGCGGACCGGGGAGGGAGATCTCTGATCTCCCCTCCGGTCCGCAGGCACATTGCAGGGCTGGCACTTGGGCAATGCCAGCAGGCTCGCACACCCCTGGGCCGCCCGGTACCGTTTGATCCACGGACCGGTACCGGTCCGCGGCCCGGGGGTTGTGGAACACTGCCCTAGAGCATCTACCTTGCAAAGACTTCACATTGAGCTGCATTAGGAAGTCTGTGATTGGACAGCCACAAAAAGTCTGGGTGGGGTAGAAGGGGAGGGCTTTCAAAGGCTGCAGACAAGAGATCTGCAGGATTTACAAACGGTTTGTAAATATACCCACAATTAATAAAATGCATAATTAAATGCAAGTTTTCATTTGGGTATATCTACTAAACTCTGATTATATGTACATCTTTTTTGGGGGGGTTGGGGTATTGGAGTGTCCTTTTAAGGACTCCCTAGTGATGGGAGTGCATGGTCTGCACCAGCCAGAGGTGTATATTATTATCACTCCCCCAGTCCATCATTCAGTAAGAAAGTCGGATAATTGTTATTGCAAAGGGTGGGGGCAGTCTACCATGCACTGTGTAGCCCTGTCTGCTGGTGTGCTATAAGGAGGCTGATTTTACTGCCTTATATAGCAGCCCCAGCCCTGATTGAGAACTAATTACAATACAAATAGAAAACAAGCCATTATCCACATTGATAGAGTCACTCTATACTGCTATACCAGGCCAGTAATGTGGATATAAACCTATTAATAATGACTCTACGATTTAATTCTCCCGCCCTCCTCCATCCCAACCACACGTGATCTGGGTGACGTCCCAGGCCTGTCTCAGTCCGGGAAGTCCTCCCCCGTCCATTGACTGTGCACACAGGGCTGCTCTCCCCGGAGCTCGGACACTCGGTATCCATGGATCCCCGCCGCCCAGCACTGCCATGCCTTATACTCATACTCCTGCTGCTGGCGGGGGCCCTCGGCGTCCAGGCCACCAGGAACCGGGGCCACGACAAGCAGAACAACTCCTTCCGCAAGGCAGCCACCGGCTTCTACCAGACCATGAGCAGTGTGTTCGGAGAGGACAACGTGAGGACCGTGCAGAAGGTAGGTACCCTCCCCATCCTTCACCAACATGGAGTCTGATCGCACAGGCCCAGGGTGGCAGCTAATTGACACCTTGATCTGGGACATGTGGTCTCTGCTATTCTCAGTGTATCAGGCAGTACAGCTTTTATGTCTTAGTATATTTTAGAAGGTGAACATCAAGTTGTGTGTTCAATTCCCTTAATGCCTTGCAATCCCCGTGACCAAGGCAGCATGATGGGAGTAGTAGTTCTGCAGCAGCTGGAGGGGGGTCTATATACATTGCCACTCCTGGTTTGCATGGCTGTGTTAACATGCATGCCTTGTTCTCATTTCCATCTAATTTACATATGGCAAGGACACCTACTATGGCAATCCTAGGGCAGAATAGTGTAAAAGAATGCATGTCTCCAGAATATAATCCCACCTCTCTCTGCCAACCAGAAGGGGGTTTGGTATTCTAATAGAGTAATCTGCTCTTCTAGGACAGAACAAGATCATAGAATTTCCTCTTGTATGGGTGTTTTTTATTTTTTAATTTTTTCTCTACTTGATGCAATACACTGTAATTAAGAAACTGTACAGTGACCTGTTGTAATTGCCTCGTGGGTAATTGCAAATTAGCATTACTTCTCAAAACTTGCATACATTGTATTTTTTGTTTCTTTTCTCTATCTCTCTTTCAGTAAAGGAACACTTTTTTACTGTAGCTGTATTTTTACTGCTCAGTCAACTGGCTTTAAGACTGTAATCTCTTTCGTATGACTGCAATTTTAGAAGCTGTAAATTCCTTACAAGATTTTAACATTTGTAGTGGCTCGCACATTTATTACAGCCTAATCCCCTTTAAAGGACACGACTATCAAGAATTCCCTTCCCATTCTTTAATGTTATGTAGATACTTGTGACAAACTCCCCTTTCCAAGTTAGTTTGCCACGAGTTCCTGGAGGAGCCTGCTTGCCAGCCTCCTGCCCACAGACTATGGACCCTGTAAAATGTGATGTAAAAGTCTCTGTTCGTGTATTTGGACTATATGGTTTGGGAACCGAACAGCCGCACGAACCGGAGACCACCCTGGAGCTTTTTAAGCCTAATTGATACTTTGTAGCAATTTCCACCACAGTGTTCGTTTGGGTGGCCGCAATTCCTATGGACGACCACGAGGTGGCGGCCATCTTGTTCGCATGAACACAGGCAACAGTGTTTGGTCGTCAAGTTCATGGAACTATTTTTTGACACTGAAACTCCCAAACACTTCCAGGATCGCCTGTGTTTGGTTCTACAACACTTAGAAAGACACTGTTCGGTGGGAATGTTCCCACGAACAAGGGGATCAGGCTCCAGGGTAAGACTATTGACTATGTTCGGTTTTGAATTCGAGTTAGACTGACTGCAAGCCCTGATTCTCTGGAACGGTTTTGGTCATGGGATCATGCGTGCGGTCGGTCAAATTATGACTTACAGGAAATTACCGAACCCCTGAACTGATCTGAGTGATTTTTGGATATGATGGCCACCTAGATCAGGGCTATCATTTGTTTTATGTATTTTTAAGGTACTTTTGGGATATTTAGGAAATTCGTTTTTTGTTTTTGCTTTTTTGCCCAGAGATAATGGAGTTTAATACAGTGATCTACTCAATTATCTCCCAGGTACCCGGGAGGGATTATCTTATTTTGTATGGGAGTGTCCTGGACCTGATAGCCTATATAATCGTGTGTATGTTTTTACTGTAGTCTACTCTCAGGTCCAGGGGGAGTGCCCTTTGCATGGGGACCTGCATATAAGGCCAGTTGTGGCTGCCAATACTGATTCTAGCTTGTACTCCTAGAACTATGTGTTGTCTGTAGGGAGCGACCGATTATCAGTTTTGCCTATATTATCGGACGATATTCAGTATTTTCAGCAATATCTGGATCAGCCAATATACATACTGATATTGCCGATAATACATACCAGGACCGCCGGGCCCATTACAGTCCTGGGGGGCCGACAGCAAGCTGTTACTTACCTTCCCAGCAGCTCCCTGTGTAAATCTCGCGAGTCCCGCGGCCGTCAAGAGCATTGCCACAGGTTACCATGGCAACGCTCCACGCAGCACATAGGCCGCGAGATTTACACAGGGAGCTGCTGGGAAGGTTTTTTTGTTTGTTTCAAATCCTACTCAGACATAGATATAGGTTCGAGATATTACAGAATGAGGCTTCCAACATGTCTGAGTATGCTACGCTCATACAGTTTGGCTCTTTCCTTTAGTAAAATAAAACTCCTTCAATACCCTCAAAACAAACCTTTCTAGATGACCCCAAACACCTTTCACACTTATTAACTCTTTTTTTTTTTTTTTTAAATCTTTATTTTTGCTGTGCAGATACATAGTACAAGCTGGCAAGAGGTGCCCCAAAAGCAGTCCTCTAGCTTTTCCCACGTGGAACATGTGGGGCACATGGATAACAAGCACCATTTTTTTTTATGTATTTATCAGGCTTAAACAATTGTAGTTAAACAGAGATTGAAAGTGTAATTAAGTTAGATCGTTGCAATAATATATGGTTACTGAAATTATAAGAAGATCAAGCGTATGTACCGATGTTTTTACAGGAGAAATAGTTTAACTAAGGTGATTAGTCATCTAAATTAGCATAAAGTAAATTAACAAAGATTTTGCAGTGCAGCATGAAACAATACGCTTGTGCTACCACAACAACAGATATAATCGATGAGAAGAACAGGTAAATCATTTTGTGGTATGCAATGTCGGCATATTTTTTGTCATTAAGGCCTCGCTTGGAACATAGTGTATATATACTGGCTATACATTAGCTTTGCTAGTTGGCAGCTAGTTATTGCGTTTAGGAGTTAGGTAGCTTAAGAGGGCAACGCGCCTAGAGTAAAACATGTACGCTTTTTATGCCGCTGGGTCCACAGTCCCGGATCAGAGTCCCTGTCTGGTTACTTTTCCTGACCTGTAGCCAGCTCCGGGGGTCATAGTTAGCCGATACCTTGGCTAGGCATCTGTCTCACATATTTAATGTGGTCGGGCTGCCTTTTGGGTGTCTCTCGCGCCTCCTCTCGCTGAGTGTCTGCGTTCTCACCTGTGGCGACGCCGCAGGGGGCACCCTTTTCATCCGCTTCATTAGGTTGGCCCAAAATTTTTCAAAGGCTGCGTCCAGGCGCGCTTTAAAGTGGCCGAGTGATTCAGTGGGGTCGGCCTGATGTTGCGTCGTTATGTGGGTTGTAGCCGGATCCGCCATCTTGGGCTCTATGGCGCGGCATTCTGGTTGTCGTGTGAGTAGCTTGTAATGACCCGGGAGGACCTCAGCGTGTGTCCCAGCGAGGGCCAGGATAACCCCCACCGGCCCAGAGGGGGGGGTAAGCGAGACCCAGACTGCTTGCGAGTCGATTAGTGGACAGGAGACCAGCCGCATCTCCCGCCCGGTATCTATTGGTAGGCTGCAAGTTGCCCTCTTCACCACGGGTATGATCTGCCATCTGGGTTTCTCACCCGTTTGTTGCCTGCGTGCTTCTGAGTCGAGGTATGTCCTTGCTGGTGATATTTTTTTTTTTTCAATTCTTTATTTTTGTGTGCGTAAAGGAAACAAAACAGCTTACCTCGCCACAACAGCGGTTGTAAGCCTGAACATTTTACATGAGTTATACAGTTATGGCGTTGAAACAGTGCACAGTTTTTATGAAAAAATGCATATACAGATCTTGAGTCAGCATTGATTATTAATAACAACGATATTCACTGGTTTATTCTGCGCTTGGTTTTGAGGGGTATGTCTGCTAAGTTAGTTCCATGCTTGCTACAGGAGTGTGTGTGATAAGGTGTGTGAGCGTTGCTGAGCGTACAGGGTTATGATGTAGGCCATTGTGGTCCGGTGGGTGCTCTAGTGTAGCCAGAGAGGCCGAGGGATGTGGGGTCTAGGCAGGTATATCATGCTATGAAAATATATATCAGCGTTGCTACCAATTGCAGATAAGACGTGTGGTGCGTTAACAAGTACTTTGAACATGGTATTAGGCATTGTGTAGTCATGCTTAATAAAAGTGTACTGCGCATTTCTATTGTAACGTATTCTAGTCTCAGTAGTAAATTGCTAATTAACCTGTTACCTAATTAATTTACAAAATAAAACGGCGTGACTGAGGTCTTCTGTGTTTAGCCGTGCGGTACCCCCCAGGTTTACTTAGTAGGGCTAGAGAAATTCAGTGCCGCTATTCAACATGCCTGAGCGCACCTGGGGTGTGCCTGAACTCAATGTGAGGCTAGTGGGGGGGGGGGAAAGGAGGGAAGGGGGGGGAAAGGGGGGAAGGGGGGCAGGGGGGGGGAAAGAAGGGGGGAGAGGGAAGGGAGGGGGGAGAGGGAAGAGAAGGGGAGGAGGGGGGGGGGGGTATAGCGGTCTACTGACCTTTCCTACAGTGAGCAGTAAATAACGTAATGAATACAATAACTTTTAAACTGGTAACTTAGTGCTAAACAGTTCTGGCGTGTTACGATGAAGCTGTCAGGGAGCTTCAGGTGGGCTCAGTCCCGGTCATATTTCCTGTGGGTCTTCGGGGAACAAAGGGTGTTATCCTGTCAGGGTTCCATCTGCTCTGCGGCTTGCTCACTCCCTGGGGCTCCTCATTAGTCAGAGCATACAGTGGTAGTCCCAGTGCGGGTAATAAAGCTTTGGCTTCTTGGAGGTCTCGTACCTTGTGTTCAGTCTCTCCTTGCAGTATCCTCAGGGTGCGGGTTTGGTGCCATTTGTAGGTCAGACCGCTTTTCTGCAGCAGCGTTGTGAGAGGTTTGAGCGACCTCCGCCATGCCAGTGTGCCCCCAGTAAGGTCAGTGTAGAAAGACAATTCCATCTCTTCGAATGCATACGGGGAGCAGTCTCTGGTTGCCGCCAGTACTGCGGTTTTAGTCGAGTGGTGCTGGAACCTCACAATGAGGTCTCGTGGTGCTGTGGCTGGCGCCGAGGCCGGTTTCGGGACTCAAAAGAAGCCATCCAGGGGGACAGCCTTGGCCTGCCTTGTCGGTAGTAGGGCCGTTAGAAGGCGTCTGAGTAGGTGCGGTATTTCGGCCTGTTGGGTGGCTTCTGGGATGCCCCTGATCTTTACATTGTTGGCCCGCCGTGCGTCCTCTAGGGCCGCGAAGCGATGTTCGTGTGCCTCATTTTGCTTTTGGAGTTCCTGGACCACTTGCTGTAGGGAGGCCAGTTGGTCCGAGCAGGCGCCGGCAGTAGTCTCCAACGCTCCCATGCGGCCTGTCAGGCCTTGTATTTCATTGCGGAGCGTAGCGACGTCGGCTTGGATGGTCTTCTGAAGGTCCGCGAGGAGCATCTTCAGTACCGCCGTAGTTACTGGGGAGGCATCTGCTGTCTGGGTGACCGGTTTCTGTCTTTGCACAGGGGTGAGGTCTACCGCCTCTTCTTCCGAGGAGAAGTCGTCTGACATTTCTGAATAATTGTCCAGGTAAGCGGCCATCTTGGGCCTAGCGGTCTCGCGTGTCTGCTGTAGGAGATCCACAATATTTGGACCTGGCCGTGGTCTGTCCTGCTTTATTTTTTTGGTTTTTCGTCCCATTGTCTTCCGTACTGCTTGCAATCCCGTTTGGAAGTCCAAGATGCGGGTTATAGTGGTGGTTATGCCGTTTGTGGCCCGAAAAAGCCGGAGCTCCTTTGCTGTGCGACCGTTCAGCGTGGCCGCTAGACTCCGCCCCTGCTGGTGATATTTTGTCGCTAATTGTCCTTTTTATACAGAAAAGGACTGTAGGGTTGAGGAGCTCCCTCACCCTGCGTCCTGTTCAGCCAGCAGCCAGGCCCCGCCCCTTTATTAACTCTCTTGACCACTACAAAGTTTGTTACTCACTTCACTGAGCTTTCTGCTAACAGGAAAGAGATCTCTCTCCTACCCCTACCAATACTTCTCCAACCTATTTCCTCCTCTGTTGTATGCTAGCTCGCACCCAGTACTCCTGAATAGGTTTCTGCTCTGCTTCGCTCCTCCACCCTTAGAACTTGTTCCGTCGATCCTATTTCCTTACATCTTACTCGAGCCTTGCCTCCTTCTTTTGTTCTGCTCTTCCCTTAAATATTCTCTCCCTCTCCTCTGGCATATTTCCTTCACCCTTCAAGCACAAAACAATCATCCCGATTCTTTAAAAAACAAAACTCCAACCTTTTACCCCAACTCCCCATCAAACTACCACCACTATTTTGCTACTGCTGTTAGCCTTCAAGATTCTCAAAAAATGTGTAAACTAGATTGACCTTGAATTCAACTCTCTGTTCGACCCGCTTCAGTGTAGAGTCCGCATTCATCACTCTGTCAAAACAGGCCTGACCAAAGAATCCAATGATTTCATTGCTGCTAAATCCAGGGGTCACTACTTTCTTCTAATTCTCGTCTCTTTTGGCTTTCTATATCACTTATACGTGGACGACACGTCTGTACTCTCATGATTTCTCGCCGTCCATCTTGATCCGTGTCTCTCTGCTATTTCTAAGTAGATGGTCCCTTACATCCTTAAAGGACCACTCTAGTGCCAGGAAAGCATACTCGTTTTCCTGGCACTAGAGTGCCCTGAGGGTGCCCCCACCCTCAGGGACCCCCTCCCGCCCGGCTCTGGAAAGGGGAAAAGGGTTAAAACTTACCTTTTTCCAGCGCTGGGCGGGGAGCTCTCCTCCTCCTCTCCGCCTCCGTTCCTCCCCGTCGGCTGAATGCGCACGCGCGGCAAGAGCTGCGCGCGCATTCAGCCGGTCACATAGGAAAGCATTCATAATGCTTTCCTATGGACGCTTGCGTGCTCTCACTGTGATTTTCACAGTGAGAATCACGCAAGCGCCTCTAGCGGCTGTCAGTGAGACAGCCACTAGAGGAAATAGGGGAAGGCTTAACTAATTGCTAAACATAGCAGTTTCTCTGAAACTGCTATGTTTATAAAAAAAATTAGTTAACCCTAGCTGGACCTGGCACCCAGACCACTTCATTAAGCTGAAGTGGTCTGGGTGCCTAGAGTGGTCCTTTAAATTTCAGCTGTCCAAAACAGAACTTCTCGTGTTTCCTCGATCAAGTGTTGCTACTCCTGTTGCTACTTAAAGTCTACCATGCTTTGCCCCTTTGTCATTCTTTACCCTAGCTTCCTGCAAGTTTAAGAACTCCATTTAAAATTATGGCACTGAGCCGTTCCTATGGGATCCATTTTCCCTGCTGTTAGACTTGCACCCAGTTTCAGTTCCTTCAAAAGATCATTAAAAAATAATTTCTTCACATTAGCATATCAATTAAGCTGTTCATAGCTTTTACTTCCTGCAACTGTGTCCTCTAAAAAAACTAAACCTTCATTGTAAACTATTCTAGTAACCTAGTTTTTTCCATACATGAAATAAATCCTACCATTACCTCTTTACCCCTCTTTATACCACTTTACCCCTCTTCACCCCTCTTCCTCTAGAATGTTAGCTCGTTTGAGCAGGTCCCTCAACATCCTCTGTTCCTGTGTGTCCAACTTGTCTTGTTGCAAATACTTGTCTGCTAGTCCACCTATTTATATAGGTGTAAAGACTTTCTCTGTTGCTGTATTGATTGCTTCTTATTGTCCTGTGCGCACACCCAACACAGAACTGACCGTGACCGTCATTTCTTTTTTTTTTTTTTTTTTTTGCTCGTGTGCTAACTAATTCAGTGAAGTAGAGCATGTACGCTTCTCCTTGAGAAGTGCTTGATTAATGACATGCAATCTAAGAGCCAAAATTGTAGTTAATTGAAATCAATGTCTGGGGAAAAAAAAACCCAGACCGTGTCTTGGCATCTGTTGGTGAATGTAGCTCTATCAATTGGCAGTGATACACCTTTTGTTGAGGTGATGCGGCCAGAGGGCTCCACGCCTTCCGCGGGTCCTGGCTGCGGCCAGAGGGCTCCATGCCTTCCGCGGGTCCTGGCTGCGGCCAGAGGGCTCCACGCCTTCCGCGGGTCCTGGCTGCGGATCATGTCTACGGGATCCATTCTTTCCTTGATGGAACAGCTCAGGCAGTGCGATTCATACCTGCCTGGTAGTCTAAATCATCAGAATAGGCCAACACCTTAACACTAATGCTAGCTGAAGTGGGGGAGATCTAGCTACTGATTTGACTCCCTCTCTGGGTGCCATACCTCTCACAGTTAGCCCTGGGATTCAGTGAGCCCAATGCAAGGTGTGCTGTCACACCAATGTAAGGTTATTTTTTGTGTGTGCAGAGAAGTGTTTCTTCACCATGTAATTTAAAATGTAGGGCTAAACATATCTAATCGCTGCACCAATGAAAGGGATAAAGAATGAAGGGAGATGTAGGCAAAGAATGCCTTGCACCATTAGTATGAGGAGGCACATATGATTATTGTGGTAGGAGCCTTTTTCCAAATTGTAAAACTGTAGCACAAAGAGTTTTACTCCTATTAAAGATTTAGGTACAAGAAAAAAAAAGGGGGGGTGGGGGGTTAAGTTTGGTTTTGCTGCTATATGTGATAGTTGACATTGTGGTTTGGATACTTCTGCATTTTATATGTTAAAGAAGATAAGAAATCGTACAAAAATATTTGCAGGCAATTTGGTATCTACAGTGATTTTAAATAAACAATGATTTTAAATAAATAAATAATAAAAAAAAAACACCTAAATATGCATGCACATATAAAAGATTAGATCCATGAAATGTTATTGTACTCAAGGTAGAATAGCAGTCCTTTTGATATTAACCCCTTAAGGACCAAACTTCTGGAATAAAAGGGAATCATGACATGTCACACAGGTCATGTGTCCTTAAGGGGTTAAAGCAGGGCTTGACAAATTTGCTTTGAATCTAGGAACAATCTAAAAAAGTAAGTAGCCAGGTTTTTTGTTTTTTTTTTATTTTTTTTATTAAGCTTCCAAAGCTTTATATTCAATGACAAAAATACAATTCTTACGGATACACTATCGTCACCAGGACCACTACAGCTTAATGTAGAGGTTCTGATGTCTAAAGCCAGTCCCTGAAGGCTATTGGGAATGTACCGCACCAATCAACATATCTAACGTATCAAGATACTTGGGACTTTGCCTGAATGGGAAACTCCCCATTTTCATTTAAAACAAACTGTTCATAAAATGTCTATGAAGTATTTTTAGAGACATGTTGGTACATTTTGCAGAGGGAAGCTTCTTTGTCTGTAAGGTAGCTGTTACAACTCTGGGAAATCTCGCAAACAGACCACCAGTCTTTGTGGGTTTCTATATCACGCAGGGTTTGGGTCCAAGAGTATAGAAATTAGAACAGGAAATGGATGAGCTGGTCACGGTTTGTCAAAAAGTTGAGTCAGTATCCTGTTGAGATATATTGAAATCATGCACACCAGCTACAACATTAAAACAAACTACCTAACATTGAGATCTGAGGAATTTAGAGGCCAGGGCAACATTTTCAACATTGTCATGTTCCTCGCACCACTACTGAACAATTTTTGCAGGGTGCAAAAGCCTGTTGAAAGGGGTGTATGTGATCTGCAACAATCTATAGGTAGAGGGTATGTGTTAAAATTATATCCACGTGAATGCCAGGACCCAAGGTTTCCTGCAAAATATTGCCCAGAGTATGACACTGCCTCCGCCAACCTGCCTTCTCACTATAATGCATCTTGCTGCAACCTCTTTACCAGGTAAACGATGCCCACTCACCTGACCATCTAACTGATATTAAAGATGTGATTCATCAGACCAGGCAACCTTACATTGCTCCATGGTCCTGTTCTCACAGGTTTGCGGCTACGCTTGGCCACCCCAAGCCTCCGTCCTGTCTTGATTTGGCCAAAACTCTTTCTTTTATTATGGCATTTGTGTTACAGGGAGTCATTGCAAGGTAATACATAGTAATGGTATCAGCGTGGTTTGGAGTACGCTCCCAAGAAAGACTGCCATGTTTTGTTTTTTATCGATAAGTAAACATAGTAACACAAGCAATGTTTTTAAAAAAAAAAAAAATAGGTTTGAAGAATAATTAAAGATGACTCGGATGGTAATTTTCATGAGCCAAATATAACAATTTAATCATGCTATGTGTTAAACGACAGATTCTTCTTTAGTAAGTAGAGTCAAGTAACGTACATTAACAGACGAAGTCTGGTTAATAAACGCGTCCATTAGAGAACTTATTGACGCGAGCTGAATTTAACTATAGCGTGACAATATATGATTACTGAAGCTGTGCTGTCATAAGACAGATATAGGAATTTAAACAAGCCCAGTGATAAAGGACCACTATGGGCACCCAGACCACTCCAGCTTAATGAAGGGGAGGGGCTTCTTCCCAGCTCCAGGCCTTACGCGAGGTCTATCTCTTTTGGCCACAGACTCGGGTACTCTGTGAGGCTGGGTCTCTCCCGTTGTGGGCGCTGTGGAAGGCCCTAGTGGTCATTCGTGGCCAATGGAGGGTGGCCTTCCTGCAATGTGGTCAATGTCCTGGAGGGGATCTCCTGGTGACCTCTGGCCTAGATGGGCGCTTAGCTCTGTGGTGGAAGGCAGCATTGCCCGGGATTAGCCCATTCTGCCCCACTACCTCTGTTGGCTCCACTACCCTGACGGGAGTAGGGGGCTGTTGGGCAGTGCGCTGCTCCAGCTTCTCCCAAAAGTGGCGGAGCAGGTCATCTAGGCGTTTGTGGAGGGGCTGAGAGGGTGTAGAACCGATAGCGTGGTTGGCAGCCGACATTTTGCTAGGCCCCACGTGGTCTGAGTGCGGGCCTCAGGTGCCAGTTGTAGTGTGTGTGTGCCAGGCTAGCGGGGACCGAGATAATCCCCGGTCCATAGGGAGGGAACGGAGGCTCCGTGCAGGTTCTGTCGTGAATCGTGGCGGCGGGAGAGCGGTCGTCTCCCCCGTGTCGACCATGCTTCTGGGTCTGTTATTGTGCAGAGCAGACCGGGACCTACCTGTGTTTGGTATCTGCAGAAAGGTCGCACGGTCCCCAGTCCTTTGACAACCTGCTTGGGCCCGGTATCAGCTCTGGTTCGGGTAAATTCAAGCGTCCGCTTGGTTCTGCGGTCAGGCCCTGCCCCCGAAACTTTTTTTTTTTTAAATTTAATAGGAATCATTCTCCACAAGTTCAGCCATTTTGGCAAAATATATACTTTTAGGATGTTGATCCTACCTGACCAAGAAAAGCCCATGCCTTTCCAGTCCCTTACGATTTTATTAGTTTGTTTTAGTAGTGGTAGGAAATTGGCTTCTATTAAATCTTTTAGGTCTGAGGTTATAGTGATACCCAAATATTTTAGCCTGTCGTTTGTTTTCGGGGAGCCCAATGTCTTATACTAGAAATTTAATGATTGTTTTGTTCATATTTTTAGCTAGAAATATTAATTTCTCCAGGTTCATTTTGTATCCTGAGACTTTAGAATGGTTGTTTATGTCCTTCAATAGTTCTGGGACCGATGAGTTTCTTCTAATGTTGGTAAGATATCATAAACTGCATAAACATTTAATTTGGTTTGTCCTAGCAAATTCGTGAATCCTTTGTTGTTTTTTTTTTTTTTTGTTTGTTTTTGTTTTGTCTTATTAAAATCACTAGGGGTTCAAACACCATTATATACAGTAACGGGAAAAGTGGGCACTGTTGTCTAGTCCCCTTTTTGATATTGAAGTTTTGTGAAGTGAATCCTGAGCCTGTTACCATAGCTAATGGAGAGCTGTAAAGAGCAGACACGGCTTGTGAAATTGATCGTGATTCCGAACATGAAATCCTGGTGGCGAACATGAAATCCTATCCAGCCTTGTCAAACGCTTTCTCTGCGTCTATTGACAAACATTAGAGGGGTTCCATTGTTCTCAGTTTCTTATATGTTTATTATTTTTCTGAGATTGCTAATTGGGGACCTCCCTTGGTATGTGTCCAACTTGTTAATTATTGATTAATTGTGTTATTACTATTTTTAATCCGTCAGCAAGAATGGAAGATAGTATTTTAATGTCTGTAATTGGCAATATGTTCTGGGTCTTAATTTGCTTTTGGGATAGGAACAATGTTTGCTCTCAACAGCTCTCCAGGACAGTCTCCTGTTTCCATTATATAGTTAAAAATATTGGTGAGTTTCCCTCTTAGTTGATGTTTCATTAGTTTGGAATTTGTGTGTGAAGCCATCTGGGACTGGAGCAGTCTTTATTTTAAGTTTGATATAAACACAAATAGGTGTGGTTATGGTTGGCGCTTATTATAATGTACGTAATGTATTTATTAGCTGTTATAAACACTCTGTGGGTACTCCCAATATCCCACTATAAGATAAAAAACACCAGAAAAAACAACTAACTTGAGGTCTGGTTGGTGTTTCCACCTTCCAGGCCTCTAGTTTGAGTGTAGCGCTATATAGATCTATTAAGAAATAAGTACATGTAACTCACCCCTCTTATTTTCTTGTTAGGGGGTGTACATAAAAGATAAAATAAATATACAAAATAATTGTGCAATATTGTATATACCCAGTCAATGAATATTTGTAGTGAGTTCTAATTTACTCACATTTTTTCGAGCCTTTTGAGATTTTAGGCTCTAAACTTCCAGGCTTCCGTGTCTTTAGGGTAGACAGCTTAACCCCTTTTTATCTCCTTCCTTTAGATTCTTGCTTCAATTTTGTCTCCACAATGTGGATATAGAAAGGCAAAAGGAAAAAAGGAACTCTAGGTGTAGTATTTTAGAAACTGATGTTTAGAAAGGGTGCTCACCTTTTCCAGAGCCTTTTGGTCACTGGCTCTAAGTTTGCAGGCTTAGTGTCAAAATGGGGTGACACCTCCCCTTACCGGAAAAAGTGCAGGATACAATAATATATGTCTATATTTATTATTTAGTACATTAAAATAGCAATAAAAAGTAACACTGGAACTAGAAAATAAAAATATCAGTATATAAAATAATAAGTAAATACTCCGTTCCCTCTGCCAAGACGCGTTTCGCTGTAATTGGCTTCCTCAGTTTACTTTTGTAAATGACAGAATTGTTATGAACACTAGACTATAATGCCAATATTATAGAACTGCATAAATCATACGCAAGCGCTGCTAACTACTTATTCTTTATTTTCATAGTTTTTCTCACGACTGACGGAAAGGTTTGTCTATGGTATAGATATATTGGTGGACACTCTCTGGAGAATATGGACAGATCTCCTTGATGTTCTTGGAATTGATGGTGAGTTGTTATAGAAAATAAATATTTATCTAGCTGTATTATCCTTAACCCTTGTAATACCATACTTGCGTGCAAGGACCTTACTAGTGAAAGGAACCATTTAGGAACAAATGTCCACAATGCTCTTTCTTTGATAAACTGTCTTGAGTAGAGCCTTATGGTAGTTTGAACACTCCAAGCACCATACTGCGGGCTGCAGTAGTTATGGTGCTTACTGTGTTCTTTTAATGCAGGATCCATATCAGTTTTTGACTTGGTGTGGGCTTAACTGCGCTGATGGGAGTTGGTAGGCACCCCCAGTCACTTTTATACAGAATCCAAATGTATTTCCCTATTGCTTCCTCTCAGTGCAGTAAGCCCAGGCAGACATGACTAGACATTATTTGTAGTAAGTCTCTCCTCTCCAGGAAAGTGAAAATTCGCTGTCTGTAAATGGCGGAACCTGGATTAATGCCAGCGTTCTATGCATATATAACTTCATTTCAAAATTACCTCCACGGGTTTTTTATTACCTTACGAGGCAATAAGTATGTAACTAAATGGTTCAGGAACAATGTTTATGTTCTAACTGATGAATATTTTTTCCATTACCATGCATTGTAAAAACTATATATATATTATAGCTCAAATTTATATTCACCTTTGCACACAATTTTTTGAAAAACTATTTATAGATGTAGACCCAAAGTGATTGTGTTGTTGGTGTGTGTGTGTGTGTGTGTGTGTGTGTATATGTGCACCATTGCATTAAAGCATCAGATGGGCATCTTTCAACTGTTACGGGGAAACTGTAAGCACCATTACCATTTCCACTTAAAGAAGAGATTTTGATACAAAGATCACTTTCTGAGAACTGGTAATGTGTAAACTTCTCTGAAACCAAGTCTCTGGTGTTTGACAGTGACAGCCCCCAAATGCTCTTCCTCATTAAAGAGTTTTGATTTTCAAAGGTCAGCAAGATCAGGTCAAACACAGCTAATTGTTTTCAGAGAAGTATTGGATTCGGTGCTTCTCTATGAATAGCATCAGATTTGTGGAGTGTGGCAACTGCAGATCCAAAAATGTGTGCCGATTCGATTGCAGATCCAAAAATATATATATATGTACCATTAAATGTCTTTCTGCCACATGCCTGTCTTTAAAATCTCATCATTGTTTGTTTGATTTCAGCATCCAACCTGACACACTACTTCAGTCCTGTAGCAGTGGCTAACAACCCAACCCGAGCCCTTATGTTGGTGGTTGCTGTTCTGATTGCCTACTGGTTCGCATCCCTGTTCCTGGGATTCTTCTTTTACATCTTACACATCCTGTTTGGGCGATTCTTCTGGTTGGTCAGAGTGTCCCTCTTTGCACTCTCATGTATCTACATCCTACAGAAGTATGAAGGGGAGCCTGAACATGCCATGCTGCCTCTTTGTTTTGTGGTGGCCGTCTATTTTATGACAGGGCCTGTAGGCCTTTACTGGAGGCGAAGCAGCAGCAACTTAGAAGATAAGATTGACCACTTAGACAGTCAAATAAGGCTTTTAAACATCCGTCTTACAAGGGTTATAGAGAGTCTGGATAGAGCCAGTGACCAGTAATTTCCCGTGTTTTAATTCTTCTGCACCAACTGCTTTTTACATGAGAAGCACCATTGTGTTTCCACACACCAGTTACCACTAAGAACTGTAATTTAATTTGGTAAGACACATTTTTAAATGCAATAGCAAAAGGCCAATTTTTGATTATATTCATTAAAATAAAATCTAAGAAATTAGATGTTTTTGACTCCTTCATGGAATCTAAAATTCTAGAGCAGCGGTGGCCCCAAAACTTGAAGTTTCAGCTTTACAACTCCCATAAGTCTATACAAGCCATTAACAATAACATTTATGAGCATTATAGTGCAGTAACAGTTGGACGTATGCGTTTCATTCCTTCTAAAATGGTGAGAGAGAAAAAGAAAACAAAAATATATATATATAATTTTTTTTATTTTTTTGTAAATTACCTTTTAGTTCTTGTTATCAGATGACAACTTGCAATTCTTTATCCACCAAATGTATAGCTTGAATATATAAAAGAAAAAGTGCAAGTACCATAACCTACTTCAGTGGTTATGGTGCCAGGTACCATTCAGGCATAATCTGTCAAACTGTTTTAGCAGGATTTCGTACTTTCTTGGGTTTCACTGGGTGGACATATTGCTTGCAGTCTTTAAAGAGATGGAGAAGCTGAATGTTAGTTTTATTTAATGCAGAAATGGATTCAACTCCTTTATTGGCTTTGCTAATGCTGTTAGCCAATTAATTAACACATGCATTGGTATTGTAAGCAGTGTGAGCGACGCACGGAAGTGTTAAACTGTTCTAAAATAGTTTGTCAAATTTTGCTGAAATGGTGAGTAGGCATTCCTGGTACCATAACCTCTACAGCAGGCTGTAATGGTTATGGTGCATAGAATGTCCCTTTAATGGCTTGAGCAGCATCCAGCAGAGTGGGACCTTACATGGAACACATGTGGTCATGTGACATATTCAAACAAGAAAATTTTCGAATTATGGTTTGTGTGTGTGTGTGCTCGTTTTATGTGATCTGTCAAAGCAACTCACTGCCTAAAATTGAACCGATGACTATGAATACAATGTAAACTATTATTGGTTATATACTTTGATTATATTATTTTAGTGTGTATGTAAAATTTCTTAACCGTAATACATGTTTTCAAACGTGCTTTCTAAATGGTCCTGTATAAGAACAGGATTTTTATTATTATTGGGTGCATACTGTCGTTACTTTTTCTATAGCTGGTCTCTTATTTGTGGTGCATACTATTTGCACAGTGCTGTGGATTAGAGTACATATATTGAGAATCTTATCTGGTGTGCTTGTAAAAGCAGTGCTGTATATTGTGCCACCTTTTGTAGGATTACAAGTTTTTATGACGTGTCGCTTTTGTTATATTAGGTGTTTTTTTAGGGCACTGTTGATTAATAATGTTTTACAAGTGATATTTAGTTATTTAGCATTAGCAGCTGAAATGTTATGTATGTTGCTGCTTAGGGCTTCTCAGGGTTAATAAGCAGCAATAAAGGAAGTATTCTGTTTTCCAAAGTCAGATTTTTATTTCGTTTTTTTTTGTCTGCAAAGACTAATGTAAAACCAGTTATTAATTCATCTAGGATGTGACAAACCTGGGACACTTGACCTAGGTTGCACCAGGTTCCTTGTTCCAGGGTACCTCCTTAATCGGCTGACAAGGGTACTAACTGTCCAAAAGAATATATTTGTGTAGTCACATCTCAAACCAACTTGAGTTTATAGTAAATAGCCGTTTGAATTTCCACCTTTTGTCTTTCCGGATCAGTTCCTTTAAAAGCTGATGGAAAGCCATGGATCAATTGATTATAAAGCAAATGTGTCAAAATCTCCCTTCACATTTGTGAACTAAAGCACCTGTCATTCCCAACAAACAATTTGTTTGCAGAGAATTTGGGGAATTTGAGCCCATCATTATCTGGAGTGCTGTTGTATGTATTTTCCATTTAACTCTTTTTAAAACTAGGGGCTTTACTCATGCCGTCCAATTGAGAATTAACATCACCTCCTCTAGGAGCTTTATAATAATTATAGTGTTTAAAGTGTGCTTTATGCCGACATAGGAAATGCACTGAATAACTAAGGGGCCTCAGGGAAATGAATCTGAACATTTTTTATTCTTTAATGTTTATAAAATATTATATAAGAACCTTGTAAAAGCAAACAAATATAATCGTTATCCAGCATGCCCTTTAAATAGTCCACAAATGTTTAATTGTGTATATGAGGTAAAATACATATTTTAGTTGTTCCAGATACTTGAAGTAATTTATCTTTTGAAATTGCTGTGCAATTTTACTTGTCCGTATGCACATAGAAATATTTAATGTTTAGTGTGCTGCTTTACATTATTTATATTGGAATTTTTAGAATGTATTTCAATTTCCAATTTGTGGTGTGTATACTACTTCTAAAACAATGAGTCATTAGTAAGTAACGAATAGCCTCAACTACTGAGCACACTTCACTCATTCCCTTTAGCCTATCTTATTAGTGGATTTACAAAAATCACTGTTGCTAGAAGTCAAAGAACAGTCTTGTTCAATTTGACTGTTTAAGGAACCATTGACCTTTTTAAAAAATAAGATTTATTGATACAAAGAAGCAAATGTTGTGGAATTCATACAGTATCTCTTACAATCGCCAGATGTAGAAAGGGAAAGCAGGAGGCAAAAGCTTCTAATGGCTTACTCCTTAAATTTTACAATTAATTGCACTAGGATATCTTCAATAGATTTCATTTGAGAGGAAACTTTGACTGGTAGAGGTATGCACTGAGACTCACAACCATATACTTTTTCAAAGAGCCTTCTAAAGATAACTTTAATACATGTAGTTGAAGCATTGTTACAAATGTTTAGTGAGTGTGTAAGAAATGTATGTGTCAAATGGCTTCTCTTCCTATAGTAGAGTTACATATCAGCTAGAAGAAATGTTTTTAGTACATTATAAAGGCAGGGTTGTCTTGTTTTCAGACTAATATATATGTGCTTGTTTTGCTTGTGCATTTGTGTTTTAACTTGTATAAGTGTACATGCTGCTGTGGGTGCAATCTGAACATTAAAGGATCACTATAGTGTCAGGAAAACTAAGCTGTTTTCCTGACACTATAGTGCCCTGAGGGTGCCCCCACCCTCAGGGTCCCCCTCCCGTGGCGCTGAAAGGGTTAAAACCCCTTCAGCCACTTGCCATATTCAAGTGCCGGGCTCCCGCTGAGACGCCAGCTGAGCCGAATGCGCATGCGTGGCAAGTCTTAATGCTTTCCTATGGACGCTTTGCGCGATGGAGGCATAATATGCCTCCAGCGTCGCAGATGCTCCTCTAGTGGCTGTCCGGAAGACTGCCACTAGAGGCTGGCTTAACCCCAAATGTTTGCTATGTTTGCATCTGAAGGGTTAAAACCTGAGGGACATTGCACCCAGACCACTTCATTGAGCTGAAGTGGTCTGGGTGACTATAGTGTCCCTTTAACTGGCTTACTTGATTAGTGCCGGAGGTCAGACAACAGTTAAAAATAAGGATTTAAGAGAGAGAAATAAGGAGAGCTTAAATAGTGCAAGCCAATCAAAATTCTGAGTGTGCTTTAGACGGGTCTCGGAAAGTAGAGCGTTGATGTAGAATAGTTTCTAAATTTTTAGCAATAACTTTTAAAATGGAATAGATTTAAAAATAAAGTATAAACAGATTTTGATTTAAATAATTATAGTAAAAATATAACATCTGATGTAAAATGTATTTACCAACTGACCAAGCCTGTTCCAGTTGGTTGTAAGATGTATGCATGTTGAAACCTTCATAATTAGTCCAGAAATCAGCAGATAGAATGATACATATTGATTAAAAAACGAGAAACAAACACACATCTAAGGTATTTCATGCTCACGTATGTCTTTAATTGTTTTAGTTTTTGGTGGAATGGCCATTTAAAGGAATATGCCAGGCACCATAACTGCTGCACCCTGCGGTTACCTGGGGGCCATCTCTGCTGCCGGAAAGAGCTTCTGTTTGCTTTAATGAGCAAATACAGTAATTCTGATTATATATTTTTTTTTTTCAAATGCCTTTTTATCTCTGCAGTGTCTTCTTTAGTTGAAAGTAAAAACACTGACAACTATGATTCAGATGTAATGGTGAAATAAATTTTATGTTGTAGATCTTGTTATTGACTAAAGGTTGTGTGTGTGTGTGTGTGTGTGTGGTTTTTGTTCGAAAGGAATTTAAGGTGAATATCAAGTTTTAGTCTAGAACAGCTGAACTAAAATCGGAAAAGATTTTTATTTTTTTTCCCCAAGTTGGCCATAGTGTCCATTAATTTACAGTTCACCTTGAATTCCTGACAACACTGCATTGAAAAACTAAATGATAGTGGGATGATTCTGGGAAGGCACACGCTGAGCTCTAGTCCTTGTAAATGAGTATTCATTAAGGTGGTACTTTTCAAAATCTGAGTGATAGTGTCCGGAAACAGCTTTGATAGTTTTATTAACGCCATTATATTGGAAAGAAACCACCTTGGGGATCACATATTTCAAAAGAACTATAGAATGTGTGTTCCTAAAACTGCTTAAAGGGACACTCCAGGCACCCAGACCACTTCTGCCCATTGGAGTGGTCTGGGTGCCAACTCCCACTACCCTTAACCCTGCAAGTGTAATTATTGCAGTTTTTTTTTATAAACTGCAATAATTACCTTGCAGGGTTAACTTCACCTCTAATGGCTGTCTACCAGACCACCACTAGAGGATACTTCCTGGTCCCTAGCACAGATTATCTGTGCTAGAGCATCGCTGGACGTCCTCAAGCTGTGTGAGGACCTCAGCGTCGCTCAATTCCCCATAGGAAAACATCTGAAAAGCATTTTCAATGCTTTCCTTATGGGGAGCTCTAATGCGCATGCGAGCGGGATCAGTCTCGCCCACCGGCTGACGTAATGCAGAGGAGGGGGAGCGGCGGCGGAGGAAGAAGCAGCGACATGGGACATGTCACTGCCTCTGGTAAGTGACTGAAGGGGTTTTCACCGCTTCAGCAACTGGGGATTGGGAAGTGGGAGGGAGAGGGGACCTGCTGTTCCAGGAAAAGGATTGTTTTACTGGCACTGGAGTTTCCCTTTAATCAAGGTAACACTGAATCTGTGGAACACATGCAACTTATGTAAGTACGACCGATATATAGATAACAATGCTTAGTAAGTAAATTAGATTTAGTGAGTATGGTTGCTATATTCATACACAAGCCCAGGTACCATACCCCCTCATATCTAGCCTCCTGCTGTTCTCTACAGTGGCCTTAGTTTGCCATAATTTCAGGCCTATGTAGTGAAGGTAATAATAAATGCCTTTCTTGTTATGTTCTCTATTAAGGAAATCTGTTCTGAGATTCCAGAGGATTTGATATATTACACACCATTCACCTATACTTCTTTGGCTGTTCTATGACTGTACCATTCTTTAGTTCAGCAGTAAAACTACTTGGAAACATTCATAATAGATGCTGAATTGCCCATTTCTAACCAGCTTAGGCAACATGTACTTCTCTAAGTATCACTTTTTAGCCTAAAGAATACAGGTGGGATGAGGGTCCTATTGAAGTTACAGTTTTGCAGGTTATTCTATGTAATCTGACTTTGTTTCACTAGTGTAAGTTAAACTTGTGATGACAAAATGTACTATCTGTGCAGGTTTACTACTGACCAACATGAGTATTTCACAAAGTATTAGTAGTTTTTTGCATGCATTATTTTTTTTAAAACGTTTTTTTTTTTTTCTTCTACACAAAAATGAAATCTTCTAGCCATATATATATATATTGCACATTATCCGAAAAGGTTTATTATAGATAACTGTTGTTTCCATTAATGTTGTGATGTATAGGAAAATAGGTATTGAATAGCATGGTTATTCCCTAAACTGTAAATTGCCAGGAATCAACCTGGAAGTTAAATAAAAAAATAAATATATATATATATATATATATATATATATATATATATATATATATATATATATAATAAGTGATGAAGGGAGCACACTAGGTCTTGACAAATCGTGCAAAAAATATTTATTGCATTAAAAAGGAATACAACGCTGTGGTACAGAAAATCAACGTTTCGACCCTGCTGGGTCTTTATCAAGATCACGATCTTGATAAAGACCCAGCAGGGTCGAAACGTTGATTTTCTGTACCACAGCGTTGTATTCCTTTTGAATGCAATAAATATTTTTTGCACGATTTGTCAAGACCTAGTGTGCTCCCTTCATCACTTATTATATATATAACGCGGGATTGCACCTGGGCCCATAATACTTGGAGAACTAAAAGTACGGAGGAGTGCCTGGCTTTGGTATTTTTGTCTATATATATATATATATATATATATATATATTGTTTTTTAGGCCAATATAGCCCAATTGGAAACATTTTTCAACTCTGCTCTTTAAGGTTGGCTGTTTTGGCCTATAGTTTTAACCTCCCTGGTTAATTGCAAAAATAAACAGCTTACTGAATAACCCTACCTGTTTTGTCTCTAAATAAAAAGTAAATATTAAAAATTTTAAAGTAAATTATATGCCATCATTCATTATTTACAATCTCCAAACCACATTTGTTGCTGTAGTGGAATATTTTGCAATCAAAAATGGTGTTATTAAACTTTGTCAAAAGTATACTGAAAAGTTTTTTGTGCATGTGTATTTTATTTGTTTTAGTCATATCCATGACCATCCTTGTAATGGTTTTAGATAACTATACTAATTTATAACTACCCATTGAGCAGAAAATGCAAACATATTAAAGCAACTCTGTCACCTTCATGAGTTTAAAAAAATAAAATAAAAAAATGACCTCCCCCATCCCCCCTACCCCTAAAAGGAGACCCCTTTGCTTGAGGTGCGAAGGTCCGGGTGTGTAGTGAAAGGTAGATATAGTAACCTGAGACTGCGGGATTCTTCATAGACCAAGTTTTGTGGTCTGTGAGAAAAAGCCCAATTGAGGCTTTTAGTCCAATAAGTCCCTACCTTTCCTTATGTCTTTTGATTTTAATGGCATTCCAAACAAGTCAATTTCAGTATTTCATAAAGATTCTATATTTATGTAATACTCAATGAATAGTCTGGTGACAGAGTATTTAAACAATGATAAAGGAGTATACTATTTATGCAGCACCTGGATATATTTAAATTAATTCACTAGTCGAGAAGACTATTTACATTATGGTTTTCTATATACAGGTGATACTTGAAAAATTAGAATATCGTGCAAACGTTCATTTATTTCAGTAATGCAATGTAAAAGGGGAAACTAATATATGAGAGAGATGCCTTACATGGAAAGCAAGATAGTTCAAGCCGTGATTTGTCATAAGTGCGAGGATTATGGCTTACAGCTCATGAAAACCCCAAATCCACAATCTCAGTAAATTAGAATATTACATGCAATCAATAAAACAATGAGTGTACATAGAACAATATCGGACCTCTGAAAAGTATAAGCATGCATATGGACTCAGTACTTGGTTTGGGCCCCTTTTGCAGCAATTACTGCCTCAATGCGGCGTGGCATGGAAGCTATCAGCCTGTGGCACTGCTGAGGTGTTATGGAAGACCAGGATGCTTCAATAGCGGCCTTCAGCTCTTCTGCATTGTTCGGTCTCATGTCTCTAATCTTATTCTTGGAAATGCCCCATAGATTCTCATTGGGTTCAGGTCAGGCGAGTTTGCTGGCTAATCAAGCACAGTAATCCCATGGTCACTTGGTGCTTTTGGCACTGTGAAAATGAAGTCAGCATCCCCATAAAGCTAGTCTGTGGAAGGAAGCATGAAGTGCTCCAAAATCTCCTGGTAGACGGCTGCGTTGACTCGGGACCTAATGAAGCACAGTGGACCAACACCAGCAGATTACATGGCTCCCCAAATCAACACAGACTGGAAACTTCACACTGGACTTCAAGCATCTTGCAGTGTGTGCCTCTCCATTCTTCCTCCAGACTCTGGGTCCTTGGTTTACAAATGAGATGCAAAAGTTGCTCTCATGTGAAAAACGTACTTTGGGCCACTGAGCAACAGACCAGGTCTGGTTTTCTTCAGCCCAGGTACGACGCTTCTGATGTTTGTTGTTCAGGAGCGGCTTGACAAGAGAAATAAGATATCTGAAGCCCATGTCCAGGATCAGTCTGTGTGGGGTGGCTCTTGATGCACTGACTCCAGCCTCAGTCCACTCCTTGTGAAAGTCCCCAACACTTTTTTTTTTTTTTTTTTTTGAATGGCCTTTTCCTGACAATCCTCTCCAGGCTGCGGTCATCCCTGCTGCTTGTGCACCTTTTTCTTCCACACTTTTCCCTTCCACATAACTTTCTATTAATGTGCTTTGATACAGCACTTTGGGAACATCCAACTTCCTTCGCAATTACCGTTTTGAGGCTTTCCCTTCTTATGGAGTGTGTCAATGATGGGTTTTCTGCACAACTGTCAGGTCAGCAGTCTTCCCCATGATTGTGATTCCTACTAAACCAGACTGAAAGACCATTTAAAGGCTCAGAAACCCTTTGCAGGTGTTATGGCTTACTTAGCTGATTAGAGTGGGACACTGTGAGCCTAGAATATTGCACATTCTCACAATATTCTAATTTTCTGAGATTGTGGATTTGGGGTTTTCATGAGCTGTAAGCCATAATCATCACACTTATGACAAATCACAGCTTGAACTATCTTGCTTTGCATATAATGCGTCTATCTCCTATACAGTGGGACCTCGGTTTACAAATTTAATGCGTTCTCCGGGACGTTTCGTATTGCGAAAAATTCGTAAACCGAAACACGGTTTCCCATAGGAATGCATTGAAAACCAATTAATGCGTTCCGGAGGTGAGAAAAAAAGTCAAAGTATTTTATCTGTTCAAAACTCTTTATAAAGTGCACTTTAAAGGCATAAATACTGTACAGGGACATGATTAATCAAGCAATAACATTTCAAACATCCAACTTTATGTTTTAAAACATCACACATCAACTTTTAAAACATGGCAGACTGTTGGTAACATGGTACAGTACACTTTAACTGTACATAAATCACACGTCAACAGGGAAAACATGGAAAATAGCAAAACAATTTCAACACTGTTTGGAAGATGAGGAGGACGAGGGCAATTGGGCGGCACTAACACAAGCAGGTTCTTCTTCATGTCTAGGCTGTTTTTGTAGGAACCTTTCCATTGTCTGGCGCCTTTTAAGCATCCCTCGGAAAGGAGACATGTCTGTGTCAAAACTGCTCACAAGTCTGTGGGCTAGAGCCTTATCTGGGTGGTGCTGCTGTACAAAAGTCTGTAGGTTTACCCACATTTGGCATGCCTCCTTGCGTTCCGTGGAAGAGAGCTGTTCCTCACTCATTTCCTCCTCCTCCTCAAATGCGATCTGCTCCTCCATCGACTCCTGCAATTCCACCAGCTCCTCGGTGGTTAGGTCACGGTTGTGTTCCTCCACCAGCTCGTAGACATCCTCCTCAGTCACCTCCAGGCCCATGGTCCTCCCCAAGGAAACTATTTCCTCCAACACTGTTGATTCTGGTGCAGGTGCAGAAGCACTGGAGCCAGGTTTTACAACACAGTCTGGCCAAAGGTTGCGCCAAGCAGAATTTAGGTTTGTCTGGCTGACCCCGGCCCAGGCAATGGTGATAATCTGCAGACCGCTCACAATGTCAAAATGCTCTCTCCAAAATTCATGGAGGGTGAGGCTTGAGCGATCTGTCATCTCAAAGCATCGCCGGAAAAGCTCCCTTGTGTAGAGTTTTTTTAAAATTGGAGATGACCTGCGGGTCCACTGGCTGGAGTAGTGGGGTGGTGTTAGGCGGAAGGAACATGACCTTGATGAAATTAAAGTCCTCCAGCAAGTCTTCCTCGAGGCCTGGAGGATGGGCAGGAGCATTGTCCATGAGCTGCATGGCCTTGAGTGGCAGGTTATTGTCCACAAGGTACCACAATGAGGTCTCCTCTTCTGTGATGAAGGTACGCTTTGGCATCCTCTTCCAGAAGAGTCCAGTCTCGTCGCAGTTGAAGACCTGCTGAGGAAGGTAGCCCTCTGAAACTATGACCTCCAGGAACTCCGTAGCAAATTCTTCAGCTGCAGCAACATCGGAACTTGCAGCCTCTCCATGCCTGACCACACTGTGGATGCCAGATCTGTTCTTGAACCTTTCGAACCACCCCCTGCTGGCCTTGAAGCCTTCTGCATCTGCTGACGTTCCTGGCTGTTGTTTGAGGAGGTCAGCGTGCAAGGCCTTGGCTTTTTCGCAGATGATCGCCTTGGTCACTGAGTCCCCTGCACGCTGCTTCTGTTCAATCCAGAGCAGGAACAACTTCTCGACCTCCTCCAAAACAGGTGGCCGTTGCTTGGAGACCCTGGTGACTCCCTTGGCTGCATCTCTCCCAGTAATCTTCTCTTTCATGTTTAGGATTGTACCGATTGTGGATGCACTCCTTCCATACTCTTTGGCATGGTCAGTCAATCGCATTCCTCCTTCATGCTTCCTGATGATTTCCTTCTTGTCCTCAAGCAGAATCATCTCCATCTTCCTCTTCCCAGCTTCCGCTGCTTTCTTGGTATGCAAAAAAAAAAAAAAAATGCTTTACACCCACATGAGCTGGCATGGAAAACAACCCCACAATGCAAAACACACAGTAAAAGGCATGCACAGCACATGAGCTGTAACGGGCATGCACAGCACATGAGCTGTAACGGGCATGCACAGCACATGAGCTGTAACGGGCATGCACAGCACATGAGCTGTAACGGGCAAGCACAGCACATGAGCTGTAACGGGCATGCACAGCACATGAGCTGTAACGGGCATGCACAGCACATGAGCTGTAACGGGCATGCACAGCACACGAGCTGTAACGGGCAAGCACAGCACATGAGCTGTAACGGGCAAGCACAGCACATGAGCTGTAACGGGCATGCACAGCACATGAGCTGTAACGGGCATGCACAGCACATGAGCTGTAACGGGCATGCACAGCACATGAGCTGTAACGGGCATGCACAGCACATGAGCTGTAACGGGCATGCACAGCACATGAGCTGTAACGGGCAAGCACAGCACATGAGCTGTAACGGGCATGCACAGCACATGAGCTGGCATGAAAATCACCCCCAGAATGCAGAACACACAGTAAAAGGCATGCAAACAACCAAGCTCAGCTCCCTACCTTTCCACTTCTTGAGGTGCACCAAAAAGGCTCCAAAACCTGCTGCAAATGGCTCCAAAAGGCTCCACAACTTGCTGCAAATGGCTCCAAAAGGCTCAACAACTTTCTGCAAATGGCTCCAAAACCTCTCCAACACCTCCACACTACACACTCACGTGCTACCCACACTTCAGTATGCAGGGGGCGGAGCTATAAACCGGGACACTTGTTTCGTATTGCGAAAAAAAATCGTAAACCGAGGCATTTTTTTTACGAATTTTCATTCGTAAACCAAATTTTTCGTTTACCGAGGCGTTCGTTAACCGAGGTTCTACTGTATTAGTTTCCCCTTTTAAGTTGCATTACTGAAATAAATGAACTTTTGCACGATATTCTCATTTTATTTTTTTTGTATCACCTGTAAATACTCATTCTTGTTGGTTGATCTAATCTTAATATTTACAGCCAGATGGTTTCATTTATAGAATACTAATATTTCACCTGGCCTTTCATATCTTTGTTGCATTTTGCACAAATGCCTACCTTACCAGTAGACAGAGGAACTTCATTGAAACATTCCAAACTGGGTCTTTTTTTTTTTACTGCCTGCTGTCATTATAGATGTTTTCCCTAAAAGAGGGGATAAAAAAAAAAATCTAAATATACGTAGCTCCACACAGTAATCTCACCTTCACAAGTATTCTCTGATGACTTGCAATTTACTGAAAGATTCACCTTATTGATCACCATCCAATTTACTATGCTGTGAGTAGTACAATAAACATGAATACGATATGCATCCTCAAACTTGCCCTTTACAATTCACACACAGGTTGGCAAAACAAGAAATCACTTAATGCATAGTACTTGTATACATTCAAACATAGGCCTATTTAATATTTTTAGATAAATATATATATCTTTGAAAGATTTGTTTTTCAGAATATTAAATAATTTTAAAAGGTTATCCAAAAGTATTAAAGGAACACTATAGGCACCTAGACCTCTTTATCTCCTTATAGTAATCTGGGTGCAGTGTCCCTGTTCCTTTAACTAGGCGATCAACCGATTATTGGTTTTGCCGATATTCGGTATTTTCGTCAATATCGGTATCGGCCAATAGAGATACCGATATTGCCGATAATACCTCCCAGGACCGCCAGGCTCATTACAAGCCCGGCGGTCCTGGGGGGGGGGGGGGGGGGCACGCTGGCCACGAGACTTACACTGGGGAGCTGGAGGAGCTGCAGGGAGGTGAGTAAACGCTTGCTACCCGCCCCCCCAGGACCGCCGGGCTTGTAATGAGCCTGGCGGTCGTGTGTGTGTGTGTGTGTGTGTGTGTGTGTGTGTGTGTGTGTGTGTGTGTTCCCTCAAATTACCAGAAAAACCGAGGATTACATATAGGGGTATACCGAGTATAAAGAGCAATTTGGTTCACAACCACATTCCCCCCAAGATACTAATGAAACAATACTTTAACGAAGCAACTGGATTCTACGGTTGCGGCTCCTGTACGGCATGCAAAAACACAAATAGCAAAAAACGTGTTATAAGAGACTTTCAACACCCCAGAGATAGCATAAGAAAGTTTAAAATCAAGGAGTTGATCACATGCCATTCTACTAAAATTGTATATATGATTAAATGTCCTTGTGGTTTAGTGTATGTTGGCAGAACCACAAGAGCACTAAACATTAGAATACAGGAGCATGTGCGAAATGTGAAAAAAGGCTTTGACAAACATAGTGTGTCCCTTCATTTTAGGGACCATCATAACTGTGATCCTAGCTGTATAGAGTTTTTAGGCATACAAAAAATTAACACCAATTGGAGGGGTGGAGATCCAATTAAGACTATAGGAAGAGCAGAAATGAAATGGATCTTCAATTTGGATACCATGCAACCGTATGGATTGAATGACTACTTCGAGCTATGTCATTTTTAATAATTGTATATTTTGTAATTTATAGTGTTTTTAGTCTTATATGTGCAGCCTATACACTGCACACATTTTTATACTTATAATAGATGGGTTAGTAGATAATTACCCCCATTATAATATTTTATTTGCAGTTAGATATTTTTTATATATACATTGGCACGAGGTCGTCTGTCAATACTGTTATGGTACTTTTTGAAAGTAAACCAAAATGTTCAAATGTCTATCTGTTCCTGTCCAAATCAATAAAATTAAATTGCGTATATACGCTGAAGTAATTAAGTCTGACACACGAGGTTCAGGTTAAAATAACTTCGAGAAAGTTTATTGGCAAGTGAAGAAAAAGCGGGCGCGCAGGCCCTTTTAAGAGGCATTTTGCGTCATCATTGATTATTAGAATATCAGCAAATAAACATCATCAATTGGATTAATTGTTAAGTGACGGGGTTAGTGTCTTACCTATTGGTTCGTAAAATTAAGAGGTTAGTCCCGTGCCCACCCATCAGAGGTGGGATTATTCTGGACACGGGTGGGGGACAAGGGGGTCCTAAGCGTCATTTTACACGGTCAATGATATCAGGCTTTATGTCCAGGTGCAAGCTCTCTTATGAATAGAACATTTCATTACTACTGTGTTCTGTGGCCTTCAAACTGTACTATCTTACAAGCTCTAAGGAGTAGCCAGCAAGTCTTAAGGAGTAGCCAGCACCTCCTGGTACTTGTCCTTGAAGGAAACACAGTCTTTGTCTACTGTACTAATTGGGTTGAGAAGTTCAGTCACGTAATGTAGTTTTAAAATGAACAGGTTAAGTCATGAGGACAAAATGGAGGACTGAAGAAGTCAGGTTAGGAGGACAAAATGGAGGATTGTCACAATATAAGGTTAAAATGGAGTTAGTACAATAATTCAATACAAGTACAATAATGATTTTTAATAATTCCACATCAGTCCCCCCTATGAAATGTTAGATTCTAAGAGATAAAACTTTATTAGGTTAGTATCAGAAGACGTGTTAACCCAAAGGCACAGAAACCCCGCGGCCGCTAGCTAGGTGTTAATGCAAAGTGCAAGTCTGTCCCTAGAGCTGACCCTAATAATAGGCTAACTCATCCATCAGTATGGCTCTCGAACACTTCACACCCATGGGTGTCCCATGGCAGCTAACCCACCACTTCTCCGCACGGGGCCTTTACCATTCACTGACAGATGCTGTCCCTGAGCTAGTCCCTTCCTAGAATTCCTGCACTTTATCAACAAAAGGGAATGTTTGCAGCGGCAGACAGGGTGAGTTGATGTCTTGGAATTCTTGGTCATCAACTTCGAGGTGGGTCAAAGTGGGTGCTGCTTGGTCAACAGTCTTCATGAGGGATTTTCTCAGACATGGGAGGACACAACAAAAGAGAAGAGCAAAAATAAAAAGAAAAATTAGTATAGCCATACCAATCTGCATTAAAGCCTTTTGCCATCCTGTCATCCAACCAAACCATCTTTCCCAGGGATCTTTTATCCCAGAATTCCTTTTTAACTCTTCAGACAAGTCATTTAATTTTTCTATGGCTAGTGTGACTTTACCATTAGGGCCTGTGTTTTCTGGGATGTAGGTACAACATGTCATGGTGTCGGGCAAAATTTTACAAACCCCTCCTTTTTCGGCTAAGATCATATCTAGGGCCATTCTATTCTGGAAAGTCATTTGGGATGTGGCCTGCAACTGTTCGGCCAACCCCTGGAGGGCGTCTCTGGTGTAATTAACAAAACGCTGTTGGTTATAATAAATGTAATTTATCCAA
Organism: Pelobates fuscus; assembly: GCF_036172605.1. NCBI lineage: Eukaryota > Metazoa > Chordata > Amphibia > Anura > Pelobatidae > Pelobates > Pelobates fuscus. The sequence goes on from NC_086321.1 coordinate 133,298,499, forward strand.
TTTAAATTCTTGTTTGCGGTAACTATGGTAAAAATCGATTCAAATCCTGCGGCAACTTCATCCCTTGCTTTAAACTCATTGGGTACCCCCCTGGGCACTCCAATGGCATCGATATACACATGAGGATCAAAACTTCCTTTCACTGGGGCGTCACGTTTAACCTTAGTGTGGCTGGACTCATGGGTGTTGAGGTGTGTGTCAGAAATAATATGTATAGGCATAATGGCCTTAGTCAAAGTGCACTCTCCCCACCATTCTGTGTCCATTCTGGATCTTAGCTGTAAATCCCCACACAACCAATAAATGTCTCCTAGTGACCTAGTGTGATGTTGCAGCAAGCGTACAGGGACAGTTCTGTATGTAGCACAATAACCTTTGGAAAAGTTACCTACAAATTTACCAATACCATCGTACATGGCATAGCAAGTGTAATTACCTTTATATACGGTAATACCATCAGGGGGTTTGACGTCTTTGGCTAGAAGAGGATACTCCTTTGTCCATGCAATACATATGGACCTGTTAAAATTATAGTGATAGGCAAAAAGGCTTAAAACACATTCTTCTATATCTACGGGTAGGATTAAAGGTACGGTACCCAAGTGAGGCCGGGCACCTCCACACACATAACATGCGGTTCTATTGTGCTTATTAGCATTATATTTCATCCATTCTAACCATAAATTTACATCATTAAAACCTGTTTCAGCGGCCATGGTATCTTCAAAAGTGGGGTTAGCAATGGCCATCATGTCCTGAAAGGTCTGGATATGGGGTTTTAATGGGTTAGGGACCATATGGGTGGCCCCTTGCCACTCAGAAGAGTTGCACATATCTTTGAGGTAGAAATGCCCTAATTTCTGGTAGGAACCCCTTTTCCAGTACATTCCCATCACATACTGGTCTGCATCTGTTGGGCTTGGGTGCTCAATGTTAAGGATTAATTTCATTGGTGTGCTCCCCCCAGGCTTTCTTAAAGTCATTCTCTGGAGAAGCGATCTACCACGATCATCTACTTTAGCTACGGCACTTTTTGGTTTGTAACCCCAGGCAGGCCCGGCATTCCACCCCGCCGCCCCCCAATGGTCACAATTGTGCCCCCATTGCTTGTCAACTACACAAACATATGGGTCTTTCGAATGAGGGATATCTCTATAGATGCTCTGGATTTGTGGTGTGGGAAATGGGCATTCTACAATATCACAGTAGTCAAAGGTATAAGTAGCCACCTGGGTGCATGATGAATTATACCAGAAGGTGTACCCACTAATGTCTTTGGTAATGGCTACTTGCTGGGCCTTCATAAGGCTAATTAAGGAGAAGATGTACCAGAGATACATGTTTGTGCGATATTCGCCTCCTCTGGGGCAGGAGATTTCTTGCAGTGGGAAGCGTGGATCCAATTTGGCCTACCGGCCAATTTGACGGAGGTTGCGGTAATCAGGAGAACTTGGAATGGACCGTCAAATCTCGGTTCTAGGGTATTTCTCCGCACAAACTTCTTAACCAGGACCCAATCTCCGGGGAGTAGGTTATGGGAACCTGTATCCAATTCGGGATCTGGAATTGAAGAGAAAACTTGGGCATGTATTTTGTTTAGGACATTTGCAAGTTCAGTTACATAGTCTACTAAAACATCTGATTGGAGTTGCAACTGCTGCGGATAATAACAACCTAGTCTGGGTGCTGTCCCAAATAGAACCTCATATGGGGACAGTGAATGCTTCCCTCTAGGTGTGTGCCTAACACTAAATAGAGCTATTGGTAGGCTTTCTGGCCAGGGCATCTTTGTTTCTTGTGACATTTTTAACATTCTGGTTTTTAGAGTGCCATTCATGCGCTCCACTTTACCACTACTTTGTGGGTGGTAAGGGGTATGGAAGGCTAGAGTCACCCCTAGAGCAGTCCAAATTTCTTTAGTCACAGTTGCTGTAAAGGCTGGGCCTTGATCACTCTCAATGACTTCTGGGAGTCCGAATCTGCATACAATATCTGTAATTAGGCGCTTTGCGGTTGTCTTTGCAGTGATATTGGCCACTGGGTAGGCTTCTGGCCAGCCTGAGAACATGTCCACTATTACTAGTGCATATTCATGGGGCCCACTCTTGGGCATTTGGATGTGGTCAATTTGAATTCGTTGGAAGGGGTACATGGGCTTTGCCAGGTTCTTTGCAGGCACCTTGACTGGTCTTCCCGGATTGCATTTTGCACAAATAACACAGGCTTTGCAGAAGTTGCTTATCAATGTTGTGATTCCGGGTGCTTCATAATACTTCTGTATGAGGGCGGCCATCAGTTCTTTTGACAGGTGTGCAGGCCCATGTGCCCATTGGACCACTGCTGGGTATAAATTTCTGGGAAGACAAAATTTGAAGTTGTTGTAATATATTCCGTCCTTTTGGACAGCTCCTTTCTTTTTCCATTTCTGGATTTCCTCAGGAGTGACTGCAGCTTGTTGTTCTTGTAAAATTCGCAAATCAGTAGGAAGAGTTTGCAAAGCAAAAATAGGGACTTCTTCTTCTTCTTCTTCTTGTCCGGACACTTCTTCATCCACTTCCTGCAGATCCCTGGCCGCTAACTTAGCAGCTTGATCAGCCAAATGGTTGCCCCTTGCTTCATCTGTATCCAATTTCCCGTGGGCCTTAATTTTCAAAACGGCCACTTCTTTGGGGAGTAGGAGGGCATCCATTAGCTCCTTGATTGCAGTGCTGTGTTTGACTGGTGTACCGGCGGTGGTAAGAAATCCTCTAGTCTTCCAAATTAGGCCGAAGTCATGTGCCACACCCAGAGCATATCTTGAATCTGTATAGATGTTGGCACGTTTTCCTTCGGAAATTTTGCATGCTGAAGTCAGAGCCTGTAATTCAGCTTCTTGCGCAGACATTGCTGGCGGTAAGGATGATGATTTGATAACTTCGTCTGTTGTGGTTACGGCATATCCTGTGTGATATGTTCCTCCTTCATCGGCATATCTCGATCCGTCCACAAACAGGGTAAAATCCGGATCTGGTAATGGGTTCTCATGCACAGTTGGTAAATGCACTGTTTCCATTTTCATCTGTTCAAAACAGTCATGAGGGGTTTCTGGGTCATAATCATTCTTTATGACCAGATCTTGAAATTCCTTTTCCAGGAAATGGCGTGGCCATGCTTCTAGAAGGTCAGTTGTTGGGTATTTGACAATACCATTTTCCTGTAGCTGTTCTTCATTCATGGTGGCCCATAGTTTTGCCATGGGCCCAAGATCATTCCATGACCTTGTCTTCAACTTGGTAACAGGAATATGTGGGATAGCAGTATCCCAATGACGGTAAAGGTAGTTAAGTTGTTGAGGTAGCTGGATCAAGACCATGCTATTGCCTTCAGAGTCACAATAGAAGTCTTGTGCAGTAAGCTTTACATCGGTCCGGTGGTAAAGCTCATCTTCATAGCAAGGTTCAGGAGTAATGTTCGGTTTGTACCACGTGGTGCAGAAGGCGTGATCTGGGCCTTCACAGAGAGGTTTTTCGCCTTCATAAAATGTCAAATGTGGATGCATGACTTTCTTGATACATCCACAGAGCAGGTGAATGTAGGTTTCATCCGTGATAAATCCATAATAGATACCCCCCTCAGGGAGTGGAAGAAGAGTGGACGGATTAAGCACTTGACATCTTTGGATGGAAATGTTGTCAGGCAAAAGAAGATGACACTGTAAGCGCAGATGTCTGGCTGGAGACACGTGCTTGAGCTGGACTTGGTTGATGATGGCAGAAATGTCATGAGGGGCCAAAACAACCAGAGGGTGGCCAAGGACCAGGTCTGAGGTTCTTTCTATGAGTTCTCTCGCAGCAAAAACAGCCCTGAGACAGGAAGGAGTCCCTCTGGCCACAATGTCCAGTTGACATCAGAAATATCCAATAGGCCTCTGGCGGCCTCTTGAGTCATTAGTTTGGGTGAGGACTCCTGTTGCATGGCCTTGTCTTTCAGAGACGAATAATTTGAAAGGTTTGGAGTAGTCAGGTAGGCCCAAGGCAGGAGCTGAAGCAATGGCACGTTTTAAAGCATCGAAATTGTCCAGGGCTTCATTGGTCAGACAAAACGGGTCAGACTTAAGAGCGTCATAGAGAGGTTGCATAAGCAGAGAGGCTTCTGGGATCCATGCTCTGCAGTAGGAAATGAGGCCTAGGAAGGCATGAAGAGACTTTGAAGTCCTTGGAGGTGGAATGTCCAGAACAGCTCTTACCCGGTCCCGAGTAAGATGTCTGGTACCTTGAGATAGGCAATGTCCAAGGAAGATCACTGAAGATTGACAGAATTGTAGCTTGATGAGTGAAGCTTTGCATCCCTGTTCTGCCAAATAGGAAAGAAGACTGATTGAACACCTTTCAGTAGTGGGAATATCATCTCCACACAGCAGTAGATCATCCACATACTGAAGCAGGACAACTTCTGGGTGCTCAGCTTGCCATGGGTCAAGGATGGTGCCCATGGCCTTAGCAAATTGACTTGGAGAATTTTGTGCCCCTTGGGGCATGACAGTCCAGGTATACTGTTGCATTTCATGAGTGAAAGCAAACAGGTATTGACAGGATGGGTCCAGTGGGACACTGAAAAAGGCATTGGCCAGGTCAATAACTGTGAAGAATTTTGCAGATGGTGGGACTCCAGAGAGCAGAGTATGAGGATTTGGTACAAGAGGGGTGTCCAGGACGGTAGCTTCATTAACAGCACGGAGATCCTGAACCATCCTGTACTTCTCTGGCTCACCCTTTGGAGTTTTCTTTTTCACAGGAAATAACGGGGTGTTGCATTCAGATTTACATTTGACAAGGGCACCCTTCCCCAAGAGTGCCTTGATGTGGACAGAAATTGCAGCGGACTGTGCTGGTTTTAATGGATATTGTGGTTTTCTTGGTAACTTAGCTCCTGAAATAAGCTTTACCACCACAGGGGGAACATTTAGGTGACCTATGTCCTCTGGGCCGGAGGACCATAACTTAGCGGGCACCTGTGTTTTTAATTCCTCTGGGAAATTGGACCTTAATTCTGCTGCCTCCTCACGGGGCTTTTCTAAATGCAGCAACAGAGGCAAAGAGCATAGGGCTGAAGTGTCTGATACAGACAGAGGTGTAAACATTTCTACCTGCCCATCCGGGGTAAAGGTGATGGATGCTTGCAGGCGTGAGAGAACATCAGCACCTAACAGGTTAATGGGGCATGTGGAGGATACTACAAAGCGAGCAAGCAGGCTAGAGCCAACTCGTAGTGGAGTTGTTAAAGGGCTACGTCTTGGCTGGCCATCCACTCCAACACAAGAGACATCAATACTGGACAGGAAGGATGGGTCTGGCAGGTCTTGTTCTCGTAGAACACTACGGGCTGCACCTGTGTCAACTAGAAATGTAGTAGGATGGTCTTCAATGGGCAAAGTCACTGTGGCAAGTGGCCCTCCCTTATCCCCTGTAGACGCTGCCATTACAGGAGTTACAGACACAGGCTTGCCAGTTTCCTAATCATCTGGTTCTTCAATAATTGGAATCTTTTTCTCGGTCTTGGGGCCTGGGGCAGGCTTAGAGAACTTTCTGGGTGCCCCAGGTTCCTTTTTAGGTTCCGGACAATCACTTCTGTAGTGTCCCTGAGCCCCACAATTAAAACAAGTTACATCCTCTAACTTGACACCCTTGGTGCCAGAGGTGATGGGGGTAGCGCGGGCCACCATGAGTGGAGCTGGATTGGGTCTTCTTGGGGTCTGAACAGATTCCAGACCTCTAGCAACTAAAAGCAGGGTATCCAAGGGAACAACCTTGTATTCAGGACGTGCAGCAATGATTCCCTTGCGTATAGAGTCTTTAACACCTTGGACAAACGCACCTGACAGCATTTGTGAATGAATCTTATCTGTAAGATCAAACCCCAAATCTGTGAACATTTGATACAGTCTTGCATGAAACCTTTCCACTGATTCTCCTTTATCTTGAATAACATCAGTAAGGCCAGCAGCCTGATCCGCAAGTTTGTCCTTAGCCCATTCTCTTAATTGGGTGCAAAAAGTTACTCCAGAGGGGTAATCAACATCACTGCTGAGCAGATCTGTACTGAGGTGTCGGGCCATACTTGGCCAATATGCATCCCCTGCTTTAATAGCACAAATGCTCAGCAAATCACGCCATGCGGCGGAATAAGTCTTTTGAATTTGAACTATCCCTCGGTAGAAGGGCATAGGCTGTTTTTCTGGGTCAGGGAGCGATTTCATTAGAGCACTAGCTTGAGTGGGATTGAAAGCAACATATTTAGGAGGGGCCTGTTCTCCCCGACCCTTGTGGCCAAAGGGGTCATCGATAGAACGATGAGTTGGGGCTCCCGCGGCAAGCTCCGATGAGACATGGGACACCCTGTCCATCTCGTCATCATCGAATTCTATGATGTTGGCTCTTTTGCGCGGTGCAGGGCCCGCATGAGGTGAAAGGATCGGTGGTTGGGAACGGGCCCCAGATGCAGGGGTGGCTAGCGAGTCATAACCTGGGGATAGGTAGTCGCCGGGAATTACCGGCATCAGGGCCGAACTGGGGGCCGCCATATTGGTGGCCGGAAAAGGTACTACATTAGGGTTAAGGGAAGGAGTGGCGGCCATGTTAGATGTGGGCACACCCGGAGTAACCTGTGCCGGACTGGGCATGACCGGAACCTGGGGAGTGGCTTGGGGAAGGGGTAGTGGATATCCGGGATAGGGCAGGGCCATGGGATATGGGAAGGGGTAGGGCCAGGCTGGGGAAGGAAAGGAGGTGGGGTATTGGACTGGGGCGGAGATGGGAGGGGACGGAGAGGGATTGGTAGGGGTGGGTGTAGAGGGAGGAGCCGGGGTGAGGGTGGAAGAGGTGGTTAGCTGGGCGGATGAAGAGGGGAGGGGATCATTAATGGAGAGGGAGTGTAGGGAAGGAATGGCAGATGAAATGTTAGGGGGAGGTATAGCAGGTAGCGTAGGGATGGATGAGGATGATGGGAATGTTAAAGATGGGGCAGGGGAAAAGAAAGATCCATCAGAATTCAGGACCGGGCAGACAGGGGAGGTAATGGGATGGGTATTGGGAGTGGGGAACATAGTCAGCTGGCTATCACTTGTTGCTGACTGAATCTTGGGGATAGACATTCCCTGGGCGCCGGTTTTGGGCGCTGGCTGAGGGTAGACCCCAGCAACACAATTATTATGATACACAAACAATTTCACACCTTTGTGATTTATCTCTTCCTCAACCCAACCTTCTAGCTGAATAGCCTTCGCTACTCTATACCATGCTTCAGCAGTCTTTAATAAACCATTATCTGTAAGCTTGCCTTTCTTTTCTGTCAGTAACCTACGCCAACTTTCTGGTTGCAATCTTCCACATGTCGGTACAGCAATTTTACATACCTTTGCAATCTTTTCAACACCTTTAACCATTTCCTCACCCTCTCTGTCTTCGACTAAATCACATGCTAACCAGCCCTTACTGGGCTTGCTTAAATCCTGTCCCATAATCCCTTTACCCCTATACCAGCGTCCTAGATATAGGGAGAGAGAAGGAAAACTGAACAAGAACGTCTACAATGCTCGACTGCCACCCGAGAATCGTGGGATTTTCTCAGGTGCGTCTTCCCAAAACGCAGACTAGTCACTGAATCCGCCTACCCGGGGTGGTAGACACGGATTGGAGCGAGGTGAGAAGTGTGTGACCAATCACTTCTCTTTCAAGAGAAATGGGAGTGGATAGTATAATAATATAGGAAGTTTAGAAAAGATGAAAGGCAAGGAAAAAAAATCCTTAAAGACAGACACAGGAGTTCATGAGACTCCTAATAAAACAGACAAGACAACAATACAATTGAAATACAGTGCATGCATTACAGTTCAAATAAAATCAACAATAGTCCCTTTCCTTCTACATGTGCTTACTCCAAAGTCACCTTTCTCAACCTCGTAGTGTCCCCGCTCGGAGAACAACTTTCGTAAGTCTCACTACCAGCGGCCACGGAAAACAACTGACACCGGTCCGAGTTCCGTCAGCCTCTCTCTACTCTGCAGTCCACAAGAATGTGGCCACGTCTATCCTCACTCCCGTAGTGCCCCTATAAAACCCACTTTATAAGTCTCACTACCACGTGATGCGAAAAACAAGCAATACCTGCCTGAATTCCCCCAGGAAACAAAGTCCCCTGCCACAAGGCTAAGTCTCCTACCACGATTAAATAATCAGTGGACCTTCAGCTCAACTAGAGCCGAAGGGTCCGGGTCAGGACGTCCCCAACTCAACTAGAGCTGGATGGTCCGGGTCAGGACGTCCCCAACTCAACTAGAGCTGGATAGTCCGAACGCGCACAGTGAAGCTAGCTAGGCTATCAAAGTGACACAAACTTGGATCACAGGAAACTATGATTCTACACAGATCCCACAGTTCCACAAACTTCTTTTTTCTTACAGCCACAGCCACGAGGCTCCTAAAAGAAGTAAACAGGCAAAGAAGACCCCCCAGGAACACATCCACGGGTCAACCCCTCTTTTTCCTTACAACCACAGCACCGTGGTTCCTAAAAGAGGTAAAACAGGCAACAGAAGACCCCCCAGGAACACATCCACGGGTCAACCCCCCTTTATCCCAAAAGGGGTAAAATACAAACAGATAGACAGACACACTGAAGACCCAGGCAAGTCCCCTCAGGTCCACCCCCCTTTATCCCAAAAAGGGGAAAACAAGCAAGACAGAACCCCAGGCAAATCCCCTGCAGGTCCACCCCCCCTTTATCTCAAAATGGGGAAACAGGCAAACAATTCAAACACAATTCAAACACACCCAGGCAACAGATAGACTAAAATGCAGGTAAACAAGTGAGTAACGAGACACCGGGCAAGATATTACCTGTCTTTGATGTCCTCCCGGGAAGCAGTCACAGACACGTGGACGGGTCAATCAAAGGGGCCGGAACGTACCGGTGGCTCTGCAGAAGTCTCTACCGTGTATCTGGAGGTGATCAATCTCCCTTCCTTCCCCCTGGATTCCTCCGTCCACCCTTGTCTTCCTTAGGACGGCTCACCGGCCGGACATAGCCCGATGCCCCACGTTGGGCGCCAAGTTGTTATGGTACTTTTTGAAAGTAAACCAAAATGTTCAAATGTCTATCTGTTCCTGTCCAAATCAATAAAATTAAATTGCGTATATACGCTGAAGTAATTAAGTCTGACACACGAGGTTCAGGTTAAAATAACTTCGAGAAAGTTTATTGGCAAGTGAAGAAAAAGCGGGCGCGCAGGCCCTTTTAAGAGGCATTTTGCGTCATCATTGATTATTAGAATATCAGCAAATAAACATCATCAATTGGATTAATTGTTAAGTGACGGGGTTAGTGTCTTACCTATTGGTTCGTAAAATTAAGAGGTTAGTCCCGTGCCCACCCATCAGAGGTGGGATTATTCTGGACACGGGTGGGGGACAAGGGGGTCCTAAGCGTCATTTTACACGGTCAATGATATCAGGCTTTATGTCCAGGTGCAAGGTCTCTTATGAATAGAACATTTCATTACTACTGTGTTCTGTGGCCTTCAAACTGTACTATCTTACAAGCTCTAAGGAGTAGCCAGCAAGTCTTAAGGAGTAGCCAGCACCTCCTGGTACTTGTCCTTGAAGGAAACACAGTCTTTGTCTACTGTACTAATTGGGTTGAGAAGTTCAGTCACGTAATGTAGTTTTAAAATGAACAGGTTAAGTCATGAGGACAAAATGGAGGACTGAAGAAGTCAGGTTAGGAGGACAAAATGGAGGATTGTCACAATATAAGGTTAAAATGGAGTTAGTACAATAATTCAATACAAGTACAATAATGATTTTTAATAATTCCACATCAATACCACTATATCCATATACTGTTAGTATTGTCTATAGAGGTACCTGATATTAGATTTCAGACATTACATTTTTTTTTTTTTATGAATTAACATTATTTTTTTATGAATTAACATTATTGTAATTTTTATTATTGTTTCTTATTCCTCATTTAATACTCATGAATGAGCTACTCCGCACATATTTATACTGTTAAGAAAATGGACTCTGCCAGAAACAAAGATGGCTACCACCTATACGAAGAAACCGGACTTTCAGTTATAGTATTCAAGACCAGCCAATGAAGAGACCGCGATTGCGATCAACGAGAATTTCCACTTCCGGGTCCAGAAGAACGGAGGATCAGCGTCCCATGTGTGCTGTCATCCGCACGGCGTATGGTGCGTGATGTCATCACAAGGGGGACCGATCACGCACTATTAAACACCACCTGATAGGCGGGGTAATAATAACCTGTGATTGGCTAGACCATTTACCCGACCCACCAATAATGTGAATGTGGGAGTTATTTAAACTATGTGTAGCAGAGAATGAATTACCAATTGATAAAGCTGAATTGAATCAGTGAAACGCGTTTTGGACGGGTTCCAGACACCAGCATCTTTTGTATGTATTTTTATTTTTTATTGAATAAATGTTTCAATTTGATTGCAAGCTGGTTTGAAGGAACTCCACTTTCTGCTACCAAGGGCTAATATCACCCTGAATTGATATTTTTGTGCATACGCTGAGAGCCAGGTTATAGGCTCTTTAGAAGGTGAGCAATTACCTGTACTAGTATTATATATATTGAATACACTGAAGGTCTCTACACCAGGGTCAGCTTTGCTTCCCTGTTTCTTCCGTTTTTGTCCCCTTTCTGAGGTTGTGACTTACGCAAGATAGGTGTGTGTCACCTTAAAGTACACGTCTGCATACAAGATCAGAGCCGATCATCCATAGGCTCTGAATCACGTGAGTGCGCCCTTGCTAAACATTTATATAGTACATTTGCTGTACAGTGCTACACTATATTTGTATTTCATATATTCTCTAGGACTTCACTACTGCTGTATACTCCTCTTTAACCCCGAGGGGTAAGTGTATGATTTAAGCGCTCCACTCTTGAGCACCATTTTACCACTGTGTGAGGGAATGGTGTTTGCTTTATTGTTTGTTACTTTATACTAGGACGAAGGGTTCCTATCTGGGTGGTAGCTGCTATTTTATTGTATCCGTTTTCATATTGTATAAGCGCCTATTTCACAGATATCCACATATTTTCTATAGAAAAACTGCATTGTTTGTTTTTTGGTGGGAACAACACACAGATCATGCTGGTGCCAGACAACCAATGGTGGCATTCTCCCTTTTCCTGTGATGTCAGCTGTGGAGGATCGGACTGCAGGGAGGACTCGACCTCGGTGCTAGAAAGAAAGTAGGTTTTAGCATTGTTTTGTGAAGTGTGGACAAGGCTTGGCAGGATTACACTAACTAAAACAAGAGTTTACTTAAAAATGCTGTCTTTTGGTTGGTGAAACCCTTGAAGGTTCAACTAAATAGACGCAAGTCTTTTTTTTTAATTTTTTTTTTTTTTTCCTTCATCCTAGATTACTTTCGGGGTTATTTACTAAACACCAGATTGTTTCCAGATGAAAAAAATAGGGTGAAAATGACCAGATTCAACCTCAGTGATGATTCTCATATTTACTAAAGGCAAATATGGTTGGAATCCCGTCTGTCTGAGCCAATCTGCAGCAATCAACGGGATGCATTCAGTGTCTGGAATAAGATTTGTTATTTTTCAAAGTGTAGGGCTTCTGATATTCACAAATGACTGAATGCATCCAGCAGGATACACATTCACAACTTATCGGTCACCTGCCCGTGGAAATTAAGCCTGTGAAATAACAGGACTGGACATATTCCCACACTCATGAGCCGTAAGATAGATCATTCCCCACCATCTCTGCAACTACCCGTGGACAGCAGATGGATGTTAATATAACATTAGGGGGGAAAGGGCCTGTGGTAGAAATCGGGGGCTTCAATTAAACAATTAGGGGGTGGATATTGCTATTCTTTTTCTGCCCTAAATAGTTCTGTCAAAAAAATAACAGAATTTTTTTTAAAATGCCATGCAATAAAATGAATCAGAACCTGGTTTTGCCAACTAAACTGACTTCCCACAGACTGAGCTCTCATAGCAGGGACTGCCCAGTTGCTAGATTTAGTCATTTAGTAGGTATGTCCCAACCTGCTTTATGGTTTTAAACCTCTCTTATAGATATATGAGCGGAGTGTTTTATTGACCCCATAGGGTTTTTATTTTATTTGTACTTTTTTAATGTGGCAGCTGATTAGCCAACACTGGCCAACCACCACATAACTAACCCTTGCACCATTGAGGGTTTTTAACGATTTGTCCACTGGCTGCTAGAACTGCCAGTGGGTAAATTGTTAATTTTTTTTTAATTTTTTTTAAATCCTGTCCCAGATTTAAACCGAATGACTACAATGGTCTGCTGAGAAAATTAAGCGTGATCAGACCCAATTGGGAGGTGTAATCTGCACCCACTACAGCTCCTATTATCCCCTGCACCCACCACAGCTCATTTTACCACTTATCTCACCTGCACCAACTACAGCCTATATTGCCCCTTATAGCCCATATCTCCCCTGCACTCACTACATCCCCATTGCCCTCTGCACCCACTACAGCCTTATATATATATTATCCTGCCGGGGCCGCATTGAAGGAGCCCACCGGGTGGCAATGGATTTCCTGGGGCCCGTTCAGCCAAGTGGTGCTTTAAGAGCATGACCGGGCCCCAAGGATGATGTCGAGCTGGGAGGAAGCCATCACTTTGTCCCAGCCAACAGAGAGCCGCGCAGGAGGAGAGGAGGGAGTCAGAGCTCTGATTCCCATCAGCATGAGGAAGCCACTGGACCCCAGCTAAGTCACACATTTTTTTTTTTTAACAGTTTGTGTGTGAGAGAGAGAGAGAGAGAGAGAGAGAGAGAGAGAGAGAGAGAGAGAGAGAGAGAGAGAGAGAGAGAGAGAGAGTGAGTCTGTATCAGTACATCTGGGTGTGTGTCTGTATGTCTACATGTATGTGTCTGGTTCTGCATGTGTATCTGTTTGAATGTGTGTGTGTGTGTGGGGGGGGGGGGAGGACACAACGAATCAGGGGGGCCCCTGGGCAATTTTTGCACCGGGGCCCCGTGGTTTCTAGTTACGTCTCTGCCTGCACCCACTACAGCCTATATTACTACTTATAGCCCTTATCTCACCTGCATTCACTACTGCCTATATTATCCCATATCTCCCCTGCACCCACTACAGCCCCTATCTCTCCTTCAATACAGCTCATTGAGAAGTATAGAAGGGAAGCCATGACTGTGTGGCCCAGTACAGAGGCATAAGGAGGAGTTACTGCTACAGAAAAATAAAATACATGCATGTAACTATGGAGTGTTTCTTGAAGATTAAGGAGTACTTCCTGTCAGGGTGTCTTAGAGTGTATCCCCATTATAGATAGAATGGACTGTAAAACACCCGGTCAGACAGAATAAGAATGCATGCACGTACGTGGTCATTCTCAAACAGAAATATCTGCTAGGTGGAGCTATAGCCTACACAGAAAGAAAAACATCCACAATACAATGTACTAGATATTCCACTAGGTGGCGCTCATGCTTAAACCTGCTACTTCTGTAAATATAATAGAGGTCCTGGTAGTGTGTTTAACTTAATACATTTTTTATAAAAGTAATTAGAAATGAATTTAAAGGGACACTTTATACAAAAAAAACACTACATTATACCGGTAATTAAGTGATTTTTGAAGCTCAAATATCCCTGTCTTGTTTCTTGGCCCCATAAAAACAGGTAGCAATTTAAAAAAAAAAAAAAAAAATTATAATATCCAATTCACTCTGTGTTGCTAACCTTACCTGCTGCTCAAAGCAGGGTAAAGCATATGCCAAACAGTGAAAAATAATGAAGGAAGCATCACAAGATGCAATTGTGCACAAACCAGTGCTACATACACTGATCATCCACAACATTAAACTACTAACAGGCAAAGTGAATAACATTGATTATATCATTACAATGGCACCTGTCCAGGGGTGGGATATATTATGGAGCAAGTGAACAGTCAGTTGTGTTGGAAGCAGGAAAAAAGGGCAAGTGAAAAGATCTTATAGCGTTTAACAAGGGCCAAATAGTGATGGTTAGACATCTCAAAAGCAGCAAGTCTTGTTGGGGTGTTCCCCATATGCAGAGGTTAATACCTACCAAAAGTAGTGCAAGGAAGGACAACTAGTGAACCGGCATCAGGGTCATGGGCACCTAGGTAGTGGCGTACATACCGGGCCAGCCTCTGGGCCAGCCTCTTCTCCTGGGGGTCCCAGGAGCCGGCCACCTCAGGGCCCCCCGAGGCTGGCCCTGGTGGCACCCGGCTGGCAGGCACGCGAGGGAGCACTCTCCCCTGAGTGCTTCCTCTTCAGCTCCCTCGCGCGCCGCACTGATACCGGAGCCGGATGATGACGTCATCTTCCGGCTCCGGTTTCAGTACGCTGCGCGCGAGGGAGTTGAAGAGGAAGCACTCAGCCAGGGAGAGTGCTCCCTCGCGCGCCCGCCAGCCTGCCCGCCGGGTGACACCACTGGACCCCAGGAAATCTCCTCAGCTCTCCCAAAGGTAAGGAGACTGGGGGGATTAAATAAAAAAAAAAAGTGTGTGTGTGTTAGTGTTAGTGTGCCAGTGAGTGTGTTACTGTGTCTGTTACTGAGTGTGTTTGTGTGCGTCTGTCTGTCAGTGAGTGTGTATGTATGTCTGTCACTGATTAATTGTCTGTCAGTAAATGTGTCTGTTAGCTAGTGTGTATGCGTCTGTTCATGAGAGTGTGTGTGTGTGTGTGTCTTAAGCACTTGCCTTTCTCCAGCGCCGGACTCCCTTGGCGCTGGGGATCTCTCCGCCCCGATCCGCATCTCAGCTCCGAATGCGCATGCGTGGCAAGAGCCACTCGCGCATTCAAACCGCCCGTAGGAAAGTATTACTCAAGACTTTCCTATGGACGTTCAGCATCTTCTCACTGTGATTTTCACTTAGTCACAAACACTGGCCAAAATTAGCGTTCAATTTAGTTTTTTGCTTTTTTCACACACAAATATGAACGCTAACTTTGGCCAATGTTTGACTACGTAGCTACTAAAAACGACTCTACATACCCCATTTGTAATACCTTGGGTTGTCTACTTTTGCAAATGGTATGCCATCATGGGGGTAATTCTCATTCCTGGGCTACCATTTGGTCTCAAGGGCAACATAACCAGTCTTACAAATTTCAATGTGTATAAACTGAAAAAATGTCATGTGCTATATTTGAATAGACCCTGAATGCTTCTTTATGAGAAACATCTGATTGCACCAGGGATTATCATTAATAATGACTGTGGGTTTACCAGACTATAGAAATTAGATTACCATGGCACCGGATTACAGGTTAATTGCAGACCTTTATAATGAATGTATTTTTAACCAGGAACCAGTAATATAAATAAAAAAAAATAAAAAATAAAAAATACTCCAAAATCAAAAATAAATATTGCTTTTATAGTTAGAATATTCCTTTAACTGTTTGGTGCCACAGAGTAAACTAAAATTATTTATTGCTGCAAAATGGCCACCTTGAAAAAGGATCATTAAATGTGCACCTGTAAAGCCCTAATTCTATGAGATAGTAAAATATATTGCTTCTTCAAATTGTGCTCCTGGTCTTATCTCCTTTATCAGTATTAATGAAGGTAGAAGTCTCATCAGAAGTGGATAGAGAGACATGATAAAACCTATGGTTATCTCTCCCCCCCCCTGTAGAAGCAGAGATAATCTGCTGAAAACAGTGAAAACCACTATAGCCATTGATAAGGCAAGGCCACTCAAGGTAAGGAATGTCTATAAAGAGATTTTACTGAGAATATGCTTACCTTTCTAATGTATCAGTCATGATATAGGATTAATTGAGGCACTCAGGAAAAAAAAAGTGATTGATAAAGATGTCAGTTATTTGATCCTTCTGTATCAGCTTTACAGTAGTTATCTAAACATATGTAGCAGTAATCAGCTTCCATTCTTCTGGAAGACACTAAGAGGGCACAGAACAAAGTCTGTAAAACCTTTAAAATAGATGAGTAATTATTTAATATTGTGCCTGATCTAGAAGAGTCTCGATTTCTTTTCCAATTATCAATTAGCAACAGATTATCTCATGACATGGGATACAATTATAACAGAGAACTCATTGCTATATGTAAAAGCCAATGGAGCATGGTAGCGTATGACTTCAGACATTGCTCTGCTTTAAAGGACCACTCTAGCATACTCGTTTTCCTGGCACTAGAGTGCCCTGAGGGTGCCCCCACCCTCAGGGATCCCCTCCCGCCCGGCTCTGGAAAGGGGAAAAGGGTTAAAACTTACCTTTTTCCAGCGCTGGGCGGGGAGCTCTCCTCCTCCTCTCCGCCTCCGTTCCTCCCCGTCGGCTGAATGCGCACGCGCGGCAAGAGCTGCGCGCGCATTCAGCCGGTCGCATAGGAAAGCATTCATAATGCTTTCCTATGGACGCTTGCGTGCTCTCACTGTGATTTTCACAGTGAGAATCACGCAAGCGCCTCTAGCGGCTGTCAGTGAGACAGCCACTAGAGGAAAAAGGGGAAGGCTTAACTAATTGATAAACATAGCAGTTTCTATGAAACTGCTATGTTTATAAAAAAATTAGTTAACCCTAGCTGGACCTGGCACCCATACCACTTCATTAAGCTGAAATGGTCTGGGTGCCTAGAGTGGTCCTTTAAGGGGATGGGAATAAGAAGCTCGCTTTGACACATGTGAGAGATTCCATTCTGAAATGAGGCAACCTTTGAATAGCCAACCATGCATAGGCAGGACTCCAACTAGTTAAACAAATTAGGCCACAGACCATTTGTCGCAAGCCATTTTTATTTTCAGCCTTCTATTCCATCATTACAAGATTTCAAGAGGGTAACAATTTCCTAAAGGTTAACATTATTTTCTCCTCTCTTGCTATTACATCTATCACCAGTACTGGGAAAATGCAACCATCTCAAACAGATCTCCATTTTGTGACTAACTAATTTTATCCCCAATGTTTAAGCATAAATATCTCAACATTCTACCTAAATTTGACAAAATGTGACTGCCAAATGCAATATGTCCTGCTTAACGTACAAAGAACATTCAAGCAAATGCCTTTCATTCTCTGATGGCCATAAATAAGACACAGGGCTCGAGTCCTGCAGGAACGCGTGGGAACGGCGTTCCTGCACTTTTCCCACAGCAGGAACGCCGTTCCCATTACTAGTCCTGCAGGACCCAGGGCTGACACAAGCGGCTGCCAGAGCAGGGGGAGCACAAATCCGAATCCCCTGCCTCTGACTGGGGACTCGGATTTTTAAACTCACCTCTCCCCCTGCAGTCAGTGGAGTCGTCCGGCCTCTCCTAATGATGTCAGTAGGAGGGGGCGTGACTTTCTCTGCTCTTCTCACAGGACCGCTGGGGAGCAGAGGAAGTCACGCCCCCTCCCCCTGACATCATCAGGAGAGGCCGGCTTACTCCACAGACTGCAGGCTGCAGGTTCCAGATCCTGTCCCACCCCTCCTGGCCCAAGGTAAGCCTCAGGGAGGGGGGAAGGCACTTTAGTTTTGTTTTTTTATCCATTTCCTCAGTCCCTGTCCCCCTATTTAAGGCCCTGTCCCCCCTCCTCAGTTCCTGCCCCCCTCCTTAGTCCCTTTCCCCAGTCCCTGTCCCCCTCCTCAGGCCTGTCCCCCTATTTAAGGCCCTGTCCCCCTTCCTCAGGCCTGTCCCTGTCCCCCTCCTCAGTCCCTGTCCCCCTATTTAAGGCCCTGTCCCCCCTCCTCAGTCCCTGTCCCCCTATTTAAGGCCCTGTCCCCCCTCCTCAGTCCCTGTCCCCCTATTTAAGGCCCTGTCCCCCCTCCTCAGTCCCTGTCCCCATATTTAAGGCCCTGTCCCCCCTCCTCATTCCCTGTCCCCCCATCTCAGTTCCTGCCCCCCTCCTCATTCCCTGTCCACCCATCTCAGTTCCTGCCCCCCTCCTCAGTCCCTGTCTCCCTCCTCAGTCCCTGTCCCCCTCCTAAGTCCCTTTCTCGAGTCCCTGTCCCCCTATTTAAGGCCCTGTCTCCCTCCTCAGTCCCTGTCTCCCTCCTCAGTCCCTGTCTCCCTCCTCAGTCCATGCCCCCCTCCTCAAGTCATGTCCCTTTACTCAGTGCCTGCACCCCTCCTCAGTCCCTGCCCCCCTCCTCAAGCCCTGTCCCCTTACTCAGTCCCTGTCTCCCTCCTCAGTCCCTTCCCCCCTCCTCAGTCCCTTCCCCCCTCCTCAAGCCCTGTCTCCCTCCTCAGTCCTTGCCCCCCTCCTCAGTCCCTGTCCCTTTCCTCAGTCTCTGTCCCCCTCCTCAAGCCCTGTCCCCTTACTCAGTCCCTGTCTCCCTCCTCAGTCCCTGTCTCCCTCCTCAGTCCCTGTCTCCCTCCTCAGTCCCTGTCTTCTTACTCAGTCCCTGTCTCCCTTCATCAGCCCCTGCGCCCCTCCTCAGCCTCTGTCTCCCTCCTCAGCCTCTGTCTCCCTCCTCAGCCTCTGTCTCCCTCCTCAGCCTCTGTCTCCCTCCTCAGCATCTGTCTCCCTCCTCAGCCTCTGTCCCCCTCCTCAGCCTCTGTCCCCCTCCTCAGCCTCTGTCCCCCTCCTCAGCCTCTGTCCCCCTCCTCAGCCCATGGCCCCCCTCCTCCTAAGCTCCTGTCCCTCTTCCTCAGCCCTGCCACCTTACTCAGCCCATGGCCCCTTCCTCAACCCATGGCCCCCCCTCCTCCTAAGCTCCTGTCCCTTTTCCACAGCACTGTCACCTTACTTAGCCCCTGTCCCCCTCCTCAGCCCCTGTCCCCCTCCTCAGCCCCTGTCCCCCTCCTCAGCCCCTGTCCACCTTACTCAGCCCCTGTCCACCTTACTCAGCCCCTGTCCACCTTACTCAGCCCAGTGCTCTTACTCAGCCCCTGCATACGAGCATCAGCCCCTGCCCCCCTCCTCAGCCCCTGTCCCCCTCTTCAGCCCCTGTCCCTCTTCCTCAGCCCCTGTCCCTCTTCCTCAGCCCCTGTCCCTCTTCATCAGCCCCTGTCCCTCTTCCTCAGCCCCTGTCCCTCTTCCTCAGCCCCTGTCCCTTTTCCTCAGCCCCTGTCCCTTTTCCTCAGCCCCTGTCCCTTTTCCTCAGCCCCTGTCCCTTTTCCTCAGCCCCTGTCCCTCTTCCTCAGCCCCTGTCCCCCTTCCTCAGCCCCTGTCCCCCTTCCTCAGCCCCTATCCCTCTTCTCAGCCCATGCCCCCCTCCTCAGGTGGTGTGAGGGGGGGGCGGGGGGAAGGGGGCGGGGAGTGGGTCTTGGGTGAGTTCCTGCACTTTTTTACCCAGGACTTGACCCCTGATAAGACATAATAATTATGCCCATGCAATTTACTTTTGCCATTTGGCTAAATACGAACCTCCCTCCTCTCTAAATCATTATCTAATTGTGACAACTTTAAGAGTAGGGTCAGATCATACTTTGTTTGGGAAAATGTAAAGAGCAATAACTTTATACATTTTGTGAACATTATAGGACTACACATATGTAACTATATACTGCACATTATGAAACCCTTCTGGTAACATTTGGCCATTAAACAGAAAGCGTTTTATTTAGCAGTCTCATATTCTCTTCTTTTTTCATTCTTGTGAATGTTCACTGTATGCTACATTGGATGACAAAGCAATTCAATAACCTTACCTGTGAATTTTCAATTTTATGTCAAGACACGGAGGCTCATATTGCTTAACCCTTTCTTTACTGTCAAACTCCATGGCAGCACTTGGCTTTCCCTTCTAGAAATAAATATTTTATAATTTGCATGCTTTCTTTTTTTTTGTCTCAGACATATTTATTTTCAAGAAATGGTTAATATTAAATAGTGCCTTTTAAAGAAGTGAAAACAAAGAAGAGTCTGTGCTATAATACAGTGACCAATGATGGGATGGTATATGCAGTCATCTAATGACCAGGTCCATAGATGGATGAATAATCCTCTTTATGGTTGGTGTCTACTTCATTATGCAAAAGTTTTTGTACTTCAGGAATGAATTTTTTTTTTTTTTTTCCTTTAACAGAAATCTGATTTTGTCCCTGAATTGGGTAAATTACATTATCGCTTTTCCTTTTTTTTGGTAATCACTTTCCCCCCCTTTTTTTGTTGTAATTCCTACACTTCTAGTGTTTGTCAATTTCAAAGCTTTTACAGGCTTCACACTCAAATAGATTAGATCAGTGGTTCCCAAACCAGTTCTCACAGCCCATCAACAGTTTATCAATATCGTCTTTGGAATAAAAAAGGGAAACCCATAAATCCTGAATTTTTAGGTGGGTCATGAGAACTGGGAACCACTGGATTAGATAATTGAATCTACTTTACATCTGGTGTCCATATGTGAATCCAATTTTTGTCATAGAGAAGCAATGTATTGGTGGATTTCGGCAATGTGACGTTCGTGCACTGTTTATCCTGTGTATTGGATAGTAAACATGCTTGTTGAATTCAGAATGGGTGGATCGGGCTGCTGTAAAGAGGCTGTCTCAGTGCTAGATTAGAGATAATCCTAATGTGGCTTTGTCACGTTAAGTTTTTTATATTGATAGATTCATTATGCAAAGCACTTCGTGACTGTGTTGGAATTTCAATGCAGTCAAAAGATATATTTAAGACAAAGGTAGGGATTATTCTGTTTTATGTAATTCCCAATCTTTAGTCACGACAGGCTGATGGTTAAAGACATCATCTTGTTTTATAGACAATAGGCCTTATTGCAATTTCCCAGGGCTGTCTTTACACTCTCTGGTTCCTTACTACCCCAATGGCTATCCCACCGATACTCTCCCACTCCTGAACACAGATACCACACTAATGGATACGTAAACAAACAATCAATCACAGAAACACAAAGATATTAATACACACTGCCAGACAAACACAAAGATATTGATTGCCAGACATTCATCCTCAGGTACTGCTGCACACAAACATACCTCATATCACATCACATCACACACACATTCCCATACACCTTGAAAGATTATCTATGGAACATTCCACGACATCCTCCATAGACCCTCTTTCTACTGACACACATGGGCGATAGTAAAGCAGTGATGATGGTTCCTGGTAGATTGTCACCAAGAGCCCAAAAAGTATGTCAGAGAGCAGATGGCGGTGGAGAAGAAGGCAACTGAAGGGATGTCCCTAACTGCCACCCCCTTGACCCCACCCATGCCACCTTTTGAAGTCTTTGCCAAAAAAAAAAAAAAAAGTGTTTTACTTAAGAAAATGGTTCATATAAATATAAACTAACACTGTGGTTGTAAAAAGTATATATATATGACATTTTGGGGAGGAGTTAATATGCATCTTACAATATGCTGTATATAAAACAGATTCACAGACACAGGTTATTCACACAATTACTAACTGTAGCAAATGCAATCAGCATGGCAACAATGAGGAAAACTAGCTGTCAGCCTGCCAGTCACACTGTAACATACTGCAATGCAGAGAGTGGTGAATCACCCTAACAGACTCACTGACTGACTGACTGTTATATATATATATATATATATATATATATATATATATATATATATATATATAAAATATTATATAGCTTTCATATCATTCAGTCACTCTCCACACCCCTCTCTGCTTCTATACCATAGGCCACGCCCACAACCAGACCTCACTCTACGATATCTATACCATAGACCACGCCCACAATCAGCACTGCTCTGTATAATGTGGATTACACCCTGTTGCTGCTCTGTATACCATAGGCCACGCCCACTTCTCCACCACGTTCTATTTGACATTTCCACGCCCATAATCCGACCTCCCTCGATACGTCCATTCAAACACGGTCCGTCAACACACCTTGTCCTCAGATTGCATAGGCGGCGGAGGGATACGCAGTTTACCACGTACCATCTACGCACAGAGCGTTTGATTGGCTGTGACGCCACTGGTTCCACATCAGCCGAGTGCTCAGCTCGTTGGACGGGAAACTGTCAGGAGAGGGAACCAATAGCGCAAGAGCCTCCCCAGCCAATCACCGTACAGCGTCAGAGGGCGCGTCTTCACTGGGAAACGTAGGGCAAGCGGTGTTGTAACAGGAAGACGGTCATTGCCCAAGTAACCGCGTAGCCACGCCCCCTGCATGGCACTTAACCCGTTCACTGCTGGCAGGCAGAGCCCAGGATAGTGTCTGTGGTTTCTGAGCCTTAGAGGAACATGCTGTATTGTATTGATTGCTTTCCATGTTGGATTATGTGCCAATACAAAGTTACACATTGACAAAATAAAGGGACAGAAATGTAATCAATGAATTACCCATTAATAAAGGCCCAGTCCTGGCTATGGTGGGGCTATCTCTTGCTCTCGCTTAAAGGGACACACTCCACTCTCGCCTCCAGTCGTGCTACTTTCCCACCTTGTTGTTTGGTTGCTGCCCCTCCTATTGTGTTTTTACACCCCACCTCCTCTAGACTGTAAGCTTGTTTGAGCAGGATCCTCATCTACCTATTGTTCCTTTAACATTTTGTAATTGTCTTATTTTTATTGTTAAATCTTTTTAATTATTGTACAGTGCTGCAGAATTTATTGGCGCTCTATAAATAATAATAAACAGGGCTTGTCCTGCAGTCTTGGGCTGGTACTTTGGGGTCCCACATCAGCAGACACCAGGGAACTGTCCCAGACCAGCATTAAATGCCCCCACACTGTGTTAAGGGCAGGAGAAGGACTGTCAGTAGTGCTCGATGCTCCTCTGCCCTGAGTTAGTCCCAGCCAAGGAGTCTTTTTTTGGGTGTCACTGGGACACCCCTTTAGGCCCGCCAACACTCTGTCTCTTGGCATAGTTCCAAATTTTGGGAAGGATGAAAACCTTTTCACCCAATGCTGTACCAGCCTAGTTGCAAAGCGCTGAGTTGGAAAGTGTGTTGATGATGGAGGAAAAAAAAAATTACAGTAAGTATGGATACATTTTTTTGATTCTCTGTCTCCACAAGTGGAATTATGCGAGCTTGAAGTCAGGGATGCATATGTGCAAAAGGTAAAAAATTATTTAGAAGACAAATAAATGGCAGAAAAACACAAGACATCTCTGCCAAAAAACGTTAATTGGATTTGAAATATATCTCCAAATGGCAAGACCACATCTTGAATATGCTGTGCAATTTTGGGCACCTGTTCTAAAGAAGGATATTATGGCATTAGAAAGAGTGCTACAAAATTAATAAAAGTCATTGAACATTTTAGCTATGAAGGCAGGTTAACAAATTTAAACCTCTTTAGTTTAGAAAAACGTCGCCTCAGAAAGGATATGATAACAGTATAAATAAGAGCAATTGAACATATCAATAACATCAAAAAGAGACTAACGTCTCACTCTGTACCAGTCCATTGTAATTCGTGCCCAGCTTATAAATTAAAAAAATCTCACCTCTGTGGGCTTAGAGAGAATTTCACCACACTGGAGAGGGGGAAATAGGGACAAGAAATTGGCCCAAAGAGAAACATTTTTGATCCATAAATTGCAAACTTTAATCCCCACAGGACTAAATGTCGATATAGATCTGGTGTGTTTCTTGCATTAATTTGGATGTTACTCAGATTTAAAAAACACCTGGAGGAAATAGTGTATAGGAAGAAAATAACTGTAACAAGTATATGTAGCTTTTTTCAACCAAATGTTCTGGAATTTTTTTATTTTATTTTAAGTGAACTAGTCAAATTAGTTTTGCCTCAATACAGTAAATATAAAAAGAAAAAGCAAGTGAGAGGTATCTAAGTACACCCTTACAGCTTCCATAGGAATTAAGAGAATAACTAGCAGACATGTGCCGCTAATCAAATGTCCTTGATTACTTAATTATTAGCAAGTGTGACCACCACTACAAAAGCTACATTTTTAGCAGTTTGCTGGTCACCTTTCATTTTGCAATACGTTGCAAACAAAAGTTATTGGAACACTATAGAGTCAGGAACACAAACATGTATAGTGTCGCCCTAGATTGGCCTACACACTTCTCATTAGACCTCGCTCGGAAGGGGGCCTGGGTCTCCCCAGTGTGGAACAATATTACAAGGCCGCCCACCTTTCAAGGATTTACGAATGGGCGAATGCAAACACAAGCACACAGTGGGTTAAAATTGAGGATACATTTCTCGAGATTCCCATACATACGTTCTAAACATCACCCGACCAGCTCCGCCACACTTCACTTAGAATTTGGGACACGACCAGACAGTTTAAGGGCATATCTCCATACCCATCTCCTAAGTACCCACTCACTCATAACCACCTGTTTCAGGAGGGGCGATCGAGTACTAACTTCCACTTATACCACGACACTCCAGTGCTAACGCTCCAGGAGATGGTCCACGACAATGGGATAAAAACCCTTTCACAACTGCTGTCAAATCAGGCTGCTACGGGCATCCAACAACTATCTCATTTCATACGCAGCACTAACCTTCTTCCGGCCAGCAACACACACTAAAAAAAGAAAATTCTATTGACAATGTATTCTCTTTTGGTAGGAGCAAACGCACACACCATTTCGCACTTTGCTTTGAGATGAATGGAGGAATTACAGGACTTCACACCGAGTCAGTGGAAAGCAATACTCCTGAGAATACACACATCATCCACTGATCTTAGCACACAGGAAAGCAACTATAAATGCATTGCGCAATGACAGTATACGCCCACGAAAATACACAAAATCTACGACATTGCTTCAGACAAGTGCTGGAGATGTCACCAACATAATGCTCATACGACACATATATGGTGGCTTTGTCCAGAGATCCAAAAGTTCTGGAAATGTACCCACACACTGATACAGACGATCACCACCTCAAAGATTCGTTTCTCTCCTGAATACATTCTGCTCTTAGCGCCCATACCAAATGTCAAGACTGCTGCAGCCAAATTGATATCCGATTCATGGAATGGATACATAAGGTTGAATTTGTAAGACAAATGGAAGAGATTACCTTCTCTGTTAACAAAAGATACTCAAAGTACTTTTATCCAATTGCAAAAAAATCCTCACAACATTTTGCTGAAACCTGAGTAGTTCACGATCCTAAGCTGGGAATAGTATAGAGGATCAGTTAACACTGTGTCCTATCTACCCTAAGACAGTAACAAAGTGAAACAATGTTCGAATGTAGTGGTCTAGGAGGTTACCAGGGCTAACCCTTATCATCCAGGCAGTAAATGCATATACCTGATTGACTATGCGCCATTGTTATCCATGTAAGGCAATTCCTCATATGGTCAATTGAATGTATATGCTCCATTGTTGTCTTTGCAAGACAGGTACTCAAATTGTATTATATTTTGACTTATGTTTCAAATTTTTCTGTTATCATTTGCAAACAGTGAATAAAAACATTTTTAAAATAAAAAATAAATAAATAAAAATAAAGTAACCTGCACAAAGGTGTTAATTTAAAAAACAATAAAACAAACATGTATAGTGTTAAAACGACTAGTTAGCCCTCCAAATATAGAAAAATTGTAGCTTTATTCCAGTCTGCTGGTGCTGGCCCTTCCTTTGATCTGCCTCGTTGGATGACATCATCATAAGTTTTGATCTCAGCCAATCACAATGCTTTATCATAGGAATCACAACACTTTTCCATAGTAAAGCATTATTTTGGCTGAGATTGTCAAGTCTGATGAACTCAGCCTGTCTGAAAAGACAGTGTTGACAGCAAAAAGCCTGAAGGGAATGATTATACTCACCAGAACAAATACAATAAGCTGTAGTTGTTCTGGTGACTATAGTGTCCTTTTAATTCCTGTATAAGCTGGTGAGAAAAGATGAATGCCAAATTCACACTGCCAAATGTACAATTTTTCGCAACAAAACATGTAGCAACATACACCTGTTGCACCTTGAAACACCTTGAAACATGTAGCAACATACACCTGCAAAAATGGACATTTGTGGTGTTTTGTCATTATTAGTAACAAGCTTTCAATCATGCTGCATGGATTTTCTTTATTTCTTTTCAATAACAGAGACCACCATGAGCAACTATATTGACCATGTACTCTCCTGTGAATTTCCCATAACTGCTTGTGCAACTTTCACAGCTCTAATACATTTATTTTCATGATTATATTTTTTTTAGTTAGTGACCGGGTATTTACTACTGTGAGAACTGTCGTACGGAAGCCCAGAGAGGGCATGTATTTGTAATATTTTTTATAACTTATGTTGAGAAAATAACTTGTTTTCTCAACATAATAAACTTGCTTTCTCGACATAATAACTTATTACCTTGAGATTTTATCTTACATTTCCGGTGCTGTTCCTGGCGCTGCACTCTACTCCAGCCGTCCTTGCACCTTGCAAGCAAACTTGGAAATGACGTTGCCAGTCCCATAAGCCTTTGCAGTGGTGATATGCCACTTAATTTACAATTCACAATTTCTTTACCACAGTTCATCAGCCTTATTTAATATTGGCAAATGATATGACCTATGGTAAAGAAATAACATATTTTATGATGTTTGTATATAGTCAATTTTATAGTAAGTGGCACTTTTTAAATTTATTTATATTACAGGATATAACCATGTATTTTAAATAATGAATGTGATTATACTTTTTTTTTTTTTGAGTAAACGATAAATGCATGTTAGGTAAGTGAATAATAGCTCAAAGTAACTAAAGGGATACTATAAGTGCCAGGAATACAAAGCTGTATTCCTGGCACTATAGCTCCCTCTGCCTCCCACATCTCCTGCGCCCCTCCCCCCCCCCCTCCACCAGCGTCCCGTGACTAGCGGGCGATAATGCGCATTCTCGGGAAAATGCAAGACGTGCCTTAAACCTCCCATAGGAAAACACTGAATCCATGCTTTCCTATGGGGAAAAATCTGACGCTGGATGTCCTCATGCAGTTACTGGACCAAAGATTCGTTAGGATCCAGGAAGCGCCTCCTGTGACTGTCTGGGAGACAGCCACTGGAGGCAGACTTAGTGCTGCAATGTAAACATTTCAGTTTCTCTGGAACTGCAATGTTTTACATTGCAGCACTAATTGCAAAAGGGACACTGCACCCAGACTACTTCAATGAGCTGAAGTGGTCTAGGTGCTTATATTGTCCCTTTAACTTGTAATATTTTTAGCACTGGTTAGCACTTTGTATATGGTTGGTATGGCTACTTTTTTGTCAGTAAATTATGTCAGTACCAACCTAATTCCTGTGTATGGGTGTTTATTGGGATCACTGTATGTTATGCATTAGCTTGACAATTTGGGCCCCTAAATGATGGAACACTGCTTTATAAGGGCGTGCTGGAACTATTTTCTTTATTTCTGTATATATACCGTGTTGGGTGGAACAGGCTTTTGTATTCTGTTGTTAGAATGTCAGTGACTCCCTGGTACATGTAGAATACACGAGTCAGGCAACCACGGCTAGAACGCCTGAGGATGTCCACGTCATTTAGATTGCGAGGGACTGAGAGAGACTTAGGCTAGAGTGCTGGGGTTTGTCTGCAACTGCCAATATGGCTGTCTGAAAATGAGATGAAAGGAATTTCTCTAGTAGTAGGGAATCCTAAATGGCTCCTTTCAGTTGCCTGCCAGGATTTTCAAATATTATGTTTACTTATACCCTATGTTTAACAAATATATTTTTTTCTGAGGTTTGAAAATTCACTGTAGAAAATCACAACTGTAGAAATTCACAAATCCAATTTGGAACAAGGAGCCTCCTTCTTGGTTCCCTGTCAATCATTGTTATAAATTTAGCAAATTTCTGCCATAGAACATAGCTTAGAAACCAAAACAATGTTTCTGTTCTCTTCCTCATTTGCAGTGTTTGCCCTGTCTGTGCTTGGATTGTGATGCCACCTTCATAAATCTTTAATATAATTTAAAAAAAGGAAACAGAGCATCACATGATAAAAAGGCAGAAGGAATACATTTATTATGATGCTGGAGCGTTGTACTGTTAATTGAGTTTACTGGGCCCCCTATTCCCCAAATAAAGGAGCTACTTAACACTAATCCAGATTTGAAAGGGTTTCATCACTGCTTTCTGCCGGGAGATTATAAGTACTGATGATCTCCTTGCCAATAAAATACTTCCCATAGAGAAGAATTGGGAAGAAGCATGCACGCATTGCAATCAAACACTTTCCAAGTATATGCTATCACATCCGCTTTGTGCAGATGCACCAAGCTAATGAGGAAGAGCACCCAATCAGCTGTTTGACAGCTGGGAGGGTACAACCTAGACCAGAGGTAGGCAACCTTTGGCACCCCTGATTTTATGGACTACACCTCCACTGATGCTTTGCCAGTATTATGGATGTAGGAGCCTTATGGAAGATGTAGTTCACAACATCTGCAGTACCAAAAGGTGCCAACTGCTAACCTAGAAAATAAGTGCTGATTTTTCTTGAAATCAACAGTTTTCTAAAGTGACAAAGAGGAGACATTTTGTCCACACTCAAAGCACTTCAGCAAGCTGAGGTGTTTTAGACCTATGAATGTGTTTTTTTTTGTTGTTTTTTTTTTTAAAAAACACAGATATAGGTAATATTCAGTATTTTATTCAAAGGTGTAATTTCCATAGAAGCGACAGTTTCACTTTATGTTAAGCAATGCAGATGCAGGAAATTACAGAAACTGGAGGTTACCCAGGTATGTGCCTTAGTGACAGATGGTGTTCTCTCTGAGTTAATTCAAGTTAGTGTTTAACCTTCATTTGGCACCTCAGCTACTCTGTACCACAACTCCCACGATGCTCAGCCAGTCACATACCCAGTTGACAAACGTGGAACACCTGGAAAGGTTCCATACAAATTAAATCAGTGCTCAAAGTAATAAACTGGACATTATGTTAGTAAAACAGATTAATAAGCAAAACACTTTTCCAATTTCAACCTATTTGAAAAGTTTTACAATTTGCTCTTTTTTTCTCTGTCAGTATAAAACTAATCTACATAACTGTGTGGGTGGAAAGATTATATTTTACTCCTATGTAAATACAACTTTAAGTGAGGAAGTAAAGCTTTTTCCCGCATTCGAAGAGTTAATGAGATCTAAGTTGCAGGTAATCGTACATTACAAGACACCCTACAAGTAAGCTCGCAGCTAGTAAACCCCGAAACAAGTCTTGTAAACAAAACCAAAAAAAAGGGGAAGGGCATATGGGACTATTTTGTTCATGCCTGCTGCGGAGGGATACTGTTAGAGCGCTAGCATGTAAATAAGAGCTTGCTAGATGCAGGGAATGGGCTGGATTGGGGACTGTCAGGCACACTGTTAGCAGCATGTCTAAGAAGGAGGCGGAGAAGAAGATGATGGAGGAAATCATGGAGTCCAAAGTAATGTGGTACCCGGACTCCAAAAGAATTACACAGATGGACCAATTCAGGGCCAGAGTCAACAGCAATTATGGGCTCAATCTGGGTGAGTGCCAGCCGGGAAAATAGGGAGATAAATGGGTTTGCCAAACAAGTGTACCCCAAAGCGATATATGACTACAACTCCCATGATGGCTTGCTAGCCTTATTAAGGCTGGCAAAGCATGATGGGTGTTGCAGTTATAGAACAACTGGAGATCTAACTTCTGGCCACCCCTCAATGAACCACACCATGTGCAATTTTTACATTTTCCATCTAAAAGGCATGCCATATATAATTCTTAAAATTGTCCACAGATACATGTTCTCATTAACCTATTCTCAGGGTCTCTGTGAATACAGATGTTGCTTACCTTCCAACGTTCTAATGCAGCAGAGATATTTATTCCATACAGGAGGACTCCAGAGGGAGCTGAGAGTGGGTGGCACAGCTAGGCATTCTGTGTAGTGTGTGGGACAACAGAGACATGGTGACAACTGGTTATGAGCTCAGCAGAGATGGAAATAATTCAGGCAGGTAGCCCAGTGTAGCCTGATGTACTTACCTGCAGCTCTAATTACTAAAGTGAGAAATGACAGGAATTCAAAGTGAATTTCAAATGTCAGACCAAAATAGCCAAATTAAACACAGAATTGACCAGCAGCATAAAGAGACAAGCAGTGCAAATTTTTGTTTTGAATTTACAACACATTGGCAATGTAGAAAAACAAATCCTGGGCACCCCATTTTGACTATTAAAATAATGTTTGCACCCATAAAATCTTTCATGAGTTTTGGATTATTGGTATTTTATTTCAACGTGCAGGAGTAATTTCATTCATTCATTCATGAATGATTCTAATGTGTATGCTAATAGAATGCTGCGTAGCTTAATTTAGGTTTTTAATGAATGAAGCTAATCCCTGCACACATATGATGTACAGTCTCTCTCATAAAAAAAGTTATTTAGGAGTTGGACAGAAAGCAGGAGCTTGAACAAACAGAGAATGTGACATAGGCTGGTAGGCCAGGAGCCCACATCATTGCTGTACTCTTGTGTATGTCTTAGACTCGCTCGAGTACAACACTGAGGTCTATTGAGGACCCTGTGAGAACCTACATAGATAATGTCTCTCAATGAGTGAGACAATGCCTTATTTCCACAGCCGCTTCTAGAGATGGCTGGGGGAAGTGACAAATTTGACTGAGCTTCATCCGCCTTTTGTCATCCATAAGACAAAATAGTCCCTACTTTACCTTATGATATCTTTTGACATTGTTGGGATTTCAATGAAAGCCCAACACATAGGGTTATTTATTAAAGTAAGAATCCAAAGTGACATGAAAGTGAATTTTAAATTCAAGGTTTAAATAGCCGAACCCAAACATTTTTCTTTGAGAGCTATGCTTTCATCTTGGCTACTCTGGCCTTGAATGTGAAAGTCACTTTGAATTCTCTCTTTCGTGAATAACCCTAGCACATTTTAGGATCATTTCATAAAGATTTTATAGTTGAACACTTTTGTCTACTGTAGAAGCTTTACTTTTCTTTGGTCTTCATTGTCTTAATTAATTTGTGCTCAGCAGAATATATTTATGTATCTAGTTTTGGGTCAAAAATATATGCATATCTTTTTGTTTTGCTTTTGTTTTTTACATTCTTTATTTTAACAAAAGGACATCATCATTTACCTTGTTTACAAAATGTAAAAAGTTGAATTAGCAATAATGATTCAGAAACAGAGGGTATTCTATCCTGAAGGTGGTAACCCGCAGCCAAAACAAAAATGAAAATTCACAGTAATAGAATTGAGGTATCTTGAGTGATTTGAGAACAATTTTCCATCAAGAGAAGTAATCACAAGGCAAATAAACATTACAGGCTACTCTAAGCACCATTACAACTTTAGCTTAACGGAACACTATAGCGTTAGGAATACAAATATGTGTTCCTAACGCTAGAGAGCCCTAGTCACCGTTTTGCGCCAGGCTCCCTTGGCACTGGTGACCTCTACTCCTCCATCGACGTCAGCTTCCCAGTAGAGCCGAATGCGCATGCGCGGCCAGAGGTGCGTGCGCATTCAAATCCGCCCATAGGAAAGCATTAATCAATGCTTTCCTATGGGGTTCTTTTTTGATGCTGGACTCCGTGAGGACATCCAGCGCCAAATAAGTGCGATTTACTCAGTGTAAATTGCGGAAGCGGCCTCTAGTGGCTGTCAGGGAGACAGCCACTAGAGGCTGGATTAACCCGGCAATGTAAACATAGCAGTTTCCAGGGCCGGATTAAGAGCACAGTGGGCCAGGTGCTGACAATTATGAGGGGCCTAAGTACAGAATCTTATTGTCCAAAAACACTAAAACAGACATACCTCTCAAGCATTATGTATCTGGTGAAGATGTTGCCGGAGGGAAACTCATAGGATGCAGCTATAAAAAAAACCTCAGATTCTCTTAAAATATGCTAATCTCTCTGTAAATTATGCTTTCATCTTTCAAGTTAATCCATACTCCCTAACAGCAGTGTCCAGTGAAGCAGTAAGTCAATGGGTGGTGTAAAAGGGTGGACCAGTGACGCGGATCATGTAACCAGAACTTCCGAAAGGGCCGAACATGCCCAAAAAGGAGGCGTGTCTGACCAAAGAATTGGAAGTCTAGTCTAGCATGAATGCATGTCAGGCTGCCTGCCAATCATGCATGCTGGCCAACAGCTTCCTGAGCTTGGCATAAATGCTTCTAATGATGCGCTATCTCTATGCTTTCCAAGGACTGTCCCCTAGTATTCGCTGGTCCACTTCTATCCTAACCTTCTTACTAGAAGGAAGAAGCTCCTGGTATACAGTCTGAGACAGAGAAAAGGTGTATGTAGTGAGTGTAGAAGAAAGGGAACATGGCACACTGTTAGAGAGACCAAAGGCGGCATTACCTTAACTAATTTCATTTCAGTTAGTCCACACAAGTTTTGTTCCTCTACATCCCTCTTAAGTTTCCATACTTAAGCAAGAGTATGTGCATCCTTTCTTGGAAAAAAATTACAGGCCTTACTAATTTTCATAACTAATTATGTATGCATGACATCACATGATGTAAATCACAAGGAGTGACAGAGAAAATTCTGTGAAATCCTCAAAAAACTACTTAGTTTGATACTGCTGTATAGATGGATTGCTCCCAGTGTCCCAATGTCACCCAGTGTCCCCATGTCACCCAGTGTCCCCATGTCGCCCAGTGTCCCATGTGTATGTGTCCCCATGTCTCCCAGTGTCCCCATGTCACGAGGTGACACTGTGAGACATGGTGACACTGAGACTATGCATCACAATGTCTCTGTGTCCCCATGTCTCCCAGGGACACTGAGAGACATGGGGACACTGGGAGACATGGGTACACAGACACTGGGAGACATGGGGACACTGAGACACTAGGAGACTAGGGACACTGAGACACTAGGGACACTGGGAGACATGGGAACACACATAAACTAGGGACACTAAGACACAAGGGACACTGGCTGGGAGACATGGGGATACTGAGACACTTGGGGACATTGTGTTCCTAGTGTCTGTGTCCCCATGTCTCCCAGTGTCTCAGTGTCCCCATGTCTCAGTTTCCCCATGTGTGTCTGTTTACCCATGTCTCAGTGTCCCTATGTGTGTCTGTGTCCCCATGTCTCCAAGTGTCCTCAAGTGTCTCAGCATCCCCAGAGGTCTCCATGTGTCCCCATGTGTCTTAGTGTCCCCATGTCTCCCTGCAGCCTTTACCCCATCCCTCACTTATCTGAGCTGTAGGCTGTCTCTGCAGGCTGGAAGCTGCTGTCTGAAATCTTTGTGCTGTGTAGCTGCTCCCCCAGCGGATCAGTGAGTAGAGCAATGCAGGTATATGCTGTAACTTCCTATCACTGCCTCTCTCCACACACAGTGACCCCTACTGGTCGGTAATGGTATTGCAGAGTAATCTCTGTTTATACTGAGAAAAATACTGGCATTTGTATTGCCGGTATTACTGCAATATCAGCACTGGCCAGGCAGCCTCAACTAAATAAATACCGGCCAGGTGAACAACACAGAGTAGTGTGTAAAAAAAAAAAAAAAAAAAGGAAAAATATATATATATTTTTTAAATCAATGGGCCTATTCCATGGGCCTGGGCTTGGAGCTGCAGCTCCATCAGCCCCTATGTTAATCCGGCCCTGGCAGTTTCTCTGAAACTTCTATGTTTTCAGCCGCAGGGTTAAAACTAGAGGGACCTGGCACCCAGACCACTTCATTGATCTGAAGTGGTCTGGGTGCCTACAGTGGTCCTTTAATTAAATGGTTTTGTGTATCATGCTCCTGTGTACAAATCACACCACTTCGCATTTTGTTTGCCATTTAGTAATTAAAGGAACACTTTAGTCACGTAGACCCCTTCATCTCAATGAAATGGTTAGGATGCAGTGGCTCATTTTTTTCCATGCAATGTAACACATTTTAGAAACTGTACTGTTTACATTGCAGGGTTAAATTCACTTCTTGTTGTCTTCCTGACAGTCAGCAGAGGCACTTCCTACTTCAGACCGAGTAAAACTTGGTCTTAGAATCAAATGTTGCGGATATCAGCATTGGTTTTGAGGAGCAGGGCGATTTGCTGCACATCCGTTCTCCAATCCAATGCTTTTTGAGGCAAAACATTGGATTGGACGAGATCGCGGGTTACATCAGCAAGTTTGCTGACGTTACTGGATGTGGAGCTGGAGGCTACAGGAGAGTAGTCCCAGCGCTGAAATGGAGGGGAGTAAAGTTTATTTTGTTTAACCCCTTAAGGACCAAACTTCTGGAATAAAAGGGAATCATGACGTGTCACACACGTCATGTGTCCTTAAGGGGTTAAAGGGACATTATAGTCACTAGAACAAGTGCATCTTAATGTAGTTGTTCTGGTTAGTTTAATCATTCCCTGCAGGCATTTTAATGCAAACACTGCCTTTTCAGAGAAAAGGCAGTGTTTACATTGCCCCCTAGGTACACCTCCAGTGGCCACTCCTCAGTTGGCCACTAGAGGCGCTTTCTTTGGCAGTGCTGCACAGTGTTCAGCACTGCTGTTCAGCGTCTCCACACTCTACATGGAGATGCTGAACTTTGCTCATAGAGATACAGTGATTCATAAATTCTGATTGTGTCAGCAAGGAGGCGTATTAGGGGCATGGCCAGCGCCAGTGGACCTGCATGGCGCTGCAAATAAGGCAAGCCACCTACATGGTAGTTTAAACACTATAGGGTAAGTGGATAGAAGGGAACCTATAGTCGTAAAAAAATACTTATTCCATTTAAATCACTTCTTGCAGCCCTAGCGAGACCTCCTCCATGGGAAAAAAAGGTTTTATTAGTTCTCATCTCCTGTTTAAATGAACTTTAATCACACACAGGGCTGCTGTTGACTGTAGCAGCCAATGAATAGAGCAGAATAAAAGAAACATTCTAAATTAATCACACTGTGAAATAAGAAAAGCTCAAATAAGCTTTCCATAGAGGATATTCGTTCATATAGAGTAGGAATTCACCTGTCTAGGTGTTTCCTGCAAATCCCTTTGGGTCTGTCATTTGTTAAAAAAAACAAAACTATATATATATATATATATATATATAAATACTGATTTAGCACTCTTCATCCCATTTTTAACCTAAATTAAATGATGGTTTAAGATTATTTACAAAGCTGGAAATTTTAGGTTAATAATTTTCCTGGTTTACTGTATAAATCCATAGGTGGACAATGTGAAATATCCAGGGTTAAGGCATTGCTTTCAAGTAAGCATGCATTTAATAAAGAAGACTTTGCTCTTTCCATATGTGAGATGTTTGTAAAGTGTACACTTGATTTACATTTGTCAAACCAACTGCTGCCACAGATAGATTTACTGCTTTAAGTATGTTAAACAAATATTTGTACATGTGAACAATTCTGCACTTTAGAAGCGGACACTCTATTTAAAGGGAAACTATAGTGCTAGGAATACAAAAAATAGATAGGGCCTAACAAACACTGACAGACACACACACACACACACACAAACACTGACAGACATACAGATACACACTGGCATACAGATACACACACACACACACACACACACACACACACACATATATATACACACGCTGTATTCCTAACACTATAATTTCCCTCTGCCCCCTCACCTCATGACCGCTATATAAAGGGATAAAAACCCTTTAAAACACTTGCCTGATTCCAGCACCAATGTCTCTCAGTGCTGGGTCGGGCTCCTCCTATTCTGATGTGTGCTCAATAGGCCTTTCTTATAGGAAAGCATTGAAACACGCTGGGCATCCTCATGTAAAGTGAGTAAAACTCTGTGAAACTGCAGGAAGCCCCTTAAGTGCCTGTCTGTTTTACATTGCAGGGTTAACAGAACTGGGACACTGTACCCAGACTACTTCAATAAAATGAAGTGGTCTGGGTGCCTGCAGTCTTCCTTTAAAGGGACTCTCCAGTGCCAGGAAAACAAATCCGTTTTCCAGACACTGCAGAATCCTACAGTGCCCCGTCCCTCCCTTCCCCCATCCCATGTCGCTGAAGGGGTTAAAATCCCTACCTGAATCCAGTGCTGATGTCCCTCGGCGCTGGATCAGGCTCCGCCTTCGCTCCTCACCCGCCAATGATGTAGAATATTTCATATTCACTTATTTTGGCCTAATCTGTGAAACACTGGTAAATTGACGAAAATGAGACTGTTGTTGTTCACTTAATGTGTGAATTGTTGGGAATTTTTAGTGAATATTTTTTTAGCTTTTTTGCTGGCGTGTACCTATATAAGCTCATTCCAGGCTGTCAATCAGCCAGCCTGAAACACGCCTATTGGTTAGTACCCCCTCAGTTCTCATTCAAGTTTAGATCACATACTATTGCACAGGTGGCAAACTATTTGCATATCAATCTGGCATACCCATGTAGTAAGTCATAGAATATTATAGTACTGTAGTAACAATAGAGTGAGTGTGTCTCATGCTGGTGTAACTTACATAGTAGGAGGTACTCGGCACCAAGTTAATAGAGCTAATAAGGTTCTCATGATATTAAAAAAGCTAAACTATTACAATCAATAATATTTTAACTGACCTAAATTTATCCTGAGTTTTATTTCAGGTTTAATCATACGTGATTTTACATAGAGATTATATAAAAGTTTATTAAAACAATCTGCTTATTTGTTATTTTTAAAAAATGGTTTATTCCCAGAGTCCCATATGCCAAGTCACTCCTGCTAGGCTAGATTATCCAGCTATAATCAGATAATGTTAGTACTAATAGCACGTGACCCTTGTTGGTTTCTCTCTCTCTTTTTTGATTTTTTTATTCTTTATTCAATAGCAGGTACATGCAGTAGTACAGACAGTAGCACACCTAAGCACCACATGCTGTTACTTTTTTTCAAAGAATCATAACAAAACAGAAGAAAATGTCCATAGTGTACACTAGTGGAAAGCATATGCAACCCATTACAACCAACACAGTAATGCGTAAACTTATTGACATGTTATAATATAAGGGAAACTTCCCCATTGTCCGTGGAGGCTCAGAAAGCCGCCCAGGGCAGTGTAAATAATGCAAGTAGGTGCAAGTATAAATAATGTTACACAAACCCATAAAGTGCATCCAAGATATATCTATTAGGATGTCCTTGTTGGCTTCTTAAAAATCCCTTCGAGACTTTCTGGGTTTATTTACTAAACGCTAGATCAGGGGTAGGCAACCTACGGCACTAGTGCCATGCACGGCACTCAAGGTGTCTTTCCACGGCACTCAAGGCTGCTAGAGCCAAACAGGGTCTGGCCTATCAGGAGTCTCAGTGAAACTTCAGATATCTGCTAATACAAAGAGGTAGTGAAGGACAATCCTCAATTTATGCATTGCAGCACATAGAGGTAGTGATCTCAGATCAGTTCCTCCCAGCACTTGTGAATAGGAATCCACACTGTAGTAGAGCAGCCCACACGGATGTTGCAGCTCCTGTCCTTGACCTGTACCTGCCCAGGCTGGTCCCCACTGGAACCCAGGGAAGCCACCCACACTGCTAGATATACACAGACCTGCAGAATAAGCCTCCCCTCATACAAATAATACGAACAGCCCACACACAAACATACACACAATCCCCACAAACGCAACACCACTAACAATCTACATACATGCACACAATCCCACATGCAGCCTCTCACATGCAAACCCCCAAACAGCCCCCATACACTACCTAACACACAATGTGACATATCCATCTACACACAATTCCACAAGCAGCCCTCATACACAGCCCACATTCATATGTATCATACACGATACCATAAACTATTAATGAACATATACAATATAATAGCTCATATACGCACAAATACAACGATACAAAGCAATTACAGTATAAATAACAAAAGCAGAATACGGCAGCACACACACCTCAATTTAAAAAAATAGGATCGGCAGGGCCGTTTGAAGGAATATGGGGGCCCCAAGCAAAATGGACATGGTGGCCTCCCTGTGTTCTCCTCATCTCCCCTTCTTCTCACCCCCCTGTGTTCTCCTAATCTCCCCTTCTCCTCACCCCCCTGTGTTCTCCTAATCTCCCCTTCTCCTCACCCCCCCATGTTCTCCTCACCCCTCCTCCCTGTGTTCTCCTAATCTCCCCTTCTCCTCACCCCCCTGTGTTCTCCTAATCTCCCCTTCTCCCCACCCCCCTCCCTGTGTTCTCCTCACCCCTCCTCCCTGTGTTCTCCTCATCTCCCCACCCCCTCCCTGTGTTCTCCTCATCTCCCCTTCTCCTCACCCCCCTCCCTGTGTTCTCCTCATCTCCCCTTCTCCTCACCCCCCTCCCTGTGTTCTCCTCATCTCCCCTTCTCCCCACCCCCCCCTGTGTTCTCCTCATCTCCCCTTCTCCTCACCCCCTCCCTGTGTTCTCTTAATCTCCCCTTCTCCTTACCATCCCCCTCCCTGTGTTCTCCTAATCTCCCCTTCTCCTCACCTCCCCCTACCTGTGTTCTCCTTATCTCCTCACCCCCGTGTTCTTCTTACTCCTCCCCCCCTATGTTCTTCTTTCTGCCCCCATGTTCTTCTTACTCCTCCCCCCTCCCTATGTTCTTCTTACTACTCCCCCATGTTCTTCTTACTACTCCCCCCATCTTCTTCTTACTACTCCCCCCATGTTCTTCTTACTACTTCTTACTTACTCCCCTCCCACCCTCCCTGTGTCCTTCTTATCTTCTTATTCCCCTCCCCCTGTGTCCTTCTTATTCCCCTCCCCCTGTGTCCTTCTTACTCCCCTCCCCGTGTCCTTCTTACTCCCATCCCCCGTGTCCTTCTTACTCCCCTGCCTATGTTCTTTTTACCCCCCCCCCCCCCGTTCTTCTCACCTCCCCTTCCCTGTAGCGTGGCCGAGCTCAGGGTGCACTTCCTGTCAGTCCGGCCGGGAACAGGAAACTGAATCTCCTGTACCGCATGGTACCCGGCCGGACTGACAGGAGGAAGAGGAGCTCGGCCACGCTACAGGGAAGGGGAGGTGACGAGAGAGGCAGTGCTGCAGCCGCCTGAGGCTCTCTATAGAGCGCTCAGGTGGCTGCAGCCTTATAGGAAGCACCGGCCCTGCTTGGGGGCCCAGGCCAGCTCAGGACCCAAAGCAATTGCTTGGTTAGCTTGCCTGGTAGCGACGAGCCTGAGGATCGGCACGCTACGGGACATCACAATCCTATATCGGCACAGTGCTGCTAAAAGGTTGCCTACCCCTGCGCTAGATTGTAACTACAAAAATCTAGTTTAGCTGTAACCATAACTGAGCTGGAAAATGTTTCCAAAGCAACAATTTGAAATGTTTCCGTTGTCATAACTATCCTAACAAAACAATAATCCTTTGAATATAAGGCTGTCTAAAATTCACAAGTTGCTGTTTATAGTTGTATTGGCAAACGATTAAGTAAAAATTGACAAGAATTTATAGTGCATTTTAAATTTAAAGCCAAAATAACTGTACTGGAACAAGTCTCCCTACCAGCTATGCTTCCAGTTTCTCTATTCTGGTCTTAAATTTGAAATTCTTGTAAATTAAATTTTTATTAACATTTTCATTGAACTTCTCGTTACTTGTTAAATTGCAGTAAAGAGGTAGGACTCGCAGGTCCTTGGCATGCAAATATACTTCAACCAGCTAGCAACCCAGGGCTTCGAGAGGCAAGTCAAACAGTTAAGGGAAAACAATCTATACTGTACATCATAAATATCGGGAAGGTTACAAACCAACAAACATGTCGAATCAAAGCGTAGCAATTTATGTTTAGGTATAATTGGTAGTGTCATGGTGTAGCCTATGGTATCTTGTATTAGTGAACTGTTAGTAGTTTTCAATGTAACTTGAGTTAGTGATGTACCTCCTTTGTCCAGCTTCCCAACCACAGTCGTGCCCCTTGGCACTGTAGACTACCCGCCCATCTGGTTGGTTCTCGTGTGTGTCCCCGCCCCCGCCTCCCCCTTGGCCCCCGGTTTGTGATGGTGTTAAATTTGAAATTCACTTAAAATTCCTGACAATACTCACTAATAAATAATCCTGTATGTTCATTGCAATTTGATGTGTTTTGAATAAAGTGCTCTAAGTAACAGTCTGTGCTCAGAAATTTTGGGGCCCCTAACACTGCTCAAGGTCTGGGCCCCGGGACCTACAAACCCCACCCACAGGAATACACATACACACAGACACAAACACACGCACTGATACAAAAAGGATACACACATACTGACACACATACATACATACAGACACAAACACACACACGCATAAGGACATACATACATAGTTACTGACAGACATATATACATACATACTGACATAAATACATACATTCTGAAATATGCATACATACTGACATACATACTACACATACAGACATACATACATACACATACTTGAATACATACACACAGACAGACATACTGAAATACATACATACTTAAATACATACTGACATACTTGCACATACATACTGATACACACAGAGCTAATTTTTCTTACCTTTTTTTTTTTTGCAGGAGAGTGGCTGGG
The DNA here is from genome assembly GCF_036172605.1 of Pelobates fuscus. Lineage (NCBI taxonomy): Eukaryota > Metazoa > Chordata > Amphibia > Anura > Pelobatidae > Pelobates > Pelobates fuscus. The sequence continues at coordinate 133,338,942 of NC_086321.1, forward strand.
GATGATGGGAGTCGGCGTGACTCTTCCGTCCAGGCGGCCTGTCTCTCTCCCCTCCTGCGCGGAGGGAGCTGGGAGGAAGTAACAGGCCATCACTTCCTCCCAGCTGCTGCAATTTTTTAAAGGGGCCCGGTTGCGCTATTGCACGGACACCGCGCTGACCGGGTCCCTGAAGATATAGGGCCCATTGGGTGGCCGTAAATGCTTGGGCCACTCGGTGGGCCCTATCAGCGTGCGGGCCCCGGTGCAGCTGCACTGGCAGCAGTTCAGCTGCTACACATAGGGCCTGGGCCCACAGGGTGCCGTCATGGTTGTCACCCCCTGATGGCGGCTCTGCTCATTTTAAAGGTTACAGTGCTAAGTGCATCTCTGTGCATAGTTGGCCATAACTTCAGCGCTTTGCAAAAATCTCTGCAGACCCTTCCTCACTCCTTTGCCATCCATATTATATTTGTACAGTGTGTGAGCAGGTCCCTAGAACCCTTTTTCTGGTCTCAGAGAGGCTGAGTAGTGACTGCCCATATGCACAGTCTCATCCATAGAGCTTTCAGTAGGGTGAAAGATGAGACAGTATGGTTGCTCTCAGCTTATTAAGCAGTTGGATGCATCCTATGTAATGAATAGAACAGGAGAAAGAAATACATATTGGAGATTATGGGGTAAGATCAGACCCCATTTATCAAAAGAAGTAGGTTCTGTTTGGTAGAGCCCCTTAATTATCTAGGAACATGACTGGGGAATGGTATTTGTTTTCCATATTTTTTTAAGTAGTAATTATCACTGCTATTCTGAAGTGCACCCTTAACCCCTTAAGGACACATGACATGTGTGACATGTCATGATTCCATTTTATTCCAGAAGTTTGGTCCTTAAGGGGTTAAAGGATCACTATAGTGTCAGAAAAACAAACTCGTTTCCCTGACACTATATAACCCTTAGGTCACCCCCACCCTCACGGACCCCCTCCCGCTGGTCTGAAGGGGTTTAAACCCCTTCAGCCACTTACCTTAATCCAGCGCTGTTGACCTCTCCTCCCCTGCCGACGTCAGCTCCCGAGTGGAGCGGAATGCGCATGTGCGGCAAGGGTCGTGCGCACATTCAAACAGTCCATAGGAAAGCGTTTCTCAATGGACGTTCTGCCCGCTAAATGCGATTTTCACATCCAGCATTGCAGAAGCGCCTTGGCGGCTGTCAGGAAGACAACCAGTAAATAGTTTTGCACTATGATGTTCTCCTTTGTATTTTCCATATGAGCATTCTCCACATGAATTTCCCTACCCATTCGCTGGAGGGTAACTATATCCAGTTTTTTCATACATGGTGATAAGTGGCGCCCTATTTTCTGTATTGTATACAGCTTTTTGTTGCACTTTTGGTTAAGGGACACAGGGAGTGCTTCCCTATATATAGTGGCTGGCCTGCACTAAATTGATAACCAGTTTGTCTCACTATCTACTTTTTGGTTTATAGACAACCAGTAGAGGCTGGATTAACCCTGCAATGTAAACATAGCAGTTTTCTCTGAAGAGTTAAAACCTGAGCGGAAGTGGTCTGGGTGACTATAGTGTCCCTTTAAACTCTCAGCAATGCATTGCATTTACATTGTCTCCTAGCTACGACCACCTCTAGTGATTGTCACTCAGACAGCCGCTATAGAAGCTTGCTGGTCTGGTCCTTCAATCTTTGCAGGACCGATATTCAGTGTCTTCTCACTCTGCATGAAGACACTGTACATTCCCCACAGAGATGCATTGAGCCAATATATCTCTATGAAGATTGGAGCAGTGCAGTGATTGCCACACGTGCACTAGCTGCCCAATGCCTCTCTGTAGGGAAGCATTGAATTGGCTGAGATCATCCATAATGCTAATCTCAGCCTGGGATGGAGTGGCGGCCGCAGCGAGAACTGCACTCCAGGGGAAGAAATGTAAAAACACTTTATGTAATTATTTCACAGACAGTCATTAATCAAAATAATGGAGAAAATACTCTAATGTTAAAAATTTATATTTGAATTCCTTACGCTAGTGTTCCGTTATCCCCAAGGAGCAGTTCTCTGTTGCTCTACAACTTTAACTTTTAATTTGGGCAGATACTATTCACAAGCTGGTGGCTACGAGTTAGAAACCAGCAATATAAATTCCAATAACCAGAATAGTCTTTGAGTATAACACTTTGTGCTTTAAAAAAAACATTTTGTTGTTCCATGTATATCACGCCAACAAGAGCTGGGATCGTTACCTACCCAGGTGGACTATGCATCCATTCATACTGAAGCAAAGAACAGTATATTTTCTAAAAGTATTATGTTTAGGGTTACCATGAAATTTCGGCTTAGTTATCCTTAACACATGTGTCAGTATAATACAGACTCTAACCTTAAAAATTGCTCTCATCATCCTCCCCTCTTTTTATGAATAAATATAGAAGAATTCAGTATATTACTCAACAAGAAAGTAGTATGGCTTTTGTAGTAACGCAGTGCATGATAAAACCCTGGCAATTGCTCTAATGACATCATTTAAACCTTGTAAAGAGGAAGTATGTTTGTGTTTTACAATAACAGACTTTACTATATGGCAATAATCCGTATGAGTAACTAGTGCAACATCTTCATATTTTGCAACATTTGGAAAACAAATCCACTTTTAAATCAGCCAATATTTTTTTTCTTCTTTTTATTTTTATATACCATATATATATATATATATATATATGTGTGTGTGTGAATGTGAATGGAGGGTTGTGTTTGTGTGTAGTGTAGGCATGCAGGAGTGTATTTTTGTGTAGTGTTTGCATTTTAATGTGTATGTGTAGTGTTGGCATTTGAAAGCATTGGGGTATTTGTGTGCAAGATCTGTGTGTTTGAATGTAGATATTTTTATGTGGTTACTGTAGCAACCACAGCGCATGTGTTGTGGTTGCTATGCATTGAGAGCAGAGAGACTGCCTGTGGGAGGTCTCTTCTGCTCTACCTTGTCAGTCAGTTCTTCGGCATAGAGTCTGTTCTGAAGAATTGACTGACAGGTCCAGAGATATACCTTTTTAATAGGTGTTTCTCCCAATACATATATTTGCTAGCAAATCTGCTAGTACAATGTATAGATGAAATGATATGCTCTTTCAAAAGAGCATAAATTGTAGTACCAAGAAAGATACCCTTTTATATTAATATACATGTATATGTATACATACATAATAGTCTCAGGAATTCACATTTAGAAACACTAGTTAACTTTCTGTATACCTCAAGGGAACTATTTAAGGAATGATTGCAATCCTTGACACACACACTGACATACTCACACCCACTGAAACATACAAACACACTGATATATATAAAAACACACTACTGAGGCACATAAACAGTGACCATTATAGATGCGCACTGACACCATACACAAACAGACTGAGCCGTATGGACACATACTAACAAACACACTGACCCATACACACACACACAAACTAACCCATATGGACACTCGCTGGCACACCCAAACTGACACACACTCACTGACCCATGCAGAGTGCACACTGACCCATATGGACACTCACTGGCACACCCAAACTGACACACACTCACTGACCCATGCAGAGTGCACACTGACCCAAATGGACACTCGCTGGCACACCCAGACTGACCCATACAGAGTGCACACTGACCCATATGGACACTCGCTGGCACATCCAGACTGACACACACTCACTGACCCATGCAGAGTGCACACTGACCAGCTGGCTGTCTCACTGGCTGGTGTTGTAAATGAGCTCCCCTGCTGCTTTTTACGCTCCTTTCCTCACACACTGTTAACCTTGTGGGGGAAAGTGAATTGTAATAACTTCCTACCAGCATAGCGGCAGGGGAGGGGGAACAGCTGTCTAATTACCAGGCATGCAGGACATGTCCCGAGACTTGGTTTTGCTGGCACCGGAGCCAAGAACATGGGACTGCCCTGGCAAAATACACGACAGTTGGCAACTTGCAGTGAAGTCAATCTGGCATGTGGAAGAAATCTGTTGCTTTTGGAGTAAAGGTCAATATGACTAAGTGCATGACTGTTTTTCTGTTTCTTTCTTGCAGTTGTGATGGCACTGTTAAGGGTTATTCATTGAAGTGTTAAATTTTGAAAGGTAATGTGAGTTTTATATTGGAGGCCAGTAAAGCTGAATTGAAAATGTAGCCTTGAAGACTTTTTCCAGTTCAGCTTTTGAAATTCACTTTAAAGTTTATTCACTAAACTCCAAAGTGTAGTAAACTGAAATACAAATGTCAAAATTCGGCCTAAAATGGACAAGCTGTGGCTATAGCTAGGTTGGAGAATTTCTCCAAATCTGCTATGGTTCCCTAACTTTTGCTCGCGTTGTGGGTTCATTGAGGTACACACTTTAAGTATATAATTTTCTTTTGTAATTTTTGATGCCATAAAACTTACAATTTTATATTTCGATAAAGACCACTGTATTCCTTTTTTTTTTTTTTTTTTTTTTTTTTACTAAGAACTTATTATTGTTATTATTGTTTATTGGATGGGATGAAAGTACTTTTGTATTTTGTTATCACATATTTCCAAATACATTTATGTATGTTAAGCTAAAGAATAGGTGGAAAAACCCCCAAAATTATGTGGAAATGTGTTAAAAAAAGAAGCTTTGTGTCCATTCAGTCTACCCATTTTATATGATCTCTTTTTATCTGTTGCATGTAATTTTATTTGACCTTACATTTTTGACTTCCTTCAATTCATGACTGTGTTCCAAGTTCCAACCCGTACAGGATGCCATTACAATATAAGTAGTTAAATCATATTCAAACGGTTTGACTTCTTACTTGGGGTCTGCCAGGCTCTCTACAACCTCCTTTCAGCACGAAGAGCCAGAATATCCATAGGAAATCTGTTGGCTCTACTGAGCTAAGCCCTGGACCATTGGGCTTTGGTCAGAGCTGAGAACTTCCATCTAGAGAGGGGTCGGGGACCCATATAGATGCACAGATAAGAATTGACAGTATTCTAGAATGGTTTGACTACTTACATTGTTATGGTGCCAGGGAACTCATGGCACCATAGTTGCTGCAGCTTATTGTGGTGATTATAGTATTTGGAGTGTTTCTTTAAAGGGACTCTCCAGTGCCAGGAAAACGTATTCATTTTCCTGGCACTACAGGACCCTACAGTGCCCCTCTCCTTCCCAGCCCCCATCCCAAGTTGCTAACCGGAATCCAGCACCGATGTCTCTCGGTGCTGGTTCAGGCTCCGCCTACTCTCCTCCCCCGCCGACGTCAGCCGGTGGGGGAGACCTAATGCGCGTGCTCGGAAAAGGCCGCGCACGTGCATTAGACCTCCCCATAAGAAAACATTATTCAATGCTTTCCTATGGGGATTTCGGCGACGCTGGAGGTCCTCACATAGTGTGAGGACATCCAGCATCGTATAACACACTTTCTAAGAACACGGAGGTACCTCTAGTGGCTGTCTAACAGACAGCCACTAGAGGAGGACTTAACCCTGCAAGGTAATTTAGTACAGTTTGTAAAAACTGCAATAATTACACTTGCAGGGTTAAGGGTGGTGGGAGTTGCCCTTTACGTCTGCTTCTAAGGAGTTTAAATTTTGTAATCCAACATCTTAAGTAGAACATTCTACATAGTCTATATATCTTGTCTAACGTATTTTAAAAACTACAGGAAGCGTACTGGTAATATTTTCAAAGGATACAAAGGTGAAAATAAATAGAAGTAAAATGTAAGGTAGGAACCTGTTTTGGAAGTTACAGCTCTGAGGTACATGTCTGTAATTGATAGTCTATTACACCTCTTTTCCAGAAAGTTACAATGATCTATACCAGTGGTCTGTGGAGTGCTATCCAGAGTTTTGGGCGGAATTTTGGGACTTCAGTGGCATTGTATATTCTCGCCGGTATGACGAGGTATGTTCATCCTCAATTTTGCAAATACGTGTGTTGAGTAAAATTACTACTGAGGATATACTAGTATTTTAAATCACTGCTGGGCAGAGGTAATGGCAGTGCAGTCCCCTTAGACCATAATAACAGACACCTGATTGATGGAGCTTCTCTCTGGTGAGGGCGAAATGTGTCTACTACAGATACTTGCGCTGTGCAAGTACAGGACCATTTAGAACTGTAAATATATTAGATATTTGTCCCTTATTTTTTTATTATGTGTTTGTTTGTTTTTTGCCCACTGGAGGTTTATCTATATATTATTAAAATGTATTATTATTACATTTATTATTAGTATTTATATAGCTCCGACATATTCCGTGGCAGATTACAAGCACATGGCCACATTTAGTGGATGAACTTCTAATTTGCAGCAGTGACCATGAAAAAATATGGAATGTTTTCTCATCACTCCACTTTTAGAATTTTGCCCTGGAATTTCTCATTATACGTAATCCCCATAATGTGTACATTTCTGAGCACATCAGCAAAAGGTCAACACCAAAAATGCTGGTTGTGGCTGCACATCAAATGTAAATGTATCTCTGATTTTTGTGAAAACTTACAGTTTACAAATGCAGCTTAGAAACATGCTCATGAGACTGTTCACAGAATCATAAATTGCTAAAGGAATTTTGGTCCAAAATAGTGAATTTGGAAAAATTCTCCAACTCTGCTTATTTATTTGAGATGTCTGATTTTACTGTCACTCCTGTTAAGTAAATAACTTTAATTGAAAGGAATATATGGTAGATGCAGTATTGGAAACTACCTCCATATAAGTATGAATTTACTTTGATTTATTAATAATATTTTTTATCAACAATAATCAATCTTTTCTGTTATGTCATTACCTCTTGCTTGGCCATTCCTATTTTCAGAATTATTTATTATATGTGAAAGGTTTGCATTATATCCGCATCTATTTCCGTCTCTATACATTGAATATTTTCAGATGTGTTTTCTGATGCAGTTCGATCAAAATTATTACATCAGTCTCTTTACATAACAGAGATTTTCCTTAAAGGCTTACACCATGCACCATGACCACTTTAGTGATTTAAATGATTTAAAGTGGTCATGGAGTTTGTATGTGCAGTGTTTCTCTGTGAAACGCTGCACGTATAGAGTTTAATGCATTTGCTACCAGACTTGTACCTCCATCTCTGGCAGCATCAACCAGCCAGGCTGACTAATGTCAATTCTGTACAAATTTAGAGTCGCAGACACTCATTCATTGGCTGAGAACGATGAGCTGACAATGCTCTCAGCAAATGACTGGCAGGATCAACATCTGGATTCTTCAGTCCTGCAGAAACCAGATGCTGTAAACACTGCTTCCAAGTAGACTAGGCACCCGGGAGGACCTGGTAAGTGGGCAAACAGTGTAAAACACTTTGCCCTATTACCGGGAAACATCGCCAGGGTAATCCTAATATCATAACTAATACAGCATGCAATGTTATTATGATGGTTGGTGTAACCCTTTAGCATATTTCGAATCAAACAACACTTGATTATTATTTACTAATCTGGAAAATGCTGCTTATTGAGCAGGGAATTGCAAATTTTAGGGCAAAACAGCTGATCTAGAAGAATATTTCTAGTTCAGTGATTTTGGTCCAAGATTTGCAATCCACTGGGGAATTTCCGTCCATTCCTAGTTTAGTGAATAATCCTTCAAAAATGCTGCTGAATGAACAACAAATAAAATATAATATGTTTTACTTTTATGAGCTCAACGATTTTTTAACCACATTTTTTTTCCTCCTGATTTCATCCCCCACTTCCTTCTCTATTTCAAATATTTGTGTTTGTCTTGTATTCACCTTTTAACTGCTTACATTTTCATATACCCGAGCCAAACTCTGATCACAGTGTTCTTGAGTTGTTTACTTGTATGCCTAGTTTTAGCAGGAATACTTTTTTTTGGCAATGGCAAAGGAACAAAGAGCTACATTATTAAATGGAGGAGAAGTAATAAAGTCAGCCGAAAACACAGACCGTATAATTCTTTTTAAAGCATTAAACAAAACTGCATTTTTATCACTATATAGTAAATATAGGGTAGAGACAGAGAAAAAGGATACATAGTGGTGAACAATGTTTTATCAGAAATCCCATTGAGGGGTTCTAGAGACATAGAAATAAACCACACGACCAAAGATAAATTGGTTTATGGAGGTCTCCAAAATTCTTTATTATGTGCTTCATCAAAATATATACTTTGTATTCAGGGTCGCCACTGGCATATGTGGAACTTTGGGCAAAATAATTGTGGGGCCCTTTCATCCACTCCTCTTTATCTCCGGTTCCCCTTCAACGGGTACCACAACACCAGGAGCGGGATCTTGGTCTATGATGGTCTATTGGATGCACTGTGAGGGATATGCATTTCTCTGGTGCACACCTTTCACTGTTGCCATGACATGAGCTTTGAGCGTCTTATCACAACCGATAGAGAGGAGCACCAAAGATATAGACACCTCACATTGTACCCACTGAACCATCAGGAAAGTAGCACTGTGCCTCCCCCAAAGTGTTTGCTACTCTCATCTCTTCTTAAGGGCATCTTACTTATATTAAATGAGTATGAAGGGCCAGGGTTAGTTTTTATTTAATCGTTGGACAGCACCTGAACTTCATTGCCCAGTTTGCCTAGCCTTAGTGAGAGTAATACAACTTTGTTTCTGATATAAGGTCGGTGGAGAAAGATAATACATAATTATGAAGTGTATATTATGGTAAAACAATGTCACTTATCAGTTCTGGTGACAAGATAGGACTGGAGGCTAAATGGTTGAATGGTTTACGGATGTCCCCAGAAATGAAAGATGGCATTATAGTCAAATGACCTTGTGGGAATTTCTCAAAACATCTTACTCCTATCACTCTGTGGCAATACTCACAGACATATTACAGTGACCCTGCAAAATGAGCTAAAATAGGCCATAATCAGAATAATTACAGTGATTTTAGTTTCATGAGGCACCACTCTCGGAATTCTTCCTTTTGTCTGAAGCTCAAAGAAGACTAGTGTTTTGCTGTAGTGCTGAAGGTCAGCCCTTCCATAGATTTGATGTAAGTGCATTGAAACAATTCTCTTAAAGTAACACTTAAGGATATGCTGAAACCCTAAAAAGCTTTTGTGTCTATTGCACTTGAAGAATCAAGTTCAGTACCAGTGACCTGGTAGATTGCATACACAGAATGAATCTGTAACAACTCCTAGGCAATAATATATCATAAAGATGAGTGACTTTTTGATTTAGGAGCTGTTCTAGTTGTATTTACCCCCAGCTGATTGCTGGTAGCCATGTCTTTAACTCCTTCAAAAATGGATGTAGAGGGATTTTAAACCGATTCACTTGTGACACATTTAAGCAACAGGGTGGACTTTTAACTGAAGCAATTTGCAGCAGTTACATGTCAGTGCTCCTAGTGCTGTAACCTGTTCTAGTAAAATACATTGCTATGATTTTGATGTGTACCTTTAAATTTATTCAAAAGCTTGTGATACAGACGAGATAAGAATTTAAGTACTTAACAAGCAGGAAATGTTACGTTCACAAATGTAAACAAAAAAAACATGGAATAATCCGTCTGTCAAATATTAAGAGCTGTACTAAGGGGTGTATTAAAAAGTATTAATCATAAAAGCCTCTCACTAGTCATTTAAATAAAATGGGTGCTTCTAACTGAGGCTGGGAACTGTCCGATAAACACTAACCCCTACCTCAGCACTGTAACTGCCTGCATTAATTTACTGAGTTATTATCTTAACAGCCACCCTTGTTCACAGGTTGAGATAATGGTAGCACCAAATAGGATACAATTGCAGAGAGCGGCATAGACAGACCGGATGTGTGAGTAACAGGTGGTGGAGTACATATCAGACGAGGGTGAAGCAATAACAAGGTCGTTCAAATCACAGCACTTGAACAAACACAGACAAACTAGGATGAAGCAATATAGCATTGTCCGTAAAAGTCAATAGTCTGACGATAAATAGTCATATGAGAAAGGGCATGGGTAGTGGGTACCATCAAGGTTATGGTACACTTTCTTAGTACCAAAGGCAACTTCCAGAGAAAACTACTTGCTGACCTAAGGCATGTGACACCTTACCTCCTGTATTCATGCTGCTGTGCATTTAAAGTTAATCTGGCACTTGCGCATGTACAGTCCAGTAAGGGTGTAACTCTGTTAGTACTCTTTTAATGGAGATCTCTATGTTTCTATATAACTACATCTACGTATGCCACAACCTCCCTTTCATTCTCTGGAAAGACGAGGCAGTAACCTTAGAATACTATGGAAATAGTTGGAGACATGGTTGCCTGTGATTCTGAAATGGATTAGTTAAGTACCTGTGCCTTTGGATGTGAGCCAGGCATAATCTCACCAATACCGTAATACTGATCCATTAAGCAAGCTTGAATTATACATTGTGTCTGCTTATGAAAGAGAAATATTAAAACACATCTTAAAAGTCGGATTGCTAATGAAAATATGCATTTGGCCTGTTGTAATATTTTGATGCTTATGCACCTGTTCGTGACCTTCATACTTTTAAATTGTACAGACGTGGCCGAAAGTATTGGTTCTCCTCTCCTTTTTTAAGGAAAATGCAGAATTTTCTCTGCACTACGTGAAAATTGACAGAAGTATTTGGTATCCACTATACTGTATTTCAAATGTAATTGAACAGAAACTTCACTTTTGATTTATGACTTCACGTATTACTTTAAGCAGTTAAACGAATGAGAATGACACCGACAAAAAAAAATATACTCTCAACCTTTGGAGACAATAACTGCAGTCAAGCACTTTCTGTAACTGTGAATAAGGTTTCTACACTTTCCGACTGGGATTTTTCCCTGCTCTTCTTGAGCAAGCTGATCCAGTACTCTCAGGTTTGCTGGCTACCGTTTCCCAAAAGTAAGTTTCAGCTCTTTCAACTGATGTACGATGGCATTCAGATCTGGACTCCAAGAAGGCCACTTTGGAATGCTCCAAAATTTCTTATCATCCAATCTTTTTGAGGTATGTTTTAGGTCATAATCCTGAGGAGGACCCAAGACCTGTGACTGAGAAACAACGATCTGTGAGGATATTTATGGGATGATAAATATTAAAAATAATATTTTCATAAAAATTATCAAAAATGTATTTAATAATTTTTATTATATCAAAAATTGATATATTGGCACTGTTACCCTTGATTGATTTAAAGCGACTATTTTAACTCTTATAAACCCTGGAGTAAGTTTTATTAGAGAATTTGTATTTCACACATTAATCACAAACTAATTATAAAAATATAATTTATTGTGACAATACTAATAATATAATATGTAACATGCGTGACATTATTCAGGGAATATTTAGGTATAACATATGTATACAATATGGCGACAGTTTAGACACAATTTCAGATAGCTTATAGCAACATATTTATTCACATAGATGCAAATTTCAACAAGATTTACGACAGGACACTTTTTTTAAATCAGCTAAGCAATTCCTAACAAAGAACTTTCCACAGATTTACATTTTTTCAACATAGCTTACAGCCATAAAAACTTAGCTGCCAGTTTTAATCACACTGAGTTAACTCACTCACTACTGGCTACAATTCTCACAGGAAAAATAACTTTTATATTGTAATTTACAAATACAATATTTCTCGTACCAGATCAGTTTAACCATTCCTTCTCATCCGATAAACAATAAGAATAATTCTAACCAGATTTGACCTTTGCAGAAGATTAACTTTTCCTGATTAAAGATTGCTATCTCTAAATTCAGAAAAGTCAATATCTCTGGATAAGATTTTGATATGCTAAAGTTAGCAAATTACCAGTAAATATATTGTTCACTTATTTCTCTTGCAGTAAGGAATATTGGAGCACTATATTTCATTAGCTAATTATGGTTTCTAAGTTAGAACTCTTACCAGCCTTTAAGCAGGTATATTTCAGCTTTTAGTAAAAATGTATGCATTTAAATTAAATTAAATTAAAAAACAAACATATTTATCAGTTTTCTTGGTAGAATTTCTTTAGCTTGGAGATATTCCATACATTGTGTTTGCAAGTATGAGTATAGAGCAGTGGTTGCCAAACTTTTTAGGTTCAATGCACCCTTAATATTTCAGTATTTTTCAAAGGCACCCCAAGTCAAAATTACTAGGTTGTATATCGGTACAGCGCTGTGGCATTTACTGGCGGTATAGTGTAATGTACAGTGTTGGTGTTTAAAAATGTACTTGTATATAGTTATTGTGTTTTAAAGGGACACTATAGTCACCCAGACCACTTCAGCTCAATGAAGTGGTCTGGGTGTCAGGTCCCTCAGGTTTTAGCACTTCAGATGCAAACATAGCAGTTTCAGAGAAACTGCTATGTTTACATTTGTGGTTAAGACAGCCTCTAGTGGCCATCTTCCAGGCAGCCACTAGAGGCACATCTGTGACGCTGGAGGCATATTATGCATTGAGAAATGCTTTCCTATGGACACTTTGAATGCACGCGCGGCACTTGTCGCGCATGCGCATTCGGCTCCGCTGATGTCGGACAGGGGAGCTGACGTCCGCAGGGGAGGAGAGATCACCAGCGCTGAGGGAGCCCGGCGCTGGATTAAGGTAAGTGGCCGAAGGGGTTCTAACCCCTTCAGCGCCACGGAAGGGGGAATCTGATGGTGGGGGCACGTGGGGGGAGGGGTGGGGACGTGTGTGGGGTAGATCTATGGGTTGGGGGCTGCAGGGCAATTTTTGCACCGCGGCCCCGTGATTTCTAGTTATGCCTCTGCCCTGACAGATCTGTCACTTCAATCCTATAGTGCCTTGACAGTCTTCTGATTTCATTGTACCCTGGACAGATTCTAGGCATTCAATGCCAAAGGCAACAAAGTAACCCCAAAACATCTCTGAGCCTTCTCCATGTTTGTAGGGATGATGTATTTTTCTCTGAAAGCTTATTTTTTCTTTATGTAAACATGGAGTTGTGATTTGCCGTAATACTGTACTTTTGTTTTGTCTGTCTAAAGGACATTCTCCCACGACTGTGGCTTCTCAACATACGTTATGGCGACCTACAGTTGGAGTTTAGGGCAAATTGTGCATTACAGTATTTAATTAAAATAAAAAGGCAAAGGAACTAATACTTTCGGACACATCTTTAAGCACTTTCAAGGGCAAATTCCTTCTTTTCTTGTGTTTTAATATGTTTTCACTGAAATTTCTGAATGTATATGTGAGTCCATTGCTAATGCAAGACAATAATTATTTTGCTTCAGGTAATTGACAGGACGAAAGGAATTGCTGATATCCCTGAGTGGTTTCGAGGCAGCCGTCTGAACTATGCAGAGAATCTTCTTAAACACAAAGAAAATGACAAAATTGCTCTGTATGGTGCCCGTAAGTACCACAAAACCACTGATTAGTACTTTACCACCACAGAGCATTGGTATAAATAGACATTATTAAAACTATTGCAGGAATGTATGTGAATTTGAGTTTATTGTATGAGCAGCTTTTGGCACTCCTGCATCTTTGGGTAAGTGCAAGAGTTAAGAAACATTTAGGACATAACATGTGTGTATTCACAAGCTATAAACAGGTCCAAGTTCCAGATGAAATGTGTGGCCAATGTATTGCCTGGTTATAGGAAGTGCTCCTCTAGTCATCTTGGGAAACACGCAACATTGTAGTCGGCTGTTAAAATAAATCCTGGCAGCGGTACCATCATTTTTCTTTTACAGGTAGAAAGAAAATACAAAGAAGGTACGTTTAATTGAATGTCACAGGAAATACATGAACTCCAATTACATTGCACAAACATTCCAAGAGCCTTTTCCCCTTTGTTCAATATCACCTGTGAGCAGGAAAGGGTTTCTTTATTTAACGCTTATTTTGCTACACGATCTGTACATTTAGATAATTTTTCTCTAAATCTTGTTATACAATAAGTATCAGTAATTCAGCATGGACTGTAAGCATGGAGACAATAGATTTGTTGGCATATTAGTGCACACAGTTAACATATTGCAGTGTAAAAAATATTTGTCACCTGTAAATATAGTTAGTGGGGGGGAAAAAAGGTGAATTTGAATTATTCATCTCTGATATACCCATTCCACTGTCTTGCTACACTTGAGTTCTAAATCTGTGTCATCGTGTCCTGTGACAGTGTGTGTTAGTTATTTCTAGCACTTGATAAACTGTGGCACAGCTGATGTCATACCCACTCACTGACGTCAGCATTTACACTCAGGTATAGGCAACTTGATATGCTCTTTAACAACATACAAAAAAAGGTACATGTGTATATTGTAAGATATTTTTTTTCTATAGCATGTTATAGGTGTGGCACAAACAAAAGCAAATGCTGCTCTACTATTGCTGCATTCTTGAAACTGGCCAGAATCTCAATATAAGCACCATTGTTATCCCTGAATCAGTGTTTTCACAGAACACTTCATCTTCAGCTATGTGATTTGATGCAGCGTTCTGCCTCAGCCTGACTGGCGTGGCTCCTTCATGTGAATTCTAATACCTATTAAACTCATTCTTGGAAGTCCGCCTATCATCACAATTTTATCTTAATCCATCCTGGCCACGTGTCACTCCCAACCTCTACCCAGTACTGTCAAAGGAACATAGACTGTGGGGCCTCTGCAGACTTGAACGGGTTAAAAAGTGAATTTGTGGAGTTTTTATTTTTTGTAACTAGGTGTGTGAGCTCTCATATCTGTTTTCCCTTTGACTGTGTGTGCAGGAAAGAAAATTACTGCCGCTCCTCTACCTTCTTATCATTTTTTTTTGTCTCTTGACCTTTGTAGCCTCTTTTTCTTTGTAAAAGCTGTGTGGGATTACTAGTAACATGGCACCTCATTTGGACACTAAATAAGTATTGACATCACTGGATTGTGTTAACAGTCCATTTGGCTTTTATTGTGTTACCCAAACACAATATAATTTTCTGTCAGTGAGTGGCCACATATGAGTGTAATTTGCCAAATCTAGTTTGCAGTGGGTACACATTCATCTCATTAACTTGAGGAGAAAACCATTTCAGGTTTAATGTACCTATTGATTTATAGATATGATAGCAATTTGACAAGTGTTGTGTGTATGTATTGTTTTATTGTCTGTTTAAAGCACTTGCCATTCATTTTTATGTAGTCTTCAACCTCTGTCCAGGGGTAATTCTATTTATTTTACTCCTAATTCCTCTCAGGTGAAGGCAAGGAGAATGTGGAGAAGGTTACGTTTGAAGAGCTTAGAAGGAACGTCGCCCTGTTTGCAGCTGCCATGAGGAAGATGGGTGTTAATACTGGGGACAGAGTCGTTGGTAACTGTCTGCATGTATATCTTGTGTGCCAAAAGAGCTTTTCTTAAAGATTATAAAATGACAGCTTGGCTTTAATAAAACCAGACACTCTTATCTCTTAAGTGTAATTATCCCTTCAGTAGAACGTGGATGCAGTAACATGTAACGTTCATGTTTAACACCGAAACACTTTACAAGCGATGTCGTAAAATGTGCATATAAGTGAGATACGGTAATACACATATGTGTGTATGTACATGTACGTATATGTGTATTCTAGCCAATAATGTGTAAATATTTTCACAGGACTGTATTTTTCTAGAGTAACATAGCAGCTAGAACATATTCTATTGTACAAAGCAGCTTGTCCCTCTGCTGGCAGCTTGAGAGACCATCACCATTTATATTCCAGCTTAACAGGCCATCAATATTTATATCCCACTTGGCAAAATTATATACATTTGGAGCTATGTGTTCTGTGGATCAGTGCTTAGTCAAGCCAATGCATTAACATTCGATTGTAGACAGTTGATTGATATAGCAATAGAAAAAATAGTGGTTTATTAACGAAACGAGTTGTTGCAAAAGAGCAATGTGCAACATTTAGACCCCAATAGATAAATTAAGAAAACAAAAGCAAACTACCCCTTACATATGCTTAGAGTTGTTGCCAAATGGCAACCATAGTACAACTTTGAGACCACAATAAAAAAATAAAATGAAAAAAGAAAGAATAAACTTAACATTGAAATACCATCAATGTTACTATGGTATATGGCAATAAACATTTTCATTGTAGCACAATGTTGTATACTAGTATAAATGCGCATTACATTTGCCTGCAAAAAATGTTTTCAGCTTCCGGGTTTCAAAAATTGAGGTGCGCATTCGATTCGATGTCGCATTACATTCGAGTAAATCCGGTATATCATTTCATGTGAACCATCCTTCTCAGAAATTTGAATATTATATTTACTTTGCTTCTATTTATACTTAACACATATGCATTTGTTTGGTTCAACAAATTAAGCTAAATTTTGAAGCCAGCAAGCTGTATTTATCATTATCCCTGCAATCACACATATCCTGATTTGCCATACTGTAGAATATAAAGTGTAAATAAAGAACAGAATGCCTTTTACATGCATTTATGGTGATGAATTTTAGGTCTCCTGAAATGTCAGGTAGGTTATACAAATCATGACCATTTATGCAGTGTGTAAAGATTTGTATGCATATTGTTTTCATTTTTGTAGCATGCAGTTTTCGGTGGTGCCAAATTACTTTGGCTACAGTTTTTTTTTTAGTAACCATTCTAAATGGGCTGTTTTGGTTTTTAGGTTATCTTCCAAATAGCATTGAGACCGTTGAAGCAATGCTGGCTGCAGCTAGTATTGGAGCAATCTGGAGTGCTACATCTCCTGACTTTGGAGTCAACGTAAGTGTCATCATTTCTTCTTCACATGATGAAATTGGATGTGTAAGGGCTGAAATAAACTGCATTAACTCAAGGATTTATTTTCAGTGGTTGGTCGTACATGGATGTCACATGCTAGGTCTTGCAGATGTTATGGATATAGGTCAATATACAAGGTCCATATGCCAGACCATATGTGAAAATGAAATCTCAAGTATCCAAAGGCAAAAGATGGATAGTAGGAAGAGAGAAACAGCAAGGAGAAGGATGGAATATAGTACTGGTTGAAATGATACAGGAGGGAAGGAATGGAAGGTATGAACCAGGTTTAGATCAGAGCAGAATCCTGAGGTTTGCATAAAGGAGTACTGTGCATGCAATATGCAAAGAAATATGTAGATTGGATAGTTCCCCTCTAAACAAGGATAAGGGGAAACTCCCAATCAGACTGGTATTTGGAAAAGAACACTAGTTGTACAAAATATATACCTTGGGTGTGTACCAAAAAGAGGTAAGAAAAGGTATTTATAGGGAAAGCATAGTGACACTGGATAAATATGTATCCTGGCCTAAACAGTGATACACTGTAACTTTATTGAAAAAACTGTAGAGAGGATACAATATAACCATGTCCAAGAAATGCTTAGAGCCCTTAGGAAACCTCCCCTTTAGTGAAGTGGAAAGATCTCAGTATCCGAATGACAATAAAGGCATATAAATGCTAAGATATAGAGATAACTTACTATTGAGTAATCCACAAAGAGGAGAGGAAAACAATTTTATACCTTAAATACATATAGAAGTTAGATAGATGGGGTAGTGGGGACAGTATAGCACAGTCTGAGCAGAGGTGCCCAAACTGTCCGTAAATAGAGAATCTGGGGTTACTTATAGTAAGAACGAGGGATGGTAGGATGGGATATATACAGTGGTATCCACAGTTAAATAGAGGAAAAAATCCCTGATAATCGCCACTGTTCTAAACTCCTGTCCACTCCCCCAAACACCTTCATGGGTGTTCTATTTATAGATAGTAAAGGTTGCCTAACAAAGCTGAGAGTAGATAAGATTGAGTAGAGGTAGTGGTGTAAACAGTTCGATAAGGGATGGAAATTCCCAATAATCACCACTATGCTAAACTCCTATCGACTCCCCCCAACACCTTCGTGGGTGTTCTATCCTTGTTAGATCACTATGCTCTGTCCCCTTAAACTGCCATTATCCAACTAATGCAGCTTCTATAGAACAGCCAGCAATCATTAATTTAACGAAAAAAATAATAAGTGAATAAGTGCCAAGAAAAGGATTCCCTCGTGCATATTGATGTGCTCCGTGAGTGAGTGAGTGGAATCCACAGAATAAACCCGACGCGCGTTTCGGAGTACTAGACTCCTTCGTCAGGGGTTAGAAATTGCCGCCCGAACCCCCTCGGTATTTAAATGTAGGCTAGCCAATCAGACAAGATGAAGGAGGTTTCGTCATCAGTGACGTGTCGCCGTGCGACCACGTGGACTTACTTGTGGGCGGAGTATAAGCCGCCGCGTCAGTATCATCATTAGTGACGTGTCACTTCGCGACCACGTGGGATTAACTATAGGCGGAGTATCAGCCGCTGTGTCAGAATGATTGGCATCTGGTTTATTTACCTCAGTGCCCAGACTGGCGGCGATCTCGGAAAAATTCCATACTAGACACAAAAGTATTAGTAATCACTTTACTATTTATGTTAGATGAATTTATATAGGGATATATGGAGATGAACTCATACTTAAGGACATATTTGCCGATCGCTAGAAAAAATAGTGGCATAAGCTAACCAATTATTTATGTCTCAGTCATTAGAACGAAATGTCTTAAATTATATTTTGTATATTGAAAGAATAGACTCATTAGTTATTTTATTAGCTTGAATTGCTAAAGATATCTTCTATAATCTCTTATGGGTAGATGAGTATATGCAGATTTAGACAATAAATATATGGGTTTGTTATTATTTAATCTTTCATATGAGAATGGAAGAGGCAGCTTTGAGAGAAAGAGGGGGAGGGGGGAGGGGGGGGGGGAAGTGGGGGGGGGGGGCAATTTCAAAACAAAATATATTTGTGATTCAAAGGTGAAACAACCTATTACGTTAAAGAAAAGAATATATTCACAGATAAATTGGACCACCCAAGTATAGCGGTAATATTGTTAAATGTTCTAAAGGATGCTATTTTTAGAGGCTTTGTTAGATAAAAGGAGAGTATGAAAACCCTTCGTTAAGTCCCCTGGGGGACAGTGTCTTTAGGCGGTATATCCAGTAGCATTCACGTCTTCTAAGACGTTGATCCCAGTTGCCTTTTCTTTGGTCCGGTCTAATTAGTTCGATGCCCAAAAATTTGAGGACATTGGGGTCCCCGTTATGGGCGATTTTGACGTGTCTGGAAACAGGAGTTTCAATGTTCCTTGCTGTTTTGACCGAATTAATGTGCTCAAGAATCCTCTTCTTCAGGGGTCTGAAGGTTTTTCCCACATACATGAGTTGACATTGACATGTAATCAGGTAAATCACCCCCTTTGAATTACAGTTGAAAAATGACAAGGAGTCAAAATTTTCTGTGTGAGTACTGTTGCTGAAGGTTTTTGAGCTTGAGCTTATATGACTACAAGCTTTACACCTTCCGCATCTGTATGTGCCCTTGATTTTGTTTGACAACCAATGTGTTGGTAATTTCTTTGGTTGGAAGTGGCTGTGCACTAGCATATCTTTTAAATTCCTGCCTCTCCTGGCTGTTAGGGAGGCATGCGCAGGGAGAACATCCTACAATTGTGCGTCTTGTTTTAAGAGGGGCCAGAAGCGGTTCATGATTGTCCTAACCTGCTCCCAACCGGCGTCAAACGTAGCGATACATCTTAATTGTTTCTGCTCTGTTTCCTTTGTAGTTGAGGGGGAGGTTATGTCTTCTCTAAGTAGACTTTCCTGTTCTGTTAGGAGAGCCCTATGGTATGCCCTCTTGAGACACTTGTTGGGGTATCCTTTGGACCTGAACATCTGACGCAATTCCTTTGCTTTTATCTTAAAGTCATCTGTATCTGAGCAATTGCGTCTTAGGCGCAGGTATTGGCCAATTGGGATCCCCTTTTTCTGTTGAATTGGGTGGTGACTTTTCCAATTCAGCAAACTGTTAGTTGCTGTGCTCTTCCTGAACAAGTTTGTTTTTATCCTGCCTTGTTGATCTGGGGATACAAAAAGATCTAAAAAACTTAATGAGGGAGTGCCGATTTCGGCAGTGAATCTAAGATTAAGATCATTGATATTGAGATCTTGCACGAATTGGAGGAACTGATCCCCTGACCCAGTCCAGATGATTATAATATCGTCAATATACCTTTTCCAAAGGTGAATATACTGGGTCAGGGGATTCTTAGGAGGAGATGAAAACACAACTTGTTCCTCCCACCAACCCAGGTGCAGGTTGGCATATGAGGGTGCACACGACGTCCCCATAGCAGTCCCCTGCACCTGGTGGTAAAACACCCCATCAAAAAGGAAAAAATTGTGGGTTAGCACGAATTTCAAAAGATTCAATGCAAGATCTGTATGTTTGTCCAGATGTGCACCTCTCTTCCTCAGGAAGTATTCTGTATGTTTGATGCCTAGAGGATGTGGGATAGAGCTGTAAAGGGACTCAACGTCCAAGCTACAGATTAGGGAGTTGGTTGGTAGTTGAACCTGAGTCAGGACTGATAGCGTCTGCTTGGTATCCCTCAGATAAGATGGGAGTTTAATTACCAAAGGTTTCAGGACATGATCCAAATATATGCTCACATTTTGAGTCATGTTGTCATTTCCTGAGACGATGGGTCTACCTGTTAGTACTTTATACAGTTTATGGATTTTGGGTAAACTGTAAAAAGTGGAGATACGGGGACTACCAATGGTCATATAATTGAATTCATCTTTCGAAATAACATTGTCATGAAGGCCTTGTGTCAAGATATTTTTTAGTTTACCTAAAAATATTTGAGTAGGATCTTGTTTTAAGATTTTATAAGTAGTCTGATCTTCAAGAATCCGTTTGTTCATCTCGACATAATTTGAGGTGTCCATGATGACAATATTGCCTCCTTTATCAGAGGGTTTGATTGTTATTGCCTGATTCTCTTGTAAAACCTTCAGAGCCCTGTACTCCCTTGCAGTTAGATTGGAGTTGGGTTTGTAACTTATTTCACTCGGGGCGATCTTCTCAATCTCATCACATACGAGTTCCACAAAAGTTTCAACATATTTTGAGTCTCCTAGTCTGGGACAGAAACGGCTTTTATTCCTCAGAGTTGTTTGAGGATATTTAGCTAATTCGGTCGTATCATTCTCTTCTAGTAATTCAGCTAAAATCATAGTTAAACGGTAGTCCCTAAGTTCCAGACCTAAATTTTTGGCTTTTTTCTCTTCGTTTAAGAGATAGTTCTTATGCAGAATACGTTTTCGGGCAAACAAATGGATATCCTTAACCCAGACAAACTTATCGAAACGTGGTATAGGGATATAGGACAGGCCTTTCGCCAATAAATCCAGTTCTGGTGGAGTTGGAGTATAACTGGATAAATTGACGATTTGTCTGTCCCTCAGTACCGGTTCCTCCTGTTGTATGGTCTTTTGGGTCTCGGTCTCAGAAAGGGGCGATTTTCCCCCTGCGTGTTCTCTAAAAAAGTGACTCCTTTTTTAAGGATCCCCCTGTTGCTGTCACTAGAGGTAGAGGGGGTCACTGTTAGATCTGTCTCGGATTCACTGGACTCATATTCTGAGGTTGAAATCTGATCACTATCGACCCTTCTTTTTTTATTAGTATTGAACCTTTTGTACACATTACCCGTCTTAAAATCCCTATGGTCTCTTAGGAACTTTTGATGTTTTCTTTGTTTTATTATGGACTGATATTTTTCTAGATTAGTTTGCAATTTACTTTCGTTGGGAGCAAATGCTGGGTCTGTTTTGAGTTGTTGGATTTTATCTACTTCACTCTCGATCTTTTTTTCAATTTCTATTAATTTTTTACTCTCAAATTTACAAATGATTTGCATAAATCGTGCCGAACATTGGCTTGCTGCTTCTTCCCACTCTTTTGTAAATTCCTCTTCATCTATATGTGAACTGGGGGTTGTTGGGATTCTAAGTCCCCTTGGTATTAAGCTTTTTTTTAAATAATTCTCCAAGGAGGCTATCTCCCAACTTGTCCTGATTTGTTGTTTATATAGATGTGTAAGAGAATTAAAGCCTGCTGTCAGGGTATAATTTGAATCGTCTGGTTGGAAATCAGATTCGGAGAAAATTAATTCTGCGTCTTGGCACCATTTAGTGGCGTTTGGTTTATTTGCTAGGAAACCTGCCATTAGTTTGTTATTTAGAGTGAAAGCCTCTCTTCTGACCAAAGGTGGGTCTTGAACCCGTGTAGGTTTAGATAGGAGTACTATGTATTGGATCCCGTCGTCCCTAATCAACAAACTGTTGAGTTGGGGACCGGGATGTGGGGTCAGGGCGGTGGTACCAGTTCCACCTAAAGTATGGGCTTGAACCCTTGTAATTACGTATGATATGCAAAGAAATATGTAGATTGGATAGTTCCCCTCTAAACAAGGATAAGGGGAAACTCCCAATCAGACTGGTATTTGGAAAAGAACACTAGTTGTACAAAATATATACCTTGGGTGTGTACCAAAAAGAGGTAAGAAAAGGTATTTATAGGGAAAGCATAGTGACACTGGATAAATATGTATCCTGGCCTAAACAGTGATACACTGTAACTTTATTGAAAAAACTGTAGAGAGGATACAATATAACCATGTCCAAGAAATTATGTGCATGCAACATAATTATAATGGCCACAACAGTGAGTGCAGCCACACATGTTATGAACTGGTATCTGCGTAGGCACAGGTAAGTCCCATGACCTTCCATACCAACAATAGTTTGGGCGCAACCAAGAATCTTGATATAGAGGGATGAGGAGAGATGGAGTTTAAAAAAAACATATATTACTTCAATGGAGGGAGGTGGGAGGAAATAACCAAAATATATATAGCTTTCTCTATCATTCATAAGCCTGTGTAGTGTGCACCAAACCGTTCCTGAAAGAAAATTGTAAATCTTTTTTTATTTAAGATACAGTGGATATTCTTTTACGGGCTTTTGTTTTTTTTCTTTTACTTAACCTATGCGCCATGAAGCTATGAATCCTGTTTAATTTTTTCCACATCCATATATCGGGTTTATATTTACTATGTAAATAAATGTTAGAGGTGTGCAATCAGAATACGGGAAGGAAGCCAATGTCAATACATTTGCCATATACAGATATTCTGTGTATTTTAAAGAGATAATAACTTTCCTTTATTGATGCAAATGTTGGTTAAAATGATTGCACTTTTGGATAACCTTTTTAAATAAAGTTACAAAAAAAAATCATGTTTAAACATATTTTAAAAATATAAAATCATTTTAAAAGTTTATCCAAAAAATATTAAATTGAGGCGATAGTTTGGATAAATTTGTATCTTATTAGTGGATACCTTTTTATCTCGGTATGAAGCATATGGGAATGTCTTCCTGTTTGCTACATTCTGTAGAAGAAGCCCTTTGGTGGTACCAGGCAAACTTGGTAGAGGGGGCCTAGGAGTAGATAGCAACATACCCTCTCCTGTTTACAAAAAAAAAAATATTCTCATTGTGATTTCAGAGATAGACTGCCACCTCCTGGCTGAGAAGTGGTAATGTTACCAGCATACTCCATGAGCCTTTTAAGCCGTGCGAGAGCTCTGAATGTAAAATAACTTGTATTTTAACAGTGTTTCAAGTTCGCAAAATGGGTAATCAGTCTATTCGGGAACAGAGATGATTGTGGTGAAAAAGCAAAATGATCACTTTATATTGTGGATGGATGGGGAACGAGTTAAACAGACATAGCTTCATGATACTATAAGAAGGAGTAGAGAATTAGAGCCAGGTTTATGTCAGAGCAGAGAGTTTTTTTTTGTTTTTTTTTAAAGGAAGGCTTGTATAATGGACTTCAGATATTTATACAGCATAAAAAAAAAAATATATATATTAAACACATTTTTCTTTTTTGCACATCTTTAGCTATGTAAAAGTTACTGGTTTTATATTTTTGTCTAATTTTTTATTTAGTTCCCAGTTAAAGCCTATGAATAAATGTAAGCTCAGAGACCATACTTTTGTACGGCTTTCTTACGGCCTTCCTTAGATATGTATGTCCTGTTCCATACTGGCCATCTTAAATGTCCCCAACCTTGATCAAGTCATTTGTAACTTTAGAGTTTTTTTTTTTAATATTTCTTCAGTACTATCAAGCCTTTATATTGGAATGTCCTCTCAATAACAAAACATGTATTTATAATGTGTACATCTCAAACTGGCTTATTATGGGCTGTGTACACAGCTTTTGACAGCATTTAGGTAGCGGTTGGAATAACCTTAGGTAATACAGCTTTGGGACATGATGGACATATCACAAGCATATTTCCAATCTGAGGAATTGGTATTTGGTCTTTAAGGATAATGTTAAAAGAATACCATAGTCCGCAAAACCACTTTAGCTTAATTAAGCAGTTTTTTTAGTAGATCATGCTTCTGTAGTGTACCTGCTCAATTCACTGCAATTTAGGAGTTAAATCACTGTTGTTTCTATTTATGTAGCCCTAGCCACACCTCCCCTGGCTGTGACTCACATGTGAAAAAAATGGTTTCATTTTCAATCCGATCCTAAACATACTTTAGTAGTTTTTATCTCCTTCTCTGCAAACCGAACTTTAATCACACAAATGAGGCTCCTGCAGGCTGTAGCAAGTTACTAACAAAGCATGAGATAATTTATTGCACAGTCTGTTTAATTTAGAATTAATTAAGTTAAACATTTGATCTCTGTTTACAGGAAGTCACAAGCAGGGGTGTGTGACTAGGGCGCATAAACAGTGATTTAACTCCTAGAATTGAGCTGTGAGACTACATTATTATTATTATTTTATTTATATAGCTCCAGCAAATTCCGTAGCAGACATGATCTATACACCAAAACCACTTCGTTAAGCAAAACCTGTTTTGGTGCCTGTAGTTCCCATTTAATTAAAGAAAAGGCTCTGGTCTCTTACTGAGGAATATAGGATAAAGTAGTTTATGTTTCTAAAATTGTAAATAAAAAAAATGTTGGTTCCAACATTTGTCTGCTTGATTTCAATGAAAGTAGACAATTCTGCTAAATGTATACCATACTTGTTTAACACAGTTGTAAATATGAATAATCCTTTTGCTGAACATATCATTTGGTGGAAACTTACTAATCATATGATCCATCAGTGTTCCTTGTAAGATCTGGAGTTATCTCTGGAAATTTCTTAAGATTTATACATATAGGTACATTTAAATCTGCAGTTCTCCCAAGTTACCACCGGAGAGCAATACAATTCCATGGTACATTGACTTATGTATCACTTGGAAGGTCTTCTTCCTATTTAATTATTATTTTTTTTTATTATTATTCTTTAATACATTTCTTAAGGAAGTTTTTATTGAAAAGTCCATCTTCTGCTTATGTCCTTGTTCTTGGCTACTATCTAATAAAAAAATTCACATATTAAAATGAGAATACTGGTTTGTTCACCTATTTTGCCCACATTTGTTTTTTCATAGAGTGTAAGAAGTCCATAGAATATGTTCTGATTCCTTCCTGAAACTGTGATGCATTATTTAGGATAGCCACCCAAAAGTGATTTTGAACACTAGAGTTTAATTATGACTATTTAATTTGGTTATTTAACATTAACTCTCTCTGCCATCACATACAAATTCCTCTGCTACCTCTTGTCTCATACCCCCATTTCAACCTTTAGATTGTAAGCTCACGGGCAGGGCCATCTACCTGTTGTATCGGTCTGTTCTTATTGTGTTTGTCTTTTTCCCAATTGTTCAGTGCTGTGGAATTTGTTGGCGCTTTATAAATGCCAGTACTACTACTACTACTACTACTACTACTACTACTACTACTAATAATAATAATAATCTAAAATGTTTTACTTGCCTTACTTCACTGCTTGCACCAGTATCGCAGTGTTTGGTGGTTCTGGTGTCTAGAGTGTCCCATTAATTGGGTGCAATGAGCACGCTGTCATAATGAGATGGTCCAATGATAGGATTTTTCAGAATACAATTCTTACAGGGTTATTGTTACGGCTCCCGGCTCTTCTGCCGACGTGGCTGCACATAAAGTAGGTAGCCACACCGACAGATGTATCAGACTTACCTTGGTTGTGGCGGGCAGCTGCCTGGTCTCCCTGCGTCCGCTCCCCAGCGGGTGCGACATTCTTAGTAACGCTGGCCACTGCGGTTCAGATTTTCATAATAAACTTCCCTCTCCAACATCAAAGATGGCGCCAACGTGCGTGCGACATCACGTCATAGACGCACATGCACGTTTTAGGGTCAGAGGTCAGGGACAGTCTAAAGAGGGTTATTTAAACCCATATTACCTTTTTGTCAGTGCCCTGTCGTGGTTTCCACAAGCTGTTTATCTGAGAGTTTGTTCCTGATGTTTCTTCTGGTATCTGACTTTGTTTAGACTTCCCTGATTTCTGGTATCCCTTGACTTCTGGCTTTCCTCATCGTTGCGTTTCATTCTGTGTCCCTGACCTGGCAAGTATTTTGACTATTCTCTGGTACGTTAAAGGACCACTATAGGCACCCAGACCACTTCAGCTCAATGAAGTGGTCTGGGTGCCAGGTCCCTCTAGGGTTAACCCTGCAGCTGTAAACATAGCAGTTTCAGAGAAACTGCTATGTTTACATTTGGTTTAATCCAGCCTCTAGTGGCTGTCTCATTGACAGGCGCTTCTGCGCTTCTCACTGTGATTTTTCAGCGTCCATAGGAAAGCATTGAGAGCCCGGCGGGAGGGGGGCCATGAGGGTGGGGTGACCTATTAACACTATAGTGCCAGGAAAATGAGTTTGTTTTCCTGGCACTATAGTGGTCCTTTAAGTCTGGCCATTCTAAGGTCCGGTTATACGTTATCCTTAGTCCTAGGTGTGATACTATTCTGCGTGCTTGATCAACTATAATCCTGACAGTTATTCACTAAAACAAGAATTTAATTTTAAATTTAATTCAAAATAGCCAAGCCGGAAAAATTCTTAAGTTCAGCTACTCTGACCTTAATTTTAAAATTCACTTTAAATTCTCACTTGAGTAAATATCCCTATTAGAGTGAGCCTGGGTTTCCTCACTCTAGCGCACATTATGGATCTTGTCCTTGCAAGCTAAATGGAAGTCAATCAGTCAAGGAACACTTTATAAAAAAAATAATAAAAAAACAAACCCTTCCTCAACAATTTAGCAGATGAACCTCCAAATAAAAATATTCATGTAAATTATTTGGCGTATTTTCCTTGGAGCTATATGAAATCTTGGTTGCAATAGCCGCAACCACTGTAAGCCTTCCTCTTATTCCCTAGTACAGACTTTCTGTGACTGTCCAGTGAGGTGTGTTACCTACTCTACAATCCAAGTCTCCAAAATGTATTATCGATAACGAATAGACAAGGGAACTACAACTTTCAGGCCAAAATGCTGATTTTGCAATTAA
The DNA here is from genome assembly GCF_036172605.1 of Pelobates fuscus. NCBI lineage: Eukaryota > Metazoa > Chordata > Amphibia > Anura > Pelobatidae > Pelobates > Pelobates fuscus. The sequence goes on from NC_086321.1 coordinate 133,366,278, forward strand.
GATATGGGTAAACATTTGCAGTTTCTTGGTAAATTCTTGTGAACCTAGAACCAAATTTAACCAAGTTTTTAGGTCAAAGTAGCTGATTCAGTTTACTGTTTACTGAATAAACCGCTTTGCATAATTCTCCACAGTTAAACGTTTAACAAATAAACCCTCTAGTACTCTCTGCAAGATAGAGAGCATGTTAGATAACACAATGTATTAGCCTATAGAGTTCTATATTACAGCAGTGGTGTCCAAGTTTTTTCTGCAGTGGGCCACTTTATCATTAATTTTGTGAGTGCAGGCCGCACTCATTTTTCACCGAGAGAAAATATCGCCTTTAAGCTGTGTAATGCATGTTAATACTGGGTTAATCTTGGCGCGCTTCTGTCTTCCTTCTGACCCTTGCGTATGACTTCATGCACAAGGTAGAGGAGGGATTTTGTACACTACACTTCAAATTTAACTGATACATGGAGCGCAGGCCCCCTCATTTCTCCTCAAAAAATGCATCTTCACATGTGTATCCATTAATCTTACTCTTGAATTTCTTATCCCCTCTTTTGAATGTCTTACCTCCTTTTAGTATATTTTATCCCCCATTTTTTCCCTACACGTCTCTTACTCGCCTCAGCCCTCTTGTGTGTCTCTTTTTACCCCAACTCTTTGTGTGTCTCTTATTTCACCTGTGTATGTGTTTGTTTTTCTTCCTACGTTTGTTTGTGGGCATCACTCTCCCCTCTCCCTGCCTTTTCTGTGTCTTTCTCTCCGTTCTGTGTCTCTTTTTCCCTTGCCTTTCCCTCTGTGTTTCTCTTTACCCCAGCTTCTCTATGTCTCTCATTCCCCCTAGCCCCTTCATGTGTCTCATTTCCCCCAGCCCCTTAATGTGTTTTATTCCCCTCAGTCTCTCCATGTGTCTCATTACCACCTCGCCCCTCCATCCCTCCATGTGTGTCATTACCCCCACACCCCTCCGTCCCTCCATGTGTGTCATTACCCCCACACCCCTCCGTCCCTCCATGTGTCTCATTATCCCATCACCCCTCCATGTGTCTCATACTCTCCCCCCTGTGCCAGCTCACCTCCCCTATGTAGCGTGACTGAGCTGCAGACCGTGGTAGAGGATCTCTTGTAACCTCTCCCCAGTCTGGCAGGATGCAGTTTGGCGCTCTCAGTGAGTACTTCCTGTCAGACTGGGTAGAGGATTCAGCAGCTCCTCTACCACGGGCCATGGCTCGCCCACGCTACGTTTGAGAGATACCTGTGCTGTTTGCTCCACTCCTTGCGGTCAAACGGATCCTTCCACATTTGTTTAAATACAAGGAATAATGCTGCAATAAATACAGTATTATTCCCTATATTTTGGCCATTTTAGCAAATCGTGATCTCACCCCTTAATACATTTTTTTTTAAATACCGGTAGTCTAGGCCACTTATTAGTGCTCAGTACTGTAAGATGTATACATTTTATCTAATGAGAAAATATAAATATCACAATATTGGTTACAATGTGGATTGGGAAGTGTACATAATTAAAATGACACACTAAAAATACATAGAATTTACAAGTCAGAGGAAAAGAAGGGGTAATCTTTAGGATGCTCTGTGTAACCTCTTTAACTTCATGGAATCCTAGATAGAGCTCCATGACATTTCCTAGATAAAGACATCCAGATCTGGAACTTTACATCTACAGATATACATTGGAATCTGTATTGAGTGAATGTTAATGAAAATGATTACCTCTGTCTTTGGCACATGACTGGAGAAATGTGGTCCTTGTTGCTGGTTTTTGTGTATAATCTCACATCCATTCTGTAGTGGACTCACTTACCCTATGTTTTCATGATTAAGCCATACAGTTGCTGACAGGAGCAGTAATGTTTACAAGGCGAAATTATTTGCTTAGCCACAATTATAAGCAGCCCATTTGTATAATGAACACTGATAGATGTCCATGCCAAATTTTGAGATTGAAGAAAACTTAAGTTGACTTCGGAACACTTGTTCTCTGTGGTTTGATTTGAAGCAGAATCTGAAGGAGTGCAGTGTTACTCTGTTACTGCTGAGTGCGGATGCAATTACAGACTCTATAAAGTAAGCTATCAAGAGTGTCAAAGAGAGTTACTATCTTTTTATCACCAACCTTGATAAATAAGGAAGTTTTACTTGGGTGAAATGTGCTGCAGAAGTGACAGAATACAACATGCTAGAGCAGCTGCTAGTTATTTTCCACATGATAGCAAATAAGAGAGGTGAACTTTTGAGCTGGATCCTCTTGAAATTAATGGGACCCATGTTGCTTGAGCAACTTGCTGTAGTTGCCAAAAAATAATGCTCACAGCCACATCATGCGGTAGACCTGGTTGTGTGCCAGATGCCTGTCGGTACTTCATTGAAATCTTGCGAGGATTACTAAAAAAAATATCTGTAGGGTTATTTATTAAAGGGGAATTAATGAATAATGTCCAGGTGGTAATGTTGAAAGACCTCTTTTTTTTTTTTAAATTTATTGCAAGTTTGTCATTTGTCCTAATATTTACAATTTCCGAGTCAATCCTTGACATATCTCAGTTTAGTAGCAACTTTATTAATCAAATTAAAAAGTGTAACATAAAAACAACAAAACATTTACACAACTAATAGATAACTTTCGGATAAATGTTTAAATTTGCCCTAAATATTTAAAGGAAAACTTTAAACATCTAAAACACTTTTTATTTTTTTCCTATTGTGCAAATTTTAATAGAAATTGGCACTGTTTAAAATTAAACTTCTTACAACCCTCTGGTTATCAATCAGACAGAGAGGGACATGGGGTTAGCAGTGTATTATGGGTATTATAACAGTGTAATCCCCACAGGCCGTCTAGGAATGGTGGTCCTGGAATTAGAGGCATCAGCTGAGGATATCTGGAACAGACCCCAAACTGTAGAAATATAAAGTTTATCATGATAAATTCTATATTTGCTTTATTAGGACATGTTGAATATTAAAATGAATCTTGTTGTGGCAGGTTTAATTTAAGTGACTGTTTCTCGTTAACGGTCAACCCAGCTCTTTTAACCCCTTAAGGACACATGACATGTGTGACACGTCATGATTCCCTTTTATTCCAGAAGTTTGGTCCTTAAGGGGTTAAAAAAATGTCTACATTTTTTTACATTTATTTTTTAATGCCAGAGAATTACATTGTGGCAGTGATCGTGAAGTGATGTAATTATCAAACTCCTCTATGTTTGTCTTCCCAATTGATTAAAATGCCTTTGTTCTCTCTGCAGGGTGTTCTGGACAGGTTTTCCCAAATTCAACCAAAGTTAATCTTCTCAGTTGAAGCTGTAGTTTACAATGGAAAGGAACATGCACACCTGGATAAGCTACAGAGTGTAGTGAAAGGTACACCGTGTGATTTTATTTATTTATTTTATTCCTCATTGCAAGTGTACAGTTTAGTTAAAGTTTCACTATAGGGTCAGGAACACACACATGTATTCCTGACCCTATAGTGACAACCCACCATTTAGGTGGCTTGCCCCCACCCCCTTAACCCACTCAGAATAGGTTAAAATTCACCGTACTTTCAGCTCTCCACAGGTCTGCTGGCGCTGGCCCCGCCCCCTTGGGGACATCATCAAAATTGCTGATGTTTAGCCAATTTAATGCTTTCCCACAGAGAAAGCATTGGATTGGCTAAAATCGGCAAGGGGGCGGGGCCAAACACCATTTTGGCCAATCAGCACCTCCTCATAGAGATGTATTTAATCAGTGCATCTTTATGAGGAAAATTCTGCGTCCCTATGCACAGCGTGGGGATGCTGAACGGCAGGGCTGCCTACTGTGCAGTCCTGAGCCAGGAAGCCCCTCCAGTGGCCATCTGCTTGGAGGTGTCCCTAGGGGTAATGTAAACACCAATGTAAACACTGCCTTTTCTTTGAAAAGGCAGTGTTTACATGAAAATGCCTGAAGGGAGCTATTCTACTTACCAGAACAACTACATTAAGCTGTAGTTGTTCTGGTGACTATAGTGTCCCTTTAATAAAAGTTCTACAGAATGGATGTAGTGCCATTAATCTAAAGGCATTCACGTTGTTAACATTGTAGTACTAATGGCTGTTCAGAATATATAAAGCCACCTGTTAACTTTTGATTTGCTCATAGTAAGGATTTATTGTAGTTTTAGTTCCCTTGTCCACTGTAGAAAAGTAACTGCTGGACTAAAAAGGGATACTTAGAATTAGTCACGTAAACCAACATATATGCTCCTCATCTAATGAATAAGAGAAACTTAGATATGTGGACCAGTCGGAGGTCAACCTGGGTGAGGTGCTGGATGGAGGAGATTGGGAGGATATCTGGGAGGCCCGTCCCAAATCTTGCATTTGACTCTCCAGTAACAATCCTGTAAAACATTATTCCACTGGTATAATACTCCTTTTAAGCTGTGTCGCATGGGTAGTTCTGTCACAGATACCTGCTGGCATCATTGAGGGGAGAGGGGTACATACATACACATGTAGTGGACTTACTCACATGCAATAGATTTCTGGACAGAGGAATGCTCACTGGTGTCCACAATTTTCTATAGGCACTTTGCCCTTAACCCCTTGGCTTTTCTGTTTTCTCGACCTATAGAGGGTATAATCACAAGGGAGCAGAGGCTCTTTAATATACTCAATTTGGGTGCATGTCATGCTGTGGCTCAGTCATGGTTGCAGGTTGGGGTCATTTTGAAGACTAAAGACACAAACCAGATGGACATATTGACAGCGTAGGTCAGAAACATTTGATTTATATTTAATAAGATTTGGTCACCATTTGAGTATTAACAAGGTCAGCAGAGTTGGCTGCTGAGATTCAAGTGGCTCCAATCCCCTGACCCTTGGCACTCTTCTATTTTTATTTTTTATCTTTTTATCTTATAGTATTGGGATTTACTTTTTTTGGTTTCTATTAATCCTGGAAGAAGTTTTACCCTCCATGTATATTGTAAATCAACAGGCTCTGGAGTATAATGCCCTCAATGATATTTATTGTAACACGTCACCTCTTAATACTGTGGTGCTCTATTGCCTTTACCTAATTAAAAGAGTAATAAAAAAGGGATACCCTGCAGGTTGGTAGGGATGGGCTGAAAGGATAAGTTAAAGGATGGCCCAATAAAAGAAAAACTAAAGGAAATTAAAAAATAATATCCAACATAACTAGCTGTAACCTAACCTGCACGTTGCACCAAGCCTACAAGATGCCTTGAGTGTCCTTTTTAAATGTACCTACTTACTTGGCTAGATATAATGTACTGTTTTTTTATTGCACCTATAGGAGTGCATTCACACACTAGTCCACAAGCATTTTTTAATTTTTAATTTGCTGTCTACTGTACAATACACTTGAACTTTCATTCCCATCAGCAACAAAGTAATTCAGGGAATTGGTACTACTCCAGTCATTCACGCTGTGGTAGAAGTGGATACTGAGTGGCTTGTCACTTCTCCGCTGAACATAGTTATTGGAAATGTGAATTCAGTTGGAGGATTGCAGCTATAGGGATCTGCAAATACACCATCAATATGCATCAAGGGAAACACTGTTGATGGCAAAATACATACATTTATTTGTGTAAATAAGGTAACTTTAGAGACATATTCTTTAATATGCTGAAATTATGATTTTTTATCTCTGATTTCTGAATAGAAAGAATTCTGCTGTTACTATAGATGTTACTATTCTGTATGTGTATTTTTTTTTATGACAACTAAACGGACTATTCAATACCACATCTCCTTTTTTCTGCAGGATTGCCCGACTTGAGAAAGGTAGTTGTGATTCCTTATGTACACCCAAAAGAAAAAATCGATATTTCCAAGATCCCGAATAGGTACGAGTTTTCTAAGTCTAGCCTTTTGCCATACCAATATATATCTGGCTGTAGAACTTGGACATTCTGTAAAACAGTGATTGGTTTTCTTTACACATTATTTTAAATACAATGGTATCCTTTAACCCCTTAAGGACACATGACATGTGTGACATGTCATGATTCCCTTTTATTCCAGAAGTTTGGTCCTTAAGGGGTTAAGGTGTTCATGGGGTTGCAGGGGAATCCTTTCCTTACACCATTTAATAAGTGGGATTTTTTTTCTTATGCACAAGCTGACTTCTAGAGATAAGTGCAATATGTGTTCATAGCAGGACGTTAGGATGTTAGTATGATATAGTGGAATATATCAATCTTGAACAATCTGAAGATTTAATTTGTTAGTAGCTTGGGAGTCAGTGATCATTTATTGTAGAGAATACAGGTATTCTGTCTTTAAGGGATCGGTATGCCTTAAAATATATATTTTTAACATTTTAGTGTCAACACTGTCCAGATATGGTGAAAATTGGCAACACTGTCCAAATTTAGTCAAAACTGGCAATATTTCCCCCTCTCCATATTATTTTTGAAAAAAATGTCTAGTTGATCATTTCCTTGAAACTTAGCACAAGGTTTCCGATATTGATGGTTTAATGCAATAATACAAAGTTCTTCTGTTTACCTGACAATGAGATTTCACTGGAAGTACTTCACAATTAATGCCTGATGTCTGTTTGCACTCTGTTGCTACACTTGTATGCATCTTTGGTATTTTTTTGACCGATTTGAAAATAGAAAATTCTGTAAAAAAAATATATGACAATGTGAATAGGCTTCTAGAGCCTGGAGGAGCCTCCTGTGTGTGATTAAAGTTCATTTTACAGAACAGGATATAACAATTTCTGGCTTATCTCGTTTGTTTGTTCGTTTACGGTTAGTACTCCTCAGAGGCTCCAAAATATTAACATGCCATATGGAATTACAGAAATACAAAAATAGCACAAAACCCATTTTATTTCATACACTATAAAAATGAATTAAAAGGGCTTACAAAATCCGTTGGTGGGACCTTTTTGGTTTTAAACCCACTTAACATTCCTCAGAACCAAGCTCTGCAGCTTAAACACTTTGCTGTCTTCAGTATGTGACATTCCATGTCACCGTGTGGATGCTTAGTTTCGACTTCGTAATTCGCCAGAGTCACTTGCAAGATTCGTTTTTACCGCTCTGATATGGCTGGACCTCCCATATCAAGGCATACCGGAGCAGTCAAAAACAAAATCTTGCAGTGAAACCTGAGCTTGAAATTGCGAATCAAGAAGGTTGGGAAGAGCCCTGGTTCACATCAAACTTTTAGGAAAACATTAAACTTTAAAAAAAAAATAAATAAGCTACTGTAAACATACACAGTGCTTGGAAATGTAAGCATGACTAAGGCTGAAACATCACTTGCTTCCTATGTTTATGTGGTAGAATAAAGGATACACATTATCTAAAAGTTGAGCATGGAGATTTATATTCTTGCACCTATCAGACCCCAAGGTACGAGAGGTAATGGGTTCAGGCACCAGCATTATTGAGGAAACCAAAAATACCGGTGTCCCATGTGAAGAACTGCTGGTTTCTGTACAAAATAGTAGTGCATCAATGCCCAATACAAGGGAAAATGTTTTTTCCAACCTATTAAAGAAATGTGTTTTTCAGTTTTAAAGGTCAGATGAAATTTGACAGCCAATCCATTTAATTCAGCTTCCTTATCAGGACAGCTTTATATTCCTCTCAAGTATTTTTCGGTGTCACTCGTATGTTACCTTTATTTTCCAATAATTATCAGTACGTGCAAGGAACACATTCCCTGATTGATCTACTGGGAAAAGGGAACGGAAAAGATTAGCGAAGAGCATGCATTTGTCTCACTTGGTTTGAGGAAACAAAGTAGCATTTAGGCATTGTGACATTATCATCCCCCATACTAATTGTATAGCCGTGACAGCATACTACATTACAACCTGTGCTCTCTTCATTAAGGCATCTGCTCCCAACACACTATCTTGTGCTAGATTTGGAAAATAATGTTTTGCCCGGTGTGACTTTTATTAACCCATTCATTGCGAAAAGGGCAATGGTTTGTGATACTTTTCTGCTGTGTCTGACACTCACAGTCCTTCTAAACTCTCAAATTACTTGGATGGATTTACAGTAATCTCTGGACCACAGGCTTAAAGCTGCACTGTGTGTTTTTTCTATTCTTCTTCTTTTTTCTTTCAGTTTTCTGCGCTTACCCACTGTATCATAATGATTATACTCCCCCCATTACCATTTGTCTTTATTTATATTTATTGTCTTGTCTCTTTCGTGTTGGATCTCAAAATCTGGAACTGCATTTTGTTGTCGCCTGTCCATTATATCTGCAGTTTGTCTTCTGTTTTTTTTTTTAACTGGTGGATTATGGGTAAATCAACATTAACTAATTAAATGGAACTTTGCTTAAGCATCCCTCATTGCCAAATATTGCCAAATATCATGCTCCACAGACGAAAAAGGAATCTCTTTATTTATAGCTAAAAACAAAGGTGAATTTAAAAAATAAAAACAGAGAAAAATAAAGCAATAAACAAAGATTATCTTAAAACCAGAACCTGCGAAGTGACAGAGCCCTATTACAGCCTATTACAGCTAGCCAAACCCACTTCCTTATAGTAATAATTGGCTTTTATGTTGAATAATGTTTGTTTTTTGTTTTGTTTTTGCTTATCTGAATGCTTTCTATATTTATCAATCTATCTGCATTGGGTAATTCCAAAACACACACACATTTAGTTAATACTTGCCTGGTATTCTTTAGTGTATACATAAGGCTAGTGAGTGACTTACAACTCCTAGCATCCCTAGCAAATGGATGGAGTTTGCTGTTAACCTGCCCTTGTGCCATTTTGTCCCCTTATTGGCCATGGGTGGCCTGTAATGTAGATCTTCTCCTGCACTGTCCTCGGTCACTATGTAGTTAACAGCTTTTCAGCAGCTGTTATGCTAATGCAATGACATTTTTCATGTAAATTTCTAGGACATGCATTCACTTGAACGTCTTGAAGTGGAGATTTGTCTTCTCATAATGAGTGAAAATTGAAATTTATATTCTGGTCTGCAGACTCCCTTAGTGTCTCTATTTTTTTTATTTTTTTTTGTTTAATTATTTTTCCTTTAATACAATTTCTCATAGCGTAAGGTGGCAGTTACCCATTTACGCGACCTCACAGTATTGAAATTAATTCCCTATTCTGCAGTGTAATGCAATAGACATATACAGATTTTAATGTGAACTTTTCAACACGTATCACATTTTTTTTTCTTCTCTCTAGTAGATAACTATCTGCTAAGAATATAATGATTCTTTAGCAACTGCAAATCCAAAAGTTCGTTGGATAGTAAATTAGGGATTTGGGATTTAAAGAAGATATTGGTGACCTGAATCACATAACCTAACTATCTTGTATCAATTGCAGATCTAACGCGAGCATTAAAAATAGTTTTACTTTTGCTATAAATTCAGCACATCAGCAATAGCTAACATAAGGCAAGTTTAATTTGCATATAATTTATGTAACTTTTTTTCACCTGTTAGTATTAAACTCAGTTCATTAATCCTTGCTGATTGGTAGACCGAGTTGACCCTTCCAGGAATAGAATCTTTGATGCCAAAGGGTTATAGATTTAGTTCACTCCATTGCTTATACAAATGTTACTGTGTAAATGAATATACAGCTAGTCGTAAAAGCTACAGATATTCCTAATAAATTATTATTATTAAAGTATTCACAATGTCAAAATTCACCACCAAAATGGTAAGTTTGTGGAAATGTAAGCCAAGCCATTGCAGTTGATAAGGTGGGAGTTGGTGGGTTACTTGGCATTTAATTATTTTGTGTCTTTTTTCATGTTTAGTGTATTCCTTGATGATTTCCTGGCAACTGGAAAAGTTGGGGATCAGGCCCCACAACTTGAATTTGAGCAGTTACCTTTCAATCATCCCCTGTTCATTATGTATTCTTCGGGCACAACTGGAGCACCAAAATGCATGGTGCATTCTGCAGGGGTGAGTATTACACAGGACAGGAGTACCTTTTTTTTCATGTTTATTTGCACACCGCAGATTATAGTTCATCCTTCTTTCTGTTGGGATATGTTGACTAAAAACACAGTTCAAGATAGACTTCAGTTTGAAAATAGGATTGCATTGGGGAAGAAACTACTTGTGTTTTATAAGCGAATATTTGCCTCTGAAGCATTCATTTTTTTGAATGGTTTTTTTTTTCACAACATGGTAGTTGCATTTTTTTTTTTTTTTTTAATTCTTTATTTTCTTAGTGCATGGCTTAATAACATACATGCTTGTCTTGCCACGACAGCTGTGACAAGCAGTCTCAAGTATGCATCTAAATACAGTGTCAAAGCATGTGAAAACATTATACAGGTTTATAAGATTGGTATACAAGTTAAACTAAGAACTTTTTTTTTTTTTATAGTAGACAAGTTAGGTGACACGCCCAGGGTTGTGCTGTTGCAGACAGGTGTGGTGGGTTGTGTGTTAGTTCCCTGGGATACTCCAGGTTTGGGTGTCTGTGAATGCTCGTGGTTACCAAGTGTGGCTTTAATTGGGAGCCTAAGAGCATACATGCTTGTTACAGGTTTGGGTCAGGCTTGTGGTGTCAGATGTCAGTGAGTACCTGTCTATGGGCCCCCGTTAGGTTCTAGTTTGTGTTTGATCAGGTGTGTGTGGGGTTCCGCGTTGCAGGGTACTGCCTGTGGCATCTTGACTATTCCCCTTACCTTGGGGGTGGCGGGGAGACGGAGGGGTGTATCTAAGGTGGGTGCCATCAATTTGTCTGTTGCGTAGGTCTGTTTGGTATGGTTGGGTGCATGGGTACCTCATGTAAATAGGGAAACAAAAAGTAATAATACGTGCATATACATCTCATGGGGGGGGGGGGGGGTGCATGGGATGGATTATGCAATGGTGTAGGCACTAGAGGGGATCTCAACCGAGTATCGGTAAAGTCTTGGTCCGCATCGGAAATTGTTCCCGAGGTATATGCGTTGTTTTTAGGCTCAGCCTTTGAACATAGTTAGGTGTTTGTAGATTGTCGGTTTCTCGTTATCTGGGTCGGCGTTAGATCGTCTTCTGGTTCCCGATTTTCTATTTGACTTGCAGGTGCGGGGTTAAGATGCGAAGGTTGCAGTCCCAGTGCAGATAGGAAGGCTGGTGCTCCGGACAGGGTTGTGAGGTTATGGGTAGTCCCATTGTGGTGTACTAGCAGTGAGCCAGTGCGTCCCCATCTGTAGGCTATGTCAGCAGCGCGTAGTGAGGCTGTGACTGGCCCGAATGTTTTACGCCTTAGTAGTGTGGCTCTGGTGAGGTCCTGAAAGAAAGTTAATTGAGAGCTCTCGAAGGCCAGAGGCGTTTTACCCTTCAGGGCTGTCATTATCTGTATCTTGTCCTGTATCGACGTGCAGCGCAGGATTACATCTCTAGGTGTGCTGGGGGGGATTCGTACCGTGCTTGTGACCCGGTAGATCCCGTCTAGGACTAGTTTCTTGGCGATAGCTTGAGGGAGGATCGTGGCGAGGAGTCGCCTCGCGTAGTGTGCTAGTTCCTCGGTTGGGACTGTGGTGGGTACTCCCCTGATTTTAATGTGGGTTTGGCGTTGTCTATCCTCAAGGGACATGAGTTGAGCAGCTAGGACATGTTGTTCCATTTGTATTTGTTGGACTGTGTCTTTAAGGCTGGAGACCTCGTCCTGAACGACTTTGATGTCTGCCTCTGCCGTTCCAACACGTTCTGTTACTTGTGATATGTCTGCCTTAACCCTTGCGACATCGGCAGCTAGTAAGTTTTGTATATTTGCCCATAGTGCTTTTAAGTCCCCTTTGGTGGTGGGGGCTGAATCATCTGGGGGTTCTGGTGGTGGTGTTTGGTCTGCCAGAGGGGTCGCCGCTGTGCTCGGCTCTTCTCCGTGCGGGTCGGAGGTCAGGCTGCTGGCGTGGAGTTGAGCGGCCTGGGCCGGTTCAGGGTGTGTAGGCCGGAGGAGCATCTCCCCGATATCCCTACCTTGTGTGCAGTAGCCGGTTGCGGGTTTTTGTGAGCGGCGGCCCATTTCTGTTTTGCTTGCGGCCGCGTTGAGAGGAGGGAGTTCCGGGTAGATCCCGCCGAGGAAGGCCTCTAGGCCCAGGACTGGAGTGGCGCGGTAGGCCGCAGTTTTGAGTTTGCGTCTGGGTTGTTTGGGTGCCTGAAAGAAAGGCATGAAACGGTGCGGGGTGCTTGCTGGTAGGTGCTGGGTGTTTTTGGAGGGTAGATGGGGCTTGATGTTGTCGATTTTTGGCAGATTGTGGTAGATTTTGGAGGAGCAAGCTTTGATGGCGTCTATTCAGGATGGCTGCCAGGCTCCGCCCCCGGTAGTTGCATTTTTGTATTTGTGGAGAAAGGAGAAAATGGACAATGTCTTTACTGTGTGTTCTTCAAATCACCGGCAAGGCTGGATCTTTCTGGGAAGAGATGAGGATAATTTAAATGAGCTAGATTTACAATTCGATTACTTGTGGCTTCGAATATGGACGTAAACTGATCCAGAACAGGAAGTAGCAGTCACTTCATCTTCAGCCAGATTTTCTAGACTGGCATTGCTACTTCCTGACCCATATGCGGTGGAGAGGAAAAGATTCCTGGCACACTGACCAAACTATGTTCTCTGTTTTACCTCTTACCCTAAAGGAACACTCAAAGCACCATAACCACTACAGCACATCAGCTGATGCACTTAGCCAATAAGCTAAGCCCTGCGGGAGAGCTAATGGAAGTTCATGAACACCCAGAATTGTTAGTGGAGGCAAGGTTTGGCATCCAGCAAACCCCAAGCAAGAAGTCAAACCATTCAAAAATGGCTTGACACCGAACAATGGGGTGGGGCACCATTAAAGGGACACTCCAGTCTCTTAACCCCTTAAGGACACATGACATGTGTGACATGTCATGATTCCCTTTTATTCCAGAAGTTTGGTCCTTAAGGGGTTAAAGAATGCCTCAGGAGTTAACTGCATTTTCCCTCTGGCTTGTTTTTATAAAAGTGACGATTTCAAGATAAATCAGCACTTTTATAAGTCCCTCACAGCTTGGAGGGTTTCCTGTCTCACTTGTCTGGAACTTCAGTTTGTGTGCTTGTTTCTGGTGAGTGGGTTAATGGATTTTTTTGCTTTTCCAGCTCTCCAAATGCATTGATGTTTAAATTATTTATTTATTTTATTTTGCTGTTGTACACAATAAACTCTCCTGGAGTTCATTTGTCTTTACTCTACAGATATTATAATTAAGCTACACACAGGTAGCTTAGGGCCCTTACTCCTCCAGTGAGACGTCAGCAGAGCAGTCGAGGTGCGAATGGAACACGAGTTTGTCTGCTGACTGCATTGTGAAGTCTCACTTACTAAGCTGCTGTAGCCTCAGCATTTGTCAGAGACAAACGCAGTATGTGTGAGACACAACAGAGGTGTCAGCTTAACCCTCTCATTGCTAAGGTGCATGAACAAATTTTAATGCCAGACTTAAATAAGATTTAAAAAAAGACTCCCTGTTCCTGTTTTGAAAATTATTGTTAATTTTTCCTGTGGTATTGAAGGACAACCTAATGCTTCCATCTTCCCCAAATACATATCTGGTTACTCTTCACACAACTGCCATTTGTATCCTTTCAGCAAAGAGCTAAAACTACAACTCTCATAAAACAACAAAAAATAAGCTAAGCAATGCTTTGCCACTAACTAGCTGTTTAAAAAACAAAATACAAGAAATATGTATAGATGCAAGGAATGGTGGTACTTGTGATGTCCCCTATAGGTTATAAATAAACATGAAAGATGAAGATGATCTAATTTATATAAGGCAACTCGGTTATATTCATTGTTCCATGTGCAAAGTGGTAAAATTAGATTTGAATAAGTTTTCATTTGCAGATTGAGAGTGATTAGAATTCTGAACACTATTAATTTGTAAAGAAAACAGCAGTGAAGAATAATTTTATGCAAACCTGGGTCTTTATGTTTCTAAAAACCCATCTGCTCTGTTTAAAGGGACAGGTGAGGCTCCTAACAATCTAAGGCAGGCTTGACAAACTTGCTTTGAATATAGGAGTCAGCTAAAAAGTTAGGAGCCAGTTTTAAATACAAATCGTAAATGGACACTGTAGTCACCAGAACAACTACAGTTTAATGTTGTGGTTCTGGTGTGTATAGCATGTCCCTGCAGGATGAGCAATGAAAATGCTACTGTTTCAGAGATAAGGCAGTGTTTACATTGCTGCCTAGTATCACCTCTAGTGGCAGTCACACAGACAGCCACAGAATAGTTTCTTATCTCAGTGCTGCACAGTGTGCAGGACCTACATTCAGCATTTCCATGCTCTGCATAGAGGCGCGGAATGTTCCCTACAGAGATGCACTGATTCAATGCATCTCTATGAGGAGATGCTGATTGGCGCAGCCTTTTGCCATGCGCAATGCCACCCAATGCTTTCTTATGGGAAAGCATGAGATTGGCTGTGCCCTATCAGCAGCAAGACCAACACAGAGGGTCAGTCACCTAAACATACTCACTGAAAGACATACGCGCACACACACACACACACACTTATTAACAGACACGCACACTCACTGGAACCTGGGATTTGTGATCTAAGGAAAGTTAGCAATAGAGTTCAAATATTTAAAACTAACCCAAATCAGTGAAATTGCTTGAGGCAGATGCTATTTCTATCACCTTATGCTTATAGCAAATGTGATAGGAATACATCTTAAAGTCATCTTTAAAACCGATGAAATAATTAAATCAATTGTTCCCTACATATATACTTTTTATGTTGTAGTGATTTATGCCTGTTACAGGAACACTATAGTGTCAGGAATACAGACGTGAAGTTCTGACACTATAGTTGTAAAAACACTATTTAGGGGCACCAAGCCCCATTTCCTCCCTTTAAAAGGTGAGACTACTAAACTTTATTCCAGTACTGCGCCGGTCTCGTTGCACGTAGCTCTGCTTTGCTCAGCCTCCTTGGCTGAGATGATCAGATTTGATGATCTCAGCCACTCTAATGCTTTGCTATTGCATAAAGGCATCTTTATGGAGAGTGTCACAGTGTGCAGCATTGAAACATGAAGCACCTCTAATGGCCGTCTCAGTGACTGCCACTGGAGGTGTTCCTAGGCAGTAATGCAAACACTGCTTTTCCTCTGAAAAGTCATTGTTTACATTAAAAAGCCTGCAGGGTCAGTCTATTGACACTAGAACAACTAGATTAAACTGCAGTTGTTCTGGTGACTATAGTGTCCCTTTAAGTTATTTTATGGTGATTAGTTCATTTAAATACTTTACATTCTGTACCACCACACCTTGTCCCATACAAGACTCTTCAGTATGTCAATATGAAATGCCATGCTGGTTTAGCATTAGCCTCCCAAATACAGGAATATGCAATAAAGTGAAAATGGCAGGCAATTCAAAGTGAATTTCAATTTTAAGATTAAAATAAAATAGCTGAACTGGGAAAGTTTTACAAATCAGCTATGTTTTCAGTTCGGCTAATTTGGCTCTCAATTCTCACTTAGTGAATAACCCGATAAGTGATTCACACAGGAGCATCACAGATAGATGCCCATCTGTTATAGAAAATGTAACTTTTATTATACTTTGCCAGCCTTAACCCCTTAAGGACCAAACTTCTGGAATAAAAGGGAACCAGGACGTGTCACACACGTCATGTGTCCTTAAGGGGTTAAAGGGTTACTCCAACCACCATAACCACTTCAGTGATTGGAAGTAGTCGTGGCGGTAGGATCTTTGATGTGCAGTGTTCCTGCTTGAAACACTGCACATTCATGGTTATTGTTCATTGTGCACCAGGGGATAGTTACACCCCTGGAACATGGTACTTCGGCTGAACAGAAAATTGTTCTGGGCTTCCTAATGTCAATTCTGTGCATATGTTTTGTCTGTCTTACTTTGTCCTCCCTTCCATCCCCACACTGTGCGCTACCTCCCACCACACTCTGTTACTTGTATTTTGGATATTTTTTATTTATTTATATTTAAAATACTGAATCCCACCCCCTCTCGCAAATTCCCTCCTACCCTCTCCCTTCTCATACAGTCTGAGCTGGTGAAATGGTCCAGTCACAGATTTTTCTATGTCTGTAGGATCAGATTGCTATGGTCTCATAGTTGCATTTAACAAGTTAAATGAAGCTTTAATTTTTTTTGTAGATGCAGCACTGCCATTTCATGTTAGTTTACCTTAATTATAGGTGGGAGGGTATAATGTCCCTTTGATGTAGCATTGTAAATGCATATATGTGTGTGCTATATGATAACTGTAGTTTTTTGTTTTTTCTTTCAATTTTTTTTTCAGGGAAGCATGATACAGCATTTAAAGGAACACATTCTGCACGGTGATACTACCAGCAATGATATTATTATGTACTACACCACGGTAATTCGCTGGCTTGGGAGTATGGTCCTTGTTATTTTCCTCTCTGCTAACTTTAGTTGTGTATTCATACTCTTGACCCTTTCATTGATACATGTGCATTTTTTTTTATGGGATAAAATATATTAAAAAAAAAAATATAAGTATATAAAGGAAAAAAACCCTTGACTCAATTTACATCAACCTTGTGACATTTTTAATCGTCATATAGACTCATTATCCTTCATCACATTACAATGTTTCAGCAGCTATGTCTGCTCAACTGAATTCTATGATCTGTTGAGGAACACTATAGTGTTAGGAATACAAAGAGTGTCCCTCTGATTCCCCCTCCCCAGGCAGCAGTTAAAAGGCTAAAAAAACTTATGGCGCTGACTCTTAGGCGCTCACTTATGGCGCTGACTCTTAGGCCTTGAATGCTGCAGGGAATCCATTAGTTGTTGTCTTTGCTCGTGACATAACTCAATTTTTACACTTCCCTATTCGGTTTATAGAATCCCTGTGTCTATCATGTACATTTATTTGTCAATACAAAGCATACAGTGTTACTAAAAGTCACAGGACAGAAGGTCTAAATGGTTAGATGTGGACGCATTGCAATGCAGTCACTTAAATAAGGCACATTTGTTAATTTAGCATTTTATGACTGTAATGATGTTTTATAAACAGCTTTTGCTCATGTCTCCTAAAATTCTAATTCATTTATCTCCAACAGGCTGGATGGATGATGTGGAACTGGCTGATTACTGCAGTAGCCACTGGAGCTTCTCTGGTTCTTTATGATGGCTCTCCCCTTGTCCCAAGCCCAAATGTGCTTTGGGATCTGGTAGATCGCCTGGGGTAAGTCTAATTACAGACAGACATTTCCTGCTGTTTACCATACCTAGTTGCATGTATGGTCTAGAAACACATTGTACATTCCCAAATTGTAACCAGTAGTGATGACGTCTTATTTAACATTAATTCACTGAGAGCCTAGAGGATTTACAAACTGTTTAGATTTTTATGACATTTATACTGACTATCTGTGAAAATGAAAACTACATTTGCGGTAGCTTTTCTTCCCAATCATAGACTTCAGTGAATGCTTATTAATCTGCATTTATAGAAGAGTGGAGTGTTCTACTCTGGGAGCCCTTCATTACTATAAATGAGTCATTGGTGCTTTTACTCTACTGACTTGTGTCATAGAACCCAGTTGACATTTAACTGAGCGTTCCTTTGGGGAAAGGTTACATCCCTACCAAGACAGTGGTTTCCTGCAGCAGGCTAATCATTTGTTGGAAATTTGTATAATAGCCCATTTTCACATTATGCAATTTGCAACATTTACTCAGAGTAAATGGAATTGAAGAAAACTTTTTTTTTTCTTAAAGCAGCATGCAATGTTGCTTGTTGAAGTTTTTTTTTTTAAAACACCCTTTTCGGTAAGTTATGGGGGGAATAAAAGTGACATCAATATGGTAATAAATTGATAGGTTATCCAAAAACAAACAAGCTGGTGAAATATGAATTCCCAAATCAAACCTGCAATCGCACATTTATAAATACCTTTATTTCTCTGTCAAAACATTTGGCTGAGACACCCCAGGATAAGTAACAGACAGTTAATGTTAATGCGTTGTATGTCTTAGAACCACTTTGTCATAAAATAATAGGGTACACACTTACTCCTGGATCTCATATACTGGTAGTTGTATGATAGTGCTGCAACCCTGTATGAAGTGCACATGTTACTTATATGATGTCCAGTAACATTTCAACAGAGCAGTATCTTTATAAAGCTTTATAAAGACAATGCTGTCTCAAAATAATGCATATGAATGTTACATGTCTTGTTCTAGCTGTTCCCCGGTCTGTTGTCTACGTGTATCCCTGACACTGTAGTGTTAAAAGCACCATCTAGCCCCCCTTGCCTCCCTAGATATAGTAAAATCTTACTTATATTCAAGTATGTAGCTGCTGCTGCCTCTGCCCCTGATCTGCCTCAGAAGTCTTGATCTGAGCCAATCACAATGCTTTCCCATAGGATTGGCTCAGGTAGATCAGGGGTAGAGCCAGAACAAGTCAAACACAGCCCTGGCCAATTAGCATCTCCTCATAGAGATGCATTAAATCAATGCATCTCTATGAGGAAAATTCAGTGTCTCCATGCAGAGGGTGGAGAAACTGAAAGTCAGTGCTGCACAGTGTGCATCACAGCCACAGGAAGCTTATGAGGAGTGGCCAGTGAAGTTATCACTAGCCTGTAATGTAAACACTGTATTTTGTCAGAAAAAAACTGTGGTTATTTAAAAAAGCCTGGAGGGAATGATTCTACTTACCAGAACAAATACAATAAGCTGTTGTTCTGGTGACTATAGTGTTCCTTTAACCCCTTAAGGACACATGACATGTGTGACATGTCATGATTCCCTTTTATTCCAGAAGTTTGGTCCTTAAGAGGTTAACTACAGCTTGTTGTACCAATCTCTGCCTGTTGTCGTAGACTTGGTGCAATACAGACTCCAGGCACCATGACCACATCAAATTATGAAGTGATCATGGTGCTTGGAGTTACCCTTTAAATCATTGTCAGGTCCTCTGTTGGCCCCTTATTATGCACCTTATGCAGTGTAACAGAATATGATTAGGCAGAATGTTGAATTTTACCAATTTTGATAGGTTACCATGTCGGCTATTTGAATTCAGTAGTTTGAAATTCACAATTGCGCTTTGCATTTACAAACCTAACCACTAATTTATGTGGCTGTCAGCTATGTAGTAGTGTTAGATAAAGAATAGAGCTCCAGAGACAGGTGTAATATACATACTTTTTTTTATGCAGGATTTGCAATTTTTCTTTCAAAAACCTACCCCAAGTTGTTATTTATTTTTCTTTTATTTTTTTTTGCATGGCTGTTTTATGGTTCTAAGAATTGTGTAAACTACTTAGATGCTTTTTTTTTCTGTTTTTGCCCAACTTTGGCAATACTGTATCTCTAACAATATTTATTACAGAAGCTGCTAACATTTAAAAATGGGCCTTTTTTTTGTAATTAGAAAATTAAACACATCATTAACTATGACACCAGTGTTATTCATAATTTAATATAATTTAGGTTGATGTTTATTTAATATAATTTACAAGTTTTATTTACTGTTCATATAGCCTACCTGACATTCTATTCCAACATTTATTTCACACAGTAAATAACTACATGCAATAATATGCTCACAGCAAGCTCATTTTCACTCCCTATCCCATGTTTATAGAATGAATAGAAGGGAACAGGCAAATTGATATGTCTCATGTTATCAAAGATGGCCAAGTTGAATATAGGGCTGGCCAAACAGTCCCTGTGTGTCGTGGCAGATACATTTCATCTAACGCTTTTTAAAGACTCTAAGTGTGTTCTCCAGTTAAATGAACATGTTATAAAGAGAGGTTAACAGCTCTGTAAAACGCCCCACTGTTCCAGCCCGATATGAGAGACCCAGCTACTGTGTAATAAAGTGCCCAGCTTGTTATCTGGCCCCTGGCTGTTTGGGAGGTGTAGTTATCAGCAGCTGTATTTTTGGAGGTTATCAAATGCCCATTTTGCTACGCTTTAAGCACACCCTCCAATAACGGATGCTGTTTTTATCCCTTTTCATATCACAGAGCTATGTTGGTGTTTTCCTTTGGGTCTGCCCCTTGTGCTTTTGTTCATTTATATGAAATTTCAGTTTTCAGCCCAAAACCATATTTCTTCATTCTCACTTTTTTTCTGCTCACCAGAAGCTTGTAAGCAAATCACCATAAGTCACAGAAAAGCCGTCTGCTTGTCTGCTAGATAAATAGACTCATCCCGAATGCCTATTAGACAGCAAGAAAATGAAGCCTCTGAGATTTCAAGCCATAGAATCCACTAATGTAGATAAATCTGGGCACTGCTATTATTTATTACTGCAGATGGAACTTAAACAATTGAAGCCATACATTCTGTTATGACTCACTCCCGAGCATTGATCGTTCTCATGTGTATAACAGGGTGAATTTTCACTTGTTTATTGAAAGATGTCATAAGCATATGCTGATGCGTATCACTCATGCTATTTTTCCTGGAGGAATGGGTGTTTACAGTCATTTTCTGTGTTTTGAGCAAGTAATCAGAGTTCTCACTTCCTCCATTGCTTTTAACTCTGGCAGTGACAGAATGGTGAGCAATGTGTTCCAGCCTTCTGGCATTCAAAGGGTTAATGAAGAAAATGTCAGTAATTGATTAATTGTAAAAATAGGCAAGCGTGTTATTAGTTATGCAGAGGTAGAGGTAGATTAAAGATTTTTTTTAAAATTGTTTTACATTTATTTCTTTAAAATGAACTATTGTATTAGCATAGGATGCAGTTGAAATGTACCAGTTTACCGCAATAAACACCTTGCTTTCAGGAATTGTTGTGGATTTTTAAATAATATAATCACCACATTATTCTATTTTTATTTTTCCAGAATAACCATTTTAGGAACAGGTGCAAAATGGCTGACTGTGCTAGAAGAGAAAAAACTCAAGCCACGTAAGGATATGCTAATGTTTCTCTGTATTTTGTCTGTTACAGGTTATAGTGTTAACAAATAGGGAATATCCATTGCCATTCTATCCAGAGATAAATTAACACATTCAATCTATTTAGAAGAACCACTGCTAATGTGTCTGCTCAATAAATAGGCATACCAATATACAGTGAGGAATTTATCAAACCGGGAATCGTGGCGATTCCCAATCATGTCTATACATTGGGCACTCATGTTTTCAGTTAAATAATAATAAAACTAATATAACATAGTACAATGTTTTCATACTTGCTATATTTTTCTTTTCAGGCTGTTATTGTCAATGGCAGCCTATATATTTGGGTTTGCGGCTGCCACTCCACGGATAGGATAGAAAAAAGTCTTCCTTGTCATGTGACCTTCAATCTATTTTCCAAAGCTCACAACAGTAAATCTTACAATAATTAAGGGAGGGAACTATATGCTGACATGGATAATAGCCAGGAAAATAAACTTATTGTTAGTATGGATACATTTCCCCAATTCCTGACTAATCATGTCAGCATATACAAATGGCTTATTACCCAAGCTTCAAGTGACATGGGAGGGGGGCAAAAAAAGCAACAGCCATCCAGAGATGCTATAAAATATAGACATACAATTAGAGTGTTCATCAAACTGCTAACAGTAACCTAGCTACATGATTGTAAGGGTAAAATTCCCCTGGTGTGTAAATACTGCTGAAGGCAGGAAGAGAATACAACGTGCACACTGAACCCGTACAGAGTAAACTCTAAAAACATCTAGGCAGATATAGTAACATCCCCAAAACATATGAGGCTACAAAAGAAAGCATGCAATGGTTTATTGTTCACAAGGACAGTGATGCAATGGTTCCTAAACCAATCCTCATGGCCTACCAACAGTCCAGGATTTCTGTATTTCCCTGTTTTATCCCAAGGGAAATCCTGACAAAACCTGAACTGTGTGGGTCTTGAAGACTGGTTTGGGAAACAGTGCAATGATGTATAGCTTGTCTGATGCCGACAAACATCTCCAAGATGATAAATCATAGCAATCCGATAACATGCTATATGCAGGGCAGAGTGATTTAGCTCTTCAATAGTGGCCATGGTGTCTGCAGTGTTTATTTGCAGTGTTTTATAATGAAATGCTGCACACAAAGAGTTTTACCCCTGTGCTGCAGAGGCATAACTTCATCTCTGACTAACTCATTTGAGTGTCAAGAGCCACCCCAGAACTGGCTAATGCTAGTTCTGTGCATGTTTGGCGTCTGTCTTCAGCACATACAGCATGATTGATTGGTTATGTTCCAACTAAGTTTTGCAAACAAAAAGCCAGAGTCTTTTGGGGGTTTTTTTTGGACAATGTTTGCTGACATATTATGAATTAAAATAGAAGTCACATACTTGATTATACCAGTGTTGCTTTGCTGTACATTTGTGTTTCTTTTTGTACCATGTTTCTTGAGTTAAATTTGGCTTCCCCACTGTGAATGAAAATATGCTGGTATAACACTTGCAAAATGTTTGTGTGCACTGTGCTGTCCTTTATAAAGAATAAACAAGATTTTTTTTAAAAAGTCACATGATCACATTGACACATCTGGAAACACATTACTGTTTGTCTCAGTTCACCAATAGGCTCAATACTTAAGAGCATCACTAGCCAGTTCAGCATGTACCACTTGACCTTAAATGAACTCTACAAGCTCCGTAACAGCTACAGCGTGCCGTATTGGTTATGTTTCTAATGATTACGGTGCCCTGGTGCCCTCCCATTATAAGCAGTCAGACCATTATAGAATGGTTTGATTTTTATTTATTTATTTATATTTACTTATTCTGTTCCCCACCTCCACTACATCTGACAGAGAAACATAAACTCTGTCTGAGCTAAGCCTGCTAGTGCAGTGCTTAGCTCACCTTCGGAGAACGATCACCTAATACTCTTTACCAATGAGCTAGCCATGTAACTCATGGCTTAACTCAGTAGAGCTAATGGAAGTTCCTATACAGAGCTTCTGGTTCTCTGTCAAATATCGTGAACACAGACAAAAACTCCCAAGGGACTCCATTCTAAAACGGTTTGACTGCTTAGAGTGGAGGCAACTCCTGGCACCATAACTACTCATGTGCACTGTAGTGAGTTATGATGCTTTGCATGTTCCTTTTAATGTGTATTTTTTGCCAATGGTACCCACTGATATTTTTTTTAAATTAATTTGTTTGTGGTTATTTTTGTTTCGTTTAAAACTGCATCAACTTATTACAGAAAATACTCAAACACAACTTCAACTCGGGTTTAATAGTGCAGTGCATGCTCAATGCAAAAATGTGATAATGTAATTTACTTTGTTTGTTTGTCGACAGGTGAAACAAACAGTCTAAAGACATTGCACACAATACTATCCACAGGATCACCACTGAAACCCCAAAGTTATGATTATGTTTATGAACACATAAAAAGCAATATTCTTCTGGGGTCCATCTCAGGTAAGGGCACCGTAACATTAATTATAATTGCAGTCAGGCCATCTCATGGCCATTTCTTAGTGTCTAGTAATTTTATTCACCTTGGCTGTGCTGCTTGTTTGGTAGTTGTATGATTTACCTCTTGATACATTTAGCTTCTCATATATTTCTGTGCAGCAATGCACTCATATGCTATGACAGATATAGGTTCAAAATTGAGGGTTGATTAGCCAGTTGCAGTGTCAAGTGGCTTTGAGTGCAGAACCCATACTTAAGAATGAGTTTGGGGACATGCTCAATGACCCTTGTATTAATAGCTAACAGGTGTCAGTTTATGAGAATGTTTTAAAACAAAGTTCTGCTGGAACACAACAGTATTCCACTTCATACATTCCCTTCCAGTACAAGTAATTTTATCACAAAAGGTACACAGTAAGAGACCTGCTTAAAATTCATAATGACTCTTCCCACAGTAGAGTAGGAATTATTCACAATGATTGATGCTTAAACTAATTTAATGCTTCACCTGATTCCTGTCTTTATTCTGGAGACACTTAGACAATTGGCAAGACAGGCACTGACACATGTACAGGCAGAATATAATATAAACTGTAGGCGGTGATATATTTACATACAGAAATATCTGCTCAAAGCTCACCCCCGTGTAGCTCCCTACTCATTATGCTTTGCTTCATACTAATTATATCAACATGGTCAAATCCATAACTGCATCTGCTGAGTCCTGGCCAACGGCTAGTAAGGATAATTATACTTCATACCTTTTACTTGCTGGGGTAAAAAAAATGAAAATCAAAATGCATTTTGTATTTGTATGTTTTATTGTTATTACTATGAGCATTTATTTAGCACCAACGTATTCTGCTTGGCATTACAATTCTAGAGTGGGGATATTTAACAACAAGTAATTGATACAAAGTTAGCTTGACGGAATCTACACGTTAACATTTTGGACATTGTCTATTTTCCCAACTTGCGCCCATGTGACCTACTATCCAGAGTCTATTTACCTATTCCCTACATCACTCTCTCTCCTTCATTGTTGATCTTTTCTCTTTCTGCCCTACACCTATACCTTCCCTTCTCACACATTGCCTGGCAATAATTGTAGCATTTTGAGGATAATGGGGTTGGATATATGCTTTGGAGACACCGTTTAAGTCTGTCACCTCCAGATGTGGTCTGGACAACTAGTAACTATGGTTTAGCCTTTGGATTATTCCATGGGGACTCTTTTGGAGAGTTAGGTGGAAGCAAGAAAACATCTGGAGGTTTTATATTTTATTTTATTTTTTTACAGGTCTCCATCTTAAAGCACCAAACAAACTTAGCTTTATATTTTATTTTATTTTATTACAGGTCTCCATCTTAAAGCACCAAACAAACTTAGCTTTAATAAGCAGTTTTGGTGTATAGATCATGCCCCTGCAGTCTCATTGCTTGCTCAATTTTCTGCCATTTAGGAGTTAAATCACTTTCTTTATACAGCCCTAGCTACACCATTTGTGGCTGCAATTCACACAGCCTTCGTACACTTTCCTAAAATAGAGCTTATATTTGTTGAACTTCACTTAAAGGAACACTATCTTCCCCTAAATTACTTTAGCTAAATAAAGCAGTTTAAGTGTATAGATCATTCCCCGGCAATTTCACTGCTCAATTTACTGTCATTTAGGAGTTAAATCACTTTGTTTCTGTTTATGCAGCCCTAGCCACACCTCCCCTGGCTATGATTGACAGAGCCTGCATGAAAAAAAAAACTGGTTTCACTTTCAAACAGATGTAATTTACCTTAAATAATTGTATCTCAATCTCTAAATTGAACTTTATTCACATACAGGAGGCTCTTACAGGGTCTAGCGAGCTATTAACATAGCAGGGGATAAGAAAATCTTAATTAAACAGAACTTGCAATAAAGAAAGCCTAAATAGGGCTCTCTTTACAGGAAGTGTTTATGGAAGGCTGTGCAAGTCACATGCAGGGAGGTGTGACTAGGGTTCATAAACAAAGGGATTTAACTCCTAAATGGCAAAGGATTGAGCAGTGAGGCTGCAGGGGCATGTTCTATACACCAAAACTGCTTCATTAAAGGACCACTCTAGTGCCAGGAAAGCATACTCGTTTTCCTGGCACTAGAGTGCCCTGAGGGTGCCCCCACCCTCAGGGACCCCCTCCCGCCCGGCTCTGGAAAGGGGAAAGGGGTTAAATCTTACCTTTTTCCAGCGCTGGGCGGAGAGATCTCCTCCTGCTCTCCTCCTCCGATCCTCCTCTTCTCCTCCCCGTCGGCTGAATGCGCACGCGCGGCAAGAGCTGCGCGCGCATTCAGCCGGTCACATAGGAAAGCATTCATAATGCTTTCCTATGGACGCTGGCGTGCTCTCACTGTGAAAATCACAGTGAGAAGCACGCAAGCGCCTCTAGCGGCTGTCAATGAGACAGCCACTAGAGGACATAGGGGGAAGGCTTAACCCATTCATAAACATAGCAGTTTCTCTGAAACTGCTATGTTTATGAAAAAATGGGTTAACCCTAGAAGGACCTGGCACCCAGACCACCTCATTAAGCTGAAGTGGTCCGGGTGCCTAGAGTGGTCCTTTAAGCTAAAGTTGTCCAGGTGACTATAGTGTCCCTTTAATTCTCTAAGAAATTATGACTCTCTCATTACTCTGATGTTCTCATCGCCTGATAACCGTTTGGAAAATCTTTTTTTTTTTTCTTTCTTTCTTCGTGTTTCAGGGGGCACTGACATCATATCTTGCTTCATGGGCCAAAATGTATCCATTCCAGTTTACAGAGGAGAAATTCAAGCAAGGAACCTTTCAATGGCTATAGAAGCCTGGAGTGAAGACGGTAAACTTTCTATAACTGTGTTTATTAGCCTATGCTTAATACCGTATTATGCTTTATGTATCCTAAGTTACATTCTCCCATAGTGAACATTCTTCTGGTTATTCCCGTTATTCTGTACACTCATCACTAATACAGTTATCAGGCTACATTTTCCCATGTATATAGTTTCAGGGATATAAAAGTATGAAACATTTGGTGCACCACTGGTTATCTGGGAGTTAAACGACGATTGTAGAATGCCATTTTATTTCTTATAAAGGATCACTGATTTGCATAATTTATTATTTAAATATTCATTTAAGAGTTGGTTATATCCCGTGTTTACCATGATCACTATACTATTTCGTAATGTGAGATTTGACACTGTTATACTTCACATCTGTGAAGCAGGTAATTAAAAAAAACTAAAACTTCCTGTTTCTGAGCACCAGTTCGTCTTGTTAGTTCAATTGCTCCATATTCGGTCGCAGTGCCTTACAGAACAACTGGTAATCTAAGGGTTATGCTTGCTAGTTGCCGAGCACCTTTTGCTCCATTGTCAAAGTGTTATTTCCACAAATGCTATGACTACACTTAAAGGGAAACTCCAGTGCCAGGAAAACGATCCGTTTTCCTGGCACTGGAGGGTCCCTCTCCCTCCCACCCACCAATCCCCAGCTGCTGAAGCGGTGAAAACCCCTTCAGTGACTTAACTGAGGCAGCGACATGTCCCACGTCGCTGCCTGCCCCTCCCCCGCCGCTCCACCTTCTGCCTACGTCGGCCGGTGGGCGAGACTGATCCCGCCCACCGGCCGAGGAGACCTAACGCGCATGCGCTGCAATACCGTGCATGCGCATTAGCGCACCCCATAGGAAAGCATTGAAAATTAATTTCAATGCTTCCCTATGGGGAATAGAGCGACGCTGGAGGTCCTCACACAGCGTGAGGACGTCCAGCGACGCTCTAGCACAGAAAACCTGTGCTATAGAGCAGGAAGTTCCCTCTAGTGGCTGTCTAATAGACAGCCACTAGGGGAGGACTTAACCCTGCAAGGTAATTATTGCAGTTTATAAAAAAACTGCAATAATTACACTTGCAGGGTTAAGGGTAGTGGGAGTTGGCATCCAGACCACTCCAATGAGCAGAAGTGGTCTGGGTGCCTGGAGTGTCCCTTTAATTAAATGGACCATAGCAGCCAAATTTCTTGAGAAACTGCAAACTGTGAAATTACAAGCCTCATCACAAATGTGCATAGCATAAAAACACATCAGAATACGTAAAATGTTCCTGTGTAATCGCATTATAGACTATAGAAGATGTATCTACATAGAACAATTTGGCATGCTTTCATTGAGCTGCATTGGACAGTATGTGATTGGACAGCCACATAAAATGGGTGTGGGCATAGTTAGAAGAGGAGGGCTTGCAAAGGCAGCAGACAAGAGATCTGCAGTTTTAGCAAACTGTTTTTAGATATGACTCCAATGAAAAATGCATAATTAAATGCATGCAAGCTTTTATTTGGGATATATCTACTAAACAGTGATTTTCATTTACTATGTATTTGGGCAGTGGAGTGTCCCTTTAAACATTAGTCTCTTTACAGGAAGTGTATAGGAGTGCTGTGCAAGTAACATGCATGGGGTGTGACTAGGGCTGCATTAACAAAACAATTTAATTAATGAATTAATACATTCTGTAAAAAGTGCACACTATACACTAATATTACCTACCATATTAGTATTTATTTCAATTGCTATGCATTCCTTTAATATTTTTTTTTCATATCCTGCAGGAAAAGCAGTGTGGGGAGAAAGTGGAGAGTTGGTGTGTTTAAAGCCTCTACCTTGCCAGCCTACACACTTCTGGAATGATGAAAATGGGAGCAAATACCAGAAAGCTTACTTCTCTAAATTCCCAGGTACATATTCAGTAAGACTAACTTTAATTTTCATCTGCCAACCTCTCACCCCCACCCCGAAATGTGAATGTTATTGTTCAAATTTTAAGAATAAAAAAATGAACTGTCAGTATATTAAATTCTCTTGTGGCAGTTCAACAGTTCTTCATAAAATAATAAGTTTATGATGGCCAGTCTCCGCACCAGTTTGTGATTAACAAATGTAGATAACAATGGCTGGATGAGCTTGCATTTTAAAGAAAGTTGGCTCATAGTCCCACACAAAAAGAAAATGCAGTGCGCTGAGTGGCCCAGCCATTCTTGTGTATGCAGAAGGAAGTCTGTAGATAAACTATTTACTTGGTAGAAGGGGTATTATGAGCAGATGCAATAGACAACGCGGACAAGAGAAAGCAGCATGTGCTCCAATGTTATTCTGGAGATTGCATAGCTCCCCAATCAGCTTTCCAAATTCTTGTATGCGGTAAGCACACACTGCTTGCTATTGACTTCTTGAACCTGTTAAATTTGCAGGAGCTTTCTGTGAGTGCATGTACACGGACATATAACAATGGTCGCTGCCCCACTCAAGCAATGTGTGTGTTCTGAGTAACAGTAACTAACCGGTCAGATGTCAGGCTAGTTGCCCATAACACTCTGAACTAGGCCAGGAATCACACACACACATTTACAACTTGTGCAAGTGAAGACGGCACATGTTCTTTCTATAATTTGGTGTTCCATCTCACCTTCAAGCTAACAGGGTGTGACAATGAGCATATTTTTTTTTTTTTTTTTTTTTTTTAATTCTTTATTTTTGCAGTGCATATGGTGATAACATTCAGGCACACAGTACCCCAAGGGCAATCCGCGTACTTTGTGCAAAACAATGAGTGGTAACATGGGAAGCATTAGGGTATGTTAGGACAATGCACTATTTTTTATATATATGAACAGGTTTAAATCAAGATAGTTAGGCATAGTAAAGATTATCTACGTAGTATGCTAGGGTAACTATGCGTGTTCAGAATAAAACATACGTGTGATGAGATAGGTTAAACTAGCTATATACTGAGTTAGCAATACATATGTATGGTCATGCTTAGATCATGCTGAGTAGGTGTTGGTTTGAATGAGATTCTACGAGACAACAAGGAAACATATAGGACGGTAGCTTAGTGGTAGAAGCATACGGTTGCATGCTTGGTTTAGGTAAGTACATGCTTAGGTATGAACAAATATCAGACGGGTGCTCGTTAAGGGTTAAACAGGCTGAATGGTTAATTGTAAGATTATAAAATTACAAAATTACAGGCTTTTGCGCAATAGCGAACAGGTGAGACATTCTACTCTAGACTTAATTGAATCATGTTTGCATATTCAAACTTAAACAGATCGTTAAGTACAGGCTAGGCAAGTTATGAGATGCATATAACAGTAATGAGAAGGTTAAGTCAGCTGGTGTACTCATGTAAAACAGACTTATTAATAAGGAGCATGCTGCTTACAAGGGATATGTTTGTTAGTATCGAGCAGTTCAGACACAAAAGGACCTGTGTCCTGTGCGTGCTGTGGGCATCCATATGGTCCGTTCAACCAATGCCCTGGATTGTGAAGCTGCAGGTGAACAGGTGTCTGTCTCCCTCGATCACCAGCGCACCAGGGGTTAAGGCTTTCGTCTGTTCCTCTCGCCGGGCTCTTCCCGAGGTACCTGTGTGGCGCTCACCGTTCTGGCGAGTCTTGGTGTCGCTAGTCGGGGTTCGGGTGGCTGATGAGGGTAGTGTGGTAGACATCTTAGGTGTACTGGCTGGTCTCACCCTGGTGTGAGTGGTAGTGAGCGCTGTCGCCGCTGGACATGTCGCCTTTTCCCGCCATCTTGTTTTTCGGCGCCGTCTGGAGGCCGCCCTTGCGGTGCTTGGCCGGAGTCCACACAGGAGTCGCCGGGTTGCTGGGCGAATCCATGCCGCCGCCAGTCTTCTCGCTAGCCTGAAGGCATGACATTTGGCACTGAGCTTCGTCCAGAGGCTTGCACAGAGGTGGTCGAAGAAGTCCAAGGTATGTTTGGGGGGCCTTAAACGGATGTGTTGCGTCGTTGGAGCCATCTTGCCTGAGCCCTGGCATTTTTGTCTCACCGTAGTTTTTGTCTCTCGTTTTTGTAGCTTTGCGGGGGTGTCCTCAATGCTGGGTTGCGGTCGATTTAGGCCACGTGTAGTGATGCCAGGCACATCCGCCATTTTGGACCTCGTAGTGTCTATGCCGCGGGAGGGTTCCCCAGTAGCTGTGTCGTCTGAGCTCATGATCTCCCTTGCTGGCGGGGACCGGGATAACCCCCTCCGGTCCACGGGGGGGGGGGGGGGAAGCGATAAGCGATTGTCCCCTCTTCAGCCTGAGAACCGGGAGAGCGGCCGTCTCTCCACGGCTCCCACCCGTGCAGGCCGCGGATTGCGATTTGGGTATTTGAGCGGCGGGGTGCCTCGAGTCGGGTATCCCCAGGTTCCGCATATCCTCCTGAACTTGAGGATAGTTGTCCGCAGCCGGTACGATCCGGTGGTCGGGCGCAATGCCCCGAATCAGGGCTTCAGATGCGGGAGCTCTCGCCAAAGACGTCTGGCTCGCTCGGCAGGTCCAATGAGCATATTTTTAAGCGAGCAACTAATGAGAAATACACAACTTTGGGAATATGCATTTTATCTCTGACTCATAGTTTTCATTTGACTCTATTATTTTAGGTGTCTGGGCCCATGGAGATTACTGCAAGATAAATCCCAAAACAGGGGGTATTGTCATGCTGGGGCGCAGGTATGTGTTTGGTATTTTGCCTAAAAGTGTCTTTAAAAAAAAAAAAAATGGATGAACTCCTACTTAACATAACATACTGTGTTAAATAGATAATGCATAAAAAAATGTGACAAAATAGAACAATGCTTAAATTTGACTTCCTGCATTTGTCGTAATCCCCCAGGCTGTAGAGCATCTGCACTGAGCCCTCACCAAACCAAGAAGTGAAAATTGTACTCACTTAAATGGACACACTATACACCAGAATATTTACAGCTCTTTATACTGGTTACAGAGCTAAGAGTCTATGGTTGCCGTCCTCCCTCCATTTTTTTTTTTTTTAAGCTGTTTTGGAATGGTTTTAAAAAAACAAACAAACGCCTGGTCAGTGTGAATGACCATTGCAACACCCGTTTATTACTATACATATAACTCACAAACTACATGTCTGAATTAAGTGGAATTACAAAAGCACGAGTTTTGGGTTAGCCCAGCACTCTATTATTGCAATTTAGGTTGGATTGTTTACAAAAAAAAGTGACAGATAGACCATAACCTTTGGAATAAGCTGTAACATGTCTGAGTGCTTAGTGTGCCCATTTAATATACTATTGCACTGCAGAACATATCCCAAAAGGAGTGCTTTGTGGAAACGCTAAGGGTTTCTGGGGTTTGTAGATGTAGTTTGTAGTCCGCTTTGTACTTGAGCACATACAGTAATTAACTAAGTGAGTGTGGAGCTGTATTTTAAATACCCGTAATTCTAGTTTACTGATAATCTTCCTTTTGAAATGCATACTAATTCAGGAGTTCAGTACCAGCTATATCTGTAATTGTGCCTATTACTCATCAACTTGTTAGATGTAGGAGATAAATCGTGAATAGAGCGTTTATGCCGGAAACAATTCATGGGTGGAAAATTCTGCTAGGAGGTGGAATATTAAATATAATAAATACACAAAGAAGCAGGGTTCCTGGGCTTAAAGTACAGGAAAAAATGATTTGCAGTAGTAAATATGAAGAACGAGAATCTGATTTTTAGTTGAACCCCATGGAAAATGCACAAGGCTGCCATTGCTGTGAAACTTGATGGGTGACTCTAAGCACCATAACACCATAGCATATGGCATTTCTTGTTGGCCCCAGCACTATGTGACTTATAATTACAACAATTCTGCTCCCTTCTTGCTATGCAAACTCTGTGCAATGTGTGCACAAATATTCCCCCCACATACGCACACTCCAAAGTTTCTCAATAAATTGTTGTCTACAGCCCTGTTCACAAATACTGGGGCTGTTCTCAACTTAAGCAATTCCAATCTGATCAGTTCTGGTGAGTGAAACAGGGACTTTGTGTTGGACTACATATCATTTAACTCACTGCTTTACAGTGATTTATTAGAAAAATAAATGAAAACAGAACAGACCAGGATGAGAGGCTTTGTGTCTTGGGGGGGGGGGGGGGGGGGGGTCTGTCTGTTGTTGCAGTGTTTTAGCTGATGTTGCAGCAATTTTGATGGTAAGTATGTTTTTAAACTTGTTTTATTAACATTTAATTGCATAGTCTGCAAATTATAGCACTATTTAGATAGCGTGTTAAATTTAGAATTACACTTGGACCATTACAATCGATTGTAGTTGATTTATTACATATTGATTAGAGAAATTGTTAAAAAAAAATATTGGGCTTTGAGATCTAGGCCATACACCCTTGCATATCATCACCTAACACAGAACTAAGAATTTTGGAAAGTTACTATGATTAATGTCTAGTTTTGTCATTGTGCAAAGTACTATTTTTTTTTCAATGGATAGCCTCATGTGATGGTGGTTTGCTTGGTTCTATGTTCTATAACTTTACATACCTACTAATCTATTACAGTGATGGGACTCTGAATCCAAATGGGGTCCGATTTGGTAGTTCGGAAATCTACAACATAGGTGAGTGGTGATAAAATTGTTAATTTACTCCTCATCAGCCAGAATGACCTGTAGTACATTGCCTCCTCTGCCAAGACAAAATGTTAATTTTCAATAATACATATTTCTGATATTAAAACCAGGCGAATGAAAGCGAGAGTCTGTCAGAATTTTAAGTGGGAAGAATTTGCTAATGCTTAGCCTATGCCTGTAATGCAGAAATTTGCTTTGGGGACTTGCTAATTAAACACATTTTGAGCATTCCGCTGCTGACTGCATATACTAACAAAGCCATTATTACGGCTGGAGAATAGATACAGATTAGACTCCCACTGCTTCCGTTCAATTCCCTTTTGCTCTTCCCGATCAGATATTAAGTGCGGGTTATTACTGGGGCTTAGAAGATAGATGAGGTCGCACAGACTTTATTGGCAAAGCCTAACAGAGCTACAACTGAATCCTAAGTAAAAAGAATGCCAAGTCTTAATTGTGACCAACATGATTCTTTGTACCAGTTTACAGAATGCAATCCAGAAAGATGTGCATATGACAAAATATAAAAAAAAAAAAAAAAAAGAATTATTTTTCTTCTCTTTGGGTGGTATTTTTGGGTGTTCCTCATTCTCATGACCTCTACAAAAGACCTGGGCGTCTCTGTACTTTGCACTAAACATGCAGAATTGTGCCTTAAAGGTACCAAATCAACTTTAGCTTAACGAAGCAGTTATGGTGTTTAGATCAGGCCCCTGCAGTCTCACTGCTCAATTCTGTAACACAGGTGTTAAATCACTGTTTATGCAGCCCTAGTTACAACTCCATGTGACTTGCACAGCCTTCCTAAACACGTCCTGTTAAGAGAGATCTAATGTTTAAACTTGCTTTAATTCAAATTCTGTTTAATTTAGAATTTCTTGTCTCCTGTTTTGTTAATAGCGTTCTAGACCCTGCAGGACCCACCTGTGTGATTATTAAGTTAAATTTACAGATCAGGAGATAAAAACGTATAAAGCAAGATAACATGTGATTGAAAATGAAGCCATTTACCTAATGTACTCTGTGTGAGTCGGGAGATGTGTGGCTAGGACTGTATATACAAAACCAAAAGTGATTTAACTCCTAAATGGCAGATAATTGAATAGTGAGACTGCAGGGCATGATCTATACATCAAAACTGCTTCATTAAGATAAAGTTGATTAGGTGCCTATAGTGTACCTTTAATTTTAAGAAATGTTCAAGCACAGTCAACATGGTATTTACTGACTTGTCAAAATGCTTTGATTATTTATCATTACTACCATACATCCCAAGCAATCTTCAACATTTTTACTGTGCTGTTTACTATATCCATCTTTCCCTGACTGTTCCAAGCATCTACTATTCTTCCTGTAAAGTTGTATTTTTCTCAACACCTTTCAAATCTTCCATTCTTCAATTCCAAATTTACCCCCCACTCACCCCCATCCTCAGTAGTTTGGGGTTATTAACTAAACAGCGAATTCTGGTGACTGGCACCAAATTATAAAATGTAAGGGGAAATGGCTGATTTAGAAAAAATCCAATATATTTTAGCCAGTTAGCATTCAAATCAGGATTTGAATCAGGGACATTTGGTTCTTCAGTCATGCTAGCCATGTTATTTCAGAAGCAACTTTCCATCTCCCAATAAGGAAGTGACACATGACATTAACTAGTGGGACATATTCTTACTGCAAGAAACTCAACTTGTCTATTCCTAACTCTTGTTGCAGTTGAAGCATTTGCAGAAGTTTCTGATAGTCTGTGTGTCCCACAATACAACAAAGACGGAGAGGAACGAGTCATCCTTTTCCTTAAAATGGCCAACAATTTTGAGTTCAGCAAGGAGCTGGTGAAGAAAATAAAAGATGCAATACGCGTGGCACTTTCTGCAAGGCATGTTCCAGCCATAATCTTAGAAACAAAAGACATTCCTGTAAGTATACACTTATTGGGTTCTTCGAAGAAAATGTTAAAACAATTCTGTTACCAGAGTGGTATAAAACTGTCATGTGTCTATGAAGATCCAGCTTAGTCAGGATGGAGGGGTGCCCTTACAGCTCCAGAGCATGGCCAACCAACCAGCAAAAGAGAAATAATTCCAAAGTTCTAAGATAAATCTAAGCCATCTTTATTCCAATTATCATGCCCCACATATTCTTACTGCTCTATTACCTGCCATTTAGGAGTTAAATCACTTTCTTTCTGCAGCCCTAGCTACACCCTCCCTGGCTGAGACTCACACAGCCTCCATACACACTTCCTGAAAAAGAGTCCAATTTTTTTAGCTTTCCTTTTTCCACATTGTGCCTAATTTCTAAATTTCTTATCTCCTGCTCTGTTAATATTCTGCTAGAGACTGCGATAGCCTCCAGTGTGTGATTAAAGTTTAATTAACAGAGCAAGATATAGAAAATAAACACACTGTGGTGTAAGATCTGATTGAAAATAAAACCATTTTTTCATGTAGGCTGTTTCAATCACAGCCAAGGGAGGTGTGCTTGTGGCTACATAAACAGAAACAAAAGTGATTTAATTCCTGAATAGCAGATAATTAAGCACTCTGCTGCAGGGATATGATCTACTATGACACTAAAACTGCTTCATTAAAGGGTCACTATAGTCACCAAAACAACTCTAGCCTAATGAAGCAGTTTTGGTGTATAGATCATGCCCCTGCAGTGTCACTGCTCAATTCTCTACCATTTATGAAATAAAAACTTTGTTAATGCAGCCCTAGCCACACCTTCCTGCATGTGACTTACAAAGCCTTCCTCCACACTTCCTGTAAAGAGTAATCTAATATTTACACTACCTTTCTTGCAAATTCTTTCATTTAGAATTTCTTAGTAGCTTGCTAGACACTGCAGAAGTGTCCTGTGTGTAATTAACGTTCAATTTACAGAGCAGGAGATAAACACTTTTAAAATAAGTTACATCTGATTGAAAGTGAAGCCATTTTTTTCCATGCAGCCTGTGTCAGTCATGGCCAGAGAAGTGTGGCTAGGACTTCATAAACCCAAACCAAAGTGATTTAACTCCTAAATGGCAGAAACTTCACCTAAACAATAAAATGGCTTCATTAAGCTAAAGTTGTTTTGGTGACTGTAGTGTCCCTTTAAGCTAAAGGTTTTTTGTAGCTTAGTATCCTATTATTGTGATTGAAATAAAGGATATTTAAATTCATATAACTGCATTGAAATTATTTCTAGCGGTAGTTGGAGGTACAGAACCCTAAACTGCAAATCTATCTTTGCATAGTACTATGGAATTAGCTGAGGAATGGATATGACAATAATAAATATGTGAATGTGTAGGAATGTGTGTAAATACCGAGCATACCTTGGTATGCTCACTTTTATAAAAACGTTTTTAAAATATTATTCTTGACTAGTATAAAAAACAATAATATAGATTGTTATGCTCAAGCAACTATACACACACAACCTTCCCACGTTTAAACAACATAAGATACCAGAAGCAAGTGTAAGTGTTGGTGGATACGCCCCCAATATGTAAAATAGCAGGTTAGTGTTTCGTACAATACCAATAACAATATAAGTACATTTCTAAAATATCAAAAAAATGCCACTTCAATATAACATCATAAGCAATTTTTAGGCACTGAGGATTTAAAGGGAATTATAGTGCCAGGAAAACAAACTTTTTCCCGGCACTATAGATTTCTCCTCTGTCAAGGCCCCGTCCCGCAGCGCTGAAAAGGTTAATAACCCTTCAGTCACTTACCTGGGTCCAGCACTGATGTCCCTCGCTCCTGGGGAGACCTAATGCGCATGCGCAGCAATAGTCGCACTCGCATTAGGATTTCCCATAGGAGTGCATTATTCAATGCTTTCCTATGGGGATAATTCTGATGCTGGAAGTCCTCATGAGGACGTCCAGTGTCAGATAACGGACCAAAGGTCCATTTCATTTCCGGAAGCACCTCGAGTGGCTGTCTGACAGACAGCCACTAGAGGAGGAGTTAACCCTAGCAGGTAATTATTGCAGTTTATAAAAGCTGCAATAATTACCACTGCAGGGTTAAGGGTGATGGGAGTTTGCACCCAGACCATTTCAATGAGCTGAAATGGTCTGGGTGCCTACAGTGTCCCTTTAATCAAGGATCCAGTGCTGCTGTGCTGTCTCCTCTATTCAGTGTATGCACACACTTACAATCCCCTTAAAGGATACAAAAAAGATACATATTTTTTACATACTGTAGTTTTTTATTGAATCTCCATAAAATTAAGAAGGCTTACATTGTTAAAATGTGACACGTGTCTCCAAGAATCACTGTGCAGGCATATACATTTGCAGTGTGGTATTTGTTACTGCTGTGTTCGGCCTTTTAGCAAGTCCATACGCTATCTATCACAAAAGCCAAGATATCAGTCTGGGAGTCCGTAAAGGTGCCGGAGCTGGATCCCGCTGAACAGACTTTGAGGCCTGGAAGTACACACTGTTCAGGGTGCAAAGTGTGTTCAGCAGGACCCAGCCCGGGCATCGCACGGACTCCAGGACTGATATCTTGGCTCCTGTGATAGACAGCACAAGGAAACAACTGTATATGCATGCACAGTGATTCTTGGAGACACGTGTCACATTTTAGCAATGTAAGTGTTCTTAATTGGATAAGGATTAAATAAAAAACATTTACAGTACTATGCTATGTATCATTTGTAAAAAAAATTATACCTTAAGGTGCTTGAAAGTGTGTGCATACACTGAATACAGAAGACAGCACAGCCGCATCAAATACTGGATTAAATCCCAACAGCCTAAAAATTGGTTGCTATGTTATATTGCAGTGGCATTTTTTTAAAATATATTTTTGAACTCTATTTATATTAGTGTTGGTATTGTACGAAATTCTGGTACTCCTGTTATTATTTCATACATTGGGAGGATAGCCACTAAGCGCTTAGACTTATTTCTGGTCACTTATATTAAATACATATACAAATTGTGGTTCCATTGAAGAGAGCTTTGGGTAACTGTTGCTGAATGGGGGAGCTGCGTGAATCTGAAATTGTACATGCACTTTTATGCACAACCTTTGTGCAGTTTGTTTTTCTTTAACAAGGCACTGGGGTCAAGCAAACTTAATGAAACACATGAAAGAACAATATCTTATTCTTGAAAGTTCAGCTTGGCAATGTGATGGGAAATGTCGTCATACACCCTAAAATTTAAAACCTGGACTTTTTAAATGTGTGCTTATTTAACCCCTTAAGGACCAAAATTCTGGAATAAAAGGGAATCATGTCGCAGTCAGCTCAATGAAATCACTCTATTACAAAAAGATATGGAAGGGTTGCGCCAAATAAGGGTAGATAGTCCAGTAAAGTATTGCTAGGGTGCCAATAGATGGTCTAGGATACTTGATAGAGTTCCTCTGTGGATGCGTCTAGTGTAGACCGTTCCGTATATGTAAATACAAGAGAGG
Organism: Pelobates fuscus; assembly: GCF_036172605.1. Taxonomy (NCBI): domain Eukaryota; kingdom Metazoa; phylum Chordata; class Amphibia; order Anura; family Pelobatidae; genus Pelobates; species Pelobates fuscus. The sequence goes on from NC_086321.1 coordinate 133,404,569, forward strand.
TAGAGGCGACTAATGGTATAGTATGAAAGTTCAGGGTGTGATAGGTAACAAAATGTAGAGAACTCACATTCAAGAGAGCTATGGCCAGCTCTGGTGTGGATTGCGTACAGCGGTATAATCCCCGCTTATGGGATATGTAGGGAGGGGGTCTCCGTCAACACCGTCTGGTAGTCCAGAACTCGGAAAAGAAAGACAGAAAGCGACAGCAATTGTCGCTTTCTGTCTTTCTTTTCCGAGTTCTGGACTACCAGACGGTGTTGACGGAGACCCCCTCCCTACATATCCCATAAGCGGGGATTATACCGCTGTACGCAATCCACACCAGAGCTGGCCATAGCTCTCTTGAATGTGAGTTCTCTACATTTTGTTACCTATCACACCCTGAACTTTCATACTATACCATTAGTCGCCTCTACCTCTCTTGTATTTACATATACGGAACGGTCTATACTAGACGCATCCACAGAGGAACTCTATCAAGTATCCTAGACCATCTATTGGCACCCTAGCAATACTTTACTGGACTATCTACCCTTATTTGGCGCAGCCCTTCCATATCTTTTTGTATCTATCCACCGAAGGATCCGAGGGGTTTTCCTTCATTTGGGTTGCTGCCTACCTTGACTAATTTTGTGATTACTAGCGCTGAATTCTTTTTGTGTTTTTCTTTTTGTGTTTATCTAAATCACTCTATTAGCCCAGTTAGTGTCGCTGTATTCTTGTCTTCTATATGCAAGTAATCTCAATATCCACCTCCAGATAGGCACCTTGACGTGATTATGTGAGAAAAAAAGCTTTGACCTTTTCAGTGGCAAAGACTAGAAGATCTATTGAAAATGAATTACCCTTTTGTAGTGCAGAATAAATGTATGCGTTTCAGCATATGAACCAGTTAGTAAGGAATATAATTTAATGGCCTAATTTATCCATATTACATGGCAATCCAGTATGCTCCGATTCTCTCTAACAATGCGAAATACAGTGCTATTTTACGTGGTAAATAAAGACCTAGTAAAAGCAATGTTTTCTTGGGTACAATTATAAAAATATGACCGATAAAAATGCTCTACCAAGTGTATAATAAAATAGAGATATAAAATAATGAGCATTTATAAAGAGAAAACACCGTTAGAGGATACATAAGCCTAGTATTTATTTGACTTTATATCACACACATTTAAGCATTTTTATAAATGTTTAAAAGGATCTGTTACCTGACACACATTTTGTTAAATAGTGGTTGTAAGGACCATGACTGCTTAGTGTTTATTATGTAGCTTATAAGTGTAGTGATCAACAAACATTAGTGCAGCTACAAGACTGCCACTTCTCTAAATGACCTCAAAGCAGTGACAACAGATGTAAAATATGCACAGGATTGACTTTGGACAGCCTGGAGTTCTGTGCTGTTGAAGTTACATGTGCGGGGGAGGGGGTAATTAACCCCTGGCACACAAGTACAAATAACTCTGAATGTGCAGTGTTTCAAATAGAAACACAAATGGCCATGATGGCTGGAGTAACCCTTCAAAGATTTAACAAGTCCCATCACAATCCTGTTTGGTCCAGGCACAACCAGGGCCCCTGTTTCAGTAAGAAGGAGAAATATAAACCTATGTATGTTTTCTCCTCTTCTCTTTATGCTTACTCTATGGTGACTGCCTGGTGAAAATGACACTGCTTATAACAATGATTGACAGGGAGCGAAGTTAGAGGCACCCAGTGGCATTTCCCCTACAGCTTTCTATGAAGGGCTGTATTGAATTACATACTCGCACAAATCAAGTCTCTCAATAAATTTATATTATTAAAATAAATTAATTTGTTAAAGGTTATATTATCAGCTAATGACATTTGTTTTTCATTTGGATTTAATTTGATTCCTCATTTTAATTTAATTGGCTTGCTTGGTTTGTTTCCTGCCAGTGCAGGTATTTTCTAACATATTTTTATTGATACTGCAACATTATCATGAAACCTTTTTCATGTTTTGGATGGCTGACCACAAGTGGAACTGTCACTAGTGACTTGGGGAGGAGAAAGAAATGACCAAAATACCTAAAACTCTCCATCCTTGGTACCACGATTTCTGATTTCCTCCATTTTCAGTTCCTAGCACCAGGTTCACATGCCATGAACCTAGTGCCACCGGTACGCTCTTGCTCATGCTCAAGAGTACGAAACAAGAGTCTATGGAAGGTCCCACAAGACGGCAAGATCCTGCATGGACACAACTGCGCAATAACATTATAGAAATCTATTGCATGTTTGTTACAAAAATGCCTGTTTCTGTCAGCTGTCATTTGCAGTGTCTCAGAGTATTTCCTACTATGTTGGAAGTTCCTGTGCAGTCAGAAGGTATACATGAGGCAATGCCACTTTAATTTAAAATTCAGTAAAAACATATTTGATGGAAAAGAAATGAAAACTGCTTATTAGTGAATGGAAGCCTGCATCGGGTTCCTTCACTTGTGCGAGCTAGTGCAAGGGGCTCTGTGTGTGTGCTCACAAAGGTTTTTATGAAAAATTTATAGATCTTCTTTACAAAGCTAAAGACGAGGCATTTCAAACTCCAGCCTTAAAAATGTTGCTGATCTACAACTTTTATGAATTTATGTCCATCTGCTATATTTAGAGAATTCTGAGAGTTGTAGGCCATCAGCATCTGGACAGCAGAGTTTGAGATTCCTGTCATTGACTATGACTGGCTGAGGAATCTATCAATTTTCCTAGTTTCAGAAGACATTGATGAAAAAGCCCTGATGTTTTTAACAGGGAATGTTCCGAGGTTAGCATCTTGTTTTTTCCTTTTTTATATGCATCATCTCCATGACACTAAAATGGGCTTTAAATTCACCCTGGGTTGCCTCTTTAATATGACCTCTAAAGAAGACGTTGAAACCGACAAAAAACAGTTCATTGCACAATCTAAATACACAAATTACTATATTTTGTCACTTGCGTTATTCCATGGTTCCTTTCTCTAGCTGTCAACGGTGGTGTCTTCTCTTGTTGTTGACCTCCTTCTGTGTGTCCTTTTATTGCCTTTTGCTCTTCTACATTTCTAGCTGTTGGGCAGATATATTTGTTAGGCTTAGACCATTAAAATACCTGTTGGCTTCAGTATGTCTTATGAAACTATCACATTAAAAAAGAGTTACAATGGGTGATTTGCCAAAATAATTGTCTTTGTTATCCTACAGCTCAGTCATTCAGCTTTGTAAGAGTTAAAATGTTCAAAGGGAAATCACAAAGTACTGAGCAAATTATGTGAAAGTTTGGCAACTGTTTCTGACCTTGAATGATTATAGAACTGCCAAGTTTCATCATGATCTGAGTCTTTTTCCCATAAGTCATAAGCATCTGAAAAACAGGATTTAACATAATGCTGCCTCACTAGATTTAATGTAAAGAACGATGAGTTTGGCAGAGAACTGTAGAGACTGATATCCATTCCTAAGCTCGTACTAATGTATCTATGGGATAGAAAATGTCTTTATGTCTGCCTATTTCATAACTTCCCATTTCACATTATTCACTTTAGAAGTTCCCACGTGAATTTTCACATTTTGCACACGTTGATCATTATTTTGTCATTCCCCCAGATTTTTTTTCTTTTCTTCTTGTCTTGAGAGACGACTGTTGATGCTTTAAATCTGTTAGTTTACTTTTAGATTGGATTTTATGGAAGATTGTTTTTTTGGAATTTTCATTATTGTTTTGAATATAGCGAGAGAACAACACAATGAAAAATGTATGCATAAAAATCGAAGCAAAACAATGAACTAAACTTGTAAAACAAAACCAGACTGTTTAAAAAAAATAAAAAATAAATAAATACTCATGTGATACAATACTTTTCTATTACATGTCCCATTAGGACCTGAAAGCTGGTAAATGTCAAATGTTCTCTAGCGGTCTAATCTAACCAAGCATTGGGAACAATATTTAAACTCATTTATCACTCGGGTTTGGGAGTTCTTATATTAATCATTTTATATATATATATATATATATTTTTTTTTTTTTAAAGATAGGAAAAAAACATAATTTTTGCATATGTTCTGAAGTCCTTGAGGTGGGCAGTGCATATAGTTAAATCTCTGACATAGACAAACATAGAACCTCTTAATTTATAAAGTGAATATTGATGCTCTTGTTCAGATAGACATCTTAATTTCTTCTCACCAACAAAAAATGAACATCTGTAGTTCTACAGTGAGTTTGCAATGTCCAGAGTATATCATTATAATTTCATACACTTGTAACTTGAACCTATGGGATGCCGAATAACCCTACGTGTCTGACTTTTGATTGTATTGATTGCAGTATTTACACATGTTTGGTTTATTAGGCTCTCACTAGTTAAAGGGAATCTCCAGTGCCAGGAAAACAATCAGTTTTCCTGGCACTGCAGGTCCCCTCTCCCTCCCAATCCCCAGTTACTGAAGGGGTGAAAACCCCTTCAGTTACTTACCAGAGGCACGTCGCTGCTTCTTCCTCCGCGTCGCTCCTCCCTCTGATTGCGTCGGCCGGTGGGCGAGACAGCGTGAAGATGTCCAGTGATGCTCTAGCACAGGTTTCCTGTGCTTGAAACCAGGAAGTGCCCTCTAATGGCTGTCTAGTAGACAGCCACTAGAGGTGGAGTTAACCCTGCAAGGTAATTATTGCAGTTTATAAAAAACTGCAATCATTACACTTGCAGGGTTAAGAGTAGTGGGAGTTGGCACCCAGACCACTCCAGTTGGCAGAAGTGGTCTGGGTGCCTGGAGTGTCCCTTTAAGTCAGAGTACATCTCGCAAGCGCATTAATACATATGTCTGTTTTTACAAATTCGAGGCTTTCGATTTCATTGAGTTTAGGGTTAAAACACAATATCTTCTTACCATCTTTCTTAAAATAAATACGTGAAATTAATTCAAACATTCAGTCAGCTTATATAGCTTTCATACAATGAAATAAGTGTTTTATAGAAATTTTTATGATAAAGTTTGCCCAAATTCACACGGAGGATATGCACACTAAACAACATGGCATTTTAGTGGCCTCTTAATCTTCTTACCTAGGTAAAAACAGGATAATAACATAAACATGACAGAGTGGGGCCTTTCAGATCAGGAATAGAAGAAGAAGAGATTGACTAGGATAAGCCAGAACTTTGCACGGAATGCTAATTTATGTGCAGTACAAGTATGGAGTTGTCAATGCCTCACCACTCCAATGTCTGGTAATCACTTAAGATTCCCTGTATATAGGCTGTGTTCAAATTTATGATCTTGAAATATTTTGAACAGTGGGTGAGGTTACTATGAGCATAATGCTTTAAAGAAAAAGTTAAGCGTTTCATATGGTTGAGCCATCATTCGCTCAATTTTCAGTGTAGGGATGGTAAGGAAATCAAGGCTTAAATAGGCAGTTAGGGCAATGTAAACATCCTGATTGTTTTAAGGATCTGTCAAGTGCTAAGGATGTATCTTGTTTTTAATATGAAAACACTAATTTGAACTATTTTGATTCCTTTCCAGTATACTATCAGTGGGAAGAAGGTAGAAGTTGCTGTGAAGCAGATCATCGCAGGAAAAGAAGTATCACACCGGGGGGCATTTTCTAACCCCCAGTCCTTGGATATCTACTCTAATATTCCAGAGATCCAAAACTTCTAGGCACTTTGGATAAGAGACTTTCTGTAGACTTGTACATACCATTACTTGACCCACTATATCGACCTATTCTAAATCTCTTTAGGTATTTAAGGCAAATGTTACCCGTTCTCTTGTTTTCTGCCATTATAAAAGCCATGCATGTCATTAGGAATTTGGATGAAAAACTTCAATGGTAAATAAAAAAAAAAACAAAAAAAAAAAACACATGTATACATTTATGTAAAAATAAAATATATGTGTATATATATATATATATGTAGGCTGTAATTTCAACAGTACATTTTTAACAAGACAAAACGGCCCAATCTACTTGAATAACATTATTTTTCAGAGGTGTCTGCAGATTAATATAAATGCACACTTAAATCACAATATAAGGTCTTCCTTTATTGCAGCTTGAGGCATGTTTCGGTTTTAAGATGGGGACAAGTGTAATAGTGTTTTTAACCCTTTTTATGCTGCCGGGCTGGTAAAGCATTACCTTGCAATACAAATATGCCACCCTCTGTGCTGGCGGCCAGTGGGTGAAAGACGATCTATTCTCTATATGCTCTATGATATTTTTTCTTAATTTTTGTTTTTAAATTTAGGTTGGCATTACAGGTTTTATTGGTTTACAGGTTACATAATGTACTTAAATGACTAAAGTGTTATTTGTTTGTAATTATGCCAAATATAAGTGCACTAACCCATATCCTGTTGACTGGACCTAGAGACAAATTTCTAGGCTTTACTTATCTGCTGCTTTAGTGTGTGATGTTACAATGCATATCTCATTGTTACATACAGCTGAGATGTAGCACAATTTGAGTAGTAAAAGAAAATACATGTACAATGCAACATATTAATAAAAGTGTCACTAATAGTGAAGAAGTTCTAAATTAAGAGCTGTCGCCATGGTAACCAGTTAAAAGTCCTTGCTGATGGTTTCATTAGTTTCCGTGGCGATTGCTTCACTTTAAAAACTTTCCTTCAGTTTTATCCACTATGTCCATCATTTCAAAGCTCGCAATAGGGTTGCCAACCTCCAGAAAATGTTTGCAAACCCCCTGCAATTGTAGGTAGGTGTCCATAAAGAAGAAAATATGTTCTGATTCACTATTTAAACTGCTGACTTGGTAGATAATAATATAATAAAGAACCTTTTATATTGAAAGGTAGTAAAACAATAGTATTTGACATTTCTTACCCCAATATACAACTTTATCAACTTTTCCAAGATAATACAAAAATATGAGCATGTGATTGGAAAATAAAGAGCTGGTACACACTTGCTCATTGATCGTATATATATTTTTTTAATACTCTGTTATAAAACTATATAGTCCAGTAGAAAATGTTGCTAGACATTTTTGGGCCTTTACATTTTTTTTAATGTTATTTGAAACATTGTAGGTATCCCTGTCTTTTGGGTTTACAGTTTTTTATTCAACTTTTTTCAACACCATTTATAAAGGTTTGTGAGTCGGACCAAAATATTGTGACTTGTATAGGTTTTCAATTACAAAATAATTGTGTTTTTTTGTTAAATACCCCATGAGTGCTCAGCAACCTCTTCGACCAAACTTTTTTTCATTCTAGCAACATTTGGAACACCAGGCCATTTTCTTTTTACTGCTACACTGGCATTTAGTCTGCCCAATCAGAATTAAGGTCTCAATTAAGGTCAGTATGTGAATCTGTGTTTCCTTTGGCAAAATCATTTTGGTACAGAGGTTTATCTTCATTGTGTGACTTATTTTGTAATGTGGTTGGAGGCAATTAGATTGCAAAGCTTACAAACTCTGCACGTTATTTTTTTTTAGTTGCATATAAAGTGCTTGTTTGAATTACGTTACCAAATATTTAACTGACATGTTGATTAACTGTGACTGTGCTAACGTGAAATGACTTTATCGGTTTATGTTTCAAGGGAAATTATTACCAAAATGTAAATGTATATAATCATATTTATGTTTGTGTTGTGTAGTAGTAGCATTTTGTTCGATTCAGGTACATTTTGCATAAATCACTGTTACTGATTGTTGTATTATTGGAATAAAGCTTTCATTGTTGCTGAATTTGCAGTTTTTAGCTTGTAATTGTACAACTTATTACTTTATTTTGCTGTTAGAAATAATATCAAGGTGTTTAATCACTCTAACCTGCTCCAGTTTTTTACTGCATAATGTTTATCTTTATAAAAATCTGCATGATCTATAAAGGATTTTTTTCATATATGTCCATTTTTAAACTGGCTATTATCAAGATATTATGCTGCACCTGCTATTTTACGTGACTGATGGCTATTTTGAGAAAGGGGTGGGGCTTATCTACTGGTGGCTAATTCACTGTATAAAATAATGCAAAAATAAGTGGATAAGGTAAACTAGTCCCTTTATCCCCTTACCAATAATGTTGGTACATAGCAGATTAGGAAAATGTAACCTTTATATAGCCAGATTTTAGTGGTGTAGTATTATACTAAAAATAAACTCATTGCAGAGTTACGGTAATATAAACATATATTTCTAACACTATAGTGTTAGCTGACTTATTTCGATTCTTGGGTCTCCCCAGTTCTAGCACCCTCTTCATTTAGCTTACCTTTACTCCACCTGCCCGCCGGTCTTGTGGTGGCCTCCCCTCCTCCCCAGCTGAGATCATCAATCTTGATGATCTCCGTCAAACCAATGCATCCCCACAGGGTAGACACTGGGAGGCTAGTGTACATGGATGGCAAATAAGAGCCCCATGCGAAATATCTTCATTGACCATCCCTGGTCTCATCCCCTTCATGGATACACCCATCATTCATTACCTCCCACCAGTATAACCTCCAATTCTTATTAACACCAAAACAAAGATTAGAAAGCTTGATGAAAATATATATTTTTTTACTTACAGGTATTAAGCTATATCCACACTCTGCAACACGCAAATAAACTCTACCAGCAGTGCTACACACAAATGCTACAACACACACTACTAGACACACCCAGCTGCATACATTGCTATATACAAACATACACTCTACACATACATGCTTTATAGTCAACATTTTGCAGCTGGAAGATTGCTCCCCCTTGTTCCAATGGGGAATGAACATGCACAAGGCAGCAAATGGTAGGCTCCTCTCCTCACACGCAGTTACGAGTGCTGAGAGGAAATGATTTGACACTACTTCCTCTCAGTTCTGCCGCACATGAGTGAAGAGGGGGCAGTCCACTTGAGTTTCGCAATAGGGTCTGAACAATAATGGAGTACTGTATGCCACCCCCTGATGGCCATTGTATTAATCACTCACAATCACATTACCCCTGTCTCAATGTTCCCTCACGCATGGGGATGTATGTCTGTGAAATATCAGTGTGTGAATGTGTGGTCTATTTCTGTGGCGCATTAGAGTAAATGTGGGAGGATGTATTTTTGTGGGTTGTTGGTGTGCAAACATGGGTGTTTATTTCTGTGGAGTGTTATAATGTGGATAGGTTAATTTCTGAGGACAAAGGGCTAGAGATGGTGTGTGTGGAGGTTGCCTAGGGTGTGTGGTGGAGACAACATGTGGTGTTGTTTATGTGGAGGTAGACTGCCTAAGTTTGATTGTTATAGCATGTTTGTAGTGATGCCACTTGTAATTTTACATATTAGTAGGGTTGTGCGTGGTGGGACTGCGTGTGAAACTGCATGTGGGGTTTTGTGTGAAGAGGGTTGTTTGTGGTGTATGTGTGTGGATAAAGACTGTATTGCATGTGTGGGTAGGAACAGGAGCTGTAGTGTGTGGGCATGTAGGTGATGAAGTGTGTGAGGAAAGGGATAGGGGCTGTAGTGTGTACACGTGTGTGAAGGAAATGGTAAGCTTTATTATGTGAAGGGGAAACGGGAAGTAGGGTGGAGGGGGTGGGGCTTTAAGAAAGACATTTAAATTTAAAAAACAAAACTAAAGTTTATTCTTCCCTCTATTGTGCGTACCCTGGCCCAGAGATGGGGGTAAGTTGATCCTTGGTGAGTTTCTACCTGGCCTCCCAACACTGCTCCCTAAGGCTCGTGCTCAATTATAACGTTGCTGAGCTCACATACTCCAAAAGCCGACCCTGATAAGTCACTGCATCTCTACGGAAAACAGCCTCTTCATGCAGAGTGTGCTACACATCAGTCCTGCAATATTTGCTGGTCCTCAACAAGGAAGCCGTTGGTGGCTTTCAGAATAACAGACATTAGGTGTCAACTGTAAGCAGTCCATTTTCTCAGAAATGGCAGTGCAGTCTCTATGACCCAGTACCACTAAATTACGCTGTAGTGGTTCTGGTGCCTATTGTGTCCCTTTTAAAAATGTCTCCTAATCTTTTTTATGAAAACTACCAGCAGCGTGGGCAGGGCCGGCGTGTCCATCAGGTGGCCGCCTTAAGGCGCACCGGCTCTGTGGGCACGAGATATGAGTGACCATCAGGAGGGAAGCGCACAGCGCTCCCTCCTGCCAGTCACTCAGTGTAGTGTGGCCGAGCAAAGTGGACCACGGTACGGAGCTTCTGATTCCTGTACCTGGCCGGACTGACAGAAAGAGCTCACTGAGAGACAACTTCCTGTCAGTCCAGCCGGGTACAGGAAACAGAAGCTCCTTATCCGCGTACCACTCCGCTCAGCCAAGCTACAAAAGAGGTAGTGTGGCACACAAGGTAAGGGAGGGGGGTACATAAAGGGACAGGGAGGGTAAAGGACCACAAAAGGACAGGGAGGGGAGAGGAACACTAAGGAACAGGGAGGAAGTACACTATGGGAAAGGGCGGGGAGGGGAGAGGATCACTAAAGGACAGGGAGGGGAGAGGAACACTAAGGGACAGGGAGGGGAGGGAAACATCAAGGGACAGGGAGGGGAGAGATAAACTAAGGGAATGAGAAAGGAGGGGGAGTACTACTAAAGGACAGGCAAGGGAGGCGAGAAGATCACTAAGGGACAGGGAAGGGAGGGGAGAGGAAACCACTAAGGGACAGAGAAGGGTGGGAGAGGAGACCACTAAGGGACATGGAGGGCAGGGGAGGAGACTAATAAGGGACTGGAGGGAAGGGGAGAGGAGACCACTAAGGGAGAGAAGACCATTAAGGGACAAGGGCGGAGTGGAAGAGATCACAAAGAAATGGGGAAGGGGTGAAAGAGACACACAGAGGGGCATGAGTGGGGAGAAAGACACAGATGGGCTGGGGATGAAAGCGAGACACAGAAGTGCCTTGGGGTGGGGATACACAGAGTAGCTGGGGGTGAAAAAGACACAAAGGGCCTTGGTGGGGAGACAAACAGAGCAGCTGGAGAAGGGGAAAAAGAGACACACACAGAGAAACTGAGAATAGTAAAAGACACAAGGAGGTTGGGAGAGAAGGAAACACACAAAAGGGCTGGGGGGAGTAAGACACACAAAATGTGGGAGGATGTAAGAGTGATACAAAGAGGGGGTATAAGTGATAACCAAGGGGGGTGTAAGACACACAATGGGGGAAAAATAGGGAAAAAGAAAGGATACGAAACACAAAAGGGGGGTTAAGAGTCACACAGTTGAAGATGCATCTTCGCTTGTGTACTCAAAAATCCTTGCTACGGCTCTGAGTGTGGGTTTCAATATCTAGATGCTGCAGACTACAGTTATTTTAATTTGGGAACCTTTGGATTTTCAGTGTTTACGAAGACATTCCTTTTTCAGTTCAAAACACACAGTCCATTATCATGCTATATGGTAAAAAAATATATCCATGTTTGCTATGGGTGGCTTTTTACCACCAATCAAATCAAACCCATTATGTCAGTGGATTGTAAAATGGATGCATTTATCTGAAAACCTCTAAAATGGTTTGGGTCTGCTTTTATCTTCATAAAGTGTTAAAAAGTTCAGAGAATACATAAAAAATATTTTGATTTGGTTCTGGGGGACCTGTGTGGTTACAGTTTACATTTATAATTTCCTATACAATACCCTGGGTGATAGAATGGTGTATATATACTTAAATTAAGTATTTTCAAGTTAGTTCTCCAATTTCTTGTGTGATCCTGTTACATAAGAATTGTTAAAAGATGTTATGATCAGGAATTGGTTATCTCGGAAACACCACACTTGATAGAAGGACTTGAAGTACAAGCGACAAATAAGGACAAGTGAAAATGATATTTTCTGATCATTAGTCTATTGTATAGCGTGTTACTAGTAGGACTTCATAAGTGTTACAGACTTCTATTTGAGTTTGGTCGTCCACTTAAAAGATTGTTCCAAACATAATAGACCATTATTTTTCTTGCAATTACTATAGTGCAAGAAAATCCCTATCCATGTCTCTTTATCCTACTAATTGCAGTTGAGGCTATTGGCACAAATGTGTGTTGTTTTCTGCCGACAGTCTTGTTCAATGTACAGGCTAATGGCATGCACACCCTGTAGGACTCGTAAGGGTCATGTGTGGGCTCTTGTAGCTTTCTAGAAGTTATCTTTTTCAACCTTTGGTCATTGGTATGGAAACAAATACTTTGTTCACGAAAAACACAACTCAAGTTATTTGGCAAGTTAATGAAAGCTGAATGCTAGTTTCAATTAGCTTGACAAATAGTTTGTGTTTTTCTTCATGAATGAAAGTGCACCTAAGAGCCGAATTCCATGTTCCATGATCCCTTGCTGTCCTTTCCTGTTGAAAATGGTGGACTGGAACTGTCTGAGCAATGTCCACTCCACAATTAATTGCTTCCAAGCCATACTCCCATCGCATAATTCCCAATTCCGATTTCTAGGCCATTGTGTGCAATTTCCCTAATGCACTTTCTCTCCAACACATTCCTAAGTATTATTTCCCCAAATGCAATCTTCCCAATCCTATCTCTCCATCTCCATCACCCATGCTTTTTTTTTCTCAATGTCCATTCCCCCAATATTTCTATTGATAACCACACTATGCAATGTTCATAATCCCTTGCACACATTTGTGATGGGACAGGGCACCTACAACCTCTGGCTCCAACTGCATATGCCAAATGGACCAATAGTACACTAAGGGCAATAGAAACATGACAATATTAAAACAAATATGCTCTAAAACATCCGTGATCATATCCCTCAATAAACACCAATATCACACAAGAACATAAACAATAACAAATAATAAAACAGTGGAGCACGTGGTAGCTTAAATTTACTTTATCAATCAAAATATTTCAATGTGATATGCTTTGAAATGAAAAAGAAACACACTATCACATAGTGTATACTATTATTAAAAAAAGATACATTGTATATAGTGCCTTTACATTTAACATTCAGGATATATGTTTTTATATGTTGGTAGTGAGCGGATATGTTTTTATATGTTGGTAGTGAGCTGTGAAAACATATCCAGACTTCTTTCCTCTATAGGCTCTATTGTATTCATCTCATACAATAGTTCTTATCTGGGAAGCCAGCACAGCTATGCAGACCAATTAATATAATACTACCAGTGATGGAGAAAAGTATTGTATGTTTTCTGCATCTGTGGAACCCTGATACCCAATACTATTTCACTGTGTTAGTACAAATAGAACAAATTCCACAAACTCCTCTCCAGACTTGATGACATGTACAAGCAACCTTGGCGTAACTACTGTCGTTGGAGCCGGTGCGGCTGCACTGGGGCCTGCATACTGTAATGATGTCATCGCAGGGAGGAACAGACAGCCGATGGGAAGGAGGAGGACAGGAGGGAGTACAGAGTTAGAGCCTCTGGCTCACAGCCTTTAAGCAGCCCACTGGACCCCAGGAATGCCATCCTCCTGCACATTATAGGTGGGAAATGGGAGGGTAGCTTAAAATGTGTAAATTGTGCATGTCTCTGTGTATGTGTATCTATATTTGTGCGTGTCTATATGTGTATCTTTATGTGTGTATCTTTATGTCTTTAGCTGTGTCTGTGCGTCTGCATGTGTGTCTATATGTGTATCCAGGGGTCAAGTCCTGGGGAATAAAGTGTGGGAACTCACTGAAGTTCCACCCTCACCCCACCACCAGCAAAAAACAAAACTTGCATGCATATGTAAACACGTACACACACACTCAGGTACTCACAGACACACACACAGACTCACAGACACACACACACACTCCCAGACACACACACTCCCAGACACATACACACACCCACCCACACATACACTCACAGACACACACACACTCCCAGACACATACACACTCACAGACACACACACACACACATACACTCACAGACACATACACACACACTCCCAGACACACACACACATACACACAGACACACACAGACACACACACACACTCAAAGACACACACACATACACTCACACACACACACTCCCAGACACATACACACACACACTCACAGACACACACACATACACTCACAGAGACACACTCACAGACACACACATACACTTACAGACACACATACACACACACACACTCACACTCACAGACATACACACATACACTCACAGACACACACACACACACACACTCCCAGACACATACACAGACAGACACACACACATACACTCACAGACACACACACACACACACACAAAAATTATTTGTATATTTTTTTTAAAATTTCAAAATGTCCACCCAGCCTCCCTACCTGGAGAGCTGGCGTGGACCTGTCCCTGGGGTCCAGTGGGGCTTCAGTGCAGCCGGCTCTTGTCTCGCCCTCAGACGCGGTGAGGGAGCTGTGTACTCTCTGCTCCCTCTCGCCGCACGGGCTGTCTGCTGATGCCGGCAGCCGGAAATGACGTCATATTCCGGCTCCCAGCATCAGCAAACGGCGCGGCGAGAGGGAGCAGAGAGGACACAGCTCCCTTGCCGCGTCTGACAGCGAGACAAGAGCCGGCCGGGGGGGGGGATCCTTCAGGTGGCCATTAGGCCACCTCTTGGTCCCCCCATGACAGGGGGAACATGGGGACATTTGGGGGCGGCATTTTTTGCCGCCCCTTGAGTGCCTGCAGGACCATAAACGGGAACGGCGTTCCTGCACTAAAAAAAAGTGCAGGAACGCCGTTCCCAAGCGTTCCTGCAGGACTCGAGCCCTGTGTGTATCTCTTTGTATATCTGTTTGTGTGTTTGTGTTTGTCTGTATATCTGTATGTGTGTCAGTGTTTGTAGCTGTATGAGTGTCATTCTGTGTATCTGAATGTGTCATCCTGTGTGTCTGTGTAAATGTATTAATGTGTGTCTGTATATATGCATGTGTGTCAGCAGGGCTGGCCTTAGGCCTTTAGGCGCCCTGTGCGAAAAATCTTCACAGCTCCCCCCCTCTACCCCCTGTCATCCATGTGTAGTGTGTGTGTATAGGAGTGTAGTGATTGTATAGGGGATTTATTAAATTAATAATTATTTAAAAACAAATATTCATTCCTCCTTTCCTGTTGTTACCTAGTTGGGAGAGGGGCATGCTGATCTGAATCTGGTCTGCCCCTCCACTGGGTACAGCCCAATGCGTAACTGTCTCGCAAACTCAGGGACTTGCAGTGTCCTCTGGTAATCCGCTCTGATTATCCCGAGCTAGGAAGACAGCTACTTATGGTCTGCAGCCAACAGAAGTGCAGGCCAGAAGTGTAAGACTGCCTCCCCTACATTACAGATGTGCAGACTAAGTATGTCACATAATACTGTGAGTGGTTTTACTTTGGAGCTCTGGATTATACCTATTTACCTTGACCTCTTTCGAATAAAAATTTGTAGTAGTGCGCTACTTCTCCATTTATCACATAGCTCCACAACAATAAAACTCCCAGTAATGTGGAGCTCTGTGACAAGATCATACACTACACAACAATAGAACTCTAAGTAATGTGTCTATTAGTGTATCACTGAGCGCCCTAACTATAAAACAGAGTAATGTACATTTTATATACCAGAGCTCCACTGTAATATATCTCACTATAATATGATGTAATGTTTGTGTTTTCTGTGTATGTGATAGGTGTCATGATATGTATGCTATGTGTTGGCTGTGTGTGATATTTGTAATGGGTGTATTAACTGTGTGTGATATGCGTGTATTGGTTGTATATTAATATTTGTGCTGGGTTTATTGGCTGTATGTGATGGATTTTTAATTCAGATAAAAATATGCATTTAGGCCTATGTGTGAATGCAGGTAAATATTTATGCAGAGTTATGTGCACACAGTCCCACAGTCAGATGCACACAGTTATACATAAACACTGTAAAATCCACCACATGCACACAGTCGCAGGCAGACAACCACACACACACACACACACACAGCCACACACATAGGCAGCCATACACACACACACACACACAGGCAGACAGCCACACATACAGACAGCCACACACATACACACAGGCAGTCACACACAGACAGCCACACACATACACAGAGGCAGACAGCCATACACACACAGGCAGACAGTCACACACACACACACACACAGTCACATACACAGAGGGAGACAGCCATACACACATATGCAGTCATACACACAGGCAGGCAGTCACACAAACACACACACACAGGCAGACAGTCATACACACAGACACACACACACACACACACACACAGGCAGACAGTCACACACACAGTCACATGGACACACACAAGCAGACAGCCACACACACACACACACACACACACAGGCAGACTCTGTTCATAATGGTTGCATCTGTTCATTATGGAGGAGTGGAGGCAGTGCAGCTCCGGAGACTGGTTGTTGGGGAAGCAGGGACTCCTTCCTGCTTCCCCTGCAGCAGTTACCTGGCACTTTTAGCTCTGTCCCCACCGTCAGTGCAGCTCCGCCTCTCCCGCATGGAAGCTCCGCCCCGGACACACGGTAAGCTCCACCCCCGCTGCAATATTTTTTGGGTTTGTTTTTTATAATTCCAGCCGCCCATGTGTGAGCTGTATTGGCCACATGGCGCCCCCTACTCCCATGGCGCCCTGTGCGGCCGCACAGCTTGCACACCCCTAAGGCCAGCCCTGTATGTCCGTGTGTGCCCCCTGTGTATCTGTGCATCTGTATGTGTGTCCATGTTTGTATCTGAATGACTGTATGTGTGTTAGTGTGTGCCTATCTGCATTTGTGAGTCTGTGTCAGTGTGTGCAATAGTTTGTCTGTGTATGTCTTTGTGGATGTGTGTATCTATATGTGCATCAGTGCTTGCATCTGTATGTGTATCAGTGTGTATATCGGTGTATCTGCATGTGTCTGTGTGTATTGGTATTTAAAAAAAATAAGTCCTGCGCTCAAACTCCCTCTACTCCTGGGCGGCAGCAATGACCATAGTAAACATCAGCCCCAATATATGCAATAAAAAACAAAGATAAAAAGTTACTGGCGCACTATTCCAAATCCCTATGCATATTTATATAAATGGAGGTTTTAGTTCCACTTCAATGGCCATTAGATGTAAGCCCACCTGCTACATCAAAGCAAACCTCTTAGGTGGGTCTTACACTAACAATTCAACTTGCTTGCTTCAGCATAAGGCAAATGAAAAACTCTAATGAGACAGAAAGGGGTATTTTTTCATACACCTATACATACTTATTAACCCTTAATAGGGAACACACAGGATGGGTGACAGCACTGGAACATGGCTGTGAGATACAAAAGGTACAAATACACAAAAATAAGTCTTGCGCACTACACACAAGGAAAACCACTGCTATGAATGGCTTCAGTACATAAAAAAACACACACACAAGCTCCAACATTCACACACACTAAATAGAAAAACACATGCTTGCATTCAAACACACAAACACTGCTTAGTGCTGAATACAACCCGGCAAGGATAGGCAAATGGTAGACCCATAGCTGGCAAAGCATTGTGGGAGTTGTATGACATATGACAATCTACCTTTAGGCCATCCTTGCGGTAGAGGGGGCCGAAACAAATTCTTGCACCAAGGCCTTCTCTACTCTAATTTTGCCACTGACAAGCAAAGCTATTTAATGATTCTTTATAATCACATAGCCCAATTAAAGGAGATAAACACTGTAAAACAAACACATAGCAAAATCTACACACACTGCAATGTACAAATTGAACAAAACAGCTTAATGATACACCTATCACCTATTAGCGTCATTATTACCCTTGGTTACCACAACCTTCAACCTTTGATGTAAACAGTCACTTAGTCATTTACTTTGAGACATCAACCTGTCGAGCCCAACATTGCTTGGTTAAAGATAAAATAATGGTTTAGACTTGGTTTTAAGACAATAATATTTTCAAACTTTAGCAGTGTTACCAGTAAAAAAAAAATGTTTGTGAAATTTGGATTGTAATTGCTTTGATTACTATCTTGCGATACCGGCCAGAAAGTTGCATACTGATGTATACAGAGTTTTAGAATGGTTGGACTTACCACTAAGGCTTTAAGGGATGTAATTAATAACAAGAAAGCCAACGTCAAGGGGTGCAGAGTTCAATGTACTGAATGGCCAAGTTTAGTCAAGGCTAACAGAGGATAGGAAAAGGAGCATCCAAAGAACTGAAACACATTTCGCACTGATGTCAGTCAACACTCAAGTTGCACATAGGGAGTTGTGATAAAAATGAGAAGGGCTTAAATACTGGAAGTTAATTAACATTCTGACTATGAAAGCATGCCACATTAGAAGAGAAACAAACAAACAAAGAATTAGGCGTTAAAGAGCGATATTGTGACAGCAAATTACAACAATTAATTCTAACATAAAATAGCATAATAGAATAAAAGAAGTGGTACTCTTCCATGATAACATACTGTTGAGCTATGCTGAATTATATATAAAAGACTGTAGTACTTTCCTACTCATTTAAAATAAGTCATGACTGACCTAGACAAGAGATAAAAGAACTTTAAAATCTCACCTTCACCAGTGAAATTTTCAATGTCCACCTCTATTAATGAAAAATAGTCCCAATACCATAATATAACTTAAAACAGTGTTTCATGACTCGTCTACAACAAAACCAAAATGGTTCCAGTACACATCCTTCATTTTTAGAACTTTGTAAAGTGTTATAGGAAAAGAACCTTTCAAAGAATTGAATTGCATTGTGTGCCGCCAGTGCTCTCTCCCTATCCTCCTACACTAATGAAAAATGCTTCCAGTACTTGCATAAAACTATACAAGTGTTTCTGGACTCTTCTACAACAATAAAAACAGAAAAACAGGTTCCAGTACAAATTCATAATTTTAATAATTCACAAAAAGCATAGGTGAAGCTAATCAACATTCTGACTAGCAATGGTTCATTTCACAATAGGCATCATTCATGTTTCAGGTCCTGTTCATGGTTGGAAGTGTTTGTGAATTTAAACCAGACATTTCAATGTTTAAGCACAGAGGGTTAAATTGATATTAAAGGAACACTATAGCATCAAGAACACAAATGGGTATTCCTCACCCTATAGTGTTAAAGTCACCATGCAGCCCCCCTGCCCCTCCTTGCCTTCCTAAATATAGTACAATCTTACTTGTATTTAAGTCTGCAGCTGTTTGCCTCTGACCTGCCTGCTATCTGCTGACATCATCAGAAGTGGTAACCTGAGCCAATCACAATGCTTCCCCATAGGATTGGCTGAGAATGTCAAGGAGGCAGATTGGGGGCAGAGCCAGCAGAAGTAAAACACAGCCCTGGCCAATCAGTATCTCCTCATATAGATACATTGAACCAATGCATCTCTAAGAGGAAAGTTCAGTGTCTGCATGCAGAGGGTGGAGACACTGAATGGCAGTGCTGCACACTAGGCAGCACTGCCCCAGGAGCAGGGCCGGATTAACATAGGGGCTGATGGAGCTGCAGCTCCAGGCCCATGGAATAGGCCCATTGATTTAAAAAAAAAAAAAAAAAATCCTTTTTTTTTTTTTTTAACACACTACTCTTAGTGTTGTTCACCTGGCCGGTATTTATTTATTTGAGGCTGCCTGGCCAGTGCTGATATTGCAGTAATCCCGGCAATACAAATGCCAGTATTTTTCTCAGTATAAACAGAGATTACTCTGCAATACCATTACCCACCGGTAGGGGTCACTGTGTGTGGAGAGAGGCAGGGATAGGAAGTTACAGCATATACCTGCATTGCTCTACTCACTGATCTGCTGGGGGAGCAGCTACACAGCACAAAGGGTCCAGACAGCAGCTTCCAGCCTGCAGAGACAGCCTACAGCTCAGAGAAGTGAGGGATGGGGTAAAGGCTGCAGGGAGACATGGGGACACTAAGACACTAGGGGACACTATGAGACATGGGGACACATGGAGACCTCTGGGGATGCTGAGACAGTTGAGGACACTTGGAGACATGGGGACACAGACACACATAGGGACACTGAGGCAAGAACACACACACACATGGGGACACTGAAACACTAGGGGACACGGGGACACAGACACACATGGGTACACTGAGACATGGGTAAACAGACACATGGGGACACTGAGACATGGGGACACTGAGACACTGGGAGACAAGGGGACACAGACACTAGGAACACAATGTCCCCAAGTGTCTCAGTGTCCCCATGTCTCCCAGCCAGTGTCCCTGGTGTCTCAGTGTCCCTAGTTTCTGTGTGTTCCCATGTCTCCCAGTTCCCTAGTGTCTGTATGTCCATGTCTCCCAGTGTCCCTAGTGTCTCAGTGTCCCCATGTCTCCCAGTGTCGGTGTACCCATGTCTCCCAGTGTCCCCGTGTCTCCTAGTGTCCCTGGGAGACATGGGGACACAGAGACATGGGGATACAGAGACATTGTGATGCATAGTCTAAGTGTCCCCATGTCTCACAGTGTCACCTCGTGACATGGGGACACTGGGAGACATGGGGACACATACACATGGGACACTGTCGTGACATGGGGACACTGGGTGACATGGGGACACTGGGAGACAGGGAGACACTGGGAGCAATCCATCTATACAGCAGTATCAAACTAAGTAGGATTTTGAGTATTTCACAGAATTTTCTCTGTCACTCCTTGTGATTTACATCATGGGATGTCATGCATACATAATTAGTTATGCAAATTAGTAAGGCCTGTAATTTTTTTCCAAGAAAGGATGCACATACTCTTGCTTAAGTATGGAAACTTTCGGAAGTTCTGGTTACATGATCCGCGTCACTGGCCCGCCCTTTTACACCGCCCATTGACTTACTGCTTCACTGGACACTGCTGTTAGGGAGTATGGATTTACTTGAAAGATGAAAGCATAATTTACAGAGAGATTAGCATATTTTAAGAGAATCTGAGTTTTTTTTTTATAGCTGCATCCCTCCGGCAACATCTTCACCAGATACATAATGCTTGAGAGGTATGTCTGTTTTAGTGTTTTTGGTCAATAAGATTCTGTACTTAGGCCCCTCATAATTGTCAGCACGAGGCCCACTGTGCTCTTAATCCGGCCCTGCCCAGGAGTGTTGCTACCACAACTGAGATAAGCCTATGTAGGCTAACATGTAAAGAATGGTACACTTATTTTAAACAGTTAAAAGACCGTAAAAAAAAAAAAAATGTCCTAGCTTCGTTGACAGTCTAATATCTGATGTATCACAATCAATGCTGTCCCTACCCTGCTTTCGAGTTCACCTGTCGCTATAGTCTAAATCGTTAAGGTTAATTTCCATGAACAGCAGAAATTGATTTTGTATTCCCACTGGTTCTTTTAGTCTCATAATACATTTCATATAAAAATATGAAACAATACACCATGGCAAATAATGAAAAATAGAGGAAATCAGAAAGGAGGCATACACTTTTTCACAACATTTATAGTTTTTTTTTTTACTTTTTCACAAGGTATTGCTCAGCATAACAAAACATTATCATGCCTTGAAGAATCCTTTTGAGATGACAAAAAAAAAAAAAAAGAAATTGTAATTGTAATGGTTTACTTCACGGTGCTGGTGTCAGGGTACCTGTGGTCTCTACCTCCGAAAGAGGTAGAGACTTAGCTGTTCCTCCATCCAGACGGTCTGATGGCTCCCTTCCCCGCGGTCTATCCGGTCATGCTAGGCCGGCCGCGAGGGAGTGACTGCCTTTTACAGCATCTAGGCAGGAAGTAGTCATCAGGACACTCCCCCGGAACGACCTGTCAATCAATTGTTGCAGGACCAATCAAGACGCCTTGGAGGCGTGGTTACTGCTCTGAACAGGGTATTTAACAGAGCTTCTTTCATTAGCTCATTGCCCTGTCGTGGTTCTAGCTTGTTCTAGTCACTCAGTGCTTGTGTATTCTATTATCCCTTTTGGTTTTGACCCGGCTTGTTTACCTTACTCTGCTTATCTCTGTTACCCTTGATTCGGCTTGTCTCTCGCTTACCTGTCTTCTGTTACCCTCGACCTCGGCTTGTCTTTGACCATTCTATACTGTACTACTTACGTTAGTCCGGCCATTCTAAGGTCCGGTATACGTATCTGGCTACTGTTTGTACTCTGCGTGTTGGATCCCTGTCCCGATCCTGACAGCTGGGCAATGGTTACCTTAAGTTATACATATAAGTGAGACAGATATTCTCCAATTCCTATAATTTGGATTTCATTTTCCAATTTAGTTTTCAATTCACAACATTTTACTATTTATGTGTGAACTCCATAATGGCCTATCTGAAGGATGAAATAAAAATATATATATTGAATGATACATGAGTAAATATTTAGTTTGTAGAGCATCAAAAGAATATTGACCAAAGATCATCTCAAACTTTTCAATTTTTAGACATTTTCCAATAAATCACAAGACTGAACATTAAAATTCTAGAACAAATCCTTTGCATTTCCATTTTGGTTGGGATGATCCACTGAGAGTTCTGTTGGATTTTAGCGATAGTTTTAGAATTGCTTTTAGAATCTCCTGTGTGATGTTAATACATTTAAAAAGTCCTGTAAAAAAATATATTTGTAATTTTCTTTTTCATGGAGTATAAAAAAAGTATAAATTGTACTTGTGATGAAATATAGTCAGACATAATATAATATTCCAATATAAAGCAATACAATACAGAAAGCAGTGGGGGTAGTCAAAGAACTCATCAACTAAGCGAGCTAACTAGAAAATGTGCACAGATGATTGTTGTAAAGTCTACGTTATCTTATAAAATAGTATATAAAAGTCCAATTGGAGAAGTCACATATTGTAGCATGTGCAATAATGACCGGAAAAAAAAACAATTAAGGGAAGAAAGAATGATAGAATGAAAAGGTTCATGGGAAGGAAACATTCTGTGTAGATCCAGTATTCTTGAATTTGAGTTTATTCTACTGAAGAATTCCATGCTAGCATAGTTATCACATCGAGTGAGCTTCTTTTCAACTGCTTAAGCCTGCCCTGCGTGTATCCTCGGGTCTTCAGCGTAGGAATGAGCTGAGTGAGTCAGCCTGTCTGTCAGAAAAAATGGAAGAGGGCTTAGGCTAAAGGATGTTTGCTGCCTTGGTACTTTAATTTATAAAATTAATCTAATTTGTCTCAAAAAGTTCAAACTGCACAAGGTGTCTATGTACTGTAGGGAGTGTGTCTGAACTGCAAATGTGGCAAAATCTAATTTGGGCAGTGCAAGGTTTGATCGTCAGGGAAATGTGGCAGTATAAATTGTAAAAGGAGAGGGTGATCTGACATGGGATCTTGTGATTATAGAGTTGGTTATTTGGCAGTGGCAAGTAAGTGTTCTTGCACTGGGGCCTTTTGTTTATACGTTTTGCTATTGGACCATGTTATATATAAAACAAGGTGTAAAAACAATAACATTTTCAAAAAACCTTTCATGTCTATGTTAACCCCTTAACACCGCAGCCAAATGTACAAGTTGTGAACGAAACAAAATGTAAACAAAACCTGGCATTTGCGCTATATGTCTGTCCAACTGTAATTCACCTCTTTCATATTAAATGCACCCCCCCTTATTATATATCATTTTATTCAGGGGAAACAGGGCTTTCATTTAATATCAAATATTTAGCTATGAAACATAATTTAATATGAAAAAATGGGAGAAAATAAGATTTTCTTTCATTTTTTTAGTCCTACATGACATTTTAACTGTCAATGTCATAGTACTGTTTGCTTTTACTGCAATAAAATACACATATTTGTATTCAGCAAAGTCTCACGTGTAAAACAGTACCCCCTATGTACAGGTTTTATGGTGTTTTGGGAAGTTACAGGGTCAAATATAGCGCGTTACATTTGAAATTGAAATTCGCCAGATTGGTTACGTTGCCTTTGAGACTGTATAGTAGCCCAGGAAATAAATTTACATCCATAATGGCATACCATTTGCAATAGTAAACGACCCAAGGTATTGCAAATGGGGTATATCCAGTCTTTTTTAGTAGCCATTTGGTCACAAACACTGGCCAAAGTTAGCGTTAGTATTTATTTGTGTGTGAAAAATGCAAAAGACGCCAATTTTGTCCAGTGTTTGTGACTAAGTGGCTACTAAAAAAGACTGGACATACCCCATTTGCAATACCTTGGGTTGTCTACTATTGCAAATAGTATGCCATCATAGGGGTAATTTTCATTCTTGGGCTACCATAGGGTCATAAAGGCAACGTAAGCAATCTGGCGAATTTTAAAGTGAAAAAAATGAAACACAAGCCTTATATTTGACGCTGTAATTTTTGAAAACACCATAAAACCTGTACATGACGGGTACTGTTGTACTCGGGAGACTTCGCTGAACACAAATATTTGTGTTTCAAAACAGTAAAAAAGTATTGCAGCAATAATATCGTCCGTGTAAGTGCTGTTTGTGCGTGAAAAATGCAAAAAATTTCACTTTTACTGGCGATATCATCGTTGGAATACATTTTACTGTTTTGAAACACTAATATTTGTGTTCAGTGAAGTCTCCCGAGTAAAACAGTACCCCCCATGTACAGGTTTTATGGTGTCTTGGAAAGTTATAGGGTTAAATATAGTGCTAGCAAATTAAATTCCCTTTACTTTTGGCATGGGTTGTCAGGCAGGTCCCGCTAATTGTAATTAATTAGGATACCTAATTATGTAAAATTATTACATAAATATATGTGTAGAATTAATATATGTATATATATATACATATGTGTATATATACGTATATATATATATTTTTAATATTTTTATTTATATATAGGTATATATATAGTGATATATACGTATATATTTATGTATATAGATATATATATATTATTTCGTTATAAGTGTATTTTGATATAAATATATATATATATTAATATCACAATACAGTTAGAACGAAATAAAACACATCTATATATTTTTTAATATTTTATTTTTAATTATTTTTGTATTTTATTTTTTTACGTATTTACATATTTTTTTATATTATTTATAAATATATATATAACAATATTTATATATATATTTAATCAGTATCAGTCTACGCGTAATTTGATATTAATATATATATATAATTATATATATATTAATATTAAAATACACCTAGACGGTGTATGTGTGTGTATGTATATGTGTATATATATATACTTAGATCATATATATATTTAATATATATATATGATCTAAGTATATAATTTATTTTTTTTACACTGTTTTAACTTTTTTTTTTATTTGATTTCAGCCAGCAGGGGGACTAACTGTCATTACAGAGAGTGCCTTTAAGAGAGTGCTTCTAATCTCAGCTTGTTACCTGTATAAAAGACACCTGGGAGCTAAAAATCTTGATGATTGATAGGGGATCAAATACTTATTTCATTCATTGACATGCAAATCAATGTATAACTTTTTTGACATGCATTTTTCTGGATTTTATTTCAGTTATTCTGTCTCTCACTGTTAAAATACACCTACCATTGAAATTATAGACTGACCATTTCTTTGTCAGTGGACAAACATTCAAAATCAGCAGGGGATCAAGATCCCCCTCATAGTATAACACTGTTCAGCAACTTACACTGAGGTATTATATTATATTACCTTGTATTTGAATTCCCAGATAATATTGAATTGAACAGGAATATGTTTCATTCATGCACAATATCTATGAATTGGTTTGTAATAATAAAGCAGGTATCCTGGACCTTGCCTTGTTAGTGAATTCTGATTCTGGTACTGGATGGATAATCTCTATGGTTACTGGTTCCTAGTGCCCTGACATATATACATTGGAATTCTTTAATTTGGCTCAATATGAACTACTAGTAAAGATATTGTATGGACAGGTTGTAGTTGTGCAGTAGGTTTAAATTCCTAAGTGGCACATTAGCATATTAAAATAACAGGATCTTATGGCTACAATTGTTGGTAATTAGTGTTATTAGAGTAGGGTTATAGAGTACAACTAGAGTGAGGCACTTACATATGTAAGCAGTGAAAGCAGTAAAACACTACATTAGGTTTGCAACCAAAGATGAAAACAATAAAAGGCTACCTGCGTACTATTCCATATCCCTGTGCACATTTAAATGAGAGAGGGTTTTAGAACCATTAAAATTGTAATTTCACATCAATGGTCGATTTAGTGACGCTAAATCCCTCTGTTATTTAAATGTGCATAGGGATTTGAGAGAGTGTGCAGGCAACTTTTTTGGTATTATTCTATGTAGTAGTACATAGTGTTTTTATTCTATGTAGTAGTACGTAGTGGTTTTATTCTATGTAGTAGTACGTAGTGGTTTTGTTCTATGTAATGGTACGTAGTGGTTTTATTCTATGTAGTAGTACGTAGTGGTTTTGTTCTATGTAGTAGTACGTAGTGGTTTTGTTCCATGTAGTGATACGTAGTGGTTTTGTTCTATGTAGTGGTACATAGTGGTTTTATTCTATGTAGTAGTACATAGTGTTTTTATTCTATGTAGTAGTACGTAGTGGTTTTGTTCTATGTAGTAGTACGTAGTGGTTTTGTTCTATGTAGTGGTATGTAGTGGTTTTATTCTATGTAGTAGTACGTAGTGGTTTTATTCTATGTAGTAGTACGTAGTGGTTTTGTTCTATGTAGTGGTACGTAGTGGTTTTATTCTATGTAGTAGTACGTAGTGGTTTTATTCTATGTAGTGGTACGTAGTGGTTTTGTTCTATGTAGTGATACGTAGTGGTTTTGTTCTATGTAGTAGTACGTGATGACGCACAGGGCTTATTAATCTTTCAAATGATAACCAGGAAACAGAGGGAAGACAGATGCATGCATGAAATAAACATTTTTATGAGTTATAAAAGATTACATAATTGTGATTGGTATGGGGTGGAGTAGCATACCTTCAAACTGTCCTAGGTTTAGCAGGACTTTTCAGGGTTCGAGTATGGGAACACCAGGGGTTTGTCCTCATTCAGTTTATTGGAGAGCACCAACAGATACCCTGTGCTGAGTAAACTCAGGGTATTCAGCCCATGCTCAGAGCACTGAATAAGAGCTCTATACATGGGTAACTCCGATAGATCCGCTATTTAACTGGACCTGCCCCCATTTCAGGCAGGTCCAGTTAAATAGTTGAGTGGCATAAGACAGTTCTAGCAAAACTGGAATGCTGTTCATACTTGCAGTTTTCTAGACTATAAGTTGGCAACCTGCGACACTCCACATGTTGTGGACTACATGTCCCCTGATGCTTTGCCAGGATTATGGCTGTAATACCGTTATGGGAGATGTAGTCCACAACATTTGGAGAACCGAAGGTTGCCTACCCCTGTTCTAGACTTTAGAGGTCTAGGTATATGGTTAAAAACACTTCCATCAAGTCAAAACATAACTGTGGCATGAATTGTTAACAAAGACATGTATCTCCTCCTTGATCCATGTTCACTTAAACTTAAAGAGACACTCTGAGTCCCTAATGCACCTCAACTTGCTGAAATGCTTTATATGTGAAGAGTGTGTCATCTCTTTTCATTTAACAAAAAGTGCAGATTTCACTTGAAATTTATACTTTTATAAATTAAACTTGTTACACACCCTGGCTGTCAATCAGACAACATGCTACTTCCTGGTTTGTTTAGCTCAGTTGAGTTAAATTCAAGAGGCAGCAATTACCCAGAGCACCTGCCTTGGAAAGACTTCTCATTGAGCTGCATTGAGATGTCTGTGATTGGACAGTTACAGAACGTCTGGGCGGAGTTAGAAAGGGAGTTCTTGCAAACTCAGCAGACAAGATAAAGGCAGCTTTTGCAATCATTTTTATATATACCCCCTAATTAATTGTGTTTTAATCTGGAATATATTTACTAAACAATGATTTTTATTTCAATTTTTTCATTTGGGTAGTGGAGTGTCTCTTTAAATCGATCCAGTTTGCAAGAGCAGGAGGGTCAGATTTCCTTCAAAACACTTGAAAGAAACATTTTTCAGCAATTAACAAGTGCACAAACACGTGAATTGCCATATTAAGATGGAGTGTAAGGTAAAGTGTGGATACAGTTTAATAAATAAAAAATAAGCAATTTCAGTTTGCATATGAAAAGGAGCAATGAAGTAGGAAAAAAACATTAAACACAAAAGATATAACAATGGCGAAGAAAATAAAAATAAATGCTAATAGTTATTAAAGCACTGCAACATTAATTATGATTTTTATTTATATAAAATACAATTAATTTGACTACATGCAGAACTACATAAGTATGTAATTTCTAAAAAAAAATGTTAGTGTTTTATTCTAAACGTTTTAAAGGCATTAGGTCTATATTTATTATTTATTTATTCCACGGTCCTGATAATTTTTCCTCTTAATGAGTTTTGTCTTATAAGAACACAGACGGAGGATGGATTAATTGATCTTTAAATCAATTTTGTTTTTCTTGCTGCACATTTTATGCTACGTATGCATAATTAGGTTTACTCGTTTTACATATTCTTTTGTCTGCAATTTAAAAAAAATATTTTTTATGCTTGATGCATTGTTATAAATTGCAGTCAGTACCAAACAATTATTCATTTTACTGGCTATTTAAAGGTACATTTGGGTAATCTTCATTATATCCATAGATTATTTACAAGCTATGTAATTGCATATATGCAGTTAACAGTGTTGCTATAATACATGTCACTAACCACCATGACCAGACATATGTGGAGAGAGAACCCACTATTACGAGCAGTGGCGCAACTAATGTAGAGAGGGCCCTGGTGCAAGATATTTTTTGGGCCATTCTCTAGGTTGCCAAAAGGTAAATCTCCATCTGTCGTACATCTCCCACAATACTTTGCCAGTTGGGGATCTACCATTTGCCTATCCTTGCAGGGTTGTATTTGTGAGTAGTGTTTGTGCGTTTGAATGTAAGCATGTTTTTGTATGAAGTATGTGTGTGTGAATGTATGTATATATTAGTATGCTAAGCAGTCATTGGAATGCAGTGGTGTACTATGTAATGTTTGAGTTGGAATGCAGGGTTGTAGTGTTTACTTTTAAATGTGCCCATGTGTCAATGAGTGTTTGTCATTGTGTGTGTATGGGTCAATGTGTGTGCACCAGTGGGTGTGTGTGTCATTAGTCTTAGAATGTGGAAATTCCTGGAATCACTATGAATTCCTAACAATTCAACACTTTAGTGCACTATTATCCTGAAATGATTAAATTACCTGCACTTAAACTGATTAAATTGCTTGCCCAGACATACATTGCCTTCAACATTCGTGCTTTGCCCATACGCTATACTGGAAAGCTCCCATACTGCCTGGACACATGCTCACAGATCGTCTGGAGCTTAGCACTTGGCCACTTCTGATGCTGTCACTCTATGCTTGCAACCTAATTAAATGCAATAAGGCACTCAATGTAAATCAGACAGTATTGTCATAAAGAAATACTTAAATCGAAAATGGCCTCATGGGTACTACCCTCCATCTGCAATACTGTGTGTCTATGTAAGCATCCTTGTATGTGTGCTTTTGTTTAAATATGTTGCTAATTCCTTGTGTGTCAAGTTAAATATGCTTGTGAGTGGCTATTTAGGTGTATGCGCATGTATTAGTGGCTAAATACGTGTCTGTGTTTGTAACGGATCACCTGGCACCCCGACTTGGTACCTCCGTTAATGGATGCTCCTAGTGCTTCCTGAGGACTCCAAGCACTCTGGCAGACACCACAATCACCGAATCCGAGAAACCTCTAAATTCTCCCAAGCGTATGAATGCTGTAGACCATTGAATAGGAACCATACGAATAGGCTTGTACTCCTAGCAGTCAACTGGAACAGCATACAATAAATCCTTCCCCCAATAATGAGACGACACATCACTTTGAGGGTAAAACAGGAACTCTGGACTGGCTCATCCAGCCTGGCTTTTATTTCCAACTCACACATACAGGCCACACCCAGGGGGAGGCATAAAAGAACCAATGACATAGATGTTACCTCCCACACATCCCCTCCCCTTAGTGTGACACATAATCCCATTATGCATACAGTGTAAAATATACTTTTACACAATTTTCAGAACTTTAAAACCATACATCACATTCACATAAAAATACATATCCACAATCAATCCATTCAGGGGAACAACATATTAAAAAATGGCATGAATCCGACCAGGGGTTCAAAAGTTACTAAAAGTATCTTTTGTTCCTTTCTGGCTGGCAGAAAAACATCCCCACAATGCACCCTGGTTTCCTCCCTTCTGCCCTGGAGTTAATTGGAGAAGTAATCCAATTACTCAGGACTAAAGGCAGACTCCATTAACCACATGGTTGCAAAACAACATAAAACACTTTAAAATACATAAAGTCACATTTACACATAACACACAGACATTTCACCTATCCCCAGATAGCTGGGATTTGCACGCACAAAACTACCGAATAGCGCGCAGATCCTACTCACACAGTACAATTGCCATGGAGCTAAAGTCTTTCCCATAGTCTTTCATTATATGAATAGGCTCCATGGTATGGCTATCTGGGGTATCACATTCCCATAAAGTCTGGTCCATAGTCCAAAGGCAAGAGGCGGGCAATCAGCCCCCTCCAAGGACACGTGGCGAGGTCGGTTTCGCCACACTTCTCCCCTTTACCCCCCAGACTAACAGGGTATCTGACCTCCTGCCGGTCAGTGCCCTGGTTAGTCCAGCAACCCACCCATGAAGCACAAACAGCAGTACCTCCCACCCACAATAACTGGTTACTACACCTGGGTAGAGGAGAACTTTGTCCAGGTCCAGGTGCCTCACCACGGCTGTGTGGGGGACTGGTAGTCTGCCTTGGTGGGTTGCTGAGTGGGCAGAGACCAGCGGTACTCTGCCCTGGTGCCAGCGCTACCACTGAAGTAGCCTGATTGGAGCCTGGTTGTGGGAGGGGGAGACCGACCGTCTCCCATCTGGGTACACAGCTCTGCTGCTGGAGACAGACTGTCTCCCCTTTGGCTAAACAGCCCTGTCGTGGGGGGGGGCAGGACCGACTGTCCCTACCCCCTGTGCTGGAAGTGCAGAGACCACTGTCCCATCTGCACAGGTGTGGGGCTTACAGTCTCCCCCTGGTACATTAAGCTGCCGCTGGGGAGAGGTGGTAACCAGCTCCTCTCCCATTAGAACACTCTGCCGCTGGGGAATGGAGACTGGGCTCTCTATTCCCTGTACATTAATGATCCGCCGCTGGGGAGAGGTGGTAACAATATCCTCTCCCATACATACTTCCCGTCTCTGTGGAGGGAGACCGACTGTCTCTCCTCCCAGCACAGAGTCCTGCTGAGGGGGAAAGGGGGCTGGGCTCTCCATTCCCTGCTGGATACTCTGCCGCTGGGGAATGGAGACTGGGCTCCCAATTCCCAACAAATCACACTGCCGCTGGGGAGGGAGGACGGCCCCTTCAGCTCCCTGTAACTTGGGCGCAGAGACCACGGTCCCATCTGCGCTGGTGTGGGGCTTACTGTCTCCCCTTGGTGTGCTAAGCTGCCGCTGGGGAGAGGGGGTAACAAACTCCTCTCCCTTACACACTTTCAGCCGCTGGGGAGCAGGGCTGACCCTCTGTACTCCCTGTAGGCAGGGCGCAGAGACCACGGTCCCATCTGCGCTGGTGAGGGGCTTACTGTCTCCCCTTGGTGAGCTGTGCTGCCGCTGGGGAGAGGGAATAACAAACTCCTCTCCCTTACACACCTTCAACCGCTGGGGAGAGGGGATAACAGGCTCCTCTCCCTGCACCGTAGACTGCCGCTGAGGAGCAAGAACGGCACCTTCAGCTCCCTGTAACGCACACTGCCGCTGGGGATCTGGGCCGACTGCCCAGCATCCCTGTAGGGCCGGTAGAGAGACCGCAGTCCCATCTCCACCTGCCATCTGTGGGTCTTCCCAGGACCAATCCGTGAGGCCCCTCAACATTTGTGAGTAAGGGCCACCTGCTTCCCCACCTGGCAACTCTGGCTGCTGCTGGGGATCTGGGCCGGCTGCTCAGCATCCCGGTGGAGAGACCTTGGTCCCATCTCTACCTGCCTGTTGTGGTTCCTCACAGGACCAGTCTATGAGGACCCCCACTTCGGGTTCCTCCCGCCGCCTCAGGGAAAGATGGCTAACCTCCTCGGATGCAGCCTCTACTCGGCTGCTGTAACGCTCCTGCTGCTGAGCATACTTCCTCTCTTTCGCCAACCGGAATTCTTGGTCCAGCCTTGTGTTTCGCTCGGCCATGACCTGGTTCCAGATCACCCGGCGTGTCTCCATGGGTATATCATCCCCATACTCGGCCACTCGCTGCCTCACCTCGGCCAGCCAATCATCTCCAGAGCTAGAACCTTCCATATTAGTCTGCTCCCAGGGGCGCTGCACGAGTGCTAGCGTTGCCCTCAATTTGTAAATCCAAACAGTGTCTCTGAGCTGCTTTACCTCGCACTAGGACGCCATCCCACCGCTGCCACCAATGTAACGGATCACCTGGCACCCCGACTTGGTACCTCCGTTAATGGATGCTCCTAGTGCTTCCTGTGGACTCCAAGCTCTCTGGCAGACACCACAATCACCGAATCCGAGAAACCTCTAAATTCTCCCAAGCGTATGAATGCTGTAGACCATTGAATAGGAACCATACGAATAGGCTTGTACTCCTAGCAGTCAACTGGAACAGCATACAATAAATCCTTCCCCCAATAATGAGACGACACATCACTTTGAGGGTAAAACAGGAACTCTGGACTGGCTCATCCAGCCTGGCTTTTATTTCCAACTCACACATACAGGCCACACCCAGGGGGAGGCATAAAAGAACCAATGACATAGATGTTACCTCCCACACATCCCCTCCCCTTAGTGTGACACATAATCCCATTATGCATACAGTGTAAAATATACTTTTACACAACTTTCATAACTTTAAAACCATACATCACATTCACATAAAAATACATATCCACAATCAATCCATTCAGGGGAACAACATATTAAAAAATGGCATGAATCCGACCAGGGGTTCAAAAGTTACTAAAAGTATCTTTTGTTCCTTTCTGGCTGGCAGAAAAACATCCCCACAATGCACCCTGGTTTCCTCCCTTCTGCCCTGGAGTTAATTGGAGAAGTAATCCAATTACTCAGGACTAAAGGCAGACTCCATTAACCACATGGTTGCAAAACAACATAAAACACTTTAAAATACATAAAGTCACATTTACACATAACACACAGACATTTCACCTATCCCCAGATAGCTGGGATCTGCACGCACAAAACTACCGAATAGCGCGCAGATCCTACTCACACAGTACAATTGCCATGGAGCTAAAGTCTTTCCCATAGTCTTTCATTATATGAATAGGCTCCATGGTATGGCTATCTGGGGTATCACATTCCCATAAAGTCTGGTCCATAGTCCAAAGGCAAGAGGCGGGCAATCAGCCCCCTCCAAGGACACGTGGCGAGGTCGGTTTCGCCACAGTGTTTGCATGAATGACAATAAGAATCCCAGCAAATTGTTTTCTTGCCCAAAAAATGCCCTGCAAATGCCCTCTAGTAAAGTGTTGATGGAGACAGAGCCGGCCTTTGGGGTGTGTGAGCTGTGCAGTGCGGCCGCACAGGGCGCCATGGAGCAGGGGGCGCCATGCAGGGGATTTAATTATTCTCCACCTGAGATAAAAAAACAACAACAACAACATTGCGGCGGGGGTGGGGTTTAGCATGTGACGGGGCGGGGATAAATGATGGTGGGGGCGGGACTAGATGTGCCAGGTATGCATGGGAAGCAGGAAGGAGAATTCAGGAGCTGCACTACTTCCACCTCCATAAAGAATAGAGGTAACTAGGTGTGACTGTCTGCCTGTTTGTGGCAGTGTGTGCGTAACTGTCTGCCTGTGTGTGTGTGTCTCTGTGTGTCTGTGTGTGTCTGTGTGTTTTTCTCTCTGCATGTGTGTGCGTGTGGCTGTCTGCCTGTGTGTGGCTCTCTGGCTGTGTGTGAGTGTGTGTGTGTGTGCGTGTGTGTGGCTCTCTGCCTGTGTGTGTGGCTCTCTGCCTGTGTGTGTGGCTATCTGCCTGTGTGTGTGTGTGTGTGTGGCAGTCTGCTTGTGTGTGTGTGTGGCAGTCTGCCTATGTATGTGTGGCAGTCTGCCTGTGTGTATGGCTGTCTGCCTGTGTGTGTGTGGCTATCTGTCTGTCTGCCTGTGTGTGTGTGTGGCTGTCTGCATGTAACAGTGTGTGTGTGACACTGTATGTGTGGCTGTATGTACGTGACTGTCCATCTGTACCTGTTTGTGTTTGTAATTGTCTGCCTGTAACTGTATGTGTGTGTGTGACTGTCTGCCTGTAACTCTGTGTGTGTATGTGTGTGTAATAAATATTTATTTTTAAATCATTATTAATTTAATAAATCCCCTATACAATCAATATACTTCTATACACACACTACACATGGATGACAGGGGAGATGGGGGTGCTGCGAAGATGTTTCGCACAGGGCGCCTAAAGGCCTAAGGCTGGCCCTGGATGGAGAGCACAAATATATAAAACATGGGAAAGTGTATACAGTGGATACAGTGATTCTTACCTGATTTGTACCTAGCAGACTTTGTTTTATCAATAATCTTTGATCAGAAATCCAATGTGTGCTTGCTCGACGATTCTAGGCCTCACCAACTCGTCTGCTAAATATCTTTTCATAAAGAGAAGAAGTAGAACAGATGAAAATTCTTAGGTGAACTCACTTAGGGTTGAACAGACTATTACAAAGCAGAAAATTGTTGGCAGATAGCAGTAGGAGAGATCAATGTGTCAGATTGCTATCCTCAATCTTCAGCAAATGTGTTAGTTGAGGGCATAATTCAACAGCGCGGGTGTGAATTGGATTACAAGTATTGGTGAGGCAGAATAAAATAGAGTTTGATAGCAACATGTGTATCTCTGTGCTGGCTAGTAAGAAGGGGGATGTTTTAATTTCACACAGGAATGGGCATAAGATAGGATTGCGAGACACTGTGTAATGAGAAGGATCCGCACTCTGTGGGTGCGTATAAAAAGGTTTTTCTAGCTGGAAGCAATGCTGCTTGCTTTGTCATGTCTCTCCCCTCTAATGCACAGAGTAGCTTTAAAGGTATAGGTTGAGTCAAAAGTTGATACACAGCGTGCATTTCTGTTATGATAATTTATTTTAATATATATCATAGATTGAAGAGAACAAGGGAACAATGCCTATTATACTATTTCATGTATGTCAGGAGGCTGGATTTAAAGGGGAACTGCCTCTTCTCTAAAAAGGATACCATTGAATAAAACATTAAAAATCACCTATAGCTTGCATTAACTTTTTTCACGTGATGTTCCATTTTCTTTTAAAGATTTTGCAATTGATATTCCAAACAAGTTCTACCCAAGCACGGCCAGAGCACACACTGCAAGCAACCTGCAGAGGGTTTTCTTTTTTGAGCAAGCCACCTCTGTAAGTAAGTAGAGTAAAAACGATTTTATTAAGACACAGAGACTCCTATAATCCTCCTATTATGCTGCACTTTTTCTTTATTTCCATTAGCAGCAAAGAAATATAACATAAAAGAATTATACAACAATACATATTTAACATAAGAGGTGAATGTTCCTAGCAACCAGAACAGCCAATCAGCATTCTTGGTATAATAAGCAGTACCCAATAGATCACTTCCTCATTCTTTGGTGCTCCCTCAGTTAAGTACAACTGATCCCATGGTGTAACAGAACCCCTGTTATTGCCTGGACCCCAGACTGTAACTTTGTACCAAATCCCCCTTTTTGACAGACCCTTTGTATTTGCTTCATGTAACTGAAAAAAACGTTTGTTTAAATCATTCACCTAAAATGAATGAACTGGTATTTGGCGAAGATCCGTTCGTATACCGAATATTCTGTCGAACAACCGACCACCCAGAGCAGGAGTGTGGCACCCATTAACCTCCCAGACCTTTAAAAACCACTAACACCTTGACGTTCTAATGGATCAACAGGGTGGTCGGCGTTCGTCTGTACGAACACGTGGCATCGGCCATTTTGTCTAGTCGAACGCACTCAGCTTTGTTTGGTCGTGGACCGCGTGGAACTAATTTTGGCTACCTTTTTCACGAACACCGCTGAAACTTCTACCTTCCGTGCGTTAGGCTAGAATCAAACAAACAGAGCACTATTTTGGGAGCATAGACTCACAAACAAGATGTGTTCATTGACAGTAGGCACGAACGGATCCATTCGTGCAATTGGTACTTCATGTGAAGGGGAAAATAGACTGACCGCACAGCCTGAATCTGTGGAACTGTTTTGGGCAGGAAAATGTGCATGCGGTCGGTCACATCAGACTTTCAGCTAACTCCCGAACCACTGGTCCAATTCGGCTGAATTTTTAATATGTTGTTTCCCTGATTATGCTGGTTCATAATATGCAATTATTAAAATTGTATGTATAGTTTTAAGGTTACAGAAAGTATGTAAAAAGTATATTTTTTCGCTTGGAGATAATTGAGCTGATATAACAATTAACTCAATTATCTCCTAAGCAGAGGGGAGGAATGTACAGTGATGAATGGGTGTGTTTTTACTGTAAACTTGTAAATGATTGGCTGTTATGTTTATGTCTTCAGTATCCAACAATGTCCACGTGGGTGGTAACCTTGCTGGAAAATATGTATAAAAGAAACTGCTTGTGTGGTCATTAAAACAGTTCTGCTTAACCCTTCAAAACGTAGCCTCGTCTCGTTATTAAAAGGGAACCTGCTCCAGCTTACTCACTAGCTCTTTTAAGAGCTCTGCTTCTCTCTCTACTCGGATTCAGCGGATGGGATATTGTGACTACTCTGCATCACAGCCTCTCACTGGGAAAAAGGACGTCTCCAACGGCAGATACCCCTCTACAACCTGGGTGGCCTTTACACATGGTTTTAAACTGTGGGATCTATATATATTGTTACTATTCACATTTATTTAGTCAGATTTATAGCTTTTGATATCTTATTTGATTAATTAGGCTGTGATGTAATTGCTTGCTTTATATATTTGATAAATTTTGTATTCTTTTTTTTCATTCATTGATTATTTATTTGTTATTTAGTGTAACAAACCACTGGTGTTGTGTTCAGTCCTGGAACTCAGGTGCAGTAACAGCTCTCCCTTACAAATACGATCCACAGAGATCCTGAGGTTGACTACAGAATTCTGTCGGGTCAGTGATGGCATGGGGGCTTTAATAAAAATAGCAGAAAATCCAAGGCAATGGTATCTGAAGAAGGGCAAGGCAGAAATCAGAGTAAGATGGTCCAGAGGTCAGGGCAGGCAATCAGCAAAATTTGGAGAGTAGGCAAAGTCAGGAAACCAGCCAGGACAGGAAACACAGAGGGACAAACGCTAGGAGTTCTGAGTCAGGCAACAAAACAACCAAGTACTGACTAAAAGGTGTGCTTTGCTTGTAAAGCAGTGGTTCAATCACATAACATGGTCTCAACTGTGGAAGGGGTTACCGGAGGTCAATATGACTGATTGTGGGACTCATTGTCTGGGCTCTGCCCCTCAGTCACACCTCCTCCATCCTCTGACCTACATATCAGTCTCCTCATGCAGCAGCTGTCATCTTGGAATGCCGGAACAATCACTGCGAGTTCCCTGGCTGTGAATCAAGGTTCAGAGGATGCTGACTGGGTTGCAGCAGCAATAGGCACTATGATGTAGACTGATTCCAAGGTTTGCCAGCGTTGCAGGCGCTGCAGGCGCCCCGGGACAGATGAGTACTGTCGGCAAATGTGACATTTAGTATCCCTCTTTTTCGTGGACTTTGACGTTACTACAAAATCTGTTTTTCCTTATTAATTGGGAAAAATCCATCCTGATACCTTCCCAACGTATAGACTTCCTGGGCTCCATCATTGATCCCACTCTTCAGACTCTCCATATTCCAACATCAAAGCTGCTAAATATCAGAAAAGAAATCAAATGCACATTGACTCCCCTCCAACTCTCTCTCAAACCTTTAGTGCGAGTGATCGGACTCCTAGCAGCTTCTATCTAAGCCATATTCCCAGGTCCTCTTCATTACCAAGCACTTCAACGACTGCAAGCCTCTTACCCCAGAGGCAGAGCATTGTACGAAGATGAGGTGCATATCCCCTACTTACTCCCAATGCATGATTCCATTTAAGATAGACAAGGTTTCAGCTGTCAAATACATCAACCATCTTGGTGGCACGAAGTCCACAATTTTGGTGAACGCAGAACCTTGAATTTTTGCATTTTTGTGTCATGCTTGGCATTTCAGTAACAGCGGAATGTATTCCTGGCTCCTCCAACACCATGGCGGATTGGTATCCCCGTCATCTCAAAGACTTCAGTGATTGGTGTCTGGATTCTTTGGTATTTAAGGAAATCCAGGACCTTTGGGGACCATTGGGAATAGCTCTCTTTGCTTCCAGATTGAATACTCAACTCCCTCATTTTTTCAGTTGGAGACTATGCTCTAGCTAGGAATGCTTTTTCCAAGATTGGTATACAGAAACGAACTATGAGTTCCCCCGTCTGCACTAATTTCCCATTGCCTACTTTATCTGGGTCGCCAACACAGCACCTTAGTAATAGTGACCCCTCTATGGCCGTCACAACCATGGATTCCACATCTCTTAGAAATGGCAATAGATTTCCTCACCTTCTCCCATTGTCTGATTGTCTCCTCCAAGACTTAGACAGGCAATTTCATCCTCTGATTCTCCAAGGCCTTCTACGACTAATTTCAGGGAATCTTGGTCTATCCCTGCGGTTTCGCAATCAACTCTCACACATCTCGGGAGCGACAAGCTTATGAATCTGCTTGTAATGCGTGGAATGGTTGATGCCTGGAGAGAGATCTAGGTCCCTTACTGGCTCCTTTAACATCAATCCTTCAATTTCTGACTTCTGTTTTTGAATTAAGAAAAGCGTACCGCACTGTCCACCTTTACCGCTCCGAGATTTCCCCCAGACACCAAGGCATTGATGGAATCCCTATCAGGCGTCATCCCATTGTTTGTCGAGTCCCTTGCCAAGTCCATTTTTTTGGCCTCCTTTATCTTGTTATTCTCCTCTTGATCTCGAGCCATGGTCAAATATTGTTTCCTTATCTCTTCATCAACTTTCTGTCAAATTAGTCATGCTTTTTTGCCTTATCTCATGTAAGAGCTTTTTAAATGTACATATTCTTGACACAAATGCTAGTTCTTTTACGCAGGAAGGCATCCTCTTTGACATCTTTCGAAGGACCAAGATTTCTTCCAAGTCCATACTTTATCCGGCTTTCTCCAAAAGACCTCTCCTTTGCCCAGTGGCATGTCTACGTGAAAACGAAATCCGTAAAGCTCCTTTATGTAATCCTTTGATGCATCAGTTGTTTATCTCTTTCCATAAGCCACACCTTTCTGTTCTGTCTCCTTCCTTCGCCCGATGGGTCAAATGGATTAGGACATTAGCTGGCATTGACACTTCAGTTTTTTCAACTGATTCAGTTCGTGCTGCTCTGGCTTTTAAAAGTTGTCGTTTAGAAGATATTTTACGTACTGCTGACTGGTCGTTGGAATCCACATTTCATGATTTTTATTTTAAACCGATTCATTTAACATCCTGCAGTAAGTCCCACAACTCCCAGGCCTCACTTCACACTCACAGAAACAACAAAACTGAAGCTCTGCATTTAACCCCTTAAGGACAGAGCTTCGGAAGCTTGTCTTTCACTTAATGACAACGGCATTTTTTGCTGTTTGCGTTCAACTGCAATTTGCATTTAACTAATTTATTGCACCGACGCATATTATATACCGTTTTTTAAAGGACAGAAAGGGCTTTAATTTGATGTACCATATATATACATAAATGCTTATTTATTATAAAATTACAGAAAAATGCAAAAAAAAATGAAAAATGTGTTTTTATTTACAGTTTTTGCAATAATAATGTTTGCACAATTAGTGCAGGTTAAGGAAAGTAATTAAAAATAAATTAATTTAGTTGTTCTGATTTACAGAACATATAATGTGTCTGGGATTTTGAGTTTTTTTTTGGTAGTTACAGGTCACAAAGCACAAGGAGTAAAATAAACTTTTAATGTGGAGCGAATTTAGAATTTGGTATGTTTGTCTTGTAAGCTTAATAGCCATAAAAGAAAACAAAATTGCCACACAAAAGTATATATTTATATAAAGTAGACACCACAGGCTATTTACCTAAGGTTGTTTTGACACTTTCTACGTAGCCATTTCACCTCCAATCTCTGCTAAATATTGGAGTAAAATTGTGTTTTTTTGGGGTTTTCGCACACAAACTTATAACCAAGAACTTCTCATGTGTATTTTGTAAAGTTGGTGTGTGCTATTCCTGTACAAAGTTTTATTTTGTGTTCGATTACATCTGCTGAGTAAAATGACACCCCCATTGTATGTCTTTGGCACTATTTTGTGAAGCTACAGTGCCATATAGGAGACCTGTCCTTTTCAGTATTCACAGTAGAATTTTGAGAGACGGATTTAATGAGCCTATGCTTCCATTTGGGGTATTATAACAGTTTGACTGTTCAAAAAAAAACCCACAAAGGCCTACCATTTGTAAAAGTAGACACTCCAGGGTATATCATAAGGTGCATATTGTGCCTTAGCATGCCCCCATTTTTTCACCAATCTATGCCAAAGTATGTGGTAAAAAATAATTTGGGGCATTTTTTTACATACGGATTGCATTTGTGCTGGGCATTTTGTATATTTCATATGTGCCACTAAGTTCAAAACCCCCAAATTATGCTCAGCTAAGTCTTCTGAGTAAAAAGACATCCCCAATGAATGTCTTTGGCACTATTTTGTGAAGCTACAGTGCCATATAGGAGACCAAGCCATATCAGTTTTTACAGAACTTTGAATTTTGACGCTGGGCCTATGTGCAATTTCCAAGCATCTTCTTAAATTCAAACTACCCCACAAAGGCCTACCATTTCTTAAAGTAGACACCCCAGGGTATTTCAAAAGGCATATTTTGAACCTTAGCGTGGGATCTTTTTTCCGCTAGCTTGTACCAGGTGTAGTGGTAATAAGCGTTTTTTCTGCCCTTTTGACACACAAAGTGAGTTTGCACAGTATATTTTGCAAACCTTATGTGTGCTACGACTGTATAATACTTCATATGTTGTTCAGCTATGTCAGCTGAGTACAAAAATACCCCCGTATGTACCTTTGCCAGGTATATGTGGACATCGGAGGGGCACATTTGAGACATAGTCATTCCAGTTTTTTTCACACTTTACATTTTTACGCTGTGCCCATGTCCCATTTTAGAGTATTTTACCAGGCTATATGATCCAAATACCCCATAAAGTCATACCATTTCTTAAAGAAGACATCCCAGGGTATTTCAAAAGGCATATTTTGAACCTTAGCGTGGGAACATTTTTCCGCTAGCTTGTACCAGGTGTAGTGGTAATAAGCGTTTTTTCTGCCTTTTTGACACACAAAGCGAGTTTGCACAGTATATTTTGCAAACCTTATGTGTGCTACGACTGTATAATACCTTATATGTTGCTCAGCTATGTGGTCTGAGTACAGCAATAACCCCATATGTACCTTTGCCAGGTATATGTGGATGTTGAAGGGGCACATTTGAGACGCAGCCATTCAGTTTTTTTCTAACTTTGAAGTTTTACGCTGTGTCCATGTTCCAATTTGGAGTAGTTTAGATGGTTGGTTATTGAAACTTCCCCACAAACACATACTATTTATTAAAGAATACACCCTGGGGTAATTCAAAAGGCATATTTTGAACCTTAGCGTGGGATCATTTTTTAACTAGTTTGTTCTAGGTGTAGTGGTAATGAGCGTTTTTAAATGTATTTTTTTAACTTTTTAACTTTTTTAACTTTTTAAAACGATTTTTTAAACTTTTGTTTTGCTTATTAATTTTTTTAAACTTTCCTAAACTTTCTTAAAACTTTTTTTTTTACAGATTTAACATTTTTCTAAGCTTTTTTTTACCGTTATCCCCTAACTAGCAGTAAGCAGCACTAACCGTAAATTCCCCATTTTCCCATAACTCCCACCCACCCCACCTAGAAAAAAATATTTAATTATACAATGTTTAAATTAGTTAATTAAATAAATTGAACCCCTGAGGATTAAAAAATAAATAAAAGTTAATCGTCAAGGGTTAAAAAAAATTAGATCACAGTATAATACTGTGATCTGTGTTTTGATCACTGTAGGCAGTGATCGACTGGCAGGGAAGGGGTTAATTTTTTTTGGACTGGGTAAAGGGGGTGGTTTTTTTTTGTTTTTTTTTACTTAAACGTTATTAAAACTTTTTTTAACTTAATTTGTAACTTTTTAAAGCTTATTTTGAAACTTTTTTTACGTTAACCCCTAGTTAGCCTAACACCAAATCCCCCAATTCCCCACTAACTTCCACCCTCCCCAGCTAGCTAAATATAAAATTTTAAAATACTTAAATTAATTAATAAAATAAATGTAACCCCTGAGGGTTAAAAAAAAAATCAGATCATATTAAAATGTAATCCCTGCCAATTG
Organism: Pelobates fuscus; assembly: GCF_036172605.1. NCBI lineage: Eukaryota > Metazoa > Chordata > Amphibia > Anura > Pelobatidae > Pelobates > Pelobates fuscus. The sequence continues at coordinate 133,447,088 of NC_086321.1, forward strand.
ATCACTGTAGTCAGTGATCAATTGGCAGGGAAGGGGTTCATTTTTTTATTAAAATTGGTAAAGGGGGGTGGGATTTTAATTGTACTTTATTTTTTTTTCACCAGGGGGCAGGATCAGCACTGATCCGTCTCCCTGCACTTCACAGTGAACCCGGAAGTGCAGGGAGGCGAAAGGTAAGTATACAGAGCACATGTGCTCGCTCTGACATGCTGTCAGAGCGGGCACATGTGCCGGGGCAGCACTATGGGGTGCTCCCGGTCTGCCTCTAATACAGAGGCAGACCGGAGCACCATTAACCCCACGATCGCCGCGATTGCGGCGATATGGGGTTAATTTTACCCCGTGACGGACGAGGTCCATCACTCGTCCTTAAGGGGTTAACATCCTGCAGTACCTCCCACAACTTCCAGGCCTCACTTCACACTCACAGAAACAACAATAGTGAAGATCTTCATTTAACATCCTGCAGTAACTCCCACAACTCCCAGGCTTCACCTCACACTCGCAGGAACAACAATAGTGAAGCTATGCATTTAACATCCTGCAGTAACTCCCACAACTCCCAGGCCTCACCTCACACTCACAGAAACAACATTAGTGAATCTCTGCATTTAACATCCTGCAGTAACTCCCACAACTCCCAGATACTGATTGAAGCTTGGAAGATACTCCACCTCATTTAGTCTTGCATTGCTACCATATTATTATCTGTTACTATAGAATTGTTACCATTTATACCTGAAGTTTGCCACTGTAATTTTCTGTGCATGCAGTTTTTATAATTGTCATTTAATGTTTCAGACCAATATGACATGCATGCAGTTATTAATATATTGGGTGTTAGAATTTGGTTGCTAAACTTTTCAATTGTATACAACACATGGCTACTCTATCCTCTTCCCCCTTTTTCCTATACTCCTCCTGGCTGTAAATACCTTCATATAACTGTTCCATCTCCTCTGTTCTTCAGGCCTTACCCTACCTCACACTCACATAACCAACAATAGAGAGTCTTTGCAATTTTTCCTCAGCACTACCCATCCACCCACCCAAGTCCCTCCTAAATGTATAGCATGCTCCTCCAGCTTTTTAAGATTCTCACTCAATTACATCTTTATTTCCTTTACATTTTACCAATAGCTGCAATTCTCTGTTAACTTCTTTTAGCCATCACTTCCAAATTTCCCTTGCTATCTCTTGTCTCAAATTCCCATTGTATTCTTTAGATAGTAAGCTCATGGGCTATCTAGCTAAGCACTTTGTATAAAAAAGCTCCAATGGCTAGATATCAGCATACGGGCAGGACTCTCTCTACCTCTTGTATTTGTCTGCGTATATTGTACGTTCTCCATTAATTGTACAGCGCTGCGGAATCTGTTGGTGCTTTATAAATTTCAGGAATAAAGAAATAAACATTTAGCAGGAACTGTCATTTCACAGCTTTATAGGAGTCATTTCATGGCATTATAGGAGCCTCAGTGTCTTAATAATAAAATTACCAGATTTTTCTGTTAACATAAGGTAAAGTCAAGATTGTATTAATGACACGGAGGAGAGTATTATCCCTCCCTCCCATTCCTAGACGTTTTTCCTAACTGGGTAAGTTCTTCACAGTAACTCTTAATATTTCACGATGAATCTATAACCGTTACTCTATATTAACATGCCCACAGGTTTCATTTACAAAGCATTCTATGTTCATACCTTGTGATTGATAACTATATTACAGAAACGTTACTATGTATGCATCCAGTTTCTGCTTGGATATTACCATATTGTCTTCTATTTTCCAGCTTAATTTCGAGGTCACACTTGATGGTCCGCTGTGTTTTTCTTCTTTGGGGTTCTTCTGCTGTTCTTGTAGTTTTTCATTGGATTTCGTTCTTTCTTCTTTGGAATCGCCAGAAAGAGGAAGTAATCTATTGGGTACCACCTATTATGCCAAGGAAAGGATGATGATTGACTGTTGCGGTTGCTAGGAAGATTAAACTCGTATGTTTCTATGTATTGTTATGTGATTTTTAAAGGGACACTATAGTCACCTGAACAACTTTAGCTTAATGAAGCAGTTTTGGTGTATAGAACATGCCCCTGCAGCCTCACTGCTCAATCCTCTGCCATTTAGGAGTTAAATCCCTTTGTTTATGAACCCTAGTCACACCTCCCTGCATGTGACTTGCACAGCCTTCCATAAACACTTCCTGTAAAGAGAGCCCTATTTAGGCTTTCTTTATTGCAAGTTCTGTTTAATTAAGATTTTCTTATCCCCTGCTATGTTAATAGCTTGCTAGACCCTGCAAGAGCCTCCTGTATGTGAATAAAGTTCAATTTAGAGATTGAGATACAATTATTTAAGGTAAATTACATCTGTTTGAAAGTGAAACCAGTTTTTGTTTTCATGCAGGCTCTGTCAATCATAGCCAGGGGAGGTGTGGCTAGGGCTGCATAAACAGAAACAACGTGATTTAACTCCTAAATGACAGTGAATTGAGCAGTGACATTGCAGGGGAATGATCTATACACTAAAACTGCTTTATTTAGCTAAAGTAATTTAGGTGACTATAGTGTTCCTTTAACATTTTATATTTCTTTGCTGCTGAGGGAAATAAAGAAAGAGTGCAGCAAAACAGGAGGATAATACTCGCCTCCGTGTCATTAATAGAATCATCACTTGACATCATTTTAATTGTAAAATCTGGTAATTATCTCCTGTCAACCAAAACAAGACCTCTGCTCCAACTTGTGCTTGGAACATCCAAACAAATGCTTCCTGTTACTATGGGAGTACCTTTTTGTCCATGAGAGAATGCTAAAGCCATAGTCACACATAAACTATATTATTGGAGTCAAAGCCAGTGATTGTGTATTAGTGTCATGCACTCAATGTACCCTCAATGATAACACTGGATTGGTACTAACATGACTAAACTTCTAACACATACCTTAAATCGATACATCTCTGCCTCCAATACTCAGCTTAAAGGGGCACTATAGTCACCAAAACTTTAGCTTAATGAACAGTTTTGGTGTATAGATCATGACTCTAAAGTTTCACTGCTCAATTATCTGCCATTTAGGAGTTAAATCACTTTTATATCTGTTTACGCAGCCCTAGCCACACTTCCTCTGGTTGTGACTGACACAGCCTGCATGGAAAAAAAATGGTTTCATTTTCAAACAGATGTAACTTAATTTAAACGTTTTTATCTCCTAGATTTATCATCTATAATGTAAGTGATATATCCACAATCACAAGGCTCGCTGTATAGCCTAGCAGGAAATATTTTCAGATTCAATGCAGTCCACCCATTATTTAAAACAACCTTTTCTCCGGTCAGGTGTATAGTTTTCTTTTCTTATAAACCTTTGTGCGTTGGCTCATAGACCAAGTTGGCTCGTAGACTAAGGTTCTTACAAAGCTTTAGATAACATAATTACCGTACTTCTTGTACAAGTTGGATGAAGCACTTGAGCAAGTTCTGATGTGACAATGCTATTAGGTTTTAGTGGGCAGCAGATTGACCCTGTAAATTGAAACTCGGAGAGGTCACTGCTTCTGTCTTATCTCAGTATTTAATAATTCCACTGAAGCTTTAGAGTTTCATTTAAATCCATGCCTGACAAACTTGCAGAATATGCTTATTGTATCTCCGAGTACAGGATATTATTCTCTTGTTTATTGCACGTTGGTCTGAATAGCAGCAGGATATTCAAAGCATGATTACAACCATGTAACAGGACTGATTCTCTTACGCTAAACAAAAAAATCATTGCAGATTTTCATTAGACCTTTTGTATTGCTCCCTGTTTTATCATTTATTTCTCAAGATCACGTGTGCCAACATGCATTGATCATGTTTCAAGCTCCCCAGGTCTTTTACAGAACAGGTCGCTGTACCTTTAAGGTGGCCCTACGTATTTTATTAAGATTAGCAGGCCTGGTATATTCTCAAATTTTTAAATTTCGAGATACAAATTGTACATGACTTTCACATGTGTTTTATATCAAATATATGCTGCTCACGTGCAACTAGCTTCTAGAATGTGCTGATTAGACAAATCACTATACATGGTTGGGTGGACAGGCAATGGTTGCCAGTCTGACTCATACTTGCCAACATATGAGACATAGATGTACACAGATACACTCAAACTGATGCATACACAATAACATGCATAGATGCACACACATAATGAAACACACAAACTGACAAAGAAAGCATATTTCTATCCACTTTCTTATGGGGTCTGGGGTAGCTACACTGCCTGTACCACCAGTAGTTTTGCCTCTGGAATGTGGTACATATCCTGGGACTCGTTTTTTTTGCTGTGACAGGAGCCCAAAACATTGGCAAATTCAGGACATTTGGCAACTATACACTGATCAGACACAACATTAAAACCACCTGCCCAATATTGTGTAGGTCCCTTCTAGTGCTGCCAAAACATCTCTGATGTGTCAAGTCATGGACTCCACAAGACCTCTGGAAGTGTCCTGTGGTATCTGGCACCAAGACATTAGCAGCAAATCCTTTAAGTCCCGCAAGTTGCAAGGTGTGGCCTACATGGATTGACTTTGTTGCTCTAGCACATCACACAGATGTTCAATTAAGATTTGGAGAATTTGAAGGCCAAGGCAACACCTTGTACTCTTTGTCATGTTCCTCAAACCATTCCTGAACAATTCTTGCAGTGTGGCAGAATGCACTATCCAGCTGAAGGAGGCCACTGCTATTAGGGAACACCATTGCCATGAAGGGGTGTACGTGGTCTGCAACAATCTCTAGGTATGTGATATGTGTCAAAGTAACATTCACATGAATTCCGGGACTCAAGGTCTCCCCTAGTGCTGCCAAAACAACTCTAATGTGTGGATTCATGGACTCCATAAGATCTCTGAACATGTCCGGTGGTAGGTGGCACCAAGACATTAGCAGCAGATCCTTAAAGTCCTGCAGGATAAGAGATGGGGCTTCCATAGATCGGATCTGATGTTCCAGCACATCTCACAGATGCTCAGTTCGATAGAGTTTGGGGTAATTTGGAGGCCAAGGCAACACCTTGTACTCTTTGTCTTGTTCCTCAAACCATTCCTGAACAATTCTTGCAGTGTGGCAGAATGCACTATCCAGCTAAAAGAGGCCACTGCTATTAGGGAACACCATTGCCATGAAGGGGTGCATATTTAAATAACTGAAGGTTTTAAGTATCACTCCAATAGCAATTCAAGTCTAAGCTCACCTGTCATGGTAAGGCAAAACCTCTTCTTTCAGCTAAAAGGTATATTTTTCTAAACCCCTGCACACTTATTAACCCTTAATAGGGAACCCATGGGGTGGGTGGCATCACTGTATCATGGCTGTGTAATATAAAAGCAAATACAAACTTACAAAATTAAGCCCTTTGCTCAAACACCCACCACTCCTGGGTGGCAACAAAGGCTATAATACACCTCAGCCCCAATACATAAAAAAACAAAACAAACTAATAAAATAGCACTCTATCCTAAATCCAATCCTTAATTCTGAAGCTAATGTCCCCATTGAAGGTGCTATCGGTGGTGGACAGGGGTTATCAAGGACACTCTGACCGGTCTGCGGCCATGCAGCTCCTTTCTATCATGGCCACCATTAAGTTTTTTCAGAAAGTTGAGTTACAGTTGTTCTATTGTGTGATTGAACCAGCCTTCGCTCCTCACATGCATATTGTGGCTGATCAGTGTAGTCTGTTTGTCAGTTCTATGTACATGCCAGGCTACAACTATATATACTCCTAATGGAGATGATGCATGCCAGTGATGCTGCCCTGCTCCAGCCATGCTGAATGTTGTTAGATATGTAGTATCTGTGTTCTGTAATAACATTTAAGTAGATACATATTAATATATTAAAGTGAACCTGTAATAAAAAAATGTACTTAACTGAAATTGTTACTATATACATAGAACACACCATAGATAAATATGTATGATGCATTCAATGTAAAATACAGAGATTTACTCACTTTTCCTCGTTTCAAGCGCCTCTTTGAGGACCTTTGGGGCTGTCCCCAGCTCTGTCTGCAGTCTTCTTTAATTTGCAATTCTTGGGATGCATCGCCAAGCAGGGTAAATCTCCTTAGTGACATCAGAACGGAGTCATGCCATAACACTCGGTTCTTATACTCCGTACCCAGCTAGGGAGTTTCCATAGCAACCACAGTGCATGTGGTTGCTATGGGTGGAGAGCTATGGGTTGCTATGGGTGGAGAACAGAGGGACCTCCTGTGGGCTTTCTCACAATATATACATTTTCTAGCAAAACTGCTAGCACATTGTATAAAAGGAAGCATATTCTCAACCTAATGAGCATAAGTTGTACGGTTCATGATTCTCTTTAATTAAGATATCTCTAGTTCACCTGGTTAGCTGAAACTTTTATGCCTGACTTTGTGCTTCACTCTTTTCTTAACAATTGTCAGAAGCTGAGGTCATTAGATAAACATAAAATACTGTAGTTATAAACTTTAATCAGTCCAGCATGAACTAGCCGCAGGGCCGGTGCAAGGATTTTTGACGCCCTAGGCAAAAGTAAAGTTTGCCCCCCCCCCCCCATATGACATCACAATGCCCCACCCATATGACCTGTCATGTTAACTAACGCAAGTGCTGCAGTGCCGCCGTGCTTACATTAAAAGGCCTGCAGGAACAGGCTATAGACACCAGAACCACTACATTAAGCTGAAGTGGTTCAGGGGACTATAGTGTTTCTTTAATGTGAGGTAAATTAGAGATTAGTGCCACGAATAATATACTAGATTGCCTACTTACAACCAGATGAGGATGATGATGGGCTCTAGCTGCAGTCTGGCTCCACTGGTCTGGTGTAGAACAGGCTCTCTGTGGTCACAAAAATCAATGTTCTGGGAGAACATTGCTCAAGGTCTGGGTCCCAGGGTCCACCTTCATGTTCCACCAATGAGTTTGTTCACAGGAGGTGGAGTAGGGGATGTCCTGATATGTGTGTAAGGAATGCATTGTGTGAATCTGTGTTTGTATGTGTAAGGGCTGCAAGGTGTGTTTCTGTGTATGTACGGGATGCAGTGTGTGCGTCTCTAAGGGGTGCATTGAGTGTGTGTAAGGAATGCATTGTGTGTAAGGGTTGCATTGCTTGTGTGTGTGTGTGTGTGTCTGTGTGTGTAATGCATTGTGTGTTTTTCTGTGTGCAAGGGGTGCATTGTCTTTGTGTGTAAGGGGTGCATTGTGTGTGTGTGATGGATGTCAATCTCTCCCCCCTCCCTTGTCACTCTCTTCTCCCCCTCTCCCTCCCTTGTCACTCTCTTCTCCCCCTCTCCCTCCCTTGCAGGGGCGGGCTGGGCCGGGGGGCAGGGAGGCAATTGCCCCCCAGGCTGCCCTAAATCCTTTTTACGACCGGCCGCGGCGGACCGGCCCTTTAAATGCTGCAGCCGCCTGAGCGCTCTGTAAAGAGCGCTCAGGCGGCTGCTGCACTGCCTCACCTCCCCTCCCCTGTAGCGTGGCCGAGCTGCCCTCCGGTCCGCGGTGCCGGCCGGAGTGATGGGAAGGTGCACGCTCAGTGTGCACTTCCTTTCAGTCCGGCCGGTTACAGGAAACAGAAACTCCTGTTCCGCCGCTACAGGGGAGGGGGTAAGAAGAAGAGGGGAGGGGGGGGAGTAAGAACTGAAGAGGGGAGGGGGGGGGAGTAAGAAAAGAAGAGGGGGAGGGGGGTAGGAAAAGAAGAGGGGGAGGGGGGAGAGTAAGAACTGAAGAGGGGGAGGGGGGAGAGTAAGAACTGAAGAGGGGGAGGGGGAGAGTAAGAACTGAAGAGGGGAGGGGGGAGAGTAAGAAGAGGGGGGGAGAGTAAGAACTGAAGAGGGGAGGCGGGAGAGTAAGAAGAGGGAAGGGGGGAGAGTAAGAAGATGGGAGGGGGGAGAGTAAGAGGAGGGGAGGGGGGAGAGTAAGAGGAGGGGAGGGGGGAGAGTAAGAAGAGGGGAGGGGGAGTAGGAAGAAGGGAGGGGGAATAAGAAGAGGGGAGCGGGGAGTAAGAAGGAGAGGAGTGTAAGAAGAGGGGAGGGGGGAGTAAGAGGGGAGGGGGAGTAAGAAGAGGGGAGGGGGGAGTAAGAGGGGAGAGGGGAGTAAGAATAGGGGGGAGTAAGAGGGGAGGGGGAAGTAAGAGGGGCATAGTAAGAAGAGGCGAGGGGGGAGAGTAAGAAGAAGGGGGGAGTAAGAAGAAGGGGGGAGTAAGAAGAGGGGAGGGAGGGAGTAAGAAGAGGGCAGGGGGGATAATAAGAGGGGGGGAGTAAGAGGGGAGGGGGGAGTAAGGGGAGGGGGAGTAAGAATAGGGGAGGGGGGGTGAGGGGAGGGGGTGTAAGAAGGAGGGGAGGAAAGAAAAAGAGGGGGGTAAGAAGAAGAAGGGGGGAGTAAGAAAAAGAGGGGGGAGTAAGAAAAAGAGGGGGGAGTAAGAATAAGAAGAGTGGAGAGTAAGACGAAGAAGGGGTAAGAAGAAGAGGGGGGGAGTAAGAAGAAGGGGGAAGTAAGAAGGAGGGGAGATAAGAAAAAGAGGGGGGTTAGAAGAAGGGGGAGTAAGAAAAAGAGTGGGGAGTAAGAAGAACAAGAGTGGGGAGTAATTAGAAGAAGGGGGTAAGAAGAAGGGGGAGTAAGAAGAAGCGGGGAAGGTAAGAAGAAGGGGGAGTAAGAAGAAGAGGGGGGAGTAAGAAGAAGAAGGGGGTAAGAAGAAGAAGGGGGTAAGAAGAAGAATGGGGTAAGAAGAAGAAGTGGGGGTAAGAAGAGGGGGTAAGAAGAAGAAGGGGGAGTAAGAAGAAGTAGGAGGGTTAAGAAGAAGAAGGGGGGAGTAAGAAGAAGAAGAAGGGGGGTAAGAAGAAGGGGGAGTAATAAGAAGAAGGGGGTAAGAAGAACAAGGGGGGGAGTAAGAAGAACAAGGGGGAAGTAAGAAGAACACAGGGAGGAGGGGGGTAAGAAGAACACAGGGAGGGTGAGGAGAACACACAGAGGAAGGAGTGAGAAGAACACAGGGAGGGTGGAGGGGGGATGAGAAGAGCACAGGGAGGGTGGGTGAGTGTGAGAAGAGACCGCTAGGGGAGGGTGGGGGAGAGGAGAGACCACTAAGGGGCAGGGGAGAGCTCTAAGGGACAGAAGGGACAGCTCTATAGGACAGGGGGCAAACAGGGAGCTCTTTCACAACACACACACACACACACACACTGCATCCCTATACATACACAGAAACACAACATGCATCCATTACACACACACACACACACACACACAATGCAACCCTTACACACACAGACAGTGCATCATTTGCACACATACACAGAAACATACAATGCAAACCCTTACACACACATGCAAACACACACACTGTTTTTCTTACATACACACAGAAACACAATGCATCTCTTACACTCAATGCACACACATACAGACACACACCTTGCATCCCTTATGCATACAAACACAGATTCACACAATGCATCCCTTACACACAACCAGAAACACATAATACATCCCTTATACACAAATACACACTGCATCACCTGCACAAACTGGTATCCCTCTACACTACATACCATAAGCACACATATTAGATCCTCTACAATAACACATAACACATCCCCTACACACTCCACTCCCTGTGAGCGAACTCATGGGTGGGTGGAACATATAAGTGGACTTATGAGTGGGCCTTATGGGCATACCCACCTTCAGGCCCTGGGACCCAGACCTTGAGCTGTGTAAGAGGCCCCCAAAAAATGGAGCTGCTTCCAATTCTCCCAGAACATTGAATTTTGTGACCACAGTTGCAAACAGCCTCCAGAGATCCTGTTCTACACCAGACCAGTGGAGCCAAACTGCAGCCCATCATCATCCTCATCTAATTGTAAGTAGGCAATCTAGTATATTATTAGTGACACTAATCTATAATTTACCTCACATTAAAGGGACACTATAGCTTAATGAAGTGGTTCTGGTGTCTATAGCTGGTCCCTGCAGGCTTTTTAATGTAAACACACACTGTGTGCAGCACTGACGTTAGTTCATATGGCAGATCATATGGGTGGGGCATTGTGATGTCACATGGAGGGGGGGGGCAAATTTATATTTTGTCTAGGGCGGCAAAAATCCTTGCACCGGCTCTGATCCTGGGCAGGTGCACCAGTCTACTAGTGTCCCACAGGAGGTGAGTGCACTGATTGCACTGCACTCTCCTCCTGCCCAGACCCGTCTTGACTGCAGTGCAAGTGCCCTCTGCCCCTAATTTACAGTGGCTCACACTCACAACAAGCAGTGCCTGGAGCCCTTTGCAGAGACAGAAACAAAGAGGTTCTGCGGCAGCTGTCCGTCCTGCAAGCATTACATTAAACAGCTGTTCCCCATGCAGCATTGTGCTGGGAGACTGTCATTACTCTTCACTTTCTCCCAGCCTACAGAGCAGCACATGGTGGAGAGAGAGGAGGAGGCATGATTTAATCTTACAATAAATCCTCTAAGCAAACCTTTATAAATTTGGGGGGGATCAGCTCTGTTTCCACAGTTTATTGGTGTTTACTCTGATGTCTGTATTAATATTGAGGGATGTCTAAGTAGTAACATCAGTGTGTGTCAGCAGGGCCAGCTGTTGGGGTAGGAAAGCTGTGCGGTCACGCAGGGTGCCATGACAACAGAAGCACCCGGCGGCCAACACAGCTCACAAGTTGGGTTCACCAGCATATTTAATTTAAACGATTCGCTGGTGGTCCACTGGTGCACACCAGCAGTAGGTGCAGTCAGATCATATCCTCTTGTCAGGATTCGAACCTGGGAACATGGCCGTTCTGGTGCTTTGTGTTACCTCTAAGCCATCTCTCCGCTTTACTGTTACCTGTATCTATCCCTGTCTAGTATCTAGCACTGGAAGCTGGACATACGTTGGAACTACTCCTGCCACTCATGTTACACCTGAGCCTGATGTCTCATTAGCCAGGTATATAACACTGCCTCTCCCAGAAGGCAGTGTCAGTTCCTTGACTCTGGTGATCTTTCTGCTGTTTCGTGTTCTCCAGTTTATTATTGACCTCTGGCTTGTTACTCCGAATATCCTGACTTCTGGCTTCCTCTGACCCTTGGCTTCCCACGACTATTCTCCTGGTTTATTTGTTCCTGTTCCGCAATTTGGATTTACCCTGCACAGCCCCCGTGCACCGACTCACAGGTCAGGTGAATTCTTGCCTGACCACCTTGGCCTGTGTTTTCTTGCAAGGGTGAGCATATTTCTCTGCCTGCCGGACTCCCAACCGTGGTAAGCCGTGACACCTCTCCCTCGTGGTTCCGGCGCTCAGTTAGTGAGTCAGAGCACAGGCTCAGATTCTCAGCCTGCGCTGTGACAACATTGAAAGTCAGAGCCGTGAAGGAGCGGGTATGGCAAAGAGCTACTGATTAGCATAACATCAATATCCGTTATAAAACCAGGAAAAGGTGGGCATGGATGGTGAACTGATTTGGTGGTGCAATGGGCCACTTGACTGGTTTTGCACCCCAGGCCTAAGGCTGCCAGCCCTCCCCTGCTCCCTTGTCACTCTCTTCTCCCCTGCTTGTCCCTCTCTTCTCCCCCCTCCCTTGTCACTCTCGTCTCCCCCGTTGTCACTCTTCTCCCCTCCCCACTCTCATTCCCCCTGTCAATTTCTTCCCCCCCACCCTGTCAATTTCTTATCCCTCCCTTTCAATTTATCCCCACCCTCCCTTTCAATTTATTCCCCCCCACCCTCCCTTTCAATTTATTCCCCCCCACCCTCCCTTTCAATTTATTCCCCCCACCCCCCTCTCCATTTATTCCCCCCTGTCCATTTATTCCCCCCTGTCCATTTATTCCCCCCTGTCCATTTATTCCCCCCCTGTCCATTTATTCCCCCCCTGTCCATTTATCCCCCCATCAATTTATTACCCCCCTGTCAATTTATTATCCCCCTCCCTTTCCATTTATTCCCCCCTCCCTTTCCATTTATCCTCCCACCCTCCCTGTCAACTTATTGCCCCACCTCCCTTTCCATTTACCCCCCACCCTCCCTGTCAATTTATTACCCCCCCTTTCCATTTATTGCCCCCCTCCCTTTCCATTTATCCCCCCCTTTTCATTTACCCCCCACCCTCCCTGTCAATTTATTACCCCCCTTTCCATTGATTGCCCCCCCTCCCTGTCAATTTATTGCCACCCCCTTTCCATTTATCCCTCCCCCCTCCGTTTCCATGTATCCCCCCCTCCCTTTCCATTTACCCCCCACCCTCCCTGTCAATTTATTACCCCCTTTCCATTTATTGCCCCCCCTTTCCATTTACCCCCCCTTTCCATTTACCCCCCCTTTCCATTTACCCCCCCTTTCCATTTATCCCTCCCTTTCCATTTATCCCTCCCCCTCCCTTTCCATTTACCCCCCCACCCTCCCTGTCAATTTATTGCCCCCCCCTTTCCATTTATTGCCCCCCCCTTTCCATTTATTGCCCCCCTCCCTTTCCATTTATTGCCCCCCTCCCTTTCCATTTATTGCCCCCCTCCCTTTCCATTTATTGCCCCCCTCCCTTTCCATTTATTGCCCCCCTCCCTTTCCATTTATTCCCCCACCCTCCCTGTCAATCTATTACCCCCCTTTCCATTTATTGCCCCCCCTCCTTTTCCATTTACCCCCCCTCCCTTTCCATTTATCCCTCCCCCCTCCCCTACCTGTGTTGTAGCGTGGCCGAGCTCTGTATGGTGCGCGGGTACAGGGAGCTTTTGTTTCCTGTACCCGGCCGGACTAAAAGGAAGTACACAATCACTGTGCACTTCCTGTTAGTTCAGCCGGGTACAGGAGACAGATGCTCCCTGTACCCGCGGACCATACAGCGCTCGGCCACGCTACAGTGAGGGAGGGAGCGCTGAGCGCTTCCCTCCTGTCAGCCCCTCTCCTCATGCTGCGCCCCGGGCGGTGCGCCCTCATGGACGCACCAGCCCGGGCAAAGCTGCAGCTGCCTGAGGCTCTCTGCAGAGCGCTCGGGCGGCTGCAGCATTAGGGGGGGCGGCGCTCCTGGGGGCGCCCCTTCCCAGGGGGCGCCCTAGGCAGCTGCCTTGTCCGCCTAACAGGTAGCGCCGGCCCTGACTAGCCTTTCTGGATATGGATAAAATTAAGCCAAATGTCTTATTTCTAAAGCAAGGAGAGACAAATAAGGAACACCTATGTGTCTTAGGAAAGACCATTTATTCTTCAATTGGTTGTTGTGAACAATAATTTTCCATGCCAGCAATCTGTGGTTCATAACTGGGGTTTACCTTATTACAATGACACCTCAGATCTTTGTGACAGAACAGCTGGTTCCATGATACACAGCCAGCATTTTAGACTCGTGTCCAAAAAACATGGATAAAACATGTCAGATGGCAGTCTGTATTTTTAATTACATTTTTTTACGATGCTCTTCTCGCGCTGCAAATTAATTAGTTTTTTTGCCATCTCTAGTTACATCATGAGCAAACGGATTGGATGCTCTATTTAACGATTAGGCAGCGACTGGCGACATACTGCTGCCCCTGCGAAGATACACTACTTGAACCCTCTGTGAGTCCAGTATGTGCCAGATCTTCTCTCATTCAGCATTTTAGGCTCACTCAGCATCATTATAGTTGGTAAACATTTGGGATGCCACTTGTATCCTTTGTCTCTTTATTAGCATGCTGACAGGGGCTTTTAAATGAATTGTGCTGTGAGTCGCACTAGACAGGAGATGCTTTTAAAGTAAATTAGCTCCATTATATGTGTAGTATTTCATGACACCAGCCTTTATTTCCATGTGGGAACTTGACATGGTTGGATATATAGACGAATGCACTCTGTAAACATAAGCTCAGCTGCTAAGAGCAAAACTATCTTCCTTTTCAAGAAGTCAACAGTTCACCGAGCTTGAGTGCTTTTATCATTCTGAAAGTCAGTTTTTATTCATGATGTTTCTTTGTGAAGTGTTGTATAAATAGGAATCAGAGTAGAGTTTCTATATCACATAAACTGTCATCTAGTTGAAAGCCAGTTGGCTGTTCCTTATAGTTTTAGTTTCATGGTTTCCTTGCATTTAGAGAAATATCAAATGTCAGGGAACGCCATACTTGGCTTCTTTTTTTTTTTACTGGTGTTTAGAGTAACCCGACTTTCAAAATAGCTTCTTTCACTGACATTAGAAATGGCAAGCAATAGTGAGGGAAGGTAGGTGACCCCAATACATATTACATAAATGATGAAGATGTGCCATCATTTTCTTTAAGAATGAAATTCACTGTTTGAATATATAAAAGGATCTTTATTTACCAAGTCAATGTCTTTTTAAACAAGATGGGAAAGATATGCGAGTTCCTGCGATACAGGTTATAAGCAAAAAAGAATGTATCCTTGTAATGGGCCAATTAAAAAGCAATAATTAGAATCAGGTACTTAAGTAGATAGCTATGGGGGCTGTGACATTCATTTGGGAAGTTCCTCCAAGGCAAAGAGTATGCATGTTTGTGTCATGCCATGATCAAAATTTTCAGCTTGACAAAGGCCTCTGTGTAGACCGAAACATTGCTTTTTTTGTTCTAATAAAATCTGCTTTTGAGAGATCCTGAGTGCCTGGACATCATTTTCCTCTTATGTCATGATCAAAAGACAGTGAGAAAGGGAGTCAGAACTGTGTATCGATCTCTAGAAGCATTGCTATTGCTATAATTTATTGCTATATATGGGCTCTACCATTCTGTACTGTGAGACAGATAGTATCCAAATAAACTAGGTGCTTGCAGGTGGAATTGAGGCAGATGAAAGTTGGAAATGTGCAAAAATACCAAAAAAAAGCCTGACATTTTGGAGGAGCAGAGGACAGAGGAGAGAAGACTAGGAAGGACTAATCTAAAATAACACAAAAGTGTGCGATGTGAACTAGAAACAGTAAAACAAATATTTGCCAAAAAACATACTTGGCAACTTTCAAAATAGAACTCAATCAAATACATCAGTACCAATATTGGGGACACCTAAAAATTCTAGCTTCCATTCCAAAAAAGTAAATAGAAGCTAAAATTCCATTGGCAAAGGTGGAACGGGAGAATAAGTCTGATGCGTTTCTTGCAGTAGCACTTTGCCTTTAATAACGATGCCCCCAGTTAGGACTCTGAATACTTGTTCCTATTGATACTGACAGAGGAGTAGACCTTGCTCTGAGCTTTTTTAAAACATTGGTGATCTGACTTTATTTTTAGCAGAGTTTCTGATCTCGCCAGCTCTTTTTGCAATATAAAAAAAATCCAATTTAAAATGTCATATTGAGGTCTTGAGACATTTCTGAATAAAATTGATTTTGTTAAAAGTTCCGGCTTTTTGCATGGAGACAGCACAGCTCAGATATGGGATAATACTGAAACAAGTGTTTTTTTTTCCAAACCAACTCATGTAGTTAGTGAGAACAACAGAAAATTGAGTGATTGCTCAACAGGTTTCTTCTTTTTGTCCTGTCTGAAAGTATAAGTGAATGAGTGATCTAATGTAGTTTCTAATGCTATGCTGAATCCAACCCTAACAATGAGGAAATGTGATACAGTATACAGGTGAGATCATTTCTAACAGGTAAAAATAAAGCATTAATTAAATTAGGAGCATGAGTTTTAAATAATGGATAGAACATTGGAGCTGTTGATGAAAGAAAATAGCATCTCCTCTAGATTTTTAACTGTGACACACTGATAAGAATTTGTGGCTCCAGGTTGATGATGATCGAATTGATCAGTGGGTTTAAAATGCACTTACATTACAACTATCACAACAATGCACATACATCTATCACAAGCCTTTGCCAGCCTAAGACTTAAATAAAATTCTTTCATATTCCATAAAATCTGCCCTAGTTTCCTGGAAGATTGAACTGCATGTGCAGTAATCTGTGAGGTGTCATCCAGCACCTCTGGTTGCCATATTTGGCAAGTATGCAGGAAGGGTTTCCCTCTATTCTTTAAAGATCAAGTGACCATGTAGAATCCAGATATTAGTAGACTGAAAGCATATGGAAACCAAAACATGAAAAAGCAAAGAAGAAGAATAAAAGAAGAAATATAGAAGAAAAATAAAGTAGAAAAATAAAAGCTTAAAATGCATAAAACAATACATATAGACATGTGCACTGAGAAAAATACAGTTTTTTCCCAAATTATTTTGTATGAAATTTTTTTTTTTTGGATAGTCTGATATTCATTCATTTGTGGGTTTGGCATGTAAAATACCATCCTTGCAAAATGTTTAGGAAATGGAGCGAAAATGGTTAATTTGTGTACTGCAAAGTATAAATATTATGTATATATTTTGTAGTACACTGTAGGTACATTTTTATTCTATTTGCTTCACAGATAATGTGAGAAAAAGTAGTTGATATAGGGAAAAAGAGCAGGAGCAGTAAAAAAAAATCTATATTTATACAGCTGTGCTCAAAAGTTTGCATATGCTTGGAGAATTGGGAATATATGTACCATTTAAGAAGAAATGAGTGAGCAGGCAAAACACATTTCTTTTATTTCTTATGGGATTCATATTCAACTGTAGGTTATAGACATGTGCAATTTGTTTCTGTCCGAGTTTGAATTCGGATGAATTTCGGGCAATTCGGATATTCGGGTACTTCCGAATGTCCGAATAGATGAGTTGCCGAATTGCTGAATTGTCAAAGTCCCGAAGTTCTGAAATTACTGAATTTCCCAAGTGTCGAAGATCCAAAGTGCTGAAGTGCCGAAGTTCCGAGGTTGCCGAAGTTCCGAAGTGTTGAAGTTCCGAAGCACAGTATTGCAGAACTAATATACTTACCCAGTGGAAGAATGAAGAATGTTACACTGTATACAATTTTAAATAAAAAGTATACAAACATAGCCAGGATTCAGCTGTAAGCATTTGAAACACTTTAAACAATCAAGTAACATACATTCATATAAAATGTAAGTTACTTGACCGGTCAATGTAATGACAGGAATGAATAAGTAGATAACTCCCTAATTCCCACGGTATTAAAAAACGTACTTAGTATTAGTAAATTATGCCCCTACTCGCTATACCGCGAGTAGGGGCATATCTATTAAACAGTGAGCAACTCTGATTGGTGGATTAAGTACCCAATCAGAGAGTTATGAGTCAAATTACACAGCTAGGAAAATTTCCAAAGAACTTTCCCACGCTGTGTAAAATGACACAGAGCATTGGTGGATTTCAAGCCAACCAATCAGAGTGCTGTGACAGGTAAATGTAGACACTCACCTGTCAGTCTCTTCATCTACCTGTCAGAGCACTCTGATTGGATGGCTTAAACCCTCCAATCAGAGTGCTCTGAGCCTAATTGCAGGGCGGGGCAAGGCTTTATAAGCCTTCCCCTGCCCTATAGAGCTCAGGCTGCGCGGAGCCCTCCATGGGTGAAGATGGATTATTTATTTATATTATATATATTTTTTTATATTATATTTTTTAAGTGCGTCGGTTATTGATTGTTATGGATTTTTTATTTGGCCTTTTTGGGTCTGAAAAACAAGATTTTAGAAGAAAGAAAACATCAAATGGTAAGTTTTTTTTTACAGGTACTTAGTTAAAGGTCCCCCCTCATTATTTTTAGGGTGAGGCAGGTAGGTAGGGGTTAATTTTTTTTTGGGGAGGGGGGGGGACATTAGGCCCCCCTTATTAGTATTTAGGGCCCCCACCCACCACTCAGGGGTGGGGGCCAGGGGGGAGGACAATAGGTTCTCCCCCATCATTTTACTTTAGGGCCCCCACCCACTGCTCCAGGGGGTTTGGGGACCCCTAGTCACCTGGGGGGGTAACATTTTTATTTAGGGCCCCCACCCACCACTCAGGGGTGGGGGCCGGGGGGAGGACATTAGGTTCCCCCCCTATTAGTATTTAGGGCCCCCTCCCACTGCTCCAGAGGGTTTGGGGACCCCTAGTCACCTGGGGGGTAACATTTTTATTTAGGGCCCCCACTCACCGCTCAGGGGTGGGGGCCGGGGGGAGGACATTAGGTCCCCCTTATTAGTATTTAGGCCCCCACCCGCCACTCAGGGGTGGGGGCCGGGGGGAGGACATAGGACATTAGGTCCCCAACTCCTTATTAGTACTTAGGGCCCCCACCCGCCGCTCAGGGGTGGGGGCCAGGGGGGAGGACATTAGGTCCCCCCCTTATTAGTATTTAGGGCCCCCACCTACCGCTCCAGGGTGGGGGCCGGGGGGAGGACAAAAGGTCCCCCCCATCATTTTACTTTAGGACCCTCACCCGCCGCTCATGGGTGGGGGCCAGGGGGGGGCAATAGGTCGGGAGGGGGAACCCTTTTTTTTTTTAAATAGACATGCCCTTACTCGTGGTATAGTGAGTAGGGGCAAAATGTACTAATACTAAGTAATTTTCACTTAGTATTAGTAAATTTGGCTGAAAGACCAATTTAGGTCTTTCAGCCTTTTGGTAGATAACTCCCTAATACCGTGGGAATTAGGGAGTTATCTACTAAGCGGCTGCAAGAGAAGTCCTGAAATTCCGAAATGCCAAAGTTCCGAAATTCCGAAGTTCCAAAGTGTCGAAATGCTGAAGTTCCGAAGTTGCCGAAGTTCCGAAGTCCCGAATTGCGGAAGTCCCGAATTGCGAAAGTCCCGAATTTAGGAATGCCGAAACGAACCGAAATTTTTCCCCATGCACATGCCTAGTAGGTTATAACAGAATGGCACAATCATAAAACAAAACATGGCAACAAAGAAAAAAATTGAAATGACCCCTGTTCAAAAGTCTGCATACCCTTCGATCTTAATACTGTGTATTGCCCCCTTTAGCCTCAATGACAGCGTGCAGTCTTTTATAATAGTTGTCTATAAGGCCCCTAATTCTTGCAGGTGTTATAGCTGCCCATTTGTCTTGGCAAAATGCCTTCAGGTCATGCAAAGTCTTTGGTCATTTTGCATGAACCGCACGTTTGAAATCTCCCCAGAGTTGCTCCGTGATATTAAGGTCAGGAGACTGTGATAGCCACTCCAGAACTTTCACCCTTTTCTGCTGTAACCAGTAAAGGGTCAACTTGGCCTTAGGCTTAGAGTAATTGTCATGCTGGAAAGTCCAAGAACATCCCATGTGCAGCCTTTGTGCAGAAGAATGCAATTTGCCTGCTAGTATTCGGATAGCATGATGAATTCATCTTGCCATCAATTTTCACAAGATTCCCCATGCCTTTAGAGCTCACACCCCTTTCCCCCCAAAACATCAGTGGGGATGGTATTCTTTCCACTATAGGCCTTGTTGACCCCCTCTCCAAACATAACACCTATGGTTGTGACCATAAAGGTCTTCTCGCTCCAAATTACAGTGTGCCAGAAGCTGTGAGGCATGTCAGGGTGTTGTCGGGCATATTGTAACCAGGCTTTTATGTGGCATTGGCGCAGTAAAAGCTTCTTTCTAGCAACTCGACCATGCAGCTATTTTTTGTTCAAGTATCGCCGTATTGTGCTCTTTGAAACAACCACACCATCTTTTTTCAGAGCAGCCTCTATTTCTCCTGAGGTTACCTGTGGGTATCCCACTGTTAATTTTGGTGGCAAATTGCAATTTAGTTTAGTCATAGTCTTTTGACTAAAAAGCCATTTTAGTTTTAGTCATCTGAATTGTTTCAGTTTTAGTCTAGTTTTAGTCGACTAAATCACCAGTAGATTTTATTTGACTAAATCTTCAATAGATTTTTGACGACTAAATCTACTGAAGATTTTAGTTAACAAGAAAATCTAATGGGTTTAAATAAAGACATTTTCTCTCTCTTTTGCTTCTTCCCCAGCCACTCTGTGTCTTTTTGTGTCCTCCTAGCCCTACTAGGTGTCTCTCTCCCAAGCCCTGATCTGTCTCTTTTGCCCCTTCCACAGCCCCTCTATGCAGTATTAATTTTGTCAGACTAGGCCTAAAATTTAATTTCAATTTAGTTTTAGTCATAGTCTTTTGACTAAAATGCCATTTTAGTTTTAGTCGTATTTTAATTATCTGAATTGTTTAAGTTTTAGTCGACTAGAATTGTTAGTCAACAAAATATTTAGTCCCGAACAATTCTTCTGGCAGTTGTGGCTGAAATCTTTCTTGGTCTACCTGACCTTGGCGTGGTATCGAGAGATCCCCGAATTTTCCACTTCTGAATAAGTAATTGAACAGTACTGACTGGCATTTCCAAGGCTTTCAATATCTTTTTTATATACTTTGCAATATTTATAATATTCCATTACCTTTTTAGAAAGTTATTTTCTTCTCCCCATGACTCAATATCTAGCCTTCTCAGTGCATCCACATGAGAGTTAACAAACTCATTTACTATTGATACACAGGCACTAATTGCAATTTAAAAAGCCACCGTCATGGAAAATTAACCTTTAATTGTGTGTGTAATCTTGTGTGTCTTTTAAAAGGCCAAACATTCAAGGGTATCTGAACTTTTGATCAGGGCCATTTGGATGATTTCTGTTATCATTATGTTTTAATAAGAAGCCAAACAACTATGGCTTTATATGACCATTATCCTTCAATAAAATAATTTATTTTGTAGGGATGTGCATGGGCAAAAAATTTGGTTTGTGGGACTTCAGAAATTCGGGACTTCGGTTTGGTTCGGCTCGGCATTTCCAAAATTCGGGACTTTGGCAATTCAGGACTTCGGCAGTTCCCTACCCCTACCCCTACCCCTAATTCTAACCTTACCCCTAACCCTACCCCTTACCCTAACCCTACCTTTAACCCTAGTAGGGTTAGAGGTGGGGTTAGGGTTAGGAGTAGACTTAGAGGTAGGGTTAGGTTTAGATTCCGGTCGTCATTCCCTTAATTTTTCCTCCCTCTCCTGTTTTGCCACTTTACAGAAATCCAAAGCACTTCAGAAATTCTGGACTTCGGCAATTCGGTTCGGTTCAGCACTTCCGAAATTCGGCACTTCGCCAATTTGGACATTTGTAAGCATCCGAATGTTCGAATTGACGAAATTCGTTCGAATTTAAATTCGGACTGAAACGAATTGCACATGTCTATTTTTTTGCATGATCAGTCATATTTTCAAAATCAATACCAAAATTTCAGAATATCTGCCAGGGTTTGCAAACTTTTGAGCACAAATTAAATCATTTAGTGACTGTCCCCTAAACATCTATCATCTTTTTTCCACACAATCATCTCTTATTTTGAACCCATGGAAGCAACTCTGATCCAGGAAATAAACGAACATGCTTGTCCTTTGTCCAGTTTGTTTGTTTATGATGTGTCAATATGGCCCTTTGGAATTACACCATTCAGATGGCCTGCCAATTGCCCAAACTTTTTTACAAAACCTGGTTTGTTTGAAACCGAATGCACAAGTCTAAATGCCTCCATATGAAAGAGGGTAATTTTAATTCATTTGACCATTGACTTGTAGACTGTCAGAAAAAAACATCCATCACATACTTAGTCTTTGAAGTCAAAACCTTTTTCAGAGAAATTGGTATGCCTTTGGTGGCAAAGACAATAATGAATGTTTGTTTTTCTATTTCTAAACACTATTGTTTTTGCTAGATACAGAGAGTACGATATATTTTAGTGAGCCAATCAAAACTAATGCCCAGTCCCTTTATGCATTTTGAAATCAGGTGTCAGATTTGAAAATGCAGGTCAGGTCCCTATTTTTTTGCTGGGAAGGTATCCTAAATGCAGGATTGCCCTGACAAATCTAGGACTCTTGGCACCTATGATATAGTGGGTAGTGGATGTCACCAGTAAAAGTGGAATAGCGATGGGGTGCAAAAATGGTTAATTTAAAAACCTTTCCCCTATTTCATTATATTTAGAATAAAATGCATTGTAATTAAAGATTTAATGTCCAGCTGTAGAGAAAATTACAGAGGAAAAAGAAAAAATCACAATCTAAATATCCATATTCAGATTAACTAAACCTAAAACACAGGAAAGCTAGCTAGCTAATTAGGGTTCTGAAGTTAGCTTTTGTATAGCAATCGCAATAAGAGTTACTATTCTGGGTATTATATCTATCATTGCTCTCTATTGCTGTTGTTTGGGGTTTGCGTATGATGGTTCCTATTTCCGAGAATCAGGATTATTTTTGAGGATCAGATGACAAGAGGCAAAGTCACTTTCTGGAAACACATGACACGGTCATTCCTATAATTTTTTACAATTCCAATTGTTACTTTTTGCCTCCCCCACTTACCTCATTTCCAAAACTTTGAATTATATTTTGAGCTTCTGAATAAAGTGCAAAAATAAGCACGCTACATTATTGCATTTTTGCAAGAAGCAGATAACAAGCAGAAGTTCTTTGCTTTGCTGTCAAATCTTTCTCAGGTTTTTTAGGATTTACATTTCTCAGGCAGTGTTCATACAGCTAATTATACACTTCATTTTCCATTGTTCATTAGTTTTATTAGCTTCAATTACCTGAAAGGCCAATTATGAGTTCCATCCATATGGTTGCTTTTGCTCACTGAATGTAGGTTACCTAATTCTGATAAGTGATATAGTTGCAGGTAGATGGTGGTATGAAACACTGAATATATTTTTCAGAATTATTCATTAATGTATTGTTTTTCTAGCTTTATTTATTTATTTCTGAATTACCCTTTCACAAATAAATAGCAATGCTTTATGACACCTTTTATGTATGTTCTCACTGTTATGGTCCAGCACACAGGTAAGCAACCTTTGGCATTTCAGATGTAGTGGACTACAACCTCCCTTAATGTTTTGCCAGCATTATAGCTATGTTATCCACAACATCCAGAGTTCCAAAAGTTGTCCACTTTGGGTTTAGCATTTTTGGCATTTTCCATACTTCACTTTTTTCTAATAACTATGATGCCCCTGTTAAATTATTAATAGCAGATAAAAAAGAATTGATCCACACTCTCATCACCTGTAGACCTCGGTGCACTGTACCTAGGGCTGGCAAACCCCTAATCCATATAGTAAAAGCAAAGTAGACAGGCACTCAAGGTCTTCATACATCAGCAGATCTATTGGAAAAACATGACACATAGAATCAACGTTTGGATCCCTTCAAGCTTGATAAAGATCCCTGAAGGGATCGAAACATATCTGTATCTGTTGTGTTTTTCCAATAAATCTGCTGATGTATGAAGTCCTTGAGTGCCTGTTAGATTATTAGGCATATCCAAAACTGCACTTAAATTAGGGATTAAGTATTAAGCCAAATCTAATAATAAGAATGAAAAAAATATACATTTGATGCAATGCTAATGTTCAAATCATAAGTATTTAGGTGGAAGTAGGGTTTGTATGAAAACTGTATGAGATTAAACCAAAACATTTCTCTTGTAGAGTTGTATTTATATTGTCAGGTGAAGAGTAGGTTTCTCTCTCCTATATGTGAAATGCCGCCCTTAGGCATGCATGTTTCATTGGAGGTTAGGGAGTAAATAGTAAAGATCTTTAATCTCTAGTGCCCATGGATAGGGAATCGGTCGATCATCCGCATTGGCCTCCGCTGCCAACGGTGAAAAAGGGAGGCAGCTGCCACGAACATTTGGAAACTGGTTAATGCATCATTTGACATATTCTAATGGGGATTTGGTAAATAATGCCAGATCAAGGGAAAAGAATAAAGTGTCCTACCCTTTCTTTTATAATGTCTTGGAGCTGGTTTGGGGGGGGCCTGAAAAAGGATAATGAAAAATTTAGACATTGACATTCACTTTTAGGCTTCTTCCCGTTCATTCAAACTGTATTCATCTGTTGGGGAGATTGACCTTTCATGTTCCCACTTTGAGCTTTTTAATTCTTTTACTACTTTTATAGAGTGGATTGCTTAGCTGGTTGCTGGTTCATGTTCGTTGATTCACTATTTAGACAACTTCTTCTTAGCTGGGGCTTTAGGATCAGTTGAGTGTCAGTGGTTGTTTCAGTCATTTTCATGAGATCATGGCGGAGTATGGTGTCCCAGTGGCAGAGGACAAAACAGTGGGCCCTTACAAAGAATGTCCTTCCTAATTATCAAGGTTAATACTGAGGAGATGGCTTTTTTATTTACCAGCAGACAAGCTGTCAGCATTGCTGAGCATGGTCAACTAGGTTCATGGGGTGAAGAAGTTTAATCTCAGACAAATGCACTTTCTCCTAGGTCTCCATCTCTTTTTTTGTATACTTGGGGATGGCATTCTGTCAGCACCTGTTACTGGCAATGGTATGTATTTCTCATCCTTGTTGCTACATTCCCATTAATCGTCAATTGCGGGATCACTTGGATCCAGTAATTCCTCCCTTGATTTATTAACAGACACTTTGGGTTCAGGAAGCTTTGGAGTTTACTTTCAAAGTCAATGGAGTGTGGTGGCATGGGCTAATGCATGGGAGGGTTTAGACATTTCAAGGATCATGACATTCCTTGAATTGTTCACAATTGTGGTGTGGGGTACAGAGTTGTATAATCGCAGGATGGTATTTTATATGGATAATATGCGTGGTTCATGTTATGAATCGAACCAGGTCATGGTCACCTCCTCTGCTGGTGTTGTTTAGGCATTTAATGCTGCGATGCTTGGAGTTTAACATCTGGATGAGGGCCTGCCATGTTCTGGGTGGGCAAAATATGATTGCAGTCTCTCTTTCTTTTATTTTCAGTGGGAGGGGTTCTGGGAGCACCAGAGTACTTATGGCGCCTCACTTTCAAAGCCTGATGCAGCTGGTACATGGTTCACGGTCTCCATGATCATGGGCATTGTATTCTTTGATGTGGAAGAGTTGGCTGGTTATTGCATCTGAGGAAGCAGGGTAGACTGTTGTCTTTCCTGGTTTATCTCACAGATTAACAGAGCAAAGGGGACAACTGCGTCTCAGTTTTGAGGAGCCTATCAGTGAAATCTTTTCTTTTACCAGCATTCGAGTTGAGAGAACTTTCAAAAAATTATCTGGTTCAACATATTGTGAAGATCTGGAGGCTCAAAAAAGGTTCTGACTGGCAGAGGCCGGTGTCAGTAGAGCTTCTCCGGGGAATTATCTTGCCACTGATTTATATTCCTTACCCATTACTAGTTTTCATGGGTATTTCAATCATGTCTGGTATTTCTGGTGGTGGATCTGGCGGGGTATTCCCTGCATTCTTTTCACATTGGCACAGTCACACAGATGAGTGAGCTAGGTTTTTCATATAGGGTAAGTGGGGATCTTGTCGCTTCTGCCTATATGTTCACCCAGACTTATTGTTATGTATTATTTTCTTGTAGGTGTTCCCACATGTTTCGTATTGTTTATTGCTCATTCATTAATTTACTAGGCGACTCGTCAGGATGAGGAGTGTTTGTATGGGCAGAATCTCGAATTCCCTTATGAAACAGTGCAGGTACAGTGATGGGATATTAGGGGTTTGTGTTAGGAGCTGTTGTATTCGGAATTCGTTTCACTGAGTGGATTTGTCTCTGGGCCCCTTGAGTTAATTATTCATGCTGGGGACAATGACATTGGTCGCAAGCATACTATAGACCTCAGTCATGCTACGAAGCATGATAACACGTGTCATCATACAGTTTTTAAGGAGTTCATTTTGATATGGTCAGTGGCACACTCTTCCTCAACTAAAGGCGCAGAATGTTGCACAAGAAAGCTTAATATGTCCATGTCTCAGTTTTTTCAGAGGATTGGGGTTATTTTACTTGTCACAGCGAGCTAGAAGAGGAGAATGACACGCTCATAAGGGCTGACGCGTTCACTTGAATTGAATTGGTTTGAATATATTTCATTTAGGATTGCAGTCTGGTATTGAGTTGGCACTGGCTGTAAGGGTGTGGGGGGTAGCAATGTCGGTCCCAAGCAACTTTAGTTTATTACAGTGGTTTTGGTATAGATCATGCCCTTGCAGTCTCACTGCTCAATTCTCTGCCACTTAGGAGTTAAATCACACACACCACACCTTCTCAGCTATGAATTAAATTTTCAACCTCCTTTATTACACAGTGTTTACTTTGGAATTTCTTAACTGCTTCTCTGTAAATAGTCTGCTAAAGCCTGCAGGAGTCTCATCTGTGTGATTAGAGTTCAATGAACTGCATAATATAGGAACTTCTAAAGTAAACACACTGTACTCTAAAATCTGCTTAAAAATGTAACTTTTTTTTCATGTTGGCCTATGAGTTACAGCCACGAGGTATGGCTAGGGCAGCATAAACAGAAACAAAAGTGATTTAACTCCTACATGGTAGAGAATTTAGCAGCGAGACTGCGGTGGTATGATCTATATACTAAAATGCTTCATTAAGCTAAACTTGTTTTAGTGCTTACAGTATGCCTTTAAGCTGCATCTAGTTATCACAGGTTACACCAGGCCGAATGTATTCCATGCACTGTTATGGGCCTCTGCCTGAAGCTATAAGATTTCAAGCAAGCAAAAACACTACGTATGTGGATAATTGATACCCATGGATGTGTTAACCCAGCTTCACATCTGTCGTGTGATTTTCATGCCTCTGCATGTGAAGATTTTATTGGATCCTGCGTTTTTTTATTTAATCCTTCATTACTTTTGGACACCTGTTAAAGAGTGACTATGTGAAACCATTGCTTGATTCTCAGTAGACCATTTAGCAGACTGTGTCTTTGGATGCTGTATCGTTCCTGGGATTTGAGCTGGCATAGTGTTTAGTCATCCACGCTGGAGCTCTGATTTCCATTTGTTTGATTTCATTAAGTTTAAATACCCCGTAACATACAATTTACTAAAATACTCATTAATAGATGTCTCTTTGTGTTACAGAGTCTGTGATCATAACAGCTGTGTACAGCATGTGCTTTGTAGTGGAAAGGACCGCTTTGTGCAGAGGTGATTTAATCATTCTTTCATACTTGGTTCAAAAAGGTGTCAGCATATTATATGCCTAGTAAAGGCTGAAATGTTATCTCTTACCTCTGCTGTTCCTGTGTGTCTGATTAATCATTTTCCTCATATTTTAATTGCATTTTAGTAAATAACTGAGTGATTGTTGACCAGGAAGGGTAACTGGCAACAGGGCTGGACTGGAAATTAAAAGCAGTCCTGGAGAACCTTTTATATCAACCCTCTGATGTATTGCATCAATAGTGTGTGCAGATATTACTCCAGTTACATCTTCCTCTCTCCTTCAGCTCCATCTCTCTCCCCCTACAGCTGCATTTTTCTCCCTCTCTTCCCTCCAGCTCCATATTCCTCCTTCTCTCCCATCCAGCTCCATCTCCCTACCACTCTCCCTTCCAACTCCATCTCTCCCTCCAGTTCCATCTTCCTACCTTTCTCTTCTTTAGCGCCCTCTCTCTCCCCTCCAACTCCCCCTCTCTCCCCTTCATCTCCTTCTCTATTCCTTCCAGCTCCATCTCTCCCCCCCCAGCTCCCTTTCTCAAGCTTCTCTCTCTCCCATACACCTCCAAATCCCCCTCTACCAAGCAGAATAAGCTGTTAGGCCACTTCTCTTACCCTAGTGGTTCAGTGTGCCTGCATCATGTTCTTGCCCTCCCGAAATGGCAACTCCCATGTGGTGCGATGCTGGAAGAAGTCTTACTGAGGGTTGGGAGGGGCTTAAAATGTAATTTCCTGCTCTCAGGACTGGCACATCCATAAGGCGATCCAGGCAGCCCCCTTACGCGCCAGAATGGGGGGGAGGGGGAGGGGTGGGGTGGAGGGTAGAGAGGGCGCAAAAATCCAAATCCCCAGGCATTGACCAGGGATTCAGATTTTTTCACAGCCGCAGCCTACCTTGCTCTCCTGGCTCCCTCCCTTACTGTACAGGAGGTGAAGTCTGTGCCGCCTTCTCCTGATGATGTCAGGAGGAGGGCACAACTTACACCTCCCCCAGAGTCCCCTGCAGTCCGATGCTGGCAGGACAGGGCTCCCCCTGCAGGCTCCAACATGGCGCGTCCATGCAGTGGAGCCCGTCCACATATGGTACAATTTGCTTCAAAGGGAGGTAAGGGGAGGGAGAGAGGAGTGGAGGGGAATGGAGGGAGAGAGGAGTGGAGGCCCAGTTCCATTTACACTCCCAGGCGGGCTCCAGTATGGCAGCGGAGTTGGCTGCCATATTCTATAATAAAATATGATAGAGTAGGTGGCCTGACTTCCACCTCCTCCTCTCTTGCCTCCATATTCTCCAAGTCCTGGGTGGCCCTAAGAACTGTCCACAGTGGCCACTTCTGCTCTCCATAGTGTTGGAGTGCCTTCAAGATAGCCTGCCTGCAGTCTACCTCACTTTAGACCTGTCAACATGTGGCGGGACTGCTGCCTGTTCGTGAATTGCTATGAGATATTCCCCGTGTTTTCCCCTGTATTGTGTTGTATTCATGTGTTTCACCTGCTCCCCATTCGGGAGGGCTCAATGCAAACGGGTTTCGTTCACCTCCCGAATGGGGACCACCACGAAACCTCACTTAGAATATTGTCTAAGAACGTTCACACCTAGTAACGAGGTGTCTAAACCACAAACTGCAAGGGTAGTCTCTGCGCGTGACGACCCTGGATGGAGGCCCGTTTGTTAGATGAACGCCACCTAGGGGGAGCATTCGTGGATTGCTTCCCACCCCATTCAGTTTCCGAACAGGTGCCCTTGGAGTGTTCACACCAATTAGTTAGAACGTTGGCGACTTGCAACATTAGTGTGAAACCGCAAGGGAAGTAATTAATGAGTGCTTCCCTGGGTGGCCACCATTCGTATGGACAAGAGGCGGCCAGGGGGAGCATTCGTGTCCCGAAAGGAGGCACTTCCCTCATCTAGTTTCACCCAGGAACCTCCTGAACAGAGGCAGTTACCATTCTGGGGGTCCCAGAGATTGATGGGGACACTCTTTTGGGGACAATGGCGGTTTTCTGTGGCTGGGAGTCACAGAGGTGGGAAGCTTTCCCGCTCTGGGACTCCTAGGTACAGAGGCTCATGGGATGAAGACCCCCTGATCACCGGAGGTGGGAAACCCTGAGGATGGGTGACGGGAACGGAGGATAAAAGGACTGGAGTTCCGTTTTCGTCAGGAGACCCCTGGGAGGGGGAGGACCCTGGGAGGGGACACTGAGTGGCAGGAACAGGGGACAAAGGAATTGGGATTCTGGTTCCGTTATGCGACCCCTGGGAGGGGACATTGTCGTTATATGTGATCCAAACCTTGCATGGGGAAAGTATAAAGCAGAGTGTGGCCAATTAAGTTGTTGTTGTACCCCCATGACCGTGTGTCGACCGAATACTGGATGGGGAATGGGTGTAACGGAACGCCTGGCACCACGACTGGGTACCTTCCATTGACAGATGCTCCTAGTGCTTCCAGAGGGCTCCAAGCACTCCACCAGACACCATAACCACCGCATACCCCACGAACTGCCGCAGCTTGGTTAGGGTCTCACCATCTCCATCCACTCTGGACCCAAGACCAGGGTCCAGCTTCCAGTAGGTCGACCTCTCCAAAATTCAGAGAGCAGGAATAGGAACAGGAACAAGCTCTTACAAGAGCTTACTCTGGGGAGTATAGTGAGTATAGCAATCCCCAGAGTGTAGGTAGGTCTCCAATCCTCCAAACATGAGCCAAAACTTCATGAAGGGTAGAACAAGTCTGTTTAATGAGCACAAAGTCATTTATTTTATACACATTTTCCCCTCAAGGTTACCACCCACGTGGACCTTGTGGAGCACAGGACACAAAGGACACAAACTAATCAAAACAATACAATAATATCCGACACTCCCACATACAGCACACGAGCCCTCCCCTTTGCCTGGGATATAATTAAAGCAGCTAATACAATAACCTAATTATCCACAGGCAGAAAAACACACATTTTCCCCAAAGTCTAGAAAACACCCCAAAACATAACACATCCCCATAAATCAGAGCAGGTGTTCAAAAGTTTTATGGAAGTTACATTTGACCAACCGTAAGCATGGCTTTCATGCCCAAAACTGTTCCACAGATTTAGGCTGTGCGGCCGGTCTATCTTCTCCTCTATCCTGGAGATAATTGGCTTAAGTGGCTGTGGTAACATAATTATCTCCAGGTACAGAAAAGTTCTCTAAGTCAGAAACTGTTACAAAAACCACATAAAAATACATAACTCTTATAATACAATGTTTAACCTATATGTCCAACATATCCCCAGATAGCTTGGATCTGAGCGCTCAATATGTCCAATATTAAAAGTGCCCCACAGTACAAGGAAGGGTTCAGAAAATAGCAAGGGCTGATGGGAGATTGAGGAGGGACAAAGCAGCCAGTTTAAACTGGTCTGGCAGTGTCCCTGCTGGAGAAACAATAGGACAGGAAAAAGGGGGAGGGAAAAAGGCACATTTTCCCATGGATTTAAAGGGGCAGAAAAAGTGTTTTAAAATCCAATATGCCCAAATAAAGCTTTTAAAGGGCAATACATCCCAGGGGCCATAGACACAGGGCAAGAGGCTGGCACGCAGGCCTCTCCAAATCCAAGTGACGAATGAGCTTTCATCACAATGGGTCTCTCCGTACTATAACTAATTCCCTTCCAGGGACAAGACGTGGCTGAACTAGGACAACCAGGTGGGTTGTCAGCAGGCCCGCTACAACCGGTGGCAAGCGGCGGGATCCCACGTCCCAGCTACACAGAACCAGAGTTCGTGAGTCGAACAGACCCATGGACTACACCACTTTAAAGAGACAAACATTACACAACCTGGTGGAAGCCAGAGGGTTACCAGCTGGAAGTCCTAACAAGGCTGACCTGACTGCAGCCCTTATGGAAGACGACCATACGTGCAGGGAGGTAGCTGTGCCACTGCTGGAGGGTGAAGAAGATGCTATGCGCAAAGAAGTCACCTGGCGCTCTATAGGGAGACCCCCTCAGAAGAAACCATGAACTGCATTCTCTCTGAGGTACAAGCCTATGTCCTCACCCAGAACAATGGGGCGAACCTCCCACAACCAGACGAATGACGGACCAGAGAGAGGTCCCCAGACGGTTTGGCCATCCCGAAAAAGTTGCCCTTTGCTGCCTTCAAAGAGTTCAAGGAGGCAGAAAAGGGCATTGACAACTCCCTGCAGGATTTCAAATGCAAGAGTCTATTGCAGGAGGTCGCCCCCACAGAATGGATCACTATCCTGGCTAGGACCCTAATGGGAAGGGCGACAGAGGCCTATGAGATGTACCAGCAGACAAGATCCGGGAGTACGAGTCTGTCAAGGAAGTCGTCCTAGCCCGGTATGCTGTGACCCCGGAGGCGTACCGTAGGAAGTTCAGGGGGACCAAGAAAGGCGAGAAGGACTCCCATGAGGAGTGGGCATGCCGCATCGTCCAAGCCACCCAGAGATGGATGACCTTGCAACAAGCCAAGTCCACCGAAGAGATTCTCCAATTGTTCATGCTCAAGCACTGTTACAATGGGCTCCCCACCAAGGTGCAGGAATGGGTGAGAGACCGGCAGCCCAAGACCATGACCGAAGCAGCCAAACGGGCTGACGAGTATGCGGATACTCGCCGATACCGCCCTACTCCATCTCCAAGCTACCGACCTCCCATCCGACCTCTGCTACAACCCAACCCCATTACCGCAGCTCCCCTTTGTGGCTTCCTGATCTGGTCACCCCTCCCAGTGAGCATTCCCTGGGGCACACCGGGGATGTTTCCAATGCAACCAGCCCGGCCACATCAAACTGAACTGTCCCCAAAACCGGGGTCAAACTGCTACCAAGATGACCTCACAGAGTTCCAGAGCCCCAGCAAAGAAGCCAGGACCATCCTGCATGAGTCGAACCCAGTCCAGGCCGCCCATGATAACCCGGGACCACCACAGACAGTCAGTGCGGCTGAATGGGCGCAGGGTCCAGAGGGCTCCGAGACACAGGAGCCACTCTAACTCTGGTGCAGAGGTAGAATCCGACCCGACCCTCCAGGCATGTAGAGACCGGGCAGACATGGGTTGGGTAGGGAACGAGGGGGAGCAGTACATCTGGGAGCAGGGACGACTGTACCGCATAGCTGAAGATAGCTCACAATATTCCCTTGGCAGGGCATTTGGGACAGAGCCAGACTGAGAGTCAGCTCACTCAAAGCTTTTTCTGGACAGGCATCTGGATATGAGGCAGTATTGCCAGACCTGTGAAGCCTGGAAGTGAGTGGGGAAGCGGGACGACCGGCGCAAGGCCAAGCTCCAACACCTCCCCATCATAGAATACCCCTGCAGCAGAGTAGCTGGCGATATCATCGAAACCCTGGCTAAGCCTAGCCCCTCTGGGAAGAAATATATTCTGACCGTTGTGGACTATGCGACTCGGTACCCTGAGGCAGTCACCCTGAGCAACATTCAGGCTGAGACTGTAGCCGAAGCCCTGATGCGAGTGTTCTCCCGGATGGGGTTTCCTCGGGAGACCATTTCGGATCGGGGCTCCCAGTTTACTGCTGAAATGACCGTCCAGCTGTGGAGGTTATGTGGCACTAAACCGATGCCGAGCTTCCCTTACCACCCTCAGACCAATGGCCTGTGCTTGCGCTTCAATGGCCCATTGAAGCAAATGCTTTGTACCTTTGCGGCAACTCGCAAGGATTGGGAAAGATTCCTGCCACATCTCCTGTTTGCATATTGGGAGGTGCCCCAGGAATCTACAGGACTCTCCCCATTCAAACTGATCATCGGGCGGAGAGTAAGGGGTTCCCTAGTCCTTGTCTGTGAGCACTGGGAGGGAGCTGGGCATCAGGAAGGGACCCCCATCGTCCCATACGTGCTGGAGTTTAGGGACTGGCTGCGGGAGAACCTCCAGGTGACCCAAAGGCGACAATGCACCTGGTATGATTGGTGCACCAGGAGGCGTAGCTTTTAAGTCGGGCAGAAGGTTTTGATCCTGAAACCCGTCCGACATGATAGGCTGCAGGCTGCCTGGCAGGGCCCATACCAGGTAGTGGAACATGTGATAAGCAGGGATGATACCGCTGTACGCCCTTCACACCAGAGCTGGCCATAGCTCTTTTAAATGTGAGTTTTCTACCTCCTTTTATTTTTGCACTTTGGATTTTAGACTTATTGCACAACTGGTTGCCCCTGTATCTCTGTTTTCCATATAACGAATATCCTGAGATATTCTGATGTACCTATCCCCACTGAAGAGTCTACTCATCTACATTTTATCAAGTATCCCTGACCGTCTATTGCTGCTCTAGTGAGATTTGTGGGACTATTTTACTTTATTTTATTCTATTTTCTGCTGGCGCAACCCTACTCAATCTTTTTGTATTGCTTTCGCTATTTGTTAAAGGCCTTGAGGGGTTTCCTTCGTTTGGGTTGCTGCCCATCTACATATTGTATGTTAATTAGTGCTGACTTCCTGTTGTTTTGTGTATAACTACCTATGTGATCGGCAAATGTTCGGGTACCAGAGTCCGACGCCTGTTGCATGTCAACATGCTGAAGCCCTACCAGGAGCGGACTGAGGATGTAGCCGCCATATGTGCTCCCACCTCAGAAGATTTTACATAGAAACATAGAATGTGACGGCAGATAATAACCATACGGCCCATCTAGTCTGCCCAATTTTCTAAATACTTTCATTAGTCCCTGGCCGTATCTTATAGTTAGGATAGCCTTATGCCTATTCCACGCATGCTTAAACTCCTTTACTGTGTTAACCTCTACCACTTCAGCTGGAAGGCTTTTTCATTCATCCACTACCCTCTCAGTAAAGTTATACTTCCTGATATTATTTTTAAACATTTGCCCCTCTAATTTAAGACTATGTCCTCTTGTTGTGGTAGTTTTTCTTCTTTTAAATAGTCTCCTCCTTTACTGTGTTGATTCCCTTTATGTATTTCCTTTGCCTTAGACGAAATCTTCTTTCTTCCAGTCTAAACGCATGACCCCGTGCCCTATGTAAAGTCCGGTTTGTGAATTCGGGGCCAATACAAACCATTGTGTGGAAATCTATTCACAAACCGGACTTTACATAGGACACGAGGTCATGCGTTTAGACTGGAAGAAAGAAGATTTAGTCTAAGGCAAAGGAAAGGTTTTTTTACTGTAAGAACAATAAGGATGTGGAATTCTCTGCCTGAAGAAGGGATTTTATTAAAGTCCATACATATTCAAGCAGCTACTAGATGCATACTTGCAAAAACAGAATATTCAAGGATATAATCTTTCTATGTAGGGTAATAACTGCTTGATCCAAGGATAAATCTGACTGCCATTCTGGGGTCAAGATGGAATTTTTTTCCTAGCTTGTTGCAAAATTGGAAGTGCTTCAAACTGGGTTTTTTGCCTTCTTTTGGATCGGCAAAAAACAAATGTGAGGAAAGCTGAACTTGATGAAGTCTCTTTTCAGCTATTTAACTATGTAACTATGTATTTAAATGTTTCTATCATATCCCCCATCTCGTCTTTCCTCCAAGCTATACATGTTAAGTTCCTTTAACCTTTCCTCGTAGATTTTATCCTGCAATCCATGAACCAGTTTAGTAGCCCTTCTCTGAACTCTCTCTAAAGTATCAATATCCTTCTGGAGATACGGTCTCCAGTACTGCGTACAATACTCCAAGTGAGGTCTCACCAGTGTTCTGTACAATGGCATGAGCACTTCCCTCTTTCTGCTGCGAATACCTCTCCCTATACAACCAAGCATTCTGCTAGCATTTCCTGCTGCTCTATTATATTGTCTGCCTACCTTTAAGTCATCAGAAATAATCACCCCTAAATCACTTTCCTTAGATTTTGAGGTTAGGACTCTATCAAATATTCTGTACTCTGCCCTTGGGTTTTTACGTCCAAGATGCATTATCTTGCACTTATCCACATTAAATGTCAGTTGCCACAACTCTGACCATTTTTCTAGTTTACCTAAATCATTCGCCATTTGGCTTATCCCTCCATCAACCCTGTTACATATCGTCAGGGGCATTACTGAAAGCACCGAAACGCGCGTCGGGTTCCTGCCTTCTTTCACTTTATTTTTTCACTAGGGCACTCTGTTGCTATGTGCAGGTAACCAACAAATCTAAGTATGGTTCTGCCCATTAGTTCACTTTAACTTTCACTTTTATTTCACCTCTCTACACTGGTCATTACCTATAGGGGTGGGTAGTTGTATTATCAGACCTCACCTATATACCTGCAACTATATCACCTTATATTTATTAATTGTTGGTAGTCACACTGTGAATCTTAGTAATTTTTGATCCTATTAAGGTGATTTAACCCAAGACATGGTGATGAATGCAGGATTTTTCGTGGGAAGTCTGTTACACTACTTAAGATAGTTGTATATTTTGATGGTAAGACTATTTAGGCCTAGTTCGACACCTCTATAAGTGTCACATGTGGCCGTTTAGCAATCTAACAACTATCACCTCTTGTTCAAGTGACCAGTGATCCTAGTCACATATTATACTTAGCGATCTTTAGCTAAGTTAATTTACCTTCTGAAGCTATCAGAATTGACCAATCATGATTAAAGTCCATTATCTGTAGCTCATCAGAGACTAATTTATTAGTACCTTACGTACTAGGATATTTACAGGTGTGCCATTTAGGCTAGATTTATACCCAGTTTGGGTTATGACCACCAATTTTGGTTATCTTTGCTATACTACCATTTATTCATAATTTTGAGGATCTAATTTCTACAATTCCAGTACATACTTTTGACATCTGGGTATCTTATCCAGATAGCCTAAGTATTTA
Organism: Pelobates fuscus; assembly: GCF_036172605.1. NCBI lineage: Eukaryota > Metazoa > Chordata > Amphibia > Anura > Pelobatidae > Pelobates > Pelobates fuscus. The sequence goes on from NC_086321.1 coordinate 133,482,743, forward strand.
TACATTTTTTGCTGGAGTTTAGAATATGTGGGCTCCTGGCACAAGCAGCTATTTTGGTTTTCCAATTCACATCAGGAAGATTAAAGTCACCCATGATAATAACTTCCCCCTTTCTTGTCATTTTAGCTATTTCCTCAACTAGTAGATTATCTAACTCTTCTATTTGTCCTTGGGGCCTATAAATCACACCAACATGAGTTACCAAATTCTAATATAACCCAAACGGACTCTATGTTCGACTCACTAACTTTTATTAGGCTAGATTTTAAGCTATCCTTCACATACAGGGCCATCCCTCCCTCTTTCTTGCATTCCCTGTCCCTTTTCTATATAAAGAGTACCCTGGTATTGCTATGTCCCAGTCATTTTTCTCATTATATCATGTCTCAGTAACAGATTTTGACAATCTTCCCCTGCCCGACCTCCTGGAAGAGGGAGCTCAGGCAGGGTCCATAGAGGAGGTCCACTTAGGGGACCAGTTCACCAAGAAGAATGCCAGCAGGCACAGAGGATGCTGTTGGCAAGGCAGCAGACGTTCTCCTACCTGCCCAGGTATACCCCACTAGCCACCCACCGGGTAGAGACTCCTGACCAGCAGCCTCTGCGTCAGACCCCCTACCGGGTTCCAGAGGCTGTGCGTGGGAACATGCTGCAGGAGCTCCAAAAGATGCTCCGGTTAGAGGTCATTGAACCATTCCAGGGTCCTTGGGCCTCCCCAGTCGTGCTGGTCCCGAAACGAGATGGGACTACCAGGTTCTGTGTGGTCAGTACCTCACCACTATAGACTTGTGCAAGGTATACTGGCAGATCCCCCTGGCGGCTGATGCTGTCCCCAAATCGCCATTCATCACCCCATTCGACTTGTACCAATTTAAGGTGATGCCATTTGGGTTGAAGAATGCCCCAGACAATTTTCAGAGGATGGTGGACTGGCTACTGGATGGCAGTACCTAGGCCACCGGGTCGGGTGTAGGTCCCAGAAGCCCAAACCAGCCAAGATAGAGTAAGTAGCCAACTGGCCCGTCCTCACCATAAGGTCCAGGTGATAGGGACTGCGGGTTATCACAGGAAGTTTGTCCCCAACTACAGCGCTCTAGCTAAGCCCCTCACCTACTTGACCTGAAAGACCTTGTCCCAACAGGTAGACTGGGCCCCAGAGTGTGAGCAGGCATTCCAAACCCTCAAGAACGCTTTGGTGAATGCCCCTGTCCTGGCCGTTCCTAATCCCAGAAAACATTTTCTCATTCACACAGATGTCTCCATGTTTGGGTTAGGAGCAGTACTGAGCCAGGTCGGCGACGATGGCAGCAAACACCCAGTGACTTATGTCAGCAGGACGTTACTACCCAGGTAGGTAAGCTACGCTGCCATCAAAAAGGAGTGCCTGGTGGTGGTGTGGGCTCTCAAAAAACTACAGCCCTTCCTATATGGACAGCAATTCACCCTGCTCATGGATCACAATCTGCTGGTATGGCATATACCCGGGTCTCTGGGGACAATGCCAGGCTGTTACGTCTGTTATGGAGCTTGGAGCTATAACCATATGACTAGACCCGGTAAGCAAAACGGCAATGCTGACAGATTATCAAGACAGACAGCCCTGGAGAAGTGATCCATGAGCATGCCCCGGACATCCCCAAGCTGCTCTGTTAGGGATCAGACTGTGTATGCCGGCTTGTAGTTAAGGGGGAGCTGTGTGGTGGGACCACTGCCTGTTCGTGAATTGCTATGAGATATTCCCCGTGTTTTCCCCTGTATTGTGTTGTATTCATGTGTTTTACCTGCTCCCCATTGGGGAGGGCTCAATGCGAACGGGTTTTGTTCGCCTCGTGAACGCGACCACCTTGAAACCTCACTTAGAATGTTGTCTTAGAACGTTCATGTAATGACATGAAGGGGTGCTGCCCTGGAACAGCACTGTCACTTTAAATGTGGGAACCCATTCAGCAGAGAAATAAATGCCAAGACACAAATAAATAGGGTAAAGCAAGAATCATATATATTTACAGGGAACCAAAGGAGAAAGCAAAACAATATATATATATATATACACACACACAGACAAGGCCACAAAATATATACAGTAAATCAAAAATAAGCACGAATCGTGCAGGTAACAAATACTGTAAGTCCAGGATTGTGCAGCTACCATGAGTATCAGGTAGGGCACAAATCCAGAGTCACAAGACTAATATAGTGACATCAAGATCAAAAGTAGAATAAATGAACAAGTCTGCAGGGACAGGATCACTGGTAGTAAAGCCGGGACCACAGAACCAGAACACAGGGTCAGAGGACACAGCAACAAAGGACCAGGAGGACACAATAACGCAGGATCAGGAGGACACAGGATGAAGACCAGTAGACTCAGGACACAGGACCAAGTCGCAGTATGCAGGAGCCAGGAGCAAGGAGCCAAGAACACAGGAAACCAGGGAAACAGGAAACAAAAGGCAATGATCTGGCAAGGAGTGAGGGGAGAACCCAAACTAAATAGGTGCTAAACAAGGACCAGGTGAAGTGCTTAATGAAAAGAAATCAGGAACAGTGCCAAACAGAAACAGTGGTGAGTATGAGTACTGCACGAGGGCAAATCAGCTAAGGAGTGTCGTGACAGTTCACACCTCGTAACGAGGTGTCTAAACCACAAACTGTAAGGGAAGCCGTGGCGCATGCCAACCCTGGGTGGCAACCCGTTCGTTAGACGAACACCGCCTAGGGTGAGCATTCATGGATTGCTCGATTCCTGAACGGGGACCTCCCCAGTGCCCCTTGGAGTGTTCACACCAATCAATTAGAAGGTTGGCGACTTGCAACATAAGTGTGAAACCACAAGGGAAGTGATTAATGAGTGCTTCCCTGGGTGGAAACCATTCGTATTGACAAGAGGTGGCAAGGGGGAGCATTCGTGTCCCAAAAGGAGGCACTTCCCTCGCCTAGTTTCACCGAGGAACCCCCCAAATGGAGGCAGTTACCATTCTGGATGTCCCTGAGATTGGTGGGGACACTCTTTTGGGGACAATGGCGATTTGGTGGGCTTTCTGTTGCTGGAACTCCCAGGTACAGAGGCTCATGGGATGAAGACCCCCTGGTCACCAGAGGTGGGAAACCTTGAGGATGGGTGGCAGGAACAAGGGACAAATTGCTACTTCGCCTGTGTAGACAAAAATCCTTGCACAGCCCCTGCCTTCTCTCTCTCTCAGTAAGGCTTCCTGCTATAATGAACGATCTGCCCGCTGTTGTCAGACAGGTATCAACCAGCTCATTCATAGACACTGCAGCTAAGCCTTTATTAATAATTAATGATCCTTGGGGACTGCCTGCAATTTCATGAAACACTCTGCACCTCTGCTGGTGCTCATTCCCAATTCCATATCTGTGGCTGTGCAGATTAGTAGCCCAGACTACAACAACCCAATGGGAAATTTCCCAGTGGCCCAGTCTAAGACACCAGGAAATTTGTGCAGAAAACGAATGTAAATTCTTCAATACTGAAGGCCCAAGCCAACCTACGGGAAATGTCTGGTCACTATTGCTGAAAGGCGATTTTTCATATAAGCTGGCTATTAGTTATAAGTTAAGGGTTTGAATTCTTATTTCATTTATTTTGAAAAAATATATTTAGAATGGTGCAATTATTAATGTTATTTTTTTCGTTGTCATGGGGTATTGAGTATTGATTGATATGAAAAAAACAAAACTATTTAAACAATTGTAGCACAAGGCTGCACTGTAGGACAAGATGAAGAGTTGTAGTGTAAGCAAAGAAAATTTGCGGGCCAACAACAAAAAGGATTGTTAAAGTTGTTTTATGAAGAGTTAAATGAGCACATCTGTCCCAAGGTATAGCATATGATAAAACAATGTGTAAAAAGGACTGCCTGCTTAACCTATTTGATGGTCAAGCTATGCAGCATTTGTACAATCAGTCTTTGAAAAATGTTGGTTATGATCAGACATTTTCCAGCACGGAATGTTTGATGATCACTTTGTCACACAGTGCGATATTTATGTCAAGGTCAGAATTTACTTCTGCACAGAGTGTTGTGAAGCCAGTTCTTTTTTGCAAAGGTCAGTCTACAGTCACAGCATGTCTGATAGTGCTAATGCCATGTCCTTGTCTACACAGCATCTACAATAGTATAGTATACATACATGTCTTTTATGTACAGCAACTAATTTTAAAATAGTGTATTGGTGACCATTAAGTATGTTAATAGAAGCCACTCTAAACTAAATAAATGTTTGTTCTTATCCTTATCCTTCTCTGAAACATTATAATATATGGTTTGTTAATCCTTCTTGATGGATTAAATATTAAATATTTAGCATTGTGTTGACTGTAAATTGTGCATGAGCTGTATCTGTAATATTGTTGTGATGTTTGCATTTGGGGCTGTTATACCCATGGGAAGACCACACAGTCATATGATAAGATATGATAGTAAGTAGATTAAAACATCCCAGGAAAATTAATTTCACAAAAAGAAGCCTTATTTTCACTAAAGCCTCCAGCTTATTGATTTACATCTTTCAATGATTGGGCAAGAAAATCCAATTTTATGGCAAGACAGGAGGCTTCATATTTGCTTTACCTTCTTTACTGAAAACCTCCAGTAGCAAAGAAACTGTTAATATAACTTTTCCAAACAACCAATCAGAACAAAACAACAGCAATATAAAATCCCTCAGTCAGACCCTCCCACTTCCTCTTTCTTTGCTGCTGCTGCCTCCAGGTGAGCACTGTCCAACTCAGAGAGTGTGTCTGTTCTGAGTTATTTGTTTATTTTATTGCATTGTATTTGCTTATCTGCTGTTGTTATTATTGGGGCTACTATGAATATGTGTGCCCCTTTTGGGTTTTATGTGGGGATCTGGGCCCTGGGATCCCCCCCCCCCCGCCGCCAACCCTTGCGTGGTCTGCTATTGCGGCACCCTCCTGGGCTCCACCACTCTCCCCACGCCCCCACCCACCCTCGGTTTTTAGGCCGTCCCGGCCCCTGTTGTGGCTCTCACCCTTTTCCTGCAACCCACAAGCGGCACACAGACAGCTTACGGCTGCAGTTTGACCCTGCGGCTCCATGCTGTGGGCAGCCATTTCTGTTGGTGCCACATGCACTCAAATGCGTTTCGGGCAGCTGGGCCTCTGGTCCCTCGCCCCCCGGCTCCCCCTACGTGCCTAACTGTGCTGCTGGCTTCCTCCTTCTCCTATTCAGGTTTTCTTTCAGGTTTTGGGCCACCTTGGCCCTAGGTTGAAGTAGGCCCGGGCCTGCTATGTGTGGGGTTACCCCCCTTACTGTGGAGATATTATAGGGCACAGCACTCCCTAATTGAATGCCCTCTACTGGGCCCTGCTGAGGTGTCTGCGTCACACTACTGGGTAGGGTGACCCCCTCCCCCTGACTGCACTGCTGGGCCTACAGCCCTATTGTAATCACACTGAGGGTGACCCCCTCCCCTGCTGGCCTATAAATGCATGGTATGCTTGCGCTTGTTGGGTGACCCCCTCTTGCATACTGGGTGACCACCAGCTGGCCCCCTCACGTACAACACTTACAGTGTTTTGCCTCTATTGCAGTGATACAGTCATGACTGACAAAACAGACTTCCGTACCCCTGAAGGCCTTCAGGCCTGGCTTAGTGCTGCCATAGCAGACTCATTACCCAAAGCCCTGGCGGCCTTCCATGGTGGTGCTCTAACAGCCCCTCTGGACCCCACACCCAGCACCTCAGGTGCTAGGGGATCCGACTCGGGCGATTCACTCTGCTCTGAGAAATGGGCTCTGCATGCAAGAGGCCTTCGAAGGGCCATGACATTCCCAACGACAAAGGAAAAATGCTGGCCAAATTGGCCAGGATGACCTCTGGCTAAGGCTGCCACTTGGTGGAGGAGGGTTATGATATACTAGACCATTACAGATCTGACAGAGGTCATTCCTGCTACGTGAAGGAGACCATGTTGGGCTCCCCTCTGACTGCTCACCAAATGGCCTCACCGCCCACTGCTGCTGACCCCAGGGTGATCCTGGATCCTTCCAGACATCCCTTCTTTGTCCAACAACTAATCAAGCACCCTCGTTTCCCAGAACGGGCTCCTCTGGAACACATTGCAGAATTCCTGCGCTACTGGCTCTGCCGCCCCTTGGACAAGGAAGTCAGGGCAAAACTTCTGTCGGACAAAGTGGCTCTCACACCTGACTTCGACCCGGTGTTTGCCACCTTTATGACCAAGACCGGTAAGGATCCCTGCAAGGGCCTGGAACAGGGATTACACTCGGCCCAAGACAAACTACTGGAAGTCAGCGGCCTGTTGACTCGGATGTTCCTCTTGGTGGATGACGCGCTACAAAGTTGGATGCTGAGCTTCTTCAGGAATAGGCCCAACGGGCCATCTGTTTACTGGGCAACCCCAACGTGGCCCTATGCTCCGAACGCTGCAAGGCGGCCCTTTATAAATTGGACGGCAAGCTGGCGGATTTGGCGTCCAAGGAACTGGGGCCGGATGCCAATAGCCTACTCTTTGGGGACGTCTTCACGAAGGAGCTGAACTGGCACCTGGCTGTTTATACGTCCCTCAATAAGGCATAGATGTCCCTCAAGAGGGTTTTCTGATTGGAGGATAGGTTTTATTTGGTCACCAAAGGGGTCGTGCCACAAGCAGAGCCGCAACAGACCCTTCATGGGCAACAGACCCTGCCTCTCGGAATCCTTCTCCTCTTCCTCCTCCCGGTACCAATACCGCCCACTGTTTTCCAGAGGAGCCTCCAGAGGATGCAGTGCATCCTCCACGCGAGTGAGATACACCTCAGGTAAGAGTCCATCCTTATTTACCAAACTTACCCATTGCAGACTGTCTAATTTTTTACCTCAGTTGGAGGCCATGACAGGGGACCTGTGGATTCTGCAGACCGTGTCTGGGTTCAGGATCGATTTCGGTGAACCTCCAAGACAGGCTGCCGCTGTGCGGCCGATACGCATGGACAAAATGGCCTCCGATCTGGTCAATGCAGAAATTCTGGATCTGCTGGACAAAGGCGTAGTAGAGAGGGCGACAGGCCCTCCTCGTTTCTTGAACAATATTTTCCTTGTAAGGAAGAAGACGGGTGACTTTCGTCCCATTATCAATCTACATGCCCTCAACGCATATGACCTCTAACGGCATTTCAAGATGGAGGGCATCCATCTGCTCAGGGACCTGCTCCGCAAGGGTGATTGGTTCGCCTGACTGGATGTGAAGGATGCCTACCTCATGGTCCCCATCAACCTTCAGTTCTCCTGGCTGGGACATGTCCGGCAATTCATGTGCCTTCCATTCGGCCTCAGTTTGGACCCTTGGTGCTTTACCAAGCTGCTCAAGCCAGTCATGGCGGCCCTGAGAGTAAGGGGCATCAGGTCGATCGACTATCTAGACGATATTCTGTTCATGGCTCAGGATCCCGCTGTCGTGTGTTGCCAGACATCGTTCACGATCCGTGTGCTGAACATCTCTCAGTCCTTCCAATTTCTACGTTTTGTGGTGGATTTGGTTCAGTCGGTGCTCTGCCTTCCGATGTCCAAAGTGACTGCCATCAGAAAGGATATCAGACGCCTACTCCACAACCCGAGGATCACACTATGTGATCTGGCCAGGACAATCGGTCTGCTGTCATCGTCCATTCAAGCCATCTTTCCAGGACCCCTACACTACCGGCACAACGCCTGAAGGCTCGCAATCTCAGGGCACCAGCGACAAAGCCCATCTGGAGCTCCATTGGTGGATTTTCGGATCTCAACCAGACTTTGTCCTGGAATCAGACGCCAGCTGTATGGCGTCTGATTCCACATCAATTGTCTGGAACGAATTGCAGGATCATTCGCCATTCGCAGCTTCACCAAGGGGAAAATCACTGCTCGCTGCTACTCTGCATGGACAACGTCTCGGCTGTCCGCTATAAAAAAACGGTTGGGTTCCATTCCAAACTGCTGTCAGATCTCACAAAGGATGTCTATCAATACTGTCTGGGCAAGAATTTGTCTCTGGTGGTGGAATATCTCCCGGGACAGGACAATCAAGTAGCGATTGGTTCTTCCGACATTGGAGAGACGACAGCGATTAGCAACTTCACCCTTCACTGTTTTGACTACTGGACTCGCTTTGAGGCCCCTTTCACTTGGATCTGTTCGCTTGCAGGGCGAACCGCCGGACGAAGAGTTGGCTTTCGGATACCCTCAGCGAGGCGATGGACACATTTCTCCAGGACTGGCCTCTCTCGGGGGCGTATCCGTTTCCACCTTTCTCCATTATACTTCAGACATTGCATTTCATTGGATTTGTTTTGGTTTATTGTTCTCCTGCTCGACCTCATCAAAGAAAGAGGAAGTGGGAGGGTCTGACTGAGGGATTTTATATTTCTGATTGGTTGTTTGAAAAAGTTATATTAACGGTTTCTTTGCTGCTGGAGGTTTTCAGTAAAGAAGGTAAATCAAATATTCACCTCCTGTCTTTATTAAAATTTAGATTATTCCCTCACCGAGGCTAGAATAAGCCCTATTTAAGAATATGCTATTAAGAAAAAAGAAACATTTCATTCATGTTTTAATTCATCAAAAATGTCTTAACTAATTCTGAGAGAAATGTCAAATGCATGTAAGTGATTAATATGTCAGAATATACACAACATATTGTATTAATCTATTTATTGTAAATTACATTACGGATCCATAAAAGTGATTTTCTAATTTTTTCAAGAAAATTGTTAAATTAACTATAATAGAAATTGACTAAATATACACTGAACAAAATTATAAAATGCAACACTTTTGTTTTTGCCCCCATTTTTACGAGCTAAACTCAAAGATCGAAGACTTTTTCTATGTACACAAAAGGCCTATTTCTCTCAATTATTGGTTACAAATCTGTCTAAATCTGTGTTAGTGAGCACTTTGCCGAGATAATCCATCCATCTCACTGGTGTGACATATCAAGATGCTGATTAGACAGCATGATTATTGCACAGGTGTGCCTTAGGCTGGCCACAATAAAAGGACACTCTATTGTGCAACACATCTCTTTGCATTAAAGCTCAATAGAGCAATGAGGAAAGACGATATGATGGGTTTTTAGCAGTATTTATTCTAACTGCAACAGAAGTGTTTCATCTGTGGATAGACCGGGCTTGTTAGCCTTAATAATTACTCATGATCATGTCACATTTTTTATTGCATTACGGTGTTTCAAGATGAAAATCTATCTGTGAGGATATAAGATGGATCCAATTGTAAAAGGCAGTCAATAGCCAGCAGGTCAACTCACTCTACCAAACAATACTTCACTAGGAGATTTATCTAGACAGGCTTCATTAGTAACAGAGGTATAGTTCATACATATCTCTCACAATATGGAGAACCTGCATTTGTACTAGAGCAGTGGTCCCCAACCAAGTCCTGTCTAAGGTGTTTTTAGAAAAAAAAAAACACTTTAGACACAACAGCTTAATCCCTAAACCCTGAACCAGTAGGGGGTAATTGAGGACTGGGCTGGGAACCCCTGTACTAGAGTATCAAACAAGGAAAAGGACATCCCCAGGTAGACAGTGTTCCATATGTCAGGTAGCCAAGCTCTTGCGCATGCTTGATATTCATATACAACATTCATGGAATTTTGCCACCTTCTATTTAATCTTTGTTTGCGGGATGAGGCTGGCACACTCTTTACGTTTACTGCTTGTGTGCTGAGGACCTATCCTCAGCATTTTTGCCATATGCAACCATACGGAGGTAGCACAGAATTGTCTGCTGTGTATTGTCTTGACAATCTGGCCATACATTTAGCCATCAATGACAATCACATGGTACAGCTTGACATCAGGAACGCATTGATATGGGTTCAAAACAAGTCCTTATTTCCCCCTTATACGACAGAATTCTATGGATTGGGAAATTGCCATAATTCATATCAGGGATTGCATAAGCCTCTTTAATTACATGGGGACTGTGAACAGCTGAGTAGGAGACATTTCAAGCCTATCTAATTTAGCTTATATTTGCAAATTGGTTGTCAGTTCATGATAACTCATTGTTCAGCGAATAAGCCTCTTAGATTAGTTATGAAAGTCAATCATCTTAAATACTTAAAATGAGTAAAGGGATTTGGAAATGTAATTGCAGCAGATGCGTGTAGTTAAAATAAGCGTTTGCAGGGTACACATGAACCAGTAGATTCACAAATTGTGAATTTTTTACATTTTATTATATGAAGTGCATGGAATTCTTTATGTATGAATTTTTCTTGGTAAGTGATATAGTATTTAACCTGTTAAGGACCACATTTATAACCTCTTAAGGGCTATAATCTGATCCCTAAATCCTGACTGGGTACCACCGCCAACCACGCTCCTTAGCTATCACAGGGACACCATCAGCACTACAGCCCCTAGCCGCCGCAGCTTGGCTTGGGTCTCGCCATCGTTCTCCCACCCTGGAACAGGGTCCTGGATCCAGCTTCTAATGATTAAAGTTCTCCAGCAGAGAGTATAGCTGTTTAGCTGGTACATCCAAACACTAGTCGAGACTGAGTAAAGGGTAAAAAGGAACTGGTTTATTATGGCCAAGTTCCCTGTCTTTATACAGTGCCCCCAGCATGGGGTCTCCATTCAATGCAAGACAAGCCCCTCCCATGAATATCTGTGCCTGGGAGATAATTGCGTTAAAGTTAATTATCTCCCAGGAATAGAAAGGCAAAAAAAAACATAAACACCCCACCCCAAAACATCATTGAAATATATAATAGCCCCAAAAATAATACATCCCCAAATAGCACTGATCTGAGCACTCAAGTTCTCCAAAAAGCGCTCAGATCAATGCAGTGTAGAGGAAACGCCACTGTGTTAAAGTTCTGACTAGCCGCACACGTGATTCTATGCCGAAAGGTCGTTTGGTGCTTTGGCTGAACTATTGGGAGCTCCTGTGTCTGAAATATAGGGTGCTCCAGCTGGCTCTTAGGTAGCATTTGTGCCCCTTAGTCTCAGGCACCTTCCCTCCAAAAAGCACTCTCCTGGCGGGTTGCAAAGTCGTTCAAATCTGCGGACCAAGGTATCTGGGAACTGCACGGTCACCTGATGACGAAAACAGTTCCATAACATTCGCAGCTAAGTCCCTCTGTGGTGACTGGACACCCACAAAGTTCTCATGCCGAATTTAGTTCCATAACAATCGCAGCTAAGTACCGCTGAGGACAATTCGTGGGTTTCTTCATGCGAACAGCCGCCAGGGAGCTAGTTTTCGGTTCCATTCTAATGAAGGGAAAGTGCCAAACTAGGAGCACCCAGGGAATGCTTCTAATGGTGGCTGGGCAGGGTTAACTCCTTGTTAGGCTAGCTAGCAGGCTCCTCCAGAAGCTCGTGGCATAGGAATGTTTGCCACAAACATCTTTAAGTTTTTAGAGAGGCACTCTAAATTCACAACAGCTAAGAAGTGGTTATGGTGCAAAGAGCCATACCCTGTTCTTTTTTCAAGCCATTGGAAGTGGATGGCTTGAAGTCACCTCCACCAAGAGTCTGCTTCCTCCCAGCCCATTAATAATGCAGAATTAACACATTTGATATAACATGTTAGTTATGAAGAAAGCCAATAAAAACAGAACTTGTAAAATGTAGAAAAAAGGCAGCAAAGAGGGGATATGTGACTCTTACACAAGAGAGTCTACGTCAATTTATAATGCAGCATCCGTGTGTCAAAATAACGATGCAGGCTCTATGGCATTGCCTTTTTATTGACAAGACACACAAGAATGATGCAAGCAGCATCAATTTCACGATGCCTAATAAATTCCCATTCAGACATGCTGCCATTGGTGCTGTGGTCTCTTGAGTACCTAATAGCACATTTCTTGCGTGTTGTGATAATTTGTTGTTTTGACCTGACTTGTCTCGACTATCTGCTCTCTGGTACTGTGGGCTGGCTTACCTTCACTGATGACTCTTTTCATGATACGATGGTTCTCCTATTCCTCCATGCTTCACTTGTTCTACAACACATTTCACACTCTCTCATATCACTCTTTGGTTCCACTACAGTCCACTTTTGCAAGTTTATAGACACATGCATCATATCTATTAACCTCTCCTCCTATTGTGTTCCTTTACCTCTTCTTCCTAGATTGCAAGGTTATATGAGCAGGTCCTCATTTATCTTTTCTGCCTTTTAACATTCTTTTTGCCTGTCAATTACTTATTGTTAAATATCACCATCGTGTAATTGTAATGTGCTGCAAACACTTTTGACTCTACATAAATACTAATGGTAATATTATTATTATAGGGCACTGATGACCAACAGTAAAGCCTTGTTATAAAAATCTAGCTCCCATGATATTTTGCCCTTTAGCCATCCTTACTATTGGGCTTGCTAACTTCTTTGGAATTATCAGACTCATGGAACCAACAAGTAGAAATTCCCCTAAAGGCAAAAATCTCAGAAGAAACTTCAGATAATTGACTCTCATTCATCCGTACTGTGTGAGACGGTGTGAGATTTGTAATATTTCTCGCAATTTGGTGAAGATCCACTTGGCTTTCTCCTGCCCTTTTCACATCCCCACCCCCCACAAGCAAATGTAAACCAGTCAAGAAGGTTTTTGCAGAGGCAGTTGAATTTCAAAGGAATACCTAATCTCTCAATAAGAAATAAACATTCACTGCACTTAAAATAATTGACATTCCCTCTTCCACATCATAGCGTGTATGATGCAGAATTATTTCTGTGCACCGTCCTTAATTAGTCTCAGTTTGTAGAGTAGGGCCAGGCAGGTGTCAGCATCTTGTTCCCTTTATGTGTTAAGATGAAAGGCTGCTCTGAACATTCTTTTTCACACATTCCTTTTGACGTTGGAATCAACAACTTCATCATCTAATCTAACATAGCACAGAGGAAGAACCATTTAATTGAATTTGGTTTTGAGTTCTCTCTTTTAGATCTAGGCTCTGAATAAACAGTTTGGTTTGGTTAAAAAAAAAAAAAAAAAAATCACTTTAACTGTAAGACTGTAATTTGAAGCTGGCAGTGTTTTGCTGTTCCCCCAAGGATTCTGAATGTGTTTTTTCCCCTTTGAATTACTCCTGAAAATCATATACTACAATGATTTAACAGCTACAATTTCCCCAGTGAATGTTAGGCCAGATTTACACTTTCAAAATCAAGAAAGAAGTTACCTGCGCACTATTCCAAGTCCCTATGTACATATAAGTAATACAGTGAGGGAAAAATGTATTTGATCCCCTGCTGATTTTGAAAGTTTGTCCACTGACAAAGAAATTATCAGTCTATAATTTTAATGGTAGGTTTATTTTAACAGTGAGAGACAGAACACCACCACCAACAAAAGAAATCCAGAAAAACGCATGTCAAAAAAGTTATACATTGATTTTCATGTCAATGAGTAAAATAAGTATTTGATCCCCTATCAATCAGCAAGATTTCTGGCTCCCAGGTGTTTTTATACAGGTAATGAGCTGAGATTAGGAGCACTATCTTAAAGGGAGTGCACCTAATCTCAGTACATTACCTGTATAAAAGATACCTGTCCATACAAACAATCACTCAATCAGATTCCAAACTCTCCACCATGACCAAGACCAAAGAACTGTCCAATGATGTCAGGGATATGATTTTAGACCTACACAAGGCTGGAATGGGCTACAAGACCATCGCTAAGCAGTTTGGTGACAACATTAGATGCAATTATTCGCAAACGGAAGAAACACAAAATAACAGTCAGTCTCCCACGGTCTGGTGCTCCATGCAAGATCTTGCCTCGTTTCAATAATCATGAGGACAGTGAGGTGTCAGCCCAGAACTACAAGGGAGCATCTAGTCAGTTAGGACCATAGTCACCAAGAAAACAAATTGTAACACACTACGTTGTGAAGGACTGAAATCCTGCAGTGCCTGTAAGGTCCCCCTGCTCAAGAAATCACATGTACAGGCCCGTCTGAAGTTTGCCAATGAACATCTGAATGATTCAGAGGAGAACTGGGTGAAAGTTTTGTGGTCAGATGAGACCAAAATTGAGCTCTTTGGCATTGACTCAACTCGTGGTGTTTGGAGGAGGAGGAATGCTGCCTATGACCCCCGAGAACACCATCCCCACTGTCAAACATGGAGGTGGAAACATAATGCTTTTGGGGTGTTTTTATGCTAAGGGGACAGGACAAGAGCACCACATCAAATTGAGGATGGATGGGGCCATGTACTGTCAAATTTTGGGTGAGAACCTCCTTCCCTCAGCCTGGGCATTGCAAATGGGTCATGGATAGGTATTCCAGCATGACAAGGACCCAAAACACACAGCCAAGGCAACAAAGGAGTGGCTCAAGAAGAAGCACCGTAAGGTCCTGGAGTGGCGTAGCCAGTGTCCAGAACTTAATCCCATAGAAAATCTGTGGAGGGAGCTGAAGGTTCGAGTTGCCAAAAGTCAGTTTCGAAACCTTAATGACTTGGAGAGGATCTGCAACGAGGAGTGGGACAAAATCTCTCCTGAGATGTGTGCAAACCTGGTGGCCAACTACAAGAAACATCTGACTTCTGTGATTGCCAACAAGGGTTTTGCCACCAAGTACTAAGTCAAAGGGGTCAAATACTTATTTCACTCATTGACATGCAAATCAATTTAAAACTTTTTGGACATGCGTTTTTCTTGATTTTTTTTTTTGGTTATTCTGTTTCACTGTTAAAATACCCCTACCATTAAAATTATAGACTGATCATTTCTTTGTCAGTGGGCAAACGTTCAAAATCAGCAGTGGATCAATTACTTTTCCCTCTCACTGTACATATAGACCTGATAAGTATCAGGTCTCCCAACTTTCCTTCAGGACCCTGTGTGAAACTTCCCAGATACTGTACTGTAGCTCCCAAGTGTCCCTGAACTGATGTGTCAATTCTTATCTGGGCTCTCATGATATAAGATACTTTCATGATGTCCCATGTATACAGTTGTAATCAAAATTATTCAACCATTATTAGAAATCAGGTTTATTGTCAAAATGTACAGACTTTCAGCTGTTTGCAATAAACAAATCAAACAAAAGCAAATGAAATAGCTCAACACAGCAAATGATTCAAGCGCTTTCCCCAAATTCAAGTGAAAATTAAACTTAAAATGAATTCTCAAGTCTCAAAACGATTCAACCTCCTGAACAGAAATCCTCACAACTGTGCAAACATGCAAAACAGGTGTTTTGTCAAGCACACCTGTTGCCACTAATCAAAGGCTACATTAGTTGCACCAGGTGTGCTTTATCTGGAACACTTGAAATAGCTGAACTGTCCAGGGGTTTGTTGAGTTTCATGTTTGACTGCATGTTAGAAATATGGCTAAGTCAAAATTTAAGAAAAAAAGTATATTGCCTTTCACAAACAAGGGACAGGATACAAAAATACAGCGAAGGTACAGAATGTTCCTAGAGACACGATTGGAAGCATAGTTCACAATTTTAAATTGAAAGGAAAAGTGGTTAAAGTACCTGGATGGGGAAGATAAAGGAAATATCAATGGCTGCAACTATATTTCTGAAAAGATAGGTTGAGAAAAACCCTCAAGTGACTTCAAAATACCTGCAGCAAGACTTGGTGACAACAGGCACTGAGGTTTCAGTGAGCACAGTAAGGCGCATACTAAACACAGGAAGTTTCCATGCAAGAACTCCAAGATGTACACCACTACTGACCTAAAAGCAGAGCTATTGCAATTGCTTTTGTTTGATTTGTTCATTGCAAACAGCTGAAAGTCTGTAAATTATGACAAGAAACCTGTTTTTGAGACAACTGTACATCAAAGGTGTAGTGAGAAGTTGTCATAGTACTTCCACAACACCATGTGCATATGTAGGTCCACAATGAGCATGTTAAACCAATACACACAATGGTGACATACCTCCTTTGCTGGCTACTCTTTCTTATTCCAGTATTGGTATTTGAGCACATGGCTGGCAAACGCCTCTTTTTTTTCTAATTTATCACCATGCCCCCTCCTCAAAGGGAGATAATCTATGATTTAGTTTATATACTAATGTCCATTATTTCCCATTACAATTAATCATTGGACAAATGGACACTAGATCATGTGGACTGAATTTCTGCTGTATTTTACTGTGCAACTAAAATATTCTTCCTGCATTTGAAACGGAGGAAGTCATATTTGCTAGTTTGAAACACGGCAGTTATCTGCTCCTGTGAGCATTTCTGTTATTAATTTACTTAACAAATCTCAATACCAAGGCTGGAAATGACCCTAGGTAAGCACCAAAAAGATTAACATAAATCAAATTGTTGTGAAATTCCTTTAGCTGATGCAACACCTTTGGCATACAGCATCATCATCATCATCATCATCATCATCATCAATACCCAGATCTTTGTTGCGTAGTTATAAATAATAAAAAAATAAAAACCAAAAAAAAACCCTCTAAAACTCAATAATAGCTGAATTTTAGTTTGGTTACATAGGTCCGGAGGCTTGGTGACTGTAAAAAAACAAAAAAATCAACTTGATTTTCTCTGACTCCTGAATAATGAAACAGTCCGTAGATACTTTACTGTTCACGTGCCCATATTTCTGCCATTTCTTAAGCAGTTTTCCTTTCTATACATTACACTTCAAAGCCACATTATGCTTTAGTGGGTATCCCAACAGTCCCAGATACTGGTGTTTTTTTTTTACTTATTGTTCACAGGGACCTTTCACAACTTGGAACACATGTTTTCAATGTTTAAATAGTTTCTGGAAATCAATTTATTAGAGCATCATACTTGGTGTCCTTCGAGATCACAGTTTGCACAGGGAAGGAATACATAATCAAAATTTCAACTTAAACGTGCTAGAAGATTAATACTTAGCTTTTATTCTATTCCAAATTAAAATTCATACACAGAAAGAACACACTGGTGAATTTGAGCCAGCGGGCTGCATTCCAAACAGCTTAACGTGTTTCACGGTTTATGAAGGGTTTACTCAGAAGCAGACAATCTTTGTTCTCTGAATACTTGGTGAACAAATAACAGATAATTTTGGAAGTAAACCCTGTAGTTTTTCATTTGCTGTATGAAGACCTTGACTGAATTATCCATTGTCCCAACTTTTTAGACGTAATCAGGAGTCTAATAAGAATCTAATAAGTCTAATAGGTCTAATTAGTCTATTAAGAGAACTTTTTCCTTAGTATTAAGGAAGAACCCATGGCAAGAGATATGCAAATGATTGCTGCAAAAAACTTGCAGACAAAATGTGATTGGATGACTCAAGAGAAGATGCTGCAGCACCTTGCAGCAAGCTCTGGGGCCGGACGGTATTCACCCATAAGTACTAAGTGTGAAAATAAGTGAACCTCTGTTTTTAATCTTTCAGGAATTGTACCAGAGGATTGGAGGAAGGCAGATATGGTTCCTAAATTCAAACAGTAAACTAAAGTTAGAGTAGAGCCTAAATTGTTGAGAAGGACACTCCAGTGGTAGTGAGGAGAAAATGGGGGGGGGGGGGTAACCCCTAATGATTTGTCAGGAGTGGAACGAAAGAATGATAAAACAAAGAAAAATAAAAAATGTGAAAACAAAAAATAGACACTACCAGCAGGTGTCGCCAGAGAGAGGTAAGTAATATCTAAATAGAGTCTTGGATTTGTATTAAAACATAACTTTTAATATGGTAATATATAATAAAATAAGGGAAAGAAAAAATAAAGCAATAATTGTTAAATTAGGGTAAGCAGTCCTTATACTGTCTGTAGGTAATGCTGTGCCAGTGAAGCAACAGCTCTAGTGATACTAGAAAAGTGGGCAGTTGTCCAAATCACTTATTAATTTAAAGCCCATCAAAGTGTTCTAGATCTTGTTGCGAGTAAAACATCATGAAGTTTATTACTTGTATCTTGTCATGTAACGTCTGGGCTACCCAGAAACAAATGTGCTAAGATACTTGACTGTTACTTTGGACAAATCCTCGTAACTTTATGTATAGTCGTTACAAAATTACAGCCTAAGAATAGGTTAATGCATGGGAGCCGAGCTTTTAGTCTAACTGGGTTGATAAACATGAAAGTGCAGGCAGATAGCAATAAACGTTAAGCATAAAAATCATATACATAGGGATATGCCAGCTATGTGTTCTGAGCTCCTTTTTGGTCAGGAGCTGGATATTACATCCACTGCTAGCATAACATAAGAGTTGAGGTAGTGATTAGCAAAATAGAAGATGGGGTAAAGATCCTATCTAAGTAGATGAATATAATGTGCCTTTGAGGGCACCCCTTAAAGGACCAGTCTAGGCACCCAGACCACTTCAGCTTAATGAAGTGGTCTGGGTGCCAGGTCCAGCTAGGGTTAACCCTTTTTTTTTATAAACATAGCAGTTTCAGAGAAACTGCTATGTTTATAAATGGGTTAAGCCTTCCCCCAAATCCTCTAGTGGCTGTCTCATTGACAGCCGCTAGAGGCGCTTGCGTGATTCTCACTGTGAAAATCACAGTGAGAGCACGCAAGCGTCCATAGGAAAGCATTGATAATGCTTTCCTATGAGACCGGCTGAATGCGCGCGCAGCTCTTGCCGCACGTGCACATTCAGCCGACAGAGTGGGATGGAGGAGGATCGGAGGCAGAGATCTCCCCGCCCAGCGCTGGAAAAAGGTAAGTTTTACCCCTTTTCCCCTTTCCAGAGCCTGGCGGGAGGGGGACCCTGAGGGTGGGGGCACCCTCAGGGCACTATAGTGCCAGGAAAACGAGTATGTTTTCCTGGCACTATAGTGGTCCTTTAAGCAAAAGACTTGCCTAATCTAATGATAACCCTCCACTGTAGAATATGCGTACGAACTGCAAATCCCAATGTTCAGGACGTCTAAGGTAAGTACACTGTCAGTGTTAGATTGCGGCAATTGCAGACTAGGTGCATGCGTGGGATAGGCATAAGGCTCTCCTAGATATAAGAGATTAATGAAAGTATTTTGAAAATTGGACAGGCTAGATGGGCTAATTGGCTCTTATCTGCCATCATATTTTATATGTCTGCTATAAACCTGTTAGTACATAGAACTTATTTTGTGCTCTTGTAAATTAATCCAATGGTTTGAAGAGTTGTTAAAAAAAAAAAAAATCAGTTAGCTTGGTTACAAAAAATTCTCCCACAAAAGTTGTAGTGGTGTACAATGTCATCAGCAGTATATACATTCTATTTAATTCCCCTTTATATATTTACAAGTTCCATTTTGTTCAGCATAAATCTGAGGTTAGCATGTTTAGTTAAAAAAATGTTTTGATGGGGTATGGTTCCATCAAAGAAACATTTTTGTGTGTTATTTGTGATTTACACAAATACAGAGGCTAGGACATGCCATATGGATTGACAGTCATCTGCTTCCTGGGTGTGATCCAGATCCCTCTTCCCAGTAGGATAAGAAACGTAATGAGAGCTCCATAAGAATAGATCCATTAAATTTGCCCCATTTAGTACGGGAAGTTCCGGGCATGCTTTGTTTCAAGGACATGTGAATTTGTGAAATAGGATGGTGTATGTAGGAGTTTCGCACTTGTGACAATACCAGTGTTATCAGATGCAAAAGCTATCCCCACAATTAAGGAAAGGAAGAAAAAGAAATATAAAGGAGAAGGGATTCAGGCTAGGATTTCCAGACTATTAATAAATGCCTCCCCATTATGTTTAAATGCAGAGACCAATTGAGCCACAGATTGCCTCTGGTTATAATGACATTTTTAGTGATCAGTATACAGTTCTGCTTAGTTGAGATAATGAATGTATACAGCCACAATTAGGAACATTTTAATACAAACATGTGGCTTACATTCACACCTGCTCATGTTTTCCGATTCTTCAATGAGGAGAACCATTGAAAAGGTAAGGGTCATCCAATTTAAGAAATCTACCTTCGATACAACTTCAATGCCCTGCTGCCATTGTCACATCTCTTTAATGTTACTTTTGTCACAAGTTTTATTTAAAAAAAAAATCTCTTGTCCTTATGATCATGTGCTGCTTTTTTTTTTTTTTTTTTTTTAGAAACCAAACAGGTTTTAGTGCATTTGCAATTATTTTCTCCTTCATTATTTTGAACTTAATCTTTAATGGGGAGGGGTCAGACTTCTGGGTTTCTTGTAGACTCCTATCTCTGGGTGACCTGCTTGACATTTCTGAAAAACACTGGTGGGCTCTGATGTTTTTCCACTAAGGTGTCAACTTCCCACCTGCTGGCCCGTATCTTCCTTCAATTCTTCTTTCATCCTGCTTGAACATTGAAGTATTCCAAGGCCTTCTGTGCGGCAGCAAAATACATCTGTGGTCTTAACGCTTTATTTTCCAGGTTGAATAGCATCACACAAGATTTAAATCTATTACAAGCTGAACTTGCAGCGTGTGTTCTTTTCCATATATATTTCCTTATTTTGTCTGCTTATAGTGCTTAGCTTGTAAATATAAATCCACTGTGTATATTTTATTAGAGATATTCCCTACATCTCAAGGGCTGTGATACACAATGAAAGCATTATGTGTGCAACTTTGCAGTGCTTATTAGTTGACTAACCAACATAACATGCCTTTTGGAGACTGATATATTGTGTGTAAAAATATTAAAGTCAGATACCAGTTTTAAGGGTTATTTATTGAAGTCTCTGCTCTTACAAAAAAAAAAACAATCCACTACTTATTTCATTTCTTGCTTCCAACATTTTCCTTAATACAGTACAGGGCTTCATAGGTTTTCAAAATCTTCAATAAATGGATTTTTTTTTGTTTTTGTTTTTTTCTCAACTTATGGCACACATGTCATCCATGACACACAAGGGGCTTTGGCATGGCATGTGAGGTTACCTGACCCAAATTGGCTGGCTGTGCTCCTCAGCGTATGCAACGGATTACATGACCAGCATGTACATTGGGTGCAGATCACTTGCATCTCTTCCCTACTGTCTGGTGCCCTAGAATGTTGCCATAGGTTACCATATAAACACTAACTCAACTGGTTTGATTTTGTCAAATATTTACACTTTTATGTCTGTTTTTTTTTTGCAAATCTTGGCACAATTTATTACATTGATCTAATTTTGTATCTGTTGTTTTCTTTTAACTTGAAGTTTATTGGAGTTTGAGATTATACAGTAAAAGCCAATACATCCAAGTGATCAGATATGGGATGTTACAATGTATATTCAAAAAGACATGCCACACAGAGGATTGACCAGAAGTGAAAAGAGAGAAACAGCAGGATAATGAAGTTGCATATCATCAACACAGACATATCTACTATGTGCATGGAGATACAGTTCAGAGTTGTTGGGCTCTCAAGAGAGGTTGACCATCCGATATCAGGGATCACAAATCTGTAAAACCCATAATTCTTTTTAGCAGAAGTGGGCACAGTTAATGATTGGCCAACCTGAATGCATGCCAAACTGCCTGTCAATCATGCAGGCCGGTCCACTGTGGGCAGGACATGCAGCGAGGACTTTTCAAGCAGAGTCCTGGTGCCTTGATCATAGTGTGAGCATGTCTATTGATAGCGCTCATGCTATGATTCCTGGGGACAGTTCCCTGATGTTTCCAAATGCGGGTCAGGACCCACAAATCTTACCTATCCTGATGAATTCCGAATGGTTGGGTGGCATGTACACAGAAGATCACAGTTATTTATTTATTTATCAAATATTTTACCAGGATGGATATATTGCGATTTCTCTTGTTTTCAAGTATATCCTGGGTCCACAAAACATTGCATTGTTACAATAGGATACAATATTACAAACTGTAACTCACCCCTTCCTATAAAGAGCTGGAGTTGACACATGCATGCTTCCCATGCTTTTCCTGACATCTAGGCTGCATGGTTGGGGATGAGGGTGAAGCTTAGGTGCTGTCTTTGGCTCTTGTAGAATGCACTTGGCTTGCTGCTGTGGGCAGAAGCTTCAAGGGGCTTAACCCTGCAAAATTGTATGGCCACAGAGTGGTAGGGCAGAGGGAGGAGGAAATGTGGACAGCAGCTGCCTAAGCCATTCTGATTTGAGAAAACACAGATATTGTGATGGATAGTATACGATACATTACAGTACTAGAAAATAAAATATATAACTGAAACATATAGGGGGAAAGAGGATCTCGGCCAGTCCAAAGCTTTCCAATATGGAGTAAATGTGAGGCTATTGCGCATATGCGTCACTGGCCAAAGTTACTGGCCAAAGTTAGCGTTAATATTTGTTTGTGTGTGAAAAATGCAAAACGCCAATTTTGGCCATTGTTTGTGACTAAGTGGCTACTAAAAAAGACTGGACATACCCCATTTGCAATACCTTGGGTTGTCTACTGTTGCAAATGGTATGCCATCATAGGGGTAATTTTCATTCTTGGGCTACCATAGGATCTCAAAGGCAACGTAACCAATCTGGCGAATTTTAATTTGAAATAAATGAAACACAAGCCTTATATTTGACGCTGTAACTTTTGAAAACACCATAAAACCTGTACATGAGGGGTACTGTTGTACTCGGGAGACTTCGCTGAACACAAATATTTGTAAAAAGTATACAGTAAAAGTATCACAGCAATAATATCGTCCGTGTAAGTGCTGTTTGTGTGTGAAAAATGCAAAAAACTTCACTTTTACTGGCGATATCATCGTTGTAATACATTTTACTGTTTTGAAACACTAATACAGTACCCCCCATGTACAGGTTTTATGGTGTCTTGGAAAGTTATAGGGTTAAATATAGTGCTTGCAAATTAAATTCCCTATACTTTCGGCATGGGTTGTCAGGCAGGTCCCGCTAATTGTAATTAATTAAAATACCTAATTATGTAAAAATATTACATAACTATATATGTAGAATTAATATATGAATATATATACGTATGTGTATATATATATAATTTTTTAAAATATTTGTATTTAAATATATAGGTATATATGTAGTGATATATACATATATATTTATGTATATAGATATATATATATTATTTTGTTCTACTTGTATTTTGATATATATATATATTAATATTATAATACAGTTAGAACGAAATAACACACATCTATATATTTTTGTATTATTTGTTATTTTTATTTTTTAACGTATTTACATTTTTTTTATATTATATATAAATATATTTATATATAACAATAATTATATATATATTTAATCAGTATCAGTCTACGTGTAATTTGATATTAATATATACATATATATATATATATAATTATATATATATTAATAGTAAAATACACCTAGACAGTGTGTGTGTGTGTGTGTGTATATGTGTATATATATACTTAGATCATATATATAATATATATGATCTAAGTATATTATTATTTTTTTTACACTAATTTTAACTTTATTTTATTTTATTTCCAGCCAGCAGGGGGACTAACTGCCATTACAGGCAGTCCCCCTGCTGGCAATGCCTCAGCCAGCTAACCCGGCCATGTGATTGTGAGGTCCTCGCAAGGACCTCACTCTCACATGGCCGCGGGGGACTCCCTGGGATCCCAGGTGAGTCCCCCGACCGCGATCGCCGGTGACCGGGTAAGTAAAAAAACAATTTGAGGGCGAACTATTACACCCTGCGGCGCCGCTTAGAATAGGGCGTAATAGTACGCCCTCCGGTTTTAAGGGGTTAATATATTGGATCTAAGATCTGTCTGATCTGAGTAATTTTGCCCAGTTCCACCAAAACAAAACTGGGTAAGTACCTTTTACAAACTGTGGTTTTTCTACTTCAGTTTTCTGAATGAAAGAGATGAGAGAAACATGCTGCTTTTTGCTTTTGCATTAGTGTTCTCCTCCCACACACGTGTTTCAGGATTACTAATCAACCACTTTAGTTGGACTGCGGGTGTTACAGAACCTGTCTGAGTGTCCCTCCCACTGGAGAGAACCTGTCCAGATGTCCAAAATGGTGGCTGGTAATGTTCAATAACAGTTAATAGTGCTTTATGTGTGCACAGTATGCATATAAGAGCATAGTTGCCGTCTGTCCCTGGCAATTCACTCTCCCGGGACAGTTCTGGCAACTTGCTGGCCATGTGCTTTTATTATTTTTCCTCGGACTGTAGCAGCCTGTTACAGTCCAAGGGAATTCAGGAGAGAGGTGCTGGGGGCTGCATTGAGGCTGCTGGGGGCCGGAGGGAGCACTGACAGTCTCCTTTCCGATTTCCCAGCAGCTTCCCCTGCACACAGGCTCCTGCTCTGCCTTGCGGATACAGGCTCCGCCCCCCACAACGGAAGCTCCACCCAGGTCATCAAGCCCCACCTCCCATGTACTAGCTCCACCCCCTCCAAGCAGCAGACCTTCAGGTAATGCATTGACACAGGCTGCAATCAAAGGTTCCGCCTGGCACTGCTAAGCAATGCCACTTACTGGAGCTGCTTTATAACCTCTTTATATACTATATATCCACTAACCAAACAAGGCTGAAAGGCTCACACCACTGACAGATACACCCAGAATGACAGGCAGCTAGACAGAGATCCGACTGTTCATTGAAATAGATACCTATCAAATGGGCAGATATTGTCAGATATTATTACAAAAGCGGTTACAATAATCAGAATGTATATAAACTGCCTTACAAGAGTTTCTGTAGCAGCTTATTGTACAGTGTGTATACACAGATCTGTAATTCATTCTCCAACATTGTATCAGGACTAATAGTAAAAGTGAAAAAGAGATAGTATACACACTAACCATGAATAAACGTAGGCTAGATTGAAAGGATCCCAGGTGTACCTCACTAATACCAAGTAATACAATGTGAAACAAAAAGTGGAAAACACCTTCAATTAGCGTACAATATTAAATACAACCTGGACACAGTGACCAAAGTAGTAATATTCTGTATAAGAATATTAAGAAATCTAGGATAATAAAAAAATACAAATCATAGCATAATACTGTTTAGGATAAATAGTGAGAGAATGGAGTTAGTATTGAACTCACAAACAAAAGTGAAAATCAGGCTTCTCACCCCCCTGGGTTGCAGAGGGGGTGACAAACTCCAAGAACTAATTCGTAAAGAAGCTTTCTGGATCTATACACTGAAAACCTTACAACATGGGCTTAATGCAGAAATAGATCTACAGGGTCTTATTTAAATTAACCTTCTAGGTATATCTGATCTCTTTTTAGGATCCTATATACATTCATTCTTCTATTTTTCTAATTTATCTATATATACATATGCATTATCATTATACTGTATTTGTATATCACTGAATTCTTGGGCAATGGATTTTTATTTTTATTTAGTTCCTTTTTGTTTTTTGTTTTATTCTAGACTATACCGTTATTCTATATAGCTACCTTTATGGTCATTTTTTATTATATTATATACCATATGGGCTTAATACAGTAATAGATCCACTGGGTCTTATTTAAATTTACCTTTTTGGTATATTCGATCTTTTTTAGGATCCTATATACATTTATTCTCCTAGTTCTCTCATTCATCTATACATATATATCATTATTATACTATGTTTGTATATTGCTATATTCTTGGGCTATGGATTTATTTCGTTTTTGCTTTTTGCTTTATATTAGATTATATTGTTATTCCATACAGTTACCTTTATGGTTATTTATTACATCCATTTCTTACATATTAATAGTTCATGTATATTATTCTTGTAATCTAACTGTATATTTGTTTATAGGTTGATCTTTCACCTATGAGTATTATTTAATATCTCTATTTAGTTTTATTTCAGTTATTTTTTTCTTTTAAGCTGTACTATATATTATATATATTAATTGTTTCGCTTTTTTCTGCCCGTGTGGGGACAGATTGCTCTTTGCATGTATTTTTCTCCTGTACATAGAACTTTTTTTACGTGCGTCATAGCACGTCTGATTCCCAAGTGTTTTGAACTCCACGCTCTTCGGACGCATGCGCAGAAGACCGGATGTTCGTCATAGGAAGTGTGTTACTGCGTTCCAGGCTGGAACGCACGCCGCCGGTGAACGGAATAAAGAAGAATTACCACGGGTATAAGAAGCTCTCTTATGCACGCATCTACATATATCCCTTAAGAAGTCCTTGTCATTTTATTCGGACGAAACGCGTTGGATAACAGACTCTTTGTTGTTCCTGTATCATTTTATGTATTTTATTATTCCTTGCTTGTCACATCTATTCAAGTTGGAATCCGTTTTTTTCCTCATCAAGCTGAGTTCCACTTGAAGTGGAGATATGCCTACTACACCTCTTTGTCTGTAAGTGCAACCAATAAATATGTTTTGTCACTTTTTTACGTATTTCACTATGTATGGCTCTTTTTATCCATTTTTTGAGGTTATTTATACATTTGAATCTACTATCAAGTTTCCTATCATCATACATACCCCAGGGGGGTGAGAAGCCTGATTTTCACTTTTGTTTGTGAGTTCAATACTAACTCCATTCTCTCACTATTTATCCTAAACAGTATTATGCTATGATTTGTATTTTTTTTATTATCCTAAATTTCGTAATATTCTTATCCAGAATATTACTACTTTGGTCACTGTGTCCAGGTTGTATTTAATATTGTACGCTAATTGAAGGTGTTTTCCACTTTTTGTTTCACATTGTATCAGGACTGTCTAGTTCACTACATAATCTTGTCAGGTGCAGTTTGTTTTTTTCTTTCTGTGTAAAGTGACACAAAGTACCCTGTGCCCCTGTGGCTAATCACTGCGGATACACCTGAGACAAGTTTGGGTGAAGAGAACAGATTCCATTAGCAATAGTCACAATTGGAGACATTTACCAAGTGCAACGTGTTGTTAAATCCTTTGAGTGTCAGTGTGTTGTTAAGTTTATTTGTAGAGTAAATAAAGTGAATGGCGGGCCATGAAAGGATGTTTGTGAAGATAATATTAGAGAGTTAAATGTTACTTTAGATACCTAAGCAAACTCTGCATTATTCTCTGAGATGGGTTTAAGGTCACTGGGATGTTATGTAAACTAGAAAATAACAGGCATTGTGGGATAAAAAGCACAGGGGCCGCATTCCTACAACAGACAACAGAGAACAACGCAATATCACACATAGCATGACATGTGAGTGCACTTAAACCATAAACACACTTGGGCAGTGAGGGGCAGTATATCACCTTAACATGATCAAAGCCACGACTTAATAAAAAAAAACCTAGCCCCATTATTATTAATAAAGTGCCAATATGTTCTGTAGCGTTGTATAAGAGGTGGACTAACAAACAAGTAGTTGTAATAAGACAAGCTGGACGTACAGGAACAAAAGGTGGTGACGGCCCGGCTCCAAGACAACTTATTGATAATTTAATTCCCCTGCTCCACCTGTTCATTCCCTGTGCACCCCTAGTTATTAATTATAATATCTAATGATATAACCTTTATTTAATCTAGTTCCCACCATTCCCAGTACAGTCCCTCTAGCATTCCCTGGGCAGTTTCCCCACCGTTAGTACAGTCCCTCCAGCATGCACAACTAATACTGTATCAGTAAAGAGAGAATTGCAGGGAAATGAGATAGGGATTTCAAACTTTAGGCCGAAATAGTGCAGCTGAATGGGAGAATTTTTCCAACTCGGCTACTTTGGCCTTAAGTTTAAAATTACCATCCCAATTCCGTGCAATTCTCTCTTTATTGAGTAGACCCTGCAATCTGTAATGATAAGTAGGCGGAGATTAATTATGTGGGTTGGACATAGTGGGCAAAACTTAACGGCAGTGGGTGTGGTACATTTTCAAGGTAGTAATTGATAGCTGTGCTGCAAAGTGTCCCTGGATTTTTTTTTCAAATGTTGACAACTATATAAGATATGGTGTTACCAAAGTATTTCTCCTGCCAGGTACCACTGATCATGATACTGAATGTTTTTAAGTTTCACCTGTTGTGAAGGGGAACATTATAATTTCCTTTCTGCAATAAAAGGTATTATCTTGGGCTCTTATGCTCAATGTAACTTTGCTGGTTATTGCAAGTATTTTAAATGACATTAGAATCCATATATCACCAGACCATTCTACAAGGTTTACTATTTCAGGTAAAATTCACCTGCTACCAGAACAATAAGGGAAATAGCTGGACATGAAGTCCCATTTCTGACCTCTGTTCTCATATTCATGGAGATTCTTTTGCATGTACTGCTATCTGGACTTGGCAGCCAATGTATGGCTTTAAAGGGACACTATAGTCACCAGAACAACTACAGCTTATTACACTTCTACTGATCGTGAATAATGATCAGTAGGAGTAATAATGATCCCACGGCACACCAAAGTTATGCACTATTTTATACACTTTCTGTCAAGATATTTTGATGTACTTTCAATGCATGAATAAACGCTTTTTTATGTGCAAACTTTGATGTGCCTTGGGATCATTATTACTCCTATTATATGTACATATCCAGAGTGGTAACTGATTTTTTTTCCTTAAAGAGCACCCGGTACTTTTTATACCATATTACTTATCACCCATTTTCAGTTGAGCTTTTCCTATAACTATATGTTTGTATATGAATAATGATCAGGAAAAGAAAATGGTAAGTATGAAACAATCCTCTATATTAGTTGGGTCACAGAGAATTAAGAAGATCCATTCATATCTTGTATTGTAATCTAATTACCTGCCCACTTGACCCAATTGAATCCCACCCACCCTCCATCTTTTAAGTGATTACTTTGACCTGTCTTTTACAACAGTCACAATTTATGCATCCTAAAACCATGCACCTGTTACAGGCATTATAAAGAAGCCATTTACTCAAACACTTGTCTCCACCCAGTGGCGTACACATGACCCATGGGGCCCCGGTGCGAAAATTGATCCGTGGGACCCCCCCCTCGCGCTTACTCTGCGCGGGCCGGGGCAGCAACACATGGCGGCGGGCACCTGGTCGCAGGGGTTGCGACCGCGGTATGTACGCCACTGCATGCAGATGCACACACACTTAAAGGACCACTACAGACACCCAGATCACATCAGCTCAATGAAGTGGTCTGGGTGTCAGGTCCCTCTAGTTTTAACCCTGCAGCTGAAAGCATAGCAGTTTCAGAGAAACTGTTATGTTTCACTGAGGGTTAATCCAGCCTCTAGTGGCTGTCTCACTGACAGCCGCTAGAGGCGCTTCCGCCATTTTAAGACACTGAACGTCCATAGGAAAGCATTGAGTAATGCTTTCCTATGGGCGGTTTGAATGCGTGCGCGGCTCTTGCCGTGCATGCGCATTCGGAGCTGAGAGGCGGAGGGATCCCCAGCGCCATGGGAGTCCGGCGCTGGAGAAAGGTAAGTGCTGAAGACACACACACACTCTCACGAACAAATGCATACACACTAGCTAACAGACACACACATTTACTGACAAAGACACACTCAGCAGCAGACATACATACACACTCACTTACAAAACATACACTCTCACTAACAAACACACACTCACTAACAGACATCAAACAGACTCACTAACACACACACACTCAGTAACAGACACACACAGTAACACACTCACTGACACTCACTAGCAGACACACACTCTAACACAAACACCAACACAAACACCAACACACACACTAACACACACACTAACACACACACACTAACACACACACTAACACACACACTAACACACACACACACTAACACTCACACACACACTAAAACACACACACACACACACACTAACACACACACTCACACACACACACACACACACACACACTAACACACACACTCACACACACTAACACACACACACTCACACACACTAACACTCACACACACTTACACATGTTTTTTTTTTAATTTAATCCCCCCAGCCTCCTTACCTTTTGGAGTGCTGAGGGGATTCCCTGGGGTCCAGTGGTGCTGCTGGGCTCCTGGGGGGGCCGGTCACCCGGCGGGCTGGCTGGTCCTGCGGGCGCGCGAGGGAGCACTCTCCCCTGAGTGCTTCCTCTTCAGCTCCCTCGCGCGCCGCGTACTGATACCGGCGCCGGAAGATGACATCATCTTCCGGCTCCGGTATCAGTGCGGTGCGCGAGGGAGCTGAAGAGGAAGCACTCAGGGGAGAGTGCTCCCTCGCGCACCAGCCGGCCGCCTGGTGTAAGCAGGGCCAGCCTCGGGGGGCCCGGAGGTGGCCGGCTCCTGGGCCCCCCAGGAGAAGAGGCTGGCCCAGAGCGTACATACCGGGTCGCAGGGGCGGCCGGGCCCCCTGGTGGGCCGGGCCCGGTCGCAGCCGCGACCCCTGCGACCCTGGTATGTACGCCACTGTCTCCACCCAATACTCTAAAGAAGGAAACAACATTTTCTTTACAAAAATCTTACACATTCATGACAATATTTTTTTCATCTCTGTCAAAATGTTTAATAAAAATGGATGGGTGACCTGCCAGTTCTTTTAAAGCTTAAATTTCACCCACTGTCAAATCAGTTAAGTTTACATTTTCTTCTTTTAGCTGAACCTAGAGATTATT
Source organism: Pelobates fuscus (assembly GCF_036172605.1). Classification (NCBI taxonomy): domain Eukaryota; kingdom Metazoa; phylum Chordata; class Amphibia; order Anura; family Pelobatidae; genus Pelobates; species Pelobates fuscus. The sequence goes on from NC_086321.1 coordinate 133,513,207, forward strand.
TTTAAATAAGGTTCTGGAAGGTATTCTCACTATTACTTCTCAAGTAGGTAGGATTAAAGGTGGACAGCGGCTGTAAGTTAGTATCTACCAAGGTATCAGTATTTTTTACATCTCCTTGTTTAATCCAGTCATTTATCGAGCATAACTAACGGGAATTAAATTCAGGGTTAAGAAAGGTTACAGTAGATTCATTAAATTTATATTGTTCAGAAGTTAAAGATCTGATACTCACTCAAATTAGAACTCTCATCTATTCTTTTAACAACCGTTCCTCTAGAATTATTCCAAAAATGTTCCTTAACAGTTTAATCTCTGATAAATGTTTTTATATAAAGTAACATTGTTAGGCTTGTACAAAAGCCATATCATAGTACATATGTCGACAATGTATTACAGAAAGAAAAAGAAAGTTTAGTTATTTTGTTAAGGCATTTCTTCATGTTGTGGAGATCGACTTGGTCGTAATCTGAGTTTCGTTTTTTATAGTTAAAGAAGAACAATAACAGAAAACAAAAAAACGTTAGAAAATATTGAATTTAACATACTATGTAGAAGCGGGGTTGTGTTTGTTGCAGTGTTATTCATGGACTTTGGTAGATTATTGTTGTCATATGATGTGATATGCACGTGAGATGTGATCAGCATCCGTATGCATTGAGTAGGTAAAGTACAGTGTATAACAATGAAAGTAGTAACCATATAATCAGCGTTGCATGTCATAATGCCGTTTTATACTGAATGAATCTCTGATAAATTTAATAACCATTTAAGAACATCAATTGGACTTTTAAAGAAGAGAACATAGGAAACTGGAAAAAAGGATGAGCTTTAACCCCTTAGTGACCAGACCGCTTTTCAATTTTCTTACCGTTTGGGACTGTTTTTTACATTTCTGCGGTGTTTGTGTTTAGCTGTAATTTTCTTCTTTCTCATTTACTGTACCCACACATATTATATACAGGTTTTCTCGCCATTAAATGGTCTTTCTAAAGTCTTTCTTTTCCATTATTTTCATCATATCATATAATTTCCAATCATTTTTTTTATAAAATATGATGAACTTTTTTTAAAGATGCACCTTTTCTAATTTTGACCCCCCAAAATCTGTTACGCATCTACAACTTCCAAAAAACACCTGTGCTAATAGTTTCTAAATTTTGTCCTGAGTTTAGAAATACCCAATGTTACCATGTTCTTAGCTGTTTTTGCAAATTAAAGAGCAATAAGTACAAGTAGCACTGTGCTTTTTTTCAAACCATTTTTTTTCAAAATGAACGCACGTTACATTGTAACACTGATATCTGTCAGGAATCCCTGAATAACCCTTCACATGTATATATTTTTTAAAAGAAGACAACCTAAGGTATTAAACTAAATTTTGGCTCTTTTCACGCAACCATTTTACCACCAATCTATGCCAAAAAAAAAAAAAAAAAGAATTGGTGATTCTTTTGACACACATTGCAATTTAAGAATACATGTATTGAGAACTTTATTACTCAGTACACCCCAATATGTGTTCAGCAACATCTCCTGAGTAATGTGATACCACCTATATATAGGTGTGTCGGGTTCTCTGGGGGCCAAAAGACCTTATTTGGAGGGTGCGCATTCAGGTTTTCCAACTTGGAATTTTCACAGCTGATCATCGTGCACCCATGTCCTATTTGGGACATTTTTGAAGCCGGCCAATGTAATTTACCCCATCAAACCATATATTTTTGAAAAGTGGACAACCCAGGGTATTCAATATGGGGTATGACCAGTCTTTTTCTGTGGCCTCTTAGTCACAAACACTGGCCAAAGTTAACATTTATATTTGTTTGTGTGTTAAAAATGCAAAAAAAATAAATTATGAACGCCATCTTTGGCCTGTGTTTGTGACTAAGTGGCTACTAAAAAAGACTCAACATACCCCATTTGCCATGTCTTCTTTTGCAAATGGTATGCCGTCATGGGGGTAATTCTCATTCCTGGGCTACCATACGCTCTCAAAGGCATCATAACCAATCTGGCAAATTTTAATGCGAAAAAATAGCCTTATCTTTAACCCTGTAACTTTCAAAAACACTAACACCTGTACATGGGGTGTACTGCTATCCTTGGGAGACTTCGCTGAACACAAATATTAGTGTTTCAAAACAGTAAAACGTATTACAACAATGAAAAAAATCAGTGAAGGTGTCGTTTGTGTGTGAATAATGCAAAAAAAATCACTTTCTCTGACTATATCATCGCTGTAAAATGTTTTACTGTTTTGAAACACTATTATTTGGAGGACGATACTCTCCTCTCCCTGTAACTCTGTAACTCTGTCTGCCGCTGGGGAGAGAGACCGACCGTCTTCCAATAACATCTCCATCTGTGGTTGGCGATCTGCGCAGTACATCCAGTAGTCGCTGATGGAGCCTGGTGTCACTGCCAGATACTGCCTGGCAGTACTTGCCTTCCATTCTCCTGAAGTAGTGCTGGTTTTCAAATGGCTAGGAAGCCATCGCACCTCTGCCACCAATGTGATGGAGCTCCCTGCCAGGGCTTGGTAGCTCCGCCAAGGACCGCTTCCAAGCTGGAACAGGGGACAAACCACTGCACTTCTGCCCACAGTCGCCGTGGCTTGACTGGGGTCCTGGAACCGCTCCCTGAATGGGGTATTCGCTCTAGACACCCCCCTGGGTGACACTGGGAGCTCTAGTCCTTACAAGGATTTTCCATGCTGGAACAAGCTTGAACAGTGATTAGCCCTTTCCCCTCCCAGTAACCAGACGACACATAGTTCTGGGAGTACAAGCTGGAATACTTTTATTGGCAGCCACAATTGACCTTTTATGCAGGTCCCCATGCAAGGGGCACTCCCCCCTGGACCTGAGTGTAAACCACAGTAAAAACAAATACACAATTACATCAGATCCAGGACACTCCCATACATAAGATAATCTCTCCCCTGTGCCTGGGAGATAATTGAGTCAAGCACTTTATTAAACTCAATTATCTCAAGGTACAAAAAACACACATTTCCCAAACATCCCAAAAGTACCTTAAAAATACATAAAACCCCACAGTTACATCCCCTGATAGATCTGGGTGACCAACATATCCAAAAATCACACAGATCAGTTCAGGGGTTCAGGAATTTCCTGGAAGTCATACGTTGACAGATCGAATGGTCTCATGCCCAAAACAGTTCCAGAGAATCAGGGCTTGCGGCTGGTCTAGTTTGGTAGTTTAAAAACTAACAAACTACCGAACATAGTCAATAGTCTTACCCTGGAACTTGATCCCCTTGTTGGTGGGAATGTTTCCACCGAACAGTGTCTTCCTAAGTGTTATAAAACCAAACACAGGCGATCATGGAAGTCCAGCGGTGTTCAGAAGTTTGTGTCCGAAAATAGTTCCATGACCTCGATGACCAAACACCGCTGCTTGTGTTCATGCGAACAAGATGGCCGCCACCTCGTGGTCATCCATAGGAAGTGCGGCCACCTAGACGAACACTTAGAACACTGCGGTGGAAATTGCTACAAAGTATCAATTAGGCTTTAACGAGCTCCAGGGTGGTCACCGGTTCGTGCGGCTGTTTGGTTGCCGAACCATATAGTCCAAATACACGAACAGAGACTTTAACATCACATTTTACAAGGTCCATAGTCTGTGGGCAGGAGGTCCCTAAAATCACTGCATAACTCCAAAGATGGAAATTCCATTGTTGGCCACGGCCAGGAAAGCTGAACTATACCGTCTAACGACATTGCAATCAGATGGACCAAGACCTGGTACAAATGGGGAAGGGAGCATTTCCAGCAGTATGGCAGAGATGGATGCTATGCTATCATCCATTTTGAATTCAATTAACTCTATGCCCACTTAGACCCTCCTATCCTTGGGAAAGGAAAATTAGAGGGTAAACATATCTCTCCCCACAAGAGGTCATCAAGAAAGTCTTAAACCTGTGAGATTTATCAGTTTTTCGTAAAGGTAGGAACCCTAGATTGAACAACATGTTGTCTACCCCAGACTTTGTTCTGGCTTTTGGTCTGCTCAGAAATGTTATTTGTTCAAATTTTCCCCAATGTAGAGAGAAACTAGATCTATGTGAACAAATTGGATGATCTAGGCTACCAGTAGGGAGGGTTTTCTTATTACGACTACCACAAATCTTTTTCTGCTAAAGCTGCTGCAGCACTAACACAGTTCAATTTAAGAATGGATTTGAGTCAGTTGGTTACTGAACTATTTTGCAGGCACTTTGCTGGTTTTAAAACTCCCACATGTGCAGTCTGTGCATCCACTACCCACTCTACTACTTGTACTCCAACAAAGCCAAGCTCCCTACTACTAGTCAGCTATTTCCTGTCTCCTTAGCTAAGCCTGTACAAAAAGATCTGAGAGACCAGCGTATTGTTTTTCTAGGTAAAGCCCAAATGTGTAATCATTTGAAAGCTGCTAGTTACGGTTTTAGCGTCTGTAGATTGTTGCATGTGTGCTCTCTTTGTTTTAGAGCTCATGCAAGCACTATGTGCTCAAACCGATCACGTTCTAAACAATGACTAACTCCAGTAAATATAGACAAGCTTGCGCAGCTCCTAGTTGATCATCCACTACCTCAGTTAGCGGCATTTCTCATCTCTAGTTTAATCTGGTTTTAATACCAGGCTCATCTCATTACCCTCTGGCATCCTTGAATACTCACACTTGCAGTCTGCTGTCAAGGACCATGCACTGGTAGACAAACTGATTGCTAAAGAGATTTGCAAAGGGTTCATGAGAGGCCCCTTTGTGTCCTCCACTTACTGTTCCTGATGTACCAATCTGATTGGTGTAGCTACTGGCAAATCAAATAATAATAATCATTGACTTGTCAGCACCTCATTCTTCCTACAGTAGGCAATGGCATTCAGTAGGGATGTGCATGGGCAAGAAATTGTCTTCGGTTCTGCACTTCCGAAATTCAGGAATTTCTGCACTTTTTGAAATTCAGGAATTCGGGACTTCCCTAACCCTACCGGTACCCCAGCCCATTCTGAAGCATCTGAATGTCCGAATTACCGAAATCCGTCCGAATTTAAATACTGACCGAAATGAATTGCACATTTCTAGCATTCAGGCAATTCTAAATGCAGAGCCAGGAGCTTGTCTTGGGAAGACTGACATTACTAATGCCTTTTTAGTTACTCCCAATACTTCCCTCACTGTGACACCTGTAGAGTGGAAAGGCAAATATTATTTCACTACTAGACCTTTTGGGGCTTCCATTCTGGGGTCAAGAGGGAATTTGCTTCAAATTTTTTATTTTATTTATTTTTTGCCTTCTTTTGGATCAACAGCACAAATGAGAGGAAGGCTGAACTTGTAACTATGTAAAAAAAGCAGTCCCAAACTTTTTGATGTGCTTGCGGAAACACTTTGTTGGTTAATACTGAACACATGCTGGTGACTGGTCATACACTACCTTGATGACTTTCTGACGGTTAAGAGAGTCATCAAGTAAATAGAATATGGAGGTCCAACACTCCTAATGTGCATTGTGGATCATTCTCCCAAGGCCACACTCCAAAACCTTCAGAGTATACAAATAGCCAGAACATCAGGTAATATGCAAATAGAGATTTTTATTCCACCGTTTAAATGTACTCAGCAATGTTTTGACACACACACACACTGTCTGTGTCACACTTGAATATTATCTGGAGTTGTGGCTCTGTTATTGCTTTTTGTATACTTATGGGAAGAAGGCAGGCTGGCAGAGGCAGTGTTGTGCTCTGGACAATGTTCAGCTGGAAAACTTTGGGTCCTGGCATTCACGTGGATGTTACTTTGACACGTACCACCTACTCCTTCATGGCAGTGCCCTCTTTCAGCAGGATAATGCACCCTGCCACACTGCAAAAAATTGTTCTGGAATGGTTTGAGGAACATGACAAAGAGTTCAAGGTGTTGCCTCAGCTGCCAAATTACCCAAAACTCTATCCAACTGAGTATCTGTGAGATGTGCTGGAACATCAGATCTGATCTATGGAAGCACCATCTCTCAACTTACAGGACTTCAAGGATCTGCTGTCCTGGTGCCATCTACCACAGGACATGTTCAGAGATCTTATGGAGTCCATGAGTCCACACATTAGAGTTGTTTTGGCAGCACTAGAGGAACCTACATGATATTAGGCAGGTGGTTTTTGTGACTAATCAGTATATATAGGAAAGTAGAACGTGTAAAACCCAAAATGCATACCAAATTCTTAGCTGCATGGTGAATTTGTATGTTTTGTTATCCTAATCAGCTGATCATGATTGTGATGATTGACTGGAAGAGCTTCTTAACCGCTCGGTGAGGTTTAACAAATTTGTGTTACAGAAACTGTAGAGAATCAAAATCCCAATAGCAACATTTATGCAAAAATAGAGAATCTGGAACAATTCTCAGTCAGATATAGCCAAGGCTATAATAAAAATAACAAAGCAGTGTGAATTCTTAGAAATGTAAAGTGAATTTAAAAGGTTAAGCTAATCACTTAGTGATCTTATCAATTTGGCTAATTTTGCCGTGTATTTGAACAAAGCTTTGAATAACCAAGTAATTTTGTAACATAGTTCTTATTCACAAATCTCTGAATTGTAGGAATCATATGCATATTGCAAAATTGAGGCTGTAACAGTCAATTTAATACCAGAGCAGAAATTGATATTTTTTTTGAGAACACCTATCAAAATTCCTGAATCTTGCAATTCAAATGTAATTTAGATTTTAGTAAGTAACCTAATAATACACCTTTTCTATACTACTGGATTCAGGGTTTGTATTATGTACCGTACTTATAAAAAACACATCTGTCTCTCTTACTATCTTGGATTTTCTTCACATTATTATTATTATTATTTTTTTTTTTTAAACTCCAATTACAATAAGCATGCGATAAATTAATTATTGGTAACCTATCCCTCTCCTGAACTCAAGTTGCTTTTTAATACAGCCTTTTGCCCCTGGGTTTTGGCACAATAAATACATCAAGCTTCCACTGGGGGGCAATGTTGATCTAGCAGGATACAGTTCTGAGTTGGAAAGCACACGTTAGACATACAGGCAATATCCTTCTGTGCATTAACCACTGTGTGTGTTTGCAAGCACATTTCAAGAAGCTTACTTGGCCAATGGGGAGGTCTTGACAGGTTAAATAAGATTATAAGAACAAAGCAAAGTCATATTGCCCATGGTTTTGTAATTATAGCCACTTGCAATACAAAGTAAAAATAATCACACAGCGCTAATGATGAGATACAGGCTGCCTTATTTATTAGGGCAGCAATTTAGGTTCATAGGGGTAGAATTTGATGATTCCTGAAAAGAAACACACAGCAAGTTTAATGATGCTGAGTATCTTTTTTTTTCATCTTTGGACTCCCACGGTGTGTTCTTTGATATAATAATAATAAAACTCACGGAAATCCAAGCTCTGGAGAAGTAGACTTTTTTTTTTCCTCAGAGCAGAGCTATTCCCAGAACATCCCTTGACATGAATGTATTGATATATTTTGATGGTTCGATTTGGAAATCCCTGGATGTCACTTTAATCCATCCCTTGATGAAATATCTTTGAAAAAAAATGAAAATATGCTGAAAACTGCACTAAAAAGCAAGCTTAGATTTCATGAATTTAAAATTAAAAGAAAAAAATCCCCTCCGTTTAATAGTATTAGGGATAATATCCTGTAGCTGAAGGAGTGCATGTGTAATGAGAATTTAACCTGCTCAGGAATGATTAGCACTTCTATCTATGCACTTCTAATACATTTACTACATTAAAGGGACAGTCTATCTACCACAACCACTACAACTTAATGTAGTGGTTTTGGTGCAAAGAGACTGTCCCTGCAGTATCTCAATCATAAACACTGCTTTTTCTGTGCAATAAGAAGACCTCTAGTGGCTGTGACTCTGACAACCACTAGAGGTGCTTCATATTATAACCGCGCAACAGTAGAACCAATGTTCGGTGCCTTTACGCTCTGCATGAAGATTGCGAATGCTCCCCATAAAACATTTATTGGGATAATGCATTTCTATGAGAAGATGCTGATTAGCACAGAATGGTGATTGTCACATGCGCAGCTGAGATCATCAATAGTGATGGAAGGGTCCTGGCCATGGAGAGACCAGTGCGGCAATTTGATTAAAGGTTAATCTAAACTGCCCTGGCTTTGCTTTACAAGCCCTACTTCAACAGGATGGGTTTGTTTGAATACATTTAGAGTTTTAGAAAATCAACAAGGAAGTTGGACATTTTAACAATTTCAACAAGGAAGTTGAAAAATGTTGACTGTTTCTAATTTACCTATTTGGCCTAAACTTTTCAATTCACTTATTTTTTTTTTCTACCTAGTCTGTTTAAAACACCCTGGAATGTTCTATTTATTTTATGATATCAAGTCTTTATAGATCTCCTGATACCAAATAAACCATGCGTTCCATGCAGAGTCTGCACAGATCAGATTGTAATGATAGCACAGAACGCCATTAGTCCAGAAGGGGTTAAGACTCACTGGAATACAAACACATCGCATATAGCATAAATGGTTGGCCGGATCAAACAATGTCTGATGTGCTCTAAGAGGAGCATCCAATGTTGCAATATTTGATGTACAAAGCAAAACATACCCACTATCAAAGTTTATGCATTTGTGCTCAAGAGGAAAATATGAATTGCTGTATAGAATCTTCTGCTGAGAAAACACAAAACATTGGTTTGATGTTTGAAACCACAGATTAAACAGAAGTTACAGAAGAGCCAATCAATTCGCTGTAGCTAACGTTGATGAAATTACAACAATTCATGGACAATGATTACTTATTGGTTTCGATGGATAATACATGTTAAGTGCTGCCTTAAATACACTGCAAGACGGACATCAGTACGGTTAAGAAACTATGGTATATTTGGCAACCCTATACAGTAAAGCTAGCTTCCAGTGCTTAGAACTTTTTTTATTTTAATCTTGAGTGGAAGGCAGATCCAATAATTCCAGAAATGTATTTTATTTTTTCTTGTGCAAAGTGTGGCACCGTTTTCTCAGTCCTTATTTAATTAGTAGTTCAATTTCACCATTTTCACAAGATGCAAGGATTTTTTATTTTTTATTTTTTTTAACATAGGTGGTATGCTGTATTTAAGGGAATATTACATGTTATTGTGATTATTTCAGCATCGTTAGTAGCAGTCGATGGTTAGTTACAGCATCGATGGGAATAAATGCTTACTGCAAAATGTGCACTAGGAAAAATAATGTGTATTGAATATTTCCACAAAGCAAAATCTATGCAAACAATAGATGACTGCAGTTGCTTTTAAAACCTAATTGCATTATTTAGTCAATTTTGGAAACTGATAAGAAAATGCAATGAATTGTGAAGTGCAATTTAACCCACTGGCACTGAGATAATTAACTCTTTGCACTATATCCCCTTTTCACCATGCTGGGTAAACATGTAATCATCACCCCAACTAGTTACATTTATATTTATACACAATAATAAGGCATCTATGAAGCGTGCATGGGAGGTTAACTTTCTTTTAAATTGGGGGAATTGATGCAGCATTCATGACTTCGGGATTTTTTTTTTAAAACTAAACTGTGAATTGTCAGAAATCGAAAATGAATACAAAGTCACTGAACTGGAAAAATGTTCCAGCTATACTAGCAGTTTTTCTACTTTGGTCTTCAATTCGAAATTTACTTTGAATTCACTTTGAAATCCTGACAATTCTGATAACACTTAGAACAGTATCACAGTATCCGTTTTGGTTCTCAATATCTAAGTTCCTGCAGGGCAGAGTAAGAGAATATATTTTGCTCAAGCATGATTATTAGTATTATTATTATTAACAAAGTGCCAACAAATTCTGCAGCGTTGTACAATAGGTGCACTACCAAACAAATAGATGCAACAAGACTAGTTAGACACACAGGAACAGAGGATTATTGGATTTGCGCATGCACAGTCTGATTAATAATGTGTGCAGACCAATCAAAATGCTGAATGTGTACAGACTGCATGATCAAAGCCCTGTACTTTCTTAAAGGTGCAGTTTAAGCACCATAACCACTATACCATTGTAAATGTTATGGTACTAGTAGGCAGCGGATTCTTACCCCTGGTCCTGAGTCACATCATTTTTGGTTTGACCAAAAACCGGGTTCTCCAGAGCACTCAGTCGGGCGCAAACACCATATTGCTTATGTGGAAGTGGAACTTCCGCGTTAGCTATATTAGTCTCACCCACACTTGGACAGCAGATGTACAGAGGTAGTGAATGCAATTTAAATATCTGCAAAGATCATAGGTTTTGAATTGGATTTTCTGTATTTGCAATACAGCAAGTAGGAGCCAGGAATGCCTCATGGGCAAAAACAGGTAGACCAAGGAACTGGGGGATGGAACCTGCAGCCTAGTAGCACCATACCCACTACTATAGGACATAGTGATTATGGTGCTTAGGCTGCAGCTTTAATAAATGCATTGCACATGCCTAGGCTAATTAATTATTTAATTAATTAATACAATGCATGGGCATTATCAATGCACTGTAGACTGATTAATAAATCCACTGCAAATATACAGACTGCTTATTTAATATGCTACACATGCACACACTGCATAATCCATACACTGCAGCTGTACACGTACCCTGATTGACTAATCAATGCGCTGTATACATGCACAGTTGGTTATCCTGGCTTGCATGTAGAGCAGACAAAGCACCTCAAAAAGTAGTTGGCATCACATTCTGGCAATCCTTAATGTTAGTAGGATATAAATACACTGTAAATTAAATGTCTGCACTTGGTAATAGACAAACATTTCTTGTTGAGATACAGCACTGCATTTTAAGACTGTTTTTTTCGAAGTTTACGGTATAACACTCAGAATAGTTTCTCTGACTGTCACCGAGATAAACTGATTGTCTCCTCTCATGTGAAAAGCTGGTATTTTGTGCTTGGTCTCTATGAAAGGATTGTTGCAGAATGATGCCATTGGCCTCTCTCTCAGCAGAGCGCTGTGAAGTAGATCATATCATGTTTTGTGATGTAACGATGTGAATCCTTGTAACAGCTCTGTATTGATAAGAACAGAGATTTGATACGTCTGAACAATAGACAGTGTGAACAAAATAGAAAGACATTGTTACTGTGTTATTATTGGGATAGAATGTCATCGGGAATTGGGAAAAGGCTTCCATTGTCTTAATACATTCTATGAGTTTTTCTTTATATGAAAAAATATCAAACATTTTCCAGCAATCCGTTGCTTGTCATTACTTGCATGCAGACAGCTTAATTCAGGACCTCTGGAAATTACGTGATTTTAAGAAACGTTAGTTTGTATTAAATACTTCAGAGAAATGCAGTTGCAATTTTGTTTCATTGTGTATTTATTTCTCCACTATGGTTTTCCAGCACACTGATCAATCCTTGGTAGACATGTGTAAAGATGTGTTTTGTCCAAAGACTCAGTTTGTCCGAATCACACCTTTATGCACACCTGAGCTAATTGGTTTGTACAGAAAATACAGTTTTCCCGAGTGAATCGATTCACTCAGGAAAACTGTACCTTTTTCCTGAGCGACTCGATTAATTTGGATGTGGAGTCATACGAATCAATTTGTTTTATGGCAATCAGAGTGCTCTGTGTCATTTTACACTGCATGGGAAAGTTCTTTGGAAGTTTCCAACGCTGTGTTATTTGACTCATAACTCTCTGATTGGTTACTTTCAATCCACCAATAAGAGTGTTGTTATGAGTCAAATTACACAGCGTGGAAAAATTCCAAAGAACTTTCCCATGCTGTGTAAAATGACACAGAGCACTCTGATTGGCTGGATTTCAAGCTAATCAATCAGAGTGCCGTGACAGGTAAATGTAGAGACTTAGCTGTCAGTCTCTTCATTTACCTGTCAGAGCACTCTGATTGGATGACTTAAACCAACCAACCAGAGTGCTCTGTGCCTATTTGCAGGGCGGGGCATCTAGTTTATGGTCCCCCCTCATTATTTTTAGGGTGAGGGGAGTAGGTAGGGGTTATTCTTTGGGGGGAGGGGGTGACTAGGGGTTTGGGGACCCCAGTCACCTTGGGAGGGGTTTTACATTTTTATTTAGGGCCCCCCCCCCCGCCGCTCAGGGGTGGGGGCTGGGGGAGAGGACAATAGGTTCCCCCTCCTTATTGGTATTTAGGGGCCCCACCCGCCGCTTAGGGGTGGGGGCCGGGGGATGGACAATAGGTCCCCCCCTTATTGATATTTAGGGCCCCCACCCACCGCCGCTCAGGGGTGGGGGCCGGGGGGGAGAACAATAGGTCCCCACTTATTCTTCTTTAGGGCCCCCACCAGCCGCTCATGGGTGGGGGCCAGGGGGTAGGACCATAGGTCCCCCCCCTTATTCTTCTTTAGGGCCCCCACCAGCCGCTCAGGGGTGGGGGCCAGGGGGAGGACAATAGGTCCCCCCCTTATTGGTATTTAGGGCCACCGCCCAGGGGTGGGGGCCAGGGAAGAGGACAATAGGTCCCCCCCTTATTGATATTTAGGGCCCCCACCCACTGCTCAGGGGTGGGGGCCGGGGGGAGGACAAGAGGCCCCCCCACTTATTTTTCTTTAGGGCCCCCACTCACCGTTCAGGGGTGGGGGCCGGGGGGGGAACATTTTTTTTTTTTACAGTGAGCAGCCTGTTTAATAGACATGCCCCTACTCGCGGTATAGCAAGTAGGGGCATAATTTACTAATACTAAGTAATCTTTTACTAATTTACTAATTTGTCTGTGTAAAATGACACAGAGCACTCTGATTGGCTGGATTTCAAGCTAATCAATCAGAGTGCCGTGACAGGTAAATGTAGAGACTTAGCTGTCAGTCTCTTCATTTACCTGTCAGAGCACTCTGATTGGATGACTTAAACCAACCAACCAACCAGAGTGCTCTGTGCCTATTTGCAGGGTGGGGCATCTAGTTTATGGTCCCCCTCATTATTTTTAGGGTGAGGGGAGTAGGTAGGGGTTATTCTTTGGGGGGAGGGGGTGACTAGGGGTTTGGGGACCCCAGTCACCTTGGGAGGGGTTTTACATTTTTATTTAGGCCCCCCCCCCGCCGCTCAGGGGTGGGGGCTGGGGGAGAGGACAATAGGTTCCCCCTCCTTATTGGTATTTAGGGGCCCCACCCGCCGCTCAGGGGTGGGGGCCGGGGGGATGGACAATAGGTCCCCCCCCTTATTGATATTTAGGGCCCCCACCCACCGCCGCTCAGGGGTGGGGGCCGGGGGGGAGAACAATAGGTCCCCACTTATTCTTCTTTAGGGCCCCCACCAGCCGCTCAGGGGTGGGGCCAGGGGGAGGACAATAGGTCCCCCCCTTATTGGTATTTAGGGACACCGCCCAGGGGTGGGGGCCAGGGAAGAGGACAATAGGTCCCCCCCTTATTGATATTTAGGGCCCCCACCCACTGCTCAGGGGTTGGGGCCGGGGGGAGGACAAGAGGCCCCCCCCCACTTATTCTTCTTTAGGGCCCCCACTCACCGTTCAGGGGTGGGGGCCGGGGGGGGGGGGAATATTTTTTTTTTTTTTACAGTGAGCAGCCTGTTTAATAGACATGCCCCTACTCGCGGTATAGCAAGTAGGGGCATAATTTACTAATACTAAGTAATCTTTACTTAGTATTAGTAAATTTGTCTGAAAGACCAATTTAGGTCTTTCAGCCTCTTAGTAGATAGCTCCCTAATACCGTGGGAATTAGGGAGTTATCTACTTATTCATTCCTGTCATTCCATTGACTGGCTAAGTAATTTACATTTTATATGAATGTGTGTTACTTGATTGTTGTAAGTGTTGCAAATGCTTACAGCTGAATCCTGGCTATGTTTGTATACTTTTTATTTAAACTTGTATACAGTGTAACATTCTTCATTCTTCCACTGGGTATACTAGTACTTCCGCAATACTGTGCTTCGTAACTTCATAACTTTGGCATTTCCGCACTTTGGAACTTCAACACTTCGGAAATTTCGGAACTTTGGGACTTGGGCAATTCAGCTATTTGGACATTCGGATGTATCCGAATGTCCGAAATTCATCCGAATTGCCATTCAGACCGAAATGAATTGCACATGTCTAGCCACTACACATTCTCAAGTGAAAAGACCACCAGCGAGATTTGAGGTATTTCTTTCTGGTGAGAAATATCATTTTATTATGATGATCTTTGTTTCCAGCTTATCTGTCTATCTGTGGATTTATATAATGCATAAACCGTGCAAGCCCTACTTCTCTGCTCTCAAAAATACATAAACTAAACAGAACAGTGTGCGATGAAAAGGAAGTTAAGGAAGAGCACTGACCTGAAATGTCACAGGGTTATTCACTAAGATTTGCAAGAAATCCAAAGTGTTAAAATTTCAAATTTAAGACTTTCATAGCAGAAATCTCCCTAAAATTAAATGTATATGCATAAATAATATGAAAGTATTAATTCTAAACAATACAGACATTAACAGTCACAGGGCACATGATCTTAGTAATTGCAAAAGTGTAAGAGGATTTTGAGGAAGATAGATATAAACAGCATGGAATTTCTGTTTTGACTGAAGTGAACTTAAAGGGATTCTATAGTGTTAGGATTACAAAGTTGTATTCCTAAAACTAAAGTGCCCTCTGCCCCCTCCCCCCCCTCTCAGCCTGAAAATGTTTAACCCTTTAGTCACTTACCTGATTCCAGCGCTGATGTCAATAGGCGCTGGATTGGCAATCTGCATCCGACGCATGCTAATGCTCATTAGTAGAGAGCTCCGCAAGGGGTGAGGACATCCAGGGTCAATTAGACAACCTGATTAACAGCCACTAGAGGCAGTCTTAATCCTGCAAGGTTATTATTGCAGTTTCCTCTAAAACTGCAATAATTTACATTGCAGGGCTAAGTGGGAGAGTGACACTGCACCCATATCACATCACTGAGCTGAAGTGGTCTGGGTGACTGGTGTACCTTTAATTTGCTTGCAGATGATATTGCAGAATGTTTGATTTTTCCTGTGGGCAGTCAGGGTGTAGGTCTAGAGAAAGAACAACCTTGATACGTACAACTGCATGCCTCTTGAGTTTCACTGTTTAGGAGGGACAGTCCCTATTTTGGGCCAAATCCATCTGTCATTTTTTCCCATCCTAACATCCCTCTTTTTTAGGAGCTCAGTGTTCTTTGTGTCTGAATTTACACCAGAGTGCCACAGCAATCATACTCAAAGTAATGTTGTTAAAGGAACACTATAGGGCCAGGAACACAAACATGTATTCCTGACTCTATAGGGTTAAAACCACAATTTAGCTCTGGTCCCCTCATGCATCCCTAAATATAGTAAAATCTTACTTGTATTCAAATCTGCAGCTGCTTATTTTGTCCCTGTTTCCTTTAGACCTGCCCACTGCCTGCTGACATCAGCAGAAGTGGTAGCATGATCCAATCACAATGCTTCCCAATAGGATTGGCTGAGACTGACAAAGAGGCAGATCAGGGACAGAGCCAACACAATTCGAACACAGCCCTGGCCAATCAGCATATCCTCATAGGGATGAATTGAATCAATGCATCTCTATAATGAAAGTCCGGTGTCTGCATGCAGAGGGAGGAGACACTTAATGCTTGGATGCATTTTAGGCAGCCATGACCCAGGAAGGATCTCTAACAGCCATCTGAGGAGTGGACAGTGAAGTTATCACTAGGCTGTAATGTAAACATTGCATTTTCTCTGAAACAAGCAGTGTTTACAGCAAAAATAATGAAGGTAATGATTCTACTAACCAGAACAAATTCAATAAGCTGTAGTTGTTCTGGTGACTATAGTGACGCCAGTGGACGAAGCTCCAAGATCTGACAGTCCGTATAACTCAGGAGTGAGCAATTTAGCTGTATAATGTGCAGCTACATTTGGGACTAGTTTACCCACTCAAGAAGACTCTGAAGCATCTATAATATTCTGTAGCAATAGTAAATAACTGGACGACTTGTTTTAATCATTTTAAGAGCAAATTGCAAAATGTGACAACAAGTTACACTGGAATCTTGAAATGAGAAAACAAACATTTATTAATAGGGTTATGGACTAAAGTGAGATTTCAAACCTAAGTCCAAAGTAGCCATACTGAAAGCATAACAGACTTAGAGATTGTTTTCCAGTTCAGCTAAATTAACCTTAAATGTGAAATTCACTTTGAACTCTCACTATGGTAGAAACATAGAATGTGACGGCAGATAAGAACCATTCGGCCTATCTAGTCTGCCCAATTAAAAAAAAAAAAATACTATATCATTAGTCCCTGGCCTTATCTTATAGATAGGATAGCCTTATGCCTATCCCATGCATGCTTAAACTCCTTTACTGTGTTAACCTCTACCACTTCAGCTGGAAGGCTATTCCATGCATCCACTACCCTCTCAGTAAAGTAATACTTCCGGATATTATTTTTAAATCTTTGCCACTCTAATTTGAGTCTATGTCCTCTTGTTGTGGTAGTTTTTCTTCTTTTAAATATGGTCTCCTCCTTTACTGTGTTGATTCCTTTTATGTATTTAAATGTTTCTATCATATCCCCCCTGTCTTGTCTTTCCTCCAAGCTATACATGTTAAGATCCTTTAACCTTTCCTGGTAAGTTTTATCCTGCAATCCATGAACCAGGTTTTTTTTTTGGTTCTGCCAGTGTTTCATTGTATACAGATTGCGATACTGGTTTGGAATGCCATTGGTCGTTAGGGGTTAAAATGATTGACTGAGGCATTCTTGTTTTTGCATTGTCTATTCTTTCCCCTGATGAGGATTAATGTCTGATGGGTGTGCACAAGTACAATACTGAAACTGCGCTCTGGTCACGGCGCACAAAACATGAGGCTGCTTGAGGTCAAGGGTCGCGGAAGCCATCAAGTAATCTTATTTCACTAAAGAAAGTGCGTAATAAATTAAATTTGCATTCGCATGGCTCATGGAAAAATAGAATGTTTGCAACCACTGCTTGCATAAAAACAGATAAAATACATTTTCATACCTCGTTTAATGTCTAGCTTATTGAATACAGATATTCATGTAGCATAACATATGTAACCTGCATGGTATTAAATGTCATGTCCATGTTACTAAACCCTCAAAAATCTCTTTCATCGAAACGGCGTGACGAATATACTCATGTTGTATACAGCCTCACCTACACATGTAGAACAGGAGAATGCAGCTTAATGCCATTTACCACCTTCTTCTCGCTGATTACTAACAGCATGTACAGCTGACACACAGTGACAGGACTCCCTCATGTTCCAGACCACTAATTTGGACAGCTTTCTCCTCATCCATATTTCATGTGTTTCTCACCATGTTATTTTCTCCCTCACTGAAGCATGGTGTGGCACATTTGTTTGCTGAACAGCTTTTGCAGCAATTACCTAGTATGCTTTTACATGACTCTGCCCAGTACTTGTCGGAGAGTGGAAGTGACTTTCAAGACACCCAGGAACTTGCTGCTCTAGCAAAATTCATGGTGTCAACATCCAAGTGCTGCTTCTGGAAAAGAAAATGCAATTTCAAGGCCATGAAAATGTCATTGGAGCAAATTGCAAAGATGCACTATTACAAATTCTCACGTACCTTCTTAAAAGGGGTCCCTAATCTGGGGATCATCATCAGACCCACAAACTGTCTGTTAGAATTAGGTTAACCCTTTTTTCCCCAAATCATTTTGTTTACCCGCTTAGACTCGAGGACTGTCGGCTGTAGCAAAATAAATGGTGAAATCATTTGTTGCAAGATGATATAAGAGTTAAAATCGATTAATTGCATCTGTGATGATTTATAGAAAGTCAAGGGTTAGAACATGGCAGCAAATTAATGGTTTGAATGCTGCTGGAGGTGTAAGCAATAAATGTATTAAAAATATGTTGAATTTGTGAAATGGAATATCCCCGTATTATGAATATTAAATCACCAGCTTAGAACCCTGTTTCTGCTGTCATTTTAGATTAAATATAATCATTTCACATAAAACAATTTGATTACTCTGAATTATGTAGTTCAAACCAAAAGGTTTTTTTTATTTATTTTTTAACAAAAAATAAAACACATATTCCTGCTATATACTCTAATAATGGATTTTAGTTATGCAGATTACAATAATTATGTGAACCATTCAAAGGGTTCTGCAAAGTAAAATAAAAACCGTAATACTGGATGAAAGAATACTTTAATCAATGAATCTTTAGCAAATCACTCTTGGCGCTGTTGATACAAAAAAGGCACAATATAAAGCTAAAAATTTTCAATATGATTGAAAATTGAAAAGGGCTGCTTTATTCCAAAATGACATTCAAGAATGAATGAATGATTTTTTTTTTCAAGAATTGTTCAAGAACAAGCTATTATTAAATAATGCCCATACTAGATGGTCTATGATATATATGATTTGTTTTTTTTATTTGCAAAATAGAAAGTTAACTTTTTTAAAAATCATTTACAGAATCTCATAAATCAAACGATGTAAGACTTTTTGTCTGTTGTACAGTTCTGTTAATAAACAGGTCTCCAGATAGTTGTTTGTATTGTCCCTGTATAAATTTGTATAATTCGACCATATTGAATAAAATAGTCTGTCACTTTCATTCAGTTTGTAGGCTGCTTCTATTTTTTCCAGTTCCACAATGGCCTTCTTGAAAAATGTGCTCCAAATGCACCACACACTTAACATGGGTTTGAGCAGTGAGTTATAAAAATATGATTTAGCTTTTGTCTCATAATTTAATGTCATTTTTTTCTCTTCAAAAACATTATACAGGATAGCTTATCAGACATTGTAAATAAAAAGCACTTGAACATTATAAACTGGATCTGTCTGTTTTACATGCGATAAAAATGATTTTTTTTGTACAAAAAATGTTTTTTGTTTTTTTTTTTGTTTCATTTGGTGTTGTATATTGTTATCTTATACTTCTGTGCTGTTGTTTTAAAAGCTTACTTTTCTTTCTTGTTGAGAAGACCCATATTTATTCCTAAAGCAGTATTTCGGAAAGCAGAGCTTAGTGTCTAAAGCTCCCCCTTCTCTCCTCTTGGGGTCGGTTCTAAATTATAACCCTAACTATATCTTTCTACATTTAAAGGGACACTATGGGCACCCAGACCATTTCAGCTCCTTGGAGTAGTCTGGGTGCACTGTCTCAGGTTCCTTAACCTCGCAAAGCTAATTGTTGCAGTTGAAAAGAAATTGCAATAATTAGCTTAGTGGGTTAACCACCTCTAGCCACTAGAGGGACTTCTGACTTTTGGTCGCCTGATGCTGGACGTGCTCACACTATGCATGGGGTCGTCCAGTGTCCCCACAAACCACATAGGAAACAATGTTTCCTATGGGGAAATCCTAATACGAGCGTGGCCATTGCTGGCCAGCTGCTGTCAGTGGGGAAGGAGCAAAGGCGGACCAGAGCCAGCGCCAAGGGACATCAGTGCTGGACTGAGGTAAGGGACAGAAGGGTTTTTTAACACCACGGGGGGTGGTGCGAGAGAGGGGGAAGCTATAGTGCCAGGAAAACAACTTTGTTTTCCTGGCACGATAGATTCCCTTTAAAGAAACACTCCAAACACCAGAAGAACTCGAGCTCCCTTATGTTCTCTATGTGTGAAGAGTGTGTCCTCTTTTTTCCATTTTACAAGAACTGTAAATTTCAGTAAAAAAATGTCACTGTTATAAAATCAACATTGTTACACTCCTGTGGAATTTTGCAATTCTATATTTTTTTCCGATTGCTACAACATGGTGTTTAGTGAATAAATGTATAAGTTAAACATGCTTTACTCACACTGCTGGAGGGGATGTGGCAGGAGGTGTTTTAAACTCGGATGTACTTATCTTACTTAGAAACATTTGAAAACTGTAAGGAAAAAATGCAGTTAAAATAGAATATAGCTATAAAATAAATAACAGATGAAAACCCGAGAAGTTGTTAACCATACAGTCAGATTTAGTGGGTTCAAAACCTATTTGCAAAAAGTAGTTTTAAATGGACATCTTGGTAATCTTAACTTTACCAAAATATAGCCAAACTGGCTATTCTGACCTCCTTATGTAACTCTGTGCTAAACTTATCACAGCACCCTGGAGTTTATTCACTAAACATTAATATGTGATGAAAAGATTGTGACTTAGCCAAGATGGTGATCACATGCTCACTCTGCTGTTTTAACGTACATTTTGGTCAGTTGTGATTGGAGGACTTCCAGCCTCTAGTTGCTGTCCCAGGTTGGTTGGCTTTAGACAATCGGTGGCTGGAGCTTTGGGATCCGTGGAGATGCCTGTTTGCAACTGGTTCAATGAAAAGAAGAGGACTCCACCAATAATCTCACAGCACCATTACTGCTATTTATTAATTTATTACTGGCATTTATAAAGCGTCAACATATTCCGCATCGCTGTACAATTGGGGTAAAAGACAAAACAATATAAACAGAGCGGTATGAAAGATAAAGAGGGCCCTGTCCACATGTGTACAAACTAAAGGTAAAAATGGGGAGATGAGACAGCGGTAGCAGGTGGAATTTGGAGGTGATGGCAGAGAGAAGCAATTGTACAATTGCAGTAACCGGTAACATGTGAAGGGAATGAGCAGGTGATTGACTGTGATGTCAAACAGCAGGAGAAGCATGCTATAACGTTAGAAGAAACTAGGGTGGGTAGAGGTTATGTAAAAAATATGTGGGTTGGTTTCAGTTGCTTTGTGAGATTGGGCCTTAAACTTGCAGGAGAGGTAAAAATCCTTGGATATTTTTTTTTTTTTTTTAAACCATCAATTGATGATTTTGATGCTTAAAAAAATGTCCAAGCAGGAAATTGAGATTGTATTGAACTTGGCTATTTTAGTAGATTGTCAGATCACTGAAATATGCTGTATGATGAATTGACCCCACTGTTTAGTGACTGTTTGTTGTCATAGGACTAGCTCACAGGCAAAAGAGATCAACGTCAAATATCGGTACCAACCCCTGCAAAAAAACAGACTTTGCACTGGGAAATGTTCCTATATATTTTTTTCTCTTTTCTGCCTGGTACTGATGAAGTTAAGGGAATTTACTTACATTTTACAGTTCTCTCATGTTGAGAGTGGCTGCTTTCTGTTTAAAAAACAGGACATATTTGCATAAATACATTACTTCGACTTGCATAGGAAACAACCAAGCAGTTATTTCACTAATGCAAAACTAAATGCTAAATGAGGCATTGTACGTTTGTAGTATTTCTGGGCAGGGAAGCATCAGGAAATCATTACAAGAGCTCTCATTATAAGTGTGATGGAATGAAGACTTGACAGAGAGAGAGGAATAATGGCCCATGCACACAGTGATGTGCTTCACTCTGCACATCTATTACCTAGCAAATAGGTAGAGAAGACAGTGCAGGGAGATGTAACACAAACTGTGCTGCCTGATACAATTAAATGACATAGGGAAGTAAGACTGCAATGACACATGCTGAAAAAGAACTAGCCATGTTTTTATTTTATTAGCGAGCGATCTGCTGCGTTAATGAAACATTTCAAAGAGCATTCCTTCTTTTACAACGTAATCTCATTTTTGACAGTGTTTGCCCTCTTTCTAAATTCAGGCTTTGCCTAGCAGTTAAACTGAAAAATAAATCTTATCTTATTCATGAGCAAATACAGATTTAAAGGCTCCTCTTTGCTCTAAAGCTACGTAGATTAAAGGCACATTCTGAGCACCACAACTCCAGTTTATTGAAGTGGTTATGGTGCAAGGAGTCTTTAGGTGCAGTTTCTTTGGTTTTTGTTCTGTTTGAGCATTTTGCCAAATGATTCTCCTGGCACCCAAAGTTCACCATCCCTGCTGTTGCCTAGCTAATGTAGCAGTTTCATGTCTGAATTATAAATACTTGGACTTGGACCTCTAGGTACTGTATAGAGTGCCTTTCCCATTAATGTACAATTAGTATTGTTTCTGCTGCTCTTTTTCCATCCCTAAGCTTCACAAAGCTGTGGCTTACCAGATGTTTAGTGATCTTGATAGGCAGTGGCAAAAGCACTGCTGATCATAGCGTAAGATGTTGGGTTCTCTATACAGTATCCAAGCATGGGGAGATGAAAGTGGGCACATCGGGGCACTGCACGTGACAGGACCCCTTATTTTTAGCGGACTGGCTGGGTCGATCATCTGAACTCCAGACCAGGTTTATTACAACTCTCCATGGGGTATACAGGCCCCCAGCAAGAGCCCTGGGCCCTGTGTCCTTCACCACTGTCTGTGTTCTCAGTCCACCCTCATTTGCAGCCCATCATTGATATCACAGTTTGAAGGATAATATTGCAATGTTCAGCAGCTGCAGACAGGCTTAGCTTTGGGTGGTGAACTTCTTGACAGTGCTTTGACAAAACATGGAGGAACTGCACCATTAACCTCCTTGCATCAATAGGTTGTTCAGGTTAAAGGAACATTACACTGCTCAAATACACAAAATTTATATATATGAATATCCAAAATCTCTGGCACTCTTCCCCCAAAAAAATTAAAATCAATTTGAAATTAGACCAGGGTGCTTCTCTGTGCGCATATATAATCCGAAATATATATCTATTGTGTGTGTGTGTGTATTTGGGCTTTTTTGGGGGCAGGGTGGGGGGGGGGGGGGGAGGGAGGGGGGTATATATATAAAAAAACTTGCAATAGCTGCAGATCTCTTGTCTGCATCCTTTTGGAAGGCAGGTGCTCTGAGCAATTGCTGCCTCTTGAGTTTAACTCCACTGAGCTAAACAAACTAGGACATAAAAGGTTATCTGAATGACTGCCAGATGTGTAACAAGGTTAATATATTATAAAGTGTCAATTTCTATTAAAACATGCAATTTTAATTTTTTTTTTTGCAAAATGTAAAAAAGGACACACTTTACACACAACGAATTTCATCAAGCTAAATTGTTTTAGGAGTCTGGAGTGCCCCATTAAGTTGCCTAGAGTGTACTTTTAACAGCTCCATCACCAAACTGGACACTAGCTTCTACACATTCAGCCACTGTGGATGTCTATGAGAGATCACTCTTCACACTATAATTAAGAAAGTGACTGCTCCTTTGATTGTATTTCATCAGCTCTGTAAATGTTGCTCTCTGTAAGAGTTTTATGAAAGCATTCACAGTGTTTGTTGGTAGGACACTGAGCTTAGTATCTTGAGCCAATCAATGCTTAATTAACATCTATGACATTTATACCCTAAGGAAACTTTTCCCAAACCCATGTTCACATTCTATAAACAAAAAATACAGTATACAGTGTATTACATACTAAACCAGTCATAATCAACTTAATGTTAATGTAGAATACTATGCTCAGAGGATGCTAAAGCATGTCTTCTGCAAACACAAATCATTATATATCTTCTCTCCAGTGATCTGACACTATCTGAGTCAGAGCACCAATAACTAATGATGTTATACACCCTCCCCCAACCATCTGATACATGGAGATGTTCTGGACCACACAATGGGGCAGTGACAGTGGTCTGTGACAGTACAAAAGCCCCAGGTTGTATTTTATCCCTCACTGGACTATTATGCTAGACACATGCTCCTATGGGGGAGGAGGGATAAAATACTTTTTGAAATGTAATTTTTAGGAGAGGTTAAGCAGAGAACATGTCCTATAGCTATTTTTTTGTCCCAGTTCTGGGATCATGAAAGTCAATGCAGATAGGAAGAATTTGTATCAATTCGGAGTTTAGAATATTCAATAAGGATGACACTGAGGTGGATTTCATCCATATCGAAATACCTTAATTGCCCCAAATTGGCTCGAATGGGTTTGGCAGAATCTGCTGTAGCAGGTTTTACCTCTATGAGATAACTGTCTATTGAGTCACTGTTAACTGGACTCGGCACATTTTAGAACTAATGGCAACACTGGACACAATAGTTAAATTGGAGATGGCGATTGTTGCCCAATTTGACCAAAACTGTACAGTTCCATCCCCTAGTGAATTCCTGACATGTCCCGGTTTAGTAAATAAAAGTCTGGGTTATTCACTAAACATGAAATGCGTCTGCAATGACCCAGGAGTTTGAAAAACGAGCCCATGGATTGAAGGGGTTAATATTGGGGATGGCGAAAAAAAACACAGCTAGGACAATATGTGTTTCCTGTGACCAACAAGCAAGTTTCAGAGACTGCTTCATTAAAAATGTCACACACAAAAACAAACAACAAAATTAAAAAAACTGTTCTGTTCCCATTATAGTATGTTTTGCCACTTAATAAAAATAAATCCAAAATAAAGCACTACGATATATTCGATTTAAACCCCACATGTACCTTTTGAAAGATCCTTTGTAAAGTAGCTTTGATTAACTCAGTAGGCATTGTTTGTAGATGAAGAGAAACATGTTAACACGGAGCATGGAGACATCATGTTTAAACCAAAGCCATGCTTGGCACCAGGCAGCTCCCAGTAAAGACCTATTCTTCATATGAGGCTGTTCACACACCCCTTGCCACCCCTGTGCCCACTCCTCCCAGCACCCACCGAGCCTGCTAGTGGTACAGAGAAGCCGCCAATCCCCTAAGCCCGCCCACTCTCACATTCTAGGAGTTGCAGGGGTGTTTTCCTGCCCTTGCTTTCTCCAGCTCGCCCAGATCTCTGTTATTGGTGGGGCTGGGAAGATGCTGCTGGTTTTAGGAGAGCAGAGTGCTGAAGAGTGTGTCCTCCTCTCGCCCTGGGTGCATCTGGAGCTGGGATCCTCACAGCAGCTTCGGGAGTAAAGCAGACACAAAGCAAAGTGCATGTGGGAGATTGAGAGGGGACTCCCTCCATCCCCCCCAAATATGCCTTAAATAAGTCAATCAGAACACACTATCTGCTTTCTGGATAATTCACTGCAGAGCTCACAAAGTTTGATTTCCTGCGCCACTCATACCCTCTGTGCCATGCTAGAGATGCACCCAGTAGACCCACACTGTACCAGTCGAAGTTGGATTAACAGTTGACTCTTCTTAATTTATATTTAAATTTTGATTTTTTTTTTAAACTCTCACATCACAGGAGGATATGGCTTTTGTTGGTCCTAACTCTGTTGAGCTCGGTTTGAGGACCCTAAAGATGGCACATTGGTTTGGGAGATGCAGGGCAAGGTATCTGTGCCCTGCCTTGCCCATTGTTTTGGCTGCCCTGCTGTGCAAAGGTTAGTAAAAGTTTGATTCGCAGCTAATCTCTGTTCTCACCCTGGTATGCTTCTTTTTAGCAATGTCAGATCTGGAAAAGTAACAGTCCATCTAAACCTCTCTTGTAGCTACCTGGAGTTTTTCTTTTTTTCTTCTTCTTTATATATATATATTTAATTTTGTTGTGAGTGGTGAAAAAAAAAAAAGTATTGCATGCTGAAAGAAAGAAACCTTTAGAAAACGTTCAAGGTTTTTTTTCTTTGTGTTTTTGTCATATTATTTGATTGTCTGCATGGTGAGTGATACATTTTCCCACATTCCCCTCATCTGCTTTCAGAAGAAAATAGGTTAATTGCAATAAAAGTAGAATAGCAGAATGATGATCGAGAGTGGCTATTAAGTACTTTTTTTTTTTTTCTTTTCTTTTTTTAAGAATAGTGTTAGGAGACTGCAGATCATTTCAACGAGAGAAGATAAAAAAAAAAAAAACAACAACCTGGGTTTGGAAGCAAAATGTGTGGATTTAAATATTTATAGATTATAAAGCAAGAAGTATCAATGCTTATTTAATAAATAAAAGATGGTTTGCTTTCCTTGCTCCTTTGTTTCTTTACCACACTGCTAAGATTATGTGAGAGAAACATGACCCTTCCCTGTCAATCAGAAGGTAACAGAGATACTGAGTACCATTATATAACACTTTCTGTGCTTTTTGTACACCTTGCAAAGGATGAGCGAAAATATTGTTTGTTGGTTTTCTCCACATTTGTGAATTTCTGGCACTCTGATTCTGTAACCGTCCTTCAAACAACTGAGATCATTCTAATTAACAGAATATTGTGCTTTCTTTTAACTCTTTAGTTGCCAGTGGGGGATTTTAACATTTAAAAGAGCTGAAGATTTTGGAACACCTGAGAACCAGACATGCCTCTATATATTTATATTAAAGTAGGCTAGTTAATTATTAGTTTTTAATAGACCACATTCATAGCAAGTACTGGCAAGAATTCTGGTCACAAAATCCCATGGTGCTTTATGGAAGGAATTATTTTAATAAAAACAATTAATTCATACACCCCTACCTTCCACCAATATTTGATCTCTTTGTTGTCTCCAGCATCTGTTCTGGTCTAATGAGGATCTAACCTTGAAATTGATTCAGTTGTAAAGGACATATAAGTGTAATCTTAAAGCTACGGCTAACACTGAGTGGACCACTTGAGTGTTCTGATATGAGAAGTTAATTTATTATAAGGATGTCTTTAAATATTATACACTGTTATTCCCACCTTGTTTCTTGAACATTGTGGCATTGTAAGATGAGGAAGAGGAAACTCCATAAACCAGACTTACAGAGAATAGCACAGTTTGTCATTACTAAGTGTAAACTATCTTTTCCACATGTTCAATTTGTGTGTTTAAGTTGTGCCAATAAAACATGATGGTGGGTATATACTTATGTAGAAAACTCTAGTTTTTACCTTATCATTCTGAACTTTTTAGTGTAGTGAGTGTACATATACTTTATAGAACATTGGTTCTTAACCTTTTTTCGTGACTGGGACCCATACTGATCTTGGTGACCCACTCTTCAAAATGACCTTATTGGTCCCCCTCTGTAACAGTTACATTATGCATGTGTGTGTATATATTAGGCAATTTATTTTGGGCACTTTCCTGGAGCCTAATCAAATTCCCTTCTCAAGCCATTGAGAACCCATTGACACCATGAGGATCCAATATGGGTCCTCACCAAATGATTGAATATCACTGCTAAAGATTAACCCAATAGTGTCACCAGGACAGGGCAATAAAGGACACTTGCTTACCTCTGGAATATACCATCAGTAATCCTGTGAACACTCAGCTGGTCCTTAAAGAATATAGATGGCAATGACATTTTAATATGGTGGCATCTTTTATTGTATTTTTGTCCTGGGGTTGCTGGAACATACACCCAGTGATAGATGTACCCATTTGATTTTATAATTTCCCTCATATTGAAAATAAACTGCTGAGTTGTCTATCTAATAGATAAAACGTTGTTAAATGCTACTGACATCAAAATCTCTAAAAGTGAATATATTATAAGTGTATTGCTAGGAATTTGTAAAATGCTATTTTCCTCTTATTTTGTACAACATGCTGCATAATAATTCCAAATATTATTAGTCCTGGAAAAATCCAAGGTACAAACTCAGAGCAAGAAGCCACTTCTTGTCTTGTTTGGTGAACAACAGTGCTTTTTATTATGTCTAAAAAAATATATATATATATATTTTGTTTTTGTTTTGCATTTTGGTAAATAAAGTGTATTTATTGACAGTGAAATGATCTTGCTAATCTGGCATGCATGGCTGTTTCACACATCAAAGTAACGTGCTGTATACATCCACAGACCGATACGTAAAAATCTACAGCAATTTTCATACAAAAGAAAATTTATCAAAATGTTTACTATAAATGTATTTATTTTAGTTTGGATTGAGCAATAGCTTAATTTTGTTTATTTACACTACAGACATTGGGTAGTCATGCATTCATTTTAATATATGGCATTCAATTTCTAAGCCAAGTTTATATCTTAAAATTATGTATTTAGTTTTGTTCTTTTTGACTTTTTCAGAAACTCAATCAATTAAGAAGGTATTCAATAAAAATAGGCCACAGAGAGATAAGTTTAATCTCAAAACCGCTTAACCCCTTAAGGACACATGACATGTCTGACATGTCATGATTCCCTTTTATTCCAGAAGTCTGGTCCTTAAGGGGTTAAAGAGCTTGTTTTGAATCAATTCATCTTTGTAGTTCTGAAAATAGTAAATGCTAAAAATGTCATATAGATAGTCATGCAGTAGGTTTTTAATTTTTTGTACTCCATTTCCAATCTTGAACATTTTTGCATAATAAACAAGCTGGCAACATATTCTAGAAGTACATGATCTTCTGTCCTTCTTAAACCCAAGGTCTTGGCCTTTGACCCTATCTCTTCCCACCTCCTTAATTCCCTCTCCTCCACACTGTGCTCATCCTTTGCATGCCTCGTTAACCTCTCTTTGTGCACTGGAACTGTCTTAGCTTCTTTTAGACATGCTTTTATCACACATATCCTGAAGAAACCTCCCATCAACGGTTTCTAACATTCATAGATTTTTTTCTCCACTTCTCTTTGCACCTTAAATTACTTGAAAATTGTGTAGAACTGTTTGATTAAGATTCTCTGCTCTAATGACCTTTCTGACCATCTTCAGTCCAATTTTTAAACTCCCTCACTCTACTGAGACAACAATAAGGAAGGTCTTCCTTGTCTGATCTCTGCAATATCCAAAGGGCACTTTCACCTTCTAATCCTCCTCGACCCACTTGCTATCCTTCACTCCGCTGATCATCAACTCCTCAGCTTGGTCAGAATTCACTATACATCTCTTGTGTGACTCATGTTATGCTCATTATACCATTGTGCCTTACCTGTGGCAACTCATCAACTATGTGTCTTTTTAAAGGGGCCTGCAAATCACTGAAACTAACCCCAACACACACGTATCTCATAACATCTACAATATAACCAACACAGTCTTCCTCTTTCATCTGTGGGATTTGTTTTCTGCACATCATTATCTGTTTCTTGTCTCACCTGACTCCTATTCTATTAGATTGTGAGCTTGCAGTAACAGATCTACTATTTGATTGCTTTTGTCAAACTGAGTTTTGTTATTTTCTTTACATAATGTATGTAGTACGTCATCATTTGACCCTGTATATAAATAGATGACAATGAAAATCATAATGATTCTGTTGCTTTGAAATTTGCTGCATGGCAGTGAAAATGTTAATGATATAATACATATAAACATACAATACACACACACACACAAACACGCTTTTCTCACATTAAAGCATTGTATGCAATACAACATCAATATAAGAATGTTGTGTTGGTTATATACATCATACAGCTCTTTACGGGTAACATTTTCTATCCCAGGTGGAAAAGTATCCTAGCTGTATCAATACTGACTGACACACAATGTGTAAATGTGCTTGGATTTACATACTTAATTTGTGCCATCGTTTAAGTGCTTCAAGTTGCACACAGCAATAACAATGTAATCTGAAAATTACAACCATAGATTTAATTACAGACGCAAAATATTTATTCAGTTTTCCATATGTATGGACCACAGACCGGAAAGCCCATGTCATGTTGTTTGTATGGGTGCTTCTCTTCTGCACGCCTGACAGCTGGACTCAGTTGGTAGCGGTTACTGTTGTGCAGTGACTGAACCCTTATTGCTCTGCCAACTGATTCACCATCTTGAGGCTACATTATGACAGCACAATACAGGCATTTGGCTTTAGAAATGACAAGCTTAACACAAACATGCTGTGATTCATTAGTTTGGGAGGGTGGGGGTGCTATTATCGTAGAGAAGCATATTGTGAGCATTTCAGTAGCTTCTTCGAGCCTATTCTAGTCTTTCCCTGATCTTTGCCTTCTAAAATTAATTTTAATATTATTTACACGTAAAAAGGGCATCCTTTAGTGAATATCTTGGGTAAAAGTGGAATGTTAAAAACAGTAGTTGCCCTATATTTTAGGATAACAAACTCTACTGCTTTGAAAACATGGGATTAAATAAGATGAAACTATTTGCTTCTCACACTAAAACATATGCTTGATTTTCTCATTATGGAAATAGTATTCCATACCCTGTTTTATATCACAGGGATAACGATGCAACTTTAGCTATTGAGTCAAGCAGTGCAATCCTGTCTTTACGTCCCCAGTGTACAAGGGTTAAAATGATTTGTATTTGAGTATACATGCTGATGAGTGCGTGACGCCAAAGACGTGTGAATGCAATGTGTACAGAAAAGAAATGTGAGCAGACAGTGTGACTTCAAGCCTCTAGTTTGCATAGTAGCAAGTATTAGACTCGCTTTTCACCTTTATGTGTTAAGAAATGAGATATGTGGGCGTAATACTGACATCTGTAGATAACTAAACTGAAATTCTTCTCATTGCCTCTCTCTCCCCTCCTACCTCTTTCCTCCCATCTTTCCTTCTCATCTTTAAATGGATTTCTTCATCTGAATCATCTTTTCCCACATTTTTGTTCTGTCTACCTTATCTTCTTAATTCCCTCATGGTTTTCCAGTTTCATCATTACCCCCTCATTTGCATCTCTCCCTCTCGCTATCTTATCAGGGTCTCTCATGATGTAGGCATGAGGTTTCTATGTATCCAGCCCAGTGGTGTATCCTTGTTTTGTGCTGCCCTAGGCAGGACAAAACTCAGGCGCCCCCCCCCGCGCCACCCCCACCCAACCTTTCCCCCCGCCCCGCATTATAAATACACAAACACACATTCACTGACAGATACGCATACACTAGCTAACAGAAACACACACTCGCTAACCGAAACACACACACACTAACAGACACACTCACACTCAGTAACAGACAAACACACTGACTAACAGACACACACTAACAGACACACACTCACTCACTAGCAGACACAAACTAGCAGACACACACACTCACTAACATACCCACACACTAACAGACACACACACACACACACTAACAGACACACACAGTCAGACACACACACTAACAGACACACACAGTCAGACACACACAGACACACTCACTAACAGACACACACACTCACAGGCAAACACACTAACAGAAACACACTAACAGACACACACACTAACAGACGCACACTAACAGACACAGACACACACACTAACAGACACAGACACACACTAACAGACACACACACACACTAACAGACACCCACACTAACAGACACAGACACACACACTAACAGACACAGACACACACTAACAGACACACACTAACAGACACAGACACTAACAGACACAGACACACACTAACAGACACACACACACACACACACACACACACACACACACACTAACAGACACAGACACTAACAGACACACACACTAACAGACACAGACACACACACTAACAGACACAGACACACACACTAACATATACAGACACACACTCACCCACCCACATTAACACATTTTTAAATGTATTTAACCCCCCCAGCCTCCTTACCTTTGGGAATGCTGGGGGGGGGGGTGTCTCTTCCTCCCTGGTGGTCCAGTTGCTGCTGGGCGATCGGGCGGCACTGCCTGGCGGGCGGGCGGCCGGCGAGGGAGCACTTCCCCTGAGCTGTCTGCTCAGCTCCCTTGCGCGCCTCAGAGTGAGGCTGGGAGCCGGAATATGACGTCATATTCCGGCTCCCAGCCTCACTCTGCGGCGCGCGAGGGAGCTGAGCAGACAGCTCAGGGGAAGTGCTCCCTCGCCGGCCGCCCACCAGCGCCGCCCGACCGCCCAGCATGTCTGTTAGCCGCAAGGCTAACAAGACATTTGCCTTGGGCATTTGGGGGATGACGCAAACGGGGCCGAATCCCTGATCGCCGAATGAGTCACGCAACGGAGCTTTTAGACACGCCCCGTTTGCGTCATTAGCGGGACGATCGGTGATTGGTGTACTCACCGATGCCGGTCAAATAAGCAGGGTATAAAACAGATTGCTGGGCTAGCTGCACTTGCGTTACCCCTGATGACGGCGTGCGGAACACGCTGAAACGCGCGTCGGGTTTTTAGCCATTACTTCACTCACGATTTGAGCACTCTGCACAGATGATTTCACATTAATTTAAACTCTTGGAACCTTCTCTATTTTTAGTTTGAGCTGAGATTAGAACACCCTCGAAGGTGTTTCCTTAGGAGTATAGGGTTTAGCACAGAGAGTGTTTGTTTGCTGGGAGTTTATAAGTGGGGGGACCTTATGGTTGGTGTCTATACCTAACCTATACGCCTATATGCAGGCTGAGCAATAAAAATGCTACCATTTCAGCCAAAAGGCAGTGTTTACTCTGCTGCCTAGTAACACCTCTAGAGACCGTCACTCAGACAGCCACTAGAGATGCTTCCTATCTCATGCTGCACTGTGTGCAGCACGTACATTCAGCATCTCCAAGCTCTGCATGGAGACATGGAGGAGATGCCGACAAGCACTTCGTGGCAATATAGCCTCACTTTCGGAAAGCATTGGACTGGCTAAGCTCATCAAGACTGATGACCTCAGCCATCAAGGCACTGCCATCCACTGCAGAACTGGTGTGGTAAGGAAGAAAAGATGAGTAACATTACCTTTTCACTGCAATCTGAGGGAGGCTGGGCATCTGAAAAGCCACTGCAGCACTATAGTGTTAAGAGCACGTTTGTATTTCTACTTAAAACATGATTCATATAGACATCCAATTGCAAAGCAGTTTTGGAGTCAATAAGGAATATTTTTCTATTTTGTAGCAATATGGAAAATGACCTGACAACCCAGGGCAGGTCCACTAGGCTAGCAATGTCCATGTACAAGCCTCAATGTAATTATCCCTGTGAGAAATTGAGTATGCACACATAATGTAATATTTTCACATTTCTGACTAATACTCCTATTGAATCCTATGGTAGGCCAGGGTTTGGCTGGAAAATGTCAACCAATTTCTGGATGACTATTGGGATTTAGTGGAGAGCCAGGTAATAGTTTTAAATTATGGTAAATCTTCCCTGATCCTTTAATGTTCTGCTTCAATTCCTCTGGCTACAAGGGCAAAGAGGGACTGGAGATTGTGCAGAAAAAATGTCTAAAAGGTAAAAATGTTTGAGAGATGCCAAACCAAAGCCTGTCTTATGTCCATCACTCACTTGTATCATTAAGGATTTCTACCTGTCAGGAGATACATCACACACTGAGTTTGTGATGACTAATCAGATTTCACTTGTATAGGAATTTCAAAATAAAATTACAATAGACTTCATTTTAATCCTGGAAAGTATTAGTTTTGCATCATTGTTTCTAATAGAAAACCAAGGTTATTCTGCTTCGAAAAACGTGACCAGGATGAAAAGCCAGGTCTACAGTGAGATGAAATCAGCTTCCTACATTAATATCTTGAATGGGAATTTTCAGGCTGAAATGAAATCATTGTTACCAACTATCCTGTTCCTTACGCTTGAGTAATTTAAAAATAATTATGGCATTTTAACACTGTATACTGGAGAATAAGGAGACTAGGTAACTCCCCTGGTGGAGATAGTGATGTTGCTGTTGTAAATATTTTTTTGTAAAAATACATTAATCCTAAAAAAACTCCTATTCAGAGCTCATTCTCCTGTAATATTACATTGTTTTTAGTTACATTGTTACATTGTAATTGTAGCGTAGCTCACTGTTCCCCTGGCTGGGTACCTCCACCAAGGACCGCTTCCTAGCTGGAACAGGTAACAAACCTCAGCACTCTTGTCCTCAGTCGCCGTGGCTTGACTGGGGGTCCTGGAACCGCTCCCTCCTTGAGCTGAATGGGGAATTAGCTCAAGACACCCCCAGGCAATGGACGACACTCAGTCCTGGGAGCTCTATTCCTTACAAGGACTTTCTTCGTTAAATCCCTCCAAGCTTCAACAGCAGACACAGGAGTAAATCTTCTTTCCCTCAAATAACAGGACAACACACAGTTTTGCAGTGTAAGCTAGAATAGCATTTTAATGGAGGCACACTGGCCTTTTATGCAAGTTTCCCAACAAGGGTGACACCCAGGTGGACCTTGTTGGGCACAGGGACACAAAGTGAATAAACCAATAAAAACAGAGCCATACAGTGAGACACTCCTATACACAAACAATGGAATCCCTCCTCTGTGCTTGGGAGATAATTGAATCAGGAACTGTACTAATCTAACCCAATTATCTCCAAGCACAGAAAAACATACAATTTTATGAAACCCCAAAATAGTACCTTAAAAACACATAATACCCCATAAAAGTGCACACTTCCTTTCAGTCACGTCGGAAACCGGAACCTGAAATTGAAGTTCCAGTACTGCGGTGCACGCTGAACACCGGCCCACGCTTCAAGACAGGTAAGTAAATATGGTATATCGGCGTATAACACGCACGCATCATTTTCCCCCTATTTTCAGGGAGAAAAAGTGCGTGTTATACGCCGATAAATACGGTACTTAATGTCTTCTATTTTCATATTGATATAACTTATTTGATCCCTACTATAGGATATATACCAAATAAGACATATTGCAATTCTAAACTCAATCAACGGTAAATGGTCTCTCGATGTGCTCCTCTATTTGTGTTGTTTCTTTTTTTTTTTTAATTATACACAGGATTCATATACAAACTATATGTAAATTTTTGATGTGATATCTATACCTCCTGTGTTTATGTATTATTTCGCTTGTTTTAGTTCCTTTTATACATGTTTTAACATTGTCTGTATATATATTTGTAATGTTATTATATACTCTCTGTCTCTGATCTTCCTCTTTTCTCAAAATATCAATTTAATTTGTTTTGTTATTTTTTTACCCTCATTCATAGATTTCCCTAATTCATTTTGTTGCATTACCCTGCCTCAGCCATACTGTAAATGGAGATGGTGCTGCATGCTGCCAGGAACTGGCCATCTCTGCTAAACATTGAGTTATGCGGGCGTTTATGGACTCCAAACACCATAACCATGTCAACCTGTGGTTATGATAGCTACAGTGTTCCTTTAACACTGTTCGAAATGTCTCAGAATTTCGCTTATATATTGATGATTTCCAGTACTTTCTGAAAATTGTGCTTGGATAAACAAAAACAAATCCAAGCAAACTCTTAAATAGTAAAAGTAATGTGGGTCCCAAACTGGGATTGTTTCACCAAAATTGGATGCTTGGGACATGGTCTTTGCTAATCTCTTTAAAGAAACAAATATCTTTTCTAAAACCCAATAATATGCACATCACCTATTAAAGAGGACATTAATGAAAGGGGTTTGTCATGTGTCTATTTTTGGTGTTTTATTGTGTATTCATCACATTAAAACACTACTGATCTATACTATTTTGTCACTTGCATGCAGATGTGAGCATCAGATTAAATTACCTTTCCTGACTGTGCAGGATAATGAGCACTGCTATTTTGAATAATGTTTAAATTGTATTTATTTTCATGCAAATCTGCATTATGTTTCCATTATATAACCATTATTTCCCAATTCCTAACATTCATGTAAATGTGGTCAGTTGACCTCAATAGTTATTTATCTCTGGAGTTTTTGTTAAAGGAACAGTGTAGCATTAGGGATACATATCTGTATTGCTAATGCTACAGCCCCAAAACCTATGTAAAATAGAATTAACAAATTAAATTAAAATCAAATTATTCACCTTTTCTCCAGCGCAGAGTTTCCATCTGCGCTGCTGCAACCTCCTCTTTGGGTTGCATTATCCTCGCCATGATGCGCCTTAGATTCTTCCATAGAGAATCACTGAACACAATCTATGGCTGACAGTAACGGCAGTGTGCGTGCATGGGCAATGTCACAGTTAGTTAAAGTAAGATTCCTGGCTCTCATTCCCAGAGGGATTGGAGGGGTGGCTTGAAGCCACGCCTGCAAGCACTCTAATTAGTAAACTAAAGTGTTTTGGGGTCTGGGGCCAGGAGAATGGGGGTGCAGTAATTCAAGCACTTTAACAACTTCAATAAAATTAAGTTGTTAAGTGCCTACAGTGTCCCTTTAAAATGAGATAGGGATTATGGGGAATGTGCAAATATATTCATCTTTATATTAAACAAAGATGTTTTTATTTAAAGGATCACTATAGGGTCAGGAACACAATCATGTATTCCTGACCCTATAGTGTTAAAACCACCAACTAGCCCCCATGGGCCTCTCATGCCTCCATAAATATAGAAAAATCTTACTGTATTCAAGCCAGAAGCTGTAGATCTGCATGCTGTTTGCCTCAAAAAAACAAGCAGTGTGCTGACATCAGCAGAAGTGGTAGCCTGAACCAATCACAATGCTACCCCATAGGATTGGCTGAGGCTGACAAAGAGGCAGTTCAGGGGCAGAGCCAGCATGATTCAAACATAGCCAATGGCCAATCAGCATCTCCTCACAGAGATGAATTGAATCAATGAATCTCTATGAGGAAAGTTCAGTGTCTGCATGCAGAGGGAGGAGACACTGAATGTTTGGATGCATTTTAGGCAGCCATGACCCAGGAAGGATCTCTAACAGCCATCTGAGGAGTGGCCAGTGAAATTATCACAAGACAGTGTTTACAGCAAAAATGCTGAAGGTAATGATTCTACACACCAGAACAAATTCAATAAGCTGTAGTTGTTCTAGTGACTATAGTGTCCCTTTAAAATAAATTAATAGAACAAACATACTTTGGCTTGTCAAATTCAAAAACCACTGTGTGAAATGTGACCAGTCCCATTTCATTTGTAAACCATGGGGAGCAATATTGCAAGAACTTTAACAGCAAAAAAATTAAGTTAATAAAGTACTTACAGTGTCCTTTTAAAAATGAGATAAAAAATATGGGGAATATGTTAATATGTTAAAGGAACAGTATAGGCTCAGGAGCACAAACATGTATTCCTGACTCTATAGTGATAAAAACACTATTTAGCTTTCTAGCCCCCTTGTACCCTCCTTAAATAGAGTAAAAACGAACCTTTATTCCAGCACCGCTGGTCTGCCAGCGCTGGCCCTGGCCCCAATCTGCCTCCTTGGCTGTGATCATCAGAATTGATAATCTCAGCCAATACAATGCTTTCCCATAGGAAAGCATTACATTGGCTGAGATTGTAAATTATGATGATCTCAGTCAAGGTGGTGAAGCAGGTCCAAAGAGTAGAGCCAAACGCCACCCTGGCCAATAAGCATCTCCTCATAGAGATGTATTAAATAAATGCATGTCTATGGGGGAGGGTTCAGCATCTCTATGCATAGCGTGGAGATGCTGTACGTCAGTGCTGCAAGTTGTGCAGCACTGACCCAGGAAGGACCTCTAATGGCAGTCTGAGGGAATAAATAAATAGAACAAAAATATAGTTTCGCTGGTCAAATTAAAAAACACTGTGTCTTATTTAATTTGTAAACCATGGGGGGCAGTATTGCAAGCACTTTAACAACATAATATGAAGTGTGTATAGTGTACCTTTAAAATTAAATAGGTATTATATATGGGCAAACATATTGATCTGTATATTAAATAAAGACATATTTAAGTAAAATAAATAAACAGATCAAAAATATACTTTTGCTTGTCAAATTCAAAAACAGTGTGAAACGTGACCATTCCCATTTAATGTGTAAACCATTGAGGCGATGCACAGCAGCATTAGACTTTTTAAAATCTTTATTAATACATCTTTTGCTACCATCACGTATGCTTTGCTTTGTATGCGTTGCACTTACACAATGCTAGTTTCGTCTAATTCTTCCCCTGCCAGGTGTGATAGTAATAACATCTGTAATTAGTGCTCTCCATCCTTACTTTCTTGTAACTGGAAGATGATGTTTTGCGGTTGGACTGTAGAACAGACGATCATTGTAGAAAATGCTTCCGCTCTCCTGGGACCTATTAAACTCATTTACAAAAAGGATATGAATGTAGCATTGAATGTCTTGATTGTTTAAAGTCAGGATCCAGTGTAACGTGAGTGTACTTAACCTATTCCCTAGCATTATGGTATCATGGTACGCCTGTAAGTTAAGTAACCTGCATGGCAGAGTTCTTGGGTACTTTGGTTCTGTGTCTGGCATCATGCCCAGCTCTGGTATATGTGTGAGTTTGGCAGCATAGCCAGACTGATGCTTTGTTGGAGTTATTCAGTTGTTCCTTGGCTTCCTTCCTTGTTGGCAGCTGTGTAGCTGTCTCTCTTATGTGAAGGCATCGAAGGGTCAGCTTGCTCCTGTCCCTGATGAGCTGTTTTTTTTCCCCTTCTTTCCCGGCTTGTCACTTCAAAAGACGGATTTTGGGATAGCATAGAATATTTTACATGGGTAATTTTTTTTTACATATACCCTTAAGATTTATTTTTCTTTTTTTTTGTAAAGCTACGAAGAACAAAGAACATTATTTAATTAGATATGATGTTAACCTGGTTGCAAAAATCTGCAGCTGTTTTGATCATTGCTTTTTTTTTAAAAAACTATTTTTCTGCAAGGTACAAAATTTGATTGCTGCGCTATTTAAATTTTCTGTTCTTTTCTTTTGGTGAAGCATTCGCAGGGTTAACTCTTATACTAAAATATCTTGTCTGCATCTTTTATTTATTTGTTCTTAATGGTAACACATTGCAAAACCATCTTTCTAAGTAAATACATTTGTGCAACACTCCAGTGTTTTTCAAACGGAATGCTTCCTTCGATGTCTCCGCGATAAAATATAAAGGCAAAACAATATCAGAGGAGAGAGGGGTAGAATAAAATGAGCGAGAATTACATCACTACACTTGTCACTTTAACTCATTAATGTGGGATCGCAGTCATGCGTGCAGCATTCTAAACACCCAGCGCAGTCAAGAGCTGAGAGTCTCTGAAATGTTAGCCTGATAATTTCAATGGTTATTATATTCCTAATCCTATTTCATTTTCTGCCAACACATTCTCCCATGGTAGTAATGAAATTAGTGAGCCAAAATGCTTTTCCATGCCAGTATTCAAGTTCTAAGCAAATCTATTTTTTTTCTGTCAGGTAGTGTATCCAGCTTTTTCTGTCCTCTTTAACATTTTGTCTTACAAAAGCGGTAAAAAAGAATCTGAATTGAGTTGAAATTGATAGTTTGAATCCAAAGCATCCATTCTACTAATTCATTTATTTACTGTCGTTTGTGGTTGAAATAAGGTAAAGTTAACAGCTGCTTGATTGTTTTAGAGGTGACTCGATTCACATCTATCTTGCATACTCCAGCATTTTGGGAATCAAGAGATTCTTAATGAATAGATCCAGCAATCAGGAGTCTCAAGGGATAAAAGACAGGGCAGGGGAGGGCTGGCAGCCTTAGGCCTGGGGGGCAAATCCAATCAAGAGGCCCATTGCATCACCGAATCAGCTCACCATCCATGCCCACCTTTTCCTGGTTTTATAACGGATATTGATGTTCTGAAGCAAAACAAATATGATACAATGTGGTTTATGTGGGGGTGATGGTGAGAGGGAGTGATGGTGCTAAGGAGGGGGGATAATGGACAGAAGGAGGTGGGTTGATGGAGAGAGGTAGGGGGGGTGTTAGCGAGAGGGAAGGGGGGTGTTGGTGTGAGTGAGGGGGGCGATGGTGAGAGGGGCGGGGTAATAATGTGTTGCAATGTGTTACCATTAACTAAATACCTTTTTTGATTCCCTGGTTGTCCAGTGTGGGCTCCCTGGTGGTCCGGTGGTGATATCCGGTCTGCAGTTCTGCAGTGTGCAGAGCTGCAGACCATGTATCTTGCGAGACCCGGTCAGAGCGTTGCTGTGGTAACCCATGGCAATGCTCTGATAGGCCAAATCTCGCGGGACAGGGCATGTTCGGCATGTCATGCTAGGGATTATTACCTAAATGCTGCATATTCTTTACGCCTTGAATTTTGCTTAACTTTGAAATTAGAGATCCGATCATGTTTACAGCATTGTGACCCTTGGGGCCTATATCTTTCATTGACGAATATCTGCTATGATTTAGAAAAAAATACCAAAATTCTGGGAATAAATAATTTAATGTTATTTTTACTCTGTATTTCTGTGTGATTGGCAGCAGTATAACACAGATATTCTCAAACACTTAGAAATATAGTCCCATCAAAAAATACATGGATTTTCAAGAATATAGAGTTAAATAAGCCTAAATAACTTGCTTGTTCTTGCATACTCTCAACCCAATAATTTTAGGAAATGTGGCAATATTTTCTCAGTTCAGAAAACTATTAAGGTGGCGCTGTCACTTTCTGGGGACTTTGCTGATTTGACATAGACCCACAACAGTGACATTGTTGCTGGGGGTCTGTGCCACTGGGGGCAGGTAGAGGTAAGATTTACTTCACTGAACCTGTCCCATGCAAGCTCTGCTCCTCTTCATCTCTTGCAGCTTGAGAGCAAGGAGCCAACATCACTGCTAAACACTTGCTCATGTGTGAGAGCACAGCAGTGAGGTCTACAGAGCCGAGATCACTGGTTACGGCTGTCGGGATTGTCTCTGTAGCTCGGCCCAAAAGTCAGGCAGAGGAGAAATACAGGGACACATTTCAGTGAAATTACAACACAGTCAAAATTAGTATTTTATAAACATTTATGAAATACTATTTTTTCAGAGTGGGGGGGAAGGGGGGGAGGGGGAGTAGGGTGACAGTGCAGCTTGTCTACAAACAAGATAAATTATACAAAATAATGAATGCATTACGATATACAATGCCTTCTGATCATTTCTGAACTCATAGTTTTGCTACTGTGATGGACTCATTTAGCCATGTCTATCTGATTGGACAAATTAGATATTTTATCTGTTCTTGATTGTTCTGATTAACTGTATGAAACAACTTTCAGTGTAATTTGGACGCTTGCTCCTGGAATTTCTTCAGCCATGCACACATTCAACCTTTATTCTTGGAAGCAAACTTCTTTTAGTTTGTGCATAATATACATACAGTTGTGATTGTATCTTTTTTCCTGGCCTGTCACATGTGATTAGATTGATAGTAGAGGCTCAGTTTAGCCAGATTACAATCAGATATCATCCACCCAAGGCTTATACATAGTCTAATTCCCAGGCTAAAGGATTCATTCATGATCTATTTGTGTCACGCAGATCTGATGACACACATGGTTGCAGTGTGAATCTGTCAGCCCATGTCAGTAAAAGCCTTAAAGGGGAATTATCATGAAAAATTAACTTTTGATATGTTATAACATATATTTATATACAGGGCCGATCTTAGTGTCACAGACGCCTGGGTGAGGGATTATTTTTTTGAGGGCTCCAGGTTGGCTTAGCAATCTTACTAACTCTTCCTATTTACAAATGTCCAGTCCAGACATACATGTTTCTATAGCAACTAATCCACTTTTTTTTTCATTAGAGGCTGTAGTTGGAGGATTAGGGCAGTAGGGAGGTGATGTGAAATACTGCAGTGGAGGCTTGGTGCTATAATGAGAGATAAGTGCTGTAGTGTGGAATAAAGGCAGCTGTAGTAGGGTTTAAAGACAGTAGCAAGGGGTTATGGGTAGAAGTGGTGGGTTAGAAGATGTAGTGTGATTAGGGATAGTAGTGGGGTATAAAGGCAGTAGTCAGGAGGAAGGGGCTGAGGTAGGAGCTGAATATTCCAGGAAACTCTGAGCAAACAATGACAGTGGGTCAAAATCAGACCTACTTTGAGAAAGACTACATTATCTCTGTATATTTCCTCCGCCTGACACTTCTAGACTGTAGCGGTACTTACCCATTCCAGGGGCCGGCCGGGGTCCTCTGTTCAAGCCGCACGCGGCTCTGCTGCTGCACGAGCCGTGTGCGGCTCATCCGACGGCTGCAACAGGAAGGCGGGCAGTGACCGCAAGAAGCGGGTCTCGGGCGTGCTCTTAAAGGGACAGTGGGATCCTAAATTGGCAAAGGCCTCCCATTGGTCCCTGTCATGCCACACTCCCCATACACTTACCTTTTGGGGGCGTGGATGTGACAGGGACCAATCAAAATAGATGTTTAGGCATATATACTCACCTTTTTCCCTTAGTTCCTTGCCCTATCGTGGTTTCTGTTTCAGTTCCCTTTAGCGCTTGTTGTGTTCTGTTGTGTTCCTTCCTACTTGACCTTGGCTTTGTTTCTGACTACGTTATCTCTTTATCCTTATCTGTTCTTTTTGCCGGCTTGCTGTTTACCGTGTACCAGACCCCGGCTAGTGCTAGTTTACGCTGTCTCTTTGTGCCCTTGACCTCGGATCGCTCCTGACTCTGTATCTCCCTCCTTTACGTCGAGTCCGGCCACTCTAAGGTCCGGTAGACGTATCTCCCCTCTGTGTAGTCTTCTGTTTAGTTGAATTCTGCGTGTTGGGGTATATTTTCGTTACATAGACCCTGAGTGGAGACACCACTGTCTAGAAGGGTTAATCTCCTCCAGCTGTCACCAGTGAAGGCTGTGGGAAATCTGCTCTGTCTATAAATGATCCCATGCACATGAGCAAGAGTACAGCAATGACGGCAGCTCTTGACATGAAGAGAACCCACCAGAAAAGATGACTGCACCCTCTTCATGCCAGAAGCTGCCGTCACTGCCGCACTCACATTTACCTGCCCAATGGACCCCCAGTGGCGATATCGTGGTCAGGGGTTTTAGCAAATTCTGCAAGTTCCCAGTGCTGCTTTGAATCAGGGGCAGTGCCAGAGCCTTTAGGCAACATAACCACTATAGTGGACTTTAGTGTCCCATTAAGCTGTCCAGCATTTTTTATAACTCACTATATGTAACAGACTGTTGGCAATCAACGTACATTGTAGGGAACAGCCAATTGACATTTAGATTTTTGCATCAATGACAATATAAGCAAGAAAGTATCTTCACTAATTACATAACTTAAACACATAACATATTAGACAATGAAAAAAATAAATAAAAGCAAAACCATGATAGATCTGCTATAACGTATTTGTCTCCACTAAAATGTTCCTATCTTCCTTTAAAATATGCTCTTTTTACACCAATTTTAACAAATAAACACTCAGTTACCAATATTCTATGGAGCTATGGTCTTAATCCTCCTCTCACTGTTTCTTCCTAGAGAGAATTGTAAAGAATGATTTGATTAACTTTGTCTACAACCTTCTTGACCATTTTCATTCTGGGTTTCCCCTCTGCACTGTACTGGGACTTCCTCATCAAAGTATTCAAAAACCCGCTCTTTGCCAAATTGAAAGGTCACTTCTGCTAATTCTCCTTGCCCTCTTTGCTGTGTTTGTAGAGAACCAACCTCTTTTTAACTTGCTCAATGTGTATCTTATTATTTACAAAACTACAAAAACATTATATATTGTACACCTGTGCCTATTCATACATGCTCTGCTTGATTTATTATACCTGGTACATTTATTGGAGCTCTGAGTCCAAGATAAATTATATTTGTAGTAGGATCCCATTTGTTTCTAAGCAGATGCATTACCCCATAGAATCATTAAGAGTCTCTTAAATTGATTGAGATATCTCCTGTCTGAAAGGGAAAGCAAGGTTTGTCTAAGGGAGCTACGTTTAGCAGATTCCACTGTAGAAGATCATAGCCCACTATT
Source organism: Pelobates fuscus (assembly GCF_036172605.1). NCBI lineage: Eukaryota > Metazoa > Chordata > Amphibia > Anura > Pelobatidae > Pelobates > Pelobates fuscus. Next base: position 133,556,567 of record NC_086321.1, read on the forward strand.
TGCAGCAGCTCATAGAAATATAGAATGATTTTCTTTCATAGTTCATTCTTGCTGTTGGGGGAAAACCATTGTGGTGCAAAAGTAAATTGTGTGGTTGCTTATAGGCTAAATCAGTGGTTCCCAAACGTTTTAGGTTCAAGACACCCTTAATATTTCAGTATTTTTCCAGGGCACCCAAAGTCAACATTTCTAGGTTGTATATCTGTACAGCACTGCCACATTTACTGGCGCTATAGTGTAATGTACAGTGTTGGTGTTTAAACGGGTGCTTGTATACATTTATTGTGTATTAATACAGGGGTGTGTTTGTATGCGATGTTTGCGTTTGATTGCAGGGGTGTTGTTAAATGTAATGTTCACTTTTACATGTGGATGTACATTTGTGTGAAGTATTTGTGTTTGAGTGAAGGGGTGCGTTTGTATATTTTTTTTGTTTGAATGCAGGGGTGTGTTTGTATGTAATATTTGTGTTAGATTGTAGGAGTGTGCTTGTATGTTGTGCTGGTGTTTGACTGCTTGGATGTATGCACATACATACTTACAGATATTTATGCACATTAACACACAGATGCATATAAATATACTGACACATACACACAAATTAATATAGACACCGACACATACACATACACATAAATACACACTAACATATACACACATGCACCCTGACACACACAAACATTGATACATGCCCACACCATGACACAGATACACACTGACATAAAAACACACACCCTGACGCACAGATGCACATACACAGATGAATGCGTGCACACAGACACAGAAGCACACTGACATATATATACACACACACAGATGCACACCCTGACACACGCATACACATACACTCACACACATACAAACACTCATACTCACACTCAAACACACGCTCACACACTCAAACTCATACATACACCCATACACATACTCATACTCACACACATACAAACACTCATACTCATACACATACTAATACACATACACACACACACACACACACACACACACACACACACACTTAAACACTCAAACTCATACATACACCCATACACATACTCATACTCACACACATTCAAACACTCATACTCATACACATACACTCATACAGACACACACACACACACTCACACACAAGTGATTTTTTTTTATATATCTCCAGTCACCCTCATGGGAACCTTATGTGCCAGGAGGGTGACTTGGAGTCCTGCTGCTGTGGGAGTGAGGGGTCTGGAGCTCTTTATGCTCCTCTCCCCTCACACTGCAGCTGCCTCCTCTCCCTCCTGCACTGTTTCCCTGCATTATGCTAGGAGGAAATGACAGGCTGTCATTTCCTCCCAGCTGGCTGACATTACAGGGGCCCAGTCATGGTCTTAAAGGACCACAGCTCTCGACCGGGTCCCTATTGAGCAGTAATGTTTCCCTGGGGGTATAATTATAGCCCCGAGGAAATATTCCGCGGCACACAATTTGGGAACCGCTAGGCTACATGTATTTTATCAACATTGCAAAGCAATGCCAAACCAGAGTTAGCAGACATATGCACACTGCTAGTAGGCAATGGGTTACATTTAGTTCTGTTAAATCTATTCACAATAAAGTAGTGAACCCAGCAGCAATGTTTCAATTGCTACAAGTGTCAATCTTGACAAAGATCATTGTAGCGGTCAAAGCATTTCTGGGGACTTAAATAAAGGGACATTGAAAGCATGTGCTGGAATACCTTATCTTTATTGTGACTATTTGTACTGGCTTGCGTGGAGTTGCTTCTGTGCACCCTGTGTTGTAGTTGCTGCTCTTTTCACTTTGGATGCTGTTATATTTGTTGGCTCTATAGGTGTAAATAACAAAGCATGGATTTAGAAACTTGATTTTCACAATGTAAATGTGACCTAATTGACCCATGATTACATAGATTTGCTCTCCAAGGAAGCAATATGCATACCTTATATTTTCTTGTATGTTACCTACTCCACTGGAAGGCAAAAACACCCCCAAAAATATAACATGCATTTTATTTTTGAGGTTTCAAAGGATCATGAGATCTTGAACACAAGTGATTACGGTCTGTCCTAACCCAGACTACCTCCAGTGGTATCCTAGTTCAATGATTGGATGTCTACCAAAGCCTACCTGGTTTGGCAACTGTAGATGGTGTTGTTTAGATGAGTTAGGTGCATGTACAAGGGCACAGTTGTGTGGTGATGACATAATGGTACATGCCACATGAAACTGTATTGAGTCCTTTATGCCCAGAGGAAAATACAGAGATCTGCAACCCCCGAAGTCTAAAGCAGATATCAGAATTTTGTCAATGTGTTGAGTAGTTTGGGCCATTCCTCTCTTCAACCTGTAAAAATAATGTGATATGGCATTTTCTTGAAAAATACATTTTTGATCACTTAGCATCAGTACAATTATCAACCCATTGGACTGTCATAGCTTCTAGTTTATTTGTTTTTTTCCCACAAAATGCGAACTGAAAAGTTAAGCATCGCTAATACAGTCATGTAAAAATCGTTTTTTCAGTATAGACCTTCTGTGCCAATTGGTACCTGTATGAAAAAGAAAATACTATATCTCACAGGCTCTACTCTATTGTCATTATGTTTGCATGCTATTTAGTTGCTAGAATCCGCTAAATATGTTCGTGCATAACATCTTGCTAAATAATAATAATAACAAAGTATTTAACCAGGAAAGGTACATTCAGATTACTCTGGTTTCCAAGTACGTCCTGGGGATGTTACCTTAGCCCAACATCCAGGGGTTGGGAATTATGTATAACATACAGAACCCGAGTAAAAAAAAATAAAAAAAAAAATACAGTGATTTAGAAACAAAACTCATACGCAATGATTAATTAATCTCGTTTATTACACCGTGTTCTCCGAGATTGCTCTGTGATTTACATCACTGAAATTAGGCTGCGCTAGCCCAGTGTGAGATGTGCATGAATAACTGAATATTTCATTACTTAGAAGGTACATGATGAGATTTTATGAGGAATTTCTATCGCTTGCCCAATGAACATGCCCAATAGTAAAATATTTTGACTGTTAAATACCCCCTTTGTTTTCTAAACCCAGAAATAACCACACTGCTCATTGAATTTTTAGGTCATTCACAGCACATATGTCACTGATAATATACACTGTATAAGAAATGATATCTATTTAACATTACTCCGAATATTTCCATATTTGTATAAGTCTGCCTGACTGTATGTATAGCCAGCGTTCAAGGCTGTTTTAGACTATTCCATTTATTTAACTGAAGAACTCAGAACACCAAAGAGTTTACACAAACTAATTCCTAATAGACTTTTGAATGTAGACATTCATTAAACAGCTCAATCCTGCCAGGAGGATTTTAAAGTTCTTTATCCTGTATCCACTATCCTGCCGATAAAAAACTAACCATTATGTGCTCAAGTGACCCAATTTTGCTACCAGAGTTGCATACTACCCAACATTGGAGGTATACATTCAGGACGGGGTGGTCAGCTCATGAGGGTGCTTGATAATACAACTTGTATATGAAAATTATAAGGCCTGCCTACTGACTGACAACCTCTAGGCTGTCCCTATACAGAGCAGACCATGCAGAAATTGCTCATGGCCTTAATATGGTCATATTGCCCTTCAAAGAGTACAAGTGCACCTAATAAATGGGAACAAAAACAGGACAGCGGAAAGGACAATACATTGGGAACAAAGGCAGGACAGTTAAGAGGCCTGTGTACAGCAAAATATACATATAATAGAAATATTTTGTATATACAATGCACTAATAGGCACATTTCTGCTCCATTTGGTTCACTTCACAGTCGATTTGTGAATAAAATCAACATTTAACGACTGTTCCCTAACATCAATAATTTATTTTGCTATCAAACATCTTTTTTGGCACTACGGGCGGAAATCAGAATCATGAATCAAAAACAAATGTGCTTGGCCATTGCGCATTTCATTTGGCTTGTAATTCGGCTACACTTTGGCTCACAGTTCAGAAATTCGAACAATCATCCAATCGGGCCAAACTAAATTAATTTCCATGACTGCAAGTGTTAAAAAGATGGATTAGGTGACGTTTGTAGCTTTTGTCAATATCCAAATGGGAAATGTTCCTTCCAGATAGCCATTTAAAGACGCAATGTGCAAGTTGTTTGCACACGTTGTGGAATTTGACATTTAACAATTAATCCATCCCTAGGAGAGAAAAGACGCATAGAGAGATTGGGACAGATTGGAGGTATGTTTTAAAACCGGTATTTTGTACCACTTATTTTGTTATAGTTTTTTTGCTGTTGCTTGATACATTGATTACAGTATATGGTTACAAAAGTGTTTCCATACCAAATATCATGGCGATGACGCATTCTTGTCCTTTATCGCGGGGCTTGGCAAGCATTAGTAGTACCATTATCAAAGACCGGGTGAGAGGCATTTTAATTGTAGTCTTATACATGCTTATGCTTGTCATATCCATTCGTCTCCAAGGAAGCAGTCACATGGGTTACCTAAGAGAGTCAGGTATATGTTTTCCTTCATCAAAAGAATAATGGAACAGAGAATACAAGCAATACATTGCAGCAACTAGTTTTATGCTGAAAATAGGACTACAATCATGTTTCAGTGGTATGGCTACTTTTACATCAATCTGTTGGTGGCCATTATTGGATATTACCATGGTAACCCCCAGCAGCAGATGTTGATTGATTAAAAATCTCTGCTTACATTTCCCTAATAATGTAAGGAATTACATTAATCCATGAATGGAATTAGTAGGGGCTAGTCACTTTAGAGCAGTGTTTCTTCTGGTTTCACTATAAAATACTTACTACATATAAATATATCATATTTTATTAGTCTATAATGATTTACTTTAATATATCTCTCTTGAGAGCTTCATTTGAAGGTTCCAGTACCTTAGTGCAATCTCTGGTCAAAATATAAGAAAGGGACACTATAGGCACCCAGACCATGTTAAAGGGCCGCAGCACCAGACCGGGCCCCTGTTCAGCAATACCCGGTAGGAGGCCTTAAGCGCATAGACCACTCTGGGCCCTGATGCCGTTGCTCTGAGTGCACCAGCGGTAGTAGCTACAATATAGCCAGCTAAGCACAATGTTCTTCTCTAGTGATATTGAAGGGGGTAGACTGTCTTAATGCATTTTTTTTTTTAACTGACTTTTTCTTTTATCTTGGCTAATGAATAGAAAAAAAACGGTAAGGTTTATAGACAGCGAATGGCAGTGACTTCCAAAATGTAGGCAAAACTACTAAGATGGAAAACATTCTCCAATTTGGGTAAAGTCATAGCTTGGCTACATTTCCTACATTTGTAATTGTGTACACTACATTTTAAATACGTCTCAACATTTCTAACTGGCAAAGAGGGACACTTTCAATTGTGGGGGTACTTTGCATGGGGTATGTAGCAGGGGCGGGGCTCTCCTGAAACATTTTAGGTGACTTACTGATAAAAAATGCCTGCAACCAAAATGTGTTTTAGAACACAAGCAATGAATGTTATTTACACAGAGTGATTTCTAAACACATTGATTGAAGTTTAAAGACACATTACTGTGAGTGTTAATGCTGTGTAGCTTACACTCAAACACCCCAACTATATGGAGCTCCTAGAAAATAGGACAGAAAAGAAGGATAGTCATTTGGCTCCAAAATAGGGACGGTCCCTCCTAATAACATTTGGGAGGTATGCATTTTTAGACATGGCATTATATGGCATCCATTATTTGCACATGCACAGAGTTAGAATGTATCAATCAAAACGTGTATCTTAAGAATGCTATAAAGGAGATGATCGTGACTGGAAATCCATGTTTTCTGTTCCTGGTGATCGCTTTCCGTGTCATCATCTTATGTATTTGAGATCCATTAGAAAGGCAGGATTGGCTTAGAAGGTTAATTCTGTCTGTAAATGGTGGGACTTTACTCTTTTTATGGTGGTGTCTGGGTTGGAGCAGGTACATATCACTCCCCCACCAAGGGTTTTACACAGAAACCAGTTGACAAACTCAAAGGAAGCTCTAGGTAAATCCTGCAAACAACTATGTATGTAAGAGAATGAGAATGTTTTCGTAAAGCCATACAAATAAGTCAAATACATAGAAGCTTATCAATCCAGCCCCTCAACACTAATTAAACACACAACTACATTTTAGGTTTGCTTGAGCCTAGGCGGAACAAACCTTTAAGAAATAGAACTGATCCAGATAATTCTCAGAAGCATGAGACATTACCTTCTGATATGGCCAGCATTCCATTAAACTATGAAAAAAGTAAATTAAAATAATTCCATCAAACTATGAAAAAAATAAATTAATAAGAAAAGCTAGAAGCAGAATAGCATTCTTTCCCTCTTTTATATTTTCATTACACAATGTTTTCTCCCTCATGCTAATCAATGTTCCTCATTAAATCACAAGAAATGCATCTTAGTTGTTGCTAAGCACTTGTGTTCCATTGAGATCCACTGATGATGGATCATAAAAATAGGTCTACTTAAAAGTAAGTTGCTGGCAGCTCAATCAGTGGGTTGGTAATTTATGTAAAGATCTATATTTATTGGTAATCCTATTAGCAATATATTCTAGTTTTCTAAGTAATAACTCCATATTCTTTGGTTTTACATCTACAGTACTAGAAACTTAGATACGTCCTTTTGCGTGAACTATTATGAATCTATGTGAAGGAATATGTGATATTCCATATAATCTCAAATATTTTCTACCCAAATATTTTTGCAATGGGTAAACAGTGCACAGAATTAATATTTTGGCTTTTTGAAATAAAAACTGTACATCCTGCATTTAAAATAAGTGTTTTTCTTTAATTTTTATAATATCTGTGCATTAACCTAGGTAGGAGTGTTCCATTGGTTCTACGAGAGGAATTAAAGATTGTTCCAAGATGTTATTTTTGTTTGTTTACAATGTGCTGTACTGTTACTATGGAAAGATCGGTTTCTAGAGGTCGAGTGAGGGGCTAAGTATGCCTCAAAGGACTACTGTGTAAATGGTTGTCATGTCTGTCTTGAAATCATTGTCGGGAGGTACGCCTATGGTATCTACTTTCATTTGGGTGCCGTGTCCTGACCGGGGATCGGAGCAGACGCATGTGCTAACAGCTCTGCTCCTCGAGAGCTTCAAATGAGCAATTAAGCCCAAAACAAATCAAACTTTTTTGCCTCCAAAGCCGGACAAAGCAAAACCCAGCAGCCGCATGACCAGGCCCAAGATGATGAAGACGCGGACCACACGGTGAAGCTCATGGAGCCAGACCCCACGCTGGTGCATGCCATGTTGAAAACGCTTCCGGACAAAATGTCTAATAAAATACTACACAAGCTAGACACAGCTATGAAGGATACCCGCAAAGATCTGCAGGAGCTGGGTACAAGAACCTAACAGGTAGAGGACAAACTGGAAGAATATGATGTAGCCCATAATGCACTGGCGGACACAGTGGAAGGCCTCATTGCCAGAATTGACACTCAAGATGTGAAGCTGGCGGATGTGGAGGATCGAGCCAGCAGAAATAAGTGGCATAACAGAAAACGTGAGTGTACCTGACCTCATGGCCCATGTTACAGGCCTCTTGAAACACTTGCTGACGGAATGGCCCTAAGATATGCTCCTGATAGACAGTATACGTCGTACAGCAAAACCTAGCTTTCTGACCCCTGAAATGCCGAGAGACGTGCTACTTCGTATGCACTACTTTCATTCAAAAGAAGCTGCTCTTAATGCTAATAGAACAAGCAAAGGCATGCCAGAGGCCTACAGAGGCGTTGCAATATACAAAGATATCTCAGCTTACACTCTGAAATGCCGGAGGGACTTCAGAGACATAACACAGAAACTGAGAGAACACAATCTACCAGATCGCTGGGGATATCCAACACAGCTCCTTGTCAACAGGAGAGGGAAAACCACCGTCATACAGACACCGGAGGAAGGAAACCGGGTCCTTGCATCCTGGAACATTAGCGTACTGTAGCAACTAAATGCTGGGAAGAACACTAATAGACTCTCCCAAGTTTGGAGGGAAGCAAAGAAAAAATGAACGGACTACCTTTAAGATTTATACTTTAAAAGGGTGAACCCTATCTTCAACGACTCACCGCTTGCCAGGCTGAAACCAGGCTTGGGTAACGTAAAAGTTGTTGTTGTCATTTATGGGGTATGTTTCTGAGAGGAGTATGGAACATGCATTATTACTGGTACAGGGGCACGTAGTATTTAGGACACAGAGAGAGAGACCCACGAACGGGCTCTAGACAAGCACTCACATTGCCCATTGTGCTGATGTATAAGTGGGACTGCTCCAACAGCAAAGTTACAAACCCTAGTGCAGACAACGCACCCAAGCCCTCCTGACCAAATATAATCTCAGGACACCCAGATACTTGAGATGATTAATTATCACACTTATCTGACTTTGCACAACACTAGCCAAATGGCCTTCATAGGACAAAATAAAGTTTAAGTTAAGTCACAAGAAGCACCGAGGGTGGAGCATCCACCAGGATGTGAAGCTTCACTTCAACCCCCAAGGCACAAAGATGCAGTGCCTGGCCGCATATAGGGCATTTATAGTTTCTGTATATACTTTTGTTCTAGTTAATTTTGTTCATATCTGTTATATTCACAATGACCTTGTTTAACCAAATGCACCTAGACCCCTGGCTCCAAGAGGTCAGAATCCAACCCTTCACCCTACTTCTACCACCTCAACCCCTGGCTCCAAGAGGTCAGAATCCAACCCTTCACCCTACTCCTGGGATCACTATTTGGTAAAATGAGGGACCAACCACTCGGCTTGATAGCGCTGGGATGAGTGGTGGCCCTCGCAAGAATAGACATTATGATGCAACACTCGTAGCTACACACTAAGCAACCACCCTGAGGTTCTGTACCTTTAATGTACGGGGACTTAACATCCTTGCACAGAGGCACCTGCTTAATAGAGACCTCAAATCCCTAAATGCGGACATATTGTGTTTGCAGGAGTCCCACTTCAGACAGAATGATCACCGTAAAATCCAATCCTCAGACTTTCCATACCAATATAACTCAACCTCACCTACCAAATGAAAGGGGACATTTATTCTCCTGAGCAAACACATAAAATTCACACCACACTTCCATGAAGCCGATACAAATGGCAGATACATCATTGTATCTGGCATAATCAATGATATGTCTTACACGATAGTGAACAGTTATGCACCAAATACCAATCAGCATAATTTTCTCCACAGCATATTCCAAAAAGTGAGTAAAATTCAACAGGGAATCAGTAATATGTGGGGACTTTAACCATATAGTTGACCCCAAGGTAGACACCACACTATCCCAACACAGCCGTAGACACCGCCCACTGAAAAGGCAATGCAGAGCTATCCAAAAACTCCTACACCAGCACCACTTTTATGACACATGGCGAATCACGCACCCAGGGGACAATGCATACACCCAATTTTTTACTGTCCACAACCCCTACTCCAGGATAGACGGATTTCACCTCTCAGGCACACACTTGAACCAACTGCACACATGCAACATAAAGCACATCACATGGTCAGATCACGCACCAGTACTTTTGGATATGAAAAATCTACACGACTTCAAACATCGCAGCCCATAGAAACTTAATGACACACTATTCCAAGACCGTACATTTACAGCAGAACTTACAGAGGAGATGAGATCCTATTTCATCACCAATGACAGTGGTCAGGGAACTGTTGATCAAGAGAGCGCCACACGTCAAACTCAACTACACTAAGCTCCAACAATGGCAACAGGAGTTATATGACCTGAACACACAAAACCAAATACAACCGACAGACGCAGCAAAACAGCATACAGTGCAATTAAACAGACTGATACACCAACAAGCCCTGGAACAAACACAGGCATATATGACAAAACTGAAAATCTCCTATTACATGCAGGGTAACAAAGCGAGCAAACTCCTAGCCAGTCATTTAAAAAAGAGGCAGGCTAACCAGAAGATTGCATGACAGTACTGGACAAAAACTCACCAAGCCCAAAGACATAAGCGACGAGTTCGCCAACTATTACCACGGCCTCTACAACCTAAAGGAGGACGTAAACACCACACAACCCACTGAAATGAGCATAAAGGCATACCTGGATAAGTTCAATCTGCCACAACTCACAACACAGCAGCAGTCAGACTTAACCAAGCCTATAGAGTCACAGGAACTTATAGATATTATCTTGTATCTATACTGAGCTGGAAACCAACTTATGCAAGTTAGGCCTGGAGGGGTCTGCAGTTGCAGGCGGATCAGGTCTGTCCCATTTGGACCCTGACAAGGTTAAAGAGTTCACTAACAGCGACCAGCAATGCTGAGAGAGCCGGCATGAAGCATTGAGTGGGTCGGCTAGAATAGACCTTCAAGTTCATACAACTGCTTCTTTCCACCACCGAATCACCTATACTCCTTCTGCCAAATATGATTACTCTTTAGTTCCTTTTTTGTGTAGCTATATTGTTCCATTATTTTTCTTTATCTCTTTATTTACTTTTTCTAAACGATAAGCCACACAAGGAATTAATGTTGTGGCATCCTTACTACCTAGGTTACTCTAAAACGTGTTCACATGCCCTCTACATCCCTGTAGTCCTAGATAAACTTTGTCTTGGTAATGTGTATCAGAACGCCCCTCTCCCTCCCATATAGCAACTCCTTTTCATACAATTCTCATTTATCCTTGGGATAGAGGCACAGTAGACCCCTTGTTGGATGTATTTCTCATATGCACACATGGATTCCCATATAGGGTTACTGATCTGGTTTTCCTAATTGTGGCTATTTTTCTCTTGTATTTTTTCATTTTATTATTTCACCATAAAACGTACTTGGTAGAAAACTAACTATGAAATCTCCCTTTCCATACTCCAGGAAAGGAGATTTCAATTTATGTCTTCTTCAGAAAGAAGCAAAATGGATTTATAAATTTAAGACATTAGCCCCATTAGGATCAAGCTAAATGACCTTTTTCTTTTTGCATTTCTATATTGCATACTCCATAGTTAATCATCCAACCTTGACAGGGACAACAGCTTATTATTATTGTCATTTTCTTAAAAAGCTCACCGGCTGTAAAATAGTCTGAATGAACCATTTTGACTGACTCTGACATAAGACTAATGTCTAATAAAATCTCAACCCCGACGACATTTACATAGTTCTATAAATTGCCTATAATACTTTCATAACATAGAGATAATTTAACGCTTAGTTTGCTATTAACTCTGGTCAAAAGATACCTAATGAAAGTGAATGATCATTAAAATCGGATGCTCATCTTAAACCGTGAGGATGACCGGTTCCCCTCTTGCCGCAAAAACAAAACAGTCCATTGGTTGAACAGGAAAACCAATATGCTAATGAGTTCCAGCGATCGCTCTCATTGCTCGGGAAGCACGATAGGTGCAAATAACTGCCAGTCATTCTTTCAATAAAGCAATTGGTCATTAAGCTTTATCCAATCCAAACCCTTCAACTAGATATTTAAACAGCCTAAGAGTCTGTACTCACTCATTCCCCCTGAAGAGCCTGCCTGGCGAAACGCACGTCGGGGCTCGGCTCAGGACATTATTGACTCTGGCAAACTAATGATCCAAGCTCTCCCTGCTGACGATACTCTGTCTTCTGACAGGCTTACTTAAGCCTTATACTCACTTGACACACTCAAGGGAAGCCGGTGTCATACTGAGCCATTATTTACCGGATCAAAATCCAAATAGAAGCTGCCTTTACTTTAGGAACATAGTTTGACAGCATGATAGGTGCCCTTGAAGGCACAGATTAGTATATTACCTATTAACAGTAAGTGAGGAATTTTGCTGCCAGATAGGTGCTGCCTCTATCGTAGATATCTATTTCAATTAAAGAGATAGGTGCCCTCGAAGGCACAGAATAGGTTACTACCTCTTAGCAGACAGCTACAATAGAGATTAACCATCACAAGTTTATGCGCTTATCAAGGCACAACCTAGAATCTGTGCAAAATCACCAACAGCTGCATTAAGACAGCTCCCGTTTAATTCTTTTTCTCTGTTACTCTATTTGAGCTAGCTATTCCCTTCACTGGGCATAACCAAATATAGTCCATTTACCTGATAACAACTTGTTACATTTTTCTACAGTTGCAACTACAAGACATATATGTTGCCATCTCTTTAAACAGTATGGCTTCCAGACAATATAAGAGACGCTTAGCCCAATAGAGTACAGCTGTACGTAATAGTTTTTCTTTCTTTGTTTTCGTGTATTTTCCTTCACCATAGGGTTTACCCAATCACTAAGTTTATTCTTTCACAATAGCACTCACCACTCATAGGGTAAAAATAAATCTCCTCTCTCCATTTTAAATATATGAAATAAATGATAACTTTTAATTTTCACCTTTATTTGTATATATATTTCTTGTGGGCAATTTCTGCATTTACAAAATGACCTTATACCAAGGGTTATACCCTTTAAAAGCCTGTAAATATAGAAGCTCGCAATATTCTCCTTTAATAAAACACACAATATGTGTGCATGTACTAAATGAGAAAAGAAGAAATTACGGTTGAACCCACATAAAAAATATGTTAAAATTGCTGATATCCTCAAGTTATAAAATAGCCCTCGTCATGAAGAGATTAATATAGAATCCAAGGCGGTATAGATTTGCCATGATTGCTAAATAGCCTACAGGATACATTTTTCATTAGTGATTGAGCTCCATCAGAAACAAAAGCAGTCCAGCTTATACTCTCTATGTATTCTCTGTGATCCCTGGGTCTGTCCACACATATAATACAGTTGAGAATGCTACCTATTAGAAAGTGGCTATAATAGTACCTTGAAATACTGAACCTGAATTATTATGTATATATTTGGCTTAACTATACAAATTGTATTTGTTTTGGTATATGTTAGTGAAGATTGCTTTATTCTGACTCATTGAAATTGAAATGTCTTGGAAAGGTTAAATATAGTATTTTTCCAGCCATGGAAGTAGAGTCCAAAATTAAATTTAGAAATATGTATTACCGTATTTTTCGCTCCATAAGACGCACCTCACCATAAGACGCACCTAGTTTTTAGAGGAAGAAACCCAGAAAAAAAATATTCTGAACAAACTGTCCCATAGTGTTACTATGGGAGGGGGGGACACTATGGGACAGGGGAGAAAAAAAATATTCTGTACAAACTGCCCCTTACTATGGGACAGTTTGTACAGAATATTTTTTTTCTCCCCTGTCCCATAGTGTCCCCCCTCCCATAGTCTTCTCCTCTCTCCCATAGTCTCACTTACTATGGGACAGTTTGTACAGAATATTTTTTTTCTCCCCTGTCCCATAGTGTCCCCCCCTCCCATAGTCTTCTCCTCTCTCCCATAGTCTTCACTCACCCCCTCCCCATAGTCTTCACCCACCCCCTCCCCATAGTCTTCATCCCCCCATCCCCATAGTCTTCATCCACCCCCTCCCCATAGACTTCATCCCCCCCTCCCCATAGACTTCATCCCCCCCCTCCCCATAGACTTCACCCCCCCTCCCCATAGACTTCATCCCCCCCTCCCCATAGACTTCATCCCCCCCCTCCCCATAGACTTCATCCCCCTCCCCATATTCTTCTCTCCCATACTGCCTTGTCCCATAATTACTTACCTGTCTTGTAGCGTTGGCCGGCAGCACAGGGCGCACCACGGTACTGGAACTTGAATTTCATGTTCCGGTTTCCGGCGGGACTGAAAGGAAGTGCGCACTCAGTTTGTGCACACTTCCTTTCAGTCCCGCCGGAAACCAGAACATGAAATTCAAGTTCCAGTACCGCGGTGCGCCCTGTGCTGCCGGCCAACGCTGCAAGACAGGTAAGTAAAGCTTCATATTCGCTCCATAAGACGCACAGACATTTCCCCTCACTTTTGAAGGGAAAAAAAGTGCGTCTTATGGAGCGAAAAATACGGTGAATATATTATTATCAATATTGGCATCGAGATAAGAAAGTACTTAATAGTTATGGTTTTGTTTATCTGATGACCTTGCAAAAAAGGGAGGGCTGCTTCTATAAGACCCACGTTTTAAAGCCTCAATGGGTGAAATAAAGACTGAAGATGTTACTTGCATTTTGCTGATTAAAGCCCAGTAGTACACGTTTGTCTGAACAAGGTTTTTGTCCTGATCACATTCATAGCTCAAAATGCCATAAAAAAATCCTTTCCCATCATGGATATCACCTCTGTACAAAGGTTTTTCCAGTGTATACCCTTACAGCATTGTTGTTTTGCCAATGGTCATAAAATCATCTCTGATGCACCAATATTTAGATGACCCTAACTTGACTTGAAATACTATACAGATAAAGAGAAGACAGTGACTTGCTGTGAAGCGAACATGGGTTAGTAAAAAATGGATTTAAGTGGGTGTAGGTTTGATGCAGAAAAGATATTTAAATGTTGAGACATACACAGCATGAATATGAAGCCAAAACCCAAATCAAATGCAATCAAATTGATGTCCAACGCATTCACATTGGGTAGGCACCATTACGTCTGCATGGGTCATTTTAGCATCTGTGCAGGAAGTCCCTCTGCAAATTATTTTCTGCTTGTAGGGGTCATTTATTAAGTGCTACAAGACACAAAAACATGCACACTACACCCATGTAAAATATATTTCCCATCAGTTACAATTTCACCACCCACATAGGAAGGCCACATCTAACATTCACATGTGTTAGGGATGTGCATGGGAAAAATATTCAGTTTGGATCGGCATTCTGAAATTCGGGACTTCGGCACTTCAGAACTTCGTGACTTTGGTGCTTCGGTTCGGTTCGGTTCGGCACTTCGGAACTTCAACACTTTGGCACTTTGACACTTCGGAACTTTAGAACTTCAGGACTTCGGGTTAGGGTTGGTTAAGGGGTAGGGTAAGGTTTAGGGTGGGGTTAGGGTTGGTTTAGGGGTAGGATTAGTATATTGGGGTAGGAGTAGGGGTAGGGGTAGGAATAGGGTTAGGGTTACCCTACCCCTAACCCTACTCCAACCATTAACCCTAACCCTACCCCTATCCCAACCACTAAACCTACCCTTAACCCTACTCCAACCACTAACCCTACCCCTAGTCCTAACCCAACCACTAACCCTACCCCAACCCTTAACCCCACCCCTACCCATAAACCTAACCCTGCCTCTACCTCAACCACTAACCCTACCTCTAACCCTAACCCCACCTCTACCCCAACCACTAACCCCAACCCTCTCCTGTTTTGTCACTTTTCAGAAATCCAAAGCACTTTGGCACTTCGGCAATTCAGAAATTCGGCAATTTGGTTCGGTTTGGCACTTCAGTAATTATGTTCGGCATTCCGAAATTCGGCACTTTGGAAATTCGGCACTTTGGACATTCGGAAGCATCCAAATGTCTGAATTTCCGAAATTCGGCCGAATTTGCACATGTCTAAAATGTGTATATCACATTTAGTTTTCATTTTCCAGTATCTTACCTATACATTTATACACCCACATCATAATAAGAACATTTACTTAAAGAAAAAAATATATACTTGCAATAAGAAAAAAGATGTCCAAATGGAGCAGAAGGAATAACACTGTCTACCCATATCTTTGATGTGGCTAGTAGGCCGGTACTGTGTAGGATGATGCAGTGCAAAAAAGACTTACAGTTCCTGGATTTTGTTTAACCCTGTCTTAATTAATATATATATATATATATATATATATATATATATATATATATATATATAGCTATATATATATATTACAACTTATCTAAGGCAAAGAACGCTTAGCATTTGTTTTCAAGCTGTTAAAAACTACATTTCCCATGATTCCCATGATTTTTGTGGTTATCCACCTCTGCCTACATTTTATAGTGAAACATGCTTATTAGATTTTCATTAATATTTCATTTATGCAATTACATTTCCTATAGAAGAAATGCTTATTTTTCAAGGCTTACATATCTAACATCTTATGTATATGTCTTTACACAGATTAATGTTTCTCTTTTAGAACATTCCAGTTTTTGTGATAATGAGAATCTTTTTAATGAAACGTGATTTACTGCCAAAAACAGAATCTTTCCGTGTAGCTACAAATATACTCCGGAGAGTTGACTGTACTGGATTTTATTTAAGCTTTGGCATTTCATTTAAGGAAAGGAAAAGAAAAGAAAGAGGAAAAAAAAAAAAAGAACCATCAGCCATTAAAATGTTCACAACAGTAATTCTGCCTGAATTAGCCCCACAGCAGTTAAACTACAGCAGATGCTATGAGTACTCACAACAATTAGTAATTAAAACACAACTGGCCATGTTGATTTGATTAAGAAATTGCATTTATTAACAGTTTTTTCCATCTGTATTATGTAATTAAAAATATTGTGTTGTAATCATCACAAGCTGACAGACCATTAAGGACTGCAATTAGTCCCTGGATTCGCAAAAAGAAGTGACTCTTGGCCTAATGATTACCATAGTCCTCCCCAAGGGTAAAATTCTTTTTTTTCCTCCATCAACGCAAATACGTTTTAGATGCATAGATGCATGCTCTTATTTTGCCCTTTAGTGAGCTGTACATCTTGATACTTTTTTATTGTTCAGCTAATGCAATTCCAGTTAACTGGCTCAACAAAATAATGTGTTTGTGAGATGTACAGCCCACTAAAGGTTCCAGTGAGGTTGGGGTATGGATATTACACAGCTTGGCCCCAAAACCTGAACTGCCTAAATTTAGACGTGTGACATGTCATGATTCCCTTTTATTCCAGAAGTTTGGTCCTTAAGGGGTTAAAGGAAGACACACGTCTAAATTTAGGCAGTTCAGGTTTTGGGGCCAAGCTTTGTAACATCCATACCCCAACCTCACTGGATTATTCAATATGGAGAAGTCAGGGATTATGAGGAAGAGTTTACTTGTCATTCCCATTTTATTTGTTGTGTTTGTCCATACCATTTATTCTTTTTTTTTTGTGTGCACTATATTTTTATGAATTTAAACACAATTTAATAGCATTTTGTTGTTGGCTGTTGATGAATCTACAATTTAATTTTGTAACTGTGGGAGTGTGGTAGTTTACTTGTGTAGTAACCTTATTTCCTTTGAGGCCTTTAATGATTAAAGGGTAATCTGGAGCAGTGGGAAATAACTCATGTTTACCATTTGGAGGTGGGCCAGTATAGCAGTACTCTACAGCAGTGCTCTGAGGGAACCTCCTTATGTCCAAGAGGTAGCACCTTAGGTTTTGTAGCATTGCATCACTGGTGCCCTCTGTTTTCAATGGAGATTTATTTTGGTTCACAAAATTGTAATTTGATTTGGTAACACCAAGCACTATGACCACTTCTCTGATTTGAAGTGGTCATGGTGCCTGCAGTCTGCATGTGCAGCATTTGCTATGAAATGCTGCACATACAGAGTTTATTACCTCTGCTACTGGAGGTGTAATTCCACCAATGGACACATCATTGGGGTTTAAGATATCCAGGCTGGCTAATGTCAGTCCTGTGCATAATTGTCATTTGACACAAGCACACACATCATGTGGATGCTCGACAGCCAATGGTCCCCCATCCGTGCCAACCATGTCCTTCCATCAGCCTACCCTACCTGACATCATTCATCCTCAAGCAAGAGTGACATCAGTGGAGGTGAATCTGGACCAAAACCAGTGTTTTCTTAAAATACTGTTTTTTGGTTGGAGGAGCCCTTTAATTACAGCCCTGCTATTCTAGCCAGTAGTGGTATCAGTATTAATTAGTGAGGCTAGGTTAGATGGGGTAAGGTAGTTCCTGTTAGGACAGGTGTGGGCAACCTTCGGCCCTTCAGATGTTTTGGACTACATCTCCCATAATGCTCTTAGAGCCATAATGCTAGCAAAGCATAAAGGGAGATGTAGTTCATAACATCTGGAGGGCCGGAGGTTCCCCACCCCTGTGTTAGGAGGATTCCCTAGGATCAGAGCAGCTCGCGGGACCTGTTAATTTGGTCAGTAATTAAAGTTCTTCCTGGTTTTAGTACAGGTCACCGGTAATAAGCTAGCATATCATTGTGATGATCCATGCAATGCTCTGCAGGTTAGGAGGTAAATTTTACTTTTGTGTGATAAGGAAAATTTCCAGTGGCAGCATCATAGCAGGAAATCCATTAATCAATTGTATACAATATTTATGGCTCTTTGCATGAAATAATATGGAGTACAGTGCGTATATGCTAGAATCACCTTTGGGGACAAATCTGTATAGAAAATCTTGCTATATTACAAATTATTATTATCATTTATTTTAAATAAGTTCCCTGTTATTGTCTTCAGTTTTCTATTCCAGTGGCCTCCATCAGGTCTGTCTGTTGCTTTTCCACTGTTTAGTCTTAGCCATGTAATACTACCTTAATAATATTGATATGATAAAACGACCTTAAGTGGTCTTATTACTCAATTTAGTATAGAGATTGCAAGCAAATTACTTGTATACATAGATCTGATGTAAGCCCTCTTTGTTTCTTGTTAAATTAAAAACGAATGTATTTGTGTGTAATGCTAATCTCACTCCTTGTACCCTTCTTAATTAGCTACCTCTTATGTGCTCCCTTCACATCACTAAAATAAATGTGCAAACTTTTCTCCAGCCTCCAGATACCACAGTCCTCCTGTCTTCATGCCTCCAAGACAAAGTAATTAGTGCAAACAATACATGGATTTAGACCTGTTTGTACAGTGTGGGAAAGGCCAACCGAAGTTCTATCATTTGTTAAAGTTCAGCTTAGATGTAATTACCAACTCCGTCCCCAAATGTATATTTCTGTACAGGCAACTTTGCTAATAAAAAGAAAGCAAAATGGAACGTTATCCATTTTCCAATTAGATAAATGTGTTCTAAAAGCAATGCAAATTTGGCATTGGCAATACTAATGATTACAGAAAAAAAAAAAAAAATTAACAATAATGACCTCATTAAAAAAACATAATTAATGCATCTTTTACTGATTTATGCCACTTTAACTAGGAGCTGCATTATGGTTTGATTGTAATCTGTATGTTTCTTACTTAATACTAATTGACTTTTCCTGCGCATCCCATCAACGCTAAATTAATCTACTGCACATTTTACACTTTTCCATGCAGTCGAACTGCATAAAAACTGAAACAAAATGTACTCGGTGATTCAGTCATTTCTTGAACTAGTGCAAATGTAATCAACATGCATTGGAAATGAAATCGTTCTGGGCACAAAGCCAGACATGACAAGAATGGGACAGAAGTACAATGTCTCACACATTTCGTAGCGCAGAATACATCGATTATAGACATTCGTAGTTGGATTTTTATTTTAAGGTAAATGTAGCATTTTATACTCAAAAGGTCATTGTTAATCTAGAAGGGTTGGAAGCTGAAGGCCTAATAGAAGATAGAGGCCAGAAGAGCATATTCTTAATAAAATGAGCTGTTTAATTCACTCTAGCTCAAACTGGCTTACCAGTTTATAAGGGTAATATGGACTCTTGCAAGTTTGTAAAAAAATAATAATACGTTTTTAGCAAAAGTGCTATGCTGACTGAAGAATGGGTGGGGCTATCATAAAAATGGGTGGAGTCCTCATTCTCCAACCTGACTGCTTTACAATAATATACAAAAAAAAATGCTATTAACCAAAGCACAGAAGATAACTAGGAACTATAATCCTATACTACTATTGATTTTTTTTTTTTTACTTTAAACTTTGCACTTCCAATCAAGTATTTTGTGTTATGTTCTAATACAGAATCTAAACACCAGAAAAAAGTCCCTCCTCATAACTGTGGACTGTGCTAGAGGTACAGAAACAGATGAATTTCCTTTTTAAAACTGTATTATAGACAATTTATGGATTCAGTACTAAACATTCATGTTTACTACTTGATAGTAAGCACTATTCTTACACTACAGCTGACAGAAAATCTAGAACTACAACAAAGACTGACTGCAGTATAACTAAAATATATTCTGCACCAAATTACAAACCTCCCAAGTGCCCCTATTTAGGAGGAACAGTCCCTTTTTTGGGTCCAAATCCCTTTGACCCTTCTTTGTAGGAGATCTATATTGTTGGTGTGTCAGAGTGTATAACAGAGCTCCACAGCAATAATAATCACAGGCTAATGTCTTTAAACTACCATAAATGTGTTTAGAAATGTGTCTGTGTACAGGGGCGGATTAAGAGCCCAGTGGGCCTGGTGCTGACAATTATGAGGGGCCTAAGTACAGAATCTTATCGACCAAAAACACTAAAACAGACATACCGTATATACTCGAGTATAAGCCGACCCGAATATAAGCCGAGGCCCCTAATTTTATCCCAAAAAACTGGGAAAACTTATTGACTCGAGTATAAGACTAGGGTGGGAAATGCAGCAGCTACTGGTAAATTTCTAAATAAAATTAGATCCTAAAAAAAATATATTAATTGAATATTTATTTACAGTGTGTGTATAATGAATGCAGTGTGTGCGTATGTGTGTGTGTATGAGTGCAGCGTGTGTGTATGAGTGCAGTGTGTGTGTGCATGAATGCAGTGTGTGTGTGTATGAATGCAGTGTGTGAATGCAGTGTGTGCAGGGCCGGTGCAAGGATATTTGCCGCCGTAGGCAAAAAATGTTTTGCCGCCCCCTCCCCCCCCCATATGTCCTGACTTCCCCTCCTCCTCCCTCAGTGGTCCTTACCTCCCCACCCCCGTGTTCCTTCACTCCCCCCCCCCCAGTGGTCCTTACCCTCCCCTCCCCTAGTGGTCCTTACTTCCCCCTCCCCTCCCATAGTGGTCCTTATCCCACCCCCTCCCATAGTGGTCCTTATACCCCCCTCCCTCCCATAGTGGTCCTTATACCCCCCTCCCTCCCATAGTGGTCCTTATACCCCCCCTCCCTCCCATAGTGGTCCATATATCCCCCCCCCCTCCCTCCCATAGTGGTCCTTATCCCCCCCTCCCTCCCATAGTGGTCCTTATACCCCCCTCCCTCCCATAGTGGTCCTTATACCCCCCTCCCTCCCATAGTGGTCCATATACCCCCCCCCTCCCTCCCATAGTGGTCCTTATCCCCCCCCTCCCTCCCATAGTGGTCCTTATACCCCCCTCCCTCCCATAGTGGTCCTTATACCCCCCTCCCTCCCATAGTGGTCCTTATACCCCCCCTCCCTCCCATAGTGGTCCTTATACCCCTTTTTTTTGTTATTATTATTTTTTTATTATTTCTTATTTTATTTATATATTTTTTTTTCGTCCCCCCTCCCTGCTTGATATATGGCAGGGAGGGGGGCTCTCCTTCCCTGGTGGTCCAGTGGCAGTTCAGTGGGGGGGAGAGGGGGGCTGGCAGAGCTGTAACTTACCTTTCCTGCAGCTCCTGTCAGCTCTCTCTCCCTCCGCGCGGTCTGTGCAGCTCCCTCTGTCAGCTCCCACTGTAAGTCTCGCGAGAGCCGCGGCTCTCGCGAGACTTACACTGGGAGCTGACCGAGGTGCTGAACGGACGGCGCGGAGGAGGAGAGAGCTGACAGGAGCTGCAGGAAAGGTAAGTTACAGCTCTGCCAGCCCCCCTCTCCCCCCAGTCTGTATTATGGCAATGCAAATTGCCATAATACAGACTCTGACTCGAGTATAAGCCGAGTTGGGGTTTTTCAGCCCAAAAAATGGGCTGAAAAACTCGGCTTATACTCGAGTATATACGGTACCTCTCAAGCATTATGTATCTGGTGGAGATGTTGCCGGAGGGAAACTCATAGGATGCAGCTATATAAGATTCTCTTAAAATATGCTAATCTCTCTGTAAATTATGCTTTCATCTTTCAAGTAAATCCATACTCCCTAACAGCAGTGTCCAGTGAAGCAGTAAGTCAATGAACGGTGTAAAAGGGCGGGCTAGTGACGCGGATCATGTAACCAGAACTTCCGAAAGGGACGAACATGCCCAAAAAGGAGGCATGTCTGCCCAAAGAATTGGAAGGCTAGTCTAGCATGAATGCATTTCAGGCTGCCTGCCAATCATGCATGCTGGCCAACAGCTTCCTGAGCTTGGCAATGCATCTAATGATGCGTAGAGATGTCCCGAACAGTTCGCCGGGAACTATTTGCCGGCGAACATAGCTTGTTCGCGGTCGCCACAGCGTGCGAACATATGCGATGTTCGGTCTGCCCCCTATTCGTCATGGAGGTGGGAGGGTCTGGGAGGGAGGGTCTGCTGCTGATTGGCTGGAATGTGTCTGCTGACTGTGAGGTACAGGGTCAAAGTTTACTCAATGATGACGAATAGGGGGCGGACCGAACATTGCGATGTTCGCTAGCGAATAGTTCCCGGCGAACTGTTCGGGAAATCTATAATGATGCGTTATCTCTATGCTTTCTAAGGACTAGTATTCGCTGGTCCACTTCTATCCTAACCTTCTTACTAGAAGGAAGAAGCTCCTGGTATACAGTCTGAGATGGAGAAAAGGTGGATGTAGTGAGTGTAGAAGAAAGGGAACATGGCACAGTGTTAGAGAGACCAAAGTCAGCATTACCTTAACTAATTTAATTTCAGTTAGTCCACACAAGTTTTGTTCCTCTACATCCCTCTTAAGTTTCCATACTTAAGCAAGAGTATGTGCATCCTTTCTTGGAAAAAAAATTACAGGCCTTACTAATTTGCATAACTAATTATGTATGCGTGACATCACATGATGTAAATCACAATGAGTGACAGAGAAAATTCTGTGAAATCCTCAAAAAACTACTTAGTTTGATTTTGCTGATAGATGGATTGCTCCTAGTGTCTCCCTGTCTCCCAGTGTCCCCATGTCATCCAGTGTCCCTATGTCGCCCAAGGTTCCCTAGTGTATGTGTCCCCATGTCTCCCAGTGTCCCCATGTCACGAGGTGACACTGTGAGACATGGGGACACTGAGACTATGCATCACAATGTCTCTGTTTCCCCATGTCTCTGTGTCCCCATGTCTCCCAGGGACACTGAGAGACATGGGGACACTGGGAGACATGGTGACCCTGAGACACTAGGGATACTGGGAGACTAGGGACACTGAGACACTAGGGACACTGGGAGACATGGACATACAGACACTAGGGATACTGGGAGACTAGGGACACTGAGACACCAGGGACACTGGCTGGGAGACATGGAGACACTGAGACACTTGGGGACATTGAGTTCCTAGTGTCTGTGTCCCCATGTGTCTCAGTGTCCCCATGTGTGTCTGTTTCCCCATGTCTCAGTGTCCCCATGCGTGTCTGTGTCGCCATGTCCCCTAGTGTCTCAGTGTCCCCATGTGTGTGTGTGTGTGTATGTGTCCTTGCCTCAGTGTCCCCATCTGTGTCTGCAGGGCCGCCATCAGGGGGTGACAACCATGATGGTTGTCACGGGCCGGAAGTCCTGAGGGGTCCGGACTGCCGGGGCCCCGGCTCCCTGTTACCACAGAGGGGGCCCAGCACACTGCCTCTACACTTCTCTTCTCTTCTAATAACTCTTGCGAGACCCACGACCTTCAGGAGGAAGGGAGGGGGTCCCAGACCTTGTGCTTTGTCAGGGGCCCCAAAATTTCTGATGGCGGCCCTGTGTGTCTGTGTCCCCATGTCTGCAAGTGTCCCCAAGTGTCTCAGCATCCCCAGAGGTCTCCATGTGTCCCCATGTCTCATAGTGTCCCCTAGTGTCTTAGTGTCCCCATGTCTCCCTGCAGCCTTTACCCCATCCCTCACTTCTCTGAGCTGTAGGCTGTCTCTGCAGGCTGGAAGCTGCTGTCTGGACTCTCTGTGCTGTGTAGCTCCTCCCCCAGCGGATCAGTGAGTAGAGCAATGCAGGTAACTTCTTATCCCTGCCTCTCTCCACACACAGTGACCCCTACTGGCCGGTAATGGTATTGCAGAGTAATCTCTGTTTATACTGAGAAAAATACCGGCATTTGTATTGCCGGTATTACTGCAATATCAGCACTGGACAGGCAGCCTTAAATAAATAAATACCGGCCAGGTGAACAACCCTAAGAGTAGTGTGTAAAAAAAATAATTATTATTTTTTTTTTTAAATCAATGGGCCTATTCCATAGGCCTGGGCCTGGAGCTGCAGCTCCATCAGCCCCTATGTTAATCCGGCCCTGTCTGTATAAATAATATACATTGCATAAATTGTCATTAGAAAGTCATCTAGAATGTTTCAGAACAGCCCTGCTGAAATTATGGGGTAAATTGATCATCACTTATAATAAATGCTTTCAACTAATGACTAATAAGGTTTTAATTCCTGACTACTTTCGACTCCAAAAACCATTTGGAGAATGGCAAGAGGCTGGGTGTTCAAGAGTTAAATGGCTTTAAATATGTAAGTAGATTCAAAATGGAGGCATTGGCTTCTGTTGTAGAATCAATCTTCTTCTATTAGGTGCATTGTTGATTTTTTTGTGTGGTAAATGGACCACATAAAAAATACAAGTTGGCTTTTGAGCACAACATTTTCATAGTTACGAGACCAGTCACGGAAATTAGGCCCTCATTTGAGATGAAACTCACCTCTGTGGAATCGCCCACTGCTATCGACTGGTTTTACTGGCTCTTCTAGTTATTATTTTAGTAGAAGTAAATGCTGTGGAAAATGTTGGCACTATATAAATAACAATATTTTTTGTTACAGAATATATTAATTGTTCATCATAGTTTAGCACTCTGCTAAGCTTTACTGTTACCAATTG
Organism: Pelobates fuscus; assembly: GCF_036172605.1. Classification (NCBI taxonomy): domain Eukaryota; kingdom Metazoa; phylum Chordata; class Amphibia; order Anura; family Pelobatidae; genus Pelobates; species Pelobates fuscus. The sequence goes on from NC_086321.1 coordinate 133,581,345, forward strand.
TAGTGCTGCCATGGATATGACTAGGAAAGTATTCTCCTTTTCAGGTCACAGGCCATGTGTAATGGGTCTGTGTTTTGGTGTGCTGGAGACTGGGGAGAAACAGATTACAAGCACTGCCTAAACATATATGTTTGAGGTTAGTAGGAATCATGCAGTTGGAGCCATATTAATTCAATCCTAACCAGAGCTAAATTAATGGCTGCTGCCCATCAATGTAACTCCCAGTAATCTTAGGAAGGCCAGGATGTGTATGTGTGGGTGCTGCACTAAGATTATAGGAACACTAACACTAAAGCACCACATGTAGCCCTAAAAGAATGATGTTATATCAATACGTAATGGTTACGTTTGTATCATGGGAAATGTATGCTATCTTAGAGTTCTGGAGATATTTATAAATCACTTGAGCTTAGTTGAGCTTAGTTCTCATTTTTAATCACGTCTCCAGAACCACTCAATGGCAATTTTTCCCCCCCATACATTTCAGTTCAACATTATGTATCGACTTTTTGAAGCTTATTGTGATGTTTGTAGTGCCACTCGATGATGCTGTATTCCCAAAATAAACTGTTTACCAATGTATAAATATTATATTACATGATTTTTTAAAAGGCTAGGATTAGTGTTTTATCATTAGTTTAAACATTTGTGTAATTCAGCTTTGTAGAATGCAGAATCAAGATGAATATGGAATCTGTTGTCTGGAAGTCCAAATCCCATTAATCTTGTGCAGACCAGCATGGTGGTAATCAAACTGTGCATTGCAAAGAATAATGCAAGAAAGACATCTCACACCAGGGTTCAAAATAATGTGTGGAGAGAAATTAAGGGTAACTGAAAAATTATCAGTTTCTCTTGCTTTACTATTTATAGGTATGTGTTTAAGTGAAATTTACATTTTCATTTTATTTTATAAACTATTGACATATTCCAAACATGTTTTTGGTCAATTTGAGCATGTATTTGCAAAAAAATCACAACTTGTCAAAATAACAGAAAAGATGCAGTTCTTTCAGACTGCAAATAATGTAAAGAAAACAAGATTAATTTAAGCAGCACAATACAAATGTTTTAACTTAGGAGTTCTGAAGAGTTCTGAAATTGATAATTGGTGGATTATCACTGATATTCCATTACAGCTTTCATGTGTGTTGTCAAGCAGCTTGGCTTTGTTTGAGGACTTATGACAATCCACCTTCCTCATGATCACATGACAGGGGTTTTCAATGGGGTCCAGGTCTGGAGACTGGGCTGGTCATAACAGCATCTTGATTTGGTGGTCATCTGTCCACACTTTGATTTACCTTGATGTGTGGCGTTTAGGGAATATTGTCAGAGCAGAAGGAAACACGTTTTTGTCCAATACAACCAATAGGTAACTTGATTCATACACTTCACAAAGATGAATCTGAATGATTCCAGCCTTGATTAAGCACCCCCAGATCATCACTGATTGTCCATCAAATGTCATAGTTGGTGCAATGTACTGTAGCGTCTAGGCTTCTCCAAGTCTCTGTCTAACCATTAGATGACTAGGTATAGGACAAAGCTGCAAATTTGTCTCATTATAGAAGATGATCTTACAGGCCTCTATTGTACAATCCTTATGGTCTTTTGCAAACCTCAGTCTTGGTCTTCTTTGCTTCTCATTGTGCATCTCTCAAACTGTCTTTGCTATGCATTTTATCCCAGCTGCCAATTGCCATTAATTTTGTAGGTCACCCGATGTCATTTTACAATTGTTGAGTGACATTCAACAAAGTTGGCGGTCATCCCGGTCCGTGGAGAGAGATGAAAGTATGAAAGTAATCTGATGCTCACTTTTACCCTCTGCCAGTAAAGCCACAATTAAACCCTTCTTTCCGCTCAGCATTATTCTTTTCAACTCTTTTGGCATGGTCAGTATTTATTTTTTGATTCTAATTACTTTTGAGGTACTAGTAGCATAGTTTCTGCCATTCAGCTGGTCCTGTTGCTGACCACTGCTGTAGGTTTTATACTTTGCTGATTAAATAATATTTGGTTTGGGTGATCACCTAATTAGTACCTCATTAAGTAGAATGAGATGTGCCTGTGTTGGAAATCAACAGGCACTGTAAAGGATGACTGCCATACATATAGAGATGCTGATTTAATAAAAACGTTAGTGGTCTGTCATTCACCTCTGCGGATTCTCTGAAGTTCTGTCAGGTTGGATGGGGAATGTTGGTGATTTTTCCAGAGATGTTTGACTGAGTTAAAATCCAGGCTCTTGATGTGTCACTAAAGGACATTCAGAGAGTTGCCCTTAAGCTACTCTTCCATTGTCTTGACTGTGTGCTTAGGGTCATTGACTGTCGGAATGCTAGCCTTTAACCCAGGGCGGACAAGGTTTTCATTAACAATATTTCTGTATTTTGCTGTGTTCAGCTTTTCATCAACAATGACCAGTCTCTTAGTCACTGCCACTGAAAAACAACCACAAAGCATGATACGCCCATCACAATGCTTCACTGTTGGGTTGGTACTGTGCAGGTGATGAGTGCCTGGTTTCCTCCAGACATAATACATTGAACTGAAGTCAACAAATCAATATTTGTTTTATCAGCAGAGCAGGATTAAACATAAGGCAACCCTAGGTGGCTACCTATGGTTAGACAGGGTCCTGGAACCATGAATTTGCTTGGCCCCATTTACTAATCATATATGAAGAATGAAGGGGGGCAAACTAGAAAATCTTTTTCTGTTCATCAGAACACATAATATCACCATTGGAAAGTCCTCTAGGTTTATTTTTTTGTGTGCAAATTTCAAGCAGGCTTTCATATAATAAACCCCAAAAATATGTCTTGCCGTGTGTCTTGCAGTGAGGACAGGATCCCATCAGGCCATCAACAACCATCAACAACAATGCCGTGCGCTCTGTCACTATATATATATATATACACTGAACAAAATTTTAAACGCAACACTTTTTTGTTTTTTCGCCCATTCATGAACTGAAGTAAAAAATCTCAGACTTTTTCTATGTACACAAAAGGCCTATTTCTCTCAAATATTGTCCACAAATCTGTCTAAATCTGTGTCAGCGAGCACTTCTCCTTTGCCGAGATAATCAATCCACCTCACAGGTGTGGCATAACAAAATGCTGATTAGACAGCATGATTATTGCACAAGTGTGCCTTAGGCTGGCCTCAGTAAAAGGCCACTCTAAAATGTACAGTTTCATCTCACAGCACAATGCCACAGATGTTGCACATTTTGAGGGAGCGTGCAATTGGCATGCTGAATGCAGGAATGTCCACCAGAGCTGTTGCCCGTGAATTGAATATTAATTTCTCTACCATAAGCCGCCTCCAATGGCGTATTAGAGAATTTGGCAATATATCCAGCCGGCCTCACAATCGCAGACCACGTGTAAACACACCAGCCCAGGACCTCCACATCCAGCATCTTCACCTCCAAGATCATTTGAGACCAGCCACCCGGTGTGTGTGTGTTTGTGTGTGTGTATACATATATATATATATATATATATATATATATATCAAGATTTCCTATTAGCAGAGGTTTTCCTTATGTAGATCCCAAATCAAATTTTCCATTATAATGTACTTCTTTTCTAGGAGCTCCACTACAATAATACTCACAGTAGTGTGTCTTTAAAGTGACATGCATCACTCAAGCAAACACTGTGTAATAAACACGTATAAACTTTTTTCAGATTGCATTGTTGGGCATGCCTCTCAGTTAGGAGAGTTTCTTCAGCCCCCCTACGCCATCACATATTTAGACAAATCCACTAAAGACAGAAATAAGGTATCGTTGTGCAGCCGCAGGAAATCCAAAACTGGAGCATACTCTCTTGATTCACACTGATGAGACTCCCTCTCTTGAATCCCTGTTGTAAGGTGAAGGGGTCTTCCAACTACACATGTGTAAATCTGTCAGGTGTGTCCAATTAACTTTTCCAGCATTCCTAGGAATTGGACAATGATTGGTTATATCAGTGTCCCCCCTGGAGTCTATATGGAAAGCTAAAGAAAGAAGAAGCAGGTAATTAAGAAAAAAAGTCAAAACACATTTACCATATTTTTTTCAGCATGCAGAGTGGGGCAACTGTCTGATTCAAACCTAAATCTTTTGAATAAACCCGTTGCCTCAAAGTGATGTCCTTTAAACTACAATAGGGTTGCTGTAGTGTATTTAGAAATTAGTCTAAGATACATTGTTTTTGTTCTAAATTACATTTTAGTTTCATAACCTGTTATTTGTGAGTTTCCTAAAATTTCTCAGAACAAAATATTCTATATGACATGCTGTCAACATGTCACAGATTGCCGACAACATCTATGTATTCTTATGGTACGACATAACAATACAAAGTTCTCAAATAATATTTTGTTTGTGTAGATTCAGTAAATACAGATAGATTATTTGACACACCGACTCCACCCTGGTACTTACAATGCAGTATTGGAGTCACTATGTGTTATATCTGTGTGCTAGCAGGCGACTCACTGATTTCCCATGTGACACCTCTCCCAGCATGCATGACTCCCCTGAGGCAGGCAGTCAGAGATTTGCCAGAACTCCGTGTCAATTAAACAGAGAATGCAACACGGTTTAGGTAGTTCAACCAGACAGGCTCAGGAGACATTTCCTAGGACAGATTATGAATCTGAAAACTATTCTCCAAAATATGCTTCACTGTTTCTCATAAACTGGACTTTATCCATTATACAGTCCTCGCATCCCTAGTGGTTTCATTCAGACAGTCACTGGGGCGTTCAATACAGTGGATTGAATAGTTAAATCTAATTTACATCTGGTTTCAGCTTGCAAACCATACAGACACTGAATGCTGGGTGTGCGTTCACTTGTTCTCAATAAGAATTGAGAAGCATCGGATGGCTCATACACCCCATGGTGCTTCTCTGTGAGAAGCATTTGATTGGGCACAGATCATCAAGCTAAGTCAAAAAGTTATTTTTAACTATTTTGTTTTTGCAAAGGAGAGCTCCTAAGTGTAAACTGATAGGAACACAGCAGACTGAAACACATATTTCACTTTTTTGTAAAGTGAAAAATATTTGCTATTCTTGCATGGTCAATATCAGCATATAGAGACATTTAACAGGGCTGTCTAGGCAGCATAACCACTGCAACATGGTTTAGTGGTAATAGTGCCAGGAGTCCCCTGGCATTACGTCCCTATCACTAAAGTGGAAGTTTGCAACTTCGTCATTAGCAATATAAACTACCTGTTTGGCTGAATTTTTTTGGCTGAGACAGTTAATAATTTCCATCCAAGAAGGGACAAAATTTAGATCACTAACCTGGAGAGAACATATCCGTTTTAGCTCTGGGTTTGCGGGGGACCCATGTGAATGTTAACTCTGGTTGAAAGTAATTTGACCAGTAGAGGCTGTTCAATAGAGACATTGTAAAGACTACTGATAAGTTTGTGTTAGGAACAAACAAAAATTTCTGTCATAATTATATGTGCAGTGTCCATTCTGGAGAATCCGCTGTTTCTTAACAGGACTTAAACATCTCATGGGTTTAAGTGATAAGAGCCCAACAAGACCATCTTTAAACTTGACCAGCCTTCACTGGTTTTGACTCTTTCCCAGGGGTCTTTTCACACCATAAACACTACTGAGTGCTGTAGAGGTTATAGTGCTTTGACTGTCCCTTTAGACATTTCGCATTGCCATTTGGATGCAGTGTAGTGCTATCCACATAATATCTAACAACTTGTCTCACCACGTTACGTCTCTTAATATGTCTAATTGAGACCCCAAATAATGATGACCTGCAATTTCTTTCTTGTATCATAGGTTTACTGGAACTTGTAATCTTAGCATCAATATAGCAAAGAGCAAGAGTAAACTGTAAGCAATCCGTTGCTGTTTATCTAAATTATTTACTCAATTACACAAATAACATTACCTGGTGTAAAAAAAAAAAAGTCTAAATTACTGCCAAACAGGATAAAGTAGTCAGATGACTGAAAACTTGCCGGATCATGCCTAAAGGAAGAGTTACATGGGGCACATCATGTGTTGTTTCTAGTATTGTTTAAAAGGACTACTTGTCTTCAAGTTCTTTAAAGCGACAACTGTCAACTCAAAACTATTTTTTAATATTATAAACCTTTCACTACGTTTTGAAAGGAAATATATATATTTTTTATAATGAAGTATATATAAAAAGAATTTTTGGAAAAACTCGTTCCTTTAGTGTATGACAGGATCCTTCAGCCATATACATGCACCTTGGGTCAGACAGTGTTTAAAAAAAAAAAAAAAAACAAAAAAAAAAAACCCTATACCAATCGTGCTAAAATAATTTTTTATAAAAATACACAAATTGCATTTAAATATCTTTGAACAAAATATAGCTTATATCGAATGTTTGACTCTTATGCCTTACTTACCAAGCTGCAAAACATGGAAAAATAGAATTATAATAATAGCTATAAAATTAAATTCTCAAAACTGCTTTCAGATGCCTGTTATTTATGCAGTTAAAATGCACACGCAGCGGCCTGTTTATATCCCATTTCCAATCCTAAATTCACAGCGCACAACTTTTGTAAAGATTAAATGTGCCGTAGTTAGTATCATGGAATTCGCCGGAGTCATTTTCAGACACCGCATGTGATCATCAATGGGTGCCATAGAAATGAATATATAACTTTCTGGTGAGTTTAGCAGGTGGTAGCAGAATAACTAACTGCCTTTCTAGCAAACAGCCTTTTTAGTAACCGCATGGAGGAGACTGTTATTTGGGTTTCTGAATGCATGCCCACATTTTTTTTTCTCTCTTTTCATATATCAGTAGATAGGAATAGGCCTTGCAGTGGATTCATGTTTTTTTTTAAGTAATTTTTTTTTTGTTAAAGGGCCCTGCTGCTCGCTAGCTTAGATGTCACTTTTATTAGTGTCAGATCAATATATAATCATGTCGCAAGATTCTTTCACCAGCAGTAGAATAACTGTAATAACTTAGAAATGGACCTGAAATACAATTTACAGATTTTTAATAGATTTCGTAGCTGTAGATAGCCCTATGGACTCCTGGAGCGTGACTGGAATAACTGTGAATATTTGTGATTGAAGTGTATTTGTGTGTATATATACTAAGTGGCAGAACTTTGTTCTAAACACCTTTAATCTGTGCCCCGGTGTTTGCAATATATATGGAACATGTGTGGCACTTTGAAATAATTCTATGTTCTTCATGAAGAGCAGATCAGAGCTTTGGCCCATTTATAATGTTATCTCGTGCGTGGGATGTGGTTCTCCTTACCATATATCTTCTTTGCCATAAGGGGGTAGAGGTTCGGTGCTTACAGGTATCTGGGTGAAATCAATTTACAAATGGAGCGAAATTGCACAGAAATTGTGAATTAGAAGTCTGGGCTGCTAGTCTGGGCTGCTCGTTTAAGCAGTTTTATTTATTGGAATTATCCTGGTATTGTGTTCACTGATGCTTATCAGCAAAGCAAGTGCAGTAATTAAATACATGGAATCATCTTGGGAATGGAGAGGGGGCATGACACTAATAGATAGATGAAAGAGGCAACATGATTATTAATTATGTTTAGGCAGACGAGTTGTGAAATTGATGGCTGGAGAGAGGAACCATATTACTGTTGGCTTGAGAGAAGGGCATGTGTTTGGGAGGTGTCACGATCCAAACACCTTCACTCGTGGAATCTAGAGCAGAAGAAAATTATGAAACAGATTTAAGATGCTTTACTGCCACTTTCAAGGAGGAGAAAATAAAGATGACCTGGAAGCAGGCCTTGATTTAATATTGTTGGATACCCTTTGCAAATGATTTCATATTTTTGGATAAACTTTTATAATGATTTTTTCACAATATTAAAATATCAAAAATATGTTTTATATATATATACGTATATATATATATATATATATATATATATATACAAAAAATAGTCTTCATAATATTAAATCATTTTAAAAGTTTATCCAAAAATAATAAAGAATTTTCAAATCTTATCCAATAATTTTAAATTGAGGCCCTTGTTATAATAAAAAGTCCTTAAGTTATTTTGGACACGCTTTTAAAAAGATCACTATCTGTTTTCAAATAATTTATCTGCAGAAATCACCATTAACTTCTTCACTACCAAGCAGTTTGCAAAAAAAAAAAAAAATAACACCAATCCCAGGATCAGAGTATTTGGGTGTCCTCGAAAGTAATGTTTAAAAAAAAATTTTTGTGTGTGTGTGTGTGTGTGCATATATAATGCATTATTAAGGAAAACAAAAATCTGACTGTGACATGGTGCCTGAGTGTGGTGGTGGCTGAGTTTGAGAGGTGATTGTGTTGGGATGAGTGTGACATGGTGATTGAGTGTGGGTGATGAATGTGACAGGGGGACTGTGTGTGATGGGTGAGTGTGACAATAAGACTGTGTGGGGTTATGTGACAGGGTCAGTTGAGGGGGAGGGGGGTAGATTGCATGTTGGAAATTGTATTTCTCTGCTCATGCTCCCCATACAATGCTGCTTATAAGTATATAGATGTCGAGCCCCTTCCAGCTTAACGTTTTGCAGTGAGGGAGGCTGCCAGTGGGATCTGCACCTCTGGCTCTTTTTGTTTCTGAGCTGTCTCCAGTCAAAAGTACAGCCTGCATAATGAGCAGCACAGTGGCGTGCAGAGGAATCTGTAAATCTCCCCACTGGCCCGTTCAGTAGTAGGGCGGCTCTGCAGAGCCGACATTATAATGGTAGGACTGACTTTACTGTTTGTACAGCAATTGCAAGTGAAATTTGTATGTAATACAATTTCATGGTTAAAATTACGTGGTATGGCTCCATACCCTGGCAGATATGTATACATGATTGGCGGCGTGAAGAGGTTTAAGTCTATAGTATTTTTTGTAGACTAAACACTTGAAAGGTTCTTCTAACAGATGGTGATCATTTGAAAAAGCTTAACCAAAACAATCAAGTCAAGGCTTAAATCTGAGCCAAAGAAAGCTGCACTGTTAGAGAGTTAGCCAATGCACTTATATGACACTAGGGGGGATAGAGGGAAGACGGTAATAATGATGACTTGAATGCACTGAAATGTCAACTGGGATGAGGAGGGGGACATAGAACTGATTGTTGAGGGGATACACGAAGCTGATCACATGTTAAATTCAGCAGTAGTTCTAGTGCACCAGGAGTTTGAGTTTCTGAAAGGTTTGCAAGATATATATTAGTTCAATCAGTCACAGGCGTTGCTGAAGAGAGGGACCTCTGGTTACAGACTCAAAGTATACACAGAGAGGTAGAATTTAAATTCAGGATGTCAGACTCCAGCAACAAAGAAAAAAAACCCATCAAGTTGTGAGATATACCTTTAATTAACATGTATCCATCATCAACATGCAGATACATTTGTTTGTAAATCGTGCTTTTTTCCTTGTTTTTCCAGACAGTCGTTACTCTAGGTTTGCATGACATGTATTAACATTTATTTTGGCTTTCTCCGTGGGTAACTGTAACGGCTACCCAGATAGAGAGAGGGTTTCTGCCGTTGAAGGTGTCCTTTTTCCCTGCAAGCTGCTGTGGAGAAGTAGGCTGATGTAATCCCATCCACGATATCCAGAGTGAGGAGCAGGTTCAGCGGTAAACAGGAGCAGAATAATATTCCCAAATAATCCCCTTCCAAGAACGAGACGAGGCTACGTTTTGAAGGGTCAAGATGAACTGAGGACTGGAACACCCAGCCTGCTTTTTATTAGAAATAGATACACACAGAACACTCCCAGGGGGAGGATGAAAACAACCAATAATACAGATGGTAACACCCCCACGTCTCCTCCCCTCAGATAACTACATAACCCAATTAAAATGTCCACATTTTTCCACCAGTTCTGGATGTACCCCAAAAACAGGGGGTACAGCTTTAAATCCGGTAGCGCTGGATAGCTCTCCTTCAGGGGGACAATATATCCAAAAATCACCCCATTCGGATGTACAGTTCGGGAGATACAATGTTCCAAAGTTTTGACCGACCGCACAGACCAACTAGCCGAAATTAGTTCCATGAGTTTTGGCCTTGCGGTCGGTCTCCGTTCGCACGGTAAAAAGGTATGATACTCTGGCCATCCATGCGAATCGCGGGGTTCGCTGGAATCCCCATAGATGATTGCATATAACTACCGAACGAGGGGACGTTCGGTAGTTTCCGTACGAACTTATGGAGGTCTGGAGGATTCAGCGGTGTTCGCCTGTTTGCGTATCCGTTTTCAGTTCCATGCGGTTACAGGCAAACACCGCTGTTCGCACACAAGATGGCCGCGAACACGTGGAAAGTCCCGAAATGGCGGCCACCTCTGCATTACACGTGAAATTCGCACGGAACCAGACGAACAGAGGAATGGAACGAATGGATGTGTAAGTTGTAATTCCCTTGTTTGTTTCACATCCACCAGAGGTTGGTAGGGATCTGTTACACTGCTCCCCTTTTGTGGAACACTCCGGCAGACCCGGATTGATCCTTTTCGGGTCAACTTGGGGCTGTCCGGTCCTTTGTTAGGGCAATAGTTCTGTTTGTCTGGACAGACCGTCCGCGTTCCCATTAAACTTGCCAGGGCGGTATTGGATGGAGAAATTGTATGGCTGTAGTGCGAGACTCCATCTCAGTAAGCGTCCATTATCTCCAGCTACTCTGTTCAGCCATACAAGGGGGTTATGATCAGTAATTAAGGTGAATTCTTGACCGTACAGATATGGGGTTAATTTCTTTAGGGCCCAGACCAGGGCTAAGCACTCTTTTTCCACTGCCGCGTAACTCACTTCTCTAGGTAACAGTTTTCTGCTGAGATACGCGACAGGGTGTTCGCCCCCGTCTTCGCCGACCTGGCTTAGCACTGCCCCCAGTCCGTACATGGACGCATCTGTGTGGACGACAAATCTTTTGTTAGGGACGGGGGCAGATAAAACAGGTGCATTGATCAAGGCTTGTTTCAAGGTTTGGAATGCTGTTTCACAGGCGGGAGACCACAGGACTACTCTAGGTAAATTCTTCTTTGTTAAATCTGTCAAGGGTTTGGCGATGGCGCTGTAGTCAGGGACAAATCTCCTGTAGTACCCTGCTGTCCCTAAAAATGCTAACACTTGTGTCTTAGTGTGGGGTGTGGGCCAATTGGCTACGGCCTCTACTTTAGCGGGTTCTGGTCGTTGTTTCCCACACCCCACCCGGTGTCCCAAATACTGGACTTCAGCCATGCCAAAGTTACACTTCTCCGGCTTTAGAGTTAGGCCGGCGGCCCTAATCTGATCCAACACAGTCTCTATGTGTTGTAGGTGTTCCCCCCAAGTCTCGCTATAGATCGCAATGTCATCCAGGTATGCGCAAGCGAAGTCCTGGAAGCCATCAAGGAGGCGGTCCACTAAGCGCTGAAAAGTAGCTGGGGCGTTTTTCATCCCGAAAGGCATGACCTTAAACTGGTACAGGCCAAACGGGGTGACAAACGCCGACTTAGGGATAGCGTCCTTGGCCAGGGGAATCTGCCAGTACCCCTTGCACAAGTCAATGGTGGTCAGATAGCGTCCCCTGGCAATGCGATCCAATAGCTCGTCTACTCGGGGCATGGGGTATGCGTCTGTCACAGTCCGGTCGTTGAGGCGTCGGTAATCGACACAGAACCGGGTCGTCCCGTCCTTTTTGGGGACTAGGACGACGGGAGATGCCCAGGGACTGTCGGATGGCTCTATAACCCCTAGTTTTAACATCTCCTGAATCTCCTTCCTCATCTCTTCTTTTACAGCCTCGGGAATTCTATAGGGAGTTTGTCGGAGCGGGGCTTGTCCTGGGGTTTCTACGTAATGGGTCGCTACAGGTGTGTAACCTGGCTCCTGGGAAAAGGTTAATCTCTTTTCAACTAGTAGTTGCTGGAGTTGTTCTCGTTCTGTGGGAGTTAATCGCTCCCCTAGCTGTACTGTATTAAGCAGAGTTTTGGACTCGGGGTTGGCTAATAGATCAGGGATGGGGAGACTGTCAGGGTCCTCAGTGGCGGGGATGCATATGGCGGCTATGTCTTCGGGCCGTTCTTGGTATTCCTTTAATAGGTTTATATGAAAGGACTTCTGTATCTTTTCGTCCTTGCTACTGGCAATGATATAGGTGGTGTCACAGACCTGGGCTACTACTTTGTAGGGGCCTTGCCAGGAGGTCTGCAATTTATTTCCTCGAACGGGTTTAAGTACTAGAACTTTCTGTCCTACCTGGAATGTTCTCAGCCTAGCGTTCCGATCGTACCAATGTTTCTGCCGACTCTGGGCCGCATGGAGATGATCCCGGGCCATCCGGGCTAACTGTTCCATACGGTCCCGCATTTCTAGCACATATGGTACGATGGGGACACCTTCGTGTTCCGTCTCTCCCTCCCAGTGCTCCCGGATGAGGTCGAGAGGGCCTCGCACCCTCCGTCCATAGAGCAGTTCAAAGGGAGAGAACCCAGTGGACTCCTGCGGTACCTCCCGGTAAGCAAACAGGAGGTGTGGCAAAAATCGCTCCCAGTCTCTGTATTCCGCCGTAAAGGTCCGTAGCAATTGCTTTAGGGTACCATTAAAGCGTTCACAGAGACCGTTAGTCTGGGGGTGGTACGGTGAACTAAGTAGGGGCTTAATACCACAGACCTTCCACAACTGCTGGGTTAAGTCTGCGGTAAACTGGGTCCCTCTGTCCGACAAGATTTCCTGGGGAAATCCTACTCTGGTGAATATCCCGACTAGCGCACTGGCGACAGTGTCAGCCTGGATATTCGTCAGAGCGACGGCTTCTGGGTAGCGGGTGGCATAGTCCACCACGGTAAGAATGTATTTCTTACCAGAGGGACTGGGGTTAGGTAGGGGTCCTACTAGATCGACTGCCACCCTGCTAAATGGTTCCTCGATCACAGGCATAGGGGACAGTCGAGCTTTCGGATGATCCCCTCTCTTCCCCACCCTCTGGCATACATCACACGTGCTACAGTAACGGCGCACGTCCTTCGAGATTCCTGGCCAAAAGAAGGTCTGAGTGATTCTGTAGGTGGTGCGGTTACCCCCTAGATGTCCTGCTAACGGAATGTCGTGGCCAATTCGGAGAAGCTCCAATCGGTACTTTCTAGGTACCACTAATTGGCGCTTCTGCGAAGGAGCACAGCCTCTCTTCCTGCCTTCGGTTAATCTGTATAATCGGTCCCCCTCCCATATAAAACGTTCCCGCTCATCCCCTCTATTGTCAGCTAGTTCTCGGTACTTTCGGAGGGTGGGGTCCTGTCTAGTTTCCCTCCCAAACTCCTCTGGGGTGTCCCAAGCTAGCGGTCTATCTGTAGTGTCATTGCTAGGTGTCTGTCGGTGGCTTACCTGGGTCTCCCGACCTGTTGGCGGATCGTCCTCGATACGGGTCTGTGAGCGGGTGGTCACGGGGCAAGCCGCAGCAGTAGTGGGTAAAAAGGCCGAGGCTAGAGGGCCAATATCATTGCCCAACACGACCTCAGCGGGTAGGTTGTCCATAATGCCCACCGTGGTCTTTCCTGACCCGACTCCCCAATCCAAGTGTACCCGGGCGGTGGGTAAGCGAAAAACAGCCCCCCCTGCGACCCGAACAGCAACAGTACGGTTAGACACAAGTTCTGGTTTCACCAGATGCTTTTGTATTAAAGTGATGGTAGCGCCAGTGTCCCTTAGGCCTTGTGCTATCTGTCCATTTACACGCACCTCCTGACGGTGGTGCTGGCGATTATCTGGGGAAGCCGCTTGTATGGGGTTGGCCTCATATAATATTCCCAGGCATTCCTCAGGGCTCCCTTCAATCTCCAGGCAATGAGCAGCAGCGGGGCGTGAAGATGGGCTTTCGGTGTTAGATGTGCGCCTCCAATTATTATTGGCTGATCCCAACGGGCAAACACGGGCAATATGTCCCAGGTTGCCGCAGCGATGACACGTCACTCTGTAGGATTCCCGGGGCTGGTTGTTAGACCCTTGAGGACGTGGAGGTCCTGGGGGTACCGGGGCCCGGAATTCTGTGCGTGCAGCGTAGGTTGGGTTGCGGGCCTCTGTTCTAGGTGCTGGTCGCGTAGTACCTTGGCTCACTTTTCTCGTTTCCACATATTCGTCCGCTAGTCGTGCTGCCTCATTTAAGTTGGCTGGGCGGCGATCTCTCACCCAATCCTGTGTATCTGCCGCCAAATCTTGGAAGAAATGTTCCATCAAGAACAATTGTAGCACTTCTTCTCCGGTGTTAGCATTGCACCCTTGCATCCAATGTGATGCCACCCTTTGTAGCTTGTTTGCCCATTCCATGTGGGAGTCCGCTGCCTTCTTTTTGGACTCCCGGAAGCGACGGCGATACGCCTCTGGGGTGACTGCGTATCGGGTGAGTAGTGCGGCTTTCACCCGCTGATATTGTGTGATATCTTCGGCCGTGAGTGCCCGAAAAGCCTCATTTGCTTTTCCTGAAAGTTTTCCAGCCAGAATAGTAACCCATTGGTCTGGGGGTATCTGGTGCAGTGAGCACTGCCGCTCAAAATCTGCCAAATACCCATCAATCTCTTCCTCATTTTCTGCAAACGCTTTAAATGCAGTAAATGGTATTTTCCTCCCTGCAGCAACGGGAGGAGGAGTAGGAACTATATGTGTACTAGCTTGTTGCGCCAATACATGTTCCGTGTCTTGCCTCCTCTTAGTCTCGATCTCCCCTTTTGCGTTCTTGAACAGTCTGTCTAATAGCTCCGTGGTCTTTTCCGGATATAATGCTAATCTTCGCTGTACAATAGCAGTGAGTACATCGTTCTCGCTGACCGGTGCAATAGGTTCAGTTACCTCCATGGATCTATCCATTTCGTCCAGCTCCAGTAGGTCAGCTATCAGCTCTCTCCTTGGTCTGTTACTAGCACTCCTACCACGATTTTCCAATAGATCTTTCAGTGTGGGTCTTTTCAGCTTGGCATACTGAGACTCCATTCAGCACTTGCTCCTTGGGCAAAAAGAACCATCCCACCGCTGCCAACCAATGTAACGGCTACCCAGATAGAGAGAGGGTTTCTGCCGTTGAAGGTGTCCTTTTTCCCTGCAAGCTGCTGTGGAGAAGTAGGCTGATGTAATCCCATCCACGATATCCAGAGTGAGGAGCAGGTTCAGCGGTAAACAGGAGCAGAATAATATTCCCAAATAATCCCCTTCCAAGAACGAGACGAGGCTACGTTTTGAAGGGTCAAGATGAACTGAGGACTGGAACACCCAGCCTGCTTTTTATTAGAAATAGATACACACAGAACACTCCCAGGGGGAGGATGAAAACAACCAATAATACAGATGGTAACACCCCCACGTCTCCTCCCCTCAGATAACTACATAACCCAATTAAAATGTCCACATTTTTCCACCAGTTCTGGATGTACCCCAAAAACAGGGGGTACAGCTTTAAATCCGGTAGCGCTGGATAGCTCTCCTTCAGGGGGACAATATATCCAAAAATCACCCCATTCGGATGTACAGTTCGGGAGATACAACGTTCCAAAGTTTTGACCGACCGCACAGACCAACTAGCCGAAATTAGTTCCATGAGTTTTGGCCTTGCGGTCGGTCTCCGTTCGCACGGTAAAAAGGTATGATACTCTGGCCATCCATGCGAATCGCGGGGTTCGCTGGAATCCCCATAGATGATTGCATATAACTACCGAACGAGGGGACGTTCGGTAGTTTCCGTACGAACTTATGGAGGTCTGGAGGATTCAGCGGTGTTCGCCTGTTTGCGTATCCGTTTTCAGTTCCATGCGGTTACAGGCAAACACCGCTGTTCGCACACAAGATGGCCGCGAACACGTGGAAAGTCCCGAAATGGCGGCCACCTCTGCATTACACGTGAAATTCGCACGGAACCAGACGAACAGAGGAATGGAACGAATGGATGTGTAAGTTGTAATTCCCTTGTTTGTTTCACATCCACCAGAGGTTGGTAGGGATCTGTTACAGTAACTATGGCAACTAGCCTGGTTTGCCTTGACTCTGTTAACTGCATGCCATAAACAGTTCTCCATAATTACAAAAAACTTGCAATATATAACATAACTCTATAACGTGCAATCTAATGAATATACTGTAACCACAATTAGATGAATGGACAGCTTTTTCTAAAATTCTTGATGAAGATCTTCAAGTTATTTTCTGTTTTTCTTGTATAGTGTGATTTGTAAAGATGTCCCTGTGATCATATTTCTAGGAGAAAGTGAATGTAAAAAGTCCATTAGGTTAATTAGTGCATGACTTGCCTTGAGCTAAGGGACGATATTTGAAGATGACAAAATGTAGGTGTTCAGCCAAGACTGCTTGGCTGAATGCCTTTCTTATTGGTCCCATTGTACTCTGATTTATTGTGGATTAGAGCAGCACGGTAGTTTTTGGATGAAAATGAACATCACTCATAATATTGATTATTGACCTTAAGAACGTGTTTTTTTTTTATTATAAATAGTCGTTGATGGGCTTTGGATTACTGCAAGAGAATGTCCTCTGGTAAAAAGGATACTCAAACTCAGGGACTCCAGCTTTTCCAAACCTGCAGAACAGTATTAACTGTAAGGTGACCTTAGATTCTCGCCTAGGGCCATGGGTAGACAGGGGTGCAGGACCAGGATCTTAGCCTCATTCATGATCCCTATATGAAAAATTAAGGGGAAGGGGTGGGCAAATCGGTAACCTGCCAGGGCCCTGGGATCTTAATCTCTCTCTGCAGAACTGAACTCATACCATTCTCATCTACGACTTATTGTCATAATATGAAATATAAAGTGCATCTTTAAATGCAAATTGTTTATCTGGGTATGCTTATTTGAATTTACTTGTGCACTTTATATCTGTAATTGTTAAGTACATGCATGAAAATTATGCAGTCATTAGCGGTGTTATTATTTCCATAAAATGGTACGAAAAGCTTTTAGTCGGATTTTTCAGGTGTATTATAAAAAGTTTTTTAGGTTGACAAACACAAAAGGTACAGAAACTAAAAGTTAAAGAAAAGTGTGAAAAGATCTTAACTCTTTAGAAACATCTAGAATGTTTAGAAACATTACTGAATCCTAGCAAATGCCTTGCCATGTATTAGAAAACATTGTGTGGGGATGCTAATTTTTATAAAGCTTTGGATCGGCGAGATGTCTCTCCTCATTTTATAATCAAACAGATTGCTGAAGTTTCAAATATTGTTAGTAACTCTTGTTCTCCTTGCTATGGTAGACCATAGACTCAGTATCGTGTAAAACTTGGCTGTTTCCTTTCTCCATGTGGTACTCTTGTGCCATTAGGTAGTTAGTTGTTATAGTTGTGTCATGTTCATACACATCCCATGAATGTCTTATTGCGTTGCCGATTATTGTTATGCTGTGGAAACTGGGGCATGTTGAGTCTTGGCATTCATGCAAGGTTGCATTGCTCATATGACTCGGGCATCCTTTTGTAAAAGGGAAATTGAATAAAATATTGAAAATCACCTATAACTTGTGTTAACCTTTTTCATGAGATGCTTTGTTTTTTTATATTTAATTTGTATTGGAGATTTAGAAAATGATCTTATAATCCAGTTCAGACAAGGGAAAGCCAGTGCAGACATTGCAGGTGAGGAAGAGAAATTAATAGTTTCATCTCTCACTTTCTCTGTGTGCTTTCTTTATGCTGATTGCCATGGTTGAAAAGGATAGAGCTTATAACTGTGATTGACAGGGAGCTAAGTTTGGAAGTGTGTAATTTTACACACCTCATGAATACATATTTGTTAAGTATAAGGATGAATAAACATAATCTTAAAAATCCTGGGAAGTGACAGTTCCCCTTTAACATGTGAACAAATAAGGACGTGTTGGCCCTCAGCCACCTACGGCAGATTTCCAGTTAAGGGGACAGTATAGACACTAAAATAACTTTGGCTTAATGTAGTGGTTTTGATGTATGGCTCATGCCTCTGCCCATGCCCATTACTTCAATAAGCTAAAGTTCCTTTGATACCCTTAGTGTCTCCTTAACCCCTTAAGGACCAAACTTCTGGAATAAAAGGGAATCATGACATGTCACACATGTCATGTGTCCTTAAGGGGTTAAGGTCTTCCTTGAAGGATGTCAGCTTTGACTTGTCATTAGGGTGATTAATTCTAGGCTTTGGTTTAACAAATGGTGAACTATGATTTTTTTTTTTTTTATCGATTCAGGTATCTTCTTAATTTTCATTCAGTTATGAGGACAGTCTCTTTTTCATGGTCATTTCCTTAGCCTTATTTGGAGCTCAGTGAATTGTTTAGCGCTAACTGTACCTCTCATTTTGACCCATGGTTCAAGGTTTTAGTCAGTAGTGGGATTCAACAATTTTAGTAACCAGTTCTAACTTTTCTTACATTTCTGACTACACACAGGGCTGGCCCAAGACTCACATGCTGCCCCCCACATGGTCATGAACACACACAACCTCATCAACTCAGTCACACATACACGCCCTGTGGGACAAAAACTATTTAGTGGGCCTTAGTGCAATGTTACCTACCCACCAATTAACATCAACGATAGACAGAAGTACACAAACAAAACAGATATGTTGATAGGCATACAAAATATTTGAATAGAAAGAATCAAAGGGCTATGCAATTGGATATTTAGATGTGAAAAGTAACTGCCCTGCCCACTTAACACTTCACTAATAAATAAGGGAGATCTGCACAACCAGACAAGAATTTAGTAAAAAGAGTTATGTAAGATTTCCCAGCAAGGAAATGCGATTGATGCATTAAATGCATAAACCTTGTATATCAAGCCAATGAACAGTAAATGCATAAACATTGTATATCAAGTCAATGATAAATAAATACATATACTTGGTGGTATATCATGCCAATGAGAAGTAAATGTATAAACTTGATATTTCATGCCAAAAAGCCATATGTGCCTCCAAAAAGTCTGGCAGTTTCATCCCCAAATAATCTGCAAGTGTGTGTGTATATGGGGGGTGACTCTGTGTGTATGTGGTGGGTTGACTGTGTGTGTGTGTGTGTGGAGGGGGGGGTGACAGTGTGTGGGGAGGATGTGTTTTAGTGACCAGCCTCTCCACATTGAAGTACTTTTTTTGAAAAGTAATCAATTCCCTGGTGGTCCAGTGGTCTCCCTTCCAAGTGGTCTGGTGGCCTTGCAGTCCAGTCTGCAGATCTGCTGGATGCAGACAGACCATTTGGTAGAGGTCTCGCAAACTCTGCCACTTAAAATATCAGAGAGTTGCAATGGTAACCCGAGGAAAGACTTCAATAGTCCGAGCTCTTGAGATCACTACCACATGGCCTGTCTGCACCTGGCAGAGCTGCCTGCACCTGGAAGGTGCTGGGATCTCTCCCCCCAGGCAAACTGAGGGGAGGACCAGACCGATCAGTCTGCCCTTTTAATGACCAATTCGGTGAACTTGTTACATTTTAGAAACAGGTTAGCCCGAACCGGCACAATCCCACCACTGTTGTTGATACCCTTAATAGAATATCAGACTAATCACCTACCCAACTACCTGCTCTACTTTTTTTTTTTATTGCTCTCAGGATTGGCATGAATTTAGTACCTGTTCTTTTGGTAAAGCTTAGATGCCATGGAGTGAGACATTCTGGATGTTTCACATTCAAGTTAAAGGACCACTATAGTGCCAGGAAAACATACTCGTTTTCCTGGCACTATAGTGCCCTGAGTGTGCCCCCACCCTCAGGGACCCACTCCCCAGCCGGGCTGGATGGAGAGGAAGGGGTTAAACTTAACTCTTTCTCCAGCGCCGGGCGGGGAGCTCTCCTCTCCGCCTCCTCTCCTCCTCTTCGGCTGAATGCGAATGCGCGGCAAGAGCCGCACGCGCATTCAGACAGTCTCATAGGAAAGCATTTACAATGCTTTCCTATGGACGCAAGCGTCTTCTTACTGTGATTTTCACAGTGAGAAGCACGCAAGCGCCTCTAGCAGCTGTCATTGAGACAGCCACTAGAGGCTGGATTAACCCAAATATAAACATAGCAGTTTCTCAGAAACTGCTATGTTTATAGAAAAAAGGGTTAACCCTAGCTGGACCAGGTACCCAGACTACTTCATTAAGCTGAAGTGGTCTGGGTGCCTATAGTGGTCCTTTAAGAGTGTTTTGATATATAGTAAATCTTGCTTAATATGGTTTCTCTTTGCATATTTTCCCTGGTGGGGAATATTATCATGCACAAAATTCCCAGCTTTATTTACTGTGTTGGAGAGAGCAGACACGCATATATTGAAAGTAAATATATGAGACACACAAAGCAAACATACAAAATGACATATTGACATCTGAAAGATCATGTGACCATTAAAAATTAATTGTGGACCAATATAAAGCTGTAAACTGTATTCCTTCTTACAGAAACATGTGCACAACTCCAGTTGTTAGATAAAACCACAATTCCTTCTACAGTTCAAATCCCACGTGTAATATATATATCGTCTCCCATGCAACCTTACCAAATAAGATGTTTACTCTAGTGGCACTTCCTGCATCAGTGCAACAGAAACCACCTCTGCCACAAGGAAGAACCTTATTAAGGTGCTTTGCAAAATTAATGTCAGAGTTAATTATATTGAGCTTCAAGAATTGGTTGATGAGTTACTTAATTGTACAATAAAAGAGTGGGTCACATGCTAGTGTTATGATCAGAATATGTGGTCTTGTTAAAAAGGCTAAAAACGTATTTTCTAATTTGTAAACTTGCAATCTCGCTTATATATTAGCTTGTAACTTATTATTTCGGCATAAATAGATTTAACTTATATATATGGAGTATTACAGTATAGGTTAACTTGTTTCTGATTGGATTAATAGAATTAATCATATTAGCCTGTAGCACCAACTTAAGGAGGTAGGTACTGAGTGGCTCCTCTGACTGATGAGGACAGCAATATATGTCCCTGGACTGGCCCATTGCTCCTACTATTGTGAAGGAGCACGTGGGCTTTACTTCTAGCAGTTTGCTAAATCCTGCATTTTTTTTTTATTATTCTTTATTTTTGTAGTGCAAATAAGAGAACAACATGCCTGGGGTACCCTGAGGGCAGTCCCCATGCTTTTTCAAAACATTTATAGCAATCAGGAGTATGTTAGAGCTTGCACATTTTTTATATTTAGTATTCAGTTGATCAAGATAATTCACAAATTAACTTTTGTGGAGCATAAACGCAACTTAGATAGGTCATATAAAATAGGCAAAACATTGCTAAAAATAAAATTGCTTAGGTGATAGTTAAGATTGGGTTACATGCTGAACAGGGCACAACTGCGATTACTTGTGTCGTGACTGTTTGGTTACATGCTAGGTATTGCGCAGTTGGCCTCGTGTAGGTGTTAGTCGATTACATAGATGGTGAACAAGATTATTGTATTGGCCCCAGGGGTCGAGCCAGCTGCGTTTAGGGTGGGTAGATAATGCTCGCAGGAGGCTTGTAAAATAAAGAGGTATACGTTACGGCAGTTGGTGATAAAATAAAATTATGAGTGATTATGAGTAGGCAGGCTTGTCTAGACTTTGACTAGAGTCTACGCTTGATCATAAAAAAATTAAATTCTATCTAGACTAGAGAGGAACGATAGCAAAAGGCAGAGTGGCAAGACTTGACAGTTGTTTATTCCCCCTAGGAGACCCTCCTGTTGGATATTAGCAGACACTCTTTGGTTTAATTATAGTGCCAGGACAATCGGTTTCATGTATATGAGTTGACTAGTTAGGGCAAAGGTTTAACTAATAAACTAAATAATGAGCTGGATTACTAAATGAAATAATAAGTTATTGGGTGAAGAAAGAGTCAACAGTCCCGAGTCCCACCATGCAGCCTCGCTCAGCCTGCGCCCT
Source organism: Pelobates fuscus (assembly GCF_036172605.1). Classification (NCBI taxonomy): domain Eukaryota; kingdom Metazoa; phylum Chordata; class Amphibia; order Anura; family Pelobatidae; genus Pelobates; species Pelobates fuscus. Next base: position 133,603,220 of record NC_086321.1, read on the forward strand.
CCGTGGGCAGGGTACAGTCCAGTGGTAAGGCAATGTGTTGCTGCTGCCGCATGTGTTGCGATTGCCAGCAGTGAGTGGGCCAATCAAGTCCCATTGTGTCCCTCAGGCTGTGGGTGAGTAGATGGTGGTCTTCCTGCCAGTGTCCTCTGGGGCTTTCTGCGTCTGTTATGAGTGTAGCCCTGTCCTGCTGTGTGTCTGCAGGCTGGGTGTTTCATGGTCCCGGGGTTGCTGGGCAGGAGGCTCCTTACGGTGGGTGAGGGGAGGGTGCCTTTTTGTTCCGGGCGTCGGCTCCCTGGGTCTTTGTGCAGGCAGACAACTTCGGGTTGGTCGCTGGTGATAGGTACTGTGGTGCCGCCGCTTATTTGGCGTTTCCCCTCCTCCATCTCCATCAGCTATGTTGCACATGGTCTCCGCCATCTTAGGTTTGGGCCCTGAGCCTGTGTGATGGCCGGGCGTCGTTGCCGGATCTCCGCTGCCACGCTGTGAGTGCGGCTATGGGGCGAGGACCGGGATCACCCCTCTGGTCCAGAGGGGGGAGGTAACAGAGCCGGGTCCGCGGTGAGACGAAGTGCCGTTCCAGCTCCGTTAGGCAGGATAGTGGGGTGGCGGTCGTCCACCCCACTCTCCGCCGGCTAAGTTCCCGCTGTGAATCGCGGAGATCTCACCTCCGAGGGACTAAAACTACAGGAGCCAGCCTCTCCTCGGATCCGGTAGCCTTTGTGCGTCGTGGGTCGCAGTGGTAGGTATCTATGATCGCTGTAAAGCTTATATTTCTAGCTTAATTGTTTGTATTTTGCAGGAGCCGAGCTCTCCTGCGACCGTCCATCTTGGCGGCCCGGCCCCGCCCCCCCCTAAATCCTGCATTTTTAAGTAAATACAAGTCCTATTAATTTTGGTTAGGTCATTCAAGATTGACTGAGGAGAGGTAGACTATTTAAAATACAGATAACAAGAATGGAGGTTAGTGATATGGCCAAACATATGAAGAAGAGTCAAAATTACAGACTAGAGAGGAAAATAAAAATTTCATAGAAACATGAAATAGAAAAGGTAGAAACAGCTAGAAATCGAAAGAAAAAAATGGATTGATAGGAAAGAAGACTAGAATGGAAAAGTGCATCAGAGATAGAGCACTGGTGTGTGAGAGAAAGAGTTGAAAATGGTATAAGAGAAAGTGAAAACAGAAAATGGTGAAGTGACTGGTGGAGTTGATGAAAAAGACTGATGGATAGGGCGAGAATACTGGTCAGAGAACGAGTGAGAAAAAGAGTGGAGACAGACTCATGAGAGATAGAGATTACAAAAGGGCTGGAGACTGGGAAAATGATACTTCAAGCGCAGGGTGAGACGGGGATAGAATTATATTGTAAAGGGAGATGAAAAAAAAAGAAAAGGAAGTAAGAGGGACTGGCAAAGGGAGGAACAAGACAGAAAGTAGACTTCAATAGGACATGTGTATGTGTGACAAACCTGGATATTTGCCTATTCCTTTACTGGATTTTGTATATTTTGTTCAAACTTTAGAATTGATTGATAAAGGAAGCAAACCCTGCATGCTCTTAGTTATTAGAATACTGTGTGTCTAATTCTCCTTTATTTTATCTCTGTATAATTGGACTGAGACAGTTACACTCCAAACTATTTTGTTCGTGTGTCACCCATTTACATGCAATACAGTACTTCTCAGTACAAGTCTGCAGATAATCCTTTCTTGGTAAAGCCCTCTGCCCTCTTTTAAATGGAATCTTATTCTGGTCTTTGATAAATGCCTCGTGTATCTGCTAGTTTGATGGGAAGCAGCCATGAGCTTTCTTTTGCAAATGGTTTCAGTAATTAATCCCAGGAGCCCTGTCACTACTCCTGACTTCTCCATTACTTACAGGCGAGAATGCAGATAAATGACTCTGGCTATTAGCCCATTTGTATAAATCTTGCTTGTTTTTGGATGTAGTATGGTGTGGAACATTACATTATCCCGAGATTTAAATATTTCTATAAATTAATCATTAGTATCGACTTTTTATGTTTTTACTACTTGGGCTTTCAATCAAATCTTTCTTACATAAAATGAATGGATTGCAGGTTGATATTCAGATGAGTGTATGGATAGATAATATGGTTACACAGATTCATCTGCCTATAAAACTGTATCAGAAAATGGATGGGAAACTGTTCATAATTGAGGCCGGTGAAATAGCTCAGTGGGCTAATGCATCAGCAGAATATGTTCTAACCCTTGGGTCGCAGGTTAAAATCCCGGCAGGGCTGACCCAGCCCTTCATCCTTCCGAGGTAGATAAAATGAGTACCATTAAATTGGGTGATAGTAACAACCCCTGGATGTTGGGCTAAGGTAACATCCCCAGGACGTACTTGGAAACCAGAGTAATCTGAATGTACCTTTCCTGGTTAAATACTTTGTTATTATTATTATGGGTATTACATCCCACAGATGCTAGAATGTGGAAACAGTCAAGGGTTTTTGGGTTACCAATACCTAACAGTTTTACAAAATTTAAATGACAGTCCTGCATTTGGCCACTTGTCACGTTCTTTGGTGTCTCACTTCTGGAAAAACTAGAGGAAATGTCCCAGAAAGTACAATGCAAACGCTTTATCAAAGGCATGTGTTCTAAACTAACTGCCCATTGAAGAACACTGCTAAAAAGCAGTTTAGCTTGCTGAAAAGCTTTGTGTGTGAAAAGTGTGTCCCAATTTTCTCATTCTGCAAAAAGTACAGATTTCAGTAGAAATTGGCCCTTTTATAAATGAACCTTATTTCACCCCCTGTCTGTCAATCGGACAACAGGTAATGTTACTTCCTGGTTTGGTTAGCTCAGTGGAGCTAAATGCAAGAGACAGCAATTACTCAGAATGCCTGCCTTGTAAATACTTCTCATTGAGCTGCAATGGGAAATCTGTGATTGGACAGACACAGAAAGTCTGGGCATGGTTAGAAGGGGAGGGCTTGCAAAGACTGCAGACAAGAGATCTGATGGTCATCCTGCTGCTCATTTGTGCAAGATTTAAACACATTCATTTGGGGGAGCGAACAAAGGTATGTAAATGTGCATGTCATTAACACTACACCACAATGGCCATAGCCTCTCTCATCCTGAATGTATATCTTACACTAAAGGATGGTCTCATATATCATGAGAGTGAAGTGGTGAAATATGCAGACAACTATGGATTCCATATTGATCCAATTTTTTTTAGATTGTAAGCTCTTTCGAGCAGGTTCCTCATCAACCTATTGTTCACGTATAATTTTGTAATTGTCTCATTTATTGTTAAATTTCCCCCTTTTTAACATATTGTAAAGTGCTGTGGAATATGCTTAATATTAACTTGTCATGACAATTGTAACCTGGTGTTGGAGCCAGATTACATCTATGAACTGGGCTATGCACGGGCCCAGTTTAATAATAGCTGGATCAGCTTTGTAAATGTTTTAAAATTCTTTGACAAACTTTTAAAATATTTAATAGTATGAAAAATATATTAGTTGTGTAATGATAATGACCCTGTATGGTCGAAACATTGATTTGGAGGTGAGAAGGGGAGGGCTGAATATTTAAAATCTAAATTTCATGATTAAAGTACTGACTATTTTTTAAATACATTTCTATATATATATATTTTTTATATATGATATATTTATTTATTTTTTTTAATACGTGGAACAAATCATTTTAAAAGTAAACGTTTATTCAAAATGATTAAATTATTTGGAAAGCTTACGGAAAGACAAACGGATAGACAAACTATTCACCCCTCAATAGAAACGTGAACTAAAAGAATATGTGCATCGGCACACTAAGTGAGCTTATTCTTTTAGTTCCCGTTTCTATTGAGGGGAGAATAGTTTGTCTATCCGTTTGTGTTAGCTGCAGCTCTTTATGTTAAACACGCAGGGCAAGCTACATAGAATCTTTTAGCAGCCGTGAAGCAACAGATAGCCTGGGTGATTAGGCTGGATAGCTTTAGCCATTTCTCTGGATAGCCTCCTAGTTATGGAGGGTTATTGGCACAGCTGGTTTGGGAGTGGGGTTTGGCTGCCATTGGTTTTATTGTGGGGTTATGCCTCCATTCAACTAGATGCACATCTACTCCCACTACTCTATCTGAGGGGTCTTATCCGTAGAACCCCACTGGCTATTACCTATCTCTGAGTATCTTTTCACCTACTGCCCCAGACAGGCTACATGTTCTGTATGCTGCCTGCTGTGTAACTGGTATCCTGAGCACCTCGGACGTTTTGCTCTTCTCATGCTATACTATACATATTGTTTTGTGCATGCAGCAGGGATTTTTTATACCCTTATGGGAATTTTCATGCAGCAGGGATTTTTTATACCCTTATGGGAATTTTCCAATACCCCTTATACTTGTTGATTATTACAAGACACTTTCTCCTGCTCTCCTTTTTTTCACTTTACTCTATCGTATTTTAACCATATAAATTAGTTAGACCTTGCGGTGTAAACATAAGGCGCATGTACGCACACAACATTGTTGCAAAATATGATGCAGACCCACACGCTCGCTCAGATTTTCTCCCTAGATGTCTTAGTGAGCCTGACCATTGAGTTCCTTGTTGTTGACCACTCATGCACAAGTTTTCACTAGTCTGCATATGATTCTCTGAACATTTTTATGCACGTAAATGAAAGTAAAGGCCAGCTTCTATTTTTTTTTATCACACCTAGGTGTGTACACTACTATATTCCCATGATGCTCTAGGGATGGTCATGTTACCTCAGGCATCGTGCAGTACATGCACATGACCACTTGGAATTATATTCATGTGAGCACTACATCATGGAGGTAATGTTAATTTGCATAATATGCCAGTCTGGTATGTGATGTGAAGTGAAATCTTCGGTTGTCCAAAAAAACAACAAACCCAACTAAAAACAAACCCAAAAACAAAAAAATCTGGCGGCGACAACTCCATTTTAAACTGAAGTCTTCTGTGCATGTTTGTGTTGAAAATTAAGCAAAAATATAATTTTTTGTTAAATAAAACTTATTGACGACTTGTATGAGAAGTGTGTAGCTTGGCAAGGGTACATTTTTTGATCCACTGTTACTAATGCAATTGTGTAATTTAACCCCTTAGCCACTAGATGGGACTGCTTAGTGCATTTCAAGCCCCAGCAGCAACTATAGCACTGAAAACTTTAACATCTCCCTTTTCGTTTTATCTAAACAGAAAATGTTGCTGTGAGATTTGCTGTATTATGTTAAGGTTGCTTACATTCCTGAGGCTTAGCTTACTGTCATTCAGATCTATAGAAATGTTATGAGCATTGAAAATTCAAGACTTCTCGTTATCGTCTTTCAGCAACAATTGGCCATGAACTTGGCAGACGGTACTTTGGTATAAGCATCTCTAGATATAGATAACTCAGCTTAAGCTTATTATTTTGTTCATTTTACTTATTTTTTTTTTAATGCTGACAGCATCCATCTTTAGTAATAGATATAGGTGATAGGAAAGCACTTAAAGGAACAAAATATGAAGGAGGTGATCCCTATTTTAAGAGCATTATAGAGAAAAAGTAATTTTAAAAATGTGCAAAATAAAAAAATATTAAAAAAAAAAATAATACATATCTGTGAAACAAAAATCAGCTCTTGCATAATAAAAATGCCACACCAAGTAGACCCCTTCCAGACTATAACTAGGCTTTACCAATCAGCACTCTCATTTCCATCTATAAGGGTTGTTTCCTTTCAGACCCCTGTCTAGCAGTACTAACAGTATTCAAATAGATAAAATCTGTACATAAATAGTATTTTGAAGATGTGATAGGTTGGAAATTAAAAATAGTGATAAATAAAGCCTGTCAACTCAGATACTGCTATGTGCAGAAAAAGGACACAGTATTTTATTTAGTTTGCAAACATATTGCAACAGTAACTTTAATTATTATTATTATTATTATTATTACTTAATCACTTTAAAAATGACATTGCTGGTAAACAAACATCTCTGGTCTTTAACCCCTTAAAAACCCTGGTTTGGCCATGTTGTACGTTAAGGACCAGGGCTGTTTTAACACTTTTGTGGTGGTTGTGTTTAGCTGTAATTTTCCGCTCTCTCATTTACTGTTCCCATACAAGTTATATATTGTTTTTTGAGGACAAGAAGGGCTTTCTTTACATAGCATTATTTGTATTATGTCATATAATTTACTTTAAAAAAAAAATATGGTGAAAAAGTAAAAAAAAACACATTTTTTTTTTTACTTTTACTTGAAAAATATTTTACTTATCTACATTGATCATGGAAAAAAAACCTGCTAAATAGATTCAAAATGTTGTCCTGAGTTTAAAAACACCCAGTGTTTACATGCTTTTTTTTTTGCAAGTTATAGGGCTATAAGTACAAGTAGGAAATTGCTGTTTCAAAATATATATTTTTAAAATGTATCAATAGTGACATTGTAACACTGTTATCTGTCATAAATCTCTGAATCACACCTCACATGTACATATATTGTTTTAAAGTAGACAACCCACGGTATTCAATATGGAGTATGTCCAGTCTTTTTTAGTAGCCACTTAGTCACAAACAGTGGCCAAAGTGAGCATTTATATTTGTTTGTGTGTTAAATATGCAAAAAACTATTATGAACGCTAACTTTGACCAGTGGCTACTAAAAAGACTGAGCATTTGCAATACCTTGGGTTGTCTTCTTTTGCAAAGGGTATGCCATCATGGGGGTAATTCTCATTCCTGGGCTACCATACACTCTCAAAGGCAACATAACCAACCTGGCAAATTTTAATGTAAAACAAAAAACAAAAAGGAAAATCAAGCCTTATATTTGACCCTGTAAATTTCAAAAACACTATAAAACCTCTACATGGATACTCTACTGTTATATTCGAGACTTCGCTGAACACAAATATTAGTGTTTCAAAACAGTAAAACGTATCACAACAATTATATGATCAGTGAAAGTGCTGTTTGTGTGTGAAAAATGCAAAACATTTCACTGACAAACTTTCACTGACAATATCATTGTTGTGATATGTTTTACTGTTTTGAAACACTAATATTTGTGTTCAACAAAGTCTACCAAGTAAAACAGTACCCCCCATTTACAGGTTTTAGGGTGTCGTAGAAAGTTACAGGGTTAAATAAAGTGCTAGCAAATTAAATTATCTGGACTTTTGGCCTGGGTTGTCAGGCAGGTCCCTCAAATTGCAATCAATCAAATTACTTAAGTATGTAAAAATATTATACATAAATATGCACATAGAATTTAAATATATTTTAACATATATATATATATATATTTATATTTTTGAAGTCTACGTGTATATTTATGTAATTTTGTATATGGATATATATATATTTTATATTAGTTTTATTTATTTATATATACATATATATAATTTCATTCTAAGTGTATTTTGATATAAATATACATATATTTATCAAAATACAATAAGAATAAAATTACATATATATATAATTTTAAAACTTTTTTATTATTTTTAAATTTTTATTTACTTATTTATATTTTATAATAATATATATATACAATATAGTTATTATATATATTTTATATATACATGTGTAATTTATATATAGATATAATATATGTGTGTGTGTATATATATATATATATATATATATATATATATATATACATATATATATATATATATACATACTTTTTTTTTCACTCTGACTGCTTTGTTAAAACTTTTTTTTTAAATCTTTTTTTTTTTTTTTACCAGCACAGGGACTGCCAGTTCAGTTCATGCAGTCCCCCTGCAGGCAGATTCATGGCACGTCTCCTTAAAATAAATTTGCTCTTTTGTTTACTTTGAAGCCGTACGAGCGTAAGGACGTTCAGTGTCCGTGAGGCGACTTTTTTTATATGGTACTTTTTGAAATAAACCCACATTTATATGAAAACTAAATTTTTCGTTTTTTTGCGGCCCCCTTAAACTTAAACATTGTTTATTTGGCCAGTGTTAGCCTTTGAGTTTGACATGCTTGCTCTACCTGGTCTGATAGGAAGTGCTCACTAAGAGCACTGAACAGCTTCCTGTAATGTGGTCCGCTCTGTCACACTACATGGAGAGACGTTAGCAGGCATGCAAAGAGGGAAGAGAGGAAAGCACACAAAAGGACCTGGTTAAGGGGACAATGACACAGAGTGGAGCTGACAAGCCCACAAACATGACACATTCAGAAGAACTTGGAAAGGGGACATGGAAAAACAGAATGGCTGGAGAAGGGGACAATGACACACAGTAAGGGGCTGGGGAAGGGAACTGAAGGGCTGGGGAAGGGAACAATGACACACAGTAAGGGACTGGAGAAGGGGACAATGACACACAGAGAGGGACTGGAGAAGAAAGCAAATATGACACACACAGACGAAAGAAGGGGACGATGACAGAGGAGCAGAAGAGGACAATAACACAGAGGGGCTGAGAAGGGCACAAATATAACACACACAAGAGATGACAATGACACACAGAGAGGGACTGTAGAAGTAGACAGTGACACACAGAAGGGCTAGTGAATGGGACAGTGATACACAAAGGGGCTGGGGAATGGGCCAATAACACACAGAGTATCTGGGGAAGGGAACAATGACACACATAGGGGATTGGGGAAGAAAGAGACACGCAAAGGGGCTGAGGAGAAGTAGGAGACACATAAAGGACTGGAGGGATTAAGACACACAAAGGGGCTGGGGGAAGTAAGAGACACACAAGGAGGATGTAAATCAATAACAGGAAAATGGGGAATAAGTTACACTAAAGAGGATATAAGACACACAAGGGTGGTAAGATATACAAAAAGGGGTAAGACATTCAAAAGGGTGATTAAGAGACACATAGGTGAAAATGCATTTTTTTGGGTGGTGAGCTGGAGCGGCAAAATTAATCTTTGCCCGAGTAGTTAAGAAATACTTGCACTGGCATTGATAAGAATATGTATATGTGGGCGTATAGAATCTTTTCACTGGATACCTTATGGTCAATTGATCAAGAGACAGAATAATCAATTTTTAAAATATATAGTGCCTCACATGGGTCTAGAATTGGCAAAAAAGATATGCTGGACTTCGTTTTGCAATACTCACCTTGGTCTGAATCTTCACTAACCATGGGAGAATAGTTTTTTTATGATGGTTCCTCCATTTTATTTTATGAAACAGCTCATTTTCCTTCAGTTACCACAAACATATGAATAAAACACTACCATGATATTAGTCAAGAAAAAAATAGATTTACATGAAGGTTCCTCTATTACATTCAGCACCTGTGTATATTTTCACATGCGACAAATTGTTACTGGCGTAATGAGGTATTGCAATAATTACATGAAACAATGCATTCAGTTAAATATTTTGAAGTATTTTGAATAATTGGTTCTAGTCCTTTTTAGAAGTCAAAAATATCAACATCAATATTAAAATCATAATTTCTGTAAAGCATTTGCAAACCTATAGTGTATATATAGCCCTTGTGTGTCCCTAGTAGAACCTTATAGCACAGTTGGGGCACTTTTTTTAAAAAAAATTCTGCTTCCTTAATTCTATTAAACCAGCCGTTCCCAAACCGTGACAGGCATACAGGGTTGCCGCAAAATTTCCCATTTGGTGGCCCATTCACTTAGGGCGCCCAATGGGTATTACTGTTTTACTGCTCATCAGGGGCTCTGTCTGGTGCCATGGCTCTTTAAGAGCCTGAATGGGCCCCTGTGATATCGGCAGGCTGGGAGGAAATTATAGCTTCACAGAGCATCACTCGGGAGGGATGGAGGAGGAGGCTGAAGGCAGTGGTCAAGCTTCAGAAGTGAGGCTGGAGTGAGCTGCATGATCACTCCCGTCAACCTCAGCCAGGACCCCAAGCAAGCCACCCTCCTGGACACAGGATAAGCTAACATTAGAGTGGCTGCAAATATAAAAATGATTGCATGAATGTATTTGTTAGATTGTGTATGTGTGTGTGTGTGTGTGCATATGTATGTCAGGATGTGCATCTGTGTATGTGCATCAGTGTGTATGTTTGTCAGTTTATGTATCTGTGTATCATGGTGTGTGTGTCAGGTAGTGTGTGTGTGTATGTCGGTGTGTATCTATGTGTGTGTATATGCCGGTGTCTATATGAATTTGTGTTTATGTGTCGGTGTCTATATGAATTTGTGTTTATGTGTCGGTGTCTATATGAATTTGTGTTTATGTGTCGGTGTCTATATGAATTTGTATGCATATGTTCATGTATTTATATGTATCTTGTCTTAATATGTATTTTTACCTGTGTAAGAATGTATGAATGTATGTGGTAGTGAATGTGTATACATCCAAGCAATCAAACACCAGCACAACATACAAACACACCCCTGAATACAAACTCTGTCAAAAAATTATATACAAACACACCATTCACTCAAACACCAATACTATGCACAAATGTACACCAGCATTTGAAAGCGAACATTACATCCAAACACACACCTGTAATCCAACGTAAACATTACATACAAACACATCCCTGTATTAAAACACTAAAATCATATACACGCACCCCTTCAATCATATACCAAGTAGCAGCACTTAATGTGTTTTTCAGGCACAATACCAAAAGCTTAAGCCACACAACAGTGTAAGTACCAGATCTATGAAATAATGTTGGATTTTTTTTTTTTAAATAAAAACACAGCCAATTGGTGTAGAGCACAGATTTTACTAGCAACTGCAAACTGAAATGGATAATTCTAGCTTCTATTTTCAGCCAGAATTATTTTTCAAAGAACATGGCAATTGCAGGCAATACAGGCGCAAATGCTTATATTATATTCACAGTATCGGGACTACTGAGCACATTCAAGATTCTTTGTGATGCAGAGTATATCACCTGTGAATTTGCTAAGCACCACTCCCATGTGTTTGTAATGGAGAGCACTGATTGGCCAAAACTGTTAGACCGGTGATCACATCCAAACCTATAGCAGCCAGGCTCTGGGCTGTTCAGCGGTGACCCTGCAGTAGTTTGACAGCGCCGAAGTGCTTAGCAGTTCCTGTTTATTTGCTGTCAGGTTGTTGTATCGTCCTGTTTTTGAGTAAATCAATTTTCACTTTTGGTAACATATTCCCGGAGTGTAATACTTTTGTCTAGAATTCTAGTACATGAGTGTAAAATGTGTCCCTTTCTTTGCCGTAGGGCTCGTGGGAAAATATTTCAAGCTTCTCAATCACTTCACAAAATAGGTTATAACTCTCTATTATTTAATACTGCAAACAATTGTTCTTTCTGTCTAACAGTTGACATCATTAATTTTCTTTTTGTTCAGATGCTGTTTGAATCCATCCTGATCCTGCACTCATGTACATCTGTAGATAAAGCTGCAGGCCAAGCCTCCTGTTCCTCCCAGTCCCCAGTGAGGGGTGCTGCTCTAATTATATTTACAGTTAATTCACAGCTCAGCGCTTGCCTGTGGGCCATGTACACAAGTACTTTTTATTATCACCAAGCCATTAATAAATCTTGCTGAGTAGAAATGCATTATCAAGTAATAGTGTAAGATTGCATTGATACACGGCTGTAGGTAAATAACAGATCTCTAAACTCAGTGAGATACAAGATAGTAAAAATGATGGCATGTTCGGTCTATATAATTTCATTAAAAGAATGTTGTATCACTTTCACTGCAATGTAGGTTTTTTTGTATGTAGTTACATTAAGAAAACGGTCTACAAGAAAGGTGACAATCATGTTGACAGAGTTATTTACTGAAAGTGTTTCTGTCACCATTTTAAAAGAATTTATTTATATAAATACAATCCCCCGCCTGCCTCCTAACTTGCATTTGCACTTACTTCTTTCAAGTACACAAGGTCACGGATTTAGGCTGGAAGAAAGAAGATTTAGTCTAAAGCAAAGAAAAGGTTTTTTTTTACAGTTAGAGCAATAAGAATGTGGTTTTATCAGACTCCATATAGATGTTTAAACAGACAATGGATACATACTTGTAAAAACACAATATACACGGATATAATTTCCAATTAGTGTGGTAATAGTTTCTTTCATCCAAGGAGATATCTGACTGCCATTTTGGGGTCAAGAAGGTATTTTTTCCTGGTTTGTTGCAAAGTTTGTTGCAAAGACTTCAGACAGGGTTTTTTTTGCCTTCTTTTGGATCAACTGCAAAAAACAATGTGAGAAATGCTGAGCTTGATGGACCCACAGCCTGTCCCACTGCTCACACGTGACTTCTGGATACAAAGTAGCAGAGCGGCGGTGTGCAGCCCTGTCACAGATATGTGACCTGGCTGCAAGATGGCGGCACCCAGGACCAGAGAGCAAGACTTCGACTTTAAAAGAGGCAGTGATAATTTCCAGCGGTTCCGGGAGGCGGCTTGTAAACTACTGGGTGAGAAAATTGATTGGGTTTTAGCTAGGCGTGCGGTGGTTTAAATGTTACAGCACAGTCTGCAGCTCACACCCGGCGGAGATGCAGACTGTACTGGCTCTCTCCCCGGGCAGGCGGGAGGGACCTCGCACCCGGCAGCACACAGGGCAAGCCGCCGCACCCCCTCCCAATGTTGGGTCCTCGGTCATGGACTGAGGACCTGACAAATCACTCTGCCCAAATTTTCGGCAGCTTTGACCCATTTTTGGCCAAAAAATTTGGCACATCCCTATGCAATACTCTATTATAATTTTCTGTACAATGTCACAAATATCTCACCACTCTAATGATCCACTACTATGTAGCTTCATGAGCAGAAAAGCTAAACACTTTTAATGATTGTTATGGATGGAAGTAAGAATATGTCTAAATATTTTTGTATTTGTATTACCCCATATTCATTATACAAAGTGTATTTTTTGTTTGTGCTTTGTAAAAACAATATATATATATATATATATATATATATATATATATAAAATTGTTATTAAAAAAGAAAAAAGGATAACCACTTATAGCACCTGCTTCTGAGGCTCTGTTGGTAACCTCATGCTACCTTTTCCTATCGGCAAAACATGAATTCTTCTTCTTTCTCTACAAACTTCTACAAGAAAACAAAAATTCCCTGAGGCTACCACAGAACTACTTCAAAGCACTGTAAGCCATGCATTTAATATACTTTGTAGCCATTAGATAAGAGCAGTTATCTCAATCTCCACAGCTCCTCATGGACACAAATGGGTTAAATCTATAGTTTCCTTCTGATGACTATCTTGATATCCATTGGGTATTACATTTGCTTCAACACAGTAATCCTCACCTTCCACCCTTTTAAAATGGCATGCGAATGACTGGGGCAGAGAGTCGCTCAGTGGTTGGGGAGTGAAGCATTTAGAATCAATCAGTTTTTATTGTTGGATACACTGTAGCAAACAGCTGGCGTTCTCCGTTATCTCTCATCCTGCGTCTTTGATTTGAAGGGATGTCACAGGCAGCCTTCCAATACTTTCTCATAAGAATGTGTCATTGAGCATGTCAAGGGAATTGTGCACTGTATGCCAAGTAGGGTTTTCATCTGATTGGTTACAATCCACTACCTGTGGTCTTCTTTACAGCAGCCACATGAAATAGTAAGGTTGTAAATATTGCTTGCGAATAATGCTTCCCGTTTTTTAAATACTGGGTGGGTGTCTGGTGTGAATTACAGATGTAAACTACCTTTTGGTTTGCACAGTGGATGTCTGTCTTCTGCTAAATTGTATGATTTCTTTTTTCTACAAAGTGTCACACTATTCTACAGTAATGCTTGCATGGTACAAAATAGAATGCTTGAGATTATAAATACATGATTGAAAAACTTTAGGGCATATTGGATGGTACTGAAAGATGAATAGATGTTCTCTGGAATTTATTTGACTTTGATACAGTTTTTGTTATGGAATAACAGAAAATAAAATGGCATAACATGTACCAATATAATAATGTAAGGGAGATCCCCCATTACTTGTTTTGCTGAGTCCAAATACAAAAACAAATAAAAACCACTGTTTAAATATATCTTAAAACATCTTGCAAAAAGCTGCAGTTATCTTGTTCTAAGCCTTTGCAAGCCCTCCTCCTTTAACCCATCCCAGACTTTCTGTGACTGGCCAACAGGCCCGGACTGGGACAAAAATTCAGCCCGGGCATTTAAAGGCAGAGCAGCCCTCAGAAGGGTGTGGCCCAAGAGGGTGCATGTTGTGTCATCACCAATGACATTCATGCCTCTCCAAAGTGGGCACATTTGTTTAATACCCCTCAGGGCAGTCCACGTGTAGCGTGGGGGTGAAAGGCGATGTGTCTGTGAGAGGAAGACAATAGGGGATGTTGTGTGAGGGTGGAATAAGAGATCTAGAGTGTGGAAAGAGCAAATGAGGCTGCATGGTGTGAGAGTGGACATGGGGCTGCATGGTGACATGGGGCTGCAAGGTGTGAGAATGGACATGGGGCTGCAGGGTGTGAGAGGGGACATGGGGCTGCAGGGTATTAGGAAGGGACATGGGGCTGCAGAGTGTGGGAAGGGGACATGGGGCTGCAGGGTGAGAGATGGTGTCATGGGGCTTCTGGGTTGTAGGGAGAAAGGGGCTGCAGGGTGTGAGATGGGTCATGGGGATGCTGTGTGAGAGGGGGGTAGGGGCTTCTGGGTGAGAGAGGGGGACATTAGGCTGCTGGGTGTGAGACGGGACATGGGGCTGCTGGGTGAGGGGGGGCAGGGGCTGCTAGGTGAGAGGTGGACAGGAGCTTCAGGGTAATAGGGGCAGTGGCTGCAGGGTAAGAAGGGGGCAGGGACTGCAGGGTAATAGGGGCAGTGGCTGCAGGATAAGAGGGGGCAGGGACTGCAGGGTGAGAGGGGGCAGGGGCTGCAGGATGAGAGGGGGGCAGGGTCTGCAGGATGAGAGGGGGGCAGAGGCTGCAGGGTGAGAGACGGGACATGGGGCTGCTGGGTGAGGGGGGCAGGGGCTGCTTGGTGAGAGGTGGCAGGAGTTTCAGGGTAATAGGGGCAGTGGCTGCAGGGTAAGAGGGGGGCAGGGACTTCAGGGTAATAGGGGTAGTGGCTGCAGGATAAGAGGGGGGCAGGGACTGCAGGGTGAGAGGGGGCAGGGGCTGCAGGATAAGAGGGGGGCAGGGTCTGAAGGATGAGAGGGGGGCAGAGGCTGCAGGGTGAGAGGAGAAGACAGGGGCTGCACGGTGAGAAAAGACATGGGGCTTCTGGGCGAGAGGGGAGCAGGGGCTGCAGGGTGTAAAAGAGGCAGAGGCAGGGACTGCTGGGTGAGGAAGGGGGACATGTGGCTAAAAAAAACGTTCATACTCCCCCATCCCTCTTCCTTACCTTGATCCTTGGCAGGAGAGGATCCTGGGGAGGAATTATTTTCCCGGGTGGTCCAGTGGAAGAAGCATCTGGTCCACAACCCTTGACAGGCACTGTTTACAGTTTGCAATCCTCACATACATTCCAATGCATCAAAAAAGGGCATTTTTGACTGACTATACCTTAAATCCTGTTGCATATTTGTAGTAGTAGACACAAATGAATTGATATTATCCCCAGAAAGAATTTAAACGCATTATTTATTTATTTATTTATCTATATATTTATACCTTTCTAATAGGCGCTAACCAATAACTGAATAGACAAACATTAACTACTAAAAAAATACTTTGCTTTTCTGATAAATGTCTACTGTAGAGAAAAATGAAACGCAGGGATATTATCTTTGGTTTTAATATGCCCTTTAATAAAAGGTGCATGCTGTCTCAATTGTATATGTCACTTTAATAAAGTAGGACAAGGAAATTAATGAACCACATTAATCGTGCTTGATAGTAAAGGGTTCGCTTTGTAATGAAAATGTAAATTACAATATTGCATTCGGTTAAAATTAATGTGAAGTATGATTTTATCTTTTCTGTTTAATGTGTGTGCCCATAGGTGGTATTTTTATGTCATTGCATTATATACAGGTGACAGACTTGAATTAAAAAAAGAAAAATATTTTCTGAACAGTTTTGACTGTTATAATTAAATATAAAATTAGTGACAGCTACCAGAGAATCCACAGCTTTAAAAAAAAAAAAAAAAAATACTTTGGGACATATTGGGTGGTACTAAAAGATGAATGGAAAACAGATCATTGGAGTTGAACACATCAGATCTTTATACGATGCTTGCCTAAAGAGGTTCTGTCTTTTAGATTTTTGCATTAATTTCTAGTAAAAAGGTGACCAGAATGCTGTTTAAAATGAAATTCCACACGATTATGGAGGTAATGCATCTAACGTATGTATATATGCACTGGGATAATTTTTACATGAGGAGATCGCTGACGAGGAAATCAGGATTAGCTACACTTCTTTCAACAAAATCTTAGCTTTTTTCTGAGTAGGTAGTCTTTGCGGAACCAGCGTTTTGTTGGCTTGTGCCTTTCAGGGCCAGTAGTCATGTTTTAAAAAGTGCATCTCAATGGATCATTGTATTTCCTGACAATTTTTTTTAAAACTATGCAACACTGGGCCATTGGTATATTTCGGGTTCTCTGCCACTTTAATGTCGCCCCGTTTGAAGGACCCTTGCAGGACTTTCTGAGATTTTTCAGTTACTCACACATGGTTTTTTGGGTTCCCTTGGTAAGATCAATATTGTGATTTTACACACAGGGTTCCTTTCTTAGCACTGAAACTTATTCTCCTAAGCTGAGTCTTCCACTTGCCACAAGAAATGATGACGATGTATGCCCAGTTGGATGCCAAAGTGAAGGATGTCCCATCATCTTATCAAAGTGATTATCAATGATCACACTGGAATACACAGGTTCTGCTGTGGCCTTTCTAGAGAATATTTCCTTGTGAAGGCTATAGAAGTTTGAAGATACAATTTGGTCAACAAGAGTTGGTAGTCTTGTGCACCAGTTTGATGAACTTGGTATATTATTAATTACTCATCTTCAGGCACCCCTCTGGCTCTTGCGTTAGTTTGACAACTGGTCTGTAAAATTTGAATCTGTTTAGAATTTCTAAAAAATAGATGTTCAGTGATGAGTGCCGTTATCCAAATCCACTTGGAGTTCATGTACGCAGGTATGGCACACGTAGCTTTCTGTTGCTCGTAATTTCTCTAAATCACGTAATGTTGTTGTGAATCAGCCCCTAATAATTTACTTACAATATTACATGTTATTTGTCAAACCTTTTTTTGCTTTAAAATGCAGCTTTTGCAAACCAAATGTATTTTTTTTCATCAGAAAACTCCAAGCAAAGAAAAGTGATACACAGAGTCAACCCATTTACCCTAATTAATCATTCTCTTTGCCTTTTAGCTGTGGATACATTTTTGCATGAGATCAATTTTTCTCTGCAGAGCTGATCAGTGTGCTTCGTACTAATTCACAAAAGTGGACATAAAAACACCGGGAGAAAAAAATATTAACATGTTCTGTTCTAAAAAGCAATGAAGAAATGTGAGTCACCAATGGAGCGTACCTGCTGATTCCACAGGTTTCCATGCTCCTTGTCACAATTTTTAGTACATTAGTCCACTTTTTAGAACAGAACACTTTGATAAATTTGCCTCTTTGTATCAAACTACAAACCTATATCATTATCCATACTCCCCGTGCAATACTTTATCTTGAAAAAGATATCTATTTATATGCACAGCTGCTTGCATCCATTTCTGGAATCCATCCTGCTTGAGGCTCATGTGATCTGTAGTAATGTATCTTTATTTTATACATTTTCTTGTGTTTGCATCAGTGGTATACCTATTTAAAGACAAATAGGCAAAATTGGCACCATAATTATATAGATAATGCATAAAGGAATTATGCAATAGGATGAAAACATTAAAATACTATGCGCTTCTGCACAGTTGAGAGAAATGTTTTGCTAGTTCGGGTTGTACTATTTGCCTTTTCTTGCAGGATTGTATTTGTGAGCAGTGTTTGTGTGTTACAATGTAAGCATGTTTTGTAATTTCATCTGTACATTGTGTACATTGTGCTGGATCAATGGCTAGTAGTTTTGTAGAGTTTATTAAGCGGTTACAATTACATTATGTGAAGAGCAGTACTACAGAGATAGGAGCAAGGGTGGAGATTGAGGATGGTCTATTATAAGTTATATTATGAGTTAAGAAAAGGTATGGAGTGAAATATGTCACTAACAAGCATGTACAGATGTATTTGTGTATAGTGTTGACATATGTGCATGTACTGATGTATTTGTGTGTAATGTTGATATTTGAATGCAGTGTTGTGTTTGTATGTACTGATACCAACTGAAAGCAGTGGTGTACTAATGTATAGTGTTTGCATTTGAATGCAGACATGTGTATTCATATAGGGTTGGAATTGGAATGTTGGGATGTATGCACATATACACATACACTGCCACTCACACATTCACTAACACAATGACACACACATGCATTCATTGACTTATGCAGACATGGAAACATACATGTCTTAATTTCCATATGCATATTTTAGTCACCCTTCTGTTTCTAAATGTTTTGGGTGCAGGAGGATGGCTTTCATGTAGTCCAGTCCGTGTGCTGTTGCCTGGGGCTGATGCAGGGCCATCTTAACAGCATTATAGGACCCTGGGCAAAGCAGTGTTCTGGGGCACTGGCTACACAACCACTAAAATTAATGAAAACTTAATTTATCCTTAAATATACGCTTTTATTTATTGGTAGTGTGGTGGAATCTCGGTAAAAAATAAATTTAGTAGGCCGAGATTACCACGTGGCATGTGTACGTGCATATGCTGACGTATCGATCAGTTGGTTGCACGAGGCAAGATACGATCAGTAGTGTACGGAGCATGTGCAAGAATACAGGATATAGTATTCCCCTCCTCCATTGTGCTGGACAGGCCATGCGGTCAAGCAGGAAGTTAATTCTTATTTGTATTGATTGGTCAAGAGAATGTGCGGGTGGAGCTTAATATGGGAGGAGTTATGTGCCTATATAAGGAGCCTGCACTATTGTCCGGGGCTCAGAACTTGCTGTATTTTGGTGACATTAGTCCCTCTGAGTCCCGATCGGTGATCCAATAAAGAATCTCTTCCTTCCTGAAGAAACCTGTGTCCATCTCTCTGTGCTTGGCTTCCGTCAGTTTCTCCGGTATAATTTGGTGCATTGGCCGGGAAGCTCATCATTCAACGGTAGCTGAGAGGCAGAGGCGTGAGACGGTCTATCTTTGCCCACGTTCTCTACGGCTGCACCCCTGAACTTCTGCGTGGACCTCCCTTCGTCTCGGCGCCACTGGTCTGTTGTCCAGGAGATCATCGGCCTCTACGTAAGAAGTGCTGGGGTGTCCCCGTCGATGAGTGTGAACTCAGGTTCAGGAACGAGGAGGTAAGACAACTGCTGTTTTAGACGGCAGACCCACTAGGGGTATACCGATTGTGCGGTAGGCCCAAAAGGGGTTTAAATCTGTGTATGGAATCTGCCCCCTCTGTCGGAGGGAAGGAGCGAAGGCGCACCGCTCAATCGAACGCTCTTTAGTAAGACCGTTTGATTTGGTTTGGAGTCAGGCGGGGTCCTGTGTAAATAGCCCTAGCCGGACACCGGTGTCTTGTCTAGACTAGCGTTCTAGGGTGTATATTACGTTCGCTAGGTCGGAGGGACCGGGAGACTAAGCGGCGCCTGTGTAAATTCGGTTCGCTAGATCTCAACCTATCTTGGCTAAGTGGGAAGGCGTGTAAATTTGGAACCCACTAGATTTTTGATAGAGTAAATAGACTAAGAGGGTTCTGTTGTAAATTCCGCCCTCTAGTTCGCTATATGTGGTGCTTGGGCAGTGTGGCTAACCAAAATGGGTGTACATAGTTTTAGGTAGTCCATTCAAGGTACTGGCCAATAGTTTAGTTGGGATTGTATATGTGTTAAAGATTGTTAGTAAAGTGTATATCTTGTTAGATAGCGCGAGCTCAGCCGTCTAGCGAGAGTGTTAATAGTGTGTTGCTGTATCATAGTGCACGGTACCATAACCCTGTATATTTACTGACACTGTATATAAGTACTAATCATTGTCGTCTATTGCATGTTTAACACCATAACCACTAATAATTGTATTGTGACCTTAAATTGTGCTTTGACCTATGCTAACCGTACTGTAACCGCTGTTTGTAAAAGACGATGTTACTGGGGTGTGTTATAGACGGGTAATTCATATATAGAGAATTATAGCGTGGGTGACTGTATAGTTTCGCCAAAGGGCATAATATTGATTATTTAGTGACTGGTGTAACAGCTGTGTGTGTACGGGAATTCCCTGAGTGTTTATTGTGTTATTGTGTACGTTTCACTTGGTAACCGTACCACGTGGTGCTGTTGCCGAAGGAAACGGGTGTGACTGTTGAATAGAACGCATGCATAGTATTCGTTGTCAACGACGTTCCATTGATAAGTATGGGCGCGTCGGAGTCAACGATTTTGGATCCCTTAGGTTGTATGGTAAAGCATTTTAAAAAGGGATTAAAACATGTGATTTTGGGGTTAAAATGTCTCCTGTACGTTTGGTCACTTTGTGCACTAGGGAGTGGCCTATTTTGGTTGCGGCATGGCCGCCACGTGGTAGTTTGGATCCAACCCTGATACAGCGTGTACACGTGGCTGTGTCAGGTAGGCCTGAACT
The DNA here is from genome assembly GCF_036172605.1 of Pelobates fuscus. Classification (NCBI taxonomy): domain Eukaryota; kingdom Metazoa; phylum Chordata; class Amphibia; order Anura; family Pelobatidae; genus Pelobates; species Pelobates fuscus. Next base: position 133,623,854 of record NC_086321.1, read on the forward strand.
TTACGGACAGTTTCCATATATTGATTGTTGGAGACAGGCCGTAAACGACTCGCCAAAATGGATTCAGATATGCCACGAGGAGCAATGTCGCCTCATGGTGGCCAGGACTTGTTTGTCCACTAGGACTGTGGTTAGGCCCATTTTGGACACGCCCCTGAGTCCGAGATCCCTTTGCCGCCCCCTTACTTCCCTACAGGAAGAGGTGACGCGAGTGCAGGAAGTTCTATACCCCTCCCCTCATTGCCCTCATCCACTTCCGCTTCCTCCTCCAGTACAGAATCCACCCCCCCTCGTATTAAACCTCCCCTTCCGGAACCAGAACCAACCCCCGTTAGATCTGAATATCCTGATTTGGCGCCACTTCAAACTTCCGGTCAAGCTTCTTCTAGCTCGGCTGGGAGTATTCTATTTACTAGCTTTTCCCAAAATCAAGCTCCCACATCCTCATGCCTTATTTCCCCCCCGACTGGAACCCATAACTGACGCCCCTCCACGTAGCCCTATACTAACCCGACAACTGACCGGCACCCAACAACTTAGACATTATCAGATGCCTCTTCGTCTGAATCCTGGGTCAGCCTATCTCGATGCCGCAGGTCAAATGGCACATGCTGACCCAGTCTTCGTATATGTCCCGTTCACGACTACCGATCTCTTGAATTGGAAGACCCACAATTCCTCGTACACTGAGAAACCACAAGCTATGACCGATCTGTTCACCTCGATAGTTCAGACACATAATCCGACATGGGCTGATTGCCAGCAGTTATTAATGACATTGTTTAATAATGAGGAAAGGACAAGGATTAACCAAGCGGCCATTAAAGCGCTAGAGGATAGAGCCCGTGCTTTAAATCAAGCCAATCCGGCAGCATGGGCCGCAACACATTACCCTAATACCGATCCCGATTGGAATGTTAATGGCGCAGATATGGTTCAACTCAAAGCCTATAGAGACGCTATAATTGCTGGCATGAAAGCCGGAGGAAAGAAAGCTATTAATATGTCGAAGACAGTTGAGGTGATTCAGAAAAGTGATGAAGCGCCGCCGCCCAGTGTCTTTTATGACCGATTATTGGAGGCATACCGCTTGTATACCCCCTTTAATCCGGAAGATGCTGATAATTCCCGAATGGTAAACTCCGCCTTTGTCAGCCAAGCTTACGGAGATATTAAGCGCAAGCTACAAAAGTTAGAAGGGTTTGCAGGAATGTCTATCACCCAACTAATGGAGGTAGCAAATAAAGTATACATGAACAGGGAAACAGAGACAAAGAAAGAGGAAGAGCGCAAGATGCGTAAAAAGGCTGATATGCTAGCGGTAGCGATCGCAGGCGTAGATAGACGGGGCCCAGATAGAGGCGATAGTAGATGGAATAGGGAGCCTTTGAGTAGGAATCAGTGCGCGTATTGCAAGGAAGAAGGGCATTGGAGAAACGAGTGTCCGCAAAGAGAGCAGTACGAGAGAGACCTACCCAGGGCAGGTTACGGAAACTTTAGAGGCAGAGCGAGAGGTAGAGGAGGCCCCGGAGGGAGCAATGGTAATAGAGGGAGTAATGGGAACAGAGGAAGTGTAAGGGAAGATAGGTACTATCCAGCAGCGCAAAGGTCCCGCGATAGAGAAGGTAGGGACTTTGTAGGATTGGCTGACACGGTCATGGAGGACTATTGATACCGACCGGGCTCCATCCCCCTTGGTCGAGCGGAGCCTATGGTCGATGTATCAATAGGGGGAAAAAGGAGTGCGTTCATGATCGACACTGGTGCTGAACATTCGGTGGTGACTGACCTAGTTGCTCCTCCATCTGGAAGAACTATTACTGTAATAGGAGCAACTGGAAGAAGTGCTGCAAAACCGGTTCTTAAAAGTCGACTCTGTACATTGGGAGGCCACGTAGTAAAACATCAATTCCTTTATATGCCTGAATGTCCAGTCCAATTGCTGGGACGTGATATGCTATCTAAGTCACAAGCGCAGATTACGTTCCTACCAAATGGAACAACATCCTTAAAGTTTAATGGACCTTCAGGTATTATGACATTATCCGTACCAAAGGAAGAAGAGTGGCGACTTTATACAGCGTTGACTAGCCAAAACCCTAGGAGTGATGAGTCCTTATTCAACATACCAGGAGTTTGGGCAGAGAACAACCCACCAGGACTGGCCCGCAATATTCCACCTATTAAAATCGAACTAAAACTTGGGGTTTATCCAGTGAGCCTAAGACAATATCACATCCCGCAGAAGGCTAAGAAGAACATCCAATCTTATCTGGATAAGTTCATACGGTATGGTATCCTAAAATTCTGTACTTCCCCCTGGAACACCCCATTGCTGCCTGTTCAAAAGCCCGGTACAGATGAGTATCGACCTGTGCAGGACTTGAGAGCAGTCAATGATGCGGTTGTTAGCATACATCCAGTTGTACCCAATCCATATAACCTGCTTGCTTTAATTCCGGGTGGGGCTACTTACTTTACAGTCTTAGACCTCAAAGATGCCTTCTTTTGCCTCCGAATTGCCGCAGAAAGCCAATGTATCTTCGCTTTCCAATGGGAAAACGCTGTAACGGGCTCAAAACGCCAAATGACCTGGACAAGACTGCCCCAAGGGTTTAAAAATTCACCTACCCTATTTGGTTCAGCTCTAAGTCAAGATTTATTGGATTTCGAGTCCATCCCAGGAGAGTGTGTATTGTTACAATATGTAGATGACTTGTTGATAGCAGCAGTTACAAAGGAAATATGTCAGCAAGCAACGCACGATCTACTACACATTCTCTGGAAGGCAGGATACAAGGTGTCTAGAAAGAAGGCTCAGTTGTGTTTGCCAACTGTCAAATATCTGGGATTCCATATCTCTGAAGGTCAAAGAATTATGGGGCCAGAGAGAAAAGAAGCTGTGTGCCAAATACCGATACCCAAGAATAGAAGACAAGTGCGAGAATTCTTGGGGGCAGCAGGCTTCTGTAGGATATGGATTCCCAGCTACGCGATACTGGCAAAACCTCTGTATGCAGCTATCAAAGGTACAGAACACGACCCCTTCTTATGGACTCAAGAACAGCAAACGGCATTTGAAGATGTGAAGAAGGCTTTGATGAGTGCCCCAGCATTAGGTCTACCTGATCACACACGACCATTCTACCTGTATGTACATGAGCAAAGAAGAATGGCTGTGGGAGTATTGACACAGTACTTGGGATCATGGCAAAGACCTGTTGCCTACATGTCTAAGCAACTGGATGCAGTGGCCAGCGGACTTCCACCTTGTCTAAGAGCCGTAGCTGCAGCCGCCCTGCTAGTAGCTGAAGCCGATAAACTCACTCTGGGTCAAGAACTTTATGTACGAGTCCCACATGCAGTACAGACGTTGTTGGATTACAAAGGAAATCATTGGTTTAGTAACAGCCGTATGACCAAGTATCAAGCAATGTTGTGTGAAAACCCAAGAGTGCATTTAGAGACTGTAAACACCTTAAATCCAGCTACCCTTTTGCCACAACCTACTGAAAGTCAACATGATTGTTTGGAAGTAATGGATGAAGTATTTTCAAGTAGACCAGATCTTCGTGATTTTCCCATCTAGAACCCCGATGTTCAATATTACACCGACGGCAGTAGTTATGTGAAAGAAGGGATTCGTTATGCAGGATATGCAGTAACAACGATAGACAAGGTGATAGAAGCTCGGCCACTGGCAAAAGGAACATCAGCACAAAAGGCAGAATTGATAGCACTGACACGAGCGTTACAATTGGCTGAAGGTTTAAGAGTGAACATCTACACGGACTCCAAGTATGCGTTTTTAACCACTCATGCCCACGGAGCCTTGTATAAAGAAAGAGGACTATTGAATTCAGAAGGCAAGGAAATCAAGTACGCAGCTGAAATCCTACAACTATTGGAAGCAGTGTGGGAGCCGAAAGAAGTCGGTATTATACATTGTCGAGCGCATCTGAGAGGAGATGGTGATGTAACCAAAGGAAATCGGATGGCAGATAGTGCAGCTAAGCGTGCCGCTGAATCGGGAAGACAGGAGTATGTGGGGCATATAGCTGCTCTTATACCAACTCCACTGTCTCAATGGACTCCAGTTTATACAGCTCAAGAAGAGGAGTGGTTAAAGACTGAACCTGGAAAGTATTTGGAGAACAAATGGTATCAGTTAGAAGATGGAAGAATAGTCATTCCAGCATCACTAGCGGTAGAAATTGCCCAAAACTATCACAACGGGACACATTCTGGGAGAGACAGCACAGAAGAATCTCTCAGAAAACATTTCTACATACCAAGATTGTCCAACTTGACTCAGGCCATTGTACGAAGATGTGTAACATGTGCTAAAAATAATGCAAGGCAAGGACCAGTAAAGCCACCAGGAGTCCAGTTTATGGGGGGACTCCCCATGTCCGATTTACAAATTGACTATACAGTAATGCCTAAATCTGGTGGACATCGCTACCTGCTGGTAGTTGTGTGTACCTATTCAGGCTGGGTAGAAGCATGTCCTACTCGTACGGAGAAAGCAGGGGAAGTTGTGAGATTCCTGCTACGAGAAATAATACCCCGATATGGACTACCCTGCTCTATAGGATCGGACAATGGTCCAGCTTTTGTTCATCAGTGCCTACAACAACTGACTCATATGCTTGGTATAAAGTGGAGGCTTCATACGGCATATAGACCCCAGAGTTCTGGTAAGGTAGAGAGAATGAATAGAACTATTAAGAATCAGTTGGCTAAAATGTGTCAGGAAACCCAACTTAAGTGGAACGTTCTCTTGCCCATAGCTCTATTGCGAATCCGCAGTACACCTACCAGAAGGATGGGCCTCTCTCCTTTTGAAATCATGTATGGGCGACCACCTCCCGTACTTGGTAACTTAAGGGGGGATTTGAGTCAGTTGGGAGAAGGAATTACCCGGCAGCAGGTTGTAGAGTTGGGTAAGACTATGGAGGAGGTACAGAAATGGGTACAAGATAGATTACCTGTGAATATTTATCCCCCAGTTCATAGTTACCACCCAGGAGACCAAGTGTGGATTAAAGAGTGGAATAATGTACCGTTAGGACCCAAGTGGAGAGGTCCTTATGTTGTTCTTTTGTCTACCCCTACAGCAATAAAAGTAGCCGAAGTGACTCCGTGGATACATCACTCCAGGGTTAAACCAGCAGCAGTCGATTCTTGGCAAGCTACAGCAGATCCAGAGAATCCCTGCAAGATCCGGTTAAAGCGCACGACTCAGTCGGAGTGACGAGGAACCTTGTGGATTACAAATTTTATTGTTTCAGAGATTTGGTAAGTGAGTGAGAAGGCCATAATAAAGCCTGTCTGCTCACCAACGAGTGTATAAGCCAGGAAAAGTCCCAAAGGGACCCCTGTGAAGACGAGCAGAACTCCATTCCCTGCAGCCCTTACATCCTGGAAGCTGAGGTGCCTTCGCACGGACGAAGACTGAGGATGACGACGAAAGATGTATTCTTAATAATGTTTTTATATGTGTATTTTTATATTCAGGAAGGTAGAGGTACCGACACTCCTAGCTGTGAGGTATGCAGTAAGACTACAAGAACAGGTAACCATATTTCCCAAACCCTAATTTGGCATTCGCAATACGAGTGTAAAGGAGATGTATCAAGATGTAGATACCTAAATATAGAATATAGTGTGTGCCATTTAGGAGTAGGAGAACCTAAGTGCTTCAGTCCAGAGTATCAACCTCGTACAATTTGGTTGACTCTCAGGAATGGAGATCCTCAGGGGACCCTAATTAATAAGACGGTATTAGAATCCGTACATTCTTTGGGTGTTCTGCTATTTGATGTGTGTAAGGCGATATCAAGTTGTAGAAAGCCGTGGAATGTATGTGGGGATCTTAGATGGGAGAGGACGTATGGGTCTAACGATAAATATATTTGTCCCAGTAGTAAAAATAAGTATGTGAGCCCTAGATGCCCAAATAGAGATTATAACTTTTGCCCATATTGGTCTTGTGTGGGGTGGGCAACTTGGGGACAGACAGTAGACAAGGACATGATTGTGACTAAGTTGCCTACTAGTCCATATTGTAAGTCTATGGAATGCAATCCAGTCCATATACTTATAAATAACCCCGACAAGTTCTTAGATAAATATGGTAATTTATTTGGGTTTCAAATATATGGGACGGGTTTAGATCCTGGGACAGTATTGTTTATAGGGATAGAGACTGATACGGTATCCTCCCAGACTCATCAAGTATACCATTCCTTTTATGAAGAGATGAGCATAGATAATAAGATCCCCCATAATGCTTAAAACCTGTTTATTGATTTAGCTGAAAGTATTGCCGGTAGTCTTAATGTTACCAACTGCTATGTGTGTGGAGGTACTAACATGGGAGACCAATGGCCTTGGGAAGCAAAGGAGGTAATGTCCGGTTCTGAGGCAGTTGACCAATTAATATCTACACAAGCCGATTATCATATGAGTGTTAGAGGTAAATCTGAGTGGAGATTAAAGACCTCCATCATAGGTTATGTTTGCATAGCGAGGAAAGGAATGATGTATAATACTTCTGTAGGAGAATTAACTTGTCTAGGGCAAAAAGCTTATGATGATGATACAAAGAATACAACTTGGTGGTCGGCTTCAAATGTCTCAGAACCATCTAACCCGTTTGCTAGATACGCCAATTTAAAGGATGTGTGGTTTGATTTATCCATCACATCTAACTGGAGAGCCCCAGCAAATTTGTACTGGATCTGTGGTAAGAAAGCCTATTCGGAGTTGCCACAGGACTGGGAAGGGGCATGTGTGTTGGGTATGCTCAAACCATCCTTCTTCTTGTTACCTATTGAAACAGGTGAGACTTTAGGTGTTAAAGTGTATGATGTGAATCATAGGAAGAAAAGGGGACCCATAGAGATAGGCGCCTGGAAGATAATGAATGGCCTCCCCAGCGTATTATAGATTACTATGGGCCAGCCACGTGGGCAGAGGATGGTACCTTTGGTTATAGAACCCCAATTTATATGCTCAACCGTATTATAAGATTACAGGCAGTGGTTGAGATCATTACTAACGAGACATCACAAGCGCTCAATCTTCTAGCGAAGCACAATACCAGGATGAGGACAGCAGTATACCAAAATAGATTAGCCTTGGATTACCTTTTGGCAGTAGAGGGAGGTGTATGTGGGAAGTTTAACCTGAGCAATTGCTGTCTTCAAATAGATGACGAAGGGCAAGCAATAGCTGAGCTTACTAGCCATATGGTTAAACTAGCGCATGTGCCTACTCAGGTATGGAAAGGGTATAATCCAAGTAGTTGGTTTGGTAGCTGGTATGAGTGGTTTGGAGGGCTTAAGGCAGTGGTAGGTGGAGTCCTACTAATTTTAATGTTGTGTCTACTCCTGCTGTGTCTTATACCCTTAGTAGTTAGGTCTGTGCAAAGCCTGATAGAAAATATAGCAGAGAGGAAGGCTGCTGCACAGATAATGGCAATTTATAAATATAAGGCTCTAGATCAGGGAGAACCAATGCAGGAAGATGAGTGTTGAAGATTCACATCATAAGATAAGTCTGGTCTGGTTCAAGGTAACTTGCGGTGTATGCAAACCAAGGTTAAGTGATGCCTCAAGTAATTGTGAAATATCAAGAGGCATCAAAGGGGGGAATGTGGTGGAATCTCGGTAAAAAATAAATTTAGTAGGCCGAGATTACCACGTGGCATGTGTACGTGCATATGCTGACGTATCGATCAGTTGGTTGCACGAGGCAAGATACGATCAGTAGTGTACGGAGCATGTGCAAGAATACAGGATATAGTATTCCCCTCCTCCATTGTGCTGGACAGGCCATGCGGTCAAGCAGGAAGTTAATTCTTATTTGTATTGATTGGTCAAGAGAATGTGCGGGTGGAGCTTAATATGGGAGGAGTTATGTGCCTATATAAGGAGCCTGCACTATTGTCCGGGGCTCAGAACTTGCTGTATTTTGGTGACATTAGTCTCTCTGAGTCCCGATCGGTGATCCAATAAAGAATCTCTTCCTTCCTGAAGAAACCTGTGTCCATCTCTCTGTGCTTGGCTTCCGTCAGTTTCTCCGGTATCAGTAGCTACAACAATTGCAATACATACATACAATACATACAGACTGCTAAATACACACACACTACTGCAGAAATACACACAAAAACATGGCTGAATACACACACAAACAGACTGCTGAATACACACAGACTGCTGGATACACATAGAGACAACTAAATATACACACACAATACTGAACAAACACACATAGACTTCTGAATACACACACAGACTGCTAAATACACACACAGACTGCGAATATACAGAGACTGCTGAATACACACACACACACACAGATTGCTGAATACACACACACACACACACACACACAGATTGCTGAATACACACACACACAGACTGCAGTGATGGGTGCATTGTGTAAGGGGTGCAGTGTGTCTGTGAGTTTTGAGTGTGCATGAGTGGTGCAGTGTTTGTGAGTGATGCAGCGTGTGTGTGTGGTGCAATGTGTGTGTGTGAGGGGTGCAGTTTATGTGTGTGAGTGGCGCAGTGTGTGTGAGTGGTGCAGTGTATGTGTGTGAAGGGTGCAGTGTTTGTGAGAAGTGCAGTGTGTCTGTGAGGGGTGCAGTGTGTGTACCGGCTGTATTAGTGGTAGTTCTGCCGCTGCTCACCTACATCTTTACCATTAGCCTGTAGTAGACCTATCCCCCCATCACTTCTCAGAGCTTTTTAGTAATCGATGTCCACTCCATATCTTCTCTGCTTCCCTGCTCCGAGCTCAGTAGTAGTGCTTTTCACGTAATTAAATTGGAACCGCTTAATAAACTCTATACAATTGCTAGCAATTGATCCATCACAATGTATAGATGAAAAAGATGATGGGATATGAACACAACTTATTCTATGTATGAGAGCAACCCTGTTTCGGTGACATTTCTACAGGCACTGTATACAAGAAATGTGTCCATATTGAAGGACAATACATATCTGGTCCTTGTTTTGGGACAGAGTCTGAGTTACTTGTTTTTACAGTTTAGAAATCATAGGAATATGTAGCATATTTCAATAGCGTACCGTATTATTTTATAAAGGCACACTTTCTTGGACATGCTAATGTTTGATAGTCCATTTCATTAAATCTCCCTGTGTCTTTTAATGCACTCTGGTATTCAAAGGGGTTAAATATCTCATGACACTTTTATTTGGGGATATAAAACTACGATATCACATGACAACATGACAGCAGGTATCACATTAAATTAACGTCATGATGTTCACAAACCATTAATGTCAATTGCATATCAATTACTGCATCTTAATTGCATTGTGTTGCTTAGATGGATTATGAAAAAACATGTGTCCCTACACAAAAGAAAGCTTCACCTGGTAACAGATTATTTCTGAAACATTTCCTTCGACTAGCTAGACACATCTGCCTCTCGGTAGGCTCCCGCCTCTTGCATAGATAATCATGGTCTTCTCAGATATCTTGAGTATTTTTTCAATTTTTAACTCATTGGATTTGTGCTGAATGCCTTTGTTCATTTCAGTGACACTGTCATTCATCTCCTATGGCTTATTTTTTTTCTTGGCTTCTTCGGATTAGTTTTTAAGTGCTACAGATGGGATTCATGCACTCATGAAATGCTATTTTGTTGGGTGTCCATCACAGCTGCTGAATTCTCTCCTTTCCAATGGAAAACCAAGCTTTGTGGTTTTGGACAAAAAAAGCTAGATGTCCCTTGCTGCAAAGTGATACTTTTCTATCATATCATGATACAAATAACCAAAAATCACAGCCATGACTCGTTCCCAACAATTGTGAATACATTGCATCCCTTGCTGAATACATTCCAACTGGGCATGTGGCAGGACTTACTTTTCTGCTGAAATAACTTTTTTTTTTAAAAAATGTTTTTTTGTTCATGACTTTCTTGTTCACCTCTTATCAAAAATGTTCCAGGAGGGATAAGCCAAATGTCAAATGATTTTGGAAAACTAGAAAAATGGTGAGAGCTGTGGCGGCTGACATTTAATGTGGATAAGTGCAAGTTAATGCATCTTGTGTGTAAAAACCCAAGGGCAGAGTACAGAATATTTTCAATTTTTGTAATTCTTTATTTTTGCGTGCAGGTGGGTAACAGACAGTCGAACCATGCCTCGGTAGCATTGGCAAGATAGTTAGTCAGACAAAACATACAGTTTACAAGGCATTAGATTATACTGCACAATTTTTGAAATATAATGAAAAGAACAGGCTAGGCAGTGCATGTCTAGAAAAACTATTAAAGAAGAGGAACACGACTGTGTCAAGTCTTAGACATGGTGTACAAATTAATAAAGTAGCTTGTGAATCAAGTCGCTGTCACTGTGTAGTAATATTCGGCAGCTGAGTTATACAGTGTATAGTGAACAGCATAGCGTTTCAACAAAAAGCAACAACAGGTATAGTATATGATATGATAACATGGCTTCCTCTATAATGTATGCCAAAATGAACTGATTATAAGAGGGCTTGCTCATAATGATAGCCTAGCGTTGTGTATTGGGCTGCACATTCGCAGACATTAAAATAATACAGGGGCATGTCTAGCTTGAGCATTACAATGTGTCCCTGAGTAAGTCTGGCTAGCTAGTCTGTGAGTCAGATTAAAAAGCACAGATTAAGAAGCACATTAATATATATATAGTAAAAGGTTATAAAGCCGTGGGATATCCCTAGACAGTAATAACCATGCTATAATATAAGGTTAATATACTATTGGACGTCAGATGTTTATATCAGGTAAAAAGCGTGCTCTGAGTTTTAAGTAACAAGTTGTAAGATTACAGTAGATCATTATCATCGTTAGTGATGAACATGCTAGACTTGGTTTGTGTACATTCTAGAGTGTCACGCTTAGACAGGTAGGCAACATGCATAAACATTTAACTAAGTATAAGCTACCGCTGGTGACTGTAAGGTCGTAGGGTCACAGGCTTAGTTAAGATAGCTATAAAAGTAAGTTTAGCAAGCAAATTATAAACAAAACGCTGGAACTTAAAAATAATAAAAGTTAAACATGTTGAGCCAGAGTTTAACAGATTATAAGCATCAATAAGACCGTTAGGCAACCTGGTAGCCCCTGGGGCCTAGGTCAGTCATGACAAGGTAATAAGATGGTGTCCTGCAATAGCATTGGAGACTCAGATGCTAGGTGCTTAGTCCGATGCAGGGGCAGAGTATGTTATGCATAGGACCATGTCCATGGGTGTTGGCTCGTTACATTTGTCCGTCAGGTTAAGTGGGTTCTGCCGGGCGTCGGTTTCATCACCGCAGCTGGCCATCAGGCAGACCGGGTCTTACCTCCCTTTCATCCGATGCCCAGTCTGTGGGGAGGTGTGCGGTCTTGTTGCCGTGGGTTTACTGTGTTCAGGCAACATGAGGCATCCCTCTGGCTTCTGTCATGCTGCAGAAGCATTACCTCGCTGTCCAGCGTTCGGCGTCTGCTGGAGGTCAATGTTAGTCCAATCTGGTGTCACTGTTACCCTGTTTCATTTGTCTGTCGCTGGTAGGGTGCTGCGATGCATTGCGGTGAGCCACTCGGCCGGGAGTGTGAGGTGTGCTTCGTTGGTCGGATGATTCCGATGCCACTGAGTGGTGAGTAGGTCAGGCAGGTTTGGTGATCTCGCTCTGATATATGTGAGGGCGAGTGCCGGGGTCTGGGGGGTATGCCGCCATTTCCCGCCATTCCGGTCTCCAGCTTTTTCTCTGTCTGGAGGCTCGTGGTGGGTATCTGCTTAGGAGGCATCGGGTAGCCGGGCGAATCCATGCCGCCATTTCCCTCAGCACCATGTGGTAGTGCTGACCCTGGGTGCGGAATTTTGTTCCCATGTTGGCACAGAGCCTGTGAAAGAACTCCAGGGTGTGCTTGGGTGGTGTAGTGAGGGTGCAATTTGGCGCCAGGCGCGTCCGCGCCACCATCTTACTTGGGCCCCCACATTCCCGCTCGGCTGCAGGTTCAGTCGCTTGTTCGAGCTGCTTTACTGGGGTAATCGACCCCCGCGAGGACCGGGATAACCCCCGCCGGTCCAGAGGGGGGGGGCAGCAGGGCAGTTTTGGATCGCCGTGTCTGAGTTGGTCCCGTGCCGGAAGGTCGGCCGCTTCCCCCAGGCCACAGGCCCCGCTCTGATGTAGGCCGCGTGGCTGGTGCAGGTGCTTGTTTCATGTTTCGGTGCAGGACGGGTACCTTTCTATTCCCCGTGTGGTCCTGTTTCATTTTCTGGGTGTCTCGCGTAGCTGGCAGCGTTTGGGTAGTCAGGATAGTCGTTTTTGTGCCTGCTGGTGCAAGAGCCCTCAGTAAGCACATCTGGCCATCTTGACTGTCAGGCCCCGCCCCCCTAGAGTACAGAATATTTGATAGAGTCCTAACCTCAACATCTGAGGAAAGGGATTTAGGGGTGATTATTTCAGATGACTTAAAGGTAGGCAGACAATGTAATAGAGCAGCAGGAAATGCTAGCAGAATGCTTGGTTGTATAGGGAGAGGTATTAGCAGTAGAAAAAGGGAAGTGCTCATGCCATTTTACAGAACACTGGTGAGACCTCACTTGGAGTATTGTACGCAGTATTGGAGACCGTATCTTCAGAAGGATATTGATACCTTAGAGAGAGTTCAGAGAAGGCCTACTAAACTGGTTCATGGATTGCAGGATAAAACTTACCAGGAAAGGTTAAAGGATCTTAACATGTATAGCTTGGAGGAAAGACGAGACAGGGGGAATATGATAGAAACATTTACATACATAAAGGGAATCAACACAGTAAAGGAGGAGATTGTATTTAAAAGAAGAAAAACTACCACAACAAGAGGACATAGTCTTAAATTAGAGGGACAAAGGTTTAAAAATAATATCAGGAAGTATTACTTTACTGAGAGGGTAGTGGATGCATGGAATAGCCTTCCAGCTGAAGTGGTAGAGGTTAACACAGTGAAGGAGTTTAAGCATGCATGGGATAGGCATAAGGCTATCCTAACTATAAGATAAGGCCAGAGACTAATGAAAGTATTTAGAAAATTGGGCAGACTAGATGGGCCGAATGGTTCTTATCTGCCGTCACATTCTATGTTTCTATGTTTAAAAAAATCAAGGAAATAGATTTCACCAATGGGATATTCTAATTGGGGGTCTATCTATTGAGCTAAAAGGTATAGGCAATGAGCGGCTCTCCAGATGTTGTGGACTACATCTCCCATATTGATATTGCAACCATAATGCCATAATAGCCGCTATATCATTAGATAATAGGATAGTGTATAGACAGTTTCTTGTTACAGTTCTACTTTAATTTGATGAATTTTTTATTCTTTTTAATGTAATAATTTTTTAATATTTTTAATGTTTTCATTTTTAAATTATTCTGTATTTCAGCATGCATTTAGTCTATTTTCATTTGCTGTTTTAGCTATATACATATATATTCAGCTATCTGATGTGCTTCATACTTCTAAAACATATATTTTAATCTTACCTTGGTCTACAAAAACTGCAAATTTGCTCCTGTCACCATCATTTGTAATCCTTTATTGTCCCAAGTTGTCCTTGGTGAAATAAGGTTCGCTGCAGACAGCAAAAACTGTTAGAGGAAAATGTTAGCTAGTTTCATAAATTCTGAACATTCATTATTAACATGCGTAAAACTACCGTCTAAAAATGCCACAAGTTTGTCTTGTAATGGCTTTTAACTTTTATTAATCCATGAGAAAAATAATTCAGAGAGTGCACATTTCATGAAATGAAGAAACTTCTAAAATACATATTGCTGGACAAGGTCGTACTAAGATCATAGAGACCTTGGAGTAAATCATTTATAAGGGACCCCATACCAATATTTTTTATTCATGCATTCACTCTAAAATAGGAAGCAACGTTTGTTATATGTCATGAACATGTCTATGTTAGGCTGATAGATAGCTCAGTGGACTAATCATAAAATCTGTTTGTTCCTTGGGGCTCACAAGTTCTAATTCCAATCAGTGTCGACTCAGTCCTCCATCCTTCTGAGGTAGATACAATGAGTACCCTTAATTTCGGTAATAGTTACAACCCCTGGTTGTAGGGCAAAAGTAACATCCCCAGGGTGTACTTGGAAACCAGAGTAATCTGAATGTACATTTTCTGTTTAAATACTTTATTATTATTCCTAAATCAGTTAAAGGGAAACTCCAGTGCCAGGAAAACAATCAGTTTTCCTGGCACTCCAGGTACCGTCTCCCTCCCACCTCCCATCCCAGGTAGCTGAAGGGGTGAAAACCCCTTCAGGTCACTTACCTGAGACCCCGCTGATGTCCCTCGGCGGTGGTTTCGGGTCGCCGTCGCTCCTCCCAGTAATTATGTCAGCCGGTGGGCAAGATTGATCCCGCCCGCCGGGTGAGGAAACCTAATGCACATGCGCGGCAATGCCGCGCACGCGCATTAGGTCTCCCCATAGGAAAGTATTGAAAAAGATTTTCAATGCTTTCCTATGGGGAATTGAGCGACGCTGGAGGTCCTCACAGAGCGTGAGGACGTCCAGCGACGCTCTAGCAAATCTTTGCTATGAATCAGGAAGTGCCACTAGAGGTGGAGTTAACCCTGCAATGTAATTATTGCAGTTTATAGAAAACTGCAATAATTACAGTTGCAGGGTTAAGAGTAGTGGGAGTTGGAACCCAGACCACTCCAATGGCCAGAAGTGGTCTGGGTGCCTGGAGTGTCCCTTTAAGTATACCTGTAAAGTGAAGCAGTTATGCAGAAATCAAGATCAGGACAATGGAATCTCTGGGATCTGATTTTATCCCATAATAAAGGGTTTATAGAATTAGTGGTTAACCCACAGCAACAATTTTACTTATAACATAGTATGAATATGTGGGTATCAGTTTATTTACCACTATGTTCAGTATTGTAGATGGTGCTGTGCAGAGCATTCACCCAAGGCAATGATTGCTCATACACGCAATTATGGTGTGGACTTTAAAACTGGAGGCAGAATTCAGCACTAATAGCCAAATAATATTATGTCCCATCTGGTTCCAATGGGGTCCTTAGGACTCTATCTCCTTCCAGTTTAGTCAGGTTTTTAATACACATGAATGACCAGCACACTGGGAGACTTAATCATGTAACAAAACATAAAAACTTAATGGAAGGTGGCTTAAAAAAACAAGTATTTTAGTGAGAAAATGTAATCTCACTGGAGGGGACAGAGGAACACACACGGGGACGCAACAAGACCATACAGGAGCTGACACCCCATGCAGAAGGAGAGAGAGGGTCACACGACACAAACACAAACACTCATGAACACAACCGAATCACCCTGAGGTGATACAACCGCAACAGCCAAACACTGAAACAAGACAACACACGCACAGGAAAGGCAACCACAGTTCACGTCCACAAGACGAAAGACAGGAATATCGGCGCACTCCTATAGGAGTCCACTGACTGCCTGAATTCGTACATACCGGACCACTATTAATAACCCTAGACCAGCGCATAGCGACTCAGACCACGACAGCGCACAGCGCAGTAAGATAGGAAACCTGCGAATCTAAGCCCACACTGCAGCTCCCACAGACGCAGGCGCAGACACCACATATGGAGCCGAACAGTTCCCGACACGAACTCAAGGCATGTATATAATTGGTGTATGTTCATAACGGTCATGCGCCTTCATGACGGATTACGAGATGAGTGTATGCAGGAAATAGGACCTGAGAGTCCATTAAACAATGGCTTGACATAAACTAACAATGAACCGCGAGCAGCCATGCTAACCAGTAATTATTCTCACATGTTATGTAACCTGACAATTGTATGTGTCATATGGGACCTGCGAGTCCAAATAGTTGTTATATTGCAATTGAAAGCACAAAGAGAAACCGTTCAATAAAATTCATATTTACGAAAAAAAAAAGAAAATGTAATCTAATATCTAGAGATTACTTAACCTTACTATCAGAACATTCATAAAAAGTGCAATGAAATTAAATTAATAGTTGACCAATATACCTAGCGGTTACATTTTATCCAGTTGATATAGGGAGAGGTATTAGCAGTAGAAATAGGGAAGTGCTCATGCCATTGTACAGAACACTGGTGAGACCTCACTTGGAGTATTGTACGCAGTACTGGAGACCATATCTTCAGAAGGATATTGATACCTTAGAGAGAGTTCAGAGAAGGGCTACTAAACTGGTTCATGGATTGCAGGATAAAACTTACCAGGAAAGGTTAAAGGATCTTAACATGTATAGCTTGGAGGAAAGACGAGACAGGGGGGATATGATAGAAACATTTAAATACATAAAGGGAATCAACACAGTAAAGGAGGAGACTATATTTAAAAGAAGAAAAACTACCACAACAAGAGGACATAGTCTTAAATTAGAGGGACAAAGGTTTAAAAATAATATCAGGAAGTATTACTTTACTGAGAGGGTAGTGGATGCATGGAATAGTCTTCCAGCTGAAGTGGTAGAGGTTAACACAGTAAAGGAGTTTCAGCATGCGTGGGATATGCATAAGGCTATCCTAACTATAAGATAAGGCCAGGGACTAATGAAAGTATTTAGAAAATTAGGCAGACTAGATGGGCCGAATGGTTCTATAAATACAGTTGTACATCTAACTACTCTTAATTATATACTTTAAAGTGAATCTCCAGTGCCAGGAAAACAATCTGACTTCAGTGACTTACCTGAGGCAGCGGCGATGTCCCTCGCCGCTGTCTCCGCCTCCGCGATGCTCCTCCTATCCATTGCGTCGGCCGGTGGGCGAGACTGATCTCGCCCACCGGCCGAGGGGACCTAATGCGCATGCGCAGCATTGCCGCGCATGCGCATTACGTCTCCCCCATAGGAAAGCATTGAAAAATAATGTCAATGCTTTCCTATGGGGTTTTGAGCGACGCGTGCTAGAAATCAGGAAGTTCCCTCTAGTGGCTGTCTAATAGACAGCCACTAGAGGTGGAGTTAACCCTGCAAGGTAATTATTGCAGTTTATACAAAACTACAATAATTACACTTGCAGGGTTAAGAGTAGTGGGAGTTGGCACCCAGACTACTCCAATGAGCAGAAGTGGTCTGGGTGCCTAGAGTGTCCCTTTAAGAATCAATTGATGTTTAAGCTGAATCACAAAAATGTATAGATTTTGATGGCAAATCTATATATTTTCACTGATATTCAGAAATACAAACAGATCAAAATCCAGAGGGCGTTGGTGAATACATTTTATATTATTTAAATAAGATTATTAAAAGCACATTCAGTCATTAAAGGCAAGTATTTCTCAGGCATCAGTTGCACTCAGTGAATCAAAATCTTTCTGTAATATCTTTAAAAAACCTTTTGATTGAGGTAGTATTAGAAATACCAGGGCTAATATATTATTAATTATTAAATGCCTTTAGAGAGACGGCCTCTGCTGTATAATCTGCATAAACAGTGTTGCAAATTTATGTATTTAACTAAACTGGCATCCCTGGGAAAATTCATCTCTGAATAACATTTATAAATGTGGTGAATGACTGTGTTGGTGAAGTGTATAGGAAGAACCAAGAGTAACATCTTATGCTTTGATACTATAGAGCAGAGATTGAGAAGTGTAGGTATATTTCACCAGCCTGATGGATTCCCATTTCAGTTCAAGAAGATATAGATCGACAAAGATCTTTAATGACTCAGGTATTTCAGCCTCACACATTGCTAACAGGTGCATGAAATACAGCCATGACATCTTCACAGACAAACTTTGGGAATGCAATGGGTTGCACTGAAGAGCTCAGAGACTTTAAATGTGGTACTGCCGTATGATGGTATTTTTGCCACAGGTTCGTTCTTAAAATGTCTCCTCTACTAAACCTTCCTTTTTCAACTGCATTATTGCTATTATTGTTAAGTTGAAGTGTCTAAGAGCAGCAACAGCCCAAAAACGAACTGTGGTAGACCACAGATAGTCACAGAGTGGGGGTTCTGAGTTCTGAAAGGCATAATAATTGCCGATTTATTGATGCATCACTCACTTTAGAGTCGAAACTGTCCCGGGATGTAACATCAGCATAAAAACCAAACTCATGTGTGCTTAGGGATTTAGCGACCTTAGTACAGAAATAGCCATATCACTATTTGTAATGTTTCAGGATTTTTTCTTAAAATTTCAGGAATTGTACCAGAGGATAGGAGAAAATATGTGATGCCTCTATTTAAAAAAAAAAATGTTCAACAGTGCAACCTGGAAACTACAGACCTGTGACCCTAACATCTGTGGTTAGGAAAATATCTGAAGGGCTGTTAAGGGATAATATACAAGATTTCATTTTGAACATAAGTATCATTAGAAGGAATCAATATGGTTTTATTAAAGACAGGTCATGCCAAACTAACTTAATTGTATGAAGAGGTTAGTAGAAATATACATCGGGGTATTCAGTAGATGTCATCTACTTTGTTTGCCATACTGCAGTCAAGAAGGATTTTTTTTCACTTTTTGTGACGTAATTGGAAATGTCTATAATTGGGTTTATTGCCTTTTTTTTTGGATCAACAGCATAAAAATGGGTTTCACAGTTGAACTTAATGGACTTTACTCTTTTTTTCAACATAGACAACTGTGTAACTATTAACTGGACATTGCAGGCATAAAGGTGTCTAAAAAAACATATATTCATAATCTGACATAATCAGTATATATATATATGTACATATTTCTGCATGTAATGTATTTATTTGAATCTGTGAATACAGTGAGTGTATGTAGCTTTGTAAATGCATGTAGAGTTAACGATAATATTAGAAATATTTAGGATGGGGGGGTAAAGTTTGAGAGGGTTTAACAGAGGCAGATTCTATAGGGTGTTTAGTGTTAAACGGGTTACAATCTTGAGAGAGTTTATTGTTGTGGTATAAGGTGATTTTTTTGATTATTGTGTTTAAGTTTAGATTGGGGTTAAATTGTAGATTTGGGAGCAGGGGGTGTTTATGATTATTGAGGTTAGAGTTGGGCTAAATTAAGTATTTGGGTACATGGGGTGTTTAGTTTTTAAAAGGAGTCAAATTTAAGATAAAGGATTTAATTTCAGGTTTAGACTTTGAGTGCTTAAATCTGGGTCTATGTAAAGAAATTGTCTAGGTTTTAGAAGGAGTTAAATTCAGAATTACAGTAAATGGATGTTTAGGGCATGTAGAATTTGAAGAATTATTTGAAAAGTACTCACTCTCTTATTATAATTGATAGTAGAGCTGCAGAAGCTTTTATACAGTGTGCATCACTCAATCCTGTCCATACTGTGTGAGAGGCTGTTTTAAAGTGATGCTTTCCACTTCCTGTCTAGACTTACACTTAGACACTAGAGGAGCTGGGACAACACTGAATTTTACACCCTGTGTAACAGTTCATGCAGCAATACTATCTAGCATAGGAGGCAAACTGTACTACAGACACTGGCCAAGGCTCCAAGTGCTTATCACTCCCTATCAGCTCCACAAAGGTACAGTATAAGTGCTGAAAACAGGTGCCTCTTACCTGACAGTCACCTGCAGGCAGGTGCTTACTCTGCCTAATGTATACCTCTCAGATGTCCCACTTTCACTGGGAGAGTCCCAATTTCAGGGTCCTATCACGCTGTCCCAATTTAGTTCCCTATTGCCCCTCATTCAAGGACACCAGGGAACTGTCCCCTGGTAGTACAGCATGACGGCATCATTAGAAGCCTTATCGTTGTGCAGTGGGCACTATGGCTATGTAGAGAGCTTTAGCAATGCTCTCTACATGGACCTCTGCACATGAGGCTGTCTGTGAGCTTGGCATACTACTGACCCTCCTACTTTCTGGGTAAATTTATGGAAGTTTCATCACCCCAATGCTGTGGTTCATAACTTTTTTTTCTGCATATCTTCCTTGAATAACAGATCAATGAACCACACATTTTGTTTTACAATGACATAAGATAAACAGCAGAAACAATAAACTGCTAAATGTAGCCACCACTCCCATTAATGCATCCATGATCATTCAATGATTTAAGAGGGGAAGAAGAAGTGAAATTATATTGGGAATAGTAAACTGGCCCCTAGCAATAATAGGTCCAATAGCAAAATTATTTATGGGACTCAACTCTTTTCAACTCTTTTTTTTTGCATCGCAATATACTGTATCTAGTTTTAACTTTTCCCAAATTGCTTACTTTATAAATATATACAAATCACATCCTGTGCTATTAATCAGAGGGAGAACTGCAGGAGATAAAGAACAGAAAGCCTTTAAACTTATAAAGCATGCTTGGCTAACTCCTAAAAGGTCAACTGGTTTTCATGTAGATCAGAATTGGACATCACAAATTAATGAGTCTGACTAATTGGTTTGTTAGAGCAGTTTTTTTTTTAACCTTAATGAATTCAATTTGGGAGCAGAAAGGGGCATACAGAAGTTGTTTCACAGCTTTTTGGCTTTTATCGATTGTACATTGTGCTCAGTGAGCCAGCCACAACAAGCTCTTTTGGCCTCTCTTCATCCCATTTTCTTTTAATGGCTCCCTCAAGCTTCTTTTATTTGATATATTTAATTAAATGTTTGGTGTATATTTTCCATTTTTTCTTTGCTTTGGTAGTGGATGTGAGTAACATGAGATGAATTACAAACTATGGGCCAGTTGTAGAATGGTGATTGCCAACAATTCCCAGAAATGATGTCAGATATTTAATTATAAAACTACGTTCACAAATGTATTTCAATAAAAGTGTACAGTCAGTGACAAAACTGCAGTAAAGGAACAAAAACAATACCTTACGGGATTCACATCCTCTGGCACTTACTCATAGACTTCATAATCAAGTTGAGTAAAATTGAGTGATGTCACTAAGGACTATCAAATGGATTGAATGATGTGCTTTTAATATTTTTGGTTTTATATGGCTTGCAAATACTTCCACACATACAGGACTGTTCCTTGGGCAGGACAAGTGGATCACCATTGATAGATGCCATGATTTTGGAGAGAATCCTATGATTTTGGAGTGAATCATGTAATGGCCTATGACCTTGACATTGGGTGGCACTAAGGGCATTAACTGCAAGTTGCTTGGCACTCATAGTGCTCAATATGGAAAGTACCAAGGACAGCAGAGAGTGTTTGTCTATGAATACGTGCTAGTATGTATGTATTGATGTCTGCTTGTGTGTGTCAATGGAAATGAGGCAGTGTATGTATGTGAGTGTACAAATGTATGTGACAATGTATGTGTGGCTCTCTGTCTAGTGTATAAAGCCATGTATATTTGCTTATATCTGTCTGCTAATAGGCATGTATATTTTAGTTTGCTGTTGTGTACTTGTGTTTGTCTCTATATGTGTCAGGGGGTTGCTATTTAGGTTGGTGTCTGGAAAGATACACAGTGCCTTGCAAAAGTATTCATCCCCTTGACTTTTTACCTATTTTGTTACATTGCAACCTTAAGTTCAATGTTTTATTAATCTGAATTTTATGTGATGGATCAGAACACAGTAGTCTAAGTTGGTGAAGTGAAATGAGAAAAATATATACATAAAACTATTTTTTAGAAATAGAAAACAGAAAATTGGCATGTGCGTATGTATTCACCCCCTTTGTTATGAAGCCCATAAATAGCTCTGGTGCAACCAATTACCTTCAGAAGTCACATAATTAGTGAAATGATGTCCACGTGTGTGCAATCTAAGTGTCACATGATCTGTCATTAGATATACACAGCTTTTTTGAAAGGCCCCAGAGGCTGCAACACCTAAGCAAGAGGCACCACTAACCAAACACTGCCACGAAGACCAAGGAACTCTCCAAACAAGTAAGGGACAATGTTGTTGAGAAGTACAAGTCAGGGTTAGGTTATAAAAAAATATCTAAATATTTGATGATCCCCAGGAGCACCATCAAGTCTATCATAACCAAATGGAAAGAACATGGCACAACAGCAAACCTGCCAAAAGACGGCCGCCCACCAAAATTCACGGACCGGGCAAGGATGGCATAATCAGAGAGTCAGCACAGAGACCTAAGGTAACCCTTGAGGAGCTGCAGAGTTTCACAGCAGAGACTGGAGTATCTGTACATAGGATGACAATAAGCCGTACGCTCCATGAGGGGGGCTTTATGGCAGAGTGGCCAGAAGAAAGCCATTACTTTAAGCAAAAAACAAAATGGCACATTTTGAGTTTGCGAAAAGGCATGTGGGAGACTCCCAAAATGTATGGAGGAAGGTGCTCTGGTCTGATGAGACTAAAATTTAACTTTTCGGCCATCAAAAAAAATGCTATGTCTGATGCAAACCCCACAAATCACATCACCCAAAGAACACCATCCCCACAATGAAACATGGTGGTGGCAACATCATGCTGTGGGGATGTTTTTCAGCAGCCGGGACTGGGAAACTTGTCAGAGTTGAGGGAAAGATGGATGGTGCTAAATACAGGGATATTTTTGAGCATTGACGGAGGCTAGGACGGAGGTTCACCTTCCAGCAGGACAATGACCCCAAACACGGTGCTAAAGCAACACTTTAGTGGTTTAAGGGCAAACATGTAAATGTGTTGGAATGGCCTAGTCAAAGCCCAGACCTCAATCCAATAGAAAATCTGTGGTCAGACTTAAAGATTGCTGTTCACAAGCTCAAACCATCCAACTTGAAGGAGCTGGAGCAGTTTTGCAAGGAGGAATGGGCAAAAATCCCAGTGGTAAGATGTGGCAAGCTCATAGAGACTTATCCAAAGCAACTTGGAGCTGTGATTGCTGCAAAAGGTGGTTCTACAAAGTATTGACTTTAGGGGAGTTAATAGTTATGCACATTGACTTTTTCTGTTATTTTGTCCTATTTGTTGTTTGCTTTACAATAAAAATAAAATAAAAAATCTTCAAAGTTCTGGGCATGTTCTGTAAATTAAATGATGCAAATCCTCACACAATCCATGTTAATTCCAGGTTGTGAGGCAACAAAACACGAAAAACGCCAAGGGGGGTGAATACTTTTGCAAGGCACTGTATATGCATGTATGTGGGGATAAACAAAGTGTAATTTCTTGAGCCTGCGGATTTATCAAGGTTTACATACCCTGCTATACTTTCAGGAAATGCCCTATAATGAACATGTAGGAACATAATATAAAATTGGTAGGATATTAAACATGCCAATTCCAGTAAGTAATTCCTAGGTGAGACTCATATCACATGTCTCAGACAAACTGCAGGGTTGGTTACATGAGATAATGAGCATGCATTTTCTTGCAATGTGGTCTGATATATTACTTTAAAATGGGACTTTGAAAAGACCTCTCTCTATCTTTAGACTCGTTGCTCTTCGTGCTGCAGGAAAGTGTTTGTTTCCTAAAAGCATACTGAAAAAGCTTTTTAAAAGCATTATCTATGGTGTTCCTTAGAAGTCTTCTAATCACTAGTACGGTCTTACAAAGCAGAGAGCAAAGTATGGACCTCATCCACCGGAGACCAAACTTGTCCATGTTGCCTTTGATGTGTTCTTATTTAAGATGACAAAATGAACGCGCTGCAGTATACATTCACAAATGTGTTGTGAAAAGGAGTGGAAACCTTTGCCTTGTATATCTAAGCATTAGAGGTTTCGGTTTTACAATATATGACAGTAATGTCTATAATAATGAGCAACATTCTCAAGTTGCAAATTACAATAATATCTAAAATTCTTTGGTAAAAACTTAATTGGTTAAAATACTTTTCAAGTTAGAGCATGTTTAAGTAGGTGCTTCCAGCTACAACCAACACCATCATTAAATGACATCTATTTGAATGTTCCATCACGGGAACAATACTTTTTTTAATTATTAGGTGTGATTTCTTGGGTGATCTAGAAAGTGCACCTTCACTTGTCTAATAAAGAGAGTTACATATCCTGGGAATTGCAAGTACAATTCTCCCACGGCAATGCAGCTAGGTGTGAAAAAGTACATTATTTCCAGTCATGGTAATCTTACAGCTTCAAGGTGCAAGTAATAGCATTGCATGTCTCATGTGACAATTAAGGCTAAATCGGTGTTACCAAATCCATGTGTTACACCGAGGCCATCTTAAGTAAATTAAATTTCTTTATCATGCAAGTTATCAAATTATAGATATTGAGTTATACACTAAACAGGGACATGTGGTGAGATGAAAAAAAGTGAGAAACTGTGGCTAAAATAGTTGGAAACCGCAAAAATATAAAAAATGGAGAATGAGCCAAGTGCTGCTACTATGCTTCTCAAAGTGGGGCAGTGCTGGAGAGAAGATTGCCATGCATGAAAGGCAGGCTGATATCGGTGAAATTAAAGGTACACTATAGTCACCTGAACAACTTTAGCTTAATGAAGCAGTGTTGGTGTATAGAACATGCCCCTGCAGCCTCACTGCTCAATCCTCTGCCATTTAGGAGTTAAATCCCTTTGTTTATGAACCCTAGTCACACCTCCCTGCATGTGACTTGCACAGCCTTCCATATACACTTCCTGTAAAGAGAGCCCTATTTAGGCTTTCTTTATTGCAAGTTTGGTTTAATTAATATTTTCTTATCCTCTGCTATGTTAATAGCTTGCTAGACCCTGCAAGAGCCTCCTGTATGTGATTAAAGTTCAATTTAGAGATTGAGATACAATTATTTAACCCCTTAAGGACCAAACTTCTGGAATAAAAGGGAATCATGACGTGTCACACACGTCATGTGTCCTTAAGGGGTTAAGGTAACTTACATCTGTTTGAAAGTGAAACCAGTTGTTCTTTTCATGCAGGCTCTGTCAATCATAGCCAGGGGAGGTGTGGCTAGGGCTGCATAAACAGAAACAAAGTGATTTAACTCCTAAATGACAGTGAATTGAGCAGTGAAATTGCAGGGGAATGATCTATACACTAAAACTGCTTTATTTAGCTAAAGTAATTTAGGTGACTATAGTGTTCCTTTAAGCAGGAGGTGAGCATGGGTGAAAAGACCAACAAGGCGCATAGAAGGTGATTAAAAAATACTGCACATACACACCCCAGGCACCATGACCATTTTAAATCACTGAAGTAGTCATAATGTTTGGAGTAACCCTTCAATCCTTTATTTAGAAAAACACTTCTGGTGAAAAACTTCTTATATGGTTGCTACTCTTTAAAGCGGCACAGTCATGCCGAATCCTGTTTTTTTTTTAACCCCCCTCCCGCCTCCACTACATCCAATTGACCCCCTAGTCACCCCCAAATGCCCCTAAGCCCCCCAGATTACCTATTTTTAAATCTGTATCTTCTGCCCCGATCTATATTCAGGGCGCCGCCATCTTTGTGTGGGTAGGTGAAGTCCCTGTGGGACACGTCATCTACCCACACTACACAGACTGTGAGATTCCCGCACATGCCCAGTGAAACACCTGGACATGCGAACGGGAATTTCATCTATTCATTCATTCATCAGACAGACGAATGAATGAATAGAAAAAATCAGACAAACAAACTAACACTGAGTATCAGTGTTCGTTTGTTCGATCAGTTTATTACAAGGAGGGAGCTACCGACGTGCAGCTCCCTCCTTGTAATATGTAAAGACAGAAGCGGTGGGGAGCTGTGCTCCCCACCACTTCATAAGCCCCCCAGGTCCCCCCCTCACTCTATGGGGGTCAATATGACCCCCATAATAGCACAAGGGAGATTAAAATCTCCCCAATGCCCCTACTCGCTATACCGCGAGTAGGGGCATGTCCACTAAACAGTGAGCAGCCTGTGGCTGCTCACTGTAAAAACATAAATGGTAATAAGGGGGGGGGACCTACTGTCCTCCCCCCTGCGCGGTGGGTGGGGGCACTAATAAAATAATAAGGGGGGGGACCTACTGTCCTCCCCCCCGGCCCCCACCCCTGCACGGTGGGTGGGGGCCCTAATAAAACAATAAGGGGGGGGGACCTACTGTCCTCCCCCCGGCCCCCACTCCTGCGTGGTGGGTGGGGGCCCTAATAAAATAATAAGGGGGGGGGACCTACTGTCCTCCCCCCCCTGCGCGGTGGGTGGGGGCCCTAATAAAATAATAAGGGGGGGGGGGACCTACTGTCCTCCCCCCTGGCCCCCACCCCTGAGCGCTGGGTGGGGGCCCTAAATAAAGATAGGGGGGGGACCTACTGTCCTCCCCCCTGGCCCCCACCCCTGCGCGGTGGGTGGGGGCCCTAATAAAATAATAAGGGGGGGACCTACTGTCCTCCCCCCTGGCCCCCACCCCTGAGCGGTGGGTGGGGGCCCTAAATAAATATAGGGGGGGGACCTACTGTCCTCCCCCCTGGCCCCCACCCCTGCACGGTGGGTGGGGGCCCTAATAAAACAATAAGGGGGGGGACCTACTGTCCTCCCCCCTGGCCCCCACCCCTGAGCGGTGGGTGGGGGCCCTAAATGAACCCCCCCCCCATCAAGGTGACTAGGGGTCCCAAGCCCCTAGTCACCCCCCCCCCCCCCAAAACATTCTAACCCCTATCTACCCCCCTCACCCTAAAAATAGTGAGGGGGGAATAAAATAACTAACCTGTAAAAAAAATAATGAAACTTACCATTTGACGTCTTCTTTTTTCTAAATTCTTCTTTCTTCAGCCCCCAAAAAGGCCAAATAAAAATCCATCATACCCGTCGCACTTTAAAAAAAAAAAAAAAAAAAAAAACGAGCGCAAAAAAAAAATTAATCCATGTTCACCCATGGAGGGCACGCCGCGTACTGAGCTCCGCAGGGCGGGTCAAGGCTCATATAGCCTTGCCCCGCCCTGCAATTAGGCTTAGAACACACTGATTGGTTGGTTTAAGCCAATCAGAGTGCTCTGTGTCATTTTACAAGCGTGAGAAAATTCCAAAGAACTTTCCCACGCTTGTAAAATGACACAGAGCACTGTGATAGGATGGTTTTCAAGCCATCCAATCACAGTGCTCTGTGTAATTTTACAAGCTTGGGAAAGTTCTTTGGAATTTTCCCACGCTTGTAAAATGACACAGAGCACTGTGATTGGATGGCTTGAAATCCATCCTATCACAGTGCTCTGTGTCATTTTACAAGCGTGGGAAAGTTCTTTGAAATTTTCCCACGCTTGTAAAATGACACAGAGCACTGTGATTGGATGGCTTGAAAACCATCCAATCACAGTGATCTGTCATTTTACACAGCGTGGGAAAGTTCTTTTGAATTTTCCCACGCTGTGTAAAATGACACAGAGCACTATGATTGGCTTAAACCAACCAATCAGTGTGTTCTAAGCCTAATTGCAGGGCGGGGCAAGGCTATATAAGCCTTGACCCGCCCTGCGGAGCTCAGTACGCGGCGTGCCCTCCATGGGTGAACATGGATTAATTTTTTTTTGCGCTCGGTTTTTTTTGTTGTTTTTTTAAAGTGCGACGGGTATGATGGATTTTTATTTGGCTTTTTTGGGGGCTGAAGAAAGAAGAATTTAGAAAAAAGAAGACGTCAAATGGTAAGTTTAATTTTTTTTTTTACAGGTTAGTTATTTTATTCCCCCCTCACTATTTTTAGGGTGAGGGGGGTAGGTAGGGGATAGAATGTTTTGGGTGGGGGGGGGGTGACTAGGGGCTTGGGACCCCTAGTCACCTTCATTTAGGGCTCCCACCCACCGCTCAGGGGTGGGGGCCAGGGGGGGGAGGACAGTAGGTCCCCCCCCTTATTATTTTATTAAGGCCCCCACCCACCGCGCAGGGGTGGGGGCCAGGGGGGGAGGACAGTAGGTCCCCCCCCTTATTATTTTATTAGGGCCCCCACCCACAGCGCAGGGGTGGGGGCCAGGGGGGAAGGACAGTAGGTCCCCCCCCCTTATTATTTTATTAGGGCCCCCACCCACAGCGCAGGGGTGGGGGCCAGGGGGGGAGGACAGTAGGTCCCCCCCTTATTATTTTATTAGGGCCCCCACCCACAGCGCAGGGGTGGGGGCCAGGGGGGGAGGACAGTAGGTCCCCCCCTTATTATTTTATTAGGGCCCCCACCCACCGCGCAGGGGTTGGGGCCAGGGGGGAGGACAGTAGGTCCCCCCCATCTTTAACCCCCGCGCAGGGGGGGGAGGGGTTATTAGGTGTTTTTTTTTTTTTTTTACAGTGAGCAGCCACAGGCTGCTCACTGCTTACTAGACATGCCCCTACTCGCGGTATAGCGAGTAGGGGCATATTATTTACTAATACTAAGTAATCTTTACTTAGTATTAGTACATTTGGCTTCAAGACCAATTCAGGTCTTTCAGCCTTTTAGTAGATAGCTCCCTGATACCGTGGGAATTAGGGAGTTATCTACTAAGCGGCTGCAAGATGCAGCCACAGCAATGAGTAGGATCGGAGTTTCATTCATTAGAATGAAATTCCGATACGAACAAAGTACCGAATTGCATCCTAACACCAATGGAGAAACTCTTCTCATTCTGTTAGGATGCAATTCGGCAGTTTTGCCGGCGTTCTGTCTAAGTGACAGGACTTTCGGCAATACTGACAGGAAGCATTGTGGGAACTGGGAGGAAAGCTAGGGATCATGGGAAAATTGCTCTGACCAGCGGAAATGAAGCACACTTTGCTCCTCCGCTGGTCAGAGCTGGTCAAGCGGAGGAATCCTCCATAAGGCAAAGAGTCCCTACTTTGTCTTATAATTTTAAAGAAAACTAAAGAAGAATGGAAGAAAAGAATAACAGATCCTGAGAGAGGCGGAGAAGAGGAAGAGATTGAGGAAAGGTAAGTTCAGCATGACAGTGCCGCTTTAATATTCTGCAGACCCAGCTCTATATATTGATAGGATTTACTAGAATCGTATATATATATATATATATATATATATATATATATATATATATATATATATATATACACAACTATTAGATTAAATATGATCATGAACACATTTTTGTGGGATACATTTCTAAACATAAAATAGTATTTGGCTATATATTTTCATGTAAGATGAGAATGTTGGTAAGGGAGTTGTAGACTGTGCAATTGTGAAATACATGTATAGGATGACAAACGTGTAAGACAAAATGTCAAATTGATGTGGTCCATTTTTGACCTTGAGGAAGTTGACAATCAGTAAAACACGAGAGGCTTTCTAGAGCTCTGAAGGGGTGAACAGTAAAGGGTCCGAAGCATGTGTGACTGTCACAGCATTTTGATTCACATATTCTGTATTTCTAACCTCAGCCCAAAATCTGAGACCACATAGCATCCCAAAGGTTATAAACACAATAACATGAAATCATATTACCATACAAAAAGGAGCTGTCATCTTTATTTTGATGACATTTATGTTTTAACTCATCCTAGTAAACACTGTTGAACATACACACGTATGTACGAACACGCTTAATTTTTCTTCACTGAAATATGACTGGCATTGCCATCTTCCAGGGAATCATGTACTTTAAAAATTGGCATCAAATGCAAAGACATCATGGTAAAAAAAAATTATCATTATTGGTGGGGCGCTTTCTTCAACTTAGGGACAAATTATTGTTAGTTTCACACCTCATTAGTTGGCTACAGCTCATTGAACTACCTATAGGAATACTTGAAGATAAAGCCCCCAAGTTCCAAGTTCTTATTACTTGTGAATTCAATATATATAAATTAAGTAATCTCTAACTGATAGCCAATACCTGGGACATATTTAATTGATGTCTAAAACACTATTCTTGTCATATTCATGACCTAAATTTTGTGAACAGATCTTTAACTTTGGCTTCATAAGTAATATTTAAAAATTTCATCCTACATGTAATATATGTTTTTTTCTTTTCCAGACGTCTGGCATTAAATTGTCTATTTAGCAGGGTTCATGTAGCTAAGAAAGGTTGAATGTTCTTTAGTGTATATATCACTGACCTGGTGTGATACTGAATGGAGATTTACTTACAAATTTTGTGTTGCTCTTAGTTCTTTGGTCTTACACAGAGGTGACTCTTGTCTTGCCACAGACCCTGTTATTGATAGTTTCCCATGCCATGCTTTACTAAAAACATTCAAGATAGAAATTTACAGCACTAAGTTATATAAACTCTGCCTGAAACAAGCATCTGATTAGAATTGGTCACCTGGTTTTTCCAGACAGATTGACCATCACATGTGCTGTGCAGTGCAGAAATTAAGATTGAATCACGTGAACACACTTATACACACAGACTGGGCATCAGAGTTACTAAAATTAAAATGCTATCACAAAGACCACACTGTGAATAAAGAAAGATCAGTTTTAAATTATGCTGCATAAATAGTGAATATCAAATAAACTATTTCATTGCAGACATAAACACATGACGTGTTCTTTTAAGGATGCTAAGGCAAAAAGGTTGAGTGGCTCATTAGTAATACAAAGACAATCCTAGTTTTGATTGGCTACTTCCACTGAATGCTCTCTGCATTTTTTAAAGTGGCAACTGTATCTTAGGGTTTAAAAAATATGAAGTAATCCCAAAATAGCCACCTCTCGCAAATAAGAACATAACAAATAAAGTGAGTCAACATATAAAGCTGGAGTCCCTCCACACTGGGTGACCAGAAAAGGCTACCAGCACATCCAAGAAACTACATTTCAACCCATCAATTGGTTTTGTAGTGTATCTTGACCCATCTTGCCAATGTTTTCTAACTTGTCAAGCAACACAGCATAGGAAGGGGTGGGCATTGATTTCCTATTTCCAGCTAGACTAGTCCTCCTAGCTGTCATCAAAATATGCATTACCAGATCTTTAGAAAGTCCATATCTAGAAATCACACCTCTGAGGTGAAGGGTAATTTAATTTTAGGTGATTGGATAAATACTTTATTAATGCAGGACCAGAACTCTGTGAGTATTAGATAAGCTTAAAATATGTGAAAATGGGATCCTACTGCATCCGGGCATCTTCAGGAAGCATTAGAGGAATTAGTAAAATTGTGCTAAGCATTGGGGTACTAAGTTACATAGTTACATAGCTGAAAAGAGACTTGCGTCCATCAAGTTTAGCCTTCCTCACATATGTTTTTGCTGTTGATCCAAAAGATCACTTGTGATACCCAATAATTAATGTTCTTTGAAACACCATGCATTCATCTGAGGGCCATAGCCCATTGTTGTGGGATAAACAATGATCCCAATTCTTTCCCCCCCGGCCCTCATTTAAGGATATGGGACCTTAATTTTTATTAAGAGAAAATTGTTGCACATGAATTACCCATATCCAGTTCTGAAATGATGATACACTAAATATAGTGTTATGAACATGCTGATCTGCTGTGTGGTTTGATTGAGGTAGGAGTTAAGACTTGAGATACTTTTTCAATACCAGCTGCATGCCAGGCACTAGTACCCATCAATCTTTTTTTTGTTTGTTTTTAAGGAGCTCAGAATACGTCTTGGTTATGTATGTACTGTCAAGCAACACAACAATAAAACACAATAATGTTTCAATGAATGTCTTTTGAAATGTGTTAAATTAAAGAAAACAACACTAAATGTCTTACTCAATTACATAAATGTCTATTGGTACATAATGAAGTCTTATATGAATTCCCAGAATAGTTTTATTCACAGGACATATCCACAAATATAAGAAGTTCCACTGCCTTAAGGTTTATAAAGATGTCTACAGATTACCTTTGTGGGGACTATTAAACCATGTTTCCAAGAGTTTTGATCTTTTTCATGGATTATTTAAATGTAATTAGTAAAGGTGATACTATTGTACTATGGGTTGCATAATGAAAGATGGCGTAAAACATAAGAAATGCTCATGGAAAGAAATACCGGTAATCAATCAGATAACAGGGGGAAGATTACTATTAGCTGCAATTCAATTAAGTAACTTCACTTATTCAGATTAATTTGTAAACATAAAATAAATCACTTAAACAACATATATACGTGTTGTCACCACTTAATATCTTTTGTCTGTGCAAGTCATTCAATAACAAAAATGAAACTGATAAATAAAGTAAGAAAGAGAAAGATGGAGAAAAGGGGAAGGCCGGGCAAACCTTTGGAAATTAAAAGGGGATTAAAGGGTTACAAATGAAATTTTGGCAGTAATTGTATAAAACATAATGTTTTTTGATTGTTGAAGCTACAAATGTATCTCCCAACAACATTCCTGCAGATATGTTGTCTATCCAGATTCTGGGTTAATAAGGCATCACTCTTCACTAATTTATACATTAGCCTGCGGTCAATACTAATCAATATTACATATGGTTTAGCAGCACATCTGGCTGATGTGACTGCTATTTTATGATTATATAAATCAGACACAGATAATTAGATTGTAAGATCTTTGGTTCTGCATCTGGGTTTAGCAAATTCTCATTGTCCATAGCAGGCTAACAGTATTACGATAACTTCATAGAGTGGTAAATATATGATGGGTTTAATGATCCATTATCAGTCTGATTCTTCTGTGACTGATTCAGTGTGTCCCGAATCCAGGGAATCAACCTGTAGAATGAATTAATGAAGGAGGAAGCTCTAACATACAGTACAGCCTTGAATATTCCATGACTTCATGGACTGTTAAATCTTTATTAGGTTTTCCTAAGGCTGTAATAAAAGGCATTTTATCTTTTTTAAGGTTTGCATTAACATGTCATTGAGATTTATAGAAACATTGATCTTCATTTGGCTAATCTGAATAGAGGAGTAGAAATGTCTGTCCTCACAATGGTACATTCAGCTTTATCACACCTCTTGCTTTAGTTATGTTTCTAATAGGGTGTAAAAAGCAGAGTAATAGGCAAGGGAAGGGCTTCAATAATTCATTTGAGAACAGCAATGTACTTGATCAATATGCATGTATTATACAGAACATTGTGTTAAGCCTCGAATACACCTCAAGTTCATTATTTCTGGCAGGAGATCCAGGTTATGCAAAATTACTATAATTTTGAATTGCATTAATGTTTAGATTGGGGCTGAGTAGCTATTGGGAATAAAATAACCAAACCATTTTGCTGTTTCACATTCTACTCGTCAATTGCAGAATTTGACTTCAATATTTATATTTTTGTTTCTATCCTTTGTTGCTTTTGTGTGTTAACCCTTACTTAGTGTAAGCAATAGTTTGACCACCACTGAGTTGCAGTGCATTCTATGTGCATAACATAACAGTTTATACATTTTATACATATGGTGTCCTTACAATGACTACCCAAGCCAAAGTAAAACCTGTTCATTAGGGATCATGTCCGTAAGAGGCTAAAGCTGCTCAATCATGGATTTATTTTTAGCATGATAAAATGGTTTAAGAAACCACTGGTAAATATTATATTACATGTTTTTTTTTCTCCTTAAATGTTATAACTTTGGAAAAAGCTACTTTACCATATGAACATGTTTTCTAGAGCCCTGTAAAGTCCCTGTCAATATGTTTATTCCCTGTAATTGCTTGGACTATTTTCCCTTTTCTTTTATTTCACTTTCACAATTGGCTGATGTAAGGCTGGCTATAAATCACGTTACCAGGAGACCGTAAATTATATTATTGCAACTCTCAGTCGACTATTGCTTGACTGAGCGGGTTCACAAGATATTGAGCATGCAAGTGGACCCCTTAATCCTTAACCCCATATGTTGTAGTGCCATAACTTTAAACATAAATATTAATATGAGAGATAGTAGAATCCTATGAAACCCCTTATCCTGTGGATGTATCTTTACCCTAACAGCACCACTGAATAATATATGGCGTTGTAATGGCTCTGTGAGCCCATGACAATGCTGAGCCATTATCGCTGTGTCATATTGATGTTCTTGTGTCTACATTAAATTAATGGACTTGGCTATTCACAGAATGTAGGTGATGCATGGTACAGCACAGGATAGACTGCTCAACTCCGTGTTGTAATGATCTTTGCCATTATAAGAGATGTAATAACAACATTACAATAAGTGATGCTTTACAGTTTAAATTCCCTTAAAGTTTAAATTTGAGGTTTTCAATACGTAGTGTAAGTATTATTTATTTACTATATATATATATATATATATATATATATATATATATATATATATATATATATATATATTTATATTATTTATCCTCACACATAACTATTTCAGTTTTAGCAATGGGGATTACCTACAAACCATGGGCATTACTATGGGCACCAAGATGGCACCCCATTATGCTAATCTGTGGCAAATCTTGAACAGAGATTCCTAGAAATACAGCACACCAAACTATACAAACTATATTATCGCTATATCGATGATATCTTCATAATTTGGACAGAAAGCAAAGAAAAACTGATACAGTTCCATGACCCTTTTAACACATTACATCCATCAATCAAACTAAAAATGGAATATTCCACTAGATGTGTGAATTTTCTGGACACCACTGTGACATGTAACAATGGCACAATCTACACCTCAGTTTACAGAAAACCCACAGACAGGTGCAGTTACCTTCACAGCTCCAGCTTCCACCCCTCCAATACTAAATAGGGCATCATCTAGAGCCAAGCCTCTAGGTACCATCACATATGCTCTGATCCTAATGACCGTAATTCCCATCTAAATGTACTCTCCCAATCTGTGAGACAGAAAGGCTACACCTACAACCCAGCTCTTGAGGGAATACGGAAAACCATCAAAGACCTACAACCAATGTTAACAGAAGATGAGACTCTGAAAAACATTTTCTCTGAAACACCCATTTTGGCCTTCAGACAACCACCAAACCTCCAACAAAAAATCATCAACAGGAAGCTGCCCACTGATGGTGAATAAAGAAAACGGGACCAGTCAATGCAAAAAAACCTCACTGCAAACTGTGTCCGCACATATGCACAGACAACACAGCCACACACAACAATAAAACCTACAGCATTAAAGGATCATACTCCTGCACATCCAGCAATGTGGTATACATGATTCAATGCACCAAATGCCACCTAGGATGCTACATTGGGGAAACCACCCAGCAATTAAATGGCAGAATGAATATGGACAGACACTCCATTAAACACCACAAAGAAAGATCATACTGCACTCCTGTGGGACACCACTTTACCCAGCCTGGCTCTCACTGAAGGACCTAAAAATCAAAGTACTGAAATGGGGCTTTAAAAATACCCAAGAAAGAAAAATATTTGAAACCAGAATGATCAAATTGTTTAACAGCAAGAATCGAGGACTAAATATTGATTTGGGTTTCCTGTCCCACTACCAACACTTTACACTCCCCCAGGATTATCTTACTGTTCTGCCATATATACCAACACTTTTAAACGCATTCCAATATGTTTATTCTATCTATATACAAAGTACTGTGTGTAGACCTATGCTTTCCCATACTCTTATGCATGTATGTTTATATATGTAACTGTGCATTTATATTTGTGTATATGAGTTCATGTGCATGTATGTATATTTGTTTATGTGTATGTAAATGTAGAAATAGTACAGCCGCAGTGAGTGCTCAGAACGGTCACTCACCGAGGATGTAGTGGTTGACGGGTATATAGGGCATAACCCTGGGTAATAATAGCAAATAAAGTAGAGACTGGAATGGGTTGACTAAACAGTGTTCCCCTTGACAGTCTCTATACCCTGGATAGTAGTGCTCAGACTTTTACTTAAGTTCTATTTTCACTACCGACCGTAGCTTCTAGACACCCACTGCCTATATACCCTCTTATTAATAGTATCCCTGTAGTATTCATAAATAGATGTTGATCGCTATTTTAACACTCCAACTAAACTTCTAGGCAGCAACTAGATGCATAATCAGCTGATCTACAGCACTAAAAGGTCTATTTGAAGTACATGTTAATAAGTCATTGTTACCTTCTATTCAGCTGATATATTGCTACATGTGACTGTCAGTAAGTGTTACTTAATATCAGATAGCGATCACTATTCACATCAACTCTTGCTTCATACATCTTTATGGTCACTACACCTTACTTAATTGTAATAGATGATCCTATTAATATTTGTATATACATTGAGTTTTTCTCTTTTATTACTCTTCTTTTCATCATTATTTTAAGTTTGGGAGTTTATGTTATACTCTCCCTTCTCCCCTAAGAGGGACCAATAAATGTATTTATTATTTTCAGTTCTCACCACGCTCCAAGACTTGGCTATTTACGGCTTTACACTAAACGGAGCACTACTATCCAGGGTATAGAGACTGTCAAGGGGAACACTGTTTAGTCAACCCATTCCAGTCTCTACTTTATTTGTGTATGTATATGTGTTCATGTGTTTATCCGTTTGCATATGTATGTGTGTATGTATAAAGTGTACCATCCTCTTCACTGTCTGCTTGTTGTTTTTTCTCTCTCCCCCCTCACTCTGCTCTTCAAAAATATATTTATGACCCTCTGCAAAAATGGTGTCTATTTTCTAACAAACCTGTGTCTTACCTGCACTCATGTCGCGTTAACCCCGATATTACATCTCAACTTTGAATTCTATGTGTCATCTTGCTCAGAAATGCTTCAGACTTGAGAAAGAGAGGTTCTCCTGAAAGCTTGCCATCAAACAATTCTGTTAGTCCAATAAAAAAGGTATTACAAGATATGAATTTTATCTGTTTTATATATATATATATATATATATATATATATATATATATATATATATATATATATATATATAGTTTAACAAAGAATCACATTTTTGCCTCATTCCATTTTAAACATGATTAAAAGGAATCCATGTTTAAAATGGAATGAGGCAAAAATGTGATTCTTTGTTAAACTAATTTGCATATGCCCACCCAGAATCCTTTGCGGTTGTAACATCACTGCAGATTTGGGATTTCTGTGGGAAAAGCAAATCTTATGGCTTTACTGGTGTGCAGATTTTTGTTTAACATTGTATTAAGTATCCACAGACTTCTGGTGGAAGGGGTTTTCAATCACAATTTTTCCCCACCATAACCTATTTGGATTTTGATATATATATATAATTTTTTTTTTTGCTTATACTTTCAAAGTACGGTTTTCACTGCTGTATACAAGTTTATTCAGCAGGTGAGAATGTATGCTTCTCGGCAGTTGATCGCTTTCTAAAGTCAGCTTTTGTGCTGTGTTGAACAGGCTTATGAAGCAAATTACCCATTTAGCTCTCACAATAAAAAGGAGTAGATACTCTTCCTGCAGGGTATAACAATGTATAGCTATATATTTTTTTTTCTAACTGAACCAATTGACAAATAAGTTGCTTTTTAGTTTTCAAGTTGTATGTAACACAGTACAGATTCAAGTCACGAGAATTTCATCATTTCAGTGTGTAAAATTCTAAAGATTTAATAAAGACAAGTAATTTTTATAAATGAGGTACCAGATTGCCTTCCCCTTGTTGCCTCATTAGATCCAGCACTCGATGCCTTTGGGAGGATATATCACAGTGGGGAGATTCATATTTTCAACCCCTGATTAAAAGCAACAAGGACTATATTTGCAATACTTAGCGAGCCATGTTTTATATGACAAATACAACGAGAGACTCGTTATATTTTTATTTCTCTAAGTCTGTATAACCTCTTTATTCTTCATTTCCCTAAGACAAGAAAAGTGATGCAATAAAATAATTATATTCTACTTTTTCAGAATAAAAAATACAATTTATCGTTATATTCGTTGCACTGATCCTCTTTTGGTCAACTTATTTGGCAAATTACAGGTATAAATTTTTTCCATATGTGGACATAAGCTCTAACATTATGCTTTCATCAAAATGTTTAAAAATACGATCATATAGTGTAATATAAACTGCAGGCCCAATCAGTGCTCGCCGGTGCAGTTTTGGGTACTACACTCTACTCTTGGAATTTGACTCTGCCCTCTAATGCCTTGTTTCCACTGAGCGGAACGGTTCAGTTCGGTTCGGTATGGTTCGCTATGTTGGGTGTTTCCATTATGAAAGTGGCCCATAAAACCGAACCGTACCGATCCATTCAGGGTCCTGCTTCAGATGTAGGGCCATAGGAAATGGAACGGTTCGGTTAGGGTGGAGCTACTATACAATCCATTGATTGGTGGACAGGAAGAGCATTTTTTCTAAACCTCGCATGGCCCTGAAAGGTCTGACTTGCAGTGGAAACGCTCACCAGAATGGGCTGGTCCATTCTAAACCTTCCAAACTGTACCGACCCGAACCGATCCGCTCACTGGAAACGAGGCATTAGTGTCCAGGAGCTGACACCCATAGCAAATGTCTAACCTCAGAAATGCTTTTAGAACAAACGAATTATGCCTGTGAGGTTTATACCCATAGAATGGGGATTATCTTTGGAAACAAATGAAGGGCGGCAGTGGGTTTCACTGCTGTATGGACCAATATATATATTGTTACAAATGGCTATTTGTAACTGGCCCTTTAAATGAAAAATTGCCCTGCTTCCCTGGATTGTGGAGAAGCCTATTTGCCAGCCTCCTGCCTCATGACTATGGCCCCTGGAAGATTGTGCCCCTGAAAATGTATTAACTTGTATTGGTGTGTATGGCCCTTTAAGAACCGTCTGGGGACATATTGTGACTTTGCTGAACAATGCCCCTTTAAGACTATGTCCCCAGACCTTTAAAATAACTTGTTCCTGGCTTTCCCCCACTTGGTTCAGTAAATAGGGCTTACTGAACCAAGTACCACACAGGCGGACCACCCAGAAGCTAAAGTGTGCAGGCAATTTACCTCCCAGGCTGTGAGGTTACTGCCGGTTAATTGCACGTGGCGGCGGCCATCTTTGTTTCCTCGAATGCGGTCAGCGGTGTATGCTAAAGATTCTGTGGAACTAAAATCGGCTACACATTCTGCCGAACACCGCTGACCCTTACCTTCTCCCATACGGAACTTGCAGCTCCAGAGACTAAGTCCCGTTCGAAATGGGACTTAGTCGTTTTTTCGCATGAAATTGACCGACCGCACAGCCCAAATCTATGGAACTGTTTTGGGCAGGAAATTGTGCTTGCGGTCGGTCATAAAGGACTTCCAGCTAACTTTTGATCCACTGGAGGGATTTGGCTGATTTTTGGAAGTGTTTATGTTTGATGTATGCTGAGTCGGAATATGCAACTTTTATTGAAATTGGATGTATGGTTTTAAAGTTACAGTGTGTGTGTAAAAACTGTATTTTTACTGTATGTAATAATTGGTTTAACTGTTTATCTGAGGGGAGGGAATGTGTGGGCTGCACCAGATGTGTGATTGGTGATTTTATGCCTCCCCCTGGGAGTGTCCTATTTGCATGTAACCTCAATAAAAGCCAGGCTGGGTGTTCCAGCACCTCAGACCTCTTCTGACCCTCTAACTTGCAGCCTCGACTCATGTTTGTAGGGGACAGCTATAATCACTACAGGGATTGCTATGCTCTGCATACTCCCTTAGCTACTGAGCTCTTGTAAGAGCTCTTGTTCCTGATCCTGCTTCGCTCGACAGAAGGAAGAGGTTCGCCTATTGGAACCTGGAGCCTGGTCGTAGGTCCAGGGCGCAGAGCAGACGGCGAGATACCAGCCCAGCAGCGGTGGTTCGTGGAGTCTGAAGTGCTTATGGTGGCTGCGGTGCTGATGGTCCTTTGGTAAGCGCTAGGAGCATCCATTTCTACGGTCCAACTTCCAGCCAGCCTGGAGGCAACCGTAACATTTGGTGGCAGCGGTGGGATGATTCGGGATATCCTAGGAGAGGCACGGAACGGATGGAGAGCACCTACGCAAAATTGAAACGTACAACCCTGAAAGATTTATTGGAAAGCAGAGGAAGGCACGCCAGCAACCGGCCAAAGAGGGAACTGATCGCAGAATTGACAGAACTGGATCAAAGCTCCACCATGGCGGAAACACCAATCACGGATGATGATGCAAAGGCAAGAATTGTTCGGGGGAGGCTTCCCTTATACGGGCCAAACCCATCTATAGAACTGATACAGCAATTGATGGTGGAGGCAGACGCGGATTTACAAAAGACCCGAGCCTACAACATTGAAATGGCCAACGCACAACGCACTGCTGAAGCCCCACAAGTAATCGTTCCTGTTGAAACTGCTGGGAAGCCTAAAATACCCTTTGCGGCATTCCGATCCTTCCTGGAGAGCGAGACAGGAATTGATGAGTACTTGGCAGACTTCGAAAGGCAATGCGCCCTGCACCAGATTCCCACCAGAGAGTGGCCCACGATCTTGTCTGGGAAGCTATCTGGGCGAGCCCTGGAAGCTTTTCGTACTTTGGGTACTGAGGAAGTGACACAGTATGAACGAGTTAAAGAGACTCTGCTAAAAAGATACGCGGTGACTCCAGACACGTATCGCCGGCAGTTTCGGGGCACGAAAAAGAAGCCTAACGATACACATATGGAATGGGCGCACCGAATGCGGAGAGCGGTAAATCACTGGATGAGCGGAAGTAAAGCTGTGACTGGTGAGGAAATTTTACAATTATTCCTCTTAGAACATTTTTACGATGGCATGGAACAAAAAGGGAAGGAGTGGCTGCGAGACAGGCGACCTTCCACTCTAGAAGAAGCGGCCAAATTAGCTGATGAACATTACGATTCACGTCTTCACGAGTCCACAAACTACCGGGCTCCAGCACGGGTTGAGCCCAGAGAGGTTTACCGTGCACCTCCTCGTACGGAGTTCCGGGCCCCAGTACCCGCCGGGCCCCCCAGACACTCAGGGTCATCCAATAACAATTTTGATCGTCCTAGGCCCACTTGCCACCGATGCAAGCAACCAGGACATTTCATGGCCAACTGCCCGCTTGGCACACACCAGACGCCCAGGAATTACAATTACCCCTCTGGGCCCTACCGTCCTGCCCGAGCCCTCTGTGTTAACCAGGAGACCCCTATGGAGGAATATTTGGGGCCGCTTCACGAGGCAGACCCGGTATATGCGGCTTCGGATAACCGACAGCACCATCGGCAGAAGGTATGGCTCGAAGGGCGATCTACCGAGGGGTTGAGAGACACAGGGGCTACCATAACACTGGTACAAAGTCATTTGGTGCCAGAACACAAAAGGTCAGGGCAGACCGTAGCCGTTAGAGTGGCGGGAGGGGATGTGTACAAAGTCCCGACCGCTAAAGTACATCTTGATTGGGGAGCGGGGAAAGGAGCTGTAAACGTGGGTATAATGGACCATTTACCTGCTGAAGTACTACTGGGCAATGATTTGGGCCCCATGACTTCAGCCTATGCACCAGTATATAACAACGAAGCGAACCCAGTGACTACACGGGCACAAGCCCGGACGGACCGAGAACCCTCACCAGTGCGGGAGACCCAGACGCTTCCATGTTCGGGCTGGGAGCCGTCCTTAGCCAAGTAGGTGAAGATGGAGGGGAGCACCCAGTGGCTTACATCAGCCGGAAGCTCCTGCCCCGCGAAGTCAGCTATGCAGCGATTGAAAAGGAGTGTTTGGCCTTGGTATGGGCATTAAAGAAATTGACTCCCTATTTATATGGACAAGAGTTCACTCTGGTCACCGACCATAACCCGTTGGTGTGGCTAAACCGGGTCTCTGGAGATAACGGCAGGTTATTACGTTGGAGCTTATCATTACAACCCTTCAATTTCACCATTTCCTACCGACCTGGGAAACAGAATGGCAATGCGGACGGGTTGTCCAGACAAACGGACCTCAGCCCAGCATAACCAGCGGTCTGGACAGCCTTAGTCTGCCCCGAAAAGGGGGTCAGACGGTGTCTGCCAGAGTGTTCCACAAAAAGGGAGCACTGTTACAAAACTGTTACAAAAACCTTATTGCACTGTGTACTTTTCAATGCTATTTTCGCCTTTCTGTCTTATGTGCAGTCGTTGGTATGGTTCAGCACGAATCCTTTGTGTAAGCGTATAGGTGGCCGCCATTTCGGGACTTTGCACGTGTTCGCGGCCATCTTACGTGCGAACAGCGGTGTTTGCCAGCAATCGTCTGGAACTAAAAACGGAGACGCACCCAGGCGAACACCGCTGAGACCTCCAGGATAGCATAACTTCGTGCTGGACCTACCGAATAGCCCACCGTTCGGTAGGACGATTACTCTCCGCAAGGGGAGTACAGCGACCTCCAGGATAACTATGGATGACCATGGGTTCGTGGAGTTTTCCCGTACGAACGGAGACCGACCGCAAGGCCTAAACGTGTGGAACTATTTTCGGCCAGAAAGTCTGTGCGGTCGGTCAAAACTTTGAAAACCCCTAACTCCGGAACCGTTCATCCGAACAGGTTGGTTTTCGGATATGTTGCTCCCCTGAACAAGACCTGTA
Source organism: Pelobates fuscus (assembly GCF_036172605.1). Lineage (NCBI taxonomy): Eukaryota > Metazoa > Chordata > Amphibia > Anura > Pelobatidae > Pelobates > Pelobates fuscus. Next base: position 133,666,111 of record NC_086321.1, read on the forward strand.
CAGCGGTGTAGGATTTAAAGGGGTACCCCCTGGTTTCGGGGTACATCCAGAACTTGGTTGAAAATATGTACTGTATAATTGGGTTAACTGTTTATCTGAGGGGAGGAGATGTGTGGGAGGTATCCAATATGTGATTGGTGATTTTATGCCTCCCCCTGGGAGTATCCGGTTTACATGTAACCACAATAAAAAGCAGGCTGGTCAGCCCAGTCCTCAGTTCTTACTTGACCCTCAAATCGCTGCTTTGACTCGTTTTGTGGGTAGAAAAGGTATCCTAGCTATGCTATAGCTAGTGGGATGTTTCCACACTTACAGGACTCGCATGGAATACTATGGAACTCGGCTCTCCCCTCTTCAGCAACTAGGAATCCAGACAACTAAACGGTCCAGCTCTCAGCTAGCCTAAGGGTAACCGTAACATTTGGTGGCAGCGGTGGGATGGCGTCCTAGCGCAAGGAGCAGCACCCCAACAGCACTGGTATCGTATGAGAGTTAGTGAGGGCAACGCCAGTACCCGTACAGCGTCCCCACCAGCAGTCATGTTCTATCGATATGAAGGCGTAGATTTTGTTACTGAGGTACTGAGAAGAATAGCCAAATATGGCCCGAATCCCCGGAAGGAGATTGTTGATGCAGCTGTGCAGCAACTGCTTCAAGAGAACCAGAGGTCACATGATCTCGAGCACGATTTCATCCTGTTCATGGTGAGACGTGGTCAAGGAGATGAGGTAGCCGATATCCTCCTCCAACACAAACCAGAGAAACCCAAAGTAGAGGACTGCATGGAGTGGTACTGGAAAGGCCCCCAGCAGGCAGGTGGAGATGGGACCGAGGTCTCTCTACCGGCCCTACAGGGATGCTGGGCAGGCGGCCCAGATCCCCGACCCCAGGGTGAGTTACAGGGAGCGGAGAGCAACGACCTCCCTCCCCAGCGGCAGCCTGAGTTACAGGGAGAGGAGAGCAGCGACCTCCCTCCCCAGCGGCAGTGCACCGTGCAGAGGGAAGAGACAACCGGTCTCCTTCCCCAACCCCAACCAGAGATACCCGAGACAGCAGGCCTCACAGACGGGTCCTGGGAGGACCCCCAGCAGGCAGGTGGAGATGGGACCGCAGTCTCTCTACCGGCCCTACAGGGATGCTGGGCAGGCGGCCCAGATCTCCAACCCCAGGGTGAGTTACAGGGAGCGGAGAGCAACAACCTCCCTCCCCAGCGGCAGCCTGAGTTACAGGGAGAGGAGAGCAACGACCTCCCTCCCCAGCGGCAGTGCACCGTGCAGAGGGAAGAGACAACCGGTCTCCTTCCCCAACCCCAAGCGGAGATACCCGCGGCAGCAGGCCTCACAGACTGGTCCTGGGAGGACCCCCAGCAGGCAGGTAGAGATGGGACCGCAGTCTCTCTACCGGCCCTACAGGGATGCTGGGCAGGCGGCCCAGATCCCCAACGACAGACCCAGCTACAGGGAGGGGAGAGCATCGACCTCCCTCCCCAGCCAGAGTGTGCCTTCCAGGGAGAGGAGACAACCGGTCTCTCTCCCCAGCCGCAGCATGTTCCACAAGAAGCGGAGAGCATCGACCTCCCTTCCCAACGGCCGCAGGAGTATCAGGAGGAGGAGGTAAGCCAATTCCCCCCTCCTCAGCTAACTCCTAACTGGGGCCCAGGGTTAACAGTGGAGATGTTAACCCCCACTGACCCCCACGTTCCCTTTGCCCCCGGGCAGGACGATGCCCTAATTTCCCCAGCAGAAGAGCTGGCAGCGGGGCAGAGTGCAGTTGGCCTCTGCCCTCCCTTTGACCCTTGCACAGAGATTGACATTCTGCCAGCTATCCCAGCGGAAGAGCTGGCATCAGGACAGAGCGCCGCTGGCCTCTGCCCTACAGACCCCCTTGTTACAGGTCTGGCCTGCAAACCCCCCACCCCAGCAGAAGCGCTGGCACCAGGGCAGAGTGCCGCTGGCCCCTGCCCCCCAAGTACCACCAGCTATTTGCCCAGCTGCGCCAGGAAAGCAGCGGGTGCTGCATTGTTACCATACAACCTGGGACCTACAGGCCAGTACTATTTATTGTGGGGGGGCTTCTCTGCCAATGTTTATTTGTGGGTGGGCTGCGAGACTAACTTAGGCACTGACCGACAGAAGGTCAGGTGCCTGGTTAGTCTCCCTCCAAAAGGGGAGATATGTTACAAATGGCTATTTGTAACTGGCCCTTTAAATGAAAAATTGCCCTGCTTCCCTGGATTGTGGAGAAGCCTATTTGCCAGCCTCCTGCCTCATGACTATGGCCCCTGGAAGATTGTGCCCCTGAAAATGTATTAACTTGTATTGGTGTGTATGGCCCTTTAAGAACCGTCTGGGGACATATTGTGACTTTGCTGAACAATGCCCCTTTAAGACTATGTCCCCAGACCTTTAAAATAACTTGTTCCTGGCTTTCCCCCACTTGGTTCAGTAAATAGGGCTTACTGAACCAAGTACCACACAGGCGGACCACCCAGAAGCTAAAGTGTGCAGGCAATTTACCTCCCAGGCTGTGAGGTTACTGCCGGTTAATTGCACGTGGCGGCGGCCATCTTTGTTTCCTCGAATGCGGTCAGCGGTGTATGCTAAAGATTCTGTGGAACTAAAATCGGCTACACATTCTGCCGAACACCGCTGACCCTTACCTTCTCCCATACGGAACTTGCAGCTCCAGAGACTAAGTCCCGTTCGAAATGGGACTTAGTCGTTTTTTCGCATGAAATTGACCGACCGCACAGCCCAAATCTATGGAACTGTTTTGGGCAGGAAATTGTGCTTGCGGTCGGTCATAAAGGACTTCCAGCTAACTTTTGATCCACTGGAGGGATTTGGCTGATTTTTGGAAGTGTTTATGTTTGATGTATGCTGAGTCGGAATATGCAACTTTTATTGAAATTGGATGTATGGTTTTAAAGTTACAGTGTGTGTGTAAAAACTGTATTTTTACTGTATGTAATAATTGGTTTAACTGTTTATCTGAGGGGAGGGAATGTGTGGGCTGCACCAGATGTGTGATTGGTGATTTTATGCCTCCCCCTGGGAGTGTCCTATTTGCATGTAACCTCAATAAAAGCCAGGCTGGGTGTTCCAGCACCTCAGACCTCTTCTGACCCTCTAACTTGCAGCCTCGACTCATGTTTGTAGGGGACAGCTATAATCACTACAGGGATTGCTATGCTCTGCATACTCCCTTAGCTACTGAGCTCTTGTAAGAGCTCTTGTTCCTGATCCTGCTTCGCTCGACAGAAGGAAGAGGTTCGCCTATTGGAACCTGGAGCCTGGTCGTAGGTCCAGGGCGCAGAGCAGACGGCGAGATACCAGCCCAGCAGCGGTGGTTCGTGGAGTCTGAAGTGCTTATGGTGGCTGCGGTGCTGATGGTCCTTTGGTAAGCGCTAGGAGCATCCATTTCTACGGTCCAACTTCCAGCCAGCCTGGAGGCAACCGTAACATATATAAAAAAATATATCACCTACTTTGCTGGCGATGTACATAAGAATAAAATCCTATCAATAAAATGCAGAACATAAAATAGACTGGCATTTGTTCCAGTGAATTCAGTGACTCTTCATTGGGAATAGAAAAAGTAAAAAAAAAAAAGTTTGGACTTCAAACTGGTCTTTTGCACTTGAGTTTTGGGGTCCTTGTTGCAGATCGGTGTTAAGAATCACTAAAGTCACCCAGACCACTTCACTTCAGTAAAGTGATCTGGGTGCAGTGGAACTGTATTTTTAAACCTTTAATGTAAAATATTGCTGTTTTGTAAAAACGTCAGTACTTATATTATGAGGTTAAAAAAGCCTCTAGTGACTATCCTTCTGATACAAAGCTGAGTAAAATTTGGCTGTGAATTGAAATGCTGCTGTCATCACCACAGGCAGAGCTAGAGGCTACAATGCAGGAGTCCTGGTGCACAAGGGGATTATTATTATTTATTAAGATTCATTTTTAGAGGGAAAGAGGGAGGATATTGTGCAAATTGCAAGAAGGGAGCCTATAGTCCTGAATTAACGATTGTTCTTTTCGGGAGATCCTGAACAGCTTTATTTGACTTCTAGCTGGCTCAGAATGGCAACAATGCTCAATAATTAACTGGAGCAAGAAGGATTACTGCAGATAGTACACTGGAGCTAGATGCTATGATGCTTGACTATAGTAGCACAAATCAGAGTAAACCAATGGGATCACTGGATATTCATCAATATACTCCCTTTCATTTTATGGATGTCACGATTAATGCTCTGTTCTGGCACTGTTGTAGTTCTCTTATTGACACCATTGGTCATTCTGGGTTTCTTTTTGAAGTTAATGTTCCCGTGTGACTTGTTATATTAATCCTGACTGACATAATTTTTTAGAGCCACTGGTAGCTGCGTCATTGCAGGGACATAAGTTGCTCAAGTTTTGCTGTCAAAATCAGAGTCATTTTAGGGCTGTTTAAGCTTAACCCACGATTTGGTCTGTCCTGGTCTTAGTTCTCCGAAAGTGCATTACAGTAAATTGTTCTGATTTTCTGGTTTTGACTCGGATTAGTTTTCTCATCTATTCTGGTATATTTGATTCTTGATGTTGGCCTGTGTCTTGTCTCTGTGTTATTCAGTGTCCCTGACCTCAACTTGTTTCTGTTTATGCTTAGTCTGCTTGCACTCTGTATCCAATACTTTCACAGTTTAAATCTGGCCATTCTAAGGACTGGTAATTTATTATATTCATAATGGTTTGGTTTACTCTTGGTTTGGTTTGTGTGTTAGGGGATACTCACTGTGACAATGTAGCTGTAATGACGTGATGAACAATTGTCCCTCAGGAAGTACTGACAGAAACATGACTTGTTTCTCACCCCAATAATGGATATTTCATGAGACCTTATTTTCTCTGGGAGTACATCAATTAACTATTTTTTTCACCTTATTTTGATGTGGCGGTGTCTTTTATTTTAAGGTAACACAAAAAGAGAGGGTTGCACTCAGTCACAAATGTAAACACAGGGTGCCCTGAGCATGGGCTTTCAAATCCCAGACAATCTGTATACATTAAAAAAATCTTAGGCACTCACTGTGATCACTTCCAGGCAGTTTTATTGCAACATTTCGGCTTGTGACCAGGTCTTTATCAAGCTTGATAAAGACCTGGTCACAGGTCGAAACGTTGCAATAAAACTGTCTGGAACTGATCACAGTGAGTGCCTGAGATGTTTTTCTTTTATTTTACGGTGTTTTCTCAAAGGGCAAAACCTACTTTCTACTTTCCCAGTAATTGTGGTATTTGACTTCTGGACAGAAAAGTGACAAAAACAATCAAGTCATGCTGTTTGATGCATATCTAGAACGATCAATCGCCTATCTGTCTATCTATCTATCTGTCTATCTATCTATCTGTCTATCTATCTATCTATCTATCTATCTATCTATCTATCTATCTTTCTATCTATCTCTCTCTATCTATTTGTCTATGTATCTATCTATCTATCTATCTATCTATCTATCTATCTATCTATCTATCTATCCATCCATCTATCTATCTATCTATCTATCTATCTCTATCTGTCTATGTATCTATCTATCTATCTATCTATCTATCTGTCTATCTATCATGGGTTGTTTTGTTTTTGAGTTTTCTAACAAAAACAGTTTCTTTCATTCAAATGCCTTCAGCAAAGTCAAGTAAGTTTAGAGAGATGCTTTGAATGTACCTCTATGAATATTCATATTTCAGATCATGACTGCTGCAGACATTCTGAGCAGTAAAGATAGGTTCTGTTCATATAATGAGTTTTTGTAGCAGGAGAGATAATTGAATGTACTGGATTTCCAGAGGGGTCTTCATTTGATTTCATGCATTCTCTCCTCAGTATCTACCGTAAGCTTAGCAGAATATTGATCATACATGCGTTTTTGGCAGTGTTCCGCAGAAGATTCAGCAAAAGAATAAACGTGAAATGTTGACTTTCTGCCAAAATATTTTGAAGTTAAATGGCATGTGAAAACAAATATAATTTTTTATGATTTCCTGATTACTTTTAATAAATAATTTGAGAAAATAAACTTTTAAATGAGCAAACTAGCTGGCTCAGTTCAACAAATGCAATTTAAATCTATGACAAATTCTTAAAGCTTCACTAAACTTTATAAATTAGTACTTTGTTTATAGATAGTCTGAATAGAGTAGATGCGACATGCGACTTTGCCGATACATTCAGTTGTAGTGTCATTTAGTAGGCAATTCAGTCTGGAGATGTACTGTGATAGAATCTGTGATAGAAGTTCCAGCCAATCCAGAAAGCTAGGCAATGCACATTGGCACAGGAGTTCCAAGGTGTCCAAAAAAACAGTGGCTTCAGTTTGTATGCCCCCTCTCGCATATAATACCTTAATTCCCTCCCTCCTAAAACCAGGCCTATACAAATTCCCAAGTCCCAAAATTTTATAAATCACAATAACCCCAGTGTTACCTATATTTATAAATGACACAGCTCCTGTATTAACCCCAAGCAATGCTGTATAAACCCATCAACTCATTAAAACCCTAATATACGAAACAGTATAGCGCATGAGAAGTGTGGAAACCTGAACTGGTATACCCCCTCCTCCTAAGCTCCTGTCCCTTTTTCCACAGCACTGTCACCTTACTTAGCCCCTGTCCCCCTCCTCAGCCCCTGTCCCCCTCCTCAGCCCCTGTCCCCCTCCTCAGCCCCTGTCCCCCTCCTCAGCCCCTGTCCCCCGCCTCAGCCCCTATCCACCTTACTCAGCCCCTGTCCACCTTACTCAGCCCCTGTCCACCTTACTCAGCCCCGTGCTCTTACTCAGTCCCTGCATACGAGCATCAGCCCCTGCCACCCTCCTCAGTCCCTGTCCCCTTCCTCAGCCCCTGACCCTCTTCCTCAGCCCCTGCCCCTCTTCCTCAGCCCCTGCCCCTCTTCCTCAGCCCCTGCCCCTCTTCCTCAGCCCCTGTCCCTCTTCCTCAGCCCCTGCCCCTCTTCCTCAGCCCCTGCCCCTCTTCCTCAGCCCCTGCCCCTCTTCCTCAGCCCCTGTCCCTCTTCCTCAGCCCCTGTCCCTCTTCCTCAGCCCCTGTCCCTCTTCCTCAGCCCCTGTCCCCCTTCCTCAGCCCCTGTCCCCCTTCCTCAGCCCCTGTCCCCCTTCCTCAGCCCCTGTCCCCCTTCCTCAGCCCATGCCCCCCCTCCCCCCTCCAAGCTCCTGTCCCTCTTCCTCAGCGCCTGTCCCCCTCTTCAGCCCCGTGCCCTTACTCAGCCCCTGCATACAAGCGTATCATTTTTTGGGGGGTGAGGGGGGGGGGCGGGGAGTGGATCTTGGGTGAGTTCCTGCACTTTTTTACCCAGGACTTGACCCCTGAGTGTATACATAGGGTCTCTGTCTTGTTGTAAGGTGAATGACTGGCAGTCCGAGGCTCTGTTTTCTTGCATTCAGCTGTTCCTCAACCCTGACCAGACTCCTAGTCCGTACCGTTTAAGTGTACGTTGATGTGGAAATAAAAAAGTAAACTATTATACCATAAGGCTATAACAAAAAATGTGAAGAGAAAGAAGGGGTCTGAAAGCTTTTTGAGAGTCTGCAATCTGATATAGTGGAATAGCTAAGCATTATTAAACTTGTGTCGAGAGCAAAACAATGATCATAACCAATGCATTAGTCTATAAAGCTGTGTTTTAAAACAGCCTGAGTAAAATGTAATTTAGAACAAGGACAATGCATCATATTTACACAGAGTAATTTCTAATTTCCAAGCACATTTATTGTCACTGCCCCCTGCTCGCAGCTGCACTTAGTCGCACCCGATCGGTGCAACCATGCTGATAGGTTGGAAGACTTACCTGTTCAGCAACAAGCCGGGAGCCGACCCGTGGGGGCATCCATCCCCTCCACGCGCGGGAGCTGAAATTGTGCCGACAATGAGGTTCTTTGCTATTTGTAGCTCCACCTCCAAAGGTCACGTGAACATGCGTGTGACGTCACGACGTCAACGCATATGCACGTTCTAGGGTCAGAGGCCAAGCTCTGACCAATCACAGCCCAAGGAGTGGTATTTATTCCCTGATTTCCCCTAGCTCATTGCTCTGTCATGGTTTCTGTTCCTGGTTCCCGAGAGTGCATTTTCTTGTCCTTGTTATTGATATTCCCGGTATTCTGACTTTGGCTATTCCTGACTATTCTAATCTCTGGTTTCCCTGATTTGGCTTTCTTATCAATCTTGTGTATTTCTGGCTTCCTTGAGCTCGACTTTCCCTTGACCATTCTCTGTCTTTCAACGTATTAATCCAGCCATTCTAAGGACTGGCCATTCTAAGGACAATGTATATGTTACATAGTTTTGCGTGTTGGATCACATTAGTAGTCGTGACATTTATTTCTTGCCGTTTAAAGACACATTATTGTGAATATTGTTGCTGTGGTGCTCTGGAATCAATTCAGACAGACCAAGAATCATGAGCTCATACAAAAGAGGGACATTAGGATAGAAAAGATAGACAGAGGGATTTGTGCACAAAATACGGACTTTCCGTCCTATTTATGGAGACTTGAGAGGTATGGTGCCATGATATATGAAGCTTAACCCCTTAAGGACCAAACTTCTGGAATAAAAGGGAATCATGACATGTCACACATGTCATGTGTCCTTAAGGGGTTAAATCTGAGGCAAATAGTGTTTTCCAGCTTAAAGGAAAACTATAGTCACCTAAATTACTTTCACTAAATAAAGCAGTTTTAGTGTATAGATCATTCCCCTGCAATTTCACTGCTCAATTCACTGTCATTTAGGAGTTAAATCACTTTGTTTCTGTTTATGCAGCCCTAGCCACACCTCCCCTGGCTATGATTGACAGAGCCTGCATGAAAAAAAAACTGGTTTCACTTTCAAACAGATGTAATTTACCTTAAATAATTGTATCTCAATATCTAAATTGAACTTTAATCACATACAGGAGGCTCTTGCAGGGTCTAGCAAGCTATTAACATAGCAGGGGATAAGAAAATCTTAATTAAACAGAACTTGCAATAAATAAAACCTAAATAGGGCTCTCTTTACAGGAAGTGTTTATGGAAGGCTGTGCAAGTCACATGCAGGGAGGTGTGACTAGGGTTCATAAACAAAGGGATTTAAATCCTAAATGGCAGAGGATTGAGCAGTGAGGCTGCAGGGGCATGTTCTATACACCAAAACTGCTTCATTAAGCTAACGTTGTTCAGGTGACTATAGTGTCCTTTTAATTTTAAATATTTGTTTTTATCTGCATGCCCTTAATATGATTTGCATTTGAGAGATACCCCTTACTCAATAGACTAAAAATACTAGTGTATATAAGTTGCTAACAAGCAATATTATGTTATTTTTTAATATTTAAAATGTTTCTCTTAAGTGTATGTTTGAAATAAAACTTGGATGACTATAAATATTATATTCCTTGAAGTCTTATAAACAATAAAAACCATATTTATCTGTTTAAAAACGCTATACACTTGATACTTATATTTTTATGTTTTATAATATGATCTGTCGCATTGGGTGATATAGACAGTAATAAATATATACATTGTGTATAGCAAAAAGATAGTAAATACATTGTAAAACACAGGTTTGCACACACCAAACAAGTCATAAGAATAGCTTTTCCCACACACATCTCACATTTGCAGTGCTGTAACTACTGCAAGGGATTATGGGTGGGCAGTAGTAACAGCACTGCAAATGTGAGATTTCTGTGGGAAAAGCTAGTCTTATGGCTTGTTTGGTGTGTGCAGATCTGTGTATATACACACAACCTATCACATTTGGATATATGTAGTAAATACATTGTTAATATATATATATATCTTGTACCTTTTTGTTATTTTTATTTAAAACTGAAATACAAAAATCTAAATAAAAAAACACACCACCACACAAATATCTCCCTGCATTCATAGAACCTCTTTATACATACTCACGCCACACGCTTGCACCCCTATTTTCTAGACACATACACATAGACACATACATCTATTACACATGGGTACTCTTCAATACATGCCTTCCTTCCCACACACTGACACTCTACATGTTCAGCATTTATATGCATGGATACCACACACAAATATCCCTGCACAGACACCCATGCGGACACCCTGAATTCAAACACACATATGGACACTCCACACAAGTACATACCTACCTTAATTTACACAATAAAACTTATCACACATGGACAGTGTATAGTGCAATAATGCTGTGAAGAAACAAGTAAATGTACACTCACGTTTGAGGTCATGAGTGCATTTATGGCCGAGCTAATACAGCTTAACACATGGAATGTTCAGCATTATATTACAGTGCTGTTGTTTAGAGCTAGTTCCCTGTATTTGTACATAGGAATGAATTAAATATACATTTAACAACATCTCCGTGTTATTTTAATGCAGGATTCTAGGAGGATGATTGCACAGAGACATTATTACCCACGGGATAGTAAATTGCATTGTACAATTATGAGGAATCGTAGCTCACAAGGCCTGACACCTTTGTTCCGTCTGATGGCATAGGTTTGTCATCAAGAGATAATCCTCAGCTTGGTGGATATTAGATTACCTTTATGCATAGCTTGTCAGGTTTGCAAATTAATTACTGTAACAATGACAGGACTTCTACATGATGTTAATCCAGCCATCTCTTGCCATGGAGTCACAGGAAAAGGTATTACTTTACAAATTGCTGCTGAATGTTAAATATAGATTTATTCTGCTAGAGTTAATTATAATCTCTATTTAGACTTTAGCGATACATTCTTGCTATACTTATTCAAGCAGAGGAGATTAATTTTAATTCAACCATAAAGGTGAATGTAATAAACTTGGATTAGACCATGGATTACTGTAATGCGATTTACCACCAAAATTCCAATTTATGGGGATCTTTTACTTTTTTCTAATGGGTTTCCTGCCTTAAATAATATTGCTTTGCTAGTCTTCTAAAACATAGCCATATTGTGCTGCATATTTTAAGACAATATACAGGTTATTCTTGTTTAAGAGAATGTGTCAACACCAAATCTCATTCACAAAACAGTTTGATAATAAGCTTTTAGCAGTATTGACAGGACCAGACAGAGCTTAAAGGAACACTATATGCACCTTAACCACTGCAGCCCACTGTGGTGGTTATGATGCCAGGAATGTCTCCAGAAGGATAATCCAGAAGCATTCTACAGTGAGAAATATTAGTAAAAGTGGAATGTTGCCAATCTTCCCAAGAGTGGACATTCCAGCAAATTCACCCGAAGGTCAAACCGTGCAATACACAAAGACATGACAAAAAACCCAATAGTCACATCTCAGACCCTACAGGCCTCAGGTAGCATGGTAAATGTTGAAGTTCATCACAGTACAATAAGAAAAAAAACTGAGCAAGTATGGTTTGTTTGGAAGGCTTGCCAGGAAAAAGCCTCTTCTCTCTAAAAAGGGCATGGAAGCACGGTGTAGGTTTGCATAGTTGCATCTGAACAAACTGCAAGACTTCTGGAACAATGTTCTTTAGACAGACGAGACAAAAGTGGAGATGTTTGGCCTTCAGCACTAGCAGCTAATTCCAACCGTCAAGCCAGGTGCTGGAGGAGTGATGATATGGGCTTGTTTTGCTTCCACAGGAACTGGGAGCCTTGCAGTTATTGAGTCATGGATCAATGCCCAGCACACCACCAATGAACTCTTCGGGCTAGCCCTAGTTAAGGGGGACTGGAGGACGGTGGAATTATGATGTGTTTTTGGCACATGCAACGTTTACTTTATTGTACCCTGAAGAAGTTCTCTTTTGAGATTGAAACGCGTAGAACCTAATTATAATTTTATTATGGATTTTATATTGGCCAATAAAGCATTTGTATTTTTATTGAATATCTGGATTTTGAAGTTATTGGGAGTCCTGAGTCTGGGTTCCAGAATGTGGAGACAAGCAGGAGAGAGCTGTAACCCCCCATTACCAGCAGAGGAGGCACCCTCAAGGTTATTTTATCACTACAAATGTGTGAGTGTAACGAGTAAGTGTCTTGCTTTCTAATTTCAAAACAATATTGCACTATGTTTTGTTTTATTCATTTATGTTAGATATATCAGCTGGATACCAGAAGTTTATAATGTGTATCGATGTGGTTGATTACAAACTGTGAGGTAACCTTGGAAAAATGTGGATATATATTAGCTAAGTAAATATTATGTGTTTACTTCACCTTGCACTGGTGTACAGGTGGAAGTTTGTGTCCTCTGTATACCAAAATATTCTAGAGTCAGATGTGAGGCCATGTAAATCTTGGCAAAAATAGGGTCATGCTGTCAGGATTACTAATTGATCTAGCACGTAGAATTGTATCACACCTAGTACTAAAAGGTAACGTCTTACCGGGCCTTAGAATGGCCGGACTTAACGTACCATAGAATAGTCAAAATACTTGCCGAGGTCGGGGACACAGAATGGGACACAACGATAAAGGAAAGCCAAAAGTCAGGGAAGTCAAAATGAAGCCAAAGTCAATAACCAGAAATGAACGCTCGGGAACACACTCTCGGGAAACCACTAAGGGAAACCACACAGAGCAATGAGGAGAAGTAAAAATGCGCTTAAATAAGCCCTTTACAAATCTGATTGGCTGAAATCGGCCTTTGACCCCAGAACGTGTGCGCCTCTCCCGCGTGACGTCACACACACGCCGACTTTGTCATCAACGTGGGGCTATAATTTGGCGTGGATCCACAGCGGCCGGCCTCCATCAACATGTTGCAGGAGTCAGATACACCGACGCATGGCCACTGAGCGCAGATATCGCTAGGTGAGGATGACATGTTACACATGCAACAGAACACTGATCCCAAGCACACCAGTAAATCTACAACAGAATGTCTGAAAAAGAAAAGAATCACAGTACACAAGTCTAGTGAATACATATTTATTGGTATTACAAATAATTTGATCAAATATCTTTATTAATATGATTTTGGTCCATTTTTGTATAGATACATAAGTTGCAGTTAAAATTCAAGTCAAATATCCTGAGCATATATTTCTGGATATTTAAGGCTTTGAAATATAGTAACACTAAGAGTAATCTTTACAAGACATGGAGCGTATAGCAGTCATTAACCCCAGCTATATTTTTCTGTTGCCTCTGGTGCTAAAGTTGTACTGTACTCCATAAAAGTGATTTAATCTCATGACTGCTGTAAAATACAATATGCAGTGATATTACATTTATTTATTATGAACATACTAAATTATGTTCAAAGCGTAGAAAACACTCTACAGCTATCCACACACATTCTAAATTTGAGTGATTTTTGTCAATAAACATGTAGAAAATATATAGCGGGTAGTATAATGTAAATATAATTTTGCTTAGATCCATAGACTTTTCAATGTCTTGTGACAGCTCTATTCCCACTGTGGATATAGTCTTTCAGCTGGAGGGAACAGAGAAACCGATAGCTTGACAGTGGATAAGTGGAGCTTTTTAGATCTAGCTTGTTCTTTTTTATTTTGCTCAATGTAAGGCTGCTGATGTCTTTTAATTTTTGTATTTTCTGTACAATTCGATCAGAGAATTTCCCAGCAGGAGCTACACCATAGCATTTAGTAGTGCATGCCATGTACCGGATAAAGGTCGAAATGCCAAACTGCATATGAGAATAAGAACGGTCTAAGAGGGGTAAAGGTTTACCTCCAAGAACTGGGTCGGTAATATTTTTGTGGACACAGTTAAGAACTATAGAACTAAGCTGAAGTTGAAAGGTCAGGGTGAGGAGCAAAATAGGGCAATTTGTAACAATCCTTATGGCAAATCAGAGAGAAGTCAAAGACAGTCAGACAAACTGAAGGTGTGGTAGACCAAAGGAGAGGCAAATGTGTTAAATAGTAAAGGTAGACACAAACTCTGACAAATACCCAACGCAACTTCCACTGAGCAAAGATTGACTCTAAATGGCCTGCCCTATTAGATGCCATGCATAGCTATACAAAATCATGAATTCATGTAGATATCATGCAAGCTTTGATAGAGATCAAAGTAGCACTTCAGTCAACAGTTATTGATATGTGGGTTGTCCTTGTGTGTCTATGATGTCTTAACATGGATGAAATACATGCAATCCCAACTGGAGTCATGCTTAACCAAGAGGCAAAAGATCACAGCTATAAGGATTAGTAATATATTAGCTATACAGTATAATACCTTTTTGTATTAAGTATTTATTTTTTATTCTATAGTCAGTGCATTTTAGACTATTCCTAACTTGTTGAGTTCAGCAGTTAGAGAAGGATCATGAGAATTATTTTGAAGGCAAATGATGATTACAGGAGTTACTTGCAGCTGGACAATCATCATGTAAAATTAACTTTAACAACATCTGAAAATCAAAGTCGTAGCCTAGGAACAATGCAGATAATGATTTTCAAAGTGCCACATGGGAATTCACAGACCCTCAACTCTACTAGTCAGAGTCTGAGTATATTATAATCTAGTAGCCATATTTGTAGAATGTTGATAACAAAATGTATCTGGTGGACTGAAGTAAAAGGAAGGAGAGAGGGAGTATTGAAGAAGTGGGAAGAGGCAATAGATTAGTAGGACAGAGAAGGCGTGTGTTTGGAACTGGCAGGTATTAATAGCAGTTGTTTTTTAGACTATGGGGAGGACACATACGCACAAGTGTTTAACAGAGAGGTAGCAGTTGGAGATTAGATTTTTACATTTACAAGAATGCTATTGACTTCAATTAGAAAGTGAACAATGACGAAGTAAAGATTTATCTTCCATCCCTAGATTTTGGTTAAATTGAGGAATGCTGTGAAGAAATTGGAGACACCAGGATACAGTCAGAGATCTACAATTTCAAGTATTCAAATGTTCTCTTCAGGACTATTGGCAACAGAGTCTAAAGAACAGCATGTGACAGTGTTTTTGGTGCATGTCATTTCCATGTTCCTTGCTTGCTTATTTTAAACCTGAATACATGAATGGTCTTTACATTTAGTTCTTGATAAAATTCACTGAATGACTTCAGAAAATCCACAAAATAATCCCTTCTGTAATAACGAATTATTCTTCATGGCAGAACATCTGAACTATTGAAATGCACTAATGAAAGGGGGATTTTGTGAGATAATTTGCCCCAGTATGAACTGAAGTGACTGAATTTAATGTTCTTCAATCTTTCATTTATGTCAAAACACTTGATGGTATTCCAAAACCTCCACCTTATATTTATTATACTGACAAAAGATTTGCATTGTTTCCTAGTTTTTGTTTTCACTGTGAAGTTGTTTGAACATTTTTATTTTATTTTATTTTTTTACTGCAAATTCAATGTTTTTTTTCTTACTATTTATTTACGGCTAGTTGACTAAACATTCAGTATTCACATTTTCTGCTGTCTGTCTAGGTTGACTTGAATGTAGGCTAGTCTAGAGCTAACTAAACAAACTAATCTCGGCACTACATTTACTTGTTCATTAATTTTCAGATGAAGCTCTGATTTATTTTAATACTGGATGAATATCATGGTAAATTTAGTTTACTAATATATACAGTATCAATTTTGCCATTATGAGTCTAAAACTTAACATGACAAAATGCATCTATGATCACACTAGCTTTTCTTCATCTTCTCACTTTGCCTCAATTTAATTAACGGGTATTGGCAATTAACGGTTTAGTTTGATGAAGTTCTCACCATTAAATGTTTATTAGAAGCCAATAAATATAGCTTCAAATATTAATCCAGCAACTAATAGTTTGCATGCAAAATATTCCCTTTAATTTCAATAGGCGGGGACATATTCCCTGGTAAATTGTCTCTGTAGATTCAACAAATAAAAGTTGTGGATAAATGTTGATATTTTTACTGTTTGCTCGCTGTAAGCACTCCTTGTCTCATAATTACTACAGCGGTCCTATTCTTAAGTATAATGCCATGTTTTGTAGTTATATATTGTAAATGCTCACGGTGCTTCTTCCATTGTAGATGGGGTTAGAAAACTTTAAAGGGATTCTCCAGTGCCAGGAAAACAAACCCATTTTCCTGGCACTGCAGAATCCTGGAGTGACTCCTTCCCACCCCCCATCCGTCATCCCTCGGAGCTAGGTCAGGCTCCGAGACGCGCACATTAGACCTCTCCATAGGAAAGCCTTATTCAATGCTTTCCTATGGGAATTCCGGTGGTGCTGGAGGTCCTCATGCATAGCGTGAGGATGTCCAGCATCGTTTAGATGACCAAAAGTCGTGTAAGAAGCCGGAGGTCCCTCTAGCAGCTGTCTGGTAGACAGCCACTAGAGGAGGACTTAACCCTGCAAGGTAATAACTGCAGTTCTAAAACTGCAATAATTACACTTGCAGGGTTAAGAGTGATGGGAGTTGGCACTCAGACCACTTTAATGGGTTGAAGTGTCTGGGTGCCTACAGTGTCCCTTTAATTCAATATCTGCGAGTCTCGCTGACTGTTATTTTCTACATGCGTATTGAGACTTGGGAATAAATAAAACTTGTTTTATATGTTTGTTCTGATACCTGTGAATCTTACCTTGTATTTTACTCTTACGCCCGATATACTCTCTTTTCAAAAATAAAGATTTACAGGAAGAAACAAACTTTTCTTCAACTTGAGTGGTAGAATATGCTTGCTTGTATGCCACAGTAGTTGTGGAAAACATTATTCTACATTAAAAGCATTGGTTTTCTTGTCTGACACCCAACTATTGGACTGACACCAGGCATTACATTACTGTGTTACCTGTCTAGATACCAAAGGTGCCTGGTATATACTGGTAATGTAAACTTTTAAGAGGGGTAGTAAGTGTCATTTCAGGAGTCACTAAGAGCTGATATGTTAAATAACTCAGGACACTCAGTATATGAAAGACATTAATACAACCAATTGAGAAAACTGGCAACTGGGATGAACTGCTTTTATCATAGCCAAGCACTAGTATGCCGTTAACAGAAAATTGTTTAATCACTTTGTTCATTCATTGCTTCAATTTAATTCCATTCATGACAACTTATTTCAGTGATTTAAATGAATAGCACAGATATATAGATTATTTATTAATTCTAAACATTTGTTTATTTTTGCTTTCAGTGACTGAGAGTCGAGTGACAATGGACAACATGCAGAGGTTTTTATCCCTCCCTGTACATCTACCTGCCAATTATCATGTCTGCAATTCTGATGTCTCCTTCTTTCTTAAAGAGGCCAACCAGGACCTCATGAAGAACTCCAGTATGCAGTCTCGAAATGAACCTCTCTTCATATACAAAGCCAATGTGCCACCGATAATAAATGCCACTTACGGACCTTATTCGGCAGAGCAAACCGTGCCCAGAAATTTGATCATAACCTCAAATACTTTTAGTTCCAGCAACAAGTTCACTTTCAACTGGCAGTTGAAATCACATATTATTGAAAGTTCCATATACTCAAACAACCCCAAAGTTCAGGCGTTGTTTTATATAGCTGGAAAAAGATGGGATGATCATTACTCAACAGAGATTTTACCCTGTGTCAAAATGGTTGCCATTTTAGAAAACAGGGAAATATCATCAAGCTGCAGACTGAAAGGTAATTTAGGATTGTGTGTGGCAGAACTTGAGCTGTCAACCAGCTGGTTAAGTACTTTTCCTCCAGAAGAGGATTCAAAAGATTCCTCTCCACCACAAGGAATCCCAGTGGAACTGCACCATGTCATGTACACCACTGGAGAAGATGAGGAGTGTTCTACAGAGGAAAGTAAATGGACAAATAGGATTAATTCAGACAAAGACACTACACGTACATTCTCATCAACAATGGAAAGGATTGGGAGTGTAATTGTTTACCCCACTCAGGAGACTCTGAGAATGTCTGTGTTAAGGCTCGATGAAAATATTCAGATCCGTTTTCCACCAAGTCCAGTGAAGATTGGGGACACTGTAACATTTTTTGTGTCAATGGCAGGAGGCTCATCTACACATCAGTTTATGTTGAGGTATGTTGACGGTGTTCTGTATTTAAAGCTAATATGTAATTTTCATGTAAGTCGTCGGTTGTTTGTTATTTTGCAAAACTAAAAAGAGGAAACACCATTGAAGGGAACATGTTTTGCTCCAGTTACAGTAGTTAGATACTTTGATAAAACAGAAGTAAGTGTAAAGTTTGGGAAAGTGAGATATTTACAATACATATGGTATTGATATGATTACTATCATCTTTGCAACATTAAAATGCCTTAGCCTCAATTTTGGGATAGAGTTTAAACAACCATGTTGGTTTTTCCTGTTAAAGGATATAAACTAAGGTGTAATAAGGCCATTGTACTATGCAAACAATATTAACATCTAAATTTGTGTAATAAAGGGTATTCATTTAGCCCTACCTTTAATTTCACATTTCAGTTAATTTTAGAGATTTTAGAAAGAGTCTCCATGGCAGAATAATGATAAAGGGAAGGGGTAGAAATCTGAATACATTATGTTCTATGTGGGAATTAGTGTTAAATATCATATTAGACCAATTATAGGTCCTACCTTATTGAATGTGTCAACTCTACAATTGGACAGTGATATCAGCATATTTACATTCTGCTAAATCGCAGACCATATCTGCTGTCTGCACGTGGGTGCGTGTCAAGCTCTGTACAAGACACAGAAAGGTGAGGTGTCTCTTCAAAATAAGGGACGAGGAAAGGGATTCTTGACATTTCTAGTTTAAATGCACAAGATGCCAGAACTGTCAATTCACATTTCATAATTGGGACCACAGTCATTTTCAGCTCCAGGCCAATGAAGCCCCTAATCCAGCTCACTTGTTAGGTGCTTATAGTGACCCTTTAATTTCTCGTAAGATCTTGCTACGTGTTTTTTGTCAGTTTTCATTTTGTCTTCTGTTTATTTTTATGGATCCATGCATCTTGTCCAATTTAGTCCTACAATTTTATTTCTGCGTGTTTCTGTTCTTGGCTTGTCTATTATCTTGCATTGTTTTATGTTTGAAATTTTTTTTATTAACACAGGAAGTGTCAGACTATACAAATGTATCACAAACAGATGTATTTCAAGTGAATCACAGACAATGTGTAGACAGCAACTCAAGAAAGCCAAGGACCGTCCTTATTATAAGGAGACAAATATGTATTCAGAAAGTGTTATATTTGTCATATTGATGAAATGAAGTAAAAAATACTGCACCCTTATATTACTCAGACACTGCGTTACCAAAGATAAGACATATGGATAGTTACTCACACTATAAATATATAAAGAGGTTTTCTTCCCAGGTTATTTTTGATTCTGTCTTTGCAAAAAAAAAAAATGTTTAGATTGTGCATATATACTTCTCAGCAGTGAAATATTAATTTCTTCTTGACTTTCAATCTAGTCTATTTGCAAAATCTAGAATAGCAAGAATTGGGGTCTCTGGATAGAGTCATCCATACATTGAATATTAAAACTTTATGGGCATGAGGAAAGCGTGGTCACATTATTATATGTGTCCATGTGATTCTCTAATGTTTGCATCAATAGTCAATTGTGCAAACAGTAGAGAGTGTCTGCTGGATTAGGTTTTTAGATGTTCTATAAACGGATGTTCCAGTATGAATTTGTTAGCTCTGTGAAATATAACCATAGTGGAGAAAGTACCAGGGTATCTCTCGGGTACATTAGAGATAAGGTGTGTTTCAGCCATTGGAAGATACCAGTGGTATTAGTTTAGAATCTACAATGGGTTGCACATATATAGAAAAATGTACAGGACACCTTACAAAGTACTAGATGGCTGATTTACAAAGTGACTTTCTGAGCTTACAAGCTAACCAGAGCCAATCAGAATGATGTGATGGAGATTTCAAAGCATTGTAAGACCTTTATAATTGCTTTTTCCACCTTCGAAGGTCAGTCTGTGCGGAGCCCTCAGCAGTCCACTGATTTTTGTTGAGTGCAATTTTTTTTTTTTTTTTACTTTTTTTTCCTCAATTCAGATATTTTTTAATTTAATAGTAAGGTTAGGTAATTATCCCATTTTATTCGTCTTTTTTTTTAGTTTGACAAAAGGGTTACTTAAGAAGAAAGAAGACTTGTTAAGGAAAGTATATATTTTTATACAGGTATTAAATGTATTGCTGCCCCCTTACTATTATCTGAGTGATGGTGATAGGTTGTATTTTTGAAGGGGTGGGGGGTTACGTTAGCTAGGGTCCTATAGCCATTGCGAGGTGGGAAAGTGGTGTATTTCTCTAACTTTGGGTAGATGAAAATGGCATGCTCACCCCCCTTATAATATTTAAGACTTTTCAACCTGAAACCCTGAGCAAGAGGATATTAGCATGTCCACCCCACTGAGTATTAAATAGAAACAAAGCAAAACACACATGATTGGGGCTGGGGAAGAGAAGACAGTAGCATGTCCCCTACATTATTTTCTTATTAGCCATGTAGGTGGAGGTGAATACGTTTAGCAAGTCCCTCATGTTTTGTTTTCTTTTTATAGAGTATGGGTGGGGCCAGGGGGTGGTCATTGACATGTCCATCTCCCAATACTGAATTTTAGCAAAGAAAGCTGATACTTTAGAGAGAGTTCAGAGAAGGGCTACTAAACTGGTTCATGGATTGCAGGATAAAACTTACCAGGAAAGGTTAAAGGATCTTAACATGTATAGCTTGGAGGAAAGACGAGACGGGGGGATATGATAGAAACATTTAAATACATAAAGGGAATCAACACAGTAAAGGAGGAGACTATATTTAAAAGAAGAAAAACTACCACAACAAGAGGACATAGTCTTAAATAAGAGGGGCAAAGGTTTAAAAATAATATCCGGAAGTATTACTTTACTGAGAGGGTAGTGGATGCATTAAATAGCCTTCCAGCTGAAGTGGTAGTGGTTAACACAGTGAACGAGTTTAAGCATGCGTGGGATAGGGACTAATGAAAGTATTTAGAAAATTGGGCAGACTAGATGGGCCGAATGGTTCTTATCTGCCATCACATTCTATGTTTCTATGTTTCTAAAGCTATTTTTTCTCACATACCATAGGTGTCACAAAAATAGATAAATAAAAAATGGTTAAATACCTAACATAAAAATTTGTAAAGATTCTGAGGGCACTACTAGCAGTGCCGCTTAATAAAAATGGGAACAGAATGTACAAAAGAATAACTGCATTTGAGCCCAATGCTTACATATAGCAAATTCTGTTAAATCATATATTTCTAAAATAAAGGTATTTACAACTGCTGTAGCAACCTTGATCAATCTCTGAAATGCTAATGTAATGATAACAGTGAAATGCAAGTCCATTTACTCATCCCCCAGGCTGACAGTAGGAATTATATGACCTGAAGCTTCCTGTACTGTTTAAAAGAAGGGGGTGATCAGCCATGTTTAGCACTCTTGCAGGCATTAAATCATTGAACAGAGACCTCCGGCATAGATAATGTGTTATTTTACAGGCTAGTAATTATCTCTAGAGTATAAATGTGGTTGAGTAAGGATTTATGGACTAAATGTAATTCTGCAAAATTATACATTTTATTAAAAAAAAATTATATTACATCCTAGAAGTAAAGTGGGTAAACCATTTTGGTTCACCTGAAACAGTTCTCCTGTAACAATCATATGGACAAAATTAAGATGAAACACCACATGGGGAAAATTTGGTTCTTGTGATTATTACAATGATCTCCTGACCAGATTGTAGAATGTGCTTGGCACAGGGTTCAATGTTGAGCATAGTGGCTATCACACTTAGACTTTTCTGTGGAGGGTTTGCAGAGATTGGAGTCTATTTAAACTCAATTGAAGTAGAATCAATTGGAAAGGTTTGCAACATCTCTGTGTAAGGAATTGCGTGTTCCTTAACTCTACTCCATTGATATGAATGGAAACAAGGAGTGTATATTTTTGTAGTACTTATAGTACTTGTATTTAGTGGAGTGTCACTCTACTAAACCTTTATTATATTATTTAAAATAACCAATATGTATGCTAATTAATAACAAATATCTGTAGATCAATTATAAAACAAAAAAAAAAGTAAAGTAGCACTGCCATATTTTTTTATTCTTACTGTTTTACTTTCCTTATATCCCTTGTATTTTAAGGATTATACCGGTCCTTGTGACATGCTATTCATATTTATTATCTTTTCGTCCTTGTATCTCAATATTGGTTTGATGTATTGTGGGTATATTAGCTCAGCTTCTGAAATGTAAATTTGTGTTAAGTTGGCAAATATATTTTTTTCCCATAAGAAAAAGTAGTACATTTACTTACGTATAAATACAAAACAAAGCTGAAATTAATAAACAAACAAACAAACACGCAAACAAATAAATACATAAAATCTAGAGTGGATAGAGGGCCACAACAAGATAAATTTTAAACAACAAAACTTGCAATAGTGGCACTTTAAATACTTGTCACAAGATTTGAATGTCTATTTCTTCTATATTACACTGTTGTATTATTCTTTTGCTTAATATCTCACTGAGAAATGGTCCACACAGTTGAAATAGTATTTATTTTTCACTTAGATGCCTATACAAACATTCTAATGCCTATAAAACTATTTTACAGGATAAAGAAAAACATAAGTAAAATAAAAGTGTATTTTGGGGGGATATGAATATGTGTAAGGTTGAGATTCTCTTATTCTCGTAAATTCTGTCCCGGTGGTTGCAAACATTTACAGTCTGTCCCTTGTGAAAAGTGATCAAAACAAATAAGGTAATTGTACAATAATTAATGTACAATAATTAAAACAAACTATGCCATAATCTCTAAATAGAGATGTCCCGAACAGTTCGCCAGGAACTGTTCGCCGGCGAACATAGCTTGTTCGGCGTCGCCGCGGCGGGCGAACATATGCGATGTTCGGTCCGCCCCCTATTTGTCATCATTGAGTAAACTTTGACCCTGTACCTCACAGTCAGCAGACACATTCCAGCCAATCAGCAGCAGACCCTCCCTCCCAGACCCTCCCACCTCCATGACGAATAGGGGGCGGACCGAACATCGCATATGTGCGCCCGCTGCGGCGACCGCGAACAAGCTATGTTCGCTGGCGAACAGTTCCCGGCGAACTGTTCGGGACATCTCTATCTCTAAATGGAGAGCTCACCTTCATTTCCTTTTTCACTCTAATTGAAACAGTTGTTCTTAACAGCCAGAGATTTTGGTGACATCTCTTTAAGTTCTTTAACTGCTTCAAAGTCATTTGTAATGTGAGCAAACTGTTAATATGCAGTCCAGTTAAGCTCTGTATCTGCTAGTGTATTATTTCTCTGACTCGGTCACAGAAATGGGATCGGATTAGCCATTTTTTAATTAGTTGCATTTTCAAAAGACTCACTCACTCATATTTTTTTGCCTTAATTTTTTTATTTTTTATTCGAGCCAATTATCATCAAACAAGTTCTCCTTCCATGAATGTGTTCTCCTGCTTTTCTAATGTCACAAGGACAGCAGCAAGGAGAAAATAACTATGGCTTTTTTTTTCTTTTTTTTTTACCGGCTGCATCCTTTTGCCTTCTTTGTGATATTCTGCTCTTTCATAATACAGATATTGATGTTACTGAAAGGTCTGTATTCCCAGTAGAACATGCATTATAATATCAGACCATCCATTATAATATCAGACCATTCACAATAAAAGAGTTCTAAGAGATCTACAAAAAAGCTCATGTTTATCTACATTTATTACATTCTGTTATTGTTGCATTCCATTTCCAGAGGTTTCCAGGGAGAACTTACAAGTCTCTTGATAAATATAATGGATTTATCAAGGTTTTATGTCCGGAAAAATGGTGCAACAGGATGCAAAAGAGGAGGGGTCAACAACGGAACGTGACTGTCAGTTGCACTAGTTTCCATTGTGATTGCCCCACTGTCAGCACTTCTCACTGTTATTCAGCACACAAAACATTGATAAATCTCCGCTATATATAAAGAGCTGGTTCCTATTGTTCCATCTCAGTCAAGGAATTGAGGAATATACCGTGGAGATATTCCTCAAAAAACAAGAGCAGTTTATCACTTAAGTGTTTTTAATACCTTGAATGACTTGCCAGGGTTGGCATTAAAACAATGCAAGATTAATATAATCCATAAAAGGAGCACTCTACTACCCAAATAAAAAAAATACATATTTAAAAAAAATATTTAGTAGATATACCCCAAATTAAAGCATGTATACATTTCTTTCTGCTTTTTTCATCATGGAGGGCATGCATACAAACAGCTGGCAAAAGTTGCAGATCTATTGTCTTGTCTCTTATAGCATTTTTTGCAAGCCCTCTTCTACTTCTCTAGCCCAGATGTTCTGTGGGTCCCAATGCAGCT
The DNA here is from genome assembly GCF_036172605.1 of Pelobates fuscus. Taxonomy (NCBI): domain Eukaryota; kingdom Metazoa; phylum Chordata; class Amphibia; order Anura; family Pelobatidae; genus Pelobates; species Pelobates fuscus. Next base: position 133,690,468 of record NC_086321.1, read on the forward strand.
CAATGAGAAGTAATTGTAAGGCAAGAACTCTGGGCAATTGTTGCCTCTTGAACTTATCTACACTGAGCTAACCAAAACAGGAAGTAACAGGCCAACTGGTTGTCAGAGAGACAGTCAGGGGGAGGGTTTCAAATAATATTCACAACATTAAAAATATTGTTAATACATCCAAATATTGGGCAATTTAGAGGGGTAAAAGATGCAGGGAGTGACAACCAAACGTTTAATGGATCTTGTAGACAATGCAAGAAAATGTATAAAAAAAAACCAAACAAACGGTTAAATTAGTAATATAGAAAAAATGTCCACATTTTCAGCATTTCAACAGGCATATACTGCAGCAGGCTGACCCCTTATTGATTTAATCAACTTATCCTTTGATGTTATTCATCAAGAGGGCAGTATTAGAGCTGCAGCAACATTTGCAAATTGGTGCAGTTAAAAGTCACTCTGGGCAAGGTGACTATGAGCAGGGTACACTCTATATATGAGCAATTAAGCAAAGTTTAGCTAAAAATCTCTCTTAACATTCTCAAAGCTTTTCAATTACGTTGAACGTTCGGATCCCCAGGAGTATATTATAATTTCAAAGTCTCAGTGGTGGTTAGTGAGAAAAATGCTGAAAAAACTTAAAGCGGCTCTGTCACCCCATCCACCAGAAATTTGAGCAAGGGACAACATCAGGTATGTCCGGTATATCAACTCCGCTGCACGCCTGGGCCACCGCACACCAAGGGGTGATGCCACTATTGATGGCCTTTGCAAAATGTGCAAAGACACCAGAAGGTAAAAGAACCACATTAAAATGTCAATTACCAAACAGCCAATCAGACTCTGTAATTGCAAACTTGAGGCCAGAGCAGCTGAACTGAATGCAAATCTGACTTTTCCAGTTAAATATTTTGAACTTAAATTGGAAATTCTCACTGAACTGACTTTGAATTCTTGCTTTAGTGAATAACACTGAAGGTATAGACAATTTTTTATAATGTTACATAGTTGTACACATAAAATATTTGACGACAATGTCTCTTGCTAATATTATGAATAAATGCTGCTTTAATTACTTCCATGAAAAGTCCAGCAACATAAAGCTTTTAGCTTCAGCACCATGGAAAGCAAAATACTCAGAATATCTGTGCTGTGCTAAATGCATTCGCTCTCTGTTCTGACGACTTGTAATAAAAGTTAGAAAGCCTTAAAATACCTAAAATTAGAGAGTAGTTAGGAAGTAGAGGGGAAGTGCAGGCTATTTATCATGATGGAATAGACAAATTGATATGAAGAAAACATGGTGAGCTCAAAGGCTTGTTACTGAAATTTTATTATTAAGAAATCCAAAGGTTGCTTTCTGCCTCTAAACACAACCGAGTTCCCTAGCACATTACCCATTGCCTAATAGAACTGCTGTTTTTGTTGTTTCTCACTAGAAATCTTGAAAACACAGTTAAAGCTAAAAAGATATGCCAACTTCAATGCCCTAGTTTATCACATGAGTACAAGCTGGGATTATGCAACATAAGTCTTTTTTTTGTTTGTTTTTTAAATGAAAAACAAATTCTTGGTGCACTCAAAAGAGTTAAATATGATGTACCAACTTCTACATTTAGTTGCAAATGTGTGTATTGGAGTGTAGATGATAACAACAACCAAAAAAATAATAATAAATAAATATTGCCATCAGTATAGAGACTTATGGCATTCTAATCATTGAAAGGCAATATAAGAAACAATGCATCATAGCATCTGGGGCAAATAACCCATGTCCCTGTATCCCTTCATACACATGTATGCTTCTCTTTGGTTATATATATTGTAGTAGTTCAGTTATTTATGCCATAATAATATCATATATATCAGGACTGTCCAACCTGCGCCCCCCCAGATGTTGCTGAACTACAACTCCCATGATTCCCTGGCTATCTGTTTAATTGAAAGAATCATGGGAGTTGTAGTTTGGCAACATCTGGGGGGCCGCAGGTTGGACAGGCCTGATCTATATAATATATGTATATAAAGTGCTTGTAAACATACAAATATTAACAGGGGTGGATCCAGAACACAATCTCAGGAGGGGCAATATATGCATACACACATATTTATGTGCATATATCTGACACATGCACATATCTGACACATATTTATATATACATCTAAATGTGTTTGTATGTATATATTGCCCCTCCTGATATTGGGTTCTGGATCCACCCCTGTTAATATATATATATATATATATATATATATATTTATATAAAACAAAAATAGTAATGCACTCTACCTTCCTTGATGTACTTGCCCGGTGCTTATCAGCAAACAGATACAGCCAAAAGTACAAGATAGCACTCCAGGGACTTCCAAGTTGAATGAATAAAACTTAGCTTTTATTAGCTCAAAATAAAAATCAACGTTTCAGTCTGTATCACAGACTTTCATCAGGATATATATGTGTGTATATATATATGACTTTCATCATATATACACACACACACACACACACACACATATAATAGGCCACAGTCCTGGAGGAAACACAGAGCATCCACAAGTACATTACAGAGATGGCTCCCAAAGATGAATTGCTAAGGGAATGCCTGAGACTTCAACATATAGTGAATGCAGAAAAATAGGAGGTTCCTTGGCAAGACAAACCTCTCCATGGGGTGTACCACTGGCATATAGTGGATGTGACTCATATGACAAAATCCTACCAGTGGTTGGAAAAGGCAAGACTGAAAGACAGCACTGAGGCACTAATCCTAGCAGCACAGGAACAGGCACTCAGTACCAGATCAATAGAAGCTGGAGTCTACCACACCAAGCAAGACCCAAGGTGCAGGCTGTGCAAAGAGGCCTCTGAGACAGTCCAGCACTTAGTAGCCGAATGCAAGATTTTAGCAGGAACAGCATACACAGTGAGACACAACCAAGTTGCGGGGATTGTGTACTGAAACATCTGCACAGAATATGGATTGGACCTGCCTAAGTCCAGATGGGAGATACCACAAAGGACAGTTGAGAATGACAGGCCTAAGATCCTGTGGGACTTCAAGATCCAGACAGACAAGCAAGTGCTGGCCAACCAACCCAACATCGTGGTGGTAGACAAGGAATGAAAGACTGCAGTCATGGTGGATGTGGCAATACCCAGTGACTATAACATCAGGAAGAAGGTGGAGAAATACCAAGGACTGAAAGAATAACTACAAAGGATGTGGCAAGTGAAGGCAGTAGTAGTCCCAGTTGTGGTAGGAGCACTCGGGGCTGTGACTCGCGAGTTGGGGGAGTTGCTTCAACAGATTCCAGGTGGGACATCTGAGATTGCTGTACAGAAGAGTGCAGTTCTAGGAACAGCTAAAATACTGTGCAGAACCCTTAAACTCCCAGGCCTCTGGTAGAGGACCCGAGAATGAGGAATAAAAATACCACCCAGGAGGGGTGAAAAAAATATATAATAATAATAAAAAATAATATATATTTTTTTGTAATTGTTTTTTTTCCATTCAAAATGTCAATCATTACAAATAAATGCACAATTACGACAAGCTTACTACACAAATCTCACTACAGAACGCTCACTTATACACGACCAGCTTACTATACACAAGTTCACTGATAACACCGCTCACCACAGACAGCTCACTAAGCACAAGCTCACCCACAGACACACAAACTTACTATAGACAAATCACTATGCATAGCTCACAACAGAAAGCTCACTAGAAACACAACAAGCTCTCTACAGAAAGCTCATTGACAGATACAAGCTCACTATAAACAGCTCACTACACACAAGCTTACTGACACACACACACACTAACACACACATAAGCTTACAACACACACGCTCACTGACCACAAGATACCACAGGTCACTACAGACAGTTCACTTATACACACTGAAGCACAATACACACAGCTCACCACACAGAGACAACTCACTAACATACATGCATACGTTCACTACAGAATGCTCACAACAGAAATCTGCTCACTAACACACACAGTCACTACAGAAAACTCACTGATACACACACAAATTCACTACCCACAGCTCACTAAAGGAAGCTCACTAATATACAAAAAAATCACACAGCTCACTACAGACAGCTCACTGATACACAGCTTACTACACACTAGCTCACTGACACACACCCACAAACAAACAAATAAAACACACAGCTCACTACAGAAAGCTCACTTACACACACAGCTCACCAAACGCACCCATAAGCGCCAAACAGCTCACTACACACACAAGCTCACTAACATATACACACAAGATCACACAGCTCACTACATAAGGCTCACTGACACCCACAACCTGTACATAAAGATTGGCTTCTCAAGAGAAGGAGGCACTTGCCCTGATGCCCCCTCTTCTTCTCTGGAACTGCCCCTGCGTATGCAACTGTGCTTCAACATATTTATAATTTATGCAGTACTTGTTTACATTATAGAGTAATAATGGTAATAACATTTGTGTTTTAATGGTCCTATTCCAAATGAAAATAATTCACTGAACTAATGACTGCAGGGCTGCATAGAGTTAAAATGCTAAATAATACACTCTATGTTGGCAGGTTCTTTGAAGGCCAGATTGTGTGTGGTGATGGAAAACTGACATTCAGTCTTTAAGGGGTTAAAGAATATGGCTAATATAAATATTCTAGAGCTATGCGAGTCAGTAAAAGATGTGTGTATACCACAAGACTAGTGTATATGCATGGCATTCTATGACGGAGTGATGAACACTGTGACCTTCAGATACAGTTTATACATTTGCTTGTAGTTTTGCTAGCACAATGTACAGTGTCATCCAAATGCATGAAATTGACACATTCACTACATTTGATCCTTAAGATATTAAGGGCCATATTTATCAAATCAGCATTTGGAGCCATATTGGGGCAAATGGCTTAAAATATGGAACAATCTGTTTACTGTTAGTTGCTATGGTCACTGTTGCTAATGTAGCACTTTGAACACCTAATGGGGATTTTGTTTGTATAAATATATCCCCAAACCTCTGATTTCTTGTGTTTGCTTTTTCTAAAACCCCAAAGTGAATCTAAGTGCATGACTTTAACATATAGATAAAATATATTGTTCTATTATTTGGCTTTGGTTCGCTAGCTTTGATTTGCAGTCAGTGAAAAAAGAGCTCTGTATATTTTTTAAATAAATTTGAAAACTGCCTTTTTTTTTAAACAGGAAATCAGACGGTAAGATAATGAGCAGAAGAAGTACTGTTTTGCAAGACTTTTGTATGTGTGATTTCAGTTCATTCCTGCAGTGATGAATATCAATTGAAGTTTTTCAGAGGCTGCCATTAAGTTCAAAAGGAAAATCACCCCTCAGCCATTTCTTTGAAGACTTTATCCGAAACCCCCTGCATTGTAGAATGGTCACGCAACGCATTTTGTATCTTCATAGCGCCCTTTGTGATTCAGTAGACATTACCATGACAGTATATGATTTTCCCTGTTTTCCATATCCCATTAGATTCATTTATTTCTGTTTCCAGAGTTTCCAGTTCCTTTGTGTCTTATTTTGCCATTGTGTTTCATTATAACCTATAAAAAGAAAATATAATTGTTTAACCGTTGAAATAATAAAGGGCTGTGACCTTACCTCTCTAGCATGCGCAAACAAATAGATAATGACAAATATACTTTTCAAATGTCTGCCTTGTTTTCTAGTTGAATCACTAACACATGCAGAGAAGATCCTGGTCACACATGCAATCCCCTGTTCCTTTTTTTTTGCAAATTAAATCGTGAACACAATGTGTTTCAATACCTTGTTCGTTGGTAGTGTTCCACATTTAGATGACCTCGGATGAGACTTGCTCTGCTTGAGCACAGCCACATTCATTATTGGACAAATCACTAGAAGCCTTATCTTGTAATTTCATGTCATTTACTCCTAACTCTTTGTGAATATCCACCAGCTGTGACTACACACAGCTGTGCAGATATTTCAAGGACTGCATTTGTGAAGAAGGTTACTTTTCTGGATAAAGAAAAGTAGAATTGGACATTCGGGAATGCTGAATTAGAACAAATGCCAGGGAAGTGTGTGCAATTGGCTGGGCATGGGTTAAAGGGCTAATGGTTTTAGCTGCAAATGGTGTGTTAGACCAAGAAGTGACACAAGGTGTAGACTTTTTAAAATATAATATATGGGATCATTGTAATTCTTGTTTTAAAAACGTATGCTTAAACCGAGAGCAGTTTAACATTATCTTTTGATGAGGCTGCATTTTAAGATTTCTCCAGATTGGAAACATTGCTACTCGTACTAAGCTTTTCTCTCTCTCTCTCTCTCTCTCTCTCTCTCTCTCTCTCTCTCTCTCTCTCTCTCTCTCTCTCTCTTCCCCCCTCTCTCTCTCTCTCTCTCTCCCTCTCTCTCTTAGTCTCTCTCTCTTAGTCTCTCTCTCTCTTTCCTGTAAATTAGCAGTATGTTAGGCTACCTCTATTAGTTTAGAGGCTGGGGTAAAAAAACTAATTACAAAATGTAAGTGATTTAGTTTGTAAAGCCCACGTTGGTATATAACGTGGGCTTTAATGCTGTTCGGATGGCTTGGGGTGTCATAACATTGTGGTGTTAGTAGGTTAAATCCCTGCTTACACTAGGGGCTCCCCCCTGTTCGCTGTATGAACTGTAAATGCTCAAAGTTACGATCATAATTGAATGCAAACCTCATGAACATTGGATCCGCCTTTCCTATAGGCCTTTCAATATCATATGAGCATTATTGTATTCATGCAAAGATTCCAGGCTGTTCTAAAGCGAAATAAGAGTCCTAAATGGTTCTAGATGTATTTAATCTTACTCTACTGTATTTAATCTCACTCTTCTAGATAGATGTAGTTAATCTTACTCTCATATATAATTACTTTGCTGGAACATTAATAATGAGTGGATTTTTATTGAGTCAGATGTGGTACACTACAAACAAGGCTGGAATCAATTCTGACATAAACCAGGCTTGGTATATATTTAGAAATGAAACTAAGATCACAGACAAGCTGCATCCACATAATTGAACACAAAATAGAATAAGAAATAATGATCACAACAATTTACCTAATTTTAAACTTTTTTTTGCCTAGAAACTTACATATTCTTAGACAAGCTGAAAAACAGAAAGTTGTTATAAAATTCTTAAAAATTGATACATCAAAAATATCTATTACTAATTACACTGATTGGCCACAACATTAAAACCACTGACAGTTAATGTGAATAACATTGATTATATTGTTACAATGGCATCTAGTTAGGGGTGGGATATATAATGCAGCAAGTGAGCAATCAGTTCTTGAATCTCACATGTTGGAAGTAGGAAAAATAGGCAAGCAAAATGATCTGAGTAACCTTGCGGGACAAATAGTGATGACTTGATGACTGGTTCAGGTCATCTCCAAAACATCAAGTCTGATGGGGGTGTTCCTGGTATGCAGTGATTAGTACCTACCAAAAGTGGTACAAGGAAGGACAACCAGTGAACCAGCATCTGGATCATGAGTGCCCAAGGCTCATTGCTGCATGTGGGGAGCATAGGCTAGCCGTCTGGTCCAATCAGACAAAAGAGCTACTCTAGCTCAAATTGCTGGCCATGATAGAAAGATATCAGAATACACAGTGTCTCACAGTTTGCTACGTATTGGACTGTGTAGACTCAGACCGGTCAGAGTGCGCATGATAACCCCTGTCCACCGTTCAGTGCCTTCAGGACATGAGTGTCAGAATTTGAATATGGAGCAATGGACAAAGTTTGCCTGGTCTGAGGAATCCCGTTTCCTTTTAGATCAGGTGGATAGCCGGGTGCGTGTGCATTGTTTACCCGGGGAAGAGATAGCAGCAGGATGTTCTATGGGAAGGAGGGCGGATGGCAGAGGCAGTGTTATACTCTGGGCAATGTTCTGTTAGGAAAGCTTGGGTCCTGGCATTATGTGGATATTACTTTGACACATACCACCTACCTAGAGATTGTTGCAGACTACGTACACCCCTTCATGGCAATGGTGTTCCCTTATGGCAGCAGCTTTTTTCAGCAGTAAAATGATCACTTCTTCACTACAAAAAATGTTCAGGAATGGTTTCAGGAACATGGCAAAGAGTTTATGATGTTGCCTTAGTCTCCAAATTCCCCAGATATCAATCTGATTTAGCATCTGAGGGCTGTGCTGGAACGACCTTTCCAATCCATGAAAGCCCCACCTCTCAACTTGCAGGACTTAAAGGATCTGCTGCTAATGTCTTGGCAGCATGAGGGGGCCTACATGATATTAGGTGGATGTTTTTAATGTTGTAACTGGTCACTCTGTGTTCAGTGATCAATTAACTAGAGAGGATAGAATGGTTGGAACATCACAAAGTGTTTAGGATGTTTCCTTGGCCTCCAGATTCTCCAGATCTTAATCCGATTGGGGTTTCCAATAGAGGGAAAAAGGAGGAGCAGTAAAAAAATAGATATATTTATATATTAAATGGCTGTCCACTATCCATTAGTCATCTTTTTTTCACATCAATCTTAATTTTGGCATCAATCCACTGGCGCCCATTGGCACATATCTCCCCAGTAAATGCACAATGCTTAAAAAATAAAAAGTACAGCAGTGGACCCAGCACTCTAATGATACTCAGCAAATATGTAACTCATCATATTAAGATTCTGAGGGATGTGCTGGAACAACATATCCAATCCATGAAGGCCCCATCGCAACTTGAAGAACTTATTGGATCTGCTGCTGATGTCTTGTCAGCACGAGGTGGCATACGCTATATTTGCAGGTTTGGTTTTAATGTTGTGATCAGTCTATGTTCAATGATGAATTAGCTAGAGGGGATAGAAGAAAGGTTTTGTTTTGTGAGCTGCCCAAGTTTTAAATACAGATGGATTGATTTAAAACTTTCATAACCATTTAAAATGAAGTGATATATGCATGAAGGCTCAAATGCCTAATAAAATATTTATGGTGATTTTAAGGCTAACCCTGTTCTTGTTCTTGTTTACTCCAGCTCTACTAGTACAGACGTGCTCTTCAATTCATGATTCCGTTTTTGTTTTAGACCAACAAAACTGAAGATTAGTTTCTTGTTGAAATGCAAAGCAGGGATTTATATATAAATGATAGAAGTGAACCAGAGATTGTGTTTAAACTACAGGATAGTGCATGTTTGGATTCCAGTGAATTGTTATTCCTTGCAATATATTATTAGGTTTTTACAGAAATAGGAATTAAATACTGAATATTAGAATTGGAACTTGGAGAGGTATTAGCATTTTTAATTAAAATATTTAGGGGTTTCTGCCATTACATAAGATTAACAATATAATGTTGACATAATGGTACAACCAACATATTACTATAAAATAATCCTTTAATCTCTGAAAAAATCTAAATGAAAGCCATCAAACTCTAACACACTACCTTCTTGATATTTCCCATATCCCTGCATTGTAACTAAAGGCTGCATGGAAACTTAGAGCTAATACATTTGGGATGTAATCATGCGTTATTAACAAACAGTCAGTTCCTGTTATTATACAGCCAATTCGTTTTATTTAAAAGTAGATTCTGTTTTTATATATATGACCAATTTAGCTTTTTCCCCGATTTTGAAAGAAAATTACCAGTCACTAAACCACCTTCTGTTTATTAATCGAAAACCATCAGAAATCAATCTGCTTCTGACTCCTGTTAAAGACCACAATACCAAATGGACTCTGAAGATGAAAAGCAGACTCCCACTGAGAAAACTAGGGATTTAAATATATCTTTAAAAAAAAAAAAATCAGATGTAGTGTATGGAACTTCTTTGTGGAGTTCATGAAATAGAATCAGTTTTGTTTGAAGATATGAAGATGGTGCGACAAGTCATTGTCCTCAAATCTTGCAAATAGATGTTGTGTCATTCCAGGGGGGAAGAGAGTGTTTCTAAGCAGAGGAGTGAGGAATAAAGGGGAATAAACAATGTCGAATTTGTCAAGCATCTTATCCCAAAAATGATTTGCTGTAAGTAATGCCGATGTGGTGGGTGGGATAGAAGGTCTCGCTTGTATATTTACTGTAAATCTTTCCTAAAAAATCTAATTTTGATGCCAATTGAAAGATGTAACTGTTGGACCTGTGCTCTGTGTGATAATAGTGAAGGAGATGTTGTAGCCCTAACCCTTCATTTTTAGTAAGGCTATATAGAGTTGAACGCTTGACTCTGTGCGGTTTCTCCCTATCCAGATCAGTTTATGGCTTTTACTTTTTAAAATCTGACATCTGAAGTGGTATCTGGAATATTTGGAATAAGTATGGAGAGCTGGGCAGTAGGGTAATTTTAATAGATGCTATCCTACTGAGATAGAGTATTTATGACAAGAGGATAGGTTTGGATTAAGTCTGCTGGTAAGTTAATCCGCAAATAGTGAAGATGGGAGTTCTTCACCTGAATTAAGACTTATTTTAGTAAATAAACCTGTTCGTTAATAATTAACGTTGCTTATGATACCATTCAACCTTAGCTTCACGCATTATCACAATACAATCAAGTGTATAGAGACTCTTCTTTACTCATGGATTTCTCCCAATTTGCTTTGAAAGAAGAATTTATATATAGAACACCCTAAAACATAACTATATGATATGCAATGGGTCCCAGTGGATTGATGCCAAAAATGATTCATGGTTAGTGGACAGCCATTTAATACATATATGATATGTAAATATTGATTTTTTTTTTTAATGATCCTCCTTTCCCCCTCTACTGGATATTTCCTCTCACTTGATCTGTGAACCAATTGGTGAGAAAATGGGATTATCACTGCACTCCAAAATGTATAAAGCCAAGCCAAAATAGTTTGTCACATACTAGTCTCGTCATTATAGTATATGCACTAAATGCTAATCTATACTATATAAACTTCATTTATGCCACTTGGAAGGCTTAGATGATTATAAAGGGACACTACACTGCCCATATACAAAATAAATAAAACATCACTGTTTAGCAGATATATCCCAAATGAAAATGTGAATGCATTTTCATTTTCTTTGAGGTAAATCTAAAAACAGCTTGCAAAAGTTGCAGTTCTGCCTATACCAACCCAGACTTAAGTAATCCAGTTAATTTATAAATATTCACTTTTCGTCAAGCTAAAGCACTTTAGGGGTGTGGAGTGCCACTTTAATTGAGGTAAGGATTGTCAGGAATTCAAAGTGAATTTGAAATATAAGGCCAACATACATGAACTGGAAAACTTCTCCAAGTCACGTATGCTTTCAGTTTGACTATTTTGGCCTATTTTAAATAATTTTCTCACCTTTAATCTTTTTTTCCTCAGTCTTTGTCAATATTGTAAACATTCTTTGTGTTTCAATATTTATTTATTTTATCTATAATTTTATTTTACTGTACAGTCATGCTGAAATGTAGGCGTATTATTAAAATGAACACCCTTTGTGTCAAGACATTTCCCCCTACCTACCCCCCTCACCCTAAAAACTAATGAGGGGGGACCTTTAACTAAGTACCTGTAAAAGTACCTGTAAAAAAAAAAAAAACAACTTACCATTCAATGTTTTCTTTCTTCTAAAATCTTATTTTTTCAGCCCCAAAAAAGGACAAATAAAAAACCATAATAACCGACGCAATTATAACATAAAAATAAAAAAACGAGCGCAAAAAATAATAATCCATCTTCACCCATGGAGGGCTCCGCGCAGACTGAGCTCTGCAGGGCGGGGCAAGGCTTATAAAGCCTTGCCCCGCCCTGCAATTAGCCTCAGAGCACTCTGATTGGTGGGTTTAAGTGGATTAAGTAACCAATCAGAGAGTTATGAGTCAAATTACACAGCATGGGAAAAAATGACACAGAGCTGATTGGTTGGTTTGGTGGATTTCAAACCAACCAATCAGAGTGCTGTGACAGGTAAATGTAGAGACTTACCTGTCAGTCTCTTCATTTACCTGTCAGAGCACTCTGATTGGATGGCTTAAACCCACCAATCAGAGTGCTCTGAGCCTAATTGCAGGGCGGGGCAAGGCTTTATAAGCCTTCCCCCACCCTGCAGAGCTCAGTCTGCGCGGAGCCCTCGACGGGTGAAGATGGATTTTTTTTTTTGCGCTGTTTTTTTTTTAGAATTGCGTCGGTTATTATGGTTTTTTATTTGGCCTTTTTTGGCGGCTGAAAACAGAAGATTTTAGAAGAAAGAAAACATTGAATGGTAAGTTTTATTTGTTTTTTTACAGGTACTTAGTTAAAGGTCCCCCCCTCATTAGTTTTTAGGGTGAGGGGGGTAGGTAGGGGGATAAGTTGTATTGGGGGGAGGAGTGGGAGGGGTGACTAGGGGTTTGGGGACCCCTAGTCACCTGGGGGAAACATTTTTTTTAGAGCCCCTACCCGCCGCTCAGGGGTGGGGGCCAGGGGGAGGACCTTAGGTCCCCCCTTTATTAGTATTTAGGGCCCCCACCCGCCACTGAGGGGTGGGGACCAGGGGGAAGGACACTAGGTCCCCCCTTATTCTTGTTTAGGGCCCCACCCACCGCTCAGGGGTGGGGTCCAGGGGGGAGGACAAAAGGTCCCCCCTTATTCTAGTTTAGGGCCCCCACCCATCGCTCAGGGGTGGGGGCCAGGGGGGGACATTAGGTCCCCCCTTATTAGTTTTTAGGGCCCCCACCCGCCGCTCAGGGGTGGGGGCCGGGGGAGGGGCACTATTTTTTTTTTTTTTAAACAGTGAGCAGTCACAGGCTGCTCACTGTTTACTAGACATGCCCCTACTCGCAGTATAGTGAGTAGGGGCAAAATTTACTAATACTAAGTAATTTTTACTCATTATTAGTAAATTTGTCTGAAAGACCAATTTAGGTCTTTCAGCCTTTTGGTAGATAACTCCCTGATACCGTGAGAATTAGGGAGTTATCTACCAAGCGGCTGCAAGAGAAGTCCCGAGGTGCCGAAGTCCCGAAATTCCGAAATGTCAAAGTGTCGAAGTGCTGAAGTGGCCGAAGTGCCGAAGTTCTGAAGTGCCGAAGTTCCGAAGTTGCCGAAGTGTCGAAGTGCCGAAGTTCCGAATTTGCCGAAATTCCGAAGTCTTGAAGTGCCGAATTGCCGAAGTCCCGAATTGCAAAAATCCAAAATTTCGGAATGCCGAACCGAACCAAATTTTTTCCCCATGCACATGCCTAATAGCTCAGTAGCTATTGTACATAGACACATTTATATCACTACTTTGTGTATTATTTAAATCCAAAACCTGAACTAAGTTTCACCTTTGATCTCTAAAAATTCAGCTAGAATTACAATGTATTTTCCAGTATTTCTATTTTTTTTTATCTGCTCTTCTTTCTTAGAACTGAGGTAGAGTACTTTTAACCAAACAGTTCCTTGCTTTATTCACAATTTCAATTTTTCTAATTCTTTGGTATCTCATTTTATCTTTAAAAATGTGTACCGTGTTCCTAAATATTTTATATACATTGTTCAAATGATACTTTGTATTAAACTGCAACTCAAGGTATACACGTAGCTTGCATCGTGTGGTAAGCTCTCTGAGTTTTCACTACTAAAGTATCACATGTATGGAATTGTTTAAGACTTTACTGCTAGTTATTGTCTTGAGCTATTTTTCAGTTGAAAAGAAGATTTTTTTTGTAAAGCTTGCAAGCATTCAAGTTTCATTCCACTGCTAAAGGTGCCTGATGGGTATTTTGCCAATACCGACTACACTAGTGTGTTCCTGCTTACTACTGTGATAGAAGCAAAGTTAAATTACCATAAATATTGATCTTTATAAAAGAGGCATATAAGTATTCTGTACATGGGAGCCTAGGTACAGACAGACACCCCACTTTGGCATTTGTCTTAACACTATTCATCAAAAACATATAACTAGGCTCTTCTGAGAAGATTATCAAGTATGATTTTTGTTGCCTTATGTTGCTCTATTAAGTGTGTTTGTGTGTGTGTGTGTGGGGGGGGGGGGGGGCTACTTGGCAAGACACCCCTACAATTTTCCATTCCAGTGTGGAGGGCTTGTCTTTTAAGTCCCGTCACCCATACAACCACACTTAAAGGGACACTCCAGGCACCCACACCACTTCTGCCCATTGGAGTGGTCTGGGTGCCAACTCCCACTACCCTTAACCCTACAAGTGTAATTATTGCAGTTCTTTTTATAAACTGCAATAATTACCTTGCAGGGTTAACTCCTCCTCTAGTGGCTGTCTACTAGACAGCCACTAGAAGGCACTTCCTGCTCTATAGCACAGAAAACCTGTGCTAGAGCATCGCTGGACGTCCTCACGCTGTGTGAGGACCTCCAGCGTTGCTCAATTCCCCATAGGAAAGCATTGAAAAACATTTTCAATGCTTTCCTATGGGGAGCTCTAATGCTCCTCCCAGTCTTGCCTACCGGCCGACGTAAAGACTGGGAGGCGCGGTGAGAAGAAACCATCGCCGAGGGACATCGTCGGGGTCTCAGGTAAGTGACCTGACAAATGGATTGTTTTCCTGGCACTGGAGTTTCCCTTTAAAATGTCAGATTTTTTTAATTTTTGGTTTGGTTTTTGAAGCCACAGTGCTGCACCAGTGGGCCTAAAAATTAGGCATGTACACATGCCTGAAAAATTTGGTATTGTTGCAGCCGCTGCTGTAGCAGCGGCCAGAAAAATTGATGTTTGTTTCACAGGCAGAAAGTGCCCTAAAACATGGCGGCTTGAACCCTAGTTGGTGGCGGATAAGTCACGCAAGTCAAACGTCATTCAGCGTGTGGACCATTTTTAGCCCAAGGCAGCTCATCTCATCAGGCCTTTTTTAAGCGAATGTATCGCCCAGTGTCAGTCCCTTCGGGATCCATCCCTCATTCATCTTAATAAAGGTGAGGTAATCTAGACTTTTTTGACCTAGGCGACTTCTCTTCTCAGTGACAATACCTCCGGCTGCACTGAAGGTCCTTTCTGACAGGACACTTGAAGCGGGGCAGGCCAGAAGTTCTATCGCAAATTGGGATAGCTCAGGCCACAGGTCAAGCCTGCACACCCAGTAGTCAAGGGGTTCATCGCTCCTCAGAGTGTCGATATCTGCAGTTAAGGCGAGGTAGTCTGCTACCTGTCGGTCGAGTCGCTCTCTGAGGGTGGATCCCGAAGGGCTGTGGCGATGCATAGGACTTAAAAAGGTCCGCATGTCCTCCATCAACAACACGTCTTTAAAGCGTCCTGTCCTTGCCGTCGTGGTCGTGGGAGGAGGAGGATGACTTCCACCTCTCCCCCTGTTAGATTCCCGTTGTGCTGTGACATCACCCTTATACGCTGTGTAAAGCATACTTTTTAATTTATTTTGCAAATTTTGCATCCTTTCCGACTTGTTGTAATTCGGTAACATTTCCGCCACTTTCTGCTTATATCGGGGGTCTAGTAGCGTGGACACCCAGTACAGGTCGTTCTCCTTAAGCCTTTTTATACGAGGGTCCCTCAACAGGCAGGACAGCATGAAAGACCCCATTTGCACAAGGTTGGATGCCGAGCTACTCATTTCCCGTTCCTCCTCCTCACTGATGTCATTGAAGGTATGTTCTTCCCCCCAGCCACGTACAACACCACGGGTACCAGATAGGTGACAACGAGCACCCTGGGATGCCTGTTGTGTTTGGTATTGCTCCTCCTCCTCCTCCTCAAAGCTACAATCCTCCTCTGACTCCTCTTCCTCACAATCCTCTTCCAGCGTTGCCGCAGGTCCAGCAAGCGATGCTGATAAGGCTGTTTCTGGTGGTGATGGTGACCACAACTCTTCCTCTTCCTCTTCACGCTCATCTACAGCCTGATCCAGCACTCTTCGCAGGGCACGCTCCAGGAAGAAAACAAATGGTATGGCTGATGGTGCCTTCGGTGCAACTGACTAGGTTTGTCACCTCCTCAAAAGGACGCATGAGCCTACAGGCATTGCGCATGAGCGTCCAGTAACGTGGCAAAAAAATTCCCAGCTCCCCAGAGGCTGTCCTAGCACCCCGGTCATACAAATATTCATTAACAGCTTTTTCTTGTTGGAGCAGGCGGTCGTACATTAGGAGTGTTGAATTCCAACGTGTAGGGCTGTCGCAAATCAAGCGCCTCACTGGCATGTTGTTTCGCCGCTGGATATCGGCAAAGTGAGCCATGGCCGTGTAGGAACGCCTGAAATGGCCACACACCTTCCTGGCCTGCTTCAGGACGTCCTGTAAGCCTGTGTACTTATGCACAAAGCGTTGTACGATCAGATTACACACATGTGCCATGCACGGCACATGTGTCAACTTGCCCAACTTCAATGCCGCTATCAAATTTTTTCCGTTGTCACACACCACTTTGCCGATATCCAGTTGCTGCGGAGTCAGCCACTTTTCCACCTGTGCGTTCAGGGCGGACAGGAGTGCTTGTCCGGTGTGACTCTCTGCTTTCAAGCAAGTCAAACCCAAGACGGCGTGACACTGCCGTATCCGGGATGTGGAATAGTACCTGGGGAGCTGGGGGGGTGCCGTTGATGTGGAGCAAGAAGCAGCGGCACAAGAGGACTCAGCCGAGGAGGTTATGGAAGAGGATGGAGTAGGAGGAGTAGAGGAGGTGGCAGCAGGACTGCCTGCAATTCGTGGCGGTGTCACCAACTCCTCTGCAATGCCACGCATTCCTTGCTTGTCAGCCGTCAGCAGGTTTACCCAATGCGCAGTGTAGGTGATATACCTGCCCTGACCATGCTTTGCAGACCAGGTATCAGTGGTCAGATGGACCCTTGCCCCAACACTGTGTGCCAGACATGCCATGACTTCCTTTTGCACAATCGAGTACAAGTTGGGGATTGCCTTTTGTGAAAAGAAATTCCGGCCGGGTACCTTCCACTGCGGTGTCCCAATAGCTACAAATTTTTTGAACGCCTCAGACTCAACCAGATTGTATGGTAAAAGCTGGCGGGCTAATAGTTCGGACAAGCCAGCTGTCAGACGCTGGGCAAGGGGGTGACTTGGTGACATTGGCTTCTTACGCTCAAACATGTCCTTGACAGACACATGACTGTGGGCAGATGAGCGGGAACTGCTCAAGGCGGGAGACGGAGTGGCGGATGGTTGAGAGGGGGCAAGAAGGACAGCAGTGGTTGACGTGGCTGAAGATGCTGGACCAGGAGGAGGATGGCGGCTTAGAGTAGGCGTGCTGCTTGTACTCATGTGTTGATCCCATAGGCGTTTGTGATGTGAGATCATGTGCCTACGCAAAGCAGTTGTACCTAGGTGGGTGTTGGACCTCCCACGACTCAGTTTCCTTTGGCACAGGTTGCAAATGGCATCGCTGTTGTCAGAGGCAGACACACAAAAAAATGCCACCTTCTGAGCTCTGCAATGACGGCATTCTGGTGGTGGACACAGCATGCGTTGATTGGCGTGCTGTCGGGCTGACCCCGGGTGCCGATGCATGCTGTCTGACTGTGCCACTAGCTCCTTGCGACGACCCCCCCCTGCTTCCAACTCGTCTCCTCCTCCTCCTCTCTGTCTCCCCATCTGAACTTTTGCCCTGTTCTTCTTCTCTTCTAGTGGGCACCCACGTGACATCCATGGACGCATCGTCTTCATCAACCGCTTCGCTTGTATCTGACAACTCAGAAAAGGAAGCAGCAGCGGGTACAACATCATCATCATCACACCGTACCTCCATGTGTTTAATGCTGCCTGCCTGAGACATATCCCTGTTATCTACATCCTCTAGCAATAATGGTTGCGCATCACTTATTTCTTCAAACGGGTGTGTGAATAACTCCTCTGACATACCAAGTAAAGCGGCTGTGGTGCTAGTTTTGGTGGTGGCGGCAGGCGGGTGAGTGCTATCTTGAGAGGTGCCTGAAGCTAAGCTGGAGGAGGATGGTGCGTCAAGGTTCCGAGCGGAGGCTGTACAAGATTGGGTGTCCTGTGTTAGCCAGTCAACTAAGTCCTCAGAACTTTTCAAGTTCAGGGTACGTGGCTTCTGAAAACTGGGCATTATTCTAGGGCAAAAGGGAATCACAGCACCACGACCACGACGGCCCCTGCGGGGTGGCCTGCCTCTGCCTGTCATTTTTTGGGGGATTAGTGGTACTATGCGTGCAAGCTACTGTGAGACCAGATATGATTGGCAATGTGCACTGGAACAGTTCTGCAGAGCACACACTGTAGGCCTGAGACACCCGCTTGAAGACAAGTAACTGCTATTCAATCTATAACAGTGAAAAACTAATTTTGGTTTTAAAAGCACGCTATAGAGACACCAGATATGATTGGCAATGTGTACTGGAACAGTTCTGCAGAGCACACACTGTAGGCCTGAGACACCCGCTTGAAGACAAGTAACTGCTATTCAATATATAACAGTGAAAAACAAATTTTGGTTTTAAAAGCACGCTATAGAGACACCAAATATGATTGGCAACTGTCAAAGCACGCTGGAACAGGTCTACAGAGCACACGCTGAAGTAGGCCTGACACCCAGACGCTTGCAGACAACTAACTGATCTTCTATTACAGTGAAAAAAAAATATTTATTTTAAATGTAAAGCTTAACCTATTATTCAAACAAATATGAGTGGTGGCACTGGGCAAATAGGCACAGTATCCAATGTGAACCTCACACAGAAGCTGGCAGGCAGGCAACTGCTCTTCTATTACAGTGAAAAAAAATATTTATTTTAAATGTAAAGCTTAACCTATTGTTAAAACAGATATGAGTGGTGGCACTGGGCAAATAGGCACAGTATCCAATGTGAACCTCACACAGAAGCTGGCAGGCAGGCAACTGCTCTTCTATTACAGTGGAAACAAAATTTTGGTTGTAAAAGCACGCTATAGAGACACAAGATATGAGTGGCAACTGTCAAAGCATGCTGGCACAGGTCTGCAGAGCACACGCTGAAGTAGGCCTGAAACACAGACGCTTGCAGACAACTAACTGCTCTTCTATTACAGTGAAAAAAAATATTTATTTTAAATGTAAAGCTTAACCTATTGTTCAAACAGATATGAGTGGTGGCACTGGGCAAATAGACACAGTATCCAATGTGAACCTCACACAGAAGCTGGCAGGCAGGCAACTGCTCTTCTATTACAGTGAAAAAAAAATATTTATTTTAAATGTAAAGCTTAACCTATTGTTAAAACAGATATGAGTGGTGGCACTGGGCAAATAGGCACAGTATCCAATGTGAACCTCACACAGAAGCTGGCAGGCAGGCAACTGCTCTTCTATTACAGTGGAAACAAAATTTTGGTTGTAAAAGCACGCTATAGAGACACAAGATATGAGTGGCAACTGTCAAAGCACGCTGGCACAGGTCTGCAGAGCACACGCTGAAGTAGGCCTGAAACACAGACGCTTGCAGACAACTAACTGCTCTTCTATTACAGTGAAAAAAAAATATTTATTTTAAATGTAAAGCTTAACCTATTGTTCAAACAGATATGAGTGGTGGCACTGGGCAAATAGGCACAGTATCCAATGTGAACCTCACACAGAAGCTGGCAGGCAGGCAACTGCTCTTCTATTACAGTGAAAGAAATTTTTTTATTTTAAATGTAAAGCTTAACCTATTGTTAAAACAGATATGAGTGGTGGCACTGGGCAAATAGGCACAGTATCCAATGTGAACCTCACACAGAAGCTGGCAGGCAGGCAACTGCTCTTCTATTACAGTGAAAAAAAAATATTTATTTTAAATGTAAAGCTTAACCTATTGTTAAAACAGATATGAGTGGTGGCACTGGGCAAATAGGCACAGTATCCAATGTGAACCTCACACAGAAGCTGGCAGGCAGGCAACTGCTCTTCTATTACAGTGAAAAAAATATTTATTTTAAATGTAAAGCTTAACCTATTGTTAAAACAGATATGAGTGGTGGCACTGGGCAAATAGGCACAGTATCCAATGTGAACCTCACACAGAAGCTGGCAGGCAGGCAACTGCTCTTCTATTACAGTGAAAAAAAAATATTTATTTTAAATGTAAAGCTTAACCTATTGTTAAAACAGATATGAGTGGTGGCACTGGGCAAATAGGCACAGTATCCAATGTGAACCTCACACAGAAGCTGGCAGGCAGGCAACTGCACTTCTATTACAGTGAAAAAAAAATATTTATTTTAAATGTAACGCTTAACCTATTGTTAAAACAGATATGAGTGGTGGCACTGGGCAAATAGGCACAGTATCCAATGTGAACCTCACACAGAAGCTGGCAGGCAGGCACCTGCAATTACATTACACAGGAAAAAAAAAAAGCAGCCTGATGTTATAGCCCTAAAAAGGGCTTTTTGGGGTGCTGTCCTTACAGCAGAGATCAGATGAGTCCTTCAGGATTGTAGTGGACACTGAATACCCTAGCCTAGCTATCAATTTCCCTATCTAATCAGCAGCAGCTAAACTTTCCCTCCTCTCACTAAGCATGCATCTTCCGAATGAATCGAAAATGGATGCTGGGAGGGAGGTTGGAGGGTGTGGAAGGGAGGGAGTGCTGCTGATTGGCTGGAATGTGTCTGCTGACCGAGAGGCACAGGGTCAAAGTTTGCCCAATGATGACGAATAGGGGGCGGATCGAACTGCGCATGTGTCCGCCCGCCGCGGCGAATGCGAACACGCTAATTTCGCCGGGAACTGTTCGCCGGCGGACAGTTCGGTACATCACTATTCTTCAGTTTTGGGATGGGAGAGGAAAACAGATTATAATCTCAAACCTATAGTTTTCTATGACCATGATTTGAATTCCAGTTTTCAGATTGGCTGAAAATACCAGAATGGTATGTAGACTTTGTGTGTTATGGTTCTATCTTTTCTCCCTCCCTACTTTATATAAAATTCAAGGTTCCTGCAGCAACCAAACGTATACTAGGCAAGGCCAGTCTTTAACATTTAGATACATTAGAATTTATCTATTGAAACTAGTAATAATGTGATCAGTTTGATTTTGATTTATCAGTTGTGTGGTGCCTCTGTTTATTGAAAGTTAAGCTTTTTTACACTTCATTTTGAGTGACAACAGCAGCGTATTCCAAATGCAAATTAAACACACTTGGTGAAGAACTAGATGATTACCAATCCTAAACCAGAGACACTTTAATTAATCAGTTGTGTGTCTGTGTATGTAAATAAAATCATATCTGATGGTCAGTACATCATCCTTTTATTCTTTGCTTCAATGTAATCGCCATAGCATAACTCCCAACCATCCCAATTTTGGCCTGGTGTTGCGGTTGCCGGCTCGCCGCGTGGCAAAGTTGTGCCCGACCGGCACAGTCTAGCCGACGGCACGAGCTTACCTGCTCACCGGCGAGCCGACAGCCGCTTCTCCGCATCCTCCGACCGTCGCGCCCGGATCCAAAATGGTGCTGACCGTGTGGTCGCGCCTAAACTTAGCTCCGCCACCGGAGTTTATACTGACGTGCGTGTGACGTCACGACGTCAACGCGCACGCACGTTTTGGGGTCAGAGATCGCCCTCTGACCAATCAGATCTTTGAGAGGGATATTTAAATCCCTAGCTCACTCCAGTACCTTGCCCTGTCGTGGTTTCCTGTTCCTGGTTTCCTGAGAGTGCTTTATATTTGTGAATCTGATTTCCTGGTATCCTGATCTTGGCTTTTCCCTGGTTATTCTGAATTCTGGTTTCCCTGACTTGGCTTGTGTAAACGGTATTGTGTATTTTCTGGCTTCCTTGACCTCGGCTTTCCCTTTGACCATTCTCTGTCTCTAGCGTATTAGTCCGGCCATTCTAAGGTCCGGTTTACGCTCTGTCCTTTTATCTTCCTTTTCTTGTCTATGTATATGTTTATATAGTTTCTGCGTGCTGGACCACACTAGTAGTCGTGACACCTGGATAGTACCAATTTTCAGGTCCCATCCTGCCACCTGACTATACCCACTTTTAGAGACACCAGGGAACTGTCACCCAAAAATTTAGCACATGTGCATAATTAGGCAAGATCACTCTACACTCAGGGCACCCTGTAGAGAGCACGAAAGCAGTGCTCTCTGCATGTCCTGCCCTCAATGAACTGGCAAGCTTGGTTAAATGAACAATAAATAATTTAATTACACAAACAGTTCTTTCAAACTCTTGTAAAGTGTATTGCTCACACTGTAGTTAATGACTCAATATTTCTCATATTCTCTGGTTGGAGAATATAGGGAATGATATAGTAACCAGCGACACTTGAAAAAAAAAATCACAATACTTAACTGTGTGTCTGAGTATCTTTAGTAGCGTGTGGACTGTCAAAAAACAATAATATAATTGCACTACTGTGATAAATAATTTATAAAAATGTGCACTATAAATATCACTTAAAATTTAAATTAAAAGGACATATGGCTGGGTATTTTTAGTGTGAGGTCAGCCAAACCAAATTGTTTCAATTTGCTCATATATTTCACAAATTAGAAAAGTCACCACTAAACAAAAAGTAGTAGTTGTTAATATCTTTTTTTTTTTTTTGCACTTTTTTAGTATGTCTTTTTGGTCTGTGTTTATGGTTCACCTTAGATATGTTGTTTGGGGAGTCACTCTTAGTGGTGGAGCAATGAGTCATACAGGCCATTGAAAATGATTTCAGGCGCAATTAATTCCCAATAAGCTTTTTCAATTTCAAAGTAAGACAGATTCTTATGTTGACACTGGGGTTTCTTCCTGAACCTTTGGACACATTTCTGCCATTCTTGATCTTTGAGGCTGTAGGTGTTCTAAGAGGGACGAGGCCTCCCAAACCTTACATTCATCTTTTTAATTGACATTAGAGCTAAGATAGATAGAGACTGACAATTTAAACATGAGTGTGGCTATTGCTAAGAATCCTTAAAGGGTTACTCCAGCCTTCATGACCACTTCTGCTTTTAGAATTCATGGTGGTAGGAATCTGTATGTGCAGCATTACTGCTTGAAATGTCACACATTGGAAAGTCTATGATTGGACAGTCATAGAAAGGCAGAGTTACAAGGGGAGGGTGTGCAAAGACAGCAATCAAAAGAACTGCAGTTTTTGCAAGCTGTTTTTTTTATATAACTCCAATGAAAATATGCAGAACTAAATGCCTGCAAGTTTTCATTTGGGGTATATCTACTAAACAGTGATATTTATCTTTTTAAATCTTCTCTCTCTCCTTTCTTGGTGATCTCCAAAAACCCTCCCTCCCCATCCTGACTTTGAACATGCTCATGCGCTTTGACCCTGTAAAATCTCTCACAGAGAGGGAAGGAATGATGAGGCATGACATCAGACTGGGTGTGGAAGAACATCACCAAAACTGGATTCCAAGTAACTTTTATCTTCGTTTACAGAGGTTTTTAAAAAAAAAAAAAAAAATTTTTAAAGGGCAGGGGGTGGGTCAAACTACAAGTGCCCAATAGAGCATTTTAAAATAAAATAAAGTTGTCATAAACATCAGGTGAAGTAACCCTTTAACAGTAATTTCATGAGATAGTCAAAGGTGTCGGAGGTATTGAGGTATTCAAGGTAGTTTAAGTCCCGGTTTTTAGCTTTTAAAATCAAGCACTGATTGGAAAACACAATTTTCATAAAATATTTAGAAAAATTCATCAAACAAACCAAAAGAGTGCTGAAATAATAATATTATATTATGCTTATATTTTGCATTACGCTTGCACATTTTCCTGCCTTTTAAATTCACAGATCACGTGAGAAGAGGTAACCAATAGAGGGGAAAAAGGGAGGAGCAGTAAATTAACTCTTTAATTTTGCATTATATATTTAATATACCGTATATAATATGTAATTGTAGAGTTTATTTACAGTTACTCCTTTTTTCCCTCTCTTTATCAGTTCTCAATTAATCGAAATTCGTCTGACTGTTCGATAAAATATGAAGTTAGCAGCCAATCAAATTTTCTGATTTTCTAAGTAGCCCCAGCTTGCCACTGTGGGGGAAATAGACATGCTTCCATCAATGTTATTCACTGAAGTTTGAATTGCTAGAGATTTAAAGTAAATGGAGAGTAGAATATATAGGTATAATCTTGGAAGTTTGCAAGGTTCTGCAAAATTAAACGATTTGAAGGTGTGCACAAGTTTGCTTTTTGGAAGTACGTTTGCTAATATGGAATGGGGAGAGCTATTGTAACATTTTGCTTGTATAATATTTAGATAGAAAGAACATACCTCATTCTGTAAGTGATGTGTGTCAGTGCAATAGTTGATAAATTCTGCCTCCTCAATTTATTTATTCTTGTTTGACTTGTGCAGAGTAGGGTAACAAGCTAGTAGGATAAGGGTCTACAGACTTGAGTGAAACTGACAGGTCAACAGGAACTGACAGGTTCCTCTGAAGTCATGTTTGCAATGCCTGCAAATTCAATTTTAATGAATTATTTTATCCCAAATTCCGCTTATCAAACCCGCTACTCCAGCACAAGTCTTAACCTTGCAAAAAAAACCAAAAACAATGAATTTAATAATAATAAAGTACATAATATAACAAGGACACAAGCCAGGACTATTCTGCTTTTTTTCAGATGGGTATCCCTCCAACGCTTCTTTGGAAATGGCAATTCTTCATTCTCTCACCCCTGTAAACACTAGTTCAGCATTTATTGGGGTAAAAAAAAGCAAGTTACACTTTCTGCTCTGGTTGACTATGTCATCTCTGTTGCCTCTGGCGCACAAGCACAGAGAAATGGTGTTTACATACATTTTTGAATGCCAGCCAACAAATGAAGGTGATGCATTTAATAGGTTTAGGTTACAATAATGTATATAGATCTTTGTTTTAGACAAGGTATTTTTATCCTGCTCTATGTGATGGTCTACCATAGATGTCTGTGCATCCATAAAAGCTAAGCTATGTATATTAATCCAGTTCTGCACTATTGCTGTGTTGCTATCTTCATGTTCCCATAACAGGTGAGATATTATTGTACCCTATTGTAACAATGCAATGTTTTGTGGACCCAGGACATACTTGAAAACGAGAGAAATTTCAATGTATCTTTCCTGGTACCTCGGGATCCTCCACAGACATAACCAATTCTCTGCAGCCATCACTGGTGATTGACACTTTGACTCTACCCTGAGTCTAAGAAAGTCAGGCATAGGAGAAATACAGAAGAGAGTAGTCCATACTGTGTCTCTGATTATCTCTTAACTGGGTTGGAATTTCAGTGAAATTCCAACCAAATCATAAAGAGTATTTCATAAAGATACTATCTTTATGAAATACTCACTTTCCAAGGGGGATGGCAGGGCCACTTTAAAAGTGAATTATGGTCATGTTAAGCTCATGGTACTTGAAGAAAGAATGATGAGCACTCATTTAGATCAATAGCAGACACCCAAATTTATTTTCAGGATTTCCTACCTGGCTGTCAAGTCCCGAAAAGCATGCATCTTAAGGCTGATCTGTATGGTCTAAGATGACATATTAGTTTGGAAAGCTGAAGGATTACTGCGTCTTAAAGCAAATCAGGCCTTTGTTCATGTCTAGCAAGATTAACATCAACAATCAATCGTAATTTAGATTACACTGTAAATCTCTACTAGTGATTCAGCTTTTATGATTCATTATTAATTTATTTATGGACTTAATTTTGCTGAGCTATTTTAGTTGTCCGTGTGCGGTTCTATTTTAAAATGTTCCGTCTTCAAGTAATAATGACAGTAGCAATTTGTATTTTCTTAGTTGTGTTCATTGGACATGTGCATGCACACTCACCTTGTTTGTGCATGGGCTGTATAATATCCATCAGGAATCAAGTGCACAAGTACGAATTGCAATTTTAAGCCAGAATAACGGATCTAAAAAAATATATGGGATGGAAATATTTTCCAGTTTCCTGTTTTTGTGTAAAATGTGCAATTTCTTTGGCGTAATCCACGATTCTAGGTTGGCTCCCATAGCTTTCAATGTATCTTAGAAAGTGAATCACATAAATAAAAATATGATTTAATGATCTTTAGTATAAATCTGGGCTAGCTTTGTTTAGGTATACAAGATGGATATCTCCTGCTGGCTGCTATACCAAATTAATATTTGTAATTGGCTTCTAACTATGTGTAATCTTGTCAAATGATTTGCCATATTAGTTTGAAGTATCTGGTGAGTACATTATCAACACTAGATTATAATGAGTGTTTGCAACTGTCTGTGAGAGAAATGGTATAATTGATTTCAGACTTCGTCTCCTGAGATTCACAGCACTCCTCTATATGATGAAGTACAGAGTTTAATTGTTAGGAAATGGTTTGAAGTGGGATTTGTGGTGTCACGAGAGAAATAAACATAGCTTATGTTTAAAAATAACACATCCTTGTGGGCTGTCTGTGGATTGTCAGCCAAATGGACTCTTAGGCATTACACTGAATTAAAAAAGCATTTGAAAGACAGCAATAGCCAGAGGCAGGTGCCGTGTGAGCCCAGGTGGGAGCTACGGCCTGGTAAATAAATAGCGCGCTTATACAGCTGTGCAAGACAGCAAACTACACACGGCAGGGGATTAAAAAGGACTCTTAACTGTAAGCCACTCCGAAGTTCCCCCCCTCAGCAATTATGTGAAGTATGGGAATTGGATTTTTTTTTTATGGATTGTGCAATGTAAGCTATTAAATGAGCTAAAGCAAAATGTAGTTATGAATATAATGTTCATTATTTAATGTCCAGGCACCTAGGATTAGGAGAGACTTCTAATACATACATCAGTCCATGTGTAAGAAACATGTTAATAAACTACAATTTCCATGATGCTTTGTGAAGAAACTTAAAGTTATACACCTATATAACTGTGTTGTTGTATTTTAGGGAACGTTGTACATGGATAGTAATAACATGATGAGCTGTACAAGAATGTGCCTGAACTGGAGTTATTAGGCACACCAGCTAGGTCTTTACCTTAACAGCCACTTATATCTGCAGGTTGAGCCCTTGAACATTGTGTGTGATCTTTGGTTGTAGGACACAATGAAGATCAAACTATGAAAGTGGGATGCAATGAAAAGGAATATGCAGTGGGAAAAAGACTTAAAGGGTTTAAAGAGAGTAACATTCTAACTATACTTTGTACTGGCATATTTTTTGGGAGAAAACCCTACTGTTTTCAAAAATAGGTTACTTCTCTTACCTTTTCAGTCAATTTGTCAGCATAGACTCTTTGCTAAAAAAAAATTGACTGACAATTATTCAATGGTAACACATAATTGATAATCATACCACACCAGTTAATATTTAAAGGATCACTATAGGGTCAGGAACACAAACATGTATTGCTGACCCTATAGGGTTAAAACCACCATCTAGCCCCCCTGGGCCCCTCATGCCTCCATAAATATAGCAAAATCTTACTGTATTCAAGCCTGAAGCTGTAAATTTGCATGCTGTTTGACTCAGAAAAACAAGCAGTCTGCTGACATCATCAGAAGTGGTAGCCTGATCCAATCACAATGCTTCCCCATATGATTGGCTGAGACTGACAAAGAGGCAGATCAGGGGCAGAGCCAGCATGATTCAAACACAGCCCTGGCCAATCAGCATCTCCTCATAGAGATGTATTGAACCAATGCATCTTTATGAGGAAAGTTCAGTGTCTCCATGCAGAGGGTGGAGACACTGAATGTTTGGATGCATTTTAGGCAGCCATGACCCAGGAAGGATCTCTAACAGCCATCTAAGGAGTGGCCAGTGAAGTTATCACTAGGCTTTAATGTAAACACGGTATTTTCTCTGAAAAGACAGTGTTTACAGCAAAAAGCCTGAAGGTAATGATTCTACTCACCAGAACAAATTCAATACGCTGCAGTTGTTATGGTGACTATAGTGTCCCTTTAACCTGGGTGGGTACCATGATCCACCTTTGTTGGGAGTCTCTCAAGGACAGAGAGACTTCTGAATCTTTACGAACTCTTTAACCCCCCGGAAGAATTCCACCCCCACGGACTGACCCTTTACTCCCCCCCCCCACCTCACAATACAATTTGAAACCACCCTCATAGATAAGGGGTGCTCCCCTATAAAGTAGATCACCGACAACAGTAGACACCCACGGCTTAAAAACAGATAGGGGATGACTGCATACCAAATTACTGAAATATGCCACTCATCGCTATCATGACCAGTCTAGATGAACCATCCCAAATAGGGGGATTTTGTTCCAGGGATTGGAGACCTGTTTTAGATGACAAGGCAGGGAGACAAACGTCAAAGGCACAAGGGAAAACACAACACAACTTATATTATCACCGTGATCCTTGAACATAGAACTCAAATGTATGACACACAGGCCACCCATGGCAAACCGGTACATGCTTACCGTGATGTCCCACTCACACGTACACACCATGATACACTAACACCGATCAAAGATTGGACACACGCTTCAATAATTCAATGCCACGCTCGAAACACCATAGGCTGGACTAAGCGAAAGCTGGCAATGCACATAGCACCGGCAGTCAGATCAGTCAAGATGCAGACTGTACTCAATATGTAACAGTAGAAGGTGTCATACAGATATGTACCTGTATATTTTGTGTTTAATCTATGCTGAGATCTGCGTGTCTCATTATCTATTGCCCAACAGGAGATCTGCACATCTCATTGTCTTAATCGTTCTTTACAATGTCTGAAACCTGCTTGTTTCCTCATTCTTTCAGCTGACGATTACAAAGTCAAAAAATACTAATAAAAAGATATTTACAAAAAAATAAAAAAATTAACCTGAGTGACACAAGCAGGGAGGTCTATTTGCTAAACAACACATTTAATGTACATGGACATAATTAAATGAAAATGGCTGAAATTGAACTGGATTTCTATATTTAATTCTCATATTTAATAAAGACAATTCCAATCTGAATTTGGTCAAACCAAAACTACACCATTTGGTCGAATTAATTTAGTGTGTGGGTTAAAATCAGTGCTTCTGAACCCTATTCAAAGTATGGAAACCAGAATATTTACAAAAATACAGTTGAACAAAAAAAAAGTGAACCAAATGTGTTCAGTAGGATGTACATTCACAGATTATTGTTTGCATGCCTTTTGCATGTGAACAGTAATTTGAAGTACTGTTTAACTGGCTGGAACAAATTTTGGACACTTCACTCTGGTTTTCCTGATCCCCGTTACCCTCTGTTTATCCCCTTTTCCGACCTGCCAGGAGAGCGTCAATCGGAGAAAAGGCACTCTGGACTATGGCGCCAGGGCCGGACTGGGAATAAAAAGCAGCCCTGGAAAAATGTTATACCAGCCCCATCATAAATTGGGCCAGCTGTGACAGATATACAGTTACAATTATTTAACCAACAAGAAGGAGCGCACTCACAGGACTTAAAATAAACAAAAGAGCTGTTTTATTCTAATCAGATGTGCAACATCTTACTTTAACGTTTCATCCTTATAATTTTGAAAGGTCCAGTAATGGGAATGAAACATTGACTGAATGCTGCTGCACGTCTGATTTAAATTAATCTTATTTTGGTTAGTCCTCAGTCCTATGAGCGCACTCTTCGTTGTATGTAGTTTGATACCAGGGAATGAAAGACTGAGAGAAAGGCAGGGTTATCCACTAAGCTAATATTTTTGTGAATGAAAATGTAAATTGCTAAATTTAGGCTACAATAGTCAAGCTGTCACTATACCCAAGTTAAAATTTTGTTTCAAATCCGCTATTTTGGTTTAAATTATGAAATTTAGATTTTCACTTTTTAAAATTAAAACTATTAGTAATAACCCTTTGGCAAATGTCAAGCCCATCATACATTATATATGTATATGTATATATATGTGTGTGTGTGTGTGTGTGTGTGTGTAATTTCCAAGTGTATTATGCATGAAAATATTATATATTATAAACATAATAATTATTAAAATAATGCTTGCGATTTATATACATATATACATATATATATATATATATATATATATAGTGATATAATACTATTTGATCAAATTGGACACATGACTTGGCTTCACATTTCAGGTGTATACACGTAACCATAGAGATGGGTATGGCACGACCGATAACCGGAAGTGCTATGTGTGGAATTATAATAGGTATTGAGGCAACTATCCACACTATAAATTTCGTGAATGGAGTCATATAGTATACACATTTCCCCTATGTACCCTGCTTATTTAATGGGGGTTCTTAACCAGGCTTCTTGTCGTAGGTGTATACACGTTACTATGGTGATGGACACGGCAGTTCCGATACCCGGAAGTGCTCGGTGTGGAACAGCCACATAGGAATATGAGTAATCGAGACTGTCTTCCGCACTGTAAATCTGGTGAATGGGTGTATATGCACTTGATGCACTTTATTGATTCCAGAGTGCTCATAGCTGGGCTTTAACGTATGCCATTCAGCAGATATAGATCGGAATGTGGTGAGTTGTTGATATGTCACCATGGTGATAGATGGTGACGTGGTTGTTTCTGACACACCGGAAGGGGGAGTATCGAGAATCACACTTGCGCATTGGGGAACAGACCACGCTAACACACAGGTGGTGGAGGTTAGGTAAGTTAAGTATTTCCTATTTAAACTGAATGTTGTTACATTGTATTTTGTGTCCTGATGAAAGTCCACAGTGGGGGACTGAAACGTCGACCTACAGACATTATGGAATAAAAGGTTTTTCTACTTTTTATTTATTTTCAAAGTCCTTGAGTGCTGGCCTTCTTTTGCAGTATACTTTTGTGTAGCCGAGCACCGGGCAGACACACCTGGACAGCTGGAGTGCAACTCCTATCAATCTTTGTATATATATATAGTGATATAATACTATTTGTGCATATGTATCTATGCAGAATACTTTCACAAATAACATAGATAAAGCAAAGCTATATTTGATTTTTTTAATTCAACATGTCATTAAAAAAAAAAAAAACAAGCATAAACACAGATTTTTGATTAATGGATACTCACTGGCACGTACTGATGCCCACACACTCACATACACTGGCGCACAATGATCCATACTCACACACAAACATTGATCCATACATTGATCCATACATTGATCCATACTGACACTCACACAAACATTGATCCATACATTGACCCATACATTGATCCATACATTGATCCATACTGACACTCACACAAACATTGATCCATACATTGATCCATACTGACACTCACCCATACATTGATCCATACTGACACTCACCCATACATTGACCCATACTGACACACATACATTGGTCCATACATTGATCCATACTGACACTCACACATACATTGATCCATACTGACACTCACACATACATTGATCCATACATTGATCCATACTGACACTCACACATACATTGATCCATACTGACACTCACACATACATTGATCCATACATTGATCCATACTGACACTCACACATACATTGATCCATACTGACACTCACACATACATTGATCCATACATTGACCCATACTGACACACATACATTGATCCATACATTGATCCATACTGACACTCACACATACATTGATCCATACTGACACTCACACATACATTGATCCATACTGACACTCACACATACATTGATCCATACTGACACTCACACATACATTGATCCATACATTGATCCATACTGACACTCACACATACATTGATCCATACTGACACTCACACATACATTGATCCATACATTGATCCATACTGACACTCACACATACATTGATCCATACTGACACTCACACATACATTGATCCATACATTGATCCATACTGACACTCACACATACATTGATCCATACTGACACTCACACATACATTGATCGATACATTGACCCATACTGACACTCACACATACATTGATCCATACATTGACCCATACTGACACTCACACATACATTGATCCATACTGACACTCACACATACATTGATCCATACTGACACTCACCCATACATTGATCCATACTGACACTCACCCATACATTGACCCATACTGACACACATACATTGGTCCATACATTGATCCATACTGACACTCACACATACATTGATCCATACTGACACTCACACATACATTGATCCATACATTGATCCATACTGACACTCACACATACATTGATCCATACTGACACTCACACATACATTGATCCATACATTGATCCATACTGACACTCACACATACATTGATCCATACTGACACTCACACATACATTGATCCATACATTGACCCATACTGACACACATACATTGATCCATACATTGATCCATACTGACACTCACACATACATTGATCCATACTGACACTCACACATACATTGATCCATACTGACACTCACACATACATTGATCCATACTGACACTCACACATACATTGATCCATACATTGATCCATACTGACACTCACACATACATTGATCCATACTGACACTCACACATACATTGATCCATACATTGATCCATACTGACACTCACACATACATTGATCCATACTGACACTCACACATACATTGATCGATACATTGACCCATACTGACACTCACACATACATTGATCCATACATTGACCCATACTGACACTCACACATACATTGATCCATACTGACACTCACACATACATTGATCCATACATTGATCCATACTGACACTCACACATACATTGATCCATACTGACACTCACACATACATTGATCCATACATTGATCCATACTGACACTCACACATACATTGATCCATACTGACACTCACACATACATTGATCCATACTGACACTCACACATACATTGATCCATACATTGATCCATACTGACACTCAAACATACATTGATCCATACATTGATCCATACTGACACTCACACATACATTGATCCATACTGACACTCACACATACATTGATCCATACATTGACCCATACTGACACTCACCCATACATTGATCCATACTGACACTCACACATACATTGATCCATACTGACACACACATACAGAATTCCACACTGACACTCACATAATATCTTCAAAAACACCTCCCACACACAATTACACACTCAAATATACACACACCCTATGAATCCTGGAAATGAACATTAAATACCTGGGTGCCACAGCTCACTGACCCCACCTTTCTCCGTGCTCCCTCAGCTCCTGGCTGAGAAGCAGCCTGCCTGCAGCTCTGTCTGGCCCCCTGCTCACTCCTCTCCCTGCCTGCAGCTCTGTCTGGCCCCACTCCTCTCCCTGCCTGCCAGCACTTTACACACAGGAAGCAAAAGGCAGAGGACCCGCGTGGGCTGCCCTGCTCTGCCTGATTACCGGGTCACATGCTTCCTGTGTGTGAAGGCTGACAGGCAGGCACAGGACTGCCTCCCTCACTGCTCCTTATCCTTCACTCACGAGCAGCATTGACAGTTCACTTTGGAGTGCCTGCTGCTCGCGAGTGAACGCAATACAGTGCGATCTGGAGCTGCTCAGCTCATCAAACCTCCACAAGACTGTGTACTGTGTGGGGAGATGAAGGGCTGCTGCACTGTGCGGCCCCAAGTGCACCGGCCCACCGGGAAATTTCCCGGTATCCCGGTGGGCCAGTCCGGCCCTGTATGGCGCCCAATTGCTCCCTGGGAGCCAGAAGAGGCTTGCATCCATTTCACTCCCGAGGGATTGATTGACCGCAAGGACAATTCTCATTAAATTATTTTGGGCTTTGGCCACTTATGCGGTCGGTCAAAATTTTACCCCGGTGGCGATTTGGCTATACTATGCAGATTAATTTTAAATTAGATTTAGTTTAAGCAAAAGCAAACTCACTTATCTCCCATACACAGAGATGCCTTGGTGAATTTACTGCTGTATGAATAGGGACCCCATGTTGGGGTCGTGTATATAACCAGGTGACCTGGTCTCAATAAAACCAGTTATTTTGTACCCTTCATCAAGTCTCGACAGATGTTTAGGTATGCGATAGACAGAGCACTATATTCACTGGAACCTTACGGGAGTCGGGAGATCTTCAGATGAACATACCGCTCTGGGTACATACGGTTCGTCACATATATCTATATGATTGACGCATATGAGAATGTATCCCATAAACCGAAATGTACATGTGTTTCTGTCCTAATAAGTGAGAAAAAATAATTGCATGTGTCAATTAGTTAGAGACTACAGTGATCAATAATTAGCAGTAATTATTTTGTACTGAGAAGAAGATAAACATAAGTCCATTTTTAGCTCCAGACATACAGTGAGAAATGGCAGGTGCCTGGACCTCTCAAAATAAAAAAGAAACTTATTGAATTTGTATTACAGACATAAAAAGCAGAACGAGCTATCCTTGAAGCTGCCGCGGCTCTGCAGCCTAGATCAATAACCACAGGAGTATGTATTTCATGAATTACACTTATTGTAACTAATTGGATTTTCTCATCATAAGCCCTGTTAACGGAGCGTTATAACCCTTGCTTTTTTTTAGCCTACATACAAACTGTACATATAAAACTTTTAACTTTATTTATATATTTTGATTAAAGCTCTTACATTAAGAGATTCAGCAACAGCCATTCAGTAAAAAATATATAATTGGTCAGAAAAGTACAAAGCCACATACAAAGTGAAATAAAACAAGCACTTTAGATAAAGAAAAAGAGATTTGGTGGTCATATATAACATATAATTTTTTTATTATCCCTGCTTATCTAGAGGCTTATGTCTAAGTACACCATCAACTGGCTTAGGAAACAGGAATTGGGGGTACTACGAGCAAAAAGAAGTTTGAATATCGTATTGTTTCAGTGGAGCAATATATGGGATAACTACAAAAGCAGTGTCTTCAATTAGTGGGCTTGCCTCCAAAATATAAAACATAAGACCTGCATTCCAAGGATTCAATGTACCAGCTGTGAACACACATTTGGAAAGAAGCACACATAGTGCAATGTCAAGATCAAACAGGATGATCTCTCTGAGTTTAGAATTAAAAGAAAAGCTGATTTGTTCATGTTAAAATGAAATGGAAGGGCATATAGTTTGTTAGAACGTTACACATTTTGTATACTTGCTATTTATCAGCAACCA
Organism: Pelobates fuscus; assembly: GCF_036172605.1. Lineage (NCBI taxonomy): Eukaryota > Metazoa > Chordata > Amphibia > Anura > Pelobatidae > Pelobates > Pelobates fuscus. The sequence continues at coordinate 133,725,460 of NC_086321.1, forward strand.
CTGGGTTTTATCACCTTTGTTTTACCACAATGGTTTTTTTTTGTGACATTATAATTCATGAAATGACGTTCTCTTTTTATTGTTTCTAAAGGACAGCTAAGGTTCTGTCAGAATGTTAATTTTCTTCCAGTGAATAACATCTCACAACCTACTATGTGTAACTTAGTTATTGTGTGACCTCATCTGGAATTATATCTCATATTTTTACGTCCCTGTCAAAGTGAATTAATTGCCCTCAACTCTCACCGCCCCATAAACTTGAAACTTTGGTTATTTAATTTTAAAAAATCACTTTATCTATTCAAATTAGTGGGGAAGGGACTATAAACAATAAGCTGTAACTATAAATAATATAGTTACAGTTTACAGTTAGTACAATGGTGAGAGGCAGCCTTAGATGTGTATCTGATTTGGGCAATGGAGGTTCCATCCTAAACGAAGTGGGAGCAAAGGTTAAAGGCTAGTTACACTTCTAGTGGCAATCACTCGGATGGCCACTAGAAGTGCGTTGTATGTCGTGAGGTGGGGCAGTGGAGTATTGAATATTCCTCTGTGAGGAGATGCTAATTGGCGCAACACAACATTTTGCTGCATATGCACAATAGCCTCCCAATGCTTTAGTTTAAATAATCAAAACTGATTATCTCAGCCATGGAAGTGCAACAAGGTGGGGACAGCCATGTCAAGAACGGTGCGGTGTGGGAGAAAAGGTGAGTAAAATCATCTTGAATCTCCGGAGAGAGAGAGAGCAGGGACCTATCGCTGCAATCCAGCACTATAGTGTCAGGAATCCATGTTTGTATTCCTGACTCTATAGTGTTCCTTTAAGTCCAGTTCGAGGTCCATAGTTTCCAGATATACTTTCTCCTGTCCTGCCTTGTATAAAGGGTTCACTGAAGGAACCCAGTCAATCATAAACGTGGGTTGGTAGGCAAGCATTGTTGTAAGTAAATATACACCCTCTCCCCATAATTTGCTCCTGGTGGCTAACTTCAGGAATACTTAGACCTGTATTTCATCTTTCATTTGTGTGAGTTTGACAGTTCATAACTTCATTATGACATTCACGTCATTACAACTGGTAACAGGCTCTTGCACAATGTTGAAGAAGAATTTACGACTGCTGTAAGTTAATGGTTGATTTTCAGAGTAATTTACAGCTATGTATCACAGATGTGTATGGTGGATTTTATTCTCATTTTGCTATTTTTTTTTTTTTTGATTCTTTATTTTGTTCGGGTGATTCAAGGCAGTTAAACAAAGTTAAGAGACAGTCATGATGAAAACATTGCAAATATATATGAGCGGTTACGTCTTTTTGTGAGATGGCCCTTTTTTGTTTTATATACATCTAGGAGTTGGCTAGTGGTTCCCAGGAGTGGGGGATCTTAGGGTATAGAAGGTGTTGACCGCCAGGTAAGTCTATGTGTAAGTTGCGGTCTAACCTGTGTGTGACTATATTTATGAGTTATAGCTCCTGTTCTTAGAATTGTTGCCCCCTAACCTGCGGGGCTGTGGGGGGGGGGGGGGGGAGGGAGAGGGAGGTTTACATGTTGCTTGGTTGGTATGACTTGTCGATAACGTTACACGGGGGAGCAACATTTGTGTTAGACTATAGCTCTCTTAAGCAAATCTTAGCATTCCACTGAGGGGTAGTGGCGGCAAACGAGTTGTGTACTAATGTTGTGGGCGAATAACAAGAAATTAAAATAGAACATTAAAAGAAAAAAAAAAGAACATAATGAGAAGAAACATAATATAGGCTATAGTCCCGTACAAAGTCAGGTCACTGAGTTACTGGAACCACTGGGTGTAAAAGGGGTGACTCTGGATACGTCCCAGGTTCGGCTTGTGTCTGTCGTCGTAACTTGGCCTTGTAATCCAAGCGCCTGGAGGAAAGCAGTTCCTTCTGTGGGGTCTTGGGCCCTAAAAGTCTTTCCATCTTGAGTGACCACCAGAGCTCTAGGGAACGACCACCTGTAGGGGAGGCCAGCGTCTTGCAGTGTCTTTGTGATCGGCTGCATAGATTTGCGCCACAGTAATGTGGCTCTGCTCAGGTCCTGGAAGAACGTGAGTGTGTGTGACTCGAATTGTAGAGGGGTCTTGCCCTTCACTGCATTGAGGAGCTGTTGTTTGTCGGCTTGAGTTTGGCAGCGCAAGATAATGTCCCGGGTGGCTGTAGCTGGTGCCTGCGATGATTTGGCAATGCGGTACATGCCGTCAAAGTTGATTTGTTTTGCGGACATAACGGTGGATACTAGGCGCCTGACGAAGTGGGGAAGCTCCTCGGGTGAAAGGGCCTCCGCCACTCCGCGGATCTTGATAATCCTGTTCCGTTCTCTGTCCTCCAGGTAGGCCATTTTGACACCTTGGTGAGCCTGAGCCGTTTGTAGGTGCTGCACGGTGTCGTTGATGGCGGCCAAATCCTGTTTCAGGTCGGTGAGGGCCTCTTCTGTCGTTTGGACCTTGTCTGTGACCGCCTGTACTTCTGCTCGCACAGTTTTGAGCTCTGCCGCAAACATTTTCTGTATGTGCACCAGCAGGTTGTGTATGTCCTGTTTGGTGGACGGTGCATTTCCATCGGGTATCGCCGTGGTCTCCGGCGTGGAGGGAGTCTCTGCTGTTGAGTCTGTTGTATTTGCAGGACCGGGCTGTGTCGCCCCTCTGGGCTTCAGGGTGAGTAGTTGGCCGATATCTTGTCCCTCCCTGGGTGCAGACTGGGTCTGCTTCTGCGTTTTGCGCACCATGTCGCCGTCTGGAGGGGTCTGTCTAAGGTATGCTGTGTGTGTGTTTCCCTCTAGGCTCGTTCCGCTCCAGTAGGGGTTGGTGGTCGCGGGTACTTCCCTCTCTCATCGGGGGTGAGTATACGCCGATTTTAGCGGTTTCTGCGGCAGTAAAGTCTATTTTTGCTGAGCTTTATCTCGGAGCTGCCTGGAGATGTGTCTGCCTCGGAGCTCCGCTTAGCTCCGCCCCCCTTATTTTGCTATTTGATTTATTAATTGTGCTTGGGAGAGTCATGTAGGCTTGGTTTGGTTTATTGCTACAGTTTGCAGCATGGTAAAGTTATAACATACTTCATGCAGTGGCATGTGTCATTTTTTATAAAGGGGTTTCCTTTTGAGTCTGCAATTCATTCAGAGTTAATGAGGTAAAACTACAAAATATGTAAGACACAGTGGCGGCTCTAGACTTGGCGAGGCCTTAGTCGAAACTCATACATGAGGCCCCCGCTAACACCATTATTGAAAAAAAAAATAGCAGTTGACTTGTGTGTGTATAAGAAGCTATAGATATATTGAAGGGGGAGCTTGCAGCACTGGATATAGAGAGCTAGTCTCTGTATACATTGTTGCATTGTCTACCTGAGTGTGCCTGAGAGTGTGTGTCTGGCAGTGAGTATCCTTGTATCTGCATGTTTCTCTGAGCATGTGTATGTCTGTGTACTGCCTGTGGCACTGAGTTTATGGCGAAGGTATGTTTTATGACTGTGTGTATAATGATTGCCTTCAGGGGGTGACAGGGTGAGTAAAGGGGTAACTGTGGCAGGCTAAGTGTAAAAGAGCAGGAGGGTGCCAGAGTGTTGAGGGTTGACAGTGTGTATGAAGGGAGGTGCCAGAGTGCGCAGAGTGGTGCTCGTGTGTGCAGACAGCAGTGCCCGTGTGTATGGAGGGGTGACAATGTGCATGGAGGGGGTGCCAGTGTGTGCGGAGAGTGGTGTCATTGTGTGCAGAGAGAGGTGACATTGTGTGCAGAGAGAGGTGACAGTGTGTGCCGAGAAAGGTGACAGTGTGTGAAAGGGAGGGTGACTGTGTAAGAGGGAAGGTGACAGAGTGAAAGGGGGGGTTTACAGAGTAAGAGGGGGGGTGACAGGGTGAGAGGGGGTGACAGTGTGAGAGGGGGTGACATGGTGAGCTGACAGAGTAAGGGGGGTGACAGGGTGTGACAGAGTAAGAGGGGGTGATGAGGTGAGAGGTGGTGACGAGGTGAGAGGGGGTGACAGGTGGATGACAGAGTAAGAGGGGGTGATGAGGTGAGAGGGGGGTGACAGTGTGAGGGGGGTTGACAGGGTGAGTGGGGGTGACAGGGTGAGAGGGGGTGACAGGGTGAGAGGTGGTGACATGGTGAGCTGACAGAGTAAGGGGGGTGACAGGGTGTGACAGAGTAAGAGGGGGTGATGAGGTGAGAGGGGGTGACAGAGTAAGAGGGGGTGACAGGTGGATGACAGAGTAAGCGGAGGTGATGAGGTGAGAGGGGGTTGACAGAGTGTGAGAGGGGGTGACGAATAAGAGGGGATGATGTAGTGTGGGGCGTGACAGGGTGAGAGGGAGTGACAGAGTAAGGGGGGTGACAGGGTGAGAGGGGGGTGACAGTGTGAGGGGGGTGACATAGTGTGATGGGGGTGACCGTGAGAGGGAGGGTGACAGTCTGAGGGGCTGACAGAGTGAGAGGGGGTGACGTAGTGTGTCATGGGTGACAGGGTGAGAGGGGGTAACATAGTGTCAGGGGGATGACAGAGTAAGGGGGTGTGACAGGGTGAGGTGGGGTGACAGGGTGAGAGGGGGGGTGACATAGTGTGTCCCCACACACTATGTAAACCCCCACCCTCACCCTGTCACCCCACCCAGCCCCAGTGACAGGGGGTAAGGTGACAGTAAGGGGGGGTAAGAGGGGTGTCATAATGTTGGTGTGGTGACAGGGGGGTGACAGAGTAAGAGGGGGTGACAGGGTGGTGACAGAGAAGTGATGGGGTGACAGGGTGGTGAGAGGGGGTATCATAGTGCTAGTGGGGTGACAGAGTAAGAGGGGGTGACAGGGTGAGAGGGGGGGTGACAGGGTGAGAGGGGAGTGTCATTGTGCTAGTGGGGTGACAGGGGGTGACAGAGAAAGAGGGGGTGTTGACAGGGTGAGAGGTGGGGTGACAGGATGAGAGGGGGGTGACAGGGTGAGGGGGTGTCATAGTGCTAGTGGGGTGACAGAGAAAGAGGGGGTGACATGGTGAGAGGTGGGGTGAGAGGGGGTGACAGGGTGATAAGGGGGTGACAGGATAGTGTAAGTGGGGTCACAGGGTAAGAGGGGGGTTGAAATTTAGCTTTTCTTGTTGCAGGATTTCCTGGTGGTCCAGTGTGGGCTCCCAGTGTCCCTGGTGGTCCAATGTGTCCTCCCAGTGTCCCTGGTGGTCCGGTGGGTTTTCCGGTTTGCAGCTCCGCCGGATGCAGAGCTGCAGACCACATGGGGAATGTCTCGCTATCTTCAGTCAGAACATTGCCGTGGTAACTCGCGGCAACGCTCTGATTGGCTGAAGATCGCGAGACACTTCAGTCTGCAGCTCTCACTCGGTGGAGCTGCAGACTGAAGGCTGGCTCCCTGGGCGGACTGACAGGAGGGGCCTCGACCACGGCGGCATAATGGGTAAACCGCCGGGTCCCCTCCTGTGTTGGGTCCTCGGTCATAGACCGAGAACCCGACATGTCAGTCTGCCCTCAGGCGATTTAGGCAGCCGCGAGGCCCCTGACAGCACGAGGCCATAGGTGGCCGCCTAAATCGCCTAATTAGAGAGCCACCTCTGGTAATACATTCCCACATTCCCATTACAATAAAGGGACTGGAATAATGTGTATCCACTATGGATACAATTAAACCAGAACATGATAGCCGATCCCATCTGGAATATAATGAATACATAGCATAAAGGAAACTTTCAGTGCATATAAGAAAGTAGACAGCCTCCAGACATATATAGCCTCTCTAACTCAATGTATGATCATATTCCTTCTGAGACCAGAGACTGTGATTATTTTCATATTTCTTTATAATTTGAACTTTGCACAAAAAATATAGACTTAGTACAATAGCTGAAAACTGTCTCAATCAGCCTCTGACCTGCGTGTTACTTGTCCTCTAACTAAAGTGTCAGTAGCTCTTTAGCCATAGACTGGGTGAGTGAGAATATGCTGTAAAGCACAGACGTATAACTAAGGTAAAACACATTTAGCATTTTTTCAATATATTGCATTTTTACAGCTGCAGGGCTGGTGGAAGTAAAGGGACATTTTGATATTGTTAAAAGACCATTCCAAGCAGCATACCCACTACATTTCTTTGTAGTTTTTATGGCACTCTCCCAGGTTAAGTAGTCAAACCATATGATGATCTCAGCCAGTGAGCCAACACTGCAATTAGCTCAGGGGAGCCAACATAATTTATTTTGAGAAGGATCTTCTTGGCATGATGTGCTGTGTGGGGCCTGCCAAGTGGGTGTCAGTCAGACCAGTGTGCATTTATGAGAGGCTGACATGCCCCTTCTATTCTTCAATCAGAATGGTTGGATCCACCTTGGTGCATCCTCTAATAAAATATACTGCACATGCCTATTTGTATCTGGTATTTGAGGTTTTTTTTTTGTATGGGTAGTTTGGTAGCTAGTAACTTGGGACCCATTGCTATTGGGGGTTGGTAAGTTTACTCATTTCGAGATTTGGGAAGTGAGGGAATTATCATATTATTGAGACAGTGACTGGGCTATAGCTATTGGGACCAGAGCAACGGGCATACCCTGGACCGTCTATTTAAAAACTATGGGACCCTGTAGCCTCCAGTACGGATTTACCCTTAATCCCACCACCCATGGAATAGAGGATGGCATAGGTCCATGTGCTGAGCCCTAGCAGTTATTTTATCATCCTTTACTCCACCTCAGAAAATTGTGCAATTTTTCTGCCTCTGCTTACTGACATCTCTTCCTAGTAGAATTGACCTGTGTGTGCACACATACGGGTTTGGAAGTATGTATCTGGCATAGATTTTAGTTTCACCAATTGATTATACTAAAACAGGGCATTGTGGCCTGTTGTGCATAGGATTGAGACCTAACACCAATAATCTTTTTCTCACTTTAATCTTATGAGTCCTCTTCTACCACAGAAAGCTGTTATCCTCGGTCACAGCAGATTCGTACTGAGCGCAAGAAATGTAATTTATTTTTCCTTAACAAGTGCTTGAAAAACATGTCTTTCTCATTTCCACATGCTATTAGGGCTTGTAAATAATTGCAAACAAAGAAGTATCTGACGGCCCGAATACAATTTACATTTCTTTCAGATAATGGGCTGTCATCTCAACAACTGTTAATGCTGTACAGAATTGCCCACAAAGGGTTAACTCCTTAGTTTGAGAACAAAGTGGAAAGACATTAAAGTTGAATTCTATGTGGTATGCATGCCTGTCTAGAATGACACAGCTGTTTGTACAGAAGATGCTTAGACTGTATATTATTGAGTGCCTCTCAATAGAGGGTGGGTAAATAGCTAAAAAAGAAAAACATTAGCCAGTGATTTTATTTCCAGTTAAATGGACACTGCAGGCACTATAGCACATTATCTCGTTGAATGGTTAAAGTACACAGAGTTCCCTGGTGTTGTTCTCCATTCACTGTAAAGCTATTGCCGAGCAGTTTAACACTAAATATTGGTTTCTTGCCACCCACAGCACAGCCCCCATTGGAGGTGTGGCTAGGGCAGAGATCACATACTTCCTTCTAGCCATAGCAATACAAACTAGTAATGGGTGCTGTGATAGCCTGAAAGCAGTCAACTGATACTCTCAGCCAATCACAGCCACCCTTTGCTGACCAGGGTAATGCTTCCTCATTAGGCCAAGCTTCAGGGAGGTGGTGTGCTGCTGTATACACTTGTTTATTTGTCTAGTATTAAATAATTTAAACTGGTTTAAAAACAGAAGTGCCAGGGAACTACTGATACTATAAATACTTACTCCCCCTATGTACCCTGCTTACCTGATGGAGGGACTTTTACTAGTCCCACAGTATGTCTCACGATATAGACAGAGAACGAATCTCCAATCATCCTGTAAATGCCACACTTTATTTAACTTCCAAAAAGATATAAAATAGATATAAATAAAAATAGACAGTTAAAATCTGTATAGCTGGCTCACAGTTCTTTGGGTAATTCTTGAGATCGCTGTCAGGTACACCGTCCACTGATGATCATGCTTGATCTTCCTCTTCCCTGAATGCCAGATACGTAATGTCGGCACCACGTGACTTACATGTTTCGCCCTAGGGGGGGCTTTCTCAATATAAGTGGCCTGGAAGTCACACATAAGTGGCCTGGAAGTCTGGTTTACATATAAACTAACTCTCTAATTTGCCATATATCTAGATTTCCTCTTAGATAGGGGATCCTTTGATATGTTAATGGACATTAGCTTTGTGTTCCAGTATCATATCCAAAAGAAACATTAATATTTACCCACTGATTAATATTTAAGCCTCATTTTTATTATATTTAGAATAGGACGAGCACAATCTTCTAATCAAGCCCAAACATGATTTACGTAACTTAACCATAGTGGAAGGGATTGTCATGTCAGCTATATTGGGTCACAAGTAAGGATTGTGCATATCTATGGATTGGAAAAATGGTAACAAATTCATATAATTATTATTTCTGTGGCAAGTACATAAAAGGAGATAGAACCAAATGTTTCCATTTGGACTGATGTTGGTCTGGAACACAAGGGGGTGGTCACTTATAGTTACTATAGGTATGCTTTATCTCCACCTCTGGGCGAGGCTTGGTAATCCACAGGTTATATATCTAATGATACTGAAGTGTGTATTTCTAATTAATTAGTGTTTTGTAATTATAGAGATAATGTGCTAAGTTCTATTTGGTGGGTTTAGTAATGTAAAGAGAAACAAATGAGTAATTAATGAATAATTAATAAACATTCCATTGAAATCAATACATTATTTGTATCAACACATGTATGAGAGTAACATGACTATAATATACATTGCTATGAGGGAACTGTTCCAGTCTATCACTGACAACTGAGCTACTTAAATCATTGCTTGGGCACATTAAGTTTTCAAAAACATCAATCAGCACAATACATTTTATATGTTGTGTGCAACACTGGATATAAAAATATCCATTGTTGCACTTGCTATATCCATATATACTGTAATACATATTTGCTATGATATTCACTTTTGGTGATACAAGGTACCATAGGTCATCATAATACATTATAATAATGTTTAGTCTATGCAAGGCTGTCAGTGCTGTAATGTTATGATATAGTTAGAACTTGTATGTAAGGTGGTTACTTACAGGTAAAAAAAGACTTAATAGCTTGCCATTTGGTTAGTGCCTGTTGAATCCTCAAAATTGCTATTGCTCTCTTGTGCAATTACAGAGAGAAGCTTTACCATTTGCATGTCAGTCTGATTCTATTCATAAGGCCATTCCAGTACCAAGATGCTGGCAGGTTCCCTCTGCACGAGAGATACAGCAACCCCAGCTAATCATTGTGGCTTTCTTTTGGCCAAGGCCAGCATTTCCCAATTGGTTTTCCAAGCATTTAGAGCCACCCGATGGGTATCGCTAAACAGCGATGCTGTCACTTCCTCTCAGAATTCCATACAACAGGGGTCTGGTTGTGGTCTTAGACGACCCCGGCGCCTGACCGGACCCCTGTTGTAAGGAATTCTGTGAGGAAGTGACAGTACTTCCCCCCAGACCGAGCACGCCGGCTGGAGGTAGAGGGAGCGCAGCGGGGAGTGAGCAGCTGCCGACCTGGCTCACCATCCAGCCAGCAGCCTACAGGATTGAAGGAAGTCACCCTCATGAAAAAAGGTAAGTGAACAGCAAATTTAAACATGTGTGTGTGCGTATGTACCTGTGTCAGTGTGTGTATCTGCCAATGTGTGTTAATCTGCGTGTGTATGTACCAGATTGTGTATCTGTGTGTCAAGGTGTGTATCTGTGTATGTGTGTGTATGTGTTAGTGTGTATCTGTGTGTCAGTGTATCTGTGTGTGTGTGTGTGTGTGTGTGTATGTGCAATGTGTATATACTTGTGCCAAGGTGTGTGTATTTATCAGTATGTGTATCTGTGCATCAATGTTTCTGTCTGTGTGTGTGTGTATATGTGTGCCACTATATGGCATTGTGTGTTTCTGTGTATCAGATACAAACACACAGACAGATACACACTGACACACAGATACATACACCGGCACATACAAACACAGATATACACAACTTGACACACAGATACACACTGGTACGTACACACAGGCACACAGATACACACACTGACACACAGATCCTTGATACAGATTCTTGAAACTTGTTTTGATTTCCTTTCCAGCTTTGTCCATCATTAACACTTGACAAGATATTATGCATATAAGATTTTAACTGTATTCAAAGTGTACTTTATACTAATAAAGTCTACCTTGGAAATAACAAACATGCCCAAGAAACTTGAGTACAGAGCAACAACGTTTTTTTGTTTTTTTTGTGATTATGAGAAAGGGAGTTATTATTTTATTGTTTTTCACCAGTCATTGCATCAAGTGTCAAGCTGTCACCGAGCTATTTAGAGAGCAGGACACATAACTTATAATTTTCCCTAGATTGCCAAAAAAGCTGTGTGCAGAACTCTGTAAGTTCTCTGCCCTGCGGTGAGAAGAATATTTCTTGTGTTATCAGTGACCTCAGCAGATGTCATCTGTGACTTGACCAGGATTTGCTTAATTGTGGAATAGATTCCTTGAGGTCTGTAGAGAACCCTTTGAGATCTCTATTCATGCCACACTTCTCTGGAAAACAAAATCTTAGAAAAAAATAAACATTTTATGTCCTCCATGCATATATCACAGATTTCCTACCGTTTAGTTACTCAGAGGATCTATAATACTCATCTAGTAGATTTTTCTAGCTTCTCCGTTTATTTACATTCCACATCTGCTTGGAAAACACATGAACTCACCTCATGGGAACAGTCTTTACTTTGTAAATTGATCTAAATGAATAATTTATATTTGTCAGACTGACCGACCTGCTGGCACAGAGCTCAGAGTCCTGGAAATACCTGCATATTATCACTCACTTACAGATTTAACTGGCAAACAAATACATAGGAGAATTGAACTTAATGACTTAATCTGCAGCACTGAAGACTTTGTTAGCAACTCCGGATGGGCAGAAATAAGATGCTGAAGAGACACGTCAAATTTAGAAATGAGAATCTGTAATTAATGCTTCTTGGCTGGTCTGTACATTGTGCTTTCTCTAAACAGGACACTGATCTAAATCCATAGAGCTTAACCCCTTAAGGACACATGACATATGTGACATGTCATGATTCCCTTTTTATTCCAGAAGTTTGGTCCTTAAGGGGTTAATGTCATGGGTTCTGATTAACAAATCCAATATGAGTCGCTACCCATGTGCAACTTACGTAGATTCTTTCTGGTTTCTCAGGGAATGTTAACGCTGTCAATTGGCTGCTTTCTGTGGGTAAAGTCCCTGGATTGGTAAATGGTTACAAAATGATTTTTTTTTAAAAAGTATATCAACCAAAACCCTATTATATACTGTACAGTTATCGTATTAATTAAAGGGAACACAAGACAGGGTTTGCAAGTGGAGTAAATTCCATGAACAAAAACCTTGCGTGTAATTTGTGATCGCTAGCACTTACAATTATAAAATAAAAGGGGAGTAATTCTGGTTCTATACATGCACCCAGTGTCACTAATATAGAAAGTCTTTCCTAGGGGTGGGGCACATGCAATTTCCCTCAGTCACTAATATAGAGAGTATTGTGGGCTGCTGAATACCAGTACTATGCTAAAAAAAAAAAAAAATACCTGTATTATTTCATCATTATGCATTCTAATATTTGTATGTAGTGTTAGTTGGAAACATTTAATAAGAGACAATTAATAAAAAAGGGAGTTGAGTTTCCTGATTTGGTCTAAAATTGTGCTATTTATTTAAAGTTGCCCCCAGGCAATATATAGCCAGTTATCCCCTGCCACCCTAACCAATCCCCTGGTCATAATATAAATAATATCAGAAAATGCCAGTGGGATACCAAAATGTGCTCTTTACTTTAAATTAATATTAACATCACATTATCAATGCTTTGATTGGCATAAACAGAAATTGAGTTGAAAAATTAAGTTTGTGGAACATTAAAGGACAATAGATATCAATTTTTCACTTCTTAGTACTCAAAAGTTTTTAATTAAACTTATTATTATGATGAAGTTCTTAAATTGTGTTTATTTTTGTGGAGAAAGTACACTTAAAAAAAAAAAAAAAAATCTTACTGAGCAATCATGTTGGGTCAGACTACTGTTATCTTCTCAACTGCTGCTCAACCTGACATGACTGCTGCTTCAGTTTCACAAAGAGTAACAGTAGCAGTCAAGGTTGGGAAGCAGTTTGCTAGATAACAGCAGAGTCTGACTCAACATGGTTACTCAGACTGATTAAAGAAAGGTACATTTACTTAAAAAAAAAAAAAAAAATCAATTAGAAGTGGAAATTTTATAACAATTGTCCTTTAATATCTGACCAGTCTTGGTCCCTTTGCAACTGTTAACAGTTATGGTTTCTCACTGAATAATTATTTCATTGATTTTTCTGTTTTCAAAAGACATACAAGAGAGCATCAATACAATGCAATACAGCACACGTACAGTTGTTGTTTGGTGGACACTTTGTAGTACAAGCTTAAAATCACATCCTGACATTGTGGTACCTGTAACATAACTTTAATGTTGGTCATTAGCTTGTGGCACTCCTGATGGTATGCCAAAAACATAAAATACAAATAAACTGTAACATAATCATAACTTAAACCTAAAGTAACCATAATGCAAACATCAGTACTGATAAAATGAAGTTCACTGCATAGTGTTTGTCAGTTTCCCAAGTATTACATATGACGATTTTGAAGTCAGACCATCATCATGTGGTTCCCACCACAGAGTATGCCTGAGATATTAGTCGGGGCCTCTATATTTTCACAAATTTTCAGTGGTTTCAGAGCTGAATCGTTATTATTTATTTATGTAGAAGAAGGAAAAGTAAGACAAGGACATATTTCAAGGAAGTAGACATGAATAGTTTTATGCTAAAAGAGAGTTGCCATGACCCATATTGGCATCCTTCAACAAATTTAGTTGAAATTGCATGGAAATAACGGAATACAATGAAGTAGCACAGGTAATTAAGACATTTCTAGAAAAGAATTACAATGAAGTGGATTTCAACAAACAAATATTGAGACTGGAGATGATAAAGAGGGAAGATCTTCTATAAGTAAAAATAAATACACCTTTAGAGGGATTGAGTGTACCTCCAATCATCTTAGATTACAATAAGAAAACTATACACATTATAAAGATTATAAAAAAAATAATACGTGACAGACCACCCAGTCACCCAGGACTAGTACATGCCTCCCAGCTACCACTTTCTCCTGAAAGGGGTATAATCACAGTATGAAGCCAATGTGACCTCTATGCTTTTGCACACATACATGATCCAATATACCGTATTTGGCTCCTACACTTATTACTGTAAAAAAATTGGTGGGTGCTCAATGTTTTGGTCCTATATTATATTTATTCATGATGTGGAATGAATATAAGGGACACTCCAAACACCAACATAGCTTTTATGTGTTTCTCTGTGTTTGGCCTTAATAGTTATATGTCATTTTGTATGCACGTTGTTATATGATTTTTGCAAAAATAAATAAACAAACAAACAAACAAACAATAAACAAAATATTCTGTATCATAAACCTACCTGTTGACATTGCAAAAATTCTAATAATGCTGAAGAAAAAAGTTTAAATGGGTTTATTGATTGCAGCACTGCAGAGAGAAAATCCTAGTGAATAGGACACCAATCAAATTCTCTCACTAGGCCTTCTTTATAGATGAATAGATATATATATATGCATTGCAACAGACGTGGGTGTTAACAATTACCCTGTACAGTTGTATAGCCTCTATAATAGTTTTAACTGGTTTCTCGTTTTACATAAATGTAGTAGAGAACAGTGGGCGACAGAGTTACAATACCAATAACCCTGACAAATTTTTACATTGTGATAATAAGAAAAATAAATTTCAATAACAAATAAATGATACAATAATAACAGTATAATTATCATGGTTTCAGACAAAGTATGTAAAGAAAAATGTAACAGTTTAATCAGGTTAAAGTCGATTCCTCCCACAATGTATTTGTACAGAAAACCATCCAGAACATTAAAACATTTTATGAAAAAGATCTTTGTGGTGTAAATCTAGGGCTTGGATGTTGGGTTTCTAAGAGTTAAATATTTCTAAAACCTTCCAATATTTACACTGGGGAGCTTTGACCCAGTCTAATTTGAATACATGAACTAACCTACTTTGGCATAGTACCAAAGTAGACTTATCAGATGAAATCCAGGTATGAAGGATTGTCTTCCTGGAAGCTGCCAGGGCCATTTGAATAAATCTAGGTTATTTAGGTGTAGTGCCAAAAAATAAAAATAAAAAATGGACATCTCTGGGAACAGTAGGACCAAAATGTGTAAGAGGAACTCAAGCTTAGTTTGAACTTCTACCCAATACTAAATATCAGAGAACAATCCCAAAAACAATGAAACAAATAACCCTCTCCTCACCGCATTTTAGGGATGGCAGGATACAGTACTATCCACCAATGCATCTCTTGATACATGGGAACAGGAAAGAGCTTAGGTATATTGTTCATAAATGTGAGAATATCATGAGAAAGAAAAAATAATTTTAAGTATTTAAATATAGTTGGGATGTAGACTCCTAAAATGAGGCCAAAAAGAGTAATCTTCTGCATAATAATTGAAAGGTGTTTGTTAGAATCAGATTTATAGAATAAGATAACACTTCCCCATAGGAGGTGCCTGGCTTATACAAGATACAGATCAAAGGATCTAGGGAAATGTTAAAAACAAATGGTAGGTAATTGACATCCCTGAAGGACTTCTCCTTCCATAAAGAACTTGGATCAGCCAAGACTTTAGCTGAAAGTGAGCTATATCCATTTTTTAAATGTATTTAAATGATCACTATTGGGTCAGGAACACAAACATGTATTCATGTCCCTATAGTGTTAAACCACCATCTAGCCCCCATGGCCCATCATGCCTACATAAATACAGCAACATCTTACTGTATTCAAGCCAGAAGCTGTAACACTGCATGCTGTTTACCAAAAAAAAACAAAAAAACAAGCAGTCTGCTGACATCATCAGAAGTGGTAGCCTGATCCAATCACAGTGCTTCCCCATAGGATTGGCTGAGACTGACAAGAAGTATGCTCAAGCTAGCATGATTTAAAGGGACTCTATAGTCACCATATAAAAGCAAGAAAGACAGGTCCCCCAGCCTTCCTTCTTGCTTTTATATGTACTTTCATTTATTAAAAATACATTTCGAGGTGTTTTTATATTAAAAACTTACCTCCGTTCCAGCGCCGAGCTCCCCGCTAGGCCGCGCCCCCTTTTTCGTCAAAATGACGAAATCGCGGGGCCCAATGGGACGGCTTCGCGCTGCACCAATCGCGTTCTTCATAGAGCGGCATTGAATGCCGCCCTATGAAGAACCTGAGCGCTTTACCGCGCATGTGCGCGGAATGCGCGTTCGCGAGCTGAGCTGTCTGACTGACAGCTCAGCTCGCTTTCTAAAATTATCAATAAGGGGGGGGACCTACTGTCCCCCCCCGGCCCCCACCCCTGTGCGGCGGGTGGGGGCCCTAAAATTATCAATAAGGGGGGGACCTACTGTCCCCCCCCCGGCCCCCACCCCTGTGCGGCGGGTGGGGGCCCTAAAATTATCAATGAGGGGGGGGACTTACTGCCCCCCCCCCGGCCCCCACCCCTGAGCGGCGGGTGGGGGCCCTAAAATGATCAATGAGGGGGGGACCTACTGTCCCCCCCCGGCCCCCACCCCTGAGCGGCGGGTGGGGGCCCTACAATTATCAATAAGGGGGGGACCTACTGTCCCCCCCGGCCCCCACCCCTGTGCGGCGGGTGGGGGCCCTAAAATTATCAATGAGGGGGGGGACTTACAGCCCCCCCGGCCCCCACCCCTGAGCGGCGGGTGGGGGCCCTAAAATGATCAATGAGGGGGGGACCTACTGTCCCCCCCCGGCCCCCACCCCTGAGCGGCGGGTGGGGGCCCTACAATTATCAATAAGGGGGGGACCTACTGTCCCCCCCGGCCCCCACCCCTGTGCGGCGGGTGGGGGCCCTAAAATTATCAATGAGGGGGGGGGACTTACTGTCCCCCCCCCCGGCCCCCACCCCTGAGCGGCGGGTGGGGGCCCTAAAATTATCAATAAGGGGACCTACTGTCCCCCCCCCGGCCCCCACCCCTGAGCGGCGGGTGGGGGCCCTAAAATTATCAATAAGGGGGGGGACCTATTGTCCCCCCCGGCCCCCACCCCTGAGCGGTGGGTGGGGGCCCTAAATACAAAGGGGGGGGGGACCCTAGTTAACCCTCCCCCCCCCAAAAAAAAAATATCTCCCTACCTACCCCCCTCACCCTAAAAATAATGAGGGGGGACCATTAACTAAAAACCTGTAAAAAAAGAAAAAATGAGATAAAATCAACTTACCATTCGATGTTTTCTTTCTTCTAAAATCTTCTTTCTTCAGCCCCAAAAAAGGCCAAATAAAAATCCATAATAACCGACGCAATTAAAAAAAAAAAAAAAAAAAAAACGAGCGCAAAAAAAAATAATCCATCTTCACCCATGGAGGGCTCCGCGCAGACTGAGCTCCGCAGGGCGGGGGAAGGCTTATAAAGCCTTGCCCCGCCCTGCAATTATGCTAAGAACACTCTGATTGGTGGGTTTAAGCCAATCAGAGTGCTCTTTGTCATTTTACAAGCGTGGGAAAGTTCTTTGGAATTTTCCCACGCTTGTAAAATGACACAGAGCACTGTGATTGGATGGATTTAAAGCCATCCAATCACAGTGCTCTGTGTCATTTTACAAGCGTGGGAAAGTTCTTTGGAATTTTCCCACGCTTGTAAAATGACACAGAGCACTGTGATTGGATGGCATGAAATCCATCCAATCACAGTGCTCTGTGTCATTTTACAAGCGTGGGAAAGTTCTTTGGAATTTTCCCACGCTTGTAAAATGACACAGAGCACTGTGATTGGATGGATTTCAAGCCATCCAATCACAGTGCTCTGTGTCATTTTACAAGCGTGGGAAAGTTCTTTGGAATTTTCCCACGCTTGTAAAATGACACAGAGCACTGTGATTGGATGGATTTCAAGCCATCCAATCACAGTGCTCTGTGTCATTTTACAAGCGTGGGAAAGTTCTTTGGAATTTTCCCACGCTTGTAAAATGACACAGAGCACTGTGATTGGATGGATTTCAAGCCATCCAATCACAGTGCTCTTTGTCATTTTACAAGCGTGGGAAAGTTCTTTGGAATTTTCCCACGCTTGTAAAATGACACAGAGCACTGTGATTGGATGGCTTGAAATCCATCCAATCACAGTGCTCTGTGTCATTTTACAAGCGTGGGAAAAGTCCAAAGAACTTTCCCACGCTTGTAAAATGACACAGAGCACTGTGATTGGCTTAAACCCACCAATCAGAGTGTTCTTAGCCTAATTGCAGGGCGGGGCAAGGCTTTATAAGCCTTCCCCCGCCCTGCGGAGCTCAGTCTGCGCGGAGCCCTCCATGGGTGAAGATGGATTATTTTTTTTGCGCTCGGGTTTTTTTATTTTTTTTTTATTCCGTCGGTTATTATGGATTTTTATTTGGCCTTTTTTGGGGCTGAAGAAAGAAGATTTTAGAAGAAAGAAAACATCGAATGGTAAGTTGTTTTTATCTTATTTTTTTTTCTTTACAGGTTTTTAGTTAAAGGGTCCCCCCTCATTATTTTTAGGGTGAGGGGGGTAGGTAGGGAGATAAGTTTTTTTTTGGGGAGGGGGGGTGGGGGGGAGAGGGTTAACTAGGGTCCCCACCCCCTTTGTATTTAGGGCCCCCACCCACCGCTCAGGGTGGGGCCCTAAATACAATAGGTCCCCCCCTATTGATAATTTTAGGGCCCCCACCCACCGCTCAGGGGTGGGGGCCGGGGGGGGGGGCAGTAGGTCCCCCCCCCTTATTGTGAATTTTAGGGCCCCCACCCGCCGCACAGGGGTGGGGGCCGGGGGGGGACAGTAGGTCCCCTCCCTATTGTGAATTTTAGGGCCCCCACCCACCGCTCAGGGGTGGGGGCCGGGGGGGGGACAGTAGGTCCCCCCCTTATTTTTTATTTTAGGGCCCCCACCCGCCGCACAGGGGTGGGGGCCGGGGGGGGGGACAGTAGCCCCCCCCCCCTTATTGTGAATTTTAGGGCCCCCACCCGCCGCACAGGGGTGGGGGCCGGGGGGGGACAGTAGGTCCCCTCCCTATTGTGAATTTTAGGGCCCCCACCCACCGCTCAGGGGTGGGGGCCGGGGGGGGACAGTAGGTCCCCCCCTTATTTTTTATTTTAGGGCCCCCACCCGCCGCACAGGGGTGGAGGCCGGGGGGGGGACAGTAGCCCCCCCCCCCCTTATTGTGAATTTTAGGGCCCCCACCCGCCGCACAGGGGTGGGGGCCGGGGGGGGGGCAGTATGTCCCCCCCTTATTTTTTATTTTAAGGCCCCCACCCACCGCACAGGGGTGGGGGCCGGGGGGGGACAATAGGTCCCCCCTTATTGATAATTTTAGGGCCCCCACCCGCCGCACAGGGGTGGGGGCCGGGGGGGCAGTATGTGCCCCCCTTATTTTTAGGGCCCCCACCCACCGCTCAGGGGTGGGGGCCGGGGGGGGGGAGGAGAGTAGGTCCCCCCCCCCCTTCAACCACTATTGTGGCCGGACAGCATCCCTGTGGGTTCGGGCTTCAGCTGTCAGCTGAAGCCACGCCCACAGCAGTGCTGACAGGCTGTCAGCACACAAAGCGCGTTCACAGTGCTTTGTGTGCTGATAGCCCGTCTGATGCATTCACCCAGAATGCATCGGACGAGAGGCCTTTTTAGGGCCTCTGAACTCGGAAGTCCCTCTGGTGGCCGTCTGATTGACTGCAACAAGAGGTGTTCCAAGCTTCTAATGTAAACACTGCATTTTCTCAGAAAATACAGTGCTTACAAGAAAAAGGCTCCGGGTAGCTGTAGCACTCACCTAAACAACCTCATTAAGCTGAAGTTGTTCAGGTGACTATAGTGTCCCTTTAAACACAGCCCTGGCCAATTAGCATCTCCTCATAGAGATGAATTGAACCAATTAATCTCTATGAGGAAAGTTCAGTGTCTGCATGCAGAGTGAGGAGATACTGAATGTTTGGATGCATTTTAGGCAGCCATGACCCAGGAGGCAGGAAGGATCTCTAACAGCCATCTGAGGAGTGGCCAGTGAAGTTATCACCAGGCTGTAATGTAATGTGATTCTACTCACCAGAACAAATTCAAAAAGCTGTAGTTGTTATGGTGACTATAGTGTCCCTTTAAAGAATAACATATTAGCCAGGTTTTTTTTTATCAGTAAGAACTAGTTTAGTAGAAATAGCACTGAAATGCCCAAGGGTATGGGTCTTCAAAAGAATAGGATCTATTATATGGGAGGATGGATCTCCATAGCTCTCTTCAATAAAGATCTTCATCTTGATGTTGACTTAGATGTTTCCACACAGTGGTGTGTCTTTGATATGTGCCCATATTATATTTTACAAAAAATTCTAATCTTGTTGCTCATGATTGCTGAGCTCCTGCCACCTAGTCTTATCTTCGAGCCAAGATCTGTTATACTGTTACCTTGAACCTTTTCTTCCATGCGGTCTCTTCTCCACTTGCAGGGTCTGCGTGTCCTGCTTCTTTTGGTTACAATGATGCTGTGTTGTGCATTATACTGTATACCTACCTTCCCCTTCCTTTACCCTTAAAAACTTACTAATAGTGCACTGAGGTGGCCTATAAACAACTGCATGGTTTGGAATGCTCTATCTTGATGATAATGGATTTTTTTAGTAAAAGGCTGCCTTCTGCCATCTCAGTATTGTCTTCCTATGTCTATGCTTAGCTACTATTGAAAATAATGGAACAATAATAAAAATTGTCTGAGCTACTCCCTGGATGGATAACATCAAGTGAAAATTAAGAAATTCCGATGCAATGGCATTTCTCATATTTGCTAACTGGAATTCGGTTGGCCTAAGCGAATCTGCAGCAATCACCTGGATGCATTTGGTGTCCAGATTAAAATCGGTACTGTTGAATCTGAATACTTCGGAAGATTTACAAATCAGCAATTTAAAACTGAATAGGGACCAAATACATCCAGTAGGATGCATGTCCGCAAATTTTATAACATGACAGGAGGCTTCATATTTGCTTAAGTCTCTCTTTACTAGAACTCCACAGCAGTAAAAAACACAGAGAGTTAAACAACCAATCAGAAAATAGTAAGGAGACCATATAACTCCCTTCCCAGCATTCCATTTCCTCTTTCTTTACTGCTCCGCATCAGTAACAGGTCAGAGTACCACTGCCTCCTGCTTTATTAGTTGGTGGCTTTGGGTTATTTGTGTTTACTTATTTGTGTTTACTTATTTTGTATACATTTTATTGTGGGTTTATGCGTTTTACCCTTTCCATATAGTGGTGATCTGGGGACCACCTATTCACTCCGGTATTCTTCCTCTGGGGATCTCTTCCCCCGTTTTTCTCACTGTCCCCCTTTTTTCTACTGCCTTTGGCTTTCCCTTTAATTTCTCATTTATTTCCCTGCTCGGGGGTTTCTGGAGGCTGGCCCGTTCTGCCTCCTCCGATCCCCCCGAGCACCGGGACCGCGGAGTGCGTCTCCAGCGGTCCGTGTGCCTGTTCACTCAGCTCCGGTCGCGGGGCGCTCGTTTCTGAGCGCTCTCCCGCCGACCGGAACTTTCACCTCGTGGCCGCACCTCGCGGCCGCCCCGATCCGTGGACCGCGTGTGCCCGCCGGGCGGAGAAGGGAGCTCTCGCTCTCGCCCCCTCCCCCGCCTGTTTGATTTCTCGGCACCAGTCTTCCTGCTGCTCTGCCGGCGCGGGGGCTCCCACTCACACAGACCGCGGCTGCAGGCCTGTGTGTGGTCTGGGAACCCCCTCCCCTCCCCTCCTTAGTTGGTTTTCGCCATATTGGTGTGCTGCAGGGACCCTTTTCCTAGGGCACTGCACAGGGAGCATTTATTTTCGTTTTGCACCTCTATGTATGCATGCTTTCTGTGTCCCTTAAAGTTGTATGCCCCATTTTCGTTTACATTGGCATATTGGGACCCCCCTTTTTTTCCAGGGTTGACTCTAGGTATCTCACCCTACTCTACTATGTGGGAGCACATTAACAGTCTACTCCCAGTACGTATGTGACGGTACATACATTATTGGCCTGCTGACCCTGTGCCCCTAATTCTGGCCTGCTGTGTCTGTGCCCATATTCTGGCCTGCTGTGTCTGTGCCCATTATACTGACCGGCTGAGTCCGTGCCCATAAGTTTGGCCTGCTTTGTCTGTGCCCATAAGATTGGCCTGCTTTGTCTGTGCCCATAAGATTGGCCTGCTTTGTCTGTGCCCATAAGATTGGCCTGCGTTTGTCTGTGCCCATAAGATTGGCCTGTTTTATCTGTGCCCATAAGATTGGCCTGCCTTGTCTGTGCCGTAAGACTGCCTGCTGGGCCTGCGCCTTTGCCGGCCAGCCCTGACTATATTTACACTTGGACCCCCTGCCAGTGCCCTATTACGAAGCCGGCTCTGACCGTGCCTGACCCCCATCGGCTGCTGGCCTATATTATTCAGTGGGGAGTTTACGCGGGGGTCCTCTGGGGCCATACTGTTGTCACTCATACATTGCTCTCATATTAACCGGGTCTCACCTGTCATTTTTACCCCAGGGTCACGCTGCTGCTCTGAAATGGACGCTTCGACCCAAGAGAACTTGCAGGCTATGATCAATGCGGCCGTCGCCGCGTCAGTGGAAAAAGCGCTCTTACGCGCTATGCCCCAGCCATCCCAAGAGAGGGAGGCATCGGAGGCCCAGCGCATGCTGGTTGAGTCCGACCCCGACTCTCCAGACAGGAGCCAGGCACGCGCACCTAAGCGCTACTGGAAGGGTGCAGGCCCTGAGCATACCGCCCGGATGGGCAAGGCTCCTGCTAAGCGACCTAAGCGGGCGTCTGCTTCCTCTCCAGCACGCCCGAGATACTTCCCCGAAGAGGAGGAAGATTTCACCCTTCCCGCACCTCTATCTGTCCTGGATGAATGGCGGGCGGACCATTCCCCCTCGGTGGACGAGAGCGGGTGGGGTGGGGAAGATTCGGAAGAGGAGGCATACCATCAGGATGCCGACGAGACCACCTCGGAAGAACCTGCGCGCCCCCCTAGGGGAGGACGTGTTCCTGGATGCCACAGGCGTGCCCCTCTTTGATCCGCGCAACATCCGGCATCCCCGGTCTCCCGAGTGGTCTCTGCCTGATCACCTGGCCCAGTTTGTTCACTATTGGGTCCGCAGACCCCTCGACTGGGCAGTTCGAAAGAGGTTGAGGGCAGAATGCCCGAGACCTACCTTGCCAGACAAGGTCGCTGTAACACCCGAATTTGATCCGATGGTCTCCACTTACTTGACCCGGACTGGTCGCGACCCCAAGAAAGGGGTCGAGCGCAACCTCCGCCTCGCACAAGATAAAGTGCTGGACGTGCTCGGACCGCTGTCACGGATCCTGGCCATGGCGGACGAGGCCGTCACTCAGGGCTCACCCCTGGACGCTACTGCCATCAGGGATTGGGCATTGCGCTCCGTTTGCCTGCTGGGCAACTCCAACTCGGCCCTGTGCACGGAACGGAGAAGAGCAGTCCTCATGCGCATGGACGGCAAGTTGTCGGAGCTGGGTTCCAAGGAGTTGGGCCCGTTAGCCAAGGGCCTTTTATTTGGCGAACCCTTCATCAAGGAGCTCCAGAGACATGTTAACCTCTACACCACCCTGAATAAGGCGCAGACTTCGATTAAAAGGGTGTTTCGTTCCCACTCTGCACGTGTTTTTGGCAGGGCTGGTAGGCAGCGGGGTCGTGCCTCCAGCCGCTTCTGGCCTTCGGGCCAACGGGGATCCCGCTCTCCATCCTTCTTCCCCAGCTACCGCCCGGGGTCCTTCGCTTCCTGGAGGTCGGACCGCGGCAGAGGTAACCGCGCCCGTGGTCGGGGCAGAATGCCATCAGGTGAGACACATGACACCACATGTTTACCACAGGTATTTGCATGCCGGCCGTTTAAGTTTTTGTCTCGACAGGTGGAAAGACATCTCCTCGGACGCGTGGATCCTCCAAACGGTCCGGGGTTACGCCATAGACTTCCATTCCCCTCCTGTTCAGGAATCCCGCCCCCGGACGCCGGTATCGTCGAGGGAATCAAAGGCCTTGGTGGACGCCGAGATACGAACCCTCTTCGACAAAGGGGCGGTTCAGTGGGCTCTGGACGACGGCGGTTTCTTCAGCTCGATTTTTCTAGTCAAGAAGAAGTCTGGAGAATTCCGACCGGTGATAAATCTGAGGAGTCTGAACGCCTTCGTTTCTTACCACCACTTCAAGATGGAAGGCATCCATCTGCTACGGGACCTCTTACATCAAGGGGATTGGTTCACTCGCCTGGATCTGAAGGACGCATACCTGTCTGTTCCGGTGGCGACGGAGCATCGTCGTTTTCTACGTTTCGTTTGGGAAGGAAGGCCTTGCCAGTTCACCTGCCTTCCCTTCGGCCTCAGCTCAGCTCCGTGGTGCTTCACCAAGCTGCTGAAACCGGTGACCGCATGCTTACGTTCCAGGGGCATTCGTTGCCTGAAATACCTGGACGACTTGCTTCTCTTCTGCGAGGACGCCTCCAGGCTGAAATCTCAGACGGCCTTCGCGGTCTCCTTGTTCGAATCCCTGGGATTTGTGGTCAACCAGGAGAAGTCAGCTCTGTCACCAGCGCAGGTGGTTCAGTTTCTGGGTTTCGAGATCGATGCGGTTCAGTGCATCCTACGACTTCCCCAGACGAAGATCACGGCCATTCGGAAAGAAATTCGAAGAATCCTACGCCAGGTCACGATTCCCCTAAGGGTTTTGGCGCGAATAGTGGGTCTCCTGTCCGCCTCTATCCAAGCCATCTACCCGGGCCCCCTTCACTACAGGGCCATGCAGCGTCTGAAGGCGCGCTTCCTGCGCCGGACGCCCTCTTACGACCAGCGAATATCCCTCACTCAGGAGGTCAAGACCGAGCTCCGATGGTGGCTGTTACACATGTCGGCCTGGAACGGCAAGGCGATTTTCGGGCCGACCCCAGACTTTGTCCTAGAGTCGGACGCGAGCTTGTGGGGCTGGGGTGCGATCTGTGCGACTGCCTCCACAGGGGGCCCCTGGTCGAACACGGAGGCAGGATACCACATCAACTGCCTGGAGATGATCGCGGGGTCGTTCGCTATACGCAGCCTTGCGGGCCACCTGTCGGATTGCTGCATCTTCCTGAGGATGGACAATATCTCAGCGGTACAGTATATCAACCGCCTGGGGGGGGCACGTTCTCAAGCTCTGACGGAAGTCACAAAGGAGATATACAACTTTTGCCTTCAGCGCAATATCACCCTCCAGGCGGAGTATCTCCCAGGAGTATCGAACCTGACGGCAGACTGGTTCTCCAGACACTGGAGAGATGCCAGCGACTGGCGACTGCATCGGCAACTCTTCCTCGAGGTGGCGCGACGGAGGGGTCCTTTCACGGTGGACCTGTTCGCATCCAGAACGAACTTCCAGGTCCCGAAGTACTTCAACTGGCTCCCGGACCCGACGTGCACGGCGGTGGACGCACTGCCCGTCACAGGGAGCCTATGCTTTTCCGCCCTTCACTATGATACCCAGGGTACTACTTCAGCTACGACGTCAACGGGTGTCGTTAGTATTGCTGGCACCTCTGTGGCAGGGACAGGCCTGGTTTCCAGAACTGTTGGAACTGTCTTGTCAGCATCCGCTCCTCCTCCCGTCACTACCGACACTCCTGTCGGACACTCGAGGCAACCATCACCCCCTCGTTCTGGAGGGCCATCTCCGTTTGGTGGCTTGGACTCTTTCCGGGGCTCCTGGAGGGTCGATGACCTATCGGAATCGGCTAGAGACCTCCTATGGGACTCGTGGGCCCCAGGCACGAGAAGATGTTATTTATCCGCCTGGAACGTTTGGTGTTGCTGGTGCGTGGAACGGAGTGTCGATCCCTTTACAGCACCTGTCCCCAGCGTTCTGAATTTCCTTTCGCACTTGTTTGTCCAGGGTAAATCTTATCGCTCAGTGAACGTGGCCAGGTCGGCCATCTCGGCGGCTCACGTCCCTCTTCTAGGGACGCCGATTGGACAGGATCCCTTGGTTTGTAGGCTATTGAGAGGGATCAGACTGTCGCGTCCCCCGGCTCCTAAATATACATCGCTCTGGGACGTTCATCGGGTCTTGGATTTCATTCAGTCTTGGCCGGAAAATCAGGATCTATCTCTACGACAACTGTCGACCAAATTTACACTTCTGTTATGTTTGGTGTCATTTCGTCGGGTCTCCGACGTTAGGGCTTTCGATGTTAACGCCTTCTCTTTTTCTCCGGACGGGGTGACCTTTTCGATTACAAGGCGTACCAAATCTGACTCTTCTACAGTCTTCTACCCGTTTTTTCGAGAAGCCCCTAGGCTCTGTGTAGTTTCTGCCCTGTCTCGTTATGTAGCTGTCACCAAGCCGCTTCGACCCTCTCAATCAGGACAGCTGTTGATCTCCTACGTTCGCCCTCATAAACCGGTTTCGACCGTTACCCTGGCTCGCTGGATCAGATGGCTCCTGTCGTTGGCCGGTGTGGATTCATCGTTCGGTGCTCACTCAGTCAGAGGTGCGGCAGCCTCTGGAGCACTGATGGCAGGTGCTTCTCTTTCCGAGATTCTACGCTCAGCAGACTGGTCTCGTGAGGACACCTTCCGGAGATTCTACTTCAGACCGGCGGAACATGCATCGTTGGTTCTCCTGAATGAGCGTTAAAACAGCAAATATGAAGCCTCCTGTCATGTTATAAAATTGTAGATTATGCTAGCTTTAGTGTACCTATAATCTTAATTTTATTAATGACAGGAGGCGAATATTTCCCACCCCTTTTCTTTTCCCGACCCTTGGTTTTTTTCTTGGTTATTGTACGTTTGTTGAATAAAGAATTTCTCTACCGATCAGTTTCTATAGTGGTTATTTCGGTATTTTCTAATCCTGGGGCGGGCCTGATGGACTTGGTGGTTTGCTCTTACAAATTGTGTTGGGTGGCTACATGATTTTAGACGTACATTTCGTTGGCTAATCACCCTTTTCGACTGTCTTTTTCTCGTTTCAGTGTAAAGTTCTTAAGATGAGGTCAAGTTCAAGTCTTCGTTTCGGTTGAACAGTTTCTGCATGGATCGTTATCTATGTCAAGATGGACCTTCTGTTATATGGTGTTATGTTTTTTCCTGACTGTATTTGTTGTCGCAGTTAGAAAGAGGAAATGGAATGCTGGGAAGGGAGTTATATGGTCTCCTTACTATTTTCTGATTGGTTGTTTAACTCTCTGTGTTTTTTACTGCTGTGGAGTTCTAGTAAAGAGAGACTTAAGCAAATATTCGCCTCCTGTCATTAATAAAATTAAGATTATAGGTACACTAAAGCTAGCATAATCTACAATTATCATTCACTTGATTTTATGCAAGAGAACAATAATTTTAATTACTATTTACCTACTGACAATGCTTGCAGTCAGTGAGCAAATAGTTGAAAACCTTTGACAAGGCAAGGGTTAATTATATAACGGCTGGCTAAACCTTGCAAGACAGCCGCCACATTAAATACATAAAAGTAAATAAATAAAAAAGAGCCTTTAATGGTCATTTACCACACCAGCACATTCTTCTCTCAGCCTCCTCCTCACCTACAACACTCAGCCACTACATGCACTCTCATATACACAGCTCTCAGAATCCCCCATACACATACAACATACCACCACCACCACACACCCAACACTCACAGAACAGAGCACAGGGCTCTTGGAGGGGGCCCCAGTTTGCCATCCTGCCTAAGGCTCTAGGAAACCTACTAATCAGCATCACCTACTATGCAGCACATTTCTGTAGAGCTTGGTCATAGCATACTTCTTCTCACACCGCCTAATGATAAGATTAGAGCATCATCATTGCTTAATAGACCATTCCATTAACATTCTATTTACTTTCCTGTATTGTAATAGTTCCTCGGCAGCCAAAGGATTGAATTTAAAAAAAAAAAAAAATAATGAATTACAAACAACCATGAATTACATATGTTCTTGCTGGGCTGACAAATAATTAGCTGAGCAGATACCGGTGAAGCTATCTTGTGGGCTGATTGTGGCAGAAGTTCAAACTTTAACTTGAAGAATGAAAACAGTTGTCACACTTGTCAAGTTTTGAGTATGTAAGGTGTAAAATTGACAGACAGATCCTTCAGTGTTGGGTCCCCAGGAGATAGGCAGTATCATCCACACCTGCAGGTGCAGTATAGGGAGGGGTGTATGTGTGATTTATTGCACGCTACTAATACAGAAAATGTGAGAAACATAAGGAGGAACTGAATGGGAAAAGATAATTCTCAGTTACATTTTGTGTAATGTACAAAGGACGTTTTAGATCTACTGTCTACTTGCTATCACAAGGTTGATATATTAATGTTTTATCTGTAGGAGAGAGGCAGTAATTATTTCTTAATGGGACACTCCAAGCATCATAACTACCTGTACTCCTTTTGCAGACTATTTCACAAAGGTCTCCCTTGATCCTGTTAAAGGGACACTCCAGGCACTATAACAACTGATATGATGCAATATGGCAATCTGTCTTTCTCTCCCTTCATAAATTTGCTTACAACTGATACAACTTGCAAAAATTGCAGAGCTGTAAACCTGCCACCTCAGTTACTGATGTTTTAGTTGGAAGTTCAACTGATGCCTCGCCATGTACAAATATATGTACCCTGTGGACACACTAAAAATCCCAACCTCTGCGACAGGCTCAACTACAGCTTTTTGCTTTTTTTTTTTTAAATAGTGAGAGCAAGCTGGCTGTATGAACCATTTCCTTCACTGAATTAAAGGGACACTATAGTCACCTGAACAACTTTAGCTTAATGAAGCAGTTTTGGTGTATAGAACATGCCCCTGCAGCCTCACTGCTCAATCCTCTGTCATTTAGGAGTTAAATCCCTTTGTTTATGAACCCTAGTCACACCTCCCTGCATGTGACTTGCACAGCCTTCCATAAACACTTCCTGTAAAGAGAGCCCTATTTAGGCTTTCTTTATTACAAGTTCTGTTTAATTAAGATTTTCTTATCCCCTGCTATGTTAATAGCTTGCTAGACCCTGCAAGAGCCTCCTGTATGTGATTATAGTTCAATTTAGAGATTGAGATACAATTATTTAAGGTAAATTACATCTGTTTGAAAGTGAAACCAGTTTTTTTTTTTCATGCAGGCTCTGTCAATCATAGCCAGGGGAGGTGTGGCTAGGGCTGCACAAACAGAAACAAAGTGATTTAACTCCTGAATTACAGTGAATTGAGCAGTGAAATTGCAGGGGAATGATCTATACACTAAAACTGCTTTATTTAGCTAAAGTCATTTAGGTGGCTATAGTGTTCCTTTAAGCTCACTGCAGAAGCTGTAGATTTTGTTGATTTTTTTTTAACAAATAGGAATTTAAAATGTGATTATATCTTATCTCAATGTCTTCAATTTAATTTTTGTTTGTATTTTCATTTATTAGTGGGCTACACTCTAGCCTGGAGGGTACTTTAAATTAAAAGTTTAAACAATGTTTGAATACTCATCCTCCATCCTGTTCAGGGTCCTTAAATATCTCATACCAACGTGCTCTATTTTCATATTTTATATAACTAACAGCTCTATCATAGCTTTCTGTGAAAAACCTTCACTATAGTTGTGCACATGCAGGAAAGTGAATAGCCTTATTCATATAACCACATGAATTAAGCCTTTTATTAAGTTTATCGAGTACTTTCATTTTGATGAATGAAAATACTTGCATGCTCAATTTCTTGTATAGAGACGCTATTAGCAACGATGGATGGACCAGGGTTGAGTGAGAAATCTCAGGTGCTTCATGATCCCTTCAAAATTTTGAATTGCGTAGCAAAAAAACGCAGAAGGCGAACATTATACATTTGCAAATTATCTGGATCCAAATGACTAGATGATTATTACCAACTGACATATTTTCCATCTACATGGAAACACAGAGCACTGATTTAAAATAAACCAGATACATATCCTTACACACATATGTTCCAGAGTAATAAAACTTTTGAAAAGAAGCTAAAAGATAGAATGGTGTAATATCATCCTTTCAGGAGTGCAATATTATTTTCCGTGGTTTGTGTTATTTAATTGTATATATCCTCTTGTGTTTTCATTTATATTTATTCTGTATCTAGTAATGGTATCTATTTTGTAACCATCCCTTTTCTTGCAGCAAAATGATTAGAGGATTATTCAAAATAAAACATCAGCATGTATTGATATTCCTCGTAAAATCCGTATTTGTGATCAGGAAATGGTACAGACCGGTAAACTTCACTATTCGTACATTAATTTCTTTTCATAGGGACACTGTCTGCTGAAATACCTGTCTAAGAATGAAAGACTTTTCATTACTGGTAAATGAGGGTTCTGTGATTGTCCCAGTAATATTACTATGTATCCCTTGAGAGATCCGAACAATAGAATTTCATTGGAGATAAAAGACATTTTGCATTTTTACGTGGATCCAATTGGTAAAGAACAGAGCTTCTCAAGTCACCTTGAAGAAAGTACTTTTTCAATAAAACACAGGAAAGTGTTCTTAGTACATTTTGTTTTTGATTAAGACAGATGATCTAGCTGACTCCAGTGTTAATCTTTGTGATTCATGTAAGAAACAAGTCTTTTGGGTGAAAATAGTTCAAAACAATTCTGAGACGAGTTTGCTGTTCTGAGAATGCATGATATGTCTAGCTTTCTTGTCTGTAAAAGATGTATAAACACAGAAATCTGGAATGTTATTGCTACATTGTCTGAAATTCTCTTTCCTCCAGAGACGTGGGACACTACCCTTACAAAATGTCAACAAAATGTCAACACACCTTTTAAATGAATACTAATTTTAGCATCACTCTACATTCTCACACAATCACAATAGCCTTTCACCCATCTGAATTGTATATGGATCTCTATATTGTACAGATTTTTACAAACATATCATTGGTGGCTATTCTGCATCCCCATCATCAGTTTTGCAAAGGATATTCTTAAATGTCTTCTTCATTTGATTACATCACATGTCCAAAGCACAATGTCTTCCTAAACAAAAGTGATCACTTAAATTTCAATAAGAGTTAGACTTGATTTGAGCCGCATGCTGTACTATTGTTGGCGTTATGGATTTGGAGTTGTTGCTGTGGTCATCTGGCTAGCATTATTCAGAGCTGTAGTACATTCTAGACACTAATCATGACCACAACATTTTTGAAAGGACATGATTGCTTAGCAGAGGGGAGGTGAATGCATGCTTTAAAGCTTTGTCAATATGATCCTTATCAGCACTTTTTTTAAACTGAACAAATATGACAAAACATACAAAACATGTCAAGCATAATAAAGTACAAAGTTTTTCAGATTATTTGAATAAAAAGGTAAGCAAATAGAGGAATCAAGGCAAGTAAAGGGGGAGGGTGCAGTTAATTTAACAGGTGGCATACGATATAGGATGATGCAAGAGAGAAGAAACAAATAAAAATGAGTAAGACAAAGGACAATTTGGAATGAAATATGAGATATAGTTTTATAAACAAAGAATTATGTTGAAGAAACATTTAAAGGGAAGAAATGTTTTAGCAGGTGACTGCATGCGTGCCCTAACTGTGCCAGTGCAGAAGCCAAGGCAGTTTTAAGAAACATTTGAATCTTCATTTAACGTTTTAAGTTATGTTAATGGCAGTGCTCCTCAGGGTTCTGTTTTTATATATATCTATCTACAACAGAACTTTTCATCAGCCAAAACTTACCCTACATTTTAGTAATTTCTCTGTTTCAATGTTCTTTCATTAGGCTATGGTCTCATCTTCATATTGACATAGAAACATAGAAACATAGAATGTGACGGCAGATAAGAACCATCTAGCCCATCTAGTCTGCCCAATTTTCTAAATACTTTCATTAGTCCCTGGCCTTATCTTATAGTTAGGATAGCCTTATGCCTATCCCACGCATGCTTAAACTCCTTTACTGTGTTAACCTCTACCGCTTCAGCTGGAAGGCTATTCCATGCATCCACTACCCTCGCAGTAAAGTAATACTTCTTGATATTGTTTTCAAACATGTGCCCCTCTAATTTAAGACTATGTCCTCTTGTTGTGGTAGTTTTTCTTCTTTTAAGTATAGTCTACTCCTTTACTCCATTGATTCCCTTTATGTATTTAAATGTTTCTATCATATTCCCCCCGTCTCGTCTTTTCTCCAAGCTATACATGTTAAGATCCTTTAACCTTTCCTGCTAAGTTTAATCATGTAATCCATGAACCAGTTTAGTAGGCCTTCTCTGAACCCTCTAAAGTATCAATATCCTTCTGGAGATACGGTCTCCAGTACTGCGTACAATACTCCAAGTGAGGTCTCACCAGTGTTGTGTACAATGGCATGAGCACTTCTCTCTTTCTACTGCTAATACCTCTCCCTATACAACCAAGCATACTGCTAGCATTTCCTGCTGCTCTATTACATTGTCTACCTTCTGTCACAGGAGGCGGTCCGAAGACCAAAATACCGTGCTGAGACAATCAGATGGTATCTCTGAGACTAAATTTCTAATAGAAATAGCAGAGTTATTTCATTGGAAGTGCCTCTAGTTGTCACAAGTGGTGGACCCCTGTGTGCCTGATGAATATTGGAGTCACATCATGGAAATGGACTATCAGGGCCTGATGCTGGGTAACCCCCCCCCCCCCCCCCCCCGGTGTTGAGCACCAACGTTTGTGCTGCCACATACCAGGGCACTGATTCAGCTTCTGCGGATCCCAGGTGCTAGATGTTAATACGCAGACTTCCCAGGATCTAGATAGGGAGACTCTGCGGAAGAAATGTATCCAGTACTAGAAACAAGGCAAGACTAGAACAGGCACCAAACAAGAAAACAAGACAAGACTAAAATAACCCAGAACGGAGAAGGACAGAAAGCAGAATCCAGAACATGTACACAATACATGAAGGAAGCATTAACAGGACGTGGGCAGGACAGGACTGTACATGAACTGGGAATACAAGACAAGAGATGCAAGGCAAAACAAGAGGAGACATAACTAAGTACTATATATGTAATGAACATTGGAGATTTAGACATACATAAATGGTGAATATTTATGCACACCACCACTGCACCAAAGTACTCCAATTACGGTGCGTCCTAACTGCCTAAATATGCATGACTAAATAAACAACAATAAAACACACACAATACTTACCTGCAAAGAAATGAGACCACTGCTTGCAGGAACAGACTGAAACAAAAAGGATTAATGGCAAAGGAATGGGTGTGGCAACAAAAAACAAACATTTAAAGGAATCCAGGAGACTGGGAATTTTAGGAACGGAATAAAGGAATTAACCCAGAAAACCCAACATAAAGAAAACCAGACATAGAATTAAAAAACAGAAAAAAACAAGAAAAACTAAACAAGAATTGTAAAAAGAGTACTGGGCATCAGAAGCCAAGACAGAAATGATCTGCAACAGGAGCAGGATGTGACACTAGTGGTTCTCTGAGTGAGTGCCATTAAAGGCATTTAACCCCTTAAGGACCGATGACGGTTCAGGACCGTCATCGGAAAAATCCCCTTGGGGACCGATGACGGTCCTGAACCGTCATAACGGTCTGGGGCTACTTACCTGATCGCCGTCGGTCCCCCGGCGGCGATCAGCGCTCCTCCTGGTACAGGGGGACTGCCTGTCTGCCCAGGCAGTCTCCCCTCGGCAGATCAAGACCCCACGACCACGTGATCACTCGATCACATGACCGCAATAGGTGTCTGTGTATCTGCCTGTAGGGGGACTGTCTGTGCTGACAAGTGGAAAATAAAAAATAAAGTTATAAAATAAAGCAATCAGTGTAAAAAAATAATAATATGTATATATATATATATATATATATATATATATGATATATATACATGTATTATATCTACATATAATATATGTATATGTATCATATATATAATGTCATACTAAGTGTATTTTTATATTTATATATACGTATATTAATATAAAAATACACTTATATTTAAATTACACACGAATATATACAATATATATAATTACTATATATATGGTATATATATTATTATAAAATACAAATAATATGTTAATAAAAATAAATAACAAAAAGTAAAAATAATTTTTAATAATTAAAAAAAAAAATATATATATATGCAATTTTATTCTAACAGTATTTTGATATTGATATATATATATTTATATCAAAATACACTCAGAATGTAATGATATATATATATCTATGTATAAATAAATAAATAAAAATAATACGAAATATACATGTCCATATACATAATTACATAAATAATTTCATAAATATACACGTAGACGTCAAATATATAAATATGTATATATATATTAAAATTCTACGTGCATATTTATGTAATATTTTTTACCTACTTAAGTAATTTTAATGATTGCAATTTGAGGGACCTGCCTGCCAACCCAGGCCAAAACTCCAGATAATTTAATTTGCTAGCACTGTGTTTAACCCTGTAACTTTCTATGACACCCTAAAACCTGTACATGGGGGTACTGTTTTACTCGGGAGACTTCGCTGAACACAAATATTAGTGTTTCAAAACAGTAAACCATATCACAGCGATGATATTGTCAGTGAAAGTGAAGTTTTTTGCATTTTTCACACACAAACAGCATTTTCACTGAGGATATTATTGCTGTGATACATTATACTGTTCTGATACACTAATATTTGTGTTCAGCGAAGTCTCCTGAGTATAACAGTACCCCACATGTAGAGGTTTTATAGTGTTTGTGAAAGTTACAGGGTCAAATATAAGGCTTGATTTTACTTTTTTTTTTATTGACATTTGTCAGATTGGTTAGGTTGCCTTTGAGAGCGTATGGTAGCCAAGGAATGAGAATTAGCCCCATGATGGCATACCATTTGCAAAAGAAGACAACCCAAGGTATTGCAAATGGGGTATGTTCAGCCTTTTTTAGTAGCCACTTAGTCACAAACACCGGCCAAAGTTAGCGGTTTTTGCATTTTTAACACACAAACAAATATAAATGCTAACTTTGGCCAGTGTTTGTGACTAGGTGGCTACTAAAAAAGACTGGACATACCCCATTTTGAATACCCTGGGTTGTCTACTTTAAAAACATATGTACATGTTAGGTGTGTTTCGGGGCTTTAGGACAGATAACGGTGTTACAATGTCACTATTGATACATTTAAAATATATATATATATTGAAACAGCAATTTCCTACTTGTATTTATAGGCCTATAACTTGCAAAAAAAAGCAATACAGCATGTAAACACTGGGTGTTTTTAAACTCGGGACAACATTTTGAATCTATTTAGCAGTTTTTTTTAGTAGATAAGTAAAAGATTTTTCAAGTAAAAGTCCAAAAACATGTCTTTTTGTTCAATTTTTCACCATATTTTTTTTTTTTTAAATACAATATATGACATAATACAAATAATGGTATGTAAAGAAAGCCCTTCTTGTCCTGAAAAAAACAATATATAACTTGTATGGGAACCGTAAATGAGAGAGCGGAAAATTACAGCTAAACACAAACACCACAAAAGTGTTAAAACTGCTTAACGTACAACATCGCAAAAACAGGCCGGTCCTTAAGGGGTTAAACCCTGCAATGAAAACTTTGCTGGTCTGCAAAATGAGGGGCATGGACATGACACCCAAACCTCTTCATTGTGATGCATTGGTTTGGGTTGTTTATACTGCCCCTTTAATAAACAGGTAATTTCTTGATTTCATAAGCCTTTGAGGACTAGATTATGAATATGGAATGAAAAACCAAGGTTAAAAGACCACTACACCCACTCCATGAAAAAAGTCAGACAGAACTCTTCTCAATAAATCTGTTATAATTCCTAGATTTTACTAGTAGCATGACGTAAAGTCATGATTTTATTAATGACACGGAGGCGAGTATTATGCTTCTCTTTCTTTTATTTTCCCTCAGCAGCGAAGAGAGAAATGAGTGAAAAGAGAAAAAATATATCATTAACATATATACATATTCAACATAATCCACAGTGCTACATAGGGAACCTCCCCCTTTCAGTATATAAGGTGTAGCACTCTCTTCCTCTTCCTCTTTCGTCGTGATCCGAAGACCCGTAAACCGAACCAGAACTTGAATTCGAACTGTAAACTCGGGAAGCTGAACATATCTTCCTGGGAATGTGGAGTCAACTGTGAAGCTCCTTTAAGTTCCATAAGTATTTGGAATCATGCTAAAAAGGAGAGGAGAAATATGGTAAAATCCCAACTTGCAACTGGGTGTAATATATCCATTATATATAGTAATCTAGACTACTGAAAAGGAATAAATGTCATATTCACTAGACATAACATAAAGTGTGTGATAATCATGATCAATTAAAATTAATGTAAGCTAAACCGAACTACAGAAACTTCAAGTCTACAAAGCATAATTAAATCGAATATGGGCCAGAGATACCCATCCCAGAGATGTAAATCGTGAGTCAGTCCAGAAAAGACAGGGTGTAACAGGAGAACATATCACCAACTCCAACCCAGGGAGGGAGGGAGGGAATAATACTCGCCTCCGTGTCATTAATAAAATCATGACTTTACGTCATGCTACTAGTAAAATCTAGGAATTTTATTAAAGACACGGAGGCTCCTATTATGCTTGTTTAAAGCTGAGCAATGACTTTATCTGAAAAATGTTGTATCGGTCTAAAGTAAAAATTCCTGAATGTGGATTCCGTAGACCAATCTGCAGCCTTTAGAATGTCTTCCAAGCGGCAACCGGCCGCCAAAGCTTTAGAGGCCATGGCGCCTCTAACCGAGTGAGATGAGAAAACAGAGACGTCTATTCCGGCCGTAGCTAGTATCCATTTAATCCATCGTGCCAGCGTCGGTGTGGATACCGGCAGATGGGGTTTTTTCAGGGAGATGAACAGGGGCCCGTCATTGGACGGGCGCAGTGCGGAGGTGCGAGATTCGTATTCTTTTAGGCACGCTATTGGGCATAAGATAGGTAAACCCGGTATCCGTGGATAGCAGACCTGTTTGGTGGCCGACTTCGTTCTTCGTGAAATATCGAATGACACCCCCTCCGGGGTGAATGAACGTGCTCGCCAGTCCAAGGCTCTCACGTCTGATACCCTTTTGCAGGATAGAAGGCAAAACAGCATCAGTAGTTTTGCTGACAGTTGCTTAAGAGAGAGATCTACGTTAGTGGGCCAGCCATCTAAGAGCTTGAACACACAGGTGACGTCCCAGAAGGACCCGTATCTGGATGTGGGGGGCCGTGAGAAACGAACTCCCTTAAGCAAACGACAAACCAGAGGGTTCTGACCCAGTGGGAGGCCGTCCACCTGGTCGTGCCCGGCTGAGATGGCCGAGCGGAAAACATTGACCGTGCGGAAGGCTTTGCCTGATTCGAACAGGTGGTTGAAGGAGCCTCTGTCGGGTCTAGAGAAACCCCGGGGGTTGCGGCCGGGTAGACGGCTCCTACCTCTACCGGCCCCGCCAAAAACCTTTGGGCTAAAAACCCTCTTAATGGAGGATTGGGCCTTGTCCAAGGCCGTGAATGTCTTAACGTAAGACCCTAGGTCCTTTACAAAGGATTCTCCAAATAGAAGGCCGTTTGCGGAGGCACCGGGCTCATTAGAGGCCATGCTTGCGAGCTTGGGCTCAATCTTAAGCAGGATGGCTTTCCTGCGCTCAGTTGACATGGCCGTATTGGCGTTGCCAATCATGCAGATCGGGCGCTGGAGCCAGCCGAACGCCACCTCAAAGTCTACTGGAGCCCCAGTCGACTGAGCCGTCTCTAGCAGCTCGTACAATTTGGTGACCGGGCCCAGGGTGTCAAGGAACTTATCCTGGCAGTTCCGCATGGAGTAGTCCAGGCCTTTTTTGGGTTTCCAACCCGACTTGCCCAGAAACTGCACAATCTGGGGGTCTACCTCAGGGGTCTTGGCTACCGCATCGGGTATGATCGGGCGTGGGCATTCTGCCCTCAGCTTGTTCCGGCCCTCCTGTGAGAGGG
Organism: Pelobates fuscus; assembly: GCF_036172605.1. Lineage (NCBI taxonomy): Eukaryota > Metazoa > Chordata > Amphibia > Anura > Pelobatidae > Pelobates > Pelobates fuscus. The sequence goes on from NC_086321.1 coordinate 133,762,727, forward strand.
ATTTCCGCACCCTAAGGGCCAGGTATCGGGCTATATGGGTCGCGGGCTCCCATTCCGCGGAGCGAGGGTGCCTGAGGTCGTCTGGGTCAAAGACCAGGGCATCTTTCTGGTCAGAGGTTAGCTCTGCATCATGGGCCCCCGAGGGGGTTTTGGCCTTGGTTTGTCTGGAAGGGAATTGTGACCCTGGCAGGTCATCGTCCCCTGAAACCTCGTCCCCGTAGGGATCCGAGAATTGGTCGTCTGACTCCTCGTCCCCGTCCTCGTCCGAATCGGACAATAAATCATGGGCACGTGCCCGTTTCCATACCCTGGCCGCCGTAGCCCGGCCAGTAGCTCTACTGCGCGGTTGTTGCGCGCCATCATCGACAGCCTGAGGCGTGTCATTCAAACCAGGCTGTACCTGGGTGTGGGGAGGGTCAGCGGTATGTTTGCGCTTGGCAGGTGCCTTGCGCCCTGGGCTAATCTCATCAGGGGAGTTGGGAGAGGGCCCTGTGCCCGACTGGGTGGGAAGGGCCTGTCTAAGGGCCTGAGAAATAGATAGGGAGATACTGGATGACATAGCTCCCATGGCCGAGGAGATAGCCTTATTAATAGAGGTGGACATAGTAGTGTCCAAGAGGGATTGGAATTCCTCTGAACCTATAAGGTTGGAGTCGGCCTGGGAATCAGATGCTGTGGTACCCTTAAGTGGGACAGGGTGGGGATTCAAATCACCACAGGCAGACTGCATGGTAATAGGCTAGCAGTTAATGTAGGCTAAAGGACAGAGGTGCTGGATTGCTTAACCCACGCACAAAGGACAGAGCAGGAGAGAAAAAAAAATACCCGGTAAGAGCAGGAGCGGGGTCAAGCAGCCTCCTCGGAGCAAAAACACGCCGAGTAATGAGGCTTAAAATGGCCGCCGGCAGTATCGGCGACGGGAAACCAAGAAAATGGCCGCCGCGAGTGTCTGCGCATGCGCAGAACGCGCCCGCGGCGGAACCGAGAAGGTGTGAAAGACCGCCGAGGAGTAAGGTAGGCGGGATATAACGATTGCCGAAACGGCAAGGGAAAGAAGAAAACAGTATAAGGAATGAATAAAACTTAGAAACCAAACCTTGCAGATAAAACTGCAGGCAGAGTAGGTATAGATGACAGTATAATGATATAGTCAATAAAATGTACTTAGCTGGTCTGAGGGAGCAGCGAAGAAAGAGGAAGAGGAAGAGAGTGCTACACCTTATATACTGAAAGGGGGAGGTTCCCTATGTAGCACTGTGGATTATGTTGAATATGTATATATGTTAATGATATATTTTTTCTCTTTTCACTCATTTCTCTCTTCGCTGCTGAGGGAAAATAAAAGAAAGAGAAGCATAATAGGAGCCTCCGTGTCTTTAATAAAATCTGTCATAGAGTCTGTTATAAAGTTGCCGGATCATCTTTATTTGTTTATTCGCTGAGCAATGCCCCAGAAAGTAATGGATTATTATCTGTTTTCTCCAGGACCAGTACATTATCCCTTTTCCTTTAAGTACTTGCTCCATGCCACTTTACAATTCTTGATCATATGCTATAATTAAAAGCTGCTTCAAGTAACACTTTGTGAAATGTGTAATCTTTGTTTGCAATGGAAAGGAGACACTAAATGTGTAATTAGCAGCTACCAAGAGCTTAGTAGCAGTTATCAAGCCACTGCACGGGCAAATAATTATCATTAAGAAAGCAATGAGAGGTAGGTGGGTGTAGTATTAGTCTGCAACATTAAATTACTCTATTTTGTTTTTGGCAGTAAAGATCCTACCACAATGCTGGTGTCTAGTTAATTATTCTTAACCCCATAATCGTTTAAACCCAAATTAGGCTCTCACAGTTCTGCTTCTGATCGAATACTGAAAAGGTAAAGCCTGCAATCAGTTGTTTAACTTCTTCCCCAGCGGTAAATTCCTCAAAGATACTGTTCATGACAGGACATTATCAACAGAGCCATGGGTGCTTTGGATCTTTGGCTTGTAAAATATGTTTCTGTAATTTGCAAGCATCCCTTGTCCCAGGCTGGGTTATTGCCGTTTGACACAAAGACCATGAAACAAAAGCAGTGTTTCCCTGCAAGAAAATCAACCCTCCACTAATTAAACAGTTCAAGGTTTGAGAATAGGAGCCTAGTGTGCTAGCTGTGTTAACAGGAACTGGAGGCTAATGATCTATGCTCAGATGTTTTATTTAGTTAACGAAAAATGCACATATTATGGGCTCACCAAGTTCAATTGTTTTACTGTTGTGATACATTGGTTTCCGATATGTAAACATATTTTGCTCTGTCTAAATGCAAATGATTTGCTTTTGTGTCCAAACGACTACATGACTGTTTGTATTATAGCCAATATGAGAATGTGGTCATAGTATCCTACAGTATCGAGCATTCTTGATATTGATTCGTTTGTAAACTCCCTTTATTTTACTTTTAGATATAAGATGAAAACATATCACATAAAAACTACAGAATACAAACTGTAATATTAAATGTATTTTTATTAACAACTGCTGCAAATGCTTCCAGTGCTATGCATCAGAGCTATTTTGTTAAAATGTGTATTGCCTGGATGTGAATGCCTCGTATATAAGTATCCCATATTATGAGGACTTTTTTTGACAGTATAAAATATTTTTGGAAACAAGTGTCAATTAGAGTAAGGGATATCAGATGTTCATTTTGGACAGTATATCATTTGTTTTAGAACAGAACTATTTTATGTTTAATGGAGAGGTTTTTTTTTTTTAGACAAAATCATGGGTAGCTATGGGGGCAAAATGTGCTCCTTTATACACCAACCTATGGTTTGGTTGGTGGAAAACATTATATGTATCCCCAACTCTTTTACTGTTCATATATTTTATGGAAGATGTATCAATGAGTGATAGTTAATATAGATCAAGGTGGTCATATTTACCAATTAATTTAGTTTAAAATCCCTTAATATCTTGGATGTTTGCACATCAAATGAAATCATCCAGACTAAGAACCATAGGAAAGAATGGGATAGAAACCGTTATTTGGATGCTAGATGTTGTCACCACCCCAGCTGGATACAAAATATCCTGCTAAGCCAATATACACTGATCAGCCACAAAATGAAAACCACCTGCCTAATATTGTGTATGTCTCCATCGTGCTGTCAAAACAGCTCTGTTGCATTGAGACACGGACTCCACAAAAACCCTGAACAAGTCCTGTGGTATCTAGCTCAGAGACATTAGAGGGGTGAGGTGGGGCCTCCAAATATTGGATTTGTTGTTCCAGCACATCCCACAGAGGTGCAATCAGACTGATATCTGGGGAATGGAGGCCAAGTCAACACCTTGAACTCTTTGTCATGTTCCTCAAAACATTCAGGAACAATTTGTGCAGTGTGGCAGGTTGCATTATCCTGCTGAAAGAGGCGACTGCTTTCAGGGGACACCTTTGCCATGAATCGGTGTACGTGGTCTACAACTATCTCTTGGTAGGCAGTACATATCAAAGTGACATCCCCATGAATGACATGACCCAAGGTTTCCCAGCAGAATATTGGCCAGAGCATAACACTGCCCCCGTCAACCTGCCTTCTTCCCATAGTGCATTCTGCTGTGATCTCTTATCAAGGTAAATGATGCACACACACCCAGCCATCCACCTGATATAAAAACGTGATTCATCAAGCCATGCAACGTTCTTCCATTGCTCCATGGTCCAGTTCTAATGCTCATATCCCCATTGAAGGAGCTTTGAGCAGTGGACAGGGGTCATCAAGGGCACTGTGACCAGACTGCTGCTATGCTCCCCATACACAGAAAACTGCAATGCACTGTGTATTCTGCCACCTTTTTACCATGGCTAACATTATGTTTTTCAGCAATTAGAGCTACGATAGCTCTTCTGCGTGATTCGATCAAACAGACTAACCTTCGTTTTCCATGTGCATCAATGAGCCTTGGATGTCCATGACCCTGATGCTGATTCACTGGTTGTCTTTCCTTGCACCACTGTCATTGGTAGTAATGTTGTGGCTGATCAGTGTATGAGGAATTCATATTGGGTGCCATTTTGAGAGTTGGATTTAGGAGCACACAATATGATCCAGGAATATAAAGGAGGGCTATGGAGGAATTTAGGGGTGTGGATAGGGGAGAACCCCATTTTATTACTATTTTTTAGTCATTGGGCTCCATTTTTACAGAAATTCTCAGTGATTATTAGCCAATTGTGCTGCAATAAATTACTGGGAGCTAGGTATTAGGGTTACAAAACTGTAAAGTATATGGTGGCTCCCAGTATGTTTAAGATGATTATATCAAAGCGATGATACAGGATACTTGTTCATGAATTTTCAAATCCCTACATTTAGCGAATGCAAATTAATATGCTACTGAGAATACATTATATTGAGTTATTTTTAAAATGGTAAATGGAATATTAATTTATATCCCCTGCTTTGCTATAAAACAATACATATGCATATTACTAATATTTTAACTAAAATATATATTTTAAAACAACCCCTATATAGACTAAACAAAATTATAAACTCAACAACTTGTTTTTGCCCTCAAGAGCTGAACTCAAAGATCTAAGACTTTTTCCATGTAAAATGTGCAGTTTTATCACACAGCACAATGCCACAGATGTCGCAAGTTTTGAGGGAGCGAGCAATTGGCATGCTGACTGCAGGAATGTCTACCAGAGTGGTTGCACATGAATTGAATGTTAATTTCTCTACCATAAGCCATCTCCAAAGGCATTTCAGAGAATTTGGCAATACATCCAACCGGCCTCACAACTGCAAACCATGTGTAACCACACCAGCCCAGGACCTCCACATCCAGCATCTTTACCTCCAAGATCGACAAGCCACCCGGACAGCTGGTTTGCATAACCAAAGAATTTCTGCATGCTCATGGTCCTCATCGGGGTCTCAACCTGACTGCAGTTCGTCATCGTAACCGACTTGTGTGGGCAAATGCTCACATTTGATGGCGTCTGGCACTTTGGAGAGGTGTTTTCGTCATGGAGGAATTCCGTTTTTCACTGTACAGGACAGATGGCAGACATTGTGTATGGCGTCCTGTGGGTGAGCGGTTTGTTTGCTGATGTCAACGTTGTGAATCGAGTAGCCCACGGTGGAGTTATGGTATGGGCAGGTGTATGTTATGGACAACGAACACAGGTGTATTTTATTGATGGCATTTTGATTGCACAGAGATACCGTGACTAGATCCTGAGGCCCATTGTTGTGCCATTCATCCACAACCATCACCTCATGTTGCAGCATGATAATGCATGGCCCCATGTTACAAGGATCTGTACACAATTCCTGGAAGCTGAAAACATCCCAGTTCTTGCATGGCCAGCATACTCATCGGACATGTCACCCACTGAGCATGTTTGGGATGCTCTGGATCATCGTATATGACAGCGTGTTCCAGGTCCTGCCAATATCTAGTAACTTTGCACAGCTATTGAAGAGGAATGGACTAACATTCCACAGACCACAATCAACAACCTGATCAACTCTATGCGAAGGAGATGTGTTGCACTGCCTGAGGCAAATGGTGGTCACACTAGATACTAACTGGTTTTCGGACCCGCCCAATACAGTAAAACTGCACATTTTAGAGTGGCCTTTTATTGTGGTTAGCCTAAGGCACACCTGTGCAATAATCATATTGTCTAATCAGCATCTTGATATGCCACACCTGTGAGGTGTATGGATTATCTCGGCAAATGAGACGTGCTCACTAACACAGATTTAGACAGATTTGTGAACAATATTTGAAAGAAATAAGCCTTTTGTGTACCTAGAAAAAGTTTTAGGTCTTTGAGCTCAGCTCATGAAAAATGAGGGCAAAAACAAAAGTTTTGCATTTATAATTTTGTTCAGTGTATTTAATAGAATTTTCTTACATTTTTATTAATAAAAATCAATACTTTTTTGGGTTTTAAGAGTGCAATACTTTTTTGGGTTTTAAGAAAGTGGTTTAAGGGCAAGCTTACACCTCGTGGGATAACTGTATAGCAGGCAATGTTGGCAATCTATTTTGAAAATAGAAGGGTAAAATGTTGGATTTTTGGTTGTCTTATAAGAAGGGGAAGGAGAGAGTTGCCAAGGCCTGACGAAGTATTGAAATACATAGACAGTGGGCTATTGTGGAAAGGGGAGTAGCAGGAAGAGCAGAGGTGGCAAATCTGATCCATGAAGAGTGCAAAACAAAAGAACGATATGGATTGCCACTGAAGCCTCTTACTTGAACAATGGAAGTTTTCGTAGTACAGTTTGAAGCACTTTATTTGTGAATGTGTTTTCAATATGTTTTTATGGTTTACTGATAATAAAAAGTAATACGCTATTGCGGTTTCTCCTTGTCCTTGTCTTTCAGATGTTTATCAGCATCAAGGTTGAATTTATATGGTTTTAATGTTATCAATATATACATGTGACTGCATTATGTAATGCATTATTGAAATGCGTCAATCAGCATGGTGCATCAGTAGATTGATGTGAATAAACAAATATAACTTGACTGTGCACGTATGTTGTATGTTTACACATGTATGGCTGAATTAATGGTTGGGTGCATATAGGTAGTTTATAGATGTGAGTGTTGTGTTGCACTGTTAATGGGTTTGGATATACCACTGTATACATCAGTAAATATCTAATTTAAAAAATAAAAACAAATGCTGGGGTTAAGGGTTCACTAAACAGTCAGCAAGGTAACAGAGTCCCAGCTAGCTGTTCTCGAATCAGAGCCAATACAAATAGATTCAATCCACAGAATCAGGAAAGAGAGGGAAACGGGCTGCTGCTGCACATTAAATTAACTTAAGCTGAAAGAACATATAATCCTCTGATATTAAACTATTGAACTCCAATTATTGTAGGTATTCATTTCCAAAATCCATAGTTTTTACATGAGTACAGGATATGCTTTCATGATATATATATATATATATATATATATATATATATATATATATATATATATATATATGTATATATATATAGAAAAAAGATAATTTAGGCACTCACCCCTGCAAATTACTCCAATGTATCTTGCCTTTGGTGCATCCAGCGTCCGGATATATATCAAACGATAAAGTGGAGCACTCAGAAAGGACTTTTCAATCGTAAATTTATTACTATAAGAACGCTTACATCATCTGTTTCGACGTTTCGACCCCTCAGGGTCTTTATCAAGAAGTTCTTGATAAAGACCCTGAGGGGTCGAAACGTCGAAACAGATGATGTAAGCGTTCTTATAGTAATAAATTTACGATTGAAAAGTCCTTTCTGAGTGCTCCACTTTATCGTTTGAGATATATATATATATATATATATATATATATATATAAAACTTTTCCAGAAGAGGGGGAAGAGTTTTCCACATCCAAGTTTGCCTCCACCTACCTCTTTCAGGAGTTTTCATTTAAAGTCTAAACATCAAAATCACTACATCTTATATAATGGTTTTGGTGCGTATATTCTTTCCCATCAATTGCATTTTTGAGAAACAACAATGGTTATATTTGACTGATTATACATTTATCGGACAGAATTAAGGTGGGACCGTGCCAGAGTGAGGGGACTGTGACAGGGTGTGCGGCAGGGTGAGGGGTGGTCAGTGGCGTACACACAATCCATGGGGCGGGTGACTTCCCAGGAGGGTGACTTCCCTGGGGTCCAGTGGCTCAGGTTGATGGGAGTCAGAGTTCCCACTCTGACTCCTTCTCCTTCCTCCCGCGCGGCTCCTGGTGGTTGCTGGGAGGAGTGACTGCGACAGTCACTTCCTCCCAATGTCTAACATAATCAGAGGGGGCCCGGTAGAGCTGTAACAGGGCCCACTCTGATGATGATATTCGTTTCCATAGGGTGGCCTAACAGCATGGGCCACCCAATGGGTCCCTTCACCTGCAGCCCCGGAAATTATACTGCACGGCCGGGGCCACAACACATGGTGGCAGGCAACCGGTCGCAGGGATCCGCAGGACGGTCAGGCCCCCTGGCATGACGGGCCCGGTTGCAGCTGCGACCCCTGCGACCGCGGTATGTATGCCGCTGGGGGTGGTGAGTGAGTATGGCAGGGTGGTGTTTGGTATTATTGTCTTTTTGCTAAATAAATTTGGAACCAATCAAATGCCTCACTGATGGTATTACATGATGGATAAGAATCTGCCTATACTTCTCAGCATTGACAAGACTATTCATTCTGACCAAGTCCCTAAACTCCATTTGCAGAAATGCAGAACCAAACTTCCAAGGAACATTCACCATGCATCATTATTGCCTGCAGACATTCATTATTGTACTGCTCTTCAGTGAAGAAACAACCTTCTGCAACAACCAAATATTTCTAATAGTTTACATCACTCTAGCTGCCATTGTTTGCACCCCAGTTTGGAGTGTTTTTTCCCTGCAAGTCCTAGAAGATGACCACATTTGACAAGACTTCTCCAAATAATAGATGAATGAACCAGTGTCTCAGTGGTTTCTGTAAATTCTGAACAGATGGCACTGTTGGAAATTTTCTGATTGCGTATAGATGCAAACATGATGTATTTCATCCTCTCCACTAAGCTTCTTTGGCTGACCACTGCATCTTAACATTGCTAATTTCTTTGTGGTTCCTCAGAAGAGCATGGACCGCACATCTGAAAAAAACAAAAAACGGTCTGCCTTGACATGTCTGCCTCGGACAGACATTGCTGATGCAGTATAACTACCTTGTATCCGGTTGCTGTGCTCAGGTTTGCCATTAAGTATGACTTTTGACTTTATACTGTCTTCAGCAAACTCACCTTGTTAGCAGAGCTTAGGTTTTACTCACCCAGTTTATTCCTTGTCTACATCTGTTTCTGTTTCAATTAATTATTTAGTTTCAACCTACATATTAAATTGATGATTATTAGCACACATTTGGTGTAATTGTTTAAATATTCACCTGACTATATGCCTACAAAATTCCTGAATTTCTGCAAGTGTACCAAAATAATTGATGCTGTTTTGAAGGGAAAGGGTAGTTACAATAAATGATTCTCGACAGCATCATAGGAGTGTCATTAGCCAACCTAGAACTATATTCCTATGCACAGAATTGCATTATTTAATGCTCTCAACCAATGCATGGTCGATGGAATCATCGTACCTCTTCTTCGACTCTGCAATCAGCGACTTACATTTTTTTTTTAATGTTTGTTTCTCCATGTATTTTGACTGGGTGACTCGGTTGTACATCATTTCCAAATGATGCACTTTTGTGACACTGCTAGTTGAAGCTTGATATTTTTTCACACACATCTGCACTCAGGTGGATATGATTAAAAAATAAACTGCTGCAAGATAAAATGTTTATTTTTACCTGACTTGTTTTTTTCTCGTTGAAGGTGCGTCCAATACAAAGTGCACTTAGGCCATATTAGATCTCTAAGCTCAATTTCCTACTTTATCCTGCTTGTCTCCCCTGTGTGTCTAAAACACTTAATAAGTAGTTGAAAACGTAACAGTCCTCGCTTTCAACTCTGCTATCAGGAGAGATCTTTGAAATATCTGCTCTTCATAAGGAACAAGTACACATTATATCACTGTGTCTAATGCTTAGAATTTTATACAAATCGTTTATAACTTCAATTCTGACAATGAACTGCTGTTGTTTTTTGTGTTTTGTTATCTGACCAAGGTTGAATCAGAAATAAATATAATTAGAGAAATAGAGAGTGAAATATAAGGAACAGCAACACAGGAGTGTAATAACTGGTTTAAAGGAACACTCCAGACACCAAAACAATTGTATCTAAATGAAGTTGTTATGGTGCCGGTAGACCGTACTTGAACGGTTTAACCCCAAGGTTTACTCCCCATTCTAAAAACTGGCTTGGAAAGAAGCATACGTTTCACAAGCCAATTTTGTGAATGAGGAGTCATTGATTGCTGTGAGCACCAGCTGACTGCTCTCAGTCACTCAGCGGCGCCCATGCCTGGTGGCACTCTGCTCTTCTTGATTCTGAAATTGCTGAAGCTGGGTGGGAGTGGACATCACTGCTGCAGTCAACTTTGGGTTTATACTATTTAAGAATGTTTTAATCTATTGAGGTAAGAGGGCCTCCTGGGGCCTCTGGGAACCATAACAACTTAGATTAAGTTGTTATGGTGTCTGGAGTGTCCATTTTACTGCCATTTTCATACACTGCCATTTTTAATTAGTATGTGGTAGTGGTATAGCAAGCAACACAATCATTAACGAGTTCACTGCCACACAGAGCTGACATGGCACAACGGGTGGAAATGCATTTTTGAGGCCTCCAACCCTAACTGGTTATATATATATATATATATATATATATATATATATATATATATATATATATATATATATATATATATATTTATTATTTTTTTTTATTTATTTTTTTTTGTTTTATCTGACTATGCACTTCCCAACCCCCTTTTGTTAGGTAAATTACATGCACATAGTCACAATCATATACACATAAACATTAATATTCACACATACTTGCATTCATATACACACATATATTCATATACACACATGTGAACACATACTCAGAGTCACAGCGAGGTCCACCCAGCCTCCCTTTTCTTACCTCGAAAGAGAGAAATAGAGTGGAATCTCATCCCTGGGATCCAGAGAAGGTATGCAGAGATCAGTCTCTGTACTGGTTGCTCAACATGCTTTGTACTGTTGCCAGGGCTGGGGTGACATAATATCTAAGTTCCAGCATCAGTATTGGGTACTCAATGTAGCTGAATGCAAATGCAATCCCATCAACCACATCGACACTTGATCTGCATCCATTTCAAGAGCAGTAGCAGAGCAAGTACCTCTCCTGTGATATCCCCACCAGAAATGCATCTGCAGGCAGGTACCAACTCTGGTGAGAGGTCATGCTCTGTGCACCCCTCTGCTGCCTGACACCCTTGGCAGAGCTCCCACAGCCTTTGTTAGTATGCTTCTTCTGACCACTACTGCCAGAAAATAATGCTCCATATCAATGGATAACTAGGGCATAAAAATAAATAAACGGCTATATTGTTCTTTAATTGCTACGTAGGGGACCTTAACATTTAAATATAATTATTTAAAGCATGCCCAATAATTTGTTACCCCCATCACCTACAGAAATAATGAGTGATTCACAAAGCACTAGAGGTTGTTGCGTATAAGAGTTTGATAACATCATGTGTAGAACAAAAACATATATATATATATATATGTATATATGTCTATATATGTGTGTGTGTGTATATGTATATGACAGAACAGTAAGATAATCCTGGGGGAGTGTAAAGTGTTGGTAGTGGAGCAGGAAGCTCAAATCTATATGTAGTCCTCTATTTTTTCTGTTAAATAATTTGATCATTCTGGCTTCAAATATTTTTCTTTCTTGGGTATTTTTAAAGCCCCCTTTCAGTACTTAGATTTTTAGGTCCTTCATTGAGTGGCCAGGCTGGGTAAAGTGGTGTCCCACAGGAGTGCAGTACGATCCTTGTTTGTGGTGTTTAATGGAGTGTCTGTGCATATTCATTCTGCCATTTAATTGCTCTGTTGTTTCCCTAATGTAGCATCCTAGGTGGCATTTAGTGCATTGAATCATGTATACCACATTGCTGAGTATGGTCTTTTAATGCTGTAGGTTTTATTGTTGTGTGTGGCTGTGTTGTCTGTGCATATGTGCTGACACAGTTTGCAGCGAGGTTTTTTGCATTGACTGGTCCCGTTTTCTTTATTCTTACCATCAGTGGGCAGCTTCCTGTTGATTAATTTTTGTTGGAGGTTTGGTGGTTGATTGAAGACCAACATGGGTGTTTCAGAGAAAATGTTTTTCAGAGTATCATCCTCTGTTAACATTGGTTGTAGGTCTTTAATGATTTCCCATATTTCCTCAAGAGCTGGCTTGTAGGTGACCACAAGTGGCACTAGTGTAGATATTTTTTTCTCTTTGTACTGTAGCAGGCGCGTGCGTGGAGTTTTTACAGCAGAGTCTATTTGTTTGGTAATAGTCTTTGGTTTGTAGCCTTTCTGTTTCATAGATTGGGAGAGTGCATTTAGATGGGAATTACGGTCATTAGGATCAGAGCATATGTGATGGTACCCAGTGGCTTGGCTGTAGATGATGCCCTGTTTAGTATGGGAGGGGTGGAAGCTGGAGCTATGAAGGTAATTGCATCTGTCTGTGGGTTTTCTGTAAACCGAGGTGTGGATTGTGCCATTGTTCATTGTCACAGTGGTGCCCAGAAAATTCACAGATCTAGTGGAATATTCCATTTTTAGTTTGATTGATCAATGGAATGTGTTAAAAGAGTCATGGAACTGTATCGGTTTTTCTTTGCTTTCAGTCCAAATTATGACGATATCATCGATATAGTGTTAATATTTGTATGGTTTGGTGTGCTGTATTTCTAGGAATCTTTGTTCAAGATCTGCCATAAACAGATTAGCATATTGGGGTGCCATTTTAGTGCCCATAGCAATGCCCATGGTTTGTAGGTAAACCTCATTGTTGAAACTGAAATAATTATGTGTGAGGATGAATAGTGCCAGTTCTGTGATAATTTGAGGGCTGTAATTTTGGTTAGGCAGCTGTGGGTGTCACCTTGGTGATTTATGTATGCCAGTGCCACCTTGTTGTCTGATCGATTATGAATCCACCTGTGAGCCAAGATCGTCTTGAACTTCTGGAGAGGTTTGAATATCGCTCTTACCTCCAAAATGTTGCTTGGAAGTATCGATTCTTCCTTTGACCAATGACCATGAGCAACTGATCTAGGCAATGTGAATTAAAGCAACTGAATAAAGTTCACTTACCTAGATGCAGAAATAGACAGCAAATTTTTCGCTGGAGAGGTCATAATGGGCTAACTAAAATACATATATAAATAAATAATACATCAAACCTAAACCGATATAATTCATCCACTTCAGAATATATGCCTAAATGACATCAATCCTACCTTAGGCAAACTGTTAAAAGGAAAGCTGGCACTTTAAGGGCTTCTATTCAAGGGAACACAGAAGAAATTCAGCAAACTTACAGGAATGGTGCCAAGAGCAAACTTAGTGCCTTTAAATACCTTAGAAGTTAAGTTTTGCTTTCCGGACGTTTCTAGGCTTTGCACTTACTTAAAACGATCGCGTCATTCCTTTCCAATGAATAAATCGGCAAACTGAAATCCGCATGCTCGGACGTCCGCCAGAAAAGCATGCAAATTTTGTTGAAGCAGAGAGCCGAATTTGTGTGTTAGTCGAAGTCCGTCTACCCAAAGCACAGCTAACTGCAAACACAGGATGCATGATCACAGCCACAGGATCCAGCTGCAGACTTAAAGGTACAAGACGAAAAAGAAAATGTAAGTAGAACGTACGAAGAGAGCATAGGCTCTCTATCCTAAGGGCTGTAGGACAGGAAAATGACCGAAGAACATAGGACTGGAGTCTCCTTTTAAGTCTTAAGTGTTTTTTTTCTCTGTCTTATTGGCTGGCAAGGGGTGTAGCTAAACCATATGCGTATAGGCTGCCATGATTAGCCAGGAAATATATACAGGGATGATGCAAGACTATTTTGCGCCCTAGACAACCCCCCCCCCCAAAAAAAAATCTAAATTTGACAACTTTGTGTGTCTTTCTCCCCCACTACTTTACTACTTTGTGTGTCTCTTTTTCACCTTCCTCAGACCCTCTGTTTGTCTCTTTCCCCATCCCCTTAGTGTGTCTCTTTCTCTTCCCAGCCCCAGAATGTATCTCTTTGTCCTCCCTAGCCCCTCTGTGTGTGTATTTGTCTCTCCAAGTCCCTTTGTGTTTCTCTTTGTCCTGCTCAGCCCCACTGTGTCTCTTTGTTCCCCACTGCCATTCTCTGTGTCTCTTTGTCCTCCCCAGCCCCTCGCTGTGTCTCTTTGTCCCCTCAACCCAGGGCCGCCATCAGGGCATGACAACCGCAACGGTTGTCATGGGCCCAGCGGTCCTGGGGGGCCCGGACTGCTCAGGTCGTCCGGGCCCCACATTCAGTGGGAACATACCGGGTCGCAGGGGGCCCTGCGACCCCGGTATGTACCCACTGGGCCAGCCTCTTCTCCTGGGGGGCCCAGCAGCCGGTCACCTCAGGGCCCCCCAGAGGCTGACCCTGCTGACAACCGGCGGGCGCGCGAGGGAGCACTCTCCTCTGAGTGCTTCCTCTTCAGCTCCCTCGCGCACCGTACTGATGTCGGAGCCGGAAGATGACGTCATCTTCCGGCTCCGGCATCAGTACGCGGCGCGCAAGGGAGCTGAAGAGGAAGCACTCAGCCAGGGAGAGTGCTCCCTCGCGCGCCCGCCGGGTGTCAGGACATTTGAGTGAGGGGGGGGGGAGGGAGGACATTTGAGTGAGGGGGGGGAGGGAGGACATTTGAGTGAGGGGGGGGAGGGAGGACATTTGAGTGAGGGGGGTGAGGGAGGACATTTGAGTGAGGGGGGGAGGGAGGACATTTGAGTGAGGGGGGAGGGAGGACATTTGAGTGAGGGGGGGAGGGAGGACATTTGAGTGAGGGGGGGAGGGAGGACATTTGAGTGAGGGGGGGAGGGAGGACATTTGAGTGAGGGGGGAGGGAGGACATTTGAGTGAGGGGGAGGACATTTGAGGGGGGGAGGACATTTGAGGGGGGAGGACATTTGAGTGAGGGGGGAGGGAGGACATTTGAGTGGGGGGGAGGGAGGACATTTGAGGGGGAGGAGGGAGGACATTTGAGTGAGGGGGAGGGAGGACATTTGAGTGAGGGGGGAGAGGGAGGGAGGACATTTGAGTGAGGGGGGAGGGAGGGAGGACATTTGAGTGAGTGGGGGAGAGGGAGGGAGGACATTTGAGTGAGTGGGGGGGAGAGGGAGGGAGGACATTTGAGTGAGTGGGGGGGAGAGGGAGGGAGGACATTTGAGTGAGGGGGGGAGTGGGAGGGAGGACATTTGAGTGGGGGTGGGGGGAGAGGGAGGGAGGAAATTTGTATGAGTGGGGGAGAGGGAGGGAAGGGAGGAAATTTGAGGGAGTGGGGGGGAGAGGAAGGGAGGACATTTGAGGGGGGAGGAAGGAAATTTGAGGGGGGAGAGGAAGGAAATTTGAGGGAGGGGGGAGAGGAAGGAAATTTGAGGGAGGGGGAGAGGAAGGAAATTTGAGGGGGGAGGAAGGAAATTTGAGGGGGGAGGGAGGAAGGAAATTGGAGGGGGAGAGGAAGGAAATTGGAGGGGGAGAGGAAGGAAATTGGAGGGGGGAGAAGGAAGGAAATGAGAGGGAGGGGGAGAAGAAGGAAATTGGAGGGGGGAGAAGGCAATGAGAGGGAGGGGGAGAAGAAGGAAATTGACGGGGGTATGGGGAGAGATTGACATCCATCACACACACACACAATGCACCCCTTGCACACAGAAAAACACACAATGCATTACACACAGACACACATACACAAGCAATGCATCCCTTACACACAGCAACAAACAATGCACCCCTTCCACACACTCAGTGCATCCCTTACAGACACACACACACTGCATCCCATACATACACAAACTCACCTTGCAGCCCTTACACATACAAACACAGATTCACACAATGCATTCCTTACACACATCAGGACATCCCCCCCCCCCCTGTGTAAAGGGCCCTCAAAAAATGGAGCTGTTTCCCATTCTCCCAGAACATTGATTTTTGTGACCACAGTTACAAACCGCCTCCAGAGAGCCTGTTCTACACCAGACCAGTGGAGCCAGACGGCAGCTGAAGCCCATCATCATCCTCATCTGGTTGTAAGTAGGCAATCTAGTATATTATTCGTGGCACTAATCTCTAATTTACCTCACATTAAAGGGACACTATAGTCCCCAGAACCACTGCAGCTTAATGTAGTGGTTCTGGTGTCTATAGCCTGTCCTTGCAGGCCTTTTAATGTAAACATGGCGGCACTGCAGCACTGTGTTAGTTAACATGGCAGATCATATGGGTGGCGCACTGTGATGTCACATGGGGGGGCGGCAAACTTTACTTTTGCCTAGGGCGGCAAAAATCCTTGCACCGGCCCTGCAGACACTGCATGCCTGTGGGCGGACTCAGGGGGGGGGGGGACTCGGGTGCAGGCGCCGGGGGGCCCAGACCTTGAGCTGTGTCAGGGGCCCCAAAATTTCTGATGGCAGCCCTGCCTCAACCATATGTGTGCCTCTGCCCCCTCAGCCCTCTGTGTGCCTCATTTGTCTTATTGGTCCATCAGGCCTTCCATGTATCTGACTAAACCCCACAGCCCATCCATGTGATTCATTAACCCCCCAGCCCCTCCATATGTCTCATAACCCCAATAGCCCCTCTATGTATCTCATTAAACCCCCCAGCCCCTCCATTTGTCTCATGAACCCCACCAAGTCCCTCCATGTGTCTCATAAACCCCCCAGCCTCCCTTGTGTCTCATTAACCCCCAAGCCCTTCCATGTGTATCATTAACCCCCCCCAGTGCCAGCTCACCTCCAT
Organism: Pelobates fuscus; assembly: GCF_036172605.1. NCBI lineage: Eukaryota > Metazoa > Chordata > Amphibia > Anura > Pelobatidae > Pelobates > Pelobates fuscus. The sequence goes on from NC_086321.1 coordinate 133,779,231, forward strand.
CTTGTAGCATGGTCGAGCCATGGACCGGGGTAGAAGAACCTCTGTTTTCCTCTATCCTGAGTGACAACAACAGGTTCTATGCTCTCTGTGAGAGCTTTCTGTCAGACCAGGTAGAGGAACACAAGCTTCTCTCCCTGCCGGTCACCTGGGCATTGCGCCCCCCGGTCCGGTGCACCCTACGTGCTCGCTAAAATAAACCTAGCAGTCGTGACGGCATATACCAAACCTGCATACAATGTGATATGTGACATGGAATTAAATAAAGGCTTTTTGTGATTCATGTTTTATATACATGGTGCATTTACATCTTGCAAATCCGACCTGTCTGTTTACAGGCATCTACTTGGTTCCTATATGCCTGTTTTAATTTGTAAATCATTGTGTATTGAACGTGCAAAGTGCTCCGATTATTTTTCATGTATTCATGTTTTGATCACTTAGGATGTACGCATTAGAGTTTTCAGTATTAGTGTGATTGTATTTCAGAACAGTAAATCTGGTAGTAGGCTGTCCCACTCACGTGACCAACTGAAGTATTCCTAAATCTCTCTGATTTAGACTCAGTATTTAATGGGGCTAATCTTCTTTTAGGGCTATCTTTTGGAGAGCTGAAGGAGTTATTTTATTAATCTCCTATTTTTTTTTTTGTAGGAATCATGCATATTACTATACAATCATTTCTACCTGATTGGGATTTAGAGTATCATCCTTCTTTCTCAATGTTTCATGTCCCGTATTAGCTGAGACTGAGGTATTACTCATGGCATTCTTTCCTCCTTATTTTTTTAATTCTCTTTAGTTTAGTCCCCTGATTAACAGTGAGTGAACTTAGTGTCTGAGAATAATAGGAGTAATCCTGATCCTTAGTGCCCTCTGTTTTTATGTTTCTTAGCTAACAACTTAACTTAGATGCATAGATAGCGTGTAACCATAAAAAGCAGCAAGTCTGCAGATTAACTAGTTAATGTGCACATTAACTGATTTCTCACTTTAACTGTAATATATAGATTGCTTTGCAGACAAACTAATTTAAACTAAATTTACACTATTTTATTTTCATTTATTCGTTCATCCTTTATAAAAAAAATATATATTTTAAGCTTTATACAACATACAGTGCCTTTATCTTGCAATACTTCACACAGGGTCTTAAATGTTAGTATAAAAGCAAAATAATTTTTTTTGTGACAAAAAATATATAAATAAAAATGGTCAAACACCTTGCTTTTAGCTATCTGTAAGGACCCTGAATGCATTAGTAGCACTCCGGCTTATTGAAAATGGCAACAGAATGTAAAAAGAATGTCCGCATTAGGCCCATCGTAATTGTCTGCACCAAGCCCAATGAGCTCTTAATCCGGATCTGCCTGTCTGTAAAAATATCCAGTAAAACTATCTGTACTGTTTGAAAGCAAGGGGTGATCAAACGTTTCCAGCAACATTGCATTCATTACCAGTGGTGTATCCTGGTTTTGTGCTGCCCTAGGCAGGACAAAACTCAGGCGCCCCCCTCCCGCCCGCGCCACCCCCATCCAACCCTTCCCCCCGCCCGCACCACCCCCACCCTTCCCCCGCCCCGCCTTCTAAATACACACACACACATTCACTTACAGATACGCATACACTAGCTAACAGAAACACACACTCGCTAACAGAAACACACACACACACTTACAGACACACACTCACTAGCAGATACACACACACTCACACTAACAGACACACACACACGCTCTAACAGACACACACTAACAGACATACATACACACACACTAACAGACATACACACTAACAGACATACATACACACACACTAACAGACATACACACACACACTAACAGACATACACAGACACACACACTAACAGACAGACACACACACTAACAGACAGACACACACACACACACTAACAGACAGACACACACACACTAACAGACATACACACACACACACACACACACACACACACTAACAGACATACACACACACACACTAACAGACATACACAAACACACACTAACAGACATACACACACACACACACACACACACACTAACAGACATACACACATACTCACTCACTCACATATTTAACACATTTTTTTTATTTTTTTTAAATTTACCCCCCCCCCAGCCTCTTTACCTTTGGGAATGCTGGGGGGGGGGGTCCTATTTCTCCCTGGTGGTCCAGTGGCTGCTGGGCAGTGCTGGCGGGCGGCCGGCGAGGGAGCACTTCCTCTGAGCTGTCTGCTCAGCTCCCTCGCGCGCCGCACAGTGAGGCTGGGAGGCGGAGCCGGAATATGACGTCATATTCCGTCTCCCAGCCTCACAGTGCGGCGCGCGAGGGAGCTGAGCAGACAGCTCAGAGGAAGTGCTCCCTCGCCGGCCGCCCACCCGCCAGCACTGCCCAGCAGACCGCTTGCCCGCCCGGCATGTCTGTTAGCCGCAAGGCTAACAAGGCATTTGCCCTGGGCGTTTGGGGGCGGCTTTTTTTGCCGCCCCCTGGAAAATGCCGCCCAAGGCAAATGCCTTGTTTGCCTCGCGGCTAATACGCCCCTGTTCATTACATCAGCGACTTCCGGCAGAGGAATTTTTTTCTCTACAGGCTGGTGATCATAACTACAACATAAATGAGTGTGAGTGAGGCTTTATGGAATAGATTCCGCATACTGCAAAACATATGAAAAAAAAAAAACATTTAGACTCGATTTTGGTACTGAAAGGGGTTAAAGCAGATTTTTTAGGTTATGTAGTAAACTGCAAAAAGTAAAAATAGGACAACATTAATAGTGTAGGTGAAATGATGTAGAGATTCAGTTCACTTCGGTATATGGTTTAATGCCCTGTTTCACAATCTGTGGCACACACACATCCACCACAAAATATTCAGCCCACACAGATACAGTCCTGTCTCCCACACACTCCACATGTACAATCTCAGCCAATCACACACACAATATACAGCCCACAAAGTAGTTTCCCCTACATGCACACACACACACACCCACTTCCAGGGCCGTCTTTAATATTGATTGGACCCTGGGCAAACATTTGCCTGGGCCCCTTGGACCCTGGACCCCCATCTCTCGGGCAGGCAATCACAATCTCAACTCCAACTAAGTGGCAGAACTAATGTATAGAGTGCCCTGCTGCAAGAATATTTTTCAAGCCTTCCCTGTACCGCAAGAGGGAAGAAAAGAGAAATCACCATCTTTCATATAAGTCATGCGATGCTGTGACAGCTGGGGATCTACTATCCTTGCAGGGTTGTATTTGTGAGCAGTGTTTGTGCATTTGAAGGTAAGCATGTTTTTGTATAGAGTGTATGTGTGCATGTAGGGGTGTATTTGTATGTGCTGTTACCATTGGAATGCAGTGGTGTACTTGTGTGTAGTGTTTGCGTTTGAATGCAGGGGTGTGTTTTTGTCTGTAGTGTTAGCTTTTAAATGCAGGCGTGCTTTTGTCTGTAGAGTTGATGTTTTAATACAGGGATGTGTTTGTATGTAATGTTTGTATTTGCATGCAGGGGTGTGTTTGTATGTATTGTTTGCATTTGCATGCATGGGTGTGTTTGGATGTAGTGTTGTCTTTTAAATGCATATGTACATTTGTGTGTAGTATTGGTGTTTCAGCAAAGGGGTTTGTTTATATGTATTGTTTGTGTTTGCATGGGTGTGTCTCCATGTTCTGTTTGATTTCTGGGATGTATGTACATACATATTAACACATATAAATATACTCATTAACACGCAGATACACACAAACACCTTGACACATACTGGCATATACACACACACACATACACAGATACACACCCTTTGGCACACAGATACATGCACTTTGATACACACCAACATACACACACTGGCACAGCCACACCGAGACACACACACACATCGACACAGATATGTACACACACACTCAGATACACACATACACAGAGGTACACATGCAGAGGTGTATTTGTGTACAGTGCTAGTGATGGAATGTAGGAGTGTATTTGTGTTGGCATTAAAATGCTGGGATGTATGCATTACCACACACTCAGATGGACACTTACACACCGACACTTACATACACACAGGTACACATACACACAGATACACACAGCCAGATACACACACACACACACACACAACTAGATACACACACTTACTGAGACCCATGTACACACACATATATAAGTGTCAATTTACATATTTTATTATCTGTCCTCTAGCAGCTTCTGGATAGCAACTCCCAACACCCTTGGCCAATATAATGTCTCAACTCTGTTCTTACATAGTTAAAATAAATATTTGTCAATGTTTTATTTATTTATATTTAATAGGGCACTGTCAGTTCATCTAGACATTTTTAACATGTAGTTATCCCCAGTGTGTTTCATTACAAACACCCACACATGGGTGTTAGTAATGTCTGATAAATAAAAGTGAAATCAGAAATTACAAACAGAAAGAAAAATATTTAGTCACCCTCCTGTCTCCTCACCTTTTTGGTACAGTGGGGTGGCTTCCCTGGGGTCCAGTGGGAGCTTGCTGGCCCTGGCTAATGGGAGTCTGCATTCAGCTGCCCCAGTCCCTCTCCCCCACAATGCTTGCATTCTCCTCTGTGTGGTGTGTGCCCCCTCCCCAGCGGCACTGAGAAGGAAGTGATCTGTTCTTACTGGGAGGAAGCGATCTGACCTTACTTCCTCCCAGCATGCCCGGGGAACAAAGAGACTCACAGGGCAGTGTGTGAGATGGGGGCTAACAGTGAGTATGTAGTCAGCCACCCCCACATTACAGGACCCCGGTCCGGAACAGTATTAAAGGGCTGTGGCCCCTGATTACCTCTGGTGCTGCAGGGGGCCCATGGGGAAGCTGCCTTAGGCCCCCCAGGAGTAACTGGGCCCGGGGCAGCTGCCCCTTTTGCCCCTCCTTAAAGACGGCCCTGCCCACTTCAACAAAACTACACACAGCCTCTCTCACATATATACAAATACTCATACACACAGCCTCTCCCATAAACACACACAAAATAACTCCCACACAAACCGCCCCACACACATACATATAAACAGTCTATCCATACACACAACACTACAGCCTGCACTAGCAACCTTATTCACACAGATTTAGAACCCCACACAAAACATTTAGCACATGCAGACTGATGGAGAAATAGTGTGAAAAGGGTATTCTACTAAAACGTTTAGAAACACTTTTTTAATGAAAAACACTGAGGGTCTGATTGGACTGCTTCTTGATAGGTTTGTATGTCAGCTGACTACTTAATTACCATTATTGGGTAGAGATGCTTTATGTAGAGTGTGTCCACTGTGTGTCCTTTGATGGAACTTAGCTATACAAAGTACCTCAAATAAAACTGCTTAGTTTTGTAATTTCACATTATATCAAGGCACATCCAGCATTGAAATGGTATTTGGATAATATATTTATTTTGCAATAAAATACAATATCTTGTTTTTCATGGTATTTTTCCATACCATTCTTCTCTCTGTCACTCAATTTCCTCTGTTGCTCTTTGTAATCTTAGCTTCTTTTTATCTTTATCTCTCGTTATCTGATCTTATTGTCCATGCATCAACCTTTCACTGTTCTTGCTGCTGATGATCCAAAAAAAGGCAAGAATAAAAACAAGGAAAAAATATTCCTAGCTTCAAAATGAGAAAACAGTAATGAATTCATTCTAAAACTTAAAATGACTATTGGATTTATACTTGGGTCTTCATCAGAGCCAGATTAAGAGCCCAGTGGACCGGGTGCTGACAATTATTATGGGCCTAATTACAGAATCTTATCAACCAAAATCACTAAAGCAATACTACCTCCCAAGCGTCATGTATCTGATGGAGGTGGTGCTGTAGGGAAACTCATCGGATGCAGCTATAAGAAAACACAAACTCTATGCGTATCTCTCTTTAATTAATCTTTTCATCTTTCAAGTAAATTCATGCCCCCTGACATCAGTGAAGCAGGACATCAATGGGCAGTGTAAAAGGGTGTGCCACTGATGCAAATCACGCAATCAGAACTGCGGAAATGGGCGCACATGGCCAAAAAGAGTGCATGCCTTCCAAAGAATTGGAAGGCCATCCTGGTGTGAATGCATGTCAGGCTGCCGGCCACTCATGCAGCCTGGCCAATTAAGGGCATACTATGCAGACAGCTCTCTGAGCTTGGCATAAATGTGTCTAATGATTCGCTGGCTCTACACTTTCTAAGGACTGACGCTTACCACTCACATGTCCACTCATCTCCTTATCTTCTTACTAGCAGGTAGAGGCTCCTGGTATATAGTCTGGGACAGAGAAAATATATATGTAGTGAGTGTAGAAGAAAGGGGAAATGCCACAGTGTTAGAGAGACCAAAGTTATCATTATCTTAACTAATTTTATTGTCAACCAGTATCTCCAGAAGGATATTGATACTTTGGAGAGATCACAATAAGAGCTCTTAAATTAGAGGGGAAACGGTTAAAACATAATGTCAGTGTCATGCCTTAACTACCGGTAATTCCTTGTCTCTTCCGGGTTGATGGAGCTTAGCCACACCCCCTTCTCTGACGCGGTCTCCCCACGCTACCTAATGCGACCGCGCCAGATACAAGACGCTGCATTATTGAACAGCGTTACCGCGATATCAAACCGGCTAAAGATTCTCTGCAACCTCTACTTGTGAACCGAACCGGACTGGAAATCTACATACCCTCCTTCTCCTCTCCTCGACCACGGCTAGTTTCTGGACCTTCCTCATCCTGTTTGAGAAACTTCCCTCCCCGGAGGAGAACTCCGGGAACCTGATTTTTCACCCTTGGAAGCTAAGTCAATTGCTATATCTGTAATAGGAGCTTACCTGCTCTCAAGCCCGCTAAGCATTCCTGCTACAGCCTGCTCTCAAGTCCGCTAAGCATTCATGCTACAGCCTGCTCTCAGGCCTGCTATCTTTAACTCCAAAACGAATCACTCCTGCTTCAACTTCATTTCTAATTTCCTCCGTTTCCATAAAACTTGCAAACTCCAATGTGCTAGATTGCATGTATGTCAGAAGCTGCTTACTCCGTTTAAACAAACAGCAAAGTAATTAAAGATACAGTACCTGCATTATCCATAATTGAATACACAGTTCCTATTCTATTCTCTAAGTATCCTAGTCAACAATCTAAGTCCTAAGAGATCTGCAGTTGTGCTCCATATCAATATATGTAAGCATTACAGTCAGGAAGTATAACTTTCCTGAGAGGGTAGTGGATGCATGGAAAAGCCTTCCAGCTGAAGTGAGAGGTTAACACAGTGAAGGAGACTCAGCATGGTTTGGTTACGCACAAGGCTATGCTAGATATAAGAGACTAATTAAAGTATTTAGAAAATTGGGGCAGACCAGCTGGGCAGAATGGATCTTATCTGCTTTCACATTCTATGTTTCTATGTTTCTATGTAAGTTAAATTGTTCATCATAGACAAACTGGCAGGCTATTTGTAGTAGTGTTTCCTGTTATGTGATCCCTATTTGTTTTGATTTGCTATGCCATGTTCCTTAGCTCCTGGATGCCTGACTAGTGTTTAGACCCACTTTATTGCCATCTAATATGTTGATAGTTTAAACTATAAGAACCCATTCCCCTACAATGGGTGAAACCTCTTTCCTAATGTCTTACTAGATGACCTTGTATGTTTTGTATAGTCCTGTTTATGAATATGCCACCAGAACATTGTTTGTATAGTCCTGTATATTATTTTAAATTATCATCCTTACCTGTCTAGGATGTCTTGTATCTAGTGAAAACAAATATAAATACTGTAGTCTCTGTTTATACCTAATATGTTCTACTCCCTTTATTAGTCATGTATCCTGTGTATGTACTGTTTCCATTTTCATACCATAGAGGCAAAATGATATTTCATCCTGTGATTTAGTACGGCTATTCTCCATATTCTCCTATCCATTTATGAGTGGCTGATAGTAACGTAGATTAGATTGGGAGATTAGAATGGCACCACCCAGTGTACTTGATTGCTAATATTGCAGAACTGTGTAAAGAAACCATACAGAAGAGATCTGTTGCATCAGATACCTCTTACTTTACCCCTATCATAACGAGTATGTGGTTACGCCATACAGTATTCTACAGAATATTGCAAAATAATACACCATCACATACCTTCCAACATTTCAAATGGACAAAGAGAGACACTTTCACTTTGGGAATGCAAGGCTGTTCTGAGAAATTTTATATAAATTAACTAAGAACATTGTTTTGTAACTAAAATGTAATTTGGAACAAGACCAATGTATCTCACATACACAGACTATTTCGGAAACGCATTTATGGAATTTTAAAGACACATTCATGTGCGTACTAGTGCTGTGGAGCTCTGTTATACACTCAGACTCACTAATGATATTGAGTGACATTGTTATAGAGATGAGTGACAGAGGGATTTAAATAGGGGCACTTGGGTGGTATGCCATCACTGGAGAGGCTATGTGTAGAATGGTATATGGATTCACTTTTTAATATACATAAATATTCAATATCTCACAAAAAAATATATATATTTAATAAAAGTATTGGGAAGTTTTATGTATGTTTCTAATTAATTTTGTTTAAGTTAGTTTATATTAATATGTTTGCCTCTTCTTGTTGAAATGTAATTTCAACAAGAAGCTGTGTGAAGAAGAGAACCAACTCTGTTAAAATATGATTTATTTCTCTCATCTTTCTTAAAAATGTAAAAATGATGAACTTACAAGAGACACCACCATGACTGGTGGGAATCATATTTCTCTAATCCCCCAACTACATTTTTGTAGATAAGGGAAGTGGGGTGGTTCCTACATCCATGTCTATCACATTCTAAACTTGTATAAATTACATTACTAAGTGTTGCTTCTTAAGTGTGTGTGTGGTTGGAGATATTCTGGAGAGTTTTACAGAAGCTTCAACTGTCTAAGAGTTGTGCTAAGAGTTCTTTTTTACTGTTACAGGTAAGATTCATCTGTAGGAAAAGGTTACTGGCTGCACAAGGTTTGATTTCCTGTTGGTAATTATAAGGCATTTGATTGGATTAGGTAGCTACTTGCTATTGATTGCTATTTAAATTAGCTATTGTTTGCTAATAAGCCTACCCAGGTGTTAAACATTCCTAGTGGGAGGTGATTTTAGGAGTATATAAGGGTAGTTGTCATTAGCTTGGCTAATAGAGCTTGGTTGCTTCATCTAAGTGTTGCTTCTAAGTGTGTGTGTGGTTGGAGATATTCTGGAGAGTTTTACAGAAGCTTCAACTGTCTAATAGTTGTGCTAAGAGTTCTTTTTTACTGTTACAGGTAAGATTCATCTGTAGGAAAAGGTTACTGACTGCACAAGGTTTGATTTCCTGTTGGTAATTATAAGGCATTTGATTGGATTAGGTAGCTACTTGCTATTGATTGCTATTTAAATTAGCTATTGTTTGCTAATAAGCCTACCCAGGTGTTAAACATTCCTAGTGGGAGGTGATTTTAGGAGTATATAAGGGTAGTTGTCATTAGCTTGGCTAATAGAGCTTGGTTGCTTCATCTAAGTGTTGCTTCTAAGTGTGTGTGTGGTTGGAGATATTCTGGAGAGTTTTACAGAAGCTTCAACTGTCTAATAGTTGTGCTAAGAGTTCTTTTTTACTGTTACAGGTAAGATTCATCTGTAGGAAAAGGTTACTGACTGCACAAGGTTTGATTTCCTGTTGGTAATTATAAGGCATTTGATTGGATTAGGTAGCTACTTGCTATTGATTGCTATTTAAATTAGCTATTGTTTGCTAATAAGCCTACCCAGGTGTTAAACATTCCTAGTGGGAGGTGATTTTAGGAGTATATAAGGGTAGTTGTCATTAGCTTGGCTAATAGAGCTTGGTTGCTTCATCTAAGTGTTGCTTCTAAGTGTGTGTGTGGTTGGAGATATTCTGGAGAGTTTTACAGAAGCTTCAACTGTCTAATAGTTGTGCTAAGAGTTCTTTTTTACTGTTACAGGTAAGATTCATCTGTAGGAAAAGGTTACTGACTGCACAAGGTTTGATTTCCTGTTGGTAATTATAAGGCATTTGATTGGATTAGGTAGCTACTTGCTATTGATTGCTATTTAAATTAGCTATTGTTTGCTAATAAGCCTACCCAGGTGTTAAACATTCCTAGTGGGAGGTGATTTTAGGAGTATATAAGGGTAGTTGTCATTAGCTTGGCTAATAGAGCTTGGTTGCTTCATCTAAGTGTTGCTTCTAAGTGTGTGTGTGGTTGGAGATATTCTGGAGAGTTTTACAGAAGCTTCAACTGTCTAATAGTTGTGCTAAGAGTTCTTTTTTACTGTTACAGGTAAGATTCATCTGTAGGAAAAGGTTACTGACTGCACAAGGTTTGATTTCCTGTTGGTAATTATAAGGCATTTGATTGGATTAGGTAGCTACTTGCTATTGATTGCTATTTAAATTAGCTATTGTTTGCTAATAAGCCTACCCAGGTGTTAAACATTCCTAGTGGGAGGTGATTTTAGGAGTATATAAGGGTAGTTGTCATTAGCTTGGCTAATAGAGCTTGGTTGCTTCATCTAAGTGTTGCTTCTTAAGTGTGTGTGTGGTTGGAGATATTCTGGAGAGTTTTACAGAAGCTTCAACTGTCTAAGAGTTGTGCTAAGAGTTCTTTTTTACTGTTACAGGTAAGATTCATCTGTAGGAAAAGGTTACTGGCTGCACAAGGTTTGATTTCCTGTTGGTAATTATAAGGCATTTGATTGGATTAGGTAGCTACTTGCTATTGATTGCTATTTAAATTAGCTATTGTTTGCTAATAAGCCTACCCAGGTGTTAAACATTCCTAGTGGGAGGTGATTTTAGGAGTATATAAGGGTAGTTGTCATTAGCTTGGCTAATAGAGCTTGGTTGCTTCATCTAAGTGTTGCTTCTAAGTGTGTGTGTGGTTGGAGATATTCTGGAGAGTTTTACAGAAGCTTCAACTGTCTAATAGTTGTGCTAAGAGTTCTTTTTTACTGTTACAGGTAAGATTCATCTGTAGGAAAAGGTTACTGACTGCACAAGGTTTGATTTCCTGTTGGTAATTATAAGGCATTTGATTGGATTAGGTAGCTACTTGCTATTGATTGCTATTTAAATTAGCTATTGTTTGCTAATAAGCCTACCCAGGTGTTAAACATTCCTAGTGGGAGGTGATTTTAGGAGTATATAAGGGTAGTTGTCATTAGCTTGGCTAATAGAGCTTGGTTGCTTCATCTAAGTGTTGCTTCTTAAGTGTGTGTGTGGTTGGAGATATTCTGGAGATAAACTGGAGGTAATCTGAGGTATTCAGGAGGATAAATAAAAAAAAAAGGTAAAATTTGTTTGATTTAAATTATTCGCCTCATTGGAATGGCAGACTTAGTTCAGTGTAATAGTTGCTTTGCATTTGTTTCACGTTCCACTTTTTGGAGGTTTGGTTGTTGTCTGATCTGTAGGCAGTTCTCTATCTTGCGGCAGGAGATTGTATTTTTGAAGTCTGAGATTTGTAAATTATCTGGTAAACAAATTCAGGCTGGAACTGCTGCAAAGCCATTGCCGCAGAGACATACTAGGAATGGCAGATGGATTACTGTAGGATCTGGTAGACTTGGAGTTGTGGATAAAAGGCATATTGCACAGTCTGTTGTTCTACATAATTCATTTTCTGCACTTTCAGAGTGTAGTGGTGTCCTGGAGATAGGCACTGAGGCTAGTGGTGTTGTGCAGAGAGGCACTGAGGCTAGTGGTGTTGTGCAGAGAGGCACTGAGGCTAGTGGTGTTGTGCAGAGAGGCACTGAGGCTAGTGGTGTTGTGCAGAGAGGCACTGAGGCTAGTGGTGTTGTGCAGAGAGGCACTGAGGCTAGTGGTGTTGTGCAGAGAGGCACTGAGGCTAGTGGTGTTGTGCAGAGAGGCACTGAGGCTAGTGGTGTTGTGCAGAGAGGCACTGAGGCTAGTGGTGTTGTGCAGAGAGGCACTGAGGCTAGTGGTGTTGTGCAGAGAGGCACTGAGGCTAGTGGTGTTGTGCAGAGAGGCACTGAGGCTAGTGGTGTTGTGCAGAGAGGCACTGAGGCTAGTGGTGTTGTGCAGAGAGGCACTGAGGCTAGTGGTGTTGTGCAGAGAGGCACTGAGGCTAGTGGTGTTGTGCAGAGAGGCACTGAGGCTAGTGGTGTTGTGCAGAGAGGCACTGAGGCTAGTGGTGTTGTGCAGAGAGGCACTGAGGCTAGTGGTGTTGTGCAGAGAGGCACTGAGGCTAGTGGTGTTGTGCAGAGAGGCTTGAAGACTATGGTGAGGCCTAATAGAAAGCAGTTGTTGTTGGGGGATTCCATCATAAGAGGTGTGGAGATGGACAATGGTGGTCTTGTGAGGTGTCTTCCCGGAGCTACTGCTCACAGAGACAGGAGACGTATCTGTAATATTGTTAAGCAAGCAAAGCAGGAAGGGGAATTGGATGTACTTGTCCATTTAGGGACAAATTACTTGGCTTGCAATGAGGTTTCAGAGGTTAAGGAAGTTTTTAGTGTTTTTGCCAATGATATACGGCAGGTTGCTTCCACACTGTCATTCTCTGAAGTTCTGCCTGTGCATAACACTCAGAACGACAGGCGGATGCGTATTAGGGACTTTAACTTGTGGCTTGGTGAATGGTGTCGGGAGCAAGGATTTGGCTTTATTGCTCATGGTAGCTCTGTTTGGAATGGAAATAAACTGTACAAAAAAGATGGTTTGCATCTTTCTCAAAAGGGAACAAATGTTCTCAGTGAGCAGTTCAGAGGTTTTGCTAGGATGTTTTTAAACTAGGAGGGGGGGGCAAAAGGGTGATAAAACATCAATCCAATTGTCCCCCAAAACAAGGACAGAAGGTGCCTGTAGCAAGTGTGTTAAAAAATGATAAGCTTAGAGTCATGTCTACAAATGCTCGCAGTTTAGGGAATAAGATCCATGAACTTGTGGCAATAATGGCAACTGATAATGTAGATTTAGTCGCTGTTACTGAGACATGGTATAATGAGAAAAATGACTGGGACATAGCAATACCAGGGTACTCTTTATATAGAAAAGACAGGGAAGGCAAGAAAGGGGGTGGGGTGGCCCTGTATGTAAAGGATAGCATAAAATCTAGCCTAATAAAGGTTAGTGAGGCGAACATAGAGTCCGTTTGGGTTACGTTAGAATTTGGTAATCACACAGTAACTCGTGTAGGTGTGATTTATAGGCCCCCAGGACAAATTGAAGAGTTAGATAATCTACTAGTTGAAGAAATAGCTAAAATGACAATGAAGGGGGAAGTTATCATCATGGGTGACTTTAATCTTCCTGATGTGAATTGGAAAACAAAAATAGCTACTTGTGCCAGGAGCACACATATTCTAAACTCCCTACTGGGATTGTCTCTAAAACAAGTCGTTGAGGAGCCAACTCGTAAAGAGGCCATACTAGATTTAGTGTTAACAAATGGAGATTTGGTATCAGATATTACTGTAGGTGAAAGTTTAGGATCCAGTGATCATCAGTCAGTGTGGTTTAATATAAGAACAGTGACTGAGTCACACCACACAAAAACAAAAGTTTTAGACTTTAGAAAAACAGACTTTTCTAAAATTAGAATATGTGTAAAGGAGTCATTATCAGACTGGAGCAATTTATATGGAGTCCAAAAGAAATGGGATTATTTAAAAGTTGCACTACTAAAGGCAACAGAAAATTGCATTAGGCTTGTCAGTAAAAGCAAAAAATTCAAGAAACCACTGTGGTACTCCGCAGATGTGGCCAAAATAGTAAAAAACAAAAAGTTAGCATTTAGTAATTATAAAAAAACCCAGAGTGAGGAAGACAGAATGACCTATAAGATTAGGCAGAAAGAGGCTAAGCAAGTTATAAGAGCTTCCAAATCCCACACAGAAGAGAAAATAGCACAGTCAGTAAAAAAGGGGGACAAAACTTTTTTTAGATACATAAATGAGAAAAGAAAAGTAAAACAAGGATTAGTTAGATTAAAAACAAAAGAAGGAAGGTATGTAGATGAGGATAAAGGTCTAGCTGACTGCCTCAATGAATATTTTTGTTCGGTATTTACAGATGAAAATGAAGGAAAGGGACCTCAGTTAAGAAAAAGGATAAATGAGTCATTTATTACACGTGAGTTTACAGAGGAAGAGGTTCTATTTCAACTGTCAAAAGTAAAGACAAATAAGTCAATGGGACCTGATGGAATACACCCAAAGCTATTAAAAGAGCTTAGTGGTGTACTAGCAAAACCATTAACAGATTTATTTAACCAATCATTGATAACAGGAGTAGTCCCAGAAGATTGGAAGTTAGCGAATGTTGTGCCCATTCACAAGAAAGGTAATAGGGAGGAGTCGGGCAACTATAGGCCAGTAAGCCTTACTTCAGTAGTGGGGAAAGTGATGGAAACCATGTTAAAGGATAGGATTGTTGAACATCTAAAAACACATGGATTTCAAGACCAGAGACAACATGGGTTTACTTCAGGGAGATCATGCCAAACTAATCTTATTGATTTTTTTGATTGGGTAACTAAAATTATAGATCAGGGTGGTGCAGTAGACATTGCTTACCTAGATTTCAGTAAGGCTTTTGACACTGTTGCACATAGAAGGCTTATCAATAAACTACAATCTTTGAGTTTGGATTCCAATATTGTTGAATGGGTAAGGCAGTGGCTGAGTGACAGGCAACAGAGGGTTGTAGTCAATGGAGTATATTCGAAGCTTGGGCTTGTCACCAGTGGGGTACCTCAGGGATCTGTACTTGGACCCATTCTCTTTAATATTTTTATTAGTGATATTGCAGAAGGTCTTGATGGTAAGGTGTGTCTTTTTGCGGATGATACTAAGATATGTAACAGGGTTGATGTTCCAGGAGGGATAAGCCAAATGGAAAATGATTTAGGTAAACTAGAAAAATGGTCAGAGTTGTGGCAACTGACATTTAATGTGGATAAGTGCAAGATAATGCATCTTGGACGTAAAAACCCAAGGGTAGAGTACAAAATATTTGATAGAGTCCTAACCTCAACATCTGAGGAAAGGGATTTAGGGGTGATTATTTCTGATGACTTAAAGGTAGGCAGACAATGTAATAGAGCAGCAGGAAATGCTAGCAGAATGCTTGGTTGTATAGGGAGAGGTATTAGCAGTAGAAAGAGGGAAGTGCTCATGCCATTGTACAGAACACTGGTGAGACCTCACTTGGAGTACTGTACACAGTACTGGAGACCCTATCTTCAAAAGGATATTGATACCTTAGAGAGAGTTCAAAGAAGGGCTACTAAACTGGTTCATGGATTGCAGGATAAAACTTACCAGGAAAGGTTAAAGGATCTTAACATATATAGCTTGGAGGAAAGACGAGACAGGGGGGATATGATAGAAACATTTAAATACATAAAGGGAATCAACACAGTAAAGGAGGAGACTATATTTAAAAGAAGAAAAACTACCACAACAAGAGGACATAGTCTTAAATTAGAGGGACAAAGGTTTAAAAATAATATCAGGAAGTATTACTTTACTGAGAGGGTAGTGGATGCATGGAATAGCCTTCCAGCTGAAGTGGTAGAGGTTAACACAGTAAAGGAGTTTAAGCATGCATGGGATAGGCATAAGGCTATCCTAACTATAAGATAAGGCCAGGGACTAATGAAAGTATTTAGAAAACTGGGCAGACTAGATGGGCCGAATGGTTCTTATCTGCCGTCACATTCTATGTTTCTATGTTTCTATGTACATTATAGCCTGGCTCTGGCCCATAGTGGTACTATATCCTCCCCTTTTCCCTTACATGTTTTCTTTGATGTTTATTTCATGTTGTTTATCTATCTAAATAAGTGATGAGAACCTGTGGACCATACAAGACCTTTAGGGTTTTGTGACCCATTGCCCTCCTAACTGTATTATATCATTACCCTGAAAACTCTGTACGATAATAGAATTTTCCCCAAAACGATTGACATCACTAAAATTATTCTTTTGTCATTTGTGATGATGTTATGCAGCATATGATGTTGTATTTGACTGTCAAATAAATAAGGAGTTAAGAAAATAAGAAAATTAGAGCTAAATACCACCATAAATGCACAGAAATCACAATGAATTATTTTATCACCATTAATTATGAGAGCGCTCTCAATGCAACAAAGTAAAGTAAAAACTGATTCCTTTTTCTATTTTATTTGTTATCGTACTTGAACACTGTTCTTTAGCCGTCGTGATATGCATGTTATAATGTACTGAATACGTATAGTGTATTTTCGCCCCTGTACCTTTTGTCTAGTTGCTATTATTTAAAGCTCACGAAGTAGAAGCAGATTTTCTGTGCACAGCTACCGTTTGAAGATTATGTCCTCAGACGGGAAGCTGTGACAATGTTGCACGACATTAAGAGTCAAGAGCACAGCTTGTCTCCCCTTGCTTGATTGACTGTAATTTGCCTGTTGTAGATACTGTCATGCTGTATAATGTCACCCTTTCTGAGATTGTTCCCCGGATTGTGTCATAAGACAGTGCTATTAGTGGCATGTTAGAATGGAATCTCTAAAAACAAGTTTTTGGATTTGAAAATTCTGTGCATATGTTAGGACATTTTCGACGACGTAGCATTTTACACTACTGCAGTCTGAAATCTTGTTTTGGAAATGTCTGCTCCACATAATGAACAAGTACAAGTTTTGTCTCTCTGCCCAATACTTACGTTTTAAAAGCCATAATTTGTCCTGTGTTTATTCATGACATTTTGCCGCTTTTGCTTTTTATTTTGTTCTTTGGTCAAGATTGGACAAGGAAGAGAGAGAATTTGAAAAACACAAAGAGAGAGAGAGAGAGGAGTTTTAGTAATGGATGTAACAAGACAGAAATGTAATTACTAGGTAACTTTTACTCCCTAGCTATTCCTGTGTATACAATGGGAAAACACTGCACAAAACGTTGTATAGCAGAAGTTTTTTTTTTGTGTACTGTGAAAAAGATGATTGTTTTCTGCATTCACTCAGGCGAATGCTTTCAGGTTGATTGAATCCTAAAATAAATCTTCAGCTTTCAGATACTTTTTTCTTAAAGTGGCTGTTTGGGTATCAAAGCGGGACTGCGGAGAGGTTTGTGAAGTGTTTGAACTATAACCACTTTCACTCACACAATCATTGCACGAAGTGTACAATATATGCCTTAGGGCTAGATTTAATACGCTTTTAAAAAACACTTTCCAAATGATTTCTCTGCAGAAGTCACCATTAAAAATCTATGGAAATATTTGTAGATAAATCATTTGAAACATTTTTTTTTTTTTTTAACAGTATTGAGTCATTTGGATAGTTTATCAAAGAAATACCTTACTTATAAGACATTCAACTGATGCACACAAAGGCCAAGGTTTATCAGGTAAAAGCAGCAACAATTCTAGTGCTAGATGCTGCCAAACGTTCTGTTGATTTTCTTACTGATTGTCCCATAGTTAGCACTTTTCTTCACTATCAGATTTTCCATGATAAATGGGAGCTATTAAGTGAATGGTGGTGTAATACCTCCAGACATTCTTCTTTAGTTAATCATACATGTAGTGTTTTTATGGGTGTAAAGTCTCTGGAGATTAACTTTTCTTTCACTGAGCCATTTAAATACTGACTAAAAAAAGGTTAGTGATATCATATAATTGCAACAATAATTGCTATCTAATCTTTATAACCAACTCTACATAAGGGGAAAAGAAATCTCAATTACCATTCTGAAATTTTAAATAGAATTCTAGTCTGCTTTGAGCTGGGTAAAAATATATTTCTCCAGGCATGCCCTAAAATTTCTACTTCCTGCATAATATTAACTAACATATACCACCATCATTGTTCCACTTGAAGCAATGTCAATTTCATCGGTTTCAAAAGCATGGTTTTATATATAATATACACAATTCTCTCTCTCTCTATCTCTCTATCTATCTATCTATCCATCTATCCATCTATCCATCTATCTATCTATCTATCTAAAGATCAAAAGGGTAAACAAGACCTAACTTCGGGTTTTTTTGGACACAGAATTTAATTTACACAATTTGAGCAATGTGCATTATATTTTGCATTCTATCCCATCAGTTTCAATGCATGGTCCATATACAATGTATACATGTAACATTGTATCACACTGGATTATTTTTAGAATTATTTACATAAATTCATTACCATAAAGAAGGCCCCTTAATAACTTTGCTTGGCTATACTTCCCACTGTTATCTCCGATATCTCCTGTGATTCCTGTCAGTAAAGCTCTCTGTTTTTTCACAATTTTTGCAGCAAAACATTTTTTATAAATATAACATGCCACGGAATCAATTTAAAAATATATATGTATGAACCTCCTAAAAGGAACACTCTAAAACCGATAACGGGTCCCACTGGGAACCCACACTTCTCAAGTTGTAGAAGCAATATGTCTATTCCGTGCAAGAAAATAACTCTGCATCAGCCACACCTCTCATGTGTCCCTCTTTTGGAAAAACAGTTCCTATATTTGGGGCCAAATTGCATAAATTAATAAATCTCCTAAAATGTATCAAAAAAGCCTCCTGGGCATACCTCCACTCACACTCCTAAAATTAAAATGTCTCTTTGTTCCCATGAAATGTTGGGAGATATGGTGTCAATTAATTAACTTCTATTAATTGACATCCACCTTCTGCAAGACTAAAAGCAGTGCAGTTATATGTGGTATTGCAATGGTGGGGATGCTGCTTGTAATATGTGTGTAGCGATGCTGCATGCAGTATTGCTGTTTATAAGGTTGTGTGTGTGCATGGGGGATAGCAGCTGTAGTAGGTATGCAGGAGATCAGGGCTATAGTGGGTGCAGGGGAGATAGACTCTATAGTGGGTGCAGAATGGATTTGGGCTGTAGTGGGTGTAGAGGGGATAGGTCTGTCACGGCAAGGGTGTATAATTTATTATTACACCCTTGGAATATTATCCTTTAATGTAATTTGTTTAGTAAATGGCACAAATTACAGAGATGTTATTGCTGAGGTCAACAGGAGTTACATCTTTTGAAGCTGGGACCCCCACAGAGGTCAGTTGACAGTTGACCGTTGGCTCCCAGACTGGGTGTCGTCTAGTCCTTGGGGAAGGGGGATTATTATTATGCTGCCTGTGTTTTACCTGCTTTATCCTGACTACCAGCAGAGATACCGTGATTATACTGCTACTCCGCTACAGTGAGTAATTAGGACTTCTTTATTTTATCCTTTTTGTTTTTATCTGTTGTTGGTGTAAATAACTTGTTTATCATATATTGTTATATGCACTGTGACTATTCTTTGTTCATAATAAACATTCATTTATTAAGTTCTGCCTTTGTCTGGTTAAGAATCACGTTACCTGAAGAGACTTAGTATTTTTGTAATTCCTTAAATATTGTACTAAGTAATATTTGGTGGGTTTTATTGTTGATTTACCTGGGGGACCAAGGCACCCCATTTATAAATCGTCTTGGTGGTGGCAGCGTTAAAATAGTAATAGTTATATTATTATGTTTAAGTGTGGGTGGTGTTAAAAAGGGGGATTTTGTCATTATTTCCGGTCTAGTGAAGAAAAATAGTGTACTTTAACCCTTTCACCACCACAACTATGTCACGCACACTCTTGGAGTAGGGTGCGTTCGTGACAAGGTCATGTAGTGGGTGTTGGGAGGATAGGGGCAATAGTGGGTGCATGTGTTAATAGGAGCTATAATGGAACCAGGAAGGCATAGGGGCTGTATTTGGTAGATGATAATGGGGAATAGGGGCCTGGCTGTAGTTAGTGCAGGAGGTATAGGGGGATTAATGTAAAAAATCTGAAATAATGCATATATACATAAAGTAGATAAAATGAAAGTTAATTCCTCCCTCCCGTTTCTTTACCAGGGAGGGTGGGACATGCTTGTCCCTGGTGCTCTTATCATTCAGTTTGCACCCCCAGCATGTGCAGACTGCACTAGTTGATCCCTCTGGTCAGCACAACCTTAAGTAACAAAGCATTCCTGTGGTAACCCAAGGCAATACTTTGATACACTCGTGGAATACATGGGCTGGGGAGTGTCACAGCTCCTTTTTTGGTGCTAGAAGAGGAGATCTTTTAATCTCCCCTGTCAGCCTTGGCTCATGGCCATCGTGGCCCACTGTGCATTTGCCATTTTAAATGGTGGAACAATTTTGGGCATGAGCTTTGAGCAAGATCACCATCACCATCAGCCTCTATGTTAATCATGGTATGAAAGTTAAAGGAACACACAGTTAAAGGTAGGGTCAGGAATAGAAATGTGTGTTCCTGATGCTATACGGTTAAAAACACTATTCAGGTGGCCAGCCCCAATGGGAAAGCATTGAATTGTCTGAGATCATAATTTCTGATGATCTCAGCCAAGGAGGCGAGGCAGGGTAGAGCATCTCTATGAGGAATGTTCAGTGTCTCCATGCAGAGCATGGAGATGCTGACGATCAGTGCTGCATGTTGTGCAGCACTGCCCCAGGAAGCATATCTAGTAGCCATCTGAGGAGTGGCCACTGTAAGTATCCCTAGGCTGTAATGTAAACACTGCCTTTTCTCTGAAAAGACAGTGTTTACTGCAAAATGTCTGCAGGGAATGATTATACTCACCAGAACAAATACACTAAGCTGTAGTTGTTCTGGTGACTATAGTGTCCCTTTAAGGCAATGTGATCACTGTGATTGGCTCTCACCCTAATGATCACCCTGGGAGCAAATCTAATAAACAGTAATCTTAAATATGATGTGCTAATTTGGTTAGTGGTAAAACAGTTGAAACAAAAATTTAGAAATGCCCTTAGTTACCGTAAATATCTTGGAGGGCCTACTTTTGACAAATAGGTATGTTTACTTATGTGTCTCAGCATAACAGGTTTAGTTTTAAACGCGTATTTTACTCAATGCAATATGTGTTCTATGACTCCAAAAATCTATGGAAATCATAGGCATATTGGACATTTTTACAATTAAGACTAAAAAGATGAATCAGATTTATTTTTTTTCAAATCTGCTATGTTTGCCCAAAGGTTGCAATTTGTATTTCAGTTCACAACTAATTACTGTTTAATGAATAAACCCTCCTGCAAAAGTCCAAAATAGTCCTCAGTCCCATATGCAATGAATTGTCCATTAAAGTTAGCACAAACTAATCAATAAAATATGTAGGTACTTTCTGGTGAGTGTTGGCAATGGATTTCCACCTCTAATATTGTCCTTATTTAAACATGCCTTTGTTATTGCCATCACAAAAGCCACCTTACACATTTTCTTCTCCTTCAAGTCTTTGTTAAGTCTAGGTCACAAATAAATAAAATTACACACATTATATAGATCAACTGTGATACATGAATAATAAACTCAACAAAACCAGTAGCGGCTTTAAATCTATACATTTTAGTTGCAGTCTTTACAGACGTGGCCTTTGTTATACCCACTGTGGCAAAAAAAAAGAAAGCTGACTCATGTTGATACCCCATTCTACTTGCTTTACAAACCATATACATTTATGCTTTGACCAAGGGTATCTCTTAAATAAAGAGCAGCTGCTAAAAAAAAAAAAAGAAATAAAAAAAGATAATAATTAAGTTCCTATTATTTTCTTTTATATAGAAAAGCAGACAATTTCACTTAGTCATATTATGTTTTGGCAGTAATGGTAAACATGGCAAATATATATTTTTCTGTTGCTTAACATACAGCATTGTTGCTTGGTAACAGAATCAGTGGGTGTACAGTCATTTAATAGGGAATTGAGCAAGGAGAGATATGCTGTGGTCAAATTCCCTTTGCTGCAAATGTCTTTCATCTAACTACATATCCAGTTCACTTGGCCACATTATTTTGTTTTCAGGGCTGACTATATTTGTGCTCTCACGTTATAGCAATGATTGCATTTTGAATACTTATCTTTTCCAACTCAAGCGTGTACAGAGGTGTATATGTGTTTTTGAAATAAGCTTTCTTAACACCATGACATGCACTGAGTTGCTTATAAATTCAGGGAAATTCACAAAGTGTATAGCGGTACTTGAATTGGAAAACAACGGTGTTAACATGGCACAATGATCTTTGTCACATACTATGCACAGGTGATCTTTATAGTGCCATTTCTCTATCTAAACATTTTAGCATTCAAGAAATGAAACCGTTTATGAAAGGGACACTGTAAACAGTATAACCATTTATACTCTTTGATTTGGTTATACTGCTTGGAGTCCTCTGTCACGGTCCCTCAATTCAGTGTTAAGCCATTTCAAAGCAGTTTAACACTAAATTAGGTTTTCTGGACACGAAAAGTCTGGTTCCTATCAAAGGTAGAGCTTACACACTATGATTACACACTTCCTTCTAGCTATACCAATTCATATCCGCAACAGCACAGACATAGGCTAAAAGTGGTGAGTTGACACTCGCAGCCAATCACCGTTACCTATTGCTTTACAGGCGAATAGTTCCTCATTGGGGATGGTCTGTTGGGGACTCTTTTTTTTAGCATTAAATCAATAAAATCTGTTTAACGCACATTGTAACTACGGCGCCACGAGACTTCAGGCACTATAACCACTTCAGTTAGAAAAAGAAGTTGGTGCCTATAGTGATCTATTTACTAAACTGTGAACTTGCTTTTGCAAATTTGTCCATTTTCATTCAATTCAATTTTTCTGAATTTAATTGTTAAAATCCCTCTGTAGTTCCTGTATTCCTAGCAACCAAATGATAACCAAATTGAATGCAATGGATACCTGCTATTTTGAAACAGATCTCAATGCTACAGTGAGATTAATTTCAAAATAGCCGAACCAAATTGCAGTTGAAATGTATCTAAATTTCCATGATAACATTTTTTATTTTATTTTTTACCAATGTGGAGTAGTTTTGGGAGAGATTTATGATTAAGATGTCCTTATAGGGTTAAAAGGGGTTTGAGGTGGCATTAGAGTGACTTAGATTTAGGACGTCTTAGCATTTTAGGCATAATTTCTCTCATCTGTATCCATGGCCAGTGCTACCATAAGGTCACCATCTTAAGGCACACCACCAGACACAAAATCCAAATCCAAAGGAAACTGTGAGTCTGTGAGTGATCTGCCAGCCACTTTACTGGCACTAATTGTAGTGAGTATTGACTACTTACCAGCTAAACATTTCAGAAATAGTTACAGGTAGTTACCAGATTGTCTTTTAATATATTTTTGGGGAGAACTTAATTAAGGGTCCATGACTTAAATGACTCTGTCCATGACCTTCTCCTGTCCACTGCTCGCACCCGTACAGCCAACTCACGCTTAAAGGACTTCTCACGGCCAACTCTATTCCTTTGGAATAGCCTGCCTACCACCATCAGACTCTACCATAGTTTTCAATCATTTAAGAAGTGCCTTCAGAAACAGCGTATGGCCTCCTGGAGTAGCCTCTACCTCACATACCTGTCCCTTGCTCTCTCCTAAAGTGCAGCACTTTACTCTCTCCTCCTGCCTCACTCCCACCTTGCTTGATTGCTATCTCCTTGTGTTTTATACCTCACCTCCAATAGACTGTAAGCTTGTTTGAGCAGGGTCCTTTCAACCTACTGTTCCTGTAAGTTTTTGTAATTGTGTCATTTATTGTTAAATCTCCCCCTCCTATAGTATTGTAAAGCGCTAGGGAATTTGTTGGCGCTCTATAAACGCAAATAATAATAATAAAAAAAAGTGTTGGTGACACTTTTTCTTCTTATTCTCTGCAGTTTATTAAATTGATCAGATGTTTTTGCGTCATAACTGTATTTTTTTTAACATGTACCATTTCTCATCCTAACGGAAAGAATTTATGAATATATCCACAATTATTTAATTTTTTTACCTCTAGAAATTTTTCAGACTTCTTAAATGGAATTTTTTTTGAAAACCAATGGAAATCACAAAAAAAACCCATCAAAATACAGTCAAAATAATGGCGGAATATACCCGCCACTTTTAAGAGCACTGTGACAGACCAGCCTGTCACTGAAATACTGTGTTCCCTTATTATTCCTCATTATTAAAAACCGTGTTCACATACTTTTTTTGTTTTGTTTGGTAACCGAACAAAACCACGAAATACCCAGACCACCCGTATGCTTGTTAACCTCATTCACCTCTAGTAACATTTCAATAATGCTTCACACCTCAGTGTTCTAAGTGGTCGGTTGTGTGGCCACCATTCATATGCACGAACAGCCATCTTGTTCGCACAAACGCTGGCAGCGGTGTTGGTCGTCGAGTGCATGGAACTAAAATTGGACACTCGACCTTGCGAACACAGCTGAACTTCCATTCCCGCCTGCGTTCGGTACTATACATCCTGGAAGAACATTGTTTGGTGGAATCGTTCACACAGATTACAGGAACACTATCTGCATACCAGCTAAAGCATACGTTTGTTATTTTATGCGTTTTCGTACTCACGAACGAGTCTGACCACCACCACCTCCCTCGTGGTCGGTCGGTCAAAATTTCATGATGGTGATTCGGCTGTGTTCGTGGGATCTGAGCGCTTTTTGGATATGTTGTGCGCTCAGATCCATGATATCCAGGGAGGTAAGGGTACATGGTTGTCCAGGGAGACTTGAGGGGGTACATGGTTGTTATATGTCTGTTTTGGGGTGTTATAAAATAGTACATTTTTCTGTACCTGAGAGATAATTATAGTTTTTCTCTCACGCAATTATTTCTCAGGCACAGAGGATCCTGGGAGGGAATACCCTATAATTCTGTGTTAGAAACCTATATAGGGGACTACGCATAAAAGGCAGTGTGTGGTCCCTTATGAAGTTAGTTCACTCCCAGCATTCAGTCTCGACTAATATCTGTGGGGGAAAGCTATACCTGCTCTGGATTTATACTTTTTTGGAAACTTTACTCTCCCTTAATAATTCTATTGGATTTATTGCAGCAGAGCTCCAGAGAGATGGGAAAAGACATCCTTTGTAGCAAAACACGTGTTCCTATCCAAACACTTTGATAAATATCCCCTGCTGTGTCCAAGGAAAACAATGGTTTGCCTTGGAAAGTGGAGGTAGTGCCCTTCAGTAAAAGTAATAATTCAATTTAAATTAGTGGGTAAATTGTACCATCTGAAATAATACGATTGTAGATATTCAGGCACAAGAATATGGTAGTAGAGAACAGGAACATCTGATGTAGAGTATCACTATGAAAGAACACCGATGTTGGGAAGGTGTCCTGGTAAATAATTATGTACTGCTGATTAAATCAAGGACACCTTTAAATTTTTAAATAGCTTAAATGCGAGGCATTGCAGTTCACTGGTGAAGCAAAGGCAGTGTAGTGAGGAGGAATGCCAGACACATTAGAGATGACTTTCCTGGGACTGTAGAACCATAATTAGTATCAGTTAAGCTGGGGATATGGTGGTAGTAATGTAGCTAGGAGGATTCATCTTTGCAAAAAGTTAATTAAGTAAATTAATTATATCGCAAAATTCAATGTATCTACAGAAATGTTTGTTTTGCATAAATATATGTGCAAATATATATAAAAAAATCTTCCTGTTCAAGGTTCTCGTCTGTGACCCTGCTTCTCATTTCATGGCAGCTTAATTTTCAATGATCTATGATTAGAAAACTGCATTTTAAGTTAATTTGCCTTAAAATTGAGAAAAGTGATTTTAGGTATTATCTGTTTGCTTAATATGCTTGCTTCAACAGAATAAATGCCATATTTCATGCCGTGGTCAACAGGAAACCTGACTATTGCAGCTATTAAATTATATTTAAAGTAATGCTCCATATATTGCCCTTTCCCGAAAGTCAATTCTTCCATTAAAAATCACCATCTGGTCATAATGCAACCAGCCGTGTATTTTGAATTTTGTAAAAATAACTTCTGATTTTTATAGTTAGAATCTGTTATTATGGCCTTTAAAGATCTCACTTAAATAGTAAGGTTGTAAAAGTCTAAAAATGAAATAAATAGAGTTCAAATGTGGGTGATATATAACCTGTATCAGAACCATTTTTCATAAATAGTCAACTAGACATATTAAAGGGACATTCAAGACACCACAACAACCTATGCTCATTGCTTCAGTTATGGTACATTGAGTTCCCTTTTCCTTATAAATGCAGCAAAATCTATAATATTCCTGACATCAAGAGATTAATCTAAGGTTGGAATACATGAGAAGACACTGTTCACAAAACCATCCTGCCATCATTGTCTTGCCATTTCTCACTTATGACAATTGATGAGAATTTTCTCTGGAGATTCTCTGTAGACTTCTGTTTTGTACCTTCACCCATGAGCGTAGTGTACACAAGTGATGTGGCTTCTGACAGCCTCATCTGTCGGAAGACGAAGATGTACTTGAACCAGTAGATGACTGAGTAGAAGAGTGCGAGCGTAAGGTAAGTATATCTCT
Organism: Pelobates fuscus; assembly: GCF_036172605.1. Lineage (NCBI taxonomy): Eukaryota > Metazoa > Chordata > Amphibia > Anura > Pelobatidae > Pelobates > Pelobates fuscus. The sequence goes on from NC_086321.1 coordinate 133,805,680, forward strand.
CTTACCATTTTCCCTAGGGCACCACTATGAAAGTAGGCATGTCAAAAACCAGTAAGAAATTCACAATTAGCAGTCCTACTTTACACGATGTGTTTGAATTCAATTGAGATGGCAAATGGTTGCTTTGTGATAGGTTACAAAGGCATTAAGTGGGAAATCGTGTCAGAGACTTCACATCAAGTATGATCAAGGAGCACTTGTTGTTACCTTGGAGCTCTAATGCAAGTACCATGAAAGTATTCTTAATGCACCAATGTTCCTGCATACTCGTGGTCCAGGATGCAAGATGGTGTAATTATAACCTGACAACTTTAGCCATTACCAGTTTATACCCAAAGGTAGTCTTTTGTGGATGAGCTTAAGCAATTATTTAATTATATAGGAAAAGGCAAGCTCATGATAGTTCAGTTTATTTGAACAATAACACCCATAATGCCTAGCTAGCCCTTAGATGAGTTTGGAATGCATCCAACACCAGACAAATTGCCAAGCTCAGGAAATTGTATGAGCTTAACCACTGGCAGAGATGTCAGTACAGAACTTAGTTGGTTAACTAAGTTGGTGAGCCAGTGGCACAGCTATTTTAGGATAGATCATGGGTGACTGGAGATAGATAAGAAAATCCAAACAGTTCCCTCATTTAAATGCATTATGGAAATTTAAGCTGTCAACACAAGCATGCCTATAAATATGCTAAATAGTCTCAGCGGTCTCCTGACAAGGCATGAGGGTGGCAAAGAGAGATGGAAAAAGCAGGATATATGCAGAGGAAAGATGGAGACACATGAGACTGAAGAGGGGGCGAAATGTAAACAGAATTTGTATGAAAGAGCAGTGAGTGATTCAGATTTATAAACAATTTTACATAAAAGAGCACATTTAATGGTTTATATGAAAGCACACTTTTGAGCTGTGATTTAAAAAAAAAAAGGAAATAAATAATTTTGTAACCCCACTTGGTTTCGTTTTATACAGACTGTTAACCGAAGAGGTACAGATCTGGCCTGTTAAACAGACTACATTATTATTATTGCAACCTATTACACACCAAAGTATTCCACATCACTATGCAATAGGTGGACTAACAAACTAATAGTTGCGACAAGACAAGATGTAAAATTATAGAAGATGGTGAGATTACAGTGTAAGAATGCTGGTTTTAGGGAATATGACTGGGCTTGTTTGGAAAGAAAAGGGACATGGCATGCTAACTAGCTGCTCTCAGGCCCTGTGAAGACTGACCATTTATAATGTATTTCTAAGGACTTGTGCAAGGAATGTATTTCAAAATTCAGTTACGCCTCTATATTTATCACACCAGTAGTAATGTGATTGTTGGGCAGAACAAATACAAAGGGAACCATTAAAGGGATACTATAAGCACCAAAACAGCTCTAGCTTAAAGGGTTACACAGAGTACCATGACCACTCTAGTGACTTGAAGGTGGTTGGAGGTTGCATGTGCACCTTTTTAATATGAAACCCTGCACATACAGAGTTAAAGAAACACTATAGCATTAGGAATACAAATCTCTATTCCTAACGCTATAGTGTCCCTCTGTCTACTCATTTCTAGGTCCTCCCAAGGTACCAAAAACATGAACTCGGCACTGCTGGCCTCTCCTCCCTAGCCAGTGTCACGGAGGAGGCCATGCCTTCTCCTTGAGGGTCCAATCCAATGCTCCTTGTAGAAGAGCAATTGAGGATCTAATGCAAATGTGCAATTCAATGTTTTGAAGCTTCCGAGTCACATGACTGTTTTAGTCTGTGCTGCGTAAGTTCACCTGGTGCCTGTCAGTATGATAACCACTAGAGGAGGAGTTAATCCTGCAATGTAAACATTAGACTTTTTAAAAAAAACATAGTGGAAGGACATTGCATTAAGACAACTTTATTAAGATGAAATGGTCTGGGTGGCTATAGTGTTTCTTTCAAACCCCTTGCTGATGGTATAATTCTACCGCTAGCAGCATTATTGTTATAGCTGTGCATATGTAACATCTATGATCAGAATGCATAGCGACCAATGGCGGCACAGGGAGTTGTTGCTAGAGTTGCATAAACAAAGTGAATTAACTCCTAAATCACAGAGAATTGAGCTTTGCAACTGCATGGACAAGATCTATACACCAAAACTACTCCAACATATGCATAGTACCAATAAATAAGCATCATTGTCAGGATCCTATCCTGACAACTAAAATCATGTTTAATTTCTTCTGTTTTATTTTACTACAATACCAGTTTTTCACCACTAGTGGCCTCCCTAGCTACTAGTCAAACCTCAGCTGCCTCTCTCACCTGCCTAACATGATCATCTAAAAATGCTATAAGTGGCCACACCCTGCTAACCAAATGGCCTTTACGTTGATTGAAGTTGTTGTTCTGAACCTGAGATAACATCTCATCCTGGCTCATACTTGTCAGGATTAGTTGATCCAGCACGCAGAATTGTATCACACCTAGGACTAAGGGTAACGTATGGCCAGACCTAACATACCCGAGAATAGTCAATATACTAGCCAAGGTAAGGGACACAGAACGAGACACAGCGATTAGGAAAAGCCAATAGTCAAGGATACCAGAAGTCAGGGAAGTCAAAACTAAGCCAAAGTCAAAAACCAGAAATACACATTCAGGAACACACTCTCGGATAACCATCTAAGGGAAACCACAACAGGGCACTGATCAAAAGGTAATTTGGGTTTAAATAACCCTTCCAAAGCTGTAATTGGCAGTACGTGGCCTCTGACCCCAATACGTGCGTGCACGTCTATGACGTGACGTCGCACGCACATAAGCGTCATCTTTGATTTGGGCAAAGGCTATTTCCCTATTAAAATTGAAACTGCAGCGGCCGGCGTCTCTAGTAACGCCGCACATGCTGGAGACCGGGATGGAAGGAGGTCGGGCTGTGATCTGCCGCCGGTAAGATAAGTATTTGTTATTTCTGTCGGTGCGACCGCTGTGTTTCTGTGCGGCCACGCTGACAGAAACCAGCGGCACCGTGACAATACTGAGAAAATCTGCTCAACTCTAAATACCATTGAACCATTCTGATCTACCCAACCAACCTACTTTGTTTCCAGTCTCCTCTTTTCCAAGAAGCTTGGTAACAAAACCTGATCTCCAATACCAAACTGATTTATTTCATACTGGACTTTGATATCTTTTTACTTTTGTTGCAAACCATTTTACTGCAACAAAATTCAATACAACCTACCTGGCTAATACAAACTTTCCTATTATTTGCATCTATCCTGAATACCCCTATTACAACTATCTGATAACTGATAATTGCCTTCAACCAAAATAGACTGAACTAAACGTCTAACTAACCTGATTTGTTAAACCTTTATATTCTGTTTAGTTCTGTCTTATTATATTATGTTTGCCTGTAACCTATAATTTCTCTTATAGGCTTTCCTTCTCTTGATTTACCTGTAATCTCATTTATAGGTTTCCCTGTCTCCTGATAACCTTCTTGTGGCATATTGCCTAACTCATATTTTTTCATCCTTTTTCCTATAATTCCGCTTGTAGGTTCTCCTTCTAACTTTTACCTATAATTCCGTTTATTTTAATATATATTTGATTTTTCATTTAAATTCCATCCATATAACACACTTTCAAAATACGTTTACTATATTACAATAGTTAAATATTATACATATCATTTCTAATACCATACGTTTTACATTTGTACATAAATGCGTTCAGAATCAAAAGAATGCACGCATTAGCCTCTTTCTTACTCATACAAAGATATGAAAAAAAAAAAGAAAGGACACATTGGAGCTGCTAATTTACCTATGAGAGGTTGGTATTGGGGAATTTGAGGGGAATTTAAACTTTTAAGCTTAAATATCTAACCCAAGGGGCCCAGATTTCATCATATTTCTCTTTGGATACTCTATCTATTGCTTCCATCCTGCATTGGAAATCCACTTGTGTACAAATATCTTGCCATTTTAAGGGACCTATGCTTCTCCAATTTCTGGCCATGACTATTTTAATTGCCATAAAGATATGAATCATAAGAATTTTAAATTTTATATTAACCCTTGGCATGTCTAAGTGGAACAGAAACATTTGAGCCGTTATAACGGTTTGTGCCTTCAAAATCAAGTTTACTAAATCAGATAGAATTCATTTCATAGGCTTCAACTCCTCACAATCCCACCATATGTGGGGGAATGAGCCTAGTTCCCTGCCACATCTCCAGCAATCTGGTAGAAGTGTGGATTGAAATTTATGGAGGCGAGTGGGCACCAAGTACCATCGGTACACAAGTTTAAAATACACTTCCTGTATATTTACCCCGTGTATATGCCTTTTTACTAAGTGTAGACCCAGAAGCCACTCTTCAAGCGGAAAGGAGATTTGAAATTCTTGTTCCCATTTAATCAGTGCTGACGCTTTATCTATTTGCCTTTGGCTTTTTATAAAATGGTTAAATCTGGAGGCAATTTTTTTTCTATAATGGAATGCTATAAATTGATCAATTGGGGAATTTTCCGAATTTTTTTTTGCTTAAGATGAAAGATTTTATTCTTAAATTATTAAATATTTCTTTAGAAGGGAGATTATATTTAAGCTGTATCATTGAAAATGATAACATTTGATTTTCCTCTAGTAACTCTGCAAATTTTGCAATTCCACACTTTTCCCATTCTTGAATATTTATGTATTTTATATAAAGTTTTAAGCATGCTAATGGGGCATTTCTTGATATATATTTAGTACCATATTTTTTCTTTAGATATTTTACTATATAGATCATTGTATTATTCATCGGATTATTAGATTTTATATTTTTTACGAACTCACTGTTGCACCACATGAGGAATAGAGGTTCGATATTGCAAAGATCAGCTTTTTCAATATCTCTCCAAGTTGGTCATGAAGTTATAAAGTTATCACACTTAATTAGATGTACTGTCATATTAATCATATATCATTTTTGTACATCCGGAAAGGAAACTCCCCCCTCCCTCCAATCTCTCTGTAGAATTTCCAGTGACACTCTGGGTCGAATATCCTGCCATATATAATCTGAAATTTGTTTTTGAAGACCGCGTATCGTCTGGGAGGCCACCATCAACGGGAGATTCCCAAATAGAAATGTCAATTTGGGAAGTAGATAGGAGTTGACTGCCTCAATTCTTCCCATCCATGACAGTTAAACCCCCCTCCAGGTTTTTAGAAATGTCCTAAATTGAGTAGCAATTTCTGAATAGTTAAGTTCTCTGATTTCTCTATAATCCAAAGATAGTCTTACCCCTAAATGCTTTATATTCCTAGCCTCCCAATCACACTTGAATTCCTCTTTAAGCATTTTTTCCCCAGGCCCGATTAGACCTTTTGTCAAAATTTGTGTTTTCTTTATATTTACTTTCTAGCCAGAAAATTTACTGTATTCCTTAATAAGACCGAATACTGCTGGAATAGATCTAATAGGGTCCGTAAAAGACAATAGAACATCATCTGCATAGAGTGTTATTTTATTCTCCAGAGTATTCACCTTTAACCCACTAATATCCTTACTCTGTCTAATAGCAGCTGCCAAAGGCTCTATAGAAAGGATATATAACAGGGGTGCCAAAGGGCAACCCTGTCGCGTCCCATTTCTAATTGGAAACCATTTTGATTGAAACATAAATCCAGATACTCTGGCTTGGGGATCTTTATATAATGCCATTGTACACTCCTTAAAAACACCACCTATGCCAAAGGCCTTCAAAACCTCTTCCAAGTACTTCCAACTAACGCGATCAAAGGCCTTCTCGGCATCAAGGGTGACCAAGGCAAAAGGGGCCTTTGATTTGCATGATATAAAACATTCATTAATTTCCTGATATTGTCGGACGTACCCCTACCTTCCACGAACCCGCTCTGATCTAAATGTACAATATCTGGTATAGTTCCTTTAAGTCTATCGGCCAAAATTCTAGAATACAATTTAATATCTAAATTAATAAGAGAAATTGGCCTATAGTTTGAAGTATATATTGGGTCTTTATCTGGTTTAGGGATTGGCATTATGGAGGCCTGAAGCATTTCTGATGGAATAACTTTATGGGTGGCAAATTCGTTAAAAGTCTTCAATATATATGGGGAGATTATGCCATTTAATTTCTTATAAAAGATCGATGAAAAAACATCTGGACCTGGAGCTTTGCCCACTTTTAACGCTTTAATAGCATTGCTAGTCTCCTGTATAGAAAATGGAGCATTTAGCTGATTTAATTTTTCGATGGATACTTTTGGCAAGTTTAATTTGTCCAGGAACTGCTGTATTTCCCATTCGGACGGCTCCTTAAGTTTTAAATTATACAAACTTTTATAATATTCTTCAAATGCATTGGCTATTTGAGTTGGTGAAAAACGTTTTTTGTTTCCAGCTATAATATATTTTATGGATTGAAGTTTGTTTTTATTTTTTAATTTATTTGAAAGATTTTTTCCTGTTTTATTGTTTCCATAATACCATCCCTGCTTTAGTATTAACATTGCTCTATTTATTTTCTCTTGAGTTCTTAACAAGATTTTTTTTTCTAATCTCCTTAATATCCTCCAAGACCCTATAATCTAAAGTAATCTTATGAAGTCGTTCCAATTTTGCCAGATCTAAATTAAGCTCATTCAACTATTTTACTTTCTTTTTTTTTTATATTAGCACCCAATTTTATAAGACATCCTCTCATATATGATTTAAAAGTACACCATAGCATAGTATTAGAAACGTCCCCGGTATCATTACTTTCAAAAAACTCTCTGACCTGGGTACGCAGTTCTTCCACATTAATTTCCGATTTTAATAGGGTTTCGTTTAATCTCCACCTGTCTCTACATTTGTATTCAGCATTATTTTTTATTTCTAAACAGACTGGTGCATGGTCTGACCATGTTATAGGTCCAATTGTCACCTTATTGACTCGATCTAATGTATCGGCCCTAACCAAAAAATAATCAATTCGAGTGTATGACTGATGAAAGTTTGAAAAAAAACGTATAATCTCACTCTTCTGGATGTTGTGTTGTCCAACAGTTATACAGACAATTTTTAGCTATAAAAATCTGCATCATTGATGATCCTATTTTTTGACTATCATCTTTATTTAATGGCTTGTTTCTATTCCTATCTACTTTAGTATCTATAATGCAATTAAAATCCCCGCCGATGATCAGGCTTCCAGACGACACGCGGTCAACCTTTTGTATTAAACTTTCAAAAAATCTATGTGGGAGTTGATTTGGAGCATATACATTTACCAGGGTATACAGTATGTCATTAATTCGAGCTATAACTATTAAAAACCTGCCACCAGGATCAATCTCCTCATGAACAAGCTCATATTTCAATCTGCTTGAGAAAAAGATTGCTACCCCTCTTTTCTTATTTTTTCCAGTCAGATTAGATCTGTGTACCACTGGAAATATTTTTACTATTTAAAATTTTTTATAATTCCATAGCTTAGATGTAGAGTTTGTCCAATGTGTTTCCTGAACAAAACCGATATCAGTTTTACTATCAATGAATAGTTTGTATAAATAACCTCTTTTCTGTCCTGAGTTTAAACCCCTTGCGTTAATAGATAATATATTAAGTGACATCTTGCCACTGCTCCCTCCACCCCTTCCTCCCCTCTAACCACCTCTCGAATAGCAGCCAACACACCAATCCTCTCCTGCTTTTTCCATTCGGCCATATGATGTATAGCCTTCTGAAAATGTTCCACATCAAACATTCTACTTGAACATTCATTCCATTATACAAAGAACTTCTAGATAAAGTCTTCATATTTAGACCTGCTGCCGTCGCAGGACCCCGGACCAGGAAAGTGAGCTACGTATATTTTATATTTTAAACCTATGTATCTTTTTTTTTTTTTTTTTTAACAAGGACGCAACAGTGCTGATTTTCAATAATACAATTTCAGCACCACAGCCTACCTGCAGATTATTCACTATTATACCATTGCACATTTAGCTAAGCTTGTCTAAAACAATTTCATTTACATTTTTGTTTTTATGTCCAAAGTTACCTCGTTTAACTTTCTCCCCTCGTGCACCTCCTATTCTCTCCTCTATGCCAATTCTTCCATTATTTTCCTAATAATGTGACTTCAATTGTCGTATTAATTTAAGTGAACTATATATTTTTAAGTGTTTTTGTGTGAGCAAACTAAAATTTAACGTTGTGTATTTATTATACTCGATTTCTACCAACATCCATTCTTTAATTTTCTCCTTTCACCCTTTTCATTCCCTTCTTTTCCTTTTCTTTTCTTTTGAGTGCAACTAAATTGGAAAAACTTTACCCTATCTGTATATACATATTGTACCTTTTAACCCCTCTTTCTTATTCGCCACTTTTTGTGTAAACCATTGTTATGTGTATCACATTTTTCCTCCCTTCACCTCCCCATTCTTTTTCTTTTTCCTTCTTTCCATTACTTCCTTTTTTAATATTTGTGTATATTTCCATTTTTTTTCTTTTTTTTTTCCTTTCTCCTTTACTTAACTTATTCAAAAAATTCTAATGTATGTTTACTTTCAACAAATCTAAGTGATTTGTATTTCTTTTGAACCGTGCTAGAGAACCCTTATCATATATTGACCCAGATTGAGATATAAATGAAAGGAGAGAGAGAAAAAAAAAAGTTAAATTTGAGGTAAACTTCCAAGCTATCAATTTCTCTTTAAGTGCCATATTGTCTCTAAAGATATATGTTTGATCCTTAAAAAAGACCATAATTGCCATCGGAAACAGCCACTTATATCGTATCTCCATATTCCTAAAAATTGCCGTCTCCTCTGAAAAGGTTCTTCTTGCTTGTCTTGTCTTCTGTGATAAGTCCTGAAAGATTTTTAGATGCCTCCATCTCAAAAAACAAACTATGACATCTCTTGGGTAAGATTTATCAATTCCATTTGGTTTAGGCAGTCTATGAAATCTTTCAAAAGGTTCAGGGCCCAAAGTCTGCGGGGACAAAATATTTGAAAAGAAGCTATCCAGATAGGAGTATAGATCTTCTTGTGTTATTAATTCTGGTATGCCTCTAACTCTTATATTATTTCTCCTAGAGCGATCTTCTAAATTTGTGATTTTAATCTCCATGTCTTGCAATTTCTTCTCTAGTTGTATATTGAATGATTTAATATGTTCGTAGTCATCTTGAACTTTTTGTAGTATTATTGCCTAACTTGAGATTTTCTCAGAAAGAACGGAGACTTCTGATCTGAGGTCATTTGTATTATGTTCAATATCATTTTTAAGTTTTTTATGTAGATTGTCCAGCATTTGAGTTAGTATTTGTTGCGAGATTCCCTGTGATATTTTTGGCAAGTGTGGGAAATCATCTTCTGATAAATTAGACATTTGATGAGCGGAAAGCTCAGCATTTTCTAAAGGCAAAGATTTTCGCTGCTTCTCTGGTTCTGTAGACGCCAGTTTAGGTGAATTATATGTGCTAATTGATGCTTTCTTTTTTTCAGTATTTAGGGCGTTCTCTTTCTTAGGAACCATGTGTAGTGAAAAGATATCCTGCTTCAGTTTGATAAGAATTTGTATTCCCTTTACCTTTAGCTTTATTTTCAAGCATAGATATGCTGTTTGTTGGAGTTAAGTGATGCTCTTTTACATCTAAATTCCCTTCACTTGGGAATGTACAATTATTTAACACATATGTCTTTAAACTAGATGATACTAGTTTAACCTCTTGCGGGTTTTAATACTTGACATATAGTTTTATTCCCTCCAGCCTTTGTTACTTAGAAAGATTCAGTCCATTTTAAATATAGATTTAAGTAAGTTTGAATTATTTGTCTCAACCAGTAGGTAAGTAACAGATAAATAAGTATTACTTACAAGTGTTAAATTTATATTCACTGGATTCTCTGTCACCACCTTGAAAGCTTCTCTTGCCTCCCCCCCCCTCTTTTCTTCCTTTCTTGAAGATACCGTATATACTCGAGTATAAGCCGAGTTTTTCAGCACATTTTTTGTGCTGAAAAACCCCAACTCGGCTTATACTCGAGTCAATAGTCTGTATTATGGCAATTTACATTGCCATAATACAGACTGGGGGGAGAATGGGGCTGGCAGAGCTGTAACTTACCTTTCCTGCAGCTCCTGTCAGCTCTCTCCTCCTCCGCGCCGTCCGTTCAGCACCTCGGTCAGCTCCCAGTGTAAGTCTCGCGAGAGCCGCGGCTCTCGCGAGACTTACACTGGGAGCTGACAGAGGGAGCTGCACAGACCACGTGGAGGAGGAGGGAGCTGACAGGAGCTGCAGGACAGGTAAGTACAGCTCTGCCAGCCCCCCTCTTCCCCCCCACTGACACTGGACCACCAGGGAAGGAGCCCCCCTCCCTGCTATGTATCAAGCAGGGAGGGGGGACGAAAAAAAAAATAATTAAAAAAAAAATTAATAATAATGCCATTAAATAATAAATAATAATAATAAAAAATATATAATAATATTAAAAAATAAAAAATAAAATAATTAATAATATTAAAAAATGCCCACCCCCACCAACACATACACAAACACACACTGCATCACACACACTCACACTTCATTCATATACACACACTGCACTCACACACACTGCACTCACACACACTGCACTCACACACACACTGCACTCACACACACTGAACTCACACACACACTGCACTCATACACACACACTGCACTCATACACACACACTGCACTCATACACACACACTGCACTCATACACGCACTACACTCATACACGCACTACACTCATACACACACACACTGCATTCATTATATACACACACTGGGAATAAATATTCAATTAATATATACACACACACACTGCACTCATACGCACACACACTGCACTCACACTGCACTCATACACACACACTGCACTCATACACACACACTGCACTCATACACACACACTGCACTCATATACACACACTGCATTCATACACGCACTGCATTCATACACTGCACTCATACGCACACACTGCATTCATTATATACACACACTGTAAATAAATATTCAATTAATATAATTTTTTTAGGATCTCATTTTATTTAGAAATTTACCAGTAGCTGCTGCATTTCCCACCCTAGTCTTATACTCGAGTCAATAAGTTTTCCCAGTTTTTGGGGGTAAAATTAGGGGCCTCGGCTTACATTCGGGTCGGCTTATACTCGAGTATATACGGTATCTCACATTCTGTCCCTCACATCGATACCAAAGCCATTCTTTACACTTGAGGAGCCCAAATGCCAGCAGCCTGCAGAGTTGTGGAGTCTTAGCTAGATGACAGTCACTGTCATCCCGATCTACCTCGCCGTTTCCACTGCCTTGCTCCGTCAAAACTCGGCGTCCATGCTGCCTCACTTCCTCACTTCCTGGTCCCGGAAGCGCACGGACCTGTTATGTGCGCACGTGCTTACGTCACGTACCGCCCGCCCATGTCCGATCTGTTACGAGCACCCATAATTCCGTTTATAGGTTCTGCTTCTATCTATTTCCTTATAACCTGTCTGGGGCTTATTGCCTACTCTCTTTATTTTATAACCCTCATTATACTTACCTGTAATCTTGTTTATAGGTTCTGCGTTCCCCCTTTTATCTATATTATTTCCATTGGCCTTTAAGTCTTGCTACACTTATTATTTCAAGTCAAAACCATATCTAAGTATTCCAATTAAGGGCCTCAATTTAACCCTGGTATAAGTCTCTTATCTGACCTTATCAGAACAATCACCTCTTAAAATGTGTTAATTCTCCCTGTAAACCTTCCTGCCATGCTACATTGACACCACCTAAAACATATGTGCTTTCTTTGGGCTATTTGCAATGTTGGATCATTGAAAGAGTGTTTTTGAAGAGTTCAGTGGCAAGATTCTTCAATACCTTTTAAACCATGGTTCCTAAGAAATGCTGCTTAGAAATTATAACAGTAGAATGTGTTTTTATATTGGAGTACTTGGATGAAAAAATGGGAAACAGCTGCTATATATGTCTATAATATATTTCTGCATAACACATGCTGCCTTGCTCTTTGACTATCTATGTGAATGTATTGTAAACACGTATTAATTTGTGAATCAATCACTAACGAGATAACAAAGGTGTGATGTTGTCAATATTATCAAGATTATTCATTGTTAGATCCGTCATGCATTCATTAGTTTTTTTTTACTGCAGTGTTAAATTATTTTACTATTTTTTTTTTACTATTTCTTTTGCAGAGTAAAAGCAGCGGTTGGTGCTAAAATAATGGATGTGAGAGTGGATGACCTTGGGCAGTGGGAGGTACAGAAACAGATTGAAAATAATGAGAAACACACAACTGCCACACTTGTATGTGTGCGCCATGGCCCACTGGTGCAGAGCAGGTATGTCATTCTAAAAATGAATGTAATATGGACTTTAGGTCATGTGATCTACATTAATTTCATGTAGATACAGAAGGAAGAGCTACTTATTTAATGTCTATAAATGATTAAGCTCCTATGTTCCATGCATACTATATCACATTATTTGTTAAAGAAAGCTTAATACGTAAGGCATAGAAAACTAATCAGCGAGATTACTTATCCCTGCTGCTAGCAAATTCTTTCAAAATTAAAGTGATGGACAAAATGACTGTTTACCCCATAATTTGCATTTTGCATTTTTTTTTCCAGTTTATATTAATAATAACATACTTTGGCAATTGACATATTTACTTGAAAATTATGTCTGCCTGTAAAATCTGGCAAGGAGCAAGTTCATGAAGAATGTAGACCGTCTGCTCCAAATGGACACTGTGAACGTGATTGCTTTCAATGTGAGACAGCCACATTGGGTTCTTGTCAAATAACTTATTTTATAAAATCCTTTTTTGCACCCTTTGTAGGTATTTTGTATTGTACAGGGTGTATAGGGCAGCCATATTTTATTTAGAATTTTCAATACAAGAATGGTATATATCCTTTCATTACTTGTTGCACGTTGATATCTGACAAATGGAAAAATAACACAGCCCAGTCTTTAGTAAATTTAATGACCTCTCACCATTTATTGTTCTATTAGGGGCAGTACCATAACTGAATATAACAGAACCTGTTCTCTGGCAGAAATATTAAAATGAATGGGCTGATCGGATTGAATAAACAGACACAATTTCATGTTTAGAACATATGCAGATGTGTGATTGTTTTTTTAGTTGATGCAGATTCCCACGCAATTCCCTGAGCTTTGATCTACTACAGCATTGTTGGGATTATTAATCCTCATACGTGATTGTCGGAAATGTATGATAATAGACTTTTCACCGCTAAGCTATTGGTAAATGAAATGTAAACACAGCTTTCATTAACCTTGTCAGTGTTTTAACTTTTAAGATGTATTAATGTAATTTTTACACCTTGTAATTTTGTCTTGTAGTTATAACATTGAATCATTGGCATTTTCCTCCATTACAATCAAAGCAGAATACGCCTTAATCTCAGCGGTAGATTTCTCCTTGCTCTATTATATACATCCACAGCACTGCAGTCCAGTGAACATTTAATGGAACACTATAGTGTTAGGAATACAAATGTGTATTCCTAACACTACAGTTCCTTGGTGGCCATTTAGGTGACCAGCCACCACTTGCAGGGAGAAAAAAAAGGTACTTTAACTTAATTTTCCCCTTCGCAGTTCCAGTGTCCATCTCTGGTCCCACCTCTTCGGGATCGAGATCGATGATCGAGATCGATGATCGCAGCCAATCCAATGCTTTCTCATAGGAGATTATCTGATAAAAATAGCATTTTTACGTTTTAACCCAGCGATGAAAACATTTGTGTACTTGCAGAACGGCACTGTTTTCAGCTTCAGTTAAAAGGGAGCACACATTACCCAGACCACACCACTTCATTAAGAATCCCTTTAAGGATTGTGGTTTGCCATTTGAAAAATAAAATTGCATCTTTTGCATCCAATATTTGGAATGAGTTTTATATCCCCTTAAAGACCAGGGTTTCATAAATCAATTTATATTATAACATGCCTGCCATGGTCACTAAGGGATTTCTTTTGATTCAGAAATTGTCTGGCAAAAATGTACATGCAATTTTAAGTCAATATTGTCACTTCAACATTAACAGATTAAATTATGAATATTTCATTGCAGTGATAAAATCCAGACTGGTCTGCGCCTGCAATTCGTTCAGTACCTGAGATTCTAGCCATAAATTTGAAGTTTCCTTTGAATTCACAATACATTCACACTTTAGTGAAAACCCACGTTTGTAACCCCTTGAATAACATCTGAAACCAGAAAATCTATTTATTTTTAAAGGTCTCTCAGCAGATGTATTCAGATATGGCATGCTAAAAAGAAAAAAAAACAGGATTGCCACAATAGTTTTTGCATAACGTTAGCTTATGGAGGAAGACAAAATTAGTGATCCTGAAAAATAGGCATATGGGCAACTTAACATTATCAAACTCCAACACTGCAGACATTAGGAATATTGGGAAAAGCAAGCCCATACACAATTCTAGAAAAAAATAATGAAAATTGGTAGCTAAATATAATGGGACTCTATATAAATTAAGGAAATACAAAAAAAAAAATCTTGAATTGCAAGGTGGATTAGGAGGCTATATCTCTTTAAGGTGTCACACGGGTGTTGTTCCAATGTGAATGTATTTATTACTACATGAAATTAAAATTATAATACAAACCTAATCCATATATGTGATACACAATAAATAGCTGCTATTATGATAAAAATCGGCCCTTTACAAGCTACCAGATGGTAAGTGTATGCTGCTCCTCACGAGCGCTTTCTGTTCACTCTGGAACCGACTGGAGTCTGTGTGCAGTATGAAAAACCAAGCTCCGGTAAGGTGTTCGTCTGGCCGGACGGATGGAATATCGTGTATTGCAGCTATCCCAATGTTATGATTTTAGGGTTAATTGCTCAATGTAAGCTTGAGCCCTTGCTAAGGGACGATCAAGTTGATCTGTTTAACAAATGGACAGGTTTTCATTTTGGCGGTTATAGCTTATATATGGCTTGAAAATAAATTATCAGCCTGTTTAGAGTAGCAAGTACTATTACACATCATACATTTTTTAAGAACCCTATATCCTGGAGATATATTATTGACTAGGTGTTTCCAATGCAATGATACTACTGTTCACAAGCACACAAGTAGTGATTTTAGTGATCCCAGTTTTTGAGATTTTCCATTGGATTTATCGCCTTCCATTGTGAAGGTTAGAAACATAGAATGTGATGGCAGATAAGAACCATTCGGCCCATCTAGTCTGCTCAATATAGGAAAACCTATGCCCTTGCATTGGCCGGGAATAAAAACCGGGCCTCCCGTGTGGCAGGCGAGAATTCTACCACTGAACCACCAATGCCTCAAGTGTTTAGATTAGGCACTATTTTATTATTGCTGCAGCTTTTTAGACCCCTATGATTCATATCCAGGATAGGGGCCTTAATTGTAACTTTGGCCATAAGTTATGTAATTTCTTGCGTCGGGCGTGTTTGCTTCTTTTTATTATTTTGATATAAGTTTTTGAGCACCGTGTGATAAGGATTAAAGTTATATATAGGCAAGTGGATTGGGAATGTTAGGTAGGCGATTTCTTGGTGGAGAGACTCTGTACCACTAAGACATAGATCTGGGATAGAAGTTGTACTTTGATACAACTCTGGATGGGCAGCCTGATTTATACCTCCTTACTTTTCCTTTCAGGGACAGTGAATTGTATCAGGACACTGTGTAGTGTAGAATGTTTGGTTCATTCCCTTTATTACAGTATTTTTATTACAGTATTGTAGTGTGGCTGAAATCTGTATTGCAGCGTTAATTGGCTACATCACATGTTTCTACTGGAGATTGGAAACCTTGTATGACATCTAAACTCATAGGCAGCCTTGCAGAGAGTTTCAGCATTGCTAGTCTACCAGAGTTTAAGATTACAATATTTATCGAAGTGAGTAATGTAGAGAGTGTACCTTGTTACATTGGAACAATGGGTCACCGTAAAAGGATATAGCCTTCTAATCCAACTAGCAACCTTTTTGTAAATATATACAATGCAGAGGTTCTAGGATATTGCAAGTTATTTTATAAGGGATAAACAGAGTTGTACATTCTGAGCTATATAGGAGACTTTGATAGAGTTTGCTTGTGTAGATGTGGCATAATGACTACATATGAATAAAAAGTCCACTATTTTGTTGCCTCTTCATATGATCAATTAAGGGTACAAGAATTACATAAATGATGTATGTGGCAAATATTTAAAGTCACAGTTCTTGCTGTTACTGTATAGAATCCCTTATGTAACATATTATATAATGCTCCTAAAATGCTGGAATTAATGTGCTTTTAAATCATGCAATCACTTGGATGCTGTATTGTGCCCTGTTGCAGTAATGATTACCCTTTCCATTGAACTCAGTATTTCTGCCGGAGAACACTTTTTCGTTTAAGACTATGTTCTGCTTGATCTCCTTCGGTCTTGGGAATTTCATATCTAATTCATGTTTGTGAAACGTCAAAATTCCACACAGCTCAAGCCGAGTAAGTGTCCATTATATAATAATCAAGAGACACGAGAGTGTGCCTGTATTTAGTAGCAGTGCATGATGTTTCAGTTAGCTTCTCTCTCTCTAAAGGATTGGAGACAACCTGTCTCATTACACAAGGCTCATTAAATGCATTGTGTGTGCAAATGTGTTTTCAGAAGAAAATATTTATTCCACAGATAATAGCTGAAGTTACAGTTCATGATTTTATTGAGTTCTTTGTGCATCTAACATTTTTTTATTCAGTATTTGGAGCAAAGGGTAGCAAGGTCATTTAAAGTAACGTTAAATTGGTTCTGTCATCAGAAATAGTCAATGCATCATCTTATAGCATTTACAAAACTGTCTATACCTTGTATTAATTTTTTTTAATAATTTCCACTTAACCTTATGCACAAAAGTACAGATCATTATGAGAGTGTTCAAGAAACCATTTCCCATTTACTGCCTAGTTGAAAGCTTTGTGCTACCCAGCATATTTCAGACTCAGATTGGCTGCTGATGTCACATGTTCTCTTCAGGCTTGGTTATTTAAAAAAAAAAAAAAAAATTTTTTAGTTAACAGAAAATTGTGATGCTTCTTTTAAAATGGCTACCTTCACACTAAATTACTAATTGATTGGAAAATGGTAACTGTAAAATTACATTAATTTAAAGTGCTACTTTAAGCTTTCATTTTAGCTAAGTAGAGGTTAGTCAGTGCAAAAACTTTATTTTCCCATGAAATAGGACCCAGTTAGGGTCCCCTCTGTCTATCCCATATAAAAAAATAAGTAAAATAGCACACCCCTTTAAAATCCCCAAAATGCTTAGTTACACTTCAAATTGTTAAAATGCGATTTTCCATAGTAATGATTGTATCATCATTGTGATTTGGTGCCGTACCTTATTGCCATTTAGTGAACACAGGTTCCTGTATGTCTGCTAAGCAGACTTTACCAGGTTATCTGGCTGAAATCAGGTAAGGCCAATATGTTGAAGATAACCGTTAGAAAATATATAGAAAGTATTTCATACATCTTTCTCAGCTGATTGGGTTATACATTATTTTCGAGAAATGCACATCTATTTATACAAGGCAATTTACTAAAAGTTTATAAAATACATACACCCCACATGTCTATCTTCAGAAATGCATATTTTCTTTGGAATTAAAATACCGGAACCTACCCTCTAATCCTAAATGAATAGCCATGGGTATAGCCAGATAATGTCGTGGAACTTTAAAAAAAAAAAAAAAATGTAATTCAATTTTTGTAGAAAAATATAATCAATCACATCAGTTGTTTAATATATGTAATGATTAGGATACAGTGCATATGAAATCTGGCTGATACTAAATTTCTCAATAATAAGTGAACAAAGAGACAAAAGACAAGGTGAAACAGTGATGCAGCCATATTTTTGTTACTATAAATAGAACAAAAGAGGGAAGAATATGAATAAACATATTGCTATAACCAGGTGCCCTGTGCAAAAACAAATTCACAACGCCCCCCTAACCCCACCCCTGGTAACAGCCGCTCATCCATGTATCAGATATGTATAAGGAAGTAGTGTTTTGTATAGGGATATTTTATTTAAATTTAAAAAAAATACATTTAGGCTCATGTATGAATGTTAGTGTGTATTTTTGCAGTGTCACATGCACACAGTCCCACAGGCAGACCGCCGCACTCGCGCGCACACACATGCACGCAGGCAGGCAGGCAGCCACACACCGCTACACACACACACACAAACCGTTATATGCAGACAGACACACACACAGTTACAGCCAGACATTCACGCACACAGTTACAGGCAAACAGAAACCATCACACACACACATACCTTTTTTCATTATGCTATAGAAGGCGGAGGAGTGGAGACTTGCAGTTTTTGTCTAACAGTTGGGGAAGCAGGAACTCCTTCCTGCCTCCAGTGTGCAGCATAGCCGGGCAGTGTAGAGGCAGCAATTAGCTCCGCTGCTGATTTAGCCCTGCCTCTGCTGCTGATTTAGCTGCACCCCATATCCATATTTCTTGCTCTGTCTCTTTACCACCTGCCCCTGCATGTGTGAGCTGTATTGGCTGCCCGGCACCCCTGCTGCCATGGTGCCCTATCCGTCCGCACAGCTTGCACACCCCTAAGGCCAGCCCTGGCTATAACAAAGATAATGGTGCATAGAGACATTACCTTATGCAAGACCATTACTCATAGAGGTTGTGTAGGCCCCTGTGTTGTGTTTTAAAAGGAGACCCAGGGTGCCCAAATGGTCAGATATTGGCATAATGTTGACACCATGAGAATTTAGTTTCTTCCATGGTTCTACTGCTTTATACTTTCTCAATCCAATCCATCATGGAAGGAATGTATTGCGTTCTACAGTGGAGTGAAATACGTGCCTTAGCAGCACTTAGTAAATGTGGAAGGAGAGAAGGCTTATATTTTCCTAAGGACAGTGGTTGGAATTGGAATAGAAAATATCTTGGCGTAAATAGTAATCTAGCACCAATAATGGAGGTGGTAAGAGTTGACATTTTTGACCAAAAGCTTCTAATTTTCTCACATTGCCACAAGCGTTACCCATGCCTACCTGACACCTCCAAGAAGTCTCTATATTTGCATGTTAAATACTGAGTGGGAGAGGATCAGTTCTCCTTATCATACCCTTGCCAACTAGGGCAGGGCAGTCTTGTAACAATGCCTAAGGCCATGAGATATGCCATGTGATTGGTTTAAGTGAGGTACCAACAACGTTGTCATGGTCTGATCTCATATCTGTGCCAATATAGGCCTTGGGAAGTGACACACTTAATAATATTGGAAGCAAAACATAAATGATGGAGCTGCAGATCCTAGGAGGTCTGTTAATGTATCTGAGAGTCATGTACAATACTACCTGCAAGGCCTGTGGGAAATATTGGATTATGCAATAAGGGATATTGTACAGAGTACTAGTTAGATAGGTGTGTTTCGGTTTCTGCCATATTCAGATAGTGGATTTTAGAGTTGGATGTGTGATAGGGCACAATGTAGCAACAAGGGCTGTCTGCCATGGAATGGTCTGCAACAGAACGCAGGAAAAGAACCATTCAATGGTCAACCATTGTTTACAGATCCAAAAGTAAAACCTAGTAGACATGCCTGATAAATAATAGTGGTATATTTTAGGAAGGTTTTGGCCTCTATTGTGCCTAGAGCATGTGAGTTTGTACCTTAATCTGGCCTGTTTATCATTCCATACAAATTTGGTGAACATAGTGCACCCCGAGCTGATGAATGGTGTAGATGGGGAGGGTCTGTAGCTGTCACGGTAATATACCCCAACACGCAGGAATAGTTCACAGTCAAGAGACAAGAAACAGTGTTCGTCTTACCGGACCTTAGAATGGCCGGACTAGGACGAGAGAAAGACAGAGTCAGAACAAGCCGAGGTCAAGGGAACTGAGAGACAGCGAAACGTAGAACAAGCCGAGGACTGGTACACAGAGGACAAAACAGCGGATAAGCAAGCAAGGATAAGGAGAGAGCGGAGTCAGGAACAAAGCCAAGGTCAAGCACCAAAAAACCAACTGAACGATACAAGCACTAAAGGGAACTGGACAGAAACCACGATAGGGCAAGGAGCAAGGGGAAACAGGTGAGTATAAAAACCCTAAGGTTCACTTTGATTGGCTCCTGTCATATCCACGCCCCCAAAACGTGGGTGAATGGGGAATGTGGCCTGACAGGGGCCAATGGGAGACTGATTCTAATTTAGTCTCCCACTGTCCCTTTATGAGCGCGCCCGAGACGCGCGGCGCGCTCTTAGTGTCGGGCGGGACATGTGACCGCTTCTCGCGGTCACTGCCCGCCTGACTGATCCCATCGTTGGCTGAGCCGCGCGCGGCTCGTGCAGGAGCAGGGCCGCGCGCGGCGAGAAGGGAGGACCCCGGCCGGCCCCTGGAGAGGGTAAGTACCGCTACAGTACCCCCCCCTGAAGACACGCCCACCGGGCGGGGAGGAGCAGGCCTGGCAGGAAAACGAGCGTGGAAAGAACGCACAAGGCGAGGAGCGTGAACAGCGTCAGCGGAAATCCAACTGCGTTCCTCAGGCCCATAGCCCTTCCAATGTACCAGATATTGGAGGCGACCCCGAAGCAAGCGAGAGTCAATTACAGCCGCCACTTCAAACTCCTCATGGCCCTCCACCGAAACCGGAGGAGGAGGAGGGACATGCCGAGTAAAACGGTTGCACAGGAGGGGTTTTAACAAGGAGGTATGAAACACGTTAGGAATGCGTAGATTTTTTGGAAGATCCAATGCATACGAGACAGGATTAACCACATGCAAGATACGAAAAGGACCAATAAAACGAGGGGCCAACTTCATAGAAGGCACACGAAGACGAATATTGCGGGTAGAAAGCCAAACCCGGTCTCCCACCGCATAGGATGGAGCCGCCCTGCGATGCTTGTCAGCGTGAACCTTCTGGCGAGCAGCTGAGGCCACCAAAGAACACTGAACCTGCTCCCAAGTATTACGTAGACTAGCCAAATGTTCGTCCAGAGCTGGCATGCCCTGTAAGGAGAATGCAGCTGGAAGAACCACGGGATGCCGGCCATACACAACGTAAAAAGGGCTGTTACCGGAGGATTCATGAGCAGCATTATTACGAGCAAACTCAGCCCAAGGAAGCAGGTCAGCCCAATTGTTCTGATGGTGGGACACGAAACAGCGAAGATACTGCTCCAGAGATTGGTTGGCACGTTCAGCAGCTCCATTAGACTGGGGGTGGTAGGCTGAAGAAAACGAGAGGGAGATACCCATCTCTGCACAAAACGCTCTCCAGAATCTGGAAATAAACTGGCTACCCCTATCGGACACGATCGAAGTGGGAATACCATGCAACCGAAACACCTGCTCGGCAAAGATAGAGGCAAGTTCCTTGGATGATGGCAATTTGACAAGAGACACAAAATGAGCCATCTTAGAAAAACGATCCACAATCATCAGGATGACAGTTTTACCATTAGAGGGAGGTAATTCAACAATAAAATCCATGGATATATTGGACCATGGCCTCTCGGGTATGGGCAACGGATGCAACAACCCACAGGGAACTCTGTGGGAGGACTTCATACTGGCACAAGTGCTACAGGCATTAACGTAATCGGTGACGTCCTTGCGCAAGGACGCCCACCAGAAATATCTAGAAACTGCTGAGACTGTCTTAGAAATACCAGGGTGTCCAGCAGTTCTAGTGTCATGATACAATGACAAGATGTCTCGTCTCTCTGGTAAATCAACGAATAGCTTATCAGCAGGCCTCTCCTCAGGAGCCAAGTTTTGTTTAGCCTGAATAGTCTGTAAGAGAGAAGACGAAATAGAAAGAACAGTAGTCGCTATTATTCTGTCAGGCGGAATGACAGGGGTAACATCGACCTCGAGTTTGTCAGTAGTCTCGAATTGTCTGGACAGAGCGTCAGCTTTAGTATTACGATCACCCGGTCTGTAAGTGATTATGTAATTAAAACGAGACAAAAACAGAGACCACCTGGCCTGCCTAGAAGACAATCTTTTTGCTTCACTAAGGTATGAGAGGTTTTTGTGATCCGTTAAAATGAGGATAGGATCCCTGGTACCCTCTAGCAGATGTCTCCATTCCTTGAGCGCCAAAATGATAGCAAGGAGTTCACGATTGCCTACATCATAATTCCTCTCTGCTTTGGACATCTGTCTGGAAAAGAAGCCACAAGGGTGTAACGGCTTTTCAGGTGAATCTCTTTGAGACAAGATAGCACCTACCCCTATCTCAGAAGCATCAACCTCAAGAATAAAGGGCAGTGAAGGGACAGGATGCTGTAAAACAGGAGCAGAGGCAAATGTAGCTTTCAAGAATTCAAAGGCCTCGAGTGCTTCTGGTTTCCAGACATGAGTATTACCATCCTTCTTGGTCATTCTGGTTATAGGCGCTACAATGGCAGAAAACCCTTTAATAAAACGCCTATAATAATTAGAGAACCCCAGAAAACGCTGAATGGCTTTCAAACCCTGGGGCAGAGGCCACTCCATAATGGCAGACAGTTTCTTGGGATCCATACGAAAACCCTTGGCAGAGATTATATAACCCAAGAATTGGACTTCAGATTGATCAAATGAACATTTTTCGAGTTTGCAATAGAGACCGTTAACCAGAAGAGTTCTCAACACTAATTT
The DNA here is from genome assembly GCF_036172605.1 of Pelobates fuscus. NCBI lineage: Eukaryota > Metazoa > Chordata > Amphibia > Anura > Pelobatidae > Pelobates > Pelobates fuscus. The sequence goes on from NC_086321.1 coordinate 133,828,447, forward strand.
AACATGCATGTGATGAGTCTGTAAATCATTAGAATAAATTAATATGTCGTCCAAGTATACTATAACGAATGTATGTATAAATTGACGTAGGACATCATTAATAAATTCTTGAAAAACTGCTGGGGCGTTACAAAGACCAAAGGGCATCACTGTGTACTCGTAGTGGCCACTCCTGGTATTGAAAGCAGTCTTCCACTCGTGATCCTTTTTGATACGTATGAGGTTGTAAGCACCCCTAAGGTCCAATTTAGTAAAAACTGTGGCCTGTTTAAGCCTATCAAAAAGTTCTGTGATCAAAGGTATGGGGTACGCATTTTTGACGGTGATTTTGTTAAGGCCCCTATAGTCAATACAAGGCCTTAATTCGCCATCTTTCTTAGACACAAAGAAGAACCCAGCCCCTGCCGGGGAAGAGGATCTTCTTATAAATCCCTTCTCTAGAGATTCCTTGATATATTCCTCCATAACCAGGTTCTCCTGAGGAGATAAAGGATATATTCTCCCTTTGGGAGGCATCGTACCAGGTAATAAATTAATTGCACAATCGTAAGGCCTGTGAGGTGGCAATCTTTCAGCCTCCCTTTTATCAAAAACAGATTTAAGAGAAAGGTACTGAGAGGGTATGACCGTAGGCACGGGGGGAATATGAGTAGAATTCAAAGGGGTGACTTTAACAACACAAGACTCTTGGCAAGAATCACTCCAAGAAACTATTTGTCCTGACTCCCAATCAATAGTGGGATTATGAGTACGTAACCAAGGATACCCTAACACGAGGTGAGAGGAAGGAGAAGTAATGATCTGAAACCGAATGGTCTCAGAGTGTAACACCCCTGTAGACATATGTAGGGGAACAGTCTCATGTGTGATAATAGGAGAGCATAATGGTCTACCATCTATGGCCTCAACGGCCAAGGGTGTCTCCTTCTCTCTGGTGGGTATGTTATTCTCCTTGACAAAACTGGAATCAATAAAGTTTTCGGCCGCTCCGGAATCAACCAGTGCTAGTATATTCCCTGCTATGCAGTTACTATCAAGGTGCAGGGAAACAGGAAGAAGTAGCTTATTAAGAGGCAAATCTGAGGACTGTGATGTCACACCCAAGGCCAGTCCTCTATACGGCCTTAGGTGCGAAAGTTTCCCGGACGCACGGGACATTCTTGTCTCATATGACCCCTCCTACCACAATAAAGACAAAGTCCCTCCTTTCTCCTATAAAGCTTTTCAGCGTCGGTAAGTTTAGCAACCCCTAACTGCATAGGTTCCTCCTCAGAACCTTTAGATCCTTCGGGAGTCTCAGCTCTAGGGGAGTTAAGGGGAACAAAATGTCTATTTCTGGACCTGGTATATAACCTGTCACGGATCCTGTTATCTATATCGATAAGATAGTCAATCAGGTCCTCCAGCGGTACAGGGAGGTCCTTAGCTGCTACCTCATCTAAGATAGTATCAGACAGACCCTCCATAAAGGCAGTAGTAAGGCCATTATTAGTCCAATCTACCTGTGAGGCAAGGGTCCGGAACTGAATAGCATAATCGGCTACAGATTTAGATCCTTGCTTTATTCTCATTAATGCCCTGGCGGCATTTTTTGACCTTTTAGTCGTGTCAAATGTTCTACGGAACGCTGTGAGGAAGCTATTAAAGTCGTGTACCATAGGCCCATTAGCCTCCCAAATCGGATTTGCCCATTCTAGCGCCTTATCCGTAAGCTGGTGCATAAGAAAACCCACCTTAGATCTGTCTGTGGGAAATGAACGTGGGTACATTTCGAAGTGGAATTCTACTTGATTAAGGAATCCCCTACATGTCTTAGCGTCCCCTCCATACCTAGGTGGCGGGGTTAGATGTGCAGAGGCATTAGACATATTAGCAGTGTCCGGTATAGGGTTTACAGGAGGCGTAGGTACAGGTACCGGAACAGATCTGGATAACAGTGTCTGGATGGCTTGGGCCATTTGATCCATACGGTGATCCTGTTCTGCGAATCTAGCCTCATGAGTGACCATCTGTTGACCTAAACCTGCGGGGTCCATGGCCCTATCGTAATGTCACGGTAATATACCCCAACACGCAGGAATAGTTCACAGTCAAGAGACAAGAAACAGTGTTCGTCTTACCGGACCTTAGAATGGCCGGACTAGGACGAGAGAAAGACAGAGTCAGAACAAGCCGAGGTCAAGGGAACTGAGAGACAGCGAAACGTAGAACAAGCCGAGGACTGGTACACAGAGGACAAAACAGCGGATAAGCAAGCAAGGATAAGGAGAGAGCGGAGTCAGGAACAAAGCCAAGGTCAAGCACCAAAAAACCAACTGAACGATACAAGCACTAAAGGGAACTGGACAGAAACCACGATAGGGCAAGGAGCAAGGGGAAACAGGTGAGTATAAAAACCCTAAGGTTCACTTTGATTGGCTCCTGTCATATCCACGCCCCCAAAACGTGGGTGAATGGGGAATGTGGCCTGACAGGGGCCAATGGGAGACTGATTCTAATTTAGTCTCCCACTGTCCCTTTAAGAGCGCGCCCGAGACGCGCGGCGCGCTCTTAGTGTCGGGCGGGACATGTGACCGCTTCTCGCGGTCACTGCCCGCCTGACTGATCCCATCGTTGGCTGAGCCGCGCGCGGCTCGTGCAGGAGCAGGGCCGCGCGCGGCGAGAAGGGAGGACCCCGGCCGGCCCCTGGAGAGGGTAAGTACCGCTACAGTAGCATATATAGGAAAAAAGTAAGTAGTTCCATCTAAAATTTGAATATGACCTAACAAATCACTCCATTTGCATAGGTTTTGTTGAATAGAGGTTAATAGTGGAGGGAAATTTAAGTTATAGAATAAAGAGAGGATGCGATCCTAGCCCCTAAATACATCACAGATTTGACCTGCCTACTTAAAGGGATAATCAGATGTAGGGTGTCCGCCTCCCATTATAGTGTATGCAAGCTAAGAATTTCACTTTAATAAAAGTTAACTTTAAAACCCAGTAGAGGGCTATAAGGCTGAATCTCCTGCAGTAACCCATAATGTGAAGCCATTGTTAATTAAAGGTCGTCGGCAAATGCTATCCTGTGTCTCCTACAGGGATGCCTTGCCCAGTGTAGGGAGCAAAGTGATAGATGCTTTCGAGGATAAAGAGAGGGATTGAGGGTTTGAAGAGAAATGCCCTAAGAAAATTGGGCCTCAGATCCCGTTTTCCTCAGAACAGTTTATCATATTTGTATTATTTGGGTGCAGTTAACGCAACTTCATTAGGGCTTTAACCCAATAGAGTTGCGTTTACTGCAGCCACAAATTTGTTTAATGAGATTGGCTATTCCAAGCTAGCCTTAACATTTGGAGGCAGTGTTGAGATAGATATGCCCTAATGTCTGCTGGTGGGGTGTGTCTCACATACATTGTACAGGCATTAATGTAGAAAGCTTTAACGACCCATCATCAGATTTATTTTTTTCTATGTAAGTGGACTGATGACAAGCTCTTAAGGCTCTTGCAAGCAGGTGGCAACTTTTATGAGCTTGCATATAGTGGGTAGATTTATTGAGGAGGAGTGACTTCTTGGCGTTAAGAAGTGATGGAGCTTTTAAGATCATACATTTAACTATTTAAGAAAGATAAATATATGTTAAAGGATTTGCTTACCAAAATTGTACTAATAGACTCCCTAGTGATATTATATAATTATATGTGGTGACATCAAAACATACACCTCGCCTCAAATTCTAGGTAGGAACTTTGCTCCAAAAGAAACACACACGATTATTGCTTGCTTTACAGAATACTTTGACTTCTTTTTGCATTTAAAATAAATTGTCCTATATAAATATACAGTATAGAGAGGATTCGTGTGCAAACTATATTCTCAAATGAGAATTTACTAAGCCAAGATTTGTTTCTATGGAGTGGAAACATACAAAAAACAAAGTTTTACAATACAATGAAATGTATAAAAATAGAATGGTGTAATAAACCCACAAACTTCTCTTGTATTGATCCATAAATCACATGCTGACCAAGATACATTTAAGAGGTCTCTTTCACCTGCACTCATCCAGCATTTGTGATAGTAAATAGACCTCTTCACGTTAAGACAGCACTCAAAGGAAAGCAAATAAAATATAATAAAGAAGTAGGATTTTAAAATAATCATGTAGCAGATTGAAGGTCTCAACACTTTTTAGTTTTATTTGTAGATTTGCAATTTAAAATGCTTTCTACAAGCTTGGATATTTTCCAGGCTAGAAGAGGTTTCATATTTTTTTTATCCAGCTAGTAGAATTTGCATAATTTAATTAATCTGAAAGTATTAAAAATGTATCATACAAAGGGAAGAGTTGAATTGCTAATTAACTTCAGTTGTGCTTTCTTAATATAATTTAACAGATATGTAAGAAACTGTGAAGAGTCTGCTAATGTAATCTATGTAACTGTTAACAGTTTTAATTTAGTAGTTTAATAAAATGTACACAAGGCAGATAGTTGATAATGCTTTGTTAATGTTCATTGGGCTTAAATATTATGATGATGTTTAATAGATTTTCACCTACTAAATAAGCCTAGAGGTTGATTTGATTTGTATATCTCCGTAAGATTTAGCTGCAGTTCTTGAAGATACCCAGCACTGAACTGCGCAAAATGTATTGTCTAATAAATGATTTCATGAGGTTTTGGATCAGTATATATTATTAACCTCACCTATTTTACATGTGACAATTACATTTGTCTTCTATTTGACTTTCAAAATTATTTTGGATAGGTAAATCTGACCCCACAGAAGAATACACCTGATGTGTACTTATAGACTATATTAGTGTACAAAAGTGGACCATTAAATATAAGGTCTGACATTTGGGGGAAAAAAGTTTCCGTCATTAAAGGAGATGAAAGACTAAATAGAAATTGGTTTGGTAAATCAGACCACGTAATTTAGAAAGGGTTTTTATTTCGGTCTTCTCTGTCCCATCTTTACGTAATGCACATACTAAAGATTCATAGCTGGGCTCTGACTGCATGTCTGAGCCTAGAGTCAGAGACACACATTCTTGTGTTCTACCACTCTTACAGAAATCTGGAAGCGAGACAGACCCTGAGAGCGAATTGAAGCATGGGAGAAAACGGCTGAAAGAAAACTGAACACAAATGAATGAGGCAAAGAACATGCAGCAGCATTAACAAGTGTTAAAGTTGTGAAGAGCAACAAGAGCTATATAGTAGTCAGATCTAGTCCTAAGGTCAGAGTAGGCAGCAAAATAGCAACTTCTAAAAACTGGTAAACATTCACAAGAAGCGGAATCTGAAAGCAATACATGTTTTCATCAAAGAGGCAGCATCCAATGAACTTCAGTGACAGGGGCATTGGTTTGGGGCACTGTTTGGAGCTCTACAGACAAATGAAATTGGCGAGCAAATTATACTGTGTGCACTGACCCACGAGATTGATGATTGAATCACTGTGCAAGTCCACTGCACCAATGTGGCAGATGTACATTCGCAAACCGAGAGGTGGTATGCTGGCCTCAGGATGGCAGATACGTGAGCCTGGAATGGAGAGTGCAAGAGCTCAAACACACATCTAGTGCACTTGTATCCTAAATAAAGAGCATGGCAATTGCAAAATGTAGTTAAAAGATGTATGATAATAAAAACCTTCTAAAGCTGTTGCTGAAGATAAGAACAGTAGCATTGGAACATGCGCGTGGTAAATAGATTTGGTTGGGTTAGCCCAGCAGGAAAGCTCAGTAGAGGCACGCGGCTGTTTGTGGTACAATTAGCAATTCCATAATTTTCTTCTTTTGCTGAAATGCCTGTAATGAGAATCCATAAACCATGAATGTAAGCAAGAGACTCAACTGATAATTAAAACTCAATGTATAGTAATTGAAGCACAATGTAAGAAAAACATCTGTTGCAATCTTATGTGATACAATTGTCCCACGTTACCTCAATTCCCTACTCACCAAGGTTCACCTGCAGCTTCAGTTGCTACTAGTATTTCTTGACAATGATTGCCATTGGTTTAATAATACTAATATGGAAACATAAATGTAATGTATGCATATAGTAAAAGGGTTACTTCAAGAACCATGACTTTGAATGTTTTGAAGTGGTCATGGTGTCTGGAGTCTGTTTGTCAAGTGTTTTAGTATGAAATTCTGCACATACGGAGTTTAAACTCTCTGCTGCCGGAGGTGTAACTCCACCTCTGGCAGCGTAATCGTAGTGTCATCAGCCAGTTTTGGGACATCTAATGTAAATTCTGTGAAAATGTCATTGCACAGCATACCAGTCATTGGTGAGATGATGTTGGCATTTTCCATCAATATAAAATAGCCAGTCTGTAATGCTCTATATACTTCTCAATGCTCCAAGCTCAAATCTGCTGCTCTTGCACTTCTGAGTTTTCACAACTGTCCAATGCCCAGGGATTTTGTGACTCTGCACAAAACCCAACTCAATACTTAACTCTTCCAATTCCAAAACAGGCTAGTCTATTAAAATATTTGGTTTGCTTACAAACAGGACAAGGATTTTAGCTGTCTTATGCAATAAAAAATATTTGCTGCCCCCTCCCCCCCCGTAGTGACATCACAATGTCCTATCCATATAATCCATGACATCACAAATGTCCAATCCCTGAGGGACTGCTTCTACTGCAGTCTGATCATCTGGTCAGTATTAACACTCTTTGCTGGTTCTGCCTGGGCAGCTCATTTTCCCAGACTCCAGTAAAGTCACCATTCATTTTATTAGGGTTTGCACCAAGAAAGTCTTCCCCTATGTTTTTTTATTATTGTTATGTAATGTGAATATTTTTTAAAATGTTGTGTAGGGTGGCTGAAAGTATTGTAGCTATGTGTGAAGTATATGTTGTGGCTTTCTTTTTGTGGCTGTGCGTGATGTATAAGGCGGTGTAATGTGTTTATAGCTGTCAGTGTTTGCGTGTGGGTAGCTGTGAGTGGTATGTGTGGCAGTGTGAGAAACTGTGAGTGATATGTTTGGGCCGCTGTGAGTGTTATGTGTGTGAAATTTATGTAGGAAGAAGTGGAATTTCCATTTAGTACAAGATGGGAAGAGCGATTTAAGTTGGCTCCCACTCTGCCCAAAGCGGGAGTTTAGGTGCTGTTGTGAGGGTTTAAAGGCAACAGTCAGGGTCAGGGGCTGTAGTTATTGTTAGCAGTAGTGGGGGTAAAGGGCTGAAGTGAGGGGTTAGGGGCTAAATTGGTAGGTTAGGACCTGCAGTGGGGGATAAGGGTCAGTAATGAGGCATTTGTAGGGGATTAGGGGCAGTAGGGGTTGTTGGGGGCATTATTGGGGGTGGTTAGGGGCATTAGTAGGGGGTTTAGTGGTAGTAGTGGGTGGTAGGGGGAAATGGTAGGGAGCTAGGGGCAGATGGGGGGTTAGAAAGGGGCTAAAGGGGAATGGTAAAAATATATACATATACATTAAAAAAAAAGTTTCTTCCCCCTTTTGTGCCGCGTGAAGAGGCGCCTACTTTGCCTGGAGGTGGCGCCAGCCCTGCTTACAAAGAGAAAGAAGAGATACTTTTCCGTGTCCTGATGAAGTGCTGGAGATTTACAAAACTAGACATTGGCCAATTATGAAAGGGACATAGCCAGAAGTGCCGGTGCAGCAGGTTTGAGCTTGGAGCATTACATAGAGCAATATACACTATTGTGGAGTCTCTAATTTGATTTGTGGAATGCTTTCATAGTGTGAGTGGGCATAGAACCCACTAGCAAGCACGATATAGTATCAGATTTTATTTTTTTTACAGTAAATAACTAAAACAAATCCAAACACCCTTACTACTAAGAGAAATTGAAAAACTTAACTGGATTCTGCTGGGTACAATTTGCCTCCTCCTATGTTATCTTGAAGCTCCTGCAAGGAACTTCCACTGGCTCTCCTGAGCTAAGCCTTGCTGTTCAGGTCCATCTCATTGGCTGGAAGGTGTTACAACCCCCTGTTTTAGTCTCATTTGATAACTTAATCGAATCCTGCCTGGTGCCGGTGCCGCATCCATTCTTCTCCTGCAGGATAAGCAATGTTGCTCTTTACAGTAAAGCAAGACTGTATTTACTAGTGAGCGAATCAGCTGAATACTATCAGCCAAAAGCTGTTGTTCTACAGTGGCCATTCTTTTCTCTACAGAGACAGCCAGCTTGTCCTGTTGAAGACCAGATATGGCTGTTGCAGCACCAGTAAGACTCAGTAAATTGTTAGCTGTGCTAAAACCGTTTAACATATTACTGTGTTACAATGCAACGGCACACCCGGCTCAGGTGGACTATAGTAGTTATGGTGCTTGAAGTGTTCTTATTATAGTAATAATATAACTTGACACTATCACAGATTTGTGTTTAAAAACATATTTGTATATCAGGCACAGATTGCTCCTAGTCTGAGGATAAAGTGGCATGTCATGTATGAAATGCATGCCACTTTATTACATTAGTACCACCATTTGGCCATATTGTGTAAAGCCCATCACTACTTCACAGTACCCCAATATCGGTAGATACTACACTAAATCCAAATATGGGAGACAAATAAACCGTGCTGAATATACTTAAGTGTATTAAATCTATTGTAAGAGCATTGTGAGTATACAAAATTAATGTGATAAAAGCAATTAAAAACCGTGTCAAAACTAAACCATTAAAGTTTTAGTGCTTGGATGAATATACTCACAATGCAAATCAATATGTGCTAAATGAAGATTATAATAAAAGTAACATTTCTATCAAACTCTGTGTGTCTGTGTGGATAATTGTGTAATTATTTATGTTACCACTGGGTGTGATAGTGTGTTTGTGTATGTGACTGTGAGCATCCATGTTTGTGAGTGCATATATGATTGCATATTTATCTATGCATGCATGTATGTTGGAAGCAAAAAAGGGTAAGGTTAAGACACAGATAAGAGGTAAAGGTGGTTAACATAGAAACATAGAAACATAGAAACATAGAATGTGACGGCAGATTAGAACCATTCGGCCCATCTAGTCTGCCCAGTTTTCTAAATACTTTCATTAGTCCCTGGCCTTATCTTATAGTTAGGATAGCCTTATGCCTATCCCACGCATGCTTAAACTCCTTTACTGTGTTAACCTCTACCACTTTAGCAGGAAGGCTATTCCATGCATCCACTACCCTCTCAGTAAAGTAATACTTCCTGATATTGTTTTTAAACCTTTGTCCCTCTAATTTAAGACTATGTTCTCTTGTTGTGGTAGTTTTTCTTCTTTTAAATATAGTCTCCTCCTTTACTGTGTTGATTCCCTTTATGTATTTAAATGTTTCTATCATATCCCCACTGTCTTGTCTTTCCTCCAAGCTATACATGTTAAGATCCTTTAACCTTTCCTGGTAAGTTTTATCCTACAATCCTTGAACCAGTCTAGTAGCCCTTCTTTGAACTCTCTCTAAGGTATCAATATCCTTCTGAAGATAGGGTCTCCAGTACTGTGTACAGTACTCCAAGTGAGGTCTCACCAGTGTTCTGTACAATGGCATGAGCACTTCCCTCTTTCTACTGCTAATACCTCTCCCTATACAACCAAGCATTCTGCTAGCATTTCTTGCTGCTCTATTGCATTGTCTGCCTACCTTTAAGTCATCAGAAATAATCACCCCTAAATCCCTTTCCTCAGATGTTGAAGTTAGGACTCTATCAAATATTCTGTACTCTGTCCTTGGGTTTTTACTTCCAAGATGCATTATCTTGCACTTATCCACATTAAATGTCAGTTGCCACAACTCTGACCATTTTTCTAGTTTACCTAAATCACTTGCCATTTGACTTATCCCTCCTGGAACATCAACCCTGTTACATATCTTAGTATCATCCGCAAAAATACACACCTTACCATCAAGACATTCTGCAATATCACTAATACAAATATTAAAGAGAATGGGTCCAAGTACGGATACCTGAGGTACCCCACTGGTGACAAGCCCAAGCTTTGAATATACTCCATTGACTACAACCCTCTGTTGCCTGTCACTCAGCCACTGCCTTACCCATTCAACAATATTGGAATCCAAACATAAAGAAGTATTATGGGCTAAGAGAGAGACACAAGGATGTGGAAGGGTTTAAGATATACACAAAAGGATGAATTGGTTCAAAAAGGACACATAAAAGTGAAATATCCATGGGGGGGAAGTGCCAACATAGATTTTCACCTCGGGTGACCAGTGACCTAGGTACACCTTTCAGAGGTAGTATCTATTTATTAATATTTTTTGTTTTTTTCTGGTCTTTTAACACGATTATGACTATTTTGTATGTTATGTAACCCGGGCACCCATTGTGCACTGTTATTCTGCCTAAACCTAACCAAAATGTTTTAAAAAGCAAAAGCCAGTGCTACTCTCTTGGTTAGATATTGTTTGGGGGAAAGAAAAAGGCAATGCACTTTCATCAATTCTAAACTTACATTGTATCGCTCTTCAAACGCTTTTTAAGCAAATAACTCCTTAAATAGCTCACTGAGATACAAATGGTTAATGTCGCCTGTCTTGTGGATCCACTTGGTTCAGCAAGGAATTGCTTTGTTACTTTGTTTTATCTAATCCCTTTCTGCAGCTCCAGACACTAAGTCTCTCTGCATGAATGTTCTCCATTTAAATCTTGTTGCCTCACTGAGTCTCAGCATTCTCCTACTGCGTGTCTTAGTCATAAATATGGTCAAATCTGCCCTTTCTTCTGTGAATTTTGCTTTATTAAACCCAATTTAAGTGTTCATAAGAGACGTCTCTTGTTTATCATTCTACTTGATAGGCTGAAATGAGATAAACTGCGTTGGTCAATAAAATAATCATGTAAATAAATATTCTGACATCTGTTTTTCTAGTTTCAAATCATGAAAAGTGGAGAACGATGGAGATACTGCTGGGCAGTCTGGATGAACCTAACGTTATGTCATTTGTTTTATTAAAGCAAATATATATTTTGACATGATTTTATTTTCAGTCTGGAGAATTTCTTTTTAATAGTTGCTTATGATGTGTTTATATTACATTAGAGTAAACCAGTTTCTGAATAAAAAAATAAAAAAAAAGGAAAACATCTTAAAATATAATGCAAATAACGTGAGAGTAATGGTGAGAGCAAATAAAATACTAGATAACAATAAATGAGAGGCAATATTACCATATATATCTGTCTGTTGTGCTTGTCCTAAAACAATAGAATAGAGGACATAGTATAGCCTGTAAAGCAGAATATATAAATGATAAATAAAAAAATGCCCACTCACGTGGTGCTGAGCCGTTTAAAAGTGGCTCAGACTGTCAGCGCCTTGTAAAGTATATTGGAGACTGTAATGCCGGAATCAGGTTTTTCAATGCATAAAATCCATCTTGTAAAATCATCAGACTGGAAAAGCAGGTAAATGTAAAAACCCTTTATTACTAAAAACACAGCATAAAAATCGGTCCCCCAATTGCACTAACGCGTTTCGACCGATAATGGTCTTTTTCAAAGTGCTACATGCTTCATCAAACTTTACATTTAAATATGTTACATTTTGGCGCCAAAGTTCACATTCCGTTTCATTTCCGGTTCCGGTTTTCGGATCTTGCTGACTTCCTGTTTCCGGTCACGTTGCGTGTCAGGGTCCATTTCCGGGTCAGCGGCAAAGGGCATCCCTGCATCTTTGTTTACTTCCGGTCTCGGGCAAATGATAGAGTCAGCTTTGCGCATGTCCATTAAAGGAAAATGTCTGTACTTCATAAGAAACTAGTTCTTTACATAATAATATCTCATATCACGGAAATATAAAAACGGACAAAAAATATATTGAATACAAATAAGAGGAAAAAAGAAAAATGTATTAATAATACAACACATAGTAAAAAACACACATCATTAAAGGGAAAACTGCTAATTAATACATATGTATATAGAATGATGTGCGTATTAGTCATGATGAATATACATCCTCATAAACTAATTGCAAAACAATTATTAGTGCTAAATATAACACCGATGTGAATATTCTTAATATAAGTAATCACAGACACACACATGTTTCCGAGAAAAGGTGTATAAAAATGTATATATAAATATATAAAAATATATAAAAATATATAAAAATATATGTATAAAAAATATATATATAGAAAAATATAAATCTAAAAATTGCTATAAAAAGGAGGTAATTTCAAAATCGACGTTAAGGCCTTCTGGGGTCAGGGTGTTGAGGTTGAACATCCACCTCATCTCCGCTTTGCTTAAAATATTTTCTTTACACCCCCCTCTCCAGTGTGCTTGAATCCTTTCTATTCCCATGAATTGGAGGCCTTCCGGTTTACCATCGTGGTGATCCAAAAAATGTTTTGAAACACTATGATTGATAAACTTTTTCTTTATATTATTAATGTGTTCGCCTATTCTGATTTTTTATTTCCTTATAGTTTTACCCACATATTGGTAACCGCAGGGACAAGTTAAAAGATATATTACATGGTTAGTATTGCACGAGATAAATGAATTCACTTTATGTTTCACTTCTGAATTTTTTGCAGAAAAATCTTTTGTACACCTATTTGTAGTCTTCTTTAATCTACATCCAGTGCAGTTTCCACAGTAATAAAAACCTAGTTGACCTCCTAAAAAATTATTGTTTTCCTTCTTTTCTTTTTCTAAAAAACTGTTCGTTAAAATTTGCCTAAAATTCCTCGCTCCTCTAAAAATGAATTGAGGTTTATCTCCTAAAAAGGGTAGCAAATCTTTGTCTTCTTTCAATATATGCCAATTTTTTTTAAAATAAAATCTTAAAATATAAGCATGAATATTTTTGAATACAGGAAGTAACCTACATCTACCCTGGATGTAGCAAATTGATAGGTGCCAACAGTCCTGAGTTTGCAGAGTCAGTCCTTCCTTTTGGGGTACTGCCCCTGCAAAACTTGGTCCCAGGGACAGGTCCGGTGTTTTAGAATCAGCCAGGCAGATATCAAGATGCAAGAAGGGACTGGTCACTAGGTGAATGCAATGTGCTTCAGCGCCATATTTCATAGAATGCCAGCCTGACCACTCTCTTTTTAGGGGTAGATCCTGATGTTGATAGGTGGACGTACTCTTTTCCTAAATGTGGGGAGAGCTATCACTAAGCCATACTCTTTTGCTTTCTTCTTCTCCTAAAATATACATAGTGCTGCCCAGGCTGTTCAATGGGAATTGTGACCAAGATAAAATAGTGAACACTGCCAAATACTGTGTGTACTTTTTAAGGCTCAAAACTCTTCATGCTTTTGTTGGGACATTCAAAAAACAAACAAAAACAAAACACAAAACAAACAATGGATACAACACAATAAGGGGGTTAAATATAATAAGATCTGTTTTTCCTGATTATGTTGCTCAATATTCATATAGTTTTCTTAAGCCTTTTTATGTAGTTGTTATCCGACATACAACAGCAGTAATATTCATTTGCTTCTAGAGCTGCACTTCTGTACAGAATCCGATGGCATTTTGAAATTCACTTGCTGCGTACACTGCCTTATATTCTACTGCAAGTTTCGAATTTAGTTGACAATTTGTAAGACACACTTTCAATTTAATCTTTCCCCCCCCCCACTCTTGCTGAAAGAGCAATTGAAATCTCACTCAAAGATGAAAATGGCGGTCGATGAATTGCAGAGTGACTCACAATGATCTCGGTATGACCCACTGGCTTATTCACCTTTGAGCACAATTCTGATTGCGAGATTAGCTCCATAGGAAGAAGTACACCACTGATAAGAAAGAGAGAATGTGTGCGACAAAGGATTATCCAAGATAACAAACAGATAGGAAATATAATGTTTGTGGCTGACAATATCAATTGGTAAAAAATGTACTTGCAACCAGTGTTACAATACATTATAATTACCCACTGCTGCCACTTGCAGTATAAGCACAAAGTGAATCTTAAAAGGCCACTAGTCTTTGAATGACTTAGGGCCCCCACCTGCTCAGGTGGACCTTTTTTAATTTGTTTTTAACAGTGAGCAGCCATAGGCTGCACACTGTTTAATAGACATGCCCCTACTCGCGGTATTGCGAGTAGGGGCACAATTTACTAATACTAAGTAATTTTTACTTAGTATTAGTAAATTTGGCTGAAAGACCAATTTAGGTCTTTCAGCCTTTTGGTAGATAACTCCTTAATACCGTGGGAATTAGGGAGTTATCTACCAAGCGGCTGCAACAAAAGTCCCGAAATGACGGAGTTCCGAAGTTGCCGAAGTTCCGAAGTTTCCGAAGTGCTGAAGTTCCGAAGTGCTGAAGTTCCGAAGTTGCCGAAGTGCCGAAGTGTCTAAGATCCGAAGTTCCGAAGTGCCGAAGTTGCCGAAGTTCCGAAGTGTCGAAGTGCCGAATTGCCGAAGTCCCGAATTGATGAAGTCCCGAATTTTGGAATGCCGATCCGAGCCGAATATTTTCCCCATGCACATGCCTATTGTCCGGGCATTCAGGAAAAGAAAGTCTCAGGAAAGGTAGCAATCGGTTTGTCCAGGGGCTCGTGACCTGAATAATTGCTTGTTGGGCAGTGTATAAGTGCATTAGCCGGGATTTGTGCCCCAAATTCTGCAAAATTTAGAGAGCTCAGGCACTGCATGTCTGCTTGGTTTACAGGTCAGTCTCCGCCCCCCTACTTGTATTTAAATTGAGGTGAATTGTTGGTAAAATCTTTAGTATAATTAGCCAGGTTGGGAATATTGTAGGGTAGGATAATTTTTTTAACTATGCTATTTATGTCAAATACATTAAAACAAATGTAGGTTCCAATTCACAATAATTCACAGTTTAGTGAATAAACCTTCCCTTCTAAATAAATAAATACAATAAAAATGTGACATGTTGAATAATACCTACAGGTACCTAAAATGTGCTCATTACTAGAATAACCATTTAATTAACACTTACATGTTTTATTTGAAACTACTAGGGCTGGGTTTACACCAAATGGACCCTGGCTGGAAACCATATCTGCCAATATTGACTGCCCACCTTCTAGAATGGAGGTGGGCAAGCAAGAGAGCATGTTACCCAGTGCTTTTTATATACCCGCACAGCATAGAGGCAGGCATGCTCCTAAAGAGGACTCACTGCCCCCTCAAATAGACCATGCATGATCTGAATGATCCGAATGACCATTCCCTTTCTGCATTTTCGAACTGGCCACTAGGATGGTGCACTCCATGCATGGCCTGCTTGAGGATGCAGGCTGTCAATCAGCTTGGCCAACCTCTTTAGGAGCAGTTTCCCAGGATCCAGTTTTGTATTTATAGTACCACAAAATACAGAACTGTCTTTACCAAATTGGTATTGTTGGTACATATGGTAGAAACACAGCCAATAACCAAATCACATAACGTTTTAGAGGCAGAACTGGTTGGGCATTAATTAGATTTTGGCAAGGTTTACTTCTACTCATTATCAATGACAAGGGAATTACAGTTAAGTGAAAAACAAATGTGCAATATTTAGGCCAGCATTCCTAGCTATTTTGTTACTATTATTTTATCCATATTTTACTGTTTAGTGAACAAGCCCATTAGCCATTCATCCTCCAGGCAATGCCCCAGAAAATGTATCCCAATTTTCTTCCTACCTGATTTTTATTTTTGAGCGAAAGCTCAGAAATGAACACATGATTACATGGCTGTGCAACAGTACTTTTCTAAATTATCCTCAAAAACTTTTAAGAGCAAATAACCAAGGCAGCCAAGCCTTTTTGCTTACAAAGCAGTCTGTTGCTTGGACACATAACCTTTTGAGTAATTTAAGTGCTGACACCTAAATCCTGACTTATTATCAGCACTCCACTCCTAATAGGATTATACTCTGCACTTCTGCATTTTTATTTATTTATTTATTTTTCTAACCCAAACTCTGACCTTCCTGCAGTAGATAGCCTGTCTGTAAAATTAAAATATTAGTATGGAACTGCAAATAAATAAATTAAAAGACGGGGAAAAAGTGCTCGCACCTAAGAAAATCTTCTGAAGGAATAACCTTACAAATGAACACAGGAAAACTGTAACATTAAAATATCTGTTTGTTAAATGGTAATAAAATATAACCATTACAACTGAAAACTTGAACATATATTTATCGAAAAGTAACCTGCAACCTTTTTTTACATTATTCAATTATGCCAAAGATACATAAACGTTAATTGAATTTAAATATGCCTGAGTTTCCTGGGGCAGATTGTAGAGGATGCCAGGTAAGATTTTTGCCCATTTTCAGACCCTTTTGGGTGATCTGTTACAGTTTTCAAATTAATTTTTCAGTACTGAAATGGTGCCATGCCAAACAGACATATGGCTGACCTTTGGGCATCCTGCAATATTTTCTATTTTTGTGGAAAATGGTTCGGTCAAACCTCATTTTGTAAACTGCAGAAGTGGCTAAAATCCAGGAATGTAATATACTCTGTAAACACTACTTCCTAAGAAGGCCTAAACCATAAAGTCAGAAAAAAATAACACAGGTCAAATCATACAGGAAAACTGGGTTTTGGAAGTTGGAGAAACCAAAGCATACAAAATTCACAATCCAATAGAGAGAAACTCCTTAACTGTCCCACTTTCAGACTCCTTATGTGGGGACACGAGGAAGCTATTAGATGCTCTAGTGCTGTGAGGCAGGTACTAGAACCATGCAGAGAGTGGTTCAGCAGTGCTTCCTGTATGGTCCTAAAGGACAGTCAATGATCCTGTTAGTGGGCTGCCCTGCTCATGTTTGGCTGTCTGGAGCTTACTCAGGGGTTTAAACAATAGTATTGCTTAGGAATGTGATGCAGACTGAGCAAATTTTCCATAAACCCTAACCACTAATACGTATTCCATAAACCCTAACCACTAATACGTATTCCATAAACCCTAACCACTAATACGGATTCCATAAACCCTAACCACTAATACGTATTCCATAAACCCTAACCACTAATACGGATTCCATAAACCCTAACCACTAATATATATTCCATAAACCCTAACCACTAATACGGATTCCATAAACCCTAACCAATCTACCAGAAAGAAGGGCTGCCAACTGTCTCTTTCTTTGCAAACTTTAATTGTAAGCATTCATTTTTCGAGAGTTTTTTTTTGTTATGCAGTAAAGTGCAGTAAAAATGTGTGTATGTTTATTCCTGCAAATAGAATTTAATACATTTGTATGTTTTTGTCTGTATTTGTATCTATCTATCTATCTATATCTATATCTTTATATCTATATATCTATCTATCTATATGTAACAATAAATCTGTAACAATAAATTAGAAATAGTAACATAACACATTATTATTATATACAATATATATATA
The DNA here is from genome assembly GCF_036172605.1 of Pelobates fuscus. NCBI lineage: Eukaryota > Metazoa > Chordata > Amphibia > Anura > Pelobatidae > Pelobates > Pelobates fuscus. The sequence continues at coordinate 133,845,774 of NC_086321.1, forward strand.
TTTGTAGGAAGAAAAAACCCATGAAAAATCTGTGGAATGCATCCTAATTTTTGGGATTATATATATATATATATATATATATATCTATCTATATAGATATATATATATATATATATATATATATATATATATATATATATATATATATATCTATATAGATAGATATATATATAATCCCAAAAATTAGGATGCATTCCACAGATTTTTCATGGGTTTTTTCTTCCTACAAATATATATATATTGTATATAATAATAATGTGTTATGTTACTATTTCTAATTTATTGTTACAGACTGCTGATTCTTCACGTTAAAAACTGTCTGACTAAAAACCTGCTGGTCATAGAAAAACTGACAAACAGCATTTTGCAGACATAGCAGAACAGACAATAAAGATATCTGGGCACATTATCCACAATTACAATGTTTATACTGACGCATGAGTCACTAATGCATTATTGGTTCCTCTATACACGAAGAAGCTAATGCTCCATTGAATCAGCCAGTCGAGGAAAAATTGTATTACCAATCCATGCATCAGCAGTTAAAAATCACCCCTTTGCGGATCAAACTAGAAGGAAAATAGGTTTCGGGTCAAGAAAATGGGTTGGAAGTATTTAACCTGAAATCTTAATTGGTTCCCCTGTAGGGCGACTCCAAGATTCAGTTCAGTAGCAGCTCAGATTGAGTGCCATTCCTCCCGGGGTGTTTTATTTGTAGGAGCTTTGGCTTTTTTTCTGTTACAATTGTATTTATTGGAGGCTTGCAAGGCTACTGGACTTGCCCTTTTCTCTCTCTGAATTCCAGCAGCGAGCCTCTGATGTGAACTGTAATTCGCCTGTAGTTGTGAGTGATTATGTGTCTGCACCACTCTGCAAGCAACACTTTTTTGGGGGAGCTCCCACAGCGCCAAGCTGATTAAATTCTGCTCGCTCTTGGTGCCTTCGTAAGAGTATTTATTTGACATGTTGTAGGTTAGGCCTGAGCACTCGCTTGTTTTTCTTTTACTTTGATTTTCTTTTTGAAAGCAAGCAGTGTTTCGACGGAAAGTGTTTGTTTGTTTCCAGAGGGTGGCTTTGAATGTTTTCATTGATGTTGTTAGGTTTTTCTTGTTTGAACCGTCTCAATACCAGAACAGTGAGGATCACATGGTTTTACATATGCATGCACAACCTGACGGCTCGCTCGCCTTTCGGCTCTGTAAGGATTAAGTGAATAATAACACCTTTTGTGAAAACATACACTTGACAATGCGATCATTACACACAGACCAACACTCTCAATTTTTAAATGGCCACTAGATATTTACAGCCTCCTTTATCCTTGTGTTATTTTAATGTTAGCCTATTAAAAACAATTTGTAAATATATGCTTTAGAGTTTGCTCGCTAAATTAGGACTTCTGAAGATTTTGCAAATTTAAAACCAAAATAACAGATCAAGTTGGATAATTTTTCCAATTAACTATTTTCTTCTGAAATGTGGCTATCCCCTTGTCAACTTTATACAATGCTAGTTTACCTGTATGTGCATATGCACTCACAAAAGACACAGAAACAAATGCCGTAGTGGGATTTTTTCTAATACTATGTTTTCATTATCTAGTTAATAATTCTCAAATTTGTAATGTTATGCTACATTTTATTCAGCCCTATACAGTTATATTTAAATTTATCTGTATTATATGCATGACTTAATCTATATATTGCACTGCTGCATTGCGCTCGGCCAATTGTAGGTTTGTACAATTCTGGGTCATTATGCAAGAAATGTATCTGTGGTTTGAATTCCTGCAAGCCTGCATAGCTACACAGTCTCCAAGAGCATTGTCAATGTCTCCAGAAGAAGGGGATAAATTAATTGCTCTTATTTGCAGAATGCCTGTACACATACACTTCAGCTCTCTGCAAACACCTTTTCATGTCTGTCTGTAAACTCAGGAACCATAGTGATGATTCAATGTTTTCATACCGTAAGGTTCCAAACAACAAGATAATTTAACCCTGACGATGCTGAAATGTTTCTATCACTTACAATGGAAAGGTGCTAATAGGCAATCGTCATGCGTCACTACACCATCTGTTTAACACTTCCTCCTTTGTGTATCTCTACGTTGTTAATTAGAATATTTTGGTAGTTTTACACTAATCACCTAAGCTGGGAAGCCAGCCAGATTTCACAAGATGACAGATTGTTTTAGAGTGCTGTAAGAATGGAAACAGAAAAAAAAAAAAAAAAAAAAAGATTGAAAGGATTAAAATTCTACACTGCAGAATACTGAATAATATTGACATCTTAGGTTATCAAATATATTGCAATCTTCGCAATAAGTGAATTATAGATAAACCTAAAGGCCAAACAAGATACTTTTAGGAAATATTTTGTTTCATCTTTGATTATTAAAATAATTGAGTACAGAATATGATACGGAATAATTTGTTGAAATATTTTTAAGGAACATAAGCTATTAATCAGGAGAAAGCAATAGTGGGTTTTATCTGTCAAAACAAAGAGCTATAGCTAAGGGCTGTCACTGGTGATATTTTGCAGATATGGATAAAGCAGGTTGCAGCATCATTACTTAGTAACACTAAAACGGACACCTACATCATAGAGCGGACAGTCAAAATATGTCTCTTCATGTTAAAATAGTTAGCACCCCCTCTGCCAATACCTTTACTGTCTCTTAAAGGACCACTATATTGCCAGGAAAACATACTCCTGTGGCGCTGGGGGGGGGGGGGGGAGGGGAGGAAGGAGTTAATCACTTACCTCTTTTCCGGCTCCCTCGGCGCTGGGACTCTCCTCCCTCTTCTGATGTCCCTGGCTGAATGCGCATGCGCGGCAAGAGCTGAGCGCGCATTCAGCAATTCCATAGGAAAGCATTCTCAATGCTTTCCTATGGACGCTGGCGTCTTCTCACTGTGAAAATCATAGTGAGAAGCGCGGAAGCGCCTCTAGCGGCTGTCAATGAGACAGCCACTAGAGGCTGGATTAACCCATAGGTAAACATAGCAGTTTCTGTGTAACTGCTATGTTTACTGCAAAAAGGGTTAAACCTAGCTGGACCTGGCACCCAGACCACTTCATTAAGCTGAAGTGGTCCGGGTGCCTATAGTGGTCCTTTAACAGTTCTCTCTCACAAGTACCATTGCTTGTGTGGCCCAGGGGCCCTTTATCCGGGGCCTGAAACTGTAAATGGGGCGAAAGGTATGTCTTTTTTTCAACCCATCCTTTCAAAAGATATTATAATGAGATCAGCTCTGTAATTTTTAAACTGATGGGTCAGGAGGTATTCCTAAATTAATTAATAAAAGTACCACATTGTTAGGGAATAAAGACCAGTGTTTTATGCAGCCAATAATTACAAGGTTATTTATTAAAGTGAAGTCAAAGAGAATTTCAAATGTAAGGCCAGAGTAGCAGAACTGAAAGTTGACTGAATTTTTCCAATTCAGCTATTTTGATCTAAAATGTTAACTTCACTTGGCATTCATTTGGAATCCTTACTTTAGTGAATAATCTTGTTAATTTACATTTGGAGTTAATTCCTGAACTGTTTTTGCTGTAGTCATCCCTAACTCTGGGTTAATTATATGTTTCTCTTTGTCGCTAATCTGGACTAATTCAAGATACATTTATTAGTGACTACTAGTGATGTCCCGAACAGTTCGCCGGGAACCGTTCGCCGGCGAACATAGCGTGTTCGCGGTCGCGAACACGCGCGATGTTCGGTCCGCCCCTATTCGTCATCATTGAGTAAACTTTGACCCTGTACCTCACAGTCAGCAGACACATTCCAGCCAATCAGCAGCAGACCCTCCCTCCCAGACCCTCCCACCTCCATGACAAATAGGAGGCTGACCGAACATCGCACGTGTTCGCGACCACGAACATACTATGTTCGCTGGCGAACAGTTCCCGGCGAACTGTTCGGGACATCACTAGTGACTACTTTTTCAATCTGAAGATTATCTTGCTCAAATAGGTGATAATGAACATTGCTAGTTTCTTTAACATTTGATCCTCTAAATAGCCAAGATGATTTTAGCCAAATCTGGTATCAAAAATGGTATTATTATTATTATTATTATTATTGCCATTTATATAGCGCCAACAGATATGTATGTTTATAAACTAAGAAAGTATACTCAGAGACATGTCAAAAGGCAAATTAGCTGCAAGAACATACAGGAGATTATGAAAAAGGTCAATGTGGTGGACATTTTATAATTAAGGTTTCATAGGGTTAATAAATTATACCATGCATTCACAAAAATGACAGAAGATGAGGCATTCACAATACTGTAATAGCTATTATTACGTAACTTAATTAACCATTTATTTGCTTACCCTAATACAGCGCCGGGCTCCTTCGGGACTGGTGACCTCTCTTCCTCCATCAACATCAACTCCCGAGTGGAGCAGAATGCACATGCATGGCCAGCATTACTCTGCTTTCCTATGGGGATCTTTTTGGATGCTGGAGGTCCATGAGGACATCCAGCTTCAAATAAGTATGATTTACTCAGTGTAAATCTCGGAAGCGGCCTCTAGTGGAGGGAGACAGCTACTAGAGGCTGGATTAACCCTGCCGTGTAAATATAACAGTTTCTCTGAAAATGCTTGCAGTGCCGGTCTTATGAAATAAAATCACAAGAGAGGGCCCATAGTGTTTACCGTATAAAAAACAGCAGTAAAAGGTAAAATTAAACATACTTACAGTGTTCAGAGCAGCCACACTGCTCTATGAGACCGGCACCGCTAGAAGGATATCCTACATGTGGGGAGTTTAAATACCACTGTATGCTGTTTTACTCAGAGCTGGTTATAGCTCTCCCAATTGTAAGTTGGCACTCTTAGGACCTCAGTGTTGTATGTAGTTGCAGTTAACCTACGTTATTGCACCATTGGGTTTTTCCTCCTTTTATGTATTTTATATGCTGACGCTTATCTGGAATGCTGTAAGAAGTCTTGAGGATACACCTCCAAGTGTCCAGTTATATCCTACATGTGGGGAGTATTAAATACCACTGTATACTGTTTTACCTAGAGCTGGGCATAGCTCTTTAAATTGTGAGTTGGCACTTCTCTACTTCTATGTTGTTTGTGATCCAGCTTTCCTAAAACGGTTTGCACTATTGGTCTCTATTTTTGCTTTTGTATTTCATATTTACCACTGAGGATTTAAAGCAAGGACTGAAGAATATACACTCCAGGTCTTCGCTGTACTTTAAGAGACTCTTTATATTATTGCAGATTTTTGTTTATTATCTCTCATTGTCCTACTTAGCGCACCCTGTATTTGTTCTCTCCATTCTTTGACGGGTTTGAGGGTTACCCTTCCCCTCAGGTGTGCAGCTCTATTCTCTCCTGTGTTCAGTACTGTAGCGTTGTTCCTCTCCAATTTTTTTTTTCTTTTAAAACTAGGGGGACCTGGCACCCAGACCACTTCATTGAGCTGAAGTGGTCTGGGTGCCTATAGTGGTACTTTAATTGCTTAAAAGACAACTGTCATCAAATTTTCACTTCTGATTTTTTAAAACATTTATTACATTTAAAGACCCTTCATGATATATATTTTTTAAATCATGTATATTGATTTTTTTGTTTGTTTTTGAAAATTTTTATTTTTTTTATCTGTCTGAAAACCAATGTTGGGTCAGACTCTATTGTTGTCTGACCAACTTCTGTTCAACCTAACGTGTCTGCTGCTGAGCACAGAGAACAGAGAGCAGTCACAGTAAGCAAAATTAGGTTAAGCAGCAACATGGCTGCTTAGCCAAATTTTAAAAAATGAAGTTTCAATATACATCACTATACATCATTTAGAAAAATATCATTAAATTTCATTAAATGTAATAAACGTTTACAAAATGAGAAGTGAAAATGTGATGGCAGCAGGGCCGGCGCGTCCATAAGGCGGCACAGGCGGCTGCCTTAGGGCGCACGGGCTCTGGGGGCGCAAAATTTCAGTGACCGGCAGGAGGGAAGCTCTCCCTCCTGCCAGCCACCATCTCGGCCCCCGGCGCGGCTGTGCTGTGCGGAGATCAGACGCGGCGAGGGAGCTCTAATCTCACCGCTCTACTCCCTCGCGCGCTGTCTGCTGATACCGCGGGAGCCGAAATATGACGTCATATTCCGGCTCCCGCGGTATCAGCAGACAGCGTGCAAGGGAGCAGAGCGGTGAGATTAGAGCTCCCTCGCCGCGTCTGATCTCCGCACAGCACAGCCGCACGCCGCTCAGCAGGACCCCAGGGAAGGATGCATCATCCACACCAGCTCTCCAGGTAAGGAGGCTGGGTGGGAAATGTATATTTATTAAAATAATTAATGAATGTATGTGATGTGTGTCTGTGAGTGACAGTGTGTGTGTCTGTGAGTGACAGTGTGTGTGTCTGTGAGTGACAGTGTGTGTGTCTGTGAGTGACAGTGTGTGTGTCTGTGAGTGTCTGTGTCTGTGAGTGACAGTGTGTGTGTGTGTATGTGAGTGTGTGTGTATGTGAGTGACCGTGTGTGTGTATGTGTGTCTGTGAGTGACAGCGTGTGCGTCTGTGAGTGACAGCGTGTGCGTCTGTGAGTGACAGCGTGTGCGTCTGTGAGTGACAGCGTGTGCGTCTGTGAGTGACAGCGTGTGCGTCTGTGAGTGACAGCGTGTGCGTCTGTGAGTGACAGCGTGCGTCTGTGAGTGACAGCGTGCGTCTATGAGTGACAGCGTGCATCTATGAGTGACAGCGTGTGTGAGTGAGTGCGTCTGTGTGTGTGCATGTGAGTTTAGGAGTGTGTCTGTCAGTGTATGATGAGTGTGTTTGTCAGTGTATGAGTGTGTGTCTGTCAAGTCAGTGAGAGTATGTTTGTCATTGAGTATGTGTGTGTGTGTGACTATCCGTGTGTCTGTCAATGAGTGTCAATGAGTCTGTGTCTGTCAGTGACGTCTGTGTGTTTGTCATTGAGCGTGTGACTGTCAGTGTGTACAGAGTGTAGCGGAGCAGAGCGCAGTACAGGAGCTTCTGTTTCCTGTACCTGGCCAGACTGACAGGAGGTGCTCACAGAGAGAGCACTCCCTGTCAGTTCGGCCGGGTACAGAAAACTGAAGCTCCTTTAGGGGATCTGCTCCGCTAGGCAATGCAACAATAGAGGTAGAAGGCACACCAGGAAGGGGAGTGTAACCACTAATGGGGTGTGGGGTGCACCAAGGGACAGGGAGGGAATGGGAGAGAAACACCAAGAGACAGGGAAAAGAGGGGGGAGGGGAGAAGAACACTAAGGGGCAGGAAGGGACCACTATTGGTCGGGGAGGGGAGCGGGGCTGGTTAAGAGGCACATAGTTGAAGATGTTTTTTTGGGGGGGGCGGAAAAATGCATCTTCGCCTATGTACCTAAAAATCCAAGCACCGGCCCTGGATGGCAGTTGTGCTTTACTCTTAACTCTTGAGCAACTCTTGAGTTCTTCAGTGATGCCACAAAGAGAAGATGCACATCCACAGGTATAAAATGCAGCATTTGTGGTCTCAACCCAAACTATTTAGACCTGGGCACTAGTGATGCAAGAATAAGGCTTAGGCCAAAACATTGCTGAGCCTTGCTACACTTTTACCTCTTCAGTTCCTGCTTCAAACATATAATATCTGCATACCCAAGTTAAGAAACATATAACACCTGCTCATAGCACAGTAAGTAATACTGTGATTATATATGTCTATGTCATGAACATAGGCTAAAGTTGGGAATAAAAACCTATTTTGAACTTGATACATCTTTCAGTGCAGTACACATTAATCTGCACCAGTTCCTTCCCAAGTCTAGTCCTTTTCCTGTCCTATCTCTGTCTACTCTGTCCCGTCAGAAATTTCCACTTGAAGTCTGTCAAGATGAAGTCCTAGTCTCTTTTTCTTTTCTATCCCAGGCCTGTCAGAACTCTCTCTCTGTCACTGACCAGTTCCATTCCATGTCTCTTTCCTGCTTATTTCAGTTCCACAGAGCAGTCCTCTCAGTTTGATTTAACAAAGGATCCAAGTCCAACTCAGTCCTGTTTATGTCTAGTGACTCCACAATCTATTGTCAATTTAGTCATATTCAAGGTCACAGTCACATTTCTGTCTTGTCAGTTAATAACACAGCTCTGTTCCTGCAATTGTAAATCTAAGTCTAAATCCTGTCATGTTACAGTCATGTTCTTCTTAAAGGACCACTCTAGTGCCAGAAAAACATACTCGTTTTCCTGGCACTAGAGTGCCCTGAGGGTGCCCCCACTCCCGCTGGTCTTTTGGGGGAGGAAGGGGTTAAACTTACCTCTTTCTCCAGCGCCGGGTGGGGAGCTCTACTCCTCCTCTCCTTCTTCCTTGCGACGCCATCGGCTGAATGCGCATGCGCGGCAGGAGCCGCGCTCGCATTCAGCCGGTCGCATAGGAAAGCATTTACAATGATTTTCACAGTGATAATCACGCAAGCGCCTCTAGCGGCCGTCAATGAGACAGCCACTAGAGGTTTTGGAGGCTGGATTAACCCTCAGTATAAACATAGCAGTTTCTCTGAAACTGCCATGTTTGTAAAAAAAGGGTTAATCCTAGAGGGACTTGGCACCCAGACCACTTCATTAAGCTGAAGTGGTCTGGGTGCCTAGAGTGGTCCTTTAAGTTACAAACCATGACAGTTCCCTACTCTATTACAATCCTGTCCTGCAAAGTCATAATCAAGATCACAATCCTGCACCGTCATAAGTCAAGTACAATTCTTTTCCTTTTGTATTATGTAGTTCTGCTCCCGTTCTTGACCAGACACAATCCTGTTCCATAACTGTCCAATCAGTTATGTTCTAGTTCCTTTCAAATCATACCATGGTTGTCCTAAGTGTCCATATTTGTCAACATGAGTGCGTGTTTCTGGAGTATAGAGGGGAAAGCAGGACCGAAGTGGAGGTGCACTGTGCCACAGTTTGAGTCACTGGCAATGCACACAGCTGCAAATGGGGCTTGTTATTATTGACCCTCATCTATGCCAGGTTAAGAGTCTATGGCCAACCACAGAATAACTCCCTTGACCTGCCTATGGCACTTTTAAATACATGCTTGAACAACACTTTTCTCCTGAAAAAATGATGACAAGAAAAGGATAACAAATATAGTGCAGGTTCAGAAGATGTGGAACTGTTGAAAAATGTGGCACACACTGCAATCCTTGCTGCCACCAGTAATGCAATAGCTCAATCAAAGAATGAATGCAGCTTAGATCTTAGTCAGATATGTGTATCTGTATTAAGAATCTGTCCTTAGAAAAGAAAAGGGATTGTTTTGGTATTTCATATGCTTGACTGCAATTGTATTTAAACCTCAAGTTTGCTTTGTGTAAATTGATTTATTTGTTGCGTGATAATTTAATGTCTTTTTTACTTAAAAGTATTTTCTGTTCATCTTCACAGATTCTATCTTTTCCACCTTACAGTTCATGACTGTAAACTTTCAAAATTACCAAGTTGAAAAGAAACCTTTGTTTTAGAAATTGTAATCTATATTTTGCAAATGTTCAACAACTCACTGTTTAGTGAATAATCATCCTGTACCCAATTAATAAACACAACCAATATATTGATTTTATTTTACACTGAACACAAATCTCAACACCACCTCTAGTTAGAGCACACTCCTTGTATTCTTGTATTCTCAATTTAAAAATTCTGGTTCTTGCTTACAAATAGCTGGACAATGCTGCTCATACCTCATATCCTGCTCATATCCTCACTGATATACAAGAATGTCCAGGCCAGGCCCCTACGATCTGCCGAAGATCTGTATTAATTCTCTGTTCCCACCCACACCTCTGACCTCCACTACCAAGACTTCTCTAGGACTGTGCAGGTACTGTGGAACTCCCTTCCCTTCCCTGTTATACTCTCACCCAGTCTTAGTCACATCAAAAGATCATTAAAAACCCAGTTCTTTATGAAAGCATATCAATAAATCAATTAAACCTTGGTAATCCACCTTGTTTCCTCACCTGCAACTGTGTCATCCAATAACCTTTCACTGTAAACTATTTCAGTAACTTCTTTTTTCTCATATATGAAATACATGCTACCCTTACCTCTTGTGCCACTTTACCCCACTCTCTCTAGAATATAAGCTCGTCTGAGCCGGGCCCTCATTACCCTCTATTTCTGTGACAATAATTGTCTTTTTTTTTTCCACCCATTGTACAGCGCTGCGGATTTTGTTGACACTGTATAAATAATAATTGTATTAAAAATAATTCTAAAGCAACGTGACTCCCCCTAATTTAAATGTATCCGTTTTTTCTGCTTAAAAAACACAAAAAGCACAGCCATAATATTGTAACATTCATCTAGCAAATCATGCATAGGCTAGAGGAAAAAGTATAATAAAATAATGAGACTATACCGAGAGAAAATGTTCTACGAATTCCTTCAAGACGTATGATGTTCATTAGTGGAAAGATTTGGAGACATCATTTAAGTAGAACTTGAAGGGACCATCTCTTGTCTACAAGAATCACTAATGAAGACACAGAAATCAAATGGAATATTCTGCCTCTGGAGACACTCTGGAAATAAGTGTACTTTTCATTATCTATAACCCAGTAAGGCTTGTAATATCTACTTATGTTAGAATTACAGCTGCATTTCAGAGTGACATTAGAAGGTTCGTGTTAGTGATCCCGTTACTATACTATGCATTTCATATTACAAAATAAAGATGTGTGCTCATGCACTATGCAAGATCTTTCAGTTTTAAAAATGTAGAACAAGGGAGTGATCTATGGACAGCCAGACACAGTCAGACAGCGCTTCCTTGGAGGGATTATAATTGCATTATTTCGTGTAATCCAAATCAGTTGTCCGATTCCTTCTTTGATTAATGCTATATATTCTTAACCATTTTGTTACTGGTTGTATTAGGTATCTTGTCATAATGAACACCAGTTTGCAATAATTGGATTTTTGTACATATCATTTGAATGGGGGATTTATATTTCTATGCATTTCTAGAGCTACTGGCAGACTTCTATAAATACTGGTAGACAATTTGCATTCTTCTGTACGAAGGCTGCGCTTGAACCCTCCAGTGGTTACAGCAGAAAAAAAGAAGGTTCTGGAGTGGCCATCACAGTCTCCTGACCTTAATATCATCAAGCCACTCTAGGAGATCTCAGACGTGCAGTTCATGCAAGACGACCAAAGACTTTGCATGGCCTGTAGGCATTTTGCCAAGACGAATGGGCAGCTATATCACCTGCAAGAATTAGGGGCCTCATAGGCAACAATACAAGTATTAAGAACTAAGGGCATGCAGACTTTTGAACAGGGGTCATTGATTTTTTTTCTTTGTTGTCATGTTTTGTTTTATGATTGTGCCATTCTGTTATAACCTACAACAGTTGAAAAAGAAATAAAAGAAATGTGTTTTGCCTGCTCACTCAAGTTTTCTTTAAAAAATGGTACATATATTACCAATTCTCCAAGGGTATGCAATCTTTTCAGCACAACTGTCTTTGGTATTTGGAATTAAACAGAACGATATTGTTTATTATTTGCAACAAATTAACATAATGTTCTGCAATGTGTTTCTTCACTATGTTGAAACAATTCTATACACATTGTCAAATGGAAAACAGAAATTAATAAATCAAAACTGAAAACTAAACCGTCAAAATGTTTTGTCTACTTAAATATTTTGTATTCAACCAAGTAATGAAACATTATCAATATTGTGCATGAACGTTCCATGGAACACATTTTACAATATGGTAGCTATTTGAACAAAGCCTATTTATGTATATATTGAAGCATGTACGGCTCTTTGCTGTGAAGGTCCATTTAACGGTGCCTAAGGCAAACAGAGTCTTAATATGAAGCTGGTTAAAACAAACTCACCTCTGGAATTCCCATGATTCCTGCATATTCCCATGAAAGACAGATTTTGCAGGGAGCTTTAACAAATCAGGAAGTGTCTCAGCCAGTTGTAATATTTGCATTGTTCTCAGTGGGGGCTGAGCACTGAAAATCCCACAAGGCCCTGGATAGCATGGCGGTGGATATAGTTCATTACCAAGCAGCAGTTTCACTCATTAGCATATGCTATAAGGCACCAGACTGCATTCCACTTATTAAGAATAAGAGTTATTGTATTCTAGTTTGTGAACTAGTAAGTAACAGAGCAGCAGAGCAAGTAATCTAAGTTGATACTCTGCAATGTTTTTATGGAGTAGACTATGAAATATTAAACCTTTCTCTCCGTATGCTATATACACGCCAGTGAAATGAGCCGCTGACAAGGCTGTGCATACAAAGGTTTATTTGAAAATAAAATATAACTGTGTATCCACAAATACTAACTTTATATATACATGTTAATGATGTCTTGCTGTCCTCCTCTAATTAAAGTTATGTTTAGAAAATGTCTTGTGCTTCCCTGTGTGCTGCAGGGGGCCTAGTTATAAACCACCCTGGAGAACAGGACATTTCTCATCAACAGAAATTGACAGTAAGGAAAAAAGTTGAGCAATTCTGTGGAAGGGGGGAATTCCTAAATGGGGTGTGTCAATCTGGTGTTTATGACCTTCAAGTTTACCACCAGTCCTGTAGACCAGCGTCCATTAACTCTGCCAAATCACAGATCTCTTCTGTAGCATTCTCATATGGTCTGAAAAGCCAATACATTCTGAGTTTATTGGGGACTTTTGCCTGTAGGACACTTGTGAGCAAACCTGGGATGGTGGACAAGCTGAGATTGTCTAGAGCAGTTGTAGAATACGTGTGATGTCTGTCAGTGAGTAGGCTTAGTGACTTCATGCAAGAAGTTCTGGAGCACAGCTCCTTCTAGAATAATCTACAAAATGTATCCAGATTGCTATTGTGCATCCCTTTAATCTGGACATGGAAGGAAATTAGTTCATCATTAATAATGTGTCTGTAATAAGATTGTAAGGTTGCCTTTAAAAATAAAGCGTTCTAATTTTTCAATCCTTTTAAGAGCGAGAAACTGTCAAATGATCCGTATTCATGTTTTTGATAAGTATTTATAGAGAGATTTTTATGAAAAAAGAAATATAATTGAGGCATTTGGATTTGTGCGTTATGAATTTGGTGACAGGAATACGAAGTCAGCAGTGCTTGTCTAGCACGTATATTTGTTTCCCCTTAGCTTTTCACATGATGCCTGTCAGAGTTTCCATTTATATGGCTGGCTATTTCCATACCCAGATATTCTGATGATGATGAGCCTGTTGATTTTTCCAGATGCTCTGCGTACAGTTATTTTTTATTGCAGCACAGACTGCAAAAAGAGGCCTTTCATCCAATCACCCAGCAGAATAGTTTACCATCAGTGCTATTCAAATTCAAGAGAAAACTTTTGGAATGAATTGAGCCTATTTTAGCTAAAATAAAGTGCTTCTTGTACATGTGTTGCAGAAGAAAATATCCGGTCTTATATTATAGTGAAACAACATGCTAATCATATATTTTATTTTCTCTTTTAGTGTTTGTATATAAAAAAGACACTATTGCAAGATGAAAATAGGTTTTCTGCCAGTGTAATCATTTTTAGAAAATGAAGACACTTTCGCTGTTAATTATATGTGGTGATAATATATGCATTTTGTTTAGAATTCCTGAAGTGCTGTGACCTGGTAGATTTTTTATGTTTGTTTTAAATATTTTCATTGAAAAGAGTATAGATAAAATAGAAATCAAAGTAAATTTCAAATATAAGAAGTACATCACATATATGAGTAACTGTTGTAGATTACATCTCACATTTGGAATACATCCTGGACGCCATTATCCTGATTATATATTTTTCTACATAAATACAATCACCAACAGCTATTGCTAATAAACAACACAAAATATACATACATAAAGCAAACATGATAGCATAAAGAATAATAAGGTTTAAAGAAAAGAAGAACACAAAGGTATAGTCAAATTGGGTCGGTAGGTTGCCAGTGGATTGGGTGGGAAAAGAAGGGAGAAAAAAATTTAAAGAAAGATAAGGGGAGCAAAAATTAAAAAATTATTATCAAGAATATTATACAGAAGGGCCATATACTTAAACATTCATTGAAAGTGGCATGTTCATCCTCTCCTGTAGAAATACTACTATTGGTGGATGGCCCAGGCGAGTGATGTTTCAAACTGTCATCGATTTGGCCAATTCCATACAAAGCCTTCAGACATTTTCCCACAGCTTCTATGAAACTGTCAGGATCTTACCTGATGTGGAGTCCGACATGCAGAGTTATACGCTCACGCTTGCAAATAAACACAGAGCAAGGTGACCAGGTAAGAAGTCACCTGGGCTGTGAGTCTGTGCACGGAGGTATATTGCTTCAAGTCGCAGTACAGGCAGGGACAAGCAGAAGAGTAGTAGTGGAAAGTTGAAGTCAGGGAAAGCCAGAGGTCAGAATAAACAATGAGATAAGCCAAGGTCAGGAGCCATCTGGAGAACACTGGATCAAGATACACAAATACAGTAACCAGAGTCAATGAACTGACACTGCCTTTAGAGAGAGGCAGTGTTTTATACCTGGCTAATTAGCGATCTTCTTCAGGTGGACTGAGATTGACAGGAGCAGCCACAGGTAAAATCCAGCCTCCTGGTGCAGGAGATAAGGCAAGGTTAACATCAAGCTGAAACATGAGCTGCTGTGTGGCCAAACAGCAATCCCAGGACGCAGAAGATTCCAGGTTCATATCCTCTCTTGGGTACTTCTGGGGCGACTACGTCTAGCTGTCTGGATGTCATGGTGAGAACTGTGACAGTACCCTTTAAGAATACCCTCTGGGCATGAACAGGCTCTTTGTAAAAAACACAATACTCCTCCTCGGTTTCACTATACGAATCAAGAAAGTCCTTGTAGTCAAAGTCCCCAGAGTGGAGTTGCTTATCAGTTTGAGGCTCCATAATACCAGCTTCTGGAAAAGCTGGAGAGCAGTCAAGGTCTTTGATGCAGGTGGTAAGTACTTCTCGTACCTTAGCAGGAGTGGAGTTTGCGGCTTGCAATGCCTTATCGAACTTTAGTAAACCTTTTGTATGGACTATAGTACCATCAGAAGCAAAGGCACAATCCAAAAGTAGGTCTACTTTGGGCTGACAGGAAGTAGTGATGGCGTCAATAGAAGTATAAACAGGATGAGGTGCAGGTGTTTCTGGAACAGAAGCTGGAGACTTCTCAGGGGTACTAGTTATGTTGTTGACCATCGTCTGGGTACCCTTTTGTGTCATGGAACGTGGACAGGGCTGGCAGCAACCTTGGCAATTTCAAGGCTGAGCTGCCGGGATGACAGGGTGGGTCCGTGAGCATTTGGCCTAGGTGGATGAGTTGTGCAGAGAGAGATGATGTGCCCTTTTTCTCCACAATAAAAACTCAGGCCATGGACTCTCCTACGGTCTTTTCGCCATGGATTCCTGCCTGTCCATTGGAGTTTCACAGCTTACTTGGATACAGTCAGGTTGACAAAGCCGGTCGCTGAAGGTGGGCTTGTTCTGAAACAGGATGGAGTCATCTTTTTCTCCAGGTACCCAAGATCTGCGGGAACCAAGAGCAGGCTTGGGAGTAGCTTTTGTGATGGATCACCTGGCACCCTGACTGGGCACCTCCGCCAACAGATGCTTCCTAGCTGACGCTGAGGACTGTAAGCACCGCACCGGACACCACAAGCACCGCAGACTCCACAACCGCCGTAGCTTAGCTGGCATCTCGACGTCTTCCTCCCACCCTGGACCAACCTCAGACATCCAGGACCTTGTGGCAAAGACCTCTCCTACTTCAGAGGGCGTAGCAGGAACAGCTCTTATAAGAGCTAGTGATTAGAACCCAGGGGAGTATAAGGAGTATAGCAATCCCCAGTGTGAATATAGCAGTTCCCCTCCAATCACGAGACCAAGATATGTGTTGAGGGTTAAGCAGGAACTCAATTTTAATTGAGGCACACTGGCCTTTTATGCAAGTTTCCCAATAAGGGTGACACCCACGTGAACCTTGTTGGGCACAGGGACACAAAGTTAACAAACCAATAAAACAGAGTTATACAGTCAGACACTCCCATACAGTACACACAATCCCTCCCCTCTGCCTGGGAGATAATTAAGGCAGATAATGCATTAACTTAATTATCTTCAGGCAGAAAACCGCATTTATTATAAAGTCCAATAAGTACCCCAAAACACAACATATCCCCATAAATGTTACATCCACTGATAGCCTTGATCTGAGTGAACAACATATCTACAAATCACCCAGATGAGATCAGGGGTTCAGAAATTTTATGGAAGTCATAGTTTTGCCCATGCGCAGGCATGGTCCCTTGCCCAAAACATTTCCATAGAATCACGACTAAGTGCTGCTGGAGGACCGACCGGGAACCGCAGGTTTTTCAGGCTGAAAATAATTCCAGGGCATTCGCGGCTAAGTCCCCCTCAAGTCTATTCGTGGTTTTGGTCCATGCAAACAAGATGGCTGCCACCAATTGTTCGAATGTCAAATGGCGGCCACTTCGACTGTTCGGGAGTTTGAAGTGCCACTTCATAAATATCCAAAAAGGCACGAACAGTGATTTAAACCACATTTTATCACAGGGCCATAGTCACGGGGTAGGAGGCTGGTAACTCCAAGAACCAGTGACCCTCCAAGAACCAGTGGCAAGGTTACTTTCCCTACAGCTTTCTTGGAGATAAGGCACTGAGAGTCCATCGTGGTTATAAATGACTCCCAGACATCCAAGACAGCACTTTTCTCCAGTAGCTTCTGGTATGCTCATGCCAACAGCTGTTCGGAAAGAAGATTATCAGCGGAGCGGACTTTGACAAAGTTGGTTGCGTAGGTCCTTGGTTTTAAAGCAAACAGGAGCTCACAATCCATCTTGAACATAGTGAATGAGGAACGGGAACCGTCAAACCTGTCAGACATTGTTACAAAGGGTTCTGGATATGCAGTTTCCAGGGTTTGGTTTACCGTCCCTTTAAATGCCAATACATCCTTCTGCATCTCCTGAACAGTCTGGAATAGATTGGTCAGTTGCTGAGCAAGGGAGGAGAGTAGCTTGTATATCTCTGCAGACTCCTTGGTCAGTTCATTATGTCAGGATCTTACCTGACGTGTAGTCCGACATGCAGAGTTATACGCTCACCCTTACAAATAAAACACAGATCAAGGTGACCAGGTAAGAAGTCACCTGGGCTGTGAGTCTGTGCACGGAGGCTGTGCAAGAATATAGCTCCAAGTCACAGTACAGGCAAGGAAAAGCCGAAAAGTAGTCGAGGAAAGCCGACGTCAGGGGAACAGAGGGTTACTGATAACAGAGGTCATCAAAAAGTATATAGTGAAAAATCATTGAAAACTCACTTCTTCATAAAAGCGTATCAATTGAACTGTTAATAGCTCCTACCTACACAGGGCCATTGAAGGGACTGAAGGGTCCTGAGCGCGCAGCATGTTTTCACAAGTCTGCTCTCTAGACACATCTGACCTGGACCTGCCAAGGACGTACAGCTTCACATCAACTAAGAAGGAACAGTCTTGATTATTGGGACCATAAAGCATTGCAGCTTCATTTGGAATTTGACCTTCTCTTTTTTTCAACAGGACATATTGGTGAGATCCACCCATATACAATAGTGTGTACACACTGGGACTGTATATACATTTTTTCTCTTTTTTCTTTTTTTCCTTTTTATGCATTTTTTAAAATTTTTAATTTTTACTATTTTTCATTTTTTCTATTTTTTCCACTATTGTATATATTGTATATATTTCCTTGTCAACATTGGTCAATATTCCAGATTTGGAATTCTTCATGATACTATAGAGTTTAAACATTTACTGAATATTAGTGAGTCAGCTCTTGTAAGGATCTTTTTTTACATGAAATTATATTGGTTGCTATAGGATTTATTCGATCTACATTATTCATTTTTTTCACGTCTTTTGTATATACTTAAATACCTATGAAATGTATTAATTATCATTAAATATAACACTATATTCTACTCTACTTTTTTTGACTGCAGTATCATTTATTGTTTTTGATCATTAGGAGGTTAATGGGCTACCTGGATACTTTTCACCAATACGGATAAAAGAGTGCCTGTATATTTAATTTTTTTTTGTTAATAGCTCCCAACTGATTCCTCTTCTGCAACTTTGTCCCTGAGTAACACCTGTTTTTTCTCTTGATAAATACAGCGCTCTATTTTTCTTTCTTAGGACATTTGCATTGTCTACTGGAACTGTTTTTATATATTTGGAAAGTATTGTCACATACACATTCTTTCAGTCTAGGCTTAAGGGGGGCTGGCCTACTTTTCATGCACAATGAGAAGAAAAAGGACAGAAAATACAATTTTTGCTAGCTCCATTGTGTCCCATTTTCTTTTATAGTGGCTATGTTCTAATGTATGTAACACTGCATGTGTAGAGCAAGAATAGCATAGGAATCATAGCTGCTTTGATCACTGGAAACTTTCAAATGTAGTACCATGGTACATTTTCTTACCTTCTCAATTAGTGCCAACAAGTCTCTTAGGCTGAAAAGGTAGCAAACTGGGAGCACAAGCCATCAGGGAAAATCGTCTATATTTTCACTTTAATTCACAAGTTTGTCTGTACTAAAGCACCATTTTAATTTAATTGTAATCATTTGAAATTAATTGAATCATTGAAAAATAAATTAATGACTTTAAAGGTGGATACGCCAAAGGATAATAGAATAAAGAACAAGTATCCAGCAATAAAAAGACAGGTCAAAATAAATTTTATTTTGGGGGATGTGTTTTAATAATAATCTCCTAATCATAATAATAGCATAATTCATAGATATATACATACACATGAAATGCAATTAATCTGGAAAAAAATATTTATATTTGCTGTCATTTTTACTAAAATTGTGTGACTTTTCATGCATAAAATTATGTAATGAAATTGCATAGTTTAGATGTGTGATTTAATTGTGTGATTTCACAGTTATATTAGCAACTTCATATTTTTAATTTACAATCACATGTAGTAAGTTCTCTATAATACGTGAATAAACCAGTGTGTGAAGAAAACTGATATGACAAAGTCACAACAAAGAATCAACTAATGGAATACACCATTTCTGGAAAACCTCTTCAACAGAAACCATATGGTGCTTGGGGTGTCTCTAAAATAAAAAGACTGGCTCATCTCTGACCTGGAGCATCCCTTTAAAGAAATACCCCATGTACCATAACAACTGCAGTATGTGGTAGTGGCTATGGTGTCAGGAGTGCCCACCCCCTTCCAATGTAGTTAGTCAATGTTTTGCTGGATGTACCCAACCTCCCTCTTTCGTCTTAAAATGGGAGACAGACCTTGGGGTTTCTCTTCCTACTGAAGATTGGTCTGCTATTTTTGATAACTCGTTGAAGATCACAATTTGGGCTTCCCTGTGATAGAATTGTTACTAGACTTTGTCCTGTTTGCATCTATCTCCCAATCACCTCTGTTACATATTGCTCACCCATGATAAATTAAGTTAACATTCATGGAGCTCAATTGTTCGTTGGAGTCATTGAATAGGTTAAGGTCTTCCTGACCATTCTTTTATAAAACTCTGTTTAAAAAGAAATGTATTCTAATGATCCCATATTATGTAACTTTCCTGTGTTCTGTTGTCAAGTTTTTCTATTGTATTTTTCTTGTGTTAAAAAAAAATATTATACATTTTTTTACTACAAAAAAACATAATTTCTTTAGTTTTTTTTTTAACGGATGAGCTTAAAGCGATTTATCTCTTTCATTGCAAAGAAAACCTATTCAAATCTTATCTTTACTATGTTTCAGAATATAATGGAATGCCTGGGTCTAATCTGAAACATCCTAATAGAAATAAAGAGTATATCTGGTCCCCCTCTTGATCATTGACCTCAGTGAAAGAAAAAAGAAAAAAGCATTTACGAGCTTTACCATTAGATAAAGCCTGCTGTATATTTTAGTAGAGATGCAAGAGACATTTGTCATAGGAATAGCTGGCAATGGATGCAGTATAGAATAGTATAAACAAAATAAACACAAGCTATATTTTATAGCAATATATGCCATTCATTAAACTGAACAAATATTCACATTTTCGAATATAATTCCGGAAGTTATTAAAGGTATGTTCTAAGTTGTATTACTAGAGGCCAGAAAAACTTCCAAGCTACATCTCTGAGAGTGCAGTAAAGACTCTCCTAAGGTAGGATAGCTTGTTTTATGGGGAAATGTTTTTACCCATCTCCATTTAATTTGAGTTTGGCATGGGTATTCTCAGTAAATTATGATATTTATTTGGTCACAGTTTCAATGTGTTTTAAAAACAGAAATCAGCACAGCCATCTATGTGACAAGCCATTTGGCCATATAACCTGTATTCTTTAAGAAATGTCAAATGTCATGATCCCCAGCAGCACAATTAGTGGGATATCATTCTCTGGTACCTAGACTGAAGATATTCGATAACAATACTTTGAAACTTGTTGGAATTACCCTGGAGGCTCCTGGTTTGACAGATCATTACTGGATTTTTCGAGGAGCCCATTAATCTCCACATGGTGGAGAGTGGTGTTTAACTCTGTCCGCTTCCTCTCCTAACACGGTACTCAACTAGCAAGTCTAAACCCACTAAAGGTGACTGTCCCATCCATATATGACAAGCATTGATCTCTTTATGTCTGTAATTATTAGTTTTGTTTCCCACCTTCTAAAAAAATGTCATAGAGAAGAAGAGTGATCAACGCTGTATTCACTGAGTGGCTAACAATGCATTTGCCTTGGGCAGCACTTTCCAAAGGGGCAGGAAAAAAAGCCACCCCAAAACTTCTCGGCAGATGCCTTCTTATCCTTCTGCAACCTTAGGCCTCTCACCCCCTGAGGCGGACGACCATGTATATTGTAGGTGGGCGGTGAGGGAGTGCTGATGATATATGTGCTCTTCTTGCTCTGTTACCTCTCTCGCCCTCCTGTGATGCTGGGAACCTGAATGTGATTTTACTCCGGCCCCAGCAGGACAGCCCTGTCGCCTCTTCCATTGCACACACACCTGTCCGGTCAGCAGTCACTGCAGGCAAACTGGACCTCAGGGACAAGATCCACAATGGAATCCCAAAATTAGGGAGACTGGGAAATTTAAATTAAAATAAAAAAATAATAATTTGTTAGCGTTTGAGGAAATGTGAGTGATTGTGTCAGAATCAGTGTGTGTGTATCTGTCAATGAATGTGTTTGTCAGTGTATGGGTGTGTGTGTCTGTCAGTGAATGTGTGTGTGTCTGAGTGAATTTGTCAATCAGTCAAGATGTGTGTGTGTCAAATCAGTGAAAATGTCTGTATGTATGTCAGTGTGCCAGTTAGTGCGTGTGTGCCCATCATTGTGTGAGAGTGAGAGTTTGTCAGATGTCGTTATTTATCCACATCAGAAGATTGAACAGTCAATACATGCAAGAACTCTGCAAAAGATTCCATAAAATAGCAGATAGAGGGAAACTGTACCTGTTTTATTATACATTTTTATAAATGCTACATATTTGTATATATTATTAGTTATGCAGGAACAAGGGTCTATTTTATTTTGCAGCATATATGCACTGACTACTATTATCTATGTGAAGAGAATGTCAAACCTGGGTGTTCTTCTTCCTGCCGCTGCCAAGTTATTGGTTCTCTGCATCTAGTAATATTTTGGATTTCCTAAATACTGTAATTTCTGAAAATGGCTCTGAACATTGTGTTCCTACCTTTGCAGTAGTGGATAGAGTACCGGGATAAGTAATATGTTCCTTGGGGACTCATTTTGTACTTACAGTAACATTTAAGTACAGAAATAAATAAAATACCTCTCCGGGCTTCAAATTGATGGTTATTAAGTTATCTTGATGTAAAAAAGCCTTTTTAACTTCAGTGCATCTTTGGTCTGGAATAAGCTGCGAAGGAGGCCTGTATTGTTGTAAGAGCAAAGATATCACCTGAACTGATCAGATCAAGGTTATAAAGGAAATGTTCAGGTGATAAACATAAGAAACGTATATTGAGAACTGATAAACTGAGAATATAAATAATGCTTACATAGAAAGGTAAAATGGATACATGATATATTGATGCCATAAATTGATACTAATATATGTTACAATTACCCTCCTGAAAAATTAATTATTTCAAACTTGAATACATAAAAGGCTTAGTTGAAACTGCAGTAAATCACATTTGGTGAACCAGTAATTTGAACAAACTCAGTGGTTGGTGCTTTAACAAACTAAACTAGTCCTTTATCACAATAACATAAACTAAGGAGGAACAAAAAAAAAGTGTGCATAGAAACATAATAGATAGGCATGATGAAGCACCTACAAATTACTATTGACCAAATTGATTTATTACAAATATATAGATTATTAAAAAGCCCGGTTAATGTAGTAGTTCTAGTGTTAGGATTGTATATGTGTGTAGGCACTTGTTTTCAATATGCTTTTAAGTGGTTGATGAAAATATGTGCCCGCAGTCTCAATTGGAGACATAATGATCAAGAAGGTTGAGCTCCTGATGATCTGTCCAAATTTTGGATTGTAAGTCCGTGCCTTGCAGTAAGAGACAGTGAGCACTGATGTACAAGAAGGTTTAGCCTTAACAAATCAACTTTGATCCTTTCAGACTCACTGTTAAACACAGTTAAACCTCTCAGCACTGTAACATGGCACAATTTTTTTGCCTTTTACAGTATAGTGTTTATAACCTTTGAGTGTCTAGATAAGATAATACTAAACAAATATACTGTTGTATAATGTGAAGGCAAAAAAATCCCTCAAAACAGGGTGTTCTGCATCTATAGCCCCCTAACACAATAACAACTGCAATAGTTCATAGTGGTTATGGTGTTTGGAGTTTCTCTTTAAATTCTGCAGGATTTCTCAGAACATGAGAATATAAATTCTACCAATAGTTTCATCATAACTCTTCAGGATATTGGAAGAGCAATGCTGGATGATGGCTTGCCTCTGGGATGAGCAGAACATTTGATTCAATAATTGTTTTAATAGACCGGATATTGAACAACTTAACTATGAATGAATGTTCCTATGTAATCACAGCTCTGACAGCTTACTTGGTAGCTCTACACTTAGCATAAAGGTCTCATAAATAAAAGCTGATTGGGATGTTTATGTATATTCTTATTTCTCTTATTCCTCTAGTAAAGGGAACAGCTACATTTTCCATCCATGAAAGTCAGACACATCAATCCCTTTATTGTAATGGAAACATTTACTTTAGATTTGCTTACCTCCAGAAGAATTAAAGGAAGTTAGACAAAAGCAAAACCAAACCTAAAAGCAAAATACAAAAACAAATCACACAAAAAAACAATGTTACAAATGAGCTCTGTCCAGGGTGCTGAACTAGAATACCGAGCCTGAACAAAGAATCAGCATTTTGTTCACTGTTTCTAAAGGCATCACATTTTCATACAGTAGATTTATACATTTCAAATGGCAGCATATATTTAACTCTTTTATACCAGTACGTGTAGTTTACAGTGTGGCACCCATTATACATTAAAAAAAATGGCATGCTTGTAGAAAAATTAATGTCTGTTTAGACATTGCATTACAGCAATGAAAAATCTTAGAGACTTGCCGTGAAAGTCTCCTTAATTACTATTCAAGTGAATTAAGCATTACATATGTTTTCTACTTAAAATTGCGTTTGAGGTCAGTAGAACAATTTCCTTTTACTCTGTAATAATCATGGAATATATATATATATATATATATATATAATGTAATTTAATTCATTACCCTAGAGAGGCTTCACTCATTGCACATGCTGCAGTCAGACACCATATGCTCTTATATATTTCATTCAGTAGACTAAAACGAGCTGGCCTCAAGGGGCTCATCGGTCTTTGTAATGACACTATCAATAATATTTGATGCTCTTCACTATAGAAAGAAATGCATTAGTTGGTTACACACTGCCATGTTGACACCCAGCCATGAAAAACATTGACATAAAGTGATGGTGCGATATAAAATGAACCCTACAAATGCATTAAGGGATTTAGCAAACTGTAGAAGGGGAACTTGCATTAGAGAAATTGCAGTCTGGATTATGAGGGTTCTCTGTGGAACATTACAGTACAGAGCGCTGTGCGTTCTAAGAACAAGAGGCCGTGCTCTAAAATAAAAGGTGTTTAAGACAATACAATAAAATATATATTTAAAAATATTGATCATATAGTTTGAAAAATGGGCCTCTCCCACGTGGAAAGAAGGTTTTTATCTCTCAGCAGGGAGATGGCTGATGGGCTGGGTCTTCTTATGACAGACATTGACATCATCTGATGCAGAGAGATGATTCCCTTAGAACATCTTTGCTTCAGCAGATGTAGGTCTGTTTCGGAGCGATCACGTGGTGACGTCGTGCCACGTGATCACGTGATCGCTCCGAAACCCGGAAGTATTGACTCGAGGTGATAATACTTATTAACCGGCGGATACAAACAGCACATATCGTGACCGCTGGACGAGGAGAATCATTTGGACTGGTGACTTAGAAGCTATTCTTATACATTGTATCACTTTGTGTGAATTACTTTTTAAATTCTTTATTCAAATAAAGTGCTTCAGAAGGATTTGTCTGCTGTCCTGAATACTAAAGGTCTCTGAGTCCTGAGATAAGAGGACTTCTGCCATCAGAGTTAGAGCAGACTTTTACTGCTCTACTTTTGTAAGTGTGAATTTTCCCCTTACATATACTTTTAGTTTTAAAGACATATTACCCTATGATCTTTGTTTTTTTGTGTTTGTTTTACATATTTGCATAACCCTGAGGGGTGATCCACGCCAGTGGCGTTAAAATTGTGAGTGTGGATTTGCTACCCCATTTTCTTCACGTGTTGCACATTGCACATGCACTTTTAACAATAATATTAAGAATTATTATTGTATTGGACACTATTAAGTTATTTAAAGTCATAGCGCACCTTATTTTTCCTGCAAAGGAGTTGCTGACATGTTTGAAGTCAGTCAGTATCTTGATGCTTTAACCATGTCCACACTCTATTTTTCTTAGCTCTGTTTGTGGTATGGTTTCTGTATTGTACTCCACGTTATGTATTTTATAGATATGTTTATGTTGTTCCCAGCTTGTTTTATTGTATGAGCATCTCTGTATTATGCTCATGTCTCTGTATCATATGAGTATATCTGTATCATATGAGTATCTCTGTACTGTATCAGGAAGAGCAGAATTCTGGGGAGGAGTTTTGCACCCCATCATCTTAAAACTTTACCAGCCACCTCTGCTGTGCTGAGTATTTACTAAATTTTGACTATTTGAACCCTAATGAAGTTCAATATTTTGATATGGGCATTGCGGATCAAACAAGCAAGTGCTATTCAATATACAAAATAGGAAAACATCGCCTCCTTGTAGATCCTAGGTACACTCTTACTTAAAATTTGTATTCTAATTTTGTGTTACACCTTTTACCCTAAATTTGGCAGAATTAGGGAAGCCTGTTTAGAAGAAACTATTTATACCTAAACATGTGGGTAGTGAATTCAATATATGTATTTTCTGTTCTTGCTGTAAAGAATATCCTTTCCTGAAGTCTCAAGGGGCATGTTCCCAGAGAGCTGTTTCTGTTGACCTTGAATATATAGAAGTAATGGCTGGATAACTTTTTTTAATAAACCAGGTTATATACAGGGTTATAGGTGTACAGTTGATCCAATTTGGTTGCCATATTGGAATCAAGAAGGATTTTTTCATCTTTAAAATAAAATTGGAAAAGGGGCTTTAATGAATATTTGTCTTGTATTGGATCTGCAGCAGCTGAAATGGAATTTTTGAAAAGTTCAGGTTGATTGACTTATGATTTTCTTCCAACCTCACTTATTGTGTTTCTGTACTCTTTGTATACGTTGAAGCTCAACATATAAACATTTAATGCTAGATCCTACTTGTTGTTGAAGTACAACTCCCATAATTCTTTACATAACTTACAGCTTAGTTATACTCCTCTACCAATCGACCAATACATGAATGAGTAATGAGTTGTGAGTGTGGCAGTGTTAGCATTTTGTTATACCCAACATGTAAGATGTCGATCAGTACCTACCCAAAAAGAAGACGAAAGTGCACATTCGCTGTTCCCAGCATGGAGGATCTGCGGTACTCTCCAGGGAACATTCGACATTGGACCTCAAGAGGTAAAATATTTTGTCGGATATATTCCAACATAAGACTGGAAAGTGTTAAAGGACCACTATAGTGCCAGGAAACCAAACTCGTTTTGCTGGCTATATAGGGTCTTTGGGTCGCCCCCACCCTCAAGGTCCCCCTCCCGCCGGGCTGAAGGGGGAGGAAGGGGTTAAATTTGTACCTTTCTCCAGGGCTGGGCTCTCCTTCCTTCTTCTGACGTCATCCGCCTAATGCGCGCGCATTGAATTAGACCATGGGAAAGCATTTTTCAATGCTTTCCTATGGATGGCAGCGTCTTCTGAAAATCACAGTGAGAAGCGGGGAAGCGCATCTAGCGGCTGTCAGTGAGACAGCCACTGGAGGCTGAAACTGCTATGTTTACATCTGAAGGGTTAAAACATGGGGGACCTGGCACCCAGACCACTTCATTGAGCTGAAGTGGTCTGGGTGCCTATAGTGGTCCTTTAAGGCAGATTAGGAGCAGGTGTGTTATTGGTGGAGAGCAGCTAGAGAACAGTAAAATTGTGAAAACTCCTTTCAAGTTAGTCAATTTAAGGGGTTCAGGGTACAGGGTCAGAGATTTCAAAGGAATGGCTGAGTCCAACTTACTCCCACCGTCCCATCCTTATCTTATTTGTTTGACTGTTTAAAAGATAATAAATGTCTAAATAATAACATAAAAGGAAGTTGTAAAATGAGGAAAAAAATAATAATTGTACTTTTTTAATTCCTAAGACCTATTGTTTTTTTATTATTATTATTATTATCATTAATTACAGTGGGTGGACGAATGGACATGTAGTTGTAACCAGACAAGTTGGGGTTGAGGGCCCTGAGGGATTGAGGGCCCTGCTCAATGAGCTTACATGCTAGAGGGAGTGGGGTAAAGTGACACAAAAGGTAAGGGTAGTATTAGACTAGTGACAGTTGCAAGAGAGTTGCAAGAGAGGAATCAGGGCTCGCTTGTGTGTGGTCGCCTGCGGGTACCTGTGTCGCCATCTGCTCCCAGTCTTCTTAGCTGTCAGAAGGCTGTTCTGGGACCACGTGGGGGATTTCCCCTCAGGCAGTGCTGAACCGCCAGGCGGATCCACTTCGCCACCGCTTTCACCGCTTGTTGGAAGGGCTGTCTCTTGGCCTTACACTTCGCCCATAGGTACGCACAAAGCTGTTCAAAGAACACTGTTATGTGTTTGGGTGGCTTGTGCATCTTGTGTCTTGTTCTGCGCTGCTTCTGCGCCACCATTTTAGCTTGGCCCTGGTGGTCCCTTGTGGACAGGGCTTGTGTCGCTTGGGTTGTTAGCTTCATGGGGCTATTCGACCCCTGCGAGGACCGGGATATCCCCCGGCGGTCCAGAGGGGGGGAGGGGGTAGCAGGGCTGCAGTGTGCCCATGCTTGGGAGCCCGTCCAGTGCCGGGAGGTCGGCCGTCTCCCCCGGGTCCCAGACTTTGCTTAGGTTTAGGCCGCATGGCCGGAACGGGTTTATCTGTGTTGCACCGGTGCTGGTCCGGTACCATTCAGTTGCTCTTGTCGTGCTTTGCTCGTTTCTGGTCGCCGTTTGGACACCATTGGTGCTTTTGGTTCACTCGATCGTGGCCTTCTTGTGCCTTTCTTAGCAGGAGCTCCTAAAGCGTGCGACCGGCCATGTTTGCTGCCAGGCCCCGCCCCCAGGAATCAGTTTTTAATAGTAAATAAATACATAACACCCAATAACATGACATTACCCTCTTAAAAAGAACAGGTGTTAGGAATTAAAAAAGTTAAATCATTATTTTTTTCCCCTTATTTTCCAACTATTATTATTATTTATTATTTACACATTTATTATCTTGTATGTTATATGGAGGATGGATATGATTGGGAAATACATTTAGAAGGCAGTTTGGCTCTTGGCGCTACCTGTACTCCCAGTTTGGCTATTGGTTAGCTGACTGGCTTTAAGTTATATTGGTTGTTATCGGGTGTTATGTATTTATTTCCTATTGATTTATATGTTTTTAATTAATTGATTTTCCTTAATAAAGAACACCATATTTATTGGTGAAGTTAAATACTAAGGGTTATATTTGAATTAATTGTGTTTTGTATGCTGCATGCACTGCATGTGTACTTTCAAGAAGCAACCCTTGGAAAAAAAGAAATATTGGTTTACGTTAAAAAAAATTATTTTGGCCGAACCACTTGGTCCAAAATAAAAATGTTTTTTTTGAGCCACAGGCAGAATTATGATTCATGAATCAAATGAACATGCCAGCTAATTTTTGGGGTTTGTGATTTGGCTACATTTCAGGGTCTAAGTTCAGATATTTATAGGATCATCCATTTGGCCCAAATTCGGATGAATTGCAGTTCATAATGAAACAAAATCTCCAACTAGATGACATGCTAAAGTGGAGCACTTAAAGGTGTTAATCACATTGATTTTGCATATTTTATCAACAAGCTTATATGCAGAAAAATCACTACCGCTAAGGTACCACCAATATTAGATTAATAAATACAAAACAAAAAACCTGACCATCAGGTACAGCTTATTGTAATTAGCTGATCCATTTTTACACCAAAGCTTATAATAAAGAATTATAGATTCACCTCTACATATGCATTCTGACAGATTTTGTGACATAAAATAACACCCTGTAATAAAGCCACACAGGAGTTCCCAATAATAGTCACAGAGAAACTGGTGCTCAGACCATGATTGCTTACATCCTCTATTCAGGAATATAAATTGCATTCGTTTGTTTTGGATTTAGATTTAGCCAGATATTCTTTAAAAAAAAAAAAACAACTAAAATAATCGGGAGTGGAGCGCAATAAACAAGGATATTATACCTACAAGTCATCCATGTATAATGAGGTAGAAGTAAATTCTAAAATAAAAACACATAAAATAAACCAATAGTGTCAGTCTGTATGACAAGTAAATATGATAGAAGGTTTCTGGAATCACTCACAAAGGTGGAGCCAAAAGGTGACACTTGGCTTTGGTGGTATACGCCTGTGGGTCTTTAAAGAGAGATCCAACACTCTCTGTGTATAGCTGAGGTTCCAAAGTGATGGTACAGCACTTCGTTTGTAAAATAAAAACGATTTATTAGTAAATAATAAAAGTGAAAACCCAATTGGGTATGAAATTACGCGTTTTGCCAAATTCGGCTTCCTCAGTTGGATAGATGTGATAGAGAGAGATTCTTTTCAAGTTGCAGTCATCTTAACTTGAAAAAACAGCATGCATAATTAATTCATTTTGCAATAAAGATAGCTGTCGGACTCTAAAAGACTGTTATTAAAGAAGAGTTTTAAAATTTGATATTTTCAAAACACATTTACAGAACACAGCCTTCTGGCACGACCACTATTCGCGACGCATATATGATTTTATTACTGCTCTTTCATTGGCACCGGGAACTAGAAGACTGGGTGGATGTCTTATACTAAGAGTTGCTAACTGACAGGCAAAATTCAGTATTTAGGAAAGTATATGGAGGAACACCCAGGAGCATAGTGAGAGAAGCAGAGATGCCGAAGGTCAGAGCTTGCTGAATTAGGTTATAATATAAGAGAGAGCTGCATTATGCAAACAAGTCAATGTCAGAAAATGAGAATTGATGTCAGACATTTATAGCCTAGCACACCTCCCAAGTCTCAATGTGGTAGCAGGTAAGGGACAATCCAATACCGTACAAGTAACAATGACCACAAATGAGCCAATCAATGAAATGTAAGTCTAGCAAGACTGAGGCACAAGAAAAGAGGGATTTAACATAATATGGTCAGTTAGGCATATTCAAGGATTGATACAAAATGATCTATCACTAGTGAAGAAGAGCTGACATTAAATAGGCAGCTAATGTACCAGATAGGCTAAATGGGCAAGGGAAAGCCTACATTATTATTTTGATGACTTTTCTATCAAGAGACAAATGATGTAACTCAACATAAATATGAAGAAGCTACTTCAATTATAGCCACATCTACAATAAATTAATAGTTTGATGTTTGGTCGAGTGATCAAATTATATATGCCATTGTAATTATATTTATTTGAATTGCCTTTGTTCATCTTTCCTATGTACTTAGCATTTTTACAGATTACATGATTGCAGAGTGGAGGCTCAGAATGTACAGTAATTCTACAGACTTTATTGTAGGAAATAAAGTAAATGGATGCATTGGCATAGTTGTCCAGTGTTCAGTAGAGGTTAGTATCTCACTGGAAATGGTAGGCATAAATATATTTTGTACGATCCATACAGCAATAGCGTGTTCAGTATTTGGGGAGGAGTATTCTATAAAATTTGGATATATTCTGTTAATGCTTTTACAGAATGTAAAGGTGAGGGGGCCAGGATTGGACCAAATATGAGCCAAAGCTATTGACTGTCTGAGGAGTGTACTTAACCTACTTTTAGGATGCTGTTCCACAATGACCTTGTTTGACATTGTCATAGTGGTGTCAGCTATAATGTTATGATGATCACTGTAGCATTCCTTTATGGTTTGCTTGATTGTGGCTATACATCTAGATACCCTGTGGCGTTGTATGTTTCCATGTCTCTTTTTACCTAACATCATCAATGTTGACTGCTTCCGAGATAAAAGTATGTATCTTACTCATCCATATCCCTCCCATTGACACATTCATCCTAATGGCATCATGCACGGTATAGAGTTGCTGTTTTTTTTTTTTTTTAAATCTGTGTTTAGTCGTTTAATGGTGCACAGGATTTTAAAAACTTCTTTATAAAAATAAAACAAAACATTTTTAATCAGTTGGAGCATATCATCTAAAACATATAGGTTATTTTCCAAGTTCTTTTTAGTTTCCCTTTAAAAAATAACATGTGAAAATTATTAAATGTTACTACTTGATCATTTGTCATTCTGTGGCAGCGGTATTTAATTACCAGACCTCCAGCTGTTGGCAAACTATATGAAACTTTGCAAGCTACTTGATGTGTTTGGGTTTGTAAGGGTCAATGGGAATTGTAGTTTACTAAGAGCTTGTAGTCTGGTGTTTGAAATGGCTAGCTCTTACGTTTATAGGAAGAACTAATTAAGAATAATTAAATCATCATTGTGTCTTTAAGATGGCACAGAGTGTGAATTTCAAAAGAAAACTATTGTTTCTTGAGATTTAGTGGACTTAAAAAAATGAAATGTGGCTTTTGATTTTTATAATTCTTTTAAGGTCCCTGCGGCATAGAGCGGATTAAGTAAAATGTCTTGTATGAGAATGTAGTAATGGTGACATTTGTGGTTGGTTTTATATTTCTGTGTTGAATGCTGCAAACATCAACTTTCTATCGTACCCAATCTATTGTCTCCTTCAGATCCCTCTTCATCATTCTTGACAATTAACAGCCAACGGCTAAGTCTGAGCATGAACTCTTGCTGGCTCCCAAGAGCAGCAATGATCATTCCAGGTTAATATATCCGGCAATCAGCTTTGATGCATGGCTTGATGTCTGTGCTATAAAAGAGATTCATTTAACTTTTTTTTTTAAGACTTAAATCCAGAAAATGGAAAACAGAACACCTTGTTCTGATATATTTATTTTAAAGTCACTGTTCCCTGTAAAACTGAAAAGCAGCGTCTGATGTTTCTACAACCGATTACTTTATAGCTAAGTAATAATCTGCTTTCA
The DNA here is from genome assembly GCF_036172605.1 of Pelobates fuscus. NCBI lineage: Eukaryota > Metazoa > Chordata > Amphibia > Anura > Pelobatidae > Pelobates > Pelobates fuscus. The sequence goes on from NC_086321.1 coordinate 133,877,636, forward strand.
AACTTTTCTGTGGCTACTTAAACAGCTGAAGAATTACAAGTGAGGAACAAGTATAACAGCGAGGGATCCTTTGTTTTCTCCAGTGCATTTGAAGTTCTTTCATTGGCGAATGTCATGGCCTAAATGTGAAAAGCTGTCAAACAATGTAAAAATACAAAGAACACACAAAGTAAATATAGATATATATATACACCCTAAGGACAAACATTTCTGCCTTTAATCCATGGCAACACAAAGTAAAAAGGAAAAATCCAGCACTCACTAGTATGAAATAAATCAATTGTATTTGTTAGTAGAGAATTAACATATAGTAGGATATTTAATGGGACCATTGTATCATTAGCTCTGCAGTCAAACTTCTGTTGGGTTGTTTAAGAACAGAAAATCCAGGAGATTGGACCAAGCTGTCAATTTCTTTTGGTTAATTAATTGCCGACTATAATGGTATTTAAGTAGCCAGATGATCAATTAATGCCTTCAGTGATATCCCTTGGTTTATGGTTTAGTATGATACTTAACAAGGTGGTGGAGAACACTAAAAAAAGAAAAAGATAAATTAAATTCCTATATTGCCTCCGTCTACGTGAGGATATAGATCACTTGTGCTATCATAGTAAAATCAATTCCTTTTGGAAATCAGACTGATCCCACTCACAAGAGAAGTCCAGAACTAAATATTAGACAGACTTTCAATGCACGGAACACATAGCAATCACAGACTGTTTCAATCTAATTTGGGTCTCTTCATTAAACTGTAGCTGAAATCCCTCTAAGGACAGCACCATTTTAAAATGCCTTATGAAAGTGAATATAACAGTGCAAAATAATTAACACAAGTCAAGTGCAATATTATTGAAAAATATGCCAATTCAGTTATTATAGCAGCAATGATCACATTGTTCACAAATCCTTAAAAATTGTATTTCAACATTTGTGAAGAGATAAACTTATAAAATTTAACACAGTTATTTTCGTATCATTAGAAACAGGGCTGGAAATAGTTTGGGGCTTGGGCATTTTTGAATTACAGCTGCCCAATGAGAATGGGTCGGGCCAGAGAAGGGGAGCTTTGTCATCACCAATGACAAGTATGCCTCCTCTCAAAGTGAGCATGTTGGTTTCATGCACAGAGTACTGCTGATGAGTCCTTGCAGCGTAAGCAAATTTATTAACATGCTTTCGCTGTGTTTGCATATGACTTGTGCTTGTGATCTCTGTGTTTGCTTGTTTGCTTGTGATCTCTGGTGTCTCCATAAGTGGGATACCAGAGGACAAAAGGTAAAGGAAAGTGTATTGTGCATGTGTTTGGAGCCTGTTTGTGGAATTGCATGTGTAGAGTGAGCTGTTTGTGGTGTTTTGTGTAAATAGGTTGACTTCAGTTGTGTTGGGTGTGTGTGGCTAGGGACTATAGATCATGGGAGGGTGTGTGTGTGTGTTTATAGGGGGCATAGTGTGTATAAGGAATGTAGCAAGTGTGTGCCTTGGGGATATAGTGTATGTGTGTTATAGGCCATGTAGTATGTGTAGCAACTGACCAGAGTGTGTATGTTAGGAATGTAGTGTGTGTAGGTGATGCATTATGTTCCTATAGGGGATCTATTGTGTGTAGGTGATCTAGTGTGTGTGCTATTTGTGTGTGTAGGACCCAGTTTGTGTATAGGAGACCCAGTGTGCGTGTGCAGAGGATTCAGAGTGCATATAGGGGTTCTAGTATGTGTATGTATATGTAGGGGATTCAGAGTTGTATAGGTTATCTAGTGTGTGTATAGATCTTGTGGGAACCTCCTGCGTGTGATTAAAGTTCCGTTTACAAAGAAAGAGAGAAAAACTTACAGTTACATCTGATTGAAATAAAAAAAAAAGCATTATTTTTTTCCATGCAGGCTGTGTCAGTCACAGCCAGGGGAGGCTTGGCTAGGGCTCCATAAACAGAAGCAAAACTAATTTAACGCCTAAATGGCAGAGAATTTGGCAGTGAGACTGCAGATCATGATCTATCCACCAAAACTGTTTCATGAAGATATATTTGTTTAATTGACTGTATTGTCCCTTTAAAACCTTCTTTTGCACACACATGCACACACACACACACACACCCTACAATAGCAAACCTACATCCACTGATCCTCTACACATACATACATTGACCCTCCACACACATATAGCTCATTAGTCCAGAACACACATACACAATTGTATTAAAACGCATATTGGCACTATATGCCGCAGCCAAAAAAGAATTATTTTTGTGGTGTTGAATAACTTCAAAACCTGGCTAAGACTTGAGATTTGGATATACAGTAACTAGGGTATTTTATTAGGACTTTATATCAAAACAGTATCATTCCACTCTTGATGGATAATATTAGAATTGGCTAGATTTTCCTGTGCATTGACCAGCACAAGGGATAAGATTGCTATAATGCTGTGCAAGATCCAATTTAACACACTGTCCCTTAACTTGAAACTATTACCTTCTCCAGGGTCACACACACAGACTCCCTCTACGGTGACTTATGAGAATAAGACAGAACACAGAATAAAGCATAAAACAGGTTTCACCATCCCCGTGTAGCAATTTAGTTTTTCTGCCACGTCCGTAAACACACACTCCTTTTCAATTTATTGGGGCTCTCAATCATTATTTTCTAAACACATATCTAGGTCAGGGATCCCATCTTCTTTTTAATGTGTTCAGACAAGAGTCCGATTTGGAAGAATGCATTAGAGATTACATAAAATGAGAAAGAATATATGTCCTCTCTGTGTGTCACAGATAACAATTTGTAGACATAAGATATTCTCCACGAGGCCTGGTATATCGTGCCAGAATCTTTATATCTATTGCAGATTAGGGAGCTGGGGATATCATACATAAGAAATAGGTTTGTGTCACTTTGTAAATGAATACCCTGGGATTCAATGTTTATATTGGCTATTACATTAAAGGCCACAATGTTGAATCTTGGACAGTTTGTATAAGAACATCATTTATTCTAAATAACACATTGATATTTCCCTTAGGAAATGAAAACATAGTCAAAGTAATTCTATACAATAGGAGAGAGTGAGATAATTATTAAAGGGACACTCTAAGCACACTAACTAATAGCTTATTTTAATAGTAAAGGTGCACATAATCTTTGCATGCAGCCCCTCCACTTTTTGTCAAATTGGTGTTGACTGCTTTATGCAACCTTGAGCTCTCACAGCATTTAAAGCCTGGTCTGTTTGCTGCCTCTGCGATAATGCTAGACTTCCACTTTCATATTATCTAAACAAATCTGTACAAGGTTGGAGACTAGACTCTAGAAACTTTAACACAGAACTCTTAAGTGGAACAAAAGTAAAAATAAATAAATAAACAAACAAAAAAAAAATAAACCCTAAACAACAATACATCACATCATCAGTGCATGAAATATATATATACTGGGCATCCCAAACTCTGCCCCATCTCTTCCCCAGATGTTGCTGCAGTTATGTTTCAGTCAAAGAATTCTGGGAGTTGTAGGACATAGACACCTGGGGGCGACATTTTGAGATCCCTGATCTATGCTGTATGCTGAGAGTAAGAGGTTGACTTTATAAAGGTTTGCATTTTTTCCACTGGTTTGTAAGAGAAGGAACGTACAAGTTAAAGGGACACTATAGTCACCCAGACCACTTCAGCTCAATGAAGTGGTCTGGGTGCCAGGTCCCTCAGGTTTTAACCCTTCAGAGAAACTGCTATGTTTACATTTGAGGTTAAGCTAGCCTCTAGCTTATTATGCCTCCATCGCGCAGAGCGTCCATAGGAAAGCATTGAGAAATGCTTTCCTATGGACACTTTGAATGCGCGTGCGGCACTTGCCGTGCATGCGCATTCGGCTCCGCTGACGTCGGACAGGGGAGCTGATGTTGGCGGGGGAGGAGAGGTCACCAGCACCGAGGGAGCCCGGCGCTGGAATAAGGTAAGGGCACTATAGTGTCAGGAAAACCGCTTTGTTTTCCTGACGCTATAGTGATCCTTTAACTGAAAAATAGCAAAAATGTAATCATTGCTCTTGATCTGTGATTCAAAATAACCCCCATCCTGAACATTTTAAATGCAATGAAAAGGAATATTGATCTACTTTGCCAAAACGTATTTATCATCATATTACCAAGTTACGTTACCTGCTGACTCTATAATGGATTTTATTATGGCTTTTTTAAACATTACATTAAATTATATTATCTAGCACCGCAAACAGCATTTTATTCAGTGGCAGAACTAGTTCCGCCATAACTAGTACATAGTAGCAATGCACAGTAAATATCAGAGCACGTCACATTTTAGATAAGGCAATCTAAATATAATTCAATGCCGAGACAATGATGGGGTCAAGAATATTCTAAAATCCAATTATTCCTTTCCTTATCCTTAAAATTATTGGAAGCTGCATCCCACCTATAACAAACTAGCATGAATATGTCTTAGGGACAAAATGTTTTAAATCTGTGATCACAAGGGCTGCAAAGCTGCTCGATAGAACGTGAATAAGTGGATAAAACTTTGTAAACTATGAAAGGAAAAGAAAAACATATATGTGATTGTAGATTAGTCTTGTCGACTGCAATAAATGTTATAATACACAGTGTGGAGAGATTATAGCCCTATAAATGATAGCTTATTCTGTGCACATAAGCTTTTCCCTTGCAGGCAGCTGAATCATAATCTGTTTTTACTTCAATATCATTAACATAATACTCTTTCTGAGATTCGCATTACTTCAGACTACTCCTTTAAAGCAATGATTATGCTCAGTGGCTAGGATTATATAATAAAAAGAGGAACAGATGTTGATGGAGAGTGTATTTAACTGAAAGGGGCGTATTCACTAAACAATGGGATCTGGTGGGTCAACAACAGATTTGCAGATTTAGGCAGATGCAGTTGACTTGATATGCCTAAAAGGCTGAAATGCTAGTTGGAAAACAATATGAGGCAAATGGTAAACATGTATTCCAAATCCTCTTCTTAACCTAGACATTTCTAGTTTGTTCTGAAGTCACAGGTTAATGAATAAACCCCAACATCTTTTTAAATAAATCTGTCAGGACCTGTTTTTCACAGTAACAAATGATAACAAATTTGAAAAAGACTAGCAGTGTTACACACATTTCTCTTGTTTTTAACATTATGTAAGCTTACTCCGTGTTAAAGGAACACTCTAGCACCGTAAACACTACAGTGCATTGTGGTGGTTATGGAGCCAGCAGTGCCCTGGTAACCCCCAAATGTAAGGAATTAACCCATTTTAGAATCATTTGACATGTTAGCTAGGGTCTGTGACTATCTGCTTCCTGCATCTACAACTTCCTATGGAGATCTAGAAGTTACTAAGCAGGAGCTTCCATCAGCTCTCCTGATCTCATTGACTGAGAGTGTCTGATAATTGCTCTGCCCAATAAGCCAATACGCCTTGCATCACCAGACTTAGCAGATAGAGAGCTTCCAGCTTTCCATATGAAGTATTAGAGGTGTTCCTTTAAACAGTGTTAAATAGTGATTGTACAATGCATTGCAAATGTGTTTTGTAATAAAATAAACTCATGCTCATCCTTTTTTTTCTGGCAAAGACAACCTTTCACTTCTGGAGCAGATGCTTTAGGCTGCTGGAGACAAGTCATAGAACTCTTGCACAATGTCTCAAAAAATAGATATTGATGATAAGAACCAAACTTTTTGTTACCAGATTTGCTTTTAATTGATTTTCTGAACATGCAGAGATTTGCTTTATCACATATACAGTGATCACAAACATTGTCACTATAGTTTATCTATGAAAGCAAGTTGGTGGTTTAAAGTGACACAGCAAGAATTCTAACTGATACCGGAGAAACTGACGGAAGCCAAGCACAGAGAAGTGGACACAGGTTTGTTCAGGAAAGGAAGAGATTCTTTATTCGGTTCACCGATCGGGACTCAGAGGGACTAATGTCACCAAAAACAGCAAAGATCTGAGCCCAGAACTGACTGTGTAAATGCATGATATAGACATATAGCTCCTCCTATAGTTAACTCTACCCACATATACTCTTTACACAATCAGCTGAACAAAGCCTAACTTCCCTTACCTGTTAGACCACATGGCTCACCCAGAACAATGGAGGAGGGGAAGTGTTTTCAGTTTCTGCATTCCTGCATTTGCTCAATACAGTGTTGATTGTATCTTAGCTACGTGTAACTAACTAACTGATACAACATTTACACATATGCCACATGGCAATCTTGTCCTAGTAAATTTATTTTTACTGAGATTCCACCACATTCCCCCCTTTGATGCTTCTGATATTTCACAATTCCAGATGCATCACTTAACCATAGTTTGCTTACACCTCAGGTTGCCATGAACCAGAACAGACCTCGTAAGCATCTTAGCATCCTTACAAATTCCTTTAGCACTCCTCATTCTGAATATATTCTCTCTGGGCTAAGGGTTCATACTTGCAAACAGCCATTACATGCACAGCTGGTTTCCTTTCTGTCGTGCTCTCTATGACACTCTGTATGGACCTAATTACCAATGGAACCAAACATGGTAGAAAGAGACACACTATAATCAACATGACTCCTCCTACCAATGTCTTGATCCCTCCAAGCTGCTCGTACCTACTTCCAAACCAACTACTAGAATTGTACCCGTTTCAGGCTTAAGTCGGTACATGCGTCAGTTTAGCCATGTGGCTTGTGAGATCAGCCACTGCCTGCCCTTCATCATCTATGTGCAGACAACAGTTGCTGAGATTGAACTTTCCACATACACCTCCTTCTATTTGCACTGGAAGTGAATGGAGGACTTTATCAACAGCCCAACTGGTTTACCTGGTAAGAAGGCTATGTGCTTTACAGAGGAATCCATAATTGCCTGATGGTAAAATGAGGCTTGAATCCCTGTATTAGAATACAATAACACTTCATGGGCATACAGTTTGGCTGTTAACCAGTTCCCTCACATATTACATCCCTCCTATTGGCAATGAAGCGCGCTAAGGTAGCCAGTGCCACTCATTATCTTCCCAGCTACCTACATTCAAGGATGCTAGCTTCTTTTTATGATTCACATCATACACTTTAACTCTCAAGGTCTCTCCTGTTTCAATTGGCAACAAGAAGAAGGATGGTTTGAGCATACCTAATACACATGCCCCTTCCCAGTCCTGTGGCCACTCCGAATAGGCTTTCTTACCACAGATCCAGTACAAATTTGCTGGGGCTTTCCAACTAGCTGTAGCAGATAGGTCAAACCACACATCCTTTAAATTGGCATAACTTGCAAACGGGTTAGGTGGTTCTGAGACATTTGAAGCCGACCACCAAGTTGTATCTTTTGTACTATCATTATACACTTTTTGCCCTAGACAAGTCAATTCTCCTACAGATGTATTAAACATTATTCTTTTCCTTGCTATGCAAACATAACCTATAATTGAGGTCTTTAATCGCCACTCAGATTTACCTCTAACACTCACTTGATAATCAGTTTGAGAAGATATTAACTGTTCAATTGTCTCAGAACCGGAATACATTACCTCCTTTGCTTCCCAGGGCCATTGGTCTCCCATGTTAGTACCTCCACACACATAGCAGTTGGTGACATTAAGACTACCAGCAATACTTTCAGCTAAATCTATAAACAGGTTTTTAGCATTATGGGGGATCTTATTTTCTACACTCATCTCTTTATAGAAGGAATGAAAAACCTGATGAGTCTGGGTTGCCACAGTATCGGTCTCTATTCATATAAATAATATTGTCCCAGGATCCAAACCTGTTCCATATATCTGGAACCCAAATAAGTTACCGAACCAAATCTAAAAATTGTTCAGGATTATTTATGAGTATATGGATTGGGTTGCATTCCCTAGACTTACAATATGGCTTTGTAGGCAACTTAGTAACAATCATATCCTTATCTACTGTCTGTCCCCAAGTTGCCCACCCCACACGAGACTAATATGGGCAAAAGTTATATTCCCTATCTGGGCATTTAGGACTTACGTACTTGTTCTTACTACTGGGACAAATATATTTATCATTAGACCCATACGTTCTCTCCCACTTAAGATCCCCACATACATTCCATGGCTTTCTACCACTTGATATTGCTTTACATGCATCAAATAGCAGAACACCCGAAGAATGTATGGTTTCTAATACAGTTTTATTTATTAAGGTCCCCTGTGGATCTCCATTCCTGAGGGTCAACCAAATTGTACGGGGTTGATACTCTGGATTGAAGCACTTAGGTTCTCCTACTCCTAAATGGCATACACTATATTCTATACCTAGATATATACACCTAGACACATCACCTTTACACTCATATTGTGAATGCCAAATTAGGGTCTGGGAAATATGATTACCTGTCTTAGTAGTCTTAATGCAAACCTCACAGCTAGGAGTGTCGGTACCTCTACCTTCCTGAATATAAAAAGACATATAAATAAACATTATCATTAACACTTCTTTCGTCGGCTGCATCCTCAGTCTTCGTCCGTGCGATGGCACCTCAGCTTCCAGGGGTAAGGGCTGCATGGAATGGAGTTCTGCTCGTGTTCACAGGGGTCCCTTCGAGACTTTCCTGGCTTTTAATAAAACGTTGGTGAGCGGACAGGCGTTATTATGGCCGTCTAAACACTCACTTACCAATCTCTGAAACAACAATAATTGTAATCCACAAGGTTTCCTCGTTACTCCGACTGAGTCGTGCGCTTTAACCGGATCTTGCAGGGATTCTCTGGATCTGGTAGCTTGTCAGGAATCTGCCGCTGTTTTTTTTACCCTAGAGTGATGAATCCACGGAGTCACTTCTACAACCTTTACAACTGTTGGGGTAGATAAAAGAACAACATAGGGACCTCTCCACTTGGAACCTAATGGAACAGTGTTCCATTCTTTTATCCACACTTGATCCCCTGGATGGTAAGAATGAACAGGTGGATAAATATTCACAGGTACTTTACACACTTATCCACATAGGTTTGTATATTTTCCTTAGCCCTCTATAATATATGGTACTAACTAAGGCTAACAGGATACGCTCCAAGCTTTAATTCAATGTGTATTGGTGGAATATTGCGAGCAAGTCCTGGAGGATTATTCTCTGTCCATATTCTTGAAATGTCAAATAAGGATTCATCACTCTTAGGGTCTGTATTTTTTATTATAGAGTAGAAGTGCCTTTCTTCTTCCCTTTGCACTGATACTGATATTATGCCTGGTGATCTATTAAACTTCAGAGACGTTGATCCGTTGGGTTTAAAAGTTATCTGGGCTTGAAGCTTTAATAATAGATCTCGTCCTAGAAGCTGAACTGGACACTCCAGCATATACAGGAACTGGTGCTTAACCAAAAGGCCTCCTAGAATACAAGTATGACTCCTGAGAATTGGTCTAGCAGCGCTTTTCCCAGTAGCTCCTATCATAATTATAGTCTTCCTGAAGGAGGAGCAACTAGGTTAGTTACCACAGAGTACTCAGCACCAGTGTCAATCATGAAAGAGCTCCTCTTTGTCTCTATTGATACATCGACCATAGGCTGCACTCGGCTAAAGGGGGATGGAGCCCAGTCGGTATCAATAGTCTTCCATGACAGTGTCAGCCAGACCGACAAAATCTCTATCTTCTCTATCCCTTAATCTCTGGGTAGGGGAATAGTATCTACTTCCCTGAACACCTCCTCTGTTACTACTGTCATTCCCTCCAAGACTTTCTCTATAGCCACCTCTGTAACCATCTCGTAACCTTCTCTCTTGTCTTATCTATAACTTGCTTTATATTCCCTCTGTGGGCAGTCACTTTTCCAATATCCTTCCTCTCTACAATACGCACAGTGATTCCTACTTCCTCCCTTACTCAGCCTATTCTCAACTCCTCTATTCACCTCCCTGTTCATATACACCTGACTTGCAATTTCCATTAACTGTGATATGGACATTCCTACAAATCCCTTTAACTTTAGCAATTTTCTTTTGATATCACCTTGGGTCTGGCTGACAAATGCTGAGTTATTCATTCGAGAGTTCTCAGGGGCCTCTGGATTAAAAGGAGTATATAATCTATATGACTCCAGCGTCTCTCATAGAAAGCACTAGGTGACTCGTCTGCTTTCGTAAAGGAATTATGGGTCTTCCAATTAAACAGATCAGTCATGGTGAACGGGACATAAACAAATACATGGTCTGCCAACTGTAATTGACCATTAATATCAATGTGTGGGGGACCAGGGGTAAGATGCAGTGGCATTTGTAAATGTCAAAGTTGGAGGGCACCGGTCATTTGTCAGGTTAGGGTGGGACTTAGATAGGGTTGTTTAGTCATAGGTTCCGGTCGGGGAGTGGTGAGGTAGGTGGAAATGGATAAATTAATTTAACTGGTCAGTAACTTGGTTAACAAAATGTTTCGGACAGGGCTAGGAGGAGCCTGACCAGTAACCAAAAATGGTAAAAGTGTATTCCAGCGTCCTATACCATTGACCATTTCATCCAGTTGTATTTCAAAACTAATTTACTGTTACTAAAGGCACACAAGGCTCAGTAATTATAGTGTTATGTCAGTGGTTATGGTGTTTTCAGTGATTATGGTATTATCAGTGGTTATGGTATTTTCAGTGATTATGGTATTGTCAGTGGTTATGGTGTTTTCATTGGTTATGGTATTATCAGTGGTTATGGTGTTTTCAGTGATTATGGTATTATCAGTGATTATGGTATTATCAGTGATTATGGTATTATCAGTGGTTATGGTGTTTTCAGTGGTTATGGTATTTTGTAATTGCTGAGAATTATCTGATTCAGTGGATCAGAGTTACTGTTATTAAAAATTCTCCTCACAATTTTGACTGCTAATAATAAAACTGAACAATAATAAAAAAACACTAAAATACCCTTCCACCAAAAATGGCCTCAGGGTACAAGAACCAGTTGGGGGGGGGGGGTAGGTAGGCACAGAGAGGACAGGTGGACATACCAGCTGCACCAGTTCTTGCTAAAGAATTTAGTTGAGGGATGGTCAGATGGGTCAGATTCCATTGGGGATGGACAGATCAGTTTTGATAACCATCTAGTAACACAAACTGTGTTAACAGTCAAAATATGGAAACTGGTCATTCTCTACTACATAAGGTAGTCCTCAAAATCACACACATTATATCCCTTTTTAAAGTTATTTAGCATACATTCTAAGGGATCAACAATCTTTAAATTCCGGCGCTGCCATACTTAGCAACGGAGCGTCTAATTCAAAGAAACACAACAAACACACCTCCAACAGTCACACTCGTTTCCCTGGCAACAGCACCATGTGGCACAGTTACTAGGTCAAACTCATACAACAAAACATACAGGGAATTCCCGTACACACACAGCTGTTACACCAGTCAGTAAATAACTAATACTGTGCCCTTTGGCGAAACTATACAGTCACCGACGCTATAATTCCCTATATCTGAATTACCCGTCTATAACATACCCCAGTAACATCGTCTTTACAAACAGTAGTTATAGTACGGTTAGCATAGGTCAAAGTACAATTTAAGGTCACAATACAATTATTAGTGGTTATGGTGTTAGACATGCAATAGACGACAATTATTAGTACTTATATACAGTGTCAGTAAATATACAGGGTTATGGTACCGTGCACTATAATACAGTTACACACTATTCACACTCTCGCTAGACGGCAGAGCTCACGCTATCTGGCAAGATATACACTCTACTACAACAATCTTTAACACATTTACAATTCCCAACTAATCTATTGGCCAGTACCTTGATGGACTACCTAAAACAATTTACATCCGTTTTGGTTAGCCACGCTGCTCAAACACCACATATAGCGAACTAGAGGGCGGAATTTACACAGAACCCTCTTAGTCTATCTACTCTATCAAAAGTCTAGTGGGTTCCAAATTTACACGCCTTCCCACTTAGCCAAGATAGGTTGAGAGCTAGCGGACCGAATTTACACAGACGCCGCTTAGTCTCCCGGTCCCTCCGACCTAGCGAACGTAATATACACCCTAGAACGCTAGTCTAGACAAGACACCGGTGTCCGGCTAGGGCTATTTACACAGAACCCCGCCTGACTCCAAACCAAATCAAACGGTCTTACTAAAGAGTGTTCGATTGAGCGGTGCGCCTTCGCTCCTTCCCTCCACTGGAGGGGGCAGATTCCGTACACAATTCAAACCCCTTATGGGCCTACCGCACAATCGGTATACCCCTAGTGGGTCCGCCGTCTAAAACAGCGGTCGTCTTACCTCCTCGTTCCTGAACCTGGGTTCACACTCATCGACGGGGACACCCCAGCACTTACTACGTAGAGGCCGATGATCTCCTGGACAACAGACCAGTGGCGCCGAGACGAAGGGAGGTCCACGCAGAAGTTCAGGGGTGCAGCCGTAGAGAACGTGGGCAAAGATAGACCGTCTTACGCCTCTGCTTCTCAGCTACCGTTGAACGATGAGCTTCCCGGCCCAATGCACCAAATGATACCGGAGAAACTGACGGAAGCCAAGCACAGAGAAGTGGACACAGGTTTCTTCAGGAAGGAAGAGATTCTTTATTCGGTTCACCGATCGGGACTCAGAGGGACTAATGTCACCAAAAACAGCAAAGATCTGAGCCCAGAACTGACTGTGTAAATGCATGATATAGACATATAGCTCCTCCTATAGTTAACTCTACCCACATATACTCTTTACACAATCAGCTGAACAAAGCCTAACTTCCCTTACCTGTTAGACCACATGGCTCACCCAGAACAATGGAGGAGGGGAAGTGTTTTCAGTTTCTGCATTCCTGCATTTGCTCAATACAGTGTTGATTGTATCTTAGCTACGTGTAACTAACTAACTGATACAACATTTACACATATGCCACATGGCAATCTTGTCCTAGTAAATTTATTTTTACTGAGATTCCACCACATAACCACTTCCTTATGGTGTGCACATGCAAGGCTTTTAAGTATGAGCCTATATGGTGTCCATGCACATCCACTGTCACTAGGACTGGAATTCTCATAAGGCCACTGAGGCCGTGGACTCAGGGGCAGCAGGCATGAGAGAGGCAGCAGGACCGGTGGAGGAGATCAAAGATCTCCCTCATGACCAGCCCTTTTTCATGCCAAGAGAGCAGTTGCTTGGGCCGGCCACTGTGAAGAGGAAAACACTCATCTGCTTGTTCTGCTTCTTGACGACTGATGAACCGCTACACCATTTGGAGTAAGGGGGTTGGGTCTATGACACCACTGTCATAAGCCCCCACCGCGTGACCTCCTTCTTCCTCACATGTAAGGGTAGCAGAGGCGGCCAAAAGAAGACATCCTGCATAGAAGGACCAATGCAGACAGCCTGCTCTTCACCCTCCATTCCAGTTAGGGGTCAGTGCCAGCCACCAGGCTGCCTAACAAAGGCTCTGCCAGTCCAGCAACAGCAAGCCTGCAGCAATCTGCTGAGATGGCAGCTCTATTAGAAGATAAAAGCAGTAACGTTTCGGCCTACACAGAGGCCGTTGTCAAGCTTGACAAAGCCCTCTGTGTAGGCCGAAATGTTGCTGCTTTTCCCCTTCTAATAAAGTTGCCATCTGTGATATCCAGAGTGCCTGGATCTGATTTTTTTTATTTTTTTTTGCCTAGTATATGTATTTTAGAAGCAGAATTTAAAATTGCATTAATCTATAAATGTAAATAAATGAAGAGACTGCAGGGGCATATTGAGGATACTGGCCTTGAGCAGCAAGGAGAATAAATCTGTCTCTGACCGTCACGACTAACTGTGCTCATGAAAATATATATGCTAATCTATTCGGGAAAATGTACCTTTTAAGTTCAAAATGTCAGTACTTGTACATACGTGACAAACTTCATTTCAGAGAACATTCATGCTAGGTTAATCTCTGTATTATGATACACTGTTTACTTTGGTGTGCTGCATTATGTCATGCAATTTTCTCTATATTTAGAGTATATTAGTGAAAGTGACACACTGGGAACAAACACAACTGTGACACATTTGAAAGCTTTTAGCCTTAGTAATTTAATGTATTTTTTCATGCTTAAAGATGGATAGTTTTTGCATAAAATAGTTCTGTTCTGTCTTTATGCCTGCCTACTTTGCAAAAGCTCCCCTGTTCTAAACATTTCTTCTGTATCAACTCCCTTACCAGTGTAGGTACTCCTCAGGCAATGGCTGCACTAGGCTGAGCTGAACTACAGTAAGTCAAGCATCTTTCATTACAAGAAGACACATAACACATACACATAACTAGTTTAACACTACATGTTTGACTTTGTCTTTATGTCTCTCCTTCTTTACTTTAACTACAGTGTCCTCCTATCCCCCATGTTACTGCTCTAATTACATCATGACAATCATAACTCAGTTAAAAAAAAATAAGAAAATAAGCCGAGCAGCCATTGGGGTATGGTGTGGCTTGCTAGTGCTAAGTATTGTAATTTATGATATATAAATATCTCCCCTAAATGGACCATATTAAAGAGCTGCAGTGGAGCATTCTCTTTATTGGACTCTACCAACTTCCCCTTTTCCACTACTTTGTACTACTGGGATAAAGTTATGTCATCTGTGACTTCTGTCTGTGTGTAAATGCATTTGAGGATTTTTGTGTGTGTATCTGGCAGTACAAACGTCTCTGTGTCTGAGAGTAAATTGAGTGTACTTTTGCTTAAACTAATTATCTCCTAGGCACAGAGGTACAATGTTCAAAACACAAAACACATACAATATTACTCAAGATAGCATGATTCTGAATGCCCAATATATCCAAAAAGCGCTCAAATCCCACAAACACAGCTGAATCGTCACCGGGGTAAAGTTTTGACCGCCTGCCCAAAATAGTTCCAGGAGAAAGGTGGTGGCGGTCGGTCTCTTTCGGGAGTCCAAAAATAAATAAAACACAAAACAGATTCTCTGGCTCCTAGGTAGCGATTGTTCTCCTAGTTCATGAGAACAACCCTACCAAACAGAGCTCTTATGAGGTCTAAGGAAATGAAAGCAGGCGAGGATGGAAGTTCAGCAGTATTCGCAAGTTAGTCTTTCCGATTTCAGTTCCATGCTCTCGATGACCGAACACCACTGCCTGCATTGGTGCAACAAGATGGCTGCCAACTTATTTCCCACGTATTGTCTATGCGAACCGTGACCACCCAGTAGAACACTTGAAATAACGAGGTGTGAAACGATGATGGCGGTGTCAGGAGGGGTTAACGAGCCAAGAGGTTGTCAAAGTACAGGGGGTATAAATGGGCAATTTGTGTGTTTGTTCGGTTCCCGAATCATAAGTAGCAATTGAACTACCAGCAATAATTTGATGACTAGGTGTTCTGTCACACTAACATTTTTGATATGCCACATAGTTAATATCTGTATTAGTGCCATTATTTCCAAGCAAAAAAACAACAAAACACTCTAATAAAACAAAACGAATTTGTGATTTAATAATTCTTGGATTTACAATCAGTTGTAGTTGGAAAACATGAAAAATCAGCTTGAGAAACAATTTTTTTTTCCAAACACCTTTTTTTTTTTTTTTAAATGAGAACATCCAATACTCTTTTTCAATCTAGTTTTTTAACATCAGTCCAAGCTCAGATGTATATTTGTAAAACCTAAAATACATATTATTTTGTTGCCAGTTTTAATTATTATCCCTGTCCTTCATTTGTAGATCAACTCACAAGGTATTTTTTTGGCTAACATAAACCTAGGCAAACAAGGGTCTTATAATGCTTGTTTGTGGACTTAGCTGGCAAGTTGGCTATTCAAAACGTAATAAAGTTATAAAAATTATAAATACCGTAAATATTAATTCTTACGGAATATTTATAGTAATCTGCTTTCATTCCTACAATATAACTTGTAGCAGATTCAGGTATGTCAATCTATTAAAAGTATGATTATTCTAAATCTACAGAGTTTTGAAAGCCTCATTATTATTAAATATTCTGATAAAACTGCTATATTATCTTAACAAATCATTAAGTGATGCTCCATAATTTCAGCTTTTCACTTAGTTGTTAATAAACTAAATTAATTTCTAAATGAACTACAAGCCGTTGGTGATTTGGTTTTTTTAACTGTATTTAATTTGAGAACATATTAAACTATTGTCTTTCAAGACCAAAACAGGATATACCCACACACAATTAATGTGATCTGTCCTGGCATAATTGCTTTCGTGCCCCCACATTTAACGAGTGGCCTGATCTTTAAATGAGCACTTCAATGTTAGAAAGAAGTACATTTGTAATTCTTGGTGTATTCTTTTTGCAGTTTCGATTTAGAATTCCCCGCTTCTTCATTGAGTAAGTGCTCAAGACAAATGAAGAAGGAACCCTCCTGTGTGTCTGGTTGATAGCTGAGAGGTATTACTAATAAGCGGTTATGAAATGCCAATTAATCCTTAAAACTGCACTTTTATAACATAAAACCAAGGACCATAGCTAGGTAGTCCCTAAAGAAATACAGCAAGCTAGCATTTTACAATCTTGTACTCTTTACATTTAAAGGATAGGAATACTACTATTATATTTTATTAATGTACTTTTCACACACTATATTTGACACTTATTGTGGGACTAACTTACTGTTTACTAGACCTTGGCATGGCAGAAAATGTAAGTACTTCCAAATATATTCAGCCTAAAAATTATTTTATTTTGGCTGAACCAAATTTGAGCCGATATTTAACTTGCTTTAGCTGAATTTCAAGCATAATTTTCGGGTTGGAATTTCCTTTCATCTGAGTTCTTTAATTGGTTTTGATAAGTAGATTTGTTCCTAATTTAATACCCTTATTTAGAATCGCCATATTTAAGGGCAAAAATTAGGGAGAGATCTGTGCTACTAAATCACTATTTTTGCCTCTTTAAATATGGCAATCCCACATAAGGAAACCAAATTAGGGGGCTATTTATCAAACAGCTGAAATATAAAATTAACAAAAAACATTTTCTTACTTTTGGTCTTTCAACTATTTGGTAGATAGCTCCCTAACGTGGGATGCTGATATGAAATTGCCATTGTCAGTATTAAGGATAAAAAATTAGGAAGCTGTTTAGTTTAGTAGAAAATTCCCTTAATTGGTATCTTTGAAGGGACACTATAGTCACCAAAACAGTTTTAGCTTAATGAAGAAGCTTTTGTGTATAGATCATGCCCCTGCACTCTCACTGCTCAACTTGCTGCCATTTAGGAGTTAAATCGCTTTGTTTAAGCAGCCATGGTCACACCTTCCTGCATGTGACTTACACAGCCTTTCTAAACACTTCTAAGGAGTCATCTAATGTTTGCACTTCCTTTATTGCACTTTCTGTTTAAATATGAATTTCCTGTCTCCTGCTCTGTTAATAGCTTACTAGACACTGCAGGAACATCCTGTATATAATAGAAAGTGTGTACACTGTCAGTCACATCCAAGGGAAGTATGCATGTGTTTTTATTTGTTTGTTTGTTTTTACATTTTTTGGGGCGAAGTAGAGGAAGAAGCAACAGGCTACCTGAAATTCCAACCAAATTAAAACATCCTGGGAACCCCCCCTTCCGGTTGCATTACCTCTTTTGTGGGACACCCCTGACTTCCATTTTGAGCTGCAATCATATCCTCCCTTCCCCGTTTTGTACAGGTGTTTTCTTTAAGGTTGTAGAATGCAGTTTCCCTTGGACATACTTTCTGAAGGTCTGGAAAATTAAGCCACTGGAAAGTCATGATATAGCATGAATTGCAGATTTATCTTTGAGTCAAGTTTCATTTGAAGAAGTCTTTCTTGGCTCACACTTTTTAAATTCACCAAGCAAGTGTAACACTTATTTACACTTCACACATGTCAATGTGAGTGTTTTTCTAGCACCTTACAGTGAGAATAACAGGTATTTTTAAAACTCCGTGTAAATAAGTGGGGGGGGGGGGGGGGGGGGAGGAGGAAAAAGGGGGGGGGGTGAGTGTACTAAAAAAACAGTACCTTTAATTTAAGAAAATAATCAATAAAACAGGACAATTCATCCACAAGCATCTGCAAGTATATTGAATAGTGTATGAATAGTTAACACTGGCCAGGGATAATGCTAGATTTGTAACACCATCTAAAAGAGAGACATTATAATAGTTGTCAAAAATAGAGATGTACTGCTAACCACATACATATAAATATAAAATATGTTAATCAGTCAATCATAAAGTTGACAGTCGCAGATCATAAGTCTTCTTCCTCTATCTCTTTGATAGAAGGCAATTCTTATTTGCATTGTTTATATATGCTCCCACCCTTTACTATCTTATGTATTGCACTGTATGGATTTTACTGAATTACTGAATGTTATCATTGGTTTGCCAGTTTCAGGTAAAAGATACAGTAAAAAAAAAAAAATACAGTTTGTGATATTGTTTAAGAACACTTTGATTTATCTAGCCTGCCTTTTGTGAAAGTGTATTCCTTTTATGACAATTCAATTCTTCTAAGGCAAGGAAGAATTCTTAACAAGGCTTTTAGTCAATCCAGAAATTGATTGGCCGAATGAGCATCTGAATGATCAGGTTCATCTACTAAGACGTTACCTGGATACACTCTACTTGAGTAGCAGTTTTACAGTTGAGACCTCACAATCTAGCTCCAATTTAGAACTCCTACCTAAAAGACTAATGTGAATCTGGCACGAATGACATATTCCAACTTTCTTGTATGGCTGCTCTTGTGCAAAATCGAAAAACAACTGGACATGCTGTAAGTAATTAAACATATCATTAGTAACTTCCACTAGACTGCTGGGATTTGGAATGTCAAAGAATTGAGAAATGCATGACATTTCAAGTCTGGAGCAACTGCAATGCCTGAAGTGGCTATTTTTTGATTTTCACTAAATTTCTTCTTGACCTTTGCACAAGTTCCTTTTTAGTATAATTGATTAAACTGTGGCTCATCTTATCGGAAAAATAAGTGATGTATTTCTATCACATGCAAACTGCAATACTAAATAATAAATGCTAAGAACATTTATTTATTTGCATTAATATTAAATGTAAGGCTTTAATGAGAGACCTTAAATATAGTAATATTTGGAAATCAATGCATAGAAACCATGCGCATAGTAATGGGTCCCATTTTTGTATACATACATTAGCATATAGCAATATCCTATTTAGTTTTTTTTTTTTGGTCTGATCACTTTAGGTCTGCTTGATGAGGACTTTTTTTAATGTTACATCATTACACATCAAAATCCTGCTTAATCGTCATTCATTTTAAAAGTTGCAAATACTGTACAAAAGGTCATTTTATTCCAAAATGTCACACTTAGAAGTGAAAACTTTTTGACATTTTGAGCTTGGATTCTCTCCTTTGCCTAGCTGTTATTATTATTATTATTATTATTATTATTATTATTAAGATCTGATCAACCATAAAATTAAGACCACTGACAGGTGAAGTGAATAACATTGATTATATCATTATAATAGCACCTGTGAAGGGGTGGGATATATTAGTATAATGTCATGTGTTGGAAGCAGGAAAAAGTGAAAAGGTCTGAGTGACTTTGACAAGGATCAAATAGTGATGGCTAGACAACTGGGTCAAAGCAAAGCATCGACTTGTGGGGTGCTCCCTGTATGCAGTGCTTAGTACCTACCTACCAAAGGTGGTGAAAGGAAGGACAACCTGTGAACCAACATCAGAATCATGGCAGACCAACGCTTAATGATGCACGCGGGGAGCATAGGATAGCCCTGCTGGTCTGATCACACAGAAAAGCTACTGTAGCTAAAAAAAACAACTTGAAATGAAAAATGAAAAACATCATGCTGGCCAAGATAGGAGAGTGTATCTGAGTGCTGTAAGGGCAAGATGCAATGAGAAAGGGTGAAACCCAAAACGTTTTCAAGGCTGTAAAGAAAGAAGAGCTGGGTTTATTTGCTATATAAGTGAGGACATGGAGGGAGTGGTACACAGATAAGAAGCGATGGAGAGAGGTCAGCTGGAAAGTAAGAGCAAAGAAAGAAAACTATCTGGATATAATCTGAAAATAAATAGATCTAGATGACATGAAACAAGATGTGATTAGTCAGAGGGACAGTCTAGAGAGGGAAGAGAACAAGCCTTAACCTTGTAGTACACTGATCTGAATATTGATGGGTCAGAGTTTTTTTTTTCTTCTTTATTTTTGAATGAGCAATCAGGTGGAGAGACAGATATCATACTTTCCATTTTGTACATCAGGCGTTCAAGAAATACAACGTGTATCAATGAGATATTTTGCATAGTGTTAAAATTACTTTATAAAAAACAGTTGACATATGTTGCACGCAGGCAACATGCACTTTAGTGTCACTATGCTTCGCTACTGCCCTGGTCACCCCTAATTCCTAGTTCTCATTTCCTTTTATTTAAAAAAAACTTTCCTATTTTCTAATTAGACAATTAGATCTTGGACAGTGGGTGGTACATAGAAATTCAAAATGTTGTCTTAACATCGCATTACTAAATGACGGTACTCAGATCTAATACTATCCTATTGGAAACGGAGTCTGAATTGGTCTGTCGGCATCTCAATATGGCGCCATAGTTAGCATTAGAAGATGGTTACGGATTCTTATTGTGATATACGCATTTGTGTATTCAGTAGAGTGTGTTGTATAATCAAGTGCATAAGAATAGTCAGCACCCTAGAAATCAATGAGTTAGGAATCACTGAGACCGTCAACGTATCAGTGATTACGTATATATGTGTGTGTCCACTCACTAAAGGTTTGTCTTCTGTACAAAGTTCCCCCTGCGGAGGTGTAGAATTTAGAAGTGAGAAAAGAGAATGCAGCAGGAGGGTAGGACAGAAGGTAGAGGAGGCGGAGGAAAGTGAGAGGGCAGGTAGAAGGCAAGCCGTCATCGGCAGAGTACGTCAGAGAGTGCCCCAGCCCCCACTCCGCGCCAGCATACAGAGCCATCAGCCCCCCCCCCCCCACCACCCGTAATGCTGATGGCAGTCATTGACCTTTTGTTCACTTAATAAACTAAATCCATACATGTACCCCTGGTTTCTCTAGAGCACTCTAGCAGGACCAAAACAATCAAAAAAATGTGGTGCCCCCACCCGATTGAGACATCGGGGGCCATTAGACACAAGCATACAGGTCACAATTATATTCTCGTGTATCCCCCCTCAGTCTCTCCAAACCGCTCCAAGCCACTCCAAGTCACCCCCATTCAAGGAGTGAGCGTGTCTCCACACCGCGGCCACCGGGGAAGACACACAGAGCAGTGAGTGATCCAGGTGTGGGGAGGGCAGGTAAAATGTTGACAAAATATGATAAACAAATGAAATCAAATGAAATGAAACAGTACCAGCAAAAGCAAACTTAAACATAAATGTAAGAATGTGAGATTGGTTACTTTCACTCGGTATAGCAATGATCCCGGAAGTCACATTCCAGTTCCCCTTCCCAAAAAGCGGCATTGGGGCGCACCATGGGATGTAGGGCCGGCTGGTAAAAGAATGGGAGCCAAGTGTGCGGTTAATGCTCTGTCATGTGGTATTTCCTGCGGCTGTGCCCCATCCCTCTGTCACCCCACCTCCTCCTGCCCCATGGTGGGGAAGCTGAGTGAAAGGCAGTGCCTGTGGTAGGTGGTATTTGTGTGCTACGGTAGCTGTGCTCCCCAGCCCCCTCCCAAGAGTCAGCTGGGTCAGAGTTTTCAACTTGGAGAATAGGATGGGTGCAGATGAAGATAGAGAGCTGACTGAGCACAAATATTTGCAGAAATAGGGGCAAAATTAGATTAGAAATGGAAATGAAAATAATTAGTTTAGAAATGTACAAGGGATGTTTTTCTAAACTGTGGTGAGTCTACCATTTCAAAGGAATCGAGATAACAGCCAAAACAGAGTGTGCAATTAAAAATTGAGGATAAGTAAAGTTGAATGAGGGGTAAGAGGGAGTACATGGGAATGTGTAGGTTGCTATTAATTTATACCAAAATGGCAACACGACCACCATCAGGAAATGAGAGGGCATGAAAGCCATATGGTATTGTTGCCCACGTAGTGTCCTTTAATACTCTGTGGCACGGTTTAAGAAATAGAAATACCTCCCCTCCCCAACATGGACAGTATTAATGAGCTGCATGAGCCCAGGCACCTGAACAAAACACTTTGTCATGATATCTCTCTCACCCAGCAGCTCTAGGAATGTGAGCAAAATTATTACAGATAACATTATTTTGCACACAAAAACTGCCTTGAGGAAAGGGAAGACAGAGACCTGAACTGTCCCCAGCCCTCTCCTATTGGACCCCATGGAAACAAATAATATGGAAACAGAAAGGTGGTTTAAGTTGCAAGTATTCAATTATTTTGATGTGTGTGTGTGTGTGTGTTTAGCAGTGTGTATGGGAATGTGTATCTGTGTGTATCTGTGTGTGGTCGTGTATGTATATCTGTGTGTGTCTGGCAGTGTATTTGTATGTTGTGTATCTCTGTTTTGGTTTAGAAATCTGGATGTGTAGCTCATAATGTGTATGTGTCATAATGTGTATGTGTATGTGTCTTTGTGACTGGGAAAGTGTATTTGTGTGTATATGTCTGGGAATGTCTATGTGTCTGTGAGTTTTCATCTGTGTGGATTTGTGATAATGTAGGCCATCAAGGCCAACAAACTGATTTTATAAGGAGCTCTATGCATCTGATTCTAGCATTGAATAGTACATTCTAAGTAAATGCAGGATTTATCCATGAATGTTGCTATCTTCAGAATTTGAAGCTTAGTAAATAATCCCCTATGAGATCTTTTTGTAACACGATTGATATAGTAATCCAGAAAGCACTTGTTTTACAGTTCTCATACCATTTTTATTGAAGTTTCATCTTCTTTCTGCACATGATTGCAATTATCCAGTTTATATTGCTGTCCATGAAAGATGAAAGGAATTATGTTCATTTGTGTGTGCTCACGTGAGTACCTCTCAATGCTTCCAGCATCTCTCTATTCACCTGTGAATACTTAATGCTTTTTCTGTATTAAAGTCAAACTTTGAAGCCCTTTGATGATTTTGCTCTGTTAATTGAGTTTCATATTTGTGTTTTTCTTTTTTCATTCTTTAGACTGAAACTTACTTGAAAAGTAGTGTTAAGAGATCCACTATAGATGGACTGTTTGACTGAATAAGGACATGTTATCTGTTTATTAAGGACTGAACTTATAATAATATCAAATAATAATCAAATCAAATAAAAATAATATATACAACCCGCAGCATTCCATCTGTTAGTTACAAATCTCATCATGTTCATGTAATGAGTGACTGATGGGAGTTGTATTCTACAAAAAATAAAATGTTTTAAAGTTTGCTATCTCAGTATCCATGGCCATAGCATTTTTTTTTGTACCATTTAAGAACCTCAAGAGGAGTCCACTCTGCTGCCGGTCTAATAATAACATACATGATACATCTAACTTAACACTTTGTTTTTCCATTTTACTCAAACAAGTCTTCCAAGGCATGGAGTACCCACTAAGTAATTGAAACTTAGCGTTAAGATACATTTTCATGGTCATACATACACATGCTATGTAGAAGATATCCCAACAGTATAATTAATACCGGACCAATTTATATTATCTTACTAATTGTAATAATTACTTTATACAATTTACAACTTATATTTAGTTTTTTTTATCATAATATTAATAATATTAATAATAATAATGACTTGCTGTCTAAAAACTCTAAAAACCTGTCTCTTTTTTTGTGAACATATAATCCCGGTAATTTAATAAATATACATATATACCAATGAATTTATCAATGTATATATTTCCCCTTTTCCCCCAATTATAGCTGCAAAACCTTATAGGACCACTTCACACATATAAAGTACTTCAGCTAGCTGTAATATTTGCGACATTGTTAAAAAGTGTCAGTTTCAATAGAAATAGCCACTTTTATTACCAGAGGCAGAAACAGCTCCCTAGCTGTCAATCAAACAGCCAGGAAGGTTTTCTTCCACATCTGTTGCCCCCAGGTGGGGATTACACCACCACACCGCTTCTATACTAGAGCAGGTCCATGTTCTAGTACATGTGAGTAAGATACTTACCTTTGTATACGCACAGTCACTTTAGTATACATGTTGCACTATTCCTTTTTTTGTCTTCACATATTTCATATACTGGCAAAGCACACTATTATCACTGCTGAAAATATATGCCATGACAGGGATTGTACCGTCTATGCCCAATACAGCAGAGCTCTTTGTAGCTCTACAAATTGTGAGTAGGTTTTCGCTAGACCATGTTATTCCATTTTATTCTTAAGGACATATTGCACTATTATTGTTCCTTTTTTGTTTCTTTCTGAGAATCTAGATACTGTATTAAGGATAAAGCTCCCATAAGTTTGACAATAGATGAGCTATTGTTTTATATATGTTTTATTTGTGACTCCACATATGGGCTACTTTGTATTTGAGGCGTGGTCATCTATTGTTTGTTTTTTAATATATCTCTATTTCCACAAGGTTTTGAGAATCCTTGTAAGTTTGACTGCTGCCTTCAGCTATAAGTATATAGCGAGCACCTAATTTTTGTGTTGTTTTTCTAGGAAATGTGTGATTGTGACTCCAGCACAGTAGCTTCTCAATGAGAAGCCCCTAATTGATGTATTGCCCACATTATGTGTTTCCTATACAGAGTAATGTCTCTGGATGCAATAAATGGATATAATCTCTCTGATGTATGCCAGAGCATTTGCCATGTCATCTGGAATATACTCTTTTTACTGAGACTAGGGAGCTAAAAAAAGTACAACTTCTTATAAAAGATTAATAATTACTCTGCAGACCACATAAGTAATGTAAGATGGGATGTATCAAAATATTGCTTTAGGAACCCCCTAACTTCCCTAATATTTCTCTCTTAACTTTAAATTAACACTAAGGCAAGCGTAATTAAATCAGAACAGGGTAAGGGGCGTTCAGGCTTGGAGCTGGGATTTTGTAATAGTTCTAGTCTATGTACCTGATTAAATTGAGAATATTCTCTATAGATCCAGTTAACCTTTAAGTGGCATATAATTGGAAATATGATCAAAGTCTCCAGCGCATCAGTAAAAGTCTTTTTTTTTTATTCCTGTGGAACATATCCCAAATAATTAGTAAAGAGTTTCTTAACAGAAATCCAGTCAGTATACCACGTAATAAAAAACAAACAAACAAACAGTGTAAAGATCAGAAACACTCCATAGAACATGGCAAAAGAGTGCAAGAGTAAAATAAAAACCTAAATATTCCACAAAAACACATGGCATAAAAATAGGAGACAACCAGGGGCATTTTAGATTACAGAAACACCTGGGGCCTAAATGCAAAGGGAAATGCAATGACCCCAACACTAACAGAGAGGTGGAGACATGCCATGTAATATCCCTGCCTTTCTATGTTATGTCTCCTCCCAGGGGCGTAACTAGAAACCATGGGGCCCCTGTGTGAAAATTGCCCTGGGTCCCCCAGTACGTCAATTCCCCCACCACCCTCCTCCCATATGTCTATCATCCCCCTCCTATACTTTACCCCTCCCCCACACATGCAAACAGATACACATGTAGACACACACATACATACAGGCACACACACATACATACAAGCACACACACTCACACAAACACAGACACATATATACAGACACAGACAGACATACACACATACATACAGACAGACACACACACAGACAGACACACACACATACATACATACATACATATATACACACAGACATACAGGCAGACACACAGACATACATACAGACACACACATACATATACACACCCACACACATATACAGACACACAGACATACACACACATACAGACACACACACATACATACACACACATACAAACATACACACACTCACATACAGACACACAGACAGACATAGACACACATACAGACACAGACAGACAGACAAACACACACATACAGACATGCACACACTCACATACATACACACAGAAGACATACACACACAGACATACACACACCCACAGACAGACAGACACACACACAGACATACACACACTCAACAAGACATACAGACGTAAACACATACATACAGAAAGACATACACTCACTCACATACATACACATATACCTTTCCCTGGGGTCCAGTGGTGACTCAGGCTGATGGGAGTCCGAGTTACCACTCTGACTCCCTCTCCTTCCTCCCGCGTGGCTCCCAGTGGTTGCTGGGAGGAAGTGATGGGCCGCCACTGTCTCCTCCTCTCTACCAATGAACAGTGTACTCCATTAACTTCAGGATCTTAACAAAAACATCACCAAAAAAAAGTACATGCTACCCTTTACCTAACTAGTAGAGGGGTGTGCAGCAGAGTTCTGTTCCCCAGGACACCTTCCCAACAGTTATCTGGGTTGCACTTTCTCACCATAAATAGCGAGAAAGCAATCAGTAACACACTGTTCGTTCTTTTTAAAATTGTAGGATTTTAAAAATGTAAAAAAAAAAACAAATAAATCCCAACCCCCTCCCTAAAATGTAGTGTCCCAGGGTTAAAAGAAAACCCTACATCCAAAGCTTCAGCCTCCGAAGCCACTTTAGCATATCATTGGAAAGCATAAACCCAAATGCACAAAAATAGGAGAGCCGCCTAATGCGTTTTGTGCCTAATGTGGTACTTATCATAGGCTATGAACTATTTTCACTCTCATATCACTATGTACAGAATGTTTCTTTTTTTACTGATTTTTATTTTTGTTGGATGGTATACCGCCTGGATTTCTATTTGTTTAGCTGCAGTGGAGAAGGATCCTCCCCTCTTACTCCCAGGTTCAGTTGAACTAGGAATATTTATTCAGCCATTAACAAGTGGCTTTATCTGCTTTCCTGATTATTTTTTTTAATGTTTCACACAAAGAGCAGAATTTATCAGAATGTACACAGATCCAGAATGACCATGAACATAACTCTCTGCATATCAAGTGGCCAAGAAATTTACACTTTTTTGTAAGGGTGTCACCAGTGCCTAGATTATTCCTTCAACTTTAGGAAATATGTTCAGGCAAGTCCTTGTCTGTTTTAGCATGAAATTGCTCGTGGGCAGAAATGGTTTGTGGAGATAAGTCTATAAGATGTAGAGGCCTGACCCCAGGTCTATTGAATACCTTTTAAATTCAGTGAGATCGATGATAAATTGAAGATTATGCTAGCTTTAGTGTACTAATAATCTTAATTTTAATAAGGACAGGAGGCGAGTATTTTGCATTAACTCTCTTTACTAAACTCCACAGCAGTAAAAAAAAAACGTAAAGTAACAAGTAAATCACTGAGCAGCATAGTATATAAGGGTCATGCTGCCTGCATAACTTCCTCTTTCTTGAAGCGACATCCTAGTCCAGATAGATGCTCGAACGTCCAGAGACTCAACGAAACTGTAACTGCGGCCTCTGGCGAGCGGAACTTGAGGAAACTCCAGGTAACAAGATAGGAGATAAGACCAAACGAAGTCGTCATCCCATCTTACGTCGTGAGGTTAATAAACCAGCGACCATTGGAGGTCCTGAAGAGGGATACACTGAAAGGAGAGTATAAAATCGGTTAGGTACTGAACCGTAACTGTTCACGCCTGTGTGCTTTAACAGAATGGAGTAAATTAACTCAATACAGACTGATTGTAAACTGGTTATAGAGTAAAACGGTGTTAGATGTAAGTATGTTGTATGACTAAAGTGTCTGTCTAGGTGGCAGTACGGGAATAGAGGTGGAAGAGATTCCGAATGTGTCCAGCTGGTAGAGTAGCCACGAAATAAATCCCCATATCTGTCCCTTAAGATCCACTCCCCCGAAGAGTCAGGGTAGGGAACAGAAGGGAGGGAAAATACTCGCCTCCTGTCCTTATTAAAATTAAGATTATTAGTACACTAAAGCTAGCATAATCTTCAATTTTATAACATGACAGGAGGCTTCCTATTTTGCAATTTTAACGCTGAAGAAGAGACGTCCCAGCAGAAGGGGGAGTGCGAAAATAAAATGTACGGAAAGTGGATTCCCGAGACCAGTCCGCTGTTCGGAGAATATCCGAAAGGGACGCCCCTGCCAGGAAGGCTGATGACGCCGCCGCTCCGCGGATGGAGTGGGCGCCAAAAGCGGGGTCTATACCTGCGAGAGAAAGGATCCAGCGGATCCATCGGGCCAGAGTGGTGACCGAGACTGGTGCGTGAGGGCGTACGTAGGAGACTAGGAGTTGTCCCGATATAGAGGGGCGGAGTGAGGAGGTGACCGAAACATACCTGCGGAGGGTGGACACGACACAGAGCTGCGGGTCGTTGGGAAAAAAAGGGGTAAAAAAACGAAGTCGATCCCGACTTAGTGCGACGAGAAATGCGGAAAGTGACCCCTTCAGGGGCCACCTCGAAGGCATCAACATCGAAGGCCCGAACGTCCGAAACCTGTCGGAAAGACACTAGACAAAGGAGAAAAGCGAACTTAGCGGATAGTTGGCGTAGGGAGAGGCGGTCATTCGGAAGCCAATCCCTGAAAAAACTGAGAACTAGACCCACATCCCATAGGTGAGGGCATTTGGGGGCCGGGGGGCGGCGGAGCCGCATACCGCGGAGTAGGCAGCAGACCAGAGGGTCTTTGCCGACCGGGAGATCCCCGACTGGGGTGTGATCCGCCGAAATCGCGGAGCGAATGACGTTGACCGAATGGTAGGAGCGGCCAGCTAAGAACAAGGAAGAAAGAAAATTAAGTATCATGGGAATAGGTGCTGTAAATGGATCGGAGTCCCGTTCCATGCACCAAGTAGACCAGGAGGCCCAAGCTGAAAGGTAACAGCGTCTAGTTCCCGGGGCCCATGAGTCCCATAAGAGGTCCCTAGCAGCCTGCGATAGTCCGCTGACTCGCCAGGAACCCCGGAAAGAGACCAAGCCACCAGGGGTAGCCGGTCTTCCAGGAGGAGTGGGTGGAGATACCCTTTGGGATCCGTGAGAAGGTCCGGGAAGTAGGAGGAGAGGGTCCCTGTAGGAGGAGGCCAGGAGGTCCGGGAACCATGGTTGGCTCTGCCACAATGGTGTTATGACAACCAGCTTGATCTGTTGCGTCCGCATCTGGTGTAGTGTCCTCGCAATCATGGAGAATGGGGGAAAGGCGTAGGCTCCTGTCGTCGGCCATTGTTGGAGAAAGGCGTCTGTCGCCTTGCTCTCCGGGTCCGGGAGCCAGCTGAAGAACTCCGGGGTCTGGTGATTGTTGCGAGAAGCAAACAGATCCAGGTGAAAGGGACCCCTCCGGGCTGCCAAGGCCCTGAAGATTCTCGTGTTTAGCTTCCAGTCACTGACGTCTCTCCAGTGGCGAGAGAACCAGTCGGCTGTGAGATTGATCTCTCACGGTAAGTATTCCGCCTGTAGCGTGATGTTGCGAGGGAGACAATAGTCGAAGATGTCCCTCGTGATATCCGACAGCAGGCGTGAGCGAGCGCCTCCCAGGCGGTTGATGTACTGGACTGCGGATACATTGTCCATGCATAGGAGGATGCAGCAGTTGGATCTTTCCCGGGCCAAGCTGCGGATCGCGAATGATCCTGCCAAGAGCTCGAGGCAGTTGATGTGCATGGAGAGCTCCTGCGCCGTCCATGTTCCTCCCGTGGAGACGGTTCCGTTGGTGGCACCCCATCCCCACAGGCTGGCATCTGATTCCAGTACGAAGTCTGGGGTGTCTCCGAATATGGCCTTGCCATTCCAGGCTTGGATGCTGTCCAGCCACCATGATAGTTCCTCGCGAACCTCCGTCGTCATCGGGACGGGTTGGTCGTAAGTAGGCCTGTGGCGTAGGTACTTGGCCTTGAGACGTTGCATGGCCCTGTAGTGGAGGGGGCCCGGAAATATGGCCTGAATGGAAGCGGATAGGAGTCCCACAATCCTGGCCAGGTTGCGTAGTGGAATGGAGTCGAGTCGGAGAACCCTGCGAATCTCCTTGCGAATGGCTGTGATCTTTGAGGCTGGTAGTCTCAGAGTGCAAGTCGTCGAGTCGATCTCGAAGCCGAGGAATTGTATAGTTTGGGCAGGGTTCAGCTCCGATTTCTGTTGGTTTACCACGAAACCCAACGATTCCAGTAGGGACACTGACAGGCGAGTGTGTTGGCGTAGCCTGTGTTCGTCGGAGCAGAAGAGGAGGAGATCGTCTAAGTAGATGATGCATCGAACGCCCCTGGATCTTAGGTGGGCCACCACTGGTTTCAGAAGTTTGGTGAAGCACCATGGGGCTGAGCTGAGCCCGAAAGGGAGGCAAGTGAATTGCCAAGGGCGTCCGTGCCAGAGGAAACGTAGGAGTGCTCGACAGTCCGGGTGTACCGGGACTGACAGATAGGCGTCTTTTAGATCGAGCCTGGTGAACCAGTCCTGACTTCGAAGGAGGTCTCGTAGGAGGTGGATGCCTTCCAT
Organism: Pelobates fuscus; assembly: GCF_036172605.1. NCBI lineage: Eukaryota > Metazoa > Chordata > Amphibia > Anura > Pelobatidae > Pelobates > Pelobates fuscus. The sequence continues at coordinate 133,908,118 of NC_086321.1, forward strand.
CTTGAAGTGGCGATAGACCACATATGCATTGAGGGCGCGTAGGTTGATGACGGGGCGGTACTCTCCTGACTTCTTCCGAACCAGGAAGATGTTGCTGAAGAAACCACCCCCGTCGTGGGCCGGCTGGATAGCCCCTTTGTCTCGGAGCTCGCGTAGCTCGCGTTGACGAGGTTGCGGTCGGAGGATGACATGTGGATGGTGCGAGGGGGCTGAACCTGAAAGGGGGTCCCCACTAGGTCTATGATATAACCCTGTACAGTTTGTAGGATCCATGTGTCTGAGCATAGGGCGGCCCAATTCTGGAAAGAAAGGGAAATACGGCCCGCAGTGCGGGTACATGGTAGCAGTGGAGGAATATGGGTCCTTACCTGCAGCAAAGCGGGAACGTCCGCGGGATCCGCGACCTCTATCCGAGCCTCTTGAAAAGGGTTGTTGTCGGTAGTCCCTTGTCGGGTAAAACGGTGTTGGTTGGGTGCGGGGGCCTGAAGGCCAAAGCGGCTGGCGGCACGGCCCCGCTGCCGGCCAGCCCTTCCAAAAACCCCTCTGGTAGGGTTGCTTTGGAAAACTCTGCGCATTGAGGACTGCGCCTTGTAAACGTTTACGTGTTTATTGAGTTCCTTGAGGAACGGTTTGCCAAAAAGTTTCTCTTGTGCCTGGGGCCCAATCTCCTTTGTGCCAAGGTCTGCCAATTTGCCGTTAATACGGTACAACGCTGCTTTTCGTCTCTCCGAAGAGAGCGTAACATTAGTGTTTCCGATAAAACAACAACACCGTTGTGCCCATTCACGAACGTCATGTGCCCATTCCCTGATGTCCTCGGAGGAGAAGGAGTCGGCTTTGGAGTAGGCATCATCCGCCAGATACATAATGCGGGCCAGGGGGCCTACGGAATCCAGCAGGTTATCTTGGGCGCCCCATAGGCCTTTCTCTACCCCACGGCGGGGGTCTCTACCACTGCGCATCATGAAGGTCGACATGACCTTATCGAATTCCGGGGTCTGAGCGACTTTATCCGGCAGGGAAGGGCGTGGGCATTCAGACCTGAGTCGGCTGCGGACCTCGTTCTCTAGAGGTTTGCGAAGCCACAGGTGCATGAACCTGGCAAGGTGTTCTGGAGGCGACCAATCACCCGATCTGGGGTGCCGTATGTTACTGGGGTCGAACATCGCCTGACCCGAGGGGTCCAATAGTGTCTGAATCACGAGGAGGTTCTGCGTCCGCAGTGTCCTCGATACCTCCAGTCTGGGCAGCACCCAGGAGGGTCTCTCGCATGAAAGCGGAGACAGACTTCTCATTTGAGCCCCATGTGTCGTAGTCCGAGTCAGAAGCATCAGCTTGCCACTCATCCAGAACTGACATGGACTGGGCAGGGTCCTGCTCTTCATCTGAAGAGTATTCCTGATGCGGGGCCGGGGTGTGTAATTTGGCGGTTTTGGTGTATAATCTTCGCCTTTGTCATGGCGCTTTTTAGGGCGGGAGTCATCCCTTGACTGATGGTCGGATAATTCAGACTCCGATTCGTGGCGGGGACGTCTGCGTATTGGTACATCAGGGGCCGCAGCTCGGGTCTTGGAGAGTGCCTTCTCCACAGAGGCAGCGACAGCTGCGTTAATCATGGCCTGGAAGTCCACAGGGAGGTTCTGGGAATCTTCCATGTTAAGGGTAGGCAAGTACGTCACTGAAAGGGACAGCAATAAACGGGCACCCAGGTCTTGGTAATAGGCATAGGGTCAGATTTGATATGATGGTGGGAACAAGCCCAGAATAACCCCAGCAGGGTATGATAGTGACCTTACAAACTGGGGCTCACCCAGTTAGAGAGAACTGCAACAGCTAGTCTCCCAATAAGCAGCGTATTTATAATGGGGGCTCACCCTGGTTGCACAGGGTTGTGACCCTTAAGTGCAGGTCACAATAGTAATAAACAGGCAGCAGCACTGACCTGACTGACCCAGCCACAGGATATCTTGATAGAAGCAGATTGATATCAGATAATTGGTGCTTGTGCAGGTAATCCTTCAGTCCCAGGGGTGTCAGACACAAGAAGGAGTGAAAAACAGCAGTGCAGGGGCAACAGCAGGTTAGCACAGGCACACTGAGACCCTAATGAGATGCACGAGGCAAGGCTAAGATGGGCGCGAAAATCTTGCGAGATTCGCGATCCAAAATGGCGGGCGCGAGGTAGGCCGCAAAGCCGGGGACTAAATTTATTAGGCCGGCCGCGGGTGGAAGCGGGCCGGCGCGAAACCGGTCGCGAACTATACCGGCCGCAAGGAGGGAGCCCAGGAGGGTACTCCAGGTAGGGCGGGGGGGGGGGGCGGTGGGGAGACCTGGGGGGACCGGGGAAGGCCTAAGGGAGGGTCCCAGAGGGAGTGAAGGGGCAGAGGAGGGCAGAAAAGCCACAGAGAGCCCCTAGTCTCACAGCCCACCACAGAAATAGTAAAAAGGAAAATGTGGTAATGTGGTAATGAAATAGTAATGTAGTAATAGAATTAAAACCAAACAGATAATTAGGACAAAAGTAATGACAATAAGTGTAAAGCTCCTGGGGAGCAAATATTCTGACCTGTCTGCGATGGAGCAGTAAAGAAAGAGGAAGTTATGCAGGCAGCATGACCCTTATATACTATGCTGCTCAGTGATTTACTTGTTACTTTACGTTTTTTTCTTTACTGCTGTGGAGTTTAGTAAAGAGAGTTAATGCAAAATAGGAAGCCTCCTGTCATGTTATAAAATTCAAGTCATACGTTTCACTATCATGCCTAATCTCCAACATCAGTGCCTAACTTCACTAATGTTCTTGCTTGTGGCTGAAAAGCAAATTGCCACAACATTGTTTCCAGGAGACTCTTTTCCAGAGGAGTGAAGGCCTGTGTCCCACCTCCCTTGTTATGTACAGAACATGTGTCTTGCTGTAGGCTTTATCACTGCTGTGTAATGGAAGACCAATCTGTATATGTGTACAGACACACATTTTGTTTGATTTCCAAGGCTAGGATATGTGATTTTGTGGGATTGATTGGCTGTGGCTTCTATCCTTGTCTGTTTTTCGAGCTGCTATGGGAATGATTATCATGGTTTCTCTTACTGTGTGTGGTGACCAGCTTAGACACTATGATTAAAGAGCTAGGCCAGGCTTCATTTCTCAAAGAAAACCGGGGGATGCAAACTACTTTTCACCCAGGCTGCTTCAGTCGCCCTCATAGGTAGGTGATTGATTGCCCTGTATTTACATCCAATGCCATGGCCCATTGCTCCTGTTGTAACAGAGAAAATACAAGCTTAGCCACCTATTTCCCATTCTTTTTCTATAATTGCACATACATTACTAACTTTTCAATAAGCTGTTGTTTATTGTTACCATTGTTTAACCCCTTAAGGCCAGAAGGCAAATTACGCAATTTTGTAAAATGTGGGCTTTAAGGTCGCAGGGCGACATATTACGCTATGTGGATTGCCTCCTTCTGGCGATTTATAATTACCCTCTCCAGCGATCTGAATTGGGGGGACTTCCTGGCAACCCAGGCTATCCCACTGCAGCAAATCTGGCCCAACTGGGCCATGTGATGCTGGAATAGCATGGAAAAAAAAAAATTAAAACATTTAATTAATATGTTATACATATATTATACATTGTATATATACTGTATATGTATACACACACATATATATATATATATATATATATATATATATATACATTATTTGTTAGTGTATTGTGATATATATATATATATATATATATATATATATATATATATATATATTAATATCAAAACACAACAATATAACACATTTGTTTTGACACCTGTGCACCCTGTTTTCGAAATAGAGCCCTTTCACGTAAATTAGTCTATTTATACACCACCAGTCCATCTCTGTGTCAGGACACTGCTCCTCAGCCTCCTTACCTCGCGCTTGAATGCAGCATCTCCCTCTCTCATAATGGAATTGTCGCATTGGAGCATGTCCTCCTGCACAACATGGCCAGCCCGTTTACCACCACAGACTGGCCGTAAAATGTTGTCAAAATCTTGCCTGAAACTATAGTTAAAGAGACTATTCAGGCCCCTAGTATTTTATTGTTTAATTTGTTGTCCTGCACAACGTGGCCAGCCCGTTTACCACCACTGACTGGCCACAATCCTTTCAGCGACAAACGGTTCAGCATCCCAGTCACCACGGATTGAAGTCAGTCCTCTTCAATCCCTCATGACAGAGGGGCAGAGCAACAAAAGAGACCTATGGCGCTCGTATGCCGATGCAACGCCTTCTTAAAGGGGCAGAAGGTGGAACTATTGAAGGGGTGTATTTAGGAGGCGCAGTTGAAGTAAGTGGACATACCTTTTTTCCCTATTTAAACTCCACTGTCCCTAGACTCATTGCAGCTATACTGTGCTCCTGTTGTGTTTATACCTTCAGTGCCTTCTCTGTTGTATTTCTAGTAGTTGATCCTTGCCTGATTCCTAACTACTATCTTGTGCCACCCAACATTTTGGCCCTTTTCTGCATCGTAGGTTTCATCTACTAAACAGTGTCCTAACACTCTGAAACTTTCATCATTGTCACATAAAGCATGGTGCAATAAACAAGCCCAGTATGTGGGTTAACTAGCATTTTATTGATTCAGTTGACTGTCCTATAACACTCGGACATTTAAGTTAACATTGTTACAGAAAACAAGGTAAACCAGAACTGTGTAGGGAATTATTTAACTTCCTGTGTCCTGGAACAACATGCATGGTGCTTACCACTACCCCCATGTGCCAAAAAAGATCTTGTTAGTCAAATGTGCAAGTTGTTTAAAACATTATTTAACTCAGTTCTTTATTAACAATATGGAGGTGGAAGGAGAGAATGGGGCTGATTGATGAGGCAGGAAAATATTGCAGTGTTGTTTTATAAAGCACCCTGATAAGGACACCAACATGTTGTTGGTGACCTTGTTGCCTCGTGATGTCTCAAGCATCAGATACCTTAGGTACCTACACAGAAATATTGCATAAGATTATCATGCTTTGATAGACCTTCAGCAGTGCTGTACACTGGCACATGTGTAGCATGGTGTGCAGATTAAAATAAACATGGAAACATGTGACAGTTCTGTTAAGAGTGGCACATAGCATGGCTTATAATTAGAAAATGTATGCCATTACCAACCCACTAAAATGAGGTGTACATAGCCCCATCCACAAAACCATGAATGGGGCTACTAGTAATCTAACAGCATCTGCTATCTGTTTGTGCATAAGATACACTGACATGTTCTGATGACGAAAATTGCTAATGATAATGACCTACATAGGAGTTTGTGATAAATGCTTATCCCCCTTTTATATTTTATTTTTTATATATATCATGTTCCTGCTTTTGTCAGCCATACATCTGTCAAAAAGCATAGAGCAGTTGTCCAAGATTTCAAGTGGATATGATGCTGTTAATCAGCGGTTTAGTAATTGTAAACATTAAGTAAATGTAAAGCCACTGAATAGTTACAATATAAAAAAAAAAACATTATAGGAAAGAGTTTATTATTAAACATTTACTCAACATGAAACTTTTCTAGAAAAAGTATAATCTATATTGCCAGTATATGTTTTTGCACTAGTTTGTAAAGACATTTATAGCTGTTCAGTGTTTTTGAGAATGTTTTTGTACAAACATGTGTAGCGGAGGGCAGTATTAGAATCCACGATCTCCGCTGGTTCCACAGGTAAATCCACAGTCAGCGCTGAAAAGTAAGGCAAGTCCCCAAATACTCCCAATAACCGGACGAAACACAGTTTGGGAGTCAACTAACTGGCTTTATTCACAAGCTGGCATATTTAAGCAGTTCCCCATGCAAGGGGTTTCCGTACAGATAATTCAGGGGATTTCTCCCAGCAGGCATTGTGATTCTCCCAACAGGCATTGCTGCACGAGATGGATACTCCCACTAAAATGGACGATTAAGTGGATTATCCCCTCGTGCAGCAAAACCGACAATTTACTTTAAAATACATATTTTAGACCATATTCGGTACATTGAGACAACCGAACGTTCGGTAGATAGCTGGGGTCTGAGCGCACCTTTTTTGAGAATACCGCTCAGATCCCAGCTGAAATGACCGAACGCTGCACCAAATACTGTTCTGCATAGAAGTTCCCCTCAATCTGTCGATTGTATTTAGGGGAACGATTCTACCGAAAACCGGGCTCCCGAACGGCCTGGAAGTGCAGCGGTGTTCGCAGCATCGAGTAGCCGTTTTTAGTTCCAGGCGCTCGATGACCAAACACCGCTGCAAAATAGACGAACCAAGATGGCCGACCGCCGCATGGTCGATAGCCGAACGACGGCCACCCAGGATAGTCTATAATTACCGATTGCAACATTGTTGCAATCGGTTAACGAGCGCCACACGACCCTAAATGTGTGATCTATCAGGGGGGCCCGTATTCGTTTGGCGAACAGCCCAGATAGCCGCTGTTCAGCGAACGAAGTACTTGTATGCTGGTAGCTTACGGCTGCCAGCATGCGAATTACTATAGCACAATACACACACAGCAAATTATACATAACACACAGTACAGCCTACAGACAACCTTCCCAGATTATAGTCCAGAAGTGGCTAGGTTTGCCACAACATGTCTTAATGAAAACAATAACAATAACCTATGATTATGTAATACATAGATGAAGTGGATAAATTCTGCTATGTGGAGTGGAGTGGAGAAAGTCAGCTATGCTTTCAGTGTGGCTAATCTGGCATTACATTTGAAATTCACTTTGCATTTTTTGTATATGTTGTTGTATCCTTTTATGCATTATTTGAATTTAAGAAGGCATTGCTTCGGGATACGAGTGCCATAGGTCTCTTCTGTTGCTCTGCCCCTCTGTCATGAGCGATTGAAGTGGGCTGGATCCGATCCATGGTGCCTGGGATGTTGCACCGCTTGCCGCTGAAAGGATTGCGGCCAGTCAGTGGTGGTAAACAGGCTGGCCATGTTGTGCAGGACAACGACTTAAACAATAAAATAGTAGGGGCCTGAATAGTCTCTTTAACTATAGTTTCAGGCAAGATTTTGACAAAATTTTACTGTTGACATTTTAATGCATTTTAAATTTTGTGATGTCAATTACTCAGATTAATAGGCCAGCTTTAGCTAATTAAAAAAGAATCGTTACAGCTGCTTGATCACACATCAACATCATATAAATAAAAAAGCAGTCTGCGTCTTTCTGCAGCTGTATTAATGACTTGTTATTGCAAATAACGTGCCAAGGACATCAACATGAAAGCTGGTTCTCTTTGAGCTGGCTCAGTTATGAAAGCATATTTTAAATGTTGTGACAGCTTTGTACAAGGCACGCTATATACATACTATTTGACAAGTTACATATAAATAATGTTGATGCTGACAGTCATCATTGACATCACATTGCAAATAGTGATGTCACAGATTAACCTATAACAAAAATGCACATAGTTCTTCCTACTCATATATGTGTGATGACTGTTTCGTCATGATGTATACACTGCACTGATTAAACACTGTGCAGAGTTTTGAAGCTACAATTCAATTGTGCTAAACAAAAATTGTGTACTTAGCAAAATACTGTATAAGTAGCAAGGATTGAGGATAACTGATGAGATAATTGCTCATTTAATGACCACTTAGATGAGCTGGAAAACTGCTTGACTTGTCAAAGATGGAAATGCTCTTTATTTTGCGCTATAACTGTTGTTGTCCTAGTTTAGAGAATGTATGAAAAAGGACAAACTATGTGAACAAGTTGGCATATAGCTGCCACTTACTTTTCTCCCTTCTTCTTATTCTTCAATGAGTTGAGGTCTGGACTTGCAACACCTCGATTCTTTTCATTTTCAGTCATTCTTTTGTATATTTGCTGGTGTGCTTGGGATCATTGTCCTGTTGCAAGACCTAATTTCAGAAAAGCTTTAGCTGTCAGATAGATGGCCTCACATTTGACTGCAGAATACTTTGGTATACAGAGAAGTTCATGGTCAACTTAATGACTGCAAAACAAGCCCAAATTATTATTGATCCACCACTGTACTTGACAGTTGGTATGAGGTGTTTGTGCTGATATGCTGTGTTTGGTTTTCACAAAACATGGCTCTGTGCATTACTGCCAAACATTTACACTTTGGTTTCATCTGTCCAGAGGACATTGTTCCAGAAGTCTTGTGGTTTGTTTAGATGCAATTTTGCAAACCTAAGCCATGCTGCCTTGTTCTTTTTAGAGAGAAGATATATTTTCCTGGCAACCCTTCCAAACAAACCATACTTGTTTAGAACTGGACCCTGGAGCAATGGAAGAAGGTTGCTTTGTCTGATGAATCAAATGCATGTGCATTGTTAATCTGGGGAAGAGATGGCAGCAGGATGCACTATGGGAACATGGCAGTCCAGTGGAGGCAGTATTATGCTCTGGGCAATGTTATGCTGGAAAACCTTGGGTCCAGGTATTCATGTAAATGTTGCTTTGACACATACCACCTAACTTGAGATTGTTGGATACTCCATACACCCCTTCGTGGCAATAGTGTTTTTCTGATGGCAGTAGCATCTTTTTGTAGGATAATGCATCCTGCTATACTGCAAAAATTGTTCAATAATGGTTTGAGGAACATTTATTTATTTATTTTTATTTATAAAATATTTTACCAGGAAAGATACATTGAGATTTCTCTCGTTTTCAAGTATGTCCATGCCAGACAGCCTCAAAATTCCCCAGATCTCAATCCAATTGAGCATCTTTGGGATGTGCAGGAACAACAAAACCGACCCATGGAGGCCCCACCTCGCATATATATATAAATATATATATATATATATATATATATACATATATATATATATATATATATATTTATTGGTGCCATATAACACAGAACACATTGAGAGATATTGTTGAGTCCATGCCTTGATGCATCAAAGCTGTTTTGTCTGCACACAAAATTGGATTTGACTCCCAGCAAGCACATGGCTCATTTAAATGTCAAATCTTTTATACCCTTTGCGTCTCTCTTCAGTTTCCAAACTGCCCTCAAAGGAGGTACAGGGCAGAGGGTTGGTGTGACTGTAGATATAGTTGGTTGATTACACCTCTCATTTCACCTTCTAGACGATTTGAACACAAACATATAAAAACAAGTTTATAAAAAATATCTGTGTTTGCTTTACGCCTGGCACAGAAATAACTTTTACATTTGTGGAAATGTTGCAAATTATGCATTCAAAGATACCATGCAAGACTGTCTGCAAATTAGTTATAACTTAAAATAGCTAACGTCCACCATTCCCTCAAACAGCTTAAGGTACACTGGTCATGTTTTGACTTCTTCCATAGAAGTCCAAGCATTTTGAATATGTAGCATCAGGAAGTATTAATTTCCATGTGATGTGTGGAGTTACTAATATTTACTCTGTTTGCTACATAACTGGCACTACTGCCTTTGGATATTGGGGTCCGACAGTCCTAAGAACCACAAGTACCTCTTACTGGTAAATCTCAGAGACTGTGAGCCATGCAAAGAAATTAAAGGGCACTCTAAGTACCATAACCTCTTAATCTCAATTATGATGCAAAGACCCCATCCCTTTCTCCTTAAAAATGTTTAATTTCAGAGACAAAACCCTTTTTATTTTGTCTGTAGAACCACCTCCCCAGGCTATCAATCAGCCAGCCTAAAAACATTACCTTCATGCAATATCAATATTGTGTAACTTTTGCATCTCTTGTCATCAGTCGTAGCAAACACATCATGCTAACATCAGACTTCTTCAACAGGCTGCACTCAGATAGGTGAACCACCTACACAGTGTCAAAGTTCCTGCTGCCAGATTCTCAGGGAATTTAGCTAATTCTTTGACAGAAATTAATTCCTGGACAGAAATTAATAGGAAAGCATATCAATTAAACTGTGGACGGCTTTCCCTCCCCGTACCCTGATTCCTCTCCTGAAACTGTCATCAAAACAAAACACTAAGCCCTCAATGAATACTATCCTAGCAACCTACTTTTATACCCTTACCTTTTATGTCACTATACCACACTCCCTCTAGCATGAAAGCTCATTGAGCAGGGCCCTCAATCCCTCTGTTCCTGTGCATCCAACTTGTCTGGTTACAAATATGTGTCTGTTAGTCCACCCATTGTACAGCACTACGGAATTTGTTGGCGCTTTATAAATGCTCATTATAATAATAAAAAAATATATAAATTGGTTCTTGTTTTTGTCCTTTATCCTTCCTGGTTCTGAGGACAGCAGATAGGATTGGAGTATTCACAGAATTGATAGAATTGACATAAATCAACCCAGAATTCTTGCTCCATGCTGGTAATGAAGTTCAATGACGCTGCCAGAAGTGGAGTTATACCTCCAGCAGCAGAAGGGTTAAACACTCCTGCACAGGATTTCAAAGTAAAATGAAACGCTGCACATCCAGATTCCAGGCACTGTAAATTAATTGAAGTGGTTATGGTGCTTGGAGTAACCCCTTAAGAGTCAAAAGAGACCCTCAGAGTTTCTAATCTGAGAAGGAGTATGGCAGTCCACCAGAATTGTGATATTATCTCTTAACTCCCTTGATGATTTGCTTCTTTTTAGAGTGGTAAAGCATCATGGGGTTTGTAGTTTCAGAACAGTTGTAGATCTATTTTTTGGGCACCACTGCTTTAAACTTTGCTCTGATTATGCCACCTATGATTACATAAAAGCCAGGTTAGCAAGGGAATTATTTGTTTATTTTTTGTAAATGAAATGAAGATTTTAAAATGATAAACACATATAGGTAGGTTTATAAGTACATTATTTTTGTGCAAAAACACTTGGAATAATAGAGCTACTTTGATTCCCTGTAATCTCTAATCATTTGTACTTGGATGTGCATGATGTTGCACTTTTTTATTACTATTATTTATTTGTTACACCACATTTGAAGAAGTCAATATTCTTTGTGTCCTGTAGCATCAAACATTGTAAAATGTAAGAACAATCTGGTCACATATTCTGATTTACACTGCTACAAAACAGAAAACCAATCAATAAGCAGTAAAATATTGATCTTTTGACCTCAGAGACCTCACTGCATTTATACAATTGACCTCTATGTTTCACAAAGATAGATGGACATTAACCCCTTAAGGACACATGACGTGCCTGACACGTCATGATTCCCTTTTATTCCAGAAGTTTGGTCCTTAAGGGGTTAAAGTGAGCCTGTCACTTTAAAAAAAAAAAAAAATTACAATCCCAGTAAACTAGTGAAATATAAAAACTGTGAAACAGTGTCTGGAGTTCCCATTGCGCCCTTTAAAATAGTTATTTAATAGTTACTTGTCCTGTGAAAGGACAATAGTGCAGAAACAAATACATATCATATGTCAAATAATAACCATCATCTTGTTTTTCTATTTCCTTATATGTAATAGACATCTCAAAATAAGTCTGTTATCTTCCATTAGTAAATGCTATTAGGATTTTTGAATTGAAAATATATGATATCCCTTTCAGAGGGGTGAGAAAGTTTAGCCTGGGAAAGTTGTGTTTATCATTATTATTATTTTTGTATTATTATATAAAATGGGAAAATAGCTACATTCACAACTTAATCACATATATATTTGTGGTCCATTTGGTCAATAATTAAGGTTGAGGTTACATGTGAATAAAAACCAGTAATATGTGTGCCACATGTTTTGTATTTACCACTTATACACAATTATCCACATACAGCATATCCCAGGTTCATTTACATGGCTAATTAGGGAAATTTACACAGAAAATAGAACTAGATTATGTTTCATCATAGCCTAGTTTCTACATATTGACAATACATAGTATCCATTAGCTATATATACAATAAATATAATTACAGTGGAACCGCGGAACTCAAACTTAATCCATTCTAGAAGGCAGTTTTAGAACCGATTTGTTTGAAAACCGAATCAAAATTTGCCATCAAAATTCATGTAAATTAGATTAATCCGTTCCAGACCCCCAAAATTACAGCATTTTAACACAAATTTTACAGTTTAATAATACCTTAAATACAGAAAATCATACAGAAAACCAATAAACACAATGTAAATGAAAATACAATGTAACTTCACTTTACCTGTCAGCTCTGTTTCCTGACCGAATGGAGCTCTGTTTCCTGACCGAATGGAGCTCTGTTTGCTGACAGAATGGAGCTCTGTTCACTTTTTCTAGTGCTAGGAGGCCGATGCATCATACCAACAAGGTTCCAAAGTAGTACCAATGAGGTTAATACTGTGTGATTTTGTTCTAATGCCAAGACATTTTTTTTCTCAAATATTTTGTTTGAATACCGAATTGTTCGAGTAAGGGAGCGTTCCAGAACCGAGGTTCCACTATAGTTTGAAATTACAAATACATTGTCATTCTTCTGCCACTGGTGTCTTACTGCAGGTTGATACTTATTTTAATCTAATCAAATAAATAGCTAGGTGTTAATTTGATATAATGCAAGTGGATGTCATATGCCTAATTACCATCTAATACATTTGTGTTCCTTCTAAGAGTGCTGAGGATGAGAATCGCTAGTTTGTTGTATGCACTTTCTATGTAATGCCTTCATTTAAAAATTGTTAAAGAATCACTAATAATATATAAAACTGTGCTCTATTCAATGACTAGATCAAACATTTCACACAAAACAAAGTAGAAAAGTTTCTATAGCAGCTTGTCTTATTACTGACACTTTTGATTTAATATTAATATGACTACAATCAAATAGATATTTTACACATCTTAATATTTTGAAGAGACAGTAAGAAAGTAAGTAATGTGTATTTCAGTGAAGTTAATGAAAATTGTAGGACTTAGGATCACCAAGTCACTGATTTTGAAATCTATATTTTTCATTTTTTCTTTAATTAATTTTTAACCATCAAAAATGTAAGTGGGCGTCTCATTCTTGCACATGTGAAGATACAGAAAACAGAGGAAAAGAAGGGGGAAAAAAAGGAAAAGAAGATGTGTTGCTATGATGTGATATGTCTGTTGCTGAAACTTTAGACAAAGAAGGGCAGTTTGAATTCACATGTGAGAGAGAGGAGTAAAGGAGGAGACTATATTTAAAAGAAGAAAAACTACCACAACAAGAGGTCTTAAATTAGAGTGGCAAAGGTTTAAAAATAAATATCAGGAAGTATTACTTTACTGAGAGGGTAGTGGATGCATGGAATAGCCTTCCAGTGGAAGAGGTTAACACAGTGAGAGAGTTTAAGCATGCGTGGGATAGGCATAAGGTGATCCTAACTATAAGATAAGGCCAGGGACTAATGAAAGTATTTAGAAAATTGGACAGACTAGATGGGCCGAATGGTTCTTATCTGCCGTCACATTCTATGTTTCTATGTTTCTAATTACATAAATAAAATGTCCGAGCCTTGTCCCAATGTGAGGTAATATATGAGTGCAGTCATAGACCAGCCATTTTATAGAATACATATGATATTTACATTACTTACATTACCACAAAAATAGTCCTTCCAGTTCCTGTGGCATATAGAAGGACTGTCAAAGGGGGAAGGAGGGCCATTGTCCCCTGAACACTCGCATATGGGGTTTGCAGGCTGCAGCCTCACAACATGCTTTGTGTGAATTTCATTAGAAAAATGCAGTCTTTAGGATGTCTATAGGCTCAGAACTTCAGGAGTGAGGCAGTATGCATGATTAGTGCATGACCTTTGTTGGTTCCAAATTGTGAGGGTTTGTGCTTGGGCTGGTGGTCCTCAATCTCAGCATTTTCCAAGCCTGGATTGGTCACCGGGATATTTTCTGGTGGACTATAGTATGAAGGGCCAATTATACTACCAGATTATGAAGTATGATTTCCATGGAGATTTTTTTACAAGTCACAGCAGGGTGAGAGTGCTCATAATATTCATTAAACATTGTCATTGGTGGAGTCACTTGACATAGAGTCTGTTTCTCATTCCTATGACTACTACATCATGCTGTGCAGGTCATACTGAAGGTGTGACCATGTATATACAATGTCACGCCCCACAACTCCATCAGCCTCTATCTGTCAAATCCGTATTTTGCATTCTCTGCATGAGTAAGCATTTCCACAGACATATCTGCCAATTTGTGCACAAAAAAGGCTATTCATTAGTAACTGCCCCCTAGGTCAAGAGCTACCAGTCCTCCCCTGCTGTGACATATTCTTTTTAAAATGATGAACTTGGTAGCAGTGTTTCAAATGACACAGTAAAATCTCAGCTTACTTACTTTCAATAAAAAAACAAAAAAAACTCAAGTCTGCAAATGACAATACTGTTTAATTACAACTGTGAAGCACACACAGAGTTTAGGATAGCAAGGAACAGACAAAAGGAATATAAATGTCTTACCGGGCCTTAGAGTGGCCGGACTTAACGTTAAACAGAGAAACGCGTAGTCGAAATACGAGCCGAGGCCAGGGTAACGGAGAGACAGAAAAAAGGAGAACTAGCCAGAGTCAGATACACGGTAATAATCAGAAGAGCAAACAAGACAGGCAAGGGTTAATGAGAAACTCAGAGTCAGGAAACAAAGCCAAGTGAACATCCGGAATACAATACAAGGCATGTTTAAATACCTCTATTTTTAATTTCATTAGTACACGTCATGCCTGCGTCCCAAAACATACGTGAATGGGGGCGACGAAATGACGTGGGCAAATGGGAGCCCACCGCAAGGTTAGGCTCCCATTTACCCTTTAAGAACGTGCTGGCAATGCGAGCAGCGATCCCAATAGTGTATCAGAGTGTTCGGCACGCGCGGCACGTCAGGAGCAAGCAACTTCCAAGCCACACGCGTTAATATATCTGAACTGTAAGGTAGAATGCTATGGTTGGTTTGCTTCTGATGGACACATATCGCCTCTCTCAAGACTTAACTGGGAATGCAAAGTTTGCAGCTACTCACTGTTTAGGAGATATGCCTGTGTTGTGGCATTTGGGGGCAGAAGGGAGAAAATTCTCATGACTTACATAATTAATATGATAGTCATATTGACTCCCAAATGAATTTTTTTAAATTTATTTTTGTTGTTTACTTTTTAATGTGTCAGCTCGCTAGAAAATGATGGCCAGCCACCACACACTTAACCTTTTTGCTACTGGGAGTTTTTAAAATGATTTGCCTGCTAGCAATGCCAGTGGGAAAATAGTTTGGACATTAAAAGCCAGGCCGATGTTTTAAGCATCTGGGCGTGGATTTCAGCTCTCCATACAGGCTGAAACACAGACACAATTTGTTCTTGTTTGCAGACACAACTGCAAAATCCAACCATGGTTGAATTCTGCGAACATTGTCTGGACTTTGCAGTCTGAATTGCCCTATACGTAACTGGATGGTGTTTCCCCATTCAATACAGGACAATTTGGATTTTAGCGAATAACCTTATACAAGTTCAAAATATGTACACCAGTAAGTGTGATACAGCCATGCCAAATTGCCATTAACCTTTCAGCATTACAGCACTGATACAGAATCCTCTAGTTTTGTCAAACTGCTTTAGAAAACAATTGACAAATAACAGAGGCTGTGCACCATAAAGTCATAAAGTCCTCACACCATAACCACTACAGTAATCTGATTAACTCCTTACTAGCAATGTAATTATATCTAATCCATACTATAGCATTACACGAATAGCTTTAAGTGTCATGTCCAGACTGTGTTTTTCTGTTTGGAAAGGAAGAATAGAATAGACAGTGTGGAGTAGGGCATCAGTCTTATGAATTATCTTTTTTAATTAAGGCAATACTTTTTTGACCTACTAGCTAGTCAATCCACCACTAGCGTATTTGATATGTCTGTAGGTCTTCGGGTTAAGAAAGATTGTTCTGGCATGTCCCTGAGTCTACGGAGAACAAGCTTTTCATCTGGGTTTACATTCATTCTGAAAAACACCTCCTCCTTAATTAATACCCTTGAGGAGTTCGGGAAACCTTAGCTATCCACCTTCCTGCAATGGTGAATGTATTAAAAGTCATTCATTGTTCTCTACTTAATAAGTAATGTGGATACTAGCTTCTAGGTCATCACATTTCAGGTTCTGTGTTTCCGGATATTCTCTCATACCCTTAAAAACTTAAACTGTGATGGCATATAGGTAATTTATTGGTCCATCAAGTTTGCCATCTGGACTTCTCAAGCTAGTTTTGCTACTTGTTGCCTTTTACTGTAGCGCTAAATACTGTACAGCTTTTATTGGATTATTTTGACATGAAATGCACATGTCATCTGCTACGCGGCCTGGTTATTAATGAATATCATCATAAGTAGGAGTTTTCTTTTTGAATACCTCTGTACCTTACATGTCAGACATGTGTCAGTAATTTTTGTAGTGATTGCCACTTTTTGTTGTTTTTCTGCCTTTTCATTGATGTGCTTATTGTGCTTTAGGCATAATGCGTTTTTTTTTTTACTCCTATTGAGGAACGTTTTTTAATAATTTTTTTTTTTACTTAAGCACAACCCCAATTGCTGTGAAAAAAAGCCTTTACAGATTTCCCAACTTCAATTGGAGTGTCCCAATTTCAAACTCCTGTCCCGCCATCCAAGTTTAATTCCCTGGTGTCCTGCTTTTATGGATCCCAGGGAACTGTCTCTAGGAAGCACTGAGTGAGCGCATGATTTAATTGGCTCATGCTACACTAAATGCACTGAATCCACACTCAGAACATTGTAACAGTTTTTTGCACATGCACAGCTCATAATAGGTCTAGCCAGAATAATTGGCAGTCATTCTCACATGAATTCACACCAGGCTGACATACCCCTTTTTTTAGGAGAACTCATCCCATTATTGAGTGACTCCAGCCCTTTGGGCAGTGCCCACATCCTTCTCTCATCCAGTCCAATTCCACACCTACCTGTGTTGGGAGGTAGTCCTTTATGTTTTTTTAAGCTAACTTCATGATTAGCATGTATGATGTGATAAACACAGGGAATGATGATGCAGTAGTAGTAGATAACAGCGATCAGGGCTTAAAATGTGAAGCCCTTACAGTTTGTTACTCATGCAAGCCATAGCATACTCACCAGGGTTAACCTTCTACTGACTAGTGGCAAGTTGAAATTTTGAACCCTGACAGGGATAGTTCGTTAAATCATAAAATCCATTCATTATCATATTTTCCTCTTTTATTCAATAAGATTTTAAGCACATTTATGTGGCATGTGATTGAGAATCATACATTCTAATCAGGTTCAAACTAGCCATCGGGTGTACTAGACAGATGCTGTTCAATGTGTGTTGATTCCATGGAACACAGCTGCATCAGCCCTTTAGCTATCTTAGTAAAGCAAGCATATAGGTCCGTGAATGGATGTATGAGGTCTGTGTCTGTGCCCTCCTGAAAGTGTGTGAAAGCAGCAGGGAGAAATATATAAGGATCAAAAAATATCCAACAAGCAAAAGAACAACAAAAACATGTGCCACTTTATAATTTAACGCCTGGGCCTATTGTTGGTCTATGTCTGCCCCTGATTCTAATCCTCTATTATTCTAAGGACATTGAGCAGGTATGAGCCAAGCCACTCTGCCTTTTTGATTCACTTTCTCTTTTCGAAGATCAAACACTGGCCGAATATTCTTGGAACCAAACCAATTGCTTTTGAGCATTCAGAAAATAAATTCAATATGAGGCATAATAGTAATCAGAAACAGTGCCATGCATCACATGAATATAGTACATATTGTAATTTATATTGTCTGTTTGCAAAGTCGTGCAACGCAAAAAGCATGTGTATATATCCCATACACGAATGCATGCATTGACCTCTAAATTACATTAAACATTTTACAGGTTAGGGTAAAATTTTTTGCATATTTTCATTTAAGCTCTCTTTTCTCTTAGTTAATTATCCTGAACACGTTCAAGTTATAATATCTCAGAGGCAGCAGTGCAGTAAATATTATAAAAGAACAACATTGAAAATATACAGTGTTTATTAGGAGTGTACAAATCCATCAGTTGGACATCACAGTGCAAGGTCTATTGCTCGTGTCTTGATATGTTTTGTGTAAGTAATTGCATTGGGGAGGTTTATTTCATTTTACTCTTACATGTTTTTGCACTAAGCTGAGCATCAAATTACTGAAGTATGGTGTGAAAATGTTCCGGAATGACCTACATTCTTCCTGAGACAATGCAATCCACTGGCTTGATGGATATCCTAAGCCAAATAGTTGTATTTGCTAAACAGTGAATTCTATTAAAATGAAAATGAATTGAAAGATTTTGGTCAAAATAACCAAGGCCTCGAGCACAATCCCATTCTTATTTTTGGTTAATATTTGTTTCTGATTTTCAGCCAGTATTGCATGTTTGTATCTACAAATATGCCGAGATCACAAGGTTACTAGAAAATAAAACAACAATTTCTTGAACTTTGTGGTTATGTTAAAGTAGCGATGATAACAGGTGACAAATGTAATATTAACTTCCCGTGTTCAAAATTTATATTGATATTAATGTTTAAAAGTATTTCAAAATAAATATACAAAATCTACAAGAGGTGGAATATATTGGACAGCAAGTTAACTAGTCAATTCTTTATGTGCTGGAAGCAGGAAAATGGGCAAGCAAAAAGATCTGACTTTGACAAGGGCGAAATAGTGATGGCTAGACGACTGGGTCAGAGCATCTCCAAAACAGCAAGTCTTGTGTGGTGTTCCCAATATGCAGTGGCTAGTAACTACTAAAAGTGGTGCAAAGAAGGACGACCGGTGAACTGGAGTTAGGGTCATGAGCACCCAAGGCTCGTTGATGCACATGGGGAGTGAGGTGTACACCATTGAAATTGCCTTCAATGGGAATATGAGCATTATAACTGGACCATGAAGCAATGGAATGGGGTTGCTGAATGCTTTCCAGCCATTCATACATTTTGCCAATCATTATGCACTTCACTATGCAACAAATAAACTATTGTAGAGTATTTACAAGGTGTGTGGCTACTAAAATTTATTTGCAATGTTTTCATACCATACTAAATTTTACAGAAAGATCACCTCTTGAAAACGTATGACTCAAAACCCATTATTGGGAGCCACAGTGGGCGTAATATAAAATCATTGTGGGTAGTAAGAGACACTTGGTACGTTCACATATATTTTTAATTGGCTGTCTCAGGTGTCCACTTTAAAATAAATCAGGATCAAATATTTCAGAAGTCAGAGATCTCCAGAACTATATAGAATTTGGTCTGTTTCTGGAGTGCCAGTGACTCCATGCCTGTAACAAGAACTCCAGGATACTATACTATGATCAATTATACTCATATTAGTAGAAGAATAACATACCTTGCTGTCTGCATTTAATTGAGACTAAAGATTTTCTCATGCAGTTAATATGTCAGAGTAATCTCTGTAAGTTTTGCTTTGAGGCTAAACAGTAGGGTTTCACTAAGATAACAACTTATGTAGGGATGCCAGCTGCTTGCTAGCACTTGTACTGTTAATCTTATGTATCCATAAGAACTTGACCATTTTTTCCCCCTTAAAGGGAAACTCCAGTGCCAGAAAAACGATCCGTTTTTCTGGCACTGGAGGGTCCCTCTCCCTCCCACCCCCCAATCCCCGGTTACTGAAGGGGTGAAAACCCCTTCAGTGACTTACCTGGGACAGCGGCGATGTCCCTCGCCGCTGTCTCCGCCTCCGCGACGCTCCTCCTTGTGATTACGTCGGCCGATGGGCGAGACTAACCTCGCCCACCGGCCGAGGAGACCTAATGCGCATGCGCAGAAATGCCGCGCATGCGCATTACGTCTCCCCATAGGAAAGCATTGAAAAATCATTTCAATGCTTTCCTATGGGGTTTTGAGCGACGCTGGAGGTCCTCACACAGCGTGAGGACGTCCAGCGACGCTCTAGCACAGGAAACCTGTGCTAGAAACTAGGAAGTGACCTCTAGTGGCTGTCTAGTAGACAGACACTAGAAATGGAGTTAACCCTGCAATGTAATTATTGCAGTTTATGAAAAACTGCAATAATTACACTTGCAGGGTTAAGGGTAGTGGGAGTTGGCACCCAGACCACTCCAATGAGCAGAAGTGGTCTGGGTGCCTGGAGTGTCCCTTTAATGTAGAGCCATTAACCTTTTAAACAGAAATCTCATCACACTTCTTTGCAGTTATTTCCCCCTCATCATTGCTTTGTTATGTGGGATATAAAGTAGCCCATCCAAGCTGATAATCATGACATATATTTGTTCACAAATATTCACAAGCCAACCATCTAGTTTAGTACTTTAACATCCAGTAAAAAAAAAAAAATGTGCCAAAATTAATTATGGTATCAAAGTAAAGCATCAGCTGACAGAAGATATACAGAATATAGCAAGTGAGAAAATATTTAGGATATAGAAAGGCTTAGAGAAAGGCTACCATTAAAATCCTTTCTCTAATAGTCTAATAGCATAAATCTTACAAGATTCAAAGCCAGAATAGTTGTTTTGCAAAGAATTATTTGTGCAAAGAATTAACAGAACCTCTTAAACTCAGCTTTTAATACGCTGCAGTTAGTTTAGTGAATAGACCCATTTATGTCATAATATCAATGCATAGTTTACTATATTCCCTTTATGAGCATTTGCAAGCAAACATTATTATTATGTCTTTCTGCAGAAATACACTTTAATCATTTGGGGGAGATTTATCAATGCGTTGCTGACAGCACAATAAGTCCTGCATCAAATAAGAAACAGAACCAATTTTTTCACAATACTGGTACATGGTACAATGTATTTTAATGCTCAAATTGATTTCCCCCTTGGGACTTCCTTTAAAAATTATCTGATATCAAAATGAAAGAAAAGCCCTGAATATAGACAGTAGCACACCAATTAAAAAGTAAGTGTATAGAAAAATGACAACCACATAAGCTACATACCTCTTTAAAATGGAACTGTCACCATCTGGGGACTTTGCATAAGTTGTCCGGTGGCTGGGGGTACATGCAAAGGTGAGCTTTACTTACCTGAACTTGTCCCTCATGGAAACTGCCATGATCGTCCTGACTGTTCTCTTCTGCTCCTGCCGCTTCAGTGCCATGAGCAGACGCCAGAGCATGCGCGAGAGAACAGCATTGAAGTCGATAGTGGATCCGGCCTCCATAAATAGAACTTATTCCTTGTGGCTGGAGAATTGACACTTCTTGATGGCGTTAGCTCTTCCCAGTGTCAGGCAGAGGAGGAATACTGAGACAAAGTAGTCCCTAATTTTTCTCAGTATATATTTTGATTGGGTTGGAACTTCAGTGAAACTCCAACGCAGTCAATATGAGCATTTCATAAAGTTTTAATTATCTTTATAAAATACTAATATTGCAGAGGGCAGAGCCACATTAAGTGTCCCACAGTGCATTACTTTTACTTTGTTACTCCTTCCACACCATTCACACTCCTATCAGAAACATCTCATACTGGTCTTATTTCAGAATCACCTGTCCACCAGGGGTTTATGTGATTAGTAGTTTAATTAAAAAAACAGCCATTCCAGTCATCATATATACTGATGAGAACTCCTCATTAAACTGTTTGCAGCCCTACCACAGATGGGGAAGAGAACCTTCTCAACTGGGAGTGTGGCTTTGAATAATGTCTTCTGGGATAGCTGATTGAATGCTGTGGTAGGTCTCACGTACTGGCAGTGCTATTATACACGATATGATAATGGACTTGGAGCACTAAGCACAATACACCTTTCAGTAATGGACAGCACTCATGGTGCTCAGACTGGCTCTTTGACCCTTATCTCTCATACAATGTATTGTAGGTGAGTGATGTACTCTGCAAAATTAGTAAAATAAAGTTTTATAATAACTCAAGTTATTTTAACATGTTCATAACAAGGGATTGCACAAATGTCATGAATGGGTTAAAATGAACTTTTGTTATTTTTTTATTTTAGCCTGACTGTAATACACTTGCACACTGATTCTTTTTTGACAGGGTCTTAAATTACCTACAAAGCAAATGTATCTCCATTGTACTGGGGATGGCAGTGCTGCTGCAGCAATCAATATATTGTGTGCATTATCCTCCAGTCTGATAAATATGGTATGATAAATGTGTCCTGCCACCAGGTCTGTGTGTGTTTATGTTATTAATATAACAGTTGTGTGGTGCTCTTGCACAGTTTTAATAAAGGCAAAAATGCAAGTAGCCCAGGGAATAGACCCTTTAACAAATACAAAATTGTGTTTTGAGTTATGTTTTATTGTGCCATGATAAAGGAGATCTTCTCCACCACAAAGACAGCACCTTTGCGACATGTCTGTTTAGCACAACCAATGTGCCTAATGCTTATCTTTCAAAGTAGAAGTAGCCACCTCCCTACAAGTGGGCCTCCAACCATTGAGGTCAGTAAATTGGCTATTTCTAAAAGAAATGACATGGAGAAAAAGAAAATAGCAAATGAAATAGTGAGGAAGTAGGACAAAAATCAACAAAAATGTAACAAGCCATTACATTTAACTATTTTATATTAAAGGGTTCTATAGTGTTAGGAATACAAATCTGTATTCCTAACAATATAGTGTCTTCTGGTCCCACCCTCTCTCGCACCCTCCCTAGTCGGCACTCCACCTCCTCTGATTTAATCCTACGACAGGACCTAAAGCGCATGCATGTTATGGGGGCACTGTACGTGCATAAGGACCTCCCCATAAGAAAGCACCAAGGCAATGCTTTCCTATCGGGATTTCACTGATGTTGGATGTCCTCAGGCAGAGCGTGAGGACATCCAACATAATTTAGGTTATCTGGAGTCTGTTAACATCCAGGCTGTCTTAGTGCTGCAAGGTAATCATTGAAGTTTATCTAAAACTGCAAATAATTAAATTACAGGACTACATGGGACAGGGACACTTCAATGAGCTGAAGTGGTCTGGGTGACTATAGTGTCCCTTAAACAAATATAACGACATTTCATTATACCAGAGTTCACTAAAAATGAAATGCAACCAGATATTACATTACATTAGATTCCACCACAAAATAGGTGGGAAAACCTAAGGGATCGCATGATGTATGCAAGCACCAGTGTGAACATGGCATAGTGCAAAATCCAAGCTTATCCGTTTCCGCACTGGTAGGAAATTGGATGCATTTTCTTGGAATGGTAAATGTACTTCACTATGAAAGTGTTACTTACACAACATGATTAGTAATAAAATCATTGCAACAAAGACAATATGAACTTGAATTGAACACAGTGAGATGCTGGTAAGATACCCAATGATGTCATTAAAAGGCCTCCAATGATCCAGAATGTATCTGGGTGGGAAGGGTATGAGGAGAAGGGGGGAGGATTGTTTGAACCACTTATTGGTCATAAAATGTGTGTGCAGATGCCCCTGCTTGGGATAGTTGATCCACCTTCTTCTTTTCTCCCCATACTAGATGTTGGCGGCGCCTTGCTGCAGAAAATTAGCAACTAAACCAGGACCTGTAACTAAAATAGTAAACAACAATTATAGGTGCAACATAAATCACATCACACCTTAATACATTTATGTTTATAATTTATGCAACAAAATCGGCCTGATAATTGGATCTGAAGACAATAAAACAGAAAAAGGCATTGCCCATGACTTTGACCAATAATGTGTGAACTTCTAACAAACAATAAGCAAGTTCATGGAAACATTGAACAATGTATCATTATTGACAACAATATAAAAAAACTTATTGTTATTTTTCAGCTTTGTAGCAAGCTATTTTATAGCATTTTTATCAGTATGAAGGACCACAAGATTATGGATCACAAAGGGCTGCATGAATATCTAAGAAGATGCCATCAGCCTAATGTCTATGGGGACTGCATGCAAGTCTTGCACTGATAAGACTGACTCAGCATGACATGAATTGCAGGATCTTTTTTTAAGAGTCAGTTAAAAGGCATTTCTCTCTAGGGGTCTATACATTGTTAGGATTTTAAAAGTCTCCATGCGTTGCTCTGAACTAACTTGTTGTTCAAAGTGCTATATGCAGTTAGTGACCTCCAGAGCAAAGGTGATTTATAACAAGTAGAAACGTCTTATGAACAGGTTAGTGAGTCAAGCCAAAATGTGTGGTTTATTATTATTTAAACCGAAAATTAAACAAGAATGGGTATGTTTATTAATGTGGTTTTAAAAAGCTGTTTTCACATTACGGACCCGGCAGACCTTTTTTCTTCTTTAACGACCTTATAGCACGAAACAGAGTAATTAAAAGAAAAATCTGTTTATAATTTTTCTGTGCCTGGCATGAAGTGTCTAACTCGACTTTCTAATATTGCCTTTCATCAGCTTGAAATTACAAGAGCAGTAACAAACGATTGTATATTGGAATAGAATTAAAATTGTTGTAATGCAAAAACAGCCAATATATACAAGAAGTGCAGAATGTGCAGTTCTGCCACTTACTAATCAGAATGTTAAACATAATAGCCATTCTTTTCTTGAGGCAGTTAATTATGTTATGAATGCTCTTATCAGTGCATATTAAGAATACAATACACTACTTTCATACAGAGAACTGAATGCAATTACTACGATTACTGCAATCAGAATACGTTTAGTGCAGCTATTATGTCTTGTCGCAGAACTTTCTAACCAGCTTAGCGGATACATCCTTCCCAAGACAAATTTCTAGAATATGTTGGGCACACACAATCATCAGGTGTACAAGGCTGATTGCAGAATTTTCAGACACAAAAACCCCATTTGCACTTTTGCTGCATGCTGGCTAACTTGCATTGCGAAGTGATGGAAGACACAATACCTTTCAAACAAGTTCTTCTGAGTGGTGGGGCTGTGGCTTTAGGGCATACATGACTCTATGCGTGCCCACATCTCAACAGTATGTGAAACAGGAATATCATATGGATGTCATATGAGGCATTCTGCCAATAATTAGAGCTATACAATACGTACTGGGGGTACGAAGACTTATAGGAGTTGCTACTGATTCCAACTGTATTACTGATGACACCCAAAGTAACTGACTGGCAGCCCGCTCTCCTTGCTGGCCTCACACAGGGCATACTGATGAGATTAACAGCAATAATAGAATGTTGAGATTGTTTTAAAAGCGCTCTGAGCGTTTTTGAAGTGACCTCGGCACTTACTTATTATGGCTAATCTCATCAGTATACTGCAAGTTTATCTAACGAGGCAGTCACACCATGTGGATTGGTGTTTCCCAGGTGTAGAACCAATCTGGGATGGTCTAATGCAGGAGTCCTCAAACTCCGGCCCCTTAGATGTTGCTGAACTACAACTCCCATGATTCTCTGGCTATCTATGTAATTCAAAGAATCATGGGAGTTGTAGTTCAGCAACATCTGGGGGGGCCACAGTTTGAGAACCTATGGTCTAATGTAAGCAAAGAGAAGTATAGATAGGTGGAATGTTTTGTGTGCTAGCATCAGCACAGAGAGAGGAGAGAAACAGCCAGAATGATTTATTGCAACAGCTTTGAACAAGTGATCTAAGAATAGAAAGAAAGAGAAAGAGCGAGCAGATGCAATTTATTTACATATCATAAAGCCATCATAAAGTGTTCAGGGCTTTTAATATGTTAAGAGAAGCAAGTCTGTGCTTTCCAAACAGGGGTATGCAGGAGAGGTGTCTCTTAAACCAAGCGTAAGTATCTAGAAAACACAGAACACAGTGTCAATGTATACATTATTTAAAAATATAGCAACCATGATTGGATGGGAAAAATGCCATTAAGCAAACGTATTGCACAAACCCTTACGATTTAAAATATTTGCATAATTGCTTGAAATTATCCTAAAACAATAAAAGAAATCTGCTTCATTTAGCACATTGCAATAAAATTATATATTAGAAAGCTAAAAAAGCAAAAATTACTGTTCTACAGATGTTTATAAATGATGATAAACTTACAACATTTTGAACAGTAAGCAATCTGTACGATTTTCCCCATTCCAAAGATACCAGCTTTATTTTCTAGTTTGTTGACTGGTTTCTATGCACAGTGTTCTCCATTCACTGTAACATTGTGTACAGAAGACATTATTAACTTAATTTCCAGGGCTTCTTGCAAGACATCAAATAATAGGTAATGAGAACAATAGGGAATGTTTATGTCTGTACAAGCTGACACGATAATACAAAGCACACAAACACACTTCGTAAGAACTGAAAACATATTAAAGTTAAAAGCCCAAGTTTACTCCATTTATTAAAGCAACATATCATTCAGAGTTTTAAAATGCACCTTGTTCCAAATTGGTTTATTTAATTAAAATTGGATAATATATAATATTGCAATATTATTATTTTTATAGTTCGTTATGAGGCAGGCATCATGCGTCAGTCATTTTTCTTTAGTTTCCTGCCCTGTATAGGAGAAGGCAGCCTTGTTATACACTCCTTGGCCTTAAAGAGGCTCTATAAACACCATTTCCACAGAAACTTATCATGCTAGTTATTGTGCAAGAGTGCATGGGGCTCAGGGTCCTCATCTACCTATTGTTCCTGTGTCACTTTGTAACGGCCAAATTTATTGTAAATGTCCCCCCTTTCATAATATTGTAAAGCGCTGTGGAATTAATTGCGCTATATAAATACCAATAATAATAATAATTATTATTATTATTATAATTCCCCCAGTAGTCTCAGCCTATCATTGCTGCCCAATGTTGAATAGGCCAAAGCAGAAGATCACTTCCATATTTGCTGAGTGGCAGACAAGGGAGTGGGCTGTACATAACAAGATAACAGTGTTTGTTGTCAACACTCCAGAAAAGTTTGATATAAACCAGTAGAATAGCTCCCGCAGACTCTTTGCACCATAACCACTACGATGGACTGTAGTGGTGTTGGTATTTGACTGTTAATTTAAAATCAGTCTCAGAATAGAGGAATTCATATGGCTTCATGACTCTTGAAATTGTGTGGCTTATACTTGCTTCATCTACCTCTTTCTGGGATGCTAGAACCCATTCTGTGGTCCATAAAAGGATTTTTTAAACTATTTGTTCACTTTTTGCTAGTATAGGTTTTGTTTGTCGTGGTTTTCAAGCCCATTTTTTTTAGGGTTATGTCCTACATAAATGGCATTAAATCACGGAATCGAATACCTTTAATGCCAGGTATAATATAGATTTTTTTTTTATATTTTTTCAAATATCTATATTATTAAATTGATATTTATCAGCTTTCAATATATCTTTAAAGCGGTAAATAATTTAATTCAAACCAATCAAAATCTTATCGGGAGTCGATGAACCGCTGATACATGTGTTCGACTGATAAGTCATTGAGGATTAGGAGTTTCTTGGCTCCCTTTTATTAAAGCTGAATCTCTTATAAAATGCTTACTACGTTTGCAGAAATAGAACAAATTGAGTCATTTCACATGTTTTTGGCTCCTAGAACAAAGAATAAATATAATTACGTCTCATTTTGATTTCACTGTTTAAAAAAAAGATACAGTGGGTAAAACAAATTAACTGGTGCAAAGGTTACTTAAAGTCTAAAATTCAACACTTAATCTATAATGAAATATTTGTTACTTAGAGTGTAGAGGTATTTTAATCCTATCCACAAATAAAACAATTATAGGATTTATTAATTGTTACCATACCTATGAGACATTCTTTGATCTCCACCATGAACTGTCAGCAATGTTCTTTAACACAGTGTCTTTGTGATTGGAGAACATGCTGGGAACACAGTAAGTAGGCAAATTCTTAGATATCAGGAGTGACAGAATTACATGCTGCTTCGAACATTTCTCTTTTAAAAAACAAAGTGATAATGACATCTAATTATAAGATTTGATCACACCTGCACCCAGTACAAACCAACCATAGATGTATACAAGTGGCATATCAAAAGTGTGTCTTGTACTAATGGGTACAAGAGAACTAATTTATTTAAGCAATTAAGGTCAGAGATCTACCTCAGTAGAGAATGATTTTCTTTAAAATCCATTCTGCAGGGTACATGGTACTTTGCAGGCTCAATTCATTATGCACATCTAAATTATTAGCTCCTTATTGTTCAAAGTCTGCATCTCCTTTGTTTTATTTGTTTAAAGCAACAGTAACACAGAGCTCCTGAGATAATTGAGATCGCAATAGTGTTGGAAAAAGATCAGAAGGTTCAATTCAAAGGATGTTTATCTTTGCCTGGGAGAGGGGGACAGTGCTAATCCCTGAGGAAATCAACCTCAGGAGCTGCTAGAGTTCACTCTTGCGAGATTTGGAGCAACAATCTGAGAGGAGAACTTGGTGGAGTTGCAAGTTAGAGTTCCCCCGAGTCCTCTCTCTCTCTCCCTCCCCTGCAGGCTGCCAACATTACACTGCTAGTGGTCCGGTGAGGGAGATCTCTGATCTCTCCTCCTGTCCTGCAGAGCTGGCATGGGAGAGTGAGGCATGGTTCCCAGTGCTATTATCATATGATCATGGCGCCGCAGGACACACAGTTTGGGAACTGCTGTTCTAATGCTTGCCTATGTGAAAGCATTGGATTGGCTGAAATCACTGATTCCAATGAGAGCTTTGGCAGGGAGACTGTCTCCGTAAGGGTAAAAAAGGTGTGTTGACTACCTTTTTTAACCCTGGCAGCGCTGGTCCAGGCTCTATAGTGTTAAGAATACATATTTGCATATTTGTGCATAAGCACTACATTTACATTACAGTACATTTAACAAAATGTGCAGAAATTAAATCCACATAGCCTTGATTCTTTTTTTTTTTTTTTTTGACTAGCTTAATTTCTGCTGTTGACCAGAAACTTCTTATGGAGACGTACACGATTTTCATATATTTCATCTAAAGAACACTTAAATGAACACTATTACATTTTAAATGAACATTATAGCGTTAGGAATATAAATCTGTATGTGTTCTAGTTACATGTTTAAGATTCTCCCCCCGCCCCCCCATTTTCAGTAAAAAACTGAAAAATGTTTTTTACTTACTTTTTCTCTAGCACTTAGACTCCCTCAGTACTATCACCTGCGTCTCCTCCGTAGCGGCATCGTTCATCTCTCTGCGATGGCCAATCCAATGCCCCAATGAGCATTGGAGACTGATACGCAAGTGGAGTGAGTGCCACGTGCGCATCCAAATGCTTCTTAAAGGAAAGCGTTGAATTAAGTGCTTTCCCATGAGCTTCTATTTCACTAAAGTTTTTCTAACTTGTTGTAGAGGAATCACCTCTAGTGACTTTCTAGAAGACAGCCTCTAGAGCTGTGTTTAACCCTGCATTGTAAACATTCTGCAAAACTGCAATATGTTGCATTGCATAGTTAAAATGACAGGACAATGGCATCCAGACCACTTTATAGAGTGGTCCTCAGTGGCTAAACTAATGTAGACAGGGCCCTGGTGCAAGAATTTTTTTGGGGGCTCCTATTGCAAGAATGGGAAAAATATATATAACCGTCTGTCATATACGTCCCACAATACTTTGCTATCTGGGGATGTGCCATGTGAATGTTGGGGGTGTATTTGTGTGTTGTGTTGTGTTAGCTCATTTGAGCAGAGTCCCCTTGATCCTATTGTTCCTGTATGTTTTTGTAATTGTCTTATTTATTGTTAAATCCTCCCCTCCTATAATATTGTAAAGCGCTACGGAATTTTTGGGCGCTATATAAGTGACAATAATAATAATAATAATAATAAAAAAAAGTTGTTGCCATTTGAAAGCAGTGGTGGTACTTGTGTGTAATGTCTGATTTTGAATGCAGAGGTGTGTTTTTATGAAGTGTTCGCATTGGATTGAAATGTTTGCACATGTACACATAAACTGCCACACACATTGATACACATTCACACACATTTACACACAGATACATACACTAATGCAGATGCACACACACATAGATATGTATAATGACACACATGCAGATATACAGACACAAATACAGACATGCAGATATACATACACTGAGACACATGTAGATATACAGACACACAGATACACACACTGGCACACATACAGACACACATATATATGCACTGACACAAGTGCAGATTTAAAGACACAAATATACAACCACTAATGCACATACAGATATACAGACAAACAGATACACACATTGACACACACACATGCAGATATACAGACACACATATACACACACTGACACATATACAGATATACAGACATACAGATACACACACTGACATACATGTAGACACAAAGATATGCACACTGACACACATACAAATACACAGACACATATATACACAGATAAACACATACAGATACACATACAGGCACACAGATACACTGACACATATACAGATACTCATACACACGGATACACACTCTGACACTTATGCAGATAAACAGTTACACACATTGACAAACATAGAGATTACAGACTCATAGATACATACAGACACAAATCTTGGTCAAAATTTCCAAAAAATTAGCCACACTCCAGTTTCCTACCTTTTTTGGTGCTGAGGCTGCTGGGAATGTGGGGTTCCTGTTCCATGCCCCTCTCTTCTCTGCCTTCTCCTCACGTGCGGCTCAGTCTGTTAGCCATGAGGAAGTGCCAAGCTCTCCCAGCACTGCAATATTAAAGGGACCCGGTCACACTGTTAAAGGGTGGCAGTGTACCACACTGCCCCTCATGACATGCCCAGGCCCTTAATGAAATGCTGAGGGTGCCCATCAGGTGGCCCTAAGTGCATGGCCATCTGATATGCACCCTCAGCATGCTGGCCTTTTGTGCAGCTATACCAGCTGCACCTGTAGTAGTTCCTCTGCTGGTGGTCCTTTTACTGCCATTTCAGTTGGTGAGCTCTACTAATCTCAAACTGAAATACCACATGTACCACAGCAAGAACCCTCCTCTAGCAGCCAGTGGAGCCACAATGTATCAGTCATTAGTTTGTCAATTAAATGCAAAGGGCAATTTACACTTCAACCATTGCTGCCCCAGTTTCAAACACCCAAACTCTGTGCATTGCACTGCTCTCTGTGAAACACTGCAGGCAGCAGTAATTTGCTGATGCAAGCTCCACATTTGGCCAAGCAGCGTTAGGTTAGTAAAGTCATAGTTCTTGGTCAAACGAGGGGTCAACAAAATCAGTTATTAGTGTATTTCAGTGTGTGTATTTGGACTGTAATTGGTAATACAGGACTGTCCCCACACTGGAGGTTGCCTGGCAAACCTAATTACTGAGAATTGTGTTTAGGCCTAATTTTGTGCCATGATGTCACACAACAGTTTTTTTTCTCTTGTTTTATATGTTATTTGCTTTTGTAAGTTATAAAAGTAACTTATATAAATGGGATAGCACAGAGAGACTGCATATTGCAGTGATTTGAAAAACAGATAAAATGATGAGTCCCAAATAGAACCCCCTGCTAATAACAGTTGCTTTAGTGTACCTATAATCTTAATTTTATTAATGACAGGAGGCGAGTATTTGCTTAAGTCTCTCTTTACTAGAACTCCACAGCAGCACAGAAAAAACAACCAATCAGAAAAAAGTTAGTTACTATAAAACTCCCCTCCCCATGCATAATTTCCTCTTTCAAGCTGCGACAAAAACAAAATAAAGGCAGAAACAAAATGGGGAAGAAACAAAGTACTAGATACGATGAATACAACGATGTCCACCATCCGAGAAGAACTGACAAACCAGATAGTGTTAATGGACTGTAATCTGAAACGAGAGAAAAAACAGAATCGAACAGGTTGATTATCCAATGAAAAGTACTCTGAATAAACATGCAGGTACCCAATGTAGTAACCAAAATTACCTTAATATGTAGATATCCCAACCCTACTTATGAAAAAAATAGACATAAGAACAGGAGACAGGTAGCAGAGACAACAAGCAGAGTTGCATACGTACCTGATTAATCCAAACTATTAACATAAAACAAGGGAGGGATAAGAATGGGTGGGAAATACTCGCCTCCTGTCATTAGTAAAATTAAGATTATAGGTACACTAAAGCTAGCATAATCTACAATTGTATAACATGACAGGAGGCTTCGTATTTGCTGTTTTAATGCTCAGTCAACAAATCTAACGCTGTTTGTTTTGCTGGTACCTATTCTCGGAGCTACCCGAGCAATCCTAAATGGACTTTCCAACTGCGATAGATGACAATACACCGATCGATGGAAATGCCAGTTGATGAAGTATCCCAAAAATGGAAAAAACATCATCCGCTGATAGATCCATTGTACGTGGGGTTGTTACCTACCAGCTGGTCCATGAGCTGGCAAGCTGACCTATTAGCCATTTCCCTTCAGTTATAAAATGTTGAAGGTCCTTTGCGGGCTTAGGGCCGCGATAAGACACTGCCACCATGTCTCAACTCTTGATGTGTAAGGTTGCTCCACCGATCGTGCCAGGGTCACCCGGCAATGTGGCCTTGCAGGCAGTTCTTCAATCTCAAGGAATGCGCCTGAGTCCACCACCAAATCGCAATAGAACCGAGTAGGATACCATCGTTAGCCATACCATCTCCAGGGGTGTGTGTAAATAAGTGGGGGTCTCCCCCCGTTATACCTCTGTGAGAATGTCTTGCGTGTGTTACAGCGGTCCGGATCCAGTAGATCCATTACAGGAGATAGAATAGAGGGATCCAGTCTAAACATGTATATCTTGCATGACCAGGCAGTCCTCTATAACGAAATCAGTAGTACGGACGCCAGATCCAATTGAATGCAGGAGGGACGCCCCTCCATGTAGTCACCGATGTCTTGCACAAGTACAAAACTGTGTGATGGACAAATGGCCGGCACTGTAGAGCGTTGAGTGTATGAGAGAGCCGCGCTCTCTACTAATGTGATTGAATATCGTGATAGCGCCCGGCTGATAGCCTGAGCGGGCCGTACCCGTAAATAACCAAACAGTAGAGTCTACATCTGTGACCGGTTCCCTCTATGAGAATGTGTCCTCCAAACATGTCCTCTGTATCCAGCTCAGTAACTGGTTGAGGTTGAGGGAGGGCTGCGCCCTCTAATAACAAATCAGTGTCCGGTTCCGTATCTGAGAGGGGTTCGCTCTCTGTTCCTGAAGATAAAATATTCTCAGAGCGAGGTAATGGAGGGCCGCACCCTCCTGTGATCCAAACTAGAGTCCCTAGAGACTCAGGGTGACCAACTGCAGGGTACACCAATTACTAATATCAGCATAAGGCTGAGGGAAATCTTCGGAAACAACGATGGAAAGCTACCAACTGAGCGTCCGGATCCTGTGCGCGCGCGCGGGGTCCAGGATAACCGTTCTCCGCAATCCACGAGCGCCCGGGAGGTCAGAGGAGGTCAAGTCAGGCCTCTCGATGACCAGATCGAAAGGAAAGGAAGTCATGAAAAACAAAAAAACAACAATAACGTAAATAAGAGTAAAAACGCAAATTCTATCTCAGCTAGAAGGCAAATAGCAGGCCGGAAGGTAAGACAAGTAAGCCCCACTGAACAGGGCCAGGAGCTAACCTACGCAGGAATAACTACCGATACCATATGGATACCGGGAGGCAGATACGGAGTTAGTTGTTAAAGCCAAGGAAAACACAGCGTTCTCCTGTAGGTGTCTGAGTACCGGTCCTTGCCTGTGCAAAGCTCTCCTTGGAGATGTGCCGTCGGCGGTCTGGCGTAAACCGTGGATGTGTGTCCGGGGTCTTCATAAGAAACCTTGCCCTTCAGGTATGAGGTTTAGGGCCTTCACCCTTCCCACCATATTCAGATGGCCGTATACTGGTGTCCTCTTGGATAGTATGGCAATGGTGCTTGTCTGGACACCTGCCTATCTCCATGTCACTGGTGGGCACTGGCTTTTCCTCACTGAAATTCCCCCAGGCCTGCGGCCTAAAGAGGTTCGGCACCAATAGAGCAGGCCAAGTCAGAAGGGCACAGGCCCAGCAGGCCAAATTAATGGACACAGAATAGCTGGCCAAGCAAATAGGCACTGACATAGCAGGCCATTTAAATAGGAACCGATATAGTAGGCCAATAAATGGGGTACAGACATAGCAATCCAATCAATGGGGCACAGGCATAGCAGGCCGTTGTAATGGGCACAGACATAGCAGGCCGTTTAAATGGGCACAGACATAGCAGGCCGTTTTAAATGGGCACAGACATAGCAGGCCGTTTTAATGGGCACAGACATAGCAGGCCATTCTAATGGGCACTGACATAGCAGGCCGTTCTAATGGGCACAGACATAGCAGGCCGTTCTAATGGACACAGATATAGCAGGCCAATCAATGGGGCACAGACATAGCAGGCCAATCAATGGGGCACAGACATAGCAGGCCAATCCTGGGTTGTGTAATATTATTATATTATTATTATGTTATATATAGCGCCATCCAATTCCGCAGCACGTTACAATGGGTATTGAATGAGTAATGGGGACCTCTGAGTTTGGGTAGAGGTCCCTGAAGCAATTGTAGATTCTCAGAGCATCCTGTGACATAGGACCCCTAGACACCAACCCTTTTTGACAGCGTACTGGCAGTCCCTAAATGCCCAGCAGGCAAATAGTGGTATTCCAGCTGTATTGGGTATAAGCGGAAGTTGTTCCAGTGACTATCATGTCCATGAATGTAAGATACACTGAGCAATACTCTCCTTAAACTGTGAATTGGTATGCCCATGCTCACACAGATCTGCTTGAAATTTCTTATCATTATTATAGATTACCATCATCATACCACCTGAAGGGTATTGTAACCATGGACACTTCCAGGAGTAGGGCTAACGATAGCCAACTCAATGAATTCCCCCGAGAATCTGATAAAATTGTATAGTATCAGCGTAGACTGGTCTCCCCTACCAGTTGAGTCAGAGCCAGGTCTGATAGCTTATATATATATATGCCATGGACAGATAATTCACACCAGAGTAGTCTCATCTGAGACCTCCTAGTCTCATCTGAGACCTCCTGATATACACTGTCAGCAAAACTCACAGCAATCTGTGGTATACACTGTCAGTAAAACTCACAGCAATCTGTGATATAGACTGTCAGCAAACTCACAGTAATCTGAGATATACACTTGTCAGCAAAAGTCACAGCAATCTGTGATATACACACTGGCAGCAAAATTCACAGCAATCTTAGATACATTGCCAATAAAACTCACAGCATCTGAGATATAAAATGCCATGGAAACTCAGAAATCAGTTATGTAAAATGCCAAAAGACTCAGAGTAATCTGTGAGATATACACAGTAATAAAAACATAATACACATCTGAAGAAAACTATGGCAAACCGTAGGAGGGGCCGTGAGTAGGCGCACTCTCCTCCACCTGGTCGGCCGCCCGCGGCTCTTAGAAGAAGTTGAGCATGGCGGGTGGCCACGTGGCGAGCGGTGCGGCCACATGGGTGAGCAGAGCGGCTGCCGGGTACTCGCGTCCGACCGCGAGTACCTTGGTTGCCAGTAGAGTCACAAAGGGGTTCAGGGAAATCAGGAGGCAGCCAGAGGCTAGTCTCCTGAAACCCCGATACAACACATGCAGCCCGCGGAAAAAAATGCCGGGACAAAGAGAGTGGGGCAGCGAGGGGAGGGGGAGGGGGGGGGGAAGGCATGACTGAAAAGAACTCCCCTAAAACCACCACAAAAGGAAAGGAATCCCCAAGAAGACAGGGGAAGCAAAAATCAAAAGGTAGGAGTCCCAATAACATAACAAATATATCTAAATACAATATACATAACCTACCTAAGCAGTAAGAAGTAAATATATATCAGAAAAATATAACTAAACACAAAATATATAACATATAAATATATAGTAAGTAGAAAACATATGATACTAATAAATAAGTACAGTATAACAAAAAAGTAAATATACTAAGATACCAAATATAAATCCTAATGAATCATAATAAAACCCAAAGCCACTCACTAGAAGCAGGAGGCAGTGGTACTCTGACCTGTACTGTCTGCGGAGCAGCAAAGAAAGAGGAAATGATGCATGGGGAGGGGAGTTTTATAGTACCTAACTTTTTTCTGATTGGTTGTTTTTTCTGTGCTGCTGTGGAGTTCTAGTAAAGAGAGACTTAAGCAAATACGAAGCCTCCTGTCATGTTATAAAATTAGCAAATTATACGTAATTGTTTAAGTCACCGAAGATTCACATAAGTAAATGAATGGGTGGACATGAGTATGTTTACATGGACAAGATAACATTGCACAGGGCTAAGGGTGTAGAAAAGCTTAGTAGACTTAGGAGGATGAATTTCACTCTAAATATATCTTAGTAGACTCAGAACATTCTTATTAGTTAATTGCCTCCATATTTTGTCTAGTACCAGTGACATGTTGGGTGACTCATTCAACCCTCCATCCCAGAATCAGAAAAATTGGTGTTATGGAAACTGTATATTACCAATGATATAATAAGGTCAATAGACAGTTTCAGCTAAGTAATGGGAGAAGAACAAATGAAAAGTTACCGCTAAGTTCAGTTAGCAGCAACCGTCTATGCTATCTGTGAATTAGCTTGGAGAAACACTCTAGGCACCAAAACCACTTCAGATTATTATAGTGACTATGATGCAAGTAGGCGCTAGGTGAAATGCACCTCTTAACTTTCAAACTGTTTTTGTTTATTTGACAAGAAAAAATATATATATTTGGGAAACCAAAGAACCACCTTCACTTTTCCTTTGCCCATTAATCGTACAAACCTTCCAACCTTGTAAGGTCAATATAGGCACTATAACCATTTCATATCATTGATCTTGTTATAGTGCAGGAGTCCTCTGTCACTGTCCCTACAATCAGTGTTAAACCGTTTTCCAGCAGTTTAACACTGAATGAGTGTCCCTGGCCCTCAAAGTAAATGGAAAATAAATTGCACATTTAAGGTCAAAATATACAAACTAGAAACATTCTCAAGCCAGCAATGCTTCCATTATAGCTATGTTACATTTCAGAATTCACTTTGAATTTACCAACAATTAGCCCTCAATGTGCCTACATGCAATACATACACACATACATACAATTACAGCGCTAGCTCTCTCCATTGCTATTACTTTTAGGCAGTGTAGTCAGTCTGGCCAAAGCCCTGCATCCACGTAGGGCAGTAGAAACAAAAAAAGCCTTATTATGTTGCATTTCAGTAACTAGAATATTTCTAAACATCTTAATGAGGTTTCATGCTAATAAAAAAATGGTACTTCAATTTGCCAATAGATGTACTATTGTGTCTATGTCCTCCAATATCTATTCCATTTTGACCGGAGAGAAATCCAGATAGTCCATGTGAAATGATTAAACACGTTTTTTTGAACATCGTACTGTAATGAAAATCTCAGTATGAAAAAAATACCTGCTGTCTCCAGGGCCATGTGAGAAGCTGTAACTTGCCTCCTAATAGGAGAGTGATGGCAAGCACGCTAATTAGAAAGATTGCTTCTTCCAGACAGGTACAGAAAAAAGGACTGTGAGTCACCTGTGATAAATTAGAGCTATTGCAGCATTGATTAGATGATTTATGCTTTGATCACTTCTGTAAAGATGGAACATCTATGCTAATTCATTAGCAAGAGTATAATCTGTTATTTATGTCTCCAGGACTTTTGCTCAGAGTGGTAACATTTTCTTGATTTCTTTCAGAGACAACGACTCACTGTATGAAATCCTACAGATGGACTTTGAAATGGACATCAGTAGTGGCTTGGCGGGTGCCCAGCAGATTACATGGCAGGTGGAATACCCAGAAGAAGACTCTGTCAGTGAATTAATGATCTCTGAAATCTTTGTCAGCCAGACAACCTTTGCAGGGATCGTCCCGCTGGCCATGGTACAGTAAAAATCCCATTATACGCATTTTTATTGAAATTGAATACGACTTCAGGTACAAAAGCCAGAAGGTATTTTTACACGTTGCTCTTGTCCTGTTGATAGGAATCTGTCACACAAAGTGGCAAGAGATACAGTATATTAAAATATGGATTTACTCTTATTTTTATTAAAGCTGTGCCATCTATGTCCAGATTGCAATACCTAGGAACATTTGAAACTAGGTGACCCTGATATTCTTGATTCAAACTTATCAAATTAATAAGGTCACATTTTTGATGCCAAAGCATTGCTTGAAAACCTCACAGACACACAAACATTAATGTGTTAGAGGCATATTAGATGGGAATAATTAATAGGAAAGGGTCGCTCTTCACTTGTTCACAGTCTGCCAATGTCTTTTCTCTTTTATTCCTGTGAAGTTTCTATCAGGCTTTCTTTTTTCTCTTTTTTCTTTCTTTTTTTTTCTGAGGCTCCTGCAGAAGCACCTGTAATATTTGTGTTTAACGATGTACATATTTAAAAACAGAAAAAAAAAAAAAATCAGCCCTTGTACAATACTGATATAGTCCAAAGGCAGCTCAATCACCAGAAACAGAATCTCTCTTGTCTGATAGGGGGTAGGATAAAACAGGAAAAGAAGGTGCAGCACCTGAAGTGTCCTTTAGGGATTGTATGCAATGACAAACAAAGGAAAAACAAAAAAGGACTGATAGTGTAGTAAGTTGAAAAATTCTTAATGGAGTAAGGAAAATGTAAAAATGTATACACTTTTAGGGAACTTAAATACAGCTCCGACTTGCACGTCGGGGCGGAATGATCCCCGCTTATGGATTTATTGTGGTACAGATTCGGGTTTTCCTTACAGCGATGGGTATCCTCATAAAAATGTAATATATTTGCTAACAACCAAACGGATGAAGTTAACTAATTAATTTGCATTTGGAGTCAATGCTGGTAGTTGTTTAATCAAAATAATGAGATATTTATTTTAAAAGTAATAGGTTTTCCATCCAGAGACCCTAACTAAATGACCCCTGGATCCAATGTAGACTGGAGTACTGGACATGTAGTTGATCAGACTCTTTGGTGAGGGTGCCGGTTATAAAAGGGCAATTGCTGGATTCCATAAATATGAAGCAACTCCTTAATTAGTACAAAAATAGTAATACTGTATCTCAATTTCATATAGATCTTCAATTCATATTACAAATGGCATGTTGACTGAGAGGAGGAAAATAACAGTACAGATGCCATAGTCTCTTCGTGCCTGAAGGCACTTCTTCAGAGACATCACAATGAACAAACAGTGGATTTTACAGAGAACAAATGTGTAATGAAGAAACAATTAACCAATAGCTGCAATTCAAGATAGAGATAGAAAATCTCCATATTGCACGCAATGCACTAATGAGATACATTAAATTTAGTCAGATTTTGGATGAAAGTCTGTTACAAAGTAATGTAAAGAATTTTGGCAACAGGTCAAAAATATCTAAGAAAAAAATATTTTTTGCAGAACTAGGCTGCAAAACTACAATAATTGATAGGAAGGCGAGCTAATTCACGTGCGAAAGCCTGCAAATGCC
Organism: Pelobates fuscus; assembly: GCF_036172605.1. Lineage (NCBI taxonomy): Eukaryota > Metazoa > Chordata > Amphibia > Anura > Pelobatidae > Pelobates > Pelobates fuscus. The sequence goes on from NC_086321.1 coordinate 133,947,502, forward strand.
TTTCAAAAAGGTCTCAGGATCAGTGATTAAGGGCAGATAATCCAAGTAAAAGTTAAATAAACTCCTTGAATGCCCATCAACTGCAAATAAACCTGGAACACTCGAGCAAACCCCAGATGAAAATGACAAACTATAATATTATGTGCTGTTCTGGCACCACAACCACTACAGCAGGCTTGGTGCTTGGAGCGTTTCTTTAAATATGTACATTTGGTGGGGATTTTGCAAGCGCAGTGTACAGATAATATTTAAAGTTCAGATTGAAACGGACTTTGATGTCAATATATTGTTGTGGATTGCAATCTCTTTAAAGCTATACATGCCCAAATCTTTCACTGTAGATATGAGCACTCCTTGTGCCACTATGATCCTTCCACAAGTTGAACAGAATTTTAGACCTTGGTAAAGAATAACAGAACCATTCATAATGAAAAAGTCCTTTTATTTGACACTTCAACACAAAAACATATTTTCTTGCAGTAAAAAATTGCAATATACCTTTCATGAAATGTCAAAAATATAGAGCAAGTCAACATTCAATCAAAACGTCCACTGCAGTTTGTATTACCACTTTATTGCAGGTGCTGAATATGACAGATTATATTGCTCTTTTAGTTTTTTAACTTGTTTACTCCAAACCAGTTGTCATCCATTTAATACACATTATCAGCTCAGCTGAACATCTACTTTTTCACTTCAGATTTTTCTGATTGTTTCCAAAGACTGCTTTTCGTAATAAGACTAGGAGTATGTTTTCATGGCACTATAGTGGTCCTGGCACTATAGTGGTCCTTTAATTAATTAGCTGCAATTAACCCATTCTGAGTCTCACTCTATCTGAGGCAGTGGAATTGGAATGTTGGGAAAATGAAAAACTCACTAAGAGTTTAACAAGACTAGAGATGCTGTATTCATAGAGTTGCTGCATTATTACCAACATCACCATAACTGCAACAAACATATATAGTGGTTATGGTGCTTAATGTATCATTTTAAAACATTTTTGCATTGGTGCTGGGAACAATTTATGTGAAATTAAAATGGACTTCCTGGATTATTGTGCCCTCTGTCAATTCTAGAACTTTTTAAAAATGTCTTCCTAGGTAGTCTTTTTCACTCTAGTGCTTTAACTGCATTATCACTTGGCTAAGCTCAGGTGCATAAGTTAAATGAACTACGTACTGGAGCCAAATTCCTCTTTAGTTGCTGCTAAAGCTGTGAAATAGTCATTCATATTTAAAATGACTTGACTAATGAGACAGCGTAACATCTAAAAGTCCCATATTCATGATGCAAAATTGGTGATCTAAAAGCAAATTGCAGAAATCACAGAGGTGTAAAAGACCCCGGGACCTTGATCTTAAGATCCGTCTTTCATGTTGGCAGGTCTAGCAAACCTTTGAACATATCATGTCCCTTGTTCAAGAGCTATTAGAAGAACCTTGTTAGACAGCTGAGGTTTATGCGGAGAACGGATACATACGATCTCACAGGACAATATATTAAAGTATACCAATATCTATAAGAAATGCCCATAGTATTGGGAAGAGCTGTTTTGATTACTTTGAAAGTGTATGCTTGTATTCTTCTAATTTCACTTATTATATGACACACATTCATGCACATAAATTATTCTGTTAAGCTTGCACTGCAGTTTTTGCAGTTTGGGATACAATTGTACTAGACCAGGGGTAGGCAACTTTTGGCACCCCAGATGTTGTGGACCTCATCTCTCATAATGCTATTACAGCCATAATGCTGACAAAGCATCAGGGGATATGTAGTCTGAAGTGCCAAAGGTCGCCTACCACATTTACTAGGCAGATGGTAGGAACACGTTCCTAGGTAATAAGGGATGTGAAAATAAATGTCACATATTCTTCTGTCTTTTGGGTGAAACTTGTAAATAATAGTTTTCATGCTAATGCCTTCTAATCATAGAATGGAAGTTTGCTGTTGCTTTCGGGTATTTAATAAGTACTATGTTATGATACTGCATAGGGATGTGCATGGGCAAAAAATTTGGTTTGGTTCGGAAATTCAGGTAAGTAAAAAAAGTTGTCTGCTTCGGCAATTCGGACCAATGGCGTTTGGTTCGGCACCATTGAACTACCGAACTTTGGCAATTCGGAACTTTGGAACTTGGTAAGCATCTGAATGTCCGAATTGCATGAAACAAATTGCACATGTCTAGTAAATGGTTGTGGTGGCAGTCCTGGCACTGGGAGCCCTATAGATGTGTAAGTAGTTGTGGTAGCAGTCCTGGCACTGGGAGGCGGGAGCCCTATAGATGTGTAAGTGGTTGTGGTGGCAGTCCTGGCACTGGGAGCCCCCTGCCCATTATGGGCACGAGGCTCCCAGTGCCAGGACTGCCACCACAACCACTTACACATCTATAGAGCTCCCGCCTCCCAGTGCCAGGACTGCCAGCACAACTACTTACACATCTATTACTCTAATGGGCAGGGGGCTCCCAGTGCCACGACCACTTACACATCTATAGGGCTCCCAGTGCCCGGACTGCCACCACAACCGCCACCACGGGGGAATGGCGGTGATCAGGTAAGTACATAATACAGTTATGACGGTTTAGGATTTTTCCGATGACGGTCCTGAACCGTCAGTGGTCGTTAAGGGGTTAAGTGGACACTATGGGCACCAAAACAACTTTAGCTTAATGAAGCATTTTTGGTGTACATATCATGCCCTTTCAGTCTCACTCTCAATTATCTGCCATTTAGGAATTTAATCACATTGTTTAGTCTCACCTCCCTGCATGTGACTTGCACAGCCTTCCTAAATGCATCCTGTACACAGACATCTAATGTTTAAACTCCCTTTATTGCACAGTATCCTGTTATGTTAATAGTCTTCTAGACCCTGCATGAGCCTCCTGTGTGTGATTAAAGTTTAATTTACAGAGCAGTAGGTAAAAACTTCTAAAGCAAGTTAACATTTGATTTGAAATGAAACCATCTTTTCATGCATGCTGTGTCAGTCGCAGACAGGGGAGGTGTGGCTAGTGTTTCATAAAGTAAAACACAAATGGTAGAACTGAATAACAGATAATTGAACAATGAAACTCCGGGGACACCCAAACTGCTTAATTAAGCTGACGTTGTTTTGGAGTATGTAGTGTCCCTTTAAGTACACAGAACAAAGACCTTAATCAGAGTTTTATTAAGGGGACACTGTAAGTAATATAAAGAAATTGGCCAACTGCTACGTCATCATGGACATAAACAATATAAATTAATGTATGACTATATAACCCTTTCCTACCACCCTTGACTGTTTATTAATCCACCACTTCCTCTTAGCAAGGTCATGTCCAAATGGATGCCAAGTCATATGTGTATAGTATTTTCTAATGTACACACAATATGTATATTTTTATTGCATGGTTGTAAAAACAAATAGATTGTGCCAGTTATAGCGTTTTTTCTATTATTTCCAAACTTTTCTGTAATAGAAGAAAGCTATAATACTAGTAATGCCATAGAAGGACCAAGCATATACAAAGCATACAAATATGTTCTACCATACTGGATTTTATACGTCTTTAACAAATGGTTCTAAAATATGTATAAATAACCTATATATTATTTTAACACCCATGTGTGATATGTCTTTGTCAGAAAGACAAAGATATATATATATATATATATATATATATATATATATATATATATATATATATATATATATATATCATAACAAAACAAGAAATAATCCCCTCAAACCCTTACATTTAATAATAACCAATCAATAAAAGGAAGCTGGATCAAAGTTCTACCTTTGCTGGAAACCACAATAGCTGCAAATGTGTCTATCATTTTCCAGGGAATGTAATGTTTCTTGCTGAGGGTGCAAGGTAATAATAATTATTGGAGGCTGCTTTTATGTTTAGCCAAAGGGGACATATACTATTATTAGGGATGTGTAACTCTAATATTTGCCGGTGTACATTCATAGTTACACTATATTTACACTGTTTTCTGAACTACCAATGGGAGAGAAATAGATGGAATTTGGAAGCAATTATTTGGTAGAGTTGTAGAGTCATGAGAGAACACCAACAAGGCAAGGAGTCACTACTCTATTGTAAACCAGCCTAATGTGTAACTAATGGGCAATGGCTACAGAGCAACTAGCAGGGAATTTACTAAATTCATTAGGAATTTTAGGGAAAGCAGAAATTCCTCACCAGAGAATTGTGGACCCGACGACTTGATTATTTTATGTCATTAAAGGGATCATGTTTTCAAACACCATGTCACACAGCCTTCCTTTCTCTAATAGTGTGCATCTCCCATAAGAAATGGCATTGCTCTCTTTTTAAGTTCCTCTAATGTCCCATTTGCCCTTTATTAATCTCTTGCATATCTGTACACGCTGTGTGTTTTACAAATGTCTCTACCTTTGAAATGCATCCAGTTGTTTAAGAATTCAAAGTCAGATGGTGCCTTACAGAAATATCTCTTTGCTTGTCTCACTTGGATCAATCGTGACCCTGATCCTGACCTTTCCAAGCCATTCTGCATTACTTATGGTAGTGTTCCCTGGCTAGAAAATTGCAATGAGTTGTATTAATGGATTCTGCTTTGCCTGTTGCTCAAGGAAAAAAGCTTCTTCTACCAATTGAATTTTTTTCCGGATGCATTAAAAATGTATTTCCTTGCTGTACAAATTACATTGAAATGCTTATTTGTTAATTTCTGCAAAGGCATGCCAAGTTACATGGAATTGAAATAAAGCTTGAAAGTATCACTAAATTCTATTTCCTGTAATGCTGCTGTTTCCCATATTTTGCTGCTTGAGAGGAAAGGCATCCTAGCATTTTTGCCATAATTGTTCTCCATTGTGCTGCATTGACCTGTATCTAGTTATACCACCCCCTCCTCCCCAACAATTCAGATTTTAACAGCACAGTTCAGATTTTGGGTACTGTCCCACATTTTGTCTCTGTTCTCGGGCATCACAGGGCGAGCACATCCTTCGATGCGTGAGCGATGTGAACGGGCACAAGCACCCTGCCAAGAGTGCTTCAACCGCGTTCTCTGCAAGGTCCTTGAGGTTATATGCCTCTGCATGCCCCTTGTCGTATTATGGGCATTACCTTGAATCAAGTTCAGAGGCATGGAAACAAGGAAGTAGTATAGTTTGCATACTTTATACCAGGGGTAGGCAATCTTTTAGTAGCACTGTGCAAAAACATGACTTTTAAGTTCCTTGATGTACAATTTAAAAATGAATTAATTAGTGCGTTTGTTGCTGAATGCTGCTTGTGTAATGTATGGGTGCTGTAGCTTCTTTGTAGCATTTGTTTCTGTGTATGTGGGCTGTGTTATTAAGGGTATGTGTGTGAGAAGTTTTTGATTTGGTAATGTTAAATTCACACACAATGCTAAACACACACAATCACACTGCTAGACACAAACTGTAAGAAAGAAATACTGTAACACACACTACAAAACCTACACATTTACTGTAGTTTAATGTTATTTTTAGCCTCCTTTTTGCTTATCATTTAGCAGCAGGCGTTTGCTTCTCAGGGGTCCAGTTGGGACCGGGCTGGCCAGGCAGGTGATTCAGTGTGCTGCATCCTTCACAAAGGCTGGGTTGAAGAGATCTGAGAGCTTCCCTTCACTTCCTACTGCAATCATGAAGATGTCCTACTGTCTTACTGATACCTCTGTCAGGCCAGCTCCTGGGGAGATCCTTAGACACCTTGTTTGGGTCTGGCAGGCTTGTGTTGCAAAGGCAGCCTTACATGTTATAGGTAGTGATGTACCGAACTGTCCGCCGGCGAACAGTTCCTGGCGAAATTAGCGTGTTCACGTTCGCCGCGGCGGGCGGACACATGCGCAGTTCGATCCGCCCCCTATTCATCATCATTGGGCAAACTTTGACCCTGTGCCTCTCGGTCAGCAGACACATTCCAGCCAATCAGCAGCACTCCCTCCCTTCCACACCCTCCAACCTCCCTCCCAGCATCCATTTTCGATTCATTCGGAAGATGCATGCTTAGTGAGAGGAGGGAAAGTTTAGCTGCTGCTGATTAGATAGGGAAATTGATAGCTAGGCTAGGGTATTCAGTGTCCACTACAATCCTGAAGGACTCATCTGATCTCTGCTGTAAGGACAGCACCCCAAAAAGCCCTTTTTAGGGCTATAACATCAGGCTGCTTTTTTTTTTTTCCCCTGTGTAATGTAATTGCAGGTGCCTGCTTGCCAGCTTCTGTGTGAGGTTCACATTGGATACTGTGCCTATTTGCCCAGTGCCACCACTCATATCTGTTTTAACAATAGGTTAAGCTTTACATTTAAAATAAATATTTTTTTTTCACTGTAATAGAAGAGCAGTTGCCTGCCTGCCAGCTTCTGTGTGAGGTTCACATTGGATACTGTGCCCAGTGCCACCACTCAAATCTGTTTTAACAATTGGTTAAGCTTTAGATTTAAAATAAATATTTTTTTTTCACTGTAATAGAAGAGCAGTTGCCTGCCTGCCAGCTTCTGTGTCAGGTTGGATGCCTTGCCCATTTGCACAGTCAGTGCCACCACTCATATCTGTTTTAACAATTGGTTAAGCTTTAGATTTGAAATAAATAATTTTTTTCACTGTAATAGAAGAGCAGTTGCCTGCCTGCCAGCTTCTGTGTGAGGTTCACATTGGATACTGTGCCCACTAGCCCAGTGCCACCACTCATATCTGTTTTAACAATTGGTTAAGCTTTAGATTTAAAATAAATAATTTTTTTTTCACTGTAATAGAAGAGCAGTTGCCTGCCTGCCAGCTTCTGTGTCAGGTTGGATGCCTTGCCCATTTGCACAGTCAGTGCCACCCCTCATATCTGTTTTAACAATAGCTTAAGCTTTAGATTTTAAAGAAATCATTTTTTTTCACTGTAATAGAAGATCAGTTAGTTGTCTGCAAGCATTTGGGTGTCAGGCCTACTTCAGCGTGTGCTCTGCAGACCTGTGCCAGCGTGCTTTGACAGTTGCCAATCATATCTGGTGTCTCTTTAGCGTGCTTTTACAAAGAAAAAAGGATTCCAGTGTAAGCTAATAGCAGACAGTCAGTGTCCTCCAAGCGGCTCTGTCAGGCCTTCCTTCAGCGTGTGCCCTGCACAACCCTGCCAGCGTACTTTGACAGTTGCCACTCCTATCTTGTGTCTCTATAGCGTGCTTTTACAACCAAAATTTTGTTTCCACTGTAATAGAAGAGCAGTTGCCTGCCTGCCAGCTTCTGTGTGAGGTTCACATTGGATACTGTGCCTACTTGCCCAGTTCCACCACTCATATCTGTTTTAACAATTGGTTAAGCTTTACATTTAAAATAAATAATTTGTTTTCACTGTAATAGAAGAGCAGTTGCCTGCCTGCCAGCTTCTGTGTCAGGTTGGATGCCTTGCCCATTTGCACAGTCAGTGCCACCACTCATATCTGTTTTAACAATAGGTTAAGCTTTACATTTAAAATAAATATTTTGTTTTCACTGTAATAGAAGAGCAGTTGCCTGCCTGCCAGCTTCTGTGTCAGGTTGGATGCCTTGCCCATTTGCACAGTCAGTGCCACCACTCATATCTGTTTTAACAATAGCTTAAGCTTTAGATTTTAAAGAAATCATTTTTTTTCACTGTAATAGAAGATCAGTTAGTTGTCTGCAAGCGTCTGAGTGTCAGGCCTACTTCAGCGTGTGCTCTGTAGACCTGTTCCAGCGTGCTTTGACAGTTGCCAATCATATTTGGTGTCTCTATAGCGTGCTTTTAAAACCAAAATTAGTTTTTCACTGTTATAGATTGAATAGCAGTTACTTGTCTTCAAGCGGGTGTCTCAGGCCTACAGTGTGTGCTCTGCAGAACTGTTCCAGTGCACATTGCCAATCATATCTGGTGTCTCTATAGCGTGCTTTTAAAACCAAAATTTGTTTTTCACTGTTATAGAATGAATAGCAGTTACTTGTCTTCAAGCGGCTCTGTCAGTCCTTCCTTCAGCGTGTGCTCTGCAGAACTGTTCCAGTGCACATTGCCAATCATATCTGGTCTCACAGTAGCTTGCACGCATAGTACCACTAATCCCCAAAAAAATGACAGGCAGAGGCAGGCCACCCCGCAGGGGCCGTCGTGGTCGTGGTGCTGTGATTCCCTTTTGCCCTAGAATAATGCCCAGTTTTCAGAAGCCACGTACCCTGAACTTGAAAAGTTCTGAGGACTTAGTTGACTGGCTAACACAGGACACCCAATCTTGTACAGCCTCCGCTCGGAACCTTGATGCACCATCCTCCTCCAGCTTAGCTTCAGGCACCTCTCAAGATAGCACTCACCCGCCTGCCGCCACCACCAAAACTAGCACCACAGCCGCTTTACTTGGTATGTCAGAGGAGTTATTCACACACCCGTTTGAAGAAATGAGTGATGCGCAACCATTATTGCTAGAGGATGTAGATAACAGGGATATGTCTCAGGCAGGCAGCATTAAACACATGGAGGTACGGTGTGATGATGATGATGTTGTACCCGCTGCTGCTTCCTTTTCTGAGTTGTCAGATACAAGCGAAGCGGTTGATGATGACGATGCGTCCATGGATGTCACGTGGGTGCCCGCTCGGCAAGAAGAAGAACAGGGCGAAAGTTCAGATGGGGAGACAGAGAGGAGGAGGAGGAGACGAGTTGGAAGCAGGGGCGGGTCGTCGCAAGGAGTTAGTGGCACAGTCAGACAGCATGCATCGGCACCCGGGGTCAGCCCGACAGCATGCCAATCAACGCATGCTGTGTCCACCACCAGAATGCCGTAATTGCAGAGCTCAGCAGTGTGGCATTTTTTTTGTGTGTCTGCCTCTGACAACAGCGATGCCATTTGCAACCTGTGCCAAAGGAAACTGAGTCGTGGGAGGTCCAACACCCACCTAGGTACAACTGCTTTGCGTAGGCACATGATCTCACATCACAAACGCCTATAGTATCAACACATGAGTACAAGCAGCACGCCTACTCTAAGCCGCCATCCTCCTCCTGGTCCAGCATCTTCAGCCACGTCAACCACTGCTGTCCTTCTTGCCCCCTCTCAACCATCCGCCACTCCGTCTCCCGCCTTGAGCAGTTCCCGCTCATCTGCCCACAGTCATGTGTTTCTGTCAAGGACATGTTTGAGCGTAAGAAGCCAATGTCACAAAGTCACCCCCTTGCCCAGCGTCTGACAGCTGGCTTGTCCGAACTATTAGCCCGCCAGCTTTTACCATACAATCTGGTTGAGTCTGAGGCGTTCAAAAAATGTGTAGCTTTTGGGACACCGCAGTGGAAGGTACCCGGACGGAATTTCTTTTCACAAAAGGCAATCCCCAACTTGTACTCGATTGTGCAAAAGGAAGTCATGGCATGTCTGGCACACAGTGTTGGGGCAAGGGTCCATCTGACCACTGATACCTGGTCTGCAAAGCATGGTCAGGGCAGGTATATCACCTACACTGCGCATTGGGTAAACCTGCTGACGGCTGACAAGCAAGGAATGCGTGGCATTGCAGAGGAGTTGGTGACACCACCACGAATTGCAGGCAGTCCTGCTGCCACCTCCTCTACTCCTCCTACTCCATCCTCTTCCATAACCTCCTCGGCTGAGTCCTCTTGTGCCGCTGCTTCTTGCTCCACATCAACGGCACCCCCCCAGCTCCCCAGGTACTATTCCACATCCCGGATACGGCAGTGTCACGCCGTCTTGGGTTTGACTTGCTTGAAAGCAGAGAGTCACACCGGACAAGCACTCCTGTCCGCCCTGAACGCACAGGTGGAAAAGTGGCTGACTCCGCAGCAACTGGATATCGGCAAAGTGGTGTGTGACAACGGAAAAAATTTGATAGCGGCATTGAAGTTGGGCAAGTTGACACATGTGCCGTGCATGGCACATGTGTGTAATCTGATCGTACAATGCTTTGTGCATAAGTACACAGGCTTACAGGATGTCCTGAAGCAGGCCAGGAAGGTGTGTGGCCATTTCAGGCGTTCCTACACGGCCATGGCTCACTTTGCCGATATCCAGCGGCGAAACAACATGCCAGTGAGGCGCTTGATTTGCGACAGCCCTACACGTTGGAATTCAACACTCCTAATGTTCGACCGCCTGCTCCAACAAGAAAAAGCTGTTAATGAATATTTGTATGACCGGGGTGCTAGGACAGCCTCTGGGGAGCTGGGAATTTTTTTGCCACGTTACTGGACGCTCATGCGCAATGCCTGTAGGCTCATGAGTCCTTTTGAGGAGGTGACAAACCTAGTCAGTCGCAGTTGTGTGTGTGCGTGTGTATGGCTGTCTGCCTGTGTGTGTGTGTGTGACAGGGTGAAGATTTCTTGCACATGGGTGTGACAGGGTGAAGATTTCTTGCACAGGGCGCCCAAAGGCCTAAGGCTGGCCCTGCGCATGGGTCAGTGGCTCTGCACCAGACTTCCCTCCAATTGATCAAAGTTAAAGGATTTCAAGTGGACTGATTACAATTACAGGGCCTCTAAAGAGTCCTGTATTGTTATTTGTCGTCACTACCTTCCCGCGTCGGGAGTGGGTCATTTGCGCCCCTGCTGCCTTCCTTGCATGTGGTAGCTGTTTGTCAGGGATTTGTCAATCCATATCTGCCAAGTGACCCTATGTAGGGGTAACAGTCCCTATTCTGCTCTGTGTCAGTGTGTTTCATGGTCTCTGTGGACAGGGAACAGTCTCTATTCTGCTCTGTGTCAGTGTGTATCAGGGGTTTTGAGGACAGGTGTCAATCCATATCTGCCAAGTGACCCTATGTATATCTGCTGTCAGTACACAGGAAAAGTTTAAATATTTCTTGTTCTACGTTCTCTGCAACTCAACGCACCGACTCATCCAATACGTGAAGATCTGGGGTTTCTCTGACTCTCCTCAGTAGTGTATCAAACAGAGTCTGCACTGTGGTAACACGGACATCTTCAGGACATAACTCAACTATTTGCAGATAGGCAGTCTGCAGCTTCTCTTTTTCACCTGTTCTCTTCTTTCTCTTATGCGTATTCTTGTCTATATGCAGGTGGTCTCTTGCCTTTCTTTTAACCAATTCGTTCCTTCCATATGGTTTCAAAAGATCTCTGGCATCATTACTTTCAACGCAAATAACGTCATCATAGTTAGTCTCCTCATTATTCACCGGGAAGAGAGTGTTTGCACTGACTACCCACAGCATGCTCTTGCCATTGCCTACTCCACCTTCAACGACAGGGTGCAAGTCCCAAGGAGAAGGATCATTCACTTTATTATCTGTCTTTATTTCACAAGTAGTGCCTGGAACATCCTCATGGGTCACAAGATGTAAATCTGGACTAATGTCAACCCCAGGGTCTGGAAAATCATCAATTTGAAATTTTTCGAATAATCCCAGTGGGCTGCCACATTCTTCTTCCTCTGATGGTATTAAAGTTTGCAGAGATTCACTATGGGGTGGTGTCAAGCATTTTGGAGAACAATTAAGCATCTCCATCCCAATACGTTTCAGATGTCCTATCAGCTCTTCCACCCTATGCGATACTATGGGCAGGCTACCCGTGACGTCATTACTCACGGCCCTATTTCACGCGGACACTCTGTGTCAGTGTGTATCATGGTGTCTGTGGACAGGGAACAGTCTCTATTCTGCTCTGTGTCAGTGTGTATCATGGTCTCTGTGGACGGTGAACAGTCTCTATTCTGCTCTGTGTCAGTGTGTATCATGGTCTCTGTGGACGGTGAACAGTCTCTATTCTGCTCTGTGTCAGTGTGTATCAGGGATTTTGAGGACAGGTGTCAATCCATATCTGCCAAGTGACCCTATGTAGGGGGAACAGTCTCTATTCTGCTCTGTGTCAGTGTGTATCAGGGGTTTTGAGGACAGGTGTCAATCCATATCTGCCAAGTGACCCTATGTAGGGGGAACAGTCCCTATTCTGCTCTGTGTCAGTGTGTATCAGGGGTTTTGAGGACAGGTGTCAATCCATATCTGCCAAGTGACCCTATGTAGGGGGAACAGTCTCTATTCTGCTCTGTGTCAGTGTGTATCAGGGCTGGGCTTTGAGGACAGGTGTCAATGTTAGGTGATTTCTGCCCTTTATGGATTAAAAGCAGACTCTGCATCAACTGTGCAATTTTCCATGGGAGTTTTGCCATGGATCCCCCTCTGGCATGCCACAGTCCAGGTGTTAGTCCCCTTGAAACAACTTTTCCATCACTATTGTGGCCAGAAAGAGTCCCTGTTGTTTTTAAACTTCACCTGCCCATTGAAGTCAATGGCGGTTTGCGCGGTTCGCCGGTTCGCGAACATTTGCGGAAGTTCGCGTTCGCCGTTCGCGAACCGAAAATTTCGGGTTCGCGACAACACTAGTTATAGGTTGCTGACCCCTGCTTTATACTGTAATCAGCAATTTAAACAAAATAAGCAAGAAATCAAACATATACATATCCAGTTATTTATTCCATTAAAAAAGTTAAAAAATAAATGTTGACTTAAAAAACAAACAAACAAACAAACAAACAAACAAACAAACATCATCGCTATCACCTTGAAAGTCTGTTGCTTTAGATGGCCAAGTAACGTGTGTCACAGTCCATGATCTACTGAAGGCAAATATCCTAGCAATAAAAACCTTCTAATCCTATTTTCATTTTGTCCTTAAATGTCCATTCTCTAACCCAACCTAATTCTAACTACCCCTAATGCTACAGGCAAACCCTACCATACCTAACTTCTTTAGTGGAGCTTTTCTGGAAACATGTAAAGCTCCATGTTTGTACAGATGCATTTTAAATAAATATTACAGCTGCTTAAAGAAATATAGTAGTCTATTTTCTGCCAAGCAGTGTTCATGTTACAGGTATGTCTACATGTACACTGAACCTGTTTTAACACATGTGATTTCAGTCCTGGGCTGAAAACCCGCATTGTACTTGCTGAATGTTGATGAGTAAAGAGCAATGGAAGGAGCCCAGAGCCACTAATTATTTGCATTGCATGAAGCACAGAATACTACGTTGCATGAAGCACAGATGTGGTTTCATAGCACCAATGATGCCTATAGAACATCCAATTGATTTTCTTTTTATAATGTACATTTATTAAGGTTTGTTATGTTAATTGTTTACACAACTGGGCACAGGAGTATATGTAGTGCAGATACCGGAAGGTGATTCACTGTAATGCTATCAGGAAATAACAAGTGTTTTATGCCGCGTGCGTAGCACTCTGTGGCCCTGCAGGCGTAAGTTGCCGCAGCATCTCTTGCTAAACTCAGGAGACCTTCATTCTGAATTTTTACAATACATTACCACTTAATTATTTCAGTCAGTCTTACCCATTCAAGGATACAGAAACCCCAGCACAAAATAACCAGCAATTCTTCCTCCGCACACAAACACAGCCTCGAAACTCATTCAAATACAGTGCGGGACGATTAAAGATGGATGCCAGTCTTGCTGTGCCATTTTATTTGTGGATTTCTGCCCTTGTGGAAATGTCTATCACTATTTGTAGGAAGTTAGCAAGTAATAGTTGATATATTTAGCAGCACATATTAACTGAGCTATTGTTCTGTTTAGACCATGCAGTCTCATTACGTTTAATTACGGAGAATATCTTGCTTAACATTTTCAATTACAGAAGTGTTTAGAAATCATTCTTCTATGGTGACAGCGTAGGGGCAGAATGACCTGCTTCGAGTAATTTACACTATATTTTGGTGCAGTGGATTGACCCAATTAACATTTATTAAGCTGCTAATCAGTTTGTGCACGTATTGATATACTCAAAATAGATGTTCTTATGGCAGCCATTCTAAAGGGCATGTAAACCAAACTTGCATCACTTCAAATAATGGAAACTCTTATTGAAATGCCAGAGGGCTGAAGAAAGTATTCGTAAATTGCTACTTTAAATACAAGTGTATTGTTATGCATTAATACACTAATTATCTGAAGCACCATTTGGATGCATCAAAAGTCTAAAATACTTAAAGAAACACTTTAAGCACCATAATCACTACAACAGAGCATTGCTCAAGGCGCTTTGTGTGCCTTGGTGCCATCCTATGGTAAGTAGTCATTTTACAAGGTGTGACAGCTTACCTTGGTCCCTCCACATCCCCACCTTGAATATTGTTCTCCTGCTGTGCCAGACGCAGACTTCAACATATACACACAATTTCAAACATATTCAGCACATGTAAGAAGTTAGAATATAAATAATATCAGGTCCGGAGAGTCATTTACATATTTTTTCCCATGCATTCGGTGGTAGCAAAATACGTTTTTGTTTCTCTTTTTTTTTTCGACCACAGAAGAAGACAATGCATCACATTGCTCTGTACTGGGGCACTGAAAGTATTGGATCAATGGCTCATGTGCCTATCTGAATGACAATGCACAGCTGCTGCCAATTTACAATCCATGTGTACAAACATGGCACATATTTTACAGGTAAATATAAGTTTTATCAAAACACTAATCTAACTATCTAATGCTATTGCAGTTTATATGATTTCCTTCTCGGCTGTTTCACATCTTATGGAAGCATTTTATAGCCGAGTTGTGTCAGCTTGTTAGGAGCTTATTGGTGTTAATTTGCACCAGAAATAAAATAGTATCTCTTTGAGACCCTTATATTGAATTGCCTTTCTTTAGAGGGACACTATAGTTACCAAAACACCTTTACCTTAATGAAGCAGTTATGGTGTATAGATCATGACTAGTGATGTCCCGAACGGTTCGCTGGCGAATAGTTCCTGGTGAACATCGCATGTTCGCGTTTGCCACGGATGGCGAACATATGCGATGCTCGGTCCGCCCCCTATTCGTCATCATTGAGTAAACTTTGACCCTGTACCTCACAGTCAGCAGACACATTCCAGCCAATCAGCAGCAGACCCTCCCTCCCAGACCCTCCCACCTCCTAGACAGCATACAATTTAGATTAATTCTGAAGCTGCATTCTTTTTTTTTCTTTTTTTTTTTATTATTTTTTTTTGTGTTTGTGTTTGTGTTTATTATACATTATCCTCCATAGCCAGTAACCTGTGTTTATTATACATTATACCCCATATCCAGCAACCTGTGTTTATTATACATTATATGGTGTAACAGTAGTGTACATTTAAAAAAAAATACAGGGGGCTTGTTGTCACCTTTCGGGGACCCTTGGTGTTGTACGTGGCTGGGTGGAGGAAGAGACCTTCAATGACATCAGTGAGGACAAGGAACGGGACATGGCTAGCTTTGTATCCAACCTTGTGCAAATGGGGAGTTTGCGGTTGTGCAAATGGACTGTTTGCGGTTGTTTGCGGTGCGTTAAACGGGGAGTTTGGTCTGTCACTGTGAAGCGGGCGTAAACCTTACACTACCTGATCGATACAACATCATTCCTGATGTTTTAAAGCACGTTATTCCAAACAATTTAGGAATGTTAGGTGATTTATGCCCTTCAGGGATTAAAACCAGACTCTGCATCAACTATGTAATTTTCCATGGGAGTTTTGCCATGGATCCTCCTCCGGCATGCCACAGTCCAGGTGTTAGTCCCCTTGAAACAACTTTTCCATCACTATTGTGGCCAGTAAGAGTCCCTGTGGGTTTTAAAATTTGCCTGCCTATTGAAGTCTATGGCGGTTCGCCGGGTTCGCCTGTTCGCGAACATTTGCGGAAGTTCGCGTTCGCCGTTCGTGAACGGAACATTTTATGTTCGCAATATCACTAATCATGACTTTGAAGTTTCACTGCTCAATTCTCTGCCATGTAGGAGTTAAATCACTTTTGTTTCTATTGCCCTCTGTATTTTTTAGTTGGATGAGTTGCTTTTGCTGCTATTTAGTATTATTTTTGCCAAATAGTTGTGTTAGCTGTGTTTATTGAATGGGAATTCACTGTTCTTTATGTCTGGTAGGCAATAATTTGCATAAATAACTTAGACCACACAATAAACACATACACCGTTTATTTTATTTCAGTGGGCTTGGCCGTGGTTTTTTATTAAAGCTTGCAAATTGGGGCACACACCAAAACTTGATAACGGTAACATGTTAGGTAAACTTTTCACTTAACTTCAAACTTTTCACTTCACTTCACAAAAACGTCGCTTTATTTCCATCACTTAGTGCCAGTCAGTCATATCTAACCTGACCTCCTTTAACACCACCACTCAACAATATACATCCTCAGAACTTGAACCTGAGGATGACTTTACCCTCAAACTTCTAAAAACCACGACATTACTTATACAACCTTAAATAGGGAAGGGTGGGCAGGGTCCGCAGATCTTCTCCCGTCCTGTCACGAACAGCTGGCAGAGAATCCCTTACTCACCTCCTTTTTTTCTTACCTGGCTTCCTGCTCTTTTGCTGGCTTGCTGCCAGCAGCCAATCCTCAGTCAGCTCCTGTCCCCAGCAACAGCTGTGTCGCTACAACTGTCCAGATACCTGTCCCCCTGCTGCCCAATCACTGATCTTGGGGTCATGAACTTTAGCTCAATATCTTTTAACCTTGACTGGATTTAATTAACCCTCTATTGCCACCCAACATATATGCCACAGTGCTTAGTGCCTGTGGCATCTTTTTTGTACATTTTGTAATAGTTTCTTACCAGCATACACATTTGGTTGTTACCACTTGTTTGAATGTTTAGTCTGTGTGATTGAATAGTGAAACTCACAGTCATTTCATTAAGGAAATGTTCTTTTTTTTTGTACTCGTCTATGATGAGTTAAATCTGGGCCCTATTCCATTAAGAGCAGAATAAATGTGAGCCAAGCCTTGCTACATAAATATGCACTGATTCTATTTTCATGAAAAGGGTTCATAGTATGAATAATACATGGCAAGCCAAAGATGTTGGCTTGCAGCAGGAAAATTGTGGCATCTGGAGGGTTTTCATAGAAGCGTATGTGACATGACAATTTTTAAATGGTCCATCGATACTATTAATATTTATCATACACCACACAAAACATCTATTGTCTGACATCCATCAAAGAGTATTTTGTAGGGTTTGTATTCCATTTTTTTCCTTTTTTTTTTTTGGAAAATTAGATGCCGATTGACAGTTGAAGAGTTTGTATAAAGACTTTAATTTTTTTGTTATCTTCTCTCCGATACATCACCAGAAGTTACAGTATTCTGTATTGCTAGAAAATAATGTTCACAAAACCAAAATAAATATGTTTTGTCAGCTGGCAGGAAGGATATTTAATTGCTTGAATAGCAGGCCTTGATTAAAGTCCATTGCAAAGTGCAAAATGTCATTACTTCAAGATTATGCTTTATTGTTTTCAATGGTGAAATGTTATTACTTAAAAAGCAGCCAACACATCAAAATGCAATGCAGTTTGCACAGAAATGGAACTGTTGTCACTATTAAAAAATATTATTGCAGTGATGGATTTAGGTTGGACATATATATGTGTATGATGTGAGCGCTTGTTTATTTATCTAGTTGTGAATTGGAATATTGCTGTAGTGGTTATGGTGCCAGAAGTGTTTTGACCATAAAAAGTCAAGCTGATTTTGAGTAGGTTGACTCCTTACCTTCACTACCATCCTTCACTGCCATCAAATGAGAGATAAAAGTTCCTAACCAGGAAACTCTGTTAGGTCTCCTGAGATAAACCATGCAGTGCAGGCTTTAGCTCATTGGCTTAAAGCGATCAGCTGATGTTTTACACAACTAGATCAACTAAAGAAAAATATTTAAAAAAAATAAAATCACTTATGTGTCGTAATTGCTATAATGCATGATATGTCTAGGATATCATTACATTTTTGGAAGTTTTAGGACAGATAATTCAAGGAGTGATTTATGATTTTAATTCTACACCTTTGTGTAAACCTGTCTACTGACACTTTTCATTTACCAATGTATCACTAGTCAGAACCAAAATAACGGGTTATATTTGTTTATTTATTTTATACATATTTCATTTTTGTGGGGAATTTTACAGCCTGTTTGTGTTCCACTACTGTAAAAAATTATAAAGCAATACTCCCTATGTAGGTCAAATTTTTGAGAAGTTACCTGAGGCTACACCATGCACCAATGATACCCTATAGCAGAAGCCATCAGATGCCATCAAAACTGCCTCAATAATTAGAAGTCAAGCAAAAGCCAAGTTCCGACATAATGGGCAAGACCCGCAATTTAAACCCTATTTAAACGGCCAATGTACCCTGCATGTTGATCATTGCTAACTGCATAAGTGATGGAGATGTATGGGGTATGTATAGCACCTATCACTATGGGAATACAATATTAAATCAAATAAAAACAGAGTACATATGGAAAGGAAGTAAAACCTGTACATTTTAAATAAAATATTCCGCAAAAGAAAATTAAATAGTTGAATTGTCTAGCTGGATACATTTTCACAATAACATTTCTTTGTGCTCTTTCTTTCAAATGATTTTCCATCACATGTATTAGTCTCTCCAAGACCTATTTAGTAAAGATTAAGGTTTTTTTGTATTTCTACTTACTGCTCACAGAAATGGTTCTAATTAATTTTGTTCATATTCTTTGAAACCATACTGACTTAATGATTTTGGTGTACAAACATTTAATAACTTCTCCAGGAGCTTCTCCTGAGGATACTAAGCTTATTGGTTTATGATGTCTAAGCTCACTTATTTTTACATTTCGGTTTAATATAGATACCTTATCTGCTGCATGTGAAAGGAAGGCAATGTAAATGAAATAGTCTTCCAATCCATGTAGTATGTGTTTATTTTCAGAATTAGCTTATTATGCATATTTTCTCAGATACTTCTTAGTTTGTCTAACTTTTCTTTTATATATTATGAACTGACAAGAAATGGCATTAGTCATTTTTTTCCATATTTTTTTTTACTTGTCATGTTTGATGGTAATAAAACATGCAGAAAACATTTATAGGAAAAACATATACAATAGATCTTGAAATGGCTCATAATTTGATTTCTTCATCTACCTGTCACTTACCTTGGTTTCCTTTACCTTAGTTACTGCTCTAATCTTAGTACCTATTGCAAGCTCTGCATTTTAGCTCTTTAAGGTTCAACTCATCTTTCCAACATCCATTTAATAAGTACCATTGAAGAGTAAGAGTAGTATGTAGTAGTAAGCTGCTCCATTGGTTAGAATGAGAGAAAATGCTCTAAAACTCTTTGAGATCCATTAAGGAAAAAAAGCTCTCCGTGTGATATTTATTATTATTTTTATAAAAGCTTTGGTTTTAATTTATTCAAGTGAAGTCACATTTGTTTCCTTTTATTAACATGAAAAAAAACAACAACAAAAATTATGTTTTGGTAAAAATAATACACTGTATGTAAATGGCTTCTGAGATCAACTCTGAGAATTATAAATGATTATTATCACTGGACAAATAATACATCTACGTTAGCGTATCTTTCGGTATGAAGCTTAATAAAAGATGAACAAAGAATGGGTGAAATGGTGTGAGAGAAAAGAATAAATCACAACCTGGTGAGAAAATGCCTCGTAAATTTGTGACGAATGTCTGCCATGGCAAGACTTATACAAGGTTCATTAGGTGACAAATGACATTTAACAAAGGAAAGGTTATACAGCAGGGCAAAGGGACTAAAATCAATCATGAAAATACTAGTAAAAGGCTCCCGCAGGTTGATCATTGACAGATAAATGATTTGCCAGTGGGTACCCAAAAGAAAAGCTACATTTAACTTGAAGAGTCTCTGAAAGTGATGGACAGCATGAGAGAGGAACCAGGCAGGAGTCATAGAAATATTCTAAATTAACTGCCTTTTAATATGATGTTTCTGTAGACATTACAGTTTGTTTTATACAAAGTGTTAACTGTTGTGGTGTTACTAAGTAGTATTGATGTAGTTTTTGATGTACTGCTCAAGATAGTTCTCTATATTTATCCAATATTGCTAAAAAGAATAAAAAGCCAGATTTAGCTTGCAATACCTGTGCCATCTATCATGGCAAAGGAGACATAGTTTACCCAGGGCACAATACTTACAACACAATGACATATCGATCATTTCCTTTTTATGGTTTTCAGTTTTATCATTAGTCGCGTTTTCTCATCTCCACAAGTGTTCATTGCTTACTGCGATTACCGATCTACTAGTGACACATTTCATTTTCCAGTTCCTGTACACCCCAGCATGCCTCAAAAGTCAGATCATATGCAACTGAGTATGAATAAAACCAGGCAAGGGCATAAGGGTTATTCAGTGACTATTTTATCATCAGACACCACCATAGTGACTGGTTAATAGAGTATAAAAATGAATACCAAACTGATACACAACATTTGCATGGTTTTGCTTGACTTCAGCTGTTCAAAAAGACTCTTTAAGGAGTTCTTTAAGGAGCTCCCATATGGTTCTGCCCTCATACATTTCTGTTAGTGCTGTTGCTATTTGTTTGCATCAATGTGTTCAGGTTACTCCTGGATTGTTCTTGTCCTAAGCTATTCCCTAGTTGTTTTTGTGTTCCAGTTACCATCTTAGATCATGTCAAAATCTGTTCATCGGTCCCAAAGCAAATTCCAATGGCTTATTATTCCAACGTCTCAACCAGTCTATGAAACTCCTTGATTTTCTGTAAACAGACTAGGATTATTGGAACCCACTAGAAAGGAAATAGTACAGACGGACAGTGCCAGGACCCAATACAGGAACACTGAAAAGAAACGTGCAGTAAAAACTACAAAACATAGATCAACACAAATTCGATATGAAGTGTCTTTGCACTTAATGTGACATTACAGCTCTGTGAATGTTGCTAGTGCTCTTAATTCTGGCACAGCATTTGCTCATTATTGAAAGGTAGTGTACCAAACTAGAGTGCACAATGGTGGCTCTTGTTGGACTGCTGCAGAGTAGATTACTGAACATGTTGGATCAATACCATACTACCTGTAGAATAAAGAGTAAATTAGAACCTAGGAGCAAGACCTGTTTTTGTGGAAATTCATTAGATGTTTTAGTTTGTAGCGTATATCTAATTCTATGACTATGACTATGATTAAGCGCTGCGGAATCTGTTGGCGCTATATAAATGGCAATAATAATAATAATAATAATAATGACTGAAAATGAATACCTTAAATAACACATGATAGCTATTCATCTTTATTTATTTATGTTGTTGTTATTTTACAATCTGTTTAGTGAATATGCTTGACAGGCCTTTTCTGGGTTTGACAGCTTTATTTTGCAACACGCACCAAGCTATCTCTGATCTTGCGGCAGACACAGCATCGGCATCCTCTGTAATCATTCTAATGAGCGGGTGACAGAGTGTTTTAAGTAGAAAGTTATTTTACACCTAATGAGTTGAGTAAATGTTCTGCACTTGATTAAGAAAGTAGTGCTTTGCCTGCCTATCATGCCTGGTGTTCAAATGTATGCATAATTTTATATGGAAAGGCAAAACACCCAGCTCTTCTCATCTTCAAATTGATTCAGCTGAATGAAATATTGACTCAAGTTCACAATAACAATATATTAACATGTAAAACAGAGCACAAGAGTTTTGTACACAGTACAATATACAGAGACGGAACATTACAATCATTGAGCTAGTTATGTTAAACAAGGCATCATAGCTCAGTACAAATCGCACTATTTTATATTTAACTGTTTCACATTGTTAATTTTATATGTTCTGCCCAGATCAAATCTACTTTTATTTATCACTACATTATTTATAAAATAGATATAGACCAGGAGGTCACTCTAGTTTACACCTGACCCAAATACCCATCAGATTCAGCATCTATCAATACTCCTGAATGTGTACACATTGTGCAGTATCATTATCAAGCAAATCTAAACATCCCTGATGCTAAGAAGAAAATACAGGTTTCAATGTGGTAAATGTGTAATCCAAGGTACCCTTTAAATAGCAGTTGTGAAGACACTGTGTGACTTAAATGTGGTATGTGGTATAAGTAAGAAGAGAATGATATGATGTATTACTGGTCCTTGGAATGGCCTGATTTAATAGAATATATTCCAAGGAGATGAACCATAAAGAGATCCTGTAAACAGGAAAGCATAAACCAGTACACATTCAGGTCAGAAAACTAGAAGTAAACAATGCTGTAAAACGGTTCAGGTCAAGAATTCGAGAGAACAGAATAAACAACACGACTACCTTGGCCAAAAGTAGATAGGGGACTAAATTGCAAAGTGAATGCACTGCACTAAAGCCAGCCAGAACTGTGTAAGACAAGACATTACACAGGGCAAGGATATTAATATCATATGTGTCACGGATTGGGCTACTCTAAGAAGACTTGCTTCAGTGGGTGAAAGGGATGAAAATTGCTATTTGTCTGCACTAGACCCAAAATAATGAATTAAAAAATCCCCCACAATGCCACCCACCCCTATTTTAGTATCACAACTGCCATCTCCAGGACAATTTAAAAATTACAATTCCTAGGACTACCCAGAAAAATTAGATTAAAAAACCAACAAAACATAATTCAGAAAAAATATCCCTGAAACCACAGTACTTTATGTCTATTTAGTAATGTGATTTAGTTAATAAAGAAACATGTATGTTACAAACTACTTACACCAAACAGAAAAAATAAAAAGGGAGAAAGTTAACAGAAAACCCTCAGTGTACTTACGTGGTGACAATATTTTTGTCCCAAAAGAGCTTTTGTTAAATAAAGGGCAATCCATTGCAAATTTCATTTGGCTTTAAATGGATTACAAAGTTCTTAGGTTTCATCAGAGATTATTTACACTTTTTTGCTCATCTCAGATTCTAGGCTGACCTTCATGACGGGGAGCAGGGAGAGGCAATAAATGTATTGCAAACTTGCCTGAAAATGTTTAATAATACATTTGCACTGGTGATTCGGACATGTTTAACCAGATCCAGTAATCGTGGTGAATTTAGACTGACACTTTGAGACCAGACATGGTATATGTTCCATAGAAAATGTCCTCAAAATACAATTGCATCTAAAATCACCACCCAAATTTCAAGTAATGGCCCTTCATTGACCTTACAATACATTGCAAGTATAGTATTATTTCTTAAGCCCCCTCTGACAACTTATCTGATTAGGTTCCAGTAATAAAGAAAACTCAACCTTAGAATTAATTACCTGTTTAAATTCCTCCACGTAATTTGGTTTACACACAACACCATAAAATGGGCCTTAATTGCTGTATTTTGCAGGTATTTTGCAAAGTTCGCCAACAATATTTTAACCTATCTGTTCCCAGACAAAGTTTACCTTGTGAGCTGATCATGCCAATCTGTACTATACAAGATGTTACCTGCTGCTAATAAGGCAGGAATTAAATCCGGTAATGTGCTCAGAGTCCTACTCCCTTCAAATCAGTTAGAATGGAGCTCTGTATTTTAACCCATAGGAGGAAACAGTTCAGCATTTTTGTTCTCTGTAGAGTTACATAGATACTCAATGAAGCCCTAATAAACACATTTGTTTATCTACCAGGTGAAAATGGTGCTGTAGCTAACGAGATGCTAAATGAGAATTCATGGGATAAATTCCAGTTTGCATAGCTTTACTAAATGTCATGTATGCAAGGTGTTGAGAGCAATGGGATTTCCACACAAGATTTCATCAAATATATGCACTAACTGACATATGGGTGTCATTGTGCTTTTATATTTATATCAAATGCTTTCTTTCAATTTAAATTCTTGGACTTAATCCATCATATAGACTTTTAAATACTGCTTGAATCCTCAGTTTTCAACAACTTCGAGTCAAGCAGTTTTTATAGAAAACAGAACACTTGCCCACGATCATTATTCAGCTTATCTTTAGTTCTTCCACCAAGCACTCTAAAACTCACATAAAAGGAAAAAAAAAAAACAGATAAAAGCTAGCAATAGAACACACACTCATGTGATAGATTCAGTTATTTAATAAATGAAAAGTCAATTTGCTGCGCACAAGTATAGTGTACTCTGCTTTATGTGTGAGCAGTAAATTGGATTTTCCCTGATATAATAAATTGAATTCTATTGATTTGCACTTTGAATGGTGGAAATATGTAGTTTGTTGTCTAGAAAATAACATGGGAAAATATAAATATATGATAAAATTAACCCTTTAGTATGATCGTAATGCTCACCAATTCACAAACGATTTCTGCTACAGTGACTGTATGTCTCAACCTGATCAAGATAACTGTGCATCCTGCCAACGAATCTTTCCCTAAAGGCTTACATCCATTTTTTTTGTATACCGACACTATGCTCCAGAAAGATTTCTGTATTTTTTCATATTATTCTGGTTTGACCCAGTTAGCATATTTTATAAAACGTCATCCAATGAGTACAATCAGGTAACAGTAGTCTCAGTTGCAGTTCTGGAATGTTTAGAATAGAAACTATTGTTCCACTGAGTATAGTTCTTCTTGGATATTTTTTGCCCATGGCACAGTGTGATTAAATTAGCGTGTATTGTTGAAGTTTGAACACTTCATAATCACTAAATAAATCCAATTTAAAAAAAGGAATTAATTATGATTAACAAGGGTGTAATAACCATAATATGGAGTTAAGGACCAGAATCAATGTGTAAATTATCAGTCATTCATCAAGAACTTGGGTTGCTGCCTCGTGGATTAAATTATACCTGCCGCTGTTGTACGTCCAGTACTGCTGAAGGCAGAAATAAACTATCCTCATACCTCTCTTCAAATTCCTTGTATTCCCACTCATACTCACTAGATCTTTTGGAATGACAATACCCATTAGTGCAGCAGTACTTTGTGTTCCTTTGGAGATTTTCTCAGCTGTACAATACTTTACTGCAAAGTTTGCAAGGACTTCTGTCTTTGAGTTGGTATTTTTTTCATGCTTTATTTGTCGAAGATCTACTTTTGACACAATCCACAAGAATCACCACCCTTTGGCTGTATAGAAGTGCTTTGTGAACCTGGTCATCTACTGTCTGTATCTGCTGCTTTTAACTTTTTACATTACATTTTTTTTTTTTGTCTCTAGAACTTCTACAGAGCAGCTTGGGATTGGAAAGTTCTAGGATGGTTAATCACAGAAAAATTGCCCCTAGCAATCAGTGATGTTTAAGATTCTGCTAAAATTGTGTTTAAAGATTTCACACACTTTCAGGGTTATTTGCTAAAATGATAATTCAAAGTGAATTACAAGTCAATTTTAACCCCTTAAGGACAGATGACGGATATATTCCGTCATGATTCCCTTTTATTCCAGAAGTTGTGTCCTTAAGGGGTTAAATTTAAGGCCAGAATAGCTCAACTAAAACTGTAGCTGACTTAGAGAATTTTTCCAGTTCGGTTATTTTGACCTTGAATTTGAAACTCACTCCAAATTCTCTCTTTAGTGACTGTGTATAAGAAATGTTAACAGGGGCGGACTGACCACTCGGGCACATCGGTCATCGACCGAGGGCCCGTGGCAGTCAGGGGCCCGGGGCAGCTCTTGCTGGGCTGGTAAGATTAGATGATCTCTCCAACTGGCCCAGCATCAAGGCAGCAAAGTTAGTGAGACCAGATTCCCAGCCGGAGCGCTCTGTGTTGGAATAGAGGAGGGGATAGGGAGTAACATCACATCCCCTCCTCTCTCTTACACAGATACAGAGCTCCCACCGCATGTGTGAAGGGGGAGGAGCAGCTGTGATTGTAACAGCGACATGCTGCTCAAGGGAGGACGGAGAGTCAGCCTGGAATGCAAGGTAAGATGGGGCAGAGATAGCAGTGTAGGCACCAGAGGAGGGCATGGGGAGGAGGAGAATTTGAAGGAATTGGGTGCATGGTGAGAGACAAACAAAGGGTGATTGAAAAATAAGTAGACTTACCAGACTTTCACACAAATACAATCAGACATGCACTCAAACTGACACACTGCTCTATATTCACAATCTCACACACACTGACATGCCATACAAATCTAGCCTTTATTCAAACACCAGCATTTCAAACATACCTTACACCAGGGGCTGATCCAAGGGGGGGACATCAAGGCAAGTGCCCTCAGAATGTCCTGGGAAGCTGCTGTCGAAATTCCCTCCTCCCTCAGTCCCCCCTCACCCCAAAATAAAACACAGCCCCCTGTCAGCTTCTCCCTTAGAGCAGCACCCCTTAAACAAGCTGCAGGGGCTAAAGTCAGCAGCACCTAAGCTCCGCCCAAGCTTCAACCATGTGGCCATGTTGACAGGAACAACCGGGGAGACTGGGAGCAACTTTCAGCTCTTCAACCACAGCAAGGGGTAAGAGACAGTGATCTTGTGTGTGCTAGTGTGCTTTGTGTAGTGACTGTGTGCATGTTGTGAGCTGTGTGTGTGTGTGTGTGTCAGTGAGCTGTCTGTAGTAAACTGTGGGATCTTGCATGATTGGGTATATTAGTGAGCTTGTGTGTAGTGAGCTGTTTTTAGTGAGCTTGTATGTATCCAAAAGCTTTCTGCAGTGAACTGTATGTCCTAAATTTTTCTGTAGTGAGCTTGTGTGTCTGTGGCTGAGCTTGAGAATGTGTCAGTGAGCTTGGGTGTAGTGACATTGTGTACATATCAGTGAGCTGTCTGTGGTAAACTTGGGATCTAGTGTGTGTGTGTGTGTGCCAGTGCACTTTCTGTAGTGCACTGTGTGTAGTGAGCGTGTGTGTGCGTCAGTGAGCTGTCTATATTGAGCTCTGTAAGTTTGTGTGTAGTTAACTGCTTGTGCATTTACACCATGCTGGAAGTATGTATATACAAAACAGCACATGCATTGACGTGGACAAAGTGCAACAAAGTTTACAATGATTCTAACACTAAGATACAAACATGCCTTCATACACATACCCTCACCATATACAAATAAAAAAATGCACACTTATTTGAAACATAAGGGGCCCTATAGGGGATTTTGCCCAGGGGCCCAGAAGGCTGTCAGTCCGCCCCTGAATGTTAATACACTTTATTTTACAAGTATGCTTTGCCATTATTTGCTTAAGTCTTCTACATTTATTAAGCTCTAAAATCTCTTAATAATGTGCAAATAAAAAAAGCTAAAAGTGCTAAAATTGAATTTGCATCTCTCACCTGTGACATGCATTATGAGTGATTCTTTAGTGTAAGCAGTTCTTTCTTCACTTATCCCAACTTAAGCAAGGACAAGGCACTTCTCTTCTCTTCCACTCATTACTCAATTGATCGGGGGAAGAAGAATATTTCTTATAATAATGTGCCCTATATGTATTTGTCTATTACATAGCTGTGCATTAAACTTGGCAAATGCAGCTTCCTAATTCTGTTAAATTGATTAATGTAAATAAACCAACGACATCTACAGCAATCTTTTATATTAATAGCACAGGATAGAAGAAAAAAAATGTACATACTTAATTGACTTTGTGATGCAATTACGCATTACTATCTGTCTGTCAATCTATCAAAATAAGACAATTAACCATGGGAAGGGGGTTAAGTACAATTACACATGTTAAAATAAATAAATAAACCTTGTTATTTCAGAATTGTTATTTTTGTGATAGTTAAGGGTTGGATCTGCCATTTCAACTTGGATTCTCTGTGGTGTGGAATGGTCATGTGATAACGTGCGGAGAAGCTCTGCTGACAAGCTCTGTCAGATGCTATAGATCACATATGCTTGGCATGGGTTGGCCCATTGTCTCTATAGTTTGGTAAACCAGTGACACATGTCACTGTTGTATTTCCCTAGGGCACAAATGACTCAAGTGAGTCGTCTGGAATAAGTGGGGGAAGCACTTGTATATGATGAGGAATGCATCTTGTCTCCATCTGACCTTTTCAATTAGAGTTGTGCAGAAGAGTAGAAGTGGTTTTATCAGCACCATGGACAGGGAAGCATCAATTAAGGTACACTGGGGAAAACAATATTGCACACAATGGATATTTCATGTAACTGCTAACAGATACTGACTCAGTATGAAGCCTCTGTTAATACACTAGGTATATGTGTATGGCCAAGTAAAATCATTTCTCAGTTTTCTTTTTTATATGTGCAATTGTTTTTACACAATAGTAATTTTACTATGTAGCAAAGCTGCTAAGAAATATTATTTATTTATTTTAAATTATGATTTCAATAACTAATGTAGTAAAGTTGTTATAAAGGGAAAAAGCACAAACTGGCAAACCCTAGTTCTTGAATTTAGATTCTCACTACCAGACAATGGCAATGTGACTGAGAGTGACTGAGAGTTGATGGTACCCTATTGACACTGCTTGAAAACAGTTATAGTTCGTAATGGATGTTAACCAAAAGTGGAATCCCTAGCAGCCAATATCAATCCTTGCCACCATTATAGTCTTGTTCTTAAAGATCCGGAGCTATTAATGGAATGTGGTGCTTACTGGCCGTCATCTCTATAGAAGTCTACTATTGTTGACTGAGTGTGTCCAGACTGATTGTCAACGGGTTATTATTTTATGTTTTATCACAGATGTGTTTAGATATTTATATTTTTTATTATTAATATTATTATTATTAAATTATTAACTCCTGATTGCTGTATATATTAAGTGAATAACCGGGGCATTTTTTTTTTTAAATTCTTGAATAGTGCACATATGATGAGAGAGTATATATAAAGTGCAACCGAATGTTAAATCTAAGCACTGTGTGCAATCCTTAGTTGCAGTTTATGTTCTGTATACTGAGGAAGCCTGTCAGCTGGCTTGCCTGTGATGTGTAGTTGTTTGCCAGAATTCTTACAACTTAGCCAAATAAATGGCATCATATTTTGCTTTATTTGTATTACTTTATTACAAGTCTGGCAAACATCGTATGAGGAAAATTGCAACTTTTTTTGTTTAAATGTTGATCTTCGGGTCCTTTCATGACAGAACTGAGGGGACCTGCAAATGCTCTCAATACATTCCCTATAGTGTGCACCAGCAGGGAAAAAGATGTGTTTGCTTCTAGCCCTGTACAATTACTCTGGTGCCATCTGTTTCTTGCCTCCTGGGGAATGTTCTCTTATCATTGAAAAAAGCATTGCATTCCATGTCCAAAATGACCATTTGGGACCCTTCCTGGCATTGCATGTTAAATTCTTGATTGTGAGCATAATCACTTTAAATACCTCAATAAAAATTACACATTTTCCATATGGACCTAAGTCTAAAATATTAAACCTGAACTGGCCTACTTGCAACAATGAGGTAGGAAAGTGATTCTAGAATGTATAACTGCAGTAACATTTCAATACAGTGTAATACAATTATTTAGCACAGTGTCCTTAATGTAGTTTGTAAATTCATATGTTTTAAATAGCAAAGTACTGAAACTGATGTCAATGTTGCAGCCCCTCTGCTCTGCTAGGCATCTCTGTCTGTCCACTGTATATATGGTCATCTCCAGCTGATGTTTCCAGGATCTCTCTCGTGTTGCCTTTTGTAGAATAACATTCCCATTTATGTACTTGTCACAATACCTTATCTTATTCCCGCGGACCTGCGAGGAGTTGCACCGATTGCCGACTCCTCCCGGTGACGGCGCGGCATTTCGGACGCCAGACGCTTCACGTCGGCACGCATGTGCAGCGCCATAAAAGGGGGCGGGACGCTGCACATGCGTGCCGACGTCACAGCAGCAATGATGCAAAATAGCCTTTTGCTTTTGTCCTGTGCCCTATTGTGGTTCACTAGTTGTTCCTTCTAGTGCTATACTGATTCCTGTCTGTGTTGTTTGCTATTTGACTTGTATATTATTGAGTATTCTGCTTTCTGGTATCCTGACTTGACTCGTTTTCTCGTTAATCCTGTTTTCTGGTTTCCTGACTTGGCTACTCCTCATCGTTATCCTGATCTCTGGTTTTCCTTGACATTGGCTATTCTTTGACTATTCTATCGCTATCCACGTTAAACCCAGCCATTCTAAGGTCCGGTGATATGTTTTCTAATTTGGGTTACATTTTGCATGTTGGGGTCACTTGTCACTTGACAGTACTCATATATTGTAATAATCAAAAGGTTATGTATATTTGCTTATAGTGTTATGGTATGGAATTTCCTTGCCGGTGATTGGGTTGGTGATCATCACCAAGTTCATGACAAGCTCCACCATCATGGTCATAATAATACAATAAAGAGACATACAATACCATTAAATTATGGCTAGTTTGCATTCATTGACAACATAATTACCTGACTTTGATATGAGTCGTGTTTTGCTTTCATTTTCAACCAGTTATTTCTCAAATGCATAGTTCATATGTACATTTGTCTTCATTATAACTGGTTTGTTTACAGCGAAATATTCTAAAACATTTAACTAGTACTGAATATATTACAGAACTATCTGTTACTAGCGCTGTATTTAACTCAATAACTAGGTAATAAGTTGAAGGTCACATTGCACTTTGTTAAAGTGATATTTTATATCTAGCGTATGCCTGGAAGTTGAATAAAGATGCCTATGTGAAATCCCTAATCTCACCTTATTAGGTGGTGGCTTAATATAATGCCATTTATGCACTGGCATGTGTTTCTGTTATACACATTTGCAGGGCCAAAATAATAGAATGCTCATGTCTTTGTGAAGTCAATTTTAGAAACTGGTTTGTTTAAACTAGTAAATATTTTTTATTTAATGCCATTCCACTCATCTATCAATATTGCAATTTTTGTAAACGGATTTAAACAATCTCATTGCAACCTCACTCGCCAACCCACATCTATCCTTTAAACCAGTGTTTCCCAACCCAGTCCTCAAGTACCCCCTAACAATCCATGATTTAAGGATTACTCAATTGTGCCTAAGGTATTTTTGGAAACAAAAACAAAATACACTTTAGACACAACAGGGTAATCCCTAAATCCTGGAATGGTAGGGGGTACTTGAGGACTGGGTTGAGAACCCCTGCTCCAAATGTGAACCTGCAACTTTCACCTATAGAACTTCATTAGGATGCCCCATTCTTATAAAATGCACATCCTGATAATATCTAGTCAGATACTTACCCTAATCCTTGCCATAATAATATCTAGTTTGATACCTTGTTCCATTTTTTCTTCTGCCACTACTTTTTGTTATCTATGTTTATATACAGTCAGATCCATAAATATTGGGACATCGACACAATTCTAATCTTTTTGGCTCTATACACAACCACAATGGATCTGAAATGAAACAAACAAGATGTGCTTTAACTGCAGACTTTCAGCTTTAATTTGAGGGTATTTACATCCAAAACAGTTTGTATGTGCCTCCCACTTTCCAAGGGACCAGAAGTAATGGTACATTTGGCTGCTCAGCTGTTCCCTGGCCAGGTGTGTGTTATTCCCTCATTATCCCATTTACAAGGAGCTTATAAAAGGTCCAGAGTTCATTTCAAGTGTGCTATTTGCATTTGGAATCTGTTGCTGTCAACTCTCAATGTGAGATCCAAAAGGCTGTCACTATCAGTGAAGCAAGCCATCATTAGGCTGAAAAAAACAAAACAAACCCATTAGAGAGATAGCAAAAACATTAGGTGTGGCCTGTTTGGAACATCCTTAGAAAGAAAGAACACACTGGTGAGCTCAGCAACACCAAAAGACACCAAAAGACCCGGAAGACCACGGAAAACAACTGTGGTGGATGACCGAATAATTATTTCCCTGGTGAAGTAAACACCCTTCACAACATTTGGCCAGATCAAGAACACTCTCCAGGAGGTAGGTGTATGTGTGTTAAAGTCAACAATCAAGAGAAGACTTCACCAGAGTGAATACAGAGGGTTCACCACAAGATGTAAACCATTGGTGAGCCTTAAAAACAGGAAGGCCAGATTAGAGTTTGCCAAACAACATCTTAAAAGGCCTTCACAGTTCTGGAATAACATCCTATGGACAGATGAGACCAAGATCAACTTGTACCAGAGTGATGGGAAGAGAAGAGTATGGAGAAGGAAAGGAACTGCTCATGATCCAAAGCATACCACCTCATCAGTGAAGCATGGTGGTGGTAGTGTCATGGCGTGGGCATGTATGGCTGCCAATGGAACTGGCTCTCTTGTATTTATTGATGATGTGACTGCTGACAAAAGCAGCAGGATTAATTCTGAAGTGTTTCGGGCAATATTATCTGCTCATATTCAGCCAAATGCTTCAGAACTCATTGGACGGCCCTTCACAGTGCAGATGGACAATGACCCGAAGCATACTGCAAAAGCAACCAAGGGAAAGAAGTGGAATGTTATGCAATGGCCAAGTCAATCACCTGACCTGAATCCGATTGAGCATGCATTTCACTTGATGAAGAGAAAACTGAAGGAAAAATGCCCCAAAAACAAGCAGGAACTGAAGACAGTTGCAGTAGAGGCCTGGCAGAGCATCACCAGGGATGAAACCCAGCGTCTGGTGATGTCTATGCGTTCCAGACTTCAGGCTGTAATTGACTGCAATGGATTTGCAACCAAGTATTAAAAAGTAAAAGTTTGATTTATGACTTTTAATCTGTCCCATTACTTTTGGTCCCTTAAAAAGTGGGAGGCACATATATAAACTGTTGTAATTCCTACACTTGATTTGGATGTAAATACCCTCAAATTAAAGCAGATCTTGTTTGTTTCATTTCAAACCCATTGTGTTGGTGTATAGAGCCAAAAAGATTAGAATTGAGTCGATGTCCCAATATTTATGGACCTGACTGTATGTTAGTATGTCAAGCTACAACTCTACCATGTGCATATATTGCACTTTTATCTTGACCGTTTTTGTAATTATACTGCACTTTCCTAGAATCTAAGTTTAATCGATCCTGTTCCTTAAGCCAAAATGTTTAGTGTATATATATATATATATATGCCAACTCATCTTCTTTATTTATTAGAATTTCTGGATATCTTTTACACCTCTTAGAAATAATACTTATAGTAATACTATTAAAAGTTTCCTCTGATTGAGAAATACAGGCAAATGCAGTGAATCCAATGCACGTCAAAGTCAGCACATATTTTAAGATGATTGTCATCTTGCCCCAATTATGTGGTTTTTGTTTGTTTGAAATTGTTATTGATTTCAAAAGGTGATCCTTAATACATCCACACACCCGTGCACGTAACACAGTTTAAGTATAGATTCATTAGATTCCTCAGAATAAACCAAACAAGGTAAAAAATAGTAGACAGTGTGTGTGCAAAAGAAGACAATGAAAAATAAAGGAACAAAGAATACGTAGAGAAATCACAGTGGCCAGTGAATATTTAGTAACATAGGGGCATTTCCAAGATAATATTCTCATTAAAAAGAGCATTGTAAATATTTAGGTAAAGTTAACTAGTCGTTTTATGACCAACATCTCCTCAACAGTACCTTTTGATTTCCAATCTTTATTTTCATTGATATTGTTATAATAATGTAATTGTTACAAACCACCGAACATTATGGTGGTGATGCATCTCTCGACCCAGGAAGGGGTTCCATAGTTCCCAATGATGTATTTTATGAATAGACCCTTGCATTCAGTTAAGCATTAAAATGAGCTGCTCACATTGACTAATAAAGACAATATTGTATAAAAGGTTTATTGTATTCATCGTAATTGAGAAATATCTTAATATGACTGTTCTCATGCTGAGGTTGCTAGACAGGGAAAGCCTTACATCTGTTGCACTGGTTATACGGTTCTTTTTTTATGTGCAAAGAACAGGCATACAGCCATGTGAAAGAATATGTATTGAAGTTTTCATGAGAGATGGAGTTTTTCAATACAGACAAATAACACAGTAACCCCTTTGAATAGATCAGCTGCAGCAAGAGGATCTTGCTTTGTCCTCTTGTGAGATCAACATGTGGGAATCTCTCAGGTTAGGCCTAATGACGACTCACTGCAGAAAGCGACTACTCTGAGGCAATAACAATAGAATGCTTGGTGTTACATTACACTATTCTGTTACCAAAAAAGATTGACACCTATGTCTGCAGAGAATCGAAGTTGTTTGTTCTACAGATGCTTCCGTTGATATTTTTCTTTCATTCTTTACTTTTGTAAAAATATTTATTTTTAATATATTAGTCTTTATTCAGGTTTTCTACAGGATTATAAAACACATAAAACAGCATACAGATGACGTACAAAATAACGTACGAAACATATAATAATAAGTGATTATAGTAGTATTCAATGATAAATAGTATTTATTTTATTTTTTTAAATGATCTGACTAGAAGACGGTTTAAAAGCCATTGATGTTTATAAGATGCTAGAAAAGTGCTTAACAATTTGTGTTACCTGTTAACATGTTCAGCTCCTGCTAAAATATCCGTGAGAAATAGAACTGCAACATATCTAACCTCTCTAGCTTTTCGTCAGTAAACCCATTGAGTTAGACTTAGCGGAGTACTCAATAATTCTTTCTGCATATGTCTTTTTTTTAATGCAGGAAATGGATTATAAAACAGGAGAAATAAGGACATTTCTTATCTGTGTCATATGCCAGGTAAAATGTATTTCCTTCGAGTGTGCTAGGGTTGCAAGCTTAAACATCAGAACAGCCATTTCAGATACCAATAGGTTGTACTGTGTGCCAGTAAACAGAGCTGAGCATCCTGTACATTCTGTAAAACCACCAGGAACTTGATTTTTCTTTGCTGGCAGGAGTTCCAGACTCTTGCTAGCACATTTAATATTGAAAGGATTAGAGCAGCTTTTCTTATGGTCAATGTCAACACCTACCTGTACTATACACTGTAGGAAAACCCAGTTTCTGATTTTTGCCTTTAAAAATGTGGTATCACAAAAACAAATTGGAATGATACGTGGGAATTGCTATTATGACAAATTTATTTCTATGGTACTCTTAGAGAAATTCATTCCCTACAATGGATAAACACTGGCTAAGCCTTTTGTATTGCAAAGCAAAGTAAAACGAAATGCAGCCCATAATGCATCCACGACCTTACCCTTTGCACCAGCAAGTTTTTAAAAGGCAGATAAAGTTGCCAATCTTTTAGGGCTCAATTCTAGACACTGCTCTTACCCAGAATACCAGTGTTTACAGGTTACATTTCCAATCAGTGTTATCAGTGTTTGCGGGTCATATAATCATAGCTGTGTTACAGCAGCTAGAGAGAGGGGAATGTTGGCTCTATGCTCACTAAGTACACTATAGGGAATATGTCAGGGCCAGTGCATAGATTTTTGGCTACCTCCCCCCCAAAAATGCATCTTAACCTGTGTGTCTCTTAAGCCACTTTTTAGCATTTCTTACCACCTTTTGTGTTTCTTATTCCCTCTTTTAAATGTCTTACCCCTTCAGCATATCTTAACAACTATATGTGCCCCCCCTTCATCCCTTTGTGTCTCTTACACCCACATTGTATGTCTCTTAAAACCCTCCCTTTGTGTGTCTCTTACTCAGCTCCTTTGTGTGTCTTACTTCCCCCAACACGTATGTATGCTTCTCACTTTCCCCTCAGTCCCTTTGTGGGTCACTTAGTTCCCCAGCGCCTCTGCATGTCTATTTCTCCTTCAGAGCCAGTCTGTATGTCTGGATGCCAACACCTTGCATCTTTCCACCAAGCCCTTCTGTGTGTCTTTTTTTGTCCCTTCACCCAGCAATTCTGTGTATCTTTATTCCCCAGCACCTCTGTGTGTCTCTTTCCCCCTTCCTCATCCCTTCTGTGTGTCTCTCTCCCTGCAACATTACAAAAATTGTTCAGGCAGGAATGGTTTGAGGAACATAACAAAGAATTCAAGATGTTGCCCTCGCCTCAGAATTTCCCAGATCTTAATCCAATTGAGCATCTGTGGGATGTGCTGGAACAACAAATCTGAGGTTCATGGGATGATTATCACATTACAGTTGAACTTAAGAGTACCTGGTGCAACTTAGCTTTACCACTTAATCTACAATGACCCACTCAGCTTCAAAGCTTGGCATTTAACCACAAGTTTGCTAATTAGCTTGTTTCCATGGGCGTTGGCTACCAGTGTTTTTGGGAGAGTTTAGAAATTAACATAGTTTTTTATATTGCATCTCTGTATAATAACTATAACAGTACCTATTGCACTGCATTCATAAAAGCAAACTGACATCTCATTGTTGAGGGCCAAATGTATTCCAGGGTCATCTAACCCATGGGACGTGGTAAACCATTCAGCAATGAGAGAAGAAATAGACTGTCCTGAACTCAAGGGAAGCATAACCAGAAGACAGATTATGAGCAGCAGGCAAGTGATATGTGTAAACGTAAACAAACACAGCAGGATTGCTTGCTCTGTTTCTAAAGCAGGATATTTTCTGTTATCTGAAGGAAAAGAATGATGAATTGAAGCTAGGCTATATCTAGATTGCATTAGATTAATACTAACTTAAAGCTGAAGGAAGTGTGCAAGCAACAAAAATGTCAAACAGGAGCTTGTACTTCAGAGGTGAAGACATAGTGTTACAGTGGTTAGATGGAGCAATGTACAAAACATAGAATAGCAGAACACTATAATCTAGTCTAATACACAGGATGAAAAGGAACTAAGTCTAGCAGAAAGCATATATTAAACTCAATCGTTTAGCTGTAGCCAAAGTACAAGTATGTTGTTTAAAAACCTTTATAAACATTATTGAAAAAGATAGGAAGCAGATGTGGCTTGATGAGAGGACCATTCCAGCCTGAATGTACAGTGATGACAACTGAATAGAATCCCAGTGGCTACGTTCAGAAGATGAAAAACACAAAAGGACTAGTATAGATGAAATTCACCCACAATTGTGAAACTCCATGGGTAATCCATGCACTAAATAACAAAGTCACAACACTGTGTGTATATATTCCTGATTGTTGCTTCTGATTGTTGTGTCTGTAAAACCCTGCTAAATGTTCCCAAATAGTCTGTAGCTAGTTGACCAAACACTATGTACTATAAGTGCTTGGGCACTTAGAGGCTGTGTTGCAACATGACATTCTATATCTGTACACAGAAATTGTGGCTCATTGCGACAACCTAGGATCTTAATCTTACTGATGCATATGTAATGAACTACCATGAATGTGTGACTCTTTGGACATTTTGTGTTAAGGCTAATAGTCAACATCTACCCCTGGAAAAAAAAGACATGGCAGATCTTGGTTTGACTTGCCACTGGCAAAATACAATATTACTTTTGAATTAGCCATTTAGATGTAGATTTAATTGTATTCACTATTCCTTCAATAGATTGTCCTAGAGCTGAGGCTGGAATGCAGCCTCCAACCATAATATTCACATGTGGGGCTGTTGATATTTTCAGCATACATCATTATTTTTCTACTTTCATCTAATTTGTCAACAGTACATTCTTGCTATCTGCAGGGACCTATTTATATGGTCAATAACAGGTGTGATTAACTTTATAATTATATGTTTAATAAGCATTTCAATGCCATAGGGAGTATAGTAGTAGAACAGCCACTTTAACAAATAATTACAATGGTGATGAATTTATTCCAATTTTTATGCCATCTGCCTGGCTATGGATTGATGGAGGTAAGGCTAATGACATTATCAATGGTTTTGTAATCTTTTCCAGCTTTGTCATGTCCTCTAGAATCCCTCTTAATCAGTACACATTTCACTTCATAAACCTATGTTGTCAAGAAATGACCCTGATGACAACCAAGATATTTGTGCATTTTATAGGGTAGAGCTTCAGCTCCAAGTTACCACATTGATTGGAACGTTTGACCCAAATTACCCCCTTTGTAATGCTCATTATCCTGGTGGCTGACTTATCTCTTTCAACAAAGACAGTGAATGTAGATCAATATATTTAATGGAGACAGGGCATTGTGCATTTTGTATTTATGTATGTAATCAGAATATCTTTAAATAAAGACTTAAATGGACAACAGTTAACCCATTATCAAGTTATTGAAAAGATATTTCAGTATTATGTAAATGCATGGTATTAATTTTAGGAAAGTCAGTGTGTATATGAATGTAGGGGGTAATTTGATTGGTTAGTATATATGTGAATTCCAGAAAAATCCACTGAGAACAGTCGAAATTGATCATATAATTAAAATAAAAAACAAATCAAGAAGCTGGATTATTTTTGCATCTCCAGACTTTTTCTGAAGGAAAATCTATAGAGAGATTAACCTTTTTTTTTTTTTTTTTTTTTTTTTTAGTATAAATTCTTTTATTCTTATTTTTGACATAAATACAAAAACCAACAAACAGGACATGGTCTGTATTACATAATAATATAATCCGTAAAATACAAAACCATCTTTTTTCTCTGTAAACAGACACAGTACATAATACATCGTTATCTGCGGGGGCAAGCCATGGGGGGAGGAGGAGGGCTGTCTAAGCTCAGGCCTATAACTATTCAGATAATAGCACATCTCTGTACTCCCCTTAATTCAGCAGGTAGTTTCTAATTCATTAACCCAGCATTGCCATAGGTCGAATCTTTTTGGGGAATTCAGATATGGTATGCTTAAATCTCTTTCCATCCTCGCCTGAAGATTGATTTGAGTTTTAATAGCATCCCAAGGCAGGATTTGATTAGATCTCCAATTCCGTGCTAACACAATTTTAAATGCGATACAACAATGAATTATAAAACTCCTTACCGAATAGGACATATTCGGCCAATGCATATGTAACAGCACTACCTCTGGTTTCTTTTCTAGTTCTATTCCAGTTATGCCTTTAATAAAGCTTATCAGTCTCACTATTGAAAACTGAATATTTGGGCAGCTCCACCAGATGTGGAGAAATGATCCAACCTCTTTATCACATCGCCAACATCTTGAGGTAACTCCTGGATATATCTGAGATAGTTTACTCGGAACTAAGTACCATCTATAAATCACCTTGTAGTAGGTCTCCAATAGATTTAAACATTGGACCTGACTACGAGTATTATTTATAGCTTTACACCACTCTTGGAATTCTAGAATACAATTTAAATCTTTTTCCCATTTATTCTTCTGGGGAAAGCTCGATACTACTTTGATATTTCTAATTACCTCTATCGCTTTAGCCAATACTTTAGGTATGACCTGATTTGAGAATATTAATTTCAGCATAGTGGACGATTTTCCACGCTTTCTACTAAGATGTTTCTGCAAAAAGTATTTAAGCCTCAAGTAGTTAAAGCTCTCTCTTTGGGGGAGGTGATATTTTTGTATAATAGAGCCAAAAGACATTACTTTGTCTGGAGATAGTATCTGTGACACTTTATTTATTCCTTGTACTCTCCAGGTCTCTAAGGACAAATCTGTCATATTGGCTTCTATAATCCTAAGGTTTGCCGATTCCATTATTGTACCCTTCAAATCTAATTTATTTTTGATTTCCTCCCATACAGGCAGCATTTGGGCCCAGATCGTATTGTTTTTAATATCAATCCCCATTTTATCTGCCCTTTTCGTGTTCCATATCAGACCCTCAGGGTTTTTTAGTCCCAGATCTTCCATTTCGATATTGTACCAGCTTTCCTCTTTGGCACCCACTAGTTGGGATCTATACATATGGGTGATCACATTTGCCCAATACATAACTCTTATATTAGGGAAATTTAGTCCCCCTTCCTCGGTTTTCAATGAGAGAATATTTCTATTAATTCTATTTTTCTTGCCTTTATTGATGAAATTTTCTAAGTTGTTTTGTAGTAACGTCAACCAGCTTTCTGGGATCTTAAGAGGAATCATTTGCAATACATAATTCCACTTAGGGATAATATAAGAATTGATAACATTAATACGGCCCCACCAGGTAATCTGCATATTTCTCCAATCTTTAAGTAATAGATTTGTACTTTTTAATAATTTTAAGAAGTTTTCTTCCATCATTCTCTCTATGT
Organism: Pelobates fuscus; assembly: GCF_036172605.1. Taxonomy (NCBI): domain Eukaryota; kingdom Metazoa; phylum Chordata; class Amphibia; order Anura; family Pelobatidae; genus Pelobates; species Pelobates fuscus. Next base: position 133,987,277 of record NC_086321.1, read on the forward strand.
TCTTAGTAATAATTATACCTAAACAATCAAATTTCTGAGATACCCATGTGAATGCGTATTTTTTACTAATTTCTTCCCTTGATTTCTTATCTAATTCAATACCCATCACAACAGTTTTTTCATTATTTAGCTTATAATTGGCTAGCTGGCTGTACTTTCTGACTTCCTCCATCAAATAGTTTAAAGAGCTAGTTGGATCAGTAATTGATAGCAGAATATCATCCGCATACAGGCTGATTTTAAATTCTTTATCTCTTATTTTATATCCTTTTATATCTTCGTTGTTCCGAATATTCTCCGCTAAAGATTCTATTGAAAGGATATATAACAAAGGGGAAAGCGGGCAACCTTGTCTCACCCCATTACTTATATGTACCCAGTCTGAGCAGACATTTGGGCCTACTATTCTGGTTGAGGGGTTTTTATATAAAGACATAATGCCTCTTAACATCCAGCCTTCTATTCCATATGCTTCTAGCGATGCTTCTAAAAACTTCCAATTCAGCCTATCAAAAGCTTTTTCTGCATCAACTGCTAAAGTCATAAGGGGGATGTGTTTCTTATTGGCGTTATCTATGATATCTATAATTCTCCTTGAATTAGATCCCACCCATCTCTCTGGTATAAAACCAATCTGATCGTTATGGATTAGAGTTCTAATAATACTCTTGAGACGCTCTGCTAGAATGGATGAGAATATTTTTACATCCGAATTGATTAAGGATATGGGACGGTAGCTGGCCATGACAGTTGGATCTTTTCCCTGTTTCAAGATGGGGAGCATATTCGCTCTGGTCATCTCTTCAGGGAAACGTCCCTCTTGCACCGCATTGTTAAATGCTAATGCTAATTGTTTACTTAGGATAGATTTGAATGTGTGAAAGAACAGATTAGAGAATCCATCTGGGCCGGGAGTTTTCTGTTTCTTAGTTTTCATTATTGCCCGATTTACCTCCTCCTCTGTAATCTGTTTATTTAAACTCTCTGTCTTAGTCTGGTCTATTTTCGATAGCTTTGTACTAGTCAGATATTGTTTAATCTTATTTATAGGGGCTTCATCTGGGATATTATATAGTGCACCATAATATTCTCTAAAACAGTTACCGATATCTCTTGGGTTTGTATAAGTTATTTTATTGTGTATAATCTTTAGTATCTGAGCGTTAGCCTGTTGTTTCCTCAGCTTATTTGTTAGCATCTTATCTGTTTTGTTCCCTCTACAATAAAATCTCAATTTTAGTTTTTTAATGTTATTCATTGTTTTAATATTCAAACACTGTACAATATTATTTTGAACTTCTGTTATTCTTCTCCCTTTCTCTATTGAAGGATCTTTTTTATTGTCCTCTGTAAGCTTATATAGTTCTATATATAGATCTCCCAATCTTTTTTCTTTAGTTTTAACTTCATGGTTTAGTTTTATAAGGTGACCTCTCACAACTGCTTTAAAGGAGCACCAAGTATTTAAATTTGATGTATCCAAAGGATCATTCTCCTTAAAAAAACAGTTTATTAGTCTCTCCAGCTTAGTCTTACAGTTTTTATTGTGTAGCAGGTAATTATTTATTTTCCACGTTGAATTATTTCTAGTTGTCAAGTTATCTTTCATTACAAATATGTACATACTGTGATCTGACCATACATTTTCTACTATATTTATTTTAGCCAGATTATTCACCATATGTAAATTGCCCCATATCATATCGATTCTTGAGTATGTATAATGAACTTTCGATAGATGGGTATAATCCCTTGCTTCTGGATTTTGGAGGCGCCAAACGTCAAATAAATCAAATTTATTTTTGGTATTAGTTAATGAGCTAGCATTTTTTATTATTGTTTTATTTATAACACTCCCTTTCATCAGTTTTTTATCTTTTAATGGGTCTAATATGCAATTAAAATCTCCTGCAACTATATATAATCCTGTTTTAATTTGGTCTACCTTATTTAATATTTTATTTAATTGGGAGACTGGGGCTATATTGGGTAAATATATATTAACTATAGTATATTTTACTTCATTTATCAGACCTACTAATATCATGAATCTTCCTTCTTTATCTAATTCCTGATATAATGTCTCCCACTTTACCCTTTCTGAAATTATCAGAGCAACTCCTCTTTTTTTTTTTTCCTTCATAGAGGCATGTATAATAATTGGGAACTTCTTCCCCCCCCACGTTGGTTTCTCATTTTGTCTCCAGTGAGTCTCTTGCACTAAACAGATATCGATCTTATCTTTTATCATTTGGTTACGTAACAGGGATCTTTTGTACACCGAATTCAGACCCTGAGCATTTACAGACATGAACTTAACCATATGTTATTCTTCTCCTTCTCTTTTCCCCCTCCTGACTCTGAAACCCCGCAGATAACACAAATATACAACAAACGACATTACAAAACCTAGGGACATCTATATGTAGTCCCATAACTAACCCTATCTCACAAAAGGCTATAACCTGGCCCCTGTGGATAGACCCTGTCTCGAGGGTAACCAATTACTCCGAGACTTGTGCTTGTAAAAAAAAAAGCATCAGGCAGGACCATGAGGTAGCGTCCAAGGGCACAGACCAGGGGGGATACTAAGAGGGAGGGGACAGAGAAAGCACAAACAAGCAAAAAAAAAAAAAAAAAAAAAAAAAAAATTTTTTTCTCTTTTTTTTTTATAATTTCACTATTTGTATTATAATTATCCATTGTGTTAATTTGTGCAAACTATTTCCTCTTATATATAATAACATTTAACTCTTTTTCTACAACCACCTTTTATCTTCCCTTCCATAATGAATACTTATTTCGATTTCTTCTATGCAAACATTCATTGTGCCAATTTATGCATATTGCTTCCACCTTGTGTATAGTATCATTTGATTCTTTTTCTACAACAAGCCTTTTTTTATCCCTCCATAAAGAATGCTTAAATCAATTTATCTATTCCTTACCCATTCTATACTATATCACCCTGATTTGATTATTCTAGCGGCCTTCCTGCCGTTATATCTTTAAAAACACTCTCATTATAGATTAAATGTACCCTTTAGTGATATATTTAGTGAAATAGCAACCCGTGCCCAATTATAAGTACTCTTGCCCTTTGTTTCGTCTAGTTCCATCAAACCAAAAAATTTTGTGACTCTCTTTCGTCTGGGGAGCTTTTACTTTACTTCTGTAAAGACCATTTTCCCAAAATTACCTCTTAATTACCCCTATTGTGTTACATCATCTTGTGCTTTATTTATATTCTATAATTACCACTACCTTATTGATTTATACTTAAATACTATTGTTAGCAAAAGAAAAAAAAAAAAAAAAAAAAAAAAAAAAAAAAAAAACCCCTCTCTTTCCCCCCCCCCCTCCCCTCTCTCTTCTTTGTCCTTTAATTCTTAGTTAACTAATTTATCTTTTGGAGATCAAACATGCTTTAGTCCAGTCCTCTAGGTCTTTGGCTGAAGTAAATGGTCTCCATCTTTCTTCCCACCACACAATTATTTTAGATGGCTGTATCCATTTATATTTTATATTTTTTTGCTTCAGTGGTTCCAAGGCTTGATGAAAGGTTTTTCTCCATCGTCTAGTTTGAATTGAGAGGTCTTGGTATGCAGTAATATCTTTAAATTTCTCAGGGAGATTTTCTTTGTTCCTTAACAGATTCAACAGTTGTTGTTTGCATGAGTATGAAAAGAAGCACACAATAACATCTCTTGGATAATGAGACGGAACCTCATTAGGTTTCCTTAATCTGTGTGTTCTTTCTATAATAGGTGCGGAAGTTTCATTCTGTAATCCAGCTTCTTGAAAAAATGATAATAGGAAGTCCTTTAATTGATCTTGAGTTATAGATTCTGAAATATTTCTAAAGCGCACATTGCACCTCCTTGAGCGATCTTCCAAATCTCTAATCTTCGAGTCCATTTGCTGTAGTTTATCTTCTGTTTGGATATTCTCTGTTTGCAGGCACTTTATTTGATCTTCCATTATCGTGATTTTTTCTAGTGCAGAACTTAGCTTTATATTCATTCTCTCCATCTCTATTTTAATTGTATTCATACTATTGGTAATCTGATTGGCTATCATTGCCACTTGCTCTTCCAATTTTGTCACCAGGAAATCCTGAGATACATAATTCTTCTGTTCATCACTTTTTAGGCTTATTGTTTGTGTGTGCTGGTCTTGGTATAGCGTATCATTGTCTTTAGGGCCCTGTTTTTCTCTATTAGGTGAGAAAAACCCTGATAATCTCGTTGGCTGGGGGTCCTCTTTTTTTTCTCTGGATTTAATCTGTTTCTTGGAAGCCATTATGAAGCTCTTTCTGAGTTTTGTTGCTTCTTTTTTTCTTTTTTTTTTTTTTTTCCTTTCTCCTTTTCCTTATCTTCTTCTATTTATTTTTCCTTTCTCCCCCTTCTCCTCTTTTCCTTTCTTTTATCTCTCCCTTTCCTTCCCCCTTTTAAAGCGGGAGTGCACCTTTAAATATGCTCTCACTATTGCTCGGAATCGCTATCGTTATCTTCTGAGCTTCTGAGTTTTTACAGATAGTTATTGAGCTTATTTAACCAATAATTGTAACGGCTTCCTTTTTCCCTCTTTTTTCCCTTTTTTTCCAACCCCCTGCAACACAGGCAACCAGCTTTTAGCCCAATGCTTAGCAAGCCTCCTGGTAAGAGTAAGACTAGCGTGCACTTATCTCTTTGTCAGTGTCCCATGTATCCACCTCCTGATCTCCGTGACACTCTCCGTGACACTTATGATGTCTTTTCTAGCTCTCCGGCTCTCTGCTCGTCTCCAGGGAGATTATGCTGCCAAATCTGCTTCGAACTTCGCTTCAAACAGCCTCGGACCTCGAGTCTCGCGGCGTCAGCGTCCTTCCTCGCCACATCTCCCCTCACCAAGCCTGCGCCCGCTCCTCATAGCTCCGCCTCTCGACGTGCTCACGCAATCACGTCATCACCCCCGAGATTAACCTTTTTGATGCCATCAGCAGTGACGGAACTACCACGGTCACAGGGGTCGTGACTGCGGCCCCGCCTGTCACTTTAAGGGGCCCAGCCGCCCTGTTGACCCCTGCTTACAAGTAAGAAATCTAACCCTCTCAGCACATTCCGCGCTCTCCTGAAACTCTCTAACACCCTGTATTAGAGAAGTATCCTCTGTGGGAGGGTGGGGAGGGAGAGTCTAGGGCCCTCCTGCTGTTTTGCCCTGAACGCCGAAGTTGGTCCGGGTTCCAGCTCACGGAGAAGTTCCTGCTTCGTGAGCTGGTTCATCACCATGTGCTTATTGCTGGACTCCCTCAAGCTGATAAGCGGAGTGTTGTGGCGGCAGCCCCTCATGCCGGTCCGGAGGACTGAAGGAAGTACTGGAGGGTGGCAAGGATCCGGGAGAAACACCTAATTACAGTGGCAGGGGGAAAATGCCCCCAGGGATTGTATTGCCCCCGTAGTGGTTGGGAAAGACCCAGAGGAACGTGATGTCACAGAAGAGAGATATGATGTTTAAATGCTGTCGTTACCTGTGCATGCTAGCTGCACTTGTATGAAGTGTCAAATCAGCGTGAGTGTCTGTCAGTATGTTTATCTTTCACTGAGTGAGTGTGTGTCTGTTATTCCTAGTTATGCCCCTGGTCATCATCCAAACTTTCTGGACAGTGAAAGGACAGTGTTTGTTTACATTTCAGGGGAGAACTAAACACATTTCCTTAAACCTCTTAGCATCCAATAAATAGTGGATCACTTAGGATAGCAAGAATATCTTGAAATGTTGGTGTGAGCATGATACATGTGGCTTCTCACTGTCACCTGGAGCAATATTAAGTGACTGAACCAACACTCACTGAATGCTTAAAACACTGCACACAGCCTTTTAAATAACCATGGCTGAAAGACAGTGTACAGTCATGGTGATTCTAAGAGCGAAGGAGACCAATTAAAATGCATCAGCGCATGGGTGTACATGGTACATGGATGGCTCGAATCTGCAGCATGAGATGGAGATTTCCCTCTCATATTGTAATCAGCTGATATGGCAGAGGCCATAGATAAAATGTTAAATGAAAAGTGTCAAGATACACTCAGTTATTTGTGTTGGGGGTATACTATCTGCATATATATATCATTTTACCTACTGGTTTTAGATTCAGTGAATGCTATTATTATGTGTTCTTGCATTGCAAGACCACTTAATGTTATCTCACATATATATTATTAAGTGTTTTTGCATAGCAAGACCACTTGATGTTATCTCACATATATATTATTAAGTGTTCTTGCATAGCAAGACCATTTAATGTTATCTCACATATATATTATTATTCTTATTATAGCCAAATTTACCACCCTAACTCCTCCCACAGTTTTTACACTACATAGACATATACATATACCGAAACGTGCGGATTGTTCCCGATTGGTGTGCTATTACTTTGTGTAACGTTTCGCCGAATGGTTCACGGAATATCGTTGTTCTTGTGGCGAAATTGGTCCCATAGGAACGAATGGCAAAATGTTCAAAACTAGAGTGGGAGCTGGCAAAAGCTGAAAGATCAGGACATGATTTCTAAACTGCCACCAAGCCCTCATTTACAAGCCCACCTACACAAATCTTATATCAAAACGTTCAGCTATCCCTGCTGCTAAAAATGTCAATGGCTAAGCCATAGTCATGATAGTTTTCACAATATGACCATTTGTTTGCAACTCACGCCGTCCATTGACATTCATTGAAACTCCACTCTAGCCAGCTCAAACTTGAAGGTCAATTTCTAAACTGCGACCGTGCCTTCATTTGTAATACTTCAGAAACATACAATGCATCAAAATGTAGGTCTGGGTCTTGTGATTCTCACAATATAAAGCGCTTTGCTTTAGGATGTATAGTTTTTAAAATATGACCGTTTGAAGATGGCAACCGCCAAAATACTCTGACCTGTGCCAGGCTGGAGCAGCAAGTGATGTCATAGTGATGATAGTGATGTTTTGTACACCTGCTAATGTTTTTATACATTTATGTTTTTATGTAACTGTGAAGCACTTTGGGCAACAACGCTGCAATTAAATGTGTTATATAAATAAATAAAATTTGAAATGCATTTCTCACTCTATCAAGCTTGCCATGTGCACTTTTTAAATTTGATCAATCAATTGGTTAGTGTAATTTTTACTATCTTTACTCACTTACAAACACTCCACACAGTTACTCTGCCCACTCCATAAAGTTACTCTGCATTTGCTTTGGGCGGCATTTTCCAGGGGGCGGCAAAAACGCCGCCCCCAAATGCCCAGGGCAAATGCCTTGTTAGACTTGTTGCTAATTGACATGCTGGGCTGGGCTGGGCTAGGCTGGCTGCTGGGCGCTGGCGGGCGGCTGGCGAGGCAGCACTTTCCTCTGTGATTACAGTTAATTACAGTTAATTTTATATTTAATTTATTGATTTTTGATTAAGGCTTGTTATTGCCTTTAAATAAAAAAAAATATTTACATTCCAACTGGCATACTCCCATTTCTTGGAAGACAGAGTAACCTATCTGTGGAAGGTGAACGCTACTCCAGCCCCATGTGGGCTTAAAGGCGCATTACTCTACACTATTTCGTGAGTGCAATCATTGTGGGTTAAATCCAATTACTGTTATTGTACTTCACTATGTGCTATGTATTCTTTTGTTTTTTAGTCATTCAGCTGTATCCCATTTTTGTTCACTCACATATCTGTATTTGAGGTTCGTTTGGGGGAAACCTCTTGGGAAGCTGTATCCATCTTACACTCAGTTAAGTACCTCTGCATATTCTTACCATCGAGTTGGTTAGGTGCATTTGTATTTCTTGTGTATTTCTTTTTTCTTCTTATACAAGCACTTTCCTCTGAGCTGTCTGCTCAGCTCCCTCGTGCGCCGCAGAGTGAGGCTGGGAGGCGGAGCCAGAATATGACGTCATATTCCGGCTCCCAGACTCACTCTGCGGCGCGCGAGGGAGCTGAGCAGAGTGCTCAGTGGAAAGTGCTCCCTCGCCAGCCGCCCGCCACCGCCCAGCAGCCAGCCCAGCAGCCACTGGACCACCAGGGAGAAAGAGACGCCCCCCCAGCATTCCCAAAGGTAAGGAGGCTGGGGGGGAGGTTAAATTAAATATATATATATATATGTTAATGTTAGCGTGTGTGTGTGTGTCTGACTGTGTGTGTGTGTCTGACTGTGTGTGTCTGTTAGTGTGTGTGTCTCTGATTGTGTGTGTGTTTGCCTGTTAGTGTGAGTGTGTGTGTCTGCTAGTGAGTTTGTGTGTCTGTTAGTGTGTGTGTGTGTCTGACTGTGTGTGTGTGTGTGTGTGTGTGTCTGACTGTGTGTGTCTGTTAGTGTGTGTGTGTCTGACTGTGTGTGTGTTTGCCTGTTAGTGTGAGTGTGTGTGTCTGTTAGTGAGTGGTGTGCATGTTAGTGTGTGTGTGTGTCTGTTAGTGTGTGTCTGACTGTTTGTGTCTCTGACTGTGTGTGTGTTTGCCTGTTAGTGTGAGTGTGTGTCTTTTAGTGTGTGTGTGTGTCTGCTAGTGAGTGAGTGTGTGTCTGTTAGTGTGTGTGTGTGTGTGTGTGTGACTGTGTGTGTGTCTGTTAGTGTGAGTGTGTTTGCCTGTAAGTGTGTGTGTCTATTAGTGTGTGTTTCTGTTAGCTAGTGTATGCGTATCTGTCAGTGAATGTGTGTGTGTATTTAAAAGGCGGGGCGGGGGGAAGGGTTGGGTGGGGGTGGTGCGGGGGGGGGAGGCGGGCACAAAACCAGGATACACCACTGGGGAGGGGGCGGAGCACAGCCATCCCTGGTGGTCTGGTGGTGGTAAGTATCTAGGACAGGAGTACAGGTCCTACAGCTCTCCTGTCTTCCCGCGCGATGATGTGTGGAGCGTTGCCATGGTAACGCGCGGCAACGCTCCATACAGCTCGTGGGAGGACAGGAGATCTGCTTTCTAGATGCCTCCCCCGGGTTCTGGTCCTGCCGACACGGAAGCAGAGTAGACGCCTGCCGTTTCAGGCAGGCAGGTGCCTACTCTGCATTGATGCCGAACCTACGGCCACGTGCCCACAGAAAGGGCCCGGCGTGCCACCTGTGGCACGCGTGCCATAGGTTCGCCATCACTGGTTTAGGAGATGAAGACCAACATGCAGGAAAGACTGTAACTTGTTCAGGAACACAGTACAAAAGGGTCAAAATGAAGAATGGTCAGAAAAGCCAGGGTCAGGACAGGCGGCACAGGAACGTAGTCAGAAGTCAAGTGATAATCAAATATCAGGAATCAAACAGAACAGGCACTGAAGGTCTTTAACACAACAGGAGGACAGTGTAACTGAGCAAAGAGTCAAGGATTTGTGGAGTTTAAATAGGGAGAGGAGGTATGTCTTACTGTAGCTCCTACTTCATTCACACCCCCTTCTCTGGTTTCCGCCTCTTGTCTCTTTAAGAGACCGGTGTGGGTGGTCGGGACGGCCATGCTGCACAAGGAGTCGCATTCCAGTGCTGCATCTCTGTTGAGGGAGAGGGAGAAGCGGTGCAGGAGCACGAGGTAGGTAAACCAGGGAGTAGGGACCTTACAATATATATATATATATATATATATATCTATATACACACTGACTGTCCACAAAATTACATCCTAGCTTTCTATATATGCACGCACTGACACATATGTGTACAGACTTCCAACACAAATATAGGTCTCACAAACACAAAATTACATTGATAAATACACTGACAGCTGCAGACAAACTGCAATTAGATTAAAAAAATAAATAAATAAATTCTGCAGGTCCATCCAATCCATTATTGCCTAATCCAAACGCAGTTCATTCCAGGCAAAGCCAGGGCAAATGAACAGGAGAAATAAAGACTATTTTTCTTTCTGTGTGCTCTGTATGCTTTCTCTATGCTTACTGCCTGGTTCAAAGGACAGAGCTTTTAGCAAAGATTGACATGGATCTAAAATTGAGGAGCCAAGTTGCAGGATAAAAGAAAATGCGGATTTCTATGTGGATATACGTATTTGTTAAATATAGGGATAAGCATGTATATTATTAAATGTACTGGGATAGTTCTCCTTTAAATTTGTTTATGCAACTATTAATAAAACATAAATATTCTCTGGTTATGGTTGATTGATGGGGCGATTCAAAGATCTCTCCCATTAAGCACATTTGACTCCAGCAACAGTTTGCATTTATTTTTATGTTTTGTAGTATGTTATGTAAATGTGTGTTCTCTGCCTGTTTGTACTTTTATCACATTTTGAATACATTTTAGTTTGCCAGGGTGTTTAAAAACAGTTTTTTTTTTTTTAAAGAACTAGATCTGTTTATATGTCTGCAATAATGGCTATTTTGCTGTTAAGTCAAAATCGTGCCAAATTTATTGTACGAGGATTCCTTTGGACTCTATTCGACTATACTGTTAACACCTATTGACATCCTTTGATGTGACAGGCCAGAGGCAAAGTGTCCTTAGAAATAGTTTGTTAACGTTGCCAAGTATGCTCAGATCATGCAGACAGCAGTGTATTTGTCTAAATGTCTCTATTTGTCTCTCCATTCAGAATAATCTAGCTGTTCTGTAGCAGGATTAATGTGATAAAATATGACCTTTTGCAGTCAGCGCGATTTAGACAGCATTGTTTGAGGTCTAATTTGTCATCATTTTACCTTCATGAAAATATTTAAATGGGATAAATGTTGAAATATGAAATGTTAAAGGTCAGCTATAATGCTGATGCAAATGGAGGTCATAGTTTTAACAACTAAGGAATAAAATCTTCAGCTGGCCTTTTGTGGGATAATAGCCTTAATGGTGGCAAACTGCATCTAGTGCAATCCTGATGTGTCTCAATAATTTGGGTTAAAGACATTAAGAATAATTTGGTAAAGTGATCACACAATTTTCACAACAGAAATACACAACACTACTGTAATGCAACTATTCACTTTAAGGGACACTCCAGGCACCCAGACCACTTCTGCCCATTGGAGTGGTCTGGGTGCCGACTCCCACTACCCTTAACCCTGCAAATGTAATTATTGCAGTTTTTTTTATAAACTGCAATAATTATCTTGCAGGGTTAACTCCACCTCTAGTGGCTGTCTGCTAGACAGCCACTAGAGGGCACTTCCTGGATTATAGCACAGAAATCCTGTGCTAGAGCGTCGCTGGACGTCCTCACGCTGTGTGAGGACCTCCAGCGTCGCTCATTTCCCCATAGGAAAGCATTGAAATTATTTTTCAATGCTTTCCTATGGGGAGCGCTAATGCGCATGCGCGGCATTGCAGCGCATGCGCATTATGTCTCCCCGGCTGGTGGGTGGGATCAGTCTCGCCCACCAGCTGACGCAATCACAGGGAGGAGCGGCACGGAGGAAGAAGCAGCGACGTGGGACATCGTCGCTGCCTCTGGTAAGTTACTGAAGGGGTTTTCACCCCTTCAGCAACCGGGGATTGGCGGGTGGGAGGGAGAGGGGACCTGCAGTGCCAGGAAAAGGATTGTTTTACTAGCACTGGAGTTTTTCTTTAACCCCTTAAGGACACATGACAGAAATATTCCATCGTGATTCCCTTTTGTTCCGGAAGTTGTGTCCTTAAGGGGTTAAAGGAGTTGAGTACATTTTGAAAAATGCACAAAATATGCAAATCTGGTTGAGAGCTGTCTACTAAAAATACTTACTTTGGCACAAATCATTTACAAAATAGTCTCAAACACAGTTACAGGTTTTATTTTTTCACTAGATGCTGAATTTGGACATTTTTATTCTTGTCCCTTTCCTTTACCATTTTCCTGATTCCTTTCCATATCTTCCCCAACCCCAAGTTTTGATAGATTTTTGTTAAGGTTGGTTACAATGTTAAACTGCTTTCTTGCTACCACAAATGGACAAGACCTCAGACTCCTTGTCTTATCTTCTGTCTTATCAAATGATTTTCTGCTGTATTGGATTCTCTCTTCCCTACCCTTTCCCTTTTTTGGTTTAGTTTTGTACTAAATTTTGTTGAAGTTTATTGACAATTTTGTATCTGCTGGTGTGTGGCTTGAGATTTTCCTTATGTGATTAATATTTGTGACCTCTCTATTTTTTTCTTCTATACACATTTGAAAGTTCACTTTTCTTTATGTGCTTTGATTTTGAATACACTACATAGTTACATAATTACATAGGCTGAAAAGAGACATGTGCCCATCAAGTTAAGCCTACCTCAAATTTGTTTTTTGCTGTTGATCCAAAAGAAGGCAACCCCCCCCCCCCCCCCTACCAGATTGAAGAACTTCCAATTTTGCAACAAACTAGGGGAAAAAATCCCTCTTGACCCCAGAATGGCAGTCAGATTAATCCTTGGATCACAAAGCTATTACCCTACATTGAAAAATTATATAATTGAATATTATGTTTTTGCAAGTATGCATCAATTTGCTGTTTAAACATCTGTACAGACGCTAATAAAACCAGTTCTTCAGGCAAGAACTCCACATCCTTATCCTTAGACGAAATCTTTTTTCTTCCAGTCTAAACGCATGACCTTGTGTCCTATATATAGTTCTGTTTGTGAATAGATTTCCACACAATCTAGCTATTCTATAATAACATGCAGGGCCATCTTTAATATTGACTGGGCCCTGGGCAAGCATTTGATGGGCCTCCCTGACATGCAATCACGCTCCCCACTTCACAACGCAGTATTGGAACCATTTCCCCATGCTTGCAGAGTTGGAAGCATGTACATACAGACATACAGATACACAACCTGACACACACACAGAGACATATATACAAGCACTGACACATATGGATGCTTAGACACACTGATGCATATACTGACACACATGCAGATACACAGATAAAAACACTTACTATATACAGATGCACACACAGATATACACACGCAGGTACACACACTGACAACATACAGATACACAAATACATACAATGATAACATACAGATACACACACTGACACACATACAGACACGCATATACACAACCTGACACACATGCAGATACAGATACACACAGACCACATAGAGAAACATAGATATACTAAATACAAATACACAGATATGCACACTGACACACACACATATATACATACTGATAACATAGAGATACACACTGACAGACATACTGATACACACAGACGCACACACACACACACACAGACTCCCTGACAGACATACTCACACACATATTAAGAAACACACAGACATACAAAGACACACACAGACATACTGACACACATACATACTGACACACATGCAAAGTTTACATTTATACACACTGACAGCCATACTGACACACTGACATACTGACACACACACTGACAGACAAACTGAGATGCTCACAGACAGGCAAACTGACACGCACAGACAGACAAACTGATATGCACAGACAGACATACTAACACACACAGACATACTGACACACAGACATAGTGACACACACACATACACCCTGACAGACATACTGACACACAGACATAGTGACACACACACATACGCCCTGACAAACATACTGATACACATGCGAAATTTACATTTTTACACACTGACAGACATACTGACACACTGACATACTGACACACACTCTGACAGACAAACTGAGATACTCACAGACAGGCAAACTGACACGCCCAGACAGACAAACTGACATGCACAGACAGACATACTAACACAGACATACTGACACACAGAGACATACTGACACACAGACATAATGACACACAAACATACGCCCTGACAGAAATACTGACACACAGACATAGTGACACACACACATATGCCCTGACAAACATACTGACACTCAGACAGACATACAGACAGACATACTGACACACACACAGACATACTGACACACACACATACACAGACATACACACAGAAATGGTGACACACACACAGACACCCTGACAGATATACTCACACACATACTAAGAAACACACATACATACTAACTCACACAAATACTGACACACACACAGACAGACACACATACATACAGACACACATGCAAAGTTCACATTTATAAAGCCACCCTCCAGCCCTACCATATGGGTTCAGGAGGGTGGTTCCCTGGAGTCCAGTGGCTGGCTGTGGTAGTTGGGAGTGTGAGGCTCTGACAGCTCCATCCTGATGGCCTTTTCCTCCATCCCGCGCAACTTCACTCTATCTGGGAGGAAGTGACTAATTGCAGTCCCTTCCTCCCAGCCTGCTGCCGTAAAACAACAAGTCGTTGATATGGAAAAATTACTGTAAGGACTTAATGAGCAAAAATCCAGAGCTCAGTGAATAATCCTGTTAGAGTCACATTTGGAGTTTTGCAGGATTATTCAATAATCTCCATAATTTTTTGAATAAAATCTGAATAATAATACTGAAGGAAATGTAAGCAAGTTGTAAATATGGGTGAGCTGGATAACTATTTTTATTACCAGGTCCCACCTGGTTAAGAGTGGTTCCAAAGGATCATTGTTTGATTTCCTCAAGCTTTGCCTTTGTAAATTAAAATTTAGTGAGCAAGCTTGATAGTGTTTGTGAGTGGTACTTACTGCAGCATTCAACAAATGTAACCCTTTGAGTGCCAATGCATTGGACAGGCCTTTGGCTTTCAAAGGAATAATATTAGATTCTTGATACCATTTAATTCTCCCCTGATGAGGAACTGGGAAGAATGGCCTGTAAATCATATAGGACTGATTGTACTATAAAGTTAAAATCACTTTTGTTAATAACATGTAGTTTAATAAAAATATATATGCAGCACATAAAATATTACTGTTAAGTGGCTGCTAGCACTTGTGAAGCACGATTAATTACCGTAATTAAGCAAAATTATATATTTATATATCATAACTTCACTTGGCCTTGTTTCTGAATAGATGAAACGCAGAAAGAAATAGTAGAATGTAAAATGACTACATGATTGTCCCACTTTAGGCAGAGCCAGATTTACTTAGCTACCGGCCTACCGACACATTTATAATAGGGATGCTATGCGGCAGGAGCCTACTCTTACATTCTAAATGTGCAGGCTTTTTTTCAAGAGATTGGATGCCTCTGTGCATGTTCTGCAGATTCCTGGCACCCTGTAATGATGCTGGAAGCTAGGATGTGATGTCACCCCAGCACTACCATCAGTACTGAGTTGCAGGGCATCAAGGGATTTTCTTATCTCCCTTTGAAAAATATGCACAGAGGGATCCCAGCTCAACACTAAGCAGCAGGGAAGGGGCTCCACTCAAACTCTCCTCTGCCTATAGGAAAATGGAGGCTGGTGGACCACATCTTAGAACATATTACTGGTATTATCACTAATACAACTACTGCTGACAGACACACACTGACACACCCACTCACTGACAGACACACATTCACTTACATCCACACTTACTGACAGACACACACTCATTGACAAACACTCACTCACAGACACACACATACACTAACAGACACACATACAGATACACACACAACCACTGACAAACACACATACTGATACTGACACACTCACACACACATTTTCTCGTACACTCACAAATTATTATTGTTTATTTTGATTCACGTCCACCCAGATTACGTACCGTAGGGAGAGCTAAAGTGGATTTATTCCCTGGGGTCCAGTGGGGATCCATTCCCTGGAGTCCAGTGTTGCTGCTATGATCCTGTTATTTCCCTGATGTTCTTGCTCTGCTCCCTTGCACACCATTCAGTGATGTCAGGGCAGAAGTGATGTCATATAGTGGCTCCCTGCATCACAGAAGAGCGAGCAAGGAAGCAAAAAGAGCAGGAAGATAACAGCTCCCTCGCCACCACCGCCATTACACATAGCCATCAGCTGCCCTCCTCAGGAAGCCCTAGGGTTTCCAGGCCTGTGCCCCCATGACACGAGGTGAACAAGGCATTTGTTAAAGTTGACAAGGTATTTGGGAGTAGTGTTTTTTTTGGTTTTTTTTGCAACTTTCCTGGAAAGTGCTGCCCAAGGCAAATGTCTTGTTAACCTCGTGATAGATACATTGCAATACCCCCATTAACTCACTCCCACTGAATTACACACTCCTACCCACGCAATCACATACCAAATAATCTACCATTATCAACCGATCCAGTCTCTCATGACAAGTCCTCCTCTTAGGCACCCTAAACAAATGAGGCACCCAAATCCCACTCTCCCTTGCCAAATTTAAATATGTATAAATAATAAAAGCAGCATCACATAATACTGTATAATGCCCCTGTGTTCTGTACAAGAATTAATGATGCTGCAAGGCATTCTCACTTGTGTCCTCTCTATTAGTGAATGATTATTGAGAAGGTGTGTTAAACATGTTTTCTATGTTGCTGTCCTCTATGATACCTGCTCTAAACTCTGTCCTTAATAAACAGATTTAAATTTAATTTTTTGTCTTTACATTTATTTCCATTGATGTTGCATGTTTATTATAGTTCACATGTTGTCCAGATGCTATACTGTTATCTGGAGCTGCAAAGCACACATCCACTCTGTTTATATATTGAAATACTCTGATTAGCCACAACATTAAAACTACTGACAGGTGAAATTAATAACATTTGTTATAGTGTTACAATGGCACCTGTTTAAGGGCTGGGCTATACTATGCAGTAAGTGAACAGAAAGCTGGTTAAATTTCATGTGTTGGAACCAGGAAAAATGGGCAAGATCTGAGTGATTTTGACAAGGACCAAATAGTGATGGCTAGGCGACTGGGTCCGAGCATCTCCAAAATGGGAATTCTTGTAGGGTGTTCCCAGTATGCAGTAGTTAGTACTTAACAAAAAGAGGGACATCTGGTGAAATGGCATCATGGCCATGGGCCCCCAAGACTCATTGATGCATGTGGGGAGTGAAGGCTAGTCCGTCTGGTCTGATCACACAGAAGAGCTACTGTAGCTCAAATTGCTGAATAACTTATGTCTGACCATGATACAAAGGTATCAGAAAACACAGTGTATCACAGTTTGCTGCACTTGGGGCTGCTTAGCCACAGACCATTCAGAGTGCCCATGATGACCCCTGTATGCCGTTGAAGGCACCTTCAATGGGAATGTGAGTGTCAGAACTGGACCATGTAGCAATGGAAGAAGGTTGCCGGGTCTGATGAATCACATTTTCTTTTAAATCACATGGATGTCCGGGTGAATGTGCTTCATTTACCCAGGGGAGAGATGGCAGCATAATGCACTATGGGAAGAAGGCAGGCTGGAGGAGGCAGTGTTATGCTCTGGGCAATATTTTGCTATGAAACATTGAATCCTGGCAATCATGAGACTGTTTCTTTGACATGTACCAACTACGTAGAGATTGTTGTAGACCACATACACCTCTTTAGGGTAATGGTGTTCCCTGATGACAGGTGCCTATTTCGGTAAGGTTATGCACCCTGCCATGCTGCAAAAAATGTTCAGGAATGGTTTGAAGAACATGACAAAGAGTTCAAGGTGTTGCCTTGGCCTTTCAACTTATGCAGATCTCAATTGGATTGAGCATCTGTGGGATGTGCTGAAATAACAAATTTGATCCATGGAGTTCCCACCTCGCAGTTTGCAGGAATTTATGCTAAATACAGCAGGACACATTCAGAGTTCTTGTGGGGTCCATGCCTCGACTCATCAGAGCTGTTTTTGCAGCATGAGGGGTACCTACATGATAATAGTCAGGTAATTGTAATGTTGTGGTGTTTTTATGTTTCTATATTTAAAAGACGAAAAACTACCACAACAAGAGGACATAGTCTTAAATTAGAGGGACAAAGGTTTAAAAATAATATCAGGTAGTATTACTTTACTGAGAGGGTAGTGGATGCATGGAATAGCCTTCCAGCTGAAGTGGTAGAGGTTAACACAGTAAAGGAGTTTAAGCATGCGTGGGATAGGCATAAGGCTATCCTAACTATAAGATAAGGCCAGGAACTAATAAAAGTATTTAGAAAATTGGGCAGACTAGATGGGTCGAATGGTTCTTATCTGCCGTCACATTCTATGTTTCTATGTTTCTAGTGTGTGGGGATCAGTGAAGGTATCTTTATTATTTTATTCCATCTTAATGAACCTTTTCACCCTGCCCATCTTCATGCATAGTCATGGGAAATGATTCTATATTTCATAATTGTGCGTGCCATCAACACTTTTCATGTCAGCATATATATTCACAAGCTTCATTAAACATAATCACTTGTAAATTTATTGCTTGTCTTTGTTAGAAAGCTTTTGCTACTTTGTGTCACCCCACCACTATATTCAGCCAAAAGACAGGAGCATGCAAGTAAAAGTATTTGTGGTGTATTGAAAACAAAATGAAACTACAGACATGCCAGCCATTCACATTCTCACATTCTTATTTAAGGAAATAAAGCTAATAAATTTGAAGCTTTCAGTGCAGTGGATTTCATTTGTCCTTCACCCATGCCTCTATAATAGTTATCTTCCTTTGATGCTACTGCGCACTACATGTATTGCCTATTTGGCAGAATAATTCATCTACACTGAACAAAATTATAAACGCAACACTTTTGATTTTGCCCCCATTTTTCATGAGCTGAACTCAAAGACTTTTTCTGTGTACATGAAAGGCCTATTTCTCTCAAATATTGTTCACAAATCTGTCTAAATCTGTGTTAGTGAGCACTTCTCCTTTGCCAAGATAATTCATCCACCTCACAGGTGTGGCATATCAAGATGATTATTGCAAAGGTGTGCCTTAGGCTGGCCTAAAAAAAAAATGAAAAATGGGGGCAAAAACAAAAGTGTTGTTTATAATTTTGTTCAGTGTGTTAGCCCCTTAATGACAGTGGGCGTTCTATGTACTTACCTATGTACTTACCCGGTTGCCGGCGATTCCACACGGTGTGGGGACTCACCTGGCAGCCCAGGGAGTCCCCCTCCTTCCTTTCCGGCGCCCCTGGCCCATGTGATTGTGAGGTCCTTGCGATGCCAGCAGGGGGGAGTGCCTGGAATGACAGGTACTCCCCCTGCTGCCTGTAAGTAGTAAAAAAAAAGTTACAGTTACAGTTTAAAATAAAATATATACTTAGATTATATATATATTTATTATATATATGATCTAAGTGTATATATATAGATATATATATATACACGTATACATACATATCCTGTCTAAGTGTATTTTAATATTAATATTAATATATATATATATAATTATATATATATAAAACAAAAATAGTAATGCACTCTACCTTCCTTGATGTACTTGCCCGGTGCTTATCAGCAAACAGATACAGCCAAAAGTACAAGATAGCACTCCAGGGACTTCCAAGTCGAATGAATAAAACTTAGCTTTTATTAGCTCAAAATAAAAATCATGTTTCAGTCTGTATCACAGACTTTCATCAGGATCCTGATGAAAGTCTGTGATACAGACTGAAACGTTGATTTTTATTTTGAGCTAATAAAAGCTACGTTTTATTCATTCAACTTGGAAGTCCCTGGAGTGCTATCTTGTACTTTTGGCTGTAATTATATATATATATATATATATATATATATATATATATATATATATATATGTATTAAGGCCTTTTGGCCTGTAATTGTGGGAGGGGCGTATGACACACCTCTTCCCTACTTAAGGGACACCCCTTACCTGGCTCCATATCGTTCGAGGTCAGCGCTGCATCATTTCCACTTCCGGGCCATCCAGACGCCATTTTACCTGATTACTCCATGAGGTTTTTTAAGCAGAGCTGTGTCAGGAATCCAGCCACAGGCTTTTCCGGCCTACCACCTTCTTTCTTCAATCCATCGCCGTGGATGGTGTCCAAGTGACTCACAAACTGTAAGTCAACCTACCCGTTATGCCAGGCATCAGTCCCACGGCACCATGCACGGGTCAGGTCCTCACTTTACAGCTGCATTTTGTCTAAGTCTGTTCTAAAACCATTGCATGTTCATGCATATCATTCGTTTAAACCCCCTACCGGTCTTTGGGTGTGCTACAGGCTTCTTAGACATTATCGCATTTCATGTACAAACCAACGAACCACTGCATTTTCGCCTACACACTGACCCCTACCGGTCATTCGGTGTACTACAGGCTTCTCAGACATTATTGCATTTCATGTACAAACCATCGAACCACTGCATTTTCGCCTACACACTGACCCCTACCGGTCATTCAGTGTACTACAGGCTTCTCAGACATTATTGCATTTCATGTAAAAACCAACCTTGCTTCATTTAAACGATTGTCATTTCGGTTTGTGTTTTCTGGTCGGCACTTATTCATAGTATATTCTATGCACGATTGCTGTTCGCATTAAAATGCATACGGTTAAGCTATTCATGCTAACTTCTGTTTCCCTTCATACTAAGATTCGGTTATTCTGCTATGCATTCACAGATCTTTTTCGTGAGTTACATTTCATCATTTCATGTATTTACATTTGGTTAAAAAGTTGCTTGGTTAAATAGACAGACCATTTTCATGCTATTTTTAAGGTATCACTTATTACATCAGGGTATTTAACCAGCTAACATTTCTGTATAGACATTGGACTCCCACGCTTACTAGAGTTTTTTTTTTATAATTATCCATTTCATTACAATTAAATCAGCCTACGTTACAGGCCTCATTTCTTTGTTGTTAACCATGACACAAGGATTTAATTCCTTTTCATGCATACTCGGGTTGAATCACATGTACTGATCCAACCAATCATACGTTTCCTGCACAGTAATCGGTTAAACTTTCAAATACTTATTTTACACGATCTTAGGTTGTCTATTTTGTTTCAGTTTGCTTATTATATATATATATGGTTTTAATAATAGTTATTTTATTTTACAATGCAGATAGTACATGTATATTACTGTTATGGTTAGCCTACATTACGGCTCCTTTTTCTGTCATGCTCGTACGACATACCACGAGTTCAAGGACACGGTCCTATTTTCAAAGAGTATAATGGAGATATGATGTTATTACAACCATGTACATTACGATTACATGGCACTAACTATTCAGGCCATTTCTTATCATACTCATACGATATACCACGAGTATATAAGAACACGGTCCTACCTTCCACAGAAGGTTTCGGGTTGAATCACACGCATTGGTTCAACCACTCATACGTCACGTTACAACATTTTCTGCATAGATTGTCATTTCACATAATTTCACATGGCATTTAAAAACTCAGGCCTTTTCTTGACACACTCAGACGACGTAACACGAGTATTCAAGAACACGGCATATACGTCTCACAAGACTTTCGGTTTTTGAATCACACGTTCTGGTTCATACATTCATACGTCACTTTACAGCAAAATTTATGATTCTGCATATTGTCACTTCACATTAAAAAGTCCCTTGCATTCCCAGATCAGTTTAGTGACATGCATATCATCTGATCACCTTCCATATATACACATTACACGGCCAATCCCCTATCGGACTCAGCGTAACGCTTGTCACCAAGCATGGGCAGTCATGTCACTATCATACTCATAGATTTTACACCTCCCACACATACTGCTAGAAGCCCTAATCCCAGCCTATACAGATTACACAGGTCTCACAGGATCCATTCTCACTCTATCCCTTTTTAGGTTTATCCAGGTTTTCATACCTGTCGAATCTCAAAACTTCATACATACTACCAAGTACGTAAGCCTGCTCACGTTGTAGTTCACATACGTTTCATTCTTCTAGGCCATAGAGTACTTCCAAGTTAGGGGTATAGGCCCAAATAGGTACCTCCCTTCTTGGCATTTCTTCCTATCGTTTAGTGGTCCGCGAGGCCAACACCCCGCCTCAACGTTTCAGAGGCAAACGCCATCGGGCCACACGTGAGTTAGCCGCCTCGCAATATTATAGAGAGGGCCTCACCTGTCACTCTCTCCCACTGTTTTCTTTTACTATCACCGAGAGGCCTACGATTCCTGCCACTACAACGGGTGGCCTCAATAACCCCTCGCGCCAACTCATAGACAGAGCCTCTCATAGCCACTTGGCAACTAGCAGGGCCTCACCTGTCACAAAACAAGATTAATTTTTTCGCCTTTCAGGCCTAGTCAGCCTGCCAGTATCACCCCTGGGGAATCGGTCACTACACCCCTTACCATGGCTGGGTCGGCCGCTGCGACCCCTCCAGCACTGGTTGAGTTGCAATCACTTTCTCCAGCCATCTGTTTCAGGGCGCATGCTAAATCTGTGTCCAAATAAAATGTATCCCAAAACTATACTTAACATCAATAAACATTTCTGTATTTACGACATTACTGCCACATCATCCATCTAGACATTTGGTGGAATTAATTATCTCGGGTCTATCAGAAGGATTCACACAGGCCTCATACACATGCCTTCCGGAATCCTGGAATGTCCTAATTTACAATCCGCACAACAAACCCTACAGCGGTGGAGACACTCATAGCCAGGAAGTGGCAGAGGACTTCCTATGGGGGCCCTTCCAGTCCCCTCCGTTCACCACATGGCGGACAAACCCCATCGGTATTGTCACGGGGAAATCTTCTCACAAACAGAGACTTATCATTGATCTATCAACACCTCACACCTCTGCCACTCCTAGTCTGAACTCCCTCATACCCTCTGAGGAATTTTCACTGCAATATTCCACCATAGATCACGCCATTACGGCTATCATGCAGGCAGGGGCCGGAGCATGGCTCAGTAAGACTGATATCACAATGCTTTCAAGTTACTGCCTATCCACCCTACACTGTCACCTGCATGGTATCAAGTGGGCAGGGAACTACTATTTTGCTCACGTTTAACATTTAGGTTCCAAAGTAGTCCGGCCATTTTCGACGTATTCGCCGAAACCCTATGCTGGTTTTATTAAATATAGCCAGATGCCCTACAGTTATACATTATCTGGATGATTTCTTACTGGTCGAGGAGAATATTTCCCCTACCAGTATCCTAAAAGAAACCATCAGTCTATTCGAACAGGTGGGTGTCCCAGTCTCCTCCACCAAGACTGAAGGACCAGATACCTTCATCACATTCCTGGGTATCATACTAGATTCAGCCACCATGCAAGCTAGCCTGCCACGCCCAAGGTAGAAAACATTCTGATCAACATAATCTCTACATACAACTCGGTACTTGCAACCGCAAGAATTACAGTCTCTGCTTGGGTCACTGAATTTTGCCATTCGCATCATACCTCAAGGCCGGGCTTTCATCTCACAACTCCTTTACATGTTTCCCACTTTTAGACATGATGGACACAGGTCACCCCTGGATACCCAAGCCACGGCAGGCGTAATTATGTGGAGAAAAATTTTAACCACCTTGAATGGTAAAAGCATGTTCCTTCCAAAATTGTCTGACTCCTCACCTACCATTTGGGCAGACGCGGCTTCTACCACAGGTTTTGCAGCAATTTTTCAGGAACGAATGGCTTTTGGGGCAGCTGGCCTTCAGAAGTTCAGGACCTGGAGGGTTTTTCCACTACCTCAGCTCTGTTTGAGATATATCCCATCGTGACGGTTGCCGTGGCATGGGTGCATTTATGGGCAGGTTCGTCTGTACGTTGCTACTCAGACAACCAAGTAACTTGTCACATTATAAACAAGGCCGATCCAAATCACTGACTATTATGAGATTCTTGAGGAAACTCACTTGGCTGGCTGCATGTCATAATTTTCTCTTGTTTTGTATTCATGTTCCAGGTGTATGTAACACTGCTGCTGACAATTTGTCTCGCTTTAATTTCCAGGCTTTTCGTCAAATACTCCCGTCAGCCGCACTCACAGCCACGAACACCCCACTATTCCACCATCTAGTAATGGACTAGATGCTATTATGCAACATAGCAGAACATTGTCCCAATTAGCACTGTCTACTAATACCCGGGAAACTTACAATAGAGCTTTCATTTGATTTAAAGATTCCTTTCTGAACACAACATCTTACAACCTTTCATCGTGACATCCTGGTTGGGCTTTGCTTCTTTTTGCCACCTCAAACTCAAACTATCATACAACACAATCAAACCATATCTGACAGGCATCCAACATCACATGCTAACTTTACAACCAGACAAATCAAGTGTCCTCCTACCAATTAAGAACATCCTTAGGGGTATTCAGAGATCCGAACCCCCACGTACGGCCCAGAGGCGACCCATAGATTTCCATATTTTTAAAGACTTATACAATTCACTAGATTTAAACCCTTTGCCAACAACACAAACCTCATCGTTAAAACCGCCATATACGTAGCCTTGTTTATGGTTTCTTGAGACCAAGAGAATTTACCGCCATCAGCACAACACAGTCCACTCACATCCTACTTCATTCACACTTAACAAAACACATGGACTATTATATCTTGACTCTGCCTCACTCCAAAACCAGTCAACATGCACTTTCAGTAGAGGTTAAGTACTATCCTACTCACAACAGGTGGAGCCCCGTCAAACTACTGGACTCATATACCCAGCATAACAACGAACCACCATCTCAACCACTTTCAGTCTACAAGGTTCGGTACTCACTACCACCACCTTTATGACACACGTCAGGTCTTTACTTACACAGCTGGGCCTCAAATCAGCTAACTATTCGGGCCACTCCTTCCGCATAGGAGCGGCCTCCACAGCATCCAGTGCAAACATTCCAGTTCATGTTATCAAGTCACTAGGGCGCTGGAAATCATCGGCTTACTCTAGATACATACCTAACCCGGTACAAGAAGTAAGAAATGCCTTTCAAGACATGTCTGGTTAAAGTATGTATATTGCTGGTATGTAATAAATTTGATTTTCTACTTTTGCCCTCTTTATTTACAGGCCTACCTCATCGTCGGTTCCGGCACACCCCAACCGACTTGCTCTTTTAATACCATCCTACACTTATCAGTGTTTGTATCTTCTGTACTATCATGAGCCCTTAACACAAATATATATATATATACATATATATATATATATATTAATATCAGAATACACAGAATAATATTGAATAAATATATATATATATATATATATATATATATATATATATATATATAATTATCATTATATATATATATATGTTTATATATAATATAAATAAATATGTAAATACGTTAAAAATAAAATAAAAAATAATAAAAAATAAATTAATAAAAAATATATATGTGTAAATTTGTTCTAACTGTATTTCAAAATGAATATATATATTGATATCAAAATACATGTAGAACAAAATAATATATATATCTATATACCTATATATCACTATATAAATATACCCATATGTAAATAAAAATAATAAAAAAAAATGATATACAAATATATAAATACATGTATATATATAATAAATCTACGTATATATTTATGTAATAATATTACATAATTAGGTCATTTTATTAATTACAATTTGCGGGACCTGCCTGACAGGCAGAAAGTCCAGAGAATTTAATTTGCTAGCACTATATTTAACCCTGTAACTTTCCAAGACACCATAAAACCTGTACATGGGGGTACTGTTTTACTCGGAAGACTTCACTGAACACAAATATTAGTGTTTAAAAACAGTAAAATGTATTACAACGATGATATCATCAGTGAAATTGACATTTTTTGCATTTTTCACACACAAATGGCACTTACACGAACAGTACCCCTCATGTACAGGTTTTATGGTGTTTTCAAAGTTACAGAGTTAAATATAAGGCTTGCGTTTCAGTTTTTTCACATTGAAATTCGCCAGGTTGGTTATGTTGCCTTTGAGAGCGTATGGTAGCCCAGTAATGAAAATTAACCCCATGATGGAATACCATTTGCAATAGTAGACAACCCTAGGTATTGCAAATGGGGTATGTCCAAAATTTGCGTTTAAATTAGTTTTTTGCATTTTTCACACACAAACAAATATTAACACTAACTTTGTGACCAAGTGGCTACTGGACATACCCCATTTGCAATACCTTGGGTTGTCTACTTTTGCAAATGGTATGCCATCATGGGGGTAATTCTCATTCCTGGGCTACCATACGGTCTCAAAGGCAACGTAACCAATTTGGCAAATTTCAATGTGAAAAAACTGAAAAATGTAACATGCTATATTTGACCCTGTTACTTCCCAGAACACCATAAAACCTGTACATAGGTGGTACTGTTTTACACGTGAGACATCGCTGAATACAATATTCATATGTATATTTTATGTGTATTTTATATGTGTATTTTATTGCAGTAAAAGCAAACAGTATTATGACATTCACAGTTAAAATGTCACGTAGAACAAAAAATGTTTTCAATTCTTATTTTCTCCCATTTTTTTACATTTTATTCATTTTACATTATGTTTCATACCTTAACGACGAGTGACGGACGAGGTCCGTCACTCTGGGGATTGCCTTAACGACGAGTGACGGACCTCGTCCGTCACCCGTTAAAATTAACCCCAGATCGCCACAATCGCGGCGATCGTGGGGTTAATGGTGCTCCGGTCTGCCTCTGCATTAGAGGCAGACCGGGAGCACTGGATCGGGCTGTCAGAGTACATGTGCCCGCTCTGACAGCATGCCAGAGCGGGCACATGTGCTCTCTATACTCACCTCCGCCTCCCTGCACTTCCTGGTTCTGTGTGAAGTGCAGGGAGCCGGATCTTCAGTGATCCTGCCCCCTGGTGACAAAACAATAAAGTTAAATTAAAATCCCACCCCCCTTTACCCCCCCTTTACCCATTTTAATATAAAATTAACCCCTTCCCTGCCAATTGATCACTGACTACAGTGATCAATTGGCAGGGATTACATTTTACTATGATCTGATTTTTTTTTTTTTAACCCCTGAGGGTTAATTATTATTTTTTTTAACCCTCAGGGGTTAAATTTATTTTATTAATTAATTAAAAAATTTTAAAGTTATAAATTTAGCTAGCTGGGGAGGGTGGAAGTTAGTGGGGAATTGGGGGATTTAGTATTAGGCTAACTAGGGGTTAACGTTAAAAAAAGTTTAAAAATAAGCTTTAAAAAGTTAAAAAATTAAGTTAAAAAAAGTTTTAATAACGTTTAAGTAAAAAATGTAAAAAAATAAACCCTTTACCCAGTCCAAATAAAAATTAACCCCTTCCCTGCCAGTCGATCACTGCCTACAGTGATCAAAATACAGATCACAGTATTATACTGTGATCTAATTTTTTTTTAACCCCTGACGATTAACTTTTATTTATTTTTTAACCCTCAGGGGTTAAATTTATTTAATTAACTAATTTAAATATTGTATAATTAAATATTTTGCTAGCTGGGGTGGGTGGGAGTTATGGGAAAATGGGGAATTTACTGTTAGTGCTGCTTACTGCTAGTTAGGGGTTAACGTAAAAAAAAAACTTATAAAAATGTTAAATCTGTAAAAAAAAGTTTTACGAAAGTTTAGGAAACTTTAAAAAAATTAATAAGCAAAACAAAAGTTTAAAAAATAGTTTTAAAAAGTAAAAAAAGTTTTAAAAAGTAAAAAAATACATTTAATAACGCTCATTACCACTACACCTGGTACAAGCTAGCGGAAAAATGATCCCACGCTAAGGTTCAAAATATGCCTTTTAAAATACCCTGGGATGTCTTCTTTAAGAAATGGTATGGCTTTATGGGGTATTTGGTTTATATAGCCTGGTAAAATACTCTAAAATGGGACATGGGCAAAGCGTAAAAATGTAAAGTTTGAAAAAAAATGGAATGGCTGTGTCCCAAATGTGCCCCTCCGATGTCCACATATACCTGGCAAAGGTACATACGGGGGTATTTTTGTACTCAGCAGACATAGCTGAGCAACATATGAAGTATTATACAGTGGTAGTACACATATGGTTTGCAAAATATACTGTGCAAACTCACTTTGTGTGTCAAAAAGGCAGAAAAAAACGCTTATTACCACTACACCTGGTACACGCTAGCGGAAAAATGATCCCACGCTAAGGTTCAAAATATGCTTTTTGAAATACCCTGGGGTGTCTACTTTAAGAAATGGTAGGCCTTTGTGGGGTAGTTTGAATTTAAAACCTGCGAAGATGCTTGGAAATTGCACTTAGGCCCGGCGTCAAAATTCAAAGTTCGGTAAAAACTGATATGGCTTGGTCTCCTATATGGCACTGTAGCTTCACGAAATAGTGCCATAGACATACAATGGGGGTGTCCTTTTACTCAGAAGACTTAGCTGAGCATAATTTGGGGGGTTTGAGCTTAGTGGCACATATGAAATATACAAAATGCCCAGCAAAAATGCAATCCGTATGTAAAAAAATGCACAAAATTATTTTTTACCACATACTTTGGCATGTAATGGTAAAAAAATGGGGGCATGTTAAGGCACAATATGCACCTTATGACATACCCTGGGGTGTCTACTTTTACAAATGGTAGGCCTTTGTGGTTTTTTTTTGAACAGTCAAACTGTTATAATACCCCAAATGGAAGCATAGGCTCATTAAATCCGTCTCTCAAAATTCTACTGTGAATACTGAAAAGGACAGGTCTCCTATATGGCACTGTAGCTTCACGAAATAGTGCCATAGACATACAATGGGGGTGTCCTTTTACTCAGAATACTTAGCTGAGCATAATTTGGGGGGTTTGAACTTAGTGGCACATATGAAATATACAAAATGCCCAGCAAAAATGCAATCCGTATGTAAAAAATGCACAAAATTATTTTTTACCACATACTTTGGCATGTAATGGTAAAAAAATGGGGGCATGTTAAGGCACAATATGCACCTTATGACATACCCTGGGGTGTCTACTTTTACAAATGGTAGGCCTTTGTGGTTTTTTTTTGAACAGTCAAACTGTTATAATACCCCAAATGGAAGCATAGGCTCATTAAATCCGTCTCTCAAAATTCTACTGTGAATACTGAAAAGGACAGGTCTCCTATATGGCACTGTAGCTTCACGAAATAGTGCCAAAGACATACAATGGGGGTACCGTTGTACTCAGCAGAAGTAACTGAACACATAATAAAACTTTGTACAGGAATAGCACACACCAACTTTACAAAATACACATGAGAAGTTATGTTATAAGTTTGTGTGCGAAAACCCCCAAAAAACACAATTTTACTCCAATATTTAGCAGAGGTTGGCGGTAAAATGGCTACGTAGAAAGTGTCAAAACAACCTTAGGTAAATAGCCTGTGGTGTCTACTTTATATAAATATATACTTTTGTGTGCCAATTTTGTTTTCTTTTATGGCTATTAGGCTTACAAGACAAACATACCAAATTCTAAAATCGCTCCACATAAAAAGTGTATTTTACTCCTTGTGCTTTGTGACCTGTAACTACCAAAAAAAACTAAAAAACCCAGACACATTATATATTCTGTAATTCAGAACAACTAAATGAATTTATTTTTAATTACTTTCCTTAACCTGCACTAATTATGTACACATTATTATTGCAAAAACTGTAAAAAAAACACACAAAAATTCATTTTTTTGCATATTTCTGTATTTTTTTAATAATAAATAAGCATTTATATATATATATATATATATGTGTTACATCAAATTAAAGCCATTTCTGTCCTTTAAAAAACTGTATATAATATGTGTCGGTGCAATGAATAAGTAAAAAGCAAATTGCAGTTGAACGCAAATAGCAAAAAATGCAAAAAATGCCGTTGTCATTAAGTGAAAGACAAGCTTCTGAAGCTCTGTCCTTAAGGGGTTAATATTTGATGTTAAATGAAAGCCCTGTTTCCCCGGAATAAAATTATATATAATAAGTGTGGGTGCACACAGTGGTGTATCCTGGTTTTGTGCTGCCCTAGGCTCGCGTGCCTCAGAGTGATGCCGTGATCCCTCATCAGCGCCGACCGACCGCCCGACTGCCCGACTGCCCGACCGCCCGCCTGGCTTGTCAGTTAGCCGCAAGGCTAACAAGACATTTGCCCTGGGCATTAGGGGCGGCTTTTTTGCCACCCCCTGGCAAATGCCGCCCAAGGCAAATGCCGCCCAAGGCAAATGCCTTGTTTGCCTCGCGGCTAATACGTCCCTTGGTGCACATAATATGAAAGAGGCGAATTACGCCTGAACAGACATATAGCGCAAATTCAAGTTTTTGTTTACGTTTTATGTTGATCACAACTTGTACATTTGGCTCAGTCCTTAAGGGGTTAAACTGAGGTAAATGGATGCATCCATTTTTTTATCCACATCAATACTCTACTATCGAGGGGATTTCTCATGTGGGCAGCTGACTGATTGCAACTGCATTATGCAGTACTAAAGGGTGTCAGTGTTAATGTTACACAATTTCATGTTTAAGATGGCTTTTACAATAGAACTGCAATGAATTCAATGGTAACATGCAGAGCAAGTGTGTTTTAGAAGTTTTTTTAAGTCTAGTCACCCAAAATCTATCAAGAAATAATATGCAGATATAGTTCATACAATACACAGACGTGTCTTGTCATTTTTTTAGAACATTGCCCTAAGCCTTGCCTTCCTGGGCTAGCAAGAATGTGGCAGGTGAATACTGTTTAAGGTTCCTTATTGCCAAAAAGAAAAAAATATTTATTTTATTCTCCAATTTTAACCCCTTAAGGACCACACTTCTGGAATAAAAGGGAATCATGACATGTCACACATGTCATGTGTCCTTAAGGGGTTAATGTACAATCTGGACAACAGTGGCAGTCGTGTAAAACAGCCATCTCAGCTCCTGTTATCTAAGTTAGTTGAAAGTAGCGGTCTGCTGTCAGGTGGAAATGGCGTTATCATATCAGCACTAGGCATATTCTATTACAAACAATACAATGGCGCTCCGACATTTAGGGAATTGTAGTATATGACATTTTGAGCAGATATCACCTGTTGATTTTGGTTACTGAAAATTTGCATTAGCAGGTGAAATGCAATCTCCTCAAAACTGAAAAGGGTCTTTGTCAAACTGTCCATTTCATGAAAAGGTCCAAAAGTACTCAACCACCAACGCATGTCTTACCAACATGGTCACAGTGTTGGCAAGTATGAAAATTTATAAACAAGAGTAGGGTGAAGGAAGGGAAGAAGGAAGAGTTAGCCTCGAATGTTGTAGTAAGGATACAAGCAAGGCAGTGCCTGGGAAGGCTTAAAAACCTAAAGGGAAAAAAGCACACACATTTGATCATTTAATTATAATTTTTTTAGCTTCATGAACAGATTTTCACAACTGCAACTTTTTCTAATTATTGCATTTTCAAAATTGAAGAGTAGAAATATGAGCTCTTGGCACTAAAATTTCAACTTTCTATGCATTTAATGTTAAGATAGTATATATTTTTTGCTTTACTGGCTTTGGGCAGTGCATTTGTGTGGCATGGTTTTATATAGTTAGCAGCTCAACTGCTTCACTTCCTGGGCACTACTGTTGAACATTGCTAGAGGTGTTTGCTGATGTCTATTATTTAATTTCAAATAAATATTATTAATAATAAATATGTAAGTCAAGCTTTTCCCTGGCTGCAAGCAATCAGGCTGAAAGATAATCTCACAATAAGACCTGTTCTGCTGCAATTCACTGCTTTTAACCCCTTCACCTTAGCAATCGTGTATACACAATTGCCAGAGTATGCATTCATGGCTCACAATCATATATATGTGATTTGCATAATTGCAAATGAAGTTTGTTTATTTCAAATGATTCCTTTAACAATGTCCAGAAGTTAACAGTGCAGCAGCATCAGCAGCCACAACACTGTGAACTTCAAACAGCTGAACACAGAGAGACTGACTGTAACTCACTGTGTTCAGCTCTGTCTGTCTTGCCAGCAGGCCCAGCATTCTGAGGGAAAGGTGGAGTTTAGCAGAAGGACCTTCATTTCAGTCTCAGACCTGCTGCTGTCCAGTGAGAGGAAGTGGGGGTAGTGACCAGCAGCTGGTTTTCACCTGTGTGTGCTCACATGGAGCACAGCAGTGACATCACATCCACTGTGAGCCATGTGTACACAGCAGGGGAGCAGCTGCTGACAGTGAAGGGGGTCAGCACACTCCTTCATACAAAGCAAACAGAGGTGGGTGACTGAAGGGAGAGATTTGCCAGCCTGCTAGTCTCCTAGAGTGGAAGGAAAATGGAAGGTGGCTGCAGAGAAATTACATTCCATCCCTTCTGCACTGAAAAGAAAAATACATTTAACCGTTTAGTGACCAGACCATTTTTCAATTTTCTTAACGTTAAGGACCAGGGCTGTTTTTACATTTCTGCGGTGTTTGTGTTTAGCTGTAATTTTCCTCTTACTCATTTACTGTACCTACACATGTTATATACAGTTTTTCCCACCATTAAATGGTCTTTCTAAATATACCATTCGTTTTTTCATTATATTATATAATTTACTATCAAAGAATTTATAAAATATGATGAAAATATTTTAAACACTTAAACAGACTTTTACTAACTTTGACCCCCAATCCCTGAGTTTAGAAATACCCAATGTTAACATGTCTTTACCTTTTTTTTGCAAGTTATAGGGCTATAAGTACAAAGTTTCAAAATATATATTTTTAGAAATGTATCAATAGTGACATTGTAACACTGTTATCTGTCATAACTCTTTGAATCAAACCTACCATGTACATATTTTTTTTTTTTAACTTTTTATTGTTTTCAAATAGTATGGGGATACAGAAGGGAAGCGGGGTGGGGAATCAAAAAGGTTTTGTTCAGTATGACACAATTAGCATTTTTTACATTGCATAGTTCATACAACGAGGATTCTATCACAGTACACGACATAATATGGTGTTAGTATTGACAGCTCGGGCCGTATGTGGTAGGTTCGAACATCAGATTAAACATTTGACATGCAACATATTACCCTTGGGAGCGTGATGCTTACGTTTTTACTAAATGCTCAAGTTATGTGTTAGTTTGCTTCTCACTCTCTGACTTTGGCTCCGTTTTAAAGGTCTGTCAGCTCTAATTTCTTGGTGTTGTCTCCCATTCCAGGCCCAATGGGGCTTGTGATGTTACTATGTCTATATGACTTGAGCAATAGCAGATAACCGCGTAAGGTAGCTCTTTTGTAACATCTACATTGATGATGTCGTGTGGGGGTCTAGAGCGTGTTGTCATGTTCCTCTTCAAGGCTCGTCGCTGAGGTTTGAGGGTTGGGGGGAGGGGTCGAGGGAGAGAAGGGAAAGGTAGGGTAAAGAAACCTGGTGGAGGTAGTGGGTGTGGTACCTCGTGAAGTCTGTCCCGGCAGGGGTCAACTGAGGGATGAGAATCGTGTCTAGGGTCATGTGTTGTCTCGTGGTGCATTGGTGTATCGTGTGAGTGTTGGGTAGAGTCCTCTGGTCTTCGTGGTAGTTATCGTCTGGATTCTGACTTATGTTAGTCACATTAAGCTATGGAGGTTTGTGTAGGTAACTTCTACTTTAATAGGTAGGTACACCACATCTCGTCTATGGATGTGCTCAGTTTCCCTATCTTCATTTGGTTCCACATGAGGAGTTCATAGTCCACTGTTGTCGACATCAGGGTTGTAATTTCTTGGATTGAGGGGAGAGTAGGGGTCTTCCAGTTTCTTGCTATTTTTTGCTGGTTTGGGGATGTCATCTGGTAGCGACCATAAGAGTATTGTTTTTGGTTTGTGCGGTAGGGTACAGTCTGTAGTTTCTTGAACCAATCGTTCCGTTGTTTTCCAAAGTTCGTTTATAGTGTTGCAGGTCCACCATACATGCAACATTGTGCCTCTGTGTGATTTACAGCGCCAGCATATATCTGTCGTTTCTGGGTACATGGAGTGTAATCGAGAGGGTACCATGTACCACCTATATAGTAATTTACGCAATGTCTCGAAGTGGGCTGCGCAGGTGGTCAGTCCTTCGTGCGCTGTGAAGATTTTCTTCCGTTCTTGTGGGGAGACATGTACTTGGAGATCTTCTTGCCAGTCCCTCATGAATTTCCAGGTTTCGCCTGTCTTGGGATTTGCGAGGCTATAATAGCAGTTGGAGATCGCTTTCTTCGGGGGTAGTGCTGTCATGCATGGCAGTTCGAACTTCGTTGCTGTGGTTAGTAATGTCTGCTTCCTTGTATGAATCGAGTTATCTTTCAGTAATGCTTTTATTTGAAGGTAAGCGAACGTGAAGTTCGAAGGAAGTGTAAACTCGGTTTGTAAGTCTGGGAAGGGTTTCATGCCTTCAGACGTGTAGAGGTGATACATGTGTGTGATACCTCTTTCTTCCCATTTTTGGTGCGGGAATGTGCTATTACAGTGGTGTAAGGTCTTGATAGGGGCAGCTAGTGCCCAAGGGTGAGCCAAGCATAATTTTTCTCTGCAGCCGTCCCATGTTGATAGTAAGAGTTTGGTGGTGGGCAACATGTCCGTGGTTCATGGTCTTGTGTGTTGGGGAGTCCACATTGTGGAACATAGGTCTTTGTTGGTGCAGAACTGGCTTTCCATTGCTACCCATTGGGGGGGGGGGGGTTCCGTTGAGTGTGCGCTGATGACATTCGTGAGGAGGGCTGAGTAATAGTATGATTTTAGGTTTGGAAATCCCATTCCTCCTTGTTTTATGTGTCTGAAGAGCAGGGCTTTAGGAACTCTGGGATGTTCCCCACTCCAGCTGAAACGTAGAAGGATTGCTTGTAGGCTTGTCAAATAGCTTTGTGGGATCTTGATTTGTAGGGACCGGAAAAGATATAGAATTTTGGGGAGTATTGTCATTTTGATTGCAGCTATTTTCCTGACCCATGATAGGAATAGATTTTTCCAGCCCTGTAGTTGTTTTTCAATTTCTCGTAACAGTTTTGTGTAGTTTGCTGTGAATAGATAAGTGGTTTTGCTAGTTATTCTGATGCCTAGGAATGTTAGGTGGTCTACTCTCCAGTCGTATTTGTGGGCCGATTTTGGCACTTGGCCTGAATTTAAGCCGATCGAATGATCAGTCGAATTCCTGAACTCAGAGTCAAAATGTAGCCAAATTATAAACCATCGAAACCCCACAATGGCCAAGCATGTTCGCTTTGATTCCATCTATGGGGCTGGTGATTGCTGGAAAAAAGGATGATTAAATGTTGATTATATAAATATATAAGAAAATGTTCCTATCAGTGTACTACAAAATATATACATAATATATTCACAGTCTTTTGATTCGTCTGATTACTTTCCTAAATCAGCTATTCGGTACTAAAATTCTGTGGATCTCACCCAACATATGCCTGAAATAGATTTTATGTTGATGATCGCTGCAATACCGTTAGAGCAGCTGGAAGCTATCAAAATCGATTCTAGCGCTCAAACTTGCCGCGGACTGTGGCAAAATTAGCCACTTTGTACTGTATTCGCATAAATGTGTGTATACCGCTTTAAGAACCAAGGGTATGTATGCTTAATGTGTTCCATGCGAACAATAGCGTTCGTATGCTGGCGGCATGAAAACCGCCAGCATTCATACAATAAGTTTCACGAACAGTGAATTTCAACACTGTACGTGAAACGAACAAACTACCGAAGGGAGACCACACACAGGAGGTCGTGTGGCTCCCGTTAAGGGTTGCACCATTGTTGCAATCGGTAATTAGAAGGATTCGGGGTGGCCGTCGTTCGGCTACCGACCACACGGCGGTCAGCCATCTTGGATCCTTTGTTAGCCCAGCAGTATTTTGTCGTCGAGCGCCTGGAACTAAGATCGGCTACTCGACGGCACGAATACCGCTAGACTTCCAAGCCGTTCGGGAGCCCCGGTCCTTCGGTAAAGTGGTTCCCTAAAGTCAATCGGTAGTTTGAAAGTAACTTAAGCATATTGTTGGTTTCGTGTGGCGTTCGGTTATTTATGCTGGGATCTGAGCGGTACTTTCACAAAATGTACGCTCAGACCCCAGCTATCTACTGAACGTCCATTCGTTTAAATGTCATGAATATTATAAAAGTTATGTGTTTTAATGTAAAATGTCAGTTCTGCTGTACGGAGGGATAATCCACTTAACTGTATATTCTAGTGGGAGTATCCCTCTCGTACAGCAGTGTATGATGGGAGAAATGTCCAGGTTGTTAAGTTCCCCATGTAGTCCCCTACTGTACAACCTCTGTAATGTCAGTAGGGAAACCCCTTGCATGGGTAATCCCATAAATACTGTGATCTGTGATTAAAAACTCAGTTGACTCCTAGCCTATGTGTCGTCTAGTTCTTGGGAGGGAAGGATTCTTACAATGCTACCAGGATTATTGTATGCTGTATTTATTTGCCTGGATTATTTTATGCTGTTCCTGTTACCCAGCAGAGATACTGTGGATTATACTACCTCTCCGCTACACGGACGTACCAAGTACGTCCGAGTTCCTTAACTACCATTTTTTGTCGGACGTACCAGGTATGTCTGCGGTCACTAGGGGGTTAAACATGAATTTCCAGCACACCCAAAATACTTGGATACTGTGGTTGTTTTATTTTTGCAAACCGCTTGGTAGTAAAGGGGTTAAAAAAATAACATCATGTATTCTAGATCCTTACATGTCAGCTTGTTGCAACTGTTTTTAAAAACATCAAATACACATTGTTTACAGACAAAAGACAGAACTAGGTTGCTGTTGTGACCTTTACCTGTACTTGGGAAAACAGACATTTGGTCCAGAGTCACTGCAATCCGCTTTCAGACTTGGAGATTTCAGATCAAAACTGTAGAGTTCCTATCAATGGTAAATCCTTTGCATAACATCCCATGTTTGATTTTTGGATTTTTGTCAATCTGTATTTTATTGAGGCATAATAGATGGGGTACAGAATAAAGAGTGGGGGAAGGTTGCAGTTCAAATACAGTGCAGGGATCAATAACAATGGCATCTAACATTCCCATAGCATCAATACCTCTTTTTTTTTTTAATATAATGATTTAGGGTCGCAGTTGTAAACAGGTTTAGGCTATATGCAATTGGAGTCGCTTAACGTTAACTAGTTGGATGAGAAGCATGCCACGTATGTCATAATACGCCAGATTTTAGCATACTTAAAACAAGATTAACTGAACAGTTTTTAAAGTAGATAAGCTCCAGGCTAGAGTTAGATTGTTCCATGTTCGTGTTGGGGGAGCGTGGTGTAGGTGAGTTGTGTCGGTAGTGCAGGCTATGTGCATGGTAAGGGTAAGTGTCCTGATTAGCCATCTGCTTGGCTTAGGTAAGTGTAGGTTATGTGGACCCCCTGTGGGTTGCACACATTATCAGGCTGAGCTAGGTATCAATTCAGACTAAGGCAGGGTGAGTGCAAAGTAGGGTGCCGCAGTAAGCTTTTACAGCAGTCATAGAGCACGTAGTGAGTTTGCCTAGGAGGCTCAGTAATCTGGACTAGGTATCAGAATCGGCTGCTTGATCAGTAGGTTATCACAGCGTTTACCAAGGTTTTCTAGCGTTGAAAGGGGGAGCGAACATATGTCTAAAATGCACTCACCATAACATTAAACCGTGTAACCGTGAGCGTTTCTCGCGCATTATACATATACTCCTAAGGGGGGGGGGGTTACATGTTCGTGTGCGTGGTGTAAATCGATTGGGCACTACCACCATATAGTATTTCCCCCAACCGTTGCACCCCATTATAACATGCTTGACATTGCCCAAACAAGCCCAAAAGACACTCGCTTAAAAACACACTTTAAAGTAAAACAGAATAAAGAAAAAATAGTGATAAACAGTGACTCTTCGAAAGAAGCCTGGCATCTAGTGATGCGTTCCAAAAACAGGATACCTAATGGTGCTAAGGCTAATATACTATGTGGTGAGCAGTCTAGCGCTTAGGCTTGCTTAGCCGATGTCTAATGGTGGCGGGCTGCCAGACCCAGGCATCGTAAGTCCACCTGTCAGAGTACGGTGTCGCCGCCACTTTTGCTAGACTGCATGCTCCTACGGGAGGGGTCAGTTGGACTTGTGAAGTGTGAGTAAACATGAGATTACAAAAATGCAGGTTACAAGCCATTTAAAAGATAACTTCACATCTGTAACAGTGCTCGTGAGAGGAGACCACAGAATGTGCCGCCGGACAGCATGGTCTCGCCTCCCGGGGTATGGTTAAAACATAAGGGAACAAACTAGTATTATTAAACAAAAAGTCTTGCAATAGTGTAGGAGAAGGAAGTAATGTGGCTTCTGCCTGAGCAGGTGGCTTCACTGTGTGAGCTTTGGGCTCGATGCCAGGCTCGACCTATACTAGCAGTTGTCATGAGCAAGGTGTCGCCACGTAAACAGGCAGAGCTGGCGCGTGGCCAGGCTAAACGTATGTCTAGGTTACCGTGCGAATGGCACGTAGGGGTATCGGCTTGGGAACAATAATAAAGCTATAGCAGTAAATACCGCCACCAACAGTTAACAGAGTGCTAGTCTTAGGAAGTGGCCTAGTAGACTATGCATTAAACATACATTGGAGGTATCAGTAACTTTCATTGCCAATGGCGTTCTCGTTTGGGATAGCAAAGCTGAGTAACCCTTAACAGTCCATCAGTGTGCTGTCACAATTGGGGGCATATTGTATCATACCACTCCTGATGGCGTGGTCCCTATGGCCCAGTGGCCCCGGAGCAGCGTTCACGAGGTGAGTGCGGCTGGGTCTAGTCTCTAAGTGTCCCAAAGTCTCTATGTTGTAACAGTTGCATAGGCCTCTGGAGTGGAGCTCTGGGGTATAAACGGGGCGTTCCGGTCTGGATCCCAGGTATGGGTGCGGTCGGGAGAGCCGGCGTCGCCCTTGTTGGCCGGGTCCACCGGCATTAGCAGATCTTGGGATAGGTTTAGGAGCCGGAGGAAGGCCGGGGCGTCCCGCATATCCTGGATGTTGTGTGTGGTCGTTCCTCTTGTGACCGAAAGAGTCCTGGGAGGTCGCCACCTGTAGTCTATTTTGTGGGTTCGGAGGAGTAAGGTGAGAGGTCTGAGCGATCGGCGCCACGCCAAGGTGCTGCTGGATAGATCCGGAAACAGTGAGAGTTCCATGTTTTCAAATTTGAGGGGAGTCTTGCCTCGGAAGGCTGCGAGAACCGTTGCTCTGTGTCCGCTGGTACGGAGGCTCAAAATGACATCCCTTGTAGCAGTGTTTGGAGCGTTTGGAGGTTTGGGGATTCTGAAGACCCCAACTGGGGTGATCGTGGCCTGCTGTCCCTGTGGCAGGGTTGTGAGTAGCATGCGGTCGATTAGTGTTGGTAGTTCAGCTTCAGCGATTTCGTCAGGAATTCCCCTGATTTTTATGTTTGATGCGCGCTTGGCGTCCTCCAAAGTCGCGAGTTGTTGTTCGTATTGCCGGTTCTGCTGTTCCAGACTTTGCACCGTGTGGTGTAGCCCAGCGATTTCCTGGGCTTGGGATAGCGACGAGCTTTCTAGCGCGGTGATGCGGCCAGTCAGGCCTTGCAGGTCTGCGCGAAGCGCTGAGACCTCCTCACGAAAGCTGTTTTTCAGGTCCGCCATCATCTCCCTCATGACCGCCACGGTGAGCGGTTCTGATTCTGCTCTGTTACCACGGTGTTTTGTCTGCCGCGGTGGGTCTGGGGTTTGCAGATATCCCCCTTCCTCCTCCTCGGATAAGTACTCAGAGAAGTCCGAGCACCCTCCGTGTCGGGCCACCATGTTGGCCTCAGTGGCTCCGCGTGCGTGCATCCACATTTCCCCGATCGTCAGCCCCGGGGTGGGCTTGTGTGGTACCATTTTTTTCCCCTTTTTCCCCATCAGGGTTCGTGGTGTGTGCCTGTGAGTTGGGGGTAAAAGGAGGGGGTATTTCAGGCGTTTTTCGCTGTTTGGGGCTTGGAGCTCCGTTTACATGCGTCTGTTTGCTTCAGCGTTCAAGCCGATTTTTGGATTTTAATGCACATTTTAGCATCTTATTACATACACCACAAACCTGTACTACCTGTCCAAAAAAAATAAATCCATTGACATAGCATGATATACCAGTTTTAGCAAAGCTACCTCATAAACCTCTTCATTTTTGTGATAAATAGAAAGTGTGAATAATATTTTTATATCTCTATATGTAATATGTATAGGATAATTTGTATAATATCCCACCCAAAGTTCTCAGAAGCCAGATAGCAATCAACGTGATTCTAAAATTTCAAGTCCAATGACTACATTATGGGAGATGTAGTCCACAGTATCTGGAGTGCAAATGTTTCTGACTCCTTCATTAAAACTTATAATAATTTAGAATGCACTGATAACTGTATCACTTCACTAGTCCATTCTGAAGATGTGCCATAAACTGTGCTTGAAAGGCAAATGATTTGATCAGTTTTTCTAGTCTATTGTCTCTTTTCTAAGCACAGACGGAAAAAAATTATTCTCAGTTTCTCCATTCAACTGACCTTCCTTTACAAACCTAGGTCCATTAAACAACCGATACCTTTATCCAAATAATGCTTCTTGTTTATAAAGGCGCAGATGAAGTTTAACTAGACAGCAGGTATTCAAATGCTTATCTGCATTCCTGCCAAATTCCTCATTCGCATTTCTGAGTTTGTCCAAAACGATGAGGTAGCATGCATTTACACCAGCCCTGAGAAGAGCTTATTCATATTTAAATAAAGCTATTATCTCTGCTTTGAGTTTCAATAGTTTTATACTCATCCTCTGGAGTATTCCTCTCGGCAGTGCCATCTAATCAGCTTTAGCTTTTAATTAAACAGCTGTCATTTGCTTCCTAATTCTACTTCGACCTGATGTTCTATTAAATTTTAATTTACGCTAGGCTGGATAAGGAATATATTCCTTCAGACAACAAAGGAATACTATTAACTAAGTTACAGTTCTAATAGCAAAAATTATATATTGGCAACCAATGCAGACAGACTTAGGTATAGAACTAATGGAGTAACAGTCTAGTTTTTAGTTATCATTACTGCATAGAATTTGTGATAATTATAATCTTAGAAGGAGCAACTGGTTACAAGAATGTTTGTTTTTATATTAATAAAAAGTGGTGAAGATTCAGAGTTAACACAAATGATCAGGGTAATTTAAAGAAAATAAATTCTGTGTTGCTTCTTAAAAAAGTGCAAAAGGCAACACCACGGTGACATAAGCCTGTCCTGCCTTAGTTTAGTGGGAGTTACATCACCGGGTATCTCCCCCATAATTGATATACTGGGTTAGGAGGCAAATCTGCATCATATATTGAGGGGCACACAGATTCCCCAGATAAAAGTATATATATATATATATATATATATATATGTATGAAAATGTATGTATAGATCCTAAAAAAGACCCTCGGGGGTCGAAACGTAGATCGGGATAGACAACTTTTTGATGTATTATTAATTATTAAAAAAACACTTGGAATAAGACCTTTGAGTGCACCTCTTAATTTATGGAATATATGTATGTAAAATAATGACACACATGCCATACATTCCACAATGCAAGCACCCTGATCTGAATATGACATTAGTGAAGGTGTCCACCTAGGTTAGGAGCATTCTATAGGAAACTATAGAAACCGCAACAGCATTTATCATTCACCAACTGGCTTTAAAACCCTTTTTTAATTGTGTAAATACTAGGTTAGAAGAGGTGTAAGATCTCACTAGGTACAAAGAACACTTTTAGAGCAACAATGGAAAGCAGGCAATGTACTGTTCTCCCATGAGTCACTGACAATGGAAATATAATTAAGTTATACATACAGAGCATACAATAATAAATAGCTGGTCAGGTCTCTCCATTTAAAAAAATAAAATTAAATAATAATAAAAAAAAGGTATGGGATCCCCTGGGACACCCCAAGGAAACAGTAGTGGCCTGTCCTCTTAATGCTCTCCATGTGTTTCAAGTTTGAGCTGCCCAGCAACCGAGGTCCTTCTTGTAAAATAATAAAGAGTCTTTTCAGATGACCGCCATCCCATTGGACCCCTTCTTTTTTGCTTAATTATTAATATTTTTAAATGGAGAAATCAATAAGTTCTCTCAGCATGATAGAGGCGATTGGGTCTCTCTTATGACATACTAACAGACTTTAGCATGTCTTTTCTTTTTACAGTTTTTACTACTCTTGGAGATTTGTTTCATTGCGAACTGCACTTGGCCTGAATTTAAGCCGATCGAATGATCAGTCGAATTCCTGAACTCAGAGTCAAAATGTAGCCAAATTATAAACCATCGAAACCCCACAATGGCCAAGCATGTTCGCTTTGATTCCATCTATGGGGCTGGTGATTGCTGGAAAAAAGGATGATTAAATGTTGATTATATAAATATATAATATATCAATATAGGTTTTTTATTTTTATTTTATTTTTTTACTGCTCCTGCTGTTTTTCCCTCTATTGGTTACTTGATCTCATTGAATCCATGAACAAAATGGCAGGAAAATTTTCCTAGCAGTGTACTACAAAATATATACATAATATATTCACAGTCTTTTGATTTGTCTGATTACTTTCCTAAATCAGCTATTCAGTACTAAAATTCTGTGGATCTCACCCAACATATGCCTGAAATAGTTTTTATGTTCATAACTAATGGTTCAGTTGATCATGTGGCTGATCGCTGAGTAGGGGGGCGTGGCTGATTGCCGAGTAAGATGGATGCCTGAATCTTTGCTCCGTTGTTTGGGCTTAAAAACGAGGTGGAGAAAGGTGAAACTTAGGAGACATCTCTAGCTATAATTTACCATAACCCCACTACAAATCCTCTATTGCAAAAAATACTGCAGAGTAAAGGTAGAAGAGTAGTTGCTAAAGCTGAAAAACCTGAGGAACTTAACTTTTTCGGGCCAAAGCTTACTCCAATGCCTTTAGTCGTGCAGAACGTGCATGACACGCTACAAGATGACGAAGCCCTTTTGGAGGACAGTGGTCCTGCTTTGGAAGTAGATAGCCCTACTGTGGATAAGCAACTAACTACTACATTCCTTCAAAAAGCGCTGGATTCCTTGTCCTCCAAATTGATAGCCTCACGGGCATCACTTGTGGAAACACTATGGAAAGATATACAGGAGTTAGGTGAGCGAACTTCCCATAACGAAAATAAAATGGTTGAATTTGCATCTGCTCATAATGATCTTGTTGATCATGTTCAAAAATTAGAGCAAATACTCACCCTTCTAGATATCAAAATGATGAACACAGAAGACTGCTTGCGTCAAAACAATCTACGACTGAGAGGTTAACCTGAGTCAGTAGAAATAACAGAGCTGCAACAAAGAAAATACCAAACAACTAAAGATACATGTACAAGCAAACCTACTAAAGACGGTGTGCCCTCTAAAACACCAATACAATAGTAATACAAAGCAGAAAAGTAGGAATGCAGAAAGAGTGAAGGAATCACTTCTAAGGTGCAAATGGAAATATACAACCTTATTGTGGTGGACAATATCTACAAAAAGATATATAAATCGCACATAGAGTAATAAAAGTATAAATGTATAGACACACAGGATGTATATATTGAACTCACAAAATATAAGTGAATATCAGGCCCATCATCCTTAATCAGAAGTGGTCTTCAAAGTAATATAGAGAAAATCTCTTTAGCACTTGTAAAATAAAGAATCCAAGAAATAGTGCAGATGGAATTAAAACTTCAAAGAATTTATTACAAAATGCACTTACAAAAGGTCCAGGTAAAAACAGCATATAATCCACTGGAGGGTGGAGATAAAAGTACAAGTGAGTCCCCAATGTAGTAATCCAATGCGTTTCGTCCACTGGACTTCCTCAGGGATTGTGACTTCCTCACTAGAAAAATGATTGATTTGATGCATAGCCTGCAAGGAGGGGGGGCAGTATATACTGTTCATTGGAGGCTGAAAAATATTTTGATAGGCTACCCTGGCCCTTCCTCCTGGCAGATTTAGAAAAGTTCAAATTTCCATCACTTTTATCAGGGCGGTTAAGGCGTTATATAGCAATCAAGCAGCAAAAGTTGTTAATAGCTGTTTTGCATCATTAAATTTTGACATAACCAATGGCTCTAGACAGGGATGTCTCCTGTCTCCCTTACTGTACATTCTGGAATTGAAACCACTTTAATGGCTTTAATCTATAATCACCCTGATATGCATGGAATACAAATCCATCAAACAGAATATAAATTAACTCTTTTAGCGGATGATATTCTTCTTACTCTCCATAGACCATTGGAATACCTGTCGGTGCTTGCAGTTACTTTAGAGGTATACAGCCACTGTTCTCATTATAAGCTAAACGTCACAAAGGTGCAGGCTATGAGTTTCAATGTGCCACACGCATCCTTACAAATTCTCAAACAGACCTTCCAATATGATTGGATGACTGATTATTTAACTGGGCTAAAAAAAGGTAGAGAGTTTCTGCATCTATTTTGTATCGTCACTTTTCTAACGGAGGTATGAGCTTACAAAATATAAAAAAAACTGTTATCTAGCACCCACCACAATGGGTGAGTCTTGAGACAACAGTAACACAAGGTAATTTTATTTCTTCTCTGATGTGGCTTCCCAATCATCTCCGGCCTAAAAAGATACCAATGCTTCCTACGACTGCTTTAACACTACACATCTGGAAGGCACATAGACATAGATACTGCTGGCATAAAT
Organism: Pelobates fuscus; assembly: GCF_036172605.1. Taxonomy (NCBI): domain Eukaryota; kingdom Metazoa; phylum Chordata; class Amphibia; order Anura; family Pelobatidae; genus Pelobates; species Pelobates fuscus. The sequence goes on from NC_086321.1 coordinate 134,031,736, forward strand.
TTTATTCCCCGGCAATGACCATTAATTCAATCTATGATACCACATTTTTACTTCCGGCTTTGGGAAAGACATAACTTATATTATGTTTATCAATTAATCCAAGATAATAAAGTTATACAATTTCCATAATCTTCCAAGGGTAGCATATTTTTTGTATTTGCAATTGAAATTGTGGTTATTGAGATATTATATCCCTGAATATGTTTGTACATGGGCAGCAGTTGACGAGCTTTGAAAAAATACTCACAAAACAAGCAGTAACTTTAAAAATGATCTCAAGGCATTATGCAGGTCTGAACTCTGATTATGAAATCCATCATTTACCTTTCATTCGGGCTCGGCAACGTGACTTACAAATCACAATGGCAGAAACAGCATGGCAAAAGTTATTTTCTTCATATAAATTATATAAATTTACACTATGCAGTAATCATATAGAACTATCCATAAAAATGTTATATAGATGGTACTTAGTGCCAAAACGATTGCATCGAATGAACCCTAATATATCAAACAAGAGATGTTGGAGATGCCAGGAGGAACACAGAGACATGCTCCACATTTGGTGGGCATGCCCCAAAATACTAGACTATTGGAAGAAAGTGGCATATTTAATGGATACAGTGATGGGAATACATATTTTGCACAACACGTAAACTTTAACATAACAAGATTACCCCAAAAAATTATCTAAAGTTACATTTTATCTATGTATCATATACATATTGCTGCACTTACAGTTATTAGCCGAAACTGGAAAAATAATCTAGCTCCAACATTGGATGATTGCATCTAACTTGTTGAGATAAACAAATTATCTGAAATAAAAGCTAGACGAGCTGCAAATCAAAAGAACAAAATTTGGAAAATAGCATGGACTAAATGGGAGGAAGCATTAAAACTAAACTGTGCTAACCATGCTAACCTATAAACTTAAGATGAAACCTCCACAGCCATGCCCATAAAACCTTTAAATAAAATACGCATCTCTGTGTAGAGAATATATAAAGAAGATGTTACTAGGTAAGACTCCTATAATGTTTGTAAAGTAGAAGTGTATGATCACTTTCTCACCCTTTTCCTCCTTACTCCATCTTACCCTTTTCCTTTCCTTTTATTTTCTCTACTCGCTTACTTAATTTCTTTAAAAACGTGATATGTTTTCAATGTTGTTTACGCATGCCAAAGTGTTAAAGGCTGCTTTTCATTTAAAGTAAATTAACTTGAATATTGGTACTGAATATAAAGCTAAATTAAGATTGTTGTACTATTGTGATAATAACTGTCAATTTCTTAATTGTGAACTTAAAATTGACAATATTTTTTTTTTCTTAATTCCTTACCGTCTACTTTTTGCAACTTATGCTAGGGATATAGATTTTCTGGTTGAGTTCAGTCACACATAGAAGCCAGCCTATGAACTGTGATAGTAAATATCACAGATATTTAAACTGACTTCTGAAACAAAACTGGATTCAGCAGCAGCACTGCTATTAATGCCACCTTGTAAATTGAGGTGTATGAGATTACCACAGAGCTTCACAGCAACAAAATACACAGTAATGTGAGGTGTGTGATTATCTTGTATCCCTGAGTTCCACAGCAAAAAGTTACGGAACTTGGCAGAGTTAATGAGTGTATAATAATATGCAATGTGTCTATGTAGTCCACAGTACTCTGCTCATTCTTCCTAACAGGAAAATAGTGTTCCTCCTCACTCTATTTTTGTGACCACACTGCAAGAAGCTCTTCTTCACTCCATTTTTGTGACTACCCTCCATTTTGTGACCACAATCATCCTGCTAGTAAACAGCTGCCACAGCATTGTGGTCACTAATCTCTATGATCATAAAGAGACAAATGTCTGTTTGTCTACTATAATGGTATCATTTGCAGGAAGGCACACTGAGAGACAAGTGGGCACTTGGTAGGGTACCTTCCACTTACATGTGTAGGCTAAGACTTACATATCTTACCATCTGTTAAAAGGACTCACAAAGTCTAACCTTTATTTGATAAAATATTGCAATTAAGAATAATTCATAATTGAATATTAATTTAGGAAAAATAACATTGGAGATATAAAAAAAAAATACTCTTCAATCTTCCTATAGTTGACGGGTGTCATTATGGACCTACATTTGTGCTTTTTTGGGCGGAGATATTGTCATCCTCTTCTATTTTTCCATAGGACCACTGGTGATACCCAGCTGTTTTTATTTTTACCTTGGGTCCACTTGGATTATTTGACGATTCCAAAGAACCCAACAATATATTTAAAGTATATGTTTTTTGTTTTTATGCTGAAGCTGGGCTGTCTTTTATTTGCAGTTCTTGGTTGAAAAAGGGTAACGTTAGAAGATTCATGGCCTATAAAAACACTTTAATTGGCTAATGTTTAGTTTGCAGCTGTTTTAGCCATCTTGAGTTTATGTGAATTATTTTTGAAGCTACAATGAGTGGGAAAAAGGCAAGCAGTTTTTTTTTTTATTCACAGTTTAGTGAATACATTTTATTTTGTCTGACATGGTCATCGAATATAAAACTATATTCCAAGTTAAAAAAAAAAAGAATATTAAAACTATTTTGACTACAGCTTATAAATAAGTTAGAAAGACCCCAGGCAACAATAGAACAAACTTGATAGGAAAATGATAGGAAATTATTCCATTATACATTTCTTGAATAAACCATCAATCCTAGGATAATACTTTATGATAATATTTCAGTGTTATACATGACAATGTGATATTGCATCTAAAACCTGCTTCAATATTAAGAAAGCCCGTTCATAGAATATATGAAAGCAGCTTAGGCCTAGGAGTAATAATATGCATGTGTTTTATTTATAGACACGGGCTACAAAAATAGACCTAAAATATTGGAAACATTTTTTTTTTAAAAAAACCCTTAAAATGTCTGTTAAAATTACTTTTTTGCAAGCATGTTTCATAAAACTATGGAGGTAGAACAATAACAAACATGTTAGCTTCAAGGGGCAATCCAAGCTTGAAACTACCAAAGATAATGCATTGTATAAATAATGCAATATATGCAAAAACATATATGAAAAAAACAACTAATACTATTGGGTTTTTAATACGCTGGACATCCTCATGCAAAGAATTGTTATATCCAGTGTCGTTTCATGGAGTCAAACTCAGTGAAACTGCAGGAATTACCTCTAGTGGCTGTCTGCAATGTTTGACATTGCAGGGTTAAGGGAACAGGGACACTGCATCCAGACCACTTCAATGAGATTAAGTGGTCAATGTGCCTATAGTGTCCCTTTAAGTATATTTAAGTTGTTATGGGAGCAGGAGTGGCCAGATACAGTCTTACCTTCAGGGGTTAAACGGTTTTGTGTTGGGACTCCAGCGTAAAACACCTCTGCCCCGTGGCTTTCTCCCTCTCTGCTTCTACAGTATGGGGAAGGTTTCAGCAGGTAGCCATTGATGCTCTGAGAGCATTAGCTAATGCTCTAATTCAAGCAATTGTCTTAACTTTGATAAATAGTAAATACTATTTATCTCATTGGGAGGTCAGTTAAAAAGAGGGACACTGGACATTCAAAATGTTATATATGTCTGAGGAGACACTGGTGCCAAGAACAGTAAGGCGGGGGGATAAAATGTATTATATAAAACTTAAGTGATATCCCGCTCTCTATCATAGCCTCAATGAGAGGGAGCAGGCCAGTCAGGGAGATATTTTGATCTTTATGCTGGACAGTAGACTGCACCTGCACCCGGCACACCCCGTGCATCTAAGCAATTAGGGTAAAGCATTTTCATCTCTACAATTTAACATGCCCAGTTCTCTATACAAATGCTCCTGTATTGTAATACACAAAGTTGGAAGCATAGCATTGTCCAACATGTCTTGGCATGCATTAAGATTTCCCTTCACTGGTAGTAAGGGGCCAAGCTCAAACCCTGAAAAACAGCCCCATACCATTATCTCTCCTCCACCAAACTTTACAGTCAGTATTCCGGGCATCCGCCAAACCCAGACTCACCCATACCTATTTTTCCCAGTTGTTTCCATACTTAAAATTATTTTCTTAGTTTATACTTACTGGTGTACTTATTTATTATATTATTCTATTGATATATGTTATATTTGTATTATTGTTTATATTTCTTATTGTGTATATTTGTATAATAAAAACTTTTCAATCAAATATTTGCAAAGACTGCCAAACAGAGAAACGTTATCCGCCATTCCACAGAACACATTTCTACTGCTCCAGAGTCTAGTGGGGTTGTGCTGTTAAATCACATGATAAAATGCATGGCATGCAGCTACTGGCCCATGGAAACCCAATTCTTTGAAGCTCCCGCCTCACAGTTTTTGTGCTGATATTAATGTCATTGGAAGTTTGGAACTCTTCAGCTATGGAATCAGCAGAGCATTGGCGATTTTTACGCACCATGTGCCTCAGCACTCATTGACCCTCTCTTTGGCTTTCTGTGGTCTATGCTTTGTGACTTTGTGAGTTGCGACTGTTCCTAAATGCTTCCACTTTTCAATAATACCACTTGACTGCGGAATATCTAGCAGGGATGACATTTTACGAACTGACTATTGCAAACATGGCATCCAATCTCCAAACCAAGCTTGAATTCACTGAGCTCTTCAGAATGACCCATTTTTACACAATTTTTTGTAAATGCAGACTGCATGGCTACGTGCTTGATTTTATACACCTGTGGCAATGGGTCTGATTAAAACACCTGTATTTAATATTTAAGAGATGTGCCACAATACCTTTGTCCATATAGTGTATATTCTGCAATCATCCAGCCACTTGTCTAAATATTCTTCCTTATGTTCAAAGATCATAGGTATACATTTTAACATTAGTCACAGTGATATTATTCCTTTTACAGTATTCCTTTAATGCATAGCTGTGTAATATTTGTATATAAGATATATTTATATACGTGCAATAAATATATCTTTTTTGGGGGGATGAAAATTCTGTTTAAATCAGTAATATGAAATTTTGCTGTCTTCATTATTGGGTACCGGTATTTTCCTTATTTTCCTCTAGGTTTGCACTCTCCACTTTAATGCAGCTGTCTTGGTGTTGTAGCCACTTTTGGGATTTAATAAACAACTGTATATGTTATATCACACCATGGATTGAAAAATATCTTAACCTTGCTCTAGAAATCATATCTAAAGGGCTACACTCTAAGCACCCCTCATTCTAGCGCCTCTATTCTCCGAGGATTCATGGTTGTTACACTTCGTAACATCTTTTCACCTGTCCTCCTTTCTCCCCCTCTTTGAAGTGATTTCCCTGCTTGGGGGCAATTTTATCTCTACAATGCTGACTTCACTGCCGGAACACCTACGTCAAAGCGTCTTATCGTCCTATACTTCATTGTGAGGAGAAACATCTATAGCTAGGTGAACTTTAGAAGAGTTAGGATACATATCAACATACTTTCAAAAACATTAGGGTATCATATTAACGAAGTAGGTTTTTTTTTTAATAAAAAGAATATTACTAAAACAAGCATCCGTACTTTTACAGTAGTAGTGAAGATCTCCATTTGTCATGGACTGCAATGCCATATTAACAGATTGGATATTATAGGAATTATACTATATGATACTTAATTCCAAATTCTCAATTTTATCAGAGTTGTCTTGAATATATGCATGATGCACTATCTGGAAATAAAAAGAGAGAGACTATATTCAAGAAGTCTTGACATTAAATAAAGATTTAAACACAAGACATACATAAATGTGCATGTTATTTAACAGTGGTTAAAAACAAACTTGAATAAGTACAAGGTTCTAGGTGACCAAATTCCCACTGAACACTGATTGTGTGTTTTACTGATTTTTCGAAGTTGGGAATGCTTTTTATTTTAACTGCATTGAATAGTGTTTTTAGAAAAAGTGATTTTGTACAGCAAGGTGATTTCCAATTATCATATATGCAGCTTGATTGCAAAAAAATGTTTGTATGTTCCAGAAAGAAAGAAGATTAATTCAGCAAAGGGATTCAACAAACTATATGATGCGCAGAAAGATATTTTGGAAAATAGCATTTCAGACTTTTTGGGCCAATTGGATCTGCAATGTAAGGATGCAATATTTTATGTACATATCTTACGCTATAACTAGGTCAGCCATTGAAGAGTTACTGAAAGTTTATTAACCTTACTTATACCAGATCTTAGATTGTCTGATGGGATTCTGATTGCAAGAGATATTAGTGACAGAAGAAGACATGTTGGTGCCACTTGTAAGACGTTACTGGTGTCCAATATTGTAACAATGTAATGTGAATAACATTAATAATGCAGAGAAAAGTTATAGAAAGGCTACTAAAATTATGCAAATGAAAATTAAATGTAACAAAAAATGCTAAAACCCCTTAGTATACATAGTCTTGAGAATAGAAGAAATGATGGCCACAAATATGAGGTAACATTTTACTAATATAGTGTCTCAGCTTCTGCCCTTTTAGGTGCAAAATGTGATGGTCTGACACAGTATAAAATACTAAAAGCAAACAGAAAAAACTACAGACCAGTTAATATACACTTGCTGATTCTTAGGGAGCTTAGTCTAGTTTTACTAGTACATTATAAAGTATTACTACAAATGTACCTTGATTAAAGTGGTGTTAATAGCTTTGAAATTACAGATCTTTAAACATGTTGTGTGTAAAATGATTTGATTAGTTATTAATAGATAATATTAAGGGAAGCATTTTGAACAATAGAATCAGTAGAAATCAATATGACTTATAAATGATAATGTATCTTTCATATAATTGCATACAATTATGTTAATAATAAGTAATAATAAAAAACGTATAAATAATAGTTAAACCCCAAGTTTTCTCAAGCAGCAATGTCCACTACCCCCAGGCGGCATCCGACCTCTGCATTTTTAGATTTAGGAAGAGTAAAGTGTCGCTGGGCATGGGCACTGCTGATTGGCTGAGAGTGGTTGGCTGACACTCTCATTCAATCAGTGACTCCCCATTCCCAAAGCTGGCATGGAAAGAATTGTTCCTTTTCCAAGTCAGTTTTGTAAATGGAATGTCACTAATTGGTTGACACCATCCGCTGACCACTCTCTGCCAATCTGCCAATCCTGAATATGAAGCCTCAACTTTCCTTTTTAGCAATGTCCATAATAGACATTCCCACTACAGAGGGGCATGTCCATCCACTGAAGGGGCATGTCCTCTTGGTGTAAAGCATGCCAGGCTGACTGAAAGGGTAAATCCCGTGCCATCGAGATGGCCAGACGTGGCCGTTCTACAAGTGCCAAACAAGGGCTTTGATCCTGGATTTGTTATACTGCCTCTGAGCCAGAGCAGATTCTATTCTTTTGAGTAGTTCTATCCCTGTTATACCTGGCCATGTCTGCAGCACTAGGAAGCTCGACTTTATCTGTGGCTATTGCCTGTTGCTCATCAGCTGGGTATAAAACACTGCTTCTCCCTGAAATCAGTGTTAGTTCTTTGATTCTGATTTACTTGTTTAGTTCCTGCTTTCTATTCTCCTGAGCTTGTTCTCCAGATTGACCCCGGCTTCTTACCTTGGCTCCACTCATCGTTTATCCTGACCTCTGGTATCCTCTGACTTCAGCTTCCCCTCAACTATCCTTCTGCTTGTGTCTTTGCCTGTACTGTGTATTGTAGCACCTTTCCTGCATAGCCCCATGCACAGATTGACAGTCCAGGTGGCTTCTTACCTGGTCACCTTGGACTGTGTTTATCTGCAAGGGTGAGCGTACCATATCTGTACTACGGACTCCCACCTCAGGTAAGACCCTGACACCAACTAACAGGCTCTCTGGCTAGCCCCAACACAGACTGCTGAAGTTTTCTCTATATGGCCCCTGTGCCTGTCGCACAGTGTGAGTGTATGTATTGATGCTCTTGTGCTGTGGGTGCCTGAAGACATTCCATGGTGTTACCAAATGAGGGACACTAGGGACCAAAATTGGGACAATGGGACAGGACTCTAAAATAGGGACTGTCCGCCAAAATCAGGGAAACTGGCAATCCTCTAATCTTAGTATTAGCTAATGGTTTTCTTTACTACTATTCTCTGTGGTTTTACATACTGTCAAAAAAATAACCAGCTCAAAACACATGGCTATATTTTATTTTGGGAAGCCTAAAGAAAGCCAAACAGCTCAGTATAGTTCCATTTTTATTACAAACATAAACATCCCCATAATATTAGAATGTCTATGCTCTGTGTATTCCTTTCTACTACTTGTTTTACAAGGATGCTTTATTCCTGTATAACTGTTCATGCATAACTTGCTAATTTAACTTTACTGTAGAATAATTGTATTTGGCTTTATTGGATCCGATGTTATATAAAAATATACAACACGTTTATTCTCTGATCAGAAATAATCTGTCTGTCTCTGCCACTCTAAATGCTTTGATTCTCAACATGTTTTGAATCATAGTCTACAACAATAAAGTATCTAAACTATCACTTGGAGTTATCTATTAATGACACACCTTTGACATACCGTTTTTTCACAACATGTTGCGGTTCTAATTCCAGCCAAGCTGTATATTGCTGCTCCACTAAGTTTTGCCTAGTTTTACCTTAGGGAAGTATAGTGAGGATGAGAAATAATATGGGTGTGAGATAGATGATATTTTTAAGGTGGACAGTAGTTGCCATGGAATTGAGGAGATGAAGATGAACAATTATATGGGTGTAGAATGTAGTGAGAATGTGTTTTAAGCCCAACTGTGAAACAAGTCTTGAAATGGTTTGTTAAAAGGGTGCATAGTCTGAGAAGAGGTATGTGCATCAAAGCTGTAGGATATGAAAGTTGTCGTAGTGAGCCACGGAGTGCATCCAGGCATGGCCCCGCTATGCTCAGTGAAGCTAAGTGGATTCTTCTGCAAGGAGAATCTGTAACCAGATGCCCGACTGTGGGCATCTGGTGGGGACAGTTTGACAAGTAATAACTGGAACTGTGCCAGGACACTCCTTGTGCCGTAATCTCTACAGTGGTTATGGTGCGTGATGTGTTTCTTTAAGCAAGGAGAAGAAAAATTCATATTTCTTCGTATTTCTTTTTTTTTTAATTCATATGCTGTATGCATATTTTATTATAAAACTTAGTGGGTCTCAACGTCATAGGGTTTGCCCATGCAACACATGACTTATTTAAGAAATTTGTAATGATCTTTTAACACAACATCATTTAGCTTGTTTATTGCTGACTACAAAATGTCCTCTTTATGTATCCGGGACAAAATCCTTATTTTGACCCCTGCGTTTGCCGTTGTCCTAGCTTCATCAAGTACTGGATTTTTGCAATGCCTTACATAGCTTCAAGGCATAAATAACTAATGTGGGCTTCCCTGCCAGCTGTTTGCTTTCTTAAACTTCTGAATGACCTTCAGCAGCCAGTATGCATGAGAAACTCATCCTGTCTCTCTTTGGCTGAAGCTCTGCAGGTCCACAAATTTAACATGGTTTTAAGCGTCTTGCATGATCAATCCCAATGTGTGAAAGCAACGTGGCAATAATTCTCTGTTTATTACTTGTAATTGTGTTGCTTCATATAACCACAGAGAGCAAAGCTTTGAGAATGCCAAATAAAATCAAAGAAGAGTTTACACTGGCCTATTTAGCTCTATCCACAGAAGCAGAAGGAACATAAGCTGATATAAATTTATGTAGCCTTGCAACAAGCTGCCATGGCTAAAAACTAACATTCAAATATATTTAAAATAAATTAATCATGCATGTTTACATTTTCATTAGAAATTTTATGAACTTTACATTTTCATTAAAAGTTTTATAAAAAGGCCTTTAATATCAGTGATATGCTCTTTAAGGTGCACAGCTCACTGTAGTGTTTATGGTGCTTGGAATGCCCTGTTACCCTCCCAGGGTAAGTATGCAAACTGTTGGTAAATAGTTTTTACCTGGGGTCTGCTAGTCACTGATCATGACTTTGAGTTCTGAAAGTTCTCGATCCAAGCTTCTGTCATGCCCGTCATTATGGTGCTTGGAGTGTTCCTCTAAGCATATTGGTTTTAGTATAGGAATTTAATCCCTCAGCTTTAAAAAAAATGAGGTAACTCTATGCTGTTCTGCATGGGAGGAACCCTTGCAATTCCTGCTCGTCTTGTCAAAAATTTCAAGCTCTTGCAGTACCTTGGGCAAATGTTCCCCTCATATTGCTAACAAATGAGGAACATGTTTCGACCCCTTCATGAAATGATCTTGCAGTATGGACAAGACCTGCAGATGGTAACTTTAACAAAGGTGAATGAAAATACTATTTTATTTTTAATTCTTTATTTCGAGTTGACACCAGTACAAGCAAAAGTCAAACATAGTGAGTCAATACAGAATATGACATAAAGACTCATTTGTATCTTCCAAAAATCAACATGTTCTTGAGTAAAAAGTCTATTTTTAATGGACTTTTTTTTTACTTCTTCCTGGTTGCTATTCCTATTATCAATTGTATTATTTGATTATGTTGATCTATAAAGGAAAAATATAGCCAATTCATTACAATCTTGACAATAACAGTGAGGATTCATGTGTCCTGACCTTTTGGGATTGCTCTTTGCATTGAGGCTGTTTAAAAAAGATTTTTTTCTTCTCTCTCAGATATCAGATTGTTCTGTAGATATTTTGTTTGTCAGCTTTACGTTTTATATGTACAGGGCAAACCATAGGTTGCAACATATGTGAGGGTGTCCCATTCACTGAGTGTCCCAAGCAAGCAGGACACCAGAGCAATATATCCGGTACATTATTATTATTTTTTTTATTGTCTTTAGAAGCACATATGAGAACACAAAAGCAATATGAGCAAGTATAAATGAAAATAAATGAGCAACTGATTTGTTTACCTGAAAACTCCAGGATTAAAATCTATAGAAAGTATTAACATATTATAGATGTATAGGATTAAATAGATCTCTATCCACTAGAAAGGATTACATTACCTGCAATGGCACGATATAACAAAAGTCTCCGGTTGTTCACGGCAGGTCTAATTCAGCTTTTCATCTTAATGAAATATGTACAGTTAACCAACAGTGTGTATACATATTGTTGGCTTCCAAAACAACATACATTACCATAGACTCTCAATATCTTACCCAGCACTCAGCCTAGTATCAAACAAATTTTTCAGTTTCACCCTTAATTAACCAGTATCCGGGGATGATGGAAGAGAAGGGGTGATATGGGGACCCATCAGCAGATATTGGAAATACAGATGCAAGATTTAGTAAGGTTGCTGTAATTGATGTACTGTTTATTGCATATTTAGTAAATGCAAGAACTATGTTACAGTCATATTTGCCCTCTTCTAGTATTCTGTGAACTGCATCACCAACCAATACCAATATTTCTAAAAATATCCATACGATACATACAATTTTATTTTCTCGTCAAATCAAATGTTAAGTTAACACAATTTGTGCTTTATGTATATGTTTCAAAAGTTGAATTTCAGTAGTTAAATCGATGTTAATTAAGTATACTATTTTAAATGTCCTAATATTTATAAGAAAGCATGGATAAAGAAGAAAAATGCAAATCTATAATTTTTCTATTCATGAACAGTCAGCAACTTATATGCAACTATGTAACTTTATGCTGTACCTCCATTTAAAAGTTTTAAGTAAATGTTCCACTTTTAATGAAAACAATTCAAGAGTGAAAGAGTACAACTAGGTAATAATAACTCCTATAAATCTGATGCCTAGAGCATTATCTCTCACTCTTTCTATTAACACAGAATTGTATTATTGCTAGGATAAAAAAGCATAAATGGCAGTGTATAAATGCAGTATATATAACAGAACAGCCCCGAATAAAATTCTCAAAATCTCTACCATTCTTTGTGGGGGTGTGAAGTGGCCTCAGCCTATAGATTTCAATGAAACATAGACTGCAACTGAAATAGTTAATGAGATGAACAAAGAAAAATGGCTTAAAATACCAATCTTTTTAAGTATGATACCCTGTCATGGAATTCATTTCTCAACGGAGCATGCAAATTTCAGTAAATTAAGAATAGTGGAAATGACCCTCAAGCATTTAGCATAGGCGTTGTTACAATTCACAAGTCATCAGCAACACAAAATGTATTCTGAACTTGTATACAGTATCATTAAGAGGTCATAGTCCATGGTTACCTACACTAGATGGGGTAGAGGCTATTTAAAGTAATTAATCAAACCACAGCCATGCAGAGGTCTAAATGAAGGCTACGCTAATGGAGTCATTAGTAAAGCGGTGCTGAAAATTCATCAAGCGAGCGGATGCGTGGGAACTAATGGTCACTGTAATGTCTGTAACTTGGGTGGGCTGAAAAGGATATTTAAATTCATTTTTGGCAATCTGATGGTGCTTACACTTGCAGTCTTATCCCCGAGGGATGCCGGCATTAAATAATTGTATTAAACATTTTACAATCTGCAAAGATCTTTCTCATTGCACAAGATTCAGCACACCTGAGCTCGTCAGCATTGCTGTGTTCTTTTACATATCCACCAGACATCATCACAAATTAGGTAAATTAACATTGTACAATTTTTTTTAAATGATCATTCTATAATTTAATACAGAAAAAAAAGACATAACATTTTGTAAGTTTTTCATCTGCAGAACCTTATTTTGCAAAAACAAAAAAAGTCCACTACTTACATTAAGTTGATTACGTTTTGTCTTTTTTTTCTGTTTTTTTTTTTTTTACATAATGGAATGTTGTCCTGATGAGCTAGTAGAAGCAGTTACTATTATTTTGTATTGTTTAGATTAAACGGAAGTACTAGGATTATGTTTATTATTTTATTTCTAAGAAAAGAGTTAGTGAGTGGTGATTACCATGATGGCTACATTTGCAGCGTGGTGATTTTGATTGATTTTCTGTATGCAAATCAGGATTTCTACAAAACATGACTTTTTGTTCAAACACAAATATTTTTAACCTTGCATTTAAGATTACAGTCATTGGAGAAGAACTATCATTACTCTGACTGTTGTAATCCAAATCTTTAGTTTCTTCGGAGGCATGCCTTTTGTACAATCTTTACTCTTTTAGTGCCAGAATGTGAACATGTACAGTTACCAATACTATTTCACCCTGTGCCTTACCCCTATTTTCACACACTGTTTTGAATTCTTATTTTACAGCTTTTGGACATGTGATGGACAGTTATGAACAGTTGATACCCATGTACATTTTTGTACCTTTTATTGTTAGTGATTGATCCATTTATTTTTCCTTTTCATTCATCATCCATGATGAACTGTAACTATGACCTAATTCTTTTTTTCTCACTTTTTCCTCGCAGGATACGGAACTTCTGAATACAGCCATACTGACAGGAAGGGCAGTCTCAATCCCTGTGAAGGTGGTAGCCGTACAAGAGGATGGCTCTGTGATTGATGTATCTGACTCTACCGAGTGCAAGTCGGCAGATGAAGATGTCATAAAGGTGAGTTGTCTTCACCATGCCATTAATTAAAGGTTAAGAAAACTACAGGGACTGTCTTTGCATCTTGCATAGCAAGCAAGAACTTCAGTTTTACAGAACTTCAAACATTTTACCTACATATGCCCTCTGGTTGGGATATTACTTATTTTACTGAATACAAATAATTAATAGCTCTATTCCTTGTCACAAATAGTTATTTCTGGTATGGCGATTTCATCCTGGGTTTGCATTTAATACAGACAACAGATATCTGATTATTTAAGTGTTCCTATTTTGCTTTCTGATATATAAAACACAAAATAATACCTCTCTCTTCTAAGTGCTAACTGCGATTGGGCATTTTCTTCACGGAGACAATGTTAAACAAGTTTCTTCAGTGGGGGCTCAGCCTGATGGGAGTCAGAGTTCCCACTCTGACTCCCTCCTACATCCTTCCGTGCGGCTCTGATAACTGGGAGGAGTGACAGGTGCAGTCACTTCCTCCCAGCAGTGATGATCTCATCACAGGGGGCCCAGTCGCGCCCAGCGCTGACCGGGCCTCCTGATAATCCATGTCCATCGTGTGGCCCTGACAGCATGGGCCACCCGATGGACACCTTGGATGGCGGCCCCGGCAGTATGCTGCACGGGCCGGGGCTGCAAAACGTGGCAGCTGGTACCCAGTCGCAGGGGTCTGCAGGGCGGCCGGGCCCCCTGAAGTGACGGGCCTGGTCGCAGCTGCGACCCCTGCGACCGCGGTATGTATGCCACTGAGCTTGGTATAGCTTGACATTTGAGCCCTGAAGTAAACACTACTGTACCATAACATAAGGACTCCCTTTCCAATGAGTATGCTTGACTCAAGCTCATGTTGACTTTCATGGAGTTGTGACTAGGTAGATATATTGTATCATAGATAGAAACTGAACAATCACTGAGTATATTCAATGTATCTTGCATTGAAGTCACCAGGTCATATGTTGCAGAGTGTTTTTTTTTGTGAATTTTTTTTATTCTTGGTAAACAGCAAATTTACTAAAAAACACCATGAGGTGTGAATATCTGAAAACCATAGCTCCGTAATGGCTTTAATCACATAATTAGAAATATTTCTTGGCTGTCAATGTATACAATGAAACTAATAGGGAGAGGCCCCAGCTCTCTCTTATATAAACTGCAGTAAGTTGGGGGGAGCACAAGATTTTCTTCAGATGCAGAATAGTAATACAATTGACCTTTAGAGTTTCTCCCAAAGTAGTTCTCAGCCTTCAGTAGAAGTAACTTATGCTTTAATAACGATAGCATTAATGCTCTTCATGTTCACAAGATAAGGATATGTTTTTCTTGTTTTAACAAAGTATGCAATGAAAAAAAAAAAGTACAAGGCTGTATATATATATTCCTTTGGTTTCCACACAATCTCAGGGTCTATTTTCTTCATAAATGTGCCTGTTTAATTTGTTGATATTTAAGTTTTATTACTATGACATTTTCCAAGCATTCCTTCTCTTCTCTATAGCTATATTGGTGCATTAAACTGTAATAATAACAGGCTACTAACAACACTATGACTTGGAAGCAGTGCATCAAAACTGCCACAAAAACCCATGCTTGAACAAAGGGTTAATATGAGTTATAGTGATACAATGACTTTTTCTTCACATTCTTCACAATGCTTAGCAAATAAAGATGAGCAGAACCTTTATGTTTCAGGTAGATTGTGCTGATTTACGGGCTTTCACTCTGGTATAAATCATTGGGAAAAGCTGTATTTCACAACCTTCAGAGAATGTCTAAGACAAAGATGATGAGTGGATCTTGGATGTTTGCAGGCGGAATCAATAAACAGGAAAGAATGGACAGATTCCAGATTTAGACTCAACCAATTAACATGAAGGATTGGGACTTAGATGTGGTACTGCTGGCGAATACTCAACACAGAGGTATAGCTGCCGTTATAGCATATAAGATATAACATTTTGTCCCTGGAGCTTGGGTTAGAGAAGACAAAATTATTTTTTATGAATCTCTTTCTCCCTTTTTCTATACCCATGGATACAATTTCTGCCATGCAAGCTTGCAGCTAAGCTTCATCTGTTGGAGATTATTTCATAAAAATAAAAACAGAGAGTATGAGAACTCTGAATATAAGCAAAAGCTTAGAAGACTCAGTAAGTCGCCTTTCGGCTATTCATTGTTTAGGTCTGAAAAGTATTTTGGCTCACTTGTGCCATTACAAAGAGAACCTATACCATTGGCATGTCTGGCAGATCCCACCCATAAGGGCAGTCCAGAACCAAAATGCCAGCAAGTTTTCTCTGCACGAGAGACCCCAGATCGTTTTGGCCTTCTTTGGGACTTGTCAGTGAGGTGTAGCTGATATCACTCTAGACACAGTGAGCCTGGGGATCAATGACGGAATCACCCTTTTAGCCTAGAGAGAGCCCAAGCACATGCATTGCAACAAAAACAGAGAGAATGAGAAACACGGTAGCTTGCCCTTCAGTTAGTCCTCTCTCAGATCTCAATGATACATTTGCTCACTTGTGCCATTACACTGAGAACCTATACCATAATCAATTGCCTTAGTATTAGTGACAGAGTTTGGCTCGTGATAAACATGTTTCAAGTATACAGAATGTTTTACAATACCAATGAGTGCTATTTTTTTCTACTTCTAGTTGATGCACAGCTTTTGATGTATACAAATTACCCTCTTCCTAAACCACATCTAAAAAAAAAAGCATGTTAGGACAAGGATAATGTGTGGTGAAAAAAACAGCTTGTGTGCAACTGGCACAGTCTGCATTATTTTTTAATATATGGGAATAAAACTTCCAAAAACTAAAAGAAAGGGTGTTGATACTTTTTGGGCTTCCTTGAAAAGAATGAACCTATGGATATTTTATCTTAGAGACAAGTAAGTGTACAGGAATAAATAGAAATTGTGAAAGTTCCAATGTTAATTATAAATGGGGAAGATGAGAAGAAGTTGACACATGATGTACACTAGCACTAGAGTAATGGAAACAAATGAAGTTTCTTATAATAAGTGTGATCATTTTTTGTATTGCTTAATGCAAGCAATATTTTATGTAATTGTCATATCGAAGTAAGTGTTACCTTGATATAATTTTATATTATGTTTAACAAGTAGAATTGTATTAAACAAATACACTAAGCCTCATAACAACTGCATCATGTTGTGTTAGTGGTCATAGTTGCAGGAATGCCATGACTCCCCCAATTCTGACCAGTCCAACCATTGGACAAACTATTTTATAATGGTTTGAATTCTTACATGGGATCTGCCAGGCTCCTCTCAGCCAACAGGAGAGCCACAAAGTCCAGCTTAGGTGCTTCTGTTAGCTTTCTGGAGATTATCCCTGCAGTGAAGCACTAACCCCTTGGTTATTCAGCTGCTCACTATCAGCCAATGAGACCAAGAGCTTCTGGCTAGGGACAGGATTGTAGAAAAGGCATGGATGGGCACCCAGTGGACCCTTGGTAAGAAGTCATGCCATTATATTATAAAATGGTTTGACTTGTTTCTATGTGGCGGGTTTCCAGGCCAGTCCTTCTGTAATTCTGAAATGGTTACAGTTCTTGAAGTGTTCCATTGATGACTAATACCACAGGAGGTTCTGGGAATTTGACTGCTTCTAAATACCCATTATGTTTAAATGTCTACACGGTTGATTTACTTGCATGTCTATGATTGAAAGGAAAGCGCAAAAAAATATAAAGCTGCCCTTGATTTGTAACCTTAACTGTTGTCGTAGGTTACAGTTTTAAAAACCAGTTTTAAAAAACAGTTTTAGGCTAAAATAACCAAGCTGTGGTTAAACCCGAGTGACAAATTTTCACTTTTTTTCCTAAATATTGCTATTCAATTTTCAGTTTACTATAAGTTGATGCTTAGTGCATAAAACTTTGTATGTTCATTTTTATTTCATTTTTTTTAAATAAAGATTTTTTTTGTGAGAACGCTTCACCTTTTTGATGCTGTAATATGAAGCTCTAAATAATATTTAAACGTGCTGTTTACAATCCTTTTCAAATTAATTAAATAGTACTTATCCTTTCTTTTCCAAAGAAAAAAGAATTTAAGCACGTTCAATTACGTTCTTTTGGAATAAAATACATGCTGAATGTCATGGCATAATTCTGTTACAAAATGGCCTACATATTTTTTACTTTTTATTGTAAATTTCAAATCAGAAAGAGATTTAAAAATTCATCCCGCTATAACACTGCATTACAATAAATAATAATAAAAGTTAAGCCTTCTGATCAGTGGTAGCATCACTGCCTTAGAACTAGGAAAGCAATATTTGAATTCCTGGTAAGAGCACCTTGCCATTAAGTGTCTTTGGACAAGACACCCAGTGAATTATATCTGCCTATCTCTAATTCTCATTAGATATATAAGATAAGCCAGAAGCGGTACAGTGTAAAAATCAATAGTCATCTTCTCCAATCCTAAATTAAGTATGTCACTAATTGCCATACGAAAACATGAGTTTGAGACAGCATGATGATGAAGATAAATGTGTATTAGAAATAAAATGTTGTGTCTGCCAATTATATCTACAGTTCATGTTCCACTTTATTGATGGCTGGAGATGTTGCTAAGAGGCCGAGTAACTGATCATTACAAGATATTGAGACATTATTAAAAAAAATATATATATATATTTTTTCTAAGTATACATCCTGAATTCAATATATGCATGGGATTTAAAAAAAACAAGGGTGGTTGTTGTAAAGGCTTCTATGATTGCCAATTGATAAGAACAACAGAGGGTGGTATCCATAGGTTTACAGTGTTTAACATGGCATGATGTCTCATTGAGTCTGGGGTTGAGTACATGGGAATAAGTGAGCAGAGCCCAACAAGTGAGGAGGCAATGCCAACATCTTTAAAATTCACCAATCGACACTGGTTCATGGGTCTCAATTTTTCCACCAAAAATCAGATGAAGACCAGCAGGTGGATTAAATGATTTTATTTAAGGCAATAAACTGTCTACATCAAAGACAGATCTGAATTGGAGCAAGGAGAGGAAACTAATGACCACATAAGGATTTAGGGGAAATTCAAGTGAAAATGAATAAGATAAATACAATAAGTAAGTATGTATGCATTTTTTTATACAAAGATTTTAACATAATTGGTGGTAAAATTCACTGTGAGTGTCATTTAAAGATAGGAACATTCAATGGTTCCACAAGAAAAAAACCATCGCAAATTATTTTTGCAATAAATCTGTTAAATGTAGTCCTCACTTAAGCCAGGTTACATTGTTTTGTATGAGAAGACATAATAGCACTAATTTGTACGTAGATATTGCTTTTTGTCCAGACAGGATCTAACGATTGAGTAAAATAACCGCCGGCTTTTATTTTCTTTGTCCTTACAAATTCTTGGTGGCTTTCAAAGTTCCGCAACAGTGAACCTGTTAGAGCAATCTTCTTTTTATATATTGTCAAACTAATACTCTGTCCTCCCACATGTCTTCCTAGATATAATCCTCTTCAAACGCAAAAGACTAGAGCTACAATTGCGAGCAATTAAAAGAGATTTCCAGTGTACATTACAATATCTTTGCCTGGGAACATTGAAAGCCTCAATACAAATTGGCTTTCACTTCATTTCAATGTTGTTTCTATCCGTTTCTATTAGTAGTATATCGTGATTTTGAATGTTGAAAGGCTTTTTCTTGATTCAATGGATGTTATCTTCCAAAAGATGCAAGGGGGTTATTGTTATTTCTATTGCTACTTATCTAATACTTTGTGTTTCCAAGTATCTAATGAACTTCTGTTTTACACCATTATGTTGGCAGTACTCTGTCCTACATTACCCTAAATGCTGTTCCTTGTGCAGCAGTCAAAACAAGTTTACAGGTTAAACAACAAACAAACATAAAAACTAGATATAGAGTGGTTTATAATTACCCAAATGGGGAGGGGGGAAAATTTGCAGTAATCATACTGAAGACCTGGCAAAAATTACGTCTTTTCAATAGGTTAAGTTATTAGAGGCTACTCATTGGCTAGTGTCGCCTGGTCCTCAATCCCTTATTGTTAAAGACCATTATGAGTGCTAAATATTTTAAATGTGAACCCTGTACTTCTGCACCTGATAAATACACATACACCTTTTAATCTTATAACACCAGTGAATAATAATAGTAACAATTAATGCATGAGTAATAGGAATGAGCAACATGCAACCCACCAGCCACTATTGCACCTTAACCTTAATCATCAGTCATCTGCCAGTTCTAGGGTAAACATAGTCCTGCACATCTTCTGAGTAGTTAACAATCCTCTTCATTTGCTGTCAGTGCACAGAAGACAATGCTTTTCCCATCTTACTGGCCTTTGTCAAGCCATCTAATACAAATAATTAATCAATGATATAGGGTGGAAGCAGGTGACATCACAAAGGTGATGCAATTTGTTAATTAGTCACATCATGCAATCCCCATAGCAATCAGTGAAACATTGTAAAATCATGTGGTCCTAAGAAGCAAAGTCACATGATCTAATATTTACTTAAAAGTGTGTTTAGATTTGTAGTGTAATGTGGTACCTTAGTAACAAGTGAACATTAAAAAATAAACCATAATATAAAACAGTATATTATAAAGATAAATCAATTAAATGTATAAAAATAAATAAATACATGTTCAATCTTGGTACTTCCCTTTACATACATGTGTTAAATAAATGCTCATTGTATTAATGTAGCCATTCTCAATATCACCAGGCTACAATATTACAATGCGCATTTATTCAACATATGTATTCTGATTAGTGAAGGAAGGTACCAAGATTGTAAATGTATTTATATTTGCATTTTATATGCATTTAATTGATTTATGCATATTATATACCGTTGCATATTATGGTTTCTTTTTTAATATTCACTTCTTACAAACGTATCACATGAATACATATATTTAAGTAAATATGCTCCTATGTTTCTATTGTGGTTAGATAATGCAAATTTTCTACTTAGGACCACATGATTTTGCAAGGATTGTTATGGGGATTGTGTCATGTGCATAATTAACACATTACACTACCTTGTGATGTCATCTGTTTCTACTCTACATAATTAAATAATTGTTTGTATTAGATGACTTGACAAAGGCCATTAAGGTGGCTGAAACGCGGTCTTCTGAGCACTGATAGCAAATAAAGAGGATTGCTGACTACTCAGAAGGTGTGCTAGACCATTATTAATTTTGATTTGAGTACTTACCTGGACTGCAAATGCAGAGGTTTATTGCACCCTTGAACTTTTATAAGTGTGCTCATCAGCAATTTCTAGTGTAATAGAGTGGTTATTCTTGAGACAGATGGAAACAATAAATTATTTAGAAATACGTCTTGGTGATAGTTGAGGAGCATCATGCATGTTTAGCTATGCTTGAACAAGGATTCTTTTTGCTTATCATCCATTCTAAATGGTTTGCTGCTGTCATAAAACAATATACTATGACGTTCTGCTGTTCAGCCACATTCTGGCTGTACTCCTGAGTAAACACGTAAATAATTCTACTCCATAAGAGGGTTTTTCTGTTTTTTATGAAATGAAACATGTATATAAACGGTGTGGTTAATTTTTTACACCCTCAGCATCACCAGCTGTGGAAGTTATTACAGCCCTGTGTAATGCAATTGTATTCTCCCTTGATGTTTGAGATTAGAAGGTGCCTATTTCAATGGATCCTTGTTTATAGTCTGTGCCCCGTGATTGCTGTGTACCTGGCAGTTTGACATTTGCTGTTTTAGGATGTGCACAGGATATTTGTTTGACCAAGCTGAAGGGGGTCACAATACATTATCCAATCCACACAAAATAATGGACAGTTCTGAAGAGTCATTAGTCTGCTTGGAGACCAGAAATCTCCTCAGGATACCTTTGTGTTCTGGCTGCCTGTGGAAAATCATTTCAAAAACATGCCCTTCCTTTCTCAGTATATCATGCATTTAAATTGATTCATGCCTATTTACACAACTTTCAGTTACAAATACACATTATAGATAGTGATGTACCGAACTGTCCGCCGGCGAACAGTTCCCGGCGAACTTAGCGTGTTCGCGTTCGCCGCGGCGGGCGGACACATGCGCAGTTCGATCCGCCCCCTATTCGTCATCATTGGGCAAACTTTGACCCTGTGCCTCTCGGTCAGCAGACACATTCCAGCCAATAAGCAGCACTCCCTCCCTTCCACACCCTCCAACCTCCCTCCCAGCATCCATTTTCGATTCATTCTGAAGCTGCATGCTTAGTGAGAGGAGGGAAAGTTTAGCTGCTGCTGATTAGATAGGGAAATTGATAGCTAGGCTAGGGTATTCAGTGTCCACTACAATCCTGAAGGACTCATCTGATCTCTGCTGTAAGGACAGCACCCCAAAAAGCCCTTTTTAGGGCTATAACATCAGGCTGCTTTTTTTTTTTTTTTTCCTGTGTATTGTAATTGCAGGTGCCTGCCTGCCAGCTTCTGTGTGAGGTTCACATTGGATACTGTGCCTACTTGCCCAGTGCCACCACTCATATCTGTTTTAACAATAGGTTAAGCTTTACATTTAAAATAAATATTTTTTTTTCACTGTAATAGAAGAGCAGTTGCCTGCCTGCCAGCTTCTGTGTCAGGTTGGATGCCTTGCCCATTTGCACAGTCAGTGCCACCACTCATATCTGTTTTAACAATAGGTTAAGCTTTACATTTAAAATAAATATTTTTTTTTCACTGTAATAGAAGAGCAGTTGCCTGCCTGCCAGCTTCTGTGTCAGGTTGGATGCCTTGCCCATTTGCACAGTCAGTGCCACCACTCATATCTGTTTTAACAATAGGTTAAGCTTTACATTTAAAAGAAATATTATTTTTTTCACTGTAATAGAAGAGCAGTTAGTTGTCTGCAAGCGTTTGGGTGTCAGGCCTACTTCAGCGTGTGCTCTGCAGACCTGTGCCAGCGTGCTTTGACAGTTGCCAATCATATCTGGTGTCTCTTTAGCGTGCTTTTACAAAGAAAAAAGGTTTCTAGTGTAAGCTAATAGCAGCCAGTCAGTGTCCTTCAAGCGGCTCTGTCAGTCCTTCCTTCAGCGTGTGCTCTGCAGAACTGTTCCAGTGCACATTGCCAATCATATCTGGTGTCTCTATAGCGTGCTTTTAAAACCAAAATTTATTTTTCACTGTTATAGATTGAATAGCAGTTACTTGTCTTCAAGCGGGTGTGTCAGGCCTACAGTGTGTGCTCTGCAGAACTGTTCAAGTGCACATTGCCAATCATATCTGGTGTCTCTATAGCGTGCTTTTACAAAGAAAAAAGGTTTCTAGTGTAAGCTAATAGCAGCCAGTCAGTGTCCTTCAAGCGGCTCTGTCAGTCCTTCCTTCAGCGTGTGCTCTCCAGAACTGTTCCAGTGCACATTGCCAATCATATCTGGTGTCTCTATAGCGTGCTTTTAAAACCAATTTTTTTTTTTCACTGTTATAGATTGAATAGCAGTTACTTGTCTTCAAGCGGGTGTGTCAGGCCTACAGTGTGTGCTCTTCAGAACTGTTACAGTTCACATTGCCAATCATATCTGGTGTCTCTATAGCGTGCTTTTAAAAACAATTTTTTTTTTCACTGTTATAGATTGAATAGCAGTTACTTGTCTTCAAGCGGGTGTGTCAGGCCTACAGTGTGTGCTCTGCAGAACTGTTCAAGTGCACATTGCCAATCATATCTGGTGTCTCTATAGCGTGCTTTTACAAAGAATAAAGGTTTCTAGTGTAAGCTAATAGCAGCCAGTCAGTGTCCTTCAAGCGGCTCTGTCAGTCCTTCCTTCAGCGTGTGCTCTCCAGAACTGTTCCAGTGCACATTGCCAATCATATCTGGTGTCTCTATAGCGTGCTTTTATAAACAATTTTTTTTTTTCACTGTTATAGATTGAATAGCAGTTACTTGTCTTCAAGCGGGTGTGTCAGGCCTACAGTGTGTGCTCTGCAGAACTGTTCAAGTGCACATTGCCAATCATATCTGGTGTCTCTATAGCGTGCTTTTACAAAGAAAAAAGGTTTCTAGTGTAAGCTAATAGCAGCCAGTCAGTGTCCTTCAAGCGGCTCTGTCAGTCCTTCCTTCAGCGTGTGCTCTCCAGAACTGTTCCAGTGCACATTGCCAATCATATCTGGTGTCTCTATAGCGTGCTTTTATAAACAATTTTTTTTTTCACTGTTATAGATTGAATAGCAGTTACTTGTCTTCAAGCGGGTGTGTCAGGCCTACAGTGTGTGCTCTGCAGAACTGTTCAAGTGCACATTGCCAATCATATCTGGTGTCTCTATAGCGTGCTTTTACAAAGAAAAAAGGTTTCTAGTGTAAGCTAATAGCAGCCAGTCAGTGTCCTTCAAGCGGCTCTGTCAGTCCTTCCTTCAGCGTGTGCTCTGCAGAACTGTTCCAGTGCACATTGCCAATCATATCTGGTGTCTCTATAGCGTGCTTTTAAAACCAAAATTAATTTTTCACTGTTATAGATTGAATAGCAGTTACTTGTCTTCAAGCGGGTGTGTCAGGCCTACAGTGTGTGCTCTGCAGAACTGTTACAGTTCACATTGCCAATCATATCTGGTCTCACAGTAGCTTGCACGCATAGTACCACTAATCCCAAAAAAAATTACAGGCAGAGGCAGGCCACCCCGCAGGGGCCGTCATGGACGTGGTGCTGTGATTCCCTTTTGCCCTAGAATAATGCCCAGTTTTCAGAAGCCACGTACCCTGAACTTGAAAAGTTCTGAGGACATAGTTGACTGGCTAACACAGGACACCCAATCTTGTACAGCCTCCGCTCGGAACCTTGACGCACCATCCTCCTCCAGCTTAGCTTCAGGCACCTCTCAAGATACCACTCACCCGCCTGCCACCACCACCAAAACTAGCACCACAGCCGCTTTACTTGGTATGTCAGAGGAGTTATTCACACACCCGTTTGAAGAAATGAGTGATGCGCAACCATTATTGCTAGAGGATGTAGATAACAGGG
Organism: Pelobates fuscus; assembly: GCF_036172605.1. Taxonomy (NCBI): domain Eukaryota; kingdom Metazoa; phylum Chordata; class Amphibia; order Anura; family Pelobatidae; genus Pelobates; species Pelobates fuscus. The sequence continues at coordinate 134,056,254 of NC_086321.1, forward strand.
ATATGTCTCAGGCAGGCAGCATTAAACACATGGAGGTACGGTGTGATGATGATGATGTTGTACCCGCTGCTGCTTCCTTTTCTGAGTTGTCAGATACAAGCGAAGCGGTTGATGATGACGATGCGTCCATGGATGTCACGTGGGTGCCCGCTCGGCAAGAAGAAGAACAGGGCGAAAGTTCAGATGGGGAGACAGAGAGGAGGAGGAGACGAGTTGGAAGCAGGGGGGGGTCGTCGCAAGGAGCTAGTGGCACAGTCAGACAGCATGCATCGGCACCCGGGGTCAGCCCGACAGCACGCCAATCAACGCATGCTGTGTCCACCACCAGAATGCCGTCATTGCAGAGCTCAGCAGTGTGGCATTTTTTTTGTGTGTCTGCCTCTGACAACAGCGATGCCATTTGCAACCTGTGCCAAAGGAAACTGAGTCGTGGGAGGTCCAACACCCACCTAGGTACAACTGCTTTGCGTAGGCACATGATCTCACATCACAAACGCCTATGGGATCAACACATGAGTACAAGCAGCACGCCTACTCTAAGCCGCCATCCTCCTCCTGGTCCAGCATCTTCAGCCACGTCAACCACTGCTGTCCTTCTTGCCCCCTCTCAACCATCCGCCACTCCGTCTCCCACCTTGAGCAGTTCCCGCTCATCTGCCCACAGTCATGTATCTGTCAAGGACATGTTTGAGCGTAAGAAGCCAATGTCACCAAGTCACCCCCTTGCCCAGCGTCTGACAGCTGGCTTGTCCGAACTATTAGCCCGCCAGCTTTTACCATACAATCTGGTTGAGTCTGAGGCGTTCAAAAAAATTGTAGCTATTGGGACACCGCAGTGGAAGGTACCCGGCCGGAATTTCTTTTCACAAAAGGCAATCCCCAACTTGTACTCGATTGTGCAAAAGGAAGTCATGGCATGTCTGGCACACAGTGTTGGGGCAAGGGTCCATCTGACCACTGATACCTGGTCTGCAAAGCATGGTCAGGGCAGGTATATCACCTACACTGCGCATTGGGTAAACCTGCTGACGGCTGACAAGCAAGGAATGTGTGGCATTGCAGAGGAGTTGGTGACACCGCCACGAATTGCAGGCAGTCCTGCTGCCACCTCCTCTACTCCTCCTACTCCATCCTCTTCCATAACCTCCTCGGCTGAGTCCTCTTGTGCCGCTGCTTCTTGCTCCACATCAACGGCACCCCCCCAGCTCCCCAGGTACTATTCCACATCCCGGATACGGCAGTGTCACGCCGTCTTGGGTTTGACTTGCTTGAAAGCAGAGAGTCACACCGGACAAGCACTCCTGTCCGCCCTGAACGCACAGGTGGAAAAGTGGCTGACTCCGCAGCAACTGGATATCGGCAAAGTGGTGTGTGACAACGGAAAAAATTTGATAGCGGCATTGAAGTTGGGCAAGTTGACACATGTGCCGTGCATGGCACATGTGTGTAATCTGATCGTACAACGCTTTGTGCATAAGTACACAGGCTTACAGGACGTCCTGAAGCAGGCCAGGAAGGTGTGTGGCCATTTCAGGTGTTCCTACACGGCCATGGCTCACTTTGCCGATATCCAGCGGCGAAACAACATGCCAGTGAGGCGCTTGATTTGCGACAGCCCTACACGTTGGAATTCAACACTCCTAATGTTCGACCGCCTGCTCCAACAAGAAAAAGCTGTTAATGAATATTTGTATGACTGGGGTGCTAGGACAGCCTCTGGGGAGCTGGGATTTTTTTTGCCATGTTACTGGACGCTCATGCGCAATGCCTGTAGGCTCATGCGTCCTTTTGAGGAGGTGACAAACCTAGTCAGTCGCAACGAAGGCACCATCAGCGACATCATACCATTTGTTTTCTTCCTGGAGCGTGCCCTGCGAAGAGTGCTGGATCAGGCTGTAGATGAGCGTGAAGAGGAAGAGGAAGAGTTGTGGCCACCATCACCACCAGAAACAGCCTTATCAGCATCGCTTGCTGGACCTGCGGCAACGCTGGAAGAGGATTGTGAGGAAGAGGAGTCAGAGGAGGATTGTAGCTTTGAGGAGGAGGAGGAGGAGCAAGACCAAACACAACAGGCATCCCAGGGTGCTCGTTGTCACCTATCTGGTACCCGTGGTGTTGTACATGGCTGGGGGGAAGAACATACCTTCAATGACATCAGTGAGGAGGAGGAACGGGAAATGAGTAGCTCGGCATCCAACCTTGTGCAAATGGGGTCTTTCATGCTGTCCTGCCTGTTGAGGGACCCTCGTATAAAAAGGCTGAAGGAGATAGGCTGGGGCGTGGCCTAGCAGCGGAGCGGAATGGCTGCCTAATCTCTGAGCTCCTCCGTACTCGCCCTGCAAATCGCTAGAAAGCTGCCCCAAACGCAAATATGGGGAAACACACTAAGGCTGGGGGTACCCCCAAACCAGCGGCCACCCGCCCACCTGCAATCCAGGCATCGGTCAGGCAATACATGCCCACACAGCCGGACCCATCTTCCCAGGCCTCCGCTGAGGCCTTCCTGTACTCGGAGGCCTCATCCATGAGCCCGAACTCCCAGGTCGGCGACGCGAGCGGAGAACCCACTGAACACCCGCCGGCAGACTGGATGGCCCTGCTGAGAGCACTGCCTACCAGAGCTGATCTGACCCAAGCCACATCGGCCCTCCATGCCTCGATCCGGGCCGACCTCCAACTGATGAGAGCGGACATGCAGGGTATGGCGGACCGCATGGCGCGGCTGGAAGAGGAACAAGACAACCTCACTGTGGCCCACACAACCACGGAGTCCACGCTTCTCAGCCACACTGCCCACCTACAAGCCATGGCGCGCCATGTAGAAGACCTCGACAACAGAGGCCGCAGGAACAACCTGCGGATCCGAGGCCTACCTGAAGGCGAAGAACCCTCAACCCGGCTCACAGACACACTTACCTCCTTATTCAACGACCTTCTAGGCCGTCCTACGGACACGCTGATCGACTTTGTCCGTGCACACAGGGCATTAAGACCCAGAGGCCCTGATGGAGCGCCGCCAAGAGATGTTATATGCTGCTTAACTATCTTCTCCCTCAAAGAAGACATACTACAGGCGGCTCGTAATGCGGGATCCATTACTCACGAGGACCACCCGATCCAGATATTTCCTGATCTCTGCCCGGCCACATTGGGCTACCGCAGGGCCCTGAAACCCCTCACTCGAGCCCTGACGGCTCAGAAGGTGAGATACCGATGGACTTTCCCGACCGGCCTAATTGCTCACACCCCTAATGGTCCCATGCCGGTACGCAACCAACAGGACCTGCAAGATCTCACCATTGAGCTCCAGCTACCACCTTTCAACATGCCTTGGCCGGACCCATTAGACTTCTATGTAGGCCCACCGAGGCCGACACGAGACGACCCACTGCCACAAAGAAGAACTAGATCTAGACAGGAGACGGCGCGACCAGTCGGCAACACCCGCTGAGTTCTACGGCTCCTAAGAGACTTTGAGACCCACAGTTTGAGGTACCTGCCTATGAACAATAACCCGCTGGGGAGCTTCCCATAAGGTATCTCACAAACCACACTGAACTGCCGGTCTCCCTCTCTTGTTACACTTTTGGGTGGGGGGCTGAAACGGGGGATTTGATGACTCTGCGGCTCACGCTATGCCTCGACCGCCACTCAGAAGGGGAACATTCTCTTAACCGGCTGCGTTGCCATAGGGGGACTGACATTGCCACACCACCAACCACGAGCCGCAGAGACGGGGAGACTCGGTGCCACCGGCACACTTTGTGACTACTAATAATGGTGATATAGGGTCTCTGTCGGAGGGCCCATCCTCCCCCTCTATTGAAGTGGATGAGTATATACCATGGGGAAGGATAGGCAGGAGGGAAACACAACCACCACACACACGCCTGACGACAGAGCTCAGGGCCACAACACGACACGCCATCCAACTAGACACGCCATGATGCTCGCACACACGACTCACAAGGCTAGAAGCCTGGTCCACACGACATGCATAATCTTTACGATACCCCACTCACAAGATCACAGATAACCTAGGGGCTAGAGTATTTTTTGGGCGGGGCGGGTAGGGGGTAGCCAGAGGGGCCTTCCACGTGGGAGTTTTTCTTTCTTTTTGTTGTCACCGCTGTAGGTGACCCCACGGGGAAACACCTCGTTTTTTTTTTTCTCCTTTTTTATCCTTTCCTCTCCCCTCTCTGAACCGGGACACCGGAGAGAGACCGGGTATATCCGAGAGGCATTCAGTAACCAGTAGGCCACGTTCCCACCTGGTCGGGGTGTCAGGTAGAAAGGCAAGGGGACTCGACCGAACCGCTAGTACGGACGGGACGACTCCACCTCGGCCTACACCCGAGCCATTATTTTGTATAGTGTTGTTTTATTGTTCATTGTTTACTTATTGTTTACATAGTGTTCATTTTATTTTTCTTTTCCTTTTTGTGTCGTCTCTGTATCTAATCCTAGGCGCTCAAAGTCCGGCTGCGGTGTCCGCGTGGGGACTCGGGAAGGGGCCTCATCAAGGACCACCCGTCCAGGTAACACCCTTTCCCTGTACCTCTGACACGCTCCTCCCCTGAACCCGCCCACCACCTGAGTGGTACTGCAAACCGTAGGCCCACCATTTATCTGCCCGCACTACCCCTCCCAGAATAGCCCATAGGTACTCCGTCATGCAGAACCCGAAACCGGTAACCAGAGCAGACATCAACATTGTCTCTATTAATGCCAAGGGCCTTAACCAACCTGAGAAACGATCACAGGCGCTCCGCCACTTTCACAGCCAAAGAGCCCACATAGTATTCATACAGGAGACACATTTCAAGGAAGGTCTGACACCTAGAATGACTGACAAACGGTTCGCCCAATGCTATCTCAGCAACAACCCCTTAGGAAAATCCAAAGGCACGGCCATCCTCCTTCATAAATCCCTACATTTCACACCCACAGCAACCATGAAAGATGACTGGGGAAGGTATATATGTGTTAAGGGAACGATAGCTGACCGTACGTACACGCTAGCCAACCTGTATGCTCCTAACACTGCGCAACACCGTTTTCTGACTAAATCACTGAAAGCCATCATGGCCTTCACGGAGGGTTGTCTGATCATGGGAGGAGACCTAAATGTGGCCCTACAACCGAGCCTAGACACCTCTACGGGCACCTCGACGATACCCAGACATGTGTTGACCACTATCAACAAAACCCTTAGAGACCAACGCCTGACCGACTGTTGGAGAGCGACACACCCTGATGACAGAGACTTCACCTTCTATTCCAATCCAAACAAGACGTACTCCAGACTTGACTACTTTTTCCTACAACACTACTACCTGACTGATGTTAAGTCTGTGACGATTGGGACAGCGACATGGTCCGACCACGCACCACTCACCATGACGCTAACGTCTCCCCTCTATAAGCCGACGTGCCGCAACTGGCGACTGAACGAAGCCCTACTTAACGACCTAACAGTAGCCACGGAATCCCGAACCGCACTTACTCAATACTTCACTGACAATGTTACCCCAGATGTGACACCCCTCTGTGTGTGGGAGGCCCACAAATGCGTGATACGAGGCTACTTCATAGCCAAAAGCGCAGCCCTGAAAAAAGCAAAGGCTGCCAGACTGGCGACCATAATCACGGAGATACAGGTGGTGGAAACCAGGCACAAACTTACACGGCTCCAGAGCGATGGTGCCAAGCTACTGACACTACGCAGGGAACTGGCATCCATCATGAATGCCTACCACCAAAGGGCGCACCTGCGCACCAAAGCCTTCTTTCACACACACGCCAACAAATGTGGGACCTTGCTGGCCCGTATGATCGCTAAAAAGAGAGCAGAATCCTACATACCTAAAATTCGTGATAAAGAAGGGCGACTGAAACATCTCCCGGGAGACATGGCGGCGGCAATACGGGAATATTATGCGGAGCTTTATGCCATACACCCCGACAGGGAGCCACCACGCCAAGGTGACGCCTTACCAGAAACTAGACAATACCTACGCACACGCATACATAACCGACTTCCCAGGGAAGCTACGAATGCCCTTGACGAACCGATCACGCCTCGCGAGTTAGCCTGGGCCATAAAAGAGTCGAAATTGGGCAAATGCCCGGGCCCTGACGGTCTCCCCACTAGATACTATAAAAAATTTGCTGACGTGTTATCCCCACATCTCTTGACTGCCCTTAACACCTTACGTGACGGAGCCAGCCTACCCACACAGACTCTAGAGGCCAACATCTCCCTAATCCCAAAGGAAGGTAAGAACCCGGAACTCTGTGCGAGCTACAGACCTATCTCCCTACTAAATTGTGACCTTAAACTCTTCACAAAAATACTAGCCCGCAGACTACAAACCTACCTCCCTGATCTCATACATAGAGACCAGGCAGGGTTCACGCCCCAGAGAGAAGCAAGAGACAACACCATCAGGACACTAGATCTCATCCACAAGGCACAAGACAGTCGGGAGGGCCTCCTCTTGCTCTCCACAGACGCGGAGAAGGCCTTCGACCGCATAGATTGGGGCTACATGCTGGCGGTATTAGAAGGGATAGGTCTGGGCCCGCACATGATGAACTGGATACGAGCGCTATACTCCAAACCCACAGCAAGGGTATGCGTGAACGGACTGTTCACGAACCCGTTCCCCATCCGGAACGGCACAAGACAGGGATGCCCCTTGTCCCCATTGCTGTTTGTACTGGCACTGGAGCCCTTTCTTAACTCTGTCCGGGACAACCAAGCCATAAAAGGGATACAGATAGGGCAGACGAGACACGTAGTGGCTGCCTTTGCAGATGATCTGCTGTTTTATGTCACTCAGCCTGAAACATCAATGCCAGCAATTATGGCAGAGTTCCAGCTCTACGGCCAATTATCGAATTTCAAAGTTAACCTCGCCAAATCTTCGGTTCTGAATGTCTCGATCCCACCCAATAGAGTTGCAGCCCTGAAGCACACGCTCCCATTCCAATGGTCTGACACTACTATAAGATACTTAGGCACCTCCATACCAAGAGACCTGTCACAAATATACACCGCTAATTTCCAACCCCTCCTAACCACAATACGTAGAGACCTGGAGGAATGGACTAAAGTTCGCCTTTCCTGGTTTGGACGCATTGGAGTGTTGAAAATGAACATCCTGCCCAGGCTGCTCTACTTGTTCCAGACACTGCCAATTCACATACCTGAGGCGTACTTCTCAACACTGCGCTCCATGGCACTCAGATTCACATGGCACAACCTACAGGCACGGGTCAAACACGACACTCTCACATTACCAAAACGGAAGGGCGGCCTGGCCCTCCCAGACTTCCAGGTTTATTACAAGGCAACCCATCTCCAGAGGGTGATGGAATGGTCCAAATCGGAGGTCCACAAGCTATGGAAGGAAATAGAGTCAGACCAAATATCCAGACCAATAGGGCTCCTACCGTGGCTAGATCACCGCCAGGGCAGACAGCTGGCTAATCCACACCCGCTAATTAGAGCAACCTTAATGGTCTGGCACAAAGTGGGGACACCCTCCTCCTTCACCACGCCCATCTCACCACTCTTACCCCTGACGCATAATGACGCCTTCCCACCTGGACTAGACGCAGGCCCGTTCCAACAACTGTTAGGAAACTCACTACCCAGACTCTGCCACGCTACCACCAATGGCACGACACGGACTCTTGAGTCCCTGCTGCCCGGGGGGAGACCAACGTTCATGCTGCAGTTTAGATACAAACAACTATCCGCTTACCTACTAATAGTCACCAAAGACATCCACGCCCACAGGCCGCTCACAGACTTTGAAAGGCTCTGCCATGACCCAAACCCACTGGCCAGGGGACTGTCCACACTCTACAGCCTCCTCATGGACGCAAAGAGACTTCCCCCACCGAGCTTCATGAGTAAATGGGAAACCGACCTGGGAATTACACTCTCGCCAGCCCAATGGGAAAAGATCTGTACCCTGTCCCTTCACTGTTCAACATCCAGCGGCATACAAGAAACGGCCTATAAGGTACTGTCTCGCTGGTACCGCACGCCACTGGCCACCCACTCCTACGACCCAACCGCCACCAACACCTGTTGGAGATGTGAGAAAGCCCTAGGCACTCTCTTCCATATCTGGTGGACGTGCCCCCTGATACGACCCTACTGGGCAGCGATCCACACGATCATCACCAAATTTTCTGATACTCCCCCCCAATTAGACCCAGCAGCCTTTCTCCTGCACCACACCACCACCCGTAGCTCAGCTTACAAAAAATCCCTAACGATCAGGATCTTAAATACAGCCAAGAGTCTCATTCCCTTATACTGGAAACAAAAGACCCCACCACCTGTGTCGACCTGGTTTAAGCGCATGGAAGAGCTAAGGGTACTAGAGGAACTCACCTCACACGCAGAGGGGAGGGAACAGTCGTATATGACGACCTGGACACACTGGATACTGACCACGACGAAACCTGACTTCCAGACGCTTATCACAGACTGAGTAGACATCAGAAGGGACATGACCCGAGACGATGGGTAGGGGTGACAAGGAAGGACCGACAAGACAGCGCACGTCATACATAAAGCTACCACTGACAGACGTTAACTCGACAATTCTGACCCTGACAGAGACGAAGGACCACATAAACCTAAAGGGAAGGGAGGACACTTTCTCAAACGCTGAGGGATCCCCCCCCCCATTTCCCCATTTTTTATCCCCCCCCCCCCCCCTCTCCCCCCCTCCCCCCCCCCCCCCCTTCCCGGGTGGACTTGCGGGCCGCGCAGCCGGACCAGGATACAGCAGACCACAGGTATGCCATTAAATGCTCAACTACACATGTTCCGACCTGGAAACCTGCGCGTTTCTCTGCATTACTTTACCGACACCTCAGAATCGCTAACAATGTGCCTTATTACCTGTATCTGCCAGTTGTTGGAAACCTGCGTGTTTCACTGAACCACACTTGAGACGTTTACCTTTATTGTTATTTGCAAATTTATTCTTGAAAATCTGAATAAAATTTAATTCACAAAAAAAAAAAAAAGGCTGAAGGAGAACGACCTGTACTGGGTGTCCACGCTACTAGACCCCCGGTATAAGCAGAAAGTGGCGGAAATGTTACCGAATTACAACAAGTCGGAAAGGATGCAGCATTTGCAAAATAAATTAAAAAGTATGCTTTACACAGCGTATAAGAGTGATGTCACAGCACAATGGGAATCTAACAGGGGGAGAGGTGGAAGTCATCCTCCTCCTCCTCCTCCCACGACCACGCCGGCAAGGACAGGACGCTTTAAAGACGTGTTGTTGATGGAGGACATGCGGACCTTTTTAAGTCCTATGCATCGCCACAGCCCTTTGGGATCCACCCTCAGAGCGACTCGACCGACAGGTAGCAGACTACCTCGCCTTAACTGCAGATATCGACACTCTGAGGAGCGATGAACCCCTTGACTACTGGGTGTGCAGGCTTGACCTGTGGCCTGAGCTATCCCAATTTGCGATAGAACTTCTGGCCTGCCCCGCTTCAAGTGTCCTGTCAGAAAGGACCTTCAGTGCAGCAGGAGGTATTGTCACTGAGAAGAGAAGTCGCCTAGGTCAAAAAAGTCTAGATTACCTCACCTTTATTAAGATGAATGAGGGATGGATCCCGAAGGGACTGACACTGGGCGATACATTCGATTAAAAAAGGCCTGATGAGATGAGCTGCCTTTGGCTAAAAATGGTCCACACGCTGCTGTATTTTAGCTCTGAATGACATTTGACTTGCGTGACTTATCCGCCACCAACTAGGGTTCAAGCCACCATGTTTTAGGGCACTTTCTGCCTGTGAAACAAACATCAATTTTTCTGGCCGCTGCTACAGCAGCGGCTGCAACAATACCAAATTTTTCAGGCATGTGTACATGCCTAATTTTTAGGCCCACTGGTGCAGCACTGTGGCTTCAAAAACCAAACCAAAAAAAAATCCTCCAAGATGGCACCAATATACCAGTGGTCTAAGCATCTTCCCACCTTGGCCTAAAAAGGGGAGGTGATTCAACAATTAAAAATCTCTGCCATTTACACGTCCACTGATAGGAGACGCGGAAGGTATTAAACTGATATGAACAATACTAAACTGACCACTCCTATCTGGTGGCACATTAGCTTGCCCGCGCAGTGCCCCAAATTTCAAGTAAGAGGACCGACCAAGCATCTTCTTCTATCTCCCTGTTACATAAATCAATGCCATATCCATAGAAATTGTAGAGCATATCCAGGATAGTTTTACAGGGCCAAATCATGTCGCCTGTTGAAAGAGGTGACCTTGCTCGGGTCCCAGGTGTGCGGTTCCTAAAATGGCTGCCATATACACGTCCACTGATAGGAGACGCGGAAGGTATTAAACTGATATGAACATTTACTAAACTCACCACTCCGAGTGCTGTTATTTATTTAATTTTTTGTGGTGAGGCTTTACAGGACAGAGTGCTTCTCCACGGGACATGTTAACTCACGGGCAGCTGGCTCATCAAGGAACCAGAGCAGCTTGAACGAGGTGACCTTGCTCGGGTCCCAGGTGTGCGGTTCCTAAAATGGCTGCCATATACACGTCCACTGATAGGAGACGCGGAAGGTATTAAACTGATATGAACAATACTCCACTCCTATCAGTAGGTCCGTCCCATTGTGATTTATGCCCCCCACCCACCGCGCAGGGATGGGGGCCGGGGGGGAGGAAAGTAGGCCCCCCCATTGTGATTTATGGCCCCCACCCACCGCGCAGGGGTGGGGGCCGAGGGGAGGACAGTAGGTCCCCCCATTGTGATTTATGGCCCCCACCCACCGCGCAGGGGTTGGGGAGGACAGTAGCTCCCCCCAGTGTGTATCATGGGCTTTGAGGACAGGTGTCAATCCATACTTGCCAAGTGACCCTATGTAGGGGTAACAGTCCCTATTCTGCTCTGTGTCAGTGTGTATCATGGTCTCTGTGGACGGGGAACAGTCTCTATTCTGCTCTGTGTCAGTGTGTATCATGGTCTCTGTGGACGGGGAACAGTCTCTATACTGCTCTGTGTCAGTGTGTATCATGGACTCTGTGGACGGGGAACAGTCTCTATTCTGCTCTGTGTCAGTGTGTATCATGGTCTCTGTGGACGGGGAACAGTCTCTATTCTGCTCTGTGTCAGTGTGCATCATGGTCTCTGTGGACGGGGAACCAGTCTCTATTCTGCTCTGTGTCAGTGTGTATCATGGTCTCTGTGGATGGTGAACAGTCTCTATTCTGCTCTGTGTCAGTGTGTATCAGGGGTTTTGAGGACAGGTGTCAATCCATATCTGCCAAGTGACCCTATGTAGGGGGAACAGTCCCTATTCTGCTCTGTGTCAGTGTGTATCAGGGGTTTTGAGGACAGGTGTCAATCCATATCTGCCAAGTGACCCTATGTAGGGGTAACAGTCCCTATTCTGCTCTGTGTCAGTGTGTATCATGGTCTCTGTGGACGGTGAACAGTCTCTATTCTGCTCTGTGTCAGTGTGTATCATGGACTCTGTGGACAGGGAACAGTCTCTATTCTGCTCTGTGTCAGTGTGTATCAGGGGTTTTGAGGACAGGTGTCAATCCATATCTGCCAAGTGACCCTATGTAGGGGGAACAGTCCCTATTCTGCTCTGTGTCAGTGTGTATCAGGGGTTTTGAGGACAGGTGTCAATCCATATCTGCCAAGTGACCCTATGTAGGGGGAACAGTCCCTATTCTGCTCTGTGTCAGTGTGTATCAGGGATCATTAGGATAGGTGTCAATCCATATCTGCCAAGTGACCCTATGTAGGGGGAACAGTCCCTATTCTGCTCTGTGTCAGTGTGTATCAGGGATTTGACTATCTTTATTCAGATTGAAAAATTACAATTCCAGGAAAAATTTAACAAACATTTACAAGAACATGTTATGCACATCATAGAAACAACGTAAACCTCTTTAAAGCCACAAACTTAAGACAAAAAATACGTACACACAATGTGTAAGGGTTTGAAAGAATATTCTGAATCCTTACACGTTTACTTTATCGTTTGTTTGATTTTTGTGAACCATATATAAACTACAAGCAGCGTGAAAACTATAAAAACTCAAGTGGCCATGCTGATCAAATTAAATAGTATGCTTTACACAGCGTATAAGGGTGATGTCACAGCACAACGGGAATGTAACAGGGGAAGAGGTGAAAGTCATCCTCCCCCTCCCACGACCCCGCCATATCTGCCAAGTGACCCTATGTAGAGGGAACAGTCTCTATTCTGCTCTGTGTCAGTGTGTATCAGGGGCTTTGAGGACAGGTGTCAATGTTAGGTGATTTCTGCCCTTTATGGATTAAAAGCAGCCTCTGCATCAACTGTGTAATTTTCCATGGGAGTTTTGCCATGGATCCCCCTCCGGCATGCCACAGTCCAGGTGTTAGTCCCCTTGAAACAACTTTTCCATCACTTTTGTGGCCAGAAAGAGTCCCTGTTGGTTTTAAAATTCGCCTGCCCATTGAAGTCAATGGCGGTTCACGCGGTTCGCCGGTTCGCGAACATTTGCGGAAGTTCGCGTTCGCCGTTCGCGAACCGAAAATTTCGGGTTCGAGACAACACTAATTATAGACATTGACAGTTTTTTCTCAACGTTCATCCCTTTGTCGATATCCCGCCATCTTAAGCTTTTTAGTAATTGCTAAATATAGACCATGTCAGATTGATAATTTTAAAGTTGGACCTGAAATCTTTTTATCGGAATCCTACTGTAAAAGGGTGCATGTAGAACAGGACCAGACCAGGAGAGCTATGACTTAGCTTTCCTTAGTTTAGTATTACTGGAATATGCTTCATTGAAAACTAATAAAATCTTCTCAAAATATTAAAGGAATACTACAAGCACCATATTCAATACTTGCTTGCTGCTGATGGTTATGGTCTCAGCAGTACCCTCATCCAATTATAAGTAGTCAAACTGTTTTTGAACAATTTGCGTTCCCACCTGCGTACTGCCGGATGCCACTACTTGTCGCCATTCCTTATTCCAGAGAGTATCAGTTCTTAGCAAATTTACTTTTCTGTCTCTCCGATGTTAGTTGTGGAGTTAGGTAGTAGGTTCGAGCAGATCTCAGTTAAGACATTAAACTGTTTAAAATTAGTTTGACTACTTACATTAGGGGGCTCCAAGGTACTATTGGCACCTTAACCACAGCAACAAACTGTACTTAGAGAGTTTCGCAATAAGCAACGCATACTTTATACATGCAAACTTCCCAATAACAAATTATCCTGTTTTTATTTTCTAGTAGGTCTGAATGTTTATTGTGTGTGTCTCAAAGCCCTACAGCCATAACATTCCCAGTAATGTGCACTTAAATTGCAGTTAGTGAACTTATAGATTTATTTGTGTAAATAAAATATTGAAGGCTTGTTTACAACTATAACCTCGATCCAATAAGTTTTCCAAGTGATTTAATACTGTTACAAAAACTTTCAAAATGATTTATGTAAGGAAGTCACCAATAAAGTATATGGGAATGTTTGTAGATACATTTAATTTTTTTTTTCACATTATTGAATCATTTAGAAATGTTATTAATTTGAGGCCATTGTCTTTAATTATCTGCCATAAGCTGTTGTTATTAACAATCACCTGTAGATAATAGTACCTGCAAATTACCACAAAGATTTCACTTGGTGATTTATTTTTGTTGTCCACCAATATTAACATCTACTACATAGAGATTACCATGAAAACTGCGTGTAACAATAAATTATCAAAAAAATTAAGTTAACCATTTCAGTGCCAAAGTGGAGAGAAGTATAATATGCTAATCTCCATTCACATGCACAGAAATATTGAAAAGCAGGGGTCTTCTTGGCCCCTGTAATATCGTGGCATGATGACTAGCCACTATCCCATCATGCTCGACATGTGCAGTTTCCTATATCCCTACATTTGTGCCCCTATAGGGCCCAGGAGGTATATATAGGCCCATATCTATACACATATCTCTCATATTGATTTCTGCCAGCAAGAAGAATATTTTACATATATTGGCAGCGTGCAGGGCTGCCTAAGTAACATGTGTTGGGGTGCAACTAGCCCCAGTACACAATTAAAAATATCTGAAGCACTGCACATACTGATTGCTGCCACCACAAACACTTAAAATTATTGACGTAGTCATGGTGGTTGGAGTAACCCTTTAAATTGGTAAAGCACTTTTAAGCTAATCATAAAAACAGTGTTTTAAGGGCACAGATAGAATTCTATGAATTGTGGTTACATTTGTCTAGTTTGCATAACTAGAAACAGGATGAGGTTAATTGCTCTGAGATTCACAAGCTCCTTTTCTTAAAAAGAGGTTGGGGAGAGGAAATGAGTACCTCAATACTATCAGCATCTTAGCAACAGGAAATCAAAACGTTAGTACATGGTTTACTCATCATTGATTATTGTGGGATGGTTTATATGAGAATTGGACTGGTTGTAACTGGGCTAAATAATTGCTTCCCACTTAGAAATAAACCCAGACCTTTGAGTTTGAGTACTTATGTTACAAGATAAGGATAGAGTTCAGAGCAAACAAATTGAATGCAGCAAGCGGAATAGATTAGACCATTAATCCAGGCCAAGGCAATCAGAGTTCTTTTGCAAACAGTTAATCAAGAAGGCATCGGGTTCACAAGCAAAGTAGCAAACACCAGGTTACCATGGTCAAAATCAGGACATCAATCAGTAATGTGAGCACCAACAAGAATAGAAATGCCAAAACATATATGCAGTTACTCAAAGTCACAAAGAGGTTTACATAGACTGCCTGTACAGCATCAGATGATGTGGATAATAATGATGGTGTGCAGGTAGAACACAGCTATAAATCATGCAAGGCAAACTGGATACAACTGATGGTAAAATAAAACTATAATGTCCAAGACTGAATAAAACAGTAACACACTATTATGGAGTGCATCATTGAATTGTGCAATGTTTATTTTACACAAAATATTCATCAGGCTATGAACTCTTTATCCAAACCAGACTTGATGGCTGCGCGAGTATTAATAAAAAAAATCTATTTCAAGGTTCATTGAGGAACAATGAACCTTGCACAAGTACAAACAGTGTACTACAGCTGTTTCAAAGTATGTTGCTAGTTTGGTTTTCCTATACTGTGTTAAATATATGCATTGATAAATATGTCAAATTATGGAACTTGAGTTTTGGTTAAGGAGGTGATAGCAACAATTCCTTCACTGAGAGATTTTATCTTTAACTGCTTTGTTGCTTCCCGTTAGTGTAAATCCCATTAATATTAATGAGAAATCTAAACTGAAGGTACACTCTAGACACCAGAACCACTACAGTTTAAAGGGTTACTCAAACCACCATGACCACATCTGCTTTTTGCAATGGTTATGGTGGTGGGAGCCTGTATGTGCAGTGTTTTGGAAAGTTCCAGTTTGTTTCATGGTTCCACAAAACGGAATCCCAAAACTTCTGTGGCTTAGTTATATTGTTTTGCGCATATTGAAGATGACTTTTCTTATGCTTTTGGGTCAGCACTGGTGTAGTTCTTGAAGTTTTGGCATGGAAACCTTCTGCCTTCAGTACATGCCTTACAGGCTCACTAAAATCTCAGTACATGTTTACATTAAGACTTGCTGTAGGTCTTTTGCCTTCACTTAAAGGTTTTTCACAACTTGCCTTCTCAGAAATCTGGTTTCAGTCATTGATAGCTTCCATTTTCTTCCCCCATCCAGGTAGTGTTACCACTGTTCCTTTAACTTTGAACTTGTAAACTTTACTTCCAACGGTTTCTCTCGGAACATTCAGTGCCTTCAGTATATTTTTTAATCATGTCCCTTGTTTGTGAAGTGTATTTATGTCTTCTCTTAACTTTGTGGACTATTCTTTTGACTTCTAACATGGAGTCAAACATGACACCCAACAAACCCCTAGCCAGTTTTGGTATTTCAAGTGTTCCAGCTCAAGCATACCTGATGCAACTAATGAAGCCTTTTATCAAATGCATCAGGTGTGCTTTAGACAAGACCTGTTTTGCATGTTTGTGCTTTTGTGAGTAATTATTTTAAGAGGGCTGTTTCATTTTGAGACTGCAGAAGTTATTATAAGTAGCATTTTCAATTAAATTTGGGAAAACCACTTGAATCATTCATTGTGTTGAGCTATTTCAATTGCTTTTGTTTGGGAGTTGAACATTTTTAATTACAACTTTGTCTGTCGTCACTGTGCACAGATGTAGCCTGCAAGAGGAAGCTTTAGTGTTCCCTCCCTCTTTCTATGTGCTCTCTTCCTTCCTACAGTAAGCTATTTTTACTTAGACTTTGTGAGGAAGGCTGTTACGACAGAGGGGAACTTTGCTGGCACTGGATTCCTGGTAAATTTACAGCTTAAATTGCAAGATTATAGTGGGGGAACCTAATGAATAATGCCCAGTAGTGGTATTTATTTTTTATTTTTTTTAAGGGTAAGAGTAACCCTTTAATGTAGTGGTTCTGGGGCAAAAAGACTATCCATGCAGGCTCAGTCGTATAAACGCTGACTTATCTAGCACTATTTATAATGCTGCCTGAATCAACCTCTAGAGGTTGTCACTTGGACAGTCACAAAGTTTGCAGGACAGATGTTTGGCGACAACGAGTGCTCTCCATAGAGATGCACTGTGTCAATGCTACTACCTGGATCAGTCCTAGAACCATTAAGTTTGTACGTTTAGCATTCCATTTCACAGTTTTGTTCAGTTAGAGACTATCTAACTGATTACAAGTTACCTGCCATATAGAAATACAGGAATTAAAAAATTTTTTTTGTTATACTTTAGGGGATCACTATAGGGTCAGGAACACAAACATGTATTCCTGACCTTATAGTGTTAAAACCACCATCTAGCCCCCCCCCCCCCCCCCCGGGCACCTCATGACTTCATAAATATAGCAAAATCTTACTGTATTCAAGCCTTAAGCTGTAGCTCTGTCTGCATGCTGTTTGACTCAGAAAAACAAGCAGTCTGCTGACATTATCAGAAGTGGTAGCCTGACCCAATCACAGTGCTTCCCCATAGGATTGGCTGAGACTGACAAAGAGGCAGATCAGGGGCAGAGCCAGCATGATTCAAACACAGCCCTGGCCAATCAGCATCCTCATAGAGATGAATTGAATTAATTAATCTCTATGAGGAAAGTTCAGTGTCTGCATGCAGAGGGAGGATATACTGAATGTTTGGATGCATTTTGGGGCAGCCATGACCCAGGAAGGATCTCTAACAGCCATCTGAGGAGTGGCCAGTGAAGTTATCACTAGGCTGTAATATAAACACTGCATTTTTTCTGAAAAGACAGTGTTTACAGCAAAAAGCCTGAAGGGAATGATTCTACTCACCAGAACAAATTCAATAAGCTGTAGTTGTTCTGGTGACTATAGTGTCCGTTTAAAATTTACACTAGTTAATAAACCTAATAGTTTTATTGACTTCTTAAAATTAGAGAGGTGCCAGAAATTAGACTTTTATCTGAGTGGTAAAGATTATTTCCTTAATATCAATTGTTTTTACTTTCTGTGAACATTGAGTTAATTCTCTATTTATGAAGTAACACGAACGTGAAAAAGAAGAAAAACAATTAGATGTATCCCGCAACAAACACCCGAAGTGTGGATAAAATTCAGTGCCACATTGTATTTACATGTAACAGGAGGTTTCCATTTACTGGAAATCAATAGTTGAGTAGATGTGTTCTGCATTGCCTCTGTGTTCATTGCAAAAATCACTGACCTCTTACCACCAAGTCTTGAAGACTGAGTTCTCTTAAACAATAACAAGCAGCAAATTGAAGTAGAATAAACATCTGCCTGCCTCTGGAGTAGGGTCCTTACAAGTGAAATCAATAGAGCTGCATGTTTGTGTTGCATAAAACATTAAGCCCTTTGGAGCTAGAAATGGCCTGGTGGTCACAGTCTGACTTCCAACATCTAACACAAGTTAATGTACTGTGAGATTTTTAGAAACATGTTAGATTCTACCTAAATAATATCCTGGGAAAATTACTTTTACAAATGTGTAATCGTCCCTTCTCTTATATATATTTTAATGCTGTAATTTGTATATACATATGAATAAAATTAATGGCATCAATCCACCATATTTTTGTGGCTACCAGTGGGTGGTAGCTTAGACATAAGGTATTGTTTTTAAAAAGCTTTTCCATGTCTGTCAACTGTGCATTCTGCTTTTATCTGATATCTACATGGATGTACTAATAAAGAATTAATTTCTGAATGCGATAGTTCCCTCTTCACTTACCTGCAATGAGTGCCAGATATTCTTACATCTATAGAATTTTTTTTTAGAATGTTGTTTTCATAGGAAGATGACAGCGGTGAGTATACTAGTACAAGGTGTAAGGGCAGTTACACATAACTCCCCTTTGATCTAGCACACTGAATAATCCAATACAGAGCCTTCATTGATGCAGATACAATGATGCTATTTTGACCAAGCACAAATCTCAATACTTTGGCTGTACCATTCATATTTTACAATTATAGGTACTTAAATGATATATCTATATGGTGTCTGAGTTGGTATTTTACTTAACATTAATCTATCCGCATAATACAGCTGCAGGTGACAGCCCTTTAAAATAATAATTATTGGGTATTTACATCTTGCAGTGTAATCAATGTGGGATAGAACATCTGATAGGTGTTTTTCTTATGGAAGATTGGCAAATTTTCCTCTTTGTGATGCTGTTGCCTATTTAGAAGCTCAAGGGCCAGATATAGAGATATAGTTAATGCTCTTAAACACCTTTTAATATTATCAAAAAAACTTTTTTGCTAAGGGGTTGAGTGATTGCATGTGGAGGCTTTTTGTTGGTGTGTGGTAAAAGAAGTCACACGATGAGTATTTCTTCTGACTGATACTCTGTGATACAATGCAGAACAACCTTGAAGGCAAAGTGCAGCAGTCACTGATGGTATTGACATCAGAGGCCAAAGGAATCTCGCCATATATGACTTATATAGAATAATATTTCATTCAAAATAATAAGAAAAAAAAAAAAACAACTTGGGTAGTAGATTGTAAAACGAAAGCTAGAAAATACTTTCTAGACAAAGACCATCTTTGTAGAGATTGTGGTCACAGTGGAAAATGCTTCTATATAAAATTATCTTCAGGATATGTTAGAGAAAAGACGTGTGAAGGAGCAGCAACACCTTAGATATGAAATATAAGGGAGAGGGAAATAAAGGAAAAGGAAATGGTCTCCTTTTAACCCTCCTGTATGATGAGCATTGAATTAGACATCAGCGCAGAAAGTCATGCCTATGTGCTTTGAAGCCATGCCTATGTGCCATGTGAATGCTAAAAAAGGTAAGTTAAACTTTGATTTTTTTTTTTTTATGTGTTCATGGCAAACAGTGTGGAGACCTATGAAGACCTACGGATATGGACAGGTTTGCATTCCTATTGCTACAGTGTTCCTTTAAGGAAAAGTAAGGGAGGATTTAGCAGATATACATATTTTGTTCTGCTACTAGCTGCAGCACTGTAAGGGTTGATCTATGTGGAGTTACGCAGGTTGATAATACTTAGCACAGTACATTGAATCATTATTTATTTTCTATGGATTTCTCTAGGTGAACATTTCACCCAATTTTCATAATACATCTATTTTGGTCTAAAATAATAATAATAATCCTGATAGAATATGTAAGAGGAATACCATTTCATGCATTAGGGGGTGGTGGTGACCTAAATGGCTAGAGGACATTATTGCATTAGGGGGTGGTGGTGCATTAGGGGGTGGTGGTGACCTAAATGGCTAGAGGACATTATAGCATGAGAAATACACTTTTATATTAAATTTTTTTTATGTTATCGTCCATAATGAATGTGGCGGCGAGGTTTATCTCCCTGTCCCCCCTCACCTCCCACACCTCACCCTTCTGTCAGTCCCTTGACTTCCTGTAAGATATAGGGCTCAATTTAAAATTCTGGTTCTTGCTTTCAAATCTCTACATAATGCTGCTCTCTAATACACAAGTATGTCCCATCTAGGCCCTTATGCTCTTCTGAAGACTTACATCTATCTTCTGTCCGTACTCCCACCTCTGATGCTCGCCTTCAAGATTTCTCGAGGGCTGCACCGCTCCTGTGGAACTCACTTCCCTCATCCGTTAGATGCTCACCCAGTCTCCACTCCTTCATAAAATAATTAAAAACCCACTTCTTCATAAAAGCGTATCAATTAAACTGTTAATAGCTCCTGACTGATTCCTCTTCTGCAACTGTCATTAGTCTAATACTATCCCTACATTTTGTGTCACTTTACCCCACTCCCTCTAGCATGTAAGCTCATTGAGCAGGGCCCTCAACCCCTCTGTTCCTGTGTGTCCAACTTATCTGGTTACAACTACATGTCTGTTCGTCCACCCATTGTAAAGCGCTGTGGAATTTGTTGGCGCTATATAAATAATAACATAATAATAGCTATAATCAAGCTATAATGTTGCTTTACATCAGTATTCAAAGATGACCATAATATTAATATCCCTATGTCATAATCATATATTCAGGTGTCATTAAGGTACGTAGAGATTAAGAGTGTTTGGGAAATTTACAAAGATATATGATCAGTTATTATACTGTGAAAATAACTAAAATATGTTCTATTATTAATATTGTCTCCTGGAATTTGCTGTTAATGGTAATTACAATCACATTATTTTATTATTAATTTAGGAATGTGGGAGATTATTTCACAGTTATTTCATACTGGGGTATATTGTTTCAATTATTGTAAATAGACTGGAATAGGTAGCATTTTCATTTGCTGACTGTTGAAGTGACAGCACAAAGGGGTTCACTTTTAAAACAACTTTTTAAACTTGTGCATTTAACACCTTTTTCTTAACCTTTGTCTCACTTCAGTGGTTTAAGAGATTTTAGCACTTTTCTGCTGTTTTCCGTAAAACAACATTTTCAGTGTTCTGTCTTTGAGGTTCCATATAAGTCACACATCTTTCAGTATTTGTCAAGCAATGCAGTTTGTTTCCGGTTAAGTGCATTAGTCATGCAAAAAAACAACAACAAAAATGTTGATTTATTTTTAGGTTTAGTTCATCTTTATATATCACTTGCAGTTAGAAATATATATAGATAGGCGTAGCCTGTAATTGTGGGAGGGGTTACCCGGCTATATAAACTCAGGCCCCCTCCTAATCAGTACTGGTATCGCTGGGTTCATTACCCACACATGCACCCCCCAGCCAGGAGTGGTCCGGCATTCCAAGAATTATAGATTTGTTCGATAGAGATCGAGGACCTAATATAGAAACATAGTAACAAAGAAACATAGAATGTGACGGCAGATAAGAACCCGTCTAGTCTGCCCAGTTTTCTAAATACTTTCATTAGTCCCCGGCCTTATCTTATAGTTAAGATAGCCTTATGCCTATCCCACGCATGTTTAAACTCCTTTACTGTGTTAACCTCTACCACTTCAGCTGGAAGGCTATTCCATGCATCCGCTACCCTCTCCTGGCCTCTATCAACACGATCAGCATTAGGCTGGACAAGTTGGTATCCCCCAGACATCGTCAGTCACCTCACCCATACCAACCTCCACTTCGGCTTCCCTTCACCACGGTAACGACAACCCCATAAACCCGATGCCAAGCATACCCACTTACATCATCACGCCTGCACACTTTGTAACCCCGACCATACGTATCGATATTTTTGAAGGCAAGTACATAAACCTAGTATCATTGCTTATCGCTTCTCAGGACGTATTAGAGAACAAGGCCTATTGCTACGGTGTTCTTTCGGTTGCGCTAAAAGCCAGAGACCCTAGACTCAACTGAAAGTTTACCATACCCGAGTTTGTTCTTGCCTTCGGCTGTTATCATTAAGTAGTGTGTAGCACTTCCCCGCACCGTAGGGAACAGTTGGATTTGTATATGCACAAGTTGGTGGACCTAGGGCACAAGTATGGTGCCTTATCCTTTTATGATTATCACTAATCTTTTTGGCTAGACAGCGGCATCCCTTACTCAGTTTATCACCATACCAACTGGAGTAAGCTGGACACAGAACTTTTTCTGCTGTCATTTCACCAGCCAACAGCCTCCGTCTTGTGTCTTGTGCGCCTCCTTCTCACACTCCAGCAACTTGTGCCCAGTCGATCCAAGCCTTCCTACCATTAGTGGTGCTCCCTTTGGTTCCTCCACGGCACAACATAGAGGATTGTAAGACAGGTTGGGCAGACCCATAATATACCTTGGGAATGCTCAAATCTACAACAATTTTAAATCTGGAAGTTGTGGATGTAGCTCGTGCAGACTACTACACATCTACTCAATTTGTTTCAGGGCACACACCTAAACTACGTGTTCAAATCATCTGTACCCAAAACAGATTTTATTTTCTGGCCAGGAACATGTGTACCAGGTCAGACCTACAATCCTTACTGGGCACGTTAAACTTCGCCATGAAAATTATTCCACAAGGCCGGACATTCATCTCTGGATTGTTGTGCTTCTCCCTCTGCTCAATATCGACAGCAGCTCCTCATCACTAGATGCCCACGCCTTGGCAGATCTACACTGGTGGCTGCGGTTCCTATCTCATTAGAATGGGAAAGCCATGTTCCTTACACCCCCTAACCGATTCCTCCCCTGTCATATGGACTGATGCCGCAGCTCACACAGGGTTTGCACCCATCTCTGGCAAGGACTGGTTTAGAGATTCCTGGACAATAGAGACCCTTGGTTTGCCTGCATTCAACACTACATCTGCCCTATTCACAATCTATACGATAGTTGCAGCCTCCAGAGCATGGGGGCACCTATGGCAGGGGAAAGCAATAAAATGCTTCTCCGATAACAAAGCAGCATGTGACATCATAAACAAGGGCAGAACTTCCTCACTCACTATTTTGAAACTAATACGTAGGATAACATGATCTTCTTCGGGATCCATCCTACAGCCAACACCAGACCGATCAGTACCCCCTCTTTCCAAGATCTCATCCTGGACTAGAGAGACTGCGGTCACACAGCAGATACCTAGCTGGTGCAGCCCTCTCTACTAACACATCCCGTACATACAATCGAGCATTCACCCTATATACCAAATTCACGACAGACTATCAGATAAGCGACACGCATTCACTAGACTCCATTATTGCATTTATCTCTTTTTTGCCTCCTTAACTATCAGCTAGGTCCACCTACCTAAGTCTACTATTATCACACCGGTAATCAATGGTGCCCTGTCACATTATTTGACACATATCTTGCTACCCTGGCAGGTCTCAGTCCTAATACTCCACTACTTTCATTACATGGTAACCCCTTAATCACAACAATTCATACACTACATCAGAACTTTGTTCATCAGACTCAGTCTTGTCCCCACAGGATTTTCAGGACACCCATGTAGAATTGGAGCCGCTTCTGCGGCTTCAAGCCACAACATCCCGACTCATATTTAAGAGACTAGGGCGGTGGAAGTCTACTGCATACGCCACTTACATTCCACAACCAGAACAAGATCTAAGATTGGCATTTATAGGTCAAGCAATGTAACTCATGTTCAATACGTTATTTGGTTACACCAACCTTTTTGCCCTCTTTTATTACAGGCCTACCCCATACGTCGGTTCCGGCACATCACAACCGACTGTTATATTCTCATGTACTTAT
Organism: Pelobates fuscus; assembly: GCF_036172605.1. Classification (NCBI taxonomy): domain Eukaryota; kingdom Metazoa; phylum Chordata; class Amphibia; order Anura; family Pelobatidae; genus Pelobates; species Pelobates fuscus. The sequence goes on from NC_086321.1 coordinate 134,079,996, forward strand.
CTTATTATACGGCTTATGTCCCCGACTACAAATAGATAGGCGTAGCCTGTAATTGTGGGAGGGGTTACCCGGCTATATAAACTCAGGCCCCCTCCTAATCAGTACTGGTATCGCTGGGTTCATCCCTCCCACCTCACCCCTTTATCACTATACATGGGTGGGCCCTCTTTTATTACAGGCCTACCCCATACGTCGGTTCCGGCACATCACAACCGACTGTTATATTCTCATGTACTTATCTTATTATACGGCTTATGTCCCCGACTACAAATATATATATATATATAAGTTTGTCTTTTATTGGATATAAACATTTTAAAATATGCATCAAAATGGCCTTTTATTAACTTGCACTCTAGAGTGCTTCCAAAGCTACATTATTATTTATTATTATTTTATTTATATAGCGCCATCAAATTCCATAGCGCTGTACAATGGGACATAAGATGATAATGTAGGTAAACAGGTGCATTAGATAAAAATGATAATAACACAGCCAAGAATTTGCTTGTGCCTCCATCCCATAACTAATTGAGCAACTACAAAAAGCATGCTAGTAACTGTTAATAAAGCAAACAAAATGTGAATTTTGAATTAGAGATGATTAAATAACTACTAAAAAGTATTTAAAATGTTCCTTTGAAAGAAGGCATACCTGCTGTTCGACCACAGTAACGATGCATTCTGAAGTGGGGTGATTAAATAAAAAATAATCATCAATTAGTTGCAGAATTAGATATCAATGTGCAATAAACGTTATTGTGATGGGAACCCTATTGTTAATGTAAAGGGAGTTTTGGGAAATACGAATGATAAGGGTGATAATCTGGCTGTATAAATAATATGTATGTACAAATTTGAGAATTATAAAGAACCCAAGGTCTTTGTATTAGTTATATTTGATATCCCAAAGAGCCCTTATTTGAAAGAGTATTGCAAACAATGGTTCTTAGGGGCACCCTTGTGTAATTGCCAGAAAGATCTGGGGGTCTTAAAAAGATAACCCCCCCACTTAAAATATTTTACTTTTATATGTAAACTTTATTTAACTTATATCAGGTAGGCTGCAGTACATCAGTGTTTCAAACAAGGACATCAAACAAAGTTATGGACTGCTAAGACATTGCCCAGACTGCAGGACTGGAAGTTGAGTGTATAAAACCCCCAAATAAATCAATTATATAATTTATCAAAACCATAAACTACATTGTTTTTGCTTTGGGAGCTGTCATAGATTTACATCTGTATATTTACATTTTACATCTGTATTTACATGTACGCCATTGTATGTAGTATATATATATTTACTTGGGAATTCAATACTTTCTACACATTGCCTTTATACAGTTTTGTACTTTTGAAATATTGTTTGTAAATAAAGATTGCCCTCTTGTATAGCTTATATATGCTGTGGTTATTGTATTTATTCATTTAGTGGAACCGAGCATGTCACGGTCAATAAATTTGGAGATTGTTGTTTTAATAATTCATAATTTAAAGGTGATAGGTATAAAGGCGTAACTAATTAGCACTGCTACATTGATTACAGTAAAGAAATACAGCAAAGAAATCAAGAGCTAATGAAGATATTATTTTGCAGATTGTGCTATGGAGGCTTTGTGTGAGCATATGGAGGTGTTTTTACATCTTTTTTTTTTTTGCAAACTGCAAAGGCGACTTTTGAAAGCTTTTCAGACGAAATAACATTTACAATTTACAGAAAAGTTGTGAGCATGTCGAACATAATATAGCCTTCATAATTGAACTTTATGTTATTCCTAACTTACCCTACTGATAATGTAATTAGAAAATCAACTAGAGTGTTGGAGGACACTGAGAACCAACAAAAGCTTGCCCTTTTGTTAGTCTATTTTGATTTCTCAAACATGTTCCAGCTCACTTGTGCCATAAATGTAAAACATTTCACATACAATATGCTTTCTGGAAGACAAGTACAAGAACTGCACTTGCTGAACAATTGGCGGAGGTTTTCCTGTGGTGCCTCATAGACATTGGACAGCATAAACTCCAAGGCAACGCAACAGCAGAAAGAAATGCTGGGCACTCCAGGATACTCCAAAGTAGACTTTATTTGCAACACAGAGCAGGCACATACATTGTGCTTTATGGTCAAAAGACCCATGTCGACATTCATACTAACTCATGACAGTCACACTGGTGTAATTTGAGTTTCCCAGTGCTCTTTGTCAAACTTGTGATGTTTAGCTTCCATTTACTGTGCATCCTCCACTGTTTTCTTCTGTTATAATGTTACACTATTTAATAAATACACACTCGAAATAAAGTCTGGTGTTCTCTGCTCATTTGTATGCATGTACAGTGTATAAACATTTGTTGCAAGGGAAACAGATGGAGAGAGGGATTGAAAGAGGAGAATAGGAGAATTTGAGATAAATGATCTGTAAAACAGTTTGCAAAAAGTGAATGTTGTTTGGGTGGAGAAGTAACATAAACTGAAAAGGATAATAACAATCTAAAGCCAGGACATAACACGTTGATATATTTTAACCCAAATAAGACTGGTAGAATAGGGCAAGGCTACGGTGGCTCCGTTATGATGATAAAATGTGCAGACTGCAAATGCAGGGGAGGTAGTGTAACTTAGCCTCTAATACAATTATTATTTGTAGGTCAAAAGCCCAGGCACACCAGTAGTTTTTATTTGGGTAAAATGTACAGCAATGTTTCAGTCCTCAAACGAGGCTTTGTCAAACCTTGACAAATACTTGTTTAAGGGTTGAAACGTTGCTGTACACTGTTCCTATATAAACACTGCCTGCGTGAGTAAACTATTTGGTGTGCCTGGGCTCCCCTGTTGGAATACTCACTTATTTAATTGTGTACAATACTACAATTATTATTTGTCAGGGATTGCAGTACAACAAGGTGAGACCTCATGCTCAAGAATATACTGAGGTCCTTTGTTGGAATTACCCATATTACTCCTACTTCTTGATAATACTTTTAGAGTTTGAGAGATCTTGGGAGTTCCTGATGGTTGAGAATAAAAATTGGTGAACTGCATAAAACTGTCTAGACTCTCATCTCAGCTTGCTTGTATGTGCTCTGGAGGGATCAGGAATGAATGTCATGGCACTCGGCACCTAGGGCATATCTCTTCTGCTACTGCAGTAGACCCTCAGGGAGAAGAATTGTGGATTCTAAAAACCTGTGGAACACCAGGGCGCTTCTATAACAGTCACATTTCATGTGAGGGTAAAGCGGTTCCACAGCATCCATTAGTACATGCCCTCTGTGACATGGCTTATATTACTGAAAGACTTCTCAATGGAGTTGAGAGGTATGGGAAAACAATAGTTCACATTTGCTCTTGAAACTCTTCCTCAGTGTTAAAAATGACCAGCGAGACTCTAGAAAGTTGCTAATTTTGCGCCTTTTTAAAGCTCAGTAATACGTATTAATATTGATTTTGATGCATAGCTTGAGAAAATAGGTTTTTTTTTTTACTGGTTTAGAGACTAAAATGAGATGTGACTAAGATTTCCAGAGGGATTCTGATGGCAAATAGACCACTTTGGAATTAATTATTTAAAAAATCTTTAAAAGTTACAAAAATATTTTAATTGATATATATCCGAGATGACCTATCCCAAGTTGCAATCATTATTCCTGTATTGTTAGTTTACATTTTTGTTCATCTCTCTAAACAAAAGTGAAAAAAACAAAGTGATTGCTAAACACGGCAGTGAAAGGGTATTTTTAATAATATTATCTCATATTAAAATCACTTATAGCTGCTGGTGACCATGAAATAATATTATTACAGTACAGCTTCCCATTAAAAATAATTTGCACTATTGATTTTTTTCTTAGATCATTTGGAAATAATTAGAGTTATTTATGGTTATTCTGGTGCATGATATGAATATAGAAACAATTGTTCTTATAGGCTGTTTTACATTTAGAAATGTTTCCCCAGAAGTGTTTCTCAGGTGGTCAACATTTACTAGGTCAGATACAATGATGTCTTATACAAGTTTCTGGAACTCTGCATACAACTGGAGATTTCGCTACCTAGCACAATGTTGTCCCAGTTACTCACATAGGCTTATACTTTTGTGATGACATTTCTTCAGACATAGAAAAGATTATGGATATCACACTCTCTAGGCTTCCAGGGTACTCTGGGTCTGAGTACGGCCATGCCTCACTTTCAAATGTAGAAAATAAATATTGATCCAAGCATTCAAGGTTAAAAGCCAAAATAGCAGCTTTATTTAGAGCAAAGCACAGCAATGTTTCTACCCAGCAGCTTGACAAAGACCCTGCTGAGTCGAAACGTTGCTCTGTTTTGCTCTAAATAAAGCTGGATCAATATTTATTTTCTACATTTCTTCAGACACAGTCATTTCAGTTGTGTGTGCCTCACTAATTGTACATCTTGCACATGAGGCAGGGAAAAATAGAAAGGTGCATTCTTCCCACTGTTGCACACCTTCCATAGACCATCAAAGTCCAAACACTCAGCCTGTGGTGGAGGATAGTTTCTAAAAACACTGAAAAAAAAACCCATAACAGATGATGTTTTAAAGTGGCCCTGTGAGTTTCTACACACACGTGCTTAAAAGTGCAATGATTTGCAAAACATATCTGTATTTATTACCCAACCCATCACTTCCAAGTTTTGGTAGATGAATACACCTCTTAAATACTGATTTACACAGATACAGGTAAAGGCAATTATAAATAAACTATAAAATAAACATGATATTTCTTAAACAATTACATTCCTAAAGCCCTTGTTGGTATATGAAGGAAGTATGGTAGCTTTGCATCAAATTTACAAGCAAAATCTCTAGTGAAATTCATGGTGAACTAGATTGATGTACAATTGGTGTAATGCATTTATGTAGATGCTGTAACCTTTTATGACATCTACAGTAAGTTTGAATAAAATAACTTGCAGTCTAAGCACTTGAACCACAGTAACTGTATTCCATTAGGCAAATCCGACTTAGGGTCAAGGAAACTATGCATAATTATTTGTCAGTCATTGAAAAGCCTTAGCAAACATTACATGCAGTGTGATTAATAACACATACAATGACAAAACCTATTGAATAGCGTGTATTTAAAGCAGACTTTAAATAATTACAGATTACAGTAATGATACATTTTGTTTTTGTTCATCATTTTAGTATTTGGATTTAGATTAGAAATGATGCCAGGGCTAGTCTGTAGCATCCAGGGGAGATGGAGAAGGTGCTGTACACCAGTGTATTCATTTTATACCTGTGCAATCGTCACCTTAACTCCTTTCAATCTGTTTTCCCCAATCTCAAGCTAAGTTATCCAGCAGAATTTTTAAGTTAACCTCACTCCTCATTTGTCCATAACCTGATGAAAGCTTTACTATTAAACAGAAACATTCACAATTAAAGTTAAGTTTTAAATTCATTTAAAGGCACACTACGGGGATTCAGACCACTCCATCTCACTGAAGTGGTCTGGATGCAGGGCCCCTGTCAGTTTAACCCTGCAATGTAAAACATTGCAGTTGCTGAGAAACTGTGAAGATTACACTGCGGAGATAACTCCACCCTGCGCTTCTGGGTTCCTAGCTATCCAAAGGAGGACATTCTCACAATTTGCATGCGGACATCTAACATCTTCTATGTTCCTAATAGGAAAGCATTGATTCATTAGATAAGTAAAATAAAGAAATGTAACCCGTTTTATGTTTAACAGGGGAGTGGGACCTATAAACTCCGGGACAAGAACAACATAAGGTTAGGAATATGGGTTTATATTCTTAACGCTATAGATCTATAGATAAGGATATACCTATTAGTGGTTCCCCCAATTAATAAAGCTGATATACAACATTTTACCAATAGTCGGTATTGGCCTTCTACTTTACAGAGATTACCGGTAACTTACTCACCTCTTCCAGTCAGCACACAATGTCTTCTGCATCCAGAAACTCTAGCCACCGGCCAATGAAGTGCCACTTAGTGACCTCACGTCGCCCCTTTCTGTGAGTCCCGGAGGGCAGGGAATAATCTACTGTAATGTACTGGGCTGGCTGACAGTGGTAGCAGTGTGATTGCTATATTTACTTAATAATTGTATTAACATTTCTGTCCACACAGGGACTTTCATCAGGATGCTTGTGTGGACTTAAATGTTGATACAATTATGTAACTAAAGTACAAATAATTTTTGAAGCATAAATCCAGTTCAGTATTTTCATTCTGGTGGATATACTGTGGCTGTGAGACTAAACCCTGGTTAAAAAAATAGTTGACTCGTCGAGTGCACAATCCTCCCACCACCATAAACTATAGATTTTTATGTCTCACTCCGAGCCACCCACATCCCCCTTTTCTTAGGTAAATTACATGCACATACTTTGACTGACTGCCCAGCTCCCTACAGCTCTGAACTGACTGCAGGGCTGGGAGTTACGTCACATGGTGGCTCACTGCATCATTACAAGGCTCGTGAGAGAGCTGGTCACTCAGTACAGAAAAATCCCAGCAGCACACTCACCTCACATTCTGCAGGTATAAGGCAGCACAAGAGCAGAGGCACCTGTCACACTGCACCTCAGGTGCCTGCTCTGGTGAGAGGGGGATGTTCCTTAGTGATGCTGTGGCATTCGGCTATGTGTAAAGTTACCTTTATTACAACTTTTACTAATGAGAAAATAAAACATGTATCTTGCATTAGGGATAATGGTACATTAATGTATATATGTATGAGAGACACGGTATTTTATATTATTACCCCTATATAAATGTGAAATACTGTCTTCCTAACTATTGTAGGAATATACATTCCTTTAAATAACTACAGAAACTAATGTTGTACATTTATTTAGATATAGACTTGTTCATGAGCATCGTATCCTTAATGCATTGATATCATTTTATCACCTATGTAACTAAGGCAATAGGTAAGACAAAATGTGTATGAATCAGTGATATTAACAACTATGTAACTGTAATTCACCGGATCATTTGCAGACAAAGAACAGATAGAAAAAAAATAAAAAAATATATTAGATATCCACACATTATGCAGAAATGTGTTTTTCATACTGCTACTGTAGACTAGTATGAACCTAAATAAATCCAAGGAATGACATTTAACTGGGAGAGATAAAAGTCTACATTGTGAAAATACGAAGGGTTTTACTGCATTTTTTGTGAGATTTGTAAGACAGGTTTGACTTGAACTCAATGTGCAACTGCGGGATCCCGCGGGCGGCTGCGAGGGGAGGCTGCACTCCGCTCGCAGTACTCACCCTCCAGCCGTCCGCGGTCCCCTCCTCCACGTGGGCTCAGCGAGCGGCATCCCTCCAGCCTCGGATGCCGCCCGCGTCTTCCTCCACGTCCCCCAGCGGCAGCATGCATGACGCTGCACGCTGGGAGACCGCCCAATATATGACACACCGGGGTCAGTCACCTGACCTGGCGTTAAAGGCACAGTGCCTCAATTACAGTGGGAGGTTTAGATATCTCCCACGTGTGATTGTAAATTCTGATTGGAAATTATCCAATCAGAATTAACCTTATGGTTTAAATACTTACCTTTCCTGTTCCTCCTTGCCCTGTTGTGGTCTTTGCTTGCTAGTATTGCTACTGAACTTGTGTTTCTGGTTACGTACTCTCTGGCTCGTTTATCTGACTTTGTGACTTTCTCCTACCCTTTGACCTCGGCTTGTTTCTCGTTATTCTGTCTTCTGGTCCCCTTACTCGGCTTGTCTCCTGACTATTCTCTGTGTGCTTAGCCCGGCCACTCTGGTCCGGTACTGCACCTTTTGTGTGTGTGTGTGTGTGTGTGTGTGTGTGTGTGTGTGTGTGTGTGTGTGTGTGTGTGTGTGTGTGTGTGTGTGTGTTAGCGTGTTTGGTTCCCAGAATCGTGACAGCAACTGTGAAAGTTTTCTGTTCTTGAATGGATTGTTTAATTTTATAATGCTCCCATTATTGAATTTAATGTTGTCCATAAATATACAAAGCATTTGGGGGGTTAGTGCATCATGTGAGGACTGCATGTTTTTCTGTACCCTGATGTTTTTTCTTCACTAAATTGATATTTATCCAGATTTGATTTTTAGCAAGCATTAAATCGACAGATCATCATAGTTTAAGAATCTATACATCATAATAGCTCAAACATTCTGCTTTGCAAGATTTTCTTGAATCAAAGCCCAGTGTACACATGCATAGAAACCCATACAAAGTAATTATTTGATTTGATAAAGCCATTTCTCGATAAGCTAATTAAGCCATTTAAATTAATAAATTGTTGTCACCTGTTTTTATTCAATGCAGAAGGCTTTATTGAAAAACAATTACTGTCCCTAATTGTGCCTAATTGCACAATTGCATAAAGACTAATTGGCTTAAAGGAATCTTAAAATGAATGTGGCTTATCAAATTGATGAGTAACGATAATAACCTGTGAAGTACTACAAGCAAGCATACAACAAAGTGTAATGTGTTAATGCTAGTTTATATGCAGACCTTCTAGCAAATGGAGAAGCAAAGCAATGGGCAGTTACAATGAACAAAACCTAGTTCCCCCTTGGACTCTTTTCTAAGGCACTTTTGTGTCACTGCAAATTATCTGCGTAACAACATGAGCCTTAAGTTAAAAATATCCAATTTTTGTTATGGTATCAACAGGGCCTGTGCAAGGACTTTTTGCTACACAAATGCATTTTGCCCCCCCTCCCCCAACCCCAAAAAAGCATCTTCACCTGTGTTTCTTTTAACTCCCCTTTTGAATTTCTTACCCCCTTTTGTGTTTCTTATACCCTCTTTTGATTGTCTTACCAACTTTAGTGTATCCTATACCTCATTTTTCCTTTTGTGTGTTGTACACCCCCCTTCGTGTATCTCTTACAACCCACCATTGTGTGTCTCTTACAATTTTCCATTGTGTGTCTCTTACACATCCACTTTGTGTTTCTCTTTCTTCATCTCAGCCCCTTTTGTGTGCACATTATCTCTGTCCCCCAGTCCCTCTGTGGTACTATTTCCCCTTTCTCATCAACTCTGTGTATCTCTTTCTCCCCCATCACCTCTGTGTGTCTCTTTCCCCACAGCACCTCCGTGTGTCTTTCTCCACCAAGCCCCTTGTGTGTGTCTCTTTTTCTCCCCAAGCCCTTATGTCTGTCTCTCCCACCTGCCCTCTGTGTGTCTCTCCCTTTGTCCCTCTGTATTTCTCTCTCCCCCCCAGCCCCTCTGTTTGTTTCTTTCTAAACATCCCCTCTGTATTTCTCTCTCCCCCCAGCTGCTCCATGTGTCTCTTTCTCCCCCGAACCCTTTTTCTATGTCAGTTTCTCCTCTCAGTCCCTCAGTGTATCTCTTTCTCGCCTCAGTCCGCCAGTGTGTCTTTTTCTCTCCCCAATTCCCGTTGTTTGTCTCTCCCTCCACTGCTCCTGTGGCTCCCCTACACCTGTGTGTCTCTTTCACCCCCGCTCCTCTTTATCCATCCCAATCCCTATGTGTGTCTCTTTCACCAACCCCTTTGTGTCTCTGTTTCTCCTTCAAGCTCCTCTTGTGTGTCTTTTAGCCCCAGCCTCTTTGTTTCTCTCTTCCTTCCCTTTCTTAGCCCATCTGTGTGTCTCTTTCCCCAGCACCTGGTCTCTCTGTGTTTCTATTTCTCACCTAGACCCTCTGTGTGTCTCTTTTTACTCCAGTCCCTTTATCTCTTTCTCCCCTTCCCCAGTCCCTCTATGTGTCTCTTCCCCGGCCCATTGTCTCTGCCCCATCCCCTCTGTGTTTCTCTTTTCCTCTTCCATGGCTCCTCTTTGTATCTCTTTCTCCCCCATCCTCCTGCATATCTCTTTCTTCCCAAGATTTTATTTCTTCCCCCAGCCCCAGTATGTCTTTCTTCCAACCAGGCACATCTGTGTGTCCCTTTCCCAATCTCTGGTGCCTGTTGGTGCAGAATTGTGCCTGTTGTGTCTCTTTCTCCCTGTCCCCAGTCCATCTGTGTGTATCTTGTTTCTCCCCCAGCCCCTTTTGTGTGTCTTTCTTCACTAATACACTTTTGTGTGATTTTGTCTCTCCCTCCAGCCCAGCTGTGTGTGTCTCTTTCTTCAACTCCAGCACTTCATTGTGTCTCTTTCCACACAGTCCCTCTGTCTGTCTCTTTCTCCCCCAGCCCCATATGTGTCTCTTTTTCCCACCCCAGAACCTCTCTGTGTCTCTTTCCCCACAAACCCTCTGTGTGTCTCTTTCCCCCATCCATAGCCCCTCTGTGTTATTCTTGTTCCCCTTCCCAAATCTGTCTTTGTGTCTATTTCCCCCAACCCCTTTTATGTGTCTTTCTCTCCATCCCCAGACCCTCTGTGTGTCTATTACCCAATCCATTCTTGTGTGTCTCTTTCTACCACAAGCCCCTGTTTTGTGTCTCTTTTGTGCTATTCTAAGGGATAAGCAGTTTATAGTTTACCATCTATATCTTATAGAAACTCATATGAACTGTAAACATTTTAAAATAGTTAAATCTTAAGGCTTTTGTATTGCTGGCTAATGCATTGTGCATTTCCCAGTGAATAAGCAGCAATAAATTAAATATGTACAAGTTAAGCTGTAACCTTCATTCAACCTTGTCTTCACAGACTGCAGATGATCTTATGCACGTTCATTATTGTTTCTTGTGATAGCCTTACATAAAATATTAACAGTGCTCATGATTTTGGCTTTCAGTTTTTAGCCTTATCTGATTTATTTGGATTCCAGAGAAGAAAACTTATGTCCCTAGAGTTTAGCCACAGGGATAAAACAGTGTCATAAATAGTTTTTTATTATATTTCATTTATATAGCACCAACAAATTTACCAGATACACCTTGTAAAGTGTACTTTAAAACATATAGAGCCAGAAAGTTACTGCTGCATTGGATTTAAGATGCCTGGTCATATGTTTATAATGCAAGTAGTATTTAGTCTTAGAAACTAGACTAATTAAACCAATTGGGTAAAATAAAGAAATTATGTAACTTATTTGTTTGTTTTCTTGTTATGGAATGAAATATGTGTTTAAGATTTCCATTTCATGCTGATGGTATGCAAAGAAAGATATAACATTTGTAATATTTAAATTGTAATCAATTTTATGTTGTTTATCTGAGAATATTGTTTTCATTTTCTCAGCATATTGTAACAGATGTGTTATCTTGGGGAAAGTGATAGAAAATAGTTTTACTTGGTTCTTGGGAAGATCACGTGCTTTTCCTGATTAAATTGGAGGGCAAGTTCTGCTTCAAGTGGATTCATTGAATTCTAAATAAGATTCTACGTCAGTGACATGCTGGTGACATTACTATTTAATGAAGCATGTTATGTCCCCTTAAACATGTAATTGAAAGTCACTGACCATGACACAACAGCAGAAATATCGTTGGCAAGGGACATAATAGTGAGATTCATGTTTGTTTTACAGAGATAACTTTTTATGAAGAATAAAAGTGAGTGGTGAAAGTGTAGGGAACTTTTTAGTGTTAACTTGACACTTACTAAAATTACAGGCATATAATGAATTGCTTGCTTACATTGTAAAGAGCTGAATCTGAAAATACTTTTTTTTTTAAATCCTAGCCTTGACTTTGTTACATGCATCTAATAGTAAATTGAATGGGAAACCCTCCTAGAACCCTTCATTCTACTGGAATCTTAGCCAGAGTTGTGATGCTGCAAATTATTTGGATAAAGAGAACTGGAAGAGTTAAGGTAGATAGGTAAACAAGGCCCAGATTAGATAAAGTCTGGTATGGAGTATACCTCTTGGTATACAGCTGACCTTCAAATGGTAAAGAGAAATGCACTTTGAAATCTCTGTAGCATCAGGATTGTATTTACATCTCAGGTGCCTGTAGGTGTAGAATTGCACCTGTTGCTCGCTTTGTGATGTGATGATTAAAGGGACACTATAGGCACCAAAACAACTTTAGCTTAATGAAGCAGTTTTGTTGTATAGAGCGTACCCCTGCAGTCTCACTGCTCAATTATCTGCCATTTATGAGTTAAATCACTTTGTTTATGCAGCCTAAACCTCCCTGATGTGACATTGTACATCCTTCCTAAACGCTTCCTATAAAGAGTCATCTAATGTTTACTCTTCCTTTATTGCACATTCTGTTTAAATTATAATTTCTTACTCTGTTACTCTTACTCTTCCTACTCTGTTAATAGCTTGCTTGACCTTGCAGGAGCCTCATGTATGTAATTAAAGTTCAATTTATTAAGCAGGAGATAAAAGGTTTTAAAACAAGTTCACATCTGATTGAAAATGAAACCATTTTGTTTTCATTTAGGCTGTGTCAGTTACAGGCAGCCAGGGAAGATGTGGCTAGGACTTCATAAACAGAAAAGTATTTTAACTACTAAATGACAGACAATTGAACAATGAGCCTTCAGAGGCATGATCTATACACCAAAACTAATTAATTAAGCTAACATTGTTTTGGTGAATATAGTGTCCCTTTAACACCTTAAGGACCAAACTTCTGGAATAAAAGGGAATCATGACATGTCACACATGGCATGTGTCCTTAAGGGGTTAAGAGAGACAGGAAGTGCATATTTATAAAAAAAAAAAAAAAAGCGAACATAGCAAAATAAAAAAAGTATAAGAAAATATATAGGAAAGGAAAATTACACATTTTGAATCCTGTATCGTTCCCCAAGGCAATTGCCTACTCTGCTTACTGCAAATCTTGTCCTGTGTTCAAAGTTTGCAAATATGTTTTTCAGCAAGCAGCTTGAATGCCCTGAATTTCTTTGGACAACAGTTTTAATACTAAAGCTCTTTTTAACCATTTTCCTACAATAAAAGAATTACAATACATTATTAACAGAATTCCTATGTTTGTAATTTCCTGGCCCTAAAACACACATTGCCCATGTCATAGAATACTTGCATAAGGTGTTCTATTTTAGAATCTAAATATAATAGTAAATAATACTGATGATACTTTGCTTTTTTATTATGGATTCATTAACAATATTGTTACTATATTAATTTTAGTCAAAACTGACAAAGAGGAGAAGGACTCACTAATACTGCATATCTAGCTTTCATAGACAAATCCAAGTTCCTAAGGAACCTGTTGTAAACAGATTGTGTACCATTGGCCACCCACCCACTCATCTGAGTTTCACAGCTTTCATCAAAAACTAACTAAACACACAACACCTCTGAGAATTTGAGATGGTTTTTCTCTGATGCGGATGTAAAAAATGTGCTTTTATAAAAATAAAAAAAATGAAGAAAACCTCAGCAAACTATTGACTACAGCACTTATTGAAACAGGGAGCTTAGAACAACAACAAAGTAGTTTTAAGATAAAAAAAGAAATCACAAGTAGTAATGATTTGCTGCACAGGGAGTTTGATGTAAATTATACTGTGTAAGCAAATGCCTATTATGTTACCAAATGCCTTGTTTCTTATAGAGAAAAAGAGGTGAATTTTAACACATATATTCATCAGCATGAATGTAGCAAAAGGTGAAATGTTACTGGTAGGAAATGCATTAATTATAAATATATCAATGCAGTGGCAGATCCAGAGCATGATCTCGGGAGGGGCACTTGTAGATTATTTAAAGAAATAATCCACACACAATAACCACTGCAGCCAGTGGCGGCTCTAGACTTTATGAGGCCTTAGGCGAAACTCAAACAAGAGGCCCCCAACTAACACTCATAATAAAAAACATATAGGGGTTGCATCTTGTGTATAATGAGCTGTAGTTATAATGTATGACAGGTTTGCAGTGCTGGATACAGAGTGCTAGTCTCTGTATTCACTGTTGGGGTGAGTGTGGCACGGTTAAAGGAGAAAGTGTCAGGGCGAGGGGAGATGAGAGTGACAGGATGAGGGAGGGTTATGTGACAGGGTGAGTGTGGCATGTCTAGGCAGGATGAGTGTGTCAGGATCGGGACAGGGATCCAACACGCAGAGTACAAACAGTAGCCAGATACGTATACCGGACCTTAGAATGGCCGGACTAACGTAAGTAGTACAGTATAGAATGGTCAAAGACAAGCCGAGGTCGAGGGTAACAGAAGACAGGTAAGCGAGAGACAAGCCGAATCAAGGGTAACAGAGATAAGCAGAGTAAGGTAAACAAGCCGGGTCAAAACCAAAAGGGATAATAGAATACACAAGCACTGAGTGACTAGAACAAGCTAGAACCACGACAGGGCAATGAGCTAATGAAAGAAGCTCTGTTAAATACCCTGTTCAGAGCAGTAACCACGCCTCCAAGGCGTCCTGATTGGTCCTGCAGCCATTGACTGACAGGTTGTTCCGGGGGAGTGTCCTGATGACTACTTCCTGCCTAGATGCTGTAAAAGGCAGTCACTCCCTCGCGGCCGGCCTAGCATGACCGGATAGACTGCGGGGAAGGGAGCCATCAGACCGTCTGGATGGAGGAACAGCTATAAGTCTCTACCTCTTTCGGAGGTAGAGACCACAGGTACCCTGACAGAGTGACAGGATAGGGTGAGTTTGACAGGGTTATGGGTTATGTGTTGAACGGCTGGAGTAGGGAGTGTGACAAGGCAAAGGGAAAGTGAGCCGGACATGATTACGTGACAGGGTGAGTGTGGCATGGTTGGGCCCACGTGAAAGGGTTAATGTGAAAAAGGATGAGTGTGACAGGGTTGGGGGTGAGTGTGACAGTATGAGAGAAGATGAGTGTGATAGGGTGAGTGTAGAAGAGCGAGGGCCAGTAATTGTGGTATGGATGGAGGGGGTGAGAGCAACAAGATTAGGAGAGGTTAATGTGAGCGAGGTGAAGGGGGCATGACAGCATGTGGGGGGTGAAGTGTGTGGGGTGGCTGTATGTGTGTGTGGAATTGTGACGGTGGGTAGGTGAGAGTGTGGGAGGCAGTGTTGGAAAGGGTGACAGTGTGTGCAGGGGCAGTGTGTGGGACTGTATGTATTGATGACATAGTGTTGGGGGCTGACAATATGGGTTGCAAGTGTGTGAAAGGGTAACAGGCTGAGAGAGCAGTGTGGAGGAATGTGACACTTTTGGGGGCAGGGTGTGAGTGGGTGACAGTGAGGAGGAAGATGCCAGTGTGGGGGCAGTGTGTGACAGTGTGGGGGGACAGGGTGTGTTACAGATTGGAAGGGCAAGTTGTATGGGACACAGTGTAGTGAGGGCAGGGTGTGTGACAGCATGAGGGGGCAGTGTGTATGACAGTGTAGGGGGGCAGGGTGTGTGACCATGTGGGTGGCAGAGTGTGTGGGAGACAGTGTGGGAGAGCAGGGTGTGTGACAGTGGGGGGCATTTTGTGTGAGAAATTGTGTGGGGGCAGAGTGTGTGGCGGACAGCGTGGGGGGCAGGGTATGTGGTGGTCACTGTGGGTGGCAGGGTATGTGTGGGAAGGTTATGTGGTGGTCAGTGTGGGGGTAGGGTATGTGGTGGTCATTGTGGGGGTCAGGGTATGTGGTGGTCATTGTGGGGGTCAGGGTATGTGGCGGTCAATGTGGGGGACAGTGTCTGTGGTGGTCAGTGTGATGGTTAGTGTGGGGGGCAGTGTATGTAGTGGTCAGTGGGGGGACAGTGTCTGTGGTGGTTAGTGTGGGGGCAGTGTATGTGGTGGGCAGGGCAGTGTGGGGGGCAGGGTATGTTGGGGCAGGGCATGTTTGAGGTAGGGCATGTTTGAGGCAGGTTATGTGGGGGGCAGGGCAGTGTGTGGGGGTGGGAGGGCAGTGTTGGTGGGAGGTCAGTGTATGTAGGTGGACAGTGAGGGTGGGAGGGCAGTGTTGGGGCAGTGTATGTAGGTGGACAGTGAGGGTGGGAGGGCAGTTTTGCGGCAGTGAGGGTGGGCAGTGTTGGGGCGGAGAGGGTGGGAGGGTAGTATTGGGGCAGTGAGGGTGGGTGGGCAGTGTTGGGGCAGTGAGGGTGGGTGGGCAGTGAGGGTGGGAGGGCAGTGTTGGGGCAGTGAGGGTGGGAGGGCAGTGTTGGGGCCGTGAGGGTGGGTGGGTGGGCAATGTTGGGGCAGTGAGGGTGGGCGGGCAGTGTTGGGGCAGTGAGGGTGGGCGGGCAGTGTTGGGGAAGAGAGTTTGGGCGGGCAGTGTTGGGGAAGAGAGGGTGGGCGGGCAGTGTTGGGGAAGAGAGGGTGGGCGGGCAGTGTTGGGGCAGTGAGGGTGGGTGGGCAGTGTTGGGGCAGTGAGGGTGGGTGGGCAGTTTTGGGGCAGTGAGGGAGGGTGGGCAGTTTTGGGGCAGTGAGGGAGGGTGGGCAGTTTTGGGGGCAGTGAGGGAGGGTGGGCAGTTTTGGGGGCAGTGAGGGAGGGTGGGCAGTTGTGGGGGCAGTTTTGGGGGCAGTGAGGGTGGGTGGGCATTGTTGGGGCAGTGAGGGTGGGTGGGCATTGTTGGGGCAGTGAGGGTGTGCAGTTTTGGGGCAGTGAGAGTGGGTGGGCAGTTTTGGGGCAGTTTTGGGGCAGTTAGGGTGGGCAGTTTTGGGGCAGTGAGGGTGGGTGGGCATTGTTGGGGCAGTGAGGGTGGGCAGTTTTGGGGCAGTGAGGGTTGGCTGGGCAGTTTTGGGGCAGTGAGGGTGGGTGGGCATTGTTGGGGCAGTGAGGGTGGGCAGTTTTGGGGCAGTGAGGGTGGGTAGTTTTGGGGCAGTGAGGGTGGGCAGTTTTGGGGCAGTGAGGGTGGGTTGGTAGTTTTGGGGCAGTGAGGGTGGGCAGTGAGGGTGGGTGGGTAGTTTTGGGGCAGTGAGGGTGGGCAGTGAGGGTGGGTGGGTAGTTTTGGGGCAGTGAGGGTGGGTAGTTTTGGGGCAGTGAGGGTGGGTGGGTAGTTTTGGGGCAGTGAGGGTGGGCAGTGAGGGTGGGTGGGTAGTTTTGGGGCAGTGAGGGTGGGTAGTTTTGGGGCAGTGAGGGTGGGCAGTGAGGGTGGGTGGGTAGTTTTGGGGCAGTGAGGGTGCGTGGGCATTTTTAGGCACAGTGTGTGTGGAGGCTGTGACAAGCCTCCACACACTAAAATACCTTTTTTTATTATATAATTACCTGGTGGTCCAGTGGTTGAAATTCCCTGGTGGTCCAGTGGCAGCAGTCCCTGGTGGTCCGGTGGGATGACTGTTCTGTCTGCAGCTCCGCGAGAGCTGCAGACCTTGTTCTCGCGAGAGCCTGTCAGAGCGTTGCCGTGGTAACATGCGGCAACGCTCTGTAAGCCCGTGGGAACCACATTAGGTGATCTGCAGCTCTGCACTCGGCGGAGCTGCAGATCAGAGGCTGGCTCTCCCTGTGGGCAGACCATGTGGAGGGGCCACCCGACGGCATACTGGGCAAGCCGCCGGGCCCCCTCTCACTGTCGGATCCTCGGTCATGGACCGAGGACACGACAGTTCAGTCTGCCCTGAGGCGATTTAGGCGGCCGCGAGGCCCCAGCAAGCGCGAGGCCTTAGGCGGCCGCCTAAATCGCCTAATTAGAGAGCCGCCTCTGACTGCAGCCCAGCATAGTGTTTATGGTGCCAATAGTGCCGGGACATAGGAGCAGTGGTGTGTGTGAGTGATGCAATGTGTGTGTGTGTGTGTGTGTGTGTGAAGGTTGAAGTGTGTAAGTGAGGGTGGCAGTTTATGTCAGGGGTGCAGTGTGTGTGTGTTAGGGGGCAGTGTATGTGTGGGTCAGTATGTGTGTGACAGTTGCGGTGTGTGTGTGTGTGTGTGTGTGAGAATTGCAGTGTATGTGTGACTGTGGGGCAATGTGAGTGTATCGGGGGGCAGTGTATGTGTAGGGCAATGTGTGTGGGGGACAGTATATGTGTTTGGGGGGCAATGTGTGTATGGGGCAGTGTATGTGTGTGGGGGCAATGTGTGTATGTGGCAGTGTGTGTATGAGGACAGTGTATGTGTGGGAGGGCAATGTGTGTATGGGGACAGTGTATGTGGGGGCAGTGTATGTGTGTGGGGGACTGTGTGTGTGGGGAGCAGTGTGTGTGTGGATGGGGGGCAGTGTGTGTGTGTGTGGGGGGGGCAGTGTGTGTATGTGTGGGGGGCAATGTGTGTGTATAGGGGGCAATGTGTGTGTATGGGGGGCATTGTGTGTGTATGGGAGGCAATGTGTGTGTGTGTGTGTGTGTAGGGTGTTTGATAAGAAGGGTAGGGGGGCTTTTGTTATAATATGATCCACCACTGTGTCAAAACCAAATGACCAGAAAAATAAATAATACAAATTAATAAACGAAAGGGCCATGACTATGTTTCGAAATGCCTCTACCTGAGGTACAGCGTCAGAAAGTGCTTAACTTTCCGTTTTACAATTAGGTGCTGTTTTTTTGCATTAATAACTGTATAGGACTTGATTGAGTTTCTCAGACTGAATATATCTGCCAGATCAGCTTCCTCCCTGGAGTGCTCCAGACCCCCATCACCAAAGTTAGATTTGGAATAACAGGGACCTTGTCTTCTGAAACTACTACATTGCTTACAGCCCTTTTTCAGCCTTCTCGTCTGTAGAGCAGTAGTGATCATACCCTTTCTCCCACACAGCAGTCAAGACTAAATGTAGGGGTTAAACAAACAGTTGCAACTTGAAACAATGTTCTCCCAAGTGCCATTTTGTCTGGGCTGATAAGGGTTACTGAGACCAGTTAATATCATCACTCCATGATATTTTCCTCCTGCTGTGTCCTTCCCAGACAGGGTACCAGGAAAACCAAACCCTAAAACTCCCTTTCCCTATAAAGCATCCACACAAACCAGACATTCCTGAATAGCTTGCCCCCTGAGCTACCCACTTTCCAAAAACTGCCTAGATTGCGGCTATCCAACCGAAGCGTAAATACTTTCAAGTAGCTCTGGGTCATAATGACTATCTTTCGATCCTGCTTTCGTTACACATGGTTTTGTTGTTTCTCATGGACTGATTTTGAAGTTTTCCCAGAGTCCTTAAGAAGGTAGTCCCCCCAACTCCTAGGTATCACCAGATGCCTCTTCACCTCCCTGACATTCTGTCCAAAGAGCACTGTGATTGGTGGTCAAGGGGCTGTCCAATACCTGATCAGAATTCTCCAGATCACAGCACACATCTGATCCGATTAATATTTCCACAGAGATTCATGGTATCTACCAGTCAGGTGCTTGTATGAGAATGGGTCCTGCTGAGTTCACCAAGCTACAGCTGGGGGGTAGAATAAGCACCAGGGCCCCCTTATACCTCCTCCCATAGGGCAATAGCTTTTTTTTTTCATTCTTTTGAATGGTGCAGGAAAGATTGAAATTGGGAAGGAATATTGGGACTTTGTTGGTCTGTATTTGTTTGTTTTAATTTGTTTATGTATAAGCATACATTATTGTATTGTAAATTATATATATACATATACAGCCAAAAGTATCAGTCCTGATGAAAGTCTGTGATACAGACTGAAACGTTGATTTTTATTTTGAGCTAATAAAAGCTACGTTTTATTCATTCGACTTGGAAGTCCCTGGAGTGCTATCTTGTACTTTTGGCTGTATCTGTTTGCTGATAAGCACCGGGCAAGTACATCAAGGAAGGTGGAGTGCATTACTATTTTTGTTTTTTATATATATATATATATATATATATATATATATATATATATAGAGAGAGAGAGAGAGAGAGAGAGAGAGAGTTTGAATTTTATTCTAAGATATGTGTATGCTGAAGAAAATTTTAAATAAAGAAATATTAAAAAAAAAAATTTGGATGACCCACTGATCTCCCAAAATTTGGACAAATTCCAATTAGACCAAAACCAAATGCACTAGTCTAATGTTAATGATGCTGATGCCAGATGCTGTGTGTGATTAATTGCTTCACCAGAGAAACACGGTATTACCATATTAAATCATGCCGATTATTGCCCATGTTCTGCAAGTCCTCTGTGCTTCTCTAATGACTGGACAAAAGTCATTAGAACTGGTGACTTCACTGCAGATTTGACTGCAATGAGGAGTCTGTCCTCATGCTGGTTTACAGGATAGTTTCATGGTGGTTTTAATGTTTGATTGTTTAATTAATATTGAAAAAGTGGAACACAGTCACCTACAGTTATAAAAGAATGCATCTCATTATTTAAAAAAAAAAATCATTATAGGGTTTTTGTAAATAAATTTGTAACGTTTCTATGCATTTCATTGACACATTTGATTATTTTGCAGGTATTTTTTCAGTTAATAGAAATGTTTAGTTTACAACCGGCTGTGTGGATACTGTAATTCATGTTGTTATTGGTGTTGGGATATGTTGGTTATTGGGATTTGATCCCGATCAGAAATTATCTTTAAAAAAATGGAAATATTATCTATTTAACACTCTTGGCGCTGGCAAAAGTTCCTCCTGAGCTGGCAGATAAAAGAAATTAAAGACTTACCTATATCAGGCATGTCCTTACAAATATGTGAAATATGTCAAGCAGATTTCTAGCCTTTGACTTATCTCATCATGGTCTCTGCGTTGTCTTGTAGCTAATAAAAGAACCATGATGATCATGATACATTCTAAAACAAATTTCAGGAAGTTATAGAGGTGGTCATTATTGAGGCATATTAATGACCCATGCATGAAGTCAAAGAACAAGAACACCACTTAGATTGCAATTTATCTTATCAAATGCTTGTTGTACCTTAGAAACACTTGCCTATTGGTTTCAACTAATTTCAAATCATCTTTTTGTTCATTTTACAAAGAATGGCTAAGCCTTAAATAATTAAATTTGATTTATTTTAGTGTGCTTAAAGTTACATATTCCATCAGTGTCACTCTTTTCTTTCTATAATAAACATTTATTACTGAGGAAGTTCTAAAACATCACCATGTTTTATCCATTACTGTCACGCAGACCAATGATTTATTGTCACATTCTACACTTAATTATACATGTCTGATATTAATTTTGACAAAGATCCCTAGACAGCATCTACTTGATTTAAACTCTCAGCCACTGTGTCTCTGAATGGCCATGATTAATGTGCTTCAAAATGTCATAAGACATTTATGACACATTACGAGATGAAATGACAAGGATGGTAATGCGTCTAAGAATTTGTGTTTGTTTTATTATCCTTCTGCTGCCTTCTAGGGATTAATACATGTGTACTTACTTGTATTTATAATACATGCATTTTCTACAGTGCTAACCATGTGCTAACAGCTATTATTCTAAAACAAAAAAATGCAAGTTTTGACATGGGAGAAGATATTATTTATTAAAGAGTGAAGGACATTTTACTATGACATTAGCCTTGGTTCGTAGTGGTGTTCTGTGTGGTAATACTTTTTTTCCACTACCTTTTAAATTCTTTAATTCTTACTCTCCATCCCTCTTCCCAAACTGTTTTTTCTCTAACCTTTTCTTTCATCCTAACTGGATCTCTCTCTATTGTTTCTCTTTCCTCGTCTCACTATGCCTGTATGTCTCTCTCCGTAATTTCATCAAATTGTTTCTCTCTCTTCCTAATCTCACATTAACTGTGTAGCTCCCCATCTCTCCCATGTGAATCCCATTTTCCCCATCTCCTCCTACTTATATATGTCTCCCTGTCTATTTAACTTCTATACCTCTCACACTCCCCATAGCCCATGACTCATTTACATGGGTCCCACTTGGTTGCACTACAGATGCAACATGTGAGTGGACTATATTGAGACTACTGACAACTACGTATATAGTAACTCTTTTGACACCAAGTTTAAACGAAATCCTGGCTAGCTGGGAAACATATTTTTTTCTCTTCTGTTGGTTTATGGATTGGAGAAAATAAAAATATAATAGAGTGATTCCGATGTGATAACAGTCTCAAGCTATGTATTTAAACTAGAGTCTTGTATTTTAATTTGTGTTGCACCTTAGACTTAATTAATCTAATGATTGGTGAAAGGGCTATTCTTATCAAATGTTTATTTAATTCATTGGATTATACAAGACCTTGTGAACAGTTAAGAGATAAACCTATGATATACCTTTTTGTGTGCTTTCCCTCTGCCTATACAGAACACTGCTCTTATACATTTTAGATAAATAAAATGTGTTTTATGGAGTTCTGAGATAGCTTCCTTTTTCAAGTCTGATAGAAATATGTTTACATGGAGTGGTCATTACTTCTGGTTAGTTAGAAGAAAATAAAACCCACATATATTTTGTGGACACTCTAAGCCTAATTCATAACATGTTAATGTGACCCTGCTCCCAGCAAAATCCTCTGGTCTCTCCTTCTGGTCTGGTCTCTCCTTCCTTTGAGCATTATATTTCTCCCATCCGGTTGTCAAGCTTTGGATAAATAAAGACGCATCCTCTTTAGTGTTCCATTGCTGAAGAATATGGTCTGATCCTTTGTTGTGTAGAGATCACCTGATCAATCAGGATTTCGGGTTGTGGTTTGTTGAGTTGAACTCCATGTCAGCCTATTGAACTACCCAGTGTTCCCTCATCTGACTCAATATATGACCTGCCTTGCATGCAATTCACACATACACATCCTTTCACAAATATTTTAAAATCCCATATATCTTTCTTTAGCTTGGTGAACACTTGAGATTTTCTTCAACTGTGAGGCTATTGAAGGGAAATAATCCCATGAAAATTCCTGCTAGCAACAAACTCCATAAAGACTTTGTAAAATGGTTTCTCCTCCAGCCCACAAAATAACTTTGTACTATGCATGCCATCTGTTATTATAGAATAAGTCCAAGTGGTATCAAGACACCCTTTATCTGGTTATTCTATATTTTTTAGTTCCAAGCAAAGGTCCACACAAAGAACCTTTTTTATTATTTTGTGGAAAAGGATAGAATTTAAAGCGTACTGATTGCAGCAACTGACTTATAGTAAAAATAATTGAATCATTATTTATATCATCAAATGAAAACATTGATCTTGAACAGTGCCTTTAATGTACATTTGATCTTTTCCTCCATGGGTGTTCAAATCCGTGAGCGAATCATTGTCATGCTGTCTCTGCCTGTTTAGAAAAGGTTTGATCTCTTGAATTTCTTGGTTACATGAGAAAATGTAAGTTTAGGAACTGCTATAAAGATAAATGGGACATTTAAAACAAAACAAAAAAAAGTATACGCAAGCTGCTGAATCCATTTGGAATCAACATTAATTATTCATTATTAGCACTTTTAATCCTATGAAATAATTGTTTGTTTAGGCTTTTAATTACAGGAATGAGATGGTCAATATATAGAGAAGAGGGTTTGTCTTAAGACTGACTATTCTACTGGATCTATGCAGCATGTCAGATATAAAAAAAACAATACTCTCATTGATTTGTGTTTTCACCAAATGTAGTGGTAGTGTTGAGATAGAGGTCCACCAGTATACTTCATTTTTCTAGGGATGCAAATTGTGTGCTGCAGTAATGCAACAATGTAGAATGCATAGTTTGAGTTGTTGTTTAAAGGGATAATATAGTAATTTAAACCAGAAGGAAATTACAAGATTAACCTATAAATACATGCACATTATTAACACGATTCTCTTTTTGGAAATGTAGGATAATCATTAGTCAGTGGTCTACATGGTAGATTAAGTTCTGATCCCCACGACACCTATTGTCCACTTTGCAGCTGTATGTGAATGGATGACAGAATTGCACCTCTGTGCATAGAGTTATCATGCTAAAAGAATAATACAAACACTACTATTAAACAGAAAGAAGCTACAGAGACTGGACACATATCACACTCTCAGAAGTGCATTCTGGTCCGCCAAGTGGACAATTGACCGATCATTTGTAAAGCTTATAAAACGAGGCCTTAGACCTTGATTTAATATTGTTGAATAAGCTTTCCAAGTCATTTTAATATTTTTGGATACATTTTTATGTTTTTCAACACACTAAAATATAACAAATATATCATATATAACAAAATATATACAAAATATATCGAAATCTTGCAGTTTTTTAATCCAAAAAATATTACATTATTTGAAAATTGTACCGACAATATAAAATTTAAACCTAAGACCTTGATTTAATGAGCTGTCCAAATGATTAATTATTGTTTGAAAAACTTTTCAAATGATTAATGTATAAAAAAAATCATAAGGACCGTGTTTCTAACAGTATTGAATCATTTAGAAAGCTTATGAAATTGAGGCCTAACACACGTGATCTTTATTTAATAAAAAGAATAATAAAGGATTCACCTTTTTTATTTTACTACAAGTGTAAAAGTGTCAAATTCAATTTTCTTTTAAATGACACTTGTCATTTTTCATATCTGGATTTAGTTTTCTACTAGTATGCTAAAGGCACAAGATCTTTTAGATGATACATCTCCACTTGTCATTACCATATGTATTTGCTTATTAGTTGTCCATTTTAAATTTCAGGTCTCAGACAGATGTGACTCCATTTTTGTCAATGGGAAAGAAATGAAAAGTAAAGTGGACACCATTGTGAACTTCACATACCAGCACATGACAACCCAGCTAGAAGTGACTGTCTGGGCACCCCGTCTCCCACTGCAGATAGAGATATCTGACACTGAGCTAAGCCAAATTAAAGGCTGGAGGATCCCTGTCAGCATCAATAAAAGGTAGTTCACCAGATTGCCACATCATACTGGGAATTGTTAGGATTGCAAAGTGAATTGAAAGTGAATTTCAAAATTCTGGCCAAATGTATTCCGTTCAGCTTCTTTGGCTCTTTGAAATTTGAAATACACTTTGAACCCCCCTGTCACTTCTCCCTGTAAAAAAAATTACCCTATGTATGTCATTATATCAAAAGTTACTTATTGGACATGAAAGATAAAATGAGCAAGATTAACTCAGTTTCTCCAGTGTATTAATCATCAACCTGATGGCATGTCTATTAATGAAGTTTCCTAAAATGATGCCAGAATGTAAAAACAGTGTATTGGAAAAAAGAAGGAACACCGTGCTCTTGTTAGGATCCAGGTGCTGCCAGACCTAGGGTTGGCTGTCCCCTCTGCACCTCTTTGAACAAAGATGTGGTCCAGGCACTCAGGATTCAATTCAACAGCAGTTTTATTAGAAACAAGTGCAACGTTTTGATCTCAGAGAAATCTTGAGAAAGATCTCTCTGAGATCGAAGCTTTGTACTTGTTTCTAATAAATATGCTGTTGAATTGAATCCTGAGCGCCTGGACCACATCTTTGTTCAAACAGAATGTAAAAACAATGTCTTTAAGTGAGCATGTCGGTGAAAACGAGTGCAGGAGCAAAGGGGAAATTAGAGCTTTCCTAGGTAAATTTTATTTTGCGTTGAAATACAGGCTTTCTATGTGCCAAAAGCATTTTAGGGTATCCCATAAATATGGGATATGTGTTTTGTATTGTGTAAGACATAATTGAAGAGAAACGACTGT
The DNA here is from genome assembly GCF_036172605.1 of Pelobates fuscus. NCBI lineage: Eukaryota > Metazoa > Chordata > Amphibia > Anura > Pelobatidae > Pelobates > Pelobates fuscus. The sequence continues at coordinate 134,105,321 of NC_086321.1, forward strand.
CTTTATTTTCAAACTGTGCTCTGAGCTTAGTTTCTCATGGTATTCACTTTCCTTTAAATAAACATAAACATGTTCTGGTCAAGTAATGTATGTACTTATTAGAACATTTAAAGACTTACTTTAGATACTGTAACCACGGCATTATTTTGTAATGGCCATGGTGCAAGCACTCTATCAATGCAGTCCCCTTGTTTTTTGTCAAGCCATTTTCAAGCGCTTTGTCAAAAATGGAAGGATTTCCCTGGCTTCACAGCTTTGGAGGCCTTATGAAGACATTTCAGTTTCCTCAGTATTTATTTGAAATAGTTTTAGGGGTGTGGGTGTAGTTTCTAATACATTTTACACCACTGGATTGAAACAAGTACTCTGTTTAGGTATCAAAGAAACCCACTTAAAACTGTTTGACAAGAGTCCATGCACCATAACCACTACTATTATGGTTCTTGTTTGTGTTGCTTGGAGTGCCCCTTTAACATCACCAACTCTTGCTAAGAAGCAGAAAGAGCAATAGTAGCTTCAAATATATTTTTCATTATTAGAATGCTTTTTTTCCCAGAAGCTAGAAAATGTGGTTTGTTTAACCCCTTAAGGACACATGACATGTGTGACATGTCATGATTCCCCTTTATTCCAGAAGTTTGGTCCTTAAGGGGTTAAAAACACTACACATTTTTGTATGGCTCAATGTTGTGATTTAACAAGGTCACACAGTATGTTTGGTATTGCTTATGTATTTTAGACCAACAAGAGACAGTGAAGATGAGGAGGATGATGAAAAGAAAGGAAGAGGATGTTCTCTACAATACCAGCATGCAATGGTGCGCGTTTTCACACAATTTGTAGCAGAGTCTTCTGAAATTGGAGGTCAGCTGACCTACATGCTTGGCTCTGATTGGCACTTTGACATTACTGACATTGTGAGTGACTTCATGAAGGTTGAAGAGCCCAAAATAGCAACACTGGAAGCTGGGAAGGTTCTAGTTGGACATGAACAAGGAATAACGACTGTCCAGGTAGCACTGTGCTTTGATGTAGAATACAAGCTTGTATGAGATAAGATTGGCTGAAAGTTTGTGTATAAATTCATGCTACTGTCTACATGAAATGCTTAATGATGGCCTTTAGCATTTAAATGTACTTTAACGCTTCCATGGAGTAACATAGAAACATAGAATGTGACGGCAGATAAGAACCATTCGGCCCATCTAGTCTGCCCAATTTTCAAAATACTTTCATTAGTCCATGGCCTTATCTTACAGCTAGGATAGCCTTATGCCTATCCCACAAATGCTTAAACTCCTTTGCTGTATTAACCTTTACCTCTTGAGCTGGAAGGCTATTCCATGCATTCACTACCCTTGCAGTAAAGTAATACTTCCTGATGTTATTTTTAAACCTTGGCCCCTCTAATTTAAAACCATATTCTCTTGTTGTGGTAGTTTTTCTTCTTTTAACCCATTAAGGACAGCGGGCATGCTATGCCGTCCTTGGGGACCCAGCTCTAAACCTAGGGGGCCGGCATAGCACGTCCCCGCCGTCTTATGTACTTACCCGGATCCCACGCCGACGATCCCACGCCAGCATTCGCAGTGGGGGGACTCACCTGGCATCCTAGGGAGTCCCCCTACTTCTGTTCAAGCCCTCCTGGGCCATGTGATCGCAAGGTCCTTGTGAGGACCTCATGACCACATGAATGGCATAGCCGTCCACAGCAATGCCAATAGGGGGAGTGCCTGTAATGACAGGTACTCTCCCTGCTGCCTGTAAAATGTAAAATAAAAGATTTAAAAACTGTTTAAAATAAAATATATACTTAGATCATATATATATTTATTATATATATGATCTAAGTATATATATATATATATATATATATATATATATATATATACATACATACACTGTCTAAGTGCATTTTAATATTAATATATATATAATTATAAATATATATTAATTGTTGTGATACGTTTGCTGTTTTGAAACACTAATATTTGTGTTCAGCAAAGTCTCCCGACTATAACTGTACCTTTCATATACAAGTTTTATGGTGTTACAGAGTCAAATATAAGGCTTGCGTTTCAGTTTTTTCACATTGAAATTTGCCAGATTGGCTATGTTGCCTTTGAGACTGTATGGTAGCCCAGGAATGAGAATTACCCCCATGAAGGCAATGTAACCAATCTGGCAAATTTCAATGTGAAAAAAACGGTAAAATGTAACATGCTATATTTAAAACCTGTAATGAACCAAAACACCATAAAACCTGTACATACGGGGTAGTGTTTTACACGTGAGACATCGCTGAATACAAATATGTGTATATTATTGCAATAAAAGCCAACAGTATTATGACATTCACAGTTATAATGTCACGTAGAACTAAAAAAAAATAGTATTTTCTCGCATTTGTTTTATATTTTATTCATTTTAATTATGTTTCATACCTAAATATTTGATGTTAAATGAAAGCCCTGCTTTCCCTGAATAAAATGATATTTAATAATTGTGGGTGCACATAATATGAAAGAGGTGATTACGCCTGAACAGACATAAAGCGCAGATTCAAGGTTTTGTTTACATTTTGTTTTGTTTTGATCACAACATGTACATTTGACTCAGTCCTTAACCCCTTAACGACCGCTGACGGTTCAGGACCGTCAGCGGTAAAACGTGCGTTTGGACCGCTGACGGTCCTGAACCGTCATAACGGTTTTGGGCTACTTACCTGATCGCCGTCGGTCCCACGGCGGCGATCAGCTCTCCACCCGGTCCAGGGGGGTTGCCTGTCTGCCCGGGCAGTCCCCCCTCGGCAGATCAGGACCCCACGGCCATGTGATCACTCGATCACATGACCGCAATAGGTGTCCATGTGTCTGCCTGCAGGGGGACTGTCTGTGCTGACAGGCAGTCTCCCTGCAAGTGAAAAATCCAAAATAAAGTGTAAAAAAAAAATCTGTGTAAAAAAAAAAAAATAATATGTGTATATATATGCTATATATACATGTATTATATCTATATATACCTATATATAATATATGTATATATATCATATATATAATGTCACACTAAGTGTATTTTTATATTTATATATACGTATATAATTATAAAAATACACTTATATTTAAATTACACACGAATATATACAATATATATAATAACTATATATATGGTATATATATATTATTATAAAATACAAATAATATGTTAATAAAAATAAATAACAAAAATAAAAATAATTTTTAATAATTAAAAAAAAATTATATATATATATTCAGTTTTATTCTAACAGTATTTTGATATTGATATATATATATATTTATATCAAAATACACTTAGAATGTAATAATATATATATCTATGTATAAATAAATAAATAAAAATAATACGAAATATACATATGTCCACATACATAATTACATAAATAATTTCATAAATATACACGTAGACGTCAAATATATAAATATGTATATATATTAAAATTCTACGTGCATATTTATGTAATATTTTTACCTAATTAAGTAATTTTAATGATTGCAATTTGAGGGACCTGCCTGCCAACCCAGGCCAAAAGTCCAGATAATTTAATTTGCTAGCACTGTGTTTAACCCTGTAACTTTCTATGACACCCTAAATCCTGTACATGGGGGTACTGTTTTACTCGGGAGACTTCGCTGAACACAAATATTAGTGTTTCAAAACAGTAAAACATATCACAGCGATGATATTGTCAGTGAAAGTGAAGTTTTTTGCATTTTTCACACACAAACAGCTCTTTCACTGAGGATATTATTGCTGTGATATATTTTACTGTTCTGATACACTAATATTTGTGTTCAGCGAAGTCTCCTGAGTATAACAGTACCCCACATGTAGAGGTTTTATAGTGTTTGTGAAAGTTACAGGGTCAAATATAAGGCTTGATTTTACTTTTTTTTTTTTTATTGAAATTTGTCAGATTGGTTAGGTTGCCTTTGAGAGCGTATGGTAGCCAAGGAATGAGAATTAGCCCCATGATGGCATACCATTTGCAAAAGAAGACAACCCAAGGTATTGCAAATGGGGTATGTTCAGCTTTTTTTAGTAGCCACTTAGTCACAAACACCGGCCAAAGTTAGCGTTTTTTGCATTTTTAACACACAAACAAATATAAATGCTAACTTTGGCCAGTGTTTGTGACTAGGTGGCTACTAAAAAAAACTGGACATACCCCATTTTGAATACCCTGGGTTGTCTACTTTAAAAAATATGTACATGTTAGGTGTGTTTCAGGGATTTATGACAGATAACGGTGTAACAATGTCACTATTGATACATTTAAAATATATATATATTGAAACAGCAATTTCCTACTTGTATTTATAGGCCTATAACTTGCAAAAAAAAGCAATAAAGCATGTAAACACTGGGTGTTTTTAAACTCGGGACAAAATTTTGAATCTATTTAGCATTTTTTTTCATTAGCTTTTGTAGATAAGTAAAAGATTTTTCAAGTAAAAGTCCAAAAACATGTTTTTTTTTTTATTTTTCACCATATTTTATTATTTTTTTTAAATACAATATATGACATAATATATATACTGGTATGTAAAGAAAGCCCTTCTTGTCGTGAAAAAAACAGTATATAACTTGTATGGGAACCGTAAATGAGAGAGCGGAAAATTACAGATAAACACAAACACCACAAAAGTGTTAAAACTGCTCTGGTCCTTAACGTACAAACATCGCAAAAACAGGCCGGTCCTGAAGGGGTTAAAGGGTTAAGGACTGAGCCAAATGTACACATTTTGATCAAAATAAAACGTAAACAAAACTTGGAATTTGACTATTGTCTGTTCAACCGTAATTCACCTCTTTCATATTAAGTGCACCCACACCTATTATGTATCATTTTATTCAGGAGAAATAGGGCTAGCCTCAAATATGTAGCTATAAAACACAATACAATATGAATAAAATATAGAAAAATGTGAGAAATTAAGATTTTTTTAATTTTTTTTAGTTCTGCATGACATTTTAACTGTGAATGTCATAATACGGTTTGCTTTTGCTGCAATAAAATAGACATATTTGTATTCAGCGATGTCTCACGTGTAAAAATGTACCCCTATGTACAGGTTTTATGGTGTTTTGGGAAGTTACAGGGTCACATATAGCATGTTTTTCAGTTTTTTCACATTGAAATTCAGCAGATTAGTTATGTTGCATTTGAGACAGGAATGAGAATTACCCCCATGATGGCATATCATTTTCAAAAGTAGACAACCCAAGGTAATGCAAATTGGATATGTCCAGCCTTTTTTAGTAGCTGCTTAGTCCCAAATACTGGCCAAAGTTAGCGTTAACATTTGTTTGTGTGTGAAAAATGCAAAAAAACTAATGTAAAACGACAATTTTGGCAAGTGATCACTAATAAAAATATTAAAGAGAATGGAACCAAGTACAGATCCCTGAGGTAACCCTCTGGTGACAATCCCAAGCTTTGAACCCTCTGTTGCCTGTCACTCAGCCACTGCCTTACCCATTCAACAATATTGAAATCCAAACTTAAAGATTGCAGTTTATTGATAAGCCTTCTATGTGCAAAGGTGTCAAAAGCCTTACTGAAATCTAGGTAAGCAATGTCTACTGCACCACCCTGATATATTATGTTAGTAACCCGATCAAAAAAAAATCATTAAGATTAGTTTGGCATGATCTCCCTGAAGTAAACCCATGTTGTCCCTGATCTTAAAATCCATGTGATTTTAAATGTTCAACAATCCTACCCTGTAATATGGTTTCCATCACTTTCCCCACTACTGAAGTAAGGCTTACTGGCCTATAGTTGCCCGACTCCTTCCTACTACCTTTCTTGCGACTTGGCACAATATTCGTTAACTTCCAATCTTCTGGGACTACTCCTGTTAACAATGATTGGTTAAATTAATCTGTTAATGGTTTTGCTAGTACACCACTGAGCTCTTTTAATAAATTTGGGTGCATTCCATCAGGTCCCAATGACTTATTTGTCTTTACTTCTGACAGTTGAAATAGAACCTCTTGCTCTGTAAACTCACATGTAACAAATAACTCATTTGTCCTTTTTCCTAACTGAGGCCCCTTTCCTTCATTTTCATCTGTAAATACTGAACAAAACCGGTATCATTATAACAAAGAATGTGCCTTTTTCTAGTTCTAAAGTTAAATAAGAATGATTTAACCTCTTAATTTATTTTCTATTTAATTTTATTTTCACTTTTTTTTTTCACTTCAGTCTACAACATTCAAGGGCTCACTTGAATTAAGGCAGCAGAGATGGTGAAAACTATGCTTTCTTCTGCTGTAATTATAGTGGGAAACGCAATCTTTTAATCAAGTTATATTTGCATTTTATTATATTAACTGGCGTGACTGCAATTTGCACTTGCGAGCCTTAACATTATTGTGTATAGAAATAAAGGACGAACAAGCTTGGAAGCACAATTAACTTGGACAAGTGATGGAAACATTATAAGTAATTTAGAAATTGTAATCTTACAGCATATGTGTTAAAAAGAAAGTTCTGCAATAGTCCCATAACCTCCTCATCAGTGGCTGGTTCATGTCTTAAGTGTTACCAAACATTATTTAAAAAAAACAAAAAAACATTTTTGTAAGATACTTGGTAGTTCTATATTTCATTCAATGTGTTGCAAAATTTGCAAACTAGACAATTGGAAAAAAAGCTAAAATTAAAAAAAATATATGAACCACTAATTATGGGATCTGCAAACATCATCATGTTATCATACATCAGCTATCCATTAAAGAGTAGTGGATTTTTTAATGGAGGTATAATTCTTATGAAATTGGTACGAATATTAATTAAAGAACAATAAGATGGCCATAAATATATCTCCAAGGCAACACGTCCTTTTAGGAAAGTGATGTAGTGCAAAACTGCAATATAACAGGGTAAAACAGAACTGGAAGCTAATTTCATGCACATCGATGTTTACTTTGTATTCATAAGCTTCTTATGTCCACCTGTGGTGTGCAGATTTCTTTATTGTGATGTAATGAAGCCTTTGTACAGCAGTACGTGTTGTTTGGGAAATAAATACATCTACAACATTTTAATTTGACCCCTTCAATACCCAAGTCAAGTATACATATTTTGATTTTCATATATTTTGCAGTATGAAATTTACCCCATAAAGCCTTACTCACCCTCATTTATATTCTAGTTATGATTACCAACCTGTAGGGGAACACATTTATCTGCCAAAATCTACTAGTTACTGATATAATGCCTGGAAATTTGCTGAAAATGTAAGCTTAACTCCTGCTTTTAAACAGTACAGGAAGTTTCGATGGGTCATACACGGGACTCTACAATTTCACTATTAACATTACATTATCATTCCAGAGATTGATAAATATTGCTATAGCAGTTTTAAATATCTTTAAAAAGACATGATTATAATATTATATTTTATTTTTTATATAGCACCAGCAAATTCCGTAGAGCTGTACAATAGGATTCAAGAGCACTGTATTATTATTATTACTATAATTTGTGGCATTTATAAAGCGCTTACGTATTCTGCAGCGCTTTACAATATTAAGGGGGGAATTTAACAATTATTTAACAAAAATTAGAGAATTACAAAATGTTACAGGAACAATAGGTTGATGAGGACCCAATTCAAACGCGCTTACAGTCCAGAGGAGCTCAGGTATAAAAACATAATAGGAAGGGCATTGATGGGGATAGCCACCAAACAATAAGGTGGGAAAGCAGCAGAACTGGAGGTGAGAATGGAGTGTGACCCTTTAGGTGACAGCAAGATACAGGTTTGTGAAATGGAAATTACTCTAGTAGGCCAGGGGGTAGGCAGGCTGTTCCAAAATATTTAACTGTATTTACTATATGTGAGCATTATTCTCAAAAGCTACCATGCTTTTTACAATCTGGTACAATTGTAGTAATAATATATAAGTAGTATTGCCTTCAAGGCCCTTGCAAATGACTATAAGCAAGTTATTTGATCATTTGTATTTGTATATTTTTGTCACACCTCATATGTGCGAGAGACATTGTATTTTTGCTTTTATACTATCATTCCAGGCCCTGTGTAAAATATTGCAAGATAAAGAACACAGTAAACTGTCTAAAGACTTTCAAACCAAATTTATTTGTATACAGAATTAAATTAAGAAGAAAAAAACTGTAAATTTACAATTTTCTTTTTTTAAGTTTGTTATATATATTGATACAATATATTTAGATGCTAGCTATGCACCCCTTGCTTCAAATTCATGTTATGCTTTTGCAACATATTAAAGTTTAAAAGAAGAAAAAGCAACACAAAAATAGATTTAATGAAGGAATATATAGTAAAACAAAAATTTGAACTCTCTCTGCCCTCTGAATAACAGAATACTGTTCGAATGTGTGCAAGAATTGACCATCACTTCACGGAAAATTCATTTTGACATCTGATGAGAGCTCATTTTGTAAAGAAATAGAAAAAGATATATTTTGACATCACCATAACGATTGCTAACACTTTCACAACTGCGTAGAATGCCTGTGCATAAGGGTTTATTTACTAAGAAATTGTGAAATGAATTAGCAAAATGTAAGAAGCCGTACATCACAGACAAACATGCCAAATATTCTTGAATATAGCGGATGATTGGTTAGTGTCAGGGTACCTGTTGTCTCTACCTCAGAGGAGGTGAGACACTTAGACGTTCATCCTGTCGGAGGGGTTGACTCACTCGTTCCTCGCAGTTCTCTCGGGCGTTTACACGCCGGCCGCGAGGGATCCGCTTCCTTTTATGACGCGGCACTCAGTAACCGACGTCATGACGACAATCCGTTCCGACCTGTCAATCAAGTCCCGAGCACGAATCAGGACTCGTCGGGGGCGTGATTCCTATCTAGAACCTGGGTATAAAGTAGGGTTGTCTGCATTTGCTCATTGCCCTGTCGTGGTTCTAGCTTGTCTAGTCACTCAGTGCTCTTGTTTTCTATTTGTCTCTTTGGTTCTGACCCGGCTTGTTTATTCTACCCTGCTTATCTCTATTACCCTTTGACTCGGCTTGTCTCTCGCTTACCTGCTCTCTCGTTCCCTCGACCTCGGCTTGTCTCTAGACCATTCTTTGCTTACTCCTTACGTTAGTCTGGCCATTCTAAGGTCCGGTATACGTACCTACCACCTGTTTGTACTCTGCGTGTTGGATCCCTGTCCCGATCCTGACATTACGACAGGGCCAATGGATCCTGCAGGTACAAACACTCAGGTTGGTTCTTCCGACTCTAGATTTGACGCCATGGATCATAGAATGGACCAGATGGCTCTAGCGCTGCAGGCTCTATTATCTCGTTCTAGTAATCAATCAGAAGAGATGCGTACTACGTCCATCTCCCCTGTAAGTTCAGGTCTAGAGGTAGCCACAGTAGGTGCTTCTTCCCGTATTATTCCCCCTGTACGTTATGGTGGCTCTCCGGAGAAGTGTCGTGGTTTTTTAAACCAAATAGGTATCCATTTCGAATTACAACCCCGCTCCTACCCTACAGATAGAGCGAAGGTTGGATTCATTATCACACTACTCATTGATAAAGCTCTGAGATGGGCCAATCCACTGTGGGAGAATGATAACCCGTTAGTCTATAATTATAATGCCTTTGTCGCTGCTTTTAGAAGAACTTTTGACCCTCCAGGTAGAAAGGTCAATGCAGCTAGATTACTGTTGCGCCTTAAACAAGATAACGAACACTTGTGGATTATGCACTAGAGTTCAGGTCCTTGGCGGCAGAAGTTAAGTGGAATGAACAGGCTTATATAGACGTATTTTTAAACGGATTATCAGATGAAATTCTAGACGAGGTTGCTACAAGAGAGCTTCCTGAAAATTTGGAGGATTTAATTTCTTTTATTTCTCGTATTGATGAACGTTTAAGAGAGAGGCAGAACACTCGAGATAGAACCCGTAGACCTTCCTTTAAACTAGCTCCCTCATTTCAAAGTCCTGAATCCACAACCTCAATTTTTCCAGAACCTATGCAGATAGGCAATACTCGCCTCTCAGAAGAAGAGAGACAGTACAGGAAAAGGGAGGGGTTGTGTATGTATTGTGGAGTAAGAGGTCACCTACGCCTAAATTGTCCTAATCGCCCGGGAAACGCTCGCACCTAAGTTTCTCTAGAGGACAGGCCTTGGGTGTTTCTATTTTGTCCTCTATACATAATTATAAAGATCACAGGCTTCTGCTACCTGTTTCTTTAGCTTGGGAGAAGGGAGTACTAAAAACTATGGCGTTGATAGATTCCGGAGCTGCTGAGAGCTTTATCGACCAAGTTTTTGTTACTAAACACTCTATTCCATCCCAGCTAAGGGACACTCCCTTGGCCGTTGAGGCCATAGATGGTAGACCATTAGCTGAACCTGTTATCTTTCGTGAGACCATACCTGTTAACTTAACTGTTGGTATCTTACACGAGGAGGGTATATCTCTTATGCTTATTTCGTCTCCTTCTGTTCCTATAATCCTGGAGTATCCATGGTTAAAGAAACATAACCCTATTATTGATTGGGAACTAGGGGAGATAGTCTCTTGGGGTCAGGGGTGTCAGAACAGGTGCTTACAGAAAGTCTCACCACTTTGCGTAGTTAACGCACCAGTTAATTCTACCCAGTCTACAGACGTACAAATACCGCCTCTGTACCTGGATTTAAAGGCAGTCTTTGACAAGAAAAATGCTGATACTTTACCCCCACACAGGCCCTTTGATTGTAAGATTAATCTTCTTCCTGGTACTATGTGTCAGGATCGGGACAGGGATCCAACACGCAGAGTACAAACAGGTGGTAGGTACGTATACCGGACCTTAGAATGGCCGGACTTAACGTAAGGAGTAAGTAGAGAATGGTCTAGGGACAAGCCGAGGTCGAGGGAACGAGAGGACAGGTAAGCGAGAGACAAGCCGAGTCAAAGGGTAACAGAGATAAACAGGGTAGTACAAACAAGCCGGGTCAGAACCAAAGAGACAACTAGAATACAAGAGCACTGAGTGACTAGACAGGCTAGAACCACGACAGGGCAATGAGCAGATGCCGAAAGCCTTACTTTATACCTTGATTCTAGAGGGTAATCACGCCCCCGATGAGTCCTGATTAGTGCTCGGGACTTGACTGACAGGTCGACCCGGGTTGGCGTCATGACGTCGACTACTGAGCGTCGAGTCATATAAGGAAGTGGATCCCTCGCGGTCGGCTTGTAAATGGCCGAGAGGACCGCGAGGAACGGAAGAAACAACCCCTCTGGGAGGATAAACGTCTAAGTCTCTCACCTCCTCTGAGGTAGAGACTACAGGTACCCTGACACTATGCCCCCGAGGGGCAATGTATATCCTTTATCCACTAAGGAGAACTTAGTCTTAGAGGAGTATATTCGTGAGAACCTAGACAAAGGATTCATTAGGAGATCCTCCTCTCCTGCCGGGGCCGTTTTTTTTTTTGTGAATAAGAAGGATGGTACGTTAAGGCCTTGCATTGATTACCGAGGCTTGAATAAAATAACTATTAGAAATGCCTACCCGATTCCTTTGATTACTGAGCTCTTTGATCGTCTTAAAGGCTCCAAGATTTTCACCAAGTTAGATCTCAGAGGGGCGTATAACTTGGTGAGAATTCAGCAGGGAGACGAGTGGAAAACAGCGTTCAATACCCGTTATGGGCACTATGAGTACACGGTAATGCCTTTTGGGCTCTGTAATGCACCGGCAGTATTTCAGGACCTGATCAATGAAGTTCTTAGGGAATTTCAACATGATTGTGTTATTGTATATTTGGATGATATACTGATACACTCTAAAGAAATTGAGACCCACCACAGATAAGTCAGAAGGGTATTGCGCAAACTTCTACAACATGGGTTGTACTGCAAATTGGAGAAGTGTAGTTTTGACCAATCTCAGATAAACTTTCTTGGTTACGTGATTTCTGGGGACGGGTTTAAAATGGATCCGGATAAACTCCAGTCTATTTTAGATTGGCCATTACCCATGGGTCTCAAGGCTATTCAGAGGTTTATTGGATTCTCCAATTATTATAGGCGCTTCATTAAAGGATACTCTTCTATTATTGCTCCTATTACCAATATGACCAGACAGGGGGCTGACACTAAGACTTGGTCTACTGAAGCTCTCGTTGCTTTCAAAACACTCAAGGAACTTTTTGCTTCTGCACCGATTTTAGTTCACCCTGATACGACTTTGCCTTTCCTACTCGAGGTAGACGCCTCAGAGACGGGTATAGGTGCTATCTTGTCTCAAAGGTTAGGTGTGGATAAACCGTTACATCCATGTGTTTTTTTTTCCAAGAAATTATCTGGGCCTGAAAGCAGATATGACATTGGTGACAGGGAACTACTAGCGGTTATCATGGCTTTAAAGGAGTGGAGACTTTGCATCCTGTCACTATTTTGACGGATCACAAGAACTTGTCCTATATTGGGGAGGCCAAGCGCTTGTCCGCCAGGTAAGCTCGTTGGTCCTTGTTCCTCACTCATTTCAATTACGTGCTCACTTATAGACCTGGTTCTAAGAACTCTAAAGCCGATGCTTTGTCTCGCCAACATGAACCTTCTACTATATCTGAGGCGGTTTTGTCTTCTATAGTCCCTAAGTGCAATATTATCACCAACACGAGTCTCAGGATTCACTCTCCGTTGCTTGCCGAGATCATAAAGTTACAGCATCTGGCTCCTAGACAGGGTCCTGGGGCAAGGTATTTCGTTCCTCCTGAACTCCAACTGGAACTGTTACAGTGCTTTCACAACAGTAAGGTGGCTGGGCATCCTGGCATTCGCAAGACGTGTTCCTTAATTTCTAAAGATTTCTGGTGGCCTTCATTACGTAAAGATATTAGGGATTTCGTCGAAGCATGTGAGGTCTGTATGAAGACTAAACAACCTCATACGCTTCCATGTGGGTTTTTGCATCCCTTGGAAATTCTCAAATTGCTTGTCTCTCGCTTACCTGCTCTCTCGTTCCCTCGACCTCGGCTTGTCTCTAGACCATTCTTTGCTTACTCCTTACGTTAGTCCGGCCATTCTAAGGTCCGGTATACGTACCTACCACCTGTTTGTACTCTGCGTGTTGGATCCCTGTCCCGATCCTGACAGTTAGTAAACCTTCTTCATTGTTTCCACAATACTCAGCTAGTTGACCAACTAGTTCACGTTTATCCTCCCTACCTTTATGTATTACGCCGACATGCAATCCTTATCCATCATTCGATACTTACCAACCTTAACTAATTATCCTTTGAAGTCCCATTACTACTTTTACTGTTCGGGAGTACTGCTCATCAATACCTTACCCCATTATCCCTTGATTATTATTACTGTCTTTATTATTATTATTGATTCTTGATAATAAAATATATATACTCAAAATAAATTGGAAAAAAAAAAAGAAAAGAATTGATAAATGTCATAATTTAGGGTGCGTGGTGGAAGGCTGTTATGACATGTTATTTGTTAAGCTAATGTTGAAGTCTGTTCCAATATAGGCCTCTATTTAATATTGAGACATAAGCTTTTCAATTAATTACAATTTTTTAATATGATTACATATAATCAAAAATATTTTAATTTTATGTTTTTACATATTGATATATTTTTCAAAAATTTGAATATTTTGAAAAACACATATTTTTTTAAAAGTTTATCCAAACATATTAAATCATTTCAATAGCTTATTCAGCAACATTACATCTAGGCTATAGACCGTGATTTAATGAGTTTTTCAAATGATTCAATACTGTTCGAAAAACTTTCCAAATGATTGTCTACACAAGTCACCATTAAAGTCTTTGGGAATTTCTGTTAATAAATCATTTGGCATTTTTTTTTTTCAAACAGTAATTAATCATTTGTAAAACCACAGACCATAGTCTGTCAGTGGATATCTTATTTTTGTGTATATACTCGATAAATAGCTGCTTATAGAGTTTGCCAAATTGCCACCGCTTCACTAAGTCAGTTTTCATTTCACTGTAATTATTTGTTTTGTGAATAAACCCCAAACATTTATTTTTGTCAATCTTTCTTTTATTAAGGCTTGGTAATGGCAATACAGAAGGAAGAAATCAGAGTTATAACAGTCATAAACAATGTTAAAATGCAGACATTATAGGCAATGGTATAAACTCCTAAGTGAGACGGCCTCTTTTTAACAAAAATTAAAAATTAATAATAAGATAACCGGATAGGTCACACAGCTGGACAACTTATGAGGTTTAATTAAGCACAGTTGTTTGGAGGAACAGTTACAGTATCTGGATATGCTGTAAGCCCAGAGCACTAAATGCCTGTGATAATAGCTGTTATGAGACATGATATGGAGTGAATAAAAATATAGCATGCGTATAACTGAGTGAAATGAGCATCAATATACCCATCATCACAAGCTCAGTCAAGAAAAATAGGCATGTGTAGATGGTAAAGTGTGAAGGCAAGGGAGAGGTTGATTAAGAATAATCTAAGTATCAGGTTATAATGCTTACAGATAAACTGTATGTGACAATAACACTCAACTTTCAACTCTACAGACGAGACATAATAAAATGTCAGTGAGAGGCATAGAATTAATATGTAATTAAATCAAAGCATATGTGTCAGACATAGCTAGCAGAACACGCTCTGACCAGAGTATAAGGAGTGAGATTTAAGCCTATCACATCGCTTCATAAAGATATGCTAGCCTGTGCCCTTTGTAGTTCCTGAAACAATCTTCATTGTATTACAAATAACAATGTTACAAATAAAAAAGATACATCAGACAAATAACTTTATCACTTCATTCATGTATGTCAAAAGGATGTATGTACATCAAGCATGTCAACCTCAAAGGCTAAGACGCGCCAAATAAACAAGATTTACATTTATGTGGGCCGCAAAAAAACAGAAACGTCAGTTTTCATTGAAACTTAGGTTTATTTAGAAAAGTACAGTATAAAAAAAGTTGCCTAACTGACACTGGACGTCCTCACGCTCATAGGGCTTCAAAGTAAACAAAAGAGCAAATTTATTTTAAGGAGACCTGCATTTGCATATAGCCAATGTTTCAGTTCAACTACCTTGACATATTAACAAATGATTGATAATGGGAATAAAATGGTGAATGTATGGTGTTGCACAGATATATAAAAAATAAATTACGTTATCTTGTTTATTTTGAAGTTCTATGAGTGTGTTCACTTCTTCACTTTGGCTGAGATCATCAAACTTGATTATCTCAGCCAATCCAATGCTTTCCATTAGGAAAGTATTGGGAGGCTATTGTGCAAGCGTGGCAAAATGCTGGGCGGCCAAACAGCACCTTCATGCAGACCCATTCTTACACACTGCCCCTCTTCCCATTCTAGTACGCTGCCCACAAATCCAATACATTGCACCCCCCTCCACTGTTATACACCTCCCTCTTCACCCAATCTAATAAATTGCCCCTTAATCTAATACATTTCCCCTCCTCCCTCCACTCTAATTAAATACACTGCCTTCCCTACCCATAATTTAACACACTGCCCCCCACCACTCTAACCTATATTACAGTAAAACTGCTGAAAGCAGGACTTGACATAAAAAATAATTAAGGACCGAGGTATACTTTGCTTTATGTGTGACTGTGTATTATATCAGAACGTTTAAAGGGAAATTATGGGAATTATTTTTAATGCATTATAATTTTAAATAAAGGTAAATAAAAATACTATGAAAGATCCTGTAGTAGCTTCATTGTTTCTAGAGATTGCCTATAGTTGTCAGACCCCTCCTTCACCAGAAAGAAAGGTCCAATCAGGAGCATCCAGTTCTGGTCACTGAGATCTATTCTTATCCTTTAACCCCTTCAGGACCGCTGACGGTTCAGGACCGTCATCGGTAAAACGTGCGTTTGGACCGCTGACGGTCCTGAACCGTCATAACGGTCTGGGGCTACTTACCTGATCGCCGTCGGTCCCACGGCGGCGATCAGTGCTCCACCCGGTCCAGGGGGACTGCCTGTCTGCCCGGGCAGTCCCCCCTCGGCAGATCAGGACCCCACGGCCATGTGATCACTCGATCACATGACCGCAATAGGGGTCTTTGTATCTGCCTGCAGGGGGACTGTCTGTGCTGACAGGCAGTCTCCCTGCAAGTAAAAAATCCAAAAAATAAAGTAAAAAAAAAACAGTGTAAAATCAGTGTAAAAATAAATAAATAATATGTGTATATATATATGATATATATACATGTATTATATCTATATATAATATATGTATATGTATCATATATATATAATGTCATATTAAGTGTATTTTTATATTTATATATACGTATATTAATATAAAAATACACTTATATTTAAATTACACACGAATATATACAATATATATATAATTGCTATATATATGGTATATATATATATTATTATAAAATACAAATAATATGTTAATAAAAATAAATAACAAAAAATAAAAATAATTTTTAATAATTATAAAAAAATATTTATATATGCAATTTTATTCTAACAGTATTTTGATATATATATATATATATTTATATCAAAATATACTTAGAATGTAATGATATATATATCTATGTATAAATAAATAAATAAAAACAATACGAAATATACATATGTCCATATACATAATTACATAAATAATTTCATAAATATACACGTAGACGTCAAATATATAAATATGTATATATATTAAAATTCTACATGTGTATTTATGTAATACTTTTACCTAATTAAGTAATTTTAATGATTGCAATTTGAGGGACCTGCCTGCCAACCCAGGCCGAAAGTCCAGATAATTTAATTTGCTAGCACTGTGTTTAACCCTGTAACTTTCTATGACACCCTAAAACCTGTACATGGGGGTACTGTTTTACTCGGGAGACTTCGCTGAACACAAATATTAGTGTTTCAAAACAGTAAAACATATCACAGCGATGATATTGTCAGTGAAAGTGAATTTTTTTGCATTTTTCACACACAAACAGCTCTTTCACTGAGGATATTATTGCTGTGATACATTTTACTGTTCTGATACACTAATATTTGTGTTCAGCGAAGTCTCCTGAGTATAACAGTACCCCACATGTAGAGGTTTTATAGTGTTTTTGAAAGTTACAGGGTCAAATATAAGGCTTGATTTTACTTTTTTTTTTTATTGAAATTTGTCGGATTGGTTAGGTTGCCTTTGAGAGCGTATGGTAGCCAAGGAATGAGAATTAGCCCCATGATGGCATACCATTTGCAAAAGAAGACAACCCAAGGTATTGCAAATGGGGTATGTTCAGCCTTTTTTAGTAGCCACTTAGTCACAAACACCGGCCAAAATTAGCGTTTCTTGCATTTTTAACACACAAACAAATATAAATGCTAACTTTGGCCAGTGTTTGTGACTAAGTGGCTACTAAAAAAAACTGGACATACCCAATTTTGAATACCCTGGGTTGTCTACTTTAAAAAAAATATGTACATGTTAGGTGTGTTTCGGGGATTTATGACAGATAACGGTGTTACAAGGTCACTATTGATACATTTAAAATATATATATATATTGAAACAGCAATTTCCTACTTGTATTTATAGGCCTATAACTTGCAAAAAAAAGCAATAAAGCATGTAAACACTGGGTGTTTTTAAACTCGGAACAAAATTTTGAATCTATTTAGCAGTTTTTTTCATTAGCTTTTGTAGATAAGTAAAAGATTTTTCAAGTAAAAGTCCAAAAACATGTTTTTTTTTTAAATTTTTCACCATATTTTATTATTTTTTTTAAATACAATATTGGACATAATACAAATAATGGTATGTAAAGAAAGCCCCTTTTGTCCTGAAAAAAACAATATATAACTTGTATGGGAACCGTAAATGAGAGAGCGGAAAATTACAGCTAAACACAAACACCACAAAAGTGTTAAAACTGCTATGGTCCTTAACGTACAAACATCGCAAAAACAGGCCGGTCCTGAAGGGGTTAAACCTCTGCTCTGTCAGGTACAACGATCAGCAGAGCTGCAGTCTATGCATTCGTGTTCTGCAGCTTGGATCTTGCCTTTTAAGGAAGGAGAGAGAGCTTGGTCCAAGTTGTGCATGCAGTATGTGCATGTTACATGAACAATATGGAAAAAATGTATGTCATAGTCAATTGTATTGTTCTGTACACTACACTAATGCACATCAAATGTTCTCAGTGTGTGTACAAGAAGTGCATGAGAATTACAAAAAACAAAATTAGGATTTGGCTGTCTTGGGAGGTATACTTGGGATGTAGTTAACCAGAGATGCCTGATTAGAAAACTAAATAAATAAATAAATAAATAAATAAATAAATAATAAAAAATAGACTGACTCCTAAAATTACTTACTTGAAATTAAAATATGTGCGGCCCCTTTAAATGTGTTCTATCCTGTTTAAATCTCAAAATATCCACTCAGTCTGTATAGATAACACAATTATCTTGGGAAGACTTATCATTTGAATGAAATAGCTTAGCCTAAAATATTATCATGTATATGTATTTACTTCTCTTTTTTATATATCTTATAATTGATGCCAATTAGCAACTCTGTAAGGTTTAATAATCTTGTAGATAACATTTTAAATTGTGGTAAAACTGAAGATAAAATGACCTGTCTCTATGACTTACTCATGCAGTATAATTAAATGGATCACTAATGTACTTCATATTTTCCTGACGATGTAATGAACAAATGTTTGACTCTCCCCATGCATATGCAATTCCTCCCTAGATTATAGTGTTTACTTGAAAATGCTTTCATGAAATGGCCAAGATGCAATATCATACACCATACGTTTTGTGTGCTGTTAACAATTTCTGGCAACATTGGCCTGATGAGATCTCTGCTGTCAAAAAGCACAGTTTAGTACTGCCAACATGACGTTTGCTGTTTGGACTACTATTTCGATTTCAGTTCTTTTGCTTCACCAGAATAAGAAATAAAGATTTGGATGCACTGGATTGGAAAAGAAATGTTTCTGCTTAGCAAGCAAAGCTAACTAAAAATAATTGGAACAGAATGATTATATATATATATTTTTTCTTAAATCACTTAAAATATGTTTTCTCTCTCTCTCTCTCTCTCTCTCTCTCTCTCTCTCTCTCTCTATCTATATACCTATATATATATATATATATATATACCTACCTATCTATATACCTATATATATATATATATATATAGAGAGAGAGAGAGAGAGAGAGAGAGAGAGAGAGAGAGAGAAAACATATTTTAATTGACTTAAGAAAATTTATATGAACAAGACATAGCATTTTGTTAATTTAACAAAAAACAAAAACAAAATATTAGCAGACTATAAGCTTGTTTAAAAGTTCCAAGTCTTATCAGGAAAAGGAATTCCATCCAGCACATATCCACAAATTGCATGTATGAAGTGTAATAGGAAATGGTGACAGTGTATGTCACTCCAGGCTACAAATAACCCAGAAGACTTTGCAAGTTTTCATTCTGTCATTGTTGGCCAGTCAAGAAATCAACCACCTCCAAAACTTACTATCACATCATGACTATAAACGAACCAGCACTGAGAGCTCTTCCTAGAAATATTAGTAATGTTAACCTTACCACTGCCAGCAATGAGAACAATGCATTGTAAATACCCTGATAAAATTCAAGCAGTGTCTTCAGAGTATGTCACAAGGTTACTAGCGCAGAGAGAGGGTTTTAAGATTTATTCCTTAGTTGGTGGACTACTTGGATCACAGTATGTTCTCTGGCTGCTATGTAACTGCTGTACAATGGAACATATGCATAAACACATGGTGGGACTTACTTCCAGACTGCAGCCTCATGTCCTACCTGGTCACCACTGCCATCATTCAGCACTGTGGAATCTGTTGGCACTTTATAAATACCAGTAATATATTAAATAAAAAGAAATACATCATTAATTTTGATCTTGTTTTTCTACTTAATATGCGGAATGAAATGCTGGAGAATGTGAGTCACCTTATGCCTCACTTGACATATGAACAAGTGGACAAGGAGACAGTTAAGGTGCCATGTTAAGTGCAATACCCACTACAGGTTATAGTAGTGGCATTGAGTCTGTCCCCTATCCCCTATTTTGTGTCAAATGATTTTGGAGCAGTTTTACAAATAACAGAGCTCTCCAATTAGTGTGTTCATTGCTGTTCGCAGCTCACTACCTCATTAGCCACAGCAGAGTGACTAGGCTTTTGGTTCTGATAGAGCACCAGCATGTGGCATCAGCCAACTTCATCACTGAATAACATGGAGAGGCATTTAACACAAAGTCATGAGTTTATCAGAGTCTTTGGAATGAGTGATTATAGTAATAAAGTAATGATGGGATTTACTGTGAGTGGAGCACTTGGAAGTAATGTCCGCAATAATAAGACAATGGTTGGGTGGATGATCCGAGAACTTCGTTGTGAATGTTAGGCTTGGGTTTGTTACTAGGAGGGCAGCAGGTATAAAGGTATACTCTGAGAGACTAGTCAGGTATGAGAGCCGGCGTCGGGAGAGAACAATGGAGGACTAGGACATTGGGAGAGAGTAGTCAGAAAGACAAACTGAGGTCTGTAGTCCATAATTCAGGGTAACTGAATGGGTTACTTTGGTGTACTCACATGAACTGAGGTTGCAAGGTAACAGGATTATACAGAGCAAGGAAAGTCAGGGTAACTCAATAATTGAGCAATGAGGGAAGACAGAGACAATGGTTATGTAGGCAATCATGAACTGCAAGAACCTGACACAATAAGACATGGAACCATGAAATCACTGAAAAAGGAAACAAAGGTCTGAGTTAACACTTCCTTGGGAATTCCAACAACCTTTCTATCTTACACCTTTGCTACCTTTAACCCTAACTAACCCAAGCCGCTATAAAAAAGGAGTCATTTTTACTGTACAGTGGATTTACTTTAGAAGTTCTCCTGACCTTTTAATTGAATTTTAATCCCATAGAGGTGACTCTAGTAGGCTATTCACAGAGCAGGAGATAAGGCATTCAAAATTAAACACACTGTGCAATAATAGATGCTAAATCATTTCAGCTCTTCTTTAGTAAAATTTAGGGAGGCCCTGTGAGTCTAAGCCAGGGGAGTTGTTGCCAAAGCTGCATAAATAATTTGATGTCGCTCATAAACAGCAGATAATTGAGCAGTTACACTGCATGGACATGATGTATACACTAAACTACATTATTAAGCTAACATTGTTGTGTCCCTTTAGGTTTATAGTTTGATTTACATTTAGAGTTGGCCTTTGGCTTAGACTTATGGCTAGCAGTTATTGCTCAGCACTGTGCAATAATCAGTATAATTGAAACTATTCTGCTGTCTATGTTTTTGAACAGTTCTTATGCTTACAGGGTCATTTACTGAAGTGAAAATTAAAAGTGAATTCAGCGTGATTTTCAAATTAAAGGCCAAAGTAGATGAACTTAGATAATGACTTAGATAATGTTCCCAGTTTTTCTATTTTTACCTTGAATTTGAAATTCAGTTTGAATTCAGTTTGAATTCTTATTCTAGTAAATAACCCTAAACATGACATCAATTTTATGTTGTAGTCATTATTGTATACTCAGCATTTAATGTTGCTCAATTTTAACAGATACAAATATTTAAAGTGAACCTATAACATTTCTATTTAGTGCTGTATTGAGTTTTTGATGAACCACTCTATGAATTTTTTTTCAAGGTTCTCTCCCCATTATCTGATTCCATCCTGGCTGAGAAAACGGTCACAGTCCTGGATGATCGTGTAGGAATTGTAGAACTTGGAGTTCAGCTCATTACTGGGCTCTCTTTGTCTGTGCAAGCAAGCAAAGCAAACAAGAGAGTACTTATTACAAGCACAACAGCGAGCGACATACTTCACAACTTTAAACAGGTACAGTACAGTAGAATGTTATATTAAATATTCTAAGCAGAATGTTTTTTGGATTGATGATTTGCAATAAATTCTCATTATATCTGCACAGGTGAATTAAATAAGTTGATCAACCACCATCGACATATGGGTAGGATTGCTATGCTTCCATAGTGGATTCAGAACGTATTTTTAACCTTTAGCTGCCGAGACATTTCTTTCCTCTGTTCTGAAGCAATTTTTAAGTTTTTGAACTCACTGGAGTTAAACACCAACAAAAGTGCTTTTTTATGAGAATCACCCTTACCAAATATGTCTCCAAATAACAACAACAAAAAATAAATCTAAATCTTAAAAAAGCCACAATGCAACATGCAGAAATTGAGTCATTTTTCTGTGTACTTTAACAACAGCAAGAGAGTCTTTATTTTATCACAATTTGAAAAATTAACTCCAGCTCAGCTTCTCGAAAAGCAAATTTAGGATTCCATACACAATTTTTTTAAATTCAAAATTAACAATATAAAACTAGGTACAAAATTCTATTTAAGTTTGGCACTTATTTTGTTATGGTTTGAATATTCATTAAGCATACCGATAGGGACTACTCTCTATGATGGGGATCGTTTTAGGGCATTCTTAGCAGGTAGAATTTATTAGGTGACTCCTTGCTATGGCTACTTAGTGTTTAGTACATTATATATATATTCAGCTGGTGATCTATGAGGTAGTAGACATACTTAGGACTATTGTGCTAAGCTGTTTGTATTTTCTACTATTTAGTTTAACCCCTTAACGCCGTTACGGCGTGCTATGCCGTCACGGGTTAAGTGGGCTTTAAAGCCGTTATGACGGCATAGCACGCCGTAACGGCTTGCAGCCCCAGGAGGTAAGATGTACTTACCTCCGCCGCGATCCGCTTCGGGAGGACTGCCTCACAGCCCAGGCAGCCCTCCCACGGCAAATCAGGCCCCCGGGGGCCATGTGATCGCTCTCAAAGAGCGATCACATGGCCCCCTATAGCTGGCTGTGGATCTGCCAGCAGGGGGACTGTTTGAAATATCAGACAGTCCCACTGCTGGTGGGAAGTATAAAAAATAAATAAAATACAAGTGTAAAAATAAATTAAATATATTTTTACATATATATAATATGTATATATATTAAATATATAATATATATACATATTATATATATGTAACGTCATACAAAGTGTATTTATTTAGTATATATATTAATATTAAAATACACTTAGAATGACGTTACATATATATAATATGTATATATATTATATATATATAATAGATGTACATATATATATTATATATAAATACGTATAATTAAAATAATAAATAAATAAAATAATAAAATAAATAAATAAAATATTGAAACAAAATTTAATATAAATTATATATGCATATGTAATTTCATTCTAACTGTATTTTGTTATTAATATATATATATATCGGTAACAAAATACACTTAGAATGACATTCTATATATATCTATATATATATAAAATACAAATAACCGCAAATATATATATATAGATAAATACATATAATTACATAAAAGATTACATTAGTATACACGTAGAATTTAAATACCTATAAATGCATATATATTAAAATTCTACATGTATATTTAAATAATCTTTTAACGTAATTATGTGATTTGATTTATTAAAATTTGATTGCCATGCCTGGCAACACAGGGAGAAAGTGCAGCGAATTTAATTTGCAAGCACTATATTTGACCCTGTAACTCTCCAAGACACCATAAAACCTGTACATAGGGGGTACTGTTTTACTCGGGAGACTTCACTGAACTCAAATATTCATGTTTCAAACTGGTAAATTGTATTACAACGATGATATTTTAAGTAAAAGTGAAGTTTTTTGCATTTTTTACAAGCGAACGGCACTTTTATGGTCTATATTATTGTTGTAATATGTTTTACTGTTTTAAAACACTAATATTTGAGAGTCACATATAAGGCTTGCATTTCATTTTTTTCACATTGAAATTTGCCAGATTGGTTATGTTGCCTTTGAGAGCGTATGGTGGCCCAGGAATGAGAATTACCCCCATGATGGCATACCATTTGCAAAAGTAGACAACCCGAGGTATTGCAAGTGGGGTATGTCCAGTCTTTCTTAGTAGCCACTTAGTCACAAACACTGGCCAAATATTCGTTTTTTGCTTTTTTCACACAAAAACAAATATGAACGCTAACTTTGGCCAGTGTTTGTGACTAAGTGGCTACTAAAAAAGACTAAACATACCCCACTTTCAATACCTTGGCTTGTCTACTTTTTCAAATGGTATGCCATTATGGGGGTAATTCTCATTCCTGGGCTACCACACCGTCTCAAAGGTAACATTACCAATCTGGCAAATTTCAATTTGAAAATGTAATGTTCTATATTTGACCCTGTAACTTTCCAAAACAACATAAAACCTGTTAATGGGGGGTACTGTTGTACTCGTGAGACATCGCTGATTACAAATATGGTTGCAGTAAAACCTAACAGTATTATGACATTCACAGCTAAAATGTCAGACGGAAATGCAAATTTTAAAAAAAATCTTATTTTCTCACATTGTTTTTACTTTTATTCATAATAAATGATGTTCCATATATGAATAGTTAATGATAGATTAAAGCCCTGTTTCTCCTGAACAAAATTATATATAATAAGTGTGGGTGCATATAATTTGAAAGAGGGGAACTACGGGTGAACAGACATATAGCGCAAATTCCAGTTTTTGTTTACGTTTTGTTTTGATCAGAACGTGCACTATTGACTCCGTCCTGAAGGGGTTAACCTTGTTCTATTTCTTTATATAGAGACCTTGAAGTCTCTTACAAGATCAGCTAGGTGAAGGAGTAAATGTTCATGCTTTAAGCCTCCTGTTACATCTATTCAGTTCTTTTGATATAATTACTGCGAGATTTACTGGTTTGCTGAGCTAATTAGCTCTCTTTAGGGTTTTAGATGGTGTGATTATTTTATTTTCTAATACTTATGTTCTTTAATAAAAATGTGATTTTATTCTGTATATATTAATTTGCAAACCCTGGGAACCTTATTGTGCCTTTTGGGCTTAAAGTCCTTAGGATCACTTCAGTGTTCACCTATGGGGATTCTGGTGATGCAAGGTCTGAGGATGTCCAGCGCGTTTAGACGACCAAAAGTCCCTCTAGTGGCTGTCTGGTTGACTGCCTCTCTACTATTTCTAACTGGATGGCTGCTCACTTCCTTAAACTCAAATTGACCAAAACTGAAATTCTGGTCTTTCCTCCCTCAAGTGTTGCTACTCCTGTGTCTGTCTCCCTCCAAGTCAACAGTGCTACCATCAGCCCCACCATGCAGGCTCGCTGCCTAGGTTTTCTCTTTGACTCTGACCTCTCCTTCATGTGTCATGTTCAGTCTATCGCCAAATCCTGTCGTTTCCATCTCAAAAACATTGCGCACATACGACCCTACTTAACACCAGATGCGACTAAGGTGCTGGTCCATTCCACTGTCCTTTCTCGCCTTGACTACTGTAATCCATCTTACGTGCTCCCAACTTGCGCCGTTACAGGCCATGAATGCGGCGGCGAGGCTCATCTTCCTGTCCGCCCGCACCACCCATGCCTCCCCCTTCTGTCAGTCCCTACATTGGCTTCCTGTAAGATATAGGGTTCAATTTTAAATTCTGGTTCTTGCTTTTAAATTTCTACGTAATGCTGCTCCCACCTATCTATCCTCCCTAATACACAAGTATGTCCTGTCTAGGCCCTTACGCTCTTCTGTCCATACTCCCACCTCTGATGCTCGCCTTCAAGACTTCTCGAGGGCTGCACCGTTCCTGTGGAACTCACTTCCCTCCTCCGTTAGATGCTCACCCATTCTCCACTCCTTCAAAAAATCATTAACAAACCACTTTTTCATAGAAACATAGAATGTGACGGCAGATAAGAACCATTCGGCCCATCTAGTCTGCCCAATTTTCTAAATACTTTCATTAGTCTCTGGCCTTAACTTATAGTTATGATAGCCTCATGCCTACCCCATGCATGCTTAAACTCCTTTACTGTGTTAACCTCTACCACTTCAGCTGGAAGGATATTCCATGCATCCACTACCCTCTCAGTAAAGTAATACTTCCTGATATTATTTCTAAACCTTTGTCCCTCTAATTTAAGACTATGTCCTCTTGTTGTGGTAGTTTTTCTTCTTTTAAATATAGTCTCCTCCTTTACTGTGTTGATTCCCTTTATGTATTTAAATGTTTTTATCATATCCCCCCTGTCTCGTCTTTCCTCCAAGCTATACATGTTAAGATCCTTTAACCTTTCCTGGTAAGTTTCATCCTACAATCCATGAACCAGTTTAGTAGCCCTTCTCTGAACTCTCTCTAAGGTATCAATATCCTTCTGAAGAAACGGTCTCCAGTACTGCGTACAATATGCCAAGTGAGGTCTCACCAGTGTTCTGTACAATGGCATGAGACCTTCCCTCTTTCTACTGCTAATACCTCTCCCTATACAACCAAGCATTCTGCTAGCATTTCCTGCTGCTCTATTACATTGTCTGCCTACCTTTAAGTCATCAGAAATAATCACCCCTAAATCCCTTTCCTCAGATGTTGAGGTTAGGACTCTATCAAATATTCTGTACTCTGCCCTTGCGTTTTTACATCCAAGATGCATTATCTTGCACTTGCCCACATTAAATGTCAGTTGCCACAACTGTGACCATTTTTCTAGTTTACCTAAATCATTAGCCATTTGGCTTATCCCTCCTGGAACATCAACCCTGTTACATATCTTAGTATCATAAGCAAAAAGACATACCTTACCATCAAGACCTTCTGCAATATCACTAATAAAAATATTAAAGAGAATGGGTCCAAGTACAGATCCCTGAGGTACCCCACTGGTGACAAGGCCAAGCTTTGAATATGCTCTATTGACTACAACCCTCTGTTGCCTGTCACTCAGCCACTGCCTCACCCATTCAACAATATTGGAATCCAAACTTAAAGATTGCAGTTTATTGATAAGCCTTCTATGTGCAACAGTGTCAAAAGCCTTACTGAAATCTAGGTAAGCAATGTCTACTGCACCACCCTGATCTATAATTTTAGTTACCCAATCAAAAAAATCAATAAGATTAGTTTGGCATGATCTCCCTGAAGTAAACCCATGTTGTCTCTGATCTTGAAATCCATGTGTTTTTAGATGTTTAACAATCCTATCCTTTAACATGGTGACCATCACTTTCCCCACTACTGAAGTAAGGCTTACTGGCCTATAGTTG
This sequence comes from Pelobates fuscus, assembly GCF_036172605.1. Classification (NCBI taxonomy): domain Eukaryota; kingdom Metazoa; phylum Chordata; class Amphibia; order Anura; family Pelobatidae; genus Pelobates; species Pelobates fuscus. Next base: position 134,132,549 of record NC_086321.1, read on the forward strand.
CCCGACTCCTCCCTATTACCTTTCTTGTGAATAGGCACAACATTCGCCAACTTCCAATCTTCTGGGACTACTCCTGTTATCAATGAATGGTTAAATAAATCTGTTAATGGTTTTGCTAGTACACCACTAAGCTCTTTTAATAGCTTTGGGTATATTCCATCAGGTCCCATTGACTTATTTGTCTTTACTTTTGACAGTTGAACTAGAACCTCTTCCTCTGTAAACTCACGTGTAATAAATAACTAATTTATCCTTTTTCTTAACTGAGGTCCCTCTCCTTCATTTTCATCTGTAAATACCGAACAAAAATATTCATTGAGGCACTCAACTAGACCTTTATCCTCTTCTAGATATCTTCCTTCTTTTGTTTTTAATCTAACTAATCCTTATTTTACTTTTCTTTTCTCATTTATGTATCCAAAAAAAGTGTTTTCCCCTTTTTTACTGACTGTGCTATTTTCTCTTCTGTGTGTGATTTGGAAGCTCTTATAACTTGCTTAGCCTCTTTCTGCCTAATCTTATAGAACATTCTGTTTTCCTCACTCTGGGTTTTTTTATAATTACTAAATGCTAACTTTTTGTTTTTTACTATTTGGCCACATCTGCAGAGTACCACAGTGGTTTCTTGAATTTTTTGCTTTTACTGACAAGCCTAATGCAATTTTCTGTTGCCTTCAGTAGTGCAACTTTTAAATAATCCCATTTCTCTTGGATGCCATTTAAATTGCTCCAGTCTTATAATGACTCCTTTACACATATTCTAATTTTAGAAAAGTCTGTTTTTCTAAAGTCTAAAACTTTTGTTTTTGTTTGGTGTGACTCAGTCACTGTTCTTATATAAAACCACACTGATTGATGATCACTGGATCCTAAACTTTCACCTACAGCAATATCGGATACCAAATCTCCATTTGTTAACACTAAATCTAGGATGGCCTCTTTACGAGTTGGCTCCTCAACGACTTGTTTTAGAGACAATCCCAGTAGGGAGTGTAGAATTTGTGTGCTCCTGGCACGAGCAGCTATTTTTGTTTTCCAGTTCACATCAGGAAGATTAAAGTCACCCATGATGATAACTTCCCCCTTCATTGTCATTTTAGCTATTTCCTCAACTAGTAGATTATCTAACTCTTCAATTTGTCCTGGGGGCCTATAAATCACACCTACACAAATTACTGTGTGATTACCAACTTCTAATGTAACCCAAACGGACTCTATGTTCACCTCACTAACTTTTATTAGGCTAGATTTTATGCTATCCTTCACATACAGGGCCACCCCTCCCCCTTTCCTTCCTTCCCTGTCTTTTCTATATAAAGAGTACCCTGGTATTGCTATGTCCCAGTCATTTTTCTCATTATACCATGTCTCAGTAACAGCGACTAAAGCTACACTATCAGTTGCCATTATTGCCACAAGTTCATGGATCTTATTCCCTAAACTGCGAGCATTTGTAGACATGACTCTAAGCTTATCATTTTTTAACACACTTGCTACAGGCACCTTCTGTCCTTGTTTTGGGGGACAATTGGATTGATGTTTTATCACCCTTTTGCCCCCCCCTCCTAGTTTCATAAAAGCGTATCAATTAAACAGTTAAAAGCTCCCAACTGATTCCTCTCTTGCAACTGTCATTAGGCTGATACTATCCTTACCTTTTGTGTGACTTTACCCCACTCCCTCTAGCATGTAAGCTCATTGAGCAGGGCCCTCAACCACTGTGTTCCTGTGTGTCCAACTTGTCTGGTTACAACTACATGTCTGTTCGTACACCCACTGTAAAGCGCTACGGAATTTGTTGGCGCTATATAAATAATAACATAATAATAATAACCCTGCAAGGTAATTATTGTAGTTTATAAAAACTGCAATAATTACACTTGCAGGGTTAAGGGTGATGGGAGTTGGCACCCAGACAACTTCAATGGTCCTTTAAAGTCCAAATGACACCACACCAAATGTAGAAAATCCATCATTTGAGTATGGAGCCATTTGGACTATAGAAACAGACCTTGTTCACACTATTTAGCAATGTCTGGATTTTGCAATTCTGACCCTGAACATACCTGAAGCTGGTCCAGATTTAAGTCAGACCAAAAGTTGCCAAACAGCTGAAATCCAGACCAAATGCTGGGTTTAAAAAAAATGCTGGTGGGAAAATAGTTAAAAACTATCAGCTGCATAAGGGTTAATAATTTAGCGGTTGGCCAGCACTTTCTTGCTACCCACTGCATTAACTAGTTAATAAATGTTAAATAGATAAGTAAAAAAATAAATACACAAACTTGCAACATCCTGACAGAGGGAGAAGAGAGGAATTCTGATTAGTGTGATTCATGCCGAGCAGGCTGCGATTTAGGTTTTCTCTCTCTGTTGCTCTTGCATAATACTGCCTGATTTCAGTCATTAATGGACTGGACTGGACTGAAACAGTGAAGTTGGTTAAAAGGGTGGGTGTGGGGTTAAAGAAACTCCCCTAGCTGAGAGGTGCACCAACAATGCAATTTGACCAAGCTTATAGTCCGTTTATAAGCATGTATTACAGGGGTAGGCAACCTTCTGCACTATTTTGGACTACATCTACCCTGATGTATTGCCAGCATTATGGCTGTATAGATATTCCACACACCACAACCACTTCAGTAATTTGAAGTGGTCATCGCACCCGGAGTCTGTATGTGCAATGCTTTGCTTAAAAATGCTGCACATACAGAGATTAACTCTGAGCTGGCGCTAATATAAGTTTTGTGCAAAATTGGCACCAGACAGCCTATAGCAGCTAGGTAGCCAATGGTAGCATGCCAACCGCAATGCTGCTTTTGTCCTCCCTCAGTTTGTACTCTCTGACACCTTGCCCTATCCTTTTTTGGTGACTGGGGAGGGGAGGTTGACCATCACACAATTGGTTACTATAACCACAACCTGTGTTTCCTCTAAATGTACATTTCAAACATTATGCACATGTGTATTTTTTTTTTTTTTTAGTTTTCTAGTTATATTTTAATTGCTGTGATTATTTCTCCTTTAATTGGTATAATTGGCCAACAAACGATGACTAATTAATGTTACATGCACGTGTAATCAAGTTAGGGGAGACACTTGCATTCATTCTGTTCATGGACTAACACTTATAGGGTTATTCACTAAAGTAAGAATTCAAAGTGAATTCAGTACGGCTAGAAAAACTTCCAAAATTATTTATCTACAGAAGTTACAAGTTTTTGGGAATTTTCATAGATAGATTTGGAAATTTTATTAAATCAATGTGTAAGTCAGCTTTGCTTTATGTTCAGCTACTCTAGCCTTAAATTTGAAATTCACCTAGAATTCACTTTGAATTCTCACTCTAGTAAATAACCCAGTTAAAAATATAGGCATTGGTTATTTGTTATTTCATTTCCTTGAAGAGTTTGAATTTGCTGCTTTTTGTGGTCTCATTAAAATGTTTAGTTCATTGGTGGGATTAACATTGCTGAAGCTTGCGTGTAAGGTATAGAACCCATTTTCCCCAATTCGAAAATGTTCAAAAGTGGTGTAAAAACATATTGTAACAGAAGGATTGTGACTTTGTTGACTTTGTTAACAACTCACCAACAGTTAACATGTTGATAACTATTTTATATTATTGTGTTGACATAGCTTTTCTTTCTTTGGCAAAATATAAAACTAAGGATTGTTGAGTTAAGTAAGATTTTTTTTTTTTTTTTTTTAAAACAAAAACATAAAGACAATACAAACACATAGATGGTGACAAAGGTCCTCAGTGATGTTCCCATAGTAATAATTAGAGTAACTAGCTGATTATCTTAACATTTATTCTTACTTTTCTTTTTTTTTCCTAATTTCTTTATTAAATTAGAATACGCACAACTTATTTAGCCATTTATCTATATGCATCTTTTTTTTTTTCAGATTTTTATTTAAGCCTCCTTCCATTTTTAGCTGGAAGATTAACTGATTTTTTATGGTTTCCCAATTTGGTATAATATTAGTTCTCCATCTTCTAGCTATAGAAATCTTTGCCGCTATTAGAGCATGAGTAAAAAAGTATTGGAAATCCATATTATATTGGCTAAGATTTAAGTGTAGTATGAGTAATTCTGGAGACAAGGGTATTTTAGTACCGATTATTTCTTGGATTTTACCTATGAACATTTTCCAAAATTCTATTATCAGGGGACAGCTCCACCAGATATGTAACATGTCTCCCGTCGCTCTATCACACCTCCAGCAGGTAGCTGATATGTTATGATCCATTTTATTCATGCGACTAGGGACCAGATAAAGTCTATTTATAATCTTAAAATGTAACTCAACTAAATGTAAGCATTTAATGTGTTTAGCCACAGACACCCAAGCTTTTTTCCATTCGCTTTTATCCAATTTTTTCTTTATTTTCAAATCTTTCTCCCATTTCTCAATGGCCGGAAAAATAAGATCTTCTTCCCCGAGTCTCAGTATCGAATTACACTTTTTTAATAGATTTTTCGTGTCATTCGCCTTCAACAAATGGCATAATTTACATTTAACTTCTGAATGTTCTTTATCTATTGCTTTGCTTAAGTAGCTATTAATCCTTATGAAGTTATATTTTTCTTTTTCTGGAAGAGCGAATTCTGTACTTAATTGTTCAAATGATTTGAGATTTGATCCTATCATTAGATCTTCTATATTTTGAATGCCTGCTTTGGCCCAATTTTTTAAATTTAGATCTTCTATATTGTTTTCCAGAATTAGAATTGGTAAAATTTGATAATACGATTATTGAGACCCATATTTTTTCTTATTTTGCTCCATGCTTCTCCAATATTTTGTAACACTATACTTTCGGAACATGGTTGGCAGTTATCTTTCTTTTGTTGCGTCAACCAAAAAAGGGTAGACAGATCTTTATTATTTGACATTTTTTTTCTATTGCATACCATCTCTCTAGTTTAGCCTCTGTTTGTTGTGAAATAATACAATGAAAGAGAGTACTCGCTTGATAATATTGTTGGATCAGCGCAAGTCCTACATATCCATTTGCTTGTTTTATCGCCAATAATTTTCTTGCCAGCCTAGGTTTCTTTGATTGCCATATAAATTTAGAGAAGGATTGTTGGATCAGTGATAGCCAACTATCAGGTACCTTCAAAGGAAGCATTCTAAATAGGTATAACCACTTTGGTAGAATATAGGATTTAATTATATTTATGCGGCCCCACCAGGAGAATTCCAAATTTCTCCAATCTTTTAATAGCTTATTCATTTTTAGAAGTAATGGGAGGAAATTGATCTCAACAATTTTCATTGGATCTGTACAGATATTAATTCCCAAATAGTTAAATGATTTTTCAATCCAAATAAAATCAAACCTCTTTTTTATCTCTTTTTTTTCTTCCATATTTACATTACTCGCCAGAATAGTTGATTTATCTGTATTTACTCTGTAGCCAGAAACCTGTGAAAACTTTTCTATAATTGTCATGAGCTGTGTTATTGATTGTAACGGATTTTCTAAAGTTATAATCACATCGTCTGCGTAAAGGTTTATTTTTATGTTTTCTTTCTTGTGGTCAAAACCTAAGATGTTTTCTTCTTGTCTGATGGCAGATGCCAGAGGTTCTAATGAAATTATATAGAGTAAGGGGGATAACGGACACCCCTGTCGTGTTCCGTTAGATAATGGGAACCACTCTGAGCTAAATCCATTCCCCATTATTCTTGCTGTTGGGCCAGTGTATAGGGCAAAAATATTCTCGAGAAGTCTTCCCTCCAATCCAAATCGCTGCAGTGTTTGTCTCATGAACTCCCAGTTGACCCTGTCGAATGCTTTCTCAGCATCCAAGGACAGGGTCAACATGGGAGTTCCAGTGGTCCAAGCGGAGTCCAAAATGTCAATCAATCTTCTGATGTTATGGGTTGAAGACCTCCCCGGAACAAACCCGACTTGGTCTCTGTTTATCATTTCTGATATAATTTTTTTTAAGCGTTCTGCTATCATGGCAGAGTATATTTTAATGTCGGTATTCAACAGTGAGATTGGACGATAATTCTTTATCTTCTCTGCATCCTTTTCTTGTTTAAGGATTGGCACTATATTTGCTTGTAACAGTTCTGCAGGTATGCTATTAGGTGTTACAAAAGAATTGAAAACTTCGATTAGGTCCGTTTTAATATTATTTCCTAGTAATTTGTAAAAAAGGTTATCAAATCCATCTGGACCAGAAGATTTATTCTTTTTTAATTTGTTAATACAGAAAATCAGTTCTTCTTCTTGAAAAGTTTTATTAAGCTCCTGCAGTTGCATTTGTGAGATTTTTGGACTCTTTATATTCTCGAGGAATTCACTAATGTTCGCCGTTTCGATAGGGTCTTTAATATTATATAGATCTTGATAGTAATTTTTGAAGGCTTCTGCTATTTTTTCAGGTCTCAAGAGAGTCTCTCCATTATGAATAATTTTGGTAATGATTCTTTTCGATTTTTCTTTTTTTATTCTGTTCGTCATTAATTTTTCTGCTCTGTTTCCAGTGTAGTACCATTTCTGTTTTAAGTATAGCAACGCATTATTAGCCTTTGTCATAAGATGTTCATTAATTAATTTTTCAGTGTCTGTGATTTCGTTAGTAATACTCCGAGATGTTTTTTTTTTATTTTGTTCAAGTAAGTTGTCTAGTTTTATGTACAATTCAGCTAAATTTGCCTTTTTTTTATTTAGTTTATTATCTTTTGCTGCTAAACTTATAAAAAGGCCCCTTATTACTGATTTGTAAGCGCACCAAGTCATTGCTGGAGAGACTTCTTTATTTCTGTTTTCTTTGAAAAAGTGGTCTGTTGTATCTTTAATTTGTTTAAGATTATCTTTATTTTTAAGTAGCCAGTCTTTCATTCTCCAGTCAGCTCTTGTTCTTTGATGTTGTTCTTTTATATCTAGGATGACCGGATTATGGTCTGACCAGGTAGTGGCTATTATGAAAACCTTTTTAATTTGGCTCGCTAAATTTCTATCCCCCAAGAAGAGATCAATTCTGGAATATGAACAGAAAGCTTTTGAGAAACAGGAAAAATCCTTTTCCTTCGTATGAAATATCCTCCAATAATCTAAAAGTTGAGCTTGTTTAATTAATTCTGAGAATTTTTTAGCAGTCACCTTCAAGTTTCCATAGTTACTAGTTTTTGTTTTAGAACTTCGGTCTATCTCAATATCGGGTACGCAGTTAAAATCTCCCATAACAATAACTCGGCCCATTTTCACCCGTTCAGTTTTGTTAAGCACTTTTTTAATAAATGCAATTTGTGATTGATTTGGTGCGTATATATTAACTAACGTATATTTTTGATTATTAATTTCTGCTACTAATATAATATATCTGCCTTCCAAATCAATTTCTTGGTATATAATTTTTTATGAAATATTCCTAGAAAATAAAAAGGCTACTCCTCTTTTCTTTTTTTGGCTCACAGAGGCACTGATTATAGTAGGAAAAAATTTAGATTTAAGATTGTTTTTATCTTGCGTTCTCCAGTGGGTTTCTTGTAGGGCTGCAATCTGGATTTGTTCTTTTTTTAGAAACTCAAGGATTGTATATCTTTTAAATTGTGAGTTTATCCCCTGTGCGTTAATCGTAGCTAGTCTCATATAATTTTATGTATCCTATTTCTTTTCCTTCGAGGACTGATAGGTTCACCATCTTTACTAACAAACATATAAAACATAACATAAAACGTACAATGTCTGCCTTTTTCTAGGCGAAAAACTATGTATCTATTCCCTCCCTTGTATTCCTCCCTACCTGGGCCACCCATAGCCTCCGGGGGGGAGCCCTGCCAAAAACACAGGGAGAGAAAACAACAACCCAAAAACGACACCGACTCTCTAATCAGTGACGTCGTAAATGTCCCCATACTCTAAGCTCGCAAGAAGGTAAAGTGTCGAGATCTGCGAGCTAGAGTATTCTCCTTGGCCGGACGGGTTTAATGGTTATTATTTTACCAGAAGGGGAAAAAAAAAAAAATTATTCCCATTTCATACTTTTTTTATTTAGCCTAAATAACCCTTTCATTAAATTAAAATTTTAGTGTATCTTTAATTCCCAGGTATTACATTTATTTTGTGTCAAAATCTTTCTATAAAGTTACTTCTAATATTTATTCCCATTTCATTACTTTTTTTGTTTAGTCTAAATAGCCATTTAATTAAACTAACATTTTTTTTTAGTGTATTTAGTGTATTTTTTAGTGTATCTTTAATTCCAGGGTATTACATTTATTTTGTGTCAAAATCTTTCTATCAAATTACATCTAATATTTAGTGTATTTGTTTATTATTATTGTGATTAGTATAAACTCTCCTGTTCTTTTATCTATTTTAGTTTTTTTTCCCTTTTTTCTTAACTTTCAGGAGAGATTTAGCTTAATAGTGTAGAACCACCCTTTACCTTTCTATGGCCTCTAGTGTAGTGTAGCACACTAGAAATTACAGAAAATCTTCAATGTATCTATTTCAGTAAAAAAAAGAAAAAATAATTGCACTGCTTTTTTAAGGAATAGAAAATAAAAAAAGTTTAATAAAATATATGATTTGATATATGTTCTACGCTTTATAGGATATACATATATAGTTAACCACTATGTCATGAATTCAGATGAAGATTATAAATATTATGACATTTTTTTTTCCAGGAAGCAGTGATCAGCGTGTGGACCCTATTTAGTGATGGATCTGTAACACCCTTGGACATTTATGAGAACAAGGACTTTTCACTTACGGTGTCTTCACTTGATGAGATGGTGGTATCAACTTATTTGAATCCTTCATCCAACTGGCCAGTTGTGGTTGCTGAAGGAGAAGGCCAAGGACCACTAATTAAGTTAGAGCTAGGTATCAGTGAGATTTGCCAAAAGTCAAAGCGGAAGAGTAGCCTTGCAACAGGGACTGGAACAATTAAAGTGAAGTTTGGGCAAAAAGATTCAGACCAAAAAGGTAACGTGAATGAGATTCACAACACAGATGAAGAGCTTAAAAAACACATGAGCAAAACCACAGAAAAAGTAGCAGAACAAGAAAGGACGGTAAATGAATGGCCCAAGCATGGAACATCAGTAACCAATTTTGAAGATAATGTTAATAAAAATTTAACATCGGATTCCCCTGTAGACTACCAAAAGAATTTTAATGATGGTCATATACATATTATTCCAATAGCATACACCATTTTCCCTACACGAACAGGTTCTTCAGAACATACAAAGGAGAGTGAACTTACACAGACATCTCGAGGGTTAACAGACTTAGAAATTGGCATGTATGCACTTCTTTGTGTATTCTGTCTTGCAATTTTAGTCTTTTTAATTAATTGTGTGGCATTTGCTTGGAAGTATAGGCATAAAAGATTTCCTGTGGCTGATCAGGCCAATATTCCTCACTCTCATGACTGGGTATGGCTTGGAAATGAGGTGGAGTTACTGGAAAACCCCGTAGATATTCCTCTCCCAGCTGAAGAGTGTACCACGATGATTGACCAAAGGTCACAATTTGAAGAAAGCAATTTTCTTCTCAATGGGGGCTCCCAAAAAAATCCATACAGTCAAATTCTTCGACCATCTGATTACACCTATGAAAAAGAAGTTCAAAGTGAGCCATTAAACCCTGGGGGATCCAAAAGGAAAAGAGTAAAATTTACATCCTTTACTACTATCTTACCTGAAGAAGGGGGCCCTTATACTAATGCAGTCATATTTGGAAATGATGAAAATATTAAGTGGGTTTGCCAAGATATGAACCTTGGTGATTCACGGGAACTTAGAGACTACATGGACAGCCTCCAAGACAACTTGTAAAATATTTTCCTATGTTTAAATTCACCTTTATGCCTTCTGGTTTGTTTTTTATTTTTTATTTTTTGTTGGGTGGCACTATCCAATCAGCAATAGAGAAGCAGAGCAAGCCCTACTTGTCTGAGGCCATTTTAACACATCTGTTTGGTCAACACGTTTTTTGACTCTGAAGTACAAATAAGGAAAAGTAATTTAAATCTTGAGTTGAGGATGTATGATAGCTTCATGGAGGACCTGAAATGTGACCACGTATAAGCTCTACAATATAGGAATACAAGATTAAACACTACAGTATACAGCTGCTACCTTACTTTACCTATGATATGGGGTATTGTATAACATAACTTTTGTGTTATAAGGAATAACCATGTTTGTTCAGAGTGACTATAAATCTGCTCTGTTGCTTCGGGTTTTCAATTAAAAGCACAGTGGACTTTTTTCATTATGTGTGCAACGTATCATAACCATACAATCCGAATGTATTAATTTGTTTACATATAGAATGGAAAACAAGACATGTCTATATATATATATATATATATATATATACATACACACACACACATACACACACACTCTCACAATGCCTCGTTTTTTTATAGTTGGTATCACTGTATTTGGCACAAAATGATTGATGTTGCAAAAGATCATAATAATAAAAAATCTGTATTGGTAGCCTGCAAAGTATTTTGCAAGTAAATCATGTAACCTTCTATTAATATATTGATTTGCGATTAAACAAAATAAATGTATGACCGATACCCTCTAGAAATGGTAGAAATTATGAGTGGCAAAAATGAGTTGTGCCCAATAAACTCATTCAGACACTTCTTCTCATAGTACTGAGTTAGTTTTGCATCTCACCAGGTATGATCCAGTACGGTAAAACTCCTAGACATGATTATTAGTTAGGTGTTAGGTATTCATGACTGACAATATTTATTAATTTGATTGACTTGAAATGACATGTAAAATTGTTAAATTACATTTACTGTAAATCTTGGAATACATAATGGGTTTTTACTTTAAATTAGAGGACTGAAAGGACAATATAAATATCTTTAAAGTTTACTTTTAATTGTAAATTAAATTAAGGGTGGTGATTACTTGGACAGTCTTCCAGTGTAAATGGAGAGTATAATACATATACGTATAATACCTCCAATGAAGGTATTATATTGGGTGACAGATTTTTATTAATTTGCTTAGAACTATGCTATGAAAAAGTATGACATTGTGAAATAAGCAAAATAGAAGGCTAATATGTTATGTGTACCTCACAGTATACATTTATATACAGTGATTCATTGGTCAGGATTGTTGGCAATGTCTAAATTTTCACCAAACATTTAAAGGGTTATTCACTAAATTGTTGGGATTTAAAGTGAATTTTAAGGCCAAAGTATCTGAACTGGAAGCGTAGGCGACTTGAAGCATTTTTTTAAGTTCAGCTATTTTGGTTTTAAATTAGAAATTAATTTTGAATTGACCTTTACTTCCTGACAATTCTCACTTTAGCAAATTATTATGTTGGTTTAAATTGATTTGGTCAACATTAACATTTTTATAAATGTAACTTGATTCACCAATCATTTCCTAATATCACTGACATTAATCTTATCTGATGTTAAGCATCTACAAATGTATGTGAGTGGTACCTTATGTTTAAAATCAACATGTTTATCATTTAAAGCAGACTTATTTATGCTGCTAAGTAGGAAGAAGTGTATGCACCCATAATGTCCTCTTGGGGTTAAGACATGCAAGATTTCAAACGGTGGATTGTGGGATCTTTGAATGTACGTACATATGCTCTACTTATCTGTGCGTTTTAAAAACCTTCGTCTTTTGAGTTCAAAACTTTATGCTATCAAAATTCTCAGCAAATATATGTGCGTGTAGATTTTAATCTGTTTAGAGCTATATTTTATGCTTCTCAAGCCTGTGAATTGCAAGTTTACATTATGAAAAATAAATTCCCAAAGACACAAATCTCTGGGTTAATATCAATCACTAACATTATCAGTTCTAGCCATGGTTTGTTAATTTCTATAGGTAATGTTATCTCCCTTTGCACTGAGAAATTAAACTGTCCTTATTGTATCTCTCTTGGATATTGCTTCCTCTAATACTTTTCAAAAGAACACTGACACTCATTATTTCAGGTTCGTCTTTTAGGGAATCACCAATTTAATTTATAAATAACTGCCAGTTTCCTGTGGAAATCTGGCATTTTTCCTAGCTGATGCAATTAAAAAGAAATGCAATCATGTCTACATAATAAATATTCACATTTAATTTGGTTCATAATATCAAAGTACATCAGGGGAGTCTACATTGTAAATAAAGCTTGGGTAAAACTTTCTCCAAATTAAAATGAAATTACATTGCCCTAAAGAGAGCTGTTTCAGCTTTATTTATTTATTTTTTTGTAAAGGCAGGAAATCTGTTAAAAGTTTTGAGGTTTCTAGTGACGATCGATATTGTATGCTGAGAAACAAAAATGTGTGTGAATATTGTTCTTTTTTTCAGAAAAAGTAGCAATAGAGTCATCACTGCACAGTTTGCCACATCTTAAAAAAAAGATGTTAACCCTTTGAGCTATCACTAAACACTACTTTATAGGTTAATTACGTTATCCTTTTGATAAGGCTATGTTCTCACACTCTTCTATAAAATGACAGTAGTTGGTAAAATTATTTAAATTTTTTTTTAACTTTGCTATTGGAAAATGTACATATTTAAAACATCAAATTTCAAAGGTGTATTTGCTCTGAAGTGTTAGGACAAATTATTTATTTTAAGTGATTAGAAAAACAATAAATCGCCAAATTACCATTCTTTTAATTGAGCAGATCCTCTTTTGTATTTAACTGATCTCGTGAAAAATACAACTAACCATCATGGGCCCAGCACCATTTGTGGCATGTGAAGGTTAATAGGATTGCAGTGCTATGCAAATGGACCTTTTTCAGTGAATAAAAGAGTTACCAAAATCCACAATTATCCTTGTTAACTTGGCAATATTTTCAAAAACAAAGTACCGCAAAGATGTGTTTATGCAGATGGGTTAGGTTATGCATTTATCTGGATATGGGGATATCCTATATCCAAAGAAATGCATAGATTTTGTAGTACACATGTCCTACAAGCACACGCTGGTTAGCAAAAAGCCTTAGGAAACCCCCACCCAACCCTTCATCCAATATATACTTTTTGTCCAATTGTCCAATTTGTCCAGGAAGGACCTTCTTTTAATCTCCTACTCTCACTCATGTGCTGTAGATTAGGGTAAATTACAGAGTTTATGGGCTCTTTACCCCTAATATATATGATCCCTTTATTATCAACAAGATACATAACCTACTGAATTACCGGTTCAGCAGTGCTGAGTTCCAACTGAAATTGTGCAGAATGTTGTCTGAAGGATAGGAGTTCAGATATTAATATTAACTCAAAGTGTGCTCAGGTTTTTAGAAATATTTTCATGGAGTGCTGATTATAGGATCTTTATCTTTAGATTTGTAAATAGACTTCTTTCACAATGCCACATAAAAGGGCACTTCGAAAGAGCTCATATTGTGGGTGACACATTCTTAAGTAGAAACCTTATAGTGGAACTTGGATAAATCTTTTTTGTTTCCAAATGTCATGCAGTAAAACAAAAAGCATTTTTTTTTTTTAAAGCAGTTTAATTTTGCTTGGAAGCTGTTTCCATGTATGTTTTGGATTGTTTTACATCTATAAAAACAATGAATCACAACTACATGCTACAAAGCAATGTGAAAGTAATTAGCATAAATAGATCCAAAGATAATGTTTTTACTTTTTTTAAATTAATCTCTAACCAATTTAGAATTGTTTTGCTGAAAAGCATCAATCTGAATGTTAAAAAAAATGGGTTTGAGTGGTAAATGGTACAGATATTATCGATCCAACATTGCTTAACAAATGTGAAAGCACAGGTCTGAACCAGACATTAAACAAGGAATGAAAGAAAATAGAGACTTAAAAAATAAATGTAAAGATTTGCTCTGATGTTCATGAGTTTTGGATTCATAAATGGTATTGTATACCTCTTGCAAATGTGTGCCTCAACAGCACATTTTATAATTGTTTCTGTTCTACTGCATTCTCTACATGTGGACTACTAACTACTATCCTTGTGTTTATATTACATTTCTTCCCAGTACAAGGTTGTTTGCTTGTACATCCAATTCTTCCTTATATAGATGTTACTTGCTTGGTGTAGGTCTCCTTTCACCAGCAATTAAACTATACAAACTAAGTGTCTTCATGTTGATGCCATAGTCTAATATTGTTTGCACAGTCTGCCAGTACCATACTCACTTTAAGGAGACCTACATCAGGATAGGTCTATATGACTCTGGTAATGATATTGGGTTTAATCGTGTATCATGTCTTGGTTCACTGATTCTGGTCACTAGAGCAGGGTCATAATTAATTTGAGCACAGTTCAGCTTTAAATTGTTGGTCCTTCAACCAAAATGATCTTTACTAAAAATACTACTTGTTTAACTGTGCTTTAGGATGGCCCTTTAACTGTAAATGGGCATATATTGCAAGTCCTATCATTGTCATAAGCAAGGGGGCTCATACTTTCTAAACTTTGTAGCTAAAGTTCAAAAAGTGTATTTCTTGTTTTCTGCAATGATGTCTAGATCATGGACACATATTGTAAGAAAATAAATTATAGATTTGCAACACCAGAATTGTGTTAACCAGGAATTTCTCCAACCTGTGGACTTGGCAATGTTTCAAACCTCTAAGGGGTTTTAAACAGGTCCACTTTTGGTGGATTAATAATTCCTTGTTAACACTATTCTGGATGTAGCCAGATCTTCACTTTTTCAGTGTGCATACACAGTTATCACCCTCCAGGCCTCCTTCATACTAAGATTGAAAGAAACATAATTATTTGTTTGCCAATGCCTCTTTCTACAATAGCAGAGAAGCAGAAGCTTAATATTGTCATGAAGCTAGTTCACAATATAGCTGTTATGCACCTATATTGTAGCCAAAAACTCTGCTGCTGCCCCCACCTAAATTGTTGTCCTGCATGAAGCATGACTACATAAAGACCATTGCATGGCTCTAAGGAACATTCTTACACTATTCAAATGCATTGGTAATTTCAAAGCCATATTACAGGCACCAAATAGATTAATGAAGCAGTTTTGTTGTATAGAACATGCTCCTACAGCCCCACTGCTAAATTATCTGTCATTAAGGAGTTAAATCACATTGTTTATGCAGCCCTAGCCACACCTTCTTGCTTGTGACTTACACAGCTTTCCTAAACACTTCCTGAAAAGGAACTTTATTCTAGGTTCCTGTGTTGCACAGCCTGTTTAATTTACAATTTCTTATCTCCTGCACTGTTAATATCCTAAAACTTGCATGTGCCTCTTGTGTGATTAAAGTTTAATATACAGAACATAGAGATACAAACTTCTTAATATTAGACTGAAAATTAAACCTTTTTTTTTTTCATACACCTAAACTGCTTCATTGAGTTACAGTTGTTTTGATGCCTATATTATCCCTTTAAGGAATACCTGAGTGTTTCTTTACACTAGGACCTCAAATTTACTTTCTGTACCCAATTTTCCAAGATCTTATTTATCATAATCATGCTGACAGCACCACAACAAGCCCCTTCATGCTCAGGCGGAACACGAGTTCTACTTACTGGCAGCTAATATTGGGAATTCTCTCTTTAGAACGCCAACTTTTATCCTTCTATTTTTATTCTCTTAAAATAGAACCGGGAAAGGGTCACAGTTTTCAGTGAGAAATAAAAAAACCATCACAGTCTGAGTTTGTCCTCTAAATATTTTTACATACTCACCACACCATAACCAATAGAAAGATTTAACAAAAAACAAGAAAAGCAATATATATATATATATGTTTTTCTTATCCTTTTAAAAAAAAAAAAAAAAAAAATCTTAGTACAATGACCAGGGGACACTGACATGCTCTGGGGCCTTTAAATGTAAATGTGCATATTAAGCACTTATTCTTGGCATATATTTTAAAATTCAGTTTTAACTACAAGTCACTGATTAGTAAATAAATCCTTTAAAATGTGTTACCCACATTCAGCAAATTCCCTGTTAGTATCGGTATCAAGTAACCTAAGGTTTACCACTTAGGAATAAATGAATTAATTCAATCATAAGACAGAATGGGAAATTTAGGCAGCACCGACAGATTTCAACCAAAACCTTTACACAAAGGCCTTGATTTAATATGTTTCCAAATAATTAAATACAATTAGAAAAGTTTCCAAGCAATTTATCGACACATGTCGCCATTAAAGTCTACGGGAATTTTTCGTAGATAAATCATTCAGCATTTTTTCCAACAGTATTAAATCATTTAGAAAGCTTGTTAAATTGAAGCCTAAGTAAGTTAAAAAAAATATTCAATGCATTCTGTTCCAATAAAACCTATGGAAAAATAATAGATGGGGTTGGGCTAACAACTGCAAAGACAGCACTTGTCTAACATATTTTATATTTCAATGCACGGCACAGTATAAACCACATTCAACTCAATGTTTTCTAGGTGCATGCGACATTTTGTATACGTAAACTAGATAAGGATTATTTTCATTGAATACAAATTAAATATCTTATAAAAAAACAAACAGAAATAGTACTTCCGTCTCTCTACTTTTTAAACCTAGAATGTGCTCCTAATTGAAGGTATACGATTTGGTTTTGGTAAAAGTGTAGAAAATGCAAAGAACATATCGTGTTTGCATCTATTGATTCAGTCATTGAGTTAATTCTCTCTTGACTGAATAGTTTAGGAAGCCTGACAAATGATGCACTGATTTAGGAACATAACATATAAAAAAAGCTATTGCAAAGGGAGACACATCATTGTTTAATATATAGATGTTATCAAGAAATCGAGCCATGAGTCAGGCTGGAAGCTTTGTGTTATTTAAGAAGTGCAAATCCATCTATGTCTTGGACTTTATGCATACACTGTATACAGATTGGCCCAGCATGCTTCAACATGAGACAGCTTGTGTGTCATTCCTGCCACAGGCAGACAGATGATCACATTTGTTGTTCCTTTAGCTTTCTACGTGTTTACCTGTCCGTATGTGGAAACTGCCATTAGTTTATAAAAACATGCAAAATGACAGTAAAACAGCATGTGATAATTCAATTTCCTAAACAAACATGTCTTAGTTCTAGTTAGTATATACACATTACTCTTTCCAAGATATTTTTAAATGTTCTAACTGTTCTTACTGCTTAATGCTTTTAGTTGAAACATCTAATGGTGTAATAGGAACGAATGTTTGGACACTATGTTTTTAGCAAATGTCTTTATCCCACATAAAAATATAGGCACATATGATTAAAAGTTTGCGTTTTTCACTTTTCATTACTGTTCTAAACAAAAATAATGCTTAGAGGGAACGTTACTGGAAGGCCTATCACTGCCTCCTCCACCCTTCTGCTAATTATTAAGATCTTTTTTTAAATTTACTATTAAAAGGTCAGAGATGTAGGTAAATGTTGGCTTCACAGTTGAACTGCACACCGAGACACTCCAATAGTTAATCAATGATATCTGTGGTGCCTTATTGCTGAGCTTTGCGTAATTAAATATTATGTTACATCTGCACCCTGCTACTCTAGAGCAGTGAGTCACAGAATCATTTCTCAAATGAAAAGTTAAAAAGACAATGGAGATGTGTTTAAATCCTGCCACGCTGGATAATTTGGAATAATATATCATGATTTTGTGTGCTAAGCATTGCCATTGAATTGTGCGGCTATGAGTCAGTACTGAGCATATTATTTATCAGCCCTTCCCTGATGAAATGACGTCCATGGTCAGATCAGCACATGTAAACATTTAGAAAATATGCAAGAAACCAGATGATGGGTTGGGCATTGAAGTGGGCCACAAGTATCAATTCCTTCAACTAATAGAGTTACTATTGTGCAAAGAAATTGAAGACAAGTACAGTATATTACATCTGCAGAGGCAAGTTGATATTTGATAGTTGATTTAATTTTATTTTTACTCCACAATTATAGATCTAGTTATTAAATGACTTTTAAGCAAAAAAAGCTCAGGGACGTGTTTAAAATGTATCTGCACATTGTATAAGGTAGTACCTACCTGATGTACCTACTGTAATGTAAAGACTATTTCAAATATGGATAATTCTAAAAATAACAGACACATTTATTACCTTTATTAAAATCTGTAGATACCCATGCTTCTCTTT
This sequence comes from Pelobates fuscus, assembly GCF_036172605.1. Lineage (NCBI taxonomy): Eukaryota > Metazoa > Chordata > Amphibia > Anura > Pelobatidae > Pelobates > Pelobates fuscus. The sequence goes on from NC_086321.1 coordinate 134,150,655, forward strand.
TTTGCCTTTCCAATATTGCCACATGCCAACTGGGGAGAGAAAATTGCACTGTCTATGTCTTCCCAGCCCTTCTCCTGGCATATCAGTAATGGTAGAGAATACATTAATGCAGTATTTGCAAACGGCACATGCTATCTTGGGGAATAACTTCTGCGAATCTTGAAGAAGTGGAGAACATTTATGGCCCAGTGCAGCTCTAACACGTCAAGGACATATGCCCCTGTATCATACAGGGTAATTTGCATTGTGCATTAGGTTTTTAAAGTACAATATGATTTCAAGATTAGAAAACCCGATCTGCTCTTTGTAACTCTCTATTTATAGACACACTATTGGCATCAAAACTATTTTTTCTTAATGAAACAGTGTTGCTGTATAGATCATGCCCCTGCAGTTTCATTGCTCAATTATCTGCCATTTACACGTTAAATCACTTTGTTTATGCAGTCCTAGTCACACCTACCCTGCATGTAACTACAGCCTTTCTAAACACTTCCTGTAAAGAGAGATATAATAGTTAAACTACCTTTATTGCACATCTTGTTTAACTTAGAATTTATCTCATAATTTAAATTTACCTCATGCTCTATTGATAGTCTTCTAGAACCTGCAGGAGTAAAAGTGATTTAACTTTTACATGTCAGGGAATTGGGCAGTGAGAATACAGGGACATGATCTATACACAAAAACTGTTTCATTAGGCTATAGTTGTTTTGATGCCTATATTACCCCTTTAAATAGTTACATGTTTTTCAATATTAAATTATGATTCAATAATGATTGCAATAATGGTATGTTTTTAAAAATTATGAAGACTAATTTATTTTGCACTATTATATCCCATTAAATCCATGAAATAATTGATCTAAAAGAAGCCTGTTCAATACTCTGAGTTTAATATCCTACATGGTGGAATGTCTCATGTATATCATAAAGATAATAATATTTAAGAATTTATATTGCTAAAAATTGTATTTTAAAAGATGTGTTGTCCCATCAGAACTGCATTCCTAACCATTGAGAACTTTGAATGCCAAGTGACATATCACAGTTACCCCATATTGTCTAAACTAGGTTATATCTACTAACATCTTAAGGACTTCTAGACCGTACATGTTGGCTTGTGTAGAATATTTATTCGAATATTTTTAACATGCCAATATACTGTTTTAATAGGGTTACTAGTGGGGTATATATCCATATTATTACACTTACAATAAAATTATTAATATAAAATCAACTAAAATTTTTATTGTACAAAATGAATTATTCCCTTAAAAATTTATATTTTCTATATATATTATTTTGTTTGTATTCTTTTCTTTATATATATATATATATATATATATATATATATATATAAAGAGAGATAAACTTGGCACTCACCCTTTAAAAATAAATGCAATTTTCTTGCCTGGGTGCAAACCTCAGCGTCAAATATCAATATCCAAAAGTATACAAGGTGCACTCACAGGTCTTCATAAGTGATTTTCTTTATTCTTTAGTGTATATTACATGTGAAAAAACAAATTTTCAATGATCGACGTTTCGACCCATATAGGGTCTTTTTCAAGATCTTGAAAATATCTACAGAGTCTCCATTAACGTCTATGGATTTTTTTGATTCATGACAGTATCAAATATTTTGGAAAGATTATTAAATAAGGCCAGTTACAGAATGGGTCAGGGTAACTGATATCTGTTGTGAGATTGGAAGATTTACCTTGAAAACAACCCTGCATTTTATTGTCTGTGCAAAAACTTTAACTATGACAATGTTATGACACAGTGAAAAAAGGAAATAAAGTTGTTTTTCCACCAGCTTGACAGTTCTTCAATTGAAAATATTTTCGTCTTCAGCTAGATATTTGGCTTGGGTGAACTTCTGGAAGGTGTAATTCCTAAAAGTAGGTGTGCAAGGGATTATTTATAATTCAACAGATTATCTAAAAGTGTTTTTTAACGCATTATTAGAAAAAATACACACCCTTTGACTCAGGTGATTTTTCTGCATTGTATGTTCGGTAAATGAAATATTTATTTGTAAATATTATATATATATATATATATTGTACAGTGTTACTCTCCAAGCTTTATCTGTTTGATTATAAAGTCCCTTAGTTGAACATAGAAAACATGTTTGATTAAGGTGCATGTCCCTTGAATTTGACACTGGATACGTTAGTATTTTTCTATTATTATTTTTACAATTTTAAAAGGGCATCTGCATTTAACACCATTCAACTGCGAATTAACAAACACCATTTTTCTTTTGCCACTTTCAGACAATACCTGATAATCCTTCTCTACAAGACTGTTTTTTAAGTTTTTACATTTCTACAATGTTATTGTATTCGTTTAAAATAATAATCCATTGAACATAGTGCATTTGTAAAATGTGTAAAATTGTTATACAGTGTTTTGTTTTCAAAGAAATATGCTACCAGCTGGGATTCTGGTAGAAATGTTAAAAATGCTATATTTTTTTGCTAGAGGACTTTGAAAAAAAACATATACAGACACAAAATAATAAGTCACCCTTGAAATATTTTTTGTGTGAATTTTAACGGAGATACCAAGTCAAGAGACAAGACGAACAGAATAAAATATAGTTCCTCTAAAAATCCTTTCTATAAACTATGTAGCATGACAACAATGAGTAAAAAGGATTCTAGAAAATTATTTTTTATTGACACTTGACCTAATAGTCCTATTTACAGACTTGCAGAGGCTTGGTCTGTAAACATAATGCTAATGGAACTTCTTCATCAACATTGACCTGTCTATGTCACATAACAAAAGGCACATCCTGACATCTGGTGATCATTTTCAGTGTACAGTATATTAAATGTGTATATCCTGTATTTTATGGAACAATAAAGTGATAAAGTATAACTTATGGCGGGATCAGTTTGATGGCTTGCGTATTTATTTCATGGCTGATGAATGCCGAACCACAAAAAAGTGATTCAAAGTAAATGGCGGTGTGTGTTACTAAGAATCCTCATTTGATGACAGGTATTTTTGTCCAAATCTTAATTCCTATATCACTCTGTAAAAATACACAGTAATTTACTTGTCACTATATGGCAGCAGGAATATGATTCTATTTAAGGTATTTAGAATTAACCAGGCAGCATGCTGTTAGAAATATATATTTTTCCTTAGTGAACAAAGAATTGGAACTGTGTTATGATCTATCTTTTCGCATTTTCTTTATGTGCATTTTAGAACATTCAACATTCAGGCAGAAAACACTGTAAAAAGAAAGATGTGTAGCTAAGTAATGATGGTATTAATTAGATGAATTATACTGAAAATAAGGTGCGTTGCTGGGGGAGGGGTCTGCAGCCCTGAATGTGTGCTCTGTAGCCCAAAATATTATTGCCGGCCACTGTCCTTAGATAGGAGTCCCCTGGGAGCAGTGCAGTTGTAGAAATACAGGGAATATGACATTTTATCATGTTCTCTGTGTATCTCTATGACTGTGCTACTTCTGCGGTCAGCTGAAACTAACAAAGGAGACCAAGTAGAGATAGCACAGAGCAGCCAGGCAGAGGCATGTGGGTAATGTGTATATATATATATATATATATATATATATATATATAAAAAGCACAGTAAAGAGCAGGGCGTCACTAAAACAGATACCGGCTGGATATTTCCCTACTCTCACTGCATGATGACAACCTTCAAGGAGCAGTGAAGGAAGCCAGTATCCCTTTTTATGGTGTATGCTTTTGTGTGCTATAGAGGTGCTACATGATATCATTATCATTATTATTATTAGGAATGGTTCTGGAATAGTTTAATATAATTAAAATGTACTGTTCCTTTCCACGAAACACAAATATACTTTTTAGATTTAACTATAGTTATAGAAAACCACGTACTTTTTCAATCCTACAGATGGCAATGGGTATGTACACAATAAGAGTTCATGAAGTTGAGGAGAAATTGATCTAAACTCTCTGATTACCAGATGCAGTTTCAAATAATTAGAAATAAATTAATTGGTAAAATAATTAAATATATTGGTAGAATGGATAGAAGAAATTTATTGAGGAAATAATTATTATTTTGCTAAATTTATATCATACAAAATAAAAGTTTTAACCAAATATTGACCCTTTTACAAGATATAGTGTTGGAGAAAAAAAATTACAGAATCAAACCCAAGTAATTTTTCAATGAGATAATAATTTGAAGAACATGATTTCCCTTAGTGCTGCCTCTAGAAAGTAGCAAGAAGAAACTCATAACAAGACTGATATTGGTTTAAGGAAATGCGATAATTGTAAGATACAAAAAGATATGGAAGGGCTGCGCCAAATAAGGGTAGATAGTCCAGTAAAGTATTGCTAGGGTGCCAATAGATGGTCTAGGATACTTGATAGAGTTCCTCTGTGGATGCGTCTAGTGTAGACCGTTCCGTATATGTAAATACAAGAGAGGTAGAGGCGACTAATGGTATAGTATGAAAGTTCAGGGTGTGATAGGTAACACAATGTAGAGAACTCACATTCAAGAGAGCTATGGCCAGCTCTGGTGTGGATTGCGTACAGCGTTATAATCCCCGCTTATGGGATATGTAGGGAGGGGGTCTCCATCAACACCGTCTGGTAGTCCAGAGCTCGGAAAAGAAAAACAGAAAGCGACAATAGTGCTCTCAATTTTGATGTGGTTCAGTGTGCAGATAAGAAGAGGTAAAAAACTCACATTTGAGGGAGCTATGGCCAGCTCTGGTGTGGATAGCGTACAGCGGTATAATCCCCGCTTATAGGATTTGTAGCGGCGATACGTCCGTCAGCACCGTCTGGTGATCCAAGGCTCCAATATAGAAAAATAAAAAGCAGCAATAGTGCTCTCAATTGTGATAGGTTAAGAGAGTAGTAGAGGAAATAAAATAATACTCTTTTTTATCCCATTCTGAAGAAGCCACTTATGGTGAAACGCGTTTATGGTTATTAATTCTGTATTTTATTGTGTATTTTAGATCAATAAAAGTTTTTTTGGCTACTTTATTGTACCAATCCTCTTTTTATTGCACTCTCTATGCACTTTAAACTTTTTTTACCTATTCCTGGCATTTTAACCTTTCCTGGTTACTTTTACTTCCACTGGCAATTTTAAAGTTCCAGTACTCCAAGAAATCCTAGGTGGGGATCATACCACCAGCGCCTATCCATAGAGCAGTACCTCTGCTCTATCTTTGTGAGTATTATTTTATTTCCTCTACTACTCTCTTAACCTATCACAATTGAGAGCACTATTGCTGCTTTTTATTTTTCTATATTGGAGCCTTGGATCACCAGACGGTGCTGACGGACGTATCGCCGCTACAAATCCTATAAGCGGGGATTATACCGCTGTACGCTATCCACACCAGAGCTGGCCATAGCTCCCTCAAATGTGAGTTTTTTACCTCTTCTTATCTGCACACTGAACCACATCAAAAATGAGAGCACTATTGTCGCTTTCTGTTTTTCTTTTCCGAGCTCTGGACTACCAGACGGTGTTGATGGAGACCCCCTCCCTACATATCCCATAAGCGGGGATTATACCGCTGTACTCAATCCACACCAGAGCTGGCCATAGCTCTCTTGAATGTGAGTTCTCTACATTTTGTTACCTATCACACCCTGAACTTTCATACTATACCATTAGTCGCCTCTACCTCTCTTGTATTTACATATACGGAACGGTCTACACTAGACGCATCCACAGAGGAACTCTATCAAGTATCCTAGACCATCTATTGGCACCCTAGCAATACTTTACTGGACTATCTACCCTCATTTGGCGCAGCCCTTCCATATCTTTTTGTATCTATCCACCGAAGGATCCGAGGGGTTTTCCTTCATTTGGGTTGCTGTCTACCTTGACTAATTTTGTGATTACTAGCGCTGAATTCTTTTTGTGTTTATCGATAATTGTAAGATGTCTTACTGAAAAGTATATATAAAGCACAACCTCATACAGTCACCACAAGACCAAACTATCCCACATTGCACCTCCAAATGGGTGAAGGAGATACCAATCTCCCTCTCAGTGGAGCAAAGTAGAAAAATATTTCTCCAGGCACATAAATCCACCACGAATCTGACTACACAATAAAGCAACTACAAACGCATAACAAGGTGGCACTATACACCAGCGCAAATTCATAAACACTATCCTCAATCAAACAACCACTGCTGGTGCTCCCGACACCCTAACGCACACACCTCACATATATGGTGGCAATGCCCTCTGATTTCCAACTTCTGGAAAGGCATACACACCAATCCAATCAATTACTAACACACAGATCCCACATACCCCGGAAAGCATGATGTTTTTCCTAATGCCCTCATCTGTGCCAAAAAGTAAAATGCCCTTGGTAATACTCCTACTCACAGCAGCACATCTACTCATCCCTGCTCAATGGAAACAAGCAGATCCTCCATCCATAATCGAGTGGTTCCAAAGGGTGGAATCCATACAAGTGATGGAAGAAATACATATGCAATTTCCAAAAAATATACTAAATACACAGAAATTTGGGGACCCTGGTTGTCCTTTATGCGCTCCGCAAATGAAGCAAGCACTCCTGATGCCTAACCTGGTCAACCCCTCCACCTATAATCTCTCTTGGGGAATACCCTAAGGCACATAGGGTATAATTGCCACAGAAAATAGCAGTACAAACACCAAGATGTCATAGACACTAGACCACTAGTATAGGATGATGACTATAAGGCTCAGATTCATGGTCATATTGTTGATATTTATGACACTGTTATTCTACAGGAAACTTTCCAAAGGTCTCCAACCTCTCTATAAGTATTGATGTTACTGTTCAATACTGTATTCTCCAAAAAATGTTCATATGTCATGTATCACAAATAGCAATGTACCATTAAAATACATACACGTCTGATGATTCTAAAAAGAAAGACAAAATAATATAGTGCAATATTGTCAGTATAAATAACGTACAGATATTGTGCATATCAAGTACTCACAAGCCTGGAGCCAAATTATAAACATACAGCTCGCATGGGTAATGCAGAGGGACTCTTAGTAGGATGTCCCCATCCTTCTATCAGATGGTCCTTGTGTGGTCTTTAGAGTTTCTGGAGATGGAAAGCTTGGCTCCTGTAAAAAAAACTTTATTTGATAAAATAAAATAAACAAAGTGCACTGTGTGCAGTAAAATAAAATATAAATAAATTCAATGAAAAAAAATCAAATAAGTCTTAATAAGTCCAATATGGGTACTGCCTGGTCACGGTTGGATCCGAAACGCATTTCACCCTATGGTGGGGGCTTCCTCAGTCAGTATATCATGTGGGGGGCCTCCTTGGCATTCTTTTGAATCATCTCTTGTAGGTACTTCCGGGTTCGGCTGTCCGCACTTGGAACGCATTGTGCGTTCCAATACAGACATCATGCGTTCTATTTCCGGGTCACGTGACCTGTGCCGATTAGGGCTCATGGTTGGCTTCACTGGAACGCATGCGGTGTGACTTGTGCGTTCCATTGGGAGGATTTTGTCAGAGTGCAGAATAAGAGATTCTCTGGATGAGATTCTCTGGATGTTGATTGTGATGTATCTTAAAATGGTTGGAGACACTATGGGTCTCCAATCCTTTTTTAATATTCCTTACATGCTCCGATATTTTGATGTTTACACATCTGACGGTCCTTCCAATATATAATAAATTACAGGGGCATTTCAATACATAAATTACCCCTTTCAAGACACATATAAGTTGATCCCTGATGGTATAATCTATATGGATATGTTCTTTAATATTATACTACAGGGTCGTTGAATACTTCAATTTGATTGGTTGACGAACGTTCTAAGCTGTGCATTATTTTCAGGGAGACGCACGGCTAAAGTAGTTCCAGACAGCTTTTGACCGCATTACAGTTGCTTAAGAAATTAAGCCTACATACAAGAGCGTTTTAATGACAAAAAACTTGACAAACGTCTTGAAATATATCACCTGAACAATGTTTCGAGGTGTGGTTACTGTAGTATAATGGAATAATTGACTCCAGGCCGTTGAATTATTAGAAAAAAATAATGCACACCCGAGGTGTAACAGCCACTCCGCTTCGCGTCGTGACCGCATTACCACCTCGGGTGTGCATTGTTTTTCTAATAATTCAACGGCCTGTCGTCAATTATTCCTTACTTAATTCGTTGTCTTTTTTTACTTTTGGTTGACCTACATGCTAAGCATGTCCCACAGCCATAAAAGCCATTCTTCTGATTCAAAAAGTGTCTTGTGATTTGTGGGCCCTCACTGCTACAGACTAAAGATCTCTTAAGATTGTCAGCACCTCTATAAATAATTTTTGGTTGTGTGGGTAAAAGATTTTTAAGAACTGAGTGTCAGGATCGGGACAGGGATCCAACACGCAGAGTACAAACAGGTACAGGGTACGTATACCGGACCTTAGAATGGCCGGACTAACGTAAGTAGTAAGTAAAGAATGGTCTAGAGACAAGCCGAGGTCGAGGGAACGAGAGAGCAGGTAAGCGAGAGACAAGCCGAGTCAAAGGGTAATAGAGGTAAACGAGGTAGAACAGACAAGCCGGGTCAAAACCAAAGAAACTAACAGAATACAAGAGCACTGAGTGACTAGACAAGCTAGAACCACGACAGGGCAATGAACAAATGTAGAAAGCCCTATTATATACCCTGGTTCCAAACAGGTAATCACGCCCCCGACGAATCCTCATTCGTGCTTGGGGCTTGATTGACAGATCAGGTTGGGTTGTCGTCATGACGTCGGCTACTGAACGCCGCGTCATAAAAGGAAGTGGATCCCTCGCGGCCGGCATGTAAACGACCGAGGGAACCGCGAGGAACGAGTGATTCAACCCTTTTGCGAGGAAGAACGTCCAAGTGTCTCACCTCCACAGAGGTAGAGACAACAGGTACCCTGACACTGAGCCACCTTGTAAAATATGCCAATGTTTTTTTATTGCCCTATTTACTTTTCCATTATTGCCATTAAAATTACATATAAAGGACGCCTCATTTGTGCTTATTCTCTTGGTACTTATTTGTTTAGAGACCAATAATTGTTCTCCTGGAATATTTCTCACTTCTTCCATTGCTGTTGTTAATTTGGTCTCTTCGTAACCTCTTTCCAGAAATTGATATTTTATTTTGTTTGCCTTACTTATATAATCCTGTTCATTTGAGCAATTGCATCTAATTCTTAAAAAAATACTTTTGTGTGCGTTATTAAGCCAGGGTTTATGGTGACAACTGTTCTTTTCAATATACCCATTAGCACCCACTGGTTTAAAAACATTTCTTGTTTTTATTTGTTCATCTTGTATAAAAATATGAAGGTCTAAAAAATAATAATATCTGTTTGGCTATGTGTTGTAGTAAGGATAATACCCCAACTGTTCTTGTTTAAAAAAGACAGGAACATCTCTAAAAAGTCTATAGGGCCATTCCAAATTAAAAATATGTCATCTATATAGCGGCGATAGGACAAGCAAATTCGACACCCAGGGATGTTCAGAAAATATTAAGTTCTCTTCCCAGTATGCCATAAATAGGTTAGCATAACTCCTGTTCTTCTTTAAAATTTGATTTGATTAAAAAATGTTTTACAGCTTTAAGGCCAACATCATGGGGAATAATGCTATATAGGGATGTAACGTCACTGGTACTAAATGTTTCCCCCCCTCCCCATTTGGTTGTCTCTAGGAGTTGTAGTATATGGATGGTGTCTTTCAGATGGGCTGGATTTTTCACTACTATGGGCTATGATAGAGTGTCAATGTATTCGGAGACTCTGGAGGAAATAGAATCAATGCCTGATATAATATGGCAGCCTGGTGGATTTAGCGCATTTTTGTGTACTTTGAGAAGATAATAAAACACTGGAATCTTAGGATGTATAATAGACAGGTATTTGCCTTCATTCTCTGTTAGTATTCCCTTATCTAGGCCTTTTTGGATGAATTTCTCAAATTGTTATTTGACTCTACTTGGAGCTTAGCTTTTGATAAGTGCTGTTGTCTGAAAGTATTCTTTCAGATTCTTGTATATATTTAATTTTTAAGAGGACTACTACTCCTCCCCCTTTATCTGCTGCTTTTATAACTAGATTTTAATTTTTTTGCAACTTTTTCAAGACATATTTTTCTTGTAAGGACATGTTGTGTTGAAATGTATTTAATTTTTTAACTTTATTTATTTCTCCCATAACCATGGTCTCAAAAGTTTTCAGCTCATCAGAGATCATATTTTTAAGAAAAAAAATAGATTTCTCTTTTAATTGTGTATGTATATACTCAATATTTTGTTCTATAGATATTAGTTCCTCCTTATTATGGAAGAACTTTTTTAAACACAAGGGTGATAGACATGATATAAGCCAGGTTGTTTTAATGTTGTTACTGATCAGCGTACATGTATAAACACCCTTATTTTAATTTCTATTTTTTTTATTTTTTTTAACTTTTCATATTTATTTTTTCTTATTTTTGTTTTGTACATTTTCTTTTTGACTTTTATATATTTTTTCATTTTATTTTTATTTTTTATTTTATTTACTATTTTTTACATTTGTATTACCTATTTTCTTATATTAAGGCATATTATTTTTATTTTTACATTTATTTTAACTTTGTCCTTGTTTTCATTTTCACATTTATTTTTATGTTTTCTATTACTATTATTATTGTTATTATTTTTATTTTCACTTTTTTATTTTTAGCCTTTTTTTTTATCTATCTATATATACAAACATACAAAATTAAGTATTTTGCTCAAACTCTCACAACTCCTGGGCAGCAGCAATGATTATATGCTCATACTGCTTTTTTTACGTTATGTAAAATAAGTTGGTCAATGATTTTATTTTATTGGTGTCCTGCACTATCTACTACATGTATTAATTGAAAAAGAGAATGTGTGAGAAAAAGGGAAGGGCAAGATAAATATAGAGGAAGAATGAGTAGGACAATTAAAGGGACCAAACATCTGTTTTGCCCATCCAATTAAATATATCAGCACCTATGACATAAAATGAGTATGTCGATGGAGTTTTGACCCCAAAATGGATCGCATCACTCTATCCAAAGGAGAATCCCAAACTATTTGTCAAGAAAGTGAGGGAGTTAGGTGTTTGTGGGCGAATGAACAGGAGAAAATCAAACAATAAATTGTTATCTTTACAGTCCTTGAGAGCAGGTGTTTTGTTAATTTATACCAAAGATACCTTGGTTTTAACACTGGTATTATCTTGAAAAACATGCTGTCACATCACTTACAGGGTGTGTGTCTATGCTACCCACTGCCATAAGATTCCATATTGTAGTGTTTACTTTGGTAGACAAAGGAGGCCAACATTTAAAAAAAAAAAAAAAATAAATAAACATTGAATTGACTAGTACACTTTATACATGCGATAATATTCCGTGTAAAAAAGGGGAATTGGAGGCACACCCTGAACACGCATTTTTCAGCAATGGTACGACCCTATAGACCAAAACATATACAAAATACATATTAAGGAACAGCATGCACAAAAATACACAAACATGGGGATTCATTTCCACCATATGGCCATATTGTGCCCACCACTACACCATACCACTACACCACAGTACCCCAATAGCAGTGGGTCTTACACTAAGCCTAAGACAAATTAAAGAATGCTAGTGCTAAATTAACTAAATCGTATTTAATGAATCTGTTGTCAGAGCTTTGCAAATATATAATGCAAAATTAATGTAATAAACACAATTAAAAAAATACAGTGTCAAAACTAATAGTGCGTTGATGTATATACTCACCATGCATACCATATATCGGCTCTATAGCAAATGAAAATCAATATTATTAAATATTATTCCCTATAAAGTTATTAGGAACAGAAAACTACCAGTGACTTTCTACTACCGAACATTTATTTCCACATCATAATTTACTGATATATAAGAGTATATTGCTTAGACTTTGTATAGACTGTCTGACTTATTGAAGCAATTTGAAGTCATTGCACTTAAACAATGAATGCATTGCCTGAATGGACCTTGGGAAATTCCGAAACAGACAAAATAGAAAAGGAGAGCACACAAAGGCTCAAAGCTGAGATATGAAAAATGTTCTAGTTTCTTTGGGATTTAAAAAAAAAAGTTTTAACAGAAACATTTTCTAAAACTTCATCAATTCACAACTTTTACTGGACAAAAATGCAATTAAAGAAATTCAGAGGTGATTTACTGTTTAAACTTCTTAAATAATAAGATGTAAGTCAAACATGCAAAAAGTAATGTAAAATGACATGACTATGTTTAGAAGTTAACTAACCATTTAGTATGCCCTGTGTATCATCAGGTCATTTAGAAGACGCCAGCTTGCTATTGGGTACTTTTTTATAACCTGTTGCAGGCAAAGTGTCAGCAATCGAATTTTGCAAAAGCAATGGATTTTTCAAACAGAATTGTGCCGTGTATCGTGAACATCAGATGATATCTTGAGCTTCCCTTTTTCTTGCACCATTTTGCTCTTTCACCATTAATTCATTTAGTAGATAGTGCATAATTTATTATTGCACCATGGAAAATAGTCCTTTAATATGACCTGTGTAGTGTGACCCATGGGTAGAGGACAAATGGCAGAGAGGAATTGCTCTTTTGATCAAAAGGGGCTTATGCAAGGTGTGAAAATGAATGCCCTTTTTGATCTACCAAAGGCCCTGCAAGGTGAGACATTTTACACCTGAGCCATCTGTATGTCTAGTTTCAATGTAAACTAACTGACCTTGACTATATGGCTTGACACTATCAATGGATAGTTCAAGCCTTTGATATGGTAATGGTATTAGTTTCATGAAGACTAGTATCTTCTAGTATCAGATCCAAGATAAACATTAATACTTATCCACAGATTAATAATTACTCCTCATTTTTATTATATTTAGAATGGAACAAGTACAGCCTTTTAATCAAGTCTAAACACCACTTATACAACTTAAACCGGGTGGCAGGGGTTGGGATGTTTGCTATATTAGGTCACACGTAAGTCATGTGCTTTATCCCTGGAATGGGAAAATAGTAACAAATTCATAGAGGCAATTATTATCTATGTGGCAAATACAGTAGAGGAGATAAAACCAAAAGTTTATATTTGACTTGTTGTTTTCTGGAACACAAGGGAGTGGTTACCTATTGTGTCTATAGGCATATGTCTATGAGAACTTGAGATGAATCTAAAGGGTATATAATAAGTGATATTGAAAGGTCTTGGTGTACTTGTTTGGTGCCAAGATCTAATTTTGAGTGAGTCACCATCATCCTTCCTTGCCAGAGACCCCCTGGGCAGAAGTTGTACTTTGAAAACCCAAGTGAGTAATTAGGACTTCTGTATTTTATGCTTTTTGTTTTTATCTGTTGTTGGTGTAAATTTGTTTATCATATATGTTCATATGCACTGTGACTTTTTTTTGCTCATAATGAACATTCATTTACTAAGTTCTGCCTTTGCCTGGTTAAGAACCACGTTACTTGAGATGAATTAATATTTTTGCAATTCCGTAAAATATTATATATAAGTAATATTTTGTGGGTTTTATTATTGATTTACCTGGGGGTCCAAGGCAACACATGTATACATTGTCCTGGTGGTGGCAGGGTTAAAATAGTAATAGTTATATTATTATGTTTATGTGTGGGTGGTTTTAAAAGGGGGATTTTGTCATTATTTCCGGTCTAGTGCAGACAAATAGTGAACCTTAACCTTTTCACCACCACAATTACGTCACGCACACTCTTGGAGTAGGGTGCGTTCGTGACAATGATATCTTGGTGTTGGATTGCAAGTAAATATTGGGTAATTTAACCGTTTTTGTACCAAAATGTCCACTCTGAAATCTAAACAACACAACTAACACTAGGGCTAACAGATAAAAATTGCACCTCCCCCATAGAGTTCCTTTAAACATTCAAGTCTGATCACAGTAATTCAGTAAGCAGCATGCACTCTGTGCTTATTTCGGGAGCACTATTCTTTGTAAATGAGGAAATTGTTGGGCATGCACATCCACATTTGAATGTCTTAGATGACAGTTACCAGTCATAAAGAATAAATAACTAATTATCCTTTCCTTATATTTTGCATTTACACTCGCACATTAGTTAAATACTTTTACATAGTGAGAAAGAAAGGCAATGCCAAGGGCCCATCAGCCATACTTAGAATTAATAAAGTTTATGAATACATGGGCGTTAGTGAAAAAAAAAAAACAACAAAAGCGAGGCAAGTTAGATTAAGAGAGAAATTACATTCAGCCCTTAAACAATGACATAAGAGGTGAGGCTGCTCTCCCTGATACAATATTACAAGAACGCAAGCATTCTGGTCTATCTTCATAATAGGAGTCAACAAAGGTGCATTCTTACTATGTTATCTGAGTACATAGCACATACTGGGTTCCTCTGCCCATGTGAATGACAAGTATTCTTCTCTCATTTTAATAACATACAGCATTTCTAAGACCTTAAATCAAAAGAACATTAAAATAACTTGAATTGTCAAAAAAATGTTCTGTTTATTTTTGTACTGCAGTAAAAGTGCTTAAGAATAAAATATAGTAAAAGTTGAAAGAAATAAAGTTGTGTACTTTCACCATAAATGCATTGCAAATTGCTCTATGAATAAAACTGTCAGTTTCATGTTAAATATAGCTTTTCTCTTTTATATTGTAAAAGTCATTCTGTAATCAGAAACACTTTAAAAAAAAGCTATGATTCACTACAAGAGAATGTTGGATATTTTACATAACAAGTAGGAATGTTTTCTAATAGATATAACATCCTAATTGTCCCTTCGAGACAGCATGTTTTATAAGTTATTATGTATACTGTAGAGGGATTAGATTTGCTAGTTGTTCATGAGGGTTACAATTCAAAATGCAATTTAAAGGGACATGAAGCAGTTTTAGTGTATTGAACATGCCCCTGCAGCCTCACTGCTCAATCCTCTGCCATTTAGGAGTTAAATCCCTTTGTTTATGAACCCTAGTCACACCTCCCTGCATGTGACTTGCACAGCCTTATATAAACACTTCCTGTAAAGAGAGCCCTATTTATGCTTTCTTTATTGCAAGTTCTGTTTAAGTAAGATTTTCTTATCCCCTGCTATGTTAATAGCTTGCTAGACCCTGCAAGAGCCTCCTGTATGTGATGAAAGTTCAGTTTAGAGATTGAGATACAATTATTTAAGGTAAATTACATCTGTTTGAAAATAAAACCAGTTTTTTTTTTCATGCAGGCTCGGTCAATCATAGCCAGGGGAGGTGTGGCTAGGGCTACATAAACAGAACCAAAGTGATTTAACTCCTAAATGGCAGTGAATTGAGCAGTGAAATTGCAGGGGAATGATCTATACACTAAAACTGATTTATTTAGCTAAAGTAATTTAGGTGACTACTTGATACAGAGAGATGCAAGATCAAATGAACAAACATTTAATCTATAATCAATTACAGAAAATTCATGGATTGCGAGTTTAAATTAAAACTTTTTCAGTATATAGAACAGTTAAATGACCATGACATTATTCAAAAACACAACATTTGGTAAATAAATACAATAAAATCCCATGACAACCAAAGTATTGTGCATTCATTTGCATGGTAAGTAGAAGTCAATAATAGGACAAAGGAAAGAAAATTGAAAAGGCATAAAACAAACAAACAAAAACAACAAAACAGATTCAGAGTAAAGTGGGAGATGTAAACAGAGGAGACAGTTCTGCTCTTTTAAAAGAGGAACTGTCCCAAACCATTTAAAGATGAACTGTCCCTTACAGAGAAGGGACAGTCACTTGTTCCTTCAACCTAGTAAATGTTATTTCAGCATTTACTAGAGTGGACAATGCAACAGGGGTCTGTAAAAATGTACCTCTGCTGGATTTCGACTTCGTGGCATCTCTTCAATCTCGTGAAGCCTAAGGTGTGCAAATTAGCTTTTGAGTATGTAACTGAGATTATGTATGTGCACATGTGCACTTAGATTCTTCTCCAGTAGTAGCATATACACAAATGTGCCATGCAGATATATGGCATACTGCAAGAGTTACATAATTTACATACTTGGCTTTGGCTGGCAAAGCATATACGTAAAAATATAAAAATACTTTTATATGGGGAGGTGCAGCTAACCGCGGCCCTGTATGAATGCTTGAATACTGAGCTCCGGGAGCACAAGCGGACAATCCTTCGACATCAGGCACATCAAATACCATGGGGCACCCCAAAAGATCCTGGTCAACCCCCGACACGTCAAGCAAACAGACGGGTGACAAATCAGGGGCCTTGACAAAGTATTTCAAGGACACGGCTGATCAGCAAGCCGAAGCACCATGCACCAACATGGCGCCGGAGTCCCCCCTGGGCACATCACCCCATCCAGCCCAGCAAACTCCGACGGCTAATTGCCGACAATGGATCAAGATCTCAGGTCGGTGCTTGCAAACTTACTGTCACGTATTCATCCGCTTATAAAAATGTGGTTAATGGCAATGTCCACACATGAAAAGTTGTGCCGAGCAGCAACCAAATCCACTGAAGGGTTAATGCTGAGCAGCAATTATGCAAATGGGAACCTGGTAACTGCCTTTGGGGTCAAAGGCCGGTTACAGCCTATCAGATCTAGAGGAGGGGTATTTAGGCCCAGTTCTCATCCTGCTCAGTGCCCTATCGTGGTTTCCCTTGTGGTTGTCCGAGAGCGCGTTATTGATTCTGGTTATTCTGGTTATTTGACTTTGGCATTGTTTTTGACTTCCCTGTTTTTTGGCATCCCTGACTCCTGGCTTTTCCATTGTGTCTCTTTCTGTTTCCCTTGACCTCGGCTATTCCTGACTATTCTTTGGTACGTTAGTCCGTCCATGCTAAGGTTCGGTAAACGTTACCTATCAGTCATCTGTGTTACACAATTCTACGTGCTGGATCATTCTGTAATCCTGACATTACAACAGGGCTATAGATCCTGTAGAATTGTGTAAGCACATAGCTGCGTGTGAAAGGAATCTGGAGGATAATGATCACCGCATGGATCAATTTGCCCAGGCCTTCAGTACGCTTCTTACCCGAACAGCACATCTGCAACCTGTGGCCTCACCTCCACCTTGTGTACCTCCAGCTATAGTACACAAGGCACCTACTATCTCCCTATCTCCTCTGCTGCATTTTGAGCTAAAATTGGTTACCTAATGATTCAATTAAAAGGTAAAGCTTTAGCTTGGGCCAATCCATTATGGGAGAGTAATAGGAGTGTGGCACACAATTACCAGGAATTCCTTACGGAATTCAAACTTACGTTTGAACCTCTAGGCAGAGAGGATGACGCCTCTACTGCCATGATGCACATCAGACAAGGGAACCGGGCTATCTCGGAATATGCCATAGAATTTCGTACCCTAGCTTCCGAGGTAGACTGGACAAATAGCGGGTTAATCGCTGTATTTAAAAAGGTATTATCTGAAAGTATGCTAGATGAGATTGCCGCCAAAGACTTACCCAAAAAGCTTAATGAATTTCTCACTTTTGTCATGAGATTAATAATAAGTTAAGAACCAGAGAAGCTACTAGAAACAAGACCAGATGCATGAGTATGCATTTAGCACCCCGTTTCTCCAGACCTATTGTCCCTGAAATTCCTGTACAGTCCGAACCCGAACCCATGCAGTTGGGGGTCACTAGACTGTCAGAAGCAGAAAAACAATATAGGAGAAAAGAAGGCCTATGTCTATACTGCGGTAGGAAGGGACATATGAGAAACAATTGTCCCATACAATTAATACTATACCTATTAAAGAGAGACTATCACCCCTAGCTGTTGAAGCTATTGATGGGAGACCACTCTCACAACCATTGATAACGCATGAAACCTTGCCCATTAATATTTCCATTGGTGCCTTACATAAGGAAGAGATTACATTTCAGGTGATTGCATCTCCTTCTTGTCCTATTATATTAGGATTCACATGTTTTAGCAAGCATAACCCTCATATTGACTGGGCTAATGGGGAAATATTAGAATGGGGCAAGGATTGTAATAAAAGGTGCATATTGCATGTCACCAAAAGAGTGGGCACTATTGAATTACCCACTAGTACACCTCAAAATCCAGAGATCCCTATACAATACCAAGACATTAAAGAAGTATTCAGCAAGACTCAGTCTAATACTCTACCTCCTCACAGACCATATGACTGTTCCATTAACTTACTACCAGGCGCTATGCCACCTAAGGAGAGTAGTGTAATGGAGGAATATATTAAAGATTCATTGAATAAAGGCCATATACGAAAATCATCCTCGCCTGCTGGTGCAGGATTCTTTTTTGTATCTAAAAAGGATGGTGAGTTGCGCCCATGTATCTATTACAGGGCATTGAACAAAATCACCATTAAGAACGCCTACCCCATTCCTCTTATTGCTGAATTATTTGACAGACTACAGGGTGCTAAAGTGTTTACTAAGCTTGACCTTAGAAGCGCTTACTATTTAGTGAGAATCAAGGAAAACCACGAGTGGAAGACTGCATTTAATACCAGAAGTGGACACTATGAATATCTAGTGATGCCATTGGGGTTGTGCAATGCTCCAGCGGTTTTCCAAGATTTCATTAACGATGTACTCAGGGATTACATTTACTCGTTTGTCTTGGTCTATCTGGATGATATCCTTATTTATTCTCCTGACATTCAGACTCACCACGATCACATTAGACAAGTTCTGCAGACCTTGTTAAAGAATCAACTTTATTGTAAAGTAGACAAATGCATCTTTGACCAATCTGAAGTACCGTTTTTGGGATATAATATCTCTGCCTCGGGGTTTAAGATGGATCCTAAAAAGCTGGAATCGGTTCTACAATGGCCTTTACCCACTGGGTTAAAAGCCATTCAAAGGTTCGTTGGTTTTGCCAATTATTACAGAAGTTTTATAAAGGGATGTTCTTCAGTAATAGCCCCCATCACCAATATGACACGCAAGGGGGCTAGTAGTACGATATGGTCTAAGGAGACAATTGAAACCTTTAAAACTCTCAAACAGCAGTTTGCCTCCGCCGACATATTGATACATCCTGACACCAGTAAGCCTTTTATACTGGAGGTTGATGCTTCAGAGACAGGGGTAGGAGCAGTTCTCTCCCAGAGGGAGAGCCAGGAAACTCTGTTACATCCTTGTGGTTACTTTTATAGAAAGTTTGCTCCTGCTGAGCGCAATTACGATATTGGCAATAGAGAATTGTTGGCCATTATTCTAGATCTCAAGGAGTGGCGACATCTTTTAGAGGGTTCCAAGGACCCCCTTTTGATCATTACTGATCACAAAAACCTGGCTTACATAGGAGATGCTAAGCGATTATCTTCTAGACAAGCTAGGTGGTCTCTATTTCTTTCTCGCTTTAATTTTCTTATCACCTACAAACCTGGTTCTAAAAATGTCAAGGCCGACGCCTTGTCCAGGCAGTTTGATACTGAGGCTATACTAGAGCAAGAAATGTCCCATATCATTCCCCCAGAATGTATCATTGTGTCCACTGTCCTTTCATTGTCCTCTCCACTGCTTGGCTCCATCATGGAGGCTCAGTCTCAGGCGCCCTGCGGTAAACCTCAGGACAAACTGTTCGTTCCATTGGAGGAAAGGGTTAATAACATGAAGGTGTTTCATGACAATGTGTCTGCTGGTCACCCAGGTATTAATAAATCCACCTCTGCTATTATGAGGTCATTCTGGTGGGATTCCCTCAGGAAGGATGTTAAGGAATATGTGCATGCTTGTTCTGTTTGTACGGTTTCCAAAGTGCCTCATAAACTCCCTTGTGGCTTGTTACAACCTCTTCCTATTCCTGAGGTCCCATGGTCCCACTTGTCCATAGACTTCATTGTTGAACTTCCTAGTTCTAACGGTTATACCACGATTCTCATGGTTGTGGACCGTTTTTCTAAAATGGCTCATTTTATTTCTCTCAAGAAATTACCGTCATCTCAAGACCTGGTACTGATCTTTATACGTGAGATTGTCCGTCTGCATGGCATTCCTCACAATATTGTATCTGATAGAGGTTCTCAGTTTGTATCCCGGTTTTGGAGGGCTTTTAATAAGCAATTGGGGATTGAATTGTCTTTTTCATCCTCTTACCACACCCAGACTAATGGTACAGCTGAGAGAGCTAACCAGTCTTTGAAGTTCTACTTGTGTTGTTTTGATAATAGCACTCAAGGCAATTGGTCCGAATTATTACCATGGGCCGAGTTTGCTAGGAACAATGCTGACCATGATTCCTCTGTGCATAGTCCATTTTTTGTTAATAATGGCCGGCATCCTACTGTCCTACCGGCTGTTTTTTCCGATACGGCTATTTCTCCTTTGGATGACCGTCTGGCTTCCATCCTTAATACCTGGGTTAAAGTTCAATCTGCTCTGGGTACTGCTGCTGACCGTTTCAAGCATTATGCTGATTAGTGATGTCACGAACATAAAATTTTCGGTTCGCGAACGCGAACTTCCGCAAATGTTTGCGAACGGCGACCCGGGCGAACCGCCATAGACTTCAATGGGCAGGCGATTTTTAAAACCCACAGGGACTCTTTCTGGCCACAATAGTGATGGAAAAGTTGTTTCAAGGGGACTAAAACCTGGACTGTGGCATGCCGGAGGGGGATCCATGGCAAAACTCCCATGGAAAATTACATAGTTGATGCAGAGTCTGGTTTTAATCCATAAAGGGCATAAATCACCATTCCAAACATCAAACATTCCTAAATTGTTTGGAATAACGTGCTTTAAAACATCAGGTATGATGTTGTATCGATCAGGTAGTGTAAGGGTTACGCCCGCTTCACAGTGACAGACCAAACTCCCCGTTTAACGCACCGCAAACAACCGCAAACAGTCCATTTGCACAACCGCAAACTGCCCATTTGCACAACCGCAAACTGCCCATTTGCACATGTTTTAGTGCAAACTAGTCTAACTACTATTATAGTTGAAACGAGCAACTTTTATTCATGCCAGACAACCATGCAGGCCAGACTAACAAACATGCCAGGGCCAATCATAGTTAACCACCTCAGATAGTAACATGGCTCCCTCTATATACAGAGTAAACATGGCTCCCTCTATATACAGAGTAACATGGCTCCCTCTATATACAGTGTAACATGGCTCCCCTCTATATACAGAGTAACATGGCTCCTCTCTATATACAGTGTAAACATGGCTCCTCTCTATATACAGAGTAACATGGCTCCCTCTATATACAGTGTAAACATGGCTCCTCTCTATATACAGAGTCACATGGCTTCCCTCTATATACCGTGTAAACATGGCTCCCTCTATATACAGAATAACATGACTCCCTCTATATACAGAGTAACATGGCTCCCTCTATATACAGGGTAACATGACTTCCCTTTATATACCATGTAAACATGGCTCCCTCTATATACAGAGTAACATGGCTCCCTCTATATACAGTGTAACATGGCTCCCCTCTATATACAGAGTAACATGGCTCCCCTCTATATACAGTGTAAACATGGCTCCTCTCTATATACAGAGTAACATGGCTCCCTCTATATACAGTGTAAACATGGCTCCTCTCTATATACAGAGTAACATGGCTCCCCTCTATATGCAGAGTAACATGGCTCCCTCTATATACAGAGTAACATGGCTTCCCTCTATATACCGTGTAGACATGGCTCCCTCTATATACAGAATAACATGGCTCCCTCTATATACAGAGTAACATGGCTCCCCTCTATATACAGTGTAAACATGGCTCCTCTCTATATACAGAGTAACATGGCTCCCCTCTATACAGGGGCGTACCTGGAGCATTTGGCACCTGGGGCGGATCCTTTATTTGGCACCCCCCTCCCCAACTTTGAAATGTAAAAAACAACTGCAATATTTTTAAATGTGTGTGTGTATAGTGTATGAAGTGTATGCAGTGTGTGTATAGTGTGTGCAGTATGTGTATAGAGTGTGCAGTGTGTGCATGGTGTATGCAGTGTGTGTATAGTGTGTGCATAGTGTGTACAGTGTGTGTATAGTGTGTACAGTGTGTGTGTATAGTGTGTGTATAGTGAGTGTGCAGTGTGTGTATAGTGTGTGCAGTGTGTGTATAGAGTGTGCAGTGTGTGCATAGTGTATGCAGTGTGTGTATAGTGTGTGTGTATAGTGTGTGCATAGTGTGTACAGTGTGTGTATAGTGTGTACAGTGTGTGTGTATATTGTGTGTATAGTGAGTGTGTAGTGTGTGTATAGTGTGTGCAGTGTGTGTATAGTGTGTAAGCAGTGTGTATAGTGTGTAAGCAGTGTGTATAGTGTGTATGCAGTTTGTGTATAGTGTGTATGCAGTGTGTGTATAGTGTGTGCAGTATGTGTATAGTTAGTGCAGTGTGTGTATAGTGTATGCAGTGTGTGCAGTGTGTGTATAGTGTGTGCAGTGTGTGTATAGAGTGTGCAGTGTGTGCAGTGTGTGCATAGTGTATGCAGTGTGTGTATAGTGTGTGTGTATAGTGTGTGCATAGTGTATGCAGTGTGTGTATAGTGTGTGTGTATAGTGTGTATGCAGTGTGTGCAGTGCATGTAGTGTGTGCAGTGTGTGTATAGTGTGTGCAGTGTGTATACAGTGAGTGTAGTGTGTGTATATTGTGTGCAGTGGGTATGCAGTGTGTGTAGTGTGTGTGTATAGTGTGTGCATAGTGTATGCAGTGTGTGCATAGTGTGTACAGTGTGTGTATAGTGCGTACAGTGTGTGTAGAGTGTGTGCAGTGTGTGTGTGCAGTGTTTGCAGTGTGTGTAGAGTATATGCAGTGTCTGTAGAGTGTGTATGCAGTGTGTGTAGAGTGTATGCAGTGTGTGTATAGTGTGTGTAGTGTGTATGCAGTGTGTGCAGTGTATGCAGTGTGTGCAGTGTTTGCAGTGTGTGTGTAGTGTATGCAGTGTATGTAGAGTGTGTATAGTGTGTGTAGAGTGTGTATAGTGTGTGTAGAGTGTATGCAGTGTGTGTTTAGTGTGTGTAGTGTGTATGCAGTGTGTGTGCAGTGTATGCAGTGTGTGTAGTGTGTATGCAGTGTGTGTAGAGTGTATGCAGTGTGCATGCAGTGTGTATGCAGTGTGTATGCAGTGTATGTGTAGAGTGTATGCAGTGTGTGTAGAGTGTGTGCAGTGTATGCAGTGTGCATCTGCATACACTCTACACACACTCTACACAGTGTGTATGTTGTGTGGAATAAGTGCTGCCACTTACCTGTCCCTCCCGTCCTCCTCGACTGGTGGTCCGGTGGCACAGCATCACTGGGCAGTTTAGAGGGGCCCAGTATTCTCCATGCTCGTTAATAAGACTATCTACCCGAGTTTCCCATCCAGCAGCAGGGTCCTCTGTTCTCGCGATCCGCGAGAGCGTTGCCGTGGGTTGCCATAGCAACGCTCTCGCGGATCGCGAGAACAGAGGACCCTGCTGCTGCTGGATGGGAAACTCGGGTAGATAGTCTTATTAGCGGCCGGTCCCTTTACACAAGACACAGGGCGGCATTTCGCCACCCTGCGAAAGTTCGTCCCGGGCACCCCCCTAGTGAGTAGTACCCGGGGCGGACCGCCCCCGCCGCCCGCCACCTTAGTGCTCCACTGCCTCTATATACAGAGTAACATGGCTTCCCTCTATATATCGTGTAAACATGGCTCCCTCTATATTGAATAACATGGCTCCCTCTATATACAGTGTAACATGGCTCCCCTCTATATACAGTGTAACATGGCTCCCTCTATATACAGAGTAACATGGCTCCCTCTATATACAGAGTAACATGGCTCCCTCTATATACAGTGTAAACATAGCTCTTCTCTATATACAGAGTAACATGGCTTCCCTCTATATACTGTGTAAACATGGCTCCCTCTATATACAGAATAACATGGCTCCCTCTATATACAGAGTAACATGGCTCCCCTCTATATACAGTGTAAACATGGCTCCTCTCTATATACAGAGTAACATGGCTCCCTCTATATACAGTGTAAACATGGCTCCTCTCTATATACAGAGTAACATGGCTCCCCTCTATATACAGAGTAACATGGCTCCCTCTATATACAGTGTAAACATGGCTCCCTCTATATACAGAGTAACATGGCTCCTGAGCTGCGGGTGGGGGCCCTATAAAAGAATAATGGGGGGGACCTACTGTCCTCCCCCCGCCCCCTACCCGGAGCGGCGGGTGGGGGTCCTAAGTTACAATAAGAGGGGGGGACCTACTGTCCTCCCCCCGGCCCCCACCCCTGAGCTGCAGGTGGGGGCCCTAAACAACAATAAGGGGGGGGGACCTATTGTTCCCCCCAGCCCCCACCCCTGAGCGGCGGGTGGGGGCCCTAAATGAAAATCCCCCCCTCCCCCATCAAAGGTGACTAGGGGTCCCTAAGCCCCTAGTCACACACCCAAATAAAAAAGCCCCTACTTCCCCCCTCACCCTAAAAAATAGTGAGGGGGAATAAAATTACTACCCTGTAAAGTAAAATTCAACTTACTATTCAACATCTTCTTTTTTCTAAAATCTTCATTTTTCAGCCCTAAAAAAGGCCAAATAAAAAGCCATCATACCCGTCGAACTTAAAAATAAAATAAAAAACCCGAGCGCAAAAAAAAAAAAAGAATCCATCTTCACCCATGGAGGGCTCCGCGCAGACTAGGGTATTAACATATACCCTATTGTTACAATTGTTACTTGAAAAGCATGAGGAATGCCGTTGGGGTACCACATGCTCATTTGTTATACCTCCATGCACTACAAAAATAAAGAATTTAAAATAAATTAATTAATTAAAAAATTTAAAAAATAATGAATTTTTTTTTTTTTTTTAAAGTATGCAGCTTCCAAATGAATCTAAAATGGATGCTGTCCAGGAGGTGGGAGGGTCTGCTTGGAAGGGTGTGCTGCTGATTGGCTGGAATGTGTCTGCTGACTGTGAGGTACAGGGTCAAAGTTTACTCAATGATGACGAATAGGGGGCGGATCGAACCGCGCATGTGTTCGCCTGCCGTGGTGAACGCGAACACGCTATGTTCGCCGGGAAGTATTCGCCAGCGAACCGTTCGGTACATCACTAATGCTGATACACGTCGAGGTGCCAACTCTGTTTACCAAGTGGGTGAGAGGGTTTGGTTATCTTCTTGTAACATCAGGCTCAAAGTCCCTAGCATGAAATTTGCTCCTAGGTTCCTTGGACCTTTTTGTGTCCTTCGTAGGATCAATCCTGTTGCGTACTCTCTGGCCCTCCCGGCCTCCTTGAAAATTCCTAATACCTTTCATGTGTCCTTGCTCAAACCTCTTGTTTGCAATAAATATACTGTCTCAAGTGTCCCTCCTCCCTCCTTAGTTGTTTCTGGACAGGAAGAGTATGAGGTCTCCTCCATAATTGATTCCAGGTTTTCTCGGGGCACTTTACAGTACTTGGTGGATTGGAAAGGTTATGGACCAGCCGATCGTTCTTGGGTTTCGGCATCTGATATACATGCTGGCTGCAAGATTTGCTATTTTCATGCCAAATTTCCTCTCAAGCCTAGTCCTGCCCGCCCGGTGGGTGTTCTTCAGGTTGGGGGGTAATGTCACGTATTCATCCGCTTATAAAAATGTGGTTATTGGCATTTACTGTCCACACATGAAAAGTTGTGCCGATCAGCAACCAAAGGTTAATGCTGAGCAGCAATTATGCAAATGGGAACCTGGTAACTGCCTTTGGGGTCAAAGGCCGTTACAGCCTATCAGATCTAGAGGAGGGGTATTTAGGCCCAGTTCTCATTCTGCTCAGTGCCCTGTCGCGGTTTCCCTTGTGGTTGTCCAAGAGCGCGTTATTGATTCTGGTTATTCTGATTATTTGACTTTGGCATTGTTTTTGACTTCCCTGTTTTCTGGCATTCCTGACTCCTGGCTTTTCCTTATCGTTGTGTCTCTTTCTGTTTCCCTTGACCTCGGCTATTCCTGACTATTCTTTGGTACGTTAGTCTGGCCATTTTAAGGTCCAGTATACGTTACCTATCAGTCCTCTGTGTTACACAATTCTACGTGCTGGATTATTCTGTAATCCTGAGACTTACCTTCCAAGCAAGACCTGACTACTATGCTTCGCAAACTGGAAGTGTCGTTTCAAGTTAAGATGGACGTCCTGCTCTGTTCTGTGGAGATGTCTGGCCTTGGCTTCTGATATCCAGTACTCTTGTTACAATTCTTGTTTAGTTTTTCTTGGTTTTTGGTTTTCTATTCTATGTCTGGTTTTCTTTATGCTGGGATTTCTGAGTTCATTCCTATAGTTCGTCCCTGGATTTCCCAGTCTCCAGGTTTCCTTTAAATGTTTGTTTTATTTGCCACACCCGTTTGTTTCCATCTTTCATTATGTTTCAGTGTTCCTGCAGGCAGCTGCTCACTGCTTCTGTCCTTTCTTGCAGGTAAGTGCTATATATGTGTTCTGAATCTGTGGTTGTTTTAGTATACATTAGGCAGTGTACGACCTGCCAGATATGGGGTACATTGGAGTTGCAGACAACTAAATGCTATTAGCTTACAGTGAAAAACTTTTTTTCTTTTTAAAGGCACACTATAGTCACACCAGATATGAGTGGCAAATGTACTTGCTGAGGTTGGCAGAGTACACGCTGAAGGCCTGACACCTAGACGCTTGCAGACAACTAACTGCTATTAGCTTACAGTGAAAAACTTTTTTTGTTTTTAAAGGCACACTATAGTCACACCAGATATGAGTGGCAAAGTGCACTTGCTGAGGTTGGCAGAGTACACGCTGAAGGCCTGACACCCGCTTGAAGACAACTAACTGCTATTCAATCTATAACAGTGAAAAAAGTTTTTTATTTTTAAATGTCAAGCTTAAGCTATTGTGACACCAGATATGAGTGGTGGCACTGGGCAAGTGGGCACAGTATGCACTGTGAGCCTGACACAGAAGCTGGCAGACAACTAACTGCTATTCAATCTTTTAGAGTGAAAACAAATGTTTTCTTTTTAAATGTCAAGCTTAAGCTATTGTGACACCAGATATGAGTGGTGGCACTGGGCAAGTGGGCACAGTATCCACTGTGAGCCTGACACAGAAGCTGGCAGGCAACTGCAAATACATTACACAGAAAAAAAAAAGCAGACTGATGTTCTAGCCCTAAAAAGGGCTTTTTGGGGTGCTGTCCTTACAGCAGAGATCAGATGAGTCCTTCAGGACTGTAGTGGACACTGAATACCCTAGCCATCAATTTCCCTATCTAATGAGCAGCAGCGACACTTTACCTCCTCTCACTAAGAATGCAGCTTCAGAATGAATCTAAAATGGATGCTGGGAGGGAGGTGGGAGGGTCTGGAAGGGAGGGTCTGCTGCTAATTTGCTGGAATGTGTCTGCTGACCGTGAGGCACAGGGTCAAAGTTTGCTCAATGATGACGAATAGGGGGCGGATCGAACCGCGCATGTGTTCGCCCACCGCGGCGAACGCGAACATGCTATGTTCGCCGGGAACTATTCGCCAGCGAACAGTTCGGTACATCACTAGCTACCACCCCAGTATACAATCCATATATAATTAACATTAATTACAAATAAATCACAAACATACACTTAATTAATTGAATGGTATGCATCAATAATCTCAGTGGCGGCAAAGAAACCATGAACAAAAGCGCAATGGTGTAACACGGAAACTGCTAGACTATAATACTATTTTACCCTCTAAAAGTTACCATTGACCTTTAAAGCTGTAGCTAAAGTCAACACATGCGGGTGAAAAT
This sequence comes from Pelobates fuscus, assembly GCF_036172605.1. Lineage (NCBI taxonomy): Eukaryota > Metazoa > Chordata > Amphibia > Anura > Pelobatidae > Pelobates > Pelobates fuscus. Next base: position 134,178,489 of record NC_086321.1, read on the forward strand.
ATTGGTTTCCCAAACTGACCAAATAGAAATGCAACTGATAGCCATAACAGAAATATTTCAACAACTGGGTTAACCAACTGCAATGTTAAACACTCAGTTGAGACAAGTAATTAATAAGGATCAAATTTAAATGTGTTGCATGCCATTCTGTGATTCAGGGTAAGATATTTCATCATCCATATAATAGTACACAGGTTTTGTTGTATGCATTTTGAAGTGTCTCTGTGGTCTAATGAATATGTTGGATGGACATCGCAAAAATTTAAGGATAGATTTTCATATCATAAATCTGCCATTCATGACTGAATTACCAATATCTGCTCACTTTCAAGAATTCAGACATAATTGTTCTCAACTGATATTCCAGATTATTGATCATATTCCAAAAATAGCCAGAAAGGGTGACAGGAGCAAAAGATTATTATTAATGGAGGCTTTTTGGAACAAGGAACTGGATACACTTAGCCCTAGAGTCTTCAATGTTGAATATGATCTTTCAATTTATCTGTATTCTTTTAAAATATTTGTGTTAAATCTTTTGGTTTTTTACATGTATTCTAACATGTATTCTTAAATTATCTATGGTGCTGGCTTGCTTCTACGTTACTTTCTCCAGTATTTAACCACTATTGACATTAATTAGCATTCATGCACTTTAATTATTATATATTATGATAACTATACACTTTGATTACACTCATGGTATTTTTCCATCATGAATGGTTTATTAATTGTGTTTCTTACAAATTCATTATTATATTTTTTTTTTCCCTGTAGTAATCCACAGTAGATTGTTCTTGCATTTAATAACAATTAGTACTACATTCATAATTATACCATTGAGCTAGACTTATTTGTCTTAGATGTATTTACTATTTGGCACTTGCACTTTAATTAATTTAACTAGATTTTCAAATTTTTTCACACATTGTCATTTTAAAAAAAAAATACCTTTCCAATAGATTTTCTTTTCACTGTATTGCCTTAATAATTAAATATCACATTATATGTGTTTTACATTGCATACACTTTTTTACTCTAAACATTTTTTACGCTTAGCATCTTTTCACTTTATATGGTGAAAATTCAGCTATATTAAGTGTTCTTTTTATGCAGCATTATAGTCTTTATTTGATATTATGCATCTATATAATTTTCAGAATTATTAGGGCATATTCCTGTAGATTAATCCTCAGTGTGCTACATATGCTTCCGTGTAAATTTCTTTATTATAATATACATGAGAACATTAACTTTTGATGTTGGAATATTGCCTACTGATTGCATATTTAGAGATATAATGGAGATAGGACCTTGTACTTTACATACTACTTTTCCACTTTATATTGTGCATTTATTTTCACTTTACATGTTCACTTTTTTGACCCTTTGGCTTTTTGTTGGATCTGCATCATTCTCCATGGTGACATGCCTTTTGCTGTTTGTGGTGTCATGACACAGTTGCCTGATGACATTTGGCATCATGTGACTGTGTCATGCGCGGCCCTCGACTACATCACACATGACCTTGCAGTGATTTTGTAAGCCCATTTTGGCACTTGGAGGCTTCCGTTTGCACTGAGACCCTGCAGTCCCTTTTTGGCACTAAGAGGCTTTCTTGGATTGCTTTTATCAATTAATGCACAGCTCCTATGAACGTATAACATCACTGAGCTTTTGTTCACATTCTTTTTTTTATTTTTTTTGCCACCACTGTGATTATGATGCAGATCATTCAATTAATGAGGTTCATGTCTGCTATTTATTTGTCTTTACTGTTGATTATGTTTCCTTTATATATGAATTGCATACACTGGGGTGATAGCTTCACAAAGACCTAATTTGAGGTCAAATTGTTACTGGTCATGTTCTGATTCTTTTTTGCACCTAGGATAATTTACTGAGAAGAATGCAGACTCCTTCTACCTTTAGAATAATACACATATGTGTATATATATATATATATGTGTATATATATATATATATATATATATATATGTGTGTATATATATATATATGTATATGTATATATATGTATATGTATATATATGGACATGTGGATAAATGAGACATTCATACAGAGGTATACATTTTGCTGCACTCTACTATGTTATCACTATATATTTATAAATATATAGTCTAAAAGTGCCTTCGCTCAGGAGATGATATAATAGCTGGGCTTGTGCTTGAACTCAGCAATAGATAGACAAAATTAACAAAAATGCAATACACTTCTGGGTCTAACGTTTATTATCAAGGTTTCAGTTTTAGTTAAAAACTTTCATCAGGATAATTACATACCTGTATAAGTACATGCAATATACTTATATATAATGAAAGATGACAAAGTGATGTACTCACACCCAAGAACAATGTGAACACCAAATTTGGCACATGACATGACTGTTGACGTGATCGGAGTGCACCCCAAATTGTGCTCTTGTTTGGTCAACCACTAGCGTCGGTATCCAAATACACTTACTGTGAAACCCAAAGTGCAGTGCTTTATAAATACAAATAACCACAGCCACTAAGCTTGAAAACAAGTTGACACATATAGTAAATGCTCCTACTAGGGAAGTGATAACATATTTTCAAAATAGCTAGATACATATCATATAGTGAAGCGCGTGTTCATGCAAACATATACTGTATATTAAGTGTTGTCATATGCATATACAGTACTGTATATTGGGTAAACAAAAAAAAGATAATCAAGACAATAAATGGAATACTGGGCCCATTAATATAAATAATTTAAATATTACAAGCATAGAAATATCAAATCATGTATATCATGTATATTTAGTTTAGGGTTTTTTTGTGCTTCTAGGTTCTCTGTATTATTTTATGGCCTGTTTGCACAGGCACGGGGTTAGCATTCAGAAAATAGTTGATATAGGCCTTTAGTGGCATATTTCAAGCACGTGCTAATTCCTGGTCACAAAGCAAGTGACAGGTTCTGAGAAGACATTTATATGGCTCAAACAGTTACAAGGGCCAGAAGGAACCTTGAAACAAAAATGAATGGCAGGCTGGTAAGTATCTCATGTAGCAGTACATGGTTCCCACTCTTAATCTTTTTGATAACATGGTATTGATCAGTAAACCTATCACAGAGGCCATCAGAGCAGGACACAGAAGTGTTATCTACTTAATAACCTGCCCTGAGAGACAAAGTGTGTATCAGGCGGATGCAATGAACATTGAAAGGCAATAATTCCTTATTGTTTTGCAACATATTGCCATGGTTTGTATGGGAGGGATCAGGAGGAAATCATGAATCTGGTGGGATTGTGACATTTTAATGGAAGATGAAGCTATATACTAGCAGTGATATAACACGCTATCTTTGGAGAAATCTGATATTTTTTTTACAGTTTTAACAATGCTTTGACCCTTTGTGGAAATTGAAGATTGTGGGTTTGAGTGGCTCTGGAAATGCATTGTTTTATGTTAACTTATCTGTTGCAAGAACAGCATTAAGTATCGTGCTGCAATTTAATGCACAATATTTGTACAGAAACTTACTTTTCAAACCTGTTATTGAAGAGATTATGTGCACTGAAAAGTCAGAAAATCTGATCACTGTCAGATCTCACAGTCAGACTTATGAGCATAAATTAACACTTTCATTTTTTTCATTTTCATGGAGTAAAAAAAAAATTATAAAAATTAAGTTTGAGGTTTGTGTAACAAGAGGGAGCTGCATTGCACTGCTCTCCATGATGATGGTGAAAGGATTCATCATGTGAGAATAGCTCCTGCACATGGAGACCTATTGTGTTGATAATAGCAGAAATTATAATAACCCAGCAACAGAAAATTGTGCCTTCTCGTCAAACATCCGCTGGTGCCAAGACTGAGCCCACAAAAAGGAGATTCTAAAGTCATATTGGGAAAGATAAAGATTTATGAGTGAGGCCTACTTTGGTAGGGAGTGGGGTGGACAGCCACCGCACCACTCCCTTGCCCAAAGGCAACATGCAAGCCCTCCGGCATTACTACCTGCTGACTCCTTACCTCCCTTGGAACTGGTGGGGGATATCCCATCCTCACTTTGGAAGTTGTTGCTCTCGTTCAGTCCTGCAAGTCTGATAGCGGCTCCTGGGCCTACCATTCAAAATGGCTAAGCTGCAGCGTTAATATGACCCCGGTCAGTCATCAGCAGATGTCCTGGTTAACTTTTTTGGGCTCTTTTAATGCTTCTGGGAAAAGTTACATTGGCATATGAAGCTACACTTACCTTTCTTCCTTCAGCATGACAGAGGCCCTACTGATCTCAAAAGTTGCCCAGACTTTGACCAAGCCTGGGATAGTTGTTCTGAGGTCCTCATGTGGCTATGGCGAACAGCTAAATAATTTTGTACCTTGGCTTTGTGAAGGGATATACTGACTTGTCAGACAGGCTCTTACCATATACATATATAAGCATGTTTATTTCACTTTGCCTATCTGTACATAATGTACTCCTCTGTCTGCTCTTTGTGCAGTGTAGCTCCAAGTGGCTTCTATATCCTTAAACTTAACAATCGTTATACAGCTCATGTTTCTTTTATTTACTATAAAAAAACTGCTCTGTTCTCAACATTTCAAGCAATGCATATACCTCTTGCTATCATTTATATCCTCTGATAAATGTCTACATACTCTTGTCTGTTCAACTATGCACTTCAAAATAAAGAATGTCAGACAAACTAAACAAATTTGAGGAGAGTCTCTGGAAGCCATTTAAAAAGAAAGTATTGCAGTTAGCATGCTCAGCTCTCATGTTAAAATTAGTGTAGGACCCAACGATATTGGAGTACTGTGACATAGTAGTTGGCTTAGCACAATATGACCATATGGTGTAACTGAATCCACATATTTGTTTGCTAAGGTAGGTGACTTTAAGAAGCCTTGCAAAATGTAAAACTGTATTTATTTATTTTTTTGTGTATGTGCTGTTCCTTAATCTGAATCTTTGAATCTTACGGTGGCACCACTTCTGACAAATGCATGTTCAGGGTGTAACCCCAATTCCCCTTTTTTTGTGTGTAAACCTGTGTAAGTCTGCGATTAACTGTAAATATGTAAATCAGCATGTTAATGGATACATTTTGGAGAGTGGCCATGGGTGGGGTCATCAAATTATTTTTGGGTTCAAGTCCCAGGCATTTTTTGACCCTAGCAACGACCCAGTCAATTGCTCGTTTACAATTTGTGTCTCTTAACTGGCCATGTAAGTAAATAAAAAATATAAGCAAAATGTGTAATTCATACCACAAGGTAAAATAAGCATCTAATAAATATACTGTTATAAAAAAACATATTTTAATTAAACCTTGATTGGATGCAAATCTATTTGGTCCTATGCATTATACTAGTGAAAACTGTGGCTAAAGTTGAATATTTAGGAAGTCATATTTTTTTGTCTTGTTAAAAGTGGTTCCAAGCAAGTTATTAGACACAAAGAAATAACAATCATTGTTAGATTTCTATATACAGTTACTGCATTTCTTATCCAAAGGTAAAACAAACTTTGTTCCTTTAACTGCCTTATTTATATTTAACAGAAACATGATTACATGCTGCAGGCTTTGACAGTGAATGCAATTTAAGTTAAACGCCTGACAGATCTGTTGATAATTGGTGCGTTTTTATTTTATTCATTTTTTATTAAATTTTTTTAATTTTTGGCATATAACAGCAATTTAGAATTTGTGATTTTAATTATGATTTAATTATAAACATTGCATCTACAAGTAATGTATTACTTTTACTTAAAATCTAATGGCACAAAGGCACACGTTGTAGATTTTGACAATGATTAATTAAATTTTGAGTTCCATGTTGGATTAAAGGCATATGCAAAAAGTCAAACACAAAATACAATTGCTGGAAGATGGTTAATGGAAATATTTCACGTACGACAATTCTCTCTATTTTAATAGGCAGTTTTATTTTGCTAGCTACACAGGCAAAGTTGTTTTGAAATTGTCATTGACCTCTGGCTGAGCTATTATACATCACATCACAGATAACACATTGCTGCAGCTAAAATCCTATTTATGAATCTCCTGTACACCCTGCAAAATACTTGGGTTTACTTTTCAACTTAAATTCAAGGACCCTTAGTGGCAAGGGCCTTGTCTGGTTCACCACTAAGAAGTGATAAGGGAAATAGCCTATAAAACTACAAGAACAGATTAAAAGACACTCAACCTAACATAAAACTTCTACAAAGCCTTCAGAAACAGAAAGGTAAGAAGATACTATTAGCTGTTAGTGGGCCCTCTACCTACACAATTTCAGATCTCAGTCATATGTCACCATAATAAAGGTCCCTGTCCACCAGACATAAATGCTTGACCTTTAGCTAAAACAAGCTAATAATTTAAAAATAAAAAGGATTTATTTGTTTTACAGAGATATGTTTTAACAGCGTATAAGAGCTAACATATTGTATATATGGGGGTCAACAAAAAAGATATATGATAAAGAGTCCCGATTTTAATCTTTATGTGGGTGCTTTCAAGTGTCCGCAGGGATTTGATAGTTGTAACAGTAGTGAATAAACTTTGTCTTTATATGTATCCGACCTTTAATAAAAAAGATACTGCCATAGCGTGATACAGTTACAGTAAAAACAAGAGGAATAGGCGCTCACTAAATAAACTAAAGGTGGGCAGCAGTGAACCGAGCAGGAATTCCCAACGCCTACTCAGAATAGTGAAACAAACAAGGAAAAAAGTGGTAAACCGCGCCCAAACAGTACAAGTAATAATAAAGATGTATACATACAAAATGTCCTATAATAATTGATGTATGGAACCTTCAATAAAAAATACAAAACAATAATAGTGCAGTATATCTGGCAAGTAGGAGTAGTAAAAACTTATAAAAGACTAACTCACACTTTGCAGAGCTACTCAGAGCTCTGCCGTATAGCGCCTAGACGGTACAATCCCCGTCTCAGGATGTCAAGTGGTGATGCAGTGCAAGGTCCAATCCTCCACAGTAGTATATGGAAAAAATAGAGATACGATCCAATAGTATAGTATTTTGAAAACAGTGTTGGTAAAAAAAGGAAAAATATCCTACTTACAGATTTCAGAGCAAATATCTTGCTCTAGTATGTACAGCATACGGTGGTATAATCCCCACCAACGGATATATATCAGGATATATCAGGATTCAGGAAAATCAGGAACAGCAAATAAAATAGTAAAAACTATAACTTTATTTGGATATAAAATATGTCTATAATAAAACAAATTGATATAAAATCAACTACTTAACGCGTTTCGCCCAGTCTAGGGCTTCTTCAGAAGTATCAAGTCCAAGTTTGGATAAAAACCGCTTATATAGGTGTTCCTGATTGATGAGATTTAGTCCTGGTGTGTTTTCGCTTCCTACTTCCGGGTCGCGCACGTCGCCCGGAAGTGACGTCATCGTATCTTTCCGTGGCATGCTGGGACATGTAGTCTCCCGCCGTTTGTGTTGTATGCAACACGGAAGTGACGTGGGTATGGCTCCTAATGCCTTATGGGGCATGTAGTTCATATTGTCCTCTTTCACATAGGTACAATTATGTCACCCGGAAGTGACATATCGCCATGCACAGTACTATGGGATTTGTAGTTCGGCAAATTGCCGATATAGAATACAGTGTATACGGAGGGGAAAAAGATAAACATAGTAAATAAATAAATAAGAGGAGCATAGTAATATCTCAAAAGTACCTGTGGCATATATTAAAAAGATAACCAATAAACAAAGATAATAAGAATATGTATGGATATCAAACATAGGAAATATGGGCATGTATACAGATACATAAAGGGTGGACACTATTATAATAAAAGAGACAGCAGGGGCATATATCAAAAAGGTGGCCAACATTTATGAAATAAAAATATGGACAAATAGTATGAGTATATATAAAAAATATACATACAAATATAAATATAAAAACGGTGGACATAATATTAAAATACCATGCATAAAGTGAACCATGCATAAGAGTTCTTAAAGTGGTACTCGAGAGGTGGTGTGTCTACATTAGAAAAATTAAAAATAAAATTAAATTAAAAAATGCAGAGATAATATAAATAATATAAATACTATAAAAAGTTAAAAAGGTCAAACTCTGCATTTAAACCTTTTGGGTGGAGTGTGTCTAAAAAATAGACCCACTCCATTTCTTTCTTGCCCAATTTATTGATTATATCACCACCTCTCCAGTGTTTAGACAATTTTGAAATACCCATAAATTTTAGGTGACGTGGATCATTGCCATGTAGCTCAAAGTGTGAGGATACCAAGTGGGTTTTTAGCCCTTTTTCTATGTTGCGGCAATGTTCTCCAATTCTGATTTTTAATGGTCTTATGGTTCTTCCTATATATTGTAGTCCGCAAGGACACTCTAGTAGGTATATGACGTTTTTACTCATGCATGTAATTGTGTCCTTGATATTGTAACTTTTATCTGTGTTGTTTGATTTAAAATTATAAATACATCGGTCAGTTTTACTAGTTTTTCTGCATGCTGCACAACAGTTACATCTAAAAAATCCATTTTTGTGTTTCATAAAATTGTTTATTACTTCAGACTTTTTCTGTTTTGTGTAATTCTGTGTGAGATGCATTCTCAGGTTTGGGGCTCCTCTAAATACAATTTTTGGACGATCTGGGATAATTTTTCCTAATATGGGATCTTCCTTCAAGAGGTGCCAATTATTCTGGATTAGTTTTTTTATTTGTTTATTCTTATTATTATAGCCAAGGACAATGGGCAATATAAAATCTGTCCCATTATTTTTAATGTTTTTTAGACCCTTGTTTTGGGTTAGGATGGTCTAAAAAACATTAAAAATAATGGGACAGATTTTATATTGCCCATTGTCCTTGGCTATAATAATAAGAATAAACAAAATAAAAAAACTAATCCAGAATAATTGGCACCTCTTGAAGGAAGATCCCATATTAGGAAAAATTATCCCAGATAGTCCAAAAATTGTATTTAGAGGAGCCCCAAACCTGAGAATGCATCTCACACAGAATTACACAAAACAGAAAAAGTCTGAAGTAATAAACAATTTTATGAAACACAAAAATGGATTTTTTAGATGTAACTGTTGTGCAGCATGCAGAAAAACTAGTAAAACTGACCGATGTATTTATAATTTTAAATCAAACAACACAGATAAAAGTTACAATATCAAGGACACAATTACATGCATGAGTAAAAACGTCATATACCTACTAGAGTGTCCTTGCGGACTACAATATATAGGAAGAACCATAAGACCATTAAAAATCAGAATTGGAGAACATTGCCGCAACATAGAAAAAGGGCTAAAAACCCACTTGGTATCCTCACACTTTGAGCTACATGGCAATGATCCACGTCACCTAAAATTTATGGGTATTTCAAAATTGTCTAAACACTGGAGAGGTGGTGATATAATCAATAAATTGGGCAAGAAAGAAATGGAGTGGGTCTATTTTTTAGACACACTCCACCCAAAAGGTTTAAATGCAGAGTTTGACCTTTTTAACTTTTTATAGTATTTATATTATTTATATTATCTCTGCATTTTTTAATTTAATTTTATTTTTAATTTTTCTAATGTAGACACACCACCTCTCGAGTACCACTTTAAGAACTCTTATGCATGGTTCACTTTATGCATGGTATTTTAATATTATGTCCACCGTTTTTATATTTATATTTGTATGTATATTTTTTATATATACTCATACTATTTGTCCATATTTTTATTTCATAAATGTTGGCCACCTTTTTGATATATGCCCCTGCTGTCTCTTTTATTATAATAGTGTCCACCCTTTATGTATCTGTATACATGCCCATATTTCCTATGTTTGATATCCATACATATTCTTATTATCTTTGTTTATTGGTTATCTTTTTAATATATGCCACAGGTACTTTTGAGATATTACTATGCTCCTCTTATTTATTTATTTACTATGTTTATCTTTTTCCCCTCCGTATACACTGTATTCTATATCGGCAATTTGCCGAACTACAAATCCCATAGTACTGTGCATGGCGATATGTCACTTCCGGGTGACATAATTGTACCTATGTGAAAGAGGACAATATGAACTACATGCCCCATAAGGCATTAGGAGCCATACCCACGTCACTTCCATGTTGCATACAACACAAACGGCGGGAGACTACATGTCCCAGCATGCCACGGAAAGATACGATGACGTCACTTCCGGGTGACGTGCGCGACCCGGAAGTAGGAAGCGAAAACACACCAGGACTAAATCTCATCAATCAGGAACACCTATATAAGCGGTTTTTATCCAAACTTGGACTTGATACTTCTGAAGAAGCCCTAGACTGGGCGAAACGCGTTAAGTAGTTGATTTTATATCAATTTGTTTTATTATAGACATATTTTATATCCAAATAAAGTTATAGTTTTTACTATTTTATTTGCTGTTCCTGATTTTCCTGAATCCTGATATATCCTGATATATATCCGTTGGTGGGGATTATACCACCGTATGCTGTACATACTAGAGCAAGATATTTGCTCTGAAATCTGTAAGTAGGATATTTTTCCTTTTTTTACCAACACTGTTTGCAATACATACTATACTATTGGATCCTATCTCTATTTTTTTCCATATACTACTGTGGAGGATTGGACCTTGCACTGCACCACCACTTGACATCCTGAGACGGGGATTGTACCGTCTAGGCGCTATACGGCAGAGCTCTGAGTAGCTCTGCAAAGTGTGAGTTAGTCTTTTATAAGTTTTTACTACTCCTACTTGCCAGATATACTGCACTATTATTGTTTTGTATTTTTTATTGAAGGTTCCATACATCAATTATTATAGGACATTTTGTATGTATACATCTTTATTATTACTTGTACTGTTTGGGCGCAGTTTACCACTTTTTTCCTTGTTTGTGATACAGTTACAAAGTTTTATTTCCCATACGAAAAACCCCCCATAAGAGGAACTCTTACAGTGTAAAATGGTAAAACGTATTTCTAAGATTCACTATCAAAGCATGGTAATACAGAGTATTGGTTAGTGGGTAAATGGTTACCGCTCCGTTGATCTTTAGTTCCAGATCGGTCCTGTGCACTCGGGTCGGTCCTTACAGATACGCCAAATAACCGGTACTGCTGCAATTACTCCAAATTCAAAAGTCCCGCCAGAAACACGATCTACGCGTTTCGCTCGTTCCAACGAGCTTTCTCATCTAGTAAGTATGCCTACAAGGTCTGTCCATAAGTCCACCGATATGGCCCACACATGAGTTCGCTCACAGGGAGTGGAGTGTATGTGTGTAGGGGATATGTTATGTGTTATTGTAGAGGATGTAATGTGTGTGTGTTCTTATGGAATGTAGTGTATAGGAATACCAGTTTGTGTACGGAATTTAGTATGTGTGTAAAGGGGATGCAGTGTGTTTGTGTGTAAGGTACAGAAAGCAGTGTGTGTTTGTGTGTAAGAAATGCATTGTGTGTTTCTGGGTGTGTATATGTGTAAGGGATGTATTGTGTGAATCTGTGTTTGTACGTGTAAGGGATGCAATGTGTGTTTCTGTGTATGTAAGGGATGCAGTGTGTGTGTCTGTAAGGGGTGCATTAAGTGTGTTTAAGATGCATTGTGTTTCTGTGTTTGTGTGTGTGTGCGTTTGTGTGTGTGTGTGTGTGTGTGTGTGTGCGCATAAGGGATGCATTGTGTGTGCAAGGGCTGCAGTGTGTGTGTGTGGAATGTATTGTGTGAGTGAGGAATGCATTGCGTGTGTGTGTAAGGGATGTGTTGTGTGTGTGTAATGGATGCATTGTGTGTAAGGGTGAGTGTGTAAGGGAAGCATGGTGAGTTTCTGTGTGTGTAGGATTCACTTTATGTTTCGGTGTTTGTGTAGCGATGCATTGCATGTTTCTGTATATGTGTAAGGATGCATTGTGTTTGTGTGTAGAGTGAAAGAGAGGGTTTGTGGGTTAGGATAGGGGCTGAGATGGGAGCAGCTCTTTTTTTTATTATTATATTTATTTTGTTAATATACATTTTTTTGTATATTTTTTTCCTTTAAGTTTTGTGTCTTACATCCCCCTTTAGTGTATCTCTTACAAGCCCCTTGTGTGTCTCTTATCCCTCTCCTCTCTTTGTATGTCTCCTATGTCCTCCCAACCCCTTTGCTTGTCTTACTCCCCCCAGCCCCTTTGTGTCTTTTACTCTTCTCTGCTCATTTGTGTATCTTTTACCCCCAGGCCCCTCTGTGTGTCTTTCCCCTCCTACTCCTAGGTCCCTCTGTGTGTCTCCCTCATGAGCGACACTGTGTGTCTCCATCCTGAGCCCCTCTGTGTTTCTCTTTCTCCCCTACCAGCCCCTCTGTGTTTTTTTAACCCCTTCCTCAGCCTCTCTGTGTGTCTTACACTCCCCCGTCCCTTAATGATGTCTTTCCCTCTCGCTGTCCAGTAGTGGTCTCATCTTTTCCCCCTGTCCCTTAGAGGTCTATCATCCTGTTCCTGAAAACCCTCCCCTTCTCTCCTGTCCCTTAGTTTTCTCCCCTCCTGTTCTTTAGTGTTCTCCCATCCCCTCCTGTTTCTTAGTGCTCTCCTATACCCCTCCTGTCCCTTAGTTATCTCCCCTCCCATCCTGTCCCTTAGTGCTCTCTCATCTCCTACTGTCCCTTAGTGCTCTCCCATCCCATAGTGATCTCCCCTGCCTGAGTCCCTTTGTGATCTCCCCTGCCCCCCTGCCCCTTAGTGCTCTCCCCTGCCTCCCCCTTATTCCTTAGTTTTCTCCCCTCCTCCTGTCCCTTAGTGCTCCCCCTGGCCCATAGTGCTCTTTACTGCCCTCCTGTCCCTTAGTGATCTCCCCTCCTGTCCCTTAGTGATCTCCACTGCCCCTCTGTCCCTAAGTGATCTCCCCTGCCTTTCTGTCTCTTAGTGCTCTCCATGCTTCCTTAGTGATCTCCCCTGCTCCCTGTCCCTTAGTGCTCTCACCTGCCCCCCATACCTTAGTGATCTCCCCCTGCTTCCTTGTACCCATGTGCTCTACACTGCCCCTTAGTGATTTCCCCTGTTCCCCTGACCCTTAGTGTTCCCCCCTTCCTCCCTGTCCCTTAGTGCTCTCCCCTGCCCACCTTTCGCTTAGTCATCACCCCCGCTCCCCTGTCACTTAGTGCTCTCCCCTGCCCCCTGTCCCTTAGTGGTCCCTCTCCCCCTCCCTAGCCTGGTGGTCTCTCTCTCCTCCCCTCCCCTGGTGGTCTCTCTCTCCTCCCCTCCCCTGGTGGTTTCTCACTCCCTTCTGCCCTTCCACTGCAAGAATCTCCCCTCTCCCTCCTCCCCTGGATGTCTTTTCCCCCCTCACCTGGTGGTCTCCCCCCTCACCTGGTGGTCTCTCTCCTCCCCCCCTCTACATGTGGTCTCTCCCCTCTCCCCCCTCCCCTGGTGGTCTCTCCCCCCTCTATTTGTGGTATCTCCCCTTTCCACCCCTCCCTTGGTATTATCTTCCCTCTCCTTTTCCCTTGTGTGTCTCCTACCTCCCTGTGTAGAGTGGCCTGGCAGAGCGAACCACGGTATAGGAACTTCTGATTCCTGTACCCGGTCGGACTGACAGGAAGTGCTTTCTCAATGAGCACTTCCTGTCAGTCCGGCCGGGTACAGGAAACAGAAGCTCCTGTGCCGAGGTCCGCCCCGCCTGGTCACACTACACTGAGTGACAGGTAGGAGGGAGCACTGTGCGCTGTGCACTGTGCACTTCCCTCCTGCAAGGTCACTCGTATCTTGCACCGCCAGAGGCGGTGCGCCCTAATGGATGTGCCAGCCCTGGCTGTGTTGCCAGAAGGCAGCTGCAGCAAGAGGGCACTGCACTAGCAGCGCAGGGTGCCCCCTTCAAAGCGGCGCCTTAGGCGACTGCCTAAGTCACCTATAGGAAGCACCAGCCCTGCAGGTCATAGAGTACTGACCTGCAGCAGCCAATAAGTTCCGTCCTCTGACATGCTCTAAGATGATTCTGCAGGGTGTCACACAGCAGCAGGAGAAGAAAGGCAGGGCTGTGCTGACACTTCTTCAAGCGGAATCTACAGGCAGCACAGAAGCCATCAAAGAGGCTAGTGCTGTGAAATCCAGTGACTGGCAGCCAAGGACAGGAGGGGGAGGCTGGTGGAACACGCTGACTGGTGTATGCACAAGGGGCTCTCAGATTTAAGAGTGAGTGCCTGCTCCCCTACTGACTCCTCCTCCTTAGCTCTGCAGCCACTCACAGCCCTTTTTTAAACTGCATGCCTCTAATCAGGCACTGGGAGTTCACTGAAGCCAGGAATGTCTGGTGATCTTGTGTACTGCTTCAGCCTGGCTACTCCCCCACGGCTCAATTCTATATTAACCACCTGAGTGCCATGGAGGGAGCAAAGAAAGGATTAATAAGCCCTAGTGTGCAAACATGCGTGAGTTGCCCGGCACCCTGTGTGGCCACACAGCTCTCACACACCAAGGGCTGGCCCTGACTGGAAGGAACTTATTACACCAATCTCTTCTTCCTGGCACATTAAGAGATGCACAAAAGAGAGACGGGAACTAGGAACTGCATCATCCTAGACTGATTCCACTGGACCCCATTGAAGCCACCTTATTGCACCCAAAAAGTATATACAATAGAAACATAGAAACATAGAATGTGACGGCAGATAAGAACCATTCGGCCCATCTAGTCTGCCCAGTTTTCTAAATACTTTCATTAGTCCCTGGCCTTATCTTATAGTTAGGATAGCCTTATGCCTATCCCACGCATGCTTAAACTCCTTTACTGTGTTAACCTCTACCACTTCAGCTGGAAGTCTATTCCATGCATCCACTACCCTCTCAGTAAAGTAATACTTCCTGATATTATTTTTAAACCTTTGTCCCTCTAATTTAAGACTATGTCCTCTTGTTGTGGTAGTTTTTCTTCTTTTAAATATAGTCTCCTCCTTTACTGTGTTGATTCCCTTTATGTATTTAAATGTTTCTATCATATCCCCCCTGCAAGGTACTTGCATTAATTATGACTGTGTATCAGCTAAACAATTTGTGAGGAACTGACTCTGCTGGGTTTCGAACCCTGGTTTACATGCTGCTAAACCTCTTCCTTACCACTACACCACCCTGCCTTTTGCTTCAATAATTTCTGTGTGTTTGTGTATATGTGTATATATGTATGTATGTATCTTGTGTGTTGATGTATGTGTCAGTGTGTGTGTCAATGCATGTGTAGCAATGTGTATGTGAGTGTATGTGGCAATGCGTTTCTGTGTGTGTGACAATATATATCATTGCTGGTTTGGCAAAGTGCATTTGTGTGTTAGTGTGTCTGGGAATACCTGCCTCTATGCATGTTTGGGAACATATATGTGTGCATGTGCATACTTTTAATTTAATGCTGATTTGTAACTAACGTGAAGGCAAGGTCTTCAAGGAACACTATAGAGTTAGGAATATAAATGCAGAACAGCAATATTTTCAGTTGCAGGGTTAAAATGAGGTGGACATGACCACTTATTTGAGATGAAGTAGTGTGGGTGCCTATAGTGCCCCTTTAAACCATATACACAGTAGTTGGCTTTACCACTTCTGTTTCTTTCAGGCACAACGCTTCATTAATACAAGTTGAAGAAAAATATTCTTCACTGCTGTTAAAAACAGAAGAAAATCAACGCATTAATAATAATAATAATAATATAAAAAATATGCTAAAATTATTTTTGAAATAGAGCTAATACATTTTGTAGACTGTCAAAAAAAAGGTTCCAGGGTTTTTCTAAGTATGCCAAAACATAAAATTGTCTCTGACTTCAGGCCACAAGTTCCAATTAGAAACACAAATAGAGAACATTAAACAGAAGTGAAATAACACAAAGTGTTTCATAACTCACAAACCTCCTCCCAGCTAAATTACACATTGTTGGAGGTTATATTGCTACTTATACACATTTTAGCAGTCTTTAGTGGTTTAGAGGGGAAGTGTGTATGGATGATTTGTCTGAGAACTCTAGGAGTGCGACACGTTTATGATCCCTCATATTACAATAGCCAAGCATTAGTTTATCTAGTGCAGCCGGGTAAATCACAATTCCCCAATGTGATAGCTCAGCGGAGAAAGAAATCTGTAAACTAAACAATGATATCTTGGCTATGCAGTTTATTTTTAAATGGGATTTGAAATTAACATTTATAAATTCATATTTACAGTTCAAAAATATATTACAACCGTATCTTAATAGTTGCTATGGTAAAATGTTTGCATTAAATTAACCCCTTAAGGACTGGACTGTTTTTGCGATGTTGTACATTTGCGACCAGGCCTCTTTTTACACTTTTGTGGTGTTTGTGTTTAGCTGTAATTTTCCGTTCTCACATTTACTGTTCCTATACAAATTATATATTGTTTTTTTCTGGACAAAAAAGGCTTTCTTTACATACCATTATTTATATGATTTCATGTAATTTAATTTTAAAAAACAAACAAATATGATGAAAAATTTAAAAAAATACATGTTTTTTTGACTTTTACTTGAGAAATCTTTTACTCATCTACAAAAGCAAATAAAAAAAACTGCTAAATAGATTAAAAATATTGTCCTGAGTTTTAAAATACCCAGTGTTTACATGCTTTTTTTTTGCAAGTTATAGGGTTATAGGTACAAGTAGGATACTGCGATTTCAAAACATATATTCTTTCAAATTTATCAATAGTGACATTGTAACACTATTATCTGCCAAAAGTCTCTGAATAACACCCCACATGTACATATTTTTTTTAAAGTAGACAAACCAGGGTATTCAATACACTGCGTGCAGAATTATTAGGCAAATGAGTATTTTGACCACATCATCCTCTTTATGAATGTTGTCTTACTCCAAGCTGTATAGGCTCGAAAGCCTACTACCAATTAAGCATATTAGATGATGTGCATCTCTGTAATGAGAAGGGGTGTGGTCTAATGACATCAACACCCTATATCAGGTGTGCAGAATTATTAGGCAACCTCCTTTCCTTTGGCAAAATGGGTCAAAAGAAGGACTTGACAGGCTCAGAAAAGTTAAAAATAGTGAGATATCTTGCAGAGGGATGCAGCACTCTTAAAATTGCAAAGCTTCTGAAGCGTGATCATCGAACAATCAAGCGTAACATTCAAAATAGTCAACAGGGTTGCAAGAAGCGTGTGGAGAAACCAAGGCGCAAAATAACTGCCCATGAACTGAGAAAAGTCAAGCGTGCAGCTTCCAAGATGCCACTTGCCACCAGTTTGGCCATATTTCAGAGCTGCAACATCACTGGAGTGCCCGAAAGCACAAGGTGTGCAATACTCAGAGACATGGCCAAGGTAAGAAAGGCTGAAAGACGACCACCACTGAACAAGACACACGAGCTGAAACGTCAAGACTGGGCCAAGAAATATCTCAAGACTGATTTTTCTAAGGTTTTATGGACTGATTAAATGAGAGTGAGTCTTGATGGGCCAGATGGATGGATTGGTAAAGGGCAGAGAGCTCCAGTCCGACTCAGACGCCAGCAAGGTGTAGGTGGAGTACTGGTTTGGGCTGGTATCATCAAAGATGAGCTTGTGGGGCCTTTTCGGGTTGAGGATTGAGTCAAGCTCAACTCCCACTTTCTGGAAGACACCTTCTTCAAGCAGTGGTACAGGAAGAAGTCTGCATCCTTCAAGAAAAACATGATTTTCATGCAGGACAATGCTCCATCACACGCGTCCAAGTACTCCACAGCGTGGCTGGCAAGAAAGGGTATAAAAGAAGAAAATCTAATGACATGGCCTCCTTGTTCACCTGATCTGAACCCCATTGAGAACCTGTGGTCCATCATCAAATGTGAGATTTACAAGGAGGGAAAACAGTACACCTCTCTGAACAGTGTCTGGCAGGCTGTGGTTGCTGCTGCACGCAATGTTGATGGTGAACAGATCAAAACACTGACAGAATCCATGGATGGCAGGCTTTTGAGTGTCCTTGCAAAGAAAGGTGGCTATATTGGTCACTGATTTGTTTTTGTTATGTTTTTGAATGTCAGAAATGTATATTTGTGAATGTTGAGATGTTATATTGGTTTCACTGGTAAAAATAAATAATTGAAATGGGTATATATTTGTTTTTTGTTAAGTTGCCTAATAATTATGTACAGTAATAGTCACCTGCACACACAGATATCCCCCTAAAATAGCTATAACTAAAAACAAACTAAAAACTACTTCCAAAAATATTCAGCTTTGATATTAATGAGTTTTTTGGGTTCATTGAGAACATGGTTGTTGTTCAATAATAAAATTAATCCTCAAAAATACAACTTGCCTAATAATTCTGCACTCCCTGTATAGGGTATGTCCAGTCTTTTTTAGTAGCCACCTAGTCGCAAACACTGGCCAAAGTTAGCGTTCATATTTGTTTTCTGTGTGAAAAAAACAAAAAAACTAAATTGAACGCTAATTTTGGCCAGTGTTTGTGACTAAGTGGCTACTAAAAAAGACTGGACATAACCCATTTGCAATACCTTTTGTTGTCTTCTTTTGCAAATGGTATGCCATCATGGGGGTAATTCTCATTCCTGGGCTACCATACGCTCTCAAAGACAACATAACCAACCTGGCCATTTTCAATGTAAAAATATTTGACCCATATATTTGACCCTGTAACTTTCAAAAACGCTATAAAATCTGTACATGGGGGGTACTGTTATACTCGGGAGACTTTCTTGAACACAAATATTAGTGTTTCAAAACAGGAAAACATATCACAACAATTATATCATCAGTAAAAGTGCTGTTTGTGTGTGAAAAATGCGAAACAAAGTCACTTTCACTGACAATATCATCGCTGTGATAGGTTTTGCTGTTTTGAATCACTAAAAGTAGAAAGTTACAGGGTAAAATACAATGCTAGCAAATTAAATTCTCTGGAATTTCGGCCTGGGTTGGCAGGCAGGTCCCTCAAATTGCAATTAATAAAATTACTTAATTAGGTAAAAATATTACATAAATATGCACGTAGAATTTAAATATATATGCATATTTATATATTTGAAGTCTACGTGTATATTTATATAATTATTTATGTAATTTTGTATATGGACATATGTATATTTCGTATTATATTTATTTATTTTTTTTTTTTAATTCTTTATTTTTGAGTGCATGAGAAATACAACATAGCTTACTCTGCCACGACAGCGGTCATAAGCTTGAACATTTCACATTGTGATATAGTAGTGGCATATAAACATTGCACATTTTTATATTATATTAACGGTCAATAATAAAAAACTGCCGACTTTTGATATTTGATACTCGAAATTAGCGTCGTTGGTGGCTGACGTTGGGGTAGAGTGACAGCTTGATGCCATATGTGGGAGTAATTGTGGAGGCCCAAGAGAGTCACGGTCGGGTAGTCGGCCAGTGAAGCTTAGTTGAGCTAGACATTTTACACATTCGGTCAACCTGTCTGGTAGTATTGCTTAACATGCTGACTTTTATATACAATATGTCTGAGGTTGGGCTTGTGCTTATGTGGTGAGCGTCAGGCCGGTCAGTGCTCAGTTTAAGTTGGTGTATGCATAAGCAGTCATGGTGCGTGTTGTTGTTCCTCGTGAGTCACCCCGAGGGCCACTAGACCGACGGGGAGGGGGAGGGAAGTCTGCGTGTGTCCTGTCGTGTTGGCTATGAGTGGTGAGTGGTGGGAGCAAAGAGGCGACTATGTTAATAGCCTCCTGGGGCCGTTTTCCGCAGGTTAGCTGCGGTTACAAAATCAAATGAAGGGCTATAAGCAGGTCAGAGCATGGTGCCAAGGGGCAATAGCTGAACAAGTTGTCATACAAAGTCCCAATATAGACAATGTGTAGCTTGAGTGTCTTTCAGGGTGCTCGTGCACCAGCCCCTTCAGGGGGTTCCAGCCTCGATTGTCGTGGCACAAAAATTTTAGCCCTCTCCGGGTTCCAGTCGTGCGTGGGTCTTGCGGTCTTCTGAGACACCGCCTGTTGCATGCTGTCCTGAGGTAAGCCCAACACTGGCAGTATGTTTCGGGCGTCTTGAAGGTCGTGGACCACGTGCTTGTTTTCGCCCCGTACGATGATCAGAGAACGGTCTGGGCGCCATCTGTATGTTATATTCTTCTGTCTGAGGAGCGTGGTAAAGGGCTTTAGTGAGCCTCTCCAGGCCAATGTGTCGCCCGTTAGATCCGGGAAGAAAGCTAGTGTATGTCCTTCAAATATAAGTTGCGCCCTCTCTCTGGCTGCTGCCATGGTTGCGGCCTTGTCTTTTCGGTGCTGAAAGCGGATTATGAGGTCGCGGGAAGACGTCGCTGGGGCTTTGGCCGGCTTTGGGATCCGGAATATACTTTCCAGTGGAATGGCCTTGGCTGCTTTTGGTGTGTGGAGGCCGGTAAGTAGCCTGCGCACGTAATGGGGCAGCTCTTCGGTGGGCAAATCGTCCGGTATCCCCCGTACCTTTATGTTGGCGGCTCTGCGCCCGTCTTCCGCTGCGGTGAACCGCCGCTCGAGGACCGTGGTCTTTTGCTTAAGGAGGGTAATCTCCGATTGTAGGGATGTGATAGATTGGTCGTGAGCTGTTGAGGTGACTTCCAGGGTGTCCAGCCTCGTGGTGATGCCTTGAAGCTCCGTGCGGAGCGCGGCTATGTCCCCTTGGAGTGTGGTTTGCAGGCCTGCCAGCAAGTTTTTTAGCACCGCCGTTGTGATCGGTGCTCCATCAGGATCCTGGGGTTTGGGCACGGCCACCGGTTGTCTCGGTGTTGCTATCGGGTCCTCTTCCAGGGAGTATTCATCCGATAGGTCAGAGTAATGGTCGGCGAAGGTCGCCATATTGGGCCCTGAGGTTTCGAGGGCCTGTCTCCACATTGCCCCGATGTCATGGTTCTGGCTCGGCCGATCCGGCTTTGGTTTTTTAGATTTGCGACCCATATTCTCTCTGCTCTCTCGTGCTGGTGGTCGTGGTTATATTTAGCGTTTTTTTCGGGCTGTAGCAGCGCTTTTTGCGGTAATTGCTCAGGAGCTCCTCCGCCATGCGACCTCTCTGCTTCGCAGTTAGACTCCGCCCCCTATATTTATTTATTTATATATACATAGATATATATACAATTTCATTCTAAGTGTATTTTGATATAAATATATATATTTTAATATCAAAATACAGTTAGAATAAAATTTCATATAGATATGTAATTTTTTTGAATTTTTATTATTATTTTTATTTTTTTTATTTAATTTAATTTACTTATTATTTGTATTTTATAATAATATATATACAATATATATAGTTATTATATTATATATATATATATACACGTGTGTAATTTAATTATAAGTGTATTTTTATATTAATATATGTACATATTAATATAAAAATAGACTTAGCATGACATTATATATATGATATATAGACGTATATTATATAGGTATAATATATGTCTATATATCATATATATATATACACATATATAATTATATTTTTTTTTATTAACTTAATTAGGTAAAAAATGAAATGAAATGGATCTTCGAATTAAATACCCTCATCCCCTACGGCTTGAATTCAGAATTTCAAATTTGCCATTTTTTAGATTAATTTTGGATTAAGGATTTCCTTTTAATAATATAATTTTTATGGAATTTTTATGTAATTTCTATGTAATTTTTAAGTAATTATATTATCTCTATTTTTAGTTATGGATTCCTTTTGCTATTATCGTTTTTTATCATCGTTTTTTTAGATTTGCACAGATATAAGGGACATGTTTGAAATACATGAATATATGGAGAATTGTCACATTTATTTTGCCCCCTTTTTTGGGGGATACCTATGATTAAGCACTTTAGAGAACTTATATAGAATTATATTAGATTCTATATTTTGAAGCATATTATGGTTGTACAAATAATAGAGTACTGTATTTATACTCATCCTTAGGACAGAAATACTGATATTTAGTGTTCTATTAAGATAAGGATTGTAAAATTATATAAGTATACAGTGATTAACGTTTTTTCTATATATATATATATATATATATATATATTTTCTCGTTCCGTTTTCTAACTCTATGTATAAGTATATAAACATAAGGACACTTGAGGAGAGAGATCGAGGCTCTCGGTACCTACAGGGTTAATAGTGAACCAAATAACTTTTCTCCGGAATGCCGACATATGCGGAAGTGAACGGCAATGAGAATGAGGCTTGAGACGCATACAGAGTCAGTCGGAGAGGCGGGAAGAGGAGCGCGCCAGAAAACAGCTGAACGCCGGATTGAAAATTCAACACTAAGGTATAAGAGCAGGACTCCTGACAGTAGGAGGAATACTTGGAAAACTTTTGCACCTAGCTGAGGAAGCCGATATTGTTTTGGCGAAACGCGTCCTGGGGATTGCAATATTATTATCACCTTTATGCCCAGTGTATTGTATACATAGTTATTATATTGTTTTTAAAGTATATCGGTTCTTATATATTGTAATTGGCCATTACAATTTTAGATCTTAATACTTAATAAATATATTTTTTGAAGTCATTTGGGCTACTGGTTCCTGCTCTTAAGGAGTGTAGTCCTTAACTACACATCGTGCTGAAATTGAGCCAAATAGTTGGCTCCCTATTTGTGAGTATAATTCCTATACTTCTTTTATATGGAATACTGGTAACAGACGATACTGTACTATATATTTTTTCGCTTGAGCTCTAGCTACATCGTGAAAAAAGATTGAAGAAGGGTAAAGGTCGCCTTTACGGACCTGAAAGCGTGTACTCCTGAGCTTGGCTATAAGCTCAACTAAATGTGAGTGGTTCTATACACAAACTTATAATCTATACACTGAATCACAGAGTTGCACTATGAAGATTTAATTTCTTTTTCAGAACATTTTATATAATTTCATCCACCCTGCGACCATTTGGGAAGTGAATACTCCTAAGAGTGTGGACTTATTTGAGAATTGTATGTAGCGCTACACCTTTCTTTTTTGTAAAAATATTACATAAATATGCACGTAGAATTTAAATATATATGCATATTTATATATTTGAAGTCTACATGTATATTTATATAATTATTTATGTAATTTTGTATATGGACATATGTATATTTCGTATTATATTTATTTATTTATTACATAGTTACATAGTTAGATAGCTGAAAAGAGACTTGCGTCCATCAAGTTCAGCCTTCCTCACACCTGTTTTTTGCTGTTGATCCAAAAGAGAAAAAAAAAAAAAAAAAACCCAGTTTGAAGCACAATTTTGCAACAAGCTAGGACAAAAAATTCCTTATTGACCCCAGAATGGCAGTCAGATTTATCCTTGAATCAAGCAGTTATTACCCTACATTGAAAGATTATATCCTTGAATATTCTGTCTTTGCAAGTATGCATCTAGTAGCTGTTTGAACATCTGTATGGACTCTGATAAAACCACTTCTTCAGGCAGAGAATTCCACATCCTGATTGTTCTTACAGTAAAAAAACCTTTCCTTTGCCTTAGACGAAATCTTCTTTCTTCCAGTCTAAACGCATGGCCTCGTGTCCTATGTAAAGTCCGGTTTGTGAATAGATTTCCACACAATGGTTTGTATTGGCCTCGAATATATTTGTATAATGTTATCATATCCCCTCTCGGGCGACGTTTTTCTAAACTAAATAGGTTTAAATTTGTTAACCTTTCTTCATAGCTGATATGTTCCATTCCTTTTATTAATTTTGTAGCCCGCCTCTGCACTTTTTCTAGTGCCATGATATCCTTCTTTAGAACAGGTGCCCAAAATTGCACAGCATATTCAATATGTGGTCTTACCAGTGATTTATAGAGAGGCAAAATGATATTCTCGTCCCGAGAATGAATGCCCTTTTTCATGCATGACAATACCTTACTGGCCTTGGCCACTGCTGATTGACATTGCACATTGTTGCATAGTTTGTTGTCTATAACAATTCCCAAGTCCTTTTCGTGTGTTGTTATCCCTAATTCGCTTCCATTAAGGGTATACGTTGCTTGTGTATTCTTTACGCCGAAGTGCATAACTTTGCATTTTTCAACATTAAATTTCATCTGCCATTTGAGTGCCCAGTCCTCCAGTCTATCTAAATCCTTCTGCAGCAAATTAATATCTTGCTCACATTGTATTATTTTACAAAGTTTTGTGTCATCTGCAAACACTGAAACATGACTTTCAATGCTGTCTTCAAGATCATTTATAAAAATGTTAAATAGAAGGGGTCCCAGAACAGACCCCTGAGGGACACCACTTGCCACCTCTGTCCAGCTTGAAAATTTACCATTAACGACAACTCTTTGTATTCTGTTTTTAAGCCAATGTTCTACCCAAGAACAAGCATTTTCATCGAGACCGATTTCCTTGAGTTTGAACACTAATCTTTTGTGTGGAACTGTATCAAATGCCTTGGCAAAATCCAAATAGATCACATCCACTGCAACACCCTGATCTATACTTCTACTTACTTCTTCGTAGAACGCAATCAAGTTAGTTTGACATGACCTGTGCTTCATAAAACCGTGCTGATTTTTGCTGATAACCATATTTATATATACATAGATATATATACAATTTCATTCTAAGTGTATTTTGATATAAATATATATATTTTAATATCAAAATACAGTTAGAATAAAATTTCATATAGATATGTAATTTTTTTAAAATTTTTATTATTATTTTTAATTTTTTTTATTTAATTTAATTTACTTATTTGTATTTTATAATAATATATATACAATATATATAGTTATTATATTATATATATATACACGTGTGTAATTTAATTATAAGTGTATTTTTATATTAATATATGTACATATTAATATAAAAATACACTTAGCATGACATTATATATATATAGACGTATATTATATAGGTATAATATATGACTATATATCATATTTATATACACATATAATTATAATTTTTTTTATTAACTTTAACTTTAATTTTTTTTTATTTTACAGTTGCAGGGAGACTGCCTGTCAGCACAGACAGTCCCCCTGCAGGCAGACACATGGACACCTATTGTGACCATGTGGTCGCCCTGTTGAGCGATCACATGGCCACAGGGGTCCTTATCCGCCATGGGGAGACTGTCTGAGCTGCAGGCAGTCTCCCCACAACGGGAGCACCGCCAATCGCCGCCGGGGGAACGACGGCGATCAGGTAAGTACATCTGACCGTTAGGACGGTTCAGGACCGTCATCGGTCAGCAACGCAAAAATGTCGATGACAGTCCTGAACCGTCCTCAGTTGTTAAGGGGTTAAATGACACAATACAAAACTTTGAAACACAGGTCTGTGTTTTTTTTTCCCAGTGACAGAAAAGGGTTGACTTGCACAATATTAAATATTTATCCCTTGGCTTCTGAGGGGATTCCATTTCATATTATTGATAATGTAGCCACATGGAACTGTTTAAAGTTTAAGTATAATTTATACATAGTTTTAACCATATTTGTAGGGTAGGGCTAACTACATTTGGCCTGGGGGGCAATTGTAAACAAATAGCTCAGTTTGAGACCAAATCAGCAAACCCCACTCTCTTTCTTAGTTTTATGTTAAATATGTTATGTTAATATTGCAACAGTATAACAATAATAATAAAAATAATGCAGTTCAATAATATAGTTTAAAGGGACACTATAGGCACCAATACAGCTTTAGCTTAATGAAGGAATTTTGGTTTAACCCCTTAAGACCGCAGCCAAATGTACAAGTTGTGATCAAAACAAAACGTAGACAAATCCTTTAATTTGCGCTATATTTCTGTCCAACCGTAATTCACCTCTTTCATATTAAATGCACCCACACTTATTATTTATCATTTTATACAGGGGAAACAGGGCTTTCGTTTAACATCAAATATTTAGTTATGGAACATAATTTAATATGAAAAAAAATATAAAAAAATAGGAGAAAATAAGATTTGTTTTTTTTTTGTTTTACGTGACATTTTAACTGTGAATGTCAAAATACTGTTTGCTTTTACTGCAGTAACATACACATATTTGTATGCAGCGATGTCTCACGTGTAAAACAGTACCCCCTATGTACAGGTTTTTTGGTGTTTTGGGAAGTTACAGGGTCAAATATAGCGTGTTACATATTTCAGTTTTTTCACATCGAAATTCGCCAGATTGGTTACGTTGCCTTTGAGACCATATGGTAGCCCAGGAATGAGAATTACCCCCATGATGGCATACCCTTTGCAAAAGTAAACAAGCCAAGGTATTGCAAATGGAGTGTGTCCAGTCTTTTTTAGTAGCCACTTGGTCACAAACACTGGCCAAAGTTAGTGTTAATATTTGAAAAAGCAAAAAAACTAATTTGAACGCAAATTTTGGCCAGTGTTTGTGACTAAGTGGCTACTAAAAAAAACTGAACATACCCTATTTGCAATACCCTGAGTTGTCTACTATTGCAATTGGTATGCCATCATGGGGGTAATTTTCATTCCTGGGCTACCGAACAGTCTCAAAGCCAACCTGGCGAATTTTAATGTGAAAAAATTGAAACGCAAGCCTTATATTTGACTCTGTAACTTTTGAAAGCACCATAAAACCTGTACATGAGGGGTACTGTTATACTCGGAAGACTTCGCTGAACACAAATATTAGTGTTTCAAAACAGTAAAACGTATCACAACAATTATATCGTCAATGTAAGTGCCATTTGTGTGTGAAAAATGCAAAAAATTTCACTGACGATATCGTTGTTGTAATACATTTTACTGTTTTGAAACACTAATATTTGTGTTCAGCGAAGTCTTCCGAGTAAATTAGTACCCCCCATGTACAGGTTTTATGGTGTCTTGGAAAGTTACAGGGTTAAATATAGTGCTAGAAAATTAAATTCCCTGAACTTTCAGCCTGTGTTGTCAGGCAGGTCCTGCAAATTAGGTCATTAATAAAATGACCTAATTATGTAAAATTATTACATAAATCTATATGTAGAATTATTATATATGTGTATATATATATATATATATATATATATATATATGTATATAATTTTTTTAAATTAATTTTATAAATAGGTATATATATATATATATATATATATAGTGATATATACGTATATACTTAGGTATACAGATATATATTATTTCGTTCTACATGTATTTTGATATCAATATATATGTATATTAATTTTAAAATACAGTTAGAACGAAATTACGCAAGTATATATATTTTTTAGCTATTTATTTTTTATTTTTTTAGTTTATTTTTTAACGTATTTATATATTTATTTAATTTTTATTATATATAAATATATATGTGACAAGACCAATCTCGCCACATGGCCCTGGGAGATTGGGCCCTTTTAAAAAATGTATTCGGCCCTAACAGAGTGCATGTCACTCATTCTGGCCCTTTAAACACAGTGGGGCCATTCGGTACTTGCCCTGTGTGAGCGGTGATACCCCCAGATAGCTATGCCATGGAGCCTATTCATATAATGAAAGACTTTAGCTCCATGGCAATTGAACTGTGTGAATAGGATCTGAACGCTATTCGGTAGTTTTGTGTGTTCAGATCCCAGCTATCTGGGGATATGTGAAATGTCTGTGTGTTATGTGTAAAAGGTGACTTTATGTATTTTAAAGTGTTTTATGTCTTTTTGCAACCATGTGCTCAATGGAGTCTGCCTCTAGCCCTGGATAATTGGATTACTTTCCCCTTTGTCTCCAGGATAGAGGCCCCTGTAAAACCTGTTTGAGTCAGATTGCTATGCTGCCAGCAAGGGGAACAAAAGATACTTTTACTAACTTTTGAACCCCTGGTCTGATTCATGCCATTTTTTAATATGTTGTTCCCCTGAATGGATTGATTGTGGATATGTATTTTTATGTGAATGTGATGTATGGTTTTAAAGTTATAAAAATGTGTACGTTTTAGCTTGGAGATAATTGAGTAGATATAGTAGGAAACTCAATTATCTCCCAAGCAGAGGGGAGGGAAACTGTGGGCTGTACTATTATGTTATTGGTTGTTTTATACCTCCCCCTGGGTGTGTTCTGTTTGTACCTGACTGTAATAAAAACCAGGCTGGGTGTGCCAGCACCTGAGATTCTGCTTGACCCTCAAAACGAAGTGTTGTCTCGTTATTGGGGGAATTGGATTGTATGCTGACTGCCAGGAGTGTAAGTGGATTGTATGCTTTTCCTGTTCGGCTGATTCCAGGGTTCGTGTGTTTCTAGTTCGGGAGTTGGTGAATTCGTACAGTTTGCAGTTCGGGAGATTGGTGCTTGCAGTAGCTGCTGGTCTATGAAAAAGGGGATTATCGCCTAAACGATTTTTATCCTCTTGTGAGTGAAACGGTCCGTTACTATATATAGAATAGAAATCATATATATATTTAATCAATATCATTGTACGTGTATTTTGATATGAATATATATATATATATATATATATATATATATACATATATATATATATAATATATAATTATGTATATATTAATATTAAAATACACGTACACAGTGTATGTATTTTTATGTGTATGTGCGTATATGTGTATATATATACTTAGATCATATATATAATATATATATATATGATCTAAGTATATATAATTTAATTTTACACTGTTTTAACATGGACCTCGCGATCACATGGCGCAGGGGGGCCGAAGAGGACGGAGGGGGACTCCCTGGGCTCCCAGGTAAGTCCCCATACCGCGATCGCCGGCATGGGATTGCCGGCGACCGGGTAAGTACAAAAGATCGCAGGGCGTTCTATGCCGCCCTGCGGCATTTAGAGCCATCTAAATAAGGACGGCATAGAACACACTGCGGTCTTAAGGGGTTAAGGGGTTAATGATCATGCCTCTGAAGTCTCATTGCTCAATTATGTGCTGTTTAGGAGTTAAATCACTTTTGTTTCTGTTTATGCAGCTCTAGCCACACCTCCCCTGGCTGTGACTCACACAGCCTTTATGAAAAAAATATATTTCACTTTTAATCAGATGTAAAAAAAAAAATGATTTTTTTTTTTTTTTAAATCTCCTGCTCTCTAAATTGAACTTTAATTACATACTGGTGGCTCTTGCATGGTCTAGCAAGCTATTAACTATGCAGGATAAATTCTAAATTAAACATAATTTGCTATGAAGGAAGGATAAATATTAGATGATTCTTTACAGGAAGTGTTTAGTAACTCTGTGCAAGTCACATGCAGGGAGGTGTGAGTAGTGTTGTATAAAAAAAAAGTGATTTAACTTCTAAATGACAAAGAATTGAGCAGTGAGACTGTAGAGACATGATCTATACACGAAAACTGCTTCATTAAGCTAAAGTTGTTTTGGTGACTTAAGTGTCACTTTAATATTGTGCTGTGAGGCAGCCCACAACCCTCTCTATACTAGCAAACTTGGGGGCAGTTTCCTCTCTGCCTCCCTTGCCGGCCCTCCCCGGCACACGAATATGCTAATGATAGCATGAATATACTATAGTAGCTCTGGAGAATAACAAAGCATTTCTATTAATATAGTTTCCTATCCTGTGTTATTTCATAGTGTTCTTTCTTTCCCTGGTTAACTCTCCACTCCTCCTGCCATAATTGAACCCACTGCTTCATAGGGCTTAGCACACATATGGTGTACAAAGGCCAGCTATGTTGGGCCTAACCTATAGATTAAAATCCTTTAAGCAGCACTTTGAACCTCATTTAATCCCTAGTCAGGCTTCATACTATAAATGTATATGGTAGTGCTTTTGGGGTGTTTTTTGTGTTGACATGCTGAAGGTTGCATAAATATTGTGGAATCCAGTTGTCCTTGTGTCAGATTCAGGTTATTGCACAATACATTTGCTTTTGCGTTATATATCGGGATTTGATCATCCCCATGCAGATTCTTTGGCAGCTTTTAAAACAGACTTTTTAAATAAGGAAAAGACAAACAAAATCCAGATAAGCAGCCAAGCTTGGAAGCAAGCAATAAGAATAGATTAGAACACAACCAATAAAATACCCGCAAAGAAATAAATTAATTTATAAAATAATCAAACAGTAAATAGACAAATCAGGATACGGAATTTTGGCTAAAAAGGCAAATATGCATTTTGCCACCCCCAAAAAAGGCATATTCATCTGTGTTTCTCTAAACCCCCTTTTATGTTTCTTATCCACTCTTTTTAATGGCTTATTCCCTTTAGTGTAGCTTATCCCCTTATCTCCCTTGTGTGTATCTTACTTTCTCCCAGCCCTTTGTGAGTCTCTTGCATCCCCATGCCCTTCCTCTGTCTTTAATCCTCCCAACTCCTTTATGTGTCACTTTCTCCCCAGCCTTTCTTTTTTTGTGTGTCTCTCCCCCAGTCTGTTTGTCTTTTTTCCCCTTCTCCAGCCCCTTTGCGTGTCTCTCTCTTCTCCTCTTATGAATATCTCACCCCCTTTAATGTATCTTTTCATTTTAATTGTGACTTAAATCTCTATATTGTATATCTTTTACCCCAAGTACATTTTGTGTTTCTCTCCTTCCCCCAGCAACTTGTCTCTCTCCCTCCAGCCCCTTTGTGTTTCTGTTTTTCCCTTTCCCCAGCATCTTTATGTGTGTCTTTCTCCCCCTCCCCACTACCTCGTCTCTCTTCCCCGTGTGTCTCCTTTCCTCTTTCCTCTCTGGTTGTCTCTTCCCTTAGACTATCTGTGTGTCTCTCATACCAAGCCCCTCTGTGTGTCTCTTTCTGCCTCCCCAGACCCTCTGTATGTATCCTTCATCCAGTCCATTTGTGTGTCTTCCTTCCCTACCCCTATTAGTGTCTCTTCCCCATCCCATTTGTATGTCTGCTTTTCCCTTCACCAGATCTTCTGTGTGTCTCTTCCCTCCAGTCCCAATGTGTGTCTTTTTCTCCCGCCAGCCCTTCTGTGTGAATTTTTCCCCTTACCCAGCCTCTCTGTGTGTCACCCCCAGCACTTTGTGTGTCCTCCACCCCAGCTTCCTTTGTGTTTCTCTTCCTCCACCCTCTACTTTGTCATCTCATCAACTCTCTCCCCTTTGTGGCCTCTTCCACTTCCTACTCTTTGTGGTCTGTTCACCACTTTGCTCTTGTTTTTCCTTTTGGCTTTCCCTTAGTAGCATGACTACACAGTAAATGGTATTCTGTTTCCTCTACCCATACTGGCAGGAACTTGCATGTGCTCCCAGCGATCACTTTCTGTCAGACCCAGCGATCACTTTCTGTCAGCCCGGGTAGAGAATATACAAGATACTCTACCACAGCCCCTGTCTCGTCTGTTATGTGTGTACAGCACTGGTCACTTACTACCCTACTGTACATATTATTATTTTATGATTTATATAGCACCATCAGATTCCGTAGCGCTGTACTATGGGTGGACTAACAGACATGTAATTGTAACCAGACAACTGGACGTACAGGAACAGATGGGTGGGGGGCCATGCTCCATGAGCTTACATTCTATATCAGTCCGTATGCTGCTAAAAGGTAATATAACATCAATAATTTTTTCTTTTTTTTTAATTTTAAATACTTTTTATTTATCAAAAATGAATCCCATACAAAATCTTCATATAAAAAATTCCAAATATTTCTTATATATGGATAGGGAAATTTTCAATATTATCTTATTTCACCAAAAAAAATTCAACATACATTGACATTAGCATCATAAAAATAAAAAAATATAAAAATAAAATAAAATGAATAAAAAACTATAAATACAATGGTAGATATTGGGGCTTGCTATGGTTGATTATTTTTAAGGTTATAGGAAAGGTGCTGGGAAAAAAGCAGCATGTTAATACTAAATATCCTTATCCCTATTTCCTCTTCGTTTCCCTTTCCCCTCCATTCTTACCTATGTTCTTTTTTTTTGTACAGAGTTTTTATATGTCTTAATTACCATACATTTCTCCTTCTAAAGAAACATCCTCTTTTTAATCCTTCTAATTCATCTTTTTGAAAAATATTTAACCAATATCTCCATAACTCGTGATCTTTTTGTTCCAGTTTATTTGGTAAGATATTCCTTTCTCCATTTCCAATTGTATAATTGTTTGATTCTTAATTTCTTGCCAAGTTGGAATTTTGGGGGATTTCCAATTTCTTGCAATCCCATTTTCAATCCCGTCTATTGATTTACAAGAATCTTCAACAGTCAATAGGATGTCATCAGCATATCATTTCATTATCTGTGTTTTTATTTTACTAAATCCCTGAAGTTTAGGATGGATTCTAGTTTTCCTTGCTAAAGGTTCCAATGTAAGGACATACAACAAGGGTGATAAACGACAACCCTATCATGTTCCAATCATTAAATAAAACCATGGCGATACGATACCAGATCTTATTACTCTACACCCCGGTTTAGTGTATAGTGCCATTATTGCTTCAAATATTCTTCCCCCTAATCAGTATGCCCTTAACCCCTTAAGGACCAAACTTCTGGAATAAAAGGGAATCAAGACATGTCACACATGTCATGTGTCCTTAAGGGGTAAAAGGACCACTCTAGGCACCCAGACCACTTAATGAAGTGGTTTGGGTGCCAGGTCCCTCTAGGATTAACCCTTTTTTTTATAAACATAGCAGTTTCAGAGAAACTGCTATGTTTATAATAGGGTTAATCCAGCCTCCAAATGCTCTAGTGGCTGTCTCACTGACAGCCGCTAGAGGCGCTTGCGTGATTCTCACTGTGAAAATCACAGTGAGAGCACGCAAGCGTCCATAGGAAAGCATTGTAAATGCTTTCCTATGAGACCGGCTGAATGAGCGCGCAGCTCTTGCCGTGCATGCGCATTCAGCCGAAAGGG
Source organism: Pelobates fuscus (assembly GCF_036172605.1). Taxonomy (NCBI): domain Eukaryota; kingdom Metazoa; phylum Chordata; class Amphibia; order Anura; family Pelobatidae; genus Pelobates; species Pelobates fuscus. Next base: position 134,211,305 of record NC_086321.1, read on the forward strand.
AGGATCGGAGGCAGAGAGGAGGAGGAGAGCTCCCCGCCCAGCACTGGAATAAAGGTAAGTTTTAACCCTTTCCTCATCCCCAGAGCCCGGCGGGAGGGGGTCCCTTAGGGTGGGGGCACCCTCAGGGCACTATAGTGCCAGGAAAACGAGTATGTTTTCCTGGCACTATAGTGGTCCTTTAACGATTCCACCATATATCCCCAGCTGACCCTGTCGAATGCCTTTTCAGCATCCAATGACAGTCATCTGAGACATGCCATTTAATCGGGATCGATTATATATATATATATATATATATATATATATATATATATTTATGAGTGATCTCATATGTCCAGTTGGAGATCTTCTTGGGACAAATCCTACTTGGTTATTATGAATCACCATATCTAAGATTACTTTTAATCTCTCTGCTATTATGGCTGCATATATTTTAACATCTGAATTTAGAAGAGAGATTGGTCGGTAGCTGGTGATTTCTTCTGGATTTTTACCTGGCTTAAGAATAGTTACTATATTTCCTTGCAGCAATTCTTCAGGTATGGTTCCTTTATCATTGAAATTGTTAAACGCATCTACCAGATATGGAACCAGGTCTTTTGTATATAGTTTATAAAAAGAAACATCAAAACCATCTGGTCCTGGGGCTTTCACAGATTTTTGTTTTCTTATAGTTTGTGATACCTCTTCTTTTGTGAAAGGTCTATTTAGATGGATTTGGTAAATTCATATTTTTGAAATATTCCTCAATTTTAATTGCTGTTGTATCTTATTGTAAATTATAAAGTGACTCATAATATTTACAATTTTTTCTCCTATTTCATTTGGTGCTAAATATGTTTTACTTTTATGTATAATAAGATTGTTTTTTCTTTTCACTTTTTTTTAGTTTATTGGATAAAATAAAAAAAATCTGCTTTATTCCCCTTATAGTACCATAAGGTTTTTAAAGAATATAAAATTTTATTGTTTTTTTCCACCAAAACATTTTTTATCTTATTTTTTAGATCTTAAATTTCATTAGATAGGGACACCGATATGCGTTTCTTATTTAATTCTTTATTTTTATATAGTTTTATATACAATTCAGTTAATCTCATTCCTGCGTTTCTTTTAGTTTGTGCCCCGAGTTTTATAAGATGTCCTCTAATAACTGATTTGTATGCACACCACAACACTGACGGTGACACCTCATCTGTTTGGGTTTCTGAAAAATAAAACTTTTTTTTTAGATATTCTATATTCTGTGTTTGTTTTAGAAGATTTTGATTTAATCTCCAATCTGATTTTATTCTTTCACATTTATCATTCAATTCTAATATAACTGAATTATGATCTAACCAAAGTATTTCTTGGATAAAGATTTTTTTTGTTTGATATGTTAAACCTGTGTCACGTGATCAAATCAATTTGTGAATACGAACAATGTAAATTAGAAAAATAAGTAAAATCCTGTTCTGTTGTATGAAAAACATGCCAAATATCTAATAAAGAATATCTATCCAAAACCGATAGTAATCTCCCTGCTTGTGAGGTAGAGTTCCCATTCTCCACCTTCCCCGTTAATGTTTTCTTATCAATTTGAGGATTTATTACACAATTGAAATCTCCCATTATAATTAACAAACCTTGTTTTATTTTTTCAATTAAAAAAAAAAATATATATATATTTTTAAAATAAACTAGGCAGGTGCTTTATTTGGAGCATATATATTGATTAAAATTATAGTTTTGTTATTTAATTCTCCTACAACACTAATATATCTGCCTTCAGAATCTTCTTATTTATATTTAATTTTAACATCTATGTTGCTGGAGAATAGGAACGCCACTCCTCTATTTTTCTTCCCTTTCAAGGAAGCCGAAATCACCCATGGATACCTGAGAGAGTTCACCCTTATTTTGTCCTTTCAGTTTCCAATGAGTCCCCTGGAGTGCATAAATATCTATATTTTCCTTATTTTAATGAGAAAGCAAAATAGATCTTTTCTGAGGAGTATTCAAACCGTGTACATTTAATGTTAGAAATGTAACCATTATATTTACAGTACCATTTCTTATCCCTCACAGCAAGCCCCAAATCTGCCCACAATTCTGCCAAAAAAAATCCATTAATACATCATTATACAATGCATAGACATAAATTGCACACAAATAACATACCACGTGGAACCTGCACAACCCATTTGTTCATCTCCACTTCCACATATATTTTCCCCAAACTATGTGGAATCTGATTGCCATACTGTTTATGGTTGTGTAGCTGGGGCAGTACGAGCCAATTTACCATTTATTTTTTCTCTTCTGTTGTTATCTTCTTAGCTTTATTTAACTGCATTCAAGAGAAGTGAAGAGATCCTACTTGAGACCTAAAAGAAATCTTTTTTTTTTCTTTTCACCTTTCCTTTCTCTTTTCTCTCTCTCTTAAATTTTTTTTTTAAAAAACCTAATTGTTTTAGCAGAATATTTTAACTCATAATTGCATCTATATGTGGGGACCATAATTGTCCTGAGGTCTTAAAAAATAAAATATATCTATTCTCTTCCATATCGATTTCTCAAACTTTTCTACTTAACAATTTTAATAATCATTTTGTTTCTTTAGTGTCTTACCAAGTGAAATTTTACTAAATATTATTAATTCCAAGTGTATTCTTATTTCCTTCTTTTTTCCGTTTTGTGTTTATTCTTTCTTGCATTTCCACCTAAGTGTGTTACTCATTTCTAATTATTATACCCTTATTGTTTATATATTTCTTCATTGCATAATAACTTTAAAAATAGTTTTATTCATTTGTTAATTATACAAAATAAATAAATAAATGAATAAAAAAATATATATTTTCCCCCTCTGTGTTATTTATATATTACTTTTATGTAAATTCCTTCCAAAAACATTAATTCTATTTCTATTAATATCTTGTTCGGTGAAATTCAACCAGTTCCTTAATGTGAATCTCAATTTGTTCTTATAGCCCTTTATTCTTATAAGTTCTATTATTATTGTATGTATCTGAATTTATTTTAAAATTTTAAAATTCCTATGCATTATGTGAATATCTCTTTCATTTCCTTTGCTTCTGCCTCCTTTATATATATATAAAATTTACGGAAAAAGAGAAAAAAAAATAACACACTTAACCCATTATATAGGATCTACTATCTTGTTATCTAAAGCCCAATTCTTAATTTTTCGGGAGTGTCAAATGAATATGATTTATAATCATATGTAAGAATTATCTTTACTGGGCTCCCCCACTTATATCTAATGTTCTTCCCTCAAAGTATTTCTGTCATTGTTGCAAATGAACGCCTCTTAGTTCTTGTAAGAAATTATAAGTCCGGTAATATTATAATTCCGTGTCATGGTTCTGATAATTCAATTGTCTTCTTTGCTTTTAATATTTTCTCTTTCACATGGAACAAAGAAAGAGCTAAAGGGACATCTCCAGGTGGATCATCTGCTGAACCAGGTGGCTTTCCCGTTCTGTGACATCTCTCCCATAAATGTGCTTGGCCTTCTTGTATCACTCCCAATTTAGAAAAAAAATCTTGCAAAAAATTCTCCAGATATTCATTTGTAATAGATTCTGGTATTTCTCTTAATCTTAAGTTATTTCGTCTGGAGCGATCTTCTAAATCTTCAATTTTTTGTTTCAGCATTCCAATTTACCTCTCATTTTGTATATTCATTTCTTTATATGCCAGAGTTTGTGTCTCCAGACTTTCAATTTTTTCAGCATTTTCTTTTATTTTATTCCCTAATATCGCAGTGTCCTTTTTTAGGTCTTGCATATTTAAGTATATTTCATTTTTTATTTTCCCAAACTGAAGATCAAGTGCATTCATAAGATATTCTTGTGTCATGGGTTGTTCTTTCATAAATATTGATTTTTCTTTCTCTGACTCATCTGTTAAATGTATTATTATTTTTTTCAGACTCGTTCATAATTGACTTCTCAATGCTCATATTTGTGGTGTGTATGTGTCTGTGTGTTACTGTGTGTGTGTCAGTGTATCTGTATATCTGTGTATCTGTATGTGGCTGTGTGTCAGTGTATGTGTCTGAGCATCAATGTATGTGCGTGTGTTTGTGTGTATCTCTGGACTCGACAAATCTCAAGTGCCAGGTTGCCATGGCGACTAGGAATTTTGTCCTGGCACCTGGAATATTTCTGCCCATACCGGCAAGGGAGAATGCAGGTGGCTGGCCGTAGGGGAGCGGAGAGAGAGCAGAGGCAGGTCTCGAGGGAAAGCAGAGACTGGCCGGCGGCCCCTGTGTGGAATAGACCAAGGGGGGCAAGGGAGGGAGCAGTCATCTCCCTTCTCTGCTCCCTCGCGCACCCTGCAGGGATGCCAGGTTCTGGAATATGAAGTAATTCCGGCCCCAGCATACTGAAGTAAACAGTGGGCGACAGGGAGCAGAGCAGGGAGATGACAGCGGTCCCAAAAGTCACCTATCCACCCAGAAGTCCCTCTAGTGGCTGTCTTATGTTTATAAAAACTGCAATAATAACATGCGCAGGCTTAAGGCTGATGGGAGTTTGCACCCAGGCTACTTCAATGAGCTGAAGTGGTCTGGGTGCCTACAGTGTCCCTTTAAATGCTCATATTCTGAGCATCTTGCCCTTCCCTTTGTGTAAAGGAAAAAAGCAGCTGTTGCAGCTGTAGTTCTTATCTATGAGGAGGAAGGAGGTTGATGGGTGAACTTATCCCCCTTCACAAAAAAAGCTGATTTAATATTTTTGGGCTGTTAGCGTTTAACTCCTGGTTTATTTAACCCCTTAACTCTCAACCTGCGGTAATAGAATTTTCAACATCACATACAACTTTTCTAATAACATTTCCCCATCACTTTTATTAGTGTTATAATCCACATGTTATCACCCAATGCTTTTAACTCCCTCCACAACCATTTCAGAGTGATAACCTTGCAGGACTGACAGCAGGGATCAAAATGGCTAGTTTTCAAATATTTGTTTTCCTTCATTTTGTTTAAGCATCCATAATTCTTAGTACCTACTGGAGACCCAAAATTCCGGCTGTCTCAGGACTACCTTCTCGTGGTCCTCCAGAACCAAATATGACCAAAACACTGCTTTACCTGCAGTGAAAAAGTGAAGACCAAATATCTGTATTTCTTTTAAACATTTTGCACCTTTTATGACATTCCACTCACACCGGGTGAAAAAGAGGATTTTATGTGTGCTACACTATTCCTAGTAATCACACCTTATCCCGGTGTCTATTATTATTAACTTCAGCTTGATGGACACGTGTCTCTTTTCAGCCTATGTAACTATGTATGTAACTCCTATCACTTCAAGCAAACTTCAAATTCACTAGCAGCTTATACTTTATTTTGGATTTTCTCTTTTGTCTGATCCTGTAAGCCAAATTATTAACAAGCAAAGCATTAGTAACCAGATGAAATTGTAAAGAATCATATTAAAAACAATCTTATACGTTAAACAACTCTTATAATTTACAAGTTTATACAAGTGGCAGCTGGCTTAGATCTGGATGGAAGATACTTAATCTGCTTTTCCTAAAACACTGAAAAGTGATCTGCTTTCCTATAACACTGAGAAGCCATCTACTTTCATATAACACTGGAAAAGCCTCCCACAGGGGTGCATCTGGCATCCATGCGTGAGGGAGTCTCAATGTTCCAACCAGGGTTCAGTATTTTGGATAATCCTGCCCCAAGAGGCACACAAAAAGTAAAACAGTTATGCATTCACTGGTAGGAGTTATTCAAAATTACTCGTAGTGGGTCACCAAACCTCGTACTGCCATGGACTTAAATTATAGTTCTATCCAGACCGTGCCATGCCTCAAGCACTTGAAAAACTCTTGAGAAACCAAGCAAAGAAAACGTCCAATGTCCAAACGCCACAGCTCCGGAAAAGTGAAAGTGCCTTTCTTTATTCCTTTCCTCCAAATATCCAAGACATTCTACACTATAATTTTCTGTGTTCTCTGATGTTTTTGTCATTTCATATACTACAAAGGACATCCAAGGCACTACATTCCCCTACCCTCATCATACTGTAAATCCATAATCAAGTGTATTATAGGCACTACATTCCTCTACCCTCATCATACTGTAAATCCATATTAAAGTGCATCAATCAGAAATAAACTGTTACGGTATATCATTGATAGAATTTGAGGCTTTATTCTAGGGTTTAAGTTATAAATATGGAGCAATCACCATAGAAACCAGTAGAATGTCTTTCAACAGTTGCAACTTTGCCCCAGAATAGCATGTTTGCCTCAATAAGTGTGGGTCAATGTGATTAAGAAAATCAGAATACATTTTGTGATACGCACCAGCACTCTGAAGGGCAATGATCTTCATTTGGTAGTTAAGATTAAAATTACCATGGAAAATAATACTTCTCTATTGAGAATACTACTTATCTATTGTAATTTATGTAAAAACAGTTTCATCTGGCTGCCAAAAAGCCACTTTAATTTCTGAAGTAGTCTTTTTACTAAATTCTGCAGTAGTAGGATTTTTTGCTTGCCGTAATACTAATTTAAGGCACAAAAATGTCACCAGGTGCTATATGGCTGAAATAACTAGAGAACGAGGAAACAACTTCTTAAATTATAGTAAAGTTTATTTTATTTTAAAGCTGAAGTTGATAGAACACACAATGTTCAGCTAAATCGGCTACCTTACAAATCTCAATACTAGATGCATACAGCATCATGGAATTAATTTATATGCAGACAATCTATCTGTGTGTAAAGTTCCAAATACAAAATATAAAAAAATACTTATATTTAGAATTGTCTAAAATGTCTTAAATTCTGTAGTTTAAGAATTTTCCATAAAAAGCTAATGGTTTAACAGTCCCAGTATTTGTAGTTTTCGTCTAGAAATTATTTAATAAATTCTCCTAAAAAATAATGAAATACAGATACTCATTGGGCAATATGTAATAAAAAAAACTGTCAGAAAATAAATATAAAATAAATAATAGTGACGCTCACTAATGTTGGAGCCTTTGATGTGGTTGGGCTCATATATTGCGCTTCCAACACTCTTATAGATGTTGCTAAATAGTGTTGTCGCGAACCCGAAATTTTCGGTTCGCGAACGGCGAACGCGAACTTCCGCATTGACTTCAATGGGCAGGCGAATTTTAAAAACAACAGGGACTCTTTCTGGCCACAATAGTGATGGAAAAGTTGTTTCAAGGGGACTAACACCTGGACTGTGGCATGCCAGAGGGGGATCCATGGCAAAACTCCCATGGAAAATTGCACAGTTGATGCAGAGTCTGCTTTTAATCCATAAAGGGCAGAAATCACCTAACATTGACACCTGTCCTCAAAGCCCAGCCCTGATACACACTGACACAGAGCAGAATAGAGACTGTTCCCCCTACATAGGGTCACTTGGCAGATATGGATTGACACCTGTCCTCAAAACCCCTGATACACACTGACACAGAGCAGAATAAAGACTGTTCCCTGTCCACAGAGACCATGATACACACTGACACAGAGCAGAATAGGGACTGTTACCCCTACATAGGGTCACTTGGCTGATATGGATTGACACCTGTCCTCAAAACCCCTGATACACACTGACACAGAGCAGAATAGGGACTGTTCCCCCTACATAGGGTCACTTGGCAGATATGGATTGACACCTGTCCTCAAAACCCCTGATACACACGGACACAGAGCAGAATAGAGACTGTTCCCTGTCCACAGAGACCATGATACACACTGACACAGAGCAGAATAGGGACTGTTACCCCTACATAGGGTCACTTGGCAGATATGGATTGACACCTGTCCTCAAAACCCCTGATACACACTGACACAGAGCAGAATAGGGACTGTTCCCTGTCCACAGAGTCCATGATACACACTGACACAGAGCAGAATAGGGACTGTTCCCTGTCCACAGAGACCATGATACACACTGACACAGAGCAGAATAGAGACTGTTCCCCGTCCACAGAGACCATGATACACACTGACACAGAGCAGAATAGAGACTGTTCCCCCTACATAGGGTCACTTGGCAGGTATGGATTGACACCTGTCCTCAAAGCCCATGATACACACTGGGGGGAGCTACTGTCCTCCCCAACCCCTGCGCGCTGGGTGGGGGCCATAAATCACAATGGGGTGACCTACTGTCCTCCCCCCCTCGGCCCCCACCCCTGCGCGGTGGGTGGGGGGCATAAATCACAATGGGGGGCCTACTTTCCTCCCCCCCGGCCCCCATCCCTGCGCGGTGGGTGGGGGGCATAAATCACAATGGGACGGACCTACTGATAGGAGTGGAGTATTGTTCATATCAGTTTAATACCTTCCGCGTCTCCTATCAGTGGACGTGTAAATGGCAGAGATTTTTAATTGTTGAATCACCTCCCCTTTTTAGGCCAAGGTGGGAAGATGCTTAGACCACTGGTATATTGGTGCCATCTTGGAGGATTTTAATTTTTGGTTTGGTTTTTGAAGTCACAGTGCTGCACCAGTGGGCCTAAAAAATAGGCATGTACACATGCCTGAAAAATTTGGTATTGTTGCAGCCGCTGCTGTAGCAGCGGCCAGAAAAATTGATGTTTGTTTCACAGGCAGAAAGTGCCCTAAAACATGGCGGCTTGAACCCTAGTTGGTGGCGGATAAGTCACGCAAGTCAAACGTCATTCAGAGCTAAAATACAGCAGCGTGTGGACCATTTTTAGCTCAAGGCAGCTCATCTCATCAGGCCTTTTTTAAGCGAATGTATCGCCCAGTGTCAGTCCCTTCGGGATCCATCCCTCATTCATCTTAATAAAGGTGAGGTAATCTAGACTTTTTTGACCTATTCGACTTCTCTTCTCAGTGACAATACCTCCTGCTGCACTGAAGGTCCTTTCTGACAGGACACTTGAAGCGGGGCAGGCCAGAAGTTCTATCGCAAATTGGGATAGCTCAGGCCACAGGTCAAGCCTGCACACCCAGTAGTCAAGGGGTTCATCGCTCCTCAGAGTGTCGATATCTGCAGTTAAGGCGAGGTAGTCTGCTACCTGTCGGTCGAGTCGCTCTCTGAGGGTGGATCCCGAAGGGCTGTGGCGATGCATAGGACTTAAAAAGGTCTGCATGTCCTCCATCAACAACACGTCTTTAAAGCGTCCTGTCCTTGCCGGCGTGGTCGTGGGAGGAGGAGGAGGAGGAGGATGACTTCCACCTCTCCCCCTGTTAGATTCCCGTTGTGCTGTGACATCACCCTTATACGCTGTGTAAAGCATACTTTTTAATTTATTTTGCAAATGCTGCATCCTTTCCGACTTGTTGTAATTCGGTAACATTTCCGCCACTTTCTGCTTATACCGGGGGTCTAGTAGCGTGGACACCCAGTACAGGTCGTTCTCCTTCAGCCTTTTTATACGAGGGTCCCTCAACAGGCAGGACAGCATGAAAGACCCCATTTGCACAAGGTTGGATGCCGAGCTACTCATTTCCCGTTCCTCCTCCTCACTGATATCATTGAAGGTATGTTCTTCCCCCCAGCCACGTACAACACCACGGGTACCAGATAGGTGACAACGAGCACCCTGGGATGCCTGTTGTGTTTGGTCTTGCTCCTCCTCCTCCTCCTCAAAGCTACAATCCTCCTCTGACTCCTCTTCCTCACAATCCTCTTCCAGCGTTGCCGCAGGTCCAGCAAGCGATGCTGATAAGGCTGTTTCTGGTGGTGATGGTGACCACAACTCTTCCTCTTCCTCTTCACGCTCATCTACAGCCTGATCCAGCACTCTTCGCAGGGCACGCTCCAGGAAGAAAACAAATGGTATGATGTCGCTGATGGTGCCTTCGTTGGGACTGACTAGGTTTGTCACCTCCTCAAAAGGACGCATGAGCCTACAGGCATTGCGCATGAGCGTCCAGTAACGTGGCAAAAAAATTCCCAGCTCCCCAGAGGCTGTCCTAGCACCCCGGTCATACAAATATTCATTAATGGCTTTTCTTGTTGGAGCAGGCGGTCGAACATTAGGAGTGTTGAATTCCAACGTGTAGGGCTGTCGCAAATCAAGCGCCTCACTGGCATGTTGTTTCGCCGCTGGATATCGGCAAAGTGAGCCATGGCCGTGTAGGAACGCCTGAAATGGCCACACACCTTCCTGGCCTGCTTCAGGACGTCCTGTAAGCCTGTGTACTTATGCACAAAGCGTTGTACGATCAGATTACACACATGTGCCATGCACGGCACATGTGTCAACTTGCCCAACTTCAATGCCGCTATCAAATTTTTTCCGTTGTCACACACCACTTTGCCGATATCCAGTTGCTGCGGAGTCAGCCACTTTTCCACCTGTGCGTTCAGGGTGGACAGGAGTGCTTGTCCGGTGTGACTCTCTGCTTTCAAGCAAGTCAAACCCAAGACGGCGTGACACTGCCGTATCCGGGATGTGGAATAGTACCTGGGGAGCTGGGGGGGTGCCGTTGATGTGGAGCAAGAAGCAGCGGCACAAGAGGACTCAGCCGAGGAGGTTATGGAAGAGGATGGAGTAGGAGGAGTAGAGGAGGTGGCAGCAGGACTGCCTGCAATTCGTGGCGGTGTCACCAACTCCTCTGCAATGCCACGCATTCCTTGCTTGTCAGCCGTCAGCAGGTTTACCCAATGCGCAGTGTAGGTGATATACCTGCCCTGACCATGCTTTGCAGACCAGGTATCAGTGGTCAGATGGACCCTTGCCCCAACACTGTGTGCCAGACATGCCATGACTTCCTTTTGCACAATCGAGTACAAGTTGGGGATTGCCTTTTGTGAAAAGAAATTCCGGCCGGGTACCTTCCACTGCGGTGTCCCAATAGCTACAATTTTTTTGAACGCCTCAGACTCAACCAGATTGTATGGTAAAATCTGGCGGTCTAATAGTTCGGACAAGCCAGCTGTCAGACGCTGGGCAAGGGGGTGACTTGGTGACATTGGCTTCTTACGCTCAAACATGTCCTTGACAGACACATGACTGTGGGCAGATGAGCGGGAACTGCTCAAGGCGGTAGACGGAGTGGCGGATGGTTGAGAGGGGGCAAGAAGGACAGCAGTGGTTGACGTGGCTGAAGATGCTGGACCAGGAGGAGGATGGCGGCTTAGAGTAGGCGTGCTGCTTGTACTCATGTGTTGATCCCATAGGCGTTTGTGATGTGAGATCATGTGCCTACGCAAAGCAGTTTTACCTAGGTGGGTGTTGGACCTCCCACGACTCAGTTTCCTTTGGCACAGGTTGCAAATGGCATCGCTGTTGTCAGAGGCAGACACACAAAAAAAATGCCACACTGCTGAGCTCTGCAATGACGGCATTCTGGTGGTGGACACAGCATGCGTTGATTGGCGTGCTGTCGGGCTGACCCCGGGTGCCGATGCATGCTGTCTGACTGTGCCACTAGCTCCTTGCAACGACCCCCCCCCTGCTTCCAACTCATCTCCTCCTCCTCTCTGTCTCCCCATCTGAACTTTCGCCCTGTTCTTCTTCTTGCCGAGCGGGCACCCACGTGACATCCATGGACGCATCGTCCTCATCAACCGCTTCGCTTGTATCTGACAACTCAGAAAAGGAAGCAGCAGCGGGTACAACATCATCATCATCACACCGTACCTCCATGTGTTTAATGCTGCCTGCCTGAGACATATCCCTGTTATCTACATCCTCTAGCAATAATGGTTGCGCATCACTCATTTCTTCAAACGGGTGTGTGAATAACTCCTCTGACATACCAAGTAAAGCGGCTGTGGTGCTAGTTTTGGTGGTGGCGGCAGGCGGGTGAGTGCTATCTTGAGAGGTGCCTGAAGCTAAGCTGGAGGAGGATGGTGCGTCAAGGTTCCGAGCGGAGGCTGTACAAGATTGGGTGTCCTGTGTTAGCCAGTCAACTATGTCCTCCGAACTTTTCAAGTTCAGGGTACGTAGCTTCTGAAAACTGGGCATTATTCTAGGGCAAAAGGGAATCACAGCACCACGACTACGACGGCCCCTGCGGGGTGGCCTGCCTCTGCCTGTCATTTTTTGGGGGATTAGTGGTACTATGCGTGCAAGCTACTGTGAGACCAGATATGATTGGCAATGTGAACTGTAACAGTTCTGCAGAGCACACACTGTAGGCCTGAGACACCCGCTTGAAGACAAGTAACTGCTATTCAATCTATAACAGTGAAAAATAAATTTTGGTTTTAAAAGCACGCTATAGAGACACCAGATATGATTGGCAATGTGCACTGGAACAGTTCTGCAGAGCACACGCTGAAGGAAGGACTGACAGAGCCGCTTGAAGACAAGTAACTGCTATTCAATCTATAACAGTGAAAAACCAATTTTGGTTTTAAAAGCACGCTATAGAGACACCAGATATGATTGGCAATGTGCACTGGAACAGTTCTGCAGAGCACACACTGTAGGCCTGAGACACCCGCTTGAAGACAAGTAACTGCTATTCAATCTATAACAGTGAAAAACAAATTTTGGTTTTAAAAGCACGCTATAGAGACACCAGATATGATTGGCAATGTGCACTGGAACAGTTCTGCAGAGCACACACTGTAGGCCTGAGACACCCGCTTGAAGACAAGTAACTGCTATTCAATCTATAACAGTGAAAAACAAATTTTGGTTTTAAAAGCACGCTATAGAGACACCAAATATGATTGGCAACTGTCAAAGCACGCTGGAACAGGTCTACAGAGCACACGCTGAAGTAGGCCTGACACCCAGACGCTTGCAGACAACTAACTGATCTTCTATTACAGTGAAAAAAAATGATTTCTTTAAAATCTAAAGCTTAAGCTATTTTTAAAACAGATATGAGTGGTGGCACTGACTGTGCAAATGGGCAAGGCATCCAACCTGACACAAAAGCTGGCAGGCAGGCAACTGCTCTTCTATTACAGTGAAAAAAAATATTTATTTAAAATCTAAAGCTTAACCAATTGTTAAAACAGATATGAGTGGTGGCACTGGGCAAGTGGGCACAGTATCCAATGTGAACCTCACACAGAAGGTTGCAGGCAGGCACCTGCAATTACATTACACAGGAAAAAAAAAAAAGCAGCCTGATGTTATATCCCTAAAAAGGGCTTTTTGGGGTGCTGTCCTTACAGCAGAGATCAGATGAGTCCTTCAGGATTGTAGTGGACACTGAATACCCTAGCCTAGCTATCAATTTCCCTATCTAATCAGCAGCAGCTAAACTTTCCCTCCTCTCACTAAGCATGCATCTTCCGAATGAATCGAAAATGGATGCTGGGAGGGAGGTTGGAGGGTGTGGAAGGGAGGGAGTGCTGCTGATTGGCTGGAATGTGTCTGCTGACCGAGAGGCACAGGGTCAAAGTTTGCCCAATGATGACGAATAGGGGGCGGATCGAACTGCGCATGTGTCCGCCCGCCGCGGCGAACGCGAACACGCTAATTTCGCCGGGAACTGTTCGCCGGCGGACAGTTCGGTACATCACTATTGCTAAACCTTTGCAGTGGTGATGGTGAAAATTCCAATAGAAAATTCACGTTTTGTAATTAGTGATTTGTCCATAGGAGTCTCTAGTTATAATCTGATTTTTGGGGGATGTGTTATTGCAAAGCTACCTTTGACTCTTTTTAACCATTGATAGGAGTGCCTTGATTAATGCAAGACGAATAAGTGGTTAATTCAGGGTAGCACTCTCAGATATATCCTTATGTCGGAGATCCAGCCTGTGGTATTAGGAGGCTATATGCTTTGCAATATATCCTTTTATCATTAGGCATACGTTTATCCTTTACAAATAAATGTTCTTTTTTCATTAGTTAGTTGTGTTTTTTTTTTTTTTACCCTTTCCCCAAAACCTCCTGGGTTTATATAGTCAAATGTATTATACCTAATCACTACTACTGTTAGTCTTACAGAGACTTGATTGATGGATACATACTTACCTCAAGTATCATTATATCAAGACAAACAAATATTTTGATTCCCAGTGAGTATCTACACTAATTAAGTAGCATTTTTTGTAACAGTCCTCTTTGTTATTTTTCTAAGGATCAATTGTGTTTTATATTGCCGGGCCATTTACCTTTGTGGGATTATAAGCATATGTCTTCCCTATATTCACTCCATAGACTGAGTTATAATTAGGAGACTCCATATGTATATATTTTCTTTTGTTAGGTGATGGGTTTATTTTTATTTTTTACTGATTATTTGAGTCCTTGAATAGTTCTGATTTCAATAAAGTTTTTGTCCAATTTTGAATAAACTTTCCTTATCATTTTTTAGGGACTTGCTCATTTCCATTTTTCCTCTTTTAGTAGGGGTTCTTTGGAATTAGTTATTTTTCTCCAATGTTCCGTCAGTTATGCCCTTGCAAGCTCCCCAACATGACTTATTGATCCTCTATAGGGATCAATTTATATATTATTTTTGAAAATTCCAATAGCCAGGGTTATAATGGTAAAAAACTAGATTTTATTTTCCATTATAAAATCCAAAAGCCAGAATGGTCTGAATAAATTTGGCATTAATTTATCAACATATTTAAAAAGCTCAAAACACTATACAATAGAATGGAAAGCCTGCAGGTAAAAAAATGTGAACCTTCGATTTAGTGGCGTATTTAATTGACTGACTGGGCAATTGACATATACTGATCAAGGAAGTCCGTTTTTACAGTTTTTTCTTTTTTTACTTTGTAGAATTTCATTTTTTTGCATTTGCTCATTTGCTCCCATAATAAGTTACATGTGAATGTTTGGCACAACTCTTTGGTACATAAGTTATTTTGGTATATAACAAGTTAGCTTTTACTGCAAATTTGTTATACAGGAGGTGACTAGGTCATCTAAAAAGTTGTGAAGCCGCACTTCAGACACAATAACCACTACAGAGTACTCCAGTCATTATAGTGCTTGGAGTATTACTTTAAGTGGATTTGAAACAAATTCTGCAAAGATGCCCAGAGTCCCTTTAAATCATGAGTGTCCAACCCGCGGCCCACGGGCCCGGTACCGCTATCAGTGCAGCCAGGTGGCCGTCCGCGCTGCTGGCCAGAGAGTGAGGCAGCAGGAGGAGGAATAGCAATGCCGTGCTGTCCACATACTCTGCCCTCACGGTGTTCTGAGAAGAAGCGCTCTGACACTCTGTGTGTGTGTGTGAGAGTCTGGAGTCCGGATCAGCAAGAAGGTGGAGGAGCAGGGTAAGTGCTTGTGTTTTTTTGTTTCAAAGTGGTTTTGGTTTTTTTTTTGTGCAAGGGTCTTGAGAGAAAGCAGGGTTTTTTTATGTATGGGTTTGTATAGAGACAGCGGTCTTTGTAGGGGGCAGGAGTGTTTAGGGAGTGGGCAAAGGTATTGGAGAGGGGGTGGGCAGGGTTTTTTGTAGAGGGGGGACTGGGCAGGGATTTTTGTAGAGGGGGGACTGGGCAGGGATTTTTGTAGAGGGGGGACTGGGCAGTGGCTTTTGTAGAAGGGGGCCTGACAGGGGATTTTGTGGAGGAGGGACTGGGTAGGGGATTTACTGTTGTAGTAGGCAATAAAAAAGAAAAATCTGAAAACATAAAAAAAAAAAAGTTTTTAAAATAGTGGGTGTTTTTTTACATTTGAATTGGGAGAGGGGGTGCCAAAATCTCTAGGTACACCCCTGAGCCCATTACATTCTGTGCTCCTCTTGCACAGCTTCCTCACTGCCCGGCAGTGAGCTGTCTGCCGGGATATGATATCATCCCAGCATCATTTCTGGGTGCGCGATGGACCTGTGCATGAAGAGCACAGAGGTTCTAGGCTCCAACCCAGCAGCAACCACAAGCCACCAGGAAGAGGATCCACTCCAGCACTCCCAGAGCAAGGTAGGGAGGCTGGGTGGACCTCTTTAGAATTAAATGTGTGTGCATGTGATTTTTGTGTATGTTTTGTCAGTGATTGGATGTGTGTGGGGGGGGGGGGGGGGGGCAGGGATCTGTGGACATGTCTGTGATTGTGTGTGTACGTTTGTGATTATGTGTGTGCTTCTGTGATTGTGTGTGTCTGTGATTATGTGTTTGTATGTATGTGATTGTGTGTATAGGTGTGTGATTTTATATGTGTGGATCTCTGATTATGTTTGTGTATGTGTGCATGTATGTAATTGTGTATATATGTATTGTGTGTACAGGTCTGTGATTGTGTGTGGGTATATCTGTGTATGTGTGGGTGGGGGTCTGCGATTGTTTGTGTATGTATGTGATTGTTTGTGGGACCTGTGATTCTGTCTGTGTGTGTACATTTGTGATTGTGTGTGAGTATGTGACTGTGTGTATAGATATGTGATTGTATGTGTGTGTGGGTCTGTGATTTTGTGTGTGTGTGTGTATTTGTGATTGTGCGTATAGGTCTGTGATTGTGTGTGTGTGTATCTGCGGTTAAGTATGCATATGTATACACATGTGTATGTGTTTAGTAGATAGCTCCCTAATTTGATATCCTTAAATATGCCAATCCCACACAAGGATAACAAATAAGGGAGTTATCTACTAAACAATTGAGATATCAAAATTAAGAAAAGGGCTTTTAAAGATATTATTTATATATATTATCTACAATCTATATTATATATTTGATGTGTGGCCCGAGACAATTCCTCTGCACTCAATGCAGCCCAGGGAAGTCAAAAGCTTGGACACCCATGCTTTAAATAGAACCATAATCTCATGCATTTAATCAGAACATGATGCATTATGCAAATGATTTAAGTCATCTGTTCACTGATTGTGCATTTGTTTTCTAATTGTTAATCTACACGTGAACTAATATGACAGCAGTTAAATAACAAAACACTGCAGTAAGCAAATTGTTTTTTTTTTTTCTGTTACCATTTCTGCCTTTGAACTTAGCAATCATTGAACCCCATGGAGGCTAAAATATAGAAACTAACTGTGCTGACATATGAACAATAAAAGGAATTCTATGCTGTTTGAACATTAAATGCACTTGCAACATTCATTTTACTCCTCACGCACATAACACGAAATTGCCTGGTGACTTATTCACTAAACAGGGAGTTTTACTAATGAATTGTTTTATTTGATGCACAACAAAATCCTTATCAGCTTGAGTCAACTTAATATTTTATACCAACATAGTCTGGATAGCACTCGTACATAGATAAGCCTTGTTAGAAATCCAGACATTGTTCAATGGTATCAACAGTGTTTGGAGTTTGCAATCCAAATGGCCCTGCACACAGCTGGATATTTTTGGTACAGGGCAAACAAAACATCCTTCCCCCATACAACAAAAATAAAGATGCACAGGTGAGGTACAATTCGGGAATAATCATTTGTTTATCTGTTGCAGTAATGGATCTCTTACAATAAATAACTTAAAGGAAATGTCTAGGTTAATGATGCATGTTTTTTAAGAATTTAAACAAGGCTGTTAACCCCTTAATGCCATTAGGGCGTACTATGCTACCTTGCAAAAATAGGACTTTAACTCAATTAGGGCAGCATAGTGCTCCCTAACTATCTTGCCCTGCAGGGACCGCAAATACTTACTTTCAAAGACAATCCCGATCGCGGGGACTGCCTTAAACCCAGGCAGTCCTTTTCCATCAGATTCAGCGCTTCAAAACCATGTAATTGTGATGACATCATGATCATATGATTGGATCGGCAGTTTAAATCACTTCCAGCAGGGAGATTGCCTGGGTTCTCAGGCAGACCTTCCAAGACCGAATTACCTAAAAAAAAATAACAAAATGTGATTTTATTAATTATTTATTGAAAGTCCTGCCTGAAAACCCAGGTGGATTTTAAATTGCATGTCCTATATTTGACCCTGTAACTTTCCAAAACCCCTTAAAACATGTACATGTGGTTTACGTACTTGTGATACTTCAATGATTCTTTGCCATATGGTCTCAAGGGCAACATAAGCCCATCAAACCAATTTGGTAAACTAAAATGGGCAAGCCCTATATTTGACCCCGTAACTTTCCAAAACACAATTCAACCTGTACATGGGGGGTACTCTTGTACTACTGAGACACCGCTGAACAGAAATATTAGAGTTTTTAGAGCAGTAAAATTTATAATGATGATGACGTGAAAGTGTAGTTTTGCAAAACCCACATATAAACACTAACTTTGGCCAGGGTTTATAACTACATGGCTTCTGCAAAAGACCTGACATACCCCATTTTTAACACATTTGGGTTGTCTACTTTTGCAAATAGTATGCTATGCTGAGAGGAGTTCTTATTCCTGGACTGTCACATGGTTACAAAAGCAACATAGGTCCAGCAAACCAATCTGGCATATTTGAATGTGTAAAAACTGAAATGGGCAGGCCCTATATTTGACTATGTAACTTTCCATAACTCCATAAAACCTGTACATGGGGGGGGGGGAGGGGGGGCTGTTGGACTTGTGAGACATCGCTGAACACAAATGAGTGTTTTGGAGCAATGCAATGTATACTGATGATGATATCATTGGTGAAAGGCTAATTTGTTTTGGGAAAAATGCAAAGAACAAATATGAACACTAAGGTTAGCCTGGGTGTGTAACTAAGTGACTACTAAAAAAGACTAGCCATACCCCATATTGAATAACCTTGGCCATCTACATTTACAAATGGTATGCCATGATGGGGATAATTTTAATTTCTGGGCTGCCATACGGACTCAAAGGCAACATAGGCCCAGCAAACCAGTCTGGCAAATTTCAATGTGTATAAATTAAAACAGGCAAGCTCTGTTTGACCCTGTAACATTTTAAAATACACTAAAACCTGTGCAAAGATGTCTTATTGCAGTAAACGTTAGCGGTATTATGATATTCAAAGTATAAATGCACTAACACATACATTTGCATTTCAATCAGACAAAACATAGGCATCCTATACAAGATATAAGGAAGCCAATAATACTTGCAAAAAGGCAATTCAAGTGACTAAACTAGAAAATAAGAAATTGATAGCCAAAGAAAGCAAAACCAACCCCAACATTGTTTTCAAGTACATTAATCCTAAAGAAACAAAAAAAGAAAGTGTAGGTATACTGAAAACAGAGATTGGAGTGTTAGTAAATGAAGACAAGGAAAAGGCAGACATTTTAAATAACTTGTTTTTTTCAGTATATATTTATAGGGATCCTATGGGAAGAGATATGCAAATGATTGCTGCAAAACACTCGCAGATAACTTGTGACTGAATGACTCAAGACAAGGTGCTACAGCAGTTAAAGAAAATTAATGTAAATAAAGCTCTGGGGTCTGACTATATTCATGCACAAGTACTTAAGGAGCTAAGTGTGGAAATAAGTTAACCTCTGTAAAAATAAATCACACAATAGGTGAGAGCTGACACCACACACAATAAATACTACCACTTAAAATCTTGAAGGTAGTAGGTACTTTCACTTATGATCTGCAATAAAACATAGAACATAGGCCATAGTGTAGTATATTAAAGCCAAGTATAATAAACAATTGAAATTATATTAAAGCAGGGAAGATGTGTCAGGTTGCTCGTAGATATGGGGGATACCATATAGACAAGGATTAATGAAAAAGGTGGACTGGAAGCCCAAGGGGAGACCCGGAGGTAAAGACAGTATAGCCCTCACATGTCTACCCTACGGAGTGAGGGGAGCAACCCATGGAAAAATAATAAAATATAACTTTTAATGGATTGATCTAAAATCCCAACGAATATGTGCGAAGTTTAAGTGATAATAATCCTAAACAGTGCTTGCTTACATAAGTACAATCATAAATGTTGCTAGAAACAATAAGTGGGGAGGGAAGGTGTAGCGGAGGGCAGTATTATAATCCACGATCTCCGCTGGTTTCACCGGTAAATCCATAGTCAGCGCTGAAAAGTAATGCAAGTCCCCAAATCCTCCCAATAACCGGACGAAACACAGTTTGGGAGTCAACTAACTGGCTTTATTTGCAGGCTTGTATATTTATACAGTTCCCCATGCAAGGGGTTTCCTTATTGAGGTTACAGGGGATTTCTCCCATAATGCAGTATAATTCTCCCAGGGTACATTGCTACACGAGAGGGACACTCCCACTAAAATGGACGATTAAGTGGATTATCCCCTCGTGTAGCAAAACCGACAATTCACCTTAAAATACCTTTTTCGAGTTTTATACGGTACATTGACATAACCGAACGTTCGGCAGATAGCTGGGGTCTAAGCGCATCTTTTGTGAGAATACCGCTCAGATCCCAGCTGAACTGACCGAACGCCCCAACAAATACAGTCGTATATGAAAGTTCCCCTCAATCTACCGATTGCGTTTAGGGGAATGATTCTACCGAATGCCGGGCTCCCGAGCGGTCTGGAAGTCCAGCGGTGTTTGAGTCATCGAGTAGCCGATTTTGGTTCCAGGCGCTCGACGACCAAACACTGCTGAAGAATAGACGATCCAAGATGGCCGACCGCCGCATGGTCGGTAGCCGAACGACGGCCACCCAGGAAAGCCTCTAATTACCGATTGCAACATTGTTGCAATCGGTTAACAAGCGCCACACGCCTCTAAGCGTGTGGTCTATCAGGGAAGCCCGCATTCGTTCCACGAACAGCCCGGATAACCGCTGTTCGTCAAACGAAGTGTTTGCCTGCTGGTAGCTTACAGCTGCCAGCGTGCGAACAACCATAGCCTAATATACATACGGTAGAAGATATACAATTCACACAGTACAGTATGCAGACAACCTTTCTATATTATAGTTCAGAAGTGGCTAGATTTGCCACAATGCTCCCCCAGAACCAAGCCGGCATACACAGTCTGATCCCAACGGATCGGCTTGGGGAGGTCCGGGAGAGTACTCACAGATCACTTTTCAAGTTCAGTCTGTCTAGATAACCCGTCGGCGTTACCGTTTTGTTTCCCTGGGCGATAATGGATTGTAAAATCGAAGGGCTGCAGCGCCAAACTCCAGCGCAGCAGCCTGGCGTTGTCCCCAGCTACACGGTTCAGCCACACCAACGGGTTGTGATCTGTGAGTAGGGAAAAAGGTTGTCCATACAGATAGGGCTGCAACTTTTTAAGGGCCCACACCACGGCCAGGCACTCCTTCTCAATAGCGGCGTAGCTTACTTCTCGTGGCAATAACTTTCGGCTCAAGTAAGCTACGGGATGTTCTCCGCCATCGGGTCCAACTTGGCTCAGCACTGCTCCCAATCCAAACATTGAAGCGTCTGTGTGAACAAGAAATCTTTTAGTTGGATCAGGAGCAGCAAGTACAGGAGCATTGGTTAGAGCCGTTTTTAGTTGTTGGAATGCCTGCTCACACTCTGGGGCCCAGACAACCTGTCGAGGGAGATTCTTACGAGTCAAGTCAGTCAGGGGATTGGCCAGGGCGCTATAATTGGGCACGAATTTCCTATAGTACCCTGCGGTACCCAGAAACGCTAGCACCTGGGTTTTTGTCCTAGGGGTGGGCCATTTAGCTACAGCTTCTACTTTAGCAGGTTCAGGTTTCTGTTGCCCGCTTCCCACCCGGTGGCCCAAGTACTGTACTTCTGCCATCCCTATATGGCACTTGCTAGGTTTTAGCATTAACCCTGCCTCTCCAATACGATCTAGGATGGCCCCTATGTGTTGTAGATGCTCTGCCCAGGTCTGGCTGAATATAGCGATGTCGTCTAAGTAGGCACAGGCGTATTCCTGGAATCCGTCCAGTAACCGATCTACCATCCGCTGAAACGTTGCCGGAGCGTTTTTCATCCCGAATGGCATGACTCGAAATTGATACAGGCCAAACGGGGTGACAAACGCCGACTTGGGGATGGCATCCTCGGCTAGGGGAATCTGCCAGTATCCCTTACATAAATCTATGGTAGTGAGATACTGGCCCCGTGCCATCTTATCCAGCAGCTCGTCTATCCGGGGCATCGGATAGGCATCAGACACCGTTTTGTCATTTAGCCTCCGGTAGTCGACACAAAAACGTGTCGTGCCGTCCTTCTTGGGTACCAGCACTACCGGCGATGCCCAGGGGCTATCGGAAGGTTCGATAACCCCCAGCTGCAACATCTCGTCTTTTTCCGTTTTCATATGCGTCCTGACTGCTTCAGGGACGCGATATGGAGTCTGCCGCATGGGTAGCTGTCCCGGGGTTTCGACTCGGTGGGTGGCTAGCGGAGTGTACCCAGGCAAATTGGAGAAGGTAGCCCCTTTAGCTACGATCAGCTCTTGTACCTGGGCACACTCCTGAGGGCTTAGCCGCTCCCCCAGCTGAACCCCCTTGGAGGGCTCGGTCTGTTCTTCCTGTTCTAATAGATCAGGTAGGGGCAGATTCTCCTGATCCTCAGAGGCTGAGGCGCATATCGCCGCCACGTCCTCTATCCTCTCATGGTAGGGTTTGAGCATGTTCACATGGAGCATGCGTCTCTTCCCTACCCCTGAGCAGGGGCCAATCACATAGGTGGTGTCACACCTCTGTTCCACCACCTGGTATGGGCCTTGCCAGATGGCCTGCAGCTTGTCTGTGCGGACAGGTTTTAAAATCAAAACTTTCTGTCCCACTTGAAAGCTGCGGTCTCTGGCTCCCCTATCGTACCAGCGGCGCTGGCGTTGTTGGGCCGCCTGGAGGTTGGTGCGCACTTCCTGAGTCAGCGCCTCCAGACGGTCCCTAAATTCCAGTACGTAAGATACGATAGGGGTTCCATCTGGGCTACTCTCTCCCTCCCAATGTTCCCTAATTAGGTCTAATGGCCCCCGTACCCTTCTCCCAAACAGCAATTCAAAAGGGGAAAACCCTGTTGACTCTTGAGGTACCTCTCTATATGCAAATAGCAAATGGGGCAAAAAACGCTCCCAGTCTTTGTGAGCCTCTCCAAACGTACGGAGCATCTGCTTCAGCATACCATTAAATCTCTCGCATAAGCCATTGGACTGGGGATGGTACGCAGAATTTACTATGGGCTTAATGCCACATATTTTCCACAGTTGCTGGGTGACCTCGACAGTGAATTGGGTGCCCCTATCGGATATTATTTCTTGGGGAAACCCTACCCAGGAGAATATTTTCATTAAAGCCTCGGCCACCGTCTCTGCATGAATATTCGAGAGTGCTACGGCCTCGGGGTATCGGGTCCATTATACCCCTTGGCCAGAAAAATGCATGAGTTAACCTATATCGAGTACGGGTCATTCCTAGATGTCCAGACAAGGGGATATCGTGGGCAATCCTAAGTAGTTCGGGACGGTACTTCTGGGGCACCACTAACTGTTTGGTGGTCACTGTGACTGACCCTCCCACTTCCCGTCCAGCAGTGCGGTAAAGCAGCCCCTTCTCCCAAGTGTATCGCTCCCCCTCTAGCCCCCCCTGGTCAGTGCGTACCCTGTCTCTGTATACTTGTAATGTGGGATCTGACTTCACCTCGGCTTCAAACTTAGCTGGGGTATCCCAGGACATACGTGTCAGGTGGGGGTCTTGGTCTCTTACCTGAGCCTCAGAGTGTGTTGGAGGAGCCGCGGTGCGGGCCTGTTGCCGTGTGGTGACTGGATGGGCTTCTTGGTAGGGAGCCTGGGGGACAAAAGCAGAGGTCATCTGGCCCAAATCATTCCCCAGTACAACATCCGCTGGAAGGTTTTGCATGAGACCTACTTCCACAACCCCCTCTCCCACACCCCAATCCAAATGTACTTTAGCAGTGGGTAAACGGTACACTGCTCCCCCTGCCACCCTTACGGCCACTGAGCCGCCAGTGTGAGCGGAACCTGGAACTAGATGGGGTGCGATCAAGGTGAGCGTGGCTCCGGAATCTCGGAGCCCTTGTACTTCTTTCCCTTCCAGTGTCACCAGCTGCCGATGATGCTGCCTGTTGTCGGTGGCTCGAACAGACATCACCTCGTGTAATACCCCTAGAGGTTCCTCGGCTTGAACGCTCCACATCTCTTGGGCAGCTGGTGCCTGCTGATAATGGTGGGCAGCAGCCCTTGGTGCTGGATTCGGTCGGGCTTGATTCCAGGCAGGTCTGCCTCGATTTTGGGTGCATTCCTGAGCCATATGCCCCCACTGTTTGCAGGTGTGGCACTGGATATTGGCCTGTCCATTATACCTGGAGGTGGGTGGTATGTTCCCTGGGGACGGGCGAAAAGGAGATGCAGTGGGAGCGTGGGGGGTTGGAATGCTGGGTGACCCCGTGGGTCGCGAGTAACTCTTGGGGAGGGTTATCTGATGCCTTCTTTCATCAAAATGCTGGTCGGCTAAGCGGGCCGCCTCTGTTAGGGTTAGAGGCTTCCTGTCCCGCACCCATTCTTGTGTCACTGGAGACAAGCCGTCGAAGAATTGCTCCAACAGCATTAACTGTCGCAATCCTTCCATGGTAGTGGCTTGGCTCGCTTGTATCCACCCTTGCGATGCTTGGTCCAGCTTGTGTGCCCACTCAGCATGCGAATCTTTATCTGGTTTTCGCAGGTTTCTAAATTTCCGCCGGTATGCCTCTGGGGTAATGGCATACCTTTCTAATATTGCTCGCTTCACTTTCTCATAGTCTTTACTGTCCTCGCTGGGTACAGCGCGATATGCGTCGGCTGCCCGTCCTGCCAGCTTGCCTGCCAGCAGGGGGACCCATACTGCCCGTTCCAAGTCATGTAATTCACACAGCCTTTCAAAATCTTGTAAGAACCCATCGATCTCATCCTTCTCCTCGCAGAATACTTTAAATGCATGATAGGGAATTTTGGGTTTTACCTGGCTGTAGGGTGACCCAGTCGGGGATACCGCTCGGGACGGTGTATGTTGTGGGCTGTGTGCCATCACGTACTCCTGCACATTCGCCATTACCATTTGCATCATAGCTTCGGATATAGGCTGTGGCAGAAATTCCAGCCTGGTCCTCATTTCTCTCTGGTAGAGGGTTTCTTCCATGGCTGCTGGGGGTGTAGCACTGCGGGCTCGGTCTCCCTCCATCAGCTCGGCAATTAGTGTAGCCTTGGGTTTGCTGCTGGCTATCTTACCCCTGGCTTCCAGCAGTTCTTTTAGCGTCTGTCTCTTTAGTTTAGAATAATCCGTCTCCATTCACTTCGGTAGTCGGTTCTTTTGCTGAATTCCACTTGCCATTCCCTTTTCTCATTCGGCAGTTGCAATTTGCACGAATTGCGCTTTTTCGGCTGTAAGGTTGGATCCCGTCGCTTGCCACCAATTGTAGCGGAGGGCAGTATTATAATCCACGATCTCCGCTGGTTTCACCGGTAAATCCACAGTTAGCGCTGAAAAGTAATGCAAGTCCCCAAATCCTCCCAATAACCGGACGAAACACAGTTTGGGAGTCAACTAACTGGCTTTATTTGCAGGCTTGTATATTTATACAGTTCCCCATGCAAGGGGTTTCCTCATTGAGGTTACAGGGGATTTCTCCCATAATGCAGTATAATTCTCCCAGGGTACATTGCTACACGAGAGGGACACTCCCACTAAAATGGACGATTAAGTGGATTATCCCCTCGTGTAGCAAAACCGACAATTCACCTTAAAATACCTTTTTCGAGTTTTATACGGTACATTGACATAACCGAACGTTCGGCAGATAGCTGGGGTCTAAGCGCATCTTTTGTGAGAATACCGCTCAGATCCCAGCTGAACTGACCGAACGCCCCAACAAATACAGTCGTATATGAAAGTTCCCCTCAATCTACCGATTGCGTTTAGGGGAATGATTCTACCGAACGCCGGGCTCCCTAACGGTCTGGAAGTCCAGCGGTGTTCGAGTCATCGCGTAGCCGATTTTGGTTCCAGGCGCTCGACGACCAAACACCGCTGAAGAATAGACGATCCAAGATGGCCGACCGCCGCATGGTCGGTAGCCGAACGACGGCAACCCAGGAAAGCCTCTAATTACCGATTGCAACATTGTTGCAATCGGTTAACAAGCGCCACACGTCTCTAAGCGTGTGGTCTATCAGGGAAGCCCACATTCGTTCCACGAACAGCCCGGATAACCGCTGTTCGTCGAACGAAGTGTTTGCCTGCTGGTAGCTTACGGCTGCCAGCGTGCGAACGACCATAGCCTAATATACATACAGTAGAAGATATACAATTCACACAGTACAGTATGCAGACAACCTTTCTATATTATAGTTCAGAAGTGGCTAGATTTGCCACAAAAGGGAAAGGGAAACCTAAAATAATTAGGTAAAACCTGTCTAGAAAAACAAATCACGGGTTAACAAGGGAGGATAGAAGCCAAGGGAGGACTGGTATCAGATCCAAACAAGCTATACCCTAACGTGCCTTCGAGGGCACCCCTTCAAAAAATCTAAGAACCACCTCCCATGTTATCCTAAATGTCCCTCAAAAATAAGTAAAGCCCTAAATCCCCAACCCCCCAGCAACACAAAAAAGGAAAGTGCAAGTTAAAATTTAATTAAACAAAATCGATCTAATTATAAGATCGTAGCCAGGTGGCTTGCCTGAATCTATAAAGAAAGCAGCAGTATCAACTGTAATCTGAATGCCTAACCCTCAATGACCAAATCCTGATGTGCATTTCGTCAAGAGGAAGAGCCAGCACTTGGCGTAACGCACGTCAGGATTTTGTCAGTTAGGGTTAGGCACTTAGATTACAGTGTTACAAAAGTGACAAAACAGGAGAGGGAGGGAAAATTAAGGGAATAATTACAGGAATCTAACCCTAACCGTAACCTAGTAGGGTTAGGGTTGAGGTTAGGGATCAGATTAGGGTTAGGGTTAGGGTTTGGGTTAGGGTTAGGGTTGGGGTAAGGTTCGGGGTAGGGTTAGGGGTTGGGTTAGGGATAGAGTTAGGGGTAGGGGTAAGGTTGGGGTTAGGGGTAAGGTAAGGGTTAGCGGTAGGGTTAGGGGTAGAGTTAGGGCTAGGGGTTAGGGATGGGGTAAGGTTAGGGGTAGGCTTAGGGGTAGGGTTAGGGGTAGGGTTAGGGCTAACCCTATCTTCTTGGTTTTAATATACTACACTATGGTCTATATTTTATGTTTTATTGCAGATCATAAGTGAAAGTACCTACTACCTTTTTAAGTGTTTGTATTTATTGTGTGGGGTGTCAGATCGCACATGTCATGTGATTTATTTTTACTGTTTATATGTGTTTTTAGAGTGACTAAAACACTGGTGATAGTGACTACACGAATCACACTTAAGCACTTTATTCCAATACTGTATTTTGTAAAGTGAACCTCTGTATTTAATCTTTCAAGACTCTTTCTTTCAGGAATTGTACTGGAAGGTTGGATGAAGGCACATGTCATTCCTATCTTTAAAAAGGGTTCAAAATCCTTGGCGAGAAATTATAGATCTGGGAGCTTAACTTCTGTAACTGGGAAAGTATTTCTAGGGTTATCAGGCGTTAATACTCAGGAATTCATTTTGAAGAACTTTGTTATTAGCAATAATAAGCAGGGTTTTATGAAACATAGGTCATGTCAAACTAACTTAATTGCATTCTATAAAGTAGAAGTATAGATCAGGGTGTTGCAGTGGATGTGATCTACTTGGATTTTGATATGTTTGATATGGTTCCTCACAATAGGTTAATGTTCACACTAAAAGAAATTGGTCTAGATTAATTATTCTTGTTTTTGGGTAGAACATTGGTTTAAGGATAGTGTACATCGAGTTATCACTAATATTAAATTTTCAAGCTGGACAAAAGTGGAAAGAGCTGTCCCTCATGGTTCTGTTTTGGGACTGCTTTTATTTAACATATTCATAAATGAACTTGAAATATGCATTAAAAGCCGTGTTTTTTTGCAGATGACACAAAATTCTGTAGGGTTTACATAGATTTGGGGAGTGGGCACTAAAATGGCAGCAGATGAAATTTAATGTAGAGAAATGCAAAGTTATGCACTTCGGCGTAAAGAATGCACAAGCAACTTACACCCTATATGGTAGAGAATTAGGGATAACAACACACAAGAAGGATTTGGGAGTAGACAACAAACTAGGCAGCAACATGCAATGTCAATTGGCAGTTGCTAAGGCCAGTAAGGATTTGTCATGTATAAATAGAGACATATATTCTCAGGATGAAAATATAATTTTGCCTCTTTAAAAAACACTGGTAAGACCATGCTATGAATATGCTTTGCAATTTCAGGCACCCGTTCTAAAGAAGGATATTATGGCACTAGAAAAAGTGCAGAGACGGGCTACAAAATTGACAAAAGGAATGGAGCATTTTAGTTCTGAAGAAAGGCTAAAGAATTTTAATCTCTTTAGTTTTGAAAAAAAAAATGTTTAGATGTATTCTGTATTTTTGTTTTTTGCCTCTGAAGTTTTGATTTCTGCATTATCTAATTTTAATCTCACACATTAGGCTGCTTTGCTCCAGCAGGCAGTTAATAGAGGAGGAGTTAAAACTTCTAAAGTAAACACAATCTGCTAAGTAAGGATTCAAACTGAACACTTCTTTTCAGTAACTTTTTAGGCAGCATATGTGAGTCACAGCTTGGGGAGATGTGACTAGGGCTGCAGAAATAAATTGATTTAACACTGAAGTGGCAGAGAATTGAGCACTGCTACTACAGGGGTGTGATCTGTGCACCAAATCAACTTAATAAAAAAAAGTGTGGGTGCATAGACTGACTCTTTAAACAATGGATAGCATAGAAAAGCTTCTGTGGATAAATATTGAGCTAATGTATTGCATTATTCCATGTATTTTAGTTTGTAATTTTGCATCATTTATCACTTTTCACTCATCATTTATCATAACTACTCCCAAAGCTTGATGCAGACAGTGTAGTGGAAAACTTGATAAAATATTTACTTAGTATGGCACTTTTTTTCCTTGAGGACATATGATTAATAATATAAGCAGCTGATATAATGTATATGTATCAGATCTAGCTTTTTTATTTTAATAGTTATATGCTTTGCTAATGCAGTTCACCTTGCAGTAAGAAGCAAATTTTTGTTCTTTTTTCTTGTTTACATACTTTTTGCTACTTTCACCAGCAAACTGCTATATACTAAAATGTTGCTACTGTTAGTAAGTAGCAGCTTGTTACCAACTACAAAATGTTAACAGTAGCGATAGGGAGCGCCACTAACTGCTCCTTAGCTATTGTTTCTGACCGGGTTAAAACCTGGTTGCTACTAATTACTAGACTTGTACACAGCACAAATGTTTGGTTTGTGTAAATAATTTTTTTTTTTTTTGAATATATGATTTTTATTTTCAGAAATCAAAAAGGTGAGATGGGGATACAGAAAGGAAAAAGGGGAGGGATAACCGTGTTGAGCACAATATTCAAAGTATGCATTACATTCAGAATTGCTTGTGCAGAGAGGTAACATGCAGGAGGGCATACGGCAATCTATCAATTATATTATACAATTATTATTAAGTTACAACTTAGTCGGTTGTTTTCAGTTATATCGGCTTATCTTGCGAGGGTGGAGGAGAGAGGAGGGGGAAGGAAGGGAAAAGGGAGAAGGGGAGGGGGAGGACCGCAGTTCAGAGC
This sequence comes from Pelobates fuscus, assembly GCF_036172605.1. Taxonomy (NCBI): domain Eukaryota; kingdom Metazoa; phylum Chordata; class Amphibia; order Anura; family Pelobatidae; genus Pelobates; species Pelobates fuscus. The sequence goes on from NC_086321.1 coordinate 134,240,725, forward strand.
CCTTCGCCTATTTTCTTGGATTCATTGTCAGGTGACATTTGGTTGATAGGAATGCAGATTCTTGCTGCATCGCAGGCGTGAAAGTTGAATGGGTGCTCCGGTGACTTAGTTGTCTTTACAAGGGAGGGCTTCTGCTCCTATGAACATATCTCCTTAGTGGGAGTCAGCTAAGTGTGTGGCTTCCAGCCATGGCTTCCATAAGGACGCTAATTTTTCTGCCCTGCTATGTGTCACAGAGGAGAGCAATTCGTACCTGTAATATTGGTATACTTTTCTTGTTAGATCTTTGTTTGTTGGGCAGTATGTGGTTTTCCAGTTGAGTGCTAGAAGATTTCTGGCAGCCAGAATGATTGTGATAGCTAGTTGTTTAGACCGCTTTGTCCAATCTTCCGAGAACAATAGTAAGAGGCCAGTTTTGGGAGTAAGGGTGGGGCAGCTCCCTGTACCTAGGGTGATCAGGGTTTTGACATGTGACCACAGTGGTCTGATTAATTCGCAGTCCCACCAGATATGAGTCATGTGTCCTGGAGTGGTTTGGCATCTCCAACAATTGGGTGTTACTGCTGGGTAAATTTGATGGAGGCGGTGTGGCGTTAGATACCAGCGGAATACGATCTTCTTGTGTGCTTCTATATGGGAGAAACAAGACGTGGTTCCTCGTAAGGCGTCTAGTGATTTGAGCCATTGTTCCGCCGTTAAGTTGGGTATACCCTCTTTTTCCCATTGCGAGGTATATTTAAAGTGTTGTGGTGGGCTGTTGGGCAGCAGCGTTTGGTAGCAAAGAGATAGGGTTTTCGGTTTCGATGGAGACAACAAACATCGGTTGATGAGGTTCGCCCTGCAAATTTGTTGGCGTTCTCGGCTGTTATGTGGAAATGTGACTTTAGTATTGACAATGCTCTTCAATTGGAGATATGAGAATATTAGGGAGTTCGGCAGGTTGTATTTCTTTTGTAGGTCAGGAAATGGTAGGATGTGATCTTTACCACATAGATCTTGGATGTAATGTATGCCCAAGTCAGTCCATGATTTGAATGAGATCCATGGGGAAGTCGCTTCCAGTGCCAGGAGTGGAGCACGAGAATCGAAACACTTGTTCTTAGTTGAGTCTGTATGGAGCCGGTCCCAGATTCTCAATGTGAGGGCAGTCGTGGGGTAAGGCGTTGCTCCTAGGCGTCTATGCTGTTTTGGGGTCCATAAGACATTCCTTAAGGAGTTTATGCGTAACGCTTCTCGCTCCATATCCACCCATTGGAAGGTATTGGTAGGCGCGTGAAGTCGGACTGCTGCTTCCAGCAGGGACGCCCTATAATACGTGAGAAGTTTCGGTAGGCCCATTCCTCCGTATCTAGGTGGCACTTGCAGCAGGGACAAAGGCAAACGAGGGTTTGCTTTACCCCAGATGAATTTAGTCAGTGTTCGTTGCGCGGTCTGGAACCACATCGCCGGGACCTGTAGTGGCAGCATCCTAAACACATATAGAAATTTCGGCAAAATCATCATCTTGATGGTTTGTATTCTTCCCAGCCAAGAGATACGGACGTCTTTCCATTTTTGAAAATGTGTGTAACATATGTTGATTAACGGTTTGTAGTTTAATGAGATCATTTTCTGTTTGTGTAAATTCAACTTAATTCCCAAATATGTGACATAATCACGTCTCCAGTCATATTGGTAATTTGTCTGCAACATGTGTAGTCGGTGCTGAGGTATATTTATCGAGAGAGCCTGGGTTTTTGCCGTATTCAATTTGTAAAAGGATACTAGCCCGTATGTGTGGAGCAAGCTCATGAGTCGTGGCAGTGAAGATTCTGGATTGCTGAGGGATAGTAGTATGTCATCTGCAAACATAGCTAGGCGGTAGTCGTGTGAGTGAATCTGAATGCCTGTAATCAATGGGTCGGTTCTTATTTTATGAGCAAGGGGCTCTAGGGATAGAATAAATAGAAGGGGGGATAGCGGGCACCCCTGTCTTGTGCCATTGGTAAGGTTAAAAGGGGCCGATATGAAACCACCATTGGAGACTTGTGCTGATGGTTTACCATACAGCGCCATTATACCCTGTATGAATTCTGTAGGGAAGTTATATTGTTCTAGCACTGTCGTAATATAAGACCAGTTTAGGCGGTCGAAGGCCTTCTCCGCATCTAAAGCCAACAGAAGGCCTTCTGAGTTATGTTCCTCCATGTGTGATAAGATATTTAAAATTTTCCTTGTGTTGTCGCAGCCTTGTCTACCCCTAATAAACCCTGACTGGTCCGAGTGTACAATTCTGGGGAGTATCGGTGCTAATCTATTTGCTATAATTTTGGCATAGATTTTTGTATCACAGTTAAGCAAGGATATGGGTCTGAAGTTAGCGCATTGGGTAGGGGGTTTTCCTGGCTTGGGGAGTGTAGAGATGTGTGCCTGGAGCATATCTGATGGCATTTTGCCGTTACTAAAGCAGTGGTTATACAGGTCGGTCATATAGGGGGCTAGAATGGTACTGAAGGTGCGATAGTACATATTCGAGAAGCCATCCGGTCCCGGGGATTTGTGTGGTGGGAGTTGTGCAATAGTCTGAAGTGTTTCATCTATTGTTATGGGGCGAGTTAGAGTCAGGCCTTCTTCCCGTGTTATTTGCGGCAAGTCGACACCTCGTAGAAAGTCATCGATGTCTTCTTTTGTCGGTTGAGAGGAGGGGTCTTCTGATTTTAGGTTATATAGTTTACTATAATAGTTGCTAAATTCTTCCACTATGCTTTGTGGATTTGTGATTTTGTGACCGCCTGGTGCTTGAAGGTATGCTATTTTTGAAGCCGCCATTCTGGTCTTGAGTTGGGCAGCTAGAATCTTCCCCGCTCTATTGCCCTCCTTGAAGAATTTGTGTTTCATCTTTGTGAGATAATATGTGGTTTTTGCGGTCTCAAGGTCGTTAAGTCGTGCTTGTAATTGGAGGATCTTTGAGGTGGTGTCGTGTGATGGGGTTCGTTTATTCTTGTGTGACAGAGTTTGAAGTTCGGTAAGTATGTTGGTGTATTTTAAAAGCCTTTGTTTCTTTTGATAGCTAGCATGCTTGATGAATTGGCCCCTAAGAACGGCCTTATGTGCTTGCCATAAGGTTTCGGTTCCAACTTCGCCACCCCTGTTCGTGACAAAATAGGTTTCGAGTTCCTCTTTGATTTGTGCAACCAGTTTGGGCTCTGTTAGCAGTGTGTCATTGAGGCGCCAGGTTCTCCTGCCATGAGTGGGGTGTTGAGTGACAAGCGCTAGGATGATGGAGGCATGGTCGGACCATGTGATGTCGCCTATGTGAGCGGCAGCTACCTTTGTCAATAATGCTGCAGGTAAGAAGAATCTATCGATTCTCGAGTATGATGCATGGCTAGTCGATTGAAAGGTGTAATCTCGAACAGTTGGGTTAAGTACCCTCCAGACGTCTGCCATGCCATGGTTTGCTAGTGTCTGGTTAATCAAGGCAGTGGATCTTGTTCTTGTTTTCGTTGTTCGTGCGTCCACTGTACTCGTGGATGTTGTGTCTAAAGTAGAGTCGAGGAGGCAGTTTGAATCTCCGCCTATGATGATATCCCCATATTTGTGCGCCTCTGCTAACGTGAAGATTTTGTCTAAGAAATTGTGTTGGTTACTGTGAGGGCCATATATGTTTATTAGGGTCAACTGGATGTTGTTTACAATGCACTGGATAAGGAGAAAACGACCTTCTTTATCTTTGATTTGTTTGATTAGTTGAAAGGACACTGTCTTGCTTATCAGGATAGACACGCCTCGTTTCTTCGATTTGTACGAGCTGTGGAATCCTAAGGGGAAGTGCTTGGAGGTGAATTTAGGTTGTTTGTTCGTCTGAAAGTGTGTTTCCTGGTAAAATGCGATGTGTGCGTTATTCGTCTTCGCATCTGCGAGCGCTATCCTTCTTTTGTGGGGTGTATTCAATCCTTTAGCATTTAAGGAGAAAATGTTAAGCGTCATATTGTCTGTGATTTGGTTCTGTGATACTCTTCTGCGTCGTTAGTTGTTCCTGTGAGCCGGTATTAGTCTCCGGTAGTGGTTTGGAGTCAGTGTCGCAGTCGGGAGTGGCCCTAGTAACGTCCACCTTTCGTATTTTTGGTGCTCGAGTAATGCCATATGCCTTGAGTGTTTGAAGAAGTTTCTTAATATGATTGTGCGTGCCTTGGAGGATATTTCTACATTGAAGTTGCTGTCCTGCGGGGATAGGAGGGGGAAGGGTGGGAAAACACGGGACCAAAAACAAACATAAACTATATACATTAAACAACGTGCCTCTTAATTGAGGCTGAATTTTGATTCGGCCTAAGCCGAGTATGTACAAGTGGTGAGGTCTCTAGTGCAGGACCTCTAAGAACTAATTTACCTGGGCGCTAAGGCCCTCGTTGGGGTTAGAGAATCCCCCGGCAACCTATAGAGAGATACTATCCCTAACGCTGTGTGTAGCCATGGTCTCTTTATATACCTTGAGTGCTCCTGACCCCTGAAATTTTTAATTGTAGTTTTACGTGGGAGGGGTGTGAATATTTACATTTGGGAATGCACATCGCCTCGCTTCCCTCGGCTTTTATAACTCCGTTTTACCACTAATATTGCTATTGCGGGTTTCGGTGGGTAACGTGGGCCTGTGCATTTTCCATTTTTTTTTTTTGTTTTTTTTTTTATTTATTTTTTTTTTTTGCTTTTTGTTTATATAGTTTGTTTTTATTTATTATTATTTTTATTATTTTTTTTATATATTTTTTTTTTTATATATTTTTTTTTCTTGTTTTCTTTTCTTTTCTTTTTTTTTTTTAATTTAACATCTAATGTGTCAATGTCTAGGCTCTGAGCGATCACGTGGTGTCTAGTGTCTGTGGGTCTTATAGGATCATTAATCTTAACCTGTGATCTTGCATTACCTATATTACCTAGCACTCTGGTACTAGCATACCCCTTCAGCTCGCTACCCCCCTTACCCCCCCTTGATGTGTACTTTACTCTCCTCCAGGGCATCTGGGCTCAGACCCTTAGGCCTCTGTGTCCATATTTCCAGAGTTCCTGGAAGGAAATAAACTTATAGTCACTTATAGTCACTTGTCAGGAGCGCTTTTCTCCCATCCCGGTTCTAGTCGTTGAGGTGATTTGTTCCTTTTCTGGACTTCCGGGTGTGCTGTCGCGTCGTCTTGTATCGAGATATTCCATTCCGCCAGGGAGCGTTTTCCATCTTCTAAGGAAAGAATATGCTTTTCCGCGCCATTTTTCTTTATAATGAGCCTCGTTGGGAATCCCCATTTGTAAGGGATCTCTGCTGCTCTCAAAGCTCGGGTGATGGGGGCAAGAGACCTCCTTGCGGTGAGGGTGGTTGCCGAGAGGTCTGTGTACAATTGGATTTTGCTGAATGCTTCAGGGAGAATCGGATTCTTCCTAGAGGCTGTCATAATCAGTTCCTTGGTGGTATAGTAGTGTAGCCGTGTAATGGTATCACGAGGCGTAGATGCTGGCAGATGCTTCGGTCTGGGCAGACGATGGGTCCTGTCTAGCAGCAATGACGGCTCAGGCAGGTTAGGTGTTTGGTGTCTAAATAATGCAGTGACAAAAGTGCCAAGTTCGCCTGGGCTGACTTCCTCAGGGATTCCGCGTAAGCGGATATTATTTCTCCGATCCCTATCTTCATGGTCTGTTAATTTTGCAAGGATATAAGAAATTTTAGAGTCCATGGTTTCAAATGATGCCACTGCATTGTTGTGCGCTGTGATTATCTCTTCCGTCTTGGTTTCTAAGTAGTCGGTGCGTTCCCCTAATACCTTTACTTCTGCTCTGATGTCTTTAGCTAATTTGGCGAAATCAGCCTGGATTGATGTCTGAAGGGTGTTGAGCATCCTCTGGATAGAAGCTTCAGTAGCTGGAGTTTCCCGAAGAGAGATGGAGGTTACATCGCTCGTGCCTGAACTCGAGGCCGGTGAGTTGGGCCTATCGGCGCCATCTTTGTTGTCCCGCTGTGGTGAGGACATAGCCGCGACTTGGAGGGAGAGTGCGTCTTTCCCTCTCTTTCTTGCCGCTGAACGTTGCGCCATTGTGCCGGGTGTTCTTCCGACAGGTAGCTTAAAATTAAAGGGTAGTTTCTCAGTATTTGCTTGTATATTCGCTGTGTATGGGGAAATATTCTCGGAGCCCGGCGCTCACACGTCCATTCGCGCTCGCGGTCAGGCCACGCCCCCTGGTTTGTGTAAATAAATTTAAAAAATTCATCCAATATTTTCAGTTTGGGGTTTCCTTTCGGAGACATAGAATTCTAGGATCATCAGCAAATCTTTCAGTTATTCAAATAAGTAGATACGTCCCTAATTTGGTATCCTTGTGGGGGATTATCATATTTAAGGGTGCTAAAGAGAAAGGAAAAACATACAAGAATTCCAAAAAAGGGGGAGAGAAAGAAAAACATCTAACAGAATTCCCTTTAAGGCTCTTGTATAGTGACAGCAACCCTGAATAGTCTTCTCAAAAAAGAGATAACATTTAACCTTTAATTTGATTTATTAAAATACCTGTAAGTGAAAGCAAATAACTAAAAAAAAACTGAGAGGTACAAAAGCAGGAGAAAATGATAGCTGGCCCGTGCTGCCCTTTGTCTGATGGCAACACCTGTGGCACATGGGGTATAAGGGGTATAGATATAGAGACACTGAAGAGAGTAGTATCAATAATCCCAATAATATATCTCCCCAACTCCCACCACTCTGTGCCACGCTGGCGGCAAAATCTCCTTCCCCTCTACAGTCTCATATTTTAGGGTACCATATTAGCTGGCTGCTGTATTTAGTAGATAGCTCCTCTTTTTGTGTGCTTAAACATGACAATCCCACATAAGAATACCAAACTAGAGAGAGAACTGCTAAACAGCTGAAAGATTTAAATTAACACAAGCTTTTTTTTTTTCTTTATAACTATAAGCTCCCTAATTTGTTATCCTTAGGTACAATTTCCATATTTAAAGATACCAAATTATGGAGCTATTTACTAAACCCAACAGATCCCTAATTTGTTATCCTTACATGTGGTAATCCTACATAAGTGTACCAATTTTATGAATTTACAAGAATGAACTAATGAACAAATCACGCCTAGAGAGAGTTCACCTCACGATTAGTTAATTCTTGCATTATGCAATTCGGAATTCAAACGAATAGAGAAATTAGCTCATTTTAAATTTTATAATTTTCCAGAAAACAAATGCCCTAGTCTACTAATTACTGGTTTCCACTAACACAAAATAATTAACACCAGCCTCTGGCATAGAGTAAAGAGTATAACAATAACTAAAAACCAAACATTCTATTGGAACGTTTTGTTACAAACCTGTCCATCTGTCCATCCACTACTTATCTGTAGCTGCTGACCATGAATGGTGAAGTATAGATGCTCAGGCGTGTGTATCTGTGCTTTACAAGCAAGCTGCTGATATGCAAGTGGTTGGTATCCATGGAGGCAGATTTTATTTACAATAGGCTACAGAAAATTAGCAAAAAGATTGTAAAACTGGCAGTAATTTGTACCCACTGTAAGTTACCGACTGTTGTCAATAACACATCTTATGGCAGCTATTGAACTGAAAAGGTTGTAAACAAGCCCATAGTGTGTGAGTAGTGGGTGTAAAGCATGGTAATCTATTTGTGTTTAATGTATATAAGCATATATACTGGATTTATTTTTGTAATTTTTCAAGGCACTTTGTAGAATTTTTTTTTGTATTGTTACATAATATTACTGATATGTGTTTATGTCCTGTAGTGATTACTACTGGGAAAAAAAAACCAAAGAAAATATTGTGTTCTCAAAATAATCAGTCTAAATTGTAACACTCAATAATCTTGAAATGTTCAAATCACAGTAAAAGCTGTGGCTTTTATTTGCAGGTGGGTAAAACTCCAAATATAAAATACATAACTGCATTCACTGCATAATACAGTAAAAATTACAAGAATAAATTAACATGATAAAACAGGCCTTCTCTCAAATTGCTGCTGGTAGCATTTAAGATAAGCCAGCTAACTAAATTATATTAACTGCTCCTCTGCGTGGGGCCAAACAATCTATTCAGCTTTCTCTCATGCATTTTCACTCAGTTAGCCCTTTTTAAACTGAAACAAAAATTCAATTTGAAGGATCTTGTGGACTAAAATATTTCTCACTTTATTAATAATGACTAATCACCCTCTTATTATAACATAAGTCAAACAAATTTAAGTGAGGAGTAGCGGTTATTGTACTCAATGTTCATTTAATCCTAGAAATGTTATTGATTTAATTTTTTTTCTGTGTGTGGGGGTTATTGCGAGGAAAAGATAGTAACCAAACTTTAAGCCTTTGTATTAAAATATGACAATATTGGAATCTCTGTAACGTAATCTGTAACTGTAATAATGACTTGCATGAACAATGGCTAGTCCACTGACAATTTTTCCAGAAGCTGTCTGGTGACCCAATGTGATCACCTACGTGGTCTAGAAACGAGTAGGCAGGGCTTGAGGTTCTGTTGCCCCCATGATGTTGTCAACTCACGAGTCCAAATGACTGTGACCATTTCACAGTAGGCATATATTCCCGCTTCAAGTCACAGGCATCGCTTGGTGGTCCTCTGTATTGTCTTCCTCACAGTATAACTGTCTCAAACATCAATACATCCATGCTTTCTTTCTGAAAACCATGGTATCCTGTCCCTTTGATACTTGTTTTGCTTGCATTTCTTTAGTGCTCTTATTCTTGAAATTTGTGTTGTTTAACAGATATGTTTTTTTTCCAAATTAGTTAGGCTGTATTCAGAGTATGACTGTTGCTGACTAGTGGATATATGTAAAATGTATTTATCGGATTCTACAATCATCTTGTATAGTATTCAGAATTTAATGGCTATGAGGCTGTGTGACATAGTCATTAACACTGTTTACTACTATGAGTTTCATTAAAGTACCTTTTAGTGATACTTTTATATACGCTACATATTACTGTTAGGTTGTGAAGCTTTGTGATTAACCTTCATTATTCTCTACTGTACACCACTGTTATATCTCACTTTCATTCCATGCATCTTCTTTATTACATTGCACACCCCTTTTACATGTTTTTCAGCACTTTCATGTTCTGACTTACTATGAATCCCGATCAGATTCTACTGACCCTCCAGTCATTCTATTTATCCATAATCATTTAATGTCCTGCACTTACTTAAAGAAACAATATAGGGTCAGGAACAAAAACATGTATTCCTGACTCTATTGTGTTAAAACTTGGCACCCCTTGCCTCCCTAAATATAGTAAAACTGTACTTGTATTCATATCTGCAGCTGCTGGCTCTGCCCCTGTCTGTCCCTGTCTGCTGACATCATCAGAAGTGGTGGCCTGAGCCAATCACGATGCTTTCCCATAGGATTGGCTGAGACTGTCAAGGAGGCAGGTAAGGGGCAGAGCCAGCACAAGTCAAACACAGCCCTGGCCAATCAGCATCTCCTCATAGCAATGCATTTAATTAATGAATCTCTATGAGGAAAGTTCAGTGTCTGCATGCAGAGGGTGGATACACTGAATGGCAGTGCTACTCAATATGCAGCACTGCCCCAGGAACCACCTATAGCAGCCATCTGATGAGTGGCCAGTGGAGTTATCACTAGGCTGTTTTGTAAACACTGCATTTTCTCTGAAAAGACAGTGTTTACTGCAAAAAGAGTAAAGGGAATGATTCTAATCACCAGAACAAATACAATAAGTTGTAATTGTTCTGGTGACTATAGTGTCGCTCTAATGTCTCTTCTTTCATTGCAGGCACCCCATTATGACCCCCTTTACTGTTTTCCTCATCTTTCTATATCTTCCCATTATCTCTTCCCTATCACTCACTCTCCCCCTTTATTCCATTTCACACTGCATCTTCACCCCTTTTTCTATTTTCTGTCCAAATCAATTTATCAGTGTGGCCCCATGTCAGGACATCTCCATCTATACACTACTTCTCTATGGACTATATGTAATACTTTTGCATAAGCTTTTCAAATAATATTTCTGCACAAACCTTTAAAATGATTTAATATTTGTTTTTGAATATATGAGATTAAGTGGTCTGGGTGACTTTAGTGTACCTAGCTACAATCAGCTCCATAAGTCACTTATGTAAATGTTACTCTAGATTTATTATCAATTATCTATGTGAGCTATTCACATTAAATAATGTACTTTTCTGTATTCAACTTAGTGAGATACTCATGTTATACAGCACAGTACAGTCACTTTACTGCTCCTCTCTTCTATGAGATGCTTATGTTAATAGCTCATCAGTGTATTCTTTAATAATGATATACAGTACATTACCATAAACTTTATGGCTATTCAGGTCCATGAGCTACTTATAGCATTAATCTAATTAGTGTATACTTGATTGTCATGCTGCTCCATGTGCTAATAATGTTATATGGCAAATTACTGTACACTTAATGGCCATTCAGTGCTACTTATACCACTAAGGTACACGTTTTGCCATTTAGCTTCATAAGCTACTCAAATTGGAGATAGCATGGCTATTGTATTTTCTTTCAGCTCTTTAAACCGCTATTCACATGCATGATTCATGCTAAATACACTCAGAAAAGTATTACGATCACACAGGGCCCTAGCCAGGTTACCAGTCCTCCCCTCCCTCCCTCCCCTCCCCCCCCCCTTCATTCTTTACATAGGGATGGGTAATGGGGATTTGTAAATTCATAATTTCAGGGCCCCGTCTAGCCATAGTCCGGGCCCTTGGTGGCTTCCTAGGCTCACCTTATGATTAATCCTGGTCTATATATACCATATTATGGAAAGATTGTATTGTTATGTCTTACATAGCACATTACTGTAACGGTATAGCCCTAAAAGCAGATTGCTGATGAGGTATGTGGACTCCTTTTATACAGCACATTAATGTTATGCTTTGTGCTTTTCAACACTCATCAACTACTCATAATATGCCCTACAGCTCATTGTTGTATACGTCTCTGACATTGAGATTTGTCAGGCTTTAATATTATACAGCAACTGTGATGCTTTTATTCTACTGAACATTGCTGTGAGCCTAATTTCTGTTCAACTCAGTATAACAATAATATGTGTTACATATTACTGTAAGCTTTATTGCCATTCAACTCTATGGGGTTAACATACAATAGCTATGAGTGATGTTGCATTACCTCTCTGCTTACTAATACTCATTGCAGTTTTCAGTGTGTTTTATTTTAGTGCAAGTATGTTTATCACTGGTAGTGCACTCATGGTACTGGTATCACTGGCAGGGCACCCATACCTACAGTTCCTGCAGGAAACTCCAGTTAGCTCTACAGAGCTAAGCAGAGCCAGGCAGGACCATGACCATTGGCTGAAAGTGTTAGCTGAGTGCTCTCAGCCACTAAGTGTGATCCTGCATTGACGTTGCTTTATTCTTAGGATACATCTTGCTTATAAACCTGGCTGTGGCATGGGCACCTGGGGGACTTCTATAACAACAGTTTGACTACTTACCGTAAAATGTTGTCAGTGGACTACTAACAACATAATCACTGAAGCACAGTGTTGTGGTTATAGTCCTTTGAGTATTACTTTAATTTCACACTTTTACTGATTACTCCTGTGCTTAACTCATACAGACAACATGTTGCTGATTTTCTTGCTGAAATCTAAGACACTAATTCATGCTATTTTTATTCACTGTACTGATGATATGCTCTGCTTTTTTCTGCAAGTGCTATTGCTGGGCATTATCTATAGCATTGCTAGTACACATAACACCAGGTTACTGCCATACATACCTGTCTTAAGAGTGGCAAAATAGGCACCTACCTAATGGTACATGTCCTGTAGGGGGATGCTGGTTTTCAGCACAAAAAAATGTGATGTTTTGGAGCTTAAGTGGGCTGCTGGGGAGCGATAAGCAGGGATCTTGTCCAGTGTCCTTTGTAGCCTATTCAGGTTCTGCACTTATTAGTAGAGCTGCAGGAACAGTTACAGAGGGTGTAAACCTTAGTGTTGCCCCAGCTCCTCCTGAGTGTGTGCGAAGCTGGATAGAAACCACTAACATCACTAAGTGATGCACACTGTATAACAGCTCCTTCAGTCCTATTATCAATTATAAGGGATTGAGTACTTTGCAAAAAATCTGTCATACTCTACATGCCTACACCCTAAACACAACTTTCCCCTGATCCCAACTTTAATCCCTCATAAATTCCAAGCAAACCCTTTCCTTGTTCCCAAATGTGGTCACATGAAGCTCTGTCATATACACAAACGTTTATACCAGAGCATTGGTGTACTCCAATTAGTTTGGTCATCACCAAATATAATATTATATCCTGAACCTAAGCACTTTCCTTAAATCATCTTCTGCTTACCATAATTAATTTAATAGATAAAAAAGTTATTTATATTCTATAATTTGTATTACATCCCACTTTTCATGTTGCTCATTGCTATGTAGGAACCACCTAAGGAGCACCTAACATTAAAAGCCAGTCAGAAAGAGTCACTAGAATGTCAGAGTTGCTTTGTCACATCCCTCAACCAGGAATCTTTTAGAATTCGTACATCAGTTTTGTTAATAGTCATATGCGTTCTGTATGCATATTTTCTCCTATAATCTGGTTGCCTACTTCCATGCTGCACATGATGCCTGTATTTGGACACCGCCTCAGGCTGTTGCTGCTTATAATCACAATAACATTTGTCATTCTAACCATGACCACAAATAAAAGGCTACTTAGTCACCAGATCTATCACTCCACACAGATCAGAGATTTAATCTGAACATTCCCACCTTCTTATTATACATCCCATGGCAATTCTTTTCTGAGGTGAACTCCCTTTCTGGACCATACATAATTTTCTGCCACACCACCGCCAACTTGCCTTCCTCTTTAGAGTCAACAACATAATTTGGTACTTTGATCCTGACCACAAATATAGCTATAGATATATGGAGATGTTGATATCAAGGTAGTAGATAAACGCTGTTAGTAGTAGATAAAGGAATGACTGAGAGAGCATAAACCCAGGTTGAAACTATGTTGGAAAAAATGTTACCACTGTTGTATGCGTTAGTGCAAAACATAATTAAAATATATTCCTTGGATTATCATCATGCACAATATTCATTTTATCCTTTAATGTGAGATTGTGCATGACGTAAAACAAGGAGATGAGATGGGCCAAGTGACTCTTATCTGCCATCAAATGTTATATAGAGTGTAGTTCTGGTATTCACAGTGTGAATGGTACAGAGGGTTTAGAGGAAGTAAGAAAAAAAGTGAATAAATAAGCTCTAAATACTGGAAAAAAGTATTTCACAGAATCCTATAAACAATAAATAAAATACACTATAAAGTATAGTGTGAGTATCCAGGAGACATAAAAAAATAAAATAAAATAAAAATAATGAATGGAGTTCAGATAGTAAATAGTTAATAAATGTAATCATCCAAATTAATGTGTAACCCTTGATGGGATATCCATAATATACAATAACTAGTCCAAATATAGATGTAAGTCCAGAATAAAATATGAGTCCAAAATGAAGTGCAAATCTTATATAAGTCTTTTATGAGTCCAAAGTAAAGTGTAAATCATATATATATATATATATATATATATATATATATATATATATCTCATTTACTATCTGAATTCCATTCATTATTTTTTTATTTTTTTTTATTTTTATTTATTTATTATTTTATTTTTATTTATTCTAGCTCCTGGATACTCACACTATACTTTATGGTGTATTTTATTTATCAGATGTTATATACCCGCACTACTATATCTACCATTATAATAAAACATGGCATTAAAAGGTTATATCGATAAATCTCTGACTATCGTCCAAACATTTAGATACAAATTGTTTATCTTAAAGGCTCAAGTGATGAGAGTTATCTATCTTAGTAATAGAAAATTGAAACTAGCTTATTCCAGGGCAGGTTTTCCTATATTTGTCAGGGATGGCTTGAGAGTTGCCAGGTCGTTCTGTGATTATGTTTACCCTTGATCACTTAATATGGAAGTTTGTGTGTGTGACAAATCTGAACATCTCCAAAGAGATGCCAACAGACTGTCTAGCAAATGCATCAAGCCCCAATCACTGTTTTCATCTACAAATCCAAATTTGTTTGTTCCACTTACTAGCTGTATAAATAATCTCATAGGTACACGGCTCAATACACTTTCAGATTACAGGATGCATTAGTAAAATTAAATCTATTTTTACTAAATGCTGAATACTTTCAATTTTTTTCACGTGTCATCTGATTTAAACAGACCGCTAAAATACAGAGGAACTGTTTTAGAAAATTAAACTTTCTACTTTACTTAAAAAAAAAGAATCATTATGCTGCTGCCTCAGTCATCTTTTACACAAGTATATACCAAAACAAGTGCATTGAGTAATTTAGTATCCAAAATAATTGTCAGTTTTACTGACCATATGAAAAGCCAGGCTGCCATAAATGAATGAAGAGAAAATAGAAAAGACTTGCATAGCACAAAGGTAAATACATATGAGTAATGGGTATGAAACATATTAAGATCAAGATGGCGGTATATTATGCACATATACATATAACCGTTTTTTAACCGTTTTTTAATTTCTTTTTTTATACTACCTTACTTTAAGAGGGCATAGATATATAGTGTTACATATAAAATAGTAAAAACAAAGCCTGGTTTACAACTGTGTTGCTATTTATCTGCCAAAAGCTTCATGGCTGCCCACTTCCTTAAACTAAACTTGACCAAAACTGAAATTCTGGTCTTTCCTCCCTCAAGTGTTGTTACTCCTGTGTCTGTCTCCCTCCAAGTCAACGGTGCTACCATTAGCTCCACCACACAGGCTCACTGCCTAGATGTTCTCTTTGACTCCGTCCTCTCCTTCAAGCCTCATGTTCAATCTATCGCCAAATCCTGTCATTTCAATCTCAAAAACATTGCGCGCATCCGCCCCTACTTAACGCCAGATGCGACTAAGGTGTTGGTCCATTCCACTGTCCTTTCTCGCCTTGACTACTGTAATCCGCTTCTCAGTGGTCTTACACGCTCCCAACTTGCGCCATTACAGTCCATAATGAATGCAGCAGCGAAGCTCATTTTACTGTCGCCCGCACCTCCCATGAACACCCACTTCTTCATAAAAGCATATCAATTGAACTGTTAATAGCTCCTGACTGAATCATCTTCTGCAACTGTCACTAGTCTAATACTATCATTTCCTCTTATGTCACTTTACCCCACTCCCTCTAGCATGTAAGCTCATTGAGCAGGGCCCTCAATACCTCTATTCCTGAGTGTCCATCTTGTCTGGTTACAACTACATGTCTGTTCGTCCACCCATTGTAAAGCGCATGCGGAATTTGATGGCGTTATATAAATATCATAATAATAATAATCAGTTTTGTATATAGATCATACCTCTGAAGTTTGACTGCTCACTTATCTGCCATTTAGGAGTTAAATCACTTTTGTTTCTATTTATGCAGCCATGGCCACACCTCCCTTGGCTGAGGCTGACACAGCCTCCATGAATACAAAATGGTTTCATTTGATGTAACTTACTTTAAAAATGTTTATGTCCTGCTGTGTAAATTGAACTTTAATCAGACACAGAAAGCTCCTGCAGGGCCTAGCAAACTATTAACAGAGCAGGAAATAAGGAATTCTAAATGAAACAGATTTTGCAATAAAGGAAGTGTAAACATTAGATGCATCTTTACATTAAGTGTTTAGGAAGGCTGTGTAAGTCACATGCAGGAAGTGTGCCTAGGACTGCATAAACAAAGTGACTTAACTCCTAAATGGCAGAGAATTGAGCAGTGAGACTGCAGGGGCATGAACAGCTTCATTGAACTAAAGTTGTTTTGGTGACTATAGTGTCATTTTAATATCAGAACAAACAAATAATTTACTCTTTCAGTTGTGCCACTGGAATGCTTTGCGGACATCAAAGATACAAATTAAATACATAAAAAATACAGAAGGAAATGGTGTCTTTGGAACCTCAGATACTATCTCAAATAATTTTATGGACTCAGTAGAATGGGAATCTCCTGGAACTAAACCATTCACACATGGGTGAAGGATGGAGCAGGGGCTATTTGGAGGATACCTATCCCAAAAATTGGTTTGTAATTTGTATTAAATGTGATCCTGCATAGATTGTGCTTTATTCTGTGTATACATCTGGCTTGTAAACTTGGCTGTGGCATGGGTACCCATACTAAAACAGTTTAACTACCGTGAGATGGTGCCAGTGTACTACTAACAACATAATAGACAATAGTCAATGCAGACACCTACCTAAAGTGACAAGTTTTATAGGGGATACCGGTTTTCAGCACTAAAAAATTTACATTTTGGAGCTCCAGTGGACTGGTGTGGCAGAGTCCTTGTCCGGTGTCCTCTGTAACTTAGCCAGCTTCTATACTTAGTAGAGCTGCAGTTATAGAGGGTGTAAACCACAGTGTTGTCCCAGCCACTCCTGTGTCTGTATATAGGAGGGTGGACAGGAACCACTTCCGCCTGCCCTCTAACAGAACTAAGTGATGCACACTGTATAACAACTTCTTCAGCCCTAATCAATCATAAGAGGGTGAGTACTTTGCAAAAAATCCTTAATTTGAACAATGAACAACATGCTTGAAATCCAATCTATGAGAACTGTTAACACTGTTGTGCTGCAATAATTCAGAATTTCAAAATGAGATTTTGCAGTTATGAAAAAGCAGATAGTCATTATCATTATTGACAGCTACTTAAGCGAACAACGACTGGTTGAAAATTTTTTACTGAGACGTTTAGAAATCAGTTGGGCAACATGTTGATAAAATATAGAAGGTGGAAATATAATAAATATAAAAGTAGAAAAATTATAAAAGGTTGTGGAGAGGGAGAAAAGAAAAGATACTTACCCCTGTCAATACTATAGGCATTGTTAGGGAGTGATGCAGCAGCCGCCATCTTGGAATGCTGGAACAATTACTCTGAGTTTCCTGGCTTTGAATCGAGGTTCAGAGTATGCAGACAGGGGTGCAAAACCCACAGGCACTATAACCGTTGCAGACTGACCTCTAGGGCATTGTAAATGGGACAGTGTATACCTCCTATTTATATGTTACGCTCCACTTTGACAGCTAGCATAGGATTGGGTTTGCCCCTGATCCTTGCTATTCTATAATTTTGTGTATATTGTTTTGTGTATATTGACTTTAAGGGATAAAGCTTCTGATGTGGTGTTCTTCAGCCCTCGATCTCTTAGGGTGGTAGGTTACTAGTGTTTTTTATCATTAACATTGGGCCGCAGCTAATGAAAGCAGCAAGGAACAGCTTCAGTATGTTCCAGCTCAGGGGATATAGGATGATACAAAGTGTGTTAAGGTGGATGGGACAAGAGGCACAAGGTGTTGTAGAAGAGATGCTGTTAAAGAAAAAGAGAAGCAAATAATTTGTTAGGGAGATGGAAAGAATAACACAAGTGGGTGCAGTGGTATATTTTGGTTTTGTGCTGTGCTAGGCATGACTAAACTCGGGTAACCCCTTATCTACATTTGCCACACTCCTTCCTGTGATTCCAGTTTAATACCAACATGCACTTTGACTGACAGACACACCCCCTCATTGATACATGCACTGACATACACTCCCTGACAGATACACACTGAAACGCCCATTAACTGACAAACACACACTCTCTCAGAAACACATACACTGACATACACTCACTGAAAAGACACACACTGACATACGCTCACTGATTTGACACACACACTCACAGACAATCATATCCTCACTAATTTGTCACACTCTGACAGACAAACACACATTCACTCACAAACACACACACACACACACACACACACACACACACGCATAGACACACTCTGACGGCCACTCACACATTCACTGACAGAAACACACTCATTTACAGACAGACACACACACACACACACAATCACTGACAGACCCTCAGTGAGAGACTCACACATTCACTAACAGGCACACACTCACTGACAGACACAGACTTACTGTCAGATAGACACACACATTCACAGACACACATTCACAGACACATACAGACACTAACCTTACTGTATTCAAGCCAGAATCTGTAAATCTGCATGCTGTTAGACTCAGGAAAAACAAGCAGTCTGCTGACATGTGATAGCCTGATCCAATCACAGTGCTTCCCCATAGGATTGTCTGAGACTGAAAAGGAGGCAGATCAGGGGCAGAGCCAGCATGATTCAAACACAGCCCTGGCCAATCAGCATCTCCTCATAGAGATGAATTGAATCAAAGAATCTCTATGAGGAAAGTTCAGTGTGTGCATGCAGTGGGAGGAGATACTGAATCACAGGATGCTCGTGCACAGCAGATTTGAGTGGATGGAGGCATATTATGCCTCCATCAACTAAGAAGTCCCTCTGGTTCACTCTGAGTGACTGCAACTGTAGGTGTTCCTAGCTTTCAATGGAAACACTGTATTTTTTTCTCAGAAAATACAGTGTTTACATGAGAGAGGCTACAGGGAGCTTTAGTTCTCACCTGAACAACCTCATTAAGCTGAAGTTGTTCAGGTGACTATAGTGTCCCTTTAAGTCCACCCAGCCTCCCTACCTTTTAAAAAGCTTGAGTGGAGTTTTCCTTGGGTCAAGTTTTTCTTGGGTCAAATGTGGATCCTTTCCTTGGGGTCCAGTGTGGGTCCTTTCCCTGGGGTCTAGTGTAGATCATGTCCCTGGTATCCAGTGTGGACCCTGTCCCTGTGGTTTAGTGTCGCTGCCTTGACTGCCAGGTGTGTGATCAATGGAGGCACACTGCTCCCTCACGTCATTACATCATCTCAGTGTAAGGGAACAGAGCAATGTGAGGATATGTATGGGGTAATAAATATTAAAATAATATTTTATACAAATTATCCAAATTAATTAATAATATGCATTACAATAATCAGTGAATATTTGGTATAATAATAATATAAAAAATTACAATAATTATGACAACAATAACCACAACAAAGATAACTTCTAAATCCTTTGTCTTAATGGGATTATGAGATTGTTAGTCTACATAGAATCTATTTACAAGTAGGGGGGCAGTATCCTTAGCAAGTATTATTACAGATTTTCAAGACCTATGATAATCAATAGCTTAATAGCAACATAAAGTTAGATTCATTTCCAAAGATGTTACATGCAAAAGTTACAGATAATTCCTCTAGAATTTAAGTAACTGTTGTTTTTAACAATGAAACATACTTCAGAAATCTTTTAGATTAGGTTTTAGAGATACATCACACAGAATGTGGAGTGTGCAGCTCAAAGTAATAAAAAACAGATGCTGACAGGCAGTTAGAATCAGTACACAGAGAATTAACTCCGTTCTCACAAAATAAACCCTTAAGCATTGCAAACAAAATATACAACACTTCTCACACAGATAGTCAATGCAACTATTCTTTATCATCCAGTAACCAAAAGAACAATTCTAAGCTTTATGCTGCAGATATTTTCTTATTAAATATTAATTTATTCCTAAATTCAGATATGTCAAAATCTCTGGATAATAGCTTCATATGCTCAACTTGGCAAATTACCAGCAAATTTATATATATATATATATATATATATATATATATATATATATATATATATATATATATATATATATATATATGTATTTGTATATGTATATGTATATGTATATGTATATATATATATATGTAATTATTGATCTCTTGCTGAAGTCTCAGGTTTTAAATTACATTTATAATTCTCTAAGCTAAATATGATTTCAAAAGTTTCAAAATCTGACTAGTATTATCCAGGTACATTTCTGCATTAAATTATTATTAATAATTATTAAATTGAACCAGCATATTTACCTTTTCTTTAGGTGGGCTGCAGATACAATCCAATGGATGGTGAATGCAAGTAAGAGTGTTTAAAGATAGAGAGATTGATAGGAAGTTAAAAAGAGTAATTCTGTAAAGTCCAGAATTTAGTTGGAAAGTGTAGAGTGGTATTCCAGAGTATTAGTAAGGATGTATCCAGAAGTGCGTTCTTTGTCTAGTCTGATGATGATTCTCTTGAATTCTCTGAAATTATTCTAAAAGTGTTATGTTCTCACTTTTTAAGAATGCCTTCTCTTTATTTTTTTACGTCAGCAATTTTAAGTGACCAATGGGATTAGGTGGGTGCACCTCATTCTAATGATTGTCTTTATAGACATTGATTAGTAGATGGCATCATTGCATCATAATAATCGTCATTACTTGTGGCTAAAGTAACCTCGCCACTGGTACTTGGAGGGGCCTGCTTGCCAGCCTCTTGCCCCAGGATTATGGCCCATGTATTAGCCCTGAATTCAGGACTATGGAAAGGCTTGGTTCATGCCTTTTTCCCTTCTACGGTTCAGTATATGGGGCTATCGAATGGATTATGCGTATGGTGTTCATTTACCGAACAAACAACCGAACAGTCGGACCACACACAAGGTGAGTGTGCAGCCTATTTGCCTCCCAGGCTGGTAGTTAACTGCTGCCAAATTGACTAATGGCTGAGTGGTCGCCGTTCGTATATTTGAACACGTGGCAGCAATCTTGTTTAGTTGAACGTGTTCAGCTGTGTTTTGTCGTTGAGTTCATGCAACTCAAATCGGACATGCGATGGGACGAACACTGATGAACAGCTACCTTCTATGAAACTTCAGCTATTCGAACGGGAGTCGAACAGCGTTCAACTGGCAGAGGCACACGAACAAGGGACACACACTGACTATGTTCATCAAGCATTACGTTCGATAATTCGAAGTGTATTTTGACTGTTTAAAATAGACCGGCAGCACAGCCTAATTCTCTGGAACTGTTTTGCGGTCGGTCAAAAAGAGACTTCCAGGAATTTCCTGAACCCCTGCTCTGATCTGGGTGATTTTTGGATATGTTGGTCACCCAGATCAGGGCTATCAGGGGATGTATTATGGGGGTATTATGGGGTTATGTTGTGATTTGGTGTACTTTTCATACTTTGTAAAAATGTGTGTTTTTCTGCCTGGAGAAAATTGAGTTATATACAGGACTTGACTCAATTATCTCCCAGGATGAGGGGAGTTATTGTGTGTAATGTGTGGGAGTGTCACCTACTGTACTGCATTGTCATTGGCTTGTAACAATGTCACCCTGTCCCCCACAAGGTCCACGTGGGTGTTCCCTTGCATGGGGACTTGCATAAAAGTCCAGCTGGGGCTCCCGTTAAACGAGATGCTTTACCCCTTCATGAAGTCTTGGCTCATGTTTGGGGAATTACATACCCTCTAGGGATTGCTATGTCACACTACTCCCCTGAGTATAATCATTAGCTCTTCTAAGAGCTGTTCCTGCACTGGAAGCTGGATCCTGGTCCTGGGTCCAGGGTGGGTAGAGGGTGGTTCGTGGAGTCTACAGTGCTTACGGTGTCTGGTGGAGTGCTTGGAGCCAACGGTGAGCACTAGGAGCATCGATTGACAGAGGATCCGGTCAGAGTGTCCGTCACATTACTAATTCCAATTATTAAATGAAATTCATGACAAAAACGACGTAAACTTGCTTTATCTTTATGGCTAATTTAACATGAATGGCTGTTATACTTCAAAGGAGAAGTATTCAGTCTATGTAGACTACCAGTCTCCTTTTTTATGCTATAAAGTATATTTTTGACATATCCAGACTTTGGTTTAAGTCACTCTTCCAATGAGTGTTATATAAGTCCATTGAAATAAACATTTTTCAAAGTAAAATAAAATACTTTTCAATGGCAGGGCCTTCAAAAGAATGGATCAAGTCCCAAGCGTGCAGCCCAGGCACACCATTGATAGTCGAGATTCAAGGCAACCAGAGACTGACTTTGACCTAGATTCAGCAATTCTGCTACACTAAGGACTTTCTACAGGATCAGTAGTGCTGAGATCTATCCAAGAGCATCCACTTATGGATGCATGTTTTTGTAATTTTTAGTGTGTACACACTGGGACTGTATATACATTTTTTCAATTTTTTTTTATGTTTTTTTGTTTTTTCTTATTTTTCCTTGTATCTTTTTTGCATTTTTCAATACAGACAACAGTTGGTTGCGGACAGGGCTCTTATCCACATAGTGTCTGTTTATACTACAACACTTTTTATTGAGTCAGCATATCAATTAGGGATATTTTTTTCCACGTTGTTAAGGCCTAAGGTGTTGCATTGTTGCGTCCATATAGGATATAACTTTATGTAACAATCTGTTTTTTGCCATATTTGTATATTTTCACTGAGTTTATAGATAGTTTAGAGATATCTGACTTATAATAGGCAGAATAATAAATATATCATTTTGCTTTATTTCTACAATTGAGTGCGGTATCATATGAATTCATTATAAAATGAATTACTGCTAGGGAGTATATATTCTTGGTAATTCTAATCTGTGTTTGGACCTCTCAGTTAAACTGTCCTATTGTATGGAGCTAAGTGTGTCTGTATTAGTAATATGTGATAACATTTGATATATACATGTCTTTGACACACAATCAGCTAATAGAGATGTCGCGAACATAACATTTTTCGTTCGCAAATGGCGTATGCGAATTTCCGCAAATGTTCGCGAACGGGCGAACCGGGCAAACCGCCATAGACTTCAATAGGCAGGTAAATTTTAAAACCCACAGGGACTCTTTCTGGCCACAATAGTGATGGAAAAGTTGTTTCAAGGGGACTAACACCTGGACTGTGGCATGCCGAAGGGGGATTAATGTACTTGAAAACAATGTTGGGGTTGGTTTTGCTTTCTTTGGCTATCAATTTCTTATTTTCTAGTTTAGTCACTTGAATTGCCTTTTTGCAAGTATTATTGGCTTCCTTATATCTTGTATAGGATGCCTATGTTTTGTCTGATTGAAATGCGAATGTATGTGTTAGTGCATTTATACTGCGAATATCATAATACCGCTAACGTTTACTGCAATAAGACATCTTTGCACAGGTTTCAGTGTATTTTAAAATGTTACAGGGTCAAACAGAGCTTGCCTATTTTAATTTATACACATTGAAATTTGCCAGACTGGTTTGCTAGGCCCATGTTGCCTTTGAGTCCGTATGGCAGCCCAGAAATTAAAATTATCCCCATCATGGCATACCATTTGTAAATGTAGATGGCCAAGGTTATTCAATATGGGGTATGGCTAGTCTTTTTTAGTAATCACTTAGTTACACACCCAGGCTAACCTTAGTGTTCATATTTGTTCTTTGCATTTTTCCCAAAACAAATTAGCCTTTCACCAATGATATCATCATCAGTATACATTGCATTGCTCCAAAACACTCATATTTGTGTTCAGCGATGTCTCACAAGTCCAACAGCACCCCCCATGTACAGGTTTTATGCAGTTATGGAAAGTTACATAGTCAAATATAGGGCCTGCCCATTTCAGTTTTTACACATTCAAATATGCCAGATTGGTTTGCTGGACCTATGTTGCTTTTGTGACCATGTGGCAGTCCAGGAATAAGAACTCCTCTCAGCATAGCATACTATTTGCAAAAGTAGACAACCCAAATGTGTTAAAAATGGGGTATGTCAGGTCTTTTGCAAAAGCCATGTAGTTATAAACCCTGGCCAAAGTTAGTGTTTATATGTGTTTTTTTTTGCAAAACTACACTTTCATGTCATCATCATTATAAATTTTACTGCTCTAAAACTCTCATATTTCTGTTCAGCGGTGTCTCAGTAGTACAAGAGTAACTGTGTTGAATTGTGTTTTGGAAAGTTACGGGGTCAAATATAGGGCTTGCCCATTTTAGTTTACCAAATTGGTTTGCTGGGCTTATGTTGCCCTTGAGACCATATGGCAAAGAATCATTGAAGTATCACAAGTACGTAAACCACATGTACATGTTTAAGGGTTTTTGGAAAGTTACAGGGTATAATTTATAAACAAGCCGATAACTTAAAGAATAAATTGGCCCCAGTATACTTCCTACTATCAAAACCATTCCGACACAACCTACACATATTTTCTCTAAGGAAATATTAAAAGTTTTTTTTACGTGCACTTTCCAAAAAAAGAATACTAATACATTTATAGGTACATATACACAACAAACATATCATATTAAAAAATTCATTCAATGTTCCACTACCCATGTAGTTTATCTATTACAATGTGGCTGCGGAGCACAATATATTGGTCGGACTATCCGAAAACTCCATGTCAGACTATTAGAACACTTTCAAAACATAAGAAATAAAAAATTGGATCATAGTGTATCTAAACATTGTACCTATTGTCCACATTTTCAATGGAATACGTTTTTAGCAATTGGGATAGATAGGATTGAAAAGCATTGGAGAGGAGGAAACATTGAAATTTCGTTAAATACCAAAGAGGCCCAGTGGATATTCAATCTAAAAACTTTAAAATATGGTTTGAATCAAGAAATTGATTTAGCTGGACTTATTTGATTATTTATTTATTTTATTTTATTTTATTTTATTTCATTAATTATTTGAATTATTTTATTTTATTTACTTTCAAATGTTTATAATGGATATAACTAATATTTGTATTTTTATTACAGACAGGTTACTTAGCTCATTCCTATACATAATTATATGAATTCCCTATTTTTCTGATTGGTATAAGAATTTTTTGGATTCAAATAATTTCTGTATAGAATTTTTTACATATATATCATCAGACTTATGTATACTTGCATTTTTTGCAAAGATATTGAGCATTATAACAAATTATTGCCTGTATATTATATATATATATGTATTTTATATATCTTATATATATATGTATATAATGTCCTTTTTCTATATATTATTATTTTTCTATATATATATATATTTTTTATTTTAGACTATTATATTTTTTCATTTTTATTTTTTCTATATAATTTCTTATTTACATTTCATAAGATAATTAATCAATTGTCTTATCGATATTTCTCATTAGTATTGCTTTTTTAGAAGGCACTAATGCTCAATACCTATATGATGTTGTATTGTACTGTTGTATAATGAATATGGTTGATATGCACCCTGTTTTCAATGAAATATGTTTGATAATACTACCAAGTATTAGATATCCAACTTTTTTGTCTGGTTTGCAAAACCAGAAGTGATATGAAGTTTCTGCTCGGTCCGTAAAACCGGAAGTGACGTTGTAACGTACCGTTTCACTTACAAGAGGATAAAACCCAGTTTAGGCGATATCCCCCTTTCCAGATGCACAGGCAGCTACTGCAAACACCGCTCTCCCGACTGGAACCACACGAACACTGGAACAGCTGAACAAGAAAAGCATATAATCCGCTTACACTCCTGGCAGTCAGCATACCATCCAATTCCCCCAAAGAACGAGACGACACATCGCTTTGAGGGTAAAACAGGAACTCTGGACTGGCTCATCCAGCCTGGCTTTTATTACACTTGTACACTTACAGGCCACACCCAGGGGGAGGCATAAAATAACCAATCACATACATGATTCAGCCCACACATCCCCTCCCCTCAGATAACAGTAAACCCAATTATACAGTACACATTTTTAACCAAGTTCTGGATGTACCCCAAAAACAGGGGGTACACCTTTAATTCCAGCATCGCTGGATAGCCCTTATTCAGGGGGACAACATATCCAAAAATCAGTTCATTCGGATAAACGGTTCGGGAGATATAGGGTTCCAAAGATTTGACCGACCGCATGGGTAAAGTATCCGAAAACAGTTCCATGCATTTTGGCCCTGCGGTCGGTCACAGACAAGGGAATGAAAACAGGCGAATTGCCTGTGTTATAGAGCCTGGAGAGGGTTTGAATGAATTCCCTTGTTTGTGGGGTTTTTTCTACCGAACGGCGGGCCATTCGGTAGTTTCTATACGAATTTCTGGAAGTATGGAGGTCTCAGCAGTGTTTGCCTAGTCGAGTGTCCGATTTTAGTTCCAGACACTCGACGGCAAAACACCGCTGTTCGGGAGTTTAAGATGGCCGCCGCCACGTGTTCGTTTCCCGAATGGCGGCCACCCAGAGGACAAAGAATACATTACACTGATTGCCAATTACCTGTTTGCAACATTGTTGCAAACGGTAATTGGAGGCACACTTATTCCTGGGTGGTCTGGTTGTTCGGTAGTTTCACTCAATATACTGAATGGAGTGATTCTACCGAACAATCAGATGAATGCTGCATACATATAACCCAGGTTAACTGAACACATGAATGCATACATGATATTAAAGGACTAAAGGCAGTATTACTGTAATATGCTCCACAGTCTTAAATGTACAGTATCCCACAAGTCCCAATAGGTCCACGGATGGCCCTTAAAGGCCCAGTAGCAGTAATATAAACTATTACATGCCCAAATATAGTTTTTACAGTGCAATATGTCCAGGGGCCATAGTTGCAGGGCAGGAGGCAAGCAACCAGGCTTCTCCAGTTCACAGTGGCGAAGTTGGTTTCGCCACAGACGTCACCCGGAAGTTATGAATGCGTTCCAAGCTGGAACGCACGCCATCACCTGCAAGCATTCCCTGCATTTGAAGGTGGATATAAAAGCATGATTTACTTGGATTGGAGTCATACATCCCTGAGGAAGTCCAGAAGAGGATGAAACGCGTTGGAGCTGCTTATTGGTTTTATTTTATTTTATTTTATCTTTTTTATCATTGCTGGTGCTGTTTTTTTGCCTTTATCTGCTGCTACTGGATTGGCTGAAATTTGTGGATTCCACTTTGATGTGGAGACATGCTGTCTTTTATCTGATACACTGTGAGTGCAATATATATAATAAATTGTTATTTTTATATACAATCTGCACTATCTATTTTTTTCCCTTCTATTTGAGTGAACAAGAAGATCTGTTACCTTCTATCCAGAATTACATAGCTGGAGGTTCCTCACATTTTACTATTCCCTGATATTAAGGGAAATATGCTTGAATTCATCTAAAATCCTGTGAGTTCTCTACCACCCCCACCCTTTATATGTGTTAATAGTATTACCCTATATGCTTCTATATTTTTCCATATAGATTTATATCTAAGACAGAATATATCTACGATATTCAGTTTGTATAATTTTTTATTATTATCACTTTATGGTGTACATACAGTTTTTTCCTTTTGTTTTTTTTTTTCTTTGTTTTTACTTTTGTATTTTGAGTGTTTATAAGGGAACACTTTAAAAACCCTAGGCACTCTGTGTAAGATAGCACTTATAGTTAACTCTCCCCTTTCTGCATTGTAGCAATATTTGCCTTACATTGTCATCCAACTGCAAGAGTGTCAGCTACAGGTTTTATATCTGATAGTTTTCCATTAACAAATGGGACCAGACAATGCCAGTTGTCTCTGTAGCGGACCATGGGTAACCCAACCGGTTATCTCCACTAATTCCTTCCTTCAGCCACTTAGGAACCCTTTAGAATACCCAGAGTCCCATCTTCATCCCCCCAGTAACTGGACGACACACAGTCCTGGAGGTACAACACAATGTTATTGGCTGCACACAGCTTTTATGTATAACCCCGTGCAAGTGGTTTACCACACACATACAAAGACACATACCAAGATCCTCCCCATCCATGGGGTCCCAGCACGGGAAAGGGACTTCGCTCCCTTTGTCCCTAGAGCCCGCCACTAAATCCACAGGGTTCCCCACACTAACCGCCTGCGGTCTTCTTCCTAGGAGTCTCTGTGCCTGGGAATCTAGGCGTGGGAAAAAGGGACCATCTCCCAGGCACAGAAAAGCCCACCCACAGGAAAAGAGATGATCTCTTTGTCCCTCAGGCTCATGAGAGCCCGCCAAACTCGCCAGTGCCCCAAAAGTGCCCACACCAATCTCAGAGACCCTCGCCTTGGTCCCTCGATTGACTAGTCTCCGTTTGCGAAGTCCTGGTGTGAAACCCAGACAAGGGAAGGGTCTCCTTTTGGGGTATGAATGCTCCCTCTGGCTGGCGTTCATCTATACAAATGGTGGCCACCCAGGGAAGCACTCATTAATTACATCCCTTGCGGTTTAATACCTAGGTTGCGAGTGAGAACGTTCTGATTGATTAGTGTGAACGTTCTAATGGGGCACCGGGGAGGTCCTCGTTTGTAGATGAACGAGTTGGGAAACAATCCACAAATGCTCCCCCTGGTGGCGTTCGCCTGTATGAATGGCGGCCACACAGGGAAGCACTCATTAAACGTTTCCTTTGCAGTTTGTGGTTTTGACACTTATGTTGCAAGGTGTGAAAATTCTAACCGAACATTCTAAATGAGGCGGTCTCTGTTCGGGAGGTGAATGAATTCCCTTCGGGGAAGTACTCCCAATTAGGGAGTGGGAACAATAAATGAAAATACAGAGGAAACACAGATAAAAGAGAAGGGAAACCCACGAACAGGCAGTGATTCCGCCACAGTCTCCATTGTTATTTGTTCTGGAGATGGAGCTTCTGGTTTAGTTATATAGACAGACTCCAGAAATAGAAGGCATCTCAGTTCATGATGACGTCCATAAGATAGGCTTATTTGCAGACAACATCATATTGTCACTTAAAAATCTAAATAAATCCATTAAACTTTAACTTTAACTTAAACTAAACTTTAACTTAATTCTATTCTACAGGAGTTGGTAAAGTGTCTTATTACAAAATCAATTTCATATCGCCTGGTACGAACTGGATAAGCTGAAAGATGGGTATCATTTTAAATGGAAAGATTCCTTTGAATGGAGATATTCCATTATTCAATATTAAGGTATTAACTTATGTAATAATTTATCCAGGATGCAAGTACATAATTTAGCAAAGACATGGCCGAACCTTAAAAAAGAGATGAAGAGATGGTGTGGTCTTGAGATATTGTGATTGGGCAAACTCTCATCTATTAAGATGACTATTCTCCCCAAGATACTATATTTTATTAGAACAACTCTATCTACCCCTTGGTCCTTTTTCAGAAAAGTCCACTCAACATTAATCAATTAAATGTGGAGAAACAAACCAAGTAAAACAAACCAAGTAGAGTGAGTGTTAACGACTTTACAAAATATTAAGCTGAATAGTGTTTTGAGGGTTCCAGACTTCCATAAGTACTGTTGTGCTATAAATGCTAGACATGTGCACCAGTAAAATTTTAATTTCGTATGAATTAATTCGTACTAGATAAAATTTCATTCGTCCATTCCGAATTTCGTCCGTAAACCATTTGTTTTCGATGAAATTCGGTAAAAAAAAGAATTTGTTTTCATCCATTAGGACAAAATACCACTCCGCAGGCGCAAACAAAAAAGCAAGGAGGGAGTTGGCAGCGCTACCAGCTACCACCTTGTAATAAAGAAAATGAATTGCATTAAAACCTATGGGGGTCACTCGACCCCTATATCAATAGAAGGGAGGTTAAATCCTCCTGCATGCCCCTACTCGCGGCATTCAAGTAGGGGCATGTCGCCTAAACAGCGAGCAGCCAGGGGCTGCTCACAGTCATTTAAATCTCGCACTGTCGGCTCCCTCCTTGCTTTTTTTTTTTTAACGCATGCGCAGTGGTATTTTTGGCGAGCACAGGTTAAGTCACTTAACCCGTACTTGTAAGAGTCTCCTTGCAGCCCTGCACAGGTTAAGTGTCAGGCAGCAGGGAGAACCAGCATTTTTAGTTTTTCCTCCTTGCTGTGGGGGTTTATTCCCTTGCAGCATGGAGTCTATTAAACAAAAGAACTGAAACGAAAAGGTAATGCATTCGGCTTTGCCCTTTCGTTCCATTTTTTTATTACGTATGTAGTACTTTCGTTTACATCTTAAAAAAAGTCTGAAATTTCAGACGAAATCGTATTCGTCCAAAAACGAATGCACATGTCTAATAAATACTGCCTCTGCCTTAAAAATTTTAAATTTAATTTAGAGATTAATAGGTGAAGATGGTTTTAAATGGAGGCAGGTAAACTCCACTGCATTCTATTAATGAATTATTATGGCTGCCCTTATCCAATCGTCCCAAGATATTTGAAATGTTTCCTTTCACTAACATTACCCTCAAGGCATGGGATTTTTTTTCAAAGTTATTAAGCAATCCTCCAATTGGTTGAGAGTAATGTCTCTATCCATTTTGAATTGTCACATGTCACAAGTAGAAAAAATTATCCACACTATGTACAGAGTGGGAATGCTAAAAAATTATTTTTAGCATTCCCACTCTGTACATAGTGTGGATAATTTTTTCTCATAAAATTTCCTTATGTCATTTGATAAATTGAAAACAACATTAGTATAAATGTTTCTATGCTCTCAGAATTTAATTTGTTCTCGAAAAATTGAAGGTGTGTTTTAATGTGCCTGATTTGGATTGGGGATATAACATATTGGAAATCTATAATTTACAGAAAATGTATCTCATTGGCCAAAATTGTAGAGGTACCATTTCATTATGCTAATCATATCTCATTTAGGCCCACTAATACATTTTGGAATCTATGCTAGCATGGGAAAAGGATTTGGGAACGCATTACAAATTGGATAATTTATTTAGCTTTTTTTTTTTATATTCTTTATTTTTGTGGTGCAAATAGTTAACACAAGTTCTTGCAATGCCCCAACAGAAGGTATAAGATTGTCAAAATACATACAAGGTATAAGGCAGTGATGGCGAACCTATGGCACGCGTGCCACAGGTGGCACGCCGGGCCCTCTCTGTGGGCACGCGGCCATAAGTTTGCAATCACTGCAGAGTAGGCACTTGCCTGCCCAAAACGGCAGGTGCCTACTCTGCTTCCATGTCGGGAGGACCAGAAGCAGGGGAGAGGGATCGAGGAAGCAGCTCTCCCGTCCTCCCGCGAGCTGTGTGGAGCGTTGCCGCGCGTTACCGCACGTTACCATGGCAACGCTCCACACAGCATCGCGCGGGAGGACAGGGGAGCTGCAGGACCTGTCCTCCTGCCCTGCATACCACCACCGGACCACCAGGGATGGCTGTGTTCCCCCCCTCCCCTTCACCAAAGGTAATAAGAAGGGAAGGGGGGGATACTGATTTTTTTTAAAATATGTTAAAAAAACAAAAACAATTAGTGCATCTGCTACTCATCCCCCCTACCCACAACACCCCTACCCACAGCACCCCTACCCCCTTACCCACAGCACCCCTACCCCCCTACCCACAGCACCCCTACCCACAGCACCCCTACCCCCACTACCCACAGCACCCCTACCCCCCTACCCACAGCACCCCTACCCACAGCACCCCTACCCCCCTTCCAACAGCATCCCTACCCCCCTACCCACAGCACCCCTACCCACAGCACCCATACCCCCTTACCCACAGCACCCCTACCCCCCTACCCACAGCACCCCTACCCCCACTACCCACAGCACCCCTACCCCCTACCCACAGCACCCCTTCCCACAGCACCCCTACCCCCACTACCCACAGCACCCCTACCCCCCCTACCCACAGCACCACTACCCCCACTACCATCAGCACCCCTACCCCCCTACCCACAGCACCCCTACCCACAGCACCCCTACCCCCACTACCCACAGCACCCCTACCCCCTACCCACAGCACCTCTACCCACAGCACCCCTACCCCCACTACCCACAGCACCCCTACCCCCCTACCAACAGCACCCCTACCCACGGCACTCCTACCCACAGCACCCCTACCCCCCCTACCCACAGCACCCCTACCCACAGCACCCCTACCCCCACAACCCACAGCACCCTACCCCCTACTCACAGCACCCCTACCCACAGCACCCCTACCCCCACTACCCACAGCAGCCCTACCCCCCTACCCACAGCACCCCTACCCAGAGCACCCCTACCCCCACTACCCACAGCACCCCTATCCTCCTACCCACAGCACCTCTACCCACAGCACTCCTACCCACAGCACCCCTACCCCCACTACCCACAGCACCCCTACCCCCACTACCCACAGCACCCCTACCCCCACTACCCACAGCACCCCTACCCACAGCACTCCTACCCCCTACCCACAGCACCCCTACCCCCCTACCCACAGCACCCCTAACCACAGCACCCCTACCCCCCTACCCACAGCATCCCTACCCCCCACACACACACAGCACCCCTACCCCCCCCACACACAGCACCCCTACCACCCACACACACAGCACCCTTTCCCCCCACACACAGCACCCTTTTCCCCCACACACACAGCACCCTTCCCCCCCCACACACAGCACCCTTTCCCCCCACACACAGCACCCCTACCCCCCACACACAGCACCCCTACCCCACACACACAGCACCCCTACCCCACACACACAGCACCCCTACCCCACACACACACAGCACCCCTACCCCACACACACACAGCACCCCTACCCCCCACACACAGCACCCCTACCCCCCACACACAGCACCCCTACCCCCACCCACAGCACCCCTACCCCCACACACACAGCACTCTTTTCCGCCACACACAGCACCCTACCCCTCCCCCACACAGCACCCTACCCCTCCCCCACACAGCACCCTACCCCCCCCCACACACAGCACCCTACCCCCCACACACAGCACCCTACCCCCCACACACCACCCTACCCCCCCACACACAGCACCCTACCCCCACACACACAGCACCCCTACCCCCCAAACACACAGCACCCCTACCCCCCCACACACATCACCCTTTTCCCCCAAACACACACAGCACCCTTTTCCCCCAAACACACACAGCACCCTTTTCCCCCAAACACACACAGCACTCTTTTCCGCCACACACACAGCACCCTACCCCTCCCCCACACAGCACCCTACCCCTCCCCCACACAGCACCCTACCCCCCCACACACAGCACCCTGCCCCCCACACACAGCACCCTACCCCCCCCACACAGCACCCCCCCACACACAGCACCCTACCCCCCCCACACACAGCACCCCAACCCCCCCACAGCATTACACACAGACACATACATTGCACCCCTCAATGCAGGGGTCAATGCAGCCCACAGCACCCCTACCCCCACTACCCACATCACCCTTACCCCCCCTACCCACAGCACCCCCACCCACAGCACTCTTACCCCCTACCCACAGCACCCCTACCCCCCTACCCACAGCACCCCTAACCACAGCACCCCTACCCCCCTACCCACAGCATCCCTACCCCCCCCCCACACACACAGCACCCCTACCCCACACACACAGCACCCCTACCCCCCACACACAGTACCCTTTCCCCCCACACACACAGCACCCTTTCCCCCCCACACACAGCACCCTTTCCCCCCCCACACACAGCACCCTTTCCCCCCCTCACACAGCACCCTACTCCCCCACACACACAGCACCCTACTCCTCCCCACACACACAGCACCCTTTCCCCCCACACACACAGCACCCCTACCCCCCCACACACAGCACCCCTACCCCCCCCACAGCACCCCTACCCCCCCACACACAGCACCCCTACCCCACACACACACGCAGCACCCCTACCCCCCCACACACAGCACCCCTACCCCCCACACACAGCACCCCTACCCCCACACACACAGCACCCCTACCCCCCCACACACACAGCACCCCTACCCCCCACACACACAGCACCCCTACCCCCCACAAACAGCACCCTTTTCCCCCAAACACACACAGCACCCTTTTCCCCCAAACACACACAGCACCCTTTTCCCCCACACACACAGCACCCTTTCCCCCCACACACACAGCACCCTACCCCTCCCCACACAGCACCCTACCCCTCCCCACACAGCACCCTACCCCCCCACACACAGCACCCTACCCCCCCACACACAGCACCCCAACCCCCCCACAGCATTACACACAGACACATACACTGCACCCATCAATGCAGTATATGTGTGTGTGTGTGTTCAGCAGTCTTTATGTATTCAGCAGTGTGTGTGTGTATTCAGCAGAGTGTGTGTGTGTGTGTATTCAGCAGACTGCGTGCGTGTATTGAGCAGACTGTGTACTCAGCAGTATGCGTGTATTTAGCGGACTGTGTGTGTATTTAGCAGTCTGTCTGTGTCTCAGTGTGTGTATGTATTAAGCAGTTGGTGTGTGAATGTGTTCAGCAGTCTGTGTGTATGTATTGCATTTGTTGGAGATACTAATAAATATAAGCTTAATTCATATCATTATTTAAAATTTGTAGAATTTATCTCTCTGTTGTGTTCTTCTTTTAAAACAAAAGTTGTTAACTGTACGAGTAGTTTTTTCTAAACGTAAACCTCAGTATTCAGG
Organism: Pelobates fuscus; assembly: GCF_036172605.1. Taxonomy (NCBI): domain Eukaryota; kingdom Metazoa; phylum Chordata; class Amphibia; order Anura; family Pelobatidae; genus Pelobates; species Pelobates fuscus. The sequence goes on from NC_086321.1 coordinate 134,275,001, forward strand.
TTTAATTGCCATGTTGGCACTGTTGAGGGGAAAAAAGTTGGCATGTATTGCGGTTTGGGCACTCGGGCTAAAAAAGGTTCGCCATCACTGGTATAAGGCATAATAGGTCACTGCACACATTTTTTTTTGTTTTTTAGCAGCTAGGTTAAATGGTAGTTAAACATGTCTAGGATGTATAGCAAAACTTAAGATGTGGTAGGTGTGAGCTATAACGACATGAGTGGGCATGTGAGTATGAGGCTTACAACAATTTGGTGTGACATGCGTGTTGACAATAAACAAATGATAAATTAGAAACAAGTAGATTGTAAGGCGTTCAGGCTGGTAATGACAATGTTTCAGGAGTATACACGTTACTTAACATCTAGGATGCAGATTAGAATGTCATATGGTAGTAATGCACTTTTTGTTTTTATAATAGAAAGATAACATAACATGAAGGCATGCTGAACTTCATTGGCTAGAGGGTTTCTTTACTTTCGATGCAGTAAGCATTGATTAATGTCTAGACATAAAGGTTGAAATAAGTAAGCTTTGCGATTCTGGCTAAGCCAACATCTCTAAGTAAAGTACAAATTGTAGGACAACTGCATTGGTAAAGCATGTGCGTAGTAGAGGCTTATTGAGTAAAACCAGGAACATGCTATGAAACTCAGAAACAATATATTTGGAGAATAATACCACTGAAGGCTGCTCATAATTAGTCCTGTGTGGATATGTATAGCCCTATGGTTAGGCAGGCTGGGTTATAGCCATGGTCAGATGAGGGTATGAGCCGGCTCGGCAGTTATAGCAAGTTTGATAGTGGGTAAGCATGGGGTCGTGTCAGGTGAGATACTGTGTGGGAGTACTCATGTGTATTCCTGTGAGCCCGGTGGTGGGGGGGGGGGGGGGGGTGAGATGTAAGTTACGTGTGTCATATCTGGTTATGTAGGGCGTCTTAGGAACGTAAAATGGAGTGATGTCTCTGCAACAGGGTAATGTAGTCTCCACAACAATGAAAGAACAGAGGTTAGTAAAACCACAAGTAATAACTATTAAACTATTAAATAGTCCTGTGGGTAACTTGAGTCTCCTTTCAAGTAGTGACAGCCGCGTAGGAGTCAGGTGTTCGTCTCTTGGGGATAACGTTGGAGGTTCTTGCCGGTTGCCAGGCATGGGGTGGAGGGGTTGCAGTGCGTGGCCTCTGTTGTATCAGTAAGTCCATGGACAGGCCCATGTCCCGTAATAATGTCGTTGCGCTCTGGAGGTCCTGGATGAGGTATGTTTCATTTTCTCGTTGGACCTTTAGCATGTGGGATTGGTGCCAGCGGTAGCGAGTCCCATGTTGTTGGAGTAAGGAGGTGAGTGGTCGTAGCGTTCGTCGCCAGGCTAGTGTGCCACTCGACAAGTCGGCGTAAAATAAGATCGCCATATTTTCAATGTGAAGGGGTGATTTGTCTTGTATCGCCGTAAGGACTGCTGCTTTGTCCTTCTCGTTTTGAAAGGTAATTATCAAGTCCCTGGGGGCTGTGGTGGGTGCTTTGTTGGGTGCTTTGTTGGATTTAGGAATTCAAAAGAATCTTTCCAGGGTAATAGCTTTCCCCTGCCTCTGTGGCAGTAGAGCCGCCAGCATGCGTCGCAAAAAATGTGGCAGTTCCGTTTCGGGGATGTTTTCTGAGACCCCTCTGAGTTTAAGATTGTTTCTTCGCTGTGAGTCCTCTAGGGCCGCAAAACGGCGTTCATGTAGCAGATTTTGCTGCTGCAGGGCTTGTACAGCTTGATGAAGCTGGGTAATGTGTTGGGTGTTCGTTTGGGATGTTCCCTCTAGGGCTCCAATGCGGCCCGCGAGTCCCTGCAGGTCACTGCGTACTGCTGTGATTTCCGCCGAGATGTTCCTTTGCAGGTCTGCCAGCAATTCTTTTAGGACCGATGTGGTCACAGGTGAGGCATCCGACCCTGATTTGTTAAATTTCGGCTTTTGTGAGGGGGCCGGTGCGGGCACGAGTGGGTAGTCTTCTTCAGCGTCGCCGGACAACTCATCTGAGAAGTCCGAGCAACCGCCAGAAAGTGCAGCCATCTTTGGCCCGCTGGCGCTTTGCACCTGCCTCCACATGTCCCCAATAGTAAGTCCCGGTGCTGGTTTGTCTGCTGGTAATCATTTGGTCTTGCACCTCATGTTATTCAGGCTGACCTGGTGGGCTTTTGTGGTCGAGTTTCTGTGAAATTCACGCGGGATTTCAGTTGTTTTTGCTATTGTGAGCACGGAGCTACAGGCTTGTGCGTCCGTTCACCTCCGTGGTCAGGCTCCGCCTCCTATTTAGCTTTTTTTAGTCACCTTCAAGGATGTAACATAATGTGCTTATCACATTGAAAATCAGAATAAAAGTCTTTATAGGTGGTATTTAGTCCTATCAAGGATACACAAAATGAACCCACCGATTATAAAAATATTCTAGAGAATGCAGTGGTATAGGTACCATGTCTCATGCATGGTGGTATTGTCCCAAATTTACAAAGTGCCACAGGGATGTGGATTTAAAAATGTGGATCCATCCATTAATACATTTACATCCGAGTTGGGCTTGTTTAAACAATATCCAGAGAGTATCAGTAAAGTTGATAGGATATTCTCATCGCTGTCCCATCTTCTCTTCTCGTTACTAGAAATCACTCACAATACCCTTTATCAAAGAGGTTCTATATTTACTGTTGGGTAACAAAACATACAAGATGACTCTTAGACCGACATCACAATTATTAGACCAGCTTAAAATATCACTGGAATTTATGGGAAAATACTGCGAAAAAAACGTTGTCTGTAAATTTGGACTAGTCAACTATTCTATATATTATCTGTTGTTGCATCTTCATATAATTACTTTTATGAGTATATCCTGAAAATGTATTTTTAGTTTCAACTTAAAGCATATATATAATGTGTGATTAAGTATTTTTTGATGGACTCCCCTTCCCTTTTCCTATTTTTTTTAATTTTTTAATTTTTAGTGTTATTATTGTTTGGAAAATTTGGAAATATCTTTAATCTCGGTGCAATACATAAAATGGCATCCCCAATATATGGTACCTGGAGATTTCCTTTACCATTAAACTCAGTATAGTTCTATCTGTTATAGAATTGTGATGATTTCAGAGGCTGAGTGTAGGGTACTTGCAGCCAAGTTCACGTTCATGGCTTTTGGAGCCAAATCTTGCTGAAAAGAAACGTTATTATTTATCATTTGAATTCAGGATCACTTTTAAAGATTTATTTTTGTTGTCTAAATAAAACTATGCTTTATAAACCACATAATTGTAGGTTTTCCGCATAGCAAATAATGCACAATTTTCATATGAGATTTTTTTATATGTGATGTTTTTGGAGATGCATCAATGGAATAAGCACCCAATCTATGCTCTGTAACAAATTCCCTGCCCATAACTATACTAGAATTTGCTTTGCTATATCCACTCTAACTTCAGCTGAAAACTACTGAGACACATCAACATTGAATCACGTAAATGGCAAGAGCAGTCAATATATCTCTTTAGAATGGAGACGTCCTACAAGGAATAGAATACACATCAATAGCAATAAAAAGCAAACCTGTCAAATAAGTTATATGCTGTTATTATTTATATACATCCATGTACCAAGAGCGATTTATATCCCATGCTGTCAATGAGAAGGCAATTGTCCTATCAGCTATTCATAAACAAAAAATATTTTTTAAAAATCCCTAAATGCCCTATGTCTAGACATTGGAGCAATTCATAAAACATTGTTTGATCCCCAGGCAGTTTTCTATCATGTTAATCCTACATCCTGAGACAAACAATCAATGGTTTGTATATTATGTTCTTGAATACATTAGCATTTTATTCAGAAACTAAAGCAATTGCTGTAATAATCAATAAAAAAGGCCAGCAACATAAATACAAATAATGAAAACACTTAGTTATTTGAAAAAGATAAGTGCCAAATTGTGGGCTGGTTTCTTGATTACTAATGGTCTTAACAGAGCCACTTGTATAGACGTAGCTTTTAAAGACAAACTGCACTCACATATTTTATTTCACTAAAACTACTTCCAGTAGAAGAGAAAAATCACAAAAGCATTGAATTGCAATACATTCTAAAATAAATCTCTTTTTCTTGCTCTACAGGGATTAGCAATTTATGCTGCACACCATCCCCTGCTTCCAAGGTCCTTGCTGCTCTAAACTGAAGTGTTGCAATCACTTTTAATTGTGTCCATGCACTCATCGAAGGTTATTGACTAAAGAGATAATTCAAAGTGAATTTCAAATTTAAGACCAAAGTAGCCAAATGAAAAGCATAGCAGACTTGGGAAAGTTTTTTTTGCTGTTCAGCTATTTTCACCTTAAATGTGAAATTCACTTTGAATTTATAAAGTAAATAACCCTGATAGACTCTGACATTGTAACATGTGGGAGAACTCTAGTTCTTTGGTTGTTACCAAATGCAGAGAACAATTTATCCTCCTTTCCAGATTTCCTTTCCATTCATCACAGGATTACTGCAGTTTCTGTACTCTCTCTTTCACCACATCCTGCTTCTACGCTTTTTGGTATCGCAGAGAAGTTAATAATATCCCCTTCTTTGTGACTAGAATGGTTTCTGGAGGCAGAGGCTAAGTTACATGTTTTCACTTTATCATAGCTGGTGCTGTGTTACTTCATTTAATTTTTAATGGTAGATCATGCTGGACTCATTTACTTCTTTGTTTCATAATAGTTCATCATGTCCTCAGTTCAAGTCTGCCTGGGTCTTTAAAATACACATAGAAACATAGAAACATAGAATCCGATGGCAGATAAGAACCATTTTGCCCATCTAGTATGCCCAATGTTCAATTATGTAGATACAATTCATGTAGATATAAATAAATAATGTAGATGATAAAAACAGAAGTTATTATTAGGAACATAATGTTGGTTTTTATAGTGACTGCAACACACCTGTTTTTACTATGTCACTCAAAATTGTTGATTTATAAACCATGTGCCAAGCCTAGTAAAACCTTAACCCCTTAAGGACCGGTGACGGTTCAGGACCGTCATCTGCATTTTTGCGTTGCCGACCGCTGACGGTCTTGAACCGTCACAGCGGTCTTATGTACTTACCTGATCGACTTTGTTCCCCCGGCTGCGATCGGTGGTGCTCCCGGTGTGGGGAGACTGCCTGCAGCCCAGACAGTCTCCCCATGGCAGATTAGGACCCCTGTGGCCATGTGATCGCTCAACAGAGCGATCACATGGTCACAATAGGTGTCCATGTGTCTTCCTGCAGGGGGCTGTCTGTGCTGACAGGCAGTCTCCCTGCTAGTGTAAAATCATAAAAAAATTAAAGGTACATGTTAATAAATAATAATAATAATGATATATGTGTATATAAATATGATATATAGACATATACTAATATATGTCTATATATCATATATATATTGTTGTCATGCGTACATATATAAAAATACACTTATAATTAAATTACAAATAATAAGTAAATTAAATAAAATAAAAATTTTTAAAATAATAATAAAAATGTAAAAACAATTATATATCTATATGAAATTTTATTCTAACTGTATTTTGATATTAATATATATATATATATATATATTAATATCAAAATAAACTTGTGAAGAATGAAATTGTATATATATCTATGTACATATAAACAAATAGATATAATCCGAAATATACATATGTCCATATACATAATTACATAAATAATTATATAAATATACACGTAGACTTCAAATATATAAATATGCATATATATTTAAATTCTACGTGCATATTTATGTAATATTTTTACATAATAAGTAATTTTATTGATTGCAATTTGAGGGACCTTCCTGCCAAACCAGGCCGAAAGTCTAGAGAAATTCATTTGCTAGAACTGTATTTTACCCTGTAACTTTCTATGACACCCTAAAACCTGTACATGGGGGTACTGTTTTACTCGGGAGACTTTGCTGAACACAAATATTAGTGATTCAAAACAGTAAAACATATCACAGCGATGATATTGTCAGTGAAAGTGACTTTTTTTGCATTTTTCACACACAAACAGCACTTTTACTGATGATATAATTGTTCTGATACGTTCTGATATGTTCTGATACGTATTCCTGTTTTGAAACACTAATATTTGTGTTCAGCAAACCCGAGTATAACAATACCCCCCATGTACAGGTTTAATAGCGTTTTTGAAAGTTACAGGGTCAAATATATGGGTCAAATATTTTTACATTGAAAATGGCTAGGTTGGTTACGTTGCCTTTGAGAGCGTATGGTAGCCCAGAAATGAGATTTACCCCCATGATGGCATACCATTTGCAAAAGAAGACAACCCATGGTATTGCCAATGGGGTATGTCCAGTCTTTTTTAATAGCCACTTAGTCACAAACACTGCCCAAAATTAGCGTTCAATTTAGTTTTTTACTTTTTTCACACACAAACAAATATGAACGCTAACTTTGGCCAGTGTTTGTGACTAAGTGGCTACTAAAAAAGATTGGACATACCCCATATTGAATACCCTGGGTTGTCTACTTTTAAAAAAATATGTACATGTGGGATGTTATTCAGAGATTTATGACAGATAATAGTGTTACAATGTAACTATTGATAAATTTTAAAAATGTATGTTTTGAAACCGCAATATCCTACTTGTACTTATAGCCCTATAACGTGGAAAAAAAAAGCAAAAAAGCAAGTAAACACTGGGTATTTTTTAAATCTATTTAGCAGTTTTTTTCATTCGCTTTTGTAGATGAGTAAAATATTTTTCAAGTAAAAGTCAAAACACATGTATTTTTTTCAATTTTTCATCATATTTTTTATTTTTAAATTAAATTACATGAGATTATATAAATAATGGTATGTAAAGAAAGCCCTTTTTGTCCTGAAAAAAACAATTTATAATTTGTATGGGAACAGTAAATGAGAGAGCGGAAAATTACAGCTAAACACAAACACCACAAAAGTGTAAAAAGAGGCCTGGTCGCAAATGTACAACATCGCAAAAACAGTCCGGTCCTTAAGGGGTTAAACTAGGTATGTATTTTTTATTTTTTTTTATTCAGAAGTGATCTCTTTGTGGACAAAATGTTTGGTTTATCCTACTGTTTCTGGTTAGTTAATGTGTGTACTTGTTGTCCATCTTGTTACTGACAGGTGTGAAAGTCCGTAGAGGTGCACAGTCCGGGCTTGACGGGACATACTGGTAATCAGCTAAATATGATCACAAAGAAAAAACCATGAAGGAAACAGAATCAAACATAGAAATATTTCAGGAATTAGGAAAAAGTTGCTAATTTCACAGATCAAGTCCTTTAGGGGATGGTAATTTATGAGTGTGATCAGGTCAGGTCTTGCTATGAGGGCAGGTGGGAGAGCTGAATTGTCCAAAATACAAGCCAGTGGTTAGGATATGTACCACATTAGGAACAGGTAATGTTTCTGCAAGCTGGACCTCAGGTGCATGAGCCACAGAACTTCCAAACAGTATCTGGAGCTCACCTGGGCAACTTGTTCAGAGGACAAGGAAGTGAGCATAGAAGAGGAACTGGATATATGTATATATTGTGAACAGTTTTTACTTGCCTGAAATCCTATATGGAAATGTAACTGTGTGCATTTATGTATGTTAACTAATATATTTTAACTTTTTTTCATGTGAACCTCCTCCCCCTTTCATGCCTGAGTGTAATAATTAATAGCAGATTTTATTTAATGCAAGAGATTATATTCTGTATGGCATATTTGGTATATTTTGTTTTTCATTCTGTTAATCATATTGAAACATGTTCTTTGAAAGTTATAGTACATGCCTAGGTTCTTAACTTGAGAGATTTATTTTTATTTTTATTACAAGTACACACAGGTGCAGATTTATGATAAATACATACATACCCTTCTTCTCTTTTTCACATTATTTGGTGCCTGGAGAGTTGCTTTAAAAATTGCATAAAATAAAAATCTAAATATACTTATAATTGTGTTGCACAATGTCACACTGAGTATAGCTTTAAAATGAAAAATATGGACAGCAAATGAAACAGAATTCAGAAAATCTCCGCGTTAAGAGCCTCTCTGCTAAATAAAGATGGAAATAAATGTTCAGCTGCCACAACGTATTCTCAACAGAAAACCACTTAGCAGAATGTATTATTTAATAACTCCTTTGGTTCCAAGGTTTTTTTTCCTGAATCATTATAGTTTCATTTCTATTTCTCCTATAAGTATAAATTCATGGAAATATGTTGCCGTGCTATGTAAGCAACATCGTAGCATAGAATGAGATCAATTATATAAATGAGATAATAGATGCATAAGTACAGAGTCAGAGCCTGATTTTCCAATGCCAGGCAAGAAAATATGGCCTTAAGCCAAACTCTTTCATCTTCCCAAATATGCATAAGGGAATAAAACCTAGTATGAGGTCATCAAATGTATCTTCCCTTCTCTAAATGTTTTCTAGTAAATAAATGAACTGAGGTTTTATCAAGCAGCACTCTAACTCATAAATAATGTGGACTCCTCCAATGGCTTAAAAGAGTCACATAATATCTGTTCTGTTATTACATGGTATGCTCACTTATACCTTTATACTACATAAATGCATGTGTACAGTGGAATTCCACCAACATGGTGTTTCCATTTAAATGGTGGTGTGCTAGGTTCTTCAGCTCTTGAAATATATGCAGCTGAAGTCTGAGCACTATACCATAGAGGGGTGTGATATTTTTGGATTTCAAGCCCCATCACAACATGCAAGTCTATGACTGGCAAAGAAATATAGGATTTTAAATTCCATAATATCTGGAAATAGTATTTTGACAGCCTTGTTGAAGTTTATTTTAAAATGTGTTGTGTGCAGAAAACCCCTGAACAAAGGTCCAAGCAAAGATTCTATACTGGGTTTGGAATAAGAGAGCAAAATAGGTTTTCTGTAACAATGCAAAAGTCACTTGGTTATCCTACATTGCAATTTTTTTTAGGACATCATCTGCCTTGTGAAATGATCTTTTAAACAAACTTGGATTTTACTGCCACGGAATCCATGGGTGCATTTTGCAGTAGACATGGCAGAGTAGACTTACTACAGTGCCACTGGCAGGTTACATTCCAGTGAACAGTGACTTTTCAAATACTGATTCTGTATTTTAGTATATCCATAGCTGGAGCCAGTAACATATATTCCAGGAAAATAACTACTGATTTGGAATCTACCAAACGAACAGTGGTAACATTATAAAAAGTTTTTTATTCCACTGCCACAAGGTGCAAACGAAGCTCCCAGACAAATAGGCCAAAGAGAGAGCATTTTGGAAGCCAAAATGTGATTGAGCAATAACAAGAGTTCTCTTAACAACATTAAGGGGCTTGCATAATCCAATTCATAGATACATAAAAGGATGTATGCATTATTTACATTATTATAAACATTACAATGTGGAATACAGCTGTTTTCTAAAATGGAGAAAAAAAAACATTGAGTAATATATGGTTTACTGTAGGGTGACATAATCATTCCAGAATGGAGAACTGGCTACTGTGTTTCTCTCCACAATTAAATAAATTTTGGAGCAAAAAAGAAGGTACATGGTTTATCAATGGATAATGTATGTTGTATCTTAATTGGTACTGCAAAAATAAAATGTATCCCACATATATATGTGGTTGGGAAGGAATGAGTTAAAGACTTGGCTTGTCTGATGATAAGAGATGGAAGCTGATAATGAATAAAAAAGGTCTCATTGCCTTGCTTAAAATATGCCACATTACATTAAAAGAGTTTCTAAAATGTCTTCTACCCTGCATGATGTCATGAATGTGACTTACAGTTGGCTACTGACAAAGTATGTGGCACAGAAGGACATTCTGTAAGAGAGATCAAGCATACAAATAATGAAAGAACCTATTAAGTTCCAAACAGGTTAAGGCAGAACTCTGAGATTGTGCAACTTCACCATACTTAGAGTTTTGTAATAGGCAGGACAGCAGAAATATAAAAAGTTCTATGAACTAATACCTTGGTATATAATTAGCTTTCAAAATGGTTTGCATTTTGACAATCATACCATAAATTAAGTGATCTGAGAGAACATTTTGCTCAAACCAACTTTGTTCAGTAGACCATAAAGTCAAAATCAAACCAGCTTCATCAATCAATAGAGTGCCTATATTTTGGTTCATGTTATCCTTAAAAAATAAGGTTCATTGATTTCGGAGTTTCTTATATATTCAATGTATCTTCTAGCCCTCCTCTCCTGGGTCTTGCACATGTTACAAATATGTTTTATGCAACTTATAAGTTCATGAAATAAAAAAGCCAATTAGGAAGAATAGGTCAGTCACATGCTATACAATATTAATAGGTGAAAGTTGTTTAAATACAATAAAAATATAATTAGAAATGTAGTATTGAAGTTCTCTTTATAAAGTACTAAATTTAATACAATTTATTTATTTATAAAATATTTTACCAGGATGGATGCATTGAGATTTCTCTCATTTTCAAGTATGTCCTGGTCCACAAAACATTGCATTGTTACAATACTATACAATATTACAAAAATACAATATGCACACATATATATATTTAATACATAACAGGTAATAAATATATTCAACCATGACAGGTGCATTCTGTGCTAAGGAATATTGCCATAGATCTCTTAAAAGATTTTAGATTGAATGAAGATTTGACTCTGTCCCTTGTCCCTGAAGTTATTCCATCATTGTGGTGCCTTGTAGGAAAATGAGGATCGAGCCACTCTATTTTTGTATTTTCAGTATGCTAAATATCGTGCTAGTACTGGATCGAGGTTACAGGAGGTGGGAACAGCTGGGGAGAGCATTCTACTCACGTAAGGTGTGAACTTCCCAGAAATGCTCTTATGCACAAGGCTGGAAAGATGAAGAGTGGGTCGGGATTTCAGCGATAGCCAGTTTAGCTCTTTTAACATGTCACAGTGGTGGGTAAAGTAACAACATTCTAGTACAAAGCGGCAGAATGAATTATATAACGTATTAAGTTTATTAAGGTGGGTTTGCGGTTCGGGTGCATACACTCCATCTCCATAATCAATAACCGGCATTAGCATTTGTTCCTCTGTTTCCTTACTGTAGGGCTTAGGCAGGATTTGTTGCTCTACAAGGGTACAAGTTTTGGGTAAAGTTTTGAAGAGATGTTTTTCAATGTGAAGGCCAAAGGATAGACTGTGGTCTAGCAACATACCTAGATATTTAAAAGAGCAGACTGCTGTCAGTGTGCTATTTGAATTTGTTCCAATACACAGTTGTTGATTGTGTAGTTTAGGTAATTTAGATACAGTTCCAAAGATCATTGTAACAGTTTTGTCAGTGTTTATGAAAAGTTTGGTATCCGCTATCCACGTTTATACCTCTGTGAATTGGTTTTGGATCACAGCCTCAAGCTGCTATAGCTTTGGTTTACTAGCATATATTACAGTGTTGTCTGCATCCATGTGTACGGTTGAGGATTTGCAGACCATTTATAAATTAAGGCAGGTCATTTATAAATAATGTGAATAGCAGGGGGCTGAGTATGGAGCCTTGGGGAACACCACATGTGACTGGAAGAGGGAGGGAAGCGCTATCAGAAATGGCCATAAATTGCAATCGGTCTGAAACATACAATTGAAACCAGGTTAGCAGACGATCACCAATGCCTGAGTTTTCAAGTATTTGCAAAAAAAATGACATGATCTACTGTGTCAAAGGCCTTGGCAAAATCAAGGACAATAGCTCCATTAAAGTCTCCTTGTTCCATGCCAGTTTGGATATCAATGCAAACTTTTAAGAGGGCAGTCGAAGTTGAGTTATTTGGACGAACGTCTGATTGATCAGGGGTCATATAATTTTATTGTTGGCAATACTCACATAGTTGCGTATGGATGCATTTTTCCAAGATTTTTGACAATACTGGGAGCAATGATATTGGGCGATAGTTAGATACCAAAGTTTTGTCACCACTTTTATGGATAGGTACAACTTTTGTAGTCTTCTAATAAAAAATACTGTTTTAAAATCGGTTTTGAATAATGTAACTTTTATTATAGATCATTTGCACTTTTTAACATTTTCTTTTTGTTCAAGTTATGCATCAAGGGGGGTACAGAAAAGAAAAAAGGAAAGAAGGGTGATAACAATAAGGCATCAAATAATTATTTTGTCATACATTCTGTATGATGCATCTGAAAAATTTGTATTATTTACTGAAAATGTTATCCAACAATATAAATGGAGTGTGCTCATAGTATATGTAAATAATAAATTACCTGAAATCATTTCGCTAGACTGCTAGGTGAGTAACAAAAGTATAAGCATAATCAAAAAATGATGCAAAATATATCATATACCTTAGCTTGTTCGTGATCTCCAAGAATCCCCATATAGTTTGAGTCCTAGAACACCTGAATCAGGGTATAAATATTGGCAAAGTTACTTTCATACATATTATTTCTGTCAATAGACTGAACCACAAAATGAATTGTCGGGGGTGAGGAAGATTTCCACAATTTGTTGTTGGGCTGTTAAAATAACATTTACAACACTTTTTTGTTGGGCACGAGCGAAGTTGTTTAGAAAAAGAAGTAAAGTAGAAATCTTTGGAAAAAGGAAAAAATCTAATCTGGTCACTATTCTAGATTTCAATGTACTAGCTTCCAAAAGGTTTGACCCATGGGACCATACCACAATATATAGTTTATGGTTCCTAAATCTATTTATAACAAAAAGGGTAAGTTAAGGGAGCAGTCAGGGAAAAGAGAACATAGCAGAAAAATTGAGATTTATCCCACAAGTCAGGCCCCTATGGAGTGCCAAGATCTGGTGCCATTGGTCTAAAGATATGGTGCACTGTAAATCTGATTGCCACGGTTGAGTTAAACGTAAGTAAGACTTTCAATATTTTGTAACACATGGAGAACGGTTTACAATTGTTACGTTAAGTTGTAAACTTCATATACACTTTTTAACTTAAATGTAAAATGTTTGCTCTTGTAAGTACAAAATTATACTTCCTTAAATCCTAAACATTTTCAGCATTCTGAAAGGAAGACTTTCTTGTTTATTATTTTTTATTGTGCTCACAAAAGGTTTTATTCTTTATTTGTTAAAGTGTTGCTGTTATCAATTTCACTTATGACTATCAATATACTTTAGTTTCACAGCCCAATTTAGAGTGTCACAAATCTCAGATTTCAAGCAAATATAGAGTATTTATTTATTGATTGAAACAAATATATTTAATTCGTTTTTCACACCTTACAATATCTAAGAAATACCTTCGTAATTTATCAAGTGTACATTTATCATCTTGAGCAAAGGATGAGGAGTACTTGCAAAACGAAATTAGTCCCTTCACTCAATTTTACAGGTAGCAAAAAGTATACATCCACGAGGCACCATCCTCCTGCTGTGAGCTGTTGCAAAGTTTGAGAACTATCAGAGTTACTCACAAAAGTAAGAAGTGCTGGGAATTCAAAGTGGATTTCAAAATTTAGGCTAGAATATATGAATTGGAAAAATTCTCCAAACCAATTCTGTTTTCAGTTTGGCTATTTCAGAATTAAAATTTAAACACACTTTCAATTCCTAGCTATTCTTACTTGGGCAGACCATTTAGGCACGCCATTTAAGCAGAAAAGGTGAGGAAACCATCACCAACTTGGATAACACTGAAGATGGGTTCAATGCTCACACTGGAACAGCTGCTTTGTGTGCTACGTTTCTGCCTTAAGCAATGTCATGGACATAGTTACATAGCTGAAAAGAGACTTGAGTCCATCCAGTTCAGCCATCCTCACATATGTTTTTGCTGTTGATCCAAAAGAAGGCAAAAAAACCTAGTCAGAAGTGCTTCCAATTTTGCAACAAATTAGGAAAAAAATCCTTCTTGACCGAAAAATGGCAAAACTCCAGAAATGCTCAAAGAACATACTCTAAATCCTTGAAAATATAAAATATTTGTCATACTTATCCATGGAATTTAAAAAGTAGGCTAGACACAAAATTACATGAAAATTGCTTAAGTCGTAAATCATGTAGTTAGTTTGCATTTGTTCTTGTAATATGTTGGGGTTCCATTAGTAGGAAATTGTCCTCTAAGATAATACTAAATACAGTTAAAGGAACAGCACAAACAACAAAAACAAAAATACAGCTTTACATTTAACAAGACTACTTATTTTAAAGTAATTTAAAATTACATATTTCACCACATGGCCATATTGTTTTAAGCCCACCACTACGTCACAGTACCCAAATATCGGTGGGTAATACTTATTTTCAGTATAAACTGTTTCAAGAGACTCCTCAATTTAAGCTTTCCTATGGTCACCTTCAAAGGGCACCTATATATATATATATATATATATATATATATATTTTTTTTTTAAATGTATTAACTTTATTTATTTTTTAACTTTTTTCACCAGCAGGGAGACTGCAGGGGGTCCCTCTGCTGGCAACACTATGGACACCTATTGCAGCCATGTGACTGCTCACATGGCCCCTGGGGGTCCTAATTTGCAGAGGGAGGACTGTCTGGGCTGTCACAGTCCCCCCCCCCTCCATAAAAGAAGAAGACCAGATTAGTTATGTTGCCTTTGAGAGAGTATGGTAGCCCAGGAATTAGAATTACCCCCATGATGGCCTACCATTTGCAAAAGAAGACAGCCCAAGGTATTGCAAATGGGGTATGTTCAGTCTTTCTTAGTAACCTTTTGGCCCCCAGCAGCATCCCATTTAAGCATGTTCAGGTGTGTGCAGCCAACCTCACGCAGTCTTTTTTAGTAGACACTTAGTCACAAACACTTGCCAAAGTTAGCGTTCATAATTGTTTTTTGAATTTTTAACACATAAAAAAATATAAATGCTAACTTTGGCCAGTGTTTGTGACTAAGTGGCTACTAAAAAAGACTGGACATACCCCATATTGAATACCCTGGGTTGTCTACTTTAAAACAATATTTGGTTTGATGGGGGTAAATTACATTGGCCAGCTTAAAAAATGTCCCAAATGGGACATGGGTGCATGATGACCAGCTGTGAAAATTCCAATTGTGAAAACTGGAATGTACACTCTCCAAATAAGGTCTTTTAGCCCCCAGAGAACCCGACACACCTATACATGGGTGGTATCACATCACAGATTTGCTGAACACATATTGGGGTGTTCTTTGGTAGTAATCCTTACAGTTATCAGTACATGTATTTTTAATTTGCTATGTGTTTTTTATTTGGCATAGATTGGTGGTAAAATGGATGCCTGCAAAGAGTCAAAATACCCCAAGTTTATTACCTTAGGTTGTCTTCTTTTAAAAAAATATATACATGTGAATGGGTATTCAGGTATTCCTGACAGATATCAGTGTTACAATGTAACTTTTGTTAATTTTGAAAAAAAAAATGGTTTGTAAATAGTAAAGTGCTACTTGTACTTATTGCTCTATAACTTGCAAAAAATAGAACATGTTTACATTGGGTATTTCTAAACCCAGGACAAAATTTGGAAACTATTTAGAACAGGTGTTTTTTGGCGGTTGTAGATGCGTAACAGACTTTGGGGGTCAAAGTTAGAAAAAGAATGTTTTTATTTTAAAAAGGTCATCATATTTTATAAAAGGTTTTATAGTGAGTTATATGATATGATGAAAATAATGGTATCATTAAGAAAGACCATTTAATGGTGAGAAAAACTGTATATAATATGTGTGGGTAAAGTAAATGAGTAAGAGAAAAATTATATCTAAACACAAACACCGCAGAAATGTAAAAACAGGCCTGGTCCTTAACGGTAAGAAAATTGATTGATTGGGTCACTAAGGGGTTAAAGGAGCCTTGTTAAATGTAAAGCTGTATTTTTGTTTGTGTGTGCGCTGTTATTTTGTGCTGTTTTGTATATATTTTGATCTTTACTGCAGCACCACTGCTTGGATATGCATATTTTGGGTGTGCCCCCAATTTCCATATATTCTCTAGGATGATACTTCCACATCCCATACCACTGTCCCTGACATGTTTCATGCTTTCTTCTTCTGCTTGAGATCTGGAGTTGCCCACTAATCCCAACATTTTTGTGCAATACCTGTGCCTTTATCTACTAAGCCTTATTTATATATAACTGACAGCAACACATTACTCCATGTCGATAGTTTTCATGCACATCATCTTTAAACCTCACTGCCTTAATCTAAACTTTTAATAGTGTACAGGAACAACTCTAGTACTATGGTTGCAGATCACCAACTATCACAAATGTGAATGAAATTCAAACAGAGAGGGTACAAGGATGCAGGAGGCCTTACACAACTGCCAGAATGATAGTGAGATCAAAAGCAATGCCAACTGATTTTTCCAACAACATTCACTACAGCATCAGGCCAAGGATCCAATCCTCCTACTTTAACCCCTTAAGGACCAAACTTCTGGAATAAAAGGGAATCATGACATGTCACACATGTCATGTGTCTTTAAGGGGTTAAGGAAAAACCTATGTTGTGTTAACAGAGAGATAAGAACTTAAAAGATCTACTGGTTCACACAGATCCTGTACATTGCTAGGACAATACTAAGAAATTTGTGAATTATGGTTGTGTAGCATGCTTTGCATGTATTACGTGTGGGCACATGAGCCCTAGAAAATATTTTTTCCACATACATAGATGCAAACTATATATTATATAGCATGTGTACTGTGGATTTTGTGATTTTTAAATTGGTGTGTGCCCCATGTGGACTCGCATTTAGAGATGTCCCGAATAGTTGGCAGGTGAATAGTTCCTGGTTAACATAGCTTGTCCGCGTTCGCCATGGCGGGAGAACATAAGCGATGTTCGGTCCGCCCCCTATTCGTCATCATTGAGTAAACTTTGACCCTATACCTCACAGTCAGCTGACACATTCCAGCCAATCAGCAGCAGACCCTCCCTCCCAGAGCCTCCCACTTCCTGGACAGAATCCATTTTAGATTCATTCTGAAGCTGCATTCTTAGTGAGAGGAGGGACAGTGTGCTGCTGCTGATTTAATAGGGAAATCGATAGCTAGGCTAGTGTATTCAGTGTCCACTACAGTCCTGAAGGACTCATCTGATATCTGCTGTAAGGACAGCACCCCAAAAAAGCCCTTTTTTAGGGCTAGAACATCAGTCTGCTTTGTTTTTTTTCCTGTGTAATCTAATTGCAGTTGCCTGCCTGCCAGCGTGTGTGTCAGGATCACAGCGTATACTGTGCCCACTTGCCCAGTGCCACCACTCATATCTGGTGTCACAATAGCTTGCATTTAAAAAAAAAAAACCACTTTTTTTGACTGTAATATAATAGCAGTCAGTTGCCTTCACACAAGTGCGTTGCAGGGCCTGCCAGGGCACAGTGTCACACCAGTGCAACTCATATCTGGTGTAACAGTAGTGTACATTTAAAAAAACCTAGAAATTTGACTGTTAAATAATAGCAGTCAGTTTCCTTCACACGTGTGCGTTTCAGGGCCTGCCAGGGCACAGTGTCACACCAGTGCAACTCATATCAGGTGTAACAGTAGTGTACATTTAAAAAAAATAAAAATTATTTTGACTGTAATAGATTGAATAGCAGTTAGTTGTCTGCAAGCGAGATTACATCACAACCAAACACAGCAGGCGTCCAAGGGGGCTTGTTGTCACCTTTCGGGGACCCTTGATGTTGTACGTGGCTGAGTGGAGGAAGAAACCGTCAATTACATCAGTGAGGACAAGGAACGGGACATGGCTAGCTTGGTATCCAACCTTGTGCAAATGGGGAGTTTGCGGTTGTGCAAATGGACTGTTTGCGGTTGTTTGCGGTGCGTTAAACGGGGAGTTTGGTCTGTCACTGTGAAGCGGGCGTAACCCTTACACTACCTGATCAATACAACATCATACCTGATGTTTTAAAGCACGTTATTCCAAACAATTTAGGAATGTTAGGTGATTTATGCCCTTTATGGATTAAAACCAGACTCTGCATCAACTATGTAATTTTCCATGGGAGTTTTGCCATGGATCCCCCTCCGGCATGCCACAGTCCAGGTGTTAGTCCCCTTGAAACAACTTTTCCATCACTATTGTGGCCAGAAAGAGTCTCTGTTGGTTTTAAAATTCGCCTGCCTATTGAAGTCTATGGCGGTTCGCCCGGTTCGCCCGTTCGCGAACATTTGCGGAAATTCGCGTTTGCCGTTCGCGAACGGAAAATTTTATGTTCGCAACATCTCTACTCGCATGTGTTGGGAAGACAGACACTTTGTGAACGCAGACGTAACCATATGTTTTCTATCCATATAGCGTACAGAGATGGTACATCAGACTTACCAGTACCAAAGTATTTCTTGGAATTTAGGCATACTTTCTCTATACTTAATTTCACGCCCATAGACAATATACCTCCACTAATTAGATGAGGAAACCGAAAAAAACTTTTGTTGTAAAATGAAATCTATTGGATTAAAAAAGTACATACAGTTCTCCAAAGAGTTTAAATGAAAAAGTTTCAAATACTGTATTTTTGTAATCATAATGGTGTTTTCATCCCATATATTATTCATACTATCGAAGCTGCAATGTCCTTTTCCTCAGTTCATTATTTAACTTAAAAAATAGATGTAGATCGGTGATTTTAATCTGGCTAAGTATTGTTACAAATGGCTATTTGTAACTGGCCCTTTAAATGAAAAATTGCCCTGCTTCCCTGGATTGTGGAGAAGCCTATTTGCCAGCCTCCTGCCTCATGACTATGGCCCCTGGAAGATTGTGCCCCTGAAAATGTATTAACTTTTATTGGTGTGTATGGCCCTTTAAGAACCGTCTGGGGACATATTGTGACTTTGCTGAACAATGCCCCTTTAAGACTATGTCCCCAGACCTGTAAAATAACTTGCCCCTGGCTCTCTCCCACTTGGTTCAGTAAATAGGGCTTACTGAACCGAGTACCACACAGGCGGACCACCCAGAAGTTAAAGTGTGCAGGCAATTTACCTCCCAGGCTGTGAGGTTACTGCAGGTTAATTGCCGAGCGCTGGGTGGCCGCCATTCGGCAGCCGAACACGTGGCGGCGGCCATTTTGGTCATTCGAATGCGGTCAGCGGTGTATGTTAAAGATTCTGTGGAACTAAAATCGGCTACACATTCTGCCGAACACCGCTGACCCTTACCTTCTCCCATACGGAACTTGCAGCTCCAGAGACTAAGTCCCGTTCGAAATGGTCGTTTTTTCGCATGAAATTGACCGACCGCACAGCCCAAATCTATGGAACTGTTTTGGGCAGGAAATTGTGCTTGCGGTCGGTCATAAAGGACTTCCAGCTAACTTTTGATCCACTGGAGGGATTTGGCTGATTTTTGGAAGTGTTTATATTTGATGTATGCTGAGTCTGAATTTTATTGAAATTGGATGTATGGTTTTAAAGTTACAGTGTGTGTGTAAAAACTGTATTTTTATTGTATGTAATAATTGGTTTAACTGTTTATCTGAGGGGAGGGAATGTGTGGGTTGCACCAGATGTGTGATTGGTGATTTTATGCCTCCCCCTGGGAATGTCCTATTTGCATGTAACCTCAATAAAAGCCAGGCTGGGTGTTCCAGCATCTCAGACCTCTTCTGACCCTCTAACTTGCAGCCTCGACTCATGTTTGTAGGGGACAGCTATAATCACTACAGGGATTGCTATGCTCTTCATACTCCCTTAGCTACTGAGCTCTTGTAAGAGCTCTTGTTCCTGATCCTGCTTCGCTCTACAGAAGGAAGAGGTTCGCCTATTGGAACCTGGAGCCTGGTCGTAGGTCCAGGGCGCAGAGCAGACGGCGAGATACCAGCCCAGCAGCGGTGGTTCGTGGAGTCTGCAGTGCCTATGGTGGCTGCGGTGCTGATGGTCCTTTGGTGAGCGCTAGGAGCATCCTTTTCTACGGTCCAACTTCCAGCCAGCCTGGAGGCAACCGTAACAAGTATGTTTAGGAAAAACTACTAGAATTTGTTGTATAATTATAATAAAATATTTTTTATATTTATGGTCAATTATATTGATAAGATAAAGTCACCTTTGTTTAACACATTTTAATCTTTAAATGTCCAATTTTCTGTTAATTGGCTTTAGGTAACTAGTATTCATTACTATTTTGATTGCAAGAATAGTGATTTTGTCCTAATAATCACTGCTATTTAGTTAACAAGCCCAAATTAATCAATTCATCTATGAGGAAAGTTAAGTGTCTTCATGCAGAGGGCGGAGACACCGAATGGCAGTGCTACACAGTGTGCAGCACTGTCCTATGAAGTACTTGTACTAGCCATCTGAGGAGTGACCAGTGGAGGAAACCCTAGGCTATAATATAAACACTGCCTTTTCTCTGAAAAGACAGTGTTTACTGCAAAAAGCTTGAAGAGAATGATTATACTCACCAGAACAAATACAATAAGTTGTAGTTGTTTTGGTAACTATAGTGTCCCTTTAATTTTGCAGTGATCAGGACGTGGTGTTTCTGTCGCTATGACAATGCTGTTTCATGCGTGTACATAGAACTGCTGGCGTGTTTGCACTGGAAGATTATTTTAGTTAGACCAAAACTGAATTGAGTCTTGACCCATGTGATGTGTTGTTGCAGATGTTTTAACTCAAATTTTCAGCCCTCTTACACATTGTATAGTGTGTGTGTGTGTGTACAGAGACATCTTTTAGCCATAATGCAATTGTGCAAGAAGTGCTCAGAGCTATGCCGTGACAAGGGGCGCAGTTCTACGTGTGCATGCGTGCCCACAGGCAGGTTTATGCACCAGTTTCAATGTTTGGGGGATGAACAACCTCGGAAAGTGCATTTCAATAATCTACTGTATATTGTATGTTGTGTGTATGTATAATGTATGCATGTTCAGGTGCGTGCAGCCCTCTTGGTTGCTTTATATATTTGGGAGTCCCAGGCCAACTCCTTGGTTTTTGCACCCCTCCCTGTTACAGGTGCCTCATTCCAGGACCCTATTTAGCCTTGACTTGCAGAGAGTCCCAGTAAGGAAGTATTTCCCAAGTAAGTGGATTAATCTCATAAGAGCAAGCATTGGGCTGCTACTAGAATAGAACCTGCCGAATATGGGGTACTTTGATGTAGTTGGCAGGCTTATGCAATGTATGATCATATAATGTAACTAAACCCCCATCATTTTTTGCCTAGGTGAGGTGTTTTTTTAATTTTAATAGTTTTATTAGTGATCAACATGTCAGATTCCTATAAAATCTCTAAAATTGGGACAAAGTTTAACATATAATTCTATATATAGGAATTATATGTTAAACTTTGTCCCAATTTTAGAGATTTTATAGGAATCTGACTAGTTGATCACTAATAAAAGTTTTGTTTTAAATTTGCATTAGAAGTTCTAGAGTGCTAAGCCTTTTCTTGCCTTTGTGATTTTTTTGCTGGATAAAGCACCAGGCATGTATAATATGATTAGAGTTCTTATTAGTATCAAAATCAATCATTATGGTGTGTTTGGCGAATCAAAAATCTATTACTAAGTAGTCTGTATTATTTAAAACTGTTATATCATCTCAAGGTTATATAACATTTTATAATAGGTTATCTCTTAGAATGTTTGTTTTTTACATAAGAGCTTACAAAACATATATATCTATATATTCAAGTATTTTATTATTAACGGTATTATCTATATTTTGTGGGTGATTTGTTATGTTCACAAATGTCAAATGTTTGTGCTTGACTCTTTCTACACTAACCTGAAGTATGTGATTCTTTCACGGGTCATTTGCACCATTAGTTATAGATGCCTTGCTAATTGCATGCAAATAACTTTGTATGGATTTTTCTAAGTGAAGTCTGGTCCCGTATGAAAAGCTCACAAGCAGAATACTAATAATTGAAGGCCGTGGAAAATCTTGGGCACTATTAAATGTGTGTTTATGAAAAATAAAAGAGGTACATTTACTGAACATTATCGATTGCTTTCACTTAAAAGAGTAATTACACAATGTAAACCAAACCAGTTTTTTCCTCTAAAATGCTATTCTAAGTTTAATGCATCACTTTTTTTTATTTAAATAATATACAAACTAGAATAGTACTAGTATACTGTGATATACTTTAGATTTGTGCTGTGGTACACCGGAAGTACACATTATCAAATTTTAAGCATATTCTATATAAAGCATGTGCTTTCAGAATCTTAATGCCACATTTGGAATTGTGTCTGATAATAAATTGATGGTCAGCACATGTCATACCTGTCATAGGAGACTACACTACTTTAGGGCAATGATTATGGTTGCCATTATTTTTGCAAATTGACCAAACTAAAAAAACAAAACAACAACAAAAACAACTCAGGGATTGATGGCTTGGAAAGTATTAGTTAGCCCTTATCTCTAAGATATCTACTGAAACAGTAAATATACATTTTTGTTCTGAATTTACCACAAGGACAAAAACCAATAAGCTGTAGACAGCAAAATGCTTTACTTTCATTAGAGAGCAACATACATTCCAAAATATCAATGATAAACAGGAGGGGGTAGAAGCAAAGGAGTCGTTAATGTACTTTAGGAACCTATGATTTTTGCACAAAACTGAGAGTTCTTACTATCTATATCTAGATTACCATTTTAGATTTACATTAGAAGAAGCCGTATGCACTCAATATGAAGGTATTGGATGTGACACCAGGCACAGATATAGAAGTTATCATTGCCAGGAGAACAATGCATTTTGCAACAAAAGATAGTAAGATGTTGGAGATGAGATTACTAATGATGTTAATATTGAAGTCCCCCACTTGTTCAGTAGCAACCTATTGTAGAAGAGAAGATCCACAATTAAGAACATTAAATGGATTTCTCTTTCAATTTGTGAAATATGTTGGTACTATATAAATGCTAATAATAATAATGACCATGCAAACACTAACTGCTTAGGTTGTTGTGTTTTTAAATTCATAGAACCAAGAGTTGCTATGTCTGCATGTAAACATAAAAAATATCTTAACATTTTGAACCCATGAAAAACAAAACAAAAAAAAAACACTTTTATTTTCTAGGGAAAAAATATATATTTTTTTTCTGAAGAATTGAAAGTAATGTAGTGTGGCATACGCTTGCAAATTTAAAGTTATTTTGTTACATTAGAAACATACAATGCAGTGTAATTATGATTCAAAGTAAAATATGGCATTTGGGTAGGCCTGTAAATAAAAGAGGGCCTACCACAGTAAAAGATTTAGAGGAGGAGAGATGGGTGGGATGACAAGAACAGTATTGCCCAGTTAAAAGGGAGGAAAGGGGTTATATAGGTTGCTAAACCTCTTCCACAATTACAGGCCTTTAAAACTTGTGGTCGGCAACATAAAGGCTGTGATGTTAAACAGTAATGGTGTAAGTTGGTTGTGGTGTGCCGATGTTCAGGTAGGCCTGTAAATAAAAGAGGGCAAAGGGATGCAAAAGAAAACACACTTCATTACACATAATCTTATAAAGTAAAATTCACAAAATCTTTCCTCAATTCTTTCTCAGGTTGAGGAATTTATCTGTTATAAACTGATGACTTCTAACATTCTAGCCTCTTAATGATGTGAACTGTGGTATCAACACTGGGTGCTGCTGATGCTGCCCCGATTCTGAGGAAATGACCAGATAAGGGAGCAGGATTAAGGCCAAGTCTTAGGAACAGAGTCCTAATGTAAAATATATATTTTGATGTGGTGAGTTGACAACTTTGAATTGTCAGAAGGGGTGTATTATGTGGCTTATCGGTGATGGTTTGTCGGGAGAGATCTTTGACTGGGCACCAATTACTCTCAGTGGGATATAAGGATATTTCTAATGGTTGGCCAGACTGGTTGGTCTTAGAATTTATTAGAATAATTACATAATGATCTGTGATTTTTTTTTAATGTCTTTTATTTTAAGACAATGATGCATATCTGACAAGATCACTATGGTAAATTTCCTTGGTCTTAAGAAGCCATAAAAAGCTATGCAAATGGTCGCTAATTATGACCAGTATGTCAAACAGGGCCCGAAATTTGTGTCCGTCAATGGGAAGTCGCTTGGATGTAGCAGGGCAGTCTACTTTTTGTATGCTTTTCAGGATAGGTTAAGAGGACAGGAAATACTTGTAATTTGGAATTAGTAAATGGTGTTGAACACAAGTTAGATAAAGCTTAATGGTATTATGGAACAATTTAAGCTTAATGTGGCAAAATGTGGCAAATGCAACCATGGTCTTAATTAAATAATAATTGGAGATATGTAATTCAGTAGTGAACCAAAGAAAAATGGCCATAGCTCTGTTGTAAGCCTTACTAGTGTTGGAAGATGGCACGACCTGAGACAGTGATCTGCCATGTGACAGTAAAAGTGTTAATCCATAATATGGTTGTGGAAAGCAGGGGTTCTGGAGGGGTATACCCCCGCAGTTGGATTGTATTTTTTAGTATTATTTTATTGCCATTTATATAGCGCCAACAGATTCTGTAGCGCTTTGCAATATTTTGAGTTGGGGGATTTAACTATAAATAGGACAATTACAAGAAAGCTTACAGGAACAATGGGTTGAAGAGGACCCTGCACAAACGAGCTTACAGTCTATAGGAGGTGGGGTATAAAACACATTAGGACAGGAAACAGCAGTCAAATAAGATGGGAGTGAAGTAGAGCTGGAGGAGAGAGAAGAGTGCTGCCCTTTAGGAGAGAGCAAGAGACAAGTATGTGAGGTAGAGGCTACTCTGGGAGACCATAAACCTTCTTAAAGATATGGGTTTTAAGGCACTTCTTAAATGATTGAAGACTAGGGGAGAGTCTGAAATATATTATTTAAAAAAAAACAAAAAACTTTTCTCACCAGCTGGGGGACTGTCAGTTCAGGCAGTCCCCCTGCTGGCAGCACTGTGGACACCTATTGTGGCCATGCAATCCTAATTTGCAGAGGGGGGACTGTCTGGGCCCTCATAGAAGAGCAAGACAGATCGCTGGCGGGGGAGGGCGGCGATGATTGGATAAGTACATATGGAGGAAAGGCAGGGAAGGGGTTAATTTTTTATTTATTTTATTTTTAAATGTATTTATTTATTTCTTCACTGAGTGCCTCGACCCCTCAAGGCACTCAGCACAGGCAGAGCATTGGAAGCCTGTCTGATGGCTTCCGATGCTCTGCACTACACTGCTGGGCACCAAGTGGAGCAACCTGGATCTGATCGCTCCAGGGGAGTGATCACCCGGTGTTCTCCGGTGGCCCAGCAGTGAGAGGGGTTATTGCACTATGCATCGACATTAAGGCATCGTTGCAATATCCTTAGAGAGGCTGGAAGCACTTATGATCGCATCCAGTGCTCTAATTAGCCACGGACGTATCAGGTACGTCCGCGGTCCTTGAGAACCGTTTTTTTGTCAGACTTACCTGATACATCTGCGGTCCTTAAGGGGTTAAACTCCTTCACTGTGTTAACCTCTATCACTTCAGGTGGAAGGCTATTCCATGCATCCACTACCCTCTCAGTAAAGTAATACTCCCTGATATTATTTTTAAACCTTTGCCCCTCTAATTTAAGACTATGTGTTCTTGTTGCGGTAGTTTTTCTTCTTTTAAATATAGTCTCCTCCTTTACTGTATTGATTCCCTTTATGTATTTAAATGTTTCTATCATATCCCCCCTGTCTAACCTTTCCTCTAAGCTATACATGTTAAGATCCATTAACCTTTCATTATAATTTTTATCCTGCAATCCATGAACCAGTTTAGTAGCCCTTCCCTGAACTCTCTCTAAAGTACCAATATACTTCTGGAGATACAGTCTCCAGTACTGCGTACAATACTCCAAGTGAGGTCTCACCAGGCATGAGCAGTTCCCAATTTCTACTGCTAATACCTCTCCCTATGCAACCAAGCATTCTGCTAACATTTCCTGCTGCTCAATTACATTGTATCCCTACCTTTAAGTAATCTGAAATAATTACCCCTAAATCCCTCAGATGTTGAGGTTAGGACTCTATCAAATATTCTGTACTCTGCCCTTGGGTTTTTACGTCCAAAAGCAATGTCTACTGCACCACCCTGATCTATTATTTTAGTTACCCATTCAAAAAAATCAATAAGATTAGTTTGGTATGATCTCCCTGAAGTAAACCCACGTTGTCTCTGATCTTGAAATCCATGTGATTTTAGATGTTCAACAATCCTATCTTTTAACATGGTTTCCATTACCTTCCCCACTACTGAAGTAAGGCTTACTGGCCTATAGTTGCCTGACTTCTCCCTACTACCTTTCTTGTGAATAGGTACAACATTCGCTAACTTCCAATCTTCTGGGACTACTCCTGTTAACAATGATTTGTTAAATAAATCTGTTAATGGTTTTGTTAGTACACCACTAAGCTCTTTTAATAACTTTGGGTGTATTCCATCAGGTCCCATTGACTTATTTGTCTTTACTTTTGACAGTTGAAATAGAACCTCTTCCTCTGTTAACTCACATGTAACAAATGACTCCTTTTTCCTAACTGAGGCCCCTTTCCTTCATTTTCATCTGTAAATACGGAGCACAAATATTAATTGAGGCAGTCAGCTAGACTTTAATCTTCTTCAACATACCTTCCTTCCTTTCTTTTTAATCTTACTAATCCTTGTTTTACTTTCCTGTTCTCATTTATGTTTTGTCCCCCTTTTTTTTACTGACTGTGCTATTTACTCTTCTGTGTGTGATTTGGAAGCTCTTATAACTTGCTTATCCTCTTTCTGCCTAATCTTATAGATCTATCTTCCTCACTCTGGGTTTTTTATAATTACTAAATAGAGATGTCCCAAATAGTTCGCTGGCGAATAGTTCCTGGCGAACATAGCTTGTTCGCGTTCGCCACGGCGGGCGAACATATGCGATGTTCGGTCCGCCCCCTATTCGTCATCTTTGAGTAAACTTTGACACTGTACCTCACAGTCAGCAGACACATTCCAGCCAATCAGCAGCAGACCCTCCCCCCAGGACCCTTCCACCTCCTGGACAGCATCCATTTTAGATTCATTCTGAAGCTGCATTCTTAGTGAGAGGAGGGACAGTGTGCTGCTGCTGATTTAATAGGGAAATTGATAGCTAGGCTAGTGTATTCAGTGTCCACTACAGTCCTGAAGGACTCATCTGATCTTTGCTGTAAGGACAGCACCCCAAAAAGCCCTTTTTAGGGCTAGAACATCAGTCTGCTTTTTTTATTTCCTGTGTAATCTAATTGCAGTTGCCTGCCTGCCAGCGTGTGTGTAAGGCTCACAGCGTATACTGTGCCCACTTGCCCAGTGCCACCACTCATATCTGGTGTCACAATAGCTTGCATTTAAAAAAAACAAAAACTTTTTTGACTGTAATATAATAGCAGTCAGTTTCCTTCACACGTGTGCGTTTCAGGGCCTGCCAGGGCACAGTGTCACACCAGTGCAACTCATATCTGGTGTAACAGTAGTGTACATTTAAAAAAAACCTAGAAATTTGACTGTGAAATAATAGTAGTCAGTTTCCTTCACAAGTGTGCGTTTCAGGGCCTGCCATGGCTTAGTGTCACACCAGTGCAACTCATATCTGGTGTAACAGTAGTGTACATTAAATAAAAACTAGAAATTTGACTGTGAAATAATATCAGTCAGTTTCCTTCACACGTGTGCGTTTCAGGGCCTGCCAGGGCACAGTGTCACACCAGTGCAACTCATATCTGGTGTAACAGTAGTGTACATTTAAAAAATAAAAATAAAATTTTGACTGTAATAGATTGAATAGCAGTTAGTTGTCTGCAAGCATGTGTGTCAGGCCTACAGCGTCTACTCTGCCAACTTCTGCCAGTGCACAGTGCCACTCATATCTGTTGTCACAGTAGCTTGCACACATAGTACCACTAACTGGAAAAAAAATGACAGGCAGAGGCAGGCCACCCCGCAGGGGCCGTCGTGGTTGTGGTGCTGTGATTCCCTTTGGCCCTAGAATAATGCCCAGTGTTCAGAGGCCACGTACCCTGAACTCGAAAAGTTCTGAGGACATAGTTGACTGGCTAACACAGGACACCCAATCTTCTACAGCTTACGCTCGGAACCTTGACGCACCATCCTCCTCCAGCTTAGCTTCGGGCACCTCTGAAGTTACCACTCGCCTGCCTGCCGCCACCACCAACACTAGCACCACAGCCGCTTCACTTGATCTGTCAGAGGAATTATTTACACATCAGTTGGAAGAAATGAGTGATGCACAACCATTATTGCCAGATGATGTAGATAACAGGGATATGTCTCAGTCAGGCAGCATGACACACATGGACGTACGATGTGATGATGATGATGTTGTACCCGCTGCTGCTTCCTTTGCTGAGTTGTCAGATAAAAGTGAATTGGTTGATGATGACGATGCGTCCGTGGATGTCACGTTCCGTGGATGTCACGTGGGTGCCCGCTAGAAGAGAAGAAGAACAGGGGGAAAGTTCAGATGGGGAGACAGAGAGGAGGAGGGGACGAGTTGGAAGCAGGGGGAGGTCGTCGCAAGGAGCTAGTGCCACAGTCAGACAGCATGCATCGGCACCCGGGGTCAGCCAGACAGCACGCCAATCAACGCATGCTGTTGCCACCACCAGAATGCCGTCATTGCAGAGCTCAGCAGTGTGGCATTTTTTTTATGTGTCTGCCTCTGACAACAGCGATGCCATTTGCAACCTGTGCCAAAAGACACTGAGTTGTGGGAAGTCCAACACCCACCTAGGTACAACTGCTTTGCGAAGGCACATGATCGCACATCACAAACGCCTATGGGATCAACACATGAGTACAAGCAGCACACAAACTCAAAGACGCCATCCTCCTCCTGGTCCAGCATCTTCAGCCACGTCAACCACTGCTGTCCTCCTTGCCCCCTCTCAACCATCCGCCACTCCGTCTCTCGCCTTGAGCAGTTCCTGCTCATTTGCCCACAGTCAGGTGTCTGTCAAGGACATGTTTGAGCGTAAGAAGCCAATGTCAAAAAGTCACCCCCTTGCCCGACATCTGACAGCTGGCTTGTCTGAACTCTTAGCCTGCCAGCTTTTACCATACAAGCTGGTGGAGTCTGAGGCGTTCTAAAATTTTTTAGCTATTGGTACCCTGCAGTGGAAGGTACCCGGACGAAATTTCGTTGCAAAAAAGGCAATCCCCAACCTGTACTCGATTGTGCAAAAGGAAGTAATGGCATGTCTGGCACACAGTGTTGGGGCAAGGGTCCATCTGACCACTGATACCTGGTCTGCAAAGCATGGTCAGGGCAGGTATATCACCTACACTGCGCATTGGGTAAACCTGCTGACGGCTGCCAAGCATGGAATGCGTGGCCCTCCAGAGGAGTTGGTGACACCGCCACGACTTGCAGGCAGGCCTGCTGCCACCTACTCTACTCCTCCTACTCCATCCTCTTCCATAACCTCCTCAGCTGAGTCCTCTTCTGCTGCTGCGTCTTGCTCCACATCAACGGCACCCCCCCCCCAGCTCCCCAGGTACTATTCCACATCCCGGATACGGCAGTGTCACGCCATCTTGGGGTTGACTTTCCTGAAAGCAGAGAGTCACACCGGACCAGCACTCCTGTCCGCCCTGAACGCACAGGTGGATCAGTGGCTGACTCCGCACCAACTGGAGATCGGCAAAGTGGTTTGTGACAATGGAAGAAATTTGTTGGCGGCATTGAATTTGGGCAAGTTGACACATGTGCCGTGCATGGCACATGTGTGTAATCTGATCGTACAACGCTTTGTGCATAAGTACCCACGCTTACAGGACGTCCTGAAGCAGGCCAGGAAGGTGTGTGGCCATTTTAGGCATTCCTACACGGCCATGGCGCACTTTTCAGATATCCAGCGGCGAAACAACATGCCAGTGAGGGGCTTGATTTGCGACAGCCCGACACGTTGGAATTCAACACTCCTAATGTTCGACCGCCTGCTCCAACAAGAAAAAGCCGTTAACGACTATTTGCATGACCGGGGTGCTAGGACAGCCTCTGTGGAGCTGGGAATTTTTTTGCCATGTTACTGGACGCTCATGCGCAATGCCTGTAGGCTCATGCGTCCTTTTGAAGAGGTGACAAACCTAGTCAGTCGCACCGAAGGCACCATCAGCGACATCATACCATTTGTTTTCTTCCTGGAGCGTACCCTGCGAAGAGTGCTGGATCAGGCCGTAGATGAGCGTAAAGAGGAAGAGGAAGAGTTGTGGTCACCATCACCACCAGAAACAGCCTTATCAGCATCGCTTGCTGGACCTGCGGCAACGCTGGAAGAGGATTGTGAGGAAGAGGAGTCAGAGGAGGAATGTGGCTTTGAGGAGGAGGAGGAAGACCAACCACAACAGGCATCCCAGGGTGCTCGTTGTCACCTATCTGGTACCCGTGGTGTTGTACGTGGCTGGGGGGAAGAACATACCTTCAGTGAGATCACTGAGGACGAGGAATGGGACATGAGTAGCTCGGCATCCAACCTTGTGCAAATGGGGTCTTTCATGCTGTCGTGCCTGTTGAGGGACCCTCGTATAAAAAGGCTGAAGGAGAACGACCTGTACTGGGTGTCCACGCTACTAGACCCCCGGTATAAGCAGAAAGTGCCTGAAATGTTACCGAATTACCTCAAGTCGGAAAGGATACAGCAGTTCCAAAATAAATTAAAAAGTATGCTTTACACAGCGTATAAGGGTGATGTCACAGCACAACGGGAATCTAACAGGGGAAGAAGTGAAAGTAATCCTCCTCCTCCCACGACCACGCCGGCAAGGACAGGCGCTTTACAGATGTGTTGTTGATGGAGGACATGCGGAGCTTTTTAAGTCCTACGCATCGCCACAGCCCTTCGGGGTCCACCCTCAGAGAACGACTCGACCAACAGGTAGCAGACTACCTCGCCTTAACTGCAGATATCGACACTCTGAGGAGCGATGAACCCCTTGACTACTGGGTGTGCAGGCTTGACCTGTGGCCTGAGCTATCCCAATATGTGATAGAACGTCTGGCCTGCCCCGCTTCAAGTGTCCTGTCAGAAAGGACCTTCTGTGCAGCAGGAGGTATTGTCACTGAGAAGAGAAGTTGCCTAGGTCAAAAAAGTCTAGATTACCTCACCTTTATTAAGATGAATGAGGGATGGATCCGGAATGGGACTGACAGTGGGCGATACATTCGACTAAAAAATGCCTGATAGGGGACGTAACAGGGATTAAA
Organism: Pelobates fuscus; assembly: GCF_036172605.1. Lineage (NCBI taxonomy): Eukaryota > Metazoa > Chordata > Amphibia > Anura > Pelobatidae > Pelobates > Pelobates fuscus. The sequence continues at coordinate 134,306,244 of NC_086321.1, forward strand.
CTGATAGGAATAGTACTACTTAACACACCTTATAATAACGCAGAGAGAGGCAATGCAGAGAGAGGATTCTGAAGAAGAGGAGTCAAAGGAGGAAGGTGGCTTTGAGGAGGTGGAAGACCAAACACAGCAGGCATCCCAGGGGGCTTGTTGTCACCTTTCGGGGACCCTTGGTGTTGTACGTGGCTGGGTGGAGGAAGGGACCTTCAATGACATCAGTGAGGACAAGGAACATGACATGGCTAGCTTGGTATCCAACCTTGTGCAAATGGGGAGTTTGCGGTTGTGCAAATGGACTTTGTGGTTGTTTGCGGTGCGTTAAACAGGGAGTTTGGTCTGTCACTGTGAAGCGGGCGTAACCCTTACACTACCTGATCAATACAACATCATACCTGATGTTTTAAAGCACGTTATTCCAAACAATTTAGGAATGTTAGGTGATTTATGCCCTTTATGGATTAAAACCAGACTCTGCATCAACTATGTAATTTTCCATGGGAGTTTTGCCATGGATCCCCCACTGGCATGCCACAGTCCAGGTGTTAGTCCCCTTGAAACAACTTTTCCATCATTATTGTGGCCAGAAAGAGTCCTCGTGGGTTTTAAAATTTGCCTGCCTATTGAAGTCTATGGCGGTTCGCCCGGTTCGCCCGTTCGTGAACATTTGCGGAAATTCGCGTTCGCCATTCGCGAACAGAAAATTTTATGTTCGCGACATCTCTATTACTAAATTCTAACTTTTAGTTTGTTACTATTTTGGCCACATCTGCAGAGTATCACAGCGGGTTCTTAATTTTTTTGCTTTTACTGACAAGCCTAATGCAATTTTCTGTTGCCTTCAGCAGTGCAACTTTTAAATAATCCCATTTCTCATGGACTCCATTTAAACTGCTCCAGTTTGACAATGACTCCTTTACACATATTCTAATTTGTTTAGAAAAGTCTGTTCTTCTAAAGTCTAAAACTTTTGTTTTAGTGTGATGTGACTCTGTCCATGTTCTTATTTTAAACCACACTGACTTATGATCACTGGATCCTAAACTTTCACCTACAGTAATATCTGATACAAAATCTCCATTTGTTAACACTAAATCTAGTATGGCCTCCTTACGAGTTGGTTACTCAATGACTTGTTTTAGAGACAATGCCAGTAGGGAGTTTAGAATATATGTGCTCCTGGAACAAGCAGCTCTTTTGGTTTTCCAGTTCACATCAGGAAGATTAAAGTCACCCATGATGATAACTTCCCCCTTCATTGACATTTTAGCTATTTCCTTAACTAGTAGATTATTTAACTCTTCTATTTGTCTTGGGCCTATAAATCACACCTACATGAGTTACTGTGTGATTAACAAATTCTAACGTAACCCAGATGGACTCTATGTTCGCCTCACTAACTTTTATTAGGCTAGATTTTATGCTATCCTTCACATACAGGGCCATCCTCCCCCCTTTCTTGCCTTCCCTGTCTTTTCTATATAAAAAGTACTCTGGTATTGCTCTGTCCCAGTCATTTTTCTCATTACACCATGTCTCAGTAACAGTGACTAAATCTACATTATCAAATGCCATTATTGCCACAAGTTCATGGACCTTAAACTGTGGGCATTTGTAGACATGACTCCAAGCTTACCATTTTTTAACACACTTGCTACAGACACCTTCTGTCCTTGTTTTGGGGGCAATTGGATTGATATTTTAGCACCCTTTTGCCCCCACCCTCCTAGTTTAAATACATCCTAGCAAAACCTCTGAACTGCTCACTGAGAACATTTGTTTCCTTTTGATAAAGATGCAAACCACCTTTTTTGTACAGTTTATTTCCATTCCAAACAGAGCTCCCATGAGAAATAAAGCTAAATCCTTGCTCCTGACACCATTCACCAAGCCACAAGTTAAAGTCCCTAATATGCATCCGCCTATCGTTCTGAGTGTTATGCACAGGAAGAACTTCAGAGAATGACTGTGTGGAAGCAGCGTGCCGTATAGCATTGGCACACAAAAAAACTCTGAAACCTCATTGCAAGCCAAGTAATTTGTCCCTAGATGGAAAAATACATCCAATTCCCCTTCCTGCTTTGCTCGCGTAACAATATTACAAATACATCTCCTGTCTCTGTGAGCAGTAGCTCCAGGAAGACATCTCAAGAGACCACTATTGTCCAGCTCCACACCTCTTATAGAATCCCCGAACAACAACTGCTTTCTATCAGGCCCCACCATAGTCTCCAAGGCTGTCTCTGTAATGCCACTACACTTGGTGCCTGAGGATGTCTCCACTAGCCTCAGTGTGTCTAGTGGGGAGCAGGATAGCCCCTGCAAGTCCAGAGGGAGCAGGGAGGAGAGGAGTGCAGCAATACTAAGCTTATTGGAGCAAGTAGGTTGTAACGGATGACCTGGCACCCCGACTGGGTACCTCCGTTGAAGGATGCTCCTAGCGCTTCCTGAGGACTCCAAGCACTCCAGCAGACACCATAACCACCGTAGACTCCTTCAGGTAGCAGAACAGGAACAAGCTCTTACAAGAGCTTAGAAGTGATATAGCAAGGGAGTATGAATAGCATAGCAATCCCTTGTAGCAGATTCCCCCAATATGAGACGGCACTCCAAATTGAGGGTGAAGTAGAACTGACTGTACTGGCACATACAGCCTCTTTTATTCACAATCCACAAACATAGTACTGCCCACAGGGTTTTGAAATACAACCAATCAATCCGTACAATACACACAGACACTCCCACACAAAATCCTCCCCTCTGCCTGTGATATGATTACTGAACACAATGGTTAATATAATTATCACAGGCAGAGAAATACAGTATTATAAAACATATCACAGGGACCCCAAAACATGCAATAACCCCATAAAAACTTTCGGCTCCCTGGAACTCACACTGCCGCTAGGGAGGAAGGACAACACCTTCGGCTCCCTGTAACTCACACTGCTGCTGGGGAGGAAGGACGACACCTTCGGCTCCCAGTAACTCACACTGCCGCTGGGGAGGAAGGACGACACTTTCGGCTCCCTGGAACTCACACTGCCGCTGGGGAGGAAGGAAGGCACCTTCGGCTCCCTGGAACTCACACTGCCACTGGGGAGGAAGGACGACACCTTCGGCTCCCTGGGACACACACTACAGCTGCGGAGGAAGGACAACACCTTCGGCTCCCTGGGGTGCACACTGCCGCTGGGGAGGAAGGATGACACCTTCGGCTCCCTGAAACTCACACTGCCGCTGGGGAGGAAGGACGACACCTTTGGCTTCCTGTAACTCACACTGCTGCTGGGGAGGAAGGAAGACACCTTTGGCTCCCTGGGACACACTGTCGCTGGAGATCAGGGTTGGCTGCCCAGCATCCCTGTAGGGCCGGTAGAGAGACCTCAGTCCCATCTCCAACTGCCATCTGTGGGTCTTCCCAGGACCAGTCTGTGAGGTCCCTGAACATTTGCGAGTAAGGACCACTGGCTTCCGCACCCGGTAACTCCGGATGCTGCTGGGGATCTGCCCAGCATCCCGTTGGGCCCGGTGGAGAGACCTCGGTCCCATCTCCACCTGCCTGTTGTGGTTCCTCACAGGACCGGTCTATGAGGACCCCTACTTCGGGTTCCTCTGGCCCTTCTCAAATGCAGCCTCTCTTTGGCTGCTGTAACACTCCTTCCGCTGAGCATATTCTCTCTCTTTCGCCAGCCGGAATTCTCGGTCCATCTTTGCGTTTCGCTCGACTGTGACCTGGTTCCAGATCGCCTGGAATATATCCATGGGCACATTATCACCATACTGGGCCACTCGCTGCTCACCTCGGCCAGCCAATCATCGCCAGAGCCTTCCATACTTGTTTGCTCCAAGTCGCTGGATACCTCTGCTCCCAGGGGCACTGCACGTGTGCTAGCGTTGTCCTCAATTTTTAAGTCCATGAACGGTGTCTACGAGCTGCTTTACTTCGCACTAGGATGCCATCCCACCGCTTGCCACCAATGTAACGGATCACCTGGCACACCGACTGGGTACCTCCGTTGAAGGATGCTCCTAGCGCTTCCTGAGGATTCCAAGCATTCCAGCAGACACCATAACCACCGTAGACTCCTTCAGGTAGCAGAAACCCATAAAAAGTATATCCTCGGAACATATCCAAAATTCACCCAGATCCGTTCAGTAGTTTGGAAGATACAGTTTAATGCAGATTCCGCAGAACATATACAGGCTATATGAAAAATAATTACTGTATCATGTGTCCCCTGTTGTATAGTTTAAAACTACTGCACAATGTCTTTGTGCACCAAATACTGGCGAGATGGCACCGTGTAGAAAAGTCCAAACAGTGTCTGTGAGTTAAAATGGCCGCCATCCATTGTTCTCACCATGTGCTTCATCCTTTGTTCTCACCATGTGCTTTATCCATTGTTCTCACCATGTGCCTCTGATACATGAAATGGTGGTCACACAGTAACTCCACAGTATGTCCCCAGATGGTTCTTAAAGGGCCAGCAGCAGCATAATAAAATACAATATGCCCAAATCAGTTCCTAGAAGGGCAATACATCCCAGGGCCATAGTCACAGGGCAGGAGGCTGGCAAACAGGCCCCTCCAAAAACCAGTGACCTCGCCACATAGATCAGCTGCTTCCCCTGAGCTCTGTCCCCAGTAGGTCACAGCAGAGTTTTCTGGTGTTCGTGGATGACAGGATCAAGGTAAGTTGCGGTATGTGCACCAAACCGCAGAGAGTGTGGCTGCAGAATAATAATCAGAAAAACACAAATTTAAATGAAATATCTGTCTAGATAAATGATCAAATAATTACAAATAATCTAAAGTGAATGGACAAGTATAAATTAATCAATTTACATTGGGTTATTCATTGGTCATTTGTTTCACCTAGAAGTTTTACAACATATAACGAAACTTAAAGCTCCAATCTTGGAATTCCTGGAGACAGAGAGTAATCTGTTGGGCAGGTGCCAAGAATAACAAAAAACAAAAATACGAAACATAAAATATGAACAAATACTGAGTGTGATGGATGGCCTTATCCCCCTTTTTTTACTTTGCACAAGCGCAAGCTCACAGTATCATTTTGGTGCCACCTCATGGTGTATTGTGAGGCTAAGAGAAAAGATGCTATGAGATATTATTTGCAATGTATACATTTATATCTGTATTGTGTGAGTACCTGTATTATACATCTCTGGGTCAAGACAGGGGAAGGGATATCAGGTCCCTATGCAAGCATAAAGTATAGTCAGGTGCTGTGTAACAGTGCTAGAGTGAAATGTATTTTGTAGGTTAAGTAAAATGCGGTACTGTAAATGACCACCTTCTGTTGGATCCAGCAAGTCTACCCTTGTAGACTATAACTGCAGATCTAAATAGCCGATATAAATGTGGACTTTCACAGGGGGGGATGAACAAGTGTAATTAATTACTTTGAAACCAGTGCTTTCTTTTGTGTTCTGTTTGCCCAGCCCAGTTCTGTATCCCCATTAGTGTAAATGTACATAAAAAACAAGTTAAAAAAATGGCGCTACAATATTATTCAAAAATATTAAAAAAAGATGTAATAAATTATTAAATTATAGTGTAAACAGAAAAAGCAGCACCTTCAGTGCAATAGCCCATAAATACACTCCTCAAATCTAAAACATAAAATAAGGTGCGCTGTGTCTTTATAACTTTTTTAACAAACTAGTGTAAAATGATATACATTTTAAAGTGCATACAAATATATAAAGTGTTTCTGTGCATGATTTTTTTTGTGCTGTACATATCTTTGCCAAAGTGCATAAAGTGAAAAATATAAACACTTACAACAGGATGTTGTTAAAATTGCAGGCAACTTATATCTTCCAAGTTGTCATTCAAAGATAAAAAACACAGAAAAAGGGGGGCGGAGCCTAGCTGCCAAGCAGAGTGGACGTGCCAAATCTCAGCTCCTGCAATATATGCCTGATTTTGGGAAAAATACCCCGTAAACCTGGCACAAACCCACTCTAAAGGGGCATAATTGAATGGGGATTCTCGGGGTGCACCTCTGGACACCCTAATCGACGACCTACCCACCCGAGACCCCAAACTACGGTGACCGAGGCCTACAGAATTGCTGGCAAGGGGGAGAGCGGCCGATCTCCTCGCTCTGCAGCCCACAGCAGGGCCCTACAGTACCCCCCCCCCCCCTGGACCGGTGGGGGTTATCCCGGTCCCCACTGGGTAAGCCTGTCTCCACAGCACATACCTTCAGCGACAAGCATGCAACTAAGCGAAGTACCCAAAATGGCTGCCGCAGCAGGGCCTCCACACTCCCTAGCAGATCTAGAGAGCCAGGAATGGAGCACTCGTTTCAAGGCCAGATTTGACGCGATCTGTGACCAATTCTGGAACAGAATGGCTAGCCGAACTGCACGACTTCCGACACCAGCGGCTCCCACACTAACAGTGCCAAGTGTCCGTCTGCCCGTTAAGAAGATGGTTAGGGGCCCAGCCCCAAAGCATTGCCCGCGCAGAAGGAGACCACGTTGCCACCTGCAACGGCAGCCAGGCAAGACACTTCACTACCCTTCAAAGGGGAAAACCCGAAGCACCATGGCTACTGGCACCCAGGGGCAGCCCAGAGTATACACCAGGAGCTGGAAGACTGCCTTACCTCGCTCGGCTGACAGTGAAAATGCCGTATACGCCCGGTGCTCAGTGACCAGACGGCAGAAACAAACAAAGTGCCCGAGCGGTGCGAAGCAATGGAGCCATCTCTCACCCCGCTCAGCCTCCTCAACCATGAAGGGACCTGTCCAGCGGCGAGTTTGTCCCCACAAGCTGCCACCCATGCGGACATCTGGCTTGACGACACCCAGGGACACGCTATGGCAATCCCCAACGGCACCCCCTAGCACATGGAAGGAATGGGCCGCGAGAGGGGGCATTGGCTGAGTAACTTGCCTTTTTTCCACATCCCCCACTCGGACAGCACTTTTTGGGACTACCACTCCTAGCATCCCTGACCAACTACCTACCGATGGACTCTCCTACCCTGCGAAGAGGTTTAATAGCCAGCGTACAGCTCCATATTGATATGCCTTATTAGCATGTTTCATCTTAGTCTGTGTTTTCTTTTTTAATTCACTTTCTTTTACTCTGTAAACATTTGATATGTGCCGCGCAGTCACAGTCCTCAACCATAGAAATTCCCATGTACAATAATGTTGCTCATATTGCATCAGCCTCCCACCCCCAGACAATGCCTAAGCAACCCTGGGATTAACCCACGCTTCCCTTGAAACAAGGTGGGCTGTATTTACCAAATAGCTTAGCAATACATTTAAGGAAGCACTGTGCAGTGGAGACTATCTCCTTTTCTCTGCTTGTAAGATTTGAGGTTCTCAGTGGTTACTACTATCTCTTGTAAATCTTGTTTAATCATTTTGATTCCTAACTAAAAAGAGAATTTACACAGTTGTAAACATATCAAAAGTGTTAACGTTTGCCATCCTCAGAATTGCAATGCTATAGACATGATATAACATTTAATATAATCTTAAACGTAACTAAACTTGACAATTCATAGGCTTGTATAGCTTAGTGAATCTATATATATCTACTATTGTCATAACGATAGATATTTGCATGTTTGCTTTAAAAAAAAAAAAGTGCTGTTTAATCTGCCACAATTTAATTTGTAAAAATGTTATGAAAAGCCTGCAGCTGCTATTGTGGCTCTGCTCGCCTATTGTTATTTCATGCACAATTAAAATAAAGAATTAAAAAAAAAAAAACAAAACACAGAAAAAGAGTGTGATCCGTTCAACAAACAATGTAAGTGTAAAGTAGCACTCACAAATAATGGACCAGAAAGATTTAAAGGGACACTGTAGTCACAAGGACAACTACAGCTTAATGTAGTTATTCTGGTGAGTATAATAGCTCCCTTCGGGCATTTCGATGTAAACACTGCCTTTTCAGAGAATTGCCCTTAGGGACACCTCCACGTGGCCACTCCTTAGATGGCCACTGGAGGGGCTTCCTGATTAAGGGCTGCACAATAAGCAGCCCTGCCGTTTAGCGTCCCCACGCTCTGCATGCATACGCTGAATGTTCCTCCTAGAGATGCATGGATTCAGTGCATATCTATGAGGAGGTCCTGATTGACCAAAACAGCATGTGGCCCCACCCCTGCTGATTTTAGTCAATTCAATGCTTTCCCAATGGGAAAATCGGCCATTTTGATGATGTCACTGTAACGGACCGTTTTGCTCACCAGAGGTTAAAAACCGTTTAGGCGATATTCCCCTTTCCAGATGCACAGGCAGCAACTGTAAGCACCAATCTCCCGAACTGCAAACTCTACAATCCTGGAAACAGACGAACAGGAAAACCATACGAAAGGGTTACACTCCTGGCAGTCAGCATACAATCCAATTCCCCCAATAACGAGATGACATTTCAGTTTGAGGGTTAAGCAGAATCTCTCTGTCCTGGCACATACAGTCTCTGTTATTCCCAACCCACAACCACAGTACAGCCCACAGGGTATTACAGAACAACCAATCAATTCGTACAATACACACAGACACTCCCACACAAAATCCTCCCATCTGCCTGTGATATGATTACTGAACACAATGGGTAATCTCATTATCACAGGCAGAGGAATACAGTTTTTACACAATATTCATAACTTCTAAAATATACATGTCACAAACATGAAACATACATTTTCATGAGCAGCATACTCTAAATACAAACATATGTCAAAAATCATCCAAATTGGTCCATTGGTTCGAAAGATAGATGAAGCATGGCTTTTCTGCCCAAAACCAGTTCCACAGAGTCTTCTATCCTGGAGATAATTGAGAAGTAATCCAATTATCTCCAAGGACAGAGGCAAAACTCCATTAGCCACATGGCAGACAAAGGACAATAAAATACATAAAAATACACAAGGTTACATTTATTACATAAAATACAGACATTCTACCTATCCCCAGATAGCTTAGATCTGAGTGCACATTATTACCGAATGGCGCTCAGATCACATACATACAGTTCAATCGCCATGGAGCCAAAGTCTTTCATACAGTCTTTCAGTATACGACTGGGCTCCATGGCATAGTTATGGGGGGTAGCATGGCTTTAACAGTTCGCAGAAAGGCACAAACCAGCCTTTCTGCAGGGAAAAAGAACAGGGGCCATAGTCTAAAGGCAAGAGGCGGGCAAGCACCCCCCTCCAAGGACACGTGGCGAGGTTTCGCCACAGTCACTAATGGGGCGGAGCCAGCGACGGCAGTCTCGTGGAACACTGGAAATAAGGTGAGTTTTAAACTTTTATAGGGGGGGGGGGCTAATGGAGGCAAGCCACCTTAATGGTGGGTTTAGCACTATAGGGTCAGGAATACATGTTTGTGTTCCTGACCCTATAGTGATCCTTTAATTTTAGAACATAATAATCGAAGAGAAGATAGAGACAACAAGATACCGATATAGTTTTTGTTTTTCAGAATGATTTTAGAAATATAAAATCTACAATGAATAAGCACTGGCACCTTCTAAAAAAAGAGATCTGTTAGCAATTATTTTGGATCGACCCTTCACTACTTTTAGAGGTGCTCCAAATTTTAACCCCTTAAGGACTGAGCCAAATGTACACGTTGTGAACAGAATAAAACGTAAACAAAACCTGGCATTTGCGCTATATGTCTGTCCAACCGTAATTCACCTCTTTCATATTAAATGGACCCCCCTTAGTATATATAATTTTACTCAGGGGAAACAGGGCTTTCATTTAATATCAAATATTTAGCTATGAAACATAATTTAATATGAAAAGAATGGGAGAAAATAAGAAATGTTGTTATTTTTTTAGTTCTATATGACATTTTAACTGTCAATGTCATAATAGTGTTTGCTTTTACTGCAATAAAATACACATATTTGTATTCAGCAAAGTCTCATGTGTAAAACAGTACCCCCTATGTACAGGTTTTATGGTGTTTTGGGAAGTTACAGGGTCAAATATAGCACGTTACATTTTAAATTGAAATTCTCCAGATTGGTTACGTTGCCTTTGAGACTGTATAGTAGCCCAGGAGTTAAATTTACACCCATAATGGCATACCATTTGCAATAGTAGTCAACCCAAGGTATTGCAAATAGGGTATGTCCAGTCTTTTTTAGTAGCCATTTGGTCACAAACACTGGCCAAAGTTAGCGTTAGTATTTGTTTGTGTGTTAAAAATGCAAAAAACGCCAGTGTTTGTGACTAAGTGGCTACTAAAAAAGACTGGACATACCCAATTTGCAATACCTTGGGTTGTCTACTATTGCAAATGGTATGCCATCATAGGGGTAATTTTCATTCTTGGGCTACCATAGGGTCACAAAGGCAACGTAAGCAATCTGGCGAATTTTAATATGAAAAAAATGAAACACAAGCATTATATTTGACACTGTAAATTTTGAAAACAACATAAAACCTGTACATGAGGGGTACTGTTATACTCGGGAGACTTCGCTGAACACAAATATTTGTGTTTCAAAACAGTAAAAAGTATCACAGCAATAATATCATCCGTGTAAGTGCTGTTTGTGTGTGAAAAATGCAAAAAACTTCACTTTTACTGGCGATATCATCGTTGATATACATTTTACAGTTTTGAAACACTAATATTTGTGTTCAGCGAAGTCTCCCGAGTAAAACAGTATCCCCCATGTACAGGTTTTATGGTGTCTTGGAAAGTTATAGGGTTAAATATAGTGCTAGCAAATTAAATTCTCTATACTTTCGGCATGGGTTGTCAGGCAGGTCCCGCTAATTGTAATTAATTAAGATACCTAATGATTTATTTTTAATTATTTTTTTAATTTTATTTTTTTACGTATTTACATATTTAATTTTTTATATTATATATAAATATATATATAACAATAATTATATATATATATATATGATCTAAGTATATATTTTTTTTTTTACACTGTTTTAACATTATTTTATTTTATTTCCAGCCAGCAGGGGGACTAACTGTCATTACAGTTAGTCCCCCTGCTGGCAATGCCTGAGCCAGCTAACCCGGCCATGTAATTGTGAGGTCCTCGCAAGGACATCACTCTCACATGGCCGGGGGGGGGCCCCAGGACGTCGGATGTGCCGCGGGGGGCTCCCTGGGAGTCCCCCCAACCGCGATCGCCGGCGTGGGATCGCCAGCGACCGGGTAAGTAAGAAAAAAACAGAGGTCGTACTATTACGCCCAGAGGCGTTTAGAGCCGCTTAAAATAGAGCGTAATAGTACGCCCTCCGGTCTTAAAGGGTTAAACAATTGCTAACTTTACACCATCCTAGGAATGAAACAGTAGGGGCATTTTTAAATGAGAAAAAAGTTTTTTACTCGTGTGGAAAATATGTAGGCTGTAAATGTAGTGTAAATAAAATCTTAAAAGGCATAAATACATTCAAGAGCAAATACAAAGCAGAGTATTTTCAAATTAAAGATTTTATCACTTGTTTTACTAGAAATGAAATTTATGTTTAATATATTCTTGTAGACTACAATACATAGGGCGGACTATAAGACCTCTGAATAAAAGGATATGCGAACATATTTATAAATAACAAAAGGCTTTGAACAACACAGCGTATCAGCCCTTTTAAAAGAAATACAACAAGAAAGACCCAAAAGGTCTAATTTTCCTGGGTATACAAATAGTTAAAAAAATCATGTTCTAAATATCGGCAAAGAAGAAATGAAACGGGTGCATAGAATAGGAATGTTAGAATCCAAAGGTCTAAATGCGGAATTTAATTTGTATAACTTGTTATGACCTTTTATGATCTTTGATACCTTTTTCTAGTCCTTTTTGTTTTTTAAAATTTTTGTCTTTTTAAAGTTTTAAGGATAATCTTTTTTAAGAGTACCGGTATATGTAATAATATGTCTAATTTGTCTTTCCCCTGGTGAGATTTTAAATAAAAATGCCCTCTTTTTTTTTGCTATTTGTGACATTTAGGCGATATGCCACTATTAATATCAGAGTTTGTTAAAATGTCTTGGATTAATGGACCTGAGAGGAGACTTGACACAAAGACTCAATAATTTATGCAAGGAACGTTTTTTATGATTGTCCAATGATTTTTGTTTGCTGAAACGAACCCATCCAGGAGGGCGGACTTTAAATACAAACTGGCAGGAGATGAGGAAGTGATCCGAGGAAGCAGACGGGCAAAATGCGTCATCACGCACTTCCACGTCACGTCATCACTTGGTCCGAACGCTAATCCCACCTCCCGGAAGTGTTCATGTTAGTTATTGGAAAGATCTGTTGTTCTACAGCCGGTAGCGAACTGAAAGGTCTAAAAACTCTACAAAGGACACATTCGAAAGAAGGAGGTGGTGTGGGGACATTCTTTTAATGTGTTATGTAAATACATTTCTATTGTACCCCTTGCTGGCGTATTCTCCTGCATCTCTGACCTGAATAGAGGTGTACACGCACTGAAAGTTAGAGCAGGCTCATCTGCTCTCTATTTGTGAGTGCTGCTTTACATTTACATTGTTTGTTAAAAGGATCACACTATGTTCTTTTTCTGTGTTTTTTATCTTTGAGTGACAACTTGGAAGGTATAAGTTGCCTGCAATTTTAACAACATATTGTTGTAAGTGTTTATATTTTTCACTTAATGCACTTTCTCAAAGATGTGCACAGCACAAAAAAAATCATGCACATAAACACTTTATATATTTGTATGCACTTTAAAATGTATATCCTTTTAAACTGGTTTGTTTACAATTTTTAAAGTCTTAAAGGCACAGTGCACCTTATTTGATGTTTTTTTTTACGGTCTGCTGTGATCTATGTAAGCTGGATGTTTGTACTAAAAAACTTTAGCACAAGTCTTGAAAAAGTCTCGCACTGAGACGAAACACGTAGACTACTTGGTCCTGCGTGTTTACTACACCCCTTATATGGCACTTCTGCCTTTGGAGTCGATTATGGCAATTACACCTAGTAGCTGAGGACGAGAGCCGGAGTCATCGCCCGGCGGGTGTTTTTCGGCATGCTCCCTCCCCCCAGCAGTTGGCAGGTGGACAGGATAAGTCACTGGGCATTCTCCTTATGTTCATCACTGACTTGGGAGTTCTCCCTCTAACTTTACCATCTAGCCGGGCAGGTTTCAGAGCTCCAAAAATCCTCCGTGATGGCATATATTCTTGATCTCACATCATTTATTAGCTTTTACGCCAGCTTTCTTTTTTCTACCGATGAATCAGCGATTCCTACTTTTTTGGGGAGATTGCTATAGTGGGAAGGCCCCCCCCCCTCCCACTGAGTCTTCATCGAGACTTTAAGATACATTGCAGTACTTAGTGTATTTTTGCTGCTTACCAGTTGTGTTTTTATTTGATTTTTTTAAATGATAACAAAATATATTTTACCACCTGGTTAGTTCTGGAAACCTTGAATCATGGCAAATCATAACCTGCATGGCAACATTTAGCCTGAATTAGCCAATTAATGACTAGAGACAAGTTGGATATTGTTCTCAGAGCACTGATCATAACCCTACAGATTGTTTTGGAGATCTAACTTGCAGAGCTCAAATGAAACTAAAGCTACAAGTTAAATTCTCTTTTTATTAAGTACTTTCCAAATGCTCACAAACTAGTCTGAACTTATTTCAAGATCATCTTTGTTCAATATTGCACTCTATCTCTGTATGAAATTGAGGGGTTTAGACTCAAGAATATTTGGATGATTACTATTTAGGAACGTGTTTTTATAATTTGGTTTGCCAATCAATCGGAGTAGCCGTGACATGTACAGGAACACTTTATTTCTCAGAGTTAGAAATATCCAATCTCATGTCTGTCAGAAGTCTACTTTCTCTACATGAAAAAAAATTAGATAAAGAGAGAACATTTACCAGAAACTGTCTTGCTTTGTCAGAATTTTGTGCACTGTGTACTAAACTTCTAGTGTCGAATTTTAGTTCAGAATGTGTTTTTCCCCTATGAGTGTTACATGAAAATATAAAGTTTGCTCAGGATTTTGCTCAAAAATCTGTTATTAGCTCTGGAGATGCAGTGAAAAACCAAACAATAGTTATTGAAGAAGTCCAGAGTTTGCTTTGTGGGCACTGTGAAGGGTTCTTGGAGTTAAAGTAGCAGAACTCCCAAAACTTTTCATGTAAAGAATTATTTATTGAGTAAAAAGTGAAATCCTGCAATATAAAATGGAAATAAAGAGGGATGGATGGAGAGAAGGACAGAAACATGGTGAGATTATGGAACAAAACTTAATAAAATCCAGAAAAAAATAAAAAAAGTATAACTGTGATCTAATGTAGGCATCACACCTAACAAGTGTGAGTGCATGGATTGTCTTGTGATGTAAATTTAATATAAAGCTCAATTCTAACTGATAAACATGTTTGCCTCACATGTCTTCTCTTGTGTATTCTGGATACCATTTTGTTCATCACACACTGCATGTGTTACTCATTGTGTCAGTCTGAAGTCCAACCTAAAATATATATTGTATATGGACCTATATGTTTGTGGACCTCAGTTTGATTACTACTACAACATTATAGTACAGAAACTAATTAGTTTTATATGTTACTTAATGTAAGAAAAATGAATATTTTTAACAAATAAAGTAAACCATTACACATTTGATACATGGCAGCAGCTTTTCAACGCAAGCACATTTATTAAGAACACAAACTATGCTAAAACTGTTTATAATGAGTGTCATGAGCAGAGGGAAGGATATGGAACTAACAAACAGAACATGGGATTGAAAGCGTGTATATTGACTATTGATTGCCTATCGGAGAAGATTAAAACATAGTTATTGCACTTCATACAATTAAGTACAGAAAATGATGTAAGTCTTCTAAAATCCCATCAGTTTATTTATTTATAAAATATTTTACCAGGAAAGATACATTGAGATTTCTCTCGTTTTCAAGTATGTCTTGGCGTTCTGACGTGCCTTAGGAAGACTTATACAATGCTAGTGGAGAACCTATGTATAGTATATAGTATCATTCCATCTGTTATGAAATGCATAAAGCAGAATACGACTTGCAGGAATCTGACTGTCTGACTGACATAGCTTGCTACACACTGCCCTAAGAACTGCTGAGCATAGGCAATGCAGGGATAGGAGGCCTCTGGCCACCCAGCTGCTATGGTCTATGGCTAGTACGATGCTTGGCCAGCCAAGTGAATAATTCCAGCATTCATTCACCCCTCCCTATATAATAACCTTGCAGCAAAATATGACATCACATGTATTAATTGTATCTTGATATCTGTCTCATTGACTCCACTAGGAAAAAGCAGAACATTTTAAAATTAGCTGAAGGATTATGTTACCTCAGCAGATGGCTAAATCATTTTTTTCTTATTTTTTTATTCCAAAGTGAACTAGCTTAGCACTGCTGTTTTTAAAATCACCACAGTGAATTGTATTTATGAATTCAATGTATATATTTTGTTACACGAGTATCACAAATAAAATTGGAGAAGCATTCTATGCAATGCAATATAAAAAATAAGACTTCTAGTTGCAATAAGTTATTTTACTTGTGCTGAAATGGTGTATGTTGACTCCTTCAGTCTTGCTTTATGCTAAAGGTTTGCTCTGCTAGAGATAGCATTGTAGGACTCCCTATTATCATAAGGTAATACAATGATGTCATTAACGATCTGCTACTGCAGTATAATGGCACAATAAGCCTCCTGGAGACAGAGACATTTTATACACAAATTGCTGCACTCACACTGCAGTTGCTCGGATGGCACCCCATAAACCATATGGCCAAGCTTGTTGTGCACTTGTCTCTCTGACTTTCAATAGAACCGTTTTACCTTAACCTTCCAAAATAACCTTGTTACTGCAGGTTATCAGAGTTTCTGTTACAGCAATATATTCAGTCATACAGTATTTTTTTTTTTTCGATTTTGGGCAGTATCTGATTTGTAAATGTATCATGCTTGAAAGTTTTATTTTTTTAAACTAAAATGTAGCCTAAAAGCAGATATATAAGACCTTAGTCATATGCTCATACATATGTATGTGTAAGCACAATGCTATATTGTTACACCTGAACATATTTGCATAACTTCAGTAATATTTTGCATGTTGTCACTTGACAGCTGGAAGACTTTGTTCATTTATGGATTCCCTTCCCATTATCCTGATTTGTGATTGTTTCTCCACAAACTGGCTAAGGTAACAAGAAAACCAAGGTGAGTTTGTATTGTATTGTATTTTGTATTTTGGAGTTGAGAATGCAGAGAAGAATGATTTAGGAGGAATATGACAATACGAAAGAGCTACTTGCAAGTCTAGCACCTTATAATCTTATAAATAGATTGATGGTTCCATTTAGTTGGGCTTAGTTGGATGAAGGTGGGATATAAAGGGTTATAAAGGTTAGCAATGTTATAGTAATTTTAACAGAGTTCCTATACATTGTGCTGAAGATTACCTCCTACCACCACCAAATAAAACATTTTGCACCTTAGCACCAATGACATTCTTTCCAGAACACAAATGAAAATGTTATATTTGAATATGTTTCTATTTTAGATAATAATCTCTATCAGCAGGGTTCTCTACAGATCTCTCAATATGTGCTCTCATTTGGAAGCCTTTTTTATAGTGCTCTATGTTGGATTCTGAGTTGGGATTTGCTGTATTTAATCGTAATAATAAATAAAGAATAAATAACAAATGAGAAGTGCAGGTCAACCAGGCAAAGTTGGCTTTGAAAAAATATCCTATTTAGCCTAACCTGTATGATTTCCATGGCAATTATTTCTTTGCTTGATAAATATATTCAGGAAAACAGAAGATATGGCTGAAGGGAATATGCACTGACGGACGTGTAGTTGTGGGGGGCAGATGCATTATGAGACATGAGGGAAGAGAAGCACTGTGGAATATGAGGCTGGCGGAAGGTGCTCTGTCGGACATGTTGGGGATTATAAACTGAGATATACTGGGGAAAGATGTGGTTGTGGAGAAATGCATTGTGGGGAATGTGGCTAGGGGAGATGTATAGTGGTAGATATGACTGGAGAGATGCAATGTGGAATTTGTGTCTGATGGGAGATAGGGGTGGGATGTGACTGGGAGTGATCTACAGAGGGACACATACTTGGTGGAGACATGCTTGATGTTGATGTGTCTAGGGATAGATGCACTGAGGAAGATGTGACTGGAGGAAGAATAATATATGTTGGGTGGGGGATGTAGCTGTAGAAACGTACTGGAGAGAGATGTGTTTGGGGATATACAGTGTGATGTAATGCAGCTGGAGGTATGCAGTAATATAAATTAGTTTAAACCTAATATTTTAGACAATGCCAGCCCTGTGGGCTCTCCCTTTATTCCTTCCAGTAATCACAAGAAGCTATGCCATTCTTCTTAAAATAAAGATGGTGACTTAATTCCTGCTTAGTCTATTTCTATAGCTTATAAGGATACAGCTATGAACATTTCTGTTCAATAGGTTATATTTAGTGCTATGGATGCTATGTCTGCAACATTAACTTTATCTACTTCTAAATCTATTAACTAAGCTCATTCGTCTGCTATGGACAATTTTAAATCCCGTAAGTCATCTAAAGCAGACCAATTCTGGTCACTAAATTTTACGTGGACATGGAAAGCCTCTGCTACATCCATACTTTTGGGGCAAATAAAAGGCAAATAAAAAATCTAAACACACTGAATTTGTAACCTCCAGAAAAGAGATTGATGAGTTTCTCCTTTATCCATTCTAATTACGCAAGAGAGCCTGTGCCCATCGGGCATATCATACGAGGTAATGAAAAATTACTAAAAAGCAGATTGTGAGTGTCAGACTCTGATGATTGTACACAGGATGAGGTTGTGTCTAATTCTGACTGAGATTCTATGCCAGATTCAGATGAATATTAGCAAAAAAAGTATACACCTTATACACAATGAACCAGTGGATAAACACAAGTGGGTATGTATACAATAAAAGAAATTACCCAAATATTATAAGGGAGTATGAAGATTCCTCAACATCTTCAGAAGAAACACAAATGTATAATAAAAAATCTCCCAGTATAATCTCATTGAGCGTAGACAGGAGGATCAATGGAATTCTCTTTTTCCCAAGGATTCAATTGCCGCTGCCTGTATGCGACTCTGGAGTCCAGCCTCTCGTATATTCGCAATGGCGCCGTCCGCACCCTGTGCCAAAGTGGATCCTCCCGCTACTCCTTGAAAACCTGCTTTGCTGATCCCTGAAAAAATCCCTGAGAAATTTTTTTTCAGGGATCAGCAAAGCAGGTTTTCAAGGAGTAGCGGGAGGATCCACTTTGGCACAGGGTGCGGACAGCGCCATTGCGAATATACGAGAGGCTGGACTCCAGAGTCGCATACAGGCAGCGGCAATTGAATCCTTGGGAAAAAGAGAATTCCATTGATCCTCCTGTCTACGCTCAGATGAATATTACTCTAATAATGGAAATCAGCTCAAAGGAATGACAAATGACATATGATAAATCCTTAGATGAACTTTTTGACCCACAGGGAGAACCTCTGTTTGATCCAGACAATCTTCATCACCCCAGATAAGCAGAATGGTTTCAGTCTGATCACATTGCTAAATACCTTCAGCATAGCGGTCAATAGAAGCATGTTAGGGACCTAGTTATGTTCCACTTACAAGTTTCTAAATCACATAAATTGTCTTTTTTTAAAATGATGTTTTGATAAATTGTCTTTGAAAAAAAGACAATTGATAAATAGTTTGATAAATTGTCTTTCTAACCGTCATTTACTGAATTTCTGATAATAACAACTAGCCACTGGTCTGGAATTGGGAGGTCTATTCACCTAGTTACTGACGTGCTCACAAATGTTTAAAAACAAAAGGAGGATAAATAAATTATATTACAAATACAATTTTTTTTAAAAGGACACTCTAGTATTAAAAATAAATAAATTAGAGTGTTTTTTTCTTTAGATTGAGGGCCCCCAATATAGAATAAAAAGTGTTTAAATGTATCTGTAATCCAGGACCAGAAAAGTCTGTTTGAAACAGCTGTTCTCCCCTAAATTGAGATAATCCGGATTGATGATGCATGGTCATCATTACAGAAGTAATGTGGACCTGTGGCATATGTGCGACAACTGATGTGTCCCATTAAATGTAATGCTTCTAAAAGAGATCATTTTGATATTTCATTAATATAGAGATTGTCTTTCTTTGTGTGAGCCAGTCAGCTCTCTCTATAGGATATCTGAAGTTGCTAAGTTGCTTGTTGTGGTCTATCACGTAGGACAGGTTTTACATTTGAAAGGATCTTGACAGCCAGCAAACCTTAGGGACAAGTTGGAAATTAGTCTGGAACCAGCTGTTAATAGCTTCTATTATAGTATATATGACCTGTTAACATAAATTTAGTTTATAATTCTCTGCTAATGGGGAGATATTGACGTTGGGGAGCTCTCACTGGTCACTTAGTTTAGTGATCACTACTTTAGCAAGTACGGCTGGCCAGTAAAAAATTACCAAAAACTCTGGAAGAAAACTTTAAAGAAACATTGTAGTATCAGGAACACAAATATGTATTCCTGACACTATAGTGGTCAACAATGTTTCTGTCGCTGGCCCCCTTGCCTCCCTTTGAAAAGGTGATTTTACTCATCCTTTCCCCCGTGATGCACTGGTCTTTACGTGGCTGGCTCCACCTTGTTCTGCCTCCATGTCTGAGATCGTAAAACTTGATCTCTGCCAATCCCATAGGGAAAGCAATGGGAAGCTGTTGGCATGCGCAGCAAAACACCATGCTGCGCCAATCAAGCATCTCCTCATAGAGATACATTGGATCAATCCATCTCTATTGGGAACAATTAGCAATTCAATACAGAGCATGGACATACTGAATGCTAGTGCTGCACACTAGGTAGCACCTCTGGTGACCGTCTGAGTGCCTGCCACTAGAAGTGTTACTGGGCAGCAAAGTATACATTGCCTTTACTCTGAAAAGGCAGTGTTTACATTAAAACGCTTGCAGGGACATGGTATAGATGCTAGAACCACTACATTAAGATGTAATGGTTCTGGTGACTATACTGTACCTTTAAGTTCTGAATGCTAATATGGTTGTAGATCAGTTAACCATTGCAAGTGAAGGCTCTGCACAAATATCAGTGAGGTATTATTGAGTTCCAGCTGAAAATACTTTGTTTTTCTTTGAGTTATGTCTGACAGATGGTAATGCTCTATTATGCTGCATTAAGCACACTCTTACAGGCATATTCATAGTATGGTCATTCACTAATTACATTTGTTTGTTACCTTTATACTTTTATCTACTATGCACTTTTGTTTTATAAAAGTGCATTATGAGCTACACAGAGTTTCTTGTTGCTTTTAAGAGGAAAGAAAAACAGAATAATTTTTATTCTAAAAAAAGAATTGTTGCACATTTTAACAAAAAGATTGCCAGTCTGGACCTTGAATGCGGTAGGAGAAAAATAACAACTTCGTGCTCACCCTGTATTTACATCAGCAAGGCAAATAGCATCCCAAGACTATTGTGATCAAAATTTATTTGCCTCACCCTTAATTTAACTATTATTTCCGATTCAAGACTCTGATTGTTGACTCTAATTACCAATCCGAATCAGAAGTCGGTGTCACATGCAATTTCAAAATGTATTTATTTAATGTTTAATATAATACTTGACAAGGAAGGATACATTGAGATTCCTTTTATTTTCAAGTATGTTCTGAAGATATGTGAACGTGATACCCAATTGGGTGCATACTTGCAAAAACATATTATTCAAGGAAATAGTTTTTAAATTATGGGGCAATAGCTTCATGATCCAATTATAAATCGGATTGCCATTCTGGGGTCAAGTAGGAATTTGAGCTTCAAACTGGGTGTTTTGCCTTCTTTTGGATCAACATCAAAGACAGTTGTGAGAGAAGCTGAACTTGATGGGCACATGTCTCTTTTCAGCTATAAAACTTTGTAATTCAGTCAAGAGTCAAAGTCAGTTCACATCCCCCCCAAAAAATCACATCTGACTCACCCTGATTCCTCACTCTAATTGTTGATTTGGTCAGAAGTCTGTCCATACAACTGAAAATATCATGTCCTTAGCCAAGAAATGTAAGATATATTCTTCCAAAGCAGTATTAACAATATAAGGCAGGCTTCCCCAAACTCTGGTCCTCCAGATGTTGCTGAACTACAACTCCCATGATTCTCAGCCTATCCATATTATTCATAGAATCATGGGGGTTGTAGTTCAGCAACATCTGGAGGGCCAGAGTTTGGGGAAGCCTGATATAAGGGCTTCAGTTTACCAAATTAATTATTCAATTTGTAAACAAGTCTAAATATTTCTTGAAAATATTGTTCATTAAGTAGCGGAATCAAACTATGACATCACTAGTGACAATAATTACATCACTGGCACTCTACCATGACAGTCTAGTCCTCTACCAACACTACTTCTATGCCAATCTCACACCTACAACTATCTTATCAATTCTTCCCAATTCTTGGTACACCTTGGAATATATATTTTTCATTATTGCAGTCTCAAATTCAGCTTTAATACTCACTGCACATCTCTACATATTTAATTGAGGAAAAATAACCAGATGTCTGAAGGAAGGGAAAGGCAGACAGGTTCAGTTAATTTATCCTGCTCCCTGCTGCTGATCAACTGTCATTAGAATTATGTTAATGTAAGTATTTTGGTACCAATAGGGTTCTTGGCTGTGTGGTGCTGAGTTAAGGGAGAAGAGTTTTTTTTTTTTTTAAAGCAAGCTATATGGCATTGATCGTTTATATCTTATAAACATTTCAGCAATATACTTTAGGGATTAACAACCATTTTAGTACTACATTTACAGAATTATGCTAATCATGCTTCAGCTCTGAAATTCCAAATGTTGTGAAAAAGTAGAAATGTACTAATGTACTGTGATATATATATATATATATATATATATATTCAATAAATATACAAAGTGTTCTGTGTTATAAGGCGCTTAAAATAGTAAAACTTAAAGTGCTCTCAGTTATAGCAGCTTTCACACAAAAATAGGAACTCTCTATTCCTATTACATCAAATACAAAAAAAAAAAACACTATTTAACAGACAAGTGCCACACCCTCACTAATTTGGCACTTATATATATATTCAAGCAGGTCTAGTTTCAAGATTCAGACAGACAAGCAAGTGCTGGCCAACCAACCAGACATCGTGGTGGTAGACAAGGAACAAAAGACTGCAGTCGTGGTGGATGTAGCAATACCCAGTGACTATAACATCAGGAAGTAGGAACATGAGAAGGTGGACAAATACCAAGGACTGAAAGAAGAACTAGAAAGGATGTGGAAAGTGAAGGCAGTAGTAGTTACAATTGTGATAGGAGAACTCGCGGCTGTGACTTCCAAGTTGGGGGAGTGGCTTCAACAGATTCCAGGTGGGACATCTGAGATCGCTGTCCAGAAGAGTGCAGTTATACGAACAGCTAAGACACTGCATAGAACCCTCAAACTCCCAGGACCCAAGAATGAGGAATAAACATACCACCAGGAGGGGTGAGAAAATCTATTTTTTATATATATAGAAAACATGACATCCATTGAATGTATTGGAGATTTTTTCTAGTGTGTGCTCAGCCAAGATCTTTATATATTTTATATTTTAACTTTATAATTGTAAAAATGAGTATATGGCTGGCCACAGAAGAAGACAGCTGCCAGATTAAAGGGACACTCTAGCTGTTGTATTAACTTCACATAATTGAAGTGATTATAATGTTTGGAATCCCTGGCACTGTCCTTCAGGTAAGTGTTAAACTGTTTAACCCGTTTAAAAGGGTTTACAGTGAACTACATTCTTCCTGGACATAAACAAAAAGTGTCATTCGCTTAGATTTGTCTGAGATAGTAAAACACAAAAGATTGAGGTAGGCCACCAGAGTTTGAACAGACACTTTGTAACAACAGAGAATCCAGCAAGGAAGATTAGTGTTCTATTTTACCAGCTTCTCTTTGCAAATGGTATCATTTTTAATTTGGAGTTTGTAAGATACTCTTTTTTAAGATTTCTCGCCCGATTTTGGCGCATGGGGTCTTAATGCCAGGTCTTAATGCCAGGGGTTTTAATGCCAGTTTTTTTTTAAGTATCAATGCACCCGAGGAAGACGAATTATACAGTCGAAACATGTTGTGCTGAGTGAAAAGGACTTTATATTGTGGAACTCCACTTACTTTTAATCTAAAATTTTATATTGTTTTGCAATAAATGTGGTTAATTTTTTCCTAACTGGTATTGCTTTCTCTATACCTTAAATACTGAGTATTAAGCCATCGTTTATCCTGGCTGAAGCATGTAAACTACACTCAAAGCTGTATTACCTTAGCCAGTAACCACAACAGGCTCAATAAAACGTGAGTGTGACCTTTGGAGGAATAAATTGTGATACTACTATATAAAAAACTATTGTGTTGCCCTATGAGAGTGTTTGTGTTTCTCTCATTTCTTCATATACATCTATTCCAGAGCCTTTTTAGGGTATATTTATTATCATTTTATTTCACACCATTTATTTATGTATTAAATGGAATTTTATGCATGACCTCATCAAATTGGTTATTTGTGGATTTATTATAATACCCACAATCTTGATGTGTGCGCTGTTCACTTTTTTCTGTTTGCTGTGTTTATTTTGGTGGAACTACCGTGATTGGCTCCAGAAGTGTTAACAAGCTGCATGTTTTTTTTTAGTGCCACTTATATTGTACGTTAAGTTTGCACTATTTTTTGACCTCTGTATATGAGGTATGTCTCAATATTTTGCTCAGTATTGACTTTGCATTGCTGTTATTGACTTTTTATAATTATCTGAGTAAACTTTCCAATAAAATTGCACTAAAATGACAAATACAGTCCCCTTAAGGCCACATAAAGTATTCTGGTTTAACTTGTATTATGTGTATTGACAATTCTGATTTCTGGTTCCCAAGTACTCTGTTAAATGTTTATTCTGCTTTCTAGTATCCTGATTACAGCTTGCTCCTGGCTTCGCTACTTGTACTTGTATTTAGATGTTGTCACTTCACTTAACTGGAGTTTTATTGACCATCTCTAAGGATCTTGGAACATGTCTTACTTTCCATTCTACCTCTTACGCATATTAAGGTTTTGCCTTGGGTTGTTACTACCTATGTAAAAACACATTTGCTAAAAAACAGAATATATATATATATATATATATATATATATATATATATATATATATATATATATATATATATATAAGATTTTGACATTGAAGAGTTTATGTTACATTTTTTCCATTTTCAAAATATCTAACTTCCAGATTAATAGTGGAGTGAAGCTCTTCATTAACAGAGCTCCATTGGATGGATTTTTTGGTACATTTTTAACATTCTTCTTGCCCACTTAGCATGAGGCCTGAAATCATACTGTACCATAAGGAATCAAACACTGTGACACCACCACAAGGCAGCAGATTTTAAAGAAAATGCAAGACTATTTCATTTATAGCAAATAGTTAATTTTGTCAATGGACAAAAAATATATATCTTGCTTGCTGGTAGAAATTCCTGAATCAGAATCGCAGATTTTTAGCCAATCCAATGCTTTACCATAGGGAAAGTAGGTGGGATGGGGGCAGGGCCAAATGATGTTTGGCCAATCAGCACTTATTCATAGAGATGCATTGAATCAATGCATCTCTATGAGAAAAATTCAGTGTCCCCATGCAGAACGTGGAGACGATGAACGGCAGAGCTGCCCACTGCGCAGCACTGCCCCAAGAAGCATCTCCAGTGGCCATCTGAGCAGTGGCCACTTGGAGGAGTCCCTAGGGGCAATGTAAACACTGCCTTTTCTCTGAATGATTATACTCACCAGGACAAATACATTAAGCTGTAGTTGTTGTGGTGACTATAGTGTCCCTTTAAATGAATATCTAAGTCTAAGCATAACTACAAATGCCACTAGCATAAATCTCAATTATGAGTTCCTATTGGTCATTCATGTTGTATGTTGCATCAGTTACACTCACAACCCCTTTAACCAATGGTGTCGTTATTTCCACATACAGTCAAAATATTTAATCTGCCAGCACATTACTTACAAACATCCACAGCCAGAATATTATACCATTATATTCAAGGCATTGGAATACATGGCATGCAATTCAATAATGAATACTTTACAGAGTTAAAGTCATTAGAAGACATCCAACTATTTGTTCTTTCAGGTATTCTATCAAGTTCTAGCGATGCCTTATCGCATACACAAAGCAATCTTTCAAGTGTGTTTGATTTTATTTTTTTTCAGTGCTTTGAATTTGTTATCCCATCACCACAAAATGAAAAGACCATTTAACAAATTAATGTAACCTTGACATGACAAGCTTTTTCCAAGTCACAATGCAATGTCACACTCTACAGCCATTGCTATTTAACCATTAGTCATCATCTGACAATTAATCATCCTTCTTTCAAGCAAGGCTAAAATGCAGAAAAGATTGGTGTATTATACAGCTGTCTGTATACATTTTACTGTTTTTATTCACAATTTGTTTTGTTTTTTTTCTCCCGAGCTGTCCTTCAGGGTCTTGTTAGTCTTGCAATCTGTAAACAATGCATCAATTGTTACTGAAAGGGCATACTTTGAGTGCTTTTCTTTTACACTTTTTTTCTTCTAGTACATTTCTAACTTCTTTGACTGGGGAAGCAAAATCCTTGATAATACAGTTCCGGAAGCCTCATTAATAATAATGGTTAAAGGGAAGTGGTATAGGCAATTTAACTACCCCAGAGGTTCTCTTTCTGGCCTTGGAGTTGCACATTTGAAAATACAAAATTGCCACTGTACAGTCCATGAACAGTGGGTAGATGTCACCCATTAATATCTGCTTTTATTGACCCTCTGAATCCTGCCCTGAATTTTCCCCTTTTAGTGAAGTGGTACTTGTTCCTTCTCCACTCGGGTTGCCTGAAGAATCTCTGCCGATGTAGAAGTAAAAAACTAATACTGCTGTTTCAAAGGACTGAAAATGGAAACTGAATGTCTATTTGTTTAAGGTGAGTATACATGTATTAAATAATTTAGTTTATTATATTACGTTTTAAAAAATTGTCAGTGCAATGCTAAATTGTGTTGCTACTGCTGTAGCTGATATTAATTTATATAAAATTAATTGCGTTTAAAATCTAATCCTAATGAAATAAATGTATAAATATATGGGCAATGGGCATGTTATACTAAAACAGCAATAAAATTATACCTTATTCTCAAATGTGCTAACTCGCATGCCCAAATCATCTTGATGATCAATCAATCCTAAATTGTGAAACACCCAATTAGCTTTGGGATTGAGAGTCAAAGAAAACCATAAATCTTTTCCTGTATTTAACTTTTTTTCAATATACAGAAAATATAATGTTGAATTTAAATTAATGTTTTTTTGCCTTTACCATTTGCCCACAGATACTGTTTCTTGTTGTTTTATTTTTCTGTAGGTAATATATGTTAGTTCTGTAATATGCACCACATTTTAAATGTATATAAATATATATATTTTTTTATTGTAAACTGCACAAAGGAGATGCTTTGACTTTTCATATTTGTGAAGGAATACATGGTGCACAATGTATCCCTTGTAGAAATATTTATTCATTATATTGGATTGTATTTGAAAATCACACCAGAAAAAATATTTTGAACTAGTTGTAAAATTACAAAATTTATAAAGAAGGCCGAACATCCTGCCAGTTAACCAATGGCTTTGTAATTCCTCACAAAGACTTGCAAACACATCCAGTACAATAATGTATTTTAATATCCATTGGAGAGTATTAGCTTTTCACTTTAGGTGAATGGATAGCACAGAGGACCATAGAAAAATCCAATAAATATCCACATCGATGGTTTCTAATATAATCCCAGTGACCCAGGAAAACCACTGTCTATCTTTGGAAGCTCATATAGTCACTTTGGAGACCTGCCTAAGCATTTTGTCTAGATTTATGTTCAGTGACTGTTTTATAAAGTCACATAAAGTATGCCTTGTGCAGTGTAACGTAACCAGACTTTGAAAGAATATACCACCAGCTAAATCCACGTCTGGATGTAGAGTAAGGATAAAACTGATAGTTTAACTATGTCATAAAGCTTCATCAACACACCTAATCAAGTTACAAGAGACAGCCTGGGAGTACTGCACTGGCAAATGCTAAAGTAGGGCAGTGGAAAAGACACTTATTAAAAGATAGTACTTGATTTCAAGGTCAACCTGAATACTTGTTATGAAGCACAGTAAAGGAAAACCCACTTACTTTGCAAATAGCTTTGGGCAATGTCCAAATGACAGATATTGCATTGATTATTTGGCTACCGAGACATATTATATTTGATGTTTATATCACTGCTCAGAACTAGCTGGTTGGCTTTGATATGTATTGTAACTTAAGTTATAGCATTTTAACTTGGTTGTTATTTATTCATTTTACAATGAGCAAGTATTGCCATGTGTTATGTTCTATGAAAAGATGACAAAAATTATATTGTAGCGTTTGTGGCTTTAAATCAGTGATGCATTTAAAGTTGGAGTGTCACTTTCCAGGATTTATTTTTATATATTTAGCAAATATGTATTTACATACATTTTACATAAAAATATATATAGATATATATATGGCAGCAAATGAGGAATATCCATCCAACATATACTCATAAGAAAAATTCCAATAATGAATTGTATATGTCTCTCAGTAATGTCAATCATGTAATAATAATTCTTTTTTTTTGTTACTTGCTCATAAAACTGAGCAATGTTTGGACTCCTTATAATTGGCTCTGTATTTCAGAGAGACTGCCTACTCTTCTTGAGTTTTTCCTCGTGGTTGGATGGTGGTATTCTACTAGGAACCCTTCTCCTCATTTGATTTTGTGTCTCTTGTCTCTTGGTTTAAGGTGTACAAACAGGTCTACTAAATTCTGTCCTCCTTCCCTCTGAAATACTTGAGTTGTATAAAAACAATTCATTTATATAAATAATAAAAAAATAATTCAAGATTAGTAAGTGAATATAAACATTTGCAAAGACTTAATAAAATAATTATATCTACATATAACTCATGTATCAAGACATGATTTGCTGTAGTTGAGTTCAAAGTTGGTACTGTATAGGTTATTACAATTTTTAATGTGATTAGTGATGATAACAGGAAGGTAAAGACTATTAGAAGCTATTTAACACTTTACTACGTGACACGTGTATATCATACCCGGAATCATGTGTACATGAATTTTAATATTGCAAGCAAAATTTTATGTAAACACATTCAGTCATGAATACACATAGCTATATTCTCCCAGACACACATTATGACTATATGTCTTTGAGCTTTAGTGTGCTTGTGTGTGCATTTTTCAGTCTGTATATGTGTGCATAGTTTGTTTATGTCTATGGCTGCAAATGTGGGTGATATGGTATGGAACAAAATAATTGTGGTGGTGTTTTGTTTTTTTTTCAAACGGATTGGTAGTGAAGGTGTAAGACACTGATAGAAACACACCCCTAGATTATAAAGTGACTGATTTTTGTAACAAATAGTAGAATGCCACAAATTATTCAGAATAAAAAGGACATTTATTGATATACATGTCTTTGATCTTAGCCACAGGCATGTGTGTGTGTGCAGTCCATTATACTAGGGTGAGCACCCAGATAAAATCACCATCTAAACTATATTTTAAAAAATATTACTTCAAAATACATTCTTTTGTTTTAGAAATCACAAGGTCTATGCATAGATGTTAATCAAAAACATAACAAGCGAATCCAAAAGAACTTATAGAGACCAAAAAAGAGGGATGTAGGAAATATAGGCCCTGCATTAGAATATACATAAGCACATCATGCACATCCTTTGTGTGTGCCTATGTAGGTTGTATATATGTGGAGGTATAACTGTGTGATGTGTACATACACTGAATGCTTTACATATGGAGATTTGTTTGAACAGGTACAGAAGATGACATATTTTGAATGAGCTCCATTTGCTGCCTCAGGCTCTTTCGATTGCATTGTTCCTAACATTAGAGAATGTTTGAGGCTCTTGTGCTTGAATTTCTGCATGGATATTCTGCTTGAGCAATTCAAGATGTTGACTTACAAGATAGACAGTCACTAATTAGATATAAAGAGAAAAAGCAGAATACGTATGAGGAGACTGTATCGTTTATTTGTGATTTTAATTGTCAGAGTGAACAATTGAAAAAGATTTTAATTAAACACTGGCCCATTCTGAAGAGTGATGAGGTACTTAACCAGATTCTCCCAGAGAGACCGAAAGTTATCTATAGGGGTGTCCCCAACTTAAAGTGTGATTTAACTCAAAACTATTCCTCTTTAAATAAAAGTAGAACAAATCCATTTAATGAATCTAGTGGGTTTTATGGTTGTGGTGTATGTAGCGCCTGTAAAAATACAAACCGCCATAAGCGCCACTTAACAGAATTTAAATAAAATATCAATGCAATAAAATGCAATAAAAAATGCAAAATTAAAGAGATTATTACATGTTATTCTAAATATGTGATTTACATGATTTACTGTACGTGTGGCCTTTCCTAAATAGGATGCACCACTCGTCCTTTGCAGATTAGGATACAGGAGCATGTGCGTAATATTAGGAAAGGCTACATGAAGCACAGTTTACCATTGCACTTTAAAATGAACAATAATAGTGACCCGGGACAAATGACTTTTTTAGGAATCCAAAAAGTTGATTTTAATTGGAGAGGAGATGATATCATCAAAAAAATGGTCCAGACAGAAATGAAATGGATTTTTAATTTAAATAGTATGCAACCTAATGGTCTTAATAACGACTTTCAGCTCTGCCATTTTTTAAAGTAAATTTTTCTGATCTTTTAACTATTTATAATATTTATTTAATTATTTTATAATTTATTTTTATTCTGTATAAATTACCTATTTGATGGTTATATACTTTACAAGATCGATATACGTGTCTTACTATAACCCATATGTTAACAATATGGGCTGGTTAAATTTTCTGTTGCCTATGCACTATCTATATATTGCACTTTATAATTCCCTATATAATTATTGTATTTATGGGTAATAATTTGATTTGCTTGTACACCCCATGTATTGCCTTATTACCTATACTAAACTACCTCATTTTTTGTCTCTAATTTCATGGCTATTTTGCATTATTGGGACACTCTGCAATATTATTTTGGTTGAGAATGGACTAATGCCCGCAAAGAATATGGCGAACTCTGCTTCAGGCAATGGCTGTGAACGAGACTGAAGTAAAGACATGCGCATATGGAGCTAGAGTTACACGTGACGTAACTTCCGGGTTTGGAGTTACCGGACCGACAGTGAACAGCTGTGGGAGACACACCTCCACACCACACGCGGCATGATTGGCCGCCGAACGAATGTGAATACCAATCAAGCGGGCAGTTTAGGAATTTAAGTGCCGCCCATTCAGGAAGCAAATTCATCCGATCGAGAAAGCCCTACCGGCGAAACGCATCTCGGACCACCAAGGAAGATCTCCACACTGATTTTATTATTGGTATATACCCATTGTGGTTTTTATTTATATATTTTATTTTATTCACAATAAATTGTTATTTTTTTATACATACTATAAGTGTGGATCTTCCACTGCTTCCTGTATCCTGATTCAAGAGGGGTAGTGCCTCCTTTTAAGGCACATTGGCGTCTACACATAGAGCCTAGTATAACAGGCTCCAATTCAGGTGAGCACTTTTCATGCACTGCTGCTCTTGATTGTTCACCTGTATATACATATCTGCACTAGGATATTTTGTGTTTTCTCTCCATATATCCCTAAATCTGTGAGCTGTATATCCGGAGAAGGTTTGGTATAACCAAATATACCCAAGCTGCTGTGATTTGAGTCTATCTCCAGGCTCTTCACCATGTGAGTTGGATATATAATCCCCCCTCCATTTTATCCATAGTGCATTGGCATACTGCACCATCATATGTCTCATTTTTTTATTCTAGATCTATTGTTATACATACAAGCGATATTTGATTTCCCCAAATATAATTAGGGGTAAGATATTGAATCCAACGCTCCACTGAGTGATCTTTTTTGTGGCGGTACTATCCACCAAGTTCACCCTTCTTTGCATTCTGCTTGAGCTGCTCAAGTGCATGTGATTTGTTCATGAACACACGCTCCTTCAGGTATCCCCACAGGAAGTAATGGGAGCTGAAAGGTTGGGTGAATGTGGCAGCCAATTTAGGTGTGAGTTTCTTTAAATTATCCACTCGCTGAAGCCCCATACTGTTGAAATAACATTTCAGGATGATTTTCCTCTTTACATCAAAGTCATGGACGTGCCATTTTGAAAATAAAATTACACAATTTTTACTTGTGTTCCTTTGTGAAATTACCCTTGATGAATCTCCCAATGTTCACTTATAATATGTACATGTAACAAAAAGGTTTAACTCCTAACAAATAAATTATTTACCTGTCAATCTCTGCTGTGAATTTTTACCTACCCTGTATAACATTTTATGCCCCTTTACCCCCTGTTAACCCTGTTACTGGTCCCCAGCCCAGCCCCCATGGGCAACCAACAGTCCAGGATTTATGTATTTCCCTGTTTTATTCCAATGGAGATACTGACATAACCTGGACTGTTGGTGGTCCATTAGGATTGGGTTGGAGAACATATTTCCTCCTCTCTCTCTCTACCTCTTCTTCTCTCTCTCACTCTCTCTCCCTGAGTTTTAAACTCTAATGCTTACTTCTGGAATTCACGGTTGCTTCCCCACCACACTTGCTACCTTAAAACTTTATCCTTAAATTGATATACTTTATCCTGCTCATTTACTTGATTTGCACAAAAGTAAATATGTTTATCTAAAGTCTAATTAAGCACTTAGCTCTGTTTTTAAAATGTGAGCATTTTAACACAACTATTTACCCATCCATTCAAATCTTCATTAAAATTTGTTTGTTTTGTTTGTTTTGAAACATGTTGATGAACGTAACACTGAAAGATTTCTCTTGAATCCATATTTCCTGATTCCTCATACATAAATTCATATTTCAATTCCAATTTATTCTGGGGATTTCAAGTGTGCTTCCAATTGCTATTTAGTATTTTGTTATATCGCACAATAAAATGGCAAATTGTTTTCTTCTTTCTTGTAATCTTATTTCAGAAGCATCTTAAGCACAATGGTAATGAGAATCACACATTTTCAGCACCTACCACTTCAGCAAAAGATGATTGCAAAAACTCCCATTATGCCGAGACAATGCTTTGCATCTGGAGTGTAAGAATCTACAAATCCTTGATTGGAAAGTGCCTCTATCCAGTATCAATCTGTATCAGTGTGCATTTATATATCAATAGAGGAGACATTTTGATTGTAACTGTTACATGCACATCTCATGTGATAAAGCGAAGAAAGTTTTAATGAACCCTGGATCATTCCTTTTCATTCTATTGATCAGCAAATACAATAAATATTGGGTACAGCTACAAAAACACAAGCTGTCATAGCTACTAGACGTCTCTTTTTAATGGGCCTACATATCATAGATGACAGGGGATTGCTGTCAAGCCAGTAATTCAAAGGTCATTGGTTGCATGTTATTACTATGTCTGCAAATATACACATCCTTTTGCATATTAGAAACTACGTCCTGTAAATTGTAATTTAGCTATAAAAAATATTTACTGCATGTTCTTTGACAACTATCACAAACAAGGTGTTAGAGATTTATAAACTAAAACATTATGACCTAACATTCTAAGGTGAAATAAATATATTTTGTTAAAATTGACGCAAACATTTAAATGTTATGTTTGAAAAATAAGAAGAGACATTTACTTAAACAATTGGATTATATATTTTTTTTTCTGTTCTGAAAGAGCAAACTCTGTACTCTAAGCCCTGTGCAGGCAAGTGGTTGGTTATAGCTTTCTTTATCTTTTCTTTATCATTCAAATATATATTTTTTTTTTTTAAGTTTTATTTTTAATTAAAAAAAGGCATTATACTTTGAAAAGTTTGGTACAATAAACTAGCAATGTATCAAACATGTAAAAGTAACAGCATGTAGTACAATGTATACACAAAAGGGACCATTTTATGAGTAAAATTGTTACACAGTCATCAATCATGTGAATGCACAGCTTTTCGGGTTAAGCGTAAAGTAGTGTAAAATAACAGTGAGGTTATGAGATGTTGAACTTATCACATGATGTGAACCTTAGACTGCATGCATCATCTATATTAAAACAGTGTGAGTTCCACAGTGGTGGGGGGGGGTCGAATGTCCCTTCTTGAGAGTAGTCCTTTAGTTGCCTTTGCCTAGGGGTGTCCCAATATGTTCTACCCAGCAGCTTGACCAAGATACAAATCAGAATGTACTATATTTACTTAATACAAATATTGTAGCATCAATATAATGACAAAAACAATAGCAGTATAGCAGTGTTTAGTGCAGGAGCTAAAGTGGCTGTCAAAAACTCCATCTTTGGATGTAGCCAGGGAGAAGGAGAGATATCTGCCAATTATGAGTAGCTGTGGTCAGGATCAGGGTCTAAGTATTTGGACTAGATGGTTTTCAGAAATCTGCTCCATGATTCCCAGGTCAAGGTGTACTGGTGATATTGTTTGTACAGAAAGTGACACATTTCTTCCATGATTCTAATGTGTTTAACTTTCTGGATCCAGTCTCATGTGGATGGGGGTTTTGCTTTTTTCCAAAACATTGGGATTA
Organism: Pelobates fuscus; assembly: GCF_036172605.1. NCBI lineage: Eukaryota > Metazoa > Chordata > Amphibia > Anura > Pelobatidae > Pelobates > Pelobates fuscus. The sequence continues at coordinate 134,340,111 of NC_086321.1, forward strand.
GTTGATTTGCTGTCGTCAACAGGTGTTGGAGTAGGGATGTCTGAGCTTTGGGTAAGTTGTCTGGGAGGAGGAGGAATATAAAAAGTTCAGGTTTAATTGGGATGGTCAACCCCAGCACAGTATGGACCATTTTGGCTATGCATGACCAGAACCGCTGTACCACCAGAAATGTGCTGAGTGGCCTTTGGGTTGATGGCATCTCCAGCATTTGTTAGATGCAAGAGGAAAAAAGGTCTGGAGCTTGGTTGGGGTATAGTGCCAATCTACTATCCTATTGTAGTTACTCTCTTGAACTGTTTGGTTCAGTGATGATTTGTGTATGCGTGTGTCAGTTTTTGGCTGTTAAGGAGAGGTTGAGCTCTTTCTCCCAGCTATGTGTGTATAATAGGAGGTGTGTCGGTTGGGTGGTTGGTAGCAGGGAGTTCATGGTAAAGATTTGCTTGCTTGCTTGTTCAAAACTGGTGAGTGCTTGATTCCCTGTCCGAAGGTGTGGCCCTGTATGTATAAAGTGTATCATTTGGTTATAGTGGAGTTTCTGTAGTGCTGAATGATTTTCATAAGGAAGAAGAGTAGCTTGTGGTTTCACCCCAGAATCATCTAGAGTGGCCCCTGTATGGGGCAGTGTGATAGTCTCTGTGCGCATTACCCGTGTCACCCGGTTTAAATAGCAGGTTATGTGATATCGGGTATAGAGGCGAAGGATATGGGGACAACTTTTTGTTGTGTCTAGTGTGCGCCCAAATCATGGAGAGATGGTGGGATGAGCTGGATGTTGTAGGAAGGCTTGTCCTGACTTGTGCAAAGTTATTGTGTGTATGGGGACTCTGAAGAAGGAGTCTTCAAGTTGGACCCATTTAGAAGAGGCTGCATCCGACAAGTCGTATACCCTAGCTAGAAATAGAAAAAATCCCAGGCACTCACTGCGATTGTCTCCAGGCAGATTTATTGCAACGTTTCAACCTGTTAAGGTCTTTATCTAGTGACTCCACATTACTCTCTCCTTCTAATGCTGCCTCTGTCCCACCACACTGCCCTTCATATTGTGTTATTATATCCCATCTCCTCTAGATTGTAAGCTCATTTGAGCTGGGTCCACATTAACCTATTGTTCCTGTCAAAATTTTGTTTTGTTGATTACTCCCCTTTAGATTATTGTAAAGAGCTTCGGAAAAGGTTGGTGTTGGCACTATATACATGGCAATAATAATAACAAGGCACGGACTTTACTGGAATAGTAGCACTGGGAGATACTAAGATTAGCTACATTAGTTACAGTACCAGGCAGATAGTCATTTCAGGTATTAGAATGGAGTCAAATACCACTCGTAACAATGAATGTGAATCTCAGGCAGAATGAGAAATGTATGTTCTTGTCTGCTTGAGATAGAGCCCCTAGACTGCATAGGTGATCCAAACATTAATACCAGGCCCTGATGGGGATTGCACAGATTATGTCACTATACATGTAGTATAAGATTCTTAAATCGGTGTGTATATATAAACATATGAAACCAAGAGAGCTGTGCTCATCTGAACATGCATACATTATAGGGTGATGCTGAAGATGATTAATACTACATTCAAGATCCAGGGCACACACTCACTCACTAAACACCAAGTTCAAAGTTCACCAAATGTAATTTTTTTAAACCCCTGGCTTAGGCAAAAGTGAGTTTAGTTATAGTATATGATCATAGATTGATACGCCTGCCACAATGTCAATGTACGACATTTTTAAGGTCCCACCATAGCCACCTAATGCCTGCTCTTTGCACACCTCCATGTCAGTAGTGCCTCATCCCAGTGCTCTATTTATGGATTTTCCAAATAGTGGGGGTTAATCTAATATGAGAAGGCGTTAGGATAGGACCGCCAAAATGTGGTACATTGTCGTTGTGGCATGTTTTTGCAACGTATGATCATATACTGTAACCAAATTCCCAATATTTTAAAAAAATATTTGTAACATAATTAAAATAATGCTTTCTCATAAGAAATATGAATAGTTTCCAATGGTAATGAATAGGTATTATATATGAGAATAAAACATTTTGAAGAATATGATGAATACATGTAACAACAAAGTGTTGGCGAAATTTAATAATAATTCCAAACACGAAGAACACAGCCACTTAGAAAAGGTCACTTTTTATGTTGTACAAATAAAAAAAGATAATCAAACACAGAACATGTAACATAAAGATAAAACAATGGAGATACATGGTTAAATCAATAGAATTTGATGGGAGAAAGAGGAGCTAAACAACAAGAAAAAAGATGGCTATTGTTAACCTAGGGTGGGTTTATAAAACCCACATTTTTGGACTGTGATGGTAAGAGGGATGCAGCCGAAACAGACGAATGTTATTGAAGAAACATTACAGTCATGTCAGACATATGGAATTTTAAATATTTTATTGCTTTTGGCCTGAAATTTAAGTTACTTTGTTAATTGTTTATGAATAAACTTCAAAGTGTTTGTGTGATACAATGAGTACTGTGAGAGATCAAGGTGTATTTCTAATATATAAATCTAAAAACAAATAAATAAAAAAACCTGTTTATTAATAATATATCATCTTTCTTCAAACTTTACGCAGTACGTTTTATATAATTCAATAATTTATTAACATTTTTTTGTCTCTCTGTGGTGGTTCAATTAAATTCATTATTGTTGCACAAATGATGTTGCTTTAGTAATTTTTTTTTAAGCTTGGAGTGTTTTCCATTTTCTGTACTGTGAATCCACAGCAATAAAAAAACTCTGCCTCTGCTATGTTGAATGCGTATCTCAAATACATATTTTAGGTCATTCACCAGTGTTGAACTGGTGAAAAGGAAAAAAAAAACCTTTGGGAAACTGAAATGTTAAGATGCTTTAGATGAAACTGTAATAGGCCACATTGATGAGTGCTACTCCACTGTATTGTCATTTATATGAAAGTGACTCAAGTTATATAAACTCTCCAGAGTGTTCAAAGAGATCTTGTGACTTTTTTGTAGTTTGTTTTGTCCTATAAACCTGTTTTACCTGAATACTACTGAACTAATAGGCGTGTGTCGACATTAAATATGATACTTTAAATAATTGAAAACAATGCATATTTTAGCATTATTATTAGTCATTTTACTAAAGAATCCGGTAGTTTATATTTTACATTTTCATAAACCCAAATTATTACAAACTGGCAATGGAACCGGAGACAATACTGAAGCTCAATTGTATGCATCATAATTGTTAGTTTTATAGGCTCCATCACCAAGTCACCAAGTTTACAGATTTAAAAAAAAAAAAAAAATATTACACTGTTATTAATATATAGAAATAGATCAATTGAAAAGATCATTTGGGGGCAGTTATACATTCCATTCTACTAGCAAGATGGAATTGAATTGGAATTATACGAATTTATACCACACTCTTAAAATGCTCTTACAATGCAATGCAAAAAACTCTTACAATGCAATTGTGGGTTTACTGGATTATACTCTATAAATATTCATCGTCATTTATGTCATTTGTTTTACTATCTAAATGACTAATGGTCTCATAATATTACTCTTTTCAATACTAGCACTGTGACTGATGTTTAATTGTATGGTGTTCTGTTTCTCATGTCACAACAGGACACTGTGATGGATAAATATAGCGATTTACTGAAATCAAGAATTGAAGAGATTTACTATTACAACTGAATTAATATTATATCTGACAATTAAAGTTATAGTAATGAGGTAGATTTATAATTTTAAAGTTAAAATGGGGATCTTAGCATTTAGTGCAAAACATATTTTGTTTATGATAATATATAAGGCAGAGAGCAAAATACACACAACTCACACACACAAAATTGGAAAATGGAAAATGTAATATGTAAAAAAAGAATGACAAAAGAGTGATATATTTAACAAGCTTTATTAAATGCACTCACTCCAATTTATGAAGAGGCAAAGTTATATTTTCATCCCGGTAATGTATGCACTTTTTCATGCATGACAATACCTTACTGGCCTTAGCTGATTGACATTGCACATTGTTGCCTAGTTTGTTGTCTATAACAATTCCCAAATCCTCCTCGTGTGTGGTTATCTCTAATTCGCTTCCATTACGGGTATACGTTGCGTGTGCATTCTTGACACCGAAGTTCATAACTTTGCATTTTTCTACATTAAATTTCATTTGCCATTTGAGTGCCCAGTCCCCCAATATATCTAAATCCCTCTGCAGCAAAGTAATATCTTGCTCACATTCGATTACTTTACAGAGTTTTGTGTCATCTGCAAACACTTAAACATGACTTGCAATGCTTTTTTCAAGATCATTAATAGACATGTTAAATAGAAGGGGTCCCAAGACGGAACCCTGAGGGGCACCACTTGACACCTCTGTCCAACCTGGAAATATACCATTAATGACAACTCTCTGTAGTCTATTTTTAAGCCAATGTTCTATCCCAAAACAAGAATTTCCATCTAGACCATACAATACCTATATTCACATACCTAGGCATCTCGGAGGTCCAGATATCACCTCAGCTAATTCCCTTGGGAAAATTTGTAGGAGAAGCCAAAACATTAGCATTGCATCCTCAAAATGGTATGGGTGGGCTAAGAAGCTAGAGAAAATAGTAATTGATAAAGCCACTTGTATTGTCTTGGTTAAGATTAGAATCATAATAATATGAATATCTTGTTCCACTATAGATCGGAAAGTTTAAAAAATAAAAATAATATATATATATATATATATTTGTAGAATAGAAAGAAAATAAAAGTTAATCAGTAAAAGAGGTTTTTCTTTTAAAAGTAACAACTCATGGTTTTACATAGCTTTTGGTACATCAAGTACTCTTTCTCTGTCTCCATTTATTGTATTTGCTGTTGTGCTTAATTGTATCCCATCTTTTTACTAAACCACCCTTTGAGGTAGCTCATAAAGCTAAAGCTAATCAATTCATCCCCTGGCAAATGCAAGCTATTATAGTATATGTTCATGAAAAGACAAAACAAAACAAAAGATAAAAGAAGCTATAGACAAGTTAACAGAGGAAACATTTGGATGTTATTAAATTGCACAGTAGCTTATTTTTTTTTAAATAATGTGAATAGTTCTATTAACAATTTCACACAGCAGTTTAAATAAACATGTTTATGCAATCAATGTTTATTCCCCCGAGAATGTTTGCTTGGAACATTTTTGGACTGTCCATTTGCTGAGGTCAAATAAATAATAAATATGAGGTTATGGAATACAAAAAAAAAAAAAATAGGTACAAAAAAAAGAGAGAGCCATATTAAGATGGATATATTTTAGTTTCTATGCGTTTTTTTTTTTTTTTAACAGATTACATTAATGAGTATTTCCATTAACTGGATAGATGTCAGTCCAACATAGCTCTTTTGTGTTGATTGGCGAATGCAACATGCAATAGAAAAACATAAATACACTAAGATCTAAGTTCACACTCTCTTCAAAGCAAAATACAAAGTAGCAGTTTTATCTGTGTTTTGAGACATCAATAACGTGATGTTACATTCAACACAGACAATAGACTAGACTCACACTGGTAAGCCCCTCACTGAGAGACAAGCTGTCTATGGAAGAACTGAACATATGCCTTTCTTATTTTAGACATGAGATACATGCATTGCATATGAGAATTTTAAATAAAACATATATGCAAATGCTGTTGAGTGATACTTGTTCTATAAAGCGATAAACAGAAACAGGTAAAAAAGAATCCATTCAGTATAATTAACAAATAAAATATAGTTTAATTAAAATAGCAACTACAAATTTAGAATAGTTACATTTGTATGTCAGATTTACCAGAACATTTTTACTTCCCCATGCTGAACAAAATCATGACATGTTGGATTTTGAAAGTGTAATAACTAACTAATGTAAAATTATAGAAACATAGAAATGTGACGGCAGATAAGAAGCATTCGGCCCATCTAGTCTGCCCAATTTTCTAAATACTTTAATTAGTCCCTGGCCTTATCTAATAGTTAGGATAGCCGTATGCCTATCCCACGCATGCTTAAACTACTTTACTGTAATAACCTCTACCACTTCAGCTGGAAGGCTATTCCATGCATCCACTATCCTCTCAGTAAAGTAATATTTCCTGATATTATTTTTAAACCTTTTCCCCTCTAATGTAAGACTATGTACTCTTGTTGTGGTAGTTTTTCTTCCTTTAAATATAGTCTCCTCCTTTACTGTGTTGATTCCCTTTATGTATTTATATGTTTCTATCATATCCCCCTGTCTCGTCTTTCCTCCAAGCTATACATGTTAAGTTCCTTTAACCTTTCCGTGTAAGTTTTATCCTGCAATCCATGAACCAGTTTAGTAGCCCTTCTCTAAACTCTCTAGAGTATCAATATTCTTCTGGAGATATGGTCTCCAGTACTGCATACAATACTCCAAGTGAGGTCTCACCAATGTTCTGTACAATGGCATGAGCACTTCCATCTTTCTACTGCTAATACCTCTCCCTATACAACCAAACATTCTAATAGCATTTCCTGTTGCTCTATTACATTGTCTGCCTACCTTTAAGCCATCAGAAATAATTACCCCTAAATCCCTTTCCTCAGATGTTGAGGTTAGGACTCTATCAAATATTCTGTACTCTGCCCTGTATATTCTGTACATCTTCTAAGTTAATATTGCATTTAGTTTATTCATTTGTTTTATATTTTTCCTTGTAAATATAATGTATTTCAATCTACAATTCGATATTAATTAAATCTTAATTTATTTGTTGTAGATAGAGGTGTGGCATGTAGTATACATTGTCCGTTCCATCTTCCCCACTGTTGAATGTTTCCCCCTTATTTCATCTTCTCCAATGCATTCCATTCACCTTTTATCATTCCATCATCTCAAAAATGCAATGTACATTACCTATTTCCATACCCCTTATAATGTAATGTGCCCCTGCGCATCACATGTCCCTCCCTTTATTCCACGTCGATTCTTCATCTCAGCCTTCCATTATCCCATACCTGCCAATCTCATTTCAAAGCCAACTCAAACTTGGAGGACTTAACACGGGCTGCTCCCTTCCTAGTTCCTTAAAACCCTTCTCTTAAGGAAAGCTTATGGCCTCCCAGAGTAACCGCTACCTCACATACCTGTCTTTTGCTCTCTCATAAAGGACAGCACTTTACTCTCTCCTCCAGCTCTGTCCTAATGTGTTTTATACCCCACCTCCTATAGACGGTAAGCTCGTTTGAGCAGGGTTCTCTTCAACCTATCGTTCCTGTAAGTTTTCCTGTAATTGTCCTATTTATAGTTAAATCCCCCCTCTCATAATATTGTAAAGAGCTACGGAATATGTTGGCGCTATATAAATGGCAATAATAATAATGATAATGAATAATAAAGTCTGTCTAATCTCATATTTTCCTGTTGGTCTCTTATTCTGTTCCACAATGAGCACATCCTTCATATTCCATTTCCTTCCCATCATTTTATAACCCTCAATTCTATACCTCATCCATTATTCTCTGTTTTTGGCCTGTTTGACATTTCTCCTATAACTGCCTTTACACAATTATTTTGACAGATGTGATGCTTTTTATGGTCATTGCAAAAACAGAATATACCATTTCTATGTCCTCCATAAATGAGCCCTTTGCACATTGCAAAATGCATCAAACATGTAGCCTTTGGCTGGAAAAAGTACAGAAACCCATACAATAACAGGTTGACTTGCTATTATATTATATATGATATTATATTAGGTGACTTTCTGATGTCTAAATAACACCATCTAGATGCCATCAACGTATTGGCAAAAATAAAAGTAATAAAAAGTGGTCAGTGATGAAAATGGGACATAAATAAGGCACCTCTTTATTGTAGGTTTTAGATGTAGTGACTGATCTTCATCTTATCCCTTAGCTATGCTTCTTCATTCTATTAATAGTTCTATAACGCTTTTCGTAGACTAGTACTTCATGTCATGAGCCATAGATAAAAGATGCTACGGATCATCCTCAAGTTATTGCTACTGACAAATATAATTGATCATGCAGTTTATCAAGCTTAAGCAACATGTGTGTTTTTGAGTTTGTATAGTGCACACTGTCCTTTGTGCATTGCAATGTATTTCTGCTCCTGGCAAGAAATTGATTACCTCTGCATTGCGTGATGTTGCTGTGTTACCACACAGCCAACTGCTACAATACCCTAGGTGAAATATTCAACTTGTTAGCATTGCTCAGATGTATTAAGTAGGGCAAACCTGCCACTGACTATCAACCTGATGACTCCAGTCATTTATGTTGCAGTAATTACATTAAGAAAACTATCAATTTGAATAAAGTGTTCTGCATCATTACAAGCTCCAAATTCAATTCCCACTAATCCAGGCCACCTGCTGACTCAATTTTCAATCTGTCCAAGAATCAGAAAATGCTCTCGGGAGTATGATTTATTCAGTCTCTAATTAAGGGTTAATACTGTTGCCTATTAATTACAAGCAATCTTTAAAGAGATTAGTCATTGCATGGACGCTATTGTTGCAGTTTAAACAAGACAAACAACAAAGTAATGCTTACCGATTGCTTAAATTATTCATAATGGTTTAACAGTTGTGAAGCAGAGGGACGTTTTTGACAATCTTTATTTGCATTTTTCATTTTCTCAAGACAAAAACATACAAAATGCTACAGTTTGTAGTTTACAGGTGCAAAGCCAATGTGTACATTATTCACGTGTAAGTGTATAGTAAAATCCAATGATAACAGTCATACAATGTTAAGCATAACAGCGTGTATTAATATGAGATTTTATAGAAACCTGTTGCCGAGTGTTTTATATAAAAGGTGTGGAAGGGGGGTGGGTGGCAGGAGCTTGGTATCAACCTGATGGGGGGCACAGGGACTTTTTTTTTATCATTGTTAATTATAGGTGATAGAGGGCCTACAATGCATTGCACTATTAGTAGTTGATAGGCTGGACAAAATAACTCCACCAGTATCTACAATATTTCTACTATTTCATTAGTATCTTACATAGTTACATAGTTACATAGCTGAAAAGAGACTTGCGTCCATCAAGTTCAGCCTTCCTCATATTTGTTTTTTGCTGTTGATCCAAAAGAAGGCAAAAAAAACAGTTTAAAGCACAGTTTTGCAACAAGCTAGGAAAAAAAATCCTTCTTGACCCCAGAATGGCAGTCAGATTTATCCTTGGATCAAGCAGTTATTACCCTACATTGAAAGATTATATCCTTGAATATTCTGTTTTTGCAAGTATGCATCCAGTAGCTGTTTGAACATCTGTATGGACTCTGATAAAACCCCCTCTTTAGGCAGAGAATTCCACATCCTGATTGTTCTTACAGTAAAAAAACCTTTCCTTTGCCTTAGACAAAATCTTCTTTCTTCCAGTCGAAACGCATGGCCTTGTGTCCTATGTAAAGTCCGGTTTATGAATAGATTTCCACACAATGGTTTGTATTGGCCCCGAATATATTTGTATAATGTTATCATATCCCCTCTCAGGCGACGTTTTTCTAAACTAAATAGGTTTAGATTTGTTAACCTTTCTTCATAGCAGATATGTTCCATTCCTTTTATTAATTTTGTAGCCCGCCTCTGCACTTTTTATAGTGCCATAATATCCTTCTTTAGAACAGGTGCCCAAAATTGCACAACATATTCAATATGTGGTCTTACCAGTGATTTATAAAGAGGCAAAAAGATATTCTCGTCCCGAGAATGAATGCCCTTTTTCATGCATGACAATACCTTACTGGCCTTGGCCACTGCTGCTTGACATTGCACATTGTTGCATCGTTTGTTGTCTATAACAATTCCCAAGTCCTTTTCGTGTTTTGTTATCCCTAATTCGCTTCGCTTAAGGGTATACGTTTCTTGTGTATTCTTTACGCCGAAGTGCATAACTTTGCATTTTTAAACATTAAATTTCATCTGCCATTTGAGTGCCCAGTCCCCCATTCTATCTAAATCCCTCTGCAGCAAAGTAATATCTTGCTCACATTGTATTATTTTACCAAGTTTTGTGTCATCTGCAAACACTGAAACATGACTTTCAATGCTGTCTTCAAGATCATTTATAAAAATGTTAAATAGAAGAGGTCTCAGAACAGACCCCTGAGGGACACCACTTGCCACCTCTGTCCAGCTTGAAAATTTCCCAGTAATGACAACTCTTTGTACTCTGTTTTTAAGCCAATGTTCTACCCAAGAACAATCATTTTCATCTAGACCGATTTCCTTGAGTTTGAACACTAATCTATTGTGTGGAACTGTATCAATTGCCTTGGCAAAATCCAAATAGATCACATCCACTGCAACACCCTGATCTATACTTCTACTTACTTCTTCGTAGAACGCAATCAAGTTAGTTTGACATGACCTGTGCTTCATAAAACCGTGCTGATTTTTGCTGATAACCACGTCCTTCTCAAGGAATTCTTGAATATTATCCCTTAATAACCTTTCAAATATTTTACTAGCACAGAAGTTAAGACAAAATTATAATACTAAATTAATATGACGTTTTCATTCAAGTGTTTCTTTTCTCTCCATTCCCTAGGAGTGAAATTCCTTTTTCTTTCACACATTACAGTTCAAGAGTTTCTGTTCGACTATTATTTAGGTGAATGTTATGTTGAATTAGAATTTTGCTGGCTGCAATTTAGGTTGGTTAGACAATTCACAAGTTCATTCTCATTAGAGAATTACAGTTTTCTCAATCCATAATATCTGCCAGCTTAGTCTCTGTCATTTCAGTAAGTTTGCATAATTCATAAAAACAGTTTCATATATTTCTATTTTTCATTCTCTTAAGTGGATTACAATTTTCTTTTCTTTTATTATTATTATTATTATTATTATTAATATTTGTTCTGTTAGATTGCTGTATTAACTATTAAAAAAAAATAATAGTTTTATATAAAGGTCCTCACCGATTAGAAATATTTTTTCTTCATAGGCCTCTTTGCCTTAAGTTAAGCGGTCCCGCAAGGCCAACTCCCATCCTCATGCTCGGAGGTACAAGCCCAACTCATAGTAAATGCCTTGCATTGTGTCATAGTCAGGGCCTCACCTGTCACGGCCAGTCTATATTAAGTCTTGTAAATATCACTGAGATGCCAACACCCCCCGTCGCTTACGTCAGTGGCAACAAAAGCCCCCACAAGCCAAATCATAGGTAGAGCCTCTCAAAGCCACTTGGCAATTAGTAAGGGTGTCACCTGTCACCTAATTAGTTAGAATAATAAAATTTCGCCATCAGGCATTAAATCTAGGGAGCTGGATTACTTCATTCCTATCAGGATATCATATTAACCAAATCATCTACTTCACACCCATAGCATGTCTATCGCTTCACTACAAGGAGATGACCTGTGGCTTTCCAGCACCCCAACCAGATCTAATTCCCAGACAAGGCAAACCATTGTAGCCAGCCTGGCGTCCAGCTACAGATCTTGGACAATAACAAAAATTACAGCCGGAGTTAAAAGGAAAAACATTCCCTTTCCTGCCACAGCCAGGAAAGCCGAACTATTTCGCTTGTTAAACATGCATAATGATAATGAAAGGCCTGGCCCTAGTTCAGAATGTAACATCCAAAACAGTTTGTCAGAACTACATAACACGATCTTCTCTCTAGTGACTTCTGTAGCCACTATTAAAAACCGATTAGATAATCTGGAATCCAATAACCAACAAATCATACCGGATGTACAAATTCCTGTAGCTAGGCCAGAACCAAACACAGGAGGTAACTCTAATCCTCTACTCGCTAAAACTACTAACATCATTAAACCATAACATCTCATTACACAAAACCTTACACGTGACATATTAGAAGGCAAAGATATTAATCTGGCTTCTCTCCTCATTACATCACAAGATACAATCGAAAACAAGTCATACATGTTTGATGATTTATCCATGGTAATGAAGTCTAGAGACCCTAGACTTAACAGGAAGTTAAATATTCCAGAGTTTGTCTTAGCCTTCGGATTATACAGGGACATTATTTGCTCTTCTTTTCCCCACCGTAGAGAGGAACTAGATTTATACTTACACAAGCTGGTGGTCCTAGCTTAGAAATACGGAGGCTACACGTTCTACGATTACCATAAGTCCTTTTCAGCTAGATCCGCTGCGTCACTGGCTCAATTCAATACTCCTACTGACTGGGGCCAATTAGACACAGAATTGTTTTGCAGACATTTTGCTGGACTTAAAACCGCAGCTTGTGCAATATATTCCTCAGCTTCACATACTGTTAACGTCTGTCCCAATAACATCACTTTACCCTCCACTAGCAATGCCAACTCAGAGTTTCAACCAAATATGGCTCAAAGAGAGTTCAAAGATAAATTAGGCAGGTCTATCATCTTTCTTGGGAAAGCTCAAGAATGTAATAATTTTAATGCAGGGCGATGTAGTTACAGTGCTTGCAGACTTCTTCACGTTTGCTCACTTGGTTTCAGAGCACACGCTAAAACAATATGTCCTAATAAATTGTTCCCAAAAAAGCTTTACCCCAATAAATGTACCCAATTTGCAACGTTACCTAACTGATAATCCTTCTTCAAATTTTGTCGACTTTCTCACCTCCCCTGAGCGGTGGCTGGGGGCCCTAAATAAGAATGAGGGGGGGGACCTACTGTCCTCCCCCCACAGCCCCCACCCCTGAGCGGTTGGTGGGGGCCCTAAATAAGAAAAGGGGGACAACCTACTGTCCTCCCCCCCAGCCTCCCCCCTGCACAGCGGGTGGGGGCCCTAAATAACAATGAGGGGGGCCTACTGTCCTCCCCCTCCACCCCCCACCCTGAGCGGTAGTTGGGGGCCCAAAATGCCCCCTTCCAAGGTGACTAGGGGTCCCCAAGCCCCTAGTCACCTCCCCCACCCAAATAAAAGTTATCCCCTACCTACCCCCCTCACCCTACAAATAGTGAGTGGGGAATAAAATAACGAACCTGTATATAAAAATAAAACTTACCATTTGATGTCTTCTTTCTTCTAAAATATTCATTTTTCAGCCACAATTTTCAGCAGTAGTGGGGGCCGGGGGGAGGACAGTAGGTCATCCCCCTCATTCTTATTTAGGGCCCCCACCCACCGCTCTGAGGGTGGGGTCAGGGGGGGAGGACAGTAGGTCCCTCCCTGTCATTCTAATTTAGGGCCCCCTCCCACCATTCAGGTGTGGGGGCCAGGGGAGAGGACAGTAGGTCCCACCCCTAATTGTTATTTAGGGCCCCCACCTGCCGTTCAGGGGTGGGGGCCAATAGGTTTGCTCACTGTTTACTAGACATGTTTAATAAGAGCTCATGTGACTCCAGCTTATATAGAGGCTGGGTCACATGCTGCACGAGCCAATCACAGCCATGCCATTAGTAGGCATGGCTGTGATGGCTTCTAAGGGCACAAAAGTCAAACGCTTGTTGATTGGCTGCCCTGCAGCTTTTCAAAACGCGCCATTAAATCGCCGAACACTGAACTTGAACCCGAACTGTTACTGAAATGTCTGTGTTCGGGGTCAAAAATTCAAAATGTTCGGTACGAACCCGAACTTTATAGTTCGGGTTTGCTCAACTTTTTCTCACCATTGAACTACACTACTACACACCATACAGTCTACAACACACACTTTCTCTATTTAAGGATTTGGGAGTTCCTGTAGCCCCAGTGTCATGGAGTAACACTTCCGGGTTCGGCACTCAGCGGTGAGGAGCCGGACCCCGCCCCCCTCTGACACAGCTCTGATGGTATTTAGTGAGACTGGGCCAGAGAGAGGGTGCTTGGTGATTGATTGTGTGAGCTAACGTGTGAGCTGCCTCCGCGAGACCGCGGGCTCCACAGGCTCAGCTACTGGGAGCTACTTCCACCAGACTTACCTCTCCACAAGCTCAGACAAGCCGTTCCAGCCTTTGAGCAAATGCAAGGTTTACTGCATGCCATAAAGGATTACTGGAGAACGGATACTTTGCTACTTTACAAGTGGACCATATCTCTGAACTATTGGAGGACTACCCATATTAACCTTAAGTATATCTTTCAGCTAATTGTCTGCAACATTATTTATTAATGAATTAATGCTTGCTTACTCAAATCTTCATTGCTACGAGTCACTAATCTCATGAAGGACAACTCCCATCATGCTTATTCACTATGAACTGTTTCTTGCTTTGCAATTACATTCAGTGCTTCAAGTTACTAATCTTATGAAGGACAACTCCCATCATGTTATTCACTATGAACTGTTCTTGCTTTGCAAATATCCTTAGCTACTTGATTATTGTTCCTATTGAAGATTATTCTCATGAACTAATGTTACTTAATGCATATCTGAAGAAATACTTAATAATGAACCTTGTGTTGTTGATTACTTGCACTTCTTCTTATTGGATTATTGCCTAAATGCAATTCATTTCAGTTTAACACTTATTAAAACTTCGGTTGAATCAAGTTACCAGTGATTCTCTCTTTTCTTAAAGCTACAGTATTGATACTTAAGGATTCTCAATTTCTTCACTATTGTAATTAGGGAGATTACAAGCTGCAGTTAAGTTCCAATCCAAATCACCCCTAGTAGCGTAACACCCAGCCATAACAGAAGGTCCCAGCACTGCAATAACTTTCCTGGGTATCACACTCAATTCAGTTTCCATGCAAGCTAGCCTGCCTCAGGAAAAGGTAGACAGGATTTTAACCTATATTGAAGTCTGCACCACTCATGGGTCTTGCACCAGGAAGGAATTACAGTCACTTTTGGGTTCACTCAACTTTGCTTTGAGGATTATTCCTCAAGGAATGTCTTTCATCTCTAGGGTTCTCTTTAACACGGTCTCCCTGATGACGATTCTAGAACTATGTTAGACGAACCAGCTAGGGCCGACCTAAGAACGTGGCATCTCTTTTTATCCTCTTGGAATGGCAGGTCCTTATTCATTCCCCCCATCTCTGATGATTCCTCTTTAATATGGACTGACTCCGGAGCAGGAGCCATAGGTTATGATGCTATGTTCGGCAATGACTGGGCATATGATACTTGGTCACCAGAACCCTCCACCCTAGAGAATTTTTTTTTATTTATTTTTTTATTCTTTATTTTTGTTGTGCATATTATAACAGAAGAGCTTGCACAGCCGCGACAGCATGGGCAAGTACAACAATGACATTAGAGAAAGACGTTATCATGGCATATGTAAAACAGCACAAATTTTTAGGTTAATGAGATCTATAGTGTAAACAGTTTATGTTCTCGTTTAGGTAAGTGAGTTAGTAAGATGCACATGTCAGGGAAGAGATTTTAGAAGAGTGACAAAGAAGGAAAAACCTGTACTATACAAACATAATATAAACATGGCTGTTCAATTAAGTACATGCTAATTGTGTAACAAGAGCGTGACATGAGAGTCAGTGCACAGGTTACGTTACTAGAGAAAAGAAAAAAGAAAAAAAGAACAGCTTTGCACATATGCGTAAGCCTCGCCAGCAGAGCCGTTGAGTCACCTTCTCCCGTATAATAAGATCAGGAGTTGGTACGGTATAACACGTGTCAAAACAGGCATATGTTAGCATGAAGCAAGCGTATTTTAGCGTTACGCAAGCAATCTCTGATTAAATTACGTATAAAGAAATCACACAGGATCTGGTATAGCAATTAGTGAAGGTTGTAATATGCTAGGCTTCCTATGGGGCCTGTCGAGTATTATGCAACAATAGAATAGATATAACTTGTTAAACTAAGAAGCAAAGTCATCGCTTATGGTAATTTAAGTTACAATATATAGTCCATGTTGGGTAAGCGTAAAACGTGCATGCAACTGGGATGTCTCTGACATAGTATTAATTGTGAATAAACTATTATGCATTACGTGTGGAATGGAGAAGACTCAGCTAATCTTAAGTGGGATTAATAACACAACAGTTTTAACTTGCTATCATTTTTGCTTTTGTGCGCTGGATTGTTTGTAGCCTCGGTTAGATACTAACGGTTAAATTCTGTGGCTAACATTCCGGTTATCTTGACTAAAGTAAAGCAAAGGCTTAACAAAGTTAACAGAAACAGGAAACTCATACCCTTAGCCAAAGCACAGTACTGACATTTCTTGCTAAATCAAGTGAGCATTATGTGGGCGACGCCGTCTAGGCTAGGATCACTTGATTGAAGCATAAATTGTACGCTTACAGTGTTGCAGTCTGCAACTGGTGAAATCTATGCTGCAAATAGTAACGTCAGTATAAGTCTATCTTGCTGTGCCCTACTGCTGTGAGGCAAAGTCTGTTGCAGCTGCAGGGACGTGGTGGTGTGGCATTAGGCCATCCAGCAATGGGGTATTAAGAGTCATCCTATGCCTCTAGTTGGCAGGGGTGAGGCTTCAGCCGGTGTGTTCCGTAGGCCTCTGCACCAGGGCGCCAAGAGTCCATCTCCAACTCTGTAATGCGTGGAGGCCTACTGTACCATCGCTTGGTGTGCTGCTCCTGTCCCAGGTAGCCGCATGGTGGTCAGCTGGTCAGAGGTACGCTGGGGTGCGTCGCTGGGGCTTTGGGGTTGTCCGGCGTTCACCTTGCCGCTTGTGTGTAGGTAGGTGCGTGTGCTCAAGTTGGTGCGGTCTGTCTCTCTCCTGTTCGCTTGTCGGTGCTTGTTTGGATGGGCGCCCGCTTGGAACGCCTGCAGTGGGGCGCCATAATGGCGGCGGCGGGTCAGTGGTCGGATCCACATGGCCACCGCTCGTGCTGCTTGTAGGTTGGGCATACCCCTGCTGCACTGCAGCTCATAGAAGGCCGAGCAGAGCCTGTCGAGGGCCTCCAGGGAGGAAGGCTGTATACAGGTAGTCGTGGCTCCCCGCTGTGAACTGTGACGGGCGGCCATCTTGGACACTCTTCACCTGGCTCGTGCTTCTCCCGTTTATGTGTGCCCTAGGGCTGGTCAGCTTGCCTGGTCTGTCCGTCCAGGAGGACCGGGATATCCCCCACCGGTCCAAAGGGGGGGGGAGGATTGGAGACCTCCTTCGTTGCTGAGGGGATCCGGTGTCGGAGAGAGCGGCTGCCTCTCCCCAGCTCCGGCTTCTGTAGGCCGCGTGTGCTGTTCCGCTTGTTTAGCTCCTACGGGCTTCAGAAAAGACTTGTTGTATTCAGAGGTGCTCCCCTAACTTGGGTAATGCACCCCGGTGGGTCCTTTGGCTGTTAAGCCCTTGATAATGCCGTTTTTTCCTGCCCATTGAGCAAGAGCTCGTGTCCCCTGCTGCTGCTTAGGTCGACGGCCAGGCTCCGCCCCCACCCTAGAGAATTTTAACAAGACCTCAGCACTGTTTGAAATCTTCCCAATAGTAGCTGCAGCACACGTATGGGGCAAGGAATGGAAAGGTAAAGCAGTTAGGTGTTTTTCGGACAACTTAGCGGCTTGTTACATTATTAACAAAGGCTGATCTCAATCCCTTACCATAATAAATCTAGTAAGGAGACTTATCTGGTTAGCAGCTAATCTACAGTTCTGTGTATATTCTATCTATGTACCAGGCATTCTGAACAATGCAGCTGATGCTCTGTCACGTTCTAATTTACAGGATTTTTTCAGAATACATCCTACAGCGAACGTTTAGCCCAAAGAACCTCCTCATTTCAAAGACCTAATTATGCTGTTAAAACACAGTAGATCACTCACACAAGCTGGTTTGTCAATTAATACAAAAAAAGCTTACGCTAGAGCCTATGATCTGTTTAAAAAACTTGTGCGTGACTTTAATGTAATAAATGTTTTTTTCTGTAGAAACTATGGTTGCATTCACAACTTTTTGCCACATCTCTTTGAGAATAGCATATAATACCATTAAACTCTAATTGACAGGCATAAAACATTACATGTTAACTATATACCCAAACAAAACACCAATCTTATCATCATATCCGTTAAAAAGTGTTGTGAGAGGTATCCAGAGACTAAAGTATCAGGATCCCCTTAAAAGACTTCCCATAGACAGTAACATCTTTAGGAAGATCTCTGAATTACTAGAAAATAACCCTTTCAACAATCCCACTAACCTGGTAGTCAAGTCAGCGGCATATTTGGCTTTTTACGGTTTCTTGAGACCCAAAAAGTTTTCTGTGGAAAAAAGCATCTAACCTTAAGTAATGCCTTAAGCAGAAACACTTAGCAAAAGTGAACAACAATTATATTCTGGCAATCCCTCATACCAAAACTAGCCAGACAGGCCCCCCAGTAGAAATTAAGTATTATCCTACCTTTTCCAAATGGTGTCCAGTACTAGGATAACTTAATTAAGAATCAGATCACAAAAAACCCCATTACCCACTATTATCTCTTCAAGAGAAACCTCTTACCACCAAACAATTCATTCTATTCATACGCACACTATTACTCAGACTAGACGAGTCATAAAGGATCAGCGCTAACATGCCACAAGGATTATATTTAAAAAGAGTGTAGGCTGCACACCTATAAAGAGAGGGGTTCCCTCTAGTACCCCCAATACAAACGTAATATGAAAGACAATAATGCAAAAAAGGAATAAATATATAAAATAACTTAACAAATGTCCAAATAAGGCAGTTCAAAATAGTGATGAAGGTTCCTTATGGAGCAGCAGACTTAATTGATAGTAGTGGTGTCACAGAATAAGAGCAAAAGGGAAACTCCAATGGTATTGTATAGTATGTACAATGTATTCCAAAAGGTATAAATGAGATACAACTCACATTACCCAGAGCTAAAATACAGCTCTGCTTTAAAAAGCATGAAGTGGAATAATCCCACTCAAGGATATATGCAGTTCTCCAAGCTTCCAATCTTGTATAGCAGCAGAATAATCCAACTCAAAATCTTAAAGGTGGCAGAATATAGTGCTCACTGTATCTTTAAAAATCAAAGTAAAATATATGAAATGTACTTACAATTTGCCGAGCAGACTCACTGCTCGGTGTATAGCGTGTAGGTGGTATAATCCCCACCTAGGGATTCTTTGTGCTGCTTAGAAATAGCAAAAGGGATGCCAGGCCAAAAAGTATACAATCTAAAAAGAAAGGAATATGGCAAATGTGGTATATAGCCCCAAAAATTCCATTATTAAATAGAAATAATAAAAAGTTTTTAAACGCGTTTCGCCTACACAGGCTTCTTCAAGTAAAAACTAACAAAACAGTAAAATCACAGACCTGACAAGCAAAGGTGTATCTATACGGAACATTGATTACAATGAGGTTTTTGAAATTGCTGCCAAAATGACATCATCATATGGAAGTAAAAAGATACAAAATCGAAATGTAGTTAGGAACAGAAAATAAAACAACAACTCTATTGGGATATAATCTGGGAAATTATTGTGAGCGGTATTTGTTAAAACTGAGGGTTATAAATCATACAAAAGTGGGTTAAAAGAAGATCACGTGACCTTTAGTGGAACGCATGCATCATAGCTTAGTGAGACGCATGTGTAATAGTGGGGGGGAGAGGGAGTTGTATGGGCAGGTTACTCTTTCACATTACACAGGGTTAAATTGCCACGTCATCACGAGGGAGGAGTTTTGTGACAAGGTTGGCGATAAACAAATGTATATTTGGCTAAAAGAAAAAAAACAAATCCTTATTATTTCTGCTGTGTGGTGAAGTTGATACCGCAAGCCAGTATGAGTATAAAATTCATAGTAAAATCACACACAAGTCACGTGATCTTCTTATATCTGTCCAAACTTGGCGTTCAAATTAGTTTTTTACATTTTTCACACACAAACAAATATGAATGCTAACTTTGGCCAGTGTTTGTGACTAAGTGGCTACTAAAAAAGATTGGACATACCCCATTTGCAATACCTTGGGTTATCTACTATTGCAAATGCCATGCCATTACGGCGGTAATTCTCATTCCTGGGCTACCATACAGTGTAAAAAAATGTAAAAAAAACTGAAAAATTTAACATGCTATATTTGACCCTGTACCTTCCCAAAACACCATAAAACCTGTACATATGGGGTACTGTTTTACACGTGAGACATCGCTGAATACAAATATGTGTATTTTATTGCAGTAAAAGCAAACAGTATTATGACATTCACAGTTCAAATGTCATGCAGAACTAAAAAAAAAAATACATTTCTTAATTTCTCAAATTACTTTTATATTTTATTCATATAAAATTATGTTTCATAGCTAAATATTTGATGTTAAATTAAAACCTTATTTCTCCTGAATAAAATGATATATAATAAGCGTGGGTGCACTTAATATGAAAGAGGTGAATTACGGTTTAACAGACATATAGTCAAATTACAAATTACTTTGATCAAAACGTGTACATTTGGCTCAGTCCTTGAGGGGTTAGTTAGTGTTTTTTTCCATTGGGTTATATATAAAAACAGCTTGCAAGCCTTTCTTTCCCAGCTTAGACTTTCCGTGTCTGTCCAATCACAGACTTCCCAATGCAGCTCAATGAGAAGTCTTTGCAAAGCAGGTGCTCTGGGCAATTGCTGCCTCTTGAGTTTAGCTACACTGAGCTAAGCAACCAGAAAGTAGATGTAGATACAAATATCCATTTTGATAACTATCCTAGCTGTTCATATAAGGGTTAGTTTGAACGAAGAATAGATTTGGCATTTTATATTCTATTCTCGGAAATAGGATTTATATAAAATCCTAGTTACGGGAAAAATACTGATTTCGAAATGTTCTTGTTAATTGTCCAAGATATTGGTATTTGTAAATATCTGGTTTTAATCAAATATTTAATGCGTTATATGACGAAAGATTATAACTAGAAACAGCTGTTTAAAACTTGTGAAAAACATATTATGTAATAAATGCTCATGACCCCCACCGACATGAAAATGGGGTATATATGCAACTGACGTATAATTAAACTTTGAATTGGTTATAGAACACATGTCTTGTCTTCTTGGATGATTCCCAGGATCCTGTCTGTCTATCTAAGAGGGTGTGGCTCCGGCAAAATATCCATCTAACTAAGAGAGTTTCGTATATAGCTGATTTTATCCCCAACAATTGAAGGACCGGATGTATTATGATAGCCAATCAGAGGAGGTGGAGTGTTCCTTTAATGCATCATGTATGAAATGCAATAAGAATATGGGCCACTACAGGGCTGAAATGTTTTAGTTAAAGGGGCACGATAGTCACCCAGACCACTTCAGATCAATGAAGTGGTCTGGGTATCAGGTCCCCCAGGTTTTAACCCTTCAGATGTAAATATAGGAGTTTCAGAGAAACTGCTATGTTTACATTGCAGGGTTAATCCAACCTCTAGTGCCTGTCTTCCTGACAGCCGCTAGAGGGGCTTCTGCGACGCTGGATGTGAATATCGCATCCAGCGTGCAAAACGTCCATAGGAAAGCATTGAGAAATGCTTTCCTATGGACTGTTGCGCATTCCGCTCTACTCGGGAGCTGATGTTGGCAGGGGAGGAGAGGTCACCAGCGCCGAGGGAGCCCGGCGCTGGATTAAAGTAAGTAACTGAAAGGGGTTTTAACCCCTTCAGCGCCAAGGGAGGCCAAGGGAGCCCTGAGGGTGGGGGGTCCTAAGGACGATATAGTGTCAGGAAAACGAGTTTGTTTTCCTGACACTATAGTGATCCTTTAATGGAAAATATCAATAAAAAGGTTAATAGAAATAGTAACATTAATAAGATATTATTAGTAAACATAAATATTTAAATGTAATGTTACTCCGGTTACAAGTTTCAGTTCATCTTTGGTAAATATGACTATACAATGAGGGTTTCCTCTTTACCTCTACATACATTGTTCTAATGGTTTGGTAGAGAAAAAGATAACTACTGTTCATTTATAAAACATTGTAAAACTTTTTTTGCATTAGGGGACTGAAACCTCTAATCGCATACCTCTTATAAATCTCAATTATTCTATTCACTTCTATTAAATCTATACTTGAGTCACGCTTAACCCTGGTCCTTTAAAAATGCAACCAGTTAAACATTGCTTAAAATTTGATTTTAACAATACCATTAATGAGGATGTGCTGCATTCAATCAAATGAAGGTCAAAAATAAATATGATGTGTGACCTTTTCTGATTAACACTTCTGATGCCAGGGTGGCCTTGCGGCACATTTTTTTACAATCATAAAATGGTTTATAAGGTGGCAAAATATATATTTCACAAAAGCACTGTTGACAGGCACAATGTAGGAAATGTAATTTTTTATGAGTCAAAGCCCTGGAAGTGGAAGAGCAGGGAAATGTATTTGACAAGAGACACAGATCCATAAATTTCCTGCAAAACTCAAGATTCTTAAAGTCATTAGACAATAAAAAAAACTGAATTTCAAACAATTCTAAAAATAGGCCTTGCTAGAATTTCATACTAGAATAAAATGCAGTTTCAAATATAGAACTATCGCTTCTTATTTATAACTGGGCACCTACAAAGCTGAAGATTTTCTTTACCAGTAAGGTTTAATGTTGCTCGGGTAGATGACACATAACACATTTATTATATTAATTAAATTTAAAAACCGCAGAATATGTGCTTTTTGACCTTGTTTAGAAACTTAAAAATGTCATCTGTAAAATTAAGCTTAATGTTTTAGAGACTTGAATTTCTTTTGAAATATCACAGCTCTAATCATAAAATATATGTTAATTTCACAAATTCAAAGAAAACATATATTTCGATAACTGAAATAGTAGAACAAGTTTATTACTGTAAAATTGGTAGTTATAATTCAGAAACATAATAAAGGTTTAGTATCCCTTGATTGGTCTATAAACTATCTTTTTAATGAAGATTTTGCAAGGGGCTAGTTGAATGAATAAATATTCGATGAGGATATTAACAAAGGTTTATTTATCCTATCATAGCTGGTGCAATGCCGAACATATGCTAAAAACATATAATAGCATTTATAATTTAGTCCCATAGAAAAGTGGGCTATAGAAACAATATATCCAGTAGACTTATCCAGTGCACGACAAAAAAGTATGGTGTGGTCGAACCATTTTTCCTGGAAAATAGAACATATTTCATGATGCCCGAATTTCATCCATATGTTGGTTCAACTCGATTAATTCAGAAACGAATCAGACAAACCAAAAGGGAGTGACTATGGCCAATCAATATACTGCTTAATATATACACAATATAATATTATGTATACAATTTGCAGTACACTAATAGGAACAATTTCCCACAACTTGGTTCACAGGTATATTATTTTTTTTTTTACTGCTTCACCCTCTATTGGTCACTTCTAATTTGATCTGTGAAAAAAATCACCATTTAGTGATTGCTCCTAACTATCGATCATCTTTTTCCCATATATCCCAGTTATAATTTTGTTTGGCACTGCAGACAGAATTTAGAATTATGATCAAAACAAACATGTTCAGGATTGCATAGCTTGTTTGGTACATTTTACAGTTTGAGGATTCGACTGATCACATAATCGGTCTAAATTCAGACACACAAAATCTAATGTAAGAATTCAAAGTGAATTTCAAATTTAAGGCCAAAGCTTGAAGCATAGCTTACTTAGAGAATTTTTATCAGTTTGGCATTTTTTGACCACACATGACCTGAGCTTGAGAAGTATACTTAGAGCTGCCGCCACCCTTCCCCTTCCAGGCAGTGCAAGAGCATATAGTTCACTTGCTCCTGCCCCTTGCTCTGTACTTGGAGACATGTGATGTGAGAATATCAGAAAGAAGGGCTGAGATAAGGAGAGTGACTGCAGCCAGGCAGCCAGGCAGCCAGGCAGCCAGGCAGCCAGGCACAATCAAGATCTTATAATCTGCTAGGTAGTGTAGTGTTTTCTGTCTTCATGTCTTCATGTCTGAAACGTACCTGGTAAGTAATAGCTCTAGATTTCTAGGCATAGTCAGCCGTGGCAAAGGGGATCTGTCACACATGAAATTTGTCACAACCAAATAGCTAATAAAAAGTTAGCTAAAGTTTGTGCCATTTATTTCATAAAAATCTCACATGTTTTTATTGTAACACTTTACAAGCCTTGTGAGGCACACTGAACACGGCATGCAAGGAACATCTGGTATCTGTGTGTGTGTCTGTATGGGTCAGTGTGTGTATCTGTATGTGTCAGTGCATGTCTGCATGGGTCAGGTTGTGTGTCTGTATGTGCAGTGTGTGTCTGTATGGGTCAGTGTGTGTCTGTATGGTTGGTTTGTGTGCCTGTATGGATCAGTGTGTGTGCATGGGTCACTGTGTGTGTCTGTAAGGGCCAGTGTGTGCATGGGTCACTGTGTGTGTCCATATGTGTCAGTGTGTGTGTCTGTAAGGGTCTGTGTGTGTGCTTGGGTCAGTGTGCGTGTCTGTAAGGGTCAATGTGTGAATGTATAGCACACCATTACCAGCACAAATACAACCACTCTCAACATCAACAGTACCAACGCCTTTTTAATTAGTATTAATCAAAAAAGTGCTAGTGTTCACATTACTGTTGCTACTGCTTCCACTGTCCTCCATACAAATCCATATGTATCTTCAGAAGCTGCAATGTTTGGGATCACCACAACACAAGTCTGTATTACTGAGAGAAGAAGCAGAAAGAGAAGGTACTAGGACAGATAGCAGCTTCACTGGTACTCAATCTGATTCTGTGCAGTTGTCACCACCTACCATAAGCGGTGCCTCCACCATTACTTCTACCACCACCTTTAGGCAGAAGAGTGGAGATGGTGAGAATAGTGCCGCACATAGACAAAATATATTTGCCTAGCTGCTAGCCTGCTTCTGCTACCCACCTTGATTCACTGATTTAGAATTGTTTTATTGATTTGTGATTTATTTATTTTTAATTTCTAGTACGAGATTGATAATTCAATTTGCAGTGTGCTGCTGTGCCTTTGCAAACTGCTTCTTCCCTCAGTAATACACAGTTTGTGGCAGATTACTGTACAAGTAAGCTTTATTTGCAATGATTGTGGCAAGTCTTTTTATTTTTACTCTTGCAGAAAAAAAAATATTTAACATTTTGTGGAGGTGGTGCTGGTTGTTGTAATGTTTTTGAATGCCTTTCACGTCTGGTTTCACCTTTCCTGGCTTAGCGTTGTGTTGTGACTATGCCTGCTACCTCCATAGGCACAATAGGTAGATGCTGTTAGTGCACTGCTTTGATGCTACAGTGTGTGTGTGTGTGTGTGTGTGTGTGTGTGTAATCTTTTCATGGTGAGTGGGTTGTCAATTGTCCAGTGTCCACTGATTTCCTTTAGTTTTTTTTTTTAATTAAACACTTTTATCAAATTAAATAACTTCTTTGGGGCGTGGCCTAGCCAGCGATATAGATGGCTGCCTTCTAATTGTGGTCCTGTGACACTAAACAATTAAATGATGCAGAAAGCTAAATGGATGAATCCAGGGGCGACTCATACTAAGTCACTAATGACGTCTATGACCCCTGAAAAAAAGACGTGATGCAGAAAGCTAAATGGATGAATCCAGAAGCGACTCATAGTAAGTCACTAATGATGTCTATGACCCCTGAAAAAAAGCTGACAGGACGAAGCATATTAAAATCACCAGTGACTAACTCTACATTAACAATTCACATCATCTTTAAATAAGAAAACTATTAAACCACCTAAAAAAAAGTAAAAATATGATTTCTCTATGTCTATGATAAACTTGCAGGATTCGAACTCTCTAACATAACAGAAATTAACATGAAAGCTGGTTCAGGAATTAAATCCTATTATGAACATAGGGAAACGATCAATCTAGCGTATGAAGCTTATTCGGGAAACGAATATAAAATCAATGCAAACGAACATGAAGCTACTACTTCACATTATAATTCTAATAGTAATATAATTAAAGGAACATACTACAAGAAAGTTCAGACCACATTACTTTAGAAGATATGGATATGCTTCAACAGAATTCTTCATCTATTGATTGGGGCATAACTAATCTGGATAAAAATATTCAACACTCACCTGAGGCCCATCTAAGCAAGAAACAGAAAATTATTTCAGAACACAGGAAAGCTTTGTTCTTCTTAGCGTGGAATAGGTTATAGGGTTGTGCATTGCTCACTGACTTTTTCCTTTCAGTTTTTGAAAAATTCTATTTTATTATTTCAAGTTAAAAGGAAGCCTGCTGAAGATGTCTTCCATTATTCATTAATACAGGATTCTAAAGAAAAAAACAATCGATCATCATTATAAAATTTAGATACCCCCCTTGTTTTTAATAGAGATATAATAATATAATTATGACAAGTTGACAGCTCAAAATTGGCATAGCACAAATGACTGTTATAGAATGACAATTATTTTATGCATTATTGTAGCCAGTTGTGCATTGCAGCACAGTAACAAACACCTTTTCCCCAACTTTTTCCCTTGCTCATTTTTTCCAGGCATATTTTTTTCATGGACAAGGTTCTCCAAGACACAAAGCCACAAGTTTGGACGTCCCGAACAAAATGTCAGGAAAAATGTTTGACTGAACTAAACAATCCCACCATGCACAAGTCTAGTCAATACCCTTACAGCATGAGCAGTCAGCAGATACAATATTTCTGTTGTATTATTTGAGAGCCTTGTTTTGTTGTATTTTAAGAAATAAATAAACAGGGTTTTAATACACACATCTGTACAGTCACACAGCTGGACTTCCTGCTTAGGGTGCACAAATGCATCCCACTCTCCAGATCTTCTACTGCATTATTATTATTATAATAATAATTAGATGCTTACCTTGTACCAGTTCCACCCAAGGACAGGAGGAGAGATGTCTAAGTAATTCATAGCCAGCATCCACAAGTACATAAATGTTCACCAAACTTCACAGAAAATAAAGGGATTTAACTGAAGCTTCTATGTATTCACTTGCATAACACATGTTATGTGCCACTTACTGTTCTTACATACACATAATTCCATCCTCAATAGACTTTATTTCAGAAATAGGAGCACTGAGATTTGTTTATGGTCAGTGATAGCCACATAAATCCATATTCATTTACAAGGCATAGGATGCAAATGTCCTAAGGCAAAGATCTGTGTTCTCTGCAATTTGTAAAGGATTAACATAAGATACAAATATCAAGCACAGAGAAATTAAATTCCCGAAACAGAATGCGAGAGAGATGTATAGAGAGATATTTCTCCACAATGTTGTACTTTGGAAAATATTATCTTGAACAAATTCATTTTTAAAGGTTAGAAAATATATATTTTGACCTTGAAATTCCTATTGAAACTGCCTGACAGAACAATAAAAATTCTCCAAAAAGATTATAATTGGGCAATTTTAAAACTACATTAAAGCATCACTGAGAAGGGGGAGAAAAATGACACAGATGATGCAGACATGATGTTAATATAGATTAATGATACAAGGTGAATCTTGGGTTTAAAGCTGAACATGATTAATGTCTTCAGTATATCAACTCAACACAACTCTTCTAAATTGCCACAGACTTCCTCCCTCCTGTTACTTTTATAACTGTGTTCTTTCCTTCCATTCCCTGTTCTTTTAGGAGTTGCTCTAATTCCCCTATTGGGGAAGAACTTGGGATATAAACTAGTAAATAAACACATCTGTTTAAACAAATTCTGACTTTATTATCCGATACTTCTCATCCCAGCTCTACATAGGTAACTAGCAAATGATAGAGGCTATAGTAATAGCAAATAAAGACTTGGTCCAATTAAAGTCTTCAAATAACAATTGGTTCATTTTATTTGTGGTGATTATTCCCCTCACTTTTCTCTCTCTCTTTTTTTAACTGTGGCACAGTCTCATTTTTAGATGGCTTCTAATTGAATGTAAAACAAACAGAGTTTACATAAGGCCATTGTCTTTGCTCTTTATTCTTTTGTATGCCTCGTGTTTCTTATAAACAGTGGCAGTCTGAGTGTATCTTCCAAGTTCTCCATCTGGCTAATTGAAAGCGTATGAAATTGTTCGATCTACAAAAAGATAAATATGACCACAGGAATGGAAGCCAAAAGCATTTACTAGAATATCCACGATGACTATTCTGAATTTCTTTGTTAAACAAATGCAAATTGTTTCCATTAAAATAAGGTTATTTGCACCTCACTTTGAAGCAATCAAGCAGAAAGTCTGTTTGCTTATGTGAATATTTTTTTGTTGCTATGTGCATACTGAGTAACTACTTCAGTACTATACGCTACAGCATTTTGGAGCACAGATTGGTTAAGTGTTTTTATTTGCATTTTGTAAAATGTTGTCTTTTTTAATTTATGCTTTGCCTGCCTGCAGAACCAATTGATCTGCTAAGCTGTTCAGAGAAACATACAATATGCAGTAATTCTTTCATCTACGCAAAATAGGTATTACATTATTTTTGCAGTTCTTAATGAGGTTGGCACATAAGAATAAATCTAAGAGATTGAATATGTTAAACAGTTGATCATTATAGATCTCATGTAAAAAGATTGAAGGGTTCTGTTTGTCCTTCAGATGATCTGAGTGAAATATCTTTAAAAACCTTAGTTGACTGGGGGTTGAAGAGTTTCATGGCATAGAATAAATACTCCAGGGCAAACATGAAAGTCTCAATATATCCTTGGTAATAAAATATTTTGGTTTTATTCAAAGTTGGACTGTGATGTGTGCTAGACTCTACAAAACTGTTAAAGGGTCACTGAATTTTTGATCATCCTCCTATTAGAAAAGTTAAGTGTATACAAGAGCCAAAAGCAGAAAATATTAGCTATATGCAAAGAGACATATTAATCAAAGCATAAACCGATTAAGTTTTTGGTCAAAGTGCTTAGTAAGGACAGGCTCCACTGGATCCAAGATAATGTCTCTCAATATTTAACCCTTTTCAATTATATTACAACCCTTTTTATTAGGTGAATAAAAAAAATATACTAAACGTAAACAATAGGGATGGACCTATTTTGGTTAATCAGGATTATGGTCTTAGATTGTAATTCATACAGGCAATTCATTACATGCATCTAAATCAGCAGATTTACAATCCATATGGCTCATCTGAGGCACACTGCACTCGTGATTATTCTATCCATTGCACAGTTACAGAAATGCACCAGCGAAGATGCTGATGCAACAACACTAAGAATATGTTCATTAGTAGATGAAAGCATTATTAAAAATTCCCACAAAAAAAAATTAAGTTGATTGGTTAGTTCAACTTACAATACACTGCCACAATCATCACATCTTAGAGTCATGTTACCATTTACCCTCTCTCTGCCACTAATCCATTTATCACTTCTATCAACTTCCAACTCCAGCCCACCGACTTTTCCCCATTGTCATAGTTTCATCCTTGTCTTTCCCACTGCCACAAATATATCCCTTCCCTATCCCAAGGTCACTAACTTTTCCCCACCACTTTGTTCTATGTGCACCCTAGTATCACGATTTCCCTCTCCTTCCCATGTATGTCTCCATTCTCAACATATTGTCATCCCCCATCAATTCATTTTCTCTATTCACCCAAGTGTCAATTTGATGCTGATTTTACAACAATAAAACAACTTCGTTATG
This sequence comes from Pelobates fuscus, assembly GCF_036172605.1. NCBI lineage: Eukaryota > Metazoa > Chordata > Amphibia > Anura > Pelobatidae > Pelobates > Pelobates fuscus. Next base: position 134,369,617 of record NC_086321.1, read on the forward strand.
TAATGACATGTGAGTTTATTAGTATTATTGGAGACATACAATTTTATTTATGGTTGATACCCTTATACATTGAGAAGCTGATTGTCAGAAAGTGTGTGAATGTATTCTTTACCGGTGCGCCAGACACACCTAGCTTTTCATTTCACCCCAAATACTTTTGATATATATGATTTGGGAGCTTTAAAATCATCTACATGGAGATATGTCATTTTCCCTTTTCCCTTCATTTGACTGGTAATCTTTTTATCTTTGAATTTTTTTTCAGAGAAAATTAATTCACTGTGAAAATGGTAAGGGGAATGCTATTAAGCCACTCTAACAATTGATAGAGTCAACAGAAATTTAACCCATGCCATGTGGTTAATAATCAGGGCATGGTTTATATAATTGGTTCTCTATTATTCTAGAACTGGTACATAGGTTTACATATATATATGTGTTGAGTGGGGCCTTGAACATTCCATTACACTTGTCAGTACCATGGACAGGGGCCAGCGAATAACAGGCCATTAGTAATGACCTCTAACTGCAGTATCCTGGAGACACGCTTGCTGTTACCAGCCAGGGTGCTAATTAGCACTTATTATGTCTGTCTACGTAATAGCACTGTTGAGGAGTGTCAACATAAACATATAAATTACATAGACTAGGCATGCTTACATAAATAAAATGCAGATGGTTTGAAACTGTGATTTTTATGAAAGGTCCAAGGTTTTATAATGTTAAAGAAGTTGTTAAGTTTGTACAGACTGTGCAAAAGATTAAATAAAAGCATAGCATATCTGTCTGCATACTTATTTTTAAGTAAATGCCATAGTATTTAGTTTAAAGTATTATTGAATTACAATACTTTGAAAAATAAAACAATGCATAATGTTAATTGTTTTTTGTCAATATGACATGAAGATGACAGAGTTATCTACTGAAGTGTAAATTGTTTAGAGTTAAACTTGGAGATTTGTCTAAATTGAAATTTGTCAAAATAGTGACCAAGTTGGTGTCCTTTTGAATTTCAGACTTTCAAATCGAACTTTGACCAAAAGTCTTCAGAACCAAAACATTTAAAAAATGTTGATTGTGCATACGTATAGTAGCCATTAGTTATCACCAACTTTGAATCACTGAATTACAATTTGAAAGTTGTTTTTGTTGTTAAACGACCACTACAGGCATCTTTTTTCCTTCATTTTAGAGCTTCCCCACAGTTAACAGACCGATACAATTTTTTTTTGCCAAACCGAAATTTCCAATCAAACCAAAAAAATGTCAATTGAAATTCTTCAGACCCTGACACTTTTAAAAATCATAACCATATCAATTCAGAAGTATCAAAACATTTTCGCACAGTGAACAAGTCTATTGAGAATGTTGAGAAAGTGAATTTAAAATGAATTGCAAATGTTGTGCTACAGTTAATGGCAAGGAGAAATGTAAAAAGGGAAATCTAACATATTACAATTGTCTTTTTTTATTATTTAAAAGGTTCTGGGAATGTGGTGAGGTACATGAAGTGTGAAAGTTCAAGGACGCTCGGTTATGATTGCTAACAGGGCCGTTACTAACTTAAGTATTCATTGGTCTCTCAAACATTGTGATTATTATTCTCTTGAAATAGCTCTACAATATTATATAAGTGCTTAATGTTGATGACACGGTCTCTTGGATCCACTTTGATGATGACCATGATGATATGTGCAGTAAATCAAGTGATTTAAAAATAGTGATAGTAATAATGATAGTAATAAAAATATGCACCTGCTCTACATTTGTGAACTGAATTGTGTTTCAGAAAAGGAGAGCAGAAAAACAAGATAATATTTTGGTTATACCCTATCAAGATTAATGTTTTTTTTTTTTTTTTTTGTCAGACCTAACAAAGGTTCATGTGAGAGCAAACACATTGTCACTCTGTACTGTTTCCAAATAAATACTGCTATTAGAAGAAACCAGTAGGTGTGCCTTAGCATCTGTTTGAATTTTCCATTGGATCACTGAGGATTTCCCTTCCCTGTCTGATCTTGAGAAAGTCCCGTGGGAGGGACGAAACGCGTAGACGTGGCTGCTGTTTGTTGCTGGTCCCACTTGATCCTTTTTCGGCTGCTTTTTATTGTTTAGTTATTTACCACTTATATATATATTTTCATTATTATTTATTTATTATTTTTTATTGCTTTGTGCCTTTTATTATATACTCTTTTTTGGAGGTGAGTGAGGGTTGCTGTGCTCCCATACTCCTGACCCTGGGACACTAAGGACCTGTGTGTTTATTCCATCCAACTACACCGTGGTCTTTTGCGAAGTTACCGACCGCGGTGCATCAACTCGTAATCCATCATTTGTAGCTGTGGGTGGTTTGCTACAACTACACCGCGGCCTTTTTTGAAGATCCCGGCCGCGGTGTATATCATCGTTGCTAGACGGATCCCCTTTGAAGTGGGTCGGAAGCCAGCCTGCTGCATAGAACTCCCTCTCTCTCCCACTTCCTTTTTTTCTTCAATTACCTCGGTGGGGGGCCCACACCGAGGCAGGTACTTTTATTATTGTGCACATTTTTTTTTTACAGATTTGTTTATTTCTATAGTGTATAATACTGTGTTCTGTGACACAGTTTTATTTCTTGGGCAGCTGTTTGGATATTTTATTTATATTTTGTATCTACAATATATAGTCGATTGACATATTATTTACTCCTCACTCTATATTGTGTATCTGCAATAGAGAGCTCATTGGTACATCTATGATTATAGTGGGTCCAGGCAGTTATTGTGATTTTTTATGCATGTAGTGTTTGTCTTTATTTATTTTAAATATATTGACAGTATATTTAATGTATAGGAGTTATACCCCAATAAATATAAATATAGTTATCATATTTTTCCACATATTTGTTTCTGAGCGCACATACTGTTCTATACCTTGTTGAGCTACCACTCAATTTAGACGCTTGTGTATGTATGTAGCCGCCAGCCCTTAGTTTTTGTTATTTGATACACCTTGTTTTTATATATATTTTTTTTCCTTCCCTGTCTGAAACACCCAAGTGACAATAATCCCCTGTAGCATGTGCATTGTCCAATTTTTGTTTCTGCTTTCTGGTCATTTCAGCACACAGTTTGGTCATGCCCTTGGCACTTAAGACATGGGGTAGGCAACTTTTGGTAGAGCTGTGAATAAGTAATGTTTTTTAAGTCCTTCAGTGTGCTGGCCCTTTTTTTTTTAAAGGCAACATTTTGGAGAATTCTTAATATGTTATTTATAGATGCTCAGCTTCTTTGTGATGTGTATGTGTGTGTGCCGTGTGTATTGTTTGTGTGCATTATTTATGTGTGTGAGATGTCTTTGGTGTTATGGAAGTGTATACAGTAGTATCATGTATGGGAGTTTGTGGCATTGAATAAATGTGTGTGTGGGATGTTTGTTGTATCGTGTGCATGTGCTTATAGCCGGCTCTTTGTGTTATGTATTTGTTTGGGCTGTCTGTGCTATGAATGTTTGCGGGCTCTCTATTATGTTAAGTGGGTTGATTGTATATTTATGTGTGGAAGAGACTGTATTTGGTGTTGTGTGTATATGATTTGTTTGTAGTATTGTTTGTGTTTATGTGGGCTGCCTGTTATGTAAGTGTTTAAACTGTCTGTAATGAGTGAAATGTCAAAAGTTTGTATGTAGGTTGATTGTACTACTTACATGTGTAGTGTGGGCTTTTGGTGGTATCCTGGGGGAGTAAGGAGAAAGGTGCTGTTTGTAAGGTTGTGTTTGTGTGACTGTCTGTAGTATTGCATGGGGATTATATTTGGGAACTGTGCTGCAGGACAGTTGCTGAATCTTTATGAAATTAATAAAAAATAAATATGGTATTATAAATTAAGTTATTATAAAGTGTTTTTGGTTAATTATGCCACTCTACCTTGTGCCTAGATAGGGTAAATGAATCAGGTGGTCCTTTGTGTTGATATTGCAGTCTACACCTTCCACCAATACAGTTTGATTGTACCATTGTCCTTCTGTGTCTATTCTGGTGCATTTCCAGTGACACAGAGAGTACCCATGGTAACTTGTGGCTGCACTCTGAATCACAGAGAGCATAATTACACCAAGGAAGGGATGCATGTGGTGTCTGCACTCTGTGCACTGAAGCACTCTGGACTGGCCGAAGGTGATCTGCAAATCTTGCCAACTGGCTCATTTGAGACTAGCATGCGATAAAAAGTAACTCCATGTGTCATGCATGACAAGCATGCCATAGACTGCAGAGATGACCACTGCAGAGGCTCTAGACTTTGGGAGACCTTGAACGCAAAACGTGAACATAAGCCCCCACTGTCACCCATAATGAAAAAAAATGCAAGTGATAATAACATTAACATTAACCTTACTCCCCTCCCCTCTCTATTCATCCCATGCACTCTACACATACCTTTCCAGCCTATCTCCACCAACTCCTCCCAAATCCTCTACATACATACCCTCCTACAAAACTTTCAAATCCTACTCCCACCTTCACTTCCTTTCTATCCTTCTGCTCCTAGCTGCTGGTGATGTCTCTCCTAACCCCGGCCCCCTCGCAACAAACTCAGCACATACTAATCTCATACCCATCTCATGTTCCTCTAAATCCTCCTTCAATACTGCCCTCTGGAACGCATGCTCTGTTTGCAATATAACTAAATCCACTGCTGTCCATGACTTCTTCATCTCTCGTTCTATAGATTTACTAGCCATAACAGAAACCTGGCTCTCCCCCTCTGACACTGCCACCCCTGCATCTTTGTCCTTCGGTGGTCTCCAACTTACCCACAACCCAAGAAACTCTGAATGTAAAGGTGGTGGTGTTGGGTTTCTCCTCTCCCCTCACTGCTCTTTTAAACCTCTTCCCACCCCCCCTTCTCTCTCTTTCCCGTCATTTGAAATACACTCAATTCGCCTTTTCAAACCCTTCTCTGCTAACATTACTGTTATTTACCGTCCCCCTGGTTCCCCTCTTCTCTTCCTTGACCACTTTGCTGCCTGGCTACCCTATTTCCTCTCTTCTAACATTCCATCCCTAATTCTCGGGGACTTCAATATTCCTATAAACCCACCTTTGACCTCTGCAGCCACTAAACTACTTTCAATTACTTCCTCCCTCGGGCTATCGCAGTGGGCAAATTCTCCCACCCATGTAGCTGGCAATACCCTTGACCTAATCTTCACTTATGCATGTACAGTATCTAATATCTGCAACACTCCATATCCACTCTCTGATCACCACCTCTTATCATTTGCTCTCACATACCCCCTCACCCAAAAACCTCAGCCTAACCCCCCTCAACTCAGGAGGGACCTTAATTCTCTTGATCTCCAACAGTTGTCAGCTGACATTGATTCTCAACTGCTGTCCATCCCTTCCCTCTCCTGTCCTTCACGGGCCATCTCCATATATAATTCTACTCTTACATCTGCCTTGAACACTGCAGCACCACTCCAAACAAGCACCTCGAGGAGGACCCGCCCCCAACCATGGCATACTAAATTAACGCGCTACCTGCAAAGATGCTCCCGTTGTGCTGAACGCTCCTGGAGGAAGTCCCGCACCCAGGCAGACTTTCTCCATTATAGATGCATATTGTGTTCATACAGTGCAGCCCTTGCCCTTGCCAAACAGTCCTATTTTTCCGCTCTCATTAGTTCATGTTCCCGCAACCCCAGGCGTCTCTTTCACACCTTTAATTCTCTTCTTCGCCCTGCTGTGGCCACCCCCAAAACTAACCTTACTGCTGATAACTTTGCATGTTACTTCACTGACAAGATTGAACAGCTAAGGAAAGAATTCTCCCCTCCTTGCCTTTCTGTTTCTCCCCTACCCTTCAGACATTCTCCCCAGCTACTGACCAAGAGGTGGCTGCTCTTCTTTGCTCCTCTCGCCCCACCACTTGCCCGCTCGATCCTGTCCCATCTCACCTTATTAGATCTCTCTCCACTTGTCTCGTGCCTTCTCTAACACACATCTTCAACTGCTCGCTCTCTTCTGGCATCGTCCCTGCTGACCTTAAACATGCCACTGTAGTACCTATACTAAAAAAACCATCCCTCGACCCATCCACCCCCTCTAACTACCGTCCCATATCTCTGCTCCCTTTTTCCTCAAAGCTTCTGGAAAGACTTGTCTTTACCCGTGTGTCTCATTTCCTCAATTCCAACTCTCTCCTTGACCCCCTTCAATCTGGCTTCCGCCCTCTCCACTCTACAGAGACTGCCCTTATCAAAGTTACTAACGACCTAATCGCAGCTAAATCCAAAGGCCACTACTCCATACTAATTCTTCTTGACCTCTCAGCAGCCTTTGACACCGTTGATCATGCTCTCCTTCTTCAAACTCTTCAATCGCTTGGTCTCTGTGACTCTGTCCTCTCGTGGTTTTCCTCTTATCTCTCCCAACACTCATTCAGTGTCTCTTTTTCTAATGATACCTCCTCCCCTTGCCCTGTCTCGGTTGGAGTTCCCCAAGGCTCTGTCCTTGGTCCCCTTCTATTTTCTCTTTATACTGCCTCTCTTGGCAAACGTATTACCTCTTTTGGATTTCACTACCACCTGTACGCTGATGACACCCAGCTATATCTCTCCTCCCCGGACCTCTCCCCTGCCGTCCTGCAACGTGTCACTGCTTGCCTTTCTTCCATCTCTGACTGGATGTCATCCCGCTTTCTGAAACTCAATCTCTCAAAAACTGAGCTCCTTGTCTTTCCTCCTCCTAATACTGATCCTCCTCTTTCCCTCTCCCTCCAAGTTTGTGGTACCAACATCAGTCCATCCTTGCAAGTGCGCTGTCTTGGCGTCATACTTGACTCTGGTCTCACCTTTGAGCCTCACATCCAGCATGTTGCCAAATCCTGTAAATTCCATCTTAAAAACATAGCCCGCATCCGCCCCTTTCTTGCACCAGATACTACCAAGGAGCTTGTCCATGCTCTAGTAATTTCCCGCATGGATTATTGTAACCCTCTCCTGATTGGTCTTCCCAATAGCCGTACTGCACCCTTACAGTCTGTAATGAATGCTGCTGCTAGATTGATTTTCCTCTCTAGTCGTTTCTCTCACACCTCACCCCGCTGCCAGTCCTTACATTGGCTTCCTGTATGCTATAGGAGTCAATTCAAGGTACTAACTCACACCTATAAAGCACTGAACAACTCTAGCCCCTCTTATATCTCCTCACAGATCCATAGGTATGTCCCTTCTCGGTCTCTCCGCTCTGCCCGTGACCACCTCCTGTCCGTTGTCCGCACTCGTACGGCCAACTCGCGCTTGCAGGACTTCTCACGGGCGGCTCCCTTCCTATGGAATAGCCTGCCTACCGCCATCAGACTCTCCCCTAGTCTTGCATCTTTTAAGAAGTGCCTTAAAACCCATCTCTTTAGGAAAGCTTATGGCCTCCAAGACTAACCCTTACCTCACATACCTGTCTCTTGCCCTCTCCTAAAGGGCAGCCCACCTTATTTGATTGTAAATTCCTGTCCTAATGTGTTTTACACCCCACCTCCTATAGAATGTAAGCTCGTTTGAGCAGGGTCCTCTTCAACCTATTGTTCCTGTAAGTTTATTTGTAATTGTCCTATTTATAGTTAAATCCCCCTCTCATAATATTGTAAAGCGCTACGGAATCTGTTGGCGCTATATAAATAGCAATAATAAATAAATAAACAGGCAAGGGTTCCTGGTGTCTATTGGTTGGGACTCCCTCCTATTTCCCCTCTGCATGTGGCACAGTTTTCAGCCAGCAGGTGCAGGCATATCACTCTTCTCCATAGACTCTAAGTCCACCCTTCAGGACTGCAATCATAAAACTTATGGACCCTTGCAAACACAGTCGCTGAGCATCCACCAACCCACAAATACTCACACACATAGTTACATAGGCTGAAAATAGACATATGTCCATCCAGTTCAGCCTTCCTCACATTTGGTTTTTGTTGTTGATCCAAAAGAAGGCAAAAAAACTGCAGCACTTCCCATTTTACAACAAACTAGGAAAAAAAGTCCATCTTGACCCCAGAATGGCAGTCAGATTTATCATTGGATCAAGGAGCTATTCCCCTATAGTTGAAAAATTATATCATTGAATATTATGTTTTTGAAAGTATGCATTTTGTTGCTGTTTAAACATCTGTACAGATTCTGATAGAACTACTTCTTCAGGCACATATTTTCACATCCTTATTGTTCGTACAGTAAAAAAAAAATGTCTTTGGCTTAGACTAAATCTTATTTCTTCCAGTCTAAACACAAGACCTTGTGTCCTATGTATAATCCTGTTTGTGAATAGATTTCCACACAATGGTTTGTATTGGCCCCGGATATATTTGCATAATGTTATCATATCCCCTCTGAGGCACATGTTTACATACACATAGATACAGACTCACACACACACAAGCTTGAGAAGCATTTGGATGAAATCCTTTATAGGAATTTCTTTTGTATTGGAAACGGATGATCTGACCATGATGTGTCTTATAATATTTTCTCAAAATTCTAGATAATATCCTTTTTCTATAATCAACAACCCAATTGTCTTTTATATGCAAGGCCAAGATGTGGTGGAATTTTTCAAAGTGGGCTCTGATGTAGATTATCTGGACTCTGCCCCCATCAATAGGATTTTGCTCTTCCTTTTAATCTGTGTCCTTTTGAAGGCTGTCCCTGTTGTCCTATCCAAAAGGATGTTTTGGCATACTCCATTCCTGGCTTGTAGAATATAGGATCCTGACTAGAATCTTGAAATGAGGATTGGTCTCAATTTCCTCTTTTCCTCTTTCCACCGGAATATCTTTTGATTCTTCTATCCTGTACAAGAAACAACTTTTTCCCTCAGTTGCTTTAGAGATGGCTTTGTCTAAAGCTTTTCCAAAGAGACAATTTCCGTGAAATGCGAGTAAGTTTGTTCGTTTTTGAGGAGTTTTCTGCTCCTCACGTTCTTAGCCATAATGATCTCCTTGCTGCCACTTTTTGTTTGTTTTTCTAATGACAGTTCCAGGAGAGGAATCAGTTGGGAGTCATTAAGAGTTTAATTGATACACTTTTTTGAAAAAGTGAGTTTTTAATGATTTTTTTGAAGAAGTGGAGACTGGGTGAGTATCTAACAGAAAAGAGAATGTTGCAGAATGTCCTAGAAAAGCCTTGAAGGTGAGCATCAGAGGTGGGAGTATGAACAGAGGACTGACGTAGGTCTTATGCAGAGTGTAGGGGCCTAGGCGAGACATACTTGTGTATTAGGGAGGATAGATAGGTGGGAGTACCATTATGTAAAAATATGAAAGCATGAACCAGAATTTTTAATTGAGTTCTATGTCTTATGGGAAGCCAATGCAGGGACTGACAAAGGGGTGAGGCATGGGAGGAGCAGATGAGCAGGAAGGTAAGCCTTGTCGCCAAATTCATTATAGACTGTAACAAGGCAAGTTGGGAGCACGTATGACCACTGAGAAGCGGATTGCAGTAGTCAAGGTGGAGAGGATAGTTATAGACCAGCACCATAGCCGCATCTGGCGTTAGGTAGGGGCAGTTGCATGCAATTTTTTTTAGATGGAAGCAGCAGGATTTGGCAATCGACTGGACATGAGGGGTGAAGGAGAGGTCGAAGTCAAAGAGAACACCCAGTCAGCGAGCCTGCATGGTGGAGCTGATGGTAACGCCATTAACGTTGAGGGAGACAGAAACTGGAGTACCAACACTTAAAGGAAAAAAGAACAGAAGTTCTGTTTTGTACAAGTTGAGCTTAAGGAAGTAGGCAGCCATCCAGTTAAAAATAGCAGAGAGGCAGGAGAGGGCAGATAGATTTGCATGTCATCCGGAGAGAAGTGATATTGGAAGCTAAAGGAGCTTATGAGTTTACTAAGGGAGGCAGTATAGATCGAGAACAGTATGGGACCAAGGACTGAATCTTGAGGGACACCAACAGGGTGGAGTTGGGGGAAAGAGGCAGAGCCAGAGAAAGAAACACTAAAAGAGTGCTGGGAGAGGTTGGAGGAGCACCAGGAGAGAGCAATATCTCGTAGACAGAAATTACATAGGATGAAAAGAAGCTGTTGATGATCAACAGTGTCACAAGCAGCAGAAGGAGGAGTCTTCCCTTGCTTTCTTACTCTTCTTAGAGCAATGGCTTATATTAGTTGCCTGTGTTTGCCTCAATTCCTGCAACCACAGCCTTAGAAATTATATCAGACAATTTGGCTTCAGGAGCCTCAGCAGAGGTAGATGTACCTTCATTGTCAATAACATAAAAATAGTCTCTGGAGAAATATATTTATTTTTATTGCTGTAGATGGGCATGTGAGTAATGTGTTTATTTGTTCTATTTCCTTTTTTTTTTTTTAAAGATGAGGGCATCAAGATTGGATTGTTAGGGATACAGATAATGTTCCTTTAAATTTACTCCTGCAGCTGTTGCTCTTCCCTTATTTTCTCTGCCTTTTAATTTAGTGGTTTTGTCCTGCTGAATGAGGTTTGCGATGTCTGCTTTCTCCACAGATTTGGAAGAACTAGAATATTTGCCCTGCACAAGTCTAGAATGACTGAAGCCAGTTGGATGAGAGTAAAATAAAACTAAATATCAAATTCCACCGATTTTCTCTAAGCATTATTCCTTCCAAATTGTTACCTCATCATTCACCCACCAATCACTTACTAATTTTTCTTCATTCACCCATCATTTCCGATAACGTTATGTACCCATTGATCACTGCTTTTTTCTCCCTAACCCAGCAGTCATTAACCAGTTAATTTCTCAACAGCGTATACATATTTACTCCATTAGCCACAATCTCTTCTGTTTTATTGAAGCATGCATTAACTCTTCCAGTCCCACATCCTCCACTTTTGTCCTTAAGATATCTGCACCTCTACCTTTTACATTCCCTTCCAAATGTATGACTTAAAAAAATCCTATTTACTCCTTTTTGAAGTCCAATTCCCTGCTGTCCTACCTCATCGTTGGCAATGGCTAATTCCAAGTCCCTAATCTATAGATGCTAGTTCATTACAAGATCAAAGAATTGGCATGAGCACAATGAAAATTGAACAACATGTCGAATCTATTGTTTGTTTGTTTTTGGTGTAATTACTGGATATGTGTGCTTTTCTATTATTTTTTTTTTGTTACAAGTGACCAGTAGACTTCGCCAGGGTGAAATCAATTCCTGTAATTTTAGCATGATTTTTTTTCCATGAGATGTGGAAGGGACAAATAGAAATAGAAACAGGAGGGCGAATGATTAAGGAGAAAATTAGAAAAATATAATAAGTCAGTACAGAGACAAAATTGTGTTGGGCTACCTGACATAACTCCATGTTCCGCTTGCACAATACTCCACAAAAGAGGACAGTATTGGCTGCAAAGCTCTGTCTTTTATATAACTGCAATAAAGGTTGCTCCTGCAGATACAGCATTTGTCCTAGCTAGGTGAGCAAATGCCTTCCAATCAAAGTGCCATTAAGGTCCAATTAACTTACCTGGACATCTTGTGCATACCGTTCTGGTGGAATGGTTTTTCAAACAGTAGGCACAGTTAAAAGAAATGCATTCCATTCTGTCAAACCTAAACTAGAAGAGATAAACAAACTAAATCACATTGAGGAACATGGTTAAGATATAGCCTACTCTGATAGAAAAACTGTGAAGTTAGGAGCCAGTGATGTAGGAAAAGAATATGATAGCTGTTAACTAAGTGCTTCAGAGAACACCATTGTTTGATAAGCTCATCAATCTTTCTCATAAAATACCTGTTTAAAAGATATATTGTGTTATCAGACTTTATTGAATTTCAGGTTTGGTGCACTTAAAATAGCACTCATGATTTATGAAACAAGAACACTGGATTAAGATCTTGAAATCTCTGGATAAATGAGGCAGCCTTTTGATATGTATGTTGCTTTGGTCTATTCAGGCTGAAGAGACATTCTGAATTATCTCCTGTATGGGAATTCTGCACATAACATGTTTGTGTGTGACCTCCCCTGCTTCCTCATCCTTGCCCTGGGAAATCAGATGGTCTCCGAAGGATCAGTCATAGTGACTTGTGCAGAAACGAAGCAGCACATGCTATGCTAACATTACTTAGTCATAGTCGTATTGCTGCCATTTCAAAACTGAACTATGGACAGCAATGAGCAGAAATTTGAAAGACACCTACTTAGCGTGATCTAAAGCACTATACCTTGTGCTATGAGAAATGCCCTATCTAGACTTGATCTTATTGCACAATGTGCCTGGAAGCATTACAGCCATACCTCACTTACACAACATAAAAAGTTGAAACAATTGAGGTTATAATATTTTTCATGCAAAGGGTATTTTATTAGCATTTGTGATATAGTCTAAACCAGGGCATGACCCAGATAGTCTCTACTTTCTCTGACCCTGACTCATTTACTTAATGAATGCTTCTTTGCTGCTTTTAGAATGAACTTATAAAGTTTGACTTGCAAAGGTGACTGTGTGAAACATGTACTTCTGTATGCGTACGTGTATGTATGTGCCTGTATGTGCATCTGGCAGCTCATAATCATGTGAATGTTTATGTATCTATTTGCGTAAGTGTGTGCCTTGGATTATGTTTGTCTGGCAGTGTGAGTCTGTATATGTATATGAGAAGCAGGGAGTGAGTGTGTGTGTGCATCTGTGTGTTTAGGAATTGGTGGATGTGTCTGTCTGGCAGTGTGTACAAATATCTGTGTGTTTGGTAGTTTGTATCTCCTGCTATATGTCTGTGAATGTCTGGCTGTGTATCTCTGCAAGCATGTGTATCTATGTGTTTGTGAGTTTGCATCTAAAAGTGTGTTGCCAAAGTATGTCTGTACTTGGTAATAGTGACTGTGAACTTCTGCCTCAGAGGTTGCATCAGAGTGTTGTTTTTTAAGGAGCCCTAAAAGTTCAGACTACAGCCATAGTGCTTTCCCATGGTGGCATAACCAGTTTAATATAGAGAATTCAAAATGCATTAGTGGTTAAAGAATGCAATACATTCAGCTTTGGTAAAATTCTCTTTTTTTTGCATGCATTTAAGATTACATGTGTTTCCATATGCTGAATCCTTGAGTATCAGACTGCCAGTGGAAAATCCCCATTCATAAAAGACTGCCAGTGGAAAATCCCCATTCATAAAAACGCATGGCCTTTAAAGGAACACTAGAGTGTCCCTCTGCCCACCTCTGACCTCCATACTCCACAACAACTAAAGGGTTAATAAAACCTTTATGCACTCACTTTATTCCAGCATCGAGGTCCCTCTGTTCTGGCTCCGAGGGGGAAACCTAATGTGCATGTAGGGAAAGCGCTGTGTACGTATTAGGACTTTCCCAAAGAAAACAGCAGAACAGCTGAAAGTCCCTCTAGTGTCTGTCTGGTAGACAGTCTGGTGCAATGCATTGTGCAATGTTTAAAGGATAACCTATCTACAGCCAAACATATTAACTCGGTCAGGAGGACTGACTTATTGAAGAAAGACTGATTTGAAGAAAATGTATGTGCGACTTTGCAAGCACTGGCTTCATAGATAGTGCATGTGCGCGTGCATTGAATTTATGAAAGCTTAATAGGTTAGCCATTTACTTGTTGCCTGATGGAACATAGTGCCACTAGTATTGTAGGGTTGTGTAGTGCATGTGCGCAGCTGTACATCGTGTAGCCAGAGATTATTCCCTTAATGAGTATGGGCTCATATGCACTCAAAGTTTTCATTGCTCATGAAAACTTGTTCGTATTCTGCAGTATTACGATCATGTAAGTTACAACATTTATGTAGGTACATTGTTACCATTTAGGGTATTGTGTGTTTCTTTGTATGTTGATTATGCATTATTACTATTTGATGTGGGATGTATTTTTCACAGTAATAGACATGATTATGTCCCATCTGGTATTATTTGAAATCTTTTGTCCGTTCTCAGAGTGCATATTCCTTGTTTTTGTTGCAATGCATTAGCTTGGCTCTCCCCAAGTTAAACGGGTGATTTAGACATGGACTCTGTGCTTACTGTGCCTAGGGGGTATCAGCTACACCTCACTGATGAGTCCCAAAGAATGCCAAAATGATCGTCTGGGGTTGCTGTATCTCTCTTGAAGAGACAATTGCTGGCATTTCGTCTCTAGACTGCCCTTACGGGTGGGGTTAGTCTGATATGCTTCAGATATGTTCTCTCTGTAATGGCATAAGTGAGCAAAAACAATTTTGAGGCCCGAGCTGGGATTTACAGAAGGGCAAGCTACTGAGTTTTTCTAAGCTTTTGTCTGTTCTCAGAGTTCTCATATACTTCATTGTAAATCTGTACTGATGGCAATCAGCTGGATATGGGGTATTTATATCAGGATGTGGAGGTTAGTGTTTAATGCTGTCCCTTGAGAAAGGCACATTTTTAGGTGTCGAACATTGGGGGAATAGTTTACACAAATCCAAGGGCTTTGAGTAAGTGTTGTATTGCGATGAAATTGCATTGTTTATTAATCATAGCCTCTGTCACTCTTTGTTTTTTTTTCTGATATTTGTATTTTTACAAACTATTTATTCATTATTGAGATTTTGTTTGCTATGCACCTTTTTACATATATACATTCATATAATATACATGATTTAAAACCAATATACACATAATCATAGCTACGGAAATAATAAATATAGTACACCACAGAGCCTTACAAAAATACAAATAACTTATGGGAATTAATTCTGATATTATTACTGACTTCATGGACCTATGAAGGCTACATGTCAAGGCCGCCAGGTCTGTTAATAACAATAGTAAATATAATGAAATACTAGAAATAATTAAAAAACCGAATGTGTTCTTGTATTTTTGTGGTTTATACTGGAGGAGAGATATTTATTTACTGCACAGGGGAATTACAACTGTTTAAGTGCAATGACTATTTTCCTATTGTGAAATATTTTCTGTTAGTGCTGCTGTCAATGCTGCCTGCTGCTTGAAAATAAACACTTTATAAGCCAATTTTTTTTTCCCTGCTTGCATTGGCCCTAGAAGACTGTGGTTTTAAAGGTTCATGTCACACCCTATAAAATACATTCAAGACAAATGCATATGTGGGTTAGCAAGGTAATATATTATTTAAGAATATTGTATTCCCTTGCAAATACTGAGGGACAAATTATGTTATACTAGATACAATCATTTAATCATATCTCTAGATATTGAAAAGCAGTTTGTCTATAGATGTCAGTGGGGGGATTCCTAATCAGTTACCAGACTTAAAGAGACACTCTGCTGCCCAAATAAAATAAATATATGAATGAATAAAAAGCACTTGTTAGTAGATATATCACAAACGAAAACATACATGTATTTTATTATGCATTTTCCATTGGGGGCATATCTAAAAATAGCTTGCAAAAACTGCAGTTCCCTTGTCTGCAGCCTTCCCCAACCCATACTTTCTGTGCCTTTCCAATCACAGACTTCCCAATGCAGCTCAATGATAAGTCTTTGCAAGGCTGGTGCTCTGGGTAATCCCATGCAATCATGCCATTCACCAACGGCATACTCTAAGCACCAAAATAACTGCTCAATTCGCTGTCATTTAAGAGTTAAATCACTTTGTTGCATAAGCTAAACCTAGTTGAGACACACACAGGCTCCGCACACACTCCCTGAAAAAGAGCCTAAATTTGTTAGCTTGCCTTATTGTGCAGCCTGAGTTTAATTATGAATTAATTTAGAATCTCCTGTCATGCTAATAGCCTGTTAAATAGTGCACAAATCCAATGTGTATGTTTAAAGTACAATTAAAAGTGCAGGAAAGCAAGAACATCTAAATTAAACATACTGTGCTGTAGAATTAAAACCATTATTTTTGTGTGGCGAGGGCCACAGAAACTAAAGTGATTTAACTCCTAATTGGTAGACTCCTAAATGGCTTAATTAAGCTAAACTTGCTTTAGAGTATACATTTAATGCATTCTCGCACAAATCCTGGTCTGGATTCATATGGCTAATGGAGTTTCAGGCCAGTTGGTCTCCAGATGCTGGACCATATGGACGGAGAACACTGCTTATAGTACTCGCACAAACATGTACATGAATGAACAAACCTGTCCCCTGGAGTTTCACACTGGAAAGTGGAAACACACAGGATTAAAGCTATTCTAATATCTAATCATCAAATACCAAACTAGACTTTGTCACTGGGGATATGTACAGGAAGCACAGAACTGAGTACAAAGAGGCAAGAGTGCTTTCTAACATTTGAAGACAGTCAGTTAATTGATCTGGTTCTTATGAAAGGGGTTCCTAGGTGGCTCTCTCTGGAAACCTGTAACACGGAGTCAGTGGTACACCAAAAAGCAGTAAGTACCCTAAGGCTGAAGTAAAAAAATCTTATTACATGCCCACATGTTCAGCATATTTGCGAATAACTTTTGCGCTTCTCTCAGCAGGATTAATAGCCGGTGTCAAGTGTTTCTACTATTTTAATTGCTGATAAGATAAAATGCTAAGATAAAAAACTTTTCTGGCATGAGCAACTTTTACTAAAATCAGACTTCTGAATAATGACCTGAGATGCAGACAGCTGAAGTTTCTTTCTGTGATACGGCTTGTTCTACCGTTTTGTCATTTTGCTGATAAACCACATGTTTGTAGCTCGTTGAGTCACTCTGCATGAAAACTTTAGATGTATTCCCCAAAGCGGAAGCCAACAAAGCGGGAAAGAAGGAAGCTGTCTTCCTTGCAAACTATTACCTTAAAATACAGGATTCCTTGAAGGATGCCTGAAGGCTTGTAACTCTCCCTGTGTAACCTTGTCTACCTGGCATTTTATCTTTCAGATTAAAGTTTTGCATGCAAGCAGTGCTTTGCAGACCTCTAGAGTGGTTTGCAATAAATCTCAGACCTTTCAAGCATTAAAGTAGTTAATATTCCCTTATTTCCCATGATTCTTTGTTCCAGTAATAATTTATTCAGGTCAGCTGCGTAGTGGCTAGAAAAGAAGTGTTTAAAATAGCTTAATGGGATATGTTAGCAATGAAAGTTTTCAAATTCATGGCCTATAAGGAATGGGGATAAATATTCAGTTCTATGATGGATTGTGAAATTGTGAGAAGCACATTTATATTTTACGTAATATATATATAAATTGTTAAAAAAAAAATAAGGCAAAATCATGCTTCCTTTTATATTTTTATATTTTGCTAAGATATGGGTAGAAATAAATAACACACAATTGCGAGCACTTTTTTATGTTGAAAAATAAAGTATGTTCTCTAGAACCTGAAGAATACATTACTTTCCTCTATTGCACACTTCAGAGCATGACTGGCCATTGAGTGGAGCAAGTAGGTGAACAGACCCGGGTTCCACTCTTACAGAAATCTTGAAATCTTTTGGTGTTCATCTAAAGCTGCTGAACTTCTAACTTAAAATATAATCTTTAATCTTTTGCCAATGCACTGCTATCAGGATGGGAGCATCCTTATATATTACTTAATTTGCAATAAATTCAATATTTTTAATGTTACACCCATATTAACCAATAAACAGAGATATTACTAGGAACTTTCTTTCTTTTCTTTCTTTCTATCTTTCTTTCCTATTGCTTGAATATACCGATAACTACATTCTCCCATGAGCTCAAACGACTATTTCATGCTTTTAACTCTCTTCTTTGCTCTATTGTGCCTCCTCCTCCGACCAACTTGACCACCACAAACTTTGCAACTCACCTCACTGAGAAGATTTCTGCAATCAGGGAAGAGATCTCTCATCTCTCTCCATCCCCTAAAAACTTTTCCCCTAATTACACTCCCTCAGCTGTCTTATGCTCACGGGACCTCTACAGCAGAAGAGGTTTCTGCTCTGCTCCCTTCCTCCCACCCACCACCTGTTTCCTCGATCCTATTCCCTCATATCTCATCCGCACTTTGTCTTCTCCTCTTGCTATGACTTCCACTAAAATTTTCAATCTCTCCCTCTCCTCTGGCATACTTCCTCTACCAATCAAACAGGAAACCATAACCCTGAGTCTGAAAAAGCCCAACCTTGACCCTAATTCCCCATCCAACTACCGCCCTGTCTCGCTACTGCCGCTTCCCTCTAAGATCCTTGCGAGAGTTGTGTATGCGAGATTGACAGAATTCCTTAAATCCAACTCTCTGCTTAACCCACTTCAATCTGGATTCTGCACTCTTCACTTTGGTGAAGCTGTTACCAAAAGTATCCAATGATCTTATCACTGCAAAATCCCATAGCCACAATTCTATCCTAATTCTCATGACCTTTCTGTTGCTTTTGACACTGTTGATCACCAACAGCTTCCTCTCATCCTCTGTAATCTCGGTCTATGATATACCACTTTCTCTTGGTGCTATTCCCTCCTCTACCAGCGCTCTTTTAGTGTTTACTTCTCTGGCTCTGCCTCTTCTCCAGAATCCTTCTCTATTGGTGTTCCCCAAGGGCCTGTCCTTGGTCCCCTAATGTGCTCAAATTACACTGCCTCCCTTGGTAAATTCATCAGCTCCTTTGGCTTCCAGTAACATTTCTATGTGGATGACATGCACATTTTTTCTGTCCTCCCCTAATTTCTTACCACCCCTCTTGACTCATGTCTCTGATTGCTTCTCTGCTATTTCCAACTGGATGGCTGCTCATTTCCTTAAACTTAACCTGTCCAAAACAGACCTTCTGGTCTTCCCTCCCTCAAGTATTGCTACTCCTTGTCTGTTTACCTACAAGTCAATAGCGCTACCATCTGCTCTACATTGCAGGCTTGATGCCTAGGTGTTCTCTTTGACTCCGACCTCTCCTTCACCCCTCATGTCCAATAAATTGCCAAATCCTGCCGCTGCCATCTCAAAAACATAGCGCATATCCAACCCTATTTAATGCCTTACACGGCTAAGGTGCTTGTCCATGCCACTGTACTCTCTTGCTTTGACTACTGTAATCTGCTTCTCAGTGGTCTTATGTGTTCCCAACTTGCCCCATTAAATCTATAATGAATGCGGCGGCGAGGCTCATCTTCCTGTCCGCCCTCCTACGCCTCCCGCCTCTGTCAGTACCTACATCAGCAGTATTATATAGGACTCAATTTAAGACTCTAATACTTGCTTATGAATATCTACACAATGCTGCTCCAACCTACTTATCTTCACTAATACACAAATATGTTCCGTCTAGGCCCCTACGCTCTCCCGGAGACCTATGTCTAACCTGTTCATACTCCTACCTCTGATGCTCGCCTTAAATACTCTAGGGCTGCACCATTCCTATGAACACCCTTCCCCTCTCTGTTAGACTTTCACCCAGTCTTCACTTCATCAAAAAATCTTTGAAAACTTACTTCTTTAGGAAAGCATATCAATTAAACTGTGAACAACTTTCTCTCCCCGCACCCTGATTCCTACCTACTTTTCTACCCTACCCTTACATTTTGTGTCACTATATCCCACTCCCTCTAGCATGTAAGCTCATTGAGCAGGGCCCTCAATCTCTCTGTGCCTATGTGTCCAACTCGTCTGGTTACAATTATGTGTCTGTTAGTTCACCCTTTGTACAGCGCTGCAGAATTTGTTGGCACTTTATTAATAATAATTACAATTACTGCTAGGCCCCAGAAGATAGTATCAAAGAAGGATACCTCAAATGTAAAAAAACACCCACTAACTATTTTTTAGTATATCTGACTTGGACCTTTACCAATGTTATGCCCAGTTCTTTACTTTGATGGATTTTTTGAGTCTGCTCTAGGTGTTTTTTTTGTGTTTCCTCAGAATCCTGCAGCCCTGACTCTCAATAAATGTGGTGTAGAAGTTTCAAGATTGGGAGAACCCTTTTCCATCCTGAATCTTGACCTAAAATCATAGATGCACATTTTATATCTAAAAGCAAGGATTTCTATCTGGTGTAGCACAAGTGCCAGTTGGGGTTTTCATTTCTGTATCATTTACTAAAAATAAATAAACATGACAGTTTTGTTTAAACACCATCAAATAACATTTTATCTGAATGCCACACTGTGAAAAACGATCCAATCTGCTCTGCTTTATTCAATGCTTGGAATTCCTTTAAATGTGCCTTGCTTCTGCATCTGACTGCTTGCCTCGAGTCACTGTTAACGCCTAAAAATTAGACTTTTCATTAGATTCTCTGGAAGATGTTTTCTAAAAGAAAGCAATGCAATTATTTATTTCCCAGTCTGTGACAATGCCAAAACGAATGTCTAAATATATTTTTGGAGAATATTGTGGATGAGAAAAACATGCATGCTTTCTTTAACTGTTACTTTTCAGTTGAACCTTGTCAAAATTAATATAAATATAAAAAATGTATTAAAACTCACTGGGCAAAAAAAAACACTGTCCCTGCAGTCTGGCAATGTAATACATTGATGAACACTTATCATCAATCTGACAGACACTAGGGGAACTTCCTCATTGAAGACTTTTAATTATGGACAGAGTTATTCATTAAAGTTGGAATTCATTGTGAATTAGTTTACTGCAACAGTAGCCAACTGGATGCATGTATAATATTTCCAGTTTGGTCATTTTACCTAACCTCATTTTGAATTCTCACTTTAATGGATTACCTGGTGAAAGTGTTCACATTTGGCAACATCACACACAACATGATAATGCCAAATGCTATAAAAGTTTCTAAAAGAAAAACTTTAGATTCAATGCTTCTCTTTAAGAACTGAAGCATATGAGATGCATTTAATTCGACCAAAGATCATGAGAAGAGGAGGAGAAGCCAGGAGAAGACAGTTCAGTGCAGATCAACCCCTTAACACCGTTATGGTGTTCTATTCAGTCCCCATTATAATGGGCTTTAAAGCTGTTGCGGTGGAATAGAACGCCGTAACGGCTTTCTACACCAGGAGTCAGGAGATACTTATCTGCGCCGTGATCCTCTTTGGGAGGATTGCCTGACAGCCCAGGTAGCCCTCCCTTGGCAAATCAGGCCCCCGGGGGCCATGTGATCGCTCTCAAAGAGCAATCACATGGCCCCCTATAGCTGGCTGTGGATCTGCCAGCAGGGGGATTGTCTGGGCTATCAGGGTAGTGGAAAAAAAAGAATAGTGAAACATGTTTAAAATAAATTAAATGTGTGTATTTATAGATATAAATATATATATATATATATATATATATATATATATACATCTTATATATATGTAACGTCATATATTAGTATTAAAATACACTTAGAATTAAGTTACATATATATAAGATATATATAAGATATATAATACGTATTCTGTCCTGATGAAAGTTCCCTAGCGGAACTGAAACGTTGACCGTTGGAATAAAGATTTATTTTCATTTTTTGATACAAATCCTGGGAGTGCTGATTTTCTTTGGCTATATATATATATATATATATATATATATATATATATAAATTATATTTATATATACGCATTATTACAATAATAAATACATAAAATAATAACATAAATAAAGAAATAAAATATTTTTAAAAAAAATCTAATAAATTTAAAATAAATTATATATGCATATGTAATTTCATTCTAACTGTATTTTGTTATTAATATATATATATATATATATATATATATATATATATATATATATATATATATATAAAACAAAATATACTTAGAATGACATTTTATATCTATCTATCTAGATATAAAATACAAATAACCGCAAATATATATAGCATTATAGATGCTGGCTTGTAGACAATATTATGCAAATAAATTAAATCTAAAATCAATAAACAAAAAATAAAAAAATAAATGACATAAACGAACATGTTACCATGTTGCCTGGGAGAGAAACATAGAGTTATAAACATGTTACCCCCAATTACAGAGGCCACCCATAGATAACTCCAAAAAAACTGAAAAAAATATATTTACAAATATTTACAGCATGGGGTCCATTAATACTGCAATAGAATACTAGGCTAGACTATCATAGGGGTCCTTGTTTATGGCAACCATATGGGTGCCGCTAGGGGTATACAAAAACATCATAAAAGGTCACTTACACTCTAGAGAGACCTTGAATAGAGGAGCCATTTACATTGTGAACACTATGGGCCCTGTGATGCATCCTTCTTAACTCATCACAACTGACCCAAAAAGCACAATACTGTGTGCAATTGGAGATAATCCAATAGGGGGGTTGTATACTACAGGAATTTTACTACCTGAGATTATTCAATGAATTGTGTACCACCTTGATTAAAACTCAGGGTACATAAATAATTACTAGAGCATGTGACCAAATAAGAGGCCAGCGACTTTTTAGGCTTGTGGATAGGACCTATGTTGAATTAGTGACGTACTGGTCCTAAAAATGCAGTATCAAAGATTATTTACAAAAAATGGTTTACAAAAATGAACTATATGTAAGCTTCTCATTGAGGCCTGCTGGAGAGATGGTGTTAAGTTCATGTATCCAAAAAGTCTCTCGGTTTAAGAGTTGCTTGACTCTGTCAAAGCCCCGGTGTGATTCCGGAACATGGTCAATTCTAATAAACTCAAGAGAGGAAAGAGGATGCTGAAAGTCCAAGAAGTGTTTTGCCACCCATTTGTCAGAAGTCCCATCGCGTATGGCCAACCTAATATTCGAGCGGTGTCCCCTGATGCGTTCACATAACTACGTCTCTTTCTTTCCTATGTAGACTTGACCACATGGGCATGATAATTTATATATAATGAATGAAGATTTGCAGGTGATAGTAAATCTAATCTGGTATTTCTTGCCGTTATGAGGGTGGTAAAAGAAACGACCAGGAGTCATATGACCGCAGGTGACGCATCCGAGGCACCGTATACACCCACGGATTTGGGCATATAACTAGCAACAGGGTCTGTATAATCTAGTAGATCACATAAGCTCTTCGCCCTTCTAAAACATACCATAGGAGGCTGTTTAAAGGGTTGTGTGAGTGTTTTATCCTGCCTTAACATGTTCCAATTTTTGGATATGACTGTATGACTGTCGATAGTTTCAAAGAAGCCCCGTTATATGTAGTTGGAAATACAATCCTATCCTGTTTTTTTTCTTTAGTAGGGGCCGCATTGTGTCTAGCCATATGCAGGGCTTCTTGTAGTTGGTCCAGTAGATATCCTCTGTTGAGGAACTTCTGGGTCATAGATGTGATCTGTTCTTCCATAACTTCCAAATTAGAATAATTTCGGATGACCCGCAAGTACTGTGCCTTTGGGATTGATTTTAGTAACGCTTTCGGATGGGCACTAGTGGCAGTATAGAATTGCGGTCACTAGGTTTGGTGTAGAGGCAGTATTGTATGCTGCCATTGTTTACAGAAATCTCCAGGTCCAGATAATGTACCTTATCGCTGCTTATGGTCGAGGTCATCCTTACCGGTGAGGGGAGTTCGTTGATTGTCTGGACCATATCCAATGCATGCTGTTCTGTTCCTTGCCACAGAATCAGTATATCATTGATATATCTGTAATACCTTTAATCAGATGTCCATATTGGGTTCAAATATTTTGCTGTTCGTATAGAAACATATAGGCGTTGGCGTACATGGGCGCCATTGCTGCCCCCATTAAAGTACCAGATGATTGTTGATACCACTAATTCTCAAATATAAAATAGTTGTACTGTAAAGCTATTGATAACAGTTCCAGAACAAATTCCACTGGAGGACCATGGGGAGTGCGTGAGAATCTTTCTCATCCATGGTTATTAGAATAGGCCTATCCACGTCGAACTTTATTTCTTTGATTCTGTCAAGTAGCATTCCGGTGTCTTTGATACATGTGGTAAGGTTTTCAATGGGAGCCTTGAACAAATGGTCCAGCCAACGAGCTAATGGTTCCAGAGCCCCCCATATTGTGGAGACTATTAGTCTCCCCGGTGGATTTATAGCATTCTTGTGTATTTTTGGAATACTATATATAATGGGTGTTCTCGGATGTCGCTTTACCAAAAACTGTGAGAGTGGTAGATCTATGTATCCAGCCGTCACACCAAACATTACTGTATCTTCTATGATGTTCTGGCATATGTGTGGTAGTCCATGATGACAATTCCAACACCTTTATCCGCTGGGCGGATTACAATACTCGTGTCATTGGCCAACTCTTTGATGATTTTTCTTTGACTTTTAGTGATGTTTTGATGTCGATGTTTGTATTCCTGTATGATCTTTTTGGACTCATTGGCTGTAGTGCTTAGGAAGGTCTTAATTGAGGCTTTAAGGTGGATCAAAGTGACCCAGAACTTGAAAGAGTCATGCTTGTCTGGTTGAGGTTGTGGTATCTGCTTATTTGCATAGTACTCCTTCAATCTCAAAGTTCTGCCTAGGCGGAAGAGGTCAATATTCAACTTAAACAAGGTTGGACTAGTAGTAGGGACAAAAGAAAGTCCTTTACTAAGCAAAGAGATTTCCTCTTCACGTACACGTGTAGAGAGGTTAAACACGGGTATTACCTCCTGAGCGGGGGTTTGCCCTTGAGCCCATGTGCCCCTCCTCTTGCGCCCTCTGTGAGTTCTGCGTTTTCTCCTTCTTTTTTCTGGCGACTGCGAGTGAAAGCGCCCGTCTGTGTGGCTCCTAAAAAAGGTTCCTTTGTTTGTAAATCCTGAGATTAAAATTTTTTGACGCAGTTTCCCCTGAGATAATATCAATTGTGGAGTTTGTAGTTGGTTTCCTGGTACCTGGTGCTTACCAAACTTTTATGGGCCAATTTCAGGATTTTCTCCCACAGTGCATCAGTGATATTTTTCCCTAGGATGGTTTCCCAGGTTCGTTTGAAGGTATGGTTGCTCTCCAGGTGTCCAATGAGTAGATGCAGGTAGAGCAAGGAGATCAAGGTTAGTTTTGTCATGGCATAAGCTTTCAAACTAGGTGAGTTCCCGATGTATGGCTGCTTTGTTTGAAATTGAATGATAGAAGTTTTGCATCTGTGTATCAAAATGTGTGGAGGGGTGTCGGCGTGATGCCACCAAGGAGTTCTGCGAGTGGCTGCAATTCAGCGTTCTGGAGGACTTTGTGAATGGGAATGAAGTCCTCGCCCCCCAAGAAGTCCTATGCCCTTGGCGGTAGAGAGGATTGTTCGTTACGGGGATCATCGGGCTAGGTTTTGGAGAGACGTGTGGGGCCCCACGGACCTTGCCCCATATTTTCAGTATATGGATTGCCAGACAGGTCTGATGTTCTCTGTCCAGGAACAGTTTTTTTAGTGTTCCACATGGATGCGTGCAAGGAGTACCCAATGCTGTCTTTATCCAGTGTAATCCATAGTTTTTGTTTTGGGTGGGAGTTCCATTCCAATGCCCCTTGAAATGCTGCAGCCTGGTGGTATCGGAGGAAGTCTGCTTTTGTGAGTTTTGGGATCAGGGTAGTGCCAAATTTGTTGTAATAGTCCAGTGTCAGTCCATCCGGCCTGGTGCTCTGCCCATCTTCTAGGTTTTGATAGACCACTGGAGTTCGTTTTCCATAATCGGAGTGTCGAGTGTTGCAGCATCTACTGCTTGGAGGATGGAGGTGACATAAGTTGCCAGGAATCTGCTCCTCTCCAGTTCCCGATCACCCTCCATATTCTTACCCCCTGCTCGGGTGATATTGTAGAGGGAGGAGTAGAAGGTTCAGAACTCCACCACAATTTCGCCTGGCCTGGGGTTGTCTTAAGCCTGTGGACCTGTACATTGGTTTGTTGTCCTTTGAGCATGCGTGCCAGTAACCGTCCACCTTTCTTGGCATGTAGGTAGAAGAAGTCCTAGCTCCAGCAGTTGCCTCTAAGATTTCCTTGTATACATATTATTGAATACAAATGCAGTTACAAGATGTCAAATGACAATTGGCATATCTCTACAAAATATGGTGGTATCCAGAACTCCAATAGGTCGTAAGAAGCTAGAAGGGTGCAAAAGGTGTAAAGGATAAAAACAGAAGGATGCCAAATATAATAAACCCTTGTGCCAATTATACTGCACTATATTCTCTTTTTTTCCCAGATATATATACATATATCCATATATTGTTTTCATCATTTCTATACAGGTTGTATTAATTTATTATTCACTTTTGGTGTTATGCACACATGTTTTTCCTCTTTTGGTTCTATTTTGGTATTTACTTAGTGTTTTGATGGAACACTTTTTTCCTTAAAAGCCCATACTAATGTTTCAGAGCATATAGTGATTAGTTAGTTTTTGCATTCTTGTATTATGTTTTTTCACCACTTTTTAGAATAGGACCCTTTGATAAATATCCCAACTCATATGCATACAGTGAAGAATAGGCATACCATATTTACCATGGATTAAGCAATCACTAGCAGTTCGTTGGCCATCGACTACAACCGCCACATCAGAAGATAAAGGATGATTGGTAGAGAATGACATGAGTTTTAGTCCTCTTCAGCTAAAATACTTTCCTTTCTGGAACCCTCACGATCCGCTTAGCAAGTATGCTTTCCAGCAGCTAGTTAAACATTTCATTGCTGTAGTAAATATTCTAAAACATCTTGCAAGCTGGAGTGAGTTCTGTCTCTGCGTGGGTCACAAAAGATCTTGCGAAATGTGTCTGGAACATTTTAGTGTTGAATCAATAGATTTAAAACTTTAATATAAAAAAAAAACATAACAGCTCTCGGTCTTCTCTGACCTGTTTCAAAATTGTGTTATATAATATTGTAAGAGGTTTATATGTGATTTAAACCTTTAATATTAGTAGTTATCGAAGTTATAAAAGTTGATCTCTTTGCACACCCTGTTCGTGTTTAAATTATTGTTTTCTGCGTTAATGGAGATATTTTTTTTTTCCAGGGCTTTCATAGACATGTACAATAAGCTGCAGCATATATTGTTGGCATCTTTTGCTCTGAATAGGTTTTGAGAATACTGCATACAATTACTTCCCTAGAGAAGGCTATAATCAGTAAAATCCAAACAGATTACTTAAGTGGGATTTCTAGAAGTATTAAGCAAATGAAATGGGAACAAAAATAAATGAGAAGCCGTCTGCTCGTCACACACACTACTATTCATACAACCATATACTCATGTATTGGGCTATTGAAAAAACTACTAATTGAGTCTTCAGCAAATCCCTATGCAAAAGAGACTGAACTGGAGTACAGATGTTATTTATCATATTCAAAATGTGTTTTACTCAATGCTGTCAGTTCAATTACAGAGGAACAAAAGTCTTGATTAGAAATGATGATGTTGTTCAGATGCGCACTGTTAAACCTCTAAAGTACTTGAGATCACTTCTTTCATTCTTCACTATGCAGGAATATCACATCACTGGGATATTTCAGTGGCATATGTCTTTATCATTATCATATTGAATATCAGTACCTGTAGGAAAATACAATAAATGGCACATTGCAGACATTTAAAGGGAGATCTAAAACTAGAATGTTTATAAGGAGTCCTTAGATGTTAATGCAGTTTAAAGCTATTAAAGAGGCAAATCACCCCAAAATTGTTGCTTCTTTGTTTTTCCAATTACCTATATTCTTTTTAGAATTCCCTGCAAAGAAGCTATGAAAACAGTTTTTTTGTTGTTGTTGGAGAAACAATGTCATCTGTTCAATTTAAATTGCATCTGGAACTGCTGATACACTGAGTTTTTCAGTCCTGATACCATATGAGTAGGTAAATTATTTTTCCATTATATATATTTATTTTTTTTATTTAGGTACTCCTATATTGTGTATTGTTTGATATCTGTTAGACACTGATTTTCATGACACTCCTGGCTTATTTTTTTGTTGTGCTGCTCTATTAGACCATACCGCCTATTACTACTACAGTGGCTATTGTCCCCTTTGTAAGTCCTGCAGTTTTATCCTTTGCTCGCTTCAATTTTCAGGAACAGCCAGCAATCTTTTCCAGTGATCATGATTGCATGTGATTACCATAAAAGACTTAGCATGTTAATCTGTTCAAGGATATAAACTTTTAAATTAATAAGGGGGATGGAAAACATTTGTTAAAATAACTGCATTTGTTTTCTTTAGAAAAATGGAGGGATATAATAGCACTATTCACATATATACACGGTTAGTAGAAACCACTGGGTGCTAAGCTGTTCATTAGCAAGAATATTTAACAGACACGAGGTCCCCCAAGATGTCTGGAAGAAAAGAGTTTTAATTTACATCAAAATTGTGTGTCTGATGGCACTTTATTTCTGATTGGTAAGGATACATTTGGGAAGGTCAATGACATAATACACAATATATGACAGGCTTGTTTGGCTTGGTTTTCTACTTGCATGCATTACTGGCATTGGTTTCACATGTCCTGGGTCTTAGGATTCCCGCAGTCTGGTCTTGAATAGGTAGAAACTCATGGTAAATGAGAAAATGGGGAGTATCCCAGGATAAGCTGGCCAATTTCAAATTCTTACTGATAGGGGGAATTGATGGTTTTAGAGTTAATGACCAAATTTAAGGATGGATTGGCAGCTAGTCTGGTGAATATGCAGATTCTCAAGGATGTTACAGAAGCTGAAATATGACAGCTATGAGCCTTATTGTTAAAAATAGTCAATCTGAGCACCATCTCACTAAACATGTTAATTTAAACCACATATAACATGGACACATTTACATATACAAAATAATAATTTAAGGTAATGGAAATCAACATAATTTCTAGAAAGATAATGTAACCCTAAAGACATTCTGCATTAGAATGTTGGAGCAGGGGTGCATAAAGAGGACAAGCAAAGGATGTTCACATATACAGAACACACAAATAGATGAGCACTAATAAACCAAACAGTAGGAAGGCAGCAACCCTAAAAAGGGGATCCCTCTCAACATGTTTAGCAAAATCACAAAGAATAGCACAAAAGAAGGGAAGGGCTGTGCCACACATATACCAAAAAAAACAGTTGTTGAATACAACTAAGTGTATAAATAATACAAGATATATATATATATATATATATATATATATATATATATATATATATATGTACACTTTTGTAGGTGAGAACCAGATTTCCAGTTAAATCTTATAAGGACTACAGCTTAATGCCGTGGTTCTGGTGTGTATAGCCTGTCTTGGCATGCTGAGCAATGAAACAGTGTTTACACTGCTGCCTAGTAGCAACTCTAGTGGTAGTCATTCAAACGGTCACTAGAGGTGCTTCCTATTTCAGTGCTGCACTATGTGCAACTCTGACATTCAGCGTCTCCATGCTCTGCAGAACGCTCTCCTGAGATATGCCTGGATTCATTGCAACTGAATGAGGAGAAGCTGACGCTAAGGGGAACAACAAAGAGGCACTGAAAGAGGAATAAAAAAGTAAACTTTGATGCAGGAGATAACTCCGTTACAGAGGTTGGTTGAGGTTATGAAACATGTGAATAGGAAAGTCCACAGAAGAAGCTGGTGATAATTTACCTGTTGTATTTACTTCTGGTACCACATGAATAAATGGTGAAAATGTATACAAGTTAATATCTGAAATTGCAGTTTATCTTACCGTTCTTTTAAACAGTCATGCTTTTTTTTTAGATAATGTTCATGGAATGTATAGCAATATAGTTTATGCTTGAATCACTGGACAGTTTTGTCTTTGAGTTCTATGCTTTTTGTATAGCTAGGTTATATGAGTAAAATGTAATGATAAACATATTCATAAAGTAGTAATGGGGAATAAGAAGCAAGGAGGAGGATGAGATAGTTGAGAGCGAACAACTAGACAAGACAGTACACTTTTGTTATGAAGAACAATAACATAGAAGAAGTGTCCTATTCGTATTAATGTAGGACAGCCTTTGTAATATGTTAGAGATTTTTTCTTCTTTTCTTCTTAGTATCACATTCTCCCTTTGAGAGTAGAGCATACAGAAGTAGCCTAACAATGTGAGCTCCTGCAAAGGCAGTGAAGTAATTATTATTGAAACATTTACAATGTTATAGTGTGCTTTAAATCTAAAATGTATAATATATATATACAGCGGCGCACATACCGGGTTCCCGCCGCCATGTGTTGCGGCCCTGGCCGTGCAGTATAATTGCCGGGGCCACACGGGAAGAGGTCCATCGGGTCACCAATGCTGTTAGGGCCACCCGATGGAAATGAATATCATCATCAGAGTGGGCCCTGTAACAGCGCGGCCGGGCCCCCTCTGATGATGTCAGATACTGGGAGGAAGTGACTGCTGCGGTCACTCCTCCTAGCAACCACCAGGAGCCACGCGGGAGAAAGCAGAGGGAGTCAGAGTGGGAACTCTGACTTCCATCAACCTGAGCCATTGGACCCCAGGGAAGTCACTCTCCTACACCTAAAAGGTAGGTAATAGGAGTGTGACTAAAATATTTTGCATGTGTGTGTTAGTGTATGTGTTTGTGTCTGTGTATGTGTCTGTGTGTCTGTATGTATCTATGTATCTGTGTGTGTGTGTGTGTCTGTATGTATGTGTCTGTGTGTGTCTGTATGTATGTGTCTGTGTGTGTGTGTCTGTGTGTGTCTGTGTGTGTCTGTGTGTGTCTGTGTGTCTCTGAATGTATGTGTGTGTGTGTGTGTATGCATGTGTGTATGTGTCTGTGTGTCTCTGTGTGTCTGTATGTATGTGTATCTGTGTATGTATGTGTCTGTGTGTCTGTATGTCTGTCTGTCTGTGTGTGTGCGTGTGTCTGTATGTTTGTATGTGTGTCTGTATGGGGTGGCGGGGTGATGACTGGGTGGCGGTGGGTGGGGGGAGGATGGGGTGGCCCCATTTATCAGTTTTGCACCGGGGCCCCATGGATTGTGTGTATGCCACTGTATATATACACAATATTATGCCCCTCTAAAATTGGAATACTCTCAGGTCCTAGGAACATAGCCATGCACAACTGATTACACATATAGCATTGGTAAAATAAATTGTAATATGGTATTTTGTTTGATAATTCTTTAAAGCTAACATGAATTTGCACCCATACATTGCACACATAAGGTTTTAAACATATTTCTTATACATTTTTATAAAATAGTTGTAGAGACAGACAGCTTGAGATAGACAGAGAGATTGATGTATTGATCGATAGATAGACGTACAGATAGGGTATGTTTTACCAGGTCATTGATATTATCCCTGATACAACAGGCTTGTTTCATTATGTTTTCTGGGCTGTTTTTTCCTGCAGTCACATCACCCAGGCAGTGTTTCACCATCCCCTTTCTGTCAAGTGACATACCAATAAAAGACATGTACACTATTCATATTCATTATCTAATTTTTCAACCATTTTGGTTCTTATATGTGCAGAAGACAATAAACTAACTCAGAAAGAGGATGAAAGAACTGCAAGATCTACATTTGTGATAAAACACCCAAGATGTCTGTAGCAAGCCAGTTTTTGGACGTAGGAAATCAAATTACCAATATTGAGATACACATCCATGACACACTTTTCCTCCAGAGATTTTATGAGAAAAATCTACTACATTATTCCTTTGCAAAATATTAATATTTGCATGTCATCCCTTTTTAAATTGATTTAGTTTAGTTTGTTATTAGCTTTTTTCCTTAATATTTAATGCATAGTTTATTTATTCATATTAGGCACTTTTAGTATTGGTTGTTACACTATTAATTTTGTTTTGTGTTTGATTGACATTATTACATTACTTTGCAAAAGTATTCAGACACAGTAATGTGGATGCAAAATAATGAAGCATTGCAGTTTCTTGTAATACCTTTCTTATTTAACTAACAGAAATTTGTATTGATGAGCTTTCTGGGGATTCTCCCTGTATCAAAAATTATTTTAAGGCAACATTGGCTTTAAAATAATATTACATAAGAAAGGTAAATTATGCAAAATATGCAAAGGTAAAATATATTTAAGAAAACATTTAATCATAATTATAACAACAACAAAAAAACAACCTAAAGATTTGCCTCTATCCGTGAGGCATTAAGTAACAAGCATTTGTATATCCGTTTTTGGGTCCTCCGGCGACTCCGTTTTCCCTGCACAAACATTGATCATTCAAAAGAGATAGGACACATGCGCTGAATAAGCCCTGATCCAGACGCAAGAAAGAAGTACATCATGACACTGGAAGAGGTTTCTGCATTCCAGCGTGGAACTCACGCTGTCGCAGGTGGACAGAATTCTAATTGACAGTACATATTTAAAGGATAACACCGGAGATCCGAAAGATATTCCTGAGGAAGTCCTGACGGACGAAACGCATTGAATTTACAGATTTTTGACTTGT
Organism: Pelobates fuscus; assembly: GCF_036172605.1. NCBI lineage: Eukaryota > Metazoa > Chordata > Amphibia > Anura > Pelobatidae > Pelobates > Pelobates fuscus. The sequence goes on from NC_086321.1 coordinate 134,401,789, forward strand.
ATTTGTATTTTATTTGGGCTTTTTTTTATCCATTCTGTGGGGGTTATCATATTTATCTGCAGCTGATATATTTCTCCTGCCTTTGATCCACCTGAAGTGGAAACATGCTCATTAATTTTAAGCTTTTGTAAGTTCCTTCTCTTATTAATAACTTTTTCAGTCAAACAATACTAGACTATTTTATCTGTTCTTTTTATTATTATATACACCAAGAGGAATACTAATTAGAAGTGGAGAATAAGTTATACAGAGATACCGTAGTGGGATAGGCTAGCATGGAATTTATTTTTTCTCCCACCCTTTCCCTTAATTATGCTTGTTACAACTGTATTACTCTATGTATAGCTTGTGTTCTCTTTTAAAGATATTCTTATTTGATTAAGATATTGTATAGTACCTCACCCACCATCCTGTTTATATGTATTTTTACACATTTTGTTTTCACTTTAAATTTCACATTTTTTTGCTGTTACTTCAATGTGTTGGGAACTCCTCCACATTCATATATACTTTTTAAATGTTGTAATTTCTTCTTAACTTGCCACATTCTACTCACACCTGCCATGTGCACAGGACCATATTAAGAGCCCATTGGGCCTGGTGCTGACCCTGAGCATGCAATTATTGCAGGTTTTAAGAAACTGCAATAATTATCTGCTACGGTTAAATACACCTTTAGTGGCTATCTACCAGAGAGTAACTTTTGGGCTGTTAGACCTATGCACGAGGACATCCAGCATGACCCAAAATAATGCTTTCCCATTGGGAAATCCTAATCCCAGCTCCAGAATTTGTGGACTCTGAGCAAGGTGAGCTTAAAAACCTTCTAAGCTAGTTCATATATACAAGTACAAAATATACTGTACCATTGGAGTTATTTTTCTACTTTTTTTCTACATATCCACATTTGGGGACCCACTTGATGGATGGTGGCATGCTACCATAATGGCATAAAGGCATTGAATACAGAACCAGTAGTTACAGGCTCTGATCCATGTGAGTTGTTCTTATCATTTATTACCTCAAATTCCATGTGTATTACCATCTACACTACACTTGTTTCCTTCTTTTATGTACTCACTGTATGCCCGTGATACACCATTCTTTTAAGTGTAAATATAAATGCACTTGCATTTTTTAGTGCTCCACTTTATCACTTTTTGTCACATTTGTATTTTATCTGTGTGTGGGCATAGGGGTATTCCCACATTTAAGTGTTCAGAGCTGCTATATCACTTTTAGAATTTTAAGCACTTAAATGATCACTATAGGGTCAGGAACACAAACATGTCTTCTTGACCCTATAGTGCTAAACCCACCATTTAGGTGGCTTCCCCCCCCCATCCCAGCCCCCTTAAAAGTTAATAAAACTGACCTTATTTCCAGCACCGCGCGGGTCCGCTGGTGCTGGTTCTGCCCCCTTTGTGACATAATCAAAATGGCCAATTTTTAGCCAATCCAATGTTCTACCATAGGAAAAGCAGTGAATTGGCTAGAATTGGCATGGGGTGGGGCCAAATGCCATTTTGGCCAATCAGGACCTCCTCATAGAGATGCATTGAATCAATGCATCTCTATGAGGAAAATTCTGCGTCTCCATGCAGAGCGTGGGGACGCTGAATGGCAGGGCTGCTTACTGTGCAGCCCTGAGCCAGGAAGCACCTCCAGTGGCTATCTGAGGAGTGGTCACTTGGAGGTGTCCCTATGAGCAATGTAAGCACTGCCTTTTCTCTGAAAAGGCAGTGTTTACATGAAAATGCCCGAAGGGAGCTATTTTACTTACCAGAACAACTACATTAAGCGGTAGTTGTTCTGGTGACTATAGTGTCCCTTTAATTACAACACAATTACAACACATTTTGTTCAAATAATTTCCTACTAAATGTGGCAGAAAATGACGCTGTAATTGAATGTAAGCATGAGTGAGCTAGGTGAGCCTCAAAATGTTCATGAATCATTAATAATTTGACAAACCTGAATGACCAACTGGTTCTCATCAGCCAATGATTTCCATATTACAATCAGTTCCATTTCCTTGTTTTATGTTACAGTACCTTAATCATCCATCATTAAACACCTATTCTTACCATGCTTTTTGGACAAATTATGTTTCCTGGGTATGAAACAGAAACATTAATTTCAGTGAATATTCTCTTCATTTTCAATAACATCCCTTTATCACACCTGTGACGCTTTGCACCAATTCATTAGGTTACACCCTCACAAATGAACTAATAATCCTCTAAAAATAGACATTTCCACATTGTAAAATATATTATTTCTATTTGATGGTTTTCCTTGCCAATAAATAGACTTGTATTAATGACTTGTGGTGCTTTACAATGAAAGGCCGCTCCGAATGTTAAACTCATTTCACTTTAAATCATCCACTCTAAAGAATTAATCACATCATCAGCTGCTGGAACAGACACTTTGGCTTTTTCTACTGTCATTCTGCCTCTCAAAGGTAATTCATTTAATGATATAAATGGCAATAATATTAACAGCATCTATCTGTGAACAAGAAATTCTTCCAAAAAAAATTAATTTCTGTTCATAGTCATATTCATGTTTTTATTTGTGGACAGCTGTCCATAGATTAATGGAACAATATTTTACCTTTTTTAATTCATACTGCAGAAATTCATTTAAACAGCTCACAATTCACCTGTTTCCAACTTCTCAGAAAGCTCATTATTAACTTTTACATTGCCAGAAAGGTTTCCACTGATTGTTGCAAATGCCTCTGGAAGAAGGTGCAGGAAAGAAACAGTAAAACAAAAATGTTGGATAGCGTTCGTCATAATTAAACCTAAGCAAAGGGTAGTGAAATGATTTGGCAAAGATCTCACAAATTATTTATTCTTTTACTATTCTGGCATACAGTAAATCCTCCTATTAAATCCAACTTCAAATAAATACTATGGGCAAAGTCATCACAAGGGTAAAACCTGCTCAAATATGCAAACCACTAGATATCTGTGGCTTGAAGAGCTTATATTTTAATAATGCTTATCCTTGTTAACACATAACAGTCCTGAATGGGTGTATGAATTTGTGTGTATGTGTGTACTTCTAGCATTACTAATTTGTGACTCCCTACAAGAGATGATGACTGTGCCAACTGCCCCCTAAGAAATTGACTTCGAGACTCCTGTCTGAATGAATATTTTTGAACACTAGTTAGACATTGAATAATTAAGACATTGAAACTTAGTATTCAATATCATGTTTTGGGATGTGGTTACAGTGCTGGGGTGCAAGCATAATGCACAGTTAGGTAAAATAATCGTTATTGTTATCACATAACAATATAAGAGGTTGATTTCTGCATTGTTGATTTATTTGTGGTAAATCATGCCACAGCGTGATATCCCATGTGTTGTTCATCTGAGTTTATATTTACATGATCTGCTAAGGAGCAGATGACTGCTGAAAATTAAACTTGAATAATTTTATTGCAACTGTAATATATATATATATATAGCACTCCAGGGACTTGAAATAAGACTTAACTTTTATTACCTTTATTACCTTATTTTAAATAAAAATGTCAATGTTTCAGCTTGATTCACAGAAATGAACATTCTGATAACTTTAAATCCAGGCTCACCTGCCATATGTTTATTAAGAAATTGATGCTCTGATCCCTATGTGCAGGCATCTGTCTTGGCACCCATCCATTTTCAAGAACAAAGGATTACTGTGTCAAAGAAACCTGGCATTTATTGTTTACTGAAAACAAACGTGGTACTGCTTAAGCTGATTGATGATAAAAAGGTTACCTTGATTTAATTTTACTTCCTCGCAATTATAACCTTTTTACCTAGCATGACCTGTGACAGAAATGTATTTCTAACTTTGGTTTCTAACATTTTGTTTCCCTTAGTCTTGATTTTTGAATGGAAATTAATAATAAATTACTGTGCCCTAGTTTACTGAATCAAGATGTTTTTTTTTTTATATTTCACAATGACAAATATATTTTGTGCGAGCACGCACAGAAACAATCATCAACGTTGGCAAGGAAAACATTGAATGAGGATATAAAACCAGGCTTTGGTAATTCATAAAGTTTAAAGAATTCTGGAAAGTATTTTGAAATATTTTGAGAACATATGAGGTTTTCTAATAGTCTCCCCTGTCTAGTGGAGACATTTGAGATATACAAGGCACCAATTTGAATCGTGCATCATCATTATTATTTAATGGTTTAATCTCCTAAAGACCAATGATAGTCTATACCAGTGGTAGGCAACTTTCATCACTCCAGATATTGTGGATATCCTCTATCCTTGTGTTTTGCCAGTATTATGCGTTTAAGAGCACTATGGGAGATGTAGTCCACAACATTTGGAATGTTGAAGGTTGCCGACCCTTGGAAAATACTATCAAATTAATTAGTTTTTTTTAAGAATCCTGTTTCAAAATTGAATTACCAATTGAATTGCCTTCTGTTAAGTTGAATAGAGGTGCTAACATTAAATAGCTGTAACATTCAATTTTGACATAAAGTATACAGGGCCATATTTAAGGTAACAGTAGGTAAGGTAGGCAAGTAGGTTTTGTGAAAAATAATTGCTAAAGTAGATTTACAGTACATTTTTCATAAACTTTCCCTAATGTGGAAATCTGACAATCTTCCCTAGCATTGTCAAAGTACATCTGCCATGGCTGATTGACAGAGGACTGACTTCCAAGAGAGTTTTTAGGAACTTAAAATCATGTCACATTTGTACAGACAGCATATATACATGTTTATGTTTGTTTTTTAAAATTAAAATTTGGTGACAATTAAAGTGGCACTGTAACCCCTGTAATATTTTTATGAAATACTCATATTGACTGTATTGGAATTTCAGTGAAATTCCAACCAAGTCAAAAGACATACTGAGAAAATCTAGGGACTACTTTGTCTAAGTATGTTTCCTACGCCTGACACTTTTAGAAATGTCAATCGCCCAATGGTCACCAGTGGCTGTAGGGAATTGGCTTTGTCTATGGTGGATCCCGCAGTCTCGTGGGATCTTCCATAGACCTTAATGTTGTACTCTCGTGTATGAGCGAAAGTACAGCTGTGATACCGGCACCTGGCCCTGAAGTGCCCGGAGCAGAAGAGGACCGGCAAGAATATGATGGCGGCGCCCATAAGGGACAGGTTAAGGTAAGTTATTACTTGCCATAACAATTGTTCAGCATCAAGCTCATTGTATTAGTTTTGTCTTCGCAAATATAGCCCTTAGTGTTATCAAAAATGTTCTGCTTGTTACGACACTTTCTGTCATGCCACTGCTTACACTCTATATGGATCCACCATAGAAATTAATGATAGTTAGACAATAGCACCCAGGGGCATGAGCTGACAGCAATAATACTGCCTAAAAATATAGAACAGTTAGTTCCCTTAGGTTTAACTTGTAGTTAAATTTACTAAACTCAGAGATATTCAGCAATATTGCAAATAAAGTATATTATTTTAAAAAAAAAATGTTAGTCGTTTGTATTCCAACATAATGCTTTAGGACATAACTGTGTTTTTTCTGTTTCACTTTACCTGCAGAGCACAGCATGACAGTCAACTGAAATATACAAACAATGCAAAATTTCTACTTTCTTGTGAAATAAGTTTGGAGGCTGGGTAAAATTCCCCATAGATCTGTTTTACTGCAAGAAAAACAGCCACACAATCGCATCCCAGCTTGTTTGTATTCTTAAAAGAAAGGTCATCTTGAAGAGAATAGAGATATCGAGCTCTTCTTTCAGACTATAGAAATGATCCCTTTAGAAATGGCCTCATTCCCTGTATGAGGAAACCTTGTCTTATCTTGAACGTTATTTTCTCATTTCAGGGAAAAACTCTGATTCCTCTGTGTTTTCTTACACAGTAACATGTTTAGGTGGAAAAAAAAACAACTCCTATGGCTTATTGAGGCCGAGACTCTGAGATCCAAACTGTTACATCAGTCAAGAAAAAAGCTAAAAATAAAGTTTTGCAAAGATAGATAAAACAGAAAAAAGAAGCAAGGTAAAGTCAAATGTTCTATATATAATCTAGGTAAGTTTAAATCTTTCAAAAATGTTTAGAATCTATCAAACAGATTTAAAAATAGTTTTAAAACTTGTTTTAAAAAGTAGTACAAACAAGGTTGGTCTTAGGCCATCAGACTCTAATGATCCACCTACACATATGTATTGATTGTCATAATTTACTGTTACATTATTACATTAAAGTTACAGTTGTAAATCACACACACATAAAATTATCTGACAGAGCTTATTTACTGAACTCTTTTTTTTTGTGAATTAGAGCCTTAGTAATTTAATGTTAATAGTTGTATTTAGTGAAATAGATCCTCAATATTATGGTTTTGGATAAGATTTTTAACCCCTCCAGGACCGGTGACAGTCCTGAACCGTCCTAATGGTCTAATGTACTTACCCGATCACCGTCGTTCCCCTGGCAGCGGTCGGCAGTGCTCCCGGTGTGGGGAGACTGCCTGCAGCCCAGACAGTCTCCCCGCGGTGGATTAGGACCACTGGGGCCATGTGATCGCTCAACAGACTGATCACATGGTCATAATAGGTGTCCATGTGTCTGCCTGCAAGGGGACTGCCTGTGCTGACAGGCAGTCTCCGTGCTAGTGTAAAATCATTAAAAAAATTATGGTCACATTTGGTCACAAACATTGTCCAAAGTTAGCGTTAGTATTTGTTTGTGTGTGAAAAATGCAAAAAATGACAATTTTGACCAGTGTTTGTGATTAAGGGGCTACTAAAAAAGACTGGACATACACCATTTGCAATACCTTGGATTGTCCAAATAGTATGCCAACATGGGGTAATTTTCATTCTTGGGCTACCATAGGGTCTCAAAGGCAACGTAACCAATCTGGTGAATTTTAATGTTGGGTTGTCAGGCAGGTCCCGCTAATTGTAATTAATTAAGATGGCCTAATTATGTCAAAATATTACATAAATATATATGTAGAATTAATATATGTATATATATATATATATATATATATCATTTTTTAAAAATATTTTTATTTATATATAGGTATATATATATATATATATATATATATATATATATATATAGTGATATGTACGTATATATTTATGTATATATAGGTTCTTGTTGAAGTGCACTCACAGGACTCAATACTATTTCTAATCGTCCTGTTTATTCAAGCATCAAGTAATACAAAGAAGAAGAATATATTATTTAGTTCTATGTGTATTTTGATATAAATATATATATATATAAATATCACAATACAGTTAGAACAAAATAACACACATCTATATATTTTTTTAATTATTTGTTTTTAATTATTTTTTTAATTACATTTTTTAACGTATTTACATATTTATTTATTTTATATTATATATAAATATATATATATAACAATAATGATATATATATTTAATCAGTATCAGTCTATGTGTAATTTGATATTAATATAGATATATAATTATATCTATATTAATAGTAAAATACGCCTAGACAGTGTATGTGTGTGTATGTATATGTGTCTAATCGCTACAAAATCTTGTGGTCACTACTCTATCCTAATTCTCCTTTCTGCGGCTTTTGACACTGTTGATCATCAACAGCTTCTTCTCATCCTCTGCAATATCAGTCCACAAGATATTGCTCTCTCCTGGTGCTCCTCCTACTTCTCCCAGCGCTCGTTCAGTGTTTCTTTCTCTGGCTAAATTTCAACTCCTCTCTGTTGGTGTCCCCCAAGGTTCAGTTCTTGGTCGCCTACAGTTCTCCATCTATACTGTCTCCCTTGTTAAATTCATTAGCTCCTTTGGCTTCCAATATAATTTCTATGGGGATGACACGCAAAACTATCTTTCCTCTCCTGATCTCTCCCCGCCCCTCTTGACTAGTGCCTCTGACTGCCTCTCTGCTGTTTCTAACTGGATGACTGCCCACTTCTTTAAACTCAGTTTGACCAAAACTGAAATTCTGGTCTTTGCTCCCTCAAGTATTGCTACTCCTGTGTCTGTCTCCCTCCAAGTCAACGGTGCTACCATTAGCTCCACCACGCAGTCTTGCTGCCTAGGTGTTCTCTTTGACTCTGACCTCTCCTTCACGCCTCATGTTTAGTCTGTTGCCAAATCCTGCCGCTTCCATCTCAAAAACATTGCGCGCATCCGACCCTACTTAACGCCAGATGCAACTAATGTGCTGGTCCATTCCACTGTCCTTTCTCGCCTTGACTACTGTAATACACTTCTCAGTGGTCTTACGTGCTCCCAACTTGCACCATTGCAGTACATAATGAATGCGGCGGCAAGGCTCATCTTACTGTCCGCCTGCACCGCTCACGCTTAACCCTTCTGTCCGTCCCTACATTGGCTTCATGTAAGATATATGGTTTCATTTAAAATTCTGGTACTTGCTTTCAATTCTCTACATAATGCTGCTCCCACCTATCTATCCTCCCTAATAAACAAGTATGTCCCATCTAGGCCCTTATGTTCTGCTGAAGACTTACGTCTATCTTTTGTCGTAGTCCTACCTCTGATGCTCGTCTTCAAGACTTCTTGAGGGCTGCACCGTTCCTGTGGAACGCACTTCCCTCATCCGTAAGATGCTCACCCAGTCTCCACTCCGTCAAAAAAAATCATTAAAAACCCACTTCTTCAAAAAAACGGATCAATTAAACTGTTAATAGCTCCCGACTGATTCCTCTCTTGCAACTGTCATTAGTCTAATACTATCCTTACATTTTGTGTCACTTTACCCCACTCCCTCTAGCATTTTAGTTCATTGAGCAGGGCCCTCAACCCCTCTGTTCCTGTGTGTCCAACTTATCTGGTTACAACTACATGTTTGTTCGTCCACCCACTATAAAGCGCTGCAGAATTTGTTGGTGCTATATAAATAATAACATAATAATAATCATTTCCTAGCTCCCTCCTGCTCCCCGATGTCTCTCCCATCTTCCCCTTTTCTCTTTCTACCTTTCACTGCTCCATGTTGTCTCTCCCCATCTTCCCCTTTTCTCTTTCTACCTCTCACTGAACCCTGATGTCTCTCCCTATCTTCCCCTTTTCTCTTTCTACCTTTTTCTCCTCCCCGATGTCTCTCCCCATCTTCCCCTTTTTATCTCCTATGTCTCTCCTATCTTCCCCCTTTTTTTTCTATCTCTCTCCTGCGTCCTGTTGTCTCTCCCGATTTTCCCCTTTTTATATCCTATCCTACCTCCTGCTCCCTGTGGTAGGCTGCTGCTCTTTTCCCTCGCTGTCTGTGAAAGGTGAGGGGAGAGTGCAGGAAGTGATTTCACTTTCTAGCCCCGCCTCTCCCATTACACAGTGCGCTGCGTGGGACAGGAAGAAGCAGACCTGGCAGACAGAGAGCATGTAATGCTGCCAGGTCTCACTCAGTGGGAGAGAGGAGAGGGGTAATGTGCAGGACAGTAGATTGGTGGGGCCCTGCGCTACCTCAGGGGCCCCACAACCTATCAATGGAAGAGTTTTATTTAATTTGGCCGTTCCAGGTGGAGAGATCTTTAATCTCTCCAGCTGGAGCATGGCTGTGCAGCCAGGCCCCTGGCTGTCTTGGGCCCTTGGTCCATGACCGATGTGCCCAAGTGGTCAGTCTGCCCCTGTCTATAGCCAACCAGGGCCGGATTAACATAGGGACTGTTGGAGCTGCAGCCCCAGGCCCATGGAATAGGCCCATTTAAATAAAAATGACATGGGGACACTGAGACGCTAGGAGACACTGATACACTAGGGGACACTGTGAGACATGAGGATGCTGAGAGACATAGGGAGACACATTGGGACACGTAGAAACTAGGGACACAGTGTCTACATGTCTCCAGTGTCCCCATGTCTCCCAGCCAGTGTCCCTAGTGTCTCAGTGTCCCCATGGCTCCCATGTTTTCCAGTGTCTGTGTCCCCATGTCTCTGTGTCCCCATGTCTCCCAGTGTGCCCACGTCTCCCAGCCAGTGTCCCCATGTCTCCCAGAGTCCCTATGTCTCCCAGCCAGTGTCCCTAGTGTCTCAGTGTCCCCATGTCTCCCAGTGTCTGTCTCCATGTCTCTGTGTTCCTAGTGTCCCCATGTCTCCCAGTGTCCACAAGTGCCCCATGTCTCCCAGTGTCCCTAAGTGTCTGTGTCCCCATGCCTCCCAGCCAGTGTCCCTAGTGTCTCAGTGTCCACATGTCTCCCAGTCTCCCGAAATCTCCCAGTGTCTGTGTTCCCATGTCTCTGTGTCCCTAGTGTCTTAGTTTCCCCAAATGTCTGTGTCCCCATGTCTCCCAGTGTCTGTGTCCCTAGTGTCTGTGACCCCATTTCTCTCAGTGTCCCCATGTTTCCCAGTGTCTCCATGTCTCACTGTATCCCTTAGTATCCTAATGACACGGGACACACTGAGACATGGGTCACTGAGAGAAATGGGGACACAGACACTGGGAGACTAGGGGACTGGGCGACATGGGGACACTGACACTGTGATACATAGGGACACTGATGCCAAACTGGCCTTCCAATTCTTTGGACAGACATGCTCCCTTTTTGGGCATGTTCGCCCCTTTTGGCAGTTCTGGTCACGTGATCTGCATCAGTGGCCCACCCTTTTACCCCGCCCATTGACTTCCTGCTTCACTGGACACTGCTGTTAGGGGTATGGATTTACTTGAAAAATTAAAGCATACATTAGATAAAGAGATTAGCAAAGAGTATGTTTTTTTTTTATAGCTGAATCCTTTGAGTTTCCCTCCAACACCAGCTCCATCAGATACATGACGCTTGTAATTAGGCCCCATCATAATTGTCAGCACCAGGCCCACTGGGCTCTTAATCTGGCCCTCTAGCCAACCCAGGCTATGTTCTTCCTCTTGCAATCAGCACCACTCTATTTATAATCCATCAAGATGGTGTGATGGAGCCCAATCTGTATAAGTGTTCTATGCGACCGCACAAATTGCACACCCATTACACTGGCCCTAAGTACAATAACTGTAAAAAGAAAGTCAGTTGATGGAAAGATCAAGTACTAAACTTCAAGCTTTGCTATTATATATAGGTGGAGTTTTGCTCTCAACTAACAAGTAATGTAAGGTAATTTGGCTTAGTTGTATAGTCATTGAACAGATGACAGCTTTGCCAAGCTCTCTGTGACAAACTGCCCTTTGCCACTGGGTGTTGGAGAGGACTGATCGCTAGCCTCCTGCCCTGCGACTATGGCCCTGGAATGTATTGCCCTTTAGGAATTACATTTGGGCATAATGGGTTTTTGTATGCTGTTCCTGGCCCTTTGAATACTTTGGAGCAGTGTTTTTAAAATAGCACTTTGAATGTAGTCGAAGTGCCGAAGTCGTCGAAGTGCAGAAGTCGTCGAAGCGGCCGCCATTCGACAAACGAACACGTGGCGGTGGCCATTTTAACGTATTCGAACGCGGTCAGTGGTGTGTGCAGCCAAATCTATGGAACTGTTTGCGGCTACCCAATTGCACGAACACCGCTGACCCGTACCTTCTTCGACACCGCGGCTGGAGACTAAGTCCCGTTCGAAGATTCGAACTCCCGTTCGAATGGGACTTAGTCAATTTCTTGGTGTAAAATAGACCGACCGCACAGCCCAAATCCATGGAACTGTTTTGGGCATGAAAATGTGCCTGCGGTCGGTCAAAATAGACTTTTTAATATTTCTGGAACCACTGAGCGGATTTTCACGAATTTTTAATATGTTGTTCCACAAGTTGTGTTGTTCATAAAAATGTAAGTTTTATTCATGTACTATGTAAAATGAGAAAGTTATAAACATTTAAAAAAAAGTATATAAGTTTTAGCTTGAAGATAATTGAGGATATACAGTAAGAATGATCTCCCAAGCAGAGGGGAGGGAATATGTGGGATGTAACCGTTATCTTATTGGTTAATGCCTAATTGCCTGTGGGCGTCTCCCTTGCAGGGGAGCACTGCATAAAAGCAGAGTACCTGCCATTAAACCAGAGATCTTCTTGACCCTCAAGACGTAGCCTTGTCTCGTTATTGGAGGGAACTGCTATATCACGCTGGGGATTGCTATGCTCTGCATACTCCCTTGAGCTTTAATCACTTAGCTCTTGTTCCTGATATGCTCTCCTGGAGGAGAGGTCTTCCCCACATGGTCCTGGAGGACAGAGGCTGATTCCAACGGAAGACGGCGCGGCTCCAGTTAAGCTACGGCGGTTGTGGTGTCTGCAGTGGTTGTGGTGTCCAGTGCAGTGCTTGTGGTCCTCGGCGCAAGCTAGGAAGCGTCCATTAACGGAAGGTGTCCGTTACACTCTCTTTAATTAGTTCATATTTACTTGGAACTATTCATAATACAAGTCAATATTTATGAGGACTTTGCTTATGAGCAGAACCTTTGGCAAACTCACCAAAACCACATTCCTAGTCAAGTAACATTAAGTTCTGGAACATAGAACAGCTGTCAATATGTCTTGTATTGACTTTTGTCTGATCCAAACTGCAGAGGGAATTGTTGTTCTCTACTGTCAATTATAATAAAATGTATTTACATCTAGTATTAGTGATTAGCAGATGTAAATATGCTCAGTCATTTCAAATAGACAAATAGGGACACTTCAATTTTAAAGTGAGGTGTCTGGCCAGGGGCAGGACTGTTATGATAAATTTTAGGTGACTTACTAATGACAATATATAAAACTAAAATGTGATTAAGAACAATAACAATGTATCTTGTACACACCAACTGATTTCTAAATACATTTATGTAGTTTAAATGAAAAAAATATATGAGTATTGTTCCTGTGGAGCTCTGTAATAAATTCAGACACACTAACTAAATGGAGCTCTTAAAAAAGGATTCGGGCCCAAAATAGGGACTGTCCCTTCTAAATAGGGATGCTTTAGAGGTATTATATTGCTATTGATATGCCCTCTCGTTGTTTTAGAAGGTGATATACTGAAAAAAACAATTAATTAACAGTTACAAATTTACATAGTTACATAGTTGAAAAGAGACTTGCGTCCATCTAGTTCAGTCTTTGTCACATATGTTTTTGCTGTTGATCAAAAAGAAGGCAAAAAACTCTGCAGCGCTTCCAATTTTGCAACAAACTAGGAATAAATTCCTTCTTCACCCAAAAATGTCAGTCAGACAATACAATATAACAAATAGTTTAGAGTCTGCGTTTATCATTTGGAAGTAAAAAAAAAAACAAAAAAACTTGATTAAAGGAGGGCAAGACATTAATTTAAAATAAGTTTAATTTTTTTCTTCTAAATTTCGAATTAAAATATAGCTGCATATCTTACAGAAAATTTCAGTTATGGAGACACATATTCAATAGGAAAGAATATGTTCATATGTGCAAAATAAGAGCAGTTTAAAGGGCAACAGCCATTTATTTAGAAGTAACATTGTTGAATAAACTATTAAAAATATTGAAAATACTTATGACTTGTGTTAACCTTTTTTATGAAATAAATTTTATCTACTTTTGGACATTTATCTACTTTTGGACATTCTATTATATAGGTTTGTGGAATAACCTTTTATGTCTGGCAACTACGAACTTTTACCTTTGGACTTTTATTTGTAATATTTTGTGTCATACAGATGATTATTACATTCTATATTGCGCTTTTTGTGTGTGTGTGTGTGTGTGTGTGTGTATTATTTTTTATGAAATGTTACATTTTTCTTATTAATTTATTTTAAAGATGTAGAAAATTACACCATAATTCATTGCAGATAAGTCAAAGCCCTTGCAAACATTTCAAGTGAAGAGGAATACTAGTAACACTGTTTAATTTATTGATTTTTTCTCTGTAGGCTTTTTCTATGCAGGTGTAAATGACCGGGTTTATAACAATAACTGACAGAAATTGAAGATGGTGGCGTCCAGTTGGTTAGGATTTCTATATTTATTTATTATTCTATATTTAAATGTATTTTTTTTTTTACAATTCCCAAGTACAGATTTGTTAAAATTTGGTTGAAGTAAATATATTAAAAATCCTGTTTCATTTAAATTATTTAAAACATATATTTTAATTCCAAAAAAGAAAAGAAGGTTTTATTCTGCTTTAGAAATGTGATTATATCTTGTAATTGCAATGCTTATGATATAGGGAAATATCTGTCAGCTTTTTGAGTTGAGAAGAAGACTTTTTGTAATTCATTTAATACAGATTCTAGTTTTATATATTTCATAAACAACACTTAATAAAATTCAGAACCTTGAACCTTTTTCAACTTAATGATTTGCTGTTGGTAATTATAAAAGAGAAATAGGAAATTGCTTTCCCTGTGATATTGTACAAAAGAATATATAATTTCAGTTTTTTTATAGAAATCTGAAAATATTCCATATGTGTTTGAGTGTGTTAAAATGGCTCTATAATTTACCAAATATAATCAAAACCCTTCTACTTAATTATAGTGTAGGTGGAGGCTTCATTTAATGCATTGGTTCATGTTTTTTGTTTTGTTTTGTTTTTTTAAACATGTCAGGGTCTGAGTAAGATACTTTTTTTCTAACCTGCTATTACTGTATGTTGTGCAAGCTATTTGTCAGCTCATTTTTTTAACTCACGTTTCAGTAATTTCACTTTAGTTGGAAAATCTATGGAATAACATTCTGTTTGCCCTGGTGGAATAGGTGAGCACTGGGTTAAAAAAAAGTCAAAACACAACAAACTTTTAAACAAATCAATGTAAAATATTTAGGTATGAATGAAATCTGACTGCTGTGATTGGCTTACTTATCCAGCCACTAAAGCTTACATGTGTCAGAAAACAAGTGAGAAAAAAAATTAAAATAAAAACTGCCTGTAATATTTAGGCACTCCATCTAAGTCTTGTATTCAACTTTAATTTTATCTAATCTAAAAAAAATAAAAATAAAAAAAATAAACAACTCTTTTTGTGAGATGCACAAAATATATTAACATTAATGTAAGCACTATATTTAAAGGTAACCTGTTATCACTCCTTGGCTGTAACCTCATCACAGAACTGGGTGTTATACCTCTGTATCACCCACTTCTGATCTGTCATTGCTACTCTTTTCTAACTGATTTGTCCTTCGTGGGGATACTTCACGAAGCAGGGCAAACCTCATCCTTTGTTGCCAGCATGCCGACATCTTAATGGAGTGACATGAGTCACTTCATTCTATACTCCTTAGCCACGGTTTAACTTTTTCATGGTGCCTTTTTACCAACAGAAGAATCAGAAGATGGGCATAGGATTCGGTGTTTGCCTAATGTGCATACAGTGGGACCTCAGTTTACAAACACCTCGGTTAACATAATTTTCAGTTTACAAATGAAAATACATTGAAAATAATGTCTCGGTTTACAAAAATGTTTCGCAATACAAATACATTTTCCCCAGGATGCATTGCACCTGGGAGGTTTATAGCACAGCCCCCTACATGTTGGAGCCTGTGGGTAGCATGTGGCATTGAGTGAGGAGCTGTTTGTGTGGGTTTTGGAGCCATTCTGGAAATAGTTTGTTGTTTTAGGACTTTTTGGTGCATTTCTCAAGCTGTGGAAAAGTAGGGAGCTGAGCTGAGCCGTTTGCATGCCTTTTACGGTGTGTTCTGCATTGTGGGTTGGTTTCCATGCAAGCTAATTTTGACTCTTTTCTGACCTCCAGAACAGATTAATTGGTTTTCAATGCATTTCTATAGTAAACCGCGTTTCGGTTTACAAATTTTTCGCAATAAGAAACGTCCCGGAGAACGCATTAAATTCATAAACAGAGGTCCCACTGTATATTACTTTTGAATCAGGTGATTATAGTAAGTCAAGTAAATTCATGTGACTATTTAAATCTTCCTTAACGCATTTGCAGAATAAAAAATAAAAAGTTATTTTTAATAACAAATATATCAGTATAGTATAGTTTGGATGTAATTTATAGACCTACTCCATTAATAATGAAGGTTAAACCTGGAGTATATAAAGCAAGAAATGTACACAATTTACACGTTGTAGGTCAAAGAGTTCATGAAATTAACTGTAATGAGCTATTAGCATGTGTACGGTGGTTTTCTCTATTGCTTAATATAATCACAACATCTGCTATATTGGTAAAAGTCATTATGTGGAACACATTCGTACCGGAAAGTAAAATTGTAAAATTAAATTAGTTTAAGTAGTCAGGTTTATCAATGAAAAGAAGTAACATCAGATACATAGCAAAACGTGGAATAGTTTGTTATGTGATCACAGAAATTCAAAAAGTGTAATATTGTTTTATATTATACTGCTAATTATATGATAAAATCTGGCTTCTGGCATTATCCTGGTTAGTATCAATCTTTGAGAACACTGTCTATCATCACACCATTCGCTGCTTATACAGTTCACAAAATGCAGGATGGATTCTTTGATTTATTTGGTTTTGCTGTAACATTTATGTTGCTGTACAAATCATACTTTGCAGACCAAACAGTGTTTTATACTCTACAGACACTCAGTTGTGATGATTATGTGTCCATCTTTCTGTTAGTGGAACCTATTGCAATTGTCTAGTGCTGTAATTTGTATGCTTTGTGTCTTACGACTGGGTAGATTTTTTTATTGCCCTTATAAACCCACTGTACTGGTCTTAGCAGGGACTCTTCTCCGCTGGTTTCTCCAAGATGTACTCAGGAACAAAGAAGTTACTCCAAGGGAACAGCTAAATACAGCAAGACAAGCCAAGATTCTCCCAACACCTCCCCAGTAACTGGACGACACTCAGTTTTGGGGAAATAATAGATTTTTAATGGAGGCACGCTGCCTTTTATGTGATTTTCTCCACAAGGTTGATGCCCATGTGGACCTTGTGGGGCACCGAGACACAAAGTTAACAAGCCATTGAAACAGTGTTGTACATGGAGATACTCCCATACCGTATGAACAAGCCCTCACCTCTGCCTGATAGATAATTGAGGTAGATAATATAATAACTCAATTATCCCCAGGCAAGAAAACCACATATTCTACAAGATTTCAGAAGTACCCCAAAACATCACATATCCCCATAATTGTCACCGCACGCATGGTTTCATGCCCGAAATAGTCCCAGAGGATTAGGCTTTGCAGCCGGTCTATCATATCAGTCCAATAACATGTAAATGATCAAACGGATCCCTTCGTGCATAGTGTTAGTGTACGTATCTGGTTCGGTAGATTATTTCTACTGAATAGTGCTTCTTTCGTGGAATTCCAGTTGAACCTAGGTGGAGGTGGAAGTTCCAGCAGTGTCCGATTTTAGTTCCATGCACTCGACGACCAAACAACGCTGCCTTTATTCGTGTCCCAAGATGGCCGCCGCAATGTGTTCGTCGATGCGAACGGCAACCACCCAGCCGACCGCTTAAAACATTCGTGTGGTTTTGATTTATGGAGGTGTGAACCGGGTTAATAAGCGGCACACTCCATATCTGGGTGGTCTACCGTTCGGAATTTATTTCGGTTGATTAATAAAACCATGGGAACCACTTAAGGGAATGGATTTTGACGAACGGCCAGGTGAAACAGGGAAAACCTTAGGTTTCAAAGCAAGGGGAATGGATTTTGACGAACAGCCATGTGAAACAGGGAAAACCTTAGGTTTCAAAGCAAGGGGAATATGTCTCACACAGTTATTGTAACTTTCACACATACGGGACAAAGAGGAGGGGGAAGGGGGTACAGACAGCCAGAGCCAGTTTAAAATACGGTAGCAGGGTCCATTCTGCTACACCCACATAACATAAAACAATTAGTGACACTTGCAATAAAACATGCCTCCTCATGTAGGATCCGAGTAGTAACTCTGAGAAAGAGCTGGCTGAATGATTAGTTGGAGAATAAAATAAAACTCAGCAGAAAATGGGGTCTTGATGAATGGTCTCAATTCCTTTCTCAATCCATAAGACTTAATCCCCAAGACTCTAATAGTTACATGGGGATGAAGTTAGTGGGAAATAGAGCAAAAAATATCAATGAAGGGAAAGAGGCTCACATAGGTGGGATATGAGGTAGGAAAACACCAGTAGGGTATTTATAAAGATGGGAGATACAGAAGTGGGTAATGTGGAGACCAGTAATGACAAATATACTTTTGCATACTTGCAATATAATAAATATAAAAATCACACCTGAATTAATACACACTACACACAATCTATCAATACTCACCCATGCTCATACTTTACTTGAGGACAGAGCCTTACATGGGGCACATTAATGTTATGGAGTCCGGTTGTAAATTTGGAAATACTTCCCAAGCCAGATCATATTTAACAGTCGAATCAGTGCTTGAACAGACAGTCTCAACTGACGTAAACCTTTGTGTTAGTGCTGCTCTTGGTAGAAAGAGATTGTGAATGACTTCCTTCTAGAACACACACAATTACATTCAAGAGAGATGGGGGTTGACAGCCTGCTCCAATGAGCTCCCACTTGATCCCAGGAAAGTCACCATCCTGCACACAAAATGTATAAAAACAAGAGGGTAGCTATAATGTGGGCTTGTGTGTATAACAGTGTGCATCTGAACGCGTGTGAATTTGTTTCTATAGCAGTGTGTATCTGTGTCTGTGTGTCTCTGCGTGACAATATGCATTTGAGTTTGTGTCAGTGTGCATATGTTTGTATGTCTCTGTTTAATGGCATTGTGTATTTGTGTGTGTGTGTGTATCACATGATGTGTGTGACAGTATGGAGCTGACTGTGCAGCAATGTGTATCTGTGGGTTCATATCCCAAGGTAAGGAAAGTATAGGTTCTGAGTGAGTGTGGGTGTCCCAACTGGGTCTCACCAGTGACACAACTTGTGTCACTTCTGATAATCCTAGTGACAAGCCCCTGTGGAAAGGGGGCAGGCCTGGTCACTACTGGGGCTTGTCAGCCTACTGTCAAGCATGCCAAGCTGACAGGCCGAATCCAGTATGACCCCCAAACATAGAGGCCATACACAGAGCATTGCTGAACCTCTCTATGCATGGTCTTAGTGCCCACTGCATAGCACAACATATCTAATGATGCACTCACACTATTCTCTTTCAGGAAAATTCCCTGGCATCCCACTGAAATTGAGAGTACTGTAATTGTGTGCAGTTGTTTGTTTCTGTGCATGTGCCATTGTGTATCTTTTTATGGCAGTGCATGTATGGGAATGTGTCTAGCCATGTTGAATATTTGTCACTGGTCCTATGTAGTTTGTGTGTGTTTCTGCAAATATATGTTTTGGGGGTTTTAGGTGGGGAGGGCTGATAATTGGTCTGGGGCAGTGTAACTACTTCTGTACCTACTTCTGTATGTCTGAAATAGTGACTGTGAATTTGTAAATGTGTTTCTGTCTGAGAGTGTCTATCAAGAGAGCTCTGCAAAATGCTTTTGTAAGAGGTCCTACAATTTTAGATGGCATTCTTTTATCTATGCCAATTCTTTTCCTCAGAAATACGGGAGGTCAGGGCCTGCCCAAGACATTGTGCTGCTGCCTAAGTGCAAGGATGAAATGCTGCCCCCCAAACCAAAAGCACCCCAACATCCATTATGTCATGCAGTGTGTGTAGTGAATGCAACGTTTGTTTGTGTAGTGGATGCATTGTGTATGTATGTGTGCATTGTGCAGATATAGTGTGTGTAGTTAATGCATTGTGTGTATAGTCAGGGCCAGATTAAGAGCCAACTGGGCCTGATGATGACAATTATGGCCTAATAACAGAATCTAATCAACATAAAACACTAAAACGGTTATACCTCCCAAGTGTCATGTATCTGCTTAAGGTGGTGCTGGAGGGAAACTCACAGGATATAGCTATCAGAAAACACATACCCTATTCTAATCTCTTGCTTTCCTTTCACTTTTCAAGTAAATCCATACACCCCTAACAATAGTGTCTGGTGAATCATGTAACCAGAACTGCCCAAAGGGACAAACATACCAAAATAGGGGGCATGTCTGCACAAAGAATTAGGTCAGCCTTGCATGAATGCACGTCAGGCTGCCTACCAATCATGCAGCATGACCAACCAAGGGAATACTGTGCAGACAACACCCTGAGCTTGGAATAAATGCATCTAATGATGCACTAGCTCTTTCCTTTCTAAGAACTGTCCCCTAGCAAAAGCTGGTCCACTCCATAAGCCCCTATCTTAATCCGGCCCTGTGTATAGTGGATGCAGTGTGTGTAGTGAATGCATTATGTGTGTGTGTGTGTGTGTGTGGTGAATGCAGAGTGTGTGTAGTGTATGCAATGTGTATAGTGGAGGCAGTGTGTGTAGTGAATGCATTATATATATGTGTGTGTGTGTGTGTGTGTGTGTCTGTATAGTGAATGCAGAGTGTGTGTACTACTAAGCACTGTGTATGGTGGAAAGAGTGGATGCAGTGTCTGTGTAGTGGATGTAGTGTCTGTGTATGTAGTAGTGTCTGTGTGGTGCATCTAGTGTGTGTAGTGCGTGATACACTATGCGCTATGTATGTTTGTTAAAATGTTATATATATGTTATATATATATATATGTATATATATATATATATACAGAAGAGTCAAAATGTTTGTTAAAATGCCACCGGGGCCTATGGACTGGCCAGACCTTCCTGAAGTGAAAAGATTTTACACTAGTTTTGCCACCTACTAGTGTCTACACTATGAACTGTATAGATATGTCTAATGCCATATGATAAAGCAACTTTTCCTAGTTGTCAAGTTTCCAGCATCCTCTGTTCTTTGCTGCTAGTGTATCATGGGCCTCTGTCATTGCGAACAGCTAATCTGTCTTACACATACGGCTGTAAGTACACTGCTGGCTAAATCTCTTTCCAGGGTAAGTCCTCTTAGCAGCTTATCTTTTATTTCACTTTTTGGCTATTTTTATTTTCTGTCTATATGAATAAGGAGGATTTATTAACCATACACTATGCCTGAAATTGAGAATCTGCAAGAGATAGTGTTGTTCAAATAGAAACTAAATTTGATTTATACCAACTTACTACAACACACTGTTGAGTCGTACACTTTGAGAATTCATTGCAACAAAGACAATTCATTTTATATAAATGCTGTATTCACTTTCTCTTGTATTTTAGCATTTTAGCCAATCAAATAGAATAAAAAATGTAATAAAATACATGAAGTGTTTTGAGAGCTTCTAAAGGAAAAATTGGATAAACAATTTGTCTGCTTTTGTGTTGTTAAACCTCCATTAATTCTAGATATCAAGTAATGAACTGTAAACCTTTAACCTGATAGTACAGAACACCTGCTGACTTATATAGAATTTCATCAGACTACCCAGAAGAATGTTTGAAATACTGGAGAAGGGTCAGCACAATTTTGCATATTTGCTGGGATGCCCTTTCATAAATCCCTTACCATGACTGCTGCCCTTTAACCCTTACTAGAACACCTTAACTCCCCTAACCCCCAGCTATATTGGGCTGAGGGGGAGTGAACTTGAATATATCTTCTCATCTTGTACTAGATGGAAATTCCACTACTTCCTACATATCCCACACATCACAGATTGCCACTCATAACACTCACAGTGGTGCAAAAGTATCACTTGCAGCTTCCCACACTGCCACACATACTGTTCACTGACACCTATACACACATTACACAGCCTTATACATCACACACAGAAAGCCACAAATATACACTTAACACATAGCTACAACACTTTCAGCCACCCTACACAACACACACCCACACCGCACATCCACTAAACATTTTTAAAAATATTCAATTTACATTACATTTACATTTAAAATAGGGGAAGAATTTCCTGGTGCACACTCTAATAAAATTGGCTGCGCATGCCTATGCGCACATGTGGCGGCTTTACTGAAGTCTGGGCAAATGAGCTGCGCAGGCCAGCAAAGAGCGTTAATACTGGCCAGGTGGTCAGACTGCTGAAGAAGCAGTCCCTCAGGGATTGGGCATATGTAGTGTCATGACATGGGCAGATCATATGGGTAGGACATTGTAATGTCACTACATGGGGTGCCAGAAAATAATGTTTTTGCCTAGGGCGGCAAAAATCCTTGCACCGGCCCTGTACATGATACTTGGGAAGTATAACTGCTTTAGGTGTTTTCTGTTGATAAGATTCTGTAATTAGCCCATCATAATTGTCAGCACCAGGCCCAATAGGCTCTTAATCCGGCTCTGCCCAGACCACTACAATGGGCAGAAGTGGTCTGGGTGCCTGGAGTGTCCCTTTAATGCTATCACACTTTACCAAGCTTTTGTATCTGACAACAACAAATTGCTAAGCAAGCAACTTTCCAAAGCAGGCCAATCCATTATACCTGCCCTTTGACAACAGGCCCAGCCTCCAGCATACATAACTGGACCTGTAGGGTATAAGATACAAGCAGGGCCGGCGCTACCATAAGGCAGCCCAGGCGGCCGCCTTAGGGCGCACCGGCCCTGGGGGCGCAAAACCAGGCGGACCGGAAGGAGGAAAGCGCACTGCGCTCCCCTTTATCCGGCTACTACTTGTAGCGTGGCCGAGCGCAGCCCTTACCGTTCCGCCTGCAGATCCCAGCCTCCGCCCGCCCACCTCCTACCCTGCTGTCTGCCGCAGGCTGTGTGGAAGGGGCGGGGATATGACATCATATCCCTGCTCCCTGTGGATCACACAGCGTGGCTGGCGCACAGTGATGAGGCTGCGCTGCAGGACAGGACTCCAAGGAGCCGGACAGCATGCACCCCAGGGACACGCTTTAACAGATGTAAGTATGTAATTTTGTATGTATGCATGCATGTATGTTTGTTTGTATGTAACTAATACAGAGTAATGGGGAAGAAAACTAGGGCTTAAATGGCTAAATGTATTTTTACATTGCTTTGTAATAAAAAAAGGAAATGAAGACTGTGTAAACATGGTGTTGAAATAAAAGAGGTTTACATTTTCGGAATGAGAAATTATGGATACATTTTAAACATGTGTTGAATACTGCTGAAGGAAAGTAAAAAAAAAAGTACATTACTGTACAATATACATTTGTGAATAAAGCTAAACTATTACCTTTATAACACAATATATACCATTGAAACACATAGGAAAGTGCTTCAAGTTAGGTTTAGAAGTATAGTATAATGTGGAAAAAAATGATTAAGATTTTTTGTTGCTTAAAAAATCATAATATTCCAGTCCTAAACCACATCTATTTTGATTGTATGTTTGTCTCTGAATGTCTATATATATGTCTCTGTATTCATGTATGTAACTGTATGCCTTTATGTTTCTGTATGTATGTATGTATGTATGTGTCTGTATGTATGTGCCTGAATGTCTTTGTATGTATGTTTCTGTATGTCTGTCTGTATGTATGTATCTGTATGACGGTATGCCTCTGTATGTATGTATGTGTCTGCATGCCTGTATGTCTTGTACGTATGTTTCTGTATGTCTCTGTATGCATGTATGTAACTGGATGTATGTTTGTCTCTGAATGTCTGTATATATGTCTCTGTATGCATGCATGTAACTGTATGCCTTTATGTCTCTGTATGTGTGTGTCTGTGTGTCTCTGTATGCCTGTATGTCTTTGTATGCATTTTTCTGTATGTATGTATGTGTCTGTATGACGGTATGCCTCTGTATGCATGTATGTCTTTATATGCCTGCATGTCTCTGTATGCATGTATGTCTAAGCTTGTATGTCTCTGACTGTATGTCTCTGTATGATTATTTCTGTCTTTGTATGCCAGTGTACCTGTATGACTTTGACTGTGTGACTGAAAAATGATGCCTGTGTGCCTGTGGCTTGGGAGGAAAGACACACAGGTGAAGATGCATTTTTTTATTTTTTTAATGAGGGTTGGGGGCGCCAAAATGCATCTTCGCCTGTGTAACTAAAAATCCTAGCACCGGCCCTGGATACAAGAGATATTGAGGAATTTACAATCAAAATGTGCAGAAATCCATTTGCCCACATTGATGCCATGGCAATAGATCTCCTAGACCAGGCTTCCTCAAACTCCGGCCCTCCAGATGTTGCTGAACTACAAATTCCAAGATTCTAAAATAGGCTGAGAATCATGGGAGTTGCAGTTCAGCATCATCTAGAGGGCCAGAGTTTGGGGAAGCCTGTACTAGACCAACCCTGCACCCGCACGTTACAGCTTATCCTCTTTCCCCATCACGACATTATCCTCTACTTCCACTATTCCGGCCTCTGACTGGTTCATTGGTAAGGGCTTTTCAGAGGGTATTGACTATTTGGCTAACAGATAGTTTGCTGTTTTACAATAAAACTCAGCATTAAATGTAGCAGCTAAAAGCTCTCCTTAACTATATCAGATACATAGAAAAAATATTTCGGATCCTTAAAGTGGAACTATAACTTATCTGGAAGTGACTGTCTCTTGTTCCTCTACGCCACTAGAAGCTATTGATGGATTTAGTGTATTTAATAAAGCTGTAGAGATAAGCAAAACAAACCAATGTACCTAAGAGTTTCTCTCCTTTTTCCATTTTAACCACTAAATGCACCAAATCCAAAGAATATATATTCTTGCAAATAATTCTGCAATTATAAACCACAGCCTGCAAGCAGGAGTGCAAGCCTAGTTTCATTAACTAGTTTAGCTAATTGGATTGCTTGTTTGTAAGATTTGTTGTAGAGTACAAATTAAAATGAATCCTAAATCCCCTTCGACTTGAATAATTTAAATGCTTTGTTCTTAGAATTTCCCCCCTTGTACTATTATTGAACCTCATTGGATTTGATCTATTCATTTGAATTGGTTTCCCAGGGGTATGAATTGCAAGATTTATCTCAAACAACTGTTTAAATGGTGCCCATATTTCTTTTGTGTTTTCCCTTTTAAGATTTCATCACAGTTTAAGTGCTACAGAGGAGTTTTGAATAGATTACACCTATCTGCTTTTTCAGTTTCTGCAAAAACACATAAGGAAGATACTTACATAAATATTATTAAACCTGTGGACAAATCAATTTTCTCTTGCTTGTATATTAGCTATGAGAGGAAAGCTTTATCAGGGCAAAGGGTGCTATTCTGGGGTAAAGTGCTATATTATTAATATTATTATGATACTTCATTTGCACCAACACAGCACTATACATTGGTACAATCCTGACAAGTAAAAAGACAAAGGTACAATACATCTAAGATAATATAAATGTTCCCTCCCTTGCACACACCCACCTGGTGGTGGCCCTAATAATACTAATCTAAGGGAGACAAACGTACTGTGCTATTACACCATACCTCTGCTATAATTTATAAGGTTTGGACTCTCTGGCTTGAATGTTCTTTGTTGGTTTATTATCTATTGTTTGGCCACCGTAAAGCTTCTTAAACCCACCCCAACTTTCTTTCTTTCCTTCTCTTTATCTTGTTACTTATTCTTTCTTTCATCTCTTCTTTCCTCTTTTTTTATTTTCTTTTTCTTTTTATGCTCGTAAGATACAACTCTTATAACTGATTTGGCTTTCAGCCATTTATAATTTCAGGGGCATTTGATAACGCTGCTGAGTTCTTCCTTTAATGTGCAGCAATGCTTCCATTTAATTCTCATGTGAAGTATTAATTTTTTGACAATTGTCTTATGTCATTTTTTTATTCACTGGAATGCTGTGATATTTTTGTATTTTTCTTTAAAAATGATCACTCCTACCCACCCACTACTGCCTCGATCTGATAGCAGTGGAATTGTTCATTTAAGTGCATTAATTACCCAGAGGACCCCCATATTTTATTGCTGAGTAGAGGCTGTACTTAAAGATCCTCCAATTCTCCTACCCTGATTTTACAAAAGTGGGGCTAAAATAAGAATAGGCATCTGATTGCTTTCCCCACCATAGTGTTTGTGTATATTGGACCCCAAATGTAATTATTGAGCAGTAATCAATCCAGCAGTGAGAGGTGATGGGAGGACCACTGATTGGTCCTTCCCTAGGTCATCTATAATATCCTTTATACAACTGTAGAGGCTTGGGAGTAAATAGATGGCTGTCCACCTACTCAAGTATTAACACTTCAATCACTGAAGTGGGTAACAGGCAGGGTCTCCCTCAGGTATAACAGATGAATCCCCAAAATTATGTTAAAAACCATCACTCATAATATTCTCTCAGGTCTCACAGTCTAGCAAGACTTGCATCTGAAGCCATATGCATTTGTAGAATTTCTGGAGGATCTCATCCATCTTTACTTTTTCCTTTCGCTCTCTATCTATCTCCTCCCTTACATCTGCCATGAACAAAGCAGCCCTGTTCAAAACATACAACTCAAGACAGACATGCCTCCACACATGGCACACTAAGTCGACAAATAGGCTACCTGCAAAGATGCTCAGCTGAATGTTGCTGGAAGAAGCACCACACCTTGTCAGACTTTCTCTATTACAAATGCATGCTATACTCATACCCTCTTCCTTGTAAAGCATGTGTATTTCTTCTCTTGAAAGTACATACACTCACAATCCTATGTGTCTATTTGAAACCCGTAATCCTCTGCTTCGCCTTGCTGTGGCCACACCCCATACTGATCTTACAGCTGGTAACTTTGCATGCTATTTTACTAATCAGTAGTTAAGGAAAATAGATGGCAATTGATATGTATACCAAATAAAATGATGTTACCAATTAGAACTTACCAATGGCACTCTAAAAAAAGTGCCATATTTTAAAATACAATTAAAACATTTGTTAAAAAACTGAAAATATCTATATTAAAAACTACTAATATATATTACTATAAATATATTTACCTATAAATTGCACCTCACCCTTAACATTAGCATATATATGATATTATAATTAATATTAATGGCTATAGGGGTATATAAACTTCAGTCAAACTGCCATCAAAAGAGAGGAAGGAATGCCATCCACTAGGAGCACACAATTAATTTGTGATGAAGTGACCCACTGAACTACAGCCTTAGCCAGATGCTCCTTCAATATTATCATTCAGGAACGCACATTGATTGGACTATGATCCTGCTGAAAGTAAATCACATTTTGCAGAGCAAGGTCATATATCAACTGCTTTAAAGGCTGATCAGCCATACGTATTTTATCATGGAAAAGGACCTTCTCCAACAACTATTAGCTGGGCAATCAGGAACGTGATTTTTCTTTTGACATGGCACTGCAATTAAATCCAACAAAATGATCAAAAGTGGACTGGTTATCACCTCTCTGGGAGGATGAGGACTGGGAGTCTGACTGCCCCTGTGCTTAGTCACAGTATGCTCAACATCCCCCATGCTCTGCCTTTGAGTGGTAATAGTGTCGAAAATATCACTGGTGGTAGATGGTTGCACAGAAACACATATAGTACCAGTGGACTTGCTGCATGCTCTAGTACTTACTTTTCTGCATCTTCCCTTAGTAATACAGACTTGTGGTGTCTTTGCAGATGTAGATTTAACATACAGGTGCTAGTGAGACCACCCTATAAGTGCTCACTATCTTGGCACTCTCACTATATAATTATATGAAGGGTTTTATTGCGTAACATCTATAACTATTTTAGAAGTGAATGTAATTTTCTATATTCTGTATGACATTCCATCTGCCTCATAGCGGGTCAGGCAGAAAACCTCTCAAAATGTCTAATGCTTGAGGGTTAGGATTTTAGTGAACTCTGCTGAGAAACAAACATGTTATTAAAGATGTATATGTGAAAATGACTGCTAAGTGTAGTTGTTCAGACAAAGATTTTAGCCTTGAGTCAGGGTGTTAATGGACAATCATGACAGAATAGCCAAAACTGCACAGTTTGAGACAGAAGCATTTTCCTTAGTGGAATCCCTTGTTCAGATATATTGTGTTCCAGATTTATGTCATTACAGCTCTCTCTAATCTAAACAAAAAGCAACTGTATAAGTAATGGGTGCTGAATCAACACTCAGTGACTCAATTGTTTTTTTATTGCATTTTATGCAGATCATGTATTAAAAGTATTCACAAAAAATATGTTAGGAAATTTAAAAAAGTATGCAAAATTGAAGTGAAGTGACACATTTCCCATTTGAAGTATTTCAAATCCCTCCTATACTGACACTCTCTGCCAATGAATTCAGACCAAACATGCCTGGAATTGCTTTCACTAAGAGGATTCCACTTTAGCAATTTTCCTAAGGAAGGATGATCTGTACATATCAAGGGAACATGTTTACTCCTGGTAGTGGTTATGATGCTTACAGTGCCCGTTTTGCTCACTAACATTATGTTCCTTAAACATAAGCCATCAGTAGATGTTTATGTTTGCCTCTTATTTCAACACACACTCCTAAGTACTTAAGTACTTAAGTACTTTGAATCATCTCCCTTACCAAAGGCCGTTCAAGACAAGACATAAGTATGCTAACCCTGTTCCTCCCCTTTTCCCATCATAAGATATTACCTGGCATCAGCAGAGATTTTCCCCAGCTTTTTGTACTGCTGACATCAGCCAGGGGAGGATCCAGTACCTAATCTTGGGAGGGGAACTGGTAGACTATATAGAGGAACATTTCAGGCACAGTAATCTCTACAGCCCTCTGTAGTAAGTAATCTAACCATTTAAGGACAGGTGAAAACTTACCTGTGGTCCACTGGGCACCTGTCACAGACTCCATCAAGATAAACACTGCTGTCTAGGTCTGAATCATGGGCTGAGAGTGTCAGCTGAATGTGCACTCAGCCAATGAGCACGGATCTGCACTGCCGGGCTTAGTTCTGTGTTAGAGCTTCTGGCTGCAGAAGTAGTGGCTGCCCAACATATATTAAAATGATGCTTAATTGAGGGAAAAATTAAATGGGTGTGTGAGCTATGTGGGTGCACAGGGCACCATGGCAACAGGGGCACCAGATGGCCAACAAAGCTTGCAACAACTGAGGTTTGTGCTACCTTACAGCACCTTTGTAGGGGAACCTTGTCTCTTTACT
The DNA here is from genome assembly GCF_036172605.1 of Pelobates fuscus. Classification (NCBI taxonomy): domain Eukaryota; kingdom Metazoa; phylum Chordata; class Amphibia; order Anura; family Pelobatidae; genus Pelobates; species Pelobates fuscus. Next base: position 134,430,668 of record NC_086321.1, read on the forward strand.
GACCAGTGCAGAGATTGAGGATATCCCTCATTGGCCAAATGTCTTGCTGATGCAGAGAATGGGGCCCAGAACACTTACGTTCTGCACCTTTGTGCAAACACTGAGCAGTTGTCTTTTGATCTCAGCACTCAGAGCATTGCTGAGCATTACCATGGCAACACTGTGATGCTATCAGTGCCGGAGCTTGTGAGAGATTTGCATCTGGCAGAATGGAGACCTAAAGAGCTGGCAGAGACCCCTGGACCACAAGGGATCAGTTTTCCCCCTCTTTACCAAAATATATGCAAGAGTATGCAAGAGAGAGAGGAGGAAATCAATCCCACCCCACACCATGTTTCCTACACACACTACATAAGTTACACACATACACAATAGAGCCCCTTCACACACACACACACACACACACACACTATAGACTCGACATACAGACCATGAATCCCCCCAGCTTGCATGAAATACATAATTTATCACAGAGGTGTATTATGTAGTCATTGTAAAATATTTAGATATAACCTCATCTCACCTCCACACAATTCTTCAATATAGAAGTTTATGCAAAGAGTTGATTGACAAGTGGAATTAAGACCAATTTTTAAAGGGCACTCTAGGCTCCAGAGCTAATACAGTTTAATGTAGTGGTGCTAGAGCAAAGATATTGACCCTGTAGACTCAGCAGTGTAAACACTGCCTTTTCTGCCTAATGACTCCAATAGAGCTGCTTCCTGGTTGCAGTTCAGCAGAGATTGCAACATCATTGTTGGGTGTGCACACACTAAACATGGAGACTCCTAATTATCCTCATAGCGATGCATTGAGTCAATGCATCTCTATGAGGAGAATTATGAGTCTCTATGTTTAGTGTTTAATATGTGTGTATGATATGTATTATTATGCCTATAATATTTATGCATAATATGAACTGAAAATACAGACATCTTTATAATGAAGACTTAGCACTTTTTTATATGGTGGGAAGTATTGGATGTGGTGGTGTGGACAGAGAGGGGCGCTGTGAAGATTTTAGCACAGGTCACCTAAAGGTCTATGGTTGGCCCAGATGAATTGGACTCATATGATAAGATGAACTCTGCAGGTGATGATTAATTATATTTCATTTATTCTAGTCACCAGAGAGCACACTTCTGGCTATGTTATGAGCCTTGTGGATCTTTGTCAGGCTTAGGCAAGGTTACTCTACAGTGAGTGGAACAAAAAAAAAAAAAACATATAAATAAAGGGTGCTGTACCTTTAAAATATTGCCAAGTGAATAGTGATTTCACTCAACAATACGTGCATACATATATTCACATCATAGTGTATACAAAGTGAATCACAGAAACATATGTGAAAGTGCACTGTGCAATCAAACACAATAAAGTGCACTGTATAACCAAACACAGTAAAATGTAAAAAGAAGTGAAAAATGTTGCTTAAAAATAGTGTCTGTATAGGAACACTGTATACATACTCTAAACAGTAAGGAGAAATCATGGATATCTTATGTAAAAACAGAAATAGATAAACATAAGGTGATCTTGTACAACAGAGTTGTGCAAAAAGAATTCTTCTAAAAAGAAGACACCATAAATACCATGATGACAATAAAAATTAAGAAACTGGATAAATATGCAATATATGAAAAACATATTTAATATGTCTCTTTGCGTATAACTAACATTTTCTGCTTTTGGCTCGTGTATACACTTACCCTTTCTAATAGGAGGATGATCAAAAATGTAGAATCTAGCGCACACCACAGTCCAACTTTGAATAAAACCAAAATATTTTATTACCAAGAATATATTGAGACTTTCATGTTTGCCCTGGAGTATTTATTCTTTGCCATGAAACTCTTCAACCCCCAGTCAACTAAGGTTCGTAAAGATATTGCACTCAGATCATCTAAAGGACAAACAGAACCCTTCATTCTTTTTACATGAGATCTATAATAATCCACTGTTCAAGATATTCAACCTCTTAGAAAGTTACAATGTCATGCAGCCATATACAAATTAGCATAACTAGGGGCGAACCTAGCTCCCATAGCAGTGCCCCGACGCTGCAAATAATATTTGGAATTTAAAAGAAAATAATTATTCTTTAAAATCCACTCAACAAACTTAGTTAAAAAATCTACATGTTCTGGTGAGAATTTGTTTGATGTGTGTTCACATTCACGTATCACCCTACAACCTAGATCATGTGGAATAGAGTGTAAAGTGATGACACATCACTAGTGACCAGTATATAAGAGTCTTTCTACATAGTTTTCATAAGTTCTCTTATAATAGAACGTAGGAAAACGACGTACTTTGAAAGATACAGCACACTTTATTTATATGTTTGTTTTGTCTAGTTATGTGGGTTTTTTTTTTAGCTTTTACACATTATAAGGTGCAGCTACTATTATTATTTCCTTATTTTATTTAAGAAATCATTAGCACCATATTTTTACTTGTTTTTTTTTTCTTCTACCAGTCACTGGATTAAAGACAATTTAAATTAAAGTCAGAACATGAACTGACAAGGGAACCATTTCAGAGCTTCTGGTCTCACATTCATTGGTAGAATTGTTCTGTCAAGGGACATTAATCCCCAGATAAGCATTGGGGAGTAATTCCATTATTCTATCATATAAAATGTATGCTCTGCTGCTAGCCTGTGATAATATTACATGGCAAATACTGCACAAGTGCTGAATTTTGTACATTATGATCTTGTAACTAAAAGAATCCCAATGCATCATGAGCAAAGGGTAAACACATTATTCAACAAAGGAGTCCTTAACAGATCTGTATACATTCCACATCGTTTAAGGGTCAGATCCCGGGCCACCTATTCATGTTGCTCATTCTCTGGGCATAGGTTAGCTTGTCATTAGTTGGTCATTAGTCATTTCATTACATTTGCAATTCTATGCTGTAAATTATTTAGCCATTTGTATACTATAAAAAGCAGCAATTGGAGAAAAGACAGAACAGTAAGGGAAGGAGGGAGGGAGGTAGTTTCTGGGTCAATTAAAGCTAGCCTTTCTTTATTTACCTGAAGATGTTTGTGAATGTGATTTCCCATGATGCTCATGTGGCTGTAGTTAACAAACAGCAAGATTAGCCTTGCTGTTTCTCAGTTAATTTTCTGGGCTTGTATTGATACAACTCTTATTCTAAAGGTCATATTATTAGTTGCTGGGAAAACAAAGTTGCTGGAAAAAAATTGAGTGTTAAAAAAGAAAAAGAAAATAATCAGGGATCTGAAAATCTGCCTTACTTCTAAACAAAACTCAACACTTTCTTCATGTTTTTTTTCCCGGTGTAAGGGCAGATTTGTACAAGTGCTGCAGACAACAAAACACATTTGCTGTTTATAGGCATAATGTTGACAAACATTTTTCAAGTACTCCTTATTTTTTAAGATTATTTGTATTATTTTATTATCTATTTATTTATTATTGTGGTGAGTTTTTTTTTTCCAGTGTGTTTTAGTGTTTTTATTATTATTATTATTATTATTATTATTATTAAAAGTTGTGCTAGATTATTAGGGTTCTATGATAATGTTCCTATCGATGAAGATATATGAAAGGTGATAGTTAAGCAAGTCTTCAACAGGTAAAATAATGTTATTTTAACAGTTCTTCATTGTCCTATGTGCATACACATAAAATGCTATCAATAATGCTAATGATGCACAAACATTTAAAATCATAACACACCTTTCAATAAGCTTCTAATACTGCCTTTTATGAACGTTGTATGCACATGACTGCATTATGGCCTACTTAAGTTAATGCATTGCTAATATTTGATGGTCATAGATTTAACATCAATTATTAAAGCCTAATGCTAAGAGAGGATTGAATGTAAATTAAAGATCCCAGTTACACATTAGCTGTTGTCAACATAAAGATGACCCTTTGTGGTGCTTTCCTTTTAATGCATGTTCTCAATAATTAACAACTGTATATATATATTTAAACAGTAAATATGTTCAACTTTTAGGATTATTACTAGTGATGTCGCGAACATAAAATTTTACGTTCGCGAATGGCGAACGCGAATTTCCGCAAATGTTCGCAAACGGGCGAACCGGGCAAACCGCCATAGACTTCAATAGGCAGGCGAATTTTAAAACCCACAGGGACTCTTTCTGGCCACAATAGTGATGGAAAAGTTGTTTCAAGGGGACTAACACCTGGACTGTGGCATGCCGGACGGGGATCCATGGCAAAACTCCCTTGGAAAATTACATAGTTGATGCAGAGTCTGGTTTTAATCCATAAAGGGCATAAATCACCTAACATTCCTAAATTGTTTGGAATAACGTGCTTTAAAACATCAGGTATGATGTTGTATCGATCAGGTAGTGTAAGGGTTAAGCCCGCTTCACAGTGACAGACCAAACTCCCCATTTAACGCACCGCAAACAACCGCAAACAGTCCATTTGCACAACCGCAAACTCCCCATTTGCACAAGGTTGGATACCAAGCAAGCCATGTCCCATTCCTTGTCCTCACTGATGTTATTAAAGATCTCTCTTCCTCCACCCAGCCACGTACAACACCAAGGGTCCCTGAAAGGTGACCATAAGCCCCCTGGGACGCCTGCTGTGTTTGGTCTTCCACCTCCTCAAAGCCACCTTCCTCCTCTGACTCCTCTTCTTCAGACTCCTCTCTCTGCATTGCCTCTCTCTGCGTTATTATAAGGTGTGTTAAGTAGTACTATTTCTATCAGTTTAATCCCTTTTACGTCCCCTATCAGGGGACGTGTATATGGCATTGATTTTAGGAACCGGGAGATGGAAAAAGATGCTTGGTCGGTCCTCCTACTTCAAATTTGGGGCACTGCGCGTGCAATCTACTGTGCCACCAGATAGGAGTGGTGTGTTAAGTAGTACTATTCTTATCAGTTGAATCCCTGTTACGTCCCCTATCAGGGGACGTGTATATGGCATCGATTTTAGGAACCAGGAGATGGAAAAAGTTGCTTGGTTTGTCCTCCTACTTCAAATTTGGGGCACTGCGGGTGTAATCTAATGTGCCACCAGATAGGAGTGGTGTGTTAAGTAGTACTATTCTCATCAGTTTAATCCCTGTTACTTCCCCCTCATCAGGCCTTTTTTAGTCGAATGTATCGCCCACTGTCAGTCCCTTCGGGATCCATCTTAATAAAGGTGAGGTAATCTAGATTTTTTTGACCTAGGCGACTTCTCTTCTCAGTGACAATACCTCCTGCTGCACTGAAGGTCCTTTATGACAGGACACTTGAAGCGGGGCAGGCCAGAAGTTCTATCACAAATTGGGATAGCTCAGGCCACAGGTCAAGCCTGCACACCCAGTAGTCAAGGGGTTCATCGCTCCTCAGAGTGTCGATATCTGCAGTTAAGGTGAGGTAGTCTGCTACCTGTTGGTCAAATCGTACTCTGAGGGTGGACCCCGAAGGGCTGTGGCGATGCGTAGGACTTAGAAAGCTCTGCATGTCCTCCATCAACAACACGTCTGTAAAGCATCCTGTCCTTGCCGGCGTGGTCGTGGGAAGAGGAGGATTGCTTTCACCTCCTACCCTGTTAGATTCCCATTGTGCTGTGACATCACCCTTATACGCTGTGTAAAGCATACTTTTTAATTTATTTTGGAACGGATGCATCCTTTCCGACTTGCGGTAATTCGGTAACATTTCAGGCACTTTCTGCTTATACCAGGGGTCTAGGAGCGTGGACACCCAGTACAGGTCGTTCTCCTTCAGCCTTTTTATACGAGGGTCCCTCAACAGGCACGACAGCATGAAAGACCCCATTTGCACAAGGTTGGATGCCGAGCTACTCATGTCCCGTCCCTCGTCCTCAGTGATCTCACTGAAGGTATGTTCTTCCCCCCAGCCACATACAACACCACGGGTACCAGATAGGTGACAATAAGCACCCTGGGATGCCTGTTGTGGTTGGTCTTCCTCCTCCTCCTCAAAGCCACATTCCTCCTCTGACTCCTCTTCCTCACAATCCTCTTCCAGCATTGCCGCAGGTCCAGCAGGTCCAGTTTCTGGTGGTGATGGTGACCACAACTCTTCCTCTTCCTCTTCACGCTCATCTACGGCCTGATCCAGCACTCTTCGCAGGGCACGCTCCAGGAAGAAAACAAATGGTATGATGTCGCTGATGGTGCCTTCGGTGCGACTGACTAGGTTTGTCACCTCCTCAAAAGGACGCATGAGCCTACAGGCATTGCGCATGATCGTCCAGTAACGTGGCAAAAAACCACTTTGTCACAAACCACTTTGCCGATCTCCAATTGGTGCGGAGTCAGCCACTGACCCACCTGTGCGTTCCAGGTGGACAGGAGTGCTGGTCCGGTGTGACTCTCTGCTTTCAGGCAAGTCAACCCCAAGACGGCGTGACACTGCCATATCCGGGATGTGGAATAGTACCTGGGTGCTGGGGGGGGTGCCGTTGATGTGGAGCAAGACGCAGAAGAAGAGGACTCAGCCGAGGAGGTTATGGAAGAGGATGGAGCAGGAGGAGTAGAGAAGGTGGCAGCAGGCCTGCCTGCAAGTCGTGGCGGTGTCACCAACTCCTCTGCAGAGCAACGCATTCCATGCTTGGCAGCCGTCAGCAGGTTTACCCAATGCGCAGTGTAGGTGATATACCTGCCCTGACCATGCTTTGCAGACCAGGTATCAGTGGTCAGATGGACCCTTTCCCCAACACTGTGTGCCAGACATGCCATTACTTCCTTTTGTACAATCGAGTACAGGTTGGGGATTGCCTTTTGTGCAAAGAAATTTCGTCCGGGTACCTTCCACTGCGGTGTCCCAATAGCTAAAAATTTTTGGAACGCCTCAGACTCCACCAGCTTGTATGGTAAAAGCTGGCGGGCTAAGAGTTCAGACAAGCCAGCTGTCAGATGCCGGGCAAGGGGGTGACTTTGTGACATTGGCTTCTTACGCTCAAACATGTCCTTGACAGACACCTGACTGTGGGCAGATGAGCAGGAACTGCTCAAGGCGAGAGACGGAGTGGCGGATGGTTGAGAGGGGACAAGGAGGACAGCAGTGGTTGACGTGGCTGAAGATGCTGGACCAGGAGGAGGATGGCGGCTTTGAGTTTGTGTGCTGCTTGTTCTCATGTGTTGATCCCATGGGTGTTTGTGATGTGCGATCATGTGCTTTCGCAAAGCAGTTGTACCTAGGTTGGTGTTGAACTTCCCACCACTCAGTTTCTTTTGGCACAGGTTACAAATGGCATCGCTGTTGTCAGAGGCAGACACACACAAAAAAATGCCACACTGCTGAGCTCTGCAATGACGGCATTCTGGTGTTGGCAACAGCATGCATTGATTGGCGTGCTGTCTGGCTGACCCCGGGTGCCGATGCATGCTGTCTGACTGTGCCACTAGCTCCTTCGACGACCTCCCCCTGCTTCCAACTCTTCTCCTCCTCCTCTCTGTCTCCCCATCTGAACTTTCCCTCTGTTCTTCTTCTCTTCTAGCTGGCACCCACGTGACATCCACGGATGCATCGTCATCATCAACCGCTTCACTTGTATCTGACAACTCAGCAAAGGAAGCAGCAGCGGGTACAACATCATCATCATCACACCATACGTCCATGTGTGTGCTGCCTGACTGAGACATATCCCTGTTATCTTCATCCTCTGGCAATAATGGTTGCGCATCACTCATTTCTTCCAACTGATGTGTAAATAACTCCTCTGACAGATCAAGTGAAGCGGCTGTGGTGCTAGTGTTGGTGGTGGCGGCAGGCGGGAGAGTGGTAACTTGAGAGGTGCCCGAAGCTAAGCTGGAGGAGGATGGTGCGTCAAGGTTCCGAGCGGAAGCTGTAGAAAATTGGGTGTCCTGTGTTAGCCAGTTAACTATGTCCTCAGAACTTTTCAAGTTCAGGGTACGTGGCCTCTGAACACTGGGCTTTATTCTAGGGCCAAAGGAAATCACAGCATCACGACCACTACGGCCCCTGCGGGGTGGCCTGCCTCTGACTGTCATTTTTTTTTCGATTAGTGGTACTATGCGTGAAAGCTACTGTGACAACAGATATGAGTGGCACTGTGCACTGGCAGAAGTTGGCAGAGTAGAAGCTGTAGGCCTGACACACGCTTGCAGACAAGTAACTGCTATTCAATCTATTACACTCAAAAATGTCCCGTTCCTTGTCCTCACTGATGTCATTGAAGGTCTATTCCTCCACCCAGCCACGTACAACACCAAGGGTCCCTGAAAGGTGACAACAAACCCTGTATTTTTTTTTAAATGTACACTACTGTTACACCAGATATGAGTTGCACTGGTGTGACACTGTGCCCTGGCAGGCCCTGAAATGCACACGTGTGAAGGAAACTGACTGCTATTATATTACAGTCAAAAAAGTTTTTTTTGTTTTTTAAATGCAAGCTATTGTGACACCAGATATGAGTGGTGGCACTGGGCAAGTGGGCACAGTATACGCTGTGAGCCTGACACACACGCTGGCAGGCAGGCAGCTGCAATTAGATTACACAGGGAAAAAAAAGCAGACTGATGTTCTAGCCCTAAAAAGGGCTTTTTGGGGTGCTGTCCTCTCACTAATAATGCAGCTTCCAAATGAATCTAAAATGGATGCTGTCCAGGAGGTGGGAACTATTCGGGACATCTCTAATTATTACACATAGTTTATAAAGTAAGACCATGAGAATAATTGCCAATTGCTCCTCCAGCAACAAACACGGTCAAATATTGCAAAAATATTAGAAGAATATTTTAGAACACTTTTATTAGCATAGGCTGGAAATGATACTTGTTTACATAAAAGGATACTGCAAATTATGTAATGTTTGAGGTCAACTAAAATACTGATAGTATGAAGACCACCAGAGTTATTTATTTATTGAATTGTCGGTAATACAAAGTAATTTAAAAGAGAATTTCATATTTACGGCCAAGAAGCCAAAACTGAAGAATTCTTCTAGTCAGCAATATTTCCAATTTGGCTAATTTGTCCTTAAAATTGAAATCCACTTGGAATTCACTTGACAATTGTCTTAATTGTCATAAACCAAACCACATGGCACAGAGGTAGTGTGTAGAAACACAGCATACATCCATGCTAACCCAATGGTTTCTTAATAATAAGGAGGCTTTTATTTAGAGTTCAGAGGAAAAGACAACATTTCGGCACTATCCTTTGTCTTTGTCAAAGAAAGGCCACAATCGTTATAGATACATTGAACCTTTAATAACAAAATGTTATTAAACACAGGGTTAAGATAACCGTAAATAACTTAGAGAACATATTTTTCTTTTGTAAATAAGGTAGTATTATTATTATTATAAGGTGTGATTGTGTAGCATGGCAGTATGTAAAACTGAGTATTTGTTAAACATGGCAATGTGTTTGAATGCAGTATGCATTGGGTCTTGACTTACTAACCATGTGCTAAAAGTTGCAATGCCATATTGGTATGTAGTTAGTGTGTGAACCTAGGTGTGCATGTGTGGAAGGTCAGTGTGCATGAACACATGGGCATGTAGTGGTTATAATATATGTAATGTTATTAATTGATTTATCTTCCTACCATGTTTAGCCTTTTATCCACTCTGATTTTGGATAGATTACTATTCTATCCATCCAACTTACTTATGGATTTAACCCTGCTTGCACCAAAAGTAATGAATGTTCCATGCCATTTTAAGGGCTCATTAATTGAGAGCATCAGCTGAGTGCTCTTAGCCAATGAGTGCAGTCATGCATGACCCTGTTTAGGTCTGTAGAGCTAGAAGATTGGAAGCAAGGGGCTGTGGCACAGTTGGGGGGCCAAGTAAGTTGTCAAACCATACAAAAATGCTTACCATGGGATGGCGACAGGGCAGACATGGAACCATAACTACAAGAGCAGACTGTAGTGGCTATGTTGCTTGAAGTTTGTGAATTTTATTACATGACAGGAGGCTTCATATTTTGCATTAACTTAGCAATAAACATATAGTGTAGTATATTAGGTGTTCAGGTGTGTAAATAAATATGTACAGCATAAACTCACATAGATTAGAGCCAAATGAGGACAATCTCAAATCACTCAGGTGGATGTGTACTAGTACTGAAAAGGTAAACACAAAACAGGAAGCATTTAGCTTTTGGTGAAGTACAGTTGTGCAAGTGGATGATATAGAAAACAATAGGACCTTGCTCACCTTGTCCAGATCCACTGACACCTGGTTATTCAGCTTGTGTGTCACTAAAGGGGACACTTGCCTTCTTTAACAGTAAACAGGTGGGATGAAAATAACAGACTTTAAATATAAAAATAATTACATTTATTTTATTAACGCGGCGGTTGCCGCATCAGTGTAAAAGGCCTTGGCTAAGGCGCTACCTGTCACTCAGGACACTATCAAAGGGCCTATACACTCTCAAAGGAGAGAAGTATCTGACAACTCTGATTCATCATCAAAGGACCAGGGACGCCCACGAAAATGCCATTGAAAAGGAGAAGGGTACAAGCCAGAACCTCCAAACGGTAAGGCTTCCCTTAAGAAGGGACGACAGGCACGAACAATGATCCCCTCGACTCATACTGTCTCCTCGGACGAGAAGCAAGATATGCCTCCTGCACTATCAATCCTTGATGAATGGCAAGTTGATGAATCCCATTCAGATGATGGCACATTGGGCCCCAATTCTTTCGTTAAATAAATGTTCGTGAGTGAGCCCCAGCAGATGAGTGACATGGTTTTCGAACCACCGGATGGTGAAATATTCTTTGACTTCACGGGCCAACGGATGTTTGACCCACGGAATATCCGCCACACCCGCTTTGGTGACTTGCCGCCACCCCCTCATCTGCTAAAATGTATGGACTTCTGGCTGCTCAAGCCACTGGACAAAGAAGTTTGCAAATGCTTAAGGTCTGAATGCCCCCGACCTTCGCTATCAGATAAGGTTGCATACACCTCAGTTTGACTAAATTATGTTGGCCTTCTTGGGAAGGGAAGGCAGAGACCCAAGGAAGGGAGTCGAAAAGGGGTTTAAAGGTGCACAGGACAAACTCCTAGAAACGATTGGGCCACTAGGCCATGTGATGACATTGGCAGACGAGGCATATGCTCAAGCTGATTCATTTACAGGGGTTCAGGAATTCTATGGAAGTCCGTTATTTGACCGACCACAGGCATGGTCCCATGCCCAAAACAGTTCCAGAGAATCAGGGCTTGTGGTCAGTTGATCCAGATGAATGATTTTACTGAACAGTGGCCTTCTAAGTTGTTTAAAAACGAATGCAGGCAATGATGGAAGTCCAGCGGTGTTAGAGAGTTTCTGTGTACAATTTTAGGTCCATGAGATTCATGCCCAAACACCACTGCCTGCGTTCATGCGAACAAGATGGCTGCCACCTCGTGGTTGTCCATAGGAATTGCGACCACCCAGACGAACAATTAGAACACTGCAGTAAGAAACGTTCCAAGTTATTAACAGGTGTTAACAAGCTCCAGGGTGGTCTCTGGTTCGTGCATTTGTTCGATAACTGAACCATATAATCCCAATTGCACGAGTTGAGACTTTAACATTATATTTCACAAGATCCACAGTCTGTGGACAGGAGGCTGGCAAGCAGGCTCCTCCAGGAGCTTGTGGCAAACTCATGTAAAAAGGGGAGTTTGTCACACTCTTGTCCTCCATTCTATCCAGAAGTGGGCGGCCGACAACCCTTCCAATATTACTGAGGATCCAACAGAGGCCACGGTGTCCGCGGACGGGCTTGTGCAAGTTTCACATTAGGTAAGCCACCATTGTATAACTGTTATGCCTTCTGTACTAACAGCGGCACCCCCTGCAGGCCGTCTCTCAATTTTTTCCCCAAAGTGGGTAGAACTTTCATCAGATTCCTGGGTTCTACAAACCGTTTGCGGTTATCACATCGAGTTAGAGACCACTCCAGTGCAATTTCAGCCTCCATGTCCGCTGCATTTCATGACCGCAGATGCCCGACTGGTGGACCTGGAACTTTGGGACCTCAGGTCAAAAGGGGCCATCGAACAGGCGTTGACTCCTGGAGGCTTCTTCAGCAACATTTTCCTTCTGAGGGACGATCAGATGTTGCTCATGGATCCCGTGGGGAATCCTCACCCCAAGCTACAAGAAGGAGACCTCGCTTTAGTTGCTTGGAGTCTTTCAGGGGGGCATGGTGTACCGAAGACCTAACGTCTACAGCTAACGATGGACTCATGGGCCCCAGGAACGAGGAAATGCCCTCTCTCAGCCTGGAATTCCTGGAACAATTGGTGTGTGGTATGAAATACTGATCCCTTTACGGCCTCTCTTCCCTCCATATTGAATTTCCTAGCATCTCTGTTTTTGCATTATCAATGTCTAACATCCCAATCCAGGGTGAACCGATAGGTCAGAACCCCTTGGTTTGTAGATTACTTCAGGGCATTAGGTTGCGTAGACTTCCCCAAAGTACTCCTCCCTTTGGGATGTGGCCAAGGTTCTTTGTTTCATAAAGGAGTGGCCTCCCACCGATAAATTGTCATTACGACAATTAATGGCGAAGTTTACACTCCTTTTGTGTTTAGTGTCTTTCCGTCGGATTTCGGACGTTCAGGCCTTTGGGTGTAGACGCTTTCTCATTTTCTCCAGAAGGGGTCACTTTTCGGGTATCTTGACGTACCAAGTAGAATTCAACTGCGATTTTCTATCCATTTTTCCCATCAGAACCCCAACTTTGTGTGATCCAGGCGCTACACGCCTACGTGACTGCTACAGCCACGCTTTGAGATGCTTCATCCGGACAATTGTTGGTGTCTTATATTAGACCACAGGGGCCGGTTTCGGTTACCACGTTGGCCCAATGGGTTCGATGACTTTTATCTCTAGCCCGGATTGACCCTTCATTCGGTGCTCACTTGGTCCAGGTGTTGCGGCCTCCTCCGCCCTAGTGGCAGGGGCCTCCTTATCAGACATTTTACTAGCGGCTAGCTGGACACGGGAAACCACCTTCCGGACGTTCTATTTCCGTCTGTCTTCTCATGCCGCTTTCTAAATTCTACCTGAGCATTAAAACTGCAAATTATGAAGCCTCCTGTCATGTTATAAAATTGAAGATTATACTAGCTTTAGTGTACTAATAATCTTAATGTTAATAATAACAGGAGGTGAGTATTTCCTCCCCTATTCCTTTTCCCTTCCCTGGAACTGGGTTAGCATTATTCAGGTAAGTCAATGCCAATGTACATATATGATGAGGATGATTAACGTATGGTTACATTTACTGGTGTGCCTAGCTTAGTACATTGTGTTGTGCTTGTACTATGTCCATGGCATGTATTTACAAGTCTTAACCTATAGTTACATTTTACTCGTCTATATATATAAATCATCATTAATTGTAATTGTGGGTATTTTCTAGCCTTTCATGCCAATGGTTGCTAGTATTTTTCATGTTATATTTCCTACCACTAAAACCTTCTAGGTCTCTTTCAGCTTAATTTATCACAGCAAGTCCGTCTGAGTCAAGCATCCACAGTCTACTCGTGGTTCACAGTTCCATTGGATTCTTCGACATCTTATTCATCGTTCCTGAAAATTTTGGACTCTTCTTATTATTCCTGCTGTTTCTTAATTTCTTTGTGATTTGTGATGTTGCTAATTTCAAGAGAAAATGCCTCAGTGGGACAAGCATATTATACTATCAGCCTGTTTATGATTGGTTCCTTTTTTAATGCAAAATATGAAGCCTCCTGTCATTATTAAAATTAAGATTATTAGTACACTAAAGCTAGTATAATCTTCACTTATAATCCTTAATGTATCTAAAATGTGGTTGTATATATAAGAATTGTAAATAAGTGCTTAAGTAATTATTTCTGCCTGTAATAATATTTTCCCCTCTCAGTCAGATATAACTAAAAGAATATTTGAGATTAAAATTGACACTGATACTCATACTTATAATCAGAAAAGTAAGCAGTGGCGTACATACCAGGGTCGCAGGGGTCGCGGCTGCGACCGGGCCCGGCCCACCAGGGGGCCCGGCCGCCCCTGCGACCCTGTATGTACCCACTGGGCCAGCCTCTTCTCCTGGGGGCCCCAGGAGCCGGCCACCTCAGGGCCCCCAGAGGCTGGCCCTGCTTACACCCGGCGGCCGGTCAGGCTAGCTGGTGAGCGAGGGAGCACTCTCCCCTGAGTGCTTCCTCTTCAGCTCCCTCGCGCACCACACTGATACCGGAGCCGGAAGATGATGTCATCTTCCGGCGCCGGTATCAGTACGCGGCGCGCGAGGAAGCTGAAGAGGAAGCACTCAGGGGAGAGTGCTCCCTCGCGCACCAGCCAGCCTGACCGACCGCCAAGGAGCCCAGCAGCACCACTGGACCCCAGGGAATCCCCTCAGCACTCCAAAAGGTAGGGAGGCTGGGGGGATTAAATTTAAAAAAAAAACATGTGTAAGAGTGTGTGAGTGTTAGTGTGAGTGTTAGTGTAAGTGTGTGTGAGTGAGTGTTAGTGTGTTAGTGTGTGTGTGTTAGTGCGTGTGTGTGTTAGTGTGTGAGTGAGTGTGTGTGTTAGTGTGTGTGAGTGAGTGTGTGTGTGCATGTTTGTGTGTGTTAGTGTGAGTGTTAGTGTGTGTGTGTGTGTGTTAGTGTGTGTGTGTTAGTGTGAGTGTTGGTGTTTGTGTTAGAGTGTGTGTGTCTGCTAGTGAGTGTCAGTGAGTGTGTTACTGTGTGTGTCTGTTACTGAGTGTGTTTGTGTGTGTGTGTTAATGAGCCTGTTTGATGTCTGTTAGTGAGTGTGTGTTTGTCAGTGAGAGTGTATGTTTTGTAAGTGAGTGTGTATGTATGTCTGCCGCTGAGTGTGTCTCTGTCAGTAAATGTATGTGTCTGTTAGCTAGTGTGTATGCATTTGTTCGTGAGAGTGTGTGTGTGTGTGTCTTCAGCACTTACCTTTCTCCAGCGCCGGACTCCCATGGTGCTGGGGATTCCTCCGCCTCTCAGCTCCGAATGTGCATGCACGGCAAGAGCCACGCACGCATTCAAACCGCCCATAGGAAAGCATTACTCAATGCTTTCCTATGGACGTTCAGTGTCTTAAAATGGCGGAAGCGCCTCTAGCGGCTGTCAGTGAGACAGCCACTAGAGGCTGGATTAACCCTCAGTGAAACATAACAGTTTCTCTGAAACTGCTATGCTTTCAGCTGCAGGGTAAAAACTAGAGGGACCTGACACCCAGACCACTTCATTGAGCTGATGTGATCTGGGTGTCTGTAGTGGTCCTTTAAGTGTGTGTGCATCTGCATGCACTGGCGTACATACCGCGGTCGCAGCCCTGCAACCCCTGCGACCAGGTGCCCGCCGCCAGGTGTTGCTGCCCCGGCCCGCGCAGAGTAAGCGCGAGGGGGGGGAGGGCCCACGGATCAATTTTCGCACCGGGGCCCCATGGGTCATGTGTACGCCACTGAAAGTAAGTATCTTTGCCTAAACTGGCAAACACCATTTCACTCTTTAATATATTTTTGCATATTTAGAACTTTGATAAATCAATCTCAATTTTATAAGCTGGCAATGTTGTCTTAACAAAAATCAAATGATTGTTGAATTTAGCAATACTAAATGTTTTGCCAATATCAATCTATGTAAAAGAAATCACAAGTTAACATCTAAGTGCAAAATTGGCTTTTGCAACCTCTCCGGTACATCTATAAATTTAGATTTTGTTATTTTATCTACTTAAAGAGTTAGTCAGTCTAAAGATCAGAATCAATTTAGTTTGCCTAAGTCATTTTTATTTGAAAAAAAAAATAGCATAATATTAATTTGAAATGTGAGGTTCGTATCTAGCAGATAAATATATGATAAAATTGCATTTTTGTACATAGATACTTGTTCAAACAGAAAATAAATAAAATACATTATAAAGTTCTATTTTTCATGTATTCATTAATCTTTATGGAGATATTTGGGGACATGATAAGCTTTAGACATTTTCAACACCCCCTAACTTGTAATATTTCATACAAGGTCTGCCATATTAGTAAAAAAAAGCCAAAATGTTCTCATCAGGTGTGAACAAAAATAGATGAATAAAAATGGTCAAATACCTTACCTGCTTTTATTTGTGAGGCCCTCATATACATTACTAGAAGTACAATTTAAAAAAAAATAGCAAAAAATGTAAAAAGAATATCTGCATTTGTGCATGATACCCACATAAAGTTAATGTATTTTTTAAAATAACATTTTTTAAAAAACTTTTATAGCAATCTCTGTAATTCCTGACTGTTGTAATCTTTGAAGTTTACTTTAGAAGTCATTATCTTTTACTAGTGAAAAGCTAATTGTTTTGGGGTACCTATTTTAACACAATGTTAGTATTTTACTTTATTCATATAATTTGTGAAATATACAAATTCTTTTTTTTTTTGTTTATAGCTCTTTATTTCATAATTTTTCATTACATAAATAGTTTTTTCTACAACATATATATAAATTGTTAGTAATTAGTGATGAATACATAAGTGCATATAATTATATTTAATTGTATAGTAATTGTATATGTATTTTGTTTTACTAATATCCGTTTCATGAATGGTTTTATAGCTTTCAAATGAGTTCACAGTGTGCACATAAAAAAAGTTATTGATTGGCAAAATGAGATGCATCAACTTAGCTGCATAATGTGCAAGTAGTATTTTAGGAGAAAATTATTAAAAACAACTAATAAATGCATATTTTTTTTGTTCAAGTGCTTTAAAATATGTTTCTTTTACCAAGACTTTAGCTGTAATGAATATGAATGGATGAAAAACTTAGATTTTAATCTATAACTATGGGATGGTGGCAAACTAACCACTAATTTTATTACTAAATGACAGTCTCATCTACATATTAATCAAGGAATCAAGGATAGACAAGGCACTGACATCACCTCTTATTGTAAAGCGCTGCGGAATAAGTTGGCGCCTTATAAATAATAACCAGTAATAATAATAATATAGCAGCAAAATGAAAAAGAATTGCAGCCTATGATTAAGAGCTGTCACAAAGCTAACACAATGTCTTTGGGTCAGTATTCCTCACATCAATCCATGCCACAGGAATTATTTGTGAAAAAAAAAAATATTTTGTGGTTTGTGTCATGTTTGTGTCAATGTTTATCAAAAACTGGTGGCTGCTGTCACTTTTCATTTTCACTACTGTTGTCAAAACATGAAGTGAGCCTTCCTGCAAAAAAACAGCTTTTCTCTAAAGATTTCAACTGCCAGACTGCCACAGTAGAGTTTACCGATGTGAGGAAATCTTGATGAAGGCCACCATTACCAATTGGCCAACTGCATTTTTGACGCCTGTTTATATGTCTTTCATTATTTCTTACATAAAGCAGTCAATACCTACCTCTGGTAGAGAGAAGGATATCGCAAAATGTAGACAATATTAGACAATTCAAACTGAACTAAAGGGATTACTAGAAGATAAGAACACAGTTTATCACAAAATGTTTTAGATGCTTGAACTGCATTTTATCTTATTTTAAATGAGCCCTTATGTTTGTACAGCTCTCTACAGATCCACTTTGTATCTCACACAACAATGTAGGCTTGTCTTCATCATTTTATCCAGACAAATGATCGCAATATGTTCTTCATTACACTGCTCTAAACACAACAGCCAATACATCACAATCACAAAGCTAGTATAGAAAAGCAATACACCTCAAATCTTACAATGCAGACAGGTGGGATGAAAAGGCCAGAGTGCTGTGAGTTTCTGGCTGTTTGCTATTCTCACACTTATTAATAATCTTTTTAAATCTGATGACAAATACAACCACTTATGTAGTCCTACGGCTACATTCAAGAGATACTTTTAAGTGTAAAATAACAGCTGGGATGAGCCACACAGCAGCTGTTAATATAAAAAATTCACAGTTAATTGGTTTTAAGTGCATTTCAAAATCTGTCATGCCGAGCAGTTGTGGAATAAGAAGATCATGTCATAAACAATGATAGGAGAAAAAAAGATATGACATTTCCATTCCATTGTAGGCAATCAATTAGTCAGTCCTGTCAATGTGCCTTACAATAGTTGTACAAGACGTGAGGAATGCACACACCATGAGTGAGTATTACCGAAGGAGTGCTCTAAGAGCGAAAGGCAAAGCCCTAAACCCACAGGAAACACATTGGAAAGTTGCAAAAAGTCCCAGGCACACCCTGAGGCTTCCTCAGAGAGGCAGACCTTATTCAGAAACAGTGCATCACAACGTTGTGGCTCTCCCATGAGTCTTTGTTAAACTTGACAAAACTCTTGTGAGAACCTAAATATTGTGATACACTGTTTCAGAATAAAGTCTTCCTCTCTGAGGAGACCTCTGAGTGTGCCTGGACCTTTTTGTAATTTCCAATATGACCTATAAGCACTGTGCACAGGTCTGCTTGCTAAGCAAGTAACATTGCATGTACAGCGTGTGCACAAGGGGAAATGGAGTAGGAGGCACGTAGTACTAAATGTATATTGCTAAACTGTATAGCTGAATGGACATAAACGTGGCACAGGAGAATTGAAAAATGCAGGGTGTTTGATATCTTCTGAGTTCACTGAGTCATTACAGATGATTTTCTGTTGCTATGACTGAAAAAAACAAAAACATCTAACTAGTCTGATCTGTCTGTTCCCTGATCTGAGTGAAGAAGTGATTACAAGTCAAGATATTTTAAAGACTTTACTTGTATGGGGGTGCTCAAATATTTTGCAATGGAAAGCACTAAAAAAGAGGAATTCAGATTGAAGTACAGATTCAAAGATTGTTTCAATCTTGTATTGCCAATTAAATTAATTGACTTTTGTTAATAATAGCATTTAGACTAATGGTTCTAATAACATTTTTAAGACTAATACGTTCTAATTGGCATTTCAGTTTAGTTAATGATAATCTCTTTGCCTGTAAAAAGAACCCAATAGACATCAGTCATTCCACATATCATCATTTCAATGGTCGTATCAGTGCATAATAATTTGTTCCGTCAAGCTCCTACAATATGATGTTTATGGCTTTCTTCCATTGTCTATGCTCAGCATTTGGCAAAATTGCATTACATCTGCTCTGTGCTCCATCAAACACATCTATAATTCTCCTATCATAGCGAATTTATTGTATTTCTGGTGAGGTGTGTCAGCAGGGAAGGAGACAAAATTAAATGCTTCCAGTGTGATCTAAAAAACTGCTAGTGGAATTAAATACTGAATGATCACAGTTCCTAACTAGATCTCAAGGCAGCGGCTAGAAGGGACTCTGGTTTCTTTCATAACTTTTAATACATCTTGGGTGAAAATCAATCATCAGCCAACTTCTAAGTTTCGAGCAGTAATTTCTAGAAAATTTTGGAGTTAATTGAAATCACATTGTGTGCAGCTTGAGATTTTGCATGCTTCATAACATTATACATAATGCGTTTGAAAATGCGTAGATTATGCCCATACAGGTACACAAATGGCCAGAAAATATGTTGAAATATTAAAACCAAGTCTGATACCATTAGCCATACCATGGTGAAAGCTACCTGGGCCACATGTGTTGCCATTTCAGTGTTTAGTAAAACAGTAGTAGCAATGAGATAACTTGACTAGATCAATCTGCTTCACTTATTCTTCCCAAAAATCTAACAGAGGTTGAGATATTGATTGCTTTCTGGGGCAATATATTTTGTAGTGCTTTTACATTATTACTATGTACTAGACTGTAGGACCAGAGTCATTGTTAACTCACAGAACAGTGAGCACACAAAAAGTGTGTGTGCACTGGTTGCTTACCTTTGTTTTGCTTATAAATTGCACTATTTAACTGTTGTGTTAAGTATCCAGTTTTCCTTATACAAAGATTACTAAATATTTACAGCTCAAGTCAAAGTTTCTAGCATTCTAGATAAGTGGGTTCATGGTCTGGGGTTGTTGTTGGTGTGTTGCACACACAATACAGAGGCATACACATCCACCTGACTTGCAACTGGTTGTTTATGTAGGGCTGGGGTGGCAACCTTCGGTGCTGCAGATGTTGAAGACCACATCTCCGTTCAGTGGAGATGTGGTGTACAACATCTGCACAATTACTCTGTACACAACTTGAAAGTTTGAGAAAACATAAAAAATATTATTTAAAAGTGATACAGTATTTGACTAAAGTCTGGTGACTGGGCAAGTCAATTAACTAAAAAAAAAAATTAGTGCAATATTTGTTCTTCAATGTACAGTTCTTGAACGTTATTATGTTATTAGTTATGTTGTTTTGCACATTGCAGCATGTGTTTTCTATTTTTCCAGTTTTTGATTATTGAGCAGTTCAGCGTTAGACACCATAGAACAATTGTTTTAATCAGTAAATGGAACCACATTTAAATTGGTAAATAAAATATCTGTCAGACTTGATTAGTGTAGGGAAAAATATACTGACTACTTTCAATGGTCCAGATGTCTAATACATTAAAACTAGTGTGGAGTGTTCCTTTAAAGAACAGCTTTCATCAACGTTTCACTTCTCATTTTTAAACGTTTTTCACATTTAAGGACATTTAATTGTTTTTAAATGATATATATCATTTCCTTTTTTTATAGAAAATTTCACTTTTAAAACATCAATAGTACAGAAATAATTGTAACATCAATAGTAAAGAAATAACAGTTATTAAATAGCTTAATAACTGTAGCTTTAGCTCATTTACTATGCATTTATGACTGTTGAACAGTGTCATCGATAACATATACTGGAGATGGGGACATTAAAGGAAAACTCCAGTGCCAGGAAAACAATACGTTTTCCTGGCACTGCAGGTACCCTCTCCCTCCCATCCCAGGTAGCTGAAGGGGTGAATACCCCTTCAGGTCACTTACCTGAGACCCCGCCGATGTCCCACGGCAGTGGTTTCGGGTCGGTGTCGCTCCTCCCAGTAATCACGTCAGCCGGTGGGCGAGACTGATCCAGCTGGCCGGCTGAGGAAACCTAATGCGCGCATTAGGTCTCCCCATTGGAAAGCATTGAAAAAGATTTTCAATGCTTTCCTATGGGGAATTGAATGATGCTGGAGGTCCTCACACAGCGTGAGGACGTCCAGCGATGCTCTAGCAAAGAAAATCTTTGCTATGAATCAGGAAGTGCCCTCTAGTGGCTGTCTAGTAGACAGCCACTAGAGGTGGAGTTAACCCTGCAATGTAATTATTGCAGTTTATAAAAAACTGCAATAATTACACTTGCAGGGTTAAGGGTAGTGGGAGTTGGCACCCAGACCACTCCAATGGGCAGAAGTGGTCTGGGTGCCTGGAGTGTCCCTTTAATGGAGAAAAGTGGGTGAGGAAGAGGAGAAAAGTAAATAGAAAAAAAAAGGAAGAGGAGGGTTGCAACTACTTTGTACTCCCTTCCTACTATTTAATTGTATGAAATTTTTACTTTTTTTTATCTTGGGTCAGAGTTTACTGTTATCTTACCAACTACTATGCAACCTAACCTTACTTTCCTGCTGCTGCAAGTTAAAACAGAGCACATAGAGTATTCACGGCAGCAGGCAAGTTAGGTTGAGTGGCAGTTGGTCCAATTTGAGGGGAATTTGACTCAACACAGCTGCTCTGTTAAAATAAAATCTATATACATTATTTATTTATTTTAGCAACCTAAGAAAGCTAAATGACTTCCATTTGTGAAACAAAGTTCTGACAAGTAGGTTCTGTATGCAGGGGCGTACCTAGAGCATTTGGCACCCGGGGCGGACCCTGAGTGTGGCACCCCCCCCCCCCCCATAATAAAAATGTAAGAAAACACCCACAGATTTTTTCAATATTTTCAATACCAGTGCTTTTGTAGAAAAGGGCTGGTGAGAACCTTCTAGAAAACTCCTGCCCTGCCCCTTTCTACAAAGCCCCTGGTCTCGCCCTTCATATAAAAACCCTTCACCCCGATCACATAAATTTCATACACTCCCTACACATAAAAACCCTGCACCCCGATCACATAAATTTCATTCACTCCCTACACATAAAAATCCTGCACACCCCCTTAATAAAAAAACCTGCACACCCCCTTAATAAAAAAGAAAAACGTGCACAACCCCTCTTAATAACAAAAACCTGCACACCCCCCTTATAAAAACCCTGCACACCCCCTTAACAAAAAAAAAAAATCTGCAGTGCACATCCTCCCTTAATAAATAGAATACTGCAACCCCCTTAATAAAAAAAACCCTGCACCCCCATTATTTAAACCTCCCCCTTTAATTCTTTAATCCACAGCCCCCTTTAATTAATCCACACCCCCCTTAATTAATACACCCCCCTTAATAAATCCTCACCCCCGCTTAATTAATACACCCCCCTTAATTAATCCTCACTCCCCCTTAATTAATACACCCCCTTAATTAATCAACACACCCCTTAATTAATACACCCCCCTTAATTAATCCACACACCCCTTAATTAATACACCCCCTTAATTAATCCACACACCCCTTAATTAATACACCCCCTTAATTAATTCTCACTCCCCCTTAATACACCCCACTTAATTACTCCACCCCCCTTAATTAATCCACACACCCTTAATTAATACACCCCCCTTAATTAATCCACACACCCCTTAATTATTACACCCCCTTAATTAATCCACTCACCCCTTAATTAATCCACTCACCCCTTAATTAATCCTCACTCCCCCTTAATACACCACCCTTAATTAATACTCACTCTCCCCTTAATTAATAAACCCCCCTTAATTAATCCACTCACCCCTTAATTAATCCACTCACCCCTTAATTTATCCTCACTCCCCCTTAATACACCACCCTTAATTAATACTCACTCTCCCCTTAATTAATAAACCCTCCTTAATTAATCCACACCCCCCTTCATTAATACTCCCCCCTTAAATAATCAATACACCCCCCTTAATAAATACACCCCCTTAATTAATACACCCCCCTTAATTAATACACCCCCCTTAATTAATACACCCCCCTTAATTAATCAATACACCCCCCTCAATTAATACACCCCCCTTAATTAATACACCCCCCTTAATTAATCCTCACTCCCCCTTAATTAATACACCCCCTTAATTAATCAACACACCCCTTAATTAATACACCCCCTTAATTAATCCACACACCCCTTAATTATTACACCCCCTTAATTAATCCACTCACCCCTTAATTAATCCAATCACCCCTTAATTAATCCTCACTCCCCCTTAATACACCACCCTTAATTAATACTCACTCTCCCCTTAATTAATCCACACCCCCTTAATTAATCCACACCCCCTTAATTAATACACCCCCTTAATACACCCCCCTTAATTAGTACACACTCCCCCCTTAATTAATACTCCCCCTTAATTAATCAATACACCCCCTTAATTAATACACCCCCTTAATTAATACACCCCCTTAATTAATACACCCCCTTAATACTCACTCCCCCTTAATTAATACACCCCCCTTAATTAATACACCCCCTTAATTAATACTCACTCAAACCTTAATTAATACCCCCCCTTAATTAATCAATACCCCCCCTTAATTAATACACCCCCCTTATTTAATACACCCCCTTAATTAATACTCACTCAAACCTTAATTAATACACCCCCCTTAATTAATACACCCCCTTAATTAATACACCCCCCTTAATTAATACTCACTGAAACCTTAATACACCCCCCTTAATTAATACACCCCCTTAATTAATACTCACACCCCCCTTAATTAATACAGCCCCCTTAATTAATACACACCCCCCATAATTAATACACACCCCCCTTAATTAAACCTCCCTCCCCTTTAATTCTTGAATCCATTATCCACCCCCCCCTTTAATTAATTTAGCCCCATCACATAAAATTACTACTTAAATTTTATTGATGCCTTGACGACTGGGTGCCTCACCGCCCGGATCCTTCCGCTGAAGATCTGTGAAGGCGGGCTGACGGCGCTGCGCACGACGTCATCACGTTGCGCGACGCCGCGGCCCGCAACACTCCTCCCCTTCTCATCCTTGTAGTAAGTCCTGCCGGGCCGCAAAGGTGCTGCGGCTGTGCGCAGCGTAATGATGGGGGCCGGGGTTTGACACATGACACCGGACGTCATGGCACCCCCCTAGTCAGTGGCACCCGGGGCGGGCCGCCCCCCCCCGCCCCCCCCTTAGTACGCCACTGTCTGTATGTGGCCCGGTAAGACCCAGGGTATTTGTGTGAACTGTTGAAAAGGAACACGTTTCTCAATGTCCAAATCATGTGGGTGCTATTTTCTAGAGGTTGTATATATAATTATTTGCTAAGACCTAATGCATTCATTTCATGTATTCTACTTTTGACCACATAATAGCAGCTCCACTCAAGCCAATGAATATCAATGGATCACCGGGGAGGATACAGATAAGAGGGCAAACCATTTCTAAAAGGCTTGTCCCACTCCCAGGAAGCCAGACTAGGGTACTTGTGGCATTGTAACCACTACAGGAGACTGTAGTGGTTATAATGCTTGGAGAAAACCATTTAATTTTAAGGTGAAAAGAGATTTTGGACACTTCTCTCGGTTAGAATATCCTTTTATGGCATATATATAGTATATTATTCCTGAATTTGTGCAACATTTGCATCCGGGAGAGCCATACAATCAATATTAGGTCTAGTTTAATATGTGATGCTGTTAACTTGTGAATTTTAATGTTCTGTTGGCACTGCTGGTTTGTGTTACTCGTTTTTTACTTTGTTCTCAAAAGCTATTGATCTTTGACCGTACTCCTCCAAACAACTCCAGTGCTATCTCCCTATATACACCCTTTTCAATCCATCTTATACTGTATCTGTAAATCTTACTGACTTTTATTATACACTGTAGAATGAATTTAAGTACCAGTCCCTCCTAGCTTATTGTTAAAAAAAAGAAAAGAAATAACTTGATTTTATGAAGCGTGATATTTATTGCATTTTTCTTAACTCTCATAATCCAAGAGATATACTTCACTATTTTCTTATTGTATATTGCACAAAAATGTGATTTTATACTCTAAAAACTGATTGTTCTATCTCTTTTTCTGCCTGTGGATCTTTAATGTATTATAAACAATACACTACAAGTTTATCTAGAAAGAAAATACCACATTTTATAAGAAGCAAGTTCATTGGAAATACTTTTTAAGACGGTTGCTAAAATTTAAAAATGGGCAATTAATTACAAATAACAACAAAAATTGTTAGATTGTAGTGCAAGGATGTAGGATAGTAATTTAGACTTAAAACGAATTAATACAAATCCTTGTTGCTGCTCTTAATCAAAGTAAATTACACATGTCTTGTTGACCCAAATTGATAATGAAATTACTGCCAGGTCAAACCAAAAATCCTCTCTTGTCTACAACTGTCAGAGAGACATTTAACATAAAGCTTATAAACTACAAAAACACATTAGCAAAGGTTGCAGCTGATATTTGATAACATACATGTAACAATGTACACTGTAATTTGTCTTACAATGGTTGCTACAGCATTAGAATAAACAAGACAAAAAAAATTCAGTTAAATACAGTATATATACTGTACATTTATACACCAGCACATATCTCCCCAAACTGGCAGTCCCAGAATCGGGACATTAGTGGGAGGGGAGTAAAGGGGGCAACCCAGTGATGCAATCATGACACTAGCTCCATCTAAGAGGGGCAGACCTGCATGGCAAGGAGGCGATCACACTGGAAAGGAGGGATTGTATTATTGGGCATGCCTCTCAGCCTATCCCCACCCTTTTGCCCACCCATCTCAGTGTCAGACCAGAAAGAATGCATCATTGTGCAGCAATAGAGAAAAACAAAACTAGAGCCTGCTCTGCATGATCAGACTCCCTCTCTTCTCCCACTGTCAGGATGTTGCAATGTGAAGAGGTCATGTGTAAATATGCCAGACATGCCCAGTGCACTTTTTTTGCATTCCTAGGGATAGGACACTGATTGGTTAGATCAGTCTTGGCACTGGAGTGGACACCATTAGAAAGAGGACATAGGTAAATATGATTTTTTTTTTTGTTTTTTTCATATTTACCTGCTTCTTCTTTCTTATGCTTTCCACTCAACCTCATAGTGAAGCAACTGTCTCGTTCAAAGCTAACGCTTTTGAATGGGACAGTTGTCTCAAAGTGATGCATGTCCGTTTAATATCCAGATATGAATCCAAACATAAAACTGAATTACAAGTTGACATTTTAACCTCTATGCATATCTACAAACCCCACTATCTCTTCCCCACACTTCTATCCCTGACTATTTCTTCCTTCATTCTAAATGAAGGTACTTTCAGCCAGCAGCTTCAGTAACAGCAGTCGTTCTTCTAGTTATTTAGAAACAAGCCAAGCAACAGAATATATTTTAGAACTGGTGTGGAAAATATATATTTTTTTTTCTTTAAAAATCATTATGAGCCAATAATCACTACCAATCAACCTTTAACCCATTAAGGACACATGACATGTGTGACATGTCATGATTCCCTTTTATTCCAGAAATTTGGTCCTTAAGGGGTTAAAGATCCTATATCAAAATGTAATGTTGCACTCATTCAGCAAGCTATACATATACTGGCATCTTCTTTAGGGACTATATTGTGATATCAGCATCAAATATTTATTGCTCAATACAGGGTTAAAGAGCTTAAAAAGGAGTCAACACTGTATACACAAGAGGATGGGTTTAAGACTTCCTTATATAGATAAGGTTGGCTGTGATAGGGATATGTATTTTGAAGCAGCAACTAGTTAATACAATCTAATAACTTTAAATGTGTGTTTAACACTAGTTTAGACGTTTTTTAAATATAAGGTTTTAAAGTAATTTATATTCACGTTACTCTCTTGGTTATGTGTAGAGGGGGAATTGCAGCTGTAGTTAAGTGGAACAACCTATGTTAACAAGAATACGAAGACACATTTCATATTAAATAGATCTCAGCATCGCTAATTGTTGTTTAATTAGGATATCTGGCAACAGAATTATCTCAAAGATATATTGAATATTACGTTTTACTCCTTTCCTTCCATGTATTAACTGTAAATTATATTAATGATTTAACAAAGTCTTTGATTACGTACACACAGATCTTTTGTGCCTTGAAATGAGACAGTGTTATTCACTAAAGGCCTAAATTAATTTGTGAATTATCACTAGGCAATTTTCAATGTTGGGGTGTTAACAAGAGGGCCAACTTAACTAACACTGTTGTTTTCAATGCCTGAATATTTCATGCAGTGCAATTAGAAAGATTCCATATATAGTAATAAAATAAGCATTATGAGGTACGTCAGCAATTAGTGATCAGGATGCCTACGGTTTCATGGCTGGAGATCCAAAATCATGCTCAGCTTTGTTTAACATTTCAAACATAGCATCCCACAACTAGGCAGTCTCCACCTTTTAACAAACTGTCAGCTATTGGTGGGAAATCTAACAGACAGTTAACCCTTGAAATTCCAAGATCAAGTTGCAGCCTATACTTGCCATTAGTCTCACTTGCAGACTGCGGCTTACCAAGTTCTGATTGGACAATTTGGTCTTCTCCTTTTACTGCACTGGCCAGAGAATCCCTGCTTTGACAGCAAAAAAATAAATAAACCACACAAACAGAAGACAACAACAACGCTACAATAGTAACCCCATAAAAATAAAATAAAATATAAATATATATATATATATATATTTTTTTTTTATTTATTTTTTTGGGGGGGATGGCAGTCAAGCTCTCTCAACAGCCCAGGCAAGACTGTTATTTTCCAACCCATCAAATAGCTTTAAAACCATAGGAACCCCAGCTACAGAGCATCCCTTCTGGCGGACATCCCTATCCTCTATTTTGGACAGTAGTTATGTTCAGCTTTAATTCAGGGGGTTGAACACAAATATTGCATGAAATGTTTAGGAATTGCCACCAACTTTAACTACCAGTTCAATCAACTATGCTGAATTTGGCTGAATCTGAACAGACAATATATCCCTACACACTTAAGAAATGATATGGCTGCTTCTGTCTCATCATCAATAAACACTAGTGACCCAGTGCCATCGAAACCCATGCATGTCCATGACACTACACTGCCTCCACCATGTTTTACAGATGATGCGGTATACTTTGGATCATGAACCATTCCAAGCCTTCTCCACGCTTTTTTCTTCCATCATTCTGATACAGGTTGATCTTAATTTCATCTGTCCAAAGAATGCTGTTACTAAACTAAGCTGACTTTTTTAAAGATATTTTTTGGCAAAGTCTAATCTGACCTTTCTATTCCTAAAGCTTATGAATGGTTTACACTGTCTGTATTTGCTCTTGTGCTTCTCTTTCTGGTAGACTTGGGCAATGATATGCCTACATCCTGGAGAGTATTATTCACCTGGCTGTTGGGAAGGAGGTATTTTTTTTTTACCATGGAAAGGATCCTACAATCATCTACCACTGTTGTTTTCACTGGTAGTCCAGCATTTTTTTGTGTTGCAGTGTTCACCAGTGAGTTCTTTTTTTCTCAGAATGTACCAAACTGAGGATTTGGCCACTCGCGATGTTCCTGCTATCTCTCTGATGGATTTTCTTTAAAGCCTAAGGAAGGTCTGTTTCACTTGCATTTTGTTTCCATTGATTGCATGTATTGGATTATAGCAACAGCTTTCAAAATTATATGCAACACCTGGAATCAGCTCCAGACCTTTTACCTGCTTAGTGGATGAAGAAATATTAAAGGAATAGACCAATAGTACCTACATTATGGAGATTTTTATAATTATGTACTGATTTCATTTTAGAATGTCAGCTCGTGGATTAAAAGTAAGCTTTTATTTAAAGTTATACAGAAGAAAATAGAATTGGACAAGGAGCATCAGGAAATTATGAGATGATTTAGAACCTACCAATCGGTTCTAAAGGGCATAAACAAAAAGAAACCATCTGGGAGTATTCTACATCACTTAAAAGGGATATTGCATTTCCATAAATGTACATATGTTTGAAATAGGCTTACAAAAAATGTTGCACTTAAATCATCCAGATCTCTAAGTAAACACGAAAAATCTGGAGAAAATGTACGAAATTTTGAAACTCTTATGGCTGTTACTAACAATAGGCCAGCTTAATTTCCGCCAAAGCTAATATAAACCGCACGTCACAGTAGAAATATATATGATGTATTAGTGGCAAGTCACTATGTTGTTAAACACGGTCCACATACGTTGTCATCTCAAAATTTAAGGGGTACATACCAGTGTAGTCGCTGTGTATGATGTGATTATATATGGAAAAATCCTAAATTAATTGGAAGTTACAATGATTCTCACTTTGAAACAAGATCTTTTTTTCAACAGTAAACTGGGTGGTCTATATGATTTAATGCCCTTCTTACCTTTTTCTTCTTCTTCTTTTTGTGGTTATATGTATTGATTTATAGAAACATTGGAATTTTGTGAAATAGGATAATCCATTGTTATAAAATTATCTACGATACTATGATTTCATGCTGTTCAGCCTACTTTTCTAATTATTTGCCTATTTTAAATTTACACATATCAACAATGTGATTTGTCTATGCATTATTTTGCTGCATTTACCTTACAAAAACAGATTTAAAATAGTGGTGAAATTCATATTTCAGAGCCTGTATATCATTTTATGTGGTCAAGGATTTTTCCATAAGCTACGTCTGGTTTTATTGTAGACAAAATCATGCTATTGACAATAACGTCCATTCCATTTAACATTTACATGATCCGAATGAGTGAGAAAATAGTTTTGGAAAAGCTCCAGTGTTTAAAACAGTACATTTGTCAATTATCTGCAATATTCTTTAACGATTACTGACAATTGAGCGCTGTGCATGTTTAACTGTCTCCACTCGGGAATGTCATTATTGTGCTAGATTTTACCTGTGGTTTTGTATAAATTCTTATGATAACACAACAGATAATTTACAGTACAATATAGATAAAATTTACTCCTATTAAACCGTCTCCGTCATGGCATTATTTTTCATGTGCATTACATAAATGTAAAATCTGTGACGTTTCATGATAATTTCAATTATTGAAACCAAAAAAAAACAAGATCAAAATTTTAAAAGAAAAGGAATAGCAAAGGAATAGTCCACGTCTGTCCACGAAACAGCTATTGAGTAAATTGTCCAGTAACATTTTGTCCTTGGAAAACAGGGACAGTAAGTAAATAGTAACACGTAAAGGTACATACGTTTATTTACTTATGTGTTGGTATCTGTAAAAATAATATATATTAACTGCATGTGACAACTCAAACAATAGAGAGGTATCATTTATGTGTCTGCAGCCTTTCAAAGTGAAACCTGCACATACAGACTCCGGGAACCATGGCCTCATCAAATCACTGAAGTGGTCATGTTGCTCGGAGTAACCCTTTAACCAGGTAACCCTGCCTTTAAAGCAAAACTCAGTTTTAATTCCAACACTGTGTGTCTCTGTTGATTATGTATCATTCAATGCCTGCTTTATGTGTCTTCTAAAAATACGTCTCTATTACTAGCACTGTGTAGCTACTGAAATCATATTGTCTAATCTGCCGACAGTGTCCCTACCCAGGAGGTTGTGAAGTGATGTTTCTAAAGAGAGTGAGTAAATTCAACTTACATATGAGGGGACTGACACCCCACCATCTTAGAAACTTCTGCAACTGCCACTGGAAAAAAAGGTTATGCTAAGGGAAAATTAGTTAATCCTGATTTTACAATTATAAAAAAAACTGCTGCTAAAACTAATTTTAATTATTAATTAATAACATTTCCAAAATTAAGAGAAAATCCAAAACCCACATAGAAACTAATCATGAAGTGTTCAAATAATAAAGAAAGATGTCCTCTAATGAGAATTACAGATCCTTTATTTTAGACCTCTGATCCATAATTCTACAATAAGACTGAGTGGATGTACTGAACTAAATATCATAGATGAAAGGTCCATTCTTGTACAAAAGGTTTAAGCTACTAAAAGAATCCATACATCAATCAGAATTAATTAGGACATGAGACAAAGTACTTGCAGACAAGGCAGATGCATTTTTTTTTGTGCCCTGTTAGATTTTGCCCATTAATATAAGTCATATTGAATATTTCTAGTACTCATTCTGCTGCTCTTATAAATATATTTGGGGTATATTCAAAATACCGTGCATATTGCCATTAGAAATGATTAAAATGACCAAGACATTTGTTTTGCTTTATATTGGTTTTAACGCTGATATGTGGTTTATAGAAACTGAATAATGCAAACATGAATATTTGCATATTTTCTATATTTATGTGAAATAAAAGTCAACATTTTTAAGTAATCTTCTGCAAAGAATTGTTATGTAGAAATATTCTTGCTAGATTCAATAGCTCTTCAACTATTTAATTCACTAAAAACAGTACCTAGGGACAGGCTGACAGATGTCAGCAAAATCATCCAGTGATACAGCAATTCAAAAAATTAAATTAGCATATGAATAGCCTAACAATTTTGGTTAGTGGTATCCAACAAAATAAACGGGGGCACTTCATATACTTCAAGTCTTAGGTGTAATTAAATGAAATTGTAAAATATGTATTAAATGCAAAGAAATAAGTATAAAATAACATATAATAAACAACTGAGCAATTGCAAATAAAACCAAAAAGATCAATAAAAACTAAATGATTCCACTGGCACAGCCACTAAGGATAAAAACATAGAACACAAAAAGTCCTTATGAAATCCTAAAGTAATGACTCCTGCAATAATTATGCAAAACTTTCCAAGAAATAATTTGATGCTTTGATAGCCTCTAGCTATAACATATTCTAGATACTTCTGCTCCTAGAAGATTTTTTAGTTGAACCAATATTAACAAAAAAAGTGTTGTTCCAAAGAAATGATTGTGAATGAATTTTAAATATTAAAGGACTGCTCAATGAAGTGGTCTGGGTGCCAAGCCCCCCTAGTTTTAACCCCTGCAGCTGAAAACATAGCAGTTTCAGAAAAACTGATATGTTTTCAATGCAGGGTTAATCCAGTCTCGAGTGGCTGTCTCCCTGACAGCCACTAGAGGTGCTTCCACGATTCTCAGTGAGAAAATTGCATTGAACTCACGCAGCATGAGTTGAGATTCCCATAGGAAAGCACTGAGTTATGCTTTCCTATGGGCGGTTTGAATTTGGCTCTACTCAGGAGCTGACGTCGGCAGGGGAGGAGAGGTCACCAGCGCCAAGGGAACCCGGCGCTAGATTAAGGTAAGTGGCTGCCCAGTGGGAGGGCGGCCACGAGGGTGCCCAAGGGGGCCTAATAACCCTAAAGTGCCAAGAAAACGTGTTTGTTTTCTGGCACTATAGTGCTTCTTTAATTTAAAATGGTTTTAAAGACCTCTGGCAAGAAAAAAGCAAAGTGCATAGGCCCCCTGTTCCCATGCTGACATCTAGCTATCAGATTCTACTTAATATGGACATTTTTATAATTATGTACTGATTTCATTTTAGAATGTAAACTATCAGATTAAAAACTGACCTTTCTATTCCTGAGGCTTATGAATGGTTTACACTCTCTCTATTTGCTCTTGTGCTTCTCTTTCTGGTAGACTTGGACAATGATATGCCTACATCCTGGAGAGTATTCTTCACCTGGCTGTTGTGAATGAGTTTTTTTTTACCATGGAAAGGATCCTATAATCATCTACCACTGTTGTTTTCACTGGTAGTCCAGGCTTTTTTTTGTGTTGCAGTGCTCACCAGTGAGTTTTTTTTTTTTTCCTCAGAATGTACCAAACTGTATTGGATTATAACAACAGCTTACAAAAGTCTATGCCACACCTGGAATCAACTCCAGACCTTTTACCTGCTTAGTGAATTAAGAAATATTAAAGGAATCGACCAATAGTACCTACAATATGGAGATTTTTATAATTATGTACTGATTTCATTTAAGAATGTCAGCTCTCGGATTAAAAATAAGCTTTTATTTAAAGTTATACAGAATAAAACAGAATTGGACAAGGAGCATCAGGAAGTTTGTATATGATGTACAACCTACCAATCGGTTCTAAAGGGCATAAACCTTACACAAAGAACAACAAGAAGCCATCTTGGAAATTTCTACATTACTTGAAATGAATATTACATTTCCATAAATGTATATATGTATGAAATAGGCTTACAAAAAATGTTGCACTTAACCCCTTAAGGACACATGACATGTGTGACATGTCATGATTCCCTTTTATTCCAGAAGTTTGGTCCTTAAGGGGTTAAAGGGACACTATAGTCACCAGAACAACTACAGCCTATTGAATTTGTTCTGGTGAGTAGAATCATTACCTGCAGGCTTTTTGCTGTAAACACTGTCTTTTCAGAAAAAATGCAGTGTTTACATTACAGCCTAGTGATAACTTCACTGGCCACTCCTCAGATGGCTGTTAGAGATCCTTCCTGGGTCATGGCTGCCTAAAATGCATCCAAACATTCAGTGTCTCCTCCCTCTGCATGCAGACACTGAACTTTCCTCATAGAGATTCATTGATTCAATGCAGCTCTATGGGGAGATGCTGATTGGCCAGGGCTGTATTTGAATCATGCTGCTCTGCCCCTGATCTGCCTCTTTGTCAGTTTCAGCCAATCCTATGGGGAAGCACTGTGATTGGATCAGGCTACCACTTCTGATGATGTCAGCAACTGCTTGTTTTTCTAAGTCAAACAGCATGCAGAGTTTCAGATTCAGGTTTGAACACAGTAAGATTTTGCTATATTTGTGGAGGCATGAGGGGCCCAGGGGGGCTAGATGGTGGTTTAAACACTGTGGGGTCAGGAATACATGTTTGTGTTCCTGACCCTATCATGATCCTTTAAATCATCCAGATCTCTAAGTGAACAGTTCCTCTTCTGCAACTGTCACTAGTCTAATACTATCCTTACCTTTTTGTGTCATTTTACCCCACTCCCTCTAGCATGTAAGCTCACTGAGCAGGGCCTTCAACCCCTCTGTTCCTGTGTGTCCAACTTGTCTGGTTACAACTACATGTCTGTTTGTCCACCCATTGTAAAGCACTGCGGCATTTGATGGCGCCATATAAATATAATAATAATAATAATTAATAATAATCATAATAACACGAGAAATCTGAAGAAAATGTACGAAATTCTGAAACGCTTATGGCCTTTACTAACCCTAGGCCAGCTTAATTTACACCAAAGCTAATATGACAGCACATCACAGCAGAAATATATATGATGCGGTAGTGGCAAGTCACTATGTTTTAAACATGGTCCACATAAATGGTCATCTCAGAATTTAAGGGGTACATACCAGTGTGTATGTCACTATATCTGGAAAAATTCTAAATGAGTTGGAAGTTACAATGATTCTCACTTTGAAACAATATTTATTTTTCAGCAGTAAACTAGTGGTCTATATGATTTCATGCCCCTGTTACGTTTTTCTTCTTCTTTTTGCGGTTATCTGTATTGATTTATAAAAACATTATGTTAGTTAGTGTGAAATAGAATTGTTATGAAATTATCGATTATACAATTGATATAGATTATTTTAAGCAAACAAATATGTTTGAATGACTATCTGTTCCTGTCCAAATCTGAGATGATTAAATTGCGTATACGCAGAAGTAAATTCATACTGACACATGCAGTTCAGGTTAAAATAACTTCAGAAAATTTAATGGCATCTGGTTAAAAAACGGGTATGCAGACCTTTTTAAAGGCAATATTACATCATCATAGAATATCAAGATAACAACAAATAAACATCATTAATTGGTCTATGTATTAAGTGGTAAGTTAAATGCCCTCCCATCTATATTAGTGATTGGCTCAAGTACTAAGTGGTTAGTGGGGCATCCTTCCATCATGGGATGTCGTCATTGTTGATTAGCACGAGGCTCACTCGATGGGAGGGGGAATCTGGCAGCCAGCAATTTTGAGTACTTGGCACCGTTTAGCTTCAAGGTTAGTTTCTCAGGCTTTTTAGTAAATGAACATTTCATTATTGCAGTTTTCTCGTGACCTAGCTATGGCATACATTGTTACATATTACAGGAACTTGATAATATTAGTCATATTCGTGTTAGTCATATTCTTCTAGAAAATACATTCTCTGTCTAATATTCTAAAGGCTGTTAGGAAAATCTGTCATATAATGAAGTTAGATGGAGTTAGTGCAAAAATTTAATAAAGGTTTTTTAATAATTCTACATCAGTCCCCCCTATGAAATGTTAGATTCTAAAAAGATAAACTTTATTGGTTAGTTCCAGAAGACATGTTAGCCCAAAGGCACAAAACCCTATGAAGTAACGGTTCTTAAAGTCTTCTTAGTTCTTCAGAGGAACATCATAAAATAGACAAGCTTACATTACCATATGGACCTGTGTTATCTGGAGTATAGGCACAACAAGTCATGGTGACAGGTAGTATTTTACATACACCCCCCTTCTCAGCTAGAATCATGTCTAAGGCCATTCTGTTCTGGAAGGTCATCTGGGATGTGGCCTGCAACTGTTCGGCCAAGCCCTGGAGGGCATCTCGGGTGTAGTTGACTAAACGTTGTTGGTTGCAATAGATATAATAAATGCAAATTAAAATATTATTATTAGCAGTGACGGTTTGGAAAATGGACTCAAACTTTTCTTTAACTGTAAAATCATCTGGTACCCCCCTTGGCACACCTATGGCATCAATATATATGTATATATGTGTCAAACTTCCCTTTAGAGGGGTGCTCCTCTTCGTGTGCTGAAGCATGAATGTGGTGTATCAACAGTACCTTGTCATGTATTATGTGTATGGACATAATAACCTTGGCTCGGGCACATTTGCTTATTCATCATAGTTTTAAACCTGTCCCACGCTACATCAGTGTAGGTGGACTCGGATCATTTAGTCAATATTAATATCACCACAAACTCAGGATGGGCAGATAATCCTGAGGAAGCTTGGCGTTTGGATCTCTTTAGCTTCACGAGGTCTCCTTTTGGGGTCCTCGGCTTTCCATCGATGGCAGGTGGTCAGACATTATTATGGCCATCAACCACCTACTTGTTGATATCTTTTTGTCTTCTAACAAGTAATTTTTCCTTTAGAGTCAAAGGTTTGTCAAAATCAACAAATGTTACTTCCCATGTTGCAGAGAGAGTCTTGAATCTGGAACAGTGAATCCACTGAGTGATCTCTGCAACTTTCACAATGCACTATTGGGTATATGGTCTTGGTTGTCGCATTGATGACCGGCTAGGCTTCTGGCCATCCTGACAAAATGTCTATTATAACTTTGACCCGGCAGCTCTTTGGCACCTGGATATAGTCACTTGGATTCTTGAAAGGGATAGTGAGAGTTAGCTAGGTGCTTAGGATTCTCCTCCTCTTCTGCCGGAGCTGTCCTTGGCACAAATGACACAGGATTGGCAGTAACTGATGGTTAGAGGAGTAATTCTAGGTGCTTCAGAGTATTTAGAGATCAAAGAGTTCATGAGGGTCTTGGATAGGTATAAAAAATCCATGGGCCCACTGTCCAGTACATGTTTTTGGGTAAACAGAACTTGAGAGTGTTGGAGTACAGCCCGTCTTCAAGGGTTGCCCCTTTCTGTTTTCCAGCTTTGTATTTATTCAGGGTCAGCAGCTGCTTGTCATTCTTTCAGAAGCTTGAGATCTGTGGATAGGATCTACATGCTGAGTATAGAAGTTTCTTCAGCGGACACCCTTCTGTCCACTTCCCTTGGTGCACTTGTGGCTTGGTTGGCAGCTTGGTCAGCTGAGTGGTGCTTCTTGTCTTCCAGATTGATCCAAAATCATATGCCGCACCCAGGGCATATCTTGAGTCAGTGTAGGTATTGGCATGTCTTTCTTCAGACATTTTGTATGCCACTGAGAAGGCTGTCAATTCAGCGTCTTGAGCAGATGTGGGTGAGGAAAGTGAAGATGCTTGACGTACCTGATCTTCTGTAGCAACAGCAAATCCAGTATGGTACCTTTCCTCTTTATCCGCAAACAGAGTGGAGTCAGGATCTGGTAAAGCTACTGCATGCCCTGTTGAGAGGTGTCTTGTTTCTTCTTTCATCTGTTCAAAGCAACCATGAGGAGCAGTAGAAGAGGTTTCCTCACCTATTTCTGTGTGAGATTGGGGGTATTTGTCTTTCTATTTACAGTTCTCTTGCTGACCCCCTCTCTGTAGAGGGCTGATATTGATTTTTAGTGTTTCATGTTTTTGTTCTAATGAGTCAGGTTCCTTTCATGAGATTTCTGGGGACTTAGTGAAGAAAACATGAGGGACAGTCACCTCCCAGTGATGATACAGGTGTCTTACTTCCATGGGTATCTGGGTCAGGACCGCACTATTTCCTTGAGAGTGCCCAAAACAGGTCTTTCATGATGAAGTGCACCTCCACCAGTCTGAATAATTTTTCGTTAGTGTGGTATTCCCCCCTGGGAAGTGGCGGAAGAGTGGCCAGAGCAAATTTTCTTCAAAATATAATGTTGTCAGGTAGAGGCAGAGTTGTCTATGGGCGGAGTAAATTGGTAAGGAATAAGAAGGGAGGAAGCATATAAAGGATATAGATATGGTGGTGGGGAGATGGAGGAATGAGTAGTGGATGGGGCGAGAGGGGGAGAAGGTGGAGTAGGAAGGACAGGAGAAGTAGGAAGAGAAGGTGGAGTAGGAGGAGGAGAAGGTGGAGTAGAGGGAGGAGTAGGAGGAGGGGAAGAGGACAAGGTGGAGTAGAGAGAGAAGTAGGAGGAGGAGAAGGTGGAGTAGAGGGAGGAGTAGGAGGAGGAGAAGGAGGAGTAGGAGGGAGGAGTAGGAGGAGGAGGGAGGAGTAGAAGGAGGAGAAGGTGGAGTAGGAGGGAAGAGTAGGAGGAGGAGGGAGGAGTAAGAGGAGGAGGGAGGAGTAGGAGGAGGAGAAGGTGGAGTAGAGAGAGGAGTAGGAGGAGGAGGAGAGGAGAAGGAGGAGGAGAGAGGAGTAGGAGGAGGAGAAGGTGGAGTAGAGGGAGGAGTAGGAGGAGAAGGTGGAGTAGAGGGAGGAGTAGGAGGAAGAGGGAGGAGTAAGAGCAGGAGGAAGGAGTAGGAGGAGGAGAAGGTGGAGTAGAGAGAGGAGTAGGAGGAGGAGTAGAGGAGAAGGAGGAGGAGAGAGGAGTAGGAGGAGGAGAAGGTGGAGTAGAGGGAGGAGTAGGAGGAGAAGGTGGAGTAGAGGGAGGAGTAGGAGGAGGAGGGAGGAGTAAGAGCAGGAGGAAGGAGTAGGAGGAGGAGAAGGTGGAGTAGAGAGAGGAGTAGGAGGAGGAGTAGAGAAGAAGGAGGAGGAGAGAGGAGTAGGAGGAGGAGAAGGTGGAGTAGAGGGAGGAGTAGGAGGAGAAGGTGGAGTAGAGGGAGGAGTAGGAGGAGGAGGGAGGAGTAAGAGCAGGAGGAAGGAGTAGGAGGAGGAGAAGGTGGAGTAGAGAGAGGAGTAGGAGGAGGAGTAGAGGAGAAGGAGGAGGAGAGAGGAGTAGGAGGAGGAGAAGGTGGAGTAGAGGGAGGAGTAGGAGGAGAAAGTGGAGTAGAGGGGATTGTAGATGAAGGGGAGGGATCGGTGGAAGGAGTAAGCGGGGGTGGGCAGGTAAGGGAGCAGACAGGTGATGTAGCAGTGAAGGATACATCAGAAATCAAGACTAGGTAGAAATTAGGAGGCAGGTAGGATTCTCTTCCGCTATGGAGGCTGCAAATAGCCCATGTACAATAACTATTAACTGACCCTATGCTTTCCCTAGAGAAAAATAATAAAAGGCTAACATGCTCATCTTGTCTGCACAGGCCTCGAACGCTTCACTCCGCGGGTGTCCCGCAGTGGCTAACCCACTACATCTCCCACACCAGACTTGTGCCCGTGGAGACAGACGCTATCCCTGACTCTCCGTTCTTTATTTTATTTATTTATTTCTAACATCTCAAAATGTAATTCTTACTTATATCACAAATATACATTATCACAATTTTATGTCTCGCAAATGGGATAAAACTTATTCTACTCTTCACTGATAATGTATTTTTTTTTTAAAACATACAAAATAGACAAATAACATTGTCTTCTGCGAAATAAATGTAAAAGATAATGGAGATTTTGTTAAGCTTTATAAATAGCTATACATTAATTCACCTTTCTTGTTTTCCAGTTTCTGGCTTTTAATGACAATGTACAATGTAATAGAGTAGCAGGAAATGCTAGCAGAGTGCTTGGTTGCATAGGGAGAGTTATTAGCAGTAGGAAGAGGGAAATGCTCATGCCATTGTACAGAACACTGGTGAGACCTCACTTGGAGTACTGTATACAGTACTGGAGACCATATCCTCAGAAGGATATTGATACCTTAGAGAGAGTTCAAAGAAGGGCTACTAAACTGGTTCATGGATTGTAGGATACAACTTACCAGGAAAGGTAAAAGGATCTTAACATGTATAGCTTGGTGGAAAGACGAGACAGGGGAAATATGATAAAAGCATTTAAATACATAAAGGGAAACAACACAGTAAAAGCGGAGACTATATTTAAAAGAAGAAAAACTACCACAACAAGAGGACATAGTCTTAAAATAGAGGGACAAAGGTTTAAAAATAATATCAGGAAGTATTACATTACTGAGAGGGTAGTGGATGCATGGAATAGCCTTCCTACTGAAGTGGTAGAGGTTAACACAGTAAAAGAGTTTAAGCATGCGTGGGATAGGCATAGGGCTATCCTAACTATAAGATAATGCCAGGGACTAATGAAAGTATTTATAATACGGGGCAGACTAGATGGGCCGAATGGTTTTTATCTGCCGTCACATTCAATGTAATGTACTTGCTGCTAGTAACAGATCTGGAATCAATACACTATAATGCCCAAAGTCTCAACTTCTATGCATATGCAATAATAAAATATCTGGGCTTACATCAAAAATTATGCTAGTCAGTCTTTAATCTTGGAGGCAAACATTATCCAATAAAGACAGATTTAGAACACACTCCCACCTTATCCATTTGTTAATAGTTAGGCTTATAATGTTTACTGGTTCCTTTCCAATTAGATAAAAACATTTTGAAACCAATTCTTAATTGTATTACCATTTGTTCAAGAAATCTTTGTTTATTAGAAATTTCTTTCAGTAAATATTCTTTAAGATAACCCTTCTTCCAGCATGTTATCAATTTTTTTGTACACAAAGTGAAAACACATTTGTTACTTACACGTGAATCGATATATATATATATATTCTATCTACATATTAACCATCACTTGTCACAGACACTTTTCTGATATAGGGAAACTAATAGCAGGATTATTTTAGTAATTGTAACTTTCTTGTTCATAATATGTGGGAATTAAGGAAAACAGCATGTCTTAAGATAGGATGAGCATGATAGGAGTAGGTCTCATCAGCCATGGCCAGAAGTGACACGATATAAGGGCGGAAATGACCTCACTAATATGGTAAGGGCAGAAGTAAGGGCAGGACTGATGTCACTTAAGGACAACTTTCTTTTGTTCTAGGGGCCATTTTCTTTTAGGGCGTTTCAACATTACACTATTATAGCCTAATAAAATAAATCAGAGAAGCAACATTCTGTTCAGCAAAATGAAATACCAAACTATGGACAGACTTGACGGATTAAATAAGACAAATTCCATTGCTAACACTGAAGAGACAAAAACTGAATCGCAAGAATGCCACCCCCCTCACTCCTCCCCCGAACCCCGCACGGAGACCAGAAGCAAGAGAGAGAGAGAGAGAGCAAGCATGTCCCCCCCCTCCGGCCAGAAGCCAGAGAGAGAGAGAGAAGGAGGAGGGAAGGGGGAGAGAGAGACAGGCAAGAGATTTAACCATGTCACTGCTGTACAGTAACAAGACAGAAGGATAGTTATGTTACAATTATTGCAAAAGCAAAGAGACACAAAAACACAAAGCACAAAAAAACCCACAGCATTTAAGATTGGATGGGGATGGTGACTGTGATCTGCTACATTTCGGTCATTACTGACGGGATGATGGGAGTGGTCACCTCCTGGACGCCATGACAGGGCTCTGGCTGGGAGAGCCTTCCAGTAACACAATTATTATGATATACATACATTCTTAACCCTTTGTGATCTAGTTCTTCCTCAACCCAACCTTCCTGCTGAATAGCTCTTGCTGCTACTCTGTACCAGTAAAGCATTATCTGTAAGCTTGCCTTTCTTCTCTGTCAGTAATCTATGCCAGCTTTCTGGCTGTAATCTACCACATGAAGGCACAGCAATCTTACACACCTTAGCAATCTTTTCACCCTCTCTGTCTTCAACTAGATAACACGCTAATCAGCCCTTACTGGGCTTTTCTAATCCCTGTCCCATTCCCCCCTATAAAAGGCGTCCCAGATATAGAGGAAAGAAGGTTTTAAACAGAGTGTCTACAATGCTCGACTGCCACTTGAAGGGTGGGTCCCCCAAGTGCGTCTTCCCAAAACGTAGACTAGTCACTTATTCCGCCTACCCGAGGTAGCCACGGATTGGAGCGAGGTGAGAAGTGTGTGACCAATCACTTCTCTCACAAGAGAAATAGGAGTGGAAAGTGTAAATAACACAGAAAGTAGAGAAAAAAGTAAAAGTAAAGTGAAAGTAGAGACAGACACAGGAGTTTGAATGACTCCCAATTAAGACAACAATTCAATTAAAATACAGTGCATGCATCACAGTTTAAAATTCAACAGTAATCCCTTTCCTTTACTCATGTGGCCAAAGCCACCTCCCTCAACCTCGTAGTGTCCCCGCTCGGAGAATGACTTCCTCAAGTCTCACTACCAGCGGCCACAGAAAACAGCTAACACCGGCCCGAGATCTGTATGCCTCCCCCGTTACAGCAGTCCACTAAGTGTGGCCACCACTATCCTCACCCTCGTAGTGCCCCTACGGACCCACCCGTAAGTCTCACTACCCCGTGGTGATGGAGACAGCAATGCCTGCCCGAATCCACGCACCACAAATAAAATTGGAATGCCACCAGCCTCAGTGCTCGAAGCTGGAGGGTACCACCTCTCTGCAAGCAGAGCTATGTGCACAATGAGGCTAGCTAGGCTATCAAAGTGACACCATGGGGAATCCCCAGGAAGCAGTGAGTCTACACCCTTCCACAGACTCCCCCCACCTCTTTTTTCCTTACTGCTGCAGCTACCCAGCACCTAAAAGAGGTAAACAGGCAAAGAAGACCCCCAGGAAAACTTCTACAGGTCCACCCCCCTTTTTCCCTACAGCCACAGCCACGTGGCTCCTAAAAGGAGTAAACAGGCAACAGAGGACCCCCAGGCAAACACCCACAGGTCCACTCCCCTTTATCCCAAAAGGGGTAAACAGACAAACAGAGGACCCCAGGCAAACTACCACAGGTCCACCCCCCCTTTATCCCAAAAGGGGTACACAGATAAACACTCTACCCGGGCACTTAAGCTAAAGACAGACCAATACAAACACACCCAGGCAACAGATAGTCAAAAGTGCAGGTAAACAGGTGGGTAACAATAAGGCACCGGGCAAGATATTACCTGTCTTTGATGTCCTCCCGGTAGCAGTCACAGACACTGGGACGGGTCAATCAAAGGGGCCGGAACATACCGGGATGCTGCGGGCTCAACCGTGTATTCAGAGGTGATCAGTCTCCTTTCCTTCCCCCAGGATTCCCCCGTCCAGCAGCGTCTTCATAGGACGGCTTACCGGCACAAGGCCATAGCCCGGTGCCCCACGTCTGGGCGCCAAATTGATATAGATTATTTTAAGCAAACAAATATGTTTGAATGACTATCTGTTCCTGTCCAAATCTGAGATGATTAAATTGCGTATACGCAGAAGTAAATTCACACTGACACATGCAGTTCAGGTTAAAAT
The DNA here is from genome assembly GCF_036172605.1 of Pelobates fuscus. Classification (NCBI taxonomy): domain Eukaryota; kingdom Metazoa; phylum Chordata; class Amphibia; order Anura; family Pelobatidae; genus Pelobates; species Pelobates fuscus. The sequence goes on from NC_086321.1 coordinate 134,473,543, forward strand.
AACTTCAGAAAATTTAATGGCATCTGGTTAAAAAACGGGTATGCAGACCCTTTTAAAGGCAATATTACATCATCATAGAATATCAAGATAACAACAAATAAACATCATTAATTGGTCTATGTATTAAGTGGTAAGTTAAATGCCCTCCCATCTATATTAGTAATTGGCTCAAGTACTAAGTGGTTAGTGGGGCATCCTCCCATCATGGGATGTCGTCATTGTTGATTAGCACGAGGCTCACTCGATGGGAGGGGGAATCTGGCAGCCAGCAATTTTGAGTACTTGGCACCGTTTAGCTTCAAGGTTAGTTTCTCAGGCTTTTTAGTAAATGAACATTTCATTATTGCAGTTTTCTCGTGACCTAGCTATGGCATACATTGTTACATATTACAGGAACTTGATAATTCCGGTGTTAGTCATATTCTTCTAGAAAATACATTCTCTGTCTAATATTCTAAATGCTGTTAGGAAAATCTGTCATATAATGAAGTTAGATGGAGTTAGTGCAAAAATTTAATAACAGTTTAATAAAGGTTTTTTAATAATTCTACATCACTATAATTTTATGCTGTTTAACCTACTTTGCTAATTATTTGCCTATTTTAAAATTGCACATATCAACAATGTGATTTGTCTATGCATTATTTTGCTGCATTTACCTTACAAAAACAGATTTAAAATAGTGTTGAAATTCATATTTCAAAGCCTGTATATAACTTTATGTGGTCAAGGATTCCTCCATAAGCTATGTCTGGTTTTATTATAGACAAAATCAAGCTATTGACAATAACGTCCATTCCATTTAACATTTACATGATCCGAATGAGTGAGAAAATAGTTTTGGAAAAGTTCCAGTGTTTAAAACAGTACATTTGTCAATTATCTGCAATATTCTTTAACGATTACTGACAATTGATTGCTGTGCATGTTTAAATGTCTCCTTTCGGGAATGTCATTATTGTGCTAGATTTTACCTGTGGCTTTGTATAAAATCTTATGATAACACAAAAGATAATTTACAGTACAATATAGATACAGGGCCGGCCTTAGGCATTTAGACGCCCTGTGCGAAAAATCTTCACAGCGCCCCCCCCCCCCCCTGTCATCCATGTATGCTGTTATGTTTGTGTTGTCTGTGTATGTAATAGTACGTGTGATGACTGTGTGTGATATGTAGGCTATGTGTGATAATTGTAATGGGTATATTAACAGTGTGTGATATGCGTGTATTGGTTGTATGTGACACACACACACAGACACACACACAGAGTCAGACGGCCATACACACACAGGAAGACATACACACACACACAAGCAGACAGTCATACACACACACACACACACACAGACACACACAGGCAGGCAGTCACACACAGACACACACAGGCAGACAGTCAGTCATACACACAGACACACACAGACAGTAATACACACAGACACACACAGAGGCAGACAGTCATATACACACACACACACACACGCAGACAGTCATACACACAGACACACACAGGCAGACAGTCATACACACAGACACACACAGGCAGACAGTCATACACACAGAGGCAGACAGTCATACACACAGAGGCAGTCATACACAGTCACACACACAGAGGCAGACAGTAATACACACAGACAAACACACAGATGCAGACAGTAACACACACAGACACACAGTGGCAGACAGTCATATACACACACACACACACACGCAGACAGTCATACACACAGACACACAGAGGCAGACAGTCATACACACAGACACACAGAGGCAGACAGTCATACACACAGACACACAGAGGCAGACAGTCATACACACAGAGGCAGACAGTCATACACACAGACACACAGAGGCAGACAGTCATACACACATAGGCAGACAGTCATACACACAGGCAGAGAGTTACACTCACCTGACAATCACACAGTTACCTGTGGAGTTCATTGTTGAGGCAGTGCAGCTCCTGGTGACTGTTTGGTGGGGAAGCAGGGACTCCTTCCTGCTTCCCCTGCAGCCGTTTTCCGGCGCTTTTAGCTCCGCCCCCGCCGCACGGTAAGCTCCGCCCCCGCTGCAAATTTTTATTTTTATTTTTAATCGGCTGTGCGGCCGCACGGCGCCCCCTGCTCCATGGCGCCCTGTGCGGCCGCACAGCTCGCACACCCCTAAGGCCGGCCCTGTATAGATACCATTTACTCCTATTAAACTGTCTCCGTCATGGCATTATTTTTCATGTGCATTACATAAATGTAAAATTGTTTCATAAAGTTTCATCGTAATTTTAATTACTAAAACAAAACAAAAAAACAAGTATTCAAAAATTAAAAAGAACAATTCTAATCAAAGTTCCATGAACTTTACCATTCCTAATTTTGCTTTTCCCATTTACTCTCACAATGCCGACAAACTTAATTCTGATGCTCTAGGTTTTGGATCCAACTCTTGACCACACAAGTCAACATTCTGGTGTCTGATCAAAAAACCTATACAATTTTAAACAAATGACCAACATCAACCATTGTAGTGAAGTGCATTGTTTCTGCTAGTCAACAGTAATTTTTAAAATGTTTGTGTTTTCTGAATGTGTTCTGCCCAGTTTGCTCTGGCTGACTATGGTCTTTGGTATCCTAACTTCAGCTTTTTTACATGTATCACTTTTTGTCTGTTGCCTGCACTGATTGCTTTAACATGTATTTCTAAATATATTTATATTTATATTTCTATATTTCGTATTTTGGTCTTGTGCTTGATCACCAGAACCTAAACTCCAGGGGCAGGCTGGGATGGGGGGCAGGGAGGCAATTGCCCCCCAGCCCGCCCTAAACCCAGGGCTGCCTGCATCCAGGAAAAATCAAAATCCCCTGCCTCTGGCTGGGGACTCAGAATTTTCCACTTGCTTCTCTTCCTGCAGCCTGCAGCCAGTGGAGTTGGCCGGCCTCTTCCTGATGATGTCAGGAGAAGGGGGCATGACTTCCACTGCTCTTCTCACAGGACTGCTGGGGAGTCTGGGAGAAGAGCACCTTCCTCCTGACATCATCACGAGAGGCTGACTTCACTGACTGCTGCTGCTGTATGCTGGTTGCTCGTTGCTGCATCTGCCCACCCCTCCCTGGCTTTTTTTTAACCCCCTCCTTAGCCCCTGTCCCTTTGCTCAGCCCATACCCCCCTTACTCAGCCCCTGCTCGCCCTCTCAGCTCCTCTCCCCCTCCTCACCACAGCCACCATAACATCCCCACTACAGCTCCACTCCCCCAGTTGCAACCCATATTATCCACACCACAGCCTTTTTCCCAAATTGTAGTAATCAACCTGCTTCAGCCCCTATCCCCCACTACATTTCCTAACCCCCCATTTTCAGCTCATACCCTCCACTACAGCCTATGCCCCCCCCCCCCACTACAGCCCCTATCTCCTTACTACAGCACAGTCCCCTTACTCAGTCCCTGTCTACTGGCTTTAAAAGTATGTCTGCATATGTGCCAGTATGTCTGTCTATGTGTGCCAGTATGTCTGTCTTTGTGTGTGCCAGTATGTCTGTCTATGTGTGTGTGTCAGCCAGTATGCCTGTGGGCCTGTGTGCCTGTGTGTGTGTGTATGTGTGTGTGTGTGTGTGTGTGTGTATGTATGTGTGTGTGTCAGTATGTTGGTCTGTGTGAGTCAGTATGCCTGTAACAGTGTGTCTGTCTGTGTGTGTGTGTGTGTGTGTGTGTGTGTGTGTGTGTGTGTGTGTGTGTGTGTGCATGTGACTGTGCCTGTCAGTAAGTGTGTGCCTGTCAGTGAGTGTGTGGTTGTTAGTGTGCCAAATCAACAAGTGTGTGTATGTGCCAGTCAGTGCGTGTGTCTGTTTAGGTTACTGCCCTTCTTTAAAATCTGCCTATAAGAAGATATAGAAACAACACAGGTGTAGGCGCTCTCTAGAATGTATGGATGGACGGCAGCAGTAAACCAGCAGGACTTCCCAATACCTGCTATTACCCAGAAAGTGCAGAAAACAAAGTGGTAAACCGCGCCACACGATAAAAAATAGTATAAACAAAATTGTACATACATACAAGTAATCCCAGTATTGAGGTAGTAAATATAAACCTTAAAGGATAAAAATAGAAATAATAGTGCAATATGCCAATGTATAAAAAAATACAATAGTGCTATAATATAAAGAACCAGCAGAAGGACCAACTCACACTTTACAGAGCTGCTAAGAGCTCTGCTGATTAGCGCCTGGACGGTATAATCCCCGTCTAAGGATATGGTGGTGGTATCTGGTATCCAAGGCTCCACAGGCGTGTATAAAATAGAAACACAGAGAAAATCCAATAGTGTATTATGTATAAATATTGGAATAAAAAACAAGGGGTAAATACCCTACTTACAATTTCCAGAGCACTAAACTTGCTCTGGTGGTGAGTGCTTGTGGTGGTATAATCCCCACCAAGGGATATAAGCAGGATCCAAGGTGCACAGGAATGAGAGGTAGATCAAAAAGCTGGAAACAAACTGCAACTTTATTGTAAAATAAAATAAAAAACCTTTGTATATAAAATCTCCAGTAAAAATACAATGTCCAAAATTCAAAGTCCAGACTTCTTGATCCACTTTACGCGTTTCACCCGAATAGGGGCTTCTTCAGAAGTGTAGAAGTGTGTATGTGCCAGTCAGTGCGTGTGTCTGTTTAGGTTACTGCCCTTCTTTAAAATCTGCCTATAAGAAGATATGACTCACATTGTCAGATTATGAATTCTACCTCAAGATTAATCTGATATCATTAAATCCTTAATTAACATTTTTCTAGAGTGCATTGAATATTTTTTTGTCACTGAGGTTGGATAAAGATAGCAATGAAACATGAAATTGTCTTTGAAACCAACATAAAATTAAATATGATTCACATTGACAAATATAGCTTCTGATTCTTATCAATTAAATGCTTCCACGAGTCTCTTTCTTAGTTGTTCATATATTTTTCATATAATTAAGACTTTTTATTTCTAATGGTATTTTAAGCTTATTTCTGTTTCCTGTATTTTATCCAGTAAAGTTTTAATTTACTTTTACCAATTGGATATCCTGGAAATCATTGAAGGGCTGAAAATAAGTTATCCTGTTTGGGAGTCTGAAAGCCAGAATAAGATAATTATTCACCTGCTACTGAAGTCAGAGCCAACTTTATGTGGCTCTGCATATTGTGAGTGACCCATTACCTTTGACTGATTAATGTCCCTTACATAACAGTATTACACTATGTATGTGTTTTTATTGTAGGAAAATCAGGAGGTGTTCCACTCATTATACTAAGTATACAGGATTTTTGTATATTTCCTTTTGCACCCCCTTATACCTTTCTCTTTCACTTTATAAAGGATAGAGGGACTTCAATTTCCCTCCTTTGTCATTTTGTGTATCACAATTCGCAAAGTCATTTTACTTTTTGATTAATTATTTATTGATTCTTTTCCTTTCATAATTGAAGATTTTAGATCCAATAAAAGTGATGTGTTTAAAGGAACACGATAGGGTCAGGAACCCAAACATGTATTCCTGACCCAGTGGTGTTAAATCCACCATTTAGTTTGCTTGCCCCCTCTTAGCATCCTTAGAAAAGGTGAAAACTCACCTTATTTCCAGTGCCATGCGGGTCCTCCATCACTGGCCTTGCCCCCACCTCTGATCCGCCTCCTAGGTGACATAATCAGAATTGCTGATTTTTAGCCAATCCAATGCTTTCCCATCTCCCATCTGAGGAATGGCCACTTTGAGATGTCCTGAGGGGAATGTAAACACTGCCTTTTCCCTGAAAAGGCATTGTTTGCATGTAAATGCCAGAAGGCAATGATTATACTCACCAGAACAACTACATTAAGCTGTAGTTATTCCGGTTACTATAGTGTCCCTTTAATTAAGGCATTTTTTGAAGTTCTGTTCCTTGGGACTTTACATCATTTGCTAATAAATTGTTAATTTTTTTTTTTGTCTATGTTGACTCTTTAGCTGTCACTGAGTCTATTGGTAACACAATGTGTTATTTCTCAGTATATATTGTATTATATATATTTTTTGTATATTACCAGAGGTAAACAAACTCAAAAATGTTTTACTGATTGTGATATTCATCATATGACTTACACAAGGCCATGTTACATTGAGAAAGGGTATTGAAACCTAAAACATTTGTATGCTTAATGTTCCTCAATAAATGTTAATTTTGCACAAAGATGCTCAGCACTAGATCTGCAGTGCTGTTTCCTTATTGTATTGATGTTTGGATCTATCCATTGTAGATGCAACAGTGTTTGGAACTTAGCAGCTTTGTGTTTAATTTATTTTCACTTTTATAGAGATGCTGCCTTAACCTTTTCTCTTTCTCTGTTGATGAAAGGAGCAGTAGTTTAGGATAACAGAAATGCTAGAGGTCAATCCAGTTTTCACAGTAGCAATGGTGGTACTCAAGGCCATTACTTATTAAGGATTGTCTAGATTTTTCAACCATTATTAACAAGTCAACTCATGGAAGTTGAAGTTGAGTCAATATCAGTAAATATGTTACTTTAAGCTTTAAGGTAGCATTCCCTTTTTCTTTTGACATAGGTTTACTACTAATACCCCATTCTATTATTTATTTACAGAATGATTCACTAACACAAACATAATCAGGAATATAAAGTGCATATAAAGTTAATTTTATAATATAAAGTTAATTTTAAATCAAAGGCCACAAAATATGTCATGAAAAAAATTTCATTGTGTATGAATGATCAATATTATAGTACAAGTCATACTACCGATAATAAACAAAATTTATTTCATGCTATGATGTGCTTTGTTTTCATCTAAAGTAAAAACAATGCCAAATTTATCTTATATTAATATTTAAAAATAAATACTGCTGTTTAAAACTCTGCATAGTAATGTTTATTTTATAATATGTATACTATTTGTGTTTATAGATGATCCAGGTTATTGAAAATGCTTTAGGAATAAAAATGTAAAAATGAAAAAAAAAATGTATTCTGTTGAATGCAATAGACTATAGACTATATGAATAAGTAGCACTATACAGTACTGAAAACGTATTTGTGAACGAAATGTAGAAACAATCAAGGATTAATATAATCAAAAAATGCTTTTCCATGATAAAACTTTGTTTAAAATGTTGTTATACTATTCTTATTTGGCATTAAATATAGTTAGTTAATGGATATTTTACAAAACTAGAAGTGTGTACTGTGAAGTACCAGTTACACAATTATTACAGATTATTTTTATTTACACGAGAGCATAAGTAATATAATATTTTTTAAAAAAATTAGAAAAAAACACATTCAACTAACACAACATGCAGATAATATATGTAGACAGCTCCTTTTATTTAGCATTCCTAGTGAGTCACGAATGAACTCCTCTGAACGTGATTTAATTTTCCACGGATACTCTTGTACATCGAAGGACACTCAGATACATTTATCAAGGTTCTAATGCTGACACGGATTGCTACAATTCCAATAAGACAAAATTTCCTTGGCAGCACCAAGGAATTATTTGTGAGTCAATGTTATAGTTGCCCAAAGGTAACACTTCGTTTTTTAATAGTGCAGTAATTTTATAACAGTCCATAACTGATCAGGTGTTGCAGAATTAATTTTTGGGACTCATTTTCTATAAGCCAAGAGTAAGAATTAGTAGAGAATACCAAAATGATACCGCACTCAATTTTATAGGAGTTCCTTATGTAGCAGCAGGATGAAGCAGCATGTAGCAGCAGGATGGATGTAGGCAGATCCTGGGCTGCGTGCTCGGGATGTTGTATCCCTTCAAATGGCCATGGCCATTGTCCTACAGACAAAGTAAAGGAGATCTACAGTGGATCAATCTATCCTTTTCCTGCTTTCAGGAGAATCTATACATTATGATTGTCCACCAGGAGGCCTCCTTGTATACTTTTGGATGACTTCTAACCTAGACTTTACTACAGAATGTTTTTAAATACATATATATTTTTTTTAAATATATTTAGCATTTTGATTTTTTTGTTTTTCATTTTTTTCTGTATTGGATCTATCACTATATACTCAGGATTAGGACAGATCATTGACACTTTAAGTATCACCATACTCTATTGCACAGATTACTGACATCTATTGTGCCATCTATTTATCCTAGTTATTTGCTTTGTGCATCGGAACTGTTGGCAGGCAGGATTGTATATGTATATTTGTTTGTACTTTAGTGTACAGGGTTATAATACTTATGGTGATTAGGCACTAAGCACTTTAAGTAATGTTTTGCACTTTAAATTCGGTGGACTAGTTGTGTTAACTGGGATATATACCTGTATATTTATCTTTACATAAATTAGCACTCTTTCCTACACCACTATGTTGTGCCAATAAACTAACCTTTTTTCTATTTTGTTATAAAAGTGAGTGCGGTATCATTTTGATATTCTCTACTTCTCTATTTCATTGTGGGTCTTTTGAGGTGACCCAGATACCTACACCTAAGGTGTGATTAAGTGCAAGTACTATTTGATTTTTTGAAGAGTAAGAATTGTTTGAAGATGAATGATGGACATGTAACTCATCATTTAGAATGTCATACCAGTTCAGTTCTAGTACTTGCATTGTTGAATATGGGTTGCATGTAAAGGTAAATGTACAACAGTTTATTCATGCAAAAGAAAATACGCTGACAGGTGATTAGCACACTCTAGAACAGGTCCTCATCTAAATTAGGCAAGCAAATACAGTGAAATAAATTGCTTCTAAAGTTCTGTCTCTCAGGGGGGCCGGGCCTGACCTGTATGGCGGCTGGACACATTCGGAAAGAGCTCCACGCTTACATAGTTACATAGCTGAAAAGAGACTTGCGTCCATCAAGTTCAGCCTTCCTCACATATGTTTTTGCTGTTGATCCAAAAGAAGGCAAAAAAACCCAGTCTGAAGCGCTTCCAATTTTGCAACAAACTAGGAAAAAATTCATTCTTGACCCCAAAATAGCAGTCAGATGTCTCCTTGGATCAAGCAGCTATTAGCCCACTAATTAGAAATTGTATCCCTGAAATTGTATCCACTGACTTTCTCATGCTTCATGCCCCTCAGGGCCCTAATCTCTTGGCTGATTATGCCTTACTGATAACCTGTAACGACAGGGCTCTTGCGGCCGTTTTTCCGCCTTGCTGGACACTGGACTGCCGATATCCTCACCAAGCTGGATCTTATCTTCGCAAGGTTCTGGAGTACGCTGAGTGAGAGAATGCAACTACATACACACCATGTACATAACATACAGGGATATAATTTCTAATTAGTGGGGTAATAGCTGCTTGATCCAAGGAGACATCTGACTGCTATTTTGGGGTCAAGAAGAATTTTTTTTCTAGTTTGTTGCAAAATTGGAAGCGCTTCAGACTGTGTTTTTTGCCTTCTTTTGGATCAACAGCAAAAACATATGTGAGGAAGGCTGAACTTGATGGACGCAAGTCTCTTTTCAGCTATGTAACTATGTAGCTTTGTAACTATGTGCCGACAGGCGGCTCAAATAAGCGTCCGCCACCCAGCGACATGGGGAAGAGAGCGTCAGCGATCCCTGCAAGAGCCAGGGTCAAGCAGAGGAAGAAGCCTTACCCACCACATGGCAAGCAAGTAGCCATACATGCCTGAGGCCTGGGCCCAAAGGCTCTACACCCTGGACTATGCACAACAACAAGCAGGCATGCTGAGACCCGCCACCCACCTGAATCACGCTCCCAAATGGGACACCACTCCGCACAATCCCCACACCCTCTGGGGATCCTCACCTACTGTAAGCAGAACCGACATCTTGGAGGGTTCCGGGACCAAGCCCTGTACACAACTTGGGAGAGGACTTGTGGCTCAAGTGCATCAAACCATATAGGATCCCTACACCTGCCTGCCTACTGCTTCCTGATCATGGGCATAGGACGACTGTCTGTCCACACTCCTGGGCAGTATCACTGCGTGCATACTGGGATAGGCAGTTATAATTCTTCGGCTTCACATGGCCTCCTGACCGTTACAAGCACTATCACCTCTGAGTATTCTGCTTCTGTTTAACTAGCATATGTCTATTTCTTTATTTCAGTGGTTTACCTCAGATTATGTATAGCTAGATGCAGATACGTTACTAACATCCATTGGTACGCAACCCTCTTGCCTGCTATGTACATGTCTTGATTAATTCTGCTATGCATTCTGCTTATAGCCTAGACATATCTTGAGTTCTTTAGTTCACTAATATAAAAAGAGCAATATTTTTTTACATATTCTATTAGCTAGCACTATTTGTTTAACATGCATAGTTACCTTATGATGTAATATATAAAAAGAGTCTGTACTCAACTGGAGTTTAAGCACCAACGTTACCTACATTATATTGTGTGTACCATGTGACTCATATGCTATAACTCCCTGCTTTATATTCTGAATTATATTTTGCCTCAATAAAACAAAGATTGACAAAAAAATTAATAAAAGTTCTGTCTCTCAGATTTAGTCATCTGCTGACATTGGTTTCACAAATATGTTTTTTGTTTTTGAGATAATATCCTTGAGCAGATTGAATGAATAATTTGTTTTTCTTTGTTAATAGGAAGTCAGTGATAGGAATTGCTTTTTTTTTTTTTTTAGCTCTCATCCCTTCATGCATGTAGTAGGGGAAGAAGCAAGACTAATGTCTGCAGCCGATATTGTTATTTTTAGGTATTTTCTGCAGAGCTAAGGATTAGGTTACTGAGTGTATTACATACCAATAAACATGACATAGGTGAATGTCGCGCGTTATACTTTCTATTACTAACCATTTTTTATTCTTTCAGCGGTTTCCTGAATACATTCTCTGTGTGAGGGACCACGTTTTCTCTGTCTCTTACTTTTTTTGTTATATTTTAAGTTTGAAAATATTTTTACTGTTATTAACCTATTTTATGATTCGTGGGACACAGCTACTCCTAGAAGATCTTTAAGCGGCTACATCCCTGCACTTATTTTATTTCTATAAGGCCTAGAATATGTAAACAATATTTTCCTACACTAAGAGCCTGCATGATAAATAATGACACTCTTAAAATAATTACTTGAAGCATAAGAGTTTAGGAATATGCATCACAGTGTATTTATAACATATATAAGAATATCATAACATTGTCTATGGCAGTTTCAAAAATGTTCTGTGTCCAGTTAAAATGCTATTATCTCCATGTAAAATTAATAACAGCACAATAAATATAATAATATAATACAGTGTCTTATAGCATCTTTGTTCCACACATATATAATTATATGCCTTCTCATTTCATAAACAAGCTAATTTTTATTGTAAACAAATCTGACCAGGGATTTAATTCCACATATCGCCTGAAACAAATGGAGTTGAAAGAATTAGAACCAGTTTCCCAAACAGTGATATTCACTAAAGTATCTTAATGCAGGTTAAAAGCTAAATGAGTTGCACATTCTGTTTTTTGCGTGTAGTTATACAAGAAAGAAAATTATATCACTTTACTACTTTTACCCAACCTCTTGGTGTTAACCTTGTTATTTATTTTAGATTGAGTTCCCTTATGCACAGACAGAACTTCAGAGAATGACAGTGTGGAAGCAACCTGCCGTATATCATTGGCCAGAACACAAAACACTTCCTTTACCTCAGAAACCTCATTACAAGCTAAATCATTTATCCCTAGATGGACAAGTACATCAAATTCCCCTTCCTGCTTTGCTTGTGTCACAATGTTACAAATATGTCTCCTGTCTCTGTGAGCAGTAGCTCCAGGAAGACATCTTTAAAAAAAAAACAATATTGTCCTGTCCACACTTCTTAAGATGGAATCCCCCAACAACAACTGCTTTCTATCAGGCCTCACAATGTCCTTTTTTTGTCATTGACTGCACTCTTGCTCACCTTAGACATAAAGGATGGTGGTTCCACAAACTGGGTGCCTGAGCCTGTCTCTGTAACACCACTACAATCTGAAAGTGCAGAAAATGGATTATGTAAAGACACAGACTGTGCAGTATGCCTTTTGTCCACATCTCTAAGTAAGAGTCATCTAATCTTTACACTTCCTTTATTGCAAATTCTGTTTAATTTAGAATTTATCTCCTGCTCTGTTAATAAATTGCTAAATCATGATGGAGCCTCTTGTATGTAATTAAAGTTCAATTTACAGAACAGGAGATACAAACTTTTAAAGTAAGTTACATCTGATTTAAAATGAAACACTTGTTTTCATGCAAGCTGTTTCAGGCACAGCCAGAGGAGGTGTGGCTAGGCCTGCATAAACAGAAACAAAAGGGATTTAAAGGAACACCATAGTCACCTAAATTACTTTAGCTAAATAAAGCAGTTTTAGTGTAGAGATCATTCCCCTGCAAATTCACTGCTCAATTCACTGTCATTTAGGAGTTAAATCACTTTGTTTCTGTTTATGCAGCCCTAGCCACACCTCCCCTGGCTATGATTGACAGAGCCTGCATGAAAAAATAACTGGTTTCACTTTCAAACCGATGTAATTTACCTTAAATATTAAATAATTTGTTACTCAATCTCTAAACTGAACTTTAATCACATACAGGAGGCTCTTGCAGAGTCTAGCAAGCTATTAACATAGCAGGGGATAAGAAAATCTTAATTAAACAGAACTTGCAATAAAGAAAGCCTAAATAGGGCTCTCTTTACAGGAAGTGTTTATGGAAGGCTGTGCAAGTCACATGCATGGAGGTGTGACTAGGGTTCATAAACAAATGGATTTAACTCCTAAATGGCAGAGGATTGAGCTGTGAGGCTGCAGGGTCATGTTCTATACACCAAAACTGCTTCATTAAGCTAAAGTTGTTCAGGTGACTATAGTGTCCCTTTAACTAAATGGCAGATAATGGAGCATTTAAACTTCAGAGGCATGATCTAAATTAAAAAAAACTGCTTTATTAAGCTAAAGTTGTTTTGGTCACTATAGTGTCTCTTTAAACAAAAAGAAACATGTGAAATATCCTTACTTGTTTCAGAAAATCTGCAACTTTTAGAGTGCAAGAAAAATTGGTCAGAACAAAAAGGCACATTTGCACCTTCTTTTACCCACTGGGTGCCATGCATTTGAGATCAGAAAACAAACAAATAAACAAAAACAAAAAATAGAACAAAAAAAGTGACCTAAAATGCTCAAAAATTAATAGTTTGAGATAAACAAGGAAAAAAAGGTGCAAATAAAACAAATATCCATGATATTTCAACACAGTCTCTGCGAGGATTCAAGCAACTCTCGACTACAGTTCTTCTGATTTATAATCAGGTTGCACGCATATTCACACAATTACATTGTTTTAAGATATCCATTGTTGAAATTAACTTATGCACTGCACATACTTGAGTACTGGCTACTTACACAAAACTGTGAAGGTTAAACTTCAGAAAACGTAACACTATTAAAACCAAGCAATTGATACTACTAACTCTTTATAGTTTTATACAGGAAGATTTAATTTAAGTTAAACATTTATATCATACGGTTTCTAAGGGACTTGACAATTCTTCGATTAAGAAACTATTTAGCCACAATGTGGTTGTGCATCTTTCTAAATGTTATTCCTTTCTACATAAGCTGAATTTCAAATGAGCAAAATATGACATGAAACATTAAGAGTTAGATATGCAAATTAATTTAAATCTTCCTCGCAAATTTGTCCTTGCAGAATATTTTTGAGATAAGGCTGAATGTGTTTGATTTGATTACACAGTTCATTTAATATTAAGTTTTATTCCGAACAATTAGCTGGAAAGGATCTATTCAGAGTAAGTGTATATCTTCTTAATGATCCATCTAGAATATTACAGGACTTAAAATACTTATGTTTGTTTAATCTTTAAAGTGCTGGTCTGTCATTACAGAGTGCTACTCTCAATAAGAAAAAAAAAAGAAATATGTCACTAAATAAAGTAACATCAATGATTACTCTAAAAGTGTATTTTATCCTGCAACACTCTCAAAACTCTTCAAAATGAAGAGAAAATTGACATGTATAAGAATACCAATGTATTTGAGCAATACCATGTTTATGAAAAAATATATTTTAAGTTGCGTGAAGCATCTAGTTCACCGTGAAAACTAAAGTAAGACAATTTTCAGATACACACCAGCCAATCTTCCCTACCTATCTTCTAGGTTGGGCAAGTTGCAACAGGGCACAGTGGAAGTGGTGGGTAGGGCAGGTGTAACGAATATATACCCCAACTTGCAGGATTCAACTCTACAAAAGACAATACAGAGGAGAGATATGTCTACCAGACCTTAGAATAGCCGGACTCGACGTATATGAGAGGAGACAGAGTCAGGAACGATCCGAGGTCAAGGGCACAGAGAGACAGCGTAAACTAGGACTAGCCGGGGTCTGGTACACAGAAAACAGCAAGCCGGTAAACGAAACAGATAAGGATAAAGAGATAACGTAGTCAGAAACAAAGCCAATGGTCAATACGAAGGAACACAACTGAACACAACAAGCGCTAAAGGTAACTGAAACAGAAACCACGATAGGGCAGGGAGTAGTAAGTTTAAATAGCTTCTAAACTAATTTGATTGGCTCCTGTCATATCCACACCCCCAAAAGGTAAGTGTATGGGGAGTGTGGCATGACAGGGGCCAATGGGAGCCTTTTGACAATTTAGGCTCCCACTGTCTCTTTAAGAGCGCGCCCGAGACCCACGGCGCGCTCTTAGATTCAGGCGGGACACGTGACCGCTTCTTGCGGTCACTGCCCGCCTTCCTAGTGAAGCCGTCGGATGAGCCGTGCGCGGCTCGTGTAGCAGGACCACGCACGGCTCGAAGAGAGGACCGCGACCGGCCCCTGGATAAGGTAAGTAACGCTACAGCAGGTTCGCACATCAGAGGGGCAGGTCTGCCTATAAAAATGGCAGGGCTTCCCATAAATAGGCTGGCAAAGCTGCCTGACAACCTGCCTCTTCATAGCAGATAATGTACTTAGAGCTGCTGAAGCATTCTGTGCAGGGTCCTAGTGCCCAGTGCTTTACTGCATCTTGAAATCGTTGAGGTGTCTTTCTTTTTATCCATCAGAAGGTTATTCCTTTCTATTTTCCCCAGCATCCAAATAGTCTTGAGAATAACGATTCCTTAAAATGTCTGCTTGTAGACTCACGTGTGGATGTGGTGCACAATATGTGGGGAGGATGGGAAGGAACGGAAAAGTGAGACTTCAGGAACACAAGAACAATCTTAAAAATCGTATGGTGTCACAACCAGTACTGGTACATTGTAATAAATGCCCTTATTTTAATATTAATCATTTTAAATGCATAGTTATCAAACAGGTGATTTTAGATGAAGGAGGTGGTGACCTTATGATGCACCTAAGAAAAAGAGAGGGTTACTGGATACACACATTAAAAACCATGAAACCAAGGGGACTGAATGTTGACTTCGATTTGATATGCTTTTTATAATACTGATTTTTGGATTGTTTTTATAGATTCCCTCTTTTTTATCTTCCAATTAGTGTATTTTTTTATCTATTTTTATTTATCATTTATTATTTAATTTGTATTGCTTATATGCCCACTTTTTCCATTTTTAACACCACCTTTTACATTTTATGTCAGATCTACCTCTTTTTTGGGGACATTTATTAGCCTTATATGTACTAATTACCCTTTTGTAATATCTGCTTATTTTTTATGTCACTTTATGAAAATTATGGACAATTACGCTCTCTTACGAGCGGTGGAACGCATGCAGGCGAGTGGAACACATCGCCATATTTGATTCTGACGTCCGCACGTCCGCACGGCTGGACGTAATATGGAGGAGAGGCTTGATCAACAAACACAGTAGCATCCGAGTGACGTACCTGAAAGTGTTCTGCTACACGCGGATTGGTTTAAGGCTTTTCGCGCCAACACCATACTGATTTAAAAGCGGACTACTGGCCTTTTGATTTTCTGCTACTACAAGGAAAGGAATCTTACTTTATTCCCTTGATGAAGTCAAGCTACATTGAACGAAATGCGTAGGGCTTCTTTTAGTGTATAGAGTTTTGCCCTTTATTTTATTTTAATTTTATTTATGGATTTACTTTCTGTTCTCGGTTTATTTTTCCTGTTCTGCATTCGCATCCAAGGACTGTAACTATATCCTTGACAGATTGTGATGTGCCTGAATACTACTTTTATCTTGTAAGTGTACCTTGTATTAAAGAAGTTTTATTTTACTTGGAAACTCTGCTATATTATTATTTCCTTTCCTTACATGAATTGATGTCCCATATGTCCTAAAGCTGCTTCAATAGACTCCATAAGTGATATGCCTATAATCAATTTTGGTTTGTGAGTGCAACTTATTCTACTTCACAATCCATTATTTTATCTTTTGAAATATTGCCCTATGTCTTTCTGTTATTATTGTATTGTAGATTACCCATTGGTATTTTTTATATATTGTACTGAGGACCAGGAGGAGTCCTTTATCTACAATACTATCAGCGAATATGGAAATTGTTGATGTTTTCATCTATTACCCACTGAGTGTGTTTATCCACTAATAGGTGTCTCTGTAAAACACAATATTGTCTTAATGGGACACTATAGTCACCAGAACAACTACAGCTTATTGAATTTGTTCTGGTGAGTAGAATCATTACCTTCAGGCTTTTTTCTGTAAACACTGTCTTTTCAGAGAAAATGCAGTGTTTACATTACAGCCTACTGATAACTTCACTGGCCACTCCTCAGATGGCTGTTAGAGATCCTTCCTGGGTCATGGCTGCCTAAAATGCATCCAAACATTCAGTATCGTCTCCCTCTGCATGCAGACACTGAACTTTCCTCATAGAGATTCATTAATTCAATTAATCTCTATGGGGAGGTGCTGATTGGCCAGGGCTGTGTTTGAATCATGCTGGCTCTGCCCCTGATCTGCCTCTTTGTCAGTCTCCTATGGGGAAGCATCGTGATTGGATCAGGCTACCACTTCTGCTGATGTCAGCAGGCAGTGGGCAAGTCTAAAGGCAACAGAGCCAGAGCTAGCTGCTCTAGACTTGAATACAAGTAAGATTTTGCTATGTTTAGGGAGGCATGAGGGGACCAGGGTGGCTAGATGGTGGTTTTAACCCTACAGGGTCAGGAATACATGTTTGTGTTCCTGGCCCTAAAGGGCTCCTTTAACCATCAATGGCTCTCTGACTTTACCATGGAAAAGAAACAAGTGCCAAAACAATGATGACAGTGACAGAACAGCAAGGAAAAAACAAAGACAGGGACATGAGAAAGAGCCAAGACGCTGGGATTTAGCATTGCCAGTATTTTCAGTTCAATTATTTTTCTCCTCCTCAAAAGAGACATTTTTCTAATATCATTTGTGATGGACATGCCATACTTTATATTGGAGATTTCCAATAGTTTAGGACTGTTGACACAGGCCTCACCCCAACAGCTATACTAACACTCAATTAGGGACCAGAAAGGAGCAGAAATGCCACAAGACAGAATCATACAGCCGTTCCGAACAGAATGGCAAAATATTATATTTTTTATTACATATTTGATACCTAATTTTTGACAGGAAAATTCCTTGTTACTAATGCTAATTTCCAATTGCTTTGTATATGAGGATGGGGTAGGAGGAATGGATGAATTTTATTGTTGGCACTTTTTTTTTCCTCTTTCCTTTTCCCCACAATGCCTCTCAATTGTCTTCCCCAATTTTTCTATGCTCAATTGCCAATGCGGTTTACCCAGGACCCCTGATTAGATAAATATAGGTATAATATTTTCTTTTATTTCAAATAATGCATGTATTCTGATGATAACTATGTTTCAAGGCAATACTGAAGGTACTCTGGTTAAAACAATAAGCTCCCTGTGCCCTAAAATGTTCTAATTTACATTGTGGTTTTGCTGTTTTACTCAAAGTATTTACATACTTGGCAACTTACTTGTATTATTGATTCATAATGCCATGTCTCTATCCTACTATGCATTGTACACTGACTCAATGAAGCCCTATTACTGGCACAATACAATGCACTGAATGTGAGCAAGCCTGTTACTGCTGACCAGTAAACGCTGACTACTGGCCTAAGTACTTAATTTTAACACAGGACCAGGACATCAGCATATCCATAGACGGAGATTTTAAGCTCCAGAAATTTAAAGTGCAATTTCTTTTATTTTACCATCACTACACCCTAAATACTACACTATATTTGGATCTATGTCGCCTCGGTTTGACTTGTTTTTATATATTTTTTATATATTTCTCCCATGTCTCCTATACTTCAAAATTTACTTTTTCCACAAGGCTTTACCTTAACTTTTGCTATATTTGAAAAAAGAAACATATCTAGACTAGGGAACCTATACCTAAAAATTTACATTATAGATGCCAAAGAGCTTTCTGGCTCCTCTAAACTTACTAAATTTGATTTTTTTTAGGTATGTCCAATTAGGAAACTTTGCCTCTATACCTGTCATTTGGCAACCAGGAACAGCACCTCTTTACACATTTGAAAGGGATTGTGTACACTCACCAAGTAGAAAGGGCCAGGTCTCATTATGATGGCAACCCATTCCACTCAGCTTTTCCTCCCCCTATGTGGTGGCTTGGGAAGTGGACCTAGGCACACTGGAGGAAGCATTAAACTGGTAGTACACATGGGAAGCCATAGCATCACTTACCATTTGTGTAACACACAAGGAACAGGCATATAAGATGCTATTCTGATGGTATCTTACTCCTCAATGCCTGGCTGCAATGCATTACACACCCTCCAGTCAATGCTGAAAATGTGTGGGGAAATAGGCACTTTTTATCATTGTTGGTGGACATGCACCAAAATGCAACCTATATGGCGCAGTGTAATATCGGTACAGTCCAGAGTTTTAGGCAAAAGTTGGACAGAAGACCCATGGGTGCTCTTAGAGAATGCTGGGAAAGTGCCAAGACAGACATGAAACCCATCCAGGACCTCTTTAAAGGTTTGCTGAGATCTTCTCCAGAGTCTATTCTCCCCTCCCCCTCCTAGTAGATTTTGCTATTTCCAGCTGCCTTTTGCCTTTCCCTACTCCCCCTTTTTTCTTTTTGATGCAGGGTGTTTAATTTTCACTTCAATGTGCATATCAGTTTCACACTGGCTTTTGGTACACATATTGGAGGTAACATCTTATTAGATGTGCTACTAGCTACTGCCATTTTTATTATATTTTTTCCTCTATCTATTTTTAATAAATTGTGCACTTTTTCATTACCTACCTGTGACATTATTTTGGAGCTACTACCATGTGCGGACTTCAATGGAAATATTGTTCAATTTTACCCTTTAGTGATTTAGTCATATCCTCTTTAAATATATGTTGTCAACGCTACAAAGTAAAACTAGTCGCACATGATGGGATGTTAGAACTGAGCTACGCCACCCCTCCTGTTCTCAGGCTCTCATTGGCATCAAAATTATAATGGATTTATATTATGTAAAAACCTATTATCTTAGTGGCAACATGCTGTCTAACCTCAGGGCTGTCAGTATCATATACTATAGGAAACACGTACTACTGGTCTTTAGAAATTAAAGCATACAGTCTTCAAGCAGACAAAGGTTAAGAGGAGAAAGGCCAAGGTCAAGGAGTACAGAGAATCAAGACAAACAGTTAAACAGAGATCAAAGCCAAGTCAATAACCAAATAACACACCATGAGTCAAAAAAGTACATTCAGGGGTAACAGAGACCATGAAAGGGCAAAGAGAAGTAGTCAGCGTGGCCTTATATAACAATATAAATGCACCAAAATAGATGTGAAAAAGTGTGTGACTTGCATTGGTGAATTGACACAGACCAACGTGGTGTAAAACAATTACACAGGCATCTGGGTGTATATATGGAGTGCCAATAAGAGCGGTCCATATCAAAATTAATGTCAGAATGTCACACAGCATCAAAACATGTTCACTGGCATGCAGAGGACACATGAGCCATGACACAGTAGAGGTGACATGTTTTAGATGTTCGGAGAGTCCATTGTATTTTGTATCTTCCAAAGGAAACACAAATGTGGGTTATTTTCATACATGAACCTCCCAGAGGGAGAACACTAAATACTTCCTTGCTTCCTTTAAGAACACTAATGTCTTCATCAGTGATGAGTTTAAGTGACAAAAACTGTTTAATGCCATTAGTCAGATGGAAAAATGGCATTTCCCTTGTTGAGGTTATTAAATATTTTCTAACAGCGATGGTTCTAGGAAGAAAAAAAAGCAAACTGCAGACAAGAACTCATTACCTCCTGATGTTTTAATGCTTTCATCTGGTAGAAAGAGAGCTTGTGAATGTATAAAAGATTCAAATTGCATTTCTGGGCATTCAAATAGCTTAATTCAAAAGGAATATCTTTATTGTTTCCCACCATGAAAGTAAATTTTGGCACTAAAAAAGCACACAGCACTGTATGTTATGGTTCGCTATAGAGACCTGCCTTTTAGTTGAAGCACGTCAAGGTATAATAACAAAGGAATGAGCTATATTTACTGTAAAGACAAATCTCTTTTTTAACCCTCAAGTACTGTGAGTCTAGATTATTAATATTTCACTATAGGTGTGTGTTTCATGGCTGGTATCCATTTCATTTAACTTCTGTTTTATTTCTAAATATTTTCTGTTATATTAACTGTCCAAAAACTGGTGAGAGGTTCTGTTCAATTCAAGAGGAACGTTCTATGAATTTGGAGATTTAAACTGTTCTGCTTTAAGGGTATTCCGAATCTTGGTATCTGTGTTCCACACATTAAAGTTATTAAGAGATCAGCATATGAAAGCACGCCACCAGTTTCTCCACCAAGCATGTTAGGAGGATTTAATGAATTTCCAATATATATACTCACATCGGAGTTATCATATCTCAGATCCACTTAAACTAGGCCATTTTTTAATAAAAAAATCTTTGCAATGGCTTGAGACCTGCTTTTGTTTGTAAGAACAAGTGAGTGTGTTTAAGAGCCAATGTATGTGTGTGTAAGAGCCAGTGAGTGTGTATTATCCACTGAGCAATAGAGTGTGTGACTCAAGAGGGGTTAAGTGATCACGAAATTGGTATAAAGATGCAAAAGAATGACAAACATGGGATACAATATGCAAAGAGAAAAAGAGAAACAAAAAGGTGACAAGATACACAAAAGGTGCAAAATAATGAGTTACAGGGGCAAAAGACAAATGAGATAATGAGTAAGACAAATGAAAACTAATTTTGAGGATGTCAAATTGTGTCTTTGTCTGCGTTTACCAAATTCTTGCATCAGGCCTGTTTGTACTTCAAACTTCTAAAGGCCTTTAAAATTGCTGGAGAGAATTGTGGGTTAACATGGTATCTCTTCTCCTTCTTTATCACTTTATACAAGTGGTGATTTCCCTCAGAGAGCTGGGAGGATGACTGCCCTAGCACAAATCAGAAATCAATGCTTATCCAATTGATGCATTGGGTGCAATGTTTCTCTATGATAAGCATTGCAGGTTCCATTCCTCCTAAAGATAAGCATTAAATTGTCTGGCAGGTCATATCAATATCAAGTAAAAAGAAACAAAGATATAATTCCTGGTAAACCAGGAAAAATAAATGGGTGGATTGGCGCTGTTCAGAGAAGATGCAGCTACTCCCAAGTGCTACAGAATCACCAAAAAAGCACAATAGACATACATAGAAAATAGCAAATTGGATTTAGGGAGGTGCAACAGAAAATAAATAATGAACAGATTATACTTATATTCAGTGAATCCTGATTTCGACCTAGAATTCAAGAAAAAAGCATAGTATAATACTGTTACACTTAAAAAGCAGAGTGAAAACAGAGGTAATGGGTCACTCACGATCTGCAGAGCCTTAGGAAGCAGGCTCTGGCTGTAAAAGCATGTGAATAATGAGCTTATTCAAGCTATCTCCACTGGTTCTTGGTGATAAGGCACTTTCTCTCCCCACAAAGGACAACAGCAGAATAAAATAAAGTAAAAAAGTTTTACTGGTTAAAAAACAATAAGAGCAAAGGCACAACGCGTTTCGACCGTAACAGGTCTTCCTCAGGTGCATAAACCATAAGTTACATTTCATTCTGTTTTATACACATGAATTAATTAAACAATCCTAAACACATGATTGATTGGAGGACCATATATGGTCTTTCCGACTTGCCTCCGCCATATTGGGAAGGTCAAATTAATAAAAATTCATACAATCAACTAAAAACATTATTATACAACATTATAACCCTAATTGTGCATCATAAGCTATATAAACATTTACATCAATAGTATAAAAATACTCTGAGAGCCCCTGAAGAGAACTGGGGGCGCTTAGAGTATTTTTATACTATTGATGTAAATGTTTATATAGCTTATGATGCACAATTAGGGTTATAATGTTGTATAATAATGTTTTTAGTTGATTGTATGAATTTTTATTAATTTCACCTTCCCAATATGGCGGAGGCAAGTCGGAAAGACCATATATGGTCCTCCAATCAATCATGTGTTTAGGATTGTTTAATTAATTCATGTGTATAAAACAGAATGAAATGTAACTTATGGTTTATGCACCTGAGGAAGACCTGTTACGGTCGAAACGCGTTGTGCCTTTGCTCTTATTGTTTTTTAACCAGTAAAACTTTTTTACTTTATTTTATTCTGCTGTTGTCCTTTGTGGGGAGAGAAAGTGCCTTATCACCAAGAACCAGTGGAGATAGCTTGAATAAGCTCATTATTCACATGCTTTTACAGCCAGAGCCTGCTTCCTAAGGCTCTGCAGATCGTGAGTGACCCACCTCTGTTTTCACTCTGCTTTTTAAGTGTAACAGTATTATACTATGCTTTTTTCTTGAATTCTAGGTCGAAATCAGGATTCACTGAATATAAGTATAATCTGTTCATTATTTATTTTCTGTTGCACCTCCCTAAATCCAATTTGCCATATCAATATCAACACTGCCCTTTACGAGGACTTTGAGATATCCTTGAGCTGACATCTGATGAAATTTAGTATTTGCACTGCATGATGTTACTCTATATCCACTGTACCTGTCCCCCCATGCAATAAATCATAAAGTATCTAAATTGGTTGGAAATGTTTAAAATAATTGAACTGATGAACAGATTGGCTCTTTCCTCTGCAAAAGTTAATTACTTCAATACCCTCATAACCACACTCTCCCGCGAACCCAAATGACTATTTCACACATTTAACTCTCTTCTTCGCCCTGCTGTACCTCCTCCACCTACTAACTTGACTGCCTCAGACTTCGCAACTCACTTCACTGACAAGATCTCTACAATCAGAGAAGAGATCTCTCATCTTTCTCCTCCCCCTTGCAATACTTCCCCTAACTTCACTCCCTCTGCTGTTCTATGTTCATTCGCGCCAACTACATTGGAAGAGATTTCTGCTCTGCTCCAGTCCTCCCGCCCCACCACCTGCTCCCTAGATCCAATTCCCTCGCATCTCATCCGTACTCTGTCTTCTTCTCTTTCTCCACCTCTCACTAAAATTCTCAATCTCTCTCTCTCCTCTGGTATATTTCCATCGCCCTTCAAACATGCAACTGTAACCCCAATTCTAAAGAAGCCCAATCTTGACCCTAACTCCCCATCCAACTATCGTCCTATCTCGCTACTGCCTTTTGCATCCAAGATCCTTGAAAGAATTGTGTATGCGAGATTGACAGACTTCCTTGAATCAAACTCTCTGCTAGACCCGCTTCAGTCTGGTTTCCGCGCTAAGCACTCTGTGGAAACGGCACTGACCAAAGTATCCAATGATCTACTCGCTGCAAAATCTCGTGGTCACTACTCTATCCTAATTCTCCTTGACCTGTCTGCGGCTTTTTACACTGTTGATCATCAACAGCTTCTTCTCATCCTTAGCAATATCGGTCTACAAGATATTGCTCTCTCCTGGTGCTCCTCCTACCTCTCCCAGCGCTCTTTCAGTGTTTCTTTCTCTGGCTCTGCTTCTTTTCCCCAACTCCTCTCTGTTGGTGTCCCTCAAGGTTCAGTCCTTGGTCCCTTACTGTTCTCCATCTATAATGCCTCCCTTGGTAAACTCATTAGCTCCTTTGGCTTCCAATATCATTTCTATGCAGATGACACGCAAATCTACCTGTCCTCTCCTGATCTCTCCCCGTCCCTCTTGACTAGTGTCTCTGACTGCCTCTTTGCTGTTTCTAACTGGATGGCTGCCCACTTCCTTAAACTAAACTTGACCAAAACTGAAATTTTGGTCTTTCCTCCCTCAAGTGTTGTTACTCCTGTGTCTGTCTCCCTCCAAATCAATGGTGCTACCAGGCTCGTGCTACGCAGGCTCGTTGCCTAGGTGTTCTCTTTGACTCCGACCTCTCCTTCAAGTCTCATGTTCACTCTATCGCCAAATCCTGTCATTTCCATCTCAAAAACATTGCGCGCATCCGCCCCTACTTAACGCCAGATGCGACTAAGGTGTTGGTCCATTCCACTGTACTTTCTCGCCTTGACTACTGTAATCCGCTTCTCAGTGGTCTTACCTGCTCCCAACTTGTGCCGTTACAGTCCATAATGAATGAGGCGGCGAGGCTCATCTTCCTGTCCGCCCGCACCTCCCATGCCTCACCCTTCTGTCAGTCCCTACATTGGCTTCCTATAAAATATAGAGCTCAATTTAAAATTCTGGTTCTTGCTTCCAAATGTCTACATAATGCTGCTCCCACCTATCTATCCTCTCTTATACACAAGTATGTCCCGTCTAGGCCCTTACGATCTGCTGAAGACTTACGTCTATCTTCTGTCCGTACTCCCACCTCTGATGCTCGCCTTCAAGACTTCTCGAGGGCTGCACCGTTCCTGTGGAACTCGCTTCCCTCCTCCGTTAGATGCTCACCCAGTCTCCACTCCTTCAAAAAATCATTAAAAACCCACTTCTTCATAAAAGCGTATCAATTAAACTCTTAATAGCTCCCAACTGATTCCTCTTCTGCAACTGTCACTAGTCTAATACTATCCTTACCTTTTGTGTCATTTTACCCCATTCCCTCTAGCATGTAAGCTCATTGAGCAGGGCCCTCAACCCTTCTGTTCCTGTGTGTCCAACTTGTCTGGTTACAACTACATGTCTGTTTGTCCACCCATTGTAAAGCGCTGCGGAATTTGACGGCGCTCTATAAATAATATAATAATAATAATATAATAATATTACCAACCTCAGAAACAGAAGAGGAAGTTTCCTAGCATTTTAAGAAAAAGATAATCAAAAAATGGATCTTCCAAAACTAAGCATCTGAGTGGAAGGAAAGATTGAGCTTTTAATCCGCTGAACAGTTCCCTGAACTCACAGTGTTAATCTCTGGCATGTGCTAAATGTTTGTACACTGCTACTCTCAAGCAGTGTAATGTTGACACTCGAAATGTTATTGTTTATTTATTTATTTCTTCTGGAATGTTCAGATTTTACTATGGTGAAGTGCCTGCTGATACTTAGCAGCATTTTGCTGTGCAGATATCAACAGATGGTCTGAAATTGCCTGAGTCTTTTTATGATCAAAACCAATTAAAACTGATTTTGTGAGTAAAATAAAGCTGTTATAATGACAAATAAAGCTATAAATTGCAGAACGGCACTGTAGAGACTAGTAATGTCACTATGAAATAGATTATTGTGCAGTTATATTCTTTGTTGTGTGAGAAGTAAGGACTACACTGGAAAAGCCCAGTCATGGCTTGCAAAATGGTCAGCTTGTTCAAGATTATGACAAAATACATAAATTGTAATGCAAATGTATGATTATATTTGTCTGCTCCCTCCCTGGAAGTGTCATTTCCTCATATCTTCCCCCCTTTGAAAGCTGTTGAAGAGCTTATCTTACTGAGGTGGGGCATATAGTTGAGATACGTAAAAAATCCACTTTGTCCATAAGATTTCAATATTTACAGTAACTCTGTTACCCCATGACACTCTGGGAATGGAAATGCCATATAAGCACATGCCCTCTTACATAGTGTCCTGCCAGGGCATCTATGCATGAAATATAAATATAACATAAAAATCACTGAGAAATGGAATTTTAAAAAAATACAAATGTTCTCTTGGTTATGCCCCTTTCTAGAATATTTTATTTCACGTCATATATTCACATTTCATCTCCTTACGCCTCATAGTCTCAGAATCAATGCCCTAGATTTAACTTCAAAATACTCAAGAAAACAAAGAAAAATTATAGCAAAGAGATATCTGTCAAAATGCTTTAATCATTTGTATTATGAAACTCAATATCTAAAATCTTTTACAAAAAAGGCAATTGCTGTAAGTTATTTCATCTACTTTAAAAACAATATCAAGCATTTCACATATGGTAAGAACGCCAGTTCCATACACAGACATTGTAGGTATATTCAGTATGCTAAAACTATTCCTTGAAAAGCAAGAATGTGGGCTTTTTTTCCGTGCAGTTTTCTCAGTATTTTAATAAAGTTACAAATGGTAGCATAAAGATCATTAAGTTTTTTTTTGTAAAATATGAATATGGTAGGTTTAATAAAGTGCATTTTGAGGGACCCTCTTTTGTAACACACATGGAACAATGTTATATGCATTAATTTATACAATGGTTAGCTAGATTTTTGGAAAGAAAAAAATTATTGTGGAATGTATAGGGTCAGATTAAAGACATGCCGTAATATTGATAAAACTCTTTCCTTGCTTCCCAGGATTCCTATTTAATGAAGTGGCACTTCATTTGTGCTACCTTACTGACTGGCATTAAACAGTGTTTGTAATCCTGTCTAATCATACCATACTCTAGGATAACAATAACTACAGCTAACCCTAGTTCTACCTAACCCTAACTAAACCTTTCTAAACCTTGCTAAGCCTAGCTAACCCATGCTATTTGTTGCTATCCCTAACTAAACCTAGCACTAACTAACCCTAGCTCACATTGCTAACCCCAAATAAGCACTGCCTAGCAAATTGTCTCCTCTCCAAGGTTGCTTGTCACTAACTGGCTTCAGAAACTAAATCAATGTGCAAGTTTTTTGTTTTTGGGAACTTGCTAAAAATAAATGTCTAGTGTTTTATTTATGAGAGTTGGCAAAAGCTTTTGGGTACAGACTTACCCCACTTAGCCAAGTAGCTATTACTGGTAACAGGACTCCCAAGCTTGTACTTCTGGTGGAAAAATGTTACATTAACAGGATCTTGTATTCCCCATAGTGGGTGCACAAAATACCCTTATCATACCTTAAATATTCAGTCTGTTCATAGATTGAACAGACATAATGATGGAGACCTGCTCATTTTGCTGACTCTGAGTTAATACAATTAGAGAGAAAACGTCAATTGCAATGTCATTTTAATAACGGTGGCCATACACCCTTTAACAAGTTGGGCAATTACTAAACACTCTCAGCACTGAGGTTTTCAGTATTAGCGCAGCACACAATGTAATCTCAATGTGTATATTTTTAGAGGAACCTAGGCTATCTTCAGTGATAGACAAGTGATTTTTGGGGTCTACTTTCCTAGTGGTTGTTTGGCTGTGAGAATGTCCATATAGCTGTTTCTGTGAAGTCGTATTAGTGAAATAGCCCACTCTTGCCTACGTAGGCAAGAATGACTTCATAAATGTACTTTGCATGGCTGACATAACATTCAGTTTACACACAATCGTTCACCAAATGTACAATTGGCCAATACATAAATTGTATGTCATTGATCACAAAGTGTTTAAATTATAGCGGTTGCAAAATATGTAGTTTAAATACAGAGACAGGGAGGCTTTTTTTTTTTTTTTTTTTAAATAGATTTCAGATTAGCTAAAATGGTATGCTTTGTGAACATATTCCAAATTTTCAGAGATCTACTTCTTATTGGAATTGAAAATAGGGAGAAAAGTGCTACAAGTGTACCTATTGTAGATGGTTTGAGTAAATAGAGAGAGCATTCTACTCTGGTCTTATGGGACTTTGCAGAAAAGTATTTATGAAGAGTTAAGTAAGAGCATATTGCTCAACAGCTCACTATCCGGGTGGAACTCAGAATTCCTTCAGTGTCACACTCTCATTCACACTGCCACCTCCTATAGACTGTAAGCTCATTTAAGCAGGGTCCTCTTCAACCTATCGTTCCTGTAAGTTTTCTTGTAATTGTCCTATTTATAGTAAAAAGCCCCTCTTATAATATTGTAAAGCGTTACGGAATCTTTTGGCACTATATTAATGACAATAATAATAATAATATAATTGTGTGTATTTTTGTTCAATTTGATTCATGTTTGGTATTGTGTATACTCTTTATGATTTTGATCTTATCTGTTATTGCCTACTACCTTAAAATCTACATACTGTGTTGCACCAATTACTTTTTTTCTTCAAAAAAAAATAATCAATATAAATATGTTGGAAAAAATAAAGGCCCTATCTGGTTTCCAGTTTCAGGTCTCGGATGAGTGTCAATATGATATCAGCATTGTTGCGCAATTTGTTTCCTTATCACATGCGAGTTGTGCATTATAAATTCTGAAAAAACTTTCTTCTGAGAAGAGGATCAAGAATGGAACAAGTGCTAACACCAGATTTAAGTAAACATGATGGCATAAGGCTAGTTTGATGATTTTGGGCTATATAGTCAATAAGTAAAGATTAGCAAATGAGAATACTGGGGGTCCTTAACTGCTCCTTAGAAACTGGCTTACTCTAGTTTTCTGTTGCAACGTGTAAACTTTGGCAGACACAACTGAGCTGCTTCTAGTTGAAAGTAGTGATAAGCATTTTAACAACTAATGGCTGACTTGTAAAAAGTAGTGGCAAAATTGTTACAAACCCTTAGGAACTCATGATTTTATGCCTTCTTCCCCGCTAGGGTGCCCTATGGTGGCCACCTCTGCTGTCTTATGGTAATGCCAGTCCTGATTTGGGCAAATAGTGGGCCTTGTATGGTAAGGAAAAATGCAAGCATATTAGTGAGTATTCAACCATGAATAAGATTTGAACTTACACACATTTTATCAACTGTGATTAAAGATTGCAAAATCTGAAAAAAATATATTCTCTAGTTATTTTGATCTGTGCCGCTCTGACCCTCTGATGTTGTAGATTTTTAAGACCTGTTGGACACAGCGGTATTACACATACGTGATTAACTCCCATTCATTCCAATAAGGAAAATATATTTCTGCACATTAAACACTCTGATAGAGAAAAGGGAACAGTAGTCATTATAGAGAGTCAGCAAGGATAAAAGCAGCATTGAACATTTCTCCTACTTTTACATATTTATTAGTATGTTAAGTGCTCTTAGACAGCTGATTGAGGATGTAATTAAAAAATTAACTTATAATTGATTGTGTGCTGACTAGTACTGTTTATCATAAACCAGTAATCACCAAGAGGATAGAACCAAAGGAAAAATGCTAAACAATGAAATTAATCATGTCCCGCTTGCCTTTAGTAATGTAAATATCTCATTAAAGTGGTATTGTGGCTACTTACCCACTAGCCTGTATATAATATGCCTTTCTTGTGATTTTATCCCTCTTAGCATAAATATTCCTCCTATTTTTCAGGGAGTCATAAACTGCTTGGGTGTATTATCCTAACATTATATTTAATGAATCCCACGTTACTGTAACACTCAGGTTTCCATTTTCATCAGCTTAATACCAGTAATATGTTCTAATACTAGACAAAATATTAATGGTTGGAGTTATGTGAATGCTTTGTTGGTTTTGCTAAATTTTTGATAGCGACTTACCGTAATATTTGAATTGGGAATTGCTGCAAGATAGGCTAGCTACAAAAGATAAAAACCCAAACAATAACTGCAGATTTAATAGCGACAACAACTCGGCTAATACGTTCTAAATTAATACATCGCTGAATGAGTCAGCTCCAGTTTCTTTAATTAAAAGAGAAAAAAATTGCAATTTCTGTTTAAAACAGAAGAAATATCCAGACTAATGGATGAAACGGTGAAACCATTCTCTTTTATCATCGTTTGACATCTACCCAATTAGCAGCAAGAGACTGCTGTTACTGATAAATGAGGTCTCATAACCCACTCCAAAAT
This sequence comes from Pelobates fuscus, assembly GCF_036172605.1. Classification (NCBI taxonomy): domain Eukaryota; kingdom Metazoa; phylum Chordata; class Amphibia; order Anura; family Pelobatidae; genus Pelobates; species Pelobates fuscus. The sequence continues at coordinate 134,503,622 of NC_086321.1, forward strand.
GGAATGAAATCAAGAGTGTTGCAGCAGCAGGAGAACCCATGAACTCATTTAGTCAGCAATGTCTTGGCACTAAGATGGTCAGAAAGGCATTGCTTGTATTCTGTTCTGCGCAGATATCTCTTATTCCTTGTTTTATTAATAATATGAGTTTGTAAAGACAGGCTTCAGGACATTTTTACTAGTCCTGTTCACAATGTTTCAATTTGTCCACACACGATGTCAACCAAGGTACAGCTGGCAAATTTTGCCCAGTGGTGAAAGTATAAATGAATGCCCTTAATAATCACCCCCGGCCCCTGTCCCCAGCCCTCCCATCATAATCAGCTCTGTTAGCCATCTTTGAACAAGAAAAACATCTGTATGAAAGTTTTATCAAAATTAATTTTGCTTTTTAGTTTCTTTACATTTTCTTTCACATTTACTTTGCTACATGTCCTACTAAAATGTATTGCTGGGATGCCAACAGGGGAGGGGGCCTGTGGGATGGCTCACGTCCCAAATTTGGGGCCCAACGCAGTCCCCTGTTCTCCCTGACTGCTATTGGTCTCTTCCATTAGTCTAGGAGAAAGCAGAGCAGAAACAGCGCAATGACAGAGACACAGGGAATATGATAAAGTGTCTCTATCACTGCTATTCTTCCACTCACTGCTGAGCCTCACTGAGGAGACCAGCATTGCAGGGAGAGAAGAGTGACAGCATGGCTCACTGAGGAGACTGGCAGACCATTAAGTGCAGGGTCCTGCTGAAACAGTGACTGGGAAGGCAAGGTGTGTATGTTTGTTTATTGTGTTTGCGTGTGCTTGTCTGTGTACCTAGCTGTGCTTGTCGGTGTCTGTCTGTGCCTGTCTGTTTCTGTCCTTACTTATGTGTCTGTTTGTGCCTGACTTTGCTTGTGACTGTGTGTGACTGTGTTTGTATGTGCCTGTCTGTGACTATGTGTCTCAGTTTGTGGTTGTGTGTGCCTGTCTGTTTCTGTGTGTGCTTGTCTGTGCTTTGGTATGATTATGCATGTTTTTGTCTATAATTATATAACTGAGTGTATGTAAGTATCTGTAAGTGTGCCAGAAAGTGTGTTAAGCAGTGGATAGGGGTGGAGGCTATAGGTAGGAGTCATCATGCAGTTTTTTTTGTTTTTTTAATATGACTCTAGACTCTTCAGCAGCTAAAGCAAATTTGCCTACTCTACATTGCAAAACTTTTTAAAGTGTAATTTGTGGAGTGCATTCTTTAATAACAAGTATGGATTGTGGCAAAAATATAATACAACTAATCACTTTCCTTTAAATCTCTAACTTATTATTTTGCAAATATTAGAGTTGAGGAAAAGGCCTCAACTCTGTGTTTTGCTCATATTAAAATGGGGATATATGTTGTATTTATTATTTATTTGAGCATTGTAGGTTTGTTACATTTATTGTAAACATTGGTCAATGTATGTTCCCTGTAATTGTTGTTTCAAGAGAGCTCAGTGTATTTGTTGTATTTATTATTTATTTTGATAACACGTCTACATAATTGTCTATTTGTCTTCCTTATTTCATATAGAGTAAAGCTATTCTGCCTCAATTGTTTTGTTGTTTGGCTTACAATTTTGAACATCCAATCACATTTTCTTGCAACGTAGTCATTATTTACATCAGAGAATACAATAATGTTCATGTAATAAGTCTTATTATGTGCATGGGTGTGTGGACCCCAAGTGGTGAAAAGGTGGGACACCACACATGCGCTTCATGAGTATTTGTAGATGTCTTTCTTTTTTTTCCCTACAGAATAACCATTCACAGGTACATTTAAAAAAAAATAAAAAATAAACAAGATATACATTTAATTTCATTTTGTTAGAAATCAGCAGAATTTAGGGTTAATAGCCTGAACAAAAACATCACTTTTGGACATATAGCACTACAGCCTACTATGCTAAATACCAGATATTCCATGCCTAGATAAAAATGTTTCATGCACAGAAAATCTAAATAGCCCATAATGTAATGAAATGGAATAACAGTGATTTATAACTCAGTAATTTGCATAACAAAAAGGTACATTAAAAGCCCAGATATATAGTATTGAGTAAATAATGTTTTTACTTATGTGTAAAATATCACTTTCAACGGTGATGACGTAGTATTTTAGTTTATTTAAGCAGGATAAAAATGAATGCCTCAGATGATGAGTGTATTAAAGCAGGGATTGTTCAGAGCTTGGAATGGAATATTGCATAATGGATATGATAGTTTCACAGTGCATTTTTATCAAGTGTATGAAAGTAAAGTATAGCAAATGAATCATTTTACAATAGCTGGATGAATCATTTCACCTCTGTAGAGAACTGTTTTAGTTCATCCTATGACCAAACAGATAAAGTGATATTAAGTACATTTTTTTTCCCTGTGTGCGGCTACTGAATTAATTAAGAGGGTGGTCCATTTATTTCCACCTGTGTAGCTTTTTGAATTTTACACCCACAACTGAGTCACTAAGCTTGCTCACTAAGAGTTGTTTTTTAAGTAGGAGTTCAAAAACAGGAAGCTCACTGAGAGTTGTTTTTTAAGTAGGAGTTCAAAAACAGGAGTTTAAACCAATAGGTTAATAGGTTTAATGTTTTGCTGTTTTGTGTACTTGTTGTTTTTGGTAACTGTGGAAATTGGTGTTAGCAGGATCGCAGGTTTGACATCTTGTAACATGTATGCATGCCTGAATGAATCTCTCCAGGCTCCATATCTCTTTGGAAGGTGTGAGCTTGTACTGGATATCTGGAGAAGCAATTTGCTAAACTGAGACAGACTGACAATGCTGAAAGGAGTCTGCTGCTCACTGGGTGGTGTATAGTGGGGGCCTCTAGTGGAGTGGGGGGAGATAAGACAGTTGTGGAACAAGCACATAGCTGGCTAATAGTTTCACATGGTAGCAGAATGGGAAGGTAGAGGAAAAGTTTAGCTAGTCCTGAGGTTGTGCAAACTAATAGATTTGCCAGCTGAGTGAAGATGTTGGGAGCATCAGCTCAGAAGTAGCTGTACTGGAGGAAGCTGTTCCTTTTAAGCTGAGGGAACAGCTCCTCCTATGGGTGGGACCCAAAGTGTAAAAAAAGCTAGTCAGGTTGTGTTGTTAGGGGACCCTATTATTAAAAGAGTAGATAGAGTAGATAGTGTAATCTTCTGCTTTGATCATCTAGACCGACCAGTTTGTCATCTCCCAGGTGCTCAGGTCCAACATGTTGCTGACAGAGTGGGTGGATTATTGGGATTTGCTGGGGATGAGCAGGCTGTCATGGTCCATATTGATACTGTAACAGAGCTCCCTATACCTCCACCAGGGCCGCTTCCTATCTGGAACAGGGGACAAACCTCAGCACCTCTGCCCACAGTCGCCGTGGCTTATCTGGGGCCCTACAACAGATCCCTCCTGGCGCTCAGATCCTATTCACACAGTTCAATTGCCATGGAGCTAATGTCTTTCCCACAGTCTTTCATTATATGAATAGGCTCCATGGCATAGCTCTATCCACCCACAGGCACTGGATGACACTCAGTCTTGGCAGCTCCAATCCTTACAAAGATTTTCCCTGCTGAATCCTCCACGCTGGAAAAGTGATTAGCCCTTTCCCCTCCCAGTAACCAGATGACACATAGTTCTGGGAGTAAAAGCTTGAACTCTTTAATCTGGTCAGATGGCCTGCTTTTATACAATTTCAGACACTGCACACCCCTGACACTCCCACACAAACAGGATAATCCCTTTCTTGGACCTTAGAGGGGACTAGTTACAAGTTACAAACTCATCTTCTGTGCCTGAGAGATAATGATAATTGTGTCAGAAACTGAACTAACTTGATTATCTCCAGGCACAAAAAAACATATAATATTACAACCCCCCCAAAATACATTTAAACGACATAAAACCCCCACATCCCCCAACAAAAGTTACATCCTCTGATAGCCCCTGCAACGGACCGTTTTGCTCAAAAGGGGATAAAAATCGTTTAGGCGATACTCCCCTTTTCCATATACCAGCAGCTACTGCAAGCACCAATCTCCCGGACTGCAAACTGTACAAATCTTCCAACTCCCGAACTGGAAACACACGAACCCTGGAATAGCTGAACAGGAAAAGCATATAATCCGCTTACAGGCAGTCAGCATACAATCCAATTCCCCCAATAACGAGACGACACTTCGTTTGAGGGTCAAGCAGAATCTGAGGTGCTGGCACACCCAGCCTGGTTTTTATTGCAGTTGTTACAAATACAGGTCCGCCCACAGGGAGGTATAAAACAACCACTCACACATCAGTTACATCCCACATATTCCCTCCCCTTATCCTGAGAGGAAACTCAATTATACATACAGTTAAAACATACTTTCTACCCAACTTTCATAACTCTAAAACCATACATCACATTCACATAAAAATACATATCCACAATCAATCCATTCAGGGGAACAACATATTAAAAAATGGCATGAATCAGACCAGGGGTTCAAAAGTTAATAAAGTATCTTTTAAAACCCCTGCCAGCTCAGACAGGTTTTACAGAGCCCTCTCTCCTGGAGAAGTAATCCAATTACCTCCCAGGACACAGACAAGACTCCATTATGCACATGGGGACACAAAGACAGTAAAACACTTTAAAATACATAAAGTCACCTTTTTCACATAACACACAGACATTTCACATATCCCCAGATAGCTGGGATCAGAACGCACAAAACTACCGAATAGCGCTCAGATCCTATTCACACAGTTCAATTGCCATGGAGCTAAAGTCTTTCCCATAGTCTTTCATTATATGAATAGGCTCCATGGCATAGCTATCTGGGGTATCACCGCTCACACAGGGCAAGTACCGAATGGCCCCACTGTGTTTAAAGGGCCAGAATGAGTGACATGCACTCTGTTAGGGCTGAATACTGTTTTTAAAGGGCCCGATCTCCCAGGGCCATAGTCCAAAGGCAGGAGGCGGGCAGCCAGGCTTCTCCAATGCAATGTGGTGAGATTGCTCTCATCACAGCCCCAATCTAGGTGACCAACATATCCAAAAATCACCCAGATCGGTTCAGGGGTTCGGAATTTTCTTGTAAGTCATAATTTTGACCGACCGTGCACATGGTCCTATGCCCAAAACAGTTCCATGAAATCAGTACTAATGGTCAGTCAAGTTCAGTAGTCTTTTATAGGTTTCCCTGTAGGGCCCATCGCCTGTGGGCAGGAGGCTGGCAAGCAGGCTCCTCCAGGAGTTTGTGTCAAACTCATGTGGGAAGGGAATTTTGTCATATATCTTCCCTCTCCCGGGGAGACTATCCAGACCCCAGACCCCAGACCTCCAATCAGTCTGGGTCTGTGATAGTCCTGTGGCCTTTCCCAAAAGGTGTAGTTGTCCAGAAGGCCTCCTGCCATAAGCGCTCATTTGTATTTCCAGGGTCCTGCGGGGAAATAACCCGGCTGCACATCCCCCCAGGTGGACCAAGTTGTAGCTGGAGATGGAGCTCTAGGAGGTAACTCCTGCTGCTGGGGAGAGGTTGTCTCTTCTCCCTTTAGACCATACTGCTGCTGGGGAGGGGAACCAACAAACCCCTCTCCCTGGACCTCACTTATGAAGCCACCCGTGCTTGGTGGGCAGAGGCCTGCGGCCTCATAGCCAGCAGTTTAGCAGGCTTGGTGGGGGGTTTCGCTAGGCCCCAGACAAAAGGACAGGTAGGGCAGAGGCCATCTGCGTTCTACTCTGATGCCAGCTCTCCTGCTGGACAGTGTCAGTGGAGACCGCAGTTCCCTCCACTACACCCGGAACCCGATTGGGAATTTGTTGCTGGGGAGAGGAATCCATTACCCCCTCTCCCTGGTAGTCCCACTGTGGCTGGGGAGGGATGACACTCTCTTCTCCCAGGCTCTCACTCTGCCATCCATGCTTGGTGGACAGAGGCCAGCGGTGCTCTGCCCTGTAGCCAGTGCTTCAGCTGGGTTAGCCTGTTTTCAGTCAGGCTCAGGAAGAAGGAAAAGTGGAGGGCAGAGGCCAACTGCACTCTGTCCGGGTGCCAGCTCTTTTGCTGGGAGGGTGTCAGTGGAGACCGCAGTCCAATCCACTACACCTGGCAACTTGATGTACTCCCAGGACCAGTCTATTAGGTCTCCAACTGCTGGAGCTGGTGGAGAGGCAGGTTCCAGAATAACGGGACAGGTAGGGCAGATGCCAGCTGCGCTCTGCCCTGATGCCAGTTGTTCCGCTGGGGTTGCATGCTGCCACTGGATAGGGAGACTGGTTGTCTCCATTCCCTGTAACCCACTCTGCCGCTGGGGAGGAAGGGCGACACGCTTCTCTCCATGACTTACACACTGTCGCTGGGGAGTAAGACCGGTTGTCTCCACTCCCTGTAACACACTCTGCCGCGGGCAAGAGAGACAGACTGTCTCTTCTCCCTGGCCCCCACACTGCTGCTGGGAAGGAAGGATGACACTCTTCTCTCCCTTTAACACACTCTGCCACTGGGGAGAGAGACTGACTGTCTTTTCTCCCCGGCCCCCACACTGCCACTGGGGTGGGGGTATCCCCCCCTTGCCCTCTCGCTTGCCACTATTTTCCTTGTGTGCTGTACATACTATTGGGCCCATAGTAAGCCAGCAGCTTATTTAGCATATTGTCAAAATCTTCCTCACTGTAGCTGGGCGCCATGCTTGTTCCTTTCAGCTGGGAAGTATGATCCCGCCACTTGCCACCCCTGTAATGGAGCTCCCTGTACCCCAACTGGGTACCTCTGCCAGGGACCGCTTCCAAGCTGGAACAGGGGACAAACCGTAGCCCCTCTGCCCACAGTCGCCGTGGCTTGAGTCAGGAACTGAACTAACTCAATTATCTCCAGGCACAGAAAAATATAAAATATTACAAAACCCCCAAAATACATTTTAAACAAATGAAAAACCCCACAACGTTACAGTTACATCCCCTGGTAGCCCTGATCTGGGTGACCAACATATCCAAAAATCACCCAGATCGGTTCAGAATTTTCATGGAAGTCATAATTTTGACCGACCGTGCACATGGTCCTATGCCCAAAACAGTGCCATTAAATCAGTGCTAACGGTCAGTCAAGTTTGGTAGTCTTTTACAGGTTTTCTTGCAGGGCCCATAGTCTGTGGGCAGGAGGCTGGCAAGCAGGCTCCTCCAGGAGCTTGTGGCAAACTCACGTGGGAAGGGGAGTTTGTCACAGATACCATAGACAGAGTCAGAGAAAAATGGAAGATCCTAAAGAACAAGTTCAGGGAATTAGGATGTAAAGTGAAGAAAAGGACCTCCAAGATAGTATTTGCCTGTGCCAAGTGCTACAGTACAAGGCCTCACGAGATTATGAAGGTTAATGTGTGGTTAAGTCAAGGTGCAGGATGGAGGTTTTTGGCTTTTTAGAACACTTGGCTTATTTTTTGGTACAATCTTTATATGTGTGATGGATTGCACTTAAACAGAAGAGGGTCTGCATGCTGGAGAACAGGATGGCTAGAAGGTTTGAGGAGATTTTAAACTAGTGTGGGGGGGTTACGGAAATCTACAAAATTAAGATAGGACAGAAAGAAGATATGATGTGCCTTAGCATAAGCGTATGGAGATAGGGGAGAACAGTAAGATCAGAACAGAGGAGGTATGTACTATTAATAAAAATTCACATAATGGACAAGTGACTCATGAAATTATTAAACATATGCTTACTAAAGCAAGGACCATAAATGGCAAAATGGGGTGACTAAAGGCAATAGCATACACTAAGCAATATTAGATATTAAGCATAACAGAAAAAATGGGATGAAACACATGACTTGACAGTTAACTTAAATGGGTACACATTACTTAGGAATGATAGAAAAAACAGGAAAGGTTGGTTGATTATGTTTTTATGTCAACCATACGTTAAAGCTAATTATACTACAGGGCCATTGAATGCTTCAATCTGATTGGTTGACAAATGTTCTAAGGTGTGCATTATTTTCAGGGAGACGCATGGCTAAAGTAGTTCCAGACAGGTCTTAACCGCATTACAGTTGCGTAAGAAATTAGTCCTACATACAAGAGCGTTTTAATGACAAAAATTGACAAACATCTTGAAATACATCATCTGAACAATGTTTTGAGGTGTGGTAACTGTAGTATAAGCGGAATAATTGACTCCAGGCCTTTGAATTATTAGGCGTCGTTACCGCATTAACATCTCAGGTGTGCATTCTAATAATTCAACGGCCTGTCATCAATTATTCCTTACATATTAAGCAAGTGGAATCTGACAAGGATTATGTGGAATCTTTATGGGTAGATATCTGCTTGAGACAAAGCAAGCCCACTCTGACAACAATATCTGGTTACGTCAACACAGCCCTTTGTTTAGTAGATAACATGTAGACTTTCTGGCTCAGTGGGTGGTACAGCATTTAACTTAATTAACCCACAAAATACATTTTACACCTGACTATTGAGGTTCTGTTGACCCACAGTTGCATATAGACACACATAGCGATTTATGTTTAATACAGGTACATAATACAGAGACACCTATGTACATGGAAAACAGTCACAAAATGGTGGTGCAAATTAGGGGAATCAGGCCATCCATCAAACACACCTTAAATATGCTGTGCAACTTTGAACACCTGTTATAAAGAAGGATATTATGGCAGTAGAAAAAGTGCAGAGGCTGGCTACAAAATTTATAGTAGGAATGGAACATTTTAGTTATGAAGAAAGGTTAACACATTTAAATATGTTTAGTTTAGAAAAACTGAGATTAAAGCATTATTCAAATATATTTGGGGCCAATATAAACCTTTGTCTGTAAATCTATGTACAAACAGGACAATACATAAGAACAAGGCCACACGTTTGGACTGGAGGAAAGGAGATTTAGTGTAGTATCTCTATAGCATATCAAAGAGGACTCATGTCAGGCTTGGAACCCAGACCTAATCCTCCCAGTGTTTGTCCATTTAACTAAGGTGAAATATAGCAGAGATACAGAGTTTCCTACCTAACTAGTAGTGCTAAGGATTTTTCAAAAAGAGAGTTTCTGCAGAAGTTCCAAAAGTAAACAGTGGTGCAGTTGGAATATTTATCACATTAATACTGCAAAATATCAAATCTGAAAATAATCTTACAAATACATAATAGTGCAGACAAGGCTTCCCCAAACTCAGGCCTTCCACATGTTGCTGAACTACAATATCTACCGATGATTCTCAGCCCATTTCATTCATAGAATCATGGGAGTTGTAGTTCAGCAACATCTGGAGGGCCGGAGTTTGGGGAAGCCTGGTGCAGATCATCTGATTTAAAAATGAAACAAATATGTGATCAAAAAGTGTTTATCTGGGGGTGCAACTCACTCCCGGACTTCATCTGATAATCACAAAGCCTCAATCCCCAGTTTTATTTGCGCACACCCTACTTTTCTCATTTTTAGATTGGTGGAGACGTGGATATGTGATGCTTTTTGCCTGCCTCCTGGACTTTGCCTGACAATGTCAAAGTCTCAATCCCCAGTTTTCAATCCCCAGAACAAATACATTAAAACATACAACAATAAACATACAATAATTAAGATAATTTTATTTTAATGACCAAATTCAACTCAGTCTATTCTGTGAATATAATCTACAACCCCCTTTCCAACTCTCAGTTTCAGAACGTCTTTAATTCTCCACCATCTTTATGGAATGCCCTATATAGTCCTATAAAACTTCACTTCCTAGGCTGACACTATCATTTATGTCACATAAGATGGATAATATCTCCCTCTCTCTATATATATATATATGAGTATGCAATCCAATTTAAATCTTAAATAGACAACTATATCTTAGAAACTATATCTTACAAACAATATATATATATATATATATATATATATATAGTCTTGATGCTCCGGTCCTGTGTCTGCCTCGGTGCTGCCTCAGCCGAATAATATAAACATAAGAAAAGAGTGCACTCCAGAGGACTTCTTTGAAAAAAATAATATTTCTTTTATTCACATCTGTGTGAAGATACAGTCAAGTCGACGTTTCAGTCCCAGAAGGACTTTTTTCAAGACAATGAAAAGCGGGAAAAGTGTAGATTTAAATAAAGTGAAGCTAAGCTCTGATTGGAGAGTAAGATTGCGTGAACAAAGAGGTAGTGATGTCATAAGTGAGAATGTCAAAGTTAAGAGAGCATCATCCCTGAAAGAATTTAACCCCATAGAGTGTAAATCTAAATAGAGAAAGTGAAAACAGTATAGATAGCCGAGTTGGAGATGATGCACAACCCGAAAAAAATAAATTAAAAACAAGGATATGCATAATAAAGGATCAGGACGTCACCCACTATACAAGTCTGCTAGATATCTACTGTAGAGTACAAAAAAACATATATAATGAAACTAGAGCTGGGGACATTGGACCCTATGGAGGAATTGCCAGAGCAGGTCCAGTCTACTGGATACATCTAATACAAAGTATCCAACGGAAAATGGACAGTATCAAATTCTAATAATACATAGTTAAACTATAAGTAGCAAAATACAGACTATGTATTAGAGATATACTTGGAACAAACATACACATAAGAATAAATCTGTGATCTATCACTATCTTTTTGGAATAAAGCAATTCAGAGGATTTATCTCGTTCAATCCTCCTGGATAAACTGTTCCCAGTGTAAAGATCCAGAAGGCCTCTCTTTGGAGAAGCAAGTTGTCTCTGTCACCACCCCGCAGAGGGATCGGAACATGTTCAATGCCCATAAATTTGAAGGTTGGCAATGTGTGTCCCTTTTCAAGGAAGTGTCTCGCTATTGGGGTCGATGCAATACCACTGGAGAGTGCCACTCTGATGGTCGATCTGTGTCCCCTCATTCGTTGTCTTAAGTCATTCGATGTTTTGCCAATGTACATAAGGCCACAGGGGCATAAAATGCGATAAACCACATGTGTTGTGGTACATGTAATACGTTGCCGTATTTTATATTCCTTCCCTGAATGTGGGTGAAAAAATGATTTTCCAGTGGTCATATTATTACAAGCTGTACATTTCAAACACCGGAAACAGCCAGGGTTCTGATGTAAAGAGCGACTTGACGTTTGTATATCCGTGTGGACCAAGTAGTCCCTCAGGTTTTTGTTTCTCCTGTAACTAATCATGGGGTTCTGTTGGAATATCGTTGGTAGTGTCTTATCTTTTTTAAGTATCTCCCAATCATCCCGTACTATTTGAGACAAGTCACGAGATTGTGAATGGAAAGTTTGAGGAAAAATCAATCTAGCTGGTTTCTTCTTAACCGTGGGATCATCGGTGTCTAGCTGTAGTGCCTTCGAGTATGCTCTATCCAGTGTATACTTCGAGTATCCTCTCTGGGTAAATTTCTCAAACATCTCTTGTACCTGTATGGCAGCCTTGTTAGAATCCGAGTTGTTTCTCAGTACTCTTGCAAATTGTGATACCGGTAAGGATTTCATGAAGCTGGGAGGATGGTGGCTGGTAGCGTGTAACAACGTGTTACGATCAGTTTTTTTCTCAAACAAGGTATAACCCAGTTTGTTGTTTTCAACAAAAATGCGGAGATCCAAAAAGTCCATTTGTTTATTGTTGATCTGATACGTAAGTCTAACCGGTGAATCAAGCTGGTTAAGTGACTGTAACATATTGAGTAATGTTTGTTCTTCCCCAGACCAAATGATAAAGACATCATCGATATATCTGAAATATTTTAAGATATACTGACTATATTCTTGCAAAATGTATTTCTGTTCGTATACATGCATGTATGCATTCGCACACATTGGTGCCATAGGAGCACCCATAGATGTCCCCGAAATTTGAATATAGAACGATCTCTCAAACCTAAAATAATTAAGTGTCAGACATAATTCCAATAGCTCCAATATATATTCAATGGGAGGCTCACTTCTCTCTTGATATTGTGATAAAACCTGTTGCATCGCTAGGATTCCTTCCTCATGAGGGATAATCGTGTAAAGGCTATTAACATCAATAGCCGCCAAGTAAACCCCCTGTGGAGGTAACTCAATAAGATTAAGTGCGGCTATAACTTGAGCAGAATCTTTCACATAGGAAGGTAATGACATAACAGGTTTTTTAAATTTAGTGTCTAGCCATTTTCCAATTGGTTCTAAGAGACCACCAATCGCGGACACAATTGGCCGGCCTGGAGGAGATTTCAGATTTTTATGGACTTTAGGCAGTGTATATATGATAGGACACCTCGGGTGGGTTTCGAGCAAGTATTCAAATTCAGCTGTAGTGAGGAAGCCCGCCTCCAAGCCTCTCTGTAAAGACTGTTGTATAACTTTACTAAACTCGCTAACTGGATCGATTTCGGTATATTCATATACCCTGGTGTCTGATAGTTGCTTCAAAATTTCTGCTCTGTAGTCCTCATATTGTAAGATGACAATACCAACGATATTCCAACAGAACCCCATGATTAGTTACAGGAGAAACAAAAACCTGAGGGACTACTTGGTCCACACGGATATACAAACGTCAAGTCGCTCTTTACATCAGAACCCTGGCTGTTTCCGGTGTTTGAAATGTACAGCTTGTAATAATATGACCACTGGAAAATCATTTTTTCACCCACATTCAGGGAAGGAATATAAAATACGGCAACGTATTACATGTACCACAACACATGTGGTTTATCGCATTTTATGCCCCTGTGGCCTTAAGGAACATTGGCAAAACATCGAATGACTTAAGACAACGAATGAGGGGACACAGATCGACCATCAGAGTGGCACTCTCCAGTGGTATTGCATCGACCCCAATAGCGAGACACTTCCTTGAAAAGGGACACACATTGCCAACCTTCAAATTTATGGGCATTGAACATGTTCCGATCCCTCTGCGGGGTGGTGACAGAGACAACTTGCTTCTCCAAAGAGAGGCCTTCTGGATCTTTACACTGGGAACAGTTTATCCAGGAGGATTGAACGAGATAAATCCTCTGAATTGCTTTATTCCAAAAAGATAGTGATAGATCACAGATTTATTCTTATGTGTATGTTTGTTCCAAGTATATCTCTAATACATAGTCTGTATTTTGCTACTTATAGTTTAACTATGTATTATTAGAATTTGATACTGTCCATTTTCCGTTGGATACTTTGTATTAGATGTATCCAGTAGACTGGACCTGCTCTGGCAATTCCTCCATAGGGTCCAATGTCCCCAGCTCTAGTTTCATTATATATGTTTTTTTGTACTCTACAGTAGATATCTAGCAGACTTGTATAGTGGGTGACGTCCTGATCCTTTATTATGCATATCCTTGTTTTTAATTTATTTTTTTCGGGTTATGGATCATCTCCAACTTGGCTATCTATAATGTTTTCACTTTCTCTATTTAGATTTACACTCTATGGGGTTAAATTCTTTCAGGGATGATGCTCTCTGAACTTTGACATTCTCACTTATGACATCACTACCTCTTTGTTCACGCAATCTTACTCTCCAATCAGAGCTTAGCTTCACTTTATTTAAATCTACACTTTTCCCGCTTTTCATTGTCTTGAAAGAAGTCCTCTGGAGTGCACTCTTTTCTTATGTTTATATATATATATATATATATATATATATATATATATTTATTATAGAGCAGTGTTTCTAATCTACTAGCTGAAATGAACTATAGTAGGTAAAATGCTTGGACTTAATTAAATGCACTAAGGTTCCATACATGAAGTTAAATATGGAGCATACATTCAAAATGAAGAATAAATAGTTAAGAAATGTCCCTGTGGGTGACAGTAACGCTGTTAACAATGATATAGCAATGTATAATTCAGCTTTTAACCCAATAAAAAATGGTATCACAACCTACAGAGAATTCAATTTCTCCAAGATTAATACGGTTACTAAAATTCAATACTGTTTTCTTCTTCCAATCATGTCCAGAAATAAAATATCTAAGACACACAGCTGATTGAAACGAGGATAATTTGACCCTGGTGGGAGTCGCAATTTGTGTTTCAGTTTTATGAGCCTGTAACACTTAAAGAGAAATTTAATACTTATAGTTTTAGAAGGGCGAGGATTGATTATTTGCTTGCAACATTTACGGAGTCTGTTGGATGTCCAGTGGACCCTATACAATACAATTACTTGAAAAATGTGGTGCCATGACTGTTATAGCTAAAAATCTTTTATTCCATTAATGCAGTCTTTCTTGTTGTTAAAATGTAAAAAAATGGTTGTTTAATGCATACTTCTTAAATAATGATCATCTTCTGGGTTTATTTAATGAACCACTTTCAGCACTTAATTGGAAGGTAGGAAGCGTACAGATTAAGCAATCAACAACTACAAGCATGATTCTGTTGCATGCTGTCTGGTAGTTTATTATATAATGTATAGCCACAGGAATATATATACAGTATATCCATTCTTTGGGGCGAACACGAAGTACAGCAATAAGGGGTCTCACAACTGAAGATCTCCAATTGCACACTAGTGGTGTTGTGGGAATCAAATTATCTGGAGGGTGTGGCCATGGGATGTTACAATGCCATGTTATTAAAGTTGTTGTCAAATACCTTACTCTTCACTTTGGTGTCAAGTCTTTTTTGTGGTTTGGTTTCTGGTCTGACTAATATAATGAGGGCTAATAGTTGACATTTTATGCAGTCTAATTGTTCAAATGTTTATAAGACAAGCACAATATCTGATCATATCTGGTGATTACATTCCCCTTTAATTTTGCAGGACCAAACTTGGTGTAAGGTACCATATTATTATTATCATTATTATTATTATTATATTGATATTTATATAGCACCAACAAATTCTGTAGCGCTTTACAATATTATTAGAGGGGAAGATTTAAAGGGACACTATTGTCACCAGAACAACTACAGCTTATTGAATTGTTCTGGTAGGTAGACTCATTACCTTCAGGCTTTTTGCTGTAAATACTGTCTTTTCAGAGAAAATGCAGTGTTTATATTACAGCCTAGTGATAATTTCACTGGCCACTCCTTAGATGGCTGTTAGAGATCCTTCCTGGGTCATGGCTGCCTAAAATGCATCCAAACATTCAGTATCTCTTCCCTCTGCATGCAGACACTGAACTTTCAATAATGCTGATTGGCCAGGGCTGTGTTTGTATTGTGCTGGCTCTGCCCCTGACCTGCCTCCTTGTCAGTATCAGCCAATCCTGTGGGGGAAAATTGTGATTGGATCAGGCTACCACTTCTGATGATGTCAGCAGACTGTTTGTTTTTCTGAGTCTAACAGCATTCAGAGTTACAGCGTCAGGCCTAAATACAGTATGATTTTGTTATATTTATGAAGGCATTAGGGGCCCAGGAGGGCTAGATGGTGGTTTTAACACTATAGGGTCAGGAATACATGTTTGTGTTCCTGACCCTATAGTGATCCTTTAACAATTTCAAAAACTTACAGGAACAATAGGTTGAAGAGGACTCTGCTCAAATGAGCTTACAGTCGATAGGAAGTGGGGTGTAAAACGCAACAGGACAGGAGGTAACAATCAAACAAGGTGGAGTGAGCAGAGCTGGAAGAGAGAGTAGAGTGCTGCCCTTTAGGAGAGAGCAAGAGACAGGTATGTAAGGTAGAGGTTACTCTGGGAGGCCATAAAGTTTCCTAAAGAGATGGGTTTTAAGGCACTTTTTAAATGATTGAAGACTAGATGAGAGCCTGATGGTGGTAGGCAGGCTATTCCAAAGAAAAAAAAAACACCCGCAAGAAGTCCTGCAAGCGTGAGTTGGCCGTATGGGTGCCAGCAGCAGACAGGAAAAGGTCATGTGCAGAGCGGAGAGATCGAGAAGGGGCATACCTACGGATCAGTGAAGAGGAGGGGCTAGAATTGGTCAGTGCTTTATTGGTGTGGATTAGTGCCTTGAATTGACTCCTATAGGATACAGGAAGCTAACGTAAGGACTGACAGAGGGGAGAGGTGTGAAAAGAGTGACAGTATAGGAAAATCAGTCTAGCTGCATCATTCATAACAGACTAGTGGGGCAATGCAACTTCTGGGAAGACCAATTAGGAGAGAGTTACAATAATCCATGCGAGAGGTTACTAGAGCATGGACAAGCTCCTTAGTAGCATCTTGCGTAAGAATTTGGTGGATGCGGGCTATGTTTTTAAGGTGGAATCTAGAGGATTTGGTAACAGACTGGATGTGAGGCTCACATGGTGAGGCCAGAATCAGATATAAAGCCAAGACAGCAAGGATGGGCTTATGTGGGTACCACCAACTTGAAGGGAGAGCGAGAGAGGAGTATCATTATTGGTAGGAGGAAATACAAGAAGACCAGTGTCACATAGACCGAGTAATTTAAGAGTTTGGAGAAGGAGAACATGATCAACAGAAAGGCAGCAGAGAGGTAAAGAAGAATTAGTATGGAGTTGTGCCCTTTGGAATTAGCTGTGTTTAGGTCATTAGTGACTTTATTAGTAGAAGTCTCAGTAGAGTGGAGGCTGTGGAAGCCAGACTGAATATGGTCAAGGAGAGAGTTGGAATTGAGGAAACAAGTCAGATGGTTAATGACAAGTCTTTATAGAAGCTTTGAGGAAAAAGGGAGCAGGGATATGGGGCGATAGTTAGAAGGGGAGGATGGATCAAAATATGTTTTTCTTAAGATGGGTACTACAGTAGTATTTTTAAGGAGCAGCAGGGATAACACCAGACGAGAGAGAGCAGTTGAAGATGTGTGTTAAGGTAGGCACAGGACAAGAGGAGAGAGATCTGATAAGGTGAGATGGAACAGGATCAAGCGAGCAAGTGGTAGGGCGAGAGGAAAGGAAAAGCGCAGCCACCTCTTGTTCAGTAGCCTGGGAGAAGATCTGAAGATCTAAAGGCATGATCCAGGTGTGGTTGAGAAAAAGAGGGGCAAGGTGGTGAGAATTCTTTCCTTAGCTGTTTAATCTTGTTGGTAAAGTAGCATACAAAGCTATCGGCTGTAAGGTTAGTTTGGGGGGTGGCCACAGCAGGGCAAAGAAGGGAGTTAAAGGTAATCAAAAGATGCCTGGGATTGTGGGAGCATGAGCTAATGAGGGAGGAAAAGTAAGACTGTTTGGCAAGGGCAATGGCTGTGCTGTATAAAGGCAACATGAATTTATAGTGGAGGAAGTCTGACTGGGTACATGACTTCCTCCAGCAGCATTCAGCAAAACGGGAGCGTCTCTGCAGGTAGCGTGTTGATTTAGTGTGCCATGGTTGGGGGTGTGTTCTCCTCGAAGTGCATGTTTGGAGCGGGGTTGCAGCATCCAGGACAGATGTGAGTGTAGTGTTATATGAGGAGATAGCCAGTGAGGGACAGGAGAAAGTAGGATGGATAGAAGTTGTGAATCAATATTAGCTGTAGGTCAATATAATTCAGGTTCCTTCTTAGTTGAGGGGGTTAGGTTGAGTAAGATGGGGTAGTGGGCTATTGAGAGCAAATGATAAGAGGTGGTGATCTGAGAGAGGAAATGGAGTGTTACAAATATTAGAGACTGTACATTCATGAGATAACATAAGATCAAGGGTATTGCCAGCTACATGGGTGCAGGACGTAGCCCACTGTGATAGCCCAAGGAGGAGGTAATTGACATTAGTCTTGAGGCTACTGAGGTCAATGGTAGGTTAATGGGAATGTTGAAGTCCCCAGGAATTATGGATGGAATATTAGAGGAGAGGAAGTAGGGAAGCCAGGCAGCAAAGTGGTCAAGGAAGAGAAGAGGGGAACCAGGGGGGTCAATAAATAACGGCAATGTTAGCAGAGATGGATTTGAAAAGGTGAATCAAATGAATTTCAAATTAGGAGAAAGAGAGGGAAGGGGGGTGTGTAGATGTTTGAAGTAGCAGTGAGGCGAGAACAGAAACCCTACACCCTACACCTTTGCTTTCAGAGTGTCTTGGGTTGTGGGAGCATTTAAGACCACCAAAGGATAAAGAGGCAGGGTAGCAATGTCAGAGGGAGAGAGACATGTTTCTGTTAAGGCTAGTAAGTCTAGGGAACATGATGACATCTGGGCTTGTGTGTCACCATAAGAAACCAGCAAACCAAAATACACAGATCTATGTGAAAAGTAGCACAAAAAAAATATACTAAAATAGGTTGTTCCATTATGAGCACTTTAAAGGGCCATTCATTTTAATTTGAAAGATTTTCTTCCTACAGAGGATTATTTTGACTTGTGTTTCTTCCCTGGATAGCAATTTAAACATTAAAGGTGTTTTGTTTTTTTACTATTGATTATTTTCCTGCTTTGTAAATACCTTATATAATTGAAACCTAACGCAACATTTTTAAGTTATTAGGATTTGTTAATGATAAAAGCAAATTAAATGTAATTTCAAAATTGTATTCCTGGTACTTTACTATTCATTTTGATATATTGAAAAATTGATGTGTAGCTCTTGTGGCTCTACACATTTACTATCTAACCTATGGTCACTTGTCTTTTTTGTGAAATCAGTGAAAATAGTCTATTAGGAAATGGTCATATCTGATGATTACTTTTCCCCTTGCATTTTTCAGGACCAGATGTAGCTTGTTCTTCCATCTTGGAGAACTAATTTACTCCTTGTCACATTGTCACAATTAGTTTTACCTAGTTACTTAATAATTACATTTACAGAAACAGTACACATATTTTATAATAAGGGTAGACATGCCAGAAACTATGCACAATGGATGTATATATTCACAAAATACCTCTGCACTCACCTTTCCAATAACGGTAATAGCCGATTCAAAATTCACAAATTTATCAGCACACTCAACCTTTTTGAGAAATATTTAAAATGCTTTATTTCACATCAAAGTAAAAACAGTTGAAGTTTCAGTTCCTAACTTTCAACAGGTCAAATACGCATAAATGTGCATAAGTGTCCTTTTATAATTTAGAAAATAGACCCACTTACCAACCCAGCTATCAAAGTTGCTGGAGTGTCCTTCCATCCCTGTATACCATCACAAAGTAACAGTACCACGTGATGATGTCCGGGCTTAATAAAATAAAATGTGCCCTTATGCGTGTTATAGTGTAAATAAACAGATCCAACACATCGTTTCTGTCTTACCTACATAAGTTAAGCCAAATGGATATTGGACTTTATAAATCACATGGTCTGTTTTAAATGTTATATTATGGCATATTCAATATGTTTTTCCTGGATGAGGGTGACTCAAATCTTTACCAATTTAGACGTACATTACATATAACTGACCACTTTAATAATCAAATCTATGCAAATGCAGCATAAAAAATCTCACTTTTTAACCTCTGTCAGACATTGATTAAGACCTTTTTGAACAAAGTAAAAAATGAGCCATCAATAATTATCAAGAATCATAAGACACAAAAAACACATACAACTCAAAAAGAATGAAATGTCATTATAACCTTATGATCCTTACCAATGATCTTACTCTGTTTACATGCTCAACTGACAAAGTAGACGGTAATGTTCTTCAAAACTATAAAGACTATGCCAAGGAACTACTTTCACACCTTCAGAATACCAGTATATATACACATTACTGGATGGAGATCCAAGAGATTGGATTGCACATAAAATTGAAGAAACCCTAATGTTAGGTTTAACAATGGGTTATATTAATATGAATCTATATAAATATCTATGTAGACAACATTCCAGAAGCCCTATTATGTATAGTCTTGCTAAAATTTATAAGGATCCTGTCCATCCATCTGGTCGCCCATGGTTTCAGCAATAGTGTGCGCACTGGAACCTATAGCAAAGTGGCTTGACTATCTGTTTAAGGAGCCAGTGGAAAACATCTCCACATGCATAAAAGATGCAAAATAATTAGTGGATTGTTTGGGACAGATAAATGAAATGAATAGATTAATAGTGACGTGTTTGGACATACATAACTTGTACATAATCATCACCCATGAAAACTCACATTATCACCACATATGCACTACCAGTCATCAGGTACCCAGCGTGAATAATAACATGACCAAGAGACACCATAGTTATCAAGAGTCAGAAACTACTCACTATGAATGGAGGATTACAACAAAAATCCTGCACCCATAAGGAAGGAGGTCAGGGACTGATAAGAGTTAAGGCCACAGTCCTAGATAAAACACAGAGCATCCACAAGTAGATCAAGAAGATGGCTCCCAAAGATGAACTGATGCATGATATACATATAAAAGATGCAAAAAAGAGGGGGTTCTATGGAAAGATAAACTTCTGTATGGGATGTAGCATCAGCACACAGTGTGCGGCTCACATTGCTTTATCGTATGTATAGGGGGCCCGCCTGTCATTTTCCAGTGTTTCTTACAATATGTTATAGCTATTAGTAATGTAAATAAACTTATGACAAATTGACAAGAAATCTATTATAAGGTGCTTTCTTAACCCCTTAAGGACCAACCTTCTGGAATAAAAGGGAATCATGACATGTCACACATGTCATGTGTCCTTAAGGGGTTACCATGGACCATCTTGGCATGATGATAGCTTGATTTCCTTTTCCAACTTGAATTTCATAGGGCATACCAGCAACAGCCACTGGGAACTTGCTTACTAACATTCATTTATTTTTATTAAATTAACTTGTATCAGATATTAACAGCAGTAGTAATTGAGCCAGTTTCCTAACCAACAACAAGAAAATCATGCAATAGATACAGATTTGTGGGACATATCCTGTGTAGGCCTAAAGGTTTTGCTTCAATGCCTTGATCCATGTGTCTAGTCTTACCTGTTACTTTCTAAACACCAGTACACATGTAGAAGGTGCTAAAAGTTGACAGCAAATGACTGCTCTTCCATCAGTGTAATGATGCAGAACATTACATTCACAGAATGACTTGTGCTCATAGATTGACTTGCACTACTGTGTATATTTTATGAAACATCACTTGAAATGAAAAAGGGATACAATTCCTATACTACATTTAATATAAATAAAAGGAGGGAAACAGTGATTAAATACCTTGCCATAAAAAAACAGCATTTATCTATGTTTAAACAGAAAAAGAATGGGCTTCCAAACACTAACAGTGGTATATACTGATGTGAAAATTGCTGGAAATTCAAAGTGAATATCAGATTCTAGGCTAAACTAACTGAAATGGAAACATTCTCCAAAGCACCAATACTCCAAGCTTGCGCCCTTTGACCACGAATTTCCAACAAATATCACTTTAGTGATTAACTCTGCATTAGTTGTGAATCAACTATGAATCGTCTATGAGATCACACATTTCCAGATGACAAGATAAACAGCAATATATGCATTATTACATATCTAAATGGCACACATTAAGATACACTATATAAAGGAACACTGCATCTAACTGAAATTGTTATAGTTTCTATAGCAGTCCTTGATTCAAAA
Organism: Pelobates fuscus; assembly: GCF_036172605.1. NCBI lineage: Eukaryota > Metazoa > Chordata > Amphibia > Anura > Pelobatidae > Pelobates > Pelobates fuscus. The sequence goes on from NC_086321.1 coordinate 134,524,984, forward strand.
TTGCAATATTATGGAAGCATGGCTTCAAGACATGCCTCCAAGCCCTCTAGATAGGAGAGCTGGGATGGTTACTTTCTGGCTCTCGTACCCAGGCATACCGTGACAACACATGCACATGTGCAGTGTTATCATAGCTTATCATAGATAATTATTGCATTAAATGATTCTCTATGACACTGGCTCTGCATAAAGTACTCAGAGAGGGAGCAGTTCTGCCCAAATTGCTGGCCAGTGAGCGTGGCGTGAATGCACACAAGCTCCCTGCCGAGGCTAGCCCACTGAGGACAGACCATACATGGAGCACTGTTTCATGCCCTGGACATAGTGCGAGTGGATCTTATGATGTGTTCACACTATGCGTGCTGGAAAAACTTCCCTGGTGTCCTTGAAAATGGGACCCAGAAATTATGACTGTACCACCAAAATCGAGATGGCAGGGAGGCCTGGTAAAGCTGAGTAAAATAGTGTTTTTTTTAAAAAAAAAAATTTTGACAGAGGTCATTGTTGGTGGCTTGACGCTAACTAGGTACATTACGACTGTAGCATTAGAAATACAGATTTGTATTCCTAATTATATGGTGACCCTTTAAGTCAGCTATGTGTGCCATATTGGTAAAAAAAACTTAATACACTTGAAAATACCAGACAATGCAGTGAACTGTGTAACACTAAGTTAGAATGACTAAACGTGCAGGTAAAATGGCAATCACAAAGATTCTTGATACTGTCAGCTATACACTCATTTTACATTGCACAAATATATAGTAGGAAAACATGACAATTTAAGAGGAAATTACATACACACAGGCAAACAAGATACAAGCAAAACACAAAATAAATAGACATCAGCACCAGTGCCTTGTAAGTTCTTTTGAACACTTTTTTTCCCCTTTTTATTTCTGTGTATGTAGTGTCTATTAACCATTTAACTACCCAAATAGAATAGGCAAAGTATTACATTATTTCATTTTGCATTGAAAAGAAAAGCAAAACCTAATTTAGTCCATAATGACTCAATTGGTTTTTCTTTTTAGACTGCAGAAGTGATTTTTCTCACACACAGGAAAGAAATGAATTTCCCTTTCAGGGCTCTATTCTGTCTTTTTGAATCTCTGCAAATTTGTTGAAAATGACATTGTACATTACTCCTCCCACACCTTTATAGAATCTTCCATGAGCAAAAATGCTGCAGTCTGACAGTCAGTGATGGATCATGGTGAGAGGGTTCTGCTGTCACTCAGAGCAACACAGAGATTAATGTAGAATTTAATTGTACTTTTCAAACCCATATATTTTACAAATAGATGGTGTACCTGTATTTACTGTATTCTGTCAGTGTTTAGGAATCTGAACTGATAAAAACATCATATATTTGATCATTTATATTTATATATACTTGACATACTTGAAAACTAGGGAAATCTTAATGCATCCTTCCAGGTAAATTATTTTAGAAATAAATAAATAAATAAAATATATATTTGGCTCATTTATTATATTTATTATATATAACAAAATAGATTTCTGAACCTGTGCTAATCTTTCAGAATCTGTAGATACCACATAGTGTCTAAAACTTTTCATCCACTTTATGAACAAATAAATTAACATATATATCCTTTTAATGTATTTCTGAATATACATCTTTAAACAAAATCACTTTTGTATGCTACATTTTTGAGATCGTAATGCATCTCATGTTTCAAAATTTATTTTATTTATTTTTTACTTTTTATTGCATAGTACTGACCAAAATGAGTGAAAATGGGTCAGTACATACACAGACAACATATTTATTTTTTTTATAATGGAAGCCACATTGGGTCTAGCTTGCTCATACAGAGTATAAATGCATGCAAGGTCCTAGCCACAAACATTAATACTTTTAGCTAGTGTCTGGAAATACTATTAGCCTCTCACACATTATAGATTTACTTTTATTTCAAATGGTCAATATGCTAATAGACATTAGCTCCACCTCCCAGGCTCACTGCCTAGGTGTTTTCTTTGGCTCTGACCTCTCCTTAATGTCCAGTCAATCGCCAAATCCTGCCGCTTCCATCTCAAAAACATAACACGCATCTACCCCTACTTAACGTCGGACGCAGCTAAGGTGCTGGTCTATTCCGCTATCCACTCTAGCCTTGACTACTGTAATCCGCTTCTCAGTGATCTTGCATGCTCCCATCTTGCCTGTTAGAGTCTATAATGAATGCGGCGGCAAGGCTCATCTTCCTGTCCGCTCACACCTCCCATGCCCCCACTCTCTGTCAGTCCCTGCATTGGCTTCCAGTAAGATATAGGGCTCCAGTTATAATTCTGGTTCCTGCTTACAAATCTCTACATAATGCTGCTCCAACCTACCTATCCTCCCTAATACACAAGTATGGTTTATCTAGGCCCCTATCCTCTGCTGAACTATGTCTATCCTCTGTTCGTACTACAACCTCGCCTTCAAGACTTCTCTAGGGCTGCATTCCTGTGTCTTCTCCATTTCCCAGTCTCCACTCCTTCAAAAAATCATTGAGGTAACACAGAGTTACCAGTTAGACTGGAGAAAGGCTTACTTAACATACCTTCAAAACACTTACCATTTACTGAACTTATATGTGTTTCAATACCTACAATTGAAAAGCCTTGTTATGTCTCATGTACACACACAAGAACACTCCACACCACAGACAAGTCTAGCCCTCGCAATTTATGATAGGTGCTGGAAAAAGCCGAGATACCCCAAAGCCTTATCAGTTTGCTATAGAGTTATAAGAGCGTCGGGACCTGACCCACCCCTTCCCTTTCCTAATCAATGGCAACAGGAAACTGAATGTGTCTTGTCTCCCAGCGAATGGGTATCAGCGATTAATGCGCTGAAAGGTATTACAAAATGTTACTCTCATGTAGAGGTGCATAGAAAATATGTAACACCACAGAAATTGCATATGATGTACCCCACAACACCCATGAACTGCTGGCGTTGCGACCATGTGGATGGTAACATAACACATTTGGTGGAGTTGCCTAAACATAATCCCTTTAGTGGCACATATTCTAACCTCTCTGGGGCTGACGGATATCAAAATGACTACATCTACTTGCCTATTCCTACTTCTCCCAAGCAAACTATCTAAAGGCATCAAGCAAATGGGAGCCTTAATCCTACACTGCAAACAACGCATATGCCAGGGGACTGAAATATTGGTTAAGTGAGCTTTTATATGTTTGGGGATGTGATTAATGTAGTCACACCCCCAAAACGTAAGAGGGCATTTGTAAATCCGGCCCATACTACTGCCCTTAGTCTGACAGCGGCACACGTGTGCCGCATCATAAAAAGGGGCGTGTGCACAGCATCCGGCATCCGGGACACTATCAGATCAGGTAGGAAGGTTGAAGGAGGTGGTCCGCTCGATCAGAGGAACAGCCGATCGACGGACTGCCAAGGTAAGTATAGGATTCCTTACAACACCTGATTCTTCTCCCGCAACAGTCATTAAAAAAATTCAATTATAAGGCTTCATAGAATACTATTTAACCAACCTACTTTTCTACCCCTACTTTTGGTGTCGCTTTACCCCACTCCCTCTAGCATGCAAACTCATTGAGCAGGGCCCTCAACTCCTCTTTTCCTGTGCGTCAAACTTGTCTGGTTACAATTACATGTTTTTTATGTTGAACAGCGAGTCAGAATTTGTTGGTGTTATATAAATAATAATAATAATAATATTAGCAAACTTGTGTTGATTCCAAACTGTGTAATTTGAGCAAAGAAGACATTTCTTGCCAGTGAAGAAATTGTAGAGGCAGGCTAGCAAATGTCAATAGGAACACTGCATAATATTTATTGAAACACTAGCAGAGTGCAGGCACAATTGAAGTACAGAATGCAAGCTACTTGCTGCATTTAGTACCCAGTGATGATAATTGTCCATGCAAAACTCCTTCCACAGTAAACCATTACTCAAATGTTGTGGTACATAACTCCCCATATTAAGATGTAAGCATAGGCGTGCGCAGCCTGTTGCATTAGGGTGTGCACCCTAAAGCACAAACACACACGCCGCGTGTATATGTATTTTTATACACACACACACATATATATATATATATATATATATATACATACACACACACACACAAATACAAGTATACGTAGGTGCAGTGTATGTGTGATTGTGAGCTGAGCTGTGCAGTGTGTGTGATTGTGAGCGGTGCAGCGTGTAAGGGGTGCAGTGTGGTGTAATTGTGAAGGGTGCAGTGTGTGTGATTGTGAGGGGTACAGTGTATGTAATTGTAAGGGGTACAGTTTGTGTAATTGTGAGGGATTCAGTGTGTGTGGGGTACAGTGTGTATGATTGTGAGGGGTGCACTGTGTGGGCGACAGGGGTTAGGAGGGTGGAGGGGCAGCAACAGGGGTTGGGGGTAGAGGGACAGGAGGTGGGGGGGTGGAGGGGCAGTGACAGGAGGTAGCGGGGGTAGACGGTTAGTGACAGGGGTTAGGGGGTAGTAACAGGGGTTAGGAGTGGTAGAGGGGTAGTGACGGGTTAGGGATGATAGAGGGGTAATGACAGGGGTTGGGGATAGAGGGGTAATGACAGGGGTTGGGGTAGAGGGGCAGTAACAGGGGTTAAGGGGGTTGGAGAGACAGTGACATGGGTTAGGGGGGTAAAGGGGCAGTGACAGGGGTTAGGGGGGTAGAGTGGTGTGACAGGGGTTGGGGGGTAGAGGGGTAGTGACAGGGGTTGGGGGTAGTGACAGGGGTTAGGGGGTAGAGGGGCAGTGAACGGGGTTGGGGTAGAGGGGTAGTGACAGGGGTTGGGGGGGTAGAGACAGGAGTTAGGGGGTAGAGGGGCAGTGACAGGGGTTGGGGGGTGGAGAGGCAGTGACATGGGTTAGGGGGGTAGAGGGAAAGTGACAGGGGTTAGGGGGTAGTGACAGGAGTTAGGGGGTAGTGACAGGAGTTAGGGGGGTAGTGACGGGGGTTAGGGGGGTAGTGACAGGGGTTAGGGGGGTAGTGACAGGGGTTAGGGGTTAGGGGGGTAGTGACAGGGGTTAGGGGGTAGTGACAGGGGTTAGGGGTTAGAGGGGTAGTGACAGGGGTTAGGGGGGTAGTGACAGGGGTTAGGGAGGTAGAGGGGTAGTGACAGGGGTTAGAGGGGTAGTGACAGGGGTTAGAGGGGTAGTGAAAGGGGTTAGGGGTAGTGAAAGGGGTTAGAGGGGTAGTGATAGGGGTTAGAGGGGGTAGTGACAGGGGTTAGGGGGTTAGAGGGGTAGTGACAGGGGTTGGGGGTAGTGACAGGGGTTAGGGGCAGGGGTTAGAGGGGTAGTGGCAGGGGTTAGAGGGGTATTGACAGGGGTTAGAGGGGAAGGGACAGGGGTTAGGGGGTGGGGGGTCAGTGAGTGACAGGGGTTAGGGGGTTAGAGGGCTAGGGACAGGGGTTAGGGGGGTATGGGTGCAGAGGCAGGGTGGGGGGGCAGTGAGTGACAGGGGGCAGAGGGGGGTTTAAATACCTTCCCTGGTGGTCCAGTGGGCGCCCTCTCTCTTCAGTCTGCAGCTCCGCCGGGAGTGAGCTGCAGACCACATGGTGAGTCTCGCGATCTCCAGGCAGAGCGTTGCCGTGGCAACGCTCTGACAGGCTGGAGATCGCGAGATACTTCAGTCTGCAGCTCACTCCCGGCGGAGCTGCAGACTGAGGATCAGGGCAGGAGGACAGCATTGTGTGCACGCCGCCGGCCCCCTCCTGTGTCGGGTCCTCGGTCATAGACCGAGGACCCGACATGTTAGTCTGCCCAAAGGTAGTGCAGCACGGAGGTGTGATTAGGGTGTGCCCAGGCACACCCGGCACACCCCGTGCGCACGCCTATGGATGTAAGTTGAACAGGAGGATTCCCATTTCTAGGATCCGAGATGAGTTCCAAATTCACTAACTTTTCCAAGATGGAAGTTACAGTAGGTATGCTCTGCAGGGTCTGCACAATGTAAGGTATCAAAACATCTTGCTCTAGCATATAGTGTGAGTTGGTAGGTCAGTATTGGCTAATCAGATGTAGTGATTTGTTAAGGGATTTTGGCTCACATAGGCCAGTCATGGCTGTGCACACCATCTACACATACTTTACATTTCTCACACAGACGCACACATGCATAATATTCCATAATGTATGTGCGTTTGAACCTTTAACCCCTTAAAGACACATGACGGAAATATTCCATCATGATTCCCTTTTATTCCAGAAGTTGTGTCCTTAAGGGGTTAAGCTTTAAACTACTTACCTATTATCAGAAGAAGATGCATGTTCCTCCTTTACACATAACAGTCTTGCAAAGCTATTGGAAGATCGCTCAAGTAACTAAATGAATACTCTTTTAACACAAAACCTATCACAGCAAATATAAAAATACACGAGTAGTAGGAATAAAATCAGATATTTAGTTTATGTAGAGTTATTTAATAATCACACCCTTTTTCTAAACAATAGAATTTATAAAATAAATATTTCTGCTATGTAAGTTTTAAAAGAAGTTCTGCCCTGTCACATATTATTTCTGTCTACAGTGGGAGGATAGCCGGCGGCAATGCATTAAGTGTTCTTGACTTTAAATAAGGTTCAATCATCTAAAAACCACAGCAAAGATCATTAAATGTAGAATTTGACCATAATAAGTCCCATTCGCTGACAAAAAGGTTACATGAACATGCTAATTAGAGCACTTAAAGTATTTCATGTGCCTGGGTAGAAAAAAAACTGTTTTATTTCCAAGTACGTTGATCTGACATGGAGGTCAGAGACACACTATCCAAGCTCCAAGTTTCAGATCAATTTAGTTACACTAAAATAAATAAATAAATAAATAAAAAAGCATTTAACTAATTATACTGGTAAATATGCAAAATACACACTTTATAAATCTCTAAGCAGTAAAAACATTAATCATCAGATAAAGTTTGAATAATGACCAATAAAAATGTATTGATATATAGGTAGATATATGTATTTTTTCAGACTGTTTGCAACAAAGAGAATGCACACAAATGATTAATATTTATTAAGTTCTCGATTTGCAGTCACATTCCCAAATCTGGGTGTAATATTTAAGACTATTTGTAATTATTGCAATTTCGCTTTTCATCAAATCACAAAAAAGCAGAATCCATATTTATAAAACTATTTAAATTGAGTCTATTGGGCAAAGAAGGTGACAATACATCAGCTCTTAAGACAATGTATTTTTGCTCATAAGGGAAATATGAAGCAAATATAATACATAGCACAATGCATAGAATCTGTGATAACAGTTTGTTATAATAAACAATAATGTTTTGCTTAAAGCATTTGGTAATGTATGAAATGCTTTGAATTAGGCAACATACATGAAGATAATAGAGAAGATAATACCTACACAGAAGATAATAGAGAAAAGTCAGATGTAAACAGGAGGGAGAGAGAAAAGTGAGAAGAAAAAGGTGGAATATGGAGGGAGAGTTATGGTTGTCCCCCTGAAAGCAAAACATGAAGGTAAGATGAGTTATAGTGAATAGGGAGTCTCCGACCTCTGGAGAGGTGTGCCTACCTTTCAAAAGGGGTTCACTTTAAAAAACTCAATGGAGAAGAATGTGTAACCTCTAGACTCTACCATCTCTCAAGTTAGGCCTCACTTTTAGGATCTATTGGGGATCTTAGTGAGAAATATCTAATGACCATGTCATCTCACATTTAAGTAAAGAAAGGATAGGGGACATAAAAATAGAGAAAACAGAAATGGAAGAAAAAACAAAAAGGAAAGAAACATTATTATGTAACAACTAAGCAGATTTTTCAAAATACACATTCCCAAGGGAATAATCCTTACAAAAAGGTGAGGTCTTTGAATGGTCTACCTGAAGAAGGAATATATTCCCTTGGTTAAGGGATCAATCAATCTAAGAAAGGAAACAGGAAGCATCAACTCAAGCATTAAGTAGTATGCTTATATTAACATGGAAAACATTCGCTTTTCATAGTAGCATAAAAAATTAAAACCATTGTTAACATCTTTAACTGATAACATTAGCTACTCAGAACAATTTCAACCAACTTCCTATCTAATTCTCTATAAGCAAAAATACATAACTGGAGAACCAATAAGCATTATAAAAGATAAATAATGCAAAACCTATTACATTTATACTAACTATGAACTATACTCACAGACTGTAGGCCAAAGTAAAGGCATTTTTAAAAAAGCTATCTTGAGATATGAAATGATAAACAAGATAGCAATAAGCATAATTGAAACCACTAGATAGCAAGTGCCCTGGGGACACAAATTCATTCAACCTGTCACCAGTTGTATAAAATATAACAAACATTCCATAATTACTCAAAAACATATTATTACTGTGGCATGTATGAACTGTAGTAAACACCCAAAATAGACCAAAGGTAAAATAAAAAAGCATATACGAAAGAACAAAACAAGCTAATTTGAAAACAATATTTAGTCCTGTGTTGCTAAATAATTATTAAAGGAGATATAAGAAAGCTATTTAAGAAATGTGAGGCAAGTTACTAAATTGACTAAACCATGAGGGCATAATCCTTAGTTGATGATGTGGATGATTCAGTATCTCATCATACAACCATGTAGACGTATGTGAGAACATTCATCCCATTTCAGTGCTAGGCAGCTTGCTAGGCAGCATGCTAGGCAGGATGCTTGTGTCATTTGGCAAATTGTGGATTTGCTTAATCTAAAAATGGAAACTTGATGTCATATATGCTGTAGGCCCTAGTTCTGCAACATCTGGGTATCTACCTTTTCCCCAGACCTGATGTTGATTATCTCCAGGGTGTGAAGTAGAAAGTTTTATTTTGGGTCAGTACCAATTTTTCCTATAGAGTACCAATTTGAAACAGTACCAATTTTTCAGAGGAACAGAGGAACTGAGCACTTGGATGCTTTTTGTCAATAGTAATACTCTTTTGGAATATCCATATTTAATATTGAGAAAAAAGAGTTAGCTATCTCTATTTTAACATCGGATACCTGAAGTGACATTTAAACACTTGGAAAAAGCTCCTTACACTATACTTTTTATCAAACTGCTCAACCAACACTTTGGTCATATTTAGCTGGTGTTATAACACTCAAGGGGTTAAAAAACAAAGTTTTTAGATCCGACCACAACATTCGTGGATTTTTTAACCAAGATCCAATCAGGGATAGAGGCGCCTGATTGAAACCTCTACCTTATTAGATTCTGTTCCCCTAGAAGAGCCTTAACGTTGAAACGCGCGTCGGGACGTTATTTGTATGGTGTGGCTTCTATGATGAGGGAAGACATGCTTTAATATATTCAGACTATACCACCCATACAAGATTTATTATTTTATTTTATATATATATATATTTATTTATTTCATTTGCACTTTTTCTTCTATTCTTTATTCCAGTTTTCGTTCTGTGATTTCTTAACATACTAAATATTACTCAACTTAGAGGAGGGGAGGTGATTACTAGTACTTTTTAAGGGGTGCCCTCGAAGGCACAGCAGAGTAGGGAAGCTAGTCTCTCCACTTTTAGCTTTCTCTCCTGCCTATATATATGATCTTTTGCAGGGCTTGCCGTTCTGCTAGTATTCAAACCGCATTTATCTTTTTCCCTCCTCTCCATTTATTAGACTAGCCACATTTGTTACTTTTGCTGGCAGTTACATTTGCTGTTATTCTGTATCTACTTTTTGCAGTATTTCCTCTTACTTCTAACTACCACTGACTCACAGAGTGACATTATCGAATTCTTATTATTTCTTTCTTTCTGTTATTTCTTTATGTTAGCCAAATAATAGGGTTATATTTCTTTATTACTTTATTTATTTTTTCCTTATGGGATTTAGGAGTTTTATTTACTCCCATCTAAGCAGAAGCTATATTTACTCTGCTTATTCTTATTTTTTATTACATCAATTTTTTACACTATATTAATTAAAAGTTACATTTTATCTGGGTTACTCGTCTTTCAGAAGGGTTCACCTACTAAATGGTTCACCCTCTTGTTTCTTCTCTCTATTCTTTAGTATATTGATCTTGGGGGTTATCCCCCACCTACCTCAGAGTAACCTGACACCTTCTCTCTGATAGGTTTTTCTCTATCTCTATATTTCACCCAATTCAGTAGTCTGTGTGTATGTATTCAGCAGTCTATGTGTGTATACAGCAGCTTGTGTGTATTTTGCATTTTGTGTGTGTATATTCAGCTGTCTGTGTGTGTGTATTCAGCAGTCCGTGTGTGTGTATTCAGCAGTCCGTGTGTGTGTATTCAGCAGTCCGTGTGTGTGTATTCAGCAGTCCGTGTGTGTGTATTCAGCCATCCGTGTGTGTGTAGCCAGCCGTCTGTGTGTATGTATTCAGCCATCCGTGTGTGTGTAGCCAGCCGTCTGTGTGTATGTATTCAGCAGCCTATGTGTGTATACAGCAGCCGGTGTGTATTCTGCATTCTGTATGTGTGTCTTCAGCAGTCCATGTGTGTGTATTCATCAGTCTGTGTGTTTGTAATGTATGACTGTATCATCTTTGTTGGAAGTACCAATAAATATAAGTGTAAAATTATTGATAATTTACATTTTTATTCTTGTGACTGGTTGTGTAGGCAGGGCCCCAGTGCACTGCTTTGCCCAGGGGGGCCCATAATGTTGTTACAATGGCACTAACTGGAACAAAATTTCAGATCCATGGAGGCCACACCTCGCAACCTGCAGGACTTAAAGAATCTGCTACTAATATCTTGGTGCCAGATAACATAGGACACGTTCAGAGGTCTTGTGAAGTCCACATATCAGAGCTGTTTTGACAGCCCAATTTTTCAACACAATTTTTCAACACATCATTGCATATTGTAGAGCAGACTTTTTGTGTTTGTGGTGGTAAATGGCTAAATAGGTAAAAGGACCTATATTATTGCATTGATTTTATCTATTAGTCTGAGGAAGTCCTCCGCGGAGGATGAAATGTGTAAGACCATTCTTTTGTTTTTACCTTAATAATATTGTTTTTAATATTTAATTTTACTAAAATATATGCCAATAAAAGCACATTTTGTACTTTTTACAACAATACTTGAGTTCTTGATTTCCTCTGACTGGGACCATCAACAGGAGAGGTCACAAGCAGGGGAGGCACCTTGAAGGCTCTCATATTGCATCTAACTTGTGAGTGCAACCAAAAAGTGTCTTGCTATTAGATGACAAAACAATATTGCACTATGTTTTGCTTGATTTATTCAGTACAGTGGTATCAGCTGGATCCCTGACTTTTGTATATTTGTCAGGTATATTTTAGAATAAAATTACTTAATCAAATTGTTATTTAGCCTGATGGGGGTTTGCAACTTGGCAATATTCTTTTATATAGTCTATGAGGTTTCTTTTCATGTTTTTAATGTCATCCCATACAGGCAACTGTCAAAGACGAATTTCATCTTCTTGCTGCAGTTTCTTTTATGTTTCATAAAAATAATCGCAGGCTGTTTATAACAACATTGACCAAATCATCTTTATACCTCTTTAAAATGAATTGTTAATGTGATCTACAGCTGATACTTCTACATCACTTTTCACATGAAGAAATAATTGTTTGTGATTAGACATGAGTGAGGTACCTTATCTACAGCTGATATTTATCTCTCATTTTACTGTGAAAAAAAAATCATTGTTTGTGATTGGAGGGGAGGAGAAAACAGTATGTTGAGAGGTCCTTACAAGAACTATCTACTGCAAACTAGTCAAGAGTGCAATTGGTCTACCTCTCATTAGCATACCATTTGATTGCTTTCTTGAAGTTCTGTAATCAACTGTGTGATAGGGTTTTACTTTTGCCTGTGTTGTGCTCATGCAGCAAGTATGCAAATAGCAGGACCATAGTTTAATGCAAAATCAAATATATTGAAACATTTCCAAATGTTTTTCTTATTACAGTATCAGAAATCATAAAATTATCATATGACCTGGTGGTAAATATATTCTGTAAAATGTATGATTGATTTTTGAAGGGTAAAAACATGTAAGTTATTCCAAATAAAATAAATAAAAGGTGCTTTATAAATAAAGTATAATAAAGTAATAATTATTTTAATAATAAAAAAATATATATATACTGCAAATCGGATTAGCAATTTAGCACTTAAAAAGCATAGCTGAAACTGAGATTAATTCTATAGAAATCTATTTTTTTTAACAAAGGAAAAAAGGTGCAGTTTTCAAGATGGACATGATGGAAGGGGCCAAGGAGAGTCAATTCCTTATATAGGATTGTGTGAGTGTAGGTTCTCACAGAAGAGTAAAACACATGGTAATACCGCAACAGGTGGTTCATCTTATCGTGAATTTCATAGGGACTTCATGTCACATGGTTTTTGAGGATGGTGTACCATTTCCTAAATGTAATTTTATCACATTGGGTACCTGTTTGCAGTTGACTCAAAACTGGGTAAGATTATACTATAAGAGAATGATATTACTTTGCTGCAAAGGGATTTAGATAAATGAGAGGACTTGCCACTGAAATGGATGATGAAATTTAATAAAGATAAATGCAAAGTTATGCACTTTGGGGTGACAAATGCACAAACAACTTACAACCTAAATGGCAATGACAAAGGGATAACAACAGATGGGAAATATTAGGGAATTATTAAAGACAAACTAGGCAACAATGTGTTATATTAATTAGCACTTGCTAGTGCCAGTAAGGTATTGTCATGCAAAAAAAAGAGCATTTATTCTTGTTGTAAAAATAAAATTTTGACTCTTTTTAAATCAATAGACCACAACTTGAATATGCTTTGCAATGTTGCACTCATGTTCTAAAGAAGGATATTATGTCACTATAAAAAGGTGCAGAGGAGGGTTTCATAATTAATATCTGAATTAATATCAGAATATATCAGGATTAATAAGGGGGATAACATATTTTAATTGTAATGCAAGGATAACAAATTTAGTTTAGTTTTGTGTAGAAAAATGTCACCACATAGGTTATGTTATGATAGCATTATAATAATATATTCATCAAGATTGATTGATTGAGGGGAGGGATGACGGAGTGCGGCGGGACGTAAGCGTACGCACGCACCAGGAGGTGGAGCTCAATGGGGGTATCGGAGGAAGGTGCAGCCACGAGGAAATGGCATTTGTGCTGAGCCCGTGCTGAGCCCGTCGGGGAACTGAGAAGCAGCAGCTGCCTGGTATCTGTTCGGAGAAATGCGGACACATAACTACAAGGAGAGGAAGAATCGGGGTATATACTAATATTGGCAACTAATGTTATGTGGATTTATAACCGGACAGCCAGACGTATACCGGAGCAGTAGCTGGTAAATAATTGCAGCGATTTCTATGTGGTTCGGTTTACTTTGAAACGTCGCCGATACCATTTAACGATATAACTGTTGGTAACTGCAAATCTGGAAACTGCAAATATAGATCAAATTCAATAACCTTGAATTTTTTTTATTTTTTTTATTTTTTATTTTTTTTGTTTGTTCTTATTTTTTTACTTTTTTGTTACAAACAACCTATTAGATAACAGCAATATATAAAATTCGGATGAGAAAGACAGTACAAAGATCAAATATATAATTAAATATATAATCAGTGGCTTAATAAAGTGGTTTAACAGAATGGAAAGGTTATGACCACAAGATTTGATGGCTAACTGTCTGAGAAACAGATGAGGAGAAATCTAACAGCTTATAGCTTAACTTTCAGTTGGTAAATAATTTACTATTTTGGTGCTATTTTTGGTGCTTCAGTTTGGTTTGTTTTTGTTAAGGTGGCTGATACCACTTAAAATATATATGTTGGAACTGCAAGATCATAGATGTGAATTTTATAACGTTTGATTTCCCTGATCGACATCACTGGTATCTTTGGACCTTTAATTGGATCCTTAATTGGATCATTGGATCAATAGACTTCTTGCAAAACGTGAAGATAATAAGACCAAGAAATTGGGGGGAGAAAAAACAGCATAAAGGTCATAAAGGTCATAAAGGTCAAAGCACAATAAAGCCAAGACCATAGACATTGACTACAAAGACAGATTGTTTTTCAAGATAAGATAAAGAAAAGGAGAAGCTGGTGAGAAAGTGAAAGTGGAAAGGATAAGGGTCCCTTGACACAATAGTAAATAAAGATGGCGATGCCAAAGATCTCAAAAAAAACCAAGGAGGTCAAAAAAGACAATAAAAATGAAAAAGTGGTTTCTAACTTTTTCTCACCACATAATAAACAGAATGAGGAATTATCCTTTTTGGATGAATCAACATTTGAAGATAAAAGAGTCTCAATAACTAATTTTCAAGATTTTATAAAAACAAGCCTGGACAATCAAACTGAAATTTTTAAAAAAGAATTAGAAAATAGCACAGCTCAAATGACAAGACAAATGGAAGAAATTAACAGAAAAATAGTAAAAGTGGAAGAATTTCAAGAACAAATAACTAACCATTATAATCTAATCACAGAAGAACAAACCAAAATAAAGGTGGAAATAAACAATTTAGAAGATCGAGTAAATATGATGGAAGAAAGAATGAGAGCTAAAAATATACGGATAAAAAATATTCCAGAAGATATCTCTCATGATAAAATCAAGGACTATTTGAATGGGCTGTTTGCAGCACTAAACTTACAAACTCAAGTTTCGGCAGTGTGTATGGAAAACATATACAGAATTAAGAAGCCACAGGGAATCCAGAATGCTTTTCCTAGAGATACGATGGTTACTCTCCACTCCCTGATTGCCAAGCAGCAAATAATAAATGCAATAAGAAATAAAAAATTCTCAGAAGAGGATAAATTTAAAGATATCCAAATTTATCAAGACCTACCCAGAGCAGTAAGAATGGAGAGAAAAAGATATTTTGAAAAATTAAAACCATTGAAAGAAAGAAATATCGGATATCGATGGGGACCAGGCAAGGCCATTACAATAAATTGGAACGATACAAGGAAAGTCCTTCTGAACCCAAAAGAATTAGAAGAATGGACAGCTCAACAATTTAAGTGATAAGGAGAGAAAACGCAAGAACTTTGGCAAAAAAGGGGAAGAGGAGGGGAGAAAGAGATAAGAGATGGGAGAGAGGAAGGATTTTTTTTTTTTTTTTTTTTTTTTTTTCCCCGACAAGAGTGCTGAATATGAAATTGTGTATGGGATATGTTATCCCATGGATAAATTAATATGAGACTTTTAATGTACATATAATAGATGAATGATGGGATATAATTTAAAAGGAATTTTTTGGGAATAACAGTATAAATCACTAATGGAGGTGGGAGATGCATTTTAGGACTAAGGGAAGGGGCTCAGCACAGGGGGTATCACAAAAAATCAGAAGGATAAAATGATATTGTATATACGGAGGGGTGCGAATTTGAGTGTGATACTTTGATAAGGGATACACAAAGAGATAAATTAACAAGAGTTTGGTTAAACATAACTACACAATAGATAGAGTTTGGTACAGGGGATAGAAATGAATGAATTCTGTTTACGGATAAAATATGAGAGGTAATCCTTATAAGTATAAGAGGTAACAAGGGAGTAATATAAAAAAAAAATGTGAGCACTTAAATATTAAGATTTACAGTATATTTTCACTAATGGAGTTGGAAGATGCATTCCGGGATTAAGGGAAGATTTTTGCACAGGAGATATCATAAATAATCCGAAGGTTATAATGATACTGTATAACACGGAGGGGTGTTTGTTCGTGATATTTTGATATGGGATACATAAAAAATAGATAAATTAGTAAGAGATCTGTTTAAATATAATATAGAATAGATGGAGTGCTGTGTAGGGGATATAAATGAACACGATAATATAAAATTTCGCATGGATAAGGTGAAATAAGGGACTAAGGGTAAAACAATACGAACACTTAAGTATCAAGGGAAAATATACAGTTTTCACTAAAAGCCCTGTGAGAAGAATCAGTGATTTATGGAAGAGTATAAATAATTAGAATGGGGGGGGGGGAATGAGAGGTGGGTCTTTTTTTTTTTTTTTTTTTTCCTCTCTTCTTCCTTCTCTCTCTGCCCAGTATGAGGGACAGACAGAGGGAAAGAGAAAGATTGGCTGCTTTTGCTCGGATTCCCCCTGAGTAGCTACCACTTTAAGGTCAGAGATAGACCTTAGCCCTAGACATAAGATATTGTCAAGGCTTACAGGTTGAAGAGATGATTAATTTTTATTATCTCTTGAAACAACAAGTAAGAATGTTTGGGAATGGGTTACTCTGTACTATGAGAGCTCAGATGTGTGTGAATGAAATGGGAGAGAGGGCAGCAGGAATAGGTGTTACAGGAAAACATAAAACATGAAGTGTATCTCACTAAATGTACAGGGGCTAAATACCCCATATAAAAGAGCTATGATGAGAGGATTGCTCAAAAAAAAAGGAATAGATTTAGCGATGGTGCAAGAGACACATTGGATACGGGAAGATAGGACTAGATGGAATGATGAAGGATATGAGATAATCTCACAAGCAGCCTTGATTAAGAAAAAGAAAAGAGGAGTGGCCATAATCCTTTCAAAAAGAATAAATAGAGAAATCATATATGAAGATATAGATATAGAAGGACGGTACCAGATATTAATATGCAAGTTGGAGGAGAAAGTTTACACTTTGGTAAATGTATACCTCCCAAATGTACTACCCACTAAATGTTTTAAAGAGATTATGGAAAAGGTAGAAAGGGTCAAGACAGGATTATTAGTTATTGCAGGAGACTTTAATTGTGTGGTGGATACAGCTTTGGATAAAAAAACAAAAAATAATAAACCCATAACTAAACATTTGATAAATCAAGCTAGGATTCTGAGAAACTCACTTTTAGAAAATAACTTATTGGATATATGGAGAGTATATAACACAGAGGGAAGAGAATATACACATTTTTCAAGGGTACACTCTTCACTTTCCAGAATTGATCTTGTGTTGGGGGAAGCTAATTTAGTGGAACAAATAAAAAGCATATATATAGAAGAGAATGTCTGGTCAGATCATAGCTATACTATTTTTTCTATAACCGACGTTAAAAAGTACAGATCTAAGACGACATGGCGTTTAGACGACAGTATTTTGAAGAATAGTAAAGATCAGTTACAAATTAGAGAACTGATTCAACTGTACTTTAGTGAGAATATCTCAGAAGAACTCCCGATAACCACTATTTGGTGCGCATTCAAAGCAGTGGTACGGGGGTATCTGATTAAACTTAAGAAAAGGATTCAAAGAGATAGAGGCCTGACCAGAGAAAAACTATATATAGAGTACTATAAGTTGGCCAGAAGAAACAAAAGATCTTTAAGTAATGAATCTTTCAAGCAACTCTCTGAGATTAAAATGAAAATAGAAAAAATGGAGAAAGAACGAATAGAGAAAAATCTGGAGAGGATGAAATCCAATTTTTATTATGATAACAATAAGATTAATAAGTGGTTAACAAAAAAACTTAAAAATACAAAAAATGGTAAAAATAGGATTAGTTGTATTAGAACCGAATCAGGAATCTGTAGAAAACCAGAAACAATAGCAAAGGCGTTTCAAAAATACTTTGAAAAGTTGTATAATTTACCAAATCAATCAAAAGAAGCAGCTATAAACGATTATCTGAGGGAGATTAGGTTCCCTAGGATTTCGGAAGAACAGAAAATAATGCTCAATGCCCCTCTACAAATTGTGGAATTTACAGGTGCAATTAAAAAACTTGTGAACTATAAGACTCCCGGCCCAGATGGTCTGACTAATAGATTTTATAAGGTCTATGGAGATATATTGGCAGATTACTTGACTAGAACATATAATGAAATCTCTCTGAAAGGTACAGGCCCTAGAGAACTATTACAAGCAAATATAATTCCTATCCATAAAAAAGATAAGGATCCGCAAGATCTAAAGAATTATCGCCCGATATCACTTATCAACGTCGATTCAAAGTTATTTTCATCTATATTGGCAGATAGGTTGAAAAGGATAATTATGGAATTGGTAGACAGAGATCAGATAGGGTTTGTCCCAACCAGACAAGCTAGCACTAATATAAGAAGAATGATTAACGTTCTGGATTGGAGTGATAGAATGCGAATTCCCCTCCTGACCCTGTCACTGGATGCAGAAAAGGCCTTTGACAGGGTCGGGTGGGGATATATGATGGGAGTATTGAGGGCAATGGGCATAGATGGATGGATGCTGTCGGCAATAGGCTCTATTTATCAAAATCCTATGGCGAGGGTAGTGGGCATAGATTTATGTTCAGACTGGTTTCCATTGAAAAATGGCACACGGCAAGGGTGCCCACTCTCACCTATTTTATACATTCTCTCAATGGAACCCTTTGCAATCAGAATAAGAGAGAACCCGGATATCCGGGGAGTACCAACTACGGATAGAGAACTAAAAATAAGTATGTACGCTGACGATACCATTTTGACTCTAATAGACCCAATTAAATCAATTGATAATTTGATAAAAGAAATAGAAATGTTTAGCATTATCTCAAATTACAAAATAAACTCAGATAAAACGATTGTCTTATTTAAAAACTGTAGCAAAGAGTGGAAAAGTGAATTTTTGAAAACTTATAGCTTTGTGGATGCGAAGGGGAGTTTTGAATATCTTGGGGTAATAATATCGGAGAATTTGGATAAAATGGTGGAGATCAACTTTACTAGGCTTTTGAAATCCACTGGGATATCGTTAAAAAAATGGAACCCCTTGTTTCTGAGTTGGTTAGGAAGGATAAAAGTAATCAATGCGTACATAGTGCCTAGATGGACATACTTTTTTAGAATGGTTCCGTTAAAAATCCCTCTACCATGGTTGGAGATAACACAGAGGCTTATTAAAAACTTTATTTGGAAGGGGAAAAAAACACGGATTGGATTAGATCAATTAACAAATAATACAGAGCAGGGAGGGGTAAACTTCCCGAACATAATAAGCCACTATGAGGCCTCTATTATATTCCACACTCAGTTATTAAATAAAAAAGATTCTGAAAAAACGGGCTGGTTTCGCTTAGAGACCCGAGCCCTAAATGGTAAAGAACTGACTAGGTACATTTGTCAACCCAAGAAAACTGAAAAAGAAGTCAGCAGTGTAATTTTAGAATATCTGTTGAATGAATGGAATAAGATTAGAAAAAAATTAAATATCCTGGGAAACATTTTTGGGTTTATGAGGATAGAAATATTAGAAGCCCTATTGCCAGACTTAAAAATAGACTCTTGGAAGGATAGGAAAATTGAAACTTTGGATGATATAATAATAGGAGATAGAATCAAAGATTTTGTAACTCTGTCTGGGGAATTTGGTCTTCTTCAGGATGAGGCTTTTCGATATTTAAGAATAAAATCCTTTATGGATAAATCACTTGCTAAGAGTAATATAAGTAGTAGTATCCTCATAAAACAGATCTTTGGAAATAATAGTACTCGAAAAAACATGGCAAAATGCTACGCCCTTATAAGAGCGACCCCCAAAAATATAAGGTCTAAACAAATAAAAAGTTGGGAAAAAGAATGTAATTTAAAAATAGACCCAACAAAGTGGGGGGATATGTTGATACAGTTAAAAAGAAATGTTCACAACGATATATTGTTTGAGACTCAGTATAAAGTTTGCTATCGTTGGTATTTAGTGCCAATGAGATTAAACAGAATTGATCACAATGAATCTAAAATATGTTGGAGATGTGGAAGTAATTTGGGAAGTTTTGTCCATATTTGGTGGAGTTGTGGATTAATTAAGAGGTTATGGGATGAGGTTTTTAGAAAATTGTATGTTTGGGACAAAATTCTTATAGAACAATCTTCAGTAAGGGCCCTCTTACACCTTCAATGGCCTGAGTTATTAAAATACCAACAATTTCTGGTCTGCCATTCTTTTATGGCAGTAAAGATATTGATAGCACGGGGGTGGAAGAGCTCCGTGACAATTGAGTTCAAACATTGGGAGAAACAATTAAAACTTCAGATTAATAACGAGATAGGGCTTTTTAAGAGGAAGGATTGTGTACAGAAATATGAAATGGGGAAAAAGTGCTTAAAACTCCTAGAAACTAATGAGCAATAATAGTAATCTTTTGTGATGCATACACAGAAATGTTAATAGATAAAAATGACTTTGTATGTTTAAATTTTATTGTAATTTGCTGCCTACTCCCACAAATGTAAGAATGTATGAGGTATGATGTATGAATGAACTGTGAAATATGTTTTATGATTTAGTTTGGAGGACTGGATGTCTACTAATACTGTGGAAATTGTCTACATGTTTATATGATATAATGTTTTGATATGATGAGAAAATTTTTTTAAAATCAAATAAAGATATACTTGCAAAAAAAAAAAAAAATAATATATTCAGGGCCAAAACAAACCCTTGTCTGTAAATCTATTCATATGCATAATTTAATTATACATAGGACATGAGGTCGCTCATTTAGACTGAAAGAAAGATTTAGTCTAAAACAAAGGAAAAGGTTCATTGAAGTAAGAACAATAATGATGTAGAATAATGATGTAGAATTCCCCGCAATAGGTGTTTTTATCAGTCTGTACACATGTTTAAAGAGCAACTGGATGAATTCTTGCAAAAGCATAATGTTCAGGGATATAATTTTAATACTTGTGGTAACAGCTTGATTCAAGGAGAAAGCAAGAAAATGGGGGATGGGTCTGCGCCACTGGGTACAACAGATAATGATATTAAGTCCAATGGGATCTATATCGTGTGTCCAAAATTCTACTTAATACGGTATCCAGAAGATGTCAATGACATGGAAGATAATCCAATTTTGTAAGAAATAGAAGAGTTCTTACTTACAGTTGACAGAGCTTAATCCAGCTCTGGTGTGAATGGCTTGCAGCGGTATTATCCCCGCTTGCAGGATATACGGCAAGTGTCCTCTTCTATGTAGTGGCAGGTAACCAAATGGGAAATAAAAATGGAAACAATAATGGTGCAGTATGTTCCACACATGCGATAAAAGATATAAAATATAATAGATACACTCACATTCGGTAGAGCTTCAGCTAGCTCTAGTTTGATAGGCGTGCAGCGGTATAATCCCCGCTTAGAGGATATGGGATGAGTGATCTTGACACGAATATCAATAGCTCGGAGAGAAGATAAAACAGCGATAGTGCTCTCAATAAAATCTTTAGTGATAAAATAAAACAATAAAATATACTCACAATATATAGGGCAGACTGACTGCTCTATGTAACAGCGTAGGTGGTATAATCCCCACCTAGGATTCTTTGGAGTATTGTATCCAGGAAGTAAAAAAAATAAAAAATAAAAATAAAAGAAGTATAAAATATATATAAAAAATATATAAAAAAGCCAGGTAGTAGTAAAAGATGATGGTTACAATGTAAAAATGACCAAAATCTTTTTATTAACAGTATATAAAAACAGTAAAAGTATCCAAACGCGTTTCGCCAATATAAGGCTTTATCAATGGATAGCAAACCATTGCTATCCATTGATAAAGCCTTATATTGGCGAAACGCGTTTGGATACTTTTACTGTTTTTATATACTGTTAATAAAAAGATTTTGGTCATTTTTACATTGTAACCATCATCTTTTACTACTACCTGGCTTTTTTATATATTTTTTATATATATTTTATACTTCTTTTATTTTTATTTTTTATTTTTTTTACTTCCTGGATACAATACTCCAAAGAATCCTAGGTGGGGATTATACCACCTACGCTGTTACATAGAGCAGTCAGTCTGCCCTATATATTGTGAGTATATTTTATTGTTTTATTTTATCACTAAAGATTTTATTGAGAGCACTATCGCTGTTTTATCTTCTCTCCGAGCTATTGATATTCGTGTCAAGATCACTCATCACATATCCTCTAAGCGGGGATTATACCGCTGCACGCCTATCAAACTAGAGCTAGCTGAAGCTCTACCGAATGTGAGTGTATCTATTATATTTTATATCTTTTATCGCATGTGTGGAACATACTGCACCATTATTGTTTCCATTTTTATTTCCCATTTGGTTACCTGCCACTACATAGAAGAGGACACTTGCCGTATATCCTGCAAGCGGGGATAATACCGCTGCAAGCCATTCACACCAGAGCTGGATTAAGCTCTGTCAACTGTAAGTAAGAACTCTTCTATTTCTTACAAAATTGGATTATCTTCCATGTCATTGACATCTTCTGGATACCGTATTAAGTAGAATTTTGGACACACGATATAGATCCCATTGGACTTAATATCATTATCTGTTGTACCCAGTGGCGCAGACCCATCCCCCATTTTCTTGCTTTGTCTATTTATCTCCAGGGACATTAGAGGGAGTCCCTGTTTGGGACTGCTGCCTTCCTGATTAGCGCTGACTCTATTCCTTGTTTTGTTGATTCAAGGAGAAATCTGATTTGTTTTCATAGTTTGTTACAAAATTGGAAGTGCTTCATACTGGGCTTTTTGCCTTCTTTTGGATCAACAGCAAAACAAATGTGACAAAGGATGAACTTGATGGACTGTCACGTATTCATCCACCTATAGAAATGTGGTTAATGACATTTACTGTCCACACAGGAAAAGTTGTGCTGAGCAGCAACCTAATCCACAGAAGGGTTAATGCTGAACAGCAATTATGCAAATGAAGCCTGGTAACTGACTTTGGGGTCAAAGGCCGGTTACAGCCTATCAGAACTAAAGGAGGGGTATTTAGGCCCAGTTCTCATCCTGCTCAGTGCCCTGTTGTGGTTTCCCTTGTGGTTGTCCGAGAGCGCATTCCTGTTATTAGTTTCTACCTGTTTTTGGACTTTGGCTTTGTTAATTGACTTCTCTATATTCTGGTATCCTGACTCCTGGCTTTCCTCATCGCTGCGTCCCTTTCTGTGTTCCCTGACCTCGGCTAGTATTTTGACTATTCTATGTACGTTAAATCCGGCCATTCTAAGGACCGGTAATACGTTACTTATTTGTCATCCGTGCTATACAGTTCTACGTGCTGGATCAAACAGTAATCTTGACATGGACACGTCTCTTTTCAGCTCTTTTCAACTATACCAACCTGTGTATTATAACCTTAGCACAACATTACAAATAATCATATCTCTTCTTTAACTTTTAATAGGTATATAAGTGTCAATGAATACATTAAAATGCATTACAAAATGAATAAAATAGGAGGATTGCGTTCTTAAAAATAGCACTAAAATAAAGTGTCCCTGTTCTGTCTCTCATAAGTCTCTAATCCATACTTGCCTTACTACCATACATACCTGCCTATTATAGTTCACTCTTCCCCTCCATATAAACCCTTACCTTCTGTCTCTATCAACCCAACTTAAGCTAGTTTGCAGACCACAAGTGTTCTATTATCTTTCACAAGTGTTCTACTATCTTTTTAATGTAGGGTAATGTAGGGTAATCTTTCAATGTAGGGTAATAACTGCTTGATCCAAGGATAAATCTGACTGCCATTCTGGGGTAAAGGAGGATTTTTTTTTTGTTTCAGACTGTTTTTTTTAGCCTTCTTTTGGATCAACAGCAAAAAACAAATGTGGGGAAGGTTGAACTTGATGGACGCAAGTCTCTTTTTCAGCTATGTAACTACGTAACTATGTAACTATGTAACTATTCTTTGTACCATTATGTGAAACAGTATGTAATCTTTGTAAACTTGTCTGTATCCTTAATATTGATAGAGAGCTTCTTAATATGCTGCAACTTAATAATACATAATAATAATAATAACCTATACAGTCACAAAGTATATAAAACACTGTGTTGTGAATAATATGTTTACTACAATATTATTGTGGTCAGCCCAGTTTTGTCCACAAAACGGTATTCGTAACACTGTAATGTTCCTTTCCCTAGTTTTTAATGTATTTAGTGGTAGATTGGCTGATTAAATGGTTAAAAAAACTTTTTAAACTTACCTCTTTCCAGCGCCAAACCTTCCTTGGTGGGGAAGGTTTCCTCCAATTGCAACGTCATAGCGATGGTGGTACTAAATGTGGGCCACTCGAAGCATGCGCAGTAAAACTCTCTCATAGGAAAACATTGAATCAATAGGAATGTTAGACATCCGCAAAGTATCTCCACTCCAGAAGCACCTCTAGTGGCTGTCTGGAAGATTGTAAATAATATATATGTTAGATTTTCTGTTGCTGTCATATCACAGACGTCCCAACGCAGCTCAATGAGAAGTCTTTACAAAGCAGTTGCTCTGGTAGATTGCAGCCTCTAGAATTTAGCTCCACTGAGCTAAACAGTCTGGAATTAACAGGAAGGGTTGTGTGATTAACAGCCAGTGGAGTGTAAAAAGGTTAATTTATAAAAGCACCAATTCATATTGAAATCTGTACTTTCTATACAATGAAAAAAAGAGAACACAGTCTTCACAAATAAAACATTTCAGCAAGCTAAATGTCCATTTAAGCCTCGCTGCTAAGCACTTTTTTGTTTTCTCTTCAAATAACAAAGTATTTCAATCTCAATTACATAGCCTATTTTTAAATAATTGCAAGAAAGCTAGTGATAGATTACGTTGTATGTAAATTAATAGCCTTCTCAATTTGGTGTTTCCTTTTCAATATTGCAATTCTTTAAATATGCTAATATATTATGTCTTGTGTTTTGCTTGGTTGAGTTAGCTGGCCAGGATGTTACATGTGTGTACATGTTTCTGCTATATATCAATTTTCTTTTTTGTTCAAGCCTAATACAAATATTACTGTACTCAAACATGTGTCATCAGAGAGAATTGTGTTAATATACTTATTTGGTCAAGAATGTATTGTGATATAGTTAGATGTTAACTAAAATACATAATGAAAAAGTAATTGTAGAAGTAAAATGTGTATTTGTGTGCAACACACTTCAAGAGATACAAAACAATATACCGTATATACTCGAGTATAAGCCGAGTTTTTCAGCACATTTTTTGTGCTGAAAAACCAGAACCCGGCTTATACTCGAGTCAATAGTCTGTATTATGGCAATTTGCATTGCCATAATACAGACTGAGGGAGAGGGGGCTGGCAGAGATCTTACTTACCCGTCCTGCAGCTCCTGTCAGCTCTCTCCTCCTCCGCGCCGTCCGTTCAGCACCTCGGTCAGCTCCCAGTGTAAGTCTCGCGAAAGCCGCGGCTCTCGCGAGACTTACAGTGTGAGCTGACAGAAGAGCTGACCGGACGGCGCGGAGGAGGAGGGAGCTGACAGGAGCTGCAGGACGGGTAAGTAAGATCTCTGCCAGCCCTCTCTCCCCCCACTGAACTACCAATGCTGGACCACCAGGGAAGGAGCCCCCCTCCCTGCCATGTATCAAGCAGGGAGGGGGGACGAAAATAAAAAATAAGAAGAAGAAATAATAATGAAAAAAATATAAATAATAATATAAAATAATAAAAAATAATAATAAATAAAATAATAAAATTGCCCACCCCCCCACCACTGCAACACACACACACTGCACACATACACACACACACTGCACACATACACATACACATACACACACACTGCACACATACACACACACACTGCATTCATACACACACACACCACACATACACACACACTGCACACATACACTGCACTCATACACACACTGCACTCATACACACACACTGCACTCATACACATACACACATTGCACACATACACATACACACATTGCACACATACACACACATACACACGCTGCACTCATACACACGCTGCACTCATACACACGCTGCACTCATACACACGCTGCACTCATACACACGCTGCACTCATACACACGCTGCACTCATACACACGCTGCACTCATACACACGCTGCACTCATACACACGCTGCACTCATACACACGCTGCACTCATACACACGCTGCATTCATATACACACACTGCATTCATACACACACACTGCATTCATTATACACACACTGCATTCATTATACACACACTGTAAATAAATATTCAATTAATATATTTTTTTTAGACTCTAATTTTATTTAGAAATTTACCAGTAGCTGCTGCATTTCCCACTCTAGTCTTATACTCGAGTCAATAAGTTTTCCCAGTTTTTTGGGGTAAAATTAGGGGCCTCGGCTTATATTCGGGTCGGCTTATACTCGAGTATATACGGTAGGTAGATAACTGTATGAAGTAAAAACCATGGGAAAGGTGAAAAAGGACAAGACATCAAATATAGGATAAAAAGATTAAATTACAGCTAACTGACAAAGAAGTTATATACTTGTAAAGTACAGTAATGACCCATGCTTTCAGATTGGGTAAATCACTTGATCTTCTCCCCGGGTATAAAACAGACAGAAAGGAACCATTCCAGCTTAGTTCTGCATCATGTTGAGTTAGGACATCTCAATAGTTGTTTGTGTCACAAGGATAGTTACATTTCTCATTTAAAAAGATATGTCACGGGGGGCAGGGCCTGACCAGCATGGCCGACAGACGTGCAAGTGGTGAGCTCCTCACACAAACCAAGCCAAACCGGGCACAAAACGGTATGTTAACCCCAAAACAGCAGCCACAGAGAGTGCACACTGTACCTAAATGATGGGGCACATTTTCAGATGATTCCGGAGACTCGCCCGCCGATCTGCGGCTGAACGCGGCTTCTGAGGCATATTGGCGCGGAGATACTCATGGGGGGAGGATGCAGCCGATCCTCCATCCTGAGGCAGCAGGGTTACAGCAAGCAACCCGTTCCCGCCCCTCTGGACCGGTGGGGGTCATCCCGGTCCCTGCTAAGGAAAAGGCAGCCGAGAACGGCACATTAAGCAACGCCGCAGCCTCCCGCTCCGGGGCCGCAACCAACATGGCGGACGGAGAAAGGGACCACCCTGCAGCAACTTGGGAAGCCAAATTTAACGCAGACTTTGACAAGCTATGCACAGCATTCTGGGACCGGATCGCAGCCCGAGCAGGACGGGCGCACCCGCCCTTTACTCATGCCTCACAGATCCAGACAGCGACCGGTACCATCAATCTAATAAGCCCAGCCACTCACATGGACGAAGCTACAGTCGCAGCCACTTACCCTTCTTCTGGGCTGGGCACTCACCTGGTGGCATCCCTCCTACGCCAGCCATACACCCGGGGAGCCACCTGTGAATCGGGGATGCCCTGGGCCCACAATCCTCCAACCGGGATTCATGGCAAGACGGCGAGAGTTCCCTCTAAGGCCTCAGGCAGAAGACACGTGGCACACAGACATCGTAAGTCCAGGAACCGCTGGAAGCAACCAACAACCAAGCCAGCCAAAAGCCCATCTGCTACGGAAGGATTACCTGATGGCTCACTGTGGTTCAGGTGGAAAATAGGAGAGGAAGAAGGGAAGCAATTGCAGCCACAGAACCCATCACTGCCAACTCCAGCAACAAGCCTACAAAGTCAAGCAATGTGGGACTGTGTGATACCAGTTAAGGGGATAGGCTGATAGCATTATATTTTAGTACAAGCTATTTCCACGGCTGACCCAGCTCCCCTTAGCTACCAATCTCTATGTTTTTGTTGCTGAATATGTCATGCCACCAGTGTTCCTCTCCTTAATAATAATTAACAGCCTACTCGATATAGCCTATTGATGCATAGTATACTGTGTTCCTTTTATTATCCTTTTATCCATGTCTAGCCTGTTATGCCAAGGAAAGAATAAGCTAATACTCACCATGTCTATATCTCTTACAAGTTATACTATTTTGCATTTGCCTAACATTTAGACAGGATTGTACACCCTGCTTAATACTTCAAGAATTGACAGCAATCTTTGAGGTTAAGCCTGTACCGCTCTGTTGTAATACCCGCCCTCTTCCCTTCCACTCTAGCACACTCAGACGTCGTAGCTTGCAACACTAGCAACACTGCCACGGCTCACCTCAAAGCCTCCATTACAACGCACACTACAGGGAGTGCAGAATTATTAGGCAAATGAGTATTTTGACCACATCATCCTCTTTATGCATGTTGTCTTACTCCAAGCTGTATAGGCTCGAAAGCCTACTACCAATTAAGCATATTAGGTGATGTGCATCTCTGTAATGAGAAGGGGTGTGGTCTAATGACATAAACACCCTATATCAGGTGTGCATAATTATTAGGCAACTTCCTTTCCTTTGGCAAAATGGGTCAAAAGAAGGACTTGACAGGCTCAGAAAAGTCAAAATTAGTGAGATATCTTGCAGAGGGATGCAGCACTCTTAAAATTGCAAAGCTTCTGAAGCGTGATCATCGAACAATCAAGCGTTTCATTCAAAATAGTCAACAGGGTCGCAAGAAGCGTGTGGAGAAACCAAGGCGCAAAATAACTGCCCATGAACTGAGAAAAGTCAAGCGTGCAGCTGCCAAGATGCCACTTGCCACCAGTTTGGCCATATTTCAGAGCTGCAATATCACTGGAGTGCCCAAAAGCACAAGGTGTTCAATACTCAGAGACATGGCCAAGGTAAGAAAGGCTGAAAGACGACCACCACTGAACAAGACACACAAGCTGGAACGTCCAGACTGGGCCAAGAAATATCTCAAGACTGATTTTTCTAAGGTTTTATGGACTGATGAAATGAGAGTGAGTCTTGATGGGCCAGATGGATGGGCCCGTGGCTGGATTGGTAAAGGGCAGAGAGCTCCAGTCCGACTCCGACGCCAGCAAGGTGGAGGTGGAGTACTGGTTTGGGCTGGTATCATCAAAGATGAGCTTGTGGGGCCTTTTCGGGTTGAGGATGGAGTCAAGCTCAACTCCCAGTCCTACTGCCAGTTTCTGGAAGACACCTTCTTCAAGCAGTGGTACAGGAAGAAGTCTGCATCCTTCAAGAAAAACATGATTTTCATGCAGGACAATGCTCCATCACACGCGTCCAAGTACTCCACAGCGTGGCTGGCAAGAAAGGGTATAAAAGAAGAAAATCTAATGACATGGCCTCCTTGTTCACCTGATCTGAACCCCATTGAGAACCTGTGGTCCATCATCAAATGTGAGATTTACAAGGAGGGAAAACAGTACACCTCTCTGAACAGTGTCTGGGAGGCTGTGGTTGCTTCTGCACGCAATGTTGATGGTGAACAGATCAAAACACTGACAGAATCCATGGATGGCAGGCTTTTGAGTGTCCTTGCAAAGAAAGGTGGCTATATTTGTCACTGATTTGTTTTTGTTTTGTTTTTGAATGTGTGCAGCAGAGTTGATTTCTGGCTGTAGCCACTTCTGGGCAAGTCTCAAGAGGTCATACATTTGTGACCTAGTAGGTTTCTCGGTATCATAAACCCAAGCATTATATCTTTGGGCTCGCACTGCAGGCGTAACTCCAAGCCATGTTAGTATTTCCGCTTTCAATCGGTCATAGTCTTGTGCTTGGCTGAGAGGCCATCCTTCTTGGGTAGCAATCCTTTCAAAGGTTGTCAGGTAAGCCTCCATCTCATCAACCTCACTCACTTTATGTAAAAAGTCAGTAACTCTAATCCGGCGCCCCCTATCCATAGTAGGGGTAGTTACACTTGACAGCATGGTTTGTTGCAAAGCACTTGTTAGTTTGTCTCTGTCTTCCCACTGAGTTTCCATAATGCAGTCTATTTGTGTGGCCAATAAGCGGTTTGTCTCCTGTTGGACCGCAACAGCCTGTCGCTGTGTCTCCATGAGGCTATTGATCTGCGCCGCTGTTACACGGTTTGTGTCTTGCTGGGTAGTAGTGGCCTGTACCAAGGCTTTTACTAACTCTTCCGTCTTGCTTGTTGTTGTTTTTTTTTCCAGCCACTTGGTAAATACCACACACACCACACCTGCAGGCCTCTGTTTCAAACAACCGGTCTCAGTTTGCAGAGTCGCAGTACCTTAGGCCTCTATACCCACAGACCGTATAAATGTGCTTTAAATGCCCGCATCCTCCACCATGTTGTGACATTTATGGGCAAAGCAACACAGTCCTCTAGGGTAACAGGCATAGAACAACAGTCTCTGGTGCAAAAATGGTGTGGTTTATTTATAGCGTGCACAAAATCCATACAGCAATCAGTTTGTTCAAAAAACTGCAGCACAACAGAAAGGAAAATCTACAAAATAAATCCTAGCTCAAATTTGAGCACTAACTAAACATAAAGAAATGTCCCTTACTCACCAGGGTAATAAACTACACAAATCAAAAATAAGCATTGGTTTCACCAACCTTTAGCACATTGTTTAGATGCTGCTCTGCACAGACCTGCTCTCTCTCTGCAGGTCAGATTGTATCTGACTCTTTCTGCTCTGAGACCTGCTAATTAAAGCCTCAGCAGTTGCTAATTGGGCAGGTGAATGAGTATAGACTATGGAGGATTCTGGGTCCTAGATACCTTCCTTCTATTACCCTCCCATAGACTCTGTCACAAATGTCAGAAATGTATATTTGTGAATGTTGAGATGTTATATTGGTTTCACTGGTAAAAATAAATAATTGAAATGGGTATATATTTGTTTTTTGTTAAGTTGCCTAATAATTATGCACAGTAATAGTCACCTGCACACACAGATATCCCCCTAAAATAGCTAAAACTAAAAACAAACTAAAAACTACTTCCAAAAATATTCAGCTTTGATATTAATGAGTTTTTTGGGTTCATTGAGAACATGGTTGTTGTTCAATAATAAAATTAATCCTCAAAAATACAACTTGCCTAATAATTCTGCACTCCCTGTAGATACGCACTAACCATGTTGGAACGCTACACAAGACACCATATTAGAGGTGCTGTACTCCTGCCTATATCATAGGATAGCCGAACAGGATTTCATTACAAAGCCTGTACCTAACTTACTTATAACACACCACCGCTTCGAACGCACGCTAAAATACTTATACTAAGCTTGATTTCTCTTGATAACCATTATTCAAAAAAATGTGCACCTATATTATAAGCCACAACTGTTAAACTTTGTCTTTTTCGAAACATTTTAAGGCTGTTGGGGCATAGCATGAAAGCTTGTTATGTTGACTCATGCACGACAAAATAAAGAATTAAAAAAAAAAAAAAGATCTGTCACATTTATCTCAATCACAGTCTTTTTAATTCATTTTTTGGTAAATTTTTGTTTATTAGGAGGATTTTGTAATTTTTTTTTTCAAACATAGTAAGTCAAAAAATGCATCATAAACTTGTTGGTACTCACAGGTACCGTACCTGCAAACAAACAGAGAGTGAGACTCACAGATCTCAATGTAGGTCTGTTTAGATGCACAGGTCTAAATGAAAAAATGTTTTAGTAGTATCATCACTCATTTATGATATCCTTGAGGTGCTCTGGTCGTTACGGTATCATATCCTACGCCTCAGGTAGAGCAAAGTGGAACCGTATGCAACAATATACAATTGAAACCCCTGAAAACAAAGCCAGGGGAGTCTATAAAACGATGTGTAATAATATGTCATGAAATAGAGCACAAATTAAATGAGAAACCACGGACCCAGAGGGGCAATGAAAAAGGGAGGAAAAGAAAGAAGAGAGAGTACAGAGAAGACGGATCAGAAAGAGAGAGAGCAAAAAAGGAAAGAAAGAAAGTGGTGTGTGGGGTGAGGGGTCTCGTCCCTGATAGTGGTCTGAGATAGTAAGTGGTAAGTTCCCAAGGGGTTGTCGGTGGCCATGCTGAGCCTTTACGGCCTGCTCAGAGGCTCCGGGGCATCTTAACTTATAGTATTAAAACTATTGTTCTCAGATCTCGATTTCTGTGTTCCAGGGTCCTTTGGTCGGTTTGTGCCTCCTCTGGCAGAGATCTTTGTCACTGCATACTCATGTCTTGCATTCAGACTGATAACAGTATGATATGTAATGTTAAATCTAGCACCGTGTTCTTAGCCTACAATGCATGTGAATAGTCATAGAGGACAATGAGACAATGAGAAAGACCTGCCTGAGGTGGACTTACTTATTACTCACTTTACTCCCTACACAGCCAAAGTAAAGGCTGATAGTTATTTACAGGAAACAACAGGAGGACTGAGGTGGTACAAAACTGAGAACAGGGATTCCCAAGTCTTATGTACTACTATTTAATGTTCTTCAGGTAAAGTGAATACAGCAGCCATAAATTGTAATTATATATAAAAATCCGGTTTGACAAACTAAATCTATGTATGCTACGCTAGTTCTATGTGTCTAATAACTTGTCACCTTGCAGAAACTGCTAGATGAGATGGATCTTAATACATAATTTTCAATCCATACTGTGAAACCAGAGCTCTAAGTATGAAAAAAAGTGCTGTCAATACTCATGACAAGCGTATATAAAATGTAAGGTGCCGAAAGCAATGTGTTTAATGAAGTTGCCAGCGCAGAACAAACAGTTGTTTTCAGCTTTTGTTTACATGTCAATTTGAGCTTGCATTAACAAGATGGTAAGTTCAGTCACAAAGGCTATTGAAGACACGTTAACACAAAGTCTATTGAAGACATGTTAAAGTACAGATTTATTATGTTCCCATATTTCAGACTTGCCAACTGGCTCACACATCCATCTTGTTCAGATGTACATTAATTTCCTAGGCTTTTTGTATGATAGGCTTAGCCGCCCTACATTCAATGGTGATAGTAAAACTCTCTAGCCCTCTAGGACTGTTGTTACCAACCCATTACTCAAGGTAAACTAATAGTCAACTTTTAGGTATTTGTAAGTTGTTTTCCAAAGGGATATTGACAAACCCAGACCAGTGTAAACAAATAAGAGGCTACAGCGTAGGACCAACCAACACTGGTGCCTCACAGTAGATTACAGAGGTACTAGAGGGCATGAACCCTGGGTATATTAGAAAAAGACAATTATAAAGTGGGTTGGAAAGTCCACCCACTTAAAGTAGGTGGAACCCACTCCATCCAGATAGATCTCAAAAAATTAAAATATCATCCCAGTGGTATAAACCTTTATTGATATACAAAGCCGAATAAATAAGTACAAAAAATGTGCAATCCCGGGGGCGTGGCCAACCAAGAGACTGAACAGACGTGTTTTGTGGAGCTCCGCTAAACCACGACGAATAAATACAATCTATAACGAAAATTACACCCGGAGAGAATCCTCCACATACCCACCCCACCAGAGGCAAAATGGGGCGCAAGCACCGCAAGTTTCAAGCACCTGAAATCCCCAAGCAAAGAGACATAAGGCTCTCATTTGAGCGGCATGCCCCGCCAGCACCGCCGAAAATGGCGCCCGTGGAAGGCCGCACAGCAGACTCATCGGACGACTCCCAAGAGGAGGGGGAGGCATCACCTCCCTCTCCAAGACGAGGAGACCTGTACCGGGAAGCTATCTCCGATGAGGATTCGTCCCCAGCAACCAAGGGGGACATTAAACACATGCTCCTGGAGATGCGCCAAATTTGGAAGTCGGACCTCCGAGACATACAGCAGGAAATGGGGGCATTACAGAACAAGCTCCAAGTTGTGGAGGAGAAAGGCAATGCCCGGGACACCCAGCTACAAGCCACTAACTATACCCTGGATGGCTTGACCCAGCGGGTACAAAAACTACACCGCTCTGTGGCGACCCTGGAGGCCAAGCATAGACGCTGCAATGTACGCTTGAGGGGGATACCTGAGGCCGTTAAAGGGGACGCACTCTTAACATACACCCAAAAGCTACTTACATCTATTGGCTTGCAGGGTCAAGCAGACCCCACAATAATTACTGCTGCTTTCAGGGTCAGGAAGGCCCTGTCAGCACCAGAGGCAGCTCCCAGAGACACCATAATAGTCACCAGAGACACAGCCGTACGAACGGCCATCATGACATGCTCCAGAGAGATGGGGAGCGCGAAATTTGAAGGAGCTACTATTCTGTTCTTCAGTGATATCCCTTTTGCTGCACTCCTAGAAAAAAGAAAACTGACCCCAGTAGCAAAAAAACTGAGAGAAAACTCGGTGAGGTACCACTGGGGAGCTGACGGAACCCTGATGGTGCCACACGATGGTCAAACCCTCACACTCACCTCAGATGAGAATCCAGAGAAACTAAGCTGCTGTATGGCACGAGAGAACTCGCCGGCAAAGATGAGCACAAACAACCACAAAGGAGGAGAGAGGGGAGCAGCGGGGGAAGACAAGCTGCGGAAGCACCTCAAGATTAACAGCCTGGGAGTTCGCAGACTGAGCACATCCGAACGACGGGAGAGCAGCGTATACCCGAATCACCAACATAGACCCAATCTAAAAGGACAAGGAAAGAGAACTTGTGTACAGGTCTGTGGTAAAACCTTCAGATAGTTGCTTGAGAACCCAGTTTACCTCAGAAAGTTGTTTTACAATATTAGGACAGCAAAGGTTCCTACCATAAATAAAAAAAAAAAAAAAAAACTGAAAAAAGCGGGTTTTATATTTGTCAATACAAGAGATAGAGTCTGATCCAAGCATATGAAAAAAAAGATGTCACCTTTAACTACAGATAGAGGAAAGGTCTAACAATTGTCCACATTTTGACAAAATTGGTTTCCATATGTATATTAGAGATGTTGATAGGATCTGAGAGGTCTGTAATGCATGTTCAATGCATCTTGGGAGTTGCTTGTACTTTCAAAGGACTTTAGTGGTGACCAGAGCTCTAGTTGGGTTGACAATTTACTTAATTTGGGACAGCTGCTGAAAGGTTGTCTGTGACCTTAAAATTCACTAAAGGTGAAGACTAATGGGGATGAGATGGCTTAATGGCTTTGTATGAGCACCTAGAGACATTTTGAATTAAAAGGAAAAAGCAAGATAGCAATGATATTTCATGGATTCAGTGGATGAATGGTGGAGCTCACCAAAAATGTATCTTGTTCAGCGCGTGGTCAGGCCATTAACTAAACAATAACTATTGTTGATCATATTGGCTTTATAATGCTTTAGAAAATGCATTTATCCTAAAATGATATGTGGTAGAGCAATGACATTTGAGTCAGGTGCAAACATGTATCATGACATTATTTAATATGTATCAGATTTAGATTTTAAAATATAAAACCATGGTGTTTTTTTTTTAATTAAAGCTAGAACTTGCAACGTGTGATTTGTAGAGAGTCATATATGATTCTTTCCTTCCCATGCCATGTAGCTGCAAGTGAGTAACATCCGTTCTAAATGATTTAAATCCAAAACGAATATGTACAAATAAAATCTGCAAGTTATTACTGGAAGTTATTAAGGAAATAACTGCTTTATGCTGAATTGTCTTAAAGTATTATCTAGCAGATTATTGGTTAGCTCTATAAAATAGCTTCCAAGGGGGATGATTAATGGTTAATATTCCCAAAAGATTAAAAGAATATGGATGAGACTAATTAATATATTGTAAAAAATGTATCAAATAATTTCATCGTTAACGTTCACAAGGAAAATAGAGAAATCTGTTCTTATGAACGCTACACACACACACATACACACACACCGCCACCATTTGTAAAATTGTGTTATTTTCTGCCTGCTTTAAATCCTTGTTTAATGGATGCTGTATAAACGATACTTGTGATTTCTTTTTTTTTTTTTTTTTCAAAGATATGCAATCAGAAACAAATAAACTCATTTCCCTTAGACAGCACAAATGGATCAAAGTCATAAATAATTCAAAAGATAATTAATGGGAATGAAATTATTCTAATTACCACCATCTTAAAAAAAAAAAAAAAAAAGAATTCAAAAACAACAAATAAAAATACCCACTGGTTTAAAAAAAAAAGAAAGAAAGCAGCTGGTAAGAAAACACAATGTTAATCAGTAAATTTCTAACTTTTAAAACTGCTTGAAAATATATACCATCAAACTGCTTTGAAGTTCATTTTTAATTTACATGCAAAGTACCCAAAGCATGATAGTATAAAAAAATAGAAGTCTTCTGGCGTAACATAATTACAGTGCTACAGTGTTGTCAGATTTCATTAGAATACCA
This sequence comes from Pelobates fuscus, assembly GCF_036172605.1. NCBI lineage: Eukaryota > Metazoa > Chordata > Amphibia > Anura > Pelobatidae > Pelobates > Pelobates fuscus. The sequence continues at coordinate 134,560,908 of NC_086321.1, forward strand.
TTTCAGTTACTTGTTTTCACACATCTAAGTTTAGGATCCTGTGTGGTTTTTAAACTTTTCTTTAACTGAGAATCTGCACAGTTGCAGCGGGCCATGAGTCATCCAGAACATCATTTGCGTGCAAGCAAATGCCAATCACATGTCACTATAGAAAGACACAGTTCATGCTCTTAATGACAATGCTAAATTACTAAAACAGATGATAATAACTACTGAAGAGTGGATTCAAATTCCTTTTCTGCAATATCCTTTTGGTAAGACATTCAAACTAGCTCTATGTGTCGATACAGCTTAAGCTAGGCAGCAGATTTATAATATTGTATTGTGACATAGCTGGCTACCCAAAGATGATGCGCTAGTCCATTGATGGGTGACAATTATGGCTCGGATATACTGCTCCCCTTAGATCCATTTTTCAACTCTCTAGATATATGCTAGCTATCACATTATATAACTATATATATATAACATAACAATGTATACATAAATGTATATGAAACATGTTCTTTTATTTGCTACTCATATGGATTATGAGTAGGGACTGGAGATCTCTGCCTCCACAATATCGCAATTGGAGGACTGGCTGCAGCCTGCTGGGGACTAAGTATTTTGTCTAAATGTTGAGTAAACCATCTGGCAGTGATGCGGGACCTTTCTCTTACAGGCTCCTAAAGTGGTTATGGTCCATACAGTATTCCTTAAGCTGTATATAATTTTTAAAAATTTAGAGAGATGCAGATCTCACTAAATTTTGTCTGTGAATGCAAGTAGATGCAATAAAGGGAAGCATCTACATCCAGCTGTTTAATATGATGTGCAACCCTGCAGTTTGACAGCTATGAACTATGTATATATATTTTTTATAATAATCAAACACATTGACACATTTCGGTAAGAAGAAAAGGTCAAGATACTCCAGGCAAACAGTGCAAGTATATTTTAAAAATGTTTACAATATTGCTGTCTTCAGCAAAAAATAATGATCAATTGGATTTACTTATCTCACAATACAAACTACACTGCTCAAAAAAATAAAGGGAACACAAAAATAACACATCCTAGATCTGAATGAATTAAATATTCTTCTGAAATACTTTGTTCTTTACATAGCTGAATGTGCTGACAACAAAATCACACAAAAATTAAAAAATGGAAATCAAATTTTTCAACCCATGGAGGTCTGGATTTGGAGTCACACTCAAAATTAAAGTGGGAAAACACACTACAGGCTGATCCAACTTTGATGTAATGTCCTTAAAACAAGTCAAAATGAGGCTCAGTAGTGTGTGTGGACTCCACGTGCATGCTCCTGATGAGGTGGCGGATGGTCTCCTGAGGGATCTCCTCCCAGACCTGGACTAAAGCATCTGCCAAGTCCTGGACAGTCTGTGGTGCAACTTGACATTGGTGGATGAAGCGAGACATGATGTCCCACCTGGAATCAGGTCTGGGGAATGGGTGGGCCAGTCCATAGCATCAATGCCTTCGTCTTGCAGGAACTGCTGACACACTGCAGCCACATGAGGTCTAGCATTGTCTTGCATTAGGAGGAACCCAGGGCCAACCGCACCAGCATATGGTCTCACAAGGGGTCTGAGGATCTCATCTCGGTACCTAATGGCAGTCAGGCTACCTCTGGCGAGCACATGGAGGGTGTGCGGTCCCCCAAAGAAATGCCACCCCACACCATTACTGACCCACTGCCAAACCGGTCATGCTGGAGGATGTTGCAGGCAGCAGAACGTTCTCCATGGCGTCTCCAGATTCTGTCACGTCTGTGACATGTGCTCAGTGTGAACCTGCTTTCATCTGTGAAGAGCACAGGGTGCCAGTGGCTAATTTGCCAATCTTGGTGTTCTCTGGCAAATGCCAAACGTCCTGCGCATGGCATTGGGCTGTAACACAACCCCCATCTGTGGACATCGGGCCCTCATACCACCCTCATGCAGTCTGTTTCTGACCATTTGAGCAGACACATGCACATTTGTGGCCTGCCAGAGGTCATTTTGCAGGGCTCTGGCAGTGCTCCTCCTGTTCCTCCTTGCACAAAGGTGGAGGTAGCGGTCCTGCTGCTGAGTTGTTACCCTCCTACGGCCTCCTCCACGTCTCCTGATGTACTGGCCTGTCTCCTGGTAGCGCCTCCATGCTCTGGACACTACACTGACAGAAACAGCAAACCTTCTTGCCACAGCTCGCATTGATGTGCCATCCTGGATGAGCTGCACTACCTGAGCCACTTGTGTGGGTTGTAGACTCCGTCTCATGCTACCACTAGAGTGAAAGCACCACCAGCATTCAAAAGTGACCAAAATATCAGCCAGGAAGCATAGGAACTCAGAAGTGGTCTGTGGTCACCACCTGCAGAACCACTCCTTTATTGGGGGCTAATTGCCTATAATTTCCACCTGTTGTCTATCCCATTTGCACAACAGCATGTGAAATTGATTGTCACTTAGTGTTGCTTCCTAAGTGGACAGTTTGATTTCACAGAAGTGTGATTGACTTGAAGTAACATTGTGTTGTTTAAGTGTTTCCTTTATTTTTTTGAGCAGTGTATATATACACAGAGATTAGTACACACTCATACCACGTTTAAATACTAAACAGCACTGGAATCACAACAAACACTGTACTCATTGGACTGTGATTACACAACTAATTAACACTGTATATGTAGGTGTGTTTATTGGATTGTTCATCCACAATATACTCAGGGGTGTACTTGTTTGCTTGTTCTTCTTTAGAAAACATGCCTTCTTTTTACACATGTGGTCATTAGTGATGTCCCAAACGGTTCGCTGGCGAATAGTTCCTGGCGAACATAGCGTGTTCGCGTTCGCCACGGATGGCGAACATATGCGATGTTAGGTCCGCCCCCTATTCGTCATCATTGAGTAAACATTGACCCTGTACCTCACAGTCAGCAGTCACATTCCAGCCAATCAGCAGCAGACCCTCCACCCTACCACCTCCTAGACAGCATACAATTTAGATTAATTCTGAAGCTGCATTCATTTTTTTTTTTTTTTTTTTTGTGTTTGTGTTTATTATACATTATCCTACCATAGCCAGTAACCTGTGTTTATTATACATTATCCCTCCCATAGCCAGTAACCTGTGTGTATTATACATTATCCCCCATAGCCAGTAACCTGTGTTTATTATACATTATCCCCATAGCCAGTAACCTGTGTTTATTATACATTATCCTCCCATAGCCAGTAACCTGTGTTTATTATACATTATCCTCCCCATAGCCAGTAACCTGTGTTTATTATACATTATCCCCCCATAGCCAGTAACCTGTGTTTATTATACATTATCCTCCCATAGCCAGTAATCTGTGTTTATTATACATTACCCCCATAGCCAGTAACCTGTGTTTATTATACATTATCCCCCATAGCCAGTAACCTGTGTTTATTATACATTATCCCCCCATAGCCAGTAACCTGTGTTTATTATGCATTATCCCCCCATAGCCAGTAACCTGTGTTTATTATACATTATCCCCCATAGCCAGTAACCTGTGTTTATTATACATTATCCTCCCCATAGCCAGTAACCTGTGTTTATTATACATTATCCCCCCCATAGCCAGTAACCTGTGTTTATTATACATTATCCTCCCCATAGCCAGTAACCTGTGTTTATTATACATTATCCTCCCATAGCCAGTAACCTGTGTTTATTATACATTATCCTCCCATAGCCAGTAACCTGTGTTTATTATCCCTCCTATAGCCAGTAACCTGTGTTTATTATACATTATCCCCCCCATAGCCAGTAACCTGTGTTTATTATACATTATCCCCCATAGTCATTTATCGTTGGACCTAGGCAGCATGATGTCTTAGGCCGGCCCAGAGAGTGAGTGAGTGAGTGAGTGAATAATATAATATATATGTTCAGAAACATATTAGTAATATATGTAAATCATGTTCATGCAAAGAGGGTGAAAAGGTATTAAAGAAAAACACACTTATTGCATCAAATTTACAAAGTCAAACTTTTAAAAGCTTTCCTCTTTTCTTTCTCGGGATGAGGAATATATCGGTTGTAGACTGAGGATTTCCATCTGCCCAATCTTTTAATAATATGCACTGGAGTGTCAGTGTTGAAGGAGACCGAAGCTGCCCCTATTCTAAATGAAAGACCCGAGAAATGGATACAACCCAATCTGAGGAGTAGTGTTCTGATGTTGAAGATGAATTTAGCCGTACTCAGAGGGATTCAGTGAGAGTAGTGGTGAAATGTGTGTGGCATGACTGAGTGTGGGTAAGTAAGAGTCAAGTATTTTAACTGGGCACTAGTTCAAGGTGGGATAAAGTGGTATAGCGGATGGATGAGTTGTTTGGTTCGTTTTAGAGGTTTGTAGAGAAAGTATATAGTGATCATGATTTTTAGCGATATCCAATATTTTTAAGGTGGTCCCAGTGCCACCACTCATATCTGTTGTCACAGTAGCTTGCATTAAAAAACAACAAAAAAAACCTTTTTGACTGTAATATAATAGCAGTCAGTTTCCTTCACACGTGTGCGTTTCAGGGCCTGCCAGGGCACAGTGTCACACCAGTGCATCTCATTTCTCGTGTAACAGTAGTGTACATAAAAAAAAAAAACCTAGAAATTTGACTGTGAAATAATAGCAGTCAGTTTCCTTCACACGTGTGCGTTTCAGGGCCTGCCAGGGCACAGTGTCACACCAGTGCAACTCATATCTGGTGTAACAGTAGTGTACATTTAAAAAAAAAAAAAATACAGGGGGCTTGTTGTCACTTTTCGGGGACCCTTGGTGGAGGAAGAGACCTTCAATGACATCAGTGAGGACAAGGAACGGGACATGGCTAGCTTGGTATCCAACCTTGTGCAAATGGGGAGTTTACGGGTGTGCAAATGGACTGTTTGCGGTTGTTTGCGGTTCGTTAAACTGGGAGTTTGGTCTGTCACTGTGAAGCGGGCGTAACTCTTACACTACCTGATCGATACAACATCATACCTGATGTTTTAAAGCACGTTGTTCCAAACAATTTAGGAATGTTAGGTGATTTATGCCCTTTATGGATTAAAACCAGACTCTGCATCAACTATGTAATTTTCCATGGGAGTTTTGCCATGGATCCCCCTCCGGCATGCCACAGTCCAGGTGTTAGTCCCCTTGAAACAACTTTTCCATCACTATTGTGGCCAGAAAGAGTCCCTGTGGGTTTTAAAATTTGCCTGCCTATTGAAGTCTATGGCGGTTCGCCAGGTTCGCCCGTTCGCGAACATTTGCGGAAGTTCGCGTTCGCTGTTCGCGAACGGAAAATGTTATGTTTGCGACATCACTAGTGGTCATTCCTTGATATGCAGTGGTGGACCTACCTAGGCAAGAGAATACAGTTTTCATTGCCCCTTATCTAAAATTGCTCATTTTCCTCTTATGTACCCACTTACCATAGTGTCTCCTTAGTATAATATTTACATGCCTACAAGATTAATTTTAAAAACCATGTATCATATTAAGGATAACAAGGACTGGTATTAAAATGAATTTGCATTAAGCACCTTCAAAAGGAAGTGGTCTCTTTACAGGATTTTTAATCAGTTAAGATCCAAGGCTCTTTTGAGATGCAACACAGTTGTGACGGAAGCATTCATTCTACCAAAATTTCACCCCTATATATAATTTAAAAAGAGATTGTGGCTTTATTTTGATATCCTATATGTATGCATTATACAACATTAAATATGAATAAATTAAACATTTTAGAAAAACATAGATATTTATCTCAGTTTAGCATATACCAATTTCTACACAACATGTACCATTTAAGAAGACTAACTCATAATAGACTTACAAACTAGTCCTGATTGTTAAAATATCCAACGTGTCTAAGATTTCAATTTATTTTAACAGTAGAAGTTATAAAACAAATATTGCAAATATTGAGTAAATTACAGTTTTAAAGCTAAAACATTTGGCATGCTGAGATACAGAATCCAAAACCACTACACAAAAGAATATATTTGTAGAAAGTACACCCCCAGGCTATTTAACTGAGACAATTATTATATTTTGCATTTTACCATATGACCATTTTATCATGAACCTCACTCATATCTGCTGTTTATATTTATTTTTTGTGTTTTGACAGGTTTATTATCGGGAAATTCACAGACCACATGTATCCCACTACTAAACAGGTTACCAAAAGATATCTAGGGCTCCCTGTGCTGAGCTCTTCTGGTACCAGCAGGGATTTAGCCCTGTTGGTACTTTTAACGCATTATGGTCTACTCTATGCCATAATGGTTCATAATATCTTTAATATTACTTATCCCCTGTGTTTAACAGGTTCTATTTGTGAGTTCTAAAAATAAAATTACATGTACAAAACAGCATCTTTTTATCCTTTAACAGCGACAGCTCCCTGTCGTTATTTTGTATAAACTCTATCCTTTGCACCTGGCAGTCAATGATAGTTCGATTTCTCCTCATCATTGGAATGTGTGCATGGACTGAACCTGACTGTGATGGTTTTTGCTAAAGCTTTAATATAAATTTGAAATAAAATGAAGCATTGCATGAAAAAAGTTAAAACAAGCTATGGGCGATTTCAATGTTTTATTAAATGGTATGATTTCCAGAAAATGGTATGATTTCCTTGTTACTCTCCTCTATACATACCATATAGTCTCTTAAATCTGAGTTGTTTTTAAAATATTCATCTTCTGAAGCTGTGAATATTTTAAAACAGCCTTCTGTGTACATTATTTAGAATGGGTAAGATGTGATTGTCCTATGTATAGCAGTAATTTCTTGTTTTGACATTATATACATTAAATATACATTAAATGCGTATGATCATTGCCTGGGGCGAAAAAAACTTTCTCTTCAATAGCGGGTCTTTGGCATATTGTGCAAAACTTACATATAAAAATAGTATAGTATAATAGTCATCAGCAGGTTGCCTTACAGTGTTCATTTCACATGGGTTATATAAAAACAAATATATAACTGGAGCAATACAAATTAATGTGTACATTTATATTGCGATAAAAAAAAAACACAAGAACATATTTAATGACTGTAAAACATAAATCACTAATTGAAGATTATACTAGCTTTAGTGTACTAATAATCTTAATTTTAGTAATGACAGGAGGCGAATATTTGCATATCTTTCTTTACTGAAAACTCCAGCAGCATAGAAACAGTAACAACCAATCAGAGAAAAGATATGGTGCCCATAAAAGGCCCTGTCTATGACATCACTTCCTCTTTCTTTGAAGCGAATGATAACCACAACAAACATAAACATAGTCCGTTAACAGTTCAACAAACGTAGTGGAGAAACAACTCCGGCAATTCCATGGTGAAACGGTATGGAAGATGATACTTTGTCCCGTAGAGAAGACGTTCGTGCTGAAAGAAAAGAAAAAGGTGAAAGGTTTCTGGAGTGGTAACATGTCCGTATACAGTAAACATTACGAAAACCTGCAAGATGTTCCAGAGGATATTAGACTGTGAATCTATCAATACTTAAATAAACTTGCTAGTTAAGACATGTGATAAGGAGAAAGCATATAGTGCAATGAGTAAGACCAGGAATTCAAATATACAGTACTAAACATATACACTCCTAAGTGGTAATACAATCATAACATGCATGTCTTCCTGAACACTGAAACACAATCTGTATAGTACAACTCACCTGGGCGGGATCCAAAGGGTGGGAAATATTCGCCTCCTGTCATTACTAAAATTAAGATTATTAGTACACTAAAGCTAGTATAATCTTCAATTTTACCACATGACAGGAGGCTTCATATTTGCATTTTTAAAGCTTGAATTGACCAATGTGAAGGAAGCATGAGATGTTTGCCGAAAAGAGAACGTTCTAAACGTACTCTCTCGCGCTCAGTCCACGCAGCGAATAATGTCGGCTAGGGAAGCATCGGCCGAACAGGTTTGCGAGGCCGCCGTTCCTCTGACCGAGTGGCTCCGAAACAAGGTTCGACGCCTGTTAGAGACAAAAAACAGAGTTCGAATGGGGTAGAGGTATTGGTGTACCCTATCAGCGTTCTGACCACGCATAGTGTGGCGTCTGACACAAAGCATGGGTATGACCCTGAAGATGAAATCCGACTTAGTTCGTCTCGACATGGTAAGGTAATCCCGTCTGGCGTGGTGGAGAAACCATCCATATCGCAGGCCCCAATGTCCGCCACCGTCTAAATGAGGCGAGGTCTAATAAGAGGACTAGTTTGGCTGAAAGTTGCTTCAGTGACAAACAAAGATTGTCCAGACATTCCCGAAGGAATCTCAGCACCACATCCACCTGCCAGAGGCGTGAATATTGGGTGCCGGGGTCTCGGCAATTCGGCACCCCGTAGTAGTCGACAAACCAGTGTCTCTTGATCCACTGGTCTGCCCTGTACCGGAACGTACGCCGCCAATATGGCGGATCTGATCACGTTGAGGGGTCGATATGACCGACCCAACGAGACCAGGTGTGACAGAAAGTTGAGGATCAGTGGGACAGGTGCGGTAAAGGGATCAGTATCCCACCAATCATTCCAGGCCGACCAGGCAAAATATAGCCTTCCCTGGTGCCGGGAGCCTATGAGTCCCATAGGAGGTCTTAGTTGATGCAGTAGGTCGTGAACTGACCAGGAGCCCCTGAAACCGTCCAGGCAACTAGTGCCAGTCGTCCTTCCATGGCAAGGGAGTGGGCTTCCCCTCGAGGTCCCGTCAGAAGTAGAGGGAAGGTAGGGAGTAGTAGAGGGTCTTCGCGAGACATCTCCGGGCGATCCGGGAAATCACGGTTGGCCCTGCCCGAGGGTGCCATGAGCAGGAGCGATATCTTGTGGGTGTGTGTGTATCGAAACACCCTTGCTATTGTGGAGAATGGTTGGGTCACGTTAGCAGGGGTTCATCCATCGTCCCGTGTCCGCAGGAAGAGTCAAAGATCGTTTTGCCAATCCAAGTTGTATGTGAAGTAATCACCCTCGGAATTCCATCCCCACTTCCGCTGACAGAGGGATCCAGTGGTCGTATGAGTGATCGGCGCGTACGTAACTCACCATCAGTCGTTGCATGGCCCTGTAGTGTAGTGGGCCAGGGAATATCGCATGTATGGAGGAGGAGAGGAGGGGAGGAATCCCACAATCCAGTGAGTATCCTGAGAGGAGACGCATCCAACCTTAGAGCGTGTCCAACAGTTATCCTCATAGAGCCGCTCTTTGCCGTAGACGGACGCGGAATGTAGTCCTCCAAGCCGATGTCGAAACCGAGGGACTGGCCCGATGCAGATGGAGAAGCGGTCTTTGTCTGTGTACAACAAAAAACCCATGGAGTCCCGAAAGTGAATGACAAATTCGTCCGCAAACGTCTTCCAGGTATACGAGGCATCGCATGCTCAAATTTACGGATGTGTGCCCTCACTGGTTACAATAGCTTCGCGAGCACCACGGAGTCGTAAACTGCTGTGTTTGTCCTCGCCATTGGAATCGGAAGGAGACTTCGGCAGTCCAGGGCAACGGGCACTGACCAGCGCGTCCTTGAGGTCCAGATGTGTAAACCAGGCTTTATCGCTTAGGAGGTCTTGTAGAAGACGAGTTTCCTCCATCCTGAAGCATTGTATACCATGTAGGAGTTCCATTGATGTAGTCTCCTGGCTTCGTCTTGACCGAGGAAAATTTGTTGAGGAAGCCTTCCCTTCCAGTGCATGTTGAATTGCGCCCCTCCTGAAAGGGTGCGGGTTTTCTTGTCCACGAGGCGTTCCTGTTCCGCCAGTGTGTGTAATGGGGGTGAAGGGGCGACCTGAACGGCTGTGATAAAAACTCTATGACATAGCCTTGTACTGTCTAGTGTATTAGATGGAAGAAGTATGAGGACTGTGTATACGATCTGGAACCTGTCGCCCAGAAGCGGCTGATGGCTCGGTTCCGCAACCGACCAGTTCTCCCAGAAACACCTTTCCCCGTAGGGGTGTGGAAGACTTGTTTTAGCGAGGTCCGGGTTAATTTAGCGTGGTGAGTAAATTCACGTGTTCCTTGAGTACTGCAATGAACACTACGTTCGAATAGTAGGCCATGTGCTTTAGTGTGTTGTTGATGCGGCCCAGTACAGATTTGCGTCTGTCGGCGTATAGTGCGTCCTTTACGTTGCCCAGGAGACATATCGAGCATTGAGCCCATTCTTTTGAGGAGGTAGGGTTGAGTTGTGTACCCTGGGGTACTCTGTCTTGAAGCGTGCGCATCCTTCCATCCCTCGAGGGTTGTGCAGCCAATAGTGTTCGTTCTTCGGCTACTCTGGTTTAGTGCCGACTACTGTTACCTCCGCCTCAGTCGCCGTCACAGAGTAAGGTTTCCCTAACGTACTTCGAGGAAGTGTGGGGAAGGTCTTGCCGTTCCATTTCCTCAGACGGTGAGCTGTCTCATCTACCATGTCCAACGTACGTGGTTTGTAATAGTCTTTTTTGTCGGAAGATTGTGGTGGACGGGGTTTGGATTCCCGGTGTTCCGCCTATTTGGTCTGTTTGATGGGCGTCTTGCCCTTGACCTTAGTGGCGGGGGTCTGGAGCCCTTCCCTTGCCGTTTTGACTTGAAGGCTTGTGGGCCTGAGGCCTCCATCAAGCGGTGTGGGGTAGAGTTCATAACAGAAACTTCTCCACTGAGGCCGTTACTGCGGCGTTTATCATTGTCTAGAAACGTGTGAACGTTGAGAGTGTCCACCAGAACTCGATCCCGTCCTGTTGGGAGATAGCGGTCGTCAGTGGGAGTAATGTGTGGGGGTCATCACGTAGGGGTGTTAGGCTCCTGGTAGAACTGGGGATCACCCAGGTAGAACGGTTTGGATTGCCTGCTTTAGTTTGTCTGAGAGTATGAATACTCGTGTCAAGTGTAGAGGGGTCACCTCTATAAGTTTAATCTGGCTACTGAGAGCCGCGGTGCAGGCGTGACTGGCTGGTAGAGGTGTTGGTCTGGCTAGCCGGGTTCACCACAAAAGTACGCCAGAGCTGTATGCACGTTTTTTAACTATAGTGGCCTATTATATATATAGGTGCGTGGGGCCTGTCTCCATAAGGTCTGCAGCCGCAGGACCCATGTCTATTAGGCTGGTTTCATCCCAGGTGGCGTGCCATGGTAACCCAGAGGACACCCACATCATAATTATTGGCACCTTACAAACATTGCATGCTTATCTGGGGGTCATCCCAGGTGGTGTGCCATGAAAAATTACCCAGAGGACACCCACGTTCAATATGTACACTAGGCACGGTAAGTATACATCTATGTATACCTGTGAAGGGTACACCGCAATACAGTCAGTTTCCTTAGTGATCCAGCTGTCAATCCACATCCGGCATGGTACTGTTGCCTTAATGTAAAACTGACCGGCAGTGTTTAAACATCCATACGTGTCTGTAGTAATCAGTGGTAAAGTTGAGGCGTAGGCCTCCGTGCGTATGATCGGGGTTCACCCCGGGTGGTGTGCCGTGGTAAACCAGAGGACACCCACATCAAAGGTACTGGTCTGGCCGTGACCTTGCATGCATATCTGGGGGGTCACCCCAGGTGGTGTGCCATGAAAAAATACCCAGAGGACACCCACATAAATTTGCACCAACAGGTACAGTAATACAATATGACCCTCTGCAGGGTACAATAATATAGTATGCCCTTTGTAGGGTACAGTAACACAGTATGCCCTTTGAAGGGTGCAGTGATATAGTTGATCTTGTTATAGGTACAGTATATGTTTGTATAACAACTGTGATATTGTATGGCTTCACAATAATACATAGATTGTGTGCATGCTCAACATATAATCGTCCAGTGTAAGGCACTCTGTGAGGAATATCCATGAGAATAAAAAATAATAATTGCATCAATCAACGAATGTGCCCAGAGCGGGGGACCCCTGAAGGGGTTAATCCAGATGTATCTCCTTTAATGCCTGCATGTAATTATTTGTTTGGTAAAATCTTTTACCAGAAAAGAGGACATTCAGATATATTCTGGTTTCCAAGTGCAGACTGGGGGATGTTATTTATACCCAATTTAATATGATGCATTAATAAAATTAAGGACTGAGTCAGCCCTGCTGGGAATTGAACCTGTGAGCACCAAGAGGTGAGTATTCTTCTGATGAAGCATCAGCCCACTGAGCTGTCACACTATACTTCAGACACTTTTGGCAGGCACTGTGGCAAAATACATCGAGAGAATACATGGAGGAAAAACTGAAAATCCAGCTTGCACTCTCCCATTGTTCACTGGGAGAGCATACACTTGTGGAGCCCGGCGGTCGGGTGAGTTCCCGATCCGCCGAGCGAGCAGGGAAGGCGGCCGTCGGGTATCTCGCGAGCCGCGAGATCCAAGATGGCCGCCGCCCGTATGTGAGGGTGCGTCGCGGATCGCGGTTCGCGGTCGCGCGGCGCAAAGGGTAAAAGCAACACAAACGCTGACCCCAGCCTCCCTCTACCCGTCCCCATATAGTCCCCTGTGTAAAAGAAAAGGGCCGGTCCGCGAGGCGAGCGCGACACGGGTAGTCGTTGCGCCCGCGGATACCAGGCAATAAGGTGGAAATAAAAGGGGGGAAAAAACAGAGGGATACAGAGAAGGGACAGGAATAAGGGGGGCCAAGGTAGCAGGTGTTAGCAATAAATAGAGTAATATATAGTGGTATGTACAATCAGAAAAAACAGTGTAAATTAAGAATCTACCAGAGAGGTAAAATACTCTGACCTGATGTATGGCTGGAGCAGCAAAGAAAGAGGAAGTGATGTCATAGACAGGGCCTTTTATGGGCACCATATCTTTTCTCTGATTGGTTGTTACTGTTTCTATGCTGCTGGAGTTTTCAGTAAAGAAAGATATGCAAATATGAAGCCTCCTGTCGTGTGGTAAAATTAGTTTCAAAGGCACTAGTGATTGTTACTGTATCTGTCACAACAGTAAAAAATATGTGTTAGGGATCTTGGACACAAGTTGCAAAATCATTGACATAAAATCTGACTGCTAGTGCAGTGATTCTTTGGTTTCTGGAAAACAAACTTCTCTTTTGTTAGTCTAACTTTTTTTTTACATGTGACAAAACAGACCATTTTGTAAAACTGACTTTTGAGTTTGATTCTATTAACCCTGACTTAGAAAAGACTTTTAATATACAGTGTTTAAGAATTCAGCTAATCCACTATCCAACACATTGCAAGCTTTAAAATCTTTAGAAAATATACATTGTTATTATTATTTTATTAATTATATAGTGCCAGCAAATTCCGTAGCGCCAGCAAATTCCGCTACATTGATCCAAAACTTCAGGGGTGAGCAAAAGATCACCAACTGTTAGGTTAAGGGCTTTTCAGTGGGGCGTATGGATTTAGCTGAATTGCTCTTTTCAATCCACATTCAATCTCCTTATTCATCTGCTGCTTTTATTTAAATACAGCTTTAACAAAATTACATAATTGGAAGCATAGTCCTCAAATATCTGGGGAAATGTAGTCCTTAATGGTGATTAGCTATAACACTGCAGATGTTGGTGGGACATAATTTGCATTCTTAGCATCCAAAACCAGCCTGAAGGCGCAATTTTGTATGTATGTGAATGCATATTCTGAAAATGCACGTATGTATAATGTGTGCATAAGCATGGCTGGATTTGCCACAAGGCCACCAAGGTCGCAGCCTTGATAAAGCAGGAAAAAGAGGGGTGACATGGCAAGTCCATGCTCCCACCATTGGGCTGAGGCTGACAGGGGAGATCACCCTAGCTAGTGCTCAAGTACAGTTGTCTTACCAGATCTCCCTGAACTGCTTTGATACTTCTACTGTATGAAAACATTGCGTTGTTTCATCATACATTGCACCAGTGTCTGCTGGAAGGAGTTGTCTGCACCCACTGGGGGTGTAGGCAAGCAGCATCTCCAACTGGACCACTATTGCAACCCTTATACCCCCACTATAACCCCTATTCCCTCACTATAAGCACTATCATGACACTACAGCCAATATCCCTCCACTACACTCCTATACTTCTACTATAGCCCCTATACCACACTATAGCCACTATCCTAGAACTATATCCCATATTCCTCCACTACAATCCATATCTCTCCAATGCAGTTTATATACCACCACTTGAGCCACTACCCCCCTGTTATCACCCTTATCTTACCACTACATCCAGTTAAAAATATGACAGCCCCATCAGCCCACTACAGCCCTTTCCCTCACGCTACAGCCCCATTCATAAACTATAGCCACTATCCCCACATTAGAGCCACAAATCCCCCACTAGAGCCCCGACACCCCCTATAGCCACTATATCTACCACTATAGCCCCAACCCACCACAACCCCCTTCTCCCTTCAACACAGTCATAATGGTCCCTGTCCCCTCCAACACACCTAACAGAACCTATCACCTCAAACATGCACTACAGCCTCAATTTCACACACTTTGCAGCCCAAGTAGACCCTCACTTACACACACACATTACAGCACCTTTACACATACAGCCCCAATTATATGCACACACACATACCACACCACAAACAGCCAGGGCCAGATTAAGAGCCCATTGGGCCTGGTGCTGACAATTATGATAGACCTAATTACAAAATCTTATCAACCTAAATCACTAAAACAGTCCTATCTCCCAAGCGTCATGTATCTGATGGAGATGGTGCTGGAGGGAAACACATACCCTATGCTAATCTCACACTTTCATCTTTCAAGTAAATCCATGCCCATTAATAGCAGTGTCCAGTAAAGCAAGTTTGTGGACTGACGCAAATCACATAACAAGAACTGCCGAAAGGAGCGAACATACCCAAAAAGGGGGCATGTTTGTGTGCCTATGTCTCCCAGTCCCTTAGTGTCTGTGTCCCCATTTCACTAGGACGAGGACACTAGGAGACATTGAGAAACATTAGGACACTGAGAGACCTTGGGACCCTGAGACACTTGGGGACACTGGAAGACATGGGGACACTGGGTGACTTTGAGACACGATGGGACACTGGGAGACATGGGGCACTGAGACGCTGTGATACAAAGGGGACACTGTGATACATAGGGGACACTTAAGACTTGATAAAGACCTGGGTACAGGTCGAAACATCACAGTGTCCAATAAACCTGCTTAAATCTATCACAGTGAGTGCCTGAGATTTTTTCTTTTATGCTTGGGACACTGAGACACTGGGAGAAATTAGGACACTGAGACACTGGGAGACTAAAGGACTTTGGGAGACTGAAACACTAGGGATACTGACAAACTATGGACACTGAGATACACCAGGGACACTGGGAGACATGGGCACACTGAGATACTATGGACACTGGCTGGGAGACATGGGAACACTGGGAGTGCCCCATGTCTCCCAGGTCTCAAAGTTACCCAGTGTCCCCATGTTTCTCAGTGACCCCTAGTGTATCAGCATCCCCATGGTGCCCAGTATGCCCTAGTGTTTGTATCCTCATGTCTCCCAGTGTCCCTTAGAGTCTGTGTCCCCATGTCTCCCAGTGTCCCCGTGTCAGTAGGACACTAGGGGACACTGTGAGACATGGGGACACTGAGACATTAGGGAACACTGGGAGAGACATGGGGACACTGAGATACATGGGGACTCTGGGAGACTTGGGACACAGACACTACAGACACTGAGAGACACCAGGGACACTGGGAGACATGGGGACACTGAGACCCTAGGGACACTGGATGGGAGAAATGGGGACACTGCGAGACTAGGAGCCACTGGGAGACATGGGGATGCTGTGTCCATAGTGTCTAAAGTCCCCTAGTGTCTCAGTGCCCCCATGTGTCCCAATGTTTCAGTGTTCCCAAGTCTCTCACCTGTCACGGTAATATACCCCAACACGCAGGAATAGTACAGATAGTCAGGAGACAAGAAACCAGGGTTCGTCTTACCGGACCTTAGAATGGCCGGACTTGACGAGAAAAAGCAAGACAGAGTCTAGAACAAGCCGAGGTCAAGGGAACAGAGAGACAGCGTAACGTAGAACAAGCCGAGGACTGGTACACAGAGGACAAAATAGCGGATAAGCAAGCAAGGATAAAGAGAGAGCGGAGTCAGGAACAAAGCCAAGGTCAAGCACCAAAAAACCAACTGAACGATACAAGCACTAAAGGGAAACTGGAAAGAAACCACGATAGGGCAAGGAGCAAGGGAAACAGGTGAGTATAAATACCCTAAGGTTCACTTTGATTGGCCCCTGTCATATCCACGCCCCCAAAATGTGAGTGTATGGGGAATGTGGCCTGACAGGGGCCAATGGGAGACTGATTCTAATTTAGTCTCCCACTGTCCCTTTAAGAGCGCGCCCGAGAAGCGCGGCGCGCTCTTAGTGTCGGGCGGGACACGTGACCGCTTCTCGCGGTCACTGCCCGCCTGACTGATCATCTAGTTGGCTGAGCCGCGCGCGGCTCGTGCAGGAGCAGGACCGCGCGCGGCGAGAAGAGAGGACCCCGGCCGGCCCCTGGAGAGGGTAAGTACCGCTACAGTACCCCCCCCTGAAGACACGCCCACCGGGCGGGGAGGAGCAGGCCTGGCAGGAAAACGAGCGTGGAAAGAACGCACAAGGCGAGGAGCGTGAACAGCGTCAGCGGAAATCCAACTGCCTTCCTCAGGCCCATAGCCCTTCCAATGTACCAGATATTGGAGGCGACCCCGAAGCAAACGAGAGTCAATTACAGCCGCCACTTCAAACTCCTCATGGCCCTCCACAGAAACCGGAGGAGGAGGAGGGACATGCCGAGTATAACGGTTGCACAGGAGGGGTTTTAACAAGGAGGTATGAAACACGTTAGGAATGCGTAAATTTTTTGGAAGATCCAATGCATACGAGACAGGATTAACCACATGCAAGATACGAAAAGGACCAATAAAACGAGGGGCCAACTTCATAGAAGGCACACGAAGACGAATATTGCGAGTAGAAAGCCAAACCCGGTCTCCCACAGCATAGGATGGAGCCGCCCTGCGATGCTTGTCTGCCTGAACCTTCTGACGAGCAGCTGAGGCCACCAAAGAACACTGAACCTGCTCCCAAGTATTACGTAGACTAGCCAAATGTTCGTCCAGAGCTGGCATGCCCTGTAAGGAGAATGCAGCTGGAAGAACCACGGGATGCCGGCCATAAACAACGTAAAAAGGGCTGTTAGCGGAGGATTCATGAGCAGCATTATTACGAGCAAACTCAGCCCAAGGAAGAAGGTCAGCCCAATTGTTCTGATGGTGGGACACGAAACAACGAAGATACTGCTCTAGAGATTGGTTGGCACGTTCAGCAGCTCCATTAGACTGGGGGTGGTAGGCTGAGGAAAACGAGAGGGAGATACCCATCTCTGTACAAAACGTTCTCCAGAATCTGGAGATAAACTGGCTACCCCTATCGGACACGATCGAAGTGGGAATACCATGCAACCGAAACACCTCCCTGGCAAAGATAGAGGCAAGTTCCCTGGATGATGGTAATTTGACAAGAGACACAAAATGAGCCATCTTAGAAAAACGATCCACAATCATTAGGATGACAGTTTTACCATTAGAGGGAGGTAATTCAACAATGAAATCCATGGATATATTGGACCACGGTCTCTCGGGTATGGGCAACGGATGTAACAACCCACAAGGAACTCTGTGGGAGGACTTCATACTGGCACAAGTGCTACAGGCATTAACGTAATCGGTGACGTCCTTGCGCAAGGAAGCCCACCAGAAATATCTAGAAACTGCTGAGAATGTCTTAGAAATACCAGGGTGTCCAGCAGTTCTAGTGTCATGATATAATGACAAGATGTCTCGTCTCTCCGGTATATCAACGAATAGCTTATCAGCAGGCCTCTCCCCAGGAGCCAAGTGTTGTTTAGCCTGAATAGCTTGTAAGAGAGAAGACGAAATGGAAAGAACAGTAGTCGCTATTATTCTGTCAGGCGGAATGACAGGGGTAACATCGACCTCGAGTTTGTCAGTAGTCTCGAATTGTCTGGACAGAGCGTCAGCTTTAGTATTACGGTCACCCGGTCTGTAAGTGATTATGTAATTAAAACGAGACAAAAACAGAGACCACCTGGCCTGCCTGGAAGACAATCTTTTTGCTTCACTAAGGTAAGAGAGGTTTTTGTGATCCGTTAAAATGAGGATGGGATCCCTAGTACCCTCTAGCAGATGTCTCCATTCCTTGAGCGCCAAAATGATAGCAAGGAGTTCACGATTGCCTACATCATAATTCCTCTCTGCTTTGGACATCTGTCTGGAAAAGAAGCCACAAGGGTGTAACGGCTTTTCAGGTGAATCTCTTTGAGACAAGATAGCACCTACCCCTATCTCAGAAGCATCAACTTCAAGAATAAAGGGCAGTGAAGGGACAGGATGCTGTAAAACAGGAGCAGAGGCAAATGTAGCCTTCAAGAATTCAAAGGCCTCGAGTGCTTCTGGTTTCCAGACATGAGTATTACCATCCTTCTTGGTCATTCTGGTTATAGGCGCAACAATGGCAGAAAACCCTTTAATAAAACGCCTATAATAATTAGAGAACCCCAGAAAACGCTGAATGGCTTTCAACCCCTGGGGTAGAGGCCATTCCATAATGGCAGACAGTTTCTTGGGATCCATACGAAAACCCTTGGCCGAGATTATATAACCCAAGAATTGGACTTCAGATTGATCAAATGAACATTTTTCGAGTTTGCAATAGAGACCGTTAACCAGAAGAGTTCTCAACACTAATTTAACATGCATGTGATGAGTCTGTAAATCAGTAGAATAAATCAATATGTCGTCCAAGTATACTATAACGAATGTATGCATAAATTGACGTAGGACATCATTAATAAATTCCTGAAAAACTGCTGGGGCGTTACAAAGACCAAAGGGCATCACAGTG
Source organism: Pelobates fuscus (assembly GCF_036172605.1). Taxonomy (NCBI): domain Eukaryota; kingdom Metazoa; phylum Chordata; class Amphibia; order Anura; family Pelobatidae; genus Pelobates; species Pelobates fuscus. The sequence continues at coordinate 134,579,814 of NC_086321.1, forward strand.
TACTCGTAGTGGCCACTCCTGGTATTGAAAGCGGTCTTCCACTCGTGATCCTTTTTGATACGTATGAGATTGTAAGCACCCCTAAGGTCCAATTTAGTAAAAACTGTGGCCTGTTTAAGCCTATCAAATAGTTCTGTGATCAAAGGTATGGGGTACGCATTTTTGACGGTGATTTTATTTAGGCCCCTATAGTCAATACAAGGCCTTAATTCGCCATCTTTCTTAGATACAAAGAAGAAACCCGCCCCTGCCGGGGAAGAGGATCTTCTAATAAATCCCTTCTCTAGAGATTCCTTAATATATTCCTCCATAACCAGATTCTCCTGAGGAGATAAAGGATATATTCTCCCTTTGGGAGGCATAGTACCAGGTAATAAATTAATTGCACAATCGTAAGGCCTGTGAGGTGGCAATCTTTCAGCCTCCCTTTTATCAAAAACAGATTTAAGAGACAGGTACTGAGAGGGTATGACCGTAGGCACGGGAGGAATATTAGTAGAATTCAAAGGGGTGACTTTAACAATACAAGACTCTTGGCAAGAATCACTCCAAGAAACTATTTGTCCTGACTCCCAATCAATGGTGGGATTATGAGTACGTAACCAAGGATACCCTAAGACGAGGTGAGAGGAAGGAGAAGTAATGATCTGAAACCGAATGGTCTCAGAGTGTAACACCCCTGTAGACATATGTAGTGGAACAGTTTCATGTGTGATAACTGGAGAGCATAATGGTCTACCATCTATGGCCTCAACGGCCAAGGGTGTCTCCTTCTCTCTGGTGGGTATGTTATTCTCCTTGACAAAACTGGAATCAATAAAGTTTTCGGCCGCTCCGGAATCAACCAGGGCTAGTATATTCCCTGCTATGCAGTTATTATCAAGGTGCAGGGAAACAGGAAGAAGTAGTTTATTAAGAGGCAAATGTGAGGACTGTGATGTCACACCCAAGGCCAGTCCTCTATACGGTCTTAGGTGCGATAGTTTCCCGGACGCACGGGACAGTCTTGTCTCATATGACCCCTCCTACCACAATAAAGACAAAGTCCCTCCTTTCTCCTATAAAGCTTTTCAGCGTCAGTAAGTTTGGCAACCCCTAACTGCATAGGTTCCTCCTCAGAACCCTTAGATCCCTCGGGAGTCTCAGCTCTAGGGGAGTTAAAGGGAACAAAATGTCTATTTCTGGACCTGGTATATAACCTGTCACGGATCCTGTTATCTATATCGATAAGATAGTCAATCAGGTCCTCCAGGGGTACAGGGAGGTCCTTAGCTGCTACCTCATCCAACATAGTATCAGACAGACCTTCCATAAACGCGGTAGTAAGCCCATTATTAGTCCAATCTACCTGTGAGGCAAGGGTACGGAACTGAATAGCATAATCGGCTACAGATTTAGATCCTTGCTTTATTCTCATTAATGCCCTGGCGGCATTTTTTGACCTTTTAGTCGTGTCAAATGTTCTACGGAACGCTGTGAGGAAGCTATTGAAGTCGTGTACCATAGGCCCATTAGCCTCCCAAATAGGATTTGCCCATTCTAGTGCCTTATCCGTAAGCTGGTGCATAAGAAAACCCACCTTAGATCTATCAGTGGGAAATGAACGTGGGTACATTTCAAAGTGGAATTCCACTTGATTAAGGAATCCCCTACATGTCTTAGCGTCCCCTCCATACCTAGGTGGCGGGGTTAGATGTGCAGAAGCATTAGGCATATTAGCTGTGTCCGGTATAGGGTTTACAGGAGGCGTAGGTACAGGTACCGGAGCTGATCTGGATAACAGTGTCTGGATGGCTTGAGCCATTTGATCCATACGGTGATCCTGTTCTGCGAATCTAGCCTCATGAGTGGCCATCTGTTGACCTAAACCTGCGGGGTCCATGGCCCTATCGTAATGTCACGGTAATATACCCCAACACGCAGGAATAGTACAGATAGTCAGGAGACAAGAAACCAGGGTTCGTCTTACCGGACCTTAGAATGGCCGGACTTGACGAGAAAAAGCAAGACAGAGTCTAGAACAAGCCGAGGTCAAGGGAACAGAGAGACAGCGTAACGTAGAACAAGCCGAGGACTGGTACACAGAGGACAAAATAGCGGATAAGCAAGCAAGGATAAAGAGAGAGCGGAGTCAGGAACAAAGCCAAGGTCAAGCACCAAAAAACCAACTGAACGATACAAGCACTAAAGGGAAACTGGACAGAAACCACGATAGGGCAAGGAGCAAGGGAAACAGGTGAGTATAAATACCCTAAGGTTCACTTTGATTGGCCCCTGTCATATCCACGCCCCCAAAATGTGAGTGTATGGGGAATGTGGCCTGACAGGGGCCAATGGGAGACTGATTCTAATTTAGTCTCCCACTGTCCCTTTAAGAGCGCGCCCGAGACGCGCGGCGCGCTCTTAGTGTCGGGCGGGACACGTGACCGCTTCTCGCGGTCACTGCCCGCCTGACTGATCATCTCGTTGGCTGAGCCGCGCGCGGCTCGTGCAGGAGCAGGACCGCGCGCGGCGAGAAGAGAGGACCCCGGCCGGCCCCTGGAGAGGGTAAGTACCGCTACATCACCGTCCCCATGTCTCACAGTTTCCCCTAGTGTCTGTTTCAACAGGTCTTCCAGTGCCCCCTAGTGTCTCAGTGTTCCCAAGTGTAACTATGTCTCCATAGTCCCCTAGTGTCTCAGTGCCCCCTAGTGTCTCAGTGTCCCCATGTTTCACAGTGTCCCCATGTTTCACAGTGTCCCCAGTGTCTCAGTGTCCCCTAGTGTCTCCCAGTGTCTTCTAGTGTCTGTGTCCCCATGTCTCCCTGCAGCCTTCCTCCGCATCCCTCACTTACCTGAGCTGTTGGCTTTCTCTGCAGGCTGGGAGTTGCTCCCCCGTGGATCAGTGAGTAGTAAGAGGCAGGGAGGGAGATGCTGCCTCTCTCCACACACACAGCGTCACCTACTGGCCGATGCCAGTATTGCATCTAATCTCAGTTTATACTGAGACTGACATTTGTGTTGCCGGTATTAATGCAATACCGGCACCAGCCAGGCAGCCTCAAATACCTGATAAATACTTCTGAGAAATACCTGGCAACCCTAAGGAATACCTGAGAAACACCTGGCAACCCTAAGAGTAGTGTGTTAAAGAAACAAAGAAAAAACTTTTTTTAAATTAATGGGCCTATTCCATGGGCTTGGGCCTGGAGCTAAAGCTCCATCAGCCCCTATGTTAATCCGGCCCTGCAAACAGCCCCATCCACAACCCTACAGCCTTCCTCCCACACAGTACCTATCACAGTACCCTCCCACACATACAATCTTATAAGCAGCAACCTTCACATACACGACCGCACAAGTAGCATCCCCACTAACAAGAAACACCACAAGTAAACTATCCTCACAAATGGAACACAGCGAACAGCCAACCATACATTCAAACCATCAAGCAGCATCCCCACACATACAATACAACAAGGAGCCTACCCACATGAATACAACACCACAAGCAGCCTCCACACACAACAAAAAATAGTCTTGCCCTCCACTTACTGGTGTCTCTGCCCGGTGCTTATCGGCATAGTATAACCAAATTATATAGCGATAGCACTCCCAGGACTCCAAGGTGTAAAAATAAAATGTAATTATTATTTTCCAAATTTAAAATATCAACGTTTCAGTTTGTCACCCAATATATATTTTATTTTAATTATTCATAAAGCGCCAACAAATTCCACAGCACTGTACTATAGGTAGACTAACAAGACGAGTTGGATGCCCAGAAACAGAGGGTGTTGAGGACCCTACTAAAACAAGCTTACATTCTAGATTGGGGTAATGTGACACAAGAGGTAAGGATAGAATGTATTTCATCTATGGGAAAAAGTAGGTTACTAGAACAGTTTACAGTGAAGGGTTAGTTTTTTTGTATGATGCAGTTACTGCAAAGGAAGCAGGGTAGGTTAACAAGGTGCATGGAGGGAAAGCTATTAACAGTTTAATTGAAATGCTTTTCTAAAGAAGTTAGTTTTTTTATGATATTTTGAAGGAACTGAGACTGTGTGAGGGGGAAGGGGGGTGATGAGGAAACCAGCAAGGGTGGTAAATCTAACCTTGTGTATGAGGGCTTGAATATAATGTGTATAAGTGAGCTTAAGTATAGTGTATGTAGGACATGGTGGCTAAATATAGATTACAGAAACCCACACTGGTTTGGTTGGTAGATGTAAGTGACTATGTGAGAAAGTATACGTGAACAGGAAAGGGATAATGTAAAGCGCTACGGAATCTGTTGGTGCTATATAAATGGCAATAATAATAATAATAATAAGAAGAAGAATAAGAATAAAAATAAAAAAAATAATAATAATAATGGATTGTGACAGTGAGGGAGTATGGCCAAGATTAGGCCTGTGACTGTGTTCATCCACGGCTCCAAATCAAAAATCACTGACTGTGAAAAATCCCAGAATAATCACTTTTATAAGCATAATAGATTGAAATAGTACGGTGAGAGCTAAGCTAGCATTAAAAAAAACTACTGGGCTGGTTGCTTATTGTGTAAAATGTAGTTAATCTATGGTTAGTGCCAGGCATAGCAATCACTTTGTATTATAGTTTATTATTTTTACTCTTCTTTTCTGAAATGCTAGTCGCTGTACATCTGAATCTGTTACAGAAATGTGTGGGAATGTTGCAAATTAGCTTACAGTACATTAACTTAATGATTTCCCTCTACATACAATGTATTTTAATACAATGTAGATAAAGATGATGTATTTCTAGTTAAAAAAAAAAGTCACTTGAGACAGGGGCCATGGATGGGTCAATATCAGAATGACACTGACTATCAATATGATCAGCTGCAATACCAAGGAAGGGCACTTTAAGCAACGCTGTCTCCAACATACCTTTCATATGCAAAATTGATTTAAATGAAAGTAATAAACAATTAAAATATTGTCACATCTGGATTTATTTTAATACATTATAGTGAATGTATTAAAATAAATCCATATGTGACAATAGTTTAATATTATTTTTATAATTCTCTTCCCTCTGGTCTCTAATAGATTTTATGTGAGTAGATGCTCAATGTAATTGTATACACAATAGTAGTACATACTAAGATTATATTTCTGCTGCTTATGCAAACAAGATAATTTTGTGATGGGCAGATTATGTGTGAACATAATGCCCACACAATATGCTAAATGCATGATTCAAGAGCAGATTTTCTTCTTTGTCACAGTTCCATCACTGGTAGAATGTGATAATTCAAAAATATTGTCCTTGATTATCTAAACATTTAATTATAATTTCACTCACTCTGATTGTTTAACATTGAATTTCGACTGCACAACACTGCTGCAAAACCAGAGAGAGATTTTGTTGTAAATAGTAAAGACAATTCAACTACTCATGACAAACATCATAAACATTTCAGCTAAATCAAAATATTAAACACAGATGCAAAAAGAAGATAAAGACTAATTGACTCATAAAATGAAATTGCAGTCTGAATTTTACTTGTTCACTTGCAGGATAGCCACATACAAATCAGGTGTTATTTTATTAGAGAAGGGAAAATGTTCCATGCGCTTCAGGTGAGAATGATGTATGATCTAAAATAAAAATTGAAGTTTTGTCACATATTATAAATGGAATGACAGCTATTTCTGAGTATGTTAACATTTATTTTCTCTTGACTTATTTTATGAGTTATGTCCTAGAATGTATTTTTACAGTTTGTTTCCAACTTATATACCCAAAACACATTGAAACAGAAAAATTGTAACAGACAAACATTTTAAATACATTTTAGAAAACTTTGTTGAACAGTTGGTTTCCAATACTGCCTATGTACAGCTAAAATGCAAATCTACTTCTTCTATTCAAATTCTCCTTTTTCTCTAATCCTTACAAATGCTATCCTACAGCTCTTTCCTTACCCAATGTTCACCTTCTGTTGCTCCAAGTTGCAATGCCTTTTAGTGCAAATAAAGCATACCATTTATACTCTTTACCCTGATATGTAGATATCTGCAGCTCTGCTCTTTACATCTTTAATTATACAATTTCTCAAATTACCATTTATTATTTTCACCACTAAGGTTTCTCTAACTCTCTTATCATAGTATCTGTTGTGATTAACAAATGCTTTGCAGTTTTTATGAATCTCATGACCATGTGTACAATGATTCTGAGTTTTCATTGTCATGTTCTCTCCAAATTAATTTCTTTAATAAGGGATACAAATTATTATGCTCAGACCATTTTATCCATTAGTTGACCTAGGTGTCCGCCCAAGGTCTGGGCTCATATAGTGGCCGTGTGGGTCTGCAGCTTTAGATCTAAGCAGGCCCTCAACAAAAAACGCCAGGGACATCAAAATATCTCACTGCCTGGCCATGTTTTTTTTCACTTCATTTAGGGTGCATTGTGGCCAAGTCCAGTATTAGATGCAGAGCACTTTAAGAGTGCCCTCTGTGTTCTCCTTGGAGCTTCTCAAAGACTCAGAGTGCATCAGCTTGCGCAATGAGTCATTGACTGAGTGCTGGATTCATGAGAGCCCACTTAAAGTGGTCTGTACTGGATACTGAACTGATACAAAAGATGGAGCTCCACCACCAGACTACCTGTGATCAGTGGCGGAACTACCATGATCACATGGGTTGCAGCTGGGGCTGGGACTGGACCCATCATTTCAGGGGGCCAGGCCACCCTGCTTACTCCTGTGACCATGGTGCCCGCCGGCTAAATAATGCAGCCCCGGCCCACACGGTATTACCGCCTGGGCCGCATTGAGGTGGCCCATCAGGTGGCCCATGCTGCTAGGGCCACCCGATGACAATTTATTTCCAGGGGGCCTGGTCGCACTGTTAAAGCGCCGCAGCGCTGACATCAGCACCAGGAGGAAGTGACAGCCCCGGTCACTTCCTTCCAGCAATCAGAGAGAGATGCGCAGGAGGAAGGAGAGGAGGGAGTCAGAGTGGGAACTCTGACTCCCATCAGGCTGAGCCTCTGGACCCCAAGGAAAGTCACCCTTCTGTACCTAAAAGGTAGGAAACAGGAGGGTGATATAAACATTTTGTATATGTGTGTGTTTGTATGTATGTATGTATGTATGTATGTATGTACGTACGTACGTATGTATGTGTGTTTGTATGTGTGTATGTCTGTCTCTGTGTGTGTCTGTCTCTGTGTGTGTGTGTATGTCTGTATCAATCTGTATGTCTGTATGTGTGTTTGGATGTATGTATGTATGTGTGTATGTGTGTCTGTCTGTATGTGTTTGTATATATGTGTGTGTATGTTTATGTGTATGTTAGGTTTAGACGTATGGGGGTGGTGGTCTTTAGTTATGCCTCTGCTTGTGATACAACTCTTCCTCCACTGGACCACCAGGGAAGGTAAGCAAGGGAGGAGGACACAGAATACACAAATAACACTTAGACTCCACTACACACACAGACACACACACACACAATTTAGCCACCAGACACACTCAGACCCCATACAACTCAGACTACTCCACACACTACATTCAGCCATAATATGCACTCTTACACACACCCAATACTCTTTCAACATGCACACACCACTCACAAAACAGAGCCCAGGATTCTATGAGGGGGCTCCAATCTGTGCAACCTTAATCTGGCTCTAATTCCACTATACTCAATCTGTTTCTAAGGCATGTGCAATCAATCAAACCAACAAAGCTTTACACACCCTTAGCTATGGGATTTGCGTTACAGGATAATTTCTCCTTTAAATTGCAAGAAGGCAAGCAGAGATCTCAAAACTTAAAACACTGGTGTGTTTTTTGTTTTGCAATTGCATTTGCTTACTATATCTAGCACAGTTAATATGGTGGTGTTATATAAATAAATAAAAACACAGAATGTTCAGACCTGTAACAAGTAGCACACACAATTTATCAAGTATGAAAGATTGTTTTGTTTTTCCGTGCTACAGAAATATATGGAGAGATGCACCCCTCTATCTGTAGAATCAATCTAGCTTACCATAGTTTTACACATTCTAAGAATGCTACATCAATATTGTAAAGGTCTTCTGAAGGTCACACAGAGCACTGTTGTCAAGGTCAAAGCTGAATCAGGTAAATATATGTTAGCATCCTTTCTGTCACTTATTTAGGTATGTACTCTCTCCTCCATGACCTTTCTGCCAGATCTGCAGTAGCAATGTCCAACATATAAATCTGAGAAGTAATGTATAAGAATAGCTATATGTAGGTTTTATTTTGGTCCAATAAATGGGACCACTAAAAAGGAAAGAATATATTTTCTCAGTGATAACGAATCAGCCTTCATTTTTTCCCATGACCCCTGGGAACTTTAATCATATATTTCTATGACAGGCTGGATATAAATTCACTTGTTTAAAGCAGCATAAATTCACTTTTACTTCCTACTCACCTGCCTTACAGTTTTATTGTGGTCATTACCATAAGTTCTTAGAGCTTACATATAAAATACATTTTTAAAACATACTTTGCACATAGTTTATTTTAAGCCTTTCCTTCACAAAGTCAATCTTGGTGCATGTTTATCACTCATTGTAACAAAATGTATTTTAATATTTTCTAAAATGACTGATACCATTATTTTACTGTCATTTTGCAGCCCACATGGTGCCAACAGATTACATGAAATTGCTGGGTTATTTGCACTAGTGTAGAGCATGCCATATTTTTTTTAAAAATGTATTTATTTTTATTTACATTTTAAAAAATAAATCCATTCTCAGAAGCAATGTGTTTTTATTCGTTAGTATAGAACTGTACACTATTCTCTATTTCAGATCAGTGGGGTTATGCATTGGTGTTATTGCTGCTTATACAACCTGTTTTATTTTTTTATACATATTTCTGTGGTAGCAGTTCTACTCAGGCCCCAGAGATGAAACAAGGACACTCCAAACACAGGTCGTTGAAGAACAAAGGCATTTTATGAGTCCCAGCACCTTTATCATAAGAAACACACTGTAATGGGCCTAGATCAGTTTCCAAACAACAAATATATACTGTAAATAAAATATTCCATACGTATACAGAGAATACAAAAATGACATCCAATTATTAAACTAAAACGTATCTCTTACATATGTTATCTAATAGTGGGCGTTCCTGACATTCCACACATGTGCCCTGGTCCAAGATAGTTGCACAGTATTTTTAACCATGTGAGTACTGAACTTTTCTTAAACATCCTGTAGCTTCTACCACATTCCCCCATTTGGATACAGGTGACCGATATGCATCATAACCGGAAATACCATACCAATCTAGTCTTGGGTTCTAGGCAAGTGAGGTTACACAGGATCTATTTGATTAAGGGGTGTATACCTACAAATGGCAAGGACATGAGCTGCTGTTTTCCTTTCTTTAGTAGCGTCAATTATACTATGGAGCAGCAACGGAATCAAACATGGGAGTAGCATGCAAAGGGCCATCAGGAGTAGAACTCTCCCACTAGAGTTTTCAGATCCCCAAATGAATCAAACCATTCTGTGAACCAACCACTAAGGTTTTAGTCTGTTCCATGTCTGTACTGGAACAAGGCCCCATGTCCTTATTTTATCAACATTGTCACTTATGGCCTTCTCTTCATCATCAATCTTAAGGCAACAATAAGACAAGTTAAACTTTCCGCATACACCCCCCAACAAATAGTCTAAGGCTAGGCGGTTCTGATAGATAGCAAACCACATTCTGGTATTCTGTTTGGCCTTAATTTGTCACAATTTGAATTATATCTTGTAACTAGTGATGTCGCGAACATAAAATTTTCCGTTCGCGAACGTCAAACGCGAACTTCCGCAAATGTTCGCGAACGGGCGAACCGGGCAAACCGCCATAGACTTCAATAGGCAGGCGCATTTTAAAACCCACAGGGACTCTTTCTGGCCACAATAATGATGGAAAAGTAGTTTCAAGGGAACTAACACCTGGACTTTGGCATGCCGGAGGGGGATCCATGGCAAAACTCCCATGGAAAATTACATAGTTAATGCAGAGTCTGGTTTTAATCCATAAAGGGCATGAATCACCTAACATTCCTAAATTGTTTGGAATAAGGTGCTTTAAAACATCAGGTATGATGTTGTATCGATCAGGTAGTGTAAGGGTTACGCCCGCTTCACAGTGACAGACCAAACTCCCTGTTTAACGCACCGCAAACAACCGCAAACAGTCCATTTGCACAACCGCAAACTCCCCATTTGCACAAGGTTGGATACCAAGCTAGCCATGTCCCATTCCTTGTCCTCACTGATGTCATTGAAGGTCTCTTCCTCCACCCAGCCACGTACAACACCAAGGGTCCCCGAAAGGTGACAACAAGCCCCCTGTATTTTTTTTTTAAATGTACACTACTGTTACACCAGATATGAGTTGCACTGGTGTGACACTGTGCCCTGGCAGGCCCTGAAACGCACACGTGTGAAGGAAACTGACTGCTATTATTGCACAGTCAAATTTCTAGTTTTTTTTTTTAAATGTACACTACTGTTACACCAGATATGAGTTGCACTGGTGTGACACTGTGCCCTAGCAGGCCCTGAAACGCACACATGTGAAGGAAACTGACTGCTATTATATTACAGTCAAAAAAGTTTTTTTTTAAAATGCAAGCTTTTGTGACACCAGATATGAGTGGTGGCACTGGGCAAGTGGGCCCAGTATACGCTGTGAGCCTGACACACACGCTGGCAGGCAACTGCAATTAGATTACACAGAAAAAAAAAAGCAGACTGATGTTCTAGCCCTAAAAAGGGCTTTTTGGGGTGCTGTCCTACAGCAGAGATCAGATGAGTCCTTCAGGACTGCAGTGGACACTGAATACACTAGCCTAGCTATCGATTTCCCGATTAAATCAGCAGCAGCTACACTGTCCCTCCTCTCACTAAGAATGAAGCTTCTGGGGGGGCGGGGCCTAGCTGTCATGGAGGAAAGACGCACTTTGTGTGAGCTCCCTCAATATCTCACTTTAAGCAGCTATCAACAAGTGAATTTCACCCCAGAAGGGGATGACCCAGCAATGTTGCTCCTACCTGAACGACCCGACAGGCTTAATAGCGGTCAGCAACTCGACAGAGTCTTACTTACCTCCGCGTGGCAAGTGTGGCCTGGTACTCACCGGGCAGGAGAGGCGGCCGATCTCCCGATCCTGGGATGCCCAGGAGCAGCTACTTCCCGGCAGGAGCTCCGTTACCCCCCCCCTCGGTCCAGTGGGGGTTATCCCGGTCCACCTCTGAGAGGCTGTCTGGAACTAATGGACGCACAGAGCACAGCCGCCCAGGCTGACATACTCATCTGGGAGGGAGGGTCTGCTGCTGATTGGCTGGAATGTGTCTGCTGACTGTGAGGTATAGGGTCAAAGTTTACTCAATGATGACGAATAGGGGGCAAACCGAACATCGCATATGTTCGCCGTCCGTGGCGAACGCGAACAAGCTATGTTCGCCAGGAACTATTCGCCAGCAAACCGTTGTAACCTGATTATTTGATTCAACATGTAGATAGGGGTATGATAACCATAAGTTCTATCCTCAGCCCATGTAGCAGGACCATTTGTCACATATTCATCCGCTTATAAAAATGTGATTAATGGCATTTACTGTCCACACAGGAAAAGTTGTGCCGAGCAGCAACCAAATCCACAGAAGGGTTAATGCTGAGCAGCAATTATGCAAATGGAAACCTGGTAACTGCCTTTGGGGTCAAAGGCCAGTTACAGCCTATCAGATCTAGAGGAGGGGGGATTTAGGCCCAGTTCTCATCCTGCTCAGTGCCCTGACGTGGTTTCCCTTGTGGCTGTATGAGAGCACGTTATTGATTCTGGTAATTCTGGTTATTTGACTTTGGCATTGTTTTTGACATCCCTGTTTTCTGGCATCCCTGACTCCTGGCTTTTCCTTATCGTTGTGTCTCTTTCTTTTTCCCTTGACCTCGGCTATTCCTGAGTATTCTTTGGTACGTTAGTCTGGCCATTCTAAGGTCTGGTATACGTTACCTATCAGTCCTCTCTGTTACTCAATTCTACGTGCTGGATCATTCTGTAATCCTGACACCATAATAATAAATTATTCGTTCAGGGGGCCACTCATTATCCTTCCATTGACCTATCGTCAGTGTCCTTTGCTGCCTTAAGAGCTATTCATACACCAAGGATCAAGAAGGGGAAGCAAGAAGAAGGAAGGCTTCAAAGTTCCTAGAACACAGGCCCCCGATCAATCTCTGGGGAGTTCAGAGTAGGCCTTAAGGCCACAAATCCAATACATATTATTGGGTGCTATCCAGGTGGACCTTGTAGACAAATCGGTCCATACATCTTTTAAATGTGAGTAATTACCAAGGGGACTAGGGGATGGTTCAATTGCATTGGTTGCGGATCACCAGGAGGTAGACCTATCAGAAGAATTATACGTTGCTGCTCTGGATACGTGAGAGTACATACAAACGTCTCAAATTCTGGACCAGATCGACTCATCCAAGCATTCTCAATTAGGGGATTATTTAACAACCCTTCAGATTTGGAATGGGGTACTATCCTATCTCTTCATAAAAAGATTGAAAAACCTGGTGGGTCTCATTATTTAAGACTTCAATTTCAATATTTAAATATAGTATGGTTGTCTGGCCATATATCTGCAAACCATGGAAGGCGCCCCATTTGTACAGGAATACCAGGGGATTAAACAGTGTCAGGTTCAAGGGGTTGCAAGTGCCAGGACCACAACTAGATGTGGCTGTTATTGTCTGCAGACTCACAGGTAGGGTATCTGATCTATAGGTTGCCCAACCCACATGACTCCAGTAAGAGCAATAGTTATACCCACCATTTATGCAATCCCTATTCTTAGGGCACATTTACTTATTGTTTATCATATAAGTCCTGTCCCATGCTACCTCAGTACAGGTAGACTCAGATCATTTATTCAATATTAATATCACCACAAACTCAAGATGAGCAGATGATCCTGAAGAAGCTTCGACCGTGCGTTGGCACCTCAGCTTATGGATGTGAGGGCTGCAGGGTAAGGAGAATTTCTGATTCTCTTCGGCTTCACAAGGTCTCCTTTTGGGGTCCTTGGCTTTACATTGATGGCAGGTGGTCAGGCATTATTATGGCCATCAAAACACCTACTTGTTGATATTTTCTCCAACAGGTATCTTTATTTTCTTAAAATGGAGTTTCAGACGGTTATCAGGGTCGACAGGCAATACTTCCCAGGGAGCAGAAGCGGGCTTGATTCTGGAATGGTGGATCCACGGGGTAATCTTAGCAACCTTCACGTTGTACTACTTGGCGTGTGATCTCTCCTCTTATTTGGTGGATATCGCCTTTAAGGCCTAGGACAATCAGTGGTGGTCAACCGTACATGATTTCGAAGGGGAGAGAGAGGCCGATGAGTTTTTTGGGGCTGCTCCTGATCCGGAACAAGGCAATAAGGAGCAAGGCATCCCACTTCAAGTTGGTTTCTTGGCACATTTTAGCCAGATGTAGCTTCAGTGTTTGGTTCATTCGCTTAACTTTTCCTGACCTTTGAGGCCTAGAGGCAATGTGCAGTTTCCATTTAAGACTGAGGCTGGTGGCTAATTCCTGCAGGCACTTGTGTACAATAGTTAAGTCGTTGTCGGATCCAACCGTTATTGGCATTCCATATCTTGGAATTATTTCAGTAAGCAGGAAACAAACCACTTTTTTTTTTTTTTTTTTTTTCTTTTATTGTTTCTTCTTTTTCGGTTCAGGTGGGCCGGGCTTCTGCTCAGCCAGAGTTAGAGCATACAATGACAAGGATATAATGGAATTCACCAAATTCTGATATAACAGTATAGTCAATGAGCAAATCAGATATAGTATGCAAGTTTGATTCCATGGTTGTTGGCTTGGTCCTTGTTGGGGCTATTTTTGGCACATTCCATGCATCCTCTGGCCACTGCTTGTGTTACTGTAGACAGGCAATGTTTGAAGCCAATGACGTGGATATAACTATACTCCCATCTTCTAATTGGTACCACTTGTTATTCAAGGAATGGCCTGGTTCTGTTTTCCAGCCATTTTGTTCAGCTAGGCTATATAGGGGTGACCAGTCAGAGATGGGTACCAGGGACAGCAAGGCAAGGGTTGACTGAGAGTCTTTTATAGCGACATGTTTTTCAGTGCCAACAGCCAGCCTGTTTCTAATAGTCACATGGGCTTTGCCCTTCTGGTGGGCTCGGCAATGGATGACGCTAACTTGGGCAAGAGCCCAGACCACTTTGAGTAGTGCCAAAATTTGAGATGAATGCTCAATGTCTTTTTGTCCAGAGTTGATAAGGCCCAGTTCCTAGTACAGGGCCCCATGGGCATGAATTGTAGGGCATGCATACTTTGAATCAGTGTAGATGTTGACACGTAGGCCCGTGACCAGTTGCAAGGCCCTGGTCAGGTTCTGGGAGTAAAATGGCTAGGTTCAGTCAGTTGACAGTTTCACGGTGGTTCCTTGGGTTTTCACATAGCATGGCTTGGTACTTTGTGGTTGGACGGCATATGGAACCCGAACATAGAGTTCTTGTCCTAGGGTCAATTTATCAGCTTCTGCAACGAAGGGAGAAGACGCAGCCACTGTTCTCAGACAAGGGGAAAGTAGGGCTGCGCCAACAGAAAATAAAATAGTCCCAAAAAAAAATCTCACTAGAGCAGCAATAGACAGGGATACTTGATAAAATGTAGATGAGGAGACTCTTCAGTGGAAATAGGTGCATCGGAATGTTTCAGGGTATTTGTTCGGGATATGGAAAAAAGAGAAACAGAGGCAGCCAATTGTGCAATAAGTCAAACATCCAAAGTGCAATAAAAAAGTAGGAGGTAGAAAACTCATTTAAAAGAGTTATGGCCAGCTCTAGTGTGAAGGGTGTACAACGGTATAATCCCCGCTTATGGGATATATGAAGAAAGTGTGTCAATCAACACCGTCTGGTCATCCAAGGCTCCAAAGAGGAATAGAAAAGGCAACAATAGTGCTCTCAATTATGATAAAAATAGGTAAAAAAGTAGATAAAATAATACTCACAAGTATAGAGCAGAAGCAGTGCTCAATTGGGAAAGCATTGCTAGTATGATCCCCACAATAAAATGCCAGGAAGGATAAAAAAATAATAAAAGTACATAGAAAATACAATAAAAAGAGGATTGGCACAGCAAAGTAACCAAAAGACTTTTATTGATCTAAAATACACAACATAAAATAACCATTACACGTTTCACCATATGTGGCTTCAAGGGATACTAGAATACAGGGAAGTCAAACGATGCCCAATTCAAAAACCCAAATTAAAACACTCATGAACACACTCTCGGATAACCACTGGGGAAACCACAACAGAGCAATGAGGAAAAGTAATTTTGAGCTTAAATAAGTGCTTTACATTTCTGATTGGCCGAGAACGTCCTTTGACCCCAAAACGTGCGCACGTGTCTCCCGGCTGGCATTGACATCAACGTGGGCGGACGTTGGGTGTATAATTTGGCGTGGATCCACAGCGGCCGGCTCCATTAACATGTTGCAAGAGTCACTTGTACAGACGCACGGCCGCTGGGCACAAATACTGCAAGGTGAGGAGGAATATGTTACAGGTAGTAGGCGTCAGGGGATTATGGGAAAGGTAGTTTGTCCGCCCGTTGGCGTGACATGAGAGGGCCGGGTTTAACAAGGAGCGTGCATACGTCCGCCCAGAAGTGTTAGCCGACTGCACGTCAGAAATGTGCGATCGGCTGAAGGGAAAGGTTTGGCAAGTGCAGGCAGCCATATTGCGGCTGGCGGAGCTCACCAAACGAAAAATTAAGAGAGAGGGTGTATGTGCAGCTACCGCATATGACATAAGCACCAGTAAGCCACATACAGAGCATGTGTGGCCAGCTGGGGTTTGTGAGTTCCGGACGCCATCTTGTGGTTGGCGACACTTATTTATGGCAGAGAAACAAAAATTGCATATAAGTACTAAACAAAAGTGAATATGGCAATACTGTAAGAAGGGGGGAAAAAAAGGATGAGAGGGGAGGGGGATGGATAATAGTCAGAAATAATAAACATTATACAAATACATAAATTTGCAAGGGTATATGAAAGTTATATAGAAGAGGATATATGCATTCAACATAATCAGAAATTGCATTAAACAAATACATAGATATGCATGGGTATTACATAGAGGAGGATATATACATTTAACATAGTACACATAACTAAATAAAATTAAACAAATAAAAATCTACAGTCAGACCAGAGGGGCTCAATGTTTTTAAATTGAATACCCATTCCATTTCAGCCTTGCCAAGAATGTTTTTAATATTCCCACCTCTCTAGGGATTCACACATTTCTTGATACCTATGCATTTAAGTGATTTTGGCTCATTATTATGCAAACAAAAGTGTTTAGAGACTGAGTGGTTTAAATATCCCTTTTTAATGTTTCTACTATGTTTGCTCAGTCTAGTTTTGAGGTTTCTTGTATTTATCCCTACATACTGGAGGCCACACGGCCAGTAGGTGGATTAAATGTTTTGTGTCGCAGCTGATAAAATCCTTAATTTTATAAGTTTTATTAGTTATATTTGATTAAAATAGAGTAGTTTTGGGTGGAACAGAGGGGTCAGTGTTTTTACAAACAATACATTGTTTACATTTATAAAATCCACTGGCATTGGAAATAAAAGAGGTAGTATTAGGTTTAGACTTTAGTAAAATTAGTGGTTAAAATTGACTTAAAATGAGGGGCACCTCTAAAGACAATATTAGGTTTATCTGGTATAATATTTTTAGGTATTTCATTCTGTTTTAATAAATGCCAATGCTTTTTAATTACTTTCTTTATGTAACCACTTTTCTTATTAAAAAATGACCGGAAGGGGCATAGCATTAGTAGTTGGTTTGTTTTTGTATGTTAAAAGGTCTGTTCTTTCTTTCCTCCTTCCTAATGCTATGTATGGTGGTGTTGAGATGAATTGGTGAATATTTTTTTTCAATAAATGTATCTCTTAAAAAGTTGGCTTGTGTATTAAAATCTTCCAATTGAAAACAGTTCCTACGGAGACATAGGAATTGGCTTTGTGGGGCACTTTCTAACCAGGGCTTATAGTGACAACTGGATTGTTCAATAGCTGTATAAACACAAACTTATTTTAAAAAAATGTTTTCGTGTGGATTCTATCCTCTATAATAAAAATATTAACATCTAAAAAGTTAATAGATTATTTGCTAAATTCATGGGATAACATAATACTCCTGCTGCCTCCTCATGTATTGCTTCTGGCCTGATGAAAGGAGGATAACTCTCAAAAGCTTGTCTTTTAAAAAAAGATGCCATTGCATACTGCAATATTCTGGTTATTTTTGGCATTGTTTATGTATATATGTACACTATAAAAGATCTAGTTTTGAAAATATTAACAGGACTGTTAATAACCTGTTAGAAAGATGATCCTTAAGGTGAAACACCATTGTAGAAAGTAAACGATCGAGAAATGCACTGTACAAAGCACAGATCATTGTGCACCCTGTTTAATGATCTTCCTGAACAATGTTAAAAAGACAAACTTGCAAGTTTAATAATTGGATATTTTCCAAACTGCCTCTATTGGTTACCATTTGTCAGTGCTAGAATATCTGATGAAGTATTCCCTATGGCTGCATTGATTTTAGAATGGGGATAACACACATCCGTCTCCACATAAATACCTAAGTCTTGAAATTACAGCAACCAAGAAATATTGTATTTAGATTAATTTAAAATGAATCTGAACCTGACAGATAATTTAATATTTTTTCCATATAATACTTAGATATAAATCTTTAACAGTTTCAAGTCTGTTTTTTTGTAACTGTAAATGGTGTAATTTGACAGGAATAGAAAGTCTCTAGAGTGTCTGAAATAGGATTTCATATTTAATAGAAGGCACTGTCTGTGAGATAATACTGCATAAGAGTGTCAGTCTCTGCCTGAGTTCTAGGTATAAATAATAACAAAAATATATCATCTTGATATACTGACATATATAGTCCTTGGGAACTGGAATTTACCAAAACAGTTCTCCGAAGCAGTCATTTAATTCAGGTGGTAGTGTTGACCTTGTAGAAAGTGAAAAGAAGCTTAAACCTGGTTAACGTCCAACACCAACATGAACACGATTGAGCAAGATGTACGAGTTCTGTTTTACCAGGTACAAGTCAATTAAGCTCTAAAGACCGTTTTGAACCATATGCAGATTAATTAAATTCTATTTGCTGGACCACATGACTTGATTTATAATTTGTTTTAAAAAGAATATCACGTATGGCTTCTGTGCTAACTCAGAAATGGCACACATTTTACAATTACAAATTAAAGTTAATTATTTTGACCTGTGTCTTTCAAGTAAAGTCTGTGACTTTTCCATGCAAAATCAAAAGCGGTATTTGTCTATGACTATTTAGTCAAAATTGGCAATGGTTTTGCTCATCGTGGCAATGTAAGGCGGTTGCTATGTATTGTGCAACATGGTTGCTAGGGCAGTATTACTTGGAACACTGGTGTAATGACACTTCCAGCACATGAGGGATTTTCTAGCAAACAAAGCAGACAAGAGCAAGATTGCCTATTGTGAAAATGAACATGTGGCTATCACTGCACTGTATAGGCACTACTGTTACTATTCTGACAAATAAGCCTAGCCTTTTCCTACAGCTGTAAATTGTAGGAAATTATACTGGGCAATGCTTAGCACTGCATGCTTTTTGCAACCAAGAACAGGCTATGGATGGGCATTTGTGCTTATTGTAATTTGCATGATTAATATGTGCAAAGTGGACAGAAGGAATCATGCTCACACTTTCTGAAGTTATTGCTTCAAAATTAATTCAAAAATAATTATACATTTATTTACAAAATACCTAAATTGGAATAATTCACTAATTCAGCTATGTTTTCAGTTCAGTTTCCCCGGTCCTATATTTTAATTTCACCTTTCATTTTCACTTTGGTAAATAACCCTATAAATGTAGTAATTTTGGTGCATACATTTTGTCTTTATTCTCTGGCAGTGTAAAACATTGTAGCTTTTAAAGCAGCAATTTTTACATTTGCTCTGAGAAATTACCTCTAGTAGCTGCCAGACACCATCTAAAGGCACTTTCTTTTAAAAAAAACTTTAATTTTGAAAGGTCGTCA
This sequence comes from Pelobates fuscus, assembly GCF_036172605.1. Taxonomy (NCBI): domain Eukaryota; kingdom Metazoa; phylum Chordata; class Amphibia; order Anura; family Pelobatidae; genus Pelobates; species Pelobates fuscus. The sequence goes on from NC_086321.1 coordinate 134,599,011, forward strand.
TGTTCACATTGAATTCAATATATTTCTATAAGTAGCATTGGATTGGTGGAGAATGGCTATTGCAGCTCATTAGTCCCCAATGCATTCAACACTGTAGTAATAAAAATATAGTAGTAATATTTTATATAGTGATATAATGATATATTATATATACTTTATAGTATATAATAATATATATTACATAGAGGAGCATTGAAATAGACCAGAGATCATTGCATCTGATGGTCTTATAGTGGGAGGAGCAGCTGCAGAGAGGAGTGTGTTCTGCTGGGTTCCAGGTAATGTTTGCTTTAAACCTTTTTTAAATTTACAAAATTAAAGGTGCACTATAAGGTCAGGAACACAAACATGTATTCCTGACCCTATAGTGTTAAAACCATCTAGCCACCCTGGCCCCCTCATGCCTCCCTAAATCTAGTAAAATCTTACTTGTATTCAATTCTGGAGTTGCTTGATTTGTCCCTGTTTCCTTTAGACCTGCCCACTGCCTGCTGACATCAGCAGAAGTGGTGGCCTGATCCAATCACAATGCTTCCCCATATGATTGGCTGAGACTGACAAAGAGGCAGATCAGGGGCAGAGCCAGCACAATTCAAACACAGCCCTGGCCAATCAGCATCTCCTCATAGAGATGAATTGAATCAATGAATCTCTATGAAGAAAGTTCAGTGTCTGCATGCAGAGGGTGGAGACACTGAATGTTTGGATGCATTTTAGGCAGCCATGAGGCAGGAAGGATCTCTAACAGCCATCTAAGGAGTGGTTAGTGAAGTTATCACTAGGCTGTAATGTAAACACTGCTTTTTCTCTGAAAAGACAGGGCTTACAGCAAAAAGCCTGAAGGGAATGATTCTACTCACCAGAACAAATTCAATAAGCTGTAGTTGTTCTGGTGACTATAGTGTCCCTTTAAGTAGGAACACTGAATCTAAACATTTAAAGCCACCTATCTAAGTGTAATACTAGTAATTCTATTTTAAAGTTAGAGTGTTGCTTTAGCTTGTTCTAAAAAACTCAATCCAATGAATCTTACAGTATCCTAAACCTGCTAAATTTAGAAACAAAACAAGGAAATACAGTATATTTTCAATTCCGTATACAACTGTAATAGCAATAATGTAAACACATGTATTTACTGTTATTTTCTGCAAGATAAATCTTAAATACGATCTGTTACTAGATGTAGTTGGTACATACAATTCAATGATCCATGTCACATAAACATCATCATAAGTTCAAAGTCAGCGTGTCTCTGATCATTAAAACAATGCTTACATCTAATGGGGATTTTCTGCCTTTGCCACATTGAGTAGGAACTGCATGGTTAATGATGATGAGAAATGTACATGATAAATGATAAATGTGCATGAGAATATTCATATTGGGCCAGTTTGATTTTGCAATCATTATATATTCTTTGCAGAAACACTACGGGGTTTTTAGACACTTATACTGTTTGGAATCTTTGTTTTTAATACAAAAGGTTACAATAGCTTGATTCTGTGATCAGAACCTTTTCTCTGTATGGCTACTAAATATTAAGGCAATGAATGTAATAATAAAAAGGTAATGAAAACAAATTAATGTAATAATTAAAAAAAAATGATATATATAATTATGTAAATATACTTTGAATTCTCTTGGATTTCCTCACTTTAGTGAATACTCTGATAAGTGTATGCTAGTAACCCCTCAAGACAGACAGTATGTCATAGCTGTCTACACATGCATACTCAATTTAAAAAAAAATAAAAAAAACTTTAGTACCAGTTTATCAATTTTGGAGGCAATTTACCGGTACCAGCTTATGTCAGAATCCAGCTTAGGTCAGTGAGTGAGTTGGAAATAAATGTCCATGATGTGTTTTTTTGGGGGTAGATAGGATTTTGAAATAATAGGATAAAACATTGTGGAGATAAATTCACTTTCATCTTTCATCTTAGGAAAATATGTGTAATAAGACTAGTAAGTAAGGTGCTACAGCAACTAAAGAAAGTTAATATAAACATAGCTCCATGGCCTGACAGTATTCACCTATGAATACTTAAGGAACTAAGTATGGAAATAAGTGAACCTCTTTTTTTAATCTTTCAAGATTCTTTTCTCTCTGGAATTGTACTGAAGGAGTGGAGGCAGATGTGGTACCAATATTCAAAAAGGGTTCAAAATCCTTACCTGGAAATTATAGACCTTTGAATTTAACTTCTGTGGCTGGGAAAGTATTTGCAAGGTTATTAAGTGATGATATCCAGGAATTCATTGAAAAATTGATCTAGATGAAAATTCTTGTTTTCGTGGAGTTGTCATTAATGGTAAATTTGAAAAGCCGGACAAAAGTTGCAAATAGTGTCCCTCAGGCTTCTGTTCTGAGACCGCTTCTATTTAACATATTTATACATGATCTTCAAATAAGCATTGAAAGTCCATATTTAAGTGTTTTCAAATGACAGAATTCTGTAAAGTAATACAATGTGAGCAAGATATTACTTTGCTGCACAGGGATGTAGATAGACCGGGGGACTAGACACTCAAATGGCAGATGAGATTTAATTACGTTTACGGTATGCACTTCAGGGTAAAGAATGTACAAGCAACTTATATCCTAATTAATGAATTAGGGACAACAACACACATGAAGGATTTTGGAATTGTTATAGACAACAAACTAAGCAACAATGTACAATGTCAAATGAGCAAAAACAGAAAATAAAACATTTCTACCTATTAGTGTGTCATTACTTTGTGAGAGGGGTTTATAAAATATAACTTTTATTAGACCCTTTAAATTAGATGAAAATAATTGAATGAGAAAAAATAATAATTATAAAGATAAAAACAATATAGGAGGACTGTCCTTGCTGGCTTAACAATTATAGCTGTATTAAGAGGCTATAATAATCGCAAATATGCTGTGTTTAGCAATAGTATACGTTCTCTGTAACTCAGTGTGGAGATACAAGTAGCAGTTTGTAAAGTTAGCAAGAGATTTCAAATACTTTGTATCACTGTATGCATAAGGTTACAAATACAGCGATAAGAGGGCAAATAAGCAGGAATATTCCACAGCTGGTATTTTTAAGCTTGAAGTGAAGCTATTATTGAAGGTTGTCAAGAGTAGATTGCAGGAATTAAGAGATACATTTTCTAAGTTTGCAAAATGGGTCACTAGTGCCTTTGAGGGCACCCCTTAACAAAAACCTGCTCTGATGCTGCATCCCCCTTACCAGCTAAAGCTACTGATCAAGAGGAAATTAATATTAGCTAAGTAGTAGGGAGAGAAAGGTATTTCCCCTATGAAGGACTGTTAGCTCCTAAACTAGTAGACGCTGTATGATTGTAGTGTTGGTTAGCCGTAATAGGTCATGGTAAGTAAAAAGCCAGCACTAATAATGTATCAAGTTGGTATCCAGAGCCCCTGACGCGTTTCACCTGTTAAGCTCATCAGAGGGGAACCAGACATAGGTAAGTATTGGTATTTTTAAATGTTAGAATCATTGATGATTGGTTAAGGATTTCTGTATTGACCAATGATAGCTTTCCCAATGCTCATTCAAAGATGACATTTTCTTTGGTTAACCCTTTAGTTACTTACTTATCTGATATAGACAAAAAGACAATAACTTACAATTTAAAATATATATTCTAGCATAAATGAGGAGTTTACTACTCTCACAAAATTGTTGTAATTAAGTTTATATTAACATTAGAATGGCTAGATATATTAATATACTTAATTAAGAATTAAGAATTATGTAGTTTTCTCAGATGTCCCAATTGATGAAATATATATGAAATTTTGTTTACTAATATCATGGTATAATAGTTGTCATTTAAATTTTGTGTATTGCTCTCAAACACTTATTTTAATGAAATATGGTTTCTCATTCTATTACTTATCAAACGTATCCCTGTTTTGAATTTGTCCACTGGAAATGTGGTAATGCAGAAGCCCTGCTCAATATATAAGAATTGCTATGTACTTTGCACACTTTCACTTTTAATACAGTCACACACATAACTAAACAGTTTATAACAAACAAATTCCTGTGCAATCTAAATTCAAATAGTGAGCAGACTTAATTAAATCAACATTTTGGCTCAACAACAGAGCCTTCATCAAGCATAACAATACAAGCAACCAAAACATAATTGTGTGATAATCAATAAGAATTGAAGAATTAGTCATACTAACTGTACAATGCAATCCAGCTGACACGCTATGAAAGAGGAAGTGAAAACAGAACATGCTGCAATGAAGTCATTTCTGTTTAAAATACATCAATAAAATGTATCAAATAAAAATAAATCAACACTTATTTTGTCTACCCATAAAATTGTGTGGATTGATTTGTATTGTTATGGTTGAGGAAACCTTGCTTCAATAAAGTCTCCACACTATCTGGATTCAGAGTGTACAGGAAAATGCTTGTGATTACCAAACTTTCACAACAGTCAGTTCAAAAGAAACAACACATTATTTAGTTTTTCACTCTAAAACCATTTTCTTTGGAGAAGAGGATTAATAATTTGGTATGCATCTTTACATAGATCGACATTCATGTATATCTTCAAATCGCGGTATATTATTATTATTATTATTTCTATAGCACCAATTCTGCAGCGCTTTACAATGGGTGGACTAACAAACATGTAATTGTAACCAGACAAGTACTTCTGAAATAAAAAATACATTGTCTCGGTTCTAACAATAAGTGCATATAGATGCTGCCAAAAAAACCCCACATCATTCTAATTAAACAAGTTTATAAATTATGTGTTCTGTTTTCTACTTGCTTGATTTTATTATTTTGTTCAAAATTTTTGTGTCACATTTTTCAGCCGTCACAAAACTGTTAGATGTGATATATCTCGAATGCCAATCACAACTTCATCTCACAGGTGACGGTTATATTAAATTATTTTCTTTTTACACAGGAATCTCAACATATGTATTATCATATGTTTTCTATACAGCTCATCTGTGTATAGAAAACAAATGACCAGATTTTAATTTTCTTTAAGGTATACAATGTTTTTCAGATATAAACGCACACAACTAAATAAAGTGTTGTTTTGTTAATAAGAGAATTTCAATGAATATTTTTTATTTGAATTTTTATCTCTATGAATATTTACAGTATACAATGTAGAAATCTGGCATGTTATCAATGGTTCTTAAGCTGGTCTTGCATCTTTAATTGAATACTTATAATGTACATACCCTTTTGAATGTTACTCATATTAAATATAAAGGCGGCATTCATTCTGGTTCCTTTGTGTGTAAATAAAAGGCACTTTGTATGGTTTCTCATATGCAGAGAAATAGTCCAGGAGCATTCATTCTGCACAGCTTTAGAAGAAGTGTAATTGAGAAATAATTAGCTTTATTAATATTTTTTGAGCATTTGAATATAATAAATCATTGGGATTCTACCAACAAGAAGCTTATGAAATGATGTAAGCTTCAATGGACAATGGACAATGAGCTTATTAATAAAACATTCCTAAAATCAGTTGGAACATGACCTAAGCTTTTCAATTTAAATACTAGTCAACACTTGTTTTTTTTTAAATACATTCAATAAGGTATCTAAACTGAACTATACAAAATACATCTCATGAAAAAAACACTAATTATAATAAACTCATTAAGTCAGTGCTATCAATTTACAATAGTTTTATTTTAGCTATGGTTGCCTTGAAACAAGCAATGTGAACATAAATTAGTGGCAAAAGTGTTTTATGCAAAGAGAAAAAAATAAATAAAAACAACTAAAAAATACTATATGTATTACACTACCATGTAAAAGTTTTAGGCAGCTGTGTTGTTGTTATCATCACTTTATAATTATTGTTTTTATTGTTATTATTATTTTCACAGTTTACTCTTGCTGGGTAATACATATTTTACATATGTATAAAATATATTAAATGCATCTATACATATTTGTTTAGGTGAGTGAGCAGAAGAAAAACCTAAATCAAATCAACATTTGGTTTGTCCACACTTTACATTCAAAACAGCATCAATTATTCTAGATTCACTTGCACAAATTCAGGGATTTTGTAGGCATACAGGTCTTGATTAAAAATGTTGATACGTTTTTCAAATATTTTAGGATTAACTTTTAAAATGATTTAATATTATGGAAACTTTTGGGTATTTTGTTAATGTATAAGATATTTAGATTTTGTTTATTGTTTGAAAAAAAAAAATCATTTTAAACGTTTATCCAAAAATATTAAATTATCTGAAAAGCTAATTCAACAAAAGTAAATTGAGGTGCATGATTAAAGCAATAATACCAGATGGGTGCTAATGATCATCAGTTTAACCACTATAACAAATGAAACAGATCAAAATCCACATTGAGACCATTTGGTGTTTGGGTATTTAACTTAAAAGTCATTTCATGTCTTCCTGTTATCTTTGTAAAATTCCAACCTCACCAAGAGGGGGCAACTTTTTCAGTTGCATAAAATATAAAGTGTTTTGGGTCTCTATTTTGGATTAAAAATGTTTGGAGACATAGTGATTTAAAAATCCTTTAGAATTTTTTCTGCAATGTTCTGCAATCTTCATTTTAAGCTTTGTGGTCATGACAACATATTGGAAACAACATGGACAGTCCAGAGCATAAATAGCATTTTTTAGAGTTACAAGTGATACTAGAAAAGCTACAATTTCTGGGGAAATTGTGTGAAGTGTTCTTGCCTCCACCCGTAGTCTACAACTGGAGTGGGCGGAGTCACTGTTATTAAGTGTTCTTGCATAGCAAGACCACTTAATGTTATCTCACATATATATTATTATTATTCTTATTATAGCCAAATTTGCCACCCTAACTCCTCCCACAGTTTTTACACTACATAGACAGTAATATACCAAAACGTGCGGATTGTTCACGATTGGGTTGCTATTACTCTGTGGAACGATTCGCCGAATGGTTCACGGAATATCGTCGTTCTTGTGGCGAAATTGGTCCCATAGGAATGAATGGCAAAATGTTCAAAACTAGAGTGGGAGCTGGCAAAATCAGAAAAATCAGGACATGATTTCTAAACTGCCACCACTCCCTCATTTTGAAGCCCACCTACACGAATCTTATATCAAAACGTTCAGCTATCCCTGCTGCCACTAAGCCATAGTCCTGATAGTCTTCGCAATATGACCATTTGTTTGCAACTCACGCCGTCCATTGAAATTCATTGAAACTCCACTCTGCAAAGCTCACATTTGAAGGGCAATTTCTAAACTGCGACTGTGCCTTCATTGTTAATATTGCAGAGACATACTATGTCACAACTTGTAGGTCTTGGTCTTGTGATTCTCACAATATAAAGCTCTTCGCTGTAGGATTTATAGTTTTTAAAATACGACCGTTTGAAGATGGCAACCGCCAAAATACTCTGACCTGTGCCAGGCTGCAGCAGCAAGTGATGTCATAGACAAAGCCTTTTGTACACCTGCTAATGTTTTTATAACTGTATGTTTTAATGTAACTGTGAAGCACTTTGTGCAACAACATTGCAATTAAATGTGCTATATAAATGATAACCGTTACTCCGCCCACTCCAGTTGTAGACTACTGGTGGAGGCAAGAACACTTCACAGGCTCTTGCGGCTCTCGCAAGATTTACAGTGGGAGCTGACCGAGGTGCTGAACGGACGGCGCGGAGGAGGAGAGAGCTGACAGGAGCTGCAGGACAGGTAAGTTACAGCTCTGGCAGCCCCCCTCTCCCCCGGTCTGTATTATGGCAATGCAAATTGCCATAATACAGACTATTGACTAGAGTATAAGCCGAGTTCCGGTTTTTCAGCACAAAAAATGTGATGAAAAACTCGGCTTATACTCGAGTATATACGGTAATTGTTTTCCTCTTAAAACCTTTGTTGTTAAAATACAGAAGGATGGGCACAGTGATATTATTTTGACTTGTGTTGTAATACTGTATGAGATAATTTCATTTTTGTTGTCCAATCACCTCAATTAAAGATTCCATTTGTTTGGGATTATAACTTTTTTCTTTAAGTTTCTTTTTTAAAACATGGGCTTGTTCATAATATATTGAAGGATCTGTGAGATTTTGTTTTAAGCAAATTACTTGGCTTTTTGGGATGCCTTCTAGCCATGGGGAGTAATGGCAGCTAGTAAAATTATTAAAATAATTAGTATGTATTTTTTTTAATATGTTTTAGAACAGAGACCATTGTTTTTAATATAGATTTCTAAGTCTAAAAAATACACTAGTTTGACTAAAATCAGAACTTAAAATAATGCCTCTTTCGTTGTTGTTTAAGATGGTTAAGAATTCCTTTAGGTCTGCTTCTGATCCTTTCCAAATAAAAAAATTCACACTGGTCACGTGGTGCAGCTGGTGGCTGCCATCTTGGTACACCTCCAACCTCCCTTTACAATGTCTCCTGGCTATTTAATACTCATTTTAAATGTGTAGTATAATTTTAAACATGATTTTGCTCCCTACATTTAAAGATTATAGTTAAATGAATTTACTCAGATGTACTGTTAATTATGGAAAGGGGTCACATGACCAATTATGTCACCAGACCATTTTTTTGAAATTCTTCACTCATTTATCTCAAGTTATAAATACAGTAAAGGTCCCATATCCCTGTAATGCACTTGAAAAGCCTACCTATTAGGTAAAACACGTTGTGCTTTGTATACTTGTTCTCATATTTATTTTTATTTATGTGAGTAATAATACAGTTTAATCTATATTATACTCCTGGACCTTCCTGATTCTCCTGATTATAATACAGAATTTTCCTTGGTGGGGAATATACCACCCAATTTTTTTGAATTGAACAAAACCTTATTTTTGCACTTAAAAAAGTGCGTACATCTCCTTTTTTTTCTATGTTCTCATAGCCACATGCTTTGCACTATATTTTATAATTTGTATTTTTATATCTACGGCGAGGATTTTACCAACCCATAGAAAGAATTATGCCCAAGTTTGCCCTTTTCTAGCCCAAGATACAACAAAGGCACATGTTCATACACTGATCATTTCCCAACCTGACTATTGTAACTCACTACTCAGTGGTTTGCCAAATACCAGCATTGCCACTCTTCAGTCTTTAATGAATCCTGCCAGCAAGCTCAACTTCCTGACTGAGCACTACTTCCACACCAGTAGGTGAGGGCTCTTTAAGAAAACATGAGGGGGTCTTGCACTGGGGTTTGTAGCGTTACTTACCTCTCTTCGAGCCGCACGCGGTCCTGCTGCTTCACGAGCCGCGCGCGGCTCATCAGGCGGCTTCAGTAGGAAGGCGGGCAGTGACCGCGAGAAGCGGTCACGTGTCCCGCCTGAATCTAAGAGCGCGCCGCGGGTCTCGGGCGCGCTCTTAAAGAGACAGTGGGAGCCTAAATTGTCAAAAGGCTCCCATTGGCCCCTGTCATGCCACACACCCCATACACTTACCTTTTGGGGGTGTGGAAATGACAGGAGCCAATCACATTAGTTCTTAAGCTATTTAAACTTACCTCTCCCTTTACTCCCTGCCCTATCATGGTTTCTGTTGCAGTTCCCTTTAGCACATGTTGTGTTCAGTTGTGTTCCTTCGTATTGACCTTGGCTTTGTTTCTGACTACGTTATCTCTTTATCCTTATCCGTTTTGTTTGCCGGCTTGCTGTTTACTGTGTACCAGACCCCGGCTAGTCCTAGTTTACGCTGTCTCTCTGTGCCCTTGACCTCGGATCGTTCCTAACTCTGTCTCCTCTCATATACGTCGAGTCCGGCCATTCTAAGGTCCGGTAGACGTATCTCTCCTCTGTGTTGTCGTTTGTTAAGTTAAATCCTGCGTGTTTGGGTATATATTCATTACAGGGTTTGGGTGTGAGGGTATATGAAAAAAAAGGTGGACATGCCAATGTCCACCCCCACAACAGATAAGGCCATCTCCCATTTCCAGCCCCCTCTGTGCATAGAAGTCTTCGAGCCCCTAGTTAACTCCCAATAAAAAATATCCTTACCTACCCACCTGAAGCTAATAATGGCAAGGAAGGCTAACTCCTGTAATATATAATGTCATGCTTACCTTCAGAAGTCTTCTTTCTTCTTGTCTTCTTTTTCTTCCCTGAATATTTCTCAGCAAGTTATATGAGAGCTGAGACTTGCCTTTTAAAGTGCTAGCATGTCCATCTCCTCTTTGTTTTAATACCCATAACCAGAAGCCCATGGATGTACATTAGCATGTTAATCTAAACACTTATTGTTACTTATTGTTTTATATACATGCTGTTATAAAACCACTTAAAAATATTTCCAAAAACTCACTTAAATTTAAAGTTGTAGAAATATGCAGAATTCTGTTATAAATAAAACAACAAAGCTATTAAATACTGAATCAACTAGATTCAATGTCAAACATCATGGGTCTACAGAAAAGATCAAATGCCCAAATGTCTGGAAGGAGAAGTAGACAGGAATTGCACTATTAACCTGGCTTAGCGAGTACCATAGGAATGCAGGTGAGGCCCTGACATGAAATGTCTGAATTATTTTGGTTTAGATTTGGTTATACTGTTTTGAAAATGTGTTGTTTTTTTACAGAAAACAAATGATAACTACAATGTATATAAGAAAATCGAAAAAAGGCAAAGTATAAAACATACATCTTTGAAAATTAAATTGGGCAACTTACTTCTCAATGTGAACCATATCTTCCATAACCCTGCTATCTTCCACTTTTGCCACTCGCTATAAGATGGCAAGTGGGACTGCTTCCAATTATTGTATATAACAACATATTGTATATCTCCAGCTTTAAGTAATTCAGGATATCCAATATTGTAAAGATAAATGCAAAACTTTACTGGACAAAATGCAAGAATAAAATAAGCTAAAATAACATAAATGATGAAAAGTCCAACACTAACATGTTTCGACCTCCAGGTCTTTATCTAGGTCTTGATAAAGACCTGGAGGTCGAAACGAGTTAGTGTTGGACTTTTCATCATTTATGTTATTTTAGCTTATTTTATTCTTGTATTTTGTCCAGTAAAGTTTTGCATTTATCTTTACAATATTGGATATCCTGAATTACTTAAAGCTGGAGAGAAGCTATCCTGGTGGGGAGTCTGAAAGCCTGAATAAGCTTATTATTCATCTGCCATTGAAGCCAGAGCCAGCTCTATGTGGCTCTGCATACTGTGAGTGACCCATTACCCTCCATTTACTTATGTTCCTTTTAAAACAGTATCACACTATGTATATGTTTTTATTGTAGGCCATTCAGGAGGTGTTTTCATTCATCATACTAGGTATACCATATTTGTGTATATTTTCTCTGCACCCCCCTTATACTTTTTTCTTTCACTGTCTTTTGAGTGCTGTTTAGTGATTTTAGGCACTGGGGGTAGTTGCTTAGTCTTGGTTAAGCGCCAAATCACCATTCCTTTGTTATTTAAAACTACAGTATTGAACTAGTACTGGTATATCCCCCCAAAACATAAATATCTAGTGAAGGGGAAAAAAAAATACCCCTGAATCATTTTACTTAGCTTCTAAAAATATGGACCGCCACAATAGGTTATCATCCATATTCCTTAAAGGACCACTATAGTGCCAGGAAAACAAACTCATTTCCTGGCTCTATAGGGTCTTTGTGTCCCCCCCACCCTCAGGGTCCCCTTCCTGCCGGGCTGAAGGGGGAGGAAGGGGTTAAACACTTACCTTTCTCCAGCGCCAGGCTCCCTCGGTGCTGGGGACTCTCCTCCCTCTTCCAACATCATCCGCTGAATGCGCATGCGCAGCATGCTTTTCAATGGACGCTAGCATCTTCTCACTGTGAAAATCACAGTGAGAATCACGGAAGTGTCTCTAGTGGCTGCTAATGAGACAGCCACTAGAGGCTGGATTAACCCTATTGTAAACATAGCAGTTTTTATGAAACTGCTATGTTTACAGCTGCATGGTTAACCCTAGATGGACCTGTCACCCAGACCACTTCATTGAGCTGAAGTGGTCTGGGTGCTTATAGTGGTCCTTTAAATAAACCAAAAGACACACAACAACCATTACTAATTAATTATCCAGTGAGCCCCTCATCGAGCATTGGCATAATAATAAACGCACTGAAGAAAGTTCCAGTTTTGTGCTGGGACTTATTATAATCTAGGATAACTCTAAGTAATCAAAGCTAAGGAGATATTAATTAAATGCTACATTTTAAGGTTGTAATAATACAATAATATCCACATAATAGATAAATTTAATATTAAGTCACTAAATTTGCCATACACATGACTACAAAGTCATGCAGAAAATTCAACCACAGCAGCACAAAATTCCCAGATTTTACTAGTAACATGACGTAAAGTCATGATTTTATTAAAGACACGGAGGCGAGTATTATGCATAACTCTTTCTTTATTTCCTCAGCAGCAAAGATAGAGGAATATAAATATTGTCAAAAATGAAAGAAAAACTGTATAGGCATAACGGGTAGCCGATCACATGGTAGAGGAAGTGGCTATATAAGTCCTGTGTCTCCCACAATCCCCCTCTTTCTTGCGAAAACCGAAGACCAGGTAAGAAGAACGATGTCCTACTTGATCAGCACAGGAAACAGGAACAATGCGACAACATCAAGCTAAAAAAGACAGAGAAATATGGTAATTTCCAGACTCAAAACTGTAGACTTACTAAACAACAATGTAAGGAGTCACAAACAATAAACTGGATTCTGAAATACAAAAGATAAATAATTAGTAAACATAATAAGACGTACCAAACCATCCAATCATATAAATAAACATATATAATCAATACATACCTAATTGAACAGTAAAAACCCGTAGAGTCTCAAGCATCTCGTAACCCCATTCCACACCGGGAGGGCGGGAGGGAATAATACTCGCCTCCGTGTCTTTAATAAAATCATGACTTTACGTCATGTTACTAGTAAAATCTGGGAATTTTATTAAAGACACGGAGGCTCATATTATGCAAGTTCAAAGCTGTGCAACTACTCGAGATGCGATGTGTTCAATAGGTCTGAAATAGAAGTCTCTAAAAGTCGATTCTCTGGACCAATCTGCCGCCCGCATGATATCCTCCAGACGACACCCGACTGAGGAGGCTTTAGAAGCCATCGCTCCTCGTACCGAATGGGGCGTAAACACAGAGGTGTCTATACCCGCAGAGGATAACAGTTCACGTATCCAACGTGCCAGGGTAGGTGTAGAAACCGGTCGATGAGGCGACTTGAAAGATATGAACAAATCGTGTAGATCGGCAGAGCGAAGGGAACTCGTGACATCCAGATAAACTCTGAGGCAATCCACCGGACAGAGCGCCGGACAGCCAGAAAACCTGGGATACGAAAAAGACTTTGATGCAGATTTAGTCCTCCTGGATATATCAAAAGTAACACCCTCTGGGGTGAAAGCAACGGCGTCCCAATCCATGGCCCTGACGTCAGAGACCCTCTTGCAAGAGATCAAACAGAGTAACATAACCAACTTGGATGACAGTCGTTTCAAAGTCAGCTCCTGATTAGGGTACCATGAGGAGAGGAACTGCAACATCATGTTAACGTCCCAAAAGGCAGAGAAGCGAGGCCGAGGAGGACGAGCAAGGCGGATACCCTTGAGAAGACGACATACAAAAGGATGCCTGCCGACAGGGGAACCATCCAAACCCCTGTGTCCGGCCGAGATAGCCGAGCGGGAGAGGTTAATCGTGCGGTACGCCTTGCCTGAGTCAAACAGGGACGTGAGGAATTCCAGGATCAAAGGTAGAGGGGCAGATACGGGATCCACTGCCCCGTTCCATGCACCAACCAGACCACGATCTCCATGAAGTTCGATAGGCAGTTCGTGTGCCTGGGGCCCAGGCATTATCGAGGAGTAGGAGAGTTGTCTGCGGAACGTCTGGGACAATCCAAGGTCCCCTGAAAGGAACCACGCTATCAGGGGTAGCTGGTGTTGTAATACTAGCCCGTGTGGGTTCCCATCCGGGTCTAGAAGGAGGTCCTGGAAGATTGGAATCAACCGAGGATAATCGATCGACAACTCCATCAAGCAGGGAAACCATGGTCGAGATCTCCAAAGCGGGGTGATTAGCGCTACCCGACAGTCGTGGCGAACCAGTTTCGAGATCGTGCGTGCTATCATGTTGAATGGAGGGAATGCGTATAGCAGACCCCGCGGCCATTCTTGAAGGAAGGCATCGGTCGCCACCGTTGCCGGATCCGGCCTCCAACTGAAGAACTTCGGCAGTTGAGTGTTCAGTCGAGATGCGAACAGATCCATCTGGAACTTTCCCCACAACATGTCCAGGCTCTGGAACACCGAAGTGTGTAGACGCCAATCTCCAGAGTCTCTTAAGTGTCTGGAATTCCAATCCGCTCCCGAATTGTCTAGTCCCGGAATGTGTTCCGCTGTTACCGAAACGTTGTTGAAGAGGCAGAATTGCCAGAAATCTTTCGCCAGAATTGCCAACATCTTGGACTTCGTACCCCCCAGGTGGTTTATGTAGCGGACCGCTGATACGTTGTCCATCTTGAGGAGAACGCAGCAATTCGCCCGTCCTGGGGTAAGGCTGCGGATCGCGAAAGCCCCAGCCAGGAGTTCCAGGCAGTTGATGTGCAACGATTTCTCCACGTCGGACCATCTGCCTCCTGTGGAAACGTCGCCACAACGAGCACCCCAGCCGTGCAAGCTGGCATCTGATTCGATCACTACGTCTGGGATGGAGCCGAAGATGGCTCTCCCATTCCATGCCTCCATGTGTGCTAACCACCACACCAACTCGTCTCTGGACTCTGCGTCCAAACGTATCCGAGACTCGTAGGAGTGACCTGACCGAAGGTGTGACCCTTTGAGTCGCTGGAGGGCCCGGTAGTGTAGTGGGCCCGGGAAGATCGCCTGAATAGAGGCCGCGAGAAGGCCAATTATTCTCGCCAGCTGTCTGATGGACAAGTCTGCGACACGCAGAGCTCTTCGAATCTCCTTCTGAATGGCCTTCACCTTGGAACTCGGTAGAAACAGGAAGTGTTGGACGGAGTCCACTCTGAACCCCAGGAACTCTATGGACTGGGCAGGATCCAGGACCGATTTGTCCCAGTTGATCAGAAAACCCAACTTCTGTAGCAGGGCGGTAGTCCATTCCAGGTGTAGAAGGAGATCCTCCTTTGATTGGGACAAAATCAGAATGTCGTCCAGGTAAACAATGAGGCAAACCCCTCGGGTACGGAGGAACACCACCACGGGCTTCATAAGCTTGGTGAAGCACCAGGGAGCCGAAGAGAGACCGAAAGGCAGGCAGGTGAAGCGCCAACTCCGCCCGTGCCATGTGAAATGGAGATAATCTCTGAATTCCAGAGCAATGGGGACCGTGAAGTAAGCGTCCTTCAGGTCTAGTTTGGCCAACCAGTCCGACTGGCGCAGAAGGTCCCTGAGGCAGTCTATACCTTCCATCTGGAAGTGTTGGTAACGCAGGAAGGCGTTGAGGGGACGAAGATTTATTACAGGGCGAACTCCGCCTCCTTTCTTGGGCACCAGGAACAGATTGCTCGTAAAGCCCTTGGCGGCGAACGGCAGTTCCTCTATAGCGCCCTTGGAGAGCATCTCTCCGACCTCCGCGGAGATCATCTCGTCTTGTTCCCGTGGAAGGGACAGTTCTCTGGGGGAATAAAACTGGACAGGCACTGAAACAAAATCTAGGCGATACCCCTTTACACACTGCAGAACCCAAGCATCCGAGGTGAGCTTCGTCCACTCTCGGTAAAATAAGGCCAGCCTCCCTGCTACCTGAACGGGAGGGAAAGAAAGGGTACTCACCGTAAGGACGTCTGCTGGTGGTACCACTGCGGGGGTATCTGGAGCCCCAAGCCCGACCTCTGGCTGGGAAGAAGGGAGGGGTCCTTTGGTCTTGAAATCCCCGGGAGGGAAAAAAGGAACCTCTGGTGGCGCGGAATGCGCCTCGGAAACCCCGGCCGGGTGGATGGTTCCTGCTACGCCCGGCCCCTCCGAAAACCTTAGGCGCGAACACGCGTTTCATGCTCGCCTGCGCCTTGTCAATCGCCGTGAAGGTCTTGACATACGACCCCATGTCTTTCACGAAGGAGGTACCAAACAGTAAACCCTCTTCTGTCGGGTCAGGTTCCGCCACAGTCATAGTGGCCAGCTTAGGGTCTATTTTTAATAATATCGCCTTACGCCTTTCCGCAGACATCGCCGTATTGGCGTTCCCCAGCAAGCATATGGCCCGTTGGACCCAACCTATGGCCACGTCTACGTCCAAAACTGAATCCCCAGCTTTAGCAGCATCTAGAAGCTCATAGAGCTTCGAGAGGGGTCCCAGTGTATCCAGGATCTTGTCCTGGCATCCCTTCAGGGAATTGTCAAGACCCTTTTTGGGCTTCCAGCCCGACTTACCCAGGAACTGGGCAATCTGTGGGTCAATATCTGGGGTTTTGCCCGCAGCGCCCGGGAGAGAAGGGCGTGGGCATTCGGCCCGTAGCTTATTGCGGCCTTCTCTGGAAAGGGGTGTGCGGATACGTTTGGCCACATACTGGGCAATATGATCCGGGGGAACCCATTCAGCGGACCGGGGTGATGCAGGTCGTCTGGGTCGAACAGGGGGTTACCCTGAGGATCAAGGATCGTTTTGTCATCCCCAGAGGGGCCTAATACTGGACCCCGGGCCTTGGCGGAGGACTCTGATGGGTTAACGCCCGTAAGGGTCAAATCCTCTCCAGATACATCATCATCATCAAAGGAGTCATACTCCATATAGTCGGATTCCTCCTCCACACTCCGGTCGGTATCCGACCCATCATCAAGGGCTCTAGCCCGTTTCCATAATCTAGCCTTTTTAGCCCGGCCAGGGGCTCTTTTGCGTGTGGGGTGCGCGCCATCTGTGACCGCCTCAAGCGTGTCAGTCATGGCAGGTAGAACCTGCATCGAGGAGTGGGAGCCGACATGTTTGGACTTGGCCTTTGCCTTACGGGCTCCAGGCACAGTCTGAGCAGGGGAGGGGGACCCCACACCCGTAGGGGCAGGGGAGGCCAGAGCAGGGAAAACCAGGGAGTGCATGGATTGCGAAAAAGAGGTAGTAACAGCCCCCATGGCCGAGGCAATAGCCTTCTGAATGGAGGAGGCCATAGTGGCTTCCAGCATGGCCTGAAACTCTTGGGAGGCCATAGCACCCTCAGCACTGTCTGAGTGAAAATCCCCAGGGGGACCTGTAGGCCCATCCTCCCTATCCTGCATGATGTAAAGCTGTAGTGGGCAACTAAAGAAAATAAACCGCTAAATGACACTAAGGTGAATAAAGGAGAGCAAAGGGTTGAGTAACCCACAGAAAGCGATACACACAGACCGTCTAGCGTTCCCAGGGGACCCGGCAAAGCAAAGGTGACCGCACGGCAGCACAGGGGAAGGATCGAGGTCCGCCCAAGATGGCCGCCGCACGTGAGGGAAGGCGCACGCGACCGGGCACTCGGCGGGGGAAGGGGCTCGTGCACCCGACCTGCCGAGCCCGCCCGCGAGCGGGGAAGAATGCGTGCGCAGCCGCGGCCGAAAACAGAGCGGTCGCGGCAAAAGCACAGAGCCGGGAGCCGTGCGGAAGCACGAGGAGGGAAGGGCAGGCTACAGCAATCCCCGGTAGGGAGAAGAGCACTAAGGGGTCCCAGGGGGAACGCTAGCGGTAACAGGTAAAAAACCGTACAAGCTATAAATCAGTATACAACGAAAAATCAATACAAGTAAACGATTATCAAAATTGAGTCAGAGAGAAGCAAAAACACTTATCTGTCTGAGGAAGCAGCAAAGAAAGAGGGGGATTGTGGGAGACACAGGACTTATATAGCCACTTCCTCTACCATGTGATCGGCTACCCGTTATGCCTATACAGTTTTTCTTTCATTTTTGACAATATTTATATTCCTCTATCTTTGCTGCTGAGGAAATAAAGAAAGAGTTATGCATAATATGAGCCTCCGTGTCTTTAATAAAATTAAAGAACAGTAGGCTTAAATACTAAAGTTGGATGGACTTTCTAAATAACATAACCACTTAAAAAGCCAAGGAGCTTTGCAATCAGAATAACCACTTGAGCTTTGTGTGGGTACCAGCTCTGTATGGTCACCACCCCCATTTTCTATTGAGCCAAGTAAGTTTAACCCCTTAAGGACACATGACATGTGTGACATGTCAATTTCCCTTTTATTCCAGAAGTTTGGTCCTTAAGGGGTTAATGGCAGTGATAAGCTGACCCACTCCAACACACTCAACCTATTATTGTCATTAGGGTTGGATGGAATTGATATTGGTAACATTGAAGAATATGTTGTGCATTACCACGTCTACTGGAGAGGAGGCAGGCCATATGTGCAGAAGAGAGTCCTGTTTTTTGTAAAATCGCTTGTAAACTGTGTGACAAAAAAGAGGGATGACATCCTTAGCATCTTGTTGACATAACAGCAACACAGAGCTGCAGAGGTAATAGTTGTATTGCCCATTTTAGCTCCTTATTGACAAGTCACCATGATCTACACGTAAGGAATCTCATTTTATTGCTGCATATGCTCTGATTTGGGGGTCTCACTGCAAGTTTACATCATGTAACCTGTGTTTTACTATTAATTCCCAGATAAATAACAATTAATATGTGCAGTGATTCTCATTAATTTCCCATTTGTTCAATAACAAGTCAGAGATGTAGATGTTGGAAAACATTAGTGACTAATTACTGCAGCAGTGGGACTACTGCCACCAAATAACAACCTCAACCAAGTTTTACCTTGCATAGACACAATATAAATGTAATACTATAATCAATCCATTGACAACAAGCATTTAATATATGTATTAACCCCTTAACGCCGTTACAGCGTTCTATGCCGTCGTGGCTTTAAAGGGCTTTAAAGCCGTTGCGGCAGCATAGAACGCCGTAACGGCTTGCAGCCCCAGGAGCTAGGAGGTACTCACCTCCGCCGCGATCCTCTTCTGGGGGGCTGCCTGAGAGCCCAGGCAGCCCCCCTCCGGCAAATGAGGCCCCCGGGGGCCATGTGATCGCTCTCAAAGAGCGATCACATGGCCCCCTATAGCTGGCTATGGATCTGCCAGCAGGGGGACTGTCTAAAATATTAGATAGTCCCCCTGCTGGTAGGTAGTGTAAAAAAAAATATTAAAATGTTATAAAATAAATTAAATGCCTTTTTATATATATATATAATATGTATATATAATATATATACATATTATATATATGTAACGTCATACGTAATGTATTTTAATATTAATATTAGTATATATATTAGTATTAAAATACACTTAGAATGACGTTACATATATATAATATGTATATATATTATATATATAATAGATCTACATATATATATTATATATATATATGTATAATTACAATAATAAATAAATACAATAATTAAATAAATAAATAAAATATTGAAACAAAATATAAAATAAATTATATATTCATATGTAATTTCATTCTAACTGTATTTTGTTATTAATATATATATATATATTGGAAACAGAATACACTTAGAATGACATTCTATATATATCTATCTATATATAAAATACAAATAACCGCAAATATATATATAGAGATAAATACATATAATTACATAAAAGATTACATTAGTATACACGTAGAATTTATATACCTATAAATGCATATATATTAAAATTCTACGTGTATATTTAAGTAATTTTTTAACATAATTATGTCATTTGATTAATTAAAATTTGATTGACATGCCTGACAACACAGGGAGAAAGTGCAGAGAATTTAATTCGCAAGCACTATATTTGACCCTGTAACTCTCCAAGACACCATAAAACCTGTATATAGGGGGTACTGTTTTACTCGGGTGACTTCGTTGAACTCAAATATTA
Source organism: Pelobates fuscus (assembly GCF_036172605.1). NCBI lineage: Eukaryota > Metazoa > Chordata > Amphibia > Anura > Pelobatidae > Pelobates > Pelobates fuscus. Next base: position 134,618,913 of record NC_086321.1, read on the forward strand.
GTGTTTAAAACTGGTAAATTGTATTACAACGATGATATTTTAAGTAAAAGTGACGTTTTTTGCATTTTTTACAAACAAACAGCACTTTTATGGACTATATTATTGTTGTAATATGTTTTACTGTTTTAAAACACTAATATTTGTGTTTAGTGAAATCTCCCGAGAATAACAGTACCCCACATGTACAGGTTTTATGGTGTTTTGGAAAGTTAGAGAGTCACATATAAGGCTTGCATTTAATTTTTTTGACATTGAAATTTGCCAGATTAGTTATGTTGCCTTTGAGACCGTATGGTAGCCCAGGAATAAGAATTACCCCCATGATGGCATACCATTTGCAAAAGTAGACAACCCAAGGTATTGCAAATGGGGTATGTCCAGTCATTTTTAGTAGCCACTTAGTCACAAACACTGGCCAAATATTAGTTTTTTGCTTTTTTCACACAAAAACAAATATGAACGCTAACTTTGGCCAGTGTTTGTGACTAAGTGGCTACTAAAAAAAACTAAACATACCCCACGTTCAATACCTTGGGTTGTCTACTTTTTCAAATGGTATGCCATTATGGGGGTAATTCTCATTCCTGGGCTACCACACCGTGTCAAAGGTAACATTACTAATCTGGCAAATTTCAATTTGAAAATGGAACGTTCTATATTTGACCCTGTAACTTTCCAAAACACCTTAAAACCTGTTAATGGGGGGTACTGTTGTACTCGTGAGACATCGCTGATTACAAATATGTGCATTTTGTTGCAGTAAAACCTAACAGTATTATGACATTTACAGCTAAAATGTGAGGCGGAACTACAAATTTAAAAAAAAAAATTAAATTTCTCACAGTTTTTTTTTTATTTTATTCATAATAAATTGTTTCATATACAAATATTTTATATGAAATGAAAGCCCTGTTTCTCCTGAACAAAATGATATATAATAAGTGTGGGTGCATTTAATATGAAAGAGGGGAACTACGGGTGAACAGACATATAGCGCAAATTCCAGTTTTTGTTTACGTTTTGTTTTGATCAGAACGTGTACTATTGACTCCGTCCTGAAGGGGTTAATCTTCTAGTCTTTTATAGTACAAATAATCCTAGTGCGATTTTAGTAGTATTTATAAGTCATTATGCACTCCCAATATGGAGACTGTAAATTACCCTAAGGAGAAGTTGCCTTTTAAGATGTTTTATCATAATAAACCAGTGATAAAGCAATTTAAACAAAACTTGTACAGTACCAGTGACATTCCCTGATGCAATTCCTCACTGAATTCCATTCCTACTGTTAAAGTAGTCTTAACACATTGTTCAACTGTACTTATTCTCTGTACCTAGTGAGAAAGTTGTCCTTTGGAATCCCACTTTAAGTTTGAGGGTAGGTTTACTTTATCATATTCCCAGCTGGTCCTGGAGTTCACATCTTATTTATTTAAGAGGGAATCAATCCTTTGTAAATATAACAGTCCTGTGGATCAGTGTCATATTTATCATTTGCCAACCACTCCATGGAATAGGCCCATTGATTTAAAAAAAAAAAAAATGTTTTTTTTTTTTTTTTTTTTACATTTTTTTTTTCACACACTACTCTTAGGGATACCACCTGGCTTTTATTTTATTGGCACAGCCAGTATTTGAGGGTGCCTGGCTGGTGCCAATATTGCAGTGATATTGGCAATACAAATGCTGGTATTTTTCTCAGTATAAACAAGAGATTACTATGCAATACCAGCACTGGCCAGTAAGGGTCGTTGTGTGTGGAGACAGGCAGGGATAGGAAGTTCCAGTATATCCCTCCCTGCCTATCTATACTCCCTGATCTGCAGAGGTGCAGCTACAGAGAGTTCAGACAGCAACTCCCACCCTGCAGAAACAGCCTACAGCTCAGGGAAGTAAGGAATGGGCGAAAGGCTGCAAGGAGACATACACTGAGACACTAAGGGACACTGGAAGACATTATGGCAGACACTGAGACTCTAAGGGACATTGGGAGACATTATGACACAGACACATGGGGACACAGTGTCCCCATGTCTCCCAGCCAGTGTCCCTGGTGTCTCAGTGCCCCCTAGTCTCCCAGTGTCTCACTGTCCCCATGTATCCTAGTGCCTCAAGTGTTTCAGTGTCCCCATGTCTCCAAGCTAGTGTCCCTAGTGTCTGTGACACTGGTGTCTCAGTTTCCCCATGTCTCCCAGTGCCCCCATGTCTCAATGTCCCCATGTCCCTCAGCCAGTGTCTCTAGGGTCTGTGTCCTCATGTCTTCAAGTGTCCCCTATTTTCCCAGTGTCCCCATGTGTCCCAGCCAGTGTCCCCTAGTCTCACAGTGTCACTATTGTCTCTGTGTCCCTAGGTCTCCCCATGTCCCCATGGGAATACTGGAGGACACAGGGAGACATGAGGCATTGAGACACTGTGATACATAGGGACACTGTGATACATATGGTCACTGGGAGACCTGGGGACACTGGGAGACATGGGGCACTGAGACACTGATACATAGGAACACTGAGACCTGGAGTAATCGACACATGGGGCACTGGGAGGAATCCATCTATACAGCAGAATCAAACTAAGTAGTTTTTTGGTAATTTTACAGCATTTTCTCTTATGTCACTCCTTGTGATTTACATCATGTGATGTCACCCATACATATTTAATTATGCAAATTAGCAAGGCCAGTATGTTTTTCCAAGAAAGGTGGCAACCCTAACTACTTTTCACATACTCTTACTTAAGTATGGAAACTTAAGAGGGATGTATGGGAACAAAACTTGTGTGGACTGGCTGACAATGAATATAGTTAAAGGGACACTATAGTCACAAGAACAGCTACAGCTTATTGAATTTGTTCTGGTTAGTAGAATCATTACCGTCAGGCTTTTTGCTTTAAACACTGTATTTTCAGAGAAAATTCAGTCTTTACATTAAAGCCTAGTGATAACTTGACTGGCCACTCCTTAGATGGCTGTTGGAGATTCTTCCTGGGTCATGGCTGCCTAAAATGCATCCAAACATTCAGTATCTCCTCCCTCTGCATGTAGACACTGAACTTTCCTCTTAGAAATTAATTTATTCAATTCATCTCTATGAGGAGATGCTGATTGGCCGGGGCTGTGTTTGAATCATGCTGGCTCTGCCCCTGATCTGCCTTTTTGTCAGTCTCAGCCAATCCTATGGGGAAGCACTGTGATTGGATCAAGTCACCACTTCCAATGATGTCAGCAGACTGCTTGTTTTTCTGAGTCTAACAGCATGCAGAGTTACAGCTTCAGGCTTGAATACAGTAAGATTTTACTATATTTATGGAGGCATGAGGGGCCCAGGGGGTTAGATGGTGGTGTTAACACTATAGGGTCAGGAATTCATTTGTTCGTTTGTGTTCCTGACCCTATAGTGATCCTTTAAGGTAATGCTGACTTTGGTCTCTCTAACACTGTGGCATGTTCCCTTTCTTCTACACTCACTACATACAGCTTTTCTCTGTCCCAGGCTATATACCAGGAGCTTCTGCCTGCTAGTAAGAAGGTAAGGAGACAAGTGGACCAGCGAGTGCTAGGGGACAGTCCTTAGAAAGCGATGAGCGAGCGCATCAGGGTGCTGTCTGCATAGTATGCCCTTAGTTGGCCAGCTGCATGATTGACAGGCAGCCTGACATGCATCCATGCCAGGCTGGACTTCTAATTCTTTTGGCAGACATGTCCTCTTTTTGGGCATGTTCGCCTCTTTTGGCAGGTTACGTGATTTGTGTCAGTGGCACACCCTTTTACCCATTGACTTCCTGCTTGACTGGACACTGCTGTTAGGGGTTATGGATTTACTTTAAAGATGAAAACATAAATTAGAGAGAGATTAGCCTAGGGTATGTGTTTTCTTATAGCTGCTGTTTTCTTTCTCTCAGGCACCATCTCCATCAGATACATGATGCTTGGGAGTGTTTTAGTGTTTTTGGTCGATATGATTCTATAATTAGGCCCGTCATAATTGTCAGCACCAGGCCCACTGGGCTGTTAATCTGGCCCTGCCTTTAATGTCAAATGTAAAAGGAGCAACAGAATATTTTTAGGATATATATATATATTTTTTTCTTTGCAAAGCTAAAAATTGTGAACAGCTTCTTCTGAAAAAACGCACCCTCCTTTCCTATTCTCTTACTCCTCCCCTGTCTGGCTGAAAAATTTCAATGTGTGCAGGATGTGCATAGTTAACACCTACCACCCCCTTCTATCTTCTCCAAATACTGGAGGAGGCCAAGTGCATGAAGCGTCACAGCGTCTTGCAAAACCCCATAGGAATGCTTTGAGGAGTTTTAATTGTTTTAATTGTTACATTGCCATGGGGGGTGGAGGGAGACAGCTTTGTATTTCTAACACTGTAATGTTCCTTTAACCCCTTAAGGACCAAACTTCTGGAATAAAAGGGAATCATGACATGTCACACATGTCATGTGTCCTTAAGGGGTTAACAATGGTTTGTCCAAGTTTCAACAAGGACATTGTAACGGACCGTTTCACTTACAAGAGGATAAAAACCGTTTAGGCGATAATGCCCTTTTCCATAGACCAGCAGCTACTGCAAGCACCAATCTCCCGAACTGCAAACTGTACGAATTCTGGAATCAGCCGAACAGGAAAAGCATACAATCCGCTTACACTCCTGGCAGTCAGCATACAATCCAATTCCCCCAAAAACGAGACGACACATCGGTTTGAGGGTCAAGCAGAATCTGAGGTGCTGGCACACCCAGCCTGGTTTTTATTGCAGTTGTTACAAATACAGGTCCGTCCACAGGGAGGTATAAAACAACCACTCACACATCAGTTACATCCCACATATTCCCTCCCCTTATCCTGAGAGGAAACTCAATTATACATACAGTTAAAACATACTTTCACCCCAACTTTCATAACTCTAAAACCATACATTACATTCACATAAAAATACATATCCACAATCAATCCATTCAGGGGAACAACATATTAAAAAATGGCATGAATCAGACCAGGGGTTCAAAAGTTAGTAAAGTATCTTTTAAAACCCCTGCCAGCATGGCTTTCCAGCTCAGACCGGTTTTACAGAGCCCTCTCTCCTGGAAACAATGGAGAAGTAATCCAATTACCTCCTAGAACAGAGACAGACTCCATTGAGCACATGGGGACACAAAGACAGTAAAACACTTTAAAATACATAAAGTCACCTTTTACACATAACACACAGACATTTCACATATCCCCAGATAGCTGGGATCTGAGTGCACAAAACTACCGAATAGCGCGCAGATCCTATTCACACAGTTCAATTGCCATGGAGCCGAAGTCTTTAACTACATGAATGGGCTCCACGGCATAGATATCTGGGTTAACACATTCACATAAAGTCGGGTCCATAGTCCAAAGGCAAGAGGCGGGCAAGCAGCCCCCTCCAAGGACACGTGGTGAGGTCGGTTTCGCCACACTTCTCCCCTTTACCCCCCAGACTAACAGGGTATCTGACCTCCCGCCGGTCAGTGCCCTGCTTAGTCCAGCAACCCACCCACGAAGCACAAACAGCAGTACCTCCCACCCACAATAAATGTTTACTCCACCTGGATAAAGTAGCAGCTCGTCCAGGTCCAGGTTCCTCACCACGGCTGTGCGGGGAGCTGGTAGACTGCCTTGGTGGGTTGCCTTGGTGGGTTGCTGCCCTGGTGCCAGCGCTACCACTGAAGTAGCCTGATTGGAGCCTGGTTGTGGGAGGGGGAGACCGACCGTCTCCCCTCTGGGTACACAGCTCTGGGGCTGGGGGACAGGACCGACCATCCCTACCCCTTGTGCTGCAAGTGCAGAGACTACGGTCCCATCTGCACTGTTGGGGGGTGTAACATCTCCCTTTGGTGGGTTAGGCTGCCGCTGGAGAGAGGGTGTAACAAGCTCCTCTCTCTGAACTGTAACCTGCCGCTGGGGAGAGGGGGTAGCAGGCTCATCTCCCTGACACTCTCTCTGCTGGTGGAGAGGGGGACCAGCTGTCTCCCCTTTCAATATTTTGTCCTGCTGCTGGGGTGCGAGACTGACGGTTTCTGCTCACTGCAGGACACTCTGCTGTTGGGGAGGAAGGACGGCACCTTCTGCTCCCTGGGGTACATTCTGCCACTGGGGAGGAAGGACAACACCTTCAGCTCCCTGGGATACACACTGCCGCTGGGGAGGAAGGACGATACCTTCTGCTCCCTGGGCCACACACTGCCGCTGGTGAGGAAGGATGGCACCTTCTGCTCCTATGGGTACACACTGCCGCTGGGGAGGAAGGATGGCACCTTCAGCTCCCTGGGACTTACTCTGTCGCTGGGGAGAAAGGACTGCACCTTCTGCTCCCCTGGATACACACTGCCGCTGGGGAGGAAGGATTACACCTTCAGCTCCCTGGGGTACACACTGCCGCTGGGGAGGAAGGACTGCACCTTCAGCTCCCTGGGGTACACACTGCCGCTGGGGAGGAAGGACGACACCTTCACCTCCCTGGGGTATACACTGCCGCTGGGGATCCTCGCAGGACCAGTCTAGGAGGTCCGCTACCTCGGGTACCGCTGGTTGCTGTTGGGGAAGAGGACCGGTTGTCTCTTCCCGGGCCTCATTGATGAGTCGCAGGTAATCCCACTCCAGGTTCCATTCCTGGGTGACCAAATACTGTAGGTCTGCCTCGAGGTTAATAGCGCTAGGGAGCCCCAGCATGTCTTCTCGGTCGTAACACAAGTCCCAAAAACAAGCGTCTGTAGCTTTCCCAAAGTCCTCATCTTCGATATTATCCCAAAATAGGCCAGGGCCAGCGTAATCTCCGCCTTCTAGGAAATCATACTCTGCCATCTCGGGGACACACTGCGCTGCGTACCACTGTATCGCCTGGTATGCGTCGTCGAGCGTCAGTTCTACATATACTAGAATCTCGAGTCTAGTCACCCATGCTGCTTCTGTCTTTTTCCTCAGGAGGGGCATCCGCTCTGCTATTCGAGCCAGGATTCGCTGCCTTCTGCTGCGGCGCCGATCCCCTCGCGAATACTGCACTTCCTCTAGGGCTTCGTCCCACAACCTGGCTCTGGCAGTCTCTCTATACATCAACATGTCCTCCTCTGACACTGCTCCAGACCCCAGGGCTACGTAACTGTACACTCTATCCTGCAACGTCTCCTCCATTTTCGGAGTTCCTTTGTAGATGGGGTCACTGTACGGGTACTAGCGTTGCCCTCAATTTGTAATCCTGGAATGGTTTTGTCTGTAGCTGTCCCTCTGGTTGTAGGAACGATCCCGCCACTTGCCACCAATTGTAACGGACCGTTTCACTTACAAGAGGATAAAAACTGTTTAGGCGATAATCCCCTTTTCCATAGACCAGCAGCTACTGCAAGCACCAATCTCCCGAACTGCAAACTGTACGAATTCTGGAATCAGCCAAACAGGAAAAGCATACAAACCGCTTACACTCCTGGCAGTCAGCATACAATCCATTTCCCCTAAAAACGAGACGACACATCGGTTTGAGGGTCAAGCAGAATCTGAGGTGCTGGCACACCCAGCCTGGTTTTTATTGCAGTTGTTACAAATACAGGTCCGTCCACAGGGAGGTATAAAACAACCACTCACACATCAGTTACATCCCACTTATTCCCTCCCCTTATCCTGAGAGGAAACTCAATTATACATACAGTTAAAACATACTTTCTACCCAACTTTCATAACTCTAAAACCATACATTACATTCACATAAAAATACATATCCACAATCAATCCATTCAGGGGAACAACATATAAAAAAATGGCATGAATCAGACCAGGGGTTCAAAAGTTAGTAAAGTATCTTTTAAAACCCCTGCCAGCATGGCTTTCCGGCTCAGACCGGTTTTACAGCGCCCTCTCTCCTTGAAACAATGGAGAAGTAATCCAATTACCTCCCAGGACAGAGACAGACTCCATTGAGCACATGGGGACACAGAGACAGTAAAACACTTTAAAATACATAAAGTCACCTTTTACACATAACACACAGACATTTCACATATCCCCAGATAGCTGGGATCTGAGTGCACAAAACTACCGGATAGCGCGCAGATCCTATTCACACAGTTCAATTGCCATGGAGCCGAAGTCTTTAACTACATGAATGGGCTCCACGGCATAGCTATCTGGGTTAACACATTCACATAAAGTAGGTCCATAGTCCAAAGGCAAGAGGCGGGCAAGCAGCCCCCTCCAAGGACACGTGGCGAGGTCGGTTTCGCCACAGACATTAACTGAAATAATATATACATTTGATGACTACATTACACTAAATAATAATCACAGAACTTTGCAATGACCAGGCACAAGATTAAATACAAGGTATATTTTGTACTCAGCCATCCCCTATCTCCAACTGTCAATCTTTCTAGAGTCAAAAGACTCTCATATAAGCCAAAATGCTGCACATGTTCCTTCAATAATTCTGCCTGTGACATTATACACAATCTTGTGCCTGGTCATTTCTATCATTAAACAGGATTATTTGCAGCTGTCTGTGAGCAGAGTTCTGGTATTGTTCTTCATAAGTGTAATAAAGTTTCCAAATTTATTTCAGTTAATGTCCCTGTTGAAACCATTCTTAAAGGACCACTATAGTGTTAGGAATACAAAGCTGCCTCACCCCATCCCTCATGGCAAGGAAAGAATTAAAAACGATGTGAAACGGCAAGAAGTACCTTTGATGGCAGTTTTAACTCTGCAATGAAAATATTGCAGTTTCTAAAAATGTATCAGGGTTGTCTGTTGTCAGTATTCTCTTGCAAACAGTTTTTTTGCTCTCTCAATTGTAAAGGGTAATCCAGACATTAACTCCATGTTCACTGTGCCTAGAGTTGTATCAGCTATACCTCACAGCAGTGGCAGAACTAATGTAGAGAGCCCTGGTGCAAGAAATACTTGTTGGTCCCCCTCTAGTGCAAGAGTGGCCAACAGGTAAATCATTGTATCTTTGTCGAACCCCCACAATGGTTTGCACTGGAGATCTACAATTTGCCCATCATTGCATGGTTGTATTTGTTAACAGTGTTTGTGTATTTGAATGTAAGCATGTTTTTTGCACATAGTTTGTGAATGCATGTAGGTGTGTATTTTGTTGTACTTTGTAATGTACTGTTGCCATTGGAATGTAGTGGTGTACTTGTGTGTAGTGATTTTTGTTTTTGACTGCAGGTGTTTGTTTGTATGTAATATTTGAATTTGATTGCAGGGGCATGTTTCTATGTAGGGTTGCTTTTTAAATGCAGGTGTATATTTGTGTGTGGTATTGGTGTTTGAATGAAGGGATGTGTTTGTACATAGTTTTGGAGTTTGAATGCAGGGGTGTGTTTGTAAGTAATGTTTGTGTTTACATGCTGTATTGGTATTTGATAGCTGGGATGTATGTACACATACACGTAGACTGCTGCATACATACTTAGCCAGATATACATACACATGAACACACACAGATGCACAGTGACATATGCACACATTTAGATTCAAACTGCACATGCACAAATAAACACACTGACACACATATGCACATCCTGGCACATACACACATCCGGACACACAAATACACACACTGACACATACAATCACACTCATATACACATCCTGACACATTATTATTATTATTATTATTATTATTATTATTATTATTATTAATATTATTATTGCCATTTATATAGCGCCAACAGATTCCATAGCATTTTACAATATTATGAGAGGGGGGAATTTATCTATAAATAGGACAATTACAAGAAAACTTACAGGACTGATAGGTTGAAAAGGACCCTGCTAAAACAAGCTTGTCGTCTGTAGGAAGTGGGGTATAAAACACATTAGGACAGAAAATAGCAATCAAATAAGGTGGGAGTGAAGCAGAGCTGGAGGAAAGAGTAGAGTGCTGCCCTTTAGGAGAGAGCAAGATACCTGTAATTTAGAGGTTACTCTGGGAGGCCATAAGCCTTTCTTAAGAGATGGGTTTTAAGGCACTTCTTAAATGATTGTAGACCAAGGGAGAGTCTGATGGCGGTAGGCAGGCTATTCCATAGTAAGGGAGCAACCTGCGAGAAGTCCTGCAATTGTAAGCTGGCCGTATGGGTGCGAGCAGCGGACAGGAGGTCACGGGCGGCAGAGCAGAGAGACTGAGAAGGAGCATACTTATGGATCTGTGAAGAGAAATGAGAGGGGCTAGAATTGTTCAGTGCTTTTATAGGTATGGGTTAGCACTTTGAATTGACTCCTTTAGGATACAGGAAGCCAATGTAAGGACTGACAGAGGGGTGAGGTGTGAGAGGACAGACTAGAGAGGAAAATCAGTCTGGCGGCAGCATTCGTTACAGACTTTAGCGGGGCAAAATGGCTTTTGGAAAGACTATTTAGGAGAGGGTTACAATAATCCATGCAGGAAATTGCTAGAGCATAGACAAGCTTCTTGGTAGCATCTTGCATAAGAAAGGGGCGGATGCGGGCTATATTTTTAAGATGGAATCTACAGGATTTGGCAACATTCTGGATGTGAGGATCAAAGGTGAGGCCAGAATCAAGTATGACGCCAAGACAGCAGAGACCGAGTGATTAAGGAGTTTGAAGAAGGAGAGCATGATCAATGGTGTCAAAGGCAGCAGTGAAACATACGGGTAAAGGCAAGTCTTTCCAGAAGCTTTGAGGAGAAAAGGAGCAGGGATATGGGACGATAGTTAGAGGGGGAAGACGGGTACAGAGATGTTTTTTTCAGGATAGGTACTACAGTGGCATGTTTAACCCCTTAAGGACCAAACTTCTGGATTAAAAGGGAATTATGACATGTCACACACGTCATGTGTCCTTAAGGGGTTAAGATAAGTAGGGACAACTCCAGAAGAGAGAGAGCAGTTGAAGATGTGTGTTAAGGAAGGTGGGATAGGATCGAGCAGGCAAGTGGTGGGGCGAGAGAAAAGGAGAAGCGCAGCCACCTCTTATTCAGTAGCCGGGCAGAAAGTCTGAAGGGTAGGAAAGGCATGATCTACGTGTGATTGAGAAAGGCAGGGTGGGGAGAATTATTTTGTTAGTAAAGTAACATTCAAAGCTATTGGCTGTAAGGTTTGTTTGGGGGGTGGCCACAGCAGGGCGAAGAAGAGAATGAAAGGTGTTTAAGAGACGCCTGGGATTACGGAAGCACGAACTAATGATAGAGGAAAAGTATGACTGTTTGGTGAGGGCAAGGGTTGCGCTGTATAAACACAATATGAATCTATAAAGGAGAAAGTCTGACTGGGTGCAAGACTTCCTCCAGGAGTGAATATAAAAATGATTAAGGTTAAAAGGTTAAAACTCAGGTGCTCCAATCACCAATGTGAGTCACTTATTCACATAAAATAATACAGTATACAAAAAATGTGGATGGTGAGAGCACTCTATAACATCTCTCTTGTAGACCTAAAAACAAGGATAGAAAGTACATAGGGTAATAACGTAGCAGCTCAATAAATTGTAAATCTGCTGAAGGAAAAACTCACATGGTCATGAGCCACTTATAAAAGCTGGCTCAGACTAACAGCATATCAACACAATGTTGGTTCACTCTGGCTCCAAGCTTGTCCCCTTCTGTGGTCTTTTCTCCTTATTGTTTCAATAATTCCAGGATGCAAGGAATGATGAAACCAAAAGATTTATTCACACACTAAGGGTAGCTGGACATAAATGATTAAAATATACAAATATTAAAAAGTCCTCTGGACATAAACAACTCAACGTGTTTCGGCACGTTTAAATGCCGTCTTTTGGCGCTCTTTTCTTCCGCCCATCCTCAATTACTTCCTGGTTCCGTTTTCCGGTCGCATCAAACCGCGTCCCCGGCATATGACGACACGACGTTCTCTTCGTGCTCATGTCGTGACGTTCATCTTAGGGGCGGGACCTACTGTCGCTCGAGCATCTGCCCAAATCCAACATGATTTTACAAGAGTCCAAATAGGGCAAAATTGTACCATATAAAAGAGATGTTTCATGGTGGCATTCTAAAAGCAAAAAACTTATTTGGGTATTACATACTAAATTACACCATACAAAAACACAAATTATCAAAAAACACAAATTGAACATATGTGCTGAGGAGAAAAAAGGGACATCAATTAGTATTCTTTCTTAACATTTAAAGCCAATCTACAAAAAGTGAAATTGAGATCAACCCAGAAATATAAATATAAATATAAAATATATATAAAAAATATATACAAAAGTATAAAAAATATGTATATATATATATAATTAATATTACCGTATATACTCGAGTATAAGCCGAGTTTTTCAGCACATTTTTTGTGCTGAAAAACCCCAACTCGGCTTATACCTGAGTCAGAGTCTGTATTATGGCAATTTGCATTGCCATAATACAGACAGGGGGGTGTGGGGGCTGCAGAGAGATGTTACTTACCTTTCCTGCAGCTCCTGTCAGCTCTCTCCTCCTCCGCCGGTCCGTTCAGCTCTTCTGTCAGCTCACAGTGTAAATCTCGCGAGAGCTGCGGCTCTTGCGAGATTTACACTGGGAGCTGACCGAGGTGCTGAACGGACCGGCGGAGGAGGAGAGAGCTGACAGGAGCTGCAGGAAAGGTAAGTAACATCTCTCTGCAGCCCCCACAGCCCCCTCCTACACAGTGCCCATCCACTGGACCACCAGGGAAGGAAAGCCCCCCTCCCTGGCCAGCTAGCAAGCAGGGAGGGGGGACGAAAAAATTTATATATATATTAATAATAATAAAAAAATAATAATAAAATAAAAATAAAAATAAAATAAAAAATAAAATAATAATAAAAAAAGTAATGAAACAAAAAAAAATATTAAAATAATATTTAAAAAATAAAAATGCCCACCCCCCACCAAGGCTCTGCATCACACTATTACACACACACACATACACACACTGCATTCATACACACACACTGCATTCATACACACACACTGCATTCATACACACAGCATTCTCATACACACACACTGCACTCATACACACAGCATTCATACACACACACTGCACTCATACACACACACTGCACTCATATACACACTGCACTCATACACACTGCACTCATACACACACTGCACTCATACACACACTGCACTCATACACACACTGCACTCATACACACAGCATTCTCATACACACACACTGCACTCATACACACAGCATTCTCATACAAACACAGCATTCTCATACACACACACTGCATTCTCATACACACACACTGCATTCATATACACACACTGCACTCATATACACACTGCACTCATACACACACACTGCATTCTCATACACACACTGCATTCATTATATACACACACTGTAAATAAATATTCAATTAATATAATTTTTTTAGGATCTAATTTTATTTAGAAATTTACCAGCAGCTGCTGCATTTCCCACCCTAGTCTTATACTCGAGTCATTAAGTTTTCCCAGTTTTTTGGGGTAAAATTAGGGGCCTCGGCTTATATTCGGGTCAGCTTATACTCAAGTATATACGGTAATATTAAATGTATAATATTAAAAGGGGAAGATAAAAACAAATATATTTATATGTAACATTAGAGGTTAAAAAGGGAATTATAGATATGGGGTAATCTCAAAATCTACATTCAAACCCTGTGGCATTAAAGTATCCATATTAAAACTCCACATCATCTCGGTTCTATTAAGTAAATTTTCTTTATCCCCCCCTCTCCAATGTATGTCAACCTTTTCTATTGCTATAAAATCTAAATCCCTAGGATCACTATTATGATGTTTTAAAAAAATGTTTGGAAACACTGTGGTTTATAAATTGACGATTAATGTTATAAATGTGTTCCCTAATTCTAATTTTTAGGCTACGAGAAGTCCTGCCTATATATTGCAATCCACATGTGCAAGTTAACATATAAATCACATTTTGGCTATTACATGTTATAAAGGATTTAATATCGTATTCTTTTTTGGTGGTATTGGATACAAATTGGGAAATCTTTTTATTTTTGCCTTTTCTCATTTTGCAACCTCTACACTCCCCACAATAATAGAAGCCTTTTTGTTGTTTTAAAAAATTATTTTCATCTTTCTTATCAACATCTAAAAAACTTTTTGTTAAAACTTGCTTTAAATTCCTAGCTCCCCTAAAAATAATTTTCGGCTTCTCTTTAATAAAATCAGTCAACTTATCATCTGTTTTTAAAATATGCCAGTTATTATTAATTATTTTCCTCAAATTATTATTATGGGTACTAAAATTGAAGATCAGGGGTATTTCTTCATCTTTTTTCAGAGTCAAATTTTTATTTTTGTATTGTAAAAGTGATTGTCTATTAATCTTTTCAACCTCCTTAAAAGTTTTCTCTAGGGAAGTACTCTTATAACCTTTTTCTTCAAATTGTTCCATTAATCTTTCCGCCTGCTGTAGAAACTCTTTATTTTCAGTACAGTTCCTTCTGACTCTCAGCATCTGTCCCTTTGGAATATTTTGCAGCCACGGTCTAAAATGGCATTTTTCGCAGTCAATAAAACTATTGACATCAGCAGTCTTAAAATACGTTTTGCTTTTAATCTTGTGATCTTCTACATAAATTGTTAGATCGAGAAAATACATTTTTCGGCTGCTGATGTCATGTGTAAGGGTAATATTCCACTCATTTTTATTCAGGTTATTAAAAAGTGTTTTAAGAGATTCCTCACTGCCTTTCTATATTAAAAACACGTCATCGATATAACGTTTATAGAGGACCAGATTTGCCCCAATCTCTCCATCTTTATATATGAAAGAATCCTCCCAATAAGACATAAAAAGATTTGCGTAACTTGGGGCAAATCTGGTCCCCATAGCCGTACCCTTGATCTGTAAGTAAAATTTATTTTCAAACCCAAAAAAATTGTTGGTAAGTATTATATTAATTCCTTCAATAATAAATTCTATTTGGGTATCGGACAAATCGCTAAACTGCTTAAGGAAATATGTGGCGGCTTCACGGCCCTTACCATGATCAATATTAGTATATAGGCTGCTAACATCTGCAGTAGCCATTATAGAATTTTCTTCGCATTGTAAATCTTCCAAAATATTTAAAAGACTTATGGTATCTTTGAGGTATGCTTTACATTTCTTAACTGGTTCTTGTAAAAACTTATCTATATACTTGGAAAGTGGAGCTAAAAGGGACCCTATTCCGGAGACTATGGGTCTTCCTGGTGGTTTCTTTACATCCTTATGTACTTTTGGAAGTACATAAAATACAGGAATTTTTGGAAATTTTTGGAGTTTTCACATTCAAGAATTCAAACTCTTTTTTATTCAGAATCCCTTCCTCCAACCCTTTATTTAAAAATGCCTGATATAATTCTGTAATATCTTTAACCCCTTAAGGACCGGACTTTTTTTGCGATGTTGTACATTTGCGACCAGGCATCTTTTTGACACTTTTGTGGTGGTTGTGTTTAGCTGTAATTTTCCGCTCTCTCATTTACTGTTCCCATACAAATTATATATTGTTTTTTTTCAGGACAAAAGGGGCTTTCTTTACATACCATTATTTATATAATCTCATGTAATTAAATTTTTAAAAAATGAAAAAATATGATGAAAAATTGAAAAAAATACATGTTTTTTGACTTTTATGTAAAAAATCTTTTACTCATCTACAAAAGCGAATGAAAAAAACTGCTAAATAGATTCCAAATTTTGTCCTGAGTTTAAAAATACCCAGTGTTTACATGCTTTTTGCTATTTTTTTGCATGTTATAGGGCTATAGGTACAAGTAGGATATTGCGGTTTCAAAACCTATATTTTTAAAATGTATCAATAGTGACATTGTAACACTATTATCTGTCATAAATCGCTAAATAACACCCCACATGTACATATTTTTTTCAAAGTAGACAACCCAGGGTATTCAATATGGGGTATGTCCAGACTTTTTTAGTAGCCACTTAGTCGCAAACACTGGCCAAAGTTAGCGTTCATATTTGTTTGTGTGTGAAAAAAGTAAAAAACTAAATTGAACGCTAATTTTGGCCAGTGTTTGTGACTAAGTGGTTACTAAAAAAGACTGGACATACCCCATTTGCAATACCTTGGGTTGTCTACTTTTGCAAATGGTATGCCATCATGGGGGTAATTCTCATTCCTGGGCTACCATACGCTCTCAAAGGCAACGTAACCAACCTGGCCATTTTCAATGTAAAAATATGACCCATATATTTGACCCTGTAACTTTCAAAAACGCTATAAAACCTGTACATGGGGGGTACTGTTATACTCAGGAGACTTTGCTGAACACAAATATTATTCCAAACTGGAAAATGTATCACAACAATTATATCATCAGTAAAAGTGCTGTTTGTGTGTGAAAAATGCAAAAAAAAGTCAGTTTCACTGACAATATCATCGCTGTGATATGTTTTACTGTTTTGAATCACTAATATTTGTGTTCAGCGAAGTCTCCCGAGTAAAACAGTACCCCCCATGTACAGGTTTTAGGGTGTCGTAGAACGTTACAGGGTAAAATACAGTGATAGCAAATTAAATTCTCTGGACTTTCGGCCTGGGTTGGCAGGCAGGTCCCTTAAATTGCAATCAATAAAATAACTTAATTATGTAAAAATATTACATAAATACGCACGTAGAATTTAAATATATATGCATATTTATATATTTGAAGTCTACGTGTATATTTATATAATTATTTATGTAATTTTGTATATGGACATATGAATAGTTCGTATTCTTTTTATTTATTTATATATACATAGATATATATACAATTTCATTCTAAGTGTATTTTGATATAAATATATATATATATATTAATATCAAAATACAGTTAGAATAAAATTTCGTATAGATATATATTTTTTTAAAAATTTTTATTATTATTTTTAATTTTTTTAGTTTAATTTAAATTACTTATTATTTGTAGTTTATAATAATATATATACAATATATATAGTTATTATATATATTATATATATACACGTGTGTAATTTAATTATAAGTGTATTTTTATATTAATATATGTACATATTAATATAAAAATACACTTAGTATGACATTATATATATGATATTTAGACGTATATTATATATATATAATATACGTCTATATATCATATATATACACATATATAATTATTATTTTTATTTATTAACTTTAAACTTTATTTTTTTTATGATTTTACACTAAGCAGGGAGACTGCCTGTCAGCACAGACAGTCCCCCTGCAGGCAGAGACTAGGACACCTATTGTGACCATGTGGTCGCCCTGTTGGGCGATCACATGGCCACAGGGGTCCTAAACCGCCATGGGGAGACTGTCTGGGCTGCAGGCAGTCTCCCCACACCGGGAGCACCGCAGATCGCCGCCGGGGGACCGACGGCGATCGGGTAAGTACATTGGACCGTCAGGACGGTTCAGGACCGTCCTCGGTCGGCAATGCAAAAATGCCGATGACAGTCCTGAACCGTCCTCGGTCCTTAAGGGGTTAAGGGGATTCTTTTTAAGCTCTTGATTTGTGCTTAAATCTTTCAATTGTCTATACATTTCTTCTATATAGCTCTCTTTTTCCCAAATTATTACACCACCTCCCTTATCCGTGGATTTAACTACTATACTTTTATCTTTCTGTAAATCTTTAAGTGCCTCCCTTTCCTCTTTTGTAAGGTTGTTTTGATAATTTCCTTTAGACATGATCTTTCAAACGTTTTAATAGAATCAGTTTTAAAATTAAACGGATAAAAAGATGATTTGTTTTTTAAAAGAGTATGTTTAAACTCATCTTCCACTTTATCAATATTTTTAAGGGGCATAGTACTAAAGAAGTTTTTAAGACATTTTCTCGTAAATCTATTAAGATCAATAAAAGTTCCAAATTTATCAGCCGCACAACTGGGTTCAAACTTAAACCCTTTATTTAAAAACTGGATGTGTGAGTGAGTTAAAACTTTCTTTGATAAATTAAAAATTCTAAAACCTCCTTCTTTCACTTGGTGCTCTACCTTCTCCAACTCCTCTCTTCCCTCTTTCTTTTCTCCTCCTTGGTGCTGTCTAATTCCTCCTCTTCTAATTCTCTGCTTCTTTTCACGGGGGTATGCAATCTCCCTTTTCTCTCCATCTGTCTTTGTGTACCTTGGCCTAAAAAAAGACTCATCATTATCCAAATTCCTCAATCTATTGAACCTGTTTGAGAGGTGGACCTTCGGGGTTCTGGGTTCATACTCCTCATTTTTCCTATCCTTCCTATACCCCTTCTTATATTTTACTTCTGTCCACTCTCTTTCCTCTGGTTTACTCATGCTATCTCGATTTCTATATTGAAATTGATAACTTGGTCTAATTCCTTCATAGTCTTTCCTTTTTTCTTTTATAAAGGGTTCTTTTCTCCTATTACCCTTATTCCTCTTTTTAATATTAGAGTCTCTATTAATTTGTCTTTTCAGACTTCTCTTTTTAAGAGGTCTAATGTTTCCTGTTTTATAATCTTCCTGATCTCTTTTAAGTTTTCGTTTTTTAGTTTTAATTAATGATATTTCCATATCATTAATTTTCTGAATCATGATTCTAGTAATATTCTCAAATTCATCTAAACCAAAAAAAGGTTCTAATTGATCCTGGATTTTTTTGATTTTTCCATCCAGTTCATGTAGGTTCAAAGTCCTACGATCAATAATAATCCTCATCATATGAAACGAAAAGGAATCAAGGGCCTCATCCCAGATTCCCATAAAATTTTCATTTTCCTGATCAAACGTGGGTAATTTCTCAAATCTTAAACCTCAACGGGTAATTTCCTCCAGGAGTGTTCAGCACAACGGGAGCATCTTTAAAGGTAGTCTGTTGATTTATTATGCCACAGTTGGGGGTGTGCTCTCTTTGAGGTGCATATTTGGAGCAGGGCTGCAGTGTTCAAGGAAGAAGTGAGAGTAGTGTTAAATGTGGAGATGGCCAGTGAGGGACAAGAGAGGGAAGGGATGGATAGCAGTTGTGAATCAATATCAGCTGACAGCTGCTGGAGGTCAGTAGAATTCAGGTTTCTTCTTAGTTGAGGGGGGTAGGTTAAGTATGATGGGGTAGTGGGCTATTGAGAGCAAATGATAAGAGGTGGTGATCTGAGAGAGGAAATTGAGTGTTGCAGAGATTAGAGACTGTACATTCATGAGAGAAAATAAGATCAATGGTATTGCTAGCTACATGGGTGGGGGACTTAGCCCACTGTGATAGCCCAAGGGAGGAGGTAATTGACATTAGTTTTGAGGCTACTGAGGTCAAGGGTAGGTTAATGGGAATATTGAAGTCCCCGAGAATTAGGGATGGAATATTAGAAGGGAGGAAAGAGGTCAAGGAAGAGGAGAGGGAAACCAGGGAGGCGATAAATAATGGCAGCCAAGAAGGGTTTTAAAAGGTGAATCAAATGAATTTCAAATGATGGGAAAGAGAGGGAAGGGGGGGGTGGATAGAGGTTTGAAGGAGTAGTGAGGTGAGAGGAGAAACCCTACACTACCACCTTTACACATACACACACCCTGACACACAGACACACTCACACATACAATCACACTCAAAAACATGCCCTGACACATACACACACCTGACACAGAGATAAACACACTGATACATATAACCACACTCATATACAAACCCTAACACACAGACTGACATATACACAGGCTGAGGTACACACACAAAAACACTCTGACACACAGATACACTCATACATAAAATCAGACTCAGATACACTGCATAACACGTCTCTCCTGGGACATCAATATGTTTTATTGTTTATGTATATCTATGCTGTTCTCTACTGCAGCACTTAAAGGGTATGTGTAAAGGTAATTAGGTGGCTTTGGCATGCTCAGTGTGTGAGATTTAAATTAGACTTAAAGATTTGTTTTGGGTAAACCTGTAATCTGGCCAGATTGGGTCCATCAATTAATTAATGTAATTTCTGAACTTTGCAATGTACCTGAATCACAGACCAACAGAACCATTAAATGCTGAGCATGTTCAATTCTGAACTCAATCCTTCAAGCTGAAAAAAAAAAGAGAGACGACAGATAGGAAAAAAAGTTGATTAATGACTTGGGAAAAGTCCATAAATGTTGATTTTATTCACAACTCAAATGAGACGTGAGCAAAGGAGGTTACCAAAAGGAGGAGCAGGAACAATGCTATATTCCTATATTATATATCAAGTAAATATATCAATATGGATTTTTTTTTTTTTACAGCTCCTGTGCTTTTAAGTCTTTTGGTTAACTTTTCTCACTTGATATGTGAACCAAATGGCAGAAAAATTCTCCTGTCAGAATACAGTAATATATACATAATAGGAATTGTGTATATATTTTGCAGCATGCTGATTGGCCTATATTTGCTCTCTATTTTGTTCTTCTGATTGGGTTTCTTGGTACCGAAATTCTGCCAAAACCAATATACAAAAAAAAATCAGATGTCACAAACTTTTTTTCTATTTTCAGAAAAATGGTTGTTGAGCTGAATTTACTTGCTGTGCATGAGTCTTCTGAAAAAAAAAAAAAAAAAAACATTTTTTTATCCTCATTTATTTATAAACCATTGAGCAACAGACAATATTTTTCTTTTGCTTGGATTTCTATGGGAAAAAAATATTTGTGGTCTATAGGTGTGTTTTTACCTAACAGCCTTAAGATGTCTTAATCGGTAGTCTTAAATAACAAACGTACTAATAACTTATGTCTGCAGACAGTACACAATAAATGCACTTTCTGGTTTCTTGCTTCACATTAGTGATGCATCAAGTAGGTATGCAAAGCTTCCCTCAGTGTTCCACTGAAAACCCTACTAGACATCTAATTAAATAGAAAGAACAGACATTTCAATTAACCTCAAACCTGTAAACATATTAAGGCTATTTAGATCATCAGTCCTTTATGTGAGTTTTGTGAAAGTAAAAGCCATTACTGGATTTTTTTTTTTATTTTTTTACCTATCATTTTGTCAGACATGCAATTTTAGCTTTCACTTGTTTCTAGGAATTTCAGGTTAAAGCTTTTTTTTTTTTTAGTTCTGGCTCACAGGAAGATGCTAAATTTAATAAAAAATAATAGACAAAATACCTTTGCTTCCAAATACGTCTGAAAAGAAATGCATATGTCATTATCCTTTTAATTTATACTCCCAAAAAACAATGAATTGGCTCTTCCAAATTGGTTCAGCATATTTGTGGATTAAACCAGTTTTATTCAAAAAATCTAGCTATCCAACTATATATCTATCTGCAACATTATCAAACTACCTAAAAGGTCATATTGTGATTCATTGTTCCTTTCAATATAAACCAAAATATCCAACATCATCTTTATTCAGACAGGGTAATATATTTTTAGGATTAATCTCATCAGTGCCCAAAGGGACCTTCAAAACAATTTATGGAGCTGCGCAGTCTGCTTGGTGGGTCCTTGCATTAAAAATGCTTTGTATGGTCTGGAAATCTTTCATCCATGCTAAGAGGTTTAGTTCAGAGTTCATGACAGGAATCAATAAGATATTAAGGATACAGTTAATTAGCACACGGTCTACTAAATTTCTTAAATGATACTCTTCCAAAAATCGAAGGGTTAGTTCTTTATCCTTTTCCTGTACCAACAACAAAAGCTGTTCATGAAAACGTTTGCTTTATTCACATTTTTTTAAACTATGCAAAGAAAGCATATTCAGTTTGAGGACAAAATGCTTGCAGTATTCTTAAAGTTACCTTGAACTTCAAAGCTTGGTATTCCACCTGTCTAATTTTTAAGTGTATTAGCTCTGACCTCACTAGCACCTCACAAGAGTACTCTGACTTTAACACTTCCAAGGTGTTAGCTTTTTCCAGTATCCACAGCTTTTGCTTTTAATTAATAATTCAATTTCACTCTTCAGCTGTCACTCAACATTTATCATTCTGTGAGATGCCTGATTCAATTACTTATACCTTAAAATACATTTCCCTCCACCATAAAAAATCACAACAAAAAGTTAAACATTTTTCCTAACTGATTTTAAACATTTGATACACAATAATGTGTACCACTCTCGTGTATATTTGCCTAAGATTTGTAGTCAAAATACCATTATGGACACCATCTTATTGGAAGCAAAGTGTGATAATGCAGTCAATAAGGTTAATCATTAGCTTTTCTGATAAACTATTGCCAGCAAGTTGACTCAATGATGACAGAAGACAGTTTAGAGCAGTTGAGTGGGTACTAAAATCCTACTTTGTGCCCCTTTTCTTTTATACATTAGAGGACATTACCCTAACAGTAGATGTTAACATTGTGGATGCCTTGGTAGGATGATTTTCCAGATTTGAAGGAACTGCTCTATCAATGTGTTTATTTGGAAGCAATCATACATGATTGTGGGCAGGACTGACTATTATTCACCAACAATCTAACCATAATTTAAGCTATTACATAATACTAAACTTGAAGGTTTCTTATATATGTGTATATTTTAAATAAAAAGGACTATTCACTAAACAATTAAATTTTGCATGGATGGATAAAATTCACTGAAGAGCTACTACATTCCAACCAGAAAGAAAATTTTCACATTTACTAAAGCCAAATCTGAATTCAGTCCTCCAGATGGAATCTTCACCATTCCACTGAATGCATTTTGTGTTTAGCTCAAAATGTGTGCCTTTCACATCTGATTGCTATAGAAAAAATAGAATCTGGAATATTAACAAAGCAGTGATATTAGGACTGAATGCATCCATATAGAGGCATTTTTGCAAATTATTGTTTACTTGCTTTTTGCAATTGAATGATAATTCTGAGCACCATTTGCCTACTGGAATTTGCTCCATAAGGTTCATTGTTCGGATGTTAGAATCAATAGTAGTACATGACAATACTTATAAGGGAACTGTCACTTTTCGGAAATGTACGCCACTGAGTAAAACACTAAAAATGCATTTTTTATCAAATGTTTAATTTCCCTTTATATTTATATTAAGCAGTTAACAAATTACCTAATCCGGTTCAGACAAGGCAAAGCCAGACAAACATTGCATAGGAGGATGATAAATAGAAACATTGTTTATTTTCCCCAAATCTCTGTATTCTGTCTCTATTCTAATTGCCAATTGCAGAGGACAGAGCTTATAACAATGATTGGCAGGGAATGGCAGCAAGCCCCAGTTGCAGGATAAAGAGGTATGTATTTCTACATTTAATTTTATATTAAAAATACAGGGATGTGATAGTCCTACTTTTACTTACTGACATATTTTGAATATCTTACTGATCTCTCTGTATACCTGAAACCAGACACGTATTCCCTTATGAGAGCCCAGGCCCCTTCCCTACATATAAGTATAATAAAAACATATTTGGATTTTCATCAATGATTTGCATTGATCATTTTAGATTTGCATTTACATGTTAATCAAGTCAAATTTCTAACAAACTGGAATGACTTGGTAAATGTTAACTTGTCTCTATTTTAAGAGGTCACCATTGACACAACATGCATTTTGTTTGTGGGACAATATCAAAAGCTTCAGTAAAATCAAGATCAGGTACATATACGTAATGTTGTTAATTTAAAACATTTGTATTTTATTGCAAAATATTAATTATAACATTGGAAAATATTCAGTAGCATCTCAGTTAACTTCCCAATGTAGGAGCTATGTTTACGGCCTTCCTAAAGAATCTATTAGCATTAACATTACGTTGATGCCAAATTAGATAGGTCTTCCTATATAAAACTATTCTAATTATCTCCTGTCAAGAATTTTTTTTTTGTAGCACAATGCATTAATGATAAATGCAGAGCTAAATTACGTGTTGTTGTTTTTTTTAACTATAACTTTAATTTTAATATACTATTTACTAATATTTTCTATACTACGTTATTTAAAAAAAAAAAATCAATTTAGTAGATATACCCCAATGAAAACATGCATGCATTTATTGCTGCATTTTTTTTTTTTTATAATATTTAGTTTTTATTGAAGGTTTTCAAAATTTTTGATTCCAGTACATAGTTGGGTTACATAACATCATAAACAATACTATACAATGTTCGGTTTGGGTAATACTGTGGTTATCAACGTAATACAATGTTCATGTCTGTTTTTGGTTACACTCTAGCTTTCCATTAACATGCACTGTGGTTCACAGTTGTTTCCTTCGATAAAATACTGGTAAAATGAAAAATTAACTCAACAAATGTATGTACACAAACAAATTTTCAGACGGTCACGGAGTTTCATCCTTAGCGTTGTTACACATTTTGTTTCCAGTTGTGGCATAAACGACCCATCCCTGTACCAGGCCTTCATTCGATACCTCTTATGTCCCTCGGGACGTCCTGCATTTGTACCACCTATTCCAAACCTCCCATACCTCCCTAAATTCCTCTGTTGATTTAGCTGATTCAGTGGACATTTTTTCATAGATATAGAATTGTTGGACCTTATCTATTAGTTGTTGTTTATTTGGGCACTTGTGTGATTTCCAATTAAAGGCTATTAGGTGTCTGGCGGCCATGAGGATTATGCCCACTAGTTGGGTATGATTCCTGCAGAGGCTATCAGGGAATCGCAGTAACAGACATGATGCCATGTCCATAGTGAAGTTAGTAATTGCGAGTTCAGTTAGTAGGTTTTGGACGTCCCCCCAGAGCGGTTGTATCCCCCCACATTTCCACCATATGTGTGGTAAAGACCCTTCGGCTATGCCGCATCTCCAGCATGTGGCTGGGACTTCTGGGTATATTTTATGTAACCTATCGGGAGTCATGTACCATCTATAAAGTAATTTGCGGTGCGCTTCAATATGGGAGTAACACCTGGTCCATTTTTTGATACCATTAAGGGCTAGAAGCCATTCATCTTCAGGTAGCTTACTTCCCACCTCTGATTCCCAATGTTGTTTGCATGTCATTGGTTTCTGCGGGGCTAGTTCCAGCAGTGCTTTATAGCAAAGTGAGAGGGCTTTGGGTTTCGTGGGGGCAGTCCAACACCTGTGAGGTATTAATCTAGCTGCAATCGTAGTGGCAATTGGAGTGGGCGTTATCGTCTGAACGTGGGCTGTGATAGTATGTTTCAATTGCAAGTAGGGGAAGATATCCTTTTCTGGGATTCCCCATTTTGTTTGTATATCGGGGAAGTCCATTATTTGGTGACCTTTACATATTTTATGGATTTGGGATATGCCTAACCGTGTCCATCTAGCTAAGGGGATTGTGGGGTTCACTGCCTGAAGTGCGATTAGGGGGGCTTCTGGATGGAAGAGCTTCTTCCAGCCTAGAGAGGACATATATAGATCCCATATTCTGATCGATGCTTTTGTAGTAGGGTAGAGATCTACTTTAGGGTTTCTTAGGGAGCGTGGTGTCCACATGTAACTGGTGAGAGAAGTGTGTTGAATTTGGTCTTGTTCCATATCTACCCATTGTGTTGTTCCCCTTTGAGCGTGAAGGTGGATGTTCGTAGCAAGTATAGAGGCCTTGTAATAGAGTGCAATATTAGGCAGTCCTACTCCTCCCTTATTTGTTGTTTGTTGTAAAAGGCTCAGGGGTAGTCTGGATCTCTTGCCTCCCCAAACGAAGGAACTACAAGTGGCCTGCAGTGTTTTAAAGAGTACTGTCGGGACATCTATTGTGAGCATGCGAAAGATATACAATAACCTCGGTAGGAGCATCATCTTATAGGCATTTACACGGCCTAACCATGACATTTTTGCGTTCTTCCATTTATGCAATTCTGTGTTACACATATGTAGGAGGGGTTTGTAGTTGAGTTTTATGATATTGCTAATAGAGGTGGCGATTTTAACACCTAAATATGTTATGGAGGACGACCTCCAGTCAAGGTCAAACGACCTTTTAAGCGCAGTGACGACCAGGTTTGGTAGGTTAATCGGTAAGGCTTGTGTTTTGTCTTTGTTTAGGCGGTAATAGGAGACTGTACCGAAGTCATTCAGTAGTGCTAGCAGTTGGGGAAGTGATTGTTCAGGGTGTGAGATAGTAACGAAGATGTCATCTGCGAACATCGCTAGACAGCATTCCTTGTCATTTAGTTTGATGCCGGATATGGAGTGGTGTTGTCTTATCTTCCAGGCTAATGGTTCTAGGGAGAGTATGTACAGTAGGGGGGACAATGGGCATCCTTGACGTGTCCCATTTGTTATGTGGAATATTCGCGATAGGAAGCCTCCATGAGAGACCCTAGCGCTGGGTTTCGCGTATAGCGCCATTATCCCTTTGATAACCCCCTCTGGGAACTTATATAAGCGTAGTACCTCCGTCATGTATTGCCAGTTTAGCCTATCGAAGGCCTTTTCGGCGTCCAACGCCAGAAAAAGACCTCCGAGTTGTCCCTTTTCCATTCCCGCTATGATATTTAGTACTTTCCTTGAATTGTCGGAGCCCTGCCTACCCCTTACGAATCCCGATTGGTCATTGTGCACTAATTTTTGCAGGAGCGGTGCCAGTCGTTCGCTAAACAGTTTAGCGTAAATTTTGGCGTCGCTATTAAGCAATGAAATAGGCCTGAAGTTTTTACATTGGTCTTTGCTTTTGCCTGGTTTAGGAAGCGTGGATACATGTGCCATTGTCACTTCTGCAGGCAATGACCCCTCTTCCCTGCAGTGATTGAATATTGCCTGGAGAGGTTGAATTAACGTGGGTAGGAAAGTACGATAATATATATTAGATAGGCCATCCGGGCCTGGGGACTTATGTGGCGGGAGTGTGGAGACCACCGAAGTGATCTCTTCTAATGTGAAGGGCTTAGCAAGCTGTTCTGCATCTGTAATAGACAGTGTCGGGAGGTTTACGTCTGATAAGAAGGAGTCAATGTCTGTCCTGGTGGGGTGGATGGTCTGTCGGTCATCTTTTAGGTTGTAAAGTTTTTCATAATAATGTGCAAATTCGTCTACTATTCCTTGTGGGTTCAGGATGGTGATACCTTTGGTGTTTTTTATGGATGCGATCTTAGAGCTAGCAGCCCTCTGTTTTAATTGGGCGGCCAGCTTGGCCCCAGCTTTATTGCCTGCTGCAAAAAAGCCATGTTTGTGCCTGCGCGTGAGAAAGGTCGTTTTTGCTAGTTCCAGATCTCGTAATTGTGATTGTAATGATAATAGTTTAGCGTGGGTGGTTGCTGTGGGAGAGTGTTTGTTGGAGTGTGTTAGGGTGGTTAGTTCGGAAATTACGGCCGTATATGCTGCCAGCCTCTTTTTTTTTGCAAAGCTAGCATGTTTTATTAAACAGCCTCTTATGAAGGCTTTGTGTGCCAACCAGATTTGGGGGAGAGGAGAGTCTGGGGTCTTGTTTTCTTGGAAGTAAAACTGTAAGTCCTGCTCTATTTGTTTGACAACTTCAGGGTCAGTTAGTAGTCGCTCATTTAGTCTCCAGTTAGCTTTTCCCGTGATTGGGAATTGTTCTCTGAGGTGTAACGAAATTGGGGCGTGATCGGACCAAGTGACTAGTCCTATATCTGTGTGTTCTACTTTCATAAGGGAAGAAGAATGTAAAAGGAATCTGTCAATTCTTGAGTAGCTATTATGGGCTGCGGTGTGGCACGTATAGTCTCTTTCCGTGGGATGATTAATTCGCCACGGGTCTACGAGGTTGTGTGCATTCAGTTTGTCGCGGATGAGCGCGGTCAGTTTGGCCCTGTTCTTTAGTGTTTGTGCGGTCAGGTTCGTGCCTCCCGAGGAGTCCAATTCGCTATCTAACAAAAAGTTCGTGTCACCCCCTATGATCACTTCCCCTAGTGAATGAGCAGACATCAATCCCATCAAAACATCAACAAAATCACCTTGATTGACATTAGGACCATATACATTAATAATAGTGTACACATTATTATTCAAGGAGCATTGTAGGATAAGGTAGCGACCTTGTTTATCCCCTATTTTGCGTATTAAGGAGAAGGCCACCTCTTTACTGATTAGTATGGATACTCCTCTCTTTTTCGCAGAGTAGCAGGAGTGGAAGTCTATGGGGTAGTGCGGGGAATTAAATCTTGGCCTTTTACTCCATAGAAAATGGGTTTCTTGGTACAGCATTACGTGGGCACCCAGTGACTTGGCTTCGCGTAAGGCTAGGCGGCGTTTATGAGGGGAATTCAGCCCTTTAGCATTTAGGGAACATATTTTAAGTGCCATCTATGTGGCGGGGTTGGTTGTGGCTAGAGCTGGTAGCTGGTGCGACTTTTTTAGGCGTTCAAACCCCAAATTATGGGGCCAGCTGGTATCAGCGGTATGGGAGTTATTATCCGTGGGTCTGTATATGAAAGAAATAATATGCAAAGGGGAAAAGAAATCACTAAAACATTGGGACCTTGGGTCAACTATGTACATTTTTCCGTTCACTGCACCCTGATAGCGCAGTGTCAGTTATAACGGGTTCTCTAGTGGCTCTGAGTTGCAGCCACTTGGGGGCGGTTAGAGAAAATTAGATATCAGGTTTAACAACAACAAAGGTTAAGACGGTTGTTAAGAGTTGTAGGTTGACTCTCGACAGGTGCGAGTAATCTGAAAGTCCGGCATGATATAAGAAGGAAAGGATACGTATAAGTACAGTTTATGTATACGACCTGTCCATTATATATGTAGTACAGTCCATGTGCATTCAGGTGTCTTGGGTCTTCTTGTGGTATCTGTGTGAGCTCGTGGAGCTCGTGGAGCGTGGCCTTTTCTGCCACTCGTTGTGGAGTTTGCTTGTAGATCCGATGTCTGTGGATCGGAGGTGGGCCTCGGGGATAGGGATGTTCCAGTCGTGCAACTGATTCGAGCCCGAGTCTGGGTCGAGGATCTGGTGTTCGATGCCATTGCGCTTGACCAATAGTTTAGTCGGAAAGCCCCATTTGTATTGCACCTCTGCTGCTCGTAGGGCCGCTGTAATGTGCGCAAAGGAGCGCCTTTTGATCATGGTAGCAGAGGATAGATCAATGAACAGTTTAATTTGGGAGAATTGCTCCGGAGGTTGTGTCTGGCGTCTGGATGCTTGCATTATGCGCTCTTTTGTGGTAAAATAGTGGATGCGCGTAATAACATCTCTCGGTACCGTTGTCGGTAGATGTTTCGGCTTGGGGAGACGGTGTGTTCTGTCTAAGATCAGGTCTCCATCGGTTAGAGTAGGGACATAAGCCTTAAAGAGGTCTTGCACATATTGGGACAATTCCTGGGAGTTGACAGATTCTGGTATTCCCCGAATCCGAATATTGTTACGACGGTCCCTATCTTCGTGGTCTGCAATTTTAGCCTCTAGGCGTTGAACTTTGTCATAGAGTGCCGTGTGGGCTTCAGAGAGACCATTATGTGCGTCAATTATGTCGTCTGCCTGTTCCTCCAGGCGGGCTGTCCTTTCGCCCAGTGCATGTATGTCTGCTCTGATTTCTGCTGCGACTTGTTGTAAGTCTGCTTTAATGGAGCCTTGAAAGCCTGAGAGCATGTCATGTATGGAGGCATTGGTGACCGGAGTGTGCATGTTGTCTGTGGTGTGATCAGACTCACCCATTGCTGCACACGTGGTTGGTGTCTGGTGCCGGCCGGCGCCATTTTGGTCCTCTGCTCCGGTCTTCGGTGAAGTTGCTGCTTGTAATTGAAGCGTTTTCTGCCGGAATTTTTTGGTAATTTTGGTGGACATGATGTAGTGAAGGTGTGCCGTCTTTTTGTGCTCGGTTGCCGGTCTAAACACGCTGTATTTTCTTGCTGTTGCACCCGTCGGCGGGAGAGCTCCGTGCTCAGGCGACTGCTCTCATGCGCCGCCTATTGCTGCATTTTTTCATTTGTAGTA
Source organism: Pelobates fuscus (assembly GCF_036172605.1). NCBI lineage: Eukaryota > Metazoa > Chordata > Amphibia > Anura > Pelobatidae > Pelobates > Pelobates fuscus. Next base: position 134,648,702 of record NC_086321.1, read on the forward strand.
TTTAAAAAAATAGCTTGAAATGACTGCAGATCTCGAGGGCTGCACTGTTCCTGTGGCACTCACTTCCCTCCTCAGTTAGATGCTCACCCAGTCTCCACTCCTTCAAAAAATCATTAAAAACCTGCTTTTTCATAAAAGCGTATCAATTAAACTGTCAATAGCTCCCAACTGATTCCTCTCTTGCAACTGTCATTAGTCTAATACTATCCTTACCTTTTGGTTCCCTTTACCCCACTTCCTCTAGCATGTAAGCTCAATGAGCAGGGCCCTCAACTCCTCTGTTCCTGTGTGTCCAACTTATCTGGTTAAAACTACATGTTTGTTCGTCCACCCACTGTAAAGCGCTGCAGAACTTTTTGGCACTATATAAATAATAACATAATAATAATCTGCTGTCTGAAGCCTTTGCAAGCAATACCCTTTTCTGAGGCTGTCCAATCACAGTTCAGCTCAATGAGAAGTATTTGTAAAGCTGGTGCACTGGGCATTTGCTGCCTCTTGAATTTACCTCCACAGCCCCAAAACTACCAGAAAGTTACTGGACCATTTGTTTCATTGACAGTCAAGGGGTGTAACAATGTTAATTTATAAGTGTGCAAACTTCTCTTGAAATTTGTACTTTTTTATAAAAATGAAAAAAATTTAACACATTTTAGATATAAAATATTTCAGCAAACCAGAATTTTGGGTGTTTGGAGTGTTCCTTTATTTTCACTCTTCACTGTAAGCTTGGTCCTAGCAGTGTTCCTTTGTCTTGTAGGAATTCTTTCAAAAACAATCTATTCCTAATCAAATCTCAGTTAACAGATTCCGAATAAATATCAGGATGCATGTATGACTTCATTCAGTTCTTGACTTGTGAGGAAGTAGATGAGGGCAATAGGGCAATAAGAGACTGGGCAAACCATTTAAGGGGCTTAGCATAAAGAAACTCTGTTTGGATGAGATAGAATTAGATATTACCATCTCTAGCATAGAAATACAGTAGTAGTATTGTATTAAACTGTGAACAAAAGATCTTTTAACTGCCAATATTCCTATAAAAGCACTGCTACTGCTGTAATTGCTGTTTTATATAAGAATATATATTCATGGATATCTCCAGAATGCCAAGCTGTATGAGACTTAGAAATCCCAAATTGCATGGTGTATTAAATCAGTTCCAGGCTGCAGCTCTTATTTTTAGACATGTGCAATTCGTTTCGTTCCGAATGTCAATTCAGACAGATTTTGGCCAATTCGGACATTCAGATACTTCCGAATGTCCGAATAGCTGAATTGCCGAAGTTCCGAATTGCTGAAGTTCAGAAATTGCCGAATTTCTGAAGTGTCGAAATTCCAAAGTGCCGAAGTTCAGAAGTGCCGAAGTTCAGAAGTGCAGAAGTTCAGAAGTGCCGAAGTGCAGAAGTTCCGAAGTGTCGAAGTTCCGAAGCACAGTATTGCCGAAGTACTAATATACCTACCCAGTGTAAGAATGAAGAATGTTACACTGTATACAAGTTTAAATAAAAAGTATACAAACATAGCCAGGATTCAGCTGTAAGCATTTGCAACACTTACAACAATCAAGTAACACACATTCATATAAAATGTAAGTTACTTAGCCAGTCAATAGAATGACAGGAATGAATAAGTAGATAACTCAGTAATTCCCACGGTATTAGGGAGCTATCCACTAACAGGCTGAAAGACCTAAATTGGTCTTTGAGCCAAATTTACTAATACTAAGTAAACGTTACTTAGTATTAGTAAATTATGCCCCTACTCGCTATACCGCGAGTAGGGACAGGTGTAGTAAACAGTGAGCAGCCTGTGGTTGGTTGGTTTAAGCCATCCAATCAGAGTGCTCTTACAGGTAAATGAACAGACTGAAAGGTAAGTCTCTACATTTAACTGTCACAGCACTCTGATTGGTTAGCTTGAAATCCAGCCAATCAGAATTCTCTGTGTCATTTTACACAGCATGGGAAAGTTATTTTTGAATTTCCCCACGCTGTGTAATCTGACTCATAACTCTCTGATTGGTTACTTTCAATTAACTCATCAAAGTGTTGTTATGAGTTAAACTACACAGCATGGGAAAATTCCAAATAACGTTCCCACACTGTGTAAAATGACACAGAGCACTCTGATTTGCTGGATTTCAAGCTATCCAATCAGAGTGCTGTGACAGGTAAATGTAGAGACTTACCTGTCACTCTGTTCATTTACCTGTCAGAGCACATCATATGTATCATTAAAGGAGATACAGACCTTCTTTAACAGCAGCAATGTAGAATACTCCACAGAACAACCTTTCCAGATGAAATGCAATTTATTCAACAAACAAATTTTAAAAACATTTTTATAAGCATAAACTACTAACGCGTTTCCCCTGTCCGGTCCGGCTTTATCAATCCGTATACTGACTGCTGCTTCCGGGTTTACATATCCCACCAAGTCTCTTGATTGGTTAACAACACCCGTGATATTACCAGTCATGAGTGTTATTTAAGGGGTGTGTATAACACTTCAGCTGGTAATCTTCATGTAGTCTGACTTCTGATATTCCGTAGTCAAACTGCTTTTCCAGGTTCACATGGCCATTGCCGTAAGTAATCTCAATGGCAGGATAGTGTGTGATGAAAGTCTGTTGCATCACTACCTGTTTGACAGTTCTTTGCATAGTTCTTTATCACAACATCCATTATTAATATTGGCATTCAAGTCCCAATATATATATATATATATATATATATATATATATATATATATTAACATACTCATTTGGCACAGGCAGATGAAAGAAAGATACAAAGACAATTCCATGTACCCTATGATACCAGGGAAAAGAAGACAAAGCTTAGAAGAAGATGAACTAGATTGATAGTATACCGATGGATAAAGCTGTACCAGACCGGCAAAATGCGTCTCGGACTCAGTTTTTCAGTTTATGTTTATACTATTTATTTTAATTTTTTTTTTTTTTTTTATAAATTGCATTTCATCTGAAAACGTTGTCCTGTGGAGTATTCTACACTGCTGCTGTGAAAGAAGGGCTGTGTCTCCTTTAATGATACATAGGCTGTTATACTAGGGCACCTAAGGAAGTGAGAGGTCACTGTGTGTTTCTATTTACTCATGCATTTTAAGAGTTAATGCACCAGGATTGGCTGTATTCTCTCTCCCCTATTTTTTTCCTCTTTATATATGAGGATATCCTATCCATCTAAGAAGGAACATCTTATTTTAGCATCACACTTCCAAGCCTATATGATTGGAATGTGTATTGTTTTCATCTTGACTGTGTAGCTTAAACCTTTCAGGGTAATCTTTAATACTTATTTTAGCGCTCACCACTTGGCACTATTAGTTTTTATTAGAACATATAGTCACCGTTTTTTCTTTATTTACAGATGAACACCCAGAACTCTTTTTACCTAGAAGTAGACTAAAATTAAGTATTGCATTTAATCCTGGTTAGATACAATGTACTCAAAGTACTAGTAATAATCTGTATAAATGCACTGTCTTGCTTTCTTTTTAGATTTTCATTTACAAGTAATGTCAAAGTTGAATTTTTAAGTAAGTCCTTTCAAACAATATTTCCTCTTCAGACACACCGTAGTGGTAACTAGTCTCTTTTTTAAGAGGGACACAAGAACAAAATAGTGGGATAGAAGTATAGATTTTAAGTCAGGAAGGTGCATTACAAAACAAAGCTGTGCCATGTGACATTTTATATATATATATATATATATATACATATATATATATATATATATATATTAAATGTTTCACAATACAGAAAATACCTTTTGCACTTTAACCCCTTAACGCCGTTAAGGCTTCTATGCCGTCCCGCTTTAATTGGGCTTTAAAGTCGTTGCGGCGGAATAGAACGCCGTAATGGCTTTGAGCCCTGGAGCGCCCGGTATACTCACCTTACCGGCGTTCCGCTGCGGGAGGACTGCCTGACAGCCCAGGCAGCCCTCCCTGGAAAAAGAAGCCCCGGTGGGCCATGTTATCGCTCTTAACCTCCCTGGCGGTATGATTATGTCAGGAATTTTGTACCAAAAGCGGTACCATTTTTTTGCATGGAAATTTGGTGTTATGTATTGTAGGCCAGTAATTACTTTCTTAAACCTGACCAAAAGTACTCTCAGATGTGATAAAGTTCGAAACATAAAATCATGAATTATAATCTAATAAATAATATACCGGTTCCCATTTTCTGTTCCTGGAAAACTTGCTATGCAGAGTAGCTGATTGCTGCTCGTTGTAGCGATTTGTCTACGTGACAATCTTTTCAATTACGTCATCTGTGAGAAATAATTTTAGGTATGCCAAAGGATCATTGTGCTCAACGTCTACCTTCATCCCAGGTGATCCAGTAAACGGAAATCTTCGCGGCGGTACCTCATCCATACCGCAATCAATAAGGCATCAAGTGCGCACATCACTGAGCTCGGGTGCAGAATCGTTGCTGAGTCGGATGACGAATCTTGCCACGAATCGCTATCGCAGTCGCTCAATTCTGCGAGGGGCTCTGTGTCGCTGCCGCTGTCACTCATCTGATCCAAACCCGCTTTGGAGATGCTAAAGTGACGCTTTGATGCCATGGTAAAAAAAATTATTTTATGGGCAGAAATTACAGCAAAAAGGGCAGGCAGGGCAGTGTAGGATGATCAAATTTCAAATCTGAGGTGATACTGTGTCAAATCTGAGGTGATACAATGTAATCTGACAGGATTTCACTGTATCACCTAACTTTATGTGTGTGTGTCACTTTTATGCTTGAAACATTTGAATTACGCGCCCGGTTCCGCCCCCATGAGCCTCTACGGCTCACAGAGACGGAACCGTGAAGTCAGATGGAGGCATCTGCCGGGGCTCTCACCGGCAATCACAGCGCGGGGACATCGCTGGATCGCAAGGAGAAGGTAAGGAGACTCCGCTGCCAGCTCTGTTATCTACCCCGAGCGTGACTCGGGGTTACCGCTTCTGGCAGCGAAAATTAACCCCGAGTCACGCTCGGGAATACCGCTAGCCTGGTTAAAGAGCGATCACAAGGCCCCCTATAGCTGGCTGTGGATCTGCCAGCAGGGGGACTGTCTAAAATGTCAGACAGTCCCCCTGCTGGTGGGGAGTATAAAAAAAATATATTAGACATGTTTTAAAATAAAATAAATATATTTATATATATATATATATAATATATGTATATATATATATTATATATATAATATATATACATATTATATATGTAGCGTCATACAAAGTGTATTTTAATATTAATATAAGTACATATATTAGTATTAAAATACACTTAGAATGACGTTACATATATATAATATATATATATATATATTATATATATATAAAATAGATATATACACATATATTATATTTGAAGGCTTGGCCTGTAGTTGTGGGAAGGGCTTGAACTCCCTTTAAAAGGGCTGCCAATCCACTCCCACCTTACCGTTACTGGTCTGAAACGTTTACTTCCAGTTCAGACCGCCATCTTGGATTTTTCTTACCTGTTTTCTCATGGTCTCCTGGTCCGGTGCTCTCCTGGGTGGTCCGGTGCTCCCCTGGCTCTCCTTCCCGTCGCCGGCGTCCGCACAGCCCGTTCGTTACTTGCCGCCGCAAAAAACGTAAGTTAGGCCTGCCGTAAAGCAACCACTGCAAACTTCCCGGCTTTACACGGCGGAGCCCCGTTTGTTTCAACCAGCGTTCGGTACTTTTTCGTTTAATACAGCACGCCATTCGGCTAAATTCCCTTAGCCACTCGCAAATGTTCATATCACTTAAACTAACGAACGCTAGCATTTGGTTATACACATAACATGTTCTTTTCGGTTCAAATTACAATTAAAATGTATCTATTCGTATGTATCTATACTCCATCTAGTTCATGCAACTACTCACGAAATAAGCATGAATTTCAACCAGTACTCCAGGGGAATTTCGCTCCTACTGGTCACAAACGATATTACAGTCACTCATAAATTCTACTAAAACGTATATAAATGTTCAAACCTAGATTGGTGTCCTGATTTTCCTGACCTTTTCCCACAGGTTTTTCTGACCAGGGATTCGTACTAGGATTTGTGAATTCTGACATCTGTATCAATTGTATTTACTTTCTAGGTTGGTTGGAATTTAATTATGATTCATGTAAAGGCCAACAATACATATGAAATGAGTTAAGTGTGTAATTTACTCTTCTAGGTTATCATTCATTGGACGGTAGCTTTTACAAGCAAGGAAGCCGTCACTTTCTCTCGGTTAAATCCCCTCTGCAGAGTGTCGGGTAGGTTCTGGTTTTAGGGCCCACGATCTGGCCAAACCACTACCTTCTATTCAGAAATTTATATATCATCTTATGGCCACAGGTCAACTACTCGATACTATCACAGTCACTGTTTAAGTCTTCATTGACAGCTCGGCCTGACTCACATATCAGGTACTACGCCAGAACCCATTACTTTCTATGTTTTAAGGGGTACTGGTCTTGGTTATGTGGCCCAATTAGGTAAATTATTCTGGTCTTAATCCATAGGCTAGTGGTCCCGCGAAGCCAACATCCCCATCCTCATACTCGGAGGTACTACGCCCCTCGGGACAAATCATAGCTAGCCGCCTCGCAACAATGCAAAGAGAGGGCCTCACCTGTCACTCCCATTCTTTCTTATGCTTTAATTGACACCGAGAGGCCAACACCCTGCCACAACGTTCGGTGGCCTCAAAACTTGCCCTCGGGCCCACGCATAGATAGTGCCTCTCAAGCCGCTTGGCAACTAGCAGGGACTCATCTGTCATGCTCAAAAGCATAATTGTTTCGCCGCTTGGTATTTAGCTAGCCCACCAGTACCCACCTAAAAAACTCATTACATACGACTGATTATACCATTTTAAAATTTCAGTTATGTCACTAACTCCTGATATCCCTGAGGAACTTTCACTACCTAGCACACCCGCTAGGCCTGCTACCCCTGGTCCTGGTACAGATGTGATCCCTTAGATCATGGACCATACCACGTCTCACAGCAGAACTCAGAAGACGCTGCATCCCTTTCCCAGCTATGGCTAGGAAGGTGGAGTTGTTTAGATTACTGAAAACTACCACCAACAACTCCGAGGCAGTGGAAGGCCCTAGTGGGACTCAATTACCAGCTTTTCATGCCATGATGACTTCCCTAATGGCATCCATTGGCACAATAAGTGACAGGCTGGATAATTGGAGGCCAGTGGTGCTAGTCAGTCCACCACCAATACTACGGTCACCAGTCATCCTCTCACTATACCATGCCCGGTAATACCTTGGAATCTGCGGCAATTATAGATTCAATTGATCCCTCGCATATGGTCCCATCTCACCTTAAAAAGGACATTTTGGAAGGCAAGGACTTTAATCTGGTCTCATTGCTCATTGCCTCCCAGGATGTCCTAGAGAACAGGACCTTTGCATATGGGGATATTTCGGTAGTACTAAGGGCTAGAGACCCCCGGCTGAATAAAAAATTGACCATCCCTGAATTCATACTGGGGTTTGGGATTTATAGAGATGTATACTGCTCAGTTTACCCTGGGAAAAGAGCAGAGTTGGATGCATACATGCACAAGATGGTGGATCTGGGGCACAAATACGGTGGTACAGCTTTTTACGATTACCACCGTTCCTTCTCTGCAAAGGTGACTGCGGCTCTGGCTCAGTTCAATTTAAGCATAAATTGGAATAAATTGGACACTGAGCTATTCTGCAGGCGCTTTGCAGGCCTCAGACCCCCAACTTGTGTAGTGTGCGCATCAGTAACACATAGCACCAATTTCTGCCGAATTCGGCTGAAGTCGAACAAAACCAACCAGCTGCTAACCTCCAAAGACCTACGAGAGGTTCAAAAGACAAACTGGGCAGGGATATTGTCTTTTTAGGCAAATTCCAAGTGTGCAATAATTTTAATGCAGGCAATTGTGGTTTTAGCTCTTGCAGATTGATGCTTCTATGTTCACACTGTTTCAGGGCCCATTCCAAGACAATGTGCCCAAATAAAGCATTCCCTTAACCATATCTCACGTGCGTGAACCTCAGCTTATTCACCACATTTCTACATCTACACCCATCATGACATTTCAGTGACTATCTCATAACAGGACTGACTGAGGGATTTCACACAGGGCTGATACATTTACTTACAGGCACACTGGAATGTGACAACCTACTATCCACACTAGATGACCCACAGCTGGTACACAAACTCATCATGACCGAGGTGAACCAAGGGTTCTTGCTGGGTCCATTTCTTTCACCACCCTTCACTTCTTGGAGAACCAATCCCATTGGGATTGTCACAGGAAAAAACTCACTTAAACCTAGACTGATCATTGATTTATCTGCACCACATTCCTCCACGGTCCCTAGCCTAAATTCACTCATACCTTCTCAAGAATTTTCACTACATTACGCCACTATCGACCATGCCATAGGTGCTATCATTAAAGCAGGCACAGGGGCATGGTTAAGTAAAATGGATGTAGTGAATGCCTTCAAGTTACTTCCCATGCACCCTTCACTTTGGCACCTTCACGGCATTAAATGGAAAGGATTATATTATTTCTTCACCCGTCTCACTTTTGGCTCCAAAAGCAGCCTACGTATTTTTGATACATTTGCAGAGGCTTTGTGTTGGTTATTACTTAATGTGTGTAAATGTCCTTCAGTTATTCACTATCTAGATGATTTCCTCACGATTGAGAGCAACACACCTCCCCCAAGTAGTTTGAAACACAAGTTGGCTTTGTTTGAATCACTCACTATCCCAGTCTCCCCACACAAGACATTGGGGCCCGACACCCACATGCAATTTTTGGGGATACAACTAGACACTGTACATATGCAGGCTAGCCTCCCTCAGGACAAAATTGAGCGTATCCTGGCAAGCATTGAACACTACCTACGGCAAGGTTGTTGCACCAGGAAAGAACTGCAATCATTGCTGGGATCGCTCAACTTTGCGATGAGAATCATCCCCCAGGGCAGATCTTTTATTTCACACCTACTATCCCTATTTCCAAAATTCATCTCAGACACTTCAAGTATCACATTAGATGACCACGCAACCTCTGATTTACGTATGTGGGGAGTTTTTCTCACCTCTTGGAACGGGCGAGCCATGTTTATACCACCCCACTCTGACACTTCACCTACACTGTGGACAGATGCTGCAGCAAACACAGGTTTTGCAGACATGTGGGGAGATCTATGGCTTTGGGGACCATGGCCAACTGAGGTCAAATCACTACCCAAATTCAGAGACCTCAGCTTTATTTGAACTGTACCCCATCGTGGCGGCGGCCATTGCCTGGGGACCACATTGGTCCGGTCACACGGTTAGGTGCTATTCGGACAATATGGCTACATGCCATATTGTCAATAAAGGCCGGTCAGCATCCTTGGTAATTATGAGACTCTTAAGATGACTCACATGGGTAGCGGCCACCTGTCAATTCTTTATCACATGTATTCACGTTCCAGGGTGCACAAACACCGGTGCTGATCACTTGTCTCGATTTCGTTTTCAGGATTTCTTCACGACACTACCCCCCGCCTCCAGACTGGCAACTCCAGCCCTACTTTTCCAAGACATGATAATGGATTAAAAGCTTTGTTAGATCACCTATGTCACATTTCTCACCTCGCACTTTCAGTAAACACTAGAAACACATACGATAGGGCTTTTCACATATTCAAGAAATTCATCACTGAATTCCACATCCACGACATGTTCACGTTAGAATCAATATTTGGTTTCACTTCCTTTTGCCACATTAACCTTAAACTATCATTTAACACGATAAAACTGTATCTTACTGGCATTCAACATCGCATGCTTATCCAACAACCTAACGCTACAGGTTTCCTGTCCTCATATCAAATTAAGACAGTACTTTAAGGCATTAAAAAATTGGACGCACATGTCCCCTCACAGAGACTACCAATAGACAACAATATATTCCATTCACTAATCAATTTATTAGATTCTTCTCCTTTTGAGCCCAAAGACAGCTATATATTTAGCCTTTTATGGGTTCCTCCAACCCAACGAATTCACGACTAAGACCATTACAACCCCCGACTACCTAAGAAGTATGGACTTGCAAAAACATAACGACTATTACCTACTAATTTTAAAACAATCAAAAACCAGCGCCATAGGTCATACTATTACAATCCCCTTGTATCCTACTCATAATAAATGGTGCCCTGTACAAGTTTTTGACGCTTATCTTCTTTCACTCCACAAACAACCTTTACAACCTTTGCTTGAACTGCATGGTAACATTCTGACTACAACAAAGTTTATGCTTTATGTACGTCTACTACTGACTAGGCTCGGCTTAAACCCCAGTCATTTCTCAGGTCATTCTTTCCGAATCGGGGCAGCATCTACAGCATCTGCTAATCACATACCCCCGACAATAATCACATAATCAAGACAATGGGATGCTGGAAATCCTCTGCTTACACACTCTACATACCTAATCCAGTTAAAGAATTAAGACAAACTTTCTGTGACTTATCTAAATAAAGAAAGAAGTTGGTTACTGTATTATGTCGTATGGTATTTTATTTTTGCCCACTTTTATTACAGGCCTACTGCTTTGTCGGTTCCGGCACACCACAACCGACTGGTTCCAACTCATTGATGTTATGGTTATTATATGCTAGATTTCTGTATACAGCTATATTGCCCCGACTACAAATTTGAAGGCTTGGCCTGTAGTTGTGGGAGGGGCTTGAATTCCCTTTAAAAGGGCTGCCAATCCACTCCCACCTTACCGTTACTGGTCTGGCGAGTCACCCCACCCGCCACTCCCTCTATTCACAAACACCCTCTAAGGTAGGCCCACTTTTACTACAGGCCTACTGCTTTGTCGGTTCCGGCACACCACAACCGACTGGTTCCAACTCATTGATGTTATGGTTATTATATGCTAGATTTCTATCTATATATAAAATATAAATAACCGCAAATATATATATATATATATATATATATATATAGATAAATACATATAATTACATAAAATATTACATTAGTATACACGTAGAATTTAAATACCTATAAATGCATATATATTAAAATTCGACATGTATATTTAAGTCATCTTTTAACATAATTATGTGATTTGATTAATTAAAATTTGATTGACATGCCTGACAACACAGGGAGAAAGAGCAGAGAATTTAATTCGCAAGCACTATATTTGACCCTGTAACTCTCCAAGACACCATAAAACCTGTACATAGGGGGTACTGTTTTACTCAAGCGACTTCGCTGAACTCAAATATTAGTGTTTCAAACTGGTAAATTGTATTACAACGATGATATTTTAAGTAAAAGTGAAGTTTTTTGCATTTTTTTCAAACGAACAGCACTTTTATGGACTATATTATTGTTGTAATATGTTTTACTGTTTTAAAACTAGTGATGTCGCGAACATAACATTTTCCGTATGCGAATGGCGAACGCGAACTTCCGCAAATGTTCGCGAACGGGCGAACCGGGCAAACCGCCATAGACTTCAATAGGCAGGCGAATTTTAAAACCCACAGGGACTCTTTCTGGCCACAATAGTGATGGAAAAGTTGTTTCAATGGGACTAACACCTGGACTGTGGCATGCCGGAGGGGGATCCATGGCAAAACTCCCATGGAAAATTACATAGTTGATGCAGATTCTGGTTTTAATCCATAAAGGGCATAAATCACCTAACATTCCTAAATTGTTTGGAATAACGTGCTTTAAAACATCAGGTATGATTTTGTATCGATCAGGTAGTGTAAGGGTTACGCCCAATTCACAGTGACAGACCAAACTCCCCGTTTAACGCACCGTAAACAACCGCAAACAGTCCATTTGCACAACCGCAAACTCCCCATTTGCACAAGGTTGAATACCAAGCTAGCCATGTCCCGTTCCTTGTCCTCACTGATGTCATTGAAGGTCTCTTCCTCCACCCAGCCACGTACAACACCAAGGGTCCCGGAAAGGTGACAACAAGCCCCCTGTATTTTTTTTTTTAAATGGACACTACTGTTACACTAGATATGAGTTGCACTGGTGTGACACTGTGCCCTGGCAGGCCCTGAAATGCACACGTGTGAAGGAAACTGACTGCTATTATTTCCCAGTCAAATTTCTAGTTTTTTTTTAATGTACACTACTGTTACACCAGATATGAGTTGCACTGGTGTGACACTGGGCCCTGGCAGGCCCTAAAACGCACACGTGTGAAGGAAACTGACTGCTATTATATTACATTCAAAAACGTTTTTTTTGTTTGTTTTTTTTAATGAAAGCTATTGTGACACCAGATATGAGTGGTGGCACTGGGCAAGTGTGCACAATATACGCTGTGAGCCTGACACACACGCTGGCAGGCAGGCAACTGCAATTAGATTACACTGGAAAAAAAAAAGCAGACTGATGTTCTAGCCCTAAAAAGAGCTTTTTGGGGTGCTGTCCTTACAGGAGAGATCAGATGAGTCCCTCAGGACTGTAGTGGACACTGGATACACTAGCCTAGCTATCGATTTCCCTATTAAATCAGCAGCAGCTACACTGTCCCTCCTCTCACTAAGAATGCAGCTTCCGGGGGGCGGGGCCTAGCTGTCATGGAGGAATGACGCACTTCATGTGAGCTCCCTCAATATCTCACTTTAAGCAGCTATCAACAAGCGAATTTCACCCCAGAAGGGGATGACCCAGCAATGTTGCTCGTCTATGACTATGGGGGATAATGTATAATAAACACAGGTTACTGGCTATGGGGGGGATAATGTATAATAAACACAGGTTACTGGCTATGGGGGGGATAATGTATAATAAACACAGGTTATTGGCTATGGGAGGTATAATGTATAATAAACACAGGTTACTGGATATGGGGGGTAATGTATAATAAACACAGGTTACTGGCTATGGGAGGGATGATGTATAATAAACACAGGTTACTGGCTATGGGAGAATAATGTATAATAAACACAGGTTACTGGTTGTGGGGGTAATGTATAATAAACACAGGTTACTGGCTATGGGGGGATAATGTATAATAAACACAGGTTACTGGCTATGGAAGGGATAATGTATAATAAACACAGGTTACTGGTTGTGGGGGGATAATGTATGATAAACAAAGGTTACTGGCTATGGGAGGATAATGTATAATAAAGACAGGTTACTGGTTGTGGGGGATAATGTATGATAAACACAGGTTACTGGCTATCGGAGGATAATCTATAATAAACACAGGTTACTGGCAATGGGAGGATAATGTATAATAAACACAGATTACTGGCTATGGGGAGGATAATGTATAATAAACACAGGTTACTGGCTATGGGGGGTAATGTATAATAAACACAGGTTACTGGCTATGGGAGGGATAATGCATAATAAACACAGGTTACTGGCTATGGGAGGATAATGTATAATAAACACAGGTTACTGGTTATGGGGGATAATGTATAATAAACACAGGTTACTGGCTATGGGGGGGGGATAATGTATACTAAACACAGGTTACTGGCTATGGGAGGGATAATGTTTAATAAACACAGGTTACTGGTTGTGGGGGGATAATGTATGATAAACACAGGTTACTGGCTATGGGAGGATAATGTATAATAAACACAGGTTACTGGTTGTGGGGGGATAATGTATGATAAACACAGGTTACTGGCTATCGGAGGATCATCTATAATAAACACAGGTTACTGGCAATGGGAGGATAATGTATAATAAACACAGATTACTGGCTATGGGGAGGATAATGTATAATAAACACAGGTTACTGGCTATGGGGGGTAATGTATAATAAACACAGGTTACTGGCTATGGGAGAGATAATGCATAATAAACACAGGTTACTGTCTATGGGAGGATAATGTATAATAAACACAAGTTACTGGTTATGGGGGATAATGTATAATAAACACAGGTTACTGGCTATGGGGGGGATAATGTATACTAAACACAGGTTACTGGCTATGGGAGGGATAGTGTTTAATAAACACAGGTTACTGGTTGTGGGGGGATAATGTATGATAAACACAGGTTACTGGCTATGGGAGGATAATGTATACTAAACACAGGTTACTGGCAATTGGAGGATAATGTATAATAAACACAGATTACTGGCTATGGGGAGGATAATGTATAATAAACACAGGTTACTGGCTATGGGGGGTAATGTATAATTAACACAGGTTACTGGCTATGGGAGGGATAATGTATAATAAACACAGGTTACTGGCTATGGGAGGATAATGTATAATAAACACAGGTTACTGGTTGTTGGGGGATAATATATAATAAACACAGGTTACTGGCTATGGTAGGATAATGTATAATAAAGACAGGTTACTGGTTGTGGGGGGATAATGTATAATAAACACAGGTTACTGTGTATGGGAGGATAATGTATAATAAACACAGGTTATTGGTTGTGGGGGGATAATGTATAATAAACACAGGTTACTGGTTGTGGGGGGATAATGTATGATAAACACAGGTTACTGGCTAAGGGCGGATAATGTATAATAAACACAGGTTACTGGCTATGGTAGGATAATGTATAATAAAGACAGGTTACTGGTTGTGGGGGGATAATGTATAATAAACACAGGTTACTGTGTATGGGAGGATAATGTATAATAAACACAGGTTACTGGCTATGGGGGATAATGTATAATAAACACACACAAAAAAAATAATAAAAAAATAAATAAAAAAATGAATGCAGCTTCAGAATTATCTAAATTGTATGCTGTCTAGGAGGTGGGAGGGTCTGGGAGGGAGGGTCTGCTGCTGATTGGCTGGAATGTGTCTGCTGACTGTGAGATACAGGGTCAAAGTTTACTCAATGATGATGAATAGGGGGCGGACCAAACATCGCATATGTTCGCCGTCCGTGGCGAATGTGAACACGCTATGTTCGCCAGGAACTATTCGCCAGCGAACCGTTCGGGACATCACTACCTGCCAGATATACTAAAAAGTAAGCATACAGATTTTTTTTTAAAATGCAAATTTTGCCAATATTTTGTTTTTATCTATAAAAAGCATTAAAAAATATTTGTTCAGATTTTGAGCTTGCAGCACCATTAAATAGTGTTTTTCTCTTGTGATGCAAAAACCTGCATTTTGCTTCCCTTCTTTGTTACTCATAATATTTATTTGTATAAAGTGTCCAATACATGTACATTCATACATGCTTTTTTATAAAAGCAGCTAATTTACACAGCAGTTGAAATGATGACATGTTAGACAGACATTCGGCAGTCTGTGGTGGCTCTGTGAATGAGAATTAATTCAAATTCCAACATCTTATGTTCAGAATAAAAGGAATGGTGTCGCAACACCAGGTATTTTCAGATCAGAAATGTATTCAACCAAAATGTGTACACCGGCATATCTTATCTTCAGGCAGTTTTACAGAATGAGGGCATGTGAGTTAATGCCACACAATTTGAAATACACACTACTTGTTTCTCACTTTCAAAAGAAACTAGGTATTGTTCCCCTCTTGGAAATATTCATTTTTTATGGATATAGAAACTGAATCTTATTTAGGTCATTCTATTGTGTGCTCTTTGAACTGGCATATTTATTTTAAGAAATAAATGGTGCCTAATGGTTTCAAAATACTGACATTTGCAGAGGATAATAATATTAATGATTGACTTTCTGCTCACCTAGCATTATCTTTTGTGGGATAAATTGATACCTATTGTAAGCAGTCAGCAGTCATTAAGCTGAGACAAGCATGTTGTTTGTAAAAACATATATAGTTTCTTTAAAATAAATTAAAAAATCCAATGGTAGACATATTTTAAAGAGCATTACAGATACCATGTATCATAAAAAAGCTTGAAAATGACAACAAGATCAAAATATTTTTACTAACTACTGACGCACACAAAAAGAAACAAAATAGTCTTTTGTCAAGATTTACATTTTTCTTTTAATAAACAACATATTAATTTTTAGATATCGGTGTTACCCAATGACAGCCTTGCTCCAAGTGTATTTAGTACTTGTACCCCGTATTACTAAAATTTGGTAAACCATGTTGTGCACAAGGCTAGGTTTTATATGAATTACTGTTTAAACACAATGTGAATGTAATAGTGTGGGTTGCTGTGTTTTCTTAACTTGCAATAAAGTTAAATCAAAATGATATTTACTAGTTGCCACATGTGTACTGAAATGGTGTTAGAAAGCTCTTTAAAAGAGTGAAAACAATTCATAGGTACTGTTTTACTCAGTAGACTTTGCTGAACACAAATATTAGTGTTTCAAAACAGTAAAACATATCACAGTGATGATAATGTCAGTGAAAGTGACGTTTTCTGCATTTTTCACACACAAACTGCACTTTCACTGACATTATCATCACTGGGATATGTTTTACTGTTTTGAAACACTAATATTTGTGTTCAGCAAAGTCTCCCGAGTATAACAGTATCCCCCATGTACAGGTTTTATAGTGTTTTTGAAAGTAACAGGGTCAAACATAAGGCCATTTTTTCACATTGAAATTTGCCAGATAGTTTATGTTGCCTTTGAGAGATTATAGTAGCCCAGGAATGAGAATTACTCCCATGATGGCGTACCATTTGCAAAGGAAGGCAACCCAAGGTATTGCAAATGGGGTATGTTCAGTATTTTTTAGTTGCCACTTAGTCACAAACACTTGCCAAAGTTAGCGTTCAAAATATTTTTTTTGCATTTTTAACACACAAACAAATATAAATGCTAACTTTGGCCTGTGTTTGTGACTAAGTGGCGAATAAAAGAGACTGGACATACCCCATATTGAATACTCAGGGATGTCTACTTTTATAAATAATAAATTACATTGACTGACTTCAAAAAATGTCCCAAATAGGACGTGGGTGCATGATGACCAGCTGTGAAAATTCCAAGTTGGAAAACTGGAATTCACACTCTCCAAATACGGTCTTTTAGCCCCCATAGAAACCGGCAAATTATTATTATTATTATTATTATTATTGCCATTTATATAGCGCCAACAGATTCCGTAGCGCTTTACAATATTTTGAGAGGGGGGATGTAACAATAAATAGGACAATATATGAGTGGTATCACTGTACTCGGGAGACGTTACTGAACACATATTATGGCGTTCTTTGGCAGTAAATCTTAAAGTTATCAGTAAATATATTCTTAAATTGCTATGTATATAAAAAAAAAATCACCAATCATTTCTTATTTTTTTTTATCTGGCATAGATTAGTTTTATGCCTTAGGTTGTCTTCTTTGAAATATATACATGTGAAGGGTTATTCAGGGATTCCTGACAGATATCGGTGTTACAATGTAACGCGTTAATATTGGAAACAAAAAGGTTTGGAAATAGCAAAGTGCTACTTGTACTTATAGCCCAATAACTTTCCAAAAAAAGCTAAGTACATGGTAACATTGGGTATTTCTAAACTCGGGCCAAAATTTAGAAACTATTTAGCATGGGTATTTTTTGGCGGTTGTAGATGCATAACAGATTAGTTAGAAAAAGTGTTTTAAAAATGTTTTTCATCATATTTTATAATTATTTTTAAAGTCAATTATATTATATGATGAAAATAATGGTATCTTTAGAAAGACCATTTAATACGAGAAAAACGGTATATAATATGTGTGGGTACATTAAATGAGTACGAGGAATTTTACAGCTAAACACAAACACCGCAGAAATGTAAAAACAGCCCTGGTCCCAAACGGTAAGAAAATTGAAAAGCGATGTGGTCACTAAGGGGTTAAAGAAGGGTAGGAGTAATTTAAATGTGTTTCCAAAATATAATTTAAACAAAACATGTGCCAATTTTATCTTTCAGCAAAAGCTCCAGCAAGAAAGATTACAGTTATAAGTGTTTTTTTTTATTTTCATTACAAAAAATAAACAAAAATAAAATAATAATATGATAACCCCTTAACCCCTTAAGACCGCAGGACGTACTATGCCGTCCTTATTTTGGTGGCTCTAAACGCCGCAGGACGGCATAGTACGTCCTGGGCGGTCTTCAGCCCCACGTGGCCGGCGGAACATGGCCGCTGCAGATCGCGGTCGGGGGGCATGCCTGGCCCCCCAGGCAGCCCCCCTGTGCCTGGGGACCGCGGTCTGCAGCTTCCGATCGCAGTGACAGGCTGTCACTGCGATCGGTATTTACCATGTGTCAGCCGATTTTAAAATCGGCTGACACATGGAGCCGGCGGAATTCTCTGCAGCAGATCGCGGTCGGGGGACATGCCTGGCCCCCCAGGCAGTCCCCCTGCGGTCAGTGACCGCGATCTGCAGAGTATGATCGCAGGGAGAGGCTGTCTCTGCGATCTGAATGCAGAGACAGCCTCTCCCTGCGATCTGATCGCAGTGACAGCCTGTCACTGCGATCAGAGGTTACTATGTGTCAGCCTATTGGCTGACACATAGTAACTGCAGGCAGGATCCCCCTGCAGATCGCGGTGGGGGGCATGCCTGGCCACCCAGGCACTCCCCCTGTGGCCAATTACCGCGATCTGCAGGAGGTGATCACAGTGACAGCCTGTCACTGTGATCACTGATCCTGTGTGTCAGCCAGTGATGTAAAATCACTGGCTGACACTGTCTCTGCCCCTCTCCTCCCCTATTAACCCCTTAATGTAAAAAAATAAATAAATTAGAGTTAAAAATAAAATACACTTACATCATTTATATATATATTATATATATGATCTATATATAATATATATATATATACGCACACATTTACACATACACTAAGTGTATTTTAATATTTATATATATAATTATATATATATATATTAATATCAAAATACACGTAGAAGGATATTGATTAAATATATACATAATTATATATATATATATATATATATATATTATAATAAAAAAATATGTAAATACGTAAAAAAAATTAAAATAAAAAAATAAATAATTAAAAATATATATGTGTGTAATTTCGTTCTAACTGTATTTTGATATATATATATATATATATATATATATATATATATATATATATCTATATATATATATATATATATATATAGATATAGATATCAAAATACACGTAGAACGAAATAATATACCCAAGTATATACGTATACATCACTATATGTATACCTATATATAAATAAAAATAATAGTAAAAAAATTATATACATATATATACATATATATATATACACACACGTGTATATATAATAATTTTACATATATATTTATGTAATAATTTTACATAATTAGGTATCCTAATTAATTACAATTAGCGGGACCTGCCTAACAACCCAGGCCGAAAGTATAGGGAATTTAATTGCTAGCACTATATTTAACCCTATAACTTTCCAAGACACTATAAAACCTGTACATGGGGGGTACTGTTTTACTCGGGAGACATCGCTGTATACAAATATTTGTGTTTCAAAACCGTAAAATTTATTACAACAATGATATCGTCAGGGAAAGTGAAATTTATTGCCTTTTTCGCACACAAACGGCACTTACACTGACGATATTTTTGCTGTCATACTTTTTACTGTTTTAAAACACAAATATTTGTGTTCAGCAAAGTCTCCTGAGTATAACAGTACCCCTCATGTACAGGTTTTATGGTGTTTTCAAAAGTTACAGAGTCAAATATAAGGCTTGCGTTTCAGTTTTTTCACAATGAAATTCGCCAGATTGGTTACGTTGGCTTTGAGACCGTATAGTAGCCCAGAAATAAGAATTACCTCCATAATGGCATACCATTTGCAAAAGTAGACAACCCAAGGTATTGCAAATGGGGTATGTTCAGTCTTTTTTAGTAGCCACTTAGTCACAAACACTGGCCAAAATTGGCTTTCAAATTAGTTTTTTGCATTTTTCACACACAAACAAATATTAACGTTAACTTTGGCTAGTGTTTGTGACCAAGTGGCTACTAAAAAAGACTGGACATACCCCATTTGCAATACCTTGGGTTGTCTACTTTTGCAAATGGTATGCCATCATGGGGGTAATTTTCATTCCTGGGCTACCATACAGTCTCAAAGGCAACATAACCAAACTGGCAAATTTCAATGTGAAAAAACTGAAAAGTGTAACATGCTATATTTGACCCTGTAACTTCCCAAAACACCATAAAACCTGTACATAGGGGGTACTGTTTTACACGTGAGACATCGCTGAATACAAATATGTGTATTTTATTGCAGTAAAAGCAAACAGTATTATGACATTCACAGTTAGAATGTCACATAGAACTAAGAAAAAATCATATTTTCTCTCATTTTTTTATATTTTATTCATATTACGTTATGTTCCATACCTAAATATTGGATGTTAAATGAAAGCCCTGTTTCCCCTGAACAAAATGATATATAATAAGTGTGGGTGCATTTAATATGAAAGAGGTAAATTATTGTTGAACAGACATATAGTCAAAATCTGTGGTTTGTTTACATTTTTTTTGGTTCACAACTTGTACATTTGGCTGCGGTCTTAAGGGGTTAAGGACTGAGCCAAATGTACACGTTGTGAACAAAACAAAACGTAAACAAAACCTGGCATTTGCGCTATATGTCTGTCCAACCGTAATTCTCCTCTTTCATATTAAATGCACCCACCCGTATTATATATCATTTTATTCAGGGGAAACAGGGCTTTCATTTAATATCAAATAATTTAATATGAAAAAATGGGAGAAAATTTATTTTGTTCTACATGACATTTTAACTGTCAATGTCATAATACTGTTTGCTTTTACTGCAATAAAATACACATATTTGTATTCAGCAAAGTCTCACGTGTAAAACAGTACCCCCTATGTACAGGTTTTATGTTGTTTTGGGAAGTTACAGGGTCAAATATAGCACGTTACATTTGAAATTGAAATTCGCCAGATTGGTTACGTTGCCTTTGAGACTGTATAGTAGCCCAGGAATTAAATTTATACCCATAATGGCATACCATTTGCAATAATAGACAACCCAAGGTATTGCAAATAGGGTATGTCCAGTCTTTTTTAGCAGCCATTTGGTCACAAACACTGGCCAAAGTTAGCGTTAGTATTTGGTTGTGTGTGAAAAATGCAAAAAACGCCAATTTTGGCCAGTGTTTGTGACTAAGTGGCTGTCAGGATCGGGACAGGGATCCAACACGCAGAGTACAAACAGGTACAGGGTACGTATACCGGACCTTAGAATGGCCGGACTAACGTAAGTAGTAGTAAAGAATGGTCTAGAGACAAGCCGAGGTCGAGGGAACGAGAGAGCAGGTAAACGAGAGACAAGCCGAGTCAAAGGGTAATAGAGGTAAACGAGGTAGAACAGACAAGCTGGGTCAAAACCAAAGAAACAGAATACAAGAGCACTGAGTGACTTGACAAGCTAGAACCACGACAGGGCAATGAACAAACGTAGAAAGCCCTCTTTTATACCCTGATTCTAAACAGGTAATCACGCCCCCGACGAATCCTCATTCGTGCTTGGGGCTTGATTGACAGATCGGGTTGGGTTGTCGTCATGACGTCGGCTACTGAACGCCGCGTCATAAAAGGAAGTGGATCCCTCGCGGCCGGCGTGTAAACGACCGAGGGAACCGCGAGGAACGAGTGATTCAACCCTTTTGCGAGGAAGAACGTCCAAGTGTCTCACCTCCACAGAGGTAGAGACAGCAGGTACCCTGACAGTACCCCCCCCCCCCTCAGAAACGCCCACCGGGTGGAAGGAACCGGGACGAGATGGAAAACGGGAGTGAAAAGCCCTGCGGAGGCGAGGCGCATGCACATCCTCCTGAGGTATCCAAGACCTCTCCTCAGGACCATATCCCTTCCAATCAACCAGATATTGTAACTTCCCCCGGGAGATACGAGAATCGATGATGGAATTGATTTCATACTCCTCTTGTCCCTCAACCTGAACAGAGCGAGGAGAGGATGCCGTGGAGGAAAACTTGTTACATATTAGGGGTTTTAACAAGGAAACATGAAAGGAGTTAGGAATGCGTAAGGCAGATGGAAGAGCCAGACGATACGCAACTGGGTTAATTCGAGTCAGTACCCTGTAAGGTCCAATGTAACGAGGAGCGAATTTCATAGAAGGAACCTTCAAGCGAATGTTTTTGGTACTCAACCATACCCTGTCCCCTGGAACAAAGACTGGGGCCGCCCTTCTATGTTTATCAGCATGTTTCTTGAACAACATGGAATTATGCAGAAGAATTTGTCGAGTCTGATCCCACAACTTCCTCAGATTGGCAACATGAACATCAACCGACGGTACTCCTTGGGAAGGAGAAACCGAGGGAAGAATGGAGGGATGAAAGCCATAATTCATGAAAAAGGGGCTAGAACGAGTAGAATCACAAACGAGATTGTTGTGTGCGAACTCTGCCCAAGGAATCAGACCAACCCAATCGTCCTGGTGTTCGGAAACGAAACAACGCAAATATTGTTCGATCTTTTGATTAGTGCGTTCAGCAGCTCCGTTAGACTGGGGATGATAGGCAGAAGAGAAATTCAATTTGATACCCATTTGAGAGCAGAATGACTTCCAAAAACGGGAAACAAATTGGGAACCTCTATCAGAAACAATTTCGGAAGGTATCCCATGTAAACAAAATATCTCTTTAGCGAATATCTCAGCCAATTCAGGGGAAGATGGAAGTTTAGGTAAGGGCACGAAATTAGCCATCTTAGTAAACCTGTCAACCACCGTGAGAATCACAGTCTGTTTTTTAGAAACAGGTAAATCGACAATGAAGTCCATAGCCAAACAGGTCCATGGTTTCTCGGGAATTTCCAAGGGATGCAAAAGCCCACAAGGAAGCGTCTGAGGTCGTTTAGTCTTCATGCAGACCTCACATGCTTCGACGAAATCCCTAATATCTTTACGTAAGGTGGGCCACCAGAAATCTTTGGCTATTAAGGAGCATGTCTTACGAATGCCAGGATGCCCAGCCACCTTACTATTGTGAAAGCATTGTAGCAGTTCTAGTTGGAGTTCAGCAGGAACAAAATGCCGTGACTCAGGAGTCTGTCTAGGAGCCAGATGTTGTAGCTTCATAATCTCGGCAAGCAACGGAGAATGAATCCTGAGGCTAGTGTTGGCGATAATATTGCACTTGGGAACTATAGAAGAGAAAACCGTCTCAGATATAGTAGAAGGTTCATGTTGGCGAGACAAAGCATCGGCCTTAGAGTTCTTAGAACCAGGTCTATAAGTGAGCACGTAATTGAAATGGGTGAGGAACAAGGACCAACGAGCTTGTCTGGCGGATAAGCGCTTGGCCTCCCCAATATAAGACAAGTTCTTGTGATCCGTCAGAATAGTAACAGGATGCAAGGTCCCCTCCAATAAATGTCTCCACTCCTTTAAGGCCATGATAACAGCTAGTAGTTCCCTGTCACCAATATCATATCTGCTTTCAGTCCCAGATAGTTTCTTGGAAAAAAAACCACATGGATGTAATGGTTTATCCACGCCTAACCTTTGAGACAAGATGGCACCTATACCTGTCTCTGAGGCGTCTACCTCGAGTAGGAAAGGTAAAGTTGTATCGGGGTGAACTAAAATTGGTGCAGAAGCAAAAAGTTCCTTAAGTGTCTTGAAGGCAACGAGAGCTTCAGTAGACCAAGTCTTAGTGTCAGCCCCCTGTCTGGTCATATTGGTAATAGGAGCAATAATGGAAGAGTATCCTTTAATGAAGCGCCTATAATAATTGGAGAATCCAATAAACCTCTGAATGGCCTTGAGACCCCTAGGTAATGGCCAATCTAAAATAGACTGGAGTTTTTCCGGATCCATTTTAAAGCCTTCCCCAGAAATCACGTAACCAAGAAAGTTTATCTGAGATTGATCAAAACTACATTTCTCCAATTTGCAGTACAATCCATGTTGTAGGAGTTTGCGCAATACCCTTCTGACTTGTCTGTGGTGGGTCTCAATTTCTCTAGAGTGTATTAGTATATCATCTAAATATACAATAACACAATCCTGTTGAAATTCCCTAAGAACTTCATTGATCAGATCCTGAAATACTGCCGGTGCATTACAGAGCCCAAAAGGCATTACCGTGTACTCATAGTGCCCATATTGAGTATTGAACGCTGTTTTCCACTCGTCTCCCTGCTGAATTCTCACCAAGTTATACGCCCCTCTGAGATCTAACTTGGTGAAAATCTTGGAACCCTTTAAACGATCAAAGAGCTCAGTAATCAAGGGAATTGGGTATGCATTTCTGATAGTTATTTTATTCAAACCTCGGTAATCAATGCAAGGCCTTAACGTGCCATCCTTTTTATTCACAAAAAAAAAAAATGGCCCCGGCAGGCGAGGATGATCTCCTAATGAATCCCTTGTCTAGATTCTCACGGATATATTCCTCTAAGACTAAGTTCTCCTTAGTGGATAAAGGATATACATTGCCCCTCGGAGGCATAGTACCAGTTAGGAGATTAATCTTGCAATCAAAGGACCTGTGTGGAGGTAAAGTATCAGCATTCTTCTTGTCAAAGACTGCCTTTAAATCTATGTATCGAGACGGTATTTGTAAGTCTGTAGACTGGGTGGAGTTAACCGGTGTATTACCTACGCAAAGTGGTGAGACTTTCTGTAAACACCTGTCCTGGCAACCCTGACCCCATGAAGTTATCTCCCCTAGCTCCCAATCAATAATAGGGTTATGTTTCTTTAACCATGGATACCCCAGAACTATAGGAACAGAAGGGGAAGAGATAAGCATAAGGGATATATCCTCCTCGTGTAAGATACCAACAGTCAAAATAACAGGTATAGTCTCATGAGAAATCACAGGTTCAGATAATGGTCTACCATCTATGGCCTCAACGGCCAAGGGAGTATCTCTTAGCTGAGATGGGATAGAGTGTTTAGAAACAAAAACTTGGTCGATAAAGCTCTCAGCAGCTCCGGAGTCTATCAATGCCATAGTCTTTATTACTCCCTTCTCCCATGCTAAAGAAACCGGTAGTAGAAGCCTGTGATCTTTATAATTGTGTATAGAGGACAAAATAGAAACACCCAAGGCCTGTCCTCTAGAGAAACTTAGGTGCGAGCGTTTCCCGGACGATTAGGACAATTTAGGCGAAGGTGCCCTCTTACTCCACAATACATACACAATCCCTCCTTTCTTCTGTACTGTCTCTCCTCTTCTGAGAGGCGAGTATTGCCTATTTGCATAGGTTCAGAAAAAACTGGGATAGTGGTTTGAGGACTTTGAAATAAAGGCGCTAGTTTAAAGGAAGGTCTACGAATATTATCACGAGTGTTCTGTCTCTCTCTTAAACGTTCGTCAATACGAGAAATAAAAGAAATTAAATCCTCCAAATTCTCAGGGAGCTCTCTAGTAGCCACCTCGTCTAGGATTACATCAGATAATCCGTTTACAAATACGTCTATATAGGCCTGTTCATTCCACTTAACTTCTGCCGCCAAAGACCTGAACTCTAGTGCATAATCCACAAGGGTTTGGTTATCTTGTCTAAGGCGCAATAGTAATCTAGCTGCATTGACCTTTCTACCTGGAGGGTCAAAAGTTCTTCTAAAAGCAGCGACAAAGGCATTATAATTATAGACTAACGGATTCTCATTCTCCCACAGAGGATTGGCCCATCTCAGAGCCTTATCAATGAGGAGTGTGATAATGAATCCAACCTTTGCCCTATCTGTAGGGTAAGAGCGAGGTTGTAATTCAAAATGAATACCAATTTGGTTTAAGAAACCACGGCACTTCTCCGGAGAACCATCATAACGTACAGGAGGTGTAATACGGGAAGAAGCACCTACAGTGGCTACTTCTAGACCTGAACTTACAGGAGAGATGGACGTAGCTCGCATCTCCTCCGGTGGATTACTAGATCGAGATAATAAAGCTTGCAGCGCTAGAGCCATCTGGTCCATTCTGTGATCCATGGCATCAAATCTAGAATCGGAAGGACCAACCTGAGTGTTTGTACCTGCAGGATCCATGGCCCTGTCGTAATGTCAGGATCGGGACAGGGATCCAACACGCAGAGTACAAACAGGTACAGGGTACGTATACCGGACCTTAGAATGGCCGGACTAACGTAAGTAGTAGTAAAGAATGGTCTAGAGACAAGCCGAGGTCGAGGGAACGAGAGAGCAGGTAAACGAGAGACAAGCCGAGTCAAAGGGTAATAGAGGTAAACGAGGTAGAACAGACAAGCCGGGTCAAAACCAAAGAAACTAACAGAATACAAGAGCACTGAGTGACTAGACAAGCTAGAACCACGACAGGGCAATGAACAAACGTAGAAAGCCCTCTTTTATACCCTGATTCTAAACAGGTAATCACGCCCCCGACGAATCCTCATTCGTGCTTGGGGCTTGATTGACAGATCGGGTTGGGTTGTCGTCATGACGTCGGCTACTGAACGCCGCGTCATAAAAGGAAGTGGATCCCTCGCGGCCGGCGTGTAAACGACCGAGGGAACCGCGAGGAACGAGTGTTTCAACCCTTTTGCGAGGAAGAACGTCCAAGTGTCTCACCTCCACAGAGGTAGAGACAGCAGGTACCCTGACAGTGGCTACTAAAAAAGACTGGACATACCCCATTTGCAATACCTTTGGTTGTCTACTATTGCAAATGGTATGCCATCATAGGGGTAATTTTCATTCTTGGGCTACCATAGGGTCTCAAAGGCAACGTAACCAATGTGGCAAATTTTAATGTGAAAAAAAATGAAACACAAGCCTTACATTTGACGTTGTAACTTTTGAAAACACCATAAAACCTGTACATGAGGGGTAATGTTGTACTCGGGAGACTTCGCTGAACACAAATATTTGTGTTCAGGGCTGCCATCAGAAATTTGGGGGCCCCTGACAAAGCACAAGGTCTGGGCCCCCCCCCGACCCCTCCCTCCCGGGCCCGCCCACGCCCTACCTAGTCCGCTGACAATAATGCGAACTGAATGTGGTGTGTATAGTGTAAGTGAATTAGAATGTGTGTAATGGATGTAGTGTTTGTGTGTATTAGATACTGTTTGTGCAGTGAATGCAGAGTGTGTTAGTGTAGCAGATGCAGTGTGTATAGTGAACGCAGAGTGTGTTTGAGTAGTGGATGTAGTGTGTGTACAGTGATGTAGTGTGTGTTTGTGTAGTGGATGTAGTGTTTGTATGTACTAGATGAAATGTGTTTAGTGGATGCAGTGTCTGTAGTTGATGTAGTGTGTGTATTAGACACAGTGTCTGTGTATAGTGAATGCAGAGTGTTTCAATTTGTGGTGGATGTAGTGTGTGTACTGTGAATACAGGATGTTTGTGTAGTGGATGCTGTGTGTACAGTTAATGCAGAGTGTGTGTCGTATAGTGAATCCAGGGTGTGTGCATAGTTTAGTGAATGCAGAGTGTGTGCATAGTTTAGTGAATGCAGAGTGTGTGTTAGTGTGTAATGAATGCAGAGTGTGTGTTAGTGTGTAGTGAATGCAGAGTGTGTCAGTGTAATGAATGTAGTGTGTGTGTTAGTGCAGCGAATGCAGAGTGTTTGTAAATGTGTAGTGCATGCAGAGTGTGTGTTAATGTGTAGTGAATGCAGAGGGTGTGTTAGTGTGTAGCGGATGCAGAGTGTGTGTTAGTGTAGTGAATGCAGAGTGTTAATGTGTAGTGAATGCAGAGAGTGTTTGAGTAGTGGATGTAGTGTGTGTACAGTGATGCAGTGTGTGTTTGTTTAGTGGATGTAGTGTTTGTATGTACTAGATGAAAGTGGATGCAGTAGTGGATGCAGTGTCTGTAGTGGATGTAGTGTGTGTATTAGACACAGTGTCTGTGTATAGTGAATGCAGAATGTTTCAATTTGTGGTGGATGTAGTGTGTACTATGAATACAGGATGTTTGTGTAGTGGATGCTGTGTGTACAGGTTATGCAGAGTGTATGTTAGTGTAGTGAATGCAGAGTGTGTGTCAGTATAGTGAATCCAGAGTGTGTGCATAGTTTAGTGAATGCAGAGTGTGTGTTAGTGTGTAATAAATGCAGAGTGTGTGTTAGGGTGTAGTGAATGCAGAGTATGTCAGTGTAATGAATGTAGTGTGTGTGTAAATTTGTAGTGAATGCAGAGTGTGTGTTAATGTGTAGTGAATGCAGAGAGTGTCTTAGTGTAGTGAATGCAGAGAGTGTGTTAGTGTAGTGAATGCAGAGAGTGTGTTAGTGTAGTGAATGTAGAGAGTGTGTTAATGTGTAGTGAATGCAGAGAGTGTGTTAATGTGTAGTGAATGCAGAGAGTGTCTTAGTGTAGTGAATGCAGAGAGTGTGTTAGTGTAGTGAATGCAGAGAGTGTGTTAATATGTAGTGAATGCAGAGAGTGTGTTAATGTGTAGTGAATGCAGAGAGTGTGTTAGTGTGTAGCGGATGCAGAGTCTGTGTTAGTGTAGTGAATGCAGAGAGTGTGTTAGTGTGTAGCGGATGCACAGTGTGTGTTAGTGTAGTGAATGCAGAGTGTGTTAGTGTGTAGCGGATGCAGAGTGTGTGTTAGTGTAGTGAATGCAGAGTGTGGTAATGTGTAGCGAATGCAGAGTGTGTGTCAGTATAGTGGATGCAGTGAGTGTGTTAGTGTGTAGTGTATGCAGAGTGCATGTTGTATTAGTGAATGCAGTGTGTGTATTGTATTAGTGTATGCACTGTGTGTGTTAGTGTATGCAGTGTGTGTTGTATTAGTGTATGCAGTGTGTGTGTTTGTGTATGCAGTGTGTGTTGTGTCAGTGTATGCAGAGTGTGTTGTGTTAGTGTATGCAGTGTGTGTTGTGTTAGTGTATGCAGTGTGTTGTGTTAGTGTATGCAGTGTGTGTGTTTTGTCAGTGTATGTAGTGTGTGTGTGTGTGTGTGTGTTATGTCAGTGTATGTAGTGTGTGTGTGTGTGTGGTGTCATTGTATGTAGTGTGTGTGTGTAAATTTGCAATGAGGAGGGGGAGGGGGGGGGGTCATTTTAACATTATTTAAAAAAAAAAAAAATTTTTATTAATTAAATTGTTTCTCCCCCTCCCTGCTTACCTGTGTCTAGGGAGGGGGGAGATTCCATCCCCGGTGGTCCAGTGGCATGGTGGGGCCCCCCGGCTCCCTGTTACCGCAGAGGGGGCCCAGGCCTCCAGCTTCTCCTCTTCTCTCCTCCAATAACTCTCGCGAAACCCGCGGAGCATTGCCATGGCAACCGGGTCTCGCGAGAGTTATTAGCAGGGAGGAGAAGAGAAGAGGCTGGAGGCCTGGGCCCCCTCTGCGGTAACAGGGAGCCGGGGGCCCGCGGCTGCACACATAGATCGCGATATTCGCGATCTATGTGTGCAGAGAGGGAAAGTGGGGCCCAGGACTGCCAGAGCAGTCCGGGCCCCCCAGGGCCGCCGGGCCCGTGACAACTGTCACGGTTGTCACCCCCTGATGGCGGCCCTGTTTGTGTTTAAAAACAGTAAAAAGTATCACAGCATATATATATAATATATATTAATAGTAACATACACCTAGGACAGTGTATGTGTGTGTATGTATATGTGTATATATATACTTAGATCATATATATATAATATTTTTTTTTTTACACTTATTAACTTTTATTTTATTTTATTTCCAGCCAGCAGGGGAACTAACTGTCATTACAGGCAGTCCCCCTGCTGGCAGAAAAAAGGGGTGTAGGTTAGCGCTAATAATATATTGGACAGGCAGCGACCTTATAGAGGGTAACCCTCTAACCCTCTATATAAGGAATACACAGTAAAAACAAAGAAAGGTTGCGCCAAAATTAAAAATAAATAAATCAATAAAAGATAAACGATAATAATAATAAAAAATAAGTAGAGTTAAAAATAATAATAGATAAGTTCCAATGAGTATCAGGAGATCAGATGATTCTAGTCTCTAATTCCAATGTGGGGGTGATTTCTCTTGTTGTAGTAGTTCACACCGTCTCGTGATATGGAAAACACAAGAAGAGAGGACCAATCGTGCGGAGTGTTTACAGTTAATATAGCAGTATTAAAACATAAGTAATACACTCACATTTAGATGAGCTATAGCCAGCTCAGGGTTTGTAGGCATATAGCGGAATAATCCCGCTTACAGGATGTGTTGGTGCTTGTCCTCCAGGGGTTTT
This sequence comes from Pelobates fuscus, assembly GCF_036172605.1. NCBI lineage: Eukaryota > Metazoa > Chordata > Amphibia > Anura > Pelobatidae > Pelobates > Pelobates fuscus. The sequence continues at coordinate 134,678,865 of NC_086321.1, forward strand.
GTCCAACTCTCAGAAGAAGGAGATAAAAACAGCAGATAGTGCTCTCTGATGATATTTTTGAGGTGGTGAATAAACTAAAATAAAATATACTCACAAGAAAAGTGCAGGTCACACTGCACTTTACAGGTAGCGTTAGTGGTATAGTCCCCACTTCAGGATATATAGTATAAAAATGCCAGGAAAATAGTTGGAATAATAAAAATTATAATAGTGTATAAAAAATGATAATGGTACAAATATCTAACCAAAAAATAATTTATTTTATAAATAACACAATATAAATAACCATAACGCGTTTCACCGCTGGGGCATTATCAAAATGGTATAATATATAACCTGGCACATGAATAGTATATATAGGTACACTAGTACTTTAAAAAAATGGCGCCAACATGACATCATTGCTTGGTGGCCAATCAAAATCATACATTGTACATTTAAAAAAACGGATTTAAAATTGAAATTAAAACTTTAACCAAAGGTATGTATCTTTAATAAACCGTATGTCTTAATCTTATCAGAAAAGTTTTACTTAAAAATGAGGTTTTAAACCTTCAATAAAATAGATTTTAAAAATGGCGCGTCACGTGACTCACACAGCATCATGGGGAATGTAGTGCGCGAGTCACGTGATCGGCCTATGCAGAGTGGGGAGGTCTAATATGGCAATGCTGACGTCCTGATAGTGGGCGGCATGCATTGCATGAGGGGTGGATCATAAAACAGCACGTGACCCGCAGCCAATAGGAAGATAGTACGCGGGTCATGTGATCGGCAGATCGGCGAAAGGGCGCATGGGAGATGTAGTTTAGCGCGCCCTTTCTTCTATAGATCCTTATTAACTAATAATTCCCCATAGAAGCAAAATGAGTGAATTAATTTACATGTTATATATGTATAGGGATATTTTTAGGAAAAACAGAGTAAATAAATGAATATAACAGCATGCACTGTCAGGTTAGGCACATCATATAATACACCTAAAAGAGATAGTACAGATAGGGGAATTAAAATTAAATGAATATATAACCATCATAAAATATGAAAATAAACATGACATATATAAACATTTAAAAAACAAGTAGCAATAGAGATAATTCTAAAAAAATGTATATAAGATAAATAAATAAAAGCAAAGAGACACATCTTATATGAGTATAGGAAAGCTATATGGGGAGTTAACAGTAATGGAAGCCATATGTATTAGGCTTCCATTAAAGTGCATAAAATAAACACATTTAGACATATATATTAATGATGCACATATTTTAATGCGCATACTTGTGATAATGTGGTCAGGCTGGGGGTATCCTAGACTATAATGCCATAGGTAACAACTATGAATAGGATAGCCTCAGACTGACAGCATAAAACAATACATGATAAAATGACATTTATTAAAAAAACAATCATATTATTATAAAAAATTATAAAAAATTAAATAAATCAAAATCAACGTTTAAGCCTTGGGGGGTTAGGGTTTGTAAATTGAACACCCACTCCATTTCTAATCTCCCTAAAATATTTTTTATATTGCCTCCTCTCCATGGCAGTTTACATTTTTTGATTCCTATACATTTAAGAAATTTAGGATCCCGATTGTGTTTAACAAAGTGCTTGGACACAGAGTGATTGGTGTATCCGTTTTTTATATTTCGGCAATGTTCTGCTAATCTGGTTTTAAGACATCTAGTGGTCATACCCACATATTGGAGGCGACAAGGGCACTCCAATAAATAAATAACGTTGGTGGTATTACATCCAATAAAATCTTTAATAGTATAGTTTTTGTTGGTGATATTGGATTTAAAATTAGTAACTTTACAGTGTGTAGAGGGATCGGTGCTCTTACATACAATGCATTTTTTGCACTTGTAAAATCCTATGGCTCCATCTAAAAAGGTATGTTGTGGATTTTTGATTTCTTTAGTAAAATAAAATTTGGTGCACCTCTAAAAACAATTTTAGGTTGTATTGGTAAAAATGTTTTCAGGAGCTCATCTTGTCTTAAGAGATGCCAGTGTTTCTTAATAGTTTTTTTGATAAAACCATTTTTGTTATTACAGTTAAAAATTATAGGGAGTGCAAAGCAGCAGCCAGCTAACCCGGCCATGTGACTGTGAGGACCTCGCAAGGACCTCACTCTCACATGGCCGGGGGGGGGGGGGGGGCTGCAGGATGACAGATGTGCTGCGGGGGGCTCCCTGGAAGTCCCTCTATGAGGAACTGACTCTGCTGGGTTTCGAACCCTGGTTTACATGCTGCTAAACCTCTTCCTTACCACCACTACACCAGCCTGCCTTTTGCAAATGTACCTGAGATCTGGTAACCTTGACTCTATAAGCATTGGTATCAGTGACAAGTCTCTTCAGCTGTGTCTGGTCATGTGTCTGGTTCTTGGCCTATAAAAGCCACTTCCTGTCTCTGTACCTTTGCCAGATTATTGTGGTTCCTGTACTCTCTAATCAAGCTTGTTCCTGTTTCTCCTACCTGTTGCTGATTTTGGACCGTTTTGACTTTGCTGCTTCTCCTTCCCACTGACCTCAGCTTGCCTCACTACGATTATCATCTCTCTGTTCCAGTCTCCCATCTCTGCTTAAGACCAGAAGGCCACTCAAGGCTCAGGGGCTCAACCACCTGGGTAACGAGTGGCTACCTCTGGCAGAAAACATTGCTGATCTGGCTACTGGACTCCAAAACTTTGTAACATCAATATCATTACAGAATAATCTGGCCATTTCATGGAGACCGTCGGATCAGATTCTGCATTGGCCCAGCAGGTTGCTTTTAATGCAAGAACTATGCAGACCCAGGCACAGACCATTCAAGTGCTGCAAGATCAGGTAGCTGAACTGCAAAATGAAGTTTGATCAATGCATAGTGAGCTTACCAGCTACAGGGCACATGATGTTGCGGCTGCTGCTGCTACTACTGTTACACCTGCACAAGATGCCCGCTTGCCTCTACCAGAAAAATTTGGAGGAGACCGCAAAAAATTTAGGGGTTTCCTAAATCAATGCCGTTTGCATTTCATGATGTTACCTAACCGTTTTCCATCTGAAAGAGAGAAGGTGGGATTTATTTTCTCCCTATTCAAAGATGAAGCCCTGGCTTGGGGCTCCCCTTTTCTGGAACAGGACAGTCCGGTCTTGGGGAAATTTAAAAGACTTTCTTGAGGCCATGTGCCTAGTTTTTGATGACCCCAATCGCTGTGCTACAGCAGAAGCCACTCTCCTTCATTTACATCAAGGGAGGCGCTCTGTGGCTGAATATGCTGCTGAATTCAGACAGTGGGTTGCTGATACTACTTGGAACCAATCAGCCCAGAGGTTCCACTTCAGAAGGGGTCTCTCAGAAGCTATAAAAGATGAGCTAGCTCGTGTTGATCTTCCTGTTGAGTTTGATGCATTTGTGCGGTTGGCTATCCGTATTGATCGGAGACTTTCAGAAAGAAGATTGGAAAGACAGGGCTCTTTTAAACCAAGTGCTACTCCTACTTTCTATTCAAGAATTTCTACTCCGACCCCACAAACACCTACAGAATCTGAACCTGAGGCTATGCAGGTAGATCTAATAAGAGGGTCATTATCCAATGAAGAAAAACAGTGGCGACGCACTCACAATTTATGCCTGCATTGTGGTAGTGCAGGGCATTATGCCATCAATTGCCCTAGCAAGTCTAAAAGAACAATAGCTATGACTGCTGAGGGTGCACAGATTCAACACCAATCCCAGATTTCAGACCAACTGGATTCTGTCACACAACCCTTGTTTTCTCTGGCTCAGGGTGAAGAGGGTATGATGACTCAACATCCTCATTTGGTGGTGCCTATCACTTTGCAATATGGTGATAATAAAATCTCAACTACAGCTATGATAGATTCTGGAGCAGGCGGAAACTTTATGGATATCAAATTTGCAGCAGGAAATAAAATTCAGTCTATCCCTAAATCTTCACCTGTGTTAATGGAAACAGTAGACGGTTCTCCACTTACGTCAGGCCCGGTTACACATGAGACTGTGCCCTTAAAATTGATTCTGGAAGTGAATCACCATGAGTCTATATCTTTCCACCTAATTTCCTCAACACAGTTTCCAGTGATTTTGGGTATACCCTGGCTTGCTCTGCATAACCCACAGATTGATTGGAAGACTAGAACTTTGTCCCTTCCTTCAGAACACTGCTTAATGAATTGTCAACCTTCTAAGGCAACACCTGTTGCCACAACAATTAATGAAATGGTTGATACAAACTTAACTATGCTTCCTCTACAATATCGGGATTTTGCAGATGTCTGTGATAAGAAGAATGCTGATCAGCTTCCACCTCACAGGCCTTATGATTGCCCCATAGAGCTGCTACCTGGAGCTGCTATCCCATTTGGCCGTATATACTCCCTTTCTGAGCCTGAATTGAAAGCACTTCGTGAATATATACAAGAAAATCTTGCCAAAGGCTTTATTCGACCATCTACTTCTCCAGCAGGAGCTCCTATATTCTTTGTAGAAAAGAAAGATGGCAGTCTACGGCCATGTGTCGATTACAGGGACATTAATAAAATCACTGTTAAAAACCGCTATTCCATGCCTCTCATTCCTGAACTTCTGGAGAGACTTTGTTCAGCTAAAATATTTACGAAGCTTGATCTACGGGGGGCATATAATCTGGTTCGCATAAGACCAAATGATGAATGGAAAACAGCTTTCAGAACCAGGTACGGACATTACGAATATCTAGTAATGCCATTTGGGCTTTGTAATGCCCCTGCAACTTTTCAGCATCTAATCAATGATGTACTACGGGATCTCCTGGATCAGTTTGTTGTGGCATATTTGGATGATATCCTGATATTTTCTGATAATCTTGAAAATCACAGAAAACAGGTCTGCAATGTTCTTGAGCGCCTTCGTACCCACCACCTATACATTAAACTGGAAAAATGTGAGTTTGAACAAACAGAAATTCAATTCCTGGGATATGTAATAACTCTTAAAGGTTTAAGTATGGACGCAAGTAAAATTAAAGCTGTGCTGGACTGGCCGATCCCCAAGAATGAAAAAGATATTCAGAGATTTGTGGGGTTTGCCAATTTTTACAGGCGTTTCATTAAGAATTTCTCTGCCGTTATTACACCGATCACTGAACTTACGCGTAAAGGGACTCCTTTTCAGTGGTCCAATAAGGCTGACACTGCATTTTCCAGATTAAAGACTCTGTTTACATCTGCCCCTATCCTGGTACATCCTCAGCCAGAATTGCCATTTACTGTAGAGGTAGATGCTTCTGATTCAGCTGTTGGGGCTATACTGTCTCAAAGGACTGGACCTAAGATGTTGTTACATCCATGTGCCTTCTATTCCCGCCAGATGTTACCAGCAGAAAGAAATTATGACATAGGGAATAAAGAACTTTTGGCTATAAAAGTTGCCTTTGCCGAATGGAGACATCTCTTAGAGGGAGCCACCCATCCAATTACTGTCCTCACAGATCACAAAAATCTGGAATGTATTCAATCAGCTAAGAGACTGTCAGCCAGACAAGCGCGCTGGTCCCTATTTTTCTCAAGGTTTAATTTTTTGATTTCATACCGCCCTGGTTCCAGAAATGGCAAGGCAGATGCCTTGTCTAGGATAGCTGACCCCCTCCATACTACAGTAACCAAAGCCACCATCTTGCCTGAGAGTAGATTTTTAGGAGTTACCTATGTGCCAGACATAAGACTCCTCGCTCATCCCCTGTTGGCATGCTTCAGCCTCTTCCTATTCCTCATCGTCCCTGGGGATCTATATCCATGGACTTTATTGTGGAACTACCTCCCTCTAAGGAACACACTACCATTCTTGTTGTTGTGGACCGGTTAACTAAGATGAGTCATTTCATACGAGCTCGTGGTCTCCCTTCAGCTAAACAGACTGCTGACCTAGTTATTCGGGAAATATTTCGCTTGCATGGAGTGCCTGATGAAGTAATTTCTGACAGGGGAGTGCCGTTTACATCTCATTTTTGGAAATATTTTTGTTCTATTCTAGGTATTAATGTAAATCTGTCGTCAGCTTTTCATCCACAAAGTAATGGACAGACTGAGCGAACCAACCAGACGTTAGAACAATATTTGCGGTGCTATATTAGTTACCTGCAGGATGACTGGCTGGATTTTCTACCCACGGCGGAATTTGCCTATAACAATGCCCAACACTGCTCCACTTCTCTGAGCCCATTTTTTGCTAATTATGGTTACCATCCAACCTTTCTAGTGAGTCTCCCAATTACTACTTCCATTCCTGCAGTCACTGACCGGCTAACCGCCTTACGAGATTCCCAAGAACTGTTGAAGAAGACTCTTTCGGAGGCTCAGGAATGTTACAAAAGAGCTGCTGATAGGCATAGAAAGGAGGCCCCAGTTTATCATGTTGGTGACAAGGTTTGGCTGTCAACAAAGAATCTTAAGCTTAGGATTCCTTCTCATAAATTGGGTCAAAAGTTCATGGGACCTTTTGAGATCATCGCTCAGATCAATGCTGTCACCTTCCGTCTGCAACTTCCAGATTCCATGAAAATACATCCGGTGTTTCACGTTGCACTGCTTAAACCTTTTCATGAAAATACTTTCCCTGGTCGAGCCCTGCCTGCCACACCACCAGTCCTCGTGGATGGTGAAGATGAATACGAGGTGGAAAAAATTCTTGACTCCAGGATATTCTGCAACAAGCTTCAGTATTTGGTTCTTTGGAAAGGCTATGGTGAAGAGGATAGATCATGGGAACCAGTGGACAATATTCATGCTCCTGATCTTCTTCAGTCTTTCCATGCACAGTACCCTGCTAAACCAGGAAATAGGGCATCCAGAGGGTGCGCCTGTAGAGGTGGGAGTAATGTGAGGAACTGACTCTGCTGGGTTTCGAACCCTGGTTTACATGCTGCTAAACCTCTTCCTTACCAGTACACCAGCCTGCCTTTTGCAAATGTACCTGAGATCTGGTAACCTTGACTCTATAAGCATTGGTGTCAGTGACAAGTCTCTTCAGCTGTGTCTGGTCATGTGTCTGGTTCTTGGCCTATAAAAGCCACTTCCTGTCTCTGTACCTTTGCCAGATTATTGTGGTTCCTGTACTCTCTAATCAAGCTTGTTCCTGTTTCTCCTACCTGTTGCTGATTTTGGACCGTTTTGACTTTGCTGCTTCTCCATCCCACTGACCTCGGCTTGCCTCAGTACGATTATCATCTCTCTGTTCCAGTCTCCCATCTCTGCTTAAGACCAGAAGGCCACTCAAGGCTCAGGGGCTCAACCACCTGGGTAACGAGTGGCTACCTCTGGCAGAAAACATTGCTGATCTGGCTACTGGACTCCAAAACTTTGTAACATCAATATCATTACACCCTCCAACCGCGATCACCGGCATGGGATCGCCGGCGACCGGGTAAGTAAAAATAAAACGGAGGGCGTACTTTTACGCCCTGCGGCGTTTAGAGCCGCTTAGAATAGGGCATAATAGTATGCCTTCCGGTTTTGAGGGGTTAATATTATATATTTTTTTATTAATATTAATATTATTATTATGTAGCTAACCAAGAATTATTTATGATAAGAAATTGCCTAATAAATTTCTACTGAAAGTTTGCTAGTAATGTGAGCACTAAATCTGAAACAAATGGGAAATAAAGAGAAATAAAAATGTTCATTCTTATTTTTATCACTCAGAGGTAGTTTAAGGAAGTGAACCACAAGTCAGCTTGCTCTATATATTCTCTCTGTACATTGCAAACAAGTTATAAAATACACAAAGAATAAAATGTATAAAAGTAGAAATAGTTTGACTGACTTAAACAGATAGTCAAAGCAAGTTTTGAGGCTCTAGTTATTTGTATTATATTTCTTATGTAGTGTACTTATCGATGGTATGAGTGACTGTAAATGGGTTTCTGCTTCTCTGCAGAAAATAAAAGCAAACAGAATATATGAAAAATGTAATAGCTTGTCCTTCACTTAGTCCCTGCTAAAACAGTTTTTGCTTACATGTGCTATTACAGAGAGAACCTAAGCCTGACGCATACTTCACTGATCCCATCCACAAGATTGAAGCAGATCTGAAATACCATCAAGCTCCCTCTGCACGCAGAATACTGCAATCCAAAACATTAATTTCACCCTTCCCAGTGAGGCATAGCTTGTACCCATCTAGGCACAGTGAGCACAGGGTCCACATTTGGACCACTCTTTTAAATTAGGGAGATTGTAAGCTACTGCATGGAAACAAAAACTAACAGGTATAAACTCAATAGGTTGTCATCAGTTAGTCCCTGTTCAGGACTCAAACAGGTTTTTGGTCACATTTGCCATTATATACAGAGTATGGGCCTCTCCTATATCGGGCTGATTCTACCCACAAAAGTCAAAATCAGAATTGCTAAAAAGTTAATTTGGCAAGAAATACAGTAAAAATGTGTATCACTGTCCTGCCTACTATACATTCATGAGTGAATGAAAATATTCTCACAACTGATACAGTTATTTAATCCAGTCAGGCAGTATATAGAGAAAGATAAAAAAAATCTATATCTAAAGTCTGGCACCGATCTTCTAATCTATATTGCCAGCTTTCTAGACCAATCCACCTATTAGCAATTCTAGATAGAAAAGGCCTAATAAACAGCTTGGCCAGGGCGTTATTTCTGCAGGGTGGCGGAGCTCAGACGGCTTAAGGTTTCAAGGTCTGAGCTTGTGGCGGGGTGGGGTAAGGAACATTACGGATAATGGGCCTTAGTTAATATATGAGATGGGGGAGTTAGTTGATTGGTTAAAAGGGTACACTGTTCGTACATGTTTTGGTAGGTTTCAAGTCCGTTGGTGGCTCAGAACCTCGGTGCTAATCCTTATATTCTTTTTTTCTTATAGTAAATCACCAGACTCACTTCCCTACAGAATTCCAGCTGTAAGACCCAATGCGTTGTGGTCATTATACAACCCCATTATCGCAGATTAAACCAGCAAACAATATTAACTCCTACACCCAAAAACAGGCACCTTATAGAGATACTTACTTCTGAGTGAGACCTCAATATTATTGGACTTTACCTTCATTTAATCCATCAAAACTTTAGTCCCACCATATCAGTGAGACCAACTACAGTATATTGCCCTACCTATTCAGACAAACTATTGTATCTTTTAACTATTGGTGCAGCCCTTTTCCTGTATTACTTTGTTTTACATGTTCTATCATAGTTTTCTAAATATCCCTCAGATGTTAACTGCTTTTAATTATTTTTTGTTATTTTTATTCTCACTGAATAATATATCTATTTTTGAATACAGAAGCAACTTTTCTATTGATATAGATAACGTATTTTCCACCCAACCTATTAGTCCTATATATGTAAGACCATGACAGGTGCATAGTCGCCATATGGGCAAGGGGGAGGGATATATGACCTGAACCCAACCCACCCAATAAGACACCGACACTCAGAGGTATGGGTCAAAATTGTCAACAGCTTTAATGATAAAAAAGATAATAATAATACAAATAATAATAATAACTTATGATTTACAATTATATATAAAGGTCATACCCCACAACATCTTATCATCTTTCCCATATTTACATCAAGGCAATGACCCACAACATAACACATTTTCCAATATAACAACCATATAATATAACATGTAAAGTGCCAACATTGATCAATTTCACCTGGTAGGGGTATACCCAGATACCCCTACACCACCGAGGTTCTGAGCCACCAACAGACTCAAAACCTACCAAAACATGTACGAACAGTGTACCCTTTTAACTAATTAACTAACTCCCCTTACTCCTATATTAACTAAGGCTCATTATCCGTAATGTTCATTACCCATCCCCGCCACAAGCTCAGACCTTGAAACCTTAAGCCGTCTGAGCTCCGCCACCCTGCAGAAATAACGCCCTTGTCAAGCCTTCCTGCAACCTTAAATTTAACAGGTCCCACCCCACATCTGAGAGATGGACCCCATCAGGAGAGAAATAGCCCGCTAACACACCTTCCAGCTCCCTGTGCTGTACCTGACAAACCTTCCTGACAAAGCTAGCTATCAACCCGTTCACCTTTGCCCGGCAGCGACCAACAGCTCCTGGGTCCCGAGCATGCCGCCAACGGAGCCGGGGAATTTCAGATCATACCAGCTGCACCCCAGGATCCCTTGCCCTAATACGGATTATATCCTGCTTCATCCGCTTAACCAAGAGAAGCTGCCGGATAAGCCTAAGGTCATTTCCACCTGTGTGCAAGACCAGCAGATCTGGTTTTATACCCCCTCCACCATCCTGAACACCTCACTGCAAACCTCCTGCTACTTGTAGCCCCTGTAGCCAAACCTGAGCAACCTCATCTGGTGCTCAGGGAAGCCCAGCTGCTGACTCCAAAAACAAGCTGCAGCTCTCCTTTTAGCCCAGAATATGAAGGAATGGCCTACGATCCAAGCCACTTGACCTACGGGAACAAGAGAAACATGTCAGCTTAGGCACCGTCCCCCAAGCTGACCCCTCAAGCCAGCCCTCACACCAGGAACACATCCAGCCCAGCGCCACCTGCCAGGACCCTATCCAAACCCTCCAGCAACCGTTCCCATGCATCCCAAACCTTACAATATGCCGTCCAGGTACCCGGGGCCAACGATGCCCTCAGCAGTCCCCCAAGCAGGACATCCCGAGCTGCCACATCTCCGTCGGGCATTCTTCCCTGGCCTCCTGTGCCCCGGGCGCCTCCTTCTAGAATCGGGACCACTGTGAATGAGACAGAGCATCAGCCACCACATTCAAATACCCTGGCATGTGTCGCGCGCAGAACACCACATTGAGGGACATGCAGAGCAAGACAAACTTCCGCAACAGGCACACCACTGGCACCAACGCAGCTGACATGTTATTAACTGCATGCACCACCCCCATATTGTCCCTGTAGAAGACCACCTTTCTATCGCTCAGGAGTATACCCCAAAGTGACAAGACGACCACCAACGGGAACCGTTACAGGAAAGCCAGGTTCAGTAACAGTGGGCTCCCCAGCCAAGCAGCTGGCAAGGGTGCCGTTCACCACCGCCCCCCAAAGTACGCACTGAATCCCACACTACCCGAGGCATTGATGTACAGCTCCAGTTCGGCTGCCGACACCGCCTCCCGTCTAAAGAACACCATGTCATTGAAATGCTCCAGGAACGTGTCCCAAACCCCCAGGTCAGCCATCTTAAATTTTGTTATTCCTATACAATTGAGAAGTTTAGGATCTTTGTTACAATTAATAAAGTGCTTTGATACAGAGTGGTTTAGATATCTGTTTTTAATATTTCTACAATGTTCACTTAATCTAATTTTTAGGCATCTTGTAGTCATACCTACATATTTAAGATTCTGCAACTGCCAGAATGCCGCCACCGCCTCCCGCAGACCCACGAGTTTCACCAAGGGGAGATGGCACTTCCCTTGCCGGGAGTCGGTTTCCAGCCCGAGGAAACTTAAACATGAGGACGGGCCCTCCTTTTTGTCCGCTACCAGCGGCACTCCACATGTGCTGGCGACCCACTCGATTGTCCTCAGCAAGTAGTGGCAATTTGGGGAACCAGCTGGGCCCACACACAAGAAGTCGTTAAGGTAGTGTACCACTGCCCGACTCCAAAATTCCTGTTTCACCACCCATTCCAGGAATGAGCTGAACTTCTCGAAGTACGAGCAAGAATTGGAACAACCCATTGGAAGGCAAAAGAACCGCCCTTCAAAGAAGCAACCCAGCATGTGATGGCTCACTGGGTGCATGGGCAACAACCAGAACACCGCCTTGATATCCACCTTGGCCATCAGTGCCCCCTGGCCCAGCCCCCTTTACCAACTCGACCACTTGGTCGAATGATGCATAAGAGACCGAGCATTGCTCCCTGGAAATGTCATCATTGACAGATGACCCTTTAAGTTAAGAAATGTGATGGAGAAGGCGGTGCTTCCCCTCCTGTTTCTTTGGGACCATCCCCAAGGGCGACAGCTGCAGGTTGGACAATGGGGCAACCTCAAATGGCCATGCCATCCGACCCGGCTGGACCTCCGTGAACAGTTTGTCACAAACCACGTCTGGGAAAGGGATTGCAAAACCTTCCCGGAAACCCTTGGTCAACAACTCTGCGTCTTCCCTATTACCGTAAAGGTTTAGCCACGGCAGCATCGAGGCGAGTCTCACTGGGGTTCTGCCCTGGTGTAGTGGGCCCAGCACCCAGCAGGGCCGCACCACTGCCAGACCCCCCTCTTTCTTTCTTAAAACACCGGTGGAGTCCGTGCCCACCCCCACAGCAGGAGCATTCATGCTTGTATTTGCAACTCGCTCCCCATTTGCACTGGCCTTCGTTGAACAATAGTACAAAAACCTCCACAAACTCACCCTTCCATATTCACTCTTTAATGTCCTGTTTCAGAAGTATGCCCAGGGGGCCTGCAAATGAGACATAGGCATTCTGCCGGGCCGCATCAGGGATGCCACCAGCCAACTCCATCCGGTCACTTGTTGTGTCGACCGGCGCCGCGGCCCAGTCCCCATCGGCCACGACGCCACTGAACCCAGAGCCATAGCCCCAGCACCCTCCATAACCGTCCCCATCATACCCAGAGCCCCAGACCCATAACCCTTTCTTGACATCCCCTCCGCCGCCCAGATCTGTCCCACATTTGATTGAGGAGTACTCTTTAGGTCCCAAGTGTCAATGTGTTGTAAAGAGGATACTAAGCCCAGTGAAGATGCATTAGTGGACTTACCAACCAACCAATTCATTTTACCTTCAAAAGAGGGATACTGCTATGGGGATAAGGTTTGCCCCCAGCGATGCCAAACTCTTTATGGCAAACTGGGAATCCAGCACCATTTGGGGTGGGCATGCCTGGGAGGCAAACCTGGACTCCTATTTTAGATATATTGACGATTTGTTTTTTATATGGAGGGGTTCTTTGGATTCCTTAAACCCTTTTTTACACATTTAAACACCAATAACAGAGGTATTATTTTATCTTGTGAGCATAGCAAGGAGCCTATTAATTTTTTAGATCTACATATTTTTATAACAAAATGGTACCATCCAAACTAAAACATTTTTTTTTTTAAATTATGCACGAATACAGCCATTGATCAAACAATCTGTCACTATAAACCGTGGCTTGAAAGTTCCCCTATAAGTCAATTGCTATGTATACGTATGAATTGTTCGCACTTAGAAGACTTTAATGACCAAGCTCTTTTTAAAAAAAAAAAAAACTATTTATTGAAAAAAATTACTTTCCTACTAAATTAAACAATACCATAGAGAGTATTAGAAACCAACAATGAGACAATCTTTTAATAGATAAAGAGAAACAATCTTCAGATTCCCCTTCTCTCCCCATTATTTGTAACTACAACAAAAATGGTTTTATAAAAAAGATAGTAAAAAAACATTGGCACCTTTTAATGCAAGATCTCTTAAAAGAAACATTACCTCAAAAAACAAATATAATTTTTAGAGGTGCACCCAATTTGACTACAAGATGCCTAAAAATTAGATTAAGTGAACATTGTAGAAATATTAAAAACGGATATCTAAAGCACTCTGTATCAAAGCACTTTATTAATTGTAACAAAGATCCTAAACTTCTCAATTTTACCACATGACAGGAGGCTTCCTATTTTGCATTACTCTCTTTACTAAACTCCACAGCAGTAAAGAAAGTGAAAACATTTGAACCAATGAAAATGCAATAGGGAGTATATTATCCCAGTAAATAGGCTCCTCCTCCTCTTTCTTTACTGCTCCATCGCAGGCAGGTCAAAGTTTTTGGCTCTTCCCTTATTATACCTTATATGAATGTTTATTTTATTATATTACTACTATATTATATGTTTTTGTATCTGTATACTTCTTCAACTAATTCTCTGTAATTTGCTTCACTGCTTTATTCTGCTTTTACTGAGGCTACTAGGGTTATTCTCTCCCTAATCTCGGTCCCCCCCCCCTTTTTTTTTTTCTCTATTTACACTTTTTTCCCAACTTGTTTTCTTTCCGCATTCTTTTCCCGAATCCACTGCCAGGTTCTTTCCCCTTCCTTACCTCACCGTCACTCGACGGCTCCCTCTCGCCGTGTTTGCTGTGGCCCGGTTTCAGCCGCAGCTATACTCACGGCGGCCATCTTTAATCCCGCGTCTCGCGAGATTACGGCCGCCATCTTGGATACACCGCGAGTGCCATACCGGCAAGTTACTACAGAGACACCTTCCTAGCAAGGCTGCTACAGAGGTCAGTTGAACTAAGCTGTTTAAAGGCACATAAGGTGATTAACCTGTGCCTGACTGGGGTGCTGCCCCTATATTGTGCTGCTAAGAAGGTTGCTTTGTGGCCACCTCTATAATCCTGGGTGAGGCCCAGATATTTACAAATCCCAACAAGTGGTTTATTCTGCCCTGCTGGGGCTATTTTTGCTACGGATGCCATTGGCACTATATACCCTGCTGGGGTGTTTATACCAAAATGTATTATAGTTATAGACCCTGCTGGGGTACACTCTTTTTTTCTGCATACCACTACCCATACCCTGCTGGGGTACCATTTAATTACAAACCCTGCTGGGGTTATTTGGTTCACATCCAACCAGTTATTATACCTTTCAAACCCTGCTGGGGTCCTCGGTATTATCATACCACTACTATACCCGCCGGGGTATCATATATATCTGCTAACCCTGTTGGGGTTATTTGTACTCAGTACAACAATTAAACGTTATTGCACCCTGCTGGGGTCCGCATAACGATATACGATAAAGTCAATACTGACTAAAAATACCGCATACTGACCTCTATCACCTACGCCCTGTGCCAAACACATACTCAGGCATTATGGAGACCTCTCAAACAACAGATCTCCAAAATATGGTAAATGAGGCTGTTTCTGCCTCCATGGAGAAAGTTCTCTCCAAAATGATGGCCTCTGGTTCCGACAAGAGGAAACCATCAAAAATCCACCTATCCCGCCATGATTCCGATTCTAATGCACCAGAATCGCATAAGAGCCTAGAAGCCCACACTGGCAAACGCCATTGGAAAGGAGAAAAGGGTCACCAAAACCCAAACAAAGGCAAACACCCCGCTAAACGCACTAAACCCGCTACAGCCACCGCCCCGAACCCGCAACACGAATATTCTTCTGAGGAAGAAGAGACTCACTCTAAATCCATGGCCATCTTAGATGAATGGCAAGCGGACGAGTCTGACTCTAATGAGGACGCTTGGGGCCCGGACTCCGGATCCCAATCCTTTTTTCCGCAACCCCAAGAGCCAGATACCGCGGAACCCCCGCAGGAAGACGAAGACATCATCTTCGATCCGCTGGGACAAAAACTTTTTGACCCGAGAAAAATAAGACATCCACGCTCAAGCGACTGGACACCACCCGACCACCTAGCGAGGTTCATGCACCTCTGGATATGAAAATCCATGGATAAGACAGTCTGCAACCGATTGTGGTCAGAGTGCCCACGACCTTTTCTACCTGACCACGTTGCGGAAACACCAGAATTCGACCAGGTGATGACCACCTTTATGTCACGAGGTGGCCGTAACCCACGCAAAGGAGTGGAGAAAGGGTTTAGAGGGGGTTTAGAGTTGGCACAAAGATGCTTCTGCTTTGTGGGTAATGCCAATGTCGCCTTATCATCCGAGCGACGTAAAGCAGCACTTCTCCGCATCGACGGGAAGTTGGTGGAGTTGGGCACCAAAGAACTAGGTCCTCTGGCACAGGGCAAACTATTTGGAGATCCTTTTCTAAAAGATTTGAGCAGACATGTAAACATCTTCACAACTTTAAACAAGGCTCAGACTTCAATGCGGAGAGTCTTTAGACAAAACACCTCCAGGGGTGTTTTTGGACGGACTGGCCACCAAAGGGGCCGTGCTGCCAGCAGCTTCTGTCCATCAGGCCCCCGTTCTACGAAACCTCAACCTTTCTACCCAGAGGTGGGATATCGACCATCCTCCTACACTCAAGGCGCAGATAGAGGTCGCGGACCACGCACCCGAGGCAGAGCTCCATTCTCCTCAGGTAAGCAGCCATTTCACTCATTTTTCTCTTCCAATGCATACAGCAGGTCGCATATCAATATTTTCTTCCAGGAATGGACCTCCATCTCCACGGACGCATGGATCCTACAGACAATACAAGGCTACGTCATCGACTTCGCACACCAACCACTACAGAAGGAAGTACCACGTCCCATCAACTGCTCAACAGAAGATACCTTTCTCATCAACAACGAACTGCAAACCCTATACTCGAAAGGCGCAATCGAACCCGCCTCCGACCCTCGAGGTTTCTTCAGCAACATCTTCTTAGTAAAGAAGAAAACGGGAGATTTCCGCCCCGTCATAAACCTACGACGCCTCAACGAATACGTCACATACAAACACTTCAAGATGGAAGGCATACATCTTCTACGGGACCTCTTACAAGACAAGGATTGGTTGACGAGACTAGACCTCAAGGGCGTGTACCTATCAGTACCTGTCCACCAATCCTGCAGACAATTCCTACGGTTCCACTGGCAAGGCCTTCCTTGGCAATTCACGTGCCTCCCCTTCGGCCTCACCTCGGCCCCATGATGCTTCACCAAACTACTGAAGCCCGTGGTCGCACATCTTTGAGCACAAGGAATTCGCTGCATTATCTACCTGGACGACCTCCTGCTGTTCTGCTCAGACAAATCCAGACTGATACGACACACACGCTATACCACGGATCTCCTGTCATCCTTGGGGTTTATAGTGAATTTTCAAAAATCGTCTATCTCCCATCACAGACAGTACAATTCCTGGGATTCGAGATAGATTCCACCTCCAGCACTCTGCGACTTATGACATCAAAAATCTCGTCCATCCGCAAGGAATTACGCAGAGCCATCCGTTGCCACACCATTCCACTCCACGCCCTCGCCCTCATAGTGGGACTTCTCTCTGCTTCCATGCAAGCAATATTCCCCGGTCCACTCCATTACAGGGCGATGCAGCACCTCAAAGCCTCCTTCCTCAGGGAAAACCCCTCATACGATCAACCAGTCCCGATGACAGAGGAAGTCAGAGAGGAACTCAGATGGTGGCTAGACAGCATGGAGGCATGGAACGGCCTAGCCATCTTTGGAAAGACACCCGACATAATATTGGAATCAGACGCCAGCCTCTGGGGATAGGGCGCAACGAGCGAAAATACATCGACAGGAGGCGCCTGGACCTCCCTGGACCTCAACATGCATATAAATTGCCTAGAACTCCTAGCCGGGTCATTCGCTATCAGCAGCCTAGCAAAGGACAAGTCGGACTGCTGCATCCTCCTCAGGATGAACAACATCTCCGCAGTCCGCTACATCAACCGCCTGGGCGGAGCCCGCTCCCGTCTCCTGTCAGAAATAACAAAGGAGATCTTCGATTTCTGCCTACCCCGCAACATCTCCCTCACAGCGGAATACCTCCCAAGAGAGACGAACCTCATGGCAGACTGGTTCTCACGCCACTGGCGGGACACCAGCGGCTGGAAGCTGGATCCACAAATCTTTGACCACATTGCGGAATGCTGAGGTCCACTTCACCTGGATCTATTTGCATCCCGCAACAACAGACAAACGACACTATACTTCAGCTGTCTCCCGGACCCGGAGAGCGCAGCAGTGGATGCATTCCTACAACCATGGCCAATCACGGGAGCCTACGCCTTCCCTCCCTTTGCCATGATAGCGAGGACCATACACTACCTGAGACGTCAACAAACCTCTCTAGTGCTCATCACTCCGCTATGGAGGGGACAACCATGGTTCCCGGACCTCCTAGCCCTATCATACAACGATCCTCTTCTACTACCTCATCATCAGTACATTCTCACAGATCCGAAAGGCAACCCTCACACACTCATCTTGGACAATCGTCTCAATCTGGTGGCTTGGACACTTTCAGGGGTGCCTCGCAAGTCGGCGAACTATCACAGGCTGCTAAGGAACTACTATGGGACTCATGGGCTCCTTTAACCAGAAGATGCTACCCATCTGCTTCGAATTCCTGGTCCACTTGGTGTATGGAACGGAACCTTGATCCATTTACGGCCTCTATTCCAGCCATTTTAAATTTCCTATCCCACCTGTTCTCATCAGGTTGATCTTATAGATCACTTAACGTAATTCGTTCAGCTATCTCTGCGGCTCACGTCCCCATACTAGGGATCCCGGTAGGTAAAGACCCACTGGTATGTCGACTCCTAAGGGGCATCCGATTACAACGCCCCCCCAGGCCCTAGATACTCACGACTCTGGGACGTCGAAATAGTCCTCCGATTCCTGAGAGACTGGCCACCTAACGACAGGCTCTCTCTCCGACAACTCTCAGCAAAACTCACGGTTTTGCTCTGCCTGGTCTCCTTCCGCAGGGTGTCGGACATTCGGGCGTTTGACATAGATGCGTTCTCAGTCTCCCCAGAAGGAGTAACATTCCGGATATCCCGTCACACGAAGACGGACTCCACATCGGTGTTCTACCCCTTTTTCCCCACCGATCCACAACTCTGTGTCATTTCCACTCTATGGCGGTACGTGGAAATTACTTTACCGATTCGGTCTCCACCATCAGGTCAACTCTTAGTATCATACGTTAGACCACACGTCCCCATCACTACGACCACCCTAGCTAGATGGGTTCACTGGATCCTATCACTAGCTGGCGTGGACGCTACATTCGGGGCCCATTCGGTACGTGGAGCAGCGGAGTCCTCGGCCTTCACGGCGGGTGCCTCCCTATCAGATATCCTACGCTCCGCAGACTGGTCTAGAGAATCTACGTTCCGCACCTTTTATTTCCACCCGAACTCCGGTGCGGCCATGTCTCTTATTCATCAGCGTTAAAAATGAAAAATAGGAAGCCTCCTGTCATGTGGTAAAATTGAAGATTATGCTAGCGCTAGTATACTTATAATCTTGATTTTAATAATGACAGGAGGCGAGTATTTTCCCACCCGGAGAGGAGGGGAACTACTCTATTCATACGTCTACAATTTTCTCCATTATTTCTGGTTTTACTCTCCCTAAACCGCTATGTTGGTATGTTGTCTCCACTGTTATCATTAGACTATCGAACTGCTATAAGATTGTACAATTAGTACGTAAATCATACTATTTTTAATGTTATCCGATGGATCACTGTCATTGCTACAAACAGTTTTAAGACCAGTGCCTAACCTTTTCATATTTTGAAATTTCAGTTTAACTTCGTAAGAATGTGGAACATCTACGGCATATCCCTAGGATTACGATTCATCACATAAAGACCATGATTCCTATCGGACGTTCACCCGTTGGTGCCTGTTATCCGCTCACCGCGAGAAAATTCATCATTACCTTTAGAAACCACCGTTGATGTTTTGTTACAGACTTTATTTTCTAATCTACTTCCCTGTTCCGATGTCGCTTCCGAAAGAGGAGGAGGAGCCTATTTACTGGGATAATATACTCCCTATTGCATTTTCATTGGTTTAAATGTTTTCACTTCATTTAATGCTGTGGAGTTTAGTAAAGAGAGTAATGCAAAATACTCGCCTCCTGTCATTATTAAAATTAAGATTATGAGTACACTAGCGCTAGCATAATCTTCAATTGTATAGGAATAACAAAATTTAAGATACCATGGAGAGGTGGAAATATTAATTATTTTTTTAGGCAGGTTGGAAATGGAGTGGGTTTTTAATTTGCAGACCCTAGCCCCCCCATGGCCTAAATTTGGATTTTGACTTGCATACCTTTTTGTGATCTCTTTTATGCCTTGATTTAGATACCATGTTATGGTTCCTTTTTAAGTTTTAAATACATATTTGTGTCTCTCAGTATTTTTATCCTTATTTCTTACTGCCATTTATACACTTTCTTGTTCATTTTTGTAATTGTAATCTTATATGCATTTACATTAGATTAAATTCCTGTGAGATTTATTTATAGATAGAGATGTCGCGAACATAAAATTTTCCGTTCGCGACTGGCGAACGCGAATTTCCGCAAATGTTCGCGAACGGGCGAACCGGGCGAACCGCCATAGACTTCAATAGGCAGGCGAATTTTAAAACCCACAGGGACTCTTTCTGGCCACAATAGTAATGGAAAAGTTATTTCAAGGGGACTAACACCTGGACTGTGGCATGCCGGAGAGGGATCCATGGCAAAACACCCATGGAAAATTAAATAGTTGATGCAGAGTCTGGTTTTAATCCATAAAGGGCATAAATCACCTAACATTCCTAAATTGTTTGGAATAACGTGCTTTAAAACATCAGGTATGATGTTGTATCGATCAGGTAGTGTAAGGGTTACGCCCGCTTCACAGTGACAGACCAAACTCCCCGTTTACCGCACCGCAAACAACCGATTTGCACAACTGCAAACTCCCCATTTGCACAAGGTTGGATACCAAGCTAGCCATGTCCCGTTCCTCATCCTCACTGATGTCATTGAAGGTCTTTTCCTCCACCCAGCCACGTACAACACCAAGGGTCCCCGAAAGGTGACAACAAGCCCCCTGGGACGCCTGCTGTGTTTTGTCTTCCACCTCCTCAAAGCCACCTTCCTCCTCTGACTCCTCTTCTTCAGACTCCTCTCTCTGCATTGCCTCTCTCTGCGTTTTTATAAGGTGTGTTAAGTAGTACTATTCCAATCAGTTTAATCCCCGTGTATATGACATCGATTTTAGGAACCGGGAGATGGAAAAAGATGCTTGGTCGGTCCTCCTACTTCAAATTTGGGGCACTGCGCGTGCAATCTAATGTGCCACCAGATAGGAGTGGTGTGTTAAGTAGTACTATTCTTATCAGTTTAATCCCTGTTACGTCCCCCTCATCCCTGTTACATCCCCCCTTTTTTAGTCGAATGTATCGCCCACTGTCAGTCCCTTCGGGATCCATCCCTCATTCATCTTTATAAAGGTGAGGTAATCTAGACTTTTTTGACCTAGGCGACTTCTCTTCTCAGTGATAATACCTCCTGCTGCACTGAAGGTCCTTTCTGATAGGATACTTGAAGCGGGGCAGGCCAGAAGTTCTATCGCAAATTGGGATAGCTCAGGCCACATGTCAAGTCTGCACACCCAGTAGTCAAAGGGTTCATCGCTCCTCAGAGTGTGGATATCTGCAGTTAAGGCAAGGTAGTCTGCTACCTGTCGGTCGAGTCATTCTCTGAGGGTGGACCCCGAAGGGCTGTGGCAATGCGTAGGACTTAAAAAGCTCCGCATGTCCTCCATCAACAAAACGTCTGTAAAGCGTCCTGTCCTTGCCGGCGTGGTCGTGAGAGGAGGAGGATTACTTTCACCTCTTCCCCTGTTAGATTCCCGTTGTGCTGTGACATCACCCTTATACGCTGTGTAAAGTATACTTTTTAATTTATTTTGGAACTGCTGCATCCTTTCCGACTTGCGGTAATTCGGTAACATTTCAGGCACGTTCTGCTTATACCGGGGGTCTTGCAGCGTGGACACCCAGTACAGGTCGTTCTCCTTCAGCCTTTTTATACGAGGGTCCCTCAACAGGCACGACAGCATGAAAGACCCCATTTGCACAAGGTTGGATGCCGAGCTACTCATGTCCCGTTCCTCGTCCTCAGTGATCTCACTGAAGGTATGTTTTTCCCCCCAGCCACGTACAACACCACGGGTACCAGATAGGTGACAACGAGCACCCTGGGATGCCTGTTGTGGTTGGTCTTCCTCCTCTTCCTCAAAGCCACATTCCTCCTCTGACTCCTCTTCCTCACAATCCTCTTCCAGCGTTGCCGCAGGTCCAGCAAGCGATGCTGATAAGGCTGTTTCTGGTGGTGATGGTAACCACAACTCTTCCTCTTCATGCTCGCTGGCGGGCTAAGAGTTCAGACAAGCCAGCTGTCAGATGCCGGGCAAGGGGGTGACTTTGTGACATTGGCTTCTTACGCTCAAACATGTCCTTGACAGACACCTGACTGAGGGCAGATGAGCAGGAACTGCTCAAGGTGAGAGACGGAGTGGCGGATGGTTGAGAGGGGGCAAGGAGGACAGCAGTGGTTGACGTGGCTGAAGATGCTCGACCAGGAAGAGGATGGCGGCTTTGAGTTTGTGTGCTGCTTGTACTCATTTGTTGATCCCATAGGCGTTTGTGATGTGCGATCATGTGCCTTCGCAAAGCGGTTGTACCTAGGTGGGTGTTGGACCTCCCACGACTCAGTTTCTTTTGGCACAGGTTGCAAATGGCATCGCTGTTGTCAGAGGCAGACACACAAGCTCACCAGAGCTCCCACACTGCTGAGCTCTGCAATGACGGCATTCTGGTGGTGGCAACAGCATGCGTTGATTGGCGTGCTGTCTGGCTGACCCCGGGTGCCGATGCATGCTGTCTGACTGTGCCACTAGCTCCTTGCGACAACCTCCCCCTGCTCCCAACTTGTCTCCTCCTCCTCTCTGTCTCCCCATCTGAACCTCCCCCTATTCTTCTTCTCTTCTAGCGGGCACCCACGTGACATCCACGGACGCATCGTCATCATCAACCGCTTCACCTATATCTGACAACTCAGAAAAGGAAGCAGCAGTGGGTACAACATCCTCATCATCATCATCACACCGTACGTCCATGTGTGTAATGCTGCCTGACTGAGACATATCCCTGTTATCTACATCATCTTGCAATAATGGTTGCGCATCACTCATTTCTTTCAACTGATGTTTAAATAACTCCTCTGACAGATCAAGTGAAGCGGCTGTGGTGCTAATGTTGGTAGTGGCGGCAGGCGGGCGAGTGGTAACTTGAGAGGTGCCCGAAGCTAAGCTGGAGGAGGATGGTGCGTCAAGGTTCCGAGCGGAAGCTGTAGAAGATTGGGTGTCAACTATGTCCTCAGAACTTTTCGAGTTCAGGGTACGTGGCCTCTGAACACTGAGCATTATTCTAGGACCAAAGGGAATTATAGCACCACGACCACGACGGCCACTGCAGGGTGGCCTGCCTCATTTTTTTTTTTATTAGTGGTACTATGCGTGCAAGCTACTGTGACAACAGATATGAGTGGCACTGTGCACTGGCAGAAGTTGGCAGAGAAGACGCTGTAGGCCTGACACACACGCTTGCAGACAACTAACTGCTATTCAATCTATTAAAGTCAATTTATTTTTTATTTTTTTTAAATGTACACTACTGTTACACCAGATATGAGTTGTACTGGTGTGACACTGTGCCCTGGCAGGCCCTGAAACGCACACGTGTGAAGGAAACTGACTGCTATTATTTCACAGTTTTTTCACAGTTTTTTTTTTTTTTTTTTTAAATGCAAGCTATTGTGACACCAGATATGAGTGGTGGCACTGGGCAAGTTGGCACAGTATACGCTGTGAGCCTGACACACACGCTGGCAGGCAGGCAACTGCAATTAGATTACACAGGAAAAAAAAGAAAGCAGACTGATGGTCTAGACCTAAAAAGGGCTTTTTTTGCTGCTGTCCTTACAGAAGAGATCAGATGAGTCCTTCAGGACTGTAGTGGACACTGAATACACTAGCCTAGCTATCAATTTCCCTATTAAATCAGCAGCAGCTACACTGTCCCTCCTCTCACTAAGAATGCAGCTTCCAAATGAATCTAAAATGGATGCTGTCCAGGAGGTGAGAGGGTCTGGGAGGGAGGGTCTGCTGCTGATTGGCTGGAATGTGTCTGCTGACTGTGAGGTACAGGGTCAAAGTTTACTCAATGATGACGAATAGGGGACGGACCGAACATCGCATATGTTCGCCCGCCGTGGCGAGCGCCAACAAGCTATGTGTTCGCCAGGAACTACTCGCCAGCGAACTATTCGGGACATCTCTATAGATAGTATATATGCCTTTAATCATTCTTATGTTTTCTGTTTATTACAATGGAATAAAGAAAAAAACTTTTTTTGAGAAGTGATGACATCAGTCAAATGACTTGCTATACTAAAGTTATACTTGGTCAAAAACTTTTTTTTTTACACTTATTTAAGATACAGCTACACTTATAATTCTTTCATTATGTATTTTCTTAATATTTATGCATGTGTTCATATTCTTGATTGTATTGGCTGCTAAACTATGATTTTTTTGGGTGCTAATTTTAATTGCTCAGTTACCTATATATACTCAGGGCAGCCAGCTTCTAATCTCTAATCCATTTGATAAAGCCCTAGTGGTGAAATGCAGTATGGTTATTTTGATTGTGTATTTGTATTAACAAAAGGCTTTTTGGTTACAATTTTGTGCCAATCATCTTTTAAATACATTTTTTATTGAGTGTTGGATAATATCCCTCTGGAGGACTCCCATCACATATCCTTTAAAGCGGGGGTTATACCGCTGTACGCCCTTCACACCGGAGCTGGCTATAGCTCTTCTAAATGTGAGTTTATTGCACATATTTGTTTATTTGACCCATATTAGCTTTTATATACTGCACCATTGGGTCTCCTTATTTTTGTCTTGCATATAAGCAGTACGGTTGGACCACTAGGGACATTGAGGACTCTACACCCAAAAACAGGCACCTTTTAAAGATACTTACTTCTGAGTGAGACCTCCATGTTATTGGACTATACCTTTTGTTACTCCATCAGAACTTTAGTCCCACCATATCAGTGAGACCAACTATGGTATATTGCCCTACCTATTCAGACAAACTATTGTATTTTTTAACTATTGGTGCAGCCCTTTTCCTGTATAGCTTTGTGTTACATGTTCTCTCCTCAGAGGGTTTGAGGGTTACCTTCTGTTGGGCCACGGCCTACCTTACTTCAATTTTATTAGTGCTTACCATTTTCTTATCTTTATATTAACTCCTGTGAAAAAGGAAAAGAAAAGAAAAGTGCCCAACTCAATATTCAGCAAGAGCTGCATCAGGGACCAAGCACTGTGTCTAACACATCTGTTCAGACATATAGGTTTGCAATGGTGTCTACTTGGGTGGCCTTTTCATTTGGTTCGAGAACCCTGTCAATCAAAATGCCACAAATCCAAGCAAGAGGAAAATATATTACTATATTAAAGAATATATGCCTTTGCAAATGACTTAGCCACACCTCATGTATTAAAATAATAACCCCATTGCTTCACAATCTTACTGCAGTACTTTGCTATAAAGCTCGGTTTTGAAGCTGTTAACAACTTGTCAATAATATAGCCAAATGGGCAACAACGTTAGAATGCCCAGTTTATATTATCTGCACAAACATGTGTCCTTTTATCACTTTTGGAGTAAGCAACACATGTAAATATACATGTGCCCACATATTTAGCAATATACTTATCTTTTTGAAGGATACTTTTTAAGGGAGACTTATTAACCAAACTGATTTTAACATAAGCACAATTTGATACATAGCTTTCTTTCTACATAGATACACTAAGACCTTACTATTATCCCAATATATGCCTTCATTCAAACATATTTTGCAGCAGAAAAGAGGGATTTGGTATCCCATAGTTATTCTCATATATGGATTAATTCTATAGTGCAGCAAAGATAAAACTGAATACTTTATTGCCTAATTGTTAGGGCAGTGGGCATAGATCCCTTATCAATGGTAACATGCACTATAGCACTATGGTTTGTTACGAACATTGATTTCAGAAAATATATTATTCATATACATCTAAATTCCCATTAGTAAGAAGCACAATATGATATAATATTTCATTATCTTGACAAAGCCAAGTTTATAATGTACAGTAAGATTGTGAAAGGTTGGTTATTTCTGCTCTATATAGTAGCTACACAAATTAGACTAATATTCATTTATGCCTTCATTCAAAGACATAATGCAGCACATAGAAGGACCTAGGGTTACATTCAAGCAATCTTCATTTGAAGATATAGCACAGCAGGGAAAAGCAAGGACATTTTATTCTCTTTATTCTAAAATTATTCAGACTTCTGCATTATCAAACGCTGATCTTAAATACAAGGCAGCTGTTGAGTTAACTTCATATATCATAATGGGTGTCTATTTACCAATGATTATAAGATGTGAATATTTAATACCCCAATAAGCTAACCCAAAACGGATTACTACACATGGAAAAGCTATATCAGTCTCTTAGACTATTCCAGTTATCAATATAAGAGTCTTCTAGTGTTGTATTTGACACTCAAACCTGTATGTTTATACAATTAACTATCAGAGTTATTCACTAATGTCAGAATTCAAAGTGGATTTCAAATATAAGGTCAAAATACCTGAACTGCTATGCTTTCAGGACGATCACTCTGACCTTAAACAGAAAATCGACTTTGAATTCATTTTGAATTCTCACTTTAGAATCCTGTGAGTATGTAGGAATGCACACATGTAGTTGGCATTTGTTAAAGCCAGTGGGGCTCAAGATGCCCAGTGTAAATATCTAAAAAATAAAATTGTGTGCTTTGCTAAATGTTGATATACTTAACGACAAAAGCTAAGATTATTAGGATTTCCCTTATGTTCTAAATTGTTAGAAGTTGCATGCATATAAATAGAAGCATTTGATTGTCACATCGTAGCATCTCCCAGGCATGTGTATTAAACAGACACTCCAGACCCCTAAAGCACTTTAGCGTGCACAAAAACTTTCTTTGTCAAGAGTATGTCTTCTTTACTTTATTTTACAAAAATTAATGAGTTTAATAGTAATATACACTTTTATAAATTAACATGGTTACACCCTCTTGGCTTTCAAGCAGACAACTGATAATGTTACTTCCTGGTTTGGTTAGCTCTGTGGAGCTAAACTCAAGAGGCAGCACTTGTCCAGAGCACCTCAATTGCAAAGACTTCTCATTGAGCTGCATTGGGAAGTCTGTGATTGGGCAGCCACAGAGAGTCTAAGTGGGATTAGAAGGGCTTGTAAAGGAAGCAGTCAAGAGAACTGTAGAGTTTACAAGCTGATTTTATATATAACCTCAATGAAAAAATGCATTATTAAATGCATTTAAGTGGGGTATATATATTAAACAGTGATGTTTTATTTTATTTTACATTAGGGTAGTGTCTCTTTAAATCCACAATGCTTTTCAATAAGATACATTTGATTGAGTCTGATGACTTTAGACCTTTAGCTCAGATTAGATTGTCTCCATGCATAAACAGGACTAAACAGCCCTACTAACACAAGGAGCTAACAGTTAAAAATTGCACCCCCTGTAGTGTTAGTTTAAGAATTAGTAACAAAACAATTTACACCATTCTGGCAGCATTACTTTGAAAGACATTGGTGAAACAGAATACAGTGTTCCTACAGGGACATTTCAATACACTAATTGCATTACTCATTCCAATATAGGGGGGGAGTGTGTATATGTATATGCAAATACATTGATCAGCCACACAATTAAAACAACTAACAAGTGAAGTATATAGCATTGATTATATCATTACAATAGCACCTGTCAAATGTGGTATATATTGGGCAGCAAGAGAACAGTCAGTTCTTGAATTTCACATGCTGGAAGCAGGAAAAATGGGCAAGTGAAAAGATCTGAGTGACTTTGACAAGGGCCAAATAGTGATCATTTGATGACTGGCTCACAGTATGTCCAAGACGGCAAGTCTTGTGGGGTGTCCCTCGTATGCAGTGGTTAGTACCTGACAAAAGTTGTAAAAGGAAGGTAAACTGGCACCAGGGTCATAGGTGCCTAAGGATCACTGATGCACATGAGAGTGAAGGCTAGGTCCGATCACACAGAGGAGTAGCTAAAACTCATATTGCTGAAAAGGTTAATGCTGGCCATGAAAGAAAGGTGTCCGAACACACTGTGCATCACCGTTTGCTGTGTATGGGGCTGCATAGATGCAGATTGATTACAGTGCCCATGATGACTCCTGTCCATTGCCAGAAGTGCCTTAAATGAGGACATGAGTGTCAGAATTGGACTATGAAGCAATCCAAGAAGGTTACTAGTCTGATGAATCACATTTTCTCTCAGATCAAGTGGATAACAGGGTGCATGTGTGTTGTTGACCTGGGGAAGAGATGGCAGCAGGATGCACTAGGGGAAGAAGGCAGTGTTATGCTCTGGGTGATGTTCTGCTGGGAAACCTTGGGTTCTGGCATTCTTGTGGATGTTACTTTGACATGAACCACCTCCCTAAAGATTGTTGCAGACCATGTACACTCCTTCATGGTTTTCCCTGATAGTAATGGCCTCTTTAACAGGATAATGCACCTAGCCACACTGCTAAAATTGTTCAGGAATGGTTTGAGTTATATGATAAAGAGTTCAAGGTATTACCTTGCCCTCTAAATTCCCCAAATTTCAATCAGATTGAGCATATGCGGGATGTGCTGGAACAACAAATCCGATTCATGGAAGGATCGATGCATCAACAGCTTCTTATCATCCTCTGCAATATCGGTCTACAAGATATTTTTCTCTCCTGGTTCTCCTCCTACCTCTCCCAGCGCTCTTTCAGTGTTTCTTTCCCTGGTTCTGCTTCTTCTCTCCAACTCCTCTTTGTTGGTGTCCACCAAGGTTCAGTCCTTGGTCCCCTACTGTTCTTCATCTATACTGCCTCCCTTGGTAAACTCATTAGCTCCTTTGACTTCCAATATCATTTCTATCACACGCAAATCGATCTGTCCTCTCCTTATCTCTCTCCGTCGCTCTTGACTAGTGTCTCTGACTGCCTCTCTGCTATTTCTACCTGGATGGCTGCCCACTTCCTTAAACTCAACTTGACCAAAACTGAAATTCTGGTCTTATCTCCCTCAAGTATGGCTACTCCTGTGTCTTTCTAACGCCAGATGCGAGTTTAAAAGATAGATAACAAAGCGTTGTAACATACAAATAAATCCAAGCCTACTGTATAAAACTTGCAGTGAAAGTGCCGGAAACAAAAAAAACACACACACACAAAAAAACACTCCAACATAACAAAAAACAACAACAATAATACCATGTTTCTACTGCCTCAGAATAGATAAGACAGTAGATTGCCACAAGGTTAATTGATTACAGGATAAAACTTACAAGGAAAGGTTAAAGGATCTTAACATGTATAGTTTGGAGGAAAGACGAGACATGGGGGATATGATATAATCATTTAAATACATAAAGGGAATCAACACAGTAAAGGAGGAGACTATATTTAAAAGAAGAAAAACTACCACAACAAGAGGACATAGTCTTAAATTAGGTGGGCAAAGGTTTAAAAATAATTTCAGGAAGTATTAATTTACTGAGAGGGTAGTGAATGCATGGAATAGCCTTTCAGCTAAGGTGGTAGAGGTTAACACAGTGAAGGAGTTTAAGCATGAATACATAACTTTCAAAAGATGAACAATCGTCCCTCCAGATAATGATAATATCATCGAAGTTACGCCGCCATAGGACCAGGGATTCCCTTCAGTCGTGTAGGTGGGGCATGACTGGAGGGCATCCCTGGTCCTATGGCGGCGTTACATTGTTCATCTTTTGAAAGTTTCATACAATATTTAAATTACAACAATTTCAACTTAAAATTTACTCCAGTATGGGGTAAAAATAATATACATTTTCTTGATTTAACACTTTTTCAAGAAAACACAGTTATTAGAACTAAATGTTATTTTAAACCCACGGATGGTAAAAGCTACATTCATAAAACTAGCTGTCATTATCATCCGTAGCTAAAGGAAATAGCAAAAAGTTTGCTAACTAGAGTTAAACAGAACTGATCCAGAACGCAAGATTTTATTAATCAAGAAAACCACATTAAGCAAAAATTAATCCAAAGAGGCTATATTACAAATAATATAGAAAAATAAATCAAGGTGATAACCCATAAAGAAAGAAATGAGTTCCTTACAAAAACCAACAAGACATCAAGTAGACACAACACTCATCATAGAGAAATAAAAAAAGTCTACAAAAACATTGGTCTTTTTTTGCTCAATGATCCGATGATAGGACATCCTAAGATGATTTATAAAAAAAAAAAATTTTTTTTTAAAAAGTATGATAGCCCAGCTATTTAAAAGAAAAATGACAATATGAGAAATCAATTTCTAAAAAGGGCTTTAGAGGTTGTCATGAATGTAAAACCTGTACCACTATAAAGATGGTAAGGGCTACCAACTTTGATAGTTCCATAACCAATGAGACATTTATTGTGGGTTCTGATATTGGTTGTCGCACGTAGTTTGTAGTATATTTGCTGCAGTGTCCGTGCAAATCAGGATTATGTAACACATAAACAATATAATTTTTTTTTTAAAAACCCATTCAGTTCCAGTACACTGCAATTCCTGTCCTAAATTTACATTTAGAAATTTTAAATGTATGGGCATTGAACAGGTTTTGCCACATTGGAGAGGAGGGGATCATATTAAAAAACTTTCACAACGAGAAACTTTACAGGATTTACAGGATGCAAACTCTGTAACCTGGTGGGTTAAATTTGGACATCGATTTGGTGTGTTTTAAATGAATAGGAATGTAATTTTACTTCATATCTGTCTGTATTGATTTTAATTTATTTTATTTAATTATTATCATAATAATAATTTTTATTTTTATTCATTGATTTTTTATTTATTTTTTTATTTTTATTAATTTTTAATTTTATTTATTTGTATTATTATTATGTGCTATTATTTATTTTTATGTTTATATTTACATTTATTTATATTTTTATTCATAATTATGTTTATTTTCATTTTTATATTTTTTTTTTTATTATTTTTTTTTATTTTTATGTGCATTTTCAGTATTAATTTCACATAATTTTATATATTTTTTCATAGACAGAGGACATATTATTGTCTACAGATAGACATGGAGTTAAAGTAATTTCAAGTATATATAGAATTTATTTGCATGAGTTTGTTTTGCTCAAGATTATATTATTTTCAAACTAGGACCAAATTCATATATACAGTTGCAAGAAAAAGTATGTGAACCCTTTGAAATGATATGGATTTCTGCACAAATTGGTCATAAAATGTGATCTGATCATCATTTAAGTCACAACAATAGACAATCACATTCTGCTTAAACTAAAAGCACACAAATAATGAAATGTTGCCATGTTTTTATTGAACACACCATGTAAACATTCACAGTTCAGGTGGAAAAAGTATGTGAACCCCTAGACTAATGACATCTCCAAGAGCTAATTGGAGTGAGATGTCAGCCAACTGGAGTCCAATCAATGAGATGAGATTGGAGGTGTTGGTTACAGCGGCCCTGCCCTATAAAAAAAACACACAACAGTTCTGGGTTTGCTTTTCACAAGAATCATTGCCTGATGTGAATGATGCCTCACACAAAAGAGCTCTCAGAAGACCTACGATTAAGAATTGTTGACTTGCATAAAGCTGGAAAGGGTTATTATTATTATTTTATTATTATTTTATTATTTATATAGCGCCAACAAATTCCGTAGCGCTGTACAATGGGTGGACTAACAGACACATAATCAGACCACTGGACGTACAGGAACAGAGGGGGTTGAGGGCCCTGCTCAATGAGCTTACATGCTAGAGGGAGTGGGGTATAGTGACACAAACGGGTTAAAGTAGGGGAATTAAGTAGTTTGTTAGAGAAGGGTTTATTGAGTGCTTGGTAGGTCATTTTTGACAGTTGCAGGAAAGGAGTCATGGGGTGGGGGATGAGAAGCCTGCTGACAGTTTAATTGATACGCTTTAACGAAGAAGTGAGTTTTCAAAGATTTTTTGAAGGAGTGGAGGCTGGGTGAAAGTCTGATTGAGGAGGGAAGGGAGTTCCACAGAATAGGTGCAGCCCTAGAGAAGTCTTGAAGGCGAGCGTCAGAGGTGGGGATCCGGGCAGAGGATAGGCGTAGGTCTTGGGATGAGCGCAGGGGTCTCGATGGGACATACTTGTGTATGAGGGAGGATAGGTATGTTGGAGCAGCATTATGTAGGGATTTGTAAGCAAGTGCCAGAATTTTGAATTGAGCCCTATATCTAACTGGAAGCCAATGCAGGGACTGACAGAGCGTGGAGGCGTGGGAGGTGCGACCGGACAGGAAAATAAGCCTCGCAGCCGCATTCATTACAGATTGCAGCGGTGCAAGCTGGGAACATGTAAGACCGGTCAGAAGGGGATTGCAGTAGTCGAGGCGAGAGAGAACAACAGCATGAACCAATATCTTAGCCGTGTCTGGCGTTAGATATGGGTGGATGCGCGCTATGTTCTTGAGTTGGAAGCGACAGGATTTGACTATCGATTGGACATGGGGAATAAAAGAGAGGTCAGAATCGAAAAGAACCCCTAGGCAGCGAGCCTGCGAGGTAGAGGTGATAGTAGCGCCGTTGACTTGGATGGAGACAACAGGAGTAGCAGCACTTGAGGGAGGAAAAACTAGAAGTTCTGTTTTGGACAGGTTGAGTTTAAGGAAGTGAGCAGCCATCCAGTTGGAAATAGCAGAGAGGCAGTCAGAAACACGAGTCAAGGTGGGCGGAGAGAGATCAGGGGAGGACAGGTAGATTTGCGTATCATCTGCATATAAATGATATTGGAAACCAAAGGAGCTGATGAGTTTACCAAGGGAGGCAGTATAGATGGAGAACAATAGGGGGCCGAGGACAGATCCTTGGGGGACGCCGACAGAGAGGGGTTGGTGAGAAGAGGCAGAACCAGAGAAATAAACACTGAAAGAGCGCTGGGAGAGGTAGGAGGAGCACCAGGAGAGAGCAGTATCCCGTAGACCAAAGTTACGAAGAATGTGAAGAAGCTGTTGATGATCAACAGTGTCAAATGCGGCAGAAAGATCAAGGAGGATTAGGATAGAGTATTGGCCGTGAGATTTAGCAGCAATTAAGTCGTTGGATACTTTGGTCACAGCAGTTTCGACAGAGTGACCAGCGCGGAATCCAGACTGAAGGGGGTCAAGCAGAGAGTTGGATTCGAGAAAGTCTGTCAATCTGGCGTACACAACTCTCTCGAGGATCTTGGAGGCAAATGGGAGTAGTGAGATAGGGCGGTAGTTGGATGGGGAGTTGGGATCAAGGTTGGGCTTTTTCAGAATCGGGGTTACGGTTGCATGTTTGAAGGGTGAGGGAAATGTGCCAGAGGAAAGGGAGAGATTGAAAATGCTAGCGAGAGGAAGAGCAAGAAAGGGAGACAAAGTGCGGATGAGATGCGAGGGAATAGGATCGAGAGAGCAGGTGGTGGGGCGGGAGGACAGGAGCAGTGCAGAAACCTCTTGTGCTGTAGCAGGTGCAAATGTGCATAGGGTGGCAGGGGGAGTGGGGTTGGGTGATATAATGATAGGGGAAGGAGAGAGATTAGAGATCTCTTTCCTGATTGTAGAGATCTTCTCAGTGAAATGAGATGCAAAGTTTGTGGCGGACAAGGTGGTGGAAGGAGGGGTAGTCACAGGGCGAAGAAGAGCATCAAAAGTGTGAAACAGGTGTTTGGGTTGATGGGACAGTGTGCTTATGAGGGTTTTGAAGTAGTTTACTTTTGCAGAGGAAAGAGCCATGCTGTAGGGGCGCAGCATAAATTTATAGTGGACAAAGTCAGATGCAGAGTGAGACTTTCTCCAGCAGCGTTCAGCAGTTCTGGAACATTTTTGGAGGTAACGGGTCAGCTTAGTGTGCCAGGGTTGTAGTTGGGGGCGCTTGCTGCGTTTAACTGTAGGAGGTGCCATGATGTCAAGTTGAGAGGAGAGAGTGGAGTTGTAGAGTGAGGTTGCAGAGTTAGGGCAGTTGAGATTTGAGATGCGTAAAAGGAGTGTTTGGAGTGTGGTGGAGAAGTGCTGGAGATCGAGGGAGTTGAGGTTTCTGCGAGGTTGGAGAGTTGAAGGTGTAGAGATTTTGGTATGAGGTATGCAGATGTTAAATGTTAGCAGATGGTGGTCAGACAAAGGAAATGGATCAGTGGAGAGATCAGAGGTGGTACAGAGATTGGTGAAGATGAGGTCAAGAGTGTTTCCTGCGGTGTGAGTTGCGGAGGAGGAAATCTGTGTGAGTCCAAAGGAGGAGGTTACAGAGAGCAGACGGGAGGCATCAGGGCAGTTGAGCTTGTTGATAGGGATATTGAAGTCCCCAAGTATGAGAGAGGGAGTGCTAGAGGAAAGAAAATGGGGTAACCAGGAGGAAAAGTGTTCTATAAATAGTTTAGGGTGACCGGGGGGCGATAGATGATGGAAATTCTTAAAGGAGTGGGCTTAAAAAGGCGTACAGTGTGAACTTCAAAGGAAGTAAAGGATAGGGCAGGGACAGGGAGGATAGGTTGAAAGGTGCATTGAGGGGAGAGAAGGATGCCTACACCACCTCCTTTACAGTCGAGTCTAGGAGTATGGGAGAACTGTAGACCACCGAAGCATAAAGAAGCAGGAGTAGCGGTATCGGATGGGGACAGCCAGGTCTCAGTGAGTGCCAGTATTGTGAGCGAGTTAGAGATGATGAGGTCATGTATAGCTGTAGATTTGATGTTAGTGCAAATGGAGCGAGCGTTCCAGAGTGCACACTGAATTTTGGTAGAGTTGGATAAGCTGCAGGGTATTTGGAGGAGGTTTGCATGGTTTCTATTTATTTTGGTGTGAGCAGATGAGGTGTGGGGCCCTGGGTTGGGAGAGACGTCACCAGCTGCCAGAAGTAGGAGGAGAGATAGTGACAGGAGGTGTGAATGGGTTTTATATGGGCGGCGACTAGGGTGAGATTGGGTTAGAGCAGGAGAGAGAGAATAGAGAAATGAGTGCAGGGCTTGAGATGAGAGAAGGGGGGAGTGTAGCAAAGAGGGATTGATGTAAATGTGAGTGTGTTGAGGGAGGTGGGTGGAATTAGATATTTTGATTCTGAGGGAGATAAGAGAGAAGGAGAGGAGAGTATAGAGCATTGCTCTGATGGGTAGGTAATTAGAGGAAAGGAGAATGAGCAGAAGTAAGAAGGAGGACTGAGTGTTAGGGGTTAAGAAGGTGGATTGTACTCATTACTGGTAGTGTTTGCAGCTGCTATTTGGAGTTATCTAAAGTTGTGTGAGGGATTCTATCTATAAATGTAGTAAGAAACATGGGGTGGGGTGGTGTTGGGGAGGGGTGGGTGGGACCCTGAGCACTGTTCAGGTTTGTTAGAAGTGGTCTTTTAAAACTCTGACTGTGGAAGAGAGGGATGATAGGGTCAAAACAGGACTGCAATAAAATCTATGGAATGGAGATGCACAGAAGAGGTGAGGATTGGTCAAGCAAGACATTGGGTGGGTATCAATAAAATAAGGGGGGGGAAAGCAAAAATAACAGAGAAAGTCTTTAGAGATAAGCAGAATGTTAAATAACATTTAAGTTAATAAACCAGTGATGAGCAGGGCAGGGAGCAACTAGCCTTAGCATGCAGGGCAAGATAAACTGCAGAATATATGCATGTATGTGTGAGCAAACACACACATCTATATATATATATATATATAGAAGGCTTGGCCTGTAATTGTGGGAGGCACTTAAATTCCCTATTTAAACCCAGTGAGCCCCTGCTTACCTGTCTTCGACGATCTCGGAAGTGCTTCAGTGTACTTCCGGTTTACAGATCCGTGACGTCAGTTTCCCGCCCGCTGGCAGCCCGGTTCAAACGCCCTGCGGCTGTATTCGTGAGTATAACGCTTTTGCCTTACACGGACGGCATCGAAATCGTAAGTTTAGCCCTGTCGCTCACGGGCTCGGATTCACTCCGCTCCTGCATTTTCTCGGTCAGTGTAACACGTTCAGTTACACTTACACCTCGTAGTCTCGTTTAGCCGCACCGGGTTGCCATACGTTTTTCGTTCAGTTGGTGCAATACCTTCATTCTGTTCCGTTTTCTGGATATTGTTCACATTTTAAGCAATAATTTAGTAGTTACGTTTTATATAAGGGGTTTAGGCGGTTTGTCGTATTGCCCAGTATTCTAAACTTCTGTATTTAAAGTGGTTTATATGGTCCCCTTAAAGTCATAAATAGCTAAGTAGAATAATAGGGGGTATGTTGTTCCATTGTTTTAAATGGCTGTTCATGTCCTATTTTTTGTTGTAGTCCTTACTAGTACTGACACTTCTCGCAAGTGGCCCTTCGCGGGTATACGTGTTCGCAGCTTTGTTAAAGAGGTAGGCCTCTGTGTCACCCAGTTCATTTGTGTGTATATTGTAGTTAAATAGTACGTTTCATAAATAGGTCACGTTTCTTTTCCTTTAGTTCCGTTGGTTCCCTTCAGGATAATACTCCTTTATTAGGTCAAGTAAAGTTTTCCTTCCTCTGCAGGTATGTTATTGGTGCGTCCTGGGGGGGGGGGGGGTTCGAGGACTAGTTGTAATTCTCCCGCCAACTTAGGTATGTTCCCATAGGCCTCTTTGCCTATAAGTTTAGAGGTCCCGCAAGGCATAGGTCAGCCCTTGCGTTCGGAGGTTCAGGCCAATCGTCCCAACGCATAGCTATAGCCTTGCTTCAAAACTTAGTTAGGGCCTCACCAGTCACGGCCAAACGTTTTACTTCTTTTTCATGTCACCGAGAGGCCAACACCCCGCCACCCACCTCAGTGGCACCAAGGCCCCACGAGCCAAATCATAGTTAGTGCCTCTCATAGCCACTTGGCAAGTAGTTAGGGCCTCATCTGCCACCAACGAAAGCTAGGCTAATACAATTTCGCCTATGGGCACTAGCCTAGTAAGTGGGGTCCCTCCAGCTATTTATTTTTCAGTACTAAACTCACCCTCTCTGCCCCCCTTAGAATGTCCAACGCTTCGGTGTTAGAAGACAATCTGTCGGTTACCAGCACCCCTCTCAGGTCGGGCACGCAGAGAAGGCAACCAACCCCTCCAAGTCCAGCTTCCAGCTATCGCTCCTGGACTATCCCTAAGATTACCGCTGAACTTAAAAAGAGGAATATCCCTTATCCGGCTTCAGCTAGGAAGAATGAACTTTTTCGTTTATTAAACTCTACTGAGGATAACGAAAGGCCTGGCCCTAGTTCGCAGGTTAATGTACTTAATAGCCTGGCTGAATTACACGCCATGATGGCCTCCCTAGTGTCCTCAGTTGCCACTATCAATAACAGATTGGATAACCTGGAAGCTAATAATGTTCCTACAGTCCCCGAGATTCCCGGGCCGGTTGTCCAACCCACGCCCGCCCTAGGAGGTAACAGTAACCCTCCACCGGCTAGGAAAGTTACTAACGTTATTAATCCTATTCACCTAATACCGCAGTCTCTCAGACGTGACATCATAGAGGGAAAGGATGTTAACTTGGCCTCGCTACTGATAGCGGCTCAAGACGTGGTAGAAAACAGGGCGTACACGTTTGAGGATCTATCAGTAGTAATGAGGGCCAGAGACCCTAGGTTGAATAGGAAACTTAACATTCCTGAGTTTGTCTTGGCATTTGGCCTATACAGAGACGTTATCTGTACTGCTTTTCCCCTCCGCAGAGAGGAGCTAGATTTGTACCTACACAAGGTGATAGAGCTAGCTTATAAGTACGGGGGCTTTGCCTTTTACGACTATCACAAGTCATTCTCCTCTAGGTCAGCCGCTTCATTGTCTCAATATAATGCAGTCACGGACTGGGGTCAGCTAGACACAGAGTTGTTTCTTATGCATTTTGCAGGTCTCAAAACCCCTTCCTGTGCCATATGCTCGTCTGCAGCTCACTCCATTAATTTCTGTCCTGAAAATGTAGCTATCCCCTCTACCAGTAACGCCAACTCCGATTTTCAGTCAACTTCCAACCAGAAGGAGATTAGAGACAAATTAGGCAGGCCAATAGTGTTCTTGGGCAAAGCTCAGGTCTGCAATAATTTTAATGCTGGGGGTTGTAGTTACAGTGCTTGTAGACTGCTGCATGTGTGCTCGCTTTGTTTCAGGGCACATGCCAAGACAATGTGCCCTAACAAATTGTACCCTAAAAAGGCATCCACTCCAATAAACATACCGAGTTTGCAACGTTACCTGGCTAATCATCCTTCTTTACATCTGGTGGAATTTCTCACGTCAGGGTTCACTCACGGGTTTCACACAGGCTTTGTCTCTCTCCCCTCAGGCATCTTGGAGTGCCCCAACCTTCAGTCAGCTCTCACAGACCCCGACACCCTACAAGTACTCTTACAGAAAGAAGTAGATAACGGCTTCATGATAGGCCCTTTCACTACTCCTCCTTTCTCCTCATGGAGAACTAACCCTCTAGGTATCGCCACTGGGAAGTTTAACAACAAAAAGAGACTTATTATTGACTTTTCTGCACCACACGCCTCTCCCACACCTAGCCTGAATGCACTAATCCCGTCAGAAGATTTTTCTCTTCAGTACGCTAGAATCGATGATGCCATTCAAGCGATTATTAACTCCGGGAAGGCAGCCTGGTTAAGTAAGTCAGATATTACTAACGCCTTTAAGTTACTTCCCATTCATCAATCACTCTGGCATCTGCATGGAGTTAAGTGGCAAGACAACTACTATTTCGCTACCAGGCTTACTTTCGGCTCCAAAAGTAGCCCCAAGTTATTCGACCTGTTCGCCGAAACCTTAACATGGCTTCTCCTGAACTTCTGCAGATGCCCAGTTGTCATTCATTATTTAGATGACTTCCTCACCATTGAACCTCACCACTGCACTCCACGCAGCCTTAATCACTTGCTCACGCTCTTCAAAGATTTAGGTGTCTCCGTAGCCCAGGACAAAACTGAAGGTCCCAAAACCGAAATTACTTTTCTGGGGATTACACTCAATTCTGCCACCATGCACGCCAGCCTGCCCCAGGAGAAAGTAGACCGAATTCTGTCTTACATTAGCACCTGCATGTCACTAGGCACTTGCACCAGGAAACAGCTACAGTCACTTTTAGGCTCACTTAATTTCGCCATGAGAATAATTCCACAGGGCAGGTCTTTTATTTCCAGAATCCTTTCACTTTTGCACGGTCTCCCTGACGATGACTCCACTACACCCTAGACGAGTCAGCTACAGCTGACCTGAGAATGTGGCAGCTGTTCCTTTCCTCGTGGAATGGCAGGTCACTGTTTGTTCCCCCCGTTTCCGACGATTCCCCAGTACTCTGGACTGACGCTTCAGGTACCTTAGGCTATGCGGCCATATTTGGAGACGAGTGGCTGTACGACTCCTGGCCGGTCGAAACCACGTCACTCGAGAGTTTCAGTACCACCTCCTCTCTTTTTGAGATCTACCCTATCGTAGCAGCAGCTTACACGTGGGGGGTAGAGTGGAGGGGGCAGTCAGTCAGGTGTTTTTGTGACAACTTAGCTACCTGTAACATCATCAACAAGGGCCGCTCTCAGTCCCTCACGATCATGAACCTAGTCAGGAGACTCACTTGGCTAGCAGCTAATCTCCAGTTCTGCATATCCTGTGTTCACGTCCCAGGTATACAAAATACTGCCGCTGATGCTCTGTCACGCTTCAATTTGCAGGAGTTCTTCAGACTACATCCTACAGCTTCCCAGCAACCCAGGGTACCTCCAAAATTCGAAGACCTGGTAATGCGTTAAGCTCTCTCTTACAACTAAGCGGCACGCTTGCTCAGGCGGGTCTATCCCTTATCACGAGGAAAGCCTATTACAGAGCATATGAACTGTTTATGTGTTTCGTTCGTAATTACTGTGTAATAAATGTTTTTTCTGTTGAAACCATGGTTGCTTTCACAACTTTTTGCCACTTTTCTCTTAATCTAGCTTACAACACAATCAAACTCTACTTAACGGGAATCCAACACTACATGTTAACCTCCTTTCCCAACAAGTCTCCTTTCCTATCTTCCTACCCTCTTAAAAGTGTCCTCAAAGGCATTCATAACTTGTCAGTACACATACCCACTAAACGCCTTCTCATAGATAGTAAGCTGTTTAAGAATTTGTCCGATGTACTCGACACGTCCCCTTTCGAACATATCACAAACCTCGTTATCAAATCAGCGGCTTATCTAGCCTTTTATGGTTTCTTGAGACCCAAAGAGTTCACTGTAGAGAGAGCTTCTGATTTCAGCTCGTGCCTCCAAAAGAAACACTTAATTAAAAATCTAGATCACTACACTTTGTCCGTTACCCGTACCAAAACAAGCCAAACAGGCCCACCAGTGGAAATTAACTTTTATCCCACTTCAACCAAATGGTGTCCCGTCCGTGTATTGGATAAGCTAGTAGCAGCCCAAGCTAATTCCGCTCCTGATAGCCCACTTCTAGCTATACTAGGGA
This sequence comes from Pelobates fuscus, assembly GCF_036172605.1. Lineage (NCBI taxonomy): Eukaryota > Metazoa > Chordata > Amphibia > Anura > Pelobatidae > Pelobates > Pelobates fuscus. The sequence goes on from NC_086321.1 coordinate 134,719,030, forward strand.
AACCCCTGACCACAAAAATCTTCATGCTTTACATACGCACCCTTTTACTCCGCTTGGGACGAAACCCACGTTCATTCTCGGGCCATTCTTTTCGCATTGGAGCAGCCACAGCTGCCTCAGGTAATCATGTACCGACACACATAATTAAAAACATGGGGAGGTGGAAATCATCCGCATACAACAGATACATTCCCAATCCAGAGAAAGAGATAAGGCTGGCTTTCTGTGATATGACTAAATGATGTACCGCTTAATAAACGCATTTTGTTTTTAATGGTTATTATTTTTGCCCTCTTTTACAGGCCTAACCTTACGTCAGTTTCGGCACACCTCAACTGACTTGCTATTAAGGAACTACTTATTTTTAAACCCTGTTTTCCTTACGTCCTCGGAATGTGCCGTACACAAATAGAAGGCTTGGCCTGTAATTGTGGGAGGCACTTAAATTCCCTATTTAAACCCAGTGAGCCCCTGCTTACCTGTCTTCGACGATCTCGGAAGTGCCCCTCCCACCGCACCCTCAATTTTATCATTTTCCTAGGTGGGCCCTCTTTTACAGGCCTAACCTTACGTCAGTTTCGGCACACCTCAACTGACTTGCTATTAAGGAACTACTTTTTTTTAAACCCTGTTTTCCTTACGTCCTCGGAATGTGCCGTACACAAATATATATATATATATATATATATATATATATCTACATACATACAAATACACACATGTATATACACACACACACACACATACATATATTAAAGAACAAGCACACCCAGTTAAGATACAATGACAATACTTATAAAAGTATCTCCAAAAGCCTTGCTGTTCGTCAGTCCACGGTAAGACAAATTGTCTATAAATGGAGCAAGTTCAGCACTGCTGCTACTCTCTCTAGGAGTGGCCGTCCTGTAAAGATGACTGCAAGAGCACAGCGCAGACTGTTCAATGAGGTGAAGAAGAATCCTAGAGTGTCAGCTAAAGACTTACAAAAGTCACTGGCAAATGCTAACATCCCTGTTAGCGAATCTACAATACGTAAAACACTAAACAAGAATGGATTTCATGGGAGGATACCACAGAGGAAGACCCTGCTGTCCAAACAAAACATTGCTGCACGTTTACAGTTTGCACAAGAGCACCTGGATGTTCCACAGCAGTACTGGCAAAATATTCTGTGGACAGATGAAACCAAAGTTGAGTTGTTTGGAAGAAACACACAACACTATGTGTGGCGAAAAAAAGGCACAGCACACCAACATCAAAACCTCAGCCCAACTGTGAAGTATGGTGGTGGGGGCATCATGGTTTGGGGCTGCTTTGCTGCGTCAAGGCCTGGACGGATTTCTATCATCGAAGGAAAAATGAATTCCTACGTTTATCAAGACATTTTGCAGGAGAACCTAAGGCCATCTGTCTACCAGCTGAAGCTCAACAGAAGATGGGTGTTGAAACAGGACAATGACCCAAAGCAAGTAAATCAACAACAGAATGGCTTAAACAGAAGATACAGGGCCCAATTCAACATTCTGGTGCTTGCTTACAAATCCCTACATAATGCTGCTCCAACATACTTATCCTCCCTCATACACAAGTATGTCCCATTGAGACCCCTGCACTCAGCTCAAGACCTACGCATATCCTCTGCCCGGAACCCCTGATGCTCGCCTTCAAGACTTCTCCAGGGCTGCACCTCTTCTGTGGAACTCCCTTCTCTCCCTACCCTCCTCAATCCGACTTTCACCCAGCCTCCACTCCTTCAAAAAATCTTTGAAAACTCACTTCTTCATTAAAGCATATCAATTACACTGTCAGCAGGTTTCTCATCCCCCACCCCATGACTCCTTTCCTGCAACTGTCAAAAATGACATACCAAGCACTCAATAAACCCTTCTCTAACAAACTATTTAATTCCACTACTTTAACCCTTTGTGTCACTATACCCCACTCCCTCTAGCATGTAAGCTCATCGAGCAGGGCCCTCAACCCCCCTCTGTTCCTGCACATCCAGTGGTATGATCTCAATTATGTGTCTGTTAGTCCACCCATTGTACAGCGCTATGGAATTTGTTGGCGCTATATAAATAATAAAATAATAATAATAATAAAGAAAATACGCCTTCTGAAGTGGCCCAGTCAGAGTCCTGACCTCAACCCGATTGATATGCTGCGGCATGACCTCAAGAAAGCGATTCACACCAGACATCCCAAAAATATTGCTGAACTGAAACAGTTCTGTAAAGAGGAATGGTCAAGAATTACTCCTGACCGTTGTGCACGTCTGATCTGCAACTACAGGAAACATTTGGTTGAAGTTATTGCTGCCAAAGGAGGTTCAACCAGTTATTAAATCCAAGTGTTCACATACTTTTTCCACCTGCACTGTGAATGTTTACATGGTGTGTTCAATAAAAACATGACAACATTTCATTCTTTGTGTGTTATTAGTTTAAGCAGGCTGTGATTGTCTATTGTTGTGACTTAAATGATGATCAGATCACATTTACGACCAATTTGTGCAGAAATCCATATCATTCCAAAGGGTTCACATACTTTTTCTTGCAACTGTAAGTAGTATCCTCAAAATGAAAGAATCGAGATATTTAAAAAAAGTATATGTGCACTTTATATCCAATGCACTTTAAACAACTCGTTCATGTTTGATATATAATCAATATGTAACTAAAGAACACTAACCATAGGAATGTAAGAAATTATGACCCTCTTACAAGGATATTCTTTTAGGGAATGTGTGACAAATAAGACACAATCACAAGTGTATAATAAAATGTATTGCTAATATTGATTTAGGATACTGTTACAGATTTGAGAAGGATATACACAATACACATTATAACCACATCCAGTCCAAAAGAAGAGGGCAATACTTAAACATTTAAATGAAGAGCTTCCCCTTGCACCTTCATCTTAGGTAGTCTGGGACAGTCACCTGTGCTTGCTGCGCTGTCCTCTCCAAAAGAGACCAAGAGAAAAAGAGAGGAGAGGAGATGAGCCAACCTCCTTGGCTGTTGTCCTTTTTAAAGACTGATTCTTGCAGTCATAAACTACAAGTGCCAGAATCCCCTTTCCCTCCCAAAAGTGGTTTATCCTGCCCTCTTTTTCCAGAGAGTTCTGTCTTTACACAAGTCTTTCCCTTTGATCTCTTCCCTCCAGCTGTACTGTAACATACTGTAAGAAGTGACCAGTTAGGGTTGGTTTCTGGGTAGATTGGACAGGATGGCTTGGGAAAACACATACTTCCATGGTTACACCTAGATGTTAATTACTCTGATCTCCTGATAACATGGCCCTTGAAACCTTTATAGTAAAGATTTGTATTCTTTGTACCCATTGATGACAACATCTTTTAAAATGTAAATGGAATTCCATTGTGAAACCAGATAGATTATTACAAAACTGACCTTCACAAAGCATATGTCAATATATTAAACAGAAAATATAATTTTTAAAGGCACCCCATTTCTAACAGGAATATAGACTTGAAATTAACAGTATGTTTTTTGTTAATCTTCTTTTTATTATTTTTCCTCTAAATACAAACATGTATGAGCGTATGACAGATATGAGTTGTTGATCATTATTTCTCTTTAAAATGTGATCATCTATGAGCGCTTCACAGATTCGAGTGGAACAGGGAAAACGCAATGAACTTTAAGTGGAACGCATCCGTTTTCCACGTTGCTGGAATGCACTCAAATACGTGCGTAAGGGAGCACGTCACGAACCCGGAACCGCAAGGCAAGCACGGACAAATTGAAAACAGCTGTTAAGGATCCTACAGTGGCAAATCAAACACTGTACTCAAGAAAGAACCATGGAACCACCAATGAACTGTCAGAGAGTATGCCTATATAATGTATATGTTGGGGGGAGGAATTTTAAGCGGCTATTATTGTTACACTGCATTCTGTAAACCTGTGATTTTACTTTATTTTTACTAAGTCCCTGAGGAAGTTCCAATATTGCATAGGACTTATTTCTATCGTATATACTTTTTAACCATTGGCAGTAAATTAAGTTTTTTTACTATTTTCCTGATTTCTGCTCTGTTCATACTCCTGAATATTTAAAAGGTGAAGGAGAGGAGGATTCCATCTAGTCCCCCAGTGCTATTGGGGGAGGCAACAGGATACAACACTATGTAATTTAGTGTTTTGTTTTCAATATTTTTTTAGGTTTGCAGCTGTAGCCCATTTTTTTCTATATTTTTATACTGATAATATGTCTATTTAGTACATCTGTTTGTTGGATTTGCCATTCCTGTAATTTGGGTTAGACCCTTTGACACATATAACCTCCTTCCTCTATGCCTCCTGGATCTTCATTAGCATTGTGGATAAGTGAAATGCCCTACAGTAGCAAAATTAAGGTACTCCGAATCTGACAAAAATATGGCTTGTAGAAACACTGGAAAGTCTGCATGAGGCTTAATAGTGTACAAGCAATCTGCATTCCATGGCAGGTTGTGGAAGGGGGTATCCCCTGTAATAAGGAATGCTTGCATTATAAAAATCATTAGTGACAGTTCGTAAAATCCAGCATGCTGCAGGGTATACGTGGAGTAGGTCCTGAAGGATCTTTACCTGTTGATTACAGAACAACCATGTCCTTGCAGTTCTGGACTGTCCACATCATCTGACCCATCACCTTCTGGTAATCCGCAGATGTGCATATTGTGCCTGCAAGTCCTATAAACCAGGTCACCAACACAGTGAGTCAATTCCCTCAACAGGATGGAAGTTAAAACACAAGCCTGTGCATTTGGCTGGGCTGTAGCCATCTGGGCAAGCAAGGCCTCCAACATGGTGACTCTCCTCACTAATTCAGACACCTGCCATCTCTCTGTGGACTTGTGAGCTGCATGGAGTAGCTGTTGCATGTCCTCTATGATGGGGAGTGCAGCTAACAAAACTTTGGGGTGCGGTGCTGCAGTGGTGTTCCATGTCACATAGGATGATGGTGAGGAGGAGATTGACATTGTCCTCCTTGAAGTGTGTGCTAAATACTGTCAGGGTCTGAAGGTAGACATCTAAGTTGCATGAGTGAGGAGACCTGATTCTGGGCTGAAGGACAGAGGCTTTTCATCCATGGACCATGATCAGGCTCATGTAATAGTTCAAGTTTTGGTATGGTGGCTTCGTGAGCGAAAGACGTAAATGGCCAACTCTATTGGCCTATTTTTTTCCAAAGCATGCCACTAGGTGTTTCTTACATCATATTGCTACCTCCAAAAAGTCTTCAACATCTTACATAATTAATTCACTGTAAGCTTATCCTGCTTAAATTGGCGTCACATTACACCAAAAATATTATTCATTAATTGACATAACTTTGCTGCAATGCTAATTAAAATATTCTGGACAGAGCTAGAGTAGTTCGTAGGATACCACGGTGCTTTGAGTTGTGATTTCAAGGTTCCTCTCCTCTGTGGCACTGAAATGTCCAATAAAATTAAAAAAGATACAGTGGCTTGATTCTCAAACAGAGAGCTGCTAATTTTTTGCTATTATGAAGAGGAAATGAGTTAAAACAAGTGAACCCCTTAGTCTCTATTAATATGATGAGAGGCTCAGTAAGTAGTCGCTACTCTTTCTTTCTCCTCTTTCTTTGCCTTCTGGGCTACTGGGTGGAGTATAATAATATTGGTATGAGTGCCCACCTTTCCAATGCTACCAAGAAGGTGGGATTATTTATTAAAGCCCTGTATAGCACCGTACAAAAATAAAAAAATAAGAACTTATAGTTTTAATTTGTGTTTGGTGCCATATGTGACTTTAATAAAGAACATAATTTTAACCCACTTTCTCCATTGTGACACCTGTTTCTTTTTAAGTCTCACAATAGTCAGTAAAAATATACCAAATTACATAACATATATATCTGAACAGCTTGCTTATGTGTTCTACAAGAAAAGTTCAATAAGTCTTTTCTCCAAACCTTCTTTAACCATCTGAAAAAGGAATGATTAGATCCAGTGCATCACAAAGGTACAAATTGTTGGTGGCAGTAATAGCGACTTTATATTCTACTCAAATTAATAAATGAAGAATATACTGTTTATTGTTATGAGGAATTTAATGTTAATATAATCTGTAAAGTAAATACTAGACCTGTTTAGAAATCCCACATATATTCCTTATGCAACTATTTTATATCCAGCTCTGTTAATGTAATGTAACTGATTAGTTTAAATGCTATATTTTGCACCTATACATATGTACAATTTTTAGTTTCTTTGCAAGGACTATCTGAGGTCTGTTGGAGTTTCATTCAAAACGCTTTTGCAGAGATAAAAGTTGCATCACTTTGGTCTAAGAAATAACAGTTAAATTAAGCAATAAACAAGAGGTATAGCACTTAGATCTTGTTCACAGCCAAACAACAGGGTATAACATTTCTGCTCTGGGTCTCTGTCATTCTAGTTACTGTGTTATTTACAAAGTACCCATGTCTGATATCTGCCTGATCTGCTTTGCTAAGTGTGATGGATTAAGCTGAAAACACCTGCAAACATAGGCTGCCAGAGGTTCTGTGCACCAGTCCCATCTGTCATCTATCTTCTTTGTACAAACCTGACCTTAGAGGTTTTCCTTGCAGGGCTTGTAAACAAAAAGGATAAGCACTAGATAGCTTTTAAGTAAGCTAAAGCCCCCTCTGTACTCTGCTATCAAGAGAATTGTAAGCATGACATGTTTGATAAATGTCTGTAAAAGTGATCACATTGTTACGAGTGAATTTTAAAAAAAAATATGCGTTATTATAATATAACTATTAGGATGAATAGAATAATAATTCTGATGCCTGTCAGATTTCCAAGTGAATTTATCTGACACAAGGTGGCAGAGATTATATAGTCTATGATAAGAAGGTCAACCGTGTCTCTCTGTATAACAAAAGGGTAGATTCTTCCTGTATTCAACAGGCACTTCACAAAATAAAAGGATAAGTGTAAGTCCCATCAATAATGAAAAAGAAAGAAAATAAACAAAATGTTTTGTTTGTTTATTGTGATTATGTAAACATGTCATTTGCTTAATGTAAGGGAGTGACTGTTGGTTATAACACTATTTATTAAATGTCCCAATTCCATTCCAATTGAATTCATGTCATGATGGGTTAACATTTCTTCTGCAGTACAGCAGTAAGGTTTACTCCATTTTGCTCTTTTGTTTAGATTGTTGAATTGTTATTGTTATGAATGCTTTGTAGTGATGTCGCGAACATGACATTTTCCGTTCGCGAATGGCGAATGTGAACTTCCGCAAATGTTCGCGAACCCGGCGAACCCGGCGAACCGCCATAGACTTCAATAGCCAGGTCGAATTTTAAAACCCACAGGGACTCTTTCTGGCCACAATAGTGATGGAAAAGTTGTTTCAAGGGGATTAACACCTGGACTGTGGCATGCCAGAGGGGGAGCCATGGCAAAACTCCCATGGAAAATTACATAGTTGATGCAGAGTCTGGTTTTAATCCATAAAGGACATACATCACCTAACATTCCTAAATTGTTTGGAATAACGTGCTTTAAAACATCAGGTATGATGTTGTATCGATCAGGTAGTGTTAGGGTTACGCCCGCTTCACAGTGACAGACCAAACTCCCCGTTTAACGCACCACAAACAACCGCAAACAGTCCATTTGCACAACCGCAAACTCCCCATTTGCACAAGGTTGGATACCAAGCTAGCCATGTCCCGTTCCTTGTCCTCACTGATGTCATTGAAGGTCTCTTCCTCCACCCAGCCATGTACAACACCAAGGGTCCCCGAAAGGTGACAACAAGCCCCCTGTATTTTTTTTTTTAATGTACACTACTGTTACACCAGATATGAGTTGCACTGGTGTGACACTGTGCCCTGGCAGGCCCTGAAACGCACACGTCTGAAGGAAACTGACTGCTATTATATTACAGTCCAAAAAGTTTCTTTTTTTTAAATGCAAGCTATTGTGCCCCCAAAAGGTTCGTGGGTGGGGGTGCTGGAATGACGTGGGCCAATGGGAGCCTGAATCAACTTTTGGCTCCCACTGCCCCTTTAAGAGCGAGCTTGTGACTCGAGCCGTGCTCCTAGTGCCAGGCGGGCCACGTGACCGATCACTGCGGTCAGTGAACGCGGCTAAGTCAGAAGAGGAGATCAAGCCGCATGCGGCTCGTGTGGAGGCAGGAGTGATCCAGCCACGCGCGGCTCAAGCTTAGGAGCCAGGTCGGTCCCAGGATAAGGTACAGCCACAACCACTTATCATAAATACAGCCAAAACCACTTATCCCAATCACACACCTTTCCTAACGTCCTATCCCATTAAAAGCATATTACCGTGTATTTAATAAAACAGATAGACCCCCTACTTCATCCAGGTTACCGATCGATGGTTCGATATTCTGAGCCCTCTCTGATTTACTGTTCACGACTATTCGATATTCCCACAAATTTTATATAGCATTTTATGTTTGTTTGAGACCACCTTAAAAATATTGGATATCGCTAAAAATCATGATCACTATATACTTTCTCTACAAACCTCTAAAACGAACCAATTTACTCATCCATCCGCTATACCACTTTATCCCACCTAGAACTAGTGCCCAGTTAAAATACTTGACTCTTACTTACCCACACTCAGTCATGCCACACAGATTTCACCACTACTCTCACTGAATCCCTCTGACTACGGCTAAATTCATCTTCTACATCAGAACACTACTCCTAAGATTGGGTTGTATCCATGTCTCGGGTCTTTCATTTAGAATAGGGGCAGCTTCGGTCTCCTTCAACACTGACACTTCAGTGCATATTATTAAAAAATTGGGCAGATGGAAATCCTCAGTCTACAACCGATATATTCCTCATCCCGAGAAAGAAATGAGGAAAGCTTTTAAAAGTTTGGCTTTGTAAATTTGATGCAATAAGTGTGTTTTTCTTTAATACCTTTTCACCCTCTTTGCATGAACCCAATTTACATATATTACTAATATGTTTCTGAACATATATATTATATTATTCACTCACTCACTCACTCTCTGGGCCGGCCTAAGATATCATGCTGCATAGGTCCAACGATAAATGACTATTGGGGATAATGTATAATAAACACAGGTTACTGGCTATGGGGGGGATAATGTATAATAAACACAGGTTACTGGCTATGGGAGGGATAATGCATAATAAACACAGGTTACTGGCTATGGGGGGGATAATGTATAATAAACACAGGTTACTGGCTATGGGGGATAATGTATAATAAACACAGGTTACTGGCTATGGGGGGATAATGCATAATAAACACAGGTTACTGGCTATGGGGGGATAATGTATAATAAACACAGGTTACTGGCTATGGGGGATAATGTATAATAAACACAGGTTACTGGCTATGGGGGTAATTTATAATAAACACAGATTACTGGCTATGGGAGGATAATTTATAATAACCACAGGTTACTGGCTATGGGGGGATAATGTATAATAAGCACAGGTTAATGGCTATGGGGGGAATAATATATAACACAGGTTACTGGCTATGGGGGAATAATGTATAATAAACACAGGTTACCTGCTAGGGGAGGGATAATGTATAATAAACACAGGTTACTGGCTATGGGGGGATAATGTATAATAAACACAGGTTACTGGCTATGGGAGGGATAATGTATAATAAACACAGGTTACTGGCTATGGGGGGATAATGCATAATAAACACAGGTTACTGGCTATGGGGGGATAATGTATAATAAGCACAGGTTACTGGCTATGGGAGGATAATGTATAATAAACACAGGTTACTGGCTATGGGGTGATAATGTATAATAAGCACAGGTTACTGGCTATGGGAGGATAATGTATAATAAACACAGGTTACTTGCTAGGGGAGGGATAATGTATAATAAACACAGGTTACTGGCTATGGGGGGATAATGCATAATAAACACAGGTTACTGGCTATGGAAGGGATAATGTATAATAAACACAGGTTACTGGCTATGGGAGGGATAATGTATAATAAACACCGGTTACTGGCTATGGGAGGGATAATGTATAATAAACACAGGTTACTGGCTATGGGGGGGTAATGTATAATAAACACAGGTTACTGGTTGTGGGGGATAATGTATACTAAACACAGGTTACTGGCTATGGGGGGATAATGTATAATAAACACAGGTTACTGGCTATGGGAGGATAATGTATAATAAACACAGGTTACTGGCTATGGGAGGATAATGTATAAGAAACACAGGTTACTGGCTATGGGGGGATAATGTATAATAAACACAGGTTACTGGCTATTGGGGATAATGTATAATAAACACAGGTTACTGGCTATGAAGGATAATGAATAATAAACACAAACATAAAAAAAATAATAAAAAACAAAGAATGCAGCTTCAGAATTAATCTAAATTGTATGCTGTCTAGGAGGTGGGAGGTTCTGGGAGGGAGGGTCTGCTGCTGATTGGCTGGAATGTGTCTGCTGACTGTGAGGTACAGGGTCAAAGTTTACTCAATGATGACGAATAGGGGGCGGACCAAACATCGCATATGTTCGCCGACCGCGGCGGACGCGAACAAGCTATTTTCGCCAGGAACTATTTGCCGGCGAACCGTTCGGGACATCACTAATGCTTTGCTATTCTGTATTCAGCCAATGAAATAGAGCGAAACGTGTTAGACTGACTGTGCCCTTGTTATTTGTCGATCTTTTTCGTGGAGTGCTATCTTTTCTGTGTATATTTACTTCATCATGCAGGATAAACAAATTTACTCTGAATTACTATAAACAAAATATTTTAGTTCTTTTGCAGTATATATAATATGACTTTTATAAATAAACATGAAAATCTGTTCCTTACATTTATATGTGATCAAGTAGTCAATGAGATAAATGGTAGAAAAGTTAAGTTTCATAGCTATTTGTACATTCTAGACTATACAGTGCAATAAATGTGCAAGTGTATTAGGTGCACAATCAACATTTGCAGATTACTCATTACTCCTCTAAGGCTGAAATAAAACATAGATAAACTCCTTTTCTTCTCTTGAGACTAGAAGCACATTGTCTAATTTAAAACAATGCAGAAGTAAGTCTATGAATAGACTGGTTTACCAGTTTTTGCTCAATAAAACTTTCTCCAACTAGGACAGAAATGCAGGCAAATGTAACAGTTTTTCAATAAAATTACAATTTCAATGTAATATTGTGTTTTTACCGTTTAACTCACTTTTAGATGTAAAATAAGTAAAAAAACACATTTACAAATCTCCATGGATGTCAACATTTTCATTTATAGTAGTATATGTCATGTCGGTCTCTATGAAATAAATCAATAATGCAAAGCAAATTAAACTTAATGTATAGTTCAATTAAAGGAACACTATAGTCACCTAAATTACTTTAGCTAAATAAAGCAGTTTTAGTGTATAGCTCATTCCCCTGCAATTTCACTGCTCAATTCTCTGTCATTTAGGAGTTAAATCACCTTGTTTCTGTTGATGCAGCCCTAGCCTCCCCTGGCTATGATTGACAGAGCCTGCATGAAAGAAAAACTGTTTTCACTTTCAAACAGATGTAATTTACCTTAAATAACTGTATCTCAATCTCTAAATTGAACTTTAATCACATGCAGGAGGCTCTTGCAGGGTCTAGCAAGCTATTAGCATAGCAGGGGATAAGAAAATCTTATTTAAACAGAACTTGCAATAAAGAAAGCCTAAATAGGGCTCTCTTTACAGGAATTGTTTATGGAAGGCTGTGCAAGTCACATGCAGGGAGGTGTGACTAGGGTTCATAAACAAAGGGATTTAACTCCTACATTGCAGAGGATTAAGCAGTGAGGCTGCAGGGGCATGTTCTATACACCAAAACTGCTTCATTAAGCTAAAGTTGTTCAGGTGACTATAGAGTCCCTTTAAATAATTTACAAATCAAATAAAATGCATACTGTGTATGGGAACGCATGATCAATGGAATCAAATACTCTTCAATTACAAAATCTTAAATTGGCATATTTTTATCACAGCTTATCAAGTACTTTTACAGAATGGGGAACAAAATGCAATTGTCAGACCCTAGAAGTGCAGTAGTTCAATATACAGTTCCTGGAAATTAAATTTTCAATTTCTTTTTCGTTAATATACTTTTAAGAGGGAGAAATTACTTGTTCTTCAGCTGGGAATGGAGTCTGTAATGAGCTATCATTTGCTGTAAAGTAGGCACTAGAGATGTCGCGAACAGAAAATTTTCCGTTCGCGAATGGCGAACGCGAATTTCCGCAAATGTTCGCGAATGGGCGAACCGGGCGAACAGCCATAGACTTCAATAGGCAGGCGAATTTTAAAACCCACAGGGACTCTTTCTGGCCACAATAGTGATGGAAAAGTTGTTTCAAGGGGACTAACACCTGGACTATGGCATGCCGGAGGGGGAGCCATGGCAAAACTCCCATGGAAAATTACATAGTTGATGAAGAGTCTGGTTTTAATCCATAAAGGGCATAAATCACCTAACATTCTTAAATTGTTTGGAATAACGTGCTTTAAAACATCAGGTATGATGTTGTATCGATCAGGTAGTGTAAGGGTTACGCCCGCTTCACAGTGACAGACCAAACTCCCCGTTTAACGCACCGCAAACAACCGCAAACAGTCCATTTGCACAACCACAAACTCCCCATTTGCACAAGGTTGGATACCAAGCTAGCCATGTCCCGTTCCTTGTCCTCACTGATGTCATTGAAGGTCTCTTCCTCCACCCAGCCACGTACAACACCAAGGGTTCCCGAAAGGTGACAACAAGCCCTCTGGGATGCCTGCTGTGTTTGGTCTTCTGTGCAAAGCCACCTTCCTCTTCTGACTCCTCTTCTTCAGACTCCTCTCTCTGCGTTGCCTCTTTCTGCATTATTATAAGGTGTGTTAAGTAGTACTATTCCTATCAGTTTTATCCCTGTTACGTCCCCTATCACAGGACGTGTATATGGCATCGATTTTAGGAACCGGGGGATGGAAAAAGATGCTTGGTCGGTCCTCCTACTTCAAATTTGGGGCACTGCGCGTGCAATCTAATGTGCCACCAGATAGGAGTGGTGTGTTAAGTAGTACTATTCTTATCAGTTTAATCCCTGTTATGTACCCTATCAGGGGACGTGTATATGGCATCGATTTTAGGAACCGGGAGATGGAAAAAGATGCTTGGTCGGTCCTCCTACTTCAATTTTGGGGCACTGCACGTGCAATCTAATGTGCCACCAGATAGGAGTGGTGTGTTAAGTAGTACTATTCTTATCAGTTTAATCCCTGTTATGTCCCCTATCAGGGGACGTGTATATGGCATCGATTTTAGGAACCGGGAGATGGAAAAAGATGCTTGGTTGGTTCTCCTACTTCAAATTTGGGGCACTGCGCGTGTAATCTAATGTGCCACCAGATAGGAGTGGTATGTGCCACCAGATAGGAGTGGTATGATAGGAGTGATGTTGTATCGATCAGGTAGTGTAAGGGTTACGCCCGCTTCACAGTGACAGACCAAACTCCCCGTTTAACGCACCGCAAACAACCGCAAACAGTCCATTTGCACAACCGCAAACTCCCCATTTGCACAAGGTTGGATACCAAGCTAGCCATGTCCCGTTCCTTGTCCTCACTGATGTCATTGAAGGTCTCTTCCTCCACCCAGCCACGTACAACACCAAGGGTTCCCGAAAGGTGACAACAAGCCCTCTGGGATGCCTGCTGTGTTTGGTCTTCTGTGCAAAGCCACCTTTGGGGCACTGCGCGTGTAATCTAATGTGCCACCAGATAGGAGTGGTGTGTTAAGTAGTACTATTCTTATCAGTTTAATCCCTGTTATGTCCCCCTCATCAGGCCTTTTTTAGTCGAATGTATCGCCCACTGTCAGTCCCTTCGGGATCCATCCCTCCTTCATCTTAATAAAGGTGAGGTAATCTAGACTTTTTTTGACCTAGGCGACTTCTCTTCTCAGTGACAATACCTCCTGCTGCACTGAAGGTCCTTTCTGACAGGACACTTGAAGCAGGGCAGGCCAGAAGGTCTATCGCAAATTGGGATAGCTCAGGCCACAGGTCAAGCCTGCACACCCAGTAGTCAAGGGGTTCATCGCTCCTCAGAGTGTCGATATCTGCAGTTAAGGCGAGGTAGTCTGCTACCTGTCGGTCGAAGTCGTTCTCTGAGGGTGGACCCCGAAGGGCTGTGACAATGCGTTGGACTTAAAAAGCTGCGCATGTCCTCCATCAGCAACACATCTGTAAAGCGTCCTGTCCTTGCCGGCGTGGTCGTGGGAGGAGGAGGATTACTTTCACCTCTTCCCCTGTTAGATTCCCGTTGTGCTGTGACATCACCCTTATACGCTGTGTAAATCATACTTTTAATTGATTTTGGAACTGCTGCATCCTTTCCGACTTGCGGTAATTCGGTAACATTTCAGGCTACATTTCAGGGGTCTAGTAGCGTGGACACGCAGTACAGGTTGTTCTCCTTCAGCCTTTTTATACGAGGGTCCTTCAACAGGCACGACAGCATGAAAGACCCCATTTGCACAAGGTTGGATGCCGAGCTACTCATGTCCCGTTCCTCATCCTCAGTGATCTCACTGAAGGTATGTTCTTCCCCCCTGCCACGTACAACACCACGGGTACCAGATAGGTGACAACGAGCACCCTGGGATGCCTGTTGTGGTTGGTCTTCCTCCTCCTCCTCAAAGCCACATTCCTCCTCTGACTCCTCTTCCTCACAATCCTCTTCCAGCGTTGCCGCAGGTCCAGCAAGCGATGCTGATAAGGCTGTTTCTGGTGGTGATGGTGACCACAACTCTTCCTCTTCACGCTCATCTACGGCCTGATCCAGCACTCTTCGCAGGGCACGCTCCAGGAAGAAAACAAATGGTATGATGACGCTGATGGTGCCTTCGGTGCGACTGACTAGGTTTGTCACCTCCTCAAAAGAGCCTACAGGCATTGCGCATGAGCGTCCAGTAACGTGGCAAAAGAATTCCCAGCTCCGCAGAGGCTGTCCTAGCACCCCGGTCATAAAAATAGTCGTTAACAGCTTTTTCTTGTTGGAGCAGGCGGTCGAACATTAGGAGTGTTGAATTCCAACGTGTCGGGCTGTCGCAAATCAAGCGCCGCACTGGCATGTTGTTTCGCCGCTGGATATCTGCAAAGTGAGCCATGGCCGTGTAGGAACACCTCAAATGGTCACACTCCTTCCTGGGCTGCTTCAGGACGTCCTGTAAGCCTGGGTACGTATGCACGAAGCGTTGTACGATCAGATTACACATATGTGCCATGCACGGCACATGTGTCAACTTGCCCGAATTCAATGCCACCAACAAATTTCTTCCGTTGTCACAAACCACTTTGCCGATCTCCAGTTGGTGCGGAGTCAGTCACTGATCCACCTGTGCGTTCAGGGAGGACAGGAGTGCTTGTCCGGTGTGGCTCTCTGCTTTCAGGCAAGTCAACCCCAAGACTGCGTGACACTGCCGTATCCGGGATGTGGAATAGTACCTGGGGAGCTAGGGGGGGGGCCGTTGATGTGGAGCAAGACGCAGCAGCAGAAGAGGACTCAGCCGAGGAGGTTATGGAAGAGGATGGAGTAGGAGGAGTAGAGGAGGTGGCAGCAGGCCTGCCTGCAAGTCGTGGCGCCAACTCCTCTGCAGAGCCACGCATTCCATGCTTGGCAGCCCTCAGCAGGTTTACCCAAGGTGATATACCTGCCCTGACCATGCTTTGCAGACCAGGTATCAGTGGTTAGATGGACCCTTGCCCCAACACTGTGTGCCAGACATGCCATTACTTCCTTTTGCACAATCGAGTACAGGTTGGGGATTGCCTCTTGTGAAAAGAAATTTTGGCTGGGTACCTTCCACTGCGGTGTCCCAATAGCTACAAATTTTTTGAACGCCTCAGACTCAACCAGATTGTATGGTAAAAGCTGGCGGGATAATAGTTCGGACAAGCCAGCTGTCAGACGCTGGGCAAGGGGGTGACTTGGTGACATTGGCTTCTAACGCTCAAACATGTCCTTGACAGACACCTGACTGTGGGCAGATGAGCAGGAACTGCTCAAGGTGAGAGACGGAGTGGCGGATGGTTGAGAGGGGACAGCAGTGGTTGAAGTGGCTGAAGATGCTGGACCAGGAGGAGGATGGCGGCTTTGAGTTTGTGTGCTGCTTGTACTCATGTGTTGATCCCATAGGTGTTTGTGATGTGCGATCATGTGCCTTCGCAAAGCAATTGTACCTAGGTGGGTGTTGGACTTCCCACGACTCAGTTTCTTTTGGCACAGATTGCAAATGGCATCGCTGTTGTCAGAGGCAGACACACAATAAAAATGCCAAACTGCTGAGCTCTGCAATGACCGCATTCTGGTGGTGGCAACAGCATGTGTTGATTGGTGTGCTGTCTGGCTGACCCCGGGTGCCGATGCATGATCTGACTGTGCCACTAGCTCCTTGCGACGACCTCCCCCTGCTTCCAACTCGTCTCCTCCTCCTCTCTGTCTCCCCATCTGAACTTTCCCCCTGTTCTTCTTCTCTTCTAGCGGGCACCCACGTGACATCCACGGACGCATCATCATCATCAACCGCTTCACTTGTATCTGACAACTCAGCAAAGGAAGCAGCAGTGGGTACAACATCATCATCATCACACTGTATGTCCATGTGTGTAATGCTGCCTGGCTGAGACATATCCCTGTTATCTACATCCTCTGGCAATAATGGTTGCACATCACTCATTTCTTCCAACTAATGTGTAAATAACTCCTCTGACAGATCAAGTGAAGCGGCTGTGGTGCTAGTGTTGGTGGTGGCGGCAGGCGGGCGAGTGGTAACTTGAGAGGTGCCCGAAGCTAAGCTGGAGGAGGATGGTGCGTCAAGGTTCCGAGCGGAAGCTGTAGAAGATTGGGTGTCCTGTGTTAGCCAGTCAACTATGTCCTCAGAACTTTTCGAGTTCAGGGTATGTGGCCTCTGAACACTGGGCATTATTCTTGGGCCAAAGGGAATCACAGCACCACGACCACGACGGCCCCTGCGGGGTGGCCTGCCTGTGCCTGTCATTTTTTTTTTCGATTAGTGGTACTATGAGTGCAAGCTATTGTGACAACAGATATGAGTGGCACTGTGCTCTGGCAGAAGTTGGCAGAGTAGATGCTGTAGGCCTGACACACACGCTTGCAGACAGCTAACTGCTATTCAATCTATACAGTCAAATTATTTTTTTTTTTTTTTTTAAATGTACACTACTGTTACACCAGATATGAGTTGCACTGGTATGACACTGTGCCCTGGGAAGCCTTGAAACGCACACGCGTGAAGGAAACTGACTGCTATTATTTCACAGTCAAATTTCTAGTTTTTTTAATGTACACTACTGTTACACCAGATATGAGTTGCACTGGTGTGACACTGTGCCCTGGCAGGCCCTGAAATGCACACGTGTGAAGGAAACTGACTGCTATTATATTACAGTCAAAAAAGTTTTTCTTTTTTTAACTGCAAGCTATTTTGACACCAGATATGAGTGGTGGCACTGGGCAAGTGGGCACAGTATACGCTGGGAGCCTGACACACACGCTGGCAGGCAGGCAGGCAACTGCAATTAGATTACACAGAAAAAAAAAAAGCAGACTGATGTTCTAGCCCTAAAAAGGGCTTTTTGGGGTGCTGTCCTTACAGCAGAGATTAGATGAGTCCTTCAGGACTGTAGTGGACACTGAATACACTAGCCTAGCTATCGATTTCCCTATTAAATCAGCAGCAGCTACACTGTCCCTCCTCTCACTAAGAATGCAGCTTCCGAATGAAGCTAAAATGGATGCTGTCCAGGAGGTGGGAGGGTCTGGGAGGGAGGGTCTGCTGCTGATTGGCTGGAATGTGTCTGCTGACTGTGAGGTACAGGGTCAAAGTTTACTCAATGATGACGAATAGGGGGCGGACTGAACATCGCATATGTTCGCCCGCCGTGGCGAACGCGACCAAGCTATGTTCGCCAGGAACTTTTCGCTGGCTAACTATTCGGGACATCTAAAGTAGGCACCCAACTTGTTTAATTTGAAATAAATTAAGCTATATATATATGTATATGTACAGTCAAATAGTACACATCTGCATGCACATGCATTTGTCCTGTGGATTTTTGCCATATGTTTTGACCATAGGTCATTTTAGGAACGTATTCATAACCCATATATCTGGTGTAAAGATGGCAGCTTAAATTGTATCGGAATTAGGTCTGAGAAAGATCATATTTTGCTGTAAAGGAAGCACCCAAGTGTCCATATGTGGTTCTACTGCTAGCAAAGTCCACTACTAAACCTCCAGAGAAAATAATAAGCATGGAGGCAGGCTTAATAAATGCACAGTATCTATCCCAGAAAACAAAGAAGGCAGGCTTGAATGTTATCAGAATTCCTGTTTTCTTATAATTTTGAATAGGTTCAACTTGCATAAATGTCTGCATTGAAACAACATGAATATAAACATCATGCAAAGAGCATATTAAAGTCTTAATAACTATAAAGAATCCTTTACAGAAAAAGTGTCCTATATCCATGATCTAATCATATATTATTGTCCTATAAGTATAAACTTGCGTCTAAACTGCCACTAGATATTATTCATTGCCATTTGCATTGCTTATACTGTGAAAAATGTGAGAAATCGTGCTACGTATGCTACAAAGGATACATTGAGTTTGTTGGCATTTGAACAAATGCATTGTAATGCAAAGCACAAAATAAAATGCACTGATAAATTGTACATGAGAAAATGATGAATAGGAAAGAGAAAATAATATGTTTTTGACATCTAGAATCAACATAGATGCAACATGAAATGTTAAATGATGGCACTATTCGGTTTATCTTTGCTCTGCCATAAGGTAACCAGTAGACCTTTGTGAAATTGGATACTTTCCAAGTAGAGTATTTCATGATGAAGAATAAAATATGACAGAAAGATACAGCATTGTGCCTAGGGAAAAAATTCCCCCCTCATTAGCTATTCCATTGAAGACACACTCATAAGTAGATGAATAATTGAGATATTAATTCTTTTCAACAACTCCTTACTTTTACTTGATCAGTCAAGAAAAGACTGGGGAATTGAGTCTAGCTTCTGGTCTAGTAGTAAAAGATAGCTGGGGAAGTGTCGGGATAAAGCTCAATTTCATACTAGTGTCATGAAAGATGATGATTATCATCAGGAAATGGGACCAAAGGGTATTTTAAACAATTCACTGCAAATCAACAGTTCTGTGTGTAAGAATCTATATAAAGCCAATATTTATTTTTCTGTCTTATTCTGTTGATAAATTGCTCTAGTATTAGGGGAATGGAAAATGTGAGCTAAAAGGGAAAATGGAACTGAGAGAGAGAGAGAGAGAGAGAGAGAGAAAGCGAGGATACAAAATGGTGAATTGTGTATTGCGGAACAATAAGGCCATTGAGAGTTCCTGAGGATATCATAATAAATTCTAAGACCTCAGAAAGAGGTATATAGTACCCTAATACGGTATCATTTTTCCCTAATACACACTTAATGTTGTGTATTTTATATTACATGGTTTTTTAACACATCCAACTGTCATTGAAGAGTAATTAATTTATTTAAATTGAAATGAATGTAACTCGATTTACATTCCTGGAACAAAAGAGAAGTAGCATACAAGTATTCCACTTCTCCCATATAATTTACACCAGATATTTCCCTTTTTTCATGCATCATGTTGTGAACTTATAATGATAAATGCAAGAGTTTTAAATATTTATTGAAATATAGAGAACGGTGTGTGGGATAAAGTGCTTAGAAAGTGCAGGCTAGCCACTCCAGATAAGGGATCACTCCCAATTCCCAAAAGTTATACAAATGCACAAAAAGTATAGGTCAAGGACATATACCAATGAGGGTGCCACAATCACATAACGTGCATATAATTACCACACATTTTCAATGATGACCATATAAAAGAAAATGATAAAACATATATTGCTTCTCCTCTAAGCCACTATTCAGCTCATGTATCAGCCTGAAGTCCGATCTTGCCCTGTCTCCAGCATTAGCGGGTTGTACTTTTCCTGTGACTGCTCCAGTCTCTCAGTCCACCTGAAGCAGATGCCTAATCAGCCAGGTATAAAACACTGCTTCTCTCTGAGGGCAGTGTCAGTCATTGACTCTGGTTCCTATGTTGGTGTTTGTGATCCAATGTTCTCCAGTCAGCTCCTGGCCTTGGCTTTTTCTTATCGTGTGTCCTGACTTTTGGCTTACCCTCGACGATTCTCCTGCCTGTGTCCTTGCCTGTACTGCAACTTGGAGCAATATCCTGCACAGCCCTGGTGAATTCTTACCTGACCACCTTGACCTGTGTTTATTTGCAAGGGTGAGCATATATCTCTGCATACCGGACTCCAAATCAGGTAAGATCCTGGCAGTGAGTGTGTGAGACGTGCAATGTTTGTATGGAAGGCAGTATGTGTGTGTGAAGGGTGCAGAGTGTGTGTATAGGGGCAATGTCTGTGTGAGCAGTGAATGTGTGAGTGGGGCAGTATGTGTGTATGGGAGACAATGTATGTGTGAGGTGTGCAGTGTGTGTGTAGGGAGACAGTATGTGTGTGAGGCGTGCAGTGTATGTATGGAAGGCAGTGTGAGACGTGCAGTTTGTGTGTGTGAGACGTGCAGTGTGTGTGTGTGCAGGGCCGGATTAACATAGGGGCTGATGGAGCTGCAGCTCCAGGCCCAGGCCCATGGAATAGGCCCATTGGTTTTAAAAAAAAAAAAAAAAATTTTTTACACACTACTCTTAGGGTTGCCAGGTATTTCTCATGTATTTCTTAGGGTTGCCAGGTATTTCTCAGAAGTATTTCTCAGGTATTTGAGGCTGCCTAACCGGTGCCGGTATTGCAGTAATACCGGCAATACAAATGTCTGTCTCAGTATAAACATAGATTATTCTGCAATAGCAGCGCCGGCCAGTAGGGGTCGCTGTTTGTGTGGAGAGAGGCAGTGATAAGAAGTTACAGCATCTCCCTCCCTGCCTCTCTCTACTCACTGATCCGCGGGGGAGCAGCTCTGCACAGAGAGTCCAGACAGCAGCTCCGAGACATGGGGACGCTGAGACATTGGGACACTGGGGAACATGGGGACCCTGAGCATGGACGTCCGCAGGAATTTTTCCGGGGAGAGGTTGCATAATTGTAATGACATCCAAGCTTGGCACCTTTTTGACAGTGTCATGAAAGGGAAGGAGCATAGTCATTTTCACATAAAGCAAGGAGGAATAGCGTTTTCACAACTATGGTGTCAGGAATATATGTTTGTATTCCTGACACTATAGTGTTTCTTTCATCAAATTACAGGAACATTATGGTCACCATAACAACTTTATCTAAATGAAAATGCTGTGATGCAAGGAGGCCCCTGGGTGCTCTTTCTTTGAAGGGGTGAAACCGCTCTCAAATGGTTTACCCCCCAAAGGCTTCCTTCAGCTCCAGATCTCCAGGTCGCTCAGTGGTATTCGACTTCTGAAACAGAGTGTCAGGAAGTGCAGATTGACGTTGGGCATGGGTGCCGCTGATTGGCTAGAGTGGTCAGCTGACACTCTAAGCCAATCGCTAGTTCCCGGTTCATAAAAATGTTTTACGTTTTTATGAATGGGGAGCTACTGATTGGCTTAGAGTGCTAGCTGACCCATCTAGTCAATCAGCGGCACCCCTACCCAGCGGCCCTCTGTGTTTCCTGACACTCAGTAAATAAAAGTGAACACATTAACACTGATATTGTTTGTTTTTACCTGGGGAGATGAGAAGGTCCAAAGTTTCCCTGCCAGGCCCAGGTACCAACGTCTTATGATGTGGTGTCCCGAAGGAAGTGCTCCAATCTCATTTTCTTCTCCTTCATTTGACACAGTCTTTTTTGTCTTTTGAGGCTCCTTCTGCTCCTTTACCTTTCTGCTACTTTCTGCTTATTTTGCGCCCTTCTGCTCATTTCTCTTTTTGATCCCTTTCTGCTCCTTGATGGCTCTTCCTGCTCCTTGATGGCCCTTCCTGCTTCTGGCAGACCCTTCCTGCTTCTTTCTGCCCCTTCCAGCTTCTTGCAGCCCCTTACTGATCCTTTCTGTTCCTTCTGATTCTTCCTGCCCCTTCCTGCTCCTTGCAGACCCTTCCTGCTCCTTGCAGACCCTTCCTGCTTTTTGCAGGCCCTTCCTACTCCTTTCTGCCCCTTCTTTCTCCTTGCTGCCCCTTCCTACTCCTAGCAGACCCTTACTACTCCTTGCTGACCCCTCCTGCCCCTTGCAGACCCTTTCTACTCCTTGCTGACCCCTCCTGCTCCTTGCTCCCTCTTCCTACTCCTTGCTGCCCCTTCCTACTCCTTGCTGCCCCTTCCTGCTCCTTGCTGCCTCTTCCTACTCCTTGCTGCCTCTTCCTACTCCTTGCTGACCCCTCTTGCTCCTCGCAGACCCTTCCTACTCCTTGGTGACCCCTCCTGCTCCTTGCAGACCGTCCCTTCCCATTCCTGCTGCCCCTTCCTATTCCTTGCTGACCCCTCCTGCCTCTTGCAGACCCTTTCTACTCCTTGCTGACCCCTCCTGCTCCTTGCTGACCCCTCCTGCTCCTTGCTGACCCCTCCTGGTCCTTGCTGCTCCTTCTACTTTACCCTCCTGCTCCTTGAAAACCTTTCGACCCCTTCCTGCTTCTTGCTGCCCCTTTCTATTCCTTGCTGACCCCTCCTGCCCCTTGCAGAACCTTTCTGCTCCTTCTACTTTACCTTCCTCTATGCGGTCTCCCCTACCCCCCATCCCTCACTTACCTGCTCTGTGCTGCTCCCCTGCGGTTTCAGTCATGAGAGAGAGGCAAGGATAAACTGTCCCTAGTGTCTCAGTGGCCCCATGTCTCCCAGTGTCCCCATGTCTCTAAGTGTCCCCTAGTGTCCTAGTGACATCAGGACACTGGGAGACATGAGGACACAGACTCTAAGGGACACTGGGAGACATGGGGATACAAACACTAGGGGACACTGGGCGACATGGGGACACTGAGAGGCATGGAGACACAGGGAGACATGGGGACACTGGGCGACTTTGAGACATAGGAGACATGGCAGTGTCCCCATGTCTCCCAGCCAGTGTCCCTAGTATCTCAGTATCCCCATGTGTCCCTAGTGTCTCTCAGTGTCTGTAGTGTGCCAGTGTCCCTAGTGTCTCAGTGTTCCCTAGACTCCTAAAGTCCCCTAGTCTCCCAATGTCTCTGTGTCCCCATGTCTCCTAGTGTCTCAGTGTCCCCTAGTATAAAAGAAAAAATCTCAGGCACTCACTGTGATAGATTTAGACAGGTTTATTAGACACCGCAACATTTAGACCTGTACCCAGGTCTTTATCAAGTCTCCAATGTCCCCTGTGTATCAGTGTCCCCTATGTATCAGTGTCTCAGTGCCCCATGTCTCTCAGTGCCCATAGTGTATCTGTGCCCATAGTGTCTCTGTGTCCCCTAGTATAAAAGAAAAAAATCTCAGGCACTCACTGTGATAGCTTTAAGCAGGTTTATTGGACACCGCAACATTTTGTCCTGTACCCAGGTTTTTATCAAGTCTCCAGTGTCCCCTATATATCACAGTGTCTCAGTGCCCCATGTCTCCCCGTGTCCCCTCGTGTCTGTCACCCAGTGCCCCCAAGAGTCTCAGATTTCCCGGGTCTCCCAGTGTTCCCTAGTATCTGTGTCCCCATGTCTCCCAGTGTCCCAATGTCTCTCAATGTCCCCTAGTGACATGGGGACACTGGGAGACATGAGGACACAAACACTTAGGGACTGGGAGACATAGGGACACAGACATTCCCCCTTTTTGTGTATGTTCGTCCTTTTGGCCGTTCTGGTTATGTGATTTGTGTCAGTAGCCCACCCTTTTACCGCATCTATAGACTTCCTGCTTTACTGGACACTGCTGTTAGGGGGTATGGGTTTACTTGAAAGATGAAAGCATGAGATTAGCAAAGGGTATGTGTTTTCTCATAGTTGCATCCTATGAGTTTCCCTACAGCATCATCTCCATCAGATACATGACGCTTAGGAGGTAGGACTGTTTTAGTGTTTTTGGTCAATAAGATTTTGTAATTAGGCCCATCATAATTATCAGCACCAGGCCCACTGGGCTCTTAATCCGGCCCTGTGTGTGTGTGTGTGTGTGTGCGAGGGGTGCAGTGTTGTGTTTGGGGCAGTATGTGTGGGGCAGTGTGTGAATGAGTTGGGAGTTAAATAAAACAAATGTTATTTTATTTTATTTTTTTATTATTAAAAGATATATGCTTTATATCCCTCCCCCATCTTACCTTTGCCCAGGGAGGGAGATATCGATGGTGAAGCCATGGTGGTTCTAGTGGTTAGAGTAAACTCTAGCCTGTAGCTCCTGGACTAAAGTTCACTCTCGCGAGAACAGAGCGTTGCTGTAATAACCGTGGCAACGCTCCGTGCTCGTGAGAGGAGACCCGGTAGAGCTGCAGATTAGAGCTCTTGGGTCTCCTCTCTTCTTCCCCTGCTGGCTGCCCAGCACAAAGTGCCAGCGGGCCGGTGAGGGAGATCGATATTCTCCCCTCCGGTCCGTGATGGCACACAGCATGGCCGGCTAGTGCAGTCCTACTTGTACCAGCAGAGGAGAGCAAGGGAGAGCTACTGATCACTGGGAGCAATAGAAGAAATGGCTCCCACATTTTGGCAGGTAGTATTGCTAGACAATGTCGGATGATTTGATTACTATACACATCAGTTGTAAGGTTTTTCTTCTTGTGTTAAGTGTTTTTTGTCAAATCTATGGTTTTTAATTTACTTTAGATCTTGAGACACCAATTTTTTAAATGTGAGGCAACTTGATTTATAGGTGGAGGAGTAAAATTTTGACTTAGGTTTAAGGTTTGTGTGTTTATTTCTTGGGGAATTTTGGGAATTAGTAGAAGTATTGTTTACCTGATGAGTAGTGATGTACCGAACTGTTTGCCGGCTAATAATTCCCGGCGAACATAGCGTGTTCGCGTTCGCCGCCGAGAGCAAACACATGCGCGGTTCGATCTGCCCCCTATTCGTCATCATTGAGCAAACTTTGACCCTGTGCCTCACGGTCAGCAGACACATTCCAGCAAATTAGCAGCAGACCTCCCTTCCAGACGCTCCCACCTCCCTCCCAGCATCCATTTTAGATTCATTCTGAAGCTGCATTCTTAGTGAGAGGAGGGAAAGTTTAGCTGGTGCTCATTAGATAGGGAAATTGATAGCTAGGCTAGGGTATTCAGTGTCCACTACAGTCCTGAAGGACTCATCTGATCTCTGCTGTAAGGACAGCACCCCAAGAAGCCCTTTTTAGGGCTAGAACATCAGTCTGCTTTTTTTTTTCCCCTGTGTAATGTAATTGCAGTTGCATGCCTGCCAGCTTCTGTGTCAGGTTCACAGTGCATACTGTGCCCATTTGCCCAGTGCGACCACTCATATCTGGTGTCACAATAGCTTAAGCTTGACATTTAAAAAGAAAAAAAAATTGTTTCACTGTAATAGATTGAATAGCAGTTAGTTGTCTGCCAGCTTCTGTGTCAGGCTCTTAGTGGATACTGTGCCCACTTGCCCAGTGCCACGACTCATATCTGGTGTCACAATAGCTTAAGCTTGACATTTAAAAAGAAAAACGTTTTTTTTTCACTGTAATAGATTGAATAGCAGTTAGTTGTCTGAAAGCGTTTGGGTGTCAGGCCTTCAGCGTGTACTCTGCCAACCTCTGCCAGTGTACTTTGCCACTCATAACTGGTGTCTCTATAGCGTGCTTTTACAAAGAAAAAAAGGTTTTCAGTGTAAGCTAATAGCAGTCAGTGTCCTTAAAGCGGGTGTCAGGCCTTCAGCGTGTGCTCTGCCAACCTCAGCAAGTGTACTTTTCCACTCATATCTGGTGTCTGTATAGCGTGCTTTTACAAAGAAAAAAGTTTTTCAGTGTAAGCTAATAGCAGTCAGTGTCCTTAAAGCGGGTGTCAGGCCTTCAGTGTGTGCTCTGCCAACCTCAGCAAGTGTACTTTGGCACTCATATCTGGTGTCTGTATAGCGTTCTTTTACAAAGAAAAAAAGGTTTTCAGTGTAAGCTAATAGCAGTCAGTGTCCTTAAAGCGGGTGTCAGGCCTTCAGCGTGTGCTGTGCCAACCTCAGTAAGTTTACTTTGCCACTCATATCTGGTGTCTCTATAGCGTGCTTTTACAAAGAAAAAAAGGTTTTCAGTGTAAGCTAATAGCAGTCAGTGTCCTTAAAGCGGGTGTCAGGCCTTCAGCGTGTCCTCTGCCAAACTCAGCAAGTGTACTTTGCCACTCATATCTGGTGTCTCTATAGCGTGCTTTTACAAAGAAAAAAATGTTTTCAGTGTAAGCTAATAGCAGTCAGTGTCCTTAAAGCGGGTGTCCGGCCTTCAGCGTGAGCTCTGCCAACCTCAGCAAGTGTACTTTGCCACTCATATCTGGTGTCTCTATAGCGTGCCTTTACAAAGAAAAAATTTTTTCAGTGTAAGCTAATAGCAGTCAGTGTCCTTAAAGAGGGTGTCAGGCCTTCAGTGTGTGCTCTGCCAACCTGAGCAAGTGTACTTTGCCACTCATATCTGGTGTCTCTATAGCGTGCCTTTACAAAGAAAAAGGTTTTTCAGTGTAAGCTAATAGCAGTCAGTGTCCTTAAAGCGGGTGTCAGGCCTTCAGCGTGTGCTCTGCCAACCTCAGCAAGTGTACTTTGCCACTCATATCTGGTGTCTCTATAGCGTGCTTTTACAAAGAAAAAAAGGTTTTCAGTGTAGCTAATAGCAGTCAGTGTCCTTAAAGCAGGTGTCAGCCATTCAGCGTGTGCTCTGCCAACCTCAGCAAGTGTACTTTGCCACTCATATCTGGTGTCTCTATAGCGTGCTTTTACAAAGAAAAAAAGGTTTGCAGTGTAAGCTAATAGCAGTCAGTGTCCTTAAAGCGGGTGTCAGGCCTTCAGCGTGTGCTCTGCCAACCTCAGCAAGTGTACTTTGCCACTCATATCTGGTGTCTCTATAGCGTGCTTTTACAAAGAAAAAAGGTTTGCAGTGTAAGCTAATAGCAGTCAGTGTCCTTAAAGCGGGTGTCATGCCTTCAGTGTGTGCTCTGCCAACCTCAGCAAGTGTACTTTGCCACTCATATCTGGTGTCTCTATAGCGTGCCTTAACAAAGAAAAAACTTTTTTCACTGTTATAGATTGAATAGCAGTTAGTTGTCTTCAAGCGGGTGTGTCAGGCCTACAGCGTGTACTCTGCCAACCTCTGCCAGTGCACATTGCCACTCATATCTGGTGTCTCTATAGCGTGCTTTTAAAAACCAAAAAACTATTTTCACTGTTATAGATTGAATAGCAGTTAGTTGTCTTCAAGCGGGTGTCAGGCCTACAGCGTGTACTCTGCCAACCTCTGCCAGTGCACATTGCCACTCATATCTGGTGTCACAATAGCGTGCATTTAAAAACAAAAAACTTTTTTCACTGTTATAGATTGAATAGCAGTTAGTTGTCTGCAAGCATCAGAAAGTCACCCCATTGCCCGGCGTCTGACACCTGGCTTGTCTGAACTATTAGCCGCTTGCTTTTACCATACAAGCTGGTGGAGTCTGAGGCGTTCCAAAAATTTGTGGCTATTGGGATACCACAGTGGAAGGTACCCGGACAAAATTTCTTTGCACAAAAGGCAATCCCCAACCTGTACTCGATTGAGCAAAAGGAAGTAATGGCATGTCTGGCACACAGTGTTGGGGCAAAGGTCCATCTGACCACTGGTACCTGCCACTCATATCTGGTGTCTCTATAGCGTGCTTTTACAAAGAAAAAAAGGTTTTCAGTGTAAGCTAATAGCAGTCAGTGTCCTTAAAGCGGGTGTCAGGCCTTCAGCGTGTCCTCTGCCAAACTCAGCAAGTGTACTTTGCCACTCATATCTGGTGTCTCTATAGCGTGCTTTTACAAAGAAAAAAATGTTTTCAGTGTAAGCTAATAGCAGTCAGTGTCCTTAAAGCGGGTGTCCGGCCTTCAGCGTGAGCTCTGCCAACCTCAGCAAGTGTACTTTGCCACTCATATCTGGTGTCTCTATAGCGTGCCTTTACAAAGAAAAAATTTTTTCAGTGTAAGCTAATAGCAGTCAGTGTCCTTAAAGAGGGTGTCAGGCCTTCAGTGTGTGCTCTGCCAACCTGAGCAAGTGTACTTTGCCACTCATATCTGGTGTCTCTATAGCGTGCCTTTACAAAGAAAAAGGTTTTTCAGTGTAAGCTAATAGCAGTCAGTGTCCTTAAAGCGGGTGTCAGGCCTTCAGCGTGTGCTCTGCCAACCTCAGCAAGTGTACTTTGCCACTCATATCTGGTGTCTCTATAGCGTGCTTTTACAAAGAAAAAAAGGTTTTCAGTGTAGCTAATAGCAGTCAGTGTCCTTAAAGCAGGTGTCAGCCATTCAGCGTGTGCTCTGCCAACCTCAGCAAGTGTACTTTGCCACTCATATCTGGTGTCTCTATAGCGTGCTTTTACAAAGAAAAAAA
Source organism: Pelobates fuscus (assembly GCF_036172605.1). Taxonomy (NCBI): domain Eukaryota; kingdom Metazoa; phylum Chordata; class Amphibia; order Anura; family Pelobatidae; genus Pelobates; species Pelobates fuscus. The sequence continues at coordinate 134,747,585 of NC_086321.1, forward strand.
GGTTTGCAGTGTAAGCTAATAGCAGTCAGTGTCCTTAAAGCGGGTGTCAGGCCTTCAGCGTGTGCTCTGCCAACCTCAGCAAGTGTACTTTGCCACTCATATCTGGTGTCTCTATAGCGTGCTTTTACAAAGAAAAAAGGTTTGCAGTGTAAGCTAATAGCAGTCAGTGTCCTTAAAGCGGGTGTCATGCCTTCAGTGTGTGCTCTGCCAACCTCAGCAAGTGTACTTTGCCACTCATATCTGGTGTCTCTATAGCGTGCCTTAACAAAGAAAAAACTTTTTTCACTGTTATAGATTGAATAGCAGTTAGTTGTCTTCAAGCGGGTGTGTCAGGCCTACAGCGTGTACTCTGCCAACCTCTGCCAGTGCACATTGCCACTCATATCTGGTGTCTCTATAGCGTGCTTTTAAAAACCAAAAAACTATTTTCACTGTTATAGATTGAATAGCAGTTAGTTGTCTTCAAGCGGGTGTCAGGCCTACAGCGTGTACTCTGCCAACCTCTGCCAGTGCACATTGCCACTCATATCTGGTGTCACAATAGCGTGCATTTAAAAACAAAAAACTTTTTTCACTGTTATAGATTGAATAGCAGTTAGTTGTCTGCAAGCATCAGAAAGTCACCCCATTGCCCGGCGTCTGACACCTGGCTTGTCTGAACTATTAGCCGCTTGCTTTTACCATACAAGCTGGTGGAGTCTGAGGCGTTCCAAAAATTTGTGGCTATTGGGATACCACAGTGGAAGGTACCCGGACAAAATTTCTTTGCACAAAAGGCAATCCCCAACCTGTACTCGATTGAGCAAAAGGAAGTAATGGCATGTCTGGCACACAGTGTTGGGGCAAAGGTCCATCTGACCACTGATACCTGGTTTGCAAAGCATGGTCAGGGCAGGTATATCACCTACACTGCTCATTGGGTAAACCTGCTGACGGCTGCCAAGCATGGAATGCGTGGCTCTGCAGAGGAGTTGGTGACACCGCCACGACTTGCAGGCAGGCCTGCTGCCATCTCCTCTACTCCTCCTACTCCATCCTCTTCCATAACCTCCTCGGCTGAGTCCTCTTCTGCTGCTGCGTCTTGCTCCACATCAACAGCACACCCCCAGCTCCCCAGGTACTATTCCACATCACGGATACGGCAGTGTCACGCCGTCTTGGCTTTGACTTGCTTGAAAGCAGAGAGTCACACCGGACAAGCACTCCTGTCCGCCCTGAACGCACAGGTGGAAAAGTGGCTGACTCCGCAGCAACTGGATATCGGCAAAGTGGTTTGTGACAATGGAACAAATTTGTTGGCGGCATTGAAGTTGGGCAAGTTGACACATGTGCCGTGCATGGCACATGCGTGTAATCTGATCATACAACGCTTTGTGCATAAGTACACAGGCTTACAGGACGTCCTGAAGCAGGCCAGGAAGGTGTGTGGCCATTTCAGGCATTCCTACTCGGCCATGGCACACTTTGCAGATATCCAGCGTCGAAACAACATGCCAGTGAGGCGCTTGATTTGCGACAGCCCGACACGTTGGAATTCAACACTCCTAATGTTCAACCGCCTGCTCCAACAAGAAAAAGCCGTTAATGAATATTTGTATGACCGGGGTGCTGGGACAGCCTCTGGGGAGCTGGGGATTTTTTGGGGACGTTACTGGACGCTCATACGCAATGCCTGTAGGCTCCTTTTGAGGAGGTGACAAACCTAGTCAGTCGAACCAAAGGCACCATCAGCGACATCATACCATTTGTTTTCTTCCTGGAGCGTGCCCTGCGAAGAGTGGTGGATCAGGCCGTAGATCAGCGTGAAGAGGAAGAGGAAGAGTTGTGGTCACCATCACCACCAGAAACAGCCTTATCAGCATCGCTTGCTGGACCTGCGGCAACGCTGGAAAAGGATTGTGAGGAAGAGGAGTCAGAGAAGGAATGTGGCTTTGAGGAGGAGGAGGAAGACCAACCACAACAGGCATCCCAGGGTGCTCGTTGTCACCTATCTGGTACCCGTGGTGTTGTACGTGGCTGGGGGGAAGAACATACCTTCATTGAGATCACTGAGGATGAGGAAAGGGAAATGAGTAGCTCGGCATCCAACCTTGTGCAAATGGGGTCTTTCATGCTGTTGTGCCTGTTGAGGGACCTTTGTATAAAAAGGCTGAAGGAGAACGACCTGTATTGGGTGTCCACGCTACTAGACCCCCGGTATAAGCAGAAAGTGGCGGAAATGTTACCGAATTACAACAAGTCGGAAAGGATGCAGCATTTGCAAAATAAATTAAAAAGTATGCTTTACACAGCGTATAAGGGTGATGTCACAGCACAACGGGAATCTAACAGGGGAAGATGTGAAAGTCATCCTCCTCCTCTCACTAACCCCGCCGGCAAGGACAGGATGCTTTAAAGACGTGTTGTTGTTGATGGAGGACATGCAGAGCTTTTTAAGTCCTACGCATCGCCACAGCCCTTCGGGATCCACCCTCAGAGAACGACTCGACCAACAGGTAGCAGACTACCTTGCCTTAACTGCAGATATCGACACTCTGAGGAGCGATGAACCCCTTGACTACTGGGTGTGCCGGCTTGACCTGTGGCCTGAGCTATCCCAATTTGCGATAGAACTTCTGGCCTGCCCCGCTTCAAGTGTCCTGTCAGAAAGGACCTTCAGTCCAACAGGAGGTATTGTCACTGAGAAGAGAAGTCGCCTAAGTCAAAAAAGTCTAGATTACCTCACCTTAATTAAGATGAATGAGGGATGGATCCTGAAGGGACTGACAGTGGGCGATACATTCGACTAAAAAAGGCCTGATGAGATGAGCTGCCTTGGGCTAAAAATGGTCCACACGCTGCTGTATTTTAGCTCTGAATGCCGGTTGACTTGCGTGACTTATCCGCTACCAACTAGGGTTCAAGCCGCAATGTTTTAGGGCACTTTCTGCCTGGGAAACAAACATCAATTTGTATGGCCGCTGCTACAGCAGCGGCTGCAACAATACCTAATTTTTCAGGCATGTGTACATGCCTATTTTTTAGGCCCTCTGGTGCTGCACTGTGGCTTCAAAAACCAAACCTAAAAAAAAGGCACATAACAGGGATTAAACTGATAGGAATAGTACTACTTAACACACCACTCCTATCTGGTGGCACATTAGATTGCACGCGCAGTGCCTCAAATTTGAAGTAGGAGGACCGACCAAGCATCTTTTTCCATCTCCCGGTTCCTAAAATCAATGCCATATACACGTCCCCTGACAGGGTGCCAGCTCGTTATTCTCTTGGGCGCCAGCTCGTTATTCTCTTTTTCACTTCACTAGGGACACTTTACTGCACTATGGGCACTTAGACCCACTCTTTGTCTTGCACACTGTTATTCCTAGCCAGCATCTGTGATGGGAAATCAGGCAGTCATCTAAACATTTAGATTGAGCTTTAGCTTAGAACACCCTTGAAGGTGTTTAAGGAGATTAGGGCTAGTTTAGAGGATTCTTCTTAGACCTCTCTGAGTCTCTATAGCCCTTCTACCTATCCAGCATTTCTGGAAACTAGCTAAGAGAAAAATGGTGGCTGTGTGTCTGTAATACATTTAACTTTATATGTGTCAAACTAACTTGATTGCATTCTACGAAGAAGTAAGTAGAAGTATAGATCAGGGTGTTGCAGTGGATGTGATCTATTTGGATTTTGCCAAGGCATTTGATACAGTTCCAAACAGAAGATTAGTGTTCAAACTCAAGGAAATCGGTCTAGATGAAAATGCTTGTTCTTGGGTAGAATATTGGCTTAAAAACAGAGTACAAAGCGTTGTCGTTAATGGTAAATTTTCAAGCTGGACAGAGGTGGCAAGTGGTGTCCCTCAGGGGTCTGTTCTGGGACCCCTTCTATTTAACATGTTTATAAATGATCTTGAAGACAGCATTGAAAGTCATGTTTCAGTGTTTGCAGATGACACAAAACTTTGTAAAATAATACAATGTGAGCAAGATATTACTTTGCTGCAGAGGAATTTAGAGAGACTGGAGGACTAGGCACTCAAATGGCAGATGAAATTTAATGTGGAAAAATGCAAAGTTATGCACTTCGGCGTAAAGAATACACAAGCAACGTATACCCTTAATGGAAGCGAATTAGGGATAACAACACACGGAAAGGACTTGGGAATTGTTATAGACAACAAACTATGCAACAATGTGCAATGTCAATCAGCAGTGGCCAAGGCCAGTAGGGTATTGTCATGCATTAAAAAGGGCATTCATTCTCGGGACGAGAATATAATTTTGCCTCTTTATAAATCACTGGTAAGATCACACATTGAATATGCTGTGCAATTTTGTGCACCTGTTCTAAAGAAGGATATTATGGCACTAGAAAAAGTGCAGAGGCGGGCTACAAAATTAATAAAAAGGAATGGAACATATCAGCTATGAAGAAAGGTTAACAAATTTAAACCTATTTAGTTTAGAAAAACATTGCCTGAGAGGGGATATGATAACATTATACAAATATATTCGAGGCCAATACAAACCATTGTGTGGAAATCTATTCACAAACCGGACTTTACATAGGACACGAGGTCATGCGTTTAGACTAGAAGAAAGAAGATTTTGTCTAAGGCAAAGGAAAGGTTTTTTTACTGTAAGAACAATCAGGATGTGGAATTCTCTGCCGGAAGAAGTGGTTTTATCAGAGTCCATACAGATGTTCAAACAGCTACTAGATGCATACTTGCAAAAACAGAATATTCAAGGATATAATCTTTCAATGTAGGGTAATAACTGCTTGATCCAAGGATAAATCTGACTGCCATTCTGAGGGCAAGAAGGAATTTTTATCCTAACTTGTTGCGAAACTGGAAGTGCTTCAAACTGGTTTTTTTTTGCCTTCTTTTGGATCAACAGCAAAAAACATATGTGAGGAAGGCTGAACTTGATGGACGCAAGTCTCTTTTCAGCTATGTAACTATATGACCTTAGTGACACTTTATCACTCTGGTCTCAATACTCTCTGCCTATACCCATCTATTTAGAGGGAATTCCCTTGCCCCTGCCAATATTATATAATATAGTATTACCATTATCACACAATTAGGTCTCTGAGGACAGGTGTCAATCCATACCTGCCAAGTGACCCTATGTAGGGGGAACAGTCCCTATTCTGCTCTGTGTCAGTGTGTATCAGGGGCTCTGAGGAAGGGTGTCAATCCATATCTGCCAAGTGACCCTATGTAGGGGGAACAGTCTCTATTCTGCTCTGTGTCAGTGTGTATCATGATCTCTGAGGACAGGTGTCAATCCATATCTGCCAAGTGACCCTATGTAGGGGGGACAGTCCCTATTCTGCTCTGTGTCAGTGTGTATCAGGGGCTCTGAGGACAGGTGTCAATCCATATCTGCCAAGTGACCCTATGTAGGTGGAACAGTCTCTATTCTGCTCTGTGTCAGTGTGTATCAGGGGCTCTGAGAACAGGTGTCAATCCATATCTGCCAAGTGACCCTATGTAGGGGGAACAGTCTCTATTCTGCTCTGTGTCAGTGTGTATCAGGGGCTCTGAGGACAGGTGTCAATCCATATCTGCCAAGTGACCCTATGTAGGGGGAACAGTCTCTATTCTGCTCTGTGTCAGTGTGTATCATGGTCTCTGAGGACAGGTGTCAATCCATATCTGCCAAGTGACCCTATGTAGGGGGAACAGTCCCTATTCTGCTCTGTGTCAGTGTGTATCAGGGGCTCTGAGGACAGGTGTCAATCCATATCTGCCAAGTGACCCTATGTAGGGGAAACAGTCTCTATTCTGCTCTGTGTCAGTGTGTATCATGGTCTTTGAGGACAGGTGTCAATCCATATCTGCCAAGTGACCCTATGTAGGGGGAACAGTCTCTATTCTGCTCTGTGTCAGTGTGTATCATGATCTCTGAAGACAGGTGTCAATCCATATCTGCCAAGTTACCCTATGTAGGAGGAACAGTCTCTATTCTGCTCTGTGTCAGTGTGTATCATGGTCTCTGAGGACAGGTGTCAATCCATATGTCAAGGTATCAATATGTCATATGTCAGGTGTCAATCCATATCCATTGTGATTTAGGAATGTTAGGTTATTTCTGCCCTTTATGGATTAAAACCAGACTCTGCATCAACTGTGTAATTTTCAATGGGAGTTTTGCCATGGATCCCCCTCTGGCATGCCACAGTCCAGGTGTTAGTCCCCTTGAAACAACTTTTCCATCACTTTTGTGGCCAGAAAGAGTCCCTGTGGGTTTTAAAATTCGCCTGCCCATTGAAGTCAATGGCAGTTCGCCCGGTTCGCCAACGTTTGCGGAAATTTGCGTCCGCCGTTCGCGACCCGAAAATTTTGTGTTCGCGACATCACTAATGATGGCCTGTCGTACCCTCCCCTCCAATGCTCCAAAGTTGTTTACCCTCGGTTGCTAAAGTCAGGTTCAAGTGAACAACTATATAATGTGTTGAATAAAAGGTAAACCTTTGTACAATATTTATCCTGTCTCCGTGCAAGAGTCAGGACACAAACTATTCGGGTAGGTAGTTAGGCTAGAACCCGAGATTACAATCCTTAAAAGTTAAGCATATTCTTTAAGAGGTCATGGGTTAAGGGGTACAAGGAAAGGGCAAGGAAAAGGGGGGTAAGAAGGGGGGGAGGAGGGAGAAAGGAAACGAGAGAGGGATGGGGTAGGTTTGGGGTAACAGCAGGTCATAAACAACAGATACCATTTATAGGTTGTGACAGTAAATGCAGATGGGTGTGAACTATTCAACACGTCCGACCATTATATACAGTAGTTAATTGCACTTTTAAGTGTAAGGGTGCGATGGGACATACGACCTGATTTTCATCCCAATCGAAACCGTGTCAGGATCCCCTTAGTGTGCTATTTACGAATCAGTCCATGACCTGCCAGTGTCCCCCATGACAAAAAGATAAGCTCATAGAGTGTATTTGATCCAAGGTGCTCTCCTCCATGCGTAGGTAGTTATTTCAGGGGCGGTCCATATGGCTGGTGGTGAAAGTCCCAGGGGCATTGAAGCCTTCATATATGTAATCTCTGCCTTTGTCTCCATGTGGTGTAGTCCCCGGTGTCCTGGGGGAATGTAGATGTAGCAATGAGGAGGAGGGGGGGAGTCCGGTTCAAAGTCCGCTAGTTAGGATTTCTCCGTCCGCATTCACTGCCACTCCTGCGTTATTATGTGACCATATCTTGGGCGTATCGTTGTTCTGTGCTGCCATTATCTGCAAAGGGATAAGTGGCGGTCAGGTATGGGAAGGGAAGTAGCAGTGCGTGGATGTTGTTATGCATTTTGTTGCAGGTCCCTGCCTGGAGGCCCTGCAGTTCGCCCTCTGAGGCTACTAAAAAAGACTAAACATACCCCACGTTCAGTACCTTGGGTTGTCTACTTTTTCAAATGGTATGCCATTATGGGGGTAATTCTCATTCCTGGGCTACCACACCGTCTCAAAGGTTACTAATCTGGCAAATTTCAATTTGAAAATGGAATGTTCTATATTTGACCCTGTAACTTTCCAAAACACCATAAAACCTGTTAATGGGGGGTACTGTTGTACTCGTGAGACATCGCTGATTACAAATATGTGCATTTTTTTTGCAGTAAAACCTAACAGTATTATGACATTTACAGCTAAAATGTGAGGCAGAACTACAAATTTTTAAATAAAATTAAAATTTCTCACAATTTTTTTTTATTTTATTCATAATAAATTATGTTTCATATATAAATATTTTATATGAAATGAAAGCCCTGTTTCTCCTGAACAAAATTATATATAATAAGTGTGAGTGCATTTAATATGAAAGAGGTGAATTACGGGTGAACAGACATGTAGCGCAAATTCCAGTTCTTGTTTACGTTTTGTTTTGATCAGAACGTGTACTATTGACTCCGTCCTGAAGGGGTTAAGATCAGAAAATAGTCAGTAATGTCTTGTGCAGAAGTGACCATTATGTTATGCAAGAGAATGGGATTAAGTCTCCAAAGGTCAAGGATCTGTGGACATAATGGAGTAATGAAGTGATGGAGACAACAGCATGATCACACTCAATGGGAGCCCTGGAAATGTGACCTTGCTGCAGCCCTTCCCGAATCCTTTGCTCCCAGTTCTGTAACTGGGAATCCTCTTCCAATTCAGTGTCCACAATCCATATCTTACTATAATTATTTTGGTACCTAACCTCTGACTCTAACTTCTCTACAAAATGTGGCATGTTTATACATAGGATCATGTTATAATCTTGAGATTACTACACCACTTCAGAATTATATATTTGAGATTAATATCGTCTGATCTTTGTTTTATGCCCTCTGTTTTATTTTTTTTTTTTAAATTAGTTTTATAGTATTGTTAGCTCATGTTCTATTACAGACTCCCTGGGACCCTGTGGGTGTCTAGCAGGTATTGTGATAGGAAGATGTTTGCAAGGGTTTGCTTTGAGTTTTGTTTCAACAACACTCAGCTGACAGGCCTGAACAGTTACCAAATTGTTGACCACATTTGTGAATCCTAGCAAACATAGAAATCCTAATAATAGTTATAATAATAATAATAACAAAGTATTTAACCAGGAATCAAAAGAAAATGTACATATAGCCTTCCCCTAATTAAAAATAATAAAGAAAAAAACTGATACAATTATATCTTACAATAAAATGAATTAACGATGTAATATTTAATAACTAGATTTTTTTTATAGTTTTCATTAAAATTTGATCATGGTCAAATGTAATCCTAGTTTAAAATAAAAGGCTGTTGAATCAAACCGTAAAATAAGAATACAAAGATGAACCTAAAGCTTTGAAAATCCTTCCTTCCGGCCTTTAAAACCTACAGCAAATTCAGCATTGATTTCCCCACAAATATTAATATTCACTTTTGATTCTGCTTGGTTCCAGCTAAGTCAGCAAATCCCCTAATTGCAATACATGTCTCTAACACCTTAATGTCTGCTTTGATGTAATGTAAGCTTCAGTGCCTTGAAAAACCTGTAACATGGCATGAAGTGAAATCTCATATATAATAGTTAAATATATTACAGATGTTATATTCAATTCTGTGCTATAAAGCTGTTAATTGCTTACATCTCCAGTACAAGAACATGCCTTTGAAAATTCAAACTGAGAAAAAAAAATGTTTCTCTTAACCATGTATGGCTATTAAATAAATAAATAAAAACCTTATCAAGAAGATGAAATAAACACATACCGTAAGGAAGAAAAGCAAAGCATGTATTCACCTCACACACACTGCATATTTATTCAAAATGGCCTGTCACAACTGGATATTTCCATAAGGTTCAATGGGTTGGGCTTTTTTAACGAGTTCTAATTTTTATATTAGAATTTACAGTAAATTCCTGTCTTAATTTTCATAACATAGCCAGAGTATGTTGATTATTTTATGTCCCCTTGTGTTGTACTATTGGATAAAAGAGTGTATACAGCATTATGAAAAGACTGCAGGAGCTTGCATGTGTATATCATATTTATGCACACGCCCAAACGCTTGTGAGAGAACGTGAGCATCATGGAACAATTCCCCTTTAATTTATCTGATACCATCTGTATAAACATTTTGATTTCACATATTGTTTTACAATTTTACATTTAGTGCATAAAGCCTCGCCTGCCTACATGTCTACGTCAGTGATGATTACGAACTTGTAAAGAAAAAAAACATTTGCCAGGAACTCAGAACACCCGTTTAACATCTGCATATGCTCTGAAAATTACAACGTACCCACCCCTTAAAAACAGTAGAGGAAACCACTCCCATTGTTAGAGAGGTTTGAGGAGTGTATGAATTATTTCATATGCTTCTCATTCCTCTTAGCATTGTATTGGCTTTACAGATATTGCTATAAAATGTTTAACATTCTTTTCTTACTCTATGTGGGTATTGTGCTCAAAATCAGATTTTTTTGTTTGTTTATTCTGTTGTATTTTGTTGACATTTTAGCAAGCTGTACTGCTAGTAATGTAATCAGGGTCCTTACAAATACCTATTTATCTATTTTTGCCACATCTATTTTAAGGACATTTATATATTTGCTTTTATAGTAACATTTCAGACATTGCGTGAAGTATTACAACATATGTAATGCTGTTTACTGTATAAAACTATGCGAAACAGAAAGCCCAGCTATAGTGAAGTGGTTTGACTCCCTTGGTTTGGAGCTAACTACCTTCTCTAGTTTATTTATTTTCATTGTACTGTATAAACTATTAATTCTCTAGATATTTCTATAAAGATTTAACAAATGAATGAAAAAATTAAAACTGTGTAATTTTCCAAATTTTCACTTGTATGTTCTGAACAAAAATCTATACACAACATTACTGTTTTTATCATACATTGATTATATTTATGCACCCAGGTTTTAAATAAATATTTGCAACAATCACATTAACACATTTTGTACTTGATTGTCGTCATGAAATCACCTATTATTTGTTTAAAAAAAAGAATAAAAAAATAAATGCCATAAATCTTTTTTTCCAGCACTGAGACAGAATTCTTACATCTCTACAGCTCAGAGAAACATTCAGAAAGCCCTGCATATGCTTGACAACAGTCTTAATAGAAGTACTGAGTCTAATGCTTCGCATAAAGAAAGATTAAATGCAAACAGATCCGATGTCAGCATACCTTGTGTGATGATGCTGAACTTTAAACAGATACAGTCTTAACTTGAAAAAGAAACATAACAAAAAAAAAAAAAACCTAATCGACTCTGTAAGAGAGCTGGGGAGCAGAACCAATTCTCCAGCCAGACACATGAGGAGAAGAATAACCATAAAATCATAAACTTCGTAGACGCCGGTGGCAAACTAAATATTTTGTCAAATATTTGATTTCTTAGCATGCTGACAGGCATTTTGGCATAGCAGAGCATAGGTGAAGGTAAAACGCATGTGTACAATTACAGTCTCCTGGAAATAGATATGATCACTGACAGGTTCTTTTGAAAGCATTTTTTATTTTTTGTGTGTGTGGTTTTTTTTATGTTAATAATCTGAGCCAGATGTAGTAGAAAAAAGCATAAAAGAAAAGGAAAATTAGTACATTACTAATTTGGACTAGGTAAGGAAAAGAATACTTGAATTAAGTCCCAATCTATGGGCCGAACAGGGCCAGTCTCATCTGATCACTGCCACCTTCTGCAGTCCCTGTCAACTTAGTGCAGGGAGCCTCTGTAACAGTCCCCTGTGTTGAAAGCAATTTCCCACTGGAAAAAAAGCCTTTTTTCTGATAAGCTTGTCAATGCCATTTCAATGGATGATGAGTTTTATCAGGAAGCCCCATATGTATCTAGTCCCTGGTGGTAGGGCTAAAGGCATGCTGTTTTGCCAGTTGGTGGGGGGAGATATGCATACCATTCCACACTTTCAAAATGGCCTGTGAGATTTTCTGGATACTTGGCAGCTTCCATCAAGCCCTGGGTATTGTATAACAATACCTGGGTATTACAGTACGCATGTGTTGAGGTTTGGTCTGGTGATTAACTCAGTCAAGCAAGAGGTCATGGTCTGTGGTCTCTGGTAGCAGAGCCTTGAAAAGCTGGGTCACAAATTGTGCAAGGTCAGTTGAAGTTGCAGACAAGGGAATGTTATTCCTCTAGTCCCTTATTCCTTACGATCCAACAGCTTGACCTCTAACTACGTATTGTTTTTATTGAGTATTGAGACTTGAGTGGGCCTCTGCCATAGTACTGTGGGCCTCTATAGTTTCATGTGTTTCATCTGCGCTCTCCTACAGAGCCTATATATTTGCTCGTATGTCAACTGGCAATTTCTGAAAGTCCACTCTCAGAATGTTTTTCAACTCATCCTGCATCAATTTTATTGATGAATCTGTTGCTGATAATGGAGGACAGAAAGAAATAGAAGTGCTCCCTCTGTAGTCAGAGGTCAACGTGGAGATAGGGCTCCCTCAGTGACATTTTCTATTTTCCTGTGCAAGGGGGGAAGAGTGATGATTTGGTGTGATGGTGGTCAGTGCTTAAGATATTCAGATGACTTATTGGCCATGGTGTTAATGAAGCAAGTAGCTGTGCATTTTAGAGTGAATGGCACAGTGTTCACCGTTGGGGCCCAGAGTCTATGCATCTGGTGCCATTGAAGTTTAAGTCACAACCCTACAACATTTTATGTTGCAATCTGATACTTACCTGTGGCTTATCCGTACATAAGGGACTCCCACCTATGCTATACTATATCCCCTTTCAGGTAGAATTATTTCCCAGAAGTAAATCAGAAACCAGCAATGCTTTTATATTTAAGCTAATTAAATTTAAAAATAATCCACCTTATTGTCTCCTTTTTAAATTAAATAAAAAGTTTGTATTGTGATGACTTAATTGTCCCATATTTCTATAAAGAAGTTATACTGTGTGCTGCCTGAAGCCTTTGAAAAAAAACAAGTCTCTCAGTAGTCATCTCAACAATAAGCATAGAGACTTACTTTGCAATCAGAATCCCCTCTCTGCTTCAGCAACACTTATAATCCAATTTTCACCAGCAGAGATGAGTAATGTCCCTCACCAACACTTTTCCACTGGATGGAAGATAGCAATCACACGTATTGATTTCCCTTACTTCGCTCCTCAAGCTTCCAAGGGACTACTCGGTAACTCAGGCTCCCATTCTTCTTTCACACTATGTGCTATGATCCAAGGTAAATAAGTGTCTTCGGGCAAAATAAAGCCACCTTGAATAGGTAACTCTTTGTTTGCCTTGAAAAAATACAACACAGCAGCACAACCTGTTTCCTTATGCTGATAGATGCACATTCAATTTTATTTTAAAAAATCAGAAATATTCTAAATTTAGAACATGGAAATAAGTCTTTCTTGTCAAACCACATTGAGAAAAAAAACCAATGCTGGGCAATGAATGTTTGGACTGAATGTAAACATATTAAGCTAGTTAAAGAGAAACCAAGTGCTAGAACTAAATAACGATTCCCTCCATAAATCCTCTATTATTTGAGTTTTTGGGTCAACAGTTTTTCTTTCCCCATGCTGCATAATATACAACAACAATGCAACTGAAAATTCTACTTTGCACTTTTCTCAATTTTTTTTTTGCAAAATATGCAGTTTATTTACATAAACCATGGATGCCTTCATAGAGTCTTCTCAGTAGCAAAAACATGCAAAACTAATGGGTAACACAACATTTTCTATAGATCAGACATAAAGGGAAAATGGGGGATCTTTTGCCTGTGAACACATTTTTTATACTGTTGTGGCTTACATTTTATAGAGACATATATTTTCACAGTGCCCCCTACACTGGTTGTTTCATTTGTCAGAGACATTTCTGGCAAAAATGTGGTTCTTTCTTGAGCCCATTTGCATACGCCTACCCAGAATCCCTTGCAGTAGTGAGAGCACCGTTAAAGTGAGATTTCTGAGTCAAAAGCAAGTTTAATGGCTTGACTGGTGTGTGTATTTGTGTTTAGCGATGTTGTATTAAATAAATAATACATTTTGGAATAAATTTCCAAAATTAAGCTTCTTTAATAAAAAAAAAAAGTGTCAAATTGACATTTCAGTTCAGACCCAAACATTCCTCAGTACAAACATAAACAACCACCTATATATAGGACCCCCAATTAGTTACTAACCAATCAACTGTGTCAGTGGCTGGCGTCCATCAGAGCCAGGAGCGCATGTGTAGTATACAGGTAATCTATCCTCTAATTAGCAGGCCTGCCTCCTGGTAAATGATGGCATGCCTGTATACAATCTTGTGCTATCGAGCACCGGGTTAATGAACTGTAAGTAGGAGTGCAAGGCTACTTTGTTGTATGTATGTATGTGTGTGTGTGGGGGGGTGTATATGTGTATATATATATATATATATATATATATATATATATATATATATATATATATATTCCAAATATAAAGTTGGCTGCACTCCAGTCTTAAAAATTCCAATGTTTAGTGAGTATACAAAAAAAATAAAAACGATCAACATTTCAGTCCCTCATGGGACTTTCTTCAGGATCAAAACATACAATACATATACAAACAAAACTACTGAAATATATACCCCTGTACTAATACATTAATTAATTGACTTACCCCATCTGTCCTGCATTGCTCCCAGCGTCTCCCCCAGTGTACTGCGCATTTGTGGGCATTCTGAACCACGTGACCGTCGTAACGACGTCCGTCTGTATACTTCGTTGTCATGGTAACGTGGTCTAACGCTCGGGAACAAAGGCAACTTGTAAACTATATGCGTTCACTAGTTGGTGTGCTGCATGCTCTGATCGCCTTAATGGCTAACACTGTGTACCTGGTAGTCCTGGTAACGCGGAACACTAACAGTCTAACAATCCCAATAGGGTCTTAGTAGTACCAATGGTTTTTGATATATACAGCTACATGAATTATTCTAAAAAAGTGGAAAACCAAAAAAATTATATAATTAACTTGGATTCCATAGGAAGGGAGCCGCCTGCGAGAAGTCCTGCAAGCGCGAGCTGGCCATATGGGGGCGAGCAGCGGACAAGAGAAGGTCATTAACAGAGTGGAGGGACCGAGAAGGGGCATACCTATGGATCTGTGAAGAGATATAAGTGTATGGGTTAGCACTTTGAATTGACTCCTATAGGATGTATTGCCTAGTTATCTCTGTAATAGCACAAGATGAGCTAAAACCAGTTTGAGAACTGAGCGGGGACCCACAAGGGCAGGCTAATTGGGCTGTTGTCCGTTCTCAGCACTCTCTTGCAACTTGTTTTTTGCATACAAAATATATAATACATTTTCCAGTTCTTCCACAAAATTGTTTGCATAAAGTTATGTAACAAGAGGTCAGAGGACACATCGGATTGCTTCATGTGAAACAAAATGTAGAACAACTTTCAAAAAGACATGTCAAAACATTTAATGGAAAGAGGTAATGATAACAATCATACTATAAACCGTCTTATTTACAAACTGAAATCTAAATAAAAGGTGACAAATTCCAAGATCTGCTAGGCCTCTTGGGCCATAAAAAGAAATGTTAAATAGAATATCTCGTATTGGTCCAGGGATGCACAAAAATATTTCCTTTAATTATCACATTACAAACACAACAAACACATTACCACATTTTGGGATGCCAAAGGGAGCATGTTTCTCAACATTTACATGAATAGTCTCAGCTCTAAAAAGGCTATCTCTTAGAGACCTACCTCTCCTGTCCGCCATCAGTGGTGTCTTGAGTGCGAGAATTTCTACCAATGTGCCAATGTTTTCTCAGTATATCATTAATGTGGTAACTGCGTGTGCAAAAACTAGAAAAATCTATCTTTCACTATATCTAGCTTGTCATACTCTAGATTGTAACCATGTCATGAGATTTTCTTGATGCCTTGAGTCTTTCTATGGAGTAAACTAACTGGATAACCCCTATTCATGAATTTATGTACCATGTCTTCAAATCCCCAATCTATAGTTTCCTCCACTATGCACTTGACCCTCAATAAATGGCACCTAGGTAGATTCTTCAAAAGGCCACTTTAGTGTGCAATTCCTAATCTCAAGATAGGATTTCTATCTGTAGATTTTGAATATATATCTGCAAATATTCTTGCATCCTTAATATACATGATAAATTCAAGGAATGCCAATTTAGTGTAATCAAAAGTCATTGTGAACTTGATGATGTCTGAGATTGTGCTCAAAATTTGAAAAACTTCTCCAAAAGTTTGTACAGGCCCTCCAACAGTGTAAACACATTGTCAATATATCTATACCACTGCATCACATGCCCCTAAAAGAGACAGTGGTGCTATGTATGATGTTCCTCCATAATCGCTATGATAATGTTTGCATAGGTGCTGCGTTCAAGCTCAAGGAAGTCCTTCAAATATGCAAATAAAACTTGTCCAAAAAATCAATTATTAAAATTACTTTCAGTAAAACTATCACAAATATTTTTTGTGATATCAACATAGCCTGCAACACCTCATCATTAGACATGAAGGTATACACGGTAGCAACATCAAAGGTCACTAATATAGTTCTCTATTTCATTCTATATCTTCGATTTAAAAATCAGTTTTATCTGATAATTTTTAATGTATTATCAACAGATATGGGTGAGAGTATGTATCAGGGAAGACTATCAGCGTAGAGAGGATAGAATCTATCCCAGCCACTATGGGTCTTCCGAGAATGTTCACAAAATCAAGGCATGTTATGCGTACTCTGATTTAATATTTTGAAAAAACTGTAAACCACTTGATTGCAGAGTAGAGTGTAGCATTTTCCATGCCAGCATACAGCAATCCAATTTTTATCTCTCATATGTTTTTAAATGGAATTTCCAGATCAATGAAATTGCTTGAAATAACAGTGTTATCGCTTGATTGTGGAAGCAGCCTTGGAGTATGTATTTGCTTGCTAGGAAAATGTTGATTTAATTAACATAACCTTGATCAAAGTCTTCATAGTCAAATAATAGGATCTGACAAGAAACAAAAAGGTAGAGTCAATTAGAAATTTAATATAGTCATTAATTATTATGTAAAACATCTGATCTAAGTGTTTTTTGTGTTCTCTTGAATTATCATCAGTTAGCATATGCATCATCTGGACAATAACATAAAATGATGGCTTGGGATTTTACCAATATGTAAAATGTCAGATTATTACTAAAATGCAGTCTCAGGCAACATTTCTATGCACAATATTCTATATTGCCTGTGATTCAGTTTTTGATATTCTGCTAAGTTTACATGTTTAATTTAATTGTTCAGTAATATCGGAGGGATTAAGTAAGAATTTCAAAGAGCCTTGATTCATAACAAGTAGGGCTGCCAGATCACCTCTTTTTTGCAAGACATTTATAAATGTTGTGTTCGGTTAGGCACAGATTGAAAATCCAACAGTATGCAGCAATCATGCAGTTTCAGACATCAGTAACTCACAGTCTTCCAAAAAAAATCTTTAAGCTGTTAATAGATTTCACACTGGGGCACGTCTTCTTACTGTTGCACAGCATAGAAACCTTGCCTGACAGAATTCAGAATTCATAGCCAGAAATAAATGGCAATTTAGCAACCTTACTACAAGATAAGGTAATTGTATAAACCTAATAAACAGGTTAACAGGCATCAGGGCCGGCGTTTCCTATAAGGCGAACTAGGCAGCCGCCTAGGGCGCCATATAGGAGGGGCGCCCTGCGCCCCCATCGCCGGCCCTTTAAATGCTGCAGCCGTCTGTGCGCTCTATAGAGAGCACTCAGGCGGCTGCTGCACTGCCTCACCTCCCCTTCCCTGTAGCGTGGCCGAGCTCCTCTCCGGTCCGCGACCCGCCCGGACTGACAGGAAGTGCAAACTGAGTGTGCACTTCCTGTCAGTCCGGCCGGGTCGTGGACCGGAGAGGAGATTGGCCACGCTACAGGGAGGGCAGGTGAGGAGAAGATTACAGGGAGGGAAGGGGGGGGGGGAGTGAAGGTTGGAGGGAGGGGGGGAGAAGATTAAAGGGGGGGGAGAGAATATGGGAAGGAGGGGGGAGAGCAGATTAAAGGGAGGGAGGGGGAGAGCAGATTAAAGGGAGGGAGGGGGGAGAGCAGATTAAAGGGAGGGAGGGGGAGAGAAGATTAAAGGGAGGGAGGGGGAGAGAAGATTGGAGGGGGAACAGATTACAGGGAGGGGGAGAGAAGGTTACAGGGATGGAGGGGGAGAGAAGATTACAGGGAAGGAGGGGGAGAGAAGATTACAGGGAAGGAGGGGAGAAGATTACAGGGAAGGAGGGGGGAGAGAAGATTACAGGGAAGAAGGGGGGAGAGAAGATTACAGGGAAGGAGGGGAGAAGATTACAGGGAAGGAGGGGGGAAAGAAGATTGGAGGGAGGGGGAGAGAAGATTACAGGGAAGGAGGGGGGAGAGAAGATTACAGGGAAGGAGGGGAGAAGATTACAGGGAAGGAGGGGAGACGATTACAGGGAAGGAGGGGGGAGAGAAGATTACAGGGAGGGAGGGGGAGAGAAGATTGGAGGGAGGGGGGGAGAGAAGATTGGAGGGAGGGGGAGAGAAGATTACAGGGAAGGAGGGGGGAGAGAAGATTACAGGGAAGGAGGGGAGAAGATTACAGGGAAGGAGGGGGAGAGAAGATTACAGGGAAGGAGGGGGGAGAGAAGATTACAGGGAATGAGGGGGGAGAAGATTACAGGGAAGGAGGGGGGAAAGAAGATTACAGGGAAGGAGGGGGGAGAAGATTACAGGGAAGGAGGGGGGAGAGAAGATTACAGGGAGGGAGGGGGGAAAGAAGATTGGAGGGGGGAGAAGATTGGAGGGAGGGGGGAGGGAAGATTACAGGGAGGGGGAGAGCAGATTAAAGGGAGGGGGAGAGAAGATTACAGGGAAGGAGGGGAGACGATTACAGGAAAGGAGGGGGGAGAGAAGATTGGAGGGAGAGAGAAGATTGGAGGGAGGGGGGAGAGAAGATTACAGGGAAGGAGGGGGAGAGAAGATTACAGGGAAGGAGAGGAGGAGATTACAGGAAACAGGGGGGGAGAGAAGATTACAGGTAGGGAGGGGGGAGTGGAGAAGATTACGGGGAGGGGGAGAAGATTACAGGGAGGGAGGGGGGAGTGGAGAAGATCGGAGGGAGGGGGGAGAAGAAGAGAAGATTACAGGGAGGGAGGGAGAGGGGAGATTACAGGGGGGGAGAAGAAGAGAAGATTACTGGGAGGGGGGGAAGAGAAGATTACAGGGAGGGAAGGGGGAGAAGATTACAGGGAGGGGGGGAGAAGAAGAGAAGATTACAGGGGGGGAGAAGAAAAGGAGACCATTAAGGGAGGTGGGTGGGAGAGCAGAGACCACTAAGGGGCAGGGGAGATCTCTAAGGGATGGAAGGGAGAGCTCTATAGGACAGGGGACATGACAGGGAGCTCTTTTACACTACGCACACACACACACACACGCAATGCATCCCTATACACACAGAAACACAACATGCTTCCCTTACACACAGAGAAACACACAATGCATCCATTACACACACACACACAATGCAACCTTTACACATAAAGACAATGCATCCTTTGCACATATACACAGAAACACACACTGCTTCTCTTACACACACACAGAAACACAATGCATCTCTTACACACACTTAATGCATCCCTTACATACACAGAAACACATTTTGCATCCCTTATGCATACAAACACAGATTCACACAATTCATCCCTTACACACAACAAGAAACACACAATACATCCCTTGTACACAAACACACATGGCTTTCTATCCCTTACACAAAAAAACACTGCTTCCACTACACACAAACACACTGCATCACCTACACAAACTCGTATCCCTATACACTACATTCCATAAGCACACACATTAGATCCTCTACAGTAACACATAACACATCCCCTACACACTCCACTCCCTGTGAGCGAACTCATGGGTGGAACATGTAGGTGGACTTATGGGTGGGCCTTATGGGCATACTCACCGTCAGGCCCTGGGGCCCAAACCTTGAGCTGTGTAAGGGGCCCCAAAAATGGAGCTGCTTCCCGTTCTTCCAGAACATTGAATTTTGTGACCACAGTTACAAACAGCCTCCAGAGATCCTGTTCTACACCAGACCACTGGAGCCAGACTGCAGCCAGAGCCCATCACCATCCTCATCTGATTGTAAGTAGGCAATCTAGTATATTATTAGTGACACTAATCTGTAATTGACCTCACATTAAAGGGACACTATAGTCCTCAGAACCACTGCAGCTTAATAAAGTGGTTCTGGTGTCTATAGTTTGTTCTTGCAGGCTTTTAAATGTAAACACACACTGTGTGCAGCACTGGCATTAGTTCATATGGCAGATCATATTGGTGGGGCACTGCGATGTCACTGAGGAGGTGGGTGGGAGGGGGGGCAGCAAATCTTTATTTTGCCTAGGGCGGCAAAAATCCTTGCACCGGCCCTGACGGGCATAACATAACTCAGGAGTCCAATACTGAATAAGAATGTGTTTTTCACGGGACACATCGGGAAAGGAATCTCAGGAACAGGAAATACTAAATGTAAATTCAAAGCGGTGTATACTCCTAAAATACAGTAAAAATGCATTAACACTAGTTTGACTGGAATATCTTTAGTTTTCACAGATGTTAAAGTATTTTTTTTAAATATAAACCGGTGTTGATAAAATGCAAGCCTTTTTAGAATCGCTCATTTTCGCTGAATAAAGTGGCAATACATTAGAATTGAAGTGCATCTATGATATTTGATATTTTATCCCTAAAACCTAACTCCTCAAATGAGTCTACATATTAAAATTCCAGATATTTATCAAGTTATGATAGAAAGTCATGGTTTTATTAAAACACAGAGGTGAGCAGTATGCATATCTCTTTCTTTTACTCCCAATATAAACAAATAAAAAATTATCATTTTAAAACCATAGCATAAAAGTAAGGAATGCACACATTTTTAACATTACTTCCTCCAACCAATTCTTCTCAGCATAAGCTATAGATAACAGTCAGTTTCCTCAAATATTCTTTGATAGTGCTGACAAACTATCCTTAAAGGAACACTATTGTGTTAGGAATACAGTTTTCTCCGAGCCCCTCTCCTATGGCACTGAAATGATTAAATAAACCTTTCTTTCACTTCCCTGACTCTGGACATCCTCGTGCAAAATGTGGGAACACCCAGTATCATTTTGTGGAGTCAAACTTGGTAAAACAGCAGAAAACGCTTCTAGTGGCTGTTTGGTAATTTCTTTGAAACTGTTTGAAACTAAGGGGGAGAGGGACACAGCACTCAGACCACTTCAATGAAATGAAGGAGTCTGGGTGCCTATGGTGTCCCTTTCATAGAACACTAGCATCACAACCAATACAGTTTTCTCATCTAGTGGTCACTTTACTTAATTTGTGAATTAAATTAATATTTACTGGCTGTCTCCAAACTATCATTCATCTATTTTTTGATTGGACAGGAGGTACTCTCCACATCTTTGTGTAGACCTCTTGTTCATCATAGGGAATATCCAGAAGATGTAACATCACTTCCGCAAACTGCAATTTATGTAATTTCCACATGTGACATGGGGATTGGTCCAGTCACATCATATGATCATGCCAATCAATTTGATCCGCCTTTCAAAAAAATATAGCTGTTTACCTGAATTTTCACATTGCCAAGTGAAGAAGCTAATACAGTGAAATATATTTTGGAAGCACTTGTAGTAATCCTATTTGTCTCCAGATTTCAGAAATATTGCCAGGGGAGTATTACCTCATGAATTGACTCCAGGCCTTTAAACCTCAGATCCATGGATTTGCCAGCGTGAGGTGAGATGAACACATTTTTGGCATATTACACTATATTATTTTCTTTCTGTTTTTACCTTGAGAGTGAAAACATCCCTTAAAGGCAGGTGTGGTGCTGCTTAAAGAGCACAATTGTGGGAAAACCATGCTATATATTCTTGGCTTTAGTCCATGTGAGTGTATCCATAGTACCACTATATACAAATTGTCTGTTATTGTCATCTGCACTACAGATATATTTTCAGTTTTTTTTTCTCTATAAAATTTATTCTACACATCCTGTTCATTTATAATACATGAGGGATAAGATAACCCTCTTATATAGCTCTACACTATTATTTATGAGGCTTAATTTATAAATAGTGAAGTCCCGAACGGTTCGCTGGCGAATAGTTCCTGGCGAACATAGCTTGTTCGCGTTCGCCATGGATGGCGAACATATGCGATGTTTGGTCCGCCCCCTATTCATCATCATTGAGTAAACTTTGACCCTGTACCTCACAGTCAGCAGACACATTCCAGCCAATCAGCAGCAGACCCTCCATCCCAGACCCTCCCACCTCCTAGAAAGCATACAATTTAGATTAATTCTGAAGCTGCATTTTTTTTGTGTGTGTTTGTGTTTATTATACATTATCCTCCATAGCTAGTAACCTGTGTTTATTATACATTATCCCCCCATAGCCAGTAACCTGTGTTTATTATACATTATCCTCCCCATAGCCAGTAACCTGTGTTTATTATACATTATCCTCCCATAGCCAGTAACCTGTGTTTATTATACATTATCCCCCCCATAGCCAGTAACCTCTGCTTATTATACATTATCTCCATCATAGCCAGTGACCTGTGTTTATTATACATTATCCCCCCACAACCAGTAACCTGTGTTTATTATAAATTATCCCCCCACAACCAGTTACCCGTGTTTATTATACATTATCCCCCCATAGCCAGTAACCCGTGTTTATTATACATTATCCTCCCCATAGCCAGTAACCTGTGTTTATTATACATTATCCCCCCATAGCCAGTAACCTGTGTTTATTATACATTATCCTCCCATAGCCAGTAACCTGTGATTATTATACATTAACCCCCCCATAGCCAGTAACCTGTGTTTATTATACATTATCCCTCCCATAGCCAGTAACCTGTGTTTATTATACATTATCCTCCCATATCCAGTAACCTGTGCTTATTATACATTACCCCCCATAGCCAGTAACCTGTGTTTATTATACCTTATCCTCCCATAGCCAGTAACCTGTGTTTGTTATACATTATCCCCCCATAGCCAGTAACCTGTGCTTATTATATATTATCCCTCCCATAGCCATTAACCTGTGTTTATTATACATTACCCCCCATAGCCAGTAACCTGTGTTTATTATACCTTATCCTCCCATAGCCAGTAACCTGTGTTTGTTATACATTATCCCCCCATAGCCAGTAACCTGTGCTTATTATATATTATCCCTCCCATAGCCATTAACCTGTGTTTATTATACATTATCCCCCCATAGCCAGTAACCTTTGTTTATTATACATTATCCTCCCCTAGCCAGTAACCTGTGATTGTTATACATTATTCCCCCCATAGCCAGTAACCGGTGCTTATTATACATTATCCTCCCATAGCCAGTAACCTGTGTTTATTATACATTATCCCCCCACAACCAGTAACCTGTGTTTATTATACATTATCCCTCCCATAGCCAGTAACCTGTGTTTATTATACATTATCCCCCCATTGCCAGTAACCTGTGTTTATTATACATTATCCCCCATAGTCATTTATCGTTGGACCTAGGCAGCATAATGTCTTAGGCCAGCCCAGAGAGTGAGTGAGTGAGTGAATAATATAATATATATGTTCAGAAACATATTAGTAATATATGTAAATCGGGTTCATGCAAAGAGGGTGAAAGGGTATTAAAGAAAAACACACGTATTGCATCAAATTTACAAAGCCAAACTTTTAAAAGCTTTCCTCATTTCTTTCTCGGGATGAGGAATATATCGGTTGTAGACTGAGGATTTCCATCTGCCAAATCTTTTAATAATATGCACTGGAGTGTCAATGTTGAAGGAGACCGAAGCTGCCCCTATTCTAAATGAAAGACCCGAGACATGGATACAACCCAATCTTAGGAGTAGTGTTCTGATGTAGAAGATTAATTTAGCCGTAGTCAGAGGGATTCAGTGAGAGTAGTGGTGAAATGTGTGTGGCATGAATGAGTGAAATGAGTGTGGGTAAGTAAGAGTCAAGTATTTTAACTGGGCACTAGTTCTAGGTGGGATAAAGTTGTATAGCGGATGGATGAGTAGTTTGGTTCCTTTTAGAGGTTTGTAGAGAAGGTATATAGTGATCATGATTTTTAGCGATATCCAATATTTTTAAGGTGGTCTCAAACAAACATAAAATGCTATATAAAATTTGTGGGAATATCGAATAGTCGTGTACAGTAAATCAGAGAGGGCTCAGAATATCGAACCATCGATCGGTAACCTGGATGAAGAAGGGGCTCTATCTGTTTTATTAAATACGCGGTAATATGCTTTTAATGGGATAGGACGTTAGGAAAGGTGTGTGATTGGGATAAGTGGTTGTGGCTGTATTTACCTTATCCTGGGACCGACCTAGATCCTAAGCTTGAGACGCGCATGGCTGGATCACTCCTGCCTCCACACGAGCCGCATGCGGCTTGATCTCCTCTTCTGACTTAGCCGCGTGCACTGACCGCAGTGATCGTTCACGTGGCCCGCCTGGCACTAGGAGCACGGCTCGAGTCACGAGCTCGCTCTTAAAGGGGCAGTGGGAGCCAAAAGTTGATTCAGATTCCCATTGGCCCACGTCATTCCAGCACCCCCACACACAAACGTTTTGGGGGCACAATAGCTTGCATTTAAAAACAAACTTTTTTGACTGTAATATAATAGCAGTCAGTTTCCTTCACACGTGTGCGTTTCAGGGCCTGCCAGGGCACAGTGTCACACCAGTGCAACTCATAGCTGGTGTAACAGTAGTGTACATTAAAAAAAAAAATAGAAATTTGACTGTGAAATAATAGCAGTCAGTTTCCTTCACATGTGTGGGTTTCAGGGCCTGCCAGGGCACAGTGTCACACCAGTGCAACTCATATCTGGTGTAACAGTAGTGTACATTTAAAAAAAAAATACAGGGGGCTTGTTGTCACCTTTCGGGGACCCTTGGTGTTGTACGTGGCTGGGTGGAGGAAGAGACCTTCAATGACATCAGTGAGGACAAGGAACGGGACATGGCTAGCTTGGTATCCAACCTTGTGAAAATGGGGAGTTTGCGGTTGTGCAAATAGACTGTTTGCGGTTGTTTGCGGTGCGTTAAACGGGGAGTTTGGTCTGTCACTGTGAAGCTGGCGTAACCCTTACACTACCTGATCGATACAACATCATACCTGATGTTTTAAAGCACGTTATTCCAAAAATTTAGGAATGTTAGGTGATTTATGCCCTTTATGGATTAAAACCAGACTCTGCATCAACTATGTAACTTTCCATAGGAGTTTTGCCATGGATCCCCCTCCGGCATGCCACAGTCCAGGTGTTAGTCCCCTTGAAACAACTTTTCCATCACTATTGTGGCCAGAAAGAGTCCCTGTGGGTTTTAAAATTCACCTGCCTATTGAAGTCTATGGCGGTTTGCCGGGTTTGCCCGTTCGCGAACACTTGCGGAAGTTTGCGTTCGCTGTACGCGAACGGAAAATGTTATGTTCGCGACATCACTATTTTTTTTATTTTTTTTATTCTTTATTTTTGTTTGTGCATGAGAAAAGAACAATCAGGTCTGCTACGCCACAATAGCTTCAGAAGACCATTCAACAACAGGCAGTAACATGGCATAAAGATTACTGTGCACAATTTTTTAAGTATAGTACAGGTTAAGACAAAGTGTGTCCTAGGATGAAAACACATAAGGATTACTGATAGCTTGCTAAACATCATAAACAGTCTATTTCAATGTAGCGATCTGTTAAGATAAAAATGTACATGAAAATAAAATTAGACACTGTGCCTAGTAAGCTATGTAGACTGTTTGGCGTTAGAGATTAAGGTATAAGCACTGTGTATGTTGAAGAACCAATGTAGTATGCATGGGTTTGAGCTAGACTATACACAGATATGCTTAGCTTGTGGTCGCTTCTCGAGTAATACCCCCTCTGTGGTCCCCTGTTGGAGCAATTGGAAGGGATGTGCAGGGTTAATTGCATGCATACAGTCGTGGGAGTTCATCTGAGTTATGAAAAAATAAAACAAAATAAAAATAAGAAAAGTGAGGGATGATGGGCCCTTTGCTAGACATTGAGTCCTAGTCCTGTGTGGTTCATCCGATGCCTTGTTGGGGCTGGATGTGCTCCGCCTGTGCTGTCTGTTGAGGCTGTGGTGTGAGCTGCAGTCCCTTCGGTCCGGCGGTGCGTGGGTAGAGTGTCTTATCATGGGCAGGCATCTTTGTTGGTAAGGATAATGTGACTCCGGCGGTGGGCCCTGCCTGTCTGTGTGATCGTAGGCTGTATCTGTGCCCATGGCGTCGTGCTGTCCCGGCCTCCATTGTGAGCCTTGTGGTCTGCCGTTTGTTAGTGTGAGTGAGGTGGCCAGTACCTCTCTTAGGCTGTGTCATTGCCGGGCAGTGAGGCTGTGTCATTGCCGGGCGATTTCCGCGCTGCTGTTGTACTGGGGGGCGCCCGGTATGCTTTGCCTTGGTCTGGCTGTGATTGTCCTTAGTGAGGCTCCGGGTCTTTGCTAGTGGGGTGGTCTTTTTTTTGAGCCTGTGGGGCCCGGGACGGGAGCTTGCGGTGCGTGCCGGACTCTCCCTGGAGCCTCTCGTGCTGGTTCTTCTGACTTGCCCTTCGGCTGGGTCCCAGGCTCCGAGGGCCACACAAGTTTTTTCCAGCCGCTCCCAGAAGGAATCGAATATGTGGGTGAGCCGGAGCTCTGTGTCTTGCCTGGCCTTGTGAAGGGCAGAGGCGTAAGTGCCGTCCGCCATTTTGTCAGCCATGTCTGCTACTTTCACACCGCACGGTCAGTTCGTCCGCTCATCTCCTTTCAAGGGGATCGTGAGGAGGTGGACCGGGATGACCCCCGCCGGTCCGGGGGGGGGGGGGGAGACGAGGGCCCGGAGGTTGATCCCTGGCTAGTACAGGGGTAGGAAAGCGGTGTCTGTTTGTGCGCCCCAGTATCGCCTGTCGCTTGGTGGCCTCTAGGAATCATTTTAGTGCCTGTTTGGCGTCTGAAATCTGCTTTGTTTTCCCTAAGTTTCAGGAGCTGGTGAGGCATGCTTCCTCACAGTTCAGTGGTCAGGCCCCGCCCCCGACATCACTATTTATAAATACACCTTTTATATGGTTAATTATTTGATGAGGAAGGAAAGTTTACTCTATACAAGTGTTTTTGATCTGCTTGTTTTTTTATTTATACTTGATATTTTAAGAGATTTTATCACACTGTCTCCTGTAAAGATTATAGAATTTATAAATGTTATCCGATTGTAAATAGCAATTAAAGATAGCAGTAACGCTAACTAATTTGAACTAATTTTCTATAATGCAGTGTTGAAACAGTTTCAGACACTATCTGAAAGGGGAAAGCATAGTAAAACAACAGTTTAACATCAAATATACCAACTTTAGTAATGATGAAATTCTAGCCTTAAAGAGCTCAAGGAATAACCCAAATTTTAGGATTACAAATTCAGATGAAGGCATAGGTATTGTGGTTATGAATTACGATAACTATATGGAAGAGGCAGAGAGACTTCTAAATGATGTTATAGTAAGTCATCACTTACTGATACTGATGCTTTTATTTCCTTTAAGAAATACTTAATTAAAATAGT
Source organism: Pelobates fuscus (assembly GCF_036172605.1). Taxonomy (NCBI): domain Eukaryota; kingdom Metazoa; phylum Chordata; class Amphibia; order Anura; family Pelobatidae; genus Pelobates; species Pelobates fuscus. The sequence continues at coordinate 134,774,775 of NC_086321.1, forward strand.
TTAACCCCTTAAGGACACATGACGTGTGTGACACGTCATGATTCCCTTTTATTCCAGAAGTTTGGTCCTTAAGGGGTTAAGAAGCATACACTCAATATGGGGCCATTATACATTGTTTTTATTGTCAGCACTAATCCTATTTTTTATCACATTCCAAAAATATGGGGATAATAGGGAACTAGATGAATTCCCCAAGTACAATAATAATAATACTATGAAGATCTCCTTTGCATCTAATGTAAACTAACCCAAATAAGATTTCTAGACCTCTGATTGACTGGTAACAATGGGAGTATACTACTAAGAGTAATTATGAGAAAGTGTATGTTATTAGGTATTTGTCAGCACACTGTGATCATCATCTTCATTGGATACATAATGTCCCTCTTGGACAGTGCACAGAACTGCTCTACACTATTCAATTTTGATAATGAAGCATATATTATATATCAACATTTTCTAGAAAAAGAATATCCCCTTCAATTTTGTTGAAAGCATATCTGAAAACTGAATAGGAATGTTTCATTTTTTCCTGATAATGGTCATCAAACCAAGAACCAGGGGCATGTGTGGAGACGTTTTATTTTTTTATTTTTATTTTTTATACATTTTGCTTAATTCCGAGGCTGTATCGTAGAAAAAAAAATTATCCATTGGAGAACTTTTGTTTAAGAGTCCTAAGTCTGAGCTAGCTAAAACAGGCTCAGCTACATGTGAGGATGATACTTAAATGTAATTTATATTTTACATACCACACTATGGTCTGCTGTTTTATATATATTTCAGACTGAATCATTATCCCAATGTGTGCTCTTACCCATTGTTCACTTTTATTGTGTGTTTTATCTGAGTAACTTCACATGGGGTGATTGTGACATTTGTTTTAACCACTCTGTTCCACTGCTTGTTTTATTCTATTTATAATATTCACGTTTGGTGTATATTCCCTAAGATTGTATGCTATTGGTCAACAACACTAACTATTTACTTAACTTGATTCCCCTGAACTTGTGTTTTTTATGAAACTCCTGCCTAATTTGGATTTAACTATAACTGAAAATGCAATTCGTACTTACATTGCATTTGGTTTTTTTTTTGCATTGGTTTGGAGAACAAAACATTAGCAGGAAGGGTCTGCAAGGAGCAGGAAGGGGCAGCAAGGAGCAGGAAGGGTCTGCAAGGAGAAGGAAGGGTCTGAAAAGAGTAGAAAGGGACATAAGGAGCACAAAGGTAAAGTAGCAGAAGGAGCAGAAAGGGTTTGCAAGGAGCAGAAATGGATCAGAAAGAGAAAGGAGCAGAAGGGCGCAAAATAAGCAGAAAGTAGCAGAAAGGTAAAGGAGCAGAAGGAGCTAAGGAGGAGAGAAGACTGTGTCAATTGAAGGAGAAGAAAAGGAAATCGGAGCAGGAAGGACAAGTGAAGTGAACCCTCCACTTTATTCTGGACACCACATCATAAGGCTTTGGTACCTGGGCCTGACAGGGAAACTTTGGACCTTCTCATCTCCCCAGGTTAAAAAAAAAAAAATATCAGTGTTAATGTGTTCACTTTTATTTACTGAGTGTCAGGAAGCACAGAGTGCCACTGGGTTGGGGTGTCGCTGATTGGCTTGAGCAGTCAGCTGGCACTCTAGGCCAATCAGTAGCTCCCCATTCATAAAAAAGTAAAACATTTTATGAACCGGGAACTGACCACTCTAGCCAATCTGCAGCACCCATGCCTGATGTCAATCTTCCCTACACTCTGATTCAGAAGCCGAATACCACTGAGCGACCTGGAGATCTGGCGCTAGAGGAAGCCTTTGGGGTTAAACCATTTGAGTGTGGTTTAACCCCTTAAAGGAAAGAAAGCACTCAGGGGCTTCCTGGCATCATAGCATTTTCATTTAGATGAAGTTGTTATGGTGACCAGAATGTTTCCTTAATTTGCTTAAAGGAACACTATAGTGTCAGCGATACAAACATGTATTCCTGACACCATAGTTGTGAAAACGCTTTTCACCCTGGCTTTATGTGATAATGATTATGCCCCTTACCTTTCATGACACTGTCAAAAATGGACAAAGCATGGATGTCATTACAATTATGCCCCTCTCCCCCCTCCCCCCGGAAAAATTCCTGTGGACACCAATGCTTCACTGGACGACATACTGGTGTATGAGGGAGGATAGGTATGTTGGAGCAGCATTATGTAGGGATTTGTAAGCAAGTGCCAGAATTTTGAATTGGGCCCTATATCTAACTGGAAGCCAATGCAGTGACTGACAGAGCGTGGAGGCATGGGAGGTGTAACCGGACAGGAAAATAAGCCTCGCAGCCGCATTCATAAATTCATATGGGCCACCCAATGGGCCCCAGCCCCTACAAACTGTTACAGGCAGTGGACCCACAAGGCAGCTGCTTTGGGCACCCCAAGGATGACTGGGCCCGGGGCAGCTGCCCTGTTTACCCCCTGTTAAAGACGGCCCTGCATAGTCTAGTTTGTGGAGGGGCATCAGTTGTTCACTGCCTTTTTACTTTCCTTTGTGTATGAATTTGGTCAAGCTGAACAGTGGCATGATGGAAAATCAGCCAACCCGAAAAAAAAAAAAATATGGCCAAAGTGGTTCAGAAGAACCAATATTTTCCACCCTGCACAAGTCTGATAATAAATCACCTCATGAATGTTTTATGTTATAATGGGGTTGACTAATCTGTATGGAATGCTATTTCGTTACAGAATAAAAAGATTTGCACTAGAAGCCAACATAATTTGTTCCTTAGCCATGGTTTTTAGAGAAGAGTATAATGTTGACAGTGACAGCTAATAAAAATCAGGTGCAATGCGTGGGGATCATTCCAAAGGTACATCAAATTATGTTGTACATCAACTGAAGAATACAATAGGAAACTAGTTAGAGGAAGGCAGTAATACAAGTGAATTGTTTGGTATAAGTTTCAGGTAGATATGTTTTGTTTGACTTCTGATTCTGGAGCACGCTTCTACTTGACAGAGATGATATGACTTCTTGGGGGGGAAAGTCAGACTAGTTGCCAGGGTAACAAACCACCTACACAATATAATTAAAACATTACATTATTTATTCATGAAGAAGTGTTTTTCCTAGCAAATATAAATTGAACAAATATCTAATTTTCATTTATAGTATCATGCTCCAATAGATTACATTCTATTCTTGTGATGCAGTTACATCTCATAACATCTCTCTTTTATGTCCAACTGCATCTCATATAAAAACAATATAGACAACAAAACATCTTGATACAGAAAGAGATGCGGATTAAGCTGGGCCATGGTTCTGTTCTAAAAATGTAAGCTCCATTCTATTGTCCCCCTAAAATGCTCAAGAACTACAGTTCATCTGCAATTTTCTTTTTGTATATTTATACTATTTAGGAATCAAATAAAAACAGATTACATTAAATGATGTACACATATGACTGGGGTATGTGTGGCTTTTAAGCCAAACCAAAATGGACATGGAAACCCTTGGTGCTTTGAGACTCAGTGAGCAAATTATTACTATCATTGCCCTGACATAGCTATGGGATGCTAAGGAAGACCATTCAGTACTCTTTTACCTTTGAGCCTCTAACTGAATATTGCATTAATTAAAATGGTACTTTGCCCAGGCTGGAGGTTGGATATTCCAAACATGTGCTGAAATGGCAACCATGCTTTTGATATTGGACGACCATTCACAGACTCCTCATTCAGCAACTGCCAAGGGACTTAACTGCCTGACTGATCCTAGCAATTTGGTTACACCTGCTATTGCCATGGATGCAGTTGAAAGAATCTGATAGGACACTGCTTTTATCCACACTGAAGGATTTACACTGATGCTATGGACTGGATATATGGGTTTAGTTGTTTTCAGGGTGAAAAGGGTGAGTGGGTGGCCAATTGTCCCCTGCCCACTCACTTTTTCTTTCCATGTAGAAAATATAACAGTGCCTGTGGCGAAAGTAACCTTGCCAGTTGTACTTGGAGGGGCCTGCTTGCCAGCCTCCTGCCCACAGACTATGGACCCTGCAGGGAAACCTTAAAAGACTACCAAACTTTACCGACTGTTAGCACTGATTTCCCTGGAACTGTTTAGGGCATAGGACCATGTGCACGGTCGGTCAAAGCTATGACTTCCAAGAAATTCCTGAACCCCTGAACCGATCTGGGTGATTTTTGGATATGTTGTTCACCCAGATCGGGGCTATCAGTGGATATGGGATTTTATATGTTTTTAAGGTACTTTTTGGGGTTTCATAAAATTGTATGATAATTGTATAATTGGGTTAGATTCGTACAGTTCCTGATTCAATTATCTCCCAAGCACAGAGGAGGGATTCTATTGTTTGTGTATGGGAGTGTCTCACTGTATAACTCTGTTTTTATTGGTTTATTAACTTTGTGTCCCTGTGCCCAACAAGGTCCACCTGGGTGTCACCCTTGTTGGGAAACTTGCATAAAAGGCCAGTGTGCCTCCATTAAAATTCTATTCCTGCTTACCCTCAACATAGAGTCTCATCTCATGTGTGGGGGAAACGGCTGTATCTATCCTGAGGATTGTTATATCACTATACTCCCAAGGAATTATAATCACTAGCTCTTATAAGAGCTGTTCCTGCTACACTCTCTGGGAGTAGGAGAGGTCTGCCCACTGGAACCTGGATTCTGATCTTGGGTCCAGGGTGGGTGAAGGACGGCGAGACCCCGGCACAGCTGCATTGCTGGAAGTGGGGTCTGCAGTGCTTATGGTGTCTGATGGAGTGCTGGAATTCCTAGGTGAGCACTAGGAGCATCGATTGGTGGAGGCACTCGGTCGGAGTGCCAGGCGGTCCATCACATTTGGTGGCAGCGGCGGGATGGTGTCCTAGTGCGAGGAGAAACATCCTGGAGACACCAGTAACGTGTTGATCATAGTGAGGGCAACGCTAGCATTCATGCAGCACCCCTGGACTTGGAGTAGGCAAGTATGGCATACTTTGACTCTTGCGAAGATTTGCTGGCCGAGGTGAGGCAGCGAGTGGCCTGGTATGGCCCTGATGTGTCCATGGATACCTTCCAGGCGATTTGGAACCAAATAACCATCGAAAGACAACTGAAGAGGGACCAAGAGTTCCTACTGGCTAAAGCAAGGAAAATAAGTCTCCAGGTTAGCCTCTTCCCCAGAGGCAACCGGAGGTACCTGAAGTAGGGGACCTCATAGACTGGTCCTGTGAGGAATCCCAACAGGCAGGTGGAGATGGGACCGAAGTCTCTCCCCCAGCCCCACAGGTGCAGCCAGAGCTACCAGGAGAGGAGGCAGGTGGTCCTTATTCCCAAGTCCTGGGGGACCTCACAGACTGGAACTGGGAGGAACCTCAAATGGCAGGTGGAGATGGGACCGAGGTCTCTCTACCAGCCCTACAGGGATGCTGGGCAGCCGGCCCAGATCCCCAGCGGCAGCTGGAGTTACAGGGAGAGGAGACAATCGGTCTCTCTCCCCAGTGGCAGTGCATCCTACAGGGAGAGGCAACAGCTGGTATTTCTCCCCATCTACAGGGGGACAACACCCCTTACCCCAGTCATACAATGGGACCGTGGTCTCTGTGCCGGATTTACAGGGACGGCTAGTCCAGATCTCCAACTAAACCCGCAGGGGTACCAGGAGGAGGAGGTAAGCACTTTCTCCCCTCCCCAGTCCTGGGGTTAATGGATGGGACTACCATACCCATTGACCCCCTTCCAGCAGAAGAGCTGGCATCAGGGCAGAGCGCTTCTGGCCCCTGCTCTACCTGCCCCCTTGTTACAGGGCAGGACTGTGTACCCCTGTTTGATTTACTTTGTTTGTTTAATAAAAAGATTTGCATTATTAACTAAGGTATGCATCTTTTTGTATATAAAAACATACTAAACAGACATGAAGATAGATTATCTGCTGTAAATCTGTATTTCAGTGGCAAATGGGGATTTAAACAGTCTAAACTGCCTAAACTGCAAGTTCCATCTGCACTCCATATGCAATTCATCATCACCAGAGGAGGTAGGTTTAAAACAGAACCCGGACATGACATGGTCGTATTGATAAAAAAGACATACCAGAGGGGCGAGGCTTGGCAGCCGTGGAAAATGGCCTCCTCCAGGGTCCCGACACTAAGCAGCAAATTGCCCCTTACCACAGCGACAATAGGGAAATCTAATAAAACTCCATACTCTGGGAAGCACCTAGACCCAAAAAAAAGCCAGCTCACTTCATCCTTGCACCAGTATCTTGTGACCCCTGCGGACCCCTCGACACCGCCGCATGGCGCCAGCCGGTTAATGGCATTGGATGAATCCGAGCCCTCATCTCCCATATCTGACCAGCTTCCAGAGGGCATAGACAGACCCCAATGGCTTAACCTAATTAAAATGGATCTCCTACAAAATTGGATCTCTGTTACACCACAACGATGCTGGGAGCCGCGATCAGACAAAACATCCAGGCACTGAGAGCCGACGTTTACTGTCCCCCTACACACAATCCCGTGGCAAAAAGCGGTTCCCTCATTACTTCTTCCCAACCGCGCCATTCACCCAACGATCGTGCCCACACTCCAGATATGGATCCGCATACGGGAAGCGGCTGGTATATCTCCCCACCCATTCCCTTACACCCCATCACGTACAACCCCCTCTTTCCACCGGGCCTACAGGCCAAGACATACCAACACCTCCAAAACACACCTGATGAAACTTACCTCCAGTTAAGCACCATGTTAGAGGGACACCGCATGCGCTCCCTGACCAACCTGACTAGACAAGACATCCCTACAATGATGCAAACTCTCCACTATGCTGAGGTGACCCATTTCATAAGAGACAACCCCACACTCCATGGGGGCTCCCGTACTCTCTCAGACTTTGAGATACATTGCAAGGCAAATAACGTCAAAACCAAACAACTTTTGACATTCTATAAACTCCTAGGGGTTGACCACCACAACAGATTACCCCACTTCACAGACTCGTGGTCCACAGACCTAGGTATTCAGATCAATGCTCCCCAATGGAAGACCATCTTCTGACAAACGCACACTACCTCTGTATGCTATGCTATTCAGGAGGGTAACTATAAGAGCATCTCCAGATGGCACTATTCCCCATCCAAAATACATAACCATTTCCCCAACTCACAAGATGCCAGCTGGAAATGCTCCCAACCAGGGGCTTCCTTAGCACACACATGGTGGCTCTGCCCAACTCTCCAGAAATACTGGAACGACATAGTAAAAATTATCGAAATGATAACAGGGATTCAACTACCCCTTAACCCGCAAACACTACTGTTTATGATACTCCCACATCCCCTCCCCAAACAAGAACAAATTCTTCTCACACACCTAGTAACAGCTGCCAACCTGCTCATCCATATAAAATGGAAAAACCCAACTGCCCCATCGATCAGGGAGTGGATCAGCAGAGTAGACACACTCAGGAACATAGAGAAAATCCATGCCTCCATCACAAACAAACAAACTCTCTTCCAAGACGTCTGGGAGCCCTGGGACACATTCATGACCAACAAATAGCACGGTTCTGTATAACAGACACCTGGGTTAAAGGACCCCCACACACAGGACACACAAGACCCGCAAAGTGGGGACTAAGGTACCCGCAAAGTGGGGACTCTCGGCCACATCCACCACTCATGCGGGACCACCCCCACTGCACTATTTCCACAACACATACTCTAATCCCCAGGACACACGAATATCGGCACAAATTTTAGCACCAAGTCAAGCAGTTTTGCTTCCAAATTTCCCAGCTACCTTTCTACAAGGCAACACACTAACACGCTGGCACACTTGACTTCCATCTCTTACAATTCCACCCTACACACTCCACGCCACCCCACTTGAGGGTACACAGGTAAATTGTCAGTCAGCTTCACACCTAACAGGGACACACTTGGTCTAATATGCCTAACGTATGCTCAATGGTCAACAGCTGAGCCCTGTAATTCAATGTAACTAAGCTAAGCTATATTACTTGTATTTAACCTGCTATTCTCCTGCAAAATACTATGTGTACACCCAGATGACCACCGTGCTATTGTTATGACCAAGCTTCGAGCCTGCTGATGCTGATGTGGCGATACAGGCACTGTTGTACCTACTTGTTTATCAAATAAAGCTTTTATAATAAAAAAAAAAAGAAATTAGTTGGGGAAGGTGCTACAGGTAGTCGGAAGAGTAATGGGGGGAAAAGGGGCTTGGATTAACTACATATAAAAAGGTGGTACGGGTGTGAGAATGAAAAACTGAGTGGGGGAGTTGAGTGATGGGTTACCACCCTGGAATTATTTATTTGCCTTTAGACTATGGGCTAATTTTTGGTTATCATATGAAGTACATTGAAATGTTTGTGTCGGGACCTGGGGGTGTGTCTGAGAGTTAACGACAGTACCACAGAGATGTACCTGTTGGAACTTGCCCATACTTCCACGGACCCACCTCAAGATGGTGATCTAATTGCCGATCATTAGGTCGGCCAACGGACACTGTAGTTTCTGTGTTAATATTGTTAAAATGACCCATAGCTATCTCGGCGGCTCATAGACGTGCTGCCATCCGCTTAACCAGAGGTCAGTGTCCCTTGCAGTGGGGGGAGGGCACCTTCCACTCTGGGATCTCAGGGCAGTAGGTTCCAACCTCCCTGATGCCGGTGCCTCCATTATTCATTAGAAGAAATTCTTCCATATCCTAAGCCCAAGGGTATCGCTCACACCTACACTCTAACCCTGTTGGAGTCGCTACCACCCCTCAGTTCTACTAGTGGATTCTCCTTGTTCTCCATTTTTCCTGCTCTATTCCACTCTCCAGTGTCTCTCCTCCTCCTCGTTTAGTTGGGATGACCCATGAGCCCAAGGGCCTATTAGGGGTAATTACTCACCATGGCTCTGCACGGGCCCACATACACCCCAGCCCCATTGAACCTTCTCTCTCTGAATGTCAGGGATTTGAATTCCCCCAAAAGAAACACTACATCTTTGCAACAGTGCACGCGCACACATAGTTTATTTTCAATAAACTCACTTAAAATTAGACTCTGAAAATTAGTGCCAAAACTCTGCAATCACATACATGATCAGGGATTGTATAGCCACAACCCAAATGGGAAATCCAAGGGAACTGCTATTGTGATACTCAAATCCGTACCTTTGATGGCGAACTCTACCATGATGGCTCAAGAAGGTCTCTATGTTTTTGTTAGAGGCCGAATCCTAGACAAAAGCTACCCCTTTGCCAACATCTATGTCCAGAATACACAACAGGAAAAATTCTTCCAGGCTACTATCCGGACAATGCAAGATTTTGTAGATGGCTATCTGGTCCTTGGGGGAAATTTCAATATTGCCCTACATCCCAAAATGGATGAGGGCCACTCATCGACACCCCAACATTCACTGCTCAAAATATGCAAGCTGCTTCACCAGTATAGACTTACTGATTGCTGGAGGGCACTCCATTCAACAGATAGGGACTATATATTCTACTTTACCCCGAATACCTGTAGCAGCTCATAGATTATTTTTTCCTACCATACTACTATCTGCCCACACTGCAAGACTCCTTGATAGTAAGGGCCATATGGTCTGACCACGCAATCCTCACAATATCTCCACTATATAAACCTAAGACCACTATGTGGCAGCTCCACAAAACCCTTCTTACTAACCCTCAGGTGACCCATGAAGTCCAACAATGTTGACCCACCAAGTTCAACAAATTACTTCACTGAAAACCTACCCCAAGACATATCCCCCTCTTGACATGGGAAGCACACAAGAGTGTAATACAGGTAATTCTTATATCAAAAAAACTCTGCTATTAAAACTGCCAGGGAACATACAATCCAAGAATGACAGACAAAAAAGGGAACCTAACACAAGCATAAGAGCATAAATAAACAATAGATGACGCACTTTTGAGGGAACTCTTGTCATTGTGCAACAAACTATCAAACATACTTCAAAAATCATATACTAGAGCTAACACACCAAATCATTTTTTCTATGCAGAAGTTAATAAATGCGGCAAGCTGCTATGAAGAATGAGAAATAAAAAATGCTCCATAACTTATATATCATGGGAAGACGTAGTGTCTCAGGCCAACTTTCCACCTGCCCGACCAGATAGCCACAGCAGTGAAACAATTTTATGCGTACCTATATTCTGCACTACCCTCACATACTTCCCCAGTGCGTTCACAGATTAATACAGTGTGAATACTAGAGCGGGTAAAGCCCTAGAGGCAACTCTGACAGTTTTAAAACTTCAAAGATAGGGAAAATCCCCGTCCCAGATGGCCTTCCCCTAAAATACTATAAAACCTGCACAAACTCTTTATTCCCTCAGTTTATTTTGGCTTTTCAACTCTATAGCAGAGAGACATATGATCCTTATGCAGACAATAGAAGCTAACATTATCATATTACCAAAAGAGGGCGGGGATGTCTAGCAGTACACGAGCTACATACCTATTTCATTGATAAACTGAGATTTACAACTGTTTGCCAAGATATTGGCAATGAGACTGGGACCACATCTGCCAGGCTTAATCTCCCCTGATCAAGTAGGATTTGACCCCAACAGAGAAGCCAGGGACAACACGGTATGAGCCCTGTCACTGTTCAACCAGGTACAGCGCACCTTGAGGAGCCTTCTCCTCCTTTATGGATGCATAGAAGGTCTTTGACAGGGTGACCTGGGACTACCTTTTTGCAGTCCTGGAACATGTAGGTCTGGGGACCACATTCATCAATGAATAGAGTCCCTCTGCTTGTCCCCCACTTCCCGAGTATAAATTAATTAGGTATACACTGACTCGTTTCCGGTCAGAAATGGAACCAGACAGGGTTGCCCACCACAAAGTCGCAGCATATGCACACAATATGGTCTTATTTGTTACAAATCCTGAAATATCCATGCCAAACATCATGGCTGAATTTAAGATATATGGCCATATCCAAAACCTAAAGATCAATGATGCCAAATGTCCCTGTGTTTGGACATATTTATAGGGCCGACGGGTGCACAGGCCTTGAGCTTTGTAACGCGCCCACAAATTAGCATATAAACACGGACCAGCCTTACAGTGGAAATGGTAAAAGCTCTTAGTGATACAGAAAGGGTAGTAAATACTTGAAACAGCTTTCTAGTGGGAGTTGTAGAGGCTTACAGTGAGCGTATGTTCTGCATGTGTATAGAAAGTATGTGATATACACTGGATAGCAAATTAGGGAAGTTTCTTCTAAACTGGTGAAAGATCAAAATTAAGAAAAACACTTTTCTTCACATCTGAATCCCTCTAAATAATTGAGCTGTGAGTTTAACCTCACATTTTCTAAATTACAATTTAGTTGCATAAATTGTTTTTAGTAATCCATTCTCACCCTTCACCACACACATACATTCCTGCCCTTCGCCTTTGAAATGAGTGTCCTTTTTTCGTCCATGTCAAATGTTGGTAGATACGAGTAAGGTATTCTCCTGAAGAGGTCACAAACATTCTGATTTGGGGATGGATTAGCCCAATAGAGATGTGAATGTTAGTCTTGTACTGCTCACTTTCTACATTTAAAAGACCCTGTTAAGTAAAAGCTCACATAAAGCCTACACGTCAAGCAAAAAAGGGTTGGCAAAGACCCATCAGAGGGTCAAATTGTTCCATGAAGTCTATACTGCAGTGGTCAAAGAATTGTAACTCATGTTTTGTTCCCTAGGCATAAACAAGTACCATAGGAATACATGGGACCAAACTGGTTAACACAAAGTGATGTAATATACGGTAACATAACAATGTTTTTTTCAGCTTCTAAGAGTGTATAATAATTAAAATATTTACTGTATAAATGCAAGGAAATAGTGACATTAACATTTTGTTTCTGCCTTTGCTCAGAAAACAAACAGGCATCATCTGAAAGACTTGCGTGACTAAGTTTGATGATCAATTGTTATTTAGAATTTAATGGGTTATAAGCTTCACTTCGCAATGCTAAATAGTGTCTTGCGCCTCTATTTAGAAAGGTAATGGAATGCAAATCTGAGCCGAATAGAAGGCGTATTGATTTTTTTTATGCCAGAAATTAAAGACTTCAACCATTTTCCCCACTCAAGGTGCTTCTGTTCTGTGCCAGCAGTAATTAAGTTCTAATGTTTTAAGAGCCCAGAAATTATGTTGTCTATTCATAGAGTAACTATATTAAATCAAAGGCTAAATACATATTTAATAGTCTTTGCTAGTGAATTAATATAAACCAGAAATTCCTTATCATAATGCAAGTGCACTTTTCGTTTGAGAATTAAATTGGTTTTCATATTCTCATGCACTTTCTTTTAATTTTCTCCAGGTAATAAGAACTATAAAGGCATTTTGCCTTTGGTATTTATGGTCTGTGGGGAATGTGGTGCATGCTGTTTAGAGAATGCCTTCAATATTTTTGTTCCATTAAGGTAAAATCACAAAATGAGTTTTTGCTTTTTTAAAGCTCCTTATTTCTTCAAAGGCTCAATATGTTTTGGAGAGGAATGTCAGTGTAAAAGTATAAGTTAAAACTGCCCTTTTCAGTATTCATAAAGGGATTGCTTCACAAGGTACTAATTATACAGAAAGGTTTGGAGAGCTGTAGAAATGTTTAGGAGAGGCATCAAGGCAGGGTCCGATACCATAAAACACATGAATGGAAGCCATTCGTTTTTTAAATCTTATGCCATATGTATTTTAGCATGATTTTACTTAGTGTGTCAAATTAGAAAAACAACTTCATATAAACGACTTGTTAAATTTACATTTAGTGTGTATAGATGTTAACTGCTGCAGCAGGCTATAAATTGTCCTTTTTGATAAAATAGATTTGGCCTAAAGAATTCCTATTATTAAATCGCAGATTGCCTAAGGCATTACTGCAAGATATGCAGAGAGGTTGCCAACATCTTAATCATGACAATTCTTCTTTTGTGCCCTGGACCCATCGGATGAAGGAAGCAATCACAGTGAATAAAGTTTAATCAGCTGAAGAGTCAGAGGAATATAAATCTGTATACTATATGTGCAGAGCCATCACATTAAAATCGTATTAATGGTTTTTGAGCTACGGTAATGTATAAATAAGACAAGATGTGGCAAAAGCATAAACCAAATCCTAACGTAAAAAACAGAAATTGGCCTCTTTTTAATATTCTTAAAAAATATTTATCATCCATTGCATCACAAGCACAATATGACATGGTATTAACTTTAAGTAAATAATATTGGGAGTTTTCACTCATTAATTATTGGTACTATCTATCTTTAAACTAAGCACTACAATCAATACAATGTGCTGTAATCTGTACTGTGCCAAGAGTATCCTGGCGGCTCATCCATTGTAAGTAGTCAAACTATTTTAGAATGGTTTGACCTCTTATCTTGGGTCTGACACCCAACCAAAAAAACTAAAATATATATGTTATTTCATGCAAGGAACCTACATGATTCAGTTTGAAGCTTGCAGTCAAGCCATGGTCATAGGCAATCACTTACAGGGTTTTTCACTAAAGTGTGAATTATTATTCATTCAAAGTGACTTCAAAGTGAATTTAACAATTTTAGGACAAAATAGCCAAATAAGAAAAATGCACTCAGTCAACTATGCTTTCTGCTCTTTAGTTTTGACCTAAAGTTTGGAATGCACTTTGGATTCCAAACAATACACACTTTAGTGAATAGCTCAGTTACTATTTTTTTTACAAGAGACTCTAATTTGCACATTATTCATAGAAGGGATCATAACTACCCCTCTATACTCATACCCTGTACAAGTAAGTGTCTTGTACTACAATAGAGTTGTCCACCTCTGACTTTGATTTAAAAGACTTGCAATCCCTGACAGTCACTAGTGATTTGCTGGATTGTGCTGATGCTGTCAGTACATGCCCTGAACCTGATCAACAACCAGAAGGTATTATTTGTAAAATAGCATGTGTCTGTAAAGATACACAACTTTATTACACAATTAAAGGAACACTCCAAACATCTAAAGCTTGTTCATATTTTTATAGGAACCCTCCACCCTCCTATGTGTCAATCAGATAATGAACCTATTACTTCCTGGAATGCAATAGAAAGGAATGGAAAGCCAGTCTTTAACAAGACCACGATTTCAAAGAGTCAAGACAGAGAGAACTCCACTGTGAGTCACGGAACAAGATGAGTAAAAGCAACATCTATGTATGGAGTATTAGTCAAGAAGTTGTAGGTGCATACATTGTGTCAGGACAATATAGTGGCCCAACACGCAGAACTAAGTCAAACATGGTAAAATATAAAACTTCAGGAAAAACTTATTACCAGGCCATAGAATGGCTGGAATTAACGTAAAAAGAATAACCAGTAACCAGCCATGGTTAAGGATACAGAAAGGAGCAAAAATGTAAGTCAAAAGCCAAAGGGTAAGGAAGCCAGAAGTAAGAATAGTCAGGTCAGGCCAATATCAAAAACCAGAATATCAAATACAGGGACGTGCTTTTGGATAACCAAAATGTAATGAAAACCACGACAGGGCAAAGCAGTGATACAGAAATCGGCTTTTATAGCACTTCCCTAATAGTCATTGGTGGGCAGGGATCATCTGACTCCAGAACATGCGTGCGCACTGATTATGTGGCCGCGCTAGCACATCCGCATGACCCCTGACACCACTGGAGGCGGGGCTACAGGCTACATAGGAGTTTGCTATTGCAGTGGCTGGCGTCCATAGGAACGTTGCGCTCTCTGGGGATGGTCGTGCTGGTGGATCTGGTCATGATCTACCACGACTTAGGTAAGTCCCTGACTTTGTGGTCGCGGGCCAGGGTCTGTGACACATTGGGGAGGAAAGTACCCATTGGAAAATGACCCAAACATTCAGACACAAGCCACAGATTCAACTTGTGTGTATACAACTCTAAATATAATTATTGGGTACACCATGTTAATAGAAACAGTGGGGAATATGTATTGAATTTTACAATGTTGATCAATAGTTGAGTTTTTTGCTAATTCCATTAGAAATGTGTCCATCTTTTGAGATTACATCACTTTGATAAATCTACAGTGCGTACAGTGCATACAGCACATGCAGTAAGATCATATATAACATTTGTTTGACTCTATACAAGAGGGAAGCATCCATCTCCCTCCACCTCCACCTAGTTTCCCATTATTTTTCACATGTTTTTGGTACATTTCCACATTGCATGGCAATACTTGTCATACTTGAAAACGAGAGAAATCTCAATGTATCTTTCTGGTAAAATATTTTATTAATAAATAAATTAGCTCACAAGCTGTATTTTTTTTCCTTTGGATCATTATCTGTACAGCGCTACGGAATGTGATGGCGCTATATAAATAATAAAATAATAATAATAATAATAATAATAATAATAATATACTGTATTGTTCTTCAACAACAATTTATCTGTTTTTATTCTATCCAGAAATGCACTGTGGATTAAAAAGGTCTCTTTAAATCCTTATCTATATTAGCTTCCTTTTAATGTATCAGCACATGTTGTGTAGAATTATTTGTGAATATCCCTTTACGCAACACTATGAATTAGATGAAAGCTCAGGATGCCTGGAGATATGTTAAATTACCGTAATTAGTTAACATTGTTTGGTTCTTGTGAAACATTAACACTATGCTTGGATGTCCTTTGATCCAACACTTGCAGGGTTAAAGTATTATTGATATCTTGATATCACAGCCATCTCTGACGATAATACAGTGATAAAGAGAAATTTGTGCACAGATGTTATATCTAGCCTGCCTTAGTATGTAGCTGCTGTGAAAATAATAAGAAGTCTCTGTTGTTAGGACATTTCTCCCCATAATGGACATCTCTGCTAATTCTCCACTGAGTTTTAATAAATTAAATAAATAAGCAAACAGACTTTTGTCAGAAAGGATAGATTTGCCTATTATAATTCAACACATTGTTTTTTGCATTATTGAACTATATGACAAAATTATTTTGACAGCTTTACAGAGGCTGTAACCTTTTCCTCTCAACTCTCACCTATTGCTCTTTAAGATTCCGCTGCTATTATCTTGTCTATGACATTATTGATGATCCTATTTTATTGTAAACCAGTAGAATGACATTATAAATCGTTCTTGTATTCCTTGGGTAGGTGGTCTCCAGTAAATAATTTATTATAGCTAATTCAGTTGTATCTATTCATTTAATTTAGACCTGAATTAATATAGCAATGTGCACATACCTCCAGGGAATAGGAACTCACCCAGTTTTTCCTTATAAAAAGTGGCATATTCATTGAAGACTTTATTTACTTACGCTTGCCTTGCTTTTCTTTACTCTAAAGGTCTTTCTTAAAACTAAACCACATTTTTCAAGCAAATAGACATTGGATATAGTTATTTGAAAATAGTTAAGACTTTTTCAGTTGCTGGTTAAGGTCTTATTTAAAAAAAAATAAACATTTTAAGAAGCTTAGGAGAATGTTCTAAACTGATTATTTTCCATATGTTTTACTTAGCATAATTTTATATTTTTTGTTACTCATTAAGTTGACATTTCATGTTGTCAGTGACAAATTTAGACTATCACAAGATTAGAAGGTGCATTGCATTTATCATATTTGCATAATAATACATTAGCTATTAATGGTTAAAATGTCAGATCAGTAATAGAGATTACAGGTTCAATTTAGTTACCTACATTCCCAAATCAAACCTGGGGTATCAGGTTTTTCATTCATAGTGTGACCGCTTTTAAAGGGTCAATGCAAACACCGTAAAAAGTGTGCATCATCAGATGGTGTAATAACAGTGCCCTGCACTTACTCTCAGCTGTGAGAGTAGTTTATAATTTCAGCAATTAATAAAAATCACCCCAGCAGAGCTATCACTCAGACAGAAGGGGCTCTTTTCCAGCCTCCCTGTATTAACCCCTTAAGGATGGTGGCAATTGTACATGTTCTGATCAAAACAAACCTAGAATTTCAGTTATGCCTGTACAACCATAATTTGCCTCTTTCATATTGGTGCACCCACATGTATTATGTATGAGTTTGTTCAGGAGAAATAGAATATGTATATTTAATATTAACAAAAAAAAATTCCCCCAAAATTGTGAGAAATTAAGAAATTTCCAAGTTATTTTCCAAGTTCTACATAGCATTTTAACCGTGAATGTCAAAATACTGTTAGCTTTTACTGCAGTAAAATGCTAATTTTGTATGGGTTTTTGCAAAGTTAAAGGGTCGAATATAGGGTTTTCCCCTTTTTCAGTTTTTACACATTTGCCAGGTTTACTAGGCCTATGTTGCCTTTGAGACCGTATGGCAGCCCAGGAATGAAATTTACCCCCATCACGGCATACCATTTGCAAAAGTAGACAATCCATGGCATTTAAAATGGGGTAGGCCCAGACTTTTTTTAAAAGTCACTTAGTCACATACCCTGGCCAAAGATAACATTCATATTTTATTTTTGCATTGACAACTCAGGCCTGCAGGCAGTTCCTTATATAGCTATTGCGGCCATGTGATAATGATGAGTGCTGGACTTGCAGTAGGGGGACTGCCTGGATTGTGAGTCCCCCAGAAGCAGAACACCGGGGATCGTATGTACCCACCAGCTCAGGGGCACAAAACCGTTACTGCATTCTATGCCGCATCAACAGCTTTCAAGCCCAGAAATGCGGGATGGCATAGAATGGCATGACAATGTTAAGGGGTTAATAAAGACCATGTTTTTCATGTATCATGGGCACCACATGCACAACATTGACTGATCTTCCACTCTGGTGAAAGGTCTAGTAATTCAAACTTTGCTTTTATTTACACAGCCATATTATCTATGATGAGAGATATATTCTGTATAAATTGGTAGCAGCTGTGGTATGGCTGGTAGTAATTTTTTTAAAGCGGTTCCACTCATTCGTTTTTGTGTGGAATATATATTCTTTTATATACCTTTTAGAATTGTTGAGTATTGTTTATCTCAGGTACATATGGTTCTACAATTTTACATTATTATTATTTTTATTTTTTTTAAAACAAGCTTTACTGAAGATATTTTCCTTACATAAAAAAAGAATAAAATAAATAGACAGACGTATAAATAAACACCCACAAGATGAATACATAGTCAGGCATATATCAACAAGTTCAGATGCACCATTTTTCAGATTCCAAGGTTAATGCAATATATATAAACCTTGGTTTTATATAAAGGTGTATGGCAATTACCTCATATTCTTCAGATTATCAATTCTGAACTGGGACATTTCCAATTCTACCGTGTCTGTTTATGGAAGTTATTTTCTTTAAACCCCAATTTTTATGTACAAATACTTCTTTTGGATCAACAGCAAAAAACGTATGTGAGGAAGGCTGAACTTGATGGACGCAAGTCTCTTTTCAGCTATGTAACTATGTAATCCTCACCATAAAACCAAAAACACAAAAATAAGTCCTGCACTCAAACTCCCACTACTCCTGGGCGGTGTGCAGGTAACTTTTTTATTTTGTTTTTATTATAAAAACAAACAAACAAACCATAAAACAGAACAACATTGTTTAAAAAAAAAAAAAAAAACGCAAGTACTAATAAAGTTTTCCAATTAAGAAAATGCTTACAAATTACAAGTACAAATTATAAAAAAAATGTGGTCTGATTATTTGCTTTGTCAAAATAATAGGCATACCCAATTACCGTATTTATCGGCGTATAACACGCCCCGGCGTATAACACGCACCTCATTTCCAGAAGGAAATTCCAGGAAATTCCCACCTCTCCCATAGTATTCCCCCCCCTCATCCCATAGTGTTCCCCCCCCTTTCCATAGTAATCTCCCCCCCTCCCATAGTATTCTCTCCCCCCTCCCATAGTATTCTCTCCCCCCTCCCATAGTATTCCCCCCCATAATATTCTCTCCCCCCTCCCATAGTATTCTCCCCCCCCATAGTATTCTCCAACCCCATAGTGTGTCCCCCCTCCCATAGTGTCCCCTAGTGCACTTTCCCTCTGTCCCATATTTACTTACCTGTCTTGAAGCGTGGGCCGGCTTCACAGCGCGCACCGCGGAACTGAAACTTAAATTTCAGGTTCCGGTTTCCGGCGGGACTGAAAGGAAGTGTGCACACAATAGTGTGCACACTTCCTTTCAGTCCCGCCGGAAACCGGAACCTGAAATTTAAGTTCCAGTACCGGCGGGACTGAAAGGAAGTGTGCACACAATAGTGTGCACACTTCCTTTCAGTCCCCCTGGAAACCGGAACCTGAAATTTAAGTTCCAGTTCCGCGGTGCGCGCTGTGAAGCCGGCCCACGCTTCAAGACAGGTAAGTAAATGTAGGATATCGGCGTATAACACGCACCCATGATTTTCTCCCTATTTTCAGGGAGAAAAAGTGCGTGTTATACGCCGATAAATACGGTAATCAGTTTTATTGATATATACCATATTTAAGCAGCTATATCTACATAGTCCATAAACCTATGTAAAACACTTCAAATTAAAACAATTGAAGAGCAGGGACTGGTTTATAGACTTGGAGATTCATTTAATTCTGAACTACAATTCTTTTGATTTTGGGCTGATCATGTGATCGGTTGAATAACCAAACTCAGAGGCGAGGCATATATCCCAAACCAAATGAAATGCGCTATGGCTGAGCATGTTCATTTTGATTAGAGATTATGAATTCCGCAGGTGGCCCCAAAAAAGATGATTGCTATGAAAAAAAAAAGATTTGTGGCTAGGAAAGTTTGTTTATTTTAGTGACAGATCAAGTGAGAACTGACTGAATAAGGTAAAAAAGGAACAGTAAAAAATAAATCTCTGTTTGTTTATTTCTATATTATATATTTTTGGTTTCTTTTGATTAGTTTGAAAAAGCTGTTTTTAATTGCTAAAATTAAAAGAGATGAACCGACATATGGCTGAAATTTTTAGCCATCTCAATGTTAATTTTTTTTTTAAATGGTTTGGCCAGAAAATACATTCTCGTTATGCTACAATCTATCGATTTCAAGTGGTCCACCTTGGTTTGCTAGGTGTTGTTTTCTTACAGGGTATTCACTACAGATAATTGCAGGAAAGGTTTAGCTATTTTGACCTTTAAATTTTAAAATCACTTTGAATTCACCTGTTCTTTTAACATCTTTTTCAGTCTATACTGATACAGATATAACATATGTAGTTTTTTTTTTTTTATGATATCACTGTTTTCACACTTTAAAATTACTCTTGTAACTCTGTATTGCTGGAGATTAAGTTAACATTTGTGATCCCCAGCAATGCCATCTCCATTTTATTTTAAATGGAAAAATACCAGTCATTTTAAGGACAGAATATGCCTTTTTTAAGGAGAAGGCTCTTGCTACCTATGATACGGGTTATCACTATTAGAAATTAAGTTAAATTATACCAAAAAGACACTAAACTTGTCTCCACCCTAACAGAGTTGAATCTTGAAAAGTAAAATTGGGTCAACCCCATAATCAGCTATAAATATGTTTAGAAGCTGGGAAATATGTGTATTAAAACTTAAAGTGACACTTTCAACTCACCCTGAAAATGTAGTATTTTATAAAGATTTAATCTTTATGAAATACTCATTTTGACTGTGTTGGAATTTCAAATTCCAACCCAGTCCAACCCAGTCAAGAGGTATACTGAGGCATAGTATGGACTACTTTGTCTCTGCATATTTCCTACGTTTGACTTTCTCAGACTAGGGTCAAGTTACACTGCAGGAAATTGACTCTGTCTATATAGGATTAAGTGGGATCCTCCATAGACCTCAATGTTGTACTCATGAAGTGGAAGGATAATTAAATTCCTTTTTTGGGCTGGAATCAAAATATTCTTTAGGAGTTTTTAATTCAGGTTCATATAAAGGTGGTTTCTAGTTATCTGCTAGTTTGTATTGCTGTTTGAGGTCTGCTTCATTCCAAGTATCCCTAGCCCATCTCCTGAATTGTGTTATATATTCTTCAACATACTGTCTTCCCTAAGTAAGGTTATGGAGTGGAAATTTTTGCGAAATCGGCTTTATTGGAATCTCCATACATTTGTTACATCTCTGTAATAAAGTTATCTAGAGAGTTAAGACATGGACAATATGATTCGATGAGTTGAAATGCCCATTTTGGATGCTTTCGCAGTCAGCATAGAATTTATTGTTTTCACTTTAATATCATCATTGGGATAGGTTTTCTTTTGGATGGAAAACAATAGTTTGCATTCATGTATGAATGATCTAAATATTGTTCTATTTCCATTATATTTACTAGGTAACAAGATATATGATTCAACATATTTATTGGTGGAGACATTTGTGAAGGAACCCATTTATTTCTGAAAATCTGATTGTCTCAAATGTAGCTCATGGATAGATTGGCTTAGTAGATCTACTCTATCTTTCACTTGTCGATTGTTGCTATGAGGTCAGTCTACTTAACATGGTTTGCTCTGTACCCAATGACTTACAGATATTAAAGCTGCTTACTAAGAGTGTAGTTAGGTGTTCTCAAAGGCACGTTAGGCAAACCTGGGAGCAGTATATCAGTAGCTGTAGTGAGTCTCTCTTTGTAGCTTTATTATATACTGTTGTGTCGGTTAAGGCATATATTATTCAGCAGCGACATTTTTGCATAGCTCCCCTGAGGGTTGTAATGATAACTTTCATCACTGTAACAATGAGTGGTTGATTTAGCTTCACATTTATTGTTGTTAAATTCTTTATATTACTTATACATGGTCTATCATATTAAAAATTATGAGGTTAGATAGAATTATGATTTTTTTTGATAGCTAACCCTTTATTTTCAGCTGAAGTGTAACAGCTCCAAAATCTTTATTATTACAAATACCTTTGTGTTCTCTTTTCCTTTTAATTTGAGTATTTGTGTTTGTTTTATGATTTTTTTCCTTTTCTTTATTTCTTATTTTTTTGTTGTTGCCCTATTTTAAATATATGTAATAAAAGTTAAAGGGACACTATAGTCACCAGAACAACTACAGCTTAATGTAGTTGTTCTGGTGAGTATAATCATTCCCTGCAGGCATTTTTATGTAAAAAACCTTCTTTTCAGAAAAATGTAACACTGC
The DNA here is from genome assembly GCF_036172605.1 of Pelobates fuscus. NCBI lineage: Eukaryota > Metazoa > Chordata > Amphibia > Anura > Pelobatidae > Pelobates > Pelobates fuscus. The sequence continues at coordinate 134,796,901 of NC_086321.1, forward strand.
TCTATTGCTGATCTCCTAACGTCCATGTCAGGACAGACCACAGGAAAGAGAGACTATTTAAAAATTATGACTTCACAGAAGACAGGCATTTGTAACCATGACAACTAAAGAATAGAAGCTCCGACTACATCACATACTGAAAGCTGAATATGTTTAAGGATGATTTCAATAACAGTGTCAAATTAGTAAAACACTTCCAAAAATAACTTGCAACATTTTTATTTGCTTCGTTATTAGAAGTTTGCATCTGGTATTCTTAGACAGGCAGTGCAGTGAAATAAAATTCCTTGAATTTCTTTATGTTTAAACATATTCATATCCTCTGTTTATGGAGTTATATGGTGTACTTTACCACATGTCTGCCTTTAAATATATACATTAAATTGCATAATATCTGAAATTGTTGTATCTAGAAAGCAAATGCTAACAGATTTTTGTCAATTTATGTAATCACACTGCAAACAAATAAACTCATTTCCATGAAGTTGTAAAGATAATTAGCGCGTAGCTGTACTTTGCATTATCTAATATATTTGGGCCTCTTTTCATTTGACATCTGTTTGAAAGACTTCATTAGATACAAACACATTAGACCCACAGAACCAAAAGTAATTACAATGGGTGGTTGTTTTTTCCCCCCGAAATGTTTTCATTGCCTCTTAAAAAGTACAAATAACTCCTTAAGAACAAGGGCATTTTTGTGCTAGTTTGTGTTTAGAACCTGTATCAATTTGGTGCTTGATGTGTTCCTTTGAAAAACAATGTTTTGAATCTAGAAAGAGTGCAGAGGTGACTACAAAATTAATTAGGGGAATGGGAGATTTTAGTTGCAAAGAAAGACTGAAAAAAATATATTCTTTACTATATAGTTGAGACAGAGGAGATATGAAATGAAGTGGAAATCAATCAATAAATTGATTATTTTGTGTATCTGCCCCTGGCCAAATTAAAGAAACAGTGCGTGCACGCTCCCTGAAGTAATTCACATCGGACACAAGTTTCAGGTTAATGAAAAACTTGAGGAATGTTTATTAGAGGGGGTGGCATGCCCCTTATAAAGCAAAATTACATCATAAGCATTGTCAGAGATAACATTGATTTATACATCAATAATTGGTTAGGGGTTAAGTGGTTGATTCATTGCTCGTCCTACCAGGTGTGATGTCACTGGCATCTTGCGGGTCTCCCCCAGATTCCAGCGCCATCTTGTTAGTGAGGATGTTATTCGATGACTAAGGGAAACTCCCTGGCCCTAGCGGCCATTTTAGGTAAACTAAGTAAATCATGTTATGAAGTTATAAATGCTGATTCAAGAACTATATAAAGTAAATAGACATTTTACTAACTAGAGAAATTAGAGTAATATTTCATGTCCACAACAGTCCCCCCTTAAAATGGCTATTTACTTAGAAGACAACTGCAACTGTCCCTAATGTGTCCCTAATTGGCTGCAGCTCATCTGTCTTAACAAGCCTCAAACGCTTCACTCCGTGGGTATCCCGCAGTGGCTAACCCACTACTTCTCCCATGAGAGACTTCTGCCCATAAAGACAGAGGCTATCCCTGGGCTATCCCTAGAGAAATGCAGTTGTCTGTTTGAATTGATGGGACTGGAGGGGTGTGTGTGGCGTGTCACATTCTGTGTCATCGACGTCTTGGTGTAGAAATGTGGGAGTTACGTTATCAATGGTTTGTCCTACTGTCTTCTGTAAGTATTTCTGTATACAAGGTAGTATGCAGCAAGTCAGGAAGAGAAAGATAACTGTCACTGTTAGGACTGCCATTCCAACCTGGAATAAGGTTTTCTGCCACCCATTCATCCATCCAAACCATCTATCCCATTTGTTGGGGACCCCAGAATTCTTTTGTAATTCGTCAGAGAGGCTGTCCAACTTTTCTATTGCCATAGTCACCTTCCCATTAGGCCCAGTATTGTCAGGGGTAAAGGTACAGCAGGTATTTTACATACATCTCCTTTTTCTGCTAAAATCATGTCTAGGGCCATCCTGTTTTGGAATGTCATTTGGGAGGTAGCTTGCAACTGCTCTGCCAGACCCTGTAGGGCATCTCTGGTGTAATTGACAAACCGTTGTTGGTTGTAATAAATATAATTAATCCAATTTACATTCTTATTAGCAGTGATTAGTGGGACTAGGGATTCAAACCCTGCTGCTACCTCATCTCTAGCCTTAAATCCGTTGGGCACCCCCTTGGCACCCCTATGGCATCAATATAAACATGTGGGTCAAAACTTCCACGGAGGGGAATTTCTCTTTTAACTCGGAAATACGTATGTGGGGAGTCAAGTGGGCCTTGATGGTCATCTGAAATAATATAAATGGGCATTATAGCCTTAGTCAGGGTACATTCCCCCCACCAAAGGCCTGCTAACTAGGATCTCAGTTGCATATCACCACATAGCCAGTAGATATCCCCAACTGATTTAATGCGATTGGCCAATAGCGTCTTAGGTGGGTCATGATAGGTAGCACAATAGCCGGACGGGAACTTACCCATGAATTTACCAGTGTTTTTAGGGATTGCATAACAGGTGTAGTTACCTGGGTATACTGTTACTCCATCAGGTGGCCTAACATTTCCTTGAGTGATGGGATATACCTTTTTCCATGATTCACATGTTGATGAGTTAGTGGTTGACTGTACATAAAGGCTTAGAAAACACAATTCTACATCCGGAGGTAGATAAAGGGGCACTGTACCCAAATGGGGTCTGGCCCCACCACATACATAACAATTAGTCTTATTGTGTGAATTGGCATTATATCTCATCCATTCCAGCCATAGGTTAGTGTCTGAGAATCCAGTTTCTACTGCCATTGTGTCTTCAAAAGTGGGGTTAGCAATAGCAACCATGTCTTTCAAAGTCTTAATGTGAGGTTTCAGTGGGTTAATAGTCATATGTGTACTACCTACCCAGTCGGGAGATGTGAGCATGTCTTGTAAATAGAAGGTTCCCAATTGGTTGTGTGAACCACCTCCCTTCCAATACATACCCATTACATATTCCCCAGCATCCCCTGGGCTGGGATGCTCTATGTTTAATGTAAGTTTCATCGGGGTTGACCCTGTAGGCTTACACAGTGTCATTCTATACAATAAGGACTTCCCATTTCTGTCAACTTTGTCTAGGGCACATTGAGGCTTATAGCCCCAGGGTCTACCCATGTTCCACCCAGCTGCCTTCCAGGAGCTACAGTGATGTCCCCAGTGACCCCCTGTTACACAAATATATGGATCCTTTTTGTTGGGTATGTCCTTGTATATGGCAGTGTGTTGTGTCTGTGGAAAAGTGCAAGTAACAATGTCACAATAATCAAAAGTAAATGTAGCCAATGTGTTTGAAGAGTTGTACCAAAACGTGTAAACATGATTATCTTTAGTAATAGCAACTGTTGGGCCTCTATTAGGCCTATCAGCAATAATACACACAGGAAGCTCATGATTCAGCGGAGGTGGCTTCCTCTGGATCAGGTACATTCTTACAATGCGAAGCGTGTATCCAGGAGGTAGCTGTAGTCAGTAGTACTTGATAAGGACCATCAAATCTTGGCTCAAGAGTATGTTTCCTGAGGAACTTCTTGACCATAACCCAGTCACCAGGAAGTAACTTGTGGGTGCCTGTATTTGACTCTGGATCTGGAATAGAAGAAAACACTTGGGCATGGATTTTGGTCAAGGCATTAGAGAGAGCAGTCACATAGTCTACCATAGCATCTGACTGAATCTGAAGCTTCTGAGGAAAATAACAGCCTAACCTAGGTGCTGTACCAAACAAGATCTCATAGGGGGACAGACTGAATTTCCCCCTTGGGGTATAGCGTACACTAAACAGTGCTAAGGGAAGACTCTCGGGCCAGGGCATGTTAGTTTCCTGGGACATTTTGAGCATTCTGGCCTTTAATGTGCCGTTCATACGTTCTACCTTACCGCTGCTCTGCGGATGATAGGGTGTATGAGAGGCAAGGGTCACCCCCAGTGCTGTCCAGACTTCCCTTGTTAACAGGGCGGTGAAGGAGGTTCCTTGATCACTTTCAATTACTTCTGGAACTCCATACCGGCAAACAATTTCTGTAAGGAGGTGTTTTGCTGTAGTCTTTGCTGTTAGTTTGGTTACTGGGAAAGCTTCTGGCCGCCTGATAACATGTTCACTATTGCGTACTCATACCGACCACTCTTGGCATCTGGATATGGTCGATCTGAATCCTCTGGAAGGGATACTGTGGCCTGGCCAGGTGATTAGGAGCAGCCTTGATAGCTTTCCCGGGGTTACACTTGGTGCAAATAGTGCAAGACCTACAATAGTTCCGTGTCAGGGTGGTGTTACCAGGTGCTTTGAAGTATTTATCGATTAAAGAATTCATCAGATGTTCAGACAGATGGGCTGGTCCATGGGCCCACTGTACAACAGCTGGATACATGTTCCTGGGGAGACAAAACTTGAGATTAACAGTGTAGATATCATTGTGGAGGGTTGCCTCCTTGTCCTTTCATCTCTGCTTTTCTTGAGGGATTGCAGCAGCTTGTTGTTCTCTCAGAAGGTTGAGATCTGCGGGTAAGGTTTGCATAGTATAAATTGGAGTTTCTTCGACGGCCACTCTACTGTCCACTTTCCATCCTTGTCGTGCGGCTTCCTTGGCGGCCTGGTCAGCCAGATGGTTACCCTGGGCCTCTTCTGAATTTAATCTGCCGTGGGCCTTTACTTTCAACATGGCCACCTCTTAAGGTAGTAACAGGGCATCCATTAGTTCTTCAATAGCCGCTCCATGTTTCACAGGAGTACCAGTAGCTGTGAGGAAACCCCTGGTTTTCCAAATTAGACCAAAGTCGTGTGCCACCCCTAAGGCATATCTTGAATCTGTATAAATATTGACACGTGTTCCTTCAGACAGTTTGCAAGCTACGGTGAGGGCGGTTAGTTTGGCCTCTTGAGCTGATTTTGACGGTGGGAGTGCAGCAGCTTGTAAGCATACCCAGTATGATATTGTCCCTGTTCATCAGCAAATCTGGAGCCATCCACAAATAGCGTGCAATCTGGATTTGTCAAGGCAGTTTCATGCACAGTTGGTAAGTGGGTAGTTTCCATCTTCATCTGTTCAAAGCAATCATGGGGGCCTCTGGATCTTGGCCCGTGGGTGGAAGGTCTTCACATATTTCAGTATGATACCTAGGATAACTGACTGTATTGCAGTTAATGATCTTCTTGATTACTCCTGCTGATACAAGCTGTTCTTGGGTTGCAGTACTCCAAGAGTTGGCCAATGGGCCAAGGTCTTCCCATGAGAGGTCAGGGGACTTGGTGAATGAAACATGTGGAACAGCTACATCCCAATGATGATAGAGATGTGATACTTCCATTGGCAGGTGAACCAACGAGACCATGTTTCCTTTGGAATCTCATATTAAATCTGTTAGTGTGATGCATATTTCCACCAAGTGGAATAACTCTTCTTCATAGTATGAGTCAGGGCCTGGGGTGTCTTTGAACCACAGGGTACAGTGAACAGGTTCTCGGCCTGCTCATCATGAGGAGCCGGGGGAGTGGGTACCTGAAATTCCATCCGGACGTCAGGATTAATGTCTAGACTGTACCAGTAGTGTAGCACTCCCCCCTTGGGAAGTGGCAGGAGAGTGCCCGGATTCAAGGTATAACATCTTTGAAGTGTTACATTATCAGGCAACAGGAGAGAGGTCTGCAGGCGAAGATGACGTTGTGAAGAAAGGTGTTTCGGCTGGACTTGTTGTAAAATGGCAGATATGTCATGGGGGGCGAGGACAGTCAGAGGATGCCCAAGACGAAATCATTGGTCTTATCCAGCAAAGCACTGGCAGCAAAAACTGCACGCAGACAAGAAGGGCTACCTACCCCTGGCTACGGGGTCAAGTATGCAGGAGAAATAACTGATTGGTCTTTGTCTTAGCCTGTGTGTTTGAGTGAGCACCCCTGAAGCATGGCCCATCTTTTCTGAAACAAACAGTTTGAACGGCAACTGGTAATTGGGCAGACCTAGGGCGGGTGGGAAGCAGATTGCCTTTTTCAGGGCTGAAAAACAGGTCATGGCATGAGGTGGTAGTGAGAATGGTTCGATCTTCAAGACATCATAGAGTGGTTGAATAAGTTGGGAGGCCTCAGGAATCCAAGATCTGCAATATGTAATCAGGCCCAGAAAGGCGTGTAGGGTCTGGTGTGTTGATGGAGGCGGCAAATTTAGAATAGTTTGAATTCTCTGTCTGGTTAGATGACGGGTACCATGGGAGAGACAATGTCCCAAGAAGACCACAGAGGGCCAGCACCACTGTAATTTTGATTTAGATGCTTTACAGCCTTCTTCAGCCAAGTAACAAAGAAGGTCCTCCGAATCACGTTCAGCAGTTGAAACGTCGTCAGCACAGAGAAGTAGATCATCAACATACTGGAGTAAGACCACATCAGTATGGGATTTTTGCCAAGGTTCCAAAACAGTGGACATGGCCTTTACAAACTGTGTGGGGGAATTTTGTGCCCCCTGGGGCATGACTGTCCACGAATATTGCTGACGGTCATGAGTGAAGGCGAAGAGATGTTGACAGGACGGATCAAGGGGTACACTGAAGAAGGCATTAGCAAGATCAACCACTGTGAAAAACCTGGCTGTGGGTGGAACCTGGGACAGCAAGGTGTGTGGATTAGGGACAACAGCTGTGTCTCGGACGGTGACATCATTGACAGCAGGAAGATCTTGGACCATACGGTATTGATCTGGTTGGCCCTTTTCAGTTTTCTTCTTAACAGGAAATAATGGGGTATTGCACTGTGATGCACATTTGATGAGAGCTCCTTTTGCTAGAAGACTGTCAACTTGTTTAGCGCTAGTGAGTGCCTGTGCATATTTCAGTGGATACTGGGGTCTTTGTGGTGGGGCAGTCCCTGGTAGAAGGGTGACCACAACCGGTGGGACACGTAGGTGGCTTATGTCATCGGGGCCTGTGGACCATAGCTTAGCAGGGATTCTGTCCAGAGCACTGGGGGCATCCGTGACCCATGGTTCCTTTATGGGGGATGTGAGGTGCACTAACAGGGGTAAGGAGCAGAGAACAGAGGTGCTTTATGTGAGTAGTTGTACCTGGCCATCTGCAGTAAATGTAATTGAGGCCTGGAGGTGGGACAAAACATCTGCACCCAAGAGATTAATGGGACATGTGGAGGAAACAACAAACCATGAGCGTATATCAGAACTCAAACGCAGGAGCTTAGTTAGTGGGTTACTGCGGGGAGTACCGTTAACACCTACACAAGATACATCGGTGTCTGACAGACAGGACGGGTCTGGCAGGTCTTGTTCTCTAAGAACACTGCGGGCTGCGCCTGTGTCAACCAAAAAGGTAGTAGGATGTCCCTCAACGGGTAGGACAACTGTAGCAAGAGGCCCCCCCTATCCGGTGTGTGGAGGTAGTAGGAAGGCTTGTCTGGGGAGCTGGACGTGCAGTACGGCCCTGTCTGCATGCGGGGCGCTCCTCCTGTAAATCATGAGCATCATACCCTTCAGCAGGAGTTGGAGGATAAGCTTGGGCGTCTGGATGGGGCGGGGGAGCTTGGGAGTACTCAGGAGGAGGGAAATACGGAACAGGTGGAGGTGGTGGCGGTTGAAAGTACCCTGGAGGGAAATATCCATAGGCAGTAGCAGAAGGGTTGGAATACCGGGGAAGTAGTGGCCTGGTCAACCTGGGATGAGGACATTCCCTGCGGAAGTGGCCGGTCTGGTGGCAATTATAACAGGTTCTGGCTGCGGTCTGGATGCGACCCTGAGTAGGAATAGTAGACTGTTGTTGTATGGGGTAGACTTAGGGAGCTGTGGTCAGGCCCGTAACGGGGGCTGGGACAGCCAGCATCAGAGGATTATTCCTTCTCTGAACAGGCTGTGACACTGACTCTAAACCCTTAGCTACTAGCAAAAGCGTGACCAGGGGAATTATCCTGTATTCGGGGCGTGAGAGGACTAAACCTTTATGTATTTTTCCCTTTAAACCAGCCACGAAGGCAGCAGACAACATCTGAGCATGTGCCTTGTTATAGACACTGAAACCAAGATCAGAGAAGGTTTGGGTGAGGCGTGAGTGGTACTTCTCTACTTTCTCAAGTTTATCTTGAACAATATCGTTTATACAGGTGGCTTGATCGGCCAACTTATCTTGGGCCCAAGCCCGGAGTTGTTCACAGAATGTGATACCTGACTGGAAGTCCATGTCAGTGGTGAGAATTGCATCATTAAAACTCCTCGCCATAACTGGCCAATAGGCATCACCAACTTTAATTTCACACAAACTGTATAGGTCCCGCCAAGCTGCGGAATATGTCTTACGTATTTGAGCCATCCTACGGTAGAATGGCATAGGTTGTTTTTCAGGGTCACGGAGGGAAGTGACCAGGGTGGCTCCTTGTGAAGGATTGAACGTGACATACATAGGTGGAGACCCTTCGGTTGTGGTGGGTACCTGTCTCTGTGAGGGTCTGTGATCTCGGGAATGGAACAAGCTATGTCCATGTACATTATCATGATCGGGTAAGTTTGGGAGGGGAGGTTATGGTAAGAGGCTACATCAAGAGAAGCTGGGGCTTGCACAGGTGACGGCCCCGGAACAGGGAGCTCGGTAACTATGTTGCGGGGAGTGACCATCTGTGACGTGGTAGGATGGTAACCTGAGGCCGCCGGAGAGACACCAACAGCATAAGGTGGCCCCGAGGTGGCGGACTCGTCTGTGCCGACCACCATGAGCAGATAACTTGGATCTGTATCGGGGGAATATGGGACGAGGGCCATAGAGGAGGCAGGGGCAGACACAGGTTGGGCTAGGTGTGGGAACCGGGTGGACAGGGCTGAGGCAAGGATGGACAATGGGTCGGAGGGAACAGGGACAGGCACGGGAGGAGTAGGGATAGGAGGGGGAGGGGCGTCCGGGGTAGTGGCACGGGTTAAAGTAGAAATGGCGGAGAGGAGAGATGAGAGGTCGGTGGGAGGAGGATTAGAAGGAGCATCAGAGGGTGTAGTGGGAGGAATGGGAGTAGTAAGACGGGTCAAGGAGGAGAGAGCAGTGAGGAGGGATGATAGATCAGAGGGAGGAGGATTGTGAGAGTTAGGAAGAGGATCGGGGACGTCAGTGGGTGGAGTAGGTGGGGTGGGATTAGTGGGATGGCCGAGGACAGCAGAGATAGCAGTGAGGAGTGACGATAGATCAGTAGGGGGAGTAACAGGAAGAGGTGGAGGCGGAGTGGTTGGGCGGGCCGAAGAGGCAGAGATGGCTGAGAGCAGTGATGAGACGTTAGTAAGGGGAGAAGCAGGTGGGAGTAATGTAGAGGAAGGAGCATCAGAGGGTGGGACAGAAGGAGATGGGACGGGATCGAAGACGGGGGAAGGAGGGACTGACGAATGAACAATAGGAATAGGTGGAGACAACGGGAGAGATGGTGGACAAGGGGGTGGCAAAGATGCCGGGACATCGGAGGGGGTCGAGAGGTGGGATGGTGACAGGATCGGGTCGTGGCTGTGGGAACCTGGAAGAGCGGTTGTGGAACAGGAGCATGGGGAAAATAATTAATTGGCACAGGGTAATAGTAAGCTCCATCAGCTCCAATCACAGGACACAGAGGGGTGGGGACATGTCCTACGTTACTGGGGGGTGGAGTCTGGGCGTTAACCGGGGAAGCTGGAAGAATCATTCAGCACACTCTGGGCGCCATCATAGGGCGGTGGCCGTGGGGTAGTGGGGGGTGCATCGTCATTACATACATTTTGGTGATATACATAAATCGTCTGACCTTCGAATTCTAGTTCTTCCTCTGTCCAACCCTCCCGTTTGAGCCCTCTCGCAACCCGATACCAGGCTTCTACAGCCTTTGTCAGCCCATTATCCAGTAACAACCCTTCCTTATCGACAAGTAATTTCCTCCAGAATTCAGGCTGTAATCTACCGCTAGGTGACATCTGGAAACCACAAATCTTAGCTATCTGCCCTCTCTTTCACGATGTCACAAGCCAAAAATCCCTTAGCAGGTCTAGCATGTTCCTGTCCCATCTTTACCAAACAGAGAGCGCCACGTGACAGTGGGAGGGAGAAGAAAAAAGAGGAAAGTCTACAGTGCTCGACTGCCACGAGGACTTGATTCCTGTGCATCTTTCCTAAACGTAGACTAGTCACAGGGATCCGCCCACCCAAGATGGTGGCCACGGACCGGAGCAGGCGAGCGTGGGTGACTAACACAGCTCTGGGCAGCAAATGCAGGAGAGAGTACAAAGGAAAAGATAAACATGGCGAGACTAAGCAGGAGGCATTTGCAAAAATCACACACGTAGAGATGAGGATAAACTCCAGAATCCAAGAAAAGCCACACAACACACACACACCAAGGGTACCCACACTGTAGCAACAATTAAACAAGATCCACAAAATAGCAGAAAGCAATATGGCCATGTACATATTAAAACATTTAGCATCAAACTGTGAAACACAATAATGACAATCCCAGTCTCTCTGGACTGTAACCCAACCTTTTACCAGGTCAGTTGTAACAACCCCACCCTACACTAGGTGGCCCCAGCCCGTCACCGGCTGCTCATAATTTTCCCAACCCTTTTCTTCCTGGGTGGTCCACAGCCCTTCTCCGGCTGTCAATAATAACCCAACTTTCTTGCTCAGGTGGTTCCTAGCCCTTCACCGGCTATCAGGAATAACCCAACCCTCTTGCTCAGGTGGTTCCCAGCGCTGCTATCAATACCCCAACACTCTAACTCGGGTGGTCCCCAGCCCTTTACCGGCTGTAGCGTCCCCTGCCCGCTAGGCAGTCAAGCTAGAATTATTAAAAGGTAAAACACATACACCGGCCGTCACACACACACATACAAGCACTCAGGAGGCAGATAGACAATCAACAGGTTCGTTTAAAGAGGCACCGGATAAGAATTTACCTGACTTGTAGCCTTCTGGAAGCCGGAATTGGACACGGAGACAGACCGACACAAAACAGAAGAATACAGGCAACGGCTGTATTTGGAGGTGATCAGGCTCCGGTTGTCCCACTTTCCGGAGGTCCGCTCCGGTCCCTCCGAACCGGCCAATCCGGGGCCCCACGTTGGGCGCCAAATGAAGTGGAAATCAATCAATAAATTGATTATTTTGTGTATCTGTCCCTGGCCAAATTAAAGAAACAGTGCGTGCACGCTCCCTGAAGTAATTCACACCGGACACAAGTTTCAGGTTAATGAAAAACTTGAGGAATGTTTATTAGAAGGGGTGGCATGCCCCTTATAAAGCAAAATTACATCATAAGCATTGTCAGAGATAACATTGATTTATACATCAATAATTGGTTAGGGGTTAAGTGGTTGATTCATTCCTCGTTCTACCGGGTGTGATGTCACTGGCATCTTGCGGGTCTCCCCCAGATTCCAGCGCCATCTTGTTAGTGAGGATGTTATTCGATGACTAAGGGAAACTCCCTGGCCCTAGCGGCCCTTTTAGGTAAACTAAGTAAATCATGTTATGAAGTTATAAATGCTGATTCAAGAACTATATAAAGTAAATAGACATTTTACTAATTAGAGAAATTAGAGTAATATTTAATGTCCACAACATGAAACATTATACAAATATATACAGAGTAGGTACAAACAGCTCTCTGGTAATCTGTTCTTGGAGGGACACGCCACACCACTGGAGCACTTCATCTTGTAGAGTGTGTCGTCTTTTTCCATTTTACTAAAAGTGCAGCTTTCAATAAAAATCAGTACTTTTATAAATTAAATGTTACGCCCCCTAGCTGTCAGACAACTGGCCCTGTTACCTACTGGTTGTTTAGTTCAGAGAAGCTAAACTAAAGGGGCAGGCAATTGCCCAGCACGCCTGCCCTACAAAGACTTCTTATTGAATAGCATTGGGAAGACTGTGATTGGACAGTCACAGAAAGTCTGGGTGGAATTAGAAGGGGAGGGATTGCAAATACTTCAGACAAGAGATCTGCAGCTTTTGCAAGCTATTTTTAGATATACTGCAATGAAAAACTGCATAATCAAATGTATGCATTTTTTAATCAAGGGATTTATCTGTTAAACAGTACTTTATGTTTCTTTTGCATTGTAGCAATAAAGTCTACCTTTACTAGGAATACAGGAAAAAAGGGGAGAAAAGGCTGCGCCAAGAGATACAATAAAATAAGTCCCAATAAAAATATAAAAAGGATATATATAAATATATATAAAAGTCAATATAAAAAGGAGGATAAATGTCTATGTTGCGCTGGTGTTCTCTCTTCTTATGATGCTTTGGATCCTCCCGTGATATGTAAAATATAAAAGGGAAAAGGACCAATGGTGCAGATTGTGGGGTACGTGGAAAATGAAGAATAAAGATGTAATAAACTCACATTTGTATGAGCTATAACCAGCTCAGGTGGAATGGGCGTTCTGCAGTATAATCCCTGCTAGTAGGATATCAGGAAATTCTGATCCACTGGTGCTGTCCAATTCTCAGGAGAAGAGAGAAAAATATATAACAGATAGTGCTCTCTGAAGATAAGATGTGGTATATACAAAACAAAATAAATATACTCACAGTATACAGTGCAGATGACACTGCACTTGAGATATGGCGTGGGTGGTATAATCCCCACCTTAGGATATATAAAATGCCAGGAAAGGATAATATAAAATTGGAGTGATAAAAATATATATAATAAAAATATGAATGGCACAGAGATAAAGCCAAACGTAATTTATTATTAAAAGTATACAATAAAATCCATTAACGCGTTTCACCTCAAGGGTTTTATCAAAATGGAATAACATTTAAAACCTGGCAAGAATAAAATATATATAGGTGCACTGTTACTTTAAAAACGGCGCCAAACATAGCATCAATTAACATTAGCCAATCACAGTTAGGCATAATACATATGAAGGATACAGCTTATAATACTATTAAGAATAGGTATATTCTAAAAGTTTGGTGTGTGCCAGACATAATAGGCAGAAGAAAAATGGAAAACGAAGCTATATAGCTTGTATAATATTAGATTGTATTTACACTCTAGCGCGTGGGGTTGTGGGAGATGTAGTCCGCTGGCCACGTGTCAGTTCAGATCCAATGAGCATCCTGGGCGGGGCTTGCGCGCGTCACATGGTCCGCATCACACAAAGACAGTGTGATGCAGGAGTCATGTGATCGCCGCTGAGGAGCTTGGGAGATGTAGTTAGAGAACCCGAAATGGGTTTTTAAATAGAAATAGCTAGCTTAGGAATATGTAATGTCGGCAAGAGGATGCATGGCAACAGATAGCCAAATTTAAAATTAATACAAGGGTAACATATAAAAATTAACTTGGTATTAACAGGCATAAATGATATATATATAGAAAAAGCTAGCTTAGGTATATATAATATCAGCAGACAAATTAGTATGCATGTAAAAATGCTGGATAGCAATAAATAGCCATATATAAAGTTAGTAAAAGAATAACATATAAGAATTAACTTGGTATTAACAGGCATAGACAGTATATATGGTGATAATCTTATTAGTATTAGATATGTGTACTATAGCAGCATGGGTGGTATTCATCACATTAGTGCAAGGTGAACTAGCAGCATAATGTTCCATTATAGGAAATAAGATAAATATAAAATGTCTTAGAGGGCAACACTTGCTTAAAACCATATGTAGAAGCATATATATATACAGACAAGTAGAAATTGAATAATAAAATGAAAATAAAAATATCGATAAGAATATCTATTCTGCTTGGTGGTCATATTGGGGGTATCCCAGACCATAATGCCGTAGGTGACAACTATGACTAGGATAGCCCCCAAATGACCACAATAGAAGAATTAAACCACATATTTATTAAAAGATTTTTAAACCATTTTAAAATTATAAAAAGTTAAATAAATCAAAGTCTGCATTTAAACCTTTGGGGGCTAGGGTCTGTAGGTTGAATACCCATTCCATCTCGTTTCTGCCTAAGATATTTTTAAGATTTCCCCCTCTCCAGGGAATTTTACATTTTTTTATACCCATGCAATTAAGAAGTTTGGGGTCCCGATTATGTATTTCAAAATGTTTTGATACGGAATGATTAGCATATCCATTTTTTATATTGCGACAGTGTTCTGCTAATCTTGTTTTCAGGCATCTGGTTGTCATACCAACGTATTGGAGGCCACATGGGCACTCCAATAGGTAAATAACATTAGTGGTATGACATGTAATAAAGTCTCTAATAGTATAACTCTTATTAGTTGTATTTGATTTAAAACTAGTGATTTTGGACTGGGTAGTGGGATTAGTACTTTTACATACGACACAGTACAAAAGTACTAATCCCACTACCCAGTCCAAAATCACTAGTTTTAAATCAAATACAACTAATAAGAGTTATACTATTAGAGACTTTATTACATGTCATACCACTAATGTTATTTACCTATTGGAGTGCCCATGTGGCCTCTAATACGTTGGTATGACAACCAGATGCCTGAAAACAAGATTAGCAGAACACTGTCGCAATATAAAAAATGGATATGCTAATCATTCCGTATCAAAACATTTTGAAATACATAATCGGGACCCCAAACTTCTTAATTGCATGGGTATAAAAAAATGTAAAATTCCCTGGAGAGGGGGAAATCTTAAAAATATCTTAGGCAGAAACGAGATGGAATGGGTATTCAACCTACAGACCCTAGCCCCCAAAGGTTTAAATGCAGACTTTGATTTATTTAACTTTTTATAATTTTAAAATGGTTTAAAAATCTTTTAATAAATATGTGGTTTAATTCTTCTATTGTGGTCATTTGGGGGCTATCCTAGTCATAGTTGTCACCTACGGCATTATGGTCTGGGATACCCCCAATATGACCACCAAGCAGAATAGATATTCTTATCGATATTTTTATTTTCATTTTATTATTCAATTTCTACTTGTCTGTATATATATATGCTTCTACATATGGTTTTAAGCAAGTGTTGCCCTCTAAGACATTTTATATTTATCTTATTTCCTATAATGGAACATTATGCTGCTAGGTCACCTTGCACTAATGTGATGAATACCACCCATGCTGCTATAGTACACATATCTAATACTAATAAGATTATCACCATATATACTGTCTATGCCTGTTAATACCAAGTTAATTCTTATATGTTATTCTTTTACTAACTTTATATATGGCTATTTATTGCTATCCAGCATTTTTACATGCATACTAATTTGTCTGCTGATATTATATATACCTAAGCTAGCTTTTTCTATATATATATATCATTTATGCCTGTTAATACCAAGTTAATTTTTATATGTTACCCTTGTATTAATTTTAAATTTGGCTATCTGTTGCCATGCATCCTCTTGCCGACATTACATATTCCTAAGCTAGCTATTTCTATTTAAAAACCCATTTCGGGTTCTCTAACTACATCTCCCAAGCTCCTCAGCGGCGATCACATGACTCCTGCATCACACTGTCTTTGTGTGATGCGGACCATGTGACGCGCGCAAGCCCCGCCCAGGATGCTCATTGGATCTGAACTGACACGTGGCCAGCGGACTACATCTCCCACAACCCCACGCGCTAGAGTGTAAATACAATCTAATATTATACAAGCTATATAGCTTCGTTTTCCATTTTTCTTCTGCCTATTATGTCTGGCACACACCAAACTTTTAGAATATACCTATTCTTAATAGTATTATAAGCTGTATCCTTCATATGTATTATGCCTAACTGTGATTGGCTAATGTTAATTGATGCTATGTTTGGCGCCGTTTTTAAAGTAACAGTGCACCTATATATATTTTATTCTTGCCAGGTTTTAAATGTTATTCCATTTTGATAAAACCCTTGAGGTGAAACGCGTTAATGGATTTTATTGTATACTTTTAATAATAAATTACGTTTGGCTTTATCTCTGTGCCATTCATATTTTTATTATATATATTTTTATCACTCCAATTTTATATTATCCTTTCCTGGCATTTTATATATCCTAAGGTGGGGATTATACCACCCACGCCATATCTCAAGTGCAGTGTCATCTGCACTGTATACTGTGAGTATATTTATTTTGTTTTGTATATACCACATCTTATCTTCAGAGAGCACTATCTGTTATATATTTTTCTCCCTTCTCCTGAGAATTGGACAGCACCAGTGGATCAGAATTTCCTGATATCCTACTAGCAGGGATTATACTGCAGAACGCCCATTCCACCTGAGCTGGTTATAGCTCATACAAATGTGAGTTTATTACATCTTTATTCTTCATTTTCCACGTACCCCACAATCTGCACCATTGGTCCTTTTCCCTTTTATATTTTACATATCACGGGAGGATCCAAAGCATCATAAGAAGAGAGAACACCAGCGCAACATAGACATTTATCCTCCTTTTTATATTGACTTTTATATATATTTATATATATCCTTTTTATATTTTTATTGGGACTTATTTTATTGTATCTCTTGGCGCAGCCTTTTCTCCCCTTTTTTCCTGTACATCCTTATCCCAGAAGGTTAGAGGGTGACCCTCTGTAAGGTTGCTGCCTCCTTTGTATATTATTAGCGCTAACCTACTCTACACTTTTTCTTTACTAGGAATAAGTGAAGTACAAGAAGTTATACACTTAAAGAGAGTCAATTTCACCTATTGCTAAGGAAAGGGTTGTATACAGTAAGATCAAGTACTATGTACAAATCACTATGCAGAATTATCTGCCTAAACCGTTTTTTTTTTATTAGATCCTGTACAGACTTCTAATCACTATCTATATGTTTTTTTTTCTTTTTTTTTTCTTTTATGTTTATAATTTTTATTTGGTTTTCCAAAAAAGAAGAAACATACATTTGTAAAATGTTACAATAAGTCCAGTAGTTCATTCTTTTACATAGTTTACAGATTATTTATCAATAATGTAGCAGATAACCAGTAAGCAAACATTGAGAGAGCTTGGTTGTGTACAGTGAAGCTGTGTGCGATCGTTACATCATGTTGTTAGATTAGTATCATATATTTACTATGAGAACCGGCATACTCTATAAGCTGCAGTGTTGGTTGTCCAGTCGTAGTGATTGCTATATTTATGCATTTTATCTTAGTTACATGTGTCAGGTCTTACAGATTCAGAGCTTAATACGGTGTCTAAGTATAAGAGGTAGTTAATTTATGCTCCTGAAGGGGATAGTTTGGATTAGCATGGTGTAGAGTAGGTGTGGGTCTTGTTGTGTTTTTGGTTTCGGAGGGTGTATTCTGCGTCTACTCTCCTGATAGATGGGATTGGTGCTTCTTCCATAAAATTGTTCCAATCATTCCATGTGGTTCAGAACTGTTGTAGGTTTTTTTGAAGGGCATGGGAAATTTCCTCCATAAGTTTTATCTGTTCTTCTCTCTGGATCCACTCTCTAATTGAGGGGGGGAAACAGTTCTCCATTAAATCAGAGATTGGCTGCCGCTCGGACTGTGTTATATATCTGCTCCAGTGCCCATGCGGCAGCCAATATGTTGGCCGTACCAAGAGATGTTTAAAAGTGAGACTTTTGGAACATATAAATAATATAAAGAAAAAATTAGACACCCATTCAGTCCCCCTCCATTGTAACAGTTGCCCATTTTTTTCCCTGAAGGGATTGCGCTGTATAGGGATAGAACAAATCCAATCCCACTGGAGAGGGGGTAATAAAGAAAAAAGATTGGCACAAAGAGAATCTTTTTGGATTCACAGATTACGCACTCTCACCCCAAGGGGGTTGAATGTGGATATGGATATTGTTTGTTTTTTAAATTAATATATTAATTTTTTATAAAAAGCATGAATTTAGAACGGAATGCACATTATTCATGTCATTTGATTTGTACTGAGTATATGACCATCTATGCCATTTTACACGATATGGATATGTAATTGAGCATATAAATATTTATGCCACATTATGCAGTATGGTTTTGCAATTGAGTATATAATTATTCATGTCACTTTAATGGTTTTTTCACCATGTCAGGGTATTTATACCATTGTCAATATATGAATATATGAATTAACTAAAGTCACTTTAATGTTTTTTTCACCATGTCAGGTTATTAAATATCACTGTTAAAATATGAATATATGAATTTACTAATAACTAATCATTGTCTTTGCAATATTATAACAAAAATTATGAATGGGCAACTTAGATAGGGAGTTGTTTTACATTCATTTATAAAATGTTTAGTCAGTTATTTTTCTAGAGGACATATCACTGTTATTATGAATTTTAACATGATTTCTAACAGTCCTTTGTTCCAGTTATGTTTTGTACAATTACTAGGTATAAGAAAAGCGATTTTCTAAGTTGTTATAATGCCGTGGAACGCACGGCCATGTTTTTCCTTCCGAGCGTGGAACGCATGATGATCATGTGATGGGACACGTGATGCACGCGCACCGTATGACGTACACGGAAGTGGCAGAATATTGAACGAACCCGGGATTTTACTCCGGCAAGCGATTACACCTGTAAAGAAGGAACTCTGGACGAATAGAAACGGAAAGATTAGAAAACACCCACTATTCCACCAATGACTTGAAGGGATTAGCCCTATATAAGATTATTTGATTGTTAGCATTTTTAGGATGCTGTTTTATTTCTGCACTTGTTAATTGTTTGTTTGCTGAAAGAGGTCCCTGAGGAAGTCCTTTTGCAGAAGGACGAATCGCGTAGGACCAGCAACTCTTTCTTATATTGTTTTTATGAATTTTTTATTTGCATACCTCCTGATTTTATAAGTGAATAAATCGCCTTTGAAGTATTCCTTTGGCTGCAGTTTGTGGATCTTCTTGCTGACCTGGCTACCCTATTGGCTATCACTTGAGGAGGGCCGATTACAACCCCCCATTTACATTGAGGGGAGGCACCCATAATACGCTTTACCTTTTTGGAATATGTGAGTGCATATTAATCATCAGGTGTTTAAAGTGTCTAGCAATATTTGCACTATGTTTTGTCCTCTTTCATAGGTACACTAGCAGGATCCCAAAATATCCTATCAATTACACAGTCTTGTTATAAGGTTATCAGCTGGGAAATAACCTTGGGAAGCAGTGTACCAATCAGTTAAGTTTTAGTGTTTTATCACTTTTTCTCACGGGTGTCCATGTGCTTTTGTTGTTAGTCCCCTTGAAACAACTTTTCCATCACTATTGTGTCCAGAAAGAGTCCCTGTGGGTTTTAAAATTTGCCTGCCTATTGAAGTCTATGGCGGTTCGCCAGTTCGCGAACATTTGCGGAAGTTTGCGTTCGCCATTCGCGAACGGAAAATTTTGTGTTCGCGACATCTCTAGTTAGAAGTATTGGCAGAATCCCCCCTCTTTCTCTTTTTTTGTTTCTTTTCTCGTCTTCTTTTATTTTTCTCTTTTTTTCTCTGTCTTTTTTCATCTTTTTTTTCCCCCTTTCTTTTTTGGATTGTTTTAAGCATATGATGATATGGGATTTTGACAATGTTATTTGGCAATGACATAAAGCGGTCCCAATATCTGACGCAAAAAAAAAAAATTACCAGGAAAGGTTAAAGGAACTTAACATGTATAGCTTGGAGGAAAGACGAGACAGCAGGGATATGATAGAAACATGTAAATACATAAAGGGAATCAACACAGTAAAGGAGGAGACTATATTTAAAAGAAGAAAAACTACCACAACAAGAGGATATCGTCTTAAATTAGAGGGGCAAAGTTTTAAAAATGATAACAGAAAGTATTTATTTACTGAGAGGGTAGTGGATGCATGGCATAGCCTTCCAGCTGAAGTGGTAGTGGTTAACACAGTGAAGGAGTTTAAGCATACGTGGGATAGGCACAAGGCTATCCTAGCTATAAGATAAGGCCAGGGACTAATGAATGTATTAAGAAATGGGACAGACTAGATGGGCCGAATGGTTCTTATCTGCCATCACATTCTATGTTTCTATATAAATATGTATCTATATTTAAATTCTACATGCATATTTATGTAA
The DNA here is from genome assembly GCF_036172605.1 of Pelobates fuscus. Taxonomy (NCBI): domain Eukaryota; kingdom Metazoa; phylum Chordata; class Amphibia; order Anura; family Pelobatidae; genus Pelobates; species Pelobates fuscus. Next base: position 134,816,938 of record NC_086321.1, read on the forward strand.
TATTTTTACATATTTAAGTTATTTTATTGATTACAATTTGAAGGACCTGCCTAACAACCTAGGCAGAAAGTCCAGAGAATTTGATTTGCTAGCACTATATTTAACCCTGTAACTTTCCAAGACACCCTAAAACCCGTTCATGGTGGGTACTGTTTTACTTGGGAGACTTCACTGAACACAAATATTTGTGTACCCCAAACATACCCCATATTGAATATCCTGGGTTGTCTTGTTTTGCAAATGGTATGCCATCATGGGGGTGATTCTCATTCCTGGGCTACGATACAGTCTCAAAGGCAGCATAACCAGTCTGGCAAATTTCAATGTGTATAAACTGAAAAATTAAACATGCTATATTTGACCCTGTAACTTTCCAAAACACCATAAAACCTGTACATGGGGGGGGGGGGAATGCAAATATTTGCATTCTATTGCAGTAAAAACAGTATAATGACATTCACAGTTAACCCCTTAAGGACCGCTGACGGTTCAGGACCGTCAGCGGTAAAACGTGCGTTTGGACCGCTGACGGTCCTGAACCGTCATAACGGTTTTGGGCAACTTACCTGATCGCCGTCGGTCCCACGGCGGCGATCAGCTCTCCTCCCGGTCCAGGGGGACTGCCTGTCTGCCCGGGCAGTCCTCCCTCGGCAGATCAGGACCACACGACAATGTGATCACTCGATCACATGACCGCAATAGGGGTCTGTGTATCTGCCTGCAGGGGGACTGTCTGTGCTGACAGGCAGTCTCCCTGCAAGTAAAAAATCATAAAATAAAGTGTAAAAAAAAAGAAATCAGTGTAAAAAAAAATAATATGTGTATATATATATGATATATATACATGTATTATATCTATATATACCTATATATAATATAGGTATATATATAATATATATAATGTCACACTAAGTGTATTTTTATATTTATATATACGTATATTAATATAAAAATACACTTATATTTAAATTACACACAAATATATACAATATATATAATAACTATATATATGGTATATATATATATTATAAAATACAAATAATATGTTAATAAAAATAAATAACAAAAAATAAAAATAATTTTTAATAAATAAAAAAAAATTATATATATATATTCAATTTTATTCTAACAGTATTTTGATATTGATATATATATATTTATATCAAAATACACTTAGAATGTAATGATATATATATATCTATGTATAAATAAATAAATAAAAATAATACAAAATATACATATGTCCACATACATAATTTCATAAATAATTTCATAAATATACACGTAGACGTCAAATACATAAATATGTATATATATTAAAATTCTACATGCATATTTATGTAATATTTTTACCTAATTAAGTAATTTTAATGATTGCAATTTGAGGGACCTGCCTGCCAACCCAGGCCAAAAGTCCAGATAATTTAATTTGCTAGCACTGTGTTTAACCCTGTAACTTTCTATGACACCCTAAATCCTGTACATGGGGGTACTGTTTTACTCGGGAGACTTCGCTGAACACAAATATTAGTGTTTCAAAACAGTAAAACATATCACAGCGATGATATTGTCAGTGAAAGTGAAGTTTTTTGCATTTTTCACACACAAACAGCTCTTTCACTGAGGATATTATTGCTGTGATATATTTTACTGTTCTGATACACTAATATTTGTGTTCAGCGAAGTCTCCTGAGTATAACAGTACCCCACATGTAGAGGTTTTATAGTGTTTGTGAAAGTTACAGGGTCAAATATAAGGCTTGATTTTACTTTTTTTTTTTTTATTGAAATTTGTCAGATTGGTTAGGTTGCCTTTGAGAGCGTATGGTAGCCAAGGAATGAGAATTAGCCCCATGATGGCATACCATTTGCAAAAGAAGACAACCCTAGGTATTGCAAATGGGGTATGTTCAGCCTTTTTTAGTAGCCACTTAGTCACAAACACCGGCCAAAGTTAGCGTTTTTTGCATTTTTAACACACAAACAAATATAAATGCTAACTTTGGCCAGTGTTTGTGACTAGGTGGCTACTAAAAAAGACTGGACATACCCCATTTTGAATACCCTGGGTTGTCTACTTTAAAAAATATGTACATGTTAGGTGTGTTTCGGGGATTTATGACAGATAACGGTGTAACAATGTCACTATTGATACATTTAAAATATATATATATTGAAACAGCAATTTCCTACTTGTATTTATAGGCCTATAACTTGCAAAAAAAAGCAATAAAGCATGTAAACACTGGGTGTTTTTAAACTCGGGACAACATTTTGAATCTATTTAGCAGTTATTTTCATTAGCTTTTGTAGATAAGTAAAAGATTTTTCAAGTAAAAGTCCAAAAACATGTATTTTTTTTATTTTTTTACCATATTTTATTATTTTTTTTAAATACAATATATGACATAATATAAATACTGGTATGTAAAGAAAGCCCTTCTTGTCGTGAAAAAAACAATATATAACTTGTATGGGAACCGTAAATGAGAGAGCGGAAAATTACAGCTAAACACAAACACCACAAAAGTGTTAAAACTGCTCTGGTCCTTAACGTACAAACATCGCAAAAACAGGCCGGTCCTTAAGGGGTTAAAATGCCACACAAAACTAAACACAGAACTTATTTGTTTTAAATCTTAATGTCTGACAAGTTTTTAGATTTTATTCAAAATTAATTATATTTCATATATGAATAGTTCATGTACAATTAAAGCCCTGTTTTCTACTGAACAGAATGATACATAATAAGTGTGGGTGCAGACATATAGCGCAAATTCCAGTTTTTGTTTACATTTTGTTTTGATCACAACACGTACAACTTGCTCAGTCCTTAAAAAGTTAAAGAGGTTTTATTTGAAAATTCAATACACCTTAAAAAAAAAAAAAAACCTGTGGCTGTGTTTTTATAAGCAAAGACATTTGCAGGCTAAAATAGATCATTTTCAAACTTTAATGGTTATTCTAAGTATTTTCATTGCAATAGTAGAACAAAGCCAGATATCCTGTTTTAAAGACTCAGAATATGCTATAGATGACAGAAAACTAGTTATTTTGAACTAACAGCAAAAACAGGGATAACACACCTCTCTAATTAGAGGGAGTTAAATTAATTTTCAGCTAAGCTGGTCTATTAGGGATTATGCCCTTTCTAGCATACTTCAGGAAGAGTAGTTCAAGCTGTGTATTATATGTGTGGTGTGTGTGTGTTGGCTGTGTAATATGTGTAATTGGTGTGTTGGCTGTGTGTGGTGAGTGTTTAATTCAGCAAAAAAGGTTTTGACCCCTCTCCTGATTATCTTTTTGCAGGACCTAAATTCCTGGTGGACCAGCAAGGGTCCAGCGGAAGGGTGGGGTGTAATTCTCTGATGATCCAGTGGGTGAGTTTAATGATGATTCCCTAGTGGTGTGTGGTGAATCGTATGGTCTGCATGTCCACCTGGTGCAGACTTTATTAATTGCTCCTTCCATTATGGTGCTGGAGTAAGAGTACAGGCTGCAAATCCACTGTGCATAGTGCTGAAACTGCAAGGCAACAATTAATATGATCTGCAGGAGACGAAGGTGCAAACCATACACTCCCCATTCGACCACAAGGGAATAATTTGTGTTCAATATAATTTGATATAATATGTAAAACAAACTTGCACTGTTCATCACAGCAGACATATTCTATTTGTGCTATTGTGCTATTGTGGTGCATGTGCCACCTTAAGGTAGTTAAGACAAAAAGGGAATTGGGGGCACACCTGGAACATGCATTTTGCAGGAATGGTGCTGTAATAGAGACCAAAATGTATACATAATCCAGATTAACAAACAGCGCACACATACAAACACTGTTTTACACTTTATAAGGCTACTTAAAAACACCTATCTCAACAAAAAAATATAAGGATTCAATTCCGCCATATTGTGTGAAGTCAACCACTACTTCACACTACCCTAATAGCGGTGAGTCCTACACTAATTCCAATGTGGGAGACAAATTAAATAGTGCTAGTGCTAAAAGAGCTAAAGCACTCTCGCTTTAATTGTTTTTTTATCACATTCATTTTGTATTATACACATTCACAATGCTTTTACAACAGATTATCAAACTACACTTTAGCTCATTTAGCACTAGTAATATTTAATTTGTTTCCCATGTTGGAATTAGTGTAGAATCCACCGATATTGGGGAACTGTGAAGTAGTGGTGGGCTTAACACAATATGGCCATATGATGGAACTGAATCCCCATATTTGTTTGCTAAAATAGGTGAACTTAAAGAAACACTATAGTCACCTAAATTACTTTAGCTAAATAAAGCAGTTTTAGTGTATAGATCATTCCCCTGCAATTTCACTGCTCAATTCACTGTCATTTAGGAGTTAAATCACTTTGTTTCTGTTTATGCAGCCCTAGCCACACCTCCCCTGGCTATGATTGACAGAGCCTGCATAGGAAAAAAACTGGTTTCACTTTCAAACAGATGTAATTTACCTTAAATAATTGTATCTCAACCTCTAAATTGAACTTTAATCACATACAGGAGGCTCTTGCAGGGTCTGGCAAGCTATTAACATAGCAGGGGATAATAAAATCTTAATTTAAACAGAACTTGCAATAAAGAAAGCCTAAATAGGGTTCTCTGTACAGGAAGTGTTTATGGAAGGCTGTGCAAGTCACATGCAGGGAGGTGTGACTAGGGTTCATAAACAAAGGGATTTAACTCCTAAATGGCAAAGGATTGAGCAATGAGGCTGCAGGGGCATGTTCTATACGCCAAAACTGCTTCATTAAGCTAAAGTTGTTCAGGTGACTATAGTGTCCCTTTAAGGTAGTGCCAGACCTGAATAGATAAAAAACATATTGTGACATCTGTGCTGCAGAAAATGTTTGTCCTTTATAAAAATATGGGCCTTTAAATGTGTATGCAAACATTTTAAAATGTACAGATTATTGAAGTCAAAATAACTGGACCATTTTCAGTCATATTTCAGTTTGACAAGTACAGCATGGATGAATTCATATGTTTAATTCATGAAGATTGTGATAATTACTTACTTGATACACTATAGAAATGTTAATAGCTACTAAGTGATTAGCACTGCCAATAAATATGAGTTATCAGCATTTGTATAATGAAAGGCATAGGGTAAATTTAATATGTGATGCTAAAAATACTTTGAAAATAATTTCCAGCTAGCTTAAGACGGATAATATAAAATAAAATTCTATGAAAAAAAAATAAGTTTATTAATTCTAGTAGAAAAATTACAGTACTTATCCACATATCAATAACAAAATGGGGTTAAGTGTTAAGAAAATTGAGACGGTAAAATAAAAAGATGGTAAATGTATGTTATCATGCTTAAATGCACGTTACTATGCTTTATATAATTTAGAAGGTCACTTTAGACTGGAGCTAACGTCTCATTTTGTAAAAGCATTGTAGAGACAGTAAAAAAAAAAAAAATAATAATAATGATGAGTATGTCTAATGGGATTGTTTACTAAGAACAAAAGCTGTTCCATATGGAAAGAGAATGGTGAAAATGAGAACAGATATTTAGTTTTGGACTTGAATTTTTTTTTATAGCTTCCTTCCTTTCTCTTTTAGTATACAATACTTTGACTATGGACTTTGACATGTTAAATGGAATTGTTATACTGGGACCCAGAAATGACCCTGACCAGGTATATTATCTTTTTTTTTTATCAGATATTAGTGAGTTAAGCTCAAAGGGGTACATAGTTTTTTCTCCTGCTTTTTTATTTGTATTTTTTATCATGTATAACTTACTTAAAGTACCTCACATTTAATATTAGCCTGGCATGCAGACACTTTAGACTTTGGAATGTATTTTACTACACAGAGTTAGTGGATTTGTGTACTGAACTGGAAGGATAGACACATTTCTCAAAAACTTGTCCCACATCCTTAATAGCTTCAAATACAAGCTTCTTTACTTAAAGCATCAGTGCAAAGACTGTCATTTCATTAGTGGTGGCTGGAAAGTGGTTGATTACAATGTCCGCCTTGTAAAATCTTGAAAAATTCCTCTAGATTATCCATCAGTCAAGGTGGCATTAATGTTTAAAAAACACAAGGAGCAAATGCGGTAATTGAAAAATCTTAGTATCCAGGACACATAAGGTGAACTTCTGTAAGATGTCCTTTGCAAAGACTAACACAGCATAGCTTCCCTTTTTTATTAATCACTTTGTGTTTCCTGTTCAAGTGTAATTGTTGACTAAAATAACTTTATTAATCAACAGAACAAAGTAAGGTTTAAAATGTCCAGTTAAAATGAAGTTCAGGTATTTAAAAAAAAAATGTGTTTGTTTTAAAAAAAAAAAATTGATTTTATTCTAATTTTTACATGTAAAAATACAGTACATCTCAAAATCATATTTGCATTAATACCTTCATAACCCAGCGGTTTTCAGAGAAACAGGTATTTTGGGTGTCCTGGAAAATAATTTTTAAATGTATTTTTCATATCAGTATGCCTAAATAGCACATTATTTAACGGAAACAAAAACAAAACATTTGTCTGGACAGGAATTACAAAAAAAATAAAAATTATTTACCAATGAATGAGGCTACAGATAAGAAAACAGAGTTATAAATCATTAATATTTTATAATTTAATATAATATGTAAGATAGACAGTTTTTCGCTCACACATAGTCTATAGTCCTCTCCCCTATACATTGTTCAATATGCACTCAGTTCCCAGTTGTGTGTGTGTGTGTTTATGGACTGTAACACGGTCTGCATCAGGTGTTTGGGAACCACAGCAATCTGACGACAAGTAGGCTACTGGAACAAAGAATTCCTGGACACAAAGTAAGAACCTAGACTGGCTTGACTGCTACTACAACAGCAGACCCAATGAGAGGGGCTACATGAAACATATTTGTAAAATAAATCATGACACGGTGTAAAATGTCATCTCTTGTTTATCTGAGCTTGTATTTACCTAATTATAAAACCTGCTAAGGAACCAATCATCCTAGAAAAGTTAGCAATCCTTGACTACTGGACAAGGCTACCAAAGATCACTAGTAAACTGCCACCTGCCAGTATGCTAGCTGCAATTAGTGAGGCACTGTCCACAATCCCAAACAGCACCATCACAGAGACCAACAGACTCATATATGCCACGACATTGGTGGTCCTCCAAATGCTTGACTACAAGATTAGCCTGAAAGAGAAGCAATACCCACCATGGAGACTAAGACTGGAACTCAAGCTATAGGCAACACATAAGAGTTTAGTAAGCTGGATCAGCTTCACAGAGATGGAAAGATCAAGGATAGGTCCTGGTTACTGAGGAAATCCAAGGATATGCCCATACCAAAGGCACTGAAACAGTAACAGCACAGGCTGACACTGGCAACCATGAATTGACTACAAAAAAGCCTATGAAACAATGCCACAAATGTTTGGACTAGATAAGTGTGGGCAGATGATAGCAAAAAGAGGAAAGATGTTCAGGACAGAAGGAGTTCAATTACCAGAAGGCCAAAAACGAGAAGCAGAGAACAGCTACAAGAACCTGGGTGTACCACAAACATATGACAATCATGAGGAAAAGGCAAGGAGGATAGCAACATCCAAGAGAGTCAAACTGGTCCTAAAGTCCCAGCTCAAAAACAAGATCCATGCCATCAACATATATGCTCTACCAGTTATGAGGTGCCCAGCTTAAATAAAACCCTGACCAAGAGAAGAGTTGGTCACAATGGATGTCATGTGGCAGAATAGTGCACTCTGTCATGTTCACTAAAGATATTACTGGGCTTGTCATGTTTTTTTCTGCTAGGATCCATGCTTCACAGTAATGGTCACGGCATGTTGTTTTTGATTTGTTGAAGAATATGTGTTCCTTAACGTGTTACTACAACTATCAAAACCACTTCAGTGATTTTAAGTGGTCATGGTGGCAGGAGTTTGTATTCATACAGAGTTATATGCATTTTTGTGCCTGGGTGTAACTGGTGGCTTTGGCAGCCTGGAACTCTGTTTTGGACTGCCTAATGTCAATTCTGAGCATAAATTATGTTCATCATTAGCAATCACAGGATGCTGGCAACAGACATATTAAGCATTACTTCCGCTCCTTTAGTGGAGGTCTCCCCACCTCGCTTTCCTACCCCCACCACCCCATTCTGCATTCCCACTCCCCCTCCCCCTCCCTTCTACGGCACAGGTTGCACACATGCACTCTGAGCCAGTAAAATAGCCCATTTACAGGCTCAATGAGAAGCATATGATTGGACCACATGTGCCCTGGCTGACAACAGGAAGTGGCATGAAAGACCGTGCCAAGAGCATTGCCCAGTGCTGGATCTTTGCAGGTTGAAAGCACAATGGAGTATAGGGAGGCTAATAAATAGTGTCCAAGTTGCAAACAAGGAATTTTACATAGAAAAGGGTCCCCTGCTCCAAACCCCTCACCACCAAAACAACTAAGGTTGGATATGACACACAAAATGATTGTTCTATACCCTCTGTCATTTAACACACCCTTTTTTTCATAGTTTCCTCCTTCCCTTCTCTTTTTTATTTTATTTTTTTTCTCTTGCATATGTTCTCCCTTTCGACTCTCCCTTTTTCCTCCTCTATTTTCCTGTCTAATTTTCTTCATCTATCTCTGCTCCTCCTTCTCTGTTGGCTACTCTTTCTCTGTATTCTTGCTTAGGACAACTTTATCTTTGTAACGGACACACTATTTAGATAAGGAGTTTCACAGGATTCTCTACCCACCTGCCAAATTTGAGAGAACCGATCATCATCATTACACCCACAGGGACTCTTATGACATTGCATTTTAAACAAAAGACACCTGACTATTACACTCACAGGGACTTTTATGGTATTGCATTCTAAATACATTAATATGTAGTTGATCCCACATTTGCAGCTATAATGGCTTTCACTCCTCTAAAAAGGCTTTCCATAAGATTTTGCATTGTTTACTTAAACAAATGTTGTACTTCATCATTCTTTATTTTGTACCTTCAAAATATGCAATATATATATATATTTGTGGTCAGGAACCAAGGCCGTGTTTGTACAACCTACCTAAGGCAAAGTCAGTGGAAGTGTACTGGGACCGATGGTCAGGTTAGGCCTGTAAATAAAGAGGAACTAACAGGGGAGTTAAAAAATAGAGGTAAACCCCCATTAGCGAACAGGAGCCACTGGCTGGCCCCACCACCTGTGACCTTGACAACAACTACTCTTTGAAACCCATAGCACATACTTGAGACTGACCTGAACTAATAGCCCTTCCTAAGTGACGAGCATATTAGGCCAACGGGCACGTGGTTATGACCCACAATGTAACTAGCCCTACACCATCTCATGTTGTCAGTCTCAAAAACCTAGGCCTGACCATAAGGCAATGCTGAACCCTTATTATGCAGCATCATTATCTGAATGTTAAAGTACTATAAAAACTGTGCCTCTGTTGTATGCCATGTATATGCCTTTTTTTGTGTTCCTATTCTTTGTATATGTTGTCATGGCAACACAACCTCCTGTACCATTTTGAGCACAGACAAATAAAGAATAAAAAAATAAAAAAATAGAGGTAAATGGTGAGAAGGGTAGGGTTTGTCCAGGGTGCCCATGGTACACTGTTGGGCCCCAGGAGAACAGCAACGCCTAATAACTAGCCGTAGATTGCCAGGCTACTAATGATAGAGGCAACCTCATTCCATTAGAAAACACCAGGGGAAAGGCTTGATGCAAACCTTCTCTGCTCATCACTTTGCACAGTATGCTGCACCTAAGACACACACATATACATACACACACACACACACACACACACACATTTACAATTCTTATTCTTTAACACAGCACTGTTTACTTTTTCTACTAATAGAATTAATTATTTCTTTAAATAAATTGGTAGCTAAGAGCTATATAACCAAGCTCTGTGTGATACAAATGACCATATCTATTAATAGCAGCAACTATAGGAACCTGGCAGTGATTCAGTTATTATATAAAAAAGAAGGAGGTGGCAAATAAAAGCAATCAAGTGAAAGAAAAACAGATTAATAGAAAAATGCAGCATGTCTCTGTAAGACACTGATTACATGAGCACATCAAAGTCAGAAAAGTTAATTGTAAAAAGAACAGGAACAAAACCAACTCAGTCTGAATACAGTTCAAGTTCTTCACTATAGCTCTCTCTTTACAAAACTTGTTTGACATCTTGCGTAGGCTGTAATAAATTAATTATCCTGCCATGTTCCCTGGTATGCAGGAGCAGACTAAAGGGCACAAAACGGCCTATTAGGGAAAACATTATTCTGCCTTAGTGCTTAGAATTTAAGTAAACAACACATTAAAAAAAGATTTTCTGTAACGTGTCAAGTTTGTTTAGTTTGTGTTATCTTTCAGGCTCTTTGGATTTTACATTTCTGGGTTTTCTTGGACATGATTACTAATTAATAAATATTACTTTTAAATCACAATTTTGGTGCATGTTTATAAAATAACTATCAGATGTTTTAGAGCAATAATCTATATTCCAATATAACAAAACATATGTTCACATAATTAGCAGAGAAGAATATCAAGATACCAGCAGATTGTTGGAATGGAATCATCAGTTATAATTAGGACTGATAGTAAGTGGAGCTGCAGTAAGTGCCTATACTTAAAGGGACACTATAGTCACCTGAACAACTTCAGCTTAATGAGGTTGTTCAGGTGAGTGCTACAGCTACCCGGAGCCTTTTTCTTGTAAGCACTGTATTTTCTGAGAAAATGCAGTGTTTACATTGAAAGCTTGGAACACCTCTTGTTGCAGTCAGACGGCCACCAGAGGGACTTCCGAGTTCAGAGGCCCTAAAAAGGCCTCTCGTCCGATGCATTCTTGGTGAATACATCAGACGGGCTATCAGCACACAAAGTACTGTGAACGCGCTTTGTGTGCTGATAGCCTGTCAGTACTGCTGCGGGCGTGGCTTCAGCTGACAGCTTCAGCTTCAGCTGACAGCTGATGCCCGAACCCACAGGGACGCTTACTGTCCACAATAGTGGTTGAAGGGGGGGGGGAGACCTAATCTCCTCCCCCCCCCGGCCCCCACCGCTGTGCGGCGGGTGGGGGCCCTAAAATTATCAATAAGGGGGGGACCTATTGTCCCCCCCCGGCTCCCACCCCTGAGCGGTGGGTGGGGGCCCTAAAATTATCGATAAGGGGGGACCTATTGTCCCCCCCGGCCCCCACCCCTGTGCGGCGGGTGGGGGCCCTAAAATTATCAATAAGGGGGGGGACCTACTGTCCCCCCCCGGCCCCCACCCCTGTGCGGTGGGTGGGGGCCCTAAAATTATCAATAAGGGGGGGACCTATTGTCCCCCCCCCGGCCCCCACCCCTGAGCGGTGGGTGGGGGCCCTAAAATTATCGATAAGGGGGGACCTACTGCCCCCCCCCACCCCCACCACTGTGCGGTGGGTGGGGGCCCTAAAATGATCAATAAGGGGGGGGACCTACTGTCCCACCCGGCCCCCACCCCTGTGCGGCGGGTGGGGGCCCTAAAATTATCAATGAGGGGGGGACCTACTGTCCCCCCCCGGCCCCCACCCCTGAGTGGCGGGTGGGGGCCCTAAAATTATCGATAAGGGGGGGACCTACTGTCCCCCCCGGCCCCCACCCCTGTGCGGCGGGTGGGGGCCCTAAAATTATCGATAAGGGGGGGACCTACTGTCCCCCCCCGGCCCCCACCCCTGTGCGGCGGGTGGGGGCCCTAAAATTATCAATAAGGGGGGACCTATTGTCCCCCTCGGCCCCCACCCCAGAGCGGTGGGTGGGGGCCCTAAAATGATCAATAAGGGGGGGGACCTACTGTCCCCCCCGGCCCCCACCCCTGTGCGGCGGGTGGGGGCCCTAAAATTATCAATAAGGGGGGGACCTATTGTCCCCCCCGGCCCCCACCCCTGAGCGGTGGGTGGGGTCCCTAAAATGATCAATAAGGGGGGGACCTACTGTCCCCCCCCGGCCTCCACCCCTGTGCGGCAGGTGGGGGCCCTAAAATTATCAATGAGGGGGGGACCTACTGTCCCCCCCCCGGCCCCCACCCCTGAGCGGCGGGTGGGGGCCCTAAAATTATCGATATGGGGGGGGGACCTACTGTCCCCCCCGGCCCCCACCCCTGTGCGGCGGTTGGGGGCCCTAAAATTATCGATAAGGGGGGGACCTAGTGTCCCCCCCCTGGCCCCCACCCCTGTGCAGCGGGTGGGGGCCCTAAAATTATCAATAAGGGGGGGACCTATTGTCCCCCCAGGCCCCAACCCCTGAGCGGTGGGTGGGGGCCCTAAAATTATCAATAATGAGGGGGGAACATTAACTAAAAACCTGTAAAAAAAAAAAAAAATGAGATAAAAAAAACTTACCATTCGATGTTTTCTTTCTTCTAAAATCTTCTTTCTTCAGCCCCCAAAAAGGCCAAATAAAAATTCATAATAACCGACGCAATTAAAAAAAAAAAAATAAAAAAATAAACGAGCGCAAAAAAAATAATCCATCTTCACCCATGGAGGGCTCCGCGCAGACTGAGCTCCGCAGGGTTGGGAAGGCTTATAAAGCCTTGCCCCGCCCTGCAATTAGGCTAAGAACACTCTGATTGGTGGGTTTAAACCAATCAGAGTGCTCTTTGTCATTTTACAAGCGTGGGAAAGTTCTTTGGAATTTTCCCACGCTTGTAAAATGACACAGAGCACTGTGATTGGATGGGTTTCAAGCCATCCAATCACAGTGCTCTTTGTCATTTTACAAGCGTGGGAAAGTTCTTTGGAATTTTCCCACGCTTGTAAAATGACACAGAGCACTGTGATTGGATGGGTTTCAAGCCATCCAATCACAGTGCTCTTTGTCATTTTACAAGCGTGGGAAAGTTCTTTGGAATTTTCCCACGCTTGTAAAATGACACAGAGCACTGTGATTGGATGGGTTTCAAGCCATCCAATCACAGTGCTCTTTGTCATTTTACAAGCGTGGGAAAGTTCTTTGGAATTTTCCCACGCTTGTAAAATGACACAGAGCACTGTGATTGGATGGGTTTCAAGCCATCCAATCACAGTGCTCTGTGTCATTTTACAAGCGTGGGGATATTCCAAAGAACTTTCCCACGCTTGTAAAATGACAAAGAGCACTGTGATTGGATGACTTGAAACCCATCCAATCACAGTGCTCTGTGTCATTTTACAAGTGTGGGAAAATTCCAAAGAACTTTCCCACGCTTGTAAAATGACAAAGAGCACTGTGATTGGATGGCTTGAAACCCATCCAATCACAGTGCTCTGTGTCATTTTACAAGCGTGGGAAAATTCCAAAGAACTTTCCCACGCTTGTAAAATGACAAAGAGCACTCTGATTGGCTTAAACCCACCAATCAGAGTGTTCTTAGCCTAATTGCAGGGCGGGGCAAGGCTTTATAAGCCTTCCCCCGCCCTGCGGAGCTCAGTCTGCGCGGAGCCAGGGTGAAGATGGATTTTTTTTTTTTTTTTTTTTTTTTTTTTTAATTGCGTCGGTTATTATGGATTTTTATTTGGCCTTTTTTTGGGCTGAAGAAATAAGATTTTAGAAGAAAGAAAACATCGAATGGTAAGTTGATTTTATCTCATTTTTTCTTTTTTTACAGGTTTTTAGTTAATGGTCCCCCCTCATTATTTTTAGGGTGAGGGGGGTAGGTAGGGAGATATTTTTTTTTTGGGGGGGGGGGGAGGGTTAACTTGGGTCCCCCCCTTTGTATTTAGGGCCCCCACCCACCGCTCAGGGGTGGGGGCCGGGGGGGACAATAGGTCCCCCCCTTATTGATAATTTTAGGGCCCCCACCTGCCGCTCAGGGGTGGGGGCCGGGGGGGACGTAGGTCCCCCCCCCCTTATTGATAATTTTAGGGCCCCCACTCGCCGCTCAGGGATGGGGGCCGGGGGGGCAGTAGGTCCCCCCCTTATTGATAATTTTAGGGCCCCTGTGAGAAGCGTCCTATTGGGCCCCGCGATTTCATCATTTTGACGAAAAAGGGGGCGCGGCCTAGCGGGGAGCTCGGCGCTGGAACGGAGGTAAGTTTTTAATATAAAAACACCTCGAAATTTTTTTTTAATGAATGAAAGTACATATAAAAGCAAGAAGGAAGGCTGGGGGACCTGTCTTTTTTGCTTTTATATGGTGACTATAGAGTCCCTTTAAGTAAAATGTACAATCTACTTCACTTATCTACATGGTAAGTTGACACACTCTTGTTTTAACTCACACTGTTGCGTTTGATGCTGTGTGCATGAGCACCACCACTCCCAGGGGGGCAAATGACTTCCTTCAGTTGGTGAAATGGATAAAAATCACTATTTTCTGCACTAAATCCAAAATATGACTTACAAAATCCCTCTTAACACAACCCGAACCAATTCCAGTGTACAAGCTGCCACCACTAAGACAATTTGTAAATGGGATGTTTAGGTTACCTCAACCAAATTAGATTTAAATAGCAAAATATCTCTGAAACCACAATATTAATATATAGATTTATTCGGTAATGTGATTCTCATACAAGACAAATACAGAACTTAATAAAGAAACATTTATTATGAACAAGAAATAGTCACAGTACATTCAAATACAAATTATGTTACAAACAAAATACACCAAACAAACAGAAAAAATAAAAAAGAGAAAATTAACAGAAAACTGCTAGTGAAGTCCCAAGAGTGTTTTTTTAAGGAAAATAGAAATCCACTACAAATTTGATTTTGCTCTCAAAATGAATTCCAAATGTTTTTAGATTTCATCAGGGATTATAGCCACTTTTCATGTCTTATGATTTCTAGGCTTCTGGAAATCATAAGTTCTTGGTTCTAGGCCAACTTTCCTGAAAAAAGGGAAGCAAGGGCATGTATTCCAGTTTTATGCATGGCGATTAATGTATTCCATACCTAGCTGAAAATGTACATACAATGCTTTTTATCTATGCACAAAATGTACTTACCATCGGATGTCTTGTTTCTTCTTCTGAATTCTTGTCTTCTGCCCCCCGAAAAGGCAAATAAAAATCCTTTAAGGTGACAACTGTCTCATTCCAAAGTTTTAGCATTGTATGGCACATGTGTCTCATTATGCAGACTGAAAAAACTTTTACCAACTTTTACCCACTTTACCTGCTTCATCTTTCTTATGTTTTCCACACCCACTCCATTAGGGCACTGATCTAACCAATCAGTGTCCTATCCCTAGGAATGCTTCAAAAGTACATTGTGCATGTCTGACAGATTTACACATGTGCAGTTTAAAAATCCCTTCACCTTGCTAAGGGAAAAGAGAGGGAGTCTGATCAGTGTAATCATGCAGAGCAGACTCTGGTGTCAGGTTTTTCTCTCTTGCTGCTGCTATATAATTCCCTGTTCTTGTGATTAGTGGACTGGTCTGAAAATGATATCTGTAGGAGAGAGAAACTCCCGTAACTAAGAAGTGTGCTCAAAAGTGCAGTCTGACCAAGTTTATAAATGTTTATTTCATGCATTTCCAAGTTTTTATTGCATTATTATGTTTTGTATATTTGTTTAAAAGTGTTTGCTTGCTTGCCCTTTAAAGTCCCTTCACAACTAATAAAATAAAAATGGACCGAATCACAAACAAAAATCCATAAAATAATGCAAAGCTTAAAATAATACATTCAGTGGTAAAATTCCAAGCTTCTGGGAAAAGTGTTTCCCTGTGGTCCACCACGCCTGTGCCACTACTAACCATAATATTATTATCTAGATTCGGAAATATATATCCTTTTAAACTCTGAACTCTGATCCTCAGGGCAAATAATTATTTCTTGTTGGCAGACTGTTGAGGAAGAGAGTTAAACTACTGAATGTATATGCTCTGAGTGAACAGGACAACTAGTTTTATGCTTCACAATTTTGAGCATGTACTTTAATTTGATTTTTGACCCATGGCTTCATCACTCTTTCATGTATAACACTCAGCATTCTCATCAGAACTCTGACCTTCCCATAAAACTCACTAAGAAGCACTTCGTATTAGATGCCTGGAGAATGCAGCATCCAAAGCAAAGGGATAGACTTTGCAATACCACGAAGGGTTCCTTTAGTCTAACAGGATTGCTAATGCCCATTGGTTTGACCACTCCGTGAGCAAGATAACCTGGACTGGATTCCATATGGTAATGATGGAAAGGAGCTTATGCCCAACGGACTCGCTACTTTATGATACAGTGGTGCAAAAGGACGTTTTAAGTGGTTTACAATTTTTTTTTCCCAAAGTTAATCAAGGTGGTGATATTTCAAAGACAATGGTCTGGGTAGCGTTTAAAGCTTATATTTGAGATGTGCTGATGAGCATTTTCTGAGCTTGTATAACGGTGCACTTTACAAGGGAGAATGAATTTGCTCAGTAACAGAGACATTTAACTATTTGGCCTCTGAAAGAGTGTTTTCCACATATTTAGAGAGTCAGTCAAAAGTTATTTAAAGGGACACTCCAAGCACCCAGACCACTTCAGCTCATTGGAGTGGTCTGGGTGCCAACTCCCACTACCCTTAACCCTGCAAGTGTAATTATTGCAGTTTTTTTAAAACTGCAATATTTACCTTGCAGGGTTAAGTCCTCCCCTAGTGGCTGTCTATTAGACAGCCACTAGAGGACACTTCCTGCTTCATAGCACAGGTTTTCTGTGCTAGAGCGTCGCTGGACGTCCTCACGCTGTGTGAGGACCTCCAGCGTCGCTCTATTCCCCATAGGGAAGCATTGAAATTCATTTTCAATGCTTTCCTATGGGGTGCGCTAATGCGCATGCGCGGCATTGCCGCGCATGCGCATTAGGTCTCCTCGGCCGGCGGGCGAGATCAGTCTCGCCCACCGGCCGACGTAACCAGAAGGAGGAGCGGCGGGGGAGGAGGAAGCAGCGACGTGGGACCTGTCGCTGCCCCTGGTAAGTGACTGAAGGGGTTTTCACCCCTTCAGCAACTGGGGATTGGGGGGTGGGAGGGAGAGGGACCCTCCAGTGCCAGGAAAACGGATTGTTTTCCTGGCACTGGAGTTTCCCTTTAATAGAGGCAGTATACCTGATACTGTTATAGAAATGTATCATGGATAAGACCATCCAAGAGATAACCAGAGGCTTCTAATTAGATGTTTGAGCGCTCAGGAGAACCGATAATAAAACCACAGACTCACTTCGCTGTAGCTTGAATATCATCTCAGCTTTAATTGGAAAAGCATTGCATATTTATTATAGCATTAGTCCACTGCGCATGTGTACATGAAAACAAGCAACAATTACTTACTTGAGAAAATGTTATCTAAGCTATGCTAGAATACCAAGGTTAAAACAAAAGTAACATTTCATGGAAAGGAATGTACTGCAAAGACTGCTGATAGAAGCAGACGTGAAGAAATTAACGTTTAACCCTTTCAGACGTGGAAGGACTTAATTAAGGCAAATATTTTAACCCTTAATTTACCTTTATCTATGACAATACTATGCTCACCAACAATCAGGGCCGGACTGGCCCACCGGGATACCGGGAAATTTCCCGGTGGGCCGCGGCACCTGGGGGCTGCAGAGGTATGTGCCACCGGGTGGCCGGTCCGGTGGCACACTCAGAGGGGGCCGGCCGCTTTCCACGCTGGTGCCGCCGGGCCGGGTGGCAGCCTCACCGGTCCGGCGGCACTTCTAATGCTGAGGACGGAAGGAGGAGGAGGAGGGAGGAGCATGTCTCTGTACCATGCTCCCTCGGTTCCGCGAGGGAGCATGGTACAGAGACATGCTCCTCCCTCCTCCTCCTCCTTCCGTCCTCAGCATTAGAAGTGCCGCCGGACCGGTGAGGCTGCCACCCGGCCCGGCGGCACCAGCGTGGAAAGCGGCCGGCCCCCTCTGACTCCTCTCAGGTAAATGGAGGAGAGAAGGGGATCGGGGGGGAGGGATAATATAGAGACACAAAAGGGGGGGATAATATAGAGACAAAAAAAGGGGGGATAATATAGAGACAAAAAAGGGGGGATAATAGAGAGACAAAAAAAGGGGTGGGTAAATATAGAGATAAAAAAGGGGGGGATAATATAGAGACACAAAATGGTGGGATAATATAAAGACAAAAAAGGGGAGGGATAATATAGAGACACAAAAGGGGGGATAATATAGAGACAAAAAAGGGGGGGATAATAAAGAGACACAAAAGGGGGGATAATATAGAGACACAAAAGGGGGGGACTATAGAGACACAAAAGGGGGGGTATAATATAACGGGCAATTGCCCTTTCCCCCCCCAGATGCTCTCCCCTGCTGGCCAATGCAAGGCTGGCACTGTCCAAGCACCATGTGATTTCACGAACCGGAGGGGAGATCAGAGATATCCCTCCCTGTTCTGGAGGCACCATGCAGGCAGCCAGCAGGGGAGGGAGGAAGAGAGGACCCGGGAGCTCAACCTGCAGCTCCTCCGGGTCCTTCTTGCGCGAGTACAGAACGTTGCCGCGGTTACAGTGGTAACGCTCCAGCTCTCGCGAGAGTGAACTCTAGCGCTGGAGCTACGGGCTAGAGTTCACTCTCACCACTGCGACCTCTAGCCCCATACACACACCCAGACCCCCCCACACACATTGCCCCCCACACACACACAGCCCCACACACCAAACCTTTCACACAAACTGCACCCCTCACACATTGCACCACTGCTCCTATACCCTACTACAGCCCCATATCCCAGCAGACCCCAGGTAAGTTGTCAAACTGTTCTTAAACGGTTTGACTACTTACTCTGGGAGCGGGTCCCGGCACTCCTGGCACCATAACCACTACACAGAGCAGTAGTGGTTATTGTGCATGGATTATTTCTTTAAATCTATAAGTGCCTCTCCCGAGATCAGGCTCTGGATCCGCCACTGGTGTGTGTGTGTGTATATATATCATGTATATTTATGTGTGTATTAGTTATATATATATAATTATGCCTATTATATTTACACATATATTAATGTACATATATATATATACGTAATACACAGAGAAATGTAATTGATATGTACCATATGTAATGAGCAGATATTGGCCCAGTCTTGTTGCTAGGTGCATACTTCAGCACAATAACATATTTAAAGTGAAGAGCGCACCCACAGGACTTCAAAATAAACAAGATACCGTCATTTTTTACAGTTGTGCCCTACGTACATTCACCATTTCAGTCCCATTACCAAGCTTTCCTTAATATGTCATGGTAGTTGGACTGAAACATCGGTTATATGCAAAGGCACGTCTGCTTAAAATAAATCTGCACTCTTGTTTTTTTTTAAGCCTATATGTGCTTTTTTCACGTTGGAGTAATAATTTTTAATCTTAAATTATCTTTTCTAACGCTGTATTTGCACACTATGCTGGCGCGACGCATTATGGGGCTGGTAAATATTTTTTCATGGGCTGCTTTTAATTCCCAGTCCGGCCCTGCCAACAATCCAAGAGGAGCTAAGACCAACTACCATATTCCAAAGATCCACTGGATGAATGAGCTTATGGCTTATGAATCAAAAGTGATGGAGAATGAATTTGCTAAGTATCATTTAAAACTACATGACAAGTCAGTTCTGAAGATTGTTTTACAGGCTGATGGTTTCTGAAATGTTATTTACAAAAAATATTGTTATGAATTAACATCCAGATTGCAGGAGATTTTTAACAATTCAATCAAATATATATGACGGATATATATAGATGACAGATCAAATCCTCAATCTGAGATGCCGGTCACTAAGATTTTTGTTTTATAGGAAGATGGAATGACAATACTCTTTACTGTAGTTAGGCTAATGTCACTCATTGATTGAGATGTTAAGATCTTTGCAAGAGTGCTAGCAGATTAATTTAGTTTATTTTTTGCCAAGTATTATTTCCCTGGAAAAGTCAAGTTTATAGCAGATAAAAGTAAGTCCCTGATCGGCGAAGCCACACATGAGCAGGGCGGTTGAACCGAAAAGGGAAAGTTTAACTTACCTGGATCATGGCGGACTGCCGCCCGATCCTCCCAGAAGATGGGTCCCAGCTGGTGCAGCGTTCTAATGGACGCCAGGCGCTGCAGGCCCGTTCTTACTGTTAAAGGGCGTACTGCCCACATTAAAGATGGAGTCGGCATTCGTGTGACGTCACAATATCGATGCACACACACGTTTTGGGGTCAAAGGCCATGTACCAACCAGTCACAGCACTGAGAGGCATATTTAAACCATATAATGCCTTTTCTCAGTGTCCTGTCGTGGTTTCCACTTGTTGGTTGTCAGAGAGCATGTTGGTATATTTTCTGGTTATTGACCTTGGCTATTGTTTTTGACTTTCCCTACTTCTGGTATCCTGACCCTTGGCTAGTTTATTCATATTGTCTCATTCTGTATCCCAGACCTAGGCTTGTTATTTGACCATTCTCTTTTACGTTAAGTCCGGCAATTCTAAGGTCTGGTATATGTTGTTTGTATTAATTTAGTTTTGCGTGTTGGGTCACACAGTGATCGTGACATTAAAACAGGGACATGGACCCTGCAGAATTGTGTCAACACTGCATTGATCAATTTGCCCAGGCCTTCCAAATGCTCCTTGCCCGTACGGCTCATCTTCAGCCCGATGATCCACCATCAGTTCCTACCCCTTCTGTTGTGAGTATTCCTATTGTGTATAAGGCTCATTCGATATCCTTATCACCTCCTCCTCATTTTGGAGGCGATGCTCAGGAGTGTTGTGGATTTCTTAATCAAATAGAATATCACTTTGAGGCATCTCCTGGATCATTCCCTTCTGATAGATCCAAAATAGGATATCTCATGAACCAATTGACAGGTAATGCCCTAACATGGACTAATCCTCTATGGGAGAGCAATAAATCTATAGCTTATGATTATAAAGAATTCCTTGCTGAGTTTAAACTGACATTTGAGCTATTGGGTAAAGAGAAAACCGCTGCCAAACCATTAATGCGTATAAAACAAGGAAATAGGTCTGTTGTAGAGTACGCCATTGAATTTTGTACCCTTGCTTCAGAAGTCGACTGGACTAACAGCGGTTTAATCACTGCCATTTCCGAAGGTCTGTCTGATGCAGTACTTGATGACACTGCTGCTAAAGAATTACCAGAAAAACTTAATGAGTACACCACTTACATGATGCATATTGATAACCGTCTAAAAGACAGAGACAGAACCAGAAATAGAACTAGACGTTCCAACTTGTCTATTGCCCCCTGTTTCTCCACTCCTATTTTACCTGCTCCATCTCCCCCTCCTGAACCTGAACCCATGCAATTAGGGGTGATGAGATTATCCGAGGTTGAAAAACTATATAGGAGAAACAAAGGACTCTGTTTATATTGTGGAAAAAAGGGTCATTTGAGAATAGCTTGTCCTATTCGGCCGGAAAACTTACGCACCTTAGAACCGTCCACGGGACGGCCTTAGGTGTGATGTATATGTCCCCTGGTATGCCTCATAATAGGTTTATGCTTTCTGTTTTTACCCAGAGCAATAATTTCATGTGATGCTTTGGTTGATACTGGTGCAACTGAAAACTTTATAGACCAACTGTTTGTTACCAACCATGTAGTATCGCTCAAAGAGGCCATAGATGGTAGACCACTGTCCCAACCTCTGATCACACAGGAAACCTCTTACCTTAACGGTAGGGGCTTTACACAAGGAACTTATCACCTTCCAAGTTATTTAATCTCCTTCTTGTCCCATAATACTTGATTTCCCATGGCTTTTCAAGCACAATCCGCATATTGATTGGGTTAAGGGTGAGATTCTAGAATGGAGTGGTGAATGTAGACTTAAGTGTATTCAACCCGTTTCTAAGAGCTTGGGCCTGGTTAATGTACCTACTACTGCTCCTCTTTCTACTGAGGTTCATGTCCCCTATTTGGAGGTTAAAGAAGTGTTTAACAAAGTACACACTGATGTTTTACCTCCTTAACCTCTTATCCCCTCAAGAAAGCAATATCATGGAGGAATACATACACGTCTAAAGGTCACATACATAGATCTTCTTCTCCAGCTGGTGCTGGTTTCTTCTTTGTATCTAAAAAAGATCTACATCCCTATATGGACTATAGGGCATTAAATAAGATCAGAAAAATGCCTATCCGATACCACTCATTTCCAAATTATTTGACAGATTCCAAAGTGCCAAAGTTTTTACCAAACTCGACCTTAGGAGTGCAGATAATTTGGTGAGGATAAAGGAGGGACATGAGTGGAAAACGGCTTTCAATACTAGAACTGGGCATTACATGTATTTAGTCATGCCTTTTGGCTTATGTAATGCCCCAGCCATATTTCAGGATCGTATAAACAATGTACTTAGATAATTTATTTATTAGTTTGTATTGGTGTATCTCAAAAAATACACTTATATATTCTTCTGACCACGGGCATGCAGTTTTACAAACACTACTAAAAATGGGTTTTACTGTAAACTTGATCAGACAGAGATTCAGTTCCTAGGTTATGTGATTTCTGCTTCTGGTTTTCAAATGGATCCACGAAAATTTGAGGTAGTTCTGCACTGGCCCTTACCCACTGGCCTGAAAGCTATTCAGCATTTTATAGGCTTTGCCAATTATTATTGTTGGTTCATAAAGGTGTTCTCTACTGTTATAGCCCCCATTACTAACCTAACTTGTAAGGGTGTAAACTGTCACATATGGTCACCGGAAGCTAAAGAAGCATTTGATAATCTCAAGACCTTGTTTGCTTCTGCTCCCATACTATTGCACCCTGATACCAGCACACCTTTTTTTTTACTAGAGGTAGAAACTGGGGTAGGTGCTGTTCTATCTCAGAGGGAAAGACAGGACACCCCTTTACACGCTTGTGGGTTTTTCTCCAGAAAGCTGTCGCCAGCAGAAAGAAACTATGATATAGGCAACAGAGAACTGTTAGCCATTATCCTGGCCTTAAAAGAATGGCAACATATTTTGGAGGGTTCTAAAGATCCACTTTTGATCATCACTGATCACAAGAGTCTTACATAGGTGAAACCAAAAGATTATCTTCCAGACAAGCCAGATGGTTTCTGTTCTTGTCACGTTTCAATTTCGTGATTAAATACAGACCAGGCACAAGAAACACTAAGTCTCGCGAGAGCCGCACTATGACCCCGCGGCTCTCGCAAGACTTACACTGGGAGCTGACCGAGGTGCTGAACGGACGGCGCGGAGGAGGAGGGAGCTGACAGGAGCTGCAGGACAGGTAAGTAAACTCTCTGCCAGCCCCCACAGCCCCCAGTCTGTATTATGGCAATGTAAATTGCCATAATACAGACACTGACTCGAGTATAAGACGAGTTGGGGTTTTTCAGCACAAAAAATGTGCTGAAAAACTCGACTTATACTCGAGTATATACAGTATACAGCATACACTGTTTGTGCTGTTTCCAAAGTTCCACATAGACAGCAAGGTGGTTTGCTACAAACACTTCCTATACCTCACGTTCCAAAGTCCCATCTAGCTATGGACTTTATTGTCGAACTTCTAGTCTCTAAAGGTTTAATCACCGTACACAAGCTACAGTGTATTGAATTAATTTCTGTGTAAGAGCAAAGTGAGTATACAATAAAGTGATAAAAGCAATTAAAAACAGTGGTGGGCTTAACATCATATGGCCATATGGTGGAACTAAATCCCCATATTTATTCTCTTAGATAGGCGTTGTATAGTAGCCTTCTTAGTTATGAATTTATACAAGTCTGAGTGCGCCGTAACTAGTTTTTTCTGTATGAATTTTGGTCACTGCGGCTGCACCTTTCTTGCATAATGCAGCTTTCGGGTGTGCCCCCAATCTCTTCTCTGTGCAAGTATATTTGGAATCCAGACCAGATTCCTTTGGGGTTAAGCACCCCGCCCAGGCCCCCCAGCTTCTGAGACCTCTTTAGAGGTGGCCACAGGTGTGTGTATACATAGGAGGAGTTTTATAGTCATGTCACTTTTATTATTTTCTTCATGCAGCACAGGTATTATCTGCAAATGTGAGTATACTCATTCAAGCACCAACACTTTAATTGTTTAGTTGTTACACTGTTTTTAATTGCTTTTATCACTTTATTGTATACTCACTTTGCTCTTACAAAGAAATTAATTCAATACACTGTAGCTTGTGTTTAGCACCAGTACTATTTAATTTGTCTCCCACATTTTGTAATTAGCGTAGGACCCACTGACATTGGGGTACGTTGAAGCAGTGGTGGGCTTAACATCATATGGCCATATGGTGGAACTAAATCCCCATATTTATTCTCTTAGATAGGCGTTGTATAGTAGCCTTCTTAGTTATGAATTTTTACAAGTCTGAGTGCGCCGTAATTAGTTTTTTCTGTATGAATATTGGTCACTGTGGCAGCACCTTTCTTGCATAATGCAGCTTTCGGGTGTGCCACCAATCTCTTCTCTGTGCAGAGTAGTGGCAACTGACATTTAATGTGGATAAGTGCAAGATAATGCATCTTGGACGTAAAAACACAAGGGCAGAGTACAGAAGATTTGATAGGGTCCTAACCTCAACATCTAAGGAAAGGAATTTAGGGGTGATTATATCTTAAGACTTAAAAGTAGGCAGAAAATGTAGTAGAGCAGCAGGAAATGATAGCAGAATGCTTGGTTGAATAGGGAGAGGTATTAGCAGTAGAAAGAGGGTAGTGCTCATGCCATTGTACAGAACACTGGTGAGACCTGACTTGGAGTATTGAACGCAGTACTGGAGACCGTATCGCCAGAAAGATATTGATACTTTAGAGAGAGTTCAGAGAATGGCTACTAAACTGGCTCATGGATTGCAGGATAAAACTTACAAGGAAAGGTTAAAGGAACTTAACATGTATAGCTTGGAGGAAAGACGATACATAGGGGATATGATAAGAAAAAAAGCCAAAGGCTAGTTGCCAAGGGCAACCAGCCCGTGAGTGTGCCTGGGGAAACCTGGGAAAGGGGGTAACCCTTACATACGTGATAGGAACAAAGAACAAAAAAGGAAGATCTAGAGAGAGATAGAAAACTCTTAATCTCTATTAAGATCGACCAGAGTAGGTAACCCCTTCCTAATAGTAATACTAAAACTTAACCTTTAATGGAAATAAGATAAAATAAAACGAAATAAACACCAATTGTACAAATAACTAAGAAAACAAAAAAATAATAATACAAAAAATAGTTTAAAAAGGAGTGGATTCTAAATCACTGTGGTAGTGGACAATAGATATTGTGAAAAAATCAGCTATCGTCCTTCAAAAACCACCTATAGATAGAGACTATAGTCCAGACTATTCCCAAATACGGGGAGGTATAGAGAGGTCAAGGGAGAAAGTTGGAATATGAATAAGGTTAACCCTTAAAACTCGTGAAGTAAGGGAATTAAACCATACATGAGAAAAATTAGTATAATAGTATACTGGCTAGCAAGTGCTAAACAAACTTTGTACTAAGCACTTATAGCAAAAAACCTAGGTCCTTAGGTGGAATGGTTAGCAACACTAAAAAACTGTTGCATATAAGCTAACAAGTGGGTACTGTAACAAAATACCACTGCCAAATTAACACTTGTAGCAAAAAACCCCTGTATCCAATAACCAACTGGACCTCAAAGTTTACAGTACAAAGCTATTCGGCTAAATTGTATTGCCGACAGAGACACTCTCCCCCTAATATCCCTCTTGCAAAAACCTCAATAGTAGCAATATTTGAAGCAAAACTATCTAGTCTAGACTAAAGGCTCGAGGTCTGGAACTCACTCCTAAACTAGCTACCTGACGCGCGTTTCAGCGCTATAATTGCGCCTTCATCAGAGGTACAAGCAGCGTGCTGTCCTACTGACGGCTCTTTTATATCTGGAGAGCCGGCAAACATGAGGAGGGAGTTGGAGGATTCGTTCGCGCCAAAACGGCGTTTCAGTCTGTTCCGCCCATCTGATTACGTCATGGGCTGATTGGCAGGATATGCAAATATCTGTCAAGCCACCTAGATGCTTACTTCGAAGTAAAGTAAAAAGACCCCAAATATATGTTATTGAAAAAACGAAAAGAAGGGTTTAAACCCTCCTACAGACTGGAGGGATGCAACAAAACTTATAACACAGTCCAATTACCAAATTGTAAAGATCATGAAATAATAATAGTGAAATGTAGCAAATAAAAAACGGGTCTAATTATAACTTAAATTTATCTTGAAAAAGGCAGTTATGATAATGACAGAATCCAGAACTCCCAACTCTTAAAGGAACAGATATATGTAATCCATGTTACTCAAAAATTAATAAAATAAAGGTATTTACAAAAATTTATGAAAAATATACAGATTAATGGTAAGAGCATTGCTGATGGTATAAATTTATGCTCACAGTGTAATTCATTTTTCAATGAAGGGAGTGAATGTGAACCCTTCATTTAGACCATTGGGGGTCAGTGTATTAAAACTGTAAATCCAAAAGGATTCTCTTCTGAGGAGAGTGCGGTCTAAGTCCCCCCCTCTGCGACCCAATAGGACTCTCTCAATCCCTGCAAATTTTACCCCGCTTGTGTCGCTGTGATGGTAATTCCTTATGTGCCTAGCGACAGGGGTATCCTTAAGGTTTCTGACTGAGTGTATGTGTTCCATCACACGCCTCTTAAAGGGGCGTATAGTTTTTCCCACATACCTAAGTCCACATACACAAGTCAATAGGTAAACGATGCCCTTTGTGTTACAGTTAAAGAAATGTTTCACTTTGCATGTCGTATTGTCTATCAAATTTGGAAGTATTTTAGAGTTTTTCATCATATATTGGCAGGCTACACACCTACCACATTGGTAGGTACCCTGCACTGAAAGCCAGTTAGTAGTGGCACTTTTAGAGGATAAATGGCTGGAAACCAGGACATCTTTGAGGTTTTTCCCTCTACGTGCAGTGAGGGAAGCAAATGGAGTCACAGCTCCCTTTAGTTGGGGATCTTGAGAGATCAGTGGCCAGAACCTACTCAGTATCCGTTTGGACTGGTCCCATCCGGAGTCAAACGTTGCTATACAACGAATGAGTTCCCGGTTGGATGGTGTTGCCTTATCTTTTAAAAGGTCTTCCCTGTCACTCAAAAGTGCCCTTTGATATGCCCTCTTGAGGCAACGATTAGGGTATCCCCTCTCTTTGAATCTCGTTCTCAGGAGTTTAGCTTGATCTATGAATTCCTCCACCGTTGAGCAGTTTCTCCTCAAGCGGAGGTACTGTCCAACTGGAATCCCATTTTTGAGGGGTATCGGGTGATGGCTGTCCCACCGCAACATGGTATTTGTTGAGGTGGGTTTCCTATAGAGGGTAGTGTCGATTACCAAATCTTTGGAGATGTTAAAGGTACAATCTAGAAAATTAAGTGTGGTTCCTCCGATCTCAAACGTGAATCTTAGATTGAGATCGTTGGAATTCAAATTTTCCACAAAGGATCTAAAGAAGTCCTCCGTGCCAGTCCAGACAACGAGGACATCATCGATAAATCTCTTCCACAGAAATATATATTTTGTAAAGTCAGCATTTGTGTCAGAGAACACCACATTTTCTTCCCACCATCCCAGGTGCAGGTTGGCATACGATGGAGCACAAGACGTGCCCATAGCAGTCCCCTGCACCTGGTGGTAGAACTGACCATCAAAGAGGAAGAAATTGTGGGTCAGGATAAACCTCAGCAAATTGATCACGAATTTCGTGTGGCGGTCATGTTCCGGACCCCGTGTGGCTAGATAGCATTCAGAATGCATAAGACCTTGAGTGTGGGGAATTGACGAATACAGGGCCTCAACGTCGAGACTACATAGGAGTGCATTGCTTGGTATACTGAGAGAGGCTAGACATTTTAATGTGTCCTTTGTGTCTCTCAAGTACGAAGGTAATTTTTCGACATATGGTCTCAATATTGTGTCTACATAAAGACTGGCCCTGTTCGTTAGATTATTAACCCCTGACACGATAGGTCTAGCTGTTAGTTGGCTACATTTTTTGTGCACCTTGGGTAGGCAGTAGAATGTAGAGACCACTGGGCTTTTATTATAGATATATGAATATTCGTCCCTACTCAAGGTGCCTTCGTCAAATGCTGAGTCCAAGATAGCTTTAAAATCTGATAGGAATTTAGTGGAAGGATCAGATTTAAGGGTACGGTAGGTTGTTTCATCCTTTAGTATGTTAGTAGCTAACTGGATGTAGTGTGTCCTATTAAGGACCACAATATTTCCCCCCTTGTCTGCTGGTTTGATTATGATGTCCTCGTTGTCTCGTAGGCTACGGAGGGCTAAACCTTCCTCCCTCGAGAGATTACTGTGAGGTCGGGGTTCCAGAGAATCGACTTTTAACTTCTGTATCATCGTACATACAGACTCTATAAACAGTTCGACATTTTTGAAGTCCCTAATATTAGGAGTGAATTTGCTTTTAGGGCACAGTTCTGTATAAGGTTGTAAAGAGGTAACTTCGTTATCCTCAAGGAGGGACACTAAATCATTGAGACATTGGTATTCTCTAACACTAAAGCCAAGATCTTTGGCTCTTTTTTCATTAATGGTGTAGAAATATTTATGAAGGGCCAGACGTCTCCCAAACAAATGGATGTCTTTGATCCAGTCGAACTTATTAAAAGGGGGGACCGGAACAAAAGACAAACCCTTCATCAAGATTTGGCATTGCTGTTCAGTGAGTATAGTGTCAGAGAAATTGAGCACCTTAGTATTAGTGCTCAATATCTCTTCCGTGCCCTTCCTCTGTACCGTGTTTGTCTGTACTGTTGTGGTTGTTCCCCCTCTCGGGGGTTGTGCCCTAAAAAAGTCACCCCCTTTTTAAGAATGCTTTTAGATTGTTCATTAGTCTGGGACATAGAAGAGGTACTGCTTTCGTCGTTGTCTGTATCTGATGTCTCGTATTCAGATGTGGTGTTCTGATCTGAGTCTACTCTGGTACTTATTTTAAATTTTCTATATACCCGCTCATTTTTGTAGTCATTATGATCTCTTAGAAACTTTCTGTGTTTTCGTTTTTTAATAGAATCTCTATATTTATTTAAACTTTGTTGAAGATTATCCTCTTGAATGCTAAAATTAGGATCTTCCTTTAAGTTTTGAGTGACTTCTATTGCCTCATTAACTTTTTCATTAACTGCAGTAAGTCGTTTGTTTTCAAACCTGCAGATAATATCCATAAAAGTTTTAGAACAAAGATTAGCTGCCTCTTCCCATTCCTTTAGGAGGGCGGCGTCATCCATGTCAATATTAGGCAAGATTTGTACCCTGAGACCCCTTGGTATCATGGATTTATTAAGATAATTGTGTAGAGATGATAATTCCCACCCAATCCTAATTTGTTGCTTACATAAATTAGATAAACGTTTAAATTTTGATTCAATACTCATGTCAGTTGATGGAAAAAGACAATCTTTGTCTGAAAACACTTTGTCGGCATCCAGACACCATTGATTTGGGTCTTTTAATTGGTTCAAAAACTGGCCATATTTTAAGAATTACACTGGAGTAAGGAACATGGCACACTTTAAAGGTATTGAAACCTGTTAGAAATATCGAGAAGAAAAAAAGCCAAAGGCTAGTTGCCAAGGGCAACCAGCCCGTGAGTGTGCCTGGGGAAACCTGGGAAAGGGGGTAACCCTTACATACGTGATAGGAACAAAGAACAAAAAAGGAAGATCTAGAGAGAGATAGAAAACTCTTAATCTCTATTAAGATCGACCAGAGTAGGTAACCCCTTCCTAATAGTAATACTAAAACTTAACCTTTAATGGAAATAAGATAAAATAAAACGAAATAAACACCAATTGTACAAATAACTAAGAAAACAAAAAATAATAATACAAAAAATAGTTTAAAAAGGAGTGGATTCTAAATCACTGTGGTAGTGGACAATAGATATTGTGAAAAAATCAGCTATCGTCCTTCAAAAACCACCTATAGATAGAGACTATAGTCCAGACTATTCCCAAATACGGGGAGGTATAGAGAGGTCAAGGGAGAAAGTTGGAATATGAATAAGGTTAACCCTTAAAACTCGTGAAGTAAGGGAATTAAACCATACATGAGAAAAATTATTATAATAGTATACTGGCTAGCAAGTGCTAAACAAACTTTGTACTAAGCACTTATAGCAAAAAACCTAGGTCCTTAGGTGGAATGGTTAGCAACACTAAAAAACTGTTGCATATAAGCTAACAAGTGGGTACTGTAACAAAATACCACTGCCAAATTAACACTTGTAGCAAAAAAACCCTGTATCCAATAACCAACTGGACCTCAAAGTTTACAGTACAAAGCTGCTTTGCTCTTACAAAGAAATTAATTCAATACACTGTAGCTTGTGTTTAGCACCAGTACTATTTAATTTGTCTCCCACATTTTGTAATTAGCGTAGGACCCACTGACATTGGGGTACGTTGAAGCAGTGGTGGGCTTAACATCATATGGCCATATGGTGGAACTAAATCCCCATATTTATTCTCTTAGATAGGCGTTGTATAGTAGCCTTCTTAGTTATGAATTTTTACAAGTCTGAGTGCGCCGTAATTAGTTTTTTCTGTATGAATATTGGTCACTGTGGCAGCACCTTTCTTGCATAATGCAGCTTTCGGGTGTGCCACCAATCTCTTCTCTGTGCAGAGTAGTGGCAACTGACATTTAATGTGGATAAGTGCAAGATAATGCATCTTGGACGTAAAAACACAAGGGCAGAGTACAGAAGATTTGATAGGGTCCTAACCTCAACATCTAAGGAAAGGAATTTAGGGGTGATTATATCTTAAGACTTAAAAGTAGGCAGAAAATGTAGTAGAGCAGCAGGAAATGATAGCAGAATGCTTGGTTGAATAGGGAGAGGTATTAGCAGTAGAAAGAGGGTAGTGCTCATGCCATTGTACAGAACACTGGTGAGACCTGACTTGGAGTATTGAACGCAGTACTGGAGACCGTATCGCCAGAAAGATATTGATACTTTAGAGAGAGTTCAGAGAATGGCTACTAAACTGGCTCATGGATTGCAGGATAAAACTTACAAGGAAAGGTTAAAGGAACTTAACATGTATAGCTTGGAGGAAAGACGATACATAGGGGATATGATAGAAACATTTAAATACATAAAATGAATCAACACAGTAAAGGAGAAGACTATATTTAAAAGAAGGAAAACTACCACAACAAGAGGACATAGTCTTAAATTAGAGGGGCACAGGTTTAAAAATAATATCAGGAAGTATTACTTTACTGAGAGGGTAGTGGATGCATGGAATAGGCTTCCAGCTGATGTGGTAGAGGTTGTAATGAGACCAATCTCACCACTGTGCATTGGAGGAGCCTGGTTGCCCGCCTGCTGCCTTTAGACTATGGCCCCATGTTGAAACGCTTGATTTTCCCCTGCAAAGACACGAAAGCCGGGTTATTCGGTACTTGCCCTATTTGAACAGTGATACCCCAGATAGCTATGCCATGGAGCCCATTTGTTTAACGAAAGACTATGTGAAAGACTTTGGCTCCATGGCATTTGAACTGTATGTATGAGATCTGAGCGCCATTCAGTAATAATGTGCGCTCAGATCCAAGCTGAATGTACCTGTTTCATGCAATAGCTGCACAGTTATATATTTTTATGTATTTTATTGTCTTTTGCAACCATGTGTTTAATGGAGTTTTGCCTCTGTCCTTGTAGATAATTGGATTACTTCCCAATTATCTCCAGGATAGAAGACTCTGTGGAACTGGTTTTGGGCAGAAAAGCCATGCTTCATTTGGTCACAAAGGACTTTGATCTATCTTTTGAACCACTGGTCCAATTTGGATGATTTTGACATATGTTTGTATTTGGAGTATGCTGATTCTGAAAATGTAAGTGAATGTGATGTATACTTTTAAAGTTATGAATAATGTTAAAAATTGTATTTCTCTGTCTGTGATAATTACATTAACCCATTGTGTAAGGTAATTGTATCACAGGCAGAGGGGAGGATTTTGTGTGGGAGTGTCTGAATGTATTGTACGTGTTTATTGGTTGTTTTACAAAAACCCTGTGGGTGGTACTAATGTGTAAGAATGTGTATATAAGAACAATAAACCCACAGCTCTGTCTGATCACTGCTTGACCCCCAACACGGAGCTTTGTCTCGTTCTCGGGGGATTTACTGTACGCTGTTAGAGACTGATTGCCAGGAGTGTAAGCCGCTTGGTTATGCTTTGTCCCATCTTCTTTTCAAGACTGCAAAAGAACCTCTAGCGCAATCAATTATTATGAATTCGGAAAAATACGTGTGACATGTCATGATTCCCTTTTATTCCAGAAGTTTGGTCTTTAAGGGGTTAATTATGTTCACTGATGATATTGTCTTGACCAGGGCTGAATGGGGAAGCAGAAGCAGCCCAGGAAAAAAAAATCTATACCTATCCAATAATGTGTTGCACCAGCATAATGTGCAAACACAGAGGTAGAAAAGATAACTTAAAACTCCAACATGAAAGAAAGCACTCATACGGCTTTAAATTAAAGAACACATTTATTTTTAGCAGACATGCATTTGCATATAATCAATATTTCAGTCAAACTACTTTGATATATTAAGGAAAGATTAATAATGGGACTAAAATTCTGAATTTATGCTGTTGCACCACTGAACAAAATCAAAGTTATCTTGCTTATTGTAAAGTCTTATGAGTGTGCTCTTCATTTTGCGTATGTTATTGTGTTGGAGTGTGCACTTAGCAACAAGATGTGGCCAATACATGCTCATTACATATATGTTATATATTAATGAAATGTACATGTGTTTTATGTATATATACATGTATATTTATGTATAAATATTTTTAGGCATAATTATATTTATTACTAAAACAAACATAATATACATGTATATACATACAAAGCCCCTCTAAGTGTCTCCTTTCACTCCTCACAGCTCCTCCATGTGTCTCCCTGTCCCCAGCCCTGCCATGTATCTCATTTCCCCCTCCGCCATGTTTCTCATTTTCCTTCGCTATGTGTTTCATTCTGTTCCCAGCCCCTCCATTTGTGTCTCATTCCCTCTCTAACCCCTCCATGTGTCTCATTTCCCCCTTGCTTCTTCATGTGTCTCATTCTCCCTGTCATGTGTCTCATTTCCCCTCCAGCCCCTCCATGTGTTTCATTTCTGCCCTAGCCCCTCCATGTATCTAATTCCTTCCCCAGCCCCTCAAAGTGTCTAATTTACCCACTCAAGCAACATCCATCTGTCTAATCCCCCCCACTTCTACATTTCACATCCCCCCATCATGTGTCTCAATCCCACCTGCCCCTCCTTGTGTCTCATTAACCCTGCCATGTGTCTCATTTCCCCCTCCATGTGCTTTTCCCACCAGTCTCTATGTGTATTATTGCCACCTGCCCCTACGTGTGTCTGATTTCCCCCCGCCCTTCCGTGAGTCTCATCCCCCCAGCCCCTTCCAGGTGTCTCATTCCATCCCAGCCCCTCTATGTGTCTCATTTTTCTCCCAGCCCCTCCGTGTGTCTCCATCCCCCCTCAGCCCCTCCAGGTTTCTTATTCCTCCCAGACACTCCACGTGTCTCTTTCTCCCCCACAGTTCCTCTGTGTGTCCAATTCCCTTCCAGTCCCTCTATAAGCTGTTTGGTGCTCTCCTGTCAGACCTTGAAGAGGATACAGAAGTTCCTCTACTGCGTTCCATGGCTTGTCCCGGCTACATCTATTGACCTGGCAGAAGGAGAGTGCAATGCTAGGGGCAGATTTCTTTAGTCTGGTAAATTGCCTCACAATGCCTCTAACTTTCTGTGGTGCTGTTGCAGACTGCTGCACCAGGCTGAGCTTGTCTGAGTCTATACTTATCCCTGACCTTACCTTGTTAGCATATCCATGTTTCTTCTAGCCTTGCCACTTCTCGTGGCCAGATTATTGTTTGGTTCAGGTTTTGTTTTGTTTGGTGTCTGTTTTTATAATCTGTACAATAGCCCAGAGACCTTGCTATCTGTATACTGCAGGTGAGAGTCCATAGGCCTCGCTTGCTTGCTGTATCCTGGAGGCCATAATCTAGAAGCTTACTTGTTGTATTGTAATGGCCAGAGTCCAGCAGTCCTTCTACTCACAATATCCTGCAGAAACTATAAGGACTGTATCCTGAATTCCAGAAGCCTGTCCCTATATCCTCAAGGTCTGAGTCTCAGATACCTGCCCCTGTATCCTTAAGGCCAGAGTCAAAAAGGCGTACCCCTGTATCTTGAAGGCCTGAGTACTTGTATCCCTTAGCTTGCCTTATATTCTGAGTTTCCTTGTTTTATATTTGTATTATCTTCATTTGTACTCCAGCAGTTAATATGGGTGTTTTACCCATATACCTTGAATTGTATTTTTCTGCATGTGGCTTCCCACATAATGGTGGCTGCTGTTGCACTGCATGTCAGCACCTCTTCTCCACTAAATCCTAACACCAATTCCTGGATCTCCATACTCAACTATTTATTTTTTTACAATCTTTATTTATTCAAGATTTTTAGGCAAAATTTAACCATAAAAAAGAGAGTGAAATTATATTGTTGATCATCAATAAAATTAAGAAAATGTTTACATGTATCATCTTATCAGAGGAACCCATTTTTTGAATATATATAATTCAGGCTCCCACTGCTTCAGCTGACATACAGTAAGTCGGTACAACTCTACATGGAAACATGATTGCCCAATTCTTGGAACTAACAATGGGTAGATCTGGCTAGTCCTCTAATTAAAGTCTGGTTCAAAGGCTGTTTATATTTAAACAGTATAGTAAAAAATAAGGGGGGTGAGGGAGTGGGGGGGGGGGGGGGGCAGGAACAGGGTTGGATCATAAAAGAAAAAAAAATTACTAAAATATAACCATGTTAGTTTGTTCTCCTTTTCCTCACACCTCAGTTCTTGCTACCCTACCTCATGACCATTACTAAACAGTTGGTAGTTAATTATTAGTGTCCAAGGAGGATAGACTACAGTGGTTCCCGAGTGTGTGTCTTTCTTTCCATCAGTTACCTCAAACACGGATATTCTATGCTTTTTTCTCCAGCCTTTCTCTCCACTTGAGAGAGGTTCCACCGGTCAACTATCATTGTCTGCTCTATGTTAGGGTTTAGTGCAGGTCGGTCGATGAATCAATCCCAAGTAAAGATACAAAGGTAATTGGGGAACATGCATTTTGCAGGAATGGTGCTGCTGTAGTGACCAAAATGTATACATAATACAGATTGAGGACAAGCGCACAGGAAAAAAAAAAAAAGAAATTTTATAAGGCTACTTAAACTGACCTATCTCAGTGAACAAATCTTGGATTCAGTTCTACCTTATGGCCATATTGTGTTAGGCCCACCACTACTTCACAGTATCCCAATATCCATGGGTCCCACACAAATTCTGACGTGGGAGACAAATTAAATAGTGCTAGTGCAAAAAGAGCTAAAGTGTATTATGGTAATCTGTTGTTAGAACATTGTGAATATATATATATATATATATATATATATATATAATGCAACATTTATTATTAATTATGATAAGAATGTGAATCAATGCCTGTCAACAGGCTAAATAATTAAGCCATAGGGTCCAAATCAACATGTATTTTTCTAAGGTGCAATTAAAGGGATTCTGTAGTGCTAGGAAAACAAACCCAAGTCCTGTGGTGCCCCCCATACCACGGTGCTGAATGGGTTAAAACCCTTTCAGTCACTCACCTGAATCCAGTGCCAATGTCCCTCGGTGCTGGGACAGGCTCCGCCCGTGCTTCTCCCCTGCTGTTGTCAGCCAGCATTGTTATTCAATGCTTTCCTATGGGGATACCGGTGATGCTGGAGGTCCTCATGCAGACCGTGAGGACCTCCAACATCGTTTAGATGAACAAAAGTCATCTAAGCACCCGGAAGTCCCTCTAGTGCAGGGGTTCTCAACCCAGTCCTCAAGAACCCCCTATCAGTCCAGGATTTAGGCATTACTTGGGTGTGTCTAAGGTGTTTAGAAAAAGGAAAAAAAACACCTTAGACTCTAAGGTGTTTATATATATATATATATATATATACATATATATATATATATATATATATATAAACACCTTAGAGTGAGAGAGAGAGAGCGTTTTTGAATATTAATGCCACTTTTATTATAAGCTTCATTTAGCACATAAATAATTTGCATTGTGAGTATGTTTTTTTTTTCTAAACACCTTAGACACACCCAGGTAATCCATAAATCTTGGACTGGTAGGGCCAGGGTCCTTGAGGACTGGGTTGAGAACCCCTGCTCTAGTGGCTGTTGTGGTATTTTATAAATTATGTACACATACACATATAAACTCTGGTCCGTCTACTTTAACATATATTTATTAAGAGACAAAACAACAACAACATACAAATAATGACACACAATCTAACTAAATAAAAAAAACAACAACAATAATCTAACTAACTAACTAACAATAACAACTAAATCTTATAAAGTCATCAGATCAAATGTGGTATATTACCAAACTCTATAAATTATGTACGCATACACATATAAACTCAGGTCAGTCTGTCACATCATGCCATGTTCTGCGGATGTCTGGCTTTGGCTTCTAGTATCCAGTACTCTTTTTACATTTCTTGTTTAGTTTTTCTTGTTTTTTCTGGTTTTCTATTCTGTCTGGTTTTCTTTATGCTGGGTTTTTCTGGGTTCATTCCTCTAATCCATCCCTGGAATCCCCAGTCTCTTGGATTCATTTAAATGTTTGTTTTATGTTGCCACACCCGTTTGTTTTCCATCATTCATTTTGTTTCGGTGTCCTGCAGGCAGCTGCTTAAGCCTTCTGTCCTTTCTAGCAGGTAAGTGCTATATATGTGTTTCGTATGGTTCTTTTAATATACATTAGGCAGAGTAGGACCTGCCAGATATGGGGTACATTGGCGTTGTTGGCAGGCTTATGCAATGTATGATCATATAATGTAACTAAATTCCCATGATTTTCATATATAGTACTTAGTTATTTCTCCTCTTGTTTTGCCTATCATATCTTGTCTTGTTTTAGTTTGTATTCTCAGTCCATGTACAGTCCTGCCCCTGTTTAGTTAATGTTTCCTTATGTATTGTGGACATGTTCTGGGTTTAGCTTCCTCTCTTTCTCTGGTTCTGGGTTCTACTAGTTCTGTCTTGTTTTCGTGTTTGGTGACTATCCTAGCCTTGCCTTGTTTCTGTACTGGATACATTATTGCTGCAGAGCCTCCCTATTCAATTCATGAGAGGTCTGCTTACTTTCAAGCTTCAAGCTCTTGGGATCTGCTGTAGCTGCATCAGGGACCTGGTATGTGGCCGCACAAACACCAGAGGGCGTGTGGTTACCCTGCACCAGGCCCTGATAATCCACTTCCACGCTGTAGACTCCCAACTTCTCATCAGGCACTCAGGGGTCCT
Source organism: Pelobates fuscus (assembly GCF_036172605.1). NCBI lineage: Eukaryota > Metazoa > Chordata > Amphibia > Anura > Pelobatidae > Pelobates > Pelobates fuscus. The sequence continues at coordinate 134,854,372 of NC_086321.1, forward strand.
GGTGTTCAGACCGCCACCCGTGACACCATCTACTTTAACAAATATTTATTCAGAGACAAAACAACAGACAAATAATGACACGCAATCTAACTAACTAAAACAACAACAACAACAATCTAGCTAACTAACTAACAATAACAACTTAATCTTATAAAGTCACCAGATCCCACTCACAGTTCACCATTATAAAAATTAGCCCATGTCTGCTCACGTGTCTGCTCAGTAGCACAGCCAGGAAGGAATGGAGTTAGGGGGAAGTGGTTCTCTTTCCTGACTAAAGGTATTGAATTACCTAGGTACCATATCAAAGGGTAAAGCTTATCCCGCTGTAAGAAAGACCTATATGAGCTTTGTGACATGACCCCTGGTCACCATATTAGTTTGATGACAAGTCACCACAGCTGTATGGTAGACAGCCACTAGAGGAGGACTTAACCCTGGAAGGTAATTATTGCAGTTTCTTATTAGGGGTATATACAGAATATTTTTTAATTTGTGCAGTGGATTGTGATTCTATAAAAAAATCTTCTTTTATTTCTTCTACTTCTTCTTCCTCTTATTCCTCATCTTCCTCTAACATTTTCACCCTACTTTACAATTTTAATGAGGGCATATATCAGCAAATAGGACAGACTATTATAAAATGGAAAAAGAGTCTAATGAGGAACCTATTTGAACAAGCTTGCAATACTTACAGATCATCAATATCTCTTTAATAAGCTTTATTTAGGAGATGTATGAATCAACAATCTTTAATTTAGAAGGAGTGTGAGTAAGGATTTTATAAATGATTTCCTCTTTATCCTTTCATTTTGCAAACATGTAACCATATTTTTTTTTTTTATTTTTTTTTTTATCCAAAATAAAAGCTAATAAAGTTTGATTAACCCCAACTGAAGCAACGGAATATTTATAATATCCTATATTGCATGCTGCTCATCCAAAATAAGTATGAGTTGATAGGCTTGTGTTGACATATGCACTTGACCTCTTAAATAATGAAGTGAGATAATTCCTTTGTTATAGCTCATTTTTATTATAGCACAGCAGCGTGAATGCTAATTTAATCCGGCAAACGTCGAAGAAGCCGCTAGACTCGGGCCTCCACCATGTGCAGCGTATTGGAATTTACAGATACAGCTTGATGAAAGCACAGCCAAGAAACTTATAGTGTCAGTTTGCCTCATCCAATATCCCTACAAGCAGGCTGCTGTAATTGCTTTTATAAATATTGACTTCACTGGGACATTTTACTGGATTATTATCCCCAAGAGGAAATACTCCAGAGAATCTAAATGTCTTATTTGTGTCTGCCTTATTAAACTATGAATAAAACAACATTACATTTATCCCAGTTTCATAACCTCTGCTACTTACCTACACAGCTTGGATGCATTCCCTACTTGCTGCATCTTTGATACATAAACCTCTCAGTGATTTTTCATGGCTCTATTTCTTTTTAGAATGTTTTTTTGACGGGAGTGTTTCAAACCTAAATAAATGCTATACCTAACAGGTTTAGTTGTGGAAAAAAAAAAAAAAAAAAAAGCACAGAAAAAAAAGGATCAGTCCTTGTGATGGAATAGAGATCTGTGAAATACCGAATCTATACCGAATATAAACATCTAAGATGAGGCTTATATTAAAGTGTGCCATTTCAGGTCGTTGTTCAATAACAGAAATGTGTTTTAAATATATTTGTGTGAGTAATGTCCCTATTTTAAAAAAAATAAAAATCTTTATTTTTATCGTGCATGAAAATAACATAGCTGAGCCTGCAATACCCCAACAGCACGTGCAAGTACCAGAAAAACAAAACAAAAAAACATAGCATAACAGTTGGAGCAATATCCCTTTTTATTGTTCAACATCAGGACCAGTCTGTGATTTCATAATGCCGAAGGTACCACCTCCCTGTATAAAATACATTTGCTGTAATTTTTCCATACAGTTTTGTACATCAAGATGGCACCTGATTCATTGGTACGTGTTGCTGGTCATGAGCTCTGGTTTGAGTTTCTGTAGCACAGCTTTTGCAGCTTTCTGTGGGTGATAAGAAAATGCTGGACTTTCATGTCTGTACTGATGGTTCATTTTTCAAATGCAGAAAACCAAATGAATAAAATAATGAACAGTTCCACTTCCTAGAAGAAATAGATATTTGGTCTCCCTTTTGTAAAAACTAAAGCTACCCATCAAATATTATGAAAATATATTATTGGGGAGGATTGTGCATGGGGAAAAACATTTTCAGCAAAACCATGTCATCCAAAAATGTAAACAATTTTCAGGAATGACACATTTCAAGCATATAGTGGTTAGACACTTCCAAAATAACTTGGCTACCCCTTATTCAACAATCATCTTTTTTTCCCCCCATCAATAATCTCATGGCTAGATTTAACTGGTGATTGAACAATGCATTTGGTGAGAATATATATGGTAGTGGCAGGAGACTTGCAGAAGCAGAAGCAAATGATTAGTCGACTAGTTTTGATTGGCAGTACAATAGTGCTGATCTGAGGAAGCCTTTACGGCGAAACGCGTCATCACGTTAGCACGCAGCACGCAGCACGCAAGGAGGATTGGACGCTTGAAAGACCGAGGGACACTACTCACAACATCCAGAGAACCGGTATCTGGATGTCTGTTTGCCCGTTCGGAGTGGAGTTAAAGCGAGTATAATCCAGTCTAGAGAAGTTGTATATCGAAGGCTGCAGATTGTTTTTGTGCAATACAATTTATCTTTTACTGAGACGACCGCCCCATCGTTTTTAACCTATTGGATTCCAGAGGTCTACTCCCTGGAGACACTGTTCACAGTGTACAAGCGATTATAGCCTGAGCAGTCTCTTTACCTGCTCTGTGTTTGTGAGTGTTATACCACATTTTTAAATATTCTCAAGTGTTTTTACAGTATTATACTATTATATGTTTTGTCTCCTTTTTACATGTAGAGCATCATTTACTTCTATCAATTTGGGTTTGTAAAACTATATTATTTCACAAAATTAACCCTTTTTTTATCACAATTTGTTGTATAATAAGAATCTATACACAAGTCACAACATTTATTGTTTTGCACATTTTGCACTTAAGCACTTTTGTGAGTGTTGCATTTTGCACAATTTTGTGAAGGCATAGCTATTTAAAGACACAGCGCACTTTATGTTTTAACTATTTGTATTCTAGTGTTTTTGAGCTTTTACACTTATAAGGTGCTGCTATTATTTGTTTAAATATCTTATAGTCACTTAGAAATTACTGCGCCATCTTTTAGCTTGGTTTTTTTGTATATAGTACAATAGTGCTGAGGTTGATTAGAATTTTGACAGGCAACTAGACTAATCTTAAAATTTGATGATTTGACGACTCTTATCGGCACTAGATTTGGCTCAATGAAGTCAGTAGTGCAGTAAATGGCAATGAAATAATGACGGTAGTACTGTTGCAGTACACATGGATGTTCTCAGGTAGACATTCAGTTAGCAACAGACATATTGAAAGGAGAGGATTTGCAGACCTATAATTTTATGATTTGAGGCTTCACAATAAAAAAAAAAAAAAACACACTTACCGATGAATCCATGCCATTAAAGGTTACAAAGTTTTATGAAATAGAAACATTTCATAGAAACAAAAGAGAAGGGAAGAATAGATATTTTGTCTGCACCTGTAAACTCAGTGCAGTAATCTCAAACATCTATGTACATATCAACATCAGTATTATAACATTAAATATTATGCTAGGTTTGAAAATAATATCAGGAAATATGACTTTACTGAGAGGGTAGTGGATGCATGGAACAGCCTTCCAGCTCAAGTGGTAAACACAGTAAAGGAGTTTAAGCATGTGTGGGATAGGCATAAGGCTATCCTAACTATAAGATAAGACCAGGGACTAATAAAAGTATTTAAAAAATTGGGCAGACTAGATGGGCCGAATGGCCGTCACATTCTATGTTTCTATGTTTCTATGCTTGTATGAATGTGAAAAAAATAAAAACATTTAAATATAACCAGATGCCTGATAGAGATTTGTGATAACTATATTAAAAGTTTTAAAATGACCTAGATAAATATAATGTGTGGTTTTCTTTCTTCTAATATATACTTTTATTTAGTTTTAGTTTTTAGTTTTGAAATTGGCATTGGTACATTTACAGACATAGCATAACACATTTTGCAGACAAGGATGGTGGTCCCTTGGAAAATGCCTACATATTTGATAATGCAATCTTCTATAGATGTATAGTTTATGTTTGACTTGTATTTGATAGAAATTGAAGGAGTTTATTGCTAATGTTGTGTTCGATTTTGAGACTGACACCTAGGATGTTATTGTTTTCCTAACTGGCAATGAGTAGCATACAAAGACATTGGATTGCACAGCAAGCCCTTTTACACAAAGCAAACTGAATACGCCAAAGAAAATAAAAAAACACAGGAATCTCATTCATGTCTTCTGTGTCCCAAGTGTGATCAGTGACAATAGTAAGCGCAATCTTAGTGTATATTCAGTATATATTCAGTGAAGAAAAACAGTACTTACAAAAGCCTCCCTTGACTCTCTAAAACTTTTTCAGAAGTGAGATGTACTAGTTTCATTGAGATTCTCTCAGGAGCTTTTCTTAACCTATTGATTACTTTAAATAAGAACATCCATAGTGTATTGATTGCTGTCTTCATGCTGGGCCCAGTCACAACAGGTGATATAAGGAGTGCTTCATCATCATAATGAGAATAAACGGCCTAATTGACATCACCTCTGCAGTTGTTCGATGGTTTTGATTGTCCAGAAGTAAAAGAAAAAAAGAGCCATAAAAAAAAATAAAAGAGATATATTTCTTTCAACCCAACCATTTTAGACTTTTTCTCTATGTTGACTTTGGGAAATAAAGGTCACATAAAATGGCATTATCAGCATGCAATATACTCTAGACAATACCTATGCAGGTACACACTCGCAATAACAGATAGGTGAGAGAGCTAAAAAAAATATTACTACTTGAAACAGTCTAGGTATAATCTAGGATAAAAACAGAACATAGACCATAGTGTAGTATGTAAAATTCAATATATAATCATTTTAAAACTGTAGTGATTGCACTCACATACTGCAGAGCCTATTTTCAGCAGCCTTATATGTTTTAACCAAGAATATACCCATACTTTTCCAAGTGGTAATATTTATTTTTTCTTAGCGCTCTCTCCTAACTGTTATTGACAAGAATTTCTATAGGTGTTTTTTTGAGTGGTTTTACACAAGGTGATAGGAGCAGCATTTAGTTTGTACTGACTTGCACACTAAGCACTTTCTTACTATAATTTCCATTTTATAGACACACGCAAATAAAAAAATAATAAAAATGAAAAGGGTATTATATAAAAAAAGATGTTGAAATCAACTCATATTATCTTGGATGCTATCAGGATTTTGAAAATATTAAAGCACAATCTGTAGTGCTTTAAAAGATAATTTCACATTTTCCAATCTCATTGACAGGTACTTCACACCAAGTCCTAGTCAATCAAATTGGAAAACCATATTGCTAGCAATATACTGAAAAAGGCAAGCTATGGTGACATCTAATCAATAAAGAATAATAAAATTAAAAATTCAAATAAATTATATACCAGTTTAAATTTGTTCTAACTGTATTTTAATATTAATATACATATATATTTAAATCAAAATACATTTAGAACGACATTCTGGGTATTTTGTATATATGTTTTGAAAGATTTCAGTTGTTTTTTTTTAATCATGGATTTTAATACTTTGTTTTATATGCTATGAGATTCCTTTAACTCCTTTAATGCATGAGGGCTGTAAGAAGGTTGTGTGTTAGCCTACATCCCATACCTTTGTTGAAACAGAAACATGACAAAGTATACACTGCCATTATGTTAGCCTCCAGCTGCTCACCATACTACTTTCTGCTGATTAAACAAAAGCCAGTAGGAAGGTTTAACCCCTTAGTGACCAGACCGTTTTTACATTTTCTTATTGTTAAGGACCAGGGCTGTTTTTACATTTCTGCGGTGTTTGTATTTAGCTGTAATTTACCTCATTTATTGTATCCACACATATCATATACCGTTTTTTTTTCACCATTAAAATTAATGTCATTCTAGGTGTATTTTAATGTTAATATATTTAATTTTATATATATATTAATATTATATATATATATATATATATATATATATATATATATATATATATATATATATATATATATATATATATATATATATATATATATATATATATATATATTAATATTAAAATGAACTTAGATTTATGGATTTTGTATGTGTATGTGCATATAAAAGTACTTAGATAGATATTTATATATATAAATATATTTTTAAATATATATGATCTAAGTACTTTTATTTACTTTATTAAACTTTTTAACAACTTTTATTAACTTTTAAAACTTTTTTGCAGGCATGAGGGGGACAGCCTGAGAGCTCAGGCACTCCCTCTGCAGGCACTGCACAAGCCAGCTATTCCTGCCATGTGATCGCGAGGACCCCGCGATTACATGGCCCAGGGGTGTGGGGGGGCTGGATTAGCTGCTGGCTAAGGGATCGCCAGCGATCAGGTAAATGCACATTTTCAATTGGATGCACCAGGTATGTCTGCGGACGTTAACAACCTTTTTTATCGGACGTACCTGGTACGTCCGAGGTCGGGAAGGGGTTAAAGACAAGTTTGCCTCAATTGTGATAATATTAAAAGAAACTCTAAATTGGATGGTAGAAATGGTATAGTGGGCTGATACTCATCTTAGTCATCTTACTCATAACATGAGTGTAGGAGCCATTTATAAACCACAGAGTAGGAGCTATATATCTGTACAAGATTGTTCGATTTTTTTGAAACCAAAATGATGCTTGAAAACATAACAAGCATGGCATTTTCCTTATGCCAGTTCACCTTCTTGTCTAGAATATCAGATGATATGATATTTAAACCAATTAGGACTTTGCAGTTACTTGGGACTTCCATTTACAAAAATGCTTCAGTCTTTACTGCCCTTTTGTTCAGTAAAACAATCCTCGAGAAGAATTTGAACCCAACTGAACCATATGGATTTTTTTCAACAAAGCATTAATGCATATTTATGAATACAAATTTTTTTACAGAATTTTAAATATTCCAAAAAGCCCCAAAACCAAACAAAAACCAAACAAAAAAAAGCAGATATTTGTTTCCAGGAGTATTAGTAAATGAGGTTTTACAATCCAATTTTAAATTCACCCCTACAACTGAAATTTTTACACAGCACAAACATAATCCACAGTAGGTGAAGAGTGGCCAGCCCACAAGAACTTACAATCTAAAAGCGAGATGGACAAATACACAAAGGGAAGTGAGTAAATCAGATTATCTGTCTACCTAAAATGGGTGTTTGAGGGAGGAAGGAGCACAGTAGATGGGAAAAAGGCAGAGGAAGGTTATACAGGATGAGGCGTTAAAGGGTGAGCTAATAAGCATCTCCAAAGAAATCTTGTTTTAGAGATTTTTTACAGGACTGCAGAGACTGGTAGAGTCAAATGTACCACTGGAGATCATTCCATAGCGAGAAGGAAAACCCTAGTGAAGTCCTGCAGGTGAGAGTCTAGTATGGTTTCTATCTAGATCTGTGTTTAACAATGTATTAAATATATATATATATATATATATATATATATATATATATATAAAAATAAAGATAATTCAGGCACTCACCCTTAAGAGATTTGCAGTTATCTTGCCTTAGGTGCTACCAACGTCTGAGATATATAGTCAAAGATGAAGTAGGAGCACTCAGAAGGACTTTTTTCGGTGATTTTAATGTAGTGAAAAAAAGTTTACAACAAAGTGTAACGCATCTATTCAATCGACGTTTCGACCCCTAAGGGTCTTTTTCAAGATCAAACAACTAGTGACAAAACGGCATTTAAATATACAATACAGATGAATAACTCACCAATCGCGTGCGTGTGATTAGCCGAACCCGGAAGTATCCCAACGCCTCACGTGGTACTGGGCGTGCGTGGTGACGTGCATCGTGGTTGCTAAGCAGCGAAGCTATACCCGGAAGTGTCCGGTCCTCGCTCAAACTACTGGGCGTGTATAGTGACGTGCACCCCAGTTGCTAGGTGATGGAGTGTAAACTCCAAAGGCTAAGATACATGTAGCAAACCCTCGTGAAAGAAATGCTGTAAGCAAAATTTAAGGGATCTCAAAACTGAGATCTAAATGTGGGATATTTGAAGGTGAAAGAGTACTTAATTCGTATTCTATGGAAGAAAATTTTTCTTACTATTCATAATGTAAGAATGAGACAGCCGAGGGGTCGATAGTGCTCCCACTGTGAAAAGTGTGAAAGTGTATCAATAGTGACAAAGTGACACATACAAAAAAAGTTACAATCTACTCGGCAACTATGTCTCTAAAAACATAAAGGATCGATATTCTCTGGCAAAGCATCATGAAAAATTAATTAAATATCAACACTATGGCTAACTGACAACCATAATCCACGTCATATGGACTTGTATAACTTATATTAGAATATTCACTCGTATCCAAAGGTATGTCTATAGAAGATCAAGATTCATATTTAGCTAAGGCATAAAAAATATAAAAAAATATATAAAAAAATATGATTCTTGATCTTCTATAGACATACCTTTGGATACGAGTGAATATTCTTGTCAGTTAGCCATAGTGTTGATATTTAATTAATGTTTACTTAATCAGCTTTAGTGATGTACCGAACTGTTCGCCGGCGAATAGTTCCTGGCGAACATAGCGTGTTCGCATTCGCCACGGCGGGCGGACACATGCGCGGTTCGATCCGCCCCCTATTCGTCATCATTGAGCAAACTTTGACCCTGTGCCTCTCGGTCAGCAGACACATTCCAGCCAATCAGCAGCACACCCTGCCTAGCAGACCCTCCCACCTCCCTCCCAGCATCCATTTTCGATTCATTCTGAAGCTGCATGCTTAGTGAGAGGAGGGAAAGTGTAGCTGCTGCTGATTATATAGGGACATTGATAGCTAGGCTAGGGTATTCAGTGTCCACTACAATCCTGAAGGACTCATCTGATCTCTGCTGTAAGGACAGCACCCCAAAAAAGCCCTTTTTAGGGCTAGAACATCAGTCTGCTTTTTTTTTTTTATTTCTGTGTAATGTAATTGCAGTTGCCTTTCTGTGTCAGGCTGGATGTTGTGCCCATTTGCAGTGCCACCACTCATATCTGTTTTTACAATAGCTTAAGCTTTACATTTAAATTTTTTTTATTTTTTTTCACTGTAATAGAAGAGTTACAAGAGGGTAAAACCCAGTTTAGGCGATAACCCCCTTTACAGATGCACAGGCAGCTACTGCAAACACCATTCTCCCGACTGGAGACACACGAACACTGAATCCGAGAAACCTTTTAAATTCTCCCAAGCATATGAATGCTGTAGACCATTGAATAGGAACCATACGAATAGGCTTGTACTCCTAGCAGTCAACTGGAACAGCATGCAATAAATCCTTCCCCCCAATAATGAGATGACACATCACTTTGAGGGTAAAACAGGAACTCTGGACTGGCTCATCCAGCCTGGCTTTTATTTCCATTTCACACATACAGGCCACACCCAGGGGGAGGCATAAAATAACCAATCCGAGATATGGTACAACCCACACATCCCCTCCCCTTAGCCTGAGAGATAATCCACTTATTATACAGTTTAAAACATAACTTTTACACAATATCTATAACTTCAAAACCATACATCACATTCACATACAAATCACATATTCAGACTCAGCATACTTTAAACATAAACACTTCCAAAATTCAGGCAAATCCCTCCAGTGGATCAAAAGTTACACGGAAGTCCTTTTATGACCGACCGCAAGCACATTTTCTTGCCCAAAACAGTTCCATAGATTTGGGCTGTGCGGTCGGTCAATTCCTGGCATTAAAACGGCTAAGTCCCATTCGAAGTGTGCCTGTACTTCGACTTTAGTCGAAGTGGCGAAGTGGAGTTGATGTTAAGGGTCGGCAGTGTTCGAAGTTAAAATGGCCGCCGCCACGTGGTCCTTTGTCCGATACCGGCCACTTCGACGACTTCGACAACTTCGGTAACTTCGACCGCTTCGACAGCTTCGACAGCTTCGACAGCTTCGACAGCTTCGAATGTGTCCAAAGTGCCATATACAAAAGTACCAATCTGTCCCCAAAGTATTTAAAGAGCTAGGGACAGTATAATACAATCCACCTGCCCAAAAGTAGTTCTTAAAGGGTCAGTACATTATGGTAGCAGTCCATAAGCCCCAATAAGTTCACGGATGGCCCTTAAAGGCCCAGTAGCAGTAATATAAATTATTACATGCCCAAATATAGTTTTTATAGAGCAATATGTCCAGGGGCCGTAGTCGCAGGGCAGGAGGCTAGCAACCAGGCCTCTCCAGTTCACAGTGGCGAAGCTGGTTTCGCCACAAAGAGCAGTTGCCTGCCTGACAGCTTCTGTGTGAGGCTCACAGTGGATACTGTGCCCACTTGCCCAGTGCCACCACTCATATCTGTTGTGACAATAGCTTAAGCTTTAGATTTAAACAAAATATATTTTTTTTCACTGTAATAAAAGAGCAGTTGCCTGCCTGCCATCTTCTGTGTCAGACTGGATGCTGTGCCCATTTGCACAGTCAGTGCCACCACCCATATCTGTTGTGACAATAGCTTAAGCTTTAGATTTAAAACAATAATATTTTTTTTTCACTGTAATAGAAGAGCAGTTGCCTGCCTGCCAGCTTCTGTGTCAGGCTGGATGCCTTGCCCATTTGCACAGTCAGTGCCACCACTCTTATCTGTTTTTACAATAGCTTAAGCTTTAGATTTAAACAAAAAAAATGTTTCCACTGTAATAGAAGAGCAGTTAGTTGTCTGCAAGCGTCTGAGTGTCAGGCCTCCTTCAGCGTGTGCTCTGCAGACCTGTGCCAGCGTACTTTGACAGTTGCCACTCATATCTGGTGTCTCTGTAGTGTGCTTTTACAAAGAAAAAAGGTTTCCAGTGTAAGCTAATAGCAGCCAGTCAGTGTCCTTCAAGCGGCTGTGTCAGGCCTTCCTTCAGCGTGTGCCCTGCACAACCCTGCCAGTGTACTTTGTCAGTTGCCACTCATATCTGGTGTCTCTGTAGCCTGCTTTTACAAAGAAAAAAGGTTTCCAGTGTAAGCTAATAGCAGCCAGTCAGTGTCCTTCAAGTGGCTGTGTCAGGCCTTCCTTCAGCGTGTGCCCTGCACAACCCTGCCAGCGTACTTTGACAGTTGCCACTCATATCTGGTGTCTCTGTAGCGTGCTTTTACAAAAAAAAGGTTTCCAGTGTAAGCTAATAGCAGCCAGTCAGTGTCCTTCAAGCGGCTGTGTCAGGCCTACAGCCTGTGCTCTGCAGAACTGTGCCAGTGCACATTGCCACTCATATCTGGTGTCTCTATAGCATGCATTTAAAACCAAACATTTTTTTTCACTGTTATAGATTGAATAGCAGTTACTTGTCTTCAAGCGGGTGTGTCAGGCCTACAGTGTGTGCTCTGCAGAACTGTTCCAGTGCACATTGCCACTCATATCTGGTGTCTCTGTAGCGTGCTTTTACAAAGAAAAAAGGTTTCCAGTGTAAGCTAATAGCAGCCAGTCAGTGTCCTTCAAGCGGTTGTGTCAGGCCTACAGCCTATGCTCTGCAGAACTGTGCCAGTGCACATTGCCACTCATATCTGGTGTCTCTATAGCGTGCTTTTACAAAGAAAAAAGGTTTCCAGTGTAAGCTAATAGCAGCCAGTCAGTGTCCTTCAAGCGGCTGTGTCAGGCCTTCCTTCAGCGTGTGCCCTGCACAACCCTGCCAGCATACTTTGACAGTTGCCACTCATATCTGGTGTCTCTGTAGCGTGCTTTTACAAAGAAAAAAGGTTTCCAGTGTAAGCTAATAGCAGCCAGTCAGTGTCCTTCAAGCGGCTGTGTCAGGCCTTCCTTCAGCGTGTGCACTGCACAACCCTGCCTGCGTACTTTGACAGTTGCCACTCATATCTGGTGTCTCTGTAGCGTGCTTTTACAAAGAAAAAAGGTTTCCAGTGTAAGCTAATAGCAGCCAGTCAGTGTCGTTCAAGCGGCTGTGTCAGGCCTTCCTTCAGCGTGTGCTCTGCAGAACTGTGCCAGTGCACATTGCCACTCATATCTGGTGTCTCTATAGCATTTAAATTTTGGTGCATTTAAAACCAATTTTTTTTTTCACTGTTATAGATTGAATAGCAGTTACTTGTCTTCAAGCGGGTGTGTCAGGCCTACAGTGTGTGCTCTGCAGAACTGTTCCAGTGCACATTGCCACTCATATATGGTCTCACAGTAGCTTGCACGCATAGTACCACTCATCCCAAAAAAAATGACAGGCAGAGGCAGGCCACCCCGCAGGGGCCGTCGTGGTCGTGGTGCTGTGATTCCCTTTTGCTCTACAATAATGCCCAGTTTTCAGAGGCCACGTACCCTGAACTTGAAAAGTTCTGAGGACATAGTTGACTGGCTAACACAGGACACCCAATCTTCTACAGCCTCCGCTCGGAACCTTGATGCACCATCCTTCTCCAGCTTAGCTTCAGGCACCTCTCAAGATACCACTCACCCGCCTGCCGCCACTACCAAAACTAGCACCACAGACGCTTTACTTGGTATGTCAGAGGAGTTATTCACACATCCATTTGAAGAAATGGGTGATGCGGAACCATTATTGCCAGAGGATGTAGATAACAGGGATATGTCTCAGGCAGGCAGCATTAAACACATGGAGTTACGGTGCGATGATGATGATGTTGTACCCGCTGCTTCTTCCTTTTCTGAGTTGTCAGATACAAGCGAAGCTGTATCATAGCTATCCAGAAGACAGATGATACGTTAGTTATTACTAAAATGTATGTGAATGACCATGACGAATTAGGGTCTCAAATAAAATAAATATATCATGCAAAAATATTTAACACATATCTATATTTTTGTTTTAATGCTAAAGAGATTCAACATCCTGACAATCCAGAAAGACATCAGAAATAAGCTAAACATGCATAGACAAACGGATGGATGGACACACAGACACAGATAGATGGATAGATAGATAGATAGATAGATAGATAGATAGATACATAGATAGATAGAATAAATGAAGACCTTATCTGCAGTTTCTTGTCTAGGTTCTTACTGATGTTGATGGGGCCAGAAATTGTAAATTAAAATTTTAAGGTATGGGATCAATAAAATAATATACAAAATAATGAACAAAATAATAAACCCTTTATTAATGAGCATTCCTCAAGAAGAATTATTTAGGAATTCATATTGAGATAGCCAGTTAACTTTTTTCATCTGCCTCCTCTTTCTGTCTTCACAATCCCCAGCTTCTCTTTCTTCTTTGGATGAAACATTTGTTTCATTCATAAATTTATACATTCATCTGAATCTAAAGTGATTTAATTGAATCGATTTGTCCCATATGAATTTATTTATTTTGGATAAAAAGGCTTTTAATTTTGATGAATTGCTTTGTTTGTATTTTGTTAATTTTACTTTCCTGGCTAATCATGGCAGCATCACTTATGGGTAGCTCTGCCCTCAGAACCAGAAGAGGACAGGACATTGAATTCAAGTTAGATGTCCTCCCTTCACACACCAGTCTTTTTTTTGTCCTCAGACAGACAGGAATTTCCCAATATTCGTTCTTTGTTGTTTTTTTTTGGCCATCTTCCCATGTGCACCATGGATTCCCAGACAAAGTTCAGCCTCTATTTTTCTGAAGATTCCAGTAAACGGCCTGTTTAGAATAGGACTAATTGGGATAGGTTCAAATTTAGATATTTGAACTACTGCGTGGGAATTATTAGGAATTTCATCCAAGTCTGCTACTCTGTTTTCTGAAGGATGAGTTAATCAGATGTTAGAGTACATAGAAGATCTCTACATTCGGGGCAAAGAATTGTAAGTCCCTAATCTATTCCCCAATCCTTGAGTGTTTGCCTATTATGCTTTGTTTGCTTTAATATTCAACTATTTTCTATTGAACGCATAGTATTTCTTATCTGGCCTCTGCTCTTCTTCTATAGTATGGCCTCTTAGTGCTTTAACCGGCTCCATTTGTGGGTTTTTATAGCCCTTCCTTTCATTTTGGCGCAACTGCGTCAGTGTGTCAGTGTCCTGCTAATGCAAACACGCAGGTGATTCGTTATTTTTATTCATGTAATTTCATTCCTCTTTCTAGTCATTCACTAACATATCTGTACATAATTCATTTAAATTAATTTATTTTTGACTTGATTGAAGAAGAGGAAGAATTTTCCTGTTGCTACATATATTAGATTTAATTATAATCCAGGTTTGCCTCTAACATTTCTTAAATGTCATACCTTCTCCTTTTCCATTGTTATTTTTAAGGCTAAAATGTCATTATCTTTAGTTTAGAATGGTATTGCCTTCTGCCTCCAGACACTCAGTATCCACATTATGTATGGCCGTTACAGACCAAGCAGAATCCTGGACATATCTCCCAGAAAGCATAAGGAGAAGGGTAATCAGTGTGTGGGCTGTAATCAAATAGCACCAGAATGCATGAATCTTTGAATCAAATGCCTAATTGAAGTTGCTGAAGAAAATATCAAAAGATCATCTCCTCAAGATGAACGTAAGACCTGGATTTCTCAAGCAATTGCAGAAAGCTTTAAAGTAAAAAAGCAAAAAGCATAGGGCAGTGTAACGGACCGTTTCAGCATAAAAGGGGAAAAATCTGTTTAGGCGATAATCCCCTTTTCCCAAAAAGGCACAGCTCCTGCAGAACATCAAAACTCACGAACTGGATATAGGTGAATAAGGTAGCACTCCAGCTGGAACCTCACGAATAGCTGCTAGCAGATGAATAGGAAAAGCAGACATCAGCTTACACTCCTTAGCAATCAATCTCCAACAGCATACAGTGAATCCCCCCAAGAACGAGACAAGGCTCCGTGTTGAGGGTCAAGCAGTGGTCTGAGGTGCTGGGCACCCAGCCTGGTTTTTATTACATGAGTACACATACAGGCCACACCCAGGGGGAGGCATAAAATAACCAATCACATACATGGTTCAGCCCACACATCCCCTCCCCTCAGATAACATTAAACCCAATTATCCGGTACACTTTTCCAGCCAAGTTCTGGATGTACCCCAAAAACAGAGGGTACACCTTTAAATCCAGCATCGCTGGATAGCCCTTATTCAGGGGGGAAACATATCCAAAATTCAAGTCATTCGGATGAACAGTTCGGCAGATATGGGTTTCCAAAGATTTGACCGACCGCATGGGTAAAGTATCCGAAAACAGTTCCATGCATTTTGGCCCTGCGGTCGGTCACAAACAAGGGAATGAAAACAGACGAATTGCCTGTGTTATAGAGCCTGGAGAGGGTTTGAATGAATTCCCTTGTTTGTGGGGTTCTTTCTACCGAACGGCGGGTCATTCGGTAGTTTCCATACGAATTTCTGGAAGTATGGAGGTCTCAGCGGTGTTTGCCTAGTCAAGTGTCCGATTTTAGTTCCAGACACTCGACGGCAAAACACCGCTGTTCGGTAGTTTAAGATGGCCGCCGCCACGTGTTTGTTTCCCGAATGGCGGCCACCCAGAGGACAAAGAATACATTACATGGATTGCCAATTACCTGTTTGCAACATTGTTGCAAACTGTAATTGGAGGCACACTTATTCCTGGGTGGTCTGGTTGTTCGGTAGTTTCACTCAATATAATGAATGGAGTGATTCTACCGAACAATCAGATGAATGCTGCATACATATCACCCAGGTTAAACTTAACACATGAATACATATACAATATTACAGGCAGTACACTAGAATATGCTTCACAGTCTTAAAGGGACAGTAGTCCCAAAAGTCCCAATCTGTTCATAGATGATTTTAAAGGGCCAGTAGCAGCCATATACATTATTACATGCCCAAATATAGTTTTTATAGAGCAATATGTCCAGGGGCCGTAGTCGCAGGGCAGGAGGCGGGCAACCAGGC
Source organism: Pelobates fuscus (assembly GCF_036172605.1). Classification (NCBI taxonomy): domain Eukaryota; kingdom Metazoa; phylum Chordata; class Amphibia; order Anura; family Pelobatidae; genus Pelobates; species Pelobates fuscus. Next base: position 134,870,453 of record NC_086321.1, read on the forward strand.
TCCTCCAAAACAATGTGGCGAGATTGGTTTCGTCACAGGCAGACTAAGCATTCTAAAGTAGAGACTATTTCTTCCGAGTCAAATTCAAAATATGGAGCAAAATTCTCTGAATAAGAGGAGGAAGAATCATAAACATATCACAGAAATATATTGAAGCGTCCATAGATATCACAAGAATGATATCAAGGAGGATGGCTGTATCAGAGGCATTGAGAAGGACTCTGTGGCTCCATGCCTGGGGAGCTGGTTATGCATCTAATTCATCTTTGTGATCTCTTCCATAACACGGAGAATTGCTGTCTGGGAAGGTACTAGATGAGGCCATCCAAAAAGCTGCTGAAAGTAAAAAGGCATTTCTTCCACAAGAAAAGAGATGACCCAATTCTTCATCGTGTAGAGAGAGATGCTATAAAGACTGATCATTTCGTGAAAATATAACATACAGACCCAGAGGGAATATAGAGGATATTCCAGTTGGAGAAACTACCAGTCCACATTCGTCTCTACAGCTAAATTGTCAAGAAGAAGAGGATTGCAGATTGCACACATTATTTAAAAACTTATGAAAGTGCGCAGATCCAAGAAGGGGTCATTGGAGGAAGACTATTTCTTTTACCCTACCTGGACCAGAAACATTACAGGCTATTGGGCTTTAAATATCATTAAAAAGTTTATATGCTGTAGTTTGTAAAGTTTACAACCTCAAACATTTTCAAGACATCAAAGGTATAGAATCTTACAAAACAAGAAGCTATGCTTCAGATTCTATCAAAGCTTTTAGATCACTAGGTTATAGATGAAGTTCCTTCAAGAGAGAGATTCAAAGGAAGATACTCAAGGGTATTCCTGGCTACAAAACCAAAGAACAAATGGAGACGTATAACAGATTTGAAGGCTATCTTTCAAATGGAACCAATATCTTCCATTATCCCTTTGATGAAACAAGAACATTTGATAGATAGATATATCTCAGGGATGCCTACTATCAGATTCCAGTTCATCCAAATCATTTCAAATTCCTGATATTTTTCATCTTTAACAAACATTACCAACTCAGAGGGCTTCCCTTTGATTAAAACTTAGTCCCAGAACGTTTTCAAAAGTTCTAGCTACTCTGATTGCCTACTTAAGAATCCAAGGTCTGAGAATTTATCACTATCTCAACAACATCCTTATAATAGTAGCATCCTTCAATGTGGCAGTTCTACACACAAATATTGCTCTTCAATGTCTCCAAGACCATAGATTGGTAATACATATGGAGAAAAGTTTATTGAACCCATCTCACCAGATCATTTTATCTGGTAGCAGCTATAGACACCATAAAGGCCTGGGTCCAAATATAATCAGACAGAAGTTCTTGTATTCAAGAGAAGATTTGGAAGACTCTGAAAAAGAAATCAACATCAGCAAGATATTATAGAAGTCTCCTAGGATATCTCACTTCCACCATAGTTGTAGTAAGATGGGCTCAATGGAATTAAAAACCTATCCAATAGTACTTCCTTTCTCAGTTCAAGAAATACCAGAACAATTTGTACCAATAATTATTGATTCCTCACTATATAAAGCACCATCTAAAGTGGTGGTTGTCTCTACACAATCTCCAGAAAGAGTTTTATTTATAAGAACCAAATAGGCACATTACAACAGATTCCAGCCTCATAGTTTGTGGGGCCCATTTCAACTACACCTGGACCCACAGGACCTGGTCTCACTGGAAAAGGAAATTACATTTAAACAGCAGAGAATTATTAACCATTCACAACACTCTGAAAGTTTTTCTTACATCATTATGTCACAGATGGGTGTCTATTTGCACAGACAACAAGGCAGTTGTCTGTGCAAACATCAGAGGTCATGAAAGCAAACATCTCCTTTCAGAAATGAGTCCTCTAATGAAACTTGCTCAGAAACAGCTGATGGGTCTAAAAGCGCTGTACCTTTGGGGCTTAGACAACACCATAGTAGACTATCTGTGCAGGGAAATCATTCAACCAGGAGAATGGAGTCTATACCCAGAGGTATTCAGGAAGAATACAAGAAGGTAGGGCATACTGCAAATCGACCTCATGGCGAATGCTCAAGTGCAGGAATTTTATACTCTAACTACAGATCCTCTTTCAACAGGTCAAGATGCCATGTCCCAATTGTAGCAGAGCTGCAATGCTAAGACTGAAAAATCTACAATATTTTAAACCACTCCAAAAATAAATATTAATACTTCAGAACCCCACAAAAGTCATATCACTGAATAACTTGTATCTGAGCGCACTCTTTACCAAAATATTACTCAGATCCCTTAGTTGGTTAGGGAATGCAATTCAAATTAAGTTTTGACTTCATCTTGGTGTTCTTGCACGAACACAGACAAAGGATCCCCCTGGATATTCACCGTTCTCATAACTGTTCAGGAACTTGGAGCGTCTTCATCCTGGAGCAGGATAGGGGACAAACTGGATGACACACAGTCTTGGGAGCTTTAGTCCAAACAAGGACTTTCCCCACCGAATTCTCCACGAGCTGGAACAAGGTGTTCAACAGTGATTATAGCCCTTCCCCTCCTAGTAACTAGACAACACATAGTTCTGGGAGCACAGCTGATTTGAATGAGCCAAACTCTTCCTTTTTATGCACCCCCAGGGAGGATCTCCATTATATTCAGCACAAGCCCCTCCCAGGAATATCTGTGCCTGGGAGATAATTGCGGTAAAGATCGGTAAGCTAATTATCTCCCAGGAACAGAGAGCCAAACACAAAAATATTAAAACATAAAAATACCCCAAAGCATAATAAAAACATAAAATAACCTCACAAATAATACATATTTAAATAGCCCTGATCTTAGCACCCAAGTTCTACAAATAGCGCTCAGATCCATGCAGTATAGGGGAAATGCCCCCGTGTTAAAGTTCTGACTGGCCGCACACGTGGTCCTATGCCCAAAATAGTTCCAGGGCATTTGGTACTTTTGCCGGTCAACTTTCGGGAGCTCCTGCAGCCACAATACGGGGCTCTTAGGTAGCTTTTGTTCCCCTTAGTCTCAGGCACTTTCCCCTCCAAAAGCACTCTCCTGGCAGATTTCTAAAGTGGTTTAAAACCGCAAACCAAGTTGTCCGGGAACCGCAGTTACCTCATGCCAAAACAATATGTGGCTAAGTCCCGCTGAGGTGACTGGGAACCCATGAAGTCATCATGCTGAAATTAGTTCTATAGCAATTGTGGCTACATACTGCTGGAACTATTTGTGGGTTTGGTTCATACGAACGGCCGCCACAGAGCCAGCATTCAGTTCTATTTGCATGATGTGAAAATGCTGAACCAGGGATAGCTACTAATGGTGGCTAGGCAGGGTAACTCCCAAACGGTGTCCCAGACCTGGACCATAGTCTGTGGGCAGGAGGCCAGCTTCTACACTCCTCCAGGAGTCCATGGAAAATGCATGTGGGAAGGAGCATTTGTGACACCAATCATGGAATTTTGATCTGGCTATATGTTCCCTCCCCTACCAATTTTGCCTTGTCTACTGAAAAAGATTGGAAAAGAAAGGAAAAAGATCATAATATGACCAAGAAGACCCTGGTATTTTCTAGTGTTCAAGATGGCCATATCTCATCCTTGGAAAGTACCTCTCAGAACAGACCTCCTAGTCTAAGGCCCGGTACTTAATTCTAATCTATCTCAATGGAGTCTGGGAGCATGGCTCTTGAGCAGTCAACTTTACTAAATACAAGGCCTTTCGACAAAGTTGTTGAAACTCTCCAAAAATCAAGGAAAGCATATACGTCTTCTTGATACTACATAATCTAGGAAACATTCAAAATATGGGCTTATTCAAAATCCTTTGACCTTAGCAATATCTCTTCTCTGCAGTCTTTGCAAAGCCCAGACTTTCTGTCTTTGTAGCTCAATGGTAAATCTTGCAAGGCAGGTGCTATTGGCAATTGACTGCCTTTTGAGTTTAGCTCCACTGAGCTAAACATCCAAGAAGTAACAAGACTAGCTATCTGATTAACAGTAAGGAGTGTGTAACAAGGTTATTTTTGAAACGTGTACAATTAAAAAAAGAGAACACACTCAACACATAAAGCACTTCAGCAAGTGAAAGTATTTTAGGTGTTTGGATTATTCCTTTAAAAAAACTTTTAATTTGTCCTGATTTATATGCAAATTCGAAACTAAACAATGTAAAACCGAATATATAATATGACCTAGTAGTAACAAAAAAACAAGAATGTTGTGCAAAACATACTGTTCAATAAACTAGGGAATATAGTTCTCAAAACAAATGGTTTGTTTTGGTTTTGATAGAACACAAACATAAACACTTTATTTTGCCCTATCTGGTGTTCTTGTCTTCAAGAGTACTTTCACATAGGAACAACTAACACTTTTTTTTCATTGACCTGTATTTGTGATAATAGAGATGGCCTCAAATTTGCCAAGTACAGGTTTCCTGAGCCATTTTGACCTAACTTCTTGTGAAAGAATCAGACAAAACGTATGTGTATTACAACTTCATGAAACACTTCATTGTGGGACTGTAAATGTGAACAAATAAAATGACTTGACTGCTGTCCACCACTCAGCCAGGATTTGATTGATAAATAATATGCGACATTATATTTAGAATGAGGCAATTATAAGCTATATTTAACAATAGCCAGCAAACAGAAAACAAAACATGTTGTGCATGCTGCAGGCCTTTTAGTGTCTACATACCATTATATACCAGTCATTCTATAGCTCTAATCCTGGACATGTCAAAATCCATGACCATTTATTTATTTAATCTGTGATAGCAATTGACTTGCTGATTGGCCAGAGAGGACACCCATTTGTGGTCAATATTATATCAGCAATTTCCCTTGCTGTGGTCTAATATGAGTTATTATTAATAATGTTTTTTGCATGAACAGTATCATAATACTCTGATTTAGCCTATTGTTTATAAAATTAGTTTTTTTTCTTCTGTTTTTTAAATTAGATTTTAAACTTGAGAAGGTAGAAACTTAAAGCCAATACAAACCAGGCTATTTACTAAACTCCTAACTGTAACAAACTGAAATCTAATGTGCCAACATTTGACTAAAATAATCAAGCTGTGTTGGATTTTTTGTTTCAAAATTGGCTATATTAGTAGGAAATTTGCCATTGCGAAATTCATTTCCACAATTAGTAGTTTAGTGAATAATATTGTGTTTCACACCAACAATAAAATATAACATGAATCTAAACTCATCTAACAAAAAAAACAACCACTAAGAACAAGAAAATAAAATAAAAATATATATTTTTTCAATTTATCAATTTCTCATTTCTCTTCTACTAGTCCCCAGTAGTAGATTAGTTGACACAATGAAGTTGAGGTATGCAGCACTACAAATTACTTATTGTAACAAATAACCAGTGGGAAGTGTTTACTACTTGGTGAGAAACAGCACAGGATCTTTAAATAAATAATGTTTTACTTGAATGTTTAAAACTCATCAGAGACTATTAACCTTCTGTTTTAGAACTAGAATGTTGGTAGACTTTATTTATTGAATAGGCCTCCATCTCTCTGTATACCCTTAAGGGACACTGAAGGTTCCCAGATCATTTCATCTCATTGAAGTGGTCTTGATGCAGTGTCACTGCCACTTTAACCATGCAATGTACAACTTTGCAGCTTTGCAGGAATGGCCATGTTTTCATTGTGGGATTCAACACACCTATAGTGGTTATCTTCCTGACAGCCTCTAGAGGTGCTTCCCCTGTGAGAATCGAATCAGACTCAGTTCTCAATGAAAGAAAGCTCACAGAGAGCATTTAATTGGTGCAGCGTGGAAATTTGCAAAACATGTTCACTAGCCTCCCATTGCTTTCATTTGGGGAAGCATTTGATTGACTGAGATCATCAGCATTGTCAATCTTAGCCAAGGAGGCAGGGCAAAAGCAGCGAGACCTTGCAGGGTGTGTGAGGGTGCAATAATGTAACAAATGAGAACACTTTAGTGTTAGGAATAATTGTTTGTATTCCTAACACTTTAGGATTCCAAGAAGATTGGCTTGATCTGTGTTTATTAAAACATGAACTTAAACTGGGCCTTAGTATTATTATTATTATTATTATTATTATTACCATTTATATAGTGCCAACAGATTCCGTAGCGCTTTACATTATTATAAGAGGGGGGATTTAACTATAAATAGGACAATTACAACAAAGCTTACAGGAACGAGCTTACAAGTCTATAGGAGGTGGGGTGTGAAACACAATAGGACAGGAAATAGCAATCAAATAAGGTGGGAGTGAAGCAAAGCTGGAGGAGTGAGTAGAGTGCTGCCCTTTAGGAGAGAGCAAAAGACAGGTATGTGAGGTAGAGGTTACTCTGGGAGGCAATAAGCTTTACTAAAGAGATGGTTTTAAGGCATTTCTTAAATGATGATGGCGGTAGGCAGGCTATTCCATAGGAAGGGAGCTGCCCATGAGAAGTCCTGCAAGCGTGAGTTGGCAGTATACGTGTGAGCAGCAAACAGGAGAAGGTCACGGGCAGAGCAGAGAGACCGAGAAGGGGCATACCTATGGATCTGTGAAGAGGGGCTAGAATTGGTCATTGCTTTATATGTATGGGTTAGCACTTTGAATTGACTCCAATAGGATACATGAGAGGACCGACTAGAAAGAAAAATCAGTCTGGTGGCAGCATTCATAACAGATTGTAGCGGGCAATACAATTTTTGGGAAGACCATTTAGGAGAGGGTTACAATTATCCATGCGGGAAATTACTAGAGCATGGAGAAGCTCCTTAGTAGCATCTTGTGTAAGAAAGGGGCAGATACGGGCTATGTTTTTAAGATGGAATCTACAGGACTTGGTAACATGCTGGATGTGATGCTCAAAAGTGAGGCCAGAATCAAGTATGACACCAAGAAAAGCTGCTTGCAAGGATGGACTAATGTGGATACCACTAACTTGAAGGGAGAGTGAAAGAGGAGGATCAATATTAGGAGGAGACACAAGGAGCTCAGTTTTAGAAAGATTTAGTTTCAAAAAGCAGGATGACATCCAGTCAGAGATGGAAGAAAGGCAAGCAGTGACACGTTGCAGGACAGCAAGGGAGAGGTTCGGGGAGGAGAGATTTATCTGAGTGTCATCAGCGTACAGATGGTTGTGAAATCCAAATGAGGTAATATGAGTATAAACAGAAAATAGAAGGGGACCAAGTACAGAGCCTTGGGGGATTCCAACCGAGACAGGACGAAGGGAGAAGGTATCATTAGAAAAGGAGTGGCATGTTTAAGGTCAGTAGGGACAATGCCAGAAGAGAGAGAGAGAGCAGTTGAAGATGTGTGTTAAGGAAGGCACAAGACAATGGGAAACAGATCTGATAATGTGAGATGGGACAGGATCAAGCAGGAACGTGGTGGGACGAGAAGAAAGGAGAAGCGCAGCCACCTCTTGTTCAGTAGCCGGGTAGAAAGTCTGAAGGGTAGGAAAGGCATGCTATACGTGTGGTTGAGAAAGAGAAAGGCTATTCAATCTTGTCGGTAAAGTAGCATACAAAGCTATCAGCTGTAAGGTTAGTTTGAGTGGTGTTCACAGCAGGGCGAAGAAGAGAGTTAAAGGTGTCAAAGAGATGCCTGAGTAGTGCTATCGACACTTTACTGATTGTTTATGACTGCTGTTTAGCCCACAAATAGAAGCATAGCTTAATAAGTACTGAACAATGAATCATTTCTTCCTACTCCATATTACATGGTTCTGTGTGCACAGTAATTATTTGGGTAAATATACCTGATTATTAATTCTGGATGACAAGCCCATAACCCTTCATTTTGTCTTGAATTTTAGCCACATGTCAGTTCTTCTTTGAAGGATATTGATACCAAACAATTGATTCGGGGGAACACATCAGATGAACCAAAAGGATGTGAAAATGAGCCAATCAGTGTACTTCAAAATATGTACATATTATAAATATTCTGCATATATTTTACTATACATTTATGGGAGGAATTTACCCACCACTTGGTTTTTGATTCGAGGGACAAAAAGTGACCAATAGAGGTAAAAACAGGAGGAGCAATAAACAAATAAAAATAAATAAAAATCTATAGTTATTATAGTTATAAATTATATATATATATTTTACCGCTATTCCTTTTTTCCTCTATTTGTTACTTCTCATTAAGTCTGAGAATAAAATCAACATCTAGTGACTGCCCACAAGCCATCAATCATCTTATTTGTTGGTGCCACTGATGGAATTTATGAATCCCTGTTCAAAAAGATCATGTTGCATGATTTGTTTGGTTTCGTGAATCGCTACATTTCGACTCGATCTGCCCAAATTCGACCCACCCAATCGTTCCAATTTCGAAAGAATTGCAGATCGGACAAAAACAAATCTCCAAGTCTTCAAATGTTTGTATTTTACATAAAGGGTTATTTCCTAAAGTGAGAATTCAAGGTGAATTCAAAGTGAATTTCAAATATAAGGCCAGAGTAGCCAAACTGGATGCATGGCTGATTTAGAGAAACTTTCCTGTTCTGCTATTTTGACTTGAAATGTATAGTTATCTTTGAATTTAATTTGAATTCTCGCTTTATTGAATAACCCTAACACAAGTCAATAAGTTTAGGATTTTAATTGTGGGATACCTGGTAGTAATCCAATATTGTACTCATCTGATGAGCTGGTTTAGTCTTTTGTGTGCATTTGTACAAAATAAGTAACTAACAATTGCATGTCATTCTTTTACTTTGGAATGACTTTGAAACTGCGTGAACATTTTGTCAAACTCCTAGATTAAAAGCGACTGAAACATTAGTGCTTTGCTAATACTGATTATCTTCATATTTACAGTGGACTGGGCAAGTCCTCTCATTTATGATGAAAATGTAATTACTATTCACCTTTTACAGGGACAAAAACTAGAGTACCCAGCCAATTTAAAGTAAAATTCCAGCCAAGGATAGCACTTTGCCTCTTGCATCAATATTATAAAGTATTGCAGCATGTATAAAGTATTGCAGCATATAATGCAAAATGAAAAAAAAAATAACAAAAAGCAATTAACTCCTCTAGTCTAAATATTGTTTTATTTTTTTTTTGCTTAGAATTTATTCACTCATCAAAAAATTGGGGAAAACTTGCAAGGGGACTAAATTTTAAGGTCAAAGTAACACAACAGTATACAATTTCCAATATAAATTGTATATTGTACAAGTGTGAATAGTTATATTTTTCAGCTCCGTTAATTCATTCTAAATTTGTAATTCCTTTGTTAGTGCTTAGAAAAATTACTCCATGTTTTAACTGATAATTAATATTTAGCAAATGCAATTATGGATGTGTTAGCCAACTCACATTTAAGGGTTACTCAAAGCATCATAACCTCTATAGTTCCAAGGAGTACCCTGGTCCATTTTCCTGGTAATCATGCCTGTGACGCAAGCTGACCACTCTTTGCAAATGACTGACAACCTGTGCATTAAAATTTGCACAGACTTTACATTATTGACATTATTGACATTAGCCAGCCCTGAACTCTTGTTCCAAGCTGGATGATAAGTTTACACCCCATTATGCTGTTGGAGGTGGAATTACACCTCTAGCAGCCACGGGGTTAAACCCGCTATGTGCAGAGTTTCACAACAAAACCCTGCACATACAGACTCCAGGTACCATGACCACCTTAAATCAATGAAGTAGTGATGGTGTTTGGTGTAACCATTTAACCCCTTAGTGACCGCAGATGTACAGGGTACGTCAGCCATAAAAAACGGTTGTTAACGCAGCTAAAATAAGCGCTGGAAGCGGTCGTGATGACATTTTAAGGATATTACACGATGCCTTGATATTGAGGCATCATGGAATACCCCTCCCCCCCCCCACTGCTGGGCAGCGATCACTTCTGGGTTGCTGCATATGGCGTCCGGCAGAGTAGTGCAGAGCATCGGAAGCCTTCAGGCAGGCTTCCGATGCTCTGCCTGTACTGAGTGCCTCGAGGGGTCGGGGCACTCAGTAAATGTTTACATTTTAATAATAAAATTTCAAAAAAATTATTAAAAAGTTACCCCCCCACACTCCCTTCCCCTCCCTCACCATGTACTTATCAATCGCCGCCATTCCCCCGCCTGCTATCGGTCTTCGTCTGAGGGGGACTGTCTGAGCACCTGGTAGGGTCAATATCAGGGTTGGAGTCAGACATAGATGCATCAGACTCTAAAATAAGGATGGCATACGCCTTCTCAGCGCTATACAACCTCTGTGACCCCGGTGACATGATCACAATCACTTTATTTAGAGATCTGTCACGAAAAAAAAAAAAATTAACCCCTAAAAATCAAAATAAGTGCTGTGCAAGAGCCAGTGATTTATAGTGATCACTGACAAAATAGGGGTTACTTGCTCTGAAAAGGGAGGAGATTAATACATTTACGTTATTAGTTTTTTTTAAATTGATTTTATTTATTTCATTGAGTGCCTCGACCCCTCGAGGCACTCAGCACACAGGCAGAGCATCAGAAGCCTGCCCGATGGCTTTCGATGCTCTGCTACAATGCTGGGAGCCACGTGGGGCAACCCGGAAGTGGTCACCCCTGGGAGCGATCACTCGATGGCCTGGCAGTCAGGAGAGGTATTGCAGGATGCCTCAACATTGAGGCATCACTACAGTACACTTAGAGCATCTTCCAGCACTCATATTTGCCGCAGATGTACTAGGTTCGTCCGCAGTCCTTAAGGACCGTTTTTTTGTCGGACGTACCTAGCATGTCCGCGGTCCTTTAGGGGTTGAAAGAACAACACCAGTGTATTGCACAATCCTAAAGCACAACATCCATCAAGTATAGAAATTATAGAAACCCATTTTTGTATGTTATTTAAATGCACCAATTTGTGAAATAATGTTAGTAGTTTTGCTATGTGCTTCTTAGATAATTTAACATTAAATCAGCCACATATTATACATTACTTTGCCATTTTCAATCCTATATAAAACTGCATAATGAATCATGTACTTCAATATACAACATTTGGGAAAACAAAAAACATTTGATGTTTTCAGTTGTAGATCAAATATGCACAAGGAGTGCGTTGAGGCTCCAAAGAGAACATTTCTTTTTTTTAAAGTATGCTTGCAATCCATATCTGCTCCACAAAATTACATACTTGTTGAAATGTCTCCACGCTATTTTAGTTCAGCTGAAATGTTTTTCTTGAAATGTCAGTTTTGCTCGGACATCCAATGCTCATCCATGTTATAGTTTAGCTTGACCGAACGTCGCTCATGAAAACATATTCAGGGAATCATTAGGATAGCCAAATAAAAAAATAAAAATGGTGCTTATTGATGTGCTGCAATGCAAACATGGTAACAATATTAGCTACCTAATGGCTAGGCAATATCAGCCAAATCTGAGCAATCAACTTGTCACAATTACCGTATCATAAGTTTGTACCTCTATTAAAAATAATTAAGGGAGAGAAGTTGTATACTGATGATTTATTGTTTTTCCTTTTGCAATCTTGTAATAATGAATAATTGGAAACTGCTGAAACATGAGTCATTTTATGTTAAAAAATTATTTTTTTCCAAAAATGAAGAAAAAAGTAATTGGGTAATTGATGACCCACTCAGTCCCTCCACCCTGAGAAGAGCAAAGCTATTCCACTCTGTAGCAAGTGACTGTCCTTCACTGGAAGTCCTCACAACTGGAGATATGTATCAAAATGTAACTAGTCTAGGAAAATAAGCAAATAGGCAGCCTGGCTAGATACCTATCTCCAGTAGTGAGATTTATATTAAAGATATTGGTCTAACTTCCTAATACATATCATAACTTTATCCACGTTTACATACATAACTTTATCCACATTTTTGTACACAAGCACATTTTTGATTATTTATACTATATTATCCAATAAAATTTATTTATTTTCTTTCTTTATTTTCTTTTTTTTCTCATTGCTCCTTGTCTTATGACATTCTGCAATGATTTGTTACCTTCACCATAGTACATCTTATCTATCCCAGTCCCCTTGGTATACATCCTTTGTTTGTTTACTAGTTTTCATTTGGGGTTACCCCTCGTCCATTAGTGTACCAGATATTGGCTCTATTTCAGACTCTTTTTCCTTCTGTCATTTGCTCAGTTTTACATTGTCATAGCATCCAAGTTAGACCAAATTTATCCAAATTTTAAAACAGACAAAATTGAATGGTCAAGTCTAGGCAGATACTCTGGGCAATTGTTGCCTTGTGAGTTTAGCTCCACTTAGCTAAAAACACTAGGAAGTAACAGTACCAATTATCTGCTTGAAGACCAGGAGCGTAGAGGGATATTTTATAAAGTGTAAATGTTTATTCAAATCTGCACTTTTTGTAACATGAATAAAATAACACACACTCTTCATACATAAAGCATTTCAGCAAGCAGAAGTGCTTAAGGAGTCCAGAGTTTCTCTTTAAGGAGGAACTGTTTGCTTTTTGTTTTATATTTGTCGTAGTGATAGTTATCTATTTGGAAAACCCAAACTCCATTTCTACAAGCTTACTTTATTATTCTTTGCATCTAACTTGGTTATATTTGTACATTCTTAATTCAAAGGGGTTTAGCCCGTTTAAGGGATCATGTGTCTCAGTTTATGCAAATGCTTCTAAAGTAATATATTTCAAATATTTTTCATGTGTTTCTAAAGTTATCATGTACTTTGATTATTGCAAATTGCAAAACAAAAAATCACAAAAAATGTGACTATAATATATGAAGTAGACATCCCAAAGTATTTTGGATCATTTGACACTTTTCATGTAACCATATTATCATCTATGTAATTGCATGTGTTTTGTCTGTGTAAAAACATAATATTATTAGCATTTACCGTATATAGCACCAACATATTCTGCAATACGTATATGTAAATTACTTGTCAAATACCGCCATTGTATAAATTGAAAGTGCTGCGGAATATGTTGGCGCTATAAAAATGCTAATAATAATAATAATAATAATAATAAAGTGGTCACATCAGGCCAACTTAACAGTGCTCTACAAAGTACTAAAGATGATTGCCATGGTGGGGTTGAATAATTTTGAGTTGAATTTTCAGATGAATTTGGGGGAAACCACTTTTGTTGTGTTAGGCTATTTCAATTGCTGTTATTTGATTTGTTCACTGCAAACACCCTAAAGTCTGTACATTTTGACAATAAACCTGATTTTCAATGGGGGTTGAATCATTTTGATTACAAAAAAAGCCAACACCAATATGCTCAAAATCATATAAATAAGCCCCAGACATTTTGGTAGTCTGTTCTGTGCAGCGGTGAAACAAAACTAGTCATTTTGGACCAATTGATCAACAGTATGTCTTGAGGAAGAAGAACGAAGCATATGCTGAAATGAACACTCTGCCTGCAATTCAGCATGGTGGTGTCTTGGTGATGCTCTGGGGCTGCTTTACATCCTCTGGCACTGGAAACCTGCAGTGTGTAGAAGGCAAGACTGAGTCATTGAAGTATCAGGAAATCCTAGGAGAAAATGTCATGCAGTCTGTGAGGAAGCTGAAGCTTGGGCATCATTGGACCTTCCAACATGACAATGATCCCAAGCATACCTCAAATTCCACCAAGGCTTGGTTGCAGAAGAAGTCTTGGAATATTGAGCTTTAGAAAACGGGAAGACATCTAGTAAGGGATGGAAGAGAGTCAGTTTGTTTCATGATCCAGGAGAACAGAAGAGAGGTTAGGGGAGAAGGGGTATGAGTATATAGATGGCACTGAAATCCAAAGGAGTTAATATGGTTATCAAGAGAGGCAATTTAGATGGTGTATAGAAGAGGACCAAGAACAGACCCTTGGAAAAAAAAACAACTGAAACAGACCGTGGGGAGGACGTGGCACCAGAAAAAGATACACTGAATGAGAATTCAGAATGAGAGGATGAAAACCAGGAAAGTATAGTGTCACTGAGTCAAAGGTTGTGGACAGTTTGAAGCAGAAGAGAGTGGTGAACAGTATCAACAGGTCAATGAGGATTAAAAGATGGTAGTAAACTTTAGCAGTGATTACATGCTTAGTCACTTTGGTAAAGGCAATTTCAGTAGAATAGAGGAACAGAAGCCATATGTAAATGGATGAAGGAGAGTTAGTATTGAGAAAGAGACTTAGACAGGTAAAAACAACCTGCTCAAGAAGCTCAGTAAAGTAACATGTAAAATCTCTAGATGTGAGGTTAGTTAAACGTGGGGTTTAGGACAACAGTAGGTGAATACGAGTGATCTGATAAGCTTGCTGTGCCAGTGATGAAGGCATGGCTGACACCTTGCATTTGCTTTGATTGGTGCAGCCACATCTAAAGCAGTAGACATGACATAATCATAGTATTAGGTAGCTTGAGAGATTTGAGGGAAAAATGTGGAGACTGGTTTCTGATAGACTGAGATAAACTAGGTTTAGTATGGACTGTGTAGGTTTAGTAAGAGATGTAATGGATGCATTGTGTGTAAGGTGAGTGTGTAAAGGAAGCATGGTGTGTTTCTGTGTCTGTGTAGGATTCACTGTATGTTTCGGTGTGTGTAGGGATGCATTGCATGTTTCTGTGCATGTGTGTGTGTGTAGGGATGCACTGTGTGTTTCTGTGTATGTGTAATAATAGTAGAAGACCTCATCACTGCAATAGTAGAAGACCTCATCACTAAAGACCATTTGTAAGGATAATATATTTGGACTTTTGCATTTTAACTGGACTTTTTATTACTGATTGTGGCACAGCCTTTTTTATTGTTTTTCATGTGTAATAATGCATTGTGTATGTGTGTAGTGTGAAAGAGAGATTTTGCCCTCCACCAATACAGGAATACACACACACAGACACAAACACACACACTGATACAAAAAAGACACATATACACACACACATACACACACACAAAGATACACACATATTGACACACACACATGCATACTAACAGACACACTGAAACAGACATACACACATACTAACATCCATACAGACACACACATGCATAAGGACATACATACACACACACATACATACTGACATACACATACATACTGACAGACATACAGACACACATACATATACATGCTGACATACATACAAACTGACAGACACACATACTGACATACATACACACACAGACAGAGACATGTACATACACATACAGACATACATACAGATATAATATAACAAAAAAGGAAATAAAATAAAATAAATAAAATTAAGTATACTTATCAATCAATCAAAAGCTTCCCACCGGACACCTCCCAAATAGTGTTACATCTAAACAAGCCAAAAGATATATGGGACACATGGGATTCAGCTGATATACCTAAAAAATAATACATTAAAAGAACATAGCGTAATACAATTAGTGGAAATATAATATTCACTGCCTAAAATTGCACTCACTCAGAAATTGAAGTAGTGTGCGCTCTAATGGTGCCTCCCCCCGATGTCTTTCGGGGCTAGTGTCTCCCTCTTAGGATCAGATATCACCCAGTATCAGGAACCATGCAGGACTCTGACAGGTAGATAAAAAGGGCTTTATTGGTAGCATATAAAAAATATAATAAAAGAAGTATGGTCTTACACGTTTCGTCCCACTTATGGGACTACCTCAGAGACCAATATTTGATAATATTTAGATGCTGTTTTTCTAGCTAATTAGTTGTTAGTCTTTCAAAGCTGCTTTATCTAACACCCTTGTAGAAATCCAGGGGGAGAATGATCGATCCACTTCCTGAAACCACAGTGGAACGCACTGACATATATACAGATACATACATACATACTGACATACATATACATACATACTGTTGTGGATCAGAATGTTGATCTTTGTTATATTCAGAGGAAGCCCAAATTGTTGTTACAAGTGCACTTGGAGAAGCGAGAATTAGACACCAGACACCTGTTGGTATTCAAAATAAGCCTCTGACGTTTTATTCATCAGCTGGGTTTTATACATTAAAAAGTAAGTGCTTATGTGCAAATACTCATAGAACAGTAATAGGAAGGGAGTACAGATAAGACATAGGAATGAGCGTCATGTACACATAACAAATAAGTTTCAAGGTAAGAGAGAACAAAAAGATTAGAGTAGAGACATCTCAGGTGGGGGCTCTCTGCTCCCGGAACTTAGACATATATGATCTTAAGTGTTGTTTAAACATCAAGCATTTCCTGAGTCCAAGTTAGCCAATTTTAATATAGGATATCATTATATGACACCTATAAGCCTGAGCCTTGGAATCAAGATAAATTCTATCACAATCCCCTCTTTTGATCCAAGGGTCACCCAAATGTCCAAGGTATTTCCAGGCCTGCTAGCCAAAGCCTGTGGGACTTTCATTTATTGCTTCACCACGGTTCCCTTGGACTGAGAGACCACCAGAATCAGCGGAGGAGAGTTCCTTCATTTGTTAGGCGAGGTAACATCATAAAACCTTTACGAAGTCGGAGCTGGGATGTAAGTTAAGGTACGACCAACAGTAGGTTTGCTTTTACATAGAGAGGTTAGTAGACATGAAAAAAATCTAAAGGTTAGAAAAATGGCCATAATGGCAAATACAGCTAATAGCAAAAAGTAAACATTTTTCTTAATTAGTAAAGTCAACCATGTTCCTAGCCCAAATGCCCAATCCCAATCCCTAAATAAGCCAGTATCC
Organism: Pelobates fuscus; assembly: GCF_036172605.1. Taxonomy (NCBI): domain Eukaryota; kingdom Metazoa; phylum Chordata; class Amphibia; order Anura; family Pelobatidae; genus Pelobates; species Pelobates fuscus. The sequence continues at coordinate 134,887,140 of NC_086321.1, forward strand.
TGTTTGATATCCTGTACTAAGTCATGTAAATCTTTTATATGTTTATGGATCATAGTGCCATGGTCAGATAGGTTAAAACAGCACATACCTTCAATAGCTTCACAGCCTAAGTCATGATTCATTAGTAAGTAGTCAATGGCTTCTCTATTCTCAAGGATTGCCTTCTTATTTGCCTGGTTGTCCATAAGTAGCTTTTCTAGGGCCTGTGAAGTGGCATTTAAACCTTTTGCAAGGGAACAGGCTACAGCATTAACTACTCAGGTATTATACAGTGCTAAGCCTGGAACTCCTACCAAGGTGTACGCTAGGGCAGGTGTACGCTAGTATTCAGCTTTAGATAAGAGAGTGATTTCAGGGTTACAATCTGCATTAAGGGTGTTTTTAACATCTCTCCTGTCTCTCAGCAGTTTGTGTAGTTGGGTGGTTTTAGTGATCAGGTCAGATTTGGAAAACATGGTCATGGTTAGGCGAGAGATTGCACAGAGACCTCCTGTAATGTTACCTGGGACATAAGCATAAGTAATATTTCCACAGGATAAAGTCCATCCTTTAGGAAGATAGACATTGTAATCGTAACTCATAACTTGGTGAGTTTTGGTACAATTCATAGTGGTGCTCAGGGCTCTACAATTCGTGGTATTTTTCCACCATATGGGGCAAAACAGGGATTCAGTATTAGGGTCTCTTGAACAATTACATGAAAAAGACCAACATAGTTCAGCGCCTGTCACATTAATTGTCTTCAGGGCTAGGGGAGGCTTGCCTACCAGTGGGTTGAAGGCATAAGAATATAGTTGTAGAGATTTATGGGGTCTATGGGTATGTAGGTACTTCCTCAACAGTGAGATGGGGGTAGGGACAGCTATAAGACAAGATTCTATGGCATTTTCAGTACTGAGGAGAGGGTTGAGGCAAAAGGAGGTTAAATTAAAAGCCTTTGCTATCTGCAACCATATATTTTCCTGCCATGCATTATTATTTTCTGGACTCAAGTCAGAGTAGCATATCCGAACACAGCATAAAATGGTAAAGGATAAGAACAGCTTCATGTCGGTGGATCAGTCGGAGTGACTTGTTTACAGTGACTGGTGTGTATCCACGTGGCTTTTCCTTCTAGTTTCACTGAGGTAGCCGTAGTCAAGAGCACTTGGAATGGACCGTCAAAGCGTGGTTCAAGTCCTTTCCTCACATGCCTCTTTATCACCACCCAATCACCAGGTTGCAGTTTGTGAGTTGCAGAATCAGAGCCTGGATCTGGAATAGAATCAAAGACTTGTTTATGCACCCTGCCTAATCTTTGGTGTAGGGCCTGAACATAGGCAGTCATACTACCATGCTGCATCTTGAGGGTCTGGGAAAAATAGAGGCCTGTCTTTGGGGCACATCCAAACAGGATTTTAAAGGGGATAGGCCATGTCTGGAATTGGGGGTGAATCTCATAGAAAAGAGTGCTAGGGGAAGGCATTTAGCCCAGGGCTTCCCTGTGTCTTGCATGGCTTTTGCAATCTTGTTCTTTAAAGTGCCTTTTGCCCTTTCTACTTTCCCACTACTCTGGGGGTGATAGGGGGTGTGGAAGGCCTGACTGATCCCTAAGGCTTTCATAATTTCTTGCATTATTTCCCCAGTGAAATGGCTACCTCTGTCACTTTCAATCACTTCAGGTACTCCATATCTACATACCAGTTCCTTCAGAAGCTTACTTGATGTGATCTTCGTTGTGGCTTTTGACACTGGGTAGGCCTCAGGCCAACCTGAAAAGAGATCAATGCACACCAACACATATTCATACACTCCTACCTTAGGTAGTTGAATATAGTCTATCTGCAGTCTTTGAAACGGGTAAAGTGACCTTGGTGTGTGCTTACTTGGTGTTTTGACAGTCTGTCCTGGATTGTTTCTAGCACAAATCATGCAAGCTTGAGTGTGTTTAGCTGCTACAACAGTAAATCCGGGGTCTACCCAATGGGTGTTTACTATGCTGTTCGTGTGCATCTTGGATAGATGTGTAGGTCCAAGGGCAATCTGGGCCATCATGGGGTACAACACTCATGGCAAACACAGTATTTTACCTTTCCTCCACATTCTGTCATCATCAGGTTCTGCATCTTGTTTCCTCCAGAGATCATGTTCTTCCTTGCTTGCCTGTCTTTGTAAGCTCAACAGTATATTGTAGTCAACGGCGTCATCTGTAAGAACAACTTGTAGGAAGGTATTACCTGTAGAGGGATGAACTTGAATTGCTGCTTGCTTGGCAGCTTCATCTGCTTTGTGGTTTCCTCTTGAGATTTTATCTGAGATCTTCACGTGAGCTGCCACCTTGATGATGCTTACTTGAGTGGGTAACTGGATAGCGTCCATAAGTGCACTCACGGCTTCAGAATTCTTGATTGGAGTTCCTGCTAAGGTGAGAAAATCACGAGCCCGCCATATAGGGCCAAAATCATGGGCTATACCAAAAGCATAGCGAGAGTCTGTATAAATATTAGCAGTCTTACCAGAAGCCATTTTACACGCTTCAGCGAGTGCCTTCAGCTCTGCCTCCTGTGCAGAGTAGTGAGGAGCGAGTGGTTCAGCTTTTATTACCTCATGTGCAGAGACTACAGCATATCCAGTGTGGAAATTAACCTTCTCATCAGCATATCTGGAACCATCTACAAAAAACTCAAATCTGCATTAGATAATGGAGAATCAATTACATGCAGAAAACCTGCTGTTTCTTGTGCGATTAGTGCTGCACAATCATGAGGTACCTGGGCATCAGCTAACTCATCTGGTGAAAGTGAATTTACAAAAAGATCAGAAGTACAAGTACCATTCCCACTATCCCCACTCCCCTCTTTTAAATCCAGGGGAAGTAATGTAGATGGATTTAACACCATACACCTTTTAAGAGTTACATTACACTTTTAAGAGTAACATTAACATTAGGTGGCATAAGCAAGGCACATTGCATTCTGAGATGCCTTGCAGTATGTATGTGTTTTGGTTGAACTTGTGACAGTATGCTGTTGATATCATGCGGTGTGTATATGGTCACCGGATTATCTAAAACAATATCAGTGGCTTTGTCCAGGAGGGCAGTAACAGCCGCCACTGCCCTAACACATGAGGGGGCACCCCTGGCAACAGGGTCCAATCTGGTGGAGTAGTAAGCTATTGGTCTTTGTTTACCACCATGGTCCTGTGTAAGGACAGATGTAGCATAACTTGATTGCTTTGTACAGAACAGGTTAAAATTCTTTCTGTAATCTGGGAGACCCAGTGATGGAGCTGACGTTATCAGTATCTTAAGGGTATAGAAGGCATTTTATGCCACATGGGTTAATCTAAATGGTTTGTTTTCGTTGGCAAGACAATCATACAGTGGTTGCATGTAGATAGCTACTGAACGCAGCCAAGGACGGCAGTAAGATATCAAACTGAGAAATGTGCGGAGCTGGGCTAGGCTGCGGGGGGGTTTAATATTTTGAACTGCAGTCTTTATACTTTCCGTGAGATGTTTTATGCCCTGGGAAATACAATGTCCTAGGAAAATAACTTTCTCTACACATGCTTGCAGTTTCGTTTTTGACGCTTTACAGCCTACTTTTGCCAGGAATTTCAGCAAGGAAAGAGTGTTTACAATACAAGATTCCATATTATCGCAACATAGGTGTAGGTCATCGATATACTGCACTAAAATTACGTTATTTGGCCTTTTCCACTCTTCAAGAATCTGGGCCATAGCCATGCTGTACATAGTGGGTGAGTTTTGTGCGCCCTGTGGCAATACTGTCCAAGTGTACTGCTTGTGTTTATGTGTAAATGCAAATAAAAACTGACTGTCCAGATCCAGGGGGACACTAAAAAATGCATTTGCCAAGTCAATAACAGTAAATACCTTAGAGGAAGGTGGTATTTGTGCCAACAAGGTGTGTGGGTTGGGAACGTTAGGGGCAATCAGTTCAGTTACAGCATTAATTGCCCTCAAATCATGTACCGTACGATAGAACACAGGTTTCCCTTTATCTTGCTTTTTCTTAATTGGGTATAATGGTGTGTTACGAGGGGAGGTGGTCTGGACAACTACCCCTGCCTGCAGAAACTCTTGCACAGATTGCGAAATAGCATCTTCCTGTGCTGGGCTTAGGGGGTATTGTTTTTGATAGGGAGGTTTGGCTCCGGGCAGGAGATTCACTTTGGCTGGGGGCACAGAGAGTCTGCCTGCATCTGTCTTCCCTGTAGCCCATAAGGAATCAGGGACTGAGGACAAGTCAATGGTAGGTTCTGGCACATGGCTGGGCATAGTGAGAGTTGCCAGAACATTTGAAAAGAGATATAATTTGTTTGTCCTCCAAAGGCACAGACAATGTATCTACTTTTCCAGTGGGGCTATACTGGATATTTGCACTAAGAGCAGACAATATATCACTGCCTAGTAGATTAGCAGGGCATGAGGGCTGACAAGTAGCCTTGTTACAAGGGCAGTAGAGTCGTGTAGCTTCAATTTCAGCTTGTGGGTAAGGGGAATGTCATTTTCGATACCATCCACCCCTACACATGATAATACATCATTAGATTTCTCATACAGGAACACATATCTTTCCTGTAACATTGATTTAGCAGCGCCAGTGTCCAACAGGAAAGGGACTATTCGGTCCCCGGGCAGTGTAACATTGATAATGGGTGAGGGTCCTGCATAGTCAGGGATATTTATAATATTTTTAGACATACTGGTTTGCCAAATTCCTATTGGGGGGGGGGAGAGGGGAGAGGTGGTGGAGGTGGTTGGCTGTCTTGGGAGTTATTATTAGAATCCTGGGGTTTTCTATTTTTAGGAGGACACTTGCAGTTACGTTTAATGTGTCCTTTAATGCCACAATTCCAGCAGTCTACCTGCCTTCTGTCTCCACCAGCTCTAGGGACAGTTACAGCCATTAGAGGTGTGCTCCTCTTTCTAGTATTTAGATTAGCTTCCACTGCCCTAACCACCTTCACCAGATCACCATAGGTTAAACTTCTCCACTCAGGTCTAGCATTTACGAGACCAGTCCTTATGGGTATGTGGATACCATCCATGAAGCAGTTAATAAGCAGTCTGGTCGAAGTAGTTACAACATCAGTGTAACCCAATGCCTCCCAAGCCATCTGTAGTCTGGTGAAGAACGTTTCTACAGATTCATCTTTCTCTTGTAGTATATCTCCTAATTTATGGGCTAGTTCCTATGTCTTTACCTTAGCCCATTCTCTCAGTGCAGTGACATAGCATGCTCCAGATGCAGACTTGGTTCTAAACCATTTATCTGTTTGCATGTTGCTTTTTCTGAGGTTATCTTCATGGGCATCAGTATATTTAGAAATTATTCTCGCCCAAATGGGGCCAGCTTTTAGTGCCACAATCTGTTTTAAATCCATCCAAGTACACTGATAAGTAGCTTGAATTGTGGATAAAGACTGGACTAGAGCTAAGGGGGCCTTTTCAACATCTGTCTGTATTATCGCCAGTTGTTCACTGGGTGTCCTGGGCTTATATTCTTCCCAGTATTGGATACATGAGCTCGGCTGTCTGTTCTCATGGTATACGCTCTCAACTTTGGGTATCATGGGAGTAGAAAATTGTGGAGCTAATGGCCCCACTGGGGTGTCTATGGGGGCAACTAAGGGTTCCCTTAAGTCTGGACTACCTGCCTGCTCTAATGAACCCATAGGTCTTACTGGGACTGCTAGGGAACCATATGAAGTCCCACTGCGTAATATTACTGGAAAGAGAGGTTTTGATCTCCGTAAAAGGGGAATCGCCTGGCCTTTAGGGACCAAAGGAGTCCCTGCAGTATCCTGGTAAAGGGGTGGGTTTACAAGATTTTTCCCAGGATCTTGCCACTCTGGGACCCTAGAGGTCCAAAACATTGATAATATGGTACACCTTTCCTGGTGGTTACTCTACAACCACATTTAGTTAATTCAACAGCAGTATCATGCCATTTTTGTGCGACTTCTAAGTCATTATCTTCTAACCAACCTCTGTAATTTGCCATAAATTCACTCCATATATGTGGGTCTAGAGTGCCCTCTGAGGGCATGCCAGCTTTCTTAAGTAACCTCTTAACATTCTTAATTGCTCCTTTTCCTTTGTGATGCTTGACAATAGTCAAAGCCGTAAATCCCCCTTGGGTGCTTTCAGAGCTACCCATATTAAAACTTGTAAGGGTTAATTACTTCCTTACACAAGACAAACTGTACAATAACAGTGTATTTAAAACATTTATGACCGCTGCAGTGGAATTTTCACAGTTTTGTCTTCTAAACACAAATCAGGAGATCTGCCCTTGGAGGATTCTAACTCAAATTATAAAACAAATGGCAAGGCAAACAATAAAAATAACTTACAACCCACAGTTATATTCCACTATCTCAAGATTCCTTTCACAAGACATAACACAACCTCCACCTGAATATAACCATAATACCACAGAAAACAAGTCCTTTAGATCAGACGTTTTTAAGTCGTTCTTTACCCAGTAGTAGGACGTGGATCTGAGAGCGAAATTGATAAAGGTAGAAAAAAAAGGTTTTCTTACCTTGCTGTACAGCTGATTTCATTGTCAGAGGGACGTCCACCTGTACGCTAGTGTCCGAGTCTCTCAAACCGTCAGATCCCGGGTCTCGGCACCAAATTGTTGTGGATCAGAATGTTGATCTTTGTTATATTCAGAGGAAGCCCAAATTGTTGTTACAAGTGCACTTGGAGAAGCGAGAATTAGACACCAGACACCTGTTGGTATTCAAAATAAGCCTCTGACGTTTTATTCATCAGCTGGGTTTTATACATTAAAAAGTAAGTGCTTACGTGCAAATACTCATAGAACAGTAATAGGAAGGGAGTACGGATAAGACATAGGGATGAGCGTCATGTACACATAACAAATAAGTTTCAAGGTAAGAGAGAACAAAAAGATTAGAGTAGAGACATCTCAGGTGGGGGCTCTCTGATCCCGGAACGTAAACATATATGGTCTTAAGTGTTGTTTAAGCATCAAGCATTTCCTGAGTCCAAGTTAGCAAATTTTAACATAAGATATCATTATATGACACCTATAAGCTTGAGCCTTGGAATCAGGATAAATTATATCACAATACTGACATACATACATCCACATACAATCATACATACATATATTCACATAGCTCATTTTTCAGCCACCCTCCTGTTTCTTACCTTTATCTTGAAGGAGGGTGGCTGGGGCTGATGAGAGTTGGCTGCCTCTCCCCTCCCCCCAGCCTGTCTCTCTTCCCTCCCACCCAGAGGGCGCTGGGAGGAAGTGACTGCTCATCACTTCCTCCCAGCACTACTTGCGGTGCGGCTGAAAGGGGTCTGGTAGTGCTATTATACGGCCGCATGTGCTGACCGGGCCCCTGAAGATATAGGGCCCATCGGGTGGCCCTAAATGCATGGGTCACCCAATGGGCCCTATCAGCGTGCGGGCCATGGTGCAGCTGCACCGGCGGTAGTTCCACCACTACACATGGGGCCCAGATGGCCAGGCCACCCAGGGCCGCTAGGCCCGTGACAACTGTCAGGTTTGTCACCCCTTGATGGTGACCCTGCTCTCTGGTGTTCTCTCACTCTATCTCCCCCCCACCCTGGAGGTCTCTCTCCCCATGGTGTTTCTCTCTCTCCCCTTCCCTGGTGGCCTCCCCCGCTCTCCTCCCCTGGTGGTCTCTCCCTCTCCCCCCTCATGGTCTCTCTCTCTCCCCCCCTCCCCTGGTGGTCCCTGTGGTGGGAACGCTGCCTGTTAGTAACCTGTTGTATGTCATTCCCTATAATTTTCCCCTATATTGTTTTTATTCTTGTGGTTTACCTTCTCCCTGTTCGTGAGCCCCCATACGAACGAGTTCTGTTCGCCTCCTGAACGGGTACCACCTTGATACCCCATTTAGAATGTTTGTTTGGAATGTTCACATTTCGCTAGAATGTTCACACTAGTTAATGAGCTCATATAGATGAGTAGCGACCAGGGGGAGCATTCGTGTCCCGAAAGGAGATGCTTCCCTTGCTTGTTTCCACCCAGGGACCCTGTAAAGGGAGGCAGATCATGGTAGATGCCGTTCTGGGGGCCCCCGAGATTGGTGGGGATACTGTTTTGGGACAATGGTGGTTTGGCAGGCATTCTGTGCCTGGGAGCTAAGTAGGCGGGAGCCTTTCCTGTGCTGGGACACCCAGGTACAGAGGGTCCTGGGAAGAAGACCCCCTGCCACGGGAAATGGGAAACCCTGTATTTGGGTGGCGGGAACTGGGGACAAAGGAATTGGGGCTCCTGTCACACGCACGAAGGACCAGAAAGAGATCCCTAGAAGGTCCAGCCCGAAAGCCCAAGTTGCCCTTTTAAGAATTCAAGTAGGCAGAAGAAGGCATCAACAACTTGCTGCAGGATTTAGAGCGCCAGTGCTTACTTCAGGAAGACAGCCCCGCAGACTGGGTCACTATCTTGGCCAGGACCCTAAAAGGGAGCACAGCAGAGGCCTACTGACATGTACCAGCAAACCAGATCCCGAAGTACGAGTCTGTCAAAGAAGACCTCCTAGCCCGGTAAGCTGTAACCCCAGAGGCGTACCCCAGGAAGTTCAGAGGGACTAAAAAAGGTGAGAAAGACTCCCTTGCGGTGTGGGCATGCAGCATCATCTGAGCCACCCAGAGCTGAATGGCCTTTCAACAAGTGCTCATCCTCAAACACTTTTACAATGGGCTCCCCACCAAGGTGTGAGAATGGCTGAGAGACCGGCAGCCCAAGATCATGACCAAAGCAGCCAAAGAGCCGACGAGTATGTGGATACTCGCTGGTCCCAACACCCTGCTCCTTCTTCCAGCCACCTACCCCCCATCCAATCTCTGCTACAACCCAACACCTCTACCGCAGCTTCCCGGTCCAGTCATCCCCCCAGCGAGCATTCCCCGGGGCAGAACGGTGCTGTTTCCAATGTCTCCAGCCCAGCCATATAAAAATTAACTGTCCCCAAAACTGGGGCAAGCCCCAGTGGATCACCCCCATAGGCCCTACTGGCCCATGAGCAGCAGCTCTCTGCTACCACGATGACCCCACAGAGTTCCAGAGCCCGACAAAGAAGCCTGGACCATCCTCCATGAGGTGAAACCCAGTCCAGGCCACCCAAAATAATCGGGACCAACACCAACAGGCAGTGCGGCTGAACGGGCACAAGGTCCAGGGACCGGAGCCCCTCTAACACTGGTGTGACCCCAGCTTATCCACAAAGAAGAACAGACGCGGGTACTGTCGCCGCCTGAGTGGCCGGAGGGAACGTACACTACCTACCCACAGCACATGTCCACCTAGATTGGGGCGCTGAAGCCCAGAGAGTAGAAGTGGGTCCTGGGACACCTTGCTTCCACTTTTGTCTCCATCCAAACCCTGGAAGAAGCCTACCCCATGATGACCCGGCAGCAAACTCGCACCCCCCAAGTTGGCTCACACTCTGAGGCTCTGGTAGGCACACATGCCGCTTTCCACCCCCCCAGGTTCCATGGAAGGCCCCCGAAGTGAGCCCCCCATGTCAATCCCCCTCCATCTAGGCATCATTCCTGTTCCTACCCCCAGAGCCCCGGGATCCTACCCCTGACCTGGCTATTATATCCTGGGATACCCCAGCTGAGTTTGAGAGGGAGGTAGCCTCCAACCAAACCCTACAGGGATACAAGGACAAGGCAGCCACAGGGGAGATAGGGAAAGAGGGGGAGCGGTACATCTAGGAAGGGGAGCGGTTATACCGCATAGCAGTGAGAAAGGAACCAGCTAAAGCCCCTACTACCACCAAGCAGCTGGTGGCACCCATGAAATATCAGTATGAGCTGTTGAAGCTAGCTCACGATATCCCCTTGGCAGGGCATTTAGGAAGGAGTCATACAGTGTCTCGGCTCACGCAAAGCTTATTCTGGCCAGGCATCTCTAAAGATCTGAGGCAGTATTGCCAGACCTGCGATGTCTGCCAGAGAGTAGGGAAGGCCACAAGGCCCCGCTCCATCCCCTACCCGTTATTCAAAAATCAGTTTGGCATAGTAGCTGTCAATATCATAGGCCCCCTAGCTTTGCCTAGTTCCTCTGGGAAGAAGTACATTCTGACCATTGCGGACTACGCGACTCGGTATCCTGAGGCAGTCGCCCTGAGCAATATCCGGGCAGAGACTGTGTTTGATGCGAGTGTTCTCCCAGATGGGATTTTCTCAGGAGATCCTCTCAAACCAGGGCGCCCAGTTCACTGCTGAAATGACCCACCAACTGTGGAGGTTATGCGGCATCTAAGTTCCCCTTACCACCCCCCAGACCAATGGCCTGTGCAAGCGCTTCAATGATACGTTGAAGCAAATGCTCCGTACCTTTGCAGCGACTCAAAAGGATTGGGAGAAATTCCTGCCCTATCTCCAGTTCGCTTATTGGGAGGTGCCCCAGGAATCTACTGGGTTTACCCCGTTCAAGCTAATATTTGGGCGGAGAGTGAGGGGGCCCCTAGACCTAATTCGGGAACACTGAGGATCAGGAAGGGACCACCATCGTCCCATATGTGCTGGAGTTAGGGACCGACTGGAGGAACTTCTAGTAAGGGAAAACCTCCATGTGGCCCAGAGGTACCAGTGCACATGGTATGATCGGGGCACCAGGAGCCATAGCTTTCAGGTCGGGCAGAAGGTTATGGTACTGAAACCCGTCCGACATGACAAGCTGCAGGCGGCCCGGCAGTGCCCATACCGGGTAGTGGAACAGAAGGAGGACACTACCTATGTGATCGGCCCGTGCTCAGGTACCGGAGTCCGACGCCTGTTACATATTAACATTCTGAAGCCCTACCATGAGCGGACAGGATGTCGCCGCCATTTGTGTACCAGCCTCGGAAGATTACGGCAATCTTCCCTTGCCTGACCTTCTGGAGGATGGAGCTTAGGCAGAGTCCATAGAGGAGGTCCATTTAGGGGACCGATTAACTGAGAGAGAATGCAGACAGGCACAGCAAATGCTATCTGCCAAGCAAACAATGTTCTCCAAGCTGCCCAGGCATACCCTCCTGGCCACCCATAGAGTGGAGACCCCCAGACAACAGCCTCTGCGGCAGATCCCGTACCGGAGGCTGTGCGGGGAAGTATGCTGAAGGAGATCCAGGAGATGCTCCGGTTAGTGGTCATCGAACCATTCACAAGCCCTTGGGCCTCCCCAGAAGTCCTGGTCACAAAGAAAGACAGGACTAACCAGTTCTGTGTGGACTATGGGAGGCTCAACGACAAGATAGTCTCAGACGCAAACCCCATGCCCCGCATAGATGAGCTGCTGGATAGGATGTCTCGGGCCAATGCCTCACCACAATTGACCTGAGTAAGTGGCACTGGCAGATCACCCTTGCTGTCCCCTAGTCCGCCTTCGTCACCCACTTTGGCCTATACCAGTTAAGATAATGCCATTCGAAATGATGAATGCTCCGGCCACTTTACAAAGGATGGTGGACCGGCTTCTAGGTGGCTTCCAGGATTATGCCTGTGCGATACTTGTGAGGAACACCCGGTACATGTGGGGGCTGTATGTGTATGTCAGTGCATACATCTCAGCATCAAACTCCAACAATACATATAACTACACCCCTGCCTTCAAATGTCAGCAATACATACAGACACAGCCCTACATTCAAAAACAAACCCTGCACACAAGTAAAGCACTGTTTTCCAATGGCAACAGTACATAAAAATACACAACACAAAACTACACACAAATACACTACCTTCACAAACACATACTACATTAAAAAATATGCTTACATTCAAACATACAAACGCTGCTCAATGCTAAACACAACCCTGCAAGGATGGGCAAATGGTAGATGGTAAAGCATTGTTGGAGTTGTACAACAGACGGGGATCTGCCTTTTTTTCCATCCTTGCAATAAAAATATTCTTGCACCAGGGCCCTCTCTACTATTGTTCCTCCCCTGCCTGCACTGGAACATGCATATATGTAATAATAAGTGCATAGCTTATTAATTTTGTCTGCAGTATGAAGGACTTAATAGAAACATAGAATGTAACGGCAGATAAGAACCATTCAGCCCATCTAGTCTGCCCAATTTTCAAAATACTCTCATTAGTCCCTAGTCTTATCTAATAGCTAGTATAACCTTATGCCTATCCAACACATGCTTAAACTCCTTCACTGTGTTAACCTCTACCACTTTAGCTGGAAGGCTATTCCATGCATCCACTGCCCTTAATGATTTATGTTTCATTCTAAAGAATTACATAAGTGTGATAGATAGATAGATAGATAGAGCGTTTCAATTTATATAGTTGAGACAACAAAAATTATTGCTTTTCTGAATATGTTCTCACTTGAGTTAACAGACAACTCAGGCCCGCAGGACCAGCAATTTGTAGTAGATTTAAAAATTCCCACATAAACATAACTTGTCCTTATCCAAGTGGAAAGTACAGCTCAACAAATTAGTTTTCTCCCAACAGCCTACGCTAATGAGGAAAGGCATTTTACAGCCAAAATATTTTTAGCGTTTTATCCACAAATGTTGCTATAATTATCTTGCAAGTTTTTAAAATGCTATAACTGCACTTGAATTTAATTGGTTAATTATTTTTACTCACATTTGGAATACCAGAAGGCTATATTGCAGGGTTTCTAGCAATAACCCTTCTGCTCAAATAAAAGCTTTTGCAGAACAATTACTGCAAGTAAAGCAAATTCTAGCACTCGCACTAAAACTCGCTCATTTCCAAACAGCAGTCGGCATCCTAACAACTGCATTTCCGTATGTGACAGAATGATCATTATTAAGGATTCCCTAATTTACATATCAGTTATATACTAAAAGAAGTGACATTCCATGAACAATAACGTTTATTTTCATGGGGGACAACCCTTTGGAGTAAATAATCTAATTCTTAATTTTATACGCTTAACAAGGTAAAACTGTGTTTTGCACATCTAAGAAATGTTTTTTACTGCGGTTATTGTTTTAACTTTCACAAATTAAAAATGTTTTTTTTTTAATATTGTTTTTCTAAATTCTCTGGGCTTGTCTGCTTTCTCAATTTGATATTATGCTCTTTTCCTTCAGCACAAATTGATGTTAGGTAGCTACACTCAGTAGTGATAAGCAGCTTAAAAACTAATTGGAGAGCGAGGCTTATTAATAAATACAGAATAAACTCAAGATAAAGTCTTTGCTTCTATTTAAACTACAAGCAGTTTAATTGTAAGTAAATAGTGTATTAGAAACACAATGTTTCACTCATTCATTATGTGCCCTGCATTTGACCTAAGGACGTGAAAAATAAGGATCCCACCACACAAAACAATACGGTGGGAGTGCAGCATTAAACAACTTACCCCTAGATACACACCGGGCCACTAAATACATATACAAGTAAAAAAAGAATAAAATAGTGCAATACTGTATTTTCCCAATAGATAGTGCAAACAATGACTGAAAATGCACTTATATTTAAAAGAGTGTTTTGGACCTTTAGGCTCTGAATGTGCAGACTTATGTGCCTTTTTGGTGGCTACACTACCTCTTCTGGAGCTGAAGCAAATATCCTCCAATAATAGATATACAAAATTGGAGAGAAAAGGAGAGCAATATGGTGCAGTATATTAAAGGACCACTACAGTCACCCAGACAACTTCAGCTCAAGGAAGTGGTCTGGGTGCCAGGTCCCACAGGTTTTAACCCTTTAGATGTAAACAGTTTCTCTGAAACTGCTATGTTTACATTGCAGGGTTAATCCAGCCTCTAGTGGCTGTCTTCCTGACAGCTGCTAGAGGCGCTACAGTGATTTTCACATTCAGCATGCAGAACATCCATAGGAAAGCATTGAGAAATGCTTTCCTATGGTTGTTTTTAATGTGCGCGGCTCTTGCCGCACATGCGCATTCCGCTCCACTCGGGAGCTGACGTCGGAGTGAGAGGAGAGGTCACTAGCGCCGATGGAGCCCGGCGCTGGATTAAAGTAAGTAGCTGAAAGGGTTACCCTTCAGCCCAGCGGGAGGGAGGCCCTGAGGGTGGGGGAGGGGGGGCCTAAGGAAAACAAGTTTGTTTTCCTGACACTATTGTGATCCTTTAAATAAAGTACAAATGTGTACAATAAACCTTATGATGTTATGCTCACCTTTACCTGGAGTCCATATAAGACCAGCTCCAAGTTTATAGATTTTATGCCAAAAATAGAGTGGAAATCCCCTCTTAGAGACCAAGAGTTAAGTAGGCTGAAAAGAGACATGTGTCCATCAAGTTCAGCCTTCCTCACATTTGATTTTTGCTGTTCATCCAAAAGAAGGCAAAAAACACTTTATTTTGCAACAAACTAGAAAAAAAAATTCCCTCTTGACCCCAGAATAGTAGTCAGATTTATCCTTGGATCAAGAAGCTATTACCCTACAGTTGAAAAATTATATTATTAAATATTATGTTTTTGCAAGTATACATCTGGTTGCTGTTTAAACATCTGCACGGACTCTGATAAAACCATGTCTTCAGGTGGAGAATTCCACATCCTTATTGTACTTACAGTAAAAAAACCTTTCCTTTGCCTTAGACTAAATCTTCTTTCTTCCAGTTGAAATGCATGACCTTGTGTCTTATGGCAACAGAATACCAGAAGGAAATTAATTTTGGAAGATATATCAGTCATGTAAATTTATTTTAATATATATTATTTTAAAAACAAATCAAATAAAGGAAATAAGATTAATAAAAATCAATACAAACAATGAAGTCCTGTCCTCGATATGTGTTTCGGGTCTGAGTTTTTTCAATCGATATTCCAACTCATTCTGGGTTCCCATTTTAAGGGTTTTGATTTATTCTCTTCCACAAATCTCATTCACTCATTTGGGGGCAGGAATGGGTGTGCTTCAATTACGAAGATGATGCATCTCCCTTCTGCCCCATATGTCACCTCCAGTACCTGTGTCCATGTGTTTAAGAAAAACTCCCCAATTATGAATTTTGCAAATCAATAGTGAAGTATTGGAGTTTTACTCCAACACGTCACATCTGTAATTTGGATTTCTTGAAACTAAATTTTTTAATTCGTGTTCATCTCTATTTTGAAAACTTTGTCTTAACTAACTATAAGGTCCATGAACCCTAGCACTACTTGCGCTCAAATACAATTGATTACCGGAACCAGATGTGAGGTGTACCTAGGGGTAAGTTGTTTAAAATATTTAGTGCTGCACTCCCACCTTATTGTTTTGTGTGTTGGGATCCATCAGTATAACGTTGTTCTAGTAATATTATGGATTGTTTCTGAGTATCTGCAGATTTAAGGAGTGTCTAAGGATTTATCTAAGTAGTATCCACAGAAGTCCACAGCTGCTCTCTTTACTAAACTAAGTTATCAACTACCACTTTACCAAGCGCCTTTATACTCACACCAATTTGTAATTTAAAAAATATATATATATATTTGTAGTGCATGTCACGAACGCACCCTACTCCAAGAGTGTGTGTGATGTAGTTATGATGGTGAAAGGGTTAAAGTTCACTATTTGTCTGCACTCGACCAGAAATAATAATAAAAATCCCCCTTAACACCGCCCACACTTAACCATAATAATATAAATATTACTATTTTAACGCTGCCACCACCAAGACAATGTATAAATGGGGTGCCTTGGTCCCCCAGGTAACTTACCGTATATACTCGAGTATAAGCCGACCCGAATATAAGCCGAGGCCCCTAATTTTACCCCAAAAAACTGGGAAAACTTATTGACTCAAGTATAAGACTAGGGTGGGAAATGCAGCAGCTACTGGTAAATTTCTAAATAAAATTAAATCCTAAAAAAATTATATTAATTGAATATTTATTTACAGTGTGTGTATATAATGAATGCAGTGTGTGTGTATGAATGCAGTGTGTGTATAAATGCAGTGTGTGTGTGTATGAATGCAGTGTGTGTGTGTATGAATGCAGTGTGTGTATATGAATGCAGTGTGTGTATGAGCACAGTGTGTGTATGAATGCAGTGTGTGTGTATGAATGCAGTGTGTGTATGAATGCAGTGTGTGTGTGTGTATGAATGCAGTGTGTGTATGAGTGCAGTGTGTGTATGAATGCAGTGTGTGTGTATGAATGCAGTGTGTGTATGAGTGCAGTGTGTGTATGAATGCAGTGTGTATATGAGTGCAGTGTGTGTATGAATGCAGTGTGTGTGTGTATGAGTGCAGTGTGTGTGTATGAGTGCAGTGTGTGTGTATGAATGCAGTGTGTGTGTGTATGAGTGCAGTGTGTGTGTATGAATGCAGTGTGTGTGTATGAGTGCAGTGTGTGTGTGTGATGCAGAGTGTGATGCAGAGCCTTGGTGGGGGGTGGACATTGTTATTATTATTTTTTCATTAGTATTATTTTAATATTAATTTTTTGTTTTGTTTTATTAGTGATATTTTTTATTATTATTAATATTTTTTCTATTGTAATATTTATTTTATTATTTTATTTGATTTTCGTCCCTCCTCCCTGCTTGATATGATACATGGCCAGGGAGGGGGCTCTCATTCCCTGGTGGTCCAGTGGATGGGCTGTAGGAGGGGGCTGGCAGGAAGCGTTTACTTACCTTTCCTGCAGCTCCTGTCAGCTCCCTTCTCCTCCGCGCCGGTCCGGTCAGCTCCCCTGTCAGCTCACAGTGTAAGTCTCGCGGCCGCGCGGAGCGTTGCCACGGTAACCCGTGGCAACGCTCTGACCCCGCTGCTCTCGCAAGACTTACACTGGAGGAGAAGGGAACTGACCGGACTGGCGCGGAGGAGAAGGAAGCTGACAGGAGCTGCAGGAAAGGTAAGTAAACGCTTCCTGCCAGCCCCTTGTCTGTATTATGGCAATGTAAGTTGCCATAATACAGACATTGACTCGAGTATAAGTCGAGTTGGGGTTTTTCAGCACAAAAAAAAATGTGCTGAAAAACTCAACTTATACTCGAGTATATCCGGTACTAATAAAAACCCACCAAATACAACTTAGCACAATACCTATGCAATTGCAAAACACTAATTAATTAGTCTCTTCAGGTAACGTGATTCTTTACCAGACAAAGGCAGAACTTAATAAAAGAATATTTATTATGAGCAAAAAATAGTCACAGTGCATACAAAAATATAGATGACAATCAAATTAGTTACACCAACAACAGATAAAAACAAAAGGGATAAAATAAGGAAAGTCCTTATCACTCTCTGAAAAGGGAGATGGTGACTCACTCAAAATTAGATTCTATCCCCCAAGCAAGTCAAATAAACACTTCAGTATCATTAGATATATACCATGTGGTATAAACTAAATAAGTGGAAAAAATACAATATTACCCTTGTGGCATGCAATACCAGTAGTAAAATTAGGAAATGAAACAATAATAAATTACCCCTTAAAAGGTAGTGTGAAGACTCCTCTGTGTCTTCGCAAATATGCATATGAATAAAAATACACAACCTAAAATAAATAAGAACACCAACCTCAATGCATAAATATAGATTTTCCTGAACTGATTTTTCTCTGTTTAGATTTTGCAAATAAATATTTTACTATTTGTTTGCAATTTTTTCCAATATTATTGATACTCTATATATAATTGTTGCTCTCTTAGTGTTTCATACAAAATGTATATCATGATGGGATGCAATGTGCACAACATTCTGATAGAGGTACCCAAACCCTTAACCAAGCCATTTAAAAACAAAAATGGTGTCAGTATGATTTTTCCTTCCGGACCTCTATGGCTGTCATGTTTTTTTTTTTTTTTTTTTTGCTTTTTTTGTTATGCATCACATTTCTAATATATCATTATCTTAATATACAGGGAGTGCAGAATTATTAGGCAAGTTGTATTTTTGAGGATTAATTTTACTATTGAACAACAACCATGTTCTCCATGAACCCAAAAAAACTCATTAATATCAAAGCTAAATATTTTTGGAAGTAGTTTTTAGTTTGTTTTTAGTTATAGCTATTTTAGGGGGATATCTGTGTGTGCAGGTGACTATTACTGTGCATAATTATTAGGCAACTTAACAAAAAACAAATATATACCCATTTCAATTATTTATTTTTACCAGTGAAACCAATATAACATCTCAACATTCACAAATATACATTTCTGACATTCAAAAACATAACAAAAACAAATCAGTGACCAATATAGCCACCTTTCTTTGCAAGGACACTCAAAAGCCTGCCATCCATGGATTCTGTCAGTGTTTTGATCTGTTCACCATCAACATTGCGTGCAGCAGCAACCACAGCCTCCCAGACACTGTTCAGAGAAGTGTACTGTTTTCCCTCCTTGAAAATCTCACATTTGACGATGGACCACAGGTTCTCAATGGGGTTCAGATCAGGTGAACAAGGAGGCCATGTCATTAGATTTTCTTCTTTTATACCCTTTCTTGCCAGCCACGCTGTGGAG
This sequence comes from Pelobates fuscus, assembly GCF_036172605.1. Classification (NCBI taxonomy): domain Eukaryota; kingdom Metazoa; phylum Chordata; class Amphibia; order Anura; family Pelobatidae; genus Pelobates; species Pelobates fuscus. The sequence continues at coordinate 134,905,583 of NC_086321.1, forward strand.
TACTTGGACGCGTGTGATGGAGCATTGTCCTGCATGAAAATCATGTTTTTCTTGAAGGATGCAGACTTCTTCCTGTACCACTGCTTGAAGAAGGTGTCTTCCAGAAACTGGCAGTAGGACTGGGAGTTGAGCTTGACTCCATCCTCAACCCGAAAAGGCCCCACAAGCTCATCTTTGATGATACCAGCCCAAACCAGTACTCCACCTCCACCTTGCTGGCGTCTGAGTCGGACTGGAGCTCTCTGCCCTTTACCAATCCAGCCACGGGCCCATCCATCTGGCCCATCAAGACTCACTCTCATTTCATCAGTCCATAAAACCTTAGAAAAATCAGTCTTGAGATATTTCTTGGCCCAGTCTTGACGTTTCAGCTTGTGTGTCTTGTTCAGTGGTGGTCGTCTTTCAGCCTTTCTTACCTTGGCCATGTCTCTGAGTATTGCACACCTTGTGCTTTTGGGCACTCCAGTGATGTTGCAGCTCTGAAATATGGCCAAACTGGTGGCAAGTGGAATCTTGGCAGCTGCACGCTTGACTTTTCTCAGTTCATGGGCAGTTATTTTGCGCCTTGGTTTCTCCACACGCTTCTTGCGACCCTGTTGACTATTTTGAATTAAACGCTTGATTGTTCGATGATCACGCTTCAGAAGCTTTGCAATTTTAAGAGTGCTGCATCCCTCTGCAAGATATCTCACTATTTTTGACTTTTCTGAGCCTGTCAAGTCCTTCTTTTGACCCATTTTGCCAAAGGAAAGGAAGTTGCCTAATAATTATGCACACCTGATATAGGGTGTTGATGTCATTAGACCACACTCCTTCTCATTACAGAGATGCACATCACCTAATATAGAAGAAAAAAGGGGGAGGAAAAATGGAAGCTTAGGGAGACACTCAAATAGGTGGGGGTAACCCACAATAAACTACCAGGGTAGTAACAAGGAGAAGAGAAGACAGTGAGTGCCCTATTCGGAAAAAAAATGAATAAAATATAACTTTTAATAATCCAACGATAAAAAGTGACAATTATATCAAATAAGTAAATAGAGTATGAGATATACTCCAACATTGGTCATGTCCACCTAGTATGACATGTCCATTTAGAAGGACTAGCGAGGTATTAGGCCGTCCTTATTAAAAGAAAGGAAGAAAAATGAGAGAGGTAAAAGACACCCGTACAGAGGACCTGTTTCAAATTTTACAGGATACCTCTGGAGTGTTTTGTTGTAATAAAACAAAGTTTCGAGTATCGATACAATATGGATAACTATGTAACAATTTAAACACAGTGTTACTGGGTACAAGTATGGCACTGTTAACTACCAATGATAATGAAAATAACTAGTGCCCATAAGTGCAGTATTAATAACTGTGTAGCAATCTAGGCATTGTGTATAGTGTTAACCGTTTAAGGTATGGCGCTGCTAGCAGAAAGTCACTAGTGCCCCAACAGGAAACCTAATAGACACACAAAAATGCAGAGGACCTGTTCTAAAGTTTTCAGGGTGCCTCTGCGAGGTCTATTGCAACAAAACAAAGTTGCAAATTAGACCCAGTATGAATAACTATGTTGCAGTATCCACATAATGATTAGCAGCTTTAAGAACTATAAACCCTAGATGATGCAAAGGTAGCATAGTAATTATGGCATAGTAATTGAAAAAAATAGAGTAGTGCCCCAACAGTAAACTTTAGAACAGGTCCTCTGCATTTTTGTGTGTCTATTAGGTTTCCTGTTGGGGCACTAGTGACTTTCTGCTAGCAGCGCCATACCTTAAACGGTTAACACTATACATAATGCCTAGATTGCTACACAGTTATTAATACTGCACTTATGGGCACTAGTTATTTTCATTATCATTGGTAGTTAACAGTGCCATACTTGTACCCAGTAACACTGTGTTTAAATTGTTACATAGTTATCCATATTGTATCGATACTCGAAACTTTGTTTTATTACAACAAAACACTCCAGAGGTATCCTGTAAAATTTGAAACAGGTCCTCTGTACGGGTGTCTTTTACCTCTCTCATTTTTTCTTCCTTTCTTTTAATAAGGACGGCCTAATACCTCGCTAGTCCTTCTAAATGGACATGTCATACTAGGTGGACATGACCAATGTTGGAGTATATCTCATACATCACCTAATATGCTTAATTGGTAGTAGGCTTTCGAGCCTATACAGCTTGGAGTAAGACAACATGCATAAAGAGGATGATGTGGTCAAAATACTAATTTGCCTAATAATTCTGCACTCCCTGTATAAATAGTCCAGTGCATTGCCAACAGTTCTGTTACATAGCTTTTGTCCCTACTATACACAGCTGTTTCCTTTCTCCTCCCTCCTCTCAAGATATCGTAATATATTAATAGTCCAGTGCACTGCTAACAGTTCATTTACATAGCTTTTGGCCCTACTCTATGCAGCTTTTTTTCTTTCTCCTCCTTCCTCTCAAGATTTGCTTCTTTATATCACATGAAACCAAAGAACAGGGAAAGAGAACAAATTCAGAAGCACATCTGCAATACTAGGTCAAGCATTGTTAGTCAACATATATGGGTCACCCATTGAGACTGGAGGCGGGGTATTTTTGCTTACAGAAAAGGATTGGATTATTTGAAGTGGGAGCAGAAAAGATATGGAGAAGTTTGGATTCTGTTGATCTTTTTGGAGAGAGCAGCATGGATGCCTTTTTGCATAAGCAAAACTTGGATATACTTAGTGTGATTCAGGGAGAGGTCATATTTTCATTGGGGTATATGTACTAAACAGTTATTTTTACAGTTTCTTGTACTTGGACAGTGGGTTATGAGTTTAAGTACATTCTTCCGAAGTACTAGAATGCTGCTGATCCAAGTAGGCCTTTCTGCTTATCAGGGACCGTTACTGGGTGGTCACCCTCTGAAAGCGGGTCCATAGTGACTGCTATGAACTGTGTGTGCAGTGCACAGCTAATGGTTGCCTAATTGAGCTAAACATTTGGTGTTATGCTGGTGCCTTGTATCTCATAAAGGTGTTTTTCATGCAGGTTAACAAGTGATCTAAGTCATATGGGTACAATATATGATAACTTGTGTATAATTTGGATACAGCTGGGATGATTATAGTGTTTGTGATGGGGTTGTGGTTACTGATGGTTTATAGGGAAAGTAGATGCAAAAGGAAAAACAAAGCCCCCTTGGTTAGTAAATCCCAGGAGCTAAGAATAAAGTGTGTGCATTTAGGGGTAGTGGGGGCACAAGAAAAGTTTGCACAACATTCCATTTAGCTTAAAGAGAGATGTGAATTTTCATCCATAACATGTATATGTTTTGTAACAGATAGCAAAATACATTGCGTAATAAGATAAATTCAATTAGACTTTGCTTCAAAGATTGCAGTTTTTATAAGCACATGGATGTCAATGCTTGAATTCTTTCTTATGGAAATGGCTTCCAGGGAAGAAGAACACTTTTGCAATAGAACTGCAATATAAATGGTACAGACGTGAGGTGGATGGTGTAGAATATTTTTAACAACTAATGGGGAGATAATGATCTCATATTAAATCTGTAACATATTCTCTATTTATGACTATACTTTTTCCAACAAGAAGTTTTAATTTTCTCTTCCTGTTGTGATGAGTTTAGAATTCCCACTTATAGCAGCATTAATCATCATAGAAATAGTGAATAACTTCTAACCTGAAGAATTTAAATTGTAGCAGTGCATAAATCTTTTTTTATGTTTTTACTACAGAATAAAAGTCTCAGAACAATTCCTTGTATTGCATGCAATGATTATTAAATATATTGTTAATATAATGCAGTACAATTGTTACAGCTATTAACTTGCAAAGAGTGCTTAATTTCGATAGAAAGGATTGTTCTGCCCTTACTCGTTTTAGAGGACACTCTTTTAGGACAAGTATTTTAAAACAATTACTATATCATATGTACAAAATATGTTTAAAGAAAGAGAAATCAATAGTTTACAAAAAGTTGTGACATTAAAATACATTGGCTTTTAGATTGCAAATCTGCAATGAAACTCCCTGGCTTTTTATAATAAATACATTTGTAGGCAAATGTTAATCCAAGGACAAAAGTGTAGCTGTAAGTTAAATAAATAATAAGGCAGAGTTGGTTTTAAGTACCGCAGTGCTTTCCTTTTGAATGAGAACATGCTGTGCAATTTTTGGGCACCGGTTCTAAAGAAGGATATTAAGGTACAAGAAAAAGTACAGAAGCAGGCTGCAACATTAATAAAAGGAATAGAACATTTTAGTTATGAAGAAAGGTTAACAAATTTAAATATGTTTAGTTTAGAAGACAACGGCACCTCAGAGGGGGGATAATAGAATTAGGCAAATATAATTGGGGTCAATACAAACCATGGCCTGGAAATCTCTTCATAAACAGGACTATACGTAGTACACAAAGTCACGCATTTAGACTGGAAGAAAGGAGATTTAGTCTAATGCAAAGGGAAGGTTTTTTTTAAAAACAATAAGGATATGGAATTCTCTGCCTCAATAGGTGAATTTATTGGAGTTTGTACAGATGCTTAACCCCTTAAGGACACATGACATGTGTGACATGTCATGATTCCCTTTTATTCCAGAAGTGTGAACCTTAAGGGGTTAACCCCTTAAGGACCGCTGACGGTTCAGGACCGTCAGCGGTAAAACGTGCGTTTGGACCGCTGACGGTCCTGAACCGTCATAACAGTTTTGGGCAACTTACCTGATCGCCGTCGGTCCCACGGCGGCGATCAGCTCTCCTCCCGGTCCAGGGGGACTGCCTGTCTGCCCGGGCAGTCCCCCCTCGGCAGATCAGGACCCCACGGCCATGTGATCACTCGATCACATGACCGCAATAGGGGTCTTTGTATCTGCCTGCAGGGGGACTGTCTGTGCTGACAGGCAGTCTCCCTGCAAGTAAAAAATCATAAAATAAAGTGTAAAAAAAAAGAAATCAGTGTAAAAAATAATAATAATATGTGTATATATATATGATATATATACATGTATTATATCTATATATACCTATATATAATATATGTATATATATAATATATATAATGTCACACTAAGTGTATTTTTATATTTATATATACGTATATTAATATAAAAATACACCTATATTTAAATTACACACGAATATATACAATATATATAATAACTATATATATGGTATATATATATTATTATAAAATACAAATAATATGTTAATAAAAATAAATAACAAAAAATAAAAATAATTTTTAATAATTAAAAAAAAATTATATATATATTCAATTTTATTCTAACAGTATTTTGATATTGATATATATATATTTATATCAAAATACACTTAGAATGTAATGATATATATATCTATGTATAAATAAATAAATAAAAATAATACGAAATATACATATGTCCACATACAAAATTACATTAATAATTTCACAAATATACACGTAGACGTCAAATATATAAATATGTATATATATTAAAATTCTACGTGCATATTTATGTAATATTTTTACCTAATTAAGTAATTTTAATGATTGCAATTTGAGGGACCTGCCTGCCAACCCAGGCCAAAAGTCCAGATAATTTAATTTGCTAGCACTGTGCTTAACCCTGTAACTTTCTATGACACCCTAAATCCTGTACATGGGGGTACTGTTTTACTCGGGAGACTTCGCTGAACACAAATATTAGTGTTTCAAAACAGTAAAACATATCACAGCGATGATATTGTCAGTGAAAGTGAAGTTTTTTGCATTTTTCACACACAAACAGCTCTTTCACTGAGGATATTATTGCTGTGATATATTTTACTGTTCTGATACACTAATATTTGTGTTCAGCGAAGTCTCCTGAGTATAACAGTACCCCACATGTAGAGGTTTTATAGTGTTTGTGAAAGTTACAGGGTCAAATATAAGGCTTGATTTTACTTTTTTTTTTTTTTATTGAAATTTGTCAGATTGGTTAGGTTGCCTTTGAGAGCGTATGGTAGCCAAGGAATGAGAATTAGCCCCATGATGGCATACCATTTGCAAAAGAAGACAACCCAAGGTATTGCAAATGGGGTATGTTCAGCCTTTTTTAGTAGCCACTTAGTCACAAACACCGGCCAAAGTTAGCGGTTTTTGCATTTTTAACACACAAACAAATATAAATGCTAACTTTGGCCAGTGTTTGTGACTAGGTGGCTACTAAAAAAGACTGGACATACCCCATTTTAAATACCCTGGGTTGTCTACTTTAAAAAATATGTACATGTTAGGTGTGTTTCGGGGATTTATGACAGATAACGGTGTAACAATGTCACTATTGATACATTTAAAATATATATATATTGAAACAGCAATTTCCTACTTGTATTTATAGGCCTATAACTTGCAAAAAAAAGCAATAAAGCATGTAAACACTGGGTGTTTTTAAACTCGGGACAAAATTTTGAATCTATTTAGCAGTTTTTTTCATTAGCTTTTGTAGATAAGTAAAAGATTTTTCAAGTAAAAGTCCAAAAACATGTTTTTTTTTTTATTTTTCACCATATTTTATTATTATTTTTTAAATACAATATATGACATAATATAAATACTGGTATGTAAAGAAAGCCCTTCTTGTCGTGAAAAAAACAATATATAACTTGTATGGGAACCGTAAATGAGAGAGCGGAAAATTACAGCTAAACACAAACACCACAAAAGTGTTAAAACTGCTCTGGTCCTTAACGTACAAACATCGCAAAAACAGGCCGGTCCTGAAGGGGTTAAACAGCAACTGGAAGGATTTTTTGTTTGTTTGTTACAAAATTGGCTAGCGCTTCAAAGAGGTGTTTTTGCCTTCTTTTGGATCTATAACAAAAACAAATGTGAGAAAGGCTGAGCTTGATGGATAAGCAAAGCAATATATCACCACAGTGTTAGTGAGTGTAGTGAAAATTAAGTATACAGAATATATATACTTATACTTATCTTAAAATCAAAAATGAACAGCCTCCCAAGACCGTTACCCAGAAGATGACAAAGTTTATAGAAAAACGAAAATATATGGGATACGGCTGTGTAAATCTAAAGAGGAAACATAAACAGTATATAGTGTAATACAATTAAAATACACAATTGTATGCCACAAATACATGCACTCACGAGATGAAGACGTTAAAAGCACTCAGGTTATTGGGGGGCTGTTGATCCCACTCGCTTCTCCAGTATAGTAGATGTAAAACAGGACTCCAAGGTTGTAGGTAAAAAAAATTGTTTGTAGCTTTATTATAAAAAGGTCACCATCAGCATTTAATATAAAATAGAGGATTAAAGGTCCAATGCATTTTGTTCCGTTATGGAACTTCCTCAGGGACCAAATAACAATAAAATTGTAACAGTAACAAATATAACAAGCAAGCCTAATACCTTAGAGTCCCTTTATATAGGGCTAATCCCTGTGGTATGAATAAAATACCCATTTTCCAATAGCTAATCGCCATACTAAAATGATTTTGGACATGTGTGATTTTTTTAATCTTTTCCAATTAGGGGGCTACTTTCACAAACTGAAATTTCCTGGTGGGCCCATCTGGCCTGTGGCCAGGCCAGCTACCACTAAACAGTGAGACTGTGAGAGAGCAGACAGAGTATACACAGAGTACACACAGAGTTCAAGGCTGCAGGGAGTCCTTAAATCACAACCTGGCAGCCAGGTGTCAGAGTATTGTAAGGGTAGTGCCAGCCACGAATCCAGTACTTCAAGACACCGACCTTTGGTTTTACAGTATGTGGGGGTCAGTGAGAGTATATGTGGCAGTGATTGTGTATGTCAGTATGTGTGTGATTTTATATTGTGTCAGGGAGTGTTTGTCAGTAAGAGTGTGTGTGTCAGTGAGTGTTTATGCCAGTAATTTAAATTCAAATATATGGTTTATGTTCCTCCTGTTAATCAAATCCTTGACATTAGACCATAATGCTGTATACTAAGTGATAAAGGGAGCAAGAGAACCTCTGACATTCATTGTGTTACCTATGACTTTTCTCAATCACTACTTAAAAAATACCTTTTATTTTATGAATTTAATCACAGCATTCATGTAACGATTGTGCCAATGGAACCACATTTATTTATACATGGATGTTGAGGATATTTTATCTTACTTAACTGATAGCAATTGCAAAAACAACCTTTTTAACTATCCAGTGAATTACAAAGATACTACTGAGCTAAATAACAAGGAAGTAACAGAACCAGTTGTCTGATTGACAGACAGGAGGGTGTATGAAAGTTAATTAATAAAAGTGCCAATTATTACAGAAATTTAATTTGTAAAATGAAAAAAGAGGGCACATCCATCAGACACAAAGCACTTTAGCAAGCTATTCTGATTGCTGAATATTTCTTTTCTGAAGAATTACTGATCTGTACTTACTTTGATCCAGTATGTTTTCACCAATTCATTAAAGTACATATATTGATTACTGATCACACTTCCATTTAATTTAAAGGGACACTGTAGGCACCCAGATCACTTCAGCTCATTGAAGTGGTCTGGGTGCAATGTCCCATGTCCCTTAACCCTTATCTCCTCCACTGGAGGGATCTCCGGAATTATAATGGCCCTATGGTCCGTAATCTGACGCTGAGCATCCTCACGCTATGCATGAGGACCTCCAACGTCAGATTTTTTCTTATAGAAATGTAGTGTAATGAATTCACATTAGGTCTGGCTGGCTGACGTCGGCGGGTGTGGAGCATGGGCAGAGCCTGTCCAAGCACCAAGTGACATCGGCGCTGGATTCAGGTAAGTGACTGAAGGGGTTTTAACCCCCATCAGCTACGCGGTGAGAGGGCACGAGGGAGGGGGGCACTGCAGCATTCTACAGTGCCAGGAAAACAACTTTGTTTTCCTGGCACTATAGAATCCATTTAAGCACCTGTCCCTAATCTGTACTTTTTTTTTTTTTTTAAAGATCGTCCTTCATGCTGAATGTAACTGCTTCACATCATTTCAACATCATTTTCTTTTCCAATATTTTTTTTTGTTTGTATTGCTTGTAATACCCCTTTCCCAATTTCCTAATAGCACATTCTAACCTTTTTCTCCACCCTCTATATTTGTCAGCCTTGTTAAAACTGTTTCTCAAAACTAAATTCTCACTTTTCAAAACCTAGTATCATCATCTAACAAGAATACACTTATCCGAGCTATCAATAAAATAACATCATCAGCATCAGTTAATTGAGCTACAGACATTCCAAACCAATCCAACTAAATTGTTATTTCCAGAAATGACCCACTTTCCATGGACGCAGGGGAGGGCTGGCAGCCTTAGGCCTGGGGGGCAAAACCAGTCAAGTGGCCCATTGCGCCACCAAATCAGTTCACCATCCATGCCCACCTTTTTCTGGTTTTATAACGGATATTGATGTAATGCTAATCAGTAGCTCTTTGCCATACCCGCTCCTTCACGGCTCTGACTTTCAATGTTGTCAGAGCACAGGCTGAGAATCTCTGAGCCTGTGCTCTGACTCAGTAACTGAGCGCCGGAACCACGAGGGAGAGGATATGATCTGACTGCACCTACTGCTGGTGCGCACCAGTGGACCACCAGCGAATCGTTTAAATTAAATATGCTGGTGTACCCAACTTGTGAGCTGTGTTGGCCGCCGGGCGCCTCTGTGGTCATGGCACCCTGCGTGACCGCACAGCTTGCCCACCCCAACGGCTGGCCCTGCTGACACACACTGATGTTACTACTTAGACATCCCTCAATATTAATACAGAGATGAGAGTAAACACAAATAAACTGTGGAAACTAGAGCTGATCCCCCCCAAATTTATAAAGGTTTGCTTAGAGGATTTATTCAAGATTAAATCATGCCTCCTCCTCTCTCCCCCATGCGCTGCTCTGTAGGCTGGGAGGAAATGAAGAGTAATCACAGTCTCCCAGCACAACGCCACCTGTGGCTGCATGGGGAACAGCTGTTTAATGTAATGCTTGCAGGACGGCCAGCTGCCGCAGAACCTCTTTGTTTCCGTCTCTGCAAAGGGCTCCAGGCACTGCTTGTTGTGAGTGTGAGCCACTGTAAATTAGGGGCAGAGGGCACTTGCACTGCGGTCAAGACGGGTCTGGGCAGGAGGAGAGTGCAGTGCAATCAGTGCACTCCCCTCCTGTGGGTCACCAGTAGACTGGTGCACCTGCCCAGGATCAGAGCCGGTGCAAGGATTTTTGCCGCCCTAGACAAAATATAAATTTGCCGCCGCCCCCCCCCCCATGTGACATCACAATGCCCCACCCGTATGATCTGCCATATGAACTAACGCCAGTGCTGCACACAGTGTGTGTTTACATTAAAAAGCCTGCAGGGACCAGCTAAAGACACCAGAACCACTTCATTAAGCTATAGTGTCCCTTTAATGTGAGGTAAATTATAGATTAGTGTCACTAATAATATACTAGATTGCCTACTTACAATTAGATGAGGATGATGATGGGCTGCAGTTTGGCTCCACTGGTCTGGTGTAGAACAGGACCTCTGGAGGCTGTTTGCAACTGTGGTCACAAAATTCAACGTTCTGGGAGAATTGGAAGCAGCTCCATTTTTTGGGGGCCTCTTACACAGCTCAAGGTCTGGGCTCCAGTGCCTGACGGTGAGTATGCCCATAAGGCCCACTCATAAGTCCACTTGTATGTTCCACCCACCCATGAGCTCGCTCACAGGGAGTGGAGTGTGTAGGGAATGTGTTATGTGTTATCTAATATGTGTGCTTATGGTATGTAGTGTATAGGGATACCAGTTTGTGCAGGTGATGCAGTGTGTTTGTGTGTAGTGGAAGCAGTGTGTATTTGTGTATAAGGGATGTATTATGTGTTTCTGGTTGTGTGTGAGGGATGCATTGTGTGAATCTGTGTTTGTATGCATAAGGGATGCAAGGTGTGTGTCTGTATGTGTGTGCATTGAGTGTAAGAGATGCATTGTGTTTCTGTGTGTATGTAAGAAAAACAGTGTGTGTGTTTGCATGTGTGTGTAAGGGTTTGCATTGTATGTTTCTGTGTATGTGTGCAAATGATGCATTGTCTTTGTGTGTAAGGGTTGCATTGTGTGTGTGTGTAATGGATGCATTGTGTGTTTCTCTGTGTGTAAGGGAAGCATGTTCTGTTTCTGTGTATGTATAGGGATGCATTGTGTGTTTCTGTGTATGTATAGGGATGCATTGTGTTTCTGTGTATGTATAGGGATGCATTGTGTGTGTGTGTGTGTGTGTGTGCGCGTAGTGTTAAAGAGCTCCCTGTCTTGCCCCCTGTCCTATAGAGCTGTCCCTTCTGTCCCTTAGAGCTCTCCTCTGCCCCTTAGTGGTCTCTCCTCTCCCCCACACTCCCCTAGCGGTCTCTTCTCACACTCACCCACCCTCCCTGTGCTCTTCTCATCCCCCCTCCACCCTCCACCCTCCCTGTGTTCTTCTCACTCCTCCCTCTGTGTGTTCTCACCCCCCCGTGTTCTTCTTACCCCCCTCCTCCCTGTGTTCTTCTTACTCCCCCCCTTGTTCTTCTTACCCCTTCTTCTTATTACTCCCCCTTCTTCTTACCCTCCTCCTTCTTCTTACCCCTTCCTTCTTCTTCTTACCCCCCTTCTTCTTCTTACCCCCCTTCTTCTTCTTACCCCCTTCTTCTTCTTACCCCCTTCTTCTTCTTACCCCCTTCTTCTTCTTACCCCTTCTTCTTTTTACTCCCCCCTCTTCTTCTTACTCCCCCCTCTTCTTCTTACTCCCCCCCTTGTTCTTCTTACCCCCTTCTTCTTATTACTCCCCCTTCTTCTTACCCTCCTTCTTCTTCTTACCCCTTCCTTCTTCTTCTTCTTACCCCTTCCTTCTTCTTCTTACCCCCCTTCTTCTTCTTACCCCCCTTCTTCTTCTTACCCCCTTCTTCTTCTTACTCCCCCCTCTTCTTCTTACTCCCCCCTCTTCTTCTTACTCCCCCCTCTTCTTCTTACTCCACCCTCTTCTTCTTACTCCCCCTTCTTCTTCTTACCCCCTCTTCTTCTTACTCCCCTTCTTCTTCTTACCCCCCTCTTCTTCTTACCCCCTTCTTCTAATTACTCCCCACTCTTGTTCTTACTCCCCCCTTCTTCTTCTTACCCCCCTCTTTTTCTTATCTCCCCTTCTTCTTACTCCCCCCTCTTATTATCCCCCTCCCCTCTTCTTACTCCCTCTCTTCCCTCTTCTTACTCCCCCCGCCCCTCTTACTCCCCCCTCTTCTTACTCCCCCTCCCCTCTTCTTACTCCCCCCTCCCCTCTTCTTACTCCCCCCTTCTTCTTACTCTCCCCCTCCCCTCTTTTTACTCTCCCCCCTCCCCTCTTTTTACTCTCCCCCCTCCCCTCTTTATACTCTCCCCCCTCCCCTCTTTTTACTCTCCCCCCTCCCCTCTTTTTACTCTCCCCCCTCCCCTCTTTTTACTCTTCCCCCTCCCCTCTTCTTACTCTCCCCCCTCCCCTCTTCTTACTCTCCCCCCTCCCCTCTTCTTACTCTCCCCCCTCCCCTTTTCTTACTCTCCCCCCTCCCCTTTTCTTACTCTCCCCCCTCTCCCCTCTTTTTACTCTCCCCCTCCCCTCTTTATACTCTCCCCCCTCCCCTCTTTATACTCTCCCCCCTCCCCTCTTTATACTCTCCCCCCTCCCCTCTTTTTACTCTTCCCCCCTCCCCTCTTTTTACTCTTCCCCCCTCCCCTCTTCTTACTCTCCCCCCCTCCCCTCTTCTTACTCTCCCCCCCCCTCCCCTCTTCTTACTCTCCCCCCCTCCCCTCTTCTTACTCTCCCCCCCTTCTTCTTACCCCCTCCCCTGTAGGTGGCCGAGCTGCACTCCGGTCCGCGGTCCCGGCCGGAGTGACAGGAAGGTGCTCAGTGTGCACCTTCCTGTCAGTCCGGCCGGGTACAGGAAACAGAAAGTCCTGTTCCGCGCGGAACAGGGGTTTCTGTTTCCTGTACCCGGCCGGACTGACAGGAAGTGCACACTCAGTGTGCACCTTCCCATCACTCCGGCCGGGACCGCGGACCGGAGTTCAGCTCGGCCACCTACAGGGGAGGGGAGGTGAGAAGCAGCTGCAGCCGTCTGAGCGCTCTTTACAGAGCGCTCGGCGGCTGCAGCATTTAAAGGGCCGGCCCGCCGCGGCCGGTCCTAAAAGAATTTCGGGCGGCCTGGGGGGCAATTGCCTCCCTGCCCCCCGGCCCAGCCCGCCCCTGCATGGACGGCTGAGAGAACATTTAGGTACTTTTATAATGGTTTACTTATTTATACAAGATATAAGCAGTCAAATTACCACTTGTTTCTCTGTGAAACAAATCTTGCATAACTTTCCTATTTCTAAACTAGATTTTATCCCTGAAACTGAGAAAAGAGAAATCACTTTCCTTCCAAATCACACCCATCTTTAAATTTGTGCTAATTTTGGGTTGTTAACTCCTTTACTTCTCTATTTGTTCATTTATTACTCAATTCCAGTGAGATAGCTCAGTGGGCTAGTGTATCATCAGGAGACTCTGTTCAAATCCCAGCAGGGTTGACTCAGCCCTTCATCCTTCTGAGGTAGATAAAATGCGTACCATTAAATTGGTGTACTTGAAAATCAGAGTAATCTGAATGTACCTTTCCTGGTTAAATACTTTATTATTCAGGAAGTATTACTTTGCAGAGAGGGTAGTGGACACATGGAATATGAAGTTTAACACAGTGAGGGAGTTTAAGCATGTGTGGGATATAGAGATGTTGCGAACATAACATTTTCCGTTCGCAAATGGCGAATGCGAATTTCCGCAAATGTTCGCGAAACGGGCAAACCGGGCGAACCACCATAGACTTCAATAGGCAGGCACATTTTAAAACCCTCTTTCTGGCCACAATAGTGATAAAAAAGTTTTTCAAGGGGACTAACACCTGGACTGTGGCATGCCGGAGGGGGATCCATGGCAAAACACCCATGGAAAATTACATAGTTCATGCAGAGTCTGGTTTTAATCCATAAAGTGCATAAATCACCTAACATTCCTAAATTGTTTGGAATAACGTGCTTTAAAATATCAGGTATGATGTTGTATTGATCAGGTATTGTAAGGGTTACGCCCGCTTCACAGTGACAGACCAAACTCCCTCTTTAACGCATCGCAAACAACCGCAAACAGTCCATTTGCACAACCGCAAACTCCCCATTTGCACAAGGTTGGATACCAAGCTAGCCATGTCCCGTTCCTTGTCCTCATTGATGTCATTGAAGGTATCTTCCTCCACCCAGCCACGTACAACACCAAGGGTCCCCGAAAGGTGACAACAAGCCCCCTGGGACGCCTGCTGTGTTTGGTCTTCCACCTCCTCAAAGCCACCTTCCTCCTCTGACTCCTCTTCTTCAGACTCCTCTCTCTGTGTTGCCTCTCTCTGCATTATTATAAGGTGTGTTAAGTAGTACTATTCCTATCAGTTTAATCCCTGTTATGTCCCCTACCAGGGGACGTGTATATGGCATCGATTTTAGGAACCGGGAGATGGAAAAAGATGCTTGGTCGGTCCTCCTACTTCAAATTTGGGGCACTGTGCGTACAATCTAATGTGCCACCAGATAGGAGTGGTGTGTTAAGTAGTACTATTCTTATCAGTTTAATCCCTGATACGTCCCCCTCATCAGGCCTTTTTTAGTCGAATGTATCGCCCACTGTCAGTCCCTTCGGGATCCATTCCTCATTCATCTTAATAAAGGTGAGGTAATCTAGACTTTTTTTGACCTAGGCAACTCAGCATAGGAAGCAGCAGCGGGTACAACATCATCATCATCACACTGTTCATGTGTGTAATGCTGCCTGACTGAGACATATCCCTGTTATCTACATCCTCTGGCAATAATGGTTTGCACATCACTCATTTCTTCGAACTGATGTGTAAGTAACTCCTCTGACAGATCAAGTGAAGCGGCTGTGGTGCTAGTGTTGGTGGTGGCGGCAGGCGGGCGCGTGGTAACTTGAAAGGTGCCCGAAGCTAAGCTGGAGGAGGATGGTGCATCAAGCTGTAGAAGATTGGGTGTCCTGTGTTAGCCAGTCAACTATGTCCTCAGAACTTTTCGAGTTCAGGGTATGTGTGCTCTGAACACTGGGCATTATTCTAGGGCCAAAGGGAATCACAGCACCACGACCACGGCAGCCCCTGCGGGGTGGCCTGCCTCTGCCTGTCATTTTTTTTCCGATACGAGTGGCACTGTGCACTGGCAGAAGTTGGCAGAGTAGACGCTGTAGGCCTGACACACACGCTTGCAGACAACTAACTGCTATTCAATCTATTAAATGTATTTATTTATTTTAAATGTACACTACTGTTACACCAGATATGAGTTGCACTGGTTTGACACTGTGCCCTGGCAGGCCCTGAAACGCACACGTGTGAAGGAAACTGACTGCTATTATTTCACAGTAAAATTTCTAGTTTTTTTTTTAATGTACACTACTGTTACACCAGATATGAGTTGCACTGGTGTGACACTGTGCCCTGGCAGGCCCTGAAACACACACGTGTGAAGGAAACTGACTGCTATTTGTGACAGATCCATCTGTATAGACTTATATTGTTGGTTCGTCTGTTTGCCTTCATTTCGCTGGATTTCCTGTCCGTATGCTCCTGTTCGTGTGTTTCCTCAAGTACCGATTGAACTACCGAACGGACGGCCACCCAGGAGAGGAGTGTGCTGCTAGTTAACCTATTGGCCTCAATTAGAACGTTGTGGTTAACCGCAGACTACTCTCCATTCCATTCGTACGGGTGGTCGTCGTTGGTATGCCGACCACGAGGCGGCGGCCATTTTGGGACACGAGGAGAATCAGCGGTGTTCGGTGCAAATCCCATGGAACTAAAAACGGATACTCTATCTGCCGAACACCGCTGCAAGCCGCCGCCCGCCGCCGCCCGCCTTCTATTTCGTCAAGGCGTACGAACACAGGTCAGTTCGGGAGTTTATATCATTCGTATGGACTTTAGCCAGATAGCCGTCCCATGGAGTCATTCGTATACCAAAGGACTGTGAGAGACTTTGACTCCATGGCGATTGGACTAGGTACATCGGATCTGAGCGTTATTCGGTAGAAATATGCACTCAGATCCAGGCTATCTGGGGATACGTTACACGAACCATATGCATTCGGTACTTCTCAAGTTATGTATTTTATTGTATTTTTCTTACTGTATTTTAAAATGGCGATTGTCTCTATCCTGGGAGATAATTAGGTTTCTTCCTAATTATCTCCGGGATAGAGAAGAAGGATTTATGGGTAAGATGGGGAGGGCTTATGTTAAAGCCACTGCGATTGGCTACTGTCCAATATATTGTACAGTCTTCCACAAGGTCCCCTCGGGGAGTGTCTACCTTGTGGAGACCCGCATAAATACCGGGCAGGTAGCCCCCATTAAACACATTCCTGTTTGACCTTCAAGACGGAGCTTGGTCTCGTTTGTGGAGGGATTTATTATTGGGACAGTACTTTTCGTTATTTCTAGCGGTGAAAGGATTTCGACTGAATTGCTGATCGGAGTTGCCACGTTCGTATGCTCCGTTCGTGAGTTTGACGATCGGCTGGATAAAAACTCCATTTCTGGAGAAAGGGGATTATTCACTAAACGGCGGCTTCGTTCCCCTGGCGGTGAGTGTCGTAACAATTGGTGGCAAGCAACGGGATGAATCCCACCGCCCAGAAGGCCAGCTACAAATCCCAGGGTAGAAATGCAGTATGAAGAATTAAGGCGTGCTACCCTTAAGGATATATTGGAACGCAGAGGACGATCAGCGAGTAATCTCAAGAAAAGAGAGATATTTTCTATATTATTGGAGATGGATGCAGCACAGGGAATGGAGAGAGCTAATGTGCCTGGCATACTGGATTTAACACCCGAGGAGATACAGTTTAACCGGGCAGTCCATATAAGGCTGGCACACTTTGGCCCCAACCCTGCAGCAGATATTGTGGTCCAGGTGCAAGCAGCGGTAGCAGCACAACAGGCGCTCCAGGGAAGAGGAGCTGCAGCAGCAGAGGTACCCCATAATAATAATGGACGGAGAAAGGTACCCTTTGCTGCATTCTGAAATTTTATTGAAACAGAGGGAGAGAATGATGGGTTCCTGGCTGATTTTAAAAGGCAGTGTGCCTTACACCAGGTACCCGCAGAGGAATGGGTCACTATCCTCTCTGGGAAATTATCCGGCCGGGCCAGTGAGGCTTTTTGGGCCATCCCAGAGGAGGAAATTACTAGTTACCGGGCAGTAAAGGATGCCCTTTTGGCCAGATACGCTGTCACCCCTGAGGCGTACCGGCGACGATTCCGGGACACCAACAAGCAGGCTGGCGATTCTTATGTGGAGTGGGCATGCCACTATGGCCCTGCTCCAAAAGAACCTTGTCTCGGAACACCAACACACTGGAAATACTGTGGCAGTGAGGGTAGCAGGAGGCGCCGTGTTCCGTCTACCTGTTGCCCGGGTTCATTTGGATTGGGGAGTGGGCTCTGGACATGTGAATGTGATGTTTTGCTCGGGAATGACCTGGCCCCTTTGGTTTCTGCCTATGCCCCAATGGGACCTGCTGATGTCAACCCAGTGACTACCCGTGCTCAGACCCGTGCTGCTGGAACCAGCCCACCTGCTGCTGAGGTAAGACCCAGGTAAGACCCGATTCCCCGACTGATACCCTAGGACAGACCTTTGCTAGCTGGGATTCCCCAGAAGAGTTAGGGAGGGAAACCCAGACAGATCCGACCCTCCAGAAATATAGAGACAAAGCAGATACTGGAGAGGAAGGCGTAGATGGGGAGCGGTATGAGTGGGTGGGGGACAGGTTGTATAGGATCCCTAAACCATCCCAGAAATGTGTTGCCCATCTGCCGAATCGACAGCTGGTGGTGCCCGCAAAATACCGGCAGGAGATTCTGCGGATAGGGCATGATGTTCCGTTAGCTGGACATCTAGGGTCCCACCGCACAGCCTATAGGATCATGCAGAACTTCTTTTGGCCAAGTTTTAATCAGGCTGTGCGGATATATTGTAGTACGTCTGACACTTGTCAACGGGTAGGAAAGCGGGGGGACCACCCAAGAGCTAGGCTTATGTCTATGCCTATCATTGGGGAGCCCTTTGACCGCATAGCCATTGACATTGTGGGTCCACTGGCCAGGGCTAGTCCATCCGGTAAGAAGTATATTCTCACCGTGGTGGACTATGCCACTTGCTATCCAGAGGCAGTAGCGCTGTCTAATATAGAGGCAGAGACAGTTGCTGATGCCCTGGTTAGGATTTTTCCCTGGGTCGGGTTCCCTAAGGAGATTCTCTCTGACCAGGGAACCCAATTTACAGCTGTGCTCACCCAGCAACTGTGGAGGGTATGCGGCATTAAACCGATACTTAGTTCCCCATACCATCCACAGACTAACGGTCTCTGCAAGCGATTTAATGGCACCCTCAAACAGATGTTGAGGACCTTTTCTGACACTTGCAGAGACTGGGAGCGATTCCTGCCTCATCTGTTGTTTTCTTACAGAGAGGTGCCCCAGGAATCTACTGGGTTCTCCCCCTTTGAGTTGCTTTATGGGAGAAGGGTCCGCGGACCCCTAGATCTCATTAGAGGCCACTGGGAGGGGGAGACAGAGCAAGAAGGGACCCCCATAGTACCGTATGTCCTGGAACTCCGGGACTGCATGGAGAAACTGTCTCTGATGGTAAGAGAGGCCCAGGGGACACAGAGGAGATTGTACGATCGGGGTGCCCGGCAGCGGGTCTTCCAGGTGGGGCAGAAAGTGTTAGTGCTCAAACCTTTGAAGGCAAACAAGATGCAAGCATCTTGGCAGGGCCCGTATAAAGTGTTAGCTCAGGTGTGTGATACTACCTACCTTATAGCCAGCTGTTCAGATGAAAGGATCCAGCGATCCTTTCATGTGAACATGCTAAAGGAGTATCAGGAGAGACCAGAGAATTTAGCAGCAGTATGTGCCCCGGCTGCAGACAACCCAGAGAACTTACCCCTTCCCGATTTGCTAGAGAGGGACTCCCAGACTGACCTTACTAGCCTTGTACAGCTAGGGGACAGGTTGAGCCCCACAGAGAAGGGACAGGCAAGACAGCTTCTGTGGGAGAAGCAGGCGACGTTCTCCCAAGAGCCCGGCTACACTACCCTAGCTGTACATAAGGTAGAGACCCCTGGACAGAACCCCCTGCGACAAACCCCTTACCGTATCCATGAAGCAGTCCGAGAAGGAATGCGGAAGGAGATACAGGAGATGACCCAGCTTGGGGTCATCGAACACTCCGATAGCCCTTGGGCCTCACCTGTAGTCCTGGTGCCCAAGAAAGATGGGACCACCCGGTTTAATGGCAGCCTCAAACAGATGTTGAGGACCTTTTCTGACACTTGCAGAGACTGGGAGCGATTCCTGCCTCATCTGTTGTTTTCTTACAGAGAGGTGCCCCAGGAATCTACTGGGTTCTCCCCCTTTGAGTTGCTTTATGGGAGAAGGGTCCGCGGACCCCTAGATCTCATTAGAGGCCACTGGGAGGGGGAGACAGAGCAAGAAGGGACCCCCATAGCACCGTATGTCCTGGAACTCTGGGACCGCATGGAGAAACTGTCTCTGATGGTAAGAGAGGCCCAGGGGACACAGAGGAGATTGTACGATCGGGGTGCCCGGCAGCGGGTCTTCCAGGTGGGGCAGAAAGTGTTAGTGCTCAAACCTGTGAAGGCAAACAAGATGCAAGCATCTTGGCAGGGCCCGTATAAAGTGTTAGCTCAGGTGTGTGATACTACCTACCTTATAGCCAGCTGTTCAGATGAAAGGATCCAGCGATCCTTTCATGTGAACATGCTAAAGGAGTATCAGGAGAGACCAGAGAATTTAGCAGCAGTATGTGCCCCGGCTGCAGACAACCCAGAGAACTTACCCCTTCCAGATTTGCTAGAGAGGGACTCCCAGACTGACCTTACTAGCCTTGTACAGCTAGGGGACAGGTTGAGCCCCACAGAGAAGGGACAGGCAAGACAGCTTCTGTGGGAGAAGCAGGCGACGTTCTCCCAAGAGCCCAGCTACACTACCCTAGCTGTACATAAGGTGGAGACCCCTGGACAGAACCCCCTGCGACAAACCCCTTACCGTATCCATGAAGAAGTCTGAGAAGGAATGCGGAAGGAGATACAGGAGATGACCCAGCTTGGGGTCATCGAACACTCCGATAGCCCTTGGGCCTCACCTGTAGTCCTGGTGCCCAAGAAAGATGGGACCACCCGGTTCTGTGTGGACTACAGGAGGCTCAATGAGCGGACCACCACTGACGCCTACCCGATGCCCCGGGTAGACGAATTAATAGACCGCATTGCCAGGGGACGCTATCTGACCACCAAAGACCTGTGTAAGGGCTACTGGCAGATCCCCCTGGCCGAGGACGCTATCTCCAAGTCGTCCTTCGTCACCCCATTTGGCTTGTACTAATTTAAGGTCATGCCATTTGGGATGAAGAATGCCCCGGCTACCATCCAGCGTATGGTGGATAGGCTCCTCGATGGATTCCAGGAATTTGCTTGTGCATACCTGGATGACATTGCGATTTACAGTGTGTCCTGGGAGGAACACCTGGTGCATGTAGGGGTAGTGCTGGACAAAATTTGGGCCGCTGGCCTGACATTGAAGCCAGAGAAGTGCCATCTAGGCATGGCTGAAGTGCAATACTTGGGTCACAGAGTGGGGTGTGGGAGCCAGAGACCAGAGCCAGCTAAGATAGAGGCAGTAGCTAACTGGCCCACACCTATCACTAAGACCCAAGTGTTAGCCTTCCTAGGGACAGCAGGGTATTACAAACGCTTTGTCCCCGACTACAGCTCTATCGCTAAGCCCATGACTGACCTAACTAAGAAAAATCTCCCTAAGCAGGTCCTGTGGTCTCCAGCTTGTGAAGCTGCGTTTCAAGCCCTTAAACAGGCTCTCGTGAATGCCCCTGTCCTGGCTGCCCCAGTCCCTAACAAACGTTTTCTCGTCCATACAGATGCTTCTATGTTTGGACTGGGGGCTGTGCTGAGCCAGGTCGGGGAAGATGGAGGAGAGCACCCTGTCGCATATCTCAGTAGAAAGCTGTTACCCCGAGAAGTGAGTTATGCGGCAGTGGAGAAGGAGTGCCTGGCCCTGGTCTAGGCATTGAAAAAGTTAAGCCCTTATTTGTATGGACAGGAACTTTCCCTTGTGATGGACCACAATCCCCTTGTCTGGCTTAACCGGGTCTCAGGAGACAATGGTAGACTGCTGCGGTGGAGTTTAGCTTTACAACCATATAACTTCACCATCAGCTACCGACCCGGTAAGCAGAATGGGAATGCAGATGGATTGTCTAGGCAAACCGACGTTCTTGCTACCTCCTAGTCCGGTCATCCCCAAGTTGACCCGCTAAAGGGTCAAGCCGGGTCTGCCGGAGTGTCCCACAAGGGGGGAGCCGTGTGACAGATCCATCTGTATAGACTTATATTGTTGGTTCGTCTGTTTGCCTTCATTTCGCTGGATTTCCTGTCCGTATGCTCCTGTTCGTGTGTTTCCTCAAGTACCGATTGAACTACCGAACGGACGGCCACCCCGGAGAGGAGTGTGCTGCTAGTTAACCTATTGGCCTCAATTAGAACGTTGCGGTTAACTGCAGACACCTCTCCATTCCATTCGTACGGGTGGTCGTCATTTGTATGCCGACCACGAGGCGGCGGCCATTTTGGGACACGAGGAGAATCAGCGGTGTTCGGTGCAAATCCCATGGAACTAAAAACGGATACTCTATCTGCCGAACACCGCTGCAAGCCGCCGCCCGCCTTGTATTTCTTCGAGGCATGCGAACACAGGTCAGTTCGGGAGTTTATATAATTTGTATGGACTTTACCCAGATAGCCATCCCATGGAGTCATTCGTATACCGAAGGACTGTGAGAGACTTTGACTCCATGGCGATTGGACTAGGTGCATCGGATCTGAGCGCTATTCAGTAGAAATATGCACTCAGATCCAGGCTATCTGGGGATACGTTACACGAACCATATGCATTCGGTACTTCTCAAGTTATGTATTTTATAGTATTTTTGTTACTGTATTTTAAAATGGCGATTGTCTCTATCCTGTGAGATAATTAGGTTTCTTCCTATATATTAGGTTTCTATTAGGTTTTTTCCAATATATTGTACAGTCTTCCACAAGGTCCCCTAGGGGAGTATCCACCTTGTGGAGACCCGCATAAATACCAGGCAGGTAGCCCCTCATTAAACACATTCCTGTTTGACCTTCAAGACGGAGCTTGGTCTCGTTTGTGGAGGGATTTATTATTGGGACAGTACTTTTCGTTATTTCTAGCGGTGAAAGGATTTCGACTGAATTGCTGATCGGGAGTTGCTCGTTCGTATGCCCCGTTCGGGAGTTTGATGATCAGCTGGATAAAAACTGCATTTCTGGAGAAAGGGGATTATTCACTAAATGGTGGCTTCGTTCCCCTGGCGGTGAGTGTCGTAACACTATTATATAAAAGTTAAAAAAAAAAGTACTCTTCAGTCTGGCTTCCGCCCTCTCCACTCTACTGAGACCGCTCTTATCAAAGTGACTAATGACCTAATCTCCGCTAAATCCAAAGGTCACTACTCCATATTAATTCTCCTTGACCTCTCTGCTGCCTTTGACACAGTTGATCATGCTCTCCTCCTTCAAACTCTTCAATCACTCGGTCTCTGTGACTCTGTCCTCTCTTGGTTTTCCTCCTATCTCTCCCAACGCTCATTTAGTGTCTCCTTTTCCAAGGATACCTCCTCCCCTCGCCCTGTCTCGGTTGGAGTTCCCCAAGGCTCTGTCCTTGGTCCCCTTCTATTTTCTCTTTATACTGCCTCTCTTGGAAAACTTATTGCCTCTTTTGGATTCAACTACCACCTGTACGCTGATGACACTCAGATATACCTCTCCTCACCGGACCTCTCCCCGGCCGTCCTGCAACGTGTCACTGCTTGCCTCTCTTCCATCTCTGACTGGATGTCGTCACGCTTTCTCAAACTTAACCTCTCTAAAACTGAACTCCTTGTCTTTCCTCCTCCTAATACTGATCCTCCTCTCTCACTCTCCCTTCAAGTCAGTGATATCCACATGAGTCCATCCCTACAAGCGCGCTGTCTTGGCGTCATACTAGACTCTGGTCTCACCTTTGAGTCTCACATCCAGTTTGTTGCCAAGTCCTGTAGGTTCCAACTCAAAAACATAGCCCGCATCCGCCCCTTTCTTACGCAAGATGCTACCAAGGAGCTTGTCCATGCTCTAGTAATTTCCCGCATGGATTACTGTAACCCTCTCCTGATTGGTCTCCCCAAAAGCCGTACTGCCCCGCTACAGTCTGTAATGAATGCTGCAGCTAGACTGATTTTCCTATCCAGTCGGTCCTCTCACAACTCGCCCCTCTGCCAGTCCTTACATTGGCTCCCTGTATCCTATAGGAGTCAATTCAAAGTGCTAACCCATACATTTAAAGCACTGAACAATTCCAGCCCCTCTTATATCTCTTCACTGATCCAGAGGTATGCCCCTCCTCGTACCCTCCGTTCTGCCCGCGACCACCTCCTGACCGCTGCTCGCACCCGTACGGCCAACTCACTCTTGCAGGACCTCTCACGGGCGGCTCCTCTCCTATGGAATAACTTGCCTACTGCCATCAGACTCTCCCCTAGTCTTCAATCATTTAAGAAGGGCCTTAAATCCCATCTCTTCAGGAAAGCGTATGGCCTCCTAGAGTAATCTCTCCCTTACATACCTGTCTCTTGCTCTCCTATGGGATAGTGCTTTGCTCTCTCCTCCAGCTCTGCTTCACTCCTACTTGATATTTCCTATCCTAATGTTTCTAATACCCCACCGCCTATAGACTGTAAGCTCATTTGAGCAGGGTCCTCTTCAACCTATTATTCCTGTAAGTTTTCTTGTAATTGTCTTATTTATTGTTACATCCCCCCTCTCAAAATATTGTAAAGCGCTACGGAATCTGTTGGCGCTATATAAATGGCAATAATAATAATAATAAAAAAGTTTTTTTTATTTTTAAATGCAAGCTATTGTGACACCAGATATGAGTGGTGACACTGGGCAAGAGGGCACAGTATACGCTGTGAGCCTGACACACACGCTGGCAGGCAGGCAGGCAACTGCAATTAGATTACACAGGAAAAAAAAAAAGCAGACTGATGTTCTAGCCCTAAAAAGGGCTTTTTGGGATGCTGCCCTTACAGCAGAGATCAGATAAGTCCTTCAGGACTTTAGTGGACACTGAATACACTAGCCTAGCTATCGATTTCCCTATTAAATCAGCAGCAGCTACACTGTCCCTCCTCTCACTAAGAATGCAGCTTCCGGGGGGCGGGGCCAAGCTGTCATGGAGGAAAGACGCACTTCGTGTGAGCTCCCTCAATATCTCACTTTAAGCAGCTATCAACAAGCGAATTTCTCCCCAGAAGGGGATGACCCAGCAATGTTGCTCCTACCTGACCGACCCGACATGCTTAATAGCGGTCAGCAACTCGACAGAGTCTTACTTACCTCCACGTGGCAAGTGTGGCCTGGTGCTCACCGGGTGGGAGAGGCGGCCAATCTCCCGATCCATTACCCCCCCCCCCCTCGGACCGGTGGGGGCTATCCCGGTCAACTCCTGAGAGGCTGTCTGGAGCTAATGGACGCACAGAGCACAGCTGCCCAGGCTGACATACTCATCTGTGACTCTCCCAATATGGCGGCAGCCGCGTGTCCTCCTGGCAAAGCATGGCAGGATATTGAGTCTAAGCTGGACAGACTCGTTAATCAATTTTGGAAGCAAATAACAAGCAGGAAGCCCAGACAAGCTCCACCACAGCCCCAACAAGCTCCTACACAGCTAAGCGAAGCAGTCCCCATTAAAATCCACCAACGCAAAAGGCGTCAAAGACGGGACCGGAGGCACAAACAAAAATGCAGAGCCTGCCCCGCGTCAAGCACTCGCCTCCACCTTAAGCCACCACAATCCCGCACCGGACGTGAAGCACCACCAGGACAGATCCGACCACCCGACAAAACAAGCTTCCACCACCTCAAGCCGTGAACCCGGCACTCAGCCAGAGACTTGCCTTTGTTGTTCCAGGTATCAGGGACTCCCAGGGTCTGCACCTGGCGCCCAGAATGGATCGGATGAGCACAAGCAGTAAACAGCAGCCTGCCAAGCATGTCCCACTATAGCCGATCCTCCACACCATGCCTTTGATCACATGAACTGCTCTCTGCACATTAACTAATCGTAAAGTAGCAAGCGTTTAAACATGTCATTATTTCACCTCCTAAAGAGTTTATTGTCGTAGTTCCTTACATGCCTTTACCTTAACAGTTCATGTATTATGTTATTCACTAGTCTCATCTCATTGGGCGACTCACACTTGATTTATAACTAGTGGTGGAGCTGCTGATATAAATACACAGTTGATAACGTGCAAGCTACACCCTAAACATGACAGCCATCTTTCACAACAATGTACTGCTATATACTCATACCCTCCCTCAGTGCAACTAGCCATGATATACGCACGTTCAGCCTAGCATGCTCAAATATAACACACTTCTGTCTAAAAAAAAAAAGAATGCAGCTTCCGAATGAATCTAAAATGGATGCTGTCCAGGAGGTGGGAGGGTCTGGGAGGGAGGGTCTGCTTCTGATTGGCTGGAATGTGTCTGCTGACTGTGAGGTACAGGGTCAAAGTTTACTCAATGATGACGAATAGGGGGCAGACCGAACATCGCATATGTCCGCCATCCGTGGCGAACGCGAACAAACTATGTCCGCCGAGAACTATTCGCCAGCGAACTATTCAGGACATCTCTAGTGGGATAGGCTATCCTAGACTTAAGATAATGCCAGGGACTAATTAAAAGCATTTAGAAAATTGGGCAGACCGAAATGGTTCTTATCTGCCGTCACATTCTATGTTTCATCAATTATTCTACCTTATTTAATTGGTAAAGCGATTAACTACTCTGCAGTCTTGCTGCAAACCACTGTACTCTATTGAAACAGCTCTTAAAATAGTTTTTACATTCCCACAGATCCAAAGGTCAACTTTTGCTTTTGATTTTTTAATACTCTTGTTCGATACTGTGTAAGCTATTTTCTTCACACACTATGGCCTCAATTTTATAAGCTTTCCAAATGATTCAATACTGTTAGAAAAAAACATTCCAAATAAGTAAAGAAAAACTCGTTACACATTTAATGTGTATTCTCAATGCTATAGTGTCCAAGTCACCATTTAAGTGAGTAAGCAGTAAACAAGCATTTTACTTACCTTTTCTCTCTTTTCTCCCGCACCTTACTCTGTGGATGGATCTTCCTCCTTGACAAAGGTTGTCAATCTTACTGGAAGGTAAGTGCACTATGTGAATCCTGTAATCACTATGAGGCCATCTGATTGAAATATAAGTTTTATTTTGGCTATTTTGTCGATAGCACCTCTAGCAGCTGTTAAAGTGACAGTCACTAGAAGTGTTTAAATTCTGCAATTGCATGTCCACTCTCCTATTTTTTTTATTATTTAAAACAACAGCAAGCTGCCCATTGGTGGGCACTTGGTTCTTCTCCCAGAATATTATTATTAGAGCCCCCACCCTATGTCAATGTGTGGGAGCTAGAGATGTCCTGAATAGTTCGCTGGCGAATAGTTCCTGGCGAACATAGCTTGTTCGCGTTCGCAGCGAACATATGCAATGTTCGGTCCGCCCCCTATTCGTCATCATTGAGTAAACTTTGACCCTGTACCTCACAGTCAGCAGACACATTCCATCCAATCAGCAGCAGACCCTCCCTCCCAGACCCTCCCACCTCCTGGAAAGCATCCATTTTAGATTCATTCGGAAGCTGCATTCTTTTTTTTTTTTTTTTTTTTTTTAGACAGAAGTGTGTAATATTTGAGCATGCTAGGCTGAACGTGCTTATATCATGGCTAGTTGCACTGAGGGTATGAGTATATAGCAGTACATTGATGTGAAAGATGGCTGTCATGTTTAGGGTGTAGCTTGCACGTTACCAACTGTGTATTTATATCAGCAGCTCCACCACTAGTTATAAATCAAGTGTTAGTCGCCCCATGAGATGAGACTAGTGAATAACATAATACATGAACGGTTAAGGTAAAGGCATGTAAGGAACTACGACAATAAACTCTTTAGGAGGTGAAATGATGACATGTTTAAACGCTTGCTACTTTACGATTAGTTAATGTGCAGAGAGCAGTGCATGTGATCAAAGGCATGGTGTGGAGGATCGGCTATAGTGGGACATGCTTGGCAGGCTGCTGTTTACTGCAAGTGCTCATCCGATCCCTTCTGGGCGCCAGGTGCAGACCCTGGGAGTCCCTGATATCTGGAACAACAAAGGCAAGTCTCTGGCTGAGTGCCGGGTTCACGGCTTGAGGTGGTGGAAGCTTGTTTCGTCGGGTGGTCGGATCTGTCCCAGTGGTGCTTCACGTCCGGTGCGGGATTGTGGTGGCTTAAGGTGGAGGCGAGTGCTTGATGTGGGGCAGGCTCTGCATTTCTGTTTGTGCCTCCGGTCCCGTCTTCGACGCCTTTTGCGTTGGTGGATTTTAATGGGGACTGCTTCGCTTAGCTGTGGTGGAGCTTGTTGGGGCTGTGGTGGAGCTTGTCGGGGCTTCCTGCTTGTTATTTGCTTCCAAAATTGTTTAAAGAGTCTGTCCAGCTTAGACTCAATATCCTGCCATGCTTTGCTGGTACCAGGAGGACACGCGGCCGCCGCCATATTGGGAGAGTCGCAGATGAGTATGTCAGCATGGGCGGCTGTGCTCTGTGCGTCCATTAGCTCCAGACAGCCTCTCAGGGGTGGACCGGGATAATCCCCACAGGTCCGAGTGGGTGGGGGTAACGGAGCTCCTGCCGGGAAGTAGCTGCTCCTGGCTATCCCAGGATCGGGAGATCGGCCGCCTCTTCTGCCCAGTGAGCACCAGGCCACTCTTGCCACGCGGAGGTAAGTAAGAGTCTGTCGAGTTGCTGACCTCTATTAAGCATGTCGGGTCGTTCAGGTAGGAGCAACATTGCTGGGTCATCCCCTTCTGGGGTGAAATTCGCTTGTTGATAGCTGCTTAAAGTGAGATATTGAGGGAGCTCACATGAAGTGCATTTTTCCTCCATGACAGCTAGGCCCCGCCCCCTGGAAGCTGCATTCTTAGTGAGAGGAGGGACAGTGTAGCTGCTGCTGATTTAATAGGGACATTGAAAGCTAGGCTAGTGTTTTCAGTGTCCACTACAGTCCTGAAGGACTCATCCGATCTCTGCTGTAAGGACAGCACCCCAAAAAGCCCTTTTTAGGGCTAGAACATCAGTCTGCTTTTTTTTTTTTGTGTAATCTAATTGCAGTTGCCTGCCTGCCTGCCAGCGTGTGTGTCAGGCCCACTTACCCAGTGCCACCACTCATATCTGGTGTCACAATAGCTTGCATTTAAAAAAAACAAAAACTTTTTTGACTGTAATATAATAGCAGTCAGTTTCCCTCACACGTGTGCGTTTCAGGGCCTGCCATTGCGCAGTGTCACACCAGTGCAACTCATATCTGGTGTAACAGTAGTGTACATTTAAAAAAAATAAAAAATTTGACTGTAATAGATTGAATAGCAGTTAGTTGTCTGCAAGCGTGTGTGTCAGGCCTACAGCGTCTACTCTGCCAACTTCTGCCAGTGAACAGTGCCACTCATATCTGTTGTCAAAGTAGCTTGCACGCATAGTACCACTAATCCCAAAAAAAAATGACAGGCAGAGGCAGGCCACCCCGCAGGGGCCGTCGTGGTCGTGGTGCTGTGATTCCCTTTGGCCCTAGAATAATGCCCAGTGTTCAGAGGCCACGTAACCTGAACTTGAAAAGTTCTGACGACATAGTTGACTGGCTAACACAGGACACCCAATCTTCTACAGCTTCCGATCAGAACCTTGATGCATCATCCTCCTCCAGCTTAGCTTCGGGCACCTCTCAAGTTACCACTCGCCCACCTGCCGCCACCACCAACACTAGCACCACAGCTGCTTCACTTGATCTGTCAGAGGAGTTATTTACACATCAGTTGGAAGAAATTAGTGATGCGCAACCATTATTGCCAGAGGATGTAGATAACAGGGATATGTCTGTAAGGCAGCATTACACACATAGACGTACGGTGTGATGATGATGATGATGTTGTACCCGCTGCTGCTTCCTTTGCTGAGTTGCCTAGGTCAAAAAAGTCTAGATTACCTCACCTTTATTAAGATGAATGAGGGATGGATCCCGAAGGGACTGACAGTGGGCGATACATTCGACTAAAAAAGGCCTGATGAGGGGGACGTAACAGGGATTAAACTGATAAGAATAGTACTACTTAACACACCACTCCTATCTGGTGGCACATTAGATTGCACGTGCAGTGCCCCAAATTTGAAGTAGGAGGACCGACCAAGCATCTTTTTTCATCTCCCGATTCCTAAAATCGATGCCATATACACGTCCCCTCATAGGGGACGTAACAGGGATTAAACTGTTAAGAATAGTACTACTTAACACACCACTCCTATCTGGTGGCACATTAGATTGCACGCGCAGTGCCCCAAATTTGAAGTAGGAGGACTGACCAAGCACCTTTTTCATCTCCCGGTTCCTAAAATCGATGCCATATACACGTCCCCTGATAGGGGACGTAACAGGGATTAAACTGATAGGAATAGTACTACTTAACACACCTTATAATAACGCAGAGAGAGGCAATGCAGAGAGAGGAGTCTGAAGAAGAGGAGTCAGAGGAGGAAGGTGGCTTTGAGGAGGTGGAAGACCAAACACAGCAGGCGTCCCAGGGGGCTTGTTGTCACCTTTCAGGGACCCTTGGTGTTGTACGTGGCTGGGTGGAGGAAGAGACCTTCAATGACATCAGTGAGGACAAGGAACGGGACATGGCTAGCTTGGTATCCAACCTTGTGCAAATGGGGAGTTTGTGGTTGTGCAAATGGACCTTTTGCGGTTGTTTGCGGTGCATTAAGCGGGGAGTTTGGTCTGTCACTGTGAAGCGGGCGTAACCCTTACACTACCTGATCGATACAACATCATACCTGATGTTTTAAAGCACGTTATTCCAAACAATTTAGGAATGTTAGGTGATTTATGCCCTTTATGGATTAAAACCAGACTCTGCATCAACTATGTAATTTTCCATGGGAGTTTTGCCATGGATCCGGCATGCCCCAGTCCAGGTGTTAGTTCCCTTGAAACTACTTTTCCATCACTATTGTGGCCAGAAAGAGTCCCTGTGGGTTGTAAAATTCACCTGCCTATTGAAGTCTATGGCGGTTCGCCCGGTTCGCCCGTTCGCAAACATTGGCGGAAATTCGCGTTCGCCGTTCGCGAACGGAACATTTTATGATCCCGACATCTCTAGTGGCAGCTGAGGGGGGACACCAGGAGATTCCTCCTCCTTTATATTCTAATATTATATTAACAATATTAAAGGGACACTATAGTCACCCAGACCACTTCAGCTCAATGAAGTGGTCTGGGTGCCAGGTCCCTCAGGTTTTAACCCTGCACATGTAAAAATAACAGTTTCGGAGAAACTGCTATGTTTACATTTGGGGTTAATCCGGCCTCTAGTGGCTGTCTTCCGGACAGCCACTACAGGCGCATCTGCGATGCTGGAGGCGAATTTCGCCTCCATCACGCAGAACGTCCATAGGAAAGTATTGAGAAATTCGGCTCCAGTGACATCGGATGGGGGACCTGACATCGGACGGGGAGAAGAGGTCACCAGCACCCAGGGGGGCCCGGCGCTGGATTAAGGTAAGTGGCTGAAGGGGTGTTTTAAAGCACGTTATTCCAAACAATTTAGGAATGTTTGGTGATTTATGCCCTTTATGGATTAAAACCAGACTCTGCATCAACTATGTAATTTTCCATGGGAGTTTTGCCATGGATCCGGCATGCCCCAGTCCAGGTGTTAGTTCCCTTGAAACAAGTTTTCCATCACTATTGTGGCCAGAAAGAGTCCCTGTGGGTTTTAAAATTCACCTGCCTATTGAAGTCTATGGCGGTTCGCCCGGTTCGCCTGTTCGCGAACATTGGCGGAAATTCGCGTTCGCCGTTCGCGAACGGAAAATTTTATGTTCGCGACATCTCTAGTGGCAGCTGAGGGGGGATACCAGGAGATTCCTCCTCCTTTATATTATAATATTATATTAACAATATTAAAGGGACACTATAGTCACCCAGACCACTTCAGCTCATGGAAGTGGTCTGGGTGCCAGGTCCCTCAGGTTTTAACCCTGCACATGTAAACATAACAGTTTCGGAGAAACTGCTATGTTTACATTTGGGGTTAATCCGGCCTCTAGTGGCTGTCTTCCGGACAGCCACTAGAGGCGCATCTGCGATGCTGGAGGCGAATTTCGCCTCCATCGTGCAGAACGTCCATAGGAAAGTATTGAGAAATTCGGCTCCAGTGACATCGGATGGGGGAGCTGACATCGGACAGGGAGAAGAGGTCACCAGCGCCCAGGGGGGCCCGGCACTGGATTAAGGTAAGTGGCTGAAGGGGTTTTAACCCCTTCAGTGCCACGGGAGGGGGACCCTGAGGGCACTATAGTGTCAGGAAAACCGCTTTGTTTTCCTGACACTTTAGTGATCCTTTAATAATAACAATAATAATAATAATTCTTCCATAAAGATGGAACCCCTGTTTATTTCATTAAATTGCTTCCATCTGCTGACCATTGTATTTTTAACAGTTGTCATACAATGCACAAATGTGGGGGAATGGGGAGGACTAGGTCCCTCCCATTATTTTACATACCCATCCCAATGGGATGAGGCTTTTTTCAATGACTGGGCAGCAATGGTTGCCCTGTCGCCAGTTTTATATATTTAGTGTACATGCCCTGACCTACTGCATGGCATGAGGTTTTAAACCTCCCTCATTGTAACATGGAGCTGTTGCTGACATAGTAATGTGGCAGCTGGCTAGCCATATTATTCACCTTCCCATTGCCAAGGGTTATGAAACTATTTGCCCACTGGCTTCTAGTGCTGCAAGTGGACAAATAGTACTTAAAATTGTTAGTTTTCATGAAAGTAAGTGAATCATAATTTGTGAATCTGAATCAGTTTAAAATGGTGCTTTGTGAATATTCCAAATCCTACACTTTGTATAAGATTGAGATGTAATCCAGACACGGAATGCATTTGGATGATTGCTGCAGATTTTCTCGGGCTGACCAAATTCTGATCATATTTGGCATTAGTAAATATGAGAATTGTTATTGTGATCAGAATTCGGTCATTTTTACCGGATTTTGTCCATCCTGTTATACTGAAGTTAAATTTAATGCTGCATAACGAGTGACTCATCTCTATCACTACTTAAAAAACACCTTTTATTTTCTGAACTTAATCATAATATTCATGTAACAATTGTGTCAATGGTACCACATTTATTTATACATGGATGCTAAGGACATTTTATCTTACTTAACTAATAGCAAATGCAACAACAACCTCTGTAACTATCCAGTGAATTACAAAGATAATACAGAGGTCCACAGAGAATAATATGACTAATACTCTCATAGAAGATTATCCAGTAGGCTTGATTTATATTGTGCTTCTGTGAACAGACTTAACATTAATCTTTGTGCTGTGTAATATGATTTCTTTTTTTCTCAAATCTGAGCTTGGATATTGAAAGTAATAAGTCATATGCATGTAAGCTGTTATTGTGCATATTTCAAAATAAGGTAGAATTTAGCATTATTAATACATGTATTTATTTATAATGTCGATGTGCCATAAAGTGTATTTAAATTAGTGGCCTCTACTTTCCTGTAAAATAAAGTAGTTGCCTACCATCTTATCCAGACAAACCTTCTTAACCACAGCTCTGCTCTTACCCTGGGAGATCAACACTCATGATGATCTCCAGTCCAATCCTATGCTTCTCATAGGGAAGTATTTATAGGCAATGTGCATTATCTGCAATCACAGTGCCACACCAGCAGTGCTTGACATAAAGAAGCATTGAATCAATGTCATATTTTCTTTCAGCGAGAATTCAGAATGTGTGTGAAAGAGCACCCTCACAGGTCCTTGATTAACAGCAGGAGAGGTCCAACCAAGGTGCTGTATAAAAATTTCTGTTGACCTTCCCCTAACCCTTAGTATCCTGGAGGAGAACTACATTATTGATCTTTCTCTATAAAGATGCTGCTTTGAAAATCACTTGAGTGATGTAAAACGAAATTAATGCAAACAAACAAATACTAGTATCTTGCCGTCCCCCTATCACCTATAGAGATTCAGGGTTCCATGTGCCATTGTCTTTTAATTCGCACATGAGTTCTATAATGTATTTTTCCCTTTACTTCTATTCTACATGCCATTTGGTCATCCTTACAACTTTGTCTTTCACCAATGTCCATTGTACTTTTTATCACACCTTGTCCTTTGTCCTTTTGTTTTGTTTCCTGCCTCTTTCACTTATTTTTAAATACATTTATGGATTTTGCTTTTCTATCCCTGTATTTTATATCTCCAACATTTTCTGTTGGTTGCTTAAATTATTATTTATAACTTTTTGCTGTTTACTTTTATTTTAATTTGTTTGTTTGTATTGTTCCCTGTTGATTTTGTTTGTGTGTTTGGCTGTTCAAGATGGTTGAGGAGATACAATAGCACTTGTTCATCAAGGTAGTTAACGTTTCTGACAGACTATGGCAGGTTACTTGTGTAAAGTGAAGTGATGGCACATCAATATGCTTGATTAGCACTATTAGAGAGTAAAAAAAGGTTGAAAACACCAAGTGAAACCCTAGATTTCAAAACTGCTAGTTAGAGCTGAAAATTTAAAAACCTGGTGTCCAATTAATGAAACAAGATTGGAGGTGTGGGTTAGAGCTACTGTAACGTATAATTGAAGATTATGTTAGCTTTAGTGTACTAATAATCTTAATTTTAGTAATGACAGGAGGCGAATATTTGCATATCTTTCTTTACTGAAAACTCCAGCAGCATAGTAACAGTAACAACCAATGAGAAGAAAGATATGCTGCCCATAAAAGGGTCTGTCTATGACATCATTTCCTCTTTCTTTGAGGCGAAAAAAGTAACATATAACAGTAAGACAGTGAACATATAAACAGATTAAGTTAACAATTCAATAACATGGTAGTAGGATAAACTTTGGAAGATCCGTGGTATGGCTGTGTTGAAGGTGATTCTTTATCCCGCAGTAGACATATTCATGCTGAAAGGAAAAGAAAAAAGTGAAAGGTTTCTGGCGTGGCAGTATGTCCGCATATCAAAACCTTATTCTGAATACTAATGGTTATAGGATGGCTAGTCTACAGTTAGACCTAGTACTGTATAATACAACGTGAACCAATATGACAAACCCGCCATCTACCTGATGTAATCTGATAGGTTATACAATTCATACATAGTTAATAACTAGCGTCTAGATCAGACCACATATATCGACAATCGTAAGTATGCTTACCTGAGCACTAATCCCTGATCCCGTCAGATCCAAGAATAACCTGGGTGGGATACTATAGGATGGGAAATATTCGCCTCCAGTCATTACTAAAATTAAGATTATTAGTACACTAAAGCTAACATAATCTTAAATTTTACCACATGACAGGAGGCTTCATATTTGCATTTTTAAAGCTTAGAACCAATTAGTGTGAAGGAAGCATGGGACGCATGACGGAAGTAGAAAGTCCTGAAAGTGCTTTCTCGTGACCAGTCTGCGCAGCGCATGATGTCGGTTAGGGAGGCGCCCGCCGTGAAGGCTTGGGATGCAGCCGCCCCCCTGACCGAGTGTGCGCCGAAATGAGCATCAACTCCTGCCAGCGCTAGAAGCCAGCGGACCCATCTAGCTAGTGTGGTCGAAGACACCGGTCCGTGAGGTCGAACGTAGGAAATCAGCAGTTGGCCCTTCGAATTGTTTCGAAGGGGGGCTGTGCTTTCCGTATACCTCATCAGCGTCTTAACTACGCATAGTTTGGGGTCTGATCCGAAGTACGGATATGATACCGAGGTGGAGTCCGACTTAGTCCGTCTTGTAATGGAGAAGGTAACCCCTTCTGGGGTGAGGGAGAAGCCGTCCACGTCGAATGCTCTGACGTCTGACACTCGTCGGAACGAGACGAGGCATAGTAACAGGGTCAGCTTGGCTGAAAGCTGTTTCAGTGACAGATAAGGGTTATCTGGCCAAGTCCTAAGGAAATCCAGCACCACGTTTACCTGCCAAAAATTAGAGTATTTGGGTGCTGGAGGTCTCGTTAGTTTAGCGCCCCGTAGTAATCGGCATATTAGTGGATCCTGGCCCACTGGTCTGCCTTGTACCGGGACGTGTGCCGCTGATATGGCTGATCTGATCACGTTGAGGGATCGGTAGGATCGCCCTAGCGTGAATAGATGGGCTAGGTAATTAAGGATCAGCGTGATAGGGGCATTAAAGGGATCGGAGTCCCGTTCCATACACCAATCACTCCAGGCTGTCCAAGCGGATATATAGGATTTCCTGGTGCCTGGAGCCCATGAGTCCCATAGGAGATCTTTAGTCGATTGTGATAGGTCGTGTACCGCCCAGGAACCCCTGAAATCGTCCAGGCCACCAGTTCTAGTTGTCCGTCCAGGATGAGGGTGTGTGGTTCTCCCCGAGGCCCTGTCAGAAGTAGTGGGAAGACAGGGAGTAGTAGGGGGTGTCCGTGGGACATCTCCAGGAGGTCTGGGAACCACGGTTGGCTCTGCCAAAGGGGGGTTACCAGTATGAGAGAGATCCTGTGGGTGCGTACGTATCGTATTACTCGTGGTATCATGGAGAATGGTGGGAAGGCGTAGGCTCCTAAGGTGGGCCAGTTCTGTAGGAATGCGTCTGCGGCTTCGCCCTTCGGGTCTGGAAGCCAACTGTAGTATCTCGGTAGTTGATGATTGGTCCTGGAGGCAAATAAGTCTATTGTTAGCGGGCGTGTCCCCCGTTGTAGTACTTGGAATATCTCCTTGTTGAGTTTCCAATCGCTGGTGTCTCGCCAGTGGCGTGAGAACCAATCCGCCGTCAGGTTGGAGATTCCTGGTAGGTATTCCGCCTGTAGTGTGATGTTCCGTCGTAGGCAGAAGCTGTAGATGTCCTTTGTGGCTTCTGTCAATGCCCGAGACTTCGCTCCTCCCAGGCGATTGATATATTGCACCGCAGAGATGTTGTCCATGCGGAGCAGGATACAGCAATTCGATTTGTCCTTGGCCAGGCTGCGGATGGCGAAGGATCCTGCAATCAATTCCAGACAGTTGATATGAAGGTTGGTCTCCTCCTCTTGCCATGGGCCTCCCGTGGAGGCGTCTGTGCAGTGAGCTCCCCATCCCCACAAGCTGGCGTCCGATTCCACGATGAAATCCGGGGACGAGCCGAAGATCGCCTTGCCATTCCAGGCTTGTATGTGAAGTAACCACCACCGAAGTTCCATCTTTACTTCTGACGACAATGGGATCCAGTGGTCGTATGAGTGTCCGGTGCGGAGGTACGCCGCCTTCAGTCGTTGCATGGCCCTGTAGTGTAGCGGGCCTGGGAAAATCGCCTGTATGGAGGAAGAGAGGAGCCCCACAATCCGGGCGAGCATCCTGAGTGGTAGTGTGTCCATCCTCAGGACCCGTCTGATCTCTTTCCTTATCGAGGCTATCTTTGCTGAGGGGAGGCGTAGGACACAGTCTTTCGAGTCTACACTGCGTGCAGAATTATTAGGCAAATGAGTATTTTGACCACATCATCCTCTTTATGCATGTTGTCTTACTCCAAGCTGTATAGGCTCGAAAGCCTACTACTAATTAAGCATATTAGGTGATGTGCATCTCTGTAATGAGAAGGGGTGTGGTCTAATGACATCAACACCCTATATCAGGTGTGCATAATTATTAGGCAACCTCCTTTCCTTTGGCAAAATGGGTCAAAAGAAGGACTTGACAGGCTCAGAAAAGTTTAAAATAGTGAGATATCTTGCAGAGGGATGCAGCACTCTTAAAATTGCAAAGCTTCTGAAGCGTGATCATCGAACAATCAAGCGTTTCATTCAAAATAGTCAACAGGGTCGCAAGAAGCGTGTGGAGAAACCAAGGCGCAAAATAACTGCCCATGAACTGAGAAAAGTCAAGCGTGCAGCTGCCAAGATGCCACTTGCCACCAGTTTGGCCGTATTTCAGAGCTGCAACATCACTGGAGTGCCCAAAAGCACAAGGTGTGCAATACTCAGAGACATGTCCAAGGTAAGAAAGGCTGAAAGACGACCACCACTGAACAAGACACACAAGCTGAAACGTCAAGACTGGGCCAAGAAATATCTCAAGACTGATTTTTCTAAGGTTTTATGGACTGATGAAATGAGAGTGAGTCTTGATGGGCCAGATGGATGGAATGGTAAAAGGCAGAGAGCTCCAGTCCGACTCAGACACCAGCAAGGTGGAGGTGGAGTACTGGTTTGGGCTGGTATCATCAAAGATGAGCTTGTGGGGCCTTTTCGGGTTGAGGATGGAGTCAAGCTCAACTCCCAGTTTCTGGAAGACACCTTCTTCAAGCAGTGGTACAGGAAGAAGTCTGCATCCTTCAAGAAAAACATGATTTTCATGCAGGACAATGCTCCATCACACGCGTCCAAGTACTCCACAGCGTGGCTGGCAAGAAAGGGTATAAAAGAAGAAAATCCAATGACATGGCCTCCTTGTTCACCTGATCTGAACCCCATTGAGAACCTGTGGTCCATCATCAAATGTGAGATTTACAAGGAGGGAAAACAGTACACATCTCTGAACAGTGTCTGGGAGGCTGTGGTTGCTGCTGCACGCAATGTTTATGGTGAACAGATCAAAACACTGACAGAATCCATGGATGGCAGGCTTTTGAGTGTCCTTGCAAAGAAAGGTGGCTATATTGGTCACTGATTTGTTTTTGTTATGTTTTTGAATGTCAGAAATGTATATTTGTGAATGTTGAGATGTTATATTGGTTTCACTGGTAAAAATAAATAATTGAAATGGGTATATATTTGTTTTTTGTTAAGTTGCCTAATAATTATGCACAGTAATAGTCACCTGCACACACAGATATCCCCCTAAAATAGCTGTAACTGAAAACAAACTAAAAACTACTTCCAAAAATATTCAGCTTTGATATTAATGAGTTTTTTGGGTTCATTGAGAACATGGTTGTTGTTCAATAATAAAATTAATCCTCAAAAATACAACTTGCCTAATATTTCTGCACTCCCTGTATGTCGAAGCCGAGGAATTGAACTGACTGGGAAGGAGAGAGCGCCGATTTTTGTCTGTTCACCACGAAACCCAAAGATTCCAGCAAGTGAACGACAAATTTCGTCTGCAATCGTAGTCTGGAGGCCGATTCGCAAAAGATTAGTAAATCGTCCAGATATACGAGACATCGTATGCCTTGGGTTCGAATGTGAGCCATCACCGGTCTCAGGAGCTTCGTGAAGCACCACGGGGCCGAACTGAGACCGAATGGCAGACATGTGAACTGGCACGTCCGTCCTCTCCACAGGAAGCGGAGGAAACGTCGGTAGTGTACGTCTATTGGCACGGACAGGTACGCGTCCTTGAGGTCCAGACGTGTAAACCAATCGTCCTTGATGAGGAGGTCCTGTAGCAGATCGATTCCCTCCATCTTGAAGTGTCTGTACACTACAAACGAGTTTAGTTGCCGGAGGTTGATAACCGGTCTGTAGTCTCCAGACTTCTTTTTGACCAGGAAGATGTTGCTTATGAAGCCTCCTCCCTCTGGCGCGTATTGTACTGCGCCTTTCCTGAAGAGCGTGCGGATCTCCTCGTCTACCAAGTGTTCTTGTTCCTTTGACATGTGAATCGGAGGAGGGGTTCCGATTTGAATGGGATCTTCGAAGAAGTCTATGACGAAACCTCGTACTGTCTGCAGTACCCAGGGGTCCTTGGTAATCAACTCCCAGTTCTGAAAGAAAAGGGACAGGCTGCTAGCAATAAACTGTGAAACATTTAGGGATGTATGTGAACTCACCATTGGAGAAGCGGCCGCGTCCTCGGCCTCGAAATCCCCTAGATCTCCCAGTTCCTCGGAACGCATAGGGTCTCTGCGTCGTAGATGGGAAGAAGCTTTGGGTTTGTGTGAATGGTCTGGAACCTGAGGACCAAAATCGGCTGGTGGCACGGTTCCGCTGCCGACCAGCCCTTCCAAAAACACCTCTTGTAGTTGGTGTATGAAAAACTTGTTTGAGTGATGTTTGGGCTTTATTCAAAGTGGTGAATAGGTTTACGTGTTTTTTCAATTCTGCGATGAAGGCATCGCCAAACAATTGTCCTTGGGCTTTCGGCCCGAATTCCTTCGCTCCGAGGTCTAGGAGCTTGTTGTCAATGCGGATTAAAGCCGATTTGCGCCTTTCTGTGCATAATGCGGCGTTAGCGTTGCCCAGTAGGCAGACCGATCTCTGAGCCCATTCCCGTATGATATGGGGATCTAGTTGGGAGCCCTGGCTGAGGGCTAGGTCTGCGAAATAGAGTATTTTCGCAATGGGGCCGAGTAAGTCCAGCAATTTATCTTGCGTCGCCTTCATGCCTTTCTCCACCCCTTTACGGGGGTCTCGGCCTGAGCGTGACATGAAGACCATCACTGTATTGTCGAATTCAGGTGTAAGTGCCACCTTATCGGGTAACAGAGGTCTTGGGCATTCGGCCCGGAGGCGTGCTCGCACTTCTCGTTCTAGCGGTCTGCGCAGCCAGAAGTGGATGAACCTTGTCAGGTGTTCCGGTAGGTTCCATTCGGAGGACCGCGGATGTCGGATGGTACGTGGGTCAAATAGTGGATTCCCCTGGTCGTCCATAAACACCCCATCTCCGGTCATATCGGTGTGGGTATCTTTATCCTTGTCTCCGTCGGTGGTGTCTAGGAAGGTCTCCTTAACATATCTCGAGGAGGTGGGAGGTAGGTCCTGCCATTCCTCTTCTTCGGAAATTGAATCATCCCCTTGCCACTCGTCAATCACATCTAGGGTGCGCGGTACGTATGATTCCTCTTCGTCAGAGGATTGAAGCAGTTGGGGTGCGGGCAGTTGTCGGCCCGTGTTCCTGCTCCGTTTAAAGGGTATTTTGCTCCTAGTCTTAGTGGACGGGGGGCTCGCAACTTTGTGATGTCGCTTCGACTTGGGTATCTCCGAGCCCGAAGTTTCCATCCGTTCT
This sequence comes from Pelobates fuscus, assembly GCF_036172605.1. Lineage (NCBI taxonomy): Eukaryota > Metazoa > Chordata > Amphibia > Anura > Pelobatidae > Pelobates > Pelobates fuscus. Next base: position 134,945,844 of record NC_086321.1, read on the forward strand.
GGGGGACTCATGTCGCCCTGACTTAGGGGTCTAGCTTTCAAAAGGGCTTTTTCCACGGATGCCGCTACTGCAGCATTAATCATGGCTTGAAAGTCCTGGCCGGGTTGTGTATCCTCCATGATGATAGATTGATTCTCGTTCTGTTGGGCGATAATAAAAAATCAGTGGAGGTAGTGGAGAAGAGTCAGTACGTGTAGTGACAGACTCTAGGTACAACTGGGGGGCCGCCCAGTTAGTGAAATGTTTAGAGAGGCGTATGTGTATGGGCTGTCGCCTGGTAAGAGGCCGCCTTCAGTATGAGCTCAGTGGTGGTGTATAGGTGGGTTCGCCACAGTTGTACACCAGAGCTGTATGCACTTATGTAAATAATCAGGGCTGGAAGCCAGTGCAGTAATTCCACGTGCATATATTCGGGGTTTACCCCGGGTGGTGTGCCGTGGCAATCAGAGGACACCCACATCAGATAATGGTCAGTGACCTTGCATGCGTATCTGGGGGGTCACCCCAGGTGGCGTGCCATGGAAAAAAGCCCAGAGGACACCCACATAAATTTGTACAGTCAAGTACAATGATATAATGTGACCCTTGATGGGTGTAATAATGTAATATGCCCTTGGAGGGAGTAGTGATACAATATGACCCTGTGCAGGGTATGAAAGTATTATGCCTCTTATGATAGTATAGCATGCATATGTATGTGGAAGTTATACAGTAGTTTGACATCCGTTAGAACAAAGAAAAAACTCCAAAAACTTTATTAATCTCATGTGTATGTAAAGAGGTCCTTAGGAGGGTCCTTAGGAGAGTCCTAATGAGGGTGATGAGGGAGAGAGCGGAGATCGGGTGATTCCCGATCCGCTGTACTGAATGGAGAGGCGGCCGCCGAGGATCTCGCGATTAGCGAGGTCCAAGATGGCCGCCGGCCGCGTGTGCCGTCGACCGCGCTAAAACTGCTTGCGGTCGCGGGAGGAAGGGCGCGGCGGGAACAAAAAGGTACAACGAAGCACCAACCACTACCCGGTTTCCCCTACCCGTCCCTACACAATCCCCCGTGTATATAGAATCGGTCCGCGCGGCGAGCGCAGCACGGGCAGCCGTGCCGCCCGCGGACCGTCAGACAAAATGAGCAGAAATTTTAGCAATGACAAAGTTAAAATTACAGAAGTAGCACGAAAGTATAATATAATGAGGGGTCAGGGGACAGGAAAAGAGAGCCAGGAGTGGGAAGGTTATGAATAAAAAGTACAATGTAGGGAAATTATAAAATATAAAATGACCTAGAGAGGAAAAAGGGTACTCTGACCTGTAGGCTGGAGCAGCAAAGAAAGAGGAAATGATGTCATAGACAGACCCTTTTATGGGCAGCATATCTTTCTTCTCATTGGTTGTTACTGTTACTATGCTGCTGGAGTTTTCAGTAAAGAAAGATATCCAAATATGAAGCCTCCTGTCATGTGGTAAAATTACATTTTCTTTTCACAAAAATCATCTGTTGATGTGAACAATTGCCTACCCCAGTGCTCTTATGATGAAGGATGTGCAAACTTTGTTTTTTTCACACACACGAATCCTACACACATGACATCAAGTCATCTATATTTTCAATAATCTCACTACTCAGAAAATTACCATACAGCACAGGTCTAGTTATGAGGTTATTCTAACATCCATTGCAAATATCTCTATCAAGTACATTTCTCCCTTGGGAGATCCTCCTACATTACTACTCTCTCTAATCAAAAATATTTACACAGCAATGAATACCACTGAGTCTTGCTAAATATATGGCTATACTCCACACTTATAGCAACATGGATACCCCTTTATCGGTAACCCATGGCCAATTACTTTTCTGAATGGTATAATTTGTAATGGTACTAAGTCACTGGCTAATTTTACTAGTAAAATGTAAATTATCCCTAAGGAATCTAGACTACACCTTGCTTTCTCTGTCACGTCAGGTGCTGCAGATTGTAGAAATCATAACAATGAAACCGAAAAGCTAAAAGCTACAAATGCCTCTGTAATGATACATTATAAGGAACCTGTCACGCCAGCCGTGGGTGTCTCATACACTTGGTGCATTCCCGCAAGGCTAGTTGGGATCTAGGGGAAGGCCGCAGCAGACTCCATGTCAGGCAACAGCACGCATGTCAGGCATGTTATCTAATGCTGGCCACTGCACATCAGAGTCCTTTGAAGGCTCCACCTATGAGTATATTGAGGACGTGAGTGAGTCATCACTTGTATGTCATGCTTGCACTTTCTGACATCATGTGATCACTTACACCCCTCTTAGGGCTATTGAGTTAGGCATTTCTTCAGTGCCCTGTCATGGTTTCAATTCGGATAATCTGAGAGTGCATTTATCTATTAATTCTACTGTATTTTTTACTTTTGGCTTGTATCTTAAATATTCTGACTTCTGTTCTCCTTGACTTTTTGGCTTGTCTCACCATTTACCTCCTTTCTGTTCTCCTGACTTCACCTTGTCCTGTTTATTCAAATTTGTATGCTAAATTTGGCCATACTAAGGTTCTGTAATACGTTTTACAGTTTTCTGGTATGTTGTTATTTGGTTACTTGGTTTCTGCGTGTTGGGGATCAGATTATCCTGACAGTTCCAATCCCTGTTGGTGGCAGGTATGTAATATCAGCTGTAATATCAGCTAAAATGATCACGGAGTCTCTCCCTTACAGAATTGTACCACCCTGTTCTGCTGGCACCACATTATTACAGTTTTACAATGGTGAATGACTAAAACTAAAACTAAGTACAACAGGAAAATCTGAATAAGTTATCTTAATACCACTCAGGATCCGCCTTTGCATCAATTCAATAGCACTGAAACATTGCTTTACATTGTGCTCTGATGAGATAGAAACTGCTGCCAAATTCTTGCTAGCTCCAATCTTCACTTACTTAATTTCCCCCGAAACAATGACAGCTAGAGGACATACTTTGGGGATCAGGTTGCCATAGGTGTAAGCAGGGGTGTATCCTGGTTTTGTGCTGCCCTAGGCAGGACAAAACTCAGGCGCCCCCTCACCCCCACCTTCCCCCCCGCCACCCCCACCCAACCCTTCCCCCGCCTTCTAAATACACACACACTGACAGATACGCATCCATTAGCTAACTGTTAGCTAATGGATGCGTATCTGTCAGTGTGTGTGTGTGAGTGTATGAGTGTGTCTGTGTGTGTCTGTTAGTGAGTGTGAGTGTGTCTGTTAGTGAGTGTGTCTGTTAGTGAGTGTGTCTGTTAGTGAGTGTGTCTGTTAGTGAGTGTGTCTGTTAGTGTGTGTGTCTGTTAGTGTGTGTATGTCAGTGTGTGTGAGTGTCTGTTAGTGAGTGTGTCTGTTAGCTGCTAACAGACACACTCACACACTCACTAACAGACACACTCACACACACTGACATACACACACAGTCAGACACACACACTCTAACAGACACACTCTCACACACACACACTCTAACAGACAAACAGACACACTCACACTCACTAACAGACACACACTAACAGACACACTCACACACACTAACAGACACACTCACACACACTAACAGACACACTCACACACACTAACAGACACACACAGTCAGACACACTCACACACACTCTCACACTCACTAACAGACACACACACACACACTAACAGACACACTCACACACACTAACAGACACACTCACACACACTAACAGACACACACAGTCAGACACACTCACACACAGTCAGACACACACACACACACTAACAGACACACTCACTAACAGACACACACACTCACATTAACTCATTTTTTTTTTTAATTTACCCCCCCAGCCTCCTTACCTTTGGGAATGCTGGGGGGTTCTCCCTCTCCCTGGGGTCTAGTGGGGCTGCCGGTCGGGCTGCTGGGCTGGTTGCTGGGCGGGCGGCTGGCGAGGGAGCACTTCCTCTGAGCTGTCTGCTCAGCTCCCTCGCGCGCCGCAGAGTGAGGCTGGGAGGCGGAGCCGGAATATGACGTCATATTCCGGCTCCCAGCCTCACTCTGCGGCGCGCGAGGGAGCTGAGCAGACAGCTCAGAGGAAGTGCTCCCTCGCCAGCTGCCCGCCCGCCCAGCAACCAGCCCAGCAGCCACCAGCCCAGGATGTCTGTTAGCCGCAAGGCTAACAAGGCATTTGCCCTGGGCGTTTGGGGGCGGCTTTTTTTGCCGCCCCCTGGAAAATGCCGCCCAAGGCAAATGCCTTGTTTGCCTCGCGGCAAATACGCCCCTGGGTGTAAGCTTGCCTGGTGATTCTATTTTAAGATTAAATGCAGAACAAGAGTAAATAGCCCTTCAAAATTGTCTGGCTCTTGATTTCCTTCTTGTTTCACTAGGAGGGTATGTGCCAACACCTAACCCTACGCCTAACCCTAACCCTACAGCACGCTCAAACACACAGCACCCTCACACACACAGCACACACAGCACACACAGCACACAACCACACACACACACACACATATAATATATAAAATAACCCTCAGAGAGTTAACAGACAAAGAGAATTAGACACATAGAATGTGATGGCATATAAGGACACCCTCAAACACACAGCACCCCTCTTACACACACACTGCACCCCTCTTACACACACACTGCACCCCCCACATCTAACACACTGCGACCCTCACACATACAATACATCCAAATATATATATATATATATATATATATATATATACATATATATAAAACGGGGGGGGGGGGGGGGAGACTGCACTCACCTGAACATGCATAAATGGGGTGCTGCTGGGGGACAAATTATACAATACACAAGATCCAATGCACTTACCTATCCACTAAACAGCAACTTCAATGTTGACAGATTTTATTCGTTTTTTTTAAGTTTTTTTAAAAACACCTAATCCTTGTACTGCAGAGACCCCCAGATGGATTTTTTTTCCCAAGTAAGTGGGTTAATCTCATAAGAGCAGACATTAGGCTGTTAGAGTAAGACCTGCCAGAGATGGGGTACATTGACGTTGTGGCAGGCTTATGCAATGTATGATCATATAATGTAACTAAATAGTTGTAAGAACACTGGTTTATTCTATTTTATTTTATTTAATTTTACTCATTGTTTTCACAATTTTTTTCACCATTTTATTTTTTCATACATTAGGTTCATTTTTCCATAGGGGGAAGAAAAACTGAACACTGTCCCCATGTAAATATCAAATGCATATGATAAAATTATCCCACTCATATAAGCAGAAAAACATTAACTATACATAAATGACTGTAAGTTTACTCTTGTAATGCGCCCAGGAAGGACGGCGCACCGGAAATGACCCAAGAAACCAAGAAGTGATTGCCGATTAGACCGGGCATTTTGAAAATCATCAGAGAAGATTCCGAACAGCTATTTTATTCGTGGAAACACCTGAGGTTACAACAATCAAGAGCCATTTATAAAGAGAGACTCAGGGGGGAGGGTTATATTCTGCTTTATAGTATTGTGTTACTTTGTTAAATTATTTTATTGTTTTGTATATTATGTTGCTACAAATTTTGGGAGATTGCCTGAGGAAGCCCTATTTTGGGTGAAACATGTAGGATTACTCCTAAGCAACCTTTGTATTTTTAAAGGCGCTTTTAGCTCTATTTTTAATTTTTGATAAATAAAAGCAGTTTTTCACCTGTATCCTGAGTTCGGCTCTCCATACTTGCAGCAGTTTGCTAAAGGAAGAGGCGTCTTGGTTATAGTCCCCTATACTATCAGGGGAGGCACCCTTCTGCGATTTATTCCACTGCATCTTGTGAGTGCTCATTATATTTGCGCATTTTATTATTTTCACAACAGTATTATGCTATGTTTTGTTTTGTGTTATATTTGTAGATCTACAGCCACTTTCTCCTATACGCTTGTCGTTGTCTTGTACCATATTGAAGGAATATTGTCTGGGATATTCCTGGAAAGGGCTACCATATCTAAGAAGATAAGTGTGTTTTTTCCATCACATTATTGATTTACTAAAGTGCTGGATATATTTTGTGTGAATTTATAATGTAACTAAATACCTATTATTTTTGCCTAGATTAGGTGTTTTAAAAAAACTTTTAAAAAACTAATACAATCTGTCAACATTGAAGTTGCTGTTTAGTCGATAGGTGAGTGCTTTGGATCTTGTGTATTATATATATATATATATATATATATATATATATATATATAAAACAATATATATATATACATATGGATACAACAGGAAATTCGCTACACAGTGCAAAAAAGAATGAGCAGCAGAGAATCTGTGAGACTTCCCAAAAATCTCACCAAGAGAACAAATATAGGTAGACAGAGTGATAAACCGCGCCCTATAAAGTGAATATACAGTGCTGATAGTGTAAATGACAGAGGTATATATACTTATATATCTGATGACATCTGTGACTTCAAAGTATCTTGAAAAAAACAGAAAAGATATACACAAATAGTGCAATATGTAGCAGCAATATTTAATGTTAGGTAAAGTGTATAAAGTGCGCACTCACAATTAATTGAGCTACTGAGAGCTCTGCTGATAATCACCTGGACGGTGCAATCCCCGTCTGTGGATGTATGTGGATCTGCAGTTCTTATCCTCCAGTACATAAGGGGAGACACAATAAAAAACTTTATGGTGTAGTATGCACAAGCATAAATAAAAAGAATAAAACAGTGGTATCTTACTTACAATATCCAGAGCATGACTTGAGAGCGTTGGTGGTACTATCCCCACCCAGGATATGCAGGATACACCAGGAACGACGATGACAGGAGAAAACGTATATATATATATATATATATATATATATATATATATATATATATATATAATAAAACTATATATACTTTATTATATATATAGTAAAAGCAATATTGGTAATAACAGTAGCAGTAACAATACTTAGTAACAATACTTAACGCGTTTCACCCTGTTGGGCTTCTTCAGAAGTATGAATAGTCCTGTCAAGTCCTGGTTTTTATATGTAGTGAAGTGGCAATTAGTGCCATCAGATGTGTTCAGTTCATTTCCTGGTTTGTGATGTCATCCGGAAGTCATTTGATCCATGTAGTTCAGAGTTGTGAGCATATGATTTCCGGTCCGGGCGTCGACCGGAATTAGCATTGTTAGTTGTGTTTGGAACTGTGCATCATGGAACATGTAGTTTCCAGTCCTGGCGCCAACCAGAAGTGACATATCGCTATTTCGTTAAGCTCTTAGGTAGTATGGGATATGGAGTCTTTTGTCATATGGGTGTCACCCGGAAGTGACACAAAAAGTTCAATTTTCTCAGTGGTTGATGGGTACTGTAGTTTGCCCTTACTGTTACTAAAAATTTAAGTATAAGTAATGCAGAAAAGCTGGTTTGAAGGTTCCACATATGAAAATAAACATAAAATTAACAAATGTTATACATAAATAATTACATAAAAATATTTTGCATAAAAATATAATTAAAACATTATTAAATGTGAATGAGAGTAAATAAAAAGTGAATACAAACTATAGAATAATAAATATTGAGGTAGATGGAGAAAAACATTAAATAGTAAATTGTTAAAGGAAGTTATATAAATCAAAATCTGCATTAAGACCATTAGGATGAAGGATGTCTAAAAAATAGACCCACTCCATTTCTTGTTGTCCCAGTTTTTTAATAATGTCTCCACCCCTCCAATTTTTTGTTATTTTTGCATTCCCCATAAATTTTAAATTGCTAGGATCCTTATTATGTGTGAGGAAATGGGAGGATACTAAATGGTTTTTAAAACCAATTTCAATATTGTGACAATGCCCTCTAATTCTGGTTTTAAGCGGTCTTGTTGTCCTTCCTATATATTGGAGGCCACAGGGGCACTCCAGTAAATAAATTACGTTTTTACTATTGCAAGTTATAGTTGTTTTCATATTGTATACTTTTTCCGTTCTATTTGATTTAAAGCTTGATGTGCATTTTGCTAATTTTTTTGTTTTCTTACAAGCTGTGCACATATTGCATCTAAAGAAACCCTTTTTGCTGTTAAAGAAACTATTTATATTATTTGAGCAGGTGTGCTTTGTATAGTTTTTTGTTAGTTGTGTCTTTAGATTGGGGGCACCTCTAAATACTATTTTTGGCTGTTCTGGGATAATATTTTTTAGAATTTCATCTTCTTTAAGGAGATGCCAGTTGTTTTTTTTATTATTTTCTTTAGCTGTTTATTTTTATTGTTGTAGTCTAAGACTATAGGTAAATTAAAATCACTTCTTATACTATTTTTTTGCATCAAATTCTTGATTAAGTTTTCTCTTTGTGTGTTTTTAGTTTCTTCAATAATAGTCTCTATAGTTGTGGTATTATATCCCTTTTTAACAAATTTTGCTTTAATTTCCGTTGCTTGTTCATTAAATGTCTCTGTGCAATTTCTCCTGAGTCTTAACATTTGGCTTTTAGGTATGCTGTTTAGCCAGCTGTTATAGTGACAACTGTCTGTACTAATAAAATTGTTTACATGTACTTTTTTAAAGTGCGTTTTGGTATGAATTTCATTATTTTTAATATATATATCCAAATCTAAAAAGGTGACGTTGGTATAACTAAAATCAGCTGTAAGATTAATTCCTTCATCATTGTTATTTAAAAAAAGAGATAAAATCTTGTGCATTTTGTATTGAACCATTCCATATAAAAAACAGATCGTCGATGTATCTGTAATAGGACACCAGGTTTTTCACCCAGCCATGCCCCCTCCACATCAATCTTTCTTCCCATTCTGTCATAAAAAGGTTGGCATAGCTGGGTGCAAACCTGGTGCCCATAGGAGTGCCATTTGTTTGTTTATAAAAAGAGTCACCGAACCAAAAATTGTTATTATTCAAGATCATTTTTATTCCCTCTAATATAAAATCTATTTGTTTTTCAGGTGTGGATCCATCACTTTTTAAAATATTTTCCACAGCTTTACAACCTTTGTCATGGGGGATTATGGTATACAAAGATTGTACATCGCATGTGATAAGGGTATAGCTGTTTTCCCAATTTATTAGTGACAATTTATTTAAAAGATCAATGGTGTCTTTTAAGTATGATTTTTTTTTCTCCTGCCTGGAAATCATATGCTCACAACTCTGAACTTTGAACTACATGTATCAAATGACTTCCGGATGACATCACAAACCAGGAAATGAACTGAACACATCTGATGGCACTAATTGCCACTTCACTACATATAAAAAACAGGACTTGACAGGACTATTCATACTTCTGAAGAAGCCCAACAGGGTGAAACGTGTTAAGTATTGTTACTAAGTATTGTTACTGCTACTGTTATTACCAATATTGCTTTTACAATATATATAATAAAGTATCTACAGTTTTAAAGAGATATTTTTATTATTTTATATATATCCGTTTTCTCCTGTCATCATCGTTCCTGGTGTATCCTGCATATCCTGGTGGGGATAATACCACCAACGCTCTCCATACCAGAGCAAGTCATGCTCTGGATATTGTAAGTAGGATACCACTTTTTTATTCTTTTTATTTATGCTTGTGCATACTACACCATAAAGTTTTTTATTGTGTCTCCCCATATATACTGGAGGATAAGAACTGCAGATCCACATACATCCACAGAAGGGGGTTTGTACCGTCCGGGTGATTATCAGCAGAGCTCTCAGTAGCTCAATTAATTGTGAGTGCGCACTTTATACACTTTACCTAACATTAAATATTGCTGCTACATATTGCACTATTTGTGTATATCTTTTCTGTTTTTTTCAAGATACTTTGAAGTCACAGATGTCATCAGATATATAAGTATATATACCTCTGTCATTTGCACTATCAGCACTGTATATTCACTTTATAGGGCACGGTTTATCACTCTGTCTACCTATATATATACATATACTACAGTACCCATCACACTGCACCACTATACACATTTTGCTCCAGATAGACACTAGATCCCTTACCCAACTCTGGATCATCTAATCTACACACACACACATACACACAGTAGATCCCTATATACACTCTAAATCCTCTACACACACACACAATCTCCTATACACACACTGGGTCCTTTACACACTAGATCCCCTACACACACACACACACACTGCACAACCTACACACACTACATTCCTGACATACAAACTCTGGATACCCTATGTACACACTACATTCCTTGTTAGCAAACACATGCTACATTCTCTAAACACACACTCTCTACAACCCCTACACACACTACTGCCTGTATGCACACACTCGCTAGATCCCCAATACACACTATGCCCCCTATACACACACACTCTCTACAGCCCCTAGCACGATACGTTTCCCTGGCCATTTGTCCTCTGGCATCCCACTTATGGACACACCAGAGACAAGTTAAAAGCAAACACAATGCAAGCATGTTATTAAATTTGCTTGCACTGCGCAGAACAAATACAGGGCCTTTTTATCATGCTAGAGCTCTTCAGCAGGGCTTTGCGAATTGAACTAACATGCTCACTTTGAGAGGGGGCGTGCTTGGCATTAGTGGTGACAAAACACCCTCTCTGGCCCCGCTCCCTTCTCAGGGGGCCCCTTTGATTGAAAAATGCCAGGGCCAAATTTTTTTCCCAGTCCGGCCCTGATTATATGTAACAAACATAAAATGTCACAGCACATCACAAATATCACTAGACATTGGGATTGGATGATCATTCATCACCAATCAGAATACAAGGGGTTGGGGGGGATTTTACAGGTGTCATCTCCTTCTAATGCAGGTTGCTTTGTATTTTAGGTCATTCAGCACTGTCAGTGGCTGAGCTGTGTGCATACATTTGATAAGAAGGAAGTATTTTTCTGGAGTTAAGGAATGTGGCTAAGGAATGTGGAGTTAAGGAATGTGGCTTATGGTGCAGTATTCTGCAAAACATATATTTGTTTTTAATGCAAAAACTATAAAGATCTTGACATTCGAACAATACAACATATTCATGTTGCCAAAACCTATCAAATGTATTAAAGTTGTAGTGGTGCCTAGAAAATCCTTATAATACGTAGTTTTTATTGGCATAAACATCCTGTAAAATACCACTTTTCATATTCTAAATGGTGATCAATGATCATCTTCTACCAGTCCACATGTCTGGTGATATTTGTGATATTTTATGCTTTTCATATCATTATGTCAGGATCGGGACAGGGATCCAACACGCAGAGTACAAACAGTAGCCAGATACGTATACCGGACCTTAGAATGGCCGGACTAACGTAAGTAGTACAGTATAGAATGGTCAAAGACAAGCCGAGGTCGAGGGTAACAGAAGACAGGTAAGCGAGAGACAAGCCGAATCAAGGGTAACAGAGATAAGCAGAGTAAGGTAAACAAGCCGGGTCAAAACCAAAAGGGATAATAGAATACACAAGCACTGAGTGACTAGAACAAGCTAGAACCACGACAGGGCAATGAGCTAATGAACGAAGCTCTGTTAAATACCCTGTTCAGAGCAGTAACCACGCCTCCGAGGCGTCCTGATTGGTCCTGCAGCAATTGAGTGACAGGTCGTTCCGGAGGAGTGTCCTGATGACAACTTCCTGCCTAGATGCTGTAAAAGGCAGTCACTCCCTCGCGGCCGGCCTTGCATGACCGGATAGACCTTGGGGAAGGGAGCCATCAGGCCGTCTGGATGGAGGAACAGCTAAGTCTCTACCTCTTTCGGAGGTAGAGAACGCAGGTACCCTGACAGTGCCCCCCTCTCAGATACGCCCACCGGGCGGAATACACCAGGGCGAGAAGGGAATCGAGAGTGAAACGCCCTGCGGAGACGGGGAGCATGCACCTCCTCCTGAGGTACCCAACTTCTCTCCTCAGGACCATAACCCTTCCAATCGACCAGATATTGCAGTTTCCCCCGGGAGATTCTAGAATCAACGATGGAATTGACCTCATACTCCTCCTGACCCTCCACCTGAACTGAGCGGGGAGGGGCGATCGTGGAGGAGAACCTGTTACATATTAATGGTTTTAGCAAGGAAGCATGAAATGAATTAGGAATGCGTAAGGCATTAGGCAACGCTAAACGATACGCAACTGGGTTAATTTGAGACAGTACCCTGTAAGGTCCAATATATCGAGGAGCAAACTTCATGGACGGCACTTTTAACCGAATGTTTCTAGTACTTAACCATACTCTATCGCCTGGAACAAACACCGGTGCTGCCCTTCTACGTTTGTCAGCGTGTTTTTTAACCAGCGTAGAATTGTGCAGAAGGATTTGTCGAGTTTGATCCCACAACTCTCTTAAATTGGCAACATGAACATCCACCGACGGTATCCCTTGAGAAGAAGACTCCGAAGGAAGGATGGAAGGATGAAAGCCATAATTCAAGAAAAAAGGGCTAGAATGCGTAGAATCACAAATGAGATTGTTATGTGCAAACTCCGCCCAAGGAATCAAACCGACCCAATCGTCCTGGTGTTCTGAAACGAAACAACGTAAATATTGTTCAACTTTTTGGTTAGTGTGTTCAGCAGCTCCATTGGACTGAGGATGATAGGCAGAGGAGAAATTCAATTTGATGCCTAGTTGGGAGCAGAATGATCTCCAAAAACGGGAAACAAATTGGGAGCCTCTGTCAGAGACAATTTGGGAAGGTATCCCATGCAAACGGAAAATCTCACCGGCGAATATCTCCGCTAATTCGGGCGAAGATGGGAGTTTAGGTAAGGGAATGAAGTGAGCCATTTTAGTAAATCTGTCTACCACAGTGAGGATGACAGTCTGCTTTTTAGAGATAGGCAAATCAACAATGAAGTCCATTGCCAGACAGGACCAAGGCTTTTCAGGAACCTCTAAAGGGTGCAGAAATCCGCATGGAAGCGAATGGGGTAGCTTGGTCTTGGTACAAACTTCACATGCCCCGATGAATTCTTTAATATCCTTGCGTAAGTCAGGCCACCAAAAATCTTTAGAGACCAGCGCATAAGTCTTGCGGATGCCAGGATGCCCAGCCACCTTGCTGTTATGGAGACAGCGTAGCACCTCCAGTTGGAGAGCGGCAGGAACGAAGTGTCGATCCCCAGGAGTCTGTTTGGGTGCCAAATGCTGAAACTTCATGATCTCAGAAAGCAATGGAGAGTGAATCCTGAGATTCGTGTTCGCGATGATATTCCCCTTAGGAACTATGGAGGACAGAAGTGGTTCAGTTATAGTGGATGGTTCATATTGACGAGACAAAGCATCGGCTTTAGAGTTCTTAGAACCAGGTCTATAGGTAAGTACATAATTAAAGTGAGTGAGGAACAAAGCCCAGCGAGCCTGCCTGGCGGACAAGCGCTTAGCCTCCCCAATATAAGACAAGTTCTTATGATCCGTTAGGATAGTAACAGGGTGTAGTGTCCCTTCCAGTAAATGTCTCCACTCCTTTAAAGCCTTAATGACCGCTAACAGTTCCCTCTCCCCGATGTCATATCTGCTCTCAGGCCCAGAAAATTTTTTAGAGAAGAAACCACAAGGGTGTAACGGTTTATCCACCCTTAACCTTTGAGACAGAACAGCCCCAACTCCTGTCTCAGAAGCATCGACCTCGAGCAAGAAAGGCAGAGTCGTATCAGGATGAACTAGAATGGGAGCTGAGGCAAAAAGTTCCTTGAGAGTCTTAAAAGCACCAAGAGCTTCCTCAGACCAGAACTTAGTATCAGCCCCTTGTTTCGTCATATTGGTAATAGGCGCAATGATAGAGGAGTAACCCTTAATGAAGCGCCTATAGTAGTTGGAAAAACCAATAAAAATTTGGATAGCCTTGAGTCCTTTGGGCAAAGGCCAGTCTAAAATAGATTGGAGTTTACCAGGATCCATTTTAAAACCTTCCCCAGAAATCACGTACCCAAGAAAGTCTACCTGAGACTGATCAAAACTGCACTTCTCCAATTTGCAGTATAGACCATGTTGCAGAAGTTTGTGTAACACCTTTCTGACCTGTCTATGGTGAGTCTCAATCTCCTTAGAGTGTATTAGTATGTCGTCCAGGTAAACAATAACACAATCATGCTGAAACTCCCTAAGTACCTCATTAATCAACTCTTGAAATACTGCAGGAGCATTGCATAGTCCAAATGGCATAACAGTGTATTCGTAATGGCCATACCGGGTATTGAATGCCGTCATCCACTCGTGACCTTGCTGGATTCTCACCAAATTGTAAGCCCCTCTGAGATCTAACTTGGTGAAGATTTTGGAGCCCTTAAGACGATCAAATAACTCGGTAATCAGTGGGATGGGATAGGCATTTCTGACAGTTATTTTATTCAAGCCTCGGTAATCGATACAAGGTCTCAGCGTGCCATCTTTCTTTTTAATGAAAAAGAACCCCGCCCTGGCCGGAGAAGAAGTTCTCCTGATGAATCCCTTTTCTAAATTCTCCTGAATATACTCCTCTAGAACCGAGTTTTCCTGAACAGACAAAGGATATACATGGCCCCTCGGAGGCATAGTCCCGGGTAGAAGCTTAATTTTACAGTCAAATGACCTGTGTGGCGGCAAAGAATCGGCATTCTTCTTGTCAAACACTGCCCTTAAGTCTAGGTAAAGGTCTGGTATTTGTCTTTCTGTGGACTGAGTAGGATTCTCCTGTATGTTAATATTAGCTAATGGAGAAACCTTGCACAAACACCGATCCTGGCAGCCCTGACCCCACGAGAGTATCTCCCCTAACTCCCAATCAATAATAGGGTTATGTTCTTTCAACCATGGGTACCCCAGAACTATGGGAACGGAAGGAGACGAAATGAGCAGAAGAGATAAATTCTCCACGTGTAGGATACCAACATTTAACTCAATGGGTATGGTCTCACGAAAGATAACAGGGTCTAGTAGTGGTCTACCATCTATGGCCTCAACGGCCAAGGGTGTCTCCCTTAGCTGGGATGGGAAATTGTTTTTACTAGCAAAGGCTTGGTCGATAAAATTCTCAGCAGCACCGGAATCTATCAAAGCCATAGCCCTTACTACTTCCCTCCCGCAAGTTAAGGAAACTGGTAGCAGAAGCCTGTGATCTTTATAATTAGGAGTAGAGGACAAAATAGAAACACCCAAGGCCTGTCCTCTAGAGAGACTTAGGTGCGAGCATTTCCCGGGCGGTTAGAACAGTTTGAGAGTAAATGACCCTTAGCTCCACAATACATACACAAACCCTCTCTTCTCCTGTACTGTCTTTCCTCCTCAGAGAGGCGGGTATACCCTATCTGCATAGGTTCAGGAAGCAAAGATACCGTGGAGTCAGGACTTGGAAAAGCGGGGGCTAACCTAAAAGGTGGTCTCCGGTTCCTCTCTCGAGTGTTCTGTCTCTCTCTTAAACGTTCATCTATACGAGAGATGAACGAAATTAAATCCTCTAAATTCTCAGGGAGTTCTCTGGTAGCAACCTCATCAAGGATTACTTCAGATAAGCCATTCAAAAATACATCCATATACGCCTGCTCATTCCACTTGACCTCTGACGCCAGGGACCTGAACTCTAGTGCATAATCCACCAGTGTTCGGTTCTCCTGTTTCAGACGCAACAGTAATCTGGCTGCATTAACCTTTCTACCTGGAGGGTCAAATGTTCTTCTAAAAGCAGCTACAAAGGCGTTATAGTTATAAACTAATGGGTTATCGTTCTCCCATAATGGGTTGGCCCATCTCAGAGCTTTCTCAATAAGTAGGGTGATAATAAATCCTACCATTGCCCTATCTGTAGGATAAGAGCGAGGTTGCAATTCAAAATGGATACTAATTTGGTTTAAGAAACCACGACACTTCTCAGGAGCCCCACCATAGCGTACTGGGGGGGTAATGCGAGAAGAAGCACCCACTGTGGCCAGGGGAGGGCTGGCAGCCTTAGGCCTGGGGGGCAAAACCAGTCAAGTGGCCCATTGCGCCACCAAATCAGTTCACCATCCATGCCCACCTTTTTCTGGTTTTATAACGGATATTGATGTAATGCTAATCAGTAGCTCTTTGCCATACCCGCTCCTTCACGGCTCTGACTTTCAATGTTGTCAGAGCACAGGCTGAGAATCTCTGAGCCTGTGCTCTGACTCAGTAACTGAGCGCCGGAACCACGAGGGAGAGGATATGATCTGACTGCACCTACTGCTGGTGCGCACCAGTGGACCACCAGCGAATCGTTTAAATTAAATATGCTGGTGTACCCAACTTGTGAGCTGTGTTGGCCGCCGGGCGCCTCTGTGGTCATGGCACCCTGCGTGACCGCACAGCTTGCCCACCCCAACGGCTGGCCCTGCTGACACACACTGATGTTACTACTTAGACATCCCTCAATATTAATACAGAGATGAGAGTAAACACAAATAAACTGTGGAAACTAGAGCTGATCCCCCCCAAATTTATAAAGGTTTGCTTAGAGGATTTATTCAAGATTAAATCATGCCTCCTCCTCTCTCCCCCATGCGCTGCTCTGTAGGCTGGGAGGAAATGAAGAGTAATCACAGTCTCCCAGCACAACGCCACCTGTGGCTGCATGGGGAACAGCTGTTTAATGTAATGCTTGCAGGACGGCCAGCTGCCGCAGAACCTCTTTGTTTCCGTCTCTGCAAAGGGCTCCAGGCACTGCTTGTTGTGAGTGTGAGCCACTGTAAATTAGGGGCAGAGGGCACTTGCACTGCGGTCAAGACGGGTCTGGGCAGGAGGAGAGTGCAGTGCAATCAGTGCACTCCCCTCCTGTGGGTCACCAGTAGACTGGTGCACCTGCCCAGGATCAGAGCCGGTGCAAGGATTTTTGCCGCCCTAGACAAAATATAAATTTGCCGCCGCCCCCCCCCCCCATGTGACATCACAATGCCCCACCCGTATGATCTGCCATATGAACTAACGCCAGTGCTGCACACAGTGTGTGTTTACATTAAAAAGCCTGCAGGGACCAGCTAAAGACACCAGAACCACTTCATTAAGCTATAGTGTCCCTTTAATGTGAGGTAAATTATAGATTAGTGTCACTAATAATATACTAGATTGCCTACTTACAATTAGATGAGGATGATGATGGGCTGCAGTTTGGCTCCACTGGTCTGGTGTAGAACAGGACCTCTGGAGGCTGTTTGCAACTGTGGTCACAAAATTCAACGTTCTGGGAGAATTGGAAGCAGCTCCATTTTTTGGGGGCCTCTTACACAGCTCAAGGTCTGGGCTCCAGTGCCTGACGGTGAGTATGCCCATAAGGCCCACTCATAAGTCCACTTGTATGTTCCACCCACCCATGAGCTCGCTCACAGGGAGTGGAGTGTGTAGGGAATGTGTTATGTGTTATCTAATATGTGTGCTTATGGTATGTAGTGTATAGGGATACCAGTTTGTGCAGGTGATGCAGTGTGTTTGTGTGTAGTGGAAGCAGTGTGTATTTGTGTATAAGGGATGTATTATGTGTTTCTGGTTGTGTGTGAGGGATGCATTGTGTGAATCTGTGTTTGTATGCATAAGGGATGCAAGGTGTGTGTCTGTATGTGTGTGCATTGAGTGTAAGAGATGCATTGTGTTTCTGTGTGTATGTAAGAAAAACAGTGTGTGTGTTTGCATGTGTGTGTAAGGGTTTGCATTGTATGTTTCTGTGTATGTGTGCAAATGATGCATTGTCTTTGTGTGTAAGGGTTGCATTGTGTGTGTGTGTAATGGATGCATTGTGTGTTTCTCTGTGTGTAAGGGAAGCATGTTCTGTTTCTGTGTATGTATAGGGATGCATTGTGTGTTTCTGTGTATGTATAGGGATGCATTGTGTTTCTGTGTATGTATAGGGATGCATTGTGTGTGTGTGTGTGTGTGTGTGTGCGCGTAGTGTTAAAGAGCTCCCTGTCTTGCCCCCTGTCCTATAGAGCTGTCCCTTCTGTCCCTTAGAGCTCTCCTCTGCCCCTTAGTGGTCTCTCCTCTCCCCCACACTCCCCTAGCGGTCTCTTCTCACACTCACCCACCCTCCCTGTGCTCTTCTCATCCCCCCTCCACCCTCCACCCTCCCTGTGTTCTTCTCACTCCTCCCTCTGTGTGTTCTCACCCCCCCGTGTTCTTCTTACCCCCCTCCTCCCTGTGTTCTTCTTACTCCCCCCCTTGTTCTTCTTACCCCTTCTTCTTATTACTCCCCCTTCTTCTTACCCTCCTCCTTCTTCTTACCCCTTCCTTCTTCTTCTTACCCCCCTTCTTCTTCTTACCCCCCTTCTTCTTCTTACCCCCTTCTTCTTCTTACCCCCTTCTTCTTCTTACCCCCTTCTTCTTCTTACCCCTTCTTCTTTTTACTCCCCCCTCTTCTTCTTACTCCCCCCTCTTCTTCTTACTCCCCCCCTTGTTCTTCTTACCCCCTTCTTCTTATTACTCCCCCTTCTTCTTACCCTCCTTCTTCTTCTTACCCCTTCCTTCTTCTTCTTCTTACCCCCTTCCTTCTTCTTCTTACCCCCCTTCTTCTTCTTACCCCCCTTCTTCTTCTTACCCCCTTCTTCTTCTTACTCCCCCCTCTTCTTCTTACTCCCCCCTCTTCTTCTTACTCCCCCCTCTTCTTCTTACTCCACCCTCTTCTTCTTACTCCCCCTTCTTCTTCTTACCCCCTCTTCTTCTTACTCCCCTTCTTCTTCTTACCCCCCTCTTCTTCTTACCCCCTTCTTCTAATTACTCCCCACTCTTGTTCTTACTCCCCCCTTCTTCTTCTTACCCCCCTCTTTTTCTTATCTCCCCTTCTTCTTACTCCCCCCTCTTATTATCCCCCTCCCCTCTTCTTACTCCCTCTCTTCCCTCTTCTTACTCCCCCCGCCCCTCTTACTCCCCCCTCTTCTTACTCCCCCTCCCCTCTTCTTACTCCCCCCTCCCCTCTTCTTACTCCCCCCTTCTTCTTACTCTCCCCCTCCCCTCTTTTTACTCTCCCCCCTCCCCTCTTTTTACTCTCCCCCCTCCCCTCTTTATACTCTCCCCCCTCCCCTCTTTTTACTCTCCCCCCTCCCCTCTTTTTACTCTCCCCCCTCCCCTCTTTTTACTCTTCCCCCTCCCCTCTTCTTACTCTCCCCCCTCCCCTCTTCTTACTCTCCCCCCTCCCCTCTTCTTACTCTCCCCCCTCCCCTTTTCTTACTCTCCCCCCTCCCCTTTTCTTACTCTCCCCCCTCTCCCCTCTTTTTACTCTCCCCCTCCCCTCTTTATACTCTCCCCCCTCCCCTCTTTATACTCTCCCCCCTCCCCTCTTTATACTCTCCCCCCTCCCCTCTTTTTACTCTTCCCCCCTCCCCTCTTTTTACTCTTCCCCCCTCCCCTCTTCTTACTCTCCCCCCCTCCCCTCTTCTTACTCTCCCCCCCCCCTCCCCTCTTCTTACTCTCCCCCCCTCCCCTCTTCTTACTCTCCCCCCCTTCTTCTTACCCCCTCCCCTGTAGGTGGCCGAGCTGCACTCCGGTCCGCGGTCCCGGCCGGAGTGACAGGAAGGTGCTCAGTGTGCACCTTCCTGTCAGTCCGGCCGGGTACAGGAAACAGAAAGTCCTGTTCCGCGCGGAACAGGGGTTTCTGTTTCCTGTACCCGGCCGGACTGACAGGAAGTGCACACTCAGTGTGCACCTTCCCATCACTCCGGCCGGGACCGCGGACCGGAGTTCAGCTCGGCCACCTACAGGGGAGGGGAGGTGAGAAGCAGCTGCAGCCGTCTGAGCGCTCTTTACAGAGCGCTCGGCGGCTGCAGCATTTAAAGGGCCGGCCCGCCGCGGCCGGTCCTAAAAGAATTTCGGGCGGCCTGGGGGGCAATTGCCTCCCTGCCCCCCGGCCCAGCCCGCCCCTGACTGTGGCTACCTCTAGACCTGAACCGACAGGAGAAACAGGGGTATTACGTATCTCCTCTGGTGGGTTATTGGCACGAGATAATAGAGCCTGTAGTGCAAGCGCCATCTGATCCATTCTGTGATCCATGGCTTCAAACCTAGGATCAGGAGAAGCAAGCTGACTGTTTGTACTTGCAGGATCCATTGGCCCTGTCGTAATGTCAGGATCGGGACAGGGATCCAACACGCAGAGTACAAACAGTAGCCAGATACGTATACCGGACCTTAGAATGGCCGGACTAACGTAAGTAGTACAGTATAGAATGCAGGTACCCTGACACATTACAAGTGAACTATAATTGGCAACCATGCGCCCTGCTGGTTCTTTTACGAATCCTCTGAATCCTTTACAGTGTTTATAGGAT
This sequence comes from Pelobates fuscus, assembly GCF_036172605.1. Taxonomy (NCBI): domain Eukaryota; kingdom Metazoa; phylum Chordata; class Amphibia; order Anura; family Pelobatidae; genus Pelobates; species Pelobates fuscus. The sequence goes on from NC_086321.1 coordinate 134,966,036, forward strand.
TCTAATGCAGACACTGTATGCATCTGGCGATTGCTGTAGATTTGCTAGGGTAGACCAAATTCTGACTGTATTTGGCTTATACATGGCATGTGAGAAATTACAATTGTGGTTAGAATTCGGTAATTTCGGTACATCCTAATAAAATCCAGTATTTATTGAATAACCCCAAAAGTCTTGATAAAGGCTCTATAGCAAACTGAAACATTCTCTCACCTTTGATCCTGTTGAGTGGCATAACTACTACGGTCAAAAGCGTCAAAACTTATTTCTCAAGGGGCCACTGACAGGAAGTGCTTACTGAGGGCATATGGGAGTGAGACACATTCTGGGCCTGGGGAGTTGGGAGAAAGCAATGGGGAGGGGCTGAGGAGGTGGGTGAGAGACATGTGGAGTGGTAGAGAGGTGGGAGAGATATGGAGGGGTGGGGGAGACACATGAGTGTGGGAGTGACACATTGAGGTGGGAGAGACACATGGACAAGACACATAGAGTGGATGGAAGAGACACATAGAGGGCATAGTAGGGTAGGAGAGACACATGGTGGAGCTAGGGGGTGGGTGAGAGACAAATGGAGAGGCTGGGGGTTGGTAGAGACACATGGAGGGGTTATGGGGGCGAGAGAGACACATTGGGGTTGGGAGAGACACATGGATGGGGCTGGCAAGAGAATGACACACATTAAGGGACTGTGGGAAATGAGACACATGGATTAGCTGTGGGGGATGAGTCACATGAAGGGGCACAGTTGAAGAATGAGACACATTCGGCCCGGTGGTTTCTAGTTACACTTATGATCCAGTTAATCACAGTTCCTCTGTTCCTAGTCCTTTTGTGATGTTTTTTACTATAGTGTCCTTCATGTGCAAAGTCTACATTATGACAAATACGGTGAAAGGTGTCAACACTGCACCAGTTAATCTAGTGCATTTCAAATAAAATTCAATATTTTTCATTATTTCTTTCACTTTTTGTAATATTCAAATATGTTTACATAGGAAAGCAAAAGACAAGTCACAAATAATTATACATTTGCTTCTATTTTTATAATATTCATTATTATAATTGTGTTTTGAACCTTTTCACTACAGAAGACGAATCATAATGTAGTCTGCATATTTATATATGTTGGTAGTCTGCATTTTATATGCTGCTTTATACTTAATTCCCACTATTAGTGAATCATACCAACCGCTGGAGCCTTTGGATTGCATTTTGAGGACTGCTCTGCATTTGCTAGATCAATAATGGCTGTTGGAAAAATATACAGCTACGGCATGCAGTGGGATAGCAACCTAAATGAATCCTTGTGTGAGTTTGTTTTTCATTTTTGTTGCCTGAAAAAGCAGCAGTTTTTCTATTCATTCTACACTGAATTAAACTTCACTTTGTTTCATCTTAGGAAGATAGTCATTAATATGACGCCCTCCGGCTGTTGCTAGATATTTTTACCCATTAATGTCTTCAAGTCATTGAAATGCAGAAGTCTGGTTTGTGGGAAGTCTTTTTTTTTTTTATCTGGCCTCTGATTGTCCTTGCTGTTTCCATAGTTAAGCACATGAATGATTGAAATAAGCAGAATGCCACCTCCTTTCCTACTGTACTCTCAAGCTGAATAATGATAGTACATTTAGCTCTGTGTAACTAAAGCCTATAATCCCTTTGTCTGTCTTGAATGCAGATTGGCAACACTAATGGTAAGCCATCCTTAGCATGCTTGTATTGCTCATATATCTTTCAAGGTGCTAAAACTAAATAGCAGTATCAGCTATTAGCAGCTGGAAGGTATTCTTCATATTGATTACCAGCGGTATTTAAGTCCGTAGTTCATTGGAGCGTGGTGTATTCATACACTATGATTTCAGACTATTTTTTTTAAAATACCTTCAGATAAACACAGCTTTAGGTCATCTCATGCATTCATTTTAATGTTATTATTATTATTATTATTATTATTAGTAGTAGTAGTAGTAGTAGTATTACTTGTTCAGAAGATTCTGCAGGTGTATTTGCTTTTTCCACACAGAAAAAAGAAAATAAAGGGTCACAAGTGACATTGTAATATCCCCTTTCCAGAATGACATACATGGAAATATTAAGGAGAAGAAGGGACAATTTGGGAACAGAAGAAAAAACTTACCATAGGACTGTATAGACATGGCATTTGACCATGTCCCCATGCTAATGTGATCATCAAATCAAAAAAATGTATTTGTGAATGTCAGTGATTAAGTTTGTGAGTTTTTAATTGTGAGTGTCTGTGGTTATCCGTGTGGGTCTCTGATTGGATTTCTGTGATGGTGTGTGTGTGCGTGATTATGTGCGTGATTGTGTGTATGTCTGTGGTTCATTTTGTGTGTGCCTGTGATTGTTTGTTATTGTTTGTGTGTGTTTGTCAGTGATTTTGTGTCTGTGTAGATGTGCAATTGTGTGTGTGAATGTGATTTTGTGTGTGTATGTGAGTGATTATTTGAGTATGTCAGTGATTGTGTGTGGGAGTCTGTATTTGTGTGTGTGTCTCTGAGTGTGTGTGTGTGTGTGTGCATGTCTGATTATGTGTTTGATTGTGTGTATGTCTGTGGTTAAGTTTGTATGTGTCTTTGATTTTGTGTGTGTATGTCTGTGATTGTGTATGTACAGTTAAGTAAGGAAATATTTGGACACTGGCACAATTGTCCTAATTGTGGCTCTGTACACCACCACAATGGATTTGAAATGAAACAATCAATATGCAATTGAACTGAACACTTTCAGTTTTAATTCAAGGGGTTGAACAAAAATATAGTATGAAACGTTTAGGAATAGCAACCATTTTCATACACAGTCCCCTTATTTAAGCTGTTCAAATGTAATTGGACAAATTAATAAAATCATAAATAAAATATAAAATGTTAATACTTTGCTGAATCATTTGCAGGTAATGATTGCTTGAAGTCTGGAATGCAGGGACAATACCAAACATTGGGTTTCCTCCTGTGTGATGCTTTGACAGGACTTTACTACTGCTGTCTTCAGTTGTTGTTTATTCGTGGGTCTTTTCTTTCTTATGTTTTGTCTCCAGCAAGTGAAATTAATGCTTGATTGGGTTGAGATTAGGTGATTGACTCGGCCATTGCAGAATATTCCATCCAATCAATTTTGTTGATTTTTTTTGGATCTGAGCAGACAATATATTCCTATACACATCATCAATAAAACTAGTGACCCATTGCCATTGGAAGCCATGCATGCCCATGCCATTTACACTGTCTCCACCATGTTTTACAGATGATGTGCTATGCTTTGGATCATGAGTCGTTCCAAGCCTTCTCCATACTTTTTTCGCCCCATCATTCACACAGCTTGATCTTAGTTTCATCTGTCCAAAATGCTGTTCCAGAACTGGGCTGGCTTTTTTAGCTTGTTTTGGCAATGTCTAATCTGGCATTTCTATTCATGAGGTTTTTAATGGTTTGCACCTTGTAGTGAACCATTTGTATATGCACTTGTGAAGTCTTCTCTTTAGATGATGATGAGATAGTCTTGAAAAATAATATGCCTGTCTCCTAGAGAGTGCTCTTCACTTGGCTGAATGTTGTGAAGGGGTTTTCATTACCATGGAAATTATCCTGCGATCATGCACACTGTTGTTTTCTGTGGACGTCTAGGCCTTTTTTGTGTAGCAGACCTTAACAGTATATTTTTGTTTTCTCAGAATGAACCAAATTGTTGATTTGGCCACTCCTAATGTTCATGCTATCTCTCTGATGTGTTTTTTTTTTACAGCCTAGGAATGTCCTGTTTTACTTGCATTGAAAGCTCCTTTGACATAATTTTATTATTATTATTATTATTATTATTGCCATTTATATATATATATATATATATTTATACAAAAAACTTACAGGAACGATAGGTTGAAGAAGACCCTGCTCAAACGAGCTTACATTCTATAGGAGGTGGGGTGTAAAACACAATAGGACAGGGATTTGCAATCAAATAAGGTGGGAGTGAGGCAGAGCTGGAGGAGAGAGTAGAGTGCTGCCCTTTAGGAGAGAGGAGAGACAGGTATGTAAGGTAGAGGTTACTCTGGGAGGCCATAAGCTTTCCTAAAGGCACTTCTTAAAAGATGCAAGACTAGAGGAGAGTCTGATGGTGGTAGGCAGGCTATTCCATAGGAAGGGAGCCGCCCGCGAAAAAGTCCAACAAGGGTGAGTTGGCCGTACGGGAGTGAACAACGGACAATAGGTGGTCACAGGCAGAGCGGAGAGACTGAGAAGTGACATACTTATGGATCTGTGAGGAGATATAAGAGGGGCTAGAAATGTTCAGTGCTTTATAGGTGTGAATTAGTACCTTGAATTGACTCCTAAAGGATACAGGAAGCCAATGTAAGGACTGTCAAAGGGGTGAGGTGTGAGAAAACCGACTAGAGAGGAAAATCAGTCTGGCGGCAGCATTCATTATGGACTGTAGCGGTGCAGTACGGCTTTTCGGAAAAGCAATCAGGAGAGGGTTACAATAATCAATGCAGGAAATTACTAGAGCATGGACAAGCTCCTTGGTAGCATCTTGCGTAAGAAAGGGGCGGATGCAGGCTATGTTTTTAAGAGGGAATCTACAGGATTTGGCAACATACTGGATGTGAGGATCAAAGGTGAGGCCAGAATCAAGGATTATGCCAAGACAGCGCGCTTGTAAGGATGGACTTATGTGGATACCACTAACTTGAAGGGAGAGTGAAAGAGGAGGATCAGTATTAGGAGGAGGAAAGGCAAGAAGCTCAGTTTTCGAGAGATTGAGTTTCAGAAAGCGGGAGGACATCCAGTCAGAGATGGAAGAAAGGCAAGCAGTGACACGTTGCAGGATGGCAAGAGAGAGGTCCGGGAAGGAGAGATATATCTGGGTGTCATCAGCATACAGGTGGTAGTGGAATCCAAACGAGGTAATAAGTTTGCCAAGAGAGGCAGTATAAAGAGAAAAATAGAAGGGGACCAAGGACATCGCCTTAGGGGACTCCAACCGAGACAGGATGAGGGGAGGAGGTGTCATTTGAAAAGGAAACACAGAATGAGCACTGGGAGAGATAAGAAGAAAACCATGAGAGGACAGAGTCATAGAGACCGAGTGATTGAAGAGTTTGAAGAAGGAGAGCATGATCAACATTGTCAAAGGCAGCAGAGAGGTCAAGAAGAATTAGTATGGAGTAGTGGCTTTTGGATTTAGCTGCGATTAGGTCGTTAGTAACTTTGATAAGCGCAGTCTCAGTAGAGAGGGCGGAAGCCAGATTGAAGAGGGTCAAGGAAAGAGTTGGAATTGAGGAAATGAGACACACGGGTAAAGACAAGTCTTTCCAGAAGCTTTGAGGAAAAAGGGAGCAGGGATATAGGACAATAGTTAGAGGGGGAGGACCGGTCAAGAGATTTTTTTTTTCAAGATAGGTACTACAGTGGCATGTTTAAGATCAGCAGAGACAATGCCAGAAGAGAGAGCAGTTAAAGATGTGCATTAAGGAAGGCACGAGACAAGTGGAGAGAGATCTGTTAAGGTGAGATGGGACATGATTGAGCGGGCAAGTGGTGGGGCGAGAGAAAAAAAAGAAGCATAGCCAACTCTTGGTTAGTAGCCAGGGAGAATGTCTGAAGGGTAGGAAAGGCATTATCTACGTGTGGTTGAGAAAGAGAACGGCAAGGAGGGGAGAATTCTTTCCTTAGCTGTTCAATCTTGTCGGTAAAGTAACATGCAAAGCTATTGGCAGTAAGGTTAGTTTGGGGGTGGCCACAGCAGGACGAAAAAGAGAATAAAACGTGTCAAAGTGACGCCTGGGATTGTGGGAGCATGAACTAATGAGAGAGAAAAAGTAGGACTGTTTGGTGAAGGCAAGTGCCTGTGTGAGCACAATATGAATATTTAATGGAGAAAGTCTGACTGGGTGCGAGACTTCCTCCAGGAGCGTTCAGCACAATGGGAGCATCTTTGCAGGTAGCATGTTGATTTAGTATGCCATGGTTGGGGGCAAGTCCTCCTCGAGGTGCTTGTTTGGAGCGGTGCTGTAGCATTCAAGGCAGAGGTGAGGGTAGTGTTGTATGCGGAGATGGCCAGTGAAGGACAGGAAAGGGAAGGGATGGATAGCAGTTGTAAATCAGTATCAGCTAACAGCTGCTAGAGATCAAGAGAATTAAGGTTCCTCCTGAGTTGAGGGGGGTTAGGCTGAGGTTGTTGGGTGAGGGGGTACACGGGAGCAAACAATAACAGGTGGTGATCAGAGAGAGGAAATGGAGTGTTGAAGATATTAGATACTGTACATGCATAAGAGAAAATTAGGTCAAGGGGATTGCCAGTTACATGGGTGGGAGAATGAGCCCACTGTGATAGCCCGAGAGAGGAAGTCATTGAAAGTAGTTTGCACTTGTGAAGTCTTCTCTTTAGATGATAAAGAGATAGACTTGGATAATAATATGCCTATCTCCTAGAGAGTGCTCTTCACTTGGCTGAATGTTGTGGATTCACAGCAACAGCTTCCAAATGTGAATGCCACACCTGGAATTAACTCCAGACCCTTTACCTGCTCAACTGATGAAGAAATATGAATATGAAAAATGAATCAGTTTTTAATTGTCCAATTACTTTTGGTCCCTTGAAAAAGAGGCAGCTACAGCACTGATCCAGGAAGCCCCTTTACTGGTCATCTGAGTTACTCCCACTAGTGGTGTTCCTAGGCAGTAATTGTAAGTAATGCCATCTCTCTAAAAGGGAGTGTTTACATTAAAAAAGCCTACAGGGACAGGTAACAGATACCAGAATAACCACATTAAACTGTAGTTGTTCTGGTGACTATAATGATCCTTTAAGGATACCAAATTAGGGTGCTGTTTAGCAGATATTTACCTTATCTAATGTCCTTTACTATGTAAATCCCATATAAGGATAGCAAATAAGGGAGTTATCGCTAACCAACAGAAAGATTACATTGAAGAAAATGGCATGTTACTACACCCCACGATGGAAGTTATTAGTGTCCCCCAGTGGTATCCTTTGTGCCCTCTACATATTGTTCCTTGGGTTGCCACTGCTGGATAGCCATGTTAGTCTCTAAAATATAGAGTGTAGAACATATACAGAGTTATTCATTAAAATTTCAAAGAAAATTTCAAGGTGAATTTTAAACTTAAAGGGACACTATATGCACCCAAACAAGGTAAGCATATTGAAGTCGTCTGGGTGCAGTGTCCCAGGTTATTTAACCCTGCAAAGCTTATTATATAATGATTAGCTTTGTGGAGTTACTCCGGGTCATTATGCGACTTTTGGGCAGGTAACCAACACTGGGCTTCAAGCATCACCAGAAAAAAATGAGACAGAGAGTCCTTGAGTCTCTCTGATGGTATATTTTTAAACCCCTACATACTTATTAACACTTAATAGGGAACACATGGGGGTGGGCGGCAGTATTGTATGGGTTAAAAAGTATGTAGGGGTTTAGAAAAATATCTCTCTCTGTCTCATTACAGTTTTAGTTTTTTACCTGAAGCTGATGGAAGCAAGGTGAATTGCAGGACTTCCCTAAGAGGTTTGCCTTGACGTGGCAGGTGGGCTTACATCTAATGGCCATTGGAGTAGTACTAAAATCCTCCAGTTATGTAAATATGCATAGGGATTTGGGATAGTGTGCAAGTAACTCTATTCTTTGATTTTACTGTAGGTATTGGGACTGATGTGTACTAAGGTCATTGCTGCTGCCCAGCAGTAGTGGGAGTCTGAGCGAAGGACTTACTTTTGTGTATTTGTATTTGCTTTTGTATCACACAGCCATGTTACAATGCTGCCGCCCACCCCATGTGTTCCCAATTAAGGATGTAGAGGTTTAGAAAAATATCCCTCTCTGTTTCATAGGAAATATTTTTACATGAAGCAGAAGAAAGCAATGTGAGTTGTTAGTGTAGGATTCCCCTCAGAGGTTTGTCTTGACGTGGCAGGTGGACTTACATCTAATGGCCATTGGAGTAGTACTAAAATCCTCCAGTTATGTAAATATGCATAGGGATTGGGATAGTAACTCTTTTCTTTGGTTTTTATTGTATGTATTGAGGCTGATGTGTACTATGGTCATTGCCAGGAGTAGTGGAAGTCTGAGTGCAGGACTTATTTTTGTGTATTTGGGCTTTCAGTTTGGATACTCTGGCCTTAGATAAGAAATTCACTTTGAATTCTCAATTTAGTGAATAACCCTAATGCTGTTTAGTTAATCTAATTGTGTTGTTTTTGTTTAGTTTTAGAGCATGCTACTTTTGTATTATCATTATTTTTTTAAATTAAAAGCATCAGATTTACTTTTCAAAAATCAACCAGCACATTTCCCACATTAAAAAAATATATTTAAAAAATCATTTAAATCTCCAGAAGGCCAGCTGTGTAATTCCTTAACTCATCTTGTTTTTCTGTGCTGCTGATTTGTCTTACTTGCTTTTGAAATACGTTTTACTTTTATCATCAACTTGATTGCTCTTCTGAAGATTGTCTTGCAATCTTTGTAGTTTTTGAGTGATGTCTTAGTCCCCTCTGACTTGATGCCACATTAGTCCTTATTTGCTTCCCTTGAATTTTATTGTTCTTAGCTGTAGATAAATACAGAGCTAGCCAGAAAAATGTTTACACACTTTAGCAAAAGAAAAAACTTTATATGTATAAACATTTTAATACTAAATTAATTCAGACATGAAGAGATGGATACAGGCTACTTTTGACCTCTACGTTTACTAGACGTGCTCAAAGTGGTTGCTATTAGGGTCCAGACACTTATTAGTATGGAGAACTGCTGCTTGGGCAACATTGCCCAAAGTTTCCAGTGGGATTGATGTGAACTTCATTTAATGCATTAGTCTACTATCTATATCCAATGTGTCTCCCTTATGTTTACACAAAATCACGTTTCCCTAGGACTATTGCAACCCTTCCAGATGAGACCTCCATGAGGACCAAGTCTCCTTTACATTTATACACCTTTTAAATGACATCACCACCATATATTCATAAGTAGAGCTAAGGTTTAATTTATGTATAAGATCCTGGACATCTGATGCTCTTCCAATGTAATGCTATCAGGTTTCTAGTTGCTAATGGTATGTGAATTGCTAAACCCCTGGATGGTGCTGGGATTTCTTTTGGGAAATGTAGCCACAATGCTACTTTGATATTTCTAGATAATAACGGTGAGAATAATGTATGTATTAATTTAAAGGCTTCATCCCACAGTGGATCAATACCAGTACAATCCCATCAGACATGAGACATTGATTCAACCTCTGTGAGACAATACCAACATGTGAGGGAAGATCCCAGGTAATTTTTTTTTTTTTAAATTCGTTCCAGAAGTATGTATATTTTCTATGTGCCTCTGTTATTATAGCACTGGGTAACTCCTTTTAGAGTGTTTATGGCCCTGATCCATTTCACTTCTGATAATGTATCATTCCCTTATTCTTCCCATCTAAACATGCATGAGAGCTTTTGCTGTGTATAGGGACCTTGAAGTACCTGGTATTCTTTATAGAGAAGTTAAGGTTTGGTTGGTACTAAACAGGGACAATATTTTTTCATGTTGAATGTGTGTAGTTTTATCCGCCTGTACAGGGAGACACATATTTGTTTAAGAGGCCTTTAAGTTACATATAGGGAAATATAAAGTTTGGTTATTCTGTGAATTGTATTTAAGAGATTCACAAGGTAGCATTTAATTGATTTAATTGTGATACTAGTGTTTTCTTTTCCTTGGTCTATTTGGATAATTGAAATTCATGAACTAAGACTTCTATTGGTGACAAATGTGCTAGAGAGGACAACGTAGCCTTCATTTTTAGTTCCAAGAACAGGTAGTCACATGTCTGAAAGGCTAGCATTGTAGCATGATAAGTGAATGACGTTTGGGAATAGAACAGTTTGGGTGTTGGGGGTTTGTGCTAATTCTATGTCTTGCAAGTCCAGTTGAGAGTTGAATGAGGTGAACAGAGGTTTATTAACTGAGTTAATATTGCTGATTTGTAGTGTATATAATGTATATTTGGTAACCTAGTTCTCCTTGGCTCACCAGTCACATCTGTATAGAAAATTTCACCCTCTGTACCCTTTTGCAGTTTGTCATTGGGATAGAACTTGGTAGGGCTTGGATAATTGTTTTGGGAGAATTATCATTTTGTTTGCGTTAAATGTCCTGGCCTATAAGAGTATTTCCATATTCGTTCAAATAAGAGATCAAATTCATATACTATAATCAACAATTAATTATATTTTATATTCCTTATTATTGGCTATGATTCATATGATGTTTGAGTTTGTGCAAATGTTGTATGCTAATGGGTCAAGTACAAAGAGAAGCAGTGAAATAGGGTACCCTTGTCTGGTACCATTTGTAATACAAATAAAAAATAAGTAAATCCTGTGTTACGCCTGATATAAAAGGATGTTGAAAGTTTAATTTATCTAATACTTGAGTTATGTATGTTCAATTTAACCTATTGAAGGCATTCTGCGCATCTCTTGATACGATAAGGCCTTCTCCTAATCTAATGCTTAGAGAAGGCCTTCAGATTTTTAAGAGGTCATATAGCCAAGCAAATTTAGTACCTTTCTTGTGTTGTCAGTACTTTTTCATGCTTCTACAAAGCCAGGTTGGTTTTAATGCACTAGTCTAGACATAATACGTTCTAATGTATTAGCTATGAGCTTGGCATACCATTTTGAAAATGTGTATGAGACAATAGTCTATTCTGGCATAGGTTGTATGGACAGCTAAGTTAAATGTAAATTATTTTTCTGTGGGGTGAGAGTTACGTTATGGGTTTATGTAATCAATAGTCTGTAGCACAGCCCATAGTGCTTGAGACGTGGTGAGTTATTGTCGTAGGGTTTAACTAGTAAGGTTGTAGGAAGAGATGGAATCTAAAGTAAGATCTAACAGAAAATTGGTGTCACCACCCATGATAACTTCCAAGATTCTATGGAGTATCTACTAGAAGATACAACTCAGCTTTGTGAGGCTCTGAAAATTGTGTGTTTGCACTTGTATCTTGTGAAAGATTAGGAACTATCAGGCTGCACTATGAAAGTTGTGCATGTATATCTCTGCAGATAAACCGAAGCTCGTTTACACTACTTTCAAAATACAGGAAAGTATCATATAGTGTGTTTCTTGTATTATCTATTGCAGTTCCCACTGTTTTTCCATTAATATTGTTTCTTAACCCCTTAAGGACACATGACATGTCTGACACGTCATGATTCCCTTTTATTCCAGAAGTTTGGTCCTTAAGGGGTTAAAGCATTAAGCATATCACACATATATCTAAAAAAAAACATTTATATACCTAAATATAAATTACTATTAAAGGAAAGAGGGGAAAAAAAAGGTATAAATAAAAAGTATAATTTGAAAATCAACATAAAGACCGTGTTAAGATTAGAAATCCATTTCAATTCACTTTTGCTGAGGTTAAATTATTTGTCACTACCCCTCCAGTGAGTGGTGAATTGTTCAATCCCCCCCCAAATTAATACCTTTTACCTTCACCACCGTGACACTCAGCAAAGTGCTTAGACACATTATGATTAAGAAATCTCCTTTTTATGTTACCAATATGTTCTCTAATTCTAACTTTTAACAATCTTGTGGTTTTCCCTCCTCTTTTTCTCTCAATTTGTTCCCTTTTCTCTCTTGATCTGTGAACCAAATTGTGCAAAAATGCATCAGTTTACTGTGAAATATGTTGCACTGATTGGCCAGTTTTTGCATCATTTTGGTTTAGGTTTTTGCCAAAACAATGGCATTGCCAAAATGTGTCCAAACTGAAAATGAAAATGGAATGACAGAGACTAAACAAGAAGAGGCTGACAGAAAGTGAGGGGGAGAATATGGAGAAAATGTAAGGTGTTAGGGAGGAAAATAGAGAAAGAAAGACAGGAAGTGTGATGGAGAGGGAATATGAAGAAAGTTAAAGGTATGGTATGAGAATATGGAAAGAGGGGGAGAAGATAATAATAGCTAGTGTGTGTGCAACTGCAAGTTGCAAAATAGTTAAACCATGAAGGTAGTGGGAGTATTGTTTAAGGTGGCACTGTCACTGTCTCTGGACTTTGGAGAATTTGTTAAGAACTCCAATACTGTCATCGCCCATGGAGGTCCAGGTGGAAGGCAAAGTAGTTCCTTGCATGGCATATACATAGACAAAGTCGTCCCTACATGGCAGTAGTCCCTCAGTATATCTCTTGACTGGGTTGGAATTTCATTGAATTTCATTGAAATTCCAACACAGTCAATATAAGTGTTTCATAAAGATTCTATCTTTATAAAACATACATTTTCAGGTGTGTGTGGGCGAGGGAGGAGGAGGTGGGGGGGAGGGGGCAGCTTTAAGTATTTAAAATAAATGTAAACCTAATATAAAACTCAAAATGTATTAATCCCCAGTTGCACAGGCATGATACATTTGCTGCACATGACTTTGTTGATGCATGTCTTTTTATAGGGGAAACCATGTAAATTGGAAAATAAACAATAATGTGTAGTGTATATATATGGTACATCTATACAATATAATACATATATATATATATATATATATATATATATATATATATATATTGGTTTAGAATATTGCAACTCATTTTATGCCATTCAATGTACACAAATCTATAAAAAATATTTCACGTAAAAAAAATATTCACGTTCCATAGGTTACAAAATCCATATAGTACACTAATGACATAACAGCACACTGAATATATGTTGATTTTCCTTTCCAGCGAGAGGTAACATTTTAAAGTCACAAATTTTTCTGCAAGTACAAAATCTGAACTCATTTTCTGCATGACACCGTCGTACAGAGCTGAGAAGCTATCTTTATTCAACTCAGTGAGCAAATATGATATTAAGTGTGTCTCACAGACAGCAGCTTTGAATAAAAACAACACCTCTCTCTTAGGCTTTTCTAATGTGATGAAATTCACGCACTGCTGAATTGATATAAATTAAAGATTAGTATATGTTTTTGATTTATATTAAAATAAAAGGTGTCAGCTGATGGATTCATTTTACAGTAATGAAGGGAAAATCATATTAAGCTAAAGGAATATATATACTGAGTATATTAACTCTGTATACTCATAAAACTTTAGAGTATAAATTATAAGTTGAATAAAAGAATGAACACTTCCTAAACTCTACCCTGATTTATAGTAACATGGAAACCTTATTGCAGTGTTTAGGACTGGGCAAAGCCTAATCCAATGAGATTCCACAGGCAGTTTTCCAAGTGATTGTCAATTTTTACTATTAAGTAATTTGGGAAAAAAAATGTCAACTTTTTCAGAATTGTAATGTATAAAATTATTTTTGTCATCTCATGCATAGCTCAAATTTTTAATGCTAAAAGCCACATATTCCATAATTCCCTCAAGCAATTATGCCATACCTTACTGCTCTTGTAATGCCAGTTAATCATATTGTTACTTTGCCACATATGTATCATGTTGATATATACAGTTATAATCAAAATTATTCAACACCCAATGAAAATCAAGTTTATTGTCAAAATTTACAGACTTTTATCTGTTTGCAATGAACAAATCAAACAAAAGCAATTTAAATAGCTCAACACAATGAATGCTTCAAGTGTTTTTTTTTCCAAATTCAACTGAAAATGTGGTTCCAGAAGTCGCGTTCAGATAACATATGCATTCCATGATGTATGACATTGCTTCTTTTGAAGCCTTACAGGCTCCCATATTACTCCATTTTAAGATAAGACTCTTGCTATATCCAATCACCACTTGCTATTGTATGTGGAATGCATAATGGAATGCATATGCCATCTGAACATGACTTCCAGAAGTAGCACACCGGAAGTGACGTCACGTGGCCATCGCAAACCCGGGAAATCCAATTTCAGAGCTCTCAAGACAACTGGACATCGCTGGAAACACCCACGGAAACACCAATCAACAATGGGAGGACCATATATACTGAAAGACTCAGGGGGAGGGTTATATGCTGCTTTTATCCTCATTGTAGGATTGTTTTTATATTTCATATTTGTACTTGTTTTATTGGTCCCTGAGGAAAAAGTATATTTTATACTTTTAAATTTGCACAATAAAGTAGAGCATATTTTTTTAAATTCCCTGAGTCGTCTTCCATTCCATGGTGATGACATCATAAACTAAGAAGGATTCTTGGATACACCCCCCAATCATCTAAGGGGAAGCACCCTTGGGCAAGTTAATACTTTTTGATCTTTTTTTTTTTGTCAATCTTTGTTTTATTGAAGCACTGTGAATTCGTTACAGAAAGGAAGAAAAGGAAGAATAATATATCAGCAAAGTATACACACATATGTAATAACAGTTAACATTGATATACATTCTCATGAGTGTCTGCTTCATTTTATATTTTAAAGGATGTCGCTATGTCTGGTTAGTTAGGCATATATGATTGTGTTAAGGTAGTGCTAAACAAGGAAAATAACATGTGGGTAAATTCAACATAGATTATTGAACTGGGGCAGTATGCTGTATGACGTAGGATTAGGGTCTTAGTAGTTAACTGCTTACTGCCACGATACATGACCCATTGTGTTAGTTCAGCTTGGTAAACCACTGCCACTTAAGCTTAATTTAACAATTTAACAATCTGGCCACCACGCTTTGAACATTACGGTTGAAGTGAAAACAATATTGCAGTTGTGAAAGCAGGCCAATGCAACTAAAGTGGCCGTGCAACATAAGAGTGGTTACCGGTTTGTGAGCTAGCGTCGCCTGAGAGGTGAACTGCTGTGGCCCCATAAATTTTAAGTAGATATTGCATTTAACACATAGTAGTTGCTAGACATTGCACATTTTCTAGTAGTTAGTTGCAAGGTAAGGTTACATGCAGGCAGTATAGGTAGTTTAGCTAGGTACATGCTTAGGTATGAGAGACATAGTGTCACCCCTCAGGCCCCCATAAACACACATAGATGCCGTTAAGAAAGCATGAGAGACACAGCTTCACCCCTTAGTCCCCCAAAGCTATACATTAATGCATTTAAATGTGCTGCAGCTCACAAGCATTGGACCCTTAGACAGTTCGTCATGGTTTCTTGCTGGAGTTGAATTTTGTCTCCGCGGGGAGCCGCCATCTTGGTGGTCTCGAGTCAGTTCTTGGAGGGAGAGTTCCACTGCCGACCGATGCCAGTGCAGCTCGTTCTAGGCAGTGGGAAAGCAGGCTTCCGACCTCCGTTCCTCTCTGCTGCTCTGTGGATTGTGCGCCGGCTTCAGCTTCCGAACTCACGAGGTCTAAGGAGCTTGCGTGCGGTGAGGGTGCTCGTGGGCTGCAGCTGCTTTGCGGATTGCTTGGTCCCCTGAGAGCCTGGGTCAGCCGTGGTGGGAGGCTTAGTGTTTGCTGCTTGTGGTCGCTTGGGAGCAGGCTGGGAGTGTGGTAAGGGGGATGTTCAGCTTCATGCTGGGGCACCCTGCTTGTTCCTTGTGGCCCGCTGTAATCGGGGCTCAGGTCTCCTACGCACATGGTGGTCGCCATTTTGTGTGCAGCGGTGTCATCCTTTGCATCCCGCTCAGGCCCTTGGGGTGAGGACCGGGATCACCCCCCGGTCCAGAGGGGGGGGAATCAGGACCGGGTCCGCAGATGGAGTCCCTGTTCGACGGGCTCCAGTGGGCAGGTTAGTGGTGTGGCGGCCGTCCACTCCTCTCACTGCCGGGTAGGGTCTCGCCTGTTGCCGCAGGGACCTCTCCCCTGAGGGACTAAAACCCACAGGGCAAGCCTCTCCTCAGCTCTGGTAGCCCTAGACGTCTGGGGTCGCAGTTGTGGGCCAGTCACGCAATCCAAAATCCCGATTTATAGGCGTAAAAGGTGGTCTGTAGGTTGTATTGAGCAGGAGCTGGTCTGTCTTGCGACCACTCGGCTCGGCGGCCCGGCCCCACCCCATACTTTTTGATCTTGTGAGTGCATTCTTAATTCTTATTTGGTGCACATTAGTTTAGGTTTACTGTATTACACTTGTGGCGAAACCAACCTCGACACTGTCCACTGGAGGAGCCTGGTTGCTCGCCTGCTCCCTTTGGACTACGGCCCTGCAGGTTAAACCTTTTATTTTCCCTGCAGAAAGGCTTATTCGTGCCTTTCTGCCGGGGTGTTCGGTAGATTCCAGCTACCGACCAAACTACCGAACGATGGAGCACCTGGGAGCTGGAGTGTGCCGCCAATTGACCGCCCAGAAGCTGCGGTTAACCACAGCTTAATTGACGAACGCTGGGTGGCCGTTGTTCGTTTGCCGAACACGTGGCAGCGGCCATTTTACAAGTCCCGAACGGCCAGCGGTGTTCAGCGCTCAAACTATGGAACTGAAAACGGACACTAATGTGCTCTGAGCCATCCACCCCTGGTTCCTATTCGTGCTCATGGGGTCGAACACCGGCTCATTTGGTACTTTGGGCATGTGAATGTGTTACCCCAGATAGCTAAGCCATGGAGCCCATTCGTGTAACGAAAGACTATGTGAAAGAGTTTGGCTCCATGGCGATTGAACTGTATGTATGTGATCTGAGCGCCATTCGGTAATAATGTGCGCTCAGATCTAAGCTATCTGGGGATATGTAGAATGTATATGTGTTATGTACTAAATGTATCAGTAGGTAATGTTATGTATTTTACTGTCTTTTTGTCTGCCATGTGTGTAATGGAGTTTCCCTCTGTCCTTGGAGATAATTGGATTACTTCCCAATTATCTCCAGGCCAGAGAGGAGGGATTGTAATGCATTGTGGGGTTGTTTAAAGGTGTATGTCTGTGATTGGTCAGTGTCTTATATGTTTCCCAGTTTCCCATCTGGTCCCCTAGGGGAGTGTCCACTAGGTGGGAGACCTGCATAAAAGCCGGGCAGGTAGCCCCAGTAAAGGAGTTCCTGCTTAACCCTCAAAGTAAAGTGTCGTCTCATTCTTGGAGGGAATTTGATGGTATGCCGATTGCCAGGAGTGTAAGCTGCTCATAGGGCTTTTCCTGTTCGGCTGCTTCCAGTGTTCGTGTGTCTCTTGTTCGGGAGTTGGTGAATTCGTGCAGTTTGCAGTTTGGGAGATTGGTGATTGCAGTAGCTGCTTGTCTATCTGGAAGGGGATTATCGCCTAAACAGTTTTTAACCTCTGGTGAGCAAAACGGTCCGTTGCAACACTAATGTATTATTATTATTATTATTTTTATTTTTTTTAGATAGCTATATCCTCTACACTTTTTGTCTGGCTAAATACAAGCCTGGGCAAATGGTTGATCCCCAGCTGGCAAAACATTGTGGGAGATGTATGTAAGATGGAGATTTACCTCTTAGCCCTAAATTAGTTCCACCACTGACCCAGATTAAAAATATAAAACTATTTGCCAGCAGGCAGTGCTAGCAAATAGTTAAATAACCCTCGACAATGCAAGGTGTAATTATGTGGCTAACCAGCAACCACATTAAAAAACAAAAAACAAATAAATAACATAGAAACATAGAATGTGACGGCATATAAGAACCATTCAGCCCATCTAGTCTGCCCAATTTTCTAAATACTTTCATTAGTCCCTGGCTTTATCTTATAGCCTTATGCCTATCCCACGCATGCTTAAACTCCTTTATGGTGTTAACCTCTACCACTTCAGCTGGAAGGCTGTTCCATGCATCCACTACTCTCTCACTAAACTAATATTTCCTGATATTATTTTTAAACCTTTTGTCATTCTAATTTAGGACTATGTCCTTTTGTTGTGGTAGTTTTTCTTCTTTTAAATAGTCTCCTCCTCTACTGTGTCGATTCCCTTTATGTATTTAAATGCTTCTATCATATCCCCCCTGTCTCATCTTTCCACCAAGCTATACATGTTAAGATCCTTTTAACCTTTCCTTGTAAGTTTTATCCTGTAACTCATGAGCCAGTTTAGTAGCCCTTCTCCGAACTCTCTCCAAAGTATTAATATCCTTCTGGAGATACGGTCTCCAGTACTGCATACAATGCTCCAAGTGAGGTCTCACCAGTGTTCTGTACAATGGTATGAGCTAATACCGCTCCCTATACAACCAAGCATTCTGCTAGCATTCCCTGCTGCTCTATTGTCTGCCTGTCACGGGTTGCGGTCCGAAGACCGGGACTCCTGTATGCCTGATGATGGTAGGAGTCACAGAGTGGAAATTAACTATCAGGGTCTTGTGCAGGGTAACCACACGCCCCCTGGTGTTGAGCACCAGGGTTTGTGCGGCCACATACCAGGGCCCTAATGCAGCTTCTGTTGATCCCAGGAACTTGATATTATGCAGATATGTACCCAGTACTAGAAACAAGGTAAGGCTACAACAGGCAACAAACAAAATACCAAGACAAGACTAGAAGAACCCAGAACCAAAGCAGGACAGAAAGCAGAACCCAGAACATGTAAACAAGACATGAGGGAAACAAGAACAGGACATGCACAGGGCAGGACAGGACTAAACATGAACTGGGAATACGAGACAATAAAACAAGACAAGATATACAAGGCAAAACAAGAGGAGAAATAACAAAGTACTATATATGTAATAAGCATTGGAGATTTAGACAAACATAAATGGCCAAGATGTATGCAGCCCACCACAGTGCCAAAGTACTCCAATTACGGTGGGTCCTAACTACCTAGATATGCATGACTAAAAGTACAACAATTAAACACACACAGAACTTACCTGCAAGGGAAGGAGCAGAGGAATAAGACTACTGCTAGCAGGGAACACTGAAACAAATGGGTGTGGAAACAAAAAACAAGCATTTAAAGGAATCCAGGAGACTGGGAATTTCAGGAACAGAATAAAGGAATGAACCCAGAAAACCCAGCATAAAGAAAACCAGACATAGAATAGAGAACCAGAAAAAAACAAGAAAAACTAAACAAGAATTGTAAAAAGAGTACTGAATACCAGAAGCCATGACCAGAAATCATCCGCAAACTGTAACAGAACGTGACACTGCCTACCTTTAAGTCATCTGAAATAATTATCTCTAAATCCCTTTCCTCAGATGTTGAGGTTAGTACTTTATCAAATATTCTATACTCAGCCCTTGGGTTTTTACGTCCAAGATGCATTATCTTGCACTTATCCACATTAAATGTCAGCTGCCACAACTCTGACCATTTATCTAGTTTTCGTAAATCAATTGCCAGTTGGCTAATTCGTCCTTGAACATCAACCCTGTTACATATCTTAGTATCATCAGCAAAAAGACATACCTTACCATCAACACCTTCTGCAATATCACTAATAAAAATATTAAAGAGAATGGGTCCAAGTACAGAGCCCTGAGGTACGCCATGTTCTCACCGTGACATCCAGATGAGGGATTTGAACCTGGGTACTTTGTGGTTTTAAGCCGGTGTCCCTGCATCTGAGCCACTTCAGTTCTTGATTGAGCCTGAAGCTTATCCTTGTCATGTCTCCAGCACTGGGGGCTGGACTTTACCTGTGATTGCTTTTGTCAATCATGGTCCACCTGTAGCTGATCACTAATTAGTCAGGTATAAGACTCTGCCTCTCCCTGAGGGCAGTGTCAGTTCATTGACTCTGCTTCACATTTTTGGTTCCTGTTTCTGAGTATCCAGATCATGTGTTCTCCATTTTTGTTCCTGGCTCCTGACCTTGGCTTCCCCTGACTTTGGCTTTCCTTGACTACTCTTTTGATATTGGAATCCAAACTTAAAGATTGCAGTTTATTGATGAGCCATCTATGTGGAACAGTGCCAAAAGCCTTACTGAAATCGAGGTAAGCAATGTCTACTGCACCACCCTGATCTATTATTTTAGTTACCCAATCAAAAAATCAATAAGATTGGTTTGGCATGATCTCCCTTAAGTAAACCCATGCCGTCTCTGATTTTGAAATCCAACATCATTTTAGATGTTCAACAATCCTATCATTTAACATGGTTTCCATTAATTTCCCCACTACTGGCCTATTGTTGTCTGACTCCTTCCTACTACCTTTCTTGTGAATGGGCACAACATTCGCTAACTTCCAATCTTCTGTGACTACTCCTGTTAACAATGATTGGTTAAATAAATCCGTTAATGGTTATGCTAGTACACAACTAAGCTCTTTTAATAACTTTGGGTATATTCCATCAGGCCTAATTGACTTATTTGTCTTTACTTTTGACAGTTGAAATAGAATGCCTTTCTCTGTAAACTCACATGTAACAAATGACTCATTTCTCCTTTTTCCTAACTGAGGTCCATTTATTTTTATTATTATTATTACGATCTCCATTTATATAGCGCCAACATATTCCATAGCGCTTTACAATATTATGAGAGAGGGATATAAATGTAAATAGGACAATTACAAGAAAACTTACAGGAACAATAGGTTGAAGAGGACCCTGCTCCAACGAGCTTACAGTCTATAGGAGGTGGGGTATAAGACACATTAGGAGAAGAAAAATGAATCAAATAAGGTGGGAGTGAAGCAGAGCTGGAGGAGAGAGTAGAGTGCTGCACTTTAGGCAATAGAGCAAGAGATGGGTATGTAAGGTAGAGGTTACTCTGGAAGGCCATAAGCATTCCTAAAGAGATGGGTTTTAAGGCACTTCTTAAATGATTGAAGACTAGGGGAGAGTCTGATGGGGGTAGGCAGGCTATTCCATAGGAAGGGAGCCGCCCATGAGAAGTCCTGCAAGTGCGAGTTGGACGGACGGGTGCGAGCAGTGGACAGGAGAAGATCACGGGCAGAGTGGAGGGACCGAGAAGGAGCATACCCATGGATCTGTACAGAGATATAAGAGGGGCTAGAATTGTTCAGTGCTTTTTGAATTAGCTATGATACAGGAATCCAATGTAAGGACTGATAGAGGGGTGAGGCTTTAGAGGACCGACTAGAGAGGAAGATCAGTTTGGCGGCGGCATTCGTTACAGACTGTAGAGGGGCAATATGGCTTTTGGGAAGACCAATCATGAGAGAGTTACAATAATCCATGCGGGAAATTACTAGAGCATGGATAAGCTCCTTGGTAGCATCTTTTGTAACACAGGGGAGGATGCGGGCTATGTTTTTGAGTTGGAATCTACAGGATTTGGCAACATACTGGATGTGAGGCTCAAAGGTGAGGCCAGAGTCAAGTATGACGCCAAGACAGTGCACTTGCAAGGATGGACATATGTGGATACCACTAACTTGAAGGGAGAGTGAGAGAGGAGGATCAGTATTAGGAGGAGGAAAGACAAGGAGTTCAGTTTTCGAGAGATTGAGTTTCATAAAGCAGGAGGACATCCAGTCAGAGATGGAAGAAAGGCAAGCAGTGACACGTTGCAAGATGGCAGGGGAGAGGCCCAGGGAAGAGAGATATATCTGGGTGTCATCAGCATACAGGTGGTAGTGGAATCCAAAAGAAGCAATATGTTTGCCAAGAGTGGCAGTAGAAAGAGAAATTATAAGGGGACCAAGGACAGAGCCTTGGGGCACTCCAACCAAGACAGAACGAGGGTAGGAGGTATTCTTGGAAAAGGAGACACTGAATGAGCATTGAGAGAGATGAGAAGACAGTCACAGAGACCGAGCAATTGAAGAGTTTGAAGGAGAAGAGTATGATCAATGGTGTCAAAGGCAGCAGAGAGGTCAAGAAGAATTAGTATGGAGTAATGGCCTTTATATTAAGCTGTGATTAGGTCATTAGGAACTTTGATAAGAGCAGTCTCAGTAGAGTGGAGAAGGCGGAAGCCAGACAGAAGAGGGTAAAGGAGAGAGTTGGAATTGAGGAAGCAAGATACGTGGGTAAATACAAGTCTTTCCAGAAGCTTTGAGGAAAAAGGGATATGGGACGAGGGGTCAATAGATTTTTTATTTTTTTTTCAGGATTGGTACTACAGTGGCATGTTTACGGTCAGCATGGACAACGCCAGAAGAGGGAGAGCAAGATTTCCTTCATTTTCATCTGTAAATACTGAACAAAAATATTCCTTGAGGCAGTCAGTTAGACCTTTACTTTATCCTCGTCTGCATACATTCCTTCTTTTGTTTTTAATCTAACTAATCCTTGTTTTACTTTACTTTTCTCATTTATGTATCTAAAAAATGTTTTGTCTTTTTTTTTTACTGCAATTTTCTCTTCTGTGTGTGATTTGGAAGCTCTTATAACTTGCTTAGCCTCTTTCTGCCTTATCGATCCATCTATCTTCCTCAATTACTAATTGCTAACTTTTTGTTTTTTACTATTTTGGCCACTTCTGCGGAGTACCACAGTGGTTTCCTACATTTTTTGCTTTTACTGACAAGTCTAATGCAATTTTCTGTTGTCTTCAGTAGTTTAACTTTTAAGTAATCCCATTTCTCTTGGACTCCATTTAGACTGCTCCAGTCTGATAATGACTCCTGTACACATATTCTGTTTTAGAAAAGTCACTTTTGTTTTTTTGCTGTGTGACACGTTGTTTCAAGCAAGGAAATACTTAGTACTTAGTACTTAGTACTTGGTATTTCCTTGCTTGGAACGTGTGTTTTACACACAAAACATTTAGATAGCGTGGTTAACCATTTAACTATCACATTACAGCCCTGTTCTCAGTGGCTTACTTTTGTCCACTGAGCTTACATTGAATAACCTGTATAATAATTGTACTCCAGTCTTACCTGTCAGTATTAAACTGTAGATATTATTGTTAAATCATGCTATAGGATGATCTCTGGACATTACAATTTACACAAGTTTGATTTTTTTTTAAATTTAAATACGTTTTTATTTATTTGCGAATTACCGTAACATATTGATGGATATGCAGATCCTTACGTTTTACACAGCAAGTGTAGATCAACAAGATAAGCAACAAGCAGTTCAATTGGAGACATATGTTATTTATGAAATTTAGGTTTATCAGCTCGCAGGCCTGTTTAGGCGTGGAACTCTCAGGTCTGGTTCTGTTACCATGAGCAAGTATAGATATTGTGGCAAGGTCAGAGAGGCTTTCTATGTGAGTAATAGATTGGAGCGATCTCTATTCCCAGCATGATGGGGTTAATTGGGGGGAGTCACCCCTTGAATGTTATCAACCAGGTGAATGTAATTAACCAGCCCTAGGGTTTTAAAAGGTTAGCCTCTGAAGACATCAGAGAGTCTAACAGCTGGGAGAGAGGAGGCAGTTAAGCCTGAGACTCTGAGAAAAAGGTACTGTGTGAAACCTGCTAAAAGTGCTGTATTTCATTTTGTTTAAAACTGGGAACTAGATTAGCTGGCCAGTTGGATAGTTAGTAATACTGTTGTTTAGTAAGTCTCCAAGTTGGAGTAGGATTTATTTTCTTTTTGTTTTATTTTGTGGGAGAGCACAACCTTGTATAAATTGTGGAAAGTGACAATAAACTGCAGTACTATTTTATCCTGACTGTTGCACTTGAAGTTTATTGTGAAGAGCCTGGCCATCCTGCCACAATATGTAGTTTCCCTCCATATTAGAGGTCATACAATATTGCCCCTTCATTGCCCCTTTGACCCCTTCCCTTTAAGATATGTATATTTAGATATGTAGTTTCCCTCCATATTCGAGGTCATACAATATTGCCCCTTCATTGCCCCTTTGATCCCTTCCCTTTAACACTATATTCCACATTCTACGAGAATTTGTCTATTGGGAGTTGGGAGGTGCCGCGTCACTGCAAGCACATTTGTACGTGACCTTGAGTCAGAGGTTCCCTCGTCCCTATGTATTAGAGAATATAGTACTAGGTCGATGTATAATTTGGTGGGTTTAATTTCTAAAACAGCGGTGATGGTGTATGAAAGCGTGGATAGCTGTGACTCCCGCTTTCTAGTGTGGGGTTACCTTTGCGTTATGCGAGCTGATGATTATTGCCTGGGGCAAGGTCCCTTATCGTGTTTATCGACTGGGGGTCGATGGTCTTTATCAGTGACTCTATCTCGTGGGGGTCAGCAGTTTGCTTCTCTTTATGTCTGTTTGAGCAATATCGTTGTCGAGGTTACTTATGACAGAGCTCGAGCGTTGCTTAGGTCTCAGTTCGCCTCCCCTAAAGCGTGCTGTTCTTTATTATCAGTTACTATGCGTGAGGTCTTCGCGATCAATCTAAGGTGGTTGTCTCATACGGTGTGTGAACGTGTTGGGAGGTATGTGTATCTAAAGTTCGTGTGTTTGTGTGTGTTTTCGTAAATTTCCCAGGTGCCCGGCTTCTGGGTCCTGGGATGCCCTGGGTTCCGTGGCACCGGGCGGTTGTCCTTGTCTTTTTGTCAGCTCCCAATCTCTTCACACAGTTTGTTTATGTATGTCATCCCTGTTTATTTTATATCGAGTGTTTATCCTGCGGTTGACCCGTCTGAATCCGGTATCCAGTTCCCCAAATCCCGGACACCCAGCAAGAGGGGGTAAGGGAGGAATTAAAAGCAGGAGAGGATGAGCAGTAAAGTTGTAAGGGTTTTGATTTAAATTAAGTGGGGTCAATGTCCCCTGCTGTCCCCGTCCCGGCGACAGATGCGTCCCCATCCCGCCTGTAGCGGGTGATGTATAAGAACCATGGGGTCCACATCTCGGCGTGTCTGGTTCCTCGTCCTGACAGAGAGTCATGTGTTTCCTCCGCCCCCTGAATATCTTCT
This sequence comes from Pelobates fuscus, assembly GCF_036172605.1. Classification (NCBI taxonomy): domain Eukaryota; kingdom Metazoa; phylum Chordata; class Amphibia; order Anura; family Pelobatidae; genus Pelobates; species Pelobates fuscus. Next base: position 134,990,638 of record NC_086321.1, read on the forward strand.
ACTCTGCAAATCCATTCCTTTTTAGTGGGTGTTTCACTTGTTTTCCAGAGAGCTGGTATGTTGGCTTTGACCGCAGTGAGCAGGTGTCGTAGTATTGATTTCTTATACGACGGTATGGGCTGTGTCGAGATGTGTAGTAGTGCCAATTCCGTGTTCCACTCCGGTATGTCTCCTAAGATATGTGTCACCGTGCCCCTGATCATTTCCCGGGACGGGATGATGTCTCTGCACTCCCACCATATGTGCAGCACCATACTGCGTTCTGCCTGGCACCTCCAGCATACCGGGGAGATCGATGGGAAGATGCGGTGCAGTAGGGATGGTGTTCTGTACCATAGGGAGAGCAATTTGTAATTCATTTCCTGAAGAGGAACACATGGAGCTCTTATGGTGCCATACCATTGCTTTGTCCCATTGCTGAGTTGTGAGTGGCCTTCCAAGTTGGTCCTCCCATTGACGTTTGAATGTGGTGGCTATAGGTATACCACCGATCATCAGTTGTTGATAGAATGCTGAAATAGCGTGTTCAATTGGCGTGCCTTGCTCGCAGAGGGTTTCAAACCATGTGAGGTCTTTATGTAAGCGATCTTTGTGTAACAAGGTGTCATAGAAATGTTTCAGTTGTAGGTATCTGAGCAGGGAAAAAGGGGTTCGTGGTCTGTCTCCCAGTAATGAGGTTAAATCTCACAGTCTCCCATTCGTCAGGGCTTTATATATGGGTATATATGCTCCGGTACTCGGGATGGGCCACGCACCTGAGTGGAGTCCTCCCCCTATGGCCTCATTATGCGTGATCGCCATCATTGGGCTGGGCATGGGTGATATGTGGGCCTGCAGCCTTAATGTCTTCCAGCTGTGTAAGGTCTGTAGGACCATCCCCTCGTTGTCGCTATGGTTTGTTCATCCCCCAGATTTACCCCAGACCTGTGCCTCTAGTGTTGGTCCAATGAGGTCCCTGTCGAGTTTCACCCATTGTTTGGCCGTCGGTTCCAGGTGCCAGTCTAGTATGCGTTACATAACCGTGGCTTGGTGATATTTCTTAAAGTCCGGCAGCGCCAGTCCTCCGTAATTTTTTGGTCAGCACAGGATGTCATGTCGGATCCTGGCTCGTTCTCCCCGCCATACAAATCTAGTTACTGCCATTTTTAGGGCGGAAAAAAGGTCGCTGGTATAGCGAGTGGTATGGTCTGCATGAGATGCAGAATTTGTGGGAGTATATTCATTTTAATCACTGCGATTCTTCCGTGCCAGGTCACGTGTGGGTATGACCATTTGAATAAGTCTGCAAGGACAGCTTTCAATAGGGGTGTAAAATTGTGTCGTAATATATCCCTTGGGTTCGTGGTCACCCATACGCCCAGGTATTTAATCTTGCCGTGGCACCAGTGGAACGCAAATTGTGATTCTAAAGATAGAAATTCCTCTGTGGGGAGTGAGCTGTTCAAGACCTTGCATTTTGAGATGTTAAGTTTAAATCCGGATATCCGTCCAAATTTATCAAATTCCGAGAAGAGGCATGGCAATGTGGTTCTGGGGTTGCGAACAAAGAAGAGGAGGTCATCTGCATAAGCAGCCACTTTATGTTCTTCTTGGCCTTCGCATCCCTGTATGTCTGGGTTCTGCCGAATTGCCTGCAGCAATGGCTCTAGGTTCATTGCGAACAGCAACGGCGAGAGAGGGCAGCCCTGTCGGGTTCCATTGCTGATCGCAAAGACAGCAGTCGTGGCCCCGTTAACCCTCACGGTTGCACGTGGTCTATTATACAGAGCAGATATCCACTTGAGAAGTCTTTGACCGCATCCCAGCTGCCTCAACGTTGCTAACATATACGCCCAGTTGACCCGGTCAAATGCTTTTTCCGCGTCGGTGGATAGTAATAATAACCGGGTCCCTGATTTCCTCGCATGGTGTTGGATGGGAAGAGCCGTAGGGTGCTGTCCCTGGCCTCTCGGCCTGGGGTAAATCCCGTCTGGTCCACGTGGATTAAGTCGGGAAGAAGGTGATTAAGTCTGGTTGACAGGACTTTCGTAAATAATTTGGCATCAACATTCAGCAGCTAGATCGGTCTGTAGCTTCCGCATTGCAGCGGATCCTTCCCCCGCTTAAGTAGGACCGTAATGGTAGCTGCCAGTGATTCTGGTCCCAGGGTTCCATCCTCCCCCACGGCGTTGAGGGCTTTGGTCAGCCACGGCAACAATACTCCTGAGAAGTTTTTATAGTATCCCGCGGAAAAGCCATCTGGACCGGGCGCCTTGCCAGTTTTCGCTGCTTTAAGGGCCGCTGCTAGTTCCTCTGTGCTGATGGGTGTGTCCAGGGTTGATGCTGAGTCCTGGTCGATCTTACGTGTGATTGTGTCGGACAGGTAGTTCTGTATCCTAGTGTGGTCGCTTTTGTCCCAGTATTCCTGACGTGTGTGGAGATTATAGAGGTTCTCGTAGAAAGTTCAAAACTCCTCCGCGATCTTCTGCGGGAAGGGGGTCACCTCCCCCGAGGCCAGACGTATTTTACGTATTTGTCTGCGGGGCATGGGGCCTTTCAGCAGTCTCGCTAGGTATTTACCTCCCTTGTTAGCGTGTATATAATAAAAGCCTTTCATGCGCTGAATGGTTCAGAGATGTTGTCTCGTAATGAGGTCTCTGAGGTTTCTTCTTTGTTCCATTAGTTCCCCGTAGACTTCATTTAGCTGGGATTGTTTATGTTGTTGCTCAAGGGTCGAGATTGAGTGATATAAAGCGGCCATGAGCGTCTTCCGTTTCTGTGAGGCAATGCGTATAAGTGTACCTCGAATAACACTCTTGTGAGCTTCCCAGATAGAAATCGGGGAAGTCTCCGGAGAATCATTGTCTCTAAAGTAATGCTCCAGTGCCTGGTTGACTTGTTCTTTGGTGTCCGGATCCAGTAGCAATGCCTCATTAAGTCTCCAGGTCAAGGCTGCAGGTCTGAACAATGGAGACTTCAGCTCCATCTCTACCGAACTGTGGTCCGACCATGTAGCTGGTGTGATCCCGGCTTTGAGTAGGTGGGAGAGACCTTCCTGCGTTATGAAGAGGTCATCAAGGCGAGAGTAGCGGTCGTGGAGAGCAGAGTAATAAGTGAAGTCCTTTACCGTGGGGTGAAGTGTTCTCCAGCAATCCACCAGTCTCAAAGACTCGATCAACAGCCGGATGGATCTGATGCCACGCTGCCAAAGGCAGCTATGACCCGTAGATGAATTTAGTGTTGGGTCGAGTGGGGTGTTAAAGTCATCTCCTACTAACAGTATCCCTTCTGTGAAGTCTTCCAGTTGATGCAGGGGTGTTTCGGAGGAAGGGGGCTTGCCGCCAGTTAGGCACGTTAGTAGACACTATTGTATATAACCTATCCGCTATGATGCCCTTGAGGAATAGATATCTTCCTTGTGAGTCCTGCACACGTTCTAGTTCTCTAAATTCCAGGTCAGCCGCTAATATTATGGCCACTCCAGATTTGTGGGCTGTTGCATGGTTGCAAAAGTAATTATTTGGGTAATGCCTGTTTTGTAGTTTGGGAGATTTCCCTTCCAGGAAATGTGTCTCCTGTAGCATAGCCACAGCAACATGTTTTTTCTTCAATTCCCTTAGCAGGTGTGTCCTGCGTTCAGGGATGTTAAGACCTCTGCAGTTTTGCATGATAATCTTCAAGGGCATGCTCCAGTATGCCATGCTGTTCACGTGTGTGGTACGAGGCTCTGAGTTCGCAAGAGATCTGGAGAGTCCTCCGTGCTCTGGTGGTTTTGAGGGGGGTCCCGTGTCCACGTCACCTGTCCACAGAGGGCGGGAAGAGGGGGACAAGGAGGGAGAGGAAGAGAGAGAGAGAGAGAGAGAGAGAGAGAGAGAAAAAAAAGGGGGGGGGAGAAGTGTGGAAAAAAGGGGAAAGAGCCGGAAGGGAAAGGTGGTTTGTAGCAGAGAATCCGAGACGGAGAACCGAGGCCCGGGGTCCCGGGAAGTGTGGTCAGCTAAGTGGTGTGGTGTTCAAAAAGGAGGTGTCTGCCCTGTATGTGAGTGCTCTCACAGTTTCCGGGAGCTTCCCGGTTCCAAACCCCCTCAAGACAGGAAGGAGTGGTCTCATGCAGTGACCAGCACCAGTAGGGGCTCGATCCGATGCCGGCTCATAAGTCGAGGGTACCCACGGCCTGGTCACTCAACTCTCAGCACGAGTGTTAGGAAATGGGTAGCGCGGCTCGAGCTCCGCCCAAGTAAAGGATCAAAGTCAGATGTGGAACCAGCCGCTCCATCCCACCCCTCAGCACTATAACAAAATTAACTAGAGCAGCTTAAGGAGATAGAGCGCATTCACTTTAAGGTTTAGTTTGCAGTAGCTTCAGTGCATCAAAGAGAAAATAAGTAAATAAAAATATTATTATAAAAAAAGGGAAAAAAACAAACAATTTCAGAAACCTTAACATAGCATTTCTGTTCCAGAGTACCCCTTTACCCCATAGTTCCCCCCAGTCGTTGAGCACCCTCCCAGCCTCAGTATGCTCCATTCTGTACCCTACAGCCCCGCGGTTACGTTGGTTAGTGTAATTTCTCCCCCCCATGCTTAATGGTGGCTTAGTCCCTTATTCTGTGGTCCCTGATGCCACTGTACGCCCTGCCTCTATTTCTCGGGGCCAGACTGGTGTTCGTCTGATTTGTCAGTTATGTGCTTGCGACCCCTGCCCTACCCCCTCGTCGGTCCATGTGAGAAATGTGAACAGGTGTGGGGACATGCGTGTGTGCGTATCAGCGAGGGGGGCAGAAATTTGGGGTATACTGGCCATCACCAGGCATTAAGGTGTCCATGAGAGTAATCGTCTTGTGCATGCTCAGTTTCGTGACTAGGTGTATGTGTGGGTGATGGCTGTCGGTGAAACCAGATCCGTGTAGTGTGTCAGGTTTTCGCTCTAAGTTGACGGGCCTGGGTCTACAAGTCAACAATATGATACAGTATAATATAATATAATGAGGCCTAGCACAGGCTCTATTAGTATGTTTCCTCGTCCCATGCCAGAGCATGGCGTGCAAGATTATCAAACATGGGACTCACGTCGACAATGGGCTGTGGGTCATGGCATGAAGGTGGGAAGGGGACATGTAATGGTAGGGGATGGATTTCCAACATTAATAAACATGACTACCACCTTACCCCCCCTCCCACCTCATCTCTCCCTCTGCAGTTTAGGGCCTTTGAGCCCCATCACACTAGTCCCGTGCAGCTGTAAGTTCACATCCATAGCAAATATAGAGTGTCCAGGTTGCGGGAGTTAAGCCCAGTGCCTCTGGGTAGATCTGTGGGGTCTGAGGGTGCCGGTGAACCCTCCCCGTGCTGTTCCCCTGTTGCCCCCCCCCCAAGTGGACGGTTGCCAGCCTCCCATTGTAGGTATAGCCTGGGACACAGGTAGTGGAAAACAGATGATAAGCCAGTTCCATAGGTGTGCCCTCAGGTGACCATGGAACCCGTGTTCCCACCTCCCAAAGCTCTCATATGTGATCCCAAAGTACCTGGTGGTGTGCAGGTTGGCTGGCTTGTCCATCTTAGGTGTCAGGCACAGGCAGAGCATGCAGGTGATCAGCCGTGGGGATCAGGCCCGCCGGGGTCGACAGTGGTTCCGCGTGGAGACAGGGTGGCGGGGCTGCTGAGGAGCTCAGAGGGGTGGTCATCGCTGCGGGTGAGCCTTTGCAATTATTCCTCGGGAGATGCTGGGTCATCGCGTCGCCCAGAGTGTCGTGCCGGGGGTGATCTTGCATTCTGTCGTCTAGGTCCTCTCTGCGGTCTTGGCGGTGGACCCAAGGGTCCCAGAATCCAGTTGGTAACTGGTGGTGAGGGGAGTCCCAGTTCTCCCATAAATCGCGGCACCTCTTCTGGCCATCTCATGGTGAACCAGTTGTTGTGATGCCTGGCCACCAAGGCAAAAGGGAATCCCCATTTATAAGTAATGTGGTGTTCCCTCAGCAGTGCCGTCACCGAGCGAAGTGCGCGTCAGGCCTCTAATGTAATGGGGGACAGGTCATTGTACAGTGAGACCTGGGCCCCCAAGTCGGTTGTTCTCGTGCTTTGGCCATAATAGCGTTCTTCACTGGGAAGGAGTGCAGGCAGCATATGAGGTCCCGCGGCCCATCCTCTATAGCTCGGGGCCATAGGGCCCTGTGCGCCCTCTCAAGCTCTATTTGGTGTGGCTGAGGCGACTAAGATGGATTGGAAAAGCTCCTTGAGTACCTCTTCCGCATTTTCCGTCCCTTCGGCTTCTGGCACTCCGTGTACGCGGATGTTGCATCTCCTGCCCCTGTTATCGACATCTTCCAGGTGACGGCATATGGAGAGCAGCATTTCGCCCTGGCGTGCCACAGCTGTGTCGGTGGATGCCATGCGGGCAGTGAGGGCCGTAGTCGCCTCTTCCGTCATGGTGATACGGCCCACCTGCACAGTTATCTCTGCATGGATTCCCGCTACCTCCGATCGCAGCGTATCCTGAATGGTGGCTGTCAGGGTCTGGAGGTCAGTCCTTGTGACCATGGAGGTCGTCAGGTCCCGTAGTTTGCGCTCAATTCTATCCAGGGCTGTTGTCTCCGGCCCCGGCGTGGGTGTCGGCGCCATCTTGGGGTTAGTTGGATCCCTGCTCGCTCCGGGTTGGGGCTGTAAGAACCCATCCAGCGGGCCCTGCTGGGGGTTCTTTGGGGTCTGGGGTTGCTCCAGGCGTTTGGTGTCGCCCATTAAGCTTAATTCAGTGCAGTATTAGCGCTTTGTCGGGGTCCAGTGGAGCGGAGCTCTCCCGTTAGGCGGCCATCTTGGTCAGAGCCAGAACTACGCCCCCAAGTTTGATTTTATGTTATTCACCTCAATTTTTCTTAATTAGTGTTTGTGTGTCAGTGTGTTTAATAGATATATATCTAGCCCTTCTATTTAAGGGTTTTTAGCTACAAGATTAAAAGTGATGTTTTATTCCATACATTTCTTTATCCACCATACCATCAAAGTGATTCCCCGTTTTTTAACCATTTAGTACTGTTACCTCCAATTCTCTTTTTCTTTATTCTACTTTATACAGGGGTCATCCCCCACACGGAGGTACCAGTCATTAAAGGCTCCATCTTTTCTCGTTTCTTTCTTTGTCTAACATCGAAGCTCTTATGTACTTTATTCCGTTTATGTTTATATTCAACAAAATGTCATCTTTACCTGATAACTAGATTTTAACCTGTGCAATTCTTAAAAGTATTATTACATAAAGGATTACACCAAAATACAAGACATATTGTAATCCATGTATTTTAAACTTTCATTCTATATTTTTATTTACATCTAATCATTGGAAAATATGAAAAATTATCGCACAAGCCAAATTGGGCAGAAAAGGATATTATTATTATTATTATTATTATTATTATTATTATGGGCAGAGAATATGTGCTTTATGTTTATTTGTATTCACTGAATTATTACATGTTGTACATTATTTTCACAATATTTTAGTATATATCCATATATTTTAAGTCCAGCAAACATCCTACAAAAATGATAATTTCCTATTTAGAGGAACAGCATGAGTTATGTGAAGAAAATATTATGCATGGAGCAGGTAATGGATTTCCAAATTGAAGCTGTATTTATGAACCTGTATTGCTTTATTCAATTATGTTTCCACTGAATTTGGAAAATTGCTGATTATCCTCACGTTAATTTAATGAAGTGATTACTAAATATATCTACAGAGAAAAGAAGAGCAGTACAAACATTAAATTGGTTGCTCTCTTGTCTTAGAAACAAAGCTTCCGATGGCAAAAATATATAAATACACACACACACACACACACACATATATACACACACACACATACTGAATATATATACTTTCTAAAGGACATCACATAAATATGTTATTTCATGCTTATGAATCGGAATACAATAATATCTCCTGTTAAGCTTGTAGAAAGATGCACAATCTCTTCCAGAACCCACACTTGTGACAAAAACATGATACAGGCATATGTAAATATGTGCAGATTGCAGGTTAATTTGAGCAAGGCCCCAGGGCCACCATTGGGGCATGCCAACTATGACGGTCTTGGGTGGCCTGACTGCTCGGGGAGTCCTGGGCCTCACATTTCCTATGTGCACATATATATGGCGATTGTCGTTATATATATGTGCACCTGTGGACCCCCAACTAACTGAACATGGCAGAAGGGGCCCAACTCACTCCAGCGTCTTTACTTTACAGCATCTGCTCTCTCTGTCACTCTAACTCTTGCGAGCCCCGCAGCTTTCAGAGCATTGCCACGAGTTGCCAAGGCAATGCTCCGCGTCACGCATGCAAGGCTCACATGAGTTAGAGACAGAGAGAGAAAGTGAAGATGTCGGAGTATGCTGGGATCTGTCTGCAAGGTACAGCTCCTGGCTCCCTCCACCATGCCACCGGAATGCACTCTCCCAGCTACCTGGCAGGTAAGAAGCAGCGAGGGGGTAATTAAAATGTAATTAAAATAAATGTAAAAAAAATATATATATATGCCCCCCCCCTCAGAATGCAGTCCCCCATATTTTACACAACATTTAAACACACTACACAAACACACACACTCTGCATTCGATATAAACACACTACATCCTTACACAAACTCTACATACATTACACAAAGAAATGTACAATCTGCATCCACTATGCACACCACATCTACTTTACACATGCACTCTGCATTCACTACACACATTCTACATCTACTATATACACATCACATTCAGTACACACACACACATTTCATCCTTATAAACAGTCTGAGAATGGGCCCTGCGGGCAGACTCTAGGTGGCATCGAGGCGGCTCCGGGGGTCCAGAACTTGAGCTGTGGTGGGGCCCCAAAATTTCTGATGGCAGGCCTGCAAGGCCCTCTTTACCTCTTGGATCTGTCAATACTTAGTTGTACAATAGGGATATATAACAGCAATTAATGAACACACAAATTAGTGCTGTGGGATTGGTCGGCACCATGTAAATTCTAATAATACAAATAATACAGCCCTTTGTAAGCACATATGTGATGCATGTTATCAACTAAATGTGCAATTATCTGATTATTTTTATATATAACCAAACTCAAGCAGTATTTAGCATGCTGCAAATAATTTTTTCTAAAATGAGCAAAGGGCAAAAATGATCACAGCTTTCTCCTTACCAACTTCCCTCTATAACATCAAAGTAAGTTAGAAAATATTTGTTAAATGAACATTCAAGGCTTGTAACCAATCTTATAATACTTGCCTGAGTCTTTTTTACAGTAGTACTTTATAATTCCTGTACACATGTCCAAAACGAAAGATATTAAAGTATACATTTTGAATATTCTACAAATAATTTCAGATTTGTAAGGTAAGATGTTCCATGTTCAAATGGACACTATATTCACTGTATCCACTTCCTCTTCTCTTCCTCTCTACTTCCTATCCTCTTCCTCTCCTTGAAGAAGTTATGATGCCTTGCATGGAGACAGTTCACTGTTAAAATTTTGTTAAGGTGTTTTAAAATGCTTTACCAATGAATGAGGGTCCATACGTGTCCACAGCATGACCGCTCTCTGCTGCGCAGAGATGGGTGACAATGATAGACCGAGAGAATCAGCTGAGTGCTTTCAGTCTATTGCAGAGACCATTATTCAGTGTCAAACCTTTCAAAAATAGTTTAACAACTGAGGGGCGTGGCCTGGCAGCGCGCGAAGATGGACGCGTGAACTGTCGGCTGCTGCGAGGGTGATCGATATACCGCAAATAGAATAGCGAAAACTGCCGTGAACCGTAAGAAAACTTACCCACCAGTGACCCTGCACAAGTATGTCACAAAGGGCCCCCAAAAAAACGAAGATGCGCCCAGCACAAACCCAAATTTCCTCCCTCACTCCGCCGCGCAATAGATTACAAGATGGCGCCAGTGGGCAGACCTCGCCGACAGCGTGCTCCGACAAGAGCCACAACACCTCCATATCTGTGAGGTCCACCGCCCCTGCCTTGAAACATGCGCTGCAGTGCATGCTCCATAACCTCCAACAATCGTTGCAGGCGGAGTTCGTCAAATTGGCACATGATGTCCGTTCAGACATCAGAGAAATTAACGAACGAGCAACCCTGTTAGAGGAAAAAAGAGAGGAGATTATAAGCGCACACAACAATCTGGCTGCGGCCTGTGACAATGTAGAAGCCTGTATAACATACCTGGAGACTAAACTGGCGGATCAAGAGGATCGTGACAGGCGAAATAATATTCGCATAAGAGGGATATCGGAAGAGATTAAACCATCAGAGCTGCAAGATTACGCTGTAGGCCTTTTTAAGGCCCTATGCCCGAATCTCTCTACAGAAGATCTCAGACTAGACCGCATACATCGCCTGCCGAGGCCTAAATTCCTGGCGAATACTGCATCCAGGGATGTGATCACACGATTACACTACTATACCTCAAAAGAAATGGTAATGAGAACAGCGAGAAATCCTGACAGAGTTTCAACGCGTCAAGCTATTTGTGGATTTATCGGCAGTGACTCTCGCAAAACGCAAAGAATTATCGCCGATTACAAGAGCTCTTCGAGAAGCTGACATCCCTTACAAATGGGGTTACCCTACACGCATCATACTGAAGAAAAATGGAACAGAACACCAGATTCATACGGTCGCGGATGGGAGCAGAATGCTCAAAGACTGGGATATACCAGTCACCTACCAAGACACAACAACATCGACCCGACCTTCAGACAAATCGCCTACGAAAATCATCAAGGATTGGGCCACAGGACCCAAACATAAATGATTACGATGTGGCATTCCTCCCACCATGCCATGTAGATACGTGAGCATAACACACCTGCCTAATGTAGTACCTTTTATAACATGTTACCTGTTGTCTTACACAATACCACTCGTTATAGATAAATGTGCTATATGGTTGTTGAATACCTAGCGTATTGTGAAGATGATAATTGTATATAGTTAGATCACCAGATTAGACAAATGCACATGTACATAAGACGTGCTCTACGATTCAGTTTTAACTGATAAACCCGATGATAAGACACCACCTTTATAGTTAATTTTACAGACTGCCTACCTATTGTACTGCCTCTTATAATATGTTACCTGTTGCCTTGAGCATTTTCATTCATTCTATGGGCATGTACTGGATGGTTGCTGGGATCCCTAGCATAATAAAACGAGGTTAACTGGTTATAAGCAAAATACCAACTTAGATGAATGTATATATGCATGAGACGAGCTATTCGATTTAGGCCCAAATGACAATCCCAGCGCTAACACGCTTAATCTATAATCAACTACTATAAATGTCTACCGGTTGTAATGCCTTTTGTGATATGTTGTCTACTACCTATTGCATTACATTTCGATGTGTGTGAATATGCTACAATGTTATTAGAACACATAACGTACCAAGCCGTTGTTAATTGTATATGGCTAGACTACTGGCTTGGACAAATATATATATGTCTATACGAGACGAGATGTAAGATTTAGATTTAACTGATAACCACGGTAATGGCATAACAGAGATATGGTCGATTGTATGGAATATTTACTTCATGTAATAACAAAACACCAAAAAGATGGCAATCTACAATACAGAAATAATTATTTCTGTATTGTAGATTGCCATCTTTTTGGTGTTTTGTTGTTATTGTCTTGAGGATATAAGAGGAATCCTTTATCTACAATACAGTTAACTAAGGGTAATTTGTGTGTTTTTGTTTCACCTAATACCCACTAAGTGTGTCTGCTATCTACACACAGGTGAATGTACATTGTCTGTTTATTGATTACTTCATGTAATGCCTTTTATAATATGTTGTCTATTGTCTCGTGCATTACCATTCAAGAAACGGAAATATGTTATGTTGCATGTTTATTAGGATATATAACATAGTAAGATGATGTTAATTGTATATAGTTAGGCTGATAGCTTAAACTAATGTATTTATGTGTGAACTGAGTTATATGTTCTGAATTTTCACTGAAAATCCCACAGACAACACACTAACTTCATGGTCAGTCACACCATATGTACAATTCACCCTCCCCTCCTCTTAGCTCCATGGGGCTAACGAAAATTGACCCTTACCTCTGGTCGGACGACATCTGTCTGACCATCCTACTGTATATAGCTTTTCTTACTTTTATCATCCCTACCCCTTTCCCACTCCATCCCCAAACTTCCCCCACATACAAACCATATGGTCCAAGAACACGCAAGGTACATATCCCCGCTAGTTCGGACACACATCCTACACGACTCTCCGTCTCAAAACAAACGCAGATACAAGGTCAACGGCATTTACGACATACTTGGCACCTGTCCAGATGCCCACTTGGAAAGACACCATACTATGACCTGCAAACTGATCCGCATATAAAATTGATTACCTTATCCACAATGCGCAGCATTCAGCTATGCACCTGTACCACATTTTTATGGCCTTAACTATTCTGTCACTAAATGTCAAGGGCTTAAATTCTCCGCATAAAAGGAGGCTGGCCCTTGAAGAAGCTTGAAAATCGAAAGCCTCCATAGCTTTTTTTTCAAGAGACCCATCTACTACGCTCCAAAATGCCCAAACTCTCTTCAAAACAATACCCTATAGGCTTCCATTCAGGATATGTAAAAAAAAAAGAGGGGAGTCTCGATTGTATTCAGCAAAGACGTCACTTTTTCATTACACAAAAAGATGGGAGACAAAGAGGGCAGGTTTCTCCTCGTCCAATGCCACATCAATAACGACCCATACACACTCATTAATTTCTATGGCCCACATGACAACCAAACCGTGTTTCTTGATAAAATACTAACACTGGCAGACACTCACAAATTTGGAACCCTAATAATAGGGGGAGACACAAACTTCCTTGTAGACAATGTTTTAGATTCCTCCTCAACCCTCTGCGTGTCCCGCAAAACTCTCACTAGACGCACTGTTTCTACCTGTGCCATCAAACAACAGATTCACGACTCCGGTTATGTGGACGTCTGGAGGATACTCCATCCCTCAGAAAAAGATTACTCATTCCACTCACAGGCCCACAATTCCTATTCAAGGATCGATAGGTTTCTCGTACACTCGTCGCTCATTCATCGCATCCAAGACACAAAAATTGGTCTTATAACATGGTCCGACCATGCCCCAATCACACTCACCATATCAACTCAATATCCCAACAAAGGGAGAGGCTTCTGGCGACTGAACGACTCATTACTGAAGGATCCTGCAATCATCGCACAAATCAACACGGAACTGGAAATATATTTTCGAACTAACACTACGGAGGATACCCCCATCCCGATAATATGACAAGCACACAAAGCTGTACTCAGAGGCCTGTTCATAAAATTAGCTAGCTACGCTAATAAACAAAGACAAAAAACATTTACTGATCTTATTCAACAAATAAAACTTCTGACGCACACTAACAAAATGAACCCATCTCCCGAACTATATGAGAAACTAAGACACTTACAGACCCAACTCGAAGAATTTGAACTGGACAAAACCAATTATATTTTGCAGAGGTATAAACACAAATTCTTCGCTCAAGGGAATAAGGCAGGAGCAATCCTAGCATCTAAATTAAAATCGTGAATGACAAACTCCAGAGTAGCGTACTTATTAAGACCAGACAAAACCAAAATCATGAATCCACAAGACATAGTAGAAACATTTGCACAATACTATAGCTCCCTCTACAATCTTGCTACGGACGACAACACACACACACCTTTGGGAGCACAAATACAGGACTTCCTTAACTCAGTACACCTCCCAACCTTAACTCCAACAGAAATAGAAACAATCACTAAACCATTCTCAGTGGAAGAACTGAAAAAAGCAATTAAAAATCTGCCCGCCAATAAGTCACCTGGACCAGACGGTTTCACCAATATATACTATCAGACTTTCTCTGATACATTAGCACCTCATTTCACCACACTTATTAACTTTTGCTTCTCCAGCGGTGAGTTACCGTCAGAGATGCTCCAAGCGAACATTTCGACGCTCCCCAAACCAGGCAAACCGGCAACAATATGCCAGAACTTCAGGCCCATCTCCTTGCTTAACAGCGACACAAAAATGTATGCCAAAATAATTGCAGACCGCCTTAAACACATACTTCAACGAATAATACACAACGACCAATCAGGCTTTATCAAACATAGACAAGGTTCTGATAACACGCGAAAAATACTGAATATTATCGCCCACATGGACACGCACAACATGGAAGGCCTTCTTCTAGCGCTGGACGCAGAGAAGGCCTTCGATAGACTCAACTGGGATTACATGACTCACGTACTGATCAAATTTGGATTCCCAAGGGACTATATCAGGGGCATTATGGCACTTTATTCTAACCCGTCGGCCAGAGTTTCTAACGCGGGCTTCATTTCGAATCCTTTCTCCATTACAAATGGCACCCGCCAAGGATGCCCTCTATCTCCCCTGTTATTTGTATTATCCCTGGAACCACTAGCGTACAAAATCCGAACCCACACAAATATAAAAGGCGTAGACATTAATGACACAGAATACAAATTGTCGATGTTTGCGGACGACATTCTTATATCCATGACACAACCAGACATATCATTGACACATATTCTAACCACTCTGGAGGAATATAGCAACATCTCCTACTACAAGCTTAACCAAACGAAAACCCAAGCTCTGCCCATACGTCTTCCCTCTACGGAAGTCACATCGTTAAAATGCAAATACTCATTTGATTGGAGACAATCATATCTCACATACCTGGGAGTAAAAGTCGCGGGCACTCTTAGAGGAATCAACACATGTAATCTCTCAACCTTACCACAAATGTGTAAACAGACCCTATATAAATGGAAAGGTATTATGATATCCTGGCTAGGTCGGATCAACGCCATCAAAATGATGGTATTACCGAAATTACTATACATATTCCGAATGCTACCAATACCTCTCTCACCTACTCTACATAAACAAATCCAATCTATATTAACATCTTACGTATGGGACAAAAATAAACCCAGGTTACCCCTGACCCTTCTGCAATCCCCCAGTAAAATGGGTGGAATGGGATTCCCCAATGTGGCAACATACCACAGAGCAGCTCTACTAGAAAACGCAGTGAAACTTCACGCCCCGAAACACACGTTACAGTGGGTAGACATGGAAAATGGATATAACCCCAAATGCTCAGCGATTGACCTCATGTGGACTCCTAAACATCTTAGGGATAAACACACCACTATACTCCCACTTACTAAACACACCATACAAATCTGGGACTACCTTCACCGCTTCAGCAGGGACTCCACTAAGTTCTCCCCTTGGGCTCCTATCACATCCCTGAACTCAATATCCCCATGGCTATCCCTCCGTAAATGGGGGGAACTGGGAATCTCCCGAGTTGCAGATTTATGCAAACAGGGATCTATGTTACCTTTCCCGGAACTGCAAGCTAAATACCATCTCCCCTCGTCATTCATCTTCCCCTACATCCAACTGAAGAGTTTAATTGCCGACAGGGTAGCACTTACTCGACCCGAGCACAACACGTCAGACAGCCAACACATACTCCTATACCACCGCTGTCATGAAACACCAGTCAGAAGCAAAACCCTTACAATATGCTACTCTTTGTTATTGAACCAGGTGTCCCACCCAGAATACAAATATCGATCTCAATGGAGAGAAGAATGCACCCAATGTCCCACAAATAACCAATGGTTGACCTCACTCCAAGCCCTGAAAGGTGTTACAAACTGCTATTCCCACGTTGAAGCCCATAGAAAACTCATTTATAGGTGGTACTACACACCGGACAAAATCCACAAAATATTCCCCCAATCACCACCTGCCTGTTGGAGATGCAATAGAGATAGGGGAACAATGATCCACATATGGTGGGAATGCCCAGATATAAAACCGCTGTGGGAAGAAACACAGCACATTTGGGACAAAATGGGACTCACAATGCCCCCAATTACGCCTAAACTAGCTATCTTCCTACTACTCCCGGACGCTCTATCCCGAGCGGACAATCATGTCCTAATGTTGACAATATTAGCCACAAGGAATGTAATCGCGTGCCACTGGAAACAACCCAGATGCCCACCTCCCATATTGATATGGCACAAAACTAGGCAATTTCTCAGGTATGACGTAATGACTGCCAACACACTCAAACAGTCCTATGTGACAAAGTTGAATTGGCAGAGATGGAAGGAAACAGAAATAATGACGGGGCTGCGGAACACATCCCCTCCCCAACTAAGCAAGTGAGACTAGAAGTAACCATGTAATCACTCTATTCCATAAGACGCATGATAACTGATCACAACGCATGAAAGCGAACTGACAACTCGTACATAAGGAATTGTTCAGAGGATAGTGATTAGAATAACCAGAAGATTAGGTTACCATATAGCATACCTAGACACCCATATAGTTGATCTAGTTGATCCATTGACACAGTAAGCTGTAAGAAGGTATCCCTACGCTAAACATTACCAAAGACGGTTATTAACAATCATTAACACTCATTATGAAAACATATAATATTATTAACAACCCAGCATTGGAGAGGTTAACCCAATAACTTCGCCCAATTTACCAGAGTGATATTGACTGCGAGCACCAGAACAACATTTGCGGTCGTTACCGCCCTCTATTTCCTGAACACATACCACTTCTGAAAATTGTACTAGTCTCCGACAACCCACCTAACCACCTAACCACATAATCCTCTAACCACCTAGATGTCTATGTTGCCCTCCTTGGTATATATGTAGTCACTCATGTTATGTAAATAACCTATAATCAATAATCATTACGCCTTGACACTTAAGAAGGATCTTATGAGCTTGATGCCAAAAACCTGTACAATTATGAATGCGTTTATTTGTGCAATCACACTTGATGTATCTGCTGTATTGGATTATATATTTGATGTATGTTCCCCCATTTTCCCTTCTTCCCTTCTGTACCCCATCCACTGAAAATCTCAATAAAATCCAAGTTATAAAAAAAAAAAATAGTTTAACAACTGAACTGTATGCCAGTGCCAAGGGACTCAGAGTAGAATAACCACTTCAATTACATGAGGTGCTCATGGTGCCTACACTGCCTCTTTAATGCTCACATAATACATTTGAATTCATAGTGAATATGTATGCAAAGATTTCTGTATTGTTATATTTCGTTTGATCTGCTAACCAAATGAAAACATATTATAAGGTCATTTTGATGCTTTTGTCTATTGTTCTCCAATATGCCTTCTTCAAGAGACGAGTATTGATTTTTGTTAAGAGATGTTACCATTTCACAGAGAGCAGCTCTGCAGTTGCAATGGATTCCTTCTTCTGATCCTGCAGTGAGAATTGATTTTTGATTGTCTAAAAATTAGTCCTGTTTATAGTTTTCTTCGTCCAAGGGGAAGGGAGAAATCAAAAGCAACTGAAATGATCAGAAATAAAAGCATTTTTTGCACATCTGCACACAATGCTTTTCTTTCAATTGCTTATTTAGATTGGAGAATTTAAAGATAAAACCATGCTTATGGAGTCCAAATTTCACTATTTTGTACAAATTGCTTTTCTGTTTTTGTTTTTCATCCTGATCACATATTTCATCAAAGTAACCCCAGTGGTTATCTATTTAGATGGAATAGTCACGTCAGTTTTATTTTTTCCAAAAACGTTTAGTTGGAGATAACGGTAAATCTAGTATGGATAATTTGTGGGGGATATTACGAGGATCGGATGAATAAAACATGTAAATAGTGGCACAAGATAACTATTAACAATAAAAAAAAAATCATAAATGCTTATAAACATTGTCAGTTTATTTAAGTAAATATCCCAGCACCCAGCTTCAGAGGCCCCTTTGGACATTACCACAGGAGGAGAAAGAGATACAGAGGGGCTAAGGAAGGGAAAGAGACATGAGAGATAGAAAAGGGGATAAAAAGACACACAAAGGGGTTGGGATAAAGAAAACGATACACAAAAGGGTGTTGTAAGCGACATACAAGAGGGTTGTAAGGGGAAAATGGGAAATAAGATACACTAAAGCAAGTAAGACAATCAAAAGAGGGGACACAATACACAGAAATGGGTACAAGTCAAAAGGAAGGTTAAGAGAAATACAGGTAAAGATGTTTTTTTTTTTTCCAGGGGTGGGGCGTGAATGAATCTGTCTCTCCAGTTCTCCCTGCAACTCAGCACATGAGTCTATGCCAAGGAGTTGATTGACAGGTGAGAGAACGACATCCTATTAAAGGGACAATACAGTCACCAGAACCACTACAGTTTAATGTTGTGGTTCTGGTGTCCACAGCCTCTCCCTGCAGGCTGAGCACAGTAGAAAGTGTTTACATTGCTGCCTAGGAACACGTATAGTGGCAGTCACTCAGATGGCCACTAGAGGTGCTTCCTACTCCAGTGTCTCAATGTATTCGCAATTGCATTCCTATTGGAAAGCATTGGATTGACTGAAATCATCAAGTTAGATGGTCTCAGTCAAAGTGAAAAGTCCAATAATAGGACTTCAAAAAAAGAAGAACTTTTCAACAGCAAACATTCATCATCTCCAATTAACAAACTTTTCTTAACCCCTTCAGGACAGAGTCAATAGTGCACGTTCTGATCAAAACAAAACATAAACAAAAACTGGTATTTGCGCTATATGTCTGTTCACCCGTAGTTCCCATCTTTCATATTAAATGCACCCACACTTATTATATATACACTTATTATATATCATTTTGTTCAGGAGAAACAGGGCTTTCATTCCATATCAAATATTTATATATGAAACCTAATTTATTATGAATAAAATTAAAGAAACTGTGAGAAAAGTTCCGCCTCACATTTTAGCTGTAAATGTCATAATACTGTTAGGTTTTACTGCAAAAAATGCACATATTTGTAATCAGCGATGTCTCACGAGTACAACAGTACCCCCCATTAACAGGTTTTATGGTGTTTTGGAAAGTTACAGGGTCAAATATAGAACGTTCCATTTTTAAATTGAAATTTGCCAGATTAGTAATGTTACCTTTGAGACGGTGTGGTAGCCCAGGAATGAGAATTACCCCCATAATGGCATACCATGTGAAAAAGTAGACAACCCAAGGTATTGAACGTGGGGTATGTTTAGTCTTTGTTAGTAGCCACTTAGTCACAAACACTTGCCAAAGTTAGCGTTCATATTTGTTTTTGTGTGAAAAAAGCAAAAAACTAATATTTGGCCAGTGTTTGTGACTAAGTGGCTACTAAAAATGACTGGACATACCCCATTTGCAATACCTTGGGTTGTCTACTTTTGCAAATGGTATGCCATCATGGGGGTAATTCTTATTCCTGGGCTACCATACGGTCTCAAAGGCAACATAACTAATCTGGCAAATTTCAATGTGAAAAAAATGAAATGCAAGCCTTATATGTGACTCTCTAACTTTCCAAAACACCATAAAACCTGTACATGGGGGGTACTGTTATTCTCGGGAGACTTCACTAAACACAAATATTAGTGTTTTAAAACAGTAAAACATATTACAACAATAATATAGTCCATAAAAGTGTCGTTTGTTTGTAAAAAAATGCAAAAAACTTCACTTTTACTTAAAATATCATCGTTGTAATATAATTTACCAGTTTTAAACAGTAATATTTGAGTTCAGCGAAGTCTCCTGAGTAAAACAGTACCCCCTATGTACAGGTTTTATGATGTCTTGGAGAGTTACAGGGTCAAATATAGTGCTTGCGAATTAAATTCTCTGCACTTTCTCCCTGTGTTGTCAGGCATGTCAATCAAATTTTAATTAATCAAATGACATAATTATGTTAAAAGATTACTTAAATATACACGTAGAATTTTAATATATATGCATTTATAGGTATTTAAATTCTACGTGTATACTAATGTAATCTTTTATGTCATTATATGAATTTATCTCTCTATATATATTTGCGGTTATTTGTATTTTATATATAGATAGATATATATAGAATGTCATTCTAAGTGTATTTTGTTACCAATATATATATATATTAATAACAAAATACAGTTAGAATAAAATTACATATGAATATATAATTTATTTTAAATTTTGTTTCAATATTTTATTTATTTATTTAATAATTGTATTTATTTATTATTGTAATTATACGTGTATATATATATATAATATATGTGTATATATCTATTATATATATATAATATATATACATATTATATATATGTAACGTCACTCTAAGTGTATTTTAATACTAATATATATACTAATATTACTATTAAAATACATTACGCATGACGTTACATATATATAATATTCTAATTATTTTTTTTAATTCTTCCCACCAGCAGGGGGACTGTCTGATATTTCAGACAGCCCCCCTGCTGGCAGATCCACAGCCAGCTATAGGGGGCCATGTGATCGCTCTTTGAGAGCGATCACATGGCCCCCGGGGGCCTGATTTGCCGTGGGGGCCTGCCTGGGCTCTGAGGCAGCCCCCCAGAAGAGGATCGCGGCGGAGGTGAGTACCGCCGGACCTCCTGGGCTGCAAGCCGTTACGGCGTTCTATGCCGCCGCAACGGCTTTAAAGCCCTTTAAAGCCGCGACGGCATAGAACGCCGTAACGGCGTTAAGGGGTTAATATGTCAAGATAACTTGACTGAAACATTAATTATATGCAAACGCACGTCTGCTTAAAATAAATTTGCTCTTCTGTTTATTTTGAAGCCCTTTGAGTGCTTTCTTTCACATTGGAGTAATAGCTGTTAGTGTTCAATGTAAGTTATCTTTTTGCCTCTATAGCTGTACACTATGTTGGTGCATCTCATTATTGGGCTGGTATAGATTTTTTTTCCATGGGTGCTTTTCTTTCCCAGTCCGACCCTGGCAGTGTGACCCTGCATTAACCAGAAGCAACAGTGTCACTGTTACCATAAACAACAGTGTTAAAGTAGGATGAATGAAGCCTGCTATCACTACCACTCAAAGTTTGTTTGAGTGCCAATAAAGGAATAGGTAAGCAAGAGGTAATTTTTTTTCTTTATCAATGCAATCTCCTAAAAAAGGATTTTCATTCTACAAACAGTTAACAGAAAGATTAATAAATTTTTGGTGATTCCAAGTTGGTATTCTAGACAGAAACAACAAAACTCTCTCTACCACTTTTTTCTTCTACTTTTTTTTAATTTGCTTTTACTGTAAAACACACTTGCCAAAAAAAAAAAAAAAAAAAAAGTTTTCTTTTTGCAGGCTTTACAAACTATTAACAGTTGACAAGAAAAAAAAATACTTTTTTTAAACAACTGTTAAAAGGATCAATGACAAAATGGCAATTTCTTATTTCTAACTCAAATTTGTTTCAAGTGCCCCTGGCAGTGGCTAGCTGGCTAGATTGAGCAGCAAGCTAAACCTAGCCTCACACTATAATCGATGACCCAGACTCCCCCACAATCTCCCACTTCCACACATGGAAACAGCAATGGTAAAACTCACAATATCACTACTGGTATCTTTCCCTCAGTAACTGCAGTCAAAATATCTAAAAAAAATCCTGCTTGGAAATATAGATTGTTTTACTGCTCCTCTTTGTTTTCCTTGATCAATCTGTTTAATGTTGAAAAATGCAAAGTTATGCACTTCGGCGTAAAGAATGCACAAGCAACGTATTCCCTTAACCCCTTAAAGACACATGACATGTGTGACATGTCATGATTCCCTTTTATTCCAGAAGTTTGGTCCTTAAGGGGTTAAAGGAAGTGAATTAGGGATAACAACACACTAAAAAAGGACTTGAGAATTGTTATAGACAACAAACTATGAAACAATGTGCAATGTCAATCAGCAGTGGTCAAGGCCAGTAAGGTATTGTCATGCATGAAAAAGGGCATTCATTCTCGGGACGAGAATATCATTTTGCCTCTTTTTATAAATCACTGGTAAGACCACATATTGAATATGCTGTGCAATTTTGGGCACCTGTTCTAAAGAAGGATATTATGGCACTAGAAAAAGTGCAGAGGCAGGCTGCAAAATTAATAAAAGGAATGGAACATATCAGCTATGAAGAAAGGTTAAGAAATTCAAACCTATTTAGTTTAGAAAAACGTCACCTGAGAGGATATATGATATCATTATACAAATATATTCGGGGCCAATACAAACCAT
Organism: Pelobates fuscus; assembly: GCF_036172605.1. Lineage (NCBI taxonomy): Eukaryota > Metazoa > Chordata > Amphibia > Anura > Pelobatidae > Pelobates > Pelobates fuscus. The sequence continues at coordinate 135,012,843 of NC_086321.1, forward strand.
TGTGTGGAAATCTATTCACAAACCGGACTTTACATAGGACACGAGGCCATGCGTTTAGACTGGAAGAAAGAAGATTTTGTCTAAGGCAAAGGAAATGTTTTTTTACTGTAAGAACAATCAGGATGTGTAATTCTCTGCCTGAAGAAGTGGTTTTATCAGAGTCCATACAGATGCAGCTACTAGATGCATACTTGCAAAAACAGAATATTCAAGGATATAATCTTTCAATGCAGGGTAATAACTGCATGATCCAAGGATAAATCTGACTGCCATCCTGGGGTCAAGAAGGAATGTTTTTCCTAGCTTGTTGCAAAATTGTGCTTCAAACTGTTTTTTTTTTTGCCTTCTTTTGGATCAACAGCAAAAAACAAATGTGAGGAAGGCTGAACCTGATGGACGCAAGTCTCTTTTCAGCTGTAACTATGTAACTATGTATATGTAATATGATCTTTGAATAAAATAATCATTTACTGTCCATCATCTAACAATCAATCACCTTTTGTATCCAACTTGTGATTGGACAAAGGATCCAGCCCACATGACTGGGTTGACTTATTCCATCATGGGAAGCTAAGCTGCTTATTAGACTTCCACACACATACACATACAATTACAGACAAACACATACAATCACAGACCTATACACAAAATCACAAATCACAAATCACAGATCCAATAATGCACACACACAATCACATACAAAAAGACACTCAATCACAAATAGACAATCACAGATATACACACACAATCACAGACCCACACACATACAATCACAGACCTATACACAGAATCACATAAATACACATATATAATCAAATATATACACACATCCATTTACACAGACAACATTATCACAGATCCACACACATACAAACACAGACACACAATCACATACACATAATTACTGGCATACACACACAGAAATCACATTCATACTCACATTTAGTAATTAAGAGGTCCACCCAGCCTCCCTACCTTGCTCTTGGAGGGCTGGAGTGGATCCTCTCCCTGGTTGCCAGTGGTTGCTGCTCTGATGGTATCAGTGTGTCTTTCCTGCACAGTTCCCTTGTACGCCCAGTAGTGATGCCGATGCTGGGATGACATAATACCCCAGCTGCCGGCTCACTTAAGGGCGTGTGAGGGAACTGTGCAGAAAGAGCACAGTAACTAGTGGAATCCCTGTCTCCCTCGCCGCCTGGCAGCCCAGGTGGCAAATGGGCTGCATTACATGCGGTTCAGGGCAGCATGTGATCTGTGGGCAGTTAGTTGAACACGCCTGCTGTAAATGGTGGTTCTATCATAGTAAGGTGTCAATTGATTGGTTTCCATTTTATTTGTTCTTTTATTGGATATCAATACTGCAGTACAGTTTCTCATTTAAAAGACTCCAAACACGATAACCACTATATCTTCCACTACAGAAAATAATGTTTGCATAACTGGGAGTATGTGTCTGACTAATACTTTTGTTATGGGTACCAAGTTCTGAAAACAAACACTTGATACACATATAAATAATGAGGGGCTACAAAAGCATTTACCCCTAAATATACAAAATACTTTGTTTTCCTTGGAAAGCACAAACAAATCATTACTACTGAGCATATTTTTTGAAGCATTTGTTGACTAACAAGTTAAATGTTTCCTAGTAGAAATTAAGAACACATTGTATGTGATGCATCATGATCATTTATGTTTTCAACACCTTAAATGAGATTGTCTAGCATCAAATGATTCAAGATCTGTGCACAATATTTTAAAACACAGTGAATATCATCTGAAAAACATATATATATATATATATATATATATATATATATATATATATATATATATATATATATATATATATATATAGACTTTGTATTGCACTGGATTACTATTTCATAGAATCTTGGTTAAAATGCTTCATTAATTTGCATAAAAAGGATGTAAGGAATATAAAGAACTAAGATGCTATTTGAATCATGGTCTCTGGCAAAATCTTTAGTAATGACTTGAGCACTTAGGATTGCTTTGTTACTGTGGCAATTTAAAGGAGCACTATAGGGTCAGGAACACAAACATGTATTCCTGACCCTATAGGGTTAAAACCATTATCTAGCCCCCCCCCCCCCCCCCGGTCCCCTCATGCCTCCCTAAATATAGTTAAATCTTATTTGTATTCAAGTCTGGAGTTGCTTACTTAGTCCCTGTTTCCTTTAGACCTGCCTACTGCCTGCTGACATCAGAAGAAGTGGTAGCCTGATCCTATCACAATGCTTCCCCATAGGATTGGCTGAGACTGACAAAGAGGCAGATCAGGGGCAGAGCCAGCACAATTCAAACACAGCCCTGGCCAATCAGCATCTCCTCATAGAGATGAACTGAATCAATGAATCTCTATGAGGAAAGTTCAGTGACTGCATGCAGAGGGAGGAGACACTGAATGTTTGGATGTGTTTTAGGCAGGAAGGATCTCTAACAGGTATATGAGGAGTGGCCAGTGAATGTATCACTAGGCTGTAATGTAAACACTGCATTTTCTCTGAAAATACAGGGGTTACAGCAAAAAGCCTGAAGGTAATGATTCTACTCGCCAGAACAAATTCAATAAGCTGTAGTTGTTCTCGTGATTATAGTGTCAATTTAAGAGTGAAATCCAAGATAAACATTTGTATTTTTCAAATTGTTTCAAAGGTTCCTTGTAATTTGTGGAGATCTGGGGTGGTGTGAATTTGTGGAGATCTGCATTTCTCTGTTTGTGGCTTTTGGGTGGCCTGCTGGCTAGGTGGAGATACGGATTGCATCCACTGATTATATCTTCTGATCTTATCCACTGAGATTACTGATCATGTTCAATTAATATAATATGCACAGAAGTCATAATTCAATATCTTTGAGATGACTTGAGGGAAAGAATTCAACTCCTTTCCATGACTGATTTTATCTTAAACTATATCATAAAGGACTGGTGCAACCGAAGACTGCTGGGAGTTAATGAATTGTCATAAACTTTGTTCTAGAGAACCTTTTTATGTGAAGAGAAACTTTTGTTTTCTGCTAACCTATGGCAGTTGTGTTTTATAAAACACAGCATGGTGATGGAAAAACCTTGCTGACATTTCATTAATAACTGAAGTCAAATGATAAATTTTTTTATTGTTATGGCTGTTGGAATTGAACCAGCCTGTCACCCACAGGATTAATGACTACACGTATGTTTTTTCCTGGAACTTATCATAGACTACACATAGGAGCTTAGTAATACCTAGCTTAATGACTTGTCCAACTGGGTGTGCATGGCTCCTTTTCTCCAGGCCTGGTGTCACAAGCTGCAAAATTTTATTTTTGAACTTTGTATTGTCCTGATAATTGGATGCAGAGAATGTGGGATAATAGTTCAAATAAATTTCAGTACTCCCTCTGTTTTAGTTGGCAGCACACTGTATTTTCTTAACCTGGCCACACATGGGACCTTATGGTATGGACCTGACATTCTTTTCACAGTGCATTTGCTACCTTGACCTTCACCTACAGGACTTCCTCTACAGTTTGTTTTATATTGCCTTCTCTGCTTCTCCCCAAGTATCCCTGGGCATTGGACATTTCATCTTTTGCTACCATAGCTGGAAACAAGAGACCAGCTGAGCGGTGTTTCCAACTAACATCAGTAGAGCTATATGCAGGAGGATTTTGGTGCTCATCTGAACTGTATATTTTTTTTTTTCTGTCCCGTGGTTTCTTCTTTGGTGACATTCAATCTAGGTTCTACTCTAGAGCACATTTCCCCCAAATGACTCTCCTTCTTTTCAAGAAAAGGAGAGAGAATTTACAGTGGTGGACTTCTGCAATGTTCCCAATCTGTCCACTGAGTCCTTTCTCTGTTTGAAAACAAATGTATCCCCTTCCTCCATATTGGGATTCTTTAGTCTAGGATCCTCTGACTGGACATCTATTGTTTTTTTTTTTTTTCTTCTGTTCCTATTCCCTAGTTTCTTCTTCAATAACAAACTAATTATTATTTGGGCATTTTTGTCTCTCAACCTTGCTTCTTATTCTTCTTGTTTTCCTCTTTCTTTCACCATCCATTTCTTTTCTCTTACTTTCTCACCCCTCCCCCCCCCCCCGCTTGAAACTATCCTGTGCTTCTGAAGAATAGAAATAATGTTTCTACTAAACAAGATATGATTCACAACATAAAACAAGTCAGATCAGACATGATAAATAGAAGGTATGATCAAGAAATAGTGTACCTACCAGTGAAGATGAGTATGCCTCAACTCTAAAGTTGGATTACGGAAAAAGAAAGTACAGAGCATGCATTTACTGGTCTCTATACACATAATGTGTTAAATCTTTTTTACTTCAAATGTGTTTTAATTCTCAGCTGGCTACAGCTGACCCTAGATTGCTATTACATTTGTCTTAAGTGCTTCTTATTGTAATCATTACAACAATCTGCAGGGTAAATTAGGTTGACTGCTCTTTGAAAACTACAGATTGTTTCATTTTTGGTGTGTAGTCAGTAAAGCCAAGATCGATAAACCTGAACGCTATCTCTGAAATCTGGATCTGGGGAATAACCTCAAAATAAAGTAAATGGTAAAATGATATTGCCACTTATCTGCTAAAATTGAAGACCTCATTTGGTCAACAGTAACTTAATTGGTCTTTTCATATCTGTATTATTCTATCTAAAGTCGTCTCAGATGTCATAGTATGATTTGTCATTTATGGGAGGTCCAAATTGCCCCTGTAATTTAGAATGCTTAGGATAATTGCATAAAGCAGAACTGCTTAGGAAGCAATTAGGAACCCATCCATATGCATTATTCATAAAAATGTACCATTATTACCCCTTAATAAAATCATATGTAAAGTATTTAAAAAGCAGAGGACTTTTTTTTCTTATTTTTACATGTAAAATAGAGCATAATAAAACTTGCAATTGGCATTTATAATGAGTGCAATATCTTAATACAAACAAAAATAAAAGTGCTGATTATTGTTATTATATAATATATAATATGCTCTAAATATGCACAATGGTTAACTTTAGCATTCCCTGCTGGTAATTTGTGTTACTATATAAGAGGATTGATTAGCCTTTGTTTGCTCTGCATCCTGCTGAAACATTTGTAAAAATCTGAAATGATTTGTCCTTCAATAAAGCTGTTTGTGAATTCAAAAATGCATTTTAATGTAATGTACTTTGTAAAAGAACTATTCTTCCTAATTCTCAATGTATTGTCAGATTTGTAAAGCTTGTATTTTCATAAGTTGTGCTAGATGTCAAGGCTGCATGAATTATTGTGCAGTGTTAATTCATTAATTCTGATATCTCAGTTCAAATATTATCCCAAGCAGTTGCATCTTTAACCCCTTAAGGACATATGACATTTGTGACATGTCATGATTCCCTTTTATTCCAGAAGTTTGGTCCTTAAGGGGTTAAAGGAAAATCTTCACAAAAACATATTATTAATGTTATTAGGATTGATACAGTGCCAACATTGAACGCATTGCAGCACAATGGGAATACAAAATCAAGACGCATGATAGACAAGTTAAAGCACTGCTGTAAATTTAATAACCTATGCTCATTGAAAAGTTTGCAGCACAAGGAGGTCCCCTGTCACAGTGTATGAAGCTGTTTTGGGAGTATAGATCACACCCCTGCAGTCTCACTGCTAATCACTTTTGTTTCTGTTTAGCCATGCCTCCCCTGGCTGTGACAGACACAGACTGTATGAAAACAAAATGGTTACATTTTCAATCTTCAATTTTATCTCCTGCTCTGTAAATTGAACTTTTATGACATTCAGGAGACTCCTGTAGAGTAGTGATGCCCCGAACGGTTCGCAGGCGAATAGTTCCTGGCAAACATAGCTTGTTCGCGTTCGCCACAGACGGCAAACATAAGTGATGTTCGGTCCGCCCCCTTTTGTCATCATTGAGTAAACTTTGACCCTGTACCTCACAGTCAGCAGACACATTCCAGCCAATCAGCAGCAGACCCTCCCTCCCAGACCCTCCCACCTCCTAGACAGCATACAGTTTAGATTAATTCTGAAGCTGCATTCTTTTTTTTTTTGCATTATATATATTTTTTTCTTTTTTTTGTGTTTATTATACATTATCCTCCATAGCCAGTAACCTGTGTTTATTATACATTATCCCCCATAGCCAGTAACCTGTGTTTATTATACATTATACCCCCATAGCCAGTAACCTGCGTTTATTATACAATATCCCCCCATAGCCAGTAACCTGTGTTTATTATACATTATCCCCCATAGCCAGTAACCTGTGTTTATTATACATTATCCCCCATAGCCAGTAACCTGTGTTTATTATACATTATCTTCCCATAGCCAGTAACCTGAGTGTAATATAGAGATACTGTGTGTAATACAGAGATACTGTGTGTAATACAGAGATACTGAGTGTAATACAGGGATACTGTGTGTAATACAGAGATACTGAGTGTAATACAGGGATACAGTTGTAATACAGGGATACTGAGTGTAATATAGAGATACTGAGTGTAATACTGGGATACTAAGTGTAATACAGGGATACTGTGTGTAATACAGGGATACTGTGTGTAATACAGGGATACTGTGTGTAATACAGGGATACTGTGTGTAATACAGGGATACTGTGTGTAATATAGAGATACTGAGTGTAATACAGGGATACTGTGTGTAATACAGTGATACAGTGTGTAATACAAGGACTATTGGAGAGGGGCAGTAAATGTAATATAATAGAATTAAGGGAGGAAGACATAGAGAGGGGGCAGTAAAAGTAATGTAATAGAATTAAGGGAGGAAGACATGGAGAGGGGGGCAGTAAATGTAATATAATAGAATTAATGGAGGAAGACATGGAGAGGGACATGGCACTAAAAGACTGTGTTCACTCTGGGCAGCAGCCAGCTGACCCGTGTGAGTCAGGCTGGGGCTGCCGGGAGTGGACAAGGGGGAGATATGTGGCGGGACATCGCCACTAAGTGCCAGGTACCCTGAGTAGTCAGAGGTTTGGTTTTATATTTTGTGTCTCCAATATGTACTGTGATGATTTTCCATTGTGTATGTCTTGCTATTACTGCATTACAGAACATTTAAAAGTTGACAGTTGACAGTTGACAGTTGGAGCCGTGAATAAAAATTGTCAGTTGACTCCCAGGCTATGTGTCGTGTGGTCCTTGGGAATGGGAATTATGCTGTGTGTCCTGCCTTCTGTATGATGAATCCTGAGTACCAGCGGAGAGCCCTTGGATTAACCCCTGCCCCTCAGCTACAAGGCTCCCATTGGCCCACGTCATTCCAGCACCCCCACACACGAACATTTTGGGGGCGTAGGCATGACGTGGGCCAATCACTGGTGTAACAGTAGTGTACATTGAAAAAAAAAAAACTAGAAATTTGACTGTGAAATAATAGTCAGTTTCCTACACACGTGTGCGTTTCAGGGCCTGCCAGGGCACAGTGTCACACCAGTGCAACTCATATCTGGTGTAACAGTAGTGTACATTTAAAAAAAAAATACAGGTGGCTTGTTGTCACCTTTCGGGGACCCTTGGTGTTGTACGTGGCTGGGTGGAGGAAGAGACCTTCAATGACATCAGTGAGGACAAGGAACGGGACATGGCTAGCTTGGTATCCAACCTTGTGCAAATGGGGAGTTTGCGGTTGTGCAAATGGACTGTTGCGGTTGTTTGCGGTGCGTTAAATGGGGAGTTTGGTCTGTCACTGTGAAGCGGGCGTAACCCTTACACTACCTGATCGATACAACATCATACCTGATGTTTTAAAGCACGTTATTCCAAATTTAGGAATGTTAGGTGATTTATGCCCTTTATGGATTAAAACCAGACTCTGCATCAACTATGTAATTTTCCATGGGAGTTTTGCCATGGATCCCCCTCCGGCATGTCACAGTCCAGGTGTTAGTCCCGTTTAAACAACTTTACCATCACTATTGTGGCCAGAAAGAGTTCCTTTGGGTTTTAAAATTCGCCTGCCTATTGAAGTCTATGGCGGCTCGCCGGGTTCGCCCGTTCGCGAACATTTGCGGAAATTCGCGAAAATTTTATGTTCGCGACATCACTACTGTAGAGTGTACAAGACTATTAACAGAGCAAATGATTAGAAATTCTAATTTAAACAGACATTTGCTGTAAATGAAGTTTAAACATTAGATCTCCTTTTACAGGAAGTGTTTAGGAAAGTTGTGCAAGTCACATGCAGGGAAGTGTGACTAGAGCTGCATAAATAAGTTGATTTAACGGCAGATAATTGAGCAGTAAGACTACAAGAGCATGATCTATACACCAAAACTGATACCACTTGTTAATTTCCAGATCTTAAAGGAACAGCAAATTCAAACTAATTTTATTGATAATTATTGTTCATTTCAAAGCCTGACAAGACTTCTTTATTCCCTTAGTAATGTAAAGCATGCACTATAACTGAGAAGAAAAAAAAAAGTGTATATTGATACAGTGTAGCACCAGACAAATGTTTTATACTTCCATGATGCATATACAGTTGTAATCAAAGGTATTATACCCACATTGAAAATCAGGTTTATTGTCAACATTTGCAGACTTTCACATGTTTACATACGACACAAGGTCATGCGTTTAGACTGGAAGAAAGAAGATTTTGTCTAAGGCAAATTAAATCTTTTTTCTTTGTAAGAACAATAAGGATGTGGAATTCTCTAACCAAAAAAGTGAGCGCTAGAGTCCCATACAGACAATATGGCAGCGTTTCAAAATACAATGCACAACAAAAATGTGTGAAAAGCACAATAATAGTTACCAAAAAAACGCGCTAAATCGATCTGTAAAAATAAAAGACACACATAATAGTGCAGACCATCTAGTAATAATAATATGAGAAATGGGAGTGATAGGAGAAAAACTCACATGTCCCAGAGCCCTATCACCCCTGGCTCTGGGTTTGTAAGGCTCTTTGGAAGAGGGGATATCCCCACACTGCAGGATCTTCCACAGAATGTATCAGCTGGTAATTTCGTTTTGCTGTGTGTAGGAAAAAGAAGGGCAGGACCTCCAATTGAATAATATCACAATTCAATTTATTTGTGGAATTCTCTGCCTGAAGAAGTGATTTTTTTTTTTTACCTTCTTTTGGATCAACAGCAAAAAACAAATGTGAGGAAGGCTGAACTTGATGGGCGCAAGTCTCTTTTCAGCTATGTAACTATGTAACAAATCAAACAAAAGCTATTTTAAGTAACACAATGAATGCTTCAAGTGGTTTCCCCAAATTCAACTTTAAATGCAGCTTATAATGACTTCTCCAGTCTCAAAATTATTCAACCCCCTGAATAGAATCCCTCACAATAGCACACATATGCAAAACAGATGTTGTCTCAAGCACATCAGATGCAACTAATTAAGGGCTTCATTAGTTGCAGCAGTTGTGCTTGAGCTCAAACACTTGAAATACCTAAACTGGTTAGGGAATTTTGTGTCATGTTTGACTGAATGTTAGAAATATCGCTAAGTCAAAAGAATGGTCCGCAAACAAGGAACATGATACAAAAAGATCATTGTTGGAAGCATAGTTCGCAAGTTCAAAGTTGAAGGAACAGTGGTTACTCTACCTGGACATAGCAGAACAAATAAGCTATCAATGGCTGAAACCAGATTTCTGAGAATGCAGGTTGTGACCCAAACCCTTGGGTGATTGCAAAAGACCAGCAGCAAGACTTGGTGGCAAAAGGCACTGAGGGTTCAGTGCGCATAGTAAGGCGCGTACTAAATGCTGATGGTTTCCATGCCAGAATTCCAAGACATACACCACTACTGACCCAAAAGCACATGAAAAGTCACCTCCCATATTCTCAAAATCATATAAATTAGTCACAGAAGTTTGGGGATTCTGTTCTGTGGAACGATGAAACAAAACTGGAATTGTACAGTCCATTGGATCAGTGATATGTCTGAAGGAAGAAGAATCAAGCATACACTGAAATGAACACTCCGCTAACAGTTAAGCATGGTGATGCTGTGGGACCGCTTTGCATCCTTTGGCATTGGAAACCAGTAGCATGTGGAAAGCAACATGGATTCATTGAAGTATCAGGAAATTCTAGGAGAAAACATCATGCCATCTGTGAAGACGCTGAAGCTTGGGTGTCATTGTACCTTCCAATGAGACAATGATCCTAAGCATACCTCAAATTCCACCAAGACTTGGTTGCAGAAGTCCTGGAAAAGTCTACAGTGACCCTTGCAGTTACCTGACTTGAACCCCATAGAAAATCTCTGGTGGGATTTGAAGAAGCTGGTTGTAGTACACAAACCCAAGAATATGACTTACTTATGAGTTATTATTATTATTATTAGTAGTAGTAGTAGTATTTATATAGCGCCAGCTTAGAGCAATGGGCTAAGATTCCTTAGGAACGCTATCAGAAGCTGGTGTTTGGCTACACATCTAATTCAGAGCAGGTCATAAAAGCAAAAGGGTGATCGACTGAGTACTGAAGATGCTTATCATGAAGGGGCTGAATAATTTTGAGACTGAAGAAATCATAAGTTGTATTTTCTGTTTCATTTTGGGGAAACCACTTCAGTGTGTTCATCTATTTAATTAACTTTTATTTGATTTGTTCATTGCAAACAGCTAAACTCTGCAAAGGTTTTTAAAATAAACCCAGTTTGAATATTTTTGATTCCAACTGTATATGTCAAACACTATTTCAAGAGTACATCATTCACTTCTATACAGCTCAAGCTGATAAAATATTGCTTTCATGACATGCCATTGCAGGGCCCAGAGCAGCACATATTTCCATGTCCATTTTTATAATATATATATTTATCTTTATTAAATATTAAAATTAGCATTCCCTCTATAACCAGATATGTTGCCAAAATAGGAGGTCTAGGAGAAACTGTGAGGCAAGCTTTCCCTCCCTATGTAACTATTGGCTTCTACTACTTTAAAGTAGTTCTTGGTTTTGATCTCATTTTCTTCTATGTATATTTCCAGATCCAAAAAGTTTTTTTATACCTAAAAACTTGGAGTTCTTTGTTTCACAATTATGATATCTTTTGTAATGAGCGGATACACTGTGGTTCTCAAAACCCTTCGTAATGTTTCTACCATGCTCTTCTATACGGATATGTAATGCCCTTGTGGTTTTGCCAATATAGTATAATCCACAAGGGCATATCATTAAATAAATTAAATTATTGGAATAGCAGGTTAAAAGATCTTTTATTTGGTATTCTGTTCCGTCTTTGTTATTAAAACTTTTTATGTGTCTTTTTTTATTTGTAGTCCTCCTGCATGCTAAACAGCTCCCACACCCATAAAACCCTTTTTCTGTGTTTAGGAATGTTCTATTGATCTTTTTTTCTTTTATAAAACTGGATGTCAAGGTGCTACGGAGATTGTTAACTCCTCTGTGGATAAAATGAGGTTTTTCTGGGAGGAATTCTTTTACTGTAGGATCTTGCAGAAGGATGGGCCAGAACTTCGATACTATCTTCCTAACCTTATAATTATCTGTGCTATAATTGCATATAAAGGGTATTTCTTTTAACTCATTCTCTTTTTTCTCTTTATATTTCAAAAGGCCTTCTCTTTCTATTTTCTCCACTTCTTTTCTAGTGGTTTCTAGTTTGGGTTCCTCGTAACCCTTCTCCACAAAATCCTGTTTGATTCTATCGGATTGCTCTTCAAAGGTTGAGAGGTCAGTACAATTTCGACGTATACGGAGGAATTGGCCTCTAGGGGCATTCTCCAGCCACGGGGAGAAATGGCAGCTTTCCCTCCCTATGTAACTATTGGCTTCTACTACTTTAAAGTAGTTCTTGGTTTTGATCTCATTTTCTTCTATGTATATTTCCAGATCCAAAAAGATTACTTGGGACTTGCTCCAATCACTTGTGAGCTTTATCCCCCATGTATTGTTGTTGAGATGTTCCAGAAATTGGATCAGATCCTTCTCCTCTCCTTCCCAGATGAAGAAAATATCGTCGATGTAACGGCCATAGGTGACCAAGTTCTGCCTCCAGCTATGCGGGCCATATACAAAAACATTTTCCCAATGGGCCATAAATAGATTCGCATAGCTGGGGGCGAACTTGGTCCCCATGGCCGTCCCATTCACCTGCAGAAAAAATTCCTCCCCATACCAAAAGAAGTTATTCTTGAGGATAATTTCTATACCCTCCATGATGAAATCTATTTTAGCTTCTGTCATAGCTGAAAAGTTGTTGAGGAAATATTTCACTGCGTTGCATCCATACTCGTGTGGGATATTGCTATAGGTCAGGGATAGGTAACCTTTGGCACTCCAGATGTTGTGGACTACATCCCCCATAATGCTCTTACACCCATAATGCTGGCAAAGCATCATGGGAGGTGTAGTCAGGGGCGTATTAGCCGCGAGGCAAACAAGGCATTTGCCTTGGGCGGCATTTTCCAGGGGGCGGCAAAAAAAGCCGCCCCCAAACGCCCAGGGCAAATGCCTTGTTAGCCTTGCGGCTAACTGACATGCCGTCTGGGTGGGCGGTGTGCTGGCGGGCAGGCGGCCGGGCGGCCGGGCGGCCGGTGAGGGAGCACTTCCTCTGAGCTGTCTGCTCAGCTCCCTCGCGCGCCGCAGAGTGAGGCTGGGAGCCGGAATATGACGTCATAATCCGGCTCCCAGCCTCACTCTGCGGCGCGCGAGGGAGCTGAGCAGACAGCTCAGAGGAAGTGCTCCCTCGCCGGCCGCCCGCCCGCCAGCACTGCCCAGCAGCCACTGGACCACCAGGGAGAAATAGGACCCTCCCCCCCCAGCATTCCCAAAGGTAAGGAGGCTGGGGGGGGTAAATTTAAAAAAAAAATGTGTTAAATATGTGAGTGAGTGAGTATGTGTGTATGTCTGTTAGTGTGTGTGTGTGTGTGTGTGTGTGTGTTAGTGTGTATGTCTGTTAGTGTGTGTGTGTCTGTCTGTTAGTGTGTGTGTCTGTCTGTTATTGTGTCTGTGTATGTCTGTTAGTGTGTGTATGTCTGTTAGTGTGTCTGTGTATGTCAGTGTGTGTCTGTGTATGTCTGTTAGTGTGTCTGTGTATGTCTGTTAGTGTGTGTGTGTGTGTGTGTGTATGTCTGTTAGTGTGTGTGTGTATGTATGTCTGTTAGTGTGTGTGTATGTATGTCTGTTAGTGTGTGTCTGTTAGTGCGTGTGAGTGTGTGTGTATCTGCTAGTGAGTGTGTGTCTGTTAGTGAGTGTGTGTCTGTTAGTGAGTGTGTCTGTAAGTGTGTGTGTGTTTCTGTTAGCAAGTGTGTGTTTCTGTTAGCTAGTGTATGCGTATCTGTAAGTGAATGTGTGTGTGTATTTAGAAGGCGGGGCGGGGGAAGGGTGGGGGTGGTGCGGGCGGGGGGAAGGGTTGGATAGGGGTGGCGCGGGCGGGAGGGGGGCGCCTGAGTTTTGTCCTGCCTAGGGCAGCACAAAACCAGGATACACCACTGGGTGTAGTCCAAAACATCTGCAGTGCCGAAGGTTGTCTACGCCTGATCTAGGTTCTCCTAACTGTATTAGAAGGCTACTGAAAAGGAATAGTTTAAGTTTATTTGAATGAGAGAGAAAGTTCCATTGGCAAAGAGAGAAGGTGTTTACATTTTGTTTTGTTCTATACTCTTCTCTACCTGTCTCTTATCTACAACATCTACTCCTATATTATTGTTTTCTGGTCATTACAACTTCCCTTTTCTTTTTTGGTGTGTGCCCACTATTTTTCCAGCCACCAAAAGAGAGAAACAGCCTGCCGTGTTCATGTGAAGTCCAAAAAAAGATGGCCAAAAAACAATCCCTACTAGCGATTACAGGTACAAGCATACACATTCTCTCATGCATACAAATAGACATAATGATGACATATAAGTATATACAGTCAAATTACACATACATACACATGGACTGTCTTGCTTAAACATACTAAGATGAAATGAGTTAGCTGACAAAAGGAAAGACCAGACTGTAGAGTTAAAATTATATTTTTTTTACAGCTTAGTGAATTCACTATATACATAACAACCGACTATCAAGGGATCGGAGTGTCATTTGCAGTGCAAAGTCTAATGCGCAGGTTATGTTCATCCTGCTCTTAAAGAAACACTCCAAACTCCTTAAGAACTTTAGCGTGCTGAACTTGCTGACGTTTTTTATGCATGAAGACAAAAAGATCGTAACCTTTGCAAGCTGTTTTAAGATACACCCCAATCACAAAATGCATAGTTAAATGTACGTATGTTTTCATAGCAAGTTTATCCACTAAACAGCGATTCTTAATCTTTGTGTATTTGGGCAATGAAATGTCTATTTTAGAGGTTCAGAACTAGACAGTCTAATAGTTGGAAACAAGATACATTTCAATGTATCCTTCCTGGTAAAATATTTTATAAATAAATAAGTAGCATTTCAGCCTCTAAAGCCCTGTCCAGCAATGGCCACTGTGGCAAGCCTACCCTAACTTTGCACCTAGATGAATGTTCAATGATCACATATAATAAGTCTTTCAAATATATGGTTTGTTCATTTGTATTTATGTATTTGGCCATAATGTCAAACTTAGAAAACAAAGTATTTGCTGACTGTAGATATGCTTAATAATGTTTAGTAATGTTGTAATAGTATCTTAATGTACCTAATTAGTGCTAATTATACAATGTATAAACTCACAATGTACTACATGCACAGCCTATTTTGTTTGACAATATGCTAGACTTTAAAACATGAAAGTATTACTGCACATCTGTGTTAGAAACTCACTTTTTTTTATCCAACATCTTAAATGCCTGTCTCTTTAGCATTTAGAACTGAGCAACTGAAATGATATTTGAGCCATCCCAGTGGTGACAGATACATACACAAAAGTTTTTTTTTGATCTTGTCTTCAGAAAAGGGTAATAGTGCAGTTAATTTCAGTTCAGATCACAAATGTCAAAGATGAAAGCAATTGCCTTGTGATTGGAAAAAAATGTTTCCTATAGCTAACATTATCCTTGATATTTATGAATTACTCAGAGACTTCACATTGTACCCTATTCTGTTAACAACAGTAGGAATTTACAGTTTGTGGATCTCTTTTTTTATATTTATTCATTTGTTCTTTTTTATTTTTACTATTTTCAAAGAAGAGCATTGAAGAATCAGCTTTGTCCACAGCTAGATTGTAAAGTAAACAACACAACTCTCTATGTTTATGGCAGGGTTGTCCTATTACAGGGTAATGCCTTTTCTAAACCATAAATTATAGTGTGGCTCCACTGCGAGTCAGTGTAGTGGAATGTGCAAGAGAATGATAAGGCTAATGTAGAAATCCATTTAAAAACACTTACAAAGACCAGAGAATTATTTGAGGTGCAATGCAACAAAAGAGATTCAAATAATCTATCTAGCAGGTATAGGTGAGGGAACAATGGAAGAACCCTGGACATCATGCAAAGAGGCAGCAAAAAAATGAAGCTTCCTCTCTTTGAAATATAGGCTGATACAGGGCCATGTTTTGAGTGAGTCATCTAGTGATTCAAGTGAAAAAAAACCTACATCATAATGTGAAGCATGCTTAATTTTGATGTATACAGGAGCAGAATTATACTCAGATGTGATCCATGTCACATTCATTAACAGCCTACCTTGCTACTTTCTCTCTGCTGTCACATTCTATGTTTTCTTTTATTATAATTTTTTATTGTTTTCTTATTAGTTTAATTTACATGTACAAACAAATATGTATACACATACATAGAAGAGTATACCAAAATCATAATTTGACATATTATCTCGTTTGTATCTAATCCTTCTGGTTTTATATTGCTCGAGCTGTATGAGTATTTTAAACAGCTTTTATCTGTTAGTTGGTAGCTATTGTTCGTTTGTCTCTTTCATGTTACTTTATATTTTTTAGAAACATACTTAAAGCTGTTACATGCTCTTCTATCAGACTTACGCATTACAATAAAAACATAATTACACACCAACAGGAAGTAGTTTGGGGGATCACCTATCTCTTAAATGGGAAGCTTAATACAGACTTAGTAGTACGTGTATACATGTACATAGATATATTTTTATATCTGACTAAAAAAAAAGGGTCTACCAACCCAGATGTATCCACTATGGTATAGACAAATGCGCTTGTTCATATATGCATACGTACACTGTATACTCTGCTTACCTATCATTAGTGATGTCTAGAACTGTTTGCCAGGAACCGTTCGCTGGAGAACATAGCTTGTTCGTGGCGAACGCGGCGGGTGAACATATGCAATGGTCGGTCCGCCCCCTATTCGTAATGGAGGTGGGAGGGTCTGGCAGGGAGGGTCTGCTGCTGATTGGCTGGAATGTGTCTGCTGACTGTGAGGTACAGGGTCAAAGTTTACTCAATGATGATGAATAGGGGGTGGACCGAACATCGCATATGTTTGCCCGCTGCGTTCACCATGAACAAGCTATGTTCGCCAGCGAACGGTTCCTGGCGAACAGTTCGGGACATCACTACCTATCATATTTTCATTTTATCTATCCAAAACTCACCAAAATCTTTTTTCCTTGGGTCCGTTCCTTGTGACATATAGTTGTGCTTCCATCTTTAGTTAAAAATTAACTTGTGTTAGCACCTTATCTAAAGAAAAGGGTGTGGGAATTTTCCAGTTGCGTGCTATAATTATCTTAACTGCTACCATAAAATGATTGAATATATATGCTTCCTTATGTTGTAATGTTTTAATATTCTGATGCAGAATAGCGTTCCCTGGGAACCTAGGAATAGGCCTATTTATTAAATTCTCTAATATATCCAAAGTCTTAGTCCACTGTTCCGTCACTATATCACACTCCCACTAAGTATGAACAAAAGAGCCAAGCCTCCTATTGCATCTCCAGCATATTGGCGAACTCAAGTTAAACATTATAGCTAATCTAGATGGTACGAGATACCATCTGTTCATTACTTTAAATAGGGTTTCGACCAGGTTCAAGCAGTGAAACATTTGCATGCTCTGGGCAATACTGCACACCACTCCTCCTTGTTAATGTTTATTTTTAAGTCCTTTTCCCACTTTTTACATGCCGTAATAACCTTGGGAGCTACTAATTTTAATAATCCGCTAGTAGCTAATGAAACTACTTTATGAACCTGTTCGTTTTTGAGTAATGAGCATAACGTCTTAGTACCTTCATAGGAATCACGTATAATATTTTGATTCAGATAGTTTTTTACTCTCAAGTAAGTAAAGAGTTAATTATTTGATAACTGAATATTTTGGATCAGTTGTGGAAAGGGTTTAATTGTTTCATTATCCATTAATTGGTCTATTCGACTGATACTTTTTTGTATCCATCTCTTTAAATTTAGATATTTTACATAATATGGAATCATTATCACTTTAAGATTTATAGGTATTTTATTTTCTATATCACATTTCTTTTTAATAACCTTCCATCCTTCCAATATTGAATCCAAGCATACATTATTTTTTCTTGTTAAGATTATTTGGGGATCCGTGCTCCTGTACCAGAGTATGGAGCTTAGGTCTTTTATACTGCAAATCTTGCTTTCCAAAAGATACCATGCTTCCTTTCTAGCGCTCTCTAGCTGGGTTCTATATATAAATGAAAAAAACAAATTTGCTAGATATATACAACCTTATATACAACCTTATATAGATATATACAACCTCTTACCCTTCCAAATAAAAGTAACTGAGCTTTGAATCATATCTAGCCAAGATCTGTCAATTGTGAAAAGGGAGCATTCAAAATAAATATGCCCATTTGGGAAAGAGGTATGCCTTGATAAGATTCATCCTCCCCCACCAACTAATTTCTATGTGTCTCCATTTTTTCACTGATTTATTCATATCTCTAAAATAGCTTAAAAAAATTGCACTGCATTTATTCGGAAACATCTCAACTGAATACCAAAACACTGGATGTTAGTGTTAGCCCAGTTGCAGTTATAGCTGTCGTTTATAAAGTCTATAAACGTTTATAAAGTTTATAAAGATTAATGTCTAAAATTATTGATTTACTCTCATTTATTTTGTAGTTTGACATACAGCTATATGCCTTTACTTATGATCAAATCGCCCTCATATTGCTTCAATTTTAACTCTATGTTTTGTAGCTATACCTTTTATTTGCTGGTTATTTCTAATATTAATCACCATTATCTCCATAGATATAATGTACAGTATTGGAGACAACGGCACCCCTGTCTTGATCCATTGTAAAGATTTGGGACGACTGTCCTCACCGAAGGGCAAGAATATAAGGACAAGATTGCCCAGTGTATCCAACCCTGAAATCCGAACTTTACCAAAACTTTACTCATAAAACCCCAACCGACCCTGTCAAATGCTTTCTCCGCATCAACTGCCAGTAGAGCAAGGGAATATTTTTTTCTTTTGGCACAATCTAAGATGTCAATAATACATCTGGTATTATCAAAAGATGTTCTACCAGGGGGGCGGAGCCTGGCAGCCAAGATGGACAGACACGCTGTCCTTTAGCTCCAGCACGATCCAGCACAAAGAACCCTAAAACTACAAAACCCCACGCTGGTTACAGCAAACCAACCACGGAGGACTGGCCGGTAAAGAGTGGGAACAAAACGACACTGGGAAATCTGTGCCAACAGCAAAGAAACCGAGGCATATGGCTGTGAGGCCTAGCATGGGTGGTGACCTGATGCCTGGGGGAGGCGGCCGATCTCCCGACATGGGGCTCGCTCCACACGACAAACCTCCTGCCGACCTGCTACCCCCTCTCTGGACCGGCGGGGGCAGTGGCGTACACACACTCCATGGGGCCCCGGTGCGAAACTGATCCGTGGGCCCCCCTACCGTGAACCTCTCCCCCCTGACTGTGTGCCCCTCCCCCCGACACCTACATACAGACACAAACACATACACACCCCCGACAGACACATACATACATACACACATGCAGACACATACATAAAGAGACACACATACATACAGAGACACACACAGACACATACAGAGACACAGACACACACATACATACACACATGCAGAGACACAGACACACATACACAGACATACAGATACACACATACAGAAACAGACACACACACACAGAGACACAGACACACAATCATACACATACAGAGACACAGACACAAACATACATACAGACAAAGACACAGACATACATACATACAGAGACACACACACACACACACACAGACACAGACATACATATGGATACACACACAGAGACACAGACATACATACAGATACACACACACATACACAGACATATACACACATACAGAGACACAGCCATACATACACACTTACAGAGACACAGACATACATACACACATACAGAGACACAGACATACACACATACAGAGACACGGACATACATACACACATACAGAGACACAGACACAGATACACACATACACAGACACAGACATACATACACACATACAGAGACACAGACATACACACACACATACAGAGACACAGACATACATACACACAAATACACAAAATGTTTCCTACCATGTGTGGGTCCAGTGGTGGCTCAGCCTGATGGGAGTCAGAGTTCCCACTCTGACTCCCTCCTCCTTTCTGTTTCCTCCCGCTCGGGCTCTCAGTATGCTGGGAGGAGTGACGTGTGGTCACTTCCTCCCAGCGTGTGATGATGTCCTCACAGGGGGCCCAGTTGAGCACTTAAAGCGCTCAGCGCAGACCGGGCCCCCTTAAAATCCATGTCCATCGGGTGGCCCTGACCGCATGGGCCACCGGATGGACCCCTTGACATGCGGCCCCGGCGGTTTGCCGCACGGGCCAGGGCCGCAAAGTGTGGCAGCTGGTACCCGGTCGCGGGGGGGCGCAGGGCGGCCGGGCCCCCTGGAGTGCCGGGCCCGGTCGCAGCTGCGACCCCTGCGACCGCGGTACGCATGCCACTGGGCAGGGGATATCCCGGTCCCCACTGGGGAAGCCTTACCTACAAGAGGGGCATCTCCCAATGCATCGACCGTCGCATGGCGCGCCTAAGATGGCCGCCGAGCCTGAATGCACGACCCTCTCGGAGAGCCCTGAGATCCAAGCCTGGAGAGCAAACTTCGAAAACAGATTCGATATGGTGTGCCAAGCCTTCTGGGAACGCATCCATCAATGTACCCAGGATACCGTCCTGCCTGCAGATCCAGGGATCCCAGCTCCAGGGAAGCCCACCAACCGCATACGCAGCCTACAGTACCCTCACAACCCGAAGATACCTCGGGCGAGCAACCCAGAAAAAAGCTCCCGACGCAAACAGGGAAGACTCTTCCTGGTGTCTAGAAACTGGAGAGAGCCAAGCTCCGACGCTGCGGCCCATACCCAGCCACCAAACCGCAATACAATACCGGGCCCCACCAAGAAACCAGTGGACTCATGCCTTCCAAGGTCGACAGCCTGCCACAGATAGGCGTTGGTTAAACAGCCTCATGCAGGTCCCTTGGGGTCAAGCTTTATATTAAGGGCTTAGGATACATTGACTTGCTACTCCACCACAAGCAATAACTCTGCTAGCCTAGTTTCTCCCTCTGCTCGATTTATTGTGGGGGTGCAACCCAGTGCTTATTTTATTATATTTTATTCCATCCTGCATCTTATCTAACCGTATAATGCATTCATTTGTTATGTTTTACTTTATTTAGCATCCATGTGAGTAAAATCCATGGCGTCCAAGCAAAGTTAATGTTCCTTACATGTTATCTACGTTATACCTATCGTGCCTAATAACTTGCATGACTTTAAACTACTAATCCCATTTAAGCATCCTCAGGCATCATCCTGTTTACTTACAAAAATGTGCAGTACAATCCCATGAATACTCTAATGTTAAATGCAAATGTTTTAAAAAAGAAAAAAAGTGCTGTGAACCTGACATATTATGTACGCTATTAGATAATTGTTTGTGATGCCCAGCGCAATGTCTCTGTTAATGTGTATATCCTCCAAAGCACTACAAAAATAAAGAATGAAAAAAAAAGATGTTCTACCAGGAACAAATCCTATTTGGTCCTTGTCAATTATGCTGTGTAGCGTAGTTTTCATCCTATTTGCTATTATCGCTGAGAAAATGTAAACATCAATGTTTATAAGAGAAATTGGCCTATAGCTTTCTACTTTCCAAGGATCTTTATTCTGCTTTAAGATGGAAAATATGTTCGTTCTAGGCATTTCATTTGGAAAGTGACCCATTTCCATTACATTGTTAAATGTATCTGCTAAATGATTAATAAGTAAATCTCCAAAAATGTTATTAAAAAGAGTTGAGAATCCATCCGGGCCCGGAGTTTTATTTTTCAGATTTTTAATAACCTCCCCGACCTCTTGGGCCGTTATCGGGCCATTGAGCATGTTCTTTTGACTCTCAGAGATTTTCAAGGCATTTGCATTGTCTAAATAATTGTCTATGTCTTTGTCTTTTGATGAAAGGGCATATAGCTTACTATAGTATACATTAAAGCAATTTCCAATTGATTTAGGGGAAACATGAACCGCTCCATCCATATCTATTCTAGTGATTTTATTTGTTACAATTTTTTTCTCTTCTTAGTTAGCAGCTTATCTGCCCTATTTCCTTTACTATAGTCCTTCAATCTTAATTTCCCTAAGATCTTAGCATTTTTGTTCATGATTATATGATTGATCTGTTTTTGAATTTCACTAATTGCTGCAGAGTTCAAACTAGAGGGAGATCATTTATAATTTTTTGAAGCTTTTGATAGATTATCATAAAGTGTTATTAAATCAACTATTTTTTCTTTTTTAAAATGAGAATTTAAACTTATGAAGTTGCCTCTCAATGTGGCTTTAAAAGTACACCAGTTATTAGCATATGTGGTTTCATCAGGATTGTTCTCTTCAAAAAAATGTTCAATCTGTACCTTAAGGGACTCTAAACTTTTTGCATCATATAATAAGTAGTAATTCATCCTCCATGTAGAGTTATAGTTATTATCCCATTGATCTTTCATAGTCCCCATAATGATGCTATGATCAAACCACGTGCTGTCTCTTATATTATTGTTATTATTATGTTATTTATATAGCGCCATCAAATTCTGCAGTGCTTTACAATGGGTGGATGAACAGACATGTAGTTGTAATCAGACAAGTTGGACACACAGGAACAGAGGGGTTGAGGGCCCTGCTCAATGAGCTTACATGCTAGAGGAAGTGGGGTAAAATGACACAAAAAGGTAAGGATAGTATTAGACTAGTGACAGTTGCAGAAGAGGAATCACTCTTTTATGAAGAAGTGGGTTTTTAACGATTTTTTGTAGGAGTGGAGACTGGGTGAGCAATCAATCTTATCTATGTTTTCTATGGATATGGCATTACGTGAAAATATAAAAAATGAACTCTAGAGAAGAAAGTATAGTCTAATCTCTCAGGGTGCAAAGGTCTCCAAAGATCAAAACAATCAAACTTATTCAAAGTATTAGTAAGAGATTAGGCCATTTTAACTACCGAACTATTCACGCTTGTGTTGTTAGCAAGCTTTTTATCCAAAAAGGGGTCCAAAATGCAGTTAAAGTCCCCTGATATTAGGCATACTCCAGTCTTCAATAATTCCACTTGTTCCAAAAAATTTTTTAAAGTAACCACTGGAAAAGTATTTGGCAAGTATATATTTACCAAAGTATATTTAATTTAGTTTCATTTACATATAACGATTAAGAATCTACCTTCCGTATCTGCATATTGATATAATAATTCAAATTTAACTGTTTGAGCAATAATAATAGCCACCCCCTTTTCTTTTTATCATTAACAGATGCCTGTAGTAATGTTGGTAATCTAACTCCTCCCCATTTAAGGTTATCAATTCTCCTCCAGTGTGTTTCTTGAAGGAAGCCCACATCCACCTTTTGTTTACTCAAAAAAATCATATACTAACGATTTCTTGTGAGGGGAGTTTAGGCCCTGAGTATTCACTGAGATTAATGTAACCATTATTCCAAGGGAAATTCCCCACTACTCCTGTATGCTTGTCTACCCATAACAAAACAACTACATATACTGTACATACATACATACCAAACCCAAATGGCTGGTAGCCAATTTGGCATGGAATGGCCTCCCATTGAACAAGAAATTCTTGTTGGTGAGAACCTTTCCCATGATTGGTGGTTTGAATATCTAACCATCAGCTCGGTTCTTGTGTCTCCAACTAGGACACATTGTGGGGCCTGGGAAAAACCTAGTGGAGGAGAACATCTTTTCATATTTTAACTTAGGAAATTTTACCAACGTAGAATTTCCTTCTAATCCTATCCTTATTATCCTGTGAAATATTAGATTATTACCATTTCCCATTCCTTAAGATCACTATCTGCTAATTATTAAATTGTAAATTAATTATTTTGTGGATTTCTCAAGTTTTAAATTAAAGTGTCAGTGTACCGAACAATTTAAGTTAATTAATTAACAAAATGCTTTCGTTAAGTAGTATCTGCTACTTTAGACTGCTTTATTTAGCTAAAGTAATTTAGGTGACTATAGTGTTCCTTTAAGCTCTTTTCAAGTAATACTATACATTTCCATCTAAACCGCCAGGCTTTTTGGAGAGGTAAAATCTTCCATTCTGCCATTCCAATAAACTCTCAATGAGGTGGGAAAACCCCATCTATAGCTAATACTTCTCTGTCTCAGAATAGACAACACTTCATTAATATTAAAATACACTTAGACAGCGTATGTGTATATGTGTATATATATTTATATATATATATATATTGATATATGTGTATATGTGTATATATATTTATTTATATATTGATAAAGACCCTGAAGGGTCGAAATGTTGAGGTAGAGGTGGTGATTTTTTGAATTAAATTTTTGAAATCCAAGAGAGTGCTCCTGTCTTCAGTTTTGTTTATATTATTGCTGGGAAGCACCCGGGTACATGTTACTGGCTTGTGAATTTTTTTAAGTTGAGTGCCAAGGTTGGAAATTTTTTCTATATACACAGATCATATATATATAATAAATATATATATATATATATTCTAAGTATATATTATTTATTTTTACACTGATTTAACATGTTTTATTTTATTTTCAGACAGCAGGGGGAGTACCTGTCTTTACAAACACTCCCCTTGCTGGCAATGCCTTGGACGGCTATGCCGTCCATGTGATCGCGAGGTCCTCGCAGGAACCTCGCGATCACATGGCCCAGGGTGGCCGAAGAGGACGGAGGGGGACTCCCTGGGCTCCCAGGTAAGTCCCCATACCACGATCGCCAGCGTGGGTTTGCCGGCGTGGGATCGCCGGCGATCGGGTAAGTACATAAGATCGCAGTGTGTTCTATGCCGCCCTGCGGCGTTTAGAGCCATCATAATAGGGACGGCATAGAACGCCCTGCGGTCTTAAGGGGTTAACCCTTTAAGACCGGAGGGCGTACTATTACGTCCTTTTTAAAGCGGCTCTAAGCGCCGCAGGGCGTAATAGTACGCCCTCCGGTTTTTCCTTACTTACCCGGTCGCCGGCGGTCCCACGCTGGCGATCGCGGTTGGGGGGACTCCCAGGGAGCCCCCCCCCACAGCAGATCTTCCTCCTCCGGTCCCCCCCGGTCATGTGAGAGTGAGGTCCTTGCGAGGACCTCACAATCACATGGCCGGGATAACTGGCTTCTGTATTGCCAGCAGGGGAACTAACTGTAATGACAGTTGGTCCCCCTGCTGGCTGAAAATCAAATGAAATTATGTTAAAATTGTAAAAAAAATATATACATACTTAGATCATATATATATATTATATATATATGATCTAAGTATATATATATACACATATACATACACACACGTACACTGTATAGGTGTATTTTAATATTAATATATATATATAATTATATATATTAATATCAAATTACACGTAGACTGATACTGATTAAATATATATATATATATATATATATATATAATTATTGTTATTTAAAAAATAAAATAAAAAAAATAATAAAAATAAAATATTAAAAAATATATAGATGTGTTTTATTTCGTTCTAACAATATTGTGATATTAATATATATATTGATATCAAAATACACGTAGAACGAAATAATATATATATATATCTATATATAAATATATATGTATATATCACTATATATATATACCTATATATAAATAAAAATATTTTTAAAAAATTATATATATACACATATCATTTCGGGTAACCCTGGCAACGGATGGTGACGCGAGATCGCTACTTCCGGTTTTGGTATATCCACACGTGTATTTTAGTTAGTGAGACACCAGGTGTGGAATGCTTCAGGTGATGAGTGTTTTCAATGATTTAATGATCAGTTTGTTTGGTTATATAAACGCCATGATTAACATATGTATTTTGTGCTAAACTGATCCTGATGAAAGCCACAATAGATGGCTGAAACGTCGATGACTTATATCATGTTTTAAAAATTTTGGAATAAAGAAGATATTTCATTATACAGACCGTGAGTGCAAGCCTTCCTTTTGTATATTCTATTATTATTTTTGGCTATGGCTTTGATGCACCCGGCATTATATCAATAAATAGACTTGAAAGTGTGTGTGCAGGGCACCAATGGATTCAATGTAATTAGAAGCTGACTTTTAGCCAAACTTCTAGCCCATGCACCTACAGAGTGTTTATTGTTCGCCTGCTGTTTGGAGAGCAGAGCATAGAGGCTGATTGTAATCAGTGAAAATTTTGTTTCACCATGGATCAAACAGATGATTTTATATTATATGCAGGGGGCTATGCAGAGCAAGCAGAAACCCTCTACTTTACTCAAGATGAAGCACAAGCTATACTCTGGGTGCAATCCAGTACAGAGTTGCCATGCAGTGTAACAAGTAAAGATGTATATTTCCAACTTTTAAAGCTACAGAGGAAGCGAATAGACCTGGATTTACATGGACCTACACGAATTGTTCCTGTCCGTCGACACGCAGAGGTGGTGACAGAGGAAATATATTGTTACAGAGCGAAACATGATGGATTCATGAACTGGATAGAGTGGCACCATGGGGACTGAATGAAAAGCTAACATATTCACCCTTTATATGAGTTAGAGTCTAAGCATTTGTAGTCTTTTTGAGTATCGTTATCTTTTAACTGTGTGGATGTCTTTAAGTAACAGGATGAAGCAATAGATCTACCTTTTTTTATAAACATGTGTATGGGGGTATTAGTTTTATTTGAGTATTCCCGTACATTTATATCCTTAGATCAAGCAAATTGAAACACAAAGGGGTGTAAGGCCCTGGTAGGTTTCTTTAAAAATAAAACGCATTATTAAGAATAATCTAATCTAACAGGTGTAAGGGATGTCAGAGCAGCACAATTTTTAATCCCGATAATATATATTTGATTAGATATGGTGCAGTGCAATTGGTCACTTTAGTGTACATAACAGCACTTTAATCACTTTGTAAACATATAATCTGATGGACACATCAGGATAAAGACGTATTTCACTTTTTTGCACATAATGGTAATTAGTATCACTGTATGATTTGCTGAAAATACTTTAATGTATATATATAGATATTAATATCCTTCACAGACTCATATAGTGTATGTTGATCTGTATACACTTTATTGTACATAATAGCACGTATCACTTTATTGTATATAACAACAATTAGTTTCACTAAATGGTTACACTTATATTATATAAATACAAATTATTATTTTTTCATATATTAGTGGCATTTTAGCATTTAGTGCTTATATATATGCACTTCACAGCAGGGAATTGATTTTTTGCACTGTATGGCACTTTTTTACTCCTTATGGGAGTATACTGTACTGTATCTTTAAGAAGCATTTTGTATCAATGTTGCCCCCTGCAGGATTTATATATATGTATGTTAGGATATATTCTCATTCACATTCTAATACTTTAAATATATAGCAGTATGGTCTATGGTATATAGCTGTTTATAACAGATATTTTTGATTGTATGACAGTACTGTGAATATGGTATTAAGATCCTTACTATGGACATGCTGTTACTTTTGTGGACTGAGGACACATACTATGAGGTTGTTTTATCATGTTTTAATTTGTTTGATCATCTGGCATTCACCCGGGTGCTCAGGAGCTTCACCTCGTTGCTGGGGAGCTTGTAATCATTTCGGGTAACCCTGGCAACGGATGGTGACGCGAGATCGCTACTTCCGGTTTTGGTATATCCACACGTGTATTTTAGTTAGTGAGACACCAGGTGTGGAATGCTTCAGGTGATGAGTGTTTTCAATGATTTAATGATCAGTTTGTTTGGTTATATAAACGCCATGATTAACATATGTATTTTGTGCTAAACTGATCCTGATGAAAGCCACAATAGATGGCTGAAACGTCGATGACTTATATCATGTTTTAAAAATTTTGGAATAAAGAAGATATTTCATTATACAGACCGTGAGTGCAAGCCTTCCTTTTGTATATTCTATATATATATATATATATATATATATACATATATTAATTCTACACATATATTTATGTAAAAATTTTACATAATTAGGTATCCTAATTAATTACAATTAGCAGGACCTGCCTGACAACCCATGCCGAAAGTATAGGGAATTTAATTTGCTACCACTATATTTAACCCTATAACTTTCCAAGACACCATAAAACCTGTACATGGGTACTGTTTTACTTGGGAGACTTCGCTGAACACAAATATTAGTGTTTCAAAACAGTAAAATGTATTACAACGATGATATCGCCAGTAAAAGTGAAGTTTTTTGCATTTTTCACGCACAAACAGCACTTACACGGACGATATTATTGCTGCAATACTTTTTACTGTTTTGAAACACAAATATTTGTGTTCAGCGAAGTCTCCCGAGTACAACAGTATCCGTCATGTACAGCGTCAAATATAAGGCTTGTGTTTCATTTTTTTCACATTAAAATTCGCCAGATTGCTTATGTTGCCTTTATGACCCTATGGTAGCCCAAGAATGAAAATTACCCCTATGATGGCATACTATTTGCAATAGTAGACAACCCAAGGTATTGCAAATGGGGTATGTCCAGTCTTTTTTAGTAGCCACTTAGTCACAAACACTGGCCAAAATTGGTGTTCAAATTAGATTTTTGCATTTTCAAATATTAACACTAAATTTGGCCAGTGTTTGTGACCAAGTGGCTACTAAAAAAAGGACTGGACATACCAATTTGCAATACCTTGGGTTGTCTACTTTTGAAAAGGGTATGCCATCATGGGGGTAATTTTTATTCCTGGGCTACCATATGGTCTCAAAGGCAACACAACCAATTTGGCGAATTTCAATATGAAAAAACTGAAAACTGAAGCACGCTATATTTGGCCCTGTAACTTCCCAAAACACTATAAGACCTGTACATATGGGGTACTGTTTTACACGTGAGACATCGCTGAATACAAATATGTGTATTTTATTGCAGTAAAAGCAAACAGTATTTTGACATTCACAGTTAAAATGTCACGTAGAACTAAGACATTTTTTAAGAAAATCTTATTTTCTCCCATTTCTTTATATTTTATTCATATTAAATTCTGTTCCATACCTAAATATTTGATGTTAAATTAAAGACCTGTTTCTCCTGAATAAAATTATATATAATAAGTGTGGGTGCACATAATATGAAAGAGGTGATTACGCCTGAACAGACATATAGCGCAAATTCAAGGTTTTGTTTACGTTTTGTTTTGATCACAACTTGTACATTTGACTGCGGTCTTAAGGGGTTAAATTTTTTTCTCCAGGCTCTTGTATAATATAAAAGATCTTGGAAGATGCTAAAATTCTTAAATTTATCTTCCAAAATAGTTTTTTTTCTCATCGTGTACATGATTCTCTCTTTAGTGTGATAGGAATGGAATTTCACCATTACATCTCTTGTATAAATCTCTGGAGCATTTTGAGGTCTGGGTAATGTCTTCGATCAATTAAGTAATCATGTGATTCTCCATCAGGAATTAAATTTTTGAAAAATTCCAAAAAAAGCTTTCTAGATTATCGTTGGTTAGTTCTTCTGGAATGTTCCTTATTCTGATATTCACTCTTCGGGATCTGTCTTCGATGTCATTTACTTTAACTTCCAATGTAGCTGTTTTGCTCATCAAGCCTACAGTTACATGATGAAGTTGATTGTATTTTATATCGAGGTTTAAAAAGTTTTCTTCCTTTTCCGAAAGTTTCTCTTCCACACTCTCTTCCATACTCTCTTGACTCATTTGGATTTTTTGTTGCGTAGGAGAAAAAAAAATCCTTATAGCTTTTTCTCTGACTGTGGTTCCTTTCTTTCTCTTTTCTTCTTGTCCTTTTGGATTTTTTTTTTAGCCATTTCAGATTTGTTTTAAGTAGATAGGAGAAAAAAAAACGGACGAGAAAAGTGGGGAGTAGGAGAAAAGTGGGGGACCTGTTAATGGTTTTGATATTGAAATGGCTTTATTGTTATACACAGTTGTAACAATGTGTTCTGTATCTTTAGAATATAACCAGACTGCCTTTCTCTCTCTGGCAAATTTGCTTTTCTTTTTTTCTATTAACAAAACACCCACTTAATAAATTAATATGGGTAATTTATATTCAACCACTCCACTTTAAAGTCTCTTTTTTTTCCTTATTTTATTCCTTTCTTTTTTCCAGAAGGTCCTGCTCTGTTTGAGCTTTCTGAGATTCCTCTCACTCTTTCTTACCTTCTCTCTCTCGATCTTCCCTACCCTCATTCTCCCACCTCCTCCTTTATATTTCTCTGTTTCTTATTTCTTTTATTTCTGCTTTAACTCTCCACTTCTCCCTCTCCTCCAAGACTCTCCCTGACCGCTGGACCCATGTTTTGTAAAATTGTTTTTTATTTAGCTTGATAATTCAAGTGCTGGTGTTCAAACTGCTTGTCCCTCTGATCGGTCTTTTGTATCTCAGGGATTCTCCTTACACTGCTGCTCCATCAGCTTTATGCTTTGTATTTCACGCAGGGTTACTTCCCTCCGGAGGCTCAGTACCTTACCTCAGTTGCGGCCCAATATCTCGGCATACTGGCAGTCTCGTCGGGAGAGCCCTTCCGTTTCCGTTGCTCACTCCACGCGGCCACCATAGCACCGCCTCACGACGTCAATGTCTCACGTCATACGTCCCTGCTAAAGATAAAATAATAGAAACAGTTTTCTATGTTTTCTATGGTAAAACTGTGCCTTTTGTCTAAACTCTACTTAAGTTGCACAGGCATATAGATTTCTGTTAGCTCAATCACATGAAGTGTGTTTTTTGCTATTATATATGTGATCATGTTTGATGAAAATATATAAACCGATTTAAGGTGCAGAATCTGTTTTTTTTTTAATTTTTTATAATTCTTTATTTTGTTTGTGTAGGGATTATACATGTATGCTTGCAGTGTCACAACAGCATGCTATTCCATAAGCACAGAAAAATATTTGTATGCTATATAAACATTGCACGTTTTTATAAGTTAATACAAGATTATACAGGCTTAGTCAACAGAGGCTGATGACGATGATGAGAAACACGAGTTATGATTCCTTCTAATATTGCTACACAGAGCACTTATACTAGACTTGTCAGTTACTAGGAATATTGAATAGTGTAATTCCACACTATGCATGCTGACTGCTGAGTTGGTAATAGAATTAAAAATAAAAAACTAAAAAATGTGTATTGCATAAACAGAAAAACAGCGCGCTTGTGCCATGCTTGCATGACTAACTGTTAATGCAAGATTTGAACACAACGTGCATAGCTTTAGCCAAACAAGGTAGATAAACCTAAGTATGAGGTGTATTTGGAACAGAGTTCAAATATATATTTAACAGTGAGGCTGTATAAATGCGTGATGTGGATCCACTGTGACTATTCTAACACCCCATCACTCCCTGCACAAGATTAACTGGAGATGAGGATTAAAAATAATTTTATGAACAATATAACAAGATAGAACATAGCTGGATAGTGCGTCTGGCCTTGGAATGGGAGTCAAAACTCAAAATAATGCAAAATCATAATAGCGCTTCCTAATGAGAAATGTAGAGTGCAGAGAGAATCAAACCACTATATTGACTCGCTGTGGCTTGGTCTTATGTCTAGATGCGGGTGTACAACTCTAGCGATCAATGGTGTCTTATTCTATTTGGGATAACCTGAGGTGGTGGGTGAGGGGATGGGTCAGAAATAAACCGGGCTTGTTAGGATGAGTGTGATTTGCACTTTCCTAGACTAAAGAGACTGGGTCTCGGAGGTCTGAGGAAACAAAACCATAAAACAGTATAACATAAAGCAGAAAGGCTTATTGATGTCCAGGGTGTCCATTGTTACAGTAGGTGATGTCTCCAGCTGGAGCTCAGGTGGTGACTGCAGCATATGGCTCTGGTGTAGGCTGCCGGGGGACAAATGGAGTGAATCATTTTGGGTCCCATGCGTGTGTATTCTGCTGTGCCGTGTGTAGCAGAATGGGCCTTGGGATGGTACCCTTATGCCTGCTCTGGGCTGTCCATGCCGGTTTTCCCCCTCCCCGTTGTCCCTTAGGTTTGGGGCTTGCAGTGCTTGTGTGAGGCATATCTCCCTCTTATTAAAAACCCATGCTTTTCCCCTGTTTCGCCTTGCCGTTCGTCAATTGCATTCCCCTGAGTTGCTCCCACAGTTCTGGTCGACAACCGAACAAACTACCAAATGGCAAGCCACCCAGATGTGGAGTGTGCAGCTCATTAACACCAATAAAAAGTGACAAAATAATAGATATACAGTGAGAAAACAGTGTGTGTGGTAGCTGAAAAGCTACAGACCACCTAAGTGGAAACCCCTTCTACCACTTGCATAGAAACACAAATAATACATACAATAGGTGGAGCACACATCAGTAGGTTTCTAAAAGAGAAAACAAAGCATCATAGTGTAAAATGTAAAATTAAAATGCAATGAACAGCCACAGAGCAATATTACTCACAAGCCTGGAGCCAATATGACATATGGCTCTTATGTGCAGCGCAGTGGGACTCTTAATAGGATGTCCCCATCCTTCTTGGTATTCCTCCTTGAATGGTAGGCAGGCAGTAGTAGGAAATAGCAATACTCCAATATGTTGATCCAATAAGGAGACTTTATTGCAAAAAAGATGGAAACAGATTTTCCCAATAAAAATCCGAATGTAAAAGGTAAAATAAAATAATAAACCTGTAATAGACAATATTGTCCAATTCAAAGTTCATATATAGACTGTGTATGTCCAAAACGCGTTTCGCCCTATGGTGGGGGCTTCCTCAGTTGGTTTCAGTCGGTATCAATAGTGTGAGCCTTTTAGCGTCTTTATATACTCAAAATTCTTCCTTCTTCCGGGTTTTGTCCGTGTGGAACGCATCATGCGTTCCACCACCGGTTCCGTGCGCATCACTTCCGGTTCCTGTTTTCGGGTTGAGCCAATGGCCATTCTTCGTCAGAGATCAATAGACCACGATACAGAAGAGGAAGAGATAAGAAACAAAGAAAAAAGGGGGAAGAAATAAATTCAGAAGGGATTTTCAATCTGACAGATCACACTTTAACAAAAGAGGAATTAAAAATACTAAAAAAAGGTTTAAAATTCGCACCCACACAGGAATTAAATAAATTTGAGCTATTTATCGACATGAATAAATTTTTAAGGAAATTATGTCTAAAAAAGTTCTTCCATAACGGAGAAAATAGGATACAAATAGTACAAGATCAGGAAAATGAATCTAATTTTATACACACAGATTTAAAAGAAAGGTCTAAGTTTTTTCCCAAGAACATGATTTCAAATGAAATGAGAGCTTTCGAAACCACAGTTATGGCGGAAATAAATAAAATTAAAAAACTAAATAAATATCAGGATAATATGTCAGTGAAGGAACGTAATACTCTAAAAAAAAATTCAAAAAAATTATGACTTAGTCATCAAACCAGCGGACAAGGGAGGGGGGATAGTGATCCTTTCTAAAATACAATACCAGAAAGAATCTGAGAGAATTCTCTCTGACGATAGAACCTATAAAAAACTCAAATCTGACCCAACTTGTAAAGTGAAAGACATATTTGAAAAATACATACAAAAAGGTATAGACAAAGGAATACTAACAAAAAAAGAAGGAGAATACTTATTAACCCCCCATCCCAAAATTCCAGTATTTTACTACCTCCCCAAAGTCCATAAAGACCAAAAGAATCCCCCAGGACGCCCAATTATATCTGGGATAGACTCCATCTCTTGTAGAGTCTCCGAGTACATTGACCTACTGTTACAACCAATAGTAGTGAAAAATCCAGCGTACTTGAAGGACACCATGCATATACTACAACTCCTGAGTACCACTAAATGGGAAGGTAACCACTTATTAGTGACAAGCGATGTCACGTCACTGTACAGCATAATTCCGCACGAAATAGGTCTAGAAGCAGTGAAACATTTTTTAACTAAAGCCCATTTTGATATTGAACAAAGATATTTTTTATTGGAAGGCATCTACCTTATTTTAACCAACAATTTTTTCTGGTTCCAAGGCACTTTTTATCTACAGATTAGGGGCACAGCAATGGGCACCAAATTCGCCACCAGTTATGCCAATCTGTTTATGGCATACTGGGAGGAGATCTATGTTTTTTCAGAGCATCCCTGGGTGTCGAATTTGGTGTCCTATCGACGATATATAGATGATATCTTTTTTATTTGGAATGGTTCATGTGATCTTTTAGATATGTTTTTAGCCTCCTTGTCATCCAACGAATGGGGAATTGTCCTTACTACTATACACAGCTCTTCTAGTATCAATTTTTTAGATCTTCAAATTTTTATTGAAGACCAGCGGATTAAAACCAAAACATTTTTTAAGCCAGTAGACGCTAATGGATATATAGAGAAAAAGAGTTGTCATCATAAACCTTGGCTAGAGAACGCCCCAAGGGGTCAGTTCCTACGAATCCGACGAAACTGCACGAACGAACAGGATTTCATTACCCAAGCGAATATTATCAAGAAACAATTTCTAGAAAAGGGCTATGAAGAGATGAAACTAATGAAAGCCATGAAATAAATTCAAGAGACCCCTAGAGAACAATTACTTACTTACAAACAACGGCAGAAAAATCTTAACAATAATGAAGCCCATTTTATATGCAACTTTAACGGGAACAATAAAAAAATTAATAGAGTCATTCATAAACATTGGTATATGCTACAAAAAGATCCCATTTTAAAAAATTTGCTACCAACGAGACCAAAAATTATTTATAGAGGTGCAGCTAACTTAAAAAGATCTCTAGTTCACAGCAGTGAGGGCCCATCTAAAAATACAGTACATTTTTTAAACCAAAGCAAAGGCTTCTTTGGGTGCGGGACATGTCTAGCATGCAGAACAACAAAAAATCCTAAAAGACATATAAAGAACCTTAACGAACATACGAAGATTGATTTTATGTTAAAAGACCAACTAACTTGTTTCTCGAAAGGAGTCATCTATTTATTGAAATGTCCCTGTGATTTATTGTATATAGGCAGGTCTATTAGAAATTTAAATGTCCGCATATCTGAGCATGTCCGGAATATTAAAAAAGGTTTGGAAACCCACAGCGTTTCTAATCATTTTAAAACCCATCATAATCTTGATCCAGAACACCTCTTCTTTTGCCCACTAAGAATAGTAAAAAAGGACTGGAGAGGTGGAGATTATAATAAAAAAATAGGTTCTGAAGAAATGAAATTCATTTTTAACTTTAATACTTTAATTCCCCATGGTCTGAATTCAGACTTTGAGATTTGTCATTTTATTTAAGGGTTCTAGTCTCTCTGTTATATTCCACTTTTATATTCGGATAAATTAATATTTCACTTAGAATTTTATTTATATAAAAAAAATTTCTTTTATGTATCATTTTATCTATTAACAGGATTTGGCACTTTATACACAAACACTACATATGGGTGTTATTTGATTGTTTTTATATTCACTAATTGTATTCAATACACACTTCTTGTTAAAATTGTCTCATTAGGTGTGCATATACATGTGTTTTTAATATATATATCGTTTATTGTAGTGAAATACCTCCTTTTTTAATTAAATGATAGAAATAGATATGTTTTTCCTTGGTATAGCACTGTATATTAATGTGTCCGTGGTGGAACGCATAGATTCAATACTATGCATTCCAGCGACGTCATAAGTGTGTTCCAGGACCAAAAACCGGAAGTGACGCGCACAAACAGACGAAGAATGGCCATTGGCTCAACCCGAAAACAGGAACCGGAAGTGAGGCGCACGGAACCGGTGGTGGAACGCATGATGCGTTCCACACGGACAAAACCCGGAAGAAGGAAGAATTTTGAGTATATAAAGACGCTAAAAGGCTCACACTATTGATACCGACTGAAACCAACTGAGGAAGCCCCCACCATAGGGCGAAACGCGTTTTGGACATACACAGTCTATATTTTGAACTTTGAATTGGACAATATTGTCTATTACAGGTTTATTATTTTATTTTACCTTTTACATTCGGATTTTTATTGGGAAAATCTGTTTCCATCTTTTTTTGCAATAAAGTCTCCTTATTGGATCAACATATTGGAGTATTGCTATTTCCTACTACTGCCTGCCTACCATTCAAGGAGGAATACCAAGAAGGATGGGGACATCCTATTAAGAGTCCCACTGCGCTGCACATAAGAGCCATATGTCATATTGGCTCCAGGCTTGTGAGTAATATTGCTCTGTGGCTGTTCATTGCATTTTAATTTTACATTTTACACTATGATGCTTTGTTTTCTCTTTTAGAAACCTACTGATGTGTGCTCCACCTATTGTATGTATTATTTGCATTAACACCAATAAACCCGTTCTCACCTCCACAAACCGCAACTACATGAACATTCCAAGCAGTCTGCTGGGAGGCCGCCGTTCATATGTGCAAACAAGTGGTGGCGGCCATCTTGGAATATGAACAGATACAGCGGTGTTTGATCGTCCAGTATATGGAACTAAAATCGTCCACTCGATGGTGCGAACACCACTGGGACCTCTACTTTCTGTTCCATACGTGGAAATTCATGCGAACAGAGCGGCGTTCAGGGGGGAGCAACCTCCCGAACTAGATATTCATATGAACAGACACACATACAGTTGTCATACTATTTTCTATGTATTTTTTACTTCCAAAAGGGACCGACTGCACAACCTATTTTTTTGGAACCTTTTTGGGCAGGCGCCTTGTGTGCGGTCGGTTTAAACTATACCCTTGTGGCGTTTTGGCTACGTTTATGGGATCTGATAATTTTTTCATATATATTGGGCACTCAGACCCAGGCTATCTAGGGAAATAGTACTTGAGGGGGTACCTTATGGGGAAATGTATATTTTGGGGTGTTTAAAATTGTACATGTCCTGGACCTGAGAGGTAATGTAATTATATTGTATATTTTGCTTCAGTCTACTCTCAGGTCCAGTAGGGCATGCTCCTGGAATATGTATCTGGAAACTCTGTGCATGGGGGTTCTCATAAAAGGCCAGCTGTGGCTCCATTGAAATCAGTTATACTCCCAGAGTTGAGTGTCGTGCAGTTGCTGGGGAGGTGTTGGGAGATTATTGGAGTATTTTCCTGTATTTGGCTGTTTCCTCTGAATATTCTACTTGTTCCTGAGTACATCTTGGAGTAACCAGCGGAGGAGAGTTCCTGCTAGGACCAGTTCTCCGCTACACCGTGGCTTGCCTGTTTTGGTTCAGTGAATCCAGTGGCAGCCCCAGGATTTGTAGGAGAGCTGTGGCTTCCTTGAGGTCGGTGATGGAATGAGTTGTATCACCTTGGTGTACGATGAGTGTGCGAGATAGGCACCATTGGCAATGGATAGCATGTTTTTGCAGGAGTGAGGAAAGCGGTCTGAGCAGAGTGCCTCCAAAGAGATCAGAGTAAAAGGTAAGTGGCATATTTTCAAAATGATTGGGAGAGTTATCGTGTACAGCTGTCATGACTGCTGCCTTGTCAGTCCCACTCTTGAACTTAATCACCAGGTCTCTTGGGGCACAACTGAGGCTTTAGCTGGTTTGGGAACATGGAAGACTCCCTCCAATAACAGGGCCTTGGCCTAGTTCAGCTGCAGCAGGGCCCCTAGCAGGCGCCTCATCATGTGTGGTAATTCGGCCTCCGGTTTGTCTTCAGAGATTCCTCGTACCTTTAGGTTGTTCAGGTGCTGTGAGTCTTCTTGGGCCACAGAACAGTGTTGATATATCAGGTTTTGCTGCTGTAAATCCTGTACCGCTTGTTGGAGCAAGTGTATATGCTGTGCGTTTGTGGTGGAAGCTCTTTCCTGCTCTCCCAGGTGGTCAGTTAGGCCCCGAAGGTCACCGTGGATTTTATCCATGTCTGCTGAGATACCTCTCTGAAGGTCTGCCAGAAGTTCCTGGAGTGTAGCTCCCCTCACCGGCAAGGAGGTAAGATCTAGCGGGACCTATTGCTGTGTGGTCGAGTTCTGCTGCGGGACAGGTATACCCTCCTCCTCTGCCTCTAAGGATATATCATCCGAGAAATCGGAGCAGTCTCCAAACAGGTCATGTTGGGCCCTGTTGCACCATGTGCCTGCCACCACATATTTCCTATTCTTAGCCCCGCTCCAGGTTTGTCTGGCCTTGGCTTTTAGATTTCGCCCCATTTTAGTTGGGCTCTTTGGGGATATAAAAGGTGTGGATTATGGTAGAGAATAGATGATTTTCTGCCCCAGATCTCCAGAGTTTCAGGAGAATCTGTTTTATATTGCTATAAAACTAAAATTCTTTATTCGTGACAGAAAACTCAGGACAATCATAGGTCTTCATATATCCACAGGTAACTTTTTTCCCTTTCTTAGAATATTAGATGCATCATATAGCAAATTAAGGGATTTATTTCAGTCCAAACTGCAATTCGACTCTAACTCAGGCCGATCGGGTGATCGTATGAATTCCAAAATTCTGACATGAAAAGTAGCTGAATCATGAACTAAACACATCTCACAAAGGATGAGCAGGTGTTTTTTTTTTTTTTTTTTGTGATTCGGTATCCTACATATCGCACCAAAAAAAGGGATGCATGATGGGAAAAAGATGATTGAGGAATTTGGGACATTCACTAAATATCGATATTATTCAAAGATCAAGTGAAAAGTGACCAATAGAGGGAAAAAAGGAGTAGCGATAAAGTTGACTATTTATATATTACATATATAAAGAGATTTTTTTTTTTTTTCTGCTCCTTCAGTTTTTCCTGTATTGTTTACTTTTTTATGTTAACTGCTAACCAAATGGTGGGAAAATGCTCCTATCAGTGCATTGGAAAATTTGCAGGACACTAAGTGGCCCATTTCCACACCCTTTTTTGTTCTCATGATTCAGTTTGCAAATTTGAATCTCAATTCTGAAATTTTGCTGAGCCACACTAACATACGGCTGAAATTCGGGTATCCTGAAACATATTCTATTTTCATGAAAAAGTCCAGTCTCTGATATCTCAAGCCACCTTTCTACTCCTGCGGCTCCATTTTGGGTATACTGGGTATTTCTGACACACATTGGAAATAAAGTATTTTCTGGTAGATCTGCAGAACATATGAAATATTCTCTATACTAATATTTTTTGTGAATGGCAGTATAGAGAATATTTTTTATATATAAAAACAAAGCCTACTAGTGTCAGATGATAGGATGACCAGCTAATACACAACATCATACAGCAAAAGGTACAGGGAGCTCGCTACAGAAACTATATGATAGTCTACCTTACACAAACACCATGTAACAATGTGTATGTTGTGAAGAAAATGAACATACACTAGAATAGGGGTCAGCAGTCTATGGCACTTGTGCCATGCATGGCAGTCTAGGTGCCTTCACACGGCACTCAAGGCTGCCAGAGACAAACAGGCTATTGAAAAGATTGCAGTGAGGCCAAACACAGTACAGCTACCCACAGTGCAAAAAGAATAATATTATTTCTGATATTGTAGCTTTCTATTGAACTTATTACAGCATATATATTATATTGCAGAATGATAACACACTGAAACTGCAGGCAGTTCATTGTTAAAGTAATAACTACTCTGTCATGGTGCCAGTATGAACCTAATGACATCTAATGGTTTAGCAGGAGAATTGCAGCCTGAAAAGTAGACCAGAATTTAACTGTTACAACATTCATCTTAAAATACAGTTGCTATATTTCAAAACATTATATTTTTCTTTGAAGATGTAATACTTCACAATCAGATTTGCTACATAAAATTATTTTAATAAGGTGTCAGTTAATGTATAATTTAATTTTACACACATTTAAACAAGTTAACTCAAATTAATATTTACTGCCACATATAACGATGACTAACATTTTTTTAAACACTTTTATGACTTTCATCTTTATTTTGGGAACAGTTTTGTTTTCGCTTTCCTGGCTTATGGTTGTGAAGCATTTACTGTGTTGGAGCCTGCATTAGACCTAAATAATAATTAATGTCAAACAAACGTTTTTTTAATCACTAATGAAAAACAGATCGCAAGCTTGCTAGAGCCAAAATGTTTACCCCATTTGCTGGAAGCTGGGTGCATTTAATGTTTGACATTGTTTTTGCAGTTTACAGGTAACAATACAGGAAGACAGGGCTGTGGTCTCATCCAAAGTTCAGTGAGGGAATGGAGATAAATATGGAGGGATTAGATGTGGCAAACACTATAAGCTTGTGACAGTGTATTGGTGGTGCTCAGGAAGAGCTGGATGACTGTATGATGGAGCCAATAGAAAGACTACTTCAGCAGTGGAAGTATATGGCTGTTGGATCTCTTCCATCTTGCTTTCTTCCCTTGTTAATTTTAGGGGAGAGGACCTGTAATTCAGCAATGGGGTGAGATGAGTAATTGAACCGCAGTTAGCAAATTAATAATGATGGAATTTTTGTATAATGTAAATTACATGGGAGTATGGTGAGGTCTCATGCCAGTGGGTGAAAATGAATGAAGATGGTCATAAAATTCTCAAATTGTTTCATGGAGCATGGTCAAAAAAGGGAAACGTTTGCTGTATTCCACAAATGCATTGAAACATTTACAATGTTAAACATACTCAATAAGATTAAAAACATACTCAATACAATTAAAAAAACACCATCAGAATTTGTGGCAGTATTTGCTTTTTCATCTGGCAACGGACGGTTTATAAATATAAGAAATGTATATAAATATAATAAAAGTACTTTTGTGCTAAAAATAACTAAGGCACACTAACTTAGTAATGTATTTTGGGCATTGAGTGCTGAGCTTTGCAATTAGCATTTTAGAACTGAGGGTTTCTTTATTCTTGAATGTTTTATTTTCTTATCTCAAGAGTTTCAAGGAGTAAATCAGTGTGAGACTGGCAGAAGGAAGCTATACGGGCTTAATAGTTAGATAATGTACCCACAATAACAGTAACACATCAAGAAGAAAAAAAAAAGACCTCACTGCAAGACAATTTGCTTCTGAATAGCAATTAAAAACATGCACATGTAGCATTCACTATCTTCTCAAAGAGACAGTGGCTGCAGTGATAAGGCAGCTCTCCCATGCCAGCTCTGCTGATGATTAAGTGACCTTGTCAGAAGGTTTAGATATTTATTGATGCAGCTGGGGTTGTTGTTTTTGGAGGTTTTTTTTTTTTTAAGAAAAAGGTACTTGCTTTCAAAAATATCTGTATGCCAATGCAACTCAAAATATTTCGTTAAAAGGCCATTTAAATAGATAGTGCTTGTTATTCCAATGCTGTAAGAATGTAATAAGGCCTATATGTGAAAACACATCACATGCCTTGGTTAAGTTATTTAACGGCTGCCCGCTAGCAAGCAGTAAAAAAAAAAACAGACAAAAATAAAAATAAAAATTCTACAACTTTTTGCTGTCAATAGTTTAAAGACCATTTATGAAAATTTAAAGGCTCATCAGGAGCCGATACAATGCTGATATACGTTATCAGCTGTATTGTAATCAAGAACCTAATTAAAGTCCCTTCTATTGATTACAGAGAGAAATGAGAGGCTCTCAAAATGGGGAAGCAGTGAATAACTATTGCTGAGACTTGTATATTAATATAGAAAAATTGTGGAAGACTGAGAATAAGAATGAAACCCAGCTGGATTGACTCTATTAACTTTTGATGTATTTGCCTTTTTAATGTTTAGCAGTTAGTTCACGTCATGCACTTCTTTCACTTCCCAATTACGGAATGCCCTTGCATCCACATAAATGGAAAATAATTATTCTGGACCATTGCATCACTCCAAGCCAGATAAGGCTTATTAGGAAATGAATACAAAGTTGCATGGGGTATTAACCTGCGGGGCACATTTTGCTCCCATACTGCACTTTTCTCAGCAGGTAGGAAAAGGAGAACAGATATGACGTTTACAGTGACAAACTTAAATAATGGAAGTTATCAGCTTGAATCAGTTCAAGATAGAAATGGTGCTTCCCAAATATGGATTGTGAGAAGTGATTCACAAAGACAACTTAATATTAACACATCATAATGAAACAGAATTATCAAGCAAACAAAAGCAGTTATTAACCTACTAGTTGTAGGCGATGAGCTAATACACACCAAAAATTAGCACAGAGCAAAAGATCTGAGACGCCTCGTTACAGAAACTATATGAGAGCCCAGTTCTAAAAAACAAACTGATAAGAAGGCTGTATAAGTTAAGGTTGGAAAAGGGCCAGGAAATGTATTGATATGTTAATGAAATGCTACAAATGACAAATTCCAACGTTTAAGGGTCATAGAATGCCATCATCAATGCCCTAAACAGATTTTAAGCAATTGATCTCAGGCATTTGGTGTCTGGATTGAAATTGGTGCTTCCTAATCTATATCATATAAAAAGTATAGGATTTGGAATATTCACAAAGCACTGGTTGTAATAAAATTTGAGACCTAATGCATCCATTAGGATTTAAATTTGAAAATGAATGTTTACTTGCTTTTATGCAAGTGAACAATAATTTGAAGTATTATTTGCCCACTGACAGGCCTGGCAGACAGGGTAAACAGTTAAAAAAAACCTTGGCAATGCAAGAGTTAAATAGGTGGTAGCTAGCTAGCACATTAAAAAAGTAAATACATAATTTTAAAACGTATGTGGGGTCAATAAGACAAGTGGGGGCATGTCTGAATGTCTACATTGCAGCCTAGTCACTAGAAAGACCTCATCCCATGGGGCTGGGCTTCTGAAATAACAAGGGGGGTGGCACATAGTCCATGGGTATTGGGTGGGGAACTTTATTAAAAGCAATTGAGGGTGGACAGCAGGTGAGGGATAGTTAATACAATTAATGGTTGGGACATCTTTTTTCTATTATAATATTCAGGGTGAGGATATATTGTTCCCCTGGATGCTATTTGTGGTTGGTGGGAGCCCTAATAATAATATTTGGGTTGAGGCCCTAACTATAATAACCAGGGTGAAGACCTTATGTCTTCACCCCACACACCCTTATTGGTGGTGGGTGAGGGCCCTAATATTAATATTGAGGGGGGATCTAGTGCCTCCCCAGCACCTATCCATAGTCAGTAGGTGAGGGCTGTAGTTGATTGAACAATGGGGGAGTGGACATGCTATTATATACACCCTAAATAAGGGAATGTCCACTCCTCTCCATTCCTCAAGTGGATAGGGTTCCCCAAGCCACCTTAATTCAATATAAAGTACTCTACCTATTTCCCCACTAATAATAACGAGGGTGGCATAAATCTGATGCCTTTAAAATTAAACAATTATCCTTAACCATCAGAAGACTTTATTCTTCTAATTATTCTCTTCAGCTTTAAAAAAAATTAAATAAAAATAAAAATCCATCAATCCTGCGATGCAAACAACCCCTGATCGCAAAATAAAAAATACAATGCAGTTAAATTATTCCTTCTTCATCCATGGAGGGCTTTGTAAAAATTGAGCTTTCATAGTGAGGACAGCCTTATATAGACATTCCAGCCATTACATTGCATTGGAAAACTTCCCATGCTATGTAATATCAGTAATAGCGCTCTGATTGGTTGAATAGTAAGCTAACCAGACTTCTTGTGGATGTGGAAGGCATTCTTTACTGCTGCAATCGAGTGGACCTGCGAGTGGCAGAACAAACGACCACACAAGCCCACAAGCAACATGCACCTGACCCTAAAGAAGCGCTCATTGCCCCTAGTCCTGTTAGACCATGTATACAAGGCAGAGACAATACTGCTGTCATATTATAAAAATACACACAGATACACACACACACACACACACACACACTGGCACATAGTGGTTAACAGATACACACATCTTGATAGTGTGTATCTGTGTGTGTATGTATGTTTCTGTGTAAAGGTGTGTGTATCTGTGTGTCAAAGTGTGTGTATCTATGTTTGTATGTGTGTGTATCAAGGTGTGTGTATCTGTGTTTGTAGGTGCCAATGTGTATGAATCTGACACACAGATACACACACTGACACAGATACACACACCTTGACACACAGTGTGTATCTGCATGTGTGTATGTATCTGTGTGTCAAGGTGTGTGTATTTGTGTCAAAGTGTGTGTATCTGTGTTTGTATATGCCGGTGTTTGTATGTGCCAGTGTGTGTTTCTCTGTGTCAGTGTATCTGACACACAGTTACACACACACACACACTGGCACATAGTGGCACACAGATACACATAGACACGCACACCTTGACACACAGATACACACACTCAGATACACACAGTGACATATACACACACTTGCA
Organism: Pelobates fuscus; assembly: GCF_036172605.1. Taxonomy (NCBI): domain Eukaryota; kingdom Metazoa; phylum Chordata; class Amphibia; order Anura; family Pelobatidae; genus Pelobates; species Pelobates fuscus. The sequence goes on from NC_086321.1 coordinate 135,056,667, forward strand.
CCCACATATACACACATTGACACATACACACAGTGTCATATACACACACTGACACACTCAGGCACACACACATAGACACATACAAACACACTTATACACACTGGCACATGCACACACACACACACACACACACACACACACACATACTGACATACACACTTAGATACACACAGTGAAACATACACAAACCTTGACACACAGATACACACACTGACGCACTCAGACACACATACTCTTTGACAGACACACATACACTCTCACTGACAAACACACATACTCTTTTACAGACACACATACAAACACATATACACTCTCACTGACAAGAACACATACATTCTCACTGACAAACACATACACACTCACACACTTACTGACAAGCACACATAAACTCTCACTGATAAACACACATATATTCTTTGACAGATACACTGTCATGTATTCAGCTGCACATAAAAATGTGGTTAATGTCATTTACTGTCCTGACAGGAAAAGTTGTGCCGAGCAGCATTAACGTCCTGACAGGAAAAGTTGTGCCGAGCAGCAATCATGCACATGGAAACCTGGTAATTGCTTTTGGGGTCAAAAGCCGGTCATGGCCAATAAGATCCACAGGAGGGATATTTAAACCTAATTCTCCTTTTGCTCATTGCCCTATCGTGGTTTCATCCTGATGGTAATCCGAGAGCGCGTTCCTGATCTTTATTTTCTGGTATTTGACTTTGGCTTCGTTTTGACTTCCTTGAATTCTGGTTTCCTTGACTTTCGGCTTTCCCTCATCGTTGTGTCTGATTCTGTGCTCCTGACCCTGGCAAGTATTTTGACTATTCTTGAATACGTTAAGTCCGTCCATTGTAAGGTCCGGTTATACGTTATCCTTAGTCCTAGGTGTGACACAGTTCTGCGTGCTGGATCAACTTTAATCCTGACACACACAAACACATACAAAGTCCCTAACAGACACACATACAATTTATTATTTTTTTAAAATTTTCTCCACCCAGCTCCCCTACCTTTGGGAGTGCTGGCATGGAGTCTCTATTTCCCGTTAGTCCAGTGGGTCTGCGGTCTCTGTAGTCCAGTGGGGCTGCTTGTATGAGCGTGCAGTCCCTGGGGTCAAGTGGGGCTGCTGAGTGGCTTGCGTGTGGCGGCGAGGGAGCAGTGATCTTCCTGCTCAGCTCCCTTGTGCGCCTCTTAGTGATGCTGGAGCCGGATTGATGTCATATTCCGGCTCCAGCATCACAGCTGTTCGCGCAAGGGAGCTGAGCAGGGAGATCACTGCCCACTGCTCCCTCGCCATTTTATTTTGAAAAATTTTGGGTTCCGCGGAACACCAATTGGGAATCGCTGTTCTAACTAAATCACAATCAGAGAGATTAGGGAATATCCCAAAAGTCTTCTTACCTGGTGGAAAACGTATCATTGAGGAAGGAAAATAACAGATTTCTGCACCATATATTCACGCATGCTAAACCCCTAATCAACATGTATTTCTTGCTTTTTAAACCTAGTAGGAACAATTAAACATTTGATTAACATTGGACTCATAGTAAAATTTAGAGTAAATGAATGTACAGTTCAATATAAGGAGGATCTCCTATCAATAGGAATCACAGATGAACACTTGTACAAACTTGCAACAGACAAAGGGTGCAGGCATCTAGCATACTGGGGCTACAGGATCCAGGGTTCCAGAATGTAACACCATAGCAAACACCTACACAGAAAACAGAGAATCAGCAAGGATGTAGTCAGGCACGGCATATGAATTTAGCTTCCAGAATATGAGTTTAATGAGGATACAACTCACGGTCACCGTCACAGAGAGATTGAGAAAACATTTTCATGACAATAACCAAGTTTGATAATTGTTTCCATTTGTTGTCTACATTTTGCAGGTTGATTTTGAATTCACTCTAGTTTGCTTTTTTTAAATCATATACATTATTAGGCACCCATATGCACGAATGTACAAGCTGGTATATATTACAGCTGTATACTCCTTGAACTATTATCTCAACAGTTTGAAGTAAGCAACGTTCTCTAAAGAACACTTTCTCTTTTACAGGAACTTCAAATTTAAATTATTGGTATCATACCACCTACGGCAGCAAGGATACAAAGCACTCAGATAAGCTTCGATGATCAGTAGCAGACTGCTTCTTCTCCTATATTTCTGTGACATTATAAACCACACACCCTGCAGCTAGAATAAGAAGATATAAATATTTTCTGCTGCTTAAAGCTGAAATATTTTACTTGATAACTCGAAGGTGTAAAAAAAAAAAAGTTTTTCATTGAAAAGGGCCAGAGAAAGGCTTTAACAATGCACGAGTGATATGGAACTGTAAAATGACAATTTCACAGCAGCCTTAAAGCTTCAAGAGGAACATGGAAAAATTTAAATTAGCTCATTTTAAGGCTTTGGGCTGTCACTGTCTCTTTCTCTACAGAGGCCACCCTGGCACTATTTCATATGATGGATGCTTCTCTAAGTGTGCTGATGAAATCTTTCAGATTGGATAGGATGTACTAAAGCTAACCTGGTTACCCTAGAAATTCATGATCTATCTTTCTCTGAATGGATGAGCATACTCAAAAATGTAGTTGATAAATATAATTTTAAATTCAAAGTTTTCCTGTGTATACATAAAATCATGATACTTAATTTAAAGATTTTAAGAATGTATAGCATGGTTTTATTAGTAGTCAATTGTAATGTGTAATTTAACCCCTTAAGGACCAAACATCTGGAATAAAAGGGATTCATGACATGTCACACATGTCATGTGCCCTTAAGGGGTTAAAACAATATGAAAATTCACCAGTCATTGCAACATCCTAAACTATTGTGATTATTCTAGTAAAACTTTAAATGGGAAATCTATCTGTTGAGAAGAGAAATCCCAACTTGTACTGTATTTTGTGTAAATGTTATTTTGTCTGCTATAAATAAGAGCAGGGCCTTAGCAACAAGAGCAATGAATGAGATGCCTGATTGCGCTACATGACATGTTATTTCATTTAAACATAACTAATTATTGTTCAAAAATAACATTAAGATCGGATATTTCCTGACACTTCTTTATAATTTAAAGAACAGCATCTGTGTCTTTGTGTGCATCAGTTTTTATGTATATAGGTATGAAATATGCATGTGTATATATTCTAATACAGTTGACTGTCATTTAAATTCATATCTGAATTTATCTTTTGACAGTCTCCCTTCAATCCTTCATGCTGTCTCCAAAGGCAATGCTATGTTAAACTGTTGTATATCAATGTCAAATTGCAGTCACCTCCCCTTTAAATTAATGAATGCTCTCCACCACTGCCGCCTACATCTCCTCCAGACTATCCAGTGTATTCCACCTCATATTGCTGCCTCCTTACCATTTCCTGAGTGGTCTTGCTCTTCTTCAATAGCTCTAAAATCCCATTCTATAGCTGTCCTAACTCATCAGTTCTCCAAGTTTGGCAGTCAATCTCCTCTATTTGTTAGCCTCGCTGCACTCTTATAGCTGCCCCATCAGTTTTTTTTTCTCTCATCAATATCTAATACCTTTCTCCTGTCACTTTTTCACTCAGCTCTACCCCTCTTCACGTGCTTTCCCTTTCCATTGTTGAGATTCAGTGTCTTTCAAGTAAGAGCCATGGTTACTGCTGTGCATTAGCTTGTTCTTCCACTGTAGACAAGTACACTTTTTCAATGCCTGCATTTAACCTGACTTTTCAGGCCATAAGCTGTGAAACACTTAATTACTGCTCTTGGAGACAGTAATTATCACAGCATTTGGGGAGCAGGGCAGGGCCCCCAGACAGGACTCCTGAAAATTCTCAAATTTGAAATAAAATAGAAGACTTTTCCCTTGTAAAATGCCCTATTGGGCAATTAGGTTTCTCCCTTCATTGTGCTGTAAATCAGCAAAAAAAAAAAAAAAATGCTTTTACTTGAAAGGCTTTTACTCGAAACCAGCCCTGGGTGAAGCTCCTTCCACTCCCCCTTTTGATGTCAGTCAGATCCCTGTGTGGTCAACTCACATAATTCTAACAGTGAAACCGATGATTAGACCAATTCACTAGATCAGAGGGCATGCGCACAATCTGAACCGGCAAGCGGAATAGGGAGGAAGATTTCAAAGGAGAAGGGCTTGGAAATGTAATTTAAGAAAAAAATTAGCATGACTAATTTTATAGGCAGGAGGAGGTTTAAACTCAGGGAGGGAGGAAGGGTAGGGGAGCAAAACAACCCAATTTACAGGCTATGCCTGCTAGAGAGAAGCCCAATACGTCCGTTGCTAGCGTGCAGTGCATGCTGATGCTGTATGTAATTTATGCACAGAATTGACATTTGGCAGTCCGGAACTGGCTTCTGGGCTGCCAGAGTCACATGTGCCTGGGGATGCAACTGGCCAAAGGCACAATAGTGCAAATAACTGTATGTGCAGCGTTTCAAGCAGAAAATGTCATTATATTTTGCACCTTACCTACACGTATTCCTTTTAAATGTAATTGCTATCATATGCTTAGATCTTTGTTTAAGATTTGATCATAGATTGGTAGTTAACAATGTAGATCAAAAAGATGAAAAAAACTGTGTATAAAAGGCGCTTATAAAATATTGAAAATCGTGTAGATGCTACAACACTCTTGTGGGGGTCCCTCACACCACTCTTGTGGGGGTCCCTCACACCTCACACAACAATGTAGATCACCCTATCAGAGGTTCCAGTGATTAGTGGGATACTATGAACAATTATATTAAAAAAATAGCAATTATTACTACAAAGTGGCAAGAATTAAAAAAGAGAGGGAGATCTACTATGAAAAAGCAATTTGTACATTATAAAAGAAATCGGAATTAGTATTTAATTCAGTCTTGGGAACATGTCATAGTAATTATCATAACTTGTAATAAGATTTGCCTTTAATTATATTGTGAACGTTTTTGCATAAACTAAAAGAAAATGTAATGGCTCTGGCACTAGATGTGTCATTTACATATCAACACAATTTTATTCACCCCAAAGCAGTAATTTATTTCTAACTTATACTCAACAAAACCAAATTAGTAAGTCAGTGACCATTGCGAATTACTTGTTATCCTGGTTGAACAGCACCTTTAAACAACAAAATAACCAAAGACTAGTTAGTAAAAAATAATAGTCAAAACACTTTCGAGTTTCCTTAATCTTCAGGCTTCTGACTCATGTTTAAACTTGACATAGGGCAGTTTTTGTGTTGATGTTACGAGTCCATGAACAAGTTGTAAATCAAGGAGCAACACAGCTCCACTTCAGTGATAAATTTGATGTCATCAACTGCTCTAATAGAATATTTACACAACCAAAAGGGGAAAAAAATAGTTTAATGCACTTAATGTGTTGGAAAAATTATTTCATGTAACTTTGTGTGATTAGATTAGTATTGTTTCATTCCCTACACTATCCAAATGTACAATTAGGCATTGATGGCTGACTGTGACTCACTACCAGTTGAAGTAGTATCCATGAGGTTTATGATACACCACTTTTCACAACTTGCTTCTCTAACTGGAGAGAACATGGCTTTATTTTTCACCGTTTTTTTTCAGTGTAGTTCTAGTGCCATGTGGAATATGATATATGTCATATTCCCACAATTCCACAATATACACCATGCATACCTTCACTGAGAGACTTGGCAAGGCGTGAGAAGTAACACCAGTATTGGAAACCCTCCATGCCATGAGAACTCATGCTATTGTCATTGATGCCCCTGGACAGATGGTGTGCTTCATGATGTTCCTCATTGCAATCTCCCTCCCAGCTTTCATTCACGATGAAGTGCCCATCCCCTACCACTTGTATACTGCACCAGCACAGTAAAACCCTAAATAGATTAACATATGTACTCTACCTTTAAATAGGCTTAGCTAAACTGTCTTGTAATAGCTTAACATGATGAACATTCCATGCTTATAACTTGAACAAACACATTTTCCTTGCTACTTGCAATACATTTATTTTCTTAAATCAGCAGCCATTACATGGATTTAACTGTTGTAAAAGATTTAAGGTTTAGCACATTAATATTCATATTTCATAAATGCATACCGTGAATATTTGGCTCCGTCCACATCTTTGTTGCATATATTTATTCATGGGACAATTAACAATGATAGTAATAAACAGATTTTGCCTTATCCATGGCTGAAAAATATGTTTCGGCCAGGGGCAAAGCATAGCAGCACACCAGCATAGACGACATTTCTAGCAGTTCCAGATGACCCGCCTTTAATCTTGCCTAAAATCACAGATACTCATCCCAATGTGGGATTGTGGGCAATAGCTGTAGGGCATTCTGCTAAACAAGCAGATGCATTTCTTTTGCACCCTGTGTGCAAAAACCTGACACCAAGGCCTTTGGACCTACCACATGGCAGCCTGTCGACTGAGATTGACACCAATGGAAGGCTAAAAGAGTGATGCACATATCTAACTGTTGTCATGTATCCCAGTGTAATTACTAATGGAAAGATGTGACATAGATCCCATAAGCCCCTCCAGTCTACCACAAATGTACACCAAGATGTAGGCTAAATGCTACAATCTCCTCCACATGCTAAAATTCTCGTAATTAAGTGGGTGAGTCTTAGACTGAGGTTTAATTCCTACTACACCAGCACTGAATGCTCCAAAGATATCCGATGATAATAGCCTGGCCACCAAAAAGGACATACAAGGTATACAGCTACTGAGAAGGATGTTGTAGCACTAGGAGGAACATTAATACAATTGCAGATAACACACTCTCACATATATCTACGGATAGATCAACTTGATGACAAAGGTGGAAGAAGGAATATAAAAATCCAAGGAGTTACACTCTCTTCCCTCTGAAAAACACATTTTGTCAGACAACTAGTGTCATCAGTCATTCTACATTGCCAAACATTGGCTGAAAAACAAGGCTTGATGAGTGCACTTAAGGGGAAGTTCATTTTTCCTGAACAATTTCACACTGCTATGGCGTAAGTCTATGTATCTTAACACCAAAATACTCCAAAATGCAGGACTTGCACCACAAGGTTCATCATACTCATAAAAGAAGGGAAAATGTACAAGGTCACTGATCATGCAGTGAGGTCTATGTTTCTCAAGGCTTTGGGTCTTACAGAACACATTCCAGCAATGGCAAGACCAACTTCAAACCAATTCTGGGATGTTGCCAAATTGACACAATTTGTACCTAGAGGGGAGAGGTAATCAGTGGCATAGCTGTATATACTTTTTTTGCAATAGTGCATTGATTTGTTAATTTCTGTTTTGTGTTTATTACTGCATGTTCCTGATTATCACACTAGATTACCCCTCTGTGCTCCTAACGGAGCATATACCGCTCCAGAAAGATGCTATGTAATTATGTATTATATATATCTAGGATGAAGATAAGAATCTCTAAAATTTTAGAATTACTGTGTATTTATCATGTCATAGTAATACTGCAGTGCCCCTCTCCCTTACCTCCCACCCCTCCAGTGGTGCTGAAGGTGTTAAAACCCCTTCAGTCACTTACCGATGTCTCTTGATGCTGGGTCAGGCTCCGGCCACAATCCTCCCCCGCCGATGTCAGCCGACAATGACCGCGCTAGCATTAGGATTTCACTATGGGAAAGAATTATTCAGTAAGGATGTCCAGCATCAGATAATGGACCAAAGGTCTGGTAGACAGCCAATAGAGGAGGAGTTAACCCTCAGGGGTAATTATTGCAGTTTCTAAGAAATTGCAATAATTACCACTGTAGGGTTAAGGGACATGGGATATTGCCTACAGTGTCCCTTTAAATAGACCATTGTTTTCTCAAATTATGTTGAAGCAACCTCAAAAAATCTTATTTCATTGAAACTCAAAAACAGGGACTTTATTGTGCCTCAATATTAGTTAGGGACTGTGTTTAAACATTCTATCACTCTAGAGTGTAAGCTCATGAACACATTTGTTAACATCCATTATATATATATATATATACATACGGCAAAACAGCAATTATAGGGTAATGCAAGTAATAATATTGAGTGCTTTTGCAGATAAATTTAATTCCTCCTAGTGGCCTTTGATTATTCATTTTTGCCCTCTTTATTTACAGGCCTACCGTATCGTCGGTCTCGGCACACCACAACCGACTTGCTCCCTTTATACTATCCTACGCTTATGCTGGAACCTTACTCCATATACGGCTATTTGCCCCTTACACAAATATTAAGGCCGTTTGGCCTCTATTTTTGTGAGGGGCTTAAATTAATTCACTCTCCTATATAAGGGACACCCTTTACCTGACTCCATATCGCTTGAGGTCAGCATCAGAATGACCCTCCCACTCCTCATTTCAACACTTTCTCTTTTCTTTCCATTTACTTTACTTTCTTACTCTTTGGTGGGCCCTCTTTATTTACAGGCCTACCGTATCGTCGGTCTCGGCACACCACAACCGACTTGCTCCCTTTATACTATCCTACTATATATATATATATATATATATATATATATATATATATATATATATATATATATATATATATATATATATATATATATTCAGATTTTGTATTTTCTTTTATGTGTATTGTCAAATCATTATATGACAAAGCATAATAAAAAGGCAATTTGTTAATAAAGTTGTGCCTAGCAAAAAAAATTTGTTTGGCCGAATCGATTCCTCACAGGAAAAAAAAAAATTTATTTGGGTGGATCGAAATCCGACCATTTAGCATTTCAGCACAGGTAAATTTCATACATTAAACTGATTCCTAAAAAAATATTTGGATGAACAATAGGGTGCAAAACTGCGCCATTCGGTGGGCTGCAAAATAGTTACATAATATGAATATTATTCAGACTTCTTTCAAGACTTGTGGCTTTCACAGTACTCTGGTTATCTTACTAGTCCTATATAAGAGCTTTCACAGCTATCAGAGCTCATACTGCAGAGAGCTCTGGTTAATGTTATTTTAAACAAAAGGTTTATGATATGGATCGAAACACGTAGATCAACACTACTAAATTAATCTGGATATGACCTGACTTTATCAGTCAGAAGTAAATCAGTTATATTTATTTATTCATTTATATGACGTATTGCTACTTTTCTTTGTTGTGACAAGAAAGAAATCATAGTTTCAATATTTTAAAAGGGAAGCATCACTTGGAGCTATAGTCACTTCATCTCATTGAAGTAGTCATGGTGTCTGGAATCCATTGACACCATTGCACTGTTCATTGTTAAACAACTTTAGTGTTTCATTAGACACTTAGTGAGAGTCCTTGGGTGTGCAAAAGTCCTTTTTCCACTAGAGAGTATGGAGGCTGTTCTGCATTAGCCATACCAATTTATACCAATGATGGGTGGCAGTGATAGGCTGAAAGTGCTAACCTGAAACTCTTAATCTATCACTATCACTCATAACTGCACAGGCTAATACAGTCACAATTACTATAAGACCCAACACACAGAACTATGTAACACACAATGAACAAGTACAATGTATACCGATCCTTAGATTAAAAGAATGGTCAAAATAATAGCTGAGGTCAGGGACACAAAAAGAGACACAACGAGGAAACAAGTCAAAAGTCAAAAGTCAGAAATAAGGGAAAGTAAAAAATACAACCCAAAGTCACCAGTCGGGAATCGCTCCACGAGGGTGCAGAATGGCAAGCTGACTTGCCTCGGGTAAGTTATTTAATATTTTAACAGCATGACTGCAGCAATATGGAGGTGAGGGAGACATAACAAATAAAGAAGCATTAGCCCTATATGAAGTCAAATAATGCAGGTAGTAAATCAGGTGACAAGTCAATCCAGATACCTGCACCTCATAAATTCTACATAATACAGGGCATCATTTTTACGTGCAGCCAATAACAATGATACAATTATGTGTGTCCAGGAAAACATGGCAACCACACTTTAAAGGAAAGCTACAGAGGAAATACAAGTTTAGTTTTAATTGACAGATTTTACTTCCTGCTGTGAGTACCTGCCTGAAGCTCAGAAATTTCAAATAACTTAAGTTCTGTCACGGTATGGGAACTTTTATACACAAACTTCATATTTTAATGCCACAAACTGCTATTTCATGTAGAAAAAAAAGTCTTGTTGCTGTGTTTTCCTTAAAGCTCACAAAGTCTAAAGGCTTATGTAAATCATAAAAAATAGCCACTCATTCATATAAGAATTAATTATTAAGGCTCACATAACCTATTGTTTTATATATTAAACTGACTTATTGTATTAGCCAATGCTATAGTGTAAAGAATACACAAGTAGTTTCTCAAAATTTATTCCTTTTCAACTGAAAATGAAAAGGCATATGACATATTAAAGATTTTTTTTAAACTCAGATTTTTCTATCCTGACGTTTGCAGGTAGGTTGTTAACCCTCCAAAACATTATTAGATCAATAATCCCCACTTAAAATATTTGAGAATTGTTTTACTCTTAAAAGTCAATTCACAAGATTGTAATATTATCTTTACTTATCCCTAGATTTAAGAAACATGTATGTGTGTGTTAATTGTGTTTAATTTTTTCTTAATATTTGTGTTTTATTAGAGTTATACACTTAGTATACACCTGTGCCAATATATGTAAGAAGTAATCAATTGAAGAATACTTTAAGCCTAGGAAAGGAGCAACAAACAAAGTTATGGGTTAGCCATGTTATCAAACAGCAATCAAACCTGAGAAATAAAGAAAAGGGAAAATGGGCATATTGAAAAGTGAACTAAGGCATCAATGGCCTTTCTAATACTGTCCCTGGTATCAGGCAAATGTCGCTAAGCCAGGTTGTCCCGAGGGACCGTTCGCGTTGGGGCCTTCTTCTTGTGTCCGGGACATCTACTCAGTTTGTCTCCTATGGTTTGTCTCCTCCCTGTGTAGCATGGCTGAGCTCCTCTCCGGTCCACGGTACAGGAACATGGGTTTCCTGTACCCGACCTGACTGATAGGAAGTGCACACTTGGTGTGCCCTTCCTATCAGTCTGGCCGGGTACAGTAAACAGAAGCTCCTGTACCACGTGCTGAAGAGGAGCTTGCCCACACTACACAGGGAAGTGGATGTTAGAAGAACACGGGGGTTGGGAGAACAGAGGGAGGGTGGGGGTGTGTGTGAAAAACACAGGGAGGGGGAGAAGAACACGTGGAGTTAAAAACACAGGGAGGGGGGAGAAGAAAAGAGGGAGGGTGGGGGGGTGTAAAAAACATTGGGGAGAAGAACACTGGGAGGGTGGGGGTATAAAAAAAACACAGGGAGGGTGGGGGGATGAGAAGAACAAATGGAGGGTGTGGGGGGAGTGAGAAGAACACAGGGAGGGTGTGGGGGGAGTGAGAAGAACACAGGGAGGGGGTGAGGAGAATACAGGGAGGGGGAGGTGAGAAGAACACAGGTGGGGGAGTGAGAAGAACACAGGGAGGGGGTGAGGAGAAGGGGAGATGAGAAGAACACAGGGAGGGGGAGGTGCCCTTCCTATCAGTCTGGCCGGGTACAGGAAACAGAAGCTCCTGTACCGCGTACTGAAGAGGAGCTCGCCCACACTACACAGGGAAGTGGATGTTAGAAGAACACGGGGTGTTGGGAGAACAGAGGGAGGGTGGGGGGTGTGTGAAATAAACAGGGAGGGGGAGAAGAACACGTGGGGGTGTGAAAAACACAGGGAGGGGGAAGAAGAAAAGAGGGAGGGGGGGTGTAAAAACACATGGGGAGAAGAACACGGGGGGTGAAAAACACAGGGGGGAGAAGAACACTGGGAGGGTGGGGGTGTAAATAACACAGGGAGGGCATGAGAAGAACAAAGGGAGGGTGTGGGGGGAGTGAGAAGAACAAAGGGAGGGTGTGGGGGGAGTGAGAAGAACACAGGGAGGGTGTGGGGGAGTGAGAAGAACAGATGGAGGGTGTGGGGGGAGTGAGAAGAACACAGGGAGGGGGGAGGTGAGAAGAACACAGGTGGGGTAGTGAGAAGAACACAGGGAGGGGGTGAGGAGAAGGGGAGATGAGAAGAACACAGGGAGGGGGAGGTGAGGAGAACATGGGGGGAGGTGAGAAGAACACAGGGGGGGTGAGAAGAACACAGGGAGGGGAGGTAAGAAGACCACAGGGAGGGAAGGTGAGAAGACCACAGGGAGGGAAGGTGAGAAGACCACAGGGAGGGAAGGTGAGAAGAACACAGGGAGGGTGTGGATGAGCCGAACACAGAGAGGGGAGGTGAGAAGAACACAGGGAAGGGTGGGGATGAGAAGAGCACAGGGAGGGGGTGAGAAGAACACAGGGAGGGGGTGAGAAGAACACAGGGAGGGGGTGAGGAGAACACAGGAAGGGGGTGAGGAGAACACAGGGAGGGGGGTGAGAAGATACTGATAGGGAAGGGTGGGGGAGAGGAGAGACCACTAAGGGGCAGGGAAGAGCTCTAAGAGACGGAAGGGAGAGCTCTATAGGACATACATACACAGAAACTCACAATGCATCCCTACACACACAAAAACACAACATGCTTCCCTTACAAACAGAGAAACACACAATTCATCCATTACACACACACACAATGCAACCCTTACACATAAAGACAATCCATCCATTGCACACATACACAGAAACACACAATGCATCCCTTGCACACACATGCAAACACAAACTGCTTCTCTTACATACACACAGAAACACAATGCATCTCTTACACACACTCAATGCACCCCTTACAGACACACACACTGCATCCCTTACATACACACACAGAAACACACCTTGCATCCCTTATGCATACAAACACAGATTCTCATAAAGCATCCCTTACAGACAACCAGAAACACACAATACATCCTGTAACAGAACTTCATCATCACCTAAGCCCTGTGGAATAAAACAGTGAAATGCCTGATAAAGCATCTGTTCGGTAGTTTAATTCGTTCCTTTTCGGCAGATTTCTACCGAACACCGGACTGATTTGATATATTATAAAGCATGTTTTACCCTTCCAGCTTGTTTCCAGCCGTTCGCATCATTTCGTACGAACTCCGTGTATAACATATAGGTGCCCGCCATTTCGGGACTTACACGTGTTCGCGGCCATCTTGCGTACGAACAGCGGTGTTTGCCTGTGAACGCATGGAACTAAAAACGGATACACAAACAGGCGAACACCGCTGAGACCTCCATGCGCCCAGAACTTTGTGCTGGAACTACCGAACGACGGGCCGTTCGGTAGTTACACTTAATCGGCTATGGGGAATCCAGCGAACCCGGAGATAGTTGTGGATGACAAGAATTTCGTATAGTTTTAACAGGCGAACGAAGACCGACTGCAGGGCCAAAACTTGTGGAACTCTTTTCGGCTAGAAAATCTGTGCGGACGGTCAAAACTTCAAACATCCATAACTCCCGAACCCCTCAACCGAATGGGTTGAAATTTGGACATATTGTTCATATTGTTCTCCTAACCAAGACCTAAGCGGTGCTGGACTTAAAGGTGTACCCCCTGTTTTTGGGGTACATCCAGAACTGGGGTAAAATATTGTACGTTATAATTGTGTTATGTGTTTATCTGAGGGGAGGAGACGTGGTGGTGTTACCCTGTGTATGATTGGTTGTTTTCATCCTCCCCCTGGGAGTGTCCTGTGTGTGCCTTTTCCTAATAAAAAGCAGGCTGGGTGTTCCAGTCCTCAGTTCATCTTGACCCTTCAAAACGTAGCCTCGTCTCGTTCTTGGAAGGGGATTATTTGGGGATGTTGTTCTGCTCCTGTTACAGCTGAACCTGACTGTCCCTCTGGATATCGTGGATGGGATTACACCAGCTTACTTCTCCACAGCAGCTTGCAAGGAAAAAGGACGTCTTCAACGGCAGATACCCTCTCTCTACCTGGGTAGCCGTTACACAAACACACACTGCTTTCTATCCCTTACACAAAAACACACTGCTTCCACTACACACAAACACACTGCATCACCTACACAAGGTGGTATCCCTATACACTACATTCATAAGCACACACATTAGATCCTCTACAATAACACATAACACATCCCCTACACACTCCACTCTCTGTGAGCAAACTCAAGGCTGGAACATTTAGGTGGACTTATGGGTGGGCCTTATGGGCATACTCATTGTCAGGCCCTGAAGCATGACCTTGAGCTGTGTAAGCGGCCCCAAAAAATGGAGCTGCTTCCTGTTCTTCCAGAACATTGAATTTTGTGACCACAGTTAAAAACAGCCTCAAGAGATCCTGTTCTACATCAGACCAGTGGAGCCAAACTGCAGCCAGAGCCCATCACTATCCTCATCTGGTTGTAAGTAGGCAATCTAGTATAATATTAGTGACACAAATCTCTAATTTACTTCACATTAAAGAAACACTACAGTCCCCAGGACCACTGCAGCTTAATAAAGGGGTTATGGTGTCTATAGTTTGTCCCTGCAGGCTTTTTAATGTAAACACACACTGCGTTCAGCACTGGCATTAGTTTATATGGCAGATCATATGGGTGGGGGTGTTGAATAAATTCCAGAGAAGTGACAGTTTCCTTTTTAATGTACCTTCAGAAGATTATTTAACTATATTTGTTATATTCCAATAGAGAGCAATGGAATAGGTTCCATCCTTTCCAAAAATATTCACCAGACAAATGCAATACAATTTGAAAGATGTATTAAGTCTTTTAAACCAAATTTGACATTAAGTGATTCATTCAAAGCAATAAGACTAATATTTTTATTTAATATGCCATCATGGTTATTCACTAAACTATGAACTGTAGCTAATTAAAATATAATTGGAAAATCTGAGGCTAAAATGTCCAAACTGTTACCATTGGCAGAGTTGTAAACTTGAAATATTCTATTTTAGCCTACATTTTGCATTTCAAACTTTACTCAGTTAAGTAAATAAGCCTCTAAAAATACAGTTGGTACAGGGCTTAACTGGTTTGAATTATGAAATATGTAACAATGTAATGAATAAATAAATACATACACTGCATTGCATTTTATTTTTCTAAAAAAGAAGCTTTACAATTTCCTTTATATAAAATAAATAAAGATAAATATCCTGGACTGTCATAAACCTTAGTAGTCTATATATTTTAACACTGTTAGAATTTTATTTTCAAACTTTGCTCAAATTGCGGACTCTAAAATACTTGCCATGACTCTTAGTGAGCTGTAATTATTGGTAAATGAAATTGGAAAGAAAAACTATTTAATATGGTTCTTACTTAGTAGATAAAGGTCAACTGTAGAAATAGCTTGAAATTTCTTTGCTGTCAGGTAAAGCTACTACAAAGACTTATAATAGCAATAATCACCTTATAATTGCCTACAAAAGAGGTCCTTGCTAAGAAATCCCTTTATTATATCATGTTTTTTTAACAATTTAATATTATCAGACAGGACCCTCAAGCAAAGATGAATTAATGGTTGAATATCACACTTTCAGTAATAATATTTTTGAAATTACTTTAGAGAAGAGAAATAAATACTCCAAACGTTAGAAGGCATTAAAGTGGCTCAGTCACTTTAAACTTGTCTTTCTTTTATTGTTTCTCTTTTCTTCTAGTTTCAGAATCTGTTTTTCTTTTCTTCATTTCTGGTCTATTTCTGTTTACAACACAGGGCCTGCACTTCCTATAAGGCGAGGGGGGGGGGGGAGCCCTGCGCCCCCATCGCCAGCACTCTGTTAAGAGCCTCAGGCGGCAGCAGCACTGCCTCTCTCCTCACCTCCCCTTCCTGTAGTGTGGCCGAGCTCCTCACCGGTCCGCGGTCCTGGCCGGACTGACAGGAAGTGCACACTCAGTGTGCACTTCCTGTCAGTCTGGCCGGGTACAGGAAACAGAAACTCCTGTACCGCCGACTGGAGAGGAGAGAGGCCACGCTACAGGAAGGGGAGGTGAGCAGAAGACAGGGGGGGGGGAGTAAGAAGAACTGCACATAAAGATTCTTACCTTACATCATGTATATTAGGGGGAGTAAGGTGGGGGAGGGGGGAATAAGAGGAAGAAGAGGGGAGGGGGGGAATAATAAGAAGAGGGGAGGAGGAGGAGGTAGAAGAGGGTAGGGTGGGAGTTTGAAGAAGGGAGGGGGAGGAGTTAGAAGAGGGGATGGTGGGTAAGAAGAACACAGGGAGGGAGGCTGAGGAGAACACGGGAGGGGGGGTGAGGAGAACACAGGCAGGGGGAGGTGAAAAGAACACAGGGAGTGGGGAGTAAGAAGAAGAGGGGGGTGGAGGGGGAGTAAGAAGAAGAGGGGGTGGAGGGGAGTAAGAAGAAAACAGGGAGGGTGGTGGGGGAGTAAGAAGAACGCAGGGAGGGGGAGGTGAGAAGAACACAGAAACACAATGCATCTCTTACACACATTCAATGCATCCCTTACAGACACACACACTGCATCCCTTACATACACAGAAACACACCTTGCATCCCTTATGCATACAAACACAGATTCTCAAAAGCATCCCTTACACACAACCAGAAACACACAATACATCCCTTATACACAAACACACACTGCTTTCTATCCCTTACACAAAAACACACTGCTTCCACTACACACAAACACACTGCATCACCTACACAAACTGGTATCCCATATACTACATTCCATAAGCACACACATTAGATCCTCTACAGTAAGACATAACACATCCCCTACACACTCCACTCCCCATGAGCGAACATATGGGTGGGCCTTATGGGCATACTCACAGTCAGGCCCTGGGGCCCAGACATTGAGCTGTGTAAGGGGCCCAAAAAAATGGAGCTGCTTCCCATTCTCCCAAAACATTGAATTTTGTGATAACAGTTACAAACAGCCTCCAGAGATCCTGTTCTACACCAGACCAGTGGAGCCAAACTGCAGCCAGAACCCATAACCATCCTCATCTGGTTGTAAGTAGGCAATCTAGTATATTATTAGTGACAGTAATCTCTAATTGACCTCACATTAAAGGGACACTATAGTCCCCAGAACCACTGCAGCTTAATGAAGTGGTTCAGGTGTCTATAGCCTGTCCCTGCAGGCTTTTTAATGTAAACACACACTGTGTGCAGCACTGACGTTAGTTTATATGGCAGATCATATGGGTGGGGTATTGTGATGTCACATGGGGGTGCAGGGGCGGCAAATGTTTATTTTGCCTAGGGTGGCAAAAATCCTTGCACCGGCCCTGTTAGAACATAATACTAAGTAGGAAGTAAGATACACTGTGGGTGTAAGACACAAAAGGGGGTACGATACACTACTGAGGATAAGAATGCCAACGAGCGGATAAAAAAACCCACAAATTAGGCCAAAGGAGATCAGAAATTCAAAAGAGGGTTAAGAGTTACAAAGTGAGGATGCATTTGGAGGCAGGAGGGTGGCTGCAAAATGCATCTTTGCCTATGTAGCTAAAAATCCTTGTACCGGCCCAGGCTTTTAACACAGCAATTACAACTGAAATTTATTTAAAATTTATTTGAAATAAAGGAATTTGCAATTGTTGAAATGGTATATGCACGATTATGGGATATGGAAATATATCCTGGTTATTTAATCCGCTCACTATGCCAGTTAAGTACACACAATTGACAAAGGGAAAGGGTTAATATAAGCGGTTTCTACTTTTTTTCATCCCCATGTAGATTTTAAGTGATTTTATATAGAGTATAAGCTTTTTTCATTGCTTAATTAGAAGAAACTTCTTGAAATGGATGCATGCAAATGGTATACTATGGATGACTCTGACCCTGTTGGCATTATGTCAAGATTGAAACACCTACCACCCATTGTTAGGGCAGGCGTTTGTCTTTACTTAAGACATACCCTTCAGCCCAATTACCACTTCAATAGAATTTTCTGCTATTGGAAACTGCAGAGCTATCCAGGGCCGCCTTCATGGGGTGACAACCATGATGGTTGTCATGGGCCCGGCGGTCCTGGGGGGGCCTGGATGCTTTGGCAGTCCTGGGCCCCACATTCCCTCTTTGCACATATATATAGCGATGATCTCTATATATATGTGCCGTAAGCCCCCGGTTCCTTATACTTGCAGAGCGGGCCCAGCAGACTGCAGGAGCACATTACAGCTCTTCCCTCTCTCTAACTCCCGCGAGACTTGCGGCCGTCAGAGCGTTGCCACGGGTTACCATAGCAACGCTCTGCGCAGCACGCAGACCACACTCGCGGGAGTTAGAGAGAGGGAAATGCTGTAATGTGCTCCTGCAGTCTGCTGGGCACCGTCTGCAAAGACAGGGAGCCGGGGAGCCCCACCATGCCACTGGACCACCAGGAATGGAAACTCCCCCGTCCCTGGACCAGGTAAGAAGCAAGGAGGGGGGAGAAACATTTACATTATTATATTACATGCATACACTAGTAAACACACACACACTCTGCATACACTACACTAACACACACTCTGCATTCACTACACTAACACCCTCTGCATTCACTACACTAACACACACTCTGCAGTAACTATACACACAGCATCCACTACACAAACATCCTGTATTCACAGTACACACACTACATCCACCACACATTCAAACACTCTGCATTCACTATACAGAGACACTGTGTCTAATACACACACTACATCCACTAAACACATTGCATCTAGTACACACAAACACTACATCCACTACACAAACACACACTACATCCACTACTCAAACACACACTACATCCACTATACACACTGCATCTGCTACACAAACACACACTCTGCATTCACTGCACAAACAGTATCTAATACACACAAACACTACATCCATTACACACATTCTAATTCACTTCCACTATACACACCACATTCAGTCCTGCATCATTGTCAGCGGACTTGGTAGGAGTCCTGTGGACGGACTCGTGGGCGGGCCAGGGGGTGGGGGGGCAGACCTTGTGTCAAATTTCTGGTGGCGGCCCTGGAGCTATTACTGACAAAAAGGTGACAGTTCCCTTTTATGCATTGCGACAAGTTCTTATTGAGTACATGTGAATGTCAGGTAAGCTTCAAGGACTCATAAAAAGGTTTGTTACAAGCAAAAAATATTTTAGAAATGGCTTATCAAAGTCGTTTAGCAATGAAATGTATACAGCTTGGGAATGGCAATAACAAGCCACAGTACATCAAAAATATTTCATAAACTGCTAGGCAAAATGCTAATGTGCATGTTAATATGTGATTGCAAATTAGTCTTTATTGGCTAAACAAAAAGAAAATTGGAAAATTGAGAATGAGAATACATAAACATTGTTCAAATATTTAAGAAGCCAACTGTTGCTTCTTACACGAAGGGATTTAACAAATAATAACATTGCTTGTTTAATGTTTTGAAAATTGACTGGTACTGAAAATATTATAGATTTATACTATGAACACAAGTATTGATTACATTACTAAAAATGTAGCTCATAGACTGATTGAACATAGCTATAACACTAATGGTTATATTAGAACACAGGAATATTTGAAAACAACAAATGGCAAAATATGATGTTCCAATTTGGCAAAGTATAACATTATTATTAATGTAAGATCTACCTAGGAAAATAAACAAAAAATAGAATGTAGAGATACAAATTAGTAAAATAGGAGTCAGTAAAGATTAGACACTTTGAGCACTCAGCAAATTACTGTTGTCCAGGTTGATCAAAATTGGAATTGGAGATAAGGCAGAATGGTAATAACACTGAGATGAGGTCAGTCTCCAGGCACCTGGAAGAGCCAATGTTTTTGGTTTTACTTTAAACTGGGGAGTTTTCATCTGAACACTCTAAGCCAGGGGTGCCCAAAGGTAGATCCCAAGATTCTGTAGAACTAGAGCTCCCATTATGCTTTGCATGCATTTAGAATGACAATGCATCATGGAAGCTGTAGTTTTAAAACATCACCTTTTCGGCATCCCTGTTCTAAGCAATCTAGGTTATATTGCTTAGCGCATCCCCTTAAAATGTAATAAAGTCTATGCAGACTAAGCAAAGATAAAACTGCAGATTGCAGAATATTGCAGAGCAAATATCTGTCCTCCAAGGTTTAGTCGCTGATTTGAAAAGCCTCAGTTATGTATTATAGATTGAATATATGTCTGAAGTTGAAAATTGCCACAGATCAGTAGTTCAACAAAGAAGGAAGACAAAGAATATTGGGAAACACAGACTGGATCAGAAGCAATCAGGATGTGGGACTATAGTGGCATTATAGATAAGTAGTAATGCTGATTTCCTTAATAAGAATCAAAACGTAAAGGAAAATAAATGCCTTCACATCTAAGCAAACAGTGATACAGCCTACCCCATACAGCAGGGCCAAATCTGCCATGTAGTACTGAGGCTCAGTAACTGTATACAATGTAAAGGAAGAAGAATTCCCAGATTTTACTAGTAACATGACGTAAAGTCATGATTTTATTAAAGACATGGAGGCGAGTATTATGCATAACTCTTTCTTTATTTCCTCAGCAGCAAAGATAGAGGAATATAAATATTATCAAAAATGAAAGAAAAAACTGTATAGGCACAACAGGCAACCAATCACATAATAGAGGAAGTAGCTATATAAGTCCTGTGTCTCCCACAATCCCCCTCTTTCTTGCAAAACCGAAGACCAGGTAAGATGAACGATGTCCCACTTGATCAAAACAGGAAAACAGGAACAATGCGATAACTTCAAGCTAAAAAAGACAGAGAAATATGGTAATTTCCAAACTCAAAACTGTAGACTTACCAAACATAACCGTGAGGAGTCACAAACAAAACTGGATTCTGAAATATAAAATATATAATAATTAGAAACCAGTATAAAACGTACAAAATCATCCAAAACATGATATAAATACAGACCTAATTGAAAACATACCTGAAGAGCCTCGAAGCATCTCCTATCCCAAATCCACACCGGGAGGGTGGGAGGGAATAATACTCGCCTCCGTGCCTTTAATAAAATCATGACTTTACGTCATGTTACTAGTAAAATCTGGGAATTTTATTAAAGACACGGAGGCTCATATTATGCAAGTTCAAAGCTGTGCTACCACTCGAGATGCGATGTGTTCAATTGGTCTGAAATATAAATCTCGAAAGGTCGGTTCTCGAGACCAGTCCGCCGCTCGCATGTCTTCTAGACGACATCCGACTGAGGATGCTTTCGAAGCCATCGCGCCTCGCACAGAATGAGGCGTAAATACAGAGGTGTCTATACCCGCAGAAGATAACAGCTAACGCACCCAACGTGCCAGAGTAGGTGTTGAAACTGGCCGGTGAGGTGACTTAAAAGATATGAACAAATCATGTAGATCGGCTGAGCGAAGGGAACGTGTAACATCCAGGTAAACTTTGATGCAATCCACCGGGCAGAGCGCCGGACAACCAGAAAACCTAGGGTATGTAAACGACTTGGATGCAGACTTAGTCCTCCTGGATATGTCAAAAGTAACGCCTTCCGGGGTGAATGCAACGGCGTCCCAATCCAAGGCCCTGACGTCGGAGACCCTCTTGCAAGAGATCAAACAAAGTAACATCACCAACTTGGATGAGAATCGTTTGAGAGTCAGTTCTTGGTTAGGGTAGAGAAACGAGGCCGAGGAGGACGAGCAAGGCGAATACCCTTGAGACGACGTCATACAAAAGGATGTCTGCCGACAGGGGAACCGTCCAAACCCTTGTGACCGGCCGAAATAGCCGAGCGGGAGAGGTTGATCGTGCTGTATGCCTTGCCCGAGTCAAACAGGAACGTGAGAAATTCCAGGATCAAATGTAGAGGGGCAGATACGGGATCCACTGCCCGTTCCATGCACCAACCAGACCACGATCTCCATGAAGCTCGATAAGCTGTTCGTGTGCCTGGGGCCCAGGCGTTATCGAGGAGCAGGAGAGTTGTCTGCGGAACGTCTGAGACAATCCAAGGTCCCCTGAAAGGAACCATGCTATCAGGGGTAATTGGTGTTGTAACACCAGCTCGTGTGAGTTCCCATCCGGATCCAGAAGGAGGTCCTGGAAGACTGATATCAAGCGAGGGTAATCTATTGACAACTCCATCAAGCGAGGGAACCATGGTCGAGATCTCCATAGGGGGGTGACCAACGCCAGACGGTAGTCGTGGCGAACCAGCTTCGAAATCATGCGTGCGATCATGTTGAACAGGGAAAAAGTGTATAGGTGACCCAGGGGCCATTCCTGGAGAAAGGCATCCGTCGCCACCGCTGCCGGGTCCGGCCTCCAACTGTAGAACTTCGGCAGCTGAGTGTTCAGCCGTGATGCGAACAGATCCATCAGGAATTTTCCCCACAACTTGTCCAAGCTCTGGAACTCCGAAGCATGTAAACGCCAATCCCCAGAGTCTCTTAAGTGTCTGGAATTCCAATCCGCTCCTGAATTGTCCAGACCCGGAATGTGTTCCGCTGTCACGAGACGTTGTTGTAGAGGCAGAACTGCCAGAAATCTTTTGCTAGGATCGCCAACATCCTGGACTTCGTACCCCCCAGGTGATTTATGTAACGGACCGCTGACATGTTGTCCATCTTGAGGAGAACGCAGCAATTCGCCCGTCCTGGGGTAAGGCTGCGGATCGCGAGTGCCCCTACCAGGAGCTCCAAGCAGTTGATGTGTAATGACTTCTCCACGTCGGACCATTTGCCTCCTGTGGAAACGTCGCCACAACGAGCACCCCAGCCGTGCAAGCTGGCATCGGACTCGATCACTACGTCCGGGATGGAGCCGAAAATGGCTCTCCCGTTCCACGCCTCCATGTGTGCCAACCACCACACCAACTCGTCCCTGGACTCCGCGTCCAAACGTATCCAAGATTCGTAGGAGTGACCTGACCGAAGGTGAGACCCTTTGAGCCGCTGGAGGGCCCGGTAATATAGCGGACCCGGGAAGATCGCTTGAATAGAGGCCGTGAGAAGGCCAATTATTCTCGCCAGTTGTCTGACGGACAAGTCTGATACACGAAGAGCCCTTCGAATTTCCTTCTGGATGGCTTTCACCTTGGGACCCGGTAGGAACAGGAATTGCTGGACGGAATCCACTCTGAAGCCCAGAAACTCAATGGACTGGGCGGGATCCAGGACCGATTTGTCCCAGTTGATCAGGAAACCCAACCTCTGTAAAAGGTTGGTAGTCCACTCCAGGTGTAGTAGGAGATCCTCTTTTGATTGGGACAAAATCAGAATGTTGTCCAGATAAATAATGAGGCGAACCCCACGGGTTCGGAGGAACGCCACCACAGGCTTCATGAGCTTGGTGAAGCACCAGGGAGCCGAGGATAGACCGAAAGGCAGGCAGGTGAAGCGCAAACAACGCCCGTGCCATGTGAAATGGACATAGTCCCTGAATTCCAAAGCTATGGGGACCGTGAAGTAGGCGTCCTTTAGGTCCAGCTTGGCTAGCCAGTCCGACTGGCGTAGAAGGTCTCTGAGGCAGTGTATACCTTCCATCTGGAAGTGTTGGTAATGTAGGAAGACGTTGAGGGGGCGAATATTTATCACAGGACGAACCCCGCCCCCTTTCTTGGGCACCAGGAACAGATTGCTCGTAAAGCCTTTGGCGGCGAACGGCAATTCCTCCATAGCGCCCTTGGACATTATTTCCCCGACTTCCGCGGAAATCATCACGTCCTGATCTGGTGGAAGAGACAGATCTCTGGGGGAATAAAACTGGACAGGTACGGAAACAAACTCTAGGCGATATCCCCTTACACACTGCAGAACCCAAGCATCCGATGTGATATCTGCCCACCCTTGGTAAAACAAGGCTAGCCTCCCCGCTACCTGAACATGAATGGGAGGGGAAGAAAGGGTACTCACCGTAAGGACGTCTGCTGGGAGTACCACCGCGGGGGTATCTGGAGCCCCAAGCCCGACCTCTGGCTGGAAAGAAGGATGGGGTTCTCTGGTCCTGAAATCCCCGGGAGGGAAAAAAGGAACCTCTGGTTGCGCGGAATGCGCCTCGGAAACCACGGCCGGGTGGACAGTTCCTGCTACTCCCGGCCCCACCGAAAACCTTGGGCGTGAACACGCGTTTCATGTTCGCCTGCGCCTTGTCAATTGCAGTGAAGGTCTTGACATATGACCCCATGTCTTTGACAAAGGAGGTGCCGAACAGCAAACCCTCATCGGTCGGATCAGGTTCCGCCACAGTCATAGTGGCCAGTTTAGGGTCGATCTTTAAGAGGATCGCTTTACGCCTCTCTGTAGAAATAGCCGTATTGGCGTTCCCCAGTAAACATATAGCCCATTGGACCCAACCTATGGCCACGTCCACATCTAAAACTGAGTCTCCAGTTCTAGCAGAATCGAAAAGCTCGTATAGCTTCGAGAGGGGTCCCAGTGTATCCAGGATCTTGTCCTGGCATCCCTTTTGGAATGGTCAAGGCCCTTCTTGGGCTTCCAGCCCGACTTATTCAAGAACTGGGCAATCTGCGGATCAATGTCTGGGGTCTTACATGCAGCCCCGGGAGGGTAGGACATGGACATTCGGCACGCAGTTTATTGCGGCCTTCTCTAGAAAGGGGCGTGCGGATGCGCTTAGCCACATACTGGGCAATATGATCCGGGGGGGCCCATTCAGCGGACCGGGGGTGAAGTAGGTCGTCTGGATCAAACAGGGGGTTACCCTGCGGGTCAAGGATTGCTTTGTCATCCCCAGAGGGGCCTAATATCTGACCCCAGGCCTTGGTAGAGGACCCCGAGGGGTTCACGCCCGTAAGGGGCAAATCCTCTCCAGATTCATTTTCCTCAAAGGAGTCATACTCCATAATGTCGGATTCGTCCTCCACCCTCCGGTCGGTATCCGACCCATCATCAAGGGCTCTAGCCCGTTTCCACAATCTAGCCTTTTCAGCCCGGCCAGGGGCTCTTTTGCGCGTGGGCTGCGCGCTATCTGTGACCACCTCTTGCGTGTCAGTCATGGCAGGCAGAGCCTGCATCGAGGAATGGGAGCCGACATGTTTAGATTTGGCCCTTGCCTTACGGGCTCCAGGCACAGTTTGAGCAGGAGAAGGGGACCCCGAACCCATAGGGACGGGGGTGGCCAGAGCAGGTAAGACTAGAGAGTGCAGGGATTGAGAAAAGGAGGTAGAGACAGCTCCCATGGCTGAGGCAATAGCCTTCTGTATGGAGGAAGCCATAGTGGCCTCTAGCAAGGTTTGAAACTCCTGGGAGGCCATAGCACCCTCAGCACTGTCTAAGTGCAAATCCCCTGAGGGACCTGTAGGCCCATCATCCCTATCCTGCATGTCAGTGAATAGGTATAGAAAACGAAAGTAAAAACTAAAACTAACTGAAAAGGGCACAAGGGAGAAAAAAGGGTTGAGTAACCCACAGAAAGCAAACTTGTGACAAACAGACACCTAGTGTTCCCAGGGGACCAGGGCAAACGAGGTGACCGACCGCACGGCAGCACAGAGAGAGGAACGAGGTCCGTCCAAAAAGGCCGCCGCACGAGAGGGAAGGCGCACGCAACCTGGCACTCGGCGGGGGAAGGGGCTTGTGCACCCGGACCGCCGCACCAGCCCGTGAGCTGGGGGCCTCCCTCGTGGCCACATTCCCTGTGGGCCGCAGGAGCACGGGCCGGCACTCACGCTGCCTGCTCCTTTAAGTCCTGATGTGGCGCCCCAGGCCCTTTATGAGAGCCAGGGCCGAGGTGCCACCAGGCCCACGTGTATGGCCTTCTGGCACGCGGTTGGATCCCCCTGAAGTTTCCTGGTGCGCCCCCCGGCCTTGTTCAGCAGGCCGGGGGTGACGGAAGACGGCCGGTGCAATCCGTCCGGCGCAGAGCAGCTGGACGGCCCACTCGGGCGCCACGTGGTTGGCGTGACGGTGGACCTGTACCCGGCGGTGGTGGTGAGTGGGCCCCCTGCGGGGCTGCGTGGGGCACACTGGTGCTGCTGTTGGGGGGAGAAGGGGGTCCTCCCCGGGCTCTGCTTTGTCCTCTGGGGATGGAGTTTGGCCGGGGGGGTCCCCCCCTCTTCCCGCCAGGTTCCGCTCCCATTTCCCCTCCTCCCTTCCCTCCTTGTGGTTTCTCCCCTGTCTCATCCCCCCACTACCATTTCAGTGTCCGGTTCTGCTCCCTGGCCTCCCTTCTCCCCCCACCCACTCTGGGTTCCCTTCCTCTGCCTGGTCCGTCTGTGTACCCTTCCTCTGCCTGGTCCCTCTGTGTCTCCCCTTGGTCCCCTGTGCCTGCTGGCTACTCACCTCGGCTGCTCCTCTGGGAGTGTGAAGCTTACCTCCTCGCCGCTGCTCTTCTCACAGGGTCTGGCTGTAGTTCCTGGGACTGTCCAGCAGGTGGCGCATGGAACTCCTGCTAGTCTGCACAGTGAAGAAATTCAACTTGCTCTGTCCTGTATGGATCTTCTTCGCTTACTTTGCCGCGGGGGGTTCCTCGGGCATTGGCCGCTGAGAACACTTCAGTCTCTTCTTTGCAGGTCCCTCGCTGGGTGGGTTTCTGCCCGGGCTTAGGGGTATTCAGGTTTCTGGGAGTGGGGTGCGCATGCTGGGGGTTCCCTGTTTAGATGTTCGGGCAGCTGGGTCCTCGCTGCATTCACAAGGGGTTCAGGCGGCCCCTGGGGTCACGGGTTTCCCTCCTCCTAGGACAAGTGTCCATGGCATCTCTGCCTTGGTGTCAGGTGCCACGCGCCTGCTGTGGCAGAGGTGTCTCCAGCCTTAGGTGTTTCTAACGTGGCGCGTGAGTCCGCCTATATGTGTGGTCAGGTTAGGAGGAGTACTAGAACCAGAGATCCCCCAAAACATAATAAATAATAAAATAATATATTAAAATACAAAAAACAAATTTTGGGCTTGCGCTTGCGGAGGGGGGGGGGGGGGGGGTTGTGGCAGTTTTTTTTTCTTCTTGCCATGCAACAAGTGGTGGAACAGGCCTTGGTTAGTTGTGGTGGGGCTCCCCGCTGATTTTAGGTGTAAAGCAGCGGGGTTTGTGGCGGTGAGCGTGTCCTTGCCAACAGGGTTGGAGAGCAGATGTAATGTCAAGAGATGGTCAAGGTGGGTCTCAACCTCCCCTGCTCTGTAAGGTAAACTTTCAAGTTACCGAACAGGACATGCCCACCGAACAAAGAGCCGGCTGGTGGTAGAGCATTTAAGATGATGGGAATTTTGGTTTGGACGAGGGGGGAGGCGAGACACCAGTGGGTAAAGTTTTGGTGAATAGGCATCTGGTTATGTTTGTTGGCAAGGACGGTTATTCAAGTTGGAGGCTGTAGGGCAATAAGTGTTAATTTATATGTTAATTATGGTATGCATACATATTTATGTGTTTATTTATATTTGAATTAAAGGAAAAGAATAAAGTTCGGATGTGTCCTACAGTTGTAAGTTTTAATAAATGCTGTGGCCTGTTTCATCCAATATTCGTTGTCTGTCGTTATTGGGGGACAAGTGGGGTAGTCTCTTTACTTTTAGTCGCACTACATTCCCCGCTACGTACATACATGGTGTACACACCATGCCCCTGCAGTCTAACTGCTCAATTTAGGATTTCAATACATTTTTAGAAGTTGTAAAACAAATATTGCAACTGTATATTAAAGTGAATTATAGTTTTAAAGTTAAACTTTTTGCAAAAGGTGGCATGCTGAGATTACAACTTATAGTAGTCACATAATCCAAAACCATCACACAAAAGTATGTAACTAAGAGCATTTTGTCATTTTTCATTTAATTATTTTACCACAAACCTAGGTCAAAATATGTAATTTTGATTTTTTTTTTCCACACGTGTTTTATTTTGGGTAAATTGACAGACGACATGTTTCCCCCCAGGAGCCCTGTGCAAAAAATCTTCGCAGCGTCCCCCCACCCCCCGTGTTTCTTTTTATAGTGTATTAAATAAATGATTCAAAAACAAATGTTAATTCCTCCTTTCCTGTTGTTACCTAGTTGAGAGAGGGGCATGCTGATCTGAATCTGGTCTGCCCCCCCACTGAGTGCAGACCATGCGTTACTGTCTTGCAAGCTCAGGGACTTGCAGTGTCCTGTGGTAATCAGCGGCAGTGCTCTGATTGGCCGGAGCTAGGAAGACAGCTACTTATGGTCTGCAGCCAACAGAAGTGCATGCCAGATGTGTCAGACTGCAGAGTCACATGCACACAGTCCCACAGCCAGATGCACACAGTTATACATATACACTGTCAAATACACAGGATCAGGCAGAAACACAGTTACAGGCAGTTACACACATTAACAGTTACAGGCAGATAAACACACTCACACAGTTACAGGCAGACAGTAACACAGTTACATACAGTCACACACACACACACACACACACACAATTACAATCAGACAGTAACACACACACACACACACACAGTTACAGGCAGACCATGACAAACACACACAGGTACAGACAGACAGTCACATACATACAGCCACACATACAGTCTCACACACACTTACATGCAGACAGTCACACAGGCAGATAGTCAAACACACACACACACACACACACACACAGAGGCAGACAGCCACAGACACAGGTACTCACACTCACAGAGGCAGACAGCCACACACACATACATCCTCACACACACACACACACACACACACACACAGGCAGACAGTCACACAGACACACACACACACACACACACAGGCAGACAGCCACACACACAGTGCTGGGAGCTTGCACATCTAACTAAACAACCAGGGAATTAAGTGTCAGTCCTCTAAGGCCACAGGTAAGGGGCAAAGAGGGGGCATATTTGCATCCACTATACGTACACACACTCTGCATCCACTACACAAAACATATATCCCTTATACAATTTATACACACAGCACATTCACTTTACACCCACAGTGCATCCATTACACACACACACACACACACACTGCATCCACTATATACACAGACCTAATTCACTAGACACACAGTGCACCCAAAAAAAACACATTGACCTCACTATAAACACACCTGATCCACCACACACATACTGTGCATCCATAACATAGCCTCAGACTCTGTGTTTACTATAATGCATCCACTACACGCACATTGCATCCCTTACACATGCATAAACTGCGTCCTTGTGTGGGAACTCAGGATTGGGCCCTGTTGGAAAACTTGGGGGCGTACCCTAGAGGCTCCAGTCATGAGCTATGTAAGGGACTCCAAAATTTCTAAGGTCAGCCCTGTTTGTCTCCATCAGTCATATCAAGTCTTGCTACTGAATTTGTTAATTTGGTAAGTGCTAATATTATTATTATTATTATTATTATTATTATTATTATTAATAATAATAATAATAATAATAAAACAAAAGCTAATTTTAGCAGTCACAGGTAAGGTTCAGGGAGAGGGGAATAAACTAAAATGCTCACCCCCACAGCACATATCCTACCCTTAATTTACATACACACACACACACTGCATCCACTACCCAAACACACACTTTGCAACCACTTTACCCATACTGCATCACTACACACACAAACACTTCATCCACTACACACTGCATCGACTACACACACTGCCTCCTTTACACAGACACACTGCATCCACTTTACTCACACACTGCATCCATTTTACACATACATGCAAACTACATCCACTTTACTCACACACATACTTTGCATCCACTACACACACACACTTTGCGTCCACTATGTACAAACATACTCTGCATCCACTATACACACGCACACACTCCATATCCACTTTACACACACACACGCTAAACCCACTTTACATACAGTGCATCTTATCTTATATATATATATATATATATACACATACATAGATACACATGCACACACGCTGCATCCACCACACGTGAACTGCATCCATAACACACACACATGCTGAATCCACTTTACACATAGTGCATTACACACAACTCTTTTGGTATGTATGTATTATCCACTTTACACACACATGCTGAATCCACATTACTCACAGTGCATTGTATATATATATATATATATATATATATATATATATATATATATATATATATATTGCACTGTGTGTAAAGTGAATTCAGCATGTGTGTGTAAAGTGGATGATACATACATACCAAAAGAGTTGTGGTGGGCAAAAAAGTGTGGATGAAAACCCCTTCCACCTGAAGTAAGTGGATAGTTGATACATTGCTAAACACAAATATATACACTAGTCAAGCCATAAGACTTGCTTTTCCCACAGAAATCTCACTTTAACAGTGCTCTCACCACTGCAAGGGATTCTGGGTAGGCATACACACTGACACAATACAAACACACACATGCTCTGCATCCATTATACACACACACGCACACACACTCTGCATACACTATAATGCATCCACTACATGCACATTGCATCCCTTATACATGCATACACTGCATACTTGTGGGTGGACTCAGGGGTGGGACCTGTTGGCAAACTTGGGTGTGGGACCCATGGGCTCAGGCCTTGAATTTTGTAAGGGACCCCAAAATAACTGATGTCAGCTTTTTTTTGTCTCCAGTCAAATTAAGTCTTTCTGTTTAATAACTATTTTGAGTGCTACTGAATGTTAATTTGGTATATGCTGATATTAATAATTATAATAAAACAAAATTTCATTTATAATAGTGTGTTAAGCAAGCTATCTTTGTAAATGTCTAGCTGTTCTGTAAAAGGTTCCAATAATGAAAATTGAAAGTTAAGGAGTGTGTAAATCTTGCTTTTGATCCGGATTGCATCTTGATAATTTGGATGCCTTTTAAAGCCAGCAGACGATGTAGTACAATTCAGATGAGTCAGGGGATAGGAAGTTAGGAGCTTACAGTGTTCTAATAAGCTTATATAAGATTTTAGCTTTCCTTTCATTCAAGTCTTCAAAAGCATTATACTGAAAATGCACCACGGGCAAGTAATATAGGAAAAGAGAGCTGGCAAGTGACACAGGTAAAAAAAAGAATGCGTATAATATTGATATAAATTAAAAAGAAAAGAAAATGGGAGAGAGGGGATTTACTTTGGATGGAGATCACAAAAAAGTAGTGATATTACAAGAAATACAGAAAAGATTTGTGAGCCAAAATAGTGGGGTAGGAAGTAACAGCAGCTTTATCAGTTATTACACTTATATTATATTATACATATATAACATAAACAAGTGTAATCTTGCAAATCCATACTTCTTGTAACTAAAACACCTGCTGGCAACTGGTAGACCAATGTCCATTAGACGGACCTTCCAGATGCTGTCAGGGCCCCTGACTTTTTCACCTGGGATTCTCTCACCGTGCCTCCCTCCTCTTCATGTTAAGCATGGAAAAGAGCACAATGTTTATAATTTTATTTGGTTTCACTTTTAATATTTTTTTAAAATTAGCCCTTTAGCCCCTTTGCTATTTTGTACTCTGCGCAGAAATACATTTAATACTGAGCTCACCAAAGAGATTATTTGGAGGCTTCGGGGCCTGAATTTTAAAATTTGGACATTGTTGAACAGCATGAACAAGGTCCAGATTTTGCAGTAAAATTTTTTGGGACTCTGTTAGCTAATTTGTTTTCCACTCATGTCATGTGATGTGCTAGCCATCTATTCCATGCTTCAAATAAACATTATGTAATATTTTTAATTAAAGAACGTGATAGTACATGCACATTACATATACTGAGACTAAATACAGTAATAAAAAATTGGAAACATAAATTCCTTCATTGGTGCCACAAGCACTCAAAACAGGGTTCTCAAAAGCCTGACTAAGTCCATCTAATCTTTTCTAGCAAATACATGGGCAAAGTGAAGTTTACAAAGAAAACACTTGCTATGAACACAATATCTTACTTACTATCCCAGCACTAACCAAGCATAGTACCTGACCACCACAGTAAACGCACTGAAATCCCCTGACCAGGGCAGAAAACACACAAAGGTGGACTCCTCATTTCCAAGATGACTCGCAAATGGGAATGCTGTCTCCTGTATCTGACACAGCCTAAGAGACAGACATTACCCAACAGCTATATACAAAAATGAGGATGCAGCTGTAGCTCTACAAAAAAACAATATCTGCATACTAGGAGGTCCCTGAGGAAGTCCATCGGACGAAACGTGTAGGACCTGGTACTAATACAGCTTATTTGCACCTTTATACTTTTAATTCTTTTAAATAAAGAAGAAACCTTTTTTTTACTCCACATCCTGAGTCGTATTTTGCCTTCCTTGGAGCAGGAGCAGTGTTAATGCCCCCCATCTACATCAGGGGAGGCACCCTTGGGCGCTAACCATTCATCAATATTGTGAGTCATATTCTACACAGCGCACTTCTACTTAACTATACAGTGTTGCACTATTGTTTTATTTAGTTTTTTGTAGATCTACAGCTGCATCCTCAATTTTGTATATATCTATTCTGTATTGGAGGGATTATTGCTGGGATGTCCCTAGAGGAAGCTGTTACCACTGTCTGTTGAGATAAGTGCTATATATTCACTTTTTTATTTTAAGGGCAAAAAGGTTTTGCTCTTTTGTACTATATATTATACAACAGCTCTCAGAAATGGACCCGACTTCAGAGCCCAAAATACATTAAATGCTGCAAGTCCACCATTCAGACGGACTCTCACTCCCTCACAGGGGACCTATCTGAAAAAGATGTAGAAAATTATTTGTAGGATTCTTATTAAGATTCCTTAAAGGGGGCGGGCCTGAGCGGCATGGCGGCTTGTCGCACTTTGCACGAGCTCCGATCTTAATAATCCTTCAACCAGGCATATATGACAGTTGCACACCTCGACATATCCAAGCGATTACCTGAAACTGCTACCTGACCAGGGAGCCATGAATCGAGTGCAGAGAGCAAAATACCTACACGCTAATGATTATCTTGGCGAAACCCGCGGGAGCCACATGGCGGGAGAGACGGCCGCTCTCCTGTCAGGCGGAGTGCCAAGCCAGCTACATGTGCTATACAGCCCTGTCTCCCCCCCTGTTGGCCGGGGGGGGGGGATATCCCGGCCTCCACAGGCAAGCAGACCGACGCTCAGCAGAATCCAGAGGCACTGCCGATCAAGCGAGCGACCCAGCTACACAGCCCAAGATGGCGGCGGGGCCTATCACCTGCGAAGTCGGGCCTAAATCACCTGGCTTTGACCACTCCAATCCAGCCGACCGCATGCTACAGCGACTTGAGGGCCATTTTGCACAACTCTGGGCTTCTTTGGAGACATGTCTGCAATCAGCTGAGCCCCGACATCGAACTGAACTGAACGAAGATAAAGCCGCCCTTGGGCAATCCCCGACCCCCTGCTCGCCCATCCACCAAGACAGGCACGACCAAGCCAAGAGCCAAGCAGAGCACGACCTCGAAGCGGCACCCACATAGACAGAGGCGCCACCTGAGGCAACACAATACTCGAGTATCCATCGCTCTCCACAGGAAAAGGACCACTGGCAGGCTCGGACCCATGCCAGACAACTGCTAGCCAGCGATACAGCCTGGGGCCGGAGGGAGAAATATTACAACTTTGGGACAAACGCTGCCTTCCTGAACCTCCACTCTCAGGGTTTCACAGACGTGGGAATCGGCTGACTGTGCACTACAAAAATATAGAAAAAAAAGATTCCTTAAAAAAGGCAATAAAAATAATAACCACTAAATGTATTGGGAATTCCTTATACACAAATGCAAATAGGACAGAAAACAATAAGTCCTAATGACAAGTAAGAAATAATCCCCACTGACTGTTACTAATGATAAATTAAATTATATATATGCTAGGTAGCTGAGAATCCCAGTTTATAATATTCCTTATCTTTAATTCCCCTGAGACATAAATAGGAGTTACTATATTTGCCTATATATGGTGTCCAGTCTACCTATTACTGTATAAGATGCTAGTGGAGTCTGAAAGAATAAAAAGTGATACATCATATATAGGCAGAAAAATATGTTCTTGATTGGCTTCATCCTATTCGAACCCTGGCCAGATGGCTAATGAAGATACATATCCCAATTTGTTTTCCAGCTGTCCTGAGCACATAAAATGAAAAATAATGGACATTTAATATAAAAAAAATGTAGATTGAAGTTGGACACACACTCAATGTGTGTTTCATCTGCTACGCCAGGATCATCAGGGTACCTGCACAGGGAAATCCACACACTGGAGGAGCACACTGAGCAGGTGGAGACAAAAATAAACGAACTGTGCATTGTGCGCACTGATGGGGTGGACAAGATATCATCCATGAAGACCAGCTAGA
Source organism: Pelobates fuscus (assembly GCF_036172605.1). NCBI lineage: Eukaryota > Metazoa > Chordata > Amphibia > Anura > Pelobatidae > Pelobates > Pelobates fuscus. The sequence goes on from NC_086321.1 coordinate 135,090,862, forward strand.
ACCACTTTATCCAACGAATAGTGGATGCTGAGCGCTGCTACTACTGCAGTAATGTCAGGGTGCCCAAATCTCTGACAAATGATTACCTCCATGCATACCTTCCCAAGATGTTTTGAACAATTCTACTAGACCTCCCTGAGAAAGACTGGCTCATCGGCAGGGCCCACCACCTTGCCAAGCCAGACAGCCTCACAAACAAGGTGCCCAGAGATATTATATCTGAATTCCACTTCTTCAAGACTAAAGAAGCCCTTTGGCAGCAGCGCCTACACTTTGCCATATACTTGCCTCACATGCTTTACAGACTTGTCAGCAGCCACCATGATGTGACAAATACACTTTGGGACCACTATTCTAACTACCAGTGGGGTTACCCCATGAGATTGCTCATCTGCTGGAACAAGCTGCTCTGGTCCAGGAACATCATGACAAGGGGCGTGACACCTCCATCATTCTAAAGTTCAACTTTCCTGGCAAAGAGTCGGTTCCACCAAGGGACTGTTTCAAAGCCCAGGACTGTGCCCTTTTGCCACATCTGTGCCCTCAGTTGCATATTCCAACCTATGCTATTCACAACACCTTGCCTCTGGTGGTGATGTGGTGCATTTGATTTAGGTTTATTAAGTGCACATTTTCATCTAACATCGGTGTAACCAGCTAATAACACTTAAACCTCAGGTTCCTCGAGGGAAAATGGTGCAACTCTTGGCAACCCATTTGATTCCAAACACATTCCATCTTTGAGACAGGTGGAGCCCTTAGGCTCAATATCCACTCTGGTTTACTGCTACATGAAACTAGAAAATATTTTGCAGCTAATCGGACATGGCACATGAACTACCCCTGCCCCACTTAATCCCTGAGTAGCAACAGGCACCAAGAGCAGCTATAGTGGCATAATCATGTCGCTGAATATTCTTCCCTCAACGTTGACTTGTGTCTTTTCTGAAATAATGCACCCTTGACACATCCTCCCTCAACATGCACAGTTCACTACCCTACGTCCCCCTCAAGAAAACCACAGTTCCAATCAGCCTACAGTGGTGACTCACTCTACATCTACATCCCCCATAAAAGATAGAATAAGCGTACCCCACTAGTATATTGCATGTCTTTACAGTACAATGTGTTCATGTTTTTAATTATGCACTAAATCTGCTTTTACTGTCTATGTACCTCAGGGATTCTCATTCAATTACCTATGTTATTTGTTCTGTATTACCCTGTTCTTGTAAGACCCACAGGAGCCCCATAAGAGGCACATAATTAAAAGAAGCACACACCTTTGGAGCATCCATCTGTTGCCAACAGCAGACTGACTTCTGCAGGCGCAATCCACACAAAGTATTGTCACCCACATTCACGGTTAGCTATCACGCATACTTATATATGATATCAAAGTAAGTTGCAATTATTTTTCATACAGACTGTGTCCTCTCTTTATAGGAAATATGTAGACCCTCATGGGTGAATATTAATAATAATGAACACATTACTATAGCCCTGATTTATGTCCCTAACAAAAAATAAAAGGCTCCCTAACCAAGTAATTCACATGAATATCCAACATGTCAAAGTAGAGACTCTTACTATGTGGCGACCTTTGTCCATTTAGAGCTCCAGTCGGTACAATTAAATTGCACTGAACAAGCTCTATGCAAACAGAAACATACTTATTACTACTCTACCCATCTTAGTCCCGTCTTATATCCTTGTCTTTCCAGAGTTGTTTTGTCCACAGAGGAAGGTCTCTGACAACACCAGATGAGCCCTAGATATATTGGAAATCATTAAAGCTAACAACATTACCTGTGTACTGCTCACACTTGACATAGAGAAAGTGTTTGAAAAATTGTGTTTTTTGCCAGCATACCTAAAAACCTGTAGCCTTTATTAAGTCTGTCTGCCAGAATACTATCATCAGGCTTTCTCTCAGACCCATTACACATAACAAAGGTACCAGACAGGGGAGCCCCTCATCACCTCTTATTTTTATACTGCATTAGAACTACTAGTCCATAAAATTAAAACTATTTCTAGATCATGAATTCTGACTAAGATAGGCACCCAGACAACCACCCTCTTTGCAGATTACATCCTCTTCATGGTCTCATCTCCAGATTTCTTGGTCCCTGACTTGTTACCTCTCACAAGAGTATGGTCTTGCTTCTTTTTAAAAAAAAAAAAAAATAATAAATAAACAACACTAGTAAAACACAAGCACTATCTATTGACTCCTTGACTTCTCTTAGACAGATTTATGCCTTTGACTGGAGAAAGGTATCTCTTACTTACCTGGGAACTAAACTCACAGCATCCAAGACATCCATAGTAAAAGAAAAGCTTTTCAAACTACTATGCCAAATCAAATCATACTTGTAGAAATGGGGAAACCAAGACATTTATTGGCTGTGGCGTATTAATGCAGTAAAGATGAGCATACTCCTGTGGATATTATACATTTTCCGCACTCTGCCCATTGCCCTACCTACCCACCTACTACGTAAACTCCAAAAGTATAATATAGACTTATGTGAAGGGTAAGTGTTTTTTTTTAAACTTATTTGCATTGCTTTTACTATTTTAAAAATATAAAGTCCCAAAAAAGAGACCAAAATAATCTGGCAATGAATAGACATTCACAGAACTGAAAGTGAGCTATACTCTTAACAGTAAAACTGTGAAATAGATACAGATTAAGACCAGCTTTACATTTTTCCACAATGTATCCAGTGACCCTGTAGATTTATTCACAGCGTGAGATCACTGGTAATTTAAGACATGTAGCTGCTGTTAACTAAATGTTAGGTTGCCAAGGAGGATATAAATTATTAAAGGAACACTATAGGGACAGGAATACAACAATGTATCCCTGACTATATAGTGTTAAAACCACCATTTAACCCCCCTGGAACCCCTTTGATCCCTAAATATAGTAAAATCTTACTTTTGTTCAAGTTTGCCTGCTTGGCTGACATCATCAGAAGTGTTATTCTGAGCCAATCACAATGCTCTCCCATAGGATGGCTGAAATAGGCAAACACAGCCCTGGCCAATCAGCATCTCTTTATGAATCAATGCATCTCTATGAGTTAAGTTCAGTTGTCTCCATGCAGAGGGTGGAGACACTGAATGGCAGTACTGCACACTGTGCAGCACTGCCCCAGGAAGGACCTATAATAGCCATTGAAAAGTGGCCAGTGAAGTTATCACTAGGCTGCAATGTAAACACTGCATTTTCTCTGAACAATGTAAAATGCAAAGTCTTAATGATCTGCATACCTTAGTAGTGATGAAAGATACATTTATTTGAGGATTTGAAAACTCACACAGTACACCATGATTATATCCTACAGTACATCTAAAATTAATTGTGCCTTACATTATGTCTGTCAAATTCAGATTACATATTGGCCAGACTGTCAGAGCATCTTTGGAATTGTATATCCGTCTCTGTAGAGTGTATTCACTAAACACTGCATTGTAGTGTTATGATGACTAAAATAATTTTGTAATGGAAACATTCTCTATTTCATATAGTCAAAGTTTGGCTATTATAGCCTATGTGTGGCTCTACTGCTTATCAGTTCACTACGATACTATGTTTAGTTTATAAATTCAAAATGTCTACTGCAATCACTATTCATTGATACATTTTCTGGCCATTTTATGCAACAATATAGAGAGTCTATTTTCTATAAACATCACCTACCTCTTGAAATACATTACATACTTACTATACGTATCTTGCTCATATCATAAGCTTTCATCTACCCACATGGAACTTAATAATGTCACATATATTTATGATGTCATTGACCAAGCATATACATTTCTTGCTCAATTTAGGTAATCAGCAGTCTGTCTTAGACAGCACACACAGAAACACACACTCAGAATTCTGATTAATTTAACAATAAACTGCTCCAGTTAAAGATTTACTAGGCAGAGCAATAATAAAGTTAGTCAATTAATTTTAGATAAAAGACAAAAACAATAAAAGATTAAAATAAAATTGTGAATTTGGAGTATTTTTACAATATGCCTTTTCTGGCCTTAAGTAAGCTCACCTGAAATGCCACGACAAAGTCTCTTAGGTAGTCCTTCACCAACAATTTACCTGCCTGTCTGCAGCTATAAGGTAAAATCTCCAATGAGACATAGAAGGGTATTTTTATAAACTCTTAATAGACAACACATAGGGTGGGCGGCAGCACTGCAATATGGCTGTGTAATACAAAAGCAAATAAACACATACAAAATTAAGCCCTGTGCTCAAACTCCCACTACTTCTGGGCGTCAATAGTTGGTATTTGCTTTCAGTTTGCTATAGTTTGTGCTTGTAATTTGTATATTTTGTAAAAATCCTGAAATTTTTTAATTAAATAGTGTGAACAATGTCTGGATTTTGTATTGGCCCCATACAAAATCTGATGGTTTTTCCCAATTTAGGATGGGGTCGTTTGGAGTTTTGGAAACTACCCTGATTGTATGTTTTTAAACCCTTATAAACACACTGCCATACTCTAACTACCAGAAACCCTTTCTCTTTCCCCTCCATTAGGTTTCTTCTTTCTTGGCACAAGACAGTTGATATTCTCCAAAAGTCTTCTTGTCTTCAGTGAACACAGTTCTTTCATAAAGTCCTTATAACAGTTCACATGACCAGTGGTCACCCTTGAAAAACAAGGATCTTCTGTAGCATAAGCATCTTTATAAATTGGCAAATTAACATTTTGATGAACTTGAGAATAATTGAGACACAATGGATTGCAGGTCTACAAGCCCTGTGTGCTCTTTGCTCAAGTTAAATGATCACAGGCAATAAAAACTCTGTTCAAGTTGTTTAAGCAAGAGCACCCTTAAGACTGAAAACTGCAACTTCAGCTGGAACACAATTACAGCTCAATATCTTTTTGAAGAAACTGAAACATTGTCTGATTAAATCCAAAAGTAATAAACCAGACTGAAAACATGCTAGGTTTGACAACTCTATTGCAAAAATGATGGTAGGAGCCGCACTCAATCCCAGCAGCCACCCGGTGCTCCGGAGCAGGACCAGCAATCCCACAACGACACGGCAACAGAGAAATTCCCCAGGCACTCAAAGTGCTAAAGCCGCAGGCAGTTTTAAGGAAACAAAAAAGAACAGCAACGTTTCGAACTCCTAAGAAAGTTTTTTGTAGATTTGACAAATCTAGCACTCGTACATGTTAGTTGTATCTTGCTTTTTCTGCAAACATTTGATTTCCATCAAATATACAAAAGATTAAATAATTAGCAGGGCTATTCACTAAACACAGAATTTTGCTTGATTCGACAAAATCCAGTGAAAATGTATGAATTCAGACCCCGTTTATAATTTGCTGAAACCAAATGCGGTCAGGATTCTGTTGGTGCGACCAATTTTGTAAAATTAGTTTGATGTTCAGTGATATTCAGATCAGGACTAATGTAAAACACACGATTCTGAGATTTATCAACGACTGCATAGCGGCTAAAGATAAACCAAATGCATCCAGCAGAATCCAAGTTCAAAAACTAACACTCTTGCGACCCGTATTTTGCTCTCCAAAAATTAAAATTCACTTGCTTTTTGAATAATAATTTGAAAAACTATTTACCTGCTGTTGGAAAAAAACCTTCAGCAGCACATGGGTTAATTATGCAAAAACACCTGAAAAGTTGCTAGTTTTAAACTTTTAGTATATATATATATATATATATCCCTGCTTGCCACATGTTACCTCCATTATAGTAATATGGGAGTCTTACTGACTCCCATAAAATTTTTATTTTTTTTTACCTTTTTTTATGTAGCAGCTGTCTATCAAGGGTTTGTCAGCCATCACATAATTATTCATGCCACTGAGGGGTGACCAGTGGGCAATAAGTTCATTTTTTTATTTATTTTTTTTAACTCTGGGCCAGATTAATTTATTCAGTCTGGATTTCATGTTGAAATCCAGACCATTTCAGATCTGTTCGATTTACAAAAAACAGACATTGTTGAATTGCAGGAGCATGATTTTGCAGTCCAACTGGTCCAATGCATCAGCAAATCGTTTTGCCCAATTCGGTTCAGGGCCATTTAGCCTTTATTGAATAATGATGTTAATATGCATTTGAAATGATTGCACTGGAAAAAATGCAGGCCTAACACTGCTGTCTACATTTTTCGGTTATAGCCATAACTTCAATAATGTACTCAGCAATGAAACTAGTCAAATATGAGCATTATATTGCAAATCATTTCAGTGGTTTCTGTACTCTTTTATTTAATACTATATTTTTAAGATGCATTTTCAATCAAATACCTCATGGCAGGATTTTTACATTTAAAAACAATCCCTCTCCACACATTGGGCCACTAACTGGCCTCTACACAAACACTACATTGCAAATAGCCAAATTCACAACCCCAAAAGCAGCCTCTCCCTACATGCAAACCCAGACACACAGCTCCACAGGAATAATCCCTGCATGCAGCTAACTTTACACACACAAAATCATACAGGCATACAAAGCACCACAGCTAGTCTACCACACACAACGCCACAAGCAGCCTTACCCAAAACACGCAACCTCACAAGCAGCTTCTCTACACACAAACAAACAATACCCTCTCCCATCTTTTTCCCTCTTATGTCCTCTGTTATTTAATGACAGAACAAATGTGTCACTAAATTTGTCTGCACTGTGCGAAAGAGGACATGTTCCTTATGCTAGAGCTCTTCAGAATGTCTCTGCACATTAGCTGCCCTGGAAGGGTATCAAACTGGCATGCCCACTTTTGGAAGTGTGCATGTCATTGATGATGACACAACACACCGCTCTCTGGCCATGCCCCCACCCGATCCCATATTGTACACCTCTGCCTTTAAATGCAGAAGCCGAATTTTTGTCCCACTCCTGCCCCCGATGAGATTTGTTTGCTTTGATGATGGTCCTCCTATGTATGCTTTAACTGTATAACCAGGAGAGTAGATGTTTAAACATGGTTTATCTAAGCAAATTCATACTTGATATTTCTAAGCAACCACTTGACCAATGATTTTAACTTACAACCGTGAATCCGATTCTCACATATAGGAAATCCAGCTTGAATAGCCTTGCATTTACCAGAAACACTGTGTGAGTCATCTTTAAGCAATATTAGCTCATTTATCATTTACCACATAGACTTTTAAAGACTCAATTGATCAGTTCCGTGGTCTTCCCATTAACCCAGATAGAAAACAGCAACTGATCAATTACCACCCACACTCCAGTCAGAGATTAACAATCACTTGCAAATTTGTGAGAAAGGTTTTAACCCTTTTTACTTATGTAATTTTGCTAGCAAATCTGGAAATTCATGTGCTCACGGTATAGAATCATTATTTAATAAATCAATTAATCAATATAGATCCTTTTGTGATCACAAATTTGATTAATTATATGAATTTAATACGGGCTCATGAATTCCCCATAATTTCAGGATGCAGATTCAGTGCCCACAAGGTAACTGGTATAATTCATGTGAATCCAATATAAATATGGTGCAGAAAAGTAACAGTATTAGCAAAAAAGGTTATAGTGCAAGTTTATTAAAGCCTTACTACTTTGCTCTATTTTTTATATAAGCATTCTGAATAACGTTGCACAAATACCAGTGAATCAGTTTCAGTTATTTAGTTTAATGCACTTTTACTTCAATATAATCTATAATAAGACAAATTGGGCACCCCTGTTTTTGTAAATAGTACATGTCAAACTGCTAAATGGAAAATGAAGATTTTGAAACTATGTATAAAAATATATCGGTAAAGCCATAAAGTGACAGAATGTGTCATTTTATTGGTTTCACTATTATGTATTTATGGCATAAAGTACTTAAGTCGTAAAATGGCATATTGATACCCATAAAATGGCTCATTCATATGCAATTACAGCGTATCAGGCCATAGCAGGATAGTAAAGGCTGTGAATACACTTGTGTTACTGAACAGAAATGTGAGAGACCTTCATGGCGATTCCCTACAGAATACAAAAATTACAATGCCTCAGTAATCATCAGTGTAGACAAAATCCCCTTAATTAAAGTTAAAGGGGAGCTATACATGGGCAAGGTGAGAAAATTTGCTGCAGCCAAACAATTTGTCATGAAAATAGAAACTTTTTAGGACACTTGACCATCTGTCAATTTGGTTTTCATTTTGGTACAGAAAAACTGATTTAGAAACTAAATCAGGGGAACTAAAAGGGCACCAAAATAGACAAGTCTGCAAAGTATACACAAAATAGCATTTTACCGCCATTTGGGTCACAGAAATGTGAAAAAGTAAATAATCTTAGGAAAAAGAGGAGGAGTAATGAAAAAGTCTATGTTTATATAGTTATATAGTATATATAATTGTTAAATATATACAATACAAATATAGATGTTTATTTTTATTTTTTTACTGCACCTCCCTTTTTCACCCTATTGCTCACTTTTTACTTGATCTGTGAATACAATCAACATTTAGTGACTGTCCCCTAGCCATCAATCATCTTTTTTTTTTATCACAGAATCACAAATGAAAACATGTTTGGCCATTTCATGTTTCAGTTGGTCCATGATCAGAGTACATTTCCCAATCAGCCCACATTTAGACAAATTGCTGTTTGGATAGGAATAAGTTGAAGGGGAACCATAATATCTCTGGAAATTATACCATAAATGGATACTGTACTGCCAGAGATACTTTACTACCAAGAATACAAAGCTGTATTCCTGGCACTATAGCTACCTATGCCTCCTCCCCCCCCATCACCCCCCCCCCCCACCCCCATGGTAAATAAAGGGATAAAAACCCTTTATTTACTCACCTTTTCCCAGTGCCAATGTCCCTCGGTGCTGGGTCCATGCTCTATCCGGCAATGAGAGGGGTCTAATGCGCATGCATAGGAAAGCATCTGATTTTCACATATAGGAAATCCAGCTTGTGATTCAATGCTTTCCTATGGGGGAAATCTGATGCTGGAGGTTCTCATGCAGAGTGTGAGGACGTCCACTGAGCGCAGACTTAGAGCTGCAATGTAAGCATTGCAGTTTCTATGGAACATCAATGTTATACATTGCAGCACTAAGTGCAAAAGGGACAGTACACATAGATCACTTCAATTAGCTGAAGTGGTCTAGGTGCCTACAGTGTCCCTTTAACCCCTTAAAGACTTAGCCAAATGAACACGTTGTGATCAAAGCAAAACGTAAACAAAAACTTGAATTTGCGCTATATGTCTGTTACGGGAGAAAATAAGAAATTTTAAAACATTTTTAGTTCTATGTGACATTCTAAATGTGAATGTCATAATACTGTTTTTACTGCAATACAATACACATATTTAGCATGTTACATTTTTCATTTTTTTTATGGTAGCCCAGGAATGAGAATTACCCCCATGTTGGCATACCATTTGCAAAGGTAGACAACCCAAGGTATTGCAAATGGGGTATGTCCAGTCTTTTTTAGTAGCCACTTGGTCACAAACACTTGCCAAAGTTAGCGTTAATATTTGTTTGTGTATGAAACATGCAAAAACCTAATTTGAATGCCAATTTTGGCCTGTTATATATATATATATATATATATATATATATAAATAATTTTTACAATATTTTTTATTTATATATAGGTATATATGTATAGTGATATATACGTATATACTTATGTATAGATATATATATTATTTAGTTCAACATATATTTTGATATCTATATATATATTAATTTTAAAATACAGTTAGAACAAAACTACACATATATATTATTATTTTTTTTACGTATTTACATATTTATTTAATATATATATATATATATATATATATATATATATATATATATATATATATATATATATATATATATATATATATATATATATATAAAACATGGGGGGGATGGTTGCACTCACCTAAACATGCTTAAATGGGGTGCTGCTGGGGGCCATATTATACAATAAATACACAAGATCCAGCGCACTCTCCTATCTACTAAACAGCAACTTCAATGTTGACAGATTTTATTAGTTTGTAAAAGTTTTTTTTAAAAACACCTAATCTAGACAAAAAAATGGGGATTTAGTTACATTATATGATCATACATTGCATAAGCCTGCCACAACGTCAATGTACCCCATCTTTGGCAGGTCCTACACTCACAGTCTAATGTCTGCTCTTATGAGATTAACCACTTACTTGGGAAAAAATTCCATCTGAGGCTCTCTGCAGTACAAGGCTAAATAGGGACCTGAGATGAGGCACCTGTAACAGGGAGGGGTGCAGAACCAAGGAGTTGGCTAGACTCCCAAATATATATAGGAAACATGGGGGGATGGTTGCACTCACCTAAACATGCTTAAATGGGGTGCTGCTGGGGGCCATATTATACAATAAATACACAAGATCCAGCGCACTCTCCTATCTACTAAACAGCAACTTCAATGTTGACAGATTTTATTAGTTTGTAAAAGTTTTTTTTTTAAAAACCCCTAATCTAGGCAAAAAAATGGGGATTTAGTTACATTATATGATCATACATTGCATAAGCCTGCCACAACGTCAATGTACCCCATCTTTGGCAGGTCCTACTCTCACAGTCTAATGTCTGCTCTTATGAGATTAACCACTTACTTGGGAAAAAATTCCATCTGAGGCTCTCTGCAGTACAAGGCTAAATAGGGACCTGAGATGAGGCACCTGTAACAGGGAGGGGTGCAGAACCAAGGAGTTGGCTAGACTCCCAAATATATATATATATAGGAAACATGGGGGGATGGTTGCACTCACCTAAACATGCTTAAATGGGGTGCTGCTGGGGGCCATATTATACAATAAATACACAAGATCCAGCGCACTCTCCTATCTACTAAACAGCAACTTCAATGTTGACAGATTTTATTAGTTTGTAAAAGTTTTTTTTAAAAACACCTAATCTAGGCAAAAAAATGGGGATTTAGTTACATTATATGATCATACATTGCATAAGCCTGCCACAACGTCAATGTACCCCATCTTTTGCAGGTCCTACTCTCACAGTCTAATGTCTGCTCTTATGAGATTAACCACTTACTTGGGGAAAAATTCCATCTGAGGCTCTCTGCAGTACAAGGCTAAATAGGGACCTGAGACGAGGCACCTGTAACAGGGAGGGGTGCAGAACCAAGGAGTTGGCTAGACTCCCAAATATATATAGGAAACATGGGGGGATGGTTGCACTCACCTAAACATGCTTAAATGGGGTGCTGCTGGGGGCCATATTATACAATAAATACACAAGATTGAGCGCACTCTCCTATCTACTAAACAGCAACTTCAATGTTGACAGATTTTATTAGTTTGTAAAAGTTTTTTTTTAAAAACACCTAATCTAGGCAAAAAAGCCTCAGATGGAATTTTTTCCCAAGTAAGTGGTTAATCTCATAAGAGCAGACATTAGACTGTGAGAGTAGGACCTGCCAAAGATGGGGTACATTGACGTTGTGGCAGGCTTATGCAATGTATGATCATATAATGTAACTAAATCCCCATTTTTTTGCCTAGATTAGGTGTTTTTAAAAAAAACTTTTACAAACTAATAAAATCTGTCAACATTGAAGTTGCTGTTTAGTAGATAGGAGAGTGCGCTGGATCTTGTGTATTTATTATATATATATATATATATATATATATATATATATATATATATATATATATTTGTAGTGGAGAGCAGTATTATAATCCACGATCTCCGCTGGTATTACAGGTAAATCCACAGTCAGCGCTGAAAAGTAAGGCAATATCCCAATCCTTCCAAAACACAGTATGGGAGTCAACTGAGGTCTTTATTCACAGCTTCCAGTATTTATGCAAGTCCCCATGCAAGGGGTTTCCTTACTGACCTTGCAGGGGTAATACAGTAAGGGACTACATGGGGGACTTAACATTTGGAGCTTTTCTCCCATCAGGCATTGCTGTACGAGAGGGACACTCCCACTGAAATATACCGTTAAGTGGATTATCCCTCCGTGCAGCAGAACCAACATTTTACATTTAAATTCACAACTTTCCCAATATTCATGCTATTCACACGAACGGACGTTCGGTAGATAGCTGGGGTCTGAGTGCACCTTTCGTGTGAATACCGCTCAGATCCCAGCTGAAACAACCGAACGCCGTACAAAATACATTTATTATTTCAATTCATTTCAAAGTACCGAATACCGATGGGGAAACACAATATGAGAATAACGGAGCTCCTGAACGGCCTGGAAGTACAGCGGTGTTCGTGTCGTTGAGTAGCCGTTTTTAGTTCCACGCGCTCGACGACAAAACACCGCTGGGGAGACAAAGGATCCAAGATGGCCGAGCGCCGCGTGGTCGGTAGTCGAACGACGGCCACCTAGGAATACACTTAATTACTGATTGCAACATTGTTGCAATCGGTTAACGAGCGCCACACGTCCCTTAATGTGTGGTCTATCAAGGGGGCCCATATTCGTTTCACGAACAGCCCGGATAGTCGCTGTTCGTGAAACAAAGTAATTGAATGCTAGTGGCTTACGGCTGCTACCATACGAATTACAATGGCCACATAAGACACAGCAGAATACATACATTACATAGCATAAAATACAGACAACCTTTATGACAAGTAAAGTCCAGTGTTCCAGAAGTGGCTAGGTTTGCCACAATATTTAATCAATATCATTCTATGTATACTTTGATATTAAACAAATTATATATATATTTATATATATATATATATATATATATATATATATTAATGTTAAAATACACTTAGACAGTGTATGTATATTTATGTGTATGTATGTATATGTGTGTGTATATATATATATATATATATATATATATATATATACTTAGATCATATATATAATATAATATATATATATATATGATCTGAGTATATATAATGTTATTTTACACTGTTTTAAATGGTTTTATTTTTTTTCCAGGCAGCAGGGGGAGTCCCTTTCATTACAGGCACTCCCCCTGCTGGCACTGACATGGACAGCGATTATCAGCGTGGGATCGCCGGTGACCGGGTAAGTGGGAAGGACGGCGGAGTTTAGAGCCAAGTCCCTAAGGACGGCATAGCACGCTCGCCATCCTTAAGGGGTTAATAAAATATTGAATAACTTAGATATTGTGTTTACATTGTTTTCACATAATGCTTTGTTTATATTACAGATTTCCAGTCCAGGCACAGCCCTGACACATATAGGGAGAGAAACAGAAACACTGGGTGTTATGTATAAAAATGCAGTGTTCTGATAATTGGCTTAAAAATGTAAAACAGAAAGCGTCACCAAAGAAATGTACTTGTTGGTTCCACTGGTTTCCAATACTCTTGTCTATCTTTATAATAAAAATCAAAGAAAATAGTTACTTGCGCACTATCCCAAATCCTCATGCACATTTAAATAACTTGAGATTTTTTATCATCACTCCAACTGTCCTTTAAGAGTAAACTCAACTGCTACATCAAAGTAAAACATCTTAGATGAGTCCTACACTAACAATTCTTGCTCTTTTCAACTATTTAGTAAAAATCTAAACCACTACACACTTATTAATCCTTAATAGGCAACACATGGGATGGGCGGCAGCATTGTAACATGGTTGTGTAATACAAAAGCAAATGCAAAAGAATTCAAACTCCAACTACTCTTGTGCAGCAGCAATAACTATATTACACATCAACCCCGATACATAAAATACAAATTCTTTGTTTTTTTATTGTATGTATTGGGTCATAAGGAGGATCTATCTTTTAAAAAGGTTTTCTCCTAAGGTATTCATTTTCACAATGAACAAATGGAATTGAATGTACCATTGTAGGGACACTGTAGGCACTACAACATTGATAGCTTAATATAATAATGTTGGTGTATAGATCATGCAGTCTCATTGCTCAATTCTCTGCCATTTAGGAGTTAAATCGTTTTGTTTTGCAGCCTAGCGAATTCCCTGCACGTGATTCACACAGCCTTCCTAAACACTTCCTGTAAAGAGAGATCTAATGTTTAAACTTTTTATTGCACATTCTGTTTTTCTTATCTTCACCTCTGTTAATAACCTCCAAGTCCCTCCAGGAGCCATTCTGTGTGTGATTAAAGTTCAATCTACAGAGCAGAAGATAAAAACTTCTAAATTATGTTAAAGGACCACTATAGTGCCACGAGTTTTCCTAGCACTATATAGTCCTTACATTCCCCCCACCATCAGGGCCCCCTCCAGTTGGAATGAAGGGGTTAAAACCCCTTCAGCCACTTACCTTAGTCCAGTGCCGGGCTCCCTTGGTGCTGGTGCTGGTGACCTCTCCTCCCCCTCTGACTTCAGCTCCTGAGTGAAGCCGAATGCGCATGCACGGCCAGAGCCACGCACGCATTCAAACCGCCGATAGGAAAGCATTATTCAATGCTTTCCTATAGATGTTCTGCGAGCTCAATGCGATTTTCGCATTGAGCGTTGTGAAAGCACCTCTAGTGGCTGTCAGGAAGACAGCAACTAGAGGCTGGATTAACCCTGCAATGTGAACATAGCAGTTTTGCTGCAAGGTTAAAACCTGGGGGATCTGGCACCCAGACCACTTAATTGAGCTGAAGTAGTCTGGGTGACTATAGTGCTCTTTTAACATTTGATTAAAAATGAAAAAAAAAATCATGTTGGCTGTGTGACTCACAGCCAGTGGAGATGCGGTTAGGACTGCATAAACAGAAGCAAAATTCATTTAACTCCTAAATGGCAGAGAATTGAGCAGTTAGATTGTAGGGGTATGATATGTACACTTAAAATCCTTTGCTAAGCTACAGTTGTTTTGATGCCTGCATGTTCACTTTTGCAGCTTTATTCACAAAAGTGAGAATAACTAATTTTAGGTCAAAATAGCCAAATTGGAAAAGTTCTGTATGTAAGATTTCAGTTCAGCCAGTCCTAAATTTTAAATTTGCATTGACTTCACTTTGAATTTTTACTTAAACAAACTTAAAAACCCTGTAAGAAGCAGGTTGCTGTCCAAAATTCTATAGCTACATTTATTCAGAAAAGCAATGTTTCAAGTGAGTTTTAATTGTATGATTAAGTATACAGTAGTAATTATAGCATTTACCTTGCTTGATGAACACATAGTGATTTTTAATTTAGCCACTGCTTAGAGTTGTATAGCTCCATTGCAATACGTCTGTAGAAAGAATGTACTCTGCAGAGCCACATCAGTGAAGTATACTAAAGATTATTTAAAGAGAATCTCATTAAATAGACTATTGCAGTATATTGAAATACATTCAGACTTTTTTTCCTCCTGGATGTTACATGAACTACATACCATACGCAAATTAATTTGTAAACATAACTTCACCATTTGACAACCTTTTGGACAGCAAGTTATCTTAAACAATTTTGCAAGGTGGTCAATAAAGATGTCTTAAATACAATGTTGATACACTGACAGGGCTATTCAGTAAAGTGAAAATTCAAAGTGATTTTTATTTTATTTGAAAGTCAAAGTAGCAGAACTGGTAGCATAGCTGACTTAGAGCCTATTCCCAGTCAAGCTATATTGGTTTTAAATTTAAAATTCACTTTAATTTTTCACTCAAGTGAATAACCCTGTAAAACTTTATTGAGCCTCTTTGTATGAGTTTGTTTATGATTTTTGTTGCCCCCTACGTATGACAACCTATGTGCTACTGATCATTATATTCTCTGCACTGCTTCCAGGGCTTGACACACTGACACTAGGCTTTACATGTAACATGCACACGTTATATTAATAATAAGTGTTATTTATATTAACATTTGCAATTCTGAATTTTACAATGATGCAGAAACTTCGATTATGACTTTCAAATAGGAAAGTAATAGTGCAGGTATTACAAGCAATAGGCGCCAGTGGAAGAAGAGGTGGGTGCTTAATGAGTACAAAAGTGCATTTCTAGAAACTGCAAAGCCTTTGATATAAGCAGAGATGAAAAGGTGGAACAAAAGATAAGCTCTAGTATTCTAGTGAAGAAAGAACATGAGGGATATGGAGAAGCATTATGTAATAAGAGATTGCAAAAACAGGCTTACGGTTAACAATCAAAAAGTGGACAGTGCTTAAAATGGAAAAAACAAAAATAGTGCATATGGAACTGAACTTTTGTGTACAAGTAACCCAGCAGCAATCACCCGGAAGTGACATACAATACAAATAAACTGAAAAGAAGTGTTGCGCTTAGGGTAATGCTTATCAATAATCAATCATATCTCCGAAACAAACTATAAAAAAATAACATTAAAAAATCTAGTGCTGATCATCTGATTAAACCAAAAAAAGGTGAATACATATATTTCCCTGAGCCATATCAACCCTGGCTCTAGGTGAAAGAAGCTTTCTTTTGAGAGGGAATGGATCTTACAGCTTGATATTCACAGTATCGTGATCAGAGTCTGAACTCTGACAAAACCAGAAACCCCCAATGGCACAGTATTACATACAATTATATTGTTATACTGATTAAAAACTGATTACTTCATATAGTGGTGGCCATGCCAACAGAGTCAACCAACAAACATATGAATGACAGTGATGAATGCAGACACTTCCTGTTTCAGTCGTTCTAATCTTTGGCTCCGCCCCCAATGACATAACTCTGTGGCGTGTTTTACCCTGCCTTTCATTGGCTTCATCCAATATCTGCATTCATCACTGTCATTATTGTGTTTGAGTGTTGACTGTGATGGCATAGTCAATAATTACTTGTCAAATATCCACATTCTATAACTGTAAAGCACTGCAGAATATGTTGGCGCTATACAAATAATACTAATAATAACAATAATAGCAATAAATAATCTTACTAATAAACAATTTTAAGAATTTATCAACCAATTATGTATGCAAAAAAATGTAATAATGTATTGGATGCATCAGTGTTATATTTTACATGTACATATTTATAATTATATATTGGACATGTAGCAAAGAGTGGTTGTGCACTAGTGTTGTCGCGAACCCGGAATTTTCGGTTCGCGAACGGCGAACGCGAACTTCCGCAAATGTTCGTGAACCGGCGAACCGCGCGAACAGCCATTGACTTCAATGGGCAGGCGAATTTTAAAAACAACAGGGACTCTTTCTGGCCACAATAGTGATGGAAAAGTTGTTTCAAGGGGACAAACACCTGGACTGTGGCATGCCAGAGGGGGATCCATGGCAAAACTCCCATGGAAAATTGCACAGTTGATGCAGAGTCTGCTTTTAATTCATAAAGGGCAGAAATCACCTAACATTGACACCTGTCCTCAAAGCCCAGCCCTGATACACACTGACACAGAGCAGAATAGAGACTGTTCCCCCTACATAGGGTCACTTGGCAGATATGGATTGACACCTGTCCTCAAAACCCCTGATACACACTGACACAGAGCAGAATAGGGACTGTTCCCCCTACATAGGGTCACTTGGCAGATATGGATTGACACCTGTCCTCAAAACCCCTGATACACACTGACACAGAGCAGAATAGAGACTGTTCCCTGTCCACAGAGACCATGATACACACTGACACAGAGCAGAATAGAGACTGTTCACCGTCCACAGAGACCATGATACACAATGACACAGAGCAGAATAAGGACTGTTACCCCTACATAGGGTCACTTGGCAGATATGGATTGACACCTGTCCTCAAAACCCCTGATACACACTGACACAGAGCAGAATAGAGACTGTTCCCTGTCCACAGAGACCATGATACACACTGACACAGAGCAGAATAGGGACTGTTCCCCCTACATAGGGTCACTTGGCAGATATGGATTGACACCTGTCCTCAAAACCCCTGATACACACTGACACAGAGCAGAATAGAGACTGTTCCCTGTCCACAGAGACCATGATACACACTGACACAGAGCAGAATAGAGACTGTTCCCTGTCCACAGAGACCATGATACACACTGACACAGAACAGAATAGAGACTGTTCACCGTCCACAGAGACCATGATACACACTGACACAGAGCAGAATAGAGACTGTCCCCCAAACATAGGGTCACTTGGCAGGTATGGATTGACACCTGTCCTCAAAGCCCCTGATACACACTGACACAGAGCAGAATAGGGACTGTTCCTCCTACATAGGGTCACTTGGCAGATATGGTTTGACACCTGTCCTCAAAACCCCTGATACACACTGACACAGAGCAGAATAGAGACTGTTCCCTGTCCACAGAGACCATGATACACACTGACACAGAGCAGAATAGAGACTGTTCACCGTCCACAGAGACCATGATACACACTGACACAGAGCAGAATAGGGACTGTTCCCCCTACATAGGGTCACTTGGCAGATATGGATTGACACCTGTCCTCAAAACCCCTGATACACACTGACACAGAGCAGAATAGAGACTGTTCCCTGTCCACAGAGACCATGATAGACACTGACACAGAGCAGAATAGGGACTGTTACCCCTACATAGGGTCACTTGGCAGATATGGATTGACAAATCCCTGACAAACAGCTACCACATGCAAGGAAGGCAGCAGGGGCGCAAATGACCCACTCCCGACGCGGGAAGGTAGTGACGACAAATAACAATACAGGACTCTTTAGAGGCCCTGTAATTGTAATCAGTCCACTTGAAATCCTTTAACTTTGATCAATTGGAGGGGAGTCTGGTGCAGAGCCACTGACCCATGCGCAGGGCCAGCCTTAGGCCTTTGGGCGCCCTGTGCAAGAAATCTTCACCCTGTCACACCCATGTGCAAGAAATCTTCACCCTGTCACACACACACACACAGGCAGACAGCCATACACACGCACACACACAACTGCGACTGACTAGGTTTGTCACCTCCTCAAAAGGACGCATGAGCCTACAGGCATTGCGCATGAGCGTCCAGTAACGTGGCAAAAAAATTCCCAGCTCCCCAGAGGCTGTCCTAGCACCCCGGTCATACAAATATTCATTAACAGCTTTTTCTTGTTGGAGCAGGCGGTCGAACATTAGGAGTGTTGAATTCCAACGTGTAGGGCTTTCGCAAATCAAGCGCCTCACTGGCATGTTGTTTCGCCGCTGGATATCGGCAAAGTGAGCCATGGCCGTGTAGGAACGCCTGAAATGGCCACACACCTTCCTGGCCTGCTTCAGGACGTCCTGTAAGCCTGTGTACTTATGCACAAAGCGTTGTACGATCAGATTACACACATGTGCCATGCACGGCACATGTGTCAACTTGCCCAACTTCAATGCCGCTATCAAATTTTTTCCGTGGTCACACACCACTTTGCCGATATCCAGTTGCTGCGGAGTCAGCCACTTTTCCACCTGTGCGTTCAGGGCGGACAGGAGTGCTTGTCCGGTGTGACTCTCTGCTTTCAAGCAAGTCAAACCCAAGACGGCGTGACACTGCCGTATCCGGGATGTGGAATAGTACCTGGGGAGCTGGGGGGGTGCCGTTGATGTGGAGCAAGAAGCAGCGGCACAAGAGGACTCAGCCGAGGAGGTTATGGAAGAGGATGGAGTAGGAGGAGTAGAGGAGGTGGCAGCAGGACTGCCTGCAATTCGTGGCGGTGTCACCAACTCCTCTGCAATGCCACGCATTCCTTGCTTGTCAGCCGTCAGCAGGTTTACCCAATGCGCAGTGTAGGTGATATACCTGCCCTGACCATGCTTTGCAGACCAGGTATCAGTGGTCAGATGGACCCTTGCCCCAACACTGTGTGCCAGACATGCCATGACTTCCTTTTGCACAATCGAGTACAAGTTGGGGATTGCCTTTTGTGAAAAGAAATTCCGGCCGGGTACCTTCCACTGCGGTGTCCCAATAGCTACACATTTTTTGAACACCTCAGACTCAACCAGATTGTATGGTAAAAGATGGCGGGCTAATAGTTCGGACAAGCCAGCTGTCAGACGCTGGGCAAGAGGGTGACTTGGTGACATTGGCTTCTAACGCTCAAACATGTCCTTGACAGACACATGACTGTGGGCAGATGAGCGGGAACTGCTCAAGGCGGGAGACGGAGTGGCGGATGGTTTAGAGGGGGCAAGAAGGACAGCAGTGGTTGACGTGGCTGAAGATGCTGGACCAGGAGGAGGATGGCAGCATAGAGTAAGCGTGCTGCTTGTACTCATGTGTTGATCCCATAGGCGTTTGTGATGTGAGATCATGTGCCTACGCAAAGCAGTTGTACCTAGGTGGGTGTTGGACCTCCCACGACTCAGTTTCCTTTGGCACAGGTTGCAAATGGCATCGCTGTTGTCAGAGGCAGACACACAAAAAAAATGCCACACTGCTGAGCTCTGCAATGACGGCATTCTGGTGGTGGACACAGCATGCGTTGATTGGCGTGCTGTCGGGCTGACCCCGGGTGCCGATGCATGCTGTCTGACTGTGCCACTAGCTCCTTGCGACGACCCCCCCCTGCTTCCAACTCGTCTCCTCCTCCTCTCTGTCTCCCCATCTGAACTTTCGCCTTGTTCTTCTTCTTGCCGAGCGGGCACCCACGTGACATCCATGGACGCATCGTCATCATCAACCGCTTCGCTTGTATCTGACAACTCAGAAAAGGAAGCAGCAGCGGGTACAACATCATCATCATCACACCGTACCTCCATGTGTTTAATGCTGCCTGCCTGAGACATATCCCTGTCATCTACATCCTCTAGCAATAATGGTTGCGCATCACTCATTTCTTCAAACGGGTGTGTGAATAACTCCTCTGACATACCAAGTAAAGCGTCTGTGGTGCTAGTTTTGGTGGTGGCGGCAGGCGGGTGAGTGGTATCTTGAGAGGTGCCTGAAGCTAAGCTGGAGGAGGATGGTGCGTCAAGGTTCCGAGCGGAGGCTGTACAAGATTGGTTGTCCTGTGTTAGCCAGTCAACTAAGTCCTCAGAACTTTTCAAGTTCAGGGTACGTGGCTTCTGAAAACTGGGCATTATTCTAGGGCAAAAGGGAATCACAGCACCACGACCACGATGGCCCCTGCGGGGTGGCCTTCCTCTGCCTGTCATTTTTTTGGGGATTAGTGGTACTATGCGTGCAAGCTACTGTGAGACCAGATATGATTGGAAATGTGCACTGGAACAGTTCTGCAGAGCACACGCTGAAGGAAGGACTGACAGAGCCGCTTGAAGACAAGTAACTGCTATTCAATCTATAACAGTGAAAAACAAATTTTGGTTTTAAAAGCACGCTATAGAGACACCAAATATGATTGGCAACTGTCAAAGCACGCTGGAACAGGTCTACAGAGCACACGCTGAAGTAGGCCTGACACCCAGACGCTTGCAGACAACTAACTGATCTTCTATTACAGTGAAAAAAAATGATTTCTTTAAAATCTAAAGCTTAAGCTATTGTTAAAACAGATATGAGTGGTGGCACTGACTGTGCAAATGGGCAAGGCATCCAACCTGACACAGAAGCTGGCAGGCAGGCAACTGCTCTTCTATTACAGTGAAAACAAATTATTTATTTTAAATGTAAAGCTTAACCAATTGTTAAAACAGATATGAGTGGTGGCACTGGGCAAGTAGGCACAGTATCCAATGTGAACCTCACACAGAAGCTGGCAGGCAGGCAACTGCTCTTCTATTACAGTGGAAACAAAATTTTGGTTGTAAAAGCACGCTATAGAGACACAAGATATGAGTGGCAACTGTCAAAGCACGCTGGCACAGGTCTGCAGAGCACACGCTGAAGTAGGCCTGACACCCAGACGCTTGCAGACAACTAACTGCTCTTCTATTACAGTGAAAAAAAAATATTTATTTTAAATGTAAAGCTTAACCAATTGTTAAAACAGATATGAGTGGTGGCACTGGGCAAGTAGGCACAGTATCCAATGTGAACCTCACACAGAAGCTGGCAGGAAGGCAACTGCTCTTCTATTACAGTGAAAATTTTTTTTTATTTTAAATGTAAAGCTTAACCAATTGTTAAAACAGATATGAGTGGTGGCACTGGGCAAGTGGGCACAGTATCCAATATGAACCTCACACAGAAGCTGGCAGGCAGGCAACTGCTCTTCTATTACAGTGGAAACAAAATTTTGGTTGTAAAAGCACGCTATAGGGACACCAGATATGAGTGGCAACTGTCAAAGTACGCTGGCAGGGTTGTGCAGGGCACACGCTGAAGGAAGGCCTGACAGAGCCGCTTGAAGGACACTGACTGTCTGCTATTAGCTTACACTGGAAACCTTTTTTCTTTGTAAAAGCACGCTAAAGAGACACCAGATATGATTGGCAACTGTCAAAGCACGCTGGCACATGTCTGCAAAGCACACGCTGAAGTAGGCCTGACACCCAGATGCTTGCAGACAACTAACTGATCTTCTATTACAGTGAAAAAAAATGATTTATTTAAAATCTAAAGCTTAAGCTATTGTTAAAACAGATATGAGTGGTAGCACTGACTGTGCAAATGGGCAAGGCATCCAACCTGACACAGAAGCTGGCAGGCAGGCAACTGCTCTTCTATTACAGTGAAAAAAAATTATTTATTTTAAATCTAAAGCTTAACCAATTGTTAAAACAGATATGAGTGGTGGCACTGGGCTAGTGGGCACAGTATCCAATGTGAACCTCACACAGAAGCTGGCAGGCAGGCAACTGCTCTTCTATTACAGTGAAAAAAATTATTTATTTAAAATCTAAAGCTTAACCAATTGTTAAAACAGATATGAGTGGTGGCACTGACTGTGCAAATGGGCAAGGCATCCAACCTGACACAGAAGCTGGCAGGCAGGCAACTGCTCTTCTATTACAGTTAAAAAAAAAATATTTATTTTAAATCTAAAGCTTAACCAATTGTTAAAACAGATATGAGTGGTGTCACTGGGCAAGTGGGCACAGTATCCAATGTGAACCTCACACAGAAGCTGGCAGGCAGGCAACTGCTCTTCTATTACAGTGAAAAAAAATATTTATTTTAAATGTAAAGCTTAACCAATTGTTAAAACAGATATGAGTGGTGGCACTGGGCAAGTAGGCACAGTATCCAATGTGAACCTCACACAGAAGCTGGCAGGCAGGCAACTGCTCTTCTATTACAGTGGAAACAAAATTTTGGTTGTAAAAGCACGCTATAGAGACACAAGATATGAGTGGCAACTGTCAAAGCACGCTGGCACAGGTCTGCAGAGCACACGCTGAAGTAGGCCTGACACCCAGACGCTTGCAGACAACTAACTGCTCTTCTATTACAGTGAAAAAAAAATATTTATTTTAAATGTAAAGCTTAACCAATTGTTAAAACAGATATGAGTGGTGGCACTGGGCAAGTAGGCACAGTATCCAATGTGAACCTCACACAGAAGCTGGCAGGCAGGCAACTGCTCTTCTATTACAGTGAAAAAAAATATTTATTTTAAATGTAAAGCTTAACCAATTGTTAAAACAGATATGAGTGGTGGCACTGGGCAAGTGGGCACAGTATCCAATGTGAACCTCACACAGAAGCTGGCAGGCAGGCAACTGCTCTTCTATTACAGTGGAAACAAAATTTTGGTTGTAAAAGCCCGCTATAGAGACACCAGATATGAATGGCAACTGTCAAAGTACGCTGGCAGGGTTGTGCAGGGCACACCCTGAAGGAAGGCCTGACAGAGCCGCTTGAAGGACACTGACTGTCTGCTATTAGCTTACACTGGAAACCTTTTTTCTTTGTAAAAGCACGCTAAAGAGACACCAGATATGATTGGCAACTGTCAAAGCACGCTGGCACAGGTCTGCAGAGCACACGCTGAAGTAGGCCTGACACCCAGATGCTTGCAGACAACTAACTGATCTTCTATTACAGTGAAAAAAAATGATTTATTTAAAATCTAAAGCTTAAGCTATTGTTAAAACAGATATGAGTGGTGGCACTGACTGTGCAAATGGGCAAGGCATCCAACCTGACACAGAAGCTGGCAGGCAGGCAACTGCTCTTCTATTACAGTGAAAAAAATTATTTATTTAAAATCTAAAGCTTAACCAATTGTTAAAACAGATATGAGTGGTGGCACTGACTGTGCAAATGGGCAAGGCATCCAACCTGACACAGAAGCTGGCAGGCAGGCAACTGCTCTTCTATTACAGTGAAATTTTTTTTATTTATTTTAAATCTAAAGCTTAACCAATTGTTAAAACAGATATGAGTGGTGTCACTGGGCAAGTGGGCACAGTATCCAATGTGAACCTCACACAGAAGCTGGCAGGCAGGCAACTGCTCTTCTATTACAGTGAAAAAAAAAAAATATTTTAAATGTAAAGCTTAACCTATTGTTAAAACAGATATGAGTGGTGGCACTGGGCAAGTAGGCACAGTATCCAATGTGAACCTCACACAGAAGCTGGCAGGCAGGCACCTGCAATTACATTACACAGGAAAAAAAAAAAAAAAGCAGCCTGATGTTATAGCCCTAAAAAGGGCTTTTTGGGGTGCTGTCCTTACAGCAGAGATCAGATGAGTCCTTCAGGATTGTAGTGGACACTGAATACCCTAGCCTAGCTATCAATTTCCCTATCTAATCAGCAGCAGCTAAACTTTCCCTCCTCTCACTAAGCATGCATCTTCCGAATGAATCGAAAATGGATGCTCGGAGGGAGGTTGGAGGGTGTGGAAGGGAGGGAGTGCTGCTGATTGGCTGGAATGTGTCTGCTGACCGAGAGGCACAGGGTCAAAGTTTGCCCAATGATGACGAATAGGGGGCGGATCGAACTGCGCATGTGTCCGCCCGCCGCGGCGAACGCGAACACGTTAATTTCGCCAGGAACTGTTCGCCAGCGGACAGTTCGGTACATCACTATTGTGCACTACAGATTACTCTGTTATTCAGTGAAGGTGATTTGTCATAATTTATAATCACATGCATTCTCTGCTTTATGAATGGGCTCTAAATGAAAACAGGACAATAAATAATATGTTGTCTAATTTTCTACATAGTAAAATCACCCACGTGCTAGAAATACACCTCTCATTTTCTGTATATAGTCGGTGTGCTGTCAGGTTGCATAGAGCTTTCCAGTATAGACTGGGTTAAAGGCAAACAGATTGATGGCTTATATCTTCATGGTAATGAGTTCACACTTTACAGTTTCGAACATGTTTCATACGGAACCACAGCTGTGTTTTGATTTCCAACTCTGCACATTCTGCTCCTGTCATGACTGCTGAAAATATAACTTGTATCGTTACCAACTAAAACACTTAGAAAGAGACTCATTTGGTCACAACCTCAATAGAGGTTTTACCTCATATAAATGTTTGAGAACTATATATTTTAAATGGCACATCATAACAACTTCTAATCCACATTTAGGTTTTTCATTAATATTAATGTTGGGATTTCTAATTATTTATATGGCACCGTACATGGCTTAGATATGATATAGAGAGGTCAGAGACTTTCACTGGTATATTTTCTCACTATATTTGACTCACGATTGGCCAGGACTTCTAGACATACACAAAGCACAATTAGAAAAAAACTAATTCTCAAAAAGAAAATATTTTTGTTTCTGAGTGGCTAATACCAAAATATTATTATGTTAGCCCGTGGTCATTAAAATTGGACAAAACCAGCGCCAAGGAATCATAAAAAGTTTATTTCAGAATATATATATTTTTGTTAAGGTTTTTTTGTTTTGTTTACTGGTATTTCTATTTTACAAGAAAAAAATAAATTTTGCTGGAAGGAATATGGCAGCAGGGTACTATAAACTGATGTATGACTAGATTTTGAAAGGTACTATTGTCAAATAGTTTTTACAACTTTTTCAAAATATAAACTTGTTTGCATCTACAAGCGCTAGCTCAAAACACATTTTGTTAATTGGAAAAGTTTATTCACTTCTTTCAAAATGTGGTAAAAATAGTGTATGTTGTCTAACACTGTAGATAGCTAATAATATGTATGCTGTCATACGTGTCACAACGTTAAGTTTCATTGGATGGAATGAGCTAAAGTTTGCTGCTGAGCTCTTAATATACTCTGAGAATGTTCCTATTTTCCCGAAGACCATTTAGATGTTGTTCAGCATATGGCACATCATTAATATGTTTTGTTCAGCAAACATAGGAATACTGTTTACCTCTTCATTTATAAAATACTATCCACATTTGAAAATAGAAAGAAATTAGTTTTATGTGCATATGTGAGTTTATTGCTTACATTATATATTTTGTATCAGCTATGTTTATGGGTGATTGGAATGGATCTTTTTTCACCTGACTATCTCCATTTTGTTTTAGGAACAGACAAACAGTAATTAATTGCTTTATTTTATATACTTCCAGGGTTCTTCTTCTTTCAAAGGTTCAGCTTGTTATCTAGCTAAAACATTAGTTATCTCAGTTAATTATCTGGATACAAACACACCAAGATCCTTGTAATAGTAGATCAAACATTTTCTAGGTACTAAGTAATTAGCGTACAAAGAAATATGCTATTACATTGTGATAAACATAAGTGTTAATTAGATAACTTAAATGTGTAACTTCTTAAGAACACAGCTTCTGAAGCTTTTCTCCCTCTAAAGGACACAAGCAATTTCTATTTTTTTTGCTGTATTTTTTTAGCTGTTTGTGTTCAACTGTAATTTGCATTTTTCTCATTTGTTGCATGAAGAACATGTTATATACCGTTTTTTAAAGGACAGTATATAAAATGTATACCATATATATAAAAAAGGACTTTTATCTGATGTGAGATTTAAATATATAAAATAAAAAAATATATGCACAATGAGTGCAGCTAATTCAAAATAAATTAATTTATTTGTCCAGATTTACCGAGTACATAATATATCTAGGATTTCAGTTTATTTTGATTGATACATGTCACAAAATACAAGGAGTAAGATGATATTTCAATTGGGAACACTTTGGTATGTTTATCTTGTAAGCTTAATAACCATCATAGAGACACAACTGCAACACAAAAGTGTATGGTCTTTTGTTTTGATGTACATTTTTTACATATCATATTGCAATTTAATAATTTCACCTATGAGAAAAAGGTTATAAAAGGTTGCATTCCTCCTTCCCAGCATAGCTGCTTTAATTTAGTGTATACATCTCCACTCGTTGTTTTTGATTTTTTTTCTAATTCTTTATTTTTGTAGTTGCCAAGTTAACAGACATGCACGTACAAACATTTCACTAGATGGCATATGTCAAGGCATGAATATAACAGTTGTATGAAATGTCAAAGATTGGCTGCGTTGTTTTTTTTATATATACTAAACAGGATAAAGTGGGAGATAGGTCAACATAGTGCTCAATAAGTAGTTACTGCTTTTAATGTCAGCATGAAATCTTGGCATACATACATACAATGAATAACCACTGAGTCTCCACACACAATTGTATAGCAGCACTGCACAGGTTAAATTACAGCTTTATGCTAGGGGCTGAAGTAGACATATTGGCTGTAATTAGGGAAAGATGTCTCAGTAGAGACTCGAATGTCATGTGGGAAGATTCACTAAAACACATTTTTCCGGTATCTCCCTGCATCGCAAGTTAACAACGAAAACAAAACATAAAGTAAAACTTAAAACAAAAGCATGGCATGAATCGAGAAATAATGGCATGTGGTGACAAGTGAATATCGGCATGTATCAGGTTTACTGCCATGTGGAATTGGTGATCAGCCCTGAATGGTAAGTTGGTAAGTTCTGTGTCAGCCAACTCCTAGGCTCGGAAACGCATGGAAGCAGCCGAGGAGTGCTGTAAGGTAGGAGTAGGAGCACCAGGCCATAGTCAGGGCCTGCAACTTAGAACCATAGACCAGGGGGCTCATAGATGAGTCCAAGTCCCTCCTTGTCGGCAGATGGCAAATATCCCAGGTGGTCTGCTGCCGCATGCGGCGGTGGATCTTCTGCCTCCATGTTCACTACGGTGGGAGTATGTCTCGGTCAGCTCTCAGCCCAGGCAGGCTAGATTTGGGATACTCAGATACTTGCGAGGTAGTCATCCAGAAGGGGGCCCACACATCTCCCGCTATACTCGTCTCCGCTCTCCCTCCCGGCTCCGAAGCGGTGCTGCCACGACACGAGCCTCCAATTGTGCCCAGAAGCGGGCAAAGATCTCATCAAGGTTTGTCAACATTTGCCCCAATGCTCCATGCTGTGCTGTTTCTGACTGTTTTGACTGATGCCCAGGAAATAGAGGTGTGTTTGCCATCATGTGGAGATGTTCTCCGGTCGGACTCTGTGCAGTACTGGCTGTTTGCAGTCAAATAAGGTTTGTGGAGCTGATCAGTGGGGACCGAGATAACCCCTACCGGTCCAGAATGGCAGGGAATGCGCGTCCATAAGGCAGCACAAGTGGCTGCCTTAGGGAGCACTGGCCCGGGGGGCACAAGAATAGATTGACCAGCAGGAGGTGGGTGCACAGCACTCCCTCCTGCCAGACGCTCAGAGTAGCGTGGCCGAGTGGAGCAGTGCACACAACGGTACAGGAACTTCTGTTTCCTGTACCTGGCTGGACTGAAAGGAAGTGTTTACTGTGAGAGCACTTCCTGTCAGTCTTGCCGGGTACAGGAAGCTTAAGTAGGAGACACACCGTGGACAGGGGAAGGAACACTATGGGATGGGGGGAAGGAAATAACACTATGAGACTGGGGAGGTGGTAGGAAAGAACACTATGGGACAGGGGAGGGGGGAGGAATGAATACTATGGGACAGGGGAGGGGGAGAAAAGAACACTATGGGACAGGGGAAGGGGGAAGAAAGAACATTATGTGACAGGGGAGGGTGGGAGGAAAGAACACTATGGGACGAGGGGGAGAAGGAAAGAACACCATGGGTAGAGGACCACTAATGGATATGGAGGTGAGGAGAGAGGAACACTAAGGGACATGGAGGGGAGAGTGGCATAGAGGAGGGCCTGAGTGGGGTGAAAGACACACAGAGGGACATGAGGGGGAGAAAGACATATAGATGGGACTGGGGGTAAGAAAGTTTACAGAGGGGCTGGGGATGAAAGCGACACACAGAAGGGCCTGGGGGTGGAAATACAAAGGAGCTGGGGGTGAAAGAGACACAGCGGGGCTGGGGAGAGAGAGACAGGCTGGTGGTTTAAGAGAAACGCACAAAGGAGCAGGTAAGAGAAAAAGACAAAGGGGCTGGGAGAGAAGGAGACACACAAAGGGGTTGGGGGTGTTAGGGGAGGGGGAAACAATATCTGGATGTCACTCTGCCTTCCAGTTAGCCAGGAGATTGGCCACCTCTCCTATGCTGAGACTCAGGTAGGCCGAAAGCCTCAATTTGGGCAGCTCGACGTTGGGGGAACTCGTGTATGGTATCCCCAGGTGCACCGATGTCCCCTGGGTATGGCTCGTTGCAGACCGTAAGGTCGAGTGGCCCAGAAATAGACCCTGAATTTCAGCTCCAGTTGTGGGAGCTCTTGTCAAGCACATTTGGCCTGCTGGAAGTCAGGTCTGCCCCTCCACTCATTGTTTTTATGTGCCTCTTTAGAGTGTGATTTGGTGTTTTCTCCTTAGGATATGTAATTGTGTGTAGGATATGTAACGGTATGTAGGATATGTATTTGTATGTGTAATGACTTGGGTGACTCTTTAAACTAATAGTGAGTATATTCTGGCATGGTTAACTATCAAGGCTTAAAGGTATGGTGGGTGTATTATTGTCTACCCTTTCTGCGTGTACATTGCCCTCTGTTTTATGGTATTTTTATAAGCTAATACTAGGTTAGACATGTAAGTTGGCACATTAAGAATTAATCATAAAAATAGAAAACTAACATATATATATATATATATATATATATATATATATATATATATATATATATATATATATATATATATATATATACAAATATAACAGTGCACTGACAGAGATTGATAAGGATCTGAAAATTAGTCAAGTGGAGTTACTCTTATCATGTCTTATTTGGCTGGTGATGGAGGAGTTAAGAGACGGGTGTAGGTCTTTTTTGTTTGTTTGTTTTTTACTTTTCTCACAATCCTCTTGTTACATTTTTGATTTGGGTATTTTAATTTCCAATATTTATGTTGGCCTGACTGACTCTTCCTAAACTAGTTTAGTATGGATAGATGTCATTCTACTTGCTGTGCAATGGTGAGGTTGCACAAATCCAAGACGGTATGTAAAGCTCACGTTGTGACTGCTGCTCTGGTATCTACATGGGTATCCTGCAAGATTTTTGCTCTGCTTGCAATTGTTTAAGACCTGATGTGCTTGTGTACCATAGCTTCATATTCCCAATTAGTTGTGATTTGAGCTGATATGGAACCATAATTGATTTCCAAGTCTGAATGTTTGCTGCTGTAAGGGTTTGGAACAATAATTTATTTTCCACTTTAGACATGTCACCCCTTTACATTTCCATTAATAAGAGGCACTGTTCATGTTTAGGTAGATATTGTATCTGTAGAAGGTCATAAACTTATTTTCCCACTATTTTCCAGTATGTTTGTATTTTTGAGTACATCCTCCAAATACGGTACATAGTGCCTATACTATTCGTGCATGCATCTCCAAGATATATTTGTATATGTGTGCTGATATATCAGAGAGCATGTACCATCTACAGTGAATCTTTCTTAAAGGTTCCAGATGTGAAGTGCAAGCAGTGTTACCCTTATGGGCCATAAAAGCATTATTCCACTGTCATCTAGGTTTTGGCCTAAATCACGTTTTATTAAATGCTTGAAAACTGCCACTCTTCTGTGTGTCATGTGATATCAGCATGTTATATATTATTGATAAGAAAGTTTTGGGCAGCGTAGCTGACAAACATATTTTCTCAAACTGGGAAAGGGGTGACGAGGATATTTGTAGCCTTTGGATATCCTTGTAATATGGTCAAATGTTGAGATGCCTAAGTGTACACTTTGTAATTGTGTTGCCATAGAAATTGGACCAACCATGCACAGTGCGGTAAAAGCTTTGTGCCACATCCTCAAGGTCAGTGCTGTGGTAGGAAGCATTTTGGGAAGGTGTGGGCGTATAAATAATGTTCATCTTGTTTGCATTACCAATATGATTCTATGTTCAAATCTATCTTTTGTGCTGATAGTTTCAGGAGGAGAAGAGAGTCCAAATAGGTGTTGATATCTGATACAGATGGTTAATAAATGTGGCTGTCTGTGTGTAAGTTTTAAAGTTTGGAATAGTAATGTGTGAAAACATTGCTTATGTCTCTCTGAGTCATTATTTTATCACAGTTGTTTGACAGTAAATACGCTATTTTTTGATTGGCCTGTTTGGTCTTTAGCCTATTGGCCAGGAGCTTCCCTGTTTTATTGCCCTGGGTGTAGTGAACGGCTTTTAATAATTTCTAGTGATATCCGGTTTAATCCATAGCTTGCTTGTAAATATTCCTATTGATTTGAGTGATCTGGTCTCTCAGGTCTGTGGTTGGTGTGAGTTGGTTTTGTATGTCAGAGAGTATAATTCCGTTTGCCATTTTTGTAATTGTAATTTGTAATAGTCAAGCTAAGCAGCTTCTCCTGTGAGCCCCTCCCCCATGCCATGCTGCTAGAAGGAGACATTATAAAGATATTGTGAAGTTTTCTCTAAAAAATGGGAATGAAGTGAATAATGCCAAAAAGAAAATATAGAAGAAGCAAACAAAATGTTCATATTTGTTGTACCCTATACAATTAAAATAAACAGAAAATACAAAAACTGCTAATTTGTAGCTAAGCACTGTTGAGTGTTGCCATGGGGGTTGAAAGGCATGGCTTCCTTCTGACATAACATTGAAATTTTGGTTAGCCCTCGGTAATATTGAGATGAAACCCTAGCTTGCAATTGCAGCACACAGCACAAAACTTGGTATATAACATAATACCACTAAGTGTTTTTTTTGTTTTTGGGCGTATATATATATTTATTATTTTTTTCATTATGAATAACACTAAAGACATGAGTATCATCTGAGTATGTCCCAGGACATTGTATTATGTGGCAATATATCTCACATGGAGCTTAAATAGATGCCAACAGGGTACAAAGCAAGTCACATCAGGTGTCGGACTTGCACTAGATACACCGTTGGTGGTTTCAGGCAATTTGTCTAACCGGGAAGTGAAACTCAACAAGATGTCTATGGAATAATAAGCAATCACAACCCCAGTAAGCAGTGTTTCAAAGATCTACCAGCCAGGACAGATGTCAAGTATTTTTTAGGACTACACTAAGTAGCGTGTTTTGTCCTTTAAGGGTCGACATTCCCTCTAACACCAATGCAATAGAAAAGCTCATCTGGAGCATATATAATAATTATTGTATGAGATCTTTATTAGTAAGAGTAGTTTAAAAGGTGAACAAAACCCGGGTGTTGATCTGTGCTAATTACCAGAAAGTAAGCAAAGGGCCTAATAAAAAAATTAATATTAAACAATAAGATATAAACTTATGTACTCATGGTTTGTAAGCAGTTTAAAGTGATTCATAAGCAGGAACAATCAGTGTCCTCAAGGTGTCACTCAAGGTGTTTAATAAGCAGGAGTGAGTGGTGTGCCTTTCTCCACTTCATGGACAATCTCAGTTTGTCAGGGGAAGTTTGCAGCTTTCAGTGTCTCGATGCCCAAGCTTTGGAGAGCTCTTGCTCATTCCTCCAAAGTAGTTAGAACAACAGTCTTGCCGTTCCTCTGCACCAATAACTTTTTGGAGTATCCCCAGTGATAAGCAAGTCTCTTGTTCCGAAGTTGCTCTGTAACTGTCTGAAAAGCTTTGTGTTTTCTCAGGGTGAATGATGAAATATTCATGAAAATCATGATGGTGAAGAATTGCGAAGGTAAGTCCTTTTGATTCTGCTGGATTTGAGGATACTTTACATTGAAATAGTGTATCCACACTAGGAAGTCTCTTGGGATGTCTTGCAGCAGTGTTTTGGGCTTAGGTACGCGATGGATATGGTTTAACAAAGCAAGTCCAACAGCAAGTCTGGAAACACTACCTTGAAGAGGGCATCAACTTGGGCCTATAGGTTCGATTGCCACACGCATCAACTTGGGCCTATAGGTTTGATTGCCACACTGTTTCCGTGATATCACTGATGTGGAGATTATTTCTTCTAGCCTTGTCCTCCATGTCAGCAAGTTTGCTGCTTTGAGTGTCCAATTGAGATGTGAGGTCTTCCACTCGTGTGGCAAGATCATTATAGGGCTCAGCGTATCTGACCATTTTATCCTCCAGAGTAGATGTCCGAGTACCCAAATCTTTAATATCTTGTCTAAGGGTTCCCAAGGCTTCTTGCAAAGTATGCTGGATCTTAGTAGACATTGAGTCCAGCATAATTTGGAGTATCCCATGTGTAAATGGTAAGTCAGCTGCAAGCTGCTCCTGAGTCTGTATATCTCTACATATTGTTTGGTGCCATCTTGACTTGGCTCTTGCTGGTGTCGGGTTGTTCCGTGTGCCGCTCAGACTTCTAAAAAAAATTGTCTGCTTTCTCAGTGTGTCTCTTCATTTTTTGCTGAGATATGAGTTTTGGCTTGATATAAACCTTAAATAGTGGAGTAACGCTGCTTGATACATGTTGAAGGAGTAAATTTGAGACATAGCCATTTCAGTTTTTTCAAACATTGAATTATGACACTGGGTCCATGTCCCATTTTGGAGCATTTTAGCAGGTTGCTAATTCAAACTAACCCATAAAGGCCTTTCATTTATTTAAAGAAGACACCCCTGGGTATTTCAAAAGGCATATTTTGTACGTTAGTGTGGGGTCATTTTTTTGGTAGTCTGTACCAAGTGTAATAAGTATTATTGGTGGGGTACCAGCTCCCTTTTTTGGTGATGACATTCTGAGTCAGCTTTTTAAAATGTTACAGGCCGCCTGGGCATGGTGTACAAATAAACTTTAACTATATAACTTTAAGTTTTTTTTTTTTTATTATGTAAATAAAACACTTTGAAAACGTGTTATACTTTTAACCTCTAACTAGCCTAATACTAAAATGCCCCACTAACGTCCACCCACCCAGTTAAATAAATAACCAATTAAAAAAATATTAAAATAACAATTAAAAAGTTTAACCCCTACAGCGGATCCCCAAAGAGCCTGTGGGGGACTTAAATGTTTGGACCATCTCCTTATTTGTGAGACAAAATAAATCTCCTAATAGTTTAAAATGAGCTCCATATGCCAGTCTACTCCCATAGCTGATGCAAAATAGGTTTGGTTGCTGATCCACGTCATGACTTATTATTATTATTATTATTATTATTATTATTATTATTATTATTATTATTGCCATTTATATAGCGCCAACAGATTCCGTAGCGCTTTACAATATTTTGAGAGGGGGGGGGATGTAACAATAAATAAGACAATTACAAGAAAACTTACAGGAATAATAGGTTGAAGAGGACCCTGCTCAAATGAGCTTACAGTCTATAGGAGGTGGGGTATTAGAAACATTAGGATAGGAAATATCAAGTAGGAGTGAAGCAGAGCTGGAGGAGAGAGCAAAGCACTATCCCATAGGAGAGCAAGAGACAGGTATGTAAGGGAGAGATTACTCTGGGAGGCCATACGCTTTCCTGAAGAGATGGGATTTAAGGCCCTTCTTAAATGATTGAAGACTAGGGGAGAGTCTGATGGCAGTAGGCAAGTTATTCCATAGGAGAGGAGCCGCCCGTGAGAGGTCCTGCAAGCGTGAGTTGGCCGTACGGGTGCGAGCAGCGGTCAGGAGGTGGTCGCGGGCAGAGCGGAGGGTACGAGGAGGGGCATACCTCTGGATCAGTGAAGAGATATAAGAGGGGCTGGAATTGTTCAGTGCTTTAAATGTATGGGTTAGCACTTTGAATTGACTCCTATAGGATACAGGGAGCCAATGTAAGGACTGGCAGAGGGGCGAGGTGTGAGAGGACCGACTGGATAGGAAAATCAGTCTAGCTGCAGCATTCATTACGGACTGTAGCGGGGCATATACGACTTAAGTATATGTATTCTCCTCATTATAATTGGTGTACCAGAGATATATCCAGTCCCTCTGGCTTTAATATTTCCAACTTCTTCACCTTGGCAGAAAGTGTGACAACTGCTCCTAATGATACAGTGTCACATATGTGTGATAATGACATTGCATGAAGCAGTACATTATGAATAGACAAGTGCCACCACCATCATGCTCAGAATTCAAGAACAATAAATTACTTTACTTGTTACTGCAGTTCTCATGTACTGATGTATCGTTGCAGAACATACTTCACAGGACCTGTCTTTGTTACATCAGAAAAGGAGTTACTTTAAAGTCTTTAAACACACAAGTCTCTTATAGTTCAGTGCCTTCCCTGTTGTTTTTCCTCTTTGGAGTAGATTATGTTTCTAAATATTGTTTTACAAGTAGTAATTTTCCCTTTCTTTATACTTTTCTGTCATACACGTTCTGGTTGTGTCAGGAAGGAGCTAAACTCATGTAGATGAATTGTGTATTTGATTATAAGACATGGGCAACATTTTTAAGGAGATGCATTTTATAGCTTATTAATTACACACAGGCTTATTGAGGTAACAGGAGGAAAATGAGTGTGCTGAACTGCATGCAGGGATACTGATTGGGTTGACAGGCAGTCCCCCAAAACTGAAAATAAAGATAAAAAAAATACAAGTATATATATACAGGGAGTGCAGAATTATTAGGCAAGTTGTATTTTTGAGGATTAATTTTATTATTGAACAACAACCATGTTCTCAATGAACCCAAAAAACTCATTAATATCAAAGCTGAATATTTTTGGAAGTAGTTTTTAGTTTGTTTTTAGTTTTAGCTATTTTAGGGGGATATCTGTGTGTGCAGGTGACTATTACTGTGCATAATTATTAGGCAACTTAACAAAAAACAAATATATACCCATTTCAATTATTTATTTTTACCAGTGAAACCAATATAACATCTCAACATTCACAAATATACATTGCTGACATTCAAAAACAAAACAAAAACAAATCAGTGACCAATATAGCCACCTTTCTTTGCAAGGACACTCAAAAGCCTGCCATCCATGGATTCTGTCAGTGTTTTGATCTGTTCACCATCAACATTGCGTGCAGAAGCAACCACAGCCTCCCAGACACTGTTCAGAGAGGTGTACTGTTTTCCCTCCTTGTAAATCTCACATTTGATGATGGACCACAGGTTCTCAATGGGGTTCAGATCAGGTGAACAAGGAGGCCATGTCATTAGATTTTCTTCTTTTATACCCTTTCTCGCCAGCCACGCTGTGGAGTACTTGGACGCGTGTGATGGAGCATTGTCCTGCATGAAAATCATGTTTTTCTTGAAGGATGCAGACTTCTTCCTGTACCACTGCTTGAAGAAGGTGTCTTCCAGAAACTGGCAGTAGGACTGGGAGTTGAGCTTGACTCCATCCTCAACCCGAAAAGGCGTCACAAGCTCATCTTTGATGATACCAGCCCAAACCAGTACTCCACCTCCACCTTGCTGGCGTCTGAGTCGGACTGGTGCTCTCTGCCCTTTAACAATCCAGCCACGGGCCCATCCATCTGGCCCATCAAGACTCACTCTCATTTCATCAGTCTATAAAACCTTAGAAAAATCAGTCTTGAGATATTTCTTGGCCCAGTCTTGACGTTTCAGCTTGTGTGTCTTGTTCAGTGGTGGTCGTCTTTCAGCCTTTCTTACCTTGGCCATGTCTCTGAGTATTGCACACCCTGTGCTTTTGGGCACTCCAGTGATGTTGCAGCTCTGAAATATGGCCAAACTGGTGGCAAGTGGCATCTTGGCAGCTGCACGCTTGACTTTTCTCAGTTCATGGGCACTTATTTTGCGCCTTGGTTTTTCCACACGCTTCTTGCGACCCTGTTGACTATTTTGAATGAAACGCTTGATTGTTCGATGATCACGCTTCAGAAGCTTTGCAATTTTAAGAGTGCTGCATCCCTCTGCAAGATATCTCACTATTTTTGACTTTTCTGAGCCTGTCAAGTCCTTCTTTTGACCCATTTTGCCAAAGGAAAGGAAGATGCCTAATAATTATGCACACCTGATATAGGGTGTTGATGTCATTAGACCACACCCCTTCTCATTACAGAGATGCACATCACCTAATATGCTTAATTGGCAGTAGGCTTTCGAGCCTATACAGTTTGGAGTAAGACAACATGCATAAAGAGGATGATGTGGTCAAAATACTAATTTGCCTAATAATTCTGCACTCCCTGTATATATACTGTATATATATATATATATATATATATATATATATATATATATATATATATATATATATATATATATATATATATCATAATAAAAAAATAAAAAACTTCATATATATATATATATATGTATAAGCAAGAAAGATTAATTGAAGTATCAGAAAATCCTAATAGAAAACGTCAGGAAGCTGAGGCTTGGGCGTCATTGGACTCTTAAATTCTACCAAGGCTTGGTTGCAGAAGAAGTCCTGGGAAATTCTACAGTGGCCATTATAGTCACTGTGAAGGTGGTTGCAGCACGCAAACCCAAGAATATTATTGAACTGGAGGTCATTGTTCATGAACAATGGGCAAAGATTCCTTTAGGAATGCTGCCAGAAGCTGGTGTCTTGCTATGCATCACATTTGCAGCAAGTCATAACAGTAAAAGGTGCTCTACTAAGTAGTAAAGATGCTTTTTATAAAGAAGTTGTATAATTTTGAGACTGAAGAAGTCATTATAAGTTGCAGTTTTAGTTGAATTTATGGAAACCACTTGAAGGATTCGTTGTGTTGCGCTATTTCAATTGCTTTTGTTTCATTTGTTCATCGCAAACAGCTGAAAGTCTGTAAAAATAAATATAAAATAAATAAATAAATTTAATGACAGATAACATCATCTTTAAAAATATGTCTCAAATTTGAGATCCTATTACTCTTATTCAGAGATTATTAACAAAACAAAGCAGAGAGAATAAATACAAATAAAATAAAACTCACTTGCTGCCCCTGCTTACTATTAACTCCCTTTTAAGAACATTTACTCAGTGCCATGTTTAAAACCCCCAGCCTCTTTTGTCAATAGGACTGCATTCTACCTGTATTCTAAAGTCTGTAAATTTTAACAAATAACCTGGGGATTGAATAATTTTGATACAACTGTAACTAAATGGAAAATAAAACTTTTGGACTTATAACAGGAACACTTCAAACTCCTGAAGCGATTCAAAGTGGCACTTTGAATAACCGAACAACCGCACGAACCAGAGACCACCCTGGAGCTTGTTAACACCTATTAACAACTTGGAACGTTTCTCACCGCAGTGTTCTACTTGTTCATCTGGGTGGTCGCAATTCCTATGGACAAACATGAGGGGGCCGACATCTTGTTCGCATGAACGCAGGCAGCGGTATTTGGGCATGAATCTCATGGAACTAAATCATCACCTGTGTTCGGTTCTATTCAACTTAGAAGGGCACTGTTCGGTTAGATCATTTGTCTGGATGAGGGGAACAAGTGCCAAGGTAAGACTATTGACTCTGTTCTGTAGTTTGTTCATTTTCAAACTAGCGAACTAGACCTGTTCAATAAATGACTTCCATAGAATTCCTGAACCCCTGAACTGATCTGGGTGATTGTTGGATATGTTGGTCACCCAGATTAGGGCACATTTGTGGGGATATTATTTGTTTTGGGGTACTTTTGGGACTTTATAGAAAGATGTGTTGTTTTCTGCCTGGAGATAACTGGGTTAATCACATTAGCATCTGAGTAATTGGGTTAGTATCTGACTCAATTTCTCCCAGGCAGAGGGGATGGATTGTATGCTATGTGTGGGAGTGTCGTGCATTGGAATACTGTTCTTATTGGTCTGTGAATATTGTAGCTCAGTTCCCCACAGCTCCATGTGGGCGTACCCCTTGCATGGGTATTGTCATATAAGGCCAAGTGTGGCTCCCATTAGACTGAAATTCATTTACCCCTTCATTAAGTCTTGGCTCATGTTTGGGGGATTGGAGAACTACCCTCCACTCTGGGGATCACAATACTGCCCTGCTTAAAATCACTAGCTCTTATAAGAGCTGTTCCTGCTATGCTCTCTGGACTCTGGACTTCAAAATAAAACTGAAGGGGTTAACTGAAGAGTGTTTTATTTTTACTTTTAGACCACAGTAGCTAAATTGGAAATATTCTAAAAATCAGCCATGTTTTCAGATCAGTTACTGTAGCATAAAATGTTATATTTATTTTAAATTCACTTATAATTCTCAACTACTAACACTTTAATGACTCAGATACATGTCTAGTAAACAAGTTCAAGTTCCCTATGACAACATATTATGTTTTAATATTGTATTCTTTTGTGTGTGAACTGTTTATGTTATTATTTTCTTAAGGTTTTAAGATGCTAGTCTGTTGCATTTTAATACACGTATCTTATAACAAAATAATGGTTTAATAGTTTAAAGATGCAATTTAACATATGCATACATGTTAGTTGTTATTACTATTAATTGGATACAATAAGCTGTTATTGTGTTTATTAATTAAGCATGCTAATCTGTTGCCAGAATAGGTTTATTGGAAACAATATTATTCATATTATAGGAGCAGCAAAGACAAGTAGGCACTAGCTGTGATAAGCAACCCATCATGTAAAATGCCAATGGCACCAGCAGTGCTGTTCCTG
Organism: Pelobates fuscus; assembly: GCF_036172605.1. Taxonomy (NCBI): domain Eukaryota; kingdom Metazoa; phylum Chordata; class Amphibia; order Anura; family Pelobatidae; genus Pelobates; species Pelobates fuscus. The sequence goes on from NC_086321.1 coordinate 135,130,510, forward strand.
AACTCAAATTCCCAGGTGTGCCAGCATTTTGACAATGAATTGGTTATCTCCCAGCAGCAGCTTGCTACTTTCAGTTAAGATATTATTCAATGAATAATCCACCTGACACTGGTTTAGCTCGGACAGTTTTATAGGGATAATAGTACATTGAGGGTAAATGCCATTTGCCTCTAACCTCAGAGTGCCCCATTGTTACTATGCAGCTCTTGTGTCACTTTGACATTTAATTTTATTACTTTAATTTTTTGGGAGATGATTGGTTATAATTAATAGTAGATTAAAAATAATGCACACAAAGGGTTAAACTATTCTTTCTTTCTTTTTTCCTTCTTTCTTTTTTTCTTTCTTTCTTTCTTTCTTTCTTTCTTTCTTTCTTTCTTTCTTTCCTTGTTAAATAATTTTAGTGCTGAGGCCAGTTGTGCTCCAGAAACATCGTTTGTGTTTATTAACTCATTTTATATTCACTAACACAATTTAAATTACAATTTATAGCATTGCCACTGGATGGCATTGGTTAGTTGTGCAACTGAATTAAAATGTTGAGTTTTCATATCTTCGTCCTAACTAGCTTTTGCAAACAGCATTTCTCTCGAGCTTGGAATGATCATTTTCTGTATCAATGAACACATAGGTTAGCTCCTGGCTCAGAGACAGAGAGCAGACAAGACAGAACTGGATTTTAAACATGTGCCTGCAGGTGATAATTGATAACTGTGGTCCCTAACTAACAACTGCACAGATTGCTACTCCCATCCAGCACCAAGGAAAGCAGGCAAATAAATACATAGTAAAGTATAACATATATTCCATCTTTTAAATTATTATACTTCTACCAATAAATTTTGTATCCAAACATTTCTAGAAGGGATGTGATAAAAATGTAAACAACCTCAAATTCACAGTAACTGAAAATGGTATGTAGACCCACGAGATCTCTTGTGTAGTTTCCATTTAGTTCCAACTGCTGCAATCTGTATTTTCTCCCTTACAGAGGTGAAAAGTGCATGTGCTTTAAGCTATAATAAACTACACATAGCATATCTTCCATGTTTTCCAAATTATGGCATGATGGTCTTGATTTGGCATTGCTGTTCCAACACCCGAGGCTATTCATGTGGTGTTTTGGTTAGTGCGAAGATTTAAGACAACCCATTAGAGAAAAAAAACAAAAAAAAAACTGCTCAATGACATTCCTCAGTAGTTGCATGAATGCAAATAAATACGAAAATAATTTTAGGCTGTACTGCAATTCATCAGAATTTGGGACGGAATTTCATTTTGCAGGGTTGGGGGAAACAAGTTGCGACAGCCCAAAAACGCTTGTTTCAGTTTTTGATTCTGAGTACCATTTCTGGCACCAAAATAAGGGGGGAATGGAAGGGGGAAGTAGCAGTTTTTTTCTGTTTTTATTTTTCTTTTTTAGGGGGGGAGCGGGCAAATAAGTAGATATGTTTGCCATGATGGAGAAGATGTCTGCCAATCATGTGGGCTGTATCTGCTATCCAATCAAAATGTAAATAAAGATGTAGAAAAAAAAGTGATTATTGCTTAAGGGACAGACACTAAATGTTGATTTAACTGAAACACTGAATTTGTTTGCCCTGCACAAGTGTACAAATGAAGCACACTTAAAGTCTATTGTAGAGATCTGTAGAAGAATATATGCCTGGATAGCTGGCTTACCTATTTTCTTTGCCTGCGACTCTACTAGATCATGAATAAAATGTAATTAGCATTTGTGTGTTTTATATTTGTCGTATGTTCAGTGACAGTTTTAGTAGGCAGCATGTGCTGTTGTACTGTGGTATTGTCTTTTTAATGCAGTGTTTTACCTAGAGACAAGGTTCTTTAGGTGATGCAGGTAAGGTACTTTAAATAAACACTCCCGGCTTTCTGGGATGCTTTAGGGGATAACAGATGCCCCCTAAAAATCCTGATTTCTTTATTGCAAACTCAAAGCACAAAGCAAAAGACTTTGCTTCTCACAGAGAAACACTGGGTTAAAGGCTTCTCTAGGAGAAGCATTGCAAAAATAGCACAATAATAGTTGATAGTGGTATCCTGGTGGACAGCGGGGGGCTGTGATAAGGGATCATCCTCCAACTTGATTTCAAGAAAGTTAACTCTTTATTTACAGAAGTGCAGGGCAAAGTTATATGGAGTGTTTCTCATGGATCACATTGCAGGTTCAGCAAATGTTCTATCACTTTATGGAAGAAAATGAACAAGACCTGTTATTTATTTGTCATAACTCTTTTGTGACAAGATCGTAGTCATGACAACCTTGGCAAGCCATTTATCATGAAAAGTTTTAAATGAATATAAACAAAAAAAAAGCATATTGTTTGTTGCTATGCAAACAAAGGTATTCAACTCATCAATGTTCCATTCTTCTGCTGCACGACTGCAGGCTTGAAATAAAGTCAAAATTAAGTATCCATTTGATAGATCAAATTCTGTTGATTTCATTATTTTTGAAATAGTTTACTAGTATCTGTAAATGTAGATTATAGATTTAGTGAACCACTTATATTTGAATAGGATAGTTTCATATGATACATGCTCGATCTATGGCATCCTGTCATTTATAGTGGTGCTTCTCTGTTGGTGAGTCGGTGGTATAGACAAGTAAAATGCCTATATATGTCAAAAATATGAATTAGGTTTCCACCTATCTTGAGGCCTAGCAGAACAATGGCAATGGATAGGTGCTTGTTCATGCTTCATAAACTCAGAGCTGTTGGAAAATAGGTTTAGTTGTTTGTCAGCAGAGGACTAACAGTCAAACTAAAGTCTTGTAAATGAGGGGACTCTGCCATGGATGTTCAGTCATAACCTGGCTATAAACTTGTGAATTTGTGAATGATGCAAGATTATCTATATGTTGCCCCTAGATTTCCCTATATTACCAAGTTTTAATGAGAATTTAAATTTAAATATGTGCCATAGCTGAGCATGTTGTCACTTTCCTTCACATAAAGCCATTATAAGAATCTCTTGGTATGGGAAGACATGTAAAGAAGAGATGGAATTGCATGTGTATTGATGTAAGAGAGGGAGACTAGTCAGCAGGGTTGAACTGTAAATTAAATGCATCACGTGAACAGCTGCAATAAAACCTAACAAAAATATACCTTCACGTTTGTCATGTCACAGTTACGTCACACGCACGTGATTTAAAGAGCGAGGACAACTGGAACATAGAGGTAACATGCACATCCTGGTAACTGTTTGATTTCAGGATAGAGGACTCTTCAGAACTCTGTGAGATATCTGGCTTCTGACAGGGACGACCCTTTAAAAAAAATGTTATTAGTATTATTTTATTATTCGGATAAATTATTTGTGGTTTTATAAAATCATGGTTGGTGATCAAGTTGTACTCTATGCAAGTGACAGTCGCTATTTTCAAGATGTCGAAATACTTCTCCCATGTGTGCAATGATAAGGAGGACATATGTTGTAATGAAACAGCTGAAGAGCCAGAAGGTAAAGACTAATACAATCCAAAGAAAGCATATGCTGTTACAGGTTAAATGGAATTCTAAATTAACAATCTGGGAAAAACTGCCAAATCAGATGTTGGTACCTTACTCTGGGCAAGATGTCAGAATGACATATAGCCACAATTACAGTAAAACCCAAGCGTCTGCAAAAGGACTCATTAGCTCTTATTTAGATACACATTAATAAGTATTAACTGCATGAGGATAAAAATATGTGTATATATATATATATTGTAAGTTCCTATATGTGGAAGGCAAAATGCCTGAATTTGTGGGAGGGGTTATTTTCCTATTTAAATCCCCAGTAAATCCCAGCTTACCTATCGCGCCGTTTTGAAGTTCCTCTGTTCTGCTTCCGGTTTACAAGACTCTGACGTCATTTCCACCCGCCGGCTGTCCGTACGAGTACAGCCATCCAACTGACTTTTCATACGATTTCGCGAGTATTAAATAAAGAACGCAGCCGCCGCACAAACAGGCATTCTGGCAACATCCCACAAACTGTAAGTAGTTCGGTTAAACAAACACCTTTTGATTTCGTACGTTTAGTCTCATACAAGTCATTGCAAGGATTTCCCCCGTTCGGTTAAAACACATGGTGTTACGTATACATTTCGATTCTCAGTTTGTTCTAGAAAATAAGTGTTCTAAGTTGCTTCATATATAAACATACGAACGGCATTTTGTATATTAGTTTGGTGCCGTTTTCCTCTCCTTAAGCTGTATCACAGATTACTGTACGCGCCAAAATGTACAAATACATGTGTTTTGTTTTCAGGATTCGGGCATTGTCATCCGGCTACCTAGAATCTTACATTTAATTCAAACATACGAACAAGCTTACAGTAATCTGTCTCAGGCTTCCCACCCCCCCGTACTGCGTTACCCCGTGTGTCGGCACTATGGCAGAAAGTGTCAATGCGTACAGTAAGCAAGCAGAGTATAGGTGGATGGAGATGGCTCATTCACCCTATGTCATGCAAAGCCAATTCCTCCCGCTGCCTGTGTACCTGATCCCGCTGCTGATTGGCCGCATATCTGCGCCGGGCTGCGGGTGAAGTCCCAGCCGGCAGCCTACCGGGAACCATGGGCGGCACATGTACTAATGGAGTGGAGGGGGGTAGCGAGCTGAGAGGGCGGGCCAGCCGGGGGCGCTGCACGAGGAAATTATTAATAAAGACAAACGCATTAAAATGTAATTTTATCTATTTCTGGACAACTTTCAATGCTAGCATATATATATTTTTTTTTTTTCCAAATTGCATACTTATAGCTGTACATGGAGACGCAAAAGACTTATGCTGTGCATGGCTACACATGTATTAACGACATTCAGAATAATTTCACCAAGCTTACACTAATGATTCCTGCTTGTTCCAAAAAAAAAAAAATTTGCTCAATAATTCCCGCGCCTCATTGGCGGTCCCCGCCGCTATCTCTCTACTCGCACAATTCCTGAGTGCTGACTATCTCTGTCTGTGATTGTCTTCTATCCTCTTATCATCGTCCCATTACTTGTTAGTTAATCGCACCCCCTATGTCTATCGTGTCTGTGACTGCTGTCTCCCTTGTGTATATATATATCTATATATATTTCCTCTTTCTTCCTCCCCTCCTAGTTGCTTACTAATACTGCACGTTCTCTCACATCAACAGAGCCTGACCGGCAAGCTGTTTCTGACGGGATATTTGTTTGCCCGTAACGGATTCAGTGCTAGCGGTCTCTTTGGATAGATCTGTCAGAGGAAACGTTAGCATGCTCTCTCTCTTTTATATATATATTTGTAGTCGGGGACAAAAGCCGTATACATGATAAGTTAGATATATGAGCAAGTCGGTTGTGGTGTGCCGAAACCGACGTATCGGGTAGGCCTGTAATAAAAGAGGGCCCACCTGTAATAGTAATATGTATAAGGGGAGAGGTGGGAGGGATGAACCAGGCAGCATCAGCCCTGTGGTGTAGGGGGCCTGAGTTTAAATAGCCGGGTAACCCCTCCCACAACTTCAGGCTACGCCTTCCAATTTGTAGTCGGGGACAAAAGCCGTATACATGATAAGTTAGATATATGAGCAAGTCGGTTGTGGTGTGCCGAAACCGACGTATCGGGTAGGCCTGTAATAAAAGAGGGCAAAAAGTTGAATAAGATACTTTATTACACATCGTTACGTTGCAAGATTCATAACGGCTTTACCTACTCAACTCTAGCTCTGGTTGTGGTATGTATCTAGTATTATACTGTGGATTTCCAGCGTCCTAATGTTTATGGTGTGAGCAGGGACATTTTTCTGGAAGCAGCTGATGCTGCCCTGATTCTGGAGGAATGTCCCGAAAAGGCATTGGGGTTGAGTCCCCGCCTAGTTAAGAGGGTTCTGAGCAGGGGCGGACTGAGAACCCTCAGGGCCCCCGGGCAAAATAAATCAAGGGCCCCCTTACAGGCCCCACCCATACTCCGCAGCAAGCGCCACCCATGTCCTGTCTCCATGCACCGCCTCCAGCCACACCCTACAAAATCTTTAGACACAAGGAACAAAAGTGCAATAATCCCTTCAAGGCCCCAGTAGAGACTACAATTGAGGGCTAATGGGCCATGGAGGGGGTCTTTCTAGCAGAGGCTATCTCAGTGTCCTTTAGAGAGTGTGTTAGAAAGAATCCCCTCCAGGCCCTATTAGAGACTACAATGGAGTCTAATAGGCTTGGAAGGGGGTCTTTCTAACAGAGGCCATCTCAGTGTCCCTGCTGGAAACAGTCGCCTCCAGGCCCCAGTAGAGACTACAATTGAGGGCTAATGGGCCATGGAGGGGGGGAGTATTCTAGCATAGGCTATCTCAGTGTCCTTTAGAGAGTGTGTTATAAAGAATTTCCTCCAGGTCCCATTAGAGACTACAATGGAGTCTAATGGGGCCTGGAGGGGGGTCTCTCCAACACTCTGGTTCCTATTCACAATATAGCAACACAACATAGCTCGCTGATACCTAGGCCAAGTTGGCTCCTCTTACCTTAATTACTGTTGTTGGCTGGCAGTCTGTGGGCTTGCTGGAAGGCTGTGGGCTTACTGGCTGCGGCTGGCAGGCTGTGGGCTTGCTGGCAGGCTGTGGGCTTGCTGGCTACTGCCGGCAGGCTGTGGGCTTGCTGGCTGCGGCTAGCAGGCTGTGGGCTTGCTGGCTGGCAGGCTGTGGCTTGCTGGCTGCGGTTGGCAGGCTGTGGGCTTGCTGGCTGTAAGCCTAACTGGTGGCCTGTGGGCTGGCTGGCTGGCTACTGGCCAGCCTATGGGCTGGCTGGCCGGCCTGTGGGCTGGCTGGCTGGCTGGCCTGTGGGCTGGCTGGCTTGCTGGCTACTGGGGCACTTGGAGATTATTTAAAGAAATAATCCATGCACAATAACCACTACTGCTCTGTGTAGTCGTTATGGTGCCAGGAGGGCCGGGCCCCCCTCCCAGAGTAAGTAGTCAAACCGTTTAAGAACAGTTTGACAACTTACCTGGGGTCTGCTGGGATATGAGGCTGTTGTAGGGTATAGGAGCAGTGGTGCAATGTGTAAGGGGTGCAGTGTGTGTGAAAGGTTCAGTGTGTGTGAGGGGGTGTAGTGTGTGTGAGGGGGTGTAGTGTGTGAATGTGTAGGGTGTGTGGGGCAATGTGTGTATGAGGGGGCTGTGTATGTGTGTGGCAATGTTAGTATGGGGGGCTGTGTGTGTATGGATGGGCAGTGTATGTGTGTGTGTTTGAGGCAATGTGTGTAAATGTGTATGGTGTGTGTGGGGGCAGTGTGTGTGTATGGGGGGCAGTGTGTGAATGTGTATGGTGTGTGGGGGTAGTGTGTTTATGGGGCTAGAGTTCACTCTCACCACTGCAACCACCAGGAATCCCTGGTGGTCACAGTGTTGAGAATGAACTCTAGCCCGTAGCTCCAGAGTTGACTTTCGCCAGAGCCGTAACGTTGCCGTGGTAACCGCGGCAACGATCTGTGCTCGCGCAAGAAGGACCCAGAGGAGCTGCAGGCTGAGCTCCCGGGTCCTCTCTTCCTCCCTCCCCTGCCGGCTGCCCGCACGGTGCCTGCGGACAGGGGAGGGGGCAATTGCCCTCCTCTTACTCCCCCCTAACCCTCTTCTTACCCCCCTCCCCCTCTTCTTACTCCCCCCTCTTCTTACCCCCTCCCCTCTTCTTACTCCCCCCTCCCCCTCTTCTTACCCCCTTCTTACTCCCCCCTCCCCCTCTTCTTACTCCCCCTCTCTTCTTACTCCCCCCTCCTCTCTTCTTACCCCCCTCTCTCTTCTTACTCCCCCTCCCTCTCTTTTTACCCCCCTCCCTCTCTTCTTACCCCCCCTCACTCTCTCTTCTTACCCCCCTCTTCTTACCCCCCTCCCTCTCTCTTCTTACCCCCCTCCCTCTCTCTTCTTACCCCCTCTCTCTCCTTACCCCCCTCCCTCTTCTTACGCCCCTCTCTCTTTTTGCCCCCCCCTCCCCTTCTCTTTTTGCCCCCCCCTCCCCTTCTCTTTTTGCCCCCCCCCTTCTCTTTTTGCCCCCCTCCCCTTCTCTTTTTGCCCCCCCTCCCCTTCTCTTTTTGCCCCCCTCCTCTTTTTGCCCCCCCTCCCCTCCTCTTTTTGCCCCCCTCTCCTCCTCTTTTTGCCCCCCTCCTCTTTTTGCCCCCCTCCCCTCCTCTTTTTGCCCCCCCTTCCCCTCCTCTTTTTGCCCCCCCTCCCCTCTTCTTTTTGCCCCCCTCCCCTCCTCTTTTTGCCCCCCCCTCCCCTCCCCTCCTCTTTTTGCCCCCCCTCCCCTCCTCTTTTTGCCCCCCCTCCCCTCCTCTTTTTGCCCCCCCCTCCCCTCCCCTTCTCTTTTTGCCCCCCCCTCCCCTCCCCTCCCCTTCTCTTTTTGCCCCCCCCTCCCCTCCTCTTTTTGCCCCCCCTCCCCTCCTCTTTTTGCCGCCCCTCCCCTTCTCTTTTTGCCCCCCCCTCCCCTCCCCTTCTCTTTTTGCCCCCCCCCCTCCCCTCCCCTTCTCTTTTTGCCCCCCCCCCTCCCCTCCCCTTCTCTTTTTGCCCCCACCACCCCCACCTGTAGCGTGGCCAAACTGCACTCCGGTCCGCGGTGCCGGCCGGAGTGATAGGAAGGTGCACACTGAGTGTGCACCTTCCTGTCAGTCCGGCCGGGTACAGGAAACAGAAACTCCTGTTCCGCGCGGAACAGAAGTTTCTGTTTCCTGTACCCGGCCGGACTGACAGGAAGGTGCACACTGAGCACCTTCCTATCACTCCGGCCGGGCACCGCGGACCGCACAGCTACAGGGGAGGGGAGGTGAGAAGCTGCAGCCGCCTGAGGCTCTTAAGAGAGCGCTCAGGCGGCTGCAGCATTTAAAGGGGCGGCCGGGCCCCCTGATGGCGGGCCCCCCTCCCGGCCGGGCCCTCGGACCATGTCCGAAGTGCCCGACCGGTCAGTCCGCCCCTGGTTCTGAGGTACATTATGAATTTAGCTGTAGTGAGTGGTTTGCCCTGCAGTTAAATAGGGGCATATTGAGATTTGGTCCTGTGAGTGATAACCTGTAAAGGTCTGACATTTTGACCGGCACCTTATTGCCCGTAGGATTGTCCCTACGTATTACATATGGCAAGAGGATGTGAACTGTTTGGTACTAGGATGGGCACTTAAGACATGGTGTAGCCAGCCAGGTAAGTTTTGTAGTGTTAAGAGAGATTTTATAAATTGTGTGGGCAAAAAGGAGAGGAGTGTCGCAATGGTGACTAGTGAACGAATATCGGTTTTATGGTAATCGGTGGTAAACTTGTTGTAAAGGTGAAATCTCTATTGTATGCTTGTGATGTATCAGAGAGGGCAGCTCAATCCAGAAATCTGCCAAATGCCATGAGGCGAGTGAGTGCAGTATTAAGCCATGGAATGTGGGTATAGCCAGCTGCTTTATTGTCAGAAAATCCCTTGACTGCCCCTATCCGATCATACCTCCCCAGGCCTTGTAGGCGGCCACTATGGGGCAGATTCCAAAGAAATGTTGACGAGGAATAGAATTTTTTTTTTTTTTTTTTTTTTTTTTTTTAGAGTCTCAACTGGCCAGGCAACTCAGAACCAAAAGTCACCAAATTGGCTGTGAAATCAGTGTGTGCGGACGCATTGGTCCATGTAACTGGGAAATGATGAGAAATGGCGGGAATAACCTGGCCCCCAATCCAATGTGGTATGAACCTGAGCCATATGTGTAGGTCTGCTTACAACTAGTGCCAGAATGCAACTGTCGGTGGGAAGAAGACTCAGCGGTCGGGAAATAAATGTGCAGAATAATTCTCATGGCAAACCTCAATGTGCCCAGTAGGACTGTAGATCCATTCTCCCCCCACCCTCCCCGCTTGTTCTTCAGAAGGAAAGGTTCCCAGGACTCCGATGCGCTGTACCTTCTCTGTAGGTGGACATGTTCTGTAGCTTATTAGTGTCAAGATGAATGCCTAAGAAGGTCAGTTTGTGAAAGTGGAACCCATAGTGAGGAAAAGTGCCATCGTCTTGTGAATACTAACCAGAGCGGAGTGAGGGCGTTCTATCGTGAGGAAGTTATCTAAGATAACCGGTGACTGCAGGACATTCGCTAATATTAGTGTTAGTCAACATAGTGTGTAAGCAAATAAGATAAACAGCTTGGGGTTACTCTTTGCTCTAAAAGTTACACGTGTGGGAAATTCATGACAATCCCTCCATAAAATGCCATGAACATGCCCTTGGGATGGCTGAATAGGTAGAAGCTTGGAGGCATAGGAAATGTCTGTCTTGCCCACCCAAGCTCTGGTCAACCCCTTTGGCATAGTGCTGGGAGAATTCCTTAGAGGAAATCAATGAGTTGAGGCTAGGGGTGGGTAATTAATATGGTTGAATACCTTCTTAAGCAACGTGATTGTGTTGCGGGGTCTATTAATGCAGACAGAAGGTTCTGACACTCGTGAATACCAGACAGGAGTGTGACCAGACCTGTGTGGAACTGGTGTGTGGAAACCTTGATGTAGAAGTCGACTGAGTGACAGAAAGGCTGTGCTTAGAGGTAAAACTCCAGGTTGTCGATGCAAACCTTCTCTATGGTGAGGAGAAGTAGAGCCACTTACATCACAAAAGTCTGAAGGCTAGGATGAATTCTGGGATAGTGAGTTTCTGATTGAGTCTGGGATTCTGGTGTATAGAATGACGTACAGATCATCGTAGTAGTAAGACTTGTACTCTAAGACATCGTGGGAGGCAATCAGTAAGGAGACTAAATTAACCTTTCCAGATGTCTTTGCGTATGGTCAGGGACACAAAGTATGAGGGAGTAATAATGTAAACCGATGTGCTAAGGGAGGGATTTGAAAGGATAACATAACCATGAGAGGGATTTGGGAGTCCTGTGGCTGGGATGTGCATCAGTGCCTGTGGAGATTCCAGTCTCTGTAGTCCATCGTTGATGTTATGTATGGAGGCAAGTAGAGTGGATATCAACGGTTTGACTTCATGTGATTTGGACTAGTGGGCAGGGGCCACTGAAAGGTGTGGCAAGAACGTTGGCCTCTTAGGGACTGTAAAAAGAGTCAATATAAGAGGCCATGCTGGGTGATGTGAGGCGTTAGCTATGTGTTGGGCCGAGGGGCGTGTACCTCCATATGCGGATGAAGATGGGTGTTGGCCTCACGGAACTGATAATGATGAGGCTAGTTACTGGCATAGCTGGGTACCAGGCCGATAGCTGACATAGCGGATCCGAGAATGGGACGGGTAATGGGTAGTAGCGAGGTGGGTAAACATACCTTGCTTCGGGTAGAATGTGGGTTCCTTGCCAGAGGAATGAGATATTGGAGAACCTAAAGGGAAATGATGGTGGGAGGCAAGTTGGAACTGGAATTGGGCTTGACTTACTGTGAACGAAATACGCCTGTATAATCGGGGTGGTTGTTCTTGAGGCTGGTCTATGAATAGGTAACCTGAGGACATAGTTGTTAGAATCCTGACCCTACGATGGTGGGTACAAGATTCATAGGACATAAATCAAATATCCCTATAAGTGAGTAGGGTGAGGCCATTACCAGAGACCATGGGGAGTGTTTAACCAATACTGCGACAATAATGGGGGATAGGCAGAGTCATGAGTGACCGCTAATTGGTCCTGTGACTTCTTAAGCTAAAATACATATAGGGGGATATGGAATACCAAGCTATGATGGCAGTTTTGAGCTATCCCGGTAGGACTTAGAATATTTAATTATGGTCGTGCCAGCATGGGAAGGAGGGTGTATGTGTGGGGAATTAAGGATCCCCGGGCGTGGGCCTGTGTACGGCCTGGCAAAGGAATTGCGTGCCAGCGTTGGCTGATGTAACATAGAACAGTTAGAGTGGAGTTGCTGTAGGTTTAGTGATACAAGGGTCGGTTAGGATGATGAACTTGCTTGAGTAGAATATAGCAGCAATGAGTAAATAACCTTTAGTGCATAATACGTGATTATTTTGACGTAGAGTCAGGGGGAACATATGATGGTATGGTAAAGCCTGGTACACTAGGGTTTGTCCCAGGGAACATGACGATACATATGAACATAGGAGTGTGGCGTGTTACAAAAAAGGTTTAGCGAATAGGTGATCGTCCTCCAAATAAGTAATATACCTATCGTGGGAGCAAGTATACAGATTGGCCATAACACATGGTAACAAATGTGAACGTGATGACTGCCTCAGAACAGTACCAGGTCCATAAGTGATAGAATAAGACATATGCGATATATGATGGTAATGCTATATATGTAGTGAATATTAAATGCTTACCAGAGCTGAATTAGTAATGGGAAACTGACAATATCCATGCACAAATGCGTAAATAATAACAAGAAACATAGCAAATATAACAGAACTACAGGGGGCATGTAAGGATAACTAGTAGCAGGCTAAAGAACCTGGACATTTCATGTATCAGGGAACAGTGTAAAACTAACGAATTGGTACTATGATTGTGGTGGCCGTTGATGGAAGCATGGAATGGAAGATGGAAGCATGTAATTGAGATAGACTGGAGACTAGTTCGGTAGAAATTTGACGAAAAGAAACTAGCGAATAGGAATGGAACAAAGAGCAGGCAGGAGTAGGTGAACTGACTTAAGTCCTGAACGGGAAAAAGTCCAGAATAGACGGTATGTAAAAACGTAAACGTGTGAACAATTGTGTGTTCATGGATTTGGCCCGTACAGGCAGACTCACGGTTCGTGGATTTGACTGGTACAGGAAACAAACGAGAGGTCAGCTATGTGGCTGGAAAGTACCCAGACTTGGTGGACACGGAGGTTTGGTCCAGGAAAAGGCCCGATAAGCCGGTAAGGGGTCTCATAGCGCCAGCGGGAACGAACAGCCAGTTCTGGAGAGGAGGTGAGTAGTCTCTGACTGCGTGTGGCTGGAACAGCGTGATGGGAGTTGTTAGAGCAGGGAAAACTTGGTCCGATCAGCGTGGGAGTCAATGACCGCATGTGGCTGGAACAGCGTGATGGGAGTTGTTGGAGCTGGGAGAACTTGGTCCGATCGGCGTGGGAGTCTGACCGTATGTGGCTGGAACAGCATGATGGGAGTTGTTGGAGCTGGGAGAACTTGGTCCGATCGGCGTGGGAGTCTGACCGCATGTGGCTGGAACAGCGTGATGGGAGTTGTTGGAGCAGGGAGAACTTGTCCAATCGGCTTGGGAGACTTTGACCGTATGTGGCTGGAACAGCGTGATGGGAGTTGTTGGACCAGGGAGAACTTGGTCCAATCATCGTGGGAGTCTCTTACTGCATGTGGCTGGAACAGCATGATGGGAGTTGTTGGAGCAGAGAGAACTTGGTCTGATCGTCCTGGGAGTCTCTGACCGCATGCGGCTGGAACAGCGTGATGGGAGTTGTTGGTGCAGGGAGAACTTGGACCAATCAGCGTGGGAGTCTCTGACCGCATGTGGCTGGAACAGCAGGATGGGAGTTGTTGGAGCAGGGAAAAACTTGGTCCGATCGGCATGGGAGCCACAGTAGGCCCAGACCAGCTTGTTTGGAGTTTTAGGCAGTCTGTGTTGATGACCTTTGAACCGGAAGTAGTCATGAACCAGGCAGCATCAGCCCTGTGGTGTAGGGGGCCTGAGTTTAAATAGCCGGGTAACCCCTCCCACAACTTCAGGCTACGCCTTCCAATATATTGTTCTCTCTTCGCTGTCAGCAGTCTGGATGTTATGCTTTCTCATTATGTGATACCTGCCTGTTTCTTCACTCTGTTTTGTTATTTGCTGTGTTCGTTTCTCATTGTGATAACATCCTGGATAGCTGCCTTTCTGTTCACCTTCCAGGGCATTTTTTTTTTTCTCCTCTTTCAGCTTTTACTTGCTTCTTTGTCTCCTGTCCGCCCATGTCACCCCTTGCTATTCATTCTTAAATAATGCCCCGGGGGTATTGCTGTCACTCTCATTACCTTGACCTATACACCTCTGCTCAGACAAGCACATGTAAGTCTAAACAAGTGCATTAAGCTCGCACTCACAGTTCGGCGAAGTCGAGTAATATGTACAAGAACCACATCTATGTTGAAAAGAAAAAAAAAAAAGCCACGAGGGCCATACATTCTTACATACATTCACGCATTCTAGTTCATACGTACTGACCATCTGGACCTGACGTGCTCACAGGGCGCTCCAGTTAGGGTCAGCCTTACGATTTACCTTCATTACCCCCACGTTTTTCGTCCCATGGTATGTTCCTCTCTCTCACTAACTAGCCATCCCTCTTAGTTAGCAGTGGCTGGCTGTTAGGTTCCTAGGTGTCCACTAGTTGTTATTCCCCCCTGGCTTCTTTGCCTTAGGTTAGTGGTCCCGCGAGGCCAACACCCATCCTCATACTCGGAGGTACTACGTCCCTCGGGCCAAATCATAGTTAGTCGCCTCGCATCGTGGCATAGAGAGGGCCTCACCTGTCACTCCCATTCTATCTTTTGTTTAACCGCCACCGAGAGGCCGACACCCCGCCACAACGTTCAGTGGCCACAATATCCCCTCGCGCCAACGCATAGATAGAGCCTCTCAAGCCGCTTGGCAATTAGCAGGGCCTCACCTGTCACCAATCTAGAGTAATTGTTTCGCTGAATTGCGGCACTAGCTAGTCAGCCAGCACTCACACACACACCCCTTGTTAGTTGGGGGACGGCATCCTACAGACCCCGTCATGCATAGTCGCTATGTTTCAGATCCGATAATCAGATCAGGTATCCTAGCGGTTTATTCAAGCCTCATTATAGCTTTAGTTTCGATTGTGAGTTTATATTCCCTTACAGTAATTCAAACAGTATGTCAGAACTATCACACAAGGCTAATCAATGCCTTCAATACGTCAATCACTTACGGGCCGAGGGTATACTATATGATTAGATATAGCAGTACAAGGATGATACTCAAATATATATGTATCCCCAACTCGTCACTCACTTGTGATCCTATTATACCTCATACACTAGGGCCCATATCAGTTTAGTAGTGACCAAAATCAGCGGTTCCTCCAACAATTCGTTTTAGGCTTTTTTCTTACATATTTTCAGTTAAATACGTATATTGGGCCTCACGCTGCCTTTTACGTTACACGTTGTCCAGATTTAGGCCTTGGTGTCGGACCATCGTCAGGTCCTCGAGACGCTTACGTACATATAGCGACTTCTTCCAGATCTTGCATTACAGATATACTATTTATTACCTGGCAACCCATTTGGGGCTTTTCAGTTCATTGAGTTCTAATTTCCATACGTTGACTCATACTATCGCTTAATTGTCCCATCTACGTCAGTTATTCAACCTATGCGGATTGAAGCATTAGCAATCTAATAAAAACAGGGTAAACAGAATTCCCACTCGTTTCATATCAAATATCGAGGCATCACTCGGCCGTCATTACAAACAAACGATTACAGTTCAAATCCTTAACAGCTAATAGACACTTGTCTCTGCACGCTTGACATTCGCAGGGTTCTCCACGCACATTCAATTCATTCATCACGTTATTTTGCATACATTTCACTATGTTATTTAAAT
The DNA here is from genome assembly GCF_036172605.1 of Pelobates fuscus. NCBI lineage: Eukaryota > Metazoa > Chordata > Amphibia > Anura > Pelobatidae > Pelobates > Pelobates fuscus. The sequence goes on from NC_086321.1 coordinate 135,146,044, forward strand.
TCAACAGGTCCATTAGGTTTAACTTCGGTCATGCTATCTGTTTCTGTCTAAGAAGTTACACCATAGGCATCGTATAATACGAACATGCACGGTCCCAAGTCCTCAAGTAAACTATTGTGGGGTATTTATTATAAGAACACATATCATCTTTAAACTTAATCCACAATCAAAGCTCCTTTTCAGGTTCCTGTCTTAAGTACACACATTTTCCCTACTGTGAATCACAGCATTTAATTCTATTCTTCGGTTCGCATCACACCAGTTCGTCAGGTGCCTTTTACAGTCCTTTTCGCTGTGGTTCTCTCCAGTTACTCACTCATGGTAGGTTATGTTAACGCTCATCCACAAGAAACAAGCCTGCCAAGGGTTAGAAGTTCTGAACTTGGTCAAATTAATTTGCACGAGGCCATCTACTCACCTCAACACGGAGGTTCCACCCGCCGGTCCAACTCTGAGTTAGTGCCTCGCTAGGTCTTAGGTAGGCCTCACATATCACGGCCACTAGTATAGTCTCTTTTACCACCACCAACAGTTTAACAACCCGCTGCGCATAGTAAATACAAGTCCACATGGGCCAAATCAAAGGTAGGGCCTCTCTCAGACATGGGGCATATTGTAGGGCCTCACATCTCACGGGGTAGTCCTTATCTTCACCTATCAGTACTCGTTCGCAAGAAGCTCTACTATACGGAATATTCAATTGTAATCAAAGTTTGCATAGTTAAAACATATATATTTTATTCCCTCCTCACAGCATGCTACAAGAAATAGCTCCAGGTAACGTACTATATTTTTCTCAAGTCCCCCGCCCTAGCCGCTCCTAAAGTCCTGAAGTCGGACCTTGCTTAAACGTTAACGGTCGAGCCATAGAACATGCAGTCCAGAGATCCTCTGCAGGTCAAAAAGGTCTAATCATGCCTTAGATTAGAGTTTTTACGCAGGTAAGTTTTGTTTACGAATACTAATCTTACGTGATCTACAGTTTACGATATATGTAAGTATGGTATATGATTCAAGTTAATAAATGCGTTACAGTTATATATGGTTGCTTGCACAATTTTGGCCACATATCTTTGAAACCAGCCTACAATACTATTGTAACTATACCTACAGGAATGTAACATTACATGTAGACAATATACCCAACAGCTCCCATTTTCTTTCTTATTCAGTAAAAGCGCTGACAGGTGTCAGAGATCATTACTCTACAAATTATCCAATTTACTTCCTATCAACAGTACAATCTATGGGGGAGTTTTCAAATTAACCATTATAACCTACTAATTTAAGTCAGCAGCTTACTTGGCTTTCTACGATTTCTTGAGTCCAAAAGAGAGAATTTGCTGTCAGGAACATTTGACCTTTACCCATGCATCTAGAATTCAGGAAATCAACAATTGTTACATTATCTACTCCTCATACCAAAACTCATCAGTCGATCAATTTAAATTATGCCTGGTTCAAAATTTATATTCGGACCAGGTTAGCTAGGTCTCTAACTATCCCTTACTATCTTTAATAACTGTGATATTTGTTACTTTAATACTCCACCCAGGCCTTAATCCTCCTACTCGGGCCACGCATTCCATGTCAATACAACAGCAACCTTTAATGGGCATTGTGGCGAAACCGACCTCGCCACGTGTCCTTGGAGGGGGCTGATTGCCCGCCTCTTGCCTTTGGACTATGGACCAGACTTTATGGGAATGTGATACCCCAGATAGCCATACCATGGAGCCTATTCATATAATGAAAGACTATGGGAAAGACTTTAGCTCCATGGCAATTGTACTGTGTGAGTAGGATCTGCGCGCTATTTGGTAGTTTTGTGCGTGCAGATCCCAGCTATCTGGGGATAGGTGAAATGTCTGTGTGTTATGTGTAAATGTGACTTTATGTATTTTAAAGTGTTTTATGTTGTTTTGCAACCATGTGGTTAATGGAGTCTGACTCTAGTCCCAGATAATTGGATTACTTCTCCAATTATCTCCAGGGCAGAAGGGAGGAAGCCGGGATGCATTGTGGGGGATGTTTTACTTCTGTTTGGGCCAGATTGTGCCATGCTGCAAGCCAAGGCCCAAAAGATACTTTTAGTAACTTTTAAACCCCTGGTCGGATCCATGCCATTTTTTAATATGTTGTTCCCCTGAATGGATTGATTGTGGATATGTATTTTTATGTGAATGTGATGTATGGTTTTAAAGTTATGAAAGTTGTGTAAAAGTATATTTTACTCTGTATGCATAATGGGATTATGTGTCACACTAAGGGGAGGGGATGTGTGGGAGGTAACATCTATGTCATTGGTTCTTTTATGCCTCCCCCTGGGTGTGGCCTGTATGTGTGAGTTGGAAATAAAAGCCAGACTGGGTTTCCCAGTCTAGAGTCTTGCTTAACCCTCAAAGCGATGTGTCGTCTCGGTCTTTGGGGGAATGGGATTGTATGCTGACTGCCAAGAGTGTAAGCCGATGTCTGCTTTTCTTGTTCAGCTGTTCCAGTGTTCGTGTGGTTCCAGTCGGGAGAATGGTGTTTGCAGTAGCTGCCTGTGCATCTGGAAAGGGGATTATCGCCTAAACTGGGTTTTATCCTCTTGTAAGTGAAACGGTCCGTTACAATTGGTGGCAAGCGGTGGGATGGCGTCCTAGTGTGAGGTAAAGCAGCTCAGAGACACTGTTTGGATTTACAAATTGAGGGCAACGCTAGCAGTCGTGCAGCGCCCCTGGGAGCAGACAAGTATGGAAGGTTCTGGCTCTGGAGATGATTGGCTGGCCGAGGTGAGGCAGCGAGTGGCCGAGTATGGGGATGATATACCCATGGAGACACGCCGGGTGATCTGGAACCAGGTCATGGCTGAGCGAAACACAAGGCTGGACCGAGAATTCCGGTTGGCGAAAGAGAGGAAGTATGCTCAGCAGCAGGAGCGTTACAGCAGCCGAGTAGAGGCTGCATCCGAGGAGGTTAGCCGTCTTTCCCTGAGGCGGAGGGAGGAACCCGAAGTGGGGGTCCTCATAGACTGGTCCTGTGAGGAACCACAACAGGCAGGTAGAGATGGGACCAAGGTCTCTCCACCGGGATGCTGGGCAGCCGGCCCAGATCCCCAGCAGCAGCCAGAGTTGCCAGGTGGGGAAGCAGGTGGCCCTTACTCACAAATTTTGAGGGGCCTCACGGATTGGTCCTGGGAAGACCCACAGATGGCAGGTGGAGATGGGACTGCGGTCTCTCTACCGGCCCTACAGGGATGTTGGGCAGTCGGCCCAGATCCCCAGCGGCAGGTTACAGTTCAGAGAGAGGAGCTTGTTACACCCTCTCTCCAGCGGCAGCCTAACCCACCAAGGGGAGACCGTAAGCCCCACACCAGCGCAGATGGGACCGTGGTCTCTGCGCCCAAGTTACAGGGAGCTGAAGGAGCCGTCCTCCCTCCCCAGCGGCAGTGTGATTTGTTGGGAATTGGGAGCCCGGTCTCCATTCCCCAGCGGCAGAGTATCCAGCAGGGAATAGAGAGCCCAGCCCCCTTTCCCCCACAGCAGGACTCTGTGCTGGGAGGAGAGACAGTCGGTCTCCCTCCGCAGAGACGGGAAGTATGCATGGGAGAGGAGATTGTTACCACCTCTCCCCAGCGGCGGATCATTAATGTACAGGGAATAGAGAGCCCAGTCTCCATTCCCCAGCGGCAGAGTGTTCTAATGGGAGAGGAGCTGGTTACCACCTCTCCCCAGCGGCAGCTTAATGTACCAGGGGGAGACTGTAAGCCCCACACCTGTGCAGATGGGACCGTGGTCTCTGCACTTCCAGCACAGGGGGTAGGGACGGTCGGTCCTGCCCCCCCACAACAGGGCTGTTTAGCCAAAGGGGAGACAGTCTGTCTCCAGCAGCAGAGCTGTGTAACTAAAGGGGAGACAGTCGGTCTCCAGCAGCAGAGTTGTGTAACTCAAGGGGAGACAGTCGGTCTCCAGCAGCAGAGCTGTGTAACTCAAGGGGAGACAGTCGGTCTCCAGCAGCAGAGCTGTGTAACTCAAGGGGAGACAGTCGGTCTCCAGCAACCAGGCTCCAACCAGACTACTCCCGTGGTAGTGCTGGCAACAGGACAGAGTACCGCTGGTCTCTGCCCCCTCAGCAACCTACCAAGGCAGCCTACCAGTCCCCCACACAGCCGTGGTGAGGCACCTGAACCTGGACAAGATTCTCCCTCACCCAGGTGTAGTAACTGTTTATTGTGGGTGGGCTGCTCTGCTGTTTCTGTCTTGTGGGTGGGCTGCTGGACTAACAAGGGCACTGACCGGCAGGAGGTCAAGTACCCTGTTAGTCTGGGGGGTAAAGGGGAGAAGTGTGGCGAAACCGACCTCGCCACGTGTCCTTGGAGGGGGCTGATTGCCCGCCTCTTGCCTTTGGACTATGGACCAGACTTTATGGGAATGTGATACCCCAGATAGCCATACCATGGAGCCTATTCATATAATGAAAGACTATGGGAAAGACTTTAGCTCCATGGCAATTGTACTGTGTGAGTAGGATCTGCGCGCTATTTGGTAGTTTTGTGCGTGCAGATCCCAGCTATCTGGGGATAGGTGAAATGTCTGTGTGTTATGTGTAAATGTGACTTTATGTATTTTAAAGTGTTTTATGTTGTTTTGCAACCATGTGGTTAATGGATTCTGACTCTAGTCCCAGATAATTGGATTACTTCTCCAATTATCTCCAGGGCAGAAGGGAGGAAGCCTGGATGCATTGTGGGGGATGTTTTACTTCTGTTTGGGCCAGATTGTGCCATGCTGCAAGCCAAGGCCCAAAAGATACTTTTAGTAACTTTTAAACCCCTGGTCGGATCCATGCCATTTTTTAATATGTTGTTCCCCTGAATGGATTGATTGTGGATATGTATTTTTATGTGAATGTGATGTATGGTTTTAAAGTTATGAAAGTTGTGTAAAAGTATATTTTACTCTGTATGCATAATGGGATTATGTGTCACACTAAGGGGAGGGGATGTGTGGGAGGTAACATCTATGTCATTGGTTCTTTTATGCCTCCCCCTGGGTGTGGCCTGTATGTGTGAGTTGGAAATAAAAGCCAGACTGGGTTTCCCAGTCTAGAGTCTTGCTTAACCCTCAAAGCGATGTGTCGTCTCGGTCTTTGGGGGAATGGGATTGTATGCTGACTGCCAAGAGTGTAAGCCGATGTCTGCTTTTCTTGTTCAGCTGTTCCAGTGTTCGTGTGGTTCCAGTCGGGAGAATGGTGTTTGCAGTAGCTGCCTGTGCATCTGGAAAGGGGATTATCGCCTAAACTGGGTTTTATCCTCTTGTAAGTGAAACGGTCCGTTACAGGCATGTTACGACACACATAAGTAAAAATATGGGAAGTCGGTATACAATAGGAACATTCCTAACCCAGGATAAAATCAGTCTGTCCTTTCGATAATATGATTAAACGATTACTAATTGTGAAATTAATCTTGTATTATATTTTTGCCCTCTTTTACAGGCCTGACCTCTCGTCGGTTTCGGCACACCTCAACCGACTTTGGTCCTTATCAAACCACATACCTTTAATTGTACGTCCTCGAATTACCCCGTACACAAGTGGAAGGCAAAATGCCTGAATTTGTGGGAGGGGTTATTTTCCTATTTAAATCACCAGTAAATCCCAGCTTACCTATCGTCGCCGTTTTGAAGTTCCCCTCCCACCTCACCCTTTATTATTTTCATCAATATACCAGGTGGGCCCTCTTTTACAGGCCTTACCTCTCGTCGGTTTCGGCACTCCTCAACCGACTTTGGTCCTTATCAAACCACATACCTTTAATTGTACGTCCTCGAATTACCCCGTACACAATATGTATAGTTAATACAATGTTAAATAAAAATTTGCACACTAGTCAAGCCATAGGACTTGCTTTTCCCACAGAAAAAAATAAAAGAGAGAGAGAGAGAGAGAGCATCTCTAGGATTCATTTTTAGGGGGGGGGGGGGGGGGCACATGGTGGTCCAGGGGCAAAAGTAGGGGGGGCAGTTATAAAACATGTATGTATGTGTATGTATATACACACACTCACTTTATCCCTCTGCAAACTGCAATCTCAGCCAGGTAGGTAATGTGTCACACCTTAGATGTAGCTGCACTCAGGGCCGGATTAACAAAGGGGCTGATGGAGCTGCAGCTCCAGGCTCAGTCCCATGGTATAGGCACATTTAAAAATAAATATATATATATATTTTTAATTTTTTTTTTTACACACTCCTTTTAGGTTTGCCACCTGACTGGTATTTTACTGGCACAGCCAGGCAATACAATTCCAGGCATTTTTCTCAGTATAAACAGAGATTAGTCTGCAATACCAGCACCGGCCAATAGGGGTCACTGTGTATGATGCAGGGATAGGAAGTTACAGCATATCCCTGCCTCTCTCTACTACTCACTGATCCGTGGGGGAGCAGCTACACAGCACAGAGAGTCCAGACAGCAGCTCTACAGTTTAGGTAAGTGAGGGATGGGGGGAAAGGCAGCAGGGAGACATGGGACACTGAGACACAAGAAGACACATGTGGACACTGAGACACATGGGGACACAGACACTAGGGGACACTAGGAGACCTGGGGACACTGAGACACTTGGGGACCCTGGAAAACATGGGGACACTGAGACAGTAGGGGACACTGTAAGACATGGGGACACTGTGAGACATAGGGATTTTGGGAGACACTGAGACATTGGGACACAGAGACACTAGGGACAGAGTGTCCCCATATCCCCCAGCCAGTGTCCCTAGTGTCCCCATGTCTCCCAAGTCACCCAGTGTCTGTGTCCCCAAATGTCTCAATGTCCCCATGTCTCCCAGTGTCCACATGTCTATGTCCACAAGTGTCCCATGTATCCCAGTGTCTCCAAGTGTGTGTCTCCCAGCCAGTGTCTCTAGTGTCTCAGTGTCCCCATGTTTCCCAGTGTCCTCTAGTCTCCCAGTGTCTTTGTTATGATATCTATGTGTCCCAGTGTCTATGTGTCCCCAAATGTTTCAGTGTCCCCATGTCTCCCAGTGTCTGTGTCCCCATGCCTATGTGTCCCCAGTGTCTCAGTGTCCCCATTTCTCCCAGTGTCCCCACTGGGAGAAATGGGTACACTGATACACTGGGAGACTAGGCGACATGGGGACACTGACACTGTGAAACATAGGGACACTGGGAGACAGGGAGACACTGGGAGCAATCCACCTATACAGCGGAATCAAACTGTGAGTAGTTTGTTTGTGATTTTACAGAATTTTCATATGTCACTCTTTGTGATTTACATCATGTGATGTCACGTATAACTAATTAATTATACAAATGATTAAGGCTGGTATTTTTTTCCAAGAAAGGTGGCAACCCTAACTACTCTTCACATACTCTTGCTTAAAGGAACACTGTAGGGTCAGGAACACAAGCTGCTGGCTCTGCCTCTGAACTGACTCTGTCTGCTGACATCCTCAGAAGTGGTGGTCTGAGCAAATTACAATGCTTCCCCATTGGATTCGCTGAGACTGTCAACTAGGCAGATCAGGGGCAGAGCGAGCACAAGTCAAACATAGCCCTGGCCAATCAGCATCTCCTCATAAAGGTACATTTAATAAATGCATCTCTATGAGGAAAGTTCAGTGTCTGCATGCAGAGGGTGGAGACACTGAATGGCAGTGCTGCACACTAGGCTGTACTGCCCCAGGAAGCACCTCTAGCAGCCACCTAAGGAGTGGCCAGTGGAGTGATTTTTTTCTGAAAAGACCGTGTTTAGTGCAAAAAGCCTGAAGGTAATGATTCTACTTACTAGAGCAAATACAATAAGCTGTAGTTGTTCTGGTGACTATAATGTCCCTTCAAGTTTGGAAACTTAAGAGGGATGTATGGGAACAAAATTGTGTAGACTGGCTGACAATAAAATTAGTTTAGGTAATGCAGACGTTGGTCTCTCTAACACTGTGGCATGTCCCTTTTTTCTACACTCACTATATACACCTTTTCTCTGCCCAAGACTATATACCAGGAACTTCTGCCTGCTAGTAAGAAGGTACAAGTGGACATGTGAGTGCTAGGGGACAGTCCTTAGAAAGCTTGGAGTAGACACATCATTTGATGCATTTATGTCAAGCTCAGGGTGCTGCCTGCATAATATGCCCTTAGTTGGACATGCATTCATGCCAGGCCGGCCTTCCAATTCTTTGGAAAAACATACCCCCTTTTTCGGCATGTTCACCCCTTTTGGCAGGTCTGGTCACGTGGTTCGCGCCAGTGGCACACCCTTTTACCGTGCCCATTGACTTCCCGCTTGACTGGACAGTGCTGTTAGGGGGTGTGGATTTACTTGAAAGATGAAAGCATAAATTAGAGAGAAATTAATAGAGTATGTGAGAAACACATAGAGTATGTGTTTTCATATAGCTGCATCCTTTAGTTTCCCTCCAACACCATCTCCATCAGATACATGATGCTTGGGAGGTATGATTGTTTTAGTGTTTTTGGTCGATAAGATTCTGTAATTAGGCCCATCATAATTATCAGCACCAGGCCTACTGGGCTCTAAATCTGGCCCTGCTCTCATATCAAGACAGAATAATAACTAACGAGATTTAATCCAGCTTTAGTTCAGCCCTTCCTTATGATGGGAGTCAGCTGCTCTTGGCGATGCAAGTATAAGGAACTAGCTAAAGTAAAGGGATTTACATAGTGAACGTCTAGTCAACCAAGCAAATTAAATAAAGTCACAAATAACCTTAATCTTTAAATCATGACCTGGAATGGCAGCTAAAAAAAAAAAGTGGAATACATATCAAGGAAAGGCATAAATCTGCACATTTAGTCATTTTGAATCTACTAGGACTAAAAAAGAGTGCAGATAATTATACACTGATCTAGTCACATTTTTGCTGCATAGTCTGCATATACAACATCTCATGATAATTTTACTGTTGACAAATTTTGCATACGATGGTTATCAACTAATTATGTATAAGACAAGGGCATTTAAAGTGCAGGTTTATCTTTTACAACTGATGGTAATGAAAAATGGATAACCTGACATATATTTAAAATAAGGTATTTTAACTCATTATTTGCTAACAGAGGACATAACCAAGGTATTTATAAGTGCATTTATCATTGTTTATCTCAATTATTTGAACTCACTCTTAAACAATTTCATCAAGCCCATATTGGGAAGATTGTGACTGCAGCTGTAAATATACTTACTAAGCAGTACACCCTAGGACACTTAAAACATTTATTTGTTTTTGGCAGAATTTTGAATGCATTATCTGAATAATGGCTTTTATAAATAGTGTTACATTTTAATTAGACTATCCCTTTAACACTGTGTAAACACTGCTTGTATTTTGCAGTACTGTTATCTGACTCACTAGATACATATCTGTGGATGTGATCCAAGTAGAATTTCACAGAGATATACCAAAGTTTGAATTCCAAATGCACAAATGATAACACAAAAATATCAGTAGTGAGATTTAGACATATAAACATGGAAATCATCGTAGTACTAAACATGATAATAAATAAATCTTGATCTTTGCCGCTATAACAATGACTGAGAGTTCCTTTCTCAGTTGCTACACAAGCAATTTTCAATAATATTAAAACATTAAGGAGAGAAACGTGTTTTGCTAGAGCTCCTCTCCTGTGCTGGCAAGGGGACAAACTAAAAGGAATGACAGATTGGAATGCCCATAGACTTTAACAAGTCAGTGGAATGCCCATAGACAATAATGGAAGTAAAAGGAATGCCCATAGGGAATAATGGAAACAAAATATTTCAGTGAGAGACAAAACTATTATACATATGAAATAAATCTTTTGCTGACATACTCTCCAGATTCAGTGTCAATTTTTGAAACTGAGATTAAGTGGGATTATTAATATTTTCTATAGAATGACAAGGGTGAATGACTAAAGAGAATTCCCATAGAGTATAATGGGAAGTAAAATATAAACTAATTGCAGGCAAATCTGTGTTACATAGCAAATTAACCTTTGCCACAGGTGTTCCCCAAGTACAGCAGCAGATTGTAAAATTAAAAGTAACTGGGATTATAGCTCTTTTCTACATCTGAAATAATTACTCCTAAATCCCTTTCCTCAAATGTTGAGGTTATTAGGGTATCAAATATGCTATAGTATACCAGGCCCTTGGGTTTTTACGTCCAAGGTGCGTAGGTAATGCAGGTACACTCACTGGAAAGAATGAGTGTGGGTTGGTATGCTTAATTTGTTTGATGTGTTTTTGCAGATTCATTTGTCAAACACAAAACAGTATTGTTTGTCATATACAGCACAATGCTCTTATCATGCATTCCATTGAATGCATGCCCTTCTAAAGGGGCAGGGCAGATCCTAGTGTCACTGGTGGCTAGGTGCAATAATACTGTTCACGCCACCCAGGTAGGCATGTCTATATAACTAACTATTCCCCTTCACAAGCATAACATGTTTAACCACACCTATTTTCTGTGGAAACTACAGGAGCAATGGAGACCTGATGCACATAAGTGTCAAGCTCTATGCACTTCCAACAGTGGATGTGCCTCTAGTGGCTGGCAGTGTGACAGCTACTGGAGGCATGTTTAACTGTTCAGGGTAAGGCAATGTTTTATCTTGTCGGGTTAAACCTACAGGACCACTGTGGAGTGAATGGGGAAGCAAATTTGTTTTGCCTAAGGCGGCAAAAATCCCTGCACCGGCCCTGTAACCAATTTCTGACCCAACTGAGACTAATTGCAGGGTTTCAACGTTCAGTAGGAGCTCACTTGCTGCACAGCTTGAATCATGTGACCAGGTACGCACCAGGTGGGAGAGGCGGTCGATCTCCCGTCTTGGAGTTGTTCATGGGCAATCAACATAGTTCAGGTGTCCCGTTGTCATCTTCCCCTTGGACCATTAAGTGTGATTAGGGGCATAGTGAGTGTATACGGGGTGTAATGTGTGATGTGTGTGTGTAGGGGGTATGTTTAAAATAAAATTTCCTTGCAGGGAAAGGGGCCATTTTGTTGTATAGTGAACTGGTTATTTGGTCTGCACCTTCACCAGCTGCAGACCATATGTATCTCCTATGAGTTGGGTTACAGCAGCAATTCACTTTCACTAACTGCTGGAGTTCATGAGGGATATACATGGTCTGCAGTCTGTCTGACCCCTGACTCAGGACCTAGGGCCATCCCTTTCAGTGTTAATGCAATCAATAGAAAAGGTGAAACAAAATGCACTAAGAATACCGGTACACCAAGTACTTCTTAAAGGATTACTCCCAGCACAATAACAATTTCAGTGGTTTGAAATGGTTATAGTGCCTGGAGTGTTTATGGGCAGCATTATACATTAAATGCTGCACATACAGAGATTAACTTGTGTATGTACAGGTGTAACATCTTCAGCAGCATCATTAGCCAGAATAAAAGAAAGTTCTGGACTGGATAATGTAAATTCTGTGCAAAATTGGCATTAGCATGCTGGTGCCAGATAGCCAATGGGTGGGTGAACAAGCTTTTCAAGCCTTTCTGGACTATATTGTGGTAAATACATGACTGTCAACTGGGGGCATTATACATTGACAAAGGAGATTACACCCAAAACATGACATTTAAATGCCCTTTTCTAAATTTAAAGGACCACTATAGTGCAAGGAAAACAAACTCGTTTTCCTGGCACTATGTAGTCCTTAGGTCCCCCTATGTAGTCCTTAAAACACCTTCAGCCACTTACCTTTCTCCAGCGCCGGGAGGCCGGTGCTGGGAAACTCTCCTCCTCCTGACGACCTCAGCGTCGAATGCGCATGCATTCAAACCGTCCATAGGAGAGCATTACTCAATGATTTCCTATGAACGTCAGCGTCTTCTCACTGTGATTTTCACAGGGAGAATTGCGGAAGCGGTCTCTAGTGGCTGTCCGTGAGACAGCCACTAGAGGCTGGATTAACCCTCAATGTAATCATAAGCTTTGTTTTCAGCTGCAGGGTTAAAACTAGAGGGACCTGGCACCCACACCACTTCATTGAGCTGAAGTGGTTTGGGTGCCTATAGTGGTCTTTTAAATAACACTTTGATGTACCAACATTCTTGATGTGCTTTATTTCCCTTTTCCATTGTATTGCTCACTAGGGCTTCAAAGTTCTATGCTACTAACCAGGCCATTGCCTTAAAGCATCAGTTGTGCAGGAACCAACAGCGGCAGAGATGTGTCTTTTTCTGTTTTTCTTTAATGTACTGCAGTATCCTAAATTCATCCCAGCATTTTGGTTCCCTGGACCAGTGATAAAGATCTGATGTTTGCACTGGGGGTGCTCTGCATGGAGCAGCAAGGCCATTACGGCACCCTGGGCATTTGCCCGCTTTGCCCAATTACCAATTCCAGCTTGTCAGTATGTCTCCTTTAGACAAATAATAAAGCATTCTTCTTAATTTCAAATTTCCCACTTTCTATCTTAAATATATGAATAACAATATTGTCGTATTACTGAAAGGTCCAATTCTGCTGCTCAACATATTACTAAATTATTTCAATATTTTACATTTGCAGAAGTAAAACTCTAAAGGTTATAGAGGAAATGCAGGCCATTCTTTAGACCAAAGCTCATTAAAATTGCTAATATTGTTTCAGAATTGCTATCATGAATAATTAAATGTTTGTTATGCAAGGTATTGTATTTCTCTTGGAATGATAGTGTCTAGTTACATCTTTATAGGTATCACAAAAATAAGAATGGAAATGACATCCATGTAGTCACAAGAGACAAGCTAGCTATATGTCTTAAGTTAAATATTTAGATTAGTAATATTATAAAACTTTGTTCAACATTAATTATAGTTAAATTAAGTATAATGTATATTTTAATATATATATATATACAGTATATTACTTGATCTGTAAATTATTTCAATGTGTAAATCATGTTTTTAAATCCTGCACTGTACTGTGGGTGACAATATCAGTGCATTAGTCTCTGTTTGACATCTTTATTCTTCTGGTTTATTATGATGTCTTTAGAATCCCTGAGTGGCAATATTTTCCCTCACTACATATTCCATAGGGTGTATCCTATATACCCACATTTGGAACAAAAGTCTTTATGTTGGAAATATGTACTCCTCCTTGACACACTTAAAGGGACACTATAGTCACCCTGACCACTTCAGCTCAATGAAGTAGTCTGGGTGCCAGGTCCCCCAGGTTTTAACCCTTCAGATGGAAACAGAGCAGTTTCTGCGAAACTGCTATGTTTGCATTGCAGGGTTAATCCAGCCTCTAGTGGCTGTCTTCCTGACAGCCGCTAGAGGGGCTTCTGCGACGCTGGATGCGAAATTCGCATCCAGCGTGCAGAACGTCCATAGGAAAGCATTGAGAAATGCTTTCCTATGGACTGTTTGAATGCGCGCGCGGCTCTTGTCGTGCATGCGCCTTCCGCTCCACTCGGGAGCTGACGTCGGCGGGGGGAAGGAGAAGTCACCAGCACCGAGGGAGCCCGGCGCTGGATTAAGGTAAGCTGCTGAAGGGGTTTTAACCCCTTCAACGCCAAGGGAGAGGGACCTGAGGGTGGGGGGGCCATGACACTATAGTGATCCTTTAAAGATAAGGATAAGGAAAAGGATGCAGAAGAGGTGTTTCCTAAATCAAAAAGTAGCAAGAGTTGAAGATTATTAAGCAATAAAATGGCAGGGTACATTCAGACAGGTAAGCAAGACGAACTGATGGAGGAGATCCACCTATTGAAGTAGAACAGCACAAGATGCGATGACCATCTCATGCTGAATGCCATAAAAAAAGTCTATGCATACCATAGTAGAGTGCTAATTCTTATCTTTAGTATATCTTATAAATGTATTTGTTAATACATTGCTAAACACAAATACACACACCAATCAAGCCATAAGACTTGCTTTTCCCACAGAAATCTCACTTTAACAGTGCTCTCACTACTGCAAGGAATACTGGGCAGGTATTATGTAGGAAAAGCAAGTCTTATGGCTTGACTGGTGTGTGTATTTGTGTTTAGCAATGTATTAACTATCCACTTACTTCAGGTGGAAAGGGTTTTCATCCACACTTTTTCCCCCACCACAACTCCATTGGTATGTACTTTATAAATGTAAGACATTTTACAACCTTGGAAACTTTTACAGTTGCAAGCAAAGAGTGTATATGATAAAAATAGAACCAGAACGATAAGAGCCTAGTAACAGTAATTTTGTGCACAGACCTGTTTCAGTAGGCAACAAAACTTGCAAATGTATTCAGTAAGATGAAGTCACATTTAATTCTGTGAATACTAGTATATAATAAACAATGTTTGTGTGATGGATGAACAGAAAACTAAAAATAAATAGCAAGAAAGAGTGGATTTTCAATTCTTCTCATTTGGCCTAAACTGAACAATTTGAAGGTTAATTTACTAGTCTTCAAATATATAGTGCTTTAAATAAATCCCAATCCCATTTCTCTGAAATAGAACAGACTGATGCATGGAAACATATTTTATATGGAACATTTATTTGTTACAGAAATCTGTTTCTTTATGTTAATAATTTTAATATCTCCATAATATTGTTCTCTAAAAGGACACTGCAGTCACCATAACAACTTTATGTAAATTATGTTATTATGGTACCAGGAGGCCCCCGGATACACTCTTGCCTTAAAGAGATTAAATTGTTAAACTGTTTTAGAAAAAGTGTGCCTTAAACACCAATCTGCAGTTCCCCAAGGCAGTATCAGGTTTCTGAATCTCAGTTTTAGGAAGTGAAAAGTGACGCTGGGCAGGGGTGCCGTGGATTGGCTTAGAGCAGCTTAGTGCTTAGTGTCTTCCCATTCATAAAACTGGCTAAAAAAGATATGTTACCTGCTCAATCTCTACCCTTCCCTGGTGTATGCACTTCACCTATGGCCAGCAGATTTAAAATAGAAGTAGATAGGTAACACTACAAATCATATTCCTTCCTATACAGCAAGGGCTTTGGTGTTAAAGAAAACAATCAATTATTGAGACACTGGGATAGTTATTTCTCCATGCACCTCACCCATGGTCTCACCAACCAGGTTTAACCCCTATACACTGGGTTGTGAGATAGGACACAATTAATTAAATAAGGAATTGTCCAATGGACCCCATGTCCCCCATTTAATAAATGGGCAATGTGCCAATTGTAACAGCATCTTCTATTTTAACCCCTAATCCACCTGCCAAGGGTGAGAAACATAGCTGCCCACCCACTGCTGTTTTTAATATCATACTAACCAAATTTGGTTAAAGGCATGACAGGAAACTTTGCCAAATCTCTGCAATTTAACACCAGTTTACCGCATCCCACAGCCCGGAGTATAGGATAAGGAGCAAAAAGGCAGCACAATTTCCTAATCATTCTGACATGTAGCCGATTAAGGAAAGCCAAAAAGGTCTTGTAAATTAATTACTGTTGTTAAAAGTTATTCAAAACTATGAGGATGAGTACTTGAAGGAGAAAAACAGGAAGTTGCTTTTAAGGAGATTGAGTTTCAGAATGGGTACATGAGAGGGCATCAGGTACATGATGTAGCATTTTACAACAAGAAAGTTATACCTGGATGTTACCTGTATAAAAGTGTTACTGAAATCCAATGAAAGTGGTTGGTTCACCTAGAAAGTCATACTAGAGTAAGAAGGAAAGTAGCCCAGAACAGAACCTTAAAGAGTGTCAACAGAAAGAGGTAATAAAGAGCAACATGTTTCTGAAAAGAAGATTCCCATATTCTATGGAAAAGGTAAGATGAGAGCCATTACATAACAGTATCAGAGGTAAAGAGATTACCTGGATTCAAGAAAATCTATCAATTTGCTAGGCACATTCCTATGTGAGTAGTAAAAGGGAGATGAGATAATAACTGAATGGAGAATTCACCTCAAATGCAATTTTTTTTTTCAAATGAAACTGTCTGCAAAAAGTTAAACTTTTGTGGGAATATGTGATTAAATGTATTTTGTTGTAGCATAGCTGAAGTACAAAAACTGAGGGGATAGGATTAGGATATGTTGGCAAAAAAACAGAAACATAAAAAATATTGTCCTCTGCATATGGCAACAGAAAGCCTAAAACAATAGGTGAGACAATGTATACTTTAAGTTGAGCATTGAGAATTCAAGTAATCCCTTGAGCACTGAGTCCTTTATTTTGTCAGTCATTAAAGGACCACTATAGTGCCAGGAAAACATACTCGTTTTCCTGGCACTATAGTGCTTTGAGGGTGCCCCCACCCTCAGGGTCCCCTTCCCGCTGGGCTCTGGAGAGAGGAAGGGGTTAAAATCTTACCTTTCTCCAGCTCCGGGCGGGGAGCTTTCCTCCTCCTCTCCTCCTTCCTAGCGCATTCAGCCAGTCTCATAGGAAAGCATTTACAATGCTTTCCTATGGACGCTGGCGTCTTCTCACTGTGATTTTCACAGTGAGAAGCACGCAAGTGCCTCTAGCGGCTGTCAATGAGACAGCCACTAGAGGCTCTAGAGCCTGGATTAACCCTCAGTATAAACATAGCAGTTTCTCTGAAACTGCTATGTTTATAAAAAAAAAGGGTTAACCCTAGCTGGACCTGGCACCCAGACCACTTCATTAAGCTGAAGTGGTCTGGGTGCCTTTAGTGGTCCTTTAAGTAAAGTAGGATAGTTGGGCCGGGAGAAGCAATTAGATGTAATCATAAGGTGTGAAAGAGATGCCTTGGATCTTGAAAGAAGTTAGGGATTAGGAAATTAGAAAGACAAATGTCGAAAGATTCATCTTCTTATTCTGCTTCTCCTTTCAAGGTGCTGAAGAACCTCTGGATTTCCATGCTACCTTTGCATGCCAAGCTTTGAAATTGAATTAAATAGTGATGGGAGTGCACTAATGATTGTCATGCTACACCAATAGCAGGCTTCTCCTTGAGGCTTGTGCTCGTGAACCAGAGGCTGGTAAACAAACTCAACAAATTCAGTCTTGCAATCATAAGTAGAAGTTCTGGGCACACAAGGTTTCTCAGCATGTGAAGACTTTATTAGGAACCATAAGAACAAAAGTTTTTTTTTTTGTAAATCTTTTTATTGAAGTATTATCATGGTATAAAGAATACGTAGTTAGTAAGCAGTGTGAAACACGCAGGTTTCTGATATTTGACGTAACATGTCATAAAGTGAGATATGCAAATCTCTGCGGTATCATCAATAAGGAGACTCGCAGGTCTCTTAGCAGGTAAGCATAATGTTCGTGCTTTATAGGTACAGTAGGCACTTAATAGGTGTAGTGGGGAAATCACACGGAACAATAAGTAAAAGGTAACTAAAAGGTTTCCCAAGACATAACTATATGCTAAGGACAGGTATAGCTGGTGTCAGAGGGTGCCGTTCTCAACGAGTTGTGGGGCACGGGAAAGATACATAATGATGCACCACCAGAGTGTTTGGGCAGGATGTCAGAGCAGCAGCGAGAAAGGTGGCTCATAGGCCTCTATCGGGTTCAGGCGCACAAATCCGTAACTGTGTCGTCAGGTAAACACTAGGACCCATGGATGTTGGGGTTACTATGGGTGCCTTTCACAGTCGGCTATAGGGACCTCAGGAAGTCACCTGTTCACTTTAGTATGTGGGTTGGGGCCTAACCACCCTCTGAGTCATAATAGGTGGAAGTGTTGCCCCTTCTGTGGCCGTGTGTTCCCAGGAGAGATGCCTTTCCCTCATTTTCGGTAACGTAAGTGGTTATGGCCTGTGTCGTCGTCCCTCTCGGCAGAGCCTGTAGTTCGCGGGTGTCCCAAATGCAAGTCACTTGCAATTGTCATTGGTAGGTTAGATGACTGGTATGAGTGATTATGTTGAAACTGTGGTGTGTGTATCCGTGTTGTCACGGGGGAGTGTGAGGTGATGTTATGCTATGTGGCGCCTCATCGTGGGCAAGAAACCAATATCGTCCATCATCTCGACACAGGGCAGTGTCAGTAATGAGTCTCGTGCTGCAGCTGGCGCTAGTGGTGCCTCGCCCTGGTACCAGCCCAGAGGGCGAGGAAAACCACAGCCCAGTTACCCAACTCGTAGCACGAGTGTATGATGTGGGAGGCGCGAGTAAGGCTCCGCCAAAGAGGATTGTTCAGTCCAACAGTGGAATCGTCTGCCCCACCGAACCCCCTCTAACTAGTGTGGGGCCAAATAGGTCAACTTGTGATTGCTGGGGTCCCCTGGATTCTCGACAGCGGGTCTCGGAGTCAGCACAGAGGAGCTATGCGTCGGGCACTGTCCTCAATCTGGGGCCCCCTGTGACCCCCACCGGTCCCCCGAGTCTCAGATTGCAGTCCGGGGGGTGGGGAGGGAGGGAAAGGGGAGGGAGGGGGAGGGAAAGGGGGAGGGGGGAGGGAAAGGGGGAGGGGGGAGGGGGGGAGGGGAGCCTATACCAATGCCAGTTGCAATTTCAGTGTGCCTGCTTGTCGGGAGGAGTCTGACCTTTCCCATGGGGTAACCATTTGGCGTAACTGACTCTGGGTTGGAGCCTTACGTAGGGTCTTGTGGAAGAGAGTGCTATTACAATGTAGATAAATAAAATACATAACAACATCATGCAAAACAGAGTCGAACAATTTATCAGAGGCAACCTATTGCTGCCGAAACCCATCTCCCATACTGTAATATCTGCCTGCACGTCCGGCAGGCCCCTTCAGTCACCTGAGTCATGCGTGGGGGGGACGGGGGGGGGGAAGGGGAGCCATCAGCCCAGGCACCGCCACCAACCTAGGGCCGTCCGTTGGTGAGGTTGCAGTGTTCCGCCTCGGGGGGAGGGGAGAGAGGGGGAGGGGGGGTGAAAGGTGGGAAGGGGGGGGAAGGGGGGGGAAAGGTGGGAAGGGGGGGGAAGGGGGGTGGAGGGGGGGACGGGGGGGAGGGAGGGGAGGGGGAGAGGTGGGGAAGGGGGGGAGAAGGGGGGGGACAGGGGGGGAATCTCATACCATTACCAGTTGCAATTTCAGTGTGCCTGCTTGTCGGGGGAGTCTGATATTTCTCATGGGGTTGCCATTTGGCGTAACTGAGTCAGGGTTGGAGCCTTACGTAGGCACTTGTGGAAGAGAGTGCTAGTACTATGCAGATAAATAAAACATATAATAACATTATGCAAAACAGAGTTGAGCAAATTGTCGGAGGCGACCCACTGCAGCCGAAACCCATCTCCCATACAGTAATATCTGTCTGCATGTCCATCAGGCCCCTTCAGTCACCTGAGTCACGCGTGGGGGGATGAGGGGAAGGGGGGAGGGGAAGGGGGGGGGGCACCGGCCCAGACACTGCCACCAACCTAGAAGGGGGGGAGTCTGATATTTCCCATGGGGTTGCCATTTGGCGTAGCCGACTCAGGGTTGGAGCCTTACGTAGGCACTTGTGGAAGAGAGTGCTAGTACAATGCAGATTAATAAAACATATAACAACATTATGAAAACAGAATTGAACAATTTATCGGGGGCGACCCACTGCAGCCGAAACCCATCTCCCATACAGTAATATCTGTCTGCATGTCCTGCAGGCCCCTTCAATCACCTGAGTCTCGAGTGTCGGGACGGGGAGAAGGTGGGGAAGGGAAGGGGGGGCCACCGGTCCAGACACCGCCACCCACCTGGGGGGCGGGGGGGAAGGGGCGGCGGGGGGGGGGGGGACACCTTATAGTGTAACTTACTATACTATACAAAGTCATACCATAACTTCAGCTCACGTCTCAGCCCCATCTCTCCTGACCACACAGGAGGCAGAGACATAACCAGGGCTACTCACCGAATCCCCCCATATGCCCCCCCAACGTCCCATGCACACCTGCATATGCGGAAACCTACACCCTTAAGTAATGATAGGAAAGGGGGAGCACAACCACTGGGTATCATGGAGGTTAAGAGGCCCGGCAGTATTACGTTACGTCTCCCCCCCCCCAGTACGCAGTACCCCAGGGGCAAAAGCACAACCAGTGTCACACGTCGTTCCCCACCCAAGTGTCCCCCCCCCACCCCCTACATACCAGCAAATGCATAAACATACATAATTAAATAACGGTAGAAATACAGTTACTGGGCCACGAGGGGGTCAAGGGATTCGGTAGAATTTCGCAGCGGCAGATGACGAGACGGAAGCCCATGTCCCAAGTCTCGTCAAACCTGTGGGTGGCCATTACCCCAGCCGGGGCCAAACACACTATGGGTCCAGTATCAGCAAACCAGCGGAGGGCCGTCAGCCAGGACAGGGGGCCGCTCGGGACAGGGATTCAGGGATGCAATGTCCATTTTAGCGGGGCTGTACTCACTCCTCCGGGGATGCCGGGTTTCTACGCCGTCTTGCAGGTTGAGCCGATGGAGAGCGGCCTCTCTTCGCCTAGGTGCCCATTGCGGTCTTGGGGCAGGGGCCGTCGGGCCTAGGATCCAGTTGGGAACAATTGGCGGTGGAAGGCCCAGTTCTTCCATGAACCGCGGGACGTCCTCAGGCCAGCGGATGGAAATCCTACTATTGCGGTGCCTGGCCAGCAGAGCGAATGGGAACCCCCACTTGTAGGGGATATCACGTTCCCGCAGAGCTGCTGTCACAGGGCGTAGAGCTCTCCGGGCCTCCAGCGTGATCGGGGACAGATCATTGTATAGGGCAACCTGCGTACCTCTGAAAGGCCATGTCGGTCGTTCCCTGGCCTTCCTCATGATGGTGTCCTTAATGGGTAAGGAGTGGAGGCAGCATATGATGTCTCTAGGGCCCTCTTCCAGTGATCTGGGCCACGCAGTTCTATGCGCCCTCTCGATCTCTATGTGTTCTGGGGAAGTCGGCTGCAGTATAGCCTGGAAGAGTTCGGTGAGTATGCTTACGATGTTTTCAGCATTACCCTCGGCCTCAGGGACTCCCCGGATACGTATGTTACACCTCCGACCTCTGTTGTCCAGGTCTTCGAGGTGTCTCCTCATGGATAGGAGCATTGTTCCCTGGCGGGCTATTGCTGTGTCTGCTGATGTCTGGCGTGCCGCGAGGGCTTCGGCCACTTCCTCAGCATGTGTAATGCGGCCCGCATGGGATGTGACTTCAGACTGAATCCCCGCTATTTTGGCCCTGAGGGTGTCTTGGATGACAGTGGTAAGGGACATCAGGTAGTCTTTCGTGGCCATGGAAGCCGTCAGGCTCCTCAGCTTCTCCTCAATCCTCTCGAGGGCTGTGCCATCCGTCGCCGGAGGGGTAGCCGGCGCCATCTTGGGGCTTCCCACGTCCCCGCTAGCGCCTGGTTGTGGGTATAAGAATCCGTCCAGGGGACCCTGCTGGAGGTTCCTGGGGGTCTGGGGTTGTTCCGGTCTCTTATTGCGACCCATTTAGCTAGTAAGGAAGCTTTTTATAAGGCTGTATCGGGTCCGGTGGAGCGGAGCTCTTCCTCTATGCGGCCATCTTGGTCGGCACCGTAACCACGCCCCATAAGAACAAAAGTTGACAACATTTCAGCTTTACCTTGCTTCCTGGAGCTTCTGGCAAAAATATCTCTAATGAGACTGATGCATGGAAACATATTTTATATGGAACATTTCTTTGTTACAGAAATCTGTTTATTTATGTTATTTTAAAGAAACAGGGGAAATCATTGGATTGGCTAAAAATATGCATTTCTGATGATGTCATCAAGGGGGCGGACCAGTGCCGGCGGAGTTTTTCATGCTTTTAAGTGGGATAAGGAAGGGGGGGCAAGCCACCTTAATGGTGGGATTTGCACTATAGGGTCAGCAAGAATGTAGTTGTTCTGGTGTCTATAGCCTACCCCTGCAGTCTTTTTAATGTAAATACTGTCTTTTCAGACAAAATTACTGCCTAGTAACTCCTCTGGAGGCAGTCACTCAGATGGCCACTAGAAGTGCTTCTTGGGTCAATGCTGCACAGTGTGAGTTTCTATGCTCTGCATGGAGACATTGAATGTGACCTATAGACATGTATTGATTCAATAAGGAGATGCTGGTTGGCCATTTTGCTACCCAATGGGAAATCATTGTATTGGCTGAGATCATCAAGTTTGGAGGCGGAGTGAAGTGTGCCAGTCATGGTGAGACCTGCACAGCACTGGAAAGAAAGTTGAGTAAAATCACATTTTTAAAAGCATTCAAAAGGAGCCAGTGATTTTTACCATTATAGTGTCAGGAATGGATGTTTGTTTTCTTGACCCTGTAGTGTTCCCCTTAAGGACACATGACAGGGGGACACATGTCACATGATGTGTGACATGTCATGATTCCCTTTTATTTCAGATGTTTGGTCCTTAACCCCTTAAGGACCAAACTTCTGGAATAAAAGGGAATCATGACATGTCAGGCACGTCATGTGTCCTTAAGGGGTTAAGGGGTTAATGCCAAAGATATTTGCATTCTCCTGTGCTAAAATTGGACTGAAAACATGTAACAAAAATCCATATTGCTTTTGGGGGCAGTGCCTGACCGCCATGCTGTCCGGTCGCAGGTTCGAGAGGCTCCGGCAAATCTTGCTCTTCTTGGGCGCCCTACTGAAGCTTACTATCTGCATTGGAGCCCAGGAGAAGCCCAAAGTGTCCGGGTTGCTGCTGGCGGCACTACAGTCCCCGAGATCGGGAGTTTCGGAGCCCTAAGGGGCGTCGCGAGACTTCGGGGCCTGCGTGGGTGAAGAGCGGGACAGACGGCCGCTGTCCTGTTAGAGAGCCCGGCTGCCGTGTGGCGACCTAGAGACGTGCCTCCCGGGCCCCGTTCCCCCCCCTCCACAATGGGGAGAATCACCGCCTACCACCAGCCCCCAAACTAGGCTAACACCGCACGGTGCACGTCGAGCCTGAGCAACAAAATGGTGGCAGGCGACCTGCGCAGATGGGGCCACCTAAGCCAGCATCACTCTACTGTCTTGGACAGAACCCTGTGGATGCAACTGCCCACTGACTCACAGACCGGAGCGGGCACCCACATCTACCTTCCTGGGCATGGAGCCCTCAGAGGTAATACCTCACAACACAGCCCTACAACTGGACACTCCACCTCCCCCGAGACTCCCTTTGCTGACAAAATAGAGCAAAATAGAGGACCGACCGACGCCCAGACTACACACCATGAAGCAACATGGGAAACGGAGATACAGATCCCCAGAGATACCGAGCGCATCAGACAGCCACAGCAGTGCACCAAGATAGATTTGGCTCCTGGCACTACTGTACCTGAGATCCAGAGCCGCTAAAGTGGCTGAAGATAAGCTGGAAAACTAGGCTGACAGCCTGCAACCCCTAAATGACTAGTTTACTATCAGGCAGCTGGACACCTTCTAAACAGATCTCTAGGCAGCGACCTTATCTCTCATGTTTAACGTTTATTTTTAACATACAGCTCTGTTACCCTACACGTGAGTGCAGTATATCTAGTATTACTCCAGTGCTTAGATCGAGCAGGTCTGACTAGATTAACTAGATGTGAGTTTCACCACCTATAATAAAAATGTCAGTATGCAGCACAGGTCAGGAGTCCCTATCTTGCTGATGGTTTGCATGCCCAATAAGCCTGTCTCCTAGTGAGGCACCTCATTACCATAAGCTTGTAAATTGTGCAGTACACTAAAATGCCTTGTACATGTTACGCTTTACACAGTCGTTACTCTTATAACTTGTTGTGCTCCCTATGTGTAATACACCTATGATATAATGCCATTGATATCAATCTATATGTGTTTAAAGCTGTTAATAGCTTGTAACAACGATGACAAAAAAAAAAAAATGTGCAGTCTTTTTCGTGCCAACCTGCAAATCTTGATGGATAAACTATGCGTGCTGTTGTGGCACATTACAATCGCCTGTTACTTTCATGCACAGAAAAAATAAAGAATTAAAAAAAAAAAAAAAAATCCATATTGCTTTTAATTATTTTGAGGCCCCTTATAGGTGTCTGAGTGGATTATTGAATACAGTGAAACACGAGTCATCCCAATACTAGGTGGTTGCCTCTGAGTAGTTTAAGAGTAGACATAATAGGTGACATTAACTTGTAGAAAAATGCAAATCTTGTCTTCTTGTTTTGTCCTTTTACAATTACTTCAAATATAAATGTACAGAGTTTATTTAAAGGTTTCCCTTTTTTTATTATTATTAATATCACTATCATTTATAACGTGCCAACATATTCCCCAGTGCTGTGCAATTAGGGGAGAAAAAAAGTACAATTATACATAGACTAATACAAAAGGTAAACAGGGTCCTGCCCGTGAACTAACCATTGAAGCTATCTTATGCAAAGTGCTTAGCTAGTCTATGAGTTCATAGTCTAAAGGCTAACATGGGGATTTGAGACAAGAGATAGCAAGGATAATTTGGAAGTGATGGCCAGAGGAAATTAATGTAAAGAGGTAGCAACTGGTAAAATGTAAAGGGAATGAGGAGGTAATTGTTAAGCTCTCAAGCAGCTGGTGGGGCATACTTTATATTTAGAAGGAACCTGGGTAGGTGTGTGGTTGGATGGGAAGTGCTTAGAGAAAATGAAGAGACTCAGTATTGCTTGGAGCTGGGTTTGTTAAGTGAGGTCTAAGGATCAGTGATGCATATAAGATACAGTTATATGACGGAATTTACAGCCAGGAGGGGCAAAGGATGGTGAGAAAGTGGGAGAGTGGAGCAAAGATTTGTTGTATACTATTGAAATGTTTACTAACCAAATTCTATCACACAAAATATTATCAAATATGTGTACATGGAATACAATTTTAAAAATCAATACACTTACATCAAAGGGACACTATAGTCACCATAGAAACATAGAAACATAGAAACATAGAATGTGACGGCAGATAAGAACCATTCGGCCCATCTAGTCTGCCCAATTTTCTAAATACTTTCATACTTTTAGTCTCTGGCCTTATCTTATAGTTAGGATAGCCTTATGCCTATCCCACGCATGCTTAAACTCCTTTACTGTGTTAACCTCTACCACTTCAGCTGGAAGGCACCAGAACAACTACAGCTTATTGTATTTGTTCTGGTAGTATAACCATTCCCTTCAGGCTTTTTGCAGAGAAAATGCAATGTTTACATTACAGCCTAGTGATAAATCCACTGGCCACTACTCAGATTGCTACTAAAAGGTGTTTATTGGGGCAGTGCTGCACATTGTGTCATACTGCCACTGAGTGTATCCACCCTCTGGATGGAGACATTTAACTTTCCTCATAGAGATACATTAAATGCATCTCTATGAGGAGATGCTGATTGGCCAGGGCTGTGTTTGACTTGTGCTGGTTCTGCCCCTGATCTGCCTCCTTGACAGTCTCAGCCAATCCTATGGAAATGCATAGTGATTGGCTCACAGAATCACTTTTGATTATGTCATTTGTAAGCAGGCAGGTCAGAGGCAGTAGCTGCAGACATGAATAAAAGTAAGATTTTACTATAGTTAGGGAGGCAAGGGGGAGCAGTGGGGCTAGATGGTGGTTTTAACACTATAGGGTCAGGAATACATGTTTGTGTTCCTGACCCTGTAGTGTTCATTTAAATACAGCATTAGATGAAGCTATCGGTGCAGCTTTCCATGTCCTATCTGATGTCAAATCTCCCTGTCCATGGTCCAATCAAATGTTTTCACAGAGAAACATTTGATTGAACCATTTTACCAGCTCAGACCATATGTGCACACTGAGTCATCAAGGAAAAAGAGTGGGGGGTTGTATTTTGAAAAAAATATTGCTGATGGAGGGAGGTGGGGGAGTGCACAGAGGAAGGCAGGGAGGGAAGAGCAAGACTTCCCATTGGAAGTGCACTGCCTACAAGGGAGTAAATCATTACATATGTTGCCAGTGCTATGTGAGTGCTGTGTGTACTTAAGAAATATGTTTAACTAGCAACTGGCACACAAGCTATTATATCTCTGTATATGCAGTGTTACAAGCATACAGACTCCAACTACCATGACCGCTTAAAATTACAGAAGTGATCATAGTGGTCAGAGTAACCCTTAATGCATGAGTGTTTTGATGATTTGTTGGAATGAACACAAAAAATGGTGATTTGAAACACAGAAAGAGTTTGTGTGTTAAGAATCAGTTCATTACCTTTGCTTCTAGACTAGATACCAGCCAAGTGAACTTCAATTTGTCTGTTTTTGTTTTCTTATTATTGTCATTAGATTTTGAAGGCAATTGTATTTGTTCACTGCCTAGTCTGTGAACATTGTACATTCCTTGATAGATTCAGCCCTCTGCATTGCTGGAAATTGGACATGTTGTTTTGTAAGAGTTATCTTACTAGACTAGAACATCATGAGGAACCCTTTAATAGAAAGTACAGAGAGATAATGTCTGTCCTAAATTGTAGAAACAAAGAACTGAAACACTCTCCATGTTTTCTTTCTGTGTTTCTGATGCAACTGGTAGACCAAATAGTTAATCTTGTGCTGGGGGCATTTGAAAGATATGTATGACTGAAATATGGGAAATATGCAGGGACAACATGAAATAAAAACATTGAAACATTTACTCATATTACTAAGCAACAAAGGCTGTATCAATCATTTGTACTCTAGCAAATATATATTCATCACTAAACTCAGCTAATTGCATCCTGGGGAATAGAAGAGCATAGGGCCAAGTGATTATGTGATGCCCTGGGAATGAGTTTTATACATGTATGCAAAAGGGATGTGTAATTTACAGCAATAAATTTTCTAGCTGAACTAAAAAGTCCCGTGAGCTCTGCAAGATACTTGAAGAAGTCGGCAGCCCACCAATGATCTTGTGTAGCCATTTTCCTTTAAGATAAGTCTGTTTCATATAATAATATTCTATGAGATGATACAGAATATATGAATGCTGCAGGATTTACAGATGTGTGTGATACAGTATAAGGTTTTATTTAAATGTATTTATTGTTTCATTATATCTTGGAATAATGCACTCTTCTTCATCAGTTAAAGGACCACTCTAGTGCCAGGAAAACATACTCGTTTTCCTGGCACTAGAGTGCCCTGAGGGTGCCCCCACCCTCAGGGTCCCCCTCCCGCCCGGCTCTGGAAAGGGGAAAAGGGGTAAAACGTACCTTTTTCCAGCACTGGGCGGGGAGATCTCTGCCTCCGATCCTCTTCCGTTCCGCCCCGTCGGCTGAATGCGCACGTGCGGCAAGAGCTGCTCGCGCATTCAGCCGGTCACATAGGAAAGCATTTACAATGCTTTCCTATGGACGCTTGCGTGCTCTCACTGTGATTTTCACAGTGAGAATCACGCAAGCGCCTCTAGCGGCTGTCAATGAGACAGCCACTAGAGGATTTGGGGGAAGGCTTAACCCATTAATAAACATAGCAGTTTCTCTGAAACTGCAATGTTTATTAAAAAAAATGGGTTAACCCTAGCTGGACCTGGCACCCAGACCACTTTATTAAGCTGAAGTGGTCTGGGTGCCTAGAGTGGTCTTTTAAAAGGATGTATCACTGATTTTCTTTTCTCCTTCTAAAATAGCTTCAACACACAGGACTGTTACTATGTCTCAGAGCTACATATTCATGAGAATGGAAATATGATATCTCCAATGAACACTCTTCATGGAAAACGTGGAATGGAACCTGAGTCAATTATTTCTAAGAATTTTAAAGAATGTTTTGTCATTGGTTAATAGAGCAAATGTCTATACACAAAGGATAATGTGAGCATAATAGCGAGCACTGTTGTTTCTGAAGTACCTTTAGATAACAAAGAGCTCAAGAAGAACTTTCAAATCCACATTGCAATAGAGTGCCTTCAGTTTAGAAAGTGCTCCATTTGTATATAAAAAACAAAATGTTAAGCATTTAAAGTGCGAAACCAGCACATCAATCACTTTACTAATGCACTTTAAATGCTTGTAACAGCCACACAGGTTGCTGGAGGGGTGTATGCCGTTGGAGACATCCTTCTCCCGAGAGGCTGTGTTGCAGAGTATTCCCGATATCCCATCAGCTGGATCAGTTTAAAGAGAGAGAGGCAGAGCTCTTACAAGAGCTAGTGATTTAGCTGGATGCAGGTTCCCTTCAATAACGAGACGAGGCTACGTATTGAGGGTTAAGCAGAACTGTTTTAATGGGCACACAAGCATTTCTTTTATACACATTTTCCCACAAGGTTACATAGTTACATAGTTACATAGTTAGATAGCTGAAAAGAGACTTGCGTCCATCAAGTTCAGCCTTCCTCACATTTGTTTTTTGCTGTTGATCCAAAAGAAGGCAAAAAAAAACCCCAGTTTGAAGCACAATTTTGCAACAAGCTAGGACAAAAAATTCCTTATTGACCCCAGAATGGCAGTCAGATTTATCCTTGGATCAAGCAGTTATTACCCTACATTGAAAGATTATATCCTTGAATATTATGTCTTTGCAAGTATGCATCTAGTAGCTGTTTGAACATCTGTATGGACTCTGATAAAACCACTTCTTCAGGCAGAGAATTCCACATCCTGATTGTTCTTACAGTAAAAAAAACCTTTCCTTTGCCTTAGACGAAATCTTCTTTCTTCTAGTCTAAACGCATGGCCTCGTGTCCTATGTAAAGTCCGGTTTGTGAATAGATTTCCACACAATGGTTTGTATTGGCCCCGAATATATTTGTATAATGTTATCATATCCCCTCTCAGGCGACATAATTTCCAGGCAAGGATTTTGAACCCTTTTTGAATATAGGAACCACATCTGCCTTCCTCCAATCCTCCGGAACACTTCCTGAAAGAAAAGAATCTTGAAAGATTAAAAACAGAGGTTCACTTATTTCTACACTTAGTTCCTTAACCCCTTAAGGACACATGACGTGTGTGACACGTCATGATTCCCTTTTATTCCGGAAGTTTGGTCCTTAAGGGGTTAAGTACACGTGGATGGATACCGTCAGGCCCTGGAGCTTTGTTTATATTAACTTTCTTTAGTTGCTGCAGCACATTGTCTTGAGTTAACCAATTACAATTATTCTGCACGATTTTAGTATGAATCATTTGCACATCTATTGCCATGGGTTCTTCTTTAATATATACGGAGGAGAAATAGTTATTTAGAATTCCTGCCTTTTCTTGGTCTTCATTAACTAACACCCCCGTTTCAGTTTTAAGTGCACCTATACTTTGATTTTTGTTTTGTTTTTTGAATTTATGTACTTAAAAAATGCTTTGGTGTTGGTTTTGCTCTCTTTAGCTATCATTTTTTCATTTTGAAGTTTAGCAAGTTTAATTGCCTTTTTGCACGCATTATTTGCTTTCTTATATCTTTTATAAGATGCATCTGATGTGTCTGATTTAAATGCTTTAAATGCCCTTTTCTTATTTTTAATCTCTTGTTTTACTTCTCTACTAAGCCACATTGGTTTTAATTTGTTTCTTTTATATTTATTTCCCAATGGTACATACTGAGAAATATACCTTTCTAATATTTGTTGGAAGATGATCCATTTATCCTCAGTGTTCTTTTCACTAAAGAGTTTATGCCAGTCAATATATTGTAAAGCTTCCCTTAACTTATTGAAATTGGCCTTTTTAAAATTATATGTTTTAGTATACCCCATGTGCTTTTGTTTTTTTGAGTTTATTTCAAAGGACACTATATTGTGATCACTATTTCCCAAGTGCTCACCTACTTGAATGTTGGTCAAAAGATCAACGTTGTTTGTTAAAACCAGGTCCAGACAAGCGTCCATTCTAGTTGGTGCTTGTACAAGTTGTGACATGAAGGTGTCATTTAACAAGTTTAAAAACCTAATTCCCTTTGCTGAGCTACTAGTCCCTATGTTACCACCCACATGGACCTTTTTGGGCAATGAAGACACAAACTTAACAACCAATCATTACAGTTATACAGCTAAACACTCATTCATTACTGTACATTCCTCCCCTCTGTTTGGGAGATAATTGAGTTAATTGCTGTATCAACTCAATTATATCCAAGCGAAAAATATACCTTTTACCCAATTTTCAAAACACCAAAACTACACATTCAATTTCAAAAAAAGTTACATTTTCTGAACAAGCATAACTAGGGGACAAACATACTCAAAAATACGAATCCGTTCAGGGTTTCGGGGGAGAGCTGAAAATCCCATCCTTACCCGGCCGCACTTGAGGCTCCTGCCCAAAATAGTTCCATACATTCAGCTGGTGCGGCCGGTTCCTTTTCGTATGTTAAAAATACCAAACAGATATTCCTTTTATTGTTTATGAGTTTGCTGGTCATGTGCCGCCCAGTTCGTGCAATACTTTTACTGAACACCGCCTCGTTCATGTAATTCTGGGCGAAGCGAAGTGGCCCTAGAAGTTTCAGCGGTGTACGGGGTTTGAGTATCTGAAAATAGTTCCAGACACTTGACGAACAAATACCGCTGAACGCGTTCGACAAAACAAGATGGCCGCCGCCACGTGTTCGTACATACGAATGGACAACCACCCAGGGAACTACTTAGAATGCTTGCAGTTTACAGTCTGGCACAAGCCTGGGCTGGGTGGTCTCCCGTTTGGCAGTTTGTTTGTTCGTACGAATGAGTTAGCATTGTTATTTGTTTTCCCATTCATTTGTTTAAATATAACACTGGTAACAAATCCAGGGGGTTACAATGTTTCAAGTCTGTTGGCCAGGCAATAACAGGGGTTATGTTACAATGCTTAACAAGCAAATGTTCTTTTCACAGCCACAACCTGTTTGTATCTTCTCAACATTCTATTAGATGTCATTTTTATTCTCATCATGCAAAAAACATCTATTGTCTGGCTAAATTTCTTAATTCTAACTCTCTACCTGACTCTGCTTAGTCTGAATTAGCTCTTATCCTGCTCTTGAATTGGCAAGGAATTTGTTGCAATCTTTTGATGCAGCCTATTGTTCCTCAGTTAGAATACCCTAACATGAATTTTTCGGTTTACTTTTCTTTTTACTTTACTTCACCCATAATCTCTTGGTAGTCTTCTACATTTTGTTTTAGTACCACATATATACCATATCCAGAGAGACTCCAAATATATTTTCCCTTTCTCTCAAAATATGCCATGTATTTATCTTCTTTGTGTCTAAGTGGATGACTTTCCATTCCTTTAATCTCAGATTCTCTAACAAAACTTCTTGTTTTTGCTATTTAAAGCATCAATATTTCTTTGTCAGTCTCCTTTCATCCAAGCTCATCTAAACTCAACCATACTTCTCCCAATCATCTAGCAATCACTGTCATTTTCATCTTAGACATATATAGAGATTGCATTTACGCCTTTGCAACAAAATATGCAACTACAGTGATTCCCCGTGCACTTATTATCTCATGACTTGATTATTACAACCCATAACCTATTTTTTTTACTCATGCCCACATTTTGTCTCTTACAGTCTGTAATGAATGCAGCTGTCATACTTAGCTTGCGCCCCAGACACATTTCTCACATATTAACCATATATCACTGATTCTTGTATGGTTTACTATTCAATTTAAAATGCAGAGTAGATTTCAGTACATTTAAATGGTACATATTTCTTCAAGTGGTATATAAATTATAAACAGAACAGATGAAAATGATGTATGTCAACTTTTCCAAATGATTGTATTAACTTCTATATGTTATATATATTTTAGTATGTTTGCATATCATGTTATATTTAGATTTTCAGTTTTCTTTTAGGTTCCACTTATATAGCATATCACACATTTATTTTATTTTTGCTGGTGTGCTCGTTGACAATGATCCTGTTTAATAGCGTGCTCCCATATTCATTAGGAGATAGAGATCTAGCCATGCTTAGTGAAAAGACAAGGATATTTGACAGAGGGTTTTGAAAAATTGTATCAAACGTACATGAATCTGTTGCTTTCTTGTAGGTCATTAAAATGGGATGACATCTTGCTGTTAATAGATAAAGGAAATAAATCTAAAGATGGGAAGCGATTTATACTCAGCCTTCAGATTTATTCTCATGTGTGCACATGAATTTGTGCTTTATATTTTAGCTGGCCTAGAGTTATTTCCATCAGATATATCTGTTTATCCCATGGTATATTCATTAAAGCTTCTATTTCGATTATTTTTCTGACACCTCTTATTTTCAGTTTCTTATTAACTACTTTGATTGTTCAACGCTGCAAGATGATTGCCAGGCAAGTGCAACAATATGTTAAATTATTAATACAGTTATTCCCAGCACAATAGTATTATACATACCATAAAGGCAATCAACCTTATTCATTTTAACAAGAAGAGATTTGCTACTATAACTTACAGCAAAGTTTAATCAGTGTTACAATTTACCGTGTAACTATATAAAGCCAGGCTTATGAACTGCTAAAGTTTCTGTAAAGAAATGCAAATTTAATTATTTAGCAAATACAGAGAAGCTACACTCAAAGATGAACCTCAATTTTCAACAGAACTAACCAATTGCAAAATGTTTTTCAATAGAGAGTTTATAAAGAAAAATTATATTGAAGCCCTGGAACAAGAGGATTACTGGTGTACAGCTGAAATTACATAGTTTGTGCTCACTGATAGAATGTTTGATTATTGTTCAGCTGCCCCCCGAAAATAGAATCTACTTTGTTGGACATACTTCCGCATGATATTCCATCAGCTTTAAGAAGACATAATGCTCACATTGTCATTATGAACGCCAACTGCAAAAACACTGGAGCACTAAGACTTATAATCATATGTAATGCAGAGTTTCCAACGCATCTTCTATTTTTAATTGAGGTGGTGACACCCTGCCATTGAAAATCATGTGTAACTAGTGTAGCCAAGTATCATACATGTTAAAACATATACTTGTGTGCAGAGCATATGAATTTATCACAGAATTCCTCATCAATGCAACTCACTGTAATGTACAGTGATTGAGTGTATCACAGAGCTCCACAGCAATACAACTCACAGTAATGTGTAGAGCATTGTGCACAGGGGCTAACAGAGCTTGCAGCCCCAAGTCAGCATATGTGCAATAAATATAAGAACAATTCATTATTATAGTGTTGCAAGAGGAGCAAGGGGGGACATATGGGCCCCATTTTTAAGCTACTGATATGGCCGTTGTTACAGAAACACAAGTATATAATTGAAATTGATAGTTAGGTAATACCATGACGTTAGTAATGTCAGAAGGCAAGCACTTTGTTTAAAGACTTGTGGTAAATATTCACCTTACTGGTTGACCCATGAAAATAACTTCTGAACACTTTAAAGGACCTCTTTGAACACATTAACAACTTCATCATAGTAAAGTTGAATGTTACGAGGATGGCCAAGGCCCCATCTTACCTTAAGTGGTTAAAAACCATTTCAACTATTTAACCTCAATATTTTAAGACTATACTTATTCTCTCTGCTCATCACTTTTTATTTTGTACTTACTTACTCACAATAAAGTTGAATGGTACCAGAATGACCCAGGCCCCATCTTACCTTAAGTGGTTAAACCATTTCAACTGTTTAACCTCGAAACTTTAAGACTGTACTTATTCTCTCTGCTCATCAACTTCTTTTTTTTTTTTTTTTTTTTACTTACTTTTATGAATGGGGAGCTAGTGACAGGCTGAGATGTTTCCTGATTTAAGCCTCAGACCATCACTGGAAGTTGATAGATAGATAAAATGAATGCTGTCTTTGAAAGTTTGGGTCTAAACCATTTGTAAACAGTTTAACCGCTTAAGGTAAGATGGCAGCTGGGATCTGACCATAACAACTTTATCCTTTAACCTCACTTTCTCTTGTTGAGAAAGATCTAGGAGACTCAGTGGTGGACTCTAGACATATGCACTCTGTTTTGGGCAAATATACTTCCTAGTCTAGGATGATCAGTGGTTCGGATTTATTCCATATCTCAAAAGCCCCAATATGAATGTATGCCATGAGCAAGCTCAAGGGGTAAGGATGTTAGTTTACTTTTAAATAGGAATTTAGATTAAGAGCCCACAACATATTTAACACAATATCTATACGCTGGAAATTACTAATACATTTGTCTATTCAGTTAAAGTGATTCTTTACCAAAGACAGAACTTAACAAAGGAATATTTATTATGAACAAAAAATAGTCACAGTGCATACAAAGGCAGATGACAAACACATTATTTACACCAACATAAAAAAAAATAAAAAAGAGTAATTACCAAAAAATCCTAAGTACCTCAGTAACGGTATCTTTTTTTTCTTTTAACTTTCTTCAAATTAGATCTTGGACCCTAGTAAACAAACTTTTAATAGCCATGTCAACAAATTTATACCGGCTGCATTCATCTGCCAGCACATAACGCAATAAATGGGCAAGAAGCAGTGGGGGGACATATATTGGGTGACTCTTCCCAGTTATGAGACATAGCCTAGTTGGAAATATCTGACCAAGTGGGGGGACAGATTTTGTGTGGCTCTTCCCAGTTATGACACATAGCCTAGTTGGAAATATCTGACTAGGCCTAGATTTAATATTCTGGATAAACTTTTACAAATATTTTTCAAGATAATAAAATATGGAGATCTATGGGGAGTAATGGGTGGGACACTAGTGGAGAGAGAAATTTAAGTAGATGTGGTGACTCATAACTAAGGGTAACAGGAAGACCAAATAGACCAAAAAATTGATCTACACCTGAAATGCTAAAATATCCTCATGTATTCATATACCCTATACTCAAACATTATTTACATATGCACACAACACACAATTTAATTACTGAATTTACCGACACAAATAATGACACTCCACACAATTACACATAAATATATAAACATAATGCATATCTGTATAAAACTCCAAAACATAATACTCCAGATAAATACATACTTACACTTAAATACACTGTCACCTTGATTAAATTATTCCTAGCATTCACACATATTCTGCATAACAACTATACGACACAAACACCTGTGCTATTCACATGTAAAAACCTGCATCACACTATCTTACTACTCAGACAGCAAAACTATATATGCATAGACCCCTGTATTTACACACTGTCACTAGATACTAGATGCATTATCACACAAAGTTCTATACAGAAATAAACAATAAACGTATGTACAATTACAACCCATTATTCACACAATTATATTACACACAAATACCTCCATGCATTCACACACTTGCAACACACTCAAATGCATTGTTGCATTTGAGTGTGTTGCAATTGTGTGAATGCATGGAGATATTTTTGTGTAATATAATTGTGTGAATAATTAGCACACATAAGCAATAAGAAATGTCTATACATGTGTGAATAATATATATAGTTTTGCTGTCTGAGTAGTAAGATAGTGTGATGCAGGTTTTTACATGTGAAAGAAATTGGATTATTTAAAAGTTGCACTACTGAAGGCAACAGAAAATTGCATTAGGCTTGTCAGTAAAAGCAAAAAATTCAAGAAACCACTGTGGTACTCCGCAGATGTGGCCAAAATAGTAAAAAACAAAAAGTTAGCATTTAGTAATTATAAAAAAACCCAGAGTGAGGAAGACAGAATGACCTATAAGATTAGGCAGAAAGAGGCTAAACAAGTTATAAGAGCTTCCAAATCACACAGAAGAGAAAATAGCACAGTTAGTAAAGAAGGGGGACAAAACTTTTTTTAGATACATAAATGAGAAAAGAAAAGTAAAACAAGGATTAGTCAGATTAAAAACAAAAGAAGGAAGGTATGTAGATGAGGATAAAGGTCTAGCTGACTGCCTCAATGAATATTTTTGTTCGGTATTTACAGATGAAAATGAAGGAAAGGGACCTCAGTTAAGAAAAAGGATAAATTAGTCATTTATTACACGTGAGTTTACAGAGGAAGAGGTTCTATTTCAACTGTCAAAAGTAAAGACAAATAGGTCAATGGGACCTGATGGAATACACCCAAAGCTATTAAAAGAGCTTAGTGGTGTACTAGCAAAACCATTAACAGATGTATTTAACCAATCATTGTTAACAGGAGTAGTCCCAGAAGATTGGAAGTTAGCGAATGTTGTGCCCATTCACAAGAAAGGTAATAGGGAGGAGTCGGGCAACTATAGGCCAGTAAGCCTTACTTCAGTAGTGGGGAAAGTGATGGAAACCATGTTAAAGGATAGGATTGTTGAACATCTAAAAACACATGGATTTCAAGATCAGAGACAACATGGGTTTACATCAGGGAGATCATGCCAAACTAATCTTATTGATTTTTTTGATTGGGTGACTAAAATTATAGATCAGGGTGGTGCAGTAGACATTGCTTACCTGGATTTCAGTAAGGCTTTTGACACTGTTGCACATAGAAGGCTTATCAATAAACTACAATCTTTGAGTTTGGATTCCATTATTGTTGAATGGGTAAGGCAGTGGCTGAGTGACAGGCAACAGAGGGTTGTAGTCAATGGAGTATATTCGAAGCTTGGGCTTGTCACCAGTGGGGTACCTCAGGGATCTGTACTTGGACCCATTCTCTTTAATATTTTTATTAGTGATATTGCAGAAGGTCTTGATGGTAAGGTGTGTCTTTTTGCGGATGATACTAAGATATGTAACAGGGTTGATGTTCCAGGAGGGATAAGCCAAATGGAAAATGATTTAGGTAAACTAGAAAAATGGTCAGAGTTGTGGCAACTGACATTTAATGTGGATAAGTGCAAGATAATGCATCTTGGACGTAAAAACCCAAGGGCAGAGTACAGAATATTTGATAGAGTCCTAACCTCAACATCTGAGGAAAGGGATTTAGGGGTGATTATTTATGATGACTTAAAGGTAGGCAGACAATGTAATAGAGCAGCAGGAAATGCTAGCAGAATGCTTGGTTGTATAGGGAGAGGTATTAGCAGTAGAAAGAGGGAAGTGCTCATGCCATTGTACAGAACACTGGTGAGACCTCACTTGGAGTACTGTACACAGTACTGGAGACCCTATCTTCAAAAGGATATTGATACCTTAGAGAGAGTTCAAAGAAGGGCTACTAAACTGGTTCATGGATTGCAGGATAAAACTTACCAGGAAAGGTTAAAGGATCTTAACATGTATAGCTTGGAGGAAAGACGAGACAGGGGGGATATGATAGAAACATTTAAATACATAAAGGGAATCAACACAGTAAAGGAGGAGACTATATTTAAAAGAAGAAAAACTACCACAACAAGAGGACATAGTCTTAAATTAGAGGGACAAAGGTTTAAAAATAATATCAGGAAGTATTACTTTACTGAGAGGGTAGTGGATGCATGGAATAGCCTTCCAGCTGAAGTGGTAGAGGTTAACACAGTAAAGGAGTTTAAGCATGCGTGGGATAGGCATAAGGCTATCCTAACTATAAGATAAGGCCAGGGACTAATGAAAGTATTTAGAAAACTGGGCAGACTAGATGGGCCGAATGGTTCTTATCTGCCGTCACATTCTATGTTTCAATGTTTCTATGTTTCTATGTCTTAAGCTAGTGACACAAATTCTCAATTTTTTTTTTAAATCTCCCACTCCTTGTGCAATGAGTTCGGGTGAGAGAGTTGCTTGTGGTACTTGCTACAGTCTAAAATGACCTCACACATGTTTTTTTTTTAAAGTTTAATATAAATGCCACTATAATGGCTGAAAATGTCAATGATATTTTGTTGTTTACAGCTAGAAGTTACCACATCCAATGTGTTATTCACCATTGTCATGCAAACTTAGCTGTTAGAATAAGATAAAAACGTGCTAGAAATGGTGACGTATGTTAAACTTTTTTCTGACTTGCAAGTTTAACTCAATTTGTAGGATACAGTATTTTTCTGGCAACTAGTACGTCAACCTGATTGTTTTAAAAGCAAACCTTTGGCCATTGCACATTTACCTCATATGTATTATCAGAAAATCCCAGCTGTGTGAAACAGAGAGAGTTAATGATGTCCAACTTGGTTTGGGGTATAATTAATTTCTCATTGCTAATTGAAATTAGCTATTATATTTTCAAGTGTTTTTAACTTGTCTTTAGTAGACTCCATTTTAATTAGTGGCAATATATTATTTGGAGACAAAAGGCCCTTGGTAAATATCAGTTGTAAATTTTGTTACAGAAAGTAAGTGGAGTTTTATGAAGGAGAGAAAAAAAGCTATTCAACATTTTATTGATTATATGCCGACAACAGTGAAAAACTACATCTGCATAATAGAACAGACTGCAAAAGAGAATGGCATTGATTTTCTATCGATGTGCTTGATATGACCTACAAGGCAAATTGCACTAAAGGTATTGTGGAAGCTGAAGTTCACTATTGCTGCTTCCTATTTCACATGAATTTGTAGTAGGTAGAAGACAGTGACAGATATGAGGATGAAGACATATTTCACATTCTTCCTATTAAGGAAACAAGTTACCTAATAAATATGGAGATTGAATATGGATATTTATCCAATAGCTACACCTTAATGTGTGTGGCTTTGTTAACACAAAGGAAGATGTTAAAAAATTGAACTATAGCAAAACCTGAATAGAAGTAGATAAATATATATATAAAAAACTATATTTTAATATTCTCACTGTTGCATTGCAGAACATATAAACTCATCAATTGTTGTCCACCCCAACTTTATCAGAGGTAACCATATTTCATATTTTACATACATCAATGTTAATTGCTGTACTTGTATTTTTATAGAACGTCTCTAGTTTTGAAAATAAAAAAATAATAATAATTTTATGAAAGGTATTCACCAAAGTAATGTGTTGAATATAGGCTAAATTGATAGAACATATGTGTGTGCATAAAGCAGGACCAGGACAGGAAAGTATGGGATAAGTTTAGCATTACTATAGAAAATGAAGTGAGTTTCAGAAATATAGGCACTTCAAACGTGAATTTTTATTTTTTATTATATATAAATGCATTTTCAAAGTATTATCTGAAAACCACCTTAAAAAGAAGAATGGGCCAACTCCAGCTTGTAGTGTACTTTTTTTTTTTTTCAATGTATACTTTTTATTCAAGTTTTTCATATATATCAAAAAGACAAATGGGATACAGAAGAGAAGAGTAAGGGAGGGGGATATCCAGTACATACACGTTATATAAGGTATATATGACATTTGATTGATTGTGAACAGGTATATACAGGCGTACAGGATTGCAGTCGGTCTTCACCTGACAGTTTATACATTAAACGGATTAACAATTAAATAGAGTGATAATTTGGTCTCACGGATTCATGAGTTGTTTACGAGTTAATGAAACCTTTACATATTTCTTGTATCATGCATTTTGTACTATTTATTATTAACTCTTAGTTAATTATTGGAGGGGGAGCTACATCGACCATAACCCAGCTCAAGTAGTTTGTAGTTTGTAGGACGGCCTGTTAAAAACCTTCAAAGTTGCAAGGGTATAATTACTTATTCTGGTGGCCTGTTAAATTCCTCCTTGACCTGTGCCCAGGTTGGACCGGCCTAATCCACTGATTACCCCATATACTCCGCCATCTGAACCTGAATTACGTCTCATAGATGTGGACGTAGTGTGACTGGATTGGGTGGGATGGGAAGGAAATGGGGGGGGGGGGGGAGAGTAACCAGGGAAAGAAAAGAAACAATGCTATTTGTACTATGCGTAGGAGAGCCACATATGTCCTCGGAGGTATTAAGTAGTGGCCTACATTCGGCAAGCCAGTGGGATAGCTTATGTCAATGTTTTGGCTTATACAGCTGCGGGGATGTGTTGTTTTTAGGAGGAGTACTAGGCTCAGTTATTCCATATGGTCCAAATGATTATGTGTTTCCTAATTGATTGGTCTTAAGTCTGGCATATTGGTTTTAGGATAGTTCTATTAGCAGTCCAGCTGGCCCATTTTGTTGCATGTAACTCCTCTCGTCCATTAAGCCTATGCGCCAGAAGTTCGTATTCATATGTGGTGTCTACCCTGTTCCATACTTCCGTGAAGGAAGGTGCGTTGGTGCTTTTCCAATGACTTGCTATACTAGTCTTAGCTGCCATCAAAATATGAATGGCAACTACTTTTTGTGGTTGTGAGAAGACAGTTGGGGAGAGATGAAGTAGGTAGTAGTCTGGAGCAAAGGGTATTGGTACCGTCATGAGCTTGTTAAGGACCTTTCTTATCTGTTGCCAATATGGCCCCAAAGTAGGGCAGTCCCAGAATATATGTCTGAGGGTGCCTACATGAAGGCCACATCTCCAGCATTTATTTGAGACACCTTGATACATATGTGCTAATCGGCATGGGACCAAGTACCATCTCATCATGAGCTTGCAGTACGCCTCCCAGTGAGATAGACTGTGTGAGGAAGCTTTGGTTGTTTGGATAGCTTGGAGCCATAGCGGGATAGGGATAGAGATGTTAAGTTCTGTTTCCCATTGATCCATGTACTTGTGTTTGGACAGTGGGTCTGCTCCGTTAATGGCGGTGTAGCATAGGGAAAGTGGTTTGAGTTTTGTGCCCTTGCCTATACAATGTCGTCCGAAGATAGTAAGCTGGGAATCTTCTGTGGGCTGTATTTTGTGTGTATGTATTATATGTTTAACTCTTATGTAAGTGAAAAGGTCTTTAGTCGTTAAGTTAAACTCTGTTTGTAGTTCTGGGAAGGTCTTAAGGCCTTGTGGAGTGAACATTTGGTGAATACGTGAGATCCCTTTTTGAATCCAGGATGTCATAGGTATGTTATGTGATAGTGCTGCAAGAGCGCTTGTAGGGGCATAGAATGTGAGATTTTCTGCACCGGTGAGGGTGGTGGCCCATCTTGACCAGCTATTTATTAAAAAGCGTGTGTTCGTCAGTGGTTTGCTTTGTTTTGTGTCCCATGTTGTGTGCGTCTGAAGTATCTGTGCAAGGTTGTGTGGGTGTAAACATGCATTTTCTAGGCGCAGCCATACCGGGGGTTTGGGATTAGACAGGACCTCCAGTCCTTGCGCTAGAAGTGCTGCCTTAT
The DNA here is from genome assembly GCF_036172605.1 of Pelobates fuscus. Taxonomy (NCBI): domain Eukaryota; kingdom Metazoa; phylum Chordata; class Amphibia; order Anura; family Pelobatidae; genus Pelobates; species Pelobates fuscus. Next base: position 135,186,864 of record NC_086321.1, read on the forward strand.
AGTAAGATTTCACGTCTGGAATTCCCAGACCTCCCTTTAAAGGGGATTGCCATGTGAGGCGTCTTGATATCCTTGGGGGTTTTTTTTTCCAGATGTATGCATTAAAGATCGACTGGAATCTCTTCAGGATTTTATCTGGCAATTTTATCGGTAGCGTTCGAAAGAGGTATAGTACATGCGGCAGTGCCATCATTTTCGTGGTGTGTATTCTACCTAACCATGACACCTCCAGTTTCTGCCAGGAGTCTAGTTGTGCCTGCAGTTTGTGGATCATAGATATATAATTTTCTTGCACTAATAGTGAGTCAGATTTTGCCAATTTTATGCCTAGGTATTTAAGGGATGTTGATCTCCAGTCAAAAGGGTGTGAAGCTTTTAGGGTTTGTATCATCTGAGGGGGAAGGCCTATGGGTAGTGCCTGAGTTTTCTTAAGGTTGTTCTTGTAATAGGAGACCTCCCCATATTGAGACAGAAGGTCCATCAGGTTCGGGATGGAGGTGTGTGGTTGTGTCAGATAGAGTAGGACATCGTCCGCAAATAGTGCAATTTTCTGAACTCCAGCTGGTGTGTCTAGGCCCTTGATTCCTGGGTGGGTTTTAATGCGGTTTATGACCGGTTCTAGGCTCAGGATGAACAGGAGGGGTGAGAGCGGGCAGCCCTGACGGGTGCCGTTGCTGATGTCAAACGGCTTGGATAAGAAACCAGAGTTGAAGACTCTTGCTGATGGGGCCCGATAGAGGGCCATAATACCCCCCAGGGTGGAGGGAGAGAACCCCATTTTCGTGAGTGTTAGTGTCATATAGTCCCAGTTCAGACGGTCGAACGCTTTTTCAGCATCGAGCGCCAGAACGGCACCCCCCTGCTTACTAGTTCTTGCCCAATGAATCAGGTTTAGGAAGTGTCTTGTGTTATCTCCTGCCTGTCTGCCTGGCACAAAACCAGCTTGCTCTTCCGATACTAACTCTACCAGGAGAGGTTTGATCCTTGTCGCCCAAAGTTTGGCATACAATTTTGTGTCTGCGTTTAGTAGCGATATCGGTCTGAGATTTTCGCTTACCGTGGGCGGTTTGCCTGGCTTGGGGAGAGTTACAACATGAGCCTCCAGCATCTCTTTAGGCATATAGCCCGTGTTTTTTATGTCGTTATAGAGCACAGTCAGGACTGGTGTAAGGGTCGGTTCCAGTTTATGATAATAATAATTGGATAGTCCGTCCGGACCAGGGGCTTTATGTTTTGGTAGAGAGTATATTGCTCGTCTTATTTCGTCTTCTGTGAAGGGGGAATCTAATGCACTGCTCTTTCCGGGATCTAGGTGGGGTAGAGTGGTGGTCTCTAAAAAATCTTGTATATCATTTAGGGATGGGTGTGGTGAGTTATGGTCATTTTTTAGGTTGTAAAGGTTATGATAATATTGCGCTAGTTCATTGACAATATCTTCTGGATTATATAATTTGCCTTTAGAGGGTGAGTTGATATATGGGATTTTAGATTGGAGGTGTTTGGTTTTAATTTTGTTTGCCAAGAGTCTACCCGCTTTATTACCCTGTGTATAATATTTCAGCTTCAGGGACCTCATCCATCGTTCTGTCGTGTTTAAAGAAATAGAGTCCAGCTCTTTCTGTAGGACCCCTATTCGTTTTGAGAGGGGTTTGGATGGTTTTAATTTATTTTGTGCTTCTAACTCTGTGTATTCTTTCATAATTGAAAGGTGTAATTCCGTCTGGTGTTTTTTGTGTTTTGCTCCCTCCCTGATGAGCACCCCTCTAATCACCGCCTTGTGGGCGACCCATAGCGTGCTGATCGGTATCTCGTCTGAGGTATTTTCCTTGAAGTAGTCGGTTGCCTCCCTAGTGATAACTTTCAGCACTTGATCCCTATCTAACAGCCCTTCATTAAGTCTCCACTTCCCTCGTCCCCTTGCTGGATATAGAGCCGCAAATGTTATCACAACTGGGGCATGGTCCGACCATGTCCGCATTCCTATGGAGACATCTAGTATATTCGGTAGGGTTCTGGTATCTACGAGGCAAAGGTCTATGCGTGAATATGTCATGTGAACGGGGGAAAAATAAGTATAGTCTTTTTCTGTGGGATAGGTGGAGCGCCATGTGTCGTATAAATTGTGTTCAAAAAGCAAATTGGAGAGAAGGCTACCATTAGTGCGAGATATCGCTGTGGGGGGTTTATTTTGTGCTCTCTTCATATCTAATTCGGGGTTCGGTGCACAGTTAAAGTCACCACAAATAATGACATGACCTTGTTTTAATGAATCTATTTTTTTCAAAGCTTTGCGAGTGAAGGTAATTTGGTTTTCGTTCGGAGCGTATAGGGACACCACCGTAACCAGGAAGCCATTCAATGATCCCACCAGGATTAATAATCTGCCCAAGGGGTCGGCATGTTGTTTTATTACCTGGAAAACCCAGTCTGTGTGGAATGATATGGATACTCCTTTAGATTTGCTCGGGGAGTATGCATGGAATGTTTGGGGGTACTGTCTCGAATATAGTTTCGGTGGTTTACGTGAACAGAAGTGGGTTTCCTGTAAACAGGCAATCGCTGCATTAGATTTTGACATTTCTTGAATTGCGAGACGCCTTTTATGGGGACTATTTAGGCCTTTTACATTAAGAGAAAGGACTTTAAATGATGCCATTTGTACGGGAAGAGTTAATCGTCTTGTGCATACATATTTGGAATAATTTGGTAACAGATCCCAGCTGGGAGGGTTGTGTCCCTATATGGTGAATACCTATCCTATGGCTTTGTAGGTGAATGCCTGGCACCTGTCCGCTGTGAGTGTTACGTGGTACCAAGTACATATTCGGGAAGCTATTGTCAACCTTTCGGATCATAGTACGGTTTAGCATACGAGAAAAGGGTAAACATATTAAACATAAACAATATGAACAATATATACAGTAAACTTTATACATAATTCCTTTGCCGTTAGTGCAAAGAAAGAGACCAGGGCGTGTGTGTCTAAGCACACTACACATTATCTGGTCTGGGTAGGGTGGCGGGTATTCCGCCGTTATGTGCCCTCTCTTATCGTTTGAGTCGTCTGGGCATTTAAAGTAGCGGCAAATAACCATATATCAGATATAGGAATATACATTTCAAACATGCATGCAATGCATCCTATTCCTATAGTGAAACGCAAAATAGAGATATGTGGACATGGCAGAGATGTCCCTGGGTGATGACAGTTTGTAGTGTGATATATCTGGGTCTGGAGACCTCGCTGTTCGTGGGGCCTAGTCGGTGGTCTTGGAGGGCCTCTTGTCGTGAGGGCCTAAGTTTGTAAGGGGGTATACCTCGGGGTATAAGCTCTTAATTATGTGACCCATGACGTTGATGCAATAAATATTGCTATATAGGCCCTTCTAATGCTAATCGGATCAGTACGGGTGTATATCTGTGTCATGTAGTAAAGACCTCCACCTGAAGTAGTTTCATAGGGTCATTAAAGTGAGTTGCCCAAATTTGCGGCCTTCCCGTTGGCATCGAGGCCATATGCGGGTAAGACAAATGTGTCTAGTGGTTAGTAGTTACCTCTTTAGAGTAGCGTGTTGGGCCCTGAAAACATGACTTGTGAGGGTCACAGGGGATCTATTAAATGAACATTTGCCCTGGGGTCCCTATCCAATATCACATCTCTAACAGTTATTGAGCCATTAATGACCTAATTTCTACAGAGTATAAGAAACGGAAAATTAGCATATAATATTTTGGTGACAATAAGAGCGATGCGATACTCAAGTGATCCTTGAAGACGTGCGTAGCCAAGGATAGCCATCAGTCCATGGAAGATAGAGTATTCAATTCAGTTCAGTTTCGCCGGGGAGCCTGCGAGAGTCCATTCAGGTCTCATTCTTCTCGGTAGTGGGGGCTTTTGTTTAGGTGACTGTCCCATGGCGTGATGTAGGCCCCATTCTTTTAGCTTGGCTAGTCCCGCCTCAGGTTCCAGGGCTACCACCGATTTCCCTCCATGCCATATAAGAAGCTTCGTCGGGTATCCCCATCGGTAAGGTATATTGTGGTTCCTCAGAGTTTTAGTAACATCAATGAATTCCCGTCTGCGCGCCATGGTGGCTGCCGAAAGGTCAGCATACACACTGATCCCCTGGTAGGGTTCTGGCAAGGTAGCGAGTTTTCTCGTTGTTTTAAGTAATTCTTCTTTGGAGCCATAATAATGAAATCGGGCCACTATATCTTTAGGGGTGTCAGCTGTAAATCTTGCGGGTCTTGGGAGTCGGTGAACCCTATCAAGCAGCCAGGCTTCTTCTTTCAAGTGGGGAACTAGAGCCGCGCACATGGTCTTTATGTAGTGCGCCAGGGCCTCTTGTGGGATGTTGTCAGCTACTCCCCTGAAGCGTAGATTGTTCCTCCTCGCCCTATCCTCCATGTCTGCAAGTTTAAGGCGCATGGCGGTTTGTTCTTCCTCCATTTTCTGTATTTTGTCTACAAGGTCATTGTGCGCCAAGCAAAGTTCGTCAGTTTTAGCCTCTAGCTGGTTTGTCCTTCCCCCCAGTTCCTGGATGTCGCTGCGTAAGTCATCCGCTATTTGGCGGAGATCCGCTCTCAGGGATCCTTTCAGGTCCTGCATCATAGTGTGTAGGCTTTTATTTGTTACCGGGGCGTCTTCTGGAGCGATAGTGCAGTCTTCTGGGTCAGGTATTCCCTCCGAGCACGGTGAATGTGGCGCGGACCCGCCGCCATCTTGGATTTGCCGCATGCGGCTTTTTCCAGATTGCCGCACCGGATCGGTCAGTTTGGTCTGTCTTGGGGGTGCCATGTGTGTCCACAGTAGTGTCCGCTCCCTGGGGATAGTTTTTCCGAGCTCACCAGACGGCTTATCGTTGCTTTAGGCACGGCGGATCACGGAGCGATCGTTACATGCGGCTGCTCCGGTCGGCAGTTGGCCACGCCCCCCAAGCCAAACCTTGTAGTGTACTTTTAACTAACAGCTGAGTATGGGAAAACAATTGTAGACCTAAGCAAACTTGAAAGAGCTTACGCAAGTCATGTAGTGAGATGCTACATGATTGTCAAGTAAAGTCCCTTTTAAAGTGTCTCCTGAAAGCACTGAGCTGGCAATGGGAAAAAATGTAAAGCATAAATATAAAACACCTCATTCTTTCTTTTCCCTGTGACCTCAAAAATGGAAAGTCAATTATATGTGTGAGACTCCACAGAGGTTCTTTTATTTACCTCAATTCCTGTCCAATGCCCCAAAAAGGTTTAGTTCAGTATTACTGCATGAAATAATTCCTCATTTGCATTTCTCAATTTTTTGAGATGGGGCCTAATGTTTAGTGTAGGAGTAATAATCTTAATAATCGTTTAGCGCCCAAACCATACCAAACAATCAATCACTAGAATAATGATACCCAGTTCCCCCAATATTAAAATGATGTAAATACTGATATAGAAGTTATACCCTTACACCATATCTTAATGAACCAAAATAATTGTCTGGGCTGTTTAACCACTCACATTGCACTTTTTGTGCTTAACTAAATTACATAGCACATTATGCACGTGCAAAGTGTTTCAGTGTGTACAAAAACAATCCCTACACAATGCATTCTAGCTTCAAATAGTAGGTAACTCTAACTGGAATGTATTTCACTTGATTTCAAATAGCAAACACAGGCACATGCGTACAGCAGATGAAGTTGCATCTTATTCCTGAATATAAAATGTATGTTTTAACACTTATATTATTGAATGAGATGCCACTTGTTACTATGTGCGCAGCATGTCACTAATTTGAGTTACAAATTATGCATGTGTTTGACATCAAACATGTGCATATGCTTGCTAATTCCCTCATAGAATACTATGGTATAAATTAAAATTATGTGAGCAGCATGTCACTAGTTTAAATTACAAATTAAGTGTGTACTTAGCATCAAACATATGTGTATGCTTTTTTTTGCAAACCTCTATATTGTCATAATTTCATGGCCATTTTAGGCCTCTAAACATTTGAGAGCTTCCACATCTGAATAAATAATTACAGTACATTTTTACCTAAAAAATAAAATTATTCTCTAATGTCTTGCGTATAGCTGAAAATTGGAGTTTCGCATGCTTCAATAAAATAATTGTGTTTATTTTTAGAAAGGCTGGTTCTTCAATAATAGGATTTCCCATTACCTATATTCTTAGCATATGTTTTAATTCTGTAACAATAAGTGTGTTTTTTTCAGATGTAATATTTTTGTAGGATCCATTACTCACAACTAGTGATGTCCCGAACAGTTCGCCGGGAACCGTTCGCCGGTGAACATAGCGTGTTCGCGGTCGCGAACACGCACAATGTTCGGTCCGCCCCCTATTCGTCATCATTGAGTAAACTTTGACCCTGTACCTCACAGTCAGAAGACACATTCCAGCCAATCAGCAGCAGACCCTCCCTCCCAGACCCTCCCACCTCCATGACTAATAGGGGGCGGACCGAACATTGCACGTGTTCGTGACCGCGAACACGCTATGTTCGCCGGCGAACGGTTCCCGGCGAACTGTTCGGGACATCACTACTCACAACACATAAACATTGGTTAAAATTCAGGATAAATCCATTTTGTAGCTGTCATTTTAAGATATAGGGTGCAAAAATACATATTTGAATTAATATAAATGTTTCAAATTGTATTCAGTTCACAATTCACAACACATAAACATTGGTTAAAATTCAGGATAAATCCATTTTGCAGCTGTCATTTTAAGATATAGGGTATAAAAATACATATTTGAATTAATATAAATGTTTCAAATTGTATTCAGTTCACAATTCGCTACATCTTTGATGTGATAAATTTTTATTTAAAAACAAAAGTGTTTTAGTCAGAACTCATTAAAGCTTAGCAGCTGGTGTGTTGTTTGATGTTTTTCATAGAAAAATATGTGCTTGAATAAGAAGTAAGTCAGAAAACAGTATCTTCAAGTATCTTCATTAAGGCATAGAAACCTTTTATGCGGTCACAACAACGTATGTATGTTTTAGCAAAAAAAAAAGTTAAAAAGGGTACCCGGGATAAATATTCAAGTTGTCTTAATTGACAATCCATCGTTTAAAAGAAAGAAAGAACTGTCACTGCCTGCACAGGTGAGGCCAATTAAATTTGGGTTTTCAGTTCTTCTTGCAAACTCAGCACATAAAAAATATAACAACAAACAGTCATTAATGGTATTCCTTGACAAAAAGGCAAATAAAGGCAGATTTAATACCACACAAAATATGATGACTACGTGAAAACTTTAAACCTGTTTTTTTCCACTTATATACATCATTAAATCTTGACTTCCTATTAAACCGTATTTTGGTTTTGAAAACCATTGTTATTTTGTTTGCATTGAAGTTACCGTCTTCTTAATGTATTACTGTTTTTTAAGATGTAGATATATATTCTAATTATATGTATGTATATGAAAGGATTATTTTTTTTATTAATCAAAATGTTATTGCATCATCTGGTATGTATTAACCCCTTCCTGACTTTAGGGTGTGCTATTCCATCCTACAAAAGGAGGGCGTTAACACCGTTAGGGTGCCAAAGAATGCACTAACAATCAGACCCTTCTTCCAGCTAGGATACTTATCAATCCCGCTGATCTAAGTCACATGACCATGATGACACTGATCATATGTCTAGGATTGGCATGATTAACAGATTACCAGCTGTTAGACTGCTATATTTATAACTGTATGTTAATTCTAAGTGTGTTTTGATATTAATATATATATATCAAATTTATAAACATGAAAACTAACTTTGGCCATGGCTTGTGGCTAAGTGGCTACTAAAAATGACTGGACATATCCCATTTTGAATACCATAGGTTATTTACTTTTGCAAATAGTATGCCATGATGGGGGTGATTTTCATTACTTGGTCTCAAAGGAAACATAGGCCCAGCAACCAATTTGGGAAATCTCAATGTGTAAAAACTGAAAAGGTTAAACCCAATAATTTGACACTACAACTTTCCAAAACCCCATAAAACCTGTACATGTGTATGTGTATTTTAATGCAATAAAATCTAATAGTCATATGAAATTCAAAGTTAAAATGTCATGCAAAACTTGGAAAATAACTTTTCTTAATTTCTCACATTTTTCTAGATTGTATTCCTTTTAATTTAATGTTTCATATATAAATATTTGATGTGAAATGAAATCCTGAACAAAATGATATATAATAAATGTAGATGCACTTAATATGAAATAGGTAAATTATGGAAGAACAAACACATAGTCGAATTCCAGATTTTGTTTTGGTCAGAACGCATACAATTGCCTCCGTCCTTAACCCCTTCATGATCGCAGACATATCAGGTACGTCCAACAAAAAATGGTTCTTAAGGGCCATGGACCATGGACGTACCTGATACGTCCATGGCTAATTAGAGCGCTGGAAGCGACCTCTCCTTACTGCCCCCCCAGAGCGATCACTTCAGGGTTGCTCCACGTGGCCCCTGGCAGTGAGGCAGAGCATCGGAAGCCATTAGGCAGGCTTCCGATGCTCTGCCTGTGTGCTGAGTGCCTCTAGGGGTCGAGGCATTTAGTGAAGAAAGAAGAACATTAAAAAAATAATGAAAGAAATAAAATAAAATACATTAATTAAATCTAATAACCCTTCTCCTCCCCCCCCCCCATCATGTGGCTCCCAAGATGGCACTGCCTTTATAAAGATTTTTTATTTTTTTTGCGAGACCCAAACGCTCTTTTCAGAGCTATTAACCCCTATCCTGACAGTGATCACTGTATAGCTCACCGGCTCGTGCACAGCAGCACATATTTTGCTGTCTGTGCATTTTTTTAGGGGTTAATTTTTTGTGGGGTTTTTTTTGTGACAGATCACTCCAGCTGGCAGTACTGATGAGGAGTGGGCAGTGCCTCATCGCCAGAGGCCAGATTTCTCACCCTTCACTGCAAATCCTGGCATCAATGTGGATGTTGCAGGATTTAACCCTCAGCAGTTTATGGAGGTGTTTCTGGGCGATGATGTATTGGGGGAACATTGTCGCCCAAAATAATTTCTATGCCCATCAGTTCCGTGCTGACTCTTTTTTGGCAAAGCAGCAATGGGCCCCCATCGATGTGCCAGAATTTAAAAATTCAGGGCATTGACTATGCTGATGGGCATCATAAAGAAGCCCTCCATCAACTCCTACTGGAGCAGTAGCCCCATCTGCTCTACCCTCATTTACTCCCAGTCGATGTCGAGGAAGAGGTATGAAATGATTCTACATTTCAGTCACTTCAGTGACAACAGCCTGTGCCCCCTAGGGAGCATCCCCAGTTTGACAGGCTATATAAAATCATGATTAACAACTTCGCTGCCAGGTTTGCAGAGGCTTATACATCTGGAAGGAATATATGCATGGATGAATCCCTGATAAAGTATAAGGGAAGACTGGGATTCAAGCAGTATATTCCTTCCAAGCGCTCCAGGTATGGTGTAAAGGTGTATAATCTGTGTGATAGTGAGACTGGGTATACTCAGGCCTTCCGGGTGTACAAGAGAAAGGATACCCACCTTGACCCTCCAGGTTGCCCAGAACATATGGGAACCAGTGGCAAGATTGTCTGGGACCTGATATTCCCCCTGATGAACAAAAGGTACCACTTGTATACAGACAATTTTTACACAAGTGTCCCTTTGTTCAAGCTACTGTATTGTTTTGATTCAAAAGTAGTGTTGTCGCGAACCCGACATTTTCGGTTCGCGAACGGCGAACGCGAACTTCCGCAAATGTTCGCGAACCGGCGAACTGCGCGAACAGCCATTGACTTCAATGGGCAGGCAAATTTTAAAACCAACAGGAACTCTTTCTGGCCACAAAAGTGATGGAAAAGTTGTTTCAAGGGGACTAACACCTGGACTGTGGCATGCCGGAGGGGGATCCATGGCAAAACTCCCATGGAAAATTGCACAGTTGATGCAGAGTCTGCTTTTAATCCATAAAGGGCAGAAATCACCTAACATTGACACCTGTCCTCAAAGCCCTGCCCTGATACACACTGACACAGAGCAGAATAGAGACTGTTCCCCGTCCTCAGAGACCATGATACACACTGACACAGAGCAGAATAGAGACTGTTACCCCTACATAGGGACACTTGGCAGATATGGCGGGGTCGTGGGAGGGGGAGGATGACTTTCACCTCTTCCCCTGTTACATTCCCGTTGTGCTGTGACATCACCCTTATACGCTGTGTAAAGCATACTATTTAATTTGATCAGCATGGCCACTTGAGTTTTTATAGTTTTCACGCAGCTTGTAGTTTATATATGGTTCACAAAAATCAAACAAACTATAAAGTAAACATGTAAGGATTCAGAATATTCTTTCAAACCCTTACACATTGTGTGTACGTATTTTTTGTCTTAAGTTTGTGGCTTTAAAGAGGTTTACGTTGTTTCTATGATGTGCATAACATGTTCTTGTAAATGTTTGTTAAATTTTTCCTGGAATTGTAATTTTTGAATCTGAATAAAGATAGTCAAATCCCTGATACACACTGACACAGAGCAGAATAGGGACTGTTCCCCCTACATAGGGTCACTTGGCAGATATGGATTGACACCTATCCTAATGATCCCTGATACACACTGACACAGAGCAGAATAGAGACTGTCCCCCCTACATAGGGTCACTTGGCAGATATGGATTGACACCTGTCCTCAAAATCCCTGATACACACTGACACAGAGCAGAATAGGGACTGTTCCCCCTACATAGGGTCACTTGGCAGATATGGATTGACACCTGTCCTCAAAACCCCTGATACACACTGACACAGAGCAGAATAGAGACTGTTCCCTGTCCACAGAGACGATGATACACACTGACACAGAGCAGAATATAGACTGTTCAACGTCCACAGAGACCATGATACACACTGACACAGAGCAGAATAGAGACTGTTCCCCATCCACAGAGACCATGATACACACTGACACAGAGCAGAATAGAGACTGTTCCCCGTCCACAGAGACCATGATACACACTGACACAGAGCAGAATAGAGACTGTTCCCCGTCCACAGAGACCATGATACACACTGACACAGAGCAGAATAGAGACTGTTCCCCGTCCACAGAGACCATGATACACACTGACACAGAGCAGAATAGAGACTGTTCCCCGTCCACAGAGACCATGATACACACTGACACAGAGCAGAATAGGGACTGTTACCCCTACATAGGGTCACTTGGCAGGTATGGATTGACACCTGTCCTCAAAGCCCATGATACACACTGGGGGGAGCTACTGTCCTCCCCAACCCCTGCGCGGTGGGTGGGGGCCATAAATCACAATGGTGGGGCCTACTTTCCTCCCCCCGGCCCCCATCCCTGCGCGGTGGGTGGGGGGCATAAATCACAATGGGACGGACCTACTGATAGGAGTGGAGTATTGTTCAAATCAGTTTAATACCTTCCGCGTCTCCTATCAGAGGACATGTATATGGCAGCCATTTTAGGAACCGCACACCTGGGACCCGAGCAAGGTCACCTCTTTCAACAGGCGACATGATTTGGCCCTGTAAAACTATCCTGGATATTCTCTACAATTTCTATGGATATGGCATTGATTTATGTAACAGGGAGATGGAAGAAGATGCTTGGTCGGTCCTCTTACTTGAAATTTGGGGCACTGCGCGGGCAAGCTAATGTGCCACCAGATAGGAGTGGTGAGTTTAGTATTGTTCATATCAGTTTAATACCTTCCGCGTCTCCTATCAGAGGACATGTATATGGCATTTATTTTAGGAACCGCACACCTGGGACCCGAGCAAGGTCACCTCTTTCAACAGGTGACATGATTTGGCCCTGTAAAACTATCCTGGATATTCTCTACAATTTCTATGGATATGGCATTGATTTATGTAACAGGGAGATGGAAGAAGATGCTTGGTCGGTCCTCTTACTTGAAATTTGGGGCACTGCGCGGGCAAGCTAATGTGCCACCAGATAGGAGTGGTGAGTTTAGTATTGTTCATATCAGTTTAATACCTTCCGCGTCTCCTATCAGTGGACGTGTAAATGGCAGAGATTTTTAATTGTTGAATCACCTCCCCTTTTTAGGCCAAGGTGGTAAGATGCTTAGACCACTGGTATATTGGTGCCATCTTGGAGGATTTTTTTTTGGTTTGGTTTTTGAAGCCACAGTGCTGCACCAGTGGGCCTAAAAATTAGGCATGTACACATGCCTGAAAAAATTGGTATTGTTGCAGCCGCTGCTGTAGCAGCGGCCAGAAAAATTGATGTTTGTTTCACAGGCAGAAAGTGCCCTAAAACATGGCGGCTTGAACCCTAGTTGGTGGCGGATAAGTCACGCAAGTCAAACGTCATTCAGAGCTAAAATACAGCAGCGTGTGGACCATTTTTAGCCCAAGGCAGCTCATCTCATCAGGCCTATTTTAATCGAATGTATCGCCCAGTGTCAGTCCCTTCGGGATCCATCCCTCATTCATCTTAATAAAGGTGAGGTAATCTAGACTTTTTTGACCTAGGCGACTTCTCTTCTCAGTGACAATACCTCCTGCTGCACTGAAGGTCCTTTCTGACAGGACACTTGAAGCGGGGCAGGCCAGAAGTTCTATCGCAAATTGGGATAGCTCAGGCCACAGGTCAAGCCTGCACACCCAGTAGTCAAGGGGTTCATCGCTCCTCAGAGTGTCGATATCTGCAGTTAAGGCGAGGTAGTCTGCTACCTGTCGGTCGAGTCGCTCTCTGAGGGTGGATCCCGAAGGGCTGTGGCGATGCATAGGACTTCAAAAGGTCCGCATGTCCTCCATCAACAACACGTCTTTAAAGCGTCCTGTCCTTGCCGGCATGGTCGTGGGAGGAGGAGGAGGAGGATGACTTCCACCTCTCCCCCTGTTAGATTCCCGTTGTGCTGTGACATCACCCTTATACGCTGTGTAAAGCATACTTTTTAATTTATTTTGCAAATGCTGCATCCTTTCCGACTTGTTGTAATTCGGTAACATTTCCGCCACTTTCTGCTTATACCGGGGGTATAAGCAACAGGCAGGACAGCATGAAAGACCCCATTTGCCCGAGCTACTCATTTCCCGTTCCTCCTCCTCACTGATGTCATTGAAGGTATGTTCTTCCCCCCAGCCACGTACAACACCACGGGTACCAGATAGGTGACAACGAGCACCCTGGGATGCCTGTTGTGTTTGGTCTTGCTCCTCCTCCTCCTCCTCAAAGCTACAATCCTCCTCTGACTCCTCTTCCTCACAATCCTCTTCCAGCGTTGCCGCAGGTCCAGCAAGCGATGCTGATAAGGCTGTTTCTGGTGGTGATGGTGACCACAACTCTTCCTCTTCCTCTTCACGCTCATCTACAGCCTGATCCAGCACTCTTCGCAGGGCACGCTCCAGGAAGAAAACAAATGGTATGATGTCGCTGATGGTGCCTTCGTTGCGACTGACTAGGTTTGTCACCTCCTCAAAAGGACGCATGAGCCTACAGGCATTGCGCATGAGCGTCCAGTAACGTGGCAAAAAAATTCCCAGAGGCTGTCCTAGCACCCCGGTCATACAAATATTCAACAGCTTTTTCTTGTTGGAGCAGGCGGTCGAACATTAGGAGTGTTGAATTCCAACGTGTAGGGCTGTCGCAAATCAAGCGCCTCACTGGCATGTTGTTTCGCCGCTGGATATCGGCAAAGTGAGCCATGGCCATGTAGGAACGCCTGAAATGGCCACACACCTTACTGGCCTGCTTCAGGACGTCCTGTAAGCCTGTGTACTTATGCACAAAGCGTTGTACGATCAGATTACACACATGTGCCATGCACGGCACATGTGTCAACTTGCCCAACTTCAATGCCGCTATCAAATTTTTTTTGTCACACACCACTTTGCCGATATCCAGTTGCTGCGGAGTCAGCCACTTTTCCACCTGTGCGTTCAGGGCGGACAGGAGTGCTTGTCCGGTGTGACTCTCTGCTTTCAAGCAAGTCAAACCCAAGACGGCGTGACACTGCCGTATCCGGGATGTGGAATAGTACCTGGGGAGCTGGGGGGGTGCCGTTGATGTGGAGCAAGACGCAGCAGCACAAGAGGACTCAGCCGAGGAGGTTATGGAAGAGGATGGAGTAGGAGGAGTAGAGGAGGTGGCAGCAGGACTGCCTGCAATTCGTGGCGGTGTCACCAACTCCTCTGCAATGCCACGCATTCCTTGCTTGTCAGCCGTCAGCAGGTTTACCCAATGCGCAGTGTAGGTGATATACCTGCCCTGACCATGCTTTGCAGACCAGTTATCAGTGGTCAGATGGACCCTTGCCCCAACACTGTGTGCCAGACATGCCATGACTTCCTTTTGCACAATCGAGTACAAGTTGGGGATTGCCTTTTGTGAAAAGAATTTCCGGCCGGGTACCTTCCACTGCGGTGTCCCAATAGCTACAAATTTTTTGAACGCCTCAGACTCAACCAGATTGTATGGTAAAAGCTGGCGGGCTAATAGTTCGGACAAGCCAGCTGTCAGATGCTGGGCAAGGGGGTGACTTGGTGACATTGGCTTCTTACGCTCAAACATGTCCTTGACAGACACATGACTGTGTGCAGATGAGCGGGAACTGCTCAAGGCGGGAGACGGAGTGGCGGATGGTTGAGAGGGGGCAAGAAGGACAGCAGTGGTTGACGTGGCTGAAGATGCTAGACCAGAAGGAGGATGGCGACTTAGAGTAGGCGTGCTGCTTGTACTCATGTGTTGATCCCATAGGCGTTTGTGATGTGAGATCATGTGCCTACGCAAAGCAGTTGTACCTAGGTGGGTGTTGGACCTCCCACGACTCAGTTTCCTTTGGCACAGGTTGCAAATGGCATCGCTGTTGTCCGAGGCAGACACACAAAAAAAATGCCACACTGCTAAGCTCTGCAATGACGGCATTCTGGTGGTGGACACAGCATGCGTTGATTGGCGTGCTGTCGGGCTGACCCCGGGTGCTAATGCATGCTGTCTGACTGTGCCACTAGCTCCTTGCGACGACCCCCCCTGCTTCCAACTCGTCTCCTCCTCCTCTCTGTCTCCCCATCTGAACTTTCGCCCTGTTCTTCTTCTTGCCGAGCGGGCACCCACATGACATCCATGGACGCATCGTCATCATCAACCGCTTCGCTTGTATCTGACAACTCAGAAAAGGAAGCAGCAGCGGGAACAACATCATCATCATCACACCGTACCTCCATGTGTTTAATGCTGCCTGCCTGAGACATATCCCTGTTATCTACATCCTCTAGCAATAATGGTTGCGCATCACTCATTTCTTCAAACGGGTGTGTGAATAACTCCTCTGACATACCAAGTAAAGCGGCTGTGGTGCTAGTTTTGGTGGTGGCGGCAGGCGGGTGAGTGCTATCTTGAGAGGTGCCTGAAGCTAAGCTGGAGGAGGATGGTGCGTCAAGGTTCCGAGTGGAGGCTGTACAAGATTGGGTGTCCTGTGTTAGCCAGTCAACTATGTCCTCAGAACTTTTCAAGTTCAGGGTACGTGGCTTCTGAAAACTGGGCATTATTCTAGGGCAAAAGGGAATCACAGCACCACGACCACGACGGCCCCTGCGGGGTGGCCTGCCTCTGCCTGTCATTTTTTGGGGGATTAGTGGTACTATGCGTGCAAGCTACTGTGAGACCAGATATGATTGGCAATGTGAACTGTAACAGTTCTGCAGAGCACACACTGTAGGCCTGACACACCCGCTTGAAGACAAGTAACTGCTATTCAATCTATAACAGTGAAAAATAAATTTTGGTTTTAAAAGCACGCTATAGAGACACCAGATATGATTGGCAATGTGCACTGGAACAGTTCTGCAGAGCACACGCTGAAGGAAGGACTGACAGAGCCGCTTGAAGACAAGTAACTGCTATTCAATCTATAACAGTGAAAAATAAATTTTGGTTTTTAAAGCACGCTATAGAGACACCAGATATGATTGGCAATGTGAACTGGAACAGTTCTGCAGAGCACACGCTGAATAAAGGACTGACAGAGCCGCTTGAAGGACACTGACTGGCTGCTATTAGCTTACACTAGAAACCTTTTTTCTTTGTAAAAGCACGCTATAGAGACACCAGA
Organism: Pelobates fuscus; assembly: GCF_036172605.1. Lineage (NCBI taxonomy): Eukaryota > Metazoa > Chordata > Amphibia > Anura > Pelobatidae > Pelobates > Pelobates fuscus. The sequence goes on from NC_086321.1 coordinate 135,202,980, forward strand.
TATGATTAGCAACTGTCAAAGCACGCTGGCACAGGTCTGCAGAGCACACGCTGAAGGAAGGACTGACAGAGCCGCTTGAAGGACACTGACTGGCTGCTATTAGCTTACACTAGAAACCTTTTTTCTTTGTAAAAGCACGCTATAGAGACACCAGATATGATTGGCAACTGTCAAAGCACGCTGGCACAGGTCTGCAGAGCACACGCTGAAGGAAGGACTGACAGAGCCGCTTGAAGGACACTGACTGGCTGCTATTAGCTTACACTAGAAACCTTTTTTCTTTGTAAAAGCACGCTATAGAGACACCAGATATGATTGGCAATGTGCACTTGAACAGTTCTGCAGAGCACACACTGTAGGCCTGACACACCCGCTTGAAGACAACTAACTGCTATTCAATCTATAACAGTGAAAAATTAATTTTGGTTTTAAAAGCACGCTATAGAGACACCAGATATGATTGGCAATGTGCACTTGAACAGTTCTGCAGAGCACACACTGTAGGCCTGACACACCCGCTTGAAGACAAGTAACTGCTATTCAATCTATAACAGTGAAAAATAAATTTTGGTTTTAAAAGCACGCTATAGAGACACCAGATATGATTGGCAATGTGCACTTGAACAGTTCTGCAGAGCACACACTGTAGGCCTGACACACCCGCTTGAAGACAAGTAACTGCTATTCAATCTATAACAGTGAAAAATAAATTTTGGTTTTAAAAGCATGCTACAGAGACACCAGATATGATTGGCAATGTGCACTTGAACAGTTCTGCAGAGCACACACTGTAGGCCTGACAAACCCGCTTGAAGACAAGTAACTGCTATTGAATCTATAACAGTGAAAAATAAATTTTGGTTTTAAAAGCACGCTATAGAGACACCAGATATGATTGACAATGTGCACTGGAACAGTTCTGCAGAGCACACACTGTAGGCCTGACACACCCGCTTGAAGACAAGTAACTGCTATTCAATCTATAACAGTGAAAAATAAATTTTGGTTTTAAAAGCACGCTATAGAGACACCAGATATGATTGGCAATGTGCACTTGAACAGTTCTGCAGAGCACACACTGTAGGCCTGACACACCCGCTTGAAGACAAGTAACTGCTATTCAATCTATAACAGTGAAAAATAAATTTTGGTTTTAAAAGCACGCTATAGAGACACCAGATATGATTGGCAATGTGCACTGGAACAGTTCTGCAGAGCACACGCTGAAGGAAGGACTGACAGAGCCGCTTGAAGACAAGTAACTGCTATTCAATCTATAACAGTGAAAAATAAATTTTGGTTTTTAAAGCACGCTATAGAGACACCAGATATGATTGGCAATGTGCACTGGAACAGTTCTGCAGAGCACACGCTGAATAAAGAACTGACAGAGCCGCTTGAAGGACACTGACTGGCTGCTATTAGCTTACACTAGAAACCTTTTTTCTTTGTAAAAGCACGCTATAGAGACACCAGATATGATTAGCAACTGTCAAAGCACGCTGGCACAGGTCTGCAGAGCACACGCTGAAGGAAGGACTGACAGAGCCGCTTGAAGGACACTGACTGGCTGCTATTAGCTTACACTAGAAACCTTTTTTCTTTGTAAAAGCACGCTATAGAGACACCAGATATGATTGGCAACTGTCAAAGCACGCTGGCACAGGTCTGCAGAGCACACGCTGAAGGAAGGACTGACAGAGCCGCTTGAAGGACACTGACTGGCTGCTATTAGCTTACACTAGAAACCTTTTTTCTTTGTAAAAGCACGCTATAGAGACACCAGATATGATTGGCAATGTGCACTTGAACAGTTCTGCAGAGCACACACTGTAGGCCTGACACACCCGCTTGAAGACAACTAACTGCTATTCAATCTATAACAGTGAAAAATAAATTTTGGTTTTAAAAGCACGCTATAGAGACACCAGATATGATTGGCAATGTGCACTTGAACAGTTCTGCAGAGCACACACTGTAGGCCTGACACACCCGCTTGAAGACAACTAACTGCTATTCAATCTATAACAGTGAAAAATAAATTTTGGTTTTAAAAGCACGCTATAGAGACACCAGATATGATTGGCAATGTGCACTTGAACAGTTCTGCAGAGCACACACTGTAGGCCTGACACACCCGCTTGAAGACAAGTAACTGCTATTCAATCTATAACAGTGAAAAATAAATTTTGGTTTTAAAAGCATGCTACAGAGACACCAGATATGATTGGCAATGTGCACTTGAACAGTTCTGCAGAGCACACACTGTAGGCCTGACACACCCGCTTGAAGACAAGTAACTGCTATTCAATCTATAACAGTGAAAAATAAATTTTGGTTTTAAAAGCATGCTACAGAGACACCAGATATGATTGGCAATGTGCACTGGAACAGTTCTGCAGAGCACACACTGTAGGCCTGACACACCCGCTTGAAGACAAGTAACTGCTATTCAATCTATAAGAGTGAAAAATAAATTTTGGTTTTAAAAGCACGCTATAGAGACACCAGATATGATTGGCAATGTGCACTTGAACAGTTCTGCAGAGCACACACTGTAGGCCTGACACACCCGCTTGAAGACAAGTAACTGCTATTCAATCTATAACAGTGAAAAATAAATTTTGGTTTTAAAAGCACGCTATAGAGACACCAGATATGATTGGCAATGTGCACTGGAACAGTTCTGCAGAGCACACGCTGAAGGAAGGACTGACAGAGCCGCTTGAAGACAAGTAACTGCTATTCAATCTATAACAGTGAAAAATAAATTTTGGTTTTAAAAGCACGCTATAGAGACACCAGATATGATTGGCAATGTGCACTGGAACAGTTCTGCAGAGCACACGCTGAAGGAAGGACTGACAGAGCCGCTTGAAGACAAGTAACTGCTATTCAATCTATAACAGTGAAAAACAAATTTTGGTTTTAAAAGCACGCTATAGAGACACCAGATATGATTGGCAATGTGCACTGGAACAGTTCTGCAGAGCACACGCTGAAGGAAGGACTGACAGAGCCGCTTGAAGACAAGTAACTGCTATTCAATCTATAACAGTGAAAAATAAATTTTGGTTTTAAAAGCACGCTATAGAGACACCAGATATGATTGGCAATGTGCACTTGAACAGTTATGCAGAGCACACACTGTAGGCCTGACACACCGCTTGAAGACAAGTAACTGCTATTCAATCTATAACAATGAAAAATAAATTTTGGTTTTAAAAGCACGCTATAGAGACACCAGATATGATTGGCAATGTGCACTGGAACAGTTCTGCAGAGCACACGCTGAAGGAAGGACTGACAGAGACGCTTGAAGGACACTGACTGGCTGCTATTAGCTTACACTAGAAACCTTTTTTCTTTGTAAAAGCACGCTATAGAGACACCAGATATGATTGGCAATGTGCACTTGAACAGTTCTGCAGAGCACACACTGTAGGCCTGACACACCCGCTTGAAGACAAGTAACTGCTATTCAATCTATAACAGTGAAAAATAAATTTTGGTTTTAAAAGCACGCTATAGAGACACCAGATATGATTGGCAATGTGCACTGGAACAGTTCTGCAGAGCACACGCTGAAGGAAGGACTGACAGAGCCGCTCGAAGACAAGTAACTGCTATTCAATCTATAACAGTGAAAAATAAATTTTGGTTTTAAAAGCACGCTATAGAGACACCAGATATGATTGGCAATGTGCACTGGAACAGTTCTGCAGAGCACACGCTGAAGGAAGGACTGACAGAGCCGCTTGAAGACAAGTAACTGCTACTGAATCTATAACAGTGAAAAATAAATTTTGGTTTTAAAAGCACGCTATAGAGACACCAGATATGATTGGCAATGTGCACTGGAACAGTTCTGCAGAGCACACGCTGAAGGAAGGACTGACAGAGCCGCTTGAAGACAAGTAACTGCTATTCAATCTTTAACAGTGAAAAATAAATTTTGGTTTTAAAAGCACGCTATAGAGACACCGGATATGATTGGCAATGTGCACTTGAACAGTTCTGCAGAGCACACACTGTAGGCCTGAAACACCCACTTGAAGACAAGTAACTGCTATTCAATCTATAACAGTGAAAAATAAATTTTGGTTTTAAAAGCACGCTATAGAAACACCAGATATGATTGGCAATGTGCACTTGAACAGTTCTGCAGAGCACACACTGTAGGCCTGACACACCCGCTTGAAGACAAGTAACTGCTATTCAATCTATAAGAGTGAAAAATAAATTTTTGTTTTAAAAGCACGCTATAGAGACACCAGATATGATTGGCAATGTGCACTTGAACAGTTCTGCAGAGCACACACTGTAGGCCTGACACACCCGCTTGAAGACAAGTAACTGCTATTCAATCTATAACAGTGAAAAATAAATTTTTGTTTTAAAAGCACGCTATAGAGACACCAGATATGATTGGCAATGTGCACTGGAACAGTTCTGCAGAGCACACGCTGAAGGAACGACTGACAGAGCCGCTTGAAGGACACTGACTGGCTGCTATTAGCTTACACTAGAAACCTTTTTTCTTTGTAAAAGCACGCTATAGAGACACCAGATATTATTAGCAACTGTCAAAGCACGCTGGCACAGGTCTGCAGAGCACACGCTGAAGGAAGGACTGACAGAGCCGCTTGAAGGACACTGACTGGCTGCTATTAGCTTACACTAGAAACCTTTTTTCTTTGTAAAAGCACGCTAAAGAGACACCAGATATGATTGGCAACTGTCAAAGCACGCTGGCACAGGTCTGCAGAGCACACGCTGAAGTAGGCCTGACACCCAGACGCTTGCAGACAACTAACTGCTCTTCTATTACAGTGAAAACAAATTATTTCTTTTAAATGTAAAGCTTAACCTATTGTTAAAACAGATATGAGTGGTGGCACTGACTGTGCAAATGGGCAAGGCATCCAACCTGACACAGAAGCTGGCAGGCAGGCAACTGCTCTTCTATTACAGTGAAAAAAAAATATTTCTTTTAAATGTAAAGCTTAACCTATTGTTAAAACAGATATGAGTGGGGCACTGACTGTGCAAATGGGCAAGGCATCCAACCTGACACAGAAGCTGGCAGGCAGGAAACTGCTCTTCTATTACAGTGAAAAAAAATATTTATTTTAAATGTAAAGCTTAACCTATTGTTAAAACAGATATGAGTGGTGGCACTGACTGTGCAAATGGGCAAGGCATCCAGCCTGACACAGAAGCTGGCAGGCAGGCAACTGCTCTTCTATTACAGTGAAAAAAAAAATTATTTATTTTTAATGTAAAGCTTAACCTATTGTTAAAACAGATATGAGTGGTGGCACTGACTGTGCAAATGGGCAAGGCATCCAACCTGACACAGAAGCTGGCAGGCAGGCAACTGCTCTTCTATTACAGTGAAAAAAAATTATTTATTTTAAATGTAAAGCTTAACCTATTGTTAAAACAGATATGAGTGGTGGCACTGGGCAAGTAGGAACAGTATCCAATGTGAACCTCACACAGAAGCTGGCAGGCAGGCACCTGCAATTACATTACACAGGAAAAGAAAAAAAAAAAAGCAGCCTGATGTTCTAGCCCTAAAAAGGGCTTTTTGGGGTGCTGTCCTTACAGCAGAGATCAGATGAGTCCTTCAGGATTGTAGAGAACACTGAATACCCTAGCCTAGCTATCAATTTCCCTATCTAATCAGCAGCAGCTAAACTTTCCCTCCTCTCACTAAGCATGCAGCTTCAGAATGAATCGAAAATGGATGCTTGGAGGGAGGTTGGAGGGTGTGGAAGGGAGGGAGTGCTGCTGATTGGCTGGAATGTGTCTGCTGACCGAGAGGCACAGGGTCAAAGTTTGCCCAATGATGACGAATAGTGGGCGGATCGAACTGCGCATGTGTCCGCCCGCCGCGGCGAACGCGAACACGCTAAGTTCGCCGGGAACTGTTCGCCGGCGGACAGTTCGGTACATCACTATTCAAAAGAACTGCGCAGGTTTCCCAGGACAACTTGCACGCACCCGGCTACGAAGGGGGGAGACCTCAGCTCTGCGCCAAGAGGAGCTGTTGGCAGTTAAGTACAGAGACAAGAAGGATGTGAACCTTCTTACCACCATCCACACTGAGAGGATGTGGCAGAGCTGAGAGCACAAGGAAGCCAGTGTGCATTAAGGTCTATAACTGACACATGGGTGGGGTAAAACTGCAGATCAGCTACTGCAGCCCTACCTAATTATACGCAAGATAAGGGCCTAATACAAAAAGGTTGCAATCTACTTAATGCAGATTGCAATCCACAATGTTTTTTTGTTCTGCACAAAAGCAAACCAAGTAATGCAACTGGCTTTTTTGCAGTTTCAGCTCCAGATCATTTCAGGGATTTTGTACCATGATGCACTCTCCAGGCGGTGATGGGAGAGAGGAGAGTTGGGGCTACACGTTTTATTTTTAAAATCCCCCCTACTGTGACAAAGCAGAATCCACAAAAAAGATGCAGAGTCAGTTTTAAGAGGGGGCAGAGAAAATATACCGTATATTACTGTCCTGATTGCCCTGGGCAGCTTGGACTCTGGACAGCCTGGAGCATCAAACAATACCACAGACTGGTCCATTTTTTATTTTTTTTTACTCTTGCCCTTCAGGTTTTTTGGGGGTTTTTTTTATTACATTTACCCTATGTGGGGCAAGAGTGTACTCAGGAGGCCTTGCAGAAAACAACCTGGAGTGTTTTCTTGCAATAACCAACAGGCTCTCCTAAAGTCAAAAAGGAATGTGTGTGTAAACAAAAACTGAAAAATTACCACCATACACTTTCTGCAATTTTTTGGGCTAAAACGGTTGCATCAAAGGCATCATAATACTCCATATACAATACCTCGGGGTGTCTACATTTGAAATATAAACACATTCACGGCAATAAATAAAACTGGGGTACATGATATTCCCCAAACTAAAGATAGGCCTAACAGAAGAAATACTCTCAATTTACACTCAAATTACAAGTCATACGATTGTAACTGAACCTTCCCAAAATCCTGGCAAACACATGCATGGGGAGCATGGGTGTACTCAGGAGGCCGTGCAGAAAACAATCTGGAGTGTTTTCTTGCAATAACCAACAACAGGCTCCACTAAATCACACGCAAATGTGTGTGTAAAAATGAAAATTGAAAGATTACCACCACACATTTTCTCCAATTTTTTTTACTAAAACGAATGCATCAAAGGCATCAAAAAACTCCATATACAATACCGTGGGGTGTCAACTTTTCAAATATATGCACCCTCATGGCAATAAAATAAATTGGAATATCTAAAAAGACCCCGAAAAAGAAGATAGGCAAAGAAGATATGTCAAATTTGAAAAACACATGTCAGAGGTTTGGCATTGCACCCCCTAAACAACACAACAACCCTATACATAGGTGGTATATAAGGTCTCCAAATAAGGTATTTTAGCCCCCAAAGAACCAGACACACCTGTACATGGGTGGCATCACTGTATTCTGGAGATGTTGCTGAACACATATTGGGGTGTTCTTTGGCAGTAACATCTAACAGGAGCTGAGAATCCATGCCTAATACAGAATATGTGTGGAAAATAACCCCAAAAAATGACTACCCAAACGTTTGACAAAGACTGTTGGTAGAATTAGTGCATGTCAAGTGTTAAAATACCACCATTTGAAATACCTTAGGGTGTCTACTTTTAAAAAAAAGTATATGCTTTGATGGGGTAAAGTACATTGGCCGGCTTCAAAAATGTCCCAAATGGGACATGGATGCCTGATGACCAGCTGTGAAAATTCCAAGTTGGAAAACTGGAATGCGCCCCCCAGAGAACCCGACACACCTGTACATGAGTGGTATCACTGTACTCAGGAGATGTTGCTGAACACATATTGTGGTGTTCTTTGGTAGTTACACCTAACAGGAGCTGATAATCTATGCCTAAAGTAGAATGTGTGTGGAAAATAACAAAAAAAAATTACTACCCAAAAGTATGACAAAGCCTGGTGGTAGAATTAGTGCATGTGAAGTGTTAAAATACCACCATTTGAAATACGCTACGGTGTTGCATAAAAAGAGTACAAAAAGAGTCAAAATACCCCAAGTTTAATACCTTAGGTTGTCTTCTTTTAAAATATATATATATATATATACATGTGAAGGGCTATTCAGGGATTCCTGACAGATATCAGGGTTACAATGTAGCTTAATTTGGAAAAAAAAAATGGCTTGGAAATAGCAAAGTGCTACTTGTACTTATAGCCCTATAACTTTCCAAAAAAAGCTAAGAACATGTTAAAATTGGGCGTTGCTAAACTCAGGACAAAATTTAGAAACTATTTAGCATTGGTGTTTTTTTGGCAGTTGTAGATGCATAACAGATTTTGGGGGTCTAAGTTCGAAAAAGTGTGTTTTTTTTTAAAAAAAAAAAATTCATCATATTTTATTCATTATGTTATAGTAAATTATATGAAATTATGGAAATAATTGTATCTTTAGAAAGACCATTTAATGGCGAGAAAAGCGGTATATAATATGTGTGGGTACAGTAAATGAGTAAGAGGAAAATTACAGCTAAACACAAACACCTCTGCAGACATATTTGGAAGAAGCTGATAGGGAGCAGGTTTTTGCCAACACAGAAGGATGGAGGCTTCTATTCTCGACCCAAGGAGACCCTTCCTATGCTGCTGATATTCTCTGCATGTTGTTTACTTGCACCTCAATTTTTTTTCGGATTTTGTGGGACTTCTGTTTAATATATGTATACAGCTGTACAGGGATATGCAAAAGAATATAAATATATACAGTAATAAATATATGTAGCTCTCTATGGTTTAGCTCTGAGAGACCTGTAAAGGTATCTTTTTAGTTTTCATTATGGTTAACAGTTCCCACTAGAACACTGCAACATTTTAAATTCAGGAGACATTTAGATGTGTTAATTGGTTGAGCAGAGTCAAAGAAAGCAAGTAATGTGTTCCTTTAAGGTATGTACAGTTGTCTAAAGTTGTCCAGTGTAAGCTGGTAAATTCTCAACTCTAGTTAAATGACTGTAATGGTATACCTATTTAGGTTCTCTATTGTTTAAGTAAATATTGTTACCTTTATGCAACAGACTGAAATACCTCTATAAATAGCTTGTGCAGTGCGTGTAAACTAGAAGTATTCACTCTCTCAAAACAAACCATTTAAATTAACCCACGTGGCAGAAAATGCTTTCTACACCCTTAAGTTACTGGTGATGTCAGCTCCAGCACTGGGTCTTCCAGATTACAGAAATAATTTTAACCTGTTCTGTACTGAGCAATCAGGTTATGCTACATCTGTCCTTACACAGCACCATGGTGGTAAACAAAGACCAATAGCATACTACTCCACCAGATTGGACCCTGTTGCCAGGGGTGCCCCCTCATGTGTTAGGGCAGTGGCGGCTGTTACTGCCCTCCTGGACAAAGCCACTGATATTGTTTTAGATAATCCGGTGACCATATACACACCGCATGATATCAACAGCATACTGTCACAAGTTCAACCAAAACACATACATACTGCAAGGCATCTCAGAATGCAATGTGCCTTGCTTATGCCACCTAATGTTACTCTTAAAAGGTGTATGGTGATAAATCCATCTACATTACTTCCCCTGGATTTAAAAGAGGGGAGTGGGAATGGTACTTGTACTTCTGATCGTTTTGTAAATTCACTATCACCAGATGAGTTAGCTGACGCCCAGGTACCCCATGATTGTGCAGCACTAATGGCACAAGAGACAGCAGGTTTTTCGCACGTAATTAATTCTCCATTATCTAATGCAGTTTTTGAGTTTTTTGTAGATGGTTCCAGATATGCTGATGGGAAGGGTAATTTCCACACTGGATATGCTGTAGTCTCTGCACGAGGTAATAAAAGCTGAACCACTCGCTCCTCACTGCTCTGCACAGGAGGCGGAGCTGAAGGCACTCACTGAAGCGTGTGAAATTGTCTCTGGTAAGACTGCTAATATTTACACAGACTCTCGCTATGCCTTCGGTATAGCCCATGATTTTGGCCCTATATGGCGGGCTCGTGATTTTCTCACCTCAGCAGGAACTCCAATCAAGAACTCTAAAGCCGTGAGTGCACTTATGGACGATATCCTGCTACCCACTCAAGTAGGCATTATCAAGGTGGGCAGCTCACATGAAGATCACAGATGAAATTACAAGAGGAAACCACAAAGCAGACGAAGCTGCCAAGCAAGCAGCAATCCAAGTATGTCCTTCAACAGGTAATACCTTCCTACAAGTTGTTCTTACAGATGACGCCGTTGGCAACAATATACTGCTGAGCTCACAAAGACAGGCAAGCAAGGAAGAACATGACCTCTGGAGGAAACAAGATGCAGAAACTGATGATGGCCCATGGACCTACACCAAGATGCACATGAACCGCATAGTAAACACCCATTGGGTAGTACACCGGCTTTAATTCTGGAGCAGCTAAACACACCCAAGCTTGCATGATTTGTGCTAGAAACAATCCAGGACAGTCTGTCAAAACACCAAGTTAGCATACACCAAGGCCACTTTACCCGTTTCAAAGACTGCAGATAGACTATATTCAACTGCCTAAGGTAGGAGTGTATGAATATGTGTTGGTGTGCATTGATCTCTTTTCAGGTTGGCCTGAGGCCTACCCAGTGTCGAAAGCCACAACGAAGGTCACAGCAAGTACCTGAAGTGATTGAAAGCGACAGAGGTAGCCATTTCACTGGGGAAATAATGCAAGAAATTATGGAAGCCTTAGGAATCAGTCAGGCCTTCCACACCTCCTATCACCCCCAGTGTAGTTGGAAAGTAGAAAGGGCAAATGGCACCCTAAACAATTAAATGTAATAGCTATATTTTGTAATACAGTACTCATACTTTTAACATGTCATGATCCAATCTCACTCTCTGAAATAATATTGAAACACGCAATATGCATTTCAATGAGTTCCACATCATCTATGCCAGTGATGGCAAACATTTTTAAACCCGAGTGCCCAAACTGCAATATAAACCAACATGGCATTAAACACGACAATTATACACACTGACACTCACAGATACACAGACACTCACTGGCACACACAGACTCACAGATACACGGACACTCACAGATACACATATACTCACATTTATACACTGACACTCACAGACACACTCACACACACTGACAGACACATACACTCACTGACAGATGCACAGTTACTGACAGACACACACACTCACAGACACACACATTAACTGACAGACACACACACACTTATTGACAGACACAGAGTGACTGACAGACACACACACTCACAGACACACACACTGACAGACATACACACATTAACTGACAGACACACATACACAGAGTGACTGACAGACACACACATGCTCACTCACTCACAGACACACACTGACATACATACACACACATTAACTGACAGACACACACTCATACACATTTCCCCAAACACTCACAAATTACTATTATTATTATTTTTTTAACTCATACACATTTCCCCAAACACTCACAAATTACTATTACTATTATTTTTTAAAATTTTAATTTAACTCCACCCAGCATCTATGGGAGAACTGGATTCCTCACGAGGGGTCTAGTGGGGCTGCAGGGACTGCTTGTGCTGCTGGACAGACAGGCAGGGTGGTGAACTGACAGAGTAGGCGGTGAGGGAGCTCTTATCTTTCTGCTTAGCTCCCTTGTGTGCCGCTTAGTGATGCCGGGAGCTGGTCTGACATCATATTCTGCTCCTGGCATCACTAAGCGGCGCGCAAGGGAACTGAGCAGTAAGAACTCAGGCTACAGCACTCCCTCACTGCAAACCCGCAATAGAAGCTGCCACCCGCTTCGTGGGGGTCCCAAAGGTGGCCAGCCGGCCAGCTTTTGGGGCCCCCAGGACACAAGGCTAACAAGGCAGTGCTGTTAGCCTCTCGGTGAATACACCGCTGGGCACCCTACCTGCGACCTATGGCCGCGTGCCCACAGAGAGGGTTCAGCATACCAGCTGTGGCACGCATGCCATAGGTTCACCATCACTGATCTATGCAATATTCAGCATTTCAAAAGAAGTATAGTTAACAGAATGCTGAAGGCAGCATGCATAAATAAAGGATTACATTTTTTTTCTTCCAGAACTTTTTGTAAGGATATTGCATTTATATCCTTTTTTCAATAGGTTATCTTCCAAATGTCCATCTCTGATCACTGTCTGCAGTGCATTTCTCTTCAGCTTGGCAATATTTAGTCTTGTGCTAATCCTTTGTGCCACTGATCCCAAGTTATTTTTTAGCAAAAGGATTGAGATCAAAGGACAACAGAGTGTTTCTTAATCTTTCGAAGTGCAAGTCCATCATAATCTTGCATTTGGTCTGGCAAATCTCTACAAATATGCTTTTAAGTCCAGCTATCCTATGATTTAAATATACTTATATTTGCTCAGTAAAATCGTCAACTTATTTAAAAAAAAAAAAATGTTTTTAAATAATTAAATTATTCCAATTAACTCTTCTACTACCTGGAATATATATAATAAACTAAAATTAACCCCATCAGACTTGAAATATTTTTTTTTTTACTAATTTGCAAAAAAAAAAAACACTATAATAATATTATGTGTGCATTATATCGCTTATATCTTATATTATATCTAAATATCGCTTATATTATATCTAAAAAAAAATATTTAACAAACTTAAAGGACCACTCTAGTGCCAGGAAAGCATACTCGTTTTCCTGGCACTAGAGTGCCCTGAGGGTGCCCCCACCCTCAGGGACCCACTCCCGCCCGGCTCTGGAAAGGGGAAAGTGGTAAAAACGTACCTTTTTCCAGCGCTGGGCGGGGAGCTCTCCTCCTCCTCTCCGCCTCCGTTCCTCCCCGTCGGCTGAATGCGCACGCGCGGCAAGAGCTGCGTTCACATTCAGCCGGTCACATAGGAAAGCATTCATAATGCTTTCCTATGGACGCTTGCGTGCTCTCACTGTGATTTTCACAGTGAGAATCACGCAAGCGCCTCTAGCGGCTGTCAGTGAGACAGCCACTAGAGGATTAGGGGGAAGGCTTAACTAATTGATAAACATAGCAGTTTCTCTGAAACTGCTATGTTTATAAAACAATTAGTTAACCCTAGCTGGACCTGGCACCCAGACCACTTCATTAAGCTGAAGTGGTCTGGGTGCCTAGAGTGGTCCTTTAAGAACATTTCTCATTCATAATCATTTTATCACCATTTTGAAAGAAAGGGTGATGTGGCAAAACTCTTGCAGACTTTTTAAAATGTAATATATTAAGTTTAAATGACGGAGTTTGTAACCTAAATAAAGGTTACAATTACAGACAAACATTAACAGGGTTTTTCAGTAAAGTAAGAATTCAAAGTAAATTCTAAGTGCATTTCAAATTCAAGATAAAAAATAGCCACGCTGGTAGTTCGGCTAAATTTGGAATTGAATTTAAAATTCACTTTGAATTCACTTGACATATGCCTTTTCGGCATATGAGTTATTAACCCCCCAAAAATCCCAAGGATACTCAGACACCTTCTTTTGGGAAAATTATAACAGCTTTATTATTAATAAATAAACAAATACATTATTAAAGGTAACTGTCAACATATTTTAACATGACATATCAACCCCAGCTCTTATACCAATTCTACCCTGACAATGACCCCCATAACAAACAATATTACCATATTAACATATAAATAACATCTAACCACTTAAACCATTGCTATCAAGGGCATGATTTTCCATGTTCCACCATGAAGAGGTTTACCAAGATACACCCTACACACACCAGGTTTGGAGCTACCAACGAGCTATAACCAATATCTATCCAAACCTAACAGTTCTTAGCAAACTAACTATCTTACATCTGGACAAACAACCTACACCCCAACTTGTTGATCCAATCCCCCGCCGCTGTGACCAAATGGGATCAATAAACAACTTAAAGGACCACTATAGGCACCCAGACCACTTCAGCTTAATGAAGTGGTCTGGGTGCCAGGTCCAGCTAGGGTTAACCCATTTTTTTATAAACATAGCAGTTTCAGAGAAACTGCTATGTTTATAAATGGGTTAATCCAGCCCTCAAATCCTCTAGTGGCTGTCTCACTTACAGCCGCTAGAGACGCTTGCGTGATTCTCACTGTGAAAATCACAGTGAGAGCACGCAAGCGTCCATAGGAAAGCATTGATAATGCTTTCCTATGAGACCGGCTGAATGCGCGCGCAGCTCTTGCCGCGCGTGCGCATTCAGCCGAGTGGGAGGAGAGGAGGAGGATCGGAGGAGGAGAGCTCCCCGCCCGGCACTGGAGAAAGGTAAGTTTTAACCCCTTTCCTCTCCCCAGAGCCCGGCGGGAAGGGGTCCCTGAGGGTGGGGGCACCCTCAGGGCAGTATACTGCCAGGAAAACGAGTATGTTTTCCTGGCACTATAGTGGTCCTTTAAAGGGAGGGAGGGTGGGACATACCAGGTAAGTGAGGATTAATTAAGATGGTCCCTTAATTTTAAAATGGCCACTATATATACTCCCATAGCCCAAAAACCTCACGCCCACTTTATACAACCAAACCCCACACAAACCCCTCCTATGCCTGTCTCCTAGCCATGTCAAGGCCCATTCCACTTAGTTGCGCTGCTCCTTGGGCTACATTAACTTCTTGCTTTAAATGGTCAGTATTTACTAGGTATTGATAATATTTTAAGATGTATTTTTTTATGAAATAAGCACTGTGGGTCCTTTATAGTTGGCCAGACATTCAGCACAGCATTTGGTATTGCATGATCACACTGAGTTAGAATTCCAATTTGTAATAGTAGTAATTGTGGAGGGTTTTCCTGACAACCATGTATGATTATGATGTAGGATTTCTGCACTCACCTAAACATGCATATATTATATTGGGTTAGGCAATACAACATACAGAATTCCATACACTCACTCATTAAACACCATTTTAAAAGTTATTCATAGCCCAGAAGGAAGTATTTCCCAAGTATGTGGGTTTATCTCACAAGAACAGGCATTAGGTTTCTAGGATAGGCCAAAAACATAGTACATTTACGTTGTGGCAGGTTTATTGGATATATCATCAAATAGTGGAACAGAAGATGGTACTAGTGGTGGATGTGGCAATACTCAGTGACCATAAGAAGGGCAATGAGAATGTGAATGAATATCAAGGTCTTAAAGAGGATCTAGAAAGTCACTGTTGACTTGCAAAGTTTGGAGATGGTGGGGTGCTAGAGTCCTCCCTCATAATTTTTCTCCTCCCTTACAGTACAGTACAGATACTCATACAGTAAAGAGAGCTGAGCATGATAAATTGATGCTAACACAATAAAACAAGCTGGGTACAACAATATCTATAAAATACATAGAGCTGAGTACAATATAGAGAAAACAATACCCACAAACAGAGCAGAGAAGACTACAGTTTTTGCCAACATGAAAAATTGATGCGGCACTGCCCCAAGTGTCCTTATAGATGAGTCTCTACAATGGAAAGCATGGGGAAATTGAAAGCAGTAGTAGCCCCAGTTGTGATAGGTGCTCTTGGGGCTATAACCCTCAAGTTGGAACAGTGTCTACATCAGATGTCAGGTCTGGGAACAGCTAAGATACTGCCCAGAAAACCTTATTCTCCCTTATACTCCAAGGCCTCTGGTAGAGCCGGCCATACAAAACATTTGTTTAATTTGACTTTTTTTCTTCACATCAATCTAAAACAAAAACTGATTTTTGACACCATTACTAATATATCAAACAGCGAAAAACTCTGAAATATCTAATTAACATAAGTATTCGGCCCTTTACTCTGTACTTTGTTGAAACCAAGAACCAAGAACGTTGCACTCACTGAGATATATTATAAGGGTGCTGCTGGGACCAATTGACATAACATAAAGAATCCATTGCACTCACACACTCACTTAAAACTAGCATCAAAGCTCACACAATTTAATAGGTTTTTTTTTTTTTTTTTAAATGCCAGACTTCATAATGGTGGTTTAGGTACATTTTATAAAAAATATATTGCATAAGCCTGCCACAACACTATTGTACCCTATTACTGGCAGGTACTACACTATTAACCTAATGCCTGCTCTTATGAGACTAACCCACTTATTTGGGAAACAATCCTCCTAGGGCTATCATCATTTCATGGTTAAGGGGAAACTATAGTGCTAGGAATACAAAGTTGTATTCCGAGCACTATAATACTCTAGAGTGCCTCCCTCCCTCACCCAACCCCCACCCCCCGCAGCATTGAAAAGGTTAAAAACACTTTTGTAATTTACCTGGTTCCTGTTTTTTTATTATTTATTTTAAAGTATTTGTATACAACCAAAATGTTTGTTTTTGCTTCAATTAACTAATGCAACTAATCTATGAATAAAACAAAAAGACACATTTAGATATTATTTTATAGGACACCCATAATACTTGCATTCTGGGGGTGGTTGTTTGCAAGAGGTTAAACTCCTGAGGCATTTCAATAAAATTTCAACAAGGACCAGCAAATTAAAAAGAAAAAAAAAGAAAAAAGAAAAAAAGCATTTCTACATGCTTGGCTTGTATGTGCAACACTCCATTGCCCAACCCCCCACAAATCCCTATTTAGCAGATATACCCTCAGTGAAGACATGCATGCATTTAATTATGCACATTATGATTGGGGTTATATCTAAATATAACTTGCAAACACTGCAGATTTCTTGTCTGAAACCTTTGCAAATCATCTTCTTCTAACCCAGACATTCTGTGTCAGTCCAATTACAGACTTCCCAATGCAGCTTGATGTGAAGTCTTTGCAAGGCAGGTGCACTGAGCAATTTCCTGCCTCTTGATTTTAGCTTCACTGAGCTAAACAAACCAGGAAGTAACAAGACCAGTTGTCTGATTGATTGGGAATAACAAAGTTAATTTATAAAAGTGCCAATTTCTATTACAACATTACAACAAAATCTTTACGCACAAAGCACTACAGCAAGCTGAAATGCCATTTATATGTATTCAGCAGGCTGTGTGTATGTTTGTGTGTGTGTGTATTCAGCAGACTGTGTGTATGTATTCAGCAGTCTGTCTCTGTGTGTATTTAGCAGTCTGTGTGTGTATTCAGCAGTCTGTGTGTGTGTGTGTGTGTGTGTGTGTGTGTCGGTGTGTGTATGTATTCAGCAGTCGGTGTGTGAATGTGTTCAGCAGTCTGTGACTGTATTCAGCAGTCTGTGTGTGTATTTGTATTGTATGTATGTGTTGCATTTGTTGGAGATACTAATAAATATAAGTTTCATTTTATATATTATTTATATCATTATATTTGTTTGTATTTGTATCATTGAACTCTCTGTTGTTGTGTTCTTCTTTTAAAACAAAAGATGTTAATTAGTTTGGACAGCTGTACGAGTTGTTTTTTTTCTAAACTTAAACCTCAGTATTCAGGTTTAATTGCTGTGTTGGCACTTTGAGGAAAAAAAAGTTGGCATGTATTGCAGTTTGGTCACTCGTGCTCAAAAAGGTTCACCATCACCATCACCATCACATGATTCTGGATGCTATAGCAATGGAGGTTTAAATCCAAAGGGACACTTGTGCCCATCACATAACTGTCAAAACAAAATCTTTTGACAGTGGTAACAGAATAAACTACTGACACAGTACTATCATTCCCCTATTCTTTCTTTGACCACAAAACAGACGGATTCACAGATAATGAATAATGGCAGTCTGATCAACCTATTGAGAGTAGCTGGGCATGTGTAGAATAAGGGTCAGTTATGAAAAAAGGCCACTCTGAGTATACCTCATGCATGCCCAGTGCACTCCTAGAGGTGATTTTTGAAGTGGCCCGTTTAATCTCCAGAAAACTAAGCTATAATGTATAGAGTTTGATCTCTGCATGTGTTTTTTTATGTTGTTTTATTTTCTTTCTGTTTATTCCTGAGCACATCAGATCGAAGGGAATTGTGAGTTCAATCCCTGTATTATGATTGAATTTTTATGTTTGTTTTTACACAGTTTTTCTTGTTTTAGTTTATTGTAAAGTGTATTATAATTAGAAAACTGTGAGTTCGTATTGAAAGTTGAAAACACTAAAATAATTTCCCTTAATTGTTTGTAGAGTAAAGATGCAAGAGTGAGCAGGTTCACTCTCTTATGTAGTGGTCAGCAAAAAAAAAAAAAAACCAGTATATTCACTGTATGTGACCCATGAAACATTGATTATATTTCTTTGATTTAACAAAAATCATAATAATAAAAAAATTAAAAAAACAAGAAAATGTTTTATGTTCAAGGAATAAATCCTTGACTGTCAGGGGGAAAACTTAAATCGCATTTAATCACTAGGCCACAGGATGTTTTCATAGACACAAAAGTCTTTTCTAAAACCAGCGCTATTTATCTTCTGATAATGTGTTAACCAACTCCAACACTGTGTGTCAGCTGAAAACGTGCTCCCCCAATCTGAAAATGTGTCCCACAATTACTGTGTATCTCACAATACCAACACGTGTATGTTAATGCCTGTTGAAGCATGCTGCCAGACTATACTCGGCTTCCAGGTACGTTTCCATTATTGCCTAGTCATGCTTTCTCAAGTTTCTTTTCTTAATGTTTGTGTTAACAGTGTAATAATTTTATATTTTAGCATCATTTATTGTATTAGAACAGGGAAAAAGTAACTCATTAGACTAAACAGGTTCCTAGATACAGTGTAACAAATATTGTTTAAGCTGGTTATAATTCTTTCACACAAATAGTTAAATACATGAAACAAAGATTTGCTTTTTATTTTAACAGCCACTTTTATATTTCATATGAGTCCAATTGATCAGAAGGTGGAAAAGAGGGGTTTCCAGAGAGTGGGTGTAGAGTCAAATTACGTAGGTGAAGTCTGGTACTCTGTCTTCTAAAAAGTTCATTACCTACCACTGACTGATAGTATATTTTTAGTTAAATGCCAAGAAAATCATACATGCACCATCCTAACAGTATGTATCATCATAAGATCATAATTTTTTTTTTACATTATAATATAATTAGTCATGTACCGAACTGTTCACCGGCGAATAGTTCCCGGCGAACTTAGCGTGTTCGCGTTCGCCACGGCGGCCGAACATATGCGATGTTCGGTCCGCCCCCTATTAATTTACTAATACTAAGTAAAAATTACTTAGTATTAGTAAATTGTGCCCCTACTCGCAATACCGCGAGTAGGGGCATGTCTATTAAACAGTGAGCAGCCTGTGGCTGCTCAATGTTAAAAAAAAAAAAAAACGGGGTGGGGGACCTAAAAATCACAATAAGAGGGGGACCTATTGTCCCCCTGGCCCCCACCCCTGAGCGGCGGGTGGGGGCCCTAAAATGAACAATAAGGGGGGGACCTATTGTCCCCCCCGGCCCCCACCCCTGTGCGGCGTGTGTGGGCCCTACAAATAACAATTAGGGGGGGACCTATTGTCCCCCCCTGGCCCCCACCGCCTGAGCGGCGGGTGGGGGCCCTACAAATAATTAGGGGGGGACCTATTGTCCCCCCCCGGCCCCCACCCCTGAGCGGCGGGTGGGGGCCCTAAAATTAACAATAAGGGAGGGACCTATTGTCCCCCCCGGCCCCCACCCCTGAGCGGCGGGTGGGGGCCCTACAAATAACAATTAGGGGGGACCTATTGTCCCCCCCCCAGCCCCCACCCCTGAGCGGTGGGTGGGGGCCCTAAAATTAACAATAAGGGGGGGACCTATTGTCCCCCCCAGCCCCCACCCCAGAGCGGTGGGTGGGGGCCCTAAATACAAAGGGGGGGTGCCCTTGTTAACCCTCCCCCCCCCCAAAAAAAAGATCTACCTACCTACCCCCCTCACCCTAAAAATAATGAGGGGGGGACCTTTAACTAAAACCCTGTAAAAAAAATAGATAAAAACAACTTACCATTTGATGTTTTCTTTCTTCTACAAGCTTCTTTTTTCAGCCCCAAAAAAGGCCAAAAAAAAAACCCATAATAACCGACGCAATAAAAAAAAAAAAAAAAAACGACCGCACAAAAAAATAATCCATCTTCAGCCATGGAGGGCTCCGCGCAGACTGAGCTCTGCAGGGCGGGGGAAGGCTTATAAAGCTTTGCCACGCCCTGCAATTAGGCTAAGAACACTCTGATTGGCTGGTTTAAGCCAATCAGAGTGCTCTTTGTCATTTTACACAGCGTGGGAAAATTCCAAAGAACTTTCCCACGCGTGTAAAAGCGTGGGAAAGATCAATTTTCCCACGCTGTGTAAAATGACACAGAGCACTGTGATTGGATGGATTTCAAGCCATCCAATCACAGTGCTCTGTGTTATTTTACACAGCGTGGGAAAGATCAATTTTCCCACGCTGTGTAAAATGACACAGAGCACTGTGATTGGATGGATTTCAAGCCATCCAATCACAGTGCTCTGTGTCATTTTACACAGCGTGTGAAAGATCAATTTTCCCACGCTGTGTAAAATGACACAGAGCACTGTGATTGGATGGATTTCAAGCCATCCAATAACAGTGCTCTGTGTCATTGTACACGCGTGGGAAAGTTCTTTGGAATTTTCCCACGCTGTGTAAAATGACAAAGAGCACTCTGATTGGCTTAAACCAGCCAATCAGAGTGTTCTTAGCCTAATTGCAGGGCGTGGCAAGGCTTTATAAGCCTTCCCCCGCCCTGCAGATCTCAGTCTGCGCGGAGCCCTCCATGGGTGAAGATGGATTATTTTTTTGTGCGGTCGGTTTTCTTTTTTTTTTTTTTTTAATTGAGGCGGTTATTATGGTTTTTTTTTGGCCTTTTTTGGGGCTGAAAAAAGAAGATT
This sequence comes from Pelobates fuscus, assembly GCF_036172605.1. Lineage (NCBI taxonomy): Eukaryota > Metazoa > Chordata > Amphibia > Anura > Pelobatidae > Pelobates > Pelobates fuscus. The sequence continues at coordinate 135,223,846 of NC_086321.1, forward strand.
GTAGAAGAAAGAAAACATCAAATGGTAAGTTGTTTTTATCTATTTTTTTTTACAGGGTTTTAGTTAAAGGTCCCCCCCTCATTATTTTTAAGGTGAGGGGGGTAGGTAGGTAGATCTTTTTTTTTGGGGGGGGGGAAGGGTTAACAGGGGCACCCCCCCTCCCTTTGTATTTAGGGCCCCCACCCACCGCTCAGGGGTGGGGGCCGGGGGGGGGACAATAGGTCCCCCCCCTTATTGTTAATTTTAGGGCCCCCACCCACCGCTCAGGGGTGGGGGCCGGGGGGGGACAATAGGTCCCCCCCCTTATTGTTAATTTTAGGGCCCCCACCCACTGCTCAGGGGTGGGGGCCGGGGGGGGACAATAGGTCCCCCCCTTATTGTTAATTTTAGGGCCCCCACCCACCGTTCAGGGATGGGGGCGGGGGGGACAATAGGTCCCCCCTTATTGTTAATTTTAGGGCCCCCACCCACCGCCCAGGGGTGGGGGCCGGGGGGGGACAATAGGTCCCCCCATTATTGTTAATTTTAGGGCCCCCACCCACCTTATTGTTATTTTTAGGGCCCCCACCCGCCGCACAGGGGTGGGGGCCGGAGAGGGGGAGGACAGTAGGTCCCCCCCTCATTATCTTTATGGCCCCCACCCGCCGCCCAGGGGTGGGGGCCGGGGGCGGAGGACAGTAGGTCCCCCCCCTCATTATCATTATGGCCCCCACCCGAACCCAGGGGTGGGGGCCGGGGGGGAAGGAGAGTAGGTCTCCTCCCCCCCACTTCAACCACTATTGTGGGTTTTAAAATTCGCCTGCCTATTGAAGGCTATGGCGGTTCGCACGGTTCGCCGGTTCGCGAACATTTGCGGACGTTCGCGTCCGCCGTTCGCAAACCGAAAATTCTATGTTCGCGACATCACTAAATATAATATTTATAAAGCGACAACAAATTCCACAGCTCTGTACAATAAAGTAAAATTCAGTGCATTTTCCAAACTTTTTGTTATGGTTTCTGATTCTTTGTTTATGTTCAGTTATTTAATTTGCTACGCTGAAGGCTTACAGAGTTTTTTTTTTTTTTACTAACGTGTGGTTAATAAAATAATGGAAAAGCTTTTATGTGGCTCACAAAACGATAGTCTTGTTTAATTGCTTTTCTTCCTAATGAAGAGTAATGAAAATCGGGTAGGATTTAGTCATTTGTTAGTCATTTGATTTTAGAATGTGTTAATTTAGTGCATATTTTCCTGCTACTTAGAACTTTCTAAAAATAATAAATAAGTTCAATCTATATATCCTAACATTTTCACTTTACTTATTTTCTCCTAGTCTATTGTACAATTGCACGTCATTGTTCCATTTTCCACCTATATATTTAGTTATCTGTAGTTCTCTACAAATGTGTAATGTTTGAATTAGTTCAAGCTATGGTTAGTGTAGTTATTTCGTCAACCACTTGCATTGTTAGAAAAATACGACATTAAAAATGTATTTGTACATGCTCAAAATAGACCAGCTAATTATGCATGTTTTAATGTTTTAGTGTAAAGTGCATGATGTGACAACTGCATCATTGTGTATTATGCACTATGAAGAAGGAAGGCCCATATCCAGAATAGCTCGCGTTGTGTTCTTTTGAACGCTGCCCCGTCTCAGGAGGGGTATATGTTCTATAGTCATCAATTTCAATTAAGGCAAGGGGGTGTCCTTGTGACAAGAAATGCTTTGCCTCCAGGGGTTTTGCTTGTTATCTCAATACGCTGTACGTATACTGGGCCGGTGGTTCCGAATACGTTCCCTTAGAGGTAGATCAGTTTTCCCCACCTTTGTTAGCCCACAAGGGCATTGTAGTTTGTAATCGTTCGCTGGCATAGTCCAGACCTATTCTGGACCTTTTCAGTGGTTGCCTAGGAAACTAGGTAGAATGCACGCAGTTCGCCTTTCAGTCTCTGTACCCTCTACATGCTCTTGGCACTCATTCGTCTCTTGCCTGCTGTGGTTGCTGATCACCTGTTTTGGGTATGTACATTTCTTTTAATCTTCCTTTGAGTGTAACTGTAGTTTTGTCCTGATGAAAGTTCCCTGAGTGGAACTGAAGTGTTGACACATTTTGTAAGATATTTGAATAAAAGTTAAGTATTATCTCTTTACTATTAATTTGGAGTCCCAGGAGTGCGGTAATATTTGTGTTTTTTGCATTTTTCATTGGACCAGCAAAGGGCATTCAAATATTTACCAGGATTGCAAGCCTTGTGTATATACACATATATAGTTGTTCTGAAAAGTTTGCATACCATTGGAGAATTGGTAATGTATGTACAATTTTTAAAGAAAACATGAGTGAGCAGGCAAAACACATTTGTTTTATTTCTGATGGGATTCATATTCAATTGTAGGTTATAACAGAATGGCACAATCATAAAACAAGACATGGCAACAAAGAAAAGAATGATATGACCCTTGTTCAAAAGTATACATACCTTTAGTTCTTAATACTGTGTATTGCCCCCTTTAGCGTAAATGACAGCATGCAGTCTTTTGTGACAGTTGTCTATGAGGCCTTTAATTCTTGCAGGTGGTTTAGCTGCCCATTTGTCTTCTCCAAATGAATCCAGGTCATGTAAAATTTTTGTTCGTCTCACATGAACTCCACATTTGAGATCTCCCCAGAGTGGTTCGATGATATTGAGTTCAGGAGACTGTGATGGACACTCCATAAATTTCACCTTTTTATGCTGTAACCACTGGAGGGTCAATGTGACCTTGTGCTTAGGGTCATTGTCATGCTGGAAAGTCCAAAAGCGTCCCATGCGTTGCCTTAATGTAGAAGAATGCAAATTGTCTGGCAGTATTTTCTGATAACATGCTACATTCATCTTGCCATCAATTTTCACAAGATTTCCAATGCCTTTAGAACTCACACACCACCAAAACATCAATGAGCCACCACCATGCTTTTACTATAGGCCTTGTTGATTTCTCTCCAAACATAGTGCTTATGGTTGTGACCATAAAGTTCTATTTTGGTCTCATCACTCCAAATTACAATGTGCCAGAAGCTGTGAGGCATGTCAAGGTGTTGTCAGGCTTTTTTGTGGCACTGGCTCAGTAAAGGCTTCTTTATGGCAACTCGACAGTGCAGCTAATTTTTGTTCAAGTAGTGTCGTATTGGGCTCCTTGAAACAACCAGAGTAGCCTGTATGTCTTCTGAGGTTACCTGTGGGTCTTTATTTGTATCCCAAACAATTCTTCTGGTTATTGTGACCGAAATCTATCTTGATCTACCTGACCTTGGCTTGGTATCAAGAGATACTTACATTTTTCTCTTCTGTTCAAAATTGAACAGTACTAACTGGCATTTTCAAGGCTTTGGATATATTTTTATATCCTTTTCTATCTTTATAAAGTTCCATTACCTTGTTATGCAGGTCTTTTGACAGTTACTTTCTGCTCCCCATGGCTCAGTATCTAACCTGCTCAATGCATCCACTTGAGAGCTAACAAACTCATTGACTATTTATACACAGAAACAAATTGCAATTTAAAAAGCCACAGGTGTGGGAAATTGACCTTTAATTGCCATTTTAACCTGTGTGGGTCACCTTGTGTGTTTGTAACAAGGCCAAACATTCAAGGGTATGTAAACTTTTGATCAGGGCCATTTGGGTGATTTATGTTATCATTATGTTTCAGAAAGGAGCCAAACAACTATGTGATGGCTTCATATTATCACTATCCTTTAATAAAAGACATTTTCTTTGCATGATCATTCATATTTTCAAAATCAGATCTGTACCTATTTTGTTGTATTGACCCTGATGAAAGTCGTGGAAAAGGACTGAAACATTGATCCTCATTTTAAATGTAACCAAATAAAGACTGGATGCAATAGAAGACCGTGAGTGCAGCTATTTCTCTACCTTGTTTTGATACAAAAAGCTCTGGCTTGCACCCGGCAACAAGATAAGTATTCAGCCAGTGTTAAAGGACTTCTAGCACTATATATATATATATATATATATATATGTCAGGTCCCCTGCCCCCACACCGCTCATGGCATCCTTGCTTACCCCATCACTGCTCGCGACATCTTTGGGTCCCTGTCCACGGCTTGTGGCTGTCCGCGCCGCCGCTCCCCAGACTGACAGTGTTTCTGACGCTGCACGTTCCAAGGCAGCTTCCTTATATGTGTGCCGGAACGGGTCATGTGACCCGGCACACAGTGTTTGACCTCAGAGATTACAAAAGAGGGTAGAAACACCTCCCACGTGTTGTGATTAACACTAATTGGAGGTTAGCCAATCAGACACTCTCTGTGTGTTTATACGCTAACCTCCCCCTTGCCTCAGTGCCCTGTTGTAGTCTTTACTTAGCCCATTAGCGCGTTGTACTTTGTCTGGATATTTTGGGTACCAATCTTTGGCTTGTCTTACGTTTACTCTGTCTTCTCTGCTCCCTGACCTCAGCTTGTTTCCTCGTATTTCATCTCTTTATTTCACTTTGACCTTGGCTTGTACTTTGACTATCCTTTTGCATAACCCGGCAATTCTAAGGACCGGTATTGCAATTCTGTCTATTGTGTCCTGTCTGTGAGTTTGGTTTCCCTACCAATCATGACAATATCTATCTATCTATCTATCTATCTATCTATCGATCTATCTATATATATATATATATATATATATATATATATATATATATATATATATATATATATATATATATTAGAGGTGAAGTGTATATGTGTGTGTGGGTGAATGTGTGTGGGCTGAAGTATGTGAGGGTGTATTACATGTGTATGGGGTGATATACTCTGTGTGGCTGGGAGTGTACTGTATGTGGGGGGTTCAATGTCTGTTATGATGTACTGTGTGTGAGGGGATATAGGTAGTGGAATATGGAGGGGATTTACTATTTTTACTTTAATACTTATTTTTAAAAAAATATTTATCTTTCCTTGAACATACCTTGCAGGGAACGGGTGGCACAATAACATCTGTGGTTGTTCAGAGGGCTGCCTAAACACCAGGTGCAGGGCAGGTCATGAGATGAGAGGTATCTCTCTTGGAGATTTAGCACTGTCACAGATTGATCCCCCCCCCCCACACACACACACAAACTGACTTATACACATACACATACTAACTCCTATACACACAGACTGACCCATACACACACATACTGACACATACACACAGACTGACTCATACACACACACACTAAACCAATACACACACACACACACACAGACTGACCCATGCACATGCAGACCAATCCATATACACACACACATACACACACCCACACACACACACACAGGGACCCATGCAGTGCACACCTACCAGCAGCTTCCTGGATGCCTCACTGCTCCCATGGTCTAGAAAGAGCTGAGCTTTCTGTGCTCTGTCTTTCTCTCTTCACCGCACTGCTCTCTGTGACCCAGGAGGAAGTGAAATGTAATCACTTCTTCCCAGCACAGTGCCCCCTGTGGTCACATGGGGAACAGCCATCTAGGACTCGGGCCAGGTAGCCTGGGACTTAACTACTGCTACCACCATCCTCCCTCTTCCTGACATCACCATTTGCTTGACTTGAGAACTCTGAGCACTGTCCAGAGGGCCCATCAGGCCAGCGGAAATGGCCCATTGCCATTGCAGCATAGATCAGTTGTGCTCTGGTCCCTTGTGCAGTCGCACACGTTATGCCACTGTCCCAAATAACTCCTAAGAGGATAACTACTTAAATGTTGATTAAGGGGTATACAAGGGGTTTAACCCCCTCTAATTTTGTCTCTTTTTCATAAGATGTTAATTCCTATAATGAGGGGCCAAGAGATGCCCAGTCTCATAGACCCATAAGAAGTTAAGACTGAAATAGCCTTCCATCTTGGTGGCTATGGGTCTGCAAGCATTTGATAGTAAAGGAACTAATATAAATTGTTTTGTTTTTTAATTATCTAGTCTGCCCAGGGCAATTTATTTAAGATTTTACACTGATTTATTGTTATTAATTATTATTATTATTATTATTATTATTATTATTATTATTATTATAATATTTTGCAGTAGAATATACTGTAGATTTTATTTTGCAGACACACATATAGTGACAACTAAATTGTTAAAAGCAGTGTTATAAAGCCCCATTCTAGCTATTGATACCTTAGAGAGAGTTCAGAGAAGGGCTACTAGCAGGATAAAACTTACCAGGAAAGGTTAAAGGAACTTAACATGTATAGCTTGGAGGAAAGACGAGACGGGAGGATATGATAGAAACATTTAAATACATAAAGGGAATCAACACAATAAAGGAGGAGACTATATTTAAAAGAAGAAAAACTACCACAACAAGAGGACATAGTCTTAAATTAGAGGGACAAAGGTTTAAAAATAATACCAGGAAGTATTACTTTACTGAGAGGGTAGTGGATGCATGGAATAGCCTTCCAGTTGAAGTGGTAGAGGTTAACACAGTAAAGGAGTTTAAGCATGTGTGGGATAGGCATTAGGATATCCTAACTATAAGATAAGGCCAGAGACTAATGAAAGTATTTAGAAAATTGGGCGGACTAGATGGGCCGAATGGTTCTTATCTGCCGTCACATTCTATGTTTCTATGTAGCTGTCTTATTGTATACTTTGCAAACCCTTGCTTGTCAGAAATTAAAAAGGGAATTAAAATCTTTAGGATGCATTAGCTGAACCAGAAGAAACAACTTTATAGCATAAGGCTCAAATCTACAAGTATCATTGCAGAGTGTAATTTTTTGGTTGATAAAGTCATATGAACAATAACACTGGTAGGTATTTATAACCACACTGACTAGTTAATATTGATGATTCTAGTTTTTCAGCATCTGTAACATTCTAGGACCACACTCTGTATTACCAGAGTCTGCCTTATTCGTTGTATATTGCAGAAAAGCAATGCTTCAAATTCTAAAAACATGCACAAAATAAAAGATAATCTACAGAAAAGCAGATTGCAAAGAATATCATGAATGGCTTTGTGATTTGAAGGTTAATTAACATCTTCTCTGAGCTAGAGTGCAAACAATGAAATAGAAAGTAAACATTAAGCATTCCATCACATTGCTATAGATACCGAGAACATAATCAGAAAATATATGTTGAAAATATATATAAGAAAAACATGCTGCTTGGGTATATTTATTGAATCGACCTTGTATGAGACTACAACTACTGTACCCTACACAAAGAAATACATTTACTGCATAACCCCATTTGATTTGACAATCTTTTTCATAAAATATTACTCTTTTATTTTATTGTTAGTGTTTAGTGTTGTTGCAAAACAAGCTATTAAGTCATTATGCACAGAGTACATTTAATTGAGTTTATTTTATATTCAGGATTATATTCATATTTCTTAACAAATTGATTTTTTCATTAAACAACAAGTTGCTGTGATTTGAAAAGGAACCTGCTAAATATAGATCTTCAATTCAACACGACTACACAACTAACTGTACAGTTAATAAACTACAGGATTCTAAACTTGTATGGTGAGAATCCTTTGGCAGAATACATTGTCAAAAAAATACTTGTACATCAAGCTGTTTTCTACAGATAGGGTAAAATAGTTTCCTTTAAGCCATGTGATAGGGAACACACTAATAAAATGGTAAGGAAAATTTGGGGTGGCGTGCTAGGAATGTTAGCAATGTAAAGCCTTAAAATAATCTCATCCTTAAATCCCATCCTGTGGAGTCTTTTGTGGGAATTGACGTTTTCTCAAGACATAATTGTTCATGCTTCAGTGCAAATAGTTGATATAAAAATGCAAGTTCAAGTTAAACTGAATAACCTACACATAGATGTGTTCAAAATATTTTGTATTTTTTCAATAGAAATTTTGCCAAAAAAGTAACAAAGTAAGGCTGTCTCTTACACTTGCTATCTTAAACGTGAGCTATTATGACAATGACACCATATTCCACACAGTGACAATTTAACAACTCTGATAGTGATTTTGATTATATGAGAATGCTCTCTGTATTGTGGCATACCTATAAGACAAATTAAACATGGCTGCAAGTAACAATTATTTTGCCAAAAAAGTGGATTTTGTGTCATGTGCAGAAACATGGATATGAAATGAAAAGTATTTGAGAACACATCTGTCTGTATTGTATAGGAACAAAATCGAAATTGTAATGTAGTGCTTGAAAACATTGTGTCCTTAAAGTAAAATATTCAATTATTTGTAGATATGGCTTTATTAGTTATCATTACATATACCCGTTAATTTTTTTATGTTTATAATTGTTACATAAAGATACATCTTATTATTTATGAAATAAGGAGTAATACATTAAAAAAATGAGGACAAGAAAACTCTAGCTATAAACTAATGCAAAGTCTAGTTTGATATTACTTGGAGGAAAGGAGAAATATACATTTTTGAGTGTGTGGCTGGCACCCTAGCTCATAAATTAGAGAAAGGGTAGGAAGAAAACATGTTCACAATAAATAGATCTGAGTACATACTGCTATCCCTTACCTCCCTTTTAGCCTCATTCCCTAATTTATTAGAAAAAAATACATAATGTATCCATTTTCTGTAGTCGGCTATAATGAATTTCCTTTCCTATTTGTTATTCCTTTTGGAGTTTTTTTGCATTTTTTTTTCTTTTTATATTCCCAATATTTGCTGGCTGTGGCATGGTTTCCAAAGGTATCACTACTTTTTTACAACCTAATTGCTACTCACTACTGATGTAGCTATTTGCTGGCTACAAAATTTCACAAAAAGCAGCAGAGAGTTATCAACTGGCACCACTGTAAGCCATCGCTATGCAGCCGCTAATATCTTCCTTTATTCTCTAAGGGCCCCCTAACCTTTAGTGATAGGCTTCAGACTGGTTTACAATCCTGTCTCTACTCATTACAGGTGCCATTAATTTTAAAAAACTTAACATTAACTTTTCACCTGGTGAATAGACGCCAACAGCTAAGTCCCTTACATCCTGTAGCAAAAATACATTATAAGAATTCTTTATATAAGCAAAGTGCATGTTTCATTTAAATGAGCAATTCCCATAGCAAAAACAAATATAAATAAATTACCTCTGGCATAGCACAAAATAACCGTATGCACTATCGCGGTCTCCTGCTAAGACCAATCAGGGTGAGCCTTTTTTCAGGGATGGTGTGGTTGCTATGGTGACAGTCTACAAGGCATGCATTTCCCTGCTTTAACAGGAAGTTGCTATCTACAAAAAAATCTATGAGTGGTAGGAACTAGACTTTTGCATTTGGTTTCAAACAAATTGCGAATCGTCATATGACTAAATTACAAAACAAATTAAATGGACAATGGGCAGACAATTTTGTTTGATTAATGATTCAGAAAATATGAGTGATGGCTAGTGGATGGTCACAAAAAATGTATTTTATGCAAGCAAGAAGTGACAAAAAGAGGGCAATAAAGATGAAGATGTAAAAAAAAATCTATATTTATATAGTTAAATAGTTACATAGACTGAATAAAATTCAGCCTCTCTCATATAGGTTTATAGTGATCCAAAAGAAGACAAGTTTAAAGCTCTTTCCAATTTTGCAACAAATTAAGACACATTTCCTACATGATCCAAGAATAAGAGCCAGATCTTTCCTTGGTTCAAGAAGCTGTTAGCCCACATATTAAATATTATATCCCTGAATATTATGCTTTAGCCAGAATTCATCCAGTCATTGTTTAAAAATCCTTGTTAGATTGTGATAAACACTCATCTTCAGACTCCTCTTCTTGCTATTCTTTCCTTTGACTTAGACAAAATCTATTTTCTCCCAGGATAAATGGGTGACCTTGTGTCCTATGTATAGTCTCATCATGAATAGATTTATGGACCCTTGTTAGTATTGGTCCAGAATAAATTTGTATAATGTTATCATATCCTCTCTGAGGTGTAGTTTTTCTAAATAAACAGATTTAAATTTGTAAGACTTTCTTAATAATTAAAATTGTCCATTCTACTTATTATAACTTTGTAGCCAACCGCTTAATTTTTTAGAGTGCCATAATATTCTTATTTAGAAAAGGTGCCCAAAATTGCCTAGTGTATTCAAAATGTGTTCTTACCATTGATTTATTAAGAGGCAAAATTATACTTTCATCACATGAATCAATCCCCAGTTTTATACAACTACTGATTGGCATTGTTGCCTAGTTTGTTGTCTATAACAATTCCCAAATGCTGTGTTGTTTTCCCTAACTCCATGTAGGATGTAAGCTGCTTATTTATTCTTTACCCCAAAGTGAATTACTTTACATTAATCTATATTAAAATGAATCTGCTATTTGATTGCGCAGTTCCTTAATCTATCTAAATCCCATTGCAGAAAAGTAATAGCTTGATAACATCGTCCTTTCCCAGTTTTGTGTCATCTTTTTCCTTTTTGTACGGAACCAGGCAATTAAAAAAAAAGAGTGGTAGTAGCAGAGGAGTTATCACTAGTGGTAGGTAGTGACTGATGCACACAATGAAATACAGCACCAGTGAACCTTCTGTTTGCCCTAAAAAATATTTGTTCTGCTTCTTCCTTCGGTAAATCAGACTTGCTGTGTCTTTGGAGATGTTGGCAGTATGTTGTGTCTTTGTTTATACTGGCAGTAGTGACATGACACTTCACTCACCTCTTACTCACTTCCGTTCCACAAAAGGTGCAGTTTGCAAATTTGCTTTCTTGGTGGTCCAAGTGATCCCTTAGATTGATTTTTTTTGTGCTACACAGTGCCCTCAAATATGTTCCTTGCATCTACCTAGGATGCTGGTGGATTTGTTTCACTGGTAATGGAGACTGCAGCAACATCATTCTACACACTAGCACTTGGTTCATTAATGAAAATGATGGTTGTGGCAATGGTGATGTTGATGTTGGTGGTACTGGTGGTTGTAGTGGTGGTATTGGTGAAGGTGATGGTAACAATCACAGCAGTGAGCTACACGTGCCACTGCAGGTGCAATTCCTCTTGCAACTGTCTCCATTGAATGAGACAATCCCAAAGCAGATACAGATCTAATTGGTGATGGTAGAAAAGATTCAGGCGGTGTGTGCCTTCTAGATGTCAGAGAAAATAGTGGGCTACTGCCTGTACTCTCCACACTATCCTCTTCTAATTCTGTTGGTACATATGCAGTCAAGTAGCTCCTGACTAGAGGTAAAAGTTATGTCTGTTATGGGAGAGGGAGTGGACAGAAATACCATTACCATCACTACTCTAACTACCAAGGAGAGACATTGGGGACACTATTTTGGAGCTCATCACTAAGTGATCACTAAAGAGTGGATCTTATAATACACACAAAGTGTATTCTGCTTTGCTCTCCCTTAGTTACTCCTTGTGAGGGAGAATCCATGAAAATATTACTCTCGTGCTAGAAGGAGCTGCAATGCAATTGGAAGTGTAAGCACAAGTTATTGCACCATGAAAAGGATGAAAGCAAATGTGTTTGACTTTAAGAAACACTATAAGGCACACAGTGCACTGCATAGTACTCGTACACTTGTACAGCACACACAGATCTGAACACGCACAAAAAAAAAAGAAGAAATATTTTCTTTTCACAATTAAAAAAAAAAAGCTTTCAAACTGTAAATTTGTGATTTGAAGTTGGTGTTGACTGGATAGCAATACACACAGCACTAACCATAGCAACCAGCATCACACTAGAATTAATGAAGTAGGCTACATACCACTCAGAGTTTGTATGAGTGCCACTTTGGCAGAAGCTGGGTAAGAGGACCATATTTTTTTCTTTTTTACTGAAAAACATACTTCCCCAAAAAGGGTTTTATTTCTACAAGCTCTTAACAAAAAAAGCACTGTCAACCTGTAAATGTAAAATTCTATGTTAGAGTTAAGTGGCAATGGCTAACAGTAGACACTGAACTAACTGCAACCACCATTCTCACACTGAGATTAATGAAGGTACAGCTCACATAATTGGGCAGACCTCTTGTTCATCATGGAAAACTAAGCTGCTTATTTGCTCTATTCCATCCCCCTTTTTTATGGCACTGGGAAAGTGAAAATAAACATGTGTACCATGATTCTAGTTTGTGGCAGACATGTACTGTCTTCCAAATTGCAGGAAAATGCATCTATTAATGTACTGAAAAATATTGACATATTATCTCTCTATATAATCTTAAAGAGGTAGAAAAGGTGCTCTTTATTTTCTATTTCATACTCTGGAAGCAGCAAATTTGTGAACTACAAATGGGAGGGAGGAGGGTGAAATTGACTGGTGGTGAAATTGTTTTTAAAGAGTTAGTGCATAACACATTTAAATGATTATTATCTCCTTTATGTTGAAATTCGATTTATTGTGGCTAATATATATTGCATCCAAAGAGTGATTCTAAAGATGGAATATTGAGGGGAAAAAAGAGACAAAATTCATTTTTTTAATTAACTCAATAAATTTATACATAGAATTCAGCAATGCAATTGTCTTTTGCTTGAAAGTGCAGTGTAGTTTTGTAATTATCATATTGCAAGGTCTGCCTGATCATCGTTGGTATGCCGTTCATGTGCTGTGCGGAATGTGAACTGAATCTATTACCATGCGCTTGCCCTGCAGTGGTAAAAGGCTACATACCTTTTCATTTATAAACAATGCTACTGTGATTATAATTCATTATGCATGAATGATATGCCTAAGTCACTCACAAGATGCACCTTATGCAAAAGGTAACTAAAACAAGAGAATCTTCAATATGTACTTTACATTGAATTACCATAGGAATCATGCATCTGCTGAAAATAAATTAACCTGTATGCTCTGACAACTCTTGGGAAATACATATAAAACCATGTTATAGAACATTACCACATTTTTATTGACAAGATGGCCGCTACCTCGTGGTTGTCCATAGGAATTGCAGCCACCCAGACGAATGGTTAGAACACTGCGGTGAGAACCGTTCCAAGGTGTTAATAGGTGTTAACAAGCTCCCGGGTGGTCCCTGGTTTGTGTGGTTGTTCAGTAGTCAAACGGAACAATGTTAGAATAGGAGGGGAATGCAATCTACCGAACAGACAGGTGAATGGAACAGAAAGCTTTTTAATCCAGGGATAGGGAATCTGCCACAATAACTAACTGTTCATAACAATGTCCCACCCATAATGCCGCCGCTCCGCACAGCGAGTGCACTCCAAAAGTCGAATCTATCCCTGCCAAACACAATAGCCAATGAATTCATCTGGCCACAGTCGTGCCTGAAACTGGGCCGTAAGGCCGAACGTAGGAAACAAGAAGTTGGCGAGGACCAAAGCGACACAGCAGCCTCCACATACGAGCACACAGAGTTGAGAGTCCAAAGGAAAAAAGGGGTAAAAAACTGAGAAAGAATTCGACTTGGTATGACGTGAGACCCAAAAGGTAAACCCTTCTGGGCAGAACACAAAAGCATCTGCACCAAAAGCCCAAACGTCAGAGACCCGTGTAAAGGAGACCAAACAGTAAAGAAATTTAAATTTGGCAGCAAGTTGCCATATGGATAGCCTGTCGTTGGAGGGACAGTCATTTAAAGCATACCTGGGTCCGTAGGGCAACATAGGCGCATGCCGCGCAGAAAGCGAATGTGAGGGGAATGTGAGCCGCTGAAATGGCCGGCCGTACCACGTTAATTGAGCGATAAGACTTGCCTGATGTAAAAAGAGAAGAAAGGAAGTTTAGTATCGCGGGAGCAGGTGCAGTAAAGGGATCGAAGTCCCGTACCCCACACCAATCTCCAGGCCGAGAGAGTTCAAGGCTGAGAGGTAGCATCTCCTTGTTCCAGGTTCCCAGGAGTCCCATAGAAGGTCCTTAGCATCCTGCGATCGGTCTCCGATGTGCCAGGAAAGTGTCCAGGCCACCAAAGGAAGCCGGCTTGCCATGAGGAGTGGATGTCATGGCTCCCCGTTCTTCTGCCGGCATGGCCGCACATAAACTAAGCAGCCACGTCGACACCTTGGTTGCGGAAAACCGCCGCCCAACCTCTGTTCTGTTTCAGTCCCCAGCGAGTATGACATTCCTAGAGACGCTGGCTGTTGCGGTTCCAGTTTTAATAGGTGACTCACCTTCGCCCATATCAAAGATGGTGCTAATGTGCACGCGACGTCACGTCATAGATGCGCACGCGACGTCACGTCATAGACACGCACGTTTTGGGGTCAGAGGCCAGATACAATTACAGCCTCAAGAGGGTTATTTAAACCCAAATTACCTTTTGGTTAGTGCCCTGTCGTGGTTTCCCTCAGATGGTTATCCCAGAGTTTGTTCCTGATCGTGTTTACTTGTTTTTGACTTTGGCTTCGTTTTGACTTCCCTGATTTCTGGTACCCTTGACTTTTGGCTTTTTCTTATCGCTGTGTTTTGTTCTGTGTCCCTGGCTAGTTTTCTGACTATTCTTGGGTACGTTAAGTCGGGCAATTTTAAGGTACGGTAAGACAGTACCCTTAGTTCTAGGGTGTGATACTATTATGCATGCTGGATCAATACAATCCTGACAGTGGATGCGGGTGTCCCATCGGATTCCTGAGTATCATCGGGACAATTCCAGAAGTTCTGGGAACCAAGGAAGGCTCTGCCACAGGGGAGTCAGGGTCATCAGTGTCACCTGTTGGATGCGCACGCATTGCAGAACTCTCGCAATCATTGCAAACGGTGGGAATGGGTAGGCTCCAAGGTTCGGCCAAGTGTGCCAGGTAACCAGCTGAAAAAGTCCTGTGTCTTGTTTGCGAGAGGCGAATAAGTCGAGGGAGAATGGACCCCTCCGTTCAGTGATGCCAATATTCGTGGGTCCAATTACCAGTCGCTGCCATCCCTCCAGTGGTGTGAATACCAATCTGCCATGAGGTTCGATTCTCCTGGCAGGTGTTCTGATATCAGGGTTATGTTGCAGGGTAGACAGTAGTCGAAGATCTCCTTTTTGAGTTTCACTAGCGCTTGTGAGCGCGTGCCCCCGAGGCACTGCCAACACATTGTCCATACGAAGAAGGATGCAACAGTTGGACGTCCCCTGTATGAGACTGTGGAGCTCTAATGAGCCTGCTAGCAGTTCCAGGCAGTTGATGTGCATGGAAAGTTCCTCGGAGGTCCAGACGTCTCGCCATCTGTAGCCCCCCCAGCCTATCTGACTGCATCTGACTCTAACACAAAGTCCGGTTGGCTTCCCGAAAATGGCTTGACCATTCCAGGCTTGCATTCAATTCAGCCACCATTGGAGTTCCATCTGTACCTCGTCTGACATCGGGACCGGTTGGTCGTACGTCAGATTCTGGCATAGAAAGCGTGCCTTTAGTCATTAAATATTGCCCAGATGGAGGAGGATAGGACTACTATCCTTGCAAGCAGGCGAAATGGTATTGACGGCTTGCTCAAGACCTTGCAGATTTCCTTGCTGATGAAGGTCACCTTCGTGGTTGGAAGTCTTAGTGTACAGGATCTGGCGTGATTGACCATGAAGCCCAGTGATTCAGATAACTGGACCTTTAGCCTGTGTGATCCCATAACGTCCATCTGTCCTCATTGAAAATAAAGATATTATCCAGATAGATGATACATCGCACCCCTCGGGCCCAAAGGTGTGTCACCACGGGTTTCAGCATTTTGTGAAGCACCAGGGAGCCGAGCTGAGCCCCAATGGAAGGTAGGTGAATTGCCATGCGGACTTGTGCAAGAAGAAGCGAAGATAGGGTCGGCTTGACTAGTAAATAGGGATTGTCAGGTAAGCGTCTTTCAAGTCTAGATGGGTGAACCAGTTATGATCCCGAAGCAAGTCTCGAAAAAGGTGAATGCCCTCCATCTTGAAGTGTCTGTATATGACATGGGTGTTTAACTGTCGTAGATTGATGACTGGAGGGAAGTCTTCATTATTTTTCTTGACAAGGAAGATGTTGCTTAAAAATCCGCCCATGTCCCGGGCTGGTTAAATTGCGAATTTTGAGTGCAGATCCCTCAGCTCCGAGTGAATCAGTTGCGCGTCCGCGTCTGCTACTCAGAGCAGGTGAGGAGGCTGAAGTTGGACCGGCATATTCCAAAACTCTATTCGGTAGCACTGAACAGTGTGAAGAACCCAGGCATCCGTGGAAAGGTCAGTCCAATTCTGGAAAAAATTAGAAATGCAACCTGCGATTTGAACAGTTAATATTGGTAATGAAAAATTGGTGACTTACCGGAGGTGAATCTTCCTCAGGAACATCCTCTGCCACCTCGGCCGCGGTCCGAGCCCCTAGAGTAGTGTAACCTCTGGCGGTTTCTGCTTATTGAGCTTCTTTAGAAAGGCCTCACCAAATAGTTTGGCCTGTGACAGGGGTTTTAGTTCCTTTTCCCAATTTCACCAGTTTTTCATCTATGCAAAATAGTGCTGCATCTCTCAGACAAGAGGGCCACATTGGTGTTACCCAGGAAGCAGAAGCACCATTGTGCCCACTCCCTGATGTCTCTCACCCATTCACGTACCATGTCGTCAAAACAGTCAAAACTGTCCGTCCTAGTAAAACCCTCGACGGGCAAATCCATGACCCTAGCCAGTGGTCCGATGGCATCAAGCAGTATGTCCTGAGCCCCTTTAAAGCTGCGCTCCACTCCATTGTGCAGGTTGTGAACCCCGCAGGCCATTAACGTGAGCATCAACTGAAGTCCGAGGTGATGCCCACCTTATCTGGCAGTGTGGGTCGGGGGCACTTGGACCTCATGCGCTTCCAGACCTCCTTGTCCAAGGGTTTCCTGAGCCAGAAATGCATGAATCTGGTGAGGTGGTCTGGAGATGCCCATTCCTCGGAGCCAGGGTGTCGGATTCCCCTGGGGCCAAACATCTGGAGGCCAGAGGTATCCAGGAATACTTCAGAGTTGTCCTGCTCTGTGGGCTCACCCAGAAATGTACCCAATGCAAAGGTTGGAATAGACCTGTACTCAGAGTCCGAAATGTCGTCATCTGGGTCGGACGCATCTGTTTGCCACTCGTTCAGCACAGACACTGCTTGTGGCCGTTTTTGTTGCTCATCCAAGAAGGAGAGCAATGCCACCTGTGGACCTGTGTATTGGGAGGTCTCCCTGTGCTTGACAGGAGCTTTGCCCTTGGCCTTTTTAGCATAGAGCTCTCACCCAGTGGTGTTTATGTGATCTTGTGCGCTCCCTGGAGGAGTCTGAGTCCTCAGAGTCGGCCCCATAGTGGGCACTTTTAGTAAGCCTGGTGGGTTTGTGCTCAGCAGAAAAGTTTCTAGAGAAGGCCTTCTCCACAGAAGCCACTACTGCTGTGGAAATCATGGCCTGCAAGTCGGATGGAGTCTGTGACTCTTCAATCGCTGTGATGGGCGTAGTATGGGGCTTACCCAAGGAGAGTAAGTGTGAGGGCAGGTGGAACTGGCTCTGAGGGCAGTAAAGGCCTAGGGACCAGGGGTGGAAGGCATTAGGTAAGCCTGAGTAACAGTCGCATCTGACAGGTAGGGCAGACGAAGCAAGCAATGTAGAATCACTGGGGCTCACCCAGGAGGTCAGGAACCTGCATGGACAGGTCTGTTCGGGAGCACAGATAGGGGCTTACCCAGCCAGAATAAGGGATAAACCCACTGGATTAACCAATGCCCAAGTGCAGAGCACTAACCTGAAGCCTGGTCCCACACTGTGTCGAATAAATACAAGGAGTATGAGCTAACTGCTGCAGCAGAACAAGCTGATCCACAGAGGCACATACAGCAAATGGCGACTCCAAAATGGCTGCCGGAATACCCGCCCACAGCAAGCCACCAGAAGCCAGGTACCCCTCAATCGTTCGTGTGGATTTTCAAGAAAAAAATGCGAACGGGGAAACTACCGAATGCACTTGTTCGACTCGCGAAAGAGTGCCAGCTCGTCAATGGCTAAATGAGATTTTAGTGAGCGAGTAGGCAGTATTTCCGCAAATAATTGCAGAAAAAGTACCGAATGCGCCCAGCCAACCACCTGCATTTGCATGTGAGAAGGAAGTTGGCCCATGAACATTCGCTCTTAAGGGAACGTTCGTTAGGCCGTGGCGCCAAACGGGGCTAGGGCTCCAGCAAAAGTGGAAAGTACAGCGAGCGGGGAGAACAAGCCAGCCATGGGGTGGGGAGGCACAGGAAAATCCAGGGCCCCAGAAGGGTAAAGGGAACTCAGAGGGAGGAGGGGACCCCCCAAAGATCCAGAAGGAGACAGGCAGTAGAACGGGGAGGAGATTACCCCTAGAGTAGGGAAATAAGAGGGCCCACCAGAAGGAAGGAACATACAGGAAAAAAGGGGGGGTTAGTTATATGTAGTTAGTAAAGAAAGATAATATGAAGCCTTCTGGTAAAATTCTCTTGTATCATATATCTATGTACGTGGTTATAAGGGTGCAGGGTTATTTAAGAAATACACTTATTCAGTAGAGGCACCCCTTCTTTGATATCTATATAATGCAAAACATATTTTCAATCTCTAATGCTAAGTGGAGACTCATACTCCTGTTAAATGCTATGCATTCCTTAGACACAGACAAAGTTGATCAATCTGAGCAAAGAACTCATATATACCTTTCTAAATAATTACTCTGTAATAGAACATTCTCAGTTTTTCCCATGTTATTTTGGTCCAATGTGTCTATTTGCTAAAATCTGATTTACTGGTAACATCCACATTCTAATGCAGTTGTTTTTAGCGAATGGAAAGCAGTTCAAGAACAATTGAGCATCGACCTTTCCAGGTGGCAGTCCAAGACTTCGTTTAGAAGAATTTTTTAAACTGAATGTGGACTGGGACTGAGAAAAGCAGTGCTGCAGAGCAGACTTTGGATTTTTTTGCACTATAACAACTTCATTTTGATGTTCTTCTAAGAAACACAGGCACTAAATAAGTGAACTTTGCATGATTTCTCAGTGTTAAAGGGACACTGGTGGCACTGTAACAGCTCTATCATATTTAAGTGGCTTAAGTGCCTGGAAAGCCCAGGTACCGCCCTTCCATTCAGCGTGAAACCATTTTTTAATAGTTTAATACTAAATTAAAGTCCCCAGTAAGCCACCACCTCTGTGCTACTAAAGGAGAAGTATTAGCTTGAGCAGCAATGGGTTGCAGTGATTGGCTGAGTTTCAGCTACCCGCTGTCAGACTCTCACAGACACTCAATATTAGTATGAATTGGTAAATATGGCTACTTGATATTGGAGATTGTAATCTGTGCCTGAGCCATGCCTTTAGTGCTGGCTAGTTTGTGGATGGACAGGGACCCTCATTTAGTGTTCAGCTGCCAAAAAATTATTTAACACAGAATAGAAGTACAATGCTAGAGGACTCCAGGTGCTATAACCAACTCAATGAGATGAAGCAGTTATAGTACATAAAGTGTCCCCTTGATTGCATCGAAATTAGACTAATTCAAAATGTTTGATAGAATTAAGAATGTGTGCAATGTGATTTACACTCCTGCTTACCAATATAAATGTAAGTAAAACACCTAAGTATAATAATTTGTGATGATAACACAAATAAGATGACCTTTCAGTATTGTAAGAGCTGTCATTTTAGAGTCAGGTTTGTCAGACAGAGAAAAGAAGAAAAGAAAAGTGAACTTTGGAACATTGAGGTTAATACTGTGGTAAACGTGCACTAATTTTGAAACACATACAGTTACAGTAGATTATTTAAGATATTTGCCTAACTGGCTTTTAGCATTGCTAAGCATTAATCTAAAAGCATAATGGAATTACCATACTGAAAAGGATTCAGCAATCATAAAGTGTCAGATGATGACGATTATTAATAAAAGTGAAATGGCCAAAAAAAGTGATGCATGCAGTAACTCAGATTTTTTTCTTTTCTGAAAATAAGGATTAATTGACGAGGACAGATAGGGATTTCTTCTGATACTGTACGTGTTTATCACAACAGTAAGGTTAATCCACTAAAGCTCATAGAGCTTTTTATTTTACAGTAAAGTTACCCCAAAAATGATATTCACTAATGCCTGGCGAGATCAGATGTGAGATCTCAGTAGGCAAATGCCGCTAGCAAGACCTGTCCATGCAGGTTCCTGACCTCCTGGGTGAGCCCCAAGTGAAAGCATGAGACATGAAAATACACAGAGAAATAGATGGAGAACCAACAGGGTCTCTTCGAAATAAATAAATAAGGTTGCCCAGCAGCCCAAAAAAGCCAAGACAGTGTGAGCAGCTTCTCCTCTTTCTCAACTCAATAAGCATCAAAGTGGAGAATAATAATTAAACATGGCCCAGGAGATGCCCAATCCATTACTCCTATAATAAAAAATATATGTTACTAAGAAGTTAAACTGTGAAAAAAAAATTAAATTAAAATTCGGTTTTAAAAATTTAGGCTGGCACAGATGTTTTGGACTATTTTATTGTGAAATTTGCAATTACGTTTTTAATTTTCCATAATTCTTTGTTTAATAATTAAAGCCTCTGAATTTAAACTCTGCCATGAACAAAATATGTCATTAATACAAAATAACCTCTCTTTGTGTAATGTAACAATGTGTCCTGGTAATTGGATTGAGAAAGAAAATCCTCATGAGGTTATAGTAGCTTTTTATAGTAGCTTTCCAAATCTCTGATAACTGACTTTTTTTAAGTACACATGAGGAAAGAACACATGGGGGCAGGGGGCAGGGGGCGTGGGGAGGTTGAGGGGGAGCAGATGTGCACACATTACTGCATGTCTGGAGGACTAAGCACCAAAAAAAAAAAAAAAACTAAGGTATTGGAGGGAGCCTGTCAAGTCTTTGGAATTTATACCTTTAATAAAACATTGAAAATCATCTCTAACTTATGTTAACTAATATTTTTTAGATGCCGATATATATTTATTGGAAAGATATAATTACAATAATTGACTTTATGACAGGAAACAAATTGGCAATGGAGTCGGGAATAATTCTATTAAATTTAAATTTAAAGGATTTGATGTTGATTTTACATATCATCACAGCAGCTAAATTACTGATAGCACGGAAGTGGGAAAAAATTTACAAATTCTATCTATATGAGAAGTGATATCACAAGTAATTTGGCAAGCAAAAATGGAAAGAGGCATCTTGGTGAGCTTAAAAAAAATGTTATACGCAAATAGAATATTGGGACAACTGGATAGATAAATTAGAATTTTTCTTAAACACGTCATTAAGGGTCTCTCATCTAGAGAAACATAATGGAACTGGGAAGTGGATAAAAAGATGAATATTATATGTAATATGGTGGTAATAAGACAGAATCTCACGGGTTAATCGGGTGTATAGCAAAATAGATGATGATAGTAGTTTGATCAAAGAGATGAAAATACTCGCTCTCTCTACAAATAAAGATAAGGAACATTAGATAAGTAAGTGATTTTATTAGGGTTATGATTGTGAATTAATACAGGAATGGGGTTGGGCAGGAGGCAGGGGGGAAGAAAGAGGGAAATCGAGGAGGAAATAAAGGTTAATCCCATTAGGTTTTTGTTTTACTTGAGTTATGAATAGAAGGAACATTGTATAAATGATGATAGAGAGACCTTGAAGTTGCTTACATTATGTAATAGTTTTAATAACTATACAATGTTAAGGTATCTTTAAAGAAATATAAAGAAAAAAATGAAAAGAAAAAAATAGATATTTTATAGATGCATTGTTTTCTTTTAAATTTATATTAAACTTTGGTAAAGTACATCATAATCCAGTTTAGGTAAATTCAGGGCAAATATTGCAAAATATGAGGATACATAGAAACATTGGGGTTATGATTAGCAATTATCGCATTCACTTTCATTTTTGCACTAATTGATTAAATTTTCTCATCTTTTTAATAATCCTACAAAATAATCTGTATTTATAACACTTTGTATTCCAATTTCAGTTTTTCTGTAGTTTTTATTTCCTGATAATTTTACCAAAAACCACATTTACTAAATAAGACTAATGACTCATATTACTAGTAGAAAAGAAGGCACATTCACAATTTGAAATATTTATATACTTTAAAGTGAAGGTGATTTGGAAAAATAATGCAGTTGTTTTCATGTCAAAAGGTTATTGCATTTTCTGTTGGGAAACTGGGAAACCTGTGCGGTGCTGGAATAAAGGTGAATTTTACTCTATTTAGGAAGACAAAGGGAAGCCAGGAACATAAATAGTTTTATTAACACAATAGGGTCAGAAATACACATTTGTATTTACATTTGTATAAAAGTGCCTAAAAAAAATTGAATAAAATGTTTGCTTAGATTTAGAAGCAGTTATCATTACCCTCAACTCCCATAATACTTTTGCAACCCTAAGCTCCATTACACCCAAACCCTACCTTAGCAGAACTTTTTAATGACACTGAAGTTCTCTGAATGCAAAATTATAATTACTACTACTGACTTAATCAGAAAGTTTAGTTAATGTTTAATACTTCAGCGTTGGTGATGCCTTTATTTAACTTTCGAATTTCTGAGTAGAGACATAATGGGATAATATAATTTCTGAGCATGGCAATGTCTCGGAAATCTCCCAGCTGTCATTTGCTTCAAATGGCATTATGCTTGGCCAGCTAGAGGCAAACTCAAACTTACAACTACTGATGTTTGATTATCCCCACATACATTGGTATTTTATTGTTTAGGTGAAAGGTTTAACTTAGGTTTATGCTTATAAATCTCTCCTTAGGAAAATTACATGCAAATTTAATTCAGTGTAGTCTTTCACACCTCATATATTGTGTGTTGAAGTAAAACTTTGCATAAACATTTATTCACAGCTCACGATAACACTTAGGCAGCGTAAGCAAATTAAGTATCTTATGCATTACATGCTATCACAGTGGCGATGCAGATTATTGATCCAGAGTTCCTGGCAGTGATCTATCACAAGGAAAATGAGTTAAATCATTGCAGTTGAAAAGAAGCATTACTAATTAGCTGACATCTCGAAATAGCTCTTGAGCTGAATTAATTCTTGCACTTAGATTCCATGTTTTATTAATGTTGTGGTCCAATTTGCAATAAAGTCAGGGTGTAATGAGAGCTTATGCATTTAATATTGATTTTAATACCGGCTGATGACAGTTATATGGTGCTTTGAAGACAATGTGACTAACCCATAAATTGAATGTATGAAAACGATACTTGTAACAGCTATCATTTAAAAAGAAAATTTAAAGACTCTAAGGGATATGAAATATAGCACTTTCAATGGCTAATAGGTATATGTGTTTAAAAGTGTATAAAATATTACTAAAATCTACAGTAAAGTCCTTGTGATTCAGTAATGCTATTTAAAGTATAATCTGTTTAAAGGGATTGAGTGTATGCCCAATTTAAGTGAAAGATAAATTACTAAGGATAACTAGGGACATTGCGACTATAATGTTAGGAATACAGATTTATATTCCTATTGCTATTGTGTTCCTTTAATATTTAATATTACAATTGTTCAGTAGTTCATAAGTAGATTCTGACAACTTTAAAGTAGGTGATGGCTGCAAGATTGGTACTCCACAAATACTAGAATGTGATATGATATCAACAGTCAGGAGATTTATGATCAGTATCTAGATATGAGGAACTATTGTCTTCACTGGTAGACCTTTATCTCAAACCCAGTTTGCAATAGGCAAATCAGTTTTTACAAACACTAGATTCTCTCATATCATTTAGTCTGGAGTCTAACCTAGAATTCTGATTACTACATTCACAGGTCTGATGCCATAGTTCCTATGCTGCCTTTAATGTTATACTCATTGATTTCTTTGTGGGCCATCTCTATTTGGACCATCTCTTGATTTGTTACATCTTCTTTTTTGTTGTTACAGGAACTGTCACATTTCCCTATGGAGTTTTCATTGTGAAGGACCAGTGTTAGCCCTATATCACTTATGTCAAGCTGTGTCTAATTCTTCCCTTTATTGTATGCCACACTAGTGTCTTGGACTTCTCTTGGTATCAGGCTGACAGTCTATTGGTAGATGACTTGAGAGTGGATCTGCTTCCTAAATAGTGTTGTCTAGTTTACAAAGACAAGAGCCCAGCAAGAAAAAGTGAAACAGCATAGCTTTCCTAGCCAGGATGAAATGTAAGTATTTTCTCTGAATCCCACATTCAAGGATGTCATCTAATCACTAATTGGAGACAGCATGGCCTATATTCATACAGAGTAGGTCATTAGGCTTGTGATATGAAGATGGGGTTTGGTCTAAGAACCAACTGTGTCCTAGGTGTGGGTCCAGCTTTTCTAATGCCAGATTTAATGGCTCCCTCACCAAAAAAAAAGGAAGATTACGTGTTCCAGCAAATAATAAAAGTAAAACAGGTACTTTGTGAATCTTACAAATCCTATATTTTTATCCAGATAATTAATCCATCCAAGAGATTGCTACATAATTGATCAGCCTGACCAAATCCAAACCATATCTGGCTTTAGTAAATATCAGATTTATTATTGCGGTTAGAAATTGGTAAATGCTCACTAAATTTAATTCATCTGCACTAAATCCTATGTCTAGTGAAAAACCCTGTAAGAATCTAGATTGCGGATTCTTGACAATAATCTCATATAAACGTAGACTCCTTGTAGTTGTTACTATTTTAACCCCTTCAGGACGGAGTCAATAGTGCACGTTCTGATCAAAACAAAACGGAAACAAAAACTAGAATTTGCGTTATATGTCTGTTTACCCGTAGTTCCCCTCTTTCATATTATATGCACCCACACTTATTATATATCATTTTGTTCAGGAGAAACAGGGCTTGAATTTATCATTAACTATTCATATAATTTATTATGAATAAAATTTAAAAAAATGTGAGAAAATAAGATTTTTTTGTAAATTTGCATTTCCGTCTGACATTTTAACTGTGAATGTCATAATACTGTTAGGTTTTACTGCAAAAAAATGCACATATTTGTAATCAGCGGTGTGTCACGAGTACAACAGTACCCCCCATTAACAGGTTTTATGTTGTTTTGGAAAGTTACAGGGTCAAATAAAGAACATTCCATTTTCAAATTGAAATTTTCCAGATTAGTAATGTTGCCTTTGAGACAGTGTGGTAGCCAGGAATGAGAATTACCCCCATAATGGCATAGCATTTGAAAAAGTAGACAAGCCAAGGTATTGAAAGTGGGGTATGTTTAGTCTTTTTTAGTAGCCACTTAGTCACAAACACTGGCCAAAGTTAGCGTTCATATTTGTTTTTGTGTGAAAAAAGCAAAAAACAAATATTTGCCCAGTGTTTGTGACTAAGTGGCTACTAAGAAAGACTGGACATACCCTACTTGCAATACCTCGGGTTGTCTACTTTTGCAAATGGTATGCCATCATGGGGGTAATTCTCATTCCTGGGCTACCATACGCTCTCAAACGCAACATAACCAATCTGGCAAATTTCAATGTGAAAAAAATGAAATGCAAGCCTTATATGTGACTCTCTAACTTTCCAAAACACCATAAAACCTGTACATGTGGGGTACTGTTATTCTCGGGAGACTTCACTTTTAAAACAGTAAAACATATTACAACAATAATATAGACAAGAAAAGTGCAGTTCGCTTGTAAAAAATGCGAAAAAAGTCACTTTTACTTAAAATATCATCGTTGTAATACAATTTACCAGTTTGAAACACTAATATTTGAGTTCAGCGAAGTCTTCCGAGTAAAACAGTACCCCCTATGTACAGGTTTTATGGTGTCTTGGAGAGTTACAGGGTCAAATATAGTGCTTGCGAATTAAATTCTCTGCACTTTCTCCCTGTGTTGTCAGGCATGTCAATCAAATTTTAATTAATCAAATCACATAATTACGTTAAAAGATTATTTAAATATACACGTAGAATTTTAATATATATGCATTCATAGGTATTTAAATTCTACGTGTATACTAATGTAATCTTTTATGTAATTATATGTATTTATATATATATATATATATATATATTTGCGGTTATTTGTATTTTATATATAGATAGATATATATAGAATGTCATTCTAAGTGTATTTTGTTACCGATATATATATATATATATATATATATATATATATATATATATATATATATATTAATAACAAAATACAGTTAGAATGAAATTACATATGCATATATAATTTATATTAAATTTTGTTATACATTTTGTCAATATTTTATTTATTTATTTTATTATTTTATTTATTTATTATTTTAAGTATACGTATTTATATATAATATATATATGTACATCTATTATATATATAATATATATACATATTATATATATGTAACGTCATTCTAAGTGTATTTTAATATTAATATATATACTTATATTAATATTAAAATACACTTTGTATGACGTTACATATATATAATATGTATATATATATTATATATATATAATAAATATATATGTCATATATATATATATATATATATATATATATATATATATATATATATATATAAATATATTAAATTTAATTTTACACATGTCTAATTTTAATTTTTTTTACGTTTCCCACCAACAGGGGGACTGTCTGATATTTCAAACAGTCCCCCTGCTGGCAGATCCATAGCCAGCTAAAGGGGGCCATGTGATCGCTCTTTGAGAGCGATCACATGGCCCCCGGGGGCCTCATTTGCTGGAGAGCGGCTGCCTGGGCTGTCAGGCAGCCCCCCAGAAGAGGATCGCGGCGGAGGTGAGTACACCTCTCCTCCTGGGGGCTTAAGCCGTTACGACGTACCATGCCGCCGCAACGGCTTTAAAGCCCTTTTAATGCGGGACGGCATGGTACGTCGTAACAGCGTTAAGGGGTTAAGGAACACTAAAAGGTCAGGAACCCTGGGCCCCTCATGCCTTCATAAATATGGTAAACTCTTACTTGTATTCAAGCCTGAAGCTATAGCTCTGCATGCTGTTTGCCTCAGAAAAACAAGTTGTTTGCTGACATCAGAAGTGATGGCCTGATCCAAGCAAAATGCTTCTCCATAGGATTGGCTGAGTCTGACAAGGAGGCAGATCAGGGGCAGAGCCAGCACAATTCAAACACAGCCCAGCATCTCCTCATAGAGGTGAATTGAATCAATGCATCTCTATTATTATTATTATGTTATTTATATAGCGCCATCAAATTCTGCAGCGCATTACAATGGGTAGACGAACAGACATGTAGTTGTAACCAGACAAGTTTGACACACAGGAACAGAGGGGTTGAGGGCCCTGCTCAATGAGCTTACATGCTAGAGGGTGTGGGGTAAAATGACACAAAAAGGTAAGGATAGTATTAGACTAGTGACAGTTGCAGAAGAGGAATCAGTCAGGAGCTATTAACAGTTTAATTGATACGCTTTTATGAAGAAGTGGGTTTTTAATGATTTTTTGAAGGAATGGAGACTGGGTGAGCATCTAACGGAGGAGGGAAGCGAGTTCCACAGGAAAGGTGCAGCCCTCGAGAAATCTTGAAGGCGAGCATCAGAGGTGGGAGTACAGACAGAAGATAGACATAAGTCTTCAGCAGATCGTAAGGGCCTAGACAGGACATACTTGTGGATAAGGGAGGATAGATAGGTGGGAGCAGCATTATGTAGCGATTTGAAAGCAAGAACCAGAATTTTAAATTGAGCTCTATATTTTATAGGAAGCCAATGTAGGGACTGACAGAAGGGTGAGGCATGGGAGGTGCGGGCGGACAGGAAGATAAGCCTTGCTGCCGCATTCATTATGGAATGTAACGGCGCAAGTTGGGAGCACGTAAGACCACTGAGAAGTGGATTACAGTAGTCAAGGCGAGAAAGGACAATGGAATGGACCAACACCTTAGTCGCATCTGGCGTTAAGTAGGGGCGAATGCACGCAATGTTTTTGAGATGGAAATGACAGGATTTGGCGATAGATTGAACATGAGGCTTGAAGGAGAGGTCGGAGTCAAAGAGAACACCTAGGCAGCGAGCCTGCGTGGTGGAGCTGATGGTAGCACCGTTGACTTGGAGGGAGACAGACACAGGAGTAACAACAATTGAGGGAGGAAAGACCAGAATGTCAGTTTTGGTCAAGTTTAGTTTAAGGAAGTGGGCAACCATCCAGTAAGAAATAGCAGAGAGGCAGTCAGAGACACTAGTCAAGAGGGACAGGGAGAGATCAGGAGAGGACAGGTAGATTTGCATGTCATCTGCATAGAAATGATATTGGAAGCCAAAGGAGCTAATGAGTTTACCAAGGGAGGCAGTATAGATGGAGAACAGTAGGGACCAAGGACTGAACCTTGGGGGGCACCAACAGAGAGGAGTTGGGGAGAAGAAGCAGAGCCAGAGAAAGAAAAACTGAAAGAGCGCTGGGAGAGGTAGGAGGAGTACCAGGAGAGAGCAATATCTTGTAGACCTCTATGTATAGACCTCTATGTAGATCTTTATGAGGAAAGTTCAGTGTCTGCATGCAGAGGGAGGAGACACTAAATGTTTGGATGCAGTTTAGGCAGCCATGACCCAGGAAGGATCTCTAACAGACATCTGAGGAGTGGCTAGTGAAGTTATCACTAGGCTGTATTGCAAACACTGCATTTTCTCTGAACAGCAAAAAACCTGAAGGTAATGATTCTACTCACCAGAACAAATTCAATAAGCTGTAGTTGTTCTGGTGACTATAGTGTGCCTTTAAGACATACCTGTCAGATAGGGAAGTAATTGCAATAGGTGATCAGATCAGTTTGCATATCTCTTCAGTATATGGTTGCTGGTCTCTGGGGAACTTGAAAGTCAGTATTTTTATATATTGTCCATCAACAACTTTATCCCAAAGCTCCAAAAATGCCTTACCTTAACCCTAGCCCATAATTCGGGGGTGTTAATTATTTCCAATTCAACTGTAACTTGCACAACTTTAGTAATCCTCTCAACCAAAAAACTTAATTTTGTATAATTTATAGGAAACCTTGTGAGTATTTTAGGCATTTGTAGAACAATTGATAAGACTTATCTGTGGTTATTGTGGTTGTGTTTGTCGCTATTTCATGGTGAAATGTGTTTTGGATTTTGTACCAAGTGGTACCGAGTGGTACGTTCACCTGAAAAAAATCACGCAAGATTTGTGTGTATATAGAGCATACCCAAACATTAGTCGAGACTTGATGAAGTGTACAAAGACTGGTTTTATTGAGACCAAGTTGCCTGTTTATATACAAAACCTGCAGCATGGGGTCCCTATTCATATAGCAGTACACTTGCCCAGGCATCCCGGTGAGTTTGCTTTGGCTTAAACTAATTATCTCTCAGGCACTCGAGGTACAACACGAAAACACCCTTAAATAAACATAAAGCAGATAGGAACCCACACAAGTACTAAATCCTTGAATAGCCTGGATCTGAGTGCCCAAGTTGTCCAAATAACGCACAACTCCATTCAGTGTACGGGAATCGCCATCAGGGTAAAGTTTGGACCGGCCGCCCACATCGATGTTGCCCAATATAGCTCCAGGAGGAAAGAGACGGTCAACTTTTAGGAGTTCCTATGTGGACATATACAAAGGCTCCCCCTGTCTCTTAGGGAGCGAATGTTCCCCTCATTCGATAGAGTCTTCTCAGCGTAGAGTGCTCTCCTGACTTGTTTGTGAGAGGAGCAGACAATGGTACGGTTTCCCAAGGATCGCAAAGTAAAGTATCCAAACATAGCTCCATGCACTCAAAAACCAGGTACCGCTGCCTGCATTTGGAAGACAAACCATTGTCCAGCCATTTACTACAGCATGTGCGTTTGGTTATACAAATGACAACCACCCAGAGAGAGTACTTGAGTGTATAATTTATTTGAAGTTAATGAACCATAGGAGTGGTTGGTGTTCAGTAGTGTAAAAGTACAGAACCAAGGGGAAATGTAGTGCATTCAGATAAAACGGGGAAAGTTAAATAGGGGAGTTCTTCATAGATTTGCTTGAATTTTATTATTTTATCTTTAATAAATTGCTCTCAATTGCCATTGTGTATAACTCTATAGGTGTCACAGCCATGCATGTTTTGAAGGTAAAGTGTTACCCATTATATCCTTCGATACTAATGTTTCATAGACTGGAGTCGACCATATTGGGCTCAGTAATATGTGATTTTAACCATTAATATATTTTGTTACATCAATTTTTGGCAGATTATGCTATGAGATTGTCTTACTCTATGCAAGAAGATTAAGGACTACTTTAAAGTTTCCAACATCTGAACTACTACGGCAAAGTGTGAATCATGTGAGATTTCTCCTTCTTAAATGATTCCATCTACACAAAGATTATCTACACTATACACTATATTCTTTTTTTGTACTGTGCGATTTGTATATTCCCGTGTTTTGAAATATAATATATTTTTACTGGTGGTGTATATTGTTTGTGTTGTGTATTGTCTGTCTATCCCAAACATTAACATTATAATCTGGTTTTACCACTTCTGTTTCAACTATTTACAATGTAAACATTAAGAATTTGATAAGCAGGCCAATACGTATTATTGTTTTTGCTGCTGTAGCATATTAATCCATCCATTCTCCACAGAACTTGCTTTCATCTTGCCTACTGTTAAAATCCCCAGTTAATATGTCTTTGTATAGGACATGTTTCAGGCACATAGTACATTTTTGCTAAACATAGTCAGTATGACAATGGATTTCAAACCTAACCTTTTTTTGCTAGACACTGCAGAATCTAGTGGCATCAAAATGTGTATTAGACTAGAATTTAGGTGTGAAATACAGAAGAAGAACTGTGGAAAATGAGAAATAAGGACAGAGTGTAAAAAGAAATGACTTAGTCACTGAAATATGGATTAGTCTCCCAGTGAACGTATTAGGGATTTATCAATTATTGCCAGATTTGTCAGGCTGGAGATGTATTGGGTTGCTGTGTAGCATTCACATGATGGAAATTCATGGTTTGAACGATAAAACTTTAGTGACAGTTCAAAGCATGTTTCTCTGTGTTCTGTCACATTTTGCAATTTTCAGCTATTTCTCAGGTTTAAAAAAAAAAAGCTACAGAGCACTGTCAATTTATTTATATTTCTCATTAAAATGTGCATGTCAGGGGGCGGAGCCTGACCGTCGAGGAAGATGGCAGCATAATCCTTTAGCTCCCTCTTCCCGGTTTCTGAAATCCGCTAACATCCGCATGTACTGAGGCACCCACGCACCCAGAGAACACACAACAACTCCTACGACGCCCAGCCGACCGCTACCCTGAGGTATGGGAGGCGGAAAACAAAAGAAGGACCAGACCCCATCGGTCGCCCCGATATTCCGGCCACAGCACGAACAGGGACGGCCATCTTACCGCCAAAATCCAGATGAGACCTGCATGGACTCCGATGGAAGCGAACACAGCACAGCTCCAGACGCCCCACTGACCCTGCGCAATATGCAATCCATGCTCAGGGAAGCCACCGCGGATATCAAATCCCACCTGGCGGCTGAACTAGATAAGAATCTCTCCGGCATTAAGGAAGACATCGAGGCCCTAACAAGCAAGGCCCACCACGCTGAGACCAGCATCAAGGACCTCACTGCCACATCCCAAGCACACTCACAGGACATCACATACCTGCATGCTAAAATTGAGGCAATGGAGGAAAGCATGGAAGACCTGAACAACAGATCTCGCAGGAATAATATCCGGATCCGGGGCCTAACTGAAACGGTCACCAATGAAGGCCTACACGCCACTCTGACAAGCCTATTCAAATCAATCTTGCCTGAGGCATCCACTCAAGACCTTCTACTCGACCGGGCACACAGAGCCCTGAGGCCCCAGACAATGAACCCGGACGCCCCCAGGGACGTCATAGTTCGCATGCATTTCTTCACCATCAAAGAAAAGCTTCTTAACCTCACCAGAAACTCCCCACCGCAATACAAGGGGGACCGCCTGGCCTTCTACCAGGACCTCGCCCCATCCACCCTGAAAAAGCGGAGGGACCTTAAACAATTAACCCTTACGCTCGCTCACCACGGCATCAGGTACATGTGGGGCCACCCATTTAAACTGGTAGTCCGGAAAGACAATCAGACCCATGTCCTCACAAGCCCAACCGAAATGATCCCGTTCGCGGACTCACTGGGCCTCACCCTGCTACCGCCACCGCCACTAACATCCGCGGGAGCGGGGGGCCTACACCGGGCCCAAAGAGAGAGATTCGCGAGATCCCCACGCCGCACTCCGCGCAAGAGGCAATCGGCATACAGCGAAAGTCGGGATTGACTCCACGGAGGAGCCCACTAGCGAACACTGCGAACATCCTGGACCCCATATATTACTCACATGAAGGGCAAACAACCTGGGACACAACAACTACAACACCTTGTCAACCCACCAACCTTTGATACAAAGGGCCTGAACGGGACTAGCAGATGACGGCCCCAACACTGATCCCTGAAACTACACGGCTTACTGCCCTTCAAGAGACTCCCCCACTGCCCCTCCGCGCAGCTCTGCATCCACCTTCAGCAGTGACCCACTCGGCTCACCCGACACTGGCCTCCACAACCTCCAAGCCCAACGGGATTCCCAACAGAAGCACAGAAACCACGTCGCAGAGCTGGAGACTCCACATCCGACCCACAGAGATTGGAGGTATCAGTGGGGGGCAACTACGGACATGGGGTACACGAGCACAGCTCGAATAAACAATGGCCATTTAACCCTCTGACAACATATGCTTTTATATCTTTAAACTTACCTTGTAGCCTTGGTCAGGTAGGGTTATTTAGCATTAGACATATAGCCTACACTGCAAGTATTACCAATACCTTACTATATTCTAGACGCTTTAATTTTGATAGAAAATGCATGTATAGAAGCTCCCCATAACACCAAGCTACTACCACACATTCGGGGGTAAGCCCCACGACAAGGTCACTGCCACCACAAACCCTAACGAATGGTAGAGTACAGAAGGCCAGGCAGACACATCGGACACCTACATCACGTAATAGGCCTGCGGCCATAGTCCGCACGGCACACAGGGCGCTGCCCGTCTAACAGGCTATATGACAGGTGACCGACCCAAATAACGCTGAGATAACCGCAGGTGACCCTTCAACCCCCACGGCCACACAACCCTTCCACCCACCTACGACCCCCCCCATCCACTCAAACTGTGAACGGAGCAACCCCCACGAACTACACACAAGGAAACGCAAACGACGAGGGAAGGCCCTCCCAAATCCCCCCCCTAGCAAAAGTGATTAAACACAAAGGGCTACCCTAATACCCCCCCCCCCCAACCATCTACAAAAGGGACCAGGCACCCACCGAGAAGGGCAAGCCTAAGGGGAACCTCGACAATCCTAACACCACGCACCATGACATGCCCACCGCACACACCCCAACCAAACACGCAGACAACTAGGGTAAAGATTCCACTAACGGCCCCTCTATCCACGAGGACCATACCTCCACATGGGCATCACAGGAGGCCCACAGCCCAGCTGGCCTGACTCCAAATAGCCAAGAATGCACTTACTTACCCAACTAACACCACACAGTCAAGGGGCACCACAACACCTGACGCAACGAAATCCCACGTAAGCCCGCGACACCGCCCCAACCGGACCCTTGCCACCGTGGCAGGCACCAAACCTGACCAATATGACCACACGAAGAGGTTTGACATCACATGAGAATTATACACCCACATCCCAGGACAGCCAGGTTGTTAAATGTAAGATGTAAAATGTAAGATGTAAAACGTAAAGTGTAAAATGTAACATGTACAGTACGAAATGTTAACTGTTGTTGTATATAGTTCACAGGTTTTCTTTTCTCTTAAGTTTTATGCTGAAATGTATTATTGTGACCACACACTCTGAACCCCCCCCCCACAGAAACACGGAGGCACCAATGCCACTCTTACTTAACACCAATACGAAGAGGTGCTAAACCACCACATATCACAAGAGGCGACGACGCCACCCACTCCACGAACTAACTGTTCTCTTCCCACAGACGCTGACTCAAAGCCACACCCCAGTACACACAAAAGCCGGGAGGAGCGAGACGAGGCTGTCGACACAGACATACGACCACCTACTCTCCTCCTCTACTCACCTACTGATTACTTCCACCAGACAACCGAGGACCCACCCGGACACTCCAAACCCCCAGGACGACCTGGCAACACGACCATAAGACCAGGTTAGCACCCGACACCCACACTTCTACTCTCCCCTACTCCCCCGGCCCCTCTCCCCCAGTCCCCTTAATCCCCACACCACATCCCTGATCCCCCACCCCGCCATACGGGCCCCCAAAGTAGAATCAGAGATGCCCTCACAACCGCACCAGCGCGCCACACCAGGACCTGAGGACGGGGGCCATACGAAGCCCACCCTTCTTACATGCATATCCATTAACTGTAAAGGCCTCAATAACCCAGCTAAACGTCACCGCCTTCTCCGGTGGGCCAACCGCACCAACGCCGACTTAATCCTACTCCAGGAAACCCACTTTGAACAGTCGAGAGCCTTCCCCCTCATGAGCAGACACTATAGGGAGTGCCACTTAGCAAACTCACCACAGGGGAAAAAAGATGGGGTAGCTATACTGGTGCGCAAAACCTGCCCTATCACCTTCACACGCACAGTAACTGACCCCCAAGGGAGGTACCTTACAGTAGCGGGGCAGATAGGGCCACACAAATACGCCTTCTCCTCGATTTACGCCCCCACCCACCCCGACACACACTTCTGGAACACACTCCAGACACACCTCCGTCTTTTC
Organism: Pelobates fuscus; assembly: GCF_036172605.1. Taxonomy (NCBI): domain Eukaryota; kingdom Metazoa; phylum Chordata; class Amphibia; order Anura; family Pelobatidae; genus Pelobates; species Pelobates fuscus. Next base: position 135,258,533 of record NC_086321.1, read on the forward strand.
TCCTCCCACCACCTTATATTAGGGGGAGACTACAATGCCACGCTGGCACCTGAGCTAGACAGACGCCGACCGAAAACACCACATGCGAGACCCCTACCTCCCACGCGAAACGACAAAACACTCCAAGCCTTTGTCTCCCGCACACATCTAGTAGACGCCTGGCGGATTCTCCACCCCACCAAAACAGACTACACATTCTACTCCAACCCACACGCTTCCTACTCCCGTATAGACATGTTCCTCACGTCCCCCTCCCTACTCCCGCACATTGCAAAAGCAAACATAGGATCAATCACATGGTCAGACCACGCGGACATACTCCTCTCCTTCACCCTTCCACACACGACTAGGAATTGGTCCTGGAGACTCAACCCGACCCACCTACACAACACGACTATCAAAAATAAAATCCAATCAGACATCGCGGATTACTTTGAAATCAACAAAGGCTCCGTTACTTCAGCATGCACCCTATGGGCCGCCCACAAAGCGGTCATACGGGGCAAACTAATAGCGGCAGCCTCGGCACATAAAAAACAACAGCTACAAACGCTGGAAACACACCTGTCAGCCCTAAGAACACTGGAATACCAACACAAAATAGATCCCACGCCTGGCCTCATGTCCCAAATCCAAACACACAGAAAGGAAATACAATCCTTTATGGCACAGGACTCAAAAAAAGCCCTCCAATGGACTAGACAGATGTTCTACGAAAAATCCAACAAGGCAGACACACTCTTAGCCCACAGACTCCGCAAACGGACACACAACAAACACATCCCACACATACTAACACCCGATGGACGAAAACACACTCTCCCGAATCAAATTGCAACAGTCTTCCAAGACTATTACGCCTCCTTATACGACCATAACCCCGAAGCGCGAAGCAACCCCTCCCGAACAAGAACCAACATACAGGCCTTCTTAGACCACATCCCAATACCCACCCTCACGGAACTAGGGAAACAAACACTGTGCTCACCCATCACGCTCGAGGAAATAGCACAAGCCATGAAAACCCTAAAGCCCAACAAATGCCCGGGACCGGACGGCTTCTCCGGACTGTATTACAAAACTTTCCCGTCATTACTCCTACCACAACTCCTACACCTATTCACATCACTCATGGACGGGGAGGTCCCGCCCACTGACATGATAAAAGCCAACATCTGCCTACTCCCCAAGCCCCACGCATCACACACCGACCCGGGCCACTACAGACCGATATCACTACTCAACACCGACATTAAGCTATTCACCAAAATCTTAGCCAACCGACTACACCCCTTCCTCCCCAAATTAATCCACCCAGACCAAGTCGGATTCATCCCGAACCGTCAAGCATGCGACAACACCAGGAGAACATATGACCTCATCTGGACGGCAAACCACCGACAACAACCGACTCTCCTCCTCTCCCTAGACGCCGAAAAGGCATTCGACCGCATACTATGGCCATACCTCTTTGCAACCCTCGAAAGAATGGGCTTTCCCGGAGTTTTTGTAGAAACCATAAAAAACATATACTCCCATCCCACAGCGAGCCTACTCATCCCGAATGCCCACCCACCCTCCTTCACAATCTATAATGGTACACGACAGGGATGCCCCCTCTCCCCCCTCCTATTTGCCCTATCCTTAGAACCCCTCCTCCAGAAAATTCGCCAGACTGACACCATTTCCGGCATCCGAATCCGCGAGGAGGAATATAAAATTTCGGCATATGCAGACGACCTACTACTGACGTTAACGAACCCTAACACCTCCCTGCCCCCGCTCATAACCCTCCTAGAGGACTATGCTAAAATATCGGGATACAAATTAAACTTAAGCAAAACCGAAGCACTACCAATCCACATCCCCACAGACGACATAGCTGCACTCAAAACAGACTACCCATTCCGATATGAGACGCAGAGCATTAAATACTTGGGGACCCACATACCGGGAGATTTACAACTCACATACCAACTAAACTACTCCCCGCTACTAGAAAGAGCGAATCAAGACCTAGACAAATGGCAAAACCTGACCATATCGTGGCTGGGACGCCTAGCCTCGGTCAAGATGAACCTCTTACCGCGTTTCCTTTACCTATTTCAGGCCCTGCCAATCCCGATATCCAAAAAAGATTTTAAAACCCTACAATCCCGAATTGATAAATTCATTTGGGCAGGGAAAAAGGCCAGAATCAAGCGCACGACACTCTATATACCACACAAAAGAGGGGGCCTGGGACTCCCCAACCTATGGGATTACCACCAAGCAGCCCAACTAGCACAGATCCAGAACCTACACGCACCGGCAGGGCTCAAACTATGGGTCGACATTGAACACGACTTATCTGGACAGGACTTCCCCTCCCTGTATCTCTGGCTATCAAGACAAGACAGACCACAGACACCCCCCACAACACCGGCACTCACCCACTCAATACAACTCTGGGATAGAATGACCTGCAAATACGACATTATCAACACACCATCCCCCCTCACACCAATCCTCCGAAACAAACAATTCCAACCCGGGATGACGCCCCAACACTTCGCGAGATATGAAGACAACAACCTAGTACGATTCCACCAATTTTTTCGGGGACAACATATTCTACCCTTCACACAACTGCCCAACGACACCCCATACACGACCTTTGACCACTTTAGATTCCTGCAGATACGGAGCTTCCTCACTCAACCACATAACCAAAAAACAGCGACAACCAAGCTCACCACCTTCGAGAAAATGTGCATGAACACCCCGATACAAAAGGGCCAGATATCCATCATATACGGCATCATACACCAAACTACCTCCCCCGAAGCCCTATCATACACGAAGGCATGGGAACGAGATATAGGTCCAATCACTGACCCATCAGACTGGCAAGACATATGGGAAGCCACAGCAGCAATCTCCATTTGCGTGACACACAAAGAACAAGCGTATAAAACCATGCTTCGCTGGTACATCACCCCACTCAGATTGAAACAAATGCGCATTGCACCCTCAGACCGCTGCTGGAAAGGGTGCGACGACCAAGGCACATACATCCACCTATGGTGGAACTGCCCACACATTGCCCAGCTATGGCAGGACATATTACAATTGGTAAACAGGGCACTACACAGCAATCTCCCACTGGACCCCTGGCTCTGGCTCTTGTCTAAGCCCCACGAGACCCTTACTAGAGCCCAAAACAAAATGACGGCCCGGATTGCGTTGGCCACCCGGAGAACCATAGCCAGACATTGGGGTAGCAACACTACCCCGGCAATATCTGAAGTATTGCACAAAATCACAGAAACCATGGAAATGGACGAACTGTCAGCCCTGGTCCACGACACCACAAACTCATACCACAAAATATGGGACCCATGGCTAACCAGGTCAATACTGGCTCCCTAACAACTATACGCCCACAGGCCCACCCCCCACTCCCCCTCTACCCATCCTACTCCCCTGTTCCCCCTCACAGCCTACTACACCCCCCATACCTGCAGACGATCTCCCGATACTGCAGATGGCCCCCGATGACGCCCACTACCCAACTCATAAGACGACCGACGCTCACCAAACACACGCATACGACACCCCCCCCCCCTCTCAAACCTGGACCCACAGGACTCCAATTCAAAACAATACGAAATGGAGATTACGATTCACATGAATAACACATTAGGACAAGACGGAGAACCAAAACGCACTCCCAAGACACATATCAGCCCTAACTCCATGGGCACACCGAAACACCCAGTTGCCGCACTAGTTCATAACATACCGAACCCTAAACGCCGACCACCACTCCTTCAATTTCCTTTTTACGCATCTCAAGGAATCACAACTCCCTCCTCACTGTTATTATTGTTATGATTATTATGAGAAAACTATGTGACAAACCCTGTACCGCAATATTGATGTGTTGTATACCCCTCCCGATCCCACTTCTTTTCTGTATCCCTACCCCTAACCCCCCAAAAATATGAAAATGGAAATAAATAAAGAATTTTAAAAAAAAAATGTGCATGTCAGCAGTCGCACATATTTTGTAATTTAAGCATCAAAATGACCTGTGACTTTATGGCTGCTTAATTGAAGATGACTTTAGAACATGGATCATATTGCTTTTGTGCATTTGTCTAATTGTATCTTTATATCATAAAATGGGCTTTCTGGAATGTACCAGTATGTCCCAATTTTGCAATACATACTTAATATTGTATTTTAGTATAACTTATTTTATGAAATTGTGCAAGTGATCTTGCTATAAAGATGGAACCAATGCACAATTGACATAATATAAAGGGGTTAATTCAAATAGCACTGTGGTAATTGGCTCACAAGTGCATCTACTTGTAAAAATGTGATAATGATTCAATACAGATGAAAAAGCTTTCTGAACAATGTATCTAAAGATGTCACCATTAAAGTCTATGGGAATTTTTGCAGATATATAATTTGAAAAGTTTCTTAAATCATGTCCTAATTCAGAAACCTTAAAACTAAATGTATGACTTTGGAAGATAGCCAAATTATGAATGTTTGACAGCTCAAAATGTTGATTCCTTGTCAACGTATATGAGATTCCATAGAACAGTAATAAGTGGTAGCTGGTGAAAGGTGAACATTTCCAGGTTACACTGGTTAACTAAAGGCAAATAAACATACTTAAAAGGGACACTCGACATCACATTACCGGCTTCCTTAGATTTGGCACAACCAGTCAACCCATCTAAAGATTCTCCTGAACTTATAAAATTGCAGGTAAAGAGTGGGTTTACCAAGATTCCAGCTATATTATGTAGTATCTGAACACTAATAATAGTGAGTTGTGTATTAGTAGAAAATAATGTATTACCTGGTTTCTGAAGACATTTATAAACTACTCAATTATTTGTCTTGTGGCTTATTGTGATCTCTACAGAACCCCACAACGGCTTTATTTTTTGATGATACATGACTCATTGTTAAATACGTATATATAAAAAAAAAAACTTCCATCCCACATCACCAGCTGCCATTGTATATTATTTTCTCTCATTATCACTGCATGGTAGCAAATTCATTTTATGACCAAAACCCTGTAACCGTGAGGTGTGAACAGGCATTACAAATAATGTGAACGGGTACCTGTGATGCCACTTTTAGCTTGCATTTAATAAAATATCCATACGAATTGATCTATGCATTGTGCTAGCAAAATCAATAGCAAAGATATAAACTTATTGCAAACTTGTCTCTCCCTACTGGAAGATAGACTTTCTGAATAGACTTCAAGCCGAGTTTTGTCTGCAAGAGAGCATACCTATAGGCTTTCTCTGTTCATAGGAATTAAGATCTCATGACTACTGTGCGCATCATAAAGTGACCACCGGGCAAAGTGAAGAACTGGCAGATAACCAGAGACAATGCTTTAAATCAATGCAGGGAGCAATATGCACTCCTATGTTACAAGCTCCAAAGGACCCCCATTACATTCTACTGGTATACCAGCCTAAAGAAATAAAATGCACATAGAAAATAGAAATTGTACTTTGTGTCACAGTTAGCCTCGCTAAAAAAATACATTTGTATTTACTTATGACCTCCAACCACAAAAGAACAGAGTGACATCAGATAGGCAATAAAGTCAGCAAATATTCGTCATCAGGGGAATGTGCCATCCATTGGGAAAGCTATCCAAGGCTTTCCCACGAAAAACAGGCAGGACTAAGAAGAGGCGTTATGTCCATGAAGGTAGGCTAAGTACCCCACTAGAACCAAAGGGAAGGAGGTAAGTATTCTGAAAACTTGATAAAGCTTCTTTGTAAACTGTGAAATAAATGATTTTGGTAAGTATACATCTAAAATGTAACTAAAGTTTAAAATTAGGCAACAGGGCCACTTTAAAGGGACACTATAGTCACCTGAACAACTTCAGCTTAATGAGGTTGTTTAGGTGAGTGCTACAGCTACCCGGAGCCTTTTTCTTGTAAGCACTGTATTTTCTGAGAAAATGCAGTGTTTACATTGGAAGCTTGGAACACCTCTTGTTGCAGTCAATCAGACGGCCACCAGAGGGACTTCCGAGTTCAGAGGCCCTAAAAAGGCCTCTCGTCCGATGCATTCTGGGTGAATGCATCAGACGGGCTATCAGCACACAAAGCACTGTGAACGCGCTTTGTGTGCTGACAGCCTGTCAGCACTGCTGTGGGCGTGGCTTCAGCTGACAGCTGAAGCCCGAACCCACAGGGATGCTGTCTGGCCACAATAGTGGTAGAAGGGAGGGGGGGGACGGACCTACTCTCCTCCCCCCCCCCCCCCCCCGGCCCCCACCCCTGAGCGGTGAGTGGGGGCCCTAAAAATAAGGGTGGCACATACTGCCCCCCCGGCCCCCACCCCTGTGCGGCGGGTGGGGGCACTAAAATTATCAATAAGGGGGGACCTATTGTCCCCCCCCGGCCCCCACCCCTGTGCGGTGGGTGGGGGCCTTAAAATAAAAAATAAGGGGGGGACATACTGCCCCCCCCCCGGCCCCCACCCCTGTGCGGCGGGTGGGGGCCCTAAAATTCACAATAAGGGGGGGGGGCCTACTGCCCCCCCTCCCCGGCCCCCACCCCTGAGCGGTGGGTGGGGGCCCTAAAATTCACAATAAGGGGGGGGACCTACTGCCCCCCCCCCGGCCCCCACCCCTGAGCGGTGGGTGGGGGCCCTAAAATTCACAATAGGGGGGGGACCTACTGTCCCCCCCCGGCCCCCACCCCTGTGCGGCGGGTGGGGGCCCTAAAATTCACAATAAGGGGGGGGACCTACTGCCCCCCCCCCCGGCCCCCACCCCTGAGCGGTGGGTGGGGGCCCTAAAATTATCAATAGGGGGGGACCTATTGTCCCCCCCCGGCCCCCACCCCTGAGCGGTGGGTGGGGGCCCTAAATACAAAGGGGGTGGGGACCCTAGTTAACCCTCTCTCCCCCCCCCCCCCCCAAAAAAAAAACTTATCTCCCTACCTACCCCCTCACCCTAAAAATAATGAGGGGGGACCCTTTAACTAAAAACCTGTAAAGAAAAAAAAAATAAGATAAAAACAACTTACCATTCGATGTTTTCTTGCTTCTAAAATCTTCTTTCTTCAGCCCCAAAAAAGGCCAAATAAAAATCCATAATAACCGACGCAATAAAAAAAAAAAAAAAAAAAACCCGAGCGCAAAAAAAATAATCCATCTTCACCCATGGAGGGCTCCGCGCAGACTGAGCTCCGCAGGGCGGGGGAAGGCTTATAAAGCCTTGCCCCGCCCTGCAATTAGGCTAAGAACACTCTGATTGGTGGGTTTAAGCCAATCAGAGTGCTCTTTGTCATTTTACAAGCGTGGGAAAGTTCTTTGGAATTTTCCCACGCTTGTAAAATGACACAGAGCAATGTGATTGGATGGCTTGAAATCCATCCAATCACAGTGCTCTTTGTCATTTTACAAGCGTGGGAAAGTTCTTTGGAATTTTCCCACGCTTGTAAAATGACACAGAGCACTGTGATTGGATGGATTTCAAGCCATCCAATCACATTGCTCTGTGTCATTTTACAAGCGTGGGAAAATTCCAAAGAACTTTCCCACGCTTGTAAAATGACACAGAGCACGGTGATTGGATGGCTTGAAATCCATCCAATCACAGTGCTCTTTGTCATTTTACAAGCGTGGGAAAATTCCAAAGAACTTTCCCACGCTTGTAAAATGACACAGAGCACTGTGATTGGATGGCTTGAAATCCATCCAATCACAGTGCTCTTTGTCATTTTACAAGCGTGGGAAAATTCCAAAGAACTTTCCCACGCTTGTAAAATGACACAGAGCACGGTGATTGGATGGCTTGAAATCCATCCAATCACAGTGCTCTTTGTCATTTTACAAGCGTGGGAAAATTCCAAAGAACTTTCCCACGCTTGTAAAATGACACAGAGCACTGTGATTGGATGGCTTGAAATCCATCCAATCACAGTGCTCTTTGTCATTTTACAAGCGTGGGAAAATTCCAAAGAACTTTCCCACGCTTGTAAAATGACACAGAGCACTGTGATTGGATGGCTTGAAATCCATCCAATCACAGTGCTCTGTGTCATTTTACAAGCGTGGGAAAATTCCAAAGAACTTTCCCACGCTTGTAAAATGACAAAGAAACCCACCAATCAGAGTGTTCTTAGCCTAATTGCAGGGCGGGGCAAGGCTTTATAAGCCTTCCCCCGCCCTGCGGAGCTCAGTCTGCGCGGAGCCCTCCATGGGTGAAGATGGATTATTTTTTTTTGCGCTCGTTTTTTTTTTTTTTTTTTTTAATTGCGTCGGTTATTATGGATTTTTATTTGGCCTTTTTTGGGGCTGAAGAAAGAAGATTTTAGAAGAAAGAAAACATCGAATGGTAAGTTGATTTTATCTAATTTTTTTTACAGGTTTTTAGTTAATGGTCCCCCCTCATTATTTTTAGGGTGAGGGGGGTAGGTAGGGAGATATTTTTTTTGGGGGGGGGGAGGGTTAACTAGGGTCCCCCCCCCCCTTTGTATTTAGGGCCCCCACCCACCGCTCAGGGGTGGGGGCCGGGGGGGGACAATAGGTCCCCCCCCCTTATTGATAATTTTAGGGCCCCCACCCGCCGCTCAGGGGTGGGGGCCGGGGGGGGGGACAGTAGGTCCCCCCCCCTTATTGATAATTTTAGGGCCCCCACCCGCCGCTCAGGGGTGGGGGCCGGGGGGGGGGACAGTAGGTCCCCCCCCCTTATTGATAATTTTAGGGCCCCCACCCGCCGCACAGGGGTGGGGGCCGGGGGGGGGACAGTAGGTCCCCCCCCTTATTGATCATTTTAGGGCCCCCACCCGCCGCTCAGGGGTGGGGGCCGGGGGGGGGACAGTAGGTCCTCCCCTTATTGATCATTTTAGGGCCCCCACCCGCCGCTCAGGGGTGGGGGCCGGGGGGGGGGGACAGTAGGTCCCCCCCCTTATTGATCATTTTAGGGCCCCCACCCGCCGCACAGGGGTGGGGGCCGGGGGGGGGACAGTAGGTCCCCCCCCCTTACTGATCATTTTAGGGCCCCCACCCGCCGCTCAGGGGTGGGGGCCGGGGGGGGGCAGTAGGTCCCCCCCTCATTGATAATTGTAGGGCCCCCACCCGCCGCTCAGGGGTGGGGGCCGGGGGGGGACAGTAGGTCCCCCCCTCATTGATAATTTTAGGGCCCCCACCCGCCGCACAGGGGTGGGGGCCGGGGGGGGGACAGTAGGTCCCCCCCCCCTCATTGATAATTTTAGGGCCCCCACCCGCCGCACAGGGGTGGGGGCCGGGGGGGGACAGTAGGTCCCCCCCTCATTGATAATTTTAGGGCCCCCACCCGCCGCACAGGGGTGGGGGCCGGGGGGGGGGACAGTAGGTCCCCCCCCTCATTGATAATTTTAGGGCCCCCACCCGCCGCACAGGGCGGGTGGGGGCCCTAAATTATTATTGATAATTTTAGAAAGCGAGCTGAGCTGTCAGTCAGACAGCTCAGCTCGCGAACGCGCATTCCGCGCACATGCGCGGTAAAGCGCTCAGGTTCTTCATAGGGCGGCATTCAATGCCGCTCTATGAAGAACGCGATTGGTCCAGCGCGAAGCCGTCCCATTGGGCCCCGCGATTTCGTCATTTTGACGAAAAAGGGGGCGCGGCCTAGCGGGGAGCTCGGCGCTGGAACGGAGGTAAGTTTTTAATATAAAAACACCGATTTTTTTTTTTTAATGAATGAAAGTTCATATAAAAGCAAGAAGGAAGGCTGGGGGACCTGTCTTTCTTGCTTTTATATGGTGACTATAGAGTCCCTTTAAGTAAAATTGCCTGTGATAATTCTATGATTTTCTTATAGCTATACAAAACAGTTTTAAATGTTTTAAGCAGCTCTATAATGTTTTTAGCATAGCATAGCAAACTTCTTTATATTTTTTTACATTATTCTTTATTTTGTTACGTAAAAATAGAGAATATTTTACCTTAACTATGTTTTAAGTTACCGTATATACTCGAGTATAAGCCGACCCGAATATAAGCCGAGCCCCCTAATTTTACCCCAAAAAACTGGGAAAACTTATTGACTCGAGTCTAAGACTAGGGTGAGAAATGCAGCAGCTACTGGTAAATTTCTAAATAAAATTAGATCCTAAAAAAAATATATTAATTGAATATTTATTTACAGTGTGTGTATAATGAATGCAGTGTGAGTGTATGAATGCAGTGTGAGTGTATGAATGCAGTGTGAGTGTATGAATGCAGCGTGTGTATGAGTGCAGCGTGTGTATGAGTGCAGCGTGTGTATGAGTGCAGCGTGTGTATGAGTGCAGTGTGTGTATGAGTGCAGCGTGTGTATGAGTGCAGTGTGTGTGTGTATGAATGCAGTGTGAGTGTATGAATGCAGTGTGAGTGTATGAATGCAGTGTGAGTGTATGAATGCAGTGTGAGTGTATGAATGCAGCGTGTGTATGAGTGCAGCGTGTGTGTATGAGTGCAGCGTGTGTATGAGTGCAGCGTGTGTATGAGTGCAGCGTGTGTATGAGTGCAGCGTGTGTATGAGTGCAGTGTGTGTATATGAATGCAGTGTGAGTGTATGAGTGCAGTGTGTGTGTATGAATGCAGTGTGTGTGTGTGTGTGTGTGTGTTGCAGAGCCTTGGTGGGGGGTGGGCAATTTTTTATTTTTATTTTTTTATTATTTTTATTTTTTTTATTATTATTTATTATTTTTATTTATTTAATTGAATTATTATTATTATTGTATTATTATTTAATTATTATAATTTTTTTATTATTACTAATTATTTTTTTCGTCCCCCCTCCCTGCTTGATACATGGCAGGGAGGGGGGCTCTCCTTCCCTGGTGGTACAGCATTGGTAGTTCAGTGGGGGGAGAGGGGGGCTGGCAGAGCTGTAACTTACCTGTCCTGCAGCTCCTGTCAGCTCTCTCCTCCGCGCCGTCCGGACAGCTCCCTCTTTCAGCTCCCACTGTAAGTCTCGCAAGAGCCGCGGCTCTCGCGAGATTTACACTGGGAGCTGACCGAGGTGCTGAACTGACGGCGCGGAGGAGGAGAGAGCTGACAGGAGCTGCAGGACAGGTAAGTAACGCTCTCTGCAGCCCCCACAGCCCCAGTCTGTATTATGGCAATGCAAATTGCCATAATACAGACTATTGACTCGAGTATAAGCCGAGTTGGGGTTTTTTAGCACAAAAAATGTGCTAAAAAACTCGGCTTATACTCGAGTATATACGGTACTTTCCACCTGCTGCTTAATGTGTCAGATGGCTCAGATCAGTCTGAGAGCAGAAAAGTTGTGTTATATATAATAGGTTATAATAAAAAATAAAAAAAAGGAATTGCAACAACTTTGAATTTGTCCGAACAATCTGATAGATATCCAGAAATTATGTATGGGTTATGCCATTTTCTCATATTCTGAACCATTTCTATTTTTAATTTTTATTGTATGCTTGGCTGTCCTGGAACATTCATACCATTTCACACAAATTAATTTAACCTTTAATACGGTATGGCTCTGCACATGAACACACCTGGACATTTGGAAATTGGGAATTTTTACACAAAGTTTTGCTGTTTTATCCTTAATGTATATGACAGCTAGTCTTTAAATATTTTAAATAAATGTTGCATATCATTTTTAAAGTAATAAAAAGCACTAGTTAGTGATGATGTTAAACTCTTGGTTACAGAGATTAAAAAAAACAATAATAATAACATCACAAATTGGCCACTTTGCAGCCAGTGTCAATTTTGACACTATGTCTATTTAGTATAGATGGGGAATTGTGTACACACAGTTTCCAGCTGCAACAGAACATATAACCAAATCAGAAAATAGAAATACATTTGTCATCAAAAAATAAACTTCTGTTGAAAATGGTTTCATGATTTCTAGTTATATTCAGATCCACATTCGTAATGCTATCTTGCACACTCCTATTAAAAGATTTTGCTATATAAATTATAAATACTCCTCTGATGTATATTGTTTGTTCTTTCCTTGATTAGTTTTTACAGTTGCTTTGCTGTGTTGCCTATTTATATATGCAAATATATTCAAATGACTGACATCCTGCTAAACTGCACTATTCTCATTACAACCATCCATATATGACAAAAATGGTATGCCTTGTCATCACTGAACTGCTAAGGAGAAAAGTCACGGCACTTGCACAGATGCTGGCTGAATATTAAAACGTACTAAGCAACAGGAACTGCAGTAGAATGAAAAAGGAGAAAAACTACCCAAATTTGCTAAAAGGTGCTATGGAACTTATATCAGCGCAGTGGAATATGTGTAAAAACATTTTGGAACTCAAATAATTGACTGATCTTTTTGATAATCACAATATATATATATTGTAATTATCAAAAAGATCTGTCAATTATTTGTGTGTATATATATATATATATATATATATATATATATATATATTTAAATCTCAGAAAAATAGGTGCACTCACAGGTTTTTAGAAGAAATACTTTGTGTTATTTATTGCATGTAGGCAAAAAGTGACAAACTGGTCCCGATCGACGTTTCGACCCCTATCTGGGTCTTTTTCAAGATCAGAATTTTTTTCTGTGGTGAGCGCCAAGCTTTATATATATGTGTGTGTATATATATATATATATATATATATATATATATATATATATATCTTCCCAGGTCCCAGCACTCAATGTTCCCGGTCTTTTCTGTGCTCCGGTGCAAGTAATCTCTGACCAAAGGTCTTGAGAAAAGTCTATTGTGACTGAAACGTCGACATTTTTTGTATTCTGCACAATAAAGCAGTATTTATTTTGATATAATATTAAGACTCCAGAGTGCTCTCTACTTGGACGCTATATATATATATATATATATATATATATATATATATATATATATATATATATATATATTGTAATTATCAAAAAGATCAGTCAATTATTTATATATATATATATATATATATATATATATATAAAAATGTCCAGACTCTGGCACTCAACCTCCAATATTCACAGTGTAACTTAACCCGGGTGCTTCCCAGCAATAAATAGACGAGAAAGGAGACAGGAGCACTCACTTGGATTTTCAAAAAATGTATTTCAATAAATCACCTCCACATCAACGTTTCGACCCTTCAGGGTCTTTATCAAGATCTTGATAAAGACCCTGAAGGGTCGAAACGTTGATGTGGAGGTGATTTATTGAAATACATTTTTTGAAAATCCAAGTGAGTGCTCCTGTCTCCTTTCTCGTCTATATATATATCTCGTCTATATATATATATATACACACACACAATGTTTGGTTATTAGTTTTAAATGTTTTATACTTTTTAAAGTGTTTTCAGTATTGTTAAGAAATCACTAAAGGCAGATAAATATCTTACAAAAATCCACACTAAACTCATGATTATTAAGATAACACATGATAGATAATAAATGTTCAATGTATACTTCAAGTCAGTGTTTTGGAGCCTGTGGCACCTTTGTTATCAGTGGCAATCTGAAGTCTGTTAAATTTGTGTCTGTATATGAAGTGCCACGGCATAATTATCATATAACCTGTCTGAGCTAGTGCTAATATCTGCTCACTTGAATGAGGGATCTAATATTTATGGGGAAAACATTGTAGATTAGATGTACAAGTAGCTGTACATGTGCCAAGAACAAGGTGAGTGAACTATAAGAAAATAAAATTATTCTGCAGAATGAAATAAGTAAAATGTGAATGGTAATAGGGTCTTGGCTCTTTCAGATCTGTACTTGTCTGAAAAGGTGAATTAGAGTGCAGAATAGTAGAATTATTTCAGTTTGGTCAAATGCCGTCCACTTAATCATTTTAGAAAAAAGATTCTGACAAATCAAAGTAGCATTAAAACCAGTCAATAATTATACAGCAAAATAGAAATGTTATGTATTTTCATGCCATTTGGTTCACAGATCAAATTAAAAGAATTTACCAAAAGAGGGGAAAAGAAGTGGAGTTGTAAAAAAACTGTCTAAACTTACATATTTATATATTACTGCATTTTGGTCACTTCTCACATGATCTGTAAATAAAATAAATATCCCCTAACCATCAACCATCTTTTTTTTTGGTGTCACAGGTGGAACACGAAATAATCCAAACGGTTCATCCACTGTCCATTTTATTTGTTTAATGATTTGTCCAAAACACACTTTGGAGTTAGGGAATTCAGAGGAAGTTGTGATCACCCCAAACTTCAGACAAATCAAGATTTGCTTGAAATTAAATACATACATGTAATGAATGGTAAAATATTTTATAAATAAGTGACTTTTATTCAATTTCACAAGCGGCTTCCATTCATTATTTGCAGAAGGCTGAATTACCTTTGCATCAGCTGACTCAAATCACTGGAAACTAAAGTTTAGGGGTTGAATATTTGAAATAGTGTACATTGAAAGCAATAATATTAAAAGTAAATGATCATTGTGTGATGCTTACTATGAAGATCGCATTAAAATTAGTGGATTTTAGAAAACTAATCCAACATGAAATTAAGGGAAGTTCTAATCGCAATAAAAGGAAGGGGAAGAAACAGAAACAGAATCAGAGAGGAGGAAAGAAAAAACAAATTAAGAGGGGGGAGTGATGGGACATGCGAGAAGGATTGGGCAGAGCCCAAGAAGGAAATCCTGGTAATGCTTTGGATGCTCTCACTAGGGATGTGCATGGGCAAAACAATATTTGGAACGAAACGAATTGCACATGTCAAGCTCTCACTGAATAAACATATAAGGAACCAAGGATTTTAAGCTTATCTGTAACAATAAATGAGCCATTAAACCAGCTGATGCAAATATAATTCAGCTTTCTGCAAATAATGAATGGAAGCCTCTTGTGAAATTGAATAGAAGTCCATAGAAGATCCTAGTCATTACATGTATGCATTTAATTTCAAACAAATCTCAATTTGTCAAAATTTGGGGGTGATCACAGCTTTATCTGAATTCCTCCTCTAGACTGTAAGTTCGTTTAAGCAGGGTCCTCATCTATCTATTGTTCCTATAACATTTTGTTATTGTCTCATTTGTTATATTCCCCTTTTAATGTAAAGTGCTGCAGAATAAGCTGGTGCTATATAAGTACATATAATAATAATAATAATAATAATTAAACTTAAAAGAGATCTGGATGATTTTATGGAAAAGTAGAATATTACAGGGTGCAGTTGTGCATTATATATCACCTATTGTCTATCTGTTTTTTTTTTTTTTTTCTTGGCTATTATCGACTATTCTCTTGTCTCTACCCCTCGGTTATTTAACCTTGCTATTCCTGATTTCTGTTTTCCCTGACTTTGACTTGTCCCTGACTATTCTATGTTTACCTTAATCCCGGTCTGGTCTGGTATAATTTTACTCATTTAGGTTACATTAGGTATACTCTGTGTTTTGGGTCTCCCTAATTCCTGACACATTGAGCTTGAGGAATTTTTTTCAACCAATATCACTATGTTGCAATGTTACCATTTTGGTGTTAAATTCTAATTTTGCTTAAAAAACTTTAAATTGTCAACAATTTTCACTTTAGTGATTAAACCTGACAAGTCATGCTTTAGTGAGTTTGCCTCTTTAAGATTTTAAAGTGGTTGTGTTAATAGTATCTAATCTAATTAACCATAAACCTGATTAAGGATCTGGTTTAATGCACAGAGTTTATACCAAACAATGTTATACTATTTTGTTTTTCTATTTTTGCATTATAATTTAGTAAAATAAGGTCTATACCACACATAGGGCATGATAACAGCACATGTACAGAAATACACAACTAAGTACATTGTGCACAGATACAAAAGTCTGAAGATCATAGAACAAAATCAATGACTGAAGATCTCAACATTCCCATACGTCTGTCTAGTCCACCCATAAATATTCCCCCCTGGTGGCCATGGTCCCCAAGACCCTAGCCATCACACTCTAGATCTGTTGCTACCGATTCCCTTCATACTAATAACTGGAGTCGGAGCCTAATAAATTAAAATTAGAAAATATTTCTATGCTTACCACCTGAGGTCTTCTTATTTTGTTGATTCTTTTAGGCCCTCCAAAAAGACTGTAGGCCATAATATTTAAAGCTACTTTTATAATTAAAAAGGCAAAAATCGCAAACTCAAATAACCAGTGAACGGCCACTTGCCCATCACAATTTAGCAGCTATGCCTCCAAGAATGGATTGATGAGCTGAGGCATAAGGTTGGAGTGGAGGTACAGAAAATCCACCTGATAGTTTAATGAGGGTCTTATTGACTTCCATAGGTATTTTTAATTTTTTTAACTCTTTCCATAACCAGGGATTTTTAACTCTGTGCCCACTAGCTGCTAATACTGCCAGTGGAAAAATAGTTCAGATTTAAATAAATTTGCCTGCAAAATGCAAACATAAATTTCACAGATTTGCCTGATCTACAATAATCCAGTATACATCTGATGTTTGGTAAAAATGCAAATTGTATATTTTAATGCAAAAATACTAATTTTATTAATTCTTTATTTTGGTTGTGCATGAAATAACAATCTGGTTTGCTACGCCACAACAGCTGTAGCCAACCATTCATTAACAGAGCATGAAAAATACTGTGCACGTTTTGTAGTATAAGACTAGATTAACATTGCAAACATATATTGTAATCAGATTGTAGTGTAAAACTCTAGCTTTTCTACTCTTCTGTGTCAATAGTGTAGTATAACACATGCAGGGTCATTATGTGAGTGTGTGATATGCTAAGGCAGTTTAAGCTGGTATGTGTGCGGTTAAGCTAGTACACGTTTCTAAATGCTGTTCCTCCAAGACCTGTGCCTTGTCGGTTACACTGATGTATGCAATAAACTATAATACAAAGTAGGCTAAACCTTAGTCTGGAGCACATTGCAGGGACATAGAACAGTTGCAGGAGAATATGTAGGAAAAGATAGCAAAAAGATAGCAAAATAATCTGAAACTAGTTCGTGTTATAGGAGGGTATGCCAGTCCCTATAGAGAGGTAATCACCCATAACCCTGCGTGGGTTTAAGGCAGAAGCCGTGTTCGTCGGGTTTCCCTGAAGTTGTGGTTTACGGGCGCCCACAGCGGAGGGTGCAGTCTCTGTGTCCTCGCGACTGCCAGATATTGATGTTGTCAGTCGATGCCTTGCGGGGTCTCGGCCCCCTGATGCGGTGGTCTATATTTCATTCTTGGTGATCCAGGAGTGCCGGGGGATGAGGCTCCGGTAAGTGGGTCTGTCTTGTTTATTGGGCAAGACACAGTCCCGGTCTTGGTTCTATCCTTTGGTTGTGGCTGCGCGCTGTTGTGGGTCCGCCGCCATTGCCCTGGGGTTGCTGCCTTTTTTGGCTTGAGTGATCGGGTGCGGCGAGCTGTGCCCCTCCGGGGCCTGTGTTGTTTTGTTGTTTGCAGGCGATGTGGTCTTTGAGGGTAGCAGACAGACGGAACCATGTTGTGGGTGGCTGCTTCCGTACTGCTTGCACCTCTCCTTGGTGTGGCTTTTGGAGCGGCCCCTCTCTGTTGTCTGCCCATTTTGGGAGCAGAGTCTGGGGGGGCCTCTCTGCCTCTCTCTTTGGCGTATCGTGTCCGACCTGGCTTGGTGCTGTCTTGCGGTTCCGAGGGTCTCATAAGTGCCTCCAGTTTGTCCCAGAATGAGTCAAAGATTTGGTTGAGTCTGAGCTCCGTTTCTTTGTCGGCCTTGCACGTGGCTGTAGTACTTGAGGTGTCCGCCATTTTGTGTACCTTAGAGGCGTCCCCCGAACTTCGTGTACATTTTGCTTGGGGACCGCATGTCCAAGGGCTCAAGTGGTGTTGGCCCGGGATAACCCCCGCCGGGCCCTGGGGGGGGGAACGAGGGCTCCCGGTCGGGTTTCCAGCAGTCTTCGGTTGCAGGAGAGCGGCCGTCTCTCCTGCGTGTGCCATGCTAGGATGCCGTCCTAGGGTGTCGGGTGTGTGTCTCCGGAGATGTCGCTGAACTGGTATCCCTGTGAGCACCCTGATGTGCTCTTGCACCGGGTGACCTTTGTTTTTCGTTTTAGCTCCAGTTGTCCCATTAATTTCGCTTAATATGGTCCTTGTCCGCCGGAGCTGTGGAGGCAAGCGTCCTCTCTGCTCCGCGGTCAGGCCCCGCCCCCAAAAATACTAATTTTAAAGCAGACACTGAATAATACTAACCGAATTGTGTTCATTCAGTTGAAATGACTGTTTTGTTTTTTTCTGGATTCGTCATTCATACATATGAGAATGTAACATTTGTTTGAAATGTAATAATTTTCACCAAATATTTTCTGATCTTTTTTGCATGTAAGTCACACTACCACATTAATTTGCTGTGTAGAAACTAGGATGATATCAATCTAGGTTGGGAATATATAGAAGTGCTTATTGTGGCAATCTGATAGATCCATTCAGATCTTGATATGACAGCTAAAAGCAGAATTTAGTAATGTGGATACTGTAGGCAATATGATTGGCTGCATTATTAGAAGATTTGTGTTAGCACTAAAGGACAAAATCATCTCTAGTTCACCAGGAATGGCTGTATGGTTCTTTACTATCTAAAATGTAAGCTTATAAACACCCATCATACAAAGGTTATCATTGACAGCATTAAAACAAAAATATATAAAGTGTCAATAAAATAATATGCCTAATTCTTCATTTTTTGTGTTTTTGGTGAGTCTATTTGGAGAAGATTTGCTACTTTATGTGGCCAGTTGTATAGAAAAAGAATGGTACTGCTACACACAGCTCATTTGTTGACTGTAGCCAATGAATTGACAAAGTAAATTACAGGAATTATGAATGGTTCTCTAATAGGGCATGTTTTTCCTGTTGTATTTCCCTATTATATAAACCTGTGTACGTGTCCTTTATCTAAATGTAGAACATTAGAGAAGAAGGCACACACCAGACAATTAATCGTTATAATAATTAGATTCAAGAAATCTGCCTTACAAGTATTGGCACTTGTCCTCCTCAATATGCAGTTTAGTCAATATGTTACTAATACAGAGAAAATTAACTAAGAGGCATCAGATCCCACACAGAAATAAACATTTCAATACCACTGTTTTTAATCGTTCAGGTTTCATAAATTATTCCAGAGGATTGGAGCAAAGCAGACATGTGAGTTTGACATCTGTGGTTGGAAAACTATTAGAAAGGCTGTTAAGGGATAATATTCAAGAATTCATTTTGAACAATAATAGTAGAAATCAAATTAGTTTATGAAAGACAGGTCATGCCGAACTAACTAAATTGTATTCTATAAAGTTAGCAGAAGTTAGAAGAAATATAGATCAGTGTGCCCAAAGCATCATGGAAGCTGCAGTTTTAAAACATCTGGGGATTTACCTTTTGGGCACCCCGGGTCTATACAATTTTAGTGATTACTTAATGAAATTCTCTATGGACATGGATATATAATGAGGTCAACATAACAAAACATAAACAAAAGAAAGAACAAAAACAAGAACAAAACATTGTTACCCACGGCATGTAATTTAATTCTCAATCACTACAGTATGGTCTTCATAAAAATGCATTGCTTCAAAAGTAGAATCTTTTTACTTGACACAGGTGACTCTAACTTACTTTAAGAAGTTTTAAGACTAGATCTATTCCCCACTATTTAAAATTACAGTAACATTCACTTGAGCTCAAACAAACACTTCCCAATTATAAAGAATAAAAATGCTTGTTTTGAGCCTATCCTCGGCTATTATGTAAACTCCAACAAAAAACAGAGAATATAAAAACTATGAGAATGGGCAGAATCTCAGACCATAGCTTGCTCTTTGATTAGTTCCCACTCAGGTATCAAAGATGTTTTTTTTCTCACTTGTGCCATTACAGAGATAATCGATAACATTTAAATATTCGAATGATCCCTCCCAAAAGAGCAGTCCAGATCCAAAATGCTGTCAAATTCAGATAGCATAAGAGATACAGCAACCCTGGATGATTGTTTCGGTCTTTTTGGGCCCCATCAGCGAGATGAAGCTGATACCCCTCTAGGCACAATGAGCATAGAGTCCACATCTGGACTAGGGAAAGCCTAAGCAAATGCACTGCAACAAAAACAGAGAATATGGAAATGAGCAAAAGCTCTGAGAGATCTTAGTCGCTCTTTGATCTTTGCCCACTTATGCTATTACAGAAAGAACCTTTACCATTTACATATCAGACTGATCCTACCAACAAGGGCAGTCCAGATCTGAAATGTTGGCAAGTTATGAAAAATAGTCCAACTTCTTAGAGAGAGAAATAAACAGCTCCAGATGTAAGTCAACTTACTCTGTTTCTCAAATGGGCAGAGGAGGTAATATGGGCATAACCCGAAATACACTGAATTAAAGAAATAAGGCTAGGGTTCCACCTAAAAAAGGGAAGGGGGCAAACTTCACTGAAATTACCTCCAATTAATATTGTGCCCTAAAGATAGTTCTTCTGCATGATAAAACAAAACAGCCACCATTCACCACTAAATAAAGATAGAGATCAACAAATCATAATATTTAAATATTATGCTAGTGTGGTTGGCTCTGAGAACACATCAAATAGCACAAAGAAGTCTTAAATAGCAAAAATGTGGGGGAATTATTTTATTAGAGTGAGCAATCGCTTATATGAATTCTTCAATTCTGGTGCAAATCCTTAGCCTTAGGCGAATGCTCTCTCCAGTCGGTAGTTCCTATCTTCTGAATGCCATTCGTCTAGTTGACCGGGAAGTTGAACAGGCCGTGGTACCATATTTCCCTGGGTTCACGAGACCGCGTGGGCCGACAATAGTTCCAGGCGTTCACCGACTATGTACCACTGCCTGTGTTCGGGAGACAAAATGGCCACCATGCACTGGACCTCATGCGTTCAGTTATACAAATGGTGACCACCCAGGGAAAGCACTCGAGTTAAGTACTTCATTTGTGGTTAACAGCCAGGGGTGGTAGGTGTTTGGGGAGGTATAAAAGGGGGAGCACACACCATCCATTCAGGAGATGAACAAGGTGGTTCAGACACAAGGGAATAAAGTCTGCTACAAAGACATCATTAAATGGTCTGACAATCACATTAAATACTTGGTAGTTATGATCCATTGACATATTCACTATTATGTCAACTTAACATCTTTACCACAATTCAATATATAAGCACCCATCTGAAGGAATGGAAACACCCATCACTTCAAAAACCCATAATATTTTCTAAATTGCTATTATCAGGGGAAAAACCTGAATAATAAACGTTAAGGTTTCCAGATTAGAGAATATCGAGCGCTCGGGAAATCAGGCACGCAGACACAGGATGTCAGTGTAAGTTGATTTCTATCAATTAATGGTAGAGAAAAGGTTTTTATGCAAAAACAGAACAGTGTCTACGTAATTAATAACTGGTGATCAAGAGTATAACATAACACCTAGCGCATTCTTCTTATCTATTTATCTCACACTCCCTAAACCTACTTGCACTAACAGAAACATGGCTCTCTCCCTCGGATACTGCTACCCCTGCCTCACTGTCCTTTGGTGGTCTTCACTTTACCCACAATCCAAGACAAGCGGAGATTAAAGGTGGCGGTGTAGGTTTTCTTCTCTCACCCCACTGCTCCTTTAAAACCCTGCCCACCCCCCCTTCCCTCTCTTTCCCATCATTCGAAATTCATTCAATTCGCCTTTTCAAACCCTTCTCTGCTAACATTGCCGTCATCTATCGTCCCCCTGGTTCCCCTCTCCTCTTCCTTGACCACTTTGCTGCCTGGTTACCCTACTTCCTCTCTTCCAACATTCCATCCCTAATTCTTGGAGACTTCAATATTCCCATTAACCCACCTTTAACCCCAGCAGCCTCTAAACTACTTTCAATTACTTCCTCCCTTGGACTATTGCAGTGGGCTAATTCTCCCACTCATGTAGCTGGCAATACCCTCGACCTTATTTTCTCCTATTCATGTACATTATCTAATATCTGCAATACTCCATTTCCTCTCTCTGATCACCACCTCTTATCGTTTGCTCTCAATTACCCCCTCACCCAACAACCTCAGCCTAACCCCCCTCAGCTCAGGAGGAACCTTAACTCTATTGACCTCCAGCAGCTGTCGGCTGACATTGATTCACAACTGCTATCCATCCCTTCCCTCTCCTGTCCCTCACTGGCCATCTCCACATATAACACTACCCTCACATCTGCCTTGAACACTGCAGCTCCACTCCAAACATGCACCACGAGGAGAACACGACCCCAACCTTGGCATAATAAATCAACACGCTATCTGCAGAGTTGCTCCCGCTGTGCTGAACGCTCCTGGAGGAAGTCCCGCACCCAGGCAGACTATCTTCATTATAGATTCATGTTGCTTTCGTACAGCGCAGCCCTTGCCCTCGCCAAACAGTCCTACTTTTCCTCTCTCATTAGTTCATGCTCCCGCAATCCCAGACGTCTCTTTGACACTTTTAATTCCCTTCTCCGCCCTGCTGTGGCCACCCCCCAAACTAACCTTACAGCTGATAGCTTTGCATATTACTTTACTGACAAGATTGAACAGCTAAGGAAACAATTCTCCCCTCCTTGCCGTTCTCTTTCTCAACCACACATAAATCATGCTTTCCCTACCCTTCAGACTTTCTCCCCAGCTACTGAACAAGAGGTGGCTGCACTTCTCCATTCCTCTCGCCCCACCACTTGCCCACTTGATCCTGTCCCATCTCACCTCATCAGATCTCTCTCCCCTTGTCTTGTGCCTATCCTAACACACATCTTTAACTGCTCTCTCTCTTCTGGCACTGTTCCTGCTGACCTTAAACATGCCACTGTAATACCTATCCTGAAAAAACCATCTCTTGACCCGTCCTCCCCCTCGAACTATCGTCCCATATCCCTGCTCCCTTACTCATCAAAGCTTTTGGAAAGACTTGTCTTTACCCGTGTGTCTCACTTCCTTAATTCCAACTCTCTCCTTGACCCTCTTCAGTCTGGCTTCCGCCCTCTCCACTCTACTGAGACCGCTGTTATCAAAGTGACTAATGACCTAATCTCCGCTAAATCCAAAGGTCACTACTCCATATTAATTCTCCTTGACCTCTCTGCTGCCTTTGACACAGTTGATCATTCTCTCCTCCTTCAAACTCTTCAATCACTCAGTCTCTGTGACTCTGTCCTCTCTTGGTTTTCCTCCTATCTCTCCCAACGCTCATTTAGTGTCTCCTTTTCCAAGGATACCTCCTCCCCTCGCCCTGTCTCGGTTGGAGTTCCCCAAGGCTCTGTCCTTGGTCCCCTTCTATTTTCTCTTTATACTGCCTCTCTTGGAAAACTTATTGCCTCTTTTGGATTCAACTACCACCTGTACGCTGATGACACTCAGATATACCTCTCCTCACCGGACCTCTCCCCGGCCATCCTGCAACGTGTCACTGCTTGCCTCTCTTCCATCTCTGACTGGATGTCGTCACGCTTTCTCAAACTTAACCTCTCTAAAACTGAACTCCTTGTCTTTCCTCCTCCTAATACTGATCCTCCTCTCTCACTCTCCCTTCAAGTCAGTGATATCCACATAAGTCCATCCCTACAAGCGCGCTGTCTTGGCGTCATACTTGACTCTGGTCTCACCTTTGAGTCTCACATCCAGTTTGTTGCCAAGTCCTGTAGGTTCCAACTCAAAAACATAGCCCGCATCCGCCCCTTTCTTACGCAAGATGCTACCAAGGAGCTTGTCCATGCTCTAGTAATTTCCCGCATGGATTACTGTAACCCTCTCCTGATTGGTCTCCCCAAAAGCCGTACTGCCCCGCTACAGTCTGTAATGAATGCTGCAGCTAGACTGATTTTCCTATCCAGTCGGTCCTCTCACACCTCGCCCCTCTGCCAGTCCTTACATTGGCTCCCTGTATCCTATAGGAGTCAATTCAAAGTGCTAACCCATACATTTAAAGCACTGAACAATTCAAGCCCCTCTTATATCTCTTCACTGATCCAGAGGTATGCCCCTCCTCGTACCCTCCGCTCTGCCCGCGACCACCTCCTGACCGCTGCTCGCACCCGTACGGCCAACTCACGCTTGCAGGACTTCTCACGGGCGGCTCCTCTCCTATGGAATAACTTGCCTACTGCCATCAGACTCTCCCCTAGTCTTCAATCATTTAAGAAGGGCCTTAAATCCCATCTCTTCAGGAAAGCGTATGGCCTCCCAGAGTAATCTCTCCCTTACATACCTGTCCCTATGGGATAGTGCTTTGCTCTCTCCTCCAGCTCTGCTTCACTCCTACTTGATATTTCCTATCCTAATGTTTCTAATACCCCACCTCCTATAGACTGTAAGCTCATTTGAGCAGGGTCCTCTTCAACCTATTATTCCTGTAAGTTTTCTTGAAATTGTCTTATTTATTGTTACATCCCCCCCTCTCAAAATATTGTAAAGCGCTACGGAATCTGTTGGCGCTATATAAATGGCAATAATAATAATAATAATAATAATCTATGAGCATGGGGGCATTGCGGTCAGAGTGTTCTTAAACACAAGGCATTTGGTACATAACAATTCCACGAAAAGTATGTTAAAAGTACATTCCACGAACAATGAATTGCAGTTTAGCTAAACATTCTAAAACTATATACAGTGATCATTGGAAAAAAATATGTTTCAGTAAGTAGTCCTTCACACTATATTCATTAAAATGTTTTCCTCATACAATGTAATGTAACCAGAATACATTCCCTCTTTACTAATTGCTTAAAGCATGGAAAGAGGGCAAGGGTTGATCTGATACACTTGCAGCAACCTAAATTCATTCTAGGCTTTAACATCCCTTAAATGCTTAACTAGAACTATGTGGATAAATGCTGTCATGCCTTGGACAGGTGCAAAAAATAATTCTGTAATGACTCCCTTGGACAACATGTTTGCCCAATAATTCATTTAATCAACTAACTCCAGATACCTAACTTTGAATTTACAGAAAGTGTGGAATACAATCCTATACTCTTTTCCAATTTTTGAGAATTCAATTTCACCTTCTATGGCAATACTACAGATTCCTATTCTAGCCTAGTACAGGGTTTCATTCTGATGCAATGGAAACTGTTTCGATACTCAAACACAAAGAATACTATCTTTAACACAAATACTTTGGATTCCCCTCCCTTTCCACAGATGACATTCTCCATGTGACAAACAAAATAGCTTTGTACTAGAAAATGGATCTACAGATTATTTTCAATGCTTTAAATGTGGGTAGGTAGGACTGGTTTATTCCATTGCTTTGGGGAATGTTGTTGAATAAAGGAGTTTTGAGAAGAGATTTGATGATATTTTGAGACCATGTTACACTGCTGTCTCTCTTTCCAGAGATATCTATATTTGGTATTTTCCTAAATGTTTTTTTGAGATATTGTAGATTCATCCAAATGGTTCTGGCAGCTGAAAGGTCAACCTCTAGTATACTTTGCCATATTAAATTAGCTAATGTATTTAAATTATACTAGGTGTAGGCTTCCAACATAAGGAATGCATGGTTTCTAAGTTATTTCAGTGTTGAGAGCCCTATGCACAATCCTTGGATACATCTAATAAAGAGCTTATCAGTCAAACCTTTCAATTAACTAACTGGTATTTTCTCAGTTCTCTGGGGATGAGTTTGACCGACTGTAAATAATGGTAAAAAAAATGTGGTAATCCTGATGTCATTTTGCTTAGCCACTGTTTTATGTTTTGTTTGTTTTTTACATTTCTGTCATAAGGGCACTCTCTATACTTTCATATGGGTCCAATTATCATTAATTGAATATTTTGTTTGTTTGGTATTAGTTATCTTACTTGTTAAAAAATGTTTATAACATGGCAATGTCTACTGAAGGTGTCTTGTTATGTAACCCTGACACCCATGTTGTGTCTAAAATCCAATTGAATAAGAAAAAGAAAATAAACAAACATTACATTATCTCACACAATGTTAACCCTAATAAACACAACATATTATATAGTCAGTCCACCATATACCTCACTTCAATATTTAGTCTCATTATACAGAAAGTCTTCTTATAGTGCCCTTTTAAAACATATCCATAGTTAATTTGGATCCCCGGGTCTGGGTCTCAAGATCTTATATTTAAAATCATGAGTTACCAACAGTCAATAATGAAGGTCAGGGTCTTACCAAACATCCAGCATGCTTCCTGGATGCTGCTTTCATTCAGACTTTATCATCTATGACGTAGTTGCATTATGAGATATATACTTGTTTCATCCAATGATTTATGACAATTCCTTTAATATTCCTTAGAATAAATAATCAGAATTACAATAAATCCTTTTTATACCACACTTATTGAAACACTAACTATACTTGTGCACAAATGAGTTTAATTTAGTTTGAAATATCAAATTAATTTTAATCTACACCAGAACAAAAGGATTTCTCTTGGATTTACCTGTGGAGTCTTACTCAATAAAAGAGACTCCACCGGTACATCCCAGATGGATCGATTTGTTCAGGTAAAGATTAAATTATTAAATAATAGTAGTTCTCGTTTGCCACGGCGGGCGAACATATGCGATGTTCGGTCCGCCCCCTATTTGTCATCATTGAGTAAACTTTGACCCTGTACCTCACAGTCAGCAGACACATTCCAGCCAATCAGCAGCAGACCCTCCCTCCCAGACCCTCCCCCCTCCTGGACAGCATCCATTTTAGATTCATTCGGAAGCTGCATTCTTAGTGAGAGGAGGGACAGTGTAGCTGCTGCTGATTTAATAGGAAAATCGATAGCTAGGCTAGTGTATTCAGTGTCCACTACAGTCCTGAAGGACTCATCTGATCTCTGCTGTAAGGACAGCACCCCAAAAAGCCCTTTTTAGGGCTAGGACATCAGTCTGCTTTTTTTTTTCCCTGTGTAATCTAATTGCAGTTGCCTGCCTGCCAGCGTGTGTGTAAGGCTCACAGCGTATACTGTGCCCACTTGCCCAGTGCCACCACTCATATCTGGTGTCACAATAGCTTGCATTTAAAAAAAAAAAAACACTTTTTTTACTGTAATATAATAGCAGTCAGTTTCCTTCACACGTGTGCGTTTCAGGGCCTGCCAGGGCACAGTGTCACACCAGTGCAACGCATATCTGGTGTAACAGTAGTGTACATTAAAAAAAATAGAAATTTGACTGTGAAATAATAGTAGTCAGTTTCCTTCACACGTGTGCCTTTCAGGGCCTGCCAGGGCACAGTGTCCCACCAGTGCAACTCATATCTGGTGTAACAGTAGTGTACATTTAAAAAAAAACAAAAAAACTTTTTTGACTGTGAAATAATAGCAGTCAGTTTCCTTCACACGTGTGCATTTCAGGGCCTGCCAGGGCACAGTGTCACACCAGTGCAACTCATATCTGGTGTAACAGTAGTGTACATTAAAAAAAAAACCCTAGAAATTTGACTGTGAAATAATAGCAGTCAGTTTCCTTCACATGTGTGCGTTTCAGGGCCTGCCAGGGCACAGTGTCACACCAGTGCAACTCATATCTGGTGTAACAGTAGTGTACATTTAAAAAAAAAAAAAAATGTTTTTTGACTGTAATATAATAGCAGTCAGTTTCCTTCACGCGTGTGCGTTTCAGGGCCTGCCACGGCACAGGGTCACACCAGTGCAACTCATATCTGGTGTAACAGTAGTGTACATTTAAAAAATAAAATAAAATTTTGACTGTAATAGATTGAATAGCAGTTAGTTGTCTGCAAGCGTGTGTGTCAGGCCTACAGCGTCTACTCTGCCAACTTCTTCCAGTGCACAGTGCCACTCATATCTGTTGTCACAGTAGCTTGCACGCATAGTACCACTAATCGGAAAAAAAAATGACAGGCAGAGGAAGGCCACCCCGCAGGGGCCGTTGTGGTCGTGGTGCTGTGATTCCCTTTGGCCCTAGAATAATGCCCAGTGTTCAGAGGCCACGTACCCTGAACTCGAAAAGTTCTGAGGACATTGTTGACTGGCTAACACAGGACACCCAATCTTCTACAGCTTCCGCTCGGAACCTTGACGCACCATCCTCCTCCAGCTTAGCTTCGGGCACCTCTCAAGTTACCACTCGCCCGCCTGCCGCCACCACCAACACTAGCACCACAGCCGTTTCACTTGATCTGTCAGAGGAGTTATTTACACATCAGTTGGAAGAAATAAGTGATGCGCAACCATTATTGCCAGAGGATGTAGATAACAGGGATATGTCTCAGTTAGGCAGCATTACACACATGGATGTACGGTGTGATGATGATGATGTTGTACCCGCTGCTGCTTCCTTTGCTGAGTTGTCAGATACAAGTGAAGCGTTTGATGATGACGATCCGTCCGTGGATGTCATGTGGGTGCCCGATAGAAGAGAAGAAGAACAGGGGGAAAGTTCAGATGGGGAGACAGAGAGGAGGAGGAGACGAGTTGGAAGCAGGGGGAGGTCATCGCAAGAAGCTAGTGGCACAGTCATACAGCATGCATCGGCACCCGGGGTCAGCCAGACAGCACACCAATCAATGCATGCTGTTGCCACCACCAGAATGCCGCCATTGCAGAGCTCAGCAGTGTGGCATTTTTTTTGTGTGTCTGCCTCTGACAACAGTGATGCCATTTGCAACCTGTGCCAAAAGAAACTGAGTCATGGGAAGTCCAACACCCACCTAGGTACAATTGCTTTGCGAAGGCACATGATCGCACATCATCGCACATCACAAACACCTATGGGATCAACACATGAGTACAAGCAGCACACAAACTCAAAGCCGCCATCCTCCTCCTGGTCCAGCATCTTCAGCCACGTCAACCACTGCTGTCCTCCTTGCCCCCTTCAACCATCCGCCACTCCGTCTCTCACCTTGAGCAGTTCCTGCTCATCTGCCCACAGTCAGGTGTCTATCAAGGACATGAGCGTAAAAAGCCAATGTCACAAAGTCACCCCCATGCCCGGCATCTGACAGCTGGCTTGTCTGAACTTTTAGCCCGCCAGCTTCTACCATACAAGCTGGTGGAGTCTGAGGCGTTCCAAAAATTTGTAGCTATTGGGACATCGCAGTGGAAGGTACCCAGCCGGAATTTCTTTGCACAAAAGGCAATCCCCAACCTGTACTCGATTGTGCAAAAGGAAGTAATGGCATGTCTGGCACACAGTGTTGGGGCAAGGGTCCATCTGACCACTGATACCTGGTCTGCAAAGCATGGTCAGGGCAGGTATATCACCTACACTGCGCATTGGATAAACCTGCTGACGGCTGCCAAGCATGGAATGCGTGGCTCTGCAGAGGAGTTGGTGACGCCGCCATGACTTGCAGGCAGGCCTGCTGCCACCTCCTCTACTCCTCCTACTCCATCCTCTTCCATAACCTCCTCGACTGAGTCCTCTTCTGCTGCTGCGTCTTGCTCCACATCAACGGCACCCCCCTCAGCTCCCCGGGTACTATTCCACATCCCGGATACGGCAGTGTCACGCCGTCTTGGGTTTGACTTGCCTGAAAGCAGAGAGTCACACTGGACCAGCACTCCTGTCCGCCCTGAACGCACAGGTGGATCAGTGGCTGACTCCGCAGCAACTGGAGATCGGCAAAGTGGTTTGTGACAACGGAAGAAATTTGTTGGCGGCATTGAATTTGGGCAAGTTGACACATGTGCCGTGCATGGCACATGTGTGTAATCTGATCATACAACGCTTTGTGCATAAGTACACAGGCTTACAGGATGTCCGGAAGCAGGCCAGGAAGGTGTGTGGCCATTCCAGGCATTCCTACACGGCCATGGTGCACTTTTCAGATATCCAGCGGCAAAACAACATGCCAGTGAGGCGCTTGATTTGCGACAGCCCTACACGTTGGAATTCAACACTCCTAATGTTCGACCGCCTGCTCCAACAAGAAAAAGCCGTTAACTACTATTTGTATGACCGGGGTGCTAGCACAGCCTCTGCGGAGCTGGGAATTTTGCCACGTTACTGGACGCTCATGTGCAATGCTTGTAGGCTCATGCGTCCTTTTGAGGAGGTGACAAACCTAGTCAGTCGCACCGAAGGCACCATCAGCGACATCATACCATTTGTTTTCTTCCTAGAGCGTGCCCTGCGAAGAGTGCTGGATCAGGCCGTAGATGAGCGTGAAGAGGAAGAGGAAGAGTTGTGGTCAACATCACCACCAGAAACATCCTTATCAGCATCGCTTGCTGGACCTGCGGCAACGCTGGAAGAGGATTGTGAGGAAGAGGAGTCAGAGGAGGAAGACCAACCACAACAGGCATCCCAGGGTGCTCGTTGTCACCTATCTGGTACCCGTGATGTTGTACGTGGCTGGGGGGAAGAACATACCTTCAGTGAGATCACTGAGGACGAGGAACGGGACATGAGTAGCTCGGCATCCAACCTTGGGGTCTTTCATGCTGTCGTGCCTGTTGAGGGACACTCGTATAAAAAGGCTGAAGGAGAACGACCTGTACTGGGTGTCCATGCTACTAGACCCCCGGTATAAGCAGAAAGTGCCTGAAATGTTACCGAATTACCGCAATCAGAAAGGATGCAGCAGTTCCAAAATAAATTAAAAAGTATGCTTTACACAGCGTATAAGGGTGATGTCACAGCACAAAGGGAATCTAACAGGGGAAGAGGTGAAAGTAATCCTCCTCCTCCCACGACCACACCGGCAAGGACAGGACGCTTTACAGACGTGTTGTTGATGGAGGACATGCAGAGCTTTTTAAGTCCTACGCATCGCCACAGCCCTTTGGGGTCCACCCTCAGAGAACGACGCGACCGACAGACTGCAGATATCGACACTCTGAGGAGCGATGAACCCCTTGACTACTGGGTGTGCAGGCTTGACCTGTGGCCTGAGCTATCCCAATTTGCGATAGAACTTCTGGCCTGCCCCGCTTCAAGTGTCCTGTCAGCAGAAGGTATTGCCACTGAGAAGAGAAGTCGCGTAGGTCAAAACAGTCTAGATTACCTCACCTTTATTAATATGAATGAGGGATGGATCCCGAAGGGACTGTCAGTGGGCGATACATTCGACTAAAAAAGGCCTGATGAGGGGGACGTAACAGGGATTAAACTGATAAGGATAGTACTACTTAACACACCACTCCTATCTGGTGGCAGATTAGATTGCATGCGCAGTGCCCCAAATTTGAAGTAGGAGGACCAACCATGCATCTTTTTCCATCTTCCGGTTCCTAAAATCGATGCCATATACACATCCCCTGATAGGGACGTAACAGGGATTAAACTGATAAGAATAGTACTACTTAACACACCACTCCTATCTGGTGGCACATTAGATTGCATGCGCAGTGCCCCAAATTTGAAGTAGGAGGACCGACCAAGCATCTATTTCCATCTCCCGGTTCCTAAAATCTATGCCATATACACGTCCCCTGATAGGGGACGTAACAGGGATTAAACTGATAGGAATAGTACTACTTAACACACCTTATAATAATGCAGAGAGAGGCAACGCAGAGAGAGGAGTCTGAAGAAGAGGAGTCAGAGGAGGAAGGTGGCTTTGAGGAGGTGGAAGACCAAACACAGCAGGCGTCCCAGGGGGCTTGATGTCACCTTTCGGGGACCCTTGGTGTTGTACGTGGCTGGGTGGAGGAAGAGACCTTCAATGACAACAGTGAGGACAAGGAACAGGACATGGCTAGCTTGGTATCCAACCTTGTGCAAATGGGGAGTTTGTGGTTGTGCAAATGGACTGTTTGCGGTTGTTTGTGGTGCGTTAAACGGGGAGTTTGGTCTGTCACTGTGAAGCGGGCGTAACCCTTACACTACTTGATCGATACAACATCATACCTGATGTTTTAAAGCACGTTATTCCAAACAATTTAGGAATGTTAGGTGATTTATGACCTTTATGGATTAAAACCAGACTCTGCATCAACTATGTAATTTTCCATGGGAGTTTTGCCATGGATCCCCCTCCGGCATGCCACAGTCCAGGTGTTAGTCCCCTTGAAACAACTTTTCCATCACTATTGTGGCCAGAAAGAGTCCCTGTGGGTTTTAAAATTTGCCTGCCTATTGAAGTCTATGGCGGTTCGCCCGGTTTGCCCGTTCGCGAACATTTGCGGAAATTCGCGTTCGCCGTTTGCGAACGGAAAATTTGATGTTCGCGACATCTCTATTGTGCATTCTTGAACCTGAAGTGCATAACTTTGCATTTCTCTACATTCAATTTCATCTGCCATTTTAGTGTCCCGTCCCCCGATCTATCTAAATCCCTCTGCAGCAAAGCAATATCCTGCTCACATTTTATTACTTTACAAAGTTTTGTGTCATCTGCAAACACTGAAACATGGCTTTCATTGCCTATTGCAAGATCATTTATAAATATGTTAAATAGAAGCGTTCACAAAACAGAACCCTGAGGGACACCACTTACCACTTCTGTCCTGCCTGAAAATGTACCATTAATGACAACTTATTGTATTCTATCCTTAATCCAATGTTCTACCCAAGAACAACAATATTCATCTAGACCAATTTCCTTTTTTTTGAAGACTAACCTATTGTGGGTAACCTTATAAAATGCCTTGGCAAAATCCAAGTAGATCACATCCACTGCAACAGCCTGATCTATACTTCTACTTACTTCTTCGACGAATGCAATTAGGTTAGTTTGACAGGACCCATGTTACATAAAACCATGATGATTATTGTAATAACAAAGTTCTTCCCAATAAATTGCTGAATATTATCCCTTAATAGCCCTTCAAATATTTTCCCAGTCACAAAAGTTGAGCTCACTGGTCTATAATTTCCAGGCAAAGATTTTTGAACCCTTTTTCAGAACAACATGGGGAAGATCCTTAATCATTAAAGCAATTGAAACAATATAGCTGACAAATGGAGGTGGCGATAGATTAAACATCCTTATGAAGCGAGAAACCTGCTGGATCTTCCAGATCGGTACCCTCTTTCAGTGTGGTCTAAATAAAGATTTGGATTAAGCTGCCTTCTAATTACGATTCAAAAATGTTGTAATTTTTATTTCTCTCCTCCTCCAGAGTGATTATGATTTATTTTTTATTAGATTTTTCTAGTATAAGAGTAGCTCCTCATTCTATCACGTTGTCTACACTCAGAGGGGCTAGATAACTATAGTTGTATTTGTACTTTTTGTATTAAGTGTACAAAGGAGTACCTTACTTTTTTTAATAAATGTTGTCAATTACTTTATGTAAATCTTCACTTAATCATGTAATGTTGTAACCAAGTTTAATAGTAGCCATCAGTGTTTTATGTTTTCCAGCTTGAAGGTGCTTTTCATCTCTTCAACTCAAATTTTCAGCACTTGATTACCAGTGGAGGATACTTATTATAGGAAACTATTCTTGGTAATCGTTCACGCTCCCTGACAAAATGAGTACTGTCTCGCAAAACACAAGACAGTCTGCCCACGCTCCCTTGGTGGACATCATCAAAATTGATGATCACAGCCAATCACAATACTTTCCCATATCTATCTCCAACTGAATCACCTCATTTAAAGAAACAGTTGGAGCATCATCTCCTACCAGTTTCAGAACTATCTCACACAGTGATATTATTATCAATACCACCACCTCCCTGCCCATTACCATTAGTTAACCAATTGCTAGTGTAGAGATCTGTATTGCAACTAAGGTCATTTAGTCTAGTTATACTAGGTAACATGCAGAGTTGGACTCCTAGTCATCATCATCCCAGGGATGTGTCCACCAGCCCACTCTTGAACATTTCATTGGGTATGATGGTGGTTGTGGAGAATGTCTATTTTTAGCAACATCCACACAGGAAAAGGGCTGGCAAACCCCAGTACAACATTCATAGAACATATATATTTTCTAGGCACTCCAGATCAATAATCAAGCAGTTTTATTGGAACAAGAAATGCAGCATTTTGGTCTGCACAAAGGCCTCTGTGCAGGATGAAATCCATCTGGAGTAGTGCAAAAGATAAGGTCTCTAGCATTTGTTTGCAGTGCAGAAAGGCATCTTGAACAACCCAAACCAGAGTCTCATCTTTTGGCCATGGATGGTGTGGATAAGGAACAGAGGGAAGCAGCGCCTTGAAAGTATCCTCAAAATACAATTTAGGAAAATTAAATATGCAAAAGAGAGGACAAAAATTAAGTGTAGTATTTTCAAATATTTGGTCAGATATACAAAAAGAAAAACACTTACACTTTTTTTGAGCTAGTAATTAGCTTCAAATATATGCGCTCAGGTGGTATAATGCCTGCCTATGGATCTGTGGAATGTCTTAATCTTGTGTGTGGGAGCCTTTACGGTTGTTAGTTGTTTTAGTAGCTGGTGAGGTATGAGCTTCATATCTCAAGGTATTCAGGAGTTACTCTTTCAGTGCACAGGAGTGTAGCAGCAAAGGGTCACCAGGATATTTACCATATATTAAAGAATAAAAATATATATATAGTGCTCTCTGTCGTGAAATGAACATAGGTGATAAAAGGAGATATGCTTATTAGTAGAGAGCCAAAACATGGTTTTGCTTAATCATTATAGCTTAGGTATTATATTCCCCACCAAGGAATATGTTTATGTACTATGTTCCCCACCAAGAAATATGATGTCAGGATCTTCTGAAGAAAATCTTCTGGGTAAAATCAGGAAGGTCCAAATATGGTTAAAATAGCTAAATTTATTTAATATAAAGATTAAAACTATAAACTGAATAAACACTAATGCATTTCACCAAAAATTATAGGCTTTGCATTTAAATGCAGATTTATTTGTGCACTTTTGGAGTGATAATGATATTTTGTTGTTGCAATTTTTTTCCAAGGCTTATTTGAAAATAAAAATACAGCACATGTTATCAGAAACAGCACACAAATTAAATTCATATACAAGCCTAGTTCTCACATAAGCACTGTTGGACCACACTGAACGCTACACCTACGTAGCATGCGTGCGGTATATGTAATCATGAGCAGCGAGGAAGCCCACTCTCTTTCCAATCGGTGAGAAGAAGAAGGAGGGAGGGCTGTACAGAAGGTGGTGGGGAGCCACACACACACACAATCTAAATAGGCATCTACTTACAGGCACTTACAGTACTGCTTGCATGAGAATAAGCTGATTATGTCCATCACAAGTGCACAGTGCATGCTAATAACAATTTTATTTTTGCAAAGGACTCACATTAGTCAGTCCACACCAGAGTTCCAGGCCGACTAAGTCACATGTGTCAGGGGCTGCAATTACATCACTGCAAAAAATGACAGATTTCTCTGTATAGCCAATGTTTAAAACTAAAACACCACACGTACAGATTGCTTGCACTATAACCCCGTATTAATGCAAAAGTGGTCATGGATATTATAATAGTAAAATGTGGATAAATGTTTATACTAAAAATATTCCAGAAAGGAAGAGTTAGGATGTTGTATAAGGTCATGGAGTGGATTTATAGTGGAGTGCAATAAGGCTTAAATGAGTTGGAAGTAAGAGTAATTATAACATGAGGCATATGATTCATTACATTGTGACACACACTCTAATATTTTGTTGGGCCGCCTTTAGCTTTGATTATGGCACGCATTTGCTGTGGCATTGTTTCGATAAGCTTTAAGATTTATTTCCGTCCAGTGTTGCATTAATTTCAAGATCTTGTATTGATGATGGGAGAGTCGGCCCACTGTGCAAAGTCTTCTCTAGCACATCCCAAAGATTCTCAATGGGGTTAACGTCCGGACTCTGTGTTGGCCAATCCATGCATAAAAAAATATGTCTTATGCTCCCTGAACAACTCTTTCACAATTTGAGCCTGATGAATCCTGGCATTGTCATCTTGAACTATGCCCGTGCCATGAGGGAAGAAAAAAATCCATTGATGGAATAACCTGGTCATTCAATATATTCAGGTAGTCAGCTGACTTCATTCTTTGGGCACATAATGTTGCTGAACCTAGATCTGACCAACTGCAGCAACCCCAGATCCTAGCACTGCCCCCACAGGCTTGTACAGTAGACACTAGGCATGATGGGTGCATCACTTCATCTGCCTCTCTTCTTACCCTGATGCACCCATCACTCTGAAACAGGGTAAATCTGGACTCGTCAGACCACATGACTTTCTTCCATTGCTCCAGAGAGCAATTTTCATGTTCCCTAGCAAATTGAGGCGTTTTTTTCCTGATGAGCCTCACTGATTAGTGTTTTTTTTTAACCCTTTAAGGACCGCGGACAAAAAACGATCCTTAAGAACTGTGGACATACCTGATATGTCCGCTGTAAATTTAAGTGCGGGAAGCGATCATGATCGCTTCCAGCCACTCTTATGGTATTACACAATTTTTTGATATCGAGGCATCGTGTAATACCCCCCTACACTGCTGGGGACCCGAGTGATCACCCCCTCCACCGAGCGATCACTACCGGGTTGCCGCACGTGGCACCCGGCAGTGTAGGGAAGAGCATGTGGGGTGGAGGCACTCAGAATCTGTAAAAATAAAATAAAAAATTACATAAAAAAATTAATAAAATAAAAATTAATGATGACCAGCTGAGAAAATTCCAAGTTGGAAAACTGGAATGCGCACCCTCCAAATAAGGTCTTTTAGCCCCCATAGAAGTCTATAAATGTGGGGTATCACTGTACTCGGGAGATGTTGCTGAACACATATTGGGGTGTTCTTTGGCAGTAACCCTTAAAGTTCTCCGTACATGTATTCTTAAATTGCTATGTGTGTCAAAAAAATCACCAATTCTTATTTTTTTTTTTTTTGGCATAGATTGGTGGTAAAATGGTTGCATGAGAAGAACATGAAAAGAGTCAAAATACTCCAAGTTTAATACCTTAGGTTGTCTTCTTTTTAAAAATATATATTCATGTGTAGGGTTATTCAGGGATTCCTGACAGATATCAGTGTTACTTGCTTTAATTTTGAAAAAAAAAAAAATGGTTTGGAAATAGTGCTACTTGTACTTACAGCCCTATAACTTTCAAAAAACAGCTAAGAACAGGTTAACATTTCTAAACTCGGGACAAAATTTAGAAACTATTTAACACAGGTGTGTTTTGGTGGTTGTAGATGCGTAACAGATTTTGGGTGTCAAAGTTCGAAAAAGTGTGTTTTTTTCAATTTTTTAATCATATTTTATAAAAAAAAAATTATAGTAAATTATATGATGAAAATAATGGTATCTTTATAAAGACCAGTTAATGGCGAGAAAAACAGTATATAATATCTGTAGGTACAGTAAATGAGTAAAAGGAAAATTACAGCTAAACTCATACATTGCAGTAATGTAAAAAGAGTCCCGGTCCTTAATGGTATGCAAATTGAAAAATGGTCTGGTCACCAAGGGCTTAAGGCTACACAGTTTTTCGGTCCCAATCCCTTGAGTTTCCTTTGCATTTTTCGTGTGGAAATGCTCTTACTTTCACTATTTAACATAGCCCTGAGTTTTACTGTTGTTTGTGAGAAGAAGCAGCAGCAATGTGGAAAGGGAGAGAGAAATTCAAATGTTTCACCAAGTATGGAGGATAGGATAAATAGGTAGGTGATACGTTTTGCTTAAATTCATTAATATATCATTCTGCCAAGGTGATGTTTAATTGGAAGAAACTGTTCTAGCGTTTGCAAATTGTGTATTTATTTATAACATGTTACTAGGACAAAACCAAACACAATTTATTTAGTTTTTAAGTGTTTTGAAAACTTTTATCATTTACCATAAACTGTTGCATAAATTATACATTGACAGCTAAAATACAAACAAATAAAACACTTTTTAAGTTAAGTACACTTGCATTTTTTGAAGTGGCTGTCACCTACGCAGCTTTTAACAGTGGTACATGTATTTCTCAAAATAATACATAGCTTGAATTTTAGTTTTAAATCAGGGTAATCGTTTTAAAAAAATATTTGACTTAAAGACAAACTGGCAGACAGCATGCTTCACATGAATTCAAATGGGGAAAGAGGGGCATTTTAATTTGGGAGGAGTGAGTGGGAGTTTGGCCACGGGCAGGTTCTTTTTTGGAACATTTTAAATTACATTTTTTTTAAATTTAACCCCTTAAGGACACATGGCATGTGTGACATGTTATGATTCCCTTTTATTCCAGAAGTTTGGTCCTTAAGGGGTTAAGCAACATTTGAACAAAACAGTGTATCTTATTTACACAGACTAATTTCTAAACACATGTATTGTAGTTTAAAGACACATTACTGTGGAACTCTATTATACACTCAGATACCAACAACCATATGGAACACTTAGAAAAGGGACATTAAGATAGAAAATGGGGACCAATAGATTTGGGAACAAAATAGGGACTGCCCCTCCTAGATAGAGACACATGGGAGATATGATATATATATATATATATATATATATATATATATATATATATACATATATATATATATATATATATATATATATATATATATATATAGATTGATAGATAGATAGATAGTCACAATGTGCATTACATACTAACAAAATAATAATAATATAATACATAGTGTATCTGACACACATCCTCCATGAGATTATGCAGTAAATGCTATTTGCAGGTGCATCCATTAATTAAAACCCTCTCCTAAAACTGATGTGCTTGGATAATTCTCCCACCATAGATTCTGTCTCCACAGGTCCTCTTACAATATACTACTTATGGGAGAGAGGATTAATTAATGATAGCATCCTTAAGTGGCAGCTTCTGCTTGGAAATATAACTCCTACTGACTTCAAGAAGATCAGGACATGTAATTCATGATGATGCTCTGAGCATTCTTCAAACAAGTCATAACCTTCACTCCAGACTTGAACAGCTTTATGCATTAAGAGTGTGTCCTCTTTTCTTCATTTTACAAAATGTGCAGATTTCAATAGACAACTGTTCTTGTTATTTCCCGGTCTTGTTAATTCAGTGGAGCAAAATTCACGAGGAAGGCAATTTTCCAAAGCACCTGTGTTACAAAGACTTCTCATTGAGCTGCCTTGGGAAGTCTGTGATTGGACAGCTGCCGAAAATGGTGTGGGAATGAAAAGGATGACTTGCAAAGGCTGCAGACAAGAGAACTGCAGCTTTTGCACACTGCTTTTAGATATATCCCCAGTGAAAAATGCATATTTAAATAAACGCTTGTTTTCATTTGTGGTATGTCTAGTAAACAGTTATTTTGTTGTGTATATTTCCTAATTAAAGTAAAACATTGTAACATTGTAAAATGTAACATTTTCTTTATTCAACCAATTCTATTTCAATTAATGGAAACTGATATGTGTTACTAATATCATGATCTCTGTCTCATCACACCCAGTTTTCAGTCCACTAGGAAATATTTTAGTGGGCCAGCCCATGCATGGAAAGCATTGAGAGCACAGGCTATCTGTCCATGCACAAACCGACACAATATTGATTAAAATCTGGGATTAATATTGGCTTGGGGATGTTTCAGAGGGTTTTGTGATCCTTTATAATTATAGATATTAAGTGGACATATTTAAAGGCATATGCCACACACATAACTTGCAGTTTATATAAGTGCTGACAACTATTTGAAATTAGCACTTTTATAAATAATATCAGAAACACCTCCCTGACTTTCAGTCAGACAACCGGGGTTATTTTCTTCTTGATATCATTAGCCCCACAGAACTAAAGGAAGTGGCAGATGTGCTCGTCTATAGAACACCTGTCTTCTTTTCCAAGTATAATCAGAGCCCACGTCAGCCCTGCTCACGGACACCCTGTCTACAGACTTTCTGACTTTTAGCCTGAAAAACTTGTACTGAAAGCCATGATTGTGCATTCAAACATATTTCCCAGTACAGACCTTTAACTTACTCTGTGGGAAAAGGAAAGGGCTTGCAAAGGTTGCAGACAGCATATTTGCAGGTTTTGCAGTATGTTTTTAGATATACTCCCAAAGAACACGCCTATGGCCAGTGCAGCACATACACTAGAGCTTATCCATAGAAAAAACATTGAATCAGTGCTTTCCTATGGAAATGTTGAAGCTGCAATCACCTAAAGTGACAATATTATCCAAATACCAAAAACAAGTGTTGTGTTAAAAATTGTACTTAACATCCATTGATCAACGGAAATTTGATTTTTTTTTTTTAAAACTAAATCTAGTGCAGATTATCCTTATTATAAATATACAGTGCTTAATCCACATATATGAGCGTTGCATTCCCATTTACCAGAGTCCTATCAACCCTGCCTTGGGTGAGAAAGGCTCCCCTTGAGAGGGAATACTCCCACAATACTCAGACCCGAAGACTTTTATTTCCAAAGATGGCACTCTTTGCATGCAGTGACTGTAGCGATGATAGAACCAGGAAACCCCAACGGCATAGTATAACATGAAATGTATTATATATAAAACAAATAAAACTACTTACTCAAAGCATTGGTTGGTTATACCATATAGTAATCCCACAAACAAGCTCATTTGTGGCATAAAACACTGACTTGTAATACTGGCGTGAAATACTTACGGGTTTTGTCAGACGCCAGGTCCCGGCTCCGCCTACTGATGACGTATCTTGTGACGAGTTTCGCCCGCCTCTATTCCTCTGGGCTTCCTCAGACAACGTCCTAATGCTTCCCTCCACCTTCACTATAAAATAGGATTATTTCTACTATATGCAATATATTTAAGGTACACATATAATGGTTATCATACTCATTACCATACATAAACTGCCTTATAAAAAGAATAATATGCATTTAAAAAAACAGACTAACATAGAAAGATAAAAACAAAAAAGGGATTATCTACTAAATGTCTATTTACTAAAACATCATAAAAAAGGTATGAAAAAAACTGGAATGGAAAGGGATTATCTACTAAAAGTCTATATTCAGAAACATCCTAAATATTTCTAATAAAAGTTTTATTCTGAAACATCCTATAAATTGTATGTGTCTGGATAATAAGGTTTTGACACATACAGGCATTTTTAGGATGTTTCAGAATGTAGACTTTTAGTAGATAATTTTTTCCATACTGCTTAGTGTTTCTTTTTTTTTATCAGGAGCAGTTGTATAGAGAACAAACACAGGAGGTACATTACCCAGGACATGCATGGAAACGAGAGAAATCCTGGTAAAATATTTTATAAATAAAATAAATAAGATCAACTGTAGTATGGTAGAATGAGAAAATTGTTTTCCTGTGGGTCAATGTTTGTAGGTTTAGGCTCAATCTTCCCTCCTCCTTTAGACTATTATCTCTCTGAGATTTTTTAGCTTAACATTGAACCTAGCAGGACAAAGTGGGGGAGGTTTGGTTCTGCTCTTTTCCCACTACAATGATTTAGATGTCTCAGTGCACCCCTACTGGATGTCCTAATTGCACACTGAATCAACAACACAGTAGATGAAATGAGGTAGACTGTAATACTGATTGTGTTTACTGCTTTGGCTATCTGTACTTTCCTTGGCCATGTACAATTCAAGGTTTTACCAACGGAACATGATTTCCTTTAAATGGACATTTCTATGCAAGACATCTATTTATCAAATATAGAGATGATTTTTTTTTTTTTTTCATTTGTACTGGCAAATTTTATATTAGCTGTTCTGTAATTATCTTTTTTTTTTTTTTTTTAAACACCCTCCTGTAAGTTATTAACTTCATGTGTGAGGGCACAGCTGCTAATATATAATACATTTATTATGTTTCATTCATCCACTGTTCAATTCTGGTTTTCTTTTTCTGTAAAGATATAGATTCATAAACCACTCAACCTTCAATTTCATTCTTATTATGATGTCTCTTATTATCAAACCTTTGATGGTGTTATTTTTCCATTATATTTTTCCCCATTATGTATTTTCTCTCTCAGGTTCATAATATTAACATTAAACAGAAGCAGGTCCACAGTTTTATATGATTACCTATGCAGATGGCAAGGAATCCTATTATTCTGTTTTAGGAGAAAATTAGCAATAGTTTAAGATTAATTTCTTTGCCAAATCTGGATCAATACACAGGAGAAAATGTTAATGTGCTGTTTTTTTTTACTTTACGTGGCGCATTTAAGCCCTGTGCCTAGAGGGATCTCAGCCGTATTGCACAGATAAGACACATGAGGGTCTCTAGTGCAGATGGGTCAGAGGGAAAACCAGTGGTACCTCACTGATGAGAGGTCACAATGACAACATGATTGCTTATGATAAAACAAAATGTTAGCACTTAGTGTATATGCTCCAGTGATCAACTATACATTGGGTCCCAAATAGAAACAAAGTATACAAATACTGTCAAAGCTCAATAGCCTAATGTTTAAAATACCACAAGATTCACAAGTGTGACTAATGTGGCAAAAGGTTTGTTCCTGTATTTTCGGTCACAGGCCCATATCAAAGATCTCCACCACTGGGCTTGATATTCAGCATTCACAACTGTGTTCATGCACATAGATCGTATGTGAGACTTATTTTTTTCCAAGACTAAAAATACAGACATAATAAGTAGGGTTTGCGGCATGCTACTGCTCCCTCTGGGTCCTTATCTAATCCCTGTATTGTCCACCAGTGTAGCTAGGATGTGAGAGTTCAAGTTCACTGGACACCAAGAAGGAATGCCACAGGAACCATTTGCAGCCTTAAAATGATAATCTGCACAGCACCCTTTGGTGTGTTTTGCCTGCAGATATTGGGCGTTTTCAAGATCCATATGATGACAACCTGCTGTAGATTAGACCTGCCTTATAAACAAGTCATATAGATGTCTTTCATAATGGCACAAATGGGCTAAAATGTGTTTTTGACACCATTAGTTTAACCATAAGGCTATGAAGCCTTGTCAAAAATATTATGTCATAACTGATTAAAATGAAACAGGATATTGACGTATCCTTTCAGTTTTAATAGAAACATACATATGATTCAATTTCTTATAGAGAATAATGAGTTGCACTGTATTGACAATTCCATAAGGCTGTATAATGTATAGCTCACCGAATGCAAATGATATTAGTTTATACAAAAACATATTGATTGTGTACATTTATTATATCATCTTATGCTTATGTTCAACCAGTGATGTGATAAATCTAACATAATTGCATATAAGTCTGCTTACCTGCTGTTTGAATGAAAAATATTACAAACTCCATGTATTTTCCTATTTTATTGCACGCATCAATAATTTAGTATAATTATCTGTCAGAATTAGTATTCTTAGTTATTACACAAATCATGATGAAATAATATATGACATGTCATTATATCAGGATAACAGAGCTTCAGCAAATTAAGCCAATTGCCATCTATGATTATGCCCAGATGCATGGAAATAAGGACACTGACAGTAGATACATCATTCTTACTAGTTTTTCAGCTA
Source organism: Pelobates fuscus (assembly GCF_036172605.1). Taxonomy (NCBI): domain Eukaryota; kingdom Metazoa; phylum Chordata; class Amphibia; order Anura; family Pelobatidae; genus Pelobates; species Pelobates fuscus. Next base: position 135,301,876 of record NC_086321.1, read on the forward strand.
GCTGTACACACAATGCAACATAAGGACACTACCAAACTCTATAACTAATGATACTTATGTCTCTAACAGGGTGTACTGCATTATTAAATGTCAAACAAATATGAAGTCACTTCCAATCTAGGTTTCATACACTTATCAATGTGACCAGAAGTGGGTTTTATAAATATTACCATTTCAACAGACTTTGGTAAATACTGAATTTGGGACTGTTTTCCTGCAGACAAAATATTCCACAATAAAGAATGATGCGCATTAAATTCTGATTTCAGTTATAATGTCAGCATCAAGTGACTGATTTATCCCGACTGTAGTTAACAATAGAATTTAGGTTACTTAATTTCATATCTTTTTTGTTACTTGGAGAAAAATAGTTATTGATTTATAGGTTTAACAGATTGACACTAATGGTGGCTCTGTACTGTTAATAATTATTTATACTCATGCCACATATGTCCACAAATCCTTACATTTGAGCCACGTGGAATACTGATTACATTTTACTAGTGACTTTGATTTTTGGTTTTGCTCAGTATCATTTATTTGTGTTTTCTTTCATACACTGTTAAAGTTTGTATACTTGTGTAGTGGTAACTGTGAGCTTCACTTACGTATTGGCGTATATTTCTGACTAATACTCATTGGGTTTCCTAAAACTATAATTTTATTTATGTTGTAGCTCTTTGTTACACTATCTGTGGAATTAAAATGTGTTTATTTAGGCTAATAGGAAATGTGATGTCTAACTTAGTCTGGATCCAAAATACAAAATCATAATGCTGTTGCTTTTCTAGCTAAGTAAAAAAATATTTTCTAGTTGTACCATTAATTTAGGATATTAGCTGTACCACAAACACATACAAATTCACTTTCGCTTTAATCATAGTTGATGTCCCATCATGACCACAAACTTAATTTCCATTTGAATGTCTGCATACTCTCAAATCCAACCTGCTTCTATCAGCTTCTTAAATATCTCCCCTTCAATCGTTAAATAAACCAATTCTAGTACTATTGTTCTCATTCTCACCTAACTAGACCTTTATGTTTAGTAGCAACCATTTGTCACCTTGGATTGAGTAGTGTTGTCGGAATGTTGAGACTAGAAGCCAGACTGTAAAGGTTCAGCTAGGGAAACTGGTTAATTGTATTTATGTAACCAATACAGGCCCTGTGGCAGTTTATTTTGATTCTCTCACAGAGGTAGGTTTTCTGTATTTATGACCTGCCATTAGGAACTCTGAGAAGAAAGGTAAAAGGCAAGAAGATGGGATTGTGGTTGGATGGTAAATTTTCACTTAGTATGGGCTTTTTTTTTTTTTAAAATGAGTGACAGTAGAATGATTACTTTTGAAAAGATACTAGTAGAGAGAAGGAGATTGAAGAGTTTGGTGAAAGATGAAAGGATAGTAGTTGTAAATGGAAAGTTTTCAAATTGGACAATAGTGGTAAGTGGAGTGGCTCATCGGTCTGCCTTGGGTCCAGTTCTTGTTAATCTGTTTATAAATCATCTTATAGTAGACAGGTAATGCTGTGACAGCTCTCCCTATTCCTGGATTATCACCCTGTTAATTGTTGCTTATTTATCACACTGGGTAGTTCGGTATATGGGATTCACCGAACACCTGAGACCCATATGTTGGAATATGTTAAAATAAACCCCTTGCATGGGGACCTGCATAGAAAGCTAGTTGTGGCTACCAATAAACCAGTTCCTGATTACCCTCAACATAGAGTCTCATCACATGTTTGTAGGGACCAGCTATACTAGCTATAATCCCTGCTCTTGGGATTGTTCTTTTGGATTGCTATAATCACTAGCTCTTGTAAGAGCTACACTGCTATACCGTTTATTATTGCACTCTGGATTCTGATAGCATCACTCTGAATAGGGGGAAAGAACATTCTTGGCGGAAAAACCCCTCTTTCTCTCGGGGTGGCCGCCAGAAATGCCAATTGTTGGTGTTTGCTGATGACACAAAACTAGAACAAGTTAATACAGTCTGAAAATAATGTAACTTCTGTACGGAGGGATATGGATAAACTTGGGAACCAGGCAGGCAAGTGGCAGATGAGATTCAACTCAGATAAATGTAAAGCCATGCTTTTTGAAATAAGGGACCCAGAAGCAACATAAACATTAAATGGGGTAGAGTTAGGGATAACACTAAAGAAAAGGATTTGTGAACAATGATAGATCACAAACTAGGTAACAGTATGCAATGCTGGTCTGTCATTGCAAAATGCACCTTTGTTTATGCCATTGTTGGCAATTATTCTCTATGACATACTGTGATGCACACATGACATCACTGTATGCTTGGGCCACGAGGGGTAAGACTAAAAGGCACCATAATAAATTCCATAAGATGAAGTTGTTATAGTGTATACAGTGTCACTTTAATTAAAAATATTGCTAAGTTTTTCTTTCTAACTCTGAAATAAAACAAAATGCACACAGTTAAATTTTTTTTTTTTTTTAAATTGCTAGCAAGAACAAAATGGTATTTTCTAAAAAAATATCTCTGCAAGGACATAGGGGCAAAATTAAGCTAAGGCATAGAAGGCAGAAGAGGGTAGCCCCACTGACCTGATCTTTTTATTTCATCATGGTTACAAAAATCAACTTAAATGAAATCTATTAAAAATACATTATCAATTCAGAATCTCTTTCTCTTTTTAATATTTTTTTTTTGTTCTTTAATAACATCCAAACAACAGAAAACGAGTTACAGAAAGAAGCAATTGTGTTAGGGGCATAACAAGCCGATTTAAGAGTGTAAGGAGAGTAACAAGGTGTAGCAAAGTGTAAGAAGAGGAAAAGTCAGTCGTGGTGTGCCGGAACCGACATAGCGGTAGGCCTGTAAATAAAGAGGGCCCACCCAATAAGGTGTACAGCAAGTGTATAAAAAAGGAGAGGAGGGTGGGTTCATGCAATGCTAAGAAACGAACGAGACAGAGAGAGGTGAGTAGTGGGTTTAAATAGAGGACCATGCCCCTCCGACAACTGCAGGCCAAGCCTTCGCATTTGTGTTAGGGGCAAAAAAAGCCAAATTAAGAGTGTAAGGAGAGTAACAATGTGTAGCAAAGTGTAAGAAGAGGAAAATTCGGTTGTGGTGTTTCAGAACCGACATAGCAGTAGGCCTGTAAATAAAAAGAGCAAAAATAGATACAGGCTAGAATGTATTACAATCAACATGGCAAGCGCATGATTACATGGACATATTAGGAAAGGACATTCAACAACCTAGTGTTTTGATTATGTGTTCTTGCTAGAGGCCGTGGAAGCCGTTCCTTTTCTGAAAGAATGGCCAGAATAAAAAATAATGGGTTGAGACCTAGCCTTGTGATCAATGATCTATCAACCTCTGTTTCATGGAGGTCTTACTTCTTACAATACCAATAGAGTTAGTCCTCCATTAAGTGAAAGGTAGAGTTTGAAAAGGACCTAAAAGACAACCCCCAGCGACCTCCTGTCGTATGAGAGAATCAACCACCTCCAGGGCTGACTGCAGGCTTTTACACTCAAAGATACCTGATGACAAATATATGATGACTGTATGAAAACCAGAGACTAAGAAATCAGCCAAGTGCCTGAATGGGTGAGGTGACAACATGGCTGATCAGGCTGACACATTAACAGAGGTCAAGTAGGGTTTGGGATACAATTTATTGGGGCACATAGTTTTCGCATGAGCACGGAAGCACTTGGAACAAACATGCAGAAGCCTGCATGCGCTAAAACTGTAGGCACCAGCATTAAAATTATTACAGATGTGGGACTTCCCATGGAAGAGTATGGGGCGACCCAGTTTGTCCTTGATGACCTTGTCAGGTTGCGGAGAAGGGGAGGGAACAACAAGGCCGGATGAAGCCTCAGCCGTATTGGGACAAAGGTTTGTGGAATGAGTTTGTGGAATGAGTAGTAGAGGAGCAAACAGCACAAGTTCTTAGACCTGCAAAGTGCCTGCAGAACAGTTCCATTTCCAGTTTACTCCAATTCAACCTGGCACCAAACTGAGTGAAAGCTGCAGACACCTTGGCGGAGAAGGACCTGTGGTAGTCGTAAAATGACATATTTGTGGCCCAATCCACCAGCTTGTGCATGTAAAGGTCCAACTCCTGCCTCCTAGCAGGGTAGACTGAGCACAAAACATCTCTGAATAGCCCAAATGCCAGGAAAAACTCTGGGACAGAGAGTTTCCTGTTAAGCCTGGGGTCCCGAGCCTTGATCACGACTGACAAATTCCCATAGGCGTAAGTCTTGTTCTCAACAATATCTTGAGAGACAATGAGGAGTGAAACCAAGTTCATGTCCTTGCCGTCCAAGATATCCTTCCTAATATTGGCCGGTACTATGTGAGCTGGGTTGACATCCAGCAGGGTATTAATACTAAACACCAAATTACCCTGGCTAGCCACAGGAGGTTCTGCTAGAACAGGAGCGGGAAGACCGGCAGGCGACTCAGCCCGAGAGGCAGTTTCCAGTCTCTCCAACCTCCGGTTGATTTGCCCCATGGATGCCACGAGAGAAGACAACATGGAGTACACATCAGAGGGCCCTCTACTGGATCCGCATGGACTGAAGAGGTATGCAGCAGCTTGAAAAGTTCGGCCTTCCTGCGGATGCTGGGAATGGGATCTGACGTCTCTGAAGTTCTGCCGTGAGGCAAGGAATAGACCAGGATCTGAAGGAGGTAAGTGTAGCTGGAAAAACAGGAAAAAAAACAGTTTGCTATGGTAGCATTGACTGTTACTGGATCTTATATTGTTAAAGCATCCTCCTCTAGAAGCCTTTTTAAGACACTGCTTAAAGAAACAGTAAATTTTCAGGAACACAAACATGTATTCCTGACCCTGTAGTGTTCAAAACACTAAATAGCCCCAATGGCCTCCCTTATACCCCTAAATATAGTAAAATGTTACCTTTATTCCGGTCTGCTGGTATTGGCTCTGCCTCCGATCCACCTCATTGGCTAACATAATCAAAATTGATGATCTGAGCCAATCAAAATATAGAGCCAAATGCCACTCTAGCCAATCAGCATCTCCTCATAGAGAGGCATTAAATCAATGTGTCTCTATATGGAAAGTTCAGTGTCTCCATGCAGAGGGTGGAGACACTAAATGTCATCGCTGCACACTGTGCAGCACTTACCCGGAAGCAACTCCTTACACCCACTTCCCTCAACTTCCCAGCAATCTCCACATTAACCTCTCTCTGCTGCACTGCCCCCTCTTCTCATCTCATGCCCTGCACTCTTTTATCTATTCTCTCCATCCTTCTCCCACTCAATCTCATCCCACACTCCATCCATATAAAACCCACTCACACCTTTTGTCTCTATCTTTTCTCCTGCTTCTAGCAGCTGGTGATGTATCTCCTACCCCAGGGCCTTTCACCTTCTCTGCTCACACTAAGATAGCCAGAAACCGCACACAGCTCATCCCAATACAATGCCCACTCTATCTGCAGCAATATAAAATCAACAGCCATACATGACCTCTTCATCGCAATTTCTTTCACACTACTTGCACTCACTCACACTCACTTGCGCCTTGCTGTCCCCCTTTGATAGCGTTACTCCTGCTTCCTTATGATATGGTGGGCTACAATTCTCCCACACTCCCAGACCAAACAACTATAAAGGAGGTGGTGTAGGCATCCTTCTCTCCCCTCAATGTACCTTTCAACCATGCTTCCCTGCCCTATCTTTTACTTCCTTTGAAGTCCACCAATTTAAACCCAGTGCTCTAATAATTGCCATCATTTATCGTCCCCCCGGTCATCCTAGGCTATTCATTGAACATTTTCCTCCCTGACTACCCCATTTCCTCTCCTCTAGCCCTTCTTCCCTCATGCTTGGGGACTTTAATATACCAATCAACAACCCCAACTGCCCTAATGCCTCTCATCTGCTTTCTATAACCTGCTCTGTTGGACTCACACAGTGGTCTAATTTAGCAACTCATACAGCAGGAAACACTCTTGACCTCATCTTCACCAATCTCTGTATCACCTCTAATATCTCCAATGTTCCATTTCCTCTATCTGACCACCATCTGCTGTCCATTGACATTGGCATACCTTGTAACCAAATTACACCACCTTCACCACATCAATCTCGCAGAAACCTCCACTGTCTTGACCTACAGCGATTCAACATGAGCCTCCAAAGTCTCCTTTAACCTATCTCAAACCTCACCTGCCCTAACCCTCCCTCTACAACTTCACTCTCTCCTTGCAACTAGACATCATGGCACCTACTATACTTAAATGCAGCAAGCGCCCCCAATTACAACCCTGGCACACCAAGCTGACCTGATACCTCTAAAAATGTTCCAGAACTGCTGAATGCTGCTGGAGAATGTCTCACTCTGCATCTGACTTCCATCACTATAGATTTATCCTGCACTCATACAGTATGGCTCTTTCCTCTTCAAAAGAAAACTACTTCAATTCATTCATAACCACACTCTCCCATGAGCCTAAACGACTGTTTCATGCTTTTAACTCTCTTCTTCACCCTGTTGTGCCTCCTCCTACCAACTTGACCGCCGCAGACTATGTAACTTACTTCACTGAGAAGATCTATACAATCAGGAAAGCGATCTCTCATCTCTCTCCTTACTACCAACCTTTCTCCTAACCACACTCCCCTAGCTGTCCTATGCTCATTTGCACCTGCTGCAGCAGAAGAGGTTTCTGGTCTGCTCTATTCCTCCTGCCCTACCACCTGTTCCCTCAATCCTATTCCCTCATATCTCATCCGCACTTTGTCTCCTTCTCTTGCTGTGCCTCTCACAAAAATTTTCAATCTCTCCTTCTCCTCTGGCACATTTCCTTCAAACATGCAACCATTACCCCGATTCTAAAAAAGCCAAACCTTGACCCTAATTCCCCATCCAATCTCACTACTGCCATTTGCCTAAAAGATCCTTAAGAGAGTTGTGTATGCGAGATTGACAGACTTCCTCAAATCCAACTCTCTGCTTGACCCGCTTCAATCTGGATTCCACGCTCGTCACTATGTTTAAACAGCTGTGACCAAAGTAACCAATGATCTTATCACTGCAAAATCCCATGGCCACCACCCTACCCTAATTCTCCACGACCATTCTGCTGCTTTTGACACTGTTGATTATCAACAGCTTCTTCTCATCCTCCCTAATCTCAGTCTCTGAGATACCGCTCTCTCCTGATGCTCTTCCTCCCTCTCCCAACTTTATTTCAGTGTTTCTTTCTCTAGCTCTCAATCCCTCTCTGTTGGTGTTCCCCAAGGGTCTGTCCATGGTCCCTTATTGTTCTCAATCTACACTGCCTCCCTTGGTAAACTCATCAGTTTCTCTGGATTCCAGTATCATTTCTGTGTGGATGACATGCAAATGTATCTGTCCTCCCCTGATTTCTCACCACTCCTCTTGACTCGTGTTTCTGATTGCCTTTCTGCTATTTCCAACAGGATGGCAGCTCATTTCTTGTAACGTAACCTGCCTAAAACAGAACTTCTCGTCTTCCCTCCTTGCTACTCCCTTGTTTGTTTCCCTCCAAGTCAATGGCGCTACTATCTGCTCTACCTTGCAGGCTTGCGGTATAGGTGTCCTCTTTGACTCCGACATCTCCTTCACCTCTCATGTCCAATCAATCACCAATCCAACTGCTTCCAACTCAAAAACATGGCGTGCATCCGACCCTATTTAACGCCTGATACGGCTAAGATGCTTGTCCATGCCGCTGTCCTCTCTTGCCTTGACTACTGTAATCCGCTTCTCAGTGGTCTTACGTGTTCCCAATTTGCCCCGTTACAGCTTTTAATGAATGTGACGGCGAGACTCATCTTCCTGTCTGCCCGCACCTCCCATGCCTCCCCTTCTGTCAATCCCAACATTGGTTTCCCATAAGATATAGGACTCAATTTAAGATCATTATACGTGCTTACAAATCTCTACACAATGCTGCTCTGACCTATTTATCCTCATTAATACACAAATATGTCCTGGCTATGCCCCTATGCTCTGCCAGAGACCTACGTCTAACCTCTTTTCGTACTCCTACCTCTGATGCTCGCCTTAAAGATTTCTCTAGGGCTGTACCATTCTAATGGAACACACTTCCCCTCTCTGTTAGACTTTCACCCAATCTCCACTACTTCAAAATCTTTGAAAATGTACTTATTTAGGAAACCACATCAATTAAACTGTGAACAGCTTTCTCTCCCCAACATTCTCGCAAAACAACACTAAGCCCTCAGTGAATACTATCCTAACAACATACCTTTCTACCCTACCCTTCCTTTTTATGTCACCATAGCACACTCCCTCTGGCATGTAAGCTAATTGAGCAGGGCCTTCAACCCCTCTGTTCACGTGTGTCCAACTTGTCTGGTTACAAATATGTGTATGTTAGTCCACCCATTGCACAGTGCTGCGGAACTTGGCGCTTTATAAAAATTAAGAATAAGAATAATATGATGAGTGGCCAGTGGAGATATCCCTAGGCTTTTCTCTGGAAAAACAGTACTTACATTAAAACACCAGCATGGACTTACTTTACTCACCAGAACTAATACATTAAGCTGTTGTTGTTCTGGTGACTATAGTGTCCTTTTTAAAGGAGAAGATTAAGAAATGAGGAGAAAGGGTACTGACACACAACCCCATTAAAGAGAATATGATTGGAAAGTCTCCTGACACTTTGGATTGGGGATGACCATATAACTATCTATTTACACTTGCTGAGATGCTGGGTAAGGTGCTGGAAAGAGAGATATATACTGTCACTCTCCTTAACTACCTACTTAGCACAAATGTTAGATAAAAGGCACAGAATAATGAGTCAGTCATAACCAGGCAGGAACTGATAGAGAACTACAGCTACTTAGACCCATGACTGCAGTTCAGAAGAGTTACTGTCACCAATCCAATTCAGTTCATTATATGTATATTATTTTGTATTATTGTGATTTCCAGTCCTAAGGTTAAAGCACCTATGTGGGAGTAAAACATTTTCACTGTTATGTCTATTGAATACAAGAATTGGGAATCATATAATGAACCGAAATAATTGACTAGGATACAAAAGAATAAAAGAGTGAATCCTCAATGGATTCATTCAATTAAAGTTTTTCAGAGTCATTGTTCTACCTTTCTAATAACAATAATACAAAAAGTGCTACTTAACCATTTACTGGGTCATACAAATGCTTATTAACAGATTTTTGTGTTCATGTAATTATCAACATTGTATAATGTAGTGGTTTTGGCTTTTCTCTCTCTGTGGTTTACATCAGAAAAATAGTCATATTTTGTTTTATCAGATTTTAAACTAGGACATATACATTTACAGATATTTATTCAAATTAAGATTAGCAAGGACATTACTGGGGTGTGTGGTGATGTGGGATGGAGCCCAAGGTTGGGACCTGCAAGACCCTTATTTTGAAACATAACTAGCCCCAGATTCCGTGCAATTTTGAGATTAGTGTTTCCAATTCCAGTTTTTGAAGATTTCCCTTGAATGCAGTGTACCTGGGATTAACTCTTCATAATATTCTAGGGGTGTTGGTTTGTAATGCAGTTAGTGCAAATTTGTAGTTAATTCTGCAAATTCAGGTTTGATACAGCATGGTTAATATACATTATATGGTCAAAAGTATGTGGACACCTGACAATTAGACATATATGAGTTTGTTAAACATCCTGTTAAAAAATAAGAGCATTAATACTAAGTCACCATAAGAGTTTGGATTGTGTCTAAGGGAAGTTGTGCCCATTCAGCCAAAAGAGCATTGGTGGTGTTCCATGACGAGTTCACAGCTCTGTACAAGCCACTCAATTTCCTCCACAATCATCAAATCATGGTTTTATGGATTTAGCCTTGTGCAGAGGGGCACAGTTATGCTGAAACAGTAAATATCCTTACCCAGATTGTTGCCACAAAGGTGGAACCACCTAATTGTCTAACGTGTTTGTATTCTTTAGCATAAAGAGGACCTTTCGCTGGAAATCCAAACTCTGAAAAACAACTTTAGACCATTAATCTTCCTCCACCCAATTTTACAGTGGGCACTATGCATTTTGGTAGGTTACATTCTCTTAGCACCCCACACTTAGAGTCTTCCAGTAGACTTTCAGATAGTTAGTCTAAAGCAGGTAGAATGCCTGAGCATGCTTGGCGCAACCACTGCATGCATGTATGTCCTTAGGGAGTTAAATGGCTAAACATTTTTAGCACATTTTTGCATTTGTTGGTGATTGTGATCATTTTATCATCATACACTATATAATGTTATTTCATAACACAGAATGCTCTCCCCTCGGGCTTTTATAAATATTAATTCATATTATATTCATGGGCATATTTCCTACTAGTTAATGCAATAAATTGCCTATGGTGCTTTGTGATTGGAATTGACTGAACACTGAATTTATGTTTCAAGAACTTCAGCCCATTCACCTTCTCAATTTCATTATTTTGATACAGCTTATTTAATATCACCCGTTTACATTCAAATGTAAAACTGTTTGATTTAGATGGGGCTGACATTGTGTTGTGACGAATTCATGAGAGTTAACCAGAGATCTCCAGGAAAGACATCAACATTAGTATTAAACCATAAAAGTCAAGTCAGGTGACTGGTGACCAAGCACATTTGAGCTATATTGTTAAATAATTAGGAATTTGGGCAATGTACTTAAAAGGAGTATAACGTTTCATGCAGATAAGGGAATATAGACAACATGTGTACAACTTATTTTATTTGCAATCCAGGTTTACTCCAGAGGAGTAAGCAAGGAATGAAAAAGATTAGCAAGTAGAAATGTTATTGAAAAACGATTCAGATGTATTCATATCTATCTATCTATCTATCTATCTATCTATCTATCAATCAATCTATATATCTATCTCTATCGCTCTGTATCTATCAATCATAACATTAAAGTGTGTATCATTGGAAAATAATGTAATTGATGCATTCTGGAGACCTTATAATAAATCACAAGTCCAAAAGTAAAATGTCTTAATTTCTGCACATTTCAGTAATGGGAGCTGGGAATTAGCTCAACTGATGTGAAGCGAAATAAAAAGTATATGGGTAAATTTGCTTCGTATCCAAACATAACATAGCATGAATAATATCAGCTTGACTAATATAGAATCATACATACAGAGAGTCCAGGCCCACAGATTCCATCATACTGCCAACTTTTTATTAAAATGATATAGATGGCCTTTCTCAAGTCATAACATTATTGAATCACACATGCATAAAAATGTATGGAGGGGGTGTTTAAATGTATGTGTAATTCAACAATGTCCCCAAAGGCACTCTTACCTCAAGCAAGGTTTGTGAATGGGGAATCACTGATTGGCTGAGAGCATTCGCTGACCACTCTCAGCCAATCCATGGCGCCCCTGCCCTACAGCACTCTGCGCAATGTGAGTCTGGAAATTCAGAAACCAGATGCTGCCTAGGGGGACATCGCCGCTAGAGTCATCTATGCTGTTAAGCCATTCGAAAATGGTTTAACCTCTTGAGGTAAGAGTACCTGTGGTGGGCCCCCTGACACCGTAACAACTGAATTTTCATGTCTTTAAACTTTATTCCCAGTTGCTGTTTCTCTTGATCCCAGCTCATATATAAATAATGAAATAATAATAACATTAATACTGATTAAAAACATTTTTTTTCAAAATACCTACTAAACATAATAGTAAATATTTGTATAATATAATTATGAAAATCCAATGAAAGATAATTATTTTTTTAACTGACGCAGTTACAATTTGACATGCATAAAGATATTTAAGGAGAAGGCTTTGCAGTCTTTACGTGATTTTATTACATTGAGAATAATTTATTCTCTGTATCTGTCCATTGTTTATTTCTCATAAAAGTTCCCCTTTGCAATTGCTTACAAAACAAGGCCAAAATTTAGGTGGGGAAAGAAATGCTCATACTTTCACGAAGCAAAGCAATCATAATGTATTTTTCCTTCAATCAGTTGAAAATGTATTTCTGCTGATCCTGTCATTCTGTGGTTTTCCTTCTGCAAGCCAGATAGAACATGTTTGTTTGGTATAAGAACCATATTGCCGACTTATTTTTGCATCATGTTCAAAGCTCTTCGAAGTAGCAAAGGCTTGAAGGTGAACAATTTATTCTGCATGCATTTTAACTCTCTGAATACCAAAAGTCTAATTAACACTCAATAATATGTTTGCATACAGCTCTGTCACATACAGAGTTAATCACAATAAATTTGAGTGCCTTTTTAGATCCAAGGTAGGTGCTTGCTTGTTGAAAAAGAAAATGTATACGTGGGTGTCATTTATACACATATTCCTTTGTCAGTCACCTGGAGTGGAATTCCGTGATATCTAAAACCCTATGTTGATTTGCATACATACTAGACTTTAAAATGCATTTTGAGTGCTCCCTGTTGCCAGTGGAAACGACCCCCCAATTTACATGAAGCTGACAACACAAAGTGTGACACGCTCCAGTGAGCACAAACAATTTTCAGGTAGCACACAGTTGTCTCTGGTTGAGGTTAATACAATTGGTTATTAAAATAAAATCTCAAGTCAAGTAAAGCAATTAAGAAAGAGTCATATATCAGACTATGACAGGTGCTCTGTTTGCCATCGTTTTCTAAGTGTTCAGCTCTGAAACAAAGTGTGCAGATGCAACCCAAATTTTTATTAATATATTTTTGATACTGATGTGCCCTAGAGAAGACTGGAAATATCTTCATCTCTACTGTATTACAACCTGCAAACCAACAATAGTTTTTTTGTTTAATTTGCTTTTTATTGATCAAGATTGAGATATATCAGCATAGCAAGAAATGGGAAATATATGTTACAGCAAAATACAGCGTATTCTTATTATTATTTATAGAGCGTCTACAGATTCTACAGCGCTGTACAATGGGTGGACTAACAGACAAGTGTTTGTAACTAGACAAGTTACACGCACAGGAACAGAGAGGGTTGAGATCCCTGCTTAATAAGCTTACATGTTTCAGGGAGTGGGGTATAGTGACACAAAAGGTAACTAACAGTAGAAAAGTTGGTTGCTAGAATAGTTTTCACTGAGGGCTTATTTTTGTTTTGTTTATATGGATGTTGCAGGAGGGGAAGCATGGTGCTGGGAGGGAAGGCTATTAACATCTCCCCGACCGGGGACGGAAATTTTCCGTTAACCTTGTCCTTCAGTCCTTGTCCTTCAGTTAACGGTGCTCCGGTCTGCCTTTTAACCCCTAAAAACTAAATTTTACTACAATATTTAGCAGAGATTGGCGGTGAAATGGCTACTTAGAAAGTGTCAAAACAACCTTAGGACAATAGCCTGTGATGTATACTTTATATAAATATATACTTTTGTGTGGCAATTTTGTTTTCTTTTATGGCTATTAATCTTACAAGACAAACATACCAAATTCTAAAATCGCTCCACATTAAATTTTTATTTTTATGAAAAATTATATAACTTGAATAAGTCTCCTGACCTAGGCATGTTGGAGAATTACTTGAGAAAATCTAATTTATCAAAATTATCTTATGACCAGAAGGAAAGGCTTCATAGATGTAATCTCAGAAGGAAGTCGATTTAGCAATTGATAAGCTTGTAAATAGTAAAGCTCCCGGTCCGGATGGGTATACGAACTTGTTCTTTAAGGTTTTCAAAAAACAATTACTCCCGCTGTTAACTGATACCTTTAACGAAATGGCGATCAAAGGGTCGGCCTCCTTGGATTTATTAAGGGCACATATTACTCCGATTTTGAAGCAAGGTAAAATCCCCTATGAAGTGAGTAATTATCGTCCTATTTCTTTGGTTAATGTCGATGTTAAACTTTATGCCGCAATTTTAGCGGAACGATTAAAAATAGTATTACCATCACTTATTCATCGGGACCAGATAGGCTCTATGCTGGGTAGGCACTTCTCTAATAACACGCGTAGGGTCATAGATCTACTGGAGTGGGCTCGGACTGAGGGAACCCCCCTCCTGACCCTGTTGGTGGATGCAGAAAAAGCCTTTGACAGGGTCGGATGGGGGTTCTTGAGGAGAACTCTATCGCAGTTCGGCTTCGAAGGGTGGCTTATGGGTGCGGTAGGAGCCATATATTCGAATCCCTCAGCCCGCATAGTAGCACGTGATTTATGCTCTGATTGGTTCAGTATTAATAATGGGACAAGACAGGGGTGTCCTCTTTCCCCCCTATTATATGTTTTATCAATAGAACGTCTGGCCAATAACATCAGACAAAATGTTAGGATCAAAGGATTGGGAACTCAGGATGACGAATGGAAGATATGTTTGTATGCAGACGATATCCTAATTTCTATTACTGATCCACATGTCTCTCTTCCACATTTAATGCAAGAATTTGATAATTATAGTAGTGTCTCAAATTACAGCTTGAATATGAATAAAACAACAGCTATGTCTATTAATATACAAAAAGACAAACTAACTTCCTTAAAGAAAGATTTTAATTTTAAATACACGGAAAAAGAGTTTTCATACCTGGGGTTGACTATCTCTGCAGATATAAGGCGGACCATGGAAATTAATTTTTTGAAATTGTTAAAAGAGACCAACGTCTTATTAAAAGAATGGAGAGTGCATGAAATTTCCTGGTGGGGAACGATTAACACCATTAAAGCCTATATAATCCCTAAATGGGCTTACCTCTTTGGTATGCTCCCTCTCTCGATCTCTAGCCATTGGTTAAATATGCTACAAAGTAGTATTACATCTTATATCTGGAGAGGGAAGAGACCAAGAATCAATATATATACTCTATCAAGGAAGGCCCAACAGGGGGGATTGGGCTACCCCTTAATTATTCAAATATATCAGGCCAATATGCTGGTCCATGCTAGTAATTTACAATTAAGTGATTCCAAAAACCAAGCTTGGTACAAGATTGAGTCAGCTAGAATTGGACTAGATAATCTGGAGCTTCTCCTATGGAGAGAGGCAAGCCAGAATAAGCAAATGGTCGAGATCACATCCCAATTTCCCCTGTCTTTATCACAGACATTAAAAGAATGGAATACTATAAAGAAAACGCTGAATATTAATTAAAAAAAAAAACTTCATGAGAACCTTAGTTTAAGTTATTTAGAACACTATATGTTAGAGATTAACTTGGTAAACTGGTATAAAAACTGTAACTATAAGATAAAAGATCTTTATAATGAACAACAATTGAAAAGCTTCAAAGTACTTAAAAAACTGTTGGACTTACCTTCTAGAGAAATATTTAATTACCTTCGTATCAAGAGCTATCTTAGTGATAATATACTAACGTTAGATGGCCATTTGGGTAAACTGTTTTTTTTTCTCCAGTTTTAAGGTAAAAAAGGTGTTCTCTCTTGCGATAGAACTAATAAAACTTAAGGGGACCCCAGACATTCCCAAAGCTCTAACTAAATGGGGAAAATGATTTAGCAATATCTATTCCATTCAATAATTGGTGTAAATCATTTATGATGACTAAAAAAGCCATTCACTGTCTGAATATTTTAGAAACCTTTACCAAAATCCTGTATAGATGGTATCTGGTACCGACTACACTTGCAAAAATATCCAAAACTAACCCGTCAAATTGCTGGCGGTGTTTTCACCCAGATGGTTCTTTGCTCCATATCTGGTGGGCCTGTCCCAGAATTAAGCCTCTCTGGAGTATTTCATTTAATCTTATATATAGGATTGGAGGTTTATGTCTGGAGCATAAAGCAGAAATTGCCCTTCTCCATTTTATGGGTGCAGAAATAAAAGATAATCTCGATATTGTGATTATACATTGTTTAATGGCAACTAAAATATTAATTGCTAGATTTTGGAAAATTACTGAGATCCCTACTAGAGACCAAGTTAAAGCACAAATACTATACCAATTTGAGATGGAAAAGGGGTTGATCTTCATGAATGACAATATTAACGTTAATATTTTGACGCATATTCCAATCTTATTGACAAGACTAGAGGGCTGTATTGAGGTGAGCTTAATGGAAAAATGTATTATGTCCTTCCTAGACCCAGTTGAAACCCAATACTGGATAATACCTCAAGGGCTCCTTGACCATATATCTGATTTTAGTGGTACTTTTTATGGAATTGTTGACCTGTCATATTCCTATAATATCTTGGATCAGTTTTGTTTGTATTGTATGTCTTATTCTTGTGGGTATTGGTTCTTGTTGGAGTGAGATGTTTATATATTTCGATATTGCATTTAAAATTTTTACGCACCGGAAGATTTATCTTCTATATACATACGATGTAATTTGCCATACCTGTGTGTGTTTTACTCTAGAAAGGATGTCTTTTTTGTAGTACCTTTCTCGGTTGCTGTACTGTATATTTATATTGTTATAAAACTCAATAAAAAAGGATTGAAATAAAAAAAAATATTCTGCTTGGGTTAAAGTGTTAATTTAAAATTAATAGATAAAAAACATGGTAAAAAAGCTATACAATGCCTTGCAAAAGTATTCAACCCCCCCCCCCCCCCCCCAACCCTTGACTTTTTACCTGTTTTGTTACATTACAGCCTTAACCCCTTAAGGACCAAACTTCTGGAATAAAAGGGAATCATGACATGTCACACATGTCATGTGTCCTTAAGGGGTTAAGTTCAATGTTTTATTGATCTGAATTTTATGTGATGGATCAGAACACAATAGTCTAAGTTGGTGAAGTGAAATGAGAAAAATAATACATAAAACTATTTTTTAGAAATAGAAAACAGAAAATTGGAATGTGCGTATATATTCACCCCCTTTGTTATGGAGCCCATAAAAGCTCTGGTGCAACCAATTACCTTCAGAAGTCACATAATTAGTGAAATGATGTCCACCTGTGTGCAATCTAAGTGTCACATGATCTGTCATTGCATATACACACCTTTTTTAAAAGGCCCCAGAGGCTGCAACACCTAAGGCACCACTAACCAAAAACTGCCATTAAGACCAAGGAACTCTTCAAACAAGTAAGGGACAATGTTGTTGAGTAGTACAAGTCAGGGTTAGGTTATAAAAAATATCCAAATATTTGATGATCCCCAGGAGCACCATCAAATCTATCATAACCAAATGGAAAGAACATGGCACAACAGCAAACCTGCCAAGAGACGTCCGCCCACCAAAATTCACGGAATGGGCAAGGAGGGCATTAATGGGAGAGGCAGCCCAGAGACCTAAGGTAACCCTGGAGGGAGGAGCTGCAGAGTTCCACAGCAGAGACTAGAGAATCTGTACATAGGACGAAAATAAGCTTTACGCTCCATAGAGTTGGGCTTTATGGCAGAGTGGCCAGAAGAAAGCCATTACTTTCAGCAAAAAACAAAATGGCACATTTTGAGTTTGCGAAAAGGCATGTGTGAGACTCCCAAAATGTATGGAGGAAGGTGCTCTGGTCTTATGAGACTAAAATGTAACTTTTCAGCCATCAAAGAAAACGCTATGTCTGGTGCAAACCCAACACATCACATCACCCAAAGAATACCATCCCACAGTGAAACATGGTGGTGGCAGCAACATGCTGTGGGGATGTTTTTCATCAGCCGGGACTGGGAAACTGGTCAGAGTTGAGGGAAAGATGGATGGTGCTAAATACAGGGATATTCTTGAGCCCCTGTACTACTCTGTACATGATTTGAGGCTAGGATGGAGGTTCACCTTCCAGCAGGACAATGACCCCAAACACACTGCTAAAGCAACACTTGAGTGGTTTAACCCCTTAAGGACCAAACTTCTGGAATAAAAGGGGATCATGACGTGTCACACATGTCATGTGTCCTTAAGGGGTTAAGGGGAAACATGTAAATGTGTTGGAATGGCCTAGTCAAAGCCCATACCTCAATCAAATAGAAAATCTGTGTTCAGACTTAAAGATTTCTGTTCATAAGCGCAAACCATTCAACTTGAAGGAGCTGGAGCAGTTTTGCAAGGAGGAATGGGCAAAAATCCCAGTGGTAAGTTGTGGCAAGCTCATAGAGACTTATCCAAAGTGATAAAGAACAACCACTGGGAGGAAATGGATATAATCCATCCGCCAATGTTGTGGTGGTTATAGGATATAGTGGGGCTTAACCCCTTGAAATATATAGAAAGAAAGAGGCTACTGGTCGGCAACTCGAAAACGAATTGCCCTCCAAATAGACTTTATATCCTTAAATTTACAAAAAGGCTTATGCTGCAGGTACCCACTAAAGGGAGTCTTTGCATGCAGTGAGCCAAAACAAAAAACTCTTTAATAGTCCCTCTTGAGGAAAAAAGCAAAAAAGTGGTTATATGTACAAGTGTAAGTTAAAATAGAGGACCTAGTGGGGTACGGGTCATAGCTAC
Organism: Pelobates fuscus; assembly: GCF_036172605.1. Taxonomy (NCBI): domain Eukaryota; kingdom Metazoa; phylum Chordata; class Amphibia; order Anura; family Pelobatidae; genus Pelobates; species Pelobates fuscus. Next base: position 135,320,243 of record NC_086321.1, read on the forward strand.
GCCTGGCTAATACTTGTAGCGAACACAAAAGCTAAGGAGATATAAGTGTGGCTTCAAACATATGCCGAATACTCCACTAGAATAGTTGTGTCAGAAAGACCAAGGTTACAGAGTATGCAGCAACAGTTGCTAAAACATCTGATTATATTTTGTATCAACTGGTGGAAGCTGCAAAATGTACACCCAAGAATGCAAAATATAAATACAATAAAGTACCCAGAAACACCAAATATATATACAATAGTACTTTAGTATATATTTAGGTAGATTATTTTAGACATCACTTGTTATGTGAGAAACGGGTACAATTTTTTTTTTTTAAAGGAAAGAAGCTACAATTCTAGTTTTTTTCAAGAGCCATATATAATCATTAAAGTTTTTTGTATTTCTTTCAGCCACGTTTGGGGAAATGTTAGGGGTACCATTCTAAATAGGTATATCCACTTAGGGAGTATGTAAGATTGTATTACATTAGGTCTACCCCACCACAATAATTCTTTATAGATCCATTTATTTAGGTTTTCTTTCATTTTAACAAATAGACTAAAATTATATTCAAGTATATTATTGGGATCTACAGTTATTTTAATTCCTAAATAATCAATTGATCCTGAAGTCCAGTTGAACCTATATTTAGATCTTAATTCATTTTCTTTGATTTTATCTATATTTGATGGCATAGCTGATGTCTTATCCATATTTAATTCTTAATTGGATAGACTACTTAATACTTGAATTTCTTCTAACAAGGCAGCTAAGTTTTCTTTATTACTTATTGAAATTACAATATCATCAGCATAAGCAAAGAGCTTATATGATTCATAGTTTACCTCGTATATCCATATATCCATATTATTCGTTGTAAAAAAGGTTCTAAAGTTAAAATCTATAGAATAGGGGACAAGGGACATCCTTGACGTGTCCCATTTCCTACTTTAAACCAAAAGGACTTTATTCCTAATCCTATTATTCTGGCCATAGATATAGTATATACTGTCATAATTTTGTTTATAAAATATTCTCCAAATCCATATAAATTCAACATTTCAGACAGAAATTGCAAACTGACTTTGTCAAATGCTTTTTCAGCATCTTGAAACAGGGTTGGTATAGAGTCTCTTTTGGACAAATCTAAAGAATCTATGAGTCTCCTGATATTTTGGGTTGATGATCTGGTGGCTACAAATCCCACCTGCTCTTTAAATTATATATTTTAATTTAGCAGCCACATTGACGGAGTAGATCTTAGTATCACAATTTATGAGTTAAATAGGTCGATAGTTAGCTATTTCTGATGGGGTCTTATTTTCTTTGGGGACAATATGTCACGGTGGCGGTCCGGTGCCCGGAACCCAGACACAGTGTCCAGGCGGCGGGGTGTGGACCGGGACCCATTATGCCTGATGTTAAGTGGGAGTCTTCAGCGTGGAGGTGGATTAGCAGGGTCTGGTGCAGGGTAACCGCACGCCCCCTGGTGTTGAGCACCAGCGTTTGTGCAGCCACATACCAAGACCCTGATTCAGCTTATGCGGAAAACAGGAACTAGGAGCTTGGAAATTAAGCAGACCTCCCAGGAGCTGAATAGGGAGGCTCTGCAACAAGATTGTATCCAGTACTAGAAACAAGGCAAGACTAGAGATAGGCACCAAACATGAAAACAAGACAGAACTAGCAGAACCCAGAACCAGAGAAGGATAGGAAGCTAAACCCAGAACATGTACACAATACATAAGGGAACATTAACTAAACATGGGCATGACTGGACAGGACTGAACATGGACTGGGCACACAAACTAAAACAAGACAAGATATAATAGGCAAAACAAGAGGAGACATAACTAAGTACTATATATGGAAATCATGGGGATTTAGTCACATTATATGATCATACATTGCATAAGCCTGCCAACAACGCCAATGTACCCCATATCTGGCAGGTCCTACACTGCATAATGTATGCTAAAATAACCACAGATTCAGAACACATATATAGCACTTACCTGCAAGAAAGGACAGAAGCAGTGAGCAGCTGCCTGCAGGAACACTGAAACATTATGAAAGATGGAAACAAACGGTTGTGTCAACATAAAACAAACATTTAAAGAAAACCTGGAGACTGGGAAATCCAGGGACGGACTATAGGAATGAACCCAGAAATCCCAGCATAAAGAAAACCAGACATAGAATAGAAAACCAAAAACCAAGAAAAACTAAGTAAGGATAGTAAAAAGAGTACTGGATACCAGAAGCCAAGTCCAGACATCAGAACAGAGCAGAGCAGATCATGACACAATATTTGCTAATAACAGTTTTTCTTTCAGATAGTCCTATGTTGTTAAGCATTGCTACCAGATATGGGCTGATATTATTTTTTTTTTTATTTTGTAAAATAGATTGGAGAAGCCATCAGGTCCTGGAGCTGTTTTTTTTTTTTTTTAATATTATTTATGGCTGAATTCACCTCTTCTAAAGTTATAGGAGCATTTATAAGATTCACTTGTTTTATTTTCAATTTGGGTAGAATTAAATTCCCAAGAAAATCCTTCAAAAGAGGTCATATCTATAGTTGCTGGAATATAATAGAGTTTTTGATAAAAAAAAAACAAAAAACTTTAAATACTTCTTCTATTTCTTTTGGACTACAACATGTTGAACCTCTATAAATTATTTTAGATATTCTCCTATTGGCAGTTCTTCATTTAAGTTTATATGTTAGTAGCTTGTCGGCTTTATTGCTTTAATGACACTGATTTTGGTTAAGCTTTTGAAGATTTCTTGAGTCTTCTAGTAAAATATTATTTATTTTATTTCTCACCTCTTCTATTTCTTTTATTTTTTCTACCCTAGGATTTTCTATTCCTTCTTCAAATATTATAGAGATCTACATTTAAATTTGAGAGATGAGTATCTGCTTTTTTATTTTGATTTGTTTTAATTTGATTAAATATCCTCTCATCACAGACTTGTAGACACACCATATTGTTGTTGTTGGAATATCATCTGTTATGTTTTCTTCAAATAAGCATTTAGTCATCTATTATCACCTATTTATAAATTCTCTATTTTCTTCTGATGTTTATAAACTATTATCTAATCTCTAATCTGGTCGGATAATTTTTTCCTGGATTTCTTTTGTTTCCATTTTAACTCTTTTATGATCTGTCCATGTTAAACCTTTTTAATTTGTTGAATAAGGGATGTTCTTCCCATAAAAAAAATCTATTCGGGAGTACGAGTAGTGTACCCGAGAAAAATGTCCCGAGTCATTATCATTAGGATGTATGATTCTCCATGGATCATACAGATTATATTCTCCCAAAGGTGACTGAAAGTTTCTAGTTTGATGTCTTAATTCACTAGAATTTTATTTTTTTCCTAAATATGTCTTATCCTTTTGTTCATCTAATACCATATTAAAATCTCAAACCAATATTAGTAAACCTTATGTGATATTTTCCAGTTTTCTACATATCTTCCTGAGAAGACCCACTGGACCTTTATTGGGTGCATATACATTTATGAATGTAAAGAGATCCTCATTAATTTTACTAATCACAATGATATATCTTGCTTCACGATCGATCTCTTGGTAAATATTTTCAACATTTATGTGATCAGATATTAAGATTGCAACCCCTTTTTTTCTATTTTCTAAAGAAGATTCTATAATATTAGAGTACCCCTTGATTAAGGTCTTCTTCATATTTTCTTTAATCCAATGAGTCTCCTGCAGAAATGCCACCTCTATACTTTCTTTCTTTATAAACTCTGTTAAGACCATTCTTGTGTAGACTGTATTAAGTCCCCGAACATTTAACATCAGCCATTTAACCATGTAAAATTTACCTTGTCTTCTATATTGGATCTTCATCGTGTGGGACATATGAGGACATCACAAATAAACAATAGGAAACAAAATAATACACAACATTAAAATATTCTGATCTGATTCCCTTCCACCATATCTGAATTTGTGCCATATTACACCCCTGGCACATAAAAATGAATCTTACATGATCAGGAGCAGCATTTCTAATATTTGGGGATATAGAGTGAGGGACATCAAGAAAGAGATAAGGAGGAAAGGAGACACAGAAGAAGGGCACAATAAAAGGAGGGATTGAAAGGGAGAGAGAAAATAAAAATAACACCACTATTCTCCCATTATTTATATATATATACATATTTTACTTTATTCACTTGTGCTATTATTACAATATATTGAAATCTACAATTATCTTAAATTTGATTATATCTATTCCCCCATTTTTTTAGTATCTTATTCCTTTAATTTTCTAACCTATAAATTCTCCCTTGTTTTCCCCTTTCTGCTTATTCATTTGTGCTTATTGTGCCCTTTATAAATTCAAAACCTTGTGAAAAAGTCTCTTTAATTTGGATTACATTTTTATGTAGAAGGAAGAAAAATAAATTAAAAAAAATAAATAAATAATAATTTTAATTTGTGTTTATAAAAAAACAAAAAATATATATTTTTATATTAATTTAACTTTCTCTATACCCCCTCCTCATAACATATCCACCTTTTTCCCCCCTCCAATACTATTTACTTAATATTAAACACATATGCACAAGCTGAGAAAATGTATTCCGGTATATAACTACAAAATACCAAGGTTTGTTCCCTCCCCCTTCATCCCCCTCTCATCCCCCTCCCAATATCTTTTCCTTTAGCTGCTTTTACTTGATAATCATTCTTTAACCTTTTTCCGGAGTCTTAAATCTTGTATCTTTTTCTTGAATTATTAGGCTCACTGGGTATACACATTTACACTGTATATTTCTTTCTCTTAGTTCTTTCGTTATTGTACATATGGTTTTCTGGTTTGTCTTGTCTGGAAGGAAAGATCTGGAAATACCATAATCTTTGAACATTTCTCGTCTCTCGTGCTACACATTCGTGACGTTCTTAATATAGCCTCTTTTGTTTTGTATGACTGAAAGAGAAGTATGACATCTCTTGGTATTGATTCTGCAATTTATTTTGGTCTATATATTCTATGACAGCATTCAATTATTGTTTCCTTCCTATTTATTTTAACTCCTAGAGATTCGAAAAATTCCAACAGGAAATCTTCCAACTTTTCATAAGTTATCGCTTCTGGTATATTCCGTATTCGCAGGTTTTGTCTTCTTGTTCTGTCTTCTATGTCTGTTACCCTTTTTCATTTTTCCGCTAATATAGATATTTGTTCTTGCTTTTTTTTTTCGATTTGTGTTGTTACATCTATTTTTTCTTCCAGGGTTTTAACTTTGTTCTCTAGTGAAAATATGTCAATTTTTAATTAATTATAATTTTGCTGTATTTCTGACTTTATTTGATTAAGTAGTTGTGCCAAACTACTATTTAAATATTCTTTTGAGACTGTTCTATAGCCATTTTCTTCAGTAATTTTTAGTTGAGATTCTTATATTGTTGACTGTGTCATAGGATTTACTTTACTTATCTCAGACGTATTTAATGAAGTTTCAGAGAGTCTTTGCTGAGTTGATATTGGGGAGAAGAACGCAGGTACCCTTTTCTGTTCTTTGTTCTGTTTCTTTTTGTTTTTTAATCTTTCTTCAGATAATACTTTGTGTCTTGAGATTTCTTGCTGGCCATCATTGAGTAATTTCAAGTTTTCCCCTCTTCTCCCTCCGTTCTTTTTCTCTTTTCCCTTTTTCTTTCCTTTTAACAACCAGAAAAGGAAAGAGAAAATAGGGCAAAACTTATATCTAGTTTATTTTTTAGTTTAGGCAATACACCCCTTTCTTCTGTTTAGCCAAAGAAAAGTTATTTTGTTTCATTTATATCTTGCTTTATTGCTCTCTTCTGCAACAATGACTAATGTGAAGATGTAACCATTAGGAATTTGTTTTTCCCCACAGTATTATAAGATAATGCTTTTCATACCTTTAACTGGAATGGGTAAAATTTATTTTTATTTTTATTTTTGCAGTTCTGTAGCTTCTTTCTCTTTTCGATTGAAGCAAAGTATATACTCCATATTGACCCGACAGGATTTACAATGTTATTTGTCACCATCTGGAAGTTTACACCATTTAAAAAGGGTATGTCTAAACACCATAGCAACTTTGTATGATTTTTTGTGTGTGTTTGTTTCAGTTCTGGGAGTGTCTTAAAACTGTAGCAGTTAGCTAGTCCTCCACAGCTGTCAACCAGATAGCCAGATTTCTTATTTCTGGACTACCTATATCAGTATTTTGTATGTGGCACACACATGCTGAGAATTCAATACAAATTTTAAATGTAAAACCAAAATAGCCAAACTGAAAACAGCATTCACTTGGAGAATCTTTAAAATTTGTCAATATTGGTCTTAATGGTGACATTTATTTGGAACTCAATTGACAGTCAATGTCTGCTTTGCAGGATTACACTTTTCCGCAAAACAAAAATGTGTGCAAAAATTGCACATATTGTATGTAATGTATTTGTGGTGAGGGTGAGGCGTGGGAGGTGCGGGCAGACAGGAAGATGAGCCTCGCTGCCGCATTCATTATGGACTGTAACGGCAGAAGTTGGGAGCATGTAAGACCACTGAAAGGTGGATTACAGTAGTCAAGGCGAGAAAGGACAGTGGAATGGGCCAGCACCTTAGTCGCATCTGGCGTTAAGTAGGGTTGGATGCGCGCAATGTTTTTAAGATGGAAACGACAGGAGTTGGCAATAGACTGAACATGAGGCTTAAAGGAGAGGTCGGAGTCAAAGAGAACACCTAGGCAGCGAGCCTGCGTGGTGGAGCTAATGGTAGCACCGTTGACTTGGAGGAAGATAGACACAGGAGTAACAACTACAATGTTCTGGTATTCACAAAAGTGAGTACAACAGAGGGTATAGAGGGAATAAGAATAAAGAGTATGTTAGCTCAGAAACTGGAAAATAAGGATTTCACCCAATCCGATAGATATAGAGAAAAAATGCACTAGTAAAGTGTAAGTCTCCAGGAGCTAGAAAAGTAAGAGTAGGTATAAGAATAAGATTAAAAATAGATATAACCTTGAATAGTACAATAATAAAATTAGAAATATGAGTCATTGTTATCTGCTGTGATGAGTATATAAATTAAAATAAATATGACCATGAATAGTAAAATAGATAAATGGATAAAAAACACAAATAAGTTCTGTCTGATATTAGAGGTACGGAGACATATATTGACAAGTCCAATCAATAGATCCAAAATAATGAAAGTACTGCAACATATATTAGAAAAGTCAAGTGAGTGAGTCCAAAGCTCCATTTTAAATCAAAGTAATTTCAAATTCCCAATCATAGGAACAAAACTTGTAGCATAAGTAATCCAGACCCTGCTTGTGAAGACAAGGCAGGGTTAATAGTACTTATGACTTAGTCTACTTTTGTAAACAAAAGATAGAGTAGCAGTCTAGATAGATAAAACAGAGCAAATTAGTACAAGGAACTAATTGCTCAGCATATGATTTAATGATGTTATCAGAGTTCTTAAAAAGAAGGCTTGATTTATAAAACAATAATTTTATTGAAATCTTAAAAATTAATAGACATGTGAAATATAAAAACAAATAATGGTGATAGTCTATTTGGTATCAAGTGAAATTAGCAATGAAACCTGCTGTCCAGACCCTAATGGATTTGGATGATGTTTGTAGTTTATTTTCTCCGTATCCTAGTGGCTGGTGAGGACTGCGTGTGAGTTCTTGTCTGCTTCACCTCCGACCTCACATCGAGGGGTGAACTGTAGTCTCACGGGAAGGTTCAGATGCTGGGTACAGATATCTTTCAAAACTGCAGGAATTCTGGCAAGCATGTATTCACTTGTTACTCCTCCTCTCAGTTTCAGCCAACAATTCATACTCTCCCATGAGAGTACAGCTCACCCCTCTATGTGAGGTCAGAGGCAGAGCAGACAAGAACTCACACGCCGTCCTCACCGGCCACTAGGATACGGAGAAAATAAACTACAAACATCATCCAAATCCATCAGGGACTGGACAGCAGATTTAATTGCTAATTTCACTTGATACCAAATAGACTATCTAGTTACCTCAGATTTTGACCATTATTTTTTTATATTTCACATGTCTATTAATTTTTAAGATTTCAATAAAATTATTGTTTTATAAATCAACCCTTCTTTTTAAGAACTGTGATAACATCATTAAATCATATGCTGAGCAATTAGTTCCTTGTACTAATTTGCTCTGTTTTATCTACCTGGACTGCTACTCTATCTTTTGTTTACAAAAGTAGACTAAGTCATAAGTACTATTAACCCTGCGTTGTCTTCACAAGCAGGGTCTGGATTACTTATTATTATTATTATTATGTTATTTATATAGCGCCATCAAATGGGTGGACGAACAGACATGTAATTGTAAACAGACAAGTTTGATACACAGGAACAGAGGGGTTGAGGGCCCTGCTCAATGAGCTTACATGCTAGAGGGAGTGGGGTAAAATGACACAAAAAGATAAGGATAGTATTAGACTAGTGACAGTTGAAGAAGAGGAATCGGTGAGGAGCTATTAACAGTTTAATTGATTCGCCTTTATGAAGAAGTGGGTTTTTTAACGATTTTTTGAAGGAGTGGAGACTGGGTGAGCATCTAACGGAGGAGGGAAGCGAGCTCAACAGGACCGGTGCAGCCCTCGAGAAATCTTGAAGGTGAGCATCAGAGGTGGGAGTACGGACAGAAGATAGACGTAAGTCTTCAGCTATAAGTTTTGTGCCTATGATTGGGAATTTGAGATTACTTTGATTTAAAGTGGAGTTTTGGACTCACTCACTGGACTTTTCTAATATATGTTGCAGTACTTTCATTATTTTGAATCTCTTGATTGGAATTGTCAGTATATGTCTCAGTACCTCTAATATCAGACAGCACTTATTTGTGTTTTTTATTCATCTATCTATTTTACTATTCATGGTCAAATTTATTTTCATTTATATCCTCATCACAGCAGATAACACTGACTTATATTTCTAATTTTATTATTGTACTATTCAAGGTTATATCTATTTCTAATCTTATTCTTATACCTATTCTCACTGTTCTAGCTCCTGGAGACTTAAACTTTACTAGTGCATTTTTTTCTCCTCAGGAGTAACAACAGTTGAGGGAGGAAAGACCAGAATTTCAGTTTTGATCAAGTTTGGTTTAAAGGGACACTAAAGTCACCCAGACCACTTCAGCTCAATGAAGTGGTCTGGGTGCCAGGTCCCTCTAGGGTTAACCCTGCCTGATGTAAACAGAGCAGTTTCAGAGAAACTGCTATGCTTACTTTTGGGGTTAAGCCAGCCTCTAGTGGCTGTCTTCCGGACAGCCACTAGAGGTGCATCTGTGATGCATCTGTGATGCTGGAGGCATTTAATGTCTCCATCATGCAGAGCGTCCATAGGAAAGCATTGAAAAATGCTTTCCTATGGACACTTTAAATGCGCGAATGCGCATTCCTCTCCGCTGACGTCAGACGGGGGAGCTGACGTCGGTGGAAGAGGAGAGGTAAGGGAGCCCGGCAGTGGAATAAGGTGAGTAACTGAAGAGGTTTTAACCCCTTCAGCACCACGGGAGGGGGACCCTGAGGGTGGGGGCACCCTTAGGGTACTATAGTGTTACGAAAAACGATTTGTTTTCCTGACACTGTAGTGATCCTTTAAGGAAGTGGGCAGCCATCCAGTTAGAAATAGCAGAGAGGCAGTCAGAGACATTAGTCAAGAGGAACGGGGAGAGCAACATGGCCATACAAAACTGAAAATTGTTAGATTACAATGGTAATTTGTTGTAACCCATGTTAGCAATAAATCATACTAAAATGTGTCACAAATTCATACTCCTTAGATTTTCTTAATTTACTTTCCTGATTATATCCTGAAATCCTTCTTTAATAATCAATTACTCTATGAAAATGACAACCTTACTACTCCAGTGGTAGATTAGTCCAGCCAAATTGACTTTTTAAAAACTGAAACATTGGAAAATATTGTTTACAGGGAGGTACGCTCTAGAGATATGTAACAGTTTAAAATGATTGACAGTTAAATGGAAGGCTTCCAATCATGTGAATAACAATAATGGAGAGAGAGAAAGAAAGAGAGACAGAGAGAAAGAAAGAAAAAGGAATATTGCCATGTTTCATTTGTGAGTTTAATACACACCATTGCCTGGGCAGTAAAAAAAAACTATTGCTTGATATGTCAGTTTGAAATGATGTATGCGAAAAATGGAATTAATAGAACATGTACCTTCAATGTTTGATCAATGTCCTCTTTGATGCACATTTCAAGCATGCTTAGTGAAATGAGCGAAAACTGCATTAGTGTCAACATCATCATAGCTAATCACCAAGGAAATGACTTTATGATTTCTTCTAATTTACTTTTTGTTCCATCCCCAAGTGACAGGATTAGTTCATCACACAGGCTTAGCCTTGACAATTTTTCCTCCCTCTGAGGATTAAACACATTCGTTATGCAACAAATGTCCAAAGCATCAAGTCTTACGAAAGCAGGACCTGAGATTCCGATAGAAACACTTTCTTAAGATTCTTCAGCATGTTGTATGCATTGATACCGAAAGAACCAGCAACGGATGGCAGAACTTCATCTCAAAAGCTAAATAGTTAAAAGGAAATATTCATTAAAAATGTAATTTATTATTCTTGATTAAGCTTCGATGATAACCTGTGAATAATTATTCTGTTTTGTTCTTTGTTTAGTGACAAACCATTGATTTTTGCATTTGTGGCTTTAATGCAAATTACATTCTATCCTCATCACAGAAAGAAGTCGACAGGGATGTTTGATGACTGTTACAAACAATGACCTCTGCAAAAGCATTTATTTTCTGTATTGTAGCTGAGCCATTGTGGTGAGAAAGAATAAAACTTGTCGATATTGCTAATATACTAAGATATTATACATAAATTGTTTTTCACCAGGTAACACAGAGTAGCAAATAATATTCTAAAAATATAAACTACTTTTATTAGGCATACACATTAAATTCATATTTAAAAAAAAAATATAAAAGGATTTAGCACAATTCACTTACATTGCCACTTACCTCAAAATATTGTGCTAAAGATCATATTAATAACATGGTTATAATATTTATAAATGAAAGTATATGATATGATTCTAATATATTATAGCAATTTGATTTCCTGCCTCAAGAACATATTTCATAGTATGAGACCCGCTTTCTGGTTGACTACTTTTTTGCATCTCTCCTGCATGTTTTTGAGCTTTATTGAAAAAGAACTGTATGAAAAGGTGTCTTATGCTAGATTGTTCTCAGGGTCAATATTGCTGCACATTCACTGAATATTGCTTTATACATTACCTCTGTGAATGTGGCATTGTGTCATAAGGTTTGCAAACCCTGGAATTCTCACAACCTTTTTAATGCAATATCTACACTATGACATGTAATTGAAAACCAAGGATACTACATTTTACAAAAACTGGCATTCAGTACAAAAATTAAATGGGGAGGAATGGTTTAAAGGTCTTGTTAGATTGCTAAAAGTGGTTTGCAAAGTTGTGGAGTCCTTGTGACCTGGTGCTGGTGCCGTGAGCCTAGAACAGGGTTAAGCAACCTAGCAAAGCATCAGGGGAGATTTAGTCCACCCCATCTGGAGTGCCAAATGCTGCACATCCCTGGCCTAGAATATACACTGATCAGCCACAACAATAAAAACCACTGCCAAGTGAAGGGAAGAATTGCCGAAAAACCTTAATGGGCACTAGAGTCACCAGAACTAATACATCTTAATGTAGTTGTTCTGGCTTCTATAGCCTGTCCCAACAGTTTTCAGTGAAAATGCAGCGTTTACATTACAGCCTAGGAACACCTCTAGTGGACACTTCTCAGATGGCTACTAGAGGTGCTTCCTGTGGCAGTGCTGTACAGCGTGCAGTATTGATGATCAGAGTGATGTTGAACTTTCCACTGTCACGGGTGGCGGTTAAAGACCGGGACCCCTGTGGGCCTCAAGTAGATGATAGGAGTCTCAGCGTGGAAATAGACTATCAGGGCCTGGTGCAGGGTAATCACACGCCCCCTGGTGTTGAGCACCAGTGTTTGTGCAACCACATACCAGAACCCTGATGCAGCTTAAGCGGATGCCAGGAGCTAGATGATAAGCTGAGATGTATCCAGTACTAGAAACAAGGTAAGACTAGAATAGGCACCAAACAAGAAAACACGACAAGACTAGAAGAACCCAGAACTGGAGAAGGACAGAAAGCAGAACCCATAACATGTACACAATACATAAGGAAAACATTAACAGAACATGGGCAGGACAGGACAGGACTGTACATGAACTGAGAATACAAAATAAAACAAGACAAGAGATACAAGGCAAAACAAGAGGAGACATTACTAGGTACTATATATGTAAAACATTGGAGATTTAGACATACATAAATGGCCAAAATGTATGCAGCCTACCACTGTGCCAAAGTACTCAAATTACAGTGGGTCCTAACTGCCTAGATATGCATGACTGAATAAACAATAAAACACACACAATACTTATCTGCAAAGAAAGGGACAGAGGACATGAAACCACTGCCTGCAGGAACAGACTGAAACAAAAGGATTAATGGCAAAGGAACGGATGTGGCAACAAAAAAACAAACATTTAAAGGAATCCAGGAGACTCGGAATTCCAGGAACAGAATAAAGGAATGAACCCAGAAAACTTAGCATAAAGAAATCCAGACATAGAATAGAAAACCAGAAAAACCAATAAAAACTAAACAAGAATTGTAAAAAGAGTAGTGGATACCAGAAGCCAAGGTCAGACATCTGAACAGAATGGAACAAAGCATGACATCCACATAGAGATGTATTAATTCAATGCATCTTTATGAAGAGATGCTGATTGGCCAGGGTGGTGTTTGGTTCTGCCCTCCCAGGGCCGCCATCAGGGGGTGACAACCATAACGGTTGTCACGGGCCCGGCGGCCCTGGGGGGCCCGGTCGCCCGGGCCCCACGTGTAGCGCATGCTGATGGGGCCCATCGGGTGGCCCACTCACTTAGGGCCACCCCATGGGCCCTGTATCTTCAGGGGCCCGGTCAGCGCTGCGGCCGTGCAATAGCGCGACCGGGCCCCTTTAAAAAAAAATCCCAACCGCAAAGTACTGCTGGGAGGAAGTGGCCGTCACTTCCTCCCAGCTCCCTCCCCTCCCCTCCCCTCAGCACCGCGCGGGAGGCAAGAAAGACAGGCCGCAGCCCGCAGGAGCCACGCCGACTCCCATCAGCCACAGCCTTCCACCTGCAAAAAAAGGTAAGAAAAATTAGCTGTATTTGTGTATGTATGTCTGTGTGTATGTCAGAATGTCTGTGTGTATGTTAGAATGTCTGTGTGTATGTTAGAATGTCTGTGTGTATGTTAGAATGTCTGTGTGTATGTTAGAATGTCTGTGTGTATGTCAGAATGTCTGTGTGTATGTCAGAATGTCTGTGTGTATGTCAGAATGTCTGTGTGTATGTCAGTATGTCTGTGTGTATGTCAGTATGTCTGTGTGTATGTCAGTATGTCTGTACGTATGTCAGTATGTCTGTACGTATGTCAGTATGTCTGTACGTATGTCAGTATGTATGTAAGAATGTCTGTATGTCAGTATGTCTGTACGTATGTCAGTATGTCTGTGTGTATGTCAGAATGTCTGTACGTATGTCAGTATGTCTGTGTGTATGTTAGTATGTCTGTATGTATGTCAGAATGTCTGTGTGTATGTCAGAATGTCTGTGACTGTCTGTGTGTGTATGTCAGTATGTCAGTATGTCTATATGTATGTATGCCAGTATGAATTAATGTATGTCTGTGTGTATGTATGTGATGTCGGTGTATGTGTGTGTAAGTCCTCATGCATGTGTGTCTGTATGTATGTATGTTAGTATGTGTCTATCTGTCACTATGTATGCCTGTGTGTCTGTATATGTGTGTATGTCTCAGTATGTGTGTGTCAGTACGTATGCCTATATGCGTGTATTTCTGTTTCAGTATGTGTGTCTGTTAGTATGTATTTTTGTGTGTGTGTGTGTGTATGTGTCCTTTTGTATCAGTGTGTGTTTTTGTGTCTGTGTGTATTCCTGTGGGCGGGATTTGGAGGCGGACCCTGTGGGCGGGATTGGAGGCGGGCCCCAGGGGGCCCAGACCCTGAGCTGAGTTAGGGGCCCCAAAATTTCTGGTGGCGGCCCTGTGCCCTCCCATGCCACCTCCTTGGTTGAGATCGCCGGAATTGACAATCTCAGCCAATCTAATGTTTTCCTATGGGAAATCATCAATTTTGATTATGTCAGGCAAAATGCCGGATTGGGCGGTGGAGCCAGCACCGGCGGACCTGCCCAGAGCTGGAGATAAAGTTATTTTTATAGTTATTTAAGAGGGCAAGTGGCTCCAGGGAGGCTAGCATGTTTTTTTTTTTTTTTTTGCACATTTGTTTTCCTGACCCTAACTTTAATTATAGAAAGCTGTCAGAACACAGTGCATCACAGTTTTCTGCATAGGGGCTGCGTAGCTGTAGAACAAACATAATGCCCATGAATTTAGAACACAATTGGGTGTAGTCACTCCACAACAAACAAAAAGTGACTTAATATAACAGCATATATGTGCTATTTAGGAGTAATTAGCAAAATCTTACAAAGGTGTAAAGGGAATATGAAGGTTAAGCTTATCTTATTTCTTATTTCTTTAAAATACTTCAGCAATCTCTTCTTGACAAATCACATTTAAAGATACAAAAAGCAAGCATATTCCCATGTATTAATAGCACTCTATTATTGGAGTAAACACATTACTATGCAAGATTTATTGAAACTACATGTGGGCAGAATCAAAATGCCCAGTCTTTCTGTAAGTGTAATAAGTGAATAATGGAGCCACCACTGATTGTGTGGCACCTGATAATTGTCCACCCAGTTCTGTGTGCCTTCTGTTATATACAACTTCATGTAAACCATACTTTGTAAATCATGATATTCATGACTAAAACAGACAGTTGACTTTATATTCTAATCTTTGTATACATGAATGATAAAGTCCTGCAAGAAATGTTACAATTAGAGGACTAGGGCAAAAATGCTGTCTTGTGAATATTATTCACTAAAATTATGTATACATGGATACCAAAAATTACAGTAACCTTTAAAGGATGTCTCCTGGGATAGACATTAAACATTTGCATTTACAATTTCTATATCTTTTTCCCCAGGCACCCCGATGACAGGCTAGAAACTGTCATTGGTTCTTCATGCTACATCAACAATTGGGTAGATATGATGGTTAATCATGCAAAAGGGGATATATAGTCCACATATGTTTAGCTTAGCCCCCTCTGTGTAAGGGTGACATTTTGATAGCCAATCCAATGACCTCATATTGATACTGGGTTTTGAATGGGTAAAGAATTGACCAAGGTTCCTTGGTTATTTGGCAATTAAAATATTTACAATTAGATTATGTATTTATAGCAACATAGTATAATCTGCTACACTTATCGGTCTTCTTACACCTTTTGTTTTGTTGTATTTTACCAAACATCTAGAATATATTCCCTTACTAAGCTCTTCTTTTACGTATCCTATTTATTTAGCCAAGTTAGAAGCATGTGTAAATATACACACATAAATGCTTATTTTTTTATGTGTTGCACAGCAAATGTTGCACCATTATAGTTAGAAATTCATGCAGACAATCAATGTTAAAGGGAAATAATTTTGCATGTATATATTAAAAGTGTATGCTTCGTGTGCCTGCAGGTTACATGCCCCAAACTTGAGTGGAATACAAACAAAAAAATCAATATTTGTTTGCAATCTTTAGATTTGCTAGCAAATCTTCCTGCTCACTGTGCAGATTGC
The DNA here is from genome assembly GCF_036172605.1 of Pelobates fuscus. Classification (NCBI taxonomy): domain Eukaryota; kingdom Metazoa; phylum Chordata; class Amphibia; order Anura; family Pelobatidae; genus Pelobates; species Pelobates fuscus. Next base: position 135,336,126 of record NC_086321.1, read on the forward strand.
ATTTTGCTGTAAGAAATTGTTCGCAAATTAATTTGGCTGGCAGGGCCGCTTCAAAATAACTACCGCATATATATTATAATTTAGATTATAATTTATATTCAAATCTTAGTATTAATTTTTAATACTGTAAAATTTTATATGGCTAATATTTTTTTCTCTCTCCCTAATGCCCAGTACTAAAATAAAAAGGGAAATACACTGTTTTCTAGTTTGATAAATAGGATTTGTTCCGTAGGGGTTAGAATAATAAATCTGTCTCTTCTGGAGTGGATAATACATTATTGAGGTTAGTTTAATATATAATAGTGATAACTTTATTCAACAGAACATAAACCATAACTAGGATTTTGGTTAATGTTGCATATAGGTAATTCTTTAGTGTGCTTGTATTCGTTTAGCTCAGCAAAATTGCAATTTCTTTTGAAAAATAGGTATAATCTATAAAAGGTTTGATCTATTACCAGTTGTATTTTATAAGGTACATTTAAAGGCATTTAAATAAAACTCAGTAAAAATAGTAGCTGTATATTTGACAATAGAAAGGAAATGTAAATGGATGACTGTTACATATTTAAGAGGAGAAGCAAATAAATTATATTAATACCGTTTACATACACCATGGACTGATGAAGAGTAATAGTATTGATTAGATTAGAGAGAAATTGCATGTAGGGAGGGAAAAGGTAGGAGAATAAGCTTGATGTGAGTGTAAGAATATATAAAATATATATACAATATATAAAATATATAAAAGAGATTAAGACCCTCTTTTGCATTAAAAACTTTTAAATTCGATGTGGCATTCTTAGATACACTGTAACATTTAATGATGATCAACTAATATTAGTTATTTAGGTATATTAGGCACATTTTGGCATTAGGCCTTCTGTGTTGTAAAGAGTGGTTCGTTGATTATCCGTAGACATGATATCTGATCATACCTTTATTATTATCAAAGGGTTTTTTCGAGATAACACTCACTTGAGTTTATGTATACACTATAGTAGTACACTATAGAAACTATAATATGAAAAGGTTTTAAAATCATAAACGCATCTGATAAATTTAAACTGCAACATGAAACTAATATATAAGAATATGGATTTCCTGGACTTGTCTTGTGTTAAAGTCAAGTGGTAGGGGTAGTGATGTTTTATTGTTGTGGCATATTATTTGTCTAAATATGAACCTGAGCTTTGCTTGAATGCAAAATACTGACCAGGCATTGTTGATGACTGTATGCTTCCATTTTGTGACCACATTAACCATATGCAAATGGCCACTTCAAGCTGATTGTTCCATGTTTTAAAGACCAAATGTCACAGCATGGATTTCAGTATATTTATAATATTCTCTATGTAACTCTCTATAACTCTATATATCCCGCTCTTCTAAAAATGAATAAATAATGTAGAGATTAGATTTATAGAATGCTACGAACACAATTTAAACATTAATACAATTGTATCATTATGGAGGCTAATATAAGCTGTTATACCCAATCTCTGGGTAGGTTTTATGATTAAGATGGTTACCCACTATAACAAGGATAAGGTGAATCATTCTTTCTCACCTGAGCTAATAAGTGGCAAATACATTTTATTTTATTTTAGTTTGCATTTTTCTGTTGCCCATTAATTGTCTCTGTAACCAACAGACTCAGTATGCCTTTTTCCTTGCTTCTCTGAAAAAACAGTAAAACTGAAATCTCTGAATCTGCTACAGAAAGGCCAAATTCTTAATACCATAATTTCCTTGTATCACTGAATTTCCCCAAAGCAAAACATCATGTTAGAGACTAATATCTGAATGTACTTCCAAATTGCCTACATATTTAGATATTTGAATGAACATTTTGGGTTATAGTACAGACTTCTTAACCAGTTTTGCAATTAGGACGTACACTTATAATAATAGCTTCTTGATCCAAGGATAAATCTGACTGCAATTCTGGGGTCAAGAAGGAATTTTTTTCCTAGTTTGTTGCAAAATTAAAGGTGCTTCAAATCGGGTTTTTTTTTTTTTTGCCTTCTTTTGGATCAACAGCACAAAACAAATGTGAGGACGGCTGAACTTGATTGACACGTGTCTCTTTTCAGCCTTTGTAATTATGTAACTATGTAATTTAGCAAATTACTGTTGTTATAAATACATTTTGTTCCTTTCACAACTATGTTTATATATAATAATAATTATTATTATTTTTATTATCAAGTGTTTTCTCTGACTTAGGTCTTCATGTAATATGTTTGGATATACTCTTGAAGTCATTTTTTTAATATATTAAAATATCTAAAAATATATCATATAAGAAAAAAATATCAATATATAAAAATATCATAATATTAATATATATATATATATATATATATATATATATATATATATATATATATATATATATATATATGTATATATATATATATATATTTCAAAACATAGAAATCATTTTAAAGTCTTATTGAAAAATAATAAATTGATGCCTTAGTTACACAATGTGGTTAGATGAATATAATAAATAATATATGTTGCATTTTAAACGTATGTTTACTTGTAACCGTCATACCTTTCTAGGTCATATTTATTCCTAAATATGAGTCCTAATACACTTATCAAGCAGATAACTCAATAACACACAAATAAACCGATGTTAAATTAAGGGTTTGGATTCCAGTGTTGTAGAACTGCAAGTGTAACAAAATACACAACACAATGCTCACAAAATGAAATGTTCCTAATTTTCTTGTAAATGAGAAGCAATAGATAACGTTGATGGATTTTAGTTCTTGGAGACCATACCTGGCGTTTTATTTTTTCTGATATTAGATTCACAAGATCACTATTGGCCTCTAAATGTCTTGTTATCCGGTGACAAGCAATGACAAGACAGCATTTACAATACAAAACAGGATGGATGATAAAATTAGGTCATTCTAAGAAAACCAGATTCATAAAAGAAAACATGTTATGTATTCCCCAAGGAAATGAACTGAACCTCATAAACTTAAATCCCATGAAGCAAGAGAAGGACAAGGCCAAGCAGCCATCACATAGTAAATTTCCTCACCAACTGCTGATTGATTCAGGAGAAATGTCAAGCAATTCCCATTAGGAGCAAAGCGGCCAAGAGGTATTGCTTGTCGCTTGTGCATAATTGATCCTCATTTATGTGACACGCTGGCCCGATATACGGAAGCTGATTGAAGATCTGTTTAATTTTAGAATATGTATTTACAAGCTCAATTATATATCTGAACTTTCATTGTATTGAAAAGATTGCTCCCAATAAACTGGCTTTAAGTAGATTATGTTAGAAGGTCACAAAGTCAGATATTGCACATTTATGTAGAATGTTCGAGGAAAATGAACACAATAAATTTCAACGGCTGGCTGGTTGCAGAGACAGGGAAAGTGTGTCGTTGTGCTTGTTTATAAATAGGTAATGGCCAAAACAAGTACAATAAAAGCTGTATTATATGCACAAAACATAAACCGATTCTATTCTTGATACTATAAAATGTTATTTGCAGTGTATTAGTAATACGAAACTATTGTTTGTATTGACCAATGTTATCTTTTAGACTGATGAATCACTGGCAAAGGTTATTAGCACTATTCGGCTCTCTTTCGCGCTCTCTCTCTCTCTCTCTCTCTCTCTCTCTCTCTCTCTCTCTCGCTCTCTCTCACAATCTCTCTCCTATATTAATGCATACTTTGATTAGTATAATAGAATTCACTTTTTTTACATACAGTAAACGTCTCTTCCTTTTTAGCATTTTGAAAAGTCCTTTAAGATATTTTAAGCTATAGGTAAGTACAAGGCTTCTGAAGGGCATAAGCAGATCAAGATACTCTAGTAGAATTTAGGTGTATGAGCCTACATTTTGAAATTCTCTTTGAATTCGCTTTAAATTATCAGCAAGTCTCCCTTTAGTCAATAACCCTGTGGAAAGTTGAAAACATGCAGTTTAGCACATAGTATTTTAAGAGAAGGGTAAAACCATGTTAATTGACCTATTTGCAATAACTGATTATAGAGATCAAGACACTAAATATCTACTAGTTTACAATCTACTTGTTACATAAAGCCTGTCACAAAAAGATAAGTAGGGCCATGCACTTGGCTGATCAGCTGAGCACTCCCAGATTGACTTTTCTTAATAAAGATATCCCTCTTACCAGCAGGAGAAATAGGAGCTGTTGCAGAGGGTATTCAGCTAGATCCAGGCAGGTTGTGAAACTCTTCTGAAACTGTTTGGCAAACTGCTATTGGAGAGCATCATGATACGTCTAGCACCTTTACCGCTGCAGCCAGCTGTAGTTGTTATGGAGCTTATAGTGTTCTGTTTACAACAATGAGAATCTAATTTAACTATCACTACATACTGCATTTGGTCTTAACAGCTAAATTGCTTTGTGTTAATAAATTATGTTTTCAATTAAATCAGTGGCCAATAGCAAGCACTCAGTTACATAGTTACATAGTTACATAGCTGAAAAGAGACTTGCGTCCATCAAGTTCAGCCTTCCTCACATATGTTTTTGCTGTTGATCCAAAGTTTTGGGAAAAAATATACCAAATAGGGCTCTAGAAAGGGATCTTCCCACATGTCTAAAATGCCAATATGGTCTATTACACTGAAAATGATCTAGACCAGTTCTAATATGTATAAAGGATGTATAAAAGATACATTATCAAAAAGAAGAAATATGATGATAATGTAGAATATGCAGGCTTAAAATAAAAATTACTGAAATGAAGTGGCCTAGATGCTTTAGTCCTGTAGGTCTAACCCTACAATGTAAAACATTACTGTTTTGGAGAAACAGTAATGCTTGCATTACAGGGTTAAACATAGCTCCAGTGGTTGCCATACTGCCAGCCACTAGAGGCTCTTCCTGCTGCAGTAACCAGATAAAATAATGAAATGCTTTCCTATGTTGACATTTTCAGCACACATGCACATCAGGTGCCAATGTTCCTGCAAGGGGAATATACTCTGTGACAGTGCCAAGGCTTACAGCAAGTGAAAAGGCTTTTTAACCCGTTTATGCCAAATGGGGGGGGGGGGTACCTATATACTTAGCAACAAGACAACTAAAGCGTTAGGAAAACCTGTATTCCTAATGCTTTAGTATCCCTTTAAAAAACGCAACACAAATTATTGTTTATTGATTATTGGACTACATTTTTGAGGGGTAGGGAACCTTCGACACTCCAGATGTTCTAGACTACATCTCCCGTAATGTAGAGCATCAAGAAAGATGTAGTCATCTGGGCTGCCAAAGGTTGCTTACCCCTGATTTATATCATCACATTGTACTGTGCAGTGAAGTAGCACCATAAATGCAAATGCTATGTTTTTCTTCTGCAGAATGTATGTGGAGGGAAAAACTATCTTAATTAAAATTTAATCAGAATAATTAACGATGCAGCTCTTTAAAGTAATCTACTGCTGATTTGTTTTAGTTACAATTATTGTGATCTTCAATGTAAATAGCTGTCATTCTCTTAACTCGTTTTAATTTTCCACTGCACAGAAGCCATGACATCATTGTAAATCTTCTTCAAACTTATTTTGAACTCTGGATGCACCCAAAGGACTATAACAGACTCAGAACATCCTGTATTTAAACATCAAGTATGTTATGTAGAAATCGTATGTGAAATTCACAAATATGTAAACATTAACATGGAAAGTGAAGGCAGTAGTAGTCCCAGTTGTGATAGGAGCACCCAGTTGGAGGAGTGGCTTCAGCATATTCCAGGTGGGACATCTGAGATCGCTGTTAAGGAGAGTGCAGTTCTAGGAACTTTTAAGATACTGTGCAGAACCCTCAGACTCCAAGGCTTCTGATAGAGGACCCGAGAATGAGGAATTTACACACACAAAAAAAAATATCTATCTATCTATCCATCTATATATATATATATACATATATATATATATATATATATATATATATATATATATATATATATATATATATATATATATATATATATATATATATATATACCACCCAGGAGAGGTGAGAAAATAATTTTTTAAATATATATAATTCAGTATTTATTTTAGTAGCTCCAAACATTATATTTAAGAAGACAGTAGAAGCATTTTTACTATAATGTGTCTAGTAGAGTTGCAATAAGCTACTCATTTTAACTTGTTAGCTATCTATAGTTGCAGGGATTTTATAAAATAAAATTAAATAAAATACTGCAGCTATAAGCTGATCCCATCCCCTCTGTGATATCACAAGAACAGGCTATGTTTCCACCTATCCATACAGAAATGATGTATTACCTGTCCACATAGGCAGCATAAATCCTAGGTGTCCAGTGCAGCCAATCTCACAGTTTTTTTTTGTTTTGTGTGTCGTTTTTTTAATAAAAGACTGCACTGCAGCTGTACATATGCATAATTGATGGGGAAAAAATGATGTACATATGCAGTACATAATTGATGGAAACATATAAATTGATCTAACATAAGCTAATAATTAATTTAAGGCATTTATTTACTTTTCATATAGACTCATTCACATGTTTTCAGCAATTAAACTACTAAATTACATATCCCATAAACCTCTCCTGGACATACACAGAATTCCCTTTTAAAATCAATGGGCTGCAGATTTGAAGCAAGCATGGGGAATTCAGAAAGGTAGTGATGTTCTGTTATCCAAAAGCGGACATAAGCTGAATGCTCTTAGCAGAAAGCACAATACTGAGTGGTAAAAAAGTCCTCAATTGAACGCCTGCACCTTCACCTCAGGCTTACTCTATAAAAGCCAAATACACAAATAACAGCAAAATAATCCGATGCCAAGAGATGGTGAAACCCAACTGCTACCACTGTCCTGTCCAAGCCACCAGACAGTACAGTGATATGTTTCTGAAGATGGTAACCGGGGCTTGATGTTGCAGTACCTCTGTCTTACTTACCTTGTGGTCATATATATATAGGCCTAACGGTCAGTCAGGTTGTGCTGGGGACAATTAGACCTTACTATATGTGGTGTCGATGAACAGGACAGCTCCAGGGGGGGCAACCTGGGCCGGAGGAGTGGAGTTAAGTCCCCGGTACGGCCATGTACCCAGGGACGTATTAGCTGCGAGGCAAACAAGGCATTTGAGTTTTGTCATGCCTAGGGCAGCACAAAACCAGGATACACCACTGCATGTACCAGCCCTGTAGTTTTGGTGGACCACAGTTGCACAGGGCCCAGCTGCAGATATGATCGAGAAAGGGGAGGCAGCTGCGACCCCTTCAGTTGTGGTTGTAACACCAATGTATCACAGTTATCTCTTTCCCTAATTCACCTCTGGTTGTTTTGTTGTTATTTGTGAATGTTCTTAGTGTGCGTTACACAGTGTGATTACTTTACAGATTTGGAACACCAGAGAGCAAACCAAAGACGAAAGGACATTACCTCAATTTCAAGACTGTCCCTTCAAACACGTGACTGTTTCAAGGCATACACTACTTATTCCACAAAATAATAAAATAGTTAAGGGGTATATTAAAACATGTTGAAATTAATATATTAAACCAAAACTAAATACATTTCATTTAAGATACTGGCATCAGTAACATATGCAACAATTAAAACCATTCCAGTTGCTTTAATGACAAAGACACCTGGATGTGCAGTTGAACAAACTCTGATAAATCTTCTGCAGATGTTTCTATATCCCTGCTGCTCTCGATGCAGGGTTTATAAACCCCTTGAGAGATTTCCATACACATTGAAAGCAGGATCTAAAAGCAGCATTTTCTGACAGTTGTCACAGAACTGTAACCACTAAGGATTAGTCATCATAAAATTTACATGTGCTAGTTTTGTTCTTTCTAAACGTGTGACTCCTTGCTGTAAATACTGTGTTTTTCCCCAGGAAAGTATTCCTTTTGTGACAAACTCTAGAACCGGGCCATGGATAAATTCTCCAATTCAAGTAAATAGTTCCTGCTGGATTCTATTAATCTCCATATGTCGCAGTAAGGATATTTTGCATCCTAATTGAGCCGATAATCTGACACTCTAAAATGCTAATCACTACCTTCAGAAAATAATTTACCCCAAGATTGGAAAATGGAAACTTTACCTTCTATTAAATTTAGCATTTGAAAATAAACTATATGAATTGGCTCTTAGAAAACCTTCACCATTACAAGAAAAAAGTAAAATATTTTTGGAATGAACGGGAAGTCAATATGACAAAAAAAATTATAATATGTAAATATGGAGTATAGATTTATGTAACAATTTCTATGTTATGTTACTTTATTACTTTGTTAAGACTAATAATTGTCTTACTCAGAACATTTATTTCATGTTTTTTTTTTCCATAATTTTTTGTTCAAACATTTATACTATGTACAGCTATAAATATATATGTATGGATGTGTTACCTTATTCCGTGTTACCTTATTCTGTGTTACCCTTTTGCAACTGTAATATGTATTATTGGTATTGCTTGTTAAAATGTAAATACATTCTCTAATAAAATATATTTGACAAGAAAATAAAATGAATACAAATATCATAAATAACCTGCCGCTCAACCTTCATTTTTCATTTTAATTCCCTATTTATCTGAATAAATCATCATAGCCCCCTTACTATCCATAAAATGGCATTCAGTTCATCCATACACCTAGATATAATGACAAAAGGGTGGTCATGTCAGTATTCTACTTTCGTGGTAACATATCTAACTTCATTGCCTTCTTTGTCTAAATGCATTCCGTTCTTCTTACTCATAAATGCTTCTAGTCTCCTTCATTACTTCTATACACTGAGCTAACACTACTTCTTGATTAATATTCTACTACATACCATGTTTTTTTTTTTTCATAATAATAATAAAGGCAATACAATTAGGGTATCACAGAGCCTCAGGGCATTGAACAAATAAGGTTACATACATGTGCGGTACAAATGTTAAACAAATTACAATTCCAGTTGCCTAGTCAGAGGGGTTTAGATCCATGTGGTATTAGCATGTAGCACTTCCAGTGCAGAACTATTGTTCCCTGGGGGTGGGAGGGGGAGAGACACTCCTCCGAACCCTCTGGGAGCCTGATTCCAATTGTTGTTGTTTCCTAATGTGGAGAATGTGGAGCTGGAGGTGTTAGGTAACCTTGGTTCCCATGAGTCTCAGTGTTGTTGTTTTAGAATTAGACTGTAGGTGAGCATTGTAAGTGTGCCTGCCTGGGGAACTGAAGTACCAGAGGAGTGACTGTGTTAACTGTGATAGTTAGGGTTCAGTCAATGTACCGTTGCTGGGTTCTTCTCTATTCCTTGTGCCCTGCCCTGGAGTCTACGGGTAATCCAGTTTTATCTATGCTCATGACACTTAGATGTCAGTTTTTTCTCTACATTCACTCTTCCCCAGGTTATTTGAGTCATCAATTGTCTCTACATTCTCTTGGTCTACATGTTTCCTTAAAAACACTATCACACAAATAGAACTTTATTTTTTTTCTCTCTTGTGCTTTGATAGTGTCCTTTTCAATTAAAAAGACACAGAAAGCATAATGTGACCCTCAATTTGTTTAATGCATTATAAAACTGTGTAAAAAAATAAAGTAATAAAGAGAAAAAAAAACATATTTACCTGTAATGTTGCATAGGAAAATGCTACAGTAGGCAGGCACCCCCCAGACCAAAAAGCATTTCATTCTTGTAAATGGCATTTATTATTATCCCTTAAACCAGCATAGAGGAGGTATTTATGGGATTTGTTTTCAGCCTTAGCTATAGTTCAACCCATAACTATGAAGGCAGCCAACCATTATTACTGTGAATCTCATTGTGTGCAATGATCTACCAAGCAAAAAGTTTGACTCACTATGGCATCATTATTGACTCTGTATGTTCTATCAAAACTAAAGATTATATTCTGCCTCATCAATTGCAGCCCAGTTTTCATCTTTCTCATATGTACACAACTCTCCTGACTCGCAGACTTTCTTCTGGTTCTTCTTAGACCTTGCCCCATCTAATCTTACAGTGGATTCCTGTATTATTTGATTCTCAATTTACAAAAAAGGTATTCTGCAATACTGACAAACAATAAAATATGATATTCGGAAAGCAACAAAACAAAAATGAAAATTATTTGAATTTGAATGTTTGAAGTGGATGTGCAGTTTTTTTTGTTCTTGGGTTTATTTTTTATGCGTCATAAATAAAATATACTAAAGACTATGTCAAAATTAATATATAAACAAATATTTGTGCACTCCTTACCAGGTCTCTGTTTTGAAAACAGTATCTGCAAATTGCACTGATGCCACTCACCTCCACACTAACCAGGAAATGGTTAAAATATTTCAGCCAATAATGCTCTCCCTTGCAGATATATTGGAGACAAACTGAGCATGTACCGATCATGCAGTTTGCCAGGCATTCTAAATCTCAGTGCTTTCCAATGTAAAGCACTCAAGAATGACATAAATGTTTCCCATTTGCAATCAGTGGTGGCTCATCCAAAAGGGAATTTAGGGCAGCCCCTCCCCAGATAACTGTGGTCATAATAATATATATATATATATATATATATATATATATATACACCTCCATTCTTACAAGTACCTACATTCTTGCCTGCAGAGAAATGCCAAGCTGAATCCATACCCCAAGATGGCATAACAACAGATATAAGGGAAATGATCCTAGAAAAACTAGCAGTCGTTGACCAGCGGACAAGGTTATGAAAGATCACTGGAAAGCTACCACCAGATGGCATGCTAGCTGCAGTTAATGAAGCATTGCCACAATCCCAACCTGCACCATCACAGAGACCAACCGGCTCATATATGCCACAGCATTAATGGTCCTCCAGCTACTTGACTACAAGATCAGGCTCAAAGAGAAATAATGCCCACCATGGAGACTAAAACTGGACTCCAAGATAAAGACAACACACAAGAAAGTTAGTAAGCTGGATCAACTTAACAGAGGTGGAAAGATCAAAGATAGATCCTGGCTGTTGCAGAAGTACAAGGATATGCCCATGCCAGAGGCGCTGGAAACAGCTAAGCAAAGACTGACAGCACTGGCAACCAGACTGGGCAGATACACCAGAGAAGCAGAGGCTAAAATAATCAATGCCCTATTTACCTAAGAACCATCCAAGGTGTATTCATAGTTACACGGTAACGACCACATCTCCTCGTGTCACATCCTGCTCTGTTCTGCGAATATGTCTGGCCTTGGCTTCTGGTATCCAGTACTCTTTTTACAATTCTTGTTTAGTTTTTCCTGGTTTTTCTGGTTTTCTATTCCATGCCTGGTTTTCTTTTGCTGGGTTTTCTGGGTTCATTCCTGTATTCCGTTCCTGGATTTCCCAGTATCTTGGATTCCTTTAGATGTTTGTTTTATGTTGCCAAGCCCTTTTCTTTTTTATTAATCCTTTTGTTTCATTTCGTTCCTGCAGGCAGTTGCTCCAAGTCCTCTGCCCCTTTCTTGCAGGTAAGTGATGTGTGTGTTTTATTATTGTTTATTTAGTCATGCATTTCTGGACAGATAGGACTCACCATAATTGGAAAACTTTGGAGCAGTGGTGGGCTGCATATATCTTGGCCATTTATGTATGTCTAAATCTCCAATGTTTTACATATATAGTACTTAGCTATGTCTCCTCTTTTTTTGCATTGTATCTCTTGTCTTGTTTTATTTTGTCTTGTATTCCCAGTTCATGTACAGTCCTGTCCTGCCCTGTTCATGTTTCCCTCATGTCTTGTGTACATGCTCTGGGTTCTGCTTTCTGTCCTGCTCCGGTTCTCCTATTTTTTTATTTTTTTCTTGTTTGGTGTCTATTCTAGTCTTACCTTGTTTCTGTACTGAATACATATCTGCTGCAGAGCCTCCCTATTCAGTATTGGGATGTCTGCATATTATCATCTGGCACCTGGGATCCGCAGAAGCTGCATCAGGGCCCTGGTATGTGGCCGCACAAATGCTGGTGCTCAACACGAGGGGGCGTGCAGTTACCCTTCACCAGGCCCTGATAATCCATTTCCACACAGTGACTCCTACTATCAAGATCAGGCATACTGGGTCCCGGTCATCGGACCACCATCCCTGACACCTCACAAGACCCACCCAGAGCTGAGACTGGTCAGTACTGGAAGAATATCTGAGAGAAAGAAGCATCTCATAACACCGAGGCCCAGTGGCTACTAGACCTGAAATCAGACCACTGCATGCTGCCAGGACATAAACCAATCACCATCACAGTTGAAGATATCCAACAGAAAGCAGCCTCTGAGACAGTCCAACACCTGGTAGCCGGATGCAAGATGTCAGCAGGAACAGCATTCACAGAGAGACACAACCAAGTCGCAGGGTTTGTGTAACAAAACATCTGCACAGAATATGGATTGGACCTGCCTAAGTCCAGATGGGAGATACCACAAAGGGCCTCTGGTAGAGGCCTCTGGTAGAGCAAACTCCCAGGCCTCTGGTAGAGGACCCAAGAATGAGGAATAAACATACCACCCAGGAGGGGTGAGAAAATCAAATTTTTATATAGATATGTATATATAACTAGTGTTAAAAGAGAGTGCTCCTGTGATCGGTTAACTTGGAAATTTACATAATAGATTACATATATACACCATGAAGTACTGCAGCACTATAATTCCCCTCTCTTTTTCCACTACAGCACAAACTGACTCAGTCATAAAGAATGAAGGCTGCTTTGATAAGTTGATGAGAGCAACTGGGCATGTGTAAAATAAAATCAGCATTTGTTATTATGATCAAAAATATTTATGTTCATACCTGATTTGGACCCTGACTGCCAGGTTAAAAAAAAGGTTCTTAATCCCTAGGCTGTGTAACCCATGAATTTACAAAGCTCAATTTCAATAACAACATGGTAAGTGTGTCATTGTATAACTACATTATCAGGGTTCTTTATTAAATTGAGATTTTAAGGTAAATTTTAAATTTAAGGCCAAATTAACAGAACTGGAAGCATAGCTGACTGGGAGAAGTTTTCCAGTTTGGCTTTTTTGATCTCAAATTTGAAATTCACTTTAAATTCCCACCTTAGTAAATAACCCTGTATGTGCATTTAGAAATAATTCCCTTGTCTCAGCATGGTGTGAATCCTCCCTGATTCCAGCACTGAATGTGTCTGTCGAAGCATAGTGCTATATTATCCCAGGTCTCCGGGTACAGATCAATTATTGTCTTTTACTGTATCCTCAAGTATTATTTTTTTATTAGACATGTGCAATTTGTTTCTTTCCAAATGTAAATTTGACGAATTTCGTGCAATTCGGACATTTGGATGCTTTTGAAAGTCCGAAGTGCCAAATTTCCAAAGTGCCAAATTTCCGAAAATTACGTGAATGATGACAGGTGTAGGGTTAGACTAAGGGTTGGGGTAGGGTTAGGGGTATGGGGTAGGATAAGGGGTAGGTTTAGGGTTAGGGGTAGGGGTAAGGTTAGGGGTAGGAGTAGGTGTAGGTGTAGGGGGTAGGTGTAGGGGTAGGTGTAGGGGTAGGTATAGGGGTAGGGTTAGGGAGCCCTACAGATGTTCCGAATTCTGAAGTCCCGAATTGCCAAAGTGCCAAATTTATTTTCTTACCCGAATTTCCAAACCGAACCAAATTTTTTGCCCATGCACATCCCTATTTTTTATATTGAATTTTTGTGTAATAAAATGTCAGACTTTAGCATAATTTATTGTAACAGAGCAGGAATAGTGTAACTCATTAACCTAAACAGATTCCTGCATATTAAGCAAAGCATAATTATATTTTTTTTAACGCTTGCAGTACAAGAGATGTGCCACTCAAGTTGCTTTACAGTGTGCTGGTCCTATGTCTGGCACTCAAATGTTTAAACCAACAAAATAAAAAAAAATTGACAGCTATTTAATACTTCAAAAACAACAAATATGAGAACACTGAGAACGGACAAAAGCTTAGTGGAACATAGTGGAACATAGTAGCTTGCCCTTCTGTAAATCCCCGCTCAGGTCTCAAAATAGTTTTTGCTCACTTGTGCCATTACAGTGAGAACCAGTTCCAAGCCATATCAAACTGATCCCACCTATAAGGATAGTTCAGAACCGAAATGTCAGCAAGTTCTAAGTTAAGGACATTCTCCTGCCCTAATGGTATGGCAGCTGTTGTTAATTAGATACCGAGGTGATTCTGCCTCGGAAAGCAACTTCCGGGTGCAGGTAGCACTTCACTGCCCAAGATGCTAGTCGTATGACACATAAACAAAGGCATACGTCACATGACACATCCCCTTTGAAGCTCAGCATAAGCCAGCGCTTTCTACACGCGCCTGGCATACGAACCCCATAAGCCATTTCGGGCAACCATGTTATGCGGCACTATATTCGCGTATCACGTGATTGGTCTTAGGAACTTGAAATAATAAACTTCTAACCCTTGTTTTTTAGACAATAATAAAGAGATAATGTATCCAAAGAATAAGGTTTTAATCTGTAGCGTTCCTAATGTAATTTGTAATATATATGTAAATCCTTTAGTCTCATGTAGATGATGTCATATTGGAGCCAAATTTGAAATTGTTATTGATTGTACTGCCTATATATACCCATATGTACCAGGTTATATATTTATCACCATTTGAAGAAGCCCTGCGTTGGCAAAACACGTTTGTTTTGTTTTTAATTGTCATTGCTTTAATAAAGGAATATTGTCCATTTTACCTTTTTTTGTACAATACACCTTTTTTACTTTTATTTATTTATTTTAACCTGGTCACCTAGAACTTTGGAGAACTACTCACTAAAGAATGGAAAATTGAGCAGTAGTTCCTGCTCAAATAAATATGAGTATACAACTTTGTCACGGATTATTCTATACCAATTTTATACAGAGAGCACTATTTTTACATTGTCTTTTTCTTTTTGGGACACCTCAACTCTGAGAAATGTGTTGAAGATACTGTCACTTACATCTCACCAGTGGTGGATCAATACCACTGAATGCAAATTACACCTGAGCTTGTAATAGCTCTACAATATGTGAGTAGGATTATTACGTACTGTATATTCCACATCATCTGTTTGTGATGTATTACACTATTCTAGTTTCTTTTGTTTTCCTATAGTCCAACTGGATTATAAGAAGCAGCTATCTTCAGATTCCCACAAGAAAATTAACTACAAAAAGGTCATGTCTTAATCATTTATGTACCTCATATTTTGGACTTTTTATTATTTGTATCATCTCATATATTGGACTTTTATTGTTTCTGATTGTTTTTTTTACTGTTTTTACCATTAGCTTAATATATTTTTTATTTGTGGAGCAACTAACCTCTGTTCTACTGTGTACACCCCTATTTTTTGAAGGTTTTTGAGAGAGCCTTAAACTTTAGGTTTTTCTGCCTGTTTTAAAATTAACTTTCTGGCTGGTCACTCCATCCATTGTTTACTTAGTGGAACATGCTTGCCCTTTGGTAAATCCCCTCTCAGCTATCAAAATAGTTTTTGCTCACTTGTGCCATTACAGTTAGAACCAGTTCCAAGGCATATCAAACTCATCCCACCTATAAGGACAGTCCAGAACCGAAATGCCGGCAAGTTGTAAATGCACGAGAGATATAACAACCACGGACGAACATTGTGACCTTCTTTGGGCCTTGTCAGTGAGGTCTAGCTGAAATCCCTCCAGGCACAGTAATCACAGGGTCCATGTCTGGATTACCCTTTTGAACTTGGGGAGAGCCAAGCCAATGCATTGCAAGAAAATCAGAGAATATGAGAACTCTAAAAATAAACAAAAACTTAGAGGAACTCAGTAGCTTACCCTTCAGTAAATCCCCGCTCAAGTCTCAAAATATTTTTTTCTCACTTGTGTTGTTACAGAGAGAACTTATTTCAAGGTATATAAGACTAATCCCACCCATAATACCAATATTTTAATATTTCATTAAGTCTAGTAGACCAGTAGGTGGATTTCCAGAAAGAGACAGTGGGGTCTGATATCCTAAAACATCACCAGCCATCAATGCTTGGAATAGCATGACTTATTCATATATTATGGGATTCATTCATTAAACCAGGAATTATGAACATTAAAAGTTAAATGCAATTTACGGTCCAAAGAGAAAATATATAAAATAGCTTAGCTGTAGTAGGTGTTTTTCCAGTTCAGTTATTTTGGCCTTTATTTTACAATTCATTTATCAATTCTCCCTATTTCCCAATTTGGTATATAACCCAATGCACTGCTGGATTAAAGTTGCTCTCTCCCTTTTTTTTTTTTTTTATAATTCTTTTTTTTTGTTGTGCATGAGAGTTACAATCAAGCAATAAACGCCACAACAGCAATAATACAGATAGTAATGAGCATACAGCACAAACAATTGCCTGGCATTCCTAGAGACTGCACAATTTTGTAGTGTTAGGTTACAGGTGAAACCTGCCAGAGTAAACAGAGTGTAGGATTTAGTAAAATCTAACAGTAGATTGTTGAAAGAGGCAAAACACACTGGGCACCCAGTAGCAGCCATATTCAGGTGATTGATTAGTTTATAGCATATGCGGTTCTTGAAGAGTATACTGGATCAATTAAAATATAAAATCTAACTTTTGAAAGCAAATAGCATTGCTGTATAACTGAACTGGAGCCAAATCAACCAATGCCCACAGAAGGAGGGGAACCAACCTGATAGAACATGAGTCCACGCAAAATGATAAGGGCGTCCTCCTGGGTCCCAGCCACAGTACACACCTGCACAATGCATCCTGAGGTCTGACCATGGTTGGTAACCCTCATCTTTTCCACTGTTGGCTTAGATGTTCTCTGTCCCTGTGTGTAGTGCTGTAAGGTGTTTTCTCGCACAACACGTCATCCAGGTAGGTACATGCCGCCATGGGAGAATGGCTGTCGAGGTTTAAATATCTGTTGATGCCTAAAATGCCAGGCAAGGGATGCCCAGAGGAGGCAGGAGAAGCCCTGTCTTGCAGGGCTGAGTAGCAGTCGGCAGTTGGGGAGTGTCGTCCCAGTAGTTGGTCAGTCGAGGGATCATGAGATTGTACAGAGAATGGGATCCGCAAGGGAAGGGCACAGTGTGATTGTGACTTTGGTGCTTTGCTGAAGAGGCTACTGGGGCGTGCCAGTGGGGACCGGGATGTCCCCTAATGGTCCAAAGGGAGGGAGGGGCAAACAGGGCTCAGGCACAAGGCTACCGTTACACCGGGGAAGAAGATCGGCCACATCTCCCACCTCCAGTTCTTCAGCAGGCTGCAAGAACATGTATATTATGCCCACAGAAATCAGGCAAAAGCTGGTCCAGCAATCGGTAGAGTGTCCCTTCAAAGGATAGGTAAGTTTTGTGCTAGTATTGCACCAAGCAAAGCGATTTTTCGGCTTAACAGAAGGTTTTTCCAAAGGAGCTCCAGCCACATGTGTCTTGCCTGGTAGGCTGTCAGAACCTGCCTTGCCCTTGCTCTCTCCCTTTTGAGGTTTTCATAAAGAGAATCTTAATAAAATACACTTTTCCTATGGGAACAGGCATTATCTTGCATCAAATGCGATGGATGTCTATAACACCGTATTGTGTGTGTACGAAATGATCTACCCATAGACTCATTTTTTTTTTATATGACAGTTGCAGGAGAGGAATCATTGTGTGGAAGGGAAAGCTGCTAACAGCTTAATTGATATGGTTTCCTGAAGAAGTGAGTTTTCAAAGATTTCTTTGAAGAAATGGACACTGGGTGGAAGTCTAACAGAGAAGGGAAGGGAGTTCTGCAGGAGAAGTGCAGCCCTAGAGAAGTCTCGAAGGCGAGCATCAGAGGTTAGACGTAGGTCTTCGGCAGAGGGTAGGGGCGTAGATGGGACATGTTTGTGTATTAGGGAGGATAAGTAAGTTGGAGCAGTATTGTATAACATTTGTAAACAAGTAGCAGAATCTTAAATTGAGCCCAATCTTATTCACTCCTTAGTCTAAAACAGGCCATGTCAGCAACAGTATAACTCTGAACCCGGTTTAGAATCAGGTTGAATGCAAAGTCTGGAACAAACCCAATCAGAACTAGTAAATAACATAAGATCTACAGGAAAAGGTATGTAGGAAACATAAACTCCATCACTGGTGATGCCTGGGATCCTGCAGGCAACAAACTGTCTATAATGCAATGACTCCGTTTACCACCAATCCTTTCAGTTTTACACTGCTCTTATGGATTAGTGGGAGTGAAGGAACTGACACTGAGTTGTAATATTTCTTCAACACAGAGTGGAAGATGGCAGTCTTATGGGTATTAGTTGAGAAGTAGCATCGAAGCATACTGAAAAGTAAAGCTCTGATGTCCCAGGAGCTTCTACCAGCAGTTAACAACATCTACAGATAGCTGTGGAGTTACAGAGAGAGACACTAGTTTTAAAAGATTCAACTTGCTGTTAACAGCAAATTACCACCTTCAGGACTGACATGGGGAAATAGAACAATTTCCACAACATTTGTATAATTGGCATTCCTTACACTGCTGTTTGCAACTGCAATTCTATTAAACATTTACATTATTTATTTATACTTCTCATTCCTTATTGTATTCTAAACATCCTTAATTATTAATTTAATGTTGCCTAAATCTCCAATTTTCTTCCTACTAGTTAAATTAACCCTCTGAGTATCTGTGCATGGACTCTCTCCGGCACCCAACGGGTAGACAATTCAGGAAACATCAGATGATTTCCATTTTTTTGGCTCTTTAATATTTACAGCACATAATCCATCTTTTGTCTGCTTGTATAATAAACTATTCCTTATTTCCAAAGCTGGTGACTTCATGTTTTTGAAATGTTCACCTTGCGGCATTACAGATCTACCTCCGCAGCACTTTAGACATTTTTTAGGCCTTGTTATTTATGACAAGTGCTTATAAAAATTAAAGATGTGGAACAAAGCCTTGAGGTTATCCAGGAGGCTATGGCCTGTGCTTCCAACGTTCACTGTGTTCTCTGGTTCTCTTTAACAGCCATTGCAGTGCTTTTTATTACATTTTGGTTTACATTTAAACCGCATTCCATATGTATTTTTTTTTCTCCAGTTTAGTTAAAGAAGGAACCTAATGCTCTGGGTTTTTGGGAGGATAACTCCATTCAATCTGTCTAAATCATTCTCCAGCTAAGTTTAATCTTTTATTAAGCTATCCGTTCTTCTCAGCAGTTTCCACTCTGCAAATTTAACCATGTATTGCCTACTTATTTGAGACCATTCGTAGAATACAACATTCATATTTTAATTTTTTTAATATTTTTTTCATATGTTTTTCATATGTTTTTTATTTATATTATATTTATATGCATCTATAAGTATGTTGGTACTTGCAAAATGAATTAGTGTAACTAGTTTATCACTAAGGAATGTGGTGAGAATCACTTTGAAAACTTTTGGCACGCTCGGATTAAATAATGGCAGTGCCATCTAAAAAGATAATCCTATAAAAAACATTAAGCAATTTACAGCACTCAGTAGATGAAATATATTTAGTGAAAGGAAATGATGCTACATAGAATAAAAGTGTCCAGCTATTTTCTGTTACATTAATCACGTTCTCAGCTTTAGCTATGTTTCATACTTAACGGGACCCAGCTATGCTCTCCCATTTTCTGCCACAATAAGAATACATATAGAATCTCCCTAACACAAGGGCCAAATAAAAACAAAAAGGCAATTTTACTAGTATAGAGCTTATAAAAACAGCAAACACACATTTTGTGGTACAGAATCCTTGTTGTGTTTTAGTGTTAGATATCACACTTTCCTATGAGTTCAGCAACTATGTAGAAAACTGGCAGACTAATATTACTTATAAGGAAAGATGTTCAAAAACATATTCTGTGGGTATCATGGCACATGAGACAAATGTTTGTTAAGTTGCCCGTTCTCAGTATCGGCTCTACCAAGTCACCATCTTAGGACACATTGGCATGGGGTACGGTCTCCAAAGATGTTGTCGCCCCTCATCAAAAGAGTAATTTTTATTTAATATATTACCAAACTTAATACCTAGCCAAATTTTCAGGAGATGGAGGGTATGAACTGCATCTCTGGCCAGTGCAGACCACATTAATCACTTCCTGTAATGATTCCAAGCCTACATATTGAATTACTCACTGTGTGACAGACTTAAAGGACCAATTTATGGACTTGTGCACTGCAGGATTTTTCAGTCCGTCTGAATAATTTTTCTTAAAGTTTTTATTTTGTTAGGGACGTCCAATTCTTGTTCATGAACCGCTTTGGTCCGGCAAAATATAGTAGTTCATGGAAAAATATTTGGACAAACAAAAATAGGAGCAAAAAAAGGGCCATATATGAAAATTATTAATATATTTTGCCGGACACCGAGAGGCAAAAAAATACAGGAAAAGTAGCCCCTACAGGGAAAAAAGAGGAGGAACAGTGCTGTATATATATTCTCCTTTTTTCCTCCTGTTGGTCAGTTCTCTATTGATCTGTGAATAAAACGAACAATTAGTGGCGGTCCCGAAGCCAGCGACTTTGTTTTTGTCGCCATGGGCAGACCCACTAATCACAAGCATATTTGAACATATGTCTTGTCTTTGTTTGGTTTTACTTTCCCACAGCACTTTGGAGACATAAAAAAGCAGATTCGCCCAAATTCGGACAAATCTCAGTTTGGATGAAAACAAATGTTCAAGTCTAGCAGTTAATAGGGTCTGCACTAGACTTGTGACATTTTTTTCAGCTGGTACAAACCAATCTAAAGCCTTTTAATTTGCACCCTAGTAATGGATTTATCTGGTATTTACCTATTCAACGAATAACACTCCACAGGTAAATCCTGGACAGAACGATTCATTCAAGTGTAGATTACAAGGAATGATTATTTCACACCAGCTGAAAAGAATTAATGTGCAGGACTAGTTTTCACCGTGCAGAGGTGCAGAACATGCAATCCAGTTATTTAATCCACTAGACTAGACCACAATAAATTTATTGTTAAAGGAGCACTCCACGTACATAAAGCACTTCAGCTTGCTGAAGTGCTTTCAGTGTCTAGAGCCTGTCACATTAGTGGGTTTAGAAAAGAGCAGATTTCAATAGAAAATGTTATCTTCCACTGCCATTAGTTCCCTTGTCAATAAGCTGTATGGCAGTCTGTTGAGAAGCATTGGAAAGTTGTGTTCGGGTGTGCTTGCATGCACATGCTCACTGTTTCAGCACAAAGTCTTCAAATTGCTAAGTCTCTGTCTAGAGTATTCCCTAGCGTAGGCTTTCAGTCTGCGCTGGGGAAAAAAATGGGAGGGCTTGCAATGCAAAGGCTGCAGACAAGAGATCTGCAACTTTTTGCAAGTAGTTTTTTTGATCTACACCCAATGAAACAAATGCATTCATTTTTAATTATTAAAAATGCATTTATATTTAATTTACTAATACAATTAAATTAAAATAAACACCCATCAGTCATATTACACACAGCATGATCTCGTGTTTGTGTTCAATTGTTGTCACTTTCACATAATTATTTGGTTTTGAGTGGCAGTTTGGGGACACAGGCTCAAAAAGATTCGTCATCACTGTGCTAGCAGAATTGCTAGATCATCATATTAATAGGGATAATTATCAAGTCTGCATTCTGTTGGGAAGGCTTAAACGAGCTTTCTAGCAGTATATGGAGTTCATGTCACCCTAGTGTGAAATGAATTGAGTAATGACTTCCTTCCCGAAAACATGTATACATAGGCAACAATTAATTTTCCACTGCACAATGATAAAAAGCAAAATTTAGTCCATAAACAAGGACTTACATTTGCATTCTGGTTCGTTACTGTTATCATGCTACAAACATTTTTAAATACAAAAACCATATATAAAATGAAATAACCAGGTATATAAAAATATGCAATATTTTGTGATCACAAGGGAATTCTTCAAAGGTAACTACCAATTTAAGATCACAATATCTTATCTGAAAGCATAACCTACCCTTAGCTACACACATGATAATTTGCTAAAGTGAGAATGCAATGTGAATTCAAGTTGAATTTCAGATTTAAGATCAAAATAACCAATCTGCAAACATTATCCTAGTCAGCTGTACTTTCAGTTCAACTCCTCTGGCTTTGAATATGAAGATCACCTTGAGTTCACTTTGAATTCTCCCCTCAGTAAATAATCCCATATGACCCTAAATTTTAAATTCATGCGGCATTCACTTTGAATTCTCACTTTATGAGATTTAAGATGTCCTGATTTCACAATCAGAAGGAGGAAACAAAAAGTGACTTTACACCATGGTCAATGCGACTTATAGCAACCAAAAAAAAACAAAAAACAAGGAAGGTCTGTACAGAGAGAAGGAGTAAGCGAAACCACTCACCAACAGGTGGGTGGTCCATGCTCTACTAGGGAGAACCTCCAAAGAGTTAAAATCTCATAACAGAGATAACTCTTTAGAGGTTCTCCCTAGTGGAGCGTGGACCGCCCACCTGTTGGTGAGTGGATTCGCTTACTCCATATATTCTTTCTTTACTTTGTATCCAAGGTTTAATCGCTTGAGTACCTCTGTAACCTTCATTGGGGGTATCAGTGTCGACTAGCTCAACACAGTAACCTCTCTTTTTCTCTCTGTTAGGTCTGTACAGAGTATCACGATTTCTGTCAACTATTAACCAGGTTCTAAATTCCATCCAGGAAGTTACCAAAGAACACCAGTCTGGTGTGGCAGCCACTGAAAGAAGTGAAATGGTGTGCTGGTCTATATGTAAAGAACTTCAAAAGGCTTATTTGCTAAAGTGAGAATTCAAACTGAGTGTTCGGTTCCTCTGAGCAGGTTAATGTTTATATGCTACTTATGCATCGCCTGCTATGTTGTTTTTTTGTTTTTTAAATCTATATATCTTGGCAGTGACGGGGTTAATCGTGGTCTGGCTCATCAAGATGCTGATGTAGTTAATTAACTGATTTCAGACCAGGAGCTCATGAATTTCACATGCTGACAGGAAGCAAGCCTTGATCGTCAGAATTAGGGAGTTAAGTGTCCTTTAAAAATATGATAATGTGATAACTCTACAGTACATGGTGATGCAAGCTCGCTGCCTAGGTGTTCTCTTTGACTCCAACCTCTCCCTCACCCCTCATGTCCAGTCGATCGCCAAATCCTGCCTTTTCCATCTCAAAAACATAGCTCTCATCCACCCCTATTTAAAACCAGATGCAGCTAAGATGCTGGTCCATGTCATTGTCCTTTCTCGCCTTGACTACTGTAATCAGTGGTCTTACGTGTTCCCAGATTGCACCATTGCAACCTTTAATGAATGCAGCGGCGAGGCTCATCTTCCTGTCCGCCCGCACCTCCCACGCCTCCCCTCTCTGTCAGTCCCTACATTGGCTTCCAGTTAGGTATAGGGCTCAATTTAAGATTATGGTGCTTGCTTACAAGTCCCTACATAATACTGCTCCAACCTACCTGTCCTCCCTAATACACAAGTATGTCCCGTCGAGGAACCCTGCGCACTGCCAAAGAATTACGTCTATTCTGTGGAACTCCCTCCCCTTCTCTGTTAGACTTTCACCCAGTCTCCACTCCTTCAAAAAAGTATTTGAAAACAAACTTCTTCAAGAAAGCATATCATTTAAACTGTTTGTGGGTTTTCTCCCTCCCCCCCCCCATGACTCTTCTCCTGAAACTGTCAAAAATAACCTACTAAGTTCTCAGAGAATACTTTTCTAGTAACCTATGTCATTACCCCTACTTATACCCTTTGTGTCACTATAACCCACTCCCTCTAGCATTGAGAGGGGCCCTCTGTTCCTGTGCATCCATTTGTCTGGCTACAATTACGTGTCTGTTAGTCCACCCATTGTACAGCGCTACAGAATTTGCTGGCCTATATAAATAATAAAACAATGACAATAATAATGAGATTGCATGAACTTTAAATTATGTTGAAGTGATAAATAACTGCAAAACATAGACCAAGCTACTGTAGTAGGAAAAAAAATCTCTTATTTAGACATTTTGACTGTTGTGGCCAATTTTGGATTTAAATCAGAAATCATTATTAAGTAAATAACTCCCTTGCACTCTCCACTTAACCGATAATTTGTAGCTATATAGTCTCTAACTAACCGATTTTCCAGTCTCAGACTAGTATTGCTAATTAGTTAAGTCCAGGAAGTTACTTGTGTTGTATGCAAGTATAATTTACTGTGAGCAATGCAGTTAGAAAACAATTTTCTCTCCCATCCACATCTATATCCCATATTAGTAATTAGCACGGAGTTCACATAAAATGTATCTTCGTCTATCTGCTCATAAACGTGATTATGCATTCATATAACATCAGGGAAATCTTACACATTCCATGAGAACGCTGTTCTTGCAGGGATGTAGAAAATATGCTCCAGTGAATGATCAGAATATTTTATTGTACCATTACACTTAATGTAATCAGTTTACTCAGGATTAATTATCTTTCTTAAAATGAAAATATTTTAACACAAAGCAGAGATGAAAAAACATTCTCTCTGTTGACCACTTGGGGGCACTGTGTCCATGTTAACGAACAGAGCCTCTTCTGAAAATTTGAGGGCAAACAGTTTCTATGGGCCCCTGTAACTAGCATCAATGTATCTTTCTTGAAAGTATAACAAAGGATTTAAACAGTAAAATAGCATACCCTTCTATAATTTGACACACATGCTAATCTCAAAATGTATTAAGGTAAGGCAACTGTGTTCCAAAAAAAGTGACAAACTTATTTTTGCAATGACATTATATTGCTTTCATTTATTTACCATCATTACTGTTTCAGCATCTGGTAATATTATAGAGATGTTAACAAGGTTAGATGTATAGTGTCAATGCTGCAAGCCATCATCTTCACTGAAAGGGTTAAAAAAAACAGTGGCCTGTTATATCTTTACTTGAAGCATATAAACTCATTTAAAAAAAAAAAACAACTAAAGATAAAAATAGACTATAGACATCACCATGTACCATGCACATTGATGCTATGTTGACCCTTGTAATGCTTAACATTACTCCCTTTCAATGTACAAATCTAGGTTTCTAAGAATATATACACACCCAAGCATCTGCTTCGTGAAACATTTTGAATGCTATCATTCTGCTGGTAAGGAAAGGTTTGCAGACAAGACTAGATTAATGAAATGTAAAGCTGTGCGTTCCTAGTCACAGGGTGCTTATAGCAGACTGACTATAATGCCCATTTAATTACATTTACTGCACATCTGTTGTTTAAAAACGACATGGTAGCAATTTATAGATATTTCATTTTTACAATGTACTTTAAATTGTTTTAAAGATACAGTGTGCAGTATGTAGCCATATGCTTTAGTCACATAAATATGTAAAGTATTGATACCATGCAATAGAATGCACCTGTGTGTTTTTGTAATTAATTACAAGCAATACAAGAATGTGTAATGAGCTGGGCATTCTGGGATATGTAGATGCTTGTAGGCACACATCCCGCTATTCACTCTTAATTTAAGTATTATTATTATTATTATAAAATAGACACACACATATATATATATATATATATATATATATATATATATATATATATATACATATATGTATATAGATAGATAGATAGATAGATAGATAGATAGACAGATAGTGTTGACATATTAAACAGAAATTTACAATTACAGAAGTGGGATATCTGACAAGTAATTGACATGCAAAAAGTGAATAAGGTCCTGCTAAAATAAGAGTACATTATATGAGGTAGGGGTAAAGAAGCACAATAGTAAAATCAGCATGTCCCCTTAGAGGATGGATAAGATACCTGTGGTAACATAAACTAGTCAAAGTATGTGGTGATGGAAGAACTGAAGAGTGGAGAGAGAGTAAGTAAAGAGGGCAGATGTTTTTTGTCCAGGGGCATGCTCTCAGTGATTTCTTAAAGGACTAGAGGCTAGGTAGGCGTCTAATGGCACTGTGTATGGAATCCATTGGAATGGAACACCCTTGCAGATGAGAGTTGGCAGTGCGGGAATGAGCAGATGTCAGGAAAATATCACTTGCAGAGTGAAGGTGACGAGTGAGGAGTGGAGTTATTGAAGGCTTTGTAGATTATTGATAATAGTTTGAAATGGATCCTGGAAAGTAAAGACATGATTGGCAAAAGGGTGACATGTAGGAGTAGCAGTTAGTCAAACGTTTAAGCCTTCTACAGACTGAAAATGTAGTACATAGTTCTGTATTGGAGGTAACGAGTGAGGAGTGGAGTTATTGAAGGCTTTGTAGATTATTGATAAGAGTTTGAAATGGATCCTGAAAAGTAAAGACATGATTGTCAAAAGGGTGACATGTTGGATTAGCAGTTAGTCAAAAGTATGAGTCGTCTACAGATTGAATGTATTTGGAAAATGTAGTACAAGGTGAAGGTAACGAGTGAGGAAACGAGTGAGGAATGGATCCTTCACCTTGTACTACATTTTCCAAATACATTCAATCTGTAGACGACTCATACTTTTGACTAACTGCTAATCCAACATGTCACCCTTTTGACAATCATGTCTTTACTTTTCAGGATCCATTTCAAACTGTTATCAATAATCTACAAAGCCTTCAATAACTCCACTCCTCACTCGTTACCTCCAATACAGAACTATGCCTTTCAAACTATGATAAAATCGATAACCTTCCCACCACATATATACCAGAAGCAGTACTGGAATCTGTAGATCTACACACTAGAAAATTATGAAAATGTTATATCTCATTCTACAGGGCCAGAATAGAGTAGTGATCTACATGGTAAATGGCTGGCATGTTTATAATGATTGACATTCCACACAGTTCCATACAGTTCCACACAGAAGATTAGTGTTCAAACTCAAGGAAATCGGTCTAGATGAAAATGCTTGTTCTTGGGTAGAACATTGGCTTAACCCCTTAAGGACCAAACTTCTGAAATAAAAGGGAATCATGACATGTCACACATGTCATGTGTCCTTAAGGGGTTAAAAACAGAGTACAAAGAGTTGTCGTTAATGGTAAATTTTCAAGCTGGACAGAGGTGGCAAGTGGTGTCCCTCAGGGGTCTGTTCTGGGACCCCTTCTATTTAACATGTTTATAAATGATCTTGAAGACAGCATTGAAAGTCATGTTTCAGTGTTTGCAAATGACACAAAACTTTGTAAAATAATACAATGTGAGCAAGATATTACTTTGCTGCAGAGGGATTTAGATAGACTGGAGGACTGGGCACTCAAATGGCAGATGAAATTTAATGTTGAAAAATGCAAAGTTATGCACTTCGGCGTAAAGAATACACAAGCAACGTATACCCTTAATGGAAGCGAATTAGGGATAACAACACACGAAAAGGACTTGGGAATTGTTATAGACAACAAACTATGCAACAATGTGCAATGTCAATCAGCAGTGGCCAAGGCCAGTAGGGTATTGTCATGCATGAAAAAGGGCATTCATTCTCGGGACGAGAATATCATTTTGCCTCTGTATAAATCACTGGTAAGACCACACATTGAATATGCTGTGCAATTTTGGGCACCTGTTCTAAAGAAGGATATTATGGCACTAGAAAAAGTGCAGAGGCGGGCTACAAAATTTATAAAAGGAATGGAACATATCAGCTATGAAGAAAGGTTAACAAATTTAAACCTATTTAGTTTAGAAAAACGTCGCCTTAGAGGGGATATGATAATATTATACAAATATATTCGAGGCCAATACAAACCATTGTGTGGAAATCTATTCACAAACCGGACTTTACATAGGACACGAGGTCATGCGTTTAGACTAGAAGAAAGAAGATTTCGTCTAAGGCAAAGGAAAGGTTTTTTTTACTGTAAGAACAATCAGGATGTGGAATTCTCTGCCTGAAGAAGTGGTTTTATCAGAGTCCATACAGATGTTCAAACAGCTACTAGATGCATACTTGCAAAAACAGAATATTCAAGGATATAATCTTTCAATGTAGGGTAATAACTGCTTGATCCAAGGATAAATCTGACTGCCATTCTGGGGTCAAGAAGGAATTTTTTTCCTAGCTTGTTGCAAAATTGGAAGTGATTCAAACTGGGTTTTTTTTTTTTTTTTTATCCTTCTTTTAGATCAACAGCAAAAAACAAATGTGAGGAAGGCTGAACTTGATGGACGCAAGTCTCTTTTCAGCTATGTAACTATGTAACTATGTAACATTATATAAGAAATATTTCTCATCACTGCCCGTTGTGAAGAGTACTATGCCCATTTCAGCATTGCTTCTTCCTTCACCTCCCTCAAATGTCGACTAACGTGTCTTATTTTCACAAATACAGTTTAATGTTGAATGTATAGATATTGCAATTGTTGGCAAAATGTGGGTGTGTAAAGTGGTTGGGTGGGTGTAGTCTATCTCTGCAATATACAAAAAACATTTTCAGGCTCAAATAACTACATGATTCCATATTATAGATTAGCAACAACAATCACACACAGCATTCGCAGCCTGCCCATAATGTTCAAAATATAACCTTCACACACAGCTCACACCTTATACATATTATATTCACACATATATCCCCATTATATTCACACATAATATATATATAGCATATATAATACAATGCTAAACACAAATACACACACCAGTCAAGCCATAAGACTTGCTTTTCCCACATAAATCTCCCTTTAACAGTGCTCTCACTACTGCCAGCTGTTTTGTTGTTAATGCAACTCACCAGCATGAGGTTGGTTACTGGCTTGCTATGGAGGCTTGGCGTTACTTTTGGTGGGGGAAAAAGTGTACATGAAAACCCCTTCCACTTGAAGTAAGTGTATCCACTTATAAGGAAGGCTGGGCCTGTAGTTGTGGGAGGGGCTTTGTTTCCATTCTTAAGGAGCGCCAGTCCCCTCCTCACTACCTTCTCAGGTCTGGTGATTTGCCCCACCCACCACTTCCCTATTTCTATTATATTTATATATGGTAGGCCCTCTTTTTCAGGCCTACCGCATTCAGGCCTACCGCATTGGCCATTCCGGCACACCACAACCAACTTTGCCTCATCCCTGTATGTTTTTTTACCTACAGCTCTACGGTTTTGATGCCCTGAACACAAATACATAAAATATAAATAAAAAATAAAATAGATCGGATGAGCACAAGCAGTAAACAGCAGCCTGCCAAGCATATCCCACTATAGCCGATCCTCCACACCATGCCTTTGATCACATGAACTGCTCTCTGCACATTAACTAATCGTAAAGTAGCAAGCGTTTAAACATGTCATTATTTCACCTCCTAAAGAGTTTATTGTCGTAGTTCCTTACATGCCTTTACCTTAACCGTTCATGTATTATTTTATTCACTAGTCTCATCTCATGGGGCGACTCACACTTGATTTCTAACTAGTGGTGGAGCTGCTGATATAAATACACAGTTGATAACGTGCAAGCTACACCCTAAACATGACAGCCATCTTTCACAACAATGTACTGCTATATACTCATACCCTCAGTGCAACTAGCCATGATATATGCCCGTTCAGCCTAGCATGCTCAAATATAACACACTTCTGTCTAAAAAAAAAAAAGAATGCAGCTTCCGAATGAATCTAAAATGGATGCTGTCCAGGAGGTGGGAGGGTCTGGGAGAGAGGGTCTGCTGCTGATTGGCTGGAATGTGTCTGCTGACTGTGATGTACAGGGTCAAAGTTTACTCAATGATGACGAATAGGGGACGGACCGAACATCGCATATGTTCGCCATCCGTGGCGAACATGAACAAGCTATGTTCGCCAGGATCTATTCGCCAGTGAACCATTCAGGACATCTCTATTAAAAGCTTTAGAGAAAATTTATTATTTGGCAGGGATTTAAAAAGTTAGTCTATATACAGTAAAACACATACAACAAAAGATAATAAACAGGTTACTGTTTACTATACTCCACTCATTTGTATTATGGGCACAAGTAAGGAGCACCAGGCCCAAAATTCCATGTATAGGTAAATCAAGATTCTGCAATATATATATCTGAAGCCTGCAAGTTTTCTATCTAATGTACTCATTATGTCAAGACCCCTCCCCCCTCACTCCTTTTACAACACATTTATTTGCTCTTAAATTGTAGACATATAACACATATGGCTTTTATAGCAAAATATTTATGTAAAACAAATCTAGCTGTGAAGCCTGCCTTATATTTGCTAGTACTATTATTACAATTTTTCAATGCAAAAATGCAAGGGAAAAATACTATGCCAAAGAAATTTTTTTATCTGCAAGGTGAATGCCTGTACGGTAACAAAGGAGAAGGGGGTATAAAAGGGATAAAGTTTGTTTTGGAAATAAAAATGACAGTTGGTACATTCATATAAGCTATTTGGAGGGAAGGGGCTAACTGTCATAAATCTTTTAGAGCGGTCACATGGCCCCTGGGGGTCCTAAATTGCAGAGGGGGGGGGCTGTCTGAGCTGAGCCCAGACAGTCCCTCCTCAGAAGAAGACCGATTGCCAGCGGGGGAACAGTGGTGATCGGTAAGTACATGTGGAGGGAGATAATTTTTTTTTTTTATAATTATTATTATTAATTTATTTAAATTCACTCAGTACAGGCAGAGCATACGAAGCCTGCCTGATGGCTTCCGATGCTCTGCTCTACACTGCCGGGCGCCACATGGTGCAACCCAGAAGTGATTGCTCCAGGGGGAGCAATCACTCGGGTGCCCGGCAGTGAGGGGGGTTATTGTACGATGCCTTGACATCGAGGCATTGTGCAATACCCATAAAGTGGCTGGAACTGATCACGATCGCTTCTAGTGCTCAAAATAGCCGTGGACATATGAGGTGCGTCCTGGTCCTTAATGACCACTTTTTGTCGGACGTACCTCATACATCCACGGTCCTTAAAGGGTTAAGTACTAACCTTTGACATTTTTAGAAAAATGTATACATTACTGAATAATCCTATATGTAAAAAAAATGTTTGGTTTCTAAAGATGATATAAATCCACCTTATTTATCTATATTTGAGAGTTGGACAGTTCTGAAGTCGATAATATATCATGTGAGGTTTCACTTCAGGCGTTACCAGTGGTACAAGCTTGCAAATGGTACACCTTGGTGCATGTTTGCAATGAGGATATTGAGAATATTTTAGGATGACCAAATGAGTAGCTGAGCCACCAGTCCTAATATAAAGAGAATCTATAAATGTGAAACTTGAGGACTTGTTGCTACACATGATGATTTATGTTGCATGTCCCTTAAAGGAACGCTCCATTGATATTGTTTTATTAATTACAGTATTATGTTTACTTATCTACTATATTGACTAAGTATATGTATATGTGAAGTATAAAAATAAAATTAAACTTTGAAATCCACATCACTGTATGTAGCTTTCTGTCCTGGAACTGAGGTCCTCCATTTTGGTTCTGTGTCATGTATTGCTGTAAGCTCCGCATTTTTCACCCATCAGTCAGTGTTTATCCTCCAATGCAACATGTGCCTTTGTGCCTGGACAGTGATATCAATTGCTTAATCTAATAATACATGTAAACGAAAAGGAGCATGACATTAACAAAGAGCTAACATAAGCTATAGGTGATTTTCAATGCTTTTTTCATATGTGATATGATTTTGAAGGAGACATTTCCCATCTAAGCTTATTTAGCATTAGCACCTGTACAGGGTCCTGATGTCACTTAATGAGTAGGACATTCCATTGAGAAAGAATCTTTAAGGACTAGAATGTTATAAAGATACAGACCATGATTAAAATAAGACAGCCATCGTTTTTGCACATATTGTCAATGACAACTCACTAGCAGGAAAAATACCTTTTTAAATTCAAATTGTAAATGACATTAAATGCATGCACAGTCCCTATTAATTACTAATCTTACTTTATCAGCAAGGGACAGTGTGTGGATCTCCACACAGGCAGGAAAAAGCTTTCAGGTTTGATTATTTAATAAGGATTCAAAGCTACCTGAAGCAATCCTGGAAACTGCCAGATATACATCTAAAAAAGGACTGAATCACACATTATTCTATTGACACAGGATCACAGAATTAAACGATTTCCTAAAAGGCAAACCCCAAATCAAAGACTTTTTTTATATTGAGATTAAATGGATAGGACTGACGATAACTATGATTCTTGAAAATGATGTCCTTGAGATTTCACGCTTCATATGCTGGATGTCGGTGCCACTCTACCAGTGCCGAGTGACACGCTTTATGTTGTGGAGCCAGCTGCTACGGCTGAAATATTTAAATATTTCCTTCTATAAGGAAAATAAGTTGAATGTTAACACAAATTATGACAGCATATAAGAGCTAAGTGCCCTGTCAAATCTACCCCTTCTCCTCTCTAGATCAAAATTTGACTCTGATTTTTCTTAAGGACATGTCATTACTGCTTCTGCCACAAAACTATTCCAGTAATTACTATTAAAGAAGAGCTGTCACCATTGAGTTAAATGTATTTTTGGATTCAGCACATAATAGGAGCTGTTATATGTTGGTTAGGCTTCCTGAGAGATCTCTATTAGGAGTTAAATGACTACAGGACAAAAAAACGTTACTTTAAAAAAAAGAAAAGAAAAAAGAGCATTTGATCAGAAACAGAATAAATTCTAAGAGTTAGAATCACAGGGATATAGGAAGCCAAATAAAGTTTACATCAGTATATAACCTTTTAAATGACCACGTATGGGTCCAGTATGTCAAGAACATTATTTTAAATAATGTAAATAGGTTTTCACTTCCAAAAACCCTACAGAACAACTTATTCCACAGTTGCCCAAGTGGATTTCATGGCAATGGTTTGGTGAGTACATCTCTAGTAATCACTTCTTAAGGGCAAAAGTGCAGATCATGTCTTTGATTCTATATGTGCTTCACATCAAAGTTTACCACTGCTAATACTTTCTTTACTATATCAAATAATCATAGAAAAATATATATATAGTGGGCACTCATCTGATGTGCTGGTATCAGGGTCAACCATTCATTCATTGTCCATATCTAGATATTTGCAAACTTATTTGTAATACCACAATCTCCAAAGAAAGGCAAATGTGTATACAGAAGATATTCTTGTTTATCACAATTTACAATAATCACAGTACACAAAATATATATGTGAAAAATAAAGCCCTTTAGCCAATTAGCCATAAATGGACTAACAATGGTAAGAGGCAACATATCTTTATAAGGCTTTAAAAGAAAATCTATATATATTTGCTAGCAATTCTACTAACACAAGTTGTAGTTAACGTTATCCCTTTATCATTTAAATAATAGTTGTGTTTACCATGACCGTTTCACTTCCATTTTTAGCTCTGACACTGCTAATTTCATATTTGTCCTGCTAGCTATTTTCTCCAATTTAATTCCGGCAGCTGGTGGACACTATTAAAATTCTTTCTATTTCACCCAGGTTTGATATATTTGGCATATTCTGTGCCCCAAACTAATTAGGTATGCTTGCTGGAATAACTTTAGAATGATTCAGATTAACACAGGGAAATGCACATTAACAGCAAAAAGAAAGAAATTAAAAACAGAATGAACTGTCAAAGTGGGAATGGAAGATACAGAGAAACAAGGATAAACCGAGCTTCATTCTTTAAACAAATGTAGTAGTTACAGCTTCACTCACTGTCCGATCTGTCAAACACTCTCATCACTTATGATGACTGATGTTGCAGCTGCAACATAATTTGTATTATTTTAATATTCTATGTATGACTCCATGTTATTTATAATTGGCAATTAATAAAATCACTCTGACAGTGCAAATGTCTTCTGAATACAAAGCAAAACTCTATAGATAGTGAAAATACATACTTTTACCATGATCTTTATTTAGCCCCTTCACTCCCCACCCAAGGTGTACACAGAGCTTGTTTCATCTTGTTTCAATGACCATTGTAAAATTAATTAATAAGAAACTAAAACATGATTACCAGTATTCCAGTCGGGTACTAGACCAGTAGCAACAGAAATGACTTATAAAACCTAGATACGTACTATTTTCAAGCAATTTGTATTTAATTATAAGGGTATTGAGTGTATATACAGCGGAAATTCTATAATCTGCATGCCCCAAAATGACATCAGGTTCTCTACAAAAAAAAAATAAACCACTGTAAGCAGAATATCTGTGCTTTTATTTTAATATTGTTTTATTAAAATTTTGATATATTTTCTGATACTTTATACATTACCATATATTATAGCACAGGATAAACAAAAAGAAAATCTAACTAAAATAGTTAGTGAAAATGTAGTCTTTTTAACGTGTTTTATGAAAAGGTATGATTGATTTATTTTTTATTTATTTTTATTCTCCTTCCATTTTCTAGTGCAGTCTTAATTCTTAATTCCTACCAATTCACATTTTGTTGAATGACCCTGGAAGTGCTAGCACACCCCCAGAAAGTACAGCCTTCAACTCGGCATCATCTAACTTCTTGCTTTCATCCAAAATGGCACAGTAAATGCTGTAATTTTCAAGGTAATGCACTGGAGGAAGTGCTTTTTAACATAAGGACAATGGGACTAAATGCACAGTTTTTACAATTTCTAGATCTGCTAAAAGTACGTGTCAGCAGAAGGTACAGAAATCACACACAATGCACTTTACATGAAAAGTAGTCACAAAGAATTTTACGTGGGTCATTTTTATGCAGTCTAAATACCAAGCACTGTGTATGACTGCCAGGAAGAATAGAAAAAACAAATGCTCAATTCAGCTTACAGTTGGTCTGCCTGTATATATTAATTGAAGGAACACTGAAGACACCATAACAACTTCAATGGATAACTGTATACTGCATCAAAAATTGATTAGTCACCATTTAGTAGAGATTCTCAGTCATTGGCAGTCTGAAACCTTAAATTATAAAACGGTGGAGGCAGAGCTATTCTCTGTTTTCATGCCGGTGATTGGCTGTAGCAGATGTGCGTTCTCAGCGAATGAATGCCCCTCTTTGCATATTTCTAATTGACTTCCTTGACAACTCTTGCTCCATGCTGGCTTATGACACCACAATGTTGCTGCTAGAGTTGGAGTAAGACCTTCAGCAACGAAGCAGCATTTAATGGGCAACATTTCATAGTGAAGAGCTCCACATACAGTCTTGCGAACACCGTAACCACTTCAAAATAGTGACGTGTTCATGAGGCTTGCAGTTACTCTTTAACTAGAGCACTCTATTAAACAGTTATACCATGTGACATTTAAGGTTAGATCTGGGTAGCCAACATGTAGCTCTCAGAACTGCAATAAGCTTCATTTTAGCAACTGCATGTATACATTAATATGCGAAATCAAAGCCAAGCATACTCTTCCTATTAAGAGATGGAATTTGTAGAAAACATTTGGGAGTGACATGGATTACATTTTTATTCAGTCAATTCATACTATGTGCATGATTCCTTTCATTTCTGTCCTATAATTGTACACTGAAGATCATCTGGTTCCAAATAGCATTTGTCTCATGTAGGTGGCTTGTTGCAAACTTCAGATGTTGTGTGCAGTGGTGAGTTTGGAAATCATATTTTAAACTTTTTTTCTGTTAGTTAAATTTAACAAATAAATGTGCATTCTGCAGAACTGCTAAATCAGTGTTTGTTTTCCTCAAAGGTTGTGTTAACATTAAGAAAAGGAACGCAGTATGTTCTTTTGTCAGTATTGCCCAAACATTTGAATTAAACTGTACTTCCCACATTTATATATTTTTGTTATTGTATAGATCTCTACAAACATAATGACCATAAATATAAATGAACAAAAGATATGTTCAAAACAATATTAGCATATAATGTGCTGATTTTGTATAATAATGAAATAATTAATTTGGGAAAAAAATTGGGAAAATGGCTCCTTTGATTCCATTTCAAATCCTCTTATGTGAAATATGTTCAGTGAAATTCTTTCATCCACATGATCCAGCTTTTATAAACCAAGGATACTAATTGCTAATTGACTTAGCCCAGAGTTTCCTTTATTACCAAACAATTATGTTAGAAAGGCATCTTAAATTCTTTGTTTAGATAAATAAATTAAGACAAAACGGTCTACACAAACTATAGGTCACTGGCAATTGTCTTTGTCTTAACTACTAATCCTGCTCTTGTTAGACATGTGCAATTCGTTTCATTCTGAATGTACATTTGGACAAATTTAGTTCAATTCGGACATTTGGATGCTTACGAATTTCCAAATTGCTGAATTCCCAAATTGCCGAATTGCCAAATTTCCAAAGTGCCGAACCGAAGCGAATTGCCAAAGTTCTGAATTTCTGAAGTTCTGAAGTGGGTTAGGGTTTAGGGTTACGGTCCGAATTGACGAAGTCCCGAATTTCGGAAGTGCTGAACCGAACCGAATGCCATTTGTCCGAATTGCCGAAGCAGACACATTTTTTTACTTACCTGAATTTCCAAATCGAACCGAAATTTTGGACCATGCACATTCCTAGCTCTAGTCTTCTTGATGTATTCATTCAAAATTAGCTACATATTGCTTTGTTTTTTTTTGTCACCAAAACAGTTTTACATATATTGTATTTTGCTTGAAGTGTAGGGACCCATTTACGTCACAAGGCTGAACTTCAATTGGCATGCTAAGCACCTTAATAGCAGAGCAGCATTGCAAAGCTTATTGTTAAGGTACTCAAATGTCTTCCTTCCCAGAGTGACCTTTAGATGCAGACATTTGCAAAACACAGCTTCGTTCACAGCTTCGTTCACAAAACTGTTAGCTGATGATCTGTGAAAAGGCTGATAACAGCCATGGGATGGTTGTTACCAGCTTATTGAATATTTCCACTCAACTTATGAAAATAAGTTTATGAAATAAGAAAAAAAATACTATATATCAGATGGATATAGTATGTTTATTTCTACTGTTTTAAAGTGCTTTTTTGATAGTTATTTAATGCATTATCTATACTATACTATGTATTAAAACGTGGGGTTATTTTCTTCAAATTTCCCTGTAAACCCTCCATGATGGTGGGTTTACTCTGTATGCCTTTACTCAGCCATAAATGTAATATAAAGAAAGCAGTCCACAGACTTCCTTGTAATATATATATACCGTTTACTGTAGTCACCGCATATGACTTCACTAATTCATTTACAGAAAAGGCTGTGCACGTTGTTCTTCATATTCATGTTGCTTGTACCTCTCTATTGCATTTAAGCTGTTGAACTGTCCTTATAGTCACAAGTCTTACCTGTATCAATTAGAACTCACTATTGATGATCTTTCACTAGTGAGGTAGTCCAGAAAAAGTTTCTTAGGTAGCAGCTTCAGGCATCAGATTACATCATGACACAGCCTATAGCTGACCTTGCAGGCATAAGGGACACACAGGTATCAGTGGCATAACCAGAATTACAGTCGGCCGGGACAGAACAAAATGTTACGTCCCCTCATGTCTACCCTCGTCCCCCATTTACCATGTCCCTCTTGTTGTAAGGCTAATTAAACACATGTAAAGAGTATAGTATTTGTTCAAAAGGTACATAACAATTTTTATAAATAAACACGTCTCAGTACAATAGGTAAAAATAACCGGTGATGAATATAAGCATGTTTTGTATGTTTAAATGCATGTATGTATTTGTGTGTAGTGTTGGCATTTGAATGCAGTTGTATGTTTATATGTTTTCTTGCTATTGAAGCAGTGTTGTACTTGTGTTTAGTGTTTGAATGTGTTTGTATGTACAGTTAACATTTGTTTGCTGAGTGCACATACACTGCACACACACACACACACACACACATTGAAACACACAGGCTTGCTCAACCATCAGTTCAAATACATTGTTCGGCATAAAGAGCCTGCAGTAGTTCTCTGGCTCACAAACATCTACAGTTGTGATGTAAGATGCAGTTATGAATGGGAGTATTTCTGGGGCAGTAAAGTTTGGGGGTATCCAGCTTTCTTCTGGCTCTTTTGGGCATCATAAAGCTTTTGGGAAATCGTAAAGTCTTCTTGTATATGATGGTGGGGCACCAAGACTGCAGAACTCATTTAGGGGGCTCAATGTAAGAGACTGTCATAGCGTCAATTGTAATAGTGTACATCTTATGAGGATTAATTTAAATAATGTGCCTACCTGCCTAATACCCACTACCTTACCCACTTTCCAATTCTCACTTCCACACACAGAAAACCCAACACCCAACCGAAAAAGAGGAAACGTTCTATGTATGCAGCGATTTTTGTGTTACTTATGTTATACTTTGTACTAGAATAATGCATTGTAAAGATGTTTTTATCATACATTCTGGAGTCATGATGCCTGTTTTATCTACAAATATTAATTTGACACACATCTATGTATTTTTAGTGGGGATTGTGCTACTCTCACTTTCTACATTCATGTCCTGTGAGCTATCATGTCACTAAGGTTCCCTCGCCTGACTGGATTATTCGAGATACTGATGTTCAGAGCTTTGTCAGTTTCATTGCTAGATGCACATCCATGCATGCCTCCAAAGTTCAGAGGCATGTTCAGGTTTTGGAAACACAAAACAGATGTAACCATTCTCCTGGTTAAACACTCACTTTTACCAGGAAAGCACATTTCTAAGGTTCTCTCTAGACCAGATTGTTTTTTCCATTTGCTGTTGTGTTTGCTTGTTTCCAATTGGCTTTTTACTCACGAGTACGATTCTCTTGTACCATAGACTTGACTTTTTAAACATATTTATTGTACTGTACAGTTGCTGTAAAAAGCTCTAATAGATTTTGTTTTGTTTGCATATTTCATACCCTCATAGGCACTATATGTTAAATACAATCTATTTAACCTTACAGTTATCAATACAAAGGTTGGAGGGGCTCTTTAAAATGTGAGTAATATGCTCTTCTACTTTAATTACCTAGTATGAAACTAGATCATGCTATGCTATATCTCATTTTGTTTCACATGCATCCTCACATTAATTGAACCAAGATCAATATCTTCTCTATTGTAATCTATTGTCCTAACCTGCACACGTGCAGTGTTATATTTTACTGTGTTATACGTTTTGTTTGCTAAGCAATAATATATTTTTTATTTTTAAGATGTATTTTGTGAAATAATAGGATTCCTACATTTTATAGCTGCTACTTATTACTTGGTGCTTGATCTACATACATACATATTCTGCTTTATGTTTTGTCTTTGTGCCTGCTCAAAAAAGGGAAAGACTTGTTCATGGATGATAAGTTTACTTTAATATTCCTCCTCTGAATCAAATATTTTAATTGTTTTACTGCCTCTGTCATCCCTCACTTCTCATTCTATGTATTTCTCTATAATTGATAATGACAGACTGGGGATATAAAAACACATTGTGATTAAACATCCTAGTACAAACATTTGGTTAAATGGCTTAAGTGGTCTCTATTCAATTTTCAAGGTAACATAAAACAAACAGTAGAAAATGTAAAAAAAAAAATTGCATTACATAAATTGTATTCAAGTGGATTATGGCCACATTAAGAGATGTATCATTTTTAGAATACAATCATTGCAAAAAGTAATAAAAGCGATGGTAGTAATGATATAGCTCCAGTTTGTCCTCTTCTTAAAGAAAAGTTCTTTGTGCTTCTAACAAATAAATTGCAGCTTTATAATCTTCAAGGGAAGTGTCTGTTGAGTTAATATTAGGTCCATTTCAGAAATCTTGAAGTTAGAAAATAGACGATAAGGAACCATTGATATTTAGTACAAGCTTGGATGAAAAAGATAAGGTATATACATGACCATTAATGAAAAAAACTTAAAGACTGTCCCATGCATGTTGCCTTATTTTCATCTTTTTTTTTTTTTAAACTTTACATTTATTAAGTTTTTGCCAGTACACAGACCAAAGTTACATACATAAAAATGACAAGGCTTTAACGCTTTAAGACTGCTCATGCAAGAGGTAAACAGAAGGCTAGTGTAATTCCAGCAGTACATGGCTATGAAGATTCCCAGCCTAAACACACAAAACATTTATATCTGTACTACCTTTAATATCACTTTAGTCTCATAAATCATAATATAATATACAAATAAAGGTGAATAGAATATAAACAAAATCAGAAAACAGAATACCATAATACTAAAGAACTAAAGTGGAAGCAGGGTACCCACCAGGACATGGCAATGAGCAAGACAAGTAAAAGATCATTAACAAAAAACAGTATGGAGATGTCAATCACTAACATTCCCCATTGTCTGCATAAGAAAGCGCACCGGACACCAATATTACTGGATAAGGAGACCCATCCACCTAATATAAAAAAAGGTGTCTGTGGAATTCTGACACAGCTAACAATTCAGTAAGGATGTAAGATACATTTAGTTCACTCTATAAGGTTTTAAGTACCAACATAAGAGTAATTTCTAATGCTTTATTCAAATGTTTTGTACACCTAGTAACATGCCAATGACAACTTCCACCACACCTGTATCAGAAAGTGACTACCCAAATCATTTTCCCAGTGTTGCGTGTAAGGAGGCTTCGGGCTAGTGGAACGGCAAGTGGTTATAACAGAATAACACGTAGAGATGAGCATAGCTTTGTTTGGAGAGTAGATGTGAGGCCAATCTATTAAAGAGGAAAAGTCATGAACTTCAGTCACATACGGTCTAAACACAGGGAGAACATACCTCAAGAGGAGCCCAGCAACTCGCAAATGTAAAAAAAAATATCCCTGGATGGTAATCCAAATTGCTCAACCAAGAAGAAGTAGGGTAAAAGTTTAGCATCCTGTAATAAGTTATTTATTTGAGAGATATCAAGTGCCTTCCAGCCCGTTAGGTGTAAATTGGGGATCAGGAGAGTCCTTACTCGGCTTGTCTCCTGTCTATTCTTTGTGTGCTTAGCCCGGCCACTCTAAGGTCCGGTACTGCACCTTTTCTGTGTGTGTGTTAGCGTGTTTGGTTCCCGGAATCGTGACACATACACTGACAGACACACTCCTACCCACATTTACTAACAGACACACACTCACAGGCACAGGCTGACAGACATAGACACATTCACTGACAGACACACACTCACTCACAGGCACACACAATCACTCAGACATGCATACATTCCCTGACAGACACACACTGACAGATATACACACACTCACTCACTCACTCACAGACACACACTGACAGATATACACACACTCACTCACAGACACACATACACTGACAAGACTAACACACACTGACAGACAAAAACATTCACTAACAGACACACTGACAGATATACGCACACACACGCACAGACTGACACACACACACACACACACACACATTTTATCCCAACTCTCACCAATTTATTTAATTTCTTTTAATTTTATATAAATCCACCCGGCCTCACTAACTTTGGGAGAACTGGGTGGAATTTTTACCTGGGATCCAGTGAGGCTGCTGGGCTGGCTGTTGGCTGGGGTATTGGGGCTGCTGGCCAGAAGGCAGGTGGGTGTGCAGGAAGACAGGCGAGAGGGCGCACTGAGCTAGTAGCGAGGGAGCCATGATTTCCCTGATTGCTCAGCTCAGATTTCCCATGATTGCTCAGCTCCCTCGCGCACCGTAGAGTGATGCCGGGAGCCGGAGTGATGTCATATTCCGGCTCCTGGCATCACTGCGGGGCAGAGCAGGGAGAGCTTACAGTTCAGCGCTCCCTCGTTGCCCGCCTGGGCCCATAAAACAAGGCTGACAAGGTATTTGCCTGGGCATTTGGGGGAGGCGATTTTTGCCGCTCCACAGAAGGTGCTGTCCAAGGCAAATGCCCTGTCAGCCTTGCGGTGAATACATAACTGGCTCTTATGTACAGAATATAAGGCTTATGTGAAAAAAAATCTGACTACATGTAATATACAAATACAAAGACAGAATTTTTCAAGCAAATTCCAACTTTTCTTTTTTCATCTTGTATAATTACTGAGGTTGGGATTTATACATCTACTGTATTTCTACTGGATTTTACTGTACTTTACAGAATCCTTGCCCTGGAGAGGAGCTGATTCAGCACACCATGAGTGCTTTATGACACATCTGACTTACAGTTAACTACCTATTAGACAGATACTAACATAAGCACCTTTGGGACTTTAAATCAGAGCAAACGCATACAGAGTATTTACACACAAGATCAGTACTGAAGCAGTGTAAACTATTAATAAGAAATATGTACTTACAGTTTGCATAATGGGATGTGTTTTTACTCTTAATCTTTTAATAGAAGCCTTACTGAGATGTTTAAATGAGCCTAAATGTGTTTAAACCACAGATATTGCTGATTGTGTTATTGAATGAGTATAGACCCTGCGCACAATGTTTCCTCCGCCTCACAAAGAGTTACTACTGATGCTCCCTTTGTTTAGAGAATGTGATATTCTACATGTCTCACATTGAGAGGTGAGAGTAAATTACAATAGCCAGTGAGTCCTCAAAGGAACATGTGTGCAAGGAATCTATTTGAGGGGGACTTTGGCT
The DNA here is from genome assembly GCF_036172605.1 of Pelobates fuscus. NCBI lineage: Eukaryota > Metazoa > Chordata > Amphibia > Anura > Pelobatidae > Pelobates > Pelobates fuscus. The sequence goes on from NC_086321.1 coordinate 135,378,603, forward strand.
TGGAAGTGGCTCTTTTCAACATGTAGTGCAATATGTAGATACTGCATTTACTCCAAGCTATACAGAAATAAGTAAAAAAAAAAAAAATAACATAAAATAATACAGTCACCTTTAAAATTAAACCTGAGCTCCTACTGTGGATTTCATAGAAACGTAGAATGTGACGGCAGATAAAAACCTTGGTCCATCTAGCCTAATTTTCTAAAACTTTCATTAGTCCCTGGCCTTATCTTATATCCAGTATAGCCTCATGCCTATCCCACGCATTCTTAAAATTCCTCACTGTGTTAATTAACCTCTACCACTTCAGCTGGAAGTCTATTCCACTAGCCTCTCAGTAAAGTAATACTTCCTGATATTATTTTAAAACCTTTACACCTCTAATTTAAGACTATGTCCTCTTGTTGTGATAGTTTTTATTCTTTTAAATATACTCTCCTGCCTTACTGTGTTGATTCGTTTTTTTATATTAAAATGTTTCTATTATATCCTCCCTGTCTTGTCTTTCCTCCAAGCTATACATGTTAAAATCTTTTAACCTTTTCTGATGTGAGTTATCCTGCAATCCATTAACTAGTTTAGTAGTTCTTCTCTGAACTTTGTCCAAAGTATCAATATCCTTCTGAAGAAACAGTCTCGAATACTGCGTACAATACTCCAAGTGAGATCTCACCAGTGTTCTGTACAATGGGATGAGCACTTCCCTCTTTCTACTACTAATACCTCTCCCTATATCCACCAACCATTCTGCTAGAATTTCCTGTTGCTCTATTGCATTGTCTGCCTACCATTAAGTCATCTTAAATATTTACCCCTAAATCCCTTTCCTTAGATGCTGAGGTTAGGACTTTATTAAATATTCTATACTGTCCTTGGGGTTTTTACACTCAAGATGCATTATCTTGCACTTATCCACATTAAATGTCAGTTGCATTTTTTTTTCTGGTTTACCTTAATTATTTACCATTTGGCTTTTCCTGTTGAAAAACTTTGTATCATCAGCAAAAAGACATATCTTACCATCAAGACCTTCTGCAATACCACTAATAAAAATATGGAAGAGAATGAGTCCAAATACAGATCCCTGAGGTACCCCACTTTTAATAAAGCTTGCTTCGAATATACTCCATGGACTCCAATTCTCTGTTGCCTGTCACTCAGCCACTGCCTTACCCATTTAACAATATTGGGATCCAAACTCAAAGATTGCAGTTTATTGATAAGCCTTCTATGTGTTATTCTACTGTGCAAAGAACCCCTGCTTTCCTTCTTAACATTGATGCCCCCTCTCATTATAATTTTAGTGTATTACATAGAAGATGGTCCATTAGAATGACATGCAACAAAACGCAAAACATTGTTGCACTCTTATTGCATATGGAAATATTTAGGACATTATCCTTTACACCTGGCTCCACTAATGCGTTGTCTCCCAAGAGAACGTGTGGCACACCACACACACTTCTCTTTCTTACTACCTTTTATCATTCTGAGAGCAGATGATTCTTGCATTTGCATATTAATAATATATAGACTTTATGGTGCACAAAATTAATAACTTAAACGCATTTTTGACATTAGCTCATTCAATGTTCAGTATATGAAATCTGGAGAGCAAAATGGGCTTGCAGTAGTGTAATATGTTGTAGCAATATAAGAATAAATAAAATTTCAAATAGGTTCTAACAATTATACTGCCGATAGCTGTCTGTGTCCCTCCACCGATCACACCGGTTCAGCTTTTTAAAAACCCATCTTGCCTCAAACAGGTAGCAATAGTTATGTTATACACAGCAGTGATCACTATTTTCCTACATGTTTCATAGGACTACTCCTAATTAGTGATGTCACGAACATAAAATTTTCTGTTCGCGAACAGCGAACGCGAACTTCCGCAAATGTTAGCGAACGGGCGAACTGGGCGAACCGCCATAGATTTCAATAGGCAGGCGAATTTTAAAACCCACAGGGACTCTTTCTGGCCACAATAGTGATGGAAAAGTTGTTTCAAGGGGACTAACACCTGGACTGTGGCATGCCGGAGGGGGATCCATGGCAAAACTCCCATGGAAAATTACATAGTTGATGCACAGTCTGGTTTTAATCCATAAAGGGCATAAATCACCTAACATTCCTAAATTGTTTGGAATAACGTGCTTTAAAACATCAGGTATGATGTTGTATCGATCAGGTAGTGTAAGGGTTACGCCCGCTTCACAGTGACAGACCAAACTCCCCGTTTAACGCACCGCAAACAACTGCAAACAGTCCATTTGCGCAACCGCAAACTCCCCATTCGCACAAGGTTGGATACCAAACTAGCCATGTCCCGTTCCTTGTCCTCACTGATGTAATTGAAGGTCTCTTCCTCCACCCAGCCACGTACAACACCAAGGGTCCCCGAAAGTTGACAACAAGCCCCCTGTATTTTTTTTTTTTTAAATGCACACTACTGTTACACCAGATATGAGTTGCACTGGTGTGACACTGTGCCCTGGCAGGCCCTGAAACGCACACGTGTGAAGGAAACTGACTGCTATTATTTCACAGTCAAATTCTAGTTTTTCTTTTAATGTACACTACTGTTACACCAGATATGAGTTGCACTGGTGTGACACTGTGCCCTGGCAGGCCCTGAAATGCACACGTGTGAAGGAAACTGACTGCTATTATATTACAGTCAAAAAAGTTTTTTGTTTTTTTTTAAATGCAAGCTATTGTGACACCAGATATGAGTGGTGGCACTGGGCAAGTCCCCATTAAAATCCACCAACGCAAAAGGCGTTGAAGACGTGACCGGAGGCACAAACAGAAATGCAGAGCCTGCCCCACGTCAAGCACTCGCCTCCACCTTAAGCCACCACAATCCCGCACCGGACGTGAAGCACCACCGGGACAGATCCGACCACCCGACAAAACAAGCTTCCACCACCTCAAGCCACGAACCCGGCACTCAGCCAGAGACTTGCCTTTGTTGTTCCAGGTATCCGGGACTCCCAGGGTTTGCACCTGGCGCCCAGAAGGGATCGGATGAGCACAAGCAGTAAACAGCAGCCTGCCAAGCATGTCCCACTATAGCCGATCCTCCACACCATGCCTTTGATCACATGAACTGCTCTCTGCACATTAACTAATCGTAAAGTAGCAAGCGTTTAAACATGTCATTATTTCACCTCCTAAAGAGTTTATTGTCGTAGTTCCTTACATGCCTTTACCTTAACCGTTTATGTATTATGTTATTCACTAGTCTCATCTCATGGAGCGACTCACACTTGATTTATAACTAGTGGTGGAGCTGCTGATATAAATACACAGTTGATAACGTGCAAGCTACACCCTAAACATGACAGCCATCTTTCACAACAATGTACTGCTATGTACTCATACCCTCAGTGCAACTAGCCATGATATATGCACGTTCAGCCTAGCATGCTCAAATATAACACACTTCTGTCAAAAAATAAACATAGTACAAAAAGAAAAGAGAGAATGCATTTTCCGAATGAATCTAAAATGGATGCTGTCCAGGAGGTGGGAGGGTCTGGGAGGGAGGGTCTGCTGCTGATTGACGGGAATGTGTCTGCTGACTGTGATGTACAGGGTCAAAGTTTACTCAATGATGACGAATAGGGGGCGGACCGAACATTGCATATGTTCGCCATCCGTGGCTAACGCGAACAAGCTATGTTCGCCAGGAACTATTCGCAAGCGGACCGTTCGGGACATCTCTACTCCTAATTCCTCAGGGAATAGCATATACTGTATCCCCTGAGAAAATAGGAACAGTCCTTTGGGACATGCAGGGATAAATAAAATATATTACACTATTGCTGGCCTCTTTTGTGCTTCTTTTCCCAGATATCCCGTAATAACAAATGATTCATTGTGGAGTGTGGGAGACAAATACCCAAAGAAGAAGCTGCATAGCACACATCCACTAAATATGTTAAGTGAACTTTGTGGACATTTGTATCTATCTGCAATGATAGTGGATAGGAATAAGTACAATGATAAAACCCCAAATTTATAAGGGATATAGCGTAGAGATTTTTTGCATCCATTTCTAGTAAGAAAACGCTGATTTTCTTAACAATAGCTCAGCATGAATTCATATCGTATAGATACTGATTAATGGCTATGCATTTACTCATTTGTAAAACACTTTTTTTATCCAGTATCAATGTGTCACCCAAGAAGGAAAAAAAATGAGTTAAGTTAGAAATCAGGCCAATATTCATATCTTTACGTCAAGAAATAATGCTTCCCTATATAAAGTCTGCCCAGCTGCTATGATTGAATGTGGAATAATTACAAAGTTTTAAAGAAATTTACAACAGAAAATAATGTACAAAATCCTTATTTACAAGTATTCACCATAATGTGCTTGCAAACTGAGCAGCTTACCTGGATAGCGATTAATCAAACGCAATGCCTGAATCTAGGCTAATGCAAATTGAAAGCTTAGGCGGACAAAGTGTGCTCACCTAGTGTAAAATAATTCCTTTTTTTTTTTTTTTTATAAATAGCATGTTGACTACAGTATAAAGGTTTCATGCTGTGTTCAGTAGCCTATTTAGAAATTCTATGTATCATTAATATTCAAGAAAAGTTTTTTAAAAAAAAATTATTTCATGCTCATTGCAACACTATATTCATGGTTGTTAATTGATTTTTTTTTTAATGTATACTTTGATTTTTTTTTAAATGTATACTTTTAGCAACATCTTGTTATACCATACTCATAGAAACTAATTCCACTTGAAACACAAAAAAAAAATGTTTATTTCCTACACTGCAACATCAGTTTTCCATCTCAGCTATATGTCTAAGCATAGCTATTTGTGGCTGAATTTTGCAATTATTATTATTATTTTATTATTTATATAGTGCAAACAGACTTAAATTTTGATTCACTAATTAAGTGTTTATTAAAAAACAAACAAAGTTGAGCTACTGACAAAGATACTGTGGAGTACAGGTTAGCATAATTGGTTTATAAGGAACATCAGCAATCCTGAAATAGAACACTGATCCTACTATTAAGTTATTAAGTGACAAAAACTATTGAACTTAGGGTATGAAAGATTAGCTAATGAAATATATGCATTTGTTTGTGTCCATGCATATGTGTGTATGTTTTCATACTACTGAATTATTAAAACAAATAAGATGCACTCTCTTCATTGAACCAACATGATAGGTGTCTTTATAAGCTTAGCTGTCACATGATCAGCACCAGCAACATTTGAAAAATCAAAAAACAGGTTTGTTCTTGCGTTTTTTCGATTTGAGAAGTGGCCACGCAATCACCTGCTCAGAATATTTGACCGTGCATTATAGCCATGCAACTAGGACCTGAACACATTTATTTTTTCATTTGGAAATGAATATACTATTTATTCAGCACAGTGTTTTTTTTTTTTTTTTGTTAGGATGTTGCACTACACCTAAATAAATCTAGATTAGAAACTTCAAATAACTAGGAAAGGAAAAAAATATCTAGGGTCCACACCACAGGTAAAACACATCACTTATTTCTCAGTAATTGTAAGTAAGCACAAAGTCCTTTACTTGCATACAGTAAATATATTATACACTGAACAAAATTATAAACACAATACTTTTGTTTTTACCCCCATTTTTAATAAGCTCAACTCAAAGATCTAAGACATTTTCTATGTACACAAAAGGCCTATTTCTCTCAAATATTGTTTACAAATCTGTCTTAATCTGTGTTAGTAGGCAGTTCTCCTTTGCCGATATAATCCATCCACCTCACAAATGTGGTATATTAAGATGCTGATTAGACAGCATGGTTATTGCAAAGGTGTGCCTTAGGCTGGTCACAATAAAAGGCCACTCTAAAATGTGCAGTTTTATCACACAGCACAATGCCACAGATGTTGCAAGTTTTGAGGGAGCGTGCAATTGACATGCTGACTGCAGGAATGTCCACCAGAGCTGTTGCCCGTGAATTGAATGCTCATTTCTCTACTATAAGCTGTCTCCAAAGGTGTTTCAGAGAATTAGGCAGTACAGCCAACTGCTCTTACAACCACAGACCACGTGTAACCACACCAGCCCAGGACCGCCACATCCAGCATCTTCACCTCCAAGATCGTCTGAGATCAGCCACCCGGACAGCTGCTGCAACAATCGGTTTGCATAACCAAAGAATTTCTGCACAAACTGTAAGAAACCGTCTCAGGGAAGCTCATCTGCATGCTTGTTGTCCTCGTTAGGGTCTTGACTTGATTGCAGATCGTCGTCGTATCCAGGGCCGTCTTTAATATGAATAGGACCCTGGGCAAAGAATTTTGTTGGGCCCCCTCGGCCCTGCGACCCTCTCAATCCACCAACCCCCCAATTACGCCCAACCCCCAATCACACTGACATATTGACACATACACACACACAGACATATTAAAACATTCACAGATACATACTGACACACACATACACATACTGGCAGACATATTGACACACATTCAGACATACTGACACACACACACACACACAGACGCACATACATACACACACAGACACATACACTGATAGACTTATTGACACACACACAGACATGCTGATACACACACGCATACTGACATACACACAGACACAGTGACACACACAGGCATACTGACATACACACAGACATACTGACACACACACAGACATACTGACACACACACAGACAGAAATGCTGACACACACACACACAGACATGCTGACACACACTGACAGAAGTATTGACACACACACACACAGGCATGCTGACACACACAGGCATGCTGACACACACAGGCATACTGACACACACACAGACAGACATACTGACACACACACACAGACAGACATACTGACACACACACAGAAATACTGACACACACACACAGACACAGACATACTGACACACACACACACAGACATACTGACACACACACACAGACATATTGACACACACACTGACAGAAGTATTCACACACACACACACACTGACAGAAGTATTGACACACACACAGACATAATGACACACACAGGCATACTGATATACACACACAGATACACTGAAACACAGACAGACATACACACACAAACATACTGACATACATTTAGCCACCCTCCAACCACCCTTACCTTTTCTGGAGGGTGGTTTCCCTGGGGAACAGTGGCAGGCTGAGGCAGTTGGGAGTTCTCCTCTTAAACTCCCCTCCTCCCTGCCTTTCTCCTCCTGTGCGGCTCTGATCTCCGGTGGGAGGAAGTGACGCGCGGCACTCACTTCCTCCCAGCTGGCTGACGAACAGGAAGGGGCCTGGTCGCGCTGTAAGCGTAACAGCGCCCGACCGGGCCCCTGCTGACACATGTCCACCGGGTGGCCCTTAGTGCATGGGCCACCCGGGGGCCCTCTTTAGCATGCGGGATGGTGCGGCCCTGTGCAGCCGCACCACCGGGTCCAAGGGGGGCTGCCCAAATCGCGGGGCCCACGGAGCAGCTGCTCTGGGCCCCCCAGGAGCAACTGGGCCCGGGGCAGCTGCCCCGTTTGCCCCGCGCTAAAGACGGCCCTGGTCGTATCCAACTTGAGTAGGTATAATTCATAAGGACAATTCATAAGTGCCAATTGAACCCTATCAAATGCACCATCTCATGTAGGGTGACCTCACAAGAAGTTATCGGGCAAAAATGAGCACACTACAGCCTCAAACATTAACTAATGTTATGAACAATGGAATCAAAAGAGCCTGGCTTTGCAAGGTGGCAAAATAAGCTAATTTAATGTCATCTTCTGTACCTAGTCAAATAAATCTCTATACGTTAAGCATTTATTGTATGTAATATCATTGAAATTGATTCATTAATAAAAAAGTTATTAATTCTTTAAACCCCACTCTGAATTTTGGCCCATCCTATACAAAAGAACAACATATTTTGATGCTACAAACCTTGCCCAAGACATGTGCCCTTTCATTCATAGATTGTAAGCAGTGGCATCGCTAGGGGGCCGGGGGGCAAGTGGGGGCCATGGTCCCCCCTACATCATGCAGTGCGCCCCCTTGAAATTGAAGTTGGGAGCAATGAGTCTCCCTTCACATGCTGCAGCAGCAGCACTGTCACTGTGAAACTGTGTTCCACCCTTTTCCCACGAGCGTCCAGAAGGGAGCACTGTGCTGGGAGGACTTCCTCCTGGGTCACAGAGAGCAGCGCAGGGGAGAGACAGGGAGAGAAAGCTCAGCCCTGCACAGAGGCATCCAGGCAGCTGCAGTCTCTGTGTGTGTGTGTGTATGGGACGGTCTGTGTGTGGAGGCTCAGTCTGTGTGTGGGGGTTCAGTCTGTGTGTGTGGGGGTCAGTTTGTGTGTATGGATCAGTTTGTGTGGGGTGCGTCAGCCTGTGTGTGTGGGCAGTCTGTGTGTGTGTATGGGTCAGTCTGTACGTGTGGGAAGTCAGTGTGTATATGTATGGGTCAGTCTGTGTGTTTGGGGGTCAGTCTGTGTGTGTGGGTGAGCAATCTGTGTGTGTGGGCAGTCTGTGTGTGTGTGTGTGTGTGTGTGTGTATGGGTCAGTCTGTGTGTGTGGGGGGGGGGGTAGTCTGTGTATGTGTGTAGGTAAGTCTGTGGGTTTGTATGGGTCAGTCTGTGTAGGTGCTAGATCTCCAAGAGAGATACCTTTCATTTGGTGACCTCCCCTGTACCCAGTGGATAGACCGCCTTCTCAACCAACATGGATCTGACCTATTCCCAGCAAGGGAAAAGGAGAATATTCTTTAAAAAAAAATAAAAAAATTATTAAAGTAAAAATCGTATACCACTCTCTACACCACCCTGAACACAGTACACCCTCACAGATAGTGAACCCCCCACATACAGTACACTCCCATCAACACAAACTACACCTTTGCATACCCACACAGTGCACCCCCCACACACATAATCTCTTCACCCACTCACAATGCAGCCCCTAGATGCACACACAGCCACTTTACAGGCCCTTTCAGCACACACACAATCTCAAAACCTCCAAAACCTCACACGAAGCACCTCCACTGTGGATGGCTGGAGCATTTACACGGTATCACTGTAAAGGGCCTGTAAAGTGTCTGCGTATGCATCTAGGGGCTGCATTGTGAGTGGGTGAAGAGATGATATGTGTGGGGGGTTCTTTGTTTATTTTATACAGTGACAGGCACACACTCTGACTGAGACACACACACACACATTTTCTCACAAATTGCTATTTTTATTTAAATCCACCCAGCCTCCCTACCTCTAGGAGAGCTGAGTGGATCTTTCCCTGGTGTCCAGTGTGTCTCCTCTCAATCTTCCTGCAGTTTTTCTCTGCTCCCCTGTGCACTCTCTGTAGTGATGCTGGGGCTGGAGTGACATCATTTCACTAAACAGCATGCCAGGGAGCAGAGAACTGCAGAAAGGTTACTGCTCCCTTGCGCGCCACCTCCATGTTCCCCGTGGCGGCTGGCTTTAATGTTTCCTGTATGGCTAAGCAAAGAGCTGACAAATGCCAGGTGCCAGGGTGAAATGTCTAGTCGCTATGGCAGCCTGGCGCCTGAATTTTGTTGAGCCCTGTGTATGTATGTGTGTGTGTGTGTGTATATATATAAACCATAAAAAGTAGGTGCGCAGAATACTTCTGCGCCATCCTATTCTATTTACATTCTATACTGTGTGTATATATATATATATCAATATATATATATACATACACACGTATAAACACATTTTATAACTGCTCCCCTGCTTTTGTCCTTGGCCCTTTACGTGCGCCCCCTTAAGTATAAATCCTGGAGACGTCACTGATTGTAAGCTCATTTGAGCAAGACCTTCTTCATTTCTTGTCTTTGTTATATTCCATATGTAAATAAATTGTTGTCGAACACCCCATATTATAATTGTAAAGCACTGCGGAAAATGTCGGTGGCTCTGTGTAACATGTTGCCTCTATATAAATTATAATAAGAAGAATAATATACGGACAGACAATATGATATTGTGAAGATGCCTTATTCTTGCTGTGATCCGTGGATTGAGAGTTCTTCTTTTGAAGAGTAGGATTATCTGTATTAAACACTGAGCAGGCAGCAACCACTTTTCTTTTATATTTTGTTAGATGCAGGATCGAGCTCAGCACATTAACGCACTACAACTCATAATGTTGTATGTATGAATAACCTTTTTTGAATTTAACTATTAAGAAATACTTCAGGCAAGAGTGCCCTTTATTTTAACTAGCACAGTAAGAGTTGCTGTTATTAATATGTTGATTCTGTTTCATAGTGCCTTGCATTAAACTGCTCAGTATCTCCAGCTGGCAAGAAAAGCGTTAAACTTGTTTAATCAGTATTGGTTTAGAATGAGATGGATTTTACAAATCAAAAACATGACTTCACTGTGTAACTTGAACATCTGGTATGAGGCGGCAGGATTCCTTTCCAAATACTACATTTTAGATACATTCGTTTGATGGAAAAAATATGTTAAAACTAAAATCTGGAGACAAAGAAAGCAGCCTCGTGAGATTTCAGGCTTTTTTGGTTAAGACTTTTCTTGAAAAGGGTTTTGTTTCTCTCACTGCAGCATGGCTGTAATGAAAACCATTGCTCATTATCACACATACTTCTCTAAGACACAGTGCATGTTTCATTGAAATAAAGGAATGGAGAGAGGCCACTTGGATAACTACCGTATATACTCGAGTATAAGCCTTGTGCTAAAAATCCCAACTCGGCTTATACTCGAGTCACTGTCTGTATTATGGCAATTTACATTGCAATTTACATTGCCATAATACAGATTGGGGGCTGTGTGCGGTTACTTACCTCTCCTGCAGCTCCTGTCAGCTCTCTCCTCCTCCGCGGTGGTCCGTTCAGCACCTCTGTCAGCTCCCAGTGTCTCGCGAGTCTCGCGAGAGCCGCGGGGTCATAGTGCGGCTCTCACGAGACTTACAGTGAGCTGACAGGGGAACTGACCGGACCGGCGCGGAGGAGAAGGGAGCTGACAGGAGCTGCAGGAGAGGTAAGTGCTTCCTGCCAGCCCCCCGCCCCCCCACACTGAACTGCCAATGCCACTGGACCACCAGGGAGTGAGAGCCCCCCTCCCTGCCATGTATCAAGCAGGGAGGGGGGACGAAAAAAAAATACATTAATATTATAAAAATAATAATAATTTTAGAAAAATAACAATATATCAAAAAAATTGTAAATAATAATTAATAAAAGAAATAATAATAGAACAAAAAAATGATTAAAATAATAATTAATAAAATAACAATAATCAAAATGCCCACCCCCCACCAACACATACACAAACACACACTGCATCACACACACTCACACTTCATTCATATACACACACTGCATTCATATACACACACTGCACTCATATACATACACTGCACTCATACACACACACTGCACTCATACACACACTGCACTCACACACACTGCATTCATACACACACTCTGCATTCATACACACACACTGCATTCATACACACACTGCACTCATACACACTGCATTCATACACACACTGCACTCATACACACACTGCACTCATACACACACTGCACTCATACACACTTGCACTCATACACACACTGCACTCATACACACACTGCACTCATACATACACACACTGCACTCATACATACACACACTGCACTCATACACACACACACTGCACTCATACACACACGCACTGCACTCATACACACATGCACTGCACTCATACACACACGCACTGCACTCATACACACACACTGCATTCATACACACACTGCATCATACGCACACACTGAATTCATACACACACACTGCATTCATTATATACACACACTGTAAATAAATATTCAATTAATATAATTTTTTTAGGATCTAATTTTATTTAGAAATTTACCAGTATCTGCTGCATTTCCCACCCTAGTCTTATACTCGAGTCAATAAGTTTTCCCAGTTTTTTGGGGTAAAATTAGGGGCCTCGGCTTATATTCGGGTCGGCTTATACTCGAGTATATACGGTAATGGAAGATGTTAGACATAAAAAAATAATGTCACGCATTTGCAACTGCTACGGCATAAGAATTAACTTCTATGAGCTATCCAACATAAATGTGCATACATAATAAATAATCACAGTGTTAATGGATCTGAGTACAGGAAAGTGCTGCTTAAAAAATAATTCCTTATTGTTAAATCACTTGTAATAAAATGTCTGTGCCTTTTTTCTGTTTTATAGTTAATAGTCTTATGCATTTGCAAATTCTAATTTCTTAATATCAACTGAAATCTGTCAGTTACTCAACACAAATGTACATAGTAAATAATGAGGTTGTTAATAATTTATTTAGCAATAATATGGCTTAAAAAAGCCTACAGTGTGAGTGATGTGATGTTTCCCTGTCTAGTTGAGGGATGGCTGACAAGAGGTGAGGTGGGTATTTGCTTCCAGGGCCCTGGAAAATTTAACTTGTGGGCTTCAGCCATATAAAAATGTCTCACTGTCATATGACTGAATCACAGAACAACCAAAATGGACAATGGGCAAAATATTTTGTTTGAGTTGTGATTCATAGATCTATCAGTGGCATCAATACAAGAAATACGTAATGGTAAAAAAAAGATAATTAATGGTTAGGGGCAGGCACTAAGTGTTGATTTTATTCACAGATCAAGAAGATGAGAAGAAGTAACCAATAGAGAAAAAAGAGAAAGAAGGGGAATTGGAGGCAACTCTGTAACATGCATTTCTAAGTAGTGGTGCTGCCATAAATACCAAAAATATATACACACAAAACAAAAATACAGTTTTAAATTTTACAAGCCTACGTAAAAACACCTATCATAGCAAATAAATATTGGGATTCACTTACACCATATGTCCATATTGTGTTAAGCCCACCACTAGGCCACAATACACCAATCTTAGTGGGTTTTACACTCATTTTAACATGGGAGATGAACATGCTACCTACAATACTTACTGTTTGAACAACTTTCCTCTATTTAAGCTTTCCTATGGTAACCTTCAAAGGTGCCCCCATATTGGATAGGTAAAGAAGCGATGAAGTGAGAAGACAAAAAAGGATGAGGAATGTGAGTAGGAGAGAAAGGGTGAAGCTTAAGAGAAAAAAGAGAATAAAAACATAAGAGAGACATAGAGAAGCAAAATATTAGCAAATAAGACAAACCACAAAATGGGGGACCAAGGTAAGAAGAGAGAAGAGCAAAAAGCAATAATATGGGGAAGTGCATCCCACTTTCTTTTAGAGCTGTAGGAGAAGTGTAAGAGGAAATCTCTAAGACGAGGTCATGACCATAACATGTAGAACCCGAGGATGCCAGACTTTGTTAATGTCATGAAGAATTTGGTGATCAAATAATCTATCTTAGGTTCCAGACCATTGCACCACAACCACAAAAGCAGTCAGGAGTGATTTCAATAAATGTGATTGAGTTTTACAAAGACTAGATACCACCCAAATTTAATACACTTAAAGCAATTCCACAAAGCCCATCTTACTTTCCCTTTTAGCCTCGGCTCTGCTTTTCACTATGCAGTCAAACAAATTTCTGTCTTTGGCTCCATTGTGTTTAACCTCATGTTAAGTGAAATGGTTACTATAGTGCTATTTGTAATAATCTTATTGATCTTTTTAAGGAATTTTTTTTTTAAGACTGTGAGTATACGTATTTTACAAACTGATTGTGTTGCTCTCCCTAACACTATATATTATTGAATGCTGTGTTTTATGTTTCAAAATATCTCTCAGAGTTTGTAAAATACATCCTGATCTTAGTTTATTGCTTTAGTTTAAACAGTAAAGTGTTTATGCAGTATAATTTGTCTCATGGCTTCTTCCTGATTTAGTCATTAAGTTTCTAAATATTACCTCCAAGGTAATGATTGAATATGTAGTTTATTAAAGTATTAACATATATATAGCTTACAAGGAAAGTAAAAAAAAAAGTGAATGATATGTGAAAAGCACACTTTGTGTGCATAAAGGTGAGTAAATAATACATACAAATACATATGCCATATGGAATCCTCTTTAAATGTGGCTAAAAAGAAAAAACATAACCAATACAAGTTGAACATAGATAGACAAATCGATGTTTCCAACATTTCCTGTGGTATGAAACTCACATTTCACTGAACCTTAATATACTTGCTCAAGTATTTCAGCATGGATATAAATATTGGATCCAAAGCAAGTATTCCTCCAGCAGATCCTCCAGAAAAAGGTAACAAGGCACCACTGATTACAACAAGATAATAACATTTATTTCAACAAGCATAAAAAGTCTTACATATAGGTAAGTTTATTGCTACAATGACAGTCCCACAAGTAAGAATGAACAACGCTTTTAAAATTTCCTGTCTTCCCCAGGTACATTGACTTATGGGAAACAGTTTCTGTTTATAAAGCTAATTTCTGCATCCTTTTCTGAGTATTTCTGCCCACGTCACATTTGTCACTTGAGGTATTCCTTTTGATCACTGCACATATGCCGGCTGCCATATTGGTTCTCTCATGGACATGTAACACCAGTTTCACCAGATACGATCTGGCAGCCTTTTTACAGCCATTTTGTGAAGTCTTTGTCTTTATAAAGTCAAGCTCCATAACATTAAATTTAAAACTGAATACGTTTTACCCCTTAGTGACCAGACTGTTTTTCAATTTTTTTACCGTTAATGACCAGAGTTGTTTTTACATTTCCACGTTGTTTGTGTTTAGCTGTAATTTTCCTCTTACTCATTTACTGTACCTGCACATTTTATACCATTTTTATCTCCATTAAATGGTCTTTTTAAAGATACCATTATTTTCATCATATCATATAATTTACTTTAAAAAAATTATAAAATATGATGAAACTATTTGAAAAATCACACTTTCTCTAACTTTCACCCCAAAATCTGTTATGCATCTACAATCGCCAAAAACACCCATGCTAAATAGTTTCAAAATGTTGTCCTGAGTTAAGAGATACCTAATGTTAACATGTTCTTAGCATTTTTTGCAAGTTATAGGGCTATAAGTACAAGTAGGACATTGCTGTTTCAAAAGATATATTTTTAAAATGTATCAATAGTGACATTGTAACACTGTTAAAGGACCACTCTAGTGCCAGGAAAACATACTCGTTTTCCTGGCACTAGAGTGCCCTGAGGGTGCCCCCACCCTCAGGGTCCCACTCCCGCCCGGCTCTGGAAAGGGGTAAAAACTTACCTTTTTCCAGCGGTGGGCGGAGAGCTCTCCTCCGATCCTCCTCTTCTCCTCCCCGTCGGCTGAATGCGCACGCGCGGCAAGAGCTGCGCGCGCATTCAGCCGGTCACATAGGAAAGCATTCATAATGCTTTCCTATGGACGCTTGCGTGCTATCACTGTGATTTTCACAGTGAGAATCACGCAAGCGCCTCTAGCGGCTGTCAGTGAGACAGCCACTAGAGGAAATAGGGGAAGGCTTAACCCATTCACAAACATAGCAGTTTCTCTGAAACTGCTATGTTTATGAAAAAATGGGTTAACCCTAGAAGGACCTGGCACCCAGACCACTTCATTAAGCTGAAGTGGTCTGGGTGCCTAGAGTGGTCCTTTAACTGTCATAAATCTTTGAATTACACCTCACATGTACAATTATTTTTTTTAAAGTAGACAACCCAGGGTATTCAATATGGGGTATGTCCAGTCCTTTTTAGTAGCCACTTAGTCACAAACACTGACCAAAGTTAGCATTTATTTGTTTGTGTGTTAAAAATGCAAAAAACTATTATGAACGCTACCTTTGGCCAGTGTTTGTGACTAAGTGATTACTAAAAAGTGATTTAGGGATTTAGTGATTTAGTGATTACTAAAAAAAGACTGAACATACCCTATTAGCAATACCTTGGGTTATTTTCTTTTGCAAATGGTATGCCATCATAAGGGTAATTCTCATTCCTGGGCTATCATACGCTCTCAAAGGCAACATAACCAATCTGGCAAATGTCAATGGGAAAAAACGTAAAATCAAGCCTTACATTTGGCCCTGTAACTTTCCAAATCACTATAAGACCTGTACATTGGGGTATACTTGGGAGACTTTGCTGAACACAAATATTAGTGTTTCAAAACCGTGAAACATATCACAACAATTATATCATCAGTGAAAGTGAAGTTTGTGTATAAAACATGCAAAAAACTTCCCTTTCACTGACATTTCTGTGATATGTTTTAATGTTTTGAACACTAATATTTGTGTTCAGCGACGTCTACCGAGTAAAACAGTACCTTCCTCCTCCCACCCCCATTTACCGGTTTCAAGGTGTCTTGGAAAGTTACAGGGTTAAATTTTAGTGATGTCGCAAACAGAACATTTTCCGTTCGCAAATGGCGAACGCGAACTTCCGCAAATGTTTGTGAACGGGCGAACAGGGCGAACCGGGCGAACCGCCATGGACTTCAATAGGCAGGCAAATTTTTCTTTTTTTTTTTAAACTTTATTTTTGTTGTGCGCAGGTTAACACTACACGCTTGTCTAGCCACAACAGCATTCACAAGCTTAATTATCACAAACAATGTTGGACATAGTATGGCATTTCAAATAACAGCACACATTTTTTTTGAGTAACTAGTAGAAACGTAAGGAAGATTATTCAAGCATCAGGTAGCATATAGTTAAACAATAATCTGCTCACAAGATAGAGAAAACACTTTGCTCAATGAGATGTATATAATGGTTCTGCACTATTTTCAATAGGTAGTCATATCAAGCCAGGTAAACTTCTCGAGGTCACATTAGTATATAGTACATTTGCTTAAGGCTTTGCTCATGAGGAAATACGTAAAGAGTCTAACAGATAGAAGATCGTTTGAAGTACAACATGTATGGGTGTGAGTTATGCTATGTTGGACGGTAATCGCATGTCTATGTCTACCTTGCTATGTGTGATGTATGTGCTCCCCAAGCCTTGGCATGGTGGGGAGAGACAGGAAGGTGCTTACGGCTGATCAAGTTTAAGTTAATGCGATTATCGAACGATGTAGAATCTGTGCTGGCTTACACAAGTACAATGCAACAAACAATCTGATCATATAGTTTAAACTGGGATGTTGTTTGCCTCCGGCTGGGTGGAAAGAGAGTCTCTGCGGTGTGAGCAGGGTCAATAGCCGTGGGTCTCTTAAGGTGGCAGTCCTGGTTGCATCATCCGATGCCCGTTCCAGAGGCTTTGTTAGCGTGCCTGTATCGGAGGTTCTGGCTTTTCTGTGGGCTCCGTTGGTGTTTTGTGAGGCTATAAGGGGACAAGTCCGGGTTGTGGTATACGGTCTCATTGCTAGATATGACAGTCCCGTAGAGGCTGTGGATGCAGAGGGCCCCCTGCGTGATAGTTCGTTCAGCCGATACCTTGTCTCCAGGCTGTCTTTGAAGGACCATGAGGGTGTTTTCTTGGAGGTACTTGAGGAAGCTTGTGGGCGCCCCTGTTATGGGCTATCACCCGGTGGTAGGCATGCCACGGGTCTGGCCTCCATTTCAGCTGGAGTTTAGGTCGCGGTGGATGTTGACGGCGATCCAGTGGGCCACGTGGGCCTCTTCTCCTTTGGGAGCCGATGCGTCGGGCTGGCCGGGGTGTGCTTTTCCCACGTTTGGAGGCTTGTGGAGGCCGTTTAATGCACCGCAAACAACCGCAAACAGTCCATTTGCACAACTGCAAACTCCCCATTTGCACAAGGTTGGATACCAAGCTAGCCATGTCCCGTTCCTTGTCCTCACTGATGTCATTGAAGGTCTCTTCCTCCACCCAGCCACGTACAACACCAAGGGTCCCCGAAAGGTGACAACAAGCCCCCTGTATTTTTTTTTTTAAATGTACACTACTGTTACACCAGATAATGTATAATAGACACAGGTTACTGGCTATGGGGGGATAATGTATAATAAGCACAGGTTACTGGCTATTGGCTATGGGAGGATAATGTATAATAAACACAGGTTACTGGCTATGGGAGGGATAATGTATAATAAACACAGGTTACTGGCTATGGGGGGATAATGTATAATAAACACAGGTTACTGGCTATGGGGGATAATGTATAATAAAAACAGGTTACTGGCTATGGGGGGATAATGTATAATAAACACAGGTTACTGGCTATGGGGGGATAACGCATAATAAACACAGGTTACTGGCTATGTGGGATAATGTATAATAAACACAGGTTACTGGCTATGGGGGATAATGTATAATAAACACAAACACACAAAAAAAAGAATGCAGCTTCAGAATTAATCTAAATTGTATGCTGTCTAAGAGGTGGGAGGGTCTGGGAGGGAGGGTCTGCTGCTGATTGGCTGGAATGTGTCTGCTGGCTGACTGTGATGTACAGGGTCAAAGTTTACTCAATGATGACAAATAGGGGGCGGACCGAACATCGCATATATTCGCCATCCGTGGTGAATGCGAACAAGCTGTGTTCGCCAGGAACTATTCGCCAGCGAACCGTTCCGGACATCACTAGTAAATTTAGTGCTAAAATTAAATTCTCTGGACTTTCGGCCTGGGTTATCAGGCAGGTCCCCCAAATTGCAATTAATAAAATTACTTAATTATGTAAAAATATTACATAAATATACACATAGAAAATAAATATATATACATATTTATATATTTTTAAAGTCTACGTGTATATTTAGGAAATTATTTATATAATTAAGTATATGGAGATATGTATACTTTGTATTATTTTTATTTATTTATATATATATATATATATATATATATACAATTTCATTCGAAGTGTATTTTGATATACATATATATATATATATATATATATATATAAATTAATATCAAAATACAGTTAGAATAAAATTACATATAAATATATATATATATAATTTTATTTTATTATTATTATTTTTACATTTTTTTATTTATTTTTAATTAATCTTTTTCTTAATTTGTTAACTTTGTTGTTTTATTTTAAAACTTTTTTTTACTTGTTTCACTAGTTCAGGCAGTCCCCCTGCAGGCAGCACTATGGACGCCTATTGCGGCCATGTGACCGCTCTTTCAGAGCAATCACAAGGCCTGTGGGGTCCTAATTTGTCGAGGTGGGGCTGTCTGGGCTGTCAGACAGTCCCCCCAGATGGAGAGGAACACCGATGGTGATCGGGTAAGTGCATAGGAATATCGCGGACGAACTAGATATGTCCACGGTCCTGGGAGGAGGGGTTAATATTTATATTTTATTTATTTTTTAAATGTATTTATTTTTTATAATTTATTCTTCACTGAGTGCCCCTTGAGGCACTCAGCACAAAGGCAGAGCATCGGAAGCCTGCCCAATGACTTCGATGCTCTGCAACACAGATGGGCGTCACGTGGGGCAACACGGAAGTGATAGCTCCAGGGGAGCAATCACCCACCGGCCTGGCAGTCAGGGGAGGTGTTGCAGGATGCCTCAACATTGAGGTATTACTGCAATACCGTTAGAGTGGCTGGAAGCGATCACAATCGCTTTCAGCACTCAGATTTGCCGCGGCCATATAAGGTACGTTCGAGGTCATTAATGACCATTTTTTGTCGGACCTACCTGATACGTCCGCGGTCACTAAGGGGTTATAGAATGCTATTAAAGAGCTTAATGAAAATGGACATCAATAAAAATATTAATATATTATGATAAAGAAATAGATAAAAATCTAAACAAAACATTACTAATAACATAGATTTTAAAATAAGCATATAAACAGGGATCCATTAAATATAGTTATATATCTCAAAATCAATATTTAATCCTCCTGGAGAGAGGGGTTGAATCTCAAATATCCATTTCATCTAATTTTTATTTAGCTTTTTTGAGATGTCACCTCCGCTCTAGGACTTTAAACCTCTTGTATACCTAAAAAAAATTAACACCTTGTATTCTTATTATGAACTTGAGCAAAATGTGCTGATAAAGAGTGGTTAAAGACTTCATTATTTAGGTTTTTTTATGTTCTCATTTATCCTGACTTCGAGTAGTCTTCGAGTAGTTCTTCCTACACATTGTAAACCACAAATACATGGCAAAAGATAAATTGCATTATTGGTATTACAGGAAGTACATTACTTTAATAACATTTGTTTATTGGTAACAATTGAGGAAAAAATATGCACTTTAAAATACAAATATTAGTTGTAACATAGTTGAGATTTTTCTCTTCCTTGTATGTTATTTTAGGTTTATTGCACACATATTCAATTAAATGTTTGTTCTACTTTAAAACATGCTGATTTTTATTTATTTATTTAATTTAAAACATGACTGTGAGAATTAAAACTGTATACAATTGCTTTTTGTTCTAAAATTCATTTATTTATTTGTAACTTAATAAATCCTTTGTATCTTTTTCATACACTTCATTAAATAGTTTTTATATTAGATGTTTCTTATATCCTTTATCATAAAATAGCTTCCCTAAAAATTTTTTACAAAACTTTTTCAGCATTTTTGTAATCTTGTTTTAGCCTAACAAATTGTCCCTTAGGAATATTTCTATATATAAATAAATGTAACACCCAGCCATGTTCATAATACATATAATAATGTTCCCAAAAATACATCAAAATATTGACATAGCGGGGGGCGGAGCCGAACAAGCAAGCTAACTAGACGCACATTGCTTGAGCTCCTGCAGTGTGGGCCCTAATTCTGCAGAAATCTGGAGTTCAACTGCCGCAATTTTCCCACAAACCTGCCTGTGAGCTGGGGGAAGCGACCACGAACATGCTAGTACCAAATTTGAAGCCTGACTGGACTGGGAACCGCGTATAATGAGGCCTACTGGAAGTAGGGGGGAAGGACGGCCGCCTTCCCGCCGGATTCCAACTGCAGCGCACAAGAACTACATGCACCCCCCCCATGGACCGGTGGGGGATAGCCCGGTCCCCGCCCGGAGGAGAAGCATCGACTCCATGCCCCACGACCAAGCCTGCGACCCTACCAAAGGCAGGAGTCAAGGCCTCCAAAATGGCGGATAACGTTGCACTCAAAGAGTCACAGCACCTAGTCAACATGGCGGCTGCCTGCAGGGGAAAGACAAAAGGGTACCAAACTGGCCCACAGCTACTGAGCGACGACCTGCCAGCCCGCATCGACCAACTGTTTGCAGACTTTTGGACGAGGCTGCAGGAGAAGCTGGTACCCGGAGCTGGACGAAAACCGCCATCACAACTATCTGCCTACCCTCATGCAAGCAACGCCTCTATGGCACCGAGACCAGGCCGGAACGGGCCCTGTCAGACCCTGCGGAGAAGAGGAGCAAGGGGTAGCCTTAAAGCCCCAGACAGCCTCACCTACCTACAGCATGGTACGCCAACGATCTCACAGGCACCTGCGGCAGTAACCCCATCTAGGCGGCGAACCATACGCCGCACACCCCACAAGCGCAAGACACCACAAGCGGCACGACCCCCTGCCACAACTCTACCTGGGCAGAGCGCTCCAAGAGTTACCACACCACTGCCTCACCTATGCCGGACACAGGCCAACCGCACCCGGAGCCAGACAATACCAGGCTCCACCGCCTACCCCCGGAGGAGACCAGATCCGGCACCGACATGTCCCCAGGTCTGTGATTCACACATGCCAGCACACACACTAGCATGGGGGCACCTGACCCAGTGACAAGACCCATCCCTTGCTGCCCAGAAGCCTTCCGACAAAGGCCTGCTGCGCGCTCCGAGACTACACCAACCGCACCGACTGACACAGCCCCAACACGGCATCGGCTGACCAGGGGGAACAGGACTCATGGACAGGCATGGTATCCTATGTCACACAGCCCTCTGTGCCCCGTTTGAACTCTCACTTATGTATGCTGGACTATTTGAATCTGCCTAATTTGTGGATAGCCACATCACAAATCAGTTTTCCATGTACTTATTATATAATCTTGCTAAAGCACTCGTTATACTAGTCATGTTTCTCCCTCTCATTTATCTTTTAGAATTCTCCTCCCCAACAAGAACATACGCTATATATGCATGAATATTCTGATGTTACTTTTAATCATACCATAAGCTTTTCATTTACTCGTACCAACCTGTTGGCAGACCTACTTAGCATGTATAGCTAGTGATCAGATGCCTATCTTAACCTATCTTAACGTATGGTCTAATATCATGAGTATGTACGTGTCGTAGCCTCAACATACCATAACCCTGAAACATGAAGGCAGTTTAATGATACTACTATGGTTAATCTCTAATTGCTAAGTGTTACTTGTTACCTGTTGTTCTAAACATGTCTTCGCTGACAGTATAATCGCCTAACTCAGCTGGTTAATACCCTAAAAAAGTGAAAATACTCAGGCTACTGTCTAATATGGGTTAACCCTGCAACATGCTTAGATTGTTTGTTTACAACACGCTTCTGTTCTGAGTCTTATAAAATAAAAATGAGGCAAATATAATCCGGAAATGTAAATGACAATGTTATCGCTGTATTACTCTTATTTCATGTGAAATACCCTTGCATTTCCCTTTCTTTATTCTGTACCCTTCATATATGCCTCAATAAAATACAGATTGACAAAAAAAAAAAATATTGACATAGCTGGGTGCAAGTTTAGTCCCCATAGTTGTACCATTTAATTGTAGAATTGTAGAATTCTCCCTCAAACCAGAAAAATATTATTAGACATTAAAGAAATCCACTCAATAATAAAAGGTATCTGTCTCATATTAAACATCTTGGATTCATTTAGGAAGAACCCGACTGATTCACAAACTTTTATAGGTTCTATGATGGTGTAAAGAATGCTTACATCACAGGTAACTGATATATAGTCCATTTCCCACTTCTTCCAAAATTTGGAGAAGATTAATGGTATCTTTTAGATATGATTTACTAGCAGTAACCAATAGTTGTGATTGCATATCTATATAATAGGGATAATAGGATAATAGGGTATCCACTCCTGCTACAATAGGTCTACCTATATTTAGGATACCTTTATAATACCCTTCATCTTAAAATGTACCACTTTTTTTCTTTATCTCTGTTTCTGGGTTTTTCATTAGTTTACAATATGTCTCAGTATCAGATAATTGTTTATAAATTCAGTCTATAATAGCAACCCCTCACCCCACCACTTTTACCTATAGGTTTCATAACTATAATACCATCATCTTTAAGATCCTTAAGTGCTCGCTTTTCTTCCTGTGTTAGATTTTGCTGTAACTTCGAAATAGGTTTTATCCTCTTTGTATCTTTCAGACTTTAAAAAAAAAAGTTTTTATACTATTACTCTTTAAATAGTGAAGTGAAAAAAATGTGTTTTTAAAACCATTGGATTCACTCTCAATTCTATTTTTCTCTGCATCGATTTATATCTATAAAAGTTTCAAATGAATTTAGACTGCAAATGTAAAACCTTTCTGTATAATATTTTTTGGTTACTATTTAAACTCTTTTTTTTTTTTTTAAGAAAGATTAAAAATGTTTATGGGTTCTATTTCCTCTTCTTTACTCTTTTTCCCCTTTCAACCTCTGTAGATCTTCTTCTTTGTAATAGTGATCATAGAATCTTAAACAATGGGCTCTTTGATGTTCCTAAAAAAGCTTCCTCTCCTACTGAGCATAATTGTTCATACCTGTTCCTTAACACAAATGATCCCTCTTGTCTGGAGTTGGAAAACATATTTCTATATGGGGGAATAGGTGTTTTTGTTGCTATCCCAATTTGGATACCTATAATATCGTTTATGATATTGTGTGTTTCTGGGAGTAGGGACATTTTTTTCCTCCTCTCTCTTTACCTCAGTCAAATAGTCTTGCTTACTCTTTTCCTTTCTCATCATATTGTACCTTCCACAATCCTGATTATTGCGATTTGATCTTTCTTGGAGTATTCCCAATTCTCCTTTTTATACCTATTTACAGTTGATGTCATATCTCTTTAAATCTGACCTAATATTCTTCGGAAGTCTCCTAAATATTTAGCTACAACAATGTATGTATGTATGTATGTATATATACATATAGCATGTTATTGCCTAAAAAATGGCACCACGTCTTTTTTCATGACAGGTGTATTTTATGCAAATTATTGCCTATAAAATTGCTACTTTATGCAATTTCTTTTGGAACATTTTGCAGCATTCTTTCCTCCAAAACATGCAGTATCTTGCTGCTTAAATATTTATTCAAAGTATTACTAACTGTGGTGGTACACTGATGTATGAGAACATAACTAGCTGAATTGATACAAACCATGGTTTCTTGCCACTCATTATAATGCTACTATTAGGATGTATTACTTTAACTACCATTATTGACACAGTTGCAATGTATTCCTTAGATAGTTCATACGCATGGAGAGTGGAATGTTAAATTACACTGTGATTCGTTGTATTATTATTGTTTTTTCCAACAATTTATCTTGTATATTATGGCAGTTTGCCATTTCAAAATAGACAGAATATTAATTTGTGATTCACTGACTTGATTACTTGATTAGTTGGGAACAAAGAACACCTGAAACAAAATGCAGAAATTTGCTACTAAACCAAACACTATTTAGTAACAGCAAAGCACTGTACAAAAACTGTTTACCGTGAAAAAAAGTCTCCTAGGACAGACCAGTTATCTATGCATATTGTGCATAAATTAGATATCCTAACGTAAAAAACTGAATTTCATTATCATATAAACTACACAGCTTTGCTATTTTGGCCTGAATTTTGAAATTCCCTGGTCAATTCTTGACGATTTCTAGTATTGTGAATAACCCTGTATTCAGGCCTATTGCTAGTAATAATAATACTATTAGTCCCATTCGTCATCCACTTAGCTGAGAATTGATATGTTTTTTTCTGCACCTCCTTTACTCTGCAGATTTGTGGAATATAACTTGACATGACCATGTTTCCATTAGACTCTTTATTCCGTCATTACCTGATAAAGAGCAAACAATTTAACTCCTTCCCGCCGGCGTTCTATGCCGTCCCGCATTTAGTGGGCTTTAAAGCCGTTGCGGCGGCATAGAACGCCGTAACGGCTTTGAGCCCTGGAGCACCCGGGATACTTACCTACCCAGAGCTCCGCTTCGGGAGGACTGCCTCACAGCCCAGGCAGACCCCCCACGGCAAATCAGACCCCCGGGGCCATGTGATCGCTCTCAAAGAGCGATCACATGGCCCCCTATAGCTGGCTATGGATCTGCCAGCAGGGGGACTGTCTGAAATATCAGACAGTCCCCCTGCTGGTGGGATCTGTAAAAAAAAATTAAAAAATAAAATAAATATATTTATAAATATATAATATATGTATATATATTATATATATATTATATATATATATATATATATATATATATATATACATATTATATATATTTAACGTCATACATAGTGTATTTTAATACTAATATAAGTACATATATTAGTATTAAAATACACTTAGAATGACGTTACATATATATAATATACATATATTATATATGTAATAGATATATACACATATATTATGTATATAAATACGTATAATTACAATAATAAATAAATAAAATAATAAAATTAATAAATAAAATATTGAATCAAAATTTAATATAAATTATATATTCATATGTAATTTTATTCTAACTGTATTTTGTTATTAATATATACCGTATTTTTCGCTCCATAAGACGCACTTTTTTCCCCCTCAAAAGTGAGGGGAAATGTCTGTGCGTCTTATGGAGCGAATATGAAGCTTTACTTACCTGTCTTGCAGCGTTGGCCGGCAGCACAGGGCACACCGCGGTAGTGGAACTTGAATTTCATGTTCCGGTTTCCGGCGGGACTGAAAGGAAGTGTGCACAAGCTGAGTGCGCACTTCCTTTCAGTCCCGCCGGAAACCGGAACATGAAATTCAAGTTCCACTACCGCGGTGCGCCCTGTGCTGCCGGCCAACGCTACAAGACAGGTAAGTAATTATGGGACAAGGGGAGGGGGACACTAAGGGGGGGGGATGAAGTCTATGGGGGGGGATGAAGTCTATGGGGGGGGGATGAAGTCTATGGGGGGGGGGATGAAGTCTATGGGGGGGGATGAAGTCTATGGGGGGGGGGATGAAGTCTATGGGGGGGATGAAGTCTATGGGGGGGGATGAAGTCTATGGGGGGGGATGAAGTCTATG
Source organism: Pelobates fuscus (assembly GCF_036172605.1). NCBI lineage: Eukaryota > Metazoa > Chordata > Amphibia > Anura > Pelobatidae > Pelobates > Pelobates fuscus. The sequence goes on from NC_086321.1 coordinate 135,404,759, forward strand.
GGGGGGATGAAGTCTATGGGGGGGGATGAAGTCTATGGGGGGGATGAAGTCTATGGGGGGGGGGATGAAGTCTATGGGGGGGATGAAGTCTATGGGGGGGATGAAGTCTATGGGGGGGGGGATGAAGTCTATGGGGGGGATGAAGTCTATGGGGGGGGATGAAGTCTATGGGGGGGATGAAGTCTATGGGGGGGATGAAGTCTATGGGGGGGATGAAGTCTATGGGGGGGGATGAAGTCTATGGGGGGGATGAAGTCTATGGGGGGGGATGAAGTCTATGGGGGGGATGAAGTCTATGGGGGGGGATGAAGTCTATGGGGGGGATGAAGTCTATGGGGGGGATGAAGTCTATGGGGGGGGGATGAAGTCTATGGGGGGGGTGGATGAAGTCTATGGGGGGGGTGGATGAAGTCTATGGGGGGGGTGGATGAAGTCTATGGGGAGGGGGTGGATGAAGTCTATGGGGAGGGGGTGGATGAAGTCTATGGGGAGGGGGTGGATGAAGTCTATGGGGAGGGGGTGGATGAAGTCTATGGGGAGGGGGTGGATGAAGTCTATGGGGAGGGGGTGGATGAAGTCTATGGGGAGGGGGTGGATGAAGTCTATGGGGAGGGGGTGGATGAAGTCTATGGGGAGGGGGTGGATGAAGACTATGGGGAGGGGGTGGATGAAGACTATGGGGAGGGGGTGGATGAAGACTATGGGGAGGGGGTGGATGAAGACTATGGGGAGGGGGTGGGTGAAGACTATGGGGAGGGGGTGAGTGAAGACTATGGGAGAGAGGAGAAGATTATGGGAGGGGGGGACACTATGGGACAGGGGAGAAAAAAAATATTCTGTACAAACTGTCCCATAGTAAGAAACACTATGGGACAGTTTGTTCAGAATATTTTTTTTCTGGGTTTCTTCCTCTAAAAACTAGGTGCGTCTTATGGTGAGGTGCGTCTTATGGAGCGAAAAATACGGTATATATTGGTAACAAAATACACTTAGAATGACATTCTATATATATATATATATATCTATCTATATATAAAATACAAATAACCGCAAATATATATATATAGATAAATAAATATAATTACATAAAAGATTACATTAGTATACACGTAGAATTTAAATACCTATAAATGCATATATATTAAAATTCTATGTGTATATTTAAGTAATCTTTTAACATAATTAGGTGATTTGATTAATTAAAATTTGATTGACATGCCTGACAACACAGGGAGAAAGTGCAGAGAATTTAATTTGCAAGCACTATATTTGACCCTGTAACTCTCCAAGACACCATAAAACCTGTACATGGGGGGTACTGTTTTACTCGGGAGACTTCGCTGAACTCAAATATTAGTGTTTCAAACTGGTAAAGTGTATTACAACGATTATATTTTAAGTAAAAGTGACATTTTCTGCATTTTTTACAAACAAACTGCACTTTTATGGACTATATTATTGTTGTAATATGTTTTACTGTTTTAAAACACTAATATTTGTGTTTAGTGAAGTCTCCCGAGAATAACAGTACCCCCATGTACAGGTTTCATGGTGTTTTGGAAAGTTAGAGAGTCACATATAAGGCTTGCATTTCATTTTTTTGACATTGAAATTTGCCAGATTGGTTATGTTGCCTTTGAGAGCATATGGTAGCCCAGGAATGAGAATTACCCCCATGATGGCATACCATTTGCAAAAGTAGACAACCCAAGGTATTGCAAGTGGGGTATGTCCAGTCTTTCTTAGTAGCCACTTAGTCACAAACACTGGCCAAATATTTGTTTTTTGCTTTTTCACCCAAAAACAAATATGAACGCTAACTTTGGCCAGTGTTTGTGACTAAGTGGCTACTAAAAAAGACTAAACATACCCCACTTTCAATACCTTTGGTTGTCTACTTTTTCAAATGGTATGCCATTATGGGGGTAATTCTCATTCCTGGGCTACCACACCGTCTCAAAGGTAACATTACCAATCTGGCAAATTTCAATTTGAAAATGGAACGTTCTATATTTGACCCTGTAACTTTCCAAAACACCATAAAACCTGTTAATGGGGGGTACTGTTGTACTCATGAGACATTGCTGATTACAAATATGTGCATTTTTGTGCAGTAAAACCTAACAGTATTATGACATTCACAGCTAAAATGTCAGACGGAAATACAAATTTTAAAAACAATCTTATTTTCTCACATTTTTTTTAAATGTTATTCATAATGACTTATGTTCCATATATGAATAGTTAATGATAAATTAAAGCCCTGTTTCTCCTGAACAAAATGATATATAATAAGTGTGGGTCCATATAATATGAAAGAGGGGAACTACGGGTGAACAGACATATAGCACAAATTCCAGTTTTTGTTTACGTTTTGTTTTGATCAGAACGTGCACTATTGACTCCGTCCTGAAGGGGTTAATTTGCAAATGTATACAACAATGTTTTTTATCTATCATTAAATGGGGTGCATAGGTTAAAAAATAATTTTAGAGAATTCATAACCTTCTAGGAGACATTACATTATTCACATTCTAACAACCAAAAACTACTTGCACTTGGAACAGAATTTAGGCTCCTCTTGAACATTAAAGCTAAAATGAATATTCTTACTACCAGACAAACATTTTAAGTACATGGGGATAAATGTGGCAAGCTGTTGGCTAGGGTTTGGGCCAAAGGCACAAGTAATCATATATTAAGACTAATGCTTTGACTAATGCTATAGCTTATACTACGTCAGATATAACCAATGCCTTTTGAGATCATTATCATCCATTATATAATCTTAAACAGGTTCGTCTGTATCCTGGCTCTCTCTTAAGCTATATAAACAAAAACCTGGATTCTGTTATCCCAACAAATGTCTCTCAAGCTTGAGAGACCTCTGACATTATATGAAACAATATGTAAATATGACATCATTGGATAAATAGGTTACACTCTATATAGGTTAATAGGTTAAGCCTATTCAGCTAGAAGGTAAGACATTACTATAAAGGTATAAAATAGTTTGTAATCCAAAAACGAATTCAGACTGAAATGTGATAAAGATAACTACCGTAAGTTGGAAAAAGAACACTATAATAAGCCCTAATTCCAAAGCTAAACCAGGTAATTTGTGTGGGAAAAATATAAAAGAGGAAAAAAGGCATTGCACCGCTATATGTGGATGGTAGTATATATTTAAAAGTGTAATGTGTATAAAAATAATCTGTAGGGAGTCGAGCAAACAGCATAACGTACCCAAAAAACGGAAAAAAACTAAAGTGACCATGATATATGTGCATATACACTCATGTTATGTTAAAGGAATAAAGACAGAATGGGCCAGATTATTAAGGGAAGTAGACAATGTAGGTGTATGTAAATATTCTGCCTCTGACTCCATAGAGAGATATAGCTATCGTGAGCAAACATAAAACCAATACAGTAATATAAAATAAAATCCTACTAAGAAGGAAAATTACGTCTACACTTAAATCAAAATATACATTATATAATCATTCATTAAATATATACAATAGATATGGGGTTTAAACATATTATAGATATCCAAAGGACCTTTGTTTTTATAAATAATATTTTACAGAATAAATTATTTTCTACTGCATCTGGTGTTCCGAGTCATCTGGAGAATACAACAATACGGTAATAAAGTGCAATGGAGAGGGTGCACTAACAGCCCCCTGGAATATTAATGGGTGCCAGCTTTCAAGCCCAGTACCTTTGATATAAAAGGTGAGACCCAATATTTATTGTATATACAGTTATGTGAAAATGAAAGTAAACCTGGTGGTTTTACACATCAGGACACAATAACAACCATCCAGGTTTTACAATTAGGTAAATATAACCTCAAATGAACAGCAACAGATGACATGTTACACTGTGTCATGATTTATTTAACAAAAAGAAAGCCAAAATGAAGAAGCCATGTGTGAAAAAAAAAAGTACATCTTATGATCCAATAGCTTGTAGAACCACCTTTAGCAGAAATAACATAAAGTAATCATTTTCTGTATGACTTTACCAGCCTCTCACATCGCTGTGGAGGAATTTAGGTCTGGGAAAACTTTAATTTTGCTTCTATTCATATTTAAGGTTGGGAGATATCCGATTTTCTTTTTTTCACTGTGAAAGAGTGAATGCAACAAATAATGTCGCATTGGGGAGTTTTGTGGAAGTCCCTTCAGTCATAATGCTCGATAAGCATGATCTAAAAAAAATAATGTGTCAACTGGTTGTTATAGCCTAGAATTAAGTCTAAGGAAAGCGCAACTGAAACGCGTCTGTTCTCTACTGCACCTTGGTATTTGGACTTATATGGATTTTTGTCGGTGACTTTTACTTTTACCCACTGCTTATTATTATATCTTTCTTTATCCATGCCCTCATATTCCTTTTAATTATATGAAATAAATAGATTTTTTTTTTTTTACTGATCCAGCATCCTGTCATGGCACTTTATCGTTTTAGCCTGTATAGGCACCCTACATGCTGATTATATAGAGCCTGGTATGGCTCTAGCTTTGTGAGTTTGATTCCACTCATTTTATTTTCATTTATACCGTTTATATATATAAAGTACTATGTTTTTATTTGTCTGTATATTTTCAGATGTATTGAACTTGTGCTGCTTCAACACACATAAGTATATTTAGTGTGTACTCACTTTGGATGTATGCTGTTTTGTATTTTATGAGATTATGTTGTCTACCTATGTTATCAATGTCTTGATGTTTTGTAGCCTATGGATGATGTGCTTATTCTGAGCAGCAAATTGCTGGTCAAGGTACATCATGGAATTAAGGTCAGAATTGTTCTACAGACCAGGGATCTTTACTGCATGTCCATTCCATATGCTTTTATACACTATACCAATTGCTTCAACCTTCTGTATGTAGCTTTGGCATGTATACACCATATATCACCATCATGTAAGACCACCAGGAACTATATCTCATGATTGATGCAGCTGCATCTCCGACTACCTAATTGTTATTCCACAGTCAATGTTTGTATAATTACACTCTTCTTTACAACAAGGATACATGTACATACATTAGGTGTAAAACATGTCCTTGTAAAAAAGCTATTTGAAACACGCAAGCCAGTATCACAAAATACTACCGCTTTTAATTATATTTCACAGAAGACATATTTGTTGTTCAAAAGATGATATCAGAAATATATTGTGCTTACTTTACCTTAGGGATAACTATTTTGTTTGTGATTAAAAAAATCAAACAAACATACATAATCACCCGTATTAAACATTTAAAAGTTATAAACATTTAATATTGGAGTGTCGGTGTTAAAGGGACACTATAGGCTCCAATTAAATGTAGCTTATTGAAGCAGTTTGGATGTATATATCATGTCCCTGTAGTCTCACTGCTTAATATTATGCCATTTAGGACTTAAATCCCCTTTATTTTTGTTTATGCAGCTCTAGCCACACCTCCCCTGGCTGTGACTCACACAGTCTACGTTGAAAGGACATGGTTTATTTTTCAATCAGGTGTTAATTTGCTTTATACGTTTTATCTTCTGATCTGTAATTGAACTTTAATTACACACGGGTGGCAGGATCTAGAAGCAGGAATGTATAACTAGGGCTGTATAAAAGTGTCTTGACTCCTAAATGGCAGAGAATTGCATAGTAAGACTGCAGGGGCATGATCTATAAACCAAAACTGCTTCATTAAGGTAAAGTTGATTTGGTGCCTATTTATTTATTTATAAAATATTTCACCAGGACCGATACATTGATATTTCTCTCGTTTTCAAGTATGTCCTGGATCCACAAAACATTGCATTGTTACAATAGGATACAATATTACAAAAATACAATATACAAACAATATATGAGCCTACCCACAACTAAGACTAGTCAGATGGGTCAACCCGTTCTTATCCATTACTACCCCAACGACAATTTATGGTGCCCAGTGAAAGTTTTTGATGCATACTTACTTTCTGTACCCACTCACGCTTCACTCCCTCTCCTGTCACTTCACGGGGCTACCCTCACCACGTCTAAATTTATTGTGTATGTACGACTATTGTTGACACGACTCGGCTTGAACGCAAACAAATATTCTAGACACCCATTTAGGATAGGGGCAGCATCTACTGCCACAAGCCAAGACATTCCAGTACATGTTATCAAAACCTTAGGACACTGGAAGTCGTCAGCTTATGTAATTTATATACCCCAACCAGTACAGGAAATACGAAGGGCATTTGTTAAGATGTCCTCATAAATATGTATGTACTATGACATGTGGTTTAGCAATAAATATATTTTGAGCAAGATTGGTATTCCTTTTGCCCACTTTATTTACAGGCCTCAGCACACCTCAACCGACTTTGCTTATTAAAGGTAGATGACTTTATCTCTATTAATTTCATTACTGAAATGGCCCGGAACACAAATTGGAAGGCTTGGCATGAAGTTGTGGGAGGGTCTATGTGCCTTTAAAAGGGACTCCCCCCCCTTCCCTACATTACCGTGATTGGTTCCAGATGTACTGCTGACCCACCACCCACTCCCTCTATTCACCTTTATCTGAGGTAGGCCCACTTTATTTACAGGCCTACCACATACGTCAGTAAGGTAGGTAAAGAAGGTAGATGACTTGATCTCTATTCATATATATATGTATAAACATGAGAAATAATGATGCACTCACAGGTCTTCAAATTAAGAATGTTTGTGTTTTAAATCATAGATGCTGTGTATAAACAAATCAACGTTTCGACCCTATTCGGGTATTTTAAAAGGTGACATCAGATGGAGGAGAGAGATCAGCCTTCATCCAGTGCAGGATTGCAGGTAAGTTTTAACTTAAAATTATATATATAAATATACCGACACACACACACACTGACACACACACAGATATACCGACACACACACACACTGACACTGACAGATATACCGACACACACACACTGACACTGACAGATATACCGACACACACACACTGACACTGACAGATATACCGACACACACACACTGACACTGACAGATATACCGACACACACACACTGACACTGACAGATATACCGACACACACACACTGACACACACACAGATATACTGACACACACACACTGACACACACACAGATATACCGACACACACACACTGACACACACACAGATATACCGACACACACACACTGACACACACACAGATATACCGACACACACACACTGACACACACACAGATATACCGACACACACACACTGACACACACACAGATATACCGACACACACACACTGACACACACACAGATATACCGACACACACACACTGACACACACACAGATATACCGACACACACACACTGACACACACACAGATATACCGACACACACACACTGACACACACACAGATATACCGACACACACACACTGACACACACACAGATATACCGACACACACACACTGACACACACACAGATATACCGACACACACACACTGACACACACACAGATATACCGACACACACACACTGACACACACACAGATATACCGACACACACACACTGACACACACACAGATATACCGACACACACACACTGACACACACACAGATATACCGACACACACACACTGACACACACACAGATATACCGACACACACACACTGACACACACACATATATACCGACACACACACACTGGCACACACACAGATATACCGACACACACACACTGACACACACACAGATATACCGACACACACACACTGACACACACACAGATATACCGACACACACACACTGACACACACACAGATATACCGACACACACATACCGACACACACACAGATATACCGACACACACACAGATATACCGACACACACACAGATATACCGACACACACACAGATATACCGACACACACACAGATATACCGACACACACACAGATATACCGACACACACAGATATACCGACACACACACAGATATACCGACACACACACAGATATACCGACACACACACAGATATACCGACACACACATACTGACACACACACAGATATACCGACACACACACAGATATACCGACACACACAGATATACCGACACACACACAGATATACCGACACACACACAGATATACCGACACACACATACTGACACACACACAGATATACCGACACACACATACTGACACACACACAGATATACCGACACACACATACTGACACACACAGAGATATACCGACACACACATACTGACACACACACAGATATACCGACACACACATACTGACACACACACAGATATACCGACACACACACAGATATACTGACACACAGATATACTGACACTGACAGATATACCGACACACACATACTGACACTGACAGATATACCGACACACAGATATACTGACACTGACAGATATACCGACACACAGATATACTGACACTGACAGATATACCGACACACAGATATACTGACACTGACAGATATACCGACACACACATACTGACACTGACAGATATACTGACACACACACAGATATACTGACACACACACAGATATACTGACACACACACAGATATACTGACACACACACAGATATACTGACACACACAAAAATTACACTTTTAAACCCACCCTCCAGTTTCCTACCTTTCCTGCTGGTGGCTGAAGGTGTTGGGAGTTGGGGTCTGGCTCTCTCTGCCAGCCCCCCTCCACTCTGCCTACTCTTCTTTCCCGCATGCTCCTCTCTTTGTGGGAGGAAGTGATGCACGGCCGTCACTTCCTCCCAGCCTGTTGCCAAAAAGCAAGGGGCCTGCTCGCGCTGTTAAAGCGCCTCAGTGCGCCACCGGGACCCTGCTGACAGAAGCCCACCTGGTGGCCCTTTGTGCACGGGCCACCCGGTGGGCCTCCTTAGTGTGCGGATTAAAAATAGTTAGAAATAGTTGAGGCCAGCGGGGCTCACGGTGCAGCTGCCCAGTTTGCCCCACATTAAAGACGGCCCTGCGTATATTAGCTATTGTATTGTATATGTTCATGAGTAGTTTATGGTATTGTGTATGATACATATGAATGTGAGTTGTGTATGGGGGCTGCTTGTGGAATTGTGTGAATGGATATGTCACATTGTGTGTTTGGTAGTGTGTGTGGGGGCTGTTTGAGGTATTGCATGTGAGAGACTGCATGTGGGGTTGTGTGCATGTATGTGGATTGTTAGTGGTGTTGCGTTTGTGCAGATTATGTGTATGTTTGTGTGTGGGCTGTCCGTACTATGTGTATGAGGGATTACACAGGAATTCAGGATTCTGCATTTCTGTGTATATCTAGCAGTGTGGGTGGCTTCTCCAGGTTCCAGTGGGGACCAGACCAGCCAGGTACATGTCAAGGACATGAGCTGCAACAGCAACTGCGAGCTGCTCTACTACAGTGTGGATTCCCATTCACAAGTGCTGGGAGGAAGTGATATGACATAGTTATCTGAGATCACTTCCTCTATGTGCTGCAATGCATAAATTGAGGATTGTCCTTCACCACCTTTTCGGATTAGCAGATATCTGAAGTTTTACTGGGACTCCTGATAGGCCAGAGCCTATTTGTCTCTAGCAGCCTTGAGTGCCGTGCAAAGACACCTCGAGTGCCGTGCATGGCACTAGTGCCGTAGGTTGCCTACCCCTGTGTTAGGCAGATTATTTATAAATAATGTGAATAACAGGGAGCCGAGTATGGAGCCTTGGGGAACACAACACGTGATTGGAAGAGGGAGGGAAGCGCTATCAGAAATGGCCACATATTGCAATCTGTCTAGATTCTAGAACATACAATTGAAACCAGATTAGCGGATGCCTGAGTTTTTAAGTTTTTGCAAAAGAATGCCATGGTTTACTGTGTCAAAGGCCTTGGCAAAATCAAGGAAAATAGCTCCAGTTAAGTCTCCTAGTTCCATGCCAATTTGGATGTCATTCCAAACATCAAAGTCGAAGTTGAGTGATTTGGATGAAAGCCTTATTAATCAGGGGTCAGATAATTTGATAGTTGATAATATTCACATAGTTGCGTGGGGATGCATTTTTCCAAGATTTTTGACAATACTGGGAGCAATGATATCGGGCGATAGTTAGATACCAAAGTATTGTCACCACTTTTATGGATAGGTACAACTATTGCAGTCTTCCAAAGTTTGGGTATGCATCCTGACACCAGGGATTCATTGATAAGGGTAGTAACAGGTTTAGTAATTGCTGGCGCACTGAACTTCAGCAACATTTCAGGGATTTGATCTGGTCCACACTGGTTTTCCATTTTTAAATTATTAAAATGTTTATTAACGACACTAAAAGGCACAGGTCTAAAATTGAATTTCTCTATATGAGGATTTTGTAGATTTGGCAGAGCCTGATCTTTTTTTGTACTCTGAAAATGAGTATAATTTGTTATCTTAGCAACCAGAGTGGTAGCACATCCAACAAAATAATTTTTAAAGGCATTTGCTACATCTAGGGGGTGTTGCAGTGTTTGGATGTCCATTTTGATAGTGGAGGGTTGGGAGTGGATTGTGGAGGTTTGTATGCTATTTATGATTTTCCAAAAGTTTCTTGGGTTTGATAGTTTGTAGTTCAAATTTTCACTGAAATGTTGGGCCTTTGCCATTTTTGTTTGTTTGGTGCATGCATTTCGACAATGTCTGTTAGTACAGTGATCGTTCATGGAGCCCATATGCTTGAACAATGACCACAGTGAATCTCTAAACTGGTACATTTGAATGAGGTCAGCTGTAATTAGGGTTATATGGGCTAAGGGATGGGGGAGCTGGACATTTGATTTAAGAGTCATTTAAGCAAAAACAAAGGGAAAGATTGAAAATTACATATATAAGACAGAGGTATTAATGTAGGGAAATAAAACTATTAAACAAATAACAATAAAGGTATATGGGCCTGAGCTGGTTAAACTAACTTTTAACATAATGGACAAGACAAAGGTGATAAAATTAGCAATATGCCAGGGATATGCAAAGTATGATTAGCACAGGCGGTTACAATATAATACAATATAGTGTCAGTTTAATAATATATAGAATTTGTGCACTACCATTAACATTCTATTTGTATTCACTACAGTCTAACCTTGGGAAAAAAATAATATAACCCTATCTAAAGTGAGAGTTTAAAAAATAAAAAAAAAACACACAACTATGTTGTTCCTAAAAGGGCAAATCTACACATAGAAGTGATGGGTAAGGACATCAGAATAGGCAAACCCTACCAAAAACACAATTAGAAAAGAGTTATTATTACTGGTTGATGTTGATGTAATATTTATTAACAAGACATTACTGAAACTGTATTAGATTTATTCAAACTCCAAAAGATGAGAATATAACATAAAAATTAGAAATGTTTACTATACATGTAAAGCAATTTGCAAATATGTTATATACATAGCTAATAAAAATTTCTTTTAAATAGTCTATGGCAGGTAGGAAAATGTGAAATAAATAAGATTAAGATCAATTTATATGGTAGCTTTTAAATTGAATCTAAATAGCTCATAAACAATTCCCTACTGTACAGCCAACAGATTAACATACGCATCCTTCTGTGAAATAACTACGTATTCTCTTGGGTGTACTTATAAATGAAACATTGTTGCCACATTTAAGGTTCAGATAAAGGAAATCTACTGCATTTCAGGTATATCAATCTTAAAATCAAGGAGACAAACAATGGTTACATGCAGTGGTGGAACAACAGGGGTCACTGACATCACAAGTGGGACTGGGCCATCTGTGTTCTGTCTGTCACAGGTGGCACAGGAGGTGATCGGCTGGCCACTGTAGGGTTCTTCATAAAGCAAGTGGCAATGTGCTAAAGCAGAACACAGGCAGCAGGTGCATACTCTGCTTAAATGTGCAATATCCAGGGCAGAGCATGGGCAGAGGGGGAGTCCGAACTCAGACCCTGCGGTGATGCCGGGAGATGAGTTATGACATCACTAAACAAAATGTGAGGATTCAGTGCTCAAAGAGCAAGAAGATCAGAGCAGCTCCACACTGGTACACAGGGGCAGAATCCACACCAGCTATGCCAAAGTTAGGGAGGCTGGGTGGGTTTTATAAAAATACAAAAAAACACTATCAATCTATTTCATAAGTGTATGAGAGAGAATGTGTATGTGTGTGTGGTAGTATGTCTCTGTGAGTGTGTGTCTATTTGTGTGTGTGTGTGTGTGTTTCTCAGTGTGTGTGTGTCTGTTTATCAATGCATCTCTATGAGGAAAGTTCAGCATCTCCTCATATAGTGTGGAGACTCTGAACATCAGTGCTGCACAATGCCAGAGAAAGCACCTCCAGTGGTCATCTTAGGAGTGGTCACTGACGGTGTTCCTAGGCAGTAAAAGGCAGTATATACAGCAAAATATCTTTAGGGACTGACTATACTCACCAGAACAACTACATTAAGCTGTAGTTGTTCTGGTGACTATAGTGTCCCTTTAAGTTCCCAACGGTTGTGCATCACTACAGATCTGAACAACCTATTGCAAAATCTTAAATCCAAAGTTTGCATATTCAGTATTTAAGGGGGTTACTGTGTATATGTCACGTTACATCTAACTTTTTGTTCTCCTGCACCTAGTATCGATGCTGCATATCATTCAGGCCTAATACAAGATTACACAGCCTTTTATGGTCTTAGCACTATAGGAGGACAAGGCAAAATCAAGTGCTGTTAAATACGGAGTCATAACCATGGAAAGGAGGTCTGTCAACATTTCGTTCTTTAAACCTAAAACAGCACCTGATATATCTCCCTTTAAATAGCTAAATGATTAGAGATTTCACTAACTTGTAAGCAGGCATCTTAATTACATTAGGCTCAACCACCTCTAAACACTGGCAATGGATTTCTATCCAGCCTCATATCTGATTGTATTGAGTGCAATGAATACACTTATCTGCTTTGATATTGTAAAACAAGCAATACACTGATCAAAGCTACATAATAGCACATATCTCTGATGAAAATTATAACAATATAGGCATTTAATCTCACTGCTTCAAAGGCAAATTTATATTTAAACCAGTTTTATATAAAACTAATTTGCCTTAATTTAAACTTTCCACTAAATATATTTCTTCAAGAAGAGATAAATATTCAAAATTGCATTATCCAGACCATAAATTACTCCTATTAAATTAATTAAACTAGGTTAATTTTAAAAAAAATAGAAAACTGTAAAGTTAGGTCTTGACAGTGTCCATTTATTCAATATGTGATTATACAATATTTTCTGAAGAAGGGCAGACAGATTGATAGATATAAAGATAGATATATAGATAGACAGATAGATAGATGATGGTGAGCTTGTTTAAGCAGGACCCACTTGTCTCTGTCAACATTACTTTGTGTGTCAATACTGGTTGGTTTATATCCCTCGTGTATAATTGTAAAGTTCTGCAGAATACATTGGGGGTATATAAATGGTAATAATGAGAGCCTGCGGGTGGGGAAGGGGGGGAAGAGAGAGAGAGAGAGCGCGTGCGAGAGAGAGGAAAAGAAAAGAAAGAAAGAAAGACAAGAAGAAATAAGAAAAAAGAAGAAAAAAAAGAAAGAAAGAAGGAAAGAAAGAAAAAACAGACAAGAAGAAATAAGAAAGAAAGAATGAACAAGCAACCTATGTCCTTGATTTAATAAGCTTTCTAAATGATTAAATGATTCAATACTTTTAGAAAAACTTTCCAAATGGTTTATTTGTGGAAGTCGCCATTAAAGTCTATGGGATTTTTGTAAATAAATCAACAGGAATGTTTTTCTAACATTAAAATCAAGAAAGGTTTTAGAGAATAACAGTGTGAGCAGAGAGAGGAAATAATATCAGGTAACATTTATCAGCTTGGTGTTTCTGAGCCTCTATGGCGATATCACCCACACGCCCTCCCTATTTATAAAATGTTTAATCAAGAGAGGATTGTGTAGGCTGCATTTTATAGGTTGCATTTTGCAGTATCTTAAGCACATGGCACTGTTTGTTCTTTACAACTGAGAGGGAAAAAAAGTTTGGAACTCTTGATAAAAAAAAAAAAAAAAAAGAGAAAATGAATTCTGTGCTTCGTAGTCAGTGTTCTATTCCAATGTTGCAGAAGTGGAAGAACCATGGCAGAGAAATCATTATGCTCTCAGAAGAGGAGCTCAGCTTCCACTTGATAGATTGATTGAGACAAACTCTAACACTGTCCATGCAAGATCACAGCACTATGTCAATTATTGTGACACTATCACAGCAAGAATGGCTTTCAGGCTTATGGAATTCCCCCCTGCTGCAGACAGTGATGCATCTTGTCAGCACTGCGTACATGTATATAACTGTACAGAGTACATCTATTCTCCAGGTCAATATTACACGAGGATTGCGTTTTCCTATTATTTGACACTCGTTTAAATGTATAATATAATTAACTGACAATAACTGTAGCCGCTCTAAAGGAACTCAGTGCTAAATAACTAAAACTAAGGTCATCAAAGTACATTTTTTAGGATAAAGGAAATATGTGTGTATATATTTGTAAACACTATTTTTTTTATTTTTTTTTAATAATGAATTATATGAATCACCATGCATAGACTTTCCAAATCAGTTGTTGACTCACTGCTAAGTGCATAATTACTTGTATGATCTATTAACCACTGTTCTCCTTGGACATTTATCAGTTATTGGGCCCTGATGTTCAAAATCACTTCAGGACTGTTCAAACAATCCCAAACATTTAAGATATACTTCCCTATTGACCACTTTTCTTTAAACACCATTGAAACTGATATACAGTGTGATGAATGACTAAGTTGGCTGTAAATATTGTTTATAGGACAGGTCGGTTTGTGCCATGTCCACCTGGTTTTTTTAAAGCTGCTTGTAATTTATTCATAGCAGCCCCATACAATGTTTTGTGAATGGAGTTACCTCCAGCATTTTTTATAAGCGACCAACTATGGAGTTGCTTACATCCTTGTCACTACTCTCTACAAGTCAGTGCCACCTTGCTTTAATGCCTGTATCTACTTTCCTAAACGGTGACTGATTACCAACTGCAAAAAACTGAACACCAGGTTTTGACCTAGCAGAGAGGTCAGTTATAGCAAATTTGATATGTATCGTAATGAAGCCAAAAGTCTTCTACCAACCCTATTGCTGAGTTTTACTGGCCTGCTGCTACAGATTCTATGCTTTATCTATGCTTTATCAGCACTTCTCGAATATGCTGGTAGTTGCTGGTAGTTGGTGTGTTTAGTGGCAGACCATATTAGTGAGAATCTCCAAAAATGTACCATCTTTGCTACGACTTTTCTAACACCTTTAACTACTGTAACTTGACAACTGATCTTCCACATTGCCTGCTTATACCTTCAGCTATAGATTATGAGCCGATATATCTCCCTGCTGGATTAAGCACTTCAGATCCTTGTTTCCCTAAGTTCTAAATAACTTTTATTTTAATGTTTTACTCCATTACTTTTTTCCCATTTATATTGTGTCCATCTTGGGAAACTGTGTACAAGGAGGCTTATACTCTGTAATAAAGGTTCTAGCACAACAATTAATGGTAATGTTTTTTGATGTCAATCAATTTTATTTTGTTTATCTTTGATTAATTAAATATAAAATAAAGAGAGAATACTTTCTGCTTATTGCCATTGATACCTAATATAGATGTTGTAGGTGTGTGCTTCTTTTATACAAAAGTTTGAACCAGGCTCATAATCAATCCATAGCTGAAGGTCTGACCAGGCAGATCCTTAGACAAGTTACAGATCAGTAGCAGTGCGCGCCGACGTCTTCTTACTACATGTCCCAGCAAACCATGCGGTTGATATGCCGGTCACATGACCGCATTACAAAGTTATTTTTTAATCAAAATAAACCTCGTTTACAATGTTTTTAAGCCTAATAAGGTTCATAAAGCCTATTATATTGCATGTTCATTATGAACATTTTATTTTTATATGTTTCATTTTGATTGTTTATTACTGAAATTTTGATTGGCTGTTTCTAATTTTGGCAACAATTTTAAACATTTGAAATGCTATTTAAACTCTCTCTTGCCAGGTATCAGGTCCTTATTCCATATTGATAAAGCCGTATTGGCGAAACGCGTTTGTGTATATTTTATTGTGTACTTGAATATATTAAAGATTATTTGGTCACTTTTTA
Organism: Pelobates fuscus; assembly: GCF_036172605.1. Lineage (NCBI taxonomy): Eukaryota > Metazoa > Chordata > Amphibia > Anura > Pelobatidae > Pelobates > Pelobates fuscus. The sequence continues at coordinate 135,420,975 of NC_086321.1, forward strand.
TTGGTGCCATTTATCTTTTTTTTTTTCAATTTGACAATTTTTATTGTTTCAAAATCATGCGGTACAGAAGAAAGAGGGAGGGGGAAAACATGTATAACAGCATTTCCATTACGACAAGTTTTGTTTCGTTTTACGTTGATGGGTAAGGATACAGAAAAGAAGAAGAGGAGGGAGTAAGTTAAATCTTAAAACGTCAGATAAATGTTTTTTGTTTTTTTTGGTGCCATTTATCTTTTGATACACTGTATATTGTTTTTTACCTGGCATTTTTATCACCCTGGACTCCAAGTAATCCGAGGTGGGGATAATACCACCAGTGCTATTTTCAAGGAGCAGTTGGTCTGCTCCTTCCTTGTGAGTACCATTTTATATATTTTATTTCCAGTATTTTATCCAGTGAGCACTATTGGTTGTCTCTCTTTTATCTTTGAGTGTGGAACATACCATTGACGGAGGAAGTTTTCCCTATATCCCATAAGCGGGGATTGTACCGCTGTACGCCTTTTACACTAGAGCAAGTTATAGCTCTTGCAAATGTGAGTTTTATACCAGCTTTTAATATTTTATTTACTCCATAATTAGACTTATTGCACTATTTGGTTCTCTATTTGTTTTATGTCTTACCTATGAGTGAATCTACACGAAGAAGAACAGCGAGGACATGTGTTCCTGACCAAGCACCTATAGACTCTGTGTCTCCAATAATAGCATTTTAGATAAGACTCTTTTTATTTGGACTATTTGTTATTAATATATCAATTCTCTTTGGCGCAGCCCTTATTCTCTATTCTTTTTTCTTTTGTTATACTCTAAAGGGTGTTTGAGGGATTCCCTTATAGGGTTGCTGCCCATTTGTTATTTAGCGCTTACTCTTTTCTTCTGTTTTACTCATGTTTAATATTAGACTGAGATCTGAATAAGACACAATGTGGGGCCCATAAATCTAAAAGAGGAGAACATATGTAGACTGCAAAAACAAATTTTTTTCAAATTTATATTTTATTGTTTTCAGCATATAGGTGGGGTACAGAAGAGAAAAGGGGATGGGTTAATGGGGGAGTACAAGTGACAAGTTATACAAGATGATTTGTAAGCATTGGAGCTCAATATATGGTTACATACATTCTTGCTGGTACAGTGTGTTAGCTATCAGCATGAAGTTATTACAAGAGTCTCATTTATTTCCTCTATTGCATCTACTATTCAAAGCAGAATAACGGCTTGGATGGGTGCGTCTTCACGGCCCAGTTGGCGTATCTAAAGACCCTACTCGGTGTTATCCGCGTAGTAGTTGCCCAGCGTGGCCGGGAGGTCTTTATCGTTGAGCTCGAGATGTGTCACAGAATGGCACCTCTCTTTAAACTAATTGGTGCATCAGTGGGTATTCCCCATAGTGGGCAAGAACTGGGTGTAAGGTAATGGTAAGGCAAGGATGGGTTGAATGGTGGGGGTGGGGGCGAGAAATGGGGCGGGGGAGAGGTAGGTAGAGTGTGTCAACACCCGCGTATATATTATGCTCTCAGTTAGGTTCTGGTAGGACTAAATCTAGGGAACATTTGCCTGGGGCCACAGTGTCAGCTCGTTTCGTCTTATCATTTCACACTAGTCGTTTCTGTTTCATCAACCTCGTCCAACACCCCGTCCCAGCCCTCCCAGCATTTGTCAAACTCGAGTTTCTTGCGCGGAGACGTGATAGCCATCCGTTCGTAAATTTTGTACTGGGTGATTTTGGTTCGGAGTTGGGCTAAAGACGGGCAAATTGTTGATTTCCAGTGTGATGCTAATAGGTTTCTCGCTGCCAGTATGGTGAGGGCTGTGCTCTGCTTTTGTCCAGGGGTTAGGGTATCTGGGAGTATTAGCAGGAGGCACGAGGTTTTGGTTAGGTGGAACTGGGGGATATCGAGTTGTTTCAGCGTCTTGGTTACGGCCGCCCAAAGTGGCAGGATATCGCCGCATGACCACCACAGGTGCTCCAATGTTCCCACAGTTGCTCCGCATCTCCAACAGGTCTGGGGTGCGTTAGGGTATATTCGGTGGAGTCTCTGTGGGGTCATGTACCAGCGGTAAAGGAGCTTTCTATGGGCTTCAATGTGTGTGTAGCATTTGGTCCACCTGGATAGGCCATTAAGGGCCCGCAACCAATCTTCGTCAGTCAGGGTTATCCCACAGTCCGTTTCCCAGTGTGTTTTATAGGGATTTGTTTTGGTCGTAGTGAGCTCTTGCCATGCTTTGTAGCATAGTGTGAGCATTTTAGGTCTTGTGGGCGATGTCCAGCATCTGTCTATGACTAGGCTTGAATTGATTCTATCGGGGTTTTGTGTTTTGCGTATTGATGGTGCGTGTGCCTGCAGGACACTCTTCAATTGTAGGAAGGAGAAAATTGCCCTGTTTGGTACTCCCCATCTCTGTTGCAACTCTGGGAAGGGGGTTATGCCCCCAGTGTCAAGTAGTTGTGAAATTTCTGTAATTCCCGCTTCGGTCCAGTCTCTGAGGGGAATATTAGGTACTAATACCTTTAAGACCGAAATCGGTGATCTAGCATGTAGGGTGTCTTTATGGCCTATAGCGTCCATGTAGGCATCCCACAGTGTGAGTGTTAACTGTGTTGTCGGGAATAGGTCTGTACGTTTAGGTTTGAGTTTCTTAGGTGTCCATAGGTAGTCAGTCAGGGTCGTGTCTTTGAATTGCGCTCTTTCCATGTCTACCCACTGTAGTGTGCCCGGTTTGGCGTGGAGGAGTATGCCAGTTGAGAGTATCGCCGCCCTGTGATATTGTTGGATGTTAGGGAGTCCTACACCACCCTGCCGTGGTGCCGTTTGTAGAAGCGCCAAGGATATTCTGGGTCGTTTGTTGCTCCAGATAAAGGAGCCACATAGTTTTTGTAAAGCTTTACAGTATTGGGATGTGACTCCTAGGGGTATCATTCGGAAGGTGTAGAGGATACGCGGGAGGATCATCATTTTGTATGTATTAATTTTGCCTAGCCAGGAAAGCTTCGTGTGATGCCATTTGTGCATTTCTGATTTACATAACGTCAGGAGAGGTTTGTAATTTAATCGGGAGGTAGCAAGTATTGTAGGCTGCAAAAACAAATTTTAATACTTTGGCTATAATTTTCCATTTAAGTGGTCATAACATGCATGACGTTACTACATATAGGATAAACTTTTCACTAATTAAAGGAGTTGAATAGTATGCCAAATATAGGTAGAAATAAACCTTTTATTAGCTTTTGATATTCTAAAAACAAAAATTGTGTTTTGGAAAGTGAACATAAAGTTCTTTTTAGTACAGGTAAGTTTTAAAAATCGAAACAATCCTCATTTATATGCTTGCAGCATTACTGTGTAAGACTATGAATCACATCCACAAATCATACCTGCGTAAACATAAATCCACTCCTCTAAAATTGCTTGTACATGCAGCAGCTAAAGTAAAATAAGAAAACGTTTTGCTTTTATAAAGAGATAAACTAGCTCATTTTGATATCTAACACTTTATTAGCCAGAGTACAGAATTATTCTGTGCTGGGAAAATAAACAATTAAAGGGGAGCTCACTTCTCCGAATTTTACACTATACAATAAAACCCTGAAAAATACTGATACCTTATGTTGAACTTTTTTCATACGATGCATTATTTTTATTCCATTTTCAAATAATGATTTAGTAATTACAATATAATCGAGTTTAGACCGAGCACATCCATTCAGTTCCGATTCACTGTAATAACTGCCCTCATTTTAGTTTCAATAAATTGTAATGTTTGTGTATTGAACATAATGAACCACACTGGAGGGGTGGAAATAGGGATGAAATGTTTGCACAGCGTGAGACCTTTTTGATCCATCTGCTGTGTACTTTAGCGCCCAAAGGTCTCAATGCTGAGATAGATATTATTTGTTTTCTTTAATGTAAATGGATCTACAGTCACTGTTTATATGGATCCTGTTATTATTTTTTTATTATTTATATCTCAAGCCCTTTTTAATGTGTCACATTTTTATTATTTTTTTCTTTATATTTTGCATTTTTTTAATATAATTTTTTCATTTCTATATTTATTTTATTTTTATTTATTTTTAGTTTTATATTCATTTTCATTTTTATTTTTACATTCATTTTTATTTCATTTTCTTTTTTATTATTTTTTTTCATTCATTTTTATTCTCATTTTCATTTTTAATTTCATTCCTCATTTTTATATATTTATATTTTATTTTTCATTTCATTATTTATTTTTTATTTATCATTTACATCCCTTTTTCTTTGTTTTATTTATCATATATTTTTACACTTACATATATTTTTTATTTATTTTTAATATTCTTTTTTCCTTTTTTATAGGATTTATTTATTTTCACAGTTAGGAGCTAGCTAAGGTACTACAAAATGCTTTGTAAAGGCACATATCTCAAAGTGTTAAACCTTTTTCATACAAAAATAGGAAGAGAACTAAACCTTTTTCATACAAAAATAGGAAGAGAACTAGATCACACCAGTCTACTATCAGGTCAGTCATGAGTAATCATCAATTTGCTAAGTTAATCAGAGTTCACAGTTATCATACTTCTATTCACATTTAATGATCTTTCTGTACATATAGATTTCCAATTTATACAAACAAAATATACAGTCTCTATCTCCAACACATTTATATTTACCTTAATTGGCAATCTTATATTAGTCGATTTTTAAATAGTCTTTCAAGTATTTTTCTTTTTTTTTTTCTTTTCCTTTTTTTATGAACTATATGTTTTTATTAAATTTTACACATTAAAATACTTGTACATATCAATACTAACAAATAGTACAATAAGTGTAGAATGTAACAATTACAACATTAATAATACAATAAAAATGAAAAGCCAAAACTAAGTAACAAAGGAAAAAAATGGGGGTATAATAATAGTTTACATTCATGTAGTTACTAATATATATTTAAAAAAAAAAAGGGGGGGGGAGTACAAGTATGTTATATATGTTTTGTATAATTATGTTTTTAAATTATATTCTAAATGGTAATTATTATAATAAAATATTTTGTTTTGTCAGGTGGGAAACATGATCAAAGTTTGTACTGAATCTTCCCAAGCTATCCATTCGTTTTAGAGTAGATGTTTTTTTCAGACGGAATGCGAAGTGCTAGTTCATAACGTCTGTTATCAAAAATCTTTAAGAGAACTTCATTCACCAATGGTGTAACAGGTGATTTCCAATACTTTGGAATCGTTGATGTAGCTGACACCAGAAAGTGACCCAGCATAATTATTTTAAAATGTGGTATATTAACAGGGAGTTTTTTAAAAAGACAAAGACTTGGAGATAAAACCACGTTGAATTGTGATAACTTGCCAATAACTTGCCAATCTTAGGGCATGACCAGAAAATATGAGATAAAGTCCCTACTGGGCTACAGCCTCTCCAACATTTATTTGTAGTACTAAGGTGTAATTTAGAAAGCCTAGATGGAGTTAGGTACCACCTGTATACTAATTTATAATGAGACTCCAGGTGATTAACACATTGTGTAATGCCTTTCAGAGTAAAAAGGAAACCATGCCACTCGTCTATTGTGTATACCCCACCCAGTTCACTCTCCCATTTCATATAGTCCAACTTGGGACCTATTTCACCTGCAAAAACTGTGTAACAGAGAGAGATGATATGTTTCCGGCCAAGGTCCGACAAATAGACTTTTTCTAATTATGACATTTCCAATTTATTCTCATTCGGACCCCTGTCGGAAACACCAAAATGTTCTTTAATAGATGTTACCAATTTCTCATGCATGGGGGCATTAAAAATAGTTAGGCAAAATTTCTCTCTAAATTGATTAAAAGGTAAGAACAAGTTATTGGATGAAAATAAATCATTAATCATTAATACATGTAACTGCAATTACAGAATACTACAGTAGTACACTATAGATAACTATAACATTATTATAAGAAAGTAATAATCTAGTGGCAAAGGTGAAAGAAATCCAAGCCAAGGTGCACGTATGTGGCCGAAGATCCTTGCCATAAACTGAAGATAGGGATAAGCTTTCTATTTTCTATTTTTTTTTTTTTTTTACATTCTTTATGTTGTTGCATCTCAGTGATAGTACAGCTTTAACAATGGTGATTGGTACATTTTAACAAACTTTAATAAACTCAGTTCAGGATTTTCAGGAACCTAGATATGTCTGTAAAGTAGGGTTGGTCTTTACAGCGGAGTCCAGTCGGATCCCCGGGCAAGTCAGGGCGGGTTCTCAAGATGGGCCTGCTGGTATGGGTAATATTTGTGCGTACTGAGTTAAGAGGTGGCTGGTCCAAAGGAGCTTTCTATTGTTTTTTTTTTTACATATACATAATTTTAAAATGTCCTTTCAAAACTTAATAAAAATATTACATTAAAATATAATTTTAAGGTGACAGTTGTCCATTAATAGTTGTAGATAATTTAGATCATAGCAGGGATCTAAAATATTCTCAGAGTACCGACAATACAATAAATGAAATTGTGGTTGTTATGAATCTTTATAGTGTTACTATAAAAAGATAAAATATCATTTATCAGAACAGCTGTTATTACGGACTGTGCTTTTTAGGTGTTTTGTATATGTGATCTGAAGAAAATCCACCACCTGCCATTTGTATAATTGTCTCTTCAGATATCTGCAAGCCCTGACATACTCAATTTAAGATTATTTTAAATATTTAAAAATCTCCTATCTTATTAAACGGTGTTGGAAAAATCATCATCGATAAATTATATGCACATTTGAACACCATTTGCCAAAAACATATATTTGTTACTATTCATTACTGCAGTTTTCAAATTCTAAACAAAAATCTTCAATGATTGAAAAGAAATGGAAACTGTACTTCCAAAAACCTTTCAAGAGAAGAATAGGACAAAGAAATATCTAATTCAAAGGGCCTTTCTCATTGTACAAACTATAAAGAATGATATAAAATCAACTTCAATGATGCTTGGCTCAATGGAGGTTAGCAATATGTATTCTTATTGCAAGAAATGTAAAACAAAAACAAAAAAATCACTATAAAGTGAGAAATACTTACCTTACCTTCAATAAGATACAGCTTCTCCAGTGGTATTCCCCAGCTTTCCACCTCTCTTACACAGCACAATACAAAAACAATATTTGGGAATTGGCTCAGCATCTAAAAAGGAAAACAATAAACCAAACATAGTGAAGTATAGTATGATACAAAAAGAAAGGGGCTTCTTAGAATGCACTCACAGTGTATATGAAAAAAAATGCGCCTTGGAGTGCCTCCCTAGGTAATGGCTAGGGGGCTATTACCCGCGTTGGCGCGTGAATGCAGGATGGCGTTCTGGAAGACAACCTCCGGCAATTGTAAAAAGGAATTAGCTGGGAGTGGGGTGGGAACCCAGGAAACACCGAAATTGGAGGAATATTACCCTATCAGGAGCAAGTAAAGGGCTCACGTCCATTGAACCACCAATGACTGAAAGGGATTGGGAGAAGGGGATATCAGGCAGCTTGACACTTGATGGGATTTTTTTTGTTTATAATACTTGTATTATTTTATTGTTGTCCCTGAAGAAGTCCACATAAGTGGAAAAAACGCGTTGGGCTGATTTTTTAAAATATTGTTTTTAAATCAATTTGTACCAAATAAATAATTTTGAAGCATGTAGAAAGATATCCTGGTCGTCTGATTTTACTTGGATCCTACCCGCAGCAGGAGGAACTAAAAGAAGGTGATAGCCCCACAGCCTTTACCAGGGTAGGCACCCCAAGGTGCAGTTTCTCATATACACTGAGAGTGCATTCTAAGAAGCGCATTTCTTGTTGTATCATACTATACTTCACTATGTCTGGTTTATTTTTAATTTTAGATGCATAGCTGATTCCCAAATATTGCTTTTGTATTATTGCAAGAAATGGAGAAATTGGGAAATTCAATGAGCAATGTTTAAATGTGATGGACATACCATGTTCTTCAATCCTATCCCAACTAGAAAACGAGAGACTTAGCATGTTAAACAGAGTAAATGCTGGTAGATTTTTCAAGGTAAAACACATACATTTTTTTGGGCAAATTACTAAATGCTGAGAGATGTTTCCATGGTAATTGCTCTTTATTTAGGATGTGACCTCAGAGTAGTACTTGCTTTAGCCTTGGTAAATCCTTCCCTCCACCCCCCATCCACCCACCATTTTTGAACTCAAGATGTACTTACCATATATCTAGCTACTAATCTGTTTAGTATTGTGGGTGCTGTGGGTCTTTGGTATCCATACCTGGAACACCGAAGTACTACAAAAGAAAAGAGGAAATATCCACTGGATTACCCTTTATTTAGTTATTTAATGACCTTCAATTAAGTGCACCATTGAACAATATATGTGTATGTGATATCTATTTTTAAGAGAATATTAAAATAATTAGGTCTGACTTCAGTCCTGTTTTTTATGGTACCTTCCATTCCATTTTCTTTTGAATAGGAAAGCTCCTGGAGGTAACTTTTTATCTAATTTTGCCTAATACATTCCATGATAGCATTCCAAAACACTGCACAAAAACTGCAATTTTACAGCTTGTAATAACCATCATAACCATCATCTGTTAAGACTATCTTGTTCAATAATGAAGTCAATAAAATCTGGATATTTAGATTCTAAGCTTGTTTGAGCAGGATCATAATAAACCTAGTGTACCTATAACATTTTGTAGTTGTCATTTTTAATGTAAAATCCCCCATTTATAATACTGAAAAGTGATGAGGAATAAGTTGGCGGTATATAAATGCCAATAATAATAATTATAATAATAATTAATAATATGGAGTTAATTATTTCAGGATAAAGAAAGATTAGCAACTTTCTTTGTAATTTAAAATCTTGTTAGATGGCATATAATTTGGAAATATACATTCTGAGAATGGGCTTTAGGTTCTGAGAATGTTTTGTTTGACCCAGTTATGTTTTCTCTACTAGAATGACCAAAACACATTAGAGTTAATATAACAATAAAAGAAACACTCCAAAATGAGGGATAACCCTTGATAATGTCACTATGAGAATATATTTATATATATATATATATAACAAAATGTAGAAAGTCCTTGCACTCACGCTTTAGTGAACTGATTGCCGGGTGCTTGAAATCCAGGAAAATTCAAATATATTCAGATAATGATCAGCACTCTCTGACTTTTGAAGGTTAAAACTTACAGTTTATTAGTCATCCATTAAAAATAAGATCAACGTTTCAGTCCCAGCAGGGACTTTCATCAGGATCAGGCATTGATCCTGATGAAAGTCCCTGCTGGGACTGAAACGTTGACCTTATTTTTAATGGATGACTAATAAACTGTACGTTTTAACCTTCAAAAGTCCGAGAGTGCTGATCACTATCTGTATATATATATATATATATATTTTTTTTTTTAAATCATGTGATTCGTAATTTATAATATCTTTTTGGCTTCAATATAAAGGGTTAATATAGTAATAACATAGGAAGCTGGTTTTAACAAGATGAAGATCTGTACAGATCAAGGTCAAAGTAAAAGATATCAAAAAGTGCCAACAGATATCAAAAAGTCTGGACGCCATCAGGAGTGTGCATGCAGTACACTGTTACAGGCCCCAGCCAAACTCAGAGTGTCAGAGTGAGCTCTTTACAACTCCCTCCCGGGTGGTAGTGCTGGAGGACACGATTTGACTGATGTAACTTCCTCCCAGTATTACTGTGTAGCTGCTGTAACACTGGCAGCTGAGGGTTCAGATGTGGCACAGTGTATTGAGGAGGATGGGATATTGCATTTTATCATATCACCTCCCTTGGGCTCACATTCTGTGCTGTCAGATGCCAAATTTCTAGCTCTCAGACATAGAATGGGTAAGACTGCTTGGGGGAAGGCGATAAAAGGTAGGGTCAGGGAATATTTTGGCTGCTTTATGTAGAGGTAAGAGGCATCTGAATATGTGTATGTCTGAGTGTGTGCCTGTTTGACAGTGTGTGTGTGTGTGTGTGTGTGTTTGTGTATCTATGCACGTCTGATGAATACCTGACAGTGTATGTGTATATATGTCTGACATTGTGTCTAAAATTGTGTATGTCACTGACATTGTGGACATTTTGCATGGGACAGGGCTATCTTTAATATTGATTGGACCCTGGCTAGCATTTGCTAGTTTTCCCTGCCCCCTACCCCCTCCACTCAATGACATGCAATCATACCCTCCACCACAACATAGTGGCAGAGCTAAAGTAGATTGGGTTCTGGTGCAAGGCTTCTTTTGGTCCCCATCTTTCATACATATCCCACAATGCTTTGACAGCTTTGGTTCTATCTTTGTACCATGCCTGCAGGGTTGAACTTACCAATGAGCAGTGTTTGTGTGTCTGAATGTATGTTTTTGTATGGAGTATGTTTGTTTGAATGTAGGGATGTGTTAGTATGTGGTGTCGGCGTTTGAATGCAAGCATGCATTTATGCTTATGCAGGAATAAGTGTGTTTATATATATAAAAATTTTTTTAGCACACAGGTGTGTTTGTATGTAGTGTTAACGTTTCAATGCAGGAGTGTGTTTGCATGTAGTGTTGGTGTTTGAATGCTGAGATGTATGCACATATACACATACACTGCCACACACAGTGATACACACACACTGATAGACATGCACATATACAGACACACAGATACAAACAATGACATACATGCAGACACACAGACACACACACTGACACACATGCAGATACAAAGATGCACACACTGACTACATAAATACACACAATGAGAACTTACAGATGCGCACACTGACACACATATAGATGCATAGATACACAACCTGACACACATGCAGAAAGAAAGCCACACACATACAAACAATGACACACACTTACACACATTAAGATACAAAGATGCACACACTGACTACATAAAGATACACAGATACACATACTGACACATATACATACACACAGATACACAACCTGACACACAGACACATAGATATACACACTGACTACATATTCATACACAGATACACAAAATGAGAACATACAGATACACACACTGCAGTTACACAGGCAAACATATACAAACAGCGACACACATGCAGATAGACAGACACATAGATATACATACTGACACATGCAGATACGCACACTGACTACATATAGATACACAAATACACACAATGGGAACACACAGATACACATACTGACACACATAGAGACACACAGATACATAACCTGACACACATGCAGATACACAGACAAATAGATATACACACTGACACATGCAGATACACACACTGACTACATACAGATACACAGATACACACAATGAACACATACAGATACACACTGGCACACATACAGGCACACAGATACACAGCCTGACACACATGCAGATACACAGGCACACATATATACACAATGAGAACATACAGATACACACACTGACACACATACAGATACACAACCTGACACACATGCAGATACACAGACAGACAGCTGCAAACAATGACACGCATGCAGATACACAGACACACATATACACACACTGACCACATATATATATATATATATACACACAATGAGAACATACAGACACATACTGACAACATACAGACACACAACCTAACACACATGCAGATACACAGATACAAACACTGACACATATGCAGATACATAAGCACACAGATGTACACGTACAGATACACAGATACATACACTGACTATATAAAGATACACATATATACACACTGACACATACACACACACAGATACACATACACATTGAGAACATACAGATACACAAAGTGACAACATACAGATACACAGACACATACTGACAGATATACTGCCACATAGAGACACATACATTGACAAACACAAAGACACACACTGACACACATACTGACAGACACACATACAGACACATTGACAGACATACTGAAACACACATACGCACAGACACTGACAGACATACACACTGAAACGCACACAGCCAGACATACTGACACACACACACACACACAGACAGATTGACACACAGACAGGCACACTGACACACGTGTGATAGGTAAAATACAATAAAAAATATATAGAAGAATGTGATAAAAGAGGAGTGCTCAATTACCTGTGTGAATCCCTCGAAAACACACCCAACTGCAATGAATACAATACAATAAAAAGGTGAGAGCACACAGTATATATTTATACCACAAATGTGCTTGCTGGTCCAACTCACATGATTCTGAGCCACTTTAACAAAGCTGGCTCAGACTAGAAGCTTTGATTGGAGGAACTAGTGGATGCAGGAAGTGGGTGTAGATAATTATTTGTCCCTTCATCTTACATCAAGTGGCCAGTGGACTTGTGTGGTGTGAGGTATGATTTTCTATACTGTGTACTCTCACCTTTTTATTGTATTGTATACACTATACACTGACACATGCATAGACAGACTGACACAAAAACTGACAGACTGACACACAGACAGTCACACTGACACATACACAGAAATACACACTGGCACACACACTCAGACACACATGCAAAATTTACAGTTTAATAGCCACCCTCCAGTTCCTTACCTTTTGCTGGAGAGTGGCTTCCTTGGGGGCCAGTGTGCTGGCTGGGGTGGCTGGGAGTTAAGCTCTGGCTCTCTCCAGGCCTGGCCCCATCCTAACTGCCACCGAGTGCTCCTACCTTCCGTGTGGCTCCTGTTTCTGTGGGAGTAAGTGACCAGCCGTCACTTTCTCCCAGCCGGCTGCTGAAAAGGTACCGGTCACACTGTTAAAGGGTCATAGCGCTTGACTGGGTGCCCTAAGTGCATTGGCCACCCGATGTGCCGCCTCTGTGTGCAGGCCCACTACCCGCAACAATTTATTTTAGGATCCGCGATCCTAAAATAAATTGTTGCGGGCAAAGGGCAAACGGGAAAGCTACTGTGGGCCCCCAAGTAACGGGCCTGGGGCAGCTGCCCCTTTTGCCCTGCATCAAATGGAATGGGTGTCCAGCAGTGTGTATATATGTGTATTCTGGAAGAGTATGCTTGTTTTGTGTGTGTGAGACAGTTTGAGTTTGTATCTGTGTGTGTGGTAAAGCGTATGTAATGAGTGGAGGAGGTGTCAGACAGTTTTTTTTAAAGCCTCTGAGATTTCTGATGGCAGGCCTGCCAAAATGTAAATATGTATTCCATCATGGCAAAGGAAGTGATACAGTTAGGGGGACAAACAGAAAATAGCCTTGGACTTATATTAGTCTATATGTATAGGCATGCTTATAAATTAGTACTAATCTAAGCCCACCGTTTATAATGTAAGATCTCTACATAAAAATATACAAACCCACGTACTACAGAATAGTTACAGTATAAAGATAGTCAGCCTCATACAATAAAACATAGTGATCAATTTATGACTTTTCCTTATCTTTGCTATGTAAATATATTAATATTTAGATGTTATACATATATATATATATATATATATAATCTAAATATTAAAATTTATAACGTTTTATTATTATTATTACTTTTTTATATATATATATAATATATATTTTCGAATTTTATTATTTTGAAATCATTTCTTGAAAAAAGTTTATCGAAATAATTTGGAAGAATACATTCCCCTGCCTTTTGTAGCTTGTTTCCCTTGTCTGCTAAATTCGTTGACAGCTTTCTGCTCCTTCCATATATCACCAATAGCAGATTGAGGTACAAATATTAGACAGAGTCACTTAATTAACTATTACATTTATTTGGGAAAAAAATATTTCCAGTATATGCCACAAGAAAACTGAAAATAAACTCCAAATGGCACTGTCAGGTAATGATACTCTAATGGTAACAGAAACAATGCTAAGAAATAGTACAAATCCATTTGAGCAACAATGGATCAATGCCTTTGAGTAACGAGTGTTACTAGCTACTGCTGGTGAAACATAGATGCAATTAGTTCTTTAAATGCAATTCCGTTCCATGATTCCATGAAAGGTAAGTATAAGGGACTTCACCTGTTGTGAGTTACACATCAACCATTTGACAGGTAATTAAACCAAACGAAGGAATAATGAATGGATAATGCAAAATGACAATTCTTTTATTCGTAGTGGATATGTTCCTTTTGTAAAATCAATCACATTTGCAAAAGATTATGAAAGATAATTAATAGCACTATAGCAATTCTAACTCATCTCAGCAATCAGCTTTTCCCAATCAATGTAGATCGGACACTTGCTATAAAAGATAGCCAAACAAACCATAGACAAACAATAATCATTGTAATCCTTCCATACTGTTCATGACGTAGCTCTTAAAATGGTGAAGAAAGATTATTAAGCAAAGCTAATTTTTGTGAAAACTCACACTGAGCTTGTGCAGAAATGGATGCAAAAACGACTGATTTATTTTTTCTTCATTTTAGAAATTTGCATATTCATATTCAACTATCGTACAATGTCCTTGTCTAAAAATGATATTTATTTAACATGAAGCATTAAAACATAGAAAAAAAGAAGGTAAACGCTGGAATCAGGGCAATTAATCAAAATTCCGTTCTGTGTTCTGCACATGGATGTCTGTTTTCAACAACTTCTATTCAGGTTTTAGGAAAGTAATAAGTCATAGTGCAAACCCAGAACTTTAATTTGACATTACTTTGGAGACCTGTTTTTAAAGTTGTTTCTCGGCTGCAGTCAGCTGGATAGTCAGTTGCAATTCCTCGAGGTTTGAAAATATCAATAGACAAAACAGGCTACTTTTCTAACATTTTGACATTTTATCTGCCATGGTATTGAACTATAGGTCAAACGGAATAAACTATAAAATAGACCCAACCTGCACAATCTACAAGAGTAAAAGTCTTCTTTGCTCTGGTATCCTAGAAGATGCTATAAGTTTACTTCGAACCAAAGTACATGGCCTGTACATTATGCCATAGTGACTGGTAGTTTTTGGACAGGTGAATGTTTAGGAGACTGAGGTTTGTATTTCTTAACGATGAACAAGTCATTCACATATTAGTCTTTTTTTTATTTGCAGTCTACACTCTAAGCAACATAACTTCTACCGATTTTAGACTGTTTTAGTGGTTATGTTACGTGAAGTGTTTTTACATCATCTCCTGGAAAATTCTACAGGGGCCATCACAGTCACCTAACCTGAGCCCCATAAAATATCTGTGGTGGGATTTGAAGAAGGTGGTGGCAGCACGCAAACCTAAGAATATTGCTAAACTAAAGGCCATTGCTCATGAGCAATGGGCTCTGATTCCTCAGGAACACATCTTGTTTGCAGCAGGTCATAACAGCAAAAAGGTGCTCCACTAAGTACGAAAGATGCTAAGATGCTAGCCATGAAGGGGTTGAATAATTTAGAGAATGGAGAATTAATTATGCGTTGCATATTCGTTGAGTTGAGCTATTTAAATTGCTTTTGTTTAATTTGTTCTTTGCAAACAGTTGAATGTCTGTAAATGTTGACAATAAATCTGAATCATTTTGATTACAACTGTAATATTCGCCCTCAATGCTTCTTAGAATTACACTTTCGGGCTCATTTAATGTATTTGATAGATTTTGGCTTCATTAATATGTTGTGTGTGTGTGTATATATATATATATATATATATATATATATATATATATATATGAAGGTAGAAACAGGAACACTCACTTGGATTTTTCAAACGTGTATTAACTCTATCTTGATAAAGACCCTGAAGGGTCGAAATGTTGATGTAGATGTGTGTTAAGACTGTTAATACACGTTTGAAAAATCCAAGTGAGTGCTAATGTTTCTACCTTCATATCTACTGGCCTGGATGCACCCTGGTAATACTTACATACAATATCTTTTTTGGGGGGTTGAGTGCCAGAGTCTGGACTGCTATATATATTTTTTTTTTGCATGCTCATCTCTGGAATACAAAAAATGTTTTCTAGAATACGTCACCATAACGCCGCCCCCTTAGTTACTCACCCTCAAATGAATGTTTGCAGTCCCAGCTCCAACAGCACTGAGTGAGGTGCTTTTAATTTGCAATCTGGCTACAAACACTCAAAATAACTACAAACTTATGAAATCCTTACTATGCGTCAAACAGGGTGTCCGCTCCTTCTAATGCAGACTGCTTCTAATGCAGGCTGCATTCAGTACTGTCAGTGGCTGAGCTGTGTACATACATTTGAAAAAGTTATATTTTTCTGGAATGAGGGGTGTGGCTAAAAAGGAAGGCTTATGTTGCAGCAATCAACAAAACCTAATTTCTCAAAATATTGGTTGCCAGGAAGCAGAGGAGGCCCACCCACAGCTATAAGGATAGCATTTAATTTTTATAAGAAATAACATTTTTTTAAACACAAGTGGAAAAAAGGTACTGTGACGGAGCTCCTGTACTCCGACCGAGTACTTCCGCCTAGTCTGCTTCCTAGCTGCTTGCATGGACCTTGGAACGCTTCAGCCCCATTCACCGAAGCTTGACTGGGGTCTCTCTGGAGCCTTCCACATGACTAGGCTGCAACTCTCCTTCCAGGCAGGTATCGTCTTCTCTGCTTATTCCGCTGCAGCCCTTCTTCCAGGCAAGTAATGTCCTCTCCGCCTATTCCTCTGAAGCTCTGCTTACAGTGATTATGGCCAATGCCTTTACAAAGGCACTTGCGGCTCTCAGGTCTAGCTCTCTTGTCTTATCCCAGGGCTAGAGGGATCCTTCAGCCAGCATGCAGGTCCATAGGCTCTGTCACTGGGATCCCTAAAAACCCACACAGGACACAAATTTGAAAAGGAACTAACATACAACACTTTGTCTTCAACTTATTATAACACAAAGACATATTCATAAGGGGATGGAGAAGACAATGATTAACACAAAATATCCCTCCTGCCTGCAAAATTAGCAATATGCACATCTACCCGAATATGCCAATTAGAAAGCCTTGCTATTCAGGTAGTGCATATCGCTGTTGCTGCTATCAACAGAGGGCGCTATACAGGCTCCATAACCAAATCCTCCTGGTTGGTAGCAAGCATCATCAGGACAGGAGAGTACACAAACAATTAACAATAAATACATAACACACACATACATTACACACACCCTTCACCTACAATGGGCACAAGGTGACTTAAACATAGGAGTCATCCAGGGATCAAATTGAAGTGTCCATCTTATGTTCCCAGTGATGGTGACTACCGTCACAAGTACCATTAAAATTTTTGTGAAAAAAAAAAAGATGTTTTTAAAAGTTTTTACAGTGTACACGTACTGTACATATTACTGGCAGTATACAGTAGATACTAAATGTAAAAATGTAAATACAGATTGTTATTAGATTGTGCATTAACACACAAACACACTACACACACTGCACTAACACACTACACACTGCACAAACACACTGCACCCCCTACTATACAAGTGGGACCCTTTGTTCATCAGAGGAATATCAGGTCCCAGGCAATCTTGCCACTGGTTCCCATATGTTCTGGGCAACCTAGAGGGTCATGGTGGCTATCCTTTCCCTCGTATACCTGGAAGGTATAAGTATACCCAGTCTCGCTCTCACAGTGATTATACACTTTTACACCTTACCTGGAGCACTTGGAAGAAATGTACTGCTTGAATCTCAGCCTTCCCTTATACTTCATCAGGGATTCATCCACAGATATATTCCTTCCAGGTGTATTAGCCTCTGCAAACCTGGCAGCGAAGTGGGTAATGAGGGGCGGATTTTATACAGCCTGTCAAACTGGGGATGCTCCATAGGGGGGCAAAGGCTGTTGTCGCTGAAGTGCATTAAATGTAGAATAATTTCATACCTCTTCCTCAACATACACTAAAGTAAATGAGGGTACAGCAGATGGGGCTACTCATTCAGTAGGATCAGATGGATGGGTCCTTTATGATGCCCATCAGCATAGTCTATGCCCAGAATTTGTTAAATTCTGGCACTTCCATGGGGGCCCATTGCTGCTTTGCCAAAAAAGAGCCAGGCTTTGAAGCATGGAACTGATGGCTATATAAATTAGTTTGGGCGACAATGTTCCACCAATACATCAGAAACACCTCCATAAACTGTTGGAGCAGCACGTCTCCTTCTGGCAGGGTGCCTAGCAGCCACAGATACATCACTAGATACAGGCCCGGACTGGCCATCGGGCAAACCGGGCAAATGCCCGGTGGGCCGCGATGGCCATGGGCCGAGGCCGGCAGGAAAGATCAAGAGATCTCTCCTGCCGGCCCATGCAGGGCAGCACCGGCCCCAAGGTGGAGTCCTGTCTCCCATCATGGGCCGGAGGGGAGAACGCCAAGCAGCTTCCTTCTCTTCCTCTCGCGAGCTCCGAGATTATCAGAGCGTAGCCATGGTAACCCGTGGCAACGCTCTGAAAAACCAGCGCTCGCGAGAGGGAGAGAAACATGGTCTGTACCCTGCCGGGTACAGACTGAATTACCTGCCGCTGGACCACCTGGGATCAGTGCATGCCCCTCCCCCCCCTCACTGGACCAGCATGCATGTGAATGCTTCCTCTCTCCCCGGCCAAGTTAAAAGGGGGGAGTAAATGGTATTATTATTTTTTTTAAACTTTTTTGTTTAATTCCTAAATTAATAATGTATGGCCATATCATCCACTATATACACCGCTCTCACATACACACACTACACTAACACACAAATACTCTGCACCCCCTGCACTAACACACAAACACACTACACAAATACACTGCACCCCCTGCACTAACACACAAACACACTACACAAACTGCACTAACACACTACACACCGCACTAACTCACAAACACACTACACACACTGCACTAATGCACTACACACACTGCATTAACACACAAACACACTACACACACTGCACTAACACACTACACACTGCACAAACACACTGCACCCCCTGCACTAACAAACACACTGCAGCCCCTGCACTAACACACTACACACTGCTCTAACACGCAAACACACTGCACCCCCTGCACTAACACACAAACACACTACACACACTGCACTTACACACTACACACACTGCACAAACACACTGCACCCCCTGCACTAACACACAAACACACTACACACACTGCACTAACACACTACACACACTGCACTAGCACACTACACACACTGCACAAACACACTGCACCCCCTGCACTAACAAACACACTGCACCCCCTGCACTAACAAACACACTGCAGCCCCTGAACTAACACACAAACACACTACACACACTGCACTAACACGCAAACACACTGCACCCCCTGCACTAACACGCAAACACACTGCAACACCTGCCCTAACACACACACACATTACACACATTGCACTTACACACAACCTACACGAACACACTACACATGATACCGGAGAAACTGACGGAAGCCAAGCACAGAGAGATGGACACAGGTTTCTTCAGGAAAGAAGAGATTCTTTATTCGATTCACCGACCGGGACTCAGAGGGACTAATGTCACCAAAATACAACAAGATCTGAGCCCCGAACAATAGTGTAGGCCACTTATATAGGCATGTAACTCCTCCCATAATCAGCTCCACCCACACATACTCTTACCCAATCAATCGAACAAGAACTAACTTCCTGTTTGACCACATGGCTTGCCCAGCACAATGGAGGAGGGGAATACTATATCCTGTATCCTTGCACATGCTCCGTACACTACTGATTGTATCTTTGCCACGTGCAACCAACCGACCGATACACCAGTATATGCACATACACATACCATGTGGTAATCTCGGCCTACTAAATTTATTTTTACCGAGATTCCACCACATTCCCCCTTTTGATGCTTCTGATATTTCACAATTCCAGATGCATCACTGAACCATAGTTTGCATATACCTCAGGTTGCCATGAACCAGACCAGACTTTACGACTCCCTAAAGATATGAATCCCTCAACATTCCTCTTCCTGTACTAGTTCTCCCTGATTTAGAGCCTCATACCTATATATAGCCATTATCTGTGCAGCAGCCTTTCTCTCTGCTATATTTTCTATAATGCTCTGCACAGACCTAACTACCAAAGGAATAATACATGGTAGGAGAAGACACAGCATCAAGATTAGCATGACTCCACCTACCAATGCCTTAAGTCCTCCAAACTGCTCATACCAGTTACCAAACCAACTACTTGGATTATACCCTTTCCATACCTGAGTAGGCACATGTGCTAATTTAACCATATGGCTAGTAAGCTCAGCTATTGCCTGCCCTTCATCATCTATTTGAAGACAGCAATTGCTTAGGTTAAACTTCCCACATACACCTCCCTCTACTGCCAATAGGTAATCCAAAGCTAATCTATTTTGGTAAACGGCTGTCCTCATCCTAGTATTATGTTTCGCTAGGAGATTGAGCGCTTGCGATGTCTCGTTGGTAATTATCTCAACCACTGCCTGTAACCTTATAATACGGTTGAGCATATATATTGGGGTTCTATATCCAAAAGTACAATCCTCTGCCCATGTAGCTGGACCATAATAATCTATAATACGCTGGGGAGGCCACTCATTATCTTCCCAGGTACCTATCTCTAGGGGTCCCCTTTTCTTTCTATGATTCACATCATATACCTTAACTCCCAAAGTCTCTCCTGTTTCAATAGGCAACAAGAAGAAGGATGGTTTGAGCATACCTAACACACATGCCCCTTCCCAGTCCTGTGGTAACTCCGAATAGGCGCTTTCTTACCACAGATCCAGTACAAATTTGCTGGGGCTTTCCAACTGGATGTAGTAGATAGGTCAAACCACACATTCTTTAAATTGGTATAACTTGCAAACGGGTTAGGTGGTTCTGAGACATTTGAAGCCGACCACCAAGTTGTATTCTTTGTATTATCATCATAAGCTTTTTGCCCTAGACAGGTTAATTCTCCTACAGATGTATTAAACATTATTCCTTTCCTTGCTATGCAAACATAACCTAGAATGGAGGTCTTTCATCGCCATTCAGATTTACCTCTAACACTCATTTGATAATCAGCTTGAGAAGATGTTATCTGTTCAATTGTCTCAGAACCAGAATACATTACCTCCTTTGCTTCCCAAGGCCATTGGTCTCCCATATTAGTACCTCCACACACATAGCAGTTGGTCACATTAAGACTACCAGCAATACTTTCGGCTAGATCAATAAACAGGTTCTTAGCATTATGGGGGATCTTATTTTCTACACTCATCTCTTCATAAAAAGAATGGAAAACCTGATGAGTTTGGGATGCTACGGTATCGGTCTCTATCCCTATAAATAATATTGTCCCCGGATCCAAACCCGTCCCATATATCTGGAACCCAAATAAGTTTCTGAACTTATCTATAAACTGTTCAGGATTATTAATAAGTATATGGACTGGGTTACACTCCATAGACTTACAATATGGTTTGGTAGGCAACTTAGTAACAATCATATCCTTATCTACTGTCTGTCCCCAAGTTGCCCACCCTACACAAGACCAACATGGACAATAATTATAATCCTTATTTGGGCATTTTGGCATCTATATACTTATTCTTACTACTGGGGCAAATATATTTATCATTAGACCCATACGTTCTTTCCCATTTAAGATCCCCACATACATTCCACGGTTTTCTACCACTTGATATCACCTTACATGCATCAAATAGCAGAACACCCGAAGAATGTACGGTTTCTAGTATTGTCTTATTTATTAGGGTCCCCTGTGAGTCTCCATTCCGAAGGGTCAACCAAATTGTACGGGGTTGATACTCTGGATTGAAGCACTTAGGTTCTCCTACTCCTAAATGGCATACACTATAATCTATACCTAAGTATCTACATTTAGATACATATCCTTTACACTCATATTGTGAATGCCAAATAAGGGTCTGGGAAACCTGTCTTAGTAGTCTTAATGCAAACCTCACAGCCAGTTGTGTCGGTACCTCTACCTTCCTGAATAATTAAAAACACAAATATATACATTATAAAACACATCACTCCTGACATCTTTGTCCTCATTCTTCGTCCGTGCGATGGCACCTCAGCATCCAGGTATAAGGGCTGCAAGGAATGGAGTTCTTCAGGTCCTCTCTTCCCTTCACAGAGGTCCCTTCAAGACACTCTGGCTATGTCACGTGAGTAAGTGGTCAGGCTTTATTATGGCCGTCAAAACACCTACTTGCTGATCTCCTTAATTACGCTTGAAGTCCCAATATCTCCTCGTCACTCCGACTGAGTTACACGCTTTAACCGGATCTTTCAGGGATTCTCTGGATCTGGTGTAGCTTGCCAATAATCTACTGCTGCTGGTTTAACCCTGGAGTGATGAATCCACGGAGTCACTTCGGCCACCTTTATAGCTGTAGGGGTAGACAAAAGAACAACATAAGGACCCCTCCATTTCGGCCCCACCGGTACACTGTTCCACTCTTTTATCCAAACTTGATCTCCTGGATGATAACTATGAACAGGTGGATAAATATTCACAGGTAATCTATCTTGTACCCATTTCTGTACCTCCTCCATAGTTTTACCCAACTCTACAACCTGCTGCTGGGTAATTCCTTCTCCCAACTGACTCAAATCCCCCCTTAAGTTACCAAGTACGGGAGGTGGACGCCCATACATGATTTCAAAAGGTGAGAGACCCATCCTTCTGGTAGGTGTACTACGAATACACAACAGAGCTATGGGCAAAAGAACATTCAATTTATGTTGAGTCTCTTGACACATCTTTGCCAATTGGTTCTTAATAGTTCTGTTCATCCTTTCCACTTTCCCAGAACTCTGAGGTCTATATGCCGTATGAAGCTTCCACTTAATACCAAGCATATGAGTCAGTTGTTGTAGGCACTGGTGAACAAAGGCTGGACCATTATCCGATCCTATAGAACATGCTGGTCCATATCGGGGTACTATTTCTCGCAACAGAAATCGCACAACTTCTCCTGCTTTCTCTGTACGAGTGGGACATGCTTCTACCCAACCTGAGTAGGTACACACAACTACTAGTAGGTAGCGATGTCCGCTGGATTTAGGCATTACCGTATAGTCTATTTAATATCAGACATAGGGAGTCCCCCCATATACTGGACTCCCGGTGGTTTCACTGGTCCTTGCCTTGCGTTATTCTTGGCACATATCACACATCTTCGTACAATGGCTTGAGTCAAGTTGGACAATCTTGGTATGTAGAAATGTTTCCTGAGAGATTCTTCCATACTATCTCTTCCAGAATGTGTCACGTTATGATAATTCTGGACAATTTCTACAGCTAGTGATGCTGGATTGACTATTCTTCCATCTTCTAACTGATACCAATTGTTCTCCAGGTACTTCCCAGCTTCAGTCTTTAACCACTCTTCTTCTTGAGCTGTATAAACTGGAGTCCATTGACAGTGGGGTCGGTATAAGAGCAGCTATATGTTCCACATACTCCTGTTTTCCTGATTCAGCGGCACGCTTAGCTGTATTATCTGCCATCCGATTTCCTTTTATTACATCACCATCACCTTTCAGATGCGCTCGACAATATATGATACCAACTTCTTTCGGTTCCCACACGGCTTCCAGTAGTTGTAATATCTCAGCTGCGTACTTGATTTCTTTACCCTCTGAGTTCAATAGTCCTCTTTCTTTATACAAAGCTCCATGGGCATGAGT
Organism: Pelobates fuscus; assembly: GCF_036172605.1. NCBI lineage: Eukaryota > Metazoa > Chordata > Amphibia > Anura > Pelobatidae > Pelobates > Pelobates fuscus. The sequence continues at coordinate 135,444,629 of NC_086321.1, forward strand.
GGTTAAAAACGCATACTTGGAGTCCGTGTAAATGTTCACTCTTAAACCTTCAGCCAATTGTAACGCTCGGGTGAGTGCGATTAGTTCTGCCTTCTGTGCTGATGTTCCTTTTGACAATGGCCGAGCTTCTATCACCTTGTCTATAGTTGTCACTGCATATCCTGCATAGCGAATCCCTTCTTTCACATAACTACTGCTGTCTGTATAGTACTGGACATCAGGGTTCTGGATGGGAAAATCACGAAGGTCCGGTCTACTTGAGAACACTTCATCCATCACCTCCAGGCAATCATGTTGACTCTCAGTAGGTTGTGGCAAAAGGGTAGCTGGATTCAAGGTATTAACAGTCTCTAGGTGCACTCTCGGGTTTTCACATAACATAGCTTGATACTTAGTCATGCGGCTATTGCTAAACCAATGATTACCTTTATAGTCTAGCAACGTTTGTACTGCGTGCGGGACTCGCACGTAGAGTTCCTGACCCAGAGTGAGTTTATCAGCTTCGGCTACCAGCAGGGCGGCGGCAGCCACGGCTCTTAGACAAGGTGGAAGACCACTGGCCACTGCATCCAGTTGTTTGGACATATATGCAACAGGTCGTTGCCATGATCCCAAGTACTGTGTCAATACTCCCACAGCCATTCTTCTTTGCTCGTGTACATATAAGTAGAATGGACGTGTATGATCAGGTAGACCTAATGCTGGGGCACTCATCAATGCCTTCTTCACATCTTCAAATGCCTTTTGCTGTTCAGGGGTCCACAGGAAGGGATCGTGTTCTGTACCTTTTATAGCCGCATAAAGAGGTTTCGCCAATATCGCATAACTGGGAATCCATATCCTACAGAAGCCTGCTGCCCCCAAGAATTCCCGCACTTGTCTTCTATTCTTGGGTATTGGTATTTGGCATACAGCTTCTTTTCTCTCTGGCCCCATTATCCTTTGACCTTCAGAGATATGGAATCCCAGATACTTGACAGTTGTATCCTGCCTTCCAAAGAATGTGTAGTAAATCATGTGTTGCTTGCTGACATATTTCTCTTGTAACTGCCGCTATCAACAAATCATCTACGTATTGTAATAGTACACACTCTCCTGGGATGGACTTGAAATCCAGTAAGTCTTGACTTAAAGCTGATCCAAATAGGGTAGGTGAATTTTTAAACCCTTGGGGCAGTCTTGTCCAAGTCATCTGACGTTTCGAGCCCGTTACAGCATTTTCCCATTGGAATGCAAAGATACACTGGCTTTCCGCAGCAATTCGAAGGCAAAAGAAGGCATCTTTGAGATCCAAAACAGTGAAATAGGTAGCCCCGCCCGGAATTAAAGCAAGCAGGTTATATGGATTGGGCACAACTGGGTGTATACTTACTACCGCATCATTGACTGTGCTCAAGTCCTGCACAGTGCAATACTCATCTGTACCGAACAGGCAACAATGGGGTGTTCCAGGGGGAAGTACAGAATTTTAGGATACCATACCTTATGAACTTATCCAAATAAGATTGTATATTCTTCTTGGCCTTTTGTGGGATGTGATATTGTCTTAAGCTCACTGGATAAACCCCAAGTTTTAGTTTTAGTTCGATTCGAATTGGTGGGATATTACGAGCAAGTCCTGGTGGGTTGTTCTCTGCCCACACTCCCGGTATATTGAACAAGGATTCATCACTCTTAGGATTTTGGCTAGTCAACACTGTATAAAGTCGCCACTCTTCTTCCTTTGGTACAGATATTGTCATTATACCTGAAGGTCCATTGAACTTTAAAGATGTTGTTCCGTTAGGTAGAAATGTTATCTGTGCTTGTAATTTCGACAACAAATCACGTCCTAGCAGTTGGACTGGACATTCAGGCATATAGAGGAACTGGTGTTTTACTACGTGGCTCTGCGCTGCTGGATAGTATCTATCTCCACTAACACTTCCTCTATTATTACCACTATTTCCTCCAGGACCTCCTCTACCTCTCGCTCTACCTCTATAATTACTGCTATATCCTGCCCTAGGTCTGTCTCTCTCATACTGTTCCCTTTGTGGACACTCACTTCTCCAATGCCCTTCTTCCCTACAGTACGCGCATTGGTTCCTACTCAAAGGTTCCCTATTCCATTTACTCTCGCCTTTGTCCGTTCCCCTATACACTTCCTTTTCCCTTCTATCTACGCCTGCGATAGCTATCGCTAGCATATCTGCTTTCCTACGCATCTTTCACTCTTCCTCCTTCTTCGTCTCTGTCTCCCTATTCATATTTACTTTATTTGCTATTTCCATTAGTTGGGTTATAGACATACCTACGAACCCCTCTAACTTCTGTAGCTTGCGCTTTATATCTCCGTAGGCTTGGCTGACAAAGGCAGAATTAACCATTCGGGAATTCTCAGGAGCCTCTGGATTAACCCCTTAAGGACACATGACATGTCTGACATGTCATGATTCCCTTTTATTGCAGAAGTTTGGTCCTTAAGGGGTTAAAGGGGGTATACAAACGGTATGCCTCCAATAATCGGTCATAAAAGACACTGGGCGATTCATCACATTTCTGTAATACCTCAGCCGTCTTAGACATATTAATCGCCTTCTTCCCTCCGGCTTTCATGCCAGCAATAATAGCGTCCCTGTATGCTTTTAAATGGGCCATATCTGAGCCATTGATATTCCACTCCGGATCAGTGTTTGGATAATGTGCTGCGGCCCATGGCCTGATTTTGTGTACGGGCCACTTCTTCCAGCGCTTTAATTGCCGCTTGGTTTATCCTTGTCCTTTCCTCGTTATTAAACAATGTCATAAGCAGTTGCTGGCAATCAGCCCAAGTGGGATTATGTGTCTGGACTATGGAGGTAAACAAATCCATCATGGCTTGAGGCTTTTTGGTGTATGAGGAGTTATGGGTCTTCCAATTAAATAGATCAGTAGTTGTGAAGGGGACGTAAACGAATACTGGATCAGCATATTGTATCTGGCCGTCACCGTTAATGTGTGTCGGGCCAGGTGTCAGTCAAAGTGGCATTTGATAATGTCGGGGTTGTAAGGTACCGGTCAGTTTTTGGGTTAGTATGGGGCTTCAGTTAAGAACGTCAGTTAGGGGTTCTGGTCGAGGGGTAGTAAGACAAGGGGATGGGGACGCTTTTCTGAGGGGGAGGTCGGTGAGTAAAATATTCCGGCCGGGCTAGGAGGAGCCTGTCCAGGAACTAGAAATGGCGCCAAATCTGGGTAGGTGGAGTTAACAGAGGTAGGTACCGGAAGGGGAGGGTTTAAAACAAGAGGGCTGGGCTCTGAGCTAGAGGAGGGGGTAGGTGGGTACAACGGGGCAAGGGGAGTAGCATTACCAACAGCACCTCCTCTTCCTCTTCCGGTGGAGGAGGAGTAAGGGGGCGGCATGGGGATCTCAGACTCAGGAGGCGTGTCCAAAATGGGCGTAATTACGGCCTTAGTGGACAAGCGAGTTCTGGCCACCATGAGGCGACATTGTTCCTCGTGGCATACCAGGATCCATTTTGGCGAGTCATTTACGGCCTGCTTCCAACAGTCAATATACGGAAACTGGCCGTAAAGTTCAGGCCTACCTGATACAGCCACGTGTACACGCTGTACCAGATTAGGATCCAAACTGCCACGTGGTGGCCATGCGGCAACCAAAGTAGGCCATTCCCTACTACATAAAGTAGTCAGGTGTGTTGGAGACATCTTTACCCCAAAATCATATACAGTGTATCCCTTTTTAAAGTTTTTCAACATACATCCTAAGGGATCCATCACCGTTGAATCTGACGCACCCATACCAACAATGAAGCGTCGTCTCCAACAGAAACTAAACAAACACACTTCCAACGGTCACATCCGTTCCCTCGGCAACAGCACCACATGGTACAGTTACTAAGCGAAACGCACACAACAAAACACTCAGGGAATTCCCGTACACACACAGCTGTTACACCAGTCACTAAGTAACTATTACTGTGCCTTTTGGCGAAACTATACAGTCACCCACGCTATAATTCCCTATATCTGAATTACCCGTCTATAACACACCCCAGTAACATTGTCTTTACAAACAGTAGTTATAGTACGGTTAGCATTGGTTAGAGTACAATTTAAAGTCACAGTTCAATTAGTAATGATTATGGTGTTAAACATACAACATAGACGACAGTTATTAGTAGTTATTTACAATATCAGTAGTTATTATACATGGTTATGGTACCGTGCGCTATAATACAGTTACACACTATTCACACTCTCGCTAGACGGCAGAGCTCACGCTATCTAGCAAGATATACACGCTACTACAACAATCTTTAACACATTTACAATTCCCAACTAATCTATTGGCCAGTACCTTGATGGACTACCTAAAACTATCTACATCCGTTTTGGTTAGCCACACTGCCCAAGCACCACATATAGCGAACTAGAGGGCGGAATTTACAACAGAACCCTCTTAGTCTATATACTCTAACAAAAGTCTGTTGGGTTCCAAATTTACACGCCTTCCCACTTTGCCAAGATAGGTTGAGATCTAGCGAACCGAATTTACACAGGCGCCGCTTAGTCTCCCGGTCCCTCCGACCTAGCGAACGTAATATACACCCTAGAACGCTAGTCTAGACAAGACACCGGTGTCCGGCTTGGGCTATTTACACCAGAACCCAGCCTGACTCCAAACCAAAATTAAACGGGCTGACTACAGGGCGTTTAATTGAGCGGTGCGCCTTCGCTCCTTCCCTCCACTGGAGGGGGCAGATTCCAAATAACCCCTTATGGGCCTACCGCACAATCGGTATACAATACCCCTAGTGGGTCCACCATCTAAAACAGCGGTCGTCTTACCTCCTCGTTCCTGAACCTGAGTTCACACTCATCGACGGGGACACCCCAGCACTTACTACGTAGAGGCCGATGATCTCCTGGACAACAGACCAGTGGCGCAGAGACAAAGGGAGGTCCACGCAGAAGTTTAGGGGTGCAGCCGTAGAGAGCGTGGGCAAAGATAGACCATCTCACGCCTCTGCTTCTCAGCTACCGTTGAACGATGAGCTTCCCGGCCAATGCACCAAATGATACCGGAGAAACTGACGGAAGCCAAGCACAGAGAGATGGACACAGGTTTCTTCAGGAAGGAAGAGATTCTTTATTCGATTCACCGACCAGGACTCAGAGGGACTAATGTCACCAAAATACAACAAGATCTGAGCCCCGAACAATAGTGTAGGCCACTTATATAGGCATGTAACTCCTCCCATAATCAGCTCCACCCACACATACTCTTACCCAATCAATCGAACAAGAACTAACTTCCTGTTTGACCACATGGCTTGCCCAGCACAAAGGAGGAGTGGAATACTATATCCTGTATCCTTGCACATGCTCCGTACACTACTGATTGTATCTTTGCCACGTGCAACCAACCGACCGATACACCAGTATATGCACGTACACATACCACGTGGTAATCTCGGCCTACTAAATTTATTTTTACCGAGATTACACCACACACACACCGCACCCCCTGCACTAACACACAAACATACTGCCCCCTGCACTAACACACAAACATACTGCACACACTGCACCTCCTGCACTAGCACACACACTACACACACTGTACCCCCTGCACTCACACAAACATACTGATCAACTGCACTAACACACTACACACACAGCATCCCCTGAACTAACACACAAACACACAGCACCCCCTGCACTAACACACAAACCCACTGCACCCCCTGCACTAACACACAAAAACACTAAACACACTCTATACCCCTACATACACACTACAGCCCCTGCATTAACACAAAGCACACACTCTATAGACCTATATCCACACTACACCTCCTGCACTTACACACAAACACACTTCACACACTCTCTATACCCCTTATATACACACTATACCCCAGACACTCACATACACACTCTATACCCCCTAAACATACATTACACTCCCTGCACTTTCATGCGTTATGCCCCTTTAACCCCTTAAGGACACATGACGTGTGTGACACGTCATGATTCCATTTTATTCCAGAAGTTTGGTCCTTAAGGGGTTAAACACACACATTACACCTCCTGCATGCAAACACACTAATTTATATCCCCTATAAATACATATTCCGCACCCCCTGTACACACTACACCACCTATGCATACATCACTGCACCTATACACATGTGCTGTACAGCTCCTATATGCATACACACACTAGAGCCCCTAGATACACTCACAAACACACAGTACAGCTCTTTACATGCACACACTACATCCACTAGGCCCACACACTCCACAGGCCCTATATAAATACACACACACATACTTTACAACCCAGAAACACAGACTGCAGCCCCTAGCCACATGCAGTACGCCACAAACAGACCCCTTTACACACAATACAACACAAAAAGTCTGTTCTACACACATGCAACCTCCAAACATATACAACACCACAGGGAACATCCCCACACATGCACAACACAACACTTTAACAGCCCTGTTCCTGTTTTGACCTCTGGTATCCCACTATTGAGGACACCAGAGACAAATCACAAGCAAACACAGCTCATGCTTGCGCCCCAAAAGAAACAACATGGCATTTACTTCATCTAAGAGCACTGGATGCTCTGGAGAAGGGTGACATTAACATACTCATTTGGTGGTGGTGACATGACACGCCCCCTTTCTGACCCCGCCCCTAATAGTGGGCTGCCCTGCCTTTAATTGCCCGGGCTGAATTTTTGTCCCAGTCCGGCCCTGACTAGATACATCACTAGCAGCAGACACTGTATCTAGTGATGTATCTGAGCACCTGGCAGGGTCAAAATCAGGGTCGGAGTCAGACATAGACGTGTCAGACTCTAACGCAAGGATGGCATATGCCTCCTCAGCGCTATACACCCTCTGTGACCTCTGTGAATCACTGTATTTTGTGATCTGTCGCATAAAAAATGTATCCCTAAAAAAAATGCACAGATAGCAAAATAAGTACTGATGTGCAAGAGTCAGTGATATCTCTGGCAAGATAGGGGTTAAATCCCTACCTAAAACTACCTAATTCTCTCTACTTAAACACAGATCTCTCACTAAAACACAAGTGAAGAGAGGGAGGAAGATTTACTAATATTGACCTGACCAGAAAAATGGGGATCATAATTATAATTATTAATATTATATGGGCAAGGTCTGATTGGATGACCCTAGCCTGCCTCTATAATGAGGCAGGCTAGGGACACCCCCAGAAGCCTCATGATGCACTGCCTTTAGAAAGGCAGCGCCATATTGGAAGCCACATGAACGGGGGGTAGGGGAGATGGGGTGGGGGGGAATGATTGCCACTAGAGGTCTTAGTATGCAGCAATGTAAACACTGCCTTTCCTCTGAAAATGCAGCGTTCACATTGAAAAGGCTACAGGAACAGGCTATAGGCACCGGAACCACAACATTTAGCTGGGTTAATCTCATAAGAGCAGACATTAGGCTGTTAGAGTAGGATCTGCCAAAGATGGGGTACATTAACGTTGTGGCAGTCTTATGTAATGTATGATCATACACCACCATTATTTTTGCCTAGAATTGGTGTTTTTAAAACTAATAAAATCTGTCAACATTGAAGTTGCTGTTTAGCGGATAAGTGAGTGCGCTGGATCTTGTGTATTGTATAATTTGGCATGTTGAATGAATGCATGTTCAGGTGAGTGCAGCCCCCTGGTTTCATATATATATATATATATATATATATATATATATATATATATATATACACACATACAGTGCATTTCGCCCTGGCACCTGGCATTTGTCAGACCTTTGCTAAGCCGTGGCAGGAAACAGTAAAGCCGTCTGCCAAGGGGAGCATGGAAGCGGCTTGTGAGGGAGCAGTAACCTTCTTGCAGTTCCTCTCTGCTCCCTTGCGCGCTGTTTAGTGACATGATGTCATTCTGCCCCTGGCATCACTTCACTACAGAGAGCGCGCAGAGGAGCAGAGAGAAACTGCAGAAAGACTGAGAGGAGGCACACTGGACGTCAGGGAAAGATCCACTCAGCTCTCCCAAAGGCTGGGTGGATTTAAATAAAAATAAAAATAGCAATTTGTGAGTGTATGTGTGCTGAAAGGGTCTGTAAAGTGTGTTCGAGCATGCATCTATGGGCTTCATTGTAAGTGTATGTGTATGTGTGTATATATATATATATATATATATATATATATATGTATGTTTGTATGTATGTATGTGTGTGTGGGGGTAAAGGTATGTAGGGAAGAAGTGTGTATGTGGGTGAAGAGATGATGTGTGTGAGGGGTTCACTGTGTGTGTATGCAAAAGTGTACTCTGTATGTGGGGGGTTCACTGTCTGTGAGAGTGTACTGTGTTCAGGGGGTGTAGAGAGTGGGATAGGGAAGAGCTTTACAAATTTTACTTTAATAAATGTTTTAAAAAAGAATATTCCCCTTTCCCTCATCTTACCTTGCAGGGAGGGGGTGGCACAATCAGATTCATGGTGGTTGAAAAGGCTGCCTATTCATCGGGTACAGGGGAGGTCATGAGATGAGAAGTATCTCTCTTGGAGCTCAAGCACTTACAGAGACTGACCCATACAAACCCAGACTGACCCATACAAACCCAGACTGACCCATACAAACCCATAGACTGACCAATACACAGACAGACTGTCACGTCCTGCTCTGTTCTGTGGAGATGTCTGACCTTGGCTTCTAGTATCCAGTACTCTTGTTACAATTCTTGTTTAGTTTTTCTTGGTTTTTGGTTTTCTATTCTATGTCTGGTTTTCTTTATGCTGGGATTTCTGGGTTCATTCCTGTAATCCATCCCTGGGATTCCCAGTCTCCAGGTTTCATTTAAATGTTTTTGTTGCCACACCTGTTTGTTTTCCATCATTCACTCTGTTTCAGTGTTCCCACAGGCAGCTCCTCAAGGCTTCTGCCCTTTCTTGCAGGTAAGTGCTATATATGTCTTTTGGTTGTTTTAACATACATTAGGCACTGTAGGACCTGCCAGATATGGGGTACATTGGCGTTGTTGGCAGGCTTATGCAATGTATGATCATATAGTGTGACGAAATCCCCATTATTTCCATATGTAGTACTTAGTTATTTCTCCTCTTGTTTTGCCTATGTTATCTTGTCTTGTTTTAGTTTGTATACCCAGTCCATGTCCAGTCCTGTCCAGTCATGCCCATGTTATGTTCATGTTTTCCTCATGTCTTGTGTATTTGTTCTGGGTTTAGCTTACTATCCTTCTCTGGTTCTGTCTTGTGTTCATGTTTGGTGTCAATCTCTAGTCTTGCCTTGTTTCTAGTACTGGATACAATCTTGCTGCAGAGCATCCCTATTCAGCTCCTGGGAGGTCTAATAATTTCCATGCTCCTAGTTCCTGGTATCCGCTGAAGCTGATTCAGGGTCTTGGTATGTGGCTGCACAAACGCTGGTGCTCAACACCAGGGGGCGTGCGGTTACCCTGCACCAGACCCTGCTAATCCACTTCCACACTGTGACTCCTACTCTGAACATCAGGCATACTGGGTCCCGGTCTTGCTCCGCCGCCTGGACACTGTGTCTGGGTTCTGGACACCTGACCGCCACCCTGACACAGACCCATACACACACACACAAACACTGCCCACACACAGACTGACCCATAAACACACATAGACTGACCCATACACATACACACACACACACACACACAGACTGTCCCCCCCACCACACAGACTGACCCCCCACCACACAGACTGACCCCCCCACACACACAGACTGATCCATACACACACAGAATGACCCATACACACAAAATGACCCGCCCACACACAGACTGAAACCCCCACACAGATACTGACCCCCGCACACACAGACTGACCCATTGTCAGGATCGGGACAGGGATCCAACACGCAGAATACAAACAGGAGCTAGGTACGTATACCGGACCTTAGAATGGCCGGACTAACGTAAGGAGAAAGCAAAGAATGGTCAGAGACAAGCCGAGGTCGAGGGAACGAGAGAACAGGTAAGCGAGAGATGAGCCGAGGTCAAAGGACACGAGAGTTAAGCAGGAACGAAAGTACAAGCCGAGTCAGAACCAAAAAGACAAACAGTAATAAGAGCACTGAGTGACCAGACAAGCTAGAACCACGACAGGGCAATGAACCATTACACACATCCCTATTTTATACCTTGGCTCTTTAATTGATGACTCCGCCCTTGCCGAGCCCTGATTCGTTGTTCGGAACTGGATTGACAGGTCGGGACGTGATTGCCGTCATGACCTCGGCTCCTGAGCGCCGCGTCATAAAAGGAAGCGGGGCTATCGCGGCCGGCGTGTAAACGGCTATGAGAGCTGTGAGGATTGGGTGAATCAGCCCCCCTGAGAGGACGGCCGTTTGAAAGTCTAACCTCCTCCGAGGTAGAGACTTCAGGTACCCTGACAGTACCCCCCCTCTCAGAAACGCCCACCGGGCGGAAGGAACCGGGGCGAGACGGAAAACGAGCATGAAATGCCCTGAGGAGACGAGGGGCATGCACATCTTCCCGGACCACCCAAGACCTTTCCTCAGGACCATAACCTTTCCAGTCAACAAGATATTGCACCCTCCCCCGAGAAACCCGAGAGTCGAGAATGGACTTGACTTCATACTCCTCCTGACCCTCAACCTGGACAGAACGGGGGGAGGACACAGCGGAGGAAAACCTGTTACAAACCAAATGTTTCAATAAGGAAACATGAAAGGAGTTCGGGATGCGCAGGGCAGGCGGAAGAGCTAGACGATACGCAACCGGGTTTATACGAGACAGAACCCTGTAAGGACCTATGTAACGAGGAGCAAATTTCATGGAAGGAACCTTCAAGCGGATGTTTCTGGTACTCAGCCATACCCTATCACCCGGGGAAAACACCGGAGCCACCCGTCTGCGTTTGTCAGCGTGTCGTTTGGACACCGCGAAATTATGAAGAAGAATTCGTCGAGTCTGATCCCACAACTTCCTCAGATTGGCAACATGAACATCAACCGACGGTATCCCTTGGGAAGGGGAAACCGACGGAAGAACGGAAGGATGAAAGCCATAATTCATGAAAAAGGGGCTAGAACGAGTAGAATCACAAATGAGATTGTTGTGCGCAAACTCCGCCCAAGGAATCAGACCGACCCAATCGTCCTGGTGTTCAGAAACAAAACAACGCAAAAATTGTTCAACCTTTTGGTTGGTGCGTTCGGCAGCTCCGTTGGACTGGGGATGATAGGCAGAAGAAAAATTCAATTTGATGCCAAATTGAGAACAGAAGGACCTCCAAAACCGGGAAACAAATTGGGGCCCTCTATCAGAAACAATTTCAGAAGGAATACCATGTAAACGAAAAATCTCCCTCGCGAAAATCTCAGCCAATTCGGGAGAAGAGGGCAATTTAGGCAGGGGTACAAAATGAGCCATTTTAGTAAACCTGTCAATCACCGTGAGGATAACAGTATGTTTTTTAGAAACAGGCAAATCGACAATGAAGTCCATAGCCAAACAAGACCATGGTTTCTCAGGAATTTCTAGGGGGTGCAAAAGCCCACATGGAAGCGTATGAGGTTGTTTAGTCCTCATACAGACATCACATGCCCCGACGAAGTCCTTAACATCCTTACGTAACGAAGGCCACCAGAAATCTTTAGAAATCAGAGAACACGACTTGCGTATGCCAGGGTGTCCGGCAAATGTACTGTTATGAAAACACTGCATCAGTTCCAGTTGGAGTTCAGGAGGAACGAAGTACCGATCCCTAGGAACAAGTCTGGGAGCCAGATGCTGTAATTTCTTGATCTCTTGATCTTGATCTCAGCAAGCAACGGGGAGTGAATCTTGATGCTCGTGTTGGCAACAATATTACACTTGGGAACTACAGAAGAAAAAACCATATCAGACATAGTAGAAGGTTCATGTTGGCGGGACAATGCATCAGCCTTAGAGTTCTTAGAACCAGGTCTATAAGTGAGCACGTAGTTGAAATGAGTAAGGAACAAAGACCAACGAGCCTGCCTGGCGGACAAGCGCTTGGCTTCCCCTATATATGACAAATTCTTGTGGTCCGTCAAAATAGTTACCGGGTGTAAAGTCCCTTCCAACAAATGTCTCCACTCCTTTAAAGCCATAATGACCGCTAATAGTTCCCTGTCACCAATATCTGCTTTCAGGCCCAGACAATTTCTTGGAAAAAAAACCACATGGGTGCAGCTGTTTATTCAAACCTAACCTTTGGGACAAGATAGCGCCTATACCTGTCTCTGAGGCGTCTACCTCGAGTAAAAAAGGCAATGAGGTGTCAGGATGAACTAATATCGGTGCTGAGGCAAACTGTTCCTTGAGAGTTCTGAAAGCAACAAGCGCCTCAGGAGACCAGGTCTTGGTATCAGCACCCTGTCTAGTCATATTGGTAATAGGAGCAATAATAGACGAGTACCCCTTAATGAAGCGCCTATAATAATTGGAGAATCCGATAAACCTCTGAATGGCCTTGAGTCCCTTGGGCAATGGCCAATCTAAGATTGATTGGAGTTTAACCGGGTCCATCCTAAACCCGTCTCCAGAAATAACGTAACCAAGAAAGTTTATCTGAGATTGGTCAAAGCTACACTTCTCCAATTTGCAGTACAAACCATGTTGTAGAAGCTTACGCAGTACCCTTCTGACTTGTTTGTGGTGAGTCTCAAGCTCTCTAGAGTGTATTAGTATATCATCCAAATAAACTATAACACATTCATGTTGAAATTCCCTAAGAACCTCATTAATTAGGTCCTGGAATACTGCAGGAGCATTGCAAAGCCCGAAGGGCATTACCGTATACTCATAGTGGCCATACCGGGTATTGAAGGCCGTTTTCCATTCATCACCCTGCTGAATTCTCACCAAGTTATAAGCTCCCCTCAGATCTAACTTGGTAAAAATCTTGGAGCCTTTCAGACGATCAAATAGCTCAGTAATCAAGGGAATAGGATAAGCATTTCTGATAGTTATCTTATTCAAGCCCCGATAATCAATGCAAGGCCGTAGAGTGCCGTCTTTCTTATCTACAAAAAAGAAACCGGCCCCGGCTGGAGAAGAGGATCTCCTAATAAATCCCTTGTCTAGGTTCTCCCGTATGTATTCCTCTAAGACTAAGTTCTCCTTAGTGGATAGAGGATATACAGTACCCCTCGGAGGCATAGTACCAGGCAGGAGTCGAATCTTACAGTCAAAGGACCTGTGTGGGGGTAAAGTATCAGCCATCTTTTTATCAAAGACTGCCTTTAAATCCAGGTACTGAGATGGTATCCGTAAATCTGTGGACTGGTTAGAGTTACTTGGTGCGTCAACTACGCAAACCGGCGAGATTTTCTGTAAACAACCTCTCTGGCAACCCTGACCCCAGGAGACTATCTCACCTTGTTCCCAATCAATAATAGGGTTATGCTTCTTAAGCCAGGGATACCCCAAGACTATGGGAACTGAAGGAGATGAGATAAGCATGAGAGATATTCCCTCCTCGTGTAGAATACCAATGGTTAACTTAACTGGTATAGTCTCACGAAAAATAACAGGGTCTGATAATGGTCTACCATCTATGGCCTCAACGGCCAAGGGTGTATCCCTTAGCTGAGATGGGATAGAGTGGTTCGTGACAAAGGCTTGGTCAATAAAGCTTTCAGCTGCTCCGGAATCTATCAATGCCATAGCATTAAGTACTCCCTTTTCCCAAGCTAAAGAAACAGGTAACAGAAGCCTATGATCCTTGTAATCATATGTAGAGGACAAGATAGAAACACCCAAGGCCTGTCCTCTTGAGAAACTTAGGTGCGAGCGTTTCCCGGACAGTTAGGGCAATTTAGGCGTAGGTGACCTCTTACTCCACAATACATACACAAACCCTCCCTTCTCCTGTATTGTCTTTCACTTTCTGAGAGACGAGTGTTACCTATTTGCATAGGTTCTGGGAGAGCTAGAGTTGTAGATTCAGAATTCTGAAATGCGGGAGCTAGTCTTAAGGAAGGTCTATGAGTTCTATCTCGAGTGTTCTGCCTCTGTCTCATGCGTTCATCTATTCAAGAAATAAATTAAATTAATTCTTCCAAATTTTCAGGAAGATCTCTAGTGGCAACCTCGTCTAGGATCTCATCTGATAATCCGTTCAGAAATATGTCCATATAGGCCTGTTCATTCCACTTGACCTCTGCCGCCAAGGATCTGAACTCTAACGTATAATCCACAAGGGTTTGGCTATGCTGTCTAAGACGTAATAGTAGTCTAGCTGCACTGGCCTTTCTTCCTGGAGGGTCAAAAGTCCTCCTAAAAGTAGTGACAAATGCATTATAATTATAGACTACTGGATTATCATTTTCCCACAGAGGGTTAGCCCATCTAAGAGCTTTGTCAATAAGTAACAAGATTATGAATCCAACCTTCGCCCTGTCTGTAGGGTAGGCGCGGGGTTGTAATTCAAAATGAATCCCTATCTGGTTTAGGAAACCTCGACAGGTATCCGGAGAACCGCCATAGCGTAAAGGGGAAGTAACACGGGAAGAGGCTCCCACTGTGGCTACCTCTAGGCCTGTATTAACAAGAGAGATGGGTGGTGTACGCATCTCCTCTGATTGATTACTAGGATGGGATAGCAATGCTTGCAGCGCCAGAGCCATCTGGTCCATTCTATGGTCCATGGCTTCAAATCTCGAGTCAGGAGAACCAATCTGAGCGTTTGTACCTGCAGGATCCATTGGCCCTGTCGTAATGTCAGGATCGGGACAGGGATCCAACACGCAGAATACAAACAGGAGCTAGGTACATATACCGGACCTTAGAATGGCCGGACTAACGTAAGGAGAAAGCAAAGAATGGTCAGAGACAAGCCGAGGTTGAGGGAACGAGAGAACAGGTAAGCGAGAGACGAGCCGAGGTCAAAGGACACGAGAGTTAAGCAGGAACGAAAGTACAAGCCGAGTCAGAACCAAAAAGACAAACAGTAATAAGAGCACTGAGTGACCAGACAAGCTAGAACCACGACAGGGCAATGAACCATTACACACATCCCTATTTTATACCTTGGCTCTTTAATTGATGACTCCGCCCTTGCCGAGCCCTGATTCGTTGTTCGGAACTGGATTGACAGGTCGGGACGTGATTGCCGTCATGACCTCGGCTCCTGAGCGCCGCGTCATAAAAGGAAGCGGGGCTATCGCGGCCGGCGTGTAAACAGCTATGAGAGCTGTGAGGATTGGGTGAATCAGCCCCCCTGAGAGGACGGCCGTTTGAAAGTCTAACCTCCTCCGAGGTAGAGACTTCAGGTACCCTGACACCCATAAATGCACAGACTGACACATACACACAAACTGACCACCCACACACAGACTGACCCCCCACAACCATACACCACCTCTGCCCCCCGCCAGTGACACCACTGACTGGCACATAGTGGCACCCAGATACACACACCTTGACACACAGATACACTCACCTTTACACAGGTGTATCTGTGTTTGTATGTCAAGGTGTATGTCAAGGTGTGTGTATCTTTGTTTGTATGTGCCATTGTGTGTATCTGTGTGTCAGTGTGTGTATATGTGTGTGTATCTGACACACAGATACACACACACACAGAGGCGGCTCTCTAATTAGGCGATTTAGGCGGCCGCCTAAGGCCTCGCGCTTGCTGGGGCCTCGCGGCCGCCTAAATCGCCTCAGGGCAGACTGAACTGTCGTGTCCTCGGTCAATGACCGAGGACCCGACAGTGAGAGGGGGCCCGGCGGCTTGCCCAGTATGCCGCCGGGTGGCCCCTCCATATGGTCTGCCCACATGGAGAGCCAGCCTCTGATCTGCAGCTCCGCCGAGTGCAGAGCTGCAGATCACATAATGTGGTTCTCGCGGGCTTACAGAGCGTTGCCGCGGGTTACCACGGCAACGCTCTGACAGGCTCTCGTGAGAACAAGGTCTGCAGCTCTCGCGGAGCTGCAGACAGAACAGTCATCCCACCGGACCACCAGGGACTGCTGCCAATGGACCACCAGGGAATTTCAACCACTGGACCACCAGGGAATTTCAACCACTGGACCACCAGGTAATTATATAACAAAAAAAGGTATTTTAGTGTGTGGAGGCTTGTCACAGCCTCCACACACTGTGCCTAAAAATGCCCACCCACCCTCACTTCCCCAAAACTACCCACCCTCACTGCCCACCCTCACTGCCCCAAAACTACCCACCCTCACTGCCCCCAAACTGCCCACCCTCACTGCACACCCTCACTGCCCCAAAACTACCCACCCTCACTGCCCACCCTCATTGCCCCAAAACTGCCCACCCTCACTGCCCACCATCACTGCCCCAAAACTACCCACCCTCACTGCCCACCCTCACTGCCCCAAAACTACCCACCCTCACTGCCCACCCTCATTGCCCCAAAACTACCCACCCTCACTGCCCCCAAACTGCCCACCCTCACTGCCCCAAAACTACCCACCCTCACTGCCCACCCTCACTGCCCCAAAACTACCCACCCTCACTGCCCCAAAACTACCCACCCTCACTGCCCACCCTCACTGCCCAAAACTACCCACCCTTACTGCCCACCCTCACTGCCCCAAAACTACCCACCCTCACTGCCCACCCTCACTGCCCCAAAACTACCCACCCTCACTGCCCCAAAACTACCCACCCTCACTGCCCCCAAACTGCCCACCCTCACTGCCCCAACACTACACACCCTCACTGCCCCCAAACTGCCCACCCTCACTGCCCTCAAACTGCCCACCCTCACTGCCCCAAAACTGCCCACCCTCACTGCCCCAAAACTGCCCACCCTCACTGCCCCAAAACTACCCACCCTCACTGCCCCAAAACTACCCACCCTCACTGCCCACCCTCACTGCCCCAAAACTACCCACCCTCACTGCCCACCCTCATTGCCCCAAAACTACCCACCCTCACTGCCCCCAAACTGCCCACCCTCACTGCCCACCATCACTGCCCCAAAACTACCCACCCTCACTGCCCACCCTCACTGCCCCAAAACTACCCACCCTCACTGCCCCAAAACTACCCACCCTCACTGCCCACCCTCACTGCCCAAAACTACCCACCCTTACTGCCCACCCTCACTGCCCCAAAACTACCCACCCTCACTGCCCACCCTCACTGCCCCAAAACTACCCACCCTCACTGCCCCAAAACTACCCACCCTCACTGCCCCCAAACTGCCCACCCTCACTGCCCCAACACTACCCACCCTCACTGCCCCCAAACTGCCCACCCTCACTTCCCTCAAACTGCCCACCCTCACTGCCCCAAAACTGCCCACCCTCACTGCCCCAAAACTACCCACCCTCACTGCCCCAAAACTACCCACCCTCACTGCCCACCCTCACTGCCCCAAAACTACCCACCCTCACTGCCCACCCTCACTGCCCCAAAACTGCCCACCCTCACTGACCCAAAACTGCCCACCCTCACTGCCCCAAAACTACCCACCCTCACTGCCCCAAAACTACCCACCCTCACTGCCCACCCTCACTGCCCCAAAACTACCCACCCTCACTGCCCCCAAACTGCCCACCCTCACTGCCCCAAAACTACCCACCCTCACTGCCTCCAAACTGCCCCCCACAATGCCCTGCCCACCACATACACTGCCCCCACACTAACCACCACAGACACTGTCCCCCCCACTGACCATTACAAACACTGCCCCCCACACTAACCATCACACTGACCACCACAGACACTGTCCCCCACATTGACCACCACAGACACTGTCCCCCACAATGACCACCACATACCCTGACCCCCACATAACCTGCCACCCACACTGACCACCACATAACCTTCCCACACATACCCTGCCACCCACAGTGACCACCACATACCCTGCCCCCCACGCTGTCCGCCACACACTCTGCCCCCACACAATTTCTCACACAAAATGCCCCCCACTGTCACACACCCTGCTCTCCCACACTGTCTCCCACACACTCTGCCACCCACATGGTCACACACCCTGCCCCCCTACACTGTCATACACACTGCCCCCTCATGCTGTCACACACCCTGCCCTCACTACACTGTGTCCCATACACCTTGCCCTTCCACTCTGGAACACACCCTGTCCCCTCACACTGTCACACACTGCCCCCACACTGTCATCTTCCTCCTCACTGTCACCTACTCACACCCTGCCCCCAAAAGTGTCACATTCCTCCACACTGCTCTCTCAGCCTGTTACCCTTTCACACACTTGCAACCCATATTGTCAGCCCCCAACACTATGTCACCAATACATACAGTCCCCCCTCCCACACACTGCCCCTGCACACACTGTCACCCTTTCCAACACTGCCTCCCACACTCTCACCTACCCACCGTTACAATTCCACACACACGTACAGCCACCCCACACACTGTCACCCCCCACATGCTGTCATGCCCCCTTCACCTCGCTCACATTAACCTCTCCTAATCTTGTTGCTCTCACCCCCTCCATCCATACCACAATTACTGGCCCTCGCTCTTCTACACTCACCCTATCACATTAATCCCCCTAATCCTATCACACTCATCTTCTCTCATACTGTCACACCTACCCCCAACCCTGTCACACTCATCCTTTTTCACATTAACCCTTTCACGTGGGCCCAACCATGCCACACTCACCCTGTCACGTAATCATGTCCGGCTCACTTTCCCTTTGCCTTGTCACACTCCCTACTCCAGCCGTTCAACACATAACCCATAACCCTGTCAAACTCACCCCCTCTTTACCCTATCACATTAACTTCTCCTATCCTGTCACTCATCCTGCCTAGACATGCCACACTCACCCTGTCACATAACCCTCCCTCATCCTGTCACTCTCACCTCCCCTCGCCCTGTCACACTTTCTCCTTTAACCGTGCCACACTCACCCCAACAGTGAATACAGAGACTAGCACTCTGTATCCAGCACCGCAAACCTGTCGTACATTATAACTACAGCTCATTATACACAAGATGCAACCACTATATGTTTTTTTATTATGAGTGTTAGTTGGGGGCCTCTTGTTTGAGTTTCGCCTAAGGCCTCATAAAGTCTAGAGCCGCCACTGCACACACACACACACTGGCACATAGTGGCACATAGATACACACATTGACGCACAGCTACACATACTGACAGATACACACACACACACTGGCACGTACACACACTGGCACGTACAAACACTGACACACACAGAAACTAATACACATATATACACACACAGTGGCACATACACACCTTGATACACAGATTCACAAACTGGCACATACACACACAGATTCACACACGTTGGCAGATACATACACTGACACAGGTACACATACACACAGGCACATACACATATGTGTAACTTCCCTTTTTTTTCTTACTTTAGTGCTGCAGGCTACTGGCTGAGGATGGTGTGCCAGGTCAGCAACTGCTCACCTCCCACTGTGCTCCCTCTCCCTCCAGCCGGCGTGCTCGGTCTGCAGTCACTTCCTCCCAACATCCCATCCCATCCAGTCAGGCACCGCGGGCGTCTAAGACCACGACCGGGCCCCTGTTTAGCAATACTTATCGGGTGGCCCTAAATTCTTGGTTGGCCACCTGATGGGCAAATCGCTGCGGAATCCTAATTTTGATCTCTGGAACACTAATTGGGAAATGCTGCCCTAGAGCAATTATGCTCATAACATTTAATCACTTTAGAATGCACTCCAGACAGCTTTTTGTTTAGTGAACTAACCCCCAGGAAGACAATCTGGCTGAGCACGTCATAAATCCCCTTATATCCAGTCTTTTCTACCTGATTGTCTGACAAAGTGGGGGAAAGCATGCTGTTCAAGAAAAAAATCAATAACATTTTGTGAAAATGTGAATTCTGTGTACTGGGGAAAATATCTGGGAAATCTGCCAAACTGCAAGTCCACTTATTAGGGGGTTGATGTGGTTCATAAAGGTTTAAGAATTTGTAAGCAGTCAAAAATGTTAGCTATATTATCATGTGAGTTCTTTCTATCCAATTTATTACTTCACTTAACCCATTATGGCACTATCCATAGCTCAACATCCTAAGTCCCATTTCCACATTTTAGATTTTAAAAGTACCTAAATTGTAAGAGACGTCAATAAATGTATCATTTTAGTATCATTATTATAATTTTAGCTAAAATTGGTTTATGTAAATTTCCAAATAATCCCACATATGAACAATCAAAAACTGCATAATCAAATCAGTTCTCTGCTACTAATAAACTCAAAATATTGTAATACTTTATCTCATAATACAGAGTTTAATCACAGATCTTTAGAGGTGGATACCAATCCCTCTATGTAACATAAATGTACAAAGAAATACATAATGCCAAAAATGACATCACCCAGTTTGACATTCTTGAAACCTCTATAGATTATCGACTAATGAATTTCTTGCGGATCCCCTTTTAAAACAATATACAAGTAAGAAGCTTCCTGCTGTACACGTTACTGTTGCAGTCATGATACATCTGATAAAACATCACAGCCCTGAAAAGGTTACCTTAGATCTGTGAGCTGTTTGAATGAACACATCCACAAATATCCCACAGAGAAGCACACCCCTAGAGGTGTGCCCATGCCACTCCGGATTTTGATTGGTCCTGGCACCAGTTTGCCTGCAAGCCTCGCCCTGTAGTTTTTTTTTTTTTTTTTTTACTATGAAGTGGGGAAGAGTTGGTGGGTTTGGGAAGGAGAGATGAGGACCAGACAAGAGAGGGATGTGCTGCAGGGGCCACCAGTTTCTTTGCAAAAACAACTTCCCAATCATTCATCCCTCTCCAGCTGAGCTCTGCTTACTCTGGGCACGAGGAGGTTTAGAACATTCTGCAGACGAATAAAGAAAGTTCTGATCTCTGGAGTGTTGAGAAGAATTTTTTTTTGTTTTTTTTAATAAATGAAAGCGTCCCACTAGCAGTCAGAAAAAAAAATACTTCTGCATCCACTTGAGTGTGGATCATTTGTTGGAGGGGCAGATCATTCCTCTTTTTGCAGGCTGCAGATTTCCATAATGCTCTGGAATAATGGGACTGTCTGGAATCTCCTCTGTGATCAGGCACTGGAGTAACCATATTCCCCTGCCGATAAGCAAGCAGAGCTTTGCATCCAGCGCACATGCAGAGCAATAAAAGGGACTAACTGGAAGCTACTTTATTACACACAGGGCGATTGTGCTAAGACTGTGAGCCACAAAGGGAGGCTGTTAATACTGGCAGTTACAATACCTGGGAAGTTAGATTGAGATGTTCATCAAAGCTCTCTAAAAAAATCTCTTCTCACCCATTGCCTCTGAGCAATTTCTATGCAACTGCCATCCGGACTTGCTGGGAATCCTCAGATTCTATGTGACAGGCACAGAGATGGGCACGTTGGGGATTTGTAACTGGACCGCTTTGCAGCATCTGGGTTCAGTCATAGGTTTAATACTTGGAATGCTATTTTGTAAAGGTAAGTACATAGCAAACCTTTACTCTTTATTCTTTCTCATTAGTAACACATGGCGAGCCATAGGGACAAGTAACTAATGGTTAGATTCTATTAGATGACATAAACATAACTCTTTTAATTGGATTGAATTTTTCCTATAAAAGTGAATGACAAAAACGCCATTTATGTACAAGGGATAATCTTCCATCATCTAACAGAAACTAGCCTTGTGGGTCATTTTTTATCAAGGTTTAATAGGTGCTGTTCTGGCGCAAAGTGCTACATGATAATAAGTAATCTATTGGTTTCCATGGTGACTGCTCCTTATTTTGCGCTTCGCACCAGAATAGCGCCTGGTTTGCGTGGGTAGACATGGTCATGATTCCACTGTTTTGCTAAACCTTCTTATGCAGAGAGAGTTAACGCTGGGTTCCCACGTCTGGCATGAAGTTACAATCTACGATGCAGCAGTTAATAAGTACTTTTCATTAACCCCAAGTGATGTTACTGTCTTCTTAATTGTATCAGTAGTGGATTGGAACTATTCCCATGCCTTGTAAAAAAAAAAACAAAAAAAAAAACTGAATCAAGCATGTATCTACTAACAGTACAGCTAAGAAGAAAGGTATGGATTAACCCTTTCACTGCTATAGTCTCCGGCATCTAATGCTGAGCTGTGCTTGCAATTTACATCCATCCCAGAATTCTTATTTGGAAAACATGTCCCACATTGAAATAATTTACTGAAAAATGAACTAATTCAATTAGGATCTTGTATTTTACGTACTCAACTGAAAATGATTGTTTTACATATTTAATTCCCTAGGAAGACATGCTATTGAAAGACATAGATTTTTCACTGATGGATGAATTCTGTGGAATTATCTCATAGTCACGAATATTTCTATGTGTTTATATAACTAAACATTTTTTGCTGAGCGGTGATGATGATGATGAGGCTGATGTGTATGATGATGGGGATGTTGTCTGTTTGTTGGAGCACAGGGTATAATTAAACACTCTTGTCAGATCGTATTTGTGGTACTCACACAGATGATGTGTGGTAATACAATGGAGACTGCTATTAGTGACACATTTTGTTCTTCCATGAACTCCTCTTGTGTTTTTTTTTGTCTTTAACATGAACACATTTCTTCAGCTTTGCACTTGTTGGCAAGCTTTGGGGGTTCCAATGACCTCAAGGGATTACAGATAAGAGGGTTTTTATTATGGAGTCTTTTTAAGTCCCCTGTCAGCCTTTTTCCCATGGCCCATGGTACTTGAAGATACCATTCCTACAAGTTTCTATCCTAGAGGCATGTTCAGGCATCATTTATGAAAGATTTAACCCAGGGGATAGAACTAGTGTTTGTATGTTAACTGCATAGCCTTCGGAGAAAGTCAGATATATAATGTTTTAATGTAGTTCACTACCATCCATACCTCTCTCTCTATCTCTCTATCTATCTATCTATCTATCTATCCTCTTCATCATTATCATCATATACCTGGCATCTCACTCGGGGAAACTGCAAAAAGTTATGCAGTTCAAGCTTTAGATCTTAAAGTCATAGATAAAATGCTAAATTGAAAACACAACTAACTTAAAAGTTCTGCTCTATCCCACTATAATTCAGAGTATTATGGGAAATGCTGTTTCCATATGTGACTTACACATTATGATTTGAATTCCAGAGTCATAACAAAATGGCATCCTAAGCATACATGGATTGCATTTACTAAAGTAGATGGTAAGATTGCAAGCTCTTGTTAACATTTCTCAAATGTGTATGTTTTAAATTTGTCTCAATTATTTGCATTCTCTTTTTTTCCTATATGGCTGATGGCAGCAGATGTTGGCTCTATAAGAATAGAGAGTAAGTCTAATAAATAATATAAATTATACAAAAGAACAATTTGACTCATTTTAGAATTCAAGACAATTGGGTAGAAGATGATCTGCACATGGTCTTGAGGTTATGAACAGGAGCTATGTAGATTTATTGCCAATCGCTCAAGCTTTAGAGGGATCTGTCAGACCAAACACAAGCTGAATAGTTGAGAAAGTTACTTTGTCATGTAACTAAATAAGAGTGTTGTGTTTCAGCTTTTTCACTTTCTATACCTTCACATATATTCTTCAACACTGTGTGTAGATTTTCTTTTTCAACATATCCTACAAGCATAAGGATGCAGTAGTTTTATAAATGCACAGTAACAACACAGTTCAATAGAACTTTATGTTTAGGGGTTTATTCACCAAACACTGAATTGTCCCGAAGTTACAGAAGCCAGAGCTATTTACAAAACTCAGAATTGTAGCATATTAATTACCGCAATGATGACATTTTGTTCAAGTTAGCAGTTTTTAAGAAAAAAAAAAACAACAAAAAGCACAACAACAATTTAACAAATAAGTAAAAAAAAACAAAAAAAAAAAAACATTCTTACCAAGCTATAGACACAGGTTGGCTAGTTTGGTGTTCAGTTCAAGGTTTTGTGAATCAATCCCAAATATGATCATTCACTGAGCCTTAAATTGCAAATTTAGGCCAAAGCATTTCAGCTAGAAAGATTTGAGAAGGAGTTTTTTTTCACAATTTTACTAAATTGGCCTGATATTTGCAATTTCATCCAGTTCTCCAAAACCACCACTTTTATAAATGACGCTTGAGTAAATATAACAATGATAACAGTGAGTTATATTCCATTAATTTTAATCCATTGACATATTCTAATTTACATTTTTTTGAAATGCCACAGTCAATATATACTATTGCAACATTATTCTCATATTAAAAAGATAATGATTTTTCAGTTCACATTATTGTTCTGTGTTTTGTGAATTCTGCAAATGAATAACTTAATTTAATGCACAGGCACTGAAAGGGGAAGAACACAAATGATAGAATGTGATGCAAAATCATTCAGATTCCACTTGTACTTTTCCATAAGCCCCTGCGCAGCATCTCCTCCTTCTTGTGAATTAAATAATCAATTTTCTTTGACACCTTTGTCACCTTCTGGTCTATGTAGACCCTATGCCTATATGAAGCATGGTTATTTTATATTTGCAGCTCTTTAGAACCCTATTGTCAGTAAAGAAGTTCTTAGTCTGCAGACATCTTTTAGCTTGTTCATTATTCTGATGTAGAGTGTTACTGGCCCATATGGATTTCAAGATTTCTTGTTTTAAATATAAAAAAATAAAAAATAAAATAAAAATGTGTTCAATTGTGAACAAGGATGTTGCATATTATAGGCCAAAATATTCAAGCTAGAAAATTTGTTCAGTATCATAATGTTTCTCATTGAGCTATTTTGACCAAATATGTACAGTTCTTTTGTTAATTCTTCACAAGCCCAATTGTAGTTTGGGTGTTTCATGTAGGCAACAATGACAGCATGTGCTCAAAGATGGATATCAGGCTCTGCTCTAAAAGGAGTCTCAATATTTGAAAAGATTCCCTTAAGAAACAATTCTACATTGTTGAGCAATCTCACTCTAAAGGAATTAAGATCAGCTTTAGCTCAGCTATTCTGTTAGGGATGCCAGCCATCCTGCCAAACTCCACCAGCACTAACAGCAGCTGCTGGGAGACTCTGATTATGGTTTATTGAGATAAAAGGGTAAAAATATTAATTTCCTGCAGGGAGCAGGCAGCACTGTCTATATCAGGCAGTGTGATTTTATACCTCATGGCTTGTTCTGAAAGGCTGTGCAAACTTATTACAATGTCAGTGTTCCAAGAGAGCTTTAATTGAGTGATCCTGACCCCCTCTTAGCCAATTTACAATCCCTCTCTTGGTTTTGTCTGTTGAACAGTAGGATTAAAGCTCCTTTTTTTTTCTCTTTAAGGATGTGGTTCTCACAAGCAAAGGCCCTGTCCAGAATGCAAGGGAAATATTTATTTCTTTTAATTAACCAGTTCAAGGTCATAGGTTTTTTTTTCACAGTGATGCTGTTGTTATAGCAATACTTTTCA
Source organism: Pelobates fuscus (assembly GCF_036172605.1). Lineage (NCBI taxonomy): Eukaryota > Metazoa > Chordata > Amphibia > Anura > Pelobatidae > Pelobates > Pelobates fuscus. The sequence goes on from NC_086321.1 coordinate 135,470,090, forward strand.
CTATTGTGGCAATTAACCCCTCAAGGACATAGGCAATTGGCCAAGTTCTGACCAAAACAAAACCTGGAATTTGACTACATGTCTGTCCAACCATAATTTACTTCTCTCATATTTAGTGCACCCACACTTATTATATATGATTTTGTTCAGGAGAAATAGGGCTTTCATTTCACAATATTGATATATATGACATAATATTATATGAGTAAAATTTAAAAAAGTGTGAGAAATTAAGATGTTATTTTCCAAAATATATGTATTTATTATATATATTTTATTTCAAAAGACCCGAATGGGTTGAAATGTCTTTATTAATTTGTAATTATGCACTTTTAAATTAAATTATTCACCTGGAAAAAATACATGTATCTGCCCTGTCCTGTATCTATTCCCAGGACTCCAAAAGTATTAGATGTAAAATCTAACTTTTATTTTCAAAATTAAAAGATCAACGTTTCAGTTTGTCACCTAAACTTTCATCAGGATTATCCTGATGAAAGTTTGGGTGACAAACTGGAACGCTGATCTTTTAATTTTGAAACTAAAAGTAAAAATTTATTTCTAATACTTTTGCAGTCCTGGGAGTGCTATGTCTACGCTATTTGGTTATAGTATGCTGACAAGCCCCGGGCAAAGACACCAGTAAGTTGGACACCACCAGAGCTCCAAGACGTGTAAAAACCAACAAGAAAGGCTGCTCTCCAGACTTTAAAACAAAAAAGTTTATTGGATAATGTTAAAAATTACGACCATCGTTTCGGTCCCCGTTCGGGACCTTCTTCAGGGTCAAAAATAGGACAACGAGACAAGATGAGTGCACATATATTCTAAACACACTTAGAATGAAATTATATATAACACAATATAATTTCATTCTAAGTGTGTTTTTAAACATAGTTATGTTATTTTATTGTTTATATATTGGGGGATCTGTCTGACAACCCAGGCAGTAGATCTGACAATGACACTGATCCAAGTCATGTGATCATAGTGTCATCACGATCACCTGATTTGGATAGACAGGATTGGCTGCAGGGGGACTGCCTGGGTTGTAGTGGGACTGCCTCCTGCAGGGGGGGACTGTCTCTGATAAGATGAAGGGTAAATTTCAGGATACTACACGAATACCACCATATTCCACAGAAGTTTGCATTACTAAAACAATTAAACCAATTAAAACTGTAAATAATTATAATAATGTATATGCTTATCACGTAAAACCAATAATATGGAGTGCATTCATTGAAGAAAAATATATATGCATATAGCTTTCTTTATTTTCTAAGTTCTGTCATTGCTTATGACTGAAGCACCTAGTTTATAAAAGTTGTTAATCAGCACCAGTATGCATCAGCTTATAGCACTTAAAGACTCATAAATATTTATCCTTATTTAGAGAACAATTCTAAATAAAAATGTATATTTTTTTTTGTTCAGGAATGTGTGTATTTGCAAGGAATTTTTATATTTTTTTTTACAGTAGCTGATGTAATGTAGACTTGGAAACATTATTTGAAATACAGCTTCTTCTCATTTGTCTAAAACCATCCTTGGATTTATTGACATGTGATACCCTCTTCTAGCAACTTATTGTATGTATTGAAACACAAGAAATCTTTTTCACTTGTATCTTGAAGGAAGTCCTTTCTTAATTGGACAAGTGAAGTCTCATGCATTGGTGCTATACTTGTCCCCTGGTTTAAATCTGTCTACTGCTGTCATCTGTGCAAGAGCTGATTTTGATATTCTCCTCTGTTTGATCAGCTCATTTATTTCACCAGAAAAGCAGCAAGTGACTTTCCTGAATTTCAAAACTCTTACCTTTAAAAATCTTAATTGCTTCTTCAATTAACTACTTAGAATAATGGCTTTACCGTTTTACTTTTCCAAGTTTCAACACTAGATATATTCATTTGCATGTACTTGGATTTTTTTTCTCTTCATAAAACCTTTTATATTTAGTCTATTTGTTCTTTTTCACACATTGCATGTATGCACTTAAACTAAAAAGCAAATGTATGCGTCTATATTTAATTTCTAGAATTCGAGTGTACCCACTTCCAGAGGTTCATTTTAATATATAGTTACAGTTCACAGATTGTGAAATTATTTTCTGTGAAATGTAAAAACTGCATGGATAAATAAAGCTAAATTGGCTACCAAAGATTCCTACTTGACTCATGAATACTATAGGTATTTCACCATAATTTCCCTAAAATTACCATGGACCATATCAAGGTCACTTTTTTGACTTAAGAACCAGAAGGTATACTAAATTAAAAAAGTTGGAAAATAATATTCAGCTTGGCTGAATCAGAGATTTTGTGAAACATTTGACGACAATATTTAGATCCAACTCTCTGCTTAACCCGCTTCAGTCTGGATTCCGCGCTCGTCACTCTGTTGAAACAGCTGTTACCAAAGTATCCAACCATTTAATCGCTGCTAAATTTTGCGGCCATTACTCTATCTTAATTCTCCTTGAACTTTCTGCTGCCTTTGACACTGTTGATCATCAACAGCTTCTTCTCATTCTCTCCCAGCTCTCCCAGCGCTTTTTCAGTGTTTCTTTCTCTGGCTCTGCCTCTTCTCCGCAACCCCTCTCTGTTGGCATTCCCCAAGGTTCTGTCCTTGGTCCCCTATTCTCAGTCTACACTGCCTCTCTTGGTAAACTCATCAGCTCATTTGGCTTCCATTATCATTTATATGCAGATGACACACAAATCTACCTGTCCTCTCCTGAATTCTCTCCACCCATCTTGATTCATGTCTCTGACTGCCTCTCTGCGATTTCCAACTGGATGACTGCTCACTTCCTTAAACTCAACCTGTCCAAAACAGAACTTCTTGGCTTTCCTCCCTCAAGTGTTGCTACTCCCGTGTCTCTCTCCCTCCAAGTCAATGGCGCCACCATCACCTCTACCTTGCAGACTCGCTGCCTCCATCTGCAGTAATTTAAAATCAACAGCCATACATGACTTTTTCATCTCAAACTCACTCACACTACTTGCACTTACAGAGACCTGACTGTCCCCCTCTGATAGGGCTATTCCTGCCTCTTTATGTTTTGTTGGGCTACAATTCTCTCACACTCCCAGACTCCACTATAAAGGAGGTGGTGTAGGCATCCTTCTTTCTCCTCGATGTACCTTTCAACCAATCATAATTCCACCTGCCCTATCCTTTTCTTCTTTTGAAGTTCACACTTTCCACCTATTTAAACCCACTCCTTTAAGAATTACTATCATCCACCCTCCCCCCCCCCCCCCCGGGTATCCTAGACTATTCATTGAGCACTATTCTTCCTGGCTTCCCCACTTACTCTCATCTATCACTCCTTCCCTTATACTTGGGGATTTCAATATTCCAATCAACAACCCCAATTGCACTGATGCCTCTCATCTGCTCTCTGTAACCTCCTCCTTTGGCCTTACGCCAAATTCAATTTAGCAACACATACAGCAGGAAACACTCTTGATCTCGCCTTCACCAATCTCTGTACCGCCTCTAATCTATTTAATATTCCTTTTCCTCTATCTGACCACCATCAGCTGACTTTTGACATCGGTATACCAAAGACCCAATTGACACCACCGTCTGAACATACATCTCACAGAAACCTTCAATGTCTTGACCTAGAGCATTTCTCCACTAATCTCCAAACTCTCCTTTTACCTATTTTAAACCTCACCTGTCCTAGCACTGCATCCTCCTTCTCCAATTCCACCCTCTCCTCTCAACTAGACATCGTGGACCTCCTACATTTAAATGCAGAAGGCGCCCCCAACAACAACCTTGGCACACCAAGCCGACTCGATACCTCCAAAAATGCTCCAGAACTGCTGAACGCTGTTGGAGAAAGTCTCAATGTGCGTCTGACTTTCTCCACTATAAATCTATGCTGCGCTCTTTCCTCTGCAAAAGTAAATTACTCCAATACCCTCATAACCACACTCTCCCACGAACCCAAATGACTATTTCACACATTTAACTTTCTTCTTCGCCCTATTGTTCCTCCACCACCTACTAACTTGACCGCCTCAGACTTTGCAACTCACTTCACTGACAAGATCTCTACAATCAGGGAAGAGATCTCTCATCTTTCTTCTTCCCCTTACAATACTTCCCCTAACTTCACTCCCTCTGCTGTTCTATGTTTATTTGCACCCACTACAGTGGAATATGTTTCTGCTCTGCTCCAGTCCTCGCGCCCCACCACCTGCTCCCTAGATCCAATTCCCTCGCATCTCATCCGTACTCTGTCTTCTTCTCTTTCTCCACCTCTCACTAAAATTCTCAATCTCTCTCTCTCCTCTGGCATATTTCCATCGCCCTTCAAACATGCAACCCCAATTCTAAAGAAGCCCAACCTTGACCCTAACTCCCCATCCAACTACCGTCCTATCTCGTTACTGCCTTTTGCATCCAAGATCCTTGAAAGAGTTGTGTATGCAAGATTGATAGACTTCCTTGAGTCTAACTCTCTTCTAGATCTGCTTCAGTCTGGTTTCTGCGCTAAGCACTCTGTGGAAACGGCACTGACCAAAATATACAATGATCTACTCGCAAAATCTCATGGTCACTACTCTATCCTAATTCTCCTTGACCTGTCTGCGGCTTTTGACACTGTTGATCATCAACAGCTTCTTCTCATTCTCTGCAATATCGGTCTACAAGATATTGCTCTCTCCTGGTGCTCATCCTACCTCTCCCAGCACTCTTTCAGTGTTTCTTTCTCTGGCTATGATTTTTCTACCCATCTCCTCTCTGTTGGTGTCCCCCAAGGTTCAGTCCTTGGTCCCCTATTCTCAGTCTACACTGCCTCCCTTGGTAAACTCATTAGCTCCTTTGGCTCCCAATATCATTTATATAATTTCTATGTGGATGAGACGTCCTCTCCTGATCTCTCCCCATCCCTCTTGACTAATGTCTCTGACTGCCTCTCTGCTATTTCTAACTGGATAGCTGCCCACTTCCTTAAACTCAGCTTGACCAAAACTGAAATTTTGGTCTTTCCTCCCACAAGTGTTGCTACTCCTGTGTCTCCCTACCTCCAAGTCAACGGTGCTACCATCAGCTCCACCACGCAGGCTCGCTGCCTAGGTGTTCTCTTTGACTTTGACCTCTCCTTCACGCCTCATGTTCAGTCTATCACCAAATCCTGTTGTTTCCATCTCAAAAACATTGTGCACATCCGACCCACATCCAACCTTACTTAACGCCGGATGCGACTAAGGTGCTAGTCCATTCCATTGTCCTTTCTCGCCTTGACTACTGTAATCCGCTTCTCAGTGGTCTTACGTGCTCCCAACTTGCGCCGTTACAGTCAATAATGAATGCGGCAGCGAGGCTCATCTTCCTGTCCGCCCGCACCTCCCACGCCTCACCCTTCTGTCAGTCCCTACATTGGCTTCCTGTAAGATATAGAGCTCAATTTTAAATTCTGGTTCTTGCTTTCAAATCTCTATATAATGCTGCTCCCACCTATCTATCCTCCCTTATACACAAGTATGTCCCGTCTAGGCCCTTATGCTCTGCTAAAGACTTATGTCTATCTTCAGTCCGTACTTCCACCTCTGATGCTCGCCTTCAAGACTTTTCCAGGGCTGCACCGTTCCTGTGGAACTCACTTCCATCCTCCATTAGATGCTCACCCAGTCTCCACTCCTTCAAAAAATCATTAAAAACCCACTTCTTCATAAAAGCGTATCAATTAAACTGTTAATAGCTCCCGACTGATTCCTCTCTTGCAACTGTCATTAGTCTAATACTATCCTTACCTCTTATGTCACTTTACCCCACTCCCTCTAGCATGTAAGCTCATTGAGCAGGGCCCTCAACTCTGTTCCTGTGTGTCCAACTAGGCTGGTTCCAATACATATCTGTATGTCCACCCACTGTAAAGCGGTGTGGAATTTGTTGGTGCTATATAAATAATAACATAATAATAATAGGTGTTCTCTTTGACTCTACCCGCTCCTTCACCCCTCATGTCCAGTCGATCGCCAAATCCTGCTGCTTCCATCTCAAAATCCTAGCTCGCATCAGCCCCTATTTAACATAAGACGCAGCTAAGGTGCTGGTCCATGTTGTTGTTCTTACTCACCTTGACTACTGCAATCCCCTTCTCAGTGGTCTTACGTGTTCCCAGATTGCACCGTTGCAATCTATAATGAATGTGGTGGCGAGGCTCATTTTCTCTGTCAGTCCTTACATTGGCTACCAGTTAGATACAGGGCTCAATTAAAAAAATTCTGGTGCTTACTTAAAAGTCCCTACATAATGCTGCTCCAACCTACCCATCCTCCCTAATACACAAGCAGGGCCGGACTGGGAAAAAATTAGGCCCGGGATTTTTCAATCAGTGCGGCCCCCTAAGAAGGGGGTGGGGCCAGAGAGGGTGTGTTTTGTCATCACTAATGACAAGCACGCCCCCCTCAAAGTGAGCATGTTGGGTCAATGCGCAGAGCCCCTCTAAAGAGCTCTAGCATTTGAAAAAGGCCTTGAATTTGGTCTGCGCAGCGCAAGCAAATTTAATAACATACTTGCCCTGAGTTGGCTTTTAAATTGTCTCTGGTGTCTCCACAAGTGAGATACCAGAGGACAAAAGGGCCAGGAAAGTGTATGGTGCATGTGTTTGGAGCCTGCTTGTGGGATTGCGTGTGTGTAGAGTGTGGTGTGTTATTGTGTAAATAGGTCAATTTCATTTGTGTTTGTGGTGTAATATGTGTGGCTAGGGGCTGTACAGAGTGTGTGTATATGGGGCATAGTGTTATAGGGGATGTAGCGAGTGTGTGCATATGGGCTGTAGTGTGTGTGTATAGGTGACGTAGTGTGTGTAGGGGTTGTAGAGAGGGTGTGTTTAGAGAATGTAGTATGTGTTTGCTGACAAGGAATGTAGTGTGTGTTTAGGTGGTGCAGTGTGTATAGGAGATCAAGTGTGTAAAGGACCCAGAGTGTGTATAGGAGATTGTGTGTGTGTGTGTGTGTGTGTGTAGAGGATTAAGAGTGCATATAGGGTAAGGGATCTAGCGTGTATCTGGAGTGTAATGTATGTAGTTGTGCTGTGTGAGGGGTGCTGTAGTGTGTGTGTATATATATATATATATATAATAAACAATACACAAGATCCAGCGCACTCTCCTATCCACTAAACAGCAACTTCAATGCACACACAGCACCCCCAGACACACACAGCACCCTCAGCAGGCCCGGACTGGCCATCGGGCATACCGGGCAAATGCCCGGTGGGCCGCGATGGCCGTGGGGCCGAGGCCGGCAGGGGACATCACAGGATCTCCCCTGCCAGCCCCAGCAGGGCCAGCGCTATCCGAGCGCCGGCCCTGCTCTGAGCCTCCATGGGCCGGTGGGGAGATCAAAGATCTCCCTCACCGGCCCAGAGACACTGACAGGCGGCCGCCGGCTGTGGGGTGTGAGGGAAGCAGCAGAGAGGACCGCTCAGACCTCGCGAGAGGACCCGGCGGAGCTGCTGGATTGAGCTCCGCCGGTCCTCTCTGCTGCTTCCCTCTCACCCCACAGCCGGCGGCCGCCTGTCAGTGTCTCTGGGCCGGTGAGGGAGATCTTTGATCTCCCCACCGGCCCATGGAGGCTCAGAGCAGGGCCGGCGCTCGGATAGCGCTGGCCCTGCTGGGGCTGGCAGGGGAGATCCTGTGATGTCCCCTGCCGGCCTCGGCCCCACGGCCATCGCGGCCCACCGGGCATTTGCCCGGTATGCCCGATGGCCAGTCCGGGCCTGCTGAGGGTGCTGTGTGTGTCTGGGGGTGCTGTGTGTGCCTGGGGGTGCTGTGTGTGTCTGGGTGCTGTGTGTGTCTGGGTGCTGTGTGTGTCTGGGTGCGCTGTGTGTGTCTGAGGGTGCTGTGTGTGTCTGGGTGCTGTGTGTGTCTGGGTGCTGTGTGTGTCTGAGGGTGCTGTGTGTGTCTGGGGGTGCTGTGTGTGTGTCTGGGGGTGCTGTGTGTGTGTCTGGGGGTGCTGTGTGTGTGTCTGGGGGTGCTGTGTGTGTCTGGGTGTGCTGTGTGTGTCTGGGTGCTGTGTGTGTGAGTGTGAATGTATTTATTTAAATTTAAATATATTTTTTTATTATAAAAAAAAGTTATATTCCCCCCCCCTCCCTTCTTACCTTTAGCCTGGGAGGGGGGGCGGGGGTGCCGTGCTGCCATGGGGGGGTGCTGTGCTTCCATGCTTCCTTCCCTGGTGGTCCAGTGGTGAGAGTGAACTCTAGGCTAGAGTTCACTCTCGCGAGATCTGAGCGTTGCCGCGGTAACCGCGGCAACGCTCAGACCTCGCGAGAGTACCCCGCGGAGCTCCTGGCTAGAGCTCCGCCGGTCCTCTCCTCCCTCCCACGCCGGCGGCCGCATCTTAGTGTCTCTGGGCCAGTGAGGGAGATCTTTGATCTCCCCAACGGGCCCCCCATGGAGGCACTATGCAGGGCCGGCACACTGATAGCGCTGGCCCTGCAGGGGCTGGCAGGGGAGATTCTGTGATCTCCCCTGCCGGCCTCGGCCCCACGGCCATCGCGGCCCACCGGGCATTTGCCCGGTATGCCCGATGGCCAGTCCGGGCCTGTACACAAGTATGTCCAATCAATCCCCCTGCGCTTTGCAGAAAACCTGCGTCTATCCTCTGTCCATACTCCTACATCTGATGCTCGTCTCCAAGACTTCTCCACGGCTGCACCTTTTCTGTGGAACTCCCTTCCCTTCTCCATTAGACTTTCACCCAGTCTCCACTCTTTCAAAAAATCTTTGAAAACTCACTTCTTCAGGAAAGCATATCAATTAAACTGTCATTATCCCCTCCCCCTCCATGACTCCTCTCCTGCAAATGTCAAAAATAACTTACCGTATATACTTGAGTATAAGCCGAGTTTTATAATTAAATAATAAATAATAATACTAAAATAATAATAATTAAATTAAATAAAAAATTAATAAATAATAATACTAACATAATAATAATTAAATTAAAAATTAATAAATAATAATTTAAAAAAAAAATAATAAAAAAATTAAAAAAACATTGCCCACCCCCCACCAAGGCTCTGCAACACACACACACACACACACACTGCATTCATACACACACTGCACTCATAAGCACACTGCACTCATAAGCACACTGCACTCATAAGCACACTGCACTCATACACACTGCACTCATACACACACACACTGCACTCATACACACTGCACTCATACACACTGCACTCATACACACTGCACTCATACACACACTGCACTCATACACACACACTGCACTCATACACACACACACTGCACTCATACACACACACACTGCACTCATACACACACACACTGCACTCATACACACACACACTGCATTCATACACACACGCTGCACTCATACACACACGCTGCACTCATACACACACGCTGCACTCATACACACACGCTGCACTCATACACACACGCTGCACTCATACACACACGCTGCACTCATACACACACACTGCACTCATACACACACACACACTGCATTCATTATACACACACACTGTAAATAAATATTCAATTAATATATTTTTTTTAGGATCTAATTTTATTTAGAAATTTACCAGTAGCTGCTGCATTTCTCACCCTAGTCTTATACTCGAGTCAATAAGTTTTCCCAGTTTTTTGGGGTAAAATTAGGGGCCTCGGCTTATATTCGGGTCGGCTTATACTCGAGTATATACGGTAAGTACTCAGTGAATACTTTTCTAGAAACCCATTTCATTACCCCTACTTATACCTTTTGTGTAATTTTATCCCACTCCCTCTAGCATGTAAGCTTATTGAGCAGGGCCCTCAACCCCTCTGTTCCTGTGTGTCCAACTTGTCTGGTTACAACTACATGTCTGTTCGTCCACCCATTGCAAAGCACTGCGGAATTTGATGGAGCTATATAAATATCACCATAATAATATTAATAATAATTGTTCATTTAAACGTGGAAAGTGTCTTTGACCTTTATGCTAGGAGAGATTCTGACATTTAGTTGATATTATAGTTAATTACCAAGTGATGTATGGGCTGCACTTTCATTAAAAAATCAAAGCTGTAAGACAAAAAAATCCTAGCTCCACCCCCAAACACATATCAATGATTCCGATTTTGTCAGTATCCACATTGGAACAAAATTGGGGAATGTCTACATTTTGTGCCCATTATGTAACTTGAGGACTGGGGTTTGAATCGTTGATCTAAGATATTGGGGCCATTTCACAAAACCTAACTGAAAAACGGATCTGAAAATGTAGACATGTATTTATTACAAGCGGTAACCTTAACTTTGGTAACTGGATATCATCTTTAGTTTAATGAAGTGAATCATACCCCTGCTGTCTCACTGCTCAATTATCTGACATTTTGCATTTGAATGATTGGTTTATTTAGCCTTCCCTGGCAGTGGCTTACACTACATTCTAAACACTTTTTGAAATATAGTCTACATTTAGGGCTTAGCTTCCCTTCTTGCACAGTGTGTCTAATTTAGAAATGTTTACCTCCTGCTCTGTTAATAGCCTTCTAGAGCCTCCAACAGCATATTATGCACGATTAACATTCAATAAACAGAACAAGACATATGAACGTCTAAAGTAAACACACCGTGCTGTAAGCCCTGTTTGAAAATGAAACCTTTGGTTCATGGAGGCCTTGTAGCTCAGGGCTAGGGCTACATAAACAGAAACAAAATAATTTGAACTCCTAAATGGCTGAGTACTGAGCAGTGTGTGCAGCGGCATGATCTATACACAAAGTGAAGCTGTTTTGATGTGTAGACTATCCTTTCAAGTGAATGAAATCCAATGTTTGACATTGTTAATAAAATGTTTATAAATGCATGTTTGTGCATTTGATTCCAATAATGACTTACAGCTATGATAAAATATCATAGTAAACATTGTTGTTAAACATCCTCTGAGTGTATCCATTACTCTCTTTGTTATGGTTTCAATCTGTAACTGGACTACTTGAAAATAATTGGTGTGCACCAAGGGTTCTACTGTAAATACATATAATAATGCCCACACTTTTCTGCAATTACAAGGCGTATCCAACACTGAAACAATGTACCGTCAGCTGCAGAGTACCTACCAGAAGACTGCAGTGTCAGCCTCATAACAGTGATTCATGAGAGAAATAGAGGTCAGGCACATGCCACATATGATAAAAATGTTCATATTTAGTACAGTCCTAGCAGGCCAAAAATCCAAATGCATAGGTGTTAGAATACACTGGTTTGAAACCGTGTTCATGGAATTATAAATGTTGCAAACAAAAGCGCAAAAAAAAAGGGATTTGAGCGAGTGAAGAAAACAGACAAGGGTTCTTCATGTCATTTGAAATTTGCACATTTGTACCTACTAGTGTTGGGAAAACTCCCGGTTCAACCTTGCAGGAAATCTTTGGCCAACCCTATTAACCTGTGATATATAATCCCATCGGTCTGTGCTCCCGTTAACTTTACAGCTATAGTACTCAACTAGTGCTTTGGGATATTTCTTAATGAGAGCATGAACTACTGGCCATGGGATTGCTAAAATAAAAGAAAGCGTTTTAGAGTAATATAGAAGTTTCTATTTGTATTTGCCAATACAGCCACTTACAAATCAGTTCATCCATACAAAGTGGTTATGATTAAAGTGTTTCTTGAGGAAAGTCATGCAGACAAAATGGTATTGGTTTTATTCACTAAACACCAAATTGTCATGAATTGAAAAATGATTTGCAACATTTAGGCTAAACTAGTCAAGCTGTGACTATTGATGATTTAGACGTTGTCATTGTTTACAATCATTTAACTGCAAAATAACTCTTGGCTTTCCTACAACAGGCATGCTATACAAGGCGAATAAAAAAAAATACGAGCAAACAAATCACGTTTAGCAGGAGAAATAGCAGAACATTTTTACATTATCCTCCATTTCATGGACAGAACAATGGGTGGTGGAGGGAGCTGTCCACCCCACATGACAGACAAATGGTGTTTCACAGAGCACTCCCATCCTGCCTATCACTCTTTGTGGCATGGCATCTCAGGACTGTGGTAGAGATAATGAAGATCTTTAACTGTGGTCCAGTGAGGCCATGCTGCAATAGGAGGTATTGTGTATCTAGGGGGGTTAAGAGACCCATACGGAGCAAAAGGGGTAGGAGACACAAATAGGGCATCAACAAACACATATGAAGGTTAAAAGAAATACATGGGGTAAAAAAACAAACACATTGAGATTGAAAACCTCACAAGGGTTAAAAGACACATATAGGGGATTAACAGAAGCAAAACGAGGCACAAGAGAAACAAAAGGGGGTAAAAGACACATAATGTGGGTAGGAGATACACACAAGTGAGTGGGAGAGTAAAAATGTTCAATTTCTGGGGGTGGAAAGTTCCAAAATATATTATTTTCCTGCGTGCCAAAGACGTAAATGCCCCTCTCCTCAGTATGCCTAGAAGTATGTTTTAAAAATCAAAAGCAGTTTGAATTACTACTGTTATTACTCTTGTCACTGTAGTGAAAAATTGATTGCGTGTATATGCATATTATAAATATATGACATATAGGACATACGATGCACTAGCATATATGTTCAACGGAGTGACAAAAGGGTGGAGAGTTAATAAAATATTTTGCTTGACCAATATTATTTCATTGATATAGACAACAACAAAAAATAAATAAATAAATAAATAGGCTTGAGCTATTTAATTTGAGAAATGACCATAAACTATAGTAGTCTGAGTTTAGCAAAATTCAGGTCAAAATAGCCCAACTGTATTTATGGACGATTTGGGGAAATAATTTAAAATTATTAACTACTCATTAGATTTTGCAATCCAGTTATTAATTTATGTTTCAAAGCTGTTTATTGTGCATGATATATGGCAGTTTAGTACACGCGGTTTAGTAATTTTTGAAGGTGGGACACTCAGGTCCAGCGTTGTCGAGCGTTGCAAGCTTTTTTGCATCAGTAGTTTGCAAAAGACAATTATGTGAGTTACATAAAGATTTAAAACTTAAACAAGTTCAACTTTTTCCCAACTGAGTGTCTCGTATGTCTGTGTAATGTTCAATTATTGACAATATGGATCACAACTGTAGATAACTGAAATTGTTTATTAATTTGTAATAATTGAAATAAAGTAAAATTCAAGTTGAGCTGTCTCTTTAATTCCTTGTCAGAAATTTAAGCAGCAGCAGGATTTGCAGAGAAGATTAGGTTGAGGCAATTATTAGTCCGAATAGAGATGAGATTCCAATGTAGAATTGTTAATTGGCAGCAGAACAATTAGTTAGGGAGAAGCAAGAGAAGGTAAGCAGAGATGCAGGATAACTATACTCCTGTTTAGGCAGATGAGTTCTACTTAGCTTTGTAGGGGTTGTAATCCGGTTCGGTGAGATGATCTCAGAGAGGATTAAGGTTGCTGCAGACAAAAGAGTATCCAAAGGCAAGTCCGTGGTCGAGGAGAGGAGAAGGCAGGTAAACGATAAACAGTCCGGGTCCGATACACAGTAGAGGTAAACACAAATGCACTTAGCGTTGAGGTTTTCGCGGGAGGCTTTCAAATTGATCCAGCACTGAGGTGTTGACGCGGTCTCCCTTTGTATCCTGGGAGCGACCGCGTCAGAGGAGGGGGAGTGGCCGCGCTCCGTCTACCCGGAAGTCCCCGGAGTACGGATGCCGGAAGGTCTGACAGTCTGTTGTCGTTCCCAGAGGTACCTAAAGCCTCTGTCGGCATTAGGTGTGTACGTCAATTGGTGGGTACCCAGGGGTCCTGTATTTATGGGAGTGGTTAATATTGTTAAATATGTATTCCAGTGTATAAGTGTCTCTGTTGTGAGGGTCTGGGACGTCAATGTGCAGTTATTAATTTACTACAATTGAATTCAATATTGGTGATCTAAATAAATTACAACAGTATACCACCTAGGGATACATGGAAGGAGAAAGTTGTTGTAGGCATCTACATTTTACAATAAAAACTATAATAGCTACCTAGAATAGTCACCTGTGCTATATTTCTACATCAGAATCCTGTATTGGAGCCAGGACTCTATATTCTGGATTCACGTATAATGGCCAACAGATTAGTAAGGCAGCACATAGCACAGAACTGTTTGTAGCTCAAAATAAATTGATTATGGAAGGCAGCAGGGAGTTTTTTTTATTTAAGTTGTAATTACATAGAAAACAATTTTCAGTAAAAATCGAATGAGACGAATACACCAGTCAAGGAACATACACTTTCAAGGATATTTACTAAAGGAAGAATTCAAAGCAAATTTCAAATTTGAAGTTCAAACACTCAAATTGGAAAAAAATCTCTAAATTAGCTATGCTTTCAGTTAAGTTACTATGGATTAAAATTTTACATTCACATTAAATTCTCACTCTACTAAATCTGTGTATATGAATTATTTTATTTTAATGCTTTGGGTGAAGATGTATATATGTGTACATGAAATCCATATTAAATAATTCTATTCAGTCAAAATATTAAGTTTAGATAGGACAATAGTTTTTATCACAAGTAATAAATCTCTTTTTAATTAGTTACAAATCTAAAATTTTATTTTGACTACTGCCACAGTTTTTTCATCTGGACACTCACAAACTGTTGTGTAGAGGACCATCTCAGTGTTGAATCCACACAACAGCTTTAAAGAGGGATTGACTGTTACCTCAGTAACATATGCTTGGGACAGCCTTTATCTCTAGACCTTACTTCATGTCCATTTCTCCAAGCGGGTGCGAATGATCAAATCCAAAGGAAGTAAAAATCAAATCAAAGCACAAACAATATATTTATACTAGTGGATTAATGGATTATTAATTATTTTAAAACAGATATTTAAAAGAAAAAATATGTTGAGGTTTTTCTGGTCATTCAAAAATGTGTACACTCCATTCTCACTAATCTATTGATAGAAACATTGAAAAATTAAGGCTTTTAGATGGAGTTGATATATACTTGCCACTCGGTCCTAAGCTGAATTAGCTACTACTTTAAATGGGAATTAATTACCACTTAGTTTCTTTTGGGATAACATTAGTTGTAAAGCATTGTAAAACGGGGATCTAAGTGATATCAATTAGTGTCTTCTTTTACAAATGATTTATTTCTCACTTGAGAGTGCAAAGCTGCGTGCTAAGCAAGGGAAATGGTGAAAGGTTTTAGGGAGTTTGTTAATTAGATATCTGCCACTGATTTTAATGTCAGTTTATTCTATTCTATTTATTCTGTGTTAAAGAGACACATCTTAAAGAAAATTAACACCCCTTTCCCAAGCATTCTTGCTCAGTAAAACAAGACAGAAAAATGTGGAGTTCAGCAATCTCATGTGACCATAATGTTGCATGGTGTGAAGCCATTTAACATTTGGAATTTCAGTAAAATAAAAGATTGTTCACCCATATGTGAAAATGGCTTTCTTGTATTTAAGATTGCCAGAATGTTCATTGCTTAACATAATCATGTGATTTGAAATCATGTGCTGTACAAACCATTCGATCTTTAGTAACAGTATAAAAAACAAGTGCTTTTCTAACTCAGAAATACTATGCTCGGATAAAATAACTGCAAAGCTAGTGAGACCTTCACATCATAATATGTTCTTGTATTCATTGAAATATTTTTTAAATATGTATATGCATGCACAATAGATGTATATACATATATACATGGCCAGCCTTAGGGCTTCAGATGCCCTGTGTGAAATACCTTCACACACCCCATCCCTGGCCGCACTCCCTCATCTAGTTTCTCCCTCCATTTAAACAGTAGTCAGCAACTTTCTCCACATGAGGGCCAAATGCCTAGTTTGTAAATGGATGGAGAGCCACTATTATCTATAAACTAAAAAAATAGCATAATAGAAAGCTTCCTATCCTTATGAGGCATTGTGGATGCGTATAAAAGGGAGTTATCTACAAAACTGCTCCTTTTTTGGTATCCTTAAATATAGAAGTCCCACATTAGGGATAGCAAATTAGAAAGTTATCTATTAGTCAGCTGAAACCTCAAAACTAAGAAAGCTAATTTCTACATTTGTATATTTCAGCTGTTTAGGAGATAACTCCTTATGCTGCTATTCTTATGTAGGAGTGCCATATTTAGGGATACCAAAAAGTGAGTTATCTACTAAACCGCACCTTAATTTTGTATCCATACATTTGGTCATAGCAAATTAGGAAGTTATGTACTAAACATCTTCAATATCAACATTATTTTTTTTTTAGCTGTTTAATAGATAACTATCCAATTTGCTATCCCTATGTGGGATTGCTATATTTAAGGATACCAAATAAGGGAGCTATTTATTAAGCGCACACACATACACATATATGGGAACCCTAATAGGGAAAACAATTCCCTACTGGGAACCCATGGAGAAACTGCCTCTGTAATTTTAAGTCAAAATTGCTTTTATGATTTAGCGATAAATTCAGTTGATGCATTAATAATCGGTCAAAATAGGCAAATTAACACTCACCAAAGGCTGTATATAAAAATAGTAGGGTATATAGGGGCTGTAAAAATATCCTTCTTTTTTATTTTTTTATTTTATTTATTTTTTTATTTTTTATTTTTTATTTTTTATTAATTTCTTTCAAATGTTTTTGCATACCACGTTTTGAAGCCCTAGGGTACACTATATAAGAGGGTGTGCATTGAATGATACATAACCCCTCTTGAATGATAACACACTATAAGAATTGTTTCACTTTTATTGAGGATGTGGAAACACACTCAGCATTTTTTAGTAGGTTACAATAACATGAGATTTAACCCCCCTTTAATGATCACACATTATAAGAATTGTTTCACTTTTACTTGGGATGTGGAAACACACTTAGGTTATAATAACATACATATTTTGCACTTGGAGTATGCAATAATACATAGAATGGAATTTGATACACTATATGTTAGCAGAAGAGCTGCTCTCAGTATGAGACTTTAGCGACACAGTCTATAAATTAGACCATAATTCCACGATATGATAATGAATTTAATATGTTCTCACTGTTTGATTTACCGATACACTTGGCATTGAAATGCTATTTATTAATAAGAAGTTCCCCTTACCCTTTAATTTAATATATATTATTTAGTTTTGATTATCCTCATCAGTTCCTGCTAATTCGGCTAGAGCCGGTTGCCACAGCAACTGTCCGTTACGTATGTAGTGGATGGTGCCATTCATGAAAGGAGATTTTCTCCGACCAGAGGCTGTATACATAGTAGCAACTATTGCCGATTACATCGGAGGTTGCTAGGATACTATGACGCCTTCTGGGTTGATTCATGGCCCCCCCTCCATCACGTGATACGGAAGAGTAAATTGTTTTGACACATGCGCTGTTGTGCGGGGCACACGCCGTGCAGGATGAGCGATGAACTTCAGCTGATTTGGTGAGTGTTTATTGGTTGAGATGTCTTATTTAAGTTTGTTTTATGCTATGTTTTATGCCTTGTGTGTCCTGATGAAAGCTCCGATCGGGAGCTGAAACGTTGACTGGTTCTACTAAACGAATAAACTGAATGAATCTACTCCAAGAGTGCCGGTAATATTTTTTGGATTTTTATATGTTTGGGACTTGGCACCTGGTTACACAAATTGAGTAGGAGTGCAAGAGGTTCTGTTTCTGCTTTGCATATATATATATATATGTATATGTATATATGTATGTATATATATATATATATATATATATATATATATATATATATATATATATATATATATATATATATATATATATATGTATGTATATCACACACATTTTTATTTATTTAAAGATGAATACCCAGCGTCTCCACCAGTACTTGGGAGAGCTGAACAAGGAAGCTGTGTAGGGAGAGCACAATAAGTACATAGTTCCCTTGCAACCCTGTCCCCCTCCAACAGTTTATTTGGCAGAGTAGGCAGGTGCTTGATAAAGGCCTCTGTGTAGGCCGAAGCGTTACACTTTTTGTTCCAATAAACCTGCCTTCCTGCAGCAATCCTGAGTGCCTTGACCTAATTTATTTTATCTGCTCTACAAAGGGAGACACCCACAAGCACAAGACGGTGACTGAAATCATTGGGATTTTTAGCTTCTGCAGTGAGCTTTGATCAAAAAAGTAAAATCTTGAACTTTACAACCAATATTTGCATACTATTATTTTCTATGGGCACTATGAGCAATTCATATCCTATAATCCCCTGTATGTGTTGAAAAGTGGTTTGGATTTGTGTGTTTTGGTAAAGAGCCTGAAACTCTGTTATGGACTACCTAATGTCAGTAATGTGCCTATTTTACATCTGTCAACTAGCACAGTGCGCCGGCAACAGACGTAATACTCTTCTTCCTTTCAGGCAGAGCACCTGCAAGGGCAAGATTACTTTCCCCTTCTTCTCACTTTGTGCTCCCTCCACTGCTTTACATTGTTTTGTTTTTTTTAAATTAAAAATCCTTCATTCCCTCCCCTCTACGAGAATCCTTTGATTGGATCATGCAAGGCTCCCTGTGATATCAGATAGAAGAGGGAGATCATCGCTGGGGGCTTCACCTGGTGCTGGATTTAAGGTAAGTTTAAACTTTATAATTTTCATGCAGGACCTAATAGCAATGCCCAATAAGGCATTGTTAACCTAAAGAGGATAATTGTGGAGAATGGCTAGAGTAACACTTTAAGTAAATTCATTATGTGGATATTATTAGTGTAGCACGGCTGTGTGAATATGGGGTGTGATAGTGTGAAGTTGGGGGTGTACTTGTGTACCATGGAAGTGTGTATGGATGTAGGGGACTATTTGTCTATTGTGACTGTAGATGTGAATGTAAATTTGTGACTGTAGATGTGAATGTAAATTTCGCCTCACTGCCTGCCTTCTTGGGCAGGTGGGGAGATCAAATAACTCCCTTACCTTCCACTGGGCATTTCGTAAGGGGAGAGAGAGGAACCTGAAGGGCTGCATGTTCCTCCCACGAGCAGGCTGTGAGGAGCATTGCTGTGCTTTACTATTGCAAACCTCCAATACAACGTTTGCAAGAGGACAAGATAGTCTGCTTGCAGCCAGAGGAGCTGTAGGCTAAAGTGAACACTCCACCACTGTATCACCAGACAGTGCAATGCTGTTGAGATGGCCCTGCTACTAACAGAAGCCCTGAGTGCTAGTGAGCCAGATAGGGAATTCTCTGGTTCATGACTGGTTTAACCCCCCCAGAGCAACAGGTGGGGCTTAATTCCCCCGAGTGTTCGGTCTGCCCATGGGTGCGGGCTGTGCCAGCTGCATGGCACCTCCTGTTGCAATGGCTCCATGCACCTACACATCCCAAAGGTCAGCTCTATATAATATATATTATTGTAAACACTGGTTTATACTGTGCCCTTTTCATTACTGCTCTATTCCGGGGTGTTTCTACCTTGCATCTTAGTTGCTGTGACCCCAAAGAGATAAAAATTCCTCACAACATATCATATACTTTGCTTTTTCATTATAATAGATGAGTGATATTGTGCTCAGAATGATCATTTGCTTTTAAGCAAATGTTGCTAAAAGGCAAAGGAGTACTGACTTTGTACACCCCCTCCCATACATGGTTTGGTTCTGAATTATACCAGCATTCATTAATTCATCCACATTCTTCAACGCCACTGCCTCAGCTTCAAAAATTGGTTTTGGAATCACGTCCACATTATACAAATTTAACACGCAGAATAAATAACCACTGTGCTGAGTATAATATGATATTGACTTCTTGGGCTCTGTTAATTTCCATTGATCAACACAGCATGGAGAACACATGCAGAAACTGATAGACCCCCTACCAATGGCAGAAATAGCGCTTGCAAGTAACACTAGTTTGTTAACTCAGAGGGGATTCTCTTTGGGCTAGATTTATCTAAATTCCTGGATAGATTATTGGATGTATGACTTTGCTATACTCCTAAATAATTTAAGCTTGCCAGTAGGGCTTTGAAAGCTATTAGTTTTCTCTCTGGAATAACAACTATTTAATTTTTATTTATATATATATTCACACAGCACATATTTTATTTTGCTTTTTAGTTTATTCTGGAAAATATAAAATGTTTTATATAAAGTATTAAAAAAATATAAATATCTAATGTATACAGAAAGAATACTGTTAATAAAAAAAAGCAATCATTAATTAAAATAAGAAAATCCAATTTGCTTAAGCTCATTAAAGACCAGTGATGGTTTATGTCACCATAAAAATCTATAGGGATATTAATCTCTACAGGTTAAACGGAAAAACGGAGGATGGTGTAAATAATTCAACTCTACTCAATGATACCCTCTAGTGGATGTTAATGCTTTTTAAATACTACCTGTAACCAGGGCCAGATTAAGAGCCCAGTGGGCCTGGTGCTGACAATTATGATGGGCCTATTTACAGAATCGTATCGACCAAAAACACTAAAACAATCATACCTCCCAAGCATCATGTATCTGATGGTGTTGCAGGGAAACTCAAAGGATGCAGCTATAAGATAACACATACTCTATGCTAATCTCTCTCTAATTAATGCTTTCATCCATATCCCCTAACAGCAGTCTCCAGTGAAGCAGTGCAGGGTAAAAGAGTGTGCCACTGGCGCGAATCACATGACCAGACCTGCCAAAAGGGGTGAACATGCCCAAAAAGGGGGCATGTTTGTCCAAAGAATTGGAAGGCCAGCCTGGCATGCATGCATGTCAGACTGCCTGCCAATCATGCAGGCTGTCCAACTAAGGGCATACTATGCAGGCAGCACCCTGAGCTTGACATAAATGCGTCTAATGATGCGCTCACTCCATGCTTCCTAAGGACTGTCCCCTAGCACTCGCTGGTTCACTTGTCTCCTTACCTTCTTGCTAGCAGGCAGACGTTCCTGGTATATAGTCTGGGACAGAGACAAGGTGTATGTAGTGAGTGTAGAAGAAAGGGGACATGCCACAGTGTTAGAGAGACCAAATCCTGCATTATCTAAACTCATTTTATTGTCAGCCAGTCCACACAGGTTTTCTTCTCATGCATCCCTCTTAAGCTTCCAAACTTAAAGGGACACTATAGTCACCAGAACAACTACAGCTTATTGTATTTGTTCTGGTAAGTAGAATCATTCCCTCCAGGCATTTTGCCTCCTGGGTCAGTACTGCCTAGTGTGCAGTACCACTATTCAATGTCTTCACCTTCTGCATGCAAACACTGAACTTTCCTCATAGAGATGCATTGAATCAGTTTATCTTCATGAGAAGATGCTGATTGACCAGGGCTATGTTTGTCAACTAGGCAGATTAGGAACAGAGTCAGCACAAGTCAGTCTCAGCCAATCCTATGGGGAAGCATTGTAATTTGCGCAGACCACCACTTCTGTTAATGTCAGCAGACAGAGTCAGTTCAGAGGCAGACAGGGACAGAGCCAGCAGCTGCAGACTTGAATACAAGTAAGGATTTACTATATTTAGGGAGGCAAGAGGGGGCCAGGCGGCTAAATTGTGGTTTTAACATAATAAGGTCAGAAATACATGATTGTGTTTCTGACCCTCTAGTGTTCCTTTAAGCAAGATTATGTAAAGAGTAGTTAGGGTTGCCACCTTTCTTGGAAAAAAATACCAGCCGTATACATTTAAATAATTAATTAGTTATGGATGACATCACATGATGTAAATCACAAGGAGTGACATAAGTGAAAATTCTGTAAAATCACCAACAAACTACTCACAGTTTGATTCTGCTGTATAGATGGATTGCTCCCAGTGTCTCCCTGTCTCCCAGTGTCTCAGTCTCGCAAGTCACCCAGTCTCTCAGTGTCCCTACGTATCACATTGTCAGTGTCCTCATGTCGCCCAGTCCCCTAGTCTCCCAGTGTCTCAGTGTTCCCATTTCTCCCAGTGTCCCCATGTCTCACTGTGTCCCCATGTCACTGAGAGACCCAGGAACACTGAGACACTTGGGGACACTGGGAGACATGGGGGCACAGACACTGGGAGACTAGGGGAAACTGGGAGCCATGGGGACACTGAGACATGGGGACATAGACACTGGGAGACTAGGGGACACTGGGAGACATGGGGACACTGTGTCCCTAGTGTCTCCATGTCCCAATGTCTGTGTCTCCCAATGTCCCTATGTCTCACAGTGTCCCCGTGTGTGTCAGTGTCCCCATTTCTCCCAGTGTCCCTGAGCTGTAGAGCTCCTGTCTGGACTCTCTGTGCTGTGTAGCTGCTCCCCCATGGATCAGTGAGTAGTAGAGAAAGGCAGGGAGGGATATGCTGTAACTTCATATCCCTGCCTCTCTCCACACACAGTGACCCCTACTGGCCGGTGCTGGAATTTCAGAGTACTGAGAAAAATTCCTGCATTTGTATTGCCTGTATAACTGCAATACTGTCACTGGCCAGGCAGCCTCAAATACTAGCGGTGCCAGTAAAATACCAGTCAGGTGGCAAACCTAAGAGTAGTGTGTAAAAAAAAAAAAAATTAATTTTTTTTTTTTTTTTTTTTAAATGGGCCTATTCCATGGGCCTGGGCCTGGGCCTGGGCCTGGAGCTGCAGCTCCATCAGCCCCTATGTTAATCCCCCCTGCGATCCCTGTAGTTCCGCCACTGCTTGTCTATTATTCCACCCAATGTACAGTGCTGCAGAATTTATTGGCATTTTATAAACAATAATAATATAATAATTTGAGCCTTCTTCAATGGTTTTCTCTCATAACATTTTGTATGTCAACTAATTGTTGTCAGTTATCCCCATTCTATGATTGTAAAGTTCTGTACAATATGTTAGCGATATATATGCAAAGTCCAGACTCTGGCACTAAACCCAAACGAATAAATGATTTTCAGTGACCACCTGGGTGCTTCTCAGTGCAGAATGCATGCAAGTGAAGATGGGAGCACTCTCTCCTTTTTTTCAAAAGTATATTAATTCACATCAGCGTTTTGACCCTCCTGGATCTTTATCAATATAAATACAGTGCAGCAACAAACATTATTTATAGCCAAATATCAATTAACTCACCCAACCTGTGCGAACTGACTCCCAACCCAACTTGATATGCTGATATTATGTGGGCATGCTTAAGGACATTGTTGTAATGAACGCTGATATAGCAGATACCCGTTCACCTATTTCTTCCCGAACTGCTAGAGCCTGAGTGATTATTGCTTGGGTGTTGGTTCGAACGATACTCCATACAAATGTCAGCCTCCCAAGTGTATTCTCCCAGCAAAGTAGACAGGTACCCAAACATCAGTCGAAACTTAGATGGAGGATGTAACAGGAATGATTTTAATGGTGCCATACTTGGCTTTTATGCAAGTCCCCATGCAAGGGGCACTCCCACATGGACCTTGTAGGGGACTCCAACACAAAGTTACAAACCAAAAACATCAGGGTTACAAAGTATTACACTCCCATAACAAACATGCAATCCCTCTTCTCTGCCTGGGAGATAATTGAATGGCAGATGGCAGAAAAAACTAATTTTTGACAAAACTTAAAAAGTACCCCCAAAACACATACAATCCCCATAAATGTTGCATTTCCTGATAGCCCTGATCTGGGTGACCAACATATCCCAAAATCACCCAGATAAGCTCAGGAGTTTAGGAGTTTCATGGAGGTCTTAGTTTGACTGACCGCACACAAGGCTCTTGCCCAGAAATAGTTCCATGAGTTTGGGTTGTGCGGTCGGTCTATTTAGAAAAGTCTGAAAACCGAACAAATCCACGAACAGTACCACCTGGCTCATAGTAGCATTTGTTCCCCTAGTTCGTGGGAACACAACTACCAAACAGCGCTCTCCTGGCTGGTCGGGGAAAAAGCAGGCATTCGCAAAGTTTGACCAGTGTTCGGGAAGTCGAATGTCCAATTTTAGTTCCAGACACTCGACGACCAAGTCCCGCTGCCTCCTTTCATGCGAACAAGATGGCCAACATTTTTCCTGCACGTGGCATTCGTCTATACGAATGCAGCCACACAAGGAGAGCACTTAAGTCACTGTTCTCTTTGAAGTTAATGAGCCAGAAGGTGGTCGATGTTCGGTATGTCTCCAAGCCAGTGTCTCAGTGTCCCCATGTGTCTCAGTGTCGACATGCTTCCTAGTGTCTCAGTGTCCTCAAGTGTCTCAGTGTCCCCAAGTGTCTCACAGTGTTCCCTAGTGACATGGGGACACTGAGCTACATAGGGACAATGTAATACATAGCCTCAGTGTCCCCCAGTGTCCTCATGTGTCTCAGTGTCCGCATGTCTCACAGTGTCCGCTAGTGACATGGGGACACTGGGAGACATGAGGACACAGACACTAGGGGACACTGGGAGACACTGGGAGACAGGGAGACACTGGGAGCAATCCATCTATACAGCAGAATCAAACTATAAGTAGTTTTTGGGTGATTTTACAGGATTTTATCTTATGTCATTCATTGTGATTTACATCATGTGATGTCACACATACATAATTCATTATTAATAGTGAAATAAAAGGATAAAAATGAAGGAAGGTGCTCCACTCACCCTGTGTGTGTCACTCAAACCACATAGAATACAGTCATAAAAATGAATAAATAATTTGGTGAGAGCACACAAAAATGTATAACACAAATGAATAACACACATGCAGGTTACCATTTATCAGGGTATAACCTAAACAACAGAAAACAGAAGATCATAGTATAACCTGTATGAATGGTTAAAACAGAATAAAAAGACCCACTCACGTGGTACTGAGCCTTTGAAAGTAGGCTCAGACTATAAGCACCTTGGAATATAAACAGATGGTTGCTGGGATCAAATGTTGGTAGTCAAGTGCTCCACTTGATACTGCAGTTCCCTTTCTGGTTCTTAATAGGCACCAATCATAGAAGGATATTGGTAAAGGTAGCCAGGGCAAACTTTAATTAAATATAAAAAATAACAATGATCTCTAATACACAACCGCACTGACGTGTTTCGACAGCAGTCTTTATCAAAGTGCTTGGTTCTTCAACTCACAGTTCTTGTTTAAATATCCAAAAAAGGCGCGTTCTTCTCTTTGCCCGTGTTGCTCATTACATCCGGATACATCATTATTAATGATTTAATTAGTTATTTTTTTCCAAGAATGGTGACCACCCTAACTACTTTTTACATACTCTTGCTTAAGTATGGAAACTTAAGAGGGATATATGGAAACAAAACTTGTGTTGACTAGATGAAATTAAATTAGTTAGGTTATGCTGACTTTGGTCTCTCTAACACTGTGGCATGTTCCTTTTCTTCTACACTTACTACATCCACCTTTTCTCTGTCTCAGACTGTATTCCAGGAGCTTCTGCCTGCTAGTAAGAAGGTAAGGAGACATGTGAGTGCTAGGGGACAGTCTTTAGAAAGCATGGAGCAAGTGCATCATTAAACACATTTATGCCAAGCTCAGGATGCTGTTGGCAAGCCTGCATGATTGGCAGGCAACCTGACATGCATATGTCAGACTAGCCTTCCAATTCTTTGGGCAGACACGCCTCCTTTTTGGGCATGTTCGTCCTTTTCGGGAGTTCTGGTTACATGACCCGCGTAAGTGGCCTACCCTTTTACACTGCCAATTGACTTCCTGCTTCACTGGACTGCTGTTAGGGAGTATGGATTTACTTGAAAGATGAAAGCATGACTTAGAGAGAGATTAGCATATTTTAAGAGAAACTGAGTTTTCTTATAGCTGCATCCTATGAGTTTCCCTCCGGCAACATCTCCACCAGATACATAACGCTTGAGAGGTATGACTGTTATAGTGTTTTTGGTTGATAAGATTCTGTACTTAGGCCCCTCATAATTGTCAGCACCAGGCTCACTGGGCTCTTAATCTGGCCCTGATTGTGACATGAACGTGATGACAAGCAAAGCATCATGGGCGTGCATGGTGTCTCAACAAGGCATGCATGTCCATGGAAATTGAGTTCATGTCACCCCAATGATAAGAGATAAGCCATAATAAAACCAACAGGGAGAGAACAGAAAATACACCGTCATGCAGTAATAGTAATACACCAGCAGAGAGGGATAATAACAGAGAGTAGTAATAAATGGAGAGGAATCTAGGGGTAAATGGAGAGGAATCTAGGGGTAAACAAAATCTGGGGGGGTAGAGAAAAAGATTGCTAATAATTGTGCCACACACATATAACATTGTTTTAATTGTTTAGAATAAACCTGTGTTGTGTTTGCAAATATTTGATATCCATGAGAGCTTACATTTACCAAGAATAGCAATATTAGTGGACGGCACTGTGTGTGTGCGTGTGTGTGTGTGTGTATATATATATATATATATATATATATATATATCAAATATTACTGAGATACCATGTGTTGTTCTCAAATCTAGCCATAGGCCATGCTGGGGGGGACTTTGGAGGCCTTATCACCATATGCGGGACTCCTTAGTCCCAAATCTCTACAGATGGTAAAGGACGTTGGAGGATTTGACTGTTTTTTTTATTTTTAGATTTACATCAGGCAACTACTTCTCAATGCAGTTCCCCGTTCTAAAAATAAAGTCCACTAGTTTGGTGCTTCACAAGGAAACTCAATGGGTAGCACCCCAGGTGACTGCTGGAGGAGGTGGGGGGTTTTGAAGAACAGAACATAACAGCTCACATTGAATACTTGGCTGATCAGCATGTCCTGTTTCTTACTGTACTATAATTGAGATCCTGGAAATTAAAGGCAGCACGCTATTGGTGAAAGAAGACACAATATAGAGAGGCAGTTATATCTCATGGCTAGTCTCCTCATTTATTATGAGGGGTTTGACGTAATGCAATTCTAACTTGGAATTATTTTACAAAATTGTAACAAGATGGTAACAAGATGGTATATTGTGACAGCAATGTTCTTTCATATATTTGGGAAGAAGTATTTCCATGTTTGCTGGAATGTCTGAGATGAGCACCTATTTGGGAAGAGGTTTTCAGGTTAGATTTCACTAATAGGTGTTTTTATCTGCTTGGACCTAAGTCTACAGGAATGGCTCTGCTCCACATGATCCTCTACTATTTCAACACTTGAAAATGTTTTATGCTATCTCTTTTAAGCAATTAAAAAGCTATAGACTGCCTTTGTTAACCATTCCCACCCCTTCTTTAACTGAAGTAATATAAATATTATATTCTCACAGGATGTTGGAGCAAATGTCACATAGCAAGGACAAAAGTTTGCATACGTTTAATTTGGCATGGGATATAGGAGATAGTTACATAGGCTGAAAAGAGACACGTGCCCATCAAGTTCAGCCTTTCTCACATTTGTTTTTTGCTGTTGTTCCAAAAGAAGGCAAAGGCAAAAAAAAAAAAAAAACAGTTTGAAACACTTCCAATTTTGCAACAAACTAGGAAGAAAATTCCATCTTGACCCCAGAATGGCAGTCAGATGTATCCTTGGATCAAGCAGCTATTACCCTACAGTTGAAAAATTATATAATTGAATATTCTGCTTTTCAAAGTATGCATCTAGCTGCTGTGTCTGTGTCTGTGTCTGTTAAGTATGGTTAACAGTTCTCCTTTCTTGTGGATTGTTTACAGACCTCATTGCGTGGCGATGAGACAATTAATTTGTATTTTGTTTTAGTTTTAGGTTGTTTATTTATTTATTTTTTCAGCTTGGGGTGGTTATGGAGGACCGTAAATTGTTCTTTTATGTGAAAAAAGGAATCAATGTCACTGAGTCTTACTAATAAATAGTTTATTAAGTATGCTATTATGTATACCCTTAATCTTGTACAACTAGAACATGGAATGTGTTGTTATTCTTTATTTTATTTTGTTTTGTTTATAATAATGTCTTGTAAGCCTGTACATTAATCTTAAAAAAAAAAAAAGCAAGTAAAAAAACAAAAACAAAACAAACAAAAAAACATTTCTCATTTGCTGGGAAACATTTATAATCTACACCCTAACGTACATCGTCCGATTGCCCTATAGTAGATGACAAACTTAAATATCTTAGTGAATAACAAAACATGCATGTTAGACATCAGTTGTTGCTTCCTGAATGCGGGAGAGGCAACAATTAACTCTTTAAAAGTCATTAAAGTGAATAAACTGGAATATGTAATTTACTCTTTCAAAACTGACAATAGCTATACGAATTTTAAAAAAGAGATGAAATGGGCACTGATTTTACGAGTAATGAAAAACAATGTTCCTGTGTGTTTCTAAGATGAAAAATTCATCATTAAATTCTTTCCCAAAGTTTCTTAAAAACCAACTCATTTTAATCCGAAAAGGTAGCATAATTCTGAAAATGCATTGCATACGATACGCGCAAATTTGATTTAAGTCTGCAGGTTCCATTTGAAGATTTAATTTAAGACCCATGGATTAGAACGTCTGGTAGATAATTGACGGTAAGGAGAAGACACTGCCCTGATCCAAAGGAAGAAAGTGATTTTGTGTCTTACCATATGTAACGGCAGGGCAGCAATTATTTCTGTATTGCAGCATTGACACATAAACATAATACAATTTATATATATGGCTGCATATGAAGTTTAGAGACTACAAATGTTCTAGATATCAATATCTAATTGGGACCTTGTATTCAGTTCCGTAGAGGTTTGGTTTAACTGGCATCATATCTTGCAAGTCTAGTTTCATTGCTAGTAAAATAACACCGGAAATAATTGGATAGGATTCACTACTGAGCTGAAAATAGGTCATCACTTGCATGTCAGCACATAACAGAAAAAGGTGTGAACAGGACGAGTGAAAATGCATTGGGTTTATTATCTGTCTTTTACAAAACGAATGGCTAGATAAACCACACAAGGCACATAGCTCTTATCAATATGATTGTCTCTACCCCATACTTCATTTAATCCCGTTAATGGTTAAAAGAATAAAATCTATCTATCTATCGCTAAACAGCAACTTTAATGTTGAAAGATTTTATTTGGTTTTTTTTTAAAAACACCTAATCTAGGCAAAAATAATGGGAGTTTAGTTACATTATACGATCATACATTCCATAAGCCTGCCACAACGTCAATGTACCCCATCTTTGGTAGGATCTGCCAAATTGATCAATGCTCTACTTTGTAGAACTGTGTTGGTTTGACATTCAAGATACCATCAGAAATCTTACTGGCCTTATAAAGCCATTGGCTGCAAGAACATGTTGGTTTTGTCACAGTACATGAAAAATGTAGATATAGTATTGTCTAAGTTGAGTCCATCTATGCTACAGTGGGTCCAGAAATATACATCAGATTATGCTAGAACAGTTATGGGGATCCTTGGATTTCCCACAATAGGTATTGCTTGGAGAAAAGACGAGATGGGGGATATGATAGAAACATTTAAATACATAAAGGGAATAAACACAGTAAAGGAGGAGACTATATTTAAAAGAAGAAAAACTACTGCAACAAGAGGACATAGTCTTAAATTAGAGTGGCAAAGATTTAAAAATAATATCCGGAAGTATTACTTTACTGAGAAGGTAGTGGATGCATGGAATAGCCTTCCAGTTGAAGTGGTAGAGGTTAACACAGTAAAGGAGTTTAAGCATGCGTGGGATAGGCATAAGGCTATCCTAACTATAAGATAAGGTCAGGGACTAATGAAAGTATTAAGAAAATTGGGCAGACTAGATGGGCCGAATGGTTCTTATCTGCCGTCACATTCTATGTTTCTTAGATGTTCCCAGCCCTTTTTGGCAAAGTTTACTTGCCAACCTTCTAGAAATGCCATATAATTTCTTTCCAATATATAGTATAATTTGCATAATATTACCTTTAAATCATTTTTTTTCTGAATAATAACAGGACAATAATTACAATTCTGAAATAATCATTGTCACTACATCCTCACCATACACGTTATTCATGCCTGCAGTTGCGTTATCATTAAAAGAGTGGTCATGGGAAGGATATTTTTCTTCATGGAATTTTAGATTTCAATCAAATTGGAAAGTGGATACAGATGAACTGTTGCTCTATTTTATAGCCGACCATTCAGTGATTATCAATCAATGTTTCCGGTTAGGCCTCTGGAAAAATAACGGTTTAGGTGGGAGGTATAATTATGAAAATAAAGTATTGATTAGCAGGTATACCAATTTAATGTGCTTACTGACTAGTGTGTGAATTTAATGCATAACAGAGGAAATATGTTTTGCATGACTAACCAGTGGTCTACCAGATAATTAATCTTTGTCCATCTGTGTGTCAGCCTAGCTGAACATATACATCATCTTGGAGTGTCCTTTGAAACACACAGAATAGAGAAGGATTAAGATCCCAACGGACCCTAGGTAGGCTACTGGTTTGAGCCCCCTTTTATTCTAAACATAGGTATGGCAAACGGGGTCTCATTTCTAACCCCTAGGTCCTAAGCAGCTTGCATAAGGTAACCTCATGGTTAACAAAAGTTAATAATTTTGTGAAACCGGCAGATTACATTTCTCAACCCCAAATAATGTGCAGCTACAATACTCATGTAGATTATCTCCTAATATAGAACATGCATGCACACATAATCATCAAATTAACATTATTCAAATAACACATTACTCATTGGTCTATTCAGTATGTTTTTTCTCCCTTACATGGATTTTTTTTAAATGTATGCAATTTTGTAATTACCCGTATATGTACACGCAGTGCATGTACTGCATCCAAAAAATAACTTTTGATTTGTTTAAAAAGTGTTATCATTTCAGGTTCAATATAGCTCTGTAATAAATTACGTTTTAAGTTGGGAGCCCCATGATAAGTGATGGGTTCAAATGAACCATGGTCACAAACCTTACATCAATATCATTATTCTATGTTCTGAATAATACATGCACATACCCATGATTACACAGTTACTTGATAGAGGAACTCAATTTCATTGTGGAGTACACGCAATTGTAGGACCTCGGGCACCAAATGTTTTGCCCCATTTTTTTACTGCATGCAACTAATGTACTAATGTAACTAATACAATAAAATGTTCTAATGTCAGATAATTATGTTGATTTGCAAAACTGCGTATTGTTTTAAATTTAAAAACAAAATATCGGGTTTATTAAAAAAACAAACCAAATCCAACTCAATAAATATCCCATCTTAGCTATTTTAGCCTTAATATTTAAATTGGTAACATATTTTATTTATTTGCATACGTGGAGTAAGTGAAGCAGCTGTAAATTAATTTGGTAAAGTGAGCTATACTATAACCCCCATTACATACAGTATTTTAATTTCTGATTGGTCAACATGAAAGTACATTCTAGTTATAGCTATTTTTATTCTTGGTCTTTAGAGGCCACAACCACCTCTTGTTTTTTTAGATGTATACATGCTTTTATATATGCAGCAGGTTCTGGCTCTGTAGCAGGGAAGAGGCAGTGGGTGGTATATGATCAAACATTACAACAGAGCTGATGCTGTGATTGTCAAGCAAAGGTTTGGTACAAATCACACCTTTATGGGTCCTGTGATTCTTTTTGATGCAATCATTAGATCCTATAGAAAGTAACACTGTCAAGTTTATCTGGTTGGGCTGTGATCATTATTTGAAATGGAAATAAAAAATATTTCTATGGTGCTTGCACACATGTAGCTCTCTACTGCGACAAGTAAGACAATCTAGCAGATAAGTAAAAATGGCTATTTTTACATGTTGTATATGACGCTAGTTGGTCTAGATAGAACCTGCATCATCTTAACTACTAAAATTATCTTTAGGCTGTGCATGGCCTGATCTACCTGAGATTAGTGGGAATTCTACTCCAAAATGACACCTGTTGCCCTTTTAATAATGGGAGATAAATAGATGTTACCCAAAACTGGAACTCCAATTTATCACATGTCCAAGTGATACCTTTACAGTAAAGTCCTACACTACGGTTCCAACAAGTTACAAACACATTCTGTTAGATGTTATAACACTCATTTAACAAGTACCCTAACACACCACAATAGACATTAACCCCTACAGTACAATAACACAATCCATAAACCCCTCACTACTTTACTACACTAACTCAATATAAAAATCAAACTTATTAGAGAAAAAATATATGTATTATGTAACCCTAATACATGATTTTCCAAAATTATGTTTTTATATTGCATGATGTATTTAAGTTAGGTTTAGTGTTAGTATAAATGTTAAGATATTGTAGGGTTGTATTGTAAGGTGTCATTACCATTATAATTATATTATAAGTTTAGGCTTTACATCTCATTCATTTGGAAAGCTTAATCTATGGGTACTTAAGTGGTTAAAAAAAAAAACCAGCCCAGAATAAAACAAGTGGCAAGTTGTCAAGAAGCCGTGCTAGTTTATGTAAAAAAAATAAAAAAATCATACAGCGTCTCCTACGTGCGGAGAATATATTCCAATTAAGGATCGGTTGGCCTATGTGGTTAATGAATGATTAATATCTCACAGTGAACCACATGTCAAGGATATGTTTTACACATTATAGATTTCTCTGCAACTGTCTGAAACTCAATCAACCCTTGATTAAGAGGGGTCAGTAGCAAATAGCTTTAACCATATCTGAGCAGTGAAACGAGAGGACAAATAGTGTTAAACTTCCTAGTGGCATATGAATTTCATAGTGTGAAAAATGAAATGAATGATTTTTTTCATGAAAGTGTTTTTGGAAGTAGACAACAGATTTATATAAAATAATCGCAAACCATTTATATAATACATGTGACGGAGCTCATGTACTCCGACCGAGTACCTCCACCCAGTTTGCTTTCTAGCCACTTGGCGGGTCCCTGGAGGGCTTCAACCCCATTCACCGAGGCCTTTTCAGCTGACCAGGTTGAAGCTCTCCTTCCAGGCAGGTATCGTCTCCTCTGGCTATTCCTCTGCAGCCCTTGTTCCAGGCAGGTATCTTCTCCTCTGCCTACTCCACTGCAGCCCTTCTTCCAGGCAGGTATTTTCCCCTCTTAAAATGAATAAAAATGGCACAAGATATTTTAGTTAATAACTTATAAAGTGCAAGTAACAACACCCAAACAAAGTGTTAACTTATAGACACATGAAGCAACCTATATTGAACCCTGATATAAAAATTCCCAACAAGTAAATCTAATATATAGGTGCGCAATCTAAATTTTAACCCAACAGTGTGAGTGTAGATTAAAACTCAATTCGCATAAGTGATCAAATGTTTCCAACTAAAAAGGAAACAATCTTACTACCCATGAGTGTCACAAAACACACTGTTATCGTGAGTAGTATAAAATATACTTGTACAGAGATTGATATGATGATCTTAATGATCTAAAATACATAAA
This sequence comes from Pelobates fuscus, assembly GCF_036172605.1. NCBI lineage: Eukaryota > Metazoa > Chordata > Amphibia > Anura > Pelobatidae > Pelobates > Pelobates fuscus. Next base: position 135,503,390 of record NC_086321.1, read on the forward strand.
ACAGAGAAATCTAGTGCAGCATTGTATTACACAGAAATTATATATAAAACCCTGTTGAAAATAAACTCACAGATTTGGAGTGGTTGAAGTACCACTCCAAACTATTGAGCCTAGGGGTGATCAGACCCTTGTGTGCGTTGGATCCAAATGATGAAATTATGTGGACTCACCACCAGCTGAACGATAAATCGATACTTTATTCCAAATGTATAAAAAATTAAAAAGCATGGAAATTTGTCTCTCAGTGCTGTGGTGTATATGATCTCTGGCTCTGTATGATGCCTTCCGAGTGCACTCTTTCTTCACTGCATCAGCCAGGATATCAGCGACTCCACCACAATGTGTCTCCAAGTATATGTATTTACTTTTAATCTACACTCACACTGTTGGGTTTAAATTTCAATTGCACACCTATATATTAGATTTACCAAGTATTTTCCCCTCTGTCTATTCCTCTGCAGCTTTCCTTCCAGGCAGGTATGCACCTCTACCTGCAATGTGATAGCTCTTGTCTTAATAAAGACAGTTGCGGCTCTCAGGCCTAGCTCAATTTGATTTACCCCAGGGCTAGAGGGATCATGCAGCCAGCTAACAGGCACGACAACTCGATTACTGGGATTCCTAAATATCCACACAGGACACAGTTCCAAAAGAAACTAATATACACAGTTTTATTTTTTTCTCAGGACTAACCCATAGGCAACATATAACTTATGGTGACAACTCATTAAAATATAAACACTCAAATCACATTAGACAACATACAGGATCTTATAATAACTATAATAACATAATGAAATATTTATAAGGGGATGGGGAAGACAACAATATAGCTGTTGTTACCAACAGAAGGCCCTGTAAAGGCTCCACAGTCAAATCCACCGTGTTGGTAGCAAGCATCAGCAGGAAAGGAGAGCACACAAAACATTTAACCACAACCAATCATATGATACACACCCTGCACCTATAATAAGCACAGGATGACTAAATCATAAGAACAATCCAGGAACCTATGCAAAGTTCCTTCTGTGACTACCATAACTTATCTATACTCATCCATATATGTCTCTTGCTCTCCCAAAAAGCCACACTCCATTCTCACCTCCAGTTATGCTACTTTTCCACTTTAATGACTGTCCACCTTGCTGCCCTATTGTGTTTTTATACCCCACCTCCTCTAGACTGTAAGCTTGTTTGGGCAGAGTCCTTATCTACCTATTGTTCCTGTGCCACTGTGTAATTGTCTCATTTATTGTAAAATTTCCCCCCTTTCATAATATTGTAAAGCGCTGCAGAATCAATGAGAGCTATATAAATACCAACAATAATAATAACAGCAAAAGGAACTCAATACCCATACTCTCTCTGAGCTACATGACTAAATGGACACTACAGGCATCCAGACCACGTCATCTAATTGAAGTGGTCAGGGTGCGGTTTCTCTGTTCCCTTAACTCTGCAGTTTTAGAGAAACTGGAATTTTTATATTGCAGTGTTAAGACTGCCTCTAGTGTTTGACTGCAGTTTCACAGAGTTTCATGCTTTCCATGAAGATGTCCAGCTGGTTGAAAAACTCCATGGAGAAGCATTGATTCAATGCTTTCCTATGGAAAAAGTGAAATGTGCATGGGGTGCTCACTGCGCATTAGATCTGCAGATTATACAGATGTTTGAGAAGGAGACATCCAATCCAGCACCAAGAGACCAATGTAAGTGTTTAAACTTTTAATCGTTTACATGGCTGGGGGTGGGGGGAAGAACTGGAGGGGGCACAGGGGCAGAGGGACACTCTAGTGTTAGAAATACAGCTTTGTATTCCTAACACTATAATGTTCCTTTAAACCAAGCATGTCAAACTCACACCCCATGGGCCGCATGCATCCCACAATGAACTTCTTTGTAGCCCAGCCAATCAGGGGCACTGGTTGAGGGGGCGCAAAAATCACTTGTCAGACTGACAAATTATTTGTGTGCCCGCCTTGGCTTGCACCCCAAGGCAGTGTGCGGCTCCATTGGAGAACTGCACGAACAGTACACTACTCCCCCCCTCCCACTATGCTTAGAAGCGCCTTGTGTCACTTGACTATCTGTTGCACAGTCTGTCAGCGCGCCGCCGGAGAGTGAGAAGCCCTCTCCCCCTCAGGTAAAATGGAAGGGAGGGGGACAATCTAGCTATTGGGCAGTGGAAAGCCGGCGCTACCTTCACCTCGGGCGCTGGCTCTGTGAGGGAACAGCTGCCTAAGAATAGGAAGGAGGGAGTGAGTATTGTAGCGGATTATATTGATGCTGTCCATAGAAATTCATATAGAAAATGTATTCGTATAATTGTTTCCCTGTATATCTGTAAAGTGTATGTAGTATTCGTATGATTGTTCGGTAGTTTCATACGAATGAAGCTACCGAACCATCAGACCACCTCAGTGAGAAGTGTGTGCCTCGTTAAGCGTTCACACTCTGCAAACCGCAGCTTAATTAATTCATTGTATGTGCCTGTGTGGTCACCGTTTGGCATACGAACCACGTGCGGCAGCCATCTTACGCATGAAAATCTCAGCGGTGTTTGGTCGTCGAGTGTCTGGAACTCAAATTGCCAGTTAAAGAACACTGTGTACTGTCTAAAACATTTAATTTGTATAAAATTATACTGTGTAAACGCATTTATTTTTAATTTCTAAATTTGTCTTTAAAGCAAGCTACACACAAAATTGTTGTGCTATGATATGTTTAAATTCTAGCTATGTATCCTTTGCTTCAAATGCTATGCTAATATTTTATTCCAACACAAAAGGCTCAGTAGTGAAGGTATTAACACCTACTTAGTGTCAAGAGTCATTGCTTTTTACACACTGGGATACTCATGCAACATTTATGGATTTTGTTCTTTAGGATTAAAATTGAGCAGTCATTTTTGCAGGTTTGTTAAAGTCTGTGGTGTCTCTTAAATTCTTTATGGGAAATTAAGGCAAAGCCTTTGTTTCAATAAGAATTTAAACCTCAGCAAGCTTTTGTGCTACACATCACACTAACACTCAAAGCTCTAAGATCATTAATGCTCAATACTTCTTCAGCATTATTGGACTCATAATATGTTAACCATTGCAGTTGTGGACATAGACATGAGATTTCACAACTGTTTTTATAACATCTATTAAAAAGCAGAGACGGGTCATACATTTTAGGCTGTTTTTCCTCTTTCCAAGTATATATCAACTAATAGCAACTGTTGCCTTGGATGCAAGCTGTCTTTTGAAGTTGGTGATATTCCAAAAGGCACAATGTTTGAAACTAAGAGCTCTCCGGGGAGACACAGCTGCAGGCACTTTCTGAACTTCTGTGCTGTAGACCTTTATGGAATTTGTTAAAATCAAATTATTTGGAGTAACAGAAACCCTGTAGACTCACAAGAGGCACGACCTGACATTTCAATTTCAAATGATCCTTTATTTTCTTGCAATATTGCCACTGACACAAGGTGAAATATAAAGCCAAGCCATATTCCTTGATTAGCCTCTAATTATGTAAATTATGTGTTTTGCCACCTCCGCTTAACTGATTTCTTGGGAAAGGAATCAGCAACATTAATTGATTAATGCTAACAAAGTTGATATTGATTCCAACTGTAAAAATAAACACATTCTATTGATAAACTCAGATAATCAATAGTGGCGTCATTTCTGGGATTTTCTTAACATTAACACCAGGAATGGTGAGTGCAATTTTATGAGATTTGCAATGCATTAGAATTCTGTCTTTACCTGAAAATGGTTATTGTTTCTCTTTAGATCTGCACTTGTATAAATGCAACGCTAACATTTAAAAAAAAAAATGATTATCTGACAATGTCAGAAATCAGTAAGCAGGACATAGTGACCTTTATTCTATTTAATTGAAAAAAACAAGTTGAACATTATTGACTGGTTTTGTCCAGTAATTTTAACAAATTTCGACTGGTTATAACGCCAGCCAAAATTCCTGATAAACAGGTCAGCTGCTAGAGAAAACGCTCTCTGATAAATGTTCTTCGGAAACATATTTGACAACTTTTTTAATGACTAACCCTGTTTGTCATTAAAAATAAATAAATACCTAAACATATACACCTTTCCCATGCCCCCACTCTCGATGCTGCGATTGGGGGCATAGGGAGTGGACTATGATCTGTCCACCATCTGTTTTTTTTTAAATTGAAACCCCCAATGTTCATGGGTGGGGTATGGGAGACCTCTACATATGTCCCGCTGTATGTTAATAGTGACTGGGCTGCAAGAGCTTCCCAGTCACTAGTCTTTTATTGCAGCAAGCAACCACTGGCTTCTTGATGTTTAGTGTACATGACCTAATTTGCAGCATGGTGAGTGGTGATGTGGGGGAGGTGCATATCCTCCCTTGTACTGTTGTGGGTGTCATATTGACCTCCAAAGGTTTTTTGTTTTTTTAAAACTATTCTCCCACTGGCAACAATAGCAGAAAATGTACAAAATAAAGATTTATGAACAGATTTTATCTGTTGAATCTGATAGCCCCATTCAATGTCAATTATAAGCGTTGGATTCAATATTTAAAACAATATTTTTCTAATCCTATTAACTGATGTAAATAAATTAATCCAAACCATTAAATGCCTTATCAGAAGCAGACATACTGCAGATACACATTACTGGCTGATATGTAATAGCGGTGTTCATGTTGTCACAGTTGGTATCTTTTTTTGTGGAAAAATTAAGGTTTTACAGACATTGAAGTCACGGCATAAAATCTTTATATCCTATGCAGACACACAGGGTTACTTCAGAAACTTGCAGATAGATGTACACTTTCAGATGGAATAAATGTACATGCAAAATGCAATCAGGACTTTTGATATAATGGTACATTTGTTTATTTGTTTGTTTGTTTTTCCCTAAAGACTGACATTTCATAAATTATAAGCTAATTTATAAACCAAATAGTTGAGTTGGAAACACATAAAGTAACTTATTCAATAGACATTGCATAAAACTGTTGGTTTTCATTAATTTAGTCAAATTGAAAACAAATTCACCACACTACGAATGACCAAATAAACAAATGGGCCACTGAATGAATTTCGCCCATTGCCATTTGTTCTTTTGTTAATAGCACACGTGGGACACTGCAGCCAATTATAGTGCAGCAACTATGTCATGTGAGTGATTTCTGACCAATCCTGTTAACACAATAACGGACCAATAATCACACTGCCATTTGATTTTGATTGTGTGAGTGTTTTATCAGCCAATCAATGACAGGCTTCTGCAAAATTAGACCAGCCTTAAACTTTAAAGAGATTGCTATGAAAATCTATAAATAGGACTGCCTGTCCGTTTTTCATTTCCTGGTGTTGAACAATGAGAAAGTGAGCTGGTATTGTGTCAGTTGTTGAAGTGTGTTCTGTTTCTTGCAGTCTTACTGATGTGAGAAATTTAGCTCGTTGGTGAATATTACATATAATAAATCTTTAATGTAGTTTTAATCACTGGAGATTTTTTTCTGTCTATTTTCCAACATTTTGATTTAGTTATTTTTTTTTATTGATGGATTCATTTATTTATTTTAATAGTAGAAGAAATAAGGAAAGTAGTGTCAGTTTATGGTAGAACTGTCTACTACAGCTAGTGCTTTGCCCCATAAAGTTTATAGTTGTTTTTGTTTTTCATGCCCAAAGTTTGCTGCTACTATTCTGAGTGAATATATACTTTAGGGGTTGTCGTTATTGCCACTTTTTCCTTGGGCTTATATCCAATTCTTAATTTATCTGTCTGTGAGTGTGTGCATGCAGTTGCATATGCATTAATTGCATAGTCGTTCTTTAAAATAAATATTGAATTCATTGTTTTTGCTTTATTTATTCATGATTCATTCATTTGCATAGAGATTAATGGCTAGCCGAAATTAGTTAATTAAGTGACAATTTTTACCGAATTTCAGACAAGCCAAATAGATGTATGAACAGTTTTTGGACAAATTACAAAGCGAAAAATTTTCAGAACAAATCAGCTATGAAAAACAAAAATATTTTCTATGCATATCTCTATTATTCAGTACACAAACTCTTGTCGATTGGTTTTCAGTCACAAAGAATAGGCTGTCCAGTGTTAACTTCTTTCTGTATAATATTGTAACAATCTATCACATATACAGGTATGTTAGTATAAAAACGTTCTGCATAATGCTAGTGGGTAGTTACCCAATGATCTTCGGCATTACGATGGCAATAATTTATGCATGCACAGTGCAGTGAGAGTGGTTTTAAAATAATAATTTTACTTGGTTTACTTAAAATGCTGCCTAGATTTATTCTGTAGTGCTAAATCCATTCTCAGTGTTTACACAGTCAGTATTATTAAACAGGCTATCATCTATCAGTGCTCAGTAAAAATGACACGTGCAATTATTCTTCAGAGTCTTAAACCTATTCTCAAATGTTTAGATACTCTATACCGTCATTATGCATGTTCTCATTTATCAGTGCTCATATAAAAGTGTTAACAATGCCATTTTAGAGAGTAATATACATAGGTTGCTATCAGTTCTTGTATATAATACATAGGTCCAATAAGTAAGTAGTCCAGAGCCAACACTGGATTTTTAATATTATGATTACTTATCTATATATTTAAAGGGACACTATAGTCCCCAAAACATATTGATACTTTAAAGAGAGTTCAGAGAAGGGCTACTAAACTGGTTCATGGATTGCAGGATAAAACTTACCAGGAAAGGTTAAAGGATCTTAACGTGTATAGCTTGGAGGAAAGACGAGACAGGGGGGATATGATAGAAACATTTAAATACATAAAGGGAATCAACACAGCAAAGGAGGAGACCATATTTAAAAGAAGAAAAACTACCACAACAAGAGGACTTTACTGAGATGGTAGTGGATGCATGGAATAGCCATCCAGCTGAGGTGGTAAAGGTTAACAGAGTAAAGGAGTTTAAGCATGCGTGGGATAGGCATAAGGCTGTCCTAACTATAAGATAAGGCCAGGGACTAATGAAAGTATTTAGAAAATTGGGCAGACTCGATGGGCCGAATGGTTCTTATCTGCCGTCACATTCTATGTTTCTATGTTTCTATATTTAGCTTAATGAAACTGTTTGGGTTTAAGTACCACACCTCTGAATTCTCTAAATTCTCTGCCATTTAGGCTATGACTGACACAGTCTGCAGTGCGGTAGATAAGACATTCTAAATTAAACAACCATGCTATAAAGGACGTTTAAACATTAGATCTCACTTTACAGGAAGTGTTCTTGCAGGCTTTATCAGTCACATGCAGGGAAGTGTGACTAGCGATGCATAAATAAAGTAAATTAAAGTAGAATAAAAAAATTGAGCAGTGAGACTGCAGGGGCATGGTATATACATCAAAACTGCTTCATTAAGCTAAAGTTGATTTAGTGACGATAGTGTCCATTTAACTAATATGCATTTGTGAAGTGTGAAAAATAACATTTACACCTCTTTCTTAGCTTTTTGTCATTGTTGTAACCTCTGTTACATAGCTGAAAAGATACTTGTGTCCATCAAGTTCAGCCTTCCTCTCATATGTTTTTGCTGTTGATCCAAAAGAAGGCAAAAAACCCAGTCTGAAGCGCTCCCAATTTTGCAACAAACTAGGAAAAAAATCCTTATTGACCTCAAAATGGCAGTCAGATTAATCCTTGGATCAAGTAGCTATTACTCCACTAATTAGAAATTAAATCCCTATATGTTATGTTTTTGCAAGTATTTATCCAATTGTTGTTTAAACATCTGTATGGACTCTGATATAACCACCTCTGCAGGCAGAGAATCCCACATCCTTATAGTTCTTACTGTAAAAACACTTTTTTTTTTTAAATCTAACATTGCATAAAACACTTTTTCTTTAAATATAACATTGCATAAAAATCAGACTGAACTTCCTTTATATAAAAAACCCACAAAAACTGGAAAGAACAATAGCGTAATATAACAACTGCAGCAAATTATACACTAAATCAGTTGCTACTCCTAAATAGCTGTCGAGAACGACCTTTGTTCAGCAGGGAATCAGATTCGAGTTTCAATAACGATATTTTCACTTAAAGCAGTAAGCGGGTGCATTTGAACCTTATTTTGATACTGTCTATAAAGCAGTAATATGCAAAAGGAAAATAAAATGGCTGTGGACTTTGCTATTGGCCAGTAGTATCAAGAGTTTAAGCAAGGCTTAATTTCTGTATTTATTAAAGCAATATTACCCTGTGATTTGTTTCTGCTCTTATTTTTTAAACGTGAATAAATTGTCTCTTTAATACTGTAATTTATTACTGATAGTAAGGGAATTTAAACGGCAAAGGATTAGACTTGTTGGAAAACACTGTGTTAAAAATGTCACAAGACAAAACTGGTCGGCATAAGTGGAAATTTCATTATTGGAATCCTAATCGGATTCCCTGCTGAACAGAGATCATCCTCTTGAGTATCTGCAATGCTAGCTGTGGGAATGCAGAATATTGAGAACATGGAGAGTGGATTGAAGAGGGATTGTTGCTACTTATTGGGGGCCAGAAGAAATCAAAACATAAACTTTGTTATTTTTATATCAAGAGCTTATATAGGAGTAAGTCTGGACTTATGCTTGACTATTTTGCACCCTAGGCAAGATCAGATACTTGCACCCCTTAAAAAAACAAAAATAGTGAACTTCGATTTTCAGAAACAGATTTGTAGAAAAAAATCAAAAGCATAAAACTTGAAACTACTATGTCGCCCTGCCCCCCTGTGTGTCTCTTTGTCCCCCCACCCCTTTGTGTCTCTTTGTCCTCCCAGCTTCTCTGTATGTCTATGTCCCTTATGTGTGGCTTTCCCCCCTTGAGCACCAAAATGTTACTATTTGTCCCCGCCAGACCCTCTATGTCTCTTTATCCTTCCAGCCATCTGAGTGTCTCTTTGTATCTCAATGTGGCCGAGCGGACTGAGGTAGAAGATCTTCTTTTTCCTCTACCCAGTCTCTCAGGAAGCTGCTCGATGCTCTCAGCCAGCAGTTTCCTGTCAGTCCAGATAGAGGATACAGAAGATCCTTTACCATAATTTGCTCAGCCATGCTACATGGAATGACCAGTGGAGAGGGGGGGGGGGGGGGCTCTGTGCAGTGAGCTCCTCTCCTGCCAGTCACCTGAAGTTTGTGCCCCCGGGCCTCTGTGCCCTAGCCAGCTGCAAACGGCAGAACTGGCCCTGGAGTAAGTGCACATGTGTCACTCTATTTTTATACTGGCTAAAAGAAAATTACCCTATGATTTGTTTCTTTTATTAGATTTGATTTTATTAGATTTTTTTGATTTATTTTATTAATTAGATAATTGGTCAGGAATGAAGAGTAGGCACAATCTTTAGACAGGAATTGGAAAGATTTGGGCTTGGGAGTTGACTTGGCACACTTAAAAAATTCCAGAGAAATTATTGCTGTACCAGGATGTTTTATATTACCTAATATTGTGGTCAATTTTTAAACTATATGGGCACAATTTTATGTTATGAACTATACATCAAAAAGCTGACATACTGAATTATAATCAAAGTCAATACCAATTTTTTCACTTTTCATTTTAACGGAATACCCAATGTACCATAACCACAGCAGTGTTCTGTAGTGGTTACAGTGCCAGAAGTGCCCCAGTGCTTTTACAGTGCAAGCAGTCAAATGGTTTGCCAATGATTTGGTACTCTTACCTTGGGTCCACCTGGTGCAGGTCCTCCAGGAGAGCCAAAAAGTCCTTAAAATAACTTTCACAAAACAACATGTTAAAAGGATACATACAGTGTGTTTTAATGTGTGGTTATCTAACTTGCTAAAATAATTCTGCAGTCTAAATCAATTTACATAGATATAAAATGTACTAAAAAGTCAGTCTACTAGAGCTCAATGCAGAAAATAAGAATTATTATTTTCAAGTCTATTTTTTCACCTTTCTTACGGCATGCCTCCTATCGTTCATTATACTGCAGAATCACAAGCATGTTACAAAGTCTCTTTTGTTTTTCTTCACCGTGGAGTTTTGCTTAGAGCTGTATTAATAATATGTAGAGAAAACAAGATCCTGTGCCCCTGGTCAGTCTTGCAGTTACAATGAGTCAGCAGGTATATATCTTTAGTTGTGCATTAAAGTGTACCTGTCATAGTACACAACTTTGGTTTAAATCTAAGATCATTAAATTCCCTACATTGTACTAACTGAAAAAAGCTAGGAATTGTGAAGATTTTAATTTAATGCCTTTTTAAAGTTTTGGTCTTTCCCCTTCCTGTCAATAAATCCTCATCATTAAATGTACACTGGCAGCAAAGAGGATTTAAGCAAATGATTGAATGAAAGAGAGATCGAGAGGACCTCACAAAGGTGTTTCTCTGCTCCCCATCATTGTTCTACACCTTCAGCAAGTGTTTATCACAATTGGTGGAATATAGGATTCTCTGGTGTCATTATGTTGGCACTGAAGCTAGCATGTTGGTTTCTTGCTGCTCTCTCCATGGCTGCCCCTCCCTCCCCCCCCCCCCCCCCTTCCTGGCTAAGATCATCAAGACAAATGAACTCAGCAAATCCAATGCTTCCCTATAGCAAAGGGTAGATAGTGCGCATGCACTGCAAAATGCAGTTCTGCACCAATCAAATGCTTTCTATGAGCAGCATTTGATTGAATAGCTGAGCCTTACTCAGTTATTCAGCAGAAGTGCCTATAGTGGCTTCCATCGTAACATTGCTGTATCTACTAAATGGCAATGCTTTAGATTGCAGGGTTAAAACTGCAGAGTCGCTGCACCCAGACCACTTCATTGAGATAAAGTGGTATGGGTCCCTTTAGTGGTCTTTAAAAGGAACACTCCAAGCCGTATAACAACTACAGCATGCAGTTTTACACTGGCTTGACTTTATGACTTTATCATGTAAATAAACTTACAAACTGCTTGTGAACCAAATAAGCAATTGTGCAATTAGCTTTCCTGGCACACTCGATTTTCAGCAGTATGTTGATTCAGCTCAGCAGAATGTCGGTGCCAAAAACCCAATTTACAAACAAATCTGACAAACAAATCTGACAAACCAAGAGTGCACAAAAATGGGCTAAACTGTGTACTGCACAATATATACATAGTGTCATATATTCCAGCCATTTGCTTCACATATCTAGTGAGAAGACGAGGTAACAAAAGAAATAAAAAAAATAAAAAATCTATTTTTATACATTATATATTTATTACATATATAAATTTAAATATAGATTACATGGATGGTTACTTCTCACCTTATCTGTGAATAAAATCAATATTTATTGACTGTTTCCTTGCCATCAATCATCTTTTTTTTCCTATCAATCAGCACTATGTTTGGCGCCACAGGCGCAATTCAGAATTAAAAATCTAAATGAATACAAATTTAGACAAATTGCATTTTGGACCAAAACGAATGCCAAAGTCTAATACCTTCCATTGCCTGTTTTGGTTGCTAGATATTTGGGTAAATTGTATGTTGAATTCATGCCTTCAGTATCTACAGTGTAAGAAATATCACATCCACACTTCTGTAAGCACGCACAGATACTCAATGCCCCACTACTGTTATTCCGAAATATCACAGCTATGTCTGGACCTGTATAATGCATATCTCCAGGCATGCCATCTAGTACTGATTTTTTTAATCTTGTTTTCTCTTGGACACAGAGTGATCTGCCTGAAGGAAAACAGATAAATTTATCTTAAAAAAGTTCACTGCACATTAGTCTGAAATACGAGTATGCATATTTATATCTAGGTCTCTCTCATTTACACCCACACGTAAACTCCTATCTGTTGACCTCTAAAGACGTGTAATAATGATCACAATGTTCTTAAACATACTGACCTCCTACCATAATCTTCAGACTTTGTTACATTCATCTAGCAACTAAATTTACTGCCATGGCTACATATAATAACTATTATGAAAATATATTTTGGGGAGCCTGATAACGTGTGCAGTTGGTTTATAAGTAGGGCAATATCTATTCTTTGGTTAGCCATTGTATTTTGTTACTATTAGAACTTTGCTACATTTTTTATAAAAAATACCTGTTAAAGGGTAACTTAGAGCATCATAACCACTACAGCCTATTGTAGTGGTTACAGTGCCAGGAGTACCTTGATGCCATTCCCTGATAAGAGTGCAAACCATTTTACAATGGTTTGTCACCCATTTTGGTCCCACGGGGAGCTGAGCCAATTATTCATTGACTGAGAGCACAAGCTGAGCATTATTAGCCAATGAATGTGTCCATGCGCAAGGAATATGCACAGAATTAATGTATCTCTGTATTTGATGAATTTCATATGGAAATGCTGCACGCACACCATGGCCACTTCAAAACACTGAAGTTGTCATGGTGCTTTAAATAGCCTTTTAAGTCACAGTTTTCTCCTAAGTGTCCCATCTGTTCATTTATCACCAGAAACACAGTGAACATGGTCAATTCAAGATTACTTAACATTAACTCAATTTACCAGTAAGTTTACTAACTTCTTTTTTTTTTTCCGTTTGCATTAACAAATATTTGTTAGTTTTGAGTCAGCTCAAATTTTAGAAAACTAAAACAGCAATGTATGTATCTTCATATTTGCCAATAAAAGTGCAAACATTAGAAAGTAAGTGCCGATCGTGATTTGTTTTTAGAAAGATTGTGCAGATGAGTTGCTGCCTTTCATAAAGTCTTTGCAAAACCTAGGAACTAAAACATGCTTAGGGAATGCAAAGTTAATAGAATGCAAAGTTAAGATCTTTATTTTGTGTTATGTCATGTATTTATGATGTTCAGATGATTTGCAATTGTCATTTTCTGCAGGAACCGAGGAGGCATACATATTTAATGGCAAACTTTATTTATAGCTAGTTGCAAATTAGGGTATTACCAAATAATCTGGAATGCAAGGACTTCTAATAGCAATAACAGTTGTCTGCTGCAAAATGTTGAGAAGACAGACTGACATTTGAAATGGATTCCATAGAAGAATGAGGGAAATGTATCACTAAGATGTTGCTTTCTGATTTAGAATTAAAGGGGTTCTCTAAGCACCATAACCCCTGCAATGTGCTGTAGTGATTATTGTGCCATAAGTCCCCTGGCGCCATACCAGAGTAAGTTGTCACACTGTTTTCTAATGTTTTGAATGAACTATTAAGTGACCCAAGGCAGCCACCTAGGGCCCGGTAGTAGTTAAATTTGCAAGGCTCCATTTACCATCTCTGTGTGAAGAATGAAGTGTGTGGGGGGGTTCAAACTAGTAACATAACTAAGACTGTGTAAAATTATGTTACTATTAAAGTGGAAACACTGTTAGGGTTTTTAACTCTAGTGATAGTTGTTGGAAATTTAATTTTAATTCAAAATGAACTTCAAATTAAAGGCCAAAGTAGCTATTGTGGAGACATTGAGAAATGCTACCAGTTCAGCTACTTTGATCTAAAATGAGAAATTTGCTTTGAATTCGCAACCATTCTCACTTTAGTAAGTTACCCTGCATGTGGTAGCAGCTAGCAACTAGCAGCTAATTTAGACAGTCAGTGAATTTCAAATTTAAGCCCAAAATAGCTGAATTGGAAAAGCTTCTGGTTTAAATATTTTGGTCTAAATTCTGAAATTCAATTAGAGTTCACTTCATGAGATTTAACATTTTAGTCAGAAACCCTGAGTATTTTCCATATATACAAGGTGTACATATGTTCTTGAGGCACTAGGTCACAATTATACATTGTTTTACATATATCTGAAAAAGGGGCTGAAACATAGTCACCCCGGGGTAGGCAGGTAAATGTCAAACCATTTGAAAATAGTTTGACTTCTTACCATAGGATGGCAGCAGGGGACTCGAGGCATAATAACCACTACAGCACTCCAAAGTGACATCTACCATATGTTATGTGTAGGTTATTTCTCATATGCTAAAATTAAGACGTTAAAGGCTCAAGGCCATTAGGAGTAATGTGATCAAATAGTCAAAGCAGTAAATTATCATCTGTTTGCTACTCTATTGCCATCATTATATACCTTTTCAAATGTGAGAAAAAAAAATTGCACACATTTTATTTTCAAACATGAACCTGCTTGTATTAAAACCTACTGCTCTACAAGCATTCATACATGTTAGCATGGGAAATGTTCCTGGAAGACATTTTAATTGGTGCAAAGCAGCTCTAGATTCTTATCAAATGCCAAAACATAAGGGTGACGCTTATGTATACTAAAGTCTTCTGAAAGCATCAATATTAACATATATACAAAAATGATATACTATATGCAAAGTATATATTTCTTACATAGTACCAAGTAAAATTCATTTTAAGCAGCTACACACTGGGATATGTGTAAAAACACCAAATGCTTAAAAAAAATGTCCAAGTCTAAAAAAGTGGAGTGCTATTTGAAACCTTCACGGTAGGGGAAAAAACAATCCCTAATCAGTTAGCTTTTCTCTTATTCTTTAAAAAATAATTCCTCAATGTATATACAGGAAAGAGAAGAAAGAAAATATATAGTGTAATATTACTAAGATCCTAAATGCTGAAAAGTTGCCAAATTTTCTGACTCAAATATACTCCTTTATATATTGAAATAAAAAAGCTAGCTGCTTACTTCCACAAGTGGTGAGATACCAGCTTATAGTTCAAAGGCACGTCTTTGCCAGCAGATACACAATTCCCGGTCAACAGCCCACGTGGGCCATGAAAGTCACATGACACATTTCACCCCATTATGGACTTCCTCAGATGTGACACTCCTCCTTATGCTTGTAGCGGAGCCCTAGTCCTAGCAGGGGCTCTTCTCCACTGGATCCACCAAAGAACAATCAGGAACAAGAGAAACAACAAAGAAATATCCACCTCCTCCCCAGCAACTGGACAACACACAGTTCTAGGAGTACAACTGAAGCTTATTGAGTCACACACTGGCTTTTATGCCCAAGGCGTTTTCCACACAAGGCGTTTTCCACACAAGGCGTTTTCCACACAACATTACAGGGGTTTCAATTCCAGGATCCTCTGTGCCTGAAAGATAATTGTGTGAGAAAAATCATTTAATTTAATTATCCTTCAGGTACAGAACATCCTACAAAATATACTCTTCCCCTAAAAGTACCCCCACCGTACATAGGAACCCCACAAAAAGTACATTCCCCGATAGTCCCGATCTGACTGTATAACATATCCAAGAATAACTCCGTTTGGTGAAACGGAAGTGCCATTGAGGTAAAGTTTTGACCGGCCAGGCACGAAGTGCTAGCCCAAAACAGTTCCAGGGAAATAGGAAATAGGTGCCCTGGTCGGTCTCCATTCGTGAGGTTCCAGTGCGAACACTGGAAATTCCCATGCAAGGGAATTTCTTTATTTCAGGATATGAATGCCCCCCCTGTTTGGTAGTTCATATCTCCTGAATGTTGTTCATCTAGGTGGTCTGGAATTAGAACGGGCCGCGGTCTAAGTTTTAGCGGCTTTCGCGCAAGTGCCTAGCCGAAAAGAGTTCCAGGCACTCGACAACCAAGTACTGCTGCTCACATTTGGTAGACAAGATGGCCGCCATTTTTTTGACTGCCACGTGTTCAGTTATACAAAATGGTGGCCATCCAGGGAAAGCATTAATTAATTACTTCCCTTGCGGTTTCGCACTTAAATGGTCGTTGTCAATGTTCTAATGGGGTACAGGGGTGATCCTCGTTCGGGATACGAAATAATTCTGTTCATATGAAGTTTTCCGAACGGAAAATGGATGAAACAGGTGATTATAAGGGGAAAGTATATATATAACAGTATTTGGAGGTCTCCATTCTGCTACAATGCTCCTCCTCCAGTGCTCCAATTGGTTGAGTATCTTCCTCAAAGGAGTTGAATAAACAAAGCGATTTATCTCCTAAATGGGAATTGAGTAGTGTGACTGCAAGGGTATAGTCTATACACCAAAACGGCTTAATTAACCTAAAGTTGTTTTGATGCCTATAATATCCCTTTAATCTTTTTAATCAGCTATACAGGGCCGTCTTTAGCGCGGGGCAAACGGGGCAGCTGCCCCGGGCCCAGTTGCTCCTGGGGGGCCCAGAGCAGCTGCTCCGTGGGCCCCGCGATTTGGGCAGCCCCCCTTGGACCCGGTGGTGCGGCTGCACAGAGCCGCACCATCCCGCATGCTAAAGAGGGCCCCCGGTGGCCCATGCACTAAGGGCCACCTGGTGGGCATGTGTCAGCAGGGGCCCGGTCGGGCGCTGTTACGCTTAAAGAGCGCGACCGGGCCCCTTCCTGTTCGTCAGCCGGCTGGGAGGAAGTGAGTGCCGCGTGTCACTTCCTCCCACCGGAGATCAGAGCCGCACAGGAGGAGAAAGGCAGGGAGGAGGGGAGTTTCAGAGGAGAACTCCCAACTGCCTCAGCCTGCCACTGTTCCCCAGGGAAACCACCCTCCAGAAAAGGTAAGGGTGGTTGGAGGGTGGCTAAATGTATGTCGGTATGTTTGTGTGTCTGTGTCTGTCTGTGTTTCAGTGTATCTGTGTGTGTATATCAGTATGCCTGTGTGTGTCAGTATGTCTGTGTGTGTGTCAATACTTCTGTCAGTGTGTGTGTTAGTATGTCTGTGTGTGTGTCAGTATGTCTGTGTGTGTGTGTGTGTGTCAGTATTTCTGTCTGTGTGTGTGGCAGTATGTGTGTGTGTGTGTCAGTATTTCTGTCTGTGTGTGTGTCAGTATGTCTGTCTGTGTGTGTGTCAGTATGCCTGTGTGTGTCAGTATGCCTGTGTGTGTCAGCATGTCTGTGTGTGTGTCAATACTTCTGTCAGTGTGTGTGTCAGTATGTCTGTGTGTGTGTCAGTATGTTTGTGTGTGTGTGTGTCAGTATGTCTGTGTGTGTGTGTGTGTCAGTATTTCTGTCTGTGTGTGTGTCAGTATGTCTGTGTGTGTGTGTGTGTGTCAGTATTTCTGTCAGTGTATGTGTCTGTGTATGTGTGTATGTTAGTATGTCTGTGTGTATGTCAGTATGCCTGTGTGTGTCAGTGTGTCTGTGTGTATGTCAGTATGCCTGTGTGTATCAGCATGTCTGTGTGTGTCAATATGTCTGTCAGTGTATGTGTCTGTATGTGTGTCAGTATATCTGTCAGTGTATGTGTCTGTGTGTATGTATGTGTGTCAGTATGTCTGAATGTGTGTCAATATGTCTGCCAGTATATATTTGTGTGTCAGTGTATGTGTGTGTTAGTATGTATCTGTGAATGTTTTAATATGTCTGTCTGTGTGTGTGTATGTGTCAATATGTCAGTGTGATTGGGGGTTGGGCGTAATTGGGGGGTTGGTGGATTGAGAGGGTCGCAGGGCCGAGGGGGCCCAACAAAATTATTTGCCCAGGGTCCTTTTCATATTATAGACGGCCCTGCAGCTATATAAATCTATAGTTAAAATATAGTAAATGTGTCAATTGTTGCTATTCCAGCATGGACACCCAACTGTTTACTCATTCACAGAGCTCTGTAGAAATTTTACTATTAATCAGTGTTCATATGCTGAATGCCTACAGTGATTGCAAAATATAAAGATGCTCCTTTTTTGTCAATAACAAGCTGATGATGGATAAATATTTAATTCTCAAGTATACCACTGAATCTAAGTTTAAGTAGAAATCTATGTGGGGAGTTTCTATGTCCACACATTGTGCTAAATGGTCTAAAACAGTGCTTTGCGATGTCAACAAAATAACTGTGTGTTTCGATATGCATTTACATAATTTGAAACTGACAGTACCTTAATAGTTTTGTTTAACTAATATTTTTTAAGTTCTATTCATGTCATTTAACACAGCTTTTAGCTATTCACGGCTTTGATGGTGGCTTTTTCATGAGCATGTCATAGATATGTAGAAATCAACTGGTTATGTACTTGTAATGTTTAAAGACAGAGTAAGAATTCCCTGTCTGTTTTAGTATCAAACACTATGAGGACCTTAAGTATCTTTTTGTAATTCGATGTGACCTGTCAGACAGGCAGATGGAAACTTAATTACCTCTTGTGTAACAGTTTAGCCTATGCATGTTATCGCTGAAATTTCTGGCAGGACTAACTCGAGAAGCTTCACTCGACTGCTGCCAGCTCTGTTCCCGGAAAGATGTAATTTTCCTTCGATGTCATCACCTTCAGCCTGATTCACGGCTTTCTTTCCCCTTTTCAGGCCCCCCACATATCTTATAAAATTGTGTGAAATCATGTTAAATCTCATGCAGACCTGGGCAAACTGCAACCAATATCCAATGCTGAGAAGTCTTTTTTTTTTTTTATGATGATGATGATGATGATGATGAAGGAGAAGGTTAGTAATAAATGTTCTGTCTTTGAAGTGGAAAATGGGTTCTGAGGGCTGTGTCAAGTTAATTTGATGCAGGTAAAACAGCAGATTCTAATATTTCAATGGAAAGACACCTGTGTTCCTGGAATTTTTTTTATATATGCATACATATATCAGACAAGTATATAAATGTTTTTTCACTATGGTAAAATTGTGTACATTTAGCAATACATTTTGTGAAACTACAGCGCTAGTTGTATGAAATGGTTTGCATTATTTTTTAGACATCCAATTATATCATTTATAGCATCTTCTCCTATTTGGCATTGATAAATATGGATCACACCATTCCCACTTAAATGTAAAATAGTACAGTTAATGTAGACAATCGGACAGATTGCTAGGCTTAGAGTACCGTCAGTACTATTAAAAATGCCAGTAACAATTTTGACAAAAATAATAATTTGTTTTTGAAAGATCTAAAAGTCCAAATGTATGCCACCGATATTCTATGTTCATATAATAAAAAGGTATAACATTTTAAAAATGAGGTTTATATATGAGTGCTAAAACCTTTTAAAGTCATGTTTATGTAGAACAATCCATACCCTTACTTCTCTTCAGATGTTGTTCAAGATGAATATGCAAGCTTCTATGAAATGCATGAGAGGGGATGTGGTGACATCAGACATTGACATATACAAGTTCCTGTACAGTTCAAGGGAGGGAATTGGCTGATATCATACATTGCTCAATGCAGGCTCCTGTATAGTTCAGGGAAGGGAAGGGATTGACATTATTTATAGTTTCTTTGTACAAGGCAGAGGAACAGATCAGAGCTTCTGTGAGAGACTTGTTTCTCATTGTTGGAGCCAATTATGGAGCAAAGGTGAAAGTAAATGGGAATATTTGTGATACATTTAATTTCCAATTGCAAATGAAAGCATTATACAACTAATGGTATATAAATAATGCCAGTGAGCATGTTAATTGCAGATTACAGATACAAATACAGATGCTATTAGTTATTAACCTGTGAAGGACCAGAGCCAGTCAATGGCTAGATTGTATTCATGGCAAAGTGTAACATTTAGTCCTTAAATGGGCACTCCAAACCCTCAGCACTTTAGTTTGCTAAAGTGCTTTATGTGTGAAGAGTGTGTCCTCTTTTTTAATTTAAAAAAAAAAGTGCAAGACCAGTTATCTGTTTGACAACCCCCCCCCCTCCCCCCCTGGTTGTCAGACAACTGGTCTTGTTACTTCCTTGTACTTTAGCTCAGTTGAGCTAAACTCAAGAGGCAGGCTGTTGTACAGAGCACTTGCCTTGAATACTTCTCATTTAGCTGCATTGGGAGTCCATGATTGGACAGCCACAGAAAGATTGGCGGGATTAGAAGGAGATGGCTTTTCAAGTCTAAAGACAAGAAATCTGCAGCTTTTCAATGGTGTTTTTAGATAGAAATACACAGACACGATAATTCACACACACTTGCAGACTTAGGTACAGAGAAGTTAGAATAGGAAATAAATCCCAGAGAAAGAGATTTCTATATGGTATTAGAAGGGAATAAATCTTTCATGGATAAGAAACATAGCTATACATACTTAGTGGGGAGTAGATACAATTTAGCAAAAGGAATATGTACAACAAAGTATCCAATGGGTCATTAGGCTTTATTTCTCATTGCCAAAGAGACCTTAATGAAATAAAGTATTCCGACTGTTAAAAATGTTAACCGTATTAAGTTCAGATGAATCTCTTAAATCTTTCCATGATGTGTGAATTAAACAGACATAGATCTACTCTCTCTTGATACATATTACAAGACTTATCCTATTGTCTTTTTTTAAATCTGCTTTCATATATTTAGCCATTACAATTGTCCTCTTTTATGGTACTTTTCTTTTTCAAGTAACAGGAGTTTAGTGAATCCTCCCCTTTCTTTCCGCATTAACAGCCTGATCACATCTTATTATGGCGATAGATAATAATTTGCCCTATATAAAAGAGATATAAGAGCTGGGACTGCACAATTCAAAGCATCGCAAGGTAATAGACCTAGTTTGGGTATGGGCCTGGAGCAGGGGATCCATCAGTCCATATGTTACTTAATAAGTAATTTAATATGTAATGAATGCTGCTACCAGACGTATTGCCTTGCCTTGCCCCCATCACAACACCCCTTTGACAATTATTACATTGACTTCCTGTACCTATAAACTTTAAAGTAACTTACTGACTCTGACCTAAAAGTCCTAAGGACCTAAAATCCTCTTCCCCTAATTACATGCCCTTTGCTAGTTCTCACTTTCATTGCTTTCAAGGAAAGTATAATTTCTATGGAATTCCCTGCTTCATGTTTTCAGACTGTCCACTATTCTCCAAGATGGTTAATCTCTTTTTGAAAGCTTATAATATTCCCATCTCTCTCTAGAAAGCTGCTTTTGATTAAGGACTGAGCCTGACTCGATTCTCACACAGGAAGCACCTGTCAGGAAGACAGCCACTAGAGGTGTGTTAACCTTGCAATCATAAGATTGCTGTAAGATTACTGTATCTACTAAATGACAACCTATTGGAAGATGGCTATCTCGAACCTATTGGAAGATGGCTTGACACCAAATTTAAAACTCCAGTCATGACATTACCCACATATGTCAAAGACACTGCTCAGGTTATTACTTCTTTGATGTCTATCAAACTTCCTCCACAAGGGGTCCTGCTGTCAGCCATTGACGTAAGCAGTTTGTACACCATCATCCCTCATGATGTGGGAATACAATCAATGCGACAGGTACTACTACAATGTCGCGAGAAGATTGAGCCCCCAATTGAATACATTTTGGAACTGCTGGAACTATGTTTAATGTTAAATTATTTTAGATTTGAAAAATCATTTTACATTCAAGTCTTGGGAACGTCTATGGGTGCCCCTATGGCACCCATGTATGCCAATGCATACATGCATGCATATGAACACAAGCACATTCTACAAGAATACAGTCACCATATCCTGAAATATCTTAGATACATCGACAATGTGTTCATTATCTGGGCTGGAGAGGAATCACTACTACTTGACATGCTACAATCGCTCAACACCCTTGACTCACCAGTTAGACTTACCTATTAAATCAGCGATAAACATATGGATTTTCTGGATTTACGCATTTTCATTGAGAATAACAAATTGGGCTACACGCTATTTGCCAAAACCTCCGATCGTAATACATTATTACATGCAACCAGTCACCACCCACCCAATTTGATTAAATCACTTCCGGTATCACAGTTTATCAGAGTAATGAGGAACAATTCTGACCCCAAGAGAACTGCCATTCAAATTCAGGAAATGTTTGAGAAATTCATCCAAAGGGGTTACTCCAGATACACACTTGATAGAGCATACTCTAAGGCAAAGCAGTTGCACACAGATGGGTCATCAAAAAGCAATAAACTGCCCAGATTAATTTTCCCACAAACTTTTCATTCACATTCCTTAAGTTTTTCTAAAATGATGCGCAAAAATTGTGAGATATTTAAAAAAGATATCACAGTACCGACTATATTCCATCAAACCCCAATCATGAGCTATAGGAAAAATACAAATCTGAGGGATTACCTTGTACACACTGATGCACAGGAGCTAAATCGTTCTGAATACTATAATGCTGGCTGTTTTCGGTGTTTAAAATGTACAGCCTGTAACAATATGACTCCAGGGAAATCTTTTTTTCATCCCCACTCAGGTAAAGAATATAAAATATGCCAACGCATTGTCTGCACTACTACACACGTTGTATACAGCATTACATGCCCATATGGTCTTATGTACATTGGTAAAACCTCAAATGACCTTCGAGAACGAATGAGGGGTCATAGATCAACTATTAGGATTGCACTCTCCAGTGGCATAGCAACTACTCCTATAGCTAGACGCTTCCTTGAAGCAGGACACACATTGCCAACTCTAAAATTTATGGGAATTGAACATGTCCCGGCTCCACGACGGGGAGGTGACCGGGATAACTTGCTTCTCCAGAGAGAAGCCTACTGGATTTTTACACTGGGAACATTGTCTCCTGGGGGGCTAAATGAGATTAACCCACTGAACTGTTTCATCCCTAAAAGATAGAAAGACTCAGTTGTCTCTAATAGTGTAGCATCATAGTTGTGCTACATTGTATTACAATTTATCCCAGATATTACCTTTTGTATCTCTATGTTATGAAAGCTATACATACGCCTGATATTGTGTATATCGATATTGTGTATATCTATTTTGTATACTTGTTTTCTTTCGACATGCCTTTTTGTTATGTGCTACACGGTTGTTCTATTTCTGGATTCTCCACAAGGTAGATCTTTAGTAGACTTACCACTCTGTAAGGTCTTCCGTGTTTCATTTTCCTTCTTTTTAATTCTATTTTGTTTTTTCTGTTCACATTTCTCTAAGAGCACAGATATTCTCGATTTTGACCGTATACATGGTCTAATTACTATATAATATGTAATTTCTGTTTGGGGTTAAGCTTTTTCTTAGCATGTTTGGTGAACCTTGACCTATTTCTGGTGACATCACAACCTCGTCTTCACTCTCCAATCGAAGTCTGTTTCCACGATATTTAATTACTGTTTACCCGCCATTTGATTGTCTTGATAAAAGTCCTACGAGGACTGACACGTTGAACCTATCACTGGCACGTTTGTGAATAAATTGAATATATTCTTTTCTACTAAGTCCTTTTGAGTGCACTCGTTTTTCGTTGTACATACTGACGGCTGAGGCAGCACCGAGGCAAGCACAAGACCGGTACATTGAGTGCGGAGTTTTCGATATTTATATTTATATACGTCAGTATGAATTGCGGGGGTGGAGCTACGTTTAGGCGCGACCACGAGGAGGATGCAGGGAAGCGGTTGTCGGCTCGCCGATGAGCAGGTAAGCTCGTGCTGTCGGCGAGGCTGTGCCGGTCGGGAACAGCCCTGCCACGCGGCAGGCCGGCAACCGTGACAATTATATTCATACTGTATTACATTATATATTTTCTTTTTTATTGTTTACATTTTATGTTTCTGTGAATTTTGGAGGAGACATATACTGATTGTGAATTTAATAAATGAGTTATTCAATGTGATTTTTTTCTATTACCCACTATAAGCTTTTTACTTACATTTGTATTTGCACTTTAATACATTAATACGGGATTGCTATTTTTGCACATACTATTGTTTACTAGGAAGCAATATAACACCTTAGCAATATTCTGCACTTTAATATTTCAGTCTCTATTAAAGACACAGCGCACCTTTTTTCTATTTATGATTTATTATGGGAGCTATTGCACTTTAAAAGGAGCTGCTTTTTGATTTTTAATATTTATCACATCATACAATTTTTAGACATCGGTCAAATGCCTTTTTTTTTTACTTGTTTTGTTTTGTGTAACCATCTATATCTTACAATTTTCTGAACCTAAGCAGGCTTATCTGTTTGTTAAAAATTCCATCAGGGTGCAGGTACATAACATATCTAATAAATACCCTTATTCTCCAACATAATGCCACCTGACTTCCTGGAGAGACAAACTATTGGGTGGTTGCTTGCAGGAGCAGGTAATTAAGCTAAGTTTCTAATTGATAGGATCCTCTCCTAGCATAACTCCTAGCATGGCTTCTTTAATAACTTGTGAAGACTTCTTAGAGATATATGCACTAGCCTTTAAAGTAGGGAGAACTGCCAAAACATCATTTTTTTGTACTCTGATACAGTCTCTTTTGCAGTAAATTAGATCATGAATTACATTGAATAGAGATTCATCGTGACTGCATTGTTAGTGTGACTTGTGTGACAAGCTTTGTTATAAACTAGCACGGCCATCATTTACCATGACGAATGAACATATATATTTTTTGACATGTTCTGACTGAAATTATAACATTAGTGGTAATAATAGTGGTGTAAATGTGTCACTTTTTCATTATAATACAGACTTACATTCTTAACATTGTGTAATGCTGTGCGTTAAGCTTTGCCTATTTGCCATTAAATTTTAGCTATCAATTGGTCTTTCCATGGTTTTTATTAAACTGTTAATATTTAAAGGAATGCTCCCTCCACTGGTGGTGTTGCTCCCACTGAAGTTGTTAAGAGGACAGGTGTGACTGAACGGTTCCTTACTGTCCGGTATTAAACTGTTTCCCAGTGGTTTAACCCCAAAGTTGGTCCCCACACACCCAAACAGCTTTGCCTCTTTTCATACGTCTTCTATATTATTAAGGTTAGCCAAGCAGCTGGTGATAAGCTGAAAATTGGAAAAAAGATTATTAAGTCTTGTCCTCGTAAAAACGTCACTGATATTACGTTGTTTAAGGGATAAGGTTGTTCCTTTAAAGTTTTTGTAATTAAAGCACCATCTTCTGGAAAAAGAGAAGAAAACAGAATCCAGCATTGAATTAAACATTTTGCGTCCACATAATTGAGCATAACTTACACAGATCATAACACAACTTTAAACGTTAAACCGGGCCCTCTATTGTCAACATTGTTGCCAATCAAGTGCACTATATTTAAATTATGCAATTTCTATTCACAGTTAAAAACAAAACAGAAAAAAATGAATACTTGACCGTGTTCCGTAGTTATGAGGTTGAGAAGAGTGCCCTAATTATTGCTACTCTGAGTTCCCCATAAATGAATAAAAACAATAATTATTTTTGATAACAATGCACAAGCTCATATTTTTCAAGTGATTTAAAGATCATGACTGATAATTAATTATTTAGTAAGAATGCGTATGGTATTTTATTTGTTAAACTGTTGACATAGCTGTAAAGATTTGGTTAAAGGTTACTGAATGCTTGAGTTGAGAGACCTCACCCACACTGTATGCATTGCTATGTGAATTCAGATGGTGGTTTCACTTGTGATAGGTGGGAATAGGGTAGATTCTAGATAAAATGGTGCTCTGTCCAATATGCAAACATACAGCTACCCCTGACACAGACCTCTGACGTAATACTGAACAAGTGTAACACGTGAAGAACTTTTTCTAAACTAACATGAATGGCTATGAGAATTAATATTAAATTCTCTCAGGGGCAGTAAAAAAAGGAGACTTACGATGGATGCTTACCATGCATGCCTTTGCTTGTATCACTATCCTGCTGGTTGAAAGCAAAATACGAAACCCCAACCTTCACATTTCCTCAAAACTACAAGAACAGCAAAATACCACATATCACCATTCATATGTTTAAAACTAAAAGGCATCCAGACAATGTAAAATGAAACCCAGATCCAAATAGACTAACAGACTTATTTATTGAATAAAGAATTTTAGGAAATGCAAAATTCAGACCAAATAGCAAAACTGTGATTATAATTGATTTATGTGATTTTCAAACCATCTATTGAAGCCTCACTTTTGTTATTCATATTTAATTTGCTAAACATTTGTGTTTAGTAAATAATAGACTTGAGCATTCAATTTCAAACAAATTGGGATATTCATATGAATTTTGGGTAGTTGACAACTGGTCTAAAATTCCAACCTCCGCAATGCTACATGGACAAATCATGACACAAATGAAATGGACAATGGCTGAAAATGTGATGGGGGAAAAAAGATGATGATGGTTAGTGGATTCTATTCACAAATTAAGTGAGAAGTGTCTTATAGAGGGAAAAAAGAAGGAGCATCTCTACATATATGTAAATAATATATAATAATAATATATATAATATATAATAATAATATATATAAAGAGAGATTTTTAAAAGCTCCTCCTAGTTCCCCCTCTTTGGCTACTACTTCTCACTTGATCTGTGAACTAAATGGTGCGAAAATGCATCTATTCTTGTACTGCAAAATAAATGCTAATATTTATATAATTATATATTTTGCAGTACACAAGGTGTCTACTTTTTGCACTATTTTAGTTGATTGATTTGTTTTTCCCCAAACTGTTGCAAGGATAAAGTTCATCTGCACTGAAACTGAAAATGCCACATGGCGTTTTTGACATTCAGTTTGGGCTTTAAGACAAATTCTGAATGTATGTGATTGTTTATTTTGAAAGTTGCGATTGGAAGATTATATTTGGGAAAAAAAAGGTCCAAGGAACCTAGGCGCAAATTGCATGCTAGGGACTTTGAGCCTGATGTTACCAGAAGATAACCAAACCATCTCACCCACTTGGTAAACAGGGTTGGCACCTCGACGTGTATCAGCATAATGCTTGAAACGGTCAGCAGCAGTACCCAGAGCAGATTGAACTTTAACCCAGGTATCACGGATGGAACCAGATGGTCATCCAAAGCAGGAATAGCCGTATCAGAAAAAACAACCGGTAGGACAGTAGGATGCCAGCTATTATCAACAAAAAATGGACTATGCCCAAAGGAGTCAGGGTCAGCATTGTTCCTAGCAAACTCAGCCCATGGTAGTAATTCGGACCAATTGTCTTGAGTGCTATTAACGAAACAATGCAAATATAATTCCAAGGACTGGTTACCCCTCTCAGCTGTACCATTGGTCTGGGGGTGGTAAGAGGAGGAAAAAGACAATTCAATCCCTAATTGTTTATTGAAGGCCCTCAAAAACCGAGACACAAACTGAGAACCTCTGTCAGATACTATATTGTGAGGAATGCAATGCAGACGGACAATTTCTAGTATAAAGATTAGTACCAGGTCTTGAGATGACTGCAATTTCTTGAGAGGAATACAATGAGCCATTTTAAAAAAATGGTACACAACCATGAGAATGGTGGTATAACGGTTAGAACTAGGAAGTTCAACAATGAAGTCCATGGACAAGTGGGACCATGGGACCTCAGGAATAGGAAGAGGTTGTAACAAGCCACAAGGGAGTTTATGAGGCACTTAGGAAACTGCACAAACAGAACAAGCCTGCACATACAGTTGCAAGAAAAAGTATGTGAACCCTTTGGAATGACTGCACAAATTGGTCATAAAATGTGATCTGATCATCATCTAAGTCACAACAATAGACAATCACAGTCTGCTTAAACTAAGAACACACACAAAGAATGAAATGTTGCCATGTTTTTATTGAACACACCATGTAAACATTCACAGTGCCTGGACAAGGAGTAGGTGATAAGAAAATAAAAGTGAGAAAGAAATAGAGACCACCTAGCTTGTCTAGAAGATAATCGCTTAGCATCTCCTATGTAAGCCAGGTTTTTGTAATGATCAAAAGGGGGTCCTTGGAACCCTCTAGAAGATGTCACCACTCCTTGAGAGCTAGAATAATGGCCAACAATTCGCTATTGCCAATATCGTAATTGTGCTCAGCAGGAGACAACTTTATAGAAAAGTAACCACAAGGATGTAAAGAGTTTTCTGACTCTTCATCTGGGAGAGAACTGCCCCTACCCCTGTCTCTGAAGCATCAAACTCCAGTATGAAAGGCTTACTGGTGTCAGGATGTATCAATATGTCGGCGGAGGCAAACCGCTGTTTGAAAGTTTCAAAGGCTTCAATTGCCTCCTTAGACCATATCGTACTACTAGCCCCCTTGCGTGTCATATTGGTGATGGGGGCTAGTACTGAAGAAGATCCCTTTATAAATCTTCTGTAATAATTGGCGAAACCAATGAACCTTTGAATGACTTTCAACCCAGTGGGTAAAGGCCACTGTAGAACAGACTCTAGTTTGTTAGGATCCATCTGAAACCCCGAGGCAGAAATATTATATCCTAAAAACTGTACTTCAGACTTGTCAAATGTAATTTTTGCCAATTTACAATAAAGTTGGGTTTTTAACAAGGTTTGCAGAACTTGTTTAACGTGATCGTGGTGAGACTGGAGGTCAGGAGAATAAACAAGGATATCATCCAGATAGACCAAGACAAACGAGTAAATGTAATCCCTGAGTACATCGTTAATGAAATCTTGGAAAACCGCTGGAGCATTGCACAACCCGAATGGCATCACTAGATATTCATAGTGTCCACTTCTGGTATTAAAAGCAGTCTTCCACTCCTGGTTTTCCTTGATTCTCACTAAATTGTAAGCGCTTCTAAGGTCAAGCTTAGTAAACACTTTAGCGCCCTGGAGTCTGTAAAATAATTCAGCAATAAGAGGAATGGGCTAGGCGTTCTTAAAGGTGATTTTGTTCAATGCCCTGTAATCGATACATGGGCACAACTCACCATCCTTTTTAGATACAAAAAAGAATCTTGCACCAGCAGGCGAGGATGATTTTCGTATATTGCCTTTATTCAATGAATCTATAATATATTCCTCCATTACACTACTCTCCTGAGGATATAGAGCATAGACTGCTCCCTTAGGTGGCTTAGCACCTGGTAGTAAGTTAATGGAACAGTCATATGGTCTGTGAGGAGGTAGAGTATTAGACTGAGTCTTGCTGAATACTTCTTTAATGTCTTGGTATTGTATAGGGATCTCGGGATTTTGAGGTGTACTAGTGGGTAATTCAATAGTGCCCACTCTTTTGGTGACATGCAATATGCACCTTTCATTACAATCCTTACCCCATTCTAATATTTCCTCATGAACCCAGTCAATATGAGGGTTATGCTTGCTTAGCCATGGGAATCCTGATATAATAGGACAAGAAGGAGATGCAATCACCTGAAATGAAATATCTTCCTTATGTAAGGCACCAATTGAAATATTAATGGGTAAGGTTTCATGCGTAATCAATGGTTGTGAGAGTGGACTCCCATCAATAGCTTCAACAGCTAGGGGTGATAGTCTCTCTTTGATAGGTATAGTATTACTTTTGACAAATTGAACGTCGATGAAGTTTACAGCAGCACCTGAATCCATCAAGGTTTTGCATGAAAAGTTATTTTTGTCAAAGGCGATAGAAATGTCAAGGAGAAACCTATTTTTATTCTTTTCAGAGCACGTTTCCATTACACCTAAGACCTTTCCCCTTAAGGTGCTTAGGTGCGGTAGTTTTCCGGACATATGGGACAATTGTTTCTCATATGTCCCTTCCTACCGCAGTATAGACATAGGCCTTCTTTTCTCCTATATTGTGTTTCTGCTTCCGACAGTCTAGTGACCCCCAACTGCATGGGTTCGGGTTCGGACTGTACAGGAATTTCAGGGACAATAGTTCTGGAGAAACGGGGTGCTAAATTCATACTCATGCGTCTGGTCTTGTTTATAGTAGCTTCTCTGTTTTTTAATCTGTTATCAATCTGCATGATAAAAGTGATAAATTCATTACGTTTTTGGGGTAAGACTTTGGCGGCAATCTCATCTAGCATAGAAACATATAGAAACATAGAATGTGACGGCAGATAAGAACCATTCGGCCCATCTAGTCTGCCCAGTTTTCTAAATACTTTCATTAGTCCCTGGCATTATCTTATAGTTAGGATAGCCTTATGCCTATCCCACGCATGCTTAAACTCCTTTACTGTGTTAACCTCTACCACTTCAGCTGGAAGGCTATTCCATGCATCCACTACCCTCTCAGTAAAGTAATACTTCCTGATATTATTTTTAAACCTTTGTCCTTCTAATTTTAGACTATGTCCTCTGGTTGTGGTAGTTTTTCTTCTTTTAAATATAGTCTCCTCCTTTACTGTGTTGATTCCCTTTATGTATTTAAATGTTTCTATCATATCCCCCCTGTCTCGTCTTTCCACCAAGCTATACATGTTAAGATCCTTTAACCTTTCCTGGTAAGTTTTATCCTGCAATCCATGAACCAGTTTAGTAGCCCTTCTTTGAACTCTCTCTAAGGTATCAATATCCTTCTGAAGATATGGTCTCCAGTACTGTGTACAGTACTCCAAGTGAGGTCTCACCAGTGTTCTGTACAATGGCATGAGCACTTCCCTCTTTCTACTGCTAATACCTCTCCCTATACAACCAAGCATTCTGCTAGCATTTCCTGCTGCTCTATTACATTGTCTGCCTACCTTTAAGTCCTCAGAAATAATCACCCCTAAATCCCTTTCCTCAGATGTTGAGGTTAGGACTCTATCAAATATTCTGTATTCTGCCCTTGGGTTTTTACGTCCAAGATGCATTATCTTGCACTTATCCACATTAAATGTCAGTTGCCACAACTCTGACCATTTTTCTAGTTTACCTAAATCATTTGCCATTTGGCTTATCCCTCCTGGAACATCAACCCTGTTACATATCTTAGTATCATCCGCAAAAAGACACACCTTACCATCAAGACCTTCTGCAATATCACTAATAAAAATATTAAAGAGAATGGGTCCAAGTACAGATCCCTGAGGTACCCCACTGGTGACAAGCCCAAGCTTCGAATATACTCCATTGACTACAACCCTCTGTTGCCTGTCACTCAGCCACTGCCTTACCCATTCAACAATATTGGAATCCAAACTCATAGTTTCAGATAGTCCCTTTTTAAATGCAGAGATTAACCCACTATTAGTCCAGTCTACCTCGGAAGCTAGGGTACGAAATTCTATGGCATATTCTGAGATAGACCGGTTCCCTTGTCTGATTTGCATCAGGGCAGTAGAGGCGTCATCCTCTCTGCCTAAAGGTTCAAACGTAAGTTTGAATTCCGTAAGTAATTCCTGGTACTTGGGTGCCACACTCCTATTACTCTCCCATAATGGATTGGCCCAAGCTAAAGCTTTACCTTTTAATTGATTCATTAGGTAACCTATTTTAGCTCTGTCTGTGGGAAAAGATCCTAGTGAGGCCTCAAAATAATACTCCATTTGGTTAATAAATCCCTGGCATTCTTGAATATTACCATCAAAATGCAGGGGGGGGGGGGGGGGGGGGATAGGGAGATAGTAGGTGCCTTGTGTACTATAGTTGGAGGTACACAAGGTGGAGGTGAGGCCGCAGATTGCAGATGCGCTGTTCGGGTAAGAAGCGTACTGAAGGCCTGGGCAAATTGATCCATGCGGTGTTCATTATCCTCCAGTTTCCTTTTACAAGCAGCTATGTGCTTACACAATTCTACAGGATTTATGGCCGTAATGTCAGGATTACAGAATGATCCAGCACGTAGAATTGTGTAACACAGAGGACTGATAGGTAACGTATACCGGACCTTAGAATGGCCGGACTAACGTACCAAAGAATAGTCAGGAATAGCCGAGGTCAAGGGATACAGAAAGAGACACAACGATAAGGAAAAGTCAGGAGTCAGGGATGCCAGAAAATGGGGAAGTCAAAAACAATGCCAAAGTCAAATAACCAGAATAACCAGAATCAATAACTCGCTCTCGGACAACCACAAAGGAAACCACGACAGGGCACTGAGCAGGATGAGAACTGTGCCTAAATACCCCTGCTCTAGATCTGATAGGCTGTAACCAGCCTTTGACGCTAAAGGCAGTTACCAGGTTGCCATTTGCATAATTGCTGCTCAGCATTAACCAATCTGTGGATTTGGTTGCTGCTCTGCACAACTTTTCCTGTGTGGGCAGTAAATGCCATTAACCACATTTTTATAAGCGGAGGAATACGTGACAGGTATTTGGGTTTACACTTTATTGCGCTTATATGGCAGTATAGTATAAAATAAAGTGCATTCTTTCCTCACCTCACCTATTGCTATGGAGAGATGGAAGTTGTCTTAAATCAGTTAAATTCATTAAACTCACTTCTATGTACTTTTTTTTTGTTTGGGGGAGGGGGGGAGGCCAAGGGTATTTTTTAGAAATCTACAGTTCTGTACCTACAGGCATCTGACATGTACATCCAGCCCTGCCTTTAACTCTGAATTAATAAGAATGCATCCAAGGACATAAGAAAGAAAATTCAATATTCACAAATGCACATGCAGTGAGAGCACATTAAATCATATTTCTACTGTATTTCCTTTTCTGTTCTGGTAGTGCTAACAGGACAGCATGTGAGCTGGTAATGTACACATGATTGCCAAAGTCACAAAATCAAAAGAGCTGGGGACCCCATGGTATTTTTTATTTTTTTTATTTTAAGAAAAAGCATATAATTCCCCTTCTAAAAAAAAAAAAATATATATATATATATATATATATATATATATATATATATATATATATATATATATATATATATATATATAAACTAAATTCCTGAAATCATAAAAACATAGTCTTGCCTTTTCCTCTAGGTATATCATTTCTGTTATTATTCTCTTTTTTATTATTATCTGCACACCATGTTTACTTATCTAAGAGATTTCACTTCAACGTAACAGTTGTGAAGATAATTTCAATGAAACGCAATTACATTGCTACAATGTTGCCCATTTATATGGCTCAAGTAAGATAAATCATGGTCCACCAAATGTTTCCTGATAATTGCTGGTCAGTGGCTGGGTTAAGGAGAGACAATCACGATAGCCATCCAGTATGCAAATGACATCCAACATTCAAGGAACACACATGAAATGCAAATTGGTTCCATTCATGAGCAGAGACTGGAATTGAGTGCCTTTGTGACAGTGTTTCATTTGTAAAATATATTTATTAAATAATTCAATCAAGCTATTGTAAAGATCATATTCTTTACAGCCAGCAGACATTGGTGAATTTTCCACACTTTAGAGTGTACTTTGATTATATGCAAAGAACGTGCCAATTCCGTGTGCATTACCGGAATATAAAATAAGAATGAATGCATATGTTAAATGGACTATATTTTTTGCAGCCTCACTAACTCCCTAACTCTATAAATAAAGGAATTTTAAAATGTCCATTTTGCATGTTTGCCAAGAATTTAAATATTTTATGCATATTTCCTATTGATGAAAAGTGACAGGAGGTGCAACCAAAAAAGCAAGAGGGCAAGTCAGGTACGCAAGAGAATTGAGATAAAATAATCATGTCCTATAGCCTAAAAACAAGTGCATCAAACACAAAATGCATTATGTGAATCTGTCAGTTTTGGGGGGTTTGTTTAAAGTGGCTTTTACAAGATGTTGTTACCCATGTATGTTTTAAATGCAACACAAGTTGTTGTTTTTTTTTACATTGTAAAAAAGAGCATTGTTTTGCCAGGTTATCTCACCTGGTTTTACATTAGCCAGCCTTTCCTCCCCTTCTCATATCCTGCAGCCCCATGTCCTCTTCTTGCACCCTGCATCCCCATGTCCCTATTTTGCACCCTACAGCCCTCTGTCCCATGCTCACACCCTGCAGCCCCATGTCCAGCCCTTACAACCTGCAGCCTCATGTCCACTTCTTACACCCTACATCACCATGTCCCAATTTCGTACCCTACAGCCCCATATCACACTCTCACATCCTCAGGCCCCATGTCCCCTTCTCACATCCTCAAGCCCTATGCCCTCTTCTCCTCACACTCTGCAGCCTCTGTCCCCCTCTCACATCCTACATCACCATGTCCCCCTTCCACATTCTAGATCTCATATCCACCCCACACACATTCCCTAAACCCTCCTCTCCCCCCCCCCCCCCACACACACACACACAATACACATGGGTTGCGCTGAGGTGTATTAAACAAATATGTTCACTTTGGGGACACATGCATGTCCATGCTGATAACACTACATACACACCCTATCTGGCTGCACCCCTGCTAGGTCTGTTCTGCCTTTAAATGCCAGTGCACTTTTTTTGTCCCAGTCCTGACTGACACATACACAATAGGTATGGTTCTTGGGCAGAGAAGGAAGACTTTCTTCCATTTCTAAATTGTAAATTGTCTCAGACCGATGCTAGATTGTGAAATGAATTGATATTCTTTTATTGTGTCACTCTAGAATGCATTGGGAATAAATATCTGCTGATAGAATTATTTATTTGTAGAGACGGTGATACAGCTTGTGTTTACAGTATTGAGTTCAGAGATGTGACCTCTCCTGGATAGCGGCATGTCTAATTTTCAATAGTGGTTGGGTGTTTGGTACTACTCTAATTTAATGGAAAAATAGCAAATACTTTTATCATCACCTGCTTTGCACTCCCAGAAAAAAATGAGCTTGTTCCATTTGTTTCACATCTTCATACCTTAGCTGTAAACACAATCTGATAATGCGTATATTGAAAGAGGTTTATTCCACTGTTCTTTAATACAGCCTCATACTCCCTGACAATCTTGTCAGACAATGATTGTAACCCTACAATCAGAGTGTCATGCCCCAAGTACTTATACTACATTCTATGTTAGATGTCCTCAAATATATTAAGGTTTTGTGTGCAGCAATGCAGGACATTGTATGTTAGCATTGTCTTAATTGTTCTGTACAATATGTACCTTTTTTACAAATTAAATAATTTATTTTTCTAACAGTTTTTTCAAACAACGCTCACAGATAAATTCCATGACAGTTTTGTTCTGAGCTGGATTATGGTTTAAATTAACATGATGTAACTGTAACCATCCCTTCTGTATTATCATAATCAAATCAATATTAATATGGGAGCAGATGGTCATTGAAAAATGTTTTCTGTACAGGGGTCTATACTTAATATCCCATCTACAAAGGCAGGACTAAGCCCAAACATCTAATGGACACCTTGTCAGAGACAAAAAGACAATGTCTTCTGTATAAGAGAGAGAGCGTTGTACTGTGACCCAACTTAGCTATGGGCTTCTTTTTTTAAATCTTTTATGACAGGTTATAGCTGAAAATTATGAGAACACTGATGGATACTTCTGGATACTTGCTCAGAAATTGTTGTGATGACAATCAGACTAAGTTCTTGTCTCTTCGTACTGTTTCTGTAGACCAGAAAAGGCACATATTTGTGCAAAAAATATTGTATGTGTCTTAAATCCTGCTGTGCTGAGATCCAGAGACCATTAAGGAGTCCCAGGGGGCATCTTACATCTAATGTTAACAGGAGCAATATTTTCAAGGTTTGTAGAGCACTTATTTTTCTTTGTAACATTATTTTTTGTCTTAAAAGTGCATTTGCCCTTACTTGCTAGCGAGAGTTGGCTTTGAAATACAAATACTAATTAGTTTTCTTATTAGTGCAGTGCAGAACTATAGTCATCAGAAATGTTTGTGTACCACAATCTTTACCACAATGGGAAGGTAATTCACTAGTCAGGTGGAAAAATCTTTACTTAACCCATGGTCTGACGTTTCCTTATGCTCTCCTGAAATACATACTGCAATATAAATCCATTAGTTCTGAAATCTGGGCTTAGTAAAAAGAAAATGGTATTTTTTTATGCTATATTTTTATGCACGCACATAAAATCTTTGTTATATTATCAACACCTACACGTTTACTCTGCCACTGCACTGCCATTTTTACAGTTGTTTTCACATGGGTAAAACGCAAAGGAATTGTTAGAATCCAAATTATCTTTTACTTTAGAAGTTTTTAAGTTGTAAGCAAGGCTACGGGGGAAATGCAGCAGATTATTGTAGATAAGATAAACACAAAAGATTTTTTATATGTGATTTTTTTTTTTTTTACAGTTCCTTATTTTTGATGTGCATAGAAATAGTAGGCTTTCATACACTGCCCCAATAGCAAACACAAAGTGAATGGAAAAAGAAGGCACATCATTGCAAGGCATACAAGATTATTGTACAATTTATGAATGAAAAAGTAACATGCTTAGATGTACTGGAGTCTAACAGAGAAAGACAAGATGACAATTGTATCAGCTGGGTGAGATGTAGCTAGATTAGGTCAATCATTGATAGTAAGCAAAGGAAAAACAATAGCTACAAATATCTAGATTCCTAGGGTCTAGGTGAAGTATTAGTACCTCTATTCTATGGGTAGCAGAGCAAAACTGTTTAATCTGATTGTTATGTCTGCGTGAAGCAAACTGGTTAAAGAAGTGATAGCATGAGCTTCGATAACTTCTATCTGCTATGGTAACTGTGGTGCTAGTAGCACTTTAAAACATAAAAAATATATTTGTTCTATCTGAACATAAACGGTATGGAAATAAAAAGTAAACTGAACAGTATAAGAGATCAAATATGTGGTTAGGTCACAGAGTCCCCGTTCACCTCTGGGGACAAATGGTGTGATGCACGAAAGATCCCAAGTATGGCTAGTAGTTGGTGATGGAGCTGGCACCGGCAGGCCTTGTGCCTGAAGAAGGTTTGTGTCATATGATGGTTCCGATGCTTAGAAAGATTTTCCATCACGGGTGACTGTGAGAGATGTTGACAAATCCACCAGCATTCTGGAGTGCTTTATAGGTTGCATTGTTTTACACCACGTCAGAGTAGCCCAACTTAAGTCCTAGATTTAATTGTCATGGGATTTTACCTTTTATGCTGTTGAAAAGCTGTTGTTTGTCAGCAATGTTCTGGCAGCATAAAATAATATCATGAAAAGCAGTGTTTGGTGCTTGAGGAGATTTTGAGATACGGTATATATCATCATAGGAGAACTGTTTGATGAATTTTGCTGGCTGAATAGCAGTAATAAGTCGCCTGATGAAATATGGAAGTTCCTCTGGGTGCAGTGTCTGACACTTCGTAGATCTTGATGTTCTTTTGTTGCCCCTTGTCATCCAGTTGATCTATTCAGATGGTAAGGTGTTTGTAAGGTTTGTAGTTGCTGCAGTGAGCTTGCCCAGGGCTCTCAACCCCTGCTATATGTTGATGGTGTCCTCTTCAGTAGCTTGTATGCTCTTTGTCACCATCTGCACCTCAATGTTTAACCCCTTACGGACACATGACATGTGTGACATGTCATGATTCCCTTCTATTTCAGAAGTTTGGTCTTTAAGGGGTTAACACATTGAGCTCAGCTGTTACCATGGTCTGGAGGTGTAGCAGTAGATCTTGGATGTCACTTTTGATGCGGTTATCCCCCGGGCTCAAGAGGTAGATGCCAGCATCTGGCGTTATCTTGGCTTTCTCTATGTGGAGGCAGATTTGGTTTCTGTTATTTGTTACCCCTATTTGTGTCATATGAAACTCGAGGCAGACTCTCAGAAGGCAGGTCTCTGTCATGGATATAGCCCCAATTGTTGTTAATCAACTGCGTGATTCCCGGGCGGTAGGCCTTAAGTCCTCGATGCTGAGTTTTGCCCCTTTTCGCATTCAAGAAAGGAATATACTGATTCAGTGCAACTTCCCCAGTGCAGGGGTGTCAATTTAGCCTTAGGATGTTGAGTGCCTCAAGAAATAGGGGGAATTTTCGAGAATTGTGCTAGGAGCTGTAAGGATTTGCATCTGCCTTGGTTCTCTGCTTAGCTCCCCCCTCCATGATTTTTCTTTTTATGTGTGAATAAAGTTTGCTTATTTTATTAAAGCAACATTTATTCTTAGAATGAATTTCATTTTACACTTTTACATTTACACTTTGTCCTCACAAACATCTATTCCCTTTAAATCTTATATCCATAATACAAAATTACACAATCCATAGTTAACCTTTTTTATTTTTTTAGTTACTGGGTTGTGAAAATATATCAAATGTGACAGGTCCCCTTTAGGAGATATTTTACTTTGGCATAAAATAAGGATTACACTTTCTTTTTACAATACTGAACAATGTAAGTGTAAATATAATGATGTGACGTTAGAGAAAAATATTTGTAGATTTCTGGACCAAATAATGCAAAAGTGCAATTAAGGAGGTGGCCTTTAAATTACAGCTTGATGGGGAAGTTAGCACTTAGACCAAGGAAATTATCATTGTTGTATCTGATACCTTGAAAAAGGGGACACCACAATATAAATGTATTGAGCTGCACATTCTGATTTTGTATTTTTTTTTAGTATAATTTTTTTTTTATTCTTTATTTTTGCAGTGCTTAGACATATATGAGTGAGAAGACAACACAGCAAAATCAATATATGAACAAAGGGTCAATTGAGTGTGTCTAGATTATCGCACCTTTTTTTTTTTTGATGATAGCAATATAAATGGTTTACCAAACCTATAGGTGATTGGCTGAGTGTGGTTTAAAGCTACGGTGTACAGTAAATAATAGGTGTACAGTATACAGTATGGATTACAATAAGATCAAACCAGTTAGAGATATGAAGAGCAGACAATATTGTGGAGTAACTTGTGGGGATAGGTGAAACAGCTCCTTGAATGAGTATGAGATTGAGCAGGACGATTGGAGCTTAGGGAGGGAGGGAATTAGGCAGGAATGAAGGAGACATTTGGGTCTGGTCTGACAGCCTGTATAGACAGCTTAATTGTGACATTGTAAGCAGGAAGATGTTTGGTGTGGTGCTACAGAACATCTAGGGCAGATTTAAACTAAAAATAAAAGTAGAAAATAGAAAATAGAACCGAAAGTCCCAACCGAAAAATTGCACATTTCAGGTAACTGCCACGTTTGTTGTTCCACGTGAAGCCTGGATCCCAAACAGCAGACGTGGGAAGAGAAGTTGGGGCATCACCCAGGGAGGACAGGACAGTGTCTATTTCAGAGATGTCAGTCACCCGGTGTTTAGCGCCATTGTGTTGGAAAGCCAGCGTACGGGGGGCACCCATCAGTACTTCATTCCATGAGATGCGAGCATTGTAGTGAGATGCCTGAGTGATTTTCTTCACTGTAAGTTTGAGTGGGAGATATCAGCATAGAAGGTGAATTCCATGTGTTCAAATTTATATGGCGTCTTCCCTCTGGTACCGTTCAATATGGCTGCCTTATCTTGCCTGTTTCACGTCAGGTCCCGAGGTCAGGGTCTTGGTGGACTGAGGGGTGGGCAGGCAAAAAATGCCGTCTAGTTGAATACCTCTGACTGGTTTAGGAGGCTGTAGGGCCATAAACAGCCTTCTTAGAAAGTGCGGCAACTCTGCCATACTGATGCCCTCAGCTATGCCCCTGATCTTTAGGTGTTCCCACTGCTTCTTATGGCTGCCAGTTGGTTATCAAAGGTGGTCTGGGCAGCAATGAGATCCCTCACTTGTCTCTGCAGATCTGAAATATGTGCAGTATGTGTCACAGTAGTTTGTCCCGCTGTTAGTCACTATGTGAAGCCCCTGACATCCTCCCTCACTTGAGAGATATCTGCTGAAAGGCTTCTGCAGAGGTCAGCCAGGAGACTTGTAAGGATCTCTGTGGTTACCTTCAGCCACAGGAGGTTTAGGGGGTCCCTGATAGCTTTGGTCCTCTATGTTGTGCAGGGGAAGCTCCTCCAAGGCGTCAGAGAAATCATCTAGATCAGCAGCCATGTTTGGACCAGTAACGCCATGCGGTCTCCGAAACAACTCCCCAATATTGGCAGAAAAGATGGACCGGTCCAGTCTCTTTATGTTTTTTCACCCCATATTCCAGTAGGCATCTCCTGATGTGTCCGGTACAGTTTGTAGACCGTAAAAGTGCCAGGTGAGTAGGTTTATTCACCCGTCCGACGGAGCTCCACAGGCATGCAACCACTCTAGTCATGAGTTAGCTCTGCCCCAGTATTATTATTTTTTTAACTTGTATTTTAGTACCTTTTTTTTTTTACAATACAATCGAAAGGTCTAAAGCACACGAAAAACACATTGTATGGGACAGAAACATGTGGTGGGCATGCAGGTCCACCCAGCAGAAACAACCTTGACAGAAAACAACATATGTGTTCAATAAATTATTTCAAACTAGAACTTAAACTAAAACCAAAACTAATGTTGCTAGCAGGGCCTTTCCAACTCAAAACATGATCTTACAAGCGGCTTTGCCCTCCCCTACCACCTAAAAAGTCAAGCTTATGCTTTTATGCTAACTTTAATGCTGAGTGCAATATTTTTTAAGTTTCATGGAGACTTACATTTCCCAAACTTCCCAAGGTACTCTGAAAGGGGCAGAGGAGGGAGCCAAAAAAACAGTCAGTGAATTCCAGACCTTGCTGAAGTTCTCTTTGTCAATAACTGACATCAATGTGGGTGGGTTAGCGGACTTCCACACCCTCGCTAAACACAATTGCTCTCCAATACAGTGAACAAATTGTTGTCCTCCCATGCTATCCCTGTTGGAGAAATAAACAACAAGAAATATTCTTGTAATTTCTGTACCCCAATGTTTGTAGTAAGAAAAGAATTTGTGACCAAAACCCCTGAAAAAGTGGGCAGGTCCACCATACATGGTAAAGGGATTCCCATGCATTCCTACACCTCCAACATTCAAGGAATGCCGATGGTTATATTCTATGGAGTCTTAATGGTGGTATGTACCAAAGCATAAACTATTGGTTTCTCTGTCAAAAAAGAAAAGTCATGGGACAGCTGAACCTGGGGTCAGCTTCCAGACACAACATATTTAGTCAACATAACCACCACTCATAGGTACAGAAAGATACGTCTGGTTGGGAGTGCATATTTCTCCCTCAGCTGAGGGAAAGGGACCGGTCATTTTTCTTTCATTAGATTGTGTAGTGTGAAAACACCTCCCTCCAGTGTGTCAAGTTCAGAAAACTAATGCCTCTACGGGAGCCTGTTTGGGTAGTAGTCTCTGAACCACCCATTGTGCATCTGACTCAGAGATGTGTAGTTGCAAGGCCTGTGCTAATACTGTTGCTGTGTGGTATAGTCTATTGTGAGGAACCCCCAGACCTCCCCTGGGGGTATGTAAAAGGAGAGCCGAGTTGGCCACTTGCAGTGTTTCTTTTTCCAACAAAAGTAATTGTAATTAATTAAAAAAATGAGAGAGAGGTTGGCAGGGCCAGATTAACATAGGGTCTGATGGAGCTGCAGCTCCCGGCCCAGGCCCATGCAATAGGCCCATTTAAAAAAAAAATATATATATATTTTTTTTACACACTACTCTTAGGTTTGCCACCTGACTGGTATTTTACTGGCACAGCCGGTATTTGAGGCTGCCTGGCCATGCCGGTATTGCAGTAATACCAGCAATACAAATGCAGGTATTTTTCTCAGAATAAATGAGAAAATAAATAGATTACTCTGCAATACCAGCACTGGCCACCACTGTGTGTGGAGAGAGGCAGGGATAGGAAGTTACAGCATATCCCTGCCTCTCTCTACTACTCACTGATCCTTGGGGAGCAGCAACACAGCACGGAGTCCAGACAGCAGCTCTACAGCTCAGGTAAGTGAGGGATAGGGGGAAAGGCAGCAGGGACACATGACACTAGGGGACATATGGGGACACTGAGACACTAGGGGACACGGGGGCACAGACACTAGGGGACACATGGGGACACAGACACTGGGAGACTTGGGGACACTGGAAAACATGGGGACACTGACACTAGGGGACACTAAGACACTAGGGGACATATGGGGACACTGAGACACTAGGGGACACATGGGGACACAGACACTAGGGGACACTGAGACACTAGGACACAGACACTGGGAGACCTGGGAACAATGAGACACTTGGGGACACTGGAAAATATGGGGACACTGAGACACTAGGGGACACTGAAACACATGGGGATGCTGAGACACATGGGGATGCTGTAAGACATAGGGACATTGGGAGACATTGGGACATGGAGACACGGTGTCTGTGTCCCATGTCTCCAGTGTGCCTAGTGACCCCATGTGTCCCTATATGTCCCAGTGTCCTCATGTCTATGTCCACAACTGTCCCCATGTCTCCCAGTGTCCCCAAGTGTCTTTTTCCCAGACAGTGTCCCCTAGTCTCCCATTGTCTGTGTTCCCATGTCTCTGTGTCCCTAGTGTCTCAGTGTGCATAGTGTCCCCATGTCTCCCAGTGTCCCTATATGTCCCAGTGTCCCCATGTCTATGTCCCAACTTTCCCCATGTCTCCCAGTGTCCCCAAGTGTCTGTCTCCCAGCCAGTGTCCCCAGTGTCCCCTAGTCTCCCAGTGTCCCCTAGTCTCCCAGTGTCTGTGTTCCCATGTCTCTGTGTCCCTAGTGTCTTAGTGTCCCCAAATGTTTCAGTGTCCCCATGTCTCCCAGTGTCTGTGATCCTAGTGTCTGTGTGCCTAGTGTCCCCATGTCTCCAAGTGTCCCTATATGTCCCAGTGTCCCCATGTCTATGTCCCAAATGTCCCCATGTCTCCCAGTGTCCCTAAGTGTCTGTCTCCCAGCCAGTGTCCCCAGTGTCCCCTAGTCTCCCAGTGTCTGTGTTCCCATGTCTCTGTGTCCCTAGTGTCTTAGTGTCCCCAAATGCTTCAGTGTCCCCATGTCTCCCAGTGTCTGTGTCCCTATTTCTCCCAGTTTCCCTAAATGTCTCCCAGTGCCCCCATGTCTACCAGGGTCCCCATGTCTCCCAGTTTCCCTGGGTCTCTAGTGTCCGCATGTCTCTAGTGTCCCCATGTCTCTAGTGTCCCAGGGTCTCTCAGTGTCACCGGGTCTCACTGTGTCCCCAGTATCCTTGTGACATGGGGACACACTGAGACATTGGGACACTGGGAGAAATGGGGACACAGACACTGGGAAACTAGGGGACTGGGCGACATGGGGACACTGACACTGTGATACATAGGGACACTGAGACACTGGGTGACTTGTGAGACTGAGACACTGGGAGACAGGGAGACAATGGGAGCAATCCATCTATACAGCATAATCAAACTGTGAGTAGTTTGTTGGTGATTTTACAGAATTTTCTCTGATGTCACTCCTGATTTACATCATGTGATGTCACTCTAAACTAATTAATTATACAAATGATTAAGGCTGGTATTTTTTTCCAAGAAAGGTGGCAACCTTTACTACTCTTCACATACTCTTGCTTAAAGGAGCACTATAGGGTCAGGAACACAATCATGCATTTCTGACCCTATTATGTTAAAACCACCACCCTGGCCCCTTCTTGCCTCCCTAAATATTGTAAAATATTACTTGTATTCAAATCTGCAGCTGCTGGCTCTGCCTGTGAACAGACTGTCTGCTGACATCATCAGAAGTGGTGGTCTGAGCAAATTACAATACTTCCCCATAGGATTGGCTGAGACTGTAAACTAGGCAGATCACAGGCAGAGGCAGCACAAGTCCAACATAGCCCGGGCCAATCAGCATCTCCACATAAAGATACATTGAATCAATGCATCTCTATGAGGAAAGTTCAGTGTCTGCATGCAGAGGGTGAAGACACTGAATGGCAGTGCTGCACACTAGGCAGTACTGCCCCAGGAAGCACCTCTAGCAGCTATCTAAGGAGCGGCCAGTGGAGTTATTTTCTCTGAAAAGACAGTGTTTACTGCAAAAAGCTTGAATGGAATGATTCTACTTACCAGAACAAATACAATAAGCTGTAGTTGTTCTTAAGAGGGATGTATGGGAACAAAACTTGTGTGTACTGGCTCACAATAAAATTAGTTTAGGTAATGCAGACATTGGTCTCTCTAACACTGTGGCATGTCCCCTTTATTCTACACTCACTGCATATACCTTTTCTCTGTCTCAGACTATATACCAGGAACTTCTGCCTGCTAGTAAGAAGGTAAGGAGACTAGTGGACCAGCGAGTGTTAGGGGACAGTCCTTAGAAAGCATGGCGTGAGCGCATCATTAGACGCATTTATGTCAAGCTCAGGGTGCTGCCTGCATAGTATGCCCTTAGTTGGACAGCCTGCAGGATTGGCAGGCAGCCTGACATGCATTCATACCAGGCTGACCTTCCAATTCTTTGGACAAACATGCCCCCTTTTTGGGCATGTTCACCCCTTTTGGCAGGTCTGGACACGTGATTCGCGCCAGTGGCACACCCTTTTACCGCGCCCATTGATTTCCTGCTTCACTGGACACTGCTGTTAGGGGTTATGGATTTACTTGAAAGATAAAAGCATAAATTAGAGAGAGATTAGCATAGAGTATGTGTTTTCTTATAGCTGCATCCTATGAGTTTCTCTCCAGCACCATCTCCATCAGATACATGATGCTTGGGAGGTATGACTGTTTTAGTGTTTTTGGTCGATAAGATTCCGTAATTAGGCCCATCATAATTGTCAGCACCAGGCCCACTGTGCTCTTAATCCGGCCCTGGAGGCTGGTAATTGTAGCATGCAAAATACATACAGTAGCTTGGTAAGAACCATCAGTTTCAGTATGCTTATCCTCCCAAACCATGGTCTAAGTACTTTAGTTTGATTGATAAGCAGTAAGTCCCCTAATGATGTCAGTAGAGCATGTAGAGAATCCATAGAATTAGTTGTGAGGTTTACCTTTGCAAAGTTTTTCTTCAGTGTTAAAGCGGAATATCAAACTTTGCAGTCTCTTATTTATTACTGATGATTTACCCAATTCTAAAAAATAGCTATATAGTAAGTACTGATTTGCTTATTTTTAATGCTGCATGAATAAGCTCACCACTAAAATTATGGAAGTATGAGAAACAAGTATACTGTATTGATATATTATATGTAATGTAATTCATTGCATTTGGATGTATCTAACAATGTGCTTTCACATTCTGCCTGCTCTGTTTTCTGATTTTTAACTATAACTGAATACCATTTTAAATATGCGACTAATCAGAAGAACATAATAAACTTAAAAAAAAAAAAAAATGAA
This sequence comes from Pelobates fuscus, assembly GCF_036172605.1. NCBI lineage: Eukaryota > Metazoa > Chordata > Amphibia > Anura > Pelobatidae > Pelobates > Pelobates fuscus. The sequence goes on from NC_086321.1 coordinate 135,548,056, forward strand.
GCGGAGAGTCGCCTACTTTTGAAATTTATGATGCAACTATAAAAATGCGACAACATCTGCCGTCAACTTTTCCAAAGGCCAAATACATCTGGTAGAATTTAATGAAAAACTAAACATTTAATTATGTATCACATTCTTCTTGTTGTGTTCTAAATGACATTGTGAAGTGAAAGTTGTAATAGAAATTTTTTACAAAGCCAAAGGAAGTTGGACCTCATTACAGTGTACTGGTGTACAATGATTTCCAATAAACGTGTAATCATTTTTTTAGTTTAATCTTACATTTACTATGAACCCTTGCAAATTGAAAATAATTGACCTGATGGAATTAGAATCGTCACAGAAACACAGTCTGTTTCAACTAAAAAATATGATTCTATTTTTTTTTTCCACATGGTCTCAGATTTGTCATGCAAAGTCTTGTGAATTGTATTTCTACAGAAATATCACATTTCTAGAGCTTTCAATAAATGGATTTGCTCCTGCAGTTATCCAAGCTTGATATATAAAGCGTGTCAGTATTGTTATCTTTAGACAAAGGCTCTGTGTTTGAAATGACAATATGTTTTTAATCAAATAAATTATTTGTAATTTGTAACATTTTGCGGTTATAAACAATCATGAGTATTCAGGTTGTTCTAGCATAAAAAGTATAAGAATGCAACAATTAGTATATAAATATTAAATTAAGACTTAGAACAAAAAAAACTGAAATGCAAAATCTCTAATGAGACACAGAGGGGTATTTTTCTAAACCCCTACACACTTATTAACCCTTAATAAATGTGTTTTTGTTTTTGTTCTATGTATTGAGGGTGTGTACTGTATAGGGGATGTGTGCGCATGACTTAATTTTGTATTGGTATTCTTTTTTTCGTTGGTATTCAATTTTTAAATATGCATGTCTTTACCTGTTGTTAGATCTGGAGTTTCCTAAAATGAAGCATTATTTTTCATGTCTATCAAAATCTATCAAAAAGTATGGTGGGGCAAGTTTATGGGGTATGACCCCAGCTAGGAATTAATCTACCATCAGAGACGTGGTTGAAAAAGCATAGCAATACTGTAGTTGTTGGTCAAACTGCATTGTTCACAACATCTGCAATAGAGGTTTGATATGTGTAAAGGGAACATTCTCTAAAATAATGACAGCATTTGCTACACATTGAAACAAAAGGAGTCATGCACTTAAATTGAAGCTCACTGACAAGAACAATTCACATGTTAGTTGCTAAAGGCCATAAAAGTACAACCTCAAAAAGTAACATGCAACTGAATCAGCATCTCTGTCATCTGGTCTCATGAAAAACTCTGTGTTGTGAGTTTCACTAAGCACTAATTTATGGCAGCAGCAGGACTACCGCTTAGAAATAGCTTACAGCCAATGCACCAACGATGCTGCTTAACCTTTTGTCTGAAGGTCAAAACCTGGACTAGTGTGAAATGGAAAAAATAATATGATCTGATTAGTCATTTATCAACCTATTTGGAAAACTTCAGAAAATATTTGCTGTCGACTTTCTAACTTAGAGGGAGGGTGGTCCTTAATGATATGGTCTGCCATCTTATTGGAAGTGACTGATTTGCAATGCTGTAAAACTGCTGAGAATTGTAAATCCATTTATTTAGAGCTAGGTAGATTCACTGTTCACTTGCGTTTGGCCTACATTTCTGTATGGACATGGCTTTATAAAGACAAAACAAAGTCAGAGAAGTCCCAAGTACATATTTACCTCCTGTATTTTTTTTTTTTTATTAATATGCTATATTATCCAACAACATACATTTTAGTATTTTGTCACAACATTTCAAGACTTAGTGAAGTGTCCTTATTCTTCATTAGGTCCTAATACTAATATATATATATATATATTTTGTCCTCAGCACAGTGTGACAAGAATGGACAAATGTTTCATCACTTTTGTGGAAATATATGAATGTTGGCCCCCGTTACTTGACAAATGAATGCTTGACATTTATTTTACATCAATTTAGATGAATACAGGCAAGTCATTGAGAAGTAAAAATAATGTAGGATTATACGTATAATAATTGAGTAAGAGAGAATATATAAGGGTATCCCACCGAATAAAAAAGGGCGCTCCAACCGAATAAAAATACAAGTGCAGCTTAAAAAACACTCCAAGTGTATTGTCACCAAGTACACTTATATATACACAAAGATACCACAGAGAAAAAAAGTGTCAAAGCGCACACTGTGATAGTTATTCTTTACCTTTAACCCCTTAACGCCGTTACGGCGTTCTATGCCGTCGCGGCTTTAAAGGGCTTTAAAGCCGTTGCGGCGGCATAGAACGCCGTAACGGCTTGCAGCCCCAGGAGCAGAGGTGTACTCACCTCCGCCGCGATCCTCTTCTGGGGGGCTGTCTGAGAGCCCAGGCAGCCCCCCTCCGGCAAATGAGGCCCCCGGGGGCCATGTGATCGCTCTCAAAGAGCGATCACATGGCCCCCTATAGCTGGCTATGGATCTGCCAGCAGGGGGACTGTCTAAAATATTAGACAGTCCCCCTGCTGGTAGGTAGTGTAAAAAAAAAAATATTAAAATGTTATAAAATAAATTAAATGCCTTTTTATATATATATAATATGTATATATATTATATATATAATATATATACATATTATATATATGTAACGTCATACGTAATGTATTTTAATATTAATATTAGTATATATATTAATATTAAAATACACTTAGAATGACGTTACATATATATAATATGTATATATATTATATATATAATAGATCTACATATATATATTATATATATATACGCATAATTACAATAATAAATAAATAAAATAATTAAATAAATAAATAAAATATTGAAACAAAATATAAAATAAATTATATATTCATATGTAATTTCATTCTAACTGTGTTTTGTTATTAATATATATATATATTGGAAACAGAATACACTTAGAATGACATTCTATATATATCTATCTATATATAAAATACAAATAACCGCAAATATATATATAGAGATAAATACATATAATTACATAAAAGATTACATTATTATACACGTAGAATTTATATACCTATAAATGCATATATATAAAAATTCTACGTGTATATTTAAGTAATTTTTTAACATAATTATGTCATTTGATTAATTAAAATTTGATTGACATGCCTGACAACACAGGGAGAAAGTGCAGAGAATTCAATTCGCAAGCACTATATTAGACCCTGTAACTCTCCAAGACACCATAAAACCTGTACATAGGGGGTACTGTTTTACTCGGGAGACTTCGCTGAACTCAAATATTAGTGTTTAAAACTGGTAAATTGTATTACAACGATGATATTTTAAGTAAAAGTGACGTTTTTTGAATTTTTTACAAACAAACGGCACTTTTATGGACTATATTATTGTTGTAATATGTTTTACTGTTTTAAAACACTAATATTTGTGTTTAGTGAAATCTCCCGAGAATAACAGTACCCCACATGTACAGGTTTTATGGTGTTTTGGAAAGTTAGAGAGTCACATATAAGGCTTGCATTTCATTTTTTTGACATTGAAATTTGCCAGATTAGTTATGTTGCCTTTGAGACCGTTTGGTAGCCCAGGAATAAGAATTACCCCCATGATGGCATACCATTTGCAAAAGTAGACAACCCAAGGTATTGCAAATGGGGTATGTCCAGTCATTTTTAGTAGCCACTTAGTCACAAACACTGGCCAAATATTAGTTTTTTGCTTTTTTCACACAAAAACAAATATGAACGCTAACTTTGGCCAGCGTTTGTGACTAAGTGGCTACTAAAAAAAACTAAACATACCCCACGTTCAATACCTTGGGTTGTCTACTTTTTCAAATGGTATGCCATTATGGGGGTAATTCTCATTCCTGGGCTACCACACCGTCTCAAAGGTAACATTACTAATCTGGCAAATTTCAATTTGAAAATGGAACGTTCTATATTTGACCCTGTAACTTTCCAAAACACCATAAAACCTGTTAATGGGGGGTACTGTTGTACTCGTGAGACATCGCTGATTACAAATATGTGCATTTTGTTGCCGTAAAACCTAACAGTATTATGACATTTACAGCTAAAATGTGAGGCGGAACTACAAATTTAAAAAAAAAAATAAAATTTCTCACAGTTTTTTTTAATTTTATTCATAATAAATTGTTTCAAATACAAATATTTTATATGAAATGAAAGCCCTGTTTCTCCTGAACAAAATGATATATAATAAGTGTGGGTGCATTTAATATGAAAGAGGGGAACTACGGGTGAACAGACATATAGCGCAAATTCCAGTTTTTGTTTACGTTTTGTTTTGATCAGAACGTGTACTATTGACTCCGTCCTGAAGGGGTTAAAGGGACACTATAGGCACCAGAACAACTACAGCTTAATGTAGTTGTTCTGGTGTGTATAATAGCTCCCTTCAGGCAGTTTCATGTAAACACTGCCTTTTTTAGAGAAAATGCAGTGTTTACATTGCCCCTAGGGACACCTCCAAGTGGCCACTCCTTAGATGGCCACTTGAGTGGCTTCCTGGCTCAGGGCTGCACAGTAAGCAGCCCTGCCATTCAGAGTCCCCATGCTCTGCATGGAGAAGCTGAATTTTCCTCATAGAGATGCATTGATTCAATGCATCTCTATGAGGAGGTCGTGATTGGCCAAAACAGCATTTGGCCCTGCCCCCTTGCCAATTTTAGCCAATCTAATGCTTTCCCTATTGGAAAGCATTGGATTGGCTAAAAATCGTCCATTTTGAGAATGCCCTTACAGTTCAGACCCACTTTTAAGGGCTCTGGAAAGTGTGAGTGTTCCATTTTTATTGTATCACTGTTATATTTATGTATACATGTTACACTAATGTTCCTCTGCCTAGTATTTATATGATTTAGGGTTCTTATCAAGGAAAATGACCCACTACATTTAATTTTGCCTTAAAGGTAAAGAATGAGTATCACAGTGTGCTCTTTGACACTTTTTTCTGTGTGGTATACTTATAATAATTGTCTTATGTGCCAGACTTGTGTTAGATAAAACTATGTTATATGTAGTGTTTCATGGGAAATATTCTGTAATTAGAACATCAATTTAGGCTTTAAATACCTTGTCTACAAGTTAAACAGACATTGTTCAGTGTAAGTATCTGCAGCTGTGCCAGTTGAATTGCCCTGAATTATTGTATCAATCCATAACAAGTTATAGAATAAAGATTAACCTCTAATCTAAATTTAGATGACATAGCTGCTAGATATCATATAGGCCAAACGACTCTAGGGCAGGGGTACGCAACCTTTGGCTCTACAGATGTTGTTGACTATTTCTCCAATAGTGCTATAATGCTGGCAAAGCATCAAGGGAGATGTAGTCCACAATATCTGGATTGCAGAGGGTTGTCTACTCCTGCTCTAGGACTTATGTTAGAGAATAGCAAGACATATTTTACCAATGTTTCTGTTTCTATGTTAAATTTGGTGATGTTAAAGATCCTGGCAATCTACTTTTTAAAATGGGTAAACACTTTAATTTGATTAATAGAGGCCCTTTTTGACTTGGTATTTATTAACACACTAGTTGAGTACAAGGGTGTTTCTTTATATATAGGCTATTTTTACATTGTAGCCTAGGTTAAATAAAAGACTAAAATCCATCAAGGACAACTTTGAAACCCATTCTTTTATGCTATGGACCCAATAAAAAAAACAAATTGTAGCTATTTCCAATTATGCCACAAAAGGGGAAAAATCCTTCTTGACTGCTTGGACTCTTCCTGTTAACGTGCATATCAATTATATCCTGAATATTCTGTTTACGCAACAAAAAAAGAATCCAAGCCTTTTTTTTTTAATTTATATTCTTTATTTTTGTAGTGCTTAGAGTTACAAACATGCTTATATCGCCACGACAGCAGATACAAGCCGATGAAATAACAAAGAATAAACAGTTTCATGGCAATCATTGACAGCACAAATTTTTAAAAGTAATCAGGCTAGGCATAAATGTCTATACCATTAGTTTCAATCAGGCTGCTAGCTACGAAAGGTAGGATAGACATTTTGGTTAACATCAGTAACTTATAAAGATTAACGTACCATATACAAGCATAGGTAATATGAGATCCAATGCAACATTTTCATACTATCCAGTGATTCGCTATATTGTAGGTTACATTAAATTGCGTTTGTCTCGATTAGAGTCCTGCATAGCAGGTTGAGTGTTAACTTGCCTAACAAACGTGTCTAGAGATAGGGGAAATGTTGCACTCGTTAGATAATTTCAACAGGGAATACCACTGGAATGCTTCTCGGTAGTGGCACATACCACTGCTAGCCTTAATATTCTGTCAAGTCATGAAAGAAAAGGAGAAACAAGAAAAAAAAAAGCAAGACAAGAAAAACCATCATGTATATGGTACACAGCTTAGTAGAAAAGGTCCCGGTGGAGCTGGCAAGTCATGAGGGAAACTTCTGAGGGGAGCAACTGGAGGGCAGTCACCAACCCATGCAACAGATTAGCCGACACCCAGTGCAGGAATAAGCATGCTGTGTTTGTTAGGAATGATGTGACTTGCAGTAGGACGGGAACGATGCAAGGCACTCATCCATCCCCATGCTGGTTTGCTGGCCGGCTTCTTCGAGTCACTGACTCGGAGGCTCATGGGGTCCCAGTTCTCCCCTGCTGGGGTGTAGTAGACATGGACATGGCGGCTGGTCTTCTGTCTGTGTGGTTGACGCCGAGGGGACTTGCCCCTTGCGGTTCTCTGTCTAGGAGGGCTGACATCAGAAGGCACTTGTGCTGCAGCCGAAGGAAAGCCTGAGGTAGGCCCTGTCTTCTCTCTGCCCCCATTCTTCAATTTGTTTGTCGGAAGGTTGTGCGGCATTGGGGTTAGGCGAACCGCTAGTGAAGCCCAAAATTGTGTGAAGTGCTCATCCAGTCGCTTTAGAAAGTGCTCGATAGGATCAGAGCATTCCCTCTCTAGCTGTAATGACTTAGTGCCATAAGAAGGGAGCTTGGACGCCATCTTGTTGGTACAAACGGCTTTCTGTAGTTGGAGTAGGTAATGTACTATCGATTCACTTCAACGTGTTCTTGTCCAGTAGGGACCGGGATCACCCCCACCGGTCCAAAGGGGGGGGGGGAGCAGCCTGATGTTCCTGTGGGAGCACAGCTTCGCTTTGGACAAGGGAGCGGCCGCCTCACTCGTCCGGCGTTTCTACTAGGCCTCACAGGAGCCTCCGATATTAGCACGTTATGCGATCACCAAAGTGATATGAGCCACCCGGGTGACTCCTGGAGCAGGTAAGTCTCAGAGTATGGCTTTTTGGCAAGCTGGAAATTCGCTAAATCCTGAAATGTGAGGATCAGGCTTGGAGCTTAAATGATGTGCGTCCAGCCGCCATGAGTAGCAGGCCCCACCCCCCAGAATCCAAGCCTTTTAAAAAATATCTATATAATTTTTATACATTTTATAATATATTATAGATGTGTTTAATTAAATTATTATTTATCACTTTCACATTAAAGGCAATGGTTTGTATGTAGTGTACTAACAAAAATAACAAGGGTTTACCAACCTAGCCTGATCCTATATATTAAAACAGTTGAGCACAATATGGTGGTGCTGGAATAAGACCTTTAATAATAATGTAATCATTCATGATCATCTCAAATTGCAAGCATATACTGGGCAGACCAATGACTTTCCAAATGCTGTTCTCTGTAATGAGGATCAACCTAATGATAATACAATGACTCTAAAACATAAGCATAGCTATGCATCCCCAGCATACGTGGGTATGTCTTATCAACATTATAATGATCTGTTTGGAACAGATGTTATTATAGGAGATATGTCCTTTGGTGATACGTTCCCTGCTATTATTGTAGAATGGATTCCATTGTGATAAATGAGTAATCATGCTGGGAAACCTCATCCATAACAAATTCTCTTTTCCATTAACAGGGCGGTTATTGGTAAGCACGATTGTCAAAGCTGAAATGGAGCAGTGCAATAATCAGTGCAGACCTTGAGATGTTTATATTCCTCGTCTGACCCGCTTTTAAAGATTTGTTTCTTTAATACGACAGAATGCAATTTTAGCTAGAATAATATCTGGGTACTGCACCTGGAAGATGGTTGGCTTTTCTAATTCAGTGCTTCTGACTGATGATAGAATGATTGGACAGTAGAATGCCATTTAGAAAGCAGTGATGTAAAAGAGGTCTGTTGAGAAGGTATGTAGTTGCCCATCCATTGTTAATTCAAGAAAGAAAAAAAGCCTCTTCTATTTACTTTAACATTTATACTTTATGAAGTGAAGCCTCAGCAAATCCATCTTTGATTCCTCATGGGCTTTCTCATGAATCTCTTTTTTAATGTCCCTTACCAGCATTTGGAATTTTTGCATAAGAGCAGTGGACATAGAGCTCAGTAATTGTTGAATCTAATATTTTGTGACTGCTCATTAACAGGATCGGAGGTGTTATCTGACTTTGTGTGTTTGTGGAGATAAATTTGCATCTGTTGATGATGCCTTCACCAACATTCTTGCCTGTCTGATGTCATCTCGGTATTGAGACATAGATTGACCTTCCTTCATTTTCATATCAGATATCCTCACCATGAAAAACACAAAATGTTTGTTCTTATATCCCTTACTGAAAAAAAATAGGTTCAAGTATGTTTTAGCTAGTTTGTTTAAGTTTAAAAGAGATGCTTGCTAGCATTGTTTGAATGAAGATAAAGCTCTGCTGCAATTTGGTCATGTTAGTATGATCACATGAATGTTCTGTAGAAGATTTTTTTTTTTTTTACAATCTTTACTTGCAATTGTAAATTGTTCAAACAAGGCAGGATAATGTATGCATACACCAGCCCCCAGATGAGGTGCAAGTAGGTGACAATAAGAAACATATGAACAGAGTTACAGAATAAATTTATAGTGACAAAGATCTGATTTCGAGCACAAGAAGGATTCTAGGAATGTACATGTAACATGGGGGTCAAACCAAAGTGTATTCATGTCTCAGCACAATAAAGCGGGATTCCCATAAATTAGCATTTCTTATTACTGCTATGTTCCGCTATGAGGGGTAAATGAAGCTGCGATAAGAGTTATGGCCGATTCCAACATCATGTGCGTTCTGTGGCTCAATGCCGGGGTTCCCTCATAGCCTATATGTGGGGATGGGTATCTCATCGACAAGTGCTTATGCTGCGGTCGAACTCTATGCATTGATAACCTTCATTTAGTGCAATCGTATTTGTAGTGACTGCAAAGAGTGGGAATACTATTTAACGGCTTATGTGTTCAGGTGTGATGGCCTTTAAGGCAGTACAAACAAATATCGATACCATAACGGCAACAAGGCAAGGGGGACATGTTACCTAAAAGTAAACTAGGTTTTCAAGGCAATCTTCAGGGCAGTGGTACTTGAGACTTTCTAGAGGTTCATTACTGTAGTAGTAAGAGATAATGATATACTGGGTTGTTGACAGCTTGCAAAACCTTAAAACATTTTGCATGCATTAAGAGACTAAGAGGAGAACGTTCTGTCCTGTAAAGTATATCTTTTTGTTTACAGCATGTAGTGAGAAAAAACAGTTAAAATAACCTTTATTAGAATGGGGTAGAGATAAACAATGAACTTAACGAAAAATGGGGGTTTAAAAGAGTATATTGGTAAGACACACTGGACTAAAAGACAGGTGTGTCAAGCCAACGTGCGGGTACTAATGCCTAATTGTCGACACTAGACAATGCAGTGTTCTTGCACTCTGTCGTCTGTGTCGTGATGGCAGTAATCTAAACCCAAACTATCAATATATAAATATATCCAGTAACGGAGTATGTCCGTAAATTGGGCTCGTACTGTGAGTCGTGGTAAACTCCGGTGACTAGACCGTATTGCCTGTCTGTCTTTAGCCGTGAGTAGTGCTCGGCTATACAGGTAGCTTTACAGGAGAACAAAACTACTGAGTTCACTGCTGTCGTTCTAGTATCGGACAGTATCAAAGTGTGGGTCCCCAAATCCGAGGTACTTGTCGGTAGTTTAACCTGGAGGGGGAGACAGACGTGGCTAGATATTGATAATGTGAGAGGGACACTGAGGGAGCCGTGATCCAGCTGGGAGAACGTTGTATCTGGATGCGGTTCCTTCAAGGCGCTACCCGTATGGAAATGTGATCACTGTTACGGAGATGAGCCTCGTAACAAAGGCGAAACGCGCGTCGGGTTGGAGTCTGACACCTATGATTGATTCCGGGTCCGACATTTACCCGTTCTCCCTAAGGTTACTCGCACTCCGCGGACGTTACATTTATATATACTTACCTCCCGGTTTACTAGATCCCGGCTGCACTATCGAATAGCTACCCGGGCACTCTGTATATCCATACGGGACGGTTACCAGCCACCCCAGTGCACAAGTACCGTGTGTATGAATCCGAGCACACAAGCACTCGGTGCACCCAGCAGGGTACTATTTACTTATTTTAAATTTCCGAAAGGGACATCCAGTGCGTACACGTATCATACATCCTCCACTCTTGTTTACCTCTTACCTCTTTACTGTACCTGGTACCCACGAAGGCACCATTCTACCCCTCTTTTGCCTCTTCTTTCTCAGCCCAGGACACCCACACTGAAAAGGTGGATCACCAGGAACTAATGTTAAAAACGAGAGGTATACATATACTGAGGAATCACTACTAATTGCCCGACGGAGGCTAGCATCTCCGTAACAGTGATCACATTTCCATACGGGTAGCGCCTTGAAGGAACCGCATCCAGATACAACGTTCTCCCAGCTGGATCACGGCTCCCTCAGTGTCCCTCTCACATTATCAATATCTAGCCACGTCTGTCTCCCCCTCCAGGTTAAACTACCGACAAGTACCTCGGATTTGGGGACCCACACTTTGATACTGTCCGATACTAGAACGACAGCAGTGAACTCAGTAGTTTTGTTCTCCTGTAAAGCTACCTGTATAGCCGAGCACTACTCACGGCTAAAGACAGACAGGCAATACGGTCTAGTCACCGGAGTTTACCACGACTCACAGTACGAGCCCAATTTACGGACATACTCCGTTACTGGATATATTTATATATTGATAGTTTGGGTTTAGATTACTGCCATCACGACACAGACGACAGAGTGCAAGAACACTGCATTGTCTAGTGTCGACAATTAGGCATTAGTACCCGCACGTTGGCTTGACACACCTGTCTTTTAGTCCAGTGTGTCTTACCAATATACTCTTTTAAACCCCCATTTTTCGTTAAGTTCATTGTTTATCTCTACCCCATTCTAATAAAGGTTATTTTAACTGTTTTTTCTCACTACATGCTGTAAACAAAAAGATATACTTTACAGGACAGAACGTTCTCCTCTTAGTCTCTTATTCTCCACTAGGGTTACCCCCTGCTCTGTCCTCTGTTATCAGGTTGGCCACCCCTATTTTTCTCCATTTTGCATGCATTGTATCACCGGGATCTAATGCTCCTGTCAGAAGCGGCAACCGCATCCCAGAGATACCTGGGAACATGGGCCCTGTGCAGGGGAGTCTGAGGTTGCATTAGTAACTCATGTCGTCATGTCAGGGACCTTCACGAGTCAACAGTCAATAGATGTTGCGAGGCTAGATACTGTGACCTGAAGGCCTGGTTGCCCTGGAGGGCATGGCGTGTTTCGGTCGTGATACACATTAAATATAATGGTGGGACTAACTTTTCTTGTGTAGGGTGTATTAAAATCCTAATGTAAGAAGAGGGGTGTGGAGGGAGAGGGGGAATGGGTGGGAACTGGGGGGCACTCAACTCCCCACCTCCCTTGATGAGAGGAACAGCAGCCAAGGCGCCCAGGTATGGGTGCATTTTTCCAGTGTACCGTGTAGGGCTGCCATTAGGGATATTTCCATGTTATAAACCTCTCTAATTTTATCCACCCATTGTGGGAAGGTGGGCGCACCCCTTTGCTTCCATAGTGCATGAATTAGTGACTTTGCGGCCGTTCGTAGGTGTTTCGGCAAGAATTTCTTATATCTATTGAGAGCTGTGTCCGTGTGGTGTAATAGCATGGGGAGTGGTTGGAACGGTAATTCGGTGTCTGTAATCTGCCCAATCTTTGTGTTCACCATTGACCAGAAAGGAGTTATAACCGGGCAGCTCCACCAAATGTGGAGATCGGTGCCAGTGGCTTTGTTGCATCTCCAACATTTGTCTGGTACATCAGCATTCATGCGGTGTAATGTGTCAGATGTCCTATACCAGCTTACAGCTCGTCTCCTGGTACTTGGAACTGATGGAACATTTATGTGTAAGTATAAATATATTCTCCCACTCCTGTGTGGTTAGCGTGACTCCTGCCTCTTTCCCACGTGGCCATGTATTTCAGACTGGTGAATTTTCTCTATTGAGAAGCATTGCGTATAAAAAGGAGACCCCTTTCTCGAAATGAGGTTTCTTACTGCAAATGGCCTCAAGTTGTGTAAGGTCTCTATGTAGGCATTGTTTGCTCTGTTAGGCCGCGTAGTATGTCTTTTTTTGTATGTAGTTAAGTTTGTCTATGCCTGAGGGTGTGGTGTTGGTGAGGATTTCTGTCAGGGGTTTGTTGTGGGTATCGAAGGGTGCACCAGACTCATAGGGTGGCGTCTATCATTGGATTGTTGATTTGGAGAGGCGGGCGGGTATAGTACTCTTCGCCTGAGATAGTTCCATGTGGACCCATATCTTAGTGATTGAGTGAGCTTGCCAATCCACAATCCTGAGGAGATGTGCGCAGTGATAGTACCCTAGTATTGACGGAAGCCCGGTGCCTCCTTGATTTTTGGGTTTTAATTGCAATTTACTAATCCTGGGCACCTTCCCTTTCCACTCAAACCTACGGATTGCGGTGGAGAGGTACTGGAAGAAGGCTCTTGGTATGGCCACCGGTACATCTGGAACAGGTGTAAAAGGCATGGGAGGATGTTCATGTACGCGGTTCAGTTTGTACCCCGTAATACTAGGGGTATTCGGACCGCCTCCAGAATTGGTTCTAGAGAGAGGGCAAACAGGAGGGGGGACAGGGGACACCCTTGCCTGGAGCCATTCTGGATGGGAAAAGGTTCAGAAAATGCGCCATCCAGATGAGGGCCGACGGGGTTGTGTAGAGAGCCATCACCCAGGAGCGGAGGTGGGGGCCAAATCACATGTGTCGGAGTGTGGCTTTGAGGTAAGTCCAGTCCATCGGGTCAAAGGCCTTTTCAGCATCCGTTGAAATGAGCAACAGGTCCTTGTGCGTCGACCAGGCGGAGTGGACTATATTGGCGGCCCTGATGGTGTTGTCAGTAGCATCCCTGCTGGGGACAAAACCGACCTTATCTGGGTGGATGAGAGTAGGTAGCACTCAAGAGAGTCTTACTGCTATAGTATTGGAAAATAGTTTAAGATCCACATTCAGCAGCGAGAAGGGCCTGTAACTCCCACAGTTGGAGGGGTAGTCTTTAGTGCCAGGGTGCGCCACCCCCCAGCAATTAATCAGGTCCCCCTGTGTAGGGCTTGCTTGGCCCTCCGTATGCAATGTGATGGAATGGCGCTGGTACCCCTGGAGGAGTTCATTCAGGGGGCCCAGTGGTAGATTGAGATCTCGGGTTAGCACCAGGGGGCCGACCCGGAACTTTTTAAGGAGGGATAGGGTTTTAGCTATGAACAGGTGTTGCCCTCTTTAAAGTTTGTCTCTTGCAGGAACGCGACTGAGGCCTTGTGGGACCACAGCATCCTAAGCAGTTGTCTCCATTTTTCGGGGGTGTTAAGCCCCAAAATTATGGGACCAGAGCTTTAGGGAAGCAGGGCCGAAGCCCCAGGCCATGGAGGAGCCAGCCACCAGGCGGATGAGGTGGGTGCCATGAGCGAGAAGAAGGGGATTAAGGGAGGGAGCAAGGGAACGTTATTGGTTATTAGTGGTTGGTGAGGGGAGTGTGAGGTGGGAGTGATATGATACCTGTGAGTATCTTACAGCAACTTTGACACTGGGTAGAAGATTTTTAATTTAGTTTAAAATAAAGTCAAATTAGGGTCAATGCTCCTTTGTGGAGACTTTAGTTGTAATCAAAATCATACCTTAACAAAGTAAACCACAGAGCCCTTTGTACAGGAATACATATTTGTGTTGTCACACAAGGTGTAGCAAGCTCTTTGGGTCCTATCAGTGACATTCATTTTCTACTATTTTTTTTCTTTATCACACAGAATATGAACCCACAAGGGGGAGACTAGATTTAATACTGTTGCATGAATAGCTCTGTGAGATGTTTAAGAAAAAGGGATTGCACTCTTAGATCTTGCTTAACAAAAAAAGGATTTGCTTAATTCTTTATAATACTGTGATGATGACTTTACCATAGAAAATCAGTGGAAGGCTTTGAAAAGAAGATTAAATCTCAAATGAGGGCTGCATAGAATGTGGACCAGAGACATCTATGTGTCATGTAGAGATTCTTTCTTTTTAGGTTTTCAATTATATTTGTAATAGATCTTTCAGTTGCATTCTTAATAATTAAAACATACATGCGAACACATGGGAGTGCACCTACGAGTTTTAATACAAGCAGTAAATGTTGTTTATTAATTAGGCAGCAACATACTGAACTAATGCTTAATAATAATTCTTAATAGTAATAATTTATTTTTTTAATAAAACTGTAAAAAAAAATCCACCTTTAAACATTAACATTTCTAATAATATCTTATTCATGTGCCCATTTACAGCAACATTTTCCAATCTCAGCTCTTCAGTTGCTCTAAAAGTTCCCTAACTCCCTACCAGTTTAGGGAAATAAAGTCAAACAACAGCTGGAGGGCAAATGTCAATTCTAAATACACTCTACCGAGCTTCTCAATGCCGTGTACATATTTCCCTTTGATATTTATAATTTTTCCCTCAAAATTCAACTAATTCATGAGGAGCACATTTTTATTTAACAATCATACACTAATCAACCACAACATTAAAACCTCTGACAGGTGACAGATGTCAAGGGGCAGCATATAATAGGCAGCAAGTAAACAGTTCTTGAATCTTATGTTGGAAACAGTAAAAATGAGTGTGCGTAAATATTTGAGTGACCTTAACAAGGGCCAAATAGTGATGGCTTGATGACTGGGTCAGAGCATCTCCAAAACGGCAAGTCCAGTATGCAGTGGTCAGTACCTACCAAAAGTAGTGCAAGGAAGAACAACCAGTGAACTGGAGTTAGTGTTGTAGGTGTCCAAGACGCATTAGTGCACATTGGGAGAGATGGCTACTAGTGATGTCGCAAACATAAAATTTTACGTTCGCGAATGGCGAACGCAAACTTCCGCAAGTGTTCGCGAACGGGCGAACCCGGCGAACTGCCATAGACTTCAATAGGCAGGCGAATTTTAAAACCCACAGGGACTCTTTCTGGCCACAATAGTGATGGAAAAGTTGTATCAAGGGGACTAACACCTGGACTGTGGCATACCGGAGGGGAATCCATGGCAAAACTCCCATGGAAAATTACATAGTTGATGCAGAGTCTGGTTTTAATCTATAAAAGGTATAAATCACCTAGCATTCCTAAATTGTGTGGAATAACGTGCTTTAAAACATCAGGTATGATGTTGTATCGATCAGGTAGTGTAAGGGTTACACCCGCTTCACAGTGACAGACCAAACTCCCCGTTTAACGCACCGCAAAGAACCGCAAACAGTCCATTTGCACAACCGCAAACTCCCCATTTGCACAAGGTTGGATACCAAGCTAGCCATGTCCCGTTCCTTGTCCTCACTGATGTCATTGAAGGTCTCTTCCTCCACCCAGCCACATACAACACCAAGGGTCCCCGAAAGGTGACAACAAGCCCCCTGTATTTTTTTTTTAAATGTACACTACTGTTACACCAGATATGAGTTGCACTGGTGTGACACTGTGCCCTGGCAGGCCCTGAAACGCACACGTGTGAAGGAAACTGACTGCTATTATTTCACAGTCAAATTTCCCACGTCATGCCTACGCCCCCAAAACGTTCGTGTGTGTGGGTGCTGGAATGATGTGGGCCAATGGGAGCCTGAATCAACTTTTGGCTCCCACTGCCCCTTTAAGAGCGAGCTCATGACTCGAGCCGTGCTCCTAGTGCCAGACGGGCCACGTGACCGATTACTGCGGTCAATGCATGCGGCTAAGTCAGAAGAGGAGATCAAGCCGCATACGGCTCGTGTGGAGGCTGGAGTGATCCAGCCACGCGCGGCTCAAGCTTAGGAGCCAGGTCGGTCCCAGGATAAGGTAAATACAGCCACAACCACTTATCCCAATCACACACCTTTCCTAAAGTCCTATCCCATTAAAAGCATATTACCACGAATTTAATAAAACAGATAGACCCCTACTTCATCCAGGTTACCGATCGATGGTTCGATATTCTGAGCCCTCTCTGATTTAATGTACATGACTATTCGATATTCCCACAAATTGTATATAGCATTTTATGTTTGTTTGAGACCACCTTAAAAATATTGGATATCGCTAAAAATCATGATCACTATATACTTTCTCTTCAAACCTCTAAAACGAACCAAACTACTCATCCATCTGCTATACCACTTTATCCCACCTAGAAAATACTTGACTCTTACTTACCCACATTTAGTCATGCCACACACATTTCACCACTACTCTCACTGAATCCCTCTGACTACGGCTAAATTCATCTTCTACATCAGAACACTATTCCTAAGATTGGGTTGTATTGGGTCTCGGGTCTTACATTTAGAATAGGGGCAGCTTCGGTCTCCTTCAACACTGACACTCCAGTGCATATTATTAAAAGATTGGGCAGATGGAAATCCTCAGTCTACAACCAATATATTCCTCATCCCGAGAAATAAATGAGGAAAGCTTTTAAAAGTTTGGCTTTGTAAATTTGATGCAAGAAGTGTGTTTTTCTTTAATACCTTTTCACCCTCTTTGCATGAACCCGATTTACATATATTACTAATATGTTTCTGAACATATATATTATATTATTCACTCACTCACTCACTCTCTAGGCCGGCCTAAGACATCATGCTGCCTAGGTCCAACGATAAATGACTATGGGGGATAATGTATAATAAACACAGGTTACTGGCTATGGGGGGGATAATGTATAATAAACACAGGTTACTGGCTATAGGAGGGATAATGTATAATAAACACAGGTTACTGGCTATGGGGAGGATAATGTATAATAAACACAGGTTACTGGCTATGGGAGGATAATGTATAATAAACACAGGTTACTGGAAGCCAATGTAGAGTCTGACAGAGGGGGGGAGGCGTGGGAGGTGCGGGCGGCCAGGAAAATGAGCTTAGCCGCCAGATTCATTATAGATTGCAGCGGTGCAATCTGGGAACATGTAAGACGACTGAGAAGGGAATTGCAGTAGTCAAAGCGAGAAAGAACAATGGCATGGACCAGCACCATAGCTGCATCTGGTGTTAAATAGGGGCGGATGCAAGCTATGTTTTTGAGATGGAAGCGGCAAGATTTGGCGATCAACTGGACATGAGGGTTGAAGGAGAGGTTGGAGTCAAAGAGAAAACCTAGGCAGCGAGTCTGCAAAGGTAGAGGTGATGGTGGCTCCGTTGACTTGGAGGGAGACAGACATGGGCGTAGCAACACTTGAGGGAGGAAAGACCAGAAGTTCTGTTTTGGACAGGTTAAATTTAAGAACGTGAGCAGCCATCCAGTTGGAAATCATGGGGAGGCAGTCACAGACACGAGTCAAGATGGGCGGAGAGAGATCAGGAGAGGAGAGGTAGATTTGTGTGTCATCTGCATATAAATGATAATGTAAGCCAAAGGAGCTGACTAGTTTACTAAGGGAGGCAGTGTAGACTGAGAACTATAGGGGACCAAGGACAGAACCTTGGGGAATGCCAAAAGAGAGGGGTTGAGGAGAAAGGGCAGAGCCAGAGAAAGAAACACTGAAAAAATGCTGGGAAAGGTAGGAGGAGCACCAGGAGAGAGCAGTATCTCATAGACCGAGATTACGGAGCATGAGAAGAAGCTGTTGATGATTAACCCCTTAACGCCGTTACGACGTTCCATGCCGTCCCGCATTAAATGGGCTTTAAAGCCGTTGCGACGGCATGGAACGCCGTAACGGAGTTGAGCCCCAGGAGATGAGTTGTACTCACCTCCGACGCGATCCTCTTCTGGGGGGCTGCCTGACAGCCCAGGCAGCCCCCCTCCAGCAAATGAGGTCCCCGGGGGCCATGTGATCGCTCTCAAAAAGCGATCACATGGCCCCCTATAGCTGGCTATGGATCTGCCAGCAGGGGGACTGTCTGAAATATCAGACAGTCCCCCTGCTGGTGGGAAAGTAAAAAAAAAAAAAAAATTAAACAAGTGTAAAAATAAATTAAATGTATTTATATATATATGTAACGTCTTACAAAATGTATTTTAATACTAATATAAGTATATATATTAATATAAAAATACACTTAGAATGACGTTACATATATATATATATATAATGTGTATGTATATTATATATATAATAGATGTACATATATATTATATATAAATACATATAATTAAAATAATAAATAAATTAAAAAATAAAATAAATAAATAAAATATTGAAACAAAATTTACTATAAAGTATATATGCATATGTAATTTCATTCTAACTGTATTGTGTTATTAATATATATATATCGGTAACAAAATACACTTAGAATGACATTCTATATATATATATATATATCTATCTATATATAAAATACAAATAACCGCAAAGATATATATATAGATAGGTTTAAAAAACAAAAATTTGAATATGTACAACAAGATTATATGGAGCATCGAGTGTACAAATGGCTGAGTGGCGCGCAACAACAAAGACCAAGGAGATTCCGAAAAAGAATCGTGCGTCCCAAGATTTATACTATGGATGTCACTTCTGGAGAATCAGCTTCGGACACGGAAGTACAGGGTGAAGGTGGAACTTTTTTAGAGAACAGACCCCCCGGTACGACAACAAGGAGCAGAGGCAGAGGCGGAAGCGACATAGAACAAGGAGAGGCCACAAGGGGAAGACCCAATGTCCGTGGGAGACCCCCACTGAGACGCTAGTACCGGTGTTTAATTTATCCCAGAGAACACTACTCAAAGAAGAAATTGAGATCCTACAATTAGGACTTTCTTTTGTTCCTGGGACCAGTCCAAATTTGTTCACCTGGAATGTGGAACTATATAATTTTGGAAGAACAATGCGATTAAAAGATCACTTCAACAAATCTTCAACAACTATTCCTTTTCCAGAACAGGCAACTACAAAGTTCAGACCAAAATCTTACTTTGATCCTCAAAGTAATAGAGCAAGTATCAAAACTTTCTTATCTACTGTTCAGGCAGAATCTGCTCAAGTACTACAACAAATAGGTCAGACACGGAGTAATTTAAGCAGAAAACAACATGCTCTTATTAAGAAATTGGCACAGGACACATCCATCATTATACGCCCCGCCGATAAGGGTGGGGGTATAGTCGTAATGGACTATGCTAAATACGCTGATGAAATCAGAAAACAACTCATGGATGAAAATACGTATCAAGTACTTGAAGGAGATCCTACTATCACCATACAGGCAAGAATAGAGGACATATTAAGTATGGGAGTAAGAGCCAATTATATAGACTTGAATTTGTATACATACCTCATTCAAAAATTCCCCAGAACACCAGTGTTGTACACGATACCAAAAATACATAAAGACCAAACCGCACCACCAGGAAGACCCATAGTTTCGGCGGTTGGCGGAGTCCTTGAACCACTGGGGAAGTGGTTGGATGCCCAATTCAAGGAAACAGTACTCAATCTTCATACATGTATAAAGGACACCCCTTCATTGTTACAAGAGTTACGTCTCCTTCATATCGAGATACAAAACCCTATTCTGATAACCATGGATGTGAGTAGCCTCTATACCATCATCCCGCATGATGATGGTATAGAGGCTATGAGAAAGGTCCTGTGCGCCTCAACTATATACAATGGCCCGCCGATCGAGTTCACCTTGGAGATCCTGGAAACAGTACTGAAAAATAATTATTTCAGGTTCGAACAACAATGGTACATGCAGATCTCGGGCACATCGATGGGGGCCCCGATGGCGCCCATGTATGCTAATACATACATGTATGTCTTTGAGGAAGAGCACATATTGAAACCCTATGGCCATAATATCATAAGATACTTTCGCTTTATCGACGATGTACTGATTCTATGGAGTGGTACAATGGAACAAGCCAAACAGATGGTTGAATCCATTAATGAATTACCCACACCAGTAAGGATGACAGCAGAGATAAGCACAGAGAAAGTCCACTTCTTGGATGTCGAACTGTCTATAACAAATAAGAAGGTTGAGTTTTCTCTTTATACGAAACCCACGGATCGGAACACGATCTTACATTATACGAGTGCCCATCCGAAAAACTTAAAGAACTCGATCCCTCAAGCCCAATTTCTCAGAGTAATGAGGAACAATTCGAAGGATGATGTCAGACGACAACAATTGGACCAGATGAGAGGTAAATTCATGGAACGTGGATATGGGAGTACAGTCCTAGAAGCAGCATTGGAAAAAGCACAAGAGAAAGCAACCAAGCCACAGGACACCTCAAGGAAACCAGCATTGGTTTTTCCCATCACGTTCCATAACCAAGCCCATAAAGTATCTAAGGTTATTAAGAAAAACTGGAACATGTTGTCACATGAAGTCTCATTACCTAAAGAATTTAGAGAACCCCCAAGAATCTGTTATCGCCGGAACAGAAATCTAAGGGACATGTTAATAAAAACGGATCCAGTTGAAAGTTACATCAAATCCCAGCCGTCACAGATACGAGGATGTGTACGATGCTTAGGATGTGTGACGTGCGGCCATATGGTGCCAGCACGCACATTCTCTCATCCACATAGAAACAAGATCTACAGGATCAGATATACAATTACATGTAAATCTACGTATATCATATACAAATTATCATGTCCGTGTGGTTTGTGTTACGTCGGTAAGACGGAAACACAAATATGTGAACGAATCAGGGGACACAGGTCCAATATCAGAACGGCATTAAGGGATGGAGTCACGGACAAACCGGTTGCGAAGCATTTCTTGGAATACAAACATTCTCTGGCCACCCTAAAATTTGTGGCAATCGATCATGTTCCACTCCCAAGAAGAGGTGGGAATAGAGGCAACATATTACTACGCAGGGAGGCGTTCTGGATTTTTGAACTGGACACAGTTGCACCCAGGGGCTTAAATGAGCAGTTATCATATGCCCCTTTCATTTGATTTAAACTATATGTCAATCCTCTTGAGTAAAGCTTTGTTTTTTTTTTTTTTTTTTTAAAATAGAATTACCCCCCATTGCAGCACAACATAAGTCTTTACATGTAGGACCTAGTAGATATTAGATAAGAGAGAAAGGAGGTCTGACCTAATCATATTTGAGAAGGAGGGATATTCTTATCACCTTAGTATTTGTTAATATATAGCACATTGTATCACTTCAATGTTTAATACAAGCACTTTAATGTATATAATTGCAATAGGTATCACTTTAATAATATACGTAAGTGGCACAAAGTTTCACTTTAATCAACCAGGTGAGCACTTTATTGTACATAAAATGCAATCAGTATCACTTTAATGACCCATAAAGTTAACACAAGGCCTCATTGTAATAAATAATGGAGAGCACTTTATTGTACATAAACGCAAGTAGTATCACTTTATAATGTACATAAACAGCACAGAGTATCACTTTAACATTAAATGATAGCACTTTATTGTATATAAAAGCAACAGAGTATCACTTTAATTATTTAGATATTTAGATATTAGTGACACGTATAATGACACTATTTAAAGCAAACATTTATATAAGTAAGCACTTAGTATCACTTTAAATATAATGGTTAACACCTTTGCAAGGGTATAGTTGTAAAAGTGTGAACAAATACTTTTACACTTTAATAGTTAATAGGAAAGGCAGCCCCCCCGTTTAAATTGGAGAGAAATGACCAATATAGCCGAGAGGGGTGGTATACCTTTAAAAATGGCTTTGAAGTCGGTCCTATCCGATATATACAAAAGCATGTTAGAATCTCTCTATTAGAATATCATTATAATACACTATAATTATAATTATAAAACATTTGAAATTAGAAAATGAAAGTGAGCGGCTGATATATTTTAAAAGGTGTCAGAGATGACATAGCAACAGCTAGCCACATAAGATCTGTGCTGCAGGGGGGCCAATAAGATGTGTACACATGATGTTGTATCTGTTCAATCCACCCAACAGGCGCCCGGGCAGTGTGTAGGAGTGTTTCATTGCCGGGTGCCTTGTTTACATATCGGGTTACCCTGGCAACGGCACAATGACGCGGACACACTACTTCCGGTATCGGCATGTTCGCACATGCGCACACGGAAGCGGGAGACGCCGGGCGCCTGAATACACAGGTGGTAAGTGTTTTTAATTTGTTTCAATTTGTTTCACAAGTCTGTTTAGCTATATATAAGCGGTTTTTTGTATATGTAATAGTTTTGTGAGCTGAGTTGGTCCTGATGAAAGCCACTGATGTGGCTGAAACGTTGACAGAGATGACAGCAACTATATTTTAACAATATGGAATAAAGAAGAAATATTTTAATCCTAACAACAGACCGTGAGTGCAAGCCTTTATTTTTTGAGATTATTTTATATATATAGATAAATACATATAATTACCCCCATGATGGCATACCATTTGCAAAAGTAGACAACCCAAGGTATTGCAAGTGGGGTATGTCCAGTCTTTCTTAGTAGCCACTTAGTCACAAACACTGGCCAAATATTCGTTTTTTGCTTTTTTCACACAAAAACAAATATGAACGCTAACTTTGGCCAGTGTTTGTGACTAAGTGGCTACTAAAAAAAGACTAAACATACCCCACTTTCAATACCTTGGCTTGTCTACTTTTACAAATGCTATGCCATTATGGGGGTAATTCTTATTCCTGGGCTACCACACCATCTCAAATGTAACATTACTAATCTGGAAAATTTCAATTTAAAAATGGAATGTTCTATATTTGACACTGTAACTTTCCAAAACAACATAAAACCTGTTAATGGGGGGTACTGTTGTACTCGTGAGACATCGCTGATTACAAATATGTGCATTGTTTCGCAGTAAAAACAGTGTTATGACATTCACAGTTAAAATGTCAGACGGAAATGCAAATGTAAAAAAAAATATCTTATTTTCTCACTTTTTTGTAATTTTATTCATAATAAATTATGTTCCATATATGAATAGTTAATTATAGATTAAAGCCCTGTTTCTCCTGAACAAAATGATATATAATAAGTGTGGGTGCATATCATTTGAAAGAGGGGAACTACGGGTGAACAGACATATAGCGCAAATTCCAGTTTTTGTTTACGTTTTGTTTTGATCAGAACGTGCACTATTGACTCCGTCCTGAAGGGGTTAACAGTGTCAAATGCAGCAGAAAGTTCAAGGAGATTTAGGATAGAGTATTGGCTGCGAGATTTAGCAGCGATTAAATCGTTGGATACTTTGGTCACAGCTGTTTCAATAGTGATGAATGACAAGCGCGGAATCCAGACTGAAGCGGGTCAAGCAGAGAGTTGGATTCTGGGAAGTCTGTCAATCTCACATACACAACTCTCTCAAGGATCTTGGAGGCAAATGGCAGTAGCGATACAGGGCGGTAGTTGGATGGGGAATTGGGGTCGAGGTTGGGCTTTGTCAGAATCTGTGTTATAGTTGCATGCTTGAATGGTGAAGGAAATGTGCAGGAGGAAAGGGAGAGATTGAAAATGTTAGTAAGAGGAAGAGCAAGAGAGGGAGACAGAGTGCGGATGAGATGTGAGGGAATAGGATCAAGGGAACAGGTGGTGGGGTGGGAGGACCGGATCAGAACAGAATCCTCTTCCATTGTAGTAGGTGCAAATGAGCATAGAACAGTGGAGTGAGTGGGGTTGGGTGATGTATTGGAAGATGTGTTGGAAGGGGAGGGAGAGAGGTAAGAGATCTCTTCCCTGATTGTAGAAATAGTCTAAGGTATTAATGTAGTAATGTGACCTTTCTTTTGTTAAGTTCCAATATTGTCATAAATCAAATGCTGATTCATGTAAGTTGTAAAAATTGTTGGCAGGATAAAGTTGGCTAATGGTTGAAGAACTGTGTATTCCACAGTTATCCAAGTATGACATAGATTTAGAATTCAGATTTTTCTGGGCAGTCAGTGAACCCTTTCATATGTTATGCATTCTGTTACCGTTTTATTTGCTTTCTCATACATACATACATGGGAAAATAAGTTGTGCTTAGCCATGTCTAATTTTAAGAGAAGAACAACAATAATCTGGCTTGGAGTTACTGAATCTTTAAGGGACAAAAACTGTGTCTGGCACTGTAATGAATGTCACAGTCATTTTCTTCACTCCACAGGGAGGCATTTGAAATCTGAGAATGATATAGGATTTGGGGAGGAATTGGTAAGCCAAGTTTTTGTGCACTAGTGGTCTTAAATCTCACTGTATTTCTGTGCTTTGTTATGAAGGTAGAACAGATATTATTAGACTTGGAGATTTGTTTTGGGCTGAGCTGCAATTCAGTGGTATTTGGGGTGATTGGCAATTGGTATTTGGCAGAATTCCTGAATTCTGAGCCAAAATGTACCAGTTTCACAAATCAACCAAACAGTGCAATGCTGAACATGTTCGGTTCTGTTCTAGGGGGCAGTGATCAAATGTAGCTTTTATTTACAGATCAAGTAAGAAGTAAATAATTGAGGGGGGAAAGGAGAAGCTATAAAAAACAAATCTATACTTAAAGTGGCAAGAAAAAGTATGTGAACATTTTAGAAATGGCTGCATTTATGTCATTTGTTACAGTAATCAACAAACACAATCTGTTTAAACTAATATCACATAAATTATTGTATTGTTCTTTTAAATATTAAATATATCACTCAAATATTCAAAGGGTTGGATAACTTATGTGAAACCCTAGACTAATGGCAAAAGCTAAATATGTGATAAATTAGCAAAACTGGTATTAAATTAATTAAACAAGATTAGAGATGTGGGTTAGAGCTACTTTGACTTACAAAAAACACTCATACATTTTGAGTTTTTTATTTACAAAAATCATCTGTTGATGCTAACTATGCCTCACATAAAATAGGTGTCAAAAAAACTGTGATCAAGAATTGTTACAAAGGTATCTCAAAGAGCTTAGATATGTATCATCCAGTATTTGATAAATTGTCTATAAATTAAGTACTATGGTGACTTAAGTCCTTGACCCCAGGCTTGACATTTCCCGGCGACATAGCTTATGTCTGACTGAGGACCATACTGGGGACTCTTCACAAGTCTGGATTAGTAGATTGCTGGAGGGTGGCACATCTGGACAATAGGGACTATTCTTTTTTCTAAGCAGTGTACAAACAATATATAGTAGTTTGGACTATATCATCATGGCTTAATAATGTCTTGCACTTTTAGATTTCCCTCGACATACTGACCACAACATGGTCAGATCATATCCCTGTCTCCGCACGACTGTGATCTCCCTTATTCAGACCACGAGATCAACAATGGAAACTAAACAAAGGTATCCTGAAGGAATTGGAAGTAATGGAGAGTGCCCCCTCGACATTGACTCACTACTTTGCAGAAAAGGACTCCCTGAAGATATCAGCTCTGACAGCATGGGAAGCACACAAGTATGTGCCACCTCATTAGTATATGTACACAACAGAAAAGAAAACAAAAACATCAGATTGCAGAGATGATATGACTAATTGCATTCCTAGAATAAACCCGCAAATCCACTCTGGATGCTTACGAGGATCTCATCAAATCACGCAGGGTACTGAAAATTATTCTCTCACAGAAACATATCCATACTATCCACAAATTCAATTATTACTTCTATGAATTCTCTAACAAATGTGGTCACTTACTAGCCAAAGTCCTCTATACAAAGTGGCATATTTGCCATATTACCAAAATAAATATACAGGGTACCTCAGTAACTCAAATGTCAAATGAAATCATTGACATATTTCTTACATTTTATTCAGGCTTATATAATGTGGCTCTCAACCGCACACCCAAGGAGGTTCAGCAACATTCACATAGGATTGCAGAGTTCTTAATGCAACATGTGGCCAGAACTCTGTCCCCAGAGGCTGACTCTGGATGATCTCCAGGATGCCCATTTTTAAATTTTTTTTTACTAAAGTACCTTTCGTGACATACTCCTACCTAAATCATTAACTGGTCTGAACCCCTTGTTGGAGGGCAGTCGATTCCCAGTTTATTGGCAACAATTGCAGTGATACACAAGGAAAGCAAAGATCCAACAAGTTTTTTCTATTTATCTAAAGTAGTTACGTTGCGTATTGGCAGGAAGTAGAGAGTTGAATGACAACACAATCCGAGCACTTAATGTTATGCATGTGGCTCGGAGCTCAGGCCATGGGCTTTTGACCAGGTCAATACAGACATGAAGGATTATAATTGTTTATAATTGTGTTTGTCTATACTTGTGACTTTGATGAAGGTGAGATGACATTTTATGACCAGTTCATGCATAAACCCAGGTTATTCCAATGGGTTCACATACTTTTTATTTCCACTGAATATATTATATACCGTATTTATTCGAGTATAACGCGCAATTTTTTTTACCGATTTTTAATTTAAAATTAGGGGTGCGCGTTATACTCGAATAAATATACCTCCCAGGACCGCCGGGCTCATTACAAGCCCGGCGGTCCTGGGGGGGCGGGCAGCAAGCGTTTACTCACCTCCGTGCAGCTCCTCCAGCTTCCCAGTGTAAATCTCGCGAGACCCGCGGCCAGCTCTGACGCTCTGACGTCGTCAGAGCTGGCCGCGGGTCTCGCGCGATTTACACTGGGAAGCTGGAGGAGCTGCACGGAGGTGAGTAAACGCTTGCTGCCCGCCCCCCCAGGACCGCCGGGCTTGTAATGAGCCTGGCGGTCGGTATTATCGAGCACCCACTCGAATATTTATTCGAGTATAACAAGCACCCTAATTTTAGATTAAAAATCGGTATAAAATGTTATACCGATTTTTAATCGAAAATTAGGGGTGCGCGTTATACACGTGTGCGCGTTATACTCGAATAAATACGGTAGTTAAAAATGCAGGATATAGGGGGGCGGGGCCCGACCGCCATGCTGATCGGTCGCGGGCTGGAGAGGCTCCTGACAAATTTGGTCTACTGTGGCACAAAACCCAAGCAATACAGCCCTACCAAAAAGCGACCAAAAGTTGACACAGGTATTCGGGCAGTTGCCGGAGCCATCGCGGTCCCCGAGATCGGGAGTTTCGGAGCCCCTGTGGGTGATATGAAGCTTCGGGGTCTGCGGCCTATGAGGGTGAAGAGCGGGGCGGACTGTTTGCAAACCTGGCTGCCAAGCAACGGCCTTGCAATGCACCTTGCGGGTCCCGCTCCCCCCCCATGGACCGGGGGGGTTATTCCGGTCCACAACGGAGGAAAATACCGCCTTCCACTGGCCCACCATCCAGCCTACCTGGCACAGTGCACCACGCGCCTCGGCACCAAAATGGCGGCAATGCGACCAATACCGCGCAACACAGCTTTGCCTGCCCGCAGGCAGAAACAACAGCTTGCTGAGCATAACTGCTACTTGCGAATCACAAGCCTGACCACAAGTGAACAAGACAGAACACACAGCACGGAGGGGCTTCTAATCGCCGGCGGGAGGCATGAACGCACCACACAACGGATCTGCTTGCGGGGACACCCCAGTGATATCAGGCTGTCAGACCAGATGACCCACCTTGCAAGGCACCAGTGGACTTTGCCAGAAACCTTGGCTTACCTGGCGGACTGTATGTTTTATATTATGTTGCCATCTATTTTTGTTTTAACCCTTTTCTGCCATGATAGGCATATGCATCTTGAGACACTCATAATTTTGCTGCCGCTTAACTAGATCTCTACAATTCTTATGTAATTAGCTAATGTTGTGCTAATATCTAAACTCGCTCAGCAGATTGTGTTTATAGCAGTGCCTAGCATGAACAAAATTATTGTTGCATGAATAGTCAGACTGGGGAGCCTTCCCATCTTCTTTTTTTCCATTTCCTCCTCTAAAACCTGTGTACTACTCAAAATGTCTGTCAGAACACACTACGTTCTACACCTTTTTTACCAGATTAGACTCTAGCTTGCATTTTATGATACAAAAATGTGCTGTCCAACTGAATGCCATGACTAAGATTCTCAAACCTGATGTTTCTCTGCTTGGAAGGGCTGTCGTGGCCTACAAAGCTTTGTTGTTATCACTTGCACAATATAAATAAAGAATTAAAAAAAAAAATACAGGATATAATAATTTTTTTTTCAGCACTACGGAATCTGATGGCACTATATATATATAAAATAATAATAACAATAATAATAATGATAATATAGCCTTTTTTTTTTTACTGTGCTCCTGCTGTGCTTATTTTCTGTGCTTATTTTTTCACACATGAGCTGTGAACTATATGGTGGGAAAATGCCCCTATCAGTGTACTGCAAAATATTCACATGATATCATATTATATAAATATATTTTGCAGTACAATGATTGTCCTGTGTCCATGGCCTTTTGTATCCTTCTTCTCGAGTTCCAAAATTCTGCCAGGCCAAACTAACATGTACCTGAAATTTGGGTAATGTACTGTTTTTGGAAAAATGGTCCCAAGCCATGTTTTTCTGCCTAAGTCTAGATCTATTAAAATAGATTATAAAGTCTAGCTTTGCTCTCCCTTAATTATCTGATTAAAATTG
Source organism: Pelobates fuscus (assembly GCF_036172605.1). Classification (NCBI taxonomy): domain Eukaryota; kingdom Metazoa; phylum Chordata; class Amphibia; order Anura; family Pelobatidae; genus Pelobates; species Pelobates fuscus. Next base: position 135,576,988 of record NC_086321.1, read on the forward strand.
ATATTCCTTAACTCCTTTACAATAATGTTTGCATTTGTCCTGCATATTTTTCCCAAACAGCCATTTATCAGCAAATTCGTGAAGCATCCATATTTTTCTTCTCTCTTGCAACTGTCAAAAATAACCTACTAAGTTCTCAGTGATTACTTCTCTAGCAACCTATTTCATTACCCCTACTTCTCAGTGATTACATTACTAGCAACCTATTTCGTTACCCCTACTTATACCCTTTGTGTCATTATACCTCACTCTCTTCAGCACGTAAGCTTGTTATGGTACTTTTTAAAAGTAAACCAAAATGTTTAAATGTCTATCTGTTCCTGTCCAAATCAATAAAATTGAATTGCGTATATACGCTGAAGTAATTAAGTCTGACACACAGGGTTCAGGTTAAAATAACTTCGAGAAAGTTTATTGGCAAGTGAAGTAAAAGCGGGCGCGCAGGCCCTTTTAAGAGGCATTTTGCGTCATCATTGATTATTAGAATATCAGCAAATAAACATCATCAATTGGATTAATTGTTAAGTGTCGGGGTTAGTGTCTTACCTATTGGTTCGAAAAATTAAGAGGTTAGTCCCGTGCCCACCCATCAGAGGTGGGATTATTCTGGACACGGGTGGGGATAAGGGGGTCTTGAGCGTCATTTTACACGGTCAATGATATCAGGCTTCATGTCCAGGTGCAAGGTCTCTTATGAATAGAACATTTCATTACTACTGTGTTCTCGTGGCCTTCAAACTACATTATCTTACAAGTTCTAAGGAGTAGCCAGCAAGGTTTAAGGAGTAGCCAGCACCTCCTGGTGCTTGTCCTTGCAGGAAACACAGTCTTTGTCTACTATACTAATTGGGTTGAGAAGTTCAGTCACGTAAGGTAGTTTTAAAATGAACAAGTTAAGTCATGAGGACAAAATGGAGGAAGAAGTCACAGTATAAAGTTAAAATGGAGTTAGTACAATAATTCAATACAAGTACAATAATAATTTTTAATAATTCCACATCAGTCCCCCCTATGAAATGTTAGATTCTAAGAGATAAAACTTTATTATGTTAGTATCAGAAGACGTGTTAACCCAAAGGCACAGAAACCCCGTGGCCGCTAGCTAGGTGTTAATGCAAAGTGCAAGTCTGTCCCTAGAGCTGACTCTAATAGGCTAACTCATCCGTCAGTATGGCTCTCGAACACTTCACACCCATGGGTGTCCCATGGCAGCTAACCCACCACTTCTCCACACGGGGCCTTTACCATTCACTGACAGATGCTGTCCCTAAGCTAGTCCCTTCCTAGAATTCCTGCACTTTATCAACAAAAGGGATAGTTTGCAGCGGCAGACAGGGTGAGTTGATGTCTTGGGATTCTTGGTCATCAACTTCGAGATGGGTGAAAGTGGGTGCCGCTTGGTCAACAGTCTTCATGAGGGATTTTCTCAGACATGGGAGGATACAACAAAAAAGAAGAGCAAAAATAAAAAGGAAAATTAGTATATCCATACCAATCTGCATTAAAGCCTTTTGCCATCCTGTCATCCAACCAAACCATCTTTCCCAAGGATCTTTTATCCCAGAATTCCTTTTTAATTCTTCAGACAGGTCATTTAATTTTTCTATGGCTAATGTAACTTTACCATTAGGGCCTGTGTTTTCTGGGATATAGGTACAACATGTCATGGTGTCGGGCAAAATTTTACAAACCCCTCCTTTTTCGGCTAAGATCATATCTAGGGCCATTCTATTCTGGAAAGCCATTTGGGATGTGGCCTGCAACTGTTCGGCCAACCCCTGGAGGGCGTCTCTGGTGTAATTAACAAAACGCTGTTGATTATAATAAATGTAATTTATCCAATTTAAATTCTTGTTTGCGGTAACTATGGTAAAAATTGATTCAAATCCTGCGACAACTTCATCTCTTGCTTTAAACTCATTGGGCACCCCCCTAGGCACTCCAATGGCATCAATATACACATGAGGATCAAAACTTCCTTTCACTGGGGCGTCACGCTTAACCTTAGTGTGTTTGGACCCATGGGTGACGAGGTGTGTGTCAGAGATGATATGTATAGGCATAATAGCTTTTGCCAGAGTACACTCCCCCCACCACTGCTTGTCCATTCTGGATCTTAGCTGTAAATCCCCACACAACCAGTAAATATCCCCTAATGACCTGGTGTGAAACTGCAACAAGTCCATAGAGACATTTCTGTAGGTAGCACAATACCCCTTAGAGAAGTTACCCAAGAATTTACCTATTCCATCGTAATTAGCATAACAAGTGTAATTACCTTTATACACGGTAATACCATCTGGGGGTTTGACATCCTGGGTTAGGAGAGGATACTCCTTTGTCCATGCAATACATATGGACCTGTTAAAATTATAGTGATAGGCAAAAAGGCTTAAAACACATTCTTCTATATCTACTGGCAGGATTAAAGGCACAGTACCCAGGTGAGGCCGGGCACCGCCACACACATAACATGCAGTTCTATTATGCTTATTAGCATTATATTTCATCCATTCTAACCATAGATTTACATCATTAAAACCTGTTTCAGCAGCCATGGTATCTTCAAAGGTGGGGTTAGCAATGGCCATCATGTCTTGGAAGGTCTGGATATGAGGTTTTAATGGGTTAGGGACCATATGGGTGGCCCCTTGCCACTCAGAAGAGTTGCACATATCTTTGAGGTAGAAATGCCCTAATTTTTGGTAGGAACCCTTTTTCCAATACATTCCCATCACGTACTGGTCTGCATCTGTTGGGCTTGGATGCTCAATGTTAAGGATTATTTTTAATGGTGTACATCCCCCAGGCTTTCTCAAAGTCATTCTCTGGAGAAGAGATCTACCATGATCATCTACTTTAGCTACGGCACTTTTTGGTTTGTAACCCCAGGCAGGCCCGGCATTCCATCCCGCCGCCCCCCAATGGTCACAATTGTGCCCCCATTGCTTGTCAACTACACAAACATATGGGTCTTTCGAATGAGGGATATCTCTATAGATGCTCTGGATTTGTGGTGTGGGAAATGGGCATTCTACAATATCACAGTAATCAAAGGTATAAGTAGCCACCTGGGTGCACGATGAATTATACCAGAAGGTGTACCCACTAATATCTTTGGTAATGGCTACTTGCTGGGCCTTTATAAGGCTAATTAGGGAGAAGGTGTACCAGAGATACATGCTTGTGCGGTATTCGCTTCCTCTGGGGCAGGAGATTTCTTGCAGTGGGAAGCGTGGATCCAATTTGGCCTACCGGCCAATTTGACGGAGGTTGCGGTAATCAGGAGAACTTGGAATGGACCGTCAAATCTTGGTTCCAGGGTATTTTTCCGCACAAACTTCTTGACCAGGACCCAATCTCCGGGAAGCAGGTTATGGGAACCTGTATCCAATTCGGGATCTGGAATTGAAGAGAAAACTTGGGCATGTATCTTGTTTAAAACACTTGCAAGTTCAGTTACATAGTCTACTAAAACATCTGATTGGAGCTGCAACTGCTGTGGATAATAACAACCTAGTCTGGGTGCTGTCCCGAATAGAACCTCATATGGGGACAGTGAATGCTTCCCTCTAGGTGTGTGTCTAACACTAAATAAAGCTATTGGCAGACTTTCTGGCCAAGGCATCTTTGTTTCTTGTGACATTTTTAACATTCTGGTTTTTAGGGTGCCATTCATACGCTCCACTTTACCACTACTTTGTGGGTGGTAAGGGGTGTGGAAGGCTAGAGTCACCCCTAGAGCAGTCCACATTTCTTTAGTCACTGTTGCTGTAAAGGCTGGGCCTTGGTCACTTTCAATGACTTCTGGAAGTCCGAACCTACATACTATCTCGGTAAGTAGGCGTCTTGCGGTTGTTTTTGCAGTGATATTGGCCACTGGGTATGCCTCTGGCCATCCTGAGAACATGTCCACTATGACTAGTGCATATTCATGGGGCCCACTCTTGGGCATTTGGATGTGGTCAATTTGAATTCGCTGGAAGGGGTACATGGGCTTTGCCAGGTGTTTTACAGGCACCTTGACTGGTCTTCCTGGATTGCATTTTGCACAAATGACACAGGCCTTACAGAAGCTGCTGATTAATGTTGTGATTCCAGGTGCTTCATAATACTTCTGTATGAGGGCGGCCATCAGTTCTTTTGACAGGTGTGCAGGCCCATGTGCCCATTGGACAACTGCTGGATACAAATTTCTGGGAAGACAAAATTTGAAGTTGTTGTAATATATTCCGTCCTTTTGGACAGCTCCTTTCTTTTTCCATTTCTGGATTTCTTCAGGAGTGACTGCAGCTTGCTGTTCTTGCAAAATTCGTAAATCAGTAGGAAGAGTTTGCAGGGCAAAAATAGGAACTTCTTCTTCTTCTTGTCCGGACACTCCTTCGTCCACTTCCTGCAGATCCCTGGCCGCTAGCTTAGCGGCCTGATCAGCTAAATGGTTGCCCTTTGCTTCATCTGTATCCAATTTCCCATGGGCCTTGACTTTCAAAACGGCCACCTCTTTGGGGAGTAGGAGGGCGTCCATTAGCTCCTTGATTGCAGTGCTGTGTTTGACTGGTGTACCGGCGGTGGTAAGGAATCCTCTTGTCTTCCAAATTAGGCCGAAGTCGTGTGCCACACCCAGAACATATCTTGAATCTGTATAGATGTTGGCACGTTTTCCTTCGGAAACTTTGCATGCTGAAGTCAGAGCCTGTAATTCAGCTTCTTGCGCAGACATTGCTGGCGGTAAGGATGATGATTTGATAACTTCATCTGTTGTGGTTACGGCATATCCTGTATGGTATCTTCCTTCTTCATCAGCATATCTTGAACCGTCCACAAACAGGGTAAAATCCGGATCTGTTAATGGATTCTCATGCACAGTTGGTAGGTGCACTGTTTCCATTTTCATCTGTTCGAAACAGTCATGAGGTGTTTCTGGGTCATAATCATTCTTTATGACCAGATCTTGAAATTCCTTTTCCAGGAAATGGCGTGGCCATGCTTCTAGAAGGTCAGTTGTTGGGTATTTGGCAATACCATTTTCCTGTAGCTGTTCTTCATTCATGGTGGCCCATAGTTTTGCCATGGGCCCAAGATCATTCCATGACCTTGTCTTCAACTTGGTAACAGGAATATGTGGGATAGCGGTATCCCAATGGCGGTAAAGGTAGTTAAGTTGTTGAGGTAGCTGGACCAAGACCATGCTATTGCCTTCAGAGTCACAATAGAAGTCTTGTGCAGTGAGCTTTACATCGGTCCAGTGGTAAAGCTCATCTTCATAGCAAGGTTCAGGAGTAATGTTCGGCTTGTACCACATGGTACAGAAGGCGTAATCCGGGCCTTCACAAAGAGGTGTCTCATCTTCATAAAATGACAAATGTGGATGCATGACTTTCTTGATACATCCACAGAGCAGGTAAATGTAGGTTTCATCCGTGATAAATCCATAATAGATACCCCCCTCAGGGAGTGGAAGAAGAGTGGATGGATTAAGCACTTGGCATCTTTGGATGGAAATGTTGTCAGGCAAAAGAAGATGACATTGTAGGCGCAGGTGTCTGGCTGGAGACACGTGCTTGAGCTGGACTTGGTTGATGATAGCAGAAATGTCATGAGGGGCCAAAACAACCAGAGGGTGGCCAAGGACCAGGTCTGAGGTTCTTTCTATGAGCTCTCTTGCAGCAAAAACAGCCCTGAGACAGGACGGAGTCCCTCTGGCCACAATGTCCAGTTGACATGAGAAATATCCAATAGGCCTCTGGCGGCCTCTTAAGTCATTAGTTTGGGTGAGAACTCCTGTTGCATGGCCTTGTCGTTCAGAGACAAATAATTTGAAAGGGTTGGAGTAGTCAGGTAGGCCCAAGGCAGGAGCAGAGGCAATGGCACGTTTTAGAGCATTGAAATTGTCCAGAGCTTCATCGGTCAGACAGAATGGGTCAGATTTAAGAGCATCATAGAGAGGTTGCATAAGCAGAGAGGCTTCTGGGATCCATGCTCTGCAGTAGGAAATGAGGCCTAAGAAGGCATGAAGAGACTTTGAAGTCCTTGGAGGTGGAATGTCCAGAACAGCTCTTACCCGGTCCCGAGTAAGATGTCTGGTACCTTGAGATAGGCAATGTCCAAGGAAAATCACTGAAGATTGGCAGAATTGCAGCTTGGTAAGTGAAGCTTTGCATCCCTGTTCTGCCAAATAGGAAAGAAGACTAATTGAACACCTTTCAGTAGTGGGTATATCATCTCCACACAGCAGTAGATCATCCACATACTGAAGCAAGACAACTTCTGGGTGCTCAGCTTGCCATGGGTCAAGGATGGTACCCATGGCCTTTGCAAATTGACTTGGAGAATTTTGTGCCCCTTGGGGCATGACAGTCCAGGTATACTGTTGCATCTCATGAGTGAAAGCAAACAGGTATTGACAGGATGGGTCCAGTGGGACACTGAAAAAGGCATTGGCCAGGTCAATGACCATGAAGAATTTTGCAGATGGTGGGACTCCAGAGAGTAGAGTATAGGGATTTGGTACAAGAGGGGTGTCCAGGACGGTAGCTTCATTAACAGCACGGAGATCCTGGACCATCCTGTACTTCTCTGGCTCACCCTTTGGAGTTTTCTTTTTCACAGGAAATAATGGGGTGTTGCATTCAGATTTACATTTTACCAGGGCACCCTTCTCTAAGAGTGCCTTGATGTGGATAGAAATGGCAGCAGACTGTGCTGGTTTTAATGGATATTGTGGCTTTCTCGGTAACTTAGCTCCTGGAATAAGCTTTACCACCACAGGGGGAACATTTAGGTGACCTATGTCCTCTGGGCCTGAGGACCATAACTTGGCGGGCACCTGTGTTTTTAATTCCTCTGGGAAATTAGACCTTAATTCTGCTGCTTCCTCACGGGGCTTTTCTAAATGCAGCATCAGAGGCAAGGAACACAGGGCTGAGGTGTCTGATACAGATAGAGGTGTGAACATTTCTACCTGCCCATCCGGGGTGAAGGTGATGGATGCTTGCAGGCGTGAGAGAACATCAGCACCTAACAGGTTAATTGGGCATGTGGAGGATACTACAAAGCGAGCAAGCAGGCTAGAGCCAACTCGTAGTGGAGTTGTTAAAGGGCTATGTCTTGGTTGGCCATCCACTCCAACACAAGAGACATCAATATTTGACAGGAAAGATGGGTCTGGCAGGTCTTGTTCTCGCAGAACACTACGGGCTGCACCTGTGTCAACTAGAAATGTGGTAGGGTGGCCTTCAATGGGTAAAGTTACTGTGGCAAGTGGCCCCCCCTTATCCCCTGTAGACACTGCCATGACAGGGGTTACGGACACAGGCTTGCCAATCTCCTAGTCATCGGGTTCCTCAACTATTGGAGCCTGTTTGGTGGCTTTGGGAGCCGGGGCAGGCTTGGGTGGTTTTCTGGATTCCCTTTGCTCCCTTTTTGGTTCTGGACAGTCATTTCTAAAGTGTCCCTTTGCTCCACAATTAAAGCAATGTCCCCCCTCCTCCGGTCTGGGACCTCTCGGGACTGGAGTGGAGCGGGATACCATGAGAGGAGCTGAAGTGGGTCTTCTCGGGGTCTGAACAGATTCCAAACCTCTAGCAACTAAAAGCAGGGTATCCAGGGGAACAACCTTATATTCAGGGCGTGCAGCAATGATTCCCTTACGTATAGAGTCTTTAACACCTTGGACAAACGCACCTGACAGCATTTGTGAATGAATTTTGTCAGTAAGATCAAATCCCAAATCTGTAAACATTTGATACAGTCTTGCATGGAACCTTTCCACTGATTCTCCTTTATCTTGAATAACATCAGTAAGGCCAGCAGCCTGATCTGCAAGTTTGTCTTTAGCCCATTCTCTTAATTGGGTGCAAAAGGTTACCCCGGAGGGGTAATCAACATCACTGGAAAGCAGATCTGTACTGAGGTGACGGGCCATGCTTGGCCAATATGCATCCCCTGCTTTAATAGCGCAAATGCTCAGTAAATCGCGCCATGCGGCGGAATAGGTCTTTTGAATTTGAACTATCCCTCGGTAAAAAGGCATAGGCTGTTTTTCTGGGTCAGGGAGCGATTTCATTAATGCACTAGCTTGAGTGGGGTTAAAAGCAACATATTTAGGAGGGGTCCGTTCTCCCCGACCCTTGTGTCCAAAGGGATCATCGATAGAACGATGAGTTGAGGCTCCTGCAGCGGCTCCTGCAGCCTCCGATGAATCCTGGGATAACCTATCCTCTTCTCCCTCATCTAATTCTGTGATCTGAGCTCTCTTATGTGCAGGGCCCGAGTAAGGTGACAGGACCGGAGGATGAGCGGGGGTCCCAGATGCGGGGGTGGCCAGCACGTCATAACCTGGGGACAGGTAGTCACTGGGAATTACCGGCATCAGGGCTGTACTGGGGGCCGCCATATTGGTGGCCGGAAAAGGTATTGTGTTAGGATTAAGGGAAGAAGTGGCGGCCATGTTGGATGTGGGCACATCCGGAGTGGACTGTGCCAGACTGGGGATGACCGGAACCTGGGGAGTGGCTTGGGGAAGGGGTTGTGGATATCCGGGATAGGGCAGGGCCATGGGATATGGGAAGGGGTAGGGCCAGGCTGGGGAGGGGAAGGAGGTGGGGTATTGAACCGGGGTGGAGATGGGAGGGGACGGAGAGGGATTGGTAGGGGTGGGTGCAGAGGGAGGAGCCGGGGCAAGGGTGGAAGAGGTGGTTGGGTGGGCGGATGAAGAGGGGAGGGGATCATTAACGGAGAGTGAGTGTAGGGAAGGAATGGCAGATGAAATGTTAGGGGGAGGTACAGCAGGTAGCGTAGGGATGGATGAGGATGATGGGAATGTTAGGGACGGGGAAGGGGAAAAGAAAGATCCATCAGAATTCAGGACCGGGCAGACAGGGGAGGTGACGGGATGGGTGTTAGGAGGATTGGGAGTGGGGAACATAGTCAGCTGGCTATCACCTATGGCTGACTGAACCTTGGGGATAGATATCCCCTGGGCGCCATTTTGGGGCGCTGGCTGAGGGTAAACCCCAGTAACACAATTATTATGATACACAAACAATTTCACACCTTTGTGATTTATTTCTTCCTCAACCCAACCTTCTAGCTGAATAGCCTTCGCTACTCTGTACCATGCTTCAGCAGTCTTTAATAAACCATTATCTGTAAGCTTGCCTTTCATTTCTGCCAGTAACTTGCGCCAACTTTCTGGTTGCAATCTTCCACCCGTTGGTACAGTAATTTTACATACTTTTGCAATCTTTTCAACACCTTTAACCATCTCCCCACCCTCTCTGTTTTCTACCAAATCACATGCTAACCAGCCCTTACTGGGCTTGCTTAAATCCTGCCCCATAATCCCTTTACCCCTATACCAGCGTCCTAGATATAGAGAGAGAGAGGGAAAACTGAACAAGAACGTCTACAATGCTCGACTGTGTCAGGGTACCTGAGGCCTCTACCTCTAAGGGAGGTAGAGACTTGGTGGTTTGCCCGTCCAGGCGAGCTGTTTCCTTCGTTCCTCGCGGTTCATCCAGTCACTTAAACACCGGCCGCGAGGAATCCACGTCCTTTTCTAGCGGGACGCTCAATACGTGACGTCATGACGCTATCACGAGCGACCTGTCACTCAAGTGTCCGATATCCAATCGGTACTTGTCAGAGGCGTGATTACCATCCAGAGCCAGGGTATTTAAGCTTACTTCTCACTTCAGCTCATTGCCCTGTCGTGGTTCTAGCCTGTCTAGTCACTCAGTGCTCTGGTATTCTAGTTTGCTCTATTTGGTTTTGACTCGGCTTGTTGTACTACCCTGCTTCTCTGTTATCCCTTGACCCGGCTTGTCTCTCGCTTATCTGTCTTCTCGTTCCCTCGACCTCGGCTTGTCTCTGACTATTCTCTATTACTCTCGGTACGTTAGTCCGGCCATTCTAAGGCCCGGTATACGTACCTTTCCTCTCTTTGTACTCTGCGTGTTGGATCCCTGTCCCGATCCTGACATTACGACAGGGCCAATGGATCCTGCAGGTACAAACAGTCAGCTTGGTTCTTCGGATCCCAGGTTTGACGCCATGGAGCACAGGATGGATCAGATGGCTTTGGCACTACAGGCACTTTTGTCTCGTGCTAGTAATCCACCTGAGGAGACACGTACTCCTTCTATCTCTCCTGCAGTCTCAGGTCTAGAGGTAGCCACTGTAGGTGCTTCTTCCCGTATTACCCCACCAGTACGTTATGGCGGGTCACCGGAGAAGTGTCGTGGCTTTCTGAACCAGATTAGCATCCATTTCGAATTACAACCCCGCTCTTATCCTACAGATAGAGCGAAGGTTGGATTTGTTATTACTTTACTCATTGAGAAAGCTCTGAGATGGGCCAATCCTTTATGGGAGAATGATAATCCACTAGTCTATAATTATAATGCCTTTGTAGCTGCGTTTAGAAGAACTTTTGACCCTCCTGGTAGAAAGGTCAATGCAGCTAAATTACTGTTGCGCCTTAGACAGGACAATCGAACACTTGTGGATTATGCACTAGAGTTCAGGTCCTTGGCGGCAGAAGTTAAGTGGAACGAACAGGCTTATATAGATGTGTTTCTGAATGGGTTATCAGATATAATTCTTGACGAGGTCGCTACTAGAGAACTCCCTGAGAATTTGGAGGATTTAATTTCTTTTATATCTCGTATTGATGAACGCTTAAGAGAGAGGCAGAACACTCGAGATAGGACCCGTAGACCCTCCTTTAAACTAGCGCCTACCTTTCAAAATTCTGAGTTCGAGGACTTACGTATTCCTGAACCTATGCAGATAGGCAGTACTCATCTCACAGAGAGGGAGAGACAGTACAGGAGAAGGGAGGGTTTATGTATGTATTGTGGAGTCAGAGGTCATTTACGCCTAAATTGTCCCAATCGTTCGGGAAACGCTCGCACCTAAGTTTCTCTAGAGGACAGGCCTTGGGTGTTTCTACTTTGTCCTCTATTCACAACTACAAAGAGCTCAGGCTTCTGTTACCCGTTTCTTTAAAGTGGGAAAAGGGAGTAGTTAAGACTATGGCACTAATCGATTCTGGAGCTGCTGAGAGCTTTATAGATCAGGGTTTTGCTGCCAAGCATGCTATTCCATCCCAGTTAAAAGAGACACCACTGGCTGTTGAGGCCATCGATGGTAGACCGTTACTTGAGTCTGTTATTTTCCATGAGACCATACCGATTAACTTAACTGTTGGCATCCTACATAGAGAGGACATATCCTTACTGCTCATTTCTTCTCCGTCTTTTCCCATAGTACTGGGGTACTCCTGGTTGAGGAGACATAATCCTATTATTAATTGGGAGTCAGGGGAGATAGTTTCGTGGGGACAGAATTGTCAAGAAAAATGCTTGCGGAAGGTCTTACCTCTCGGATTAACCAACACATCGGCTAACTCTGACAATCCTACAGAGACACAAATTCCGCCTCAGTATCTAGATTTAAAGGCAGTATTTGACAAAAAGAAAGCCGATACCTTACCTCCACACAGGTCCTTTGATTGCAAAATTAACCTACTCCCTGGTACCATGCCCCCCAGAGGTCATGTATACCCATTATCTACGAAAGAGAACTCAGTTCTAGAGGAGTATATTCACGAGAATCTAGACAAGGGATTCATTAGGAGGTCCTCCTCCCCTGCCGGGGCTGGATTTTTTTTTGTTAAAAAGAAGGATGGTTCTTTGAGACCTTGTATTGATTATCGAGGCCTAAATAAGATAACCATTAAAAATGCCTACCCGATTCCCTTGATCACCGAACTCTTCGATCGTTTGAAGGGCTCTACAATTTTCACCAAGTTAGACCTCAGAGGGGCATATAACTTGGTGAGAATCCAGCAGGGACATGAGTGGATGACGGCATTCAATACTCGCTATGGCCACTATGAATATACGGTTATGCCTTTTGGGTTATGCAATGCACCAGCTGTATTCCAAGATCTGATAAATGAGGTTCTTAGGGAATTTCAGCAAGAGTGCGTCATTGTGTACCTAGATGATATACTTATACATTCTAGTGAGATTGAGACTCATCACAAGCAAGTCAGGAGGGTTTTGCACAAGCTTCTTCAGCATGGCTTGTACTGCAAGTTGGAGAAATGTAGCTTTGATCAAACCCAGGTAACCTTTCTCGGCTATGTGATCTCTGGGGAGGGATTCAAGATGGATCCGGATAAACTCCAGTCCATTCTAGAGTGGCCTTTACCTAAAGGACTTAAAGCCGTACAGAGATTTATTGGTTTTTCTAATTATTATAGGCGCTTTATTAAGGGCTATTCTTCAATTATCGCACCTATCACTAATATGACCAAACAGGGGGCTGATACTAAGAATTGGACTACTGAAGCTCTTCTTGCGTTCAAAACTCTCAAGGAGCTTTTCGCTTCCGCTCCAATTTTAGTTCACCCCGACACTTCCCTGCCTTTTCTGCTTGAGGTAGACGCATCAGAGACTGGTTTAGGTGCTGTCCTATCTCAAAGGTTGGGTGTTGACAAACCATTACATCCATGTGGATTTTTCTCTAAAAAATTGTCCGGTACTGAGAGCAGATATGACATTGGTGACAGAGAATTACTGGCGGTTATCAAGGCTTTGAAAGAGTGGAGACATTTATTGGAAGGTACTTTACATCCTGTTACCATTCTAACAGACCACAAAAATTTGTCTTATATCGGAGAGGCCAAGCGTCTGTCCTCCAGGCAGGCTCGTTGGTCGTTGTTTCTTACCCATTTTAATTACGTTCTGACTTACAGACCTGGCTCAAAGAATTCTAAAGCCGATGCGCTATCTCGCCAATTTGAGCCTTCTGCTTCAGTTGAACCACTTGTGTCCTCCATTGTACCCAAATGCAATATTATTGCTAATACCAGTCTTAAAATTCATTCTCCGCTACTTGACCAGATCTTGAAGTCACAACATCTAGCTCCCGGAGACACTCCTGAGGGAAGAAACTTTGTTCCTCCTGAACTTCAACTGGAACTCTTACAATGTTTTCACGAAAGTAAAATAGCTGGGCATCCTGGTATTCGCAAGACATACTCTCTGATATCCAAGGATTTCTGGTGGCCTTCACTTCGAAAAGATATTGAGGAGTTCGTCGCAGCTTGTGAGACTTGTGCCAAGACTAAACTACCTCATGCTTCTCCATGTGGCCTGTTACACCCCTTGGACATTCCTGAGAAACCTTGGTCCTGTTTGTCCATAGACTTTATCGTTGATTTACCTGCTTCCAAGAGACAGACTGTTATTCTCACGGTGGTGGATAGATTTACTAAGATGGCCCATTTCGTGCCATTACCTAAACTTCCGACTTCTCCTGAATTGGCGGAGATTTTTGCGAGAGAGGTTTTTCGCCTACATGGGATTCCTTCGGAGATTGTTTCTGATAGAGGTTCTCAATTTGTCTCACGTTTCTGGAGATCCTTTTGTTCTCAAATGGGTATCAAATTGAACTTCTCCTCTGCCTATCACCCTCAGTCTAACGGAGCTGCTGAACGTACCAATCAAAAGATCGAACAGTATCTGCGATGCTTTGTTTCCGAACACCAGGACGATTGGGTCGGTCTGATTCCTTGGGCGGAGTTCGCACACAATAACCTTGTTTGTGATTCAACTCGCTCTAGCCCTTTCTTCATGAACTATGGCTTTCATCCTTCGATTTTTCCTTCGGTTTCCTCTTCTCAGGGGATACCGTCGGTTGATGATCATGTCGCCAACCTGAAGAAATTATGGGATCAGACTCGGCAAATTCTGTTACATAGTTCTTCATTGTTCAAGAAACACGCTGACAAGCATAGAAGAGCGGCTCCTGTTTTTGTTCCTGGGGATAGGGTATGGTTGAGTACTAAGAATATTCGCCTAAAAGTTCCATCTATGAAATTTGCTCCTCGCTACATAGGTCCCTACAGGGTTCTCACTCGTATCAACCCGGTTGCGTATCGCCTTGCTCTGCCACCTGCCTTACGCATTCCTAACTCTTTTCATGTCTCCTTGTTGAAACCCCTTATTTGCAACAAATTCTCCTCTAAGGTCTCCTCGCCTCGTCCTGTTCAGGTGGAGGGTCGGGAGGAGTACGAGGTCAGCTCCATCATTGATTCCAGAATTTCAAGGGGAAAATTGCAATATCTGGTCAACTGGAGGGGATATGGTCCTGAGGAGAGGAGTTGGGTACCTCAGGAGGACGTTCATGCTTCTCGTCTTCGCAGAGCATTTCACCTCCGCTTCCCATCTCGCCCCGGTTCCTTCCGCCCGGTGGGCGTATCTGAGAGGGGGGGTACTGTCAGGGTACCTGAGGCCTCTACCTCTAAGGGAGGTAGAGACTTGGTGGTTTGCCCGTCCAGGCGAGCTGTTTCCTTCGTTCCTCGCGGTTCATCCAGTCACTTAAACACCGGCCGCGAGGAATCCACGTCCTTTTCTAGCGGGACGCTCAATACGTGACGTCATGACGCTATCACGAGCGACCTGTCACTCAAGTGTCCGATATCCAATCGGTACTTGTCAGAGGCGTGATTACCATCCAGAGCCAGGGTATTTAAGCTTACTTCTCACTTCAGCTCATTGCCCTGTCGTGGTTCTAGCCTGTCTAGTCACTCAGTGCTCTGGTATTCTAGTTTGCTCTATTTGGTTTTGACTCGGCTTGTTGTACTACCCTGCTTCTCTGTTATCCCTTGACCCGGCTTGTCTCTCGCTTATCTGTCTTCTCGTTCCCTCGACCTCGGCTTGTCTCTGACTATTCTCTATTACTCTCGGTACGTTAGTCCGGCCATTCTAAGGCCCGGTATACGTACCTTTCCTCTCTTTGTACTCTGCGTGTTGGATCCCTGTCCCGATCCTGACAGACTGCCACCCGAGAACCGTGGGACTTTCTCAGGTGCGTCTTCCCAAAACGTAGACTAGTCACTGAATCCGCCTACCCGGGGTGGTAGACACGGATTGGAGCGAGGTGAGAAGTGTGTGACCAATCACTTCTCTTTTAAGAGGAATGGGAGTGGATAGTATAATAATATAGGAAGTACAGAAAAGATGAAAGGCAAGGAAAATCCTTAGAGACAGACACAGGAGTTCATAAGACTCCTCATTAAACAAACAAGACAACAATACAGTTGAAATACAGTGCATGCATCACAGTTCAAAATCAACAATAATCCCTTTCCTTTACTCGTGTGCTTACTCCAAAGTCACCTCCCTCAACCCCGTAGTGTCTCCGCTCGGAGAACGACTTTCGTAAGTCTCACTACCAGCGGCCACGGAAAACAACTGACACCGGTCCGAGTTCCGTCAGCCTCCCTCTACACAGCAGTCCACAAGAATGTGGCCACCTCTATCCTCACTCCCGTAGTGCCCCTATAAAACCCACTTATAAGTCTCACTACCTCGTGATGCGGAAAACAAGCAATGCCTACTTGAATCCCCCCAGGAAACAGAGTCCTCTGCCACAAGACTAAGCCCCCCTCACAAATAAACAGAAAAATTCCCTCAGCCTCCACACTTGAAGCTGCGGGTTACCACGTGCACAAAGAAGCTAGCTAGGCTCTCAAAGTGACACAAGAAGGATCACAGGAAATTATGAGTCTACACAAAATCCACAGTTCCAACACCCCCCTTTTTCCTTACAGCCACAGCCACGAGGCTCCTAAAAGAGGTAAACAGGTAAAGAAGACCCCCAGGAACGCATCCGCAGGTCAACCCCCCTTTTTCCTTACAACCACAACACCGTGGTTCCTAAAAGAGGTAAACAGGCAACAGGAGACCCCCAGGAACGCATCCGCAGGTCACCCCCCCCTTTTTCCTTACAGCCACAGCCACGAGGCTCCTAAAAGAGGTAAACAGGCAAAGAAGACCCCCAGGAACGAATCCGCAGGTCCACCCCCCCTTTATCCCAAAAGGGGTAAAATACAAACAGATAGACAGACACACTGAAGACCCAGGCAAATCCCCTCAGGTCCACCCCCCTTTATCCCAAAAAGGGGGAAACAAGCAAGACAGAACCCCAGGCAAATCCCCTGCAGGTCCACCCCCCCTTTATCTCAAAATGGGGAAACAGGCAAACAATTCAAACACACCCAGGCAACAGATAGACTAGAATGCAGGTAAACAAGTGAGTAACGAGACACCGGGCAAGATATTACCTGTCTTTGATGTCCTCCCGGGAAGCAGTCACAGACACGTGGACGGGTCAATCAAAGGGGCCGGAACATACCGGTGGCTCTGCAGAAGTCTCTACCGTGTACCTGGAGGTGATCAATCTCCTTTCCTTCCCCCTGGATTCCTCCGTCCACCCTTGTCTTCCTTAGGACGGCTCACCGGCCGGACATAGCCCGGTGCCCCACGTTGGGCGCCAAGTTGTTATGGTACTTTTTAAAAGTAAACCAAAATGTTTAAATGTCTATCTGTTCCTGTCCAAATCAATAAAATTGAATTGCGTATATACGCTGAAGTAATTAAGTCTGACACACAAGGTTCAGGTTAAAATAACTTCGAGAAAGTTTATTGGCAAGTGAAGTAAAAGCGGGCGCGCAGGCCCTTTTAAGAGGCATTTTGCGTCATCATTGATTATTAGAATATCAGCAAATAAACATCATCAATTGGATTAATTGTTAAGTGTCGGGGTTAGTGTCTTACCTATTGGTTCGAAAAATTAAGAGGTTAGTCCCGTGCCCACCCATCAGAGGTGGGATTATTCTGGACACGGGTGGGGATAAGGGGGTCTTGAGCGTCATTTTACACGGTCAATGATATCAGGCTTCATGTCCAGGTGCAAGGTCTCTTATGAATAGAACATTTCATTACTACTGTGTTCTCGTGGCCTTCAAACTACATTATCTTACAAGTTCTAAGGAGTAGCCAGCAAGGTTTAAGGAGTAGCCAGCACCTCCTGGTGCTTGTCCTTGCAGGAAACACAGTCTTTGTCTACTATACTAATTGGGTTGAGAAGTTCAGTCACGTAAGGTAGTTTTAAAATGAACAAGTTAAGTCATGAGGACAAAATGGAGGAAGAAGTCACAGTATAAAGTTAAAATGGAGTTAGTACAATAATTCAATACAAGTACAATAATAATTTTTAATAATTCCACATCAAGCTCATTGAGCAGGGCCCTCAACCCCTCTGTTCCTGTGCATCCATTTGTCTGGTTACAATATGGTGTCTGTTAATACACCCATTGTACAGCTACTGAATTTGCCGGTGCTATATAAATAATAAAATAATAATAATAATAATAGGCAAATAAGAAATGATAAATTAGTAGTAGTAGTAGCATTCTCTCATTATAACATTCTAAAATTATTATATGTAAAAATGGAGCCAGGAGCAATGATTTTCCCTGAAAACTCTAAACAGACCACAAGTCACATTTTTCAGTTCTTGTATAATCTATCATGCAGCCATGCTTAAACTTGAGGTATCCACCCATGGTTGTAACTACTCGGTTACAACATTCAACTTTACAGGCCATTTCTTGTGTTTGCTTGCGGCAATTTAAATAATCCAAATTGATGCATATGTCTGGCAGCACCATTTTACATGTGCAGTATGTCATCCCATCCTTTAAAACACAATTACTATAAATAATATGACATTGAGACTGCACTAACTATAAGATGGTGGGTGTCAGAATTGCCATTTGTAGGTTCCTAATAAATAAAGGCTCATATAATAAAGCCCTGGAACCTTTTTAATATATCCGTTCTAAACCAATATTAGATAAAAAAAAAGAAGGACCTGCAGGTTTGTTCACTAAAAGCAAGTTGCCATACATTGACAAATTACATGCATAATGTAGAAAAAGTTTTTTTTTTTCTTAAAAAGACCATGTAATGCAAGCTTTAAAGGATCACTATAGGCACCCAGACAACTTCAGCTCAATGAAGTGGTCTGGGTGCCAGGTCCCTATAGTTTTAACCCTGCAGCTGTAAACATTGCAGTTTTAGAGAAACTGCTATATTTCACTGAGGGTTACTGACAGCCGCTAGAGGAGCTTCCGTGCTTCTCACTGTGAAAATCACAGTGAGAAGACGCTGACATCCATAGGAAAGCATTGAGGTTTGAATGCGTGCATGGCTCTTGTCCCGCATGTGCCTTCAGCGCTGACATTGGCAGGAGGAGGAGAGTTCCCCAGAGCCGAGGGAGCCCGGCGCTGGAGAAAGGTAAGTGGCTGAAGGGGTTTTAACCCCTTCAACCCAGCAGGAGGGGGGCCATGAGGGTGGGGGGGGCAGGGGGGAGGGGGCTAAGGACTACATAGTGCAAGGAAAACAAGTTTGTTTTCCTGGTACTATAGTGGTCCTTTAACTTTTATTATATTTTGGGTTACATATTGCAAAACAGATGTCAGCTCATGACAACCTACTGTTGAGAACTAAATTCCTTAGTACTGTGTGGTTCATAGGTTTACACAAGAGTTGTTCCAGGTGTGCATAGACACACCCTAATGTAGGGGCAAATTGTCCTCTCTGTTCCCTATTTAGGTCTTTATGGACACTTTTCCTTTAGTTGTCATAGTGTGTAATGTCACTGAAGAAAGAAATCATGACTAATTCTTTATAAAGATTTTTTTTTTCTTAAATGTGTATTTTCAGTAAAGCTTACCATGGCATTCGATGAGATTCTACTCAAGGTGCACAATCTAATGTAAAGTGTTGTGGAGACATGTGGTTTCACTGAGTATTGGCATTCAAACATTTTTCCGAGTGTCCACAATACCCAACACATCAATTCAATAGGATTCCCAGATACCTCAAATGAGCTAAGGAACCATCACTGGTAATCAGATCTTTGGATGTATAGTAAACTAATGAAATAATAATTTTGTATGACTTTCCAAGGTTATTTGTATAAACCTTTAAACATACAAGAAAAAAGAAAGAAAGATAAAAGATTATATTTCCAAATTGATTCTGTGATTAATTTATTTCTTTCATAAGATTACACTAACATATCTATTCTAGAATGTTCTTATATTGGAGTGTAAAACCCTGTTGATAGTGATGTCCCGAACAGTTTGCAGGCGAATAGTTCCTGGCGAACATAGCTTGTTGGCGTTCGCCACGGACGGCGAACATATGCAATGTTCGGTCAGCCCCCTATTCGTCATCATTGAGTAAACTTTGACCCTGTACCTCACAGTCAGCAGACACATTCCAGTCAATCAGCAGCAGACCCTCCCACTTCCTGGACAGCATCCATGTTAGATTCATTCGGAAGCTGCATTCTTTTTTTTTTTTTTAGACAGAAGTGTGTTATATTTGAGCATGCTAGGCTGAACGTGCGTATATCATGGCTAGTTGCACTGAGGGTATGAGTATATAGCAGTACATTGTTGTGAAAGATGGCTGTCATGTTTAGGGTGTGGCTTGCACGTTATCAACTGTGTATTTATATCAGCAGCTCCATCACTAGTTATAAATCAAGTGTGAGTCACCCCATGAGATGAGACTAGTGAATAACATAATACATGAACGGTTAAGGTAAAGGGATGTAAGGAACTACGACAATAAACTCTTTAGGAGGTGAAATAATGACATGTTTAAACGCTTGCTACTGTCAGGATCGGGACAGGGATCCAACACGCAGAGCACAAAGAGTGGAAAGGTACGTATACCGGGCCTTAGAATGGCCGGACTAACGTACCGAGAGTAATAGAGAATAGTCAGAGACAAGCCGAGGTCGAGGGAACGAGAAGACAGATAAGCGAGAGACAAGCCGGGTCAAGGGATAACAGAGAAGCAGGGTAGTACAACAAGCCGAGTCAAAACCAAATAGAGCAAACTAGAAATACCAGAGCACTGAGTGACTAGACAAGCTAGAACCACGACAGGGCAATGAGCTGAAGTGAGAAGTAAGCTTAAATACCCTGGCTCTGGATGGTAATCACGCCTCTGACAAGTACCGATTGGATATCGGACACTTGAGTGACAGGTCGCTCGTGATAGCGTCATGACGTCACGTATTGAGCGTCCTGCTAGAAAAGGACGTGGATTCCTCGCGGCCGGTGTTTAAGTGACTGGATGAACCGCGAGGAACGAAGGAAACAGCTCGCCTGGACGGGCAAACCACCAAGTCTCTACCTCCCTTAGAGGTAGAGGCCTCAGGTACCCTGACAGTACCCCCCCTCTCAGATACGCCCACCGGGCGGAAGGAACCGGGGCGAGATGGGAAGCGGAGGTGAAATGCTCTGCGAAGGCGAGAAGCATGAACGTCCTCCTGAGGTACCCAACTCCTCTCCTCAGGACCATATCCCCTCCAGTTGACCAGATATTGCAATTTTCCCCTTGAAATTCTGGAATCAATGATGGAACTGACCTCGTACTCCTCCCGACCCTCCACCTGAACAGGACGAGGCGAGGAGATCTTAGAGGAGAATTTGTTGCAAATAAGAGGTTTCAACAAGGAGACATGAAAAGAGTTAGGAATGCGTAAGGCAGGTGGCAGAGCAAGGCGATACGCAACCGGGTTGATACGAGTGAGAACCCTGTAAGGACCTATGTAGCGAGGAGCAAATTTCATAGATGGAACTTTTAGGCGAATATTCTTGGTACTCAACCATACCCTATCCCCAGGAACAAAAACAGGAGCCGCTCTTCTATGCTTGTCAGCGTGTTTCTTGAACAACGAAGAACTGTGTAACAGAATTTGCCGAGTCTGATCCCATAATTTCTTCAGGTTGGCGACATGATCATCAACCGACGGTATCCCCTGAGAAGAGGAAACCGAAGGAAAAATCGAAGGATGAAAGCCATAGTTCATGAAGAAAGGGCTAGAGCGAGTTGAATCACAAACAAGGTTATTGTGTGCGAACTCCGCCCAAGGAATCAGACCGACCCAATCGTCCTGGTGTTCGGAAACAAAGCAACGCAGATACTGTTCGATTTTTTGATTAGTACGTTCAGCAGCTCCGTTAGACTGAGGGTGATAGGCAGAGGAGAAGTTCAATTTGATACCCATTTGAGAACAAAAGGATCTCCAGAAACGTGAGACAAATTGAGAACCTCTATCAGAAACAATCTCCGAAGGAATCCCATGTAGGCGAAAAACCTCTCTCGCAAAAATCTCCGCCAATTCAGGAGAAGTCGGAAGTTTAGGTAATGGCACGAAATGGGCCATCTTAGTAAATCTATCCACCACCGTGAGAATAACCGTCTGTCTCTTGGAAGCAGGTAAATCAACGATAAAGTCTATGGACAAACAGGACCAAGGTTTCTCAGGAATGTCCAAGGGGTGTAACAGGCCACATGGAGAAGCATGAGGTAGTTTAGTCTTGGCACAAGTCTCACAAGCTGCGACGAACTCCTCAATATCTTTTCGAAGTGAAGCCCACCAGAAATCCTTGGATATCAGAGAGTATGTCTTGCGAATACCAGGATGACCAGCTATTTTACTTTCGTGAAAACATTGTAAGAGCTCCAGTTGAAATTCAGGAGGAACAAAGTTTCTTCCCTCAGGAGTGTCTCCGGGAGCTAGATGTTGTGACTTCAAGATCTGGTCAAGTAGCGGAGAATGAATTTTAAGACTGGTATTAGCAATAATATTGCATTTGGGTACAATGGAGGACACAAGTGGTTCAACTGAAGCAGAAGGCTCAAATTGGCGAGATAGCGCATCGGCTTTAGAATTCTTTGAGCCAGGTCTGTAAGTCAGAACGTAATTGAAATGGGTAAGAAACAACGACCAACGAGCCTGCCTGGAGGACAAACGCTTGGCCTCTCCGATATAAGACAAATTTTTGTGGTCTGTTAGAATGGTAACAGGATGTAATGTACCTTCCAATAAATGTCTCCACTCTTTTAAAGCCTTGATAACCGCTAGTAATTCTCTGTCACCAATGTCATATCTGCTCTCAGTACCGGACAATTTTTTAGAGAAAAATCCACATGGATGTAATGGTTTATCAACACCCAACCTTTGAGATAGAACAGCACCTAAACCAGTCTCTGATGCGTCTACCTCAAGTAGAAAAGGCAGGGAAGTGTCGGGGTGAACTAAAATTGGAGCGGAAGCGAAAAGCTCCTTGAGAGTTTTGAACGCAAGAAGAGCTTCAGTAGTCCAATTCTTAGTATCAGCCCCCTGTTTGGTCATATTAGTGATAGGTGCGATAATTGAAGAATAGCCCTTAATAAAGCGCCTATAATAGTTAGAAAAACCAATAAATCTCTGTACGGCTTTAAGACCTTTGGGTAAAGGCCACTCTAGAATGGACTGGAGTTTATCCGGATCCATCTTAAATCCCTCCCCAGAGATCACATAGCCGAGAAAGGTTACCTGGGTTTGATCAAAGCTACATTTCTCCAACTTGCAGTACAAGCCATGCTGAAGAAGTTTGTGCAAAACCCTCCTGACTTGCTTGTGATGAGTCTCAATCTCACTAGAATGTATAAGTATATCATCTAGGTATACAATGACGCAATCTTGCTGAAATTCCCTAAGAACCTCATTTATCAGATCTTGGAATACAGCTGGTGCATTGCATAACCCAAAAGGCATAACCGTATATTCATAGTGGCCATAGCGAGTATTGAATGCCGTCATCCACTCATGTCCCTGCTGGATTCTCACCAAGTTATATGCCCCTCTGAGGTCTAGCTTGGTGAAAATTGTAGAGCCCTTCAAACGATCGAAGAGTTCGGTGATCAAGGGAATCGGGTAGGCATTTTTAATGGTTATCTTATTTAGGCCTCGATAATCAATACAAGGTCTCAAAGAACCATCCTTCTTTTTAACAAAAAAAAATCCAGCCCCGGCAGGAGAGGAGGACCTCCTAATGAATCCCTTGTCTAAATTCTCGTGAATATACTCCTCTAGAACTGAGTTCTCCTTCGTAGATAATGGGTATACATGACCTCTGGGGGGCATGGTACCAGGGAGTAGGTTAATTTTGCAATCAAAGGACCTGTGTGGGGGTAAGGTATCGGCTTTCTTTTTGTCAAATACTGCCTTTAAATCTAGATACTGAGACGGAATTTGTGTCTCTGTAGGATTGTCAGAGTTAGCCGATGTGTTGGTTAATCCGAGAGGTAAGACCTTCCGCAAGCATTTTTCTTGACAATTCTGTCCCCACGAAACTATCTCCCCTGACTCCCAATTAATAATAGGGTTATGTCTCCTCAACCAGGAGTACCCCAGGACTATGGGAATAGACGGAGAAGAAATGAGCAGTAAGGATATGTCCTCTCTATGTAGGATGCCAACAGTTAAGTTAATCGGTATGGTCTCATGAAAAATAACAGGCTCAAGTAACGGTCTACCATCGATGGCCTCAACAGCCAGTGGTATCTCTTTTAACTGGGATGGAATAGCATGCTTGGCAGCAAAAACCTGATCTATAAAGCTCTCAGCAGCTCCAGAATCGATTAGTGCCATAGTCTTAACTACTCCCTTTTCCCACTTTAAAGAAACGGGTAACAGAAGCCTGAGCTCTTTGTAGTTGTGAATAGAGGACAAAGTAGAAACACCCAAGGCCTGTCCTCTAGAGAAACTTAGGTGCGAGCGTTTCCCGAACGATTGGGACAATTTAGGCGTAAATGACCTCTGACTCCACAATACATACATAAACCCTCCCTTCTCCTGTACTGTCTCTCCCTCTCTGTGAGATGAGTACTGCCTATCTGCATAGGTTCAGGAATACGTAAGTCCTCGAACTCAGAATTTTGAAAGGTAGGCGCTAGTTTAAAGGAGGGTCTACGGGTCCTATCTCGAGTGTTCTGCCTCTCTCTTAAGCGTTCATCAATACGAGATATAAAAGAAATTAAATCCTCCAAATTCTCAGGGAGTTCTCTAGTAGCGACCTCGTCAAGAATTACATCTGATAACCCATTCAGAAACACATCTATATAAGCCTGTTCGTTCCACTTAACTTCTGCCGCCAAGGACCTGAACTCTAGTGCATAATCCACAAGTGTTCGATTGTCCTGTCTAAGGCGCAACAGTAATCTAGCTGCATTGACCTTTCTGCCAGGAGGGTCAAAAGTTCTTCTAAACGCAGCTACAAAGGCATTATAATTATAGACTAGTGGATTATCATTCTCCCATAAAGGATTGGCCCATCTCAGAGCTTTCTCAATGAGTAAAGTAATAACAAATCCAACCTTCGCTCTATCTGTAGGATAAGAGCGGGGTTGTAATTCGAAATGGATGCTAATCTGGTTCAGAAAGCCACGACACTTCTCCGGTGACCCGCCATAACGTACTGGTGGGGTAATACGGGAAGAAGCACCTACAGTGGCTACCTCTAGACCTGAGACTGCAGGAGAAATAGAAGGAGTACGTGTCTCCTCAGGTGGGTTACTAGCACGAGACAAAAGTGCCTGTAGTGCCAAAGCCATCTGATCCATCCTATGCTCCATGGCGTCAAACCTGGGATCCGAAGAACCAAGCTGACTGTTTGTACCTGCAGGATCCATTGGCCCTGTCGTAATGTCAGGATCGGGACAGGGATCCAACACGCAGAGCACAAAGAGTGGAAAGGTACGTATACCGGGCCTTAGAATGGCCGGACTAACGTACCGAGAGTAATAGAGAATAGTCAGAGACAAGCCGAGGTCGAGGGAACGAGAAGACAGATAAGCGAGAGACAAGCCGGGTCAAGGGATAACAGAGAAGCAGGGTAGTACAACAAGCCGAGTCAAAACCAAATAGAGCAAACTAGAAATACCAGAGCACTGAGTGACTAGACAAGCTAGAACCACGACAGGGCAATGAGCTGAAGTGAGAAGTAAGCTTAAATACCCTGGCTCTGGATGGTAATCACGCCTCTGACAAGTACCGATTGGATATCGGACACTTGAGTGACAGGTCGCTCGTGATAGCGTCATGACGTCACGTATTGAGCGTCCTGCTAGAAAAGGACGTGGATTCCTCGCGGCCGGTGTTTAAGTGACTGGATGAACCGCGAGGAACGAAGGAAACAGCTCGCCTGGACGGGCAAACCACCAAGTCTCTACCTCCCTTAGAGGTAGAGGCCTCAGGTACCCTGACAGCTACTTTACGATTAGTTAATGTGCAGAGAGCAGTTCATGTGATCAAAGGTATGGTGTGGAGGATTGGCTATAGTGGGACATGCTTGGCAGGCTGCTGTTTACTGCTTGTGCTCATCCGATCCCTTCTGGGTGCCAGGTGCAGACCCTGGGAGTCCCTGATACCTGGAACAACAAATGCAAGTTTCTGGCTGAGTGCTGGGTTTGCGGCTTGAGGTGGTGGAAGCTTGTTTTGTCGGGTGGTCGGATCTGTCCCGCTGGTGCTTCACGTCCGGTGCGGGATTGTGGTGGCTTAAGGTGGAGGTGAGTGCTTGACGTGGGGCAGGCTCTGCATTTCTGTTTGTGCCTCCGGTCATGTCTTCGACGCCTTTTGCGTTGGTGGATTTTAATGGGGACTGTTTCACTTAGATGTGGTGGAGCTTGTTGGGGCTGTGGTGGAGCTTGTTGGGGCTTCCTGCTTGTTATTTGCTTCCAAAATTGATTAAAGAGTCTGTCCAGCTTAGACTCAATATCCTGCCATGCTTTGCTGGTACCAGGAGGACACATGGCTGCCGCCATATTGGGAGAGTCGCAGATGAGTATGTCAGCCTGGGCGGCTGTGCTCTGTGCATCCATTAGCTCCAGACAGCCTCTCAGGCGTGGACCGGGATAACCCCCACTGGTCCGAGGGGGGGTGTAACGGAGCTCCTGCCGGGAAGTAGCTGCTCCTGGGCGTCCCAGGATCGGGAGATCGGCCGCCTCTCCTGCCCGGTGAGCACCAGGCCACACTTGCCACGCGGAGGTAAGTAAGACTCTGTCGAGTTGCTGACCGCTATTAAGCATGTCGGGTCGGTCAGGTAGGAGCAACATTGCTGGGTCATCCCTTTCTGGGGTGAAATTTGCTTGTTGATAGCTGCTTAAAGTGAGATATTGAGGGAGCTCACACGAAGTGCGTCTTTCCTCCATGACAGCTAGGCTCCGCCCCCCGGAAGCTGCATTCTTAGTGAGAGGAGGGACAGTGTCCACTACAGTCCTGAAGGACTCATCTGATCTCTGCTGTAAGGACAGCACCCCAAAAAGCCCTTTTTAGGGCTAGAACATCTTTTTTTTTTCCTGTGTAATCTAATTGCAGTTGCCTGCCTGCCAGCATGTGTGTCAGGCTCACAGTGTATACTGTGCCCACTTGCCCAGTGCCACCACTCATATCTGGTGTCACAATAGCTTGCATTTAAAAAAAAACAAAAAAACTTTTTTGACTGTAATATAATAGCAGTCAGTTTCCTTCACACGTGTGCATTTCAGGGCCTGCCAGGGCACAGTGTCACACCAGTGCAACTCATATCTGGTGTAACAGTAGTGTACATTTAAAAAAAAAAAAAAATACAAGGGGCTTGTTGTCACCTTTCGGGGCCCCTTGGTGTTGTACGTGGCTGGGTGGAGGAAGAGATCTTCAATGACATCAGTGAGGACAAGGAACGGGACATGGCTAGCTTGGTATCCAACCTTGTGTAAATGGGGAGTTTGCGGTTGTGCAAATGGACTGTTTGCGGTTGTTTGCGGTGCGTTAAACGGGGAGTTTGGTCTGTCACTGTGAAGCGGGCGTAACCCTTACACTACCTGATCGATACAACATCATACCTGATGTTTTAAAGCACGTTATTCCACACGATTTAGGAATGTTAGGTGATTTATGCCTTTTATGGATTAAAACCAGACTCTGCATCAACTATGTAATTTTCCATGGGAGTTTTGCCATGGATCCCCCTCCGGCATGCCACAGTCCAGGTGTTAGTCCCCTTGATACAACTTTTCCATCACTATTGTGGCCAGAAAGAGTCTCTGTGGGTTTTAAAATTCGCCTGCCTATTGAAGTCTATGGCAGTTTGCCTGGTTCGCCCGTTCGCGAACACTTGCGGAAGTTTGCGTTCGCCATTCGCGAACGGAAAATTTTATGTTCGCGACATCTCTACCTGTTGACTTACAATTATCTTATTTCAACATTTGTTTAAAAGAATATTGTAGCAAAGCATTTACATTTGCACTGTGCATCAGCCATTTAAAGTTAAATGCATACACTGCATTTTTAATCCTTCTGATAGTAAAGAAAATATTAAGACATGTAGTAGATCATTAAGCAGAGTTATTCCTGTTATACACTATAATTCTTTAATATGACCTCTACCTTATATTTCAGATTAAAATCGCATTAATGTTAAATGGGTAAACAACATAATCAAAATGCATGGAATATATTTACTAACACATATTCCTCAGCACTCTTTCTCAAGCCGAATAGCTGAATCAACCACCTCAATTTATTGCTAATTGCTGAAGACCTTCATTTGTGTTTGCTTATTAGAGTAGATCCAGGTGAACAGGTACCTCACCTTCTAGCAATGGCATCAAAATGAGGAATTTGTATTGGAGTACCTGTCACACATTGTCACGAACGCACCCTACTCCAAGAGTGTGCGTGACATAGTTGTGGTGGTGAAAGGGTTAAAGCTCACTATTTGTCTGCACTAGTCCGGAAATAATGACAAAATTCCCCTTTTAACACCACCCACACTTAAACATAATAATATAACTATTACTATCTTAACACTGCCACCACCAAGACAATTTATAAATGGGGTGCCTTGGTCCCCCAGGTAAATCAACAATAAAAACCCACCAAATATTACTTAGCACAATATCTATGGAATTGCAAAAATACTAACTAGTCTCTTCAGGTAACGTGATTCTTAACCAGACAAAGGTAGAACTTAATAAATGAATGTTTATTATGAGCAAAAATAGTCACAGTGCATATAACAATATATAATAAACACATTATTTACACCAACAACAGATAAAAACAAAAAGGATAAAATACAGAAGTCCTAATTACTCACTTAGGTTTTTCGAAGTACAACTTCTGCCAGGGGGTCTCTGGCAAGGAGAGATGGTGACTCACTCAAAATTAGATCTTGGCGCCAAGCAAGTACCACCCTTCAGGATCACAGGAGATATACCCTGTGGATTATCACACCTCACCCAGGGGTGGAGCCAAGGCGTACCTGTAGTGATTCTAAGTGACCACCTCCTTTGTTCCAGAAACAACAAGCAAAATATAAACTTTTGGTTTTATCTCCTCTACTGTACTTGCCACAGAAATAATAATTGCCTCTATGAATTTGTTATTGTTTTCCCATTCCATAGACATGCTGCACGCTCCGCCCACGATCCAATAGGACAGACATCACAACTCCTGCCACACGGTTTAAGTTGTGCAACTCATGTTTAGGCTTAATTAAGAGATTGGGCTTGTCCCATTCCAAATATAATAAAAATGAGGCTTAATTATTAACATGTGGGTAAGTATTAATGTTTCACTTGGATAAGATATTGGAACACAAGGATCTTCATGAAACTAATCCCGTTACCATATCAAAAGGCTTGAACTATCCTTTACAAGGTACATGCCAAATGGATGAAGAGACATTCAGACTTTTTCCAAATGTAGAACCTCACACCTTGCAGAGCCTTAATTACTTCCCGTCCATATAGTAAAATCCTTTTCACATTCCTATGCCATTCATACTACCCCTTCTGTCATCTGACCTCTGTGGGGGTTCTGTAGCGGTACTTACCTTATCCGGGGGCCGGACGCGGTCCTCTCTTCAAGCCGCGCGCGGTCCTGCGGCTGCACGAGCCGCGCGCGGCTCGTCCGACTGTTCAGACAGGAAGGCGGGCAGTGACCGCGAGAAGCGGTCACGTGTCCCGCCTGCAGCTAAGAGCGCGCCGCGAATCTCGGGCGCGCTCTTAAAGAGACAGTGGGAGCCTAAATTGCAAAAAGGCTCCCATTGGCTCCTGTCATGCCAATCACCCCATACACTTACCTGTTGGGGGAGTGGAAGTGACAGGAGCCAATCACATTAGTTTGAAGGCTACTTATACTTACCCTTTTCCCTTAGTTCCTTGCCCTATCGTGGTTTCTGCTACAGTTCCCTTTAGTGCTTGTTGTGTTCAGTTGTGTTTCTCCGTATTTGACCTTGGCTTTGTATTCTGACTTCGTTTTCGCTTTATCCTATTCTGTACTGTTTGCCGGCTTGCTGATTCCTGTGTACCAGTCCCCGGCTAGTTTTCGTTTACGCTGTCTCTTTGTGCCCTTGACCTCGGATCGTTCCTGACTCTGTCTTATCCTATTACGTCGAGTCCGGCCACTCTAAGGTCCGGTAGACGCATCTCTCCTCTGTACTGTCTTCTGTTAGGCTGGATCCTGCGTGTAGGGGTATATACTCGTTACATTACGATAGGGCCATGGACCCCGCAGATTTAGCTCAACAGATGGCGACCCATGAGGCTAGATTTGTAGAGCAGGATCACCGTATGGATCAAATAGCTCAGGCTCTCCAGACGCTCTTAACTAGAACCATTCCAGCAACCGCACCTAACCCTCCTGCACCCCTGCTTCCTGAAGTATCGACTAT
Source organism: Pelobates fuscus (assembly GCF_036172605.1). Classification (NCBI taxonomy): domain Eukaryota; kingdom Metazoa; phylum Chordata; class Amphibia; order Anura; family Pelobatidae; genus Pelobates; species Pelobates fuscus. Next base: position 135,606,416 of record NC_086321.1, read on the forward strand.
GCCTAACGCTACAGCACATTTAACGCCTCCTCCTAGGTACGGAGGGGATTCTAAGACATGCAGAGGGTTCATTAACCAAATAGAGTTTCATTTTGAAATGTATCCACGTTCATTTCCCACAGAGAGGTCTAAAGTTGGATTCTTTATGCACCAACTTACCGACAAAGCACTTGAATGGGCAAACCCTATTTGGGAGGCTAATGGACCTATGGTGCATAACCTTCACAGTTTTCTAACAGCTTTTCGCAGAACTTTTGATACTATGAAAAGGTCTAAGAATGCCGCTAGAGCATTAATGAGGGTTAAACAGGGTTCTAGGTCTGTGGCTGATTACGCTATACAGTTTCGTACCCTTGCCTCACAGGTCGATTGGACCAATAATGGGTTAACTACGGCCTTCATGGAAGGTTTATCAGACTCTATATTGGATGAGGTAGCAGCTAAGGAGCTTCCTATTGCCTTAGAGGACCTTATTGACTACCTCATCGATATAGATAATAGGATTCGTGACAGGCTCTATACTAAGAACAGGAATAGACGTTTTGTTACACCTATTCAACCCAGAGTTAATATACCGGAGAGTGTTAAAGTATCTGAAGAGGAACCTATGCAATTAGGGGTTGCAAAACTCTCAGATACTGAGAAATTACATAGGAGAAGGGAGGGACTCTGCCTATATTGTGGTAAGAGAGACCATATGGTAAAGGAGTGTCCTCTGCTCCCGGAAAACTCTCGCACCTAAGACCTTATAGGGGACTGGCCTTGGGTGTGATTTCTAAGTCTCCTACATTGCCTCCTAACCGATTGCTTCTCCCTGTTTCTTTACATATGGGAGAGAGTTGTATAGTTGAAAACATAGACGCCCTGGTTGATTCTGGGGCAGCCGAGAACTTTATAGACTCTGGTTTTGTAAAGAGAAACAATATTCCCATCAGAGAGAAGGAGATACCCTTGGCCGTTGAGGCCATAGATGGTAGACCATTGATATCTCCTGTTGTTACTCACGAGACTGCACCGCTACACATGTACACAGGGGTTCTACACTATGAAACCATTCGGTTCCAGGTCATCACCTCTCCCTCTTCACAGTTGGTGTTAGGGTATCCATGGTTACGTGCCCACAATCCCATTTTTGACTGGGAGACAGGGCAGATAAAATCATGGAGTGAAGCCTGCCATGAGTCATGTACTATTGAAGTCACGCCTGTGAATTCTATTAACGTTCCTACTGTTCCTCCTTTATCTACGACAATACCCTCTCAGTATTTAACTTTAAAGACTGTCTTTGATAAAAGAGAAGCTGACAAATTACCGCCTCACAGACCCTACGATTGTGCTATTGATTTGTTGCCTGGTACTATACCTCCTAAGGGCAGGGTGTACCCCCTATCGGTTCAAGAAAACCGTGTCATGGAGGAATACATTAAAGAGTCATTAGACAAGGGATTTATTAGAAGATCCTCTTCTCCGGCTGGAGCGGGGTTCTTCTTTGTATCAAAGAAAGAAGGTGATTTAAGACCTTGCATTGATTATAGAGGTCTTAACAAGATCACCATCAAAAATGCTTACCCTATACCTCTAATAACAGAATTGTTTGACAGGCTCCAACATGCTACGGTATTCACCAAATTAGATCTTAGGGGAGCATACAATTTGATACGTATTAAAAAGGACCACGAATGGAAGACAGCCTTTAACACTCGGTCAGGTCATTATGAGTATACCGTCATGCCATTTGGGCTTTGCAATGCCCCAGCAGTGTTCCAAGAATTTATTAATGATGTCTTAAGGGACTTTATTCATTCATTTGTTATTGTGTACTTGGATGACATTTTAATATATTCTACAGACATTCACACTCATCACAGACATGTTACGACAGTTCTGAAGACCCTTCTTGCTAATGGTCTTTATTGCAAATTAGAAAAATGTCTATTCGACCAGTCCGAGGTCCAGTTTCTAGGGTATTTGATTTCCGCCGAGGGTTTTCGGATGGATCCCCAGAAGCTCGCTGCAGTCATAGAATGGCCTCTGCCGCAAGGTCTGAAAGCCATCCAGCGTTTTCTGGGTTTCTCTAATTACTATAGACGTTTTATCAAAGGTTTTTCGTCTATAGTAGCGCCTATTACTCGTATGACTAAAAAGGATGGCAATACACGTGTCTGGTCTACTGAGGCACTTCAGGCTTTTGACTTTCTTAAAACTACGTTCGCCTCTGCCCCTATTTTACAGCATCCTGTCCCCTCATTGCCATATATACTTGAGGTTGATGCTTCCGATATAGGGGTAGGTGCTGTCTTATCCCAAAGAGAGTCTCCTGACAAGCCATTGCATCCTTGTGGCTTCTTTTCTAAACAAATGTCCAAGGCAGAGAGGAATTATGATGTGGGTAATCGCGAACTCCTTGCTATCATTTTAGCACTCAAAGAATGGAGACATTTGCTAGAAGGAACTAAGGATCCTATTCTCATATTTACAGATCATAAGAACCTATCCTACCTTAGCGAAGCTAAAAGATTGTCTTCAAGGCAGGCTAGGTGGTCACTGTTCTTGTCTCATTTTAATTATATAATCACCTATAGGCCAGGTGACCGGAACACCAAAGCGGACGCTCTGTCCAGACAATTCGAGACTATTGACAAACAGGAGATTGATGTCACTCCTGTCATTCCCCCAGACAGGATAATAGCAACTACTATATTGTCTATTTCCTCGTCCCTCTTGCAGGCCATACAAGCGAAACAAGGCATGGCACCTAGCGAGAGGCCTAATGATAAATTGTTCGTTGACATTCCCGAGAGACGGGATATTCTGTCACTTTATCACGATACTAAGACTGCTGGACATCCTGGTATTTCCAAAACAGTGTCAGCCGTTTCTCGGTATTTCTGGTGGGATACCTTACGTAAGGATGTTACTGACTATATAAGTGCTTGTACTACTTGTGCATGTATGAAAACTTCTCGTAGAGTTCCTTGTGGGCTGTTGCATCCGTTGCCCGTTCCCGAGAGACCTTGGTCTAATCTATCAATGGATTTTATTGTTGAATTACCCCCTTCGAATGGTAACACAGTCATCCTAATGATAGTAGATCGGTTTTCCAAAATGGCTCACTTTGTGTCTCTTCGCAAGTTGCCCACTTCCAAGGAATTGGCTCTTATCTTCGCTAGAGAAGTGTTTCGATTACATGGTATTCCCTTATCTATTGTATCCGATAGGGGTAGCCAATTTGTTTCCAGGTTCTGGAAAGCCTTTTGTTCGGAGATGGGTATTTCCCTCTCATTTTCTTCCGCTTACCATCCCCAGTCTAATGGAGCTGCTGAACGTGCCAACCAGTCTCTTGAGCAGTACCTCCGTTGTTTTGTGTCTCACCATCAGGACAATTGGTCTGACCTGCTTCCTTGGGCTGAATTTGCTCGGAATAATGCCACTCATGATTCTTCCGGCAAAAGCCCTTTTTACGTTGTCTATGGCCAGCATCCCGTTGTTCTTCCGGCTGCATTCTCCTCACAGGGCATGCCAGTTCTGGATGAGCATTTGGCTGGTTTGCGTAATACTTGGGAGCAGGTTCAGCGTTCTTTGGTGGACTCTGCTGCCCGCCAGAAGGCTCAGGCTGACAAGCATCGCAGAGCGGCTCCTTCCTATGTTGTGGGGGACAGGGTTTTGCTTTCCACACGGAATATTCGCCTCCGGGTGCCTTCTATGAAATTGGCTCCCCGCTTCATTGGTCCTTATCGCATTATACATAAGGTTAATCCCGTTTCTTATGCCTTGGGTCTGCCTAAGAATCTGCGTATACCCAATGTATTTCACACCTCTTTGTTGAAGCCTTACGTACACAACCGCTATACCCGGCATACTCCCCCTCCCCCTCCTGTCTCTGTGGAGGGTCATGAGGAGTTCGAAGTATCTGCTGTTATTGACTCTCGTTTTCTCAGGGGTCGGCTTCAGTACTTGGTACATTGGAAGGGTTATGGGCCTGAGGAGCGCAGTTGGATTTCTGCGGATGCTGTTCATGCTCCCCGCCTTGTACGTTCTTTCCATTCGCGTTTTCCTGCCAGGCCTGGTCCTGCCCGCCCGGAGGGCGTGTCCTCAGGGGGGGGTACTGTAGCGGTACTTACCTTATCCGGGGGCCGGACGCGGTCCTCTCTTCAAGCCGCGCGCGGTCCTGCGGCTGCACGAGCCGCGCGCGGCTCGTCCGACTGTTCAGACAGGAAGGCGGGCAGTGACCGCGAGAAGCGGTCACGTGTCCCGCCTGCAGCTAAGAGCGCGCCGCGAATCTCGGGCGCGCTCTTAAAGAGACAGTGGGAGCCTAAATTGCAAAAAGGCTCCCATTGGCTCCTGTCATGCCAATCACCCCATACACTTACCTGTTGGGGGAGTGGAAGTGACAGGAGCCAATCACATTAGTTTGAAGGCTACTTATACTTACCCTTTTCCCTTAGTTCCTTGCCCTATCGTGGTTTCTGCTACAGTTCCCTTTAGTGCTTGTTGTGTTCAGTTGTGTTTCTCCGTATTTGACCTTGGCTTTGTATTCTGACTTCGTTTTCGCTTTATCCTATTCTGTACTGTTTGCCGGCTTGCTGATTCCTGTGTACCAGTCCCCGGCTAGTTTTCGTTTACGCTGTCTCTTTGTGCCCTTGACCTCGGATCGTTCCTGACTCTGTCTTATCCTATTACGTCGAGTCCGGCCACTCTAAGGTCCGGTAGACGCATCTCTCCTCTGTACTGTCTTCTGTTAGGCTGGATCCTGCGTGTAGGGGTATATACTCGTTACAGGTTCCAGCGTCAAACGATGTAACCCCTATTGACCTCAGCAATAGCATCTCTGTAATTTGTGCCATTTACTACACAAATTACATTAAAGGATAATATTTCATAGTGTAATAATAAATTATGCACCCTTGCCGTGACACACATTATTTACTTACTGAATATATTTACTAATCAGTGAGTTGTGGTTTATCAACAAACAAATGTTGGTCAAAGGAGACAAGATGTAAAACAACTCCAAATAATCATTTTTTGTTTCAGTTTTAGCTATAATAATGGTTGAATGCTTCAATTTGTTTTTTTGTTTTTTTTCAGTTCACTATTTACTTCAAACCCTGGGGAATAGTTGTCTTATGCCACCCACGTATGAATAGCTGGAAGCCGATGAGTAGCAACATAGAGACACAAGTGCCAGTTAGATACTGCATTTTTCTCCTGTACTTATGTGTATTAGTAAAATGACGTTTTTCAAAAGTTGTTCAAACTAATATTCATCTCTGCCTACAGTGCCCAGATCCTTCACATTTTGCACTTTTTGCCATTCTGGTTGCCATCTTCCTCTCAACTTGGACAAATAAGAAATCAGGTTGTGACCTATAGCCACAGATAGGCAATGCATTTCGGTAAAATGCATCTGTATTTTGAAATCAAAACATTAAGAACAGAGACTTCTTACATGGAATAAAAATAGTTTTCCCTTCTTTTATTGCATAGTGTGTTTCTAGACGTCTATTTCCAAATAACTCTCTTTAAAAATAAATGTGTGCAAAGTGACTTTACTGTTCAAGTGTTTCTAAATTTTCAAAGTATAGTACATTTTTCTCTGATTGTTAAAATATCTATATATATTTAAGCGTATCTATGACAAGCATGGTGAACTGATTGCAAAATAATTTTTTTTTTCAGTTTTTTAATAATAATCACATTTGTTTCGAACACATAGTTAAAAAGACTATTCAGTGGCACATGTATATGGCCTGGCGTGTTCTGTCACATACTAAGTGACAAGACAACATATGCAAGTAAAGCTTTGTTACAATAAATGATTACAACAATACAATGGTTCCTAGCTATTGCAGAAACATGTAGCATTGTACTGTAGCATTCTGACAGCATTGTGCTTCTGTAACCTAGAAAGAATGCAGACATCTAACCCCTAAAGAATAAGAATTTAAAAAAGACATATGGTGGCTGAGATTACATTAAAGGAACACTATAGTCACCTAAATTACTTTAGCTAAATAAAGCAGTTTTAGTGTATAGATCATTCCCCTGCAATTTCACAGCTCAACTCTCTGTCATTTAGGAGTTAAATCATGTTGTTTCTTTTTATGCAGCCCTAGCCACACCTCCCCTGGCTATGATTGACAGAGCCTGCATGAAAAAAAAAATGGTTTCACTTTCAAACAGATGTAATTTACCTTAAATAATTATATCTCAATCTCTAAATTGAACTTTAATCACATACAGGAGGCTCTTGCAGGGTCTAGCAAGCTATTAACATAGCAGGGGATAAGAAAATCTTAATTAAACAGAACTTGCAATAAAGAACTTTACAGGAAGTGTTTATGGAAGGCTGTGCAAGTCACATGCAGAGAGGTGTGACTAGGTTTCATAAACAAAGGGATTTAACTCCTAAATGGCAGAGGATTGAGCAGTGAGGCTGCAGGGGCATGTTCTATACACCAAAACTGCTTCATTAAGCTAAAGTTGTTCAGGTGACTATAGTGTCCCTTTAAACACATTGTAAACAGTAATGCCTAAGTAGAAATACTATGTTAAAGGGGAAACAAAGCATACCAAAAAAAGAGGAAAAAAAATCCAATATTTGTATTTATCCTCTTCATTTGCAATGTGTGCCCCGACCTTTCCTGGACTGAACTGGACTATGATGTTATTTGCTGCATCTTTAATAGAAGTCCAAAAGAAAATGGAGTGTCACATGTAAGAGGAGCTAACAGTAAAAGTTAAAAGAAGTTGTTAACTTGTCTACTCAATGGCATAATTTATAGAGAAGTGACAGTTCTTCTTTAAAATATTGGGTTCATTGCAAGACTGTTAAAACTCTCAGTCATTTAAAAACATGTTTGATGAGCAGGTCAGTGTTAACCCAAGTCGTCTATAAATTTTGGTCTGTACTGAGGCATGATGACTCAATTACCTTAGGCACACAGCATGAGATAAAATTACTTGACAAAAAAGAACAACGATCTTACCTTTACAGCATTTGTGAAGTTATTTTCCCTCCTCTGTTGCTCAACAGGAAAAACAAATGTGACTATAACCTGTACAAAACTATGTATAAAGTAGAAACTCAATCACCAGAACATGTACCGCTTGTTCATATAACTTTAAAATTGCCCTAGCTACTGCTTTGCATAGTATGTGTCCATTCATTGCAATCCTGGTGTGGTAGTCAAAGAATCAATTACTCTACCAAAGAAATGGGTTTCTTTTTTTTTTAAATAAAAGTTTCACAACTTTAGGATTAATGCATTTCTCTCCCCTGCTGAGGCAACACTCTGGGTTGTCAAATCATTTACAGGGGTTGTACGGGTCAATGCTTTCCAATAGACAGACAGAGCTCCTAAAGACATTTATTTCAAAGTCTTGATTTTCTTGAAGCTAGGAAACAAGGCAATTGTACAATGAGGCCAAGTTCATTATGTGTTTAAAAAAATACAGACGGCATTCCTAAGGGGTTACCCACGAAACAATAAGAGGCGGTGAGCTTACAACTAGCTGACAAAATTCAGAACAAAATGGAAGTCAGTAATAGTGTTTCCATCTTAGTTATATAAGTTTGAATGTTGTAAGTCAGCTGTTAACTCTTTGTGTTTATTGACTAAATCAGGAAATAAAAAAGCTTAGATAACTTCAGGTGAAGATAATTGAATCCTATATTTTTTATATGCAATGATTGTACCCTACAATTTAAAATTAATTTTGAATTCACACTGAATTCTTGAGAATTCCCACTCTAGTGAAGAACCACAGTAACACCACTAACTAACCATTTGCTGATGAGTCCTCAAAAAGGCATTCGTATTTCCTCAGGTTCTTGCAGAACTTAGGTGGACCAGGGGACAGCTCACAGAACGTATACACACTCTCCATAAACATACTTACCTCTATATTTGACACTGCCAATTTAAATATTGAAACAAGAGTGGAGACAATTGGCAAGGCTTCTACAGAAATGGAGGGCAAGTTTGAATATACCAAAGATGAGGGATTGGAGGGAACAAATGTGTCCGTTGATGCAGGACATTGAGAAAGCATTCCAGAACTATTACCAAAACCTATATGAACTTATGACAAATTCTCTGATGGATATAAAAGAACATATAGGACATGGATGGGCAGATCTGATGAAGCCGTGAACGCGGCGAAACGCGTCATCACGCAAGTTACGAAAGTTACGCACCTGACGTCACGCATTTGAGGAAGTCCCTCCCCCCGGAAGTTTTTCTTGGATACAGACGGTAATAACGGCGGCGAACATACAGAGGGAAAAGTCGACACCCTTATGCTGCATATTACCGGACATTCTGATACCTGATACTGAATGTGGAGGAAGGTGACATATCTGTGCTGTGCTGAGCAATAAATATTTTGGATTATCTTCATCTGTGCAGTCCTATATTTGAAGAAGCTGTTTAAGCTAGAGCAGGCTCATTCTGCTCTACGTTTGTGAGTGCAATATTTGGCATTTATAATTTATATTTTTTAATACGGTTTTACACTATTGTTCTTTTTGTGTCTCTCTGTTCTTCTATGTATATTTTCATTTGAGAGGACATATGTATGTATAATATTTAATATTACACATTGAAGTGCACTTTATATTACTCTGCACTTTATTAAATAGTTTGCACTGGTTGCACTTTGTAATATTGGGTCTTAAAGACACAGCGCACCTTATTATTTTAGTATATTCACTAGAGTGTTTGGAGGAGTTTTACACTTGTTTTTGGTGCAGCTTTATAATATATAATTTGTGTTGGTTATTTATATTCGAGACTATTTATTGCAAGCGCCTACTTTTTACTTGCTTTTTGTGTAAATTCTCTGATGCACCAACAGACACCTGTGGCTGTACAACTTAGAAAATATTGTCAATCAGGTTTGTCAACACTGACGGAGGAGGCATTGGAGTCCTTGGAGGGATCCCTCACCATGGAAAAGTTGAGACTTGCAATCAAAACATTAGACCAGATGGCTTCCCTCTCCTATATCTCAAAATATTTCAAGTAGAATTGAAACAATACATGGTTGATGCATTTAATGTTGTCCAGTAGGGCCATGCTTCTTCAAGACATTATGGCAAATATAACCCTACTCCTGAAAGAGAGCATGGATGCAGCACAATGCCCCAGTTATTGGCCCATTTCAGTCTATAACACTGATATTAAATGCAATAATTCCCATTTTGTTGGTGCTCAGTGAAAATGAGGTACCTTGGAATATGGATTGCAATGAACTTACAACTATTCTAGTTAAATGTTGCCATGTTTCTGGATGGTTTGCATTGCGAACTTAAGAATTGGAATGCTAAACCATTATCGTAAATGTGATGATCTTACAATGTCAAGATGATGGTCCTGCCATGTCTGCTATATCTTTTCCAAACAATTCCCATGCATGCTCCCCTACAGTTTTTCAAAGTGCTCAAGTTGTTGATACAGCAGTTTATCTTGGGTTATAAATCCCAGAGAATCTTGAACACTCAAATGATGCTACCAAAAAGAAGAGCATTGGCATGTCATGAGGGATGGCCTGGAGTGTGGAATAGCCCACTGAGCAGTGGGTGGTGCTGAAGGAGGTGATGATTTGCACAGTTGGCCTGGACGGAGGAAGCAGACAGCTTGGGAGCAGCTAGTCAGAACCCATTGGTCATGGTGACCATGCTAGTATAGAAGAGGTAGGGAGTCTGCCACTTTTTTTACTATGGATCCTGGTCCATTGATTACATTGTGTGGCAATCTGGGCTTTCCTTCTGGCATCAGGGGCACTATCACATGCATTTTGCCTGGTATAATACACCCTAGAGGGAAACATGTATTGGAGGGGCCTCTGCACAGGCTTTTGCTGGAGGGCCAAGTGCCCTTCCTATACACTCTCCTTTACAGGGTGGTCGTCCAGTACTGGTTGTCTATACTGGAATGACACTGCCTGGTAGAGGAGATAACCCCCTATGAGGTGATGCAGAAACCATTCGTAGGGGCATCTCATTAATCTATGCAATTTTAGTGGAACATTGATACTAATTTTAACAATCTTGTGCATGCAAGTGGGAGGAGCTGGGGAACACATTGGAGAAGGCAGATTATGGTTTTGACCTATAAATGTAGTGCCTCGACGCAACTTCAGGATATAGGGTATTCACACACTGGTATCAAACACCTCAGTCATTACAGGATCGGATGCCACAAATTCCAAACACATTCTGAAGGTGCTCAGAGAAAAGGTAGCATGTTATACGTATGGTTGGAATGCATGGGAGTTCAGGAATTTTGGCAAGTGATCCATAGAATTATTTGCAAACCCCCCTCTGCGTCTGCCGCCATGTTGTGGCATCACACTACTTTCCCCATTAAGGCATACCAGACCTCGCTTGCTGCGCAATAATACAGCTGACTTGGCGTAGTGCTGAGTCCCTGTCTCTTGCATGGTGGGTAGCGGGTGTTCAGTAGATTAGGCAGTTTGAGAGTATGACCGCCACAATGGAGGTCGAAATGCAGCATTATACATCCCTTTGGTATTACTGGTTGTATTGCCTGTCCATACTTGAGGCACAGACCATTCTCGTGAAGAGCTCTCAGCACAATGATGAGAGTTGCATGTCCATAGTGTGAAGGAGTTCCCTGGCTGGATGGGAATATGTTCTTTCACCTTCAGGTGTAGAAGGGGCGTGACTCGCAATGCTTAGATGGAGATGTGCTGGGTTAGTGTGCACTTGTTTTCTGGGGTCAACTCTGCTGCTCTCTTAGATGGATTAGGGCAGTGACATTGATGTAACCAACCATTAATATACCATGTTTGGAATTACAGTACTTGTAAATCTGATGTCTTAGTATATGCAAACCGGAAGTCATGTTTCTTTGATCTGTGCAAATGAAATGGGCGACTGCAGCAATAAACAGGACAGTTCAGCTTTGATATGCTCTGAATTCTTCATAAACTCATGCATATTTTATCTCTCTTATTTTTTTAATTGCATGTTTTCTCCAGTGTTGTAAAATAACATCAGAGAAATTATATTTGTTTTATTTATTTAACAGATATTATATAGCACTTGTATCCAGTGCACTTTACAATTTATGCAAAAATAACTTGGGTAATTGTACAATCAAGGTGAAATATTTAGGCTCACCAAAACAAAAGTTAAACACTGCCCATGAGCTTGCAATCTAGAGAAATAATTTTGGATGATTGAGTTACTGTTTAGTGAATTAACCTTTTTTATGTACAACCTTTAAACAATTTAATCCAATAATTTACATTTTGAGCAGTATAGTCCTTTTTGATAATTGTTTTATATGCTTCATTAACACCAGCTGTCAGGAGCATAAGTAAAGTGTGGTACACTAATTAAGATTATTTACTTTGAAGCACTCATTCATTTGAAGTGGCAAATAATTTTTCACTTGTACATAACAGACTATTAATTTAGTGCCATTGGCTTGAGTGTATGCAGTAGTTCAATCACACAGAAATGTCAACCAGCCTCACACATTTATTTCTAATCTGATTTTGCTTCAAAGAGAAACTCTTGTGAAAAAAAAAATATATATTAATTTTGGCAGGATCTAGCATACACACAAAATATAACATCAACATGACAGACACAAAAATTAGGAAATGTATGTAAGATCGTGGCTAGTGTTTCAGTTACACAAGCCAAATGCTGTTTTTAAAATTCTCAGAACAGCTTTTACTGAATCAAAGAATATTATCCAGTAATACATGACGTTTTCAACTTAAAGATCATGGCAAATACTTTTTTCATTTATTACTTATTTTTTCTTCTGTTAATGCACTTTACGACACATTGAAATTAATAATGATAATGTTTTTCATGTAATACAGATGTTTCATAATGTTTTATAATTACAATGCCATTGTTTAAACAGCCAAGTGTTAAATTCAGCATGTTAAACTCTTTAGATTTATAATAAAACATCCTTTACTTGAGACAAAATAAAATATTTTGCTTATGCAGTTTGCTGTAGTGGTTATGGTGCCAGGATTGCCCTTGCACTTTTGCATTATAAGGAGTCACACAATTTTAGAATAGTGTAACTTCGTACCTGGTTTTGCCAGGTACGCTTTCCACCTCCACTACATCTCAGTGAGAGCTGGTAGCTCTCTTCACTGAGCTAATCCCTGTGAGTTGACTGGCCTGGCTCATTGGCAAGAGAGTGATCAGCTGATCTGCAAGACCTGCAATGCAATGTGCTAGCCGTCATTACGCTATAGTGAGATGGGGAACAGTGTATGGCAGACATCAGGAAATAAGTCAAACTATTCTAAAACCGTAGCGGTTATGGTGTGTAGAGTGTTCCTTTAAGTGTTTGTCTCCACATTGTGTTATGATGTGATTTTGATAGCTTACAACATTTTCCTTTGTAGTCGTTTGCAACAATAGCCGGTATATCCATGCAGAGTTACCTCTCCTTTTCTGTTATCATATTTTTAATATCACTGTCTGTATTATGTTGCAGATGTGTAACTCTACATAGCAGAGTCCATTGGCTTGGTACATTATTAATCAAGGATATAAATATTAAAGGAAGAATGTGTCAGCACACGTTCAGTACTCCACCAATCCTTGAGTTTTATTGTAATTCATAACCAGAGTGGTGCTCATGACTGCCAACCTCTTATCTTCGAGTACCATACATCTTTCACACTCTCTTTCTATATTTCCAAGTGTGGCTCATTTGAAACAACTGGATACTGACTTTTTATCCAGCTTGGCCGTCTGGTGTAAAAATACTCCACTCGAGGACAGAATGCTCCTCCGTATGAGATGTGATGAGTGATTTTCTTCTAAGCAGATTACTCTGGCAATGTTTAGCTTTGATCTGAATAGCTTTAGTTGTATGCCCAGCACTTATAGTTTAGACTTGACTTTCTAATGTTTCAAAATGTACCAGTTCAGTGTCTTATTTCACAGTGTTGTTTTTAGATTTTTACTACTATATTAAAGCATCAATAATATCCAGAAGAGGTATTGTATGTTTTTGAGGATAGAACGTTTGCTTGTATGATAAAATTATTTTCGATCAATGCTTGTCCATAAAACTGATTTTCATATAATACAGGCGAGTGCACTCTTTAATACAGTTTAATTTGAAGCCTCAGTTTAATTTCAGTAGACTCGATTTTCTTGACCTTACGCTTTGACCAGCAATTAGAGTTGACACATTCAAGGCAAAATCCATTTACTCTCATTGGTATAAGCCTTGCCACCATCATTCTACTTGTGTCCTGAATATAATTCGCTTTCGAATACAGAGTGATTTCCCAAACCTGCTTTAGAGTAAAGTGTGAGTGAGCAGGGTATTTTTAACTGTATTTAATATTGTTTGGTCACTAGTTGTTTGTATTTTTTTTTTTACACATTGTGAAGCATTGGAGGACATGTTAATATGTTTTAAATATAAAAGATAATTTTCATAGTATCTTTTATTTAGACAGAGTTACTCTACAGCTTTGCACAGATACACATTATTCAGCTGTGAATCCCCAGTCTTACGAAGGGGTGCATCTTCCAAATTTTAATTATTAAGAGAATTCTAAGAAGTTGGATTTTATTATGAAATATTCTAAAAAAAAGTAAATTTAAAGCTGCTTCAACGAGATTACAATCAAATTATAACTTGTCAACTTATTTTTTACCAATAAAGACACCTAACTTCTGGTTAAACCATTTTTGTGTACACAGTGAGATTTGAAACAGAACAATAAAATTGTCACATGGAGCTACTGTTTAGTGCAGTGGTAGGCGGCCTTCGGCACTACAGATGTTCGGAGCTACATCTCCCACGATGCACTTATGACCGTAATGCTGGCAAACCATCAGGAAAAATGTTGCATATGGAGTGCTGCAGATTGTCTAACCAAGGTTTAGTGCAATCTCTTCTCCTTAACTTCAGTCTGTGTTAACTTGATCTTTACATCTATCTCCCACTAAAAACACATTCAGAGGCATGAGTCTTTATACACCAGGCTAACTGTTATCTGTATAACTATCTCATTGTGCAGCAGAGAGTTGCAAAATCATATTTGAAGTGTGTATTGGATCCTGCAGGGCGCTACTGATATGGGACACATTTTCTGTATTGCCCCCAAAATAATCTTCAAATGTATGTAAGAGCATTTTTTGAATGTGAAACGCTTCTGCAGCCATATCGAGTGCCTGTGGTTAATATAATTTTTTTTCTGATCCACTTTGTGTTGTCTTACACAATTTACGCCCATCCACGCACAAATTCTGTTCATGGCATCCCACAATGCATCTAGCTAAAATTATGTGGAGCAGGAGTGTAGAGTATTTTTATTTTAAGTAAGTATTATAATGATATATTTTTAGGTGTTTGGCTAACATCACATATAGGTAACATTAGGAAAACTATCATACAATACATGTTTCTCAAGTTTATCTTAAAGTTTAATGAACAGAACTTTATTTGATGTCAAGACATCTATTACAATGCACTCACCCACACTGCAGACAAAATGCCATCGGTACTTGCTTAGAGTTTTCCCAGGAATAATACAATACATAAAGATGTATTTTGCATTCATACCCCGGGGAACATGTAGCATAAGCAGTGCAATTCCAAAATGTTACATAATAAAAAAATATATATTTATGAAAAAAAACAACAGATTTTAAAAAAGCATTAAGCAAAGACAGTTGTTACAGTTTTTTATTTTTTATTTTTGAGTTAAACAGCAGCTACTAGAATTGAATTTTCATTTTAGAATGTTGGAATTAATTAAACATTAGATTTTTGCAGTTAATTATACATTAGCAATTATTGCAGTTGAATTTGCATTCTAAAAATGTAAAATTAAGAAGTAAACAAAAACAGCTACTACAGTTGTATTTTAATTTATAATTTAAAATAAAATATCACAGGTTAATGCAGATATTTTGCAGATATAAAAAAATGCAGTTATATATATATATATATATATATATATATATATATATATATATATATATATTTATTTATATATGAAAACTGCATTTTTTTCAACAAACTTTCTTTTTTCTTTATGTAGGCATTCTGTAAATCATAACGAGAGGTGAAAGTAAACATTTCTTATGTGGGATTGGCAGACATAAATCAGGCTGTGGAGAGTGCTACACTATATCATTGGTTAGTGGAAGAAGCAGGGCCGGTACAAGGATTTGCCACCCTAGGCAAACAGACATGTGCTGCCACCCCATATGCTCACAATACCCCAACCAAATTATCTGTCATATGAGCCAACACTTCTGCGTGTGTTCACATTAAAAAGCCTGCAGGGACAGGCTATAGACACCAGTACCACTACATTAAGCTGTAGTGGTTCTGGTGACTATAGTGGCCCTTTAATGGGAGGTAAATTAGAGATTAGTGCCACTAATAATATACTGGATTGCCTACTTACCACCAGATGAGGACAAGAAGAGGATGGTGGGCTCAGGCTGCAGTATGGCTCCACTGGTCCGGTGTTAAAATAGGCTCTCTGGAGGCAGTGCTCACAAAAATCAACTAACAGGAAGCAGCTTCATTTTTTTGGGCCACTTACACAGATCATGGTCTGGGCTCCCAGGGCCTGACCGTGAGTATGCCTACAAGGCCCATCCATGAGTTTGCTCAGGGAGTGGAGTGTATGTGTATAGGTTATGTATTATTGTGGAGGATGTAATGTGTGTGTGTTCTTGTAGAGGATGTAATGTGTGTGTGTGTGTGTACTTTATAGGGATAGCAGTTTGTGTAAGGGATGTAGTGTGTGTGTGTGTGTGTATAAGGGATGCATTGTATGAATCTGTGTTTGTACGTGTAAGTTTTGTGTCTTACACCCCCTTTAATGTATCTCTTACAAGCCCCTTGCATGTCTCTCATTCCCCCACTCTTTGTATGTCTCCTACATCCTCCAAACCACTTTGCGTATCCTACTCCTCCAAGCCAATTTGTGTCTTACTCTTCCCAGCTCCTTGGTGTGTCTATTTTCCCACCAGGCCCCTCTGTGTGTCTCCCTCACAAGCGACTCTGTGTGTCTCTATCCTGAGCCTCTCTGTGTGCCTCTGTCTCCCCTACCAGCCCTTCTGTCCTTCTCTTTTACCCCTTCCTCAGCCTTTCTGTCCCCCCGTCCCTTAATTATCTCTACCACTTTCCCGTCCCTTAGTGGTCTCCTCTCCACTTCTCTCCCTGTTTCTTAGAGGTCTCCCCTCCTGTCCCTTAGATGTCTCCTCTCCCATTCTGTCCCTTAGGGATTCTCTCCTCCCCTCCTGTCCCTTAGTGCTCTCCCCTCCTGCCCCTCAGTGTTTTCTCCTCCCCTCCTGCCCCTTAGTGCTCTCCCATCCCCTCCTGTCCCCTAGTGCTCTCCTATCCCTTAGTGATCTCCCCTCCCCACCTATCCCTTATTGATCTCCCCTTCCCCTTAATGATCTCACCTACCCCCGTCCCTTAGTGCTCTCCACTGCCCTCCTGTCCCGTATTGCTCTCCACTGCCCCCTATCCCTTATTGCTCTCCTCTGCCCTATCCCTTAATGCTCCCCCTGACCCTTAGTGCTCTCCCCTGCACCCCCCGTTTCTATAGTGCTCTTCCTCCCCTGTCCCTTAAAGTCTCCCCCCTCCCACACCTTTTCCTTATTTGCCCACCCCCCCATCTTTCCCTTAGTGGTCTCTCCTTCCCCCATCTTTCCCTTAGTGGCCTCTCCCCCGCCCCATCTTTCCCTTAGTAGTCTCTCCTCCCCCACCCATCTTTCCCTCAGTGGTCTCTCTCCCCCATCTTTCCCTTACTGGTCTCTTCCCCCCCATCTTTCCTTAGTGGTCTCTCCTCCCCCCCATCTTTCCCTCAGTGGTCTCTCTCCCCCATCTTTCCTTAGTGGTCTCTCCTCCCCCCATCTTTCCCTTAGTGGTCTCCCCCCCCCATCTTTCCCTTAGTGCTGTCTCCCCCCCAGTGTCCCTTAGTGCTGTCTCCCCCCCAGTTTCCCTTAGTACTAGCTCCCCGTGTCCCTTAGTGCTGTCTCCCCCCCAGTGTCCCTTAGTGCTGTCTCGTCCACAGTGTACCTTAGTGCTGTCCCTCCCCCAAGTGTCCCTTAGTGCTCTCTCCCCCGTGTCCCTTAGTTCTGTCTCCCCCAGTATCCCTTACTGCTGTCTTCCCCCCAGTGTCCCTTAGTGCTGTCTCCCCCCAGTGTCCATTAGTGCTGTCTACCCCATGTCCCTTAGTGCTGTGTCTCCCCCAGTGTCCCTTAGTGCTGTCTCTCCCCCCAGTGTGTGTGCTGTGTCCCCCCAGTGTCCCTTACTGCTGTATCCTCCCAGTGTTACTTAGTGCTATATCCCACCCAGTGTTCCTTAGTGCTGTGTCGCTCCCCTCAGTGTTCCTTAATGCTGTCTCCCCGCAAGTGTCCCTTAGTGCTGTCTCTCCCCCTAGTGACCCTTAGTGCAGTCTCCCCCCCCAGTGTCCCTTAGTGCTGTCTTTGCCTCCCCAGTGTACATTCGTGCTGTCTCGCCTCCCCCTGTCCCTCAGTGTCCCTTAGTGCCGTCTCCCTCCCCTTTCCTGGTGTGCCTCCTACCTCTTTGTAGCGTGGCCGGGCGGCGCGGAGTGCGGTAGAGGAGTTCTGTTTCCTGTACCCAGCCGGACTGACAGGAGAGAGCCCTTCCTTTCACCGTGTGCTTCCCTCCTACTGGGTGACTCAAATCTGGTGTCCCCGGGCCGGGGCGCCCTAGGCAACTGACTAAGTTGCCTATAGGACGTGCCGGCCCTGGGAAGAAGGTATCTGTTGGTTCAATGAAGGGTGTTCTAGAGCTTTTTTTAAAACTATATATTTGTATTGCACCCCAAAAGGTTCAAGATTTGTCAGTATACAAGATGAAACAAAATGAAAACTCCCTTTTTCATGTATCTATGTTGGTGTAGGGAGAGGATGAGACAAATGCCCCAAATAGGGTGTGTTGTTAAAAGAACACACCAGATAAATTGTAACTTTTATCTTAGAATGATTGAGAAACCAGCCAGTAATGAGGAGAATGTTACAGTAAAAATTCAAATTCCTATATTAGTCGCAAAAAGAGTTCCATTTTTACATTACACAAAATTGTGTAGTAGTTGGTGTTGAGATGGATTTTATTTTACCAGAATAGTTGGACAGTACTATGTAAAATGTTGTTTAAAACAGATAGAATTGAAATCATAGCATCCTTTTTACATTATTGTGGACCTTAGGCACATCCCTAGACACATATTAGTTAGTGCAAATGCTTCATATCCAAACTGTATTGTAGGGATGGATACGTGCTGTGAAGGCCATCATTTAACAGAGGTATACATGTTTGGAGGTGAAAAGAAACCTGTTTTTCATTTTGATCAAATCTTATATTTGAAAACCTCCTACCACTGTGTACTCAGTTGGAAGGGGAAAAAGAATAAAATGCAATCTGAGCTTTATCTTCAATACTTTGTTTTAGTCTCTCTGATTCTTGTTCTGAGGTGAAAAATAAGATTAAAACCATTAAATGAGAGATTTTTTCGCCTCTGCTGGAGGTTAGAAGTGGACAGTTCAAAGAGTGATCACTAATTCTAGCTATAAAAGTTCAATCCTTTGTTAAAGGTTCCATTCTTAGCATTCCATTAGGACATATTCAGAATATATAACATATGTTCAAAGGTTTGCAATATAAGCTGATCGCAATTGAACCAATTGCTTTTTCTTCAAT
Source organism: Pelobates fuscus (assembly GCF_036172605.1). Taxonomy (NCBI): domain Eukaryota; kingdom Metazoa; phylum Chordata; class Amphibia; order Anura; family Pelobatidae; genus Pelobates; species Pelobates fuscus. The sequence goes on from NC_086321.1 coordinate 135,625,135, forward strand.
TGCATTGTATAGTATATGTTTAAGGGGGTGTATTTATAAAAGTGGAATTTGTATTTTTTAATCAATTGCTACTCATGCACCGTAGTTTTCTGGGAACATTGTGTATTTATTATATAAACAGCATCAATCAGCAGCAATATATGTCTAATGTTGATAAGCTAGCACATATGAAAGTTTAATTTTTTTATACTGAGCTGGATTAAGGCTGCCCATGGTCCTAGACATGATGCCAGAGTAGGGCCCCTTCTAGAGACCTGGGTTCTAGGAGAGTTTTTGCAGTATGTGGAGGATGTTAATAACCGTATATGGGAGGGGAGGCAGAGTGTGTGTGCTGGCTAATTGTTGTGTGTGGTGGCTGAAGGGCCTGCCATCCATTGGTCCCGTTGGGGCCATGGCTCCAGTTGGCACTTTGACAGGGGCAGCATTTCCCCCACAGCAGCCCATATCCTACCCTACATATTTACACACACACTGCATCCACTATACACACTCTGCATCCACTATACACACACACACACACACACACTGCATTCACTATATGCACAATGCATTCACTACACACACTACATACAATATACACAGAAACTGCAACCACTATACACACACACTGCATCCACTATACACACACAATGCATTCACAAAACACTCTACATGCAATACACACACTGCATCCACTGCAAAAACACAGACACTGCTAACATGATGGATGTGGGTTTGTTTTCGCGTTGGGGGAGCAGCATTTCATCCCCGGACTTAGGCAGCACAATGTCTTGGACTGACCCTGGGTGGCTGAATTGCTGAGTGTCAGGGCCGCCATCAGGGGGTGACAACCATGACGGTTGTCACGGGCCTGGCGGCCCTGGGGGGCCTGGACTGCTCTGGCAGTCCTGGGCCCCACTTTCTCTCTCTGCACACATAGATAGCGAATATCGCTATCTATGTGTGCAGGCGCGGGCCCCCGGCTCCCTGTTACCGCAGAGGGGGCCCAGGCAGCACACAGCCTCTTCTCTACCTTACCTTCTTACCTTCTCTGCGGTAACAGGGAGCCGGGGGGCCCTCCACCGGACCACCAGGGATGGAATCTCCCCCCTCCCTGGACAAAGGTAAGCAGGGAGGGGGGAGAAACAATTTAATTAAATTGTTTGTTTTTTTAAATTATGTTAAAATGCCCCTTCCTCCCCCTCCCCCAGATTGCACATTTACACACACACTACATACACTGACACGACACACACACACACACACACTACATACACTGACACAACACACACACACTAAATGCACTGACACAACACACACACTACATACACTAACACAACACACACACACTAACACAACACACACACTGCATACACTGACACAACACACACACACACACTACATACACTGACACAACACACACACTGCATACACTGACACAACACACACACACACTATATACACTAACACAACCCACACTACATACACTAACACAACACACACACACACTACATACACTAACACAACACACACACTACATACACTGACACAACACACACACACTGCATACACTGACACAACACACACTGCATTCACTAACACAACACACACACACTGCATACACTAACACAACACACACACACACACTGCATACACTAACACAACACACACACTGCACACACTAACACAACACACACTCTGCATACACTAACACAACACACACTCTGCATACACTAACACAACACACACTCTGCATACACTGACACAACACACACTGCATACACTAATACAACACACACTGCATACACTAACACACACACTGCATACACTAATACAAAACACACTGCATACACTAACACACACTGCATACACTAACACAACACACATACTGCATACACTAACACAACACACACACTTCATACACTAATACAACACTCACACTGCATACACTAACACATACAATGCATACACTAATACACTAATACAATACACACACTGCATTCACTAATACAACATGCACTCTGCATACACTACACACTAACACACTCACCACATCCACTATACTGACACACACTCTGCATTCGCTACACATTAACACACTCTGCATTCGCTACACTAACACACACTCTGCATCCGCTACACACTAACACACTCTCTGCATTCACTACACTAATACACTCTCTGCATTGACTACACATTAACACACACTCTGCATTCACTACAAATTTACACACACTACATTCATTACACTGACACACTCTGCATTCATTACTCCCTAACACACACTCTGCATTTATTACACACTAACACACACTCTGCATTTATTACACACTAACACACACTCTGCATTCACTAAACTATGCACACACTCTGGATTCACTATACTAACACGCACTCTGCATTCACTACACTAACATACACTCTGCATCAACTGTACACACAGCATCCACTACACAAACATCCTGTATTCACAGTACACACACTACATCCACCACAAATTGAAACACTCTGCATTCACCCTACACAGACACTGTGTCTAATACACACACTACATCCACTACAGACACTGCATCCACTAAACACATTTCATCTAGTACACACAAACACTACATCCACGACACAACTACACAAACACACACTACATCACTGTACACACACTACATCTACTACTCAACCACTCTCTGCATTCACTACACATTAACACTCTGCATTCACTACACTAACACACACTCTGCATCCGCTACACACTTACACACTCTCTGCATTCACTACACATTAACACACTCTGCATTCACTGCACTAACACACACACTACATTCATTACACTGAAACACTCTGCATTCATTACACACTAACACACACTCTGCATTCTTTACACACTAACACACACTCTGCATTCACTAAACTATGCACACACTCTGGATTCACTATACTGACACACACTCTGCATTAACTGTACACACAGCATCCACTACACAAACATCCTGTATTCACAGTACACACACTACATCCACCACAAATTGAAACACTCTGCATTCACTATACACAGACACTGCATCTAATACACACACTACATCCACTACAGACACTGCATCCACTAAACACATTTCATCTAGTACATACAAACACTACATCCACTACACAAACACACACTACATCACTGTACACACACTACATCCACTACTCAAACACACTCTGCGTTCACTATACACACTGCATCCGCTACACAAACACACACTCTGCATTCACTGCACAAACAGTATCTAATACACAAAAACACTACATCCATTACACACATTCTAATTCACTTCCACTATACACACCACATTCAGTCCCGCATCATTGTCAGCTGACTAGGTAGGGCTTGGGCGGGCCCGGGAGGGAGGGGGTGGGGGGGGCCCAGACCTTGTGCTTTGTCAGGGGCCCTAAAATTTCTGATGGCAGCCCTGCTGAGTGTGGAGGAGTATTGTGTAAGTGGGTAGGACAGTCAGAGTGTGGCTGTGTATTGTGTGTGTAGTGCCTGAGTATGTTAAAGGAGGGAAGTTTGTTTTTTGTCCCCCAACCCCATCATGCTTACCTACCTTTTATCTCTGGTGACCTAGTGGAGGTAATTCTTTGGAGGTAATATCTTTATGAGCTCCTTGGTGGTCCTCGCACTCGGTAAATTAAGCAAAATGCTGGCAGCAGTTTGAATCACTGAGAAATGCCAGAGGACAACAAAGGAGTCCTTAAAGTGATATGCACCTGTTGTTTGTGCCGGCTACAATGCAGTAGGTGGAGAGGAGGAGGCACAGTGATGAACCCCTATACTTTAGATCTAATTTCCAGCTTAAAGGGACTCTCCAGTGCCAGGAAAACAAATCAGTTTTCGGGGCACTGCAGTATCCTGCAGTATCCTGCAGTATCCCGTTTTCCTGGCACTGCAGGATCCTGCAGTGCCCCCCTCCTTTGCACCCCCCCCCCCCATCCCATGTTGCTTAAGGGATTAAAACCCCTTCAGTGACTTGTAAACATAAAGATAGAAGGTATGCAGTAGCTTATCTCCTGCATGGGGGTTAACCCCTAGTGAAATTGATTCACTAATAATGCACAAAAGTGTGAGGGGAAAAAAAAGGGGAAAAAAGGAGAGAAAATATATTGGTAGAGAATTCTATGGAGTGGAATACCCTACTAGTTGCAGGAAACAGTAAAGGTACAGTAGAGAACTTAACGTGCAACCTTAATGCGTGAATATTAAAAGTTAACTTTTAATAATACATTTCTAATATGTAACAACTGGTGAGAGTCAACACTTAAAAAACACTCGTGTGTAAAACAAAAAATAAATCAATCAAATAGAATAAAATCAACACTTGTCTGAGACTTGCATAAAGTACCCCACATACGTGAGGGGACTATTGTCTAAACTGTGTGTGGTAGCTGTAGTTTTAAGACAATAAGTTGGGTACAGAGTGTCCAGTCATATCTGAAAGTCCCAGCCAGGTATTTACCAACACTTGTCTGGGATATGTCGCAATTTGATACAAACATTTGTAGATGTGGAATATTTGTCTAAACTGTGCGTGGATGCTATAGTTAAAGACAAAAAGTTGGGTAAAGAGAGCCCACTTGTATCTGGGGGCCACAGAAAGGTGTTTCCAACACTTGTCTGGGATTAGCAGCAAGTTGAAACAAAACTAATGGGGGATTATTGTCTAAACTGTGTGTGATAGCTGTAGCTAATAACAATGAATGCCCACTAATTAGTAGAAAACTAAAGAAGTCTCAGCAAGTTGAGCTGAATAAAACTGGTGAGGCTCATCCCCCAGAGTATCTGGGAGTCACAGCAAGGTGTTTCCAACACTTGTCTGGGATTAGCGGCAAGATGAAACAAAATATATGGTGAGGATTATTGTCTAAACTGTGCGTGATAGCGTGTAGCTGAAGACAATAAATGCCCACTTATTAATAAATCAAAGAGAATAAAATCAACACTTTTCTGAGACTTGCAGAAAATACCCCACATAGCTATAGTCTATAGGACTGCCACCACAACCACTTAAAAATTTATAGGGCTCCCAGTCAGAGGCGGCCCTCTAATTAGGCGGTTTAGGCGGCCGCCTAAGGCCTCGCGCTGGCTGGGGCCTCGCGGCCGCCTAAACCGCCTGTTGGCAGAGTGTGTCAGGTCCTCGGTCAGTGACCGAGGACCTGACACCAGGAGGGGGCCCGGCGGCTTGCCAGGTATGCCGCCGGGTGCGAGGCCCCTCCTGGCTGCCCGGCCACCGCAGACACCGGTCTGCAGCTCCGCAGTGTGCAGAGCTGCAGACCATGTGTCTCGCGAGAACCGGCCAATCAGAGCGTTGCCGCGGGTTACCACGGCAACGATCTGACATCTCGCGAGATTACATGGTCTGCAGCTCTGTGGAGCTGCAGACCGGAAGGCAGCAATGGCCACCAGACCACCAGGGAGCCCACACTGGACCACCAGGAAAGGTAGGCTCTCACCCCCCTCAGCCTTACCCTCAGCCTCACTACCCCTCAGCCTCACTACCCCCACCACCCTCAGCCTCACTACCCCTCAGCCTCACCAACCCCCACCACCCTCAGCCTCACCAACCCCACCACCCTCAGCCTCTACTTACCCCACCACCCTCAGCCTCTACTTACCCCACCACCCTCAGCCTTTACTAACCCCACCACCCTCAGCCTCACTACCCCACCACCCTCAGCCTCACTACCCCACCACCCTCAGCCTCACTACCCCACCACCCTCAGCCTTACTAACCCCACCACCCTCAGTCTCACTAACCCACCACCCTCAGCCTCACTAACCCACCACCCTCAGCCTCACTACCCCCACCACCCTCAGACTCACTACCCCCACCACCCTCAGCCTCACTACCCCCACCACCCTCAGCCTCACTACCCCCACCACCCTCAGCCTCACTAACCCCACCAGCCTCACTACCCCCCACCCTCAGCCTCATCTTCCCACCACCCTCAGCCTCACTACCCCCACCACCCTCAGCCTCACTACCCCTCAGCCTCACCAACCCCCACCACCCTCAGCCTCACCAACCCCACCACCCTCAGCCTCTACTTACCCCACCACCCTCAGCCTCTACTTACCCCACCACCCTCAGCCTTTACTAACCCCACCACCCTCAGCCTCACTACCCCACCACCCTCAGCCTTACTAACCCCACCAGCCTCAGCCTCACTACCCCCACCACCCTCAGCCTCACTACCCCCACCACTCTCAGCCTCACTAACCCCACCACCCTCAGCCTCACTAACCCCACCACCCTCAGCCTCACTAACCCACCACCCTCAGCCTCACTAACCCACCACACTCAGCCTCACTACCCCCACCACCCTCAGACTCACTACCCCCACCACCCTCAGACTCACTACCCCACCACCCTCAGCCTCACTACCCCCACCACCCTCAGCCTCACTAACCGCACCAGCCTCACTACCCCCCACCCTCAGCCTCCCCTTCCAACCACCCTCAGCCTCACTAACCCCACCACCCTCAGCCTAACTATACCCCACCCTCAGCCTCATCCCCCTACCACCCTCAGCCTCACTATCCCCCCCACCACCCTCAGCCTCACATCCCCCACACCACCCTCAGCCTCACTACCCCACACCACCCTCAGCCTCGCTACCCCCCACACCACCCTAAGCATCACCACCCCCAACCACCCTCAGCCTCACTACCCCCCACACCACCCTCAGCCTCACTACCCCCCACACCACCCTCAGCCTCACCCCCCCCACAACCCTCAGCCTCACTACCCCCACACCACCCTCAGCATCACCACCCCCAACCACCCTCAGCATCACCACCCCCAACCACCCTCAGCCTCACTACCCCCCCAACCACCCTCAGCCACACTACCCCCCCAACCACCCTCAGCCTCACTACACCCCACACCACCCTCAGCCTCACTACACCCCACACCACCCTCAGCCTCACTACACCCCACACCACCCTCAGCCTCACTACACACCACCCTCAGCATCACCACCCCCCACACCACCCTCAGCCTCACCACCCCCACACCACCCTCAGCCCCACCACCCCCCACCACCCTCAGCCTCACTACCACCCTCAGCCTCACTACCCCCCGCACCACCCTCAGCCTCACTACCCCCCGCACCACCCTCAGCCTCACTACCCCCTGCACCACCCTCAGCCTCACTACCCCCCGCACCACCCTCAGCCTCACTACCCCCCGCACCACCCTCAGCCTCACTACCCCCCACACCACCCTCATCCTCACTACCCCCCACACCACCCTCATCCTCACTACCCCCCACACCACCCTCAGCCTCACTGCCCCCCACACCACTCTCAACATCAGCCCCACCACCCCCACCACCGTCAGCACCCCCACCCTCAGCCTCACCATCCCCCACCACCCTCAGCATCACACCCACCACCCTCAGCATCACACCCACCACCCTCAGCATCACCCCCACCACCCTCAGCATCACCCCCACAACCCTCAGCATCACCCCCACAACCCTCACCACCCTCAGCATCACCCCTCACCACCCTCAGCATCAACCCCCCTCAGCATCAACCCCCCTCACCATCAACCCCCCTCACCATCAACCCCCCTCACCATCAACCCTCACATCACCCCCCTCCCTCTCACATCACCCCCTCCCTCTCACATCACCCCCTCCCTCTCACATCACCCCCCTCCCTCTCACATCACCCCCCTCCCTCTCACATCACCCCCTCCCTCTCACATCACCCCCCTCCCTCTCACATCACCCCCCTCCCTCTCACATCACCCCCCTCCCTCTCACATCACCCCCCTCCCTCTCACATCACCCCCCTCCCTCTCACATCACCCCCCTCCCTCTCACATCACCCCCCTCCCTCTCACATCACCCCCCTCCCTCTCACATCACCCCCTCCCTCTCACATCACCCCCTCCCTATCACATCACCCCCTCCCTCTCACATCAGCCCCCCTCCCTCTCACATCAGCCCCCCTCCCTCTCACATCAGCCCCCCTCCCTCTCACATCAGCCCCCTCCCTCTCACATCAGCCCCCCTCCCTCTCACATCAGCCCCCCTCCCTCTCACATCAGCCCCCCTCCCTCTCACATCAGCCCCCCTCCCTCTCACATCAGCCCCCCTCCCTCTCACATCAGCCCCCCTCCCTCTCACATCAGCCCCCCTCCCTCTCACATCACCCCCCTCCCTCTCACATCACCCCCCCTCCCTCTCACATCACCCCCCCTCCCTCTCACATCACCCCCCCTCCCTCTCACATCACCCCCCCTCCTTCTCACATCACCCCCCCTCCTTCTCACATCACCCCCCCTCCTTCTCACATCACCCCCCCTCCTTCTCACATCACCCCCCCCACTCTCACATCACCCCCCCACTCTCACATTACCATCACCCCTCTCACATTACAATCACCCCCCACACCATCACCTCCCTGTCACCATCACCCCCTCTCACCATCACCCGCCTCTCCTTCTCACCATCACCCTCCTATACACACAGCACACTTCAAGCAGCTACACCAAAAAACATAGGGTCTCAGACAAAAATGCAAACATGCTCACAGAGACATACATTCACACCCGTCAGACACACTCTCAGGCACATACACAGGTAAACTGTGCATCAATGTGTATATGTGACACTTTTTTTTGTTAGTGGGGCCTCATGTTTGAGTTTCGCCTAAGGCCTCATAAAGTCTAGAGCCGCCTCTGCTCCCAGTGCCTGGACTGCCACCACAACCACTTACAAATCTATAGGGCTCCCAGTGCCAGGAATTAGCTTGTTGGTCAAGATTCCTGTCACCATTCATGTAATTTTCCCTCCATCTATCTTGTTTTGCCACTTTTCAGAAATCCGAAGCACTTCGGCAATTCCGACCAATGACATTCGGTTCGGCACTTCCAACTACTGAACTTCGGCACTACGGAACTTCGGCACCTCAGACATTCGTAAGCATCTGAATGTCAGAATTGCACGAAATTTGTCCGAATGTACATTCGGAATGAAACGAATTGCACATGTCTACAATATTAATCTCTGAAAACACCTGGATAAAGGTCTATTCAGAGGTGACTTTCTCTCTCCCTCTATCTATCTATATCTATCTATCTATCTATCTATCTCGCTATCTCACTCAGGAGTTGAAGATTCATGTATGAATTTGTGTCTGTATCCTATTTTCCCCATATATTATAAGCGACATCTGCTATATTCACACAAGCCAGTATAATTTTTATTCTATTGATACACAAGCCAGTATAATTGTTATTCTATTGATACCTTATTAAGAATGAAGCCTGTTTCTGAAAGGAATCATAATGCTTTAAGTGCGAATGAGGAATGTCTGGTGCAGACCACACACACATAGGCACTGCACAGGTGCATGATGGAACTACTGGTTACATTACACAGGAGATGAATAAGTGGTGTTATATTCTGAGCAAATGTGAATGGCACCTTTGAGACAACATAAGAGATCATGAAGTCTGCCAGCGATACATGGAAAGCTGGAGCAGTGTAATTTATATGAGCGGTCAAAGAATATTAAATCTATGGAGAAACAATTTGCTGCTCTCAATTTGTCACAGATGTAACCTGTTTCATTAACCCCTCGAATGTTAAACAAATGAATGTGACCACTGTACACTGGAAGATTTATTCTGTTTTCTAAAAAATCCATCCATAGACAGATTTGAAACTTAACCCCTTAATTGTTCAATGGCCTTTAAAGACCTGATTTGATCTTACCTAATTGAACAGGCCATTCACCAGCATTTAAAGTGGTGTAATTGCAATAAAAAGGCCTGCGCGTAATTGCAATAAAGAGGCCTGTGCAAACTCACCCAAGAGAAATTATATAATAATTAAATACTTACATTCTCCTTGTGTTCCACAGGAATTCAAACAGGCCAATACATATGATTTACCACAAATTGGTATAAACAAACATAAAAAAAACCAATATAGTGCAGTATTTTGTTGGTTACATTTACGTTTGTTTATTTTTAATGTGTTAAATCATGAATTGATGCTTGTCAAATTACAGTTAGAATAAAATTACATATATATAATTTTTTTTACTTTTTTTAGTTTTTTATTTATTTTTAATTATTATTTATTTTTTATAATTTATATATACACAATATATATAGTTATTATATATATATTATATATACGTGTGCATTTTTACTCTGTGTATTTTTATATTAATATATGTATTTGTTATAGATGTATTTGTATAATAGATATAATATATGTGTATATATATACATATATATATATATATATATATATATCTCATGTATACATATATATAAATTTAAAAAAAATGTATTAACTATATATATATATATATATATATATATATATACAAAAAACAATATTGCTCCTGCACTCACGCTTGAAATTCCTTTATGAGCCGGGTGCCAACCAAAAAGAACAGCTTCAATATCCAGATAATTCAAAGAAATGGTTGCACTCACGTAATTAAAAGTCCAAAGTTTAATGGAAAAAATTTAAAAATCCAGGATCAACGTTTCAGTCACTACTGACTTTCATCAGGACTCATATATATACTCATATATATATTTACTTTTTAAAACTTTATTTTTACTTTTTCACCAGCACGGGGACTGCCTGTCAGTTCAGGCAGTCCCCCTGCTGGAAGCACTATGGACACTATGGACACCTATGGTCCTAAATTGCAGACGGGGGGCTTTCTGGGATCTGTCCAGAGAGTCCCCCCAAAGAAGAAGACCCCTCGAGGCACCCAGTATAGACAGAGCATCGGAAGCCTGCCTGAAGGCTTCCGATGCTCTGTCTCACTGCCGGGCTCCACGTGGAGCAACCCGGGATCGATCACTCTGTGGTCTCCAGTGGCCCCCAACATTGAGGCATCGCTGTAATACCATTAGAGCTGCTGGAAGCGTTCCTTCAGTCCTTAAGGACCGTTTTTTGTCGGACATACCCTGCATGTCCAAGGTCGGGAAGGGGTTAAAGGGACTTCTTAAACAATTGAAGACTGTAAGAGAGTCTGATGGTGTAGGCAAGCTGTCCCAAAGGAAGGAGTTCCACTTGAAATGTCCTACAAGTGTGAGTTAGCAGTAAGGGTGCGAGCAGCGACATGAGAATGCCATAGGCAGAGCGGAAAGACCTAGAAGGAGCATACCTACGAATCAGTGAAGAAATGTAACAGGGGCTAGAGTTTAGACCTTTATAGGTAAGGGTTAATATATTGAATTGATAACTATAGAACATAGGAAGCCAGTGTAAGGATCGACAAAGGGGTGAGGAATGAGAGGAATGTCAGGAGAGAAAGATTAGCCTGGCGGCAGCATTTATTACAAATTGTAGCGGGGCATTAAGGCTTTTGGAGAGACCAATTAGGAGTGAAATACAGTAACCCATGCAAAAAATTACCAAAGCTTGAACAAGCTCCTTGGCAGCATCTTGTGTATGAAAGAGGTGATTGTAGGCAATGTTTTTAAGGTGGAACAGGTTTTAGCAACAGACTGGATATAAGTCACAAACATGGGGCCAAGATAGCGCCAAGACAGTGAGCTTACAAGGAGGGGCTGATGCAGGTACCAAGCAGGGAAAGATATATTTTGAAAGAACTGAGACTGGATGACAGTTTTACAAAGCAGGAAAGAGAGTTCCATAGGAATGGTGCAGCCCTAGAGAAGTCTTGCAGGTGGGCATTGATGGTGCGAGTGCAAACACCAGATAGAAACAGATCTTTGGCAGAGTGCATTGGCTTACAAAAGATATACTTGTGTATTAGTGAGGATCCCATAATTATTCTTGACTTATTTAATTATGGGAGTAGTCCAATTATAGAAGGAGCCATAATTCAACACTCCCGACAGGCTGCCTTTTGTTCCCTGTCCCCACATTTTATGGTCCTTGGGCATTTAAATTTCCCTAATGATTACTCAAGCATGGGATGTAGTTTCTTTACGATTACACAGAACAGTTTCCTTTTATGTAGTTAGTGCACAGTTGGATTCCAAGACTGTACCCTGTGACCCTCGATAAACCACAACCAATATTTCTTTAGAAAAATAACTAAGCTGCATGGTAATAAACCAATTTTTATTTTCTGATGATTTCATTGCATTAAACCCGCTCTATATATGCTTTGAAGCCAGAAGAACTGAAACTTCAGAGCAGAAAAAAATTTGCCCTCAAGGCGATAAACACAAACTGATCTCTTTTATATACAAATTCAATACACATAATACTCTATTCTCTTTTTAATTTTTTCTTATACTGAACAGTTTAGTTTAGCATTCAAACTGCTTTTTTCTTCCCCGTGACTCTAGCAACAATCTTATTTTATGTAAAACATTTTTTAATCAAAACCTTTAGAACAAGAATTGTGAATTTTACTGGACTCTAAATGTTAAAAAAAAAAAAATTGGATTAAATGAGACACAATATTAAAAGATTTTTTTTTTTTTTTATTGTAAATTATGATGAGTTTGTACAGATTTTAGAACAAATATAATCTCCTACGCGGCCATTGGATCATAAATTTTGCAAATGTTAATGTTGCATTTCGAGATTTTACTTTCAATCTTTGAAATTACCACAACTAGCTTGAAAGTATAGCATATTCTTAATACAGGACAAAAGCCATTCTTGTGGTGATAAGCCAGGGCAGAGAACCTTAAATCTGTCCATGATTGGTCATTGGTTTCTGCAAGAGGAAATTGATCCAAGCACTGGCATAAAAATCTGTCATAAAACATTAATTGCATAATAATCCTTCAGAAATGTGTGACTCATGACTGGAAATCTGATAAAATTCCAATGCTTCGTTTATTTGCAAATGTTTGCATCAGATGGTTGAGAGTTATTTAAATGCAAACTTTCAAAATTACTTTAAAAAAAAATAAAAAGAATAATAATTAATTATTTTTGTGCTTAATTTGTTCACAGAAAGTGTTAGCATTAATTATTCCATTATTATTATTATTATTATTATTATTATTATTATTAATTATTATTATTACATGTATTCCAGCTTTGCAAGACTCTCCTCACCATAGCTTTGATACTCCTGTGAAATCATCACTACTAATGACTTGTGTCTAAGGTTGACAGGGCCCTAGGTGGGATGTTTTGGGGCCCCCTCTTTGAGTCCTGGACACTGTGGGGGATGTATGTGTGGGGAAGACTGGTTGTTGTTGTTGTTGTTATTGGTGTTTGTGTGTGTGTGAAAATTGCTCTTTTGATCTCCCTGTTGGTTCATTGCAAGGCACTCTAAAGCAGGATCATTGGTGGTCTAGTGGAGGAGCAATATGGTCTGCACTAATATTGGTCCAGATCACTTTAAGAGCACTGGTTCAACTCTCTGAGTCATCGAGAAGCACTGCTAACCGCAAGGGTTCTCTTTATGTAATATGCAACTGATATTAATGCAGACCACAAACCTTTATCAAATGAAGACAGGGCCAAGCAGGAGGATTTTTTGCCTACCAGACCTAACTAATGGATAATCCAGCTCTGGTCCAATGAATATTATAGAGAAACACTGGTAAAAAAACAAACAAACATGTTTATCATAGAGAAGCACTGAAACCAACACTTTACTATGAGAATCACTCACTAAAGTACAATAGAGAAGCACTGGAACTAATACTTCTCTATGAGAAGCGCTAACTGTAGTTAAAAAAAAAAGTGAAGCAGGAAACCATCATTGTTGTCTGCTTGACAGCCAAGAGTTGCTACTTAGAGAATTTGTAAACATACAGATATCTCTTGAAATTAGCACTTTTATAAAACAATCATGGAGGGACATGCAGGCAACCCCTACAGTAATAAAGCATGCTGAAGTGATTTGGGGAGTGCCAATGGATTTTTTACCTTTAAGTCAGAATGATATTATAAGTCCATTTGATTATCACAACAGCTTTAGAAATGGCTATTTTCTTAATATTATAACAAAAAAAAGGCTTTAAAGTGTGGCATTTCATGAAGTGTAATCACAAACCAATGGTTTGGAATCATTATTCTGGACTTTTTAGGCAGGCATAAATAAGGAAAATGTACCAGTGGCTGCAGCTTCAAATTACCTTCATGTATTTACTGGGTGCCTTTTAAATTAGGGCTATTACCCTTTTCCTAACTTCCATGTGCAAAGGAGTTAGAAATATAAATACGCAATTATACAGTAAATCTAAGATTGTCTAAGTAGATTGTGTTGCATTAAATTGTTAGAACGTTAGCTTGAGTTGTGTCTCTGTGTACTTCAAACAACATATCCCTGTTTGTAAAACAAGATTATTTCCATTTGTTACAGGAAAAAAAAAAGTTAATTTCTAAGGTTCGTTTCACAGCCATAATAAGTTTAGTAAATTAGAATGTTACAGAAACAATGCTGTCCTTTAATCTTAAGGGTAAGATCTATATGCCATTTTAGGAAAGTGTAAAAGTTAATAAAGTTGCTAGAATTTTCTTTAGCAACTTACTTAAATTATGTTTAAATAATATAAGTTATTTATTATACATGCCGCAAGGCAAGTTTAGAAATACATAGAGTGATGGTGTTAAGTATGTCCTGATATGGATCTCAAAGTATTTAAGCCATCAATGTTAAATAAGGTAAACTTGAGAGCAAAGAAGGCAAATGTTAGGATCATCAGAAAAGTAATCGTTTTAATGTCACTGAAAAAGTGTGTTTAATGTCACTGAAAAAGTGTGTCCCATATTGATGGTACAAGTCACAAGGCACGTGATGATACTTTTTACAGATATTAACTTCAGATTGAAAGATAAATACTTCCACAATGGTAAGAAGTGAGTCCCAGTGGAAGAAAATGGCCATTAGTTTCTCAACTGCATCACACCTTTAGGGGGCAAACAGTACTGCAAATATAGATTGTAATATTATAGATCACTCCAAGCACCACAACTGTTATGGTGCCACTAGTGCCCTGGTGCCTTCCCTGGGTAAGTAGTCAAACCATTTGTGAAAGGTTTGACAACGTACCTGGGGTCTGCCAAGCACCAGTCACTGACTTCTGTGCTTCCATTAGCTCCATTGCTCCAGTGAACTGATTCCACCTAATCAAAGCTGCCTGTTTCACTAAAAGCATTAGCTAAGTGCTCTCAGCCAATGACTTAAGCCATGTACTTTTCAGCTAACCAGTGGACCATGGGTAAGTTGTCAAACTTTTCACAAACAGTTTTACTACTTACCATGGAAGGGTGCTAGGTACTTCTGGCACAATAACCACTGCAGTGTGAGGTAGTAGTTATGATGCTTGGAGAGTTCTTTTAAGAACAAGATGTAAATCCTAGAGATAGGAACTGAAGATGAACATTTATACAAGCGTGTAACAGCAATACAGTGAACATAGAAGACAGTGCTACGAGATACAGCTATCAGGGATATGGAGGTCACAGAATATGGTGATGTTGACTTTAGTAACCTGAACATACATTTCAATGTTAAGAAAGAATATACAAACACAGCTCCACCACTAAACACAGAGGTCCAGTGAAAACCTAGATATGACTGCGTAGGGCTCCCTAGATTAAAATCCAAAACACAGGATGATCTGGGTAAGGATCTCAGGACAAGGTGGATCATGGACACATCAATAGACTGAATTAATATAACAGACACTACCTATCCAAACTGGTGAAAGACTTGCACAAAATTTGCACTAACTTTCAACATAGCAATAAAATACCAGGGACACCCAGCAGAGGTGGTAGGGGGAAAGAGATGAAATGACTGAGGATTGAAAAAGTGTATCACCAGTGCAAGACCACACAGGAGAAATACTAAATATTACTGGGATTACTGAAAAGGCCGGTAGGGGGAGGGGAGCAGCAGAGGAGGATATGAAGTCAAACTCAGCCAATCACATTGGCTCTAATTTGGGTCAAGGCTGCTGGGGGTTTTATTGTTTTTTGTTTCTTTATGTCTCTGTGATGCTAATTGATAGGCTGCTATTGCTAGCACTGTTATATAATCCCTGAGTTTTTTTTTTATTTAACCTTCTTAATGTATGTATTGTAGATAGATACACTGTGTTCTTTCCAGTAAAGGAAGAGTTGTGTACCACTTAAACCTTAATGTTACCACCTTATAAGCATGAAATCATAAGTTGAAAAAGCTTATGGAAGCTCCATCTTAAATTATTGTGTAATCAAGTATGCATTTGTTACAGTGATTAAAATGTTAATGACAGCAGGGAAGGAAAATGTGAGTTTTGGTGGTATTATAGTCGTAAATCATATCATTCTGGGATATCATGCAAAGCAGAGAACCTAAAAAGGACACTATAGTCAACAGAACAACTACAGCTTAATGTAGTTGTTCTGGTAAATATAGTCAGCCCCTTCAGTCTCTTTGCTGTAAATACTGCCTTTTCAGAAAAAATACAGTGTTTCCATTGCTCCCTAGATATACCTCCAGTGGCAGTCACTCTGACGGGCATTAGAGGTGCTTTCCTGGTCAGTGCACAATGTGCAGCACTGATGTTCAGCGTCTTCACGCTGTGCATGAAGACACTAAAGTTTCTCCATAGAGATGCATCTCTATTAGGAAATGCTGATTGGCCACGGCAGTGTTTTGGCTCTGCCCAGGCCCCACCCCTTTGACTGAGATCATCAAAATTGACAATCTCAGCCAATTTAATATTTTCCTATAGGAAAACATTGGATTGGCTAAGATCAGAGCCGCCATCAGGGGATGACAACCATGGCGGTTGTCATGGGCCCGGCGGTCCTGTGGGGCTGGACTGCTTTGGCAGTCCGGGGCCCCATATTCCCTACGTGCACACATATATAGTGCATATCGCTATATATAGATGTGCAGCTGGGGGCCCCCGGCTCCCTGTAACTGCAGGGGTCCTAGCACACTGCCTCTGTACATTACAGCTCCTCGTGCTCATTAACTCTAGTAAGAAGCACGGCCGTCAGAGCGTTGTCACGGGTTACCATGGCAATGCTGCTATGCTCGTGAGAGTTAATGAGAGCGAAGAGCTGTAATGTACAGATGCAGTATGCTCTGCCCCCCTGCAGTTACAGGGAGCCAGGGGCCGCACCATGCTACCGAACCACAAAGGGAATGGAATTCCCCCCTCCCTGGATCAGGTAAGAAGCAGAGAGGGGGAAATACAATTTATTAAAATTAATGTGGAAAAAAATGCTCCCTTTGCACAACATTTACATAAACTGCATACACTAGTACAACACACACTGTGCATTCACTACACTGACACACACTCTGTGTTCACTACACTGGCACACACTCTGCATTCATTACACTGACACACAGTCTGCATCCACTACACTGGCACACACTCTGTATCCACTACACTAGCACACACTTTGCATCCATTACACTGACACACATTCTGCATCCACTACACCGACACACACTCTGCATTCACTACACTGACACACACTCTGCATTAACTATACACACAGCATCTACTGCACAAACATCCTCTATTCACTATACATACACTACATTCACCACACATTCAAACACTCTGCATTTATTATACACAGACACTACATCTAATACACACACACTACATCCACTATACAGACACTGCATCCATTAAACACATTGCAACTACACACAAACATTTAATTCACTACACAAACACACACTACACCCACTACACAAACACTCTGTATTCACTGTACACACACTACATTCACTACATAAACACACACTCTGCATTGCCTATACACACTGCATCGGCTACACAAACACACACTCTGCATCCATTACACACATTCTAATTAAAATCCGTCTATACACACCACATTCAGTACTGCATCATTGTGGGCGGATTCGTGGGCGGATTTGTGGGGGGTCCAAACCTTGAGCTTTGTCAGGGGTCCCAAAATTCAGTTTTAATGATGTCAGCCATGGAGGCAGTTTGGGGGTGAACCCTGTACCAGCAGAACTGCATAGCACTGGAATAAAGACTTTCTAACTTTTTAAGGGGGCAAGGAGGGACTGGGGGGCTAACATGTTTTTTTTTTTTTAACAATATAGGGTCAGGAATACATATTTCTTTAGTGTTCCTTTACACATAATAAAAAAATATTTAAGAAGGAAAATAGCGTTATAAAAAATTAATGGAAAACATGTTGATATTAGGAGTACATGTTTAGGAATTTTGGCGGTTGGAAAATAGTGAGATTTAGTAAGCGATTGAGAATTGATGGTCTAGATAGGTGCACTATGAATGCATTTCATCGGTGGACAATAACAGACAAGGCATTCTCCTAAAAAATATATTCATGCTCTTGAACTGTATATAATTCTGTTCATTAATTTGCTTCAAAAATGCAAACAAGGTGGGCAGCTGCTAACTATAAAAATAAAAAAAATAGATTCTGTATTAATTTGCAATAATGAATTCTGCCCCATGTAATTTATGTTTTTATGCAGAAAGAATTACACTTGTTTTCAGTGCAGCAAGCATATTATTTTCATTCAATCTGACACTTCTGAAATGCCCTGTTCACTAATAAAAAGGTTACCGGAAGATACATTAGGCAGGAATCTGCATACATTTGCAGTTTGCCGTGAAATATTAATTTTGTTTTTGTTAGTTAAACAGCAATTGCTATAGTACAAAAAGTAATTTTAAACTGTCCAATGATATTGATAAGTACATTAATTAAAGTCCATCACAAAGTCAGATTAAAAGTACGAAAGTACGGTACATTTGGTTTAAGTAAGTACTTAGCTATAAATATTCTCTCACTTAAAAAAAAAAAAATATATATATATATATATATATATTGTCCTGTTGTTGACCCTGAGGAAACGTTGGTCGCTTTTGAACTTAATCCAATAAAACATTTGTATTTTAAAGAACCGGTGAGCAGTCATTCTATATCGGATCTATCTATCTATCTATATATATATATATATATATATATATATATATATATACACATACACCCCTAGCTATGGACCCGTGGATCTACCGGCTAAACAGATCGCTGGAAGGGTGGACTAGGAGGGAGCAGAAATTAGTACATAAGATAACTTTAAGTGCACGCAGAGCAGTAGCGACCGCATGGCTCTCACCAGAGGGCCCAGAATTCCCAGGGGTAATATCCGGTATAAAAGAATGTAGAATCATGGACGACCTGACAGCAAGGGTAAAGGGGACGACAGCAGCATTCCAGAAACTGGGGGAACCATGGGACAATAGTACATTAGGTTCGAGGGGAGACTGACAGGGACTGGTTAAGATAGCTGACCTGAACCAGCAATAACAATCTCCTCCTTGGATAATATTGTACATAGGGGGCCCCCTGCTTTCTTCCCCCCCCTCCCTTTCTTTTCTCTCTACTCATCCTTATCTGACGCTAACTCTTTCTCTTTCTTATTTCTCTTGGACCTTCATATCTGTTTACTGCTTTTCTTTATTTTGGCCCTTCCCTTGATTTCAAGGGAAGGTGGTTTCTTTTTATTTTTATTTTTACCAGGCATGATTAAACTGCCGAAGGAACAAGGAAGCCCATGGGTTAGATGAGGCTTGATAAAGAAAGGGCTCCTCACTTTGCTTATATGCCTGTTCAAAAATTAAAAATCCATCGATGGGAGGCATGTTTTCAAGGGGTTCAAGATTGGGCATGTATTGTACTGTTTGAATTGCATTATGTTTACAAGAACAAAATTTCCAGTTGGCTTCTGCGCAAGCCCAAAAGTTACTGTACACTTGCTTTGTCTGTCAAGTGAAAAATAAAGAATTAAAAAATATATATATATATAAATACACATACAATACACAAGATCCAGCGCACTCAACTATCCACTAAACAGTAACTTCAATGTTGAAAGATATATATACTAAACAAAATTATAAACTCAACAATTTAGTTTTTGCCCCCATTTTTCATGAGCTGAACTCAAAGACATAAGACTTTTTCCTTGAACACAAAAGGTCTATTTCACTCAAATATTGTTCACAAATCTGTCTAAATCTGTGTTAGTGAGCACTTCTCCTTTGCCAAGATAATCCATCCACCTCACAGGTGTGACATATCAAGATGGTGATTAGACAGCATGATTTTTTGCAAAGGTGTGCCTTAGGCTGGCCACAATAAAATATGCAGTTTTACTATATTGGGGATGTCCAGGATGGTCCAAAAAAGAGGTCAGTATCTAGTGTGATTACTATTTGCCTCACACAGTGCAACACATCTCCTTTGCACAGAGTTGATCAGGTTGTTGATTGTGGCCTGTGGAATGTTGGTCCACTCCTCTTTAATGGCTGTGTGAAGTTGCTGTATATTGGCAGGGACGGGCTGTTGTATACGCCAATCCAGAGCAACCCAAACATGCTCAATGGGTGAAATGTCCGGTGAGAATGCTGGCCATGCAAGAACTGAGATGATTTCAGCTTCCAGGAATTGTGTACAGAACCTTGCAACATGGAGCTGTGCATTATGATGCTGCAACATGAGGTGATGGTCGTGGATGAATGGCAACACGGTATCCCTGTGCATTCAAAATGCCATCAATAAAATGCACCTATGTTCGTTGTCCATAACATACGCCTGCCCATACCATAACCCCACTGCCAAGATGGGCCCCTCAATCCACAGCGTTGGCATCAGCAAACCGCTCACCCACATAACGCCATACATACTGTCTGCCATCTGCCCTGTACAGTGAAAACGAGGACGCCATCATATGTGAGCATTTACCCACTCAAGTCAGTTACGATGACAAACTGCAGTCAGGTCAAGACCCCAATGAGGACGACGAGCATGCAGATGAGCTTCCCTGAGACGGTTTCTGACAGTTTGTGCAGAAATGTTTTGGTTATGCAAACCGATTGTTACAGCAGCTGTCTGGGTGGCTGGTCTCAGACACAGAAACATAGAAACATAGAATCATAGAAAGTGATGGCAGATAAGAACCATTCGGCCCATCAATTTTCTAAATACTTACATTAGTCCCCGGCCTTATCTTAAAGTTAGAATAGCCTTATGCCTATCCCACGCATGCTTAAACTCCTTTACTATGTTAACCTCTACCACTTCAGCTGGAAGGCTATTACATGCATTCACTACCCTCTCTGTAAAGTAATACTTTGTGATATTATTTTTAAACCTTTGCCCCTCTTGTTGTGGTAGTTTATCTTCTTTTAAATAGAGTCTCCTCCTTTACTGTGTTGATTCCCTTTATGTATTTAAATGTTTCTGTCACATCCCCCCTGTCTCATCTTTCCTTCAAGCTATACATGTTAAGTTCCTTTAACCTTTCCTTGTAAGTTTTATCCTGCAATCGATGAACCATTTTTACGTCAAAGGTGCATTATCTTGCAATTATCCCCATTAAATGTAACATATCTGAGTATCATCAGCAAAAAGCCATCACTTACTATTAGTGATGTACCGAACTGTTCGCTGGCGAATAGTTCCTGGCGAACATAGCGTGTTCGCGTTCGCCATGTCGGGCGAACACATGCGCTGTTCGATCCGCCCCCTATTCGTCATCATTGAGTAAACTTTGACCCTGTGCCTCACGTTCAGCAGACACATTCCAGCAAATTAGCAGCAGACCCTCCCTTCCAGACCCTCCAACCTCCTGTACAGCATCCATTTTAGATGCATTCTGAAGATGCATTCTTAGATAGAGGAGGGAAAATGTAGCTGCTGCTCATTTGATAGGGAAATGGATAGCTAGGCTAGAGTATTCAGTGTCCACTACAGTCCTGAAGGACTCATCTGATCTCTGCTGTAAGGACAGCACCCCAAAAAGCCCTTTTTAGGGCTAGAACATTAGTCTGCTTTTTTCTGTGTAATGTAATTGCAGTTGCCTGCCTGCCAGCTTCTATGTCAGGCTCACAGTGGATACTCTGCCCACTTGCCCAGTGCCACCTTCATATCTGGTGTCACAATAGCTTGCATTTGAAAACAAAAAACATTTTTTCACTGTGATAGATTGAATAGCAGTTAGTTGTCTGCAAGCGTCTGGGTGTCAGGCCTTCAGCGTGTACTCTGCCAACTTCTGCCAGTGTTCTTTGCCACTCATATCTGGTGTCACAATAGCTTGCCTTTAAAAAGAAAAAAAAGTTTTTCACTGTAAGCTAATAGCAGTCAGTGTACTTCAAGCGGGTGTGTCAGGCCTTCAGCGTGTACTCTGCCAACCTCTGCAAGTGCACTTTGCCACTCATATCTGGTGTCACAATAGCGTGCCTTTAAAAAGAAAAAAGTTTTTCACTGTAAGCTAATAGCAGTCAGTGTCCTTCAAGCGGGTGTGTCAGGTCTTCAGCGTGTACTCTGCCAACCTCTGCAAGTGCACATTGCCACTCATATCTGGTGTCACAATAGCATGCCTTTAAAAAGAAAAACAGTTTTTCACTGTAAGCTAATAGCAGTCAGTGTCCTTCAAGCGGGTGTGTCAGGCCTTCAGCGTGTACTCTGCCAACCTCTGCCAGAGTACTTTGCCACTCATATCTGGTGTCACAATGGCATGCCTTTAAAAAGAAAGAAAACGTTTTTCACTGTAAGCTAATAGCTGTCAGTGTCCTTCAAGCGGGTGTCAGGCCTTCAGCGTGTACTCTGCCAACCTCTGCCAGTGTACTTTGCCAATCATATCTGGTGTCACAATAGCGTGACTTTAAAAAGAAAAAAAGTTTTTCACTGTAAGCTAATAGCAGTCAGTGTCCTTCAAGCGGGTGTGTCAGGCCTTCAGCATGTACTTTGCCAACCTCTGCAAGTGCACATTGCCACTCATATCTGGTGTCACAATAGCGTGCATTTAAAACCAAAAAACTTTTTTCACTGTTATAGATTAAATAGCAGTTGTCTTCAAGCGGGTGTGTCAGGCCTTCAGCGTGTACTCTGCCAACCTCTGTCAGTGTACTTTGCCACTCATATCTGGTGTCACAATAGCGTGCCTTTAAAAAGAAAAACAGTTTTTCACTGTAAGCTAATAGCAGTCAGTGTCCTTCAAGCGGGTGTGGCAGGCCTTCAGCGTGTACTCTGCCAACCTTTGCCAGTGTTCTTTGCCACTCATATCTGGTGTCACAATAGCGTGCTTTTAAAAAGAAAAACAGTTTTTCCCTGTAAGCTAATAGCAGTCAGTGTCCTTCAAGCGGGTGTGTCAGGCCTTCAGCGTGTACTCTGCCAACCTCTGCCAATGTACTTTGCCACTCATATCTGGTGTCACAATGGCATGCCTTTAAAAAGAAAAAAAAACGTTTTTCACTGTAAGCAAATAGCTGTCAGTGTCCTTCAAGAGGGTGTCAGGCCTTCAGCGTGTACTCTGCCAACCTTTGCCAGTGTTCTTTGCCACTCATATCTGGTGTCACAATAGCGTGCCTTTAAAAAGAAAAACGTTTTTCACTGTAAGCTAATAGCAGTCAGTGTCCTTCAAGCGGGTGTGTCAGGCCTTCATCGTGTACTCTGCCAACCTCTGCCAGTCCACTTTGCAACTCATATCTGGTGTCACAATAGCGTGTCTTTAAAAAGAAAAAAAGTTTTTCACTGTAAGCTAATAGCAGTCAGTGTCCTTCAAGCGGGTGTGTCAGGCCTTCAGCGTGTACTTTGCCAACCTCTGCAAGTGCACATTGCCACTCATATCTGGTGTCACAATAGCGTGCATTTAAAACCAAAAAACTTTTTTCACTGTTATAGATTGAATAGCAGTTGTCTTCAAGCGGGTGTGTCAGGCCTTCAGCGTGTACTCTGCCAACCTCTGTCAGTGTACTTTGCCACTCATATCTGGTGTCACAATAGCGTGCCTTTAAAAAGAAAAACAGTTTTTCACTGTAAGCTAATAGCAGTCAGTGTCCTTCAAGCGGGTGTGTCAGGCCTTCAGCGTGTACTCTGCCAACCTCTGCCAGTCCACTTTGCAACACATATCTGGTGTCACAATAGCGTGCCTTTAAAAAGAAAAAAAAGTTTTTCACTGTAAGCTAATAGCAGTCAGTGTCCTTCAAGCGGGTGTCAGGCCTTCAGCGTGTACTCTGCAAACCTCTGCCTTTGTACTTTGCCACTCCTATCTGGTGTCACAATAGCGTGCCTTTAAAAAGAAAAACAGTTTTTCACTGTAAGCTAATAGCAGTCAGTGTCCTTCAAGCGGGTGTGTCAGGCCTTCAGCGTGTACTCTGCCAACCTCTGCCAGTGTACTTTGCCATTCATATCTGGTGTCACAATAGCATGCCTTTAAAAAGAAAAAACGTTTTTCACTGTAAGCTAATAGCAGTCAGTGTCCTTCAAGCGGGTGTGTCAGGCCTTCAGCGTGTACTTTGCCAACCTCTGCAAGTGCACATTGCCACTCATATCTGGTGTCACAATAGCGTGCATTTAAAACCAAAAAACTTTTTTCACTGTTATAGATTGAATAGCAGTTGTCTTCAAGCGGGTGTGTCAGGCCTTCAGCGTGTACTCTGCCAACCTCTGTCAGTGTACTTTGCCACTCATATCTGATGTCACAATAGCGTGCCTTTAAAAAGAAAAACAGTTTTTCACTGTAAGCTAATAGCAGTCAGTGTCCTTCAAGCGGGTGTGTCAGGCCTTCAGCGTGTACTCTGCCAACCTCTGCCAGTGTACTTTGCAACACATATCTGGTGTCACAATAGCGTGACTTTAAAAAGAAAAAAAGTTTTTCACTGTAAGCTAATAGCAGTCAGTGTCCTTCAAGCGGGTGTCAGGCCTTCAGCGTGTACTCTGCAAACCTCTGCCTTTGTACTTTGCCACTCATATCTGGTGTCATAATAGCGTGCCTTTAAAAAGAAAAACGTTTTTCACTGTAAGCTAATAGCAGTCAGTGTCCTTCAAGCGGGTGTGTCAGGCCTTCATCGTGTACTCTGCCAACCTCTGCCAGTCCACTTTGCAACTCATATCCGGTGTCACAATAGCGTGCCTTTAAAAAGAAAAACGTTTTTCACTGTAAGCTAATAGCAGTCAGTGTCCTTCAAGTGGGTGTGTCAGGCCTTCAGCTTGTACTCTGCCAACCTTTATCAGTGTACTTTGCCACTCACATCTGGTGTGACAATAGCGTGCCTTTAAAAAGAAAAATACGTTTTTCACTGTAAGCTAATAGCAGTCAGTGTCCTTCAAGCGGGTGTGTCAGGCTTTCAGCATGTACTCTGCCAACCTCTGCAAGTGCACATTGCCACTCATATCTGGTGTCACAATAGCGTGCTTTTAAAACCAAAACAATGTTTTCACTGTTATAGATTGAATAGCAGTTAGTTGTCTTCAAGCAGGTTCGTCAGGCCTTCAGCGTGTACTCTGCCAACCTCTGCCAGTGTACTTTGCTACTCATATCTGGTGTCACAATAGCGTGCCTCAGTCAGTCCTCTCGAAGAGGATTGCGGCGGAAGTAAGTCCACCGGAGCTCCTGGTGTAGAAAGCTATTACGGCATTCTCAGTGGTGTATCCTGGTTTTGTGCTGCCCTAGGCAGGACAAAACTCAGACACCCCCCCCCCCGCCACCGACCCCCCTCCCCGCCACCCCACCCCCCGCCTTCCAAATACACACATTCACTGACAGACACGCATACACTAGCTAACAGACACACACTCACTCACTAACAGACACACACTAACAGTGTGTGTGTCTGTTAGTGAGCGTGTGTGTCTGTTAGTGAGCGTGTGTGTCTGTTAGTGAGTGTGTGTGAGTGTGTGTCTGTATGTCTGTTAGTGTGAGAGTATGTGTGTATGTTAGTGTGTGTGTCTGTTAGTGTGTCTGTGTGTGTGTCTGTGAGTGAGTGTGTGTGTCTAACAGACACACACTCACAGACATACAGACACACACTCACACTAACATACACACACACACTAACAGACACACAGACACACTAAACAACACACTAACAGACACAGACACACACACACTAACATACACTCACACTAACAGACAAACCACTAACAGACACACACTCACTCACTAACAGACACACACTAACAGACACACACTCACTCACTAACAGACACACACTAACAGACAAACACACTCACAGACACACACACACACACACACACTAACAGACATACAGACACACACTCACACTAACAGACACACACACACACACTAACAGACACACTAAACGACACTAACAGACACACTAAACGACACACTAACAGACACACTAACATACACTCACACTAACAGACAAACCACTAACATACACACACACTAACAGACAAACCACTAACATACACACACACTAACAGACAAACCACTAACATACACACACACTCACACTAACAGACACACACACTAACAGACACACACACTCACTAACATACACACACACTAACATACACACACACTAACATACACACACACTAACATACACACACTATTTCTTTAAAAAATTCAACCCCCCCAGCCTCCTTACCTTTGGGAATGCTGGGGGGGGTCTCCTTTTCCCTGAGGGCTGCTGGTCAGTCGGGCGGGCGGCACTGGCGAGGGAGCACTTCCTCTGAGCTCTCTGCTCAGCTCCCTCGCGCACCGCCTGCAGAGTGATACCGGGAGCCGGAAGATGACGTCATCTTCCGGCATCCGGTATCACTCTGCAGGCGGCGCGCGAGGGAGCTGAGCAGAGAGCTCAGGGGAAGTGCTCCCTCGCCAGCGCCGCCCGATCAGCAGCCCGCCCGGATTGTCAGTTAGCCCCAAGGCTAACAAGGTATTTGCCTGGGCATTTGGGGGCGGCGTTTTTTGCCGCCCCCTGGAAAATGCCGCCCAAGGCAAATGCCTTGTTTGCCTCGCGGCTAATACGTCCGTGGGCATTCTATGACGCTGCATAATGGGGACGGCATGGAACGCCATAGCAGTTTTAAAGCCCATTATAATGGGAACGGCATGGAACGCCATAACGGTGTTAATGGGGTTAAGCTAAAGTTGTTTTGGTGATTATAGTGTCCCTTTAACCTTTGTACACCCACTGCCTGTCAATCAGACAACTGATCCAGTTACTTCCTGGTTTGTTTATCTCAATGGAGGTAAACTTGAGAAGCAGGCAATTGCTCAGGGCACTTCCCTTGCATGAACTTCTCTTTGAACTGCATTGAGCAGTCTGTGAATGGACAGCTACAGAAAGTCGAATATGGAAAAAAAGGGGAAAGCTTCCAAAGTTTTCAGACAAGAAAAGAGTAAGACCCAAATGGGTCGAAACGTCGGTTATTTTTTCAATATAATACCTACTTGAATAAATTCTCTTTTTTTCACTTTTAAAGTCCTGAGAGTGCATCTCTTATTTTTTTGCTTATATATCTCTCCAATGTGGGATTGCACCCAGGCAAAAATTAATTGCTGTCTGAGAAAGGGAGAGTGCCAAGTTATATATATATATATATAACTTTTAGCTTAATGAAGCAGTTTGGGTATATAGATCATGCCCCTGCAGTTGCAATGTTCAAGTATCAACCATTGAGGAGTTAAATCACATTTGTTTATGTTTATACAGCTGTGACTCACACAGCCTGCATTAAAAAAAAATATTTTCAATCAGATGTTACCTTGCTTTAGACGTGTTTATAATCTGCTCTGTAAATTGAAGTTTAATCACATAAAGGAGGCTCCTGCAGGTTATTGGAGGCTATTAACAGTGCAAGAGATACATATTAGACTAAACAGACTGTGCAATAAACAAACCTAGAATATCTAAGTTCCTTTTCCGGAAGTGTTTAGGAAAGTTGTGCAAGTTATGCAGAGAGATTTGATTAGGGCTGCTTAAGCAAAGTGACTTAACTCTAAAAGGCAGGATCTATTACTATATGCTTCATTAAGATGATGGTGTATGGTGCTTATAGTGTGGGTACCACATAGAAAATATTATTTTTGTTTGACTAGAACTAATGAAAAAAAAAGAAATGTAGGGATTGATTTATAGCTGGTGTTAATATCAACTTAGCTCTTAAGAGATGTTACACTCAGATGTCAAACAATAACCCAAAACACAATGAAAACATGCGGTGGAAATGATAAGTTGATGAGCATGCAAAAAGCAGAACCTCATCATCGTCTCTACTTTGTTTGATATCTTTTAACTGATTTTAATAAAACTCCAACGCAGTCAATGTGAGTATTTATATAAAGATTATATGTCTTTGGCTAGGTGACTGAGCTGCTTTAATGCTGCCAGTTAAAAAAATATACATCAAAAACGTGTGCTTTCCAGCATTTCAAAGTTGTTTTTACACCGATGTCAGGCTGGGGATTGAAAATAAATAACATGGACTCTGAAATGACGCTGGACTCCAAGATTAACACAGTGTAACAAATGGCCTCCTTTATCCCATGTGTGAGGGAGTGGAGGGATACCATTCAAGCCAATGGTCACATGCCTCTCTCTCCAATCTGTGTGCAATGAAGTAGAGGACATTAGTTAGGCTAGGAGTATGGTGTGATGGAGATGGCCTTGTGCCATCTCCATCACACCCCTGGTATGTAAGGGTTATAATAAAGGTAACATGTAATATATATTTAAACAAATTAATAATACAACCTTCAATCCATTCAATTAAAAATAACTGACTTTTAGTATTTAATTTTAGTTTCACCAAAGTTCTTCTATCAATGAATGTGAAGATTTTGTTATTACATGAAGTAGATTTAAAAGGTTAGATTTAGATAACTACCTTTTAGGTGTGTGGCACAATCTTTTATTATTTTATGGGAATGACATTAATATGAAAACTTGAGAGCTGTGCCATCCTCCTTATACGCACACATGAAATATCTATTCCAAAACAATTTACAAATTGCTATTATATCTTCATAGGTAAATATACAATTTCTGCATGCTGTTGTAATGTGTGCTATGTATCCTAACATGACATTTGACGTAGAATCCTAGATAATTTTGCATCTCGATGCACTCATATGTCAGTCTGGTGAAGCTGAGTATATCAGACATGTCTGCCCTGTCAGTATTGATAAGGTGAACGATTCCTATGACCTTCACAGACCTTTGCTGTTGAAAAGCTGTTGTACAGATCTTTAAGGTCAAAGAATGATTGAAAGAAACACAACTGTGGATTTGAAACAATCCATCCATAGACCTAAATAACTATCCAAAATTATTATAGCAGCAATTGTTTTATAGCTAAAACACTAATCACTTTAACCCTAATCTTGCAGACAGCATGTCATTCGAGCTTGATCTACCAGCTATGTATGCCATGCCTGTGAAAGAGTTAAATAGACACCATCATTTTCTTATGGGTTTGAAAGTTAATTTCCCTTAAGAAACACTGAAAGGTTGTAATGTTAATTGTCCACTTTGAGTTTGTCTTTACTACCTAGAATTATTTAACATCCTGGAACTTTGTTGTAGCTAAGATCAATATTGATTTTACAATGCAGCACAGTGGTTTGGGGAAAATAGATTATGGAAGAAATGTGAAAATCGTGCTGGTTTAATTGGGTTAGTGTTTTTTTTTTTGTTTGTTTGATTTTTTGTTTGTTTTTTGTTATATTAGGTCACACAAACTTCCTAAGTTATCAACTCAGACACAGCAGACACAATATTCTTGTAAGCACTATAACTACTTAATCTGATTAAATTATTTATAATGTCTGGAGTCCCCTTGTACTGTCTGTCCATTCAGTGTTAAACCATTTTTGAGTAGACACTAAATAGCGGTCCCTGGCCACCCACAACCAAGCCCCCACTACAACTATAGCTAAAACAGAGATTATACACTCCCTTCTAGCCATACCTATTCATACCAGCAATGGGCAATGTGATAGGCTGAATGCAGTCATTTGATACCTTTATTCAATTACAGGAGGCCATTGCTGTTAAAACAAATGCTTCTTCATTAACTCAAGCGCACAGAGTGGATGGAAAGTTGGGGACTCTCGATTAGGATTAAAACATTAAAAAAAATTTTAACACTGAATGGAAGAATGGCAACAGGGAGCTCCAGATACTATAACCACTTCAACGAGATGCAGCAGTTACAGTGTCCACAATGTCCCTTTAAGGTTGGTCATTATTAAATTAGGGGCACCTCTAAAAATAAAATACTTCAGCTTAGTATTTTAATTAATACAGCCCCAAAGTGTATCATCTTCATTGTAAATTCACTCAAATCAAAAGCTGTCATCCCTACCACGGCTGACAAATCAATGCAGAAGTTATAGTTGTCTACTGGATAGATAACCACTACTGGCATACTTTGGGTTAATTTATAGTGTTGTCAAGGTTAGTAGCAATTTCTATTTTTTTTTTTTTTAAAAAAACCTTTATAAATTTCTGCAGGGCAGAGCATATGAAATCAATTAGAATTGTGTGCATGCAGAAATATCCGAGCAGCTTGTCTGCTTAGTGGAACAGCATGGGGGCCATGCTGATCAGCCGTTCAATCCCAGGAAAGTGCCCTGTAGTTCATAGTAATTAATTACTCTGGAGGGAATCACCAAAACACAGAGATAATAGAAAAAGAGAGAGAGAGTGAAAAGTGTAACGACTGTGGGAGGAGAGGAGGCATGTCTTGTAAATGCTGTCGGATACAATAGTAATGAATGTTGGTACCAAACAGCATATCATCCCACTGATACCTATAAATTATTCTGGGAGCACTCTAAGGATTATGAAAAATTAAACTGCTGATTTATGGACCAGAAACATTACACAATCAATGTAAATTGTGCCTGCAATGTATTGTGCTAATGAGAAATGCTAAATCAATTTATTAAAGAGGTAAGACATATTGCTGAATGAATGTATCAATGATAATAAGATTTAGTATATGAAATAACTGATGATTACGTACCACATGGTGTTTTGGATGGACATTTAGATTTTTTTCTTTATATTTACTAATTTATATCAAAATAAAGCATTATCAATTTGATGCATGATGTTAACATTAAAAATTTTCATTTGTGTTAATTACTTCCCTCCTTTGCCAGCGGCTGCTCACTGTAACAAAAAAAAAGTGACTGACCAGCCAATACTGCCCAGCCACTAGAAAGCCTGTTTGCAAAATCGTGTGTTTCCTCATTCCCACCTGCAGACATTGGGTGGGGGCTTTAAATTAGATAATGGGGTGTGGAAAAATATTTGCCAAGTCATAGTCCTTGCCCTCACCTCTGGCCAATAAGCAGAGCTCTTGTAAATAATGAAAAAAAAAACACAGATATGCTAATGGGACCTTTATTATGGACTGGGCAGCAACAACTGACCTGTTGCTAGTTTTTAGTTACTTTCCAGTAGATATATGCCCGTCATGACATAGAAAACCTCCTTATAATAATATGGGTGTCATATTGATCACAATAGGCTTAATTATTTATTTTTTAAAAATACCTTTAAAGAAATATCAAGTGCTGGCCAGCCCCCATATAAATTATCCTTGCAGCGCAGATTTTTTTTTTTTTAACTATTTACCTCTTTACTGCTAGTCCTGCCAGTGGGCAAATAGTACATAAAATTATCGTTTGCTTGCAAAAAAGCAACTGAATGATAATTTGTGTGTATGCATCTTTCTGTATGCATTTGGTCCCGATTTTAGTGTAAATGTGGTGCTTTGTATGTATTCTGAATCATATCCTTGTCACGGTGTAATAACCCAACACACAGAGTTTAGGATAGCAAGGAACAAGACAACTATCAAATGTATACCGGGTCTTAGAATTGCCGGACTAAACATCAGTAGTGATGTAGCAAACATAAAATTTTCTGTTCGCGAACGGCGAACGCGAACTTCCGCAAATGTTCGCGAACGGGTGAACCTGGCGAACCGCCATAGACTTCAATAGGCAGGCAAATTGTAAAACCCACAGGGACTCTTTCTGGCCACAATAGTGATGGAAAAGTTGTTTCAAGGGGACTAACACCTGGACTGTGGCATGCCGGAGGGGGATCCATGGCAAAACTCCCATGGAAAATTACATAGTTGATGCAGAGTCTGGTTTAAATCCATAAAGGGCATAAATCACCTAACATTCCTAAATTGTTTGGAATAACGTGCTTTAAAACATCAGGTATGATGGTGTATCGATCAGGTAGTGTAAGGGTTACGCCCACTCTACAGTGACAGACCAAACTCCCCGTTTAACGCACCGCAAACAACCGCAAACAGTCCATTTGCACAACCGCAAACTCCCCATTTGCACAAGGTTGGATACCAAGCTAGCCATGTCCCGTCCTCACTGATGTCATTGAAGGTCTCTTCCTCCACCCAGCCACGTACAACACCAAGGGTCCCCAAAAGGTGACAACAAACTCTCCTGTATTTTTTTTTTTTAAATGTACACTACTGTTACACCAGATATGAGTTGCACTGGTGTGACACTGAGCCCTGGCAGGCCCTGAAACGCACACGTGTGAAGGAAACTGACTGCTATTATTTCACAGTCAAATTTCTAGTTTTTTTTTTTTAATGTACACTACTGTTACACCAGTGATTGGCCCACGTCATGCCTACGCCCCCAAAACGTTCGTGTGTGGGGGTGCTGGAATGACGTGGGCCAATGGGAGCCTGAATCAACTTTTGGCTCCCACTGCGCCTTTAAGAGCGAGCTCGTGACTCGAGCTGTGCTCCTAGTGCCAGGCGGGCCATGTGACCGATCTAAGTCAGAAGAGGAGATCAAGCCGCATGCGGCTCGTGTGGAGGCAGGAGTGATCCAGCCACGCGCGGCTCAAGCTTAGGAGCCAGGTCGGTCCCAGGATAAGGTGAATACAGCCACAACCACTTATCCCAATCACACACCTTTCCTAACGTCCTATCCCATTAAAAGCATAACACCGCGTATTTAATAAAACAGACCCCCTACTTCATCCAGGTTACCGATCGATGATTCGATATTCTGAGCCCTCTCTGATTTACTGTACACGACTATTCGATATTCCCACAAATTTTATATAGCATTTTATGTTTGTTTGAGACCACCTTAAAAATATTGGATATCGCTAAAAATCATGATCACTATATACTTTCTCTACAAACCTCTAAAACGAACCAAACTACTCATCCATCCGCTATACCACTTTATCCCACCTAGAACTAGTGCCCAGTTAAAATACTTGACTCTTACTTACCCACACTCAGTCATGCCACACACATTTCACCACTACTCTCACTGAATCCCTCTGACTACGGCTAAATTAATCTTCTACATCAGAACACTACTCCTAAGATTAGGTTGTATCCATGTCTCGGGTCTTTCATTTAGAATAGGGGCAGCTTCGGTCTCCTTCAACACTGACACTCCAGTGCATATTATTAAAAGATTGGGCAGATGGAAATCCTCAGTCTACAACCGATATATTCCTCATCCCGAGAAAGAAATGAGGAAAGCTTTTAAAAGTTTGGCTTTGTAAATTTGATGCAATAAGTGTGTTTTTCTTTAATACCTTTTCACCCTCTTTGCATGAACCCGATTTACATATATTACTAATATGTTTCTGAACATATATATTATATTATTCACTCACTCACTCTCTGGGCTGGCCTAAGACATCATGCTGCCTAGGTCCAACGATAAATGAC
Organism: Pelobates fuscus; assembly: GCF_036172605.1. Taxonomy (NCBI): domain Eukaryota; kingdom Metazoa; phylum Chordata; class Amphibia; order Anura; family Pelobatidae; genus Pelobates; species Pelobates fuscus. The sequence continues at coordinate 135,658,594 of NC_086321.1, forward strand.
TATGGGGGATAATGTATAATAAACACAGGTTACTGGCTATGGGGGGGAGGGGGTAATGTATAATAAACACAGGTTACTGGCTATGGGAGGGATAATGTATGATAAACACAGGTTACTGGCTATGAGAGAGCTAATGTATAATAAACACAGGTTACTGGCTATGGGAGGATAATGTATAATAAGCACAGGTTACTGGCTATGGGAGGATAATGTATAATAAACACTGGTTACTGGCTATGTGGGTGATAATGTATAATAAACACAGGTTACTGGCTATGGGAGGATAATGTATAATAAACACAAGTTACTGGCTATGGGGGGGATAATGTATAATAAACACAGGTTACTGGCTATGGGAGGATAATGTATAATAAACACAGGTTACTGGTTGTGGGGGGATAATGTATAATAAACACAGGTTACTGGCTATGGGGGAGATAATGTATAATAAGCACAGGTTACTGGCTATGGGGGTAATGTATAATAAACACTGGTTACTGGTTATGGGAGGATAATGTATAATCAACATGCTGTCTAGGAGGTGGGAGGGTCTGGGAGGGAGGGTCTGCTGCTGATTGGCTGGAATGTGTCTGCTGACTGTGAGGTACAGGGTCAAAGTTTACTCAATGATGATGAATAGGGGGCGGACCGAACATTGCATATGTTCGCCATCCGTGGCGAACGTGAACAAGCTATGTTCGCCAGGAACTATTCGCCAGCGAACCGTTCAGGACATCACTAAACATCAGACAGTGATAAAGCTTAGTCAGAGATGGGCAGAGGTCAGGGTAACACAGAGACAGCGAAAACGAGAACTAGCCAGAGTCAGGTACACATTAATCAGTTAGATAGGCAAGCAAGACAGGAAAGGGTTAAAGATAAAGATAGAGTCAGGAACAAAGCCAAGGTCAATACCAAAATAAACACAATAGATCAAGGAACACACTAAAAGGTAATGAAGTTTAAATAGCTTTACGTAATGTGCGTGTGTGGGGGCACCGGAATGACATGGGCCAATGGCAGCCTGAACCAACTTTTGGCTCCCACTGCCCCTTTAAGAGCGCACTAGTGATGCAAACTACGCTCCTTGTGCAAGGCGGGCCGCATGCACTGACCGCTCAAAAGAGGAGATCGAGCCACGCGTGGATTGTGCAGAGGCGGAAGTGCTTGAGCTACACGTGGCTAGAGCTGAGGACCCCGGACCCTCGGATAAGGTAAGTACTGCCACAATACTTTGCACAGGGTTCAGAAATGCAAAAAGTATTGATTTATGAATGACACAGATTCGTTCGGCTTTACCAAATTTCATTTGGCCTTAGTAAATATGAAAATTGTCACTCCAGTCAAAAAACATTTTCAGAGAATTTTGTCCACTTGGACAAAATCTGCTTTTTTAGTGAATAACCCATATAGAAATCACAGGTTTTGAAGGAGGGCTGTTAACATACCATAAAGCATGTCTGGAGGCTCAGTACCAAATTTCAAATACATTTAATGCTAATTATGCTTTTTTTTTTTAAATATATAGTTAATACATCAGTGAAATAACAAATCAGTGATAGGAACATAGATCTTCAATGCATATCTGTTTCAGTGTCTGCATTATTTTGTCATTAACATTATTATGCGCGCACAATCTTACGAGCAATTCCGTAATGTCTGTTGCATGATAAAATACTGTTAAGATGGGGTAATTATCTAACTGAAATGATGATAAAAGCTCTGTGTTTACTTTGTAATGTATCCTCTACATTTCACTACTTAAATCATTTTTTTTTTGCATTGTAATTTTACAGTGACACAATCAAGAGGAATTCCAGACAACTTCCAGAGGTTTTCAGCATCACCATCATATCTCCCTGTAACATATAGAATAGAAGGCGCTGAAACTACCTTTCTTTTGAAGGAACTTAGCCAGGATTTCATGAGGAACTCCAGTTTACAGTCTAGAATAGAGTCCTTTTTCATTCATAAGGCTCGAAGAACTCCCATTTTGAATGCTAGTTATGGACCCTTTTCTGCAGAGCAAGGCATTCCAGAAGATCTTCTACTAAATTCTCGTGTCTTTGGGTCCACCAAGTTTACTTTCAATTGGATGCTCAAAGCCTATATCATTAATGATAAGGTTTATCCCAACAAACCAAAAGTACAAGTCTTATTTTACATTGCAGGCAGAGATTGGGATAATTACAGTGCAACTGAAAAACTTCCTTGTCTCAAATTGTTTGCAATTCGGGAAACTAGAGAGGCTAAAGGAAGCTGTAGGTTGCAAGGGATCCTCGGACTCTGTGTGGCAGAGTTGGAATTCCTTCCATCATGGTTTAATTCACCTCCTGGTACCAGTCGTAAGAGAAATTTTGACCTGTCTGAGGGGATACCTATAGAACTTTACTTCAGTATCCAGTCAGAGGAAGAGAAAATGGAATGTACACCCGAGGAAGCAAGGAAAGGAAATGCAATTCGTCCAGGGAAAGACTCAACAGAAGATAGTGTGGCACACTTACAAAGGATTGGTATTATAAATATGTATAGGACTCCAGAAAATGCTCCGGTGACTGAGCTCAGGTTGGATAACCAAGTGGCACTTTGGTTGCCCTCTAAGCCTGCTAAACAGGGAGAGATTTTACAAGTTTATGTCACGGTTGCAAATAACTCAACAATGGATCAGTTCACTTTGAGGTATGTGCTCATATTCACAAAACATGCATACATTAATTTTATAAGAAACTTATATTTTGATACTAACATCTAAACTGTCATATTTTATGTGTTTATTTTAAGTTGACAAAATCAACCTTTGTCCCCAAGAATGATGAATAGCTTTGCCTTATTGCTCAATAAAACAGCAACTGTTCTGTTCAGTTGTCCAGGCTAGAGTGCCCTGGAGCCTTCACTTAATTCACAGTTTGCTTATAGATTAATGGCGGACTAAGGTCCCTGGCCACCTGTGGAGTCCCCCTGCCACTTCTCATTCTTGTTAACCAGAGCAGTAATGGGTGGCAGTGATAGGCTGAGAGTGCCAAATGAGCCAATCACTTCTGACAATTGGTCGTCCGGCAATGCCATTCTGTGAGAAAAGTGTGTGGCAGTAAAAGACTGAGAGTGCTCTTATGATTTATTTATAAAATATTAAAATATATTACCAGGATGGATACATTGAGATTTCTCTTGTTTTCAAGTATGTCCTGGGGTCCACAAAACATTGCATTGTTACAATGTGATACTATATTACAAAAAATACAATATACAAACTATATATATAGTATATAAATATATACATTTAACATATAACAGGTGATAAATATATTCAGCCATGACAGGTGCATTCTGTGCTGAGGTATATTGGCATAGATCTCTAAAAAGATTTTACATTGAATAAAGATTTGACTGTGTCCCTGAGGTTATTCCATAATTGTGGTGCTTTGTAGGGAAATGAGGATCGAGCCACTTTATTTTTGTATTGCTAAATATCGTGCACGTACTGGATTGGAGGTTATAAGAGGTTGGAACAGCTGGGGAGAGCATTCTACTCAGGTAGGGTGTGAGCTTTCCAGAAAAGCTCTTATGCACAAGGCTGGAAAGATGAAGAGTACGTTGGTATTTCAGTGATTGCCAGTTTAGCTCTTTTAACATGTTACAATGGTGGGTAAAGTAATTGCATCCTAGTACAAAGCGTCAGAACGAATTATATAACATATTAAGTTTATTAAGGTGGGTTTGCGGTGCGAGTGCATACACTACATACCCATAATCATTGACTGGCATTAGCATTTGTTGCACTATCTGTTTCCTTACTGTAGGGCTTGGGCAGGATTTGTTTCAAGGACCACTCTAGGCACCCAGACCACTTCAGCTTAATGAAGTGGTCTGGGTGCCAGGTCCAGCTAGGTTTAACCCTTTTTTATATAAACATAGCAGTTTCAGAGAAACTGCTATGTTTATATAAGGGTTAAGCCAGCCTCTAAATCCTCTAGTGGCTGTCTCACTGACAGCCGCTAGAGGCGCTTGCGTGATTCTCACTGTGAAAATCACAGTGAGAGCATGCAAGCGTCCATAGGAAAGCATTGTAAATGCCGCACATGCGCATTCAGCCGAAAGGGAGGAACGGAGGCGGAGAGGAGGAGGAGAGCTCCCCGCCCGGCGCTGGAATAAAGGTAAGTTTTAACCCTTTCCTCTCCCCAGAGCCGGGCGGGAGGGGGTCCCTGAGGGTGGGGGCACCCTCAGGGCACTATAGTGCCAGGAAAACAAGTATGTTTTCCTGGCACTATAGTGGTCCTTTAAGTTTTGAAGAGATTTTTTTCAATGTGAAGGCCAAAGGATAGATTGGGGTATTTACAAGAACAGACTGCTGTCAGTGTGCTATTTGAATTTGTTCTGATACATAGTTGTTGATTTTGTAGTTTACATAATTTAGGTACAGTTCCAAAGATCATTGTAACTGTTTTGTCAGTGTTTAGAGTTTGTTATCCACTATTCACTTTTCTACCTCTGTGAATTGATTTTGGAGCACAGCCTCAAGCTGCATTTGATTGGGTTTACTAGATTACAGTGTCGTCGGCATGCATGTGTATAGTTGAGGATTTGCAGATGTTGGGCAGATCATTTATAAATTATGTGAATAGCAGTGGGCCGAGTATAGAGCCTTGGGGAACACCACAGGTGACTGGAAGAGGAAGGGAGGCGCTATCAGAAACGGTCACATATTGCAATCAGTCTGAAACATATGATCAAAACCTGGTTAGTGGACGATCATCAATGCCGGAGTTTTTAAATTTTTGCAAAAGAATGCCATGGTCTACTGTGTCAAAGACTTTGGCAAAATTAAGGAAAATGGCTCCAGTTAAGTCTCCTCGTTCCATGCAAATTTGGATGACTTTGCAAACTTTTAAGAGGGCAGTCGAAGATGAGTGATTTGGATGATAGCCCGATTGATCAGGGGTCCGATAATTTGATTGTTGAGGGGATACCTATAGAACTCTCCGTCTATCACTGCCCCCATCGCCACACTGGTTAATAAGGAACTGTTAGCTGGAACAGAAGCAGTGTGGAGGTGCCACCCTTGACTGAGTACCATTACGTGTGAATAGTGAATGAAGGGCCAGAGCACATCAGCCATCACAACTTCCTCAAAGAGATGTAGTTATGTTGCCTAATTTATGTCTTTTAAGGTTCTAGTCTGATGGACTATTTGTGGGACTCTGATGTATTATCACTTGCAGCGATCCTTTGATTTTTGATGCAATCCCAGGTGGTATAGCTAGCAGAATGGTTAGATGTTACTTTTTTCCTTGCATGACTTTTCAGTAGAAAAAACAATAAAAGCTGTGCAGGTATCAGCCCAATTAAGTCATGTGATCGACTAGTAGACGAACACCTCTGTTGATATGCCACTGAAACTCATAATGATTGTATTTTCGGTATACATAATGCCAAAAAAACATTTTAGGAGTCACATACACCTCGTGAATGATGTAAACATTATTACATGATTGGCTTCTTCAGTAGAAATCACATGCCTTTCTTTGAGTAACCTGGCCTGCTAGTTGTGGTGGTACCTTATAGGTAAGTGTGGATTTGTTGCTTCTGTGCATAATCCAAAATAATTAGGTTAGGAATAATGTTAAATCTGCCTTTCCAAACTTCTGGAGTTTGTTTGCACTTAAACAAGTGTACCAAAGACAGCCCCACAATGGAGGTTTTGCAGATGACTCCCTAATTAATAACTTATACAAACTGATTGCCAAACTTATACTGTATATGCCAGTCTTCCCTACCCTCCTTCTACGATGGAGGTGGGCAGGGAAGAGATCAGGCTGCACAGACCACTGTGCAGAGGGAAGCCCTGCATATTAAGGCAAAAGTGTAAGCATGTTTGATAAAGAGGTGGGTCCCTCTATCAGAGGGGTAGGACAGAGTCTAAAGTTAGTGGCCAGGTTGAAAGATGGAGCATTGTTGAAACTTTCTGTGCATGATTTTACTGCCCAGGTCCTACCTGTATTTTGAAATCCTGCATTTTGAAATTCTGGGTTTTCCTATAGCAATCCCCAGAGTGAATATAGCTCTCCAATTCCCCAAACATGAGCCTAGACTTCATGAAGGGTAAAACAAATCTCTTTAATGGCAGCCACAACTGGCCTTATATGCAGGTCCCCATGCAAGGGGCACTCCCACCTGGACCTGAGAGTATACTACAGTAAAAACATACACACAATTACATTGACTCTCAGGTCCACGACACTCTCATACAAAAAATCCCTCCCCTGTGCCTGGGAGATAATTGAGTCAGCACTGTATTAAACTCAAATATCTCCAGGCACAGAAAATTTAAATTTTTACAAAACCCCCCAAATACCTTTAAAAACACAAAACCCCCCACAAACATTACATACCCTGATATCCCCGATCTGGGTGACCAACAGATCCAAAAATCACCCAGATCGGTTAAGGGGCTCAGGAATTTACTGGAAGTCATAATTTGACTGACCACACGCATGATCCCATGTCCAAAACAGTTCCAGAGAATCAGGGATTGCGGTCGGTCTAGTTCGGTAGTTTAAAAATTAACAAACTACTGAACATAGTCAATAGTCTTAGACTTGGAGCTTATTCCCCTTGTTTGTGGGAACGTTTCCACCGAACAGTGTCTTCCTAAGTGCTATAAAACCAAACACAGGCGATCATGGAAGTCTAGCGGTGTTCGGGAGTTTCAGTGTCCGAAAATAGTTCCATGAACTTGACGACCAAACACCGCTGCGTGTTTTCATGCAAACAAGATGGCCGCCACCTCATGGTCATCCATAGGAAATGCAGCCACCCAATTTCAGTTCGTAACTGGGTACAAACAGACTTCTTAGACCTTTAGCCACCCACACACACAGAATAAAGGACACGTCAAGGAACACATCTTTCTTTTTACATTTTCACAGTCAGGGAGCGGGAGTTAAGAAGGGATCTGGAATAACACAAATAACTTGCTATATCACTTTTCAAATACATATATTTGACATGTAGCTGTTTTAATTTATTTTCCTACTTTGTATAGGTCATATGAGAAAATATAGTCCTATTTTTATTATCTTAAATTTTTACATTCATTTTAAGGAAGTTCCATTGCCAACATTGCCATTGGTTGTAACAAATAGCCATAATAACAATAATAATAATAATAATAATAATTAGACACAAGACATTCTGTATGGTATCTAGAACTTTTCAAGCCCTCAATATTTTTGTACATGGTGAAGGAACAAATAAAAACATTATGTAAACTGTGAATTTTATTTATTTATTTTTGTATATTTTAAAAGTAATCGTCACAAATTGTTGTTTTATCCTAAATTTATATACAAGCTATTTATCCCATAAACATACATCCCAAGCGTCCTAATTTAGGATTGACAGTCCCTTTTGTGTCCCTCCTTTCTATTCTAATGGTCACACCCCACACTTAAAATAAAAATGTCCCTCTTGGTGTATTTGATATGTTATGAGGTTTTTGTAAATGTTATGATGATATTTATTGTAATATGCATCACTTTCTACTGTAGATGTGAAATCAGGAACTTCCATCATGTCTGGGAGATATAGTTGTTTCCCTTTATAATAACTTACTTTATAATAACTTACACAGGGATACACTTTAATACAAATAATTTGGAAAAAATACTATTAGTGTTCTAGATGATTCTTGAAATTAGCAGCAGTATGACCTGGGCTTGCATATAAAGTGTGCATAGTAATTACTGAAATTAAACTTGCGCTAATACCACATACGTTACTACTAATGAAAATGTCTACATTACCTGACCTAGCCAACATAATGCATTCCTCAGGAATCAAAGTAACATATACACTTTTTTTTATTTTTTTTTGTCGTGCATGTAAGTACATCAGTGCCTGTATTGGCACAACAGCATTGACAGGCGCATTCGTATACAACAGAAAAAAACATTGGTGTAGCATGAGTAAATTTGGCACATTTTTGTTATATAGTGATTCAAGGTACAGCGTAACGTTTGAGTCAACTTTGAACCTGACACGCTTCAGTGTAATAATTCGGTAAACATGTGTACATGTAAACAGAAGAAGCCGAACAATGTTGAAGTAGCCTAATGTTATCGATTAATTTGTTATCATTATTTTTTCTTCTACTTTGATTGTGCATTCAAACAATATCTATAATGTCATATTAGCTAATCTGGGTGATTGTGTTTCTAAAAGGAGCAAGAATAATGGGATGTGGGGGAGGAGGGAGAAGAAGGATAAAACGTATGAAGAATTCCTATACCATTAGAGAATGAAGGCAGATATAAATTTGTTTATGCTGGGAATAGTTATCCAAAAATTCTGGGAATATTTAGTTATCCAAAAATCCAAACTTGAACAATGCAGGTGTGTCATGTATTTGTGATGTCAGCTTTTCCTACATTATGAAAAAAATATGTTTTGTTCTGGAGCTAGTCAAGACTCGATTATGGTCTCCTTTAAATATTGTATTATGCATAAGCATGCAGCATTGCAAATCAGGTGAGTCAGCTTCAGAGAACTGTGAGGCAATGGGCAGATTTCCCATTAGGCAGAGTAGGAGCATGTTAAAAGTCTCTTCCCTGTGGTAGGACCAGTGTATGCTGTTTACTGGACTCTGAGGTCGTTGTATTCAGTCTGAGGAAGTTTGATTTGTGCATGGCTCCACCCCCTCAGACTGAACACCCTACTTCCTAAGGGGGTGGGACCTGCCAGATATGGTAGAGGGCTGGGGCCAGAATGGTCATTTAAGAAATAATAGGTACACATATATACACACAGACAGCTACACACACACTTCTACGCAGACTGTACATAAACTGCTACTCATATCGCTGACCACACCAGTGGCGTACACATAATCCATGGGGCCCCGGTGCGAAACTGATCCGTGGTCCTCCCCTTCCCCCCGACAGACAGGCACACACACATACATACAGACACACATACATACATACACACACATAGACACATACAGACAGACAGATACATACAGACACATGCACACATACAGACACACATACATACAGACAGACAGGCACACATACATACATACATGCAGACAGACACACACAAACATAGAGACTGACACACACAGACACATACATACATACAGACTGACCGACACACACGCAGGCACAGACAGGCACACAGACATACATACAAACAGACAGGCACACATACATACATACATACAGGCACACAGACAGGCACACATACAGACAGACAGACACACACAGACATGCACAAATACATACATACAGACACACACAGACAGACACATACAGACAGACAGACACACACATAAATACATACATACAAAGATGCATACATAAGACACGCATACGTACAAAGACACATATACACATACATACACACGCATACATAAGACACGCATACGTACAAAGACACATATACACATACATGCACACACACAAGACATACATGCATACATACAGACAGACACACAAGACATACAGATAGACACATAGACACATACATACAAACAAACAAACACACACACAAAATATTTTCGCCACCCTCCTGTTTCCTAGCTTTTAGGTGCAGGAGGGTGACATTCCCTGGGGTCCAGTGGTGGCTCAGGTTGATGGGAGTCAGAGTTCCCACTCCCTCGGACTCCCTCCTCCTTCCTCTCTGTATGCTGGAAGGAGTGACGTGCAGTCACTTCAACCCAGCTCTGTGTGATCTCATCACAGGGGGCCCGGTAACGCTGACCGGGCCCCCTGACAATCCATATCCATTGGGTGGCCCTGACAGCATGGGCCACCCGATGGACCCCTTGGACGGCGGCCCGGCGGTTTGCCGCGCGGGCCGGGGCCACAAAAGATGATGGCGGGTACCCGGTCGCAGGAATCCACAGGGCGGCCGGGCCCCTGGAGTGACGGGCCTGGTCGCAGCTGCGACCCCTGCGACCTTGGTATGTACACTGCTGGACCACACTACTTTACACAGATACACTACAGGAATAGTGAATTCCAATCGCCTGACACCTGGTACAAACAGTTTTGGGTGCCATGCAAGCAGTATTTTGAAACATTTAGCCCTATCACAGGCCAACATCAAGGCTGTTCATGAAATACAGGGTCCAAACAAGGAGCATGTGGTCTGCACACTCGACTTTGTTATTTGTGTCTGGTAGAATCACAGTTCAAAAGCAAATCAGTTCATTCGTCCGAATTCCACATCTCAGAATGGCACAATGGAGAACTGACTAATTGCTGGATGAACAAAGTTCTTCCATGTGCGATTTGTTCATTATTTAAGAGTTCCAAATTAGGGAGCTGTTATGTTTAGTAGATTGCTCCTTTATGTGATAGCTCCCTTATTTGGTATCCTTAAATATGGCAATCCCACATAAGGGTACCAAACTAGGGAGCTGTCTGGTAAACAGCTACATAATTTGGTATTCTTAAATATTGGCAATCCCATTTAAGGAAACCAAGTTAGGAGGCTACTGAAAGACCAAAATTAAGAAAAAGGCTTTTGTTAATTTTAATCTTTCAGATGTGTAGTAGATAAGTAGATGTGGTATTGTCATATTTAAGGAAACCAAAATAGGGAGTTATCCCAGCAAGTAGACATCACATACATACATAATATGCACATGTTAATAGGCAAATCTCTCAATAATATTCATCCCACCACAAAGAGGCCTCTGTCTGTTCACAAAGAGAACTGCAGAATGTTGCTGTTTAGTTCTGCCCTTTTGGGTGGAATCAGTCTAATGTGCAAATGGCCTGGTTCTTTTTGTAATGGCACAAGAAGAGCTTGAGATATGAGCGGGGACCCACCAAAGGGTAGACTTTTTGAGCTATCAGTTCTCAGCATTCTCTTGCACCCTGTTTTTTGCTCTTCCTAAGCTTAAAGGGTAATCCAGATGTGGACCCGTTGCTCACAGTGCCTAGAGAGATATCAGCTATACCTCACCGTTGATGCTTAACAAGGTTGAAACAATTGTCTGGGGTTGCTGTATCTCTTGTGCAGAGAGAGCTGGCCTGCGTTTTGGATTTGTTCTACCCTTTAGGATGGAATCAGTCTAATGTGCAAATGGCATGGTTCTTTTTGTAATGGCACAAGATGATCTAAAACCAGCTTGAGATATGAGCAGGGACCAACCAAAGGGCAGGCTATTTGAGCTGTTGTCGGTTCTCAGCATTCTCTTGCACACAGTTTTTTGCTCTTGTTGTTTGCTTGTTTTTTACACTTCAAAAATAATCAGTGTTGGTCTTCATTTATATAGGTTTTGTGAACAGTACCAAATGTAGGGGTAGTTGAGAGCCACATAGCTGTGATAAAGGATGTTCTATGGACAGATGTGAAAAGGAGTGATTTTAAAGCAGAGAATGACTGCAGCCGGACGGTTGCTGCATATTTGGTCAGATTGACTGAATTCTGACTGGCATTCTAACATGGTTAGGCTTCAGTAAATATCGGGATTGTCATGCCGGTTGAAACTCTGCGATTTCACTGGTTTTGTCCATCCAGACAAAATCTGATGTTTAGTGAATAACACTGAATGTGGTTAATCAAAATAATTTGATGACTCGTAAATTTACATTTATCTTAAGATACTGTATTATTTTTTATAAGAAAAAGCAATTGCATAGACTCTTATCACTACTAATATTATGTTCTTATATATAACCACCAGCCAACTCATTAATTAGATCATACGAATTGGGTTTCATAACATCTTAAAGCCTTAATGGTATTTCTTTACATGATTTATAAGTTATGAGAAATGTAAATAGGGTGTATCCACTGCAGAGTATAAATCCAATAGAGACTGCATTATTTAAAAGATTTCTCGTTTTCTCTTAAGCAATAGAATGCCCCATAGGATTTCTGCAGTTAAAGTGTTTATAACTTAGCTTAGCGAGAATTAAACTAATGGGCAGTGATTTGAAACAAATAGGACCTTGGAGATGTTAATTATTCACACACTTCACAAACGATAAATTTATTGTAACATTTACTTAATTTATTTAGTGCAAATTTGTGTTAATGTTGCAGCGAGTCATGGATATATATATATATATACAATCCTATTAAAATGTATAGAATGGTTTTAACATATGCTTCACACTTAAAATATATAGGTTAGAGAATAAATGCAAATTTGACCAATAAAATTTCGCTTTTCACCAATTAAAATGTTTTAGTTTTTTTTTTGTAGTGGATAGGTTGACACCCTTTAGAACAAGTCAAGTTGACATAATTGCTTAGGTAAAAGAACAGGTGGGTATTTTAATTAGGGATGCCTATGAAATATTTAGTGTTGTATTGGTTAACATACAGGCCAGGAGTATGTATTTAACTTTTAACTTCGAACAGGCATCTGTGAATTAAGTAAATATTTAACAACCCTATCTGAGACATATCCCAGATAACCCTATCCCCCCAGAAAGAAATGGGTAGAAAATCAAATATGATATATAAGAATATATGAGATATCTATGAATATAAGAAGAAGAAAAGAGGGAGAAAGTAGGGGCAAGGACAGATCGGATAATTAAATTGTATCCTATGGGTATAAAACATTATATTATGACTGCGATTATGGTTTTGCAAACCATCAGATGGGTGTTAAAGCACAAATTCCCATGGATCTATGTTGAAAAGAGAAACAAAAACCGCAGAAAGTTACAGATTTATGTTGTGCCAGAACAGGACAATATTTGGATATGTCCACAACATGTGGATATAGGTGCCATGATCTCCACACATCAACCAACAACTGTCAGAGGGGATTTTACCCATTCGGTGTAATTTTATAGGCGGGGTATACCAAGGAAACATTTTTATTATATACTGTTCTTGTTATGGAAATTGTATAATCCTGCCTCTTATAGATTTTTCCAGGTCCCACCCTCTTGAATTTCAGCAAAAGGTCAGAATCCCGTTGTTGGATATATGGAAATGGTTCTAACAATCAAGTTCTAGAACTAAGTATCAAGGAAACCGTATTATCAACCACTTTTGAGAGGTACCACCCTTACAAAGATTTTTGAAAAGAGTCAGGAAGTAGTGCAGTAGCTTCAAAATTGGGGCAAGTCTGATCCTTGTAGAAGAGATTCCAAACTGAACCATCCGTGCTCTCCTGGAGTAGTATGCCACATCACAATCTGAGCTAATTGGGTGACTATATAAAAATAGCAATATTAGATTAAGTAAACCTATGGAACTTTTGGATCTATACAGTAGACTCCTAGTTACTCTATGACATTGTTGGTTCCAAATAACATTATCATTTGTAGCCTGCAAGCAGCATAAATAATTTTTTTAGATACCACTACTGATAATGCAAGGAAGAGGATTAACAGGATCCTGGGCAAAATATTCATATTTACATGGCGTATTCTTACAATCCAGGAAATATATTATGCATCACAGGTCTTAATGTTTTACATTAGGGCTGCCAAAATGAAGCTGTAATTACTGGAATCAGGAAAATCTGACATTTCCGCTGTGAGCAAACCAAAACAAATCTAATAGTTAAGTGTAAGCAATAAGCTGAATACATATGTCCCATGCCCTGTTCAGAGAGATATAATAGTAAGGCATTGCACTTGTCAAAGGCTTACCTTGTAGTTTACAGTCTCTCCCCCTCCGCCCCACTTTGAAGTCCTGGATGGCTTGATCTAAGGATAAGGCAAAGATCAGGGGTGACAAGGGACACCCATCTATAGTGATACTAATACACTACTCATTTTAATGAATTTTTAAGCAATAACCGTTGTATATGCATTACATAACCATACATATTTTAATCACAGAGCTAAAAAAGGTGTCTCACTTGTTAGACTCTTGTGACTAGAATACACTAGGCAACAAGATCCAAAGAGTGTCAGCAGCTGCAATGACCAGTAAAGTAGTTTGTATACAAAGAGGTATAGGTTCACATGATTAAATCCATGGTAAGATTACATCTGAAATATGTGGTGCAAGTTTGGAAAAAAAAAAAAAAGATATTAAAAGACTGTAAGGTCAAAAATACAAACATGTATTCCTTATCCTATAGTGATTCCATTACTATCCAAACGTATTCAGCTGGCCCTGCCCCCAATCTGCCTCCTTGGCTGAAAACATCAATTCAATGCTTTCCCACTGGGAGGCTATAGGAAAATCAGCATCTCCTCATAGAGATGTATTGAATCATTGCATCTCTATGGAGAAAGTTCAGTGTCTCCATGCAGAGCGGAATCGTTTTGACCGGTCAGCCACGAGGTTGTAGCCCAAACAGTTCCATGGAGAAAAGGCTGCGGCAGGTCAACTTTCGGGAGTTACTGTGTGCATAAAATGGCACGCTCCCCCCTGACTCTATGGAGTGAATGTTCCTCTTGTTCTCACAAGCCTTTTTCCCGAAATGCGCATTCCTGGCTTCCTGGCTTATCTGGGAGGGAAGCAGGAGCTGTACAAATTCAATTAAATTCGATTCTGTCAGTTATAAAAAAAAAAAAATTGTTTACTTTAGAAAAATGATGGTCAACGGGGATATGATAACCCTATGCAAATATGTGCAGGTCCAGTGTAAACAGCTGTATGACAATCTGTTCATTAATAGGACTCAACTGAAGACAAGAGGCCATCCTTTGAGACTTGAGAAAAGCTATTTAGCTTTCTGAAATGCTTCATGTGTTACTAGTCTGTCCCCTTGATTTTACAAAAAGTGCATATTTCAATAGAAATTGACACTTTTATAAATAAACCTTGTTAAAACCCCTGGCTGTCAATCAGATAACCGGTCCTGTTACTAACTAGTTGCTTAGCTCAGTGGAGCTAAATTCAAGAGTCAGGCAGTTACTCAGAGCACCAGCCTTGTAAAGACTTCTTATTGAGCTACATTGTACAGCCATAAATGTCTGGGCTGGGGAAGAAGGGGAGGGCTTGCAAAGGCAAAAGAAAAGAGATCTAAAGCTTGAACTGTATGTGTTGTTTTAGCAGATATTGTAAATAAAACAATTTACCTAAAGCCCAGTTAAAGAGCTCGCCCCTGTTTATTTACATGGGAATTCTGTGAATGCTTGCACCTTATCCAGTATCCTCTGCAATGTGTCCGTAGAGTAAAGCAAGCATTCTGCAGAGTGTGTATAAATCACTGGAAATGGACTTGGGGGAAATATTATATTTTAATTATATCTTTTTAAGCTGTACAGTCACCAAAGTATAGATATAGTTTATGATCAGGTACAATTATGCCGTACAGTCCCTTTAAACAAAAAAAAGTTATGTATTTAACAAAGTGTTACTTGAAACTGACACTTTTTCACAGAGCATTCTATATTTCTCTGTGATAGTGGTATCATACAGCACCTGCTGTGAGTGAGTTAAAGAGAACACAAATGCAAACTGAAATGTATATACAGACCTATTATAGCTCAGAGAAAAGCCGAGATTATTTTATTTAATAAACCATTTTCGGCTTACATATTTATATGGTAATTTTCACCTCACACCTTGTGCTTGATGGCTTGCTTTTTAATATGTAAATTACAGTATATATTCATCACTATATTGAAATTTTGCAACCTAGCAACCTCTGAGTTCTTCGTACAGTGAACACTGTGAAAAAGCACACATCCAAATTAGCTTTTAAAGCCGCCATTTGTTTGTTTTCAGCTTTATGATTTCAAAAAGGAATATTTGAAAAGTGTTTGCAAAAAGCCAAATGTGCTATCTAAATTATGCATATAAATGTGATATTTTATATTTAATGTGAGAAATATTAGGAAATGGATTTGTTGTGTGGTCTTTTTTTCAAACAATAATTGAAGAAACAGTTAAATAAATTATGGATAGCACTTCTAGAATAGGGTTTTCTTTTTCATTTAATGAAAAAATGAGCACGTGTTATATTGTTCAGTGGATGTTAAGTTATATAATTATAATACTATTTAAAAAACTGTTTTTGCTTTGCCCGATGGAAAATATTCAGCAATGCTAAATATTACACTATGAATATAGAACCATTTAGTGGTCAACCATTCATGAAAAGAAAGTCCACAGATGGAACTTATTGATAAAAACATGATACAAGAAAAAGGACCTAGAACTCAAGTGCCAATATTTCCATATATCTCAACAACGTCTCAGATTAGTTGAGAGGCTACTATCACATGATCACAAACTTTGGAAAAGTTGAAGAAGGGTTCTAGTGTAAGTCTAAGCCACTGAAGTCTCACAAGACAATAATGAGGAAATTAATAAAAAGAAATGTATATCCCATTTTATGGCCTTTCTCCATGTATGTATAAATTAGAATACGTTAGATAAGAATTGTATATATTCTTGCTGAGTTGAAGTCATACTTGCACACATTCCCTGCTTTCCTTCCTTCTGGGTACAGAGGTGGGCAGGGAAGAGAGCAGGTGTACAGAGGATGGGTCCACCTATTAAGAGGGCATGTGTGCCAGTTAAATGGGGCAACCTGCCCCCTAAAGCATATGATGTGTGGAGTGCTGCTGAAGCCCTCCATGCATGGTCTTTGTGCCCAGTGCTCTGCTCCCCTGCTGCCTTTTGAAATCTTCCAGCAGATTTCAACATGCAGGTCAGATTCCTGGGACCAATATTTCTCTTAATGCTTCCACATCACCCATGATAACCTTGTACAGAAACCCATTGACCCACACCTCCAAAGTGTCCCTGTTTAGAAGGGGCAGTCCATAGTTAGGCCAAAATCCCTCCGTATATCTTTTCTATCCTAATTTCTCTCTGTTCTAGAAGCTCCATATTGTTGGTGTCTCAGAGTGTATAACAGTAATAATACTTATGGTAGTTTAGAAATCATATGTATAAATAAAATACATTGTTTTTGTTCTAAATTACATTTTAGTTGTACAAATTGTTATTAGTAAGGTACCAACATTTTTTAGCAACAGTTCAACCCCACATCCCTAAAATGAAAAGTTTCACTCTTAAAGTTATGTAAGACAACCA
Organism: Pelobates fuscus; assembly: GCF_036172605.1. NCBI lineage: Eukaryota > Metazoa > Chordata > Amphibia > Anura > Pelobatidae > Pelobates > Pelobates fuscus. The sequence continues at coordinate 135,675,574 of NC_086321.1, forward strand.
ATCAGAGTGGTCTGACTGAAATTGCATGCAATGCTGATTTGCTAATTGCTTATAAGGGCTCCCACACTATTCAAGCTCATTCTGTACAGAGCCCACCGTGGGTGAAGAATTCATTTTTATTAATTAGTTGTGTCAGATATTAAGGATTTTTACTTGACCTTTGGTGGACAACACAAAGTAATATTTAAATGAATTTTATATATATGTTATTTTTTTTTTATTTTTTTTTTATTTATTTATTAACAGATATTAGTTTTATTAGTTCCCCATCACTATTTTTAAGTTGAGGTAGGTATTTTCTTTTCTTTTTATTGGGAGGTTGACATAACTTTTAGAGAGGAGTTAAATGGTTGAAGGGGACACACGCTCCCCCTCTGTAATCAGTATTAGAGCCCCCACTTGCTGCATTAGGTCCTCCCATAGTGTCCTCCCATAGTGTCTTCTACCAGTGAAACACACTATGCAGAGGTAGGTGCCAGCGGAGGGCACTAGGCACACCTAGTATTGCTATTTAATTAGAGAACTACATTGGGAGTGCGGGGTGAACACTTGGATATTAAAGTTGTCCCCCAGCTTTAATATTTAAGTAATAGCTGAAACAGTGGAGGCATGCGGTGGATAGTGATCTGTCCAACACTGTTCATTAAATTGAAGTCCCCGAGCAGTTAATGGCTATTCCCAAAGTAACTGGCTATTGGGCTTTTTGTTTGCTTTGGAATTAGTTCCCAGTATTGGCCCAGCAAAAATTTCAGCAAAATTACCAATCAGCCCAAATTCAGTCAAATTGGCCTCTGTCAGGGGAATTGGCAGGTTCCAGAAACACCCAGAGCTTGAGCCCAAAGAAAATCTTAATGACCACTTCACTAACTGAGATGTGAAAATGTGTCATAATGTTTCCCCACATTTTATGTCATGTCCCATCCTCTCTACCGATTAACAGCGTTGTGCTGATGTACTCCAGGACTCTAATAAAAAAAGCACAGTCAGAAACATGCATAGATTGCATAGCCAGGCATCAATGCAATTGTCTCACTACATAAAAGCGTGGTGTGCAGCAACATTCCTTTCCCCAATACACTATGATGACAGTCACTTTGGTGGCACCACCCCATCCTAAGTAGCAATGCAGAGCACTATGACACTGAACATTATTTTTATGATAAGTGGCTGCTTTGAGAATTGAAGTAAAATTAAAAATAATATTTACAAATTCTTCTGTTCCGACTTCATCAACTGTAGAAATCTGGGGCTAAGGAGCCTCCAAAACTAACCCCTAGTAATGCCTATGGTATCTGTGGATGGACTCTGTAATTCTTCTAAGAGTTGATTTGTGGACACCCAGGTTTTCTTCTTCTCCTTTTCTCACTCTCTCTTCTTGTTTCCTGTTACTTTAACCTATTTTTTCTGATACATTGCATTGCTTGGACAGGTTAAGCTTATAAATGTCAAGTGTAACTTGACTGTTTTCTTTTCTTTCAAGCCATTTCTCTTACAGCCTTGTCAATTCTTAAAATGTATTATTATTATTATTATTTTATCATTTATATAGCACCATCAGATTCCGTAGTGCTGTACAATGGGATCTACAATGCTGTAAAGAATCCCCCCCCCCCACACAAAAAAATATCAATAACTGATTAGTACATCATTGCATTGACCATTAGACCATGCTCACCAGAAATACACAGAAACAATTCTGACTGAGCCATGCCTGGAAGAAATAACATTTTAGTGATAAGGATAGAAGGATAGGTAAGATTGTTCTCCAGAATGCAAGATGATACTATTTGCCTCCTGTGGTAGTTAGAAAAAAAGATAGGGACTTAAAAAACAGATATCACAAAAAATTTGCGGGAAAAAAATTACATCTGTTGTTTTTATTGTGAGTTTCCATTAAGTTGTAAAAAGGAAATTTTTAATTGGGCAGACATGTATTTACTTACTAATGTTTTCTGTAAAGTATCCAAAGCAAAAATTAAACGCAAAGCAGAAACAAGATTGTTCATCCACCGCTAGCAAAGGACTTTGGGGCAACAATCATCAATCATATATTGTTTTCTAATAATTTTGTAATGGCTGACTGGTGTGGTGACATCCCATGCAAGTAACTCATATCCATAGCAAGATGTAGGTTTTTGCCAACATGTAATTATACATTATTTGATATTTAGCAATATGACTGACATAAAGCATTAAAAGGAGAAGGATTCCTTGTTAAAGCAGCACATGCTCTATTCCCTGCTATGGGTTGGCCTGAATTTTAGAAGTTCTGCAAAAAAAAAAAAAAAATAGTTTAGCTTTGCAAGTTTAAACTTGTGGGGAAAAAAAACAACAAAAAAACAAACAAGCTTTTCAAGATTGTAAGATGTTTAAAAAAAACAATCTGACTAGTTACCAAAAAAATAAATTAAACCCAAACTATTTCTAAAACTTTATTTGGTGTGCAATACCAAAAGGCCTCTCCCCCAGCCTTCTGTGTGCCTCTCCCCCCTCAGTCCTCTGTGTGGTTGTCTTCCCCTACCCTCAACCCTATGTGTGCCTTTCTCTACCCCCTCAGTCCTCTGTGTGTCTCACCTCCCCCCAGCCCTCTCCTCTACCTCAGCCCTCTGTGTACCTTCCCTGCCCCTTGTGATCTCCTCCACCATGCCAACTGACTTCCTTCCTTCATGTAGCGTGGCTGAGTCGCAGACTGCGGCAGAGGAGCTTCTGCAGCCTCTAACCGGTCTGACAGGAAGCATTTCGGGCTCCCTGCATGATCTTCCTGTCAGACCGGGTAGAGGTTACGGAAGCTCATCTACCGTGGTCCGTGTCTCAGCCATGCTACATGATGTGACAGCCTGTCATACAGATATAGCGCCACCCGGTCCGGTGCACCCTAGATGGCTGCCTAATCCTCCTAGCAGTGGCACAGACCACTGTGAATATCAATGTATGTGTGTGAATTAAGTGTGTGTATATGAATGTGATTGTTTGTGCATATGCTTGTGTGTATGTAAATATGAGTCTGTGTCTATGAATGTTCATGTGTGAGCATTTGAGTATGTGTATAAAAATGTGAGCATCTAAATATGAATGTGAGCCTATATTTAAGAATATGTATGTGTGTGTGTGTGTGTATGTATGTCTATATATAAATGTGAGAGTGTATGAAATTGTAAATTTCCTAACAAAAGAATGTTAGGGTTGTGACATAAAAAATAAATAAAACAATACTACATTGAGGGGAGGGGAGGGGAGTGAAGGGCGATGTCAACATTTCCACATTGGGTGCCAGGTAACCTAGATATTGCTCTGCATAATACCAAAACCTTTTATAAAAATTAAAGAAGTAAGAAAGTTAACAAACAAACAAACTGTTCTATAAACTCTTTAAAATATGTAACAAAATGCTTGTTCTGTAAATAAGATGATATCAATCCCAGTTTAATACCTGAGAGAAGTGGTAAGACTAATGGGTGCCGTGACAAGGAAAAAATAGGGACTAATCCTCAATAGAGACATCACATTGTTTTACTGTATTATGATGTATGGTAATAAATCTTGCTTGGTTCCCTAACTAATGATCACTTGCTACTTTTACAATAAAAAGGAACATGTTTTTTTTTTTTTTTATATAAACTGCATTAACCTAATCAAATGCCTCCTCCTTCTCTATCCTCGTACAACCAAAAAAAATCTCTTTGATTCTTAACTCAACAAATTCTATTCAATGGATCAAAAGAATAACCTAGAATCAAAGTGATTTAACCCAGATACTTCTGGCAGGGCCAGTGTACAACTTGACATTACATAAAACACAATCTCTGTCAAACAATGTAACAAAGAAAGTAAAAGTCACAACCCTGCTTCCATTATCATATCGCAAATATCCTTAACCCCTTAAGGACCAAACTTCTGGAATAAAAGGGAATCATGACATGTCAGACATGTCATGTGTCCTTAAGGGGTTAAAGAGAAGGCTACATCATTTGGCATGCAAAGTTAAAAATAGGCTTCTCTCTGAAGTAGAAGAAAGCAGTAAGACAATAATACAGGTTAGTGGAACAGACCACAAAAGATATAAAACATGTCTTAACATATCTGAAGGACCTCTTACTCAATTTGCTTTAATCGGACGTCTTTAAACTATGGATAGTATTCACACTCTTGTTAACCTAGTAAATAATAAACTTGTGCACCGTTAAAAAAATTAGCTTTAGTCGATTCAATGCTTTCAAAAAAAAAAATTGCTTATGTAGTTCGAAATTCGTCCATTTGGCATTTCATTTCTGACAAATTGTGATAATGCAAACAATTCAAGAATAATTATTTAGATGCATCAAGAAGGCATGCAAATTGGTTAATCAGTGTATTGCAAAATAAAAATATTCTGCATGTGTTTTGCGATACAATGATTGGCACTTTTTCACACCATTTGGTTCACAGATCAAATGAGAAGTAACCCATAAATTAACAGCTCTTCACCACAGACCAAATGTAATAATAGTTCTAAAATCCACCCTGAAGCATCGTGTATGCAATGAAACAAACTGGTATGTGTGTTTAATAGAATACAATAATTTAGATGTAGAAATTGTTATTATACTGTTATTATATATCAGCAGTGTTCAACTTCTACCTACGTTGAAATACACGTTTTAGCGTTCCCAAAAGCTTAACACAAACTCTCTTCTGGACCACTTATTAATCAAGTACATCATTCCAATATCTCACACTTGTTTTACACAATATTATTATGTTTCACATGTTGCCGCTTCAGTAAATTTGTCCATTAAATAAGAAATGTTTTAATGAATTTGTGAACTTTCGAATACCATAAGTACCTTCAAATAAAAATTAGTTAAATTTATACACTATAAATGCCTGTTGTTTCAATGCTCAATATCACAACGTACAGTAAAAAAATATTGTGTAGTTTGATTGACATGGTGCAATGCATCAGTACATACTGTTCCCGCTTGCTTGAGATTGGTGGGATTTACACTCCCAGTTTGCAGCATTGCTTTGCAGCTAATATGATTAATTCAGCACCTTTACAGTTTCCGGTATTGCGGGGGTATATTCCTCTATGGGATTTCAGTTTACTTCTCAACCCTTCTGGTGTTACCACCTCTGCACGGATCTCAACTTATCTTTAAAAATGTATCTGGTCTTCAAGTGCAAGTGGAGATTTTGCACGAGGCTGGGAAAATACCGTATAAGCTTGTACATTATTACTGCAAACGGCAACACTTTATTGATGTTTTCAGCTATACAAAGTGTAAAAATACATGCCAAGGCATATATGTACACAGACATGCTGAGCCATTAACCTTTTCAGTGCAGCAATGTGAAATTCAGCATGTAATGAGAAAGAGACAATTGGTTTGTTCACTTTAAGAGAAAGCTAGTTAGGTTTCTATATTACAAATAAATATTCAATGTTAAAGCATGGGATCACACTGGGTGAATGCTACCTCTTCTTCCCCCCAGTGGGCTTTCAGATGGAGTGTACTTGGCTAATAAGGTCACTTGTCCTCTGTACAGTTAGTATAGGGCAAGAAGATGGCCAGTCTCCCGGTACATGTATTTGCCCCATAAGGCATTAGCCCTAAATATATTAAGAGGCTAAAGAAAGTCTCTACATTGACGTTGTTGCAGGCATGCAATGTATGATCATATACTGTAACAAAACCCTATTATTTTTACCTTGGTGTTAGGTTAGGTGGTTTAAAAAAAAAAAATTACATTCTTTGAGTTTTGAAATTGCTTTTTAGTGAATAAGTTAGTGCGCTGGATCTTGTATGTTTTTATATGTGTGTGTGCTTTTTTTTCTCGAGCTTAACCCCTTAAGGACCAAACTTCTGGAATAAAAGGGAATCATGACATGTCACACATGTCATGTGTCCTTAAGGGGTTAAAAGGACTAAATCACTGTGCTGCTCTGTGCTGATTGTGAGGTTGTAAAACTACGTATGGTGTACTTTAAGACCAGTTAGTAGGTACGAGCTATTGAAGCCAGAGGGTTAGTGTAAACTCTTCCATACCCACACTCCCACTGCTCACGCAACTGCACAACTGCAATAATATGTATTGCCTACATTTAGTTTTTATTAAAAAAATACGTTAAGACAAAATATAGCAGACTTTAATGGAGTCAACTACTGCTTCATACAATATTGCAGCTGTTTTCTTTCACAGCCACAACAAGCACTAAGCATTCTTTTATATTATGTGTATAAATCTGGCCTGTGTGATGGTTTATGAGCATTTTGTAGTAAGTACGATCCACAGGTTCTTTCTATGAAGCTGAGATGACTGTCATCTTCTTGTTTGATTGTGCTTGTTTAACTTGCTTCAGTTGGGAAATTGCCAAATACATGAACGTTACTGACGATCTTTTAAGAGATTCGTCATTGGGGAAAAAAAAAAAGCAGAATGCAACGTCTCTCCATTTATCTCTTACAATAGCAGGTACAGTTTAATAGAAGAGTGTAATTTATTTTAACATTGTTTTCTTTTTATAAAACGTGACTTGACTCACTGTTACATTATTACAGGTAGAGCTTTTGCGAAAGCTCTGTTATTAAGGCTGTATATCAAAATCAGGTCATGCCAGATAAAAAGCATAACACTGCTAAACGCAATAATATTAAAAGGTATCCTATAATTTGATTTTATGTGGAAGCAACACAAAACCATCAAACTTCCATAATTTCATGGATATTGCAGCTTGTGCTATGTAACTCATCCCATGTTTGAGATGACAAGATGTGGTTCTATTCATCCATCTCCATGTCATGTCATTTATATTACTTATTAAAATATGGCGGTAGTATGTACATATATATAAATGTAAACTTTCAAAGGCTCTACTGTAAAATTGTGTATGTAATACCCAGTTTGTTTCTATGCTGCAGGAGGGCGATATACTCTGAAATACTGTTATAATGCACCTTGTTCTATGTCTTGTGCGGTAGATTGTCACTTCCTTCGCTCTAAGAAATGCAAGCTTTCCTTATTGAAAAATGGTGCAGTATCCCAAATACACACTTTTAAGACTTAGTTCACATTGCAAAATTGACTGAAGCTGTTCTTGGTAATCACTATGTCAAAAAACAAAAAGATAGATAAACTGCGCCTAAAACCAGATAACTAGTGATGTCCCGAACGGTTCGTTGGCGAATAGTTCCTGGCGAACATAGCTTGTTCGCGTTCGCCACGGACGGCAAACATATGCGATGTTCGGTTCGCCCCCTATTCGTCATCATTGAGTAAACTTTGACCCTGTACCTCACAGTCAGCAGACACGTTCCAGCCAATCAGCAGCAGACCCTCCCTCCAAGACCCTCCCACCTCCAAGACAGCATACAATTTAGATTAATTCTGAAGCTGCATTCTTTTTTTTTATTCTTTTTTTTTTGTTTTGTTTTTTTTTTTTAGACAGAAGTGTGTTATATTTGAGCATGCTAGGCTGAATGTGCGTATATCATGGCTAGTTGCACTGAGGATATGAGTATATAGCAGTACATTGTTGTGAAAGATGGCTGTCATGTTTAGGGTGTAGCTTGCACGTTATCAACTGTGTATTTATATCAGCAGCTCCACCACTAGTTATAAATCAAGTGTGAGTCACCCCATGAGATGAGACTAGTGAATAACATAATACATGAATGGTTAAGGTAAAGGCATGTAAGGAACTACGACAATAAACTCTTTAGGATGTGAAATAATGACATGTTTAAACGCTTGCTACTTTATGATTAGTTAATGTGCAGAGAGCAGTTTATGTGATCAAAGGCATGGTGTGGAGGATTGGCTATAGTGGGACATGCTTGGCAGACTTCTTTTTACTGCTTGTGCTCATCCGATCCCTTCTGGGCGCCAGGTGCAGACCCTGGGAGTCCCTGATACCTGGAACAACAAAGGCAAGTCTCTGACTGAGTGCCGGGTTCATGGCTTGAGGTGGTGGAAGCTTGTTTTGTTGGGTGGTCGGATCTGTCCCGGTGGTGCTTCACGTCCGGTGCGGGATTGTGGTGGCTTAAGGTGGAGGCGAGTGCTTGACGTGGGGCAGGCTCTGCATTTCTGTTTGTGCCTCCAGTCCCGTCTTCAACGCTTTTTTCGTTGTGGATTCTAATGGGGACTGCTTTGCTTAGCTGTGGTGGAGCTTGTTGGGGCTGTGGTGGAGCGTGTTGGGGCTTTCTGCTTGTTATTTGTTTCCAAAATTGATTCATGAGTCTGTCCAGCTTAGACTCAATATCCTGCCATGCTTTGCTGGTACCAGGAGGACACGCAGCTGCCGCCATATTGGGAGAGTCGCAGATGAGTATGTGTCAGGGTACCTGAGGCCTCTACCTCTAAGGGAGGTAGAGACTTGGTGGTTTATCCATCCAGGCGAGCTGTTTCCTCCGTTCCTCGCGGTTCATCCAGCCACTTAAACACCGGCCGCGAGGAATCCACTTCCTTTTCTAGCAGGACGCTCAATACGTGACGTCATGACGCTATCACGAGCGACCTGTCACTCAAGTGTCCGATATCCAATCGGCACTTGTCAGAGGCGTGCTTACCATCCGGAGCCAGGGTATTTAAGCTTGCTTCTCTCTTCAGCTCATTGCCCTGTCGTGGTTCTAGCTTGTCTAGTCACTCAGTGCTCTGGTATTCTAGTTTGCTCTATTTGGTTTTGACTCGGTTTGTTGTACTACCCTGCTTCTCTGTTATCCCTTGACCCGGCTTGTCTCTCGCTTATCTGTCTTCTCGTTCCCTCGACCTCGGCTTGTCTCTGACTATTCTCTATTACTCTCGGTACGTTAGTCCGGCCATTCTAAGGCCCGGTATACGTACCTTTCCACTCTTTGTACCCTGCGTGTTGGATCCCTGTCCCGATCCTGACATTACGACAGGGCCAATGGATCCTGCAGGTACAAACAGTCAGCTTGGTTCTTCTGATCCCAGGTTTGACGCCATGGAGCATAGGATGGATCAGATGGCCCTAGCACTACAGGCACTTTTGTCTCGTGCTAGTAACCCACCTGAGGAGACACGTACTCCTTCTATTTCTCCTGCAGTCTCAGGTCTAGAGGTAGCCACTGTAGGTGCTTCTTCCCGTATTACCCCACCAGTACGTTATGGCGGGTCACCGGAGAAGTGCCGTGGTTTTCTGAACCAGATTAGCATCCATTTCGAATTACAACCCCGCTCTTATCCTACAGATAGAGCGAAGGTTGGATTTGTTATTACTTTACTCATTGAGAAAGCTCTGAGATGGGCCAATCCTTTATGGGAGAATGATAATCCACTAGTCTATAATTATAATGCCTTTGTAGCTGCGTTTAGAAGAACTTTTGACCCTCCTGGTAGAAAGGTCAATGCAGCTAGATTACTGTTGCGCCTTAGACAGGACAATCGAACACTTGTGGACTATGCACTAGAGTTCAGGTCCTTGGCGGCAGAAGTTAAGTGGAACGAACAGGCTTATATAGATGTGTTTCTGAATGGGTTATCAGATGTAATTCTTGACGAAGTCGCTACTAGAGAACTCCCTGAGAATTTGGAGGATTTAATTTCTTTTATATCTCGTATTGATGAACGCATAAGAGAGAGGCAGAACACTCGAGATAGGACCCGTAGACCCTCCTTTAAACTAGCGCCTACCTTTCAAAATTCTGAGTTCGAGGACTTACGTATTTCTGAACCTATGCAGATAGGCAGTACTCATCTCACAGAGAGAGAGAGACAGTACAGAAGAAGGGAGGGTTTATGTATGTATTGTGGAGTCAGAGGACATTTACGCCTGAATTGTCCTAATCGTTCGGGAAACGCTCGCACCTAAGTTTCTCTAGAGGACAGGCCTTGGGTGTTTCTACTTTGTCCTCTATTCACAATTACAAAGAGTTCAGGCTTCTGTTACCCGTTTCTTTGAGGTGGGAGAAGGGAGTAGTAAAGACTATGGCACTAATCGATTCTGGAGCTGCTGAGAGCTTTATAGATCAGGGTTTTGTTGCCAAGCATGCTATCCCATCCCAGTTAAAGGAGACACCACTGGCTGTTGAGGCCATCGATGGTAGACCGTTACTTGAGCCTGTTATTTTCCATGAGACCATACCGATTAACTTAACTGTTGGCATCCTACATAAAGAGGATATATCCTTAATGCTCATTTCTTCTCCGTCTATTCCCATAGTCCTGGGGTACTCCTGGTTGAGGAGACACAACCCTATTATTAATTGGGAGTCAGGGGAGATAGTTTCGTGGGGAGAGAATTGTCAAGAAAAATGCTTGCGTAAGGTCTTACCTCTCGGATTAACTAATACATCGAATACCTCTGACAATCCTACAGAGACACAAATTCCGTCTCAGTATCTAGATTTAAAGGCAGTATTTGACAAAAAGAAAGCCGATACCTTACCCCCACACAGGTCCTTTGATTGCAAAATTAACCTACTCCCTGGTACCATGCCTCCCAGAGGTCATGTATACCCGTTATCTACAAAAGAGAACTCAGTTCTAGAGGAGTATATTCACGAGAATTTAGACAAGGGATTCATCAGGAGGTCCTCCTCCCCTGCCGGGGCTGGATTTTTTTTTGTTAAAAAGAAAGATGGTTCTTTGAGACCTTGTATTGATTATCGAGGCTTGAATAAGATAACCATTAAAAATGCCTACCCGATTCCCTTGATCACCGAACTCTTCGATCGTTTGAAGGGCTCTACAATTTTCACCAAGTTAGACCTCAGAGGGGCATATAACTTGGTGAGAATCCAGCAGGGACATGAGTGGATGACGGCATTCAATACTCGATATGGTCACTATGAATATACTGTTATGCCTTTTGGGTTATGCAATGCGCCAGCTGTATTCCAGGATCTGATAAACGAGGTTCTTAGGGAATTTCAGCAAGATTGCGTCATTGTATACCTAGATGATATACTCATTCATTCTAGTGAGATTGAGACTCATCACAAGCAAGTCAGGAGGGTTTTGCACAAGCTTCTCCAGCATGGCTTGTACTGCAAGTTGGAGAAATGTAGCTTTGATCAAACCCAGGTAACCTTTCTCGGCTATGTGATCTCTGGGGAGGGATTTAAGATGGATCCGGATAAGCTCCAATCCATTCTAGAGTGGCCTTTACCCAAAGGTCTTAAAGCCATACAGAGATTTATTGGTTTTTCTAATTATTACAGGCGCTTTATTAAGGGCTATTCTTCCATTATCGCACCTATCACTAATATGACCAAACAGGGGGCTGATACTAAGAATTGGACTACTGAAGCTCTCCTTGCGTTCAAAACTCTCAAGGAGCTTTTCGCTTCCGCTCCAATTTTAGTTCATCCCGACACTTCTCTGCCTTTTCTACTTGAGGTAGACGCATCAGAGACTGGTTTAGGTGCTGTCCTATCTCAAAGGTTGGGGGTTGATAAACCATTACATCCATGTGGATTTTTCTCTAAAAAATTGACCGGTACTGAAAGCAGATATGACATTGGTGACAGAGAATTGCTAGCGGTTATCAAGGCTTTGAAAGAGTGGAGACATTTATTGGAGGGTACATTACATCCTGTTACCATTCTAACTGACCACAAAAATTTGTCTTATATCGGAGAGGCTAAGCGGTTGTCCTCCAGGCAGGCTCGTTGGTCGTTGTTTCTTACCCATTTCAATTACGTTCTGACTTACAGACCTGGGTCAAAGAATTCTAAAGCCGATGCGCTATCTCGCCAATATGAGCCCTCTGCTTCAGTTGAACCACTTATGTCCTCCATTGTACCCAAATGCAATATTATTGCTAATACCAGTCTCAAAATTCATTCTCCGCTACTTGACCAGATCTTGAAGTCACAACATCTAGCTCCCGGAAACACTCCTGAGGGAAGAAACTTTGTTCCTCCTGAACTTCAACTGGAGCTCTTACAATGTTTTCACGAAAGTAAAGTAGCTGGTCATCCTGGTATTCGCAAGACATACTCTTTGATATCCAAGGATTTCTGGTGGCCTTCACTTCGAAAAGATATTGAGGAGTTCGTCGCAGCTTGTGAAACTTGTGCCAAGACTAAACTACCTCATGCATCTCCATGTGGCCTGTTACACCCCTTGGACATTCCTGAGAAACCTTGGTCCTGTTTATCCATAGACTTTATCGTTGATTTGCCTGCTTCCAAGAGACAGACTGTTATTCTCACGGTGGTGGATAGATTTACTAAGATGGCCCATTTCGTGCCATTACCTAAACTTCCGACTTCTCCTGAATTGGCGGAGATTTTTGCAAAAGAGGTTTTTCGCCTACATGGGATTCCTTCAGAGATTGTTTCTGATAGAGGCTCTCAATTTGTCTCACGTTTCTGGAGATCCTTTTGTTCTCGAATGGGCATCAAATTGAACTTCTCCTCGGCCTATCACCCTCAGTCTAACGGAGCTGCTGAACGTACCAATCAAAAAATCGAACAGTATCTGCGTTGCTTTGTTTCCGAACACCAGGACGATTGGGTCGGTCTGATTCCTTGGGCGGAGTTCGCACACAATAACCTTGTTTGCGATTCAACTCGCTCTAGCCCTTTCTTCATGAACTATGGCTTTCATCCTTCGATTTTTCCTTCGGTTTCCTCTTCTCAGGGGATACCGTCGGTTGATGATCATGTCGCCAACCTGAAGAAATTATGGGATCAGACTCGGCAAATTCTGTTACATAGTTCCTCGTTGTTCAAGAAACACGCTGACAAGCATAGAAGAGCGGCTCCTGTTTTTGTTCCTGGGGATAGGGTATGGTTAAGTACTAAGAATATTCGACTAAAAGTTCCATCTATGAAATTTGCTCCTCGCTACATAGGCCCTTACAGGGTTCTCACTCGTATCAATCCGGTTGCGTATCGCCTTGCTCTGCCACCTGCCTTACGCATTCCTAACTCTTTTCATGTCTCCTTGTTGAAACCCCTTATTTGCAACAAATTCTCCTCTAAGGTCTCCTCGCCTCGTCCTGTTCAGGTGGAGGGTCGGGAGGAGTACGAGGTAAGCTCCATCGTTGATTCCAGAATTTCAAGGGGAAAATTGCAATATCTGGTCAACTGGAGGGGATATGGTCCTGAGGAGAGGAGTTGGGTACCTCAGGAGGACGTTCATGCTTCTCGCCTTCGCAGAGCATTTCACCTCCGCTTCCCATCTCGCCCCGGTTCCTTCCGCCCGGTGGGCGTATCTGAGAGGGGGGGTACTGTCAGGGTACCTGAGGCCTCTACCTCTAAGGGAGGTAGAGACTTGGTGGTTTATCCATCCAGGCGAGCTGTTTCCTCCGTTCCTCGCGGTTCATCCAGCCACTTAAACACCGGCCGCGAGGAATCCACTTCCTTTTCTAGCAGGACGCTCAATACGTGACGTCATGACGCTATCACGAGCGACCTGTCACTCAAGTGTCCGATATCCAATCGGCACTTGTCAGAGGCGTGCTTACCATCCGGAGCCAGGGTATTTAAGCTTGCTTCTCTCTTCAGCTCATTGCCCTGTCGTGGTTCTAGCTTGTCTAGTCACTCAGTGCTCTGGTATTCTAGTTTGCTCTATTTGGTTTTGACTCGGTTTGTTGTACTACCCTGCTTCTCTGTTATCCCTTGACCCGGCTTGTCTCTCGCTTATCTGTCTTCTCGTTCCCTCGACCTCGGCTTGTCTCTGACTATTCTCTATTACTCTCGGTACGTTAGTCCGGCCATTCTAAGGCCCGGTATACGTACCTTTCCACTCTTTGTACCCTGCGTGTTGGATCCCTGTCCCGATCCTGACAGTATGTCAGCCTGGGCGGCTGTGCTCTGTGCGTCCATTAGCTCCAGACAGCCTCTCAGGGGTGGATAACCCCCACCGGTCCGAGGGGGGGGGGGGTAACGGAGCTCCTGCCGGGAAGTAGCTGCTCCTGTGCATCCCAGGATCGGGAGATCGGCCGCCTCTCCTGCCCGGTGAGCACCAGGCCACACTTGCCACACGGAGGTAAGTAAGACTCTGTCGAGTTGCTGACCGCTATTAAGCATGTCGGGTCGGTCAGGTAGGAGCAACATTGCTGGGTCATCCCCTTCTGGGGTGAAATTCGCTTGTTGATAGCTGCTTCAAGTGAGATATTGAGGGAGCTCACACAAAGTGCGTCTTTCCTCCATGACAGCTAGGCCCCGCCCCCCGTAAGCTGCATTCTTAGTGAGAGGAGGTACAGTGTAGCTGCTGCTGATTTAATAGGGAAATCGATAGCTAGGCTAGTGTATTCAGTGTCCACTACAGTCCTGAAGGACTCATCTGATCTCTGCTGTAAGGACAGCACCCCAAAAAGCCCTTTTTAGGGCTAGAACATCAGTCTGCTTTTTTTTTTCTGTGTAAACTAATTGCAGTTGCCTGCCTGCCAGCGTGTGTGTCAGTTTCACAGCGTATACTGTGCCCACTTGCCCAGTGCCACCACTCATATCTGGTGTCACAATAGCTTGCATTTAAAAAAACAAAAACTTTTTTGACTGTAATATAATAGCAGTCAGTTTCCTTCACACGTGTGCGTTTCAGGGCCTGCCAGGGCACAGTGTCACACCAGTGCAACTCATATCTGGTGTAACAGTAGTGTACATAAAAAAAAAAAAAACTAGAAATTTGACTGTGAAATAATAGCAGTTTCTTTCACACGTGTGCGTTTCAGGGCCTGCCAGGGCACAGTGTCACACAAGTGCAACTCATATCTGGTGTAACAGTAGTGTACATTTAAAAAAAAAAAATACAGGGGGCTTGTTGTCAACCTTCAATGACATCAGTGAGGACAAGGAAAGGGACATGGCTAGCTTGGTATCCAACCTTGTGCAAATGGGGTGTTTGCGGTTGTGCAAATGGACTGTTTGCGGTTGTTTGCGGTGCGTTAAACGGGGAGTTTGGTCTGTCACTGTGAAGCGGGCGTAACCCTTGCACTACCTGATCGAGACAACATCATACCTGCTGTTTTAAAGCACGTTATTCCAAACAATTTAGGAATGTTAGGTGATTTATGCCCTTTATGGATTAAAACCAGACTCTGCATCAACTATGTAATTTTCCATGGCAGTTTTGCCATGGATCCCCCTCCGGCATGCCACAGTCCAGGTGTTAGTCCCCTTGAAACAACTTTTACATCATTATTGTGGCCAGAAAGAGTCCCTGTGGGTTTTAAAATTCGCCTGCCTATTGAAGTCTATGGCGGTTTGCCCGTTAGCGAACATTTGCGGAAGTTCGTGTTCGCCGTTCGCGAACTGAAAATTTTATGTTCGCGACATCACTACAGATAACCTTAAAGTGCAATAGTACAATAAAAAGCATATACATACCTATATATTTGACTTGATGTTGTCTCTGTATGCTATCAGAAATCTTAAAAACACAGATATAGTGTAATATGTCTTTATATAAAAAGCATTAAAATAGCAAAGGCACAGTCACACTTTTTTGAGCTACTAAGAGCTCTGCTGTATTTAGCGCTGATGGTACAATCCCCATTTTAGGATATTAATTCCCCAGTAGTTATGGTGTTTCTCCAAGCAGTACAATATGTGGAAACACAGGTGGAATATCCAATGGCACAGTATAAAAAGCAATAATCAGGAAGAGTAAAAAGTAGGTATCCTTTGTCCACCCTAGACATATATATCACATGTTATTCTTACATACAGTATATTTCAAACAGGATGTCGGTAAGATAGCTCAGTGGGCCAATGCACCATCAGTAGAATTTGTTCCACCTTTGGGTTGCAGGTTTGAATCCCAGCAGGGTTGACTCAGCCTTTCATCCTTCCGAGGTAGATAAAATGAGTACCATTGAATTGGCTAATAGTAACAACCCCTGGATGTAGGGCTAAGATAACATCCCCAGGATGTACTTGAAAACCAGAGTAATCTGAATGTGCCTTTTCTGGTTAAATACTTTGTTATAATGATGGTGTTCAGTGTTCTTATCCTGAGATGCTTACATTTGAGTGTTTCACAACACTACTTTGTGCTATCTATTTGATTTCAAAGATAATATATTCTGCTATTGTACATGATCTATGACAATGCCATAGTTAAATTGGCTGTTAAAATCCAGGCAACTGGGGAAGTGGCTTGGTGTTCCGTATGTTAATTTTTTGAACCAAGGCTTTGGCCTACATTTGCATAGTGTAACCACATGTATAATTGAAAATTAAATAATGCAAGCATGAAGTCCAAATATATGTTCGGTAGGTGGATAATTCAGTGACAACTAATTAATAGTTAATTTATGTATTGGACTAGTGGTATATGTGATGAAAATCAATATTTCATATTGAAAAAGATTCAATGAAGCATACAAGTAGTTTCAGTACATCATATGATTTGTGAGTGGACAGAGACCTTAGAATCAATTTTCCAAACTTTTTAATGGGGTTACAGCATTTTAGAAAAATACACTTTTACCTCAAACAAGTCTAGAACTGATAGGTAATTGAAGGAGCATTATATATGTCTTCTAGCCCAGAGTATGGTCATTTCATTCATTCGTTGGAAAACTCCTACAATATATGTTCCTGCTTCTACTTCCATTCATCTGTGTTGACTGAGAAAGTCTTCAACAGTTCCGATATATGAGCAAACATGGTTCATTGGATCTCTTTGAAAACATCCTTATTCAGTTTAGCCAATGCCAGTCCAGGCATGTCTAACAAATCATTATAGGGATAAGAAAATGAACCCATTAGCATGGTGATGCTTTAATGGAATGTAATTTATACTGTCAAGTTAGAAATACAAAACACAAATAAAAATGACTTTAACATACCGGTAGCTTTGGTGATAATGTGTTATCTGGAATAAATTACTGAGAAATAATAATTGTATTTGTTGCTCCTGTAACTAGATATCACAATGAACCTTGTTCCAAACTATCAAGAATCTTAAAGCAAAAACCAAAAAGGTTATGGTGGGGAAACAATTGTGATTGAAAATCCCATCTACCTGAAGTCTGTGGATAATTAATACAATGTTAAACAAACATCTGCACGCCAGTCAAGCCATAAATAACATCACTGCAAATGCGTGATTTCTGTGGGATAAGCAAGTCTAATGGCTGGACTGGTGTGCAGATTTTTGTTTTGACATTGTATTAACTATCCACAAGTATCTTAAATATATTTCTAAGTTAAGATTGACAGCCGCTAATAACAAAGTTCATAAGGGAAACCGCAGACTAAAGTTGAACGTCCTTGTTATACATTATAAAGATGCCTAGCAGTGCTACTTGGAAGGCATGGATGATTATGGGAGAGAAACAATACACATATATGCATTTCAATAAAAATGTTCTCCAAAAATTATTTTTTACCTATACACCGACTACATGTCAGATTCAATGAAAAGTGAAAGCTCTAAATAAAGTTTAAACTTGTTTCAAGCAAGGTAACTAGATCAACATATGAACAACAAATACATTTTATATCCCTCACTTGTATTAGAGGTAGGGGCCATAAATATTTCCAGAGATTAAACTTGCAAGCTTATTCACTAGAGTGAGAATTCAGTGTAATTTCAAAGTAAATTTGAATTCAAAGTAAATTTGAATTTAAAGTATATTTGAAATGTAAGGTCAAAATAGTGGATACAAGTGGATATCAGTTATGTGTCCACATATTTTGGCCTTAAATTTGAAATTCACTTTGAATTTGCTTAGAATTCTCAATTTAGTTTCTGAATAACCTTGTCAGTGCCTGATATTAACATGTATCTGTACAGAAATAATAAATAAAGTTATAATTATCTTTGTTATGTTTTAAATATGTATATTAAATATTTATATTTTTGCTTGTATGTATTGTTTTTATAGTGTGAATATGTGAACATAGTACTTTAAAGGAACACTCCAAGCATCGAAAGTCTACAGCTTTCTGTAGTGGTTATAGTGCGAAGCATGCCCTGGCAACCCTCTCATTGAAAGGAGTCAAATCATTTTAAATTGTTTGACTTTTTACTTGGCGTCTGCCAGACACAACTCCCTGCCTCTAGTCCTGACCAAATAATAAAGAGGGCCAGCACTCCACTAATTAAAATTTGGGTGCAAAATCTCCAAGGTTTCCTTTCCTTCACGTCACATATATTAGAAAAACAATAAAAAAGTCACAACGCCAAAAATAATTTGAAAAAGGGTTTATTAAATCTGCGTGGAAACAGCAATATTTCGACCCAACCTTGTGGACTTTGAAGAGATTCAATTCATGGTTTGTAACCAGAAAGTATTAACTTTCTAGACAATACAATATGCAAGCTAGATTTAAAATTGATTACTTATCAGTGCACAAAACCAATGGATCGGAATACAATAGTGTGATTTGAAATTGCCTACCTTGACAGCCTTATGTGTGGATTAAAACAAATTGTGACAGAGGATAAAATATGCACATTAAGACCGAATGGAGGAAATGGTTAAGAAATGCTTCTAGTCTAGAGAGCATATTCGGCCAGGCTCCTTTCTGAAGAATTGTGCTCAGTGCAGAGCATTAAAAGGGAATTCTGACCTAAATAAAGACAGACACAACCTGATAGGTTATGAGGTACCAGGCTGACATTTGTCAACCAATTTTGTACACATTCCAAGATAGTACAGAAGATCCCTAGGAAACACTGGAATATACATACAGATATTATAGATTTCCAACAGCCACCAATGATGACCTACAAAAGAGGCAGGTCTCTCTGTGACCAATTGGTTCATTCAGAGTTTACATAAAACATTTAACGTAAACAAAACTTTCTGAGAATGCCTACTTTTGGTAATTCCCCATGTTTCAATTGTAGTTCATGCAATCAGTTATCAAAGGTACATTTTTTCACATCCATGTAAAGGAAAATAATTATGTGTTTGGAATTTTTACATATGTGAATCTTTCTTTGTTCTACTTTGAAATGCTCTTGTGGTTTCACCTATGTTGGAGAGACCACTAACACAATTAGGGAATGTTTGTCTAAGCATCACCCTGAGAAGCCAGTCCTCACACATTTTTATGAACATAAACACACAATTTACCATCTCTGGTAGCTGCCTCCCGATAAAGATCTAAAATGATTTACGAAAATAATCGCCAATCGTCTGAGACCCCTACTTCAAACACTAATACACCCAGACCAGGACGTCTTCATCCCAAATAGGGAAACCAACCACTAGTGATGTACCGAACTGTTCGCCGGCGAATAGTTCCCGGCGAACATAGCGTGTTCGCGTTCGCCACGGCGGGCGAACACATGTGCGGTTCAATCCGCCCCCTATTCATCATCATTGACTAAACTTTGACCCTGTGCCTCACAGTCAGCAGACACATTCCAGCCAATCAGCAGCCAGCATTCCAGACCCTCCCACCTCCTGTACAGCATCCATTTTAGATTCATTCTGAAGCTGCATTCTTAGATAGAGGAGGAAAAGTGTAGCTGCTGCTCATTTGATAGGGAAATGTATAGCTAGGCTAGTGTATTCAGTGTTCACTAGAGTCCTGAAGGACTCATCTGATCTCTGCTGTAAGGACAGCACCCCAAAAAGCCCTTTTTAGGGCTAAACCGTCAGTCTGCTTTTTTTTTTGTGTGTGTAATCTGATTGCAGTTGCCTGCCTGCCTGCCTGCCATCTTCTGTGTCAGGCTCACAGTGGATACTGTGCCCACTTGCCCAGTGCCACCACTCATATCTGGTGTCACAATAGCTTGCATTTAAAAACAAAAATGTTTTTTTCACTGTAATAGATTGAATAGCAGTTAGTTGTCTGCAAGCGCCTGTGTGTCAGGCCTACAGCGTGTACTCTGCCAACCTCTGCCAGTGCACAGTGCCACTCATATCTGGTGTCACAATAGCGTGCATTTAAAAACAAAAACATTTTTCACTGTTATAGATTGAATAGCAGTTAGTTGTCTGCAAGCGTCTGTGTGTCAGGCCAACAGCGTGTACTCTGCCAGTGCACATTGCCACTAATATCTGGTGTCACAATAGCGTGCATTTAAAACCAAAAAACTTTTTTCACTGTTATAGATTGAATAGCAGTTAGTTGTCTTCAAGCGGGTGTCAGGCCTACAGCGTGTATTCTGCCAACCTCTGCAAGTGCACATTGCCACTCATATCTGGTGTCACAATGACGTGCATTTAAACCAAAAAACGTTTTTCATTGTTATAGATTGAATAGCAGTTACTTGTCTTCAAGCGGGTGTGTCAGGCCTACAGCATGTACTCTGCCAACCTCTGCAAGTGCACATTGCCTCTCATATCTGGTGTCACAATAGCGTGCATTTAAAACCAAAAAACTTTTTTCACTGTTACTGTATAGATTGAATAGCAGTTACTTGTCTTCAAGCGGGTGTGTCAGGCCTACAGCATGTACTCTGCCAACCTCTGCAGGTGCACATTGCCACTCATATCTGGTGTCACAATAGCGTGCATTTAAAACCAAAAAACTTTTTTCACTGTTATAGATTGAATAGCAGTTACTTGTCTTCAAGCGGTTGTGTCAGGCCTACAGCGTGTACTCTGCCAACCTCTGCAAGTGCACATTGCCACTCATATCTGGTGTCACAATGGCGTGCATTTAAACCAAAAAAACTTTTTTCACTGTTATAGATTGAATAGCAGTTAGTTGTCTTCAAGCGGGTGTCAGGCCTACAGCGTGTACTCTGCCAACCTCTGCAAGTGCACATTGCCACTCATATCTGGTGTCACAATAGCGTGCATTTAAAACCAAAAAACTTTTTTCACTGTTATAGATTGAATAGCAGTTACTTGTCTTCAAGCGGGTGTGTCAGGCCTACAGCATGTACTCTGCCAACCTCTGCAGGTGCACATTGCCACTCATATCTGGTGTCACAATAGCGTGCATTTAAAACCAAAAAACTTTTTTCACTGTTATAGATTGAATAGCAGTTAGTTGTCTTCAATCGGGTGTCAGGCCTACAGCGCGTACTCTGCCAACCTCTGCAAGTGCACATTGCCACTCATATCTGGTGTCACAATAGCGTGCATTTAAAACCAAAAAACTTTTTTCACTGTTATAGATTGAATAGCAGTTACTTGTCTTCAAGCGGTTGTGTCAGACCTGCAGCGTGTACTCTGCCAACCTCTGCCAGTGCACATTGCCACTAATATCTGGTGTCACAATAGCGTGCATTTAAAACCAAAAAACTTTTTTCACTGTTATAGATTGAATAGCAGTTAGTTGTCTTCAAGCGGGTGTCAGGCCTACAGCGTGTACTCTGCCAACCTCTGCAAGTGCACATTGCCACTCATATCTGGTGTCACAATGGCGTGCATTTAAACCAAAAAAACTTTTTTCACTGTTATAGATTGAATAGCAGTTAGTTGTCTTCAAGCGGGTGTCAGGCCTACAGCGTGTACTCTGCCAACCTCTGCAAGTGCACATTGCCACTCATATCTGGTGTCACAATAGCGTGCATTTAAAACCAAAAAACTTTTTTCACTGTTATAGATTGAATAGCAGTTACTTGTCTTCAAGCGGGTGTGTCAGGCCTACAGCATGTACTCTGCCAACCTCTGCAGGTGCACATTGCCACTCATATCTGGTGTCACAATAGCGTGCATTTAAAACCAAAAAACTTTTTTCACTGTTATAGATTGAATAGCAGTTAGTTGTCTTCAATCGGGTGTCAGGCCTACAGCGCGTACTCTGCCAACCTCTGCAAGTGCACATTGCCACTCATATCTGGTGTCACAATAGCGTGCATTTAAAACCAAAAAACTTTTTTCACTGTTATAGATTGAATAGCAGTTACTTGTCTTCAAGCGGTTGTGTCAGACCTGCAGCGTGTACTCTGCCAACCTCTGCAAGTGCACATTGCCACTCATATCTGGTGTCACAATAGCGTGCATTTAAAACCAAAAAACTTTTTTCACTGTTATAGATTGAATAGCAGTTACTTGTCTTCAAGCGGTTGTGTCAGGCCTACAGCGTGTACTCTGCCAACCTCTGCAAGTGCACATTGCCACTCATATCTGGTGTCACAATAGCGTGCATTTAAACCAAAAAACTTTTTTCACTGTTATAGATTGAATAGCAGTTACTTGTCTGCAAGCGGGTGTCAGGCCTACAGCGTGTACTCTGCCAACCTCTGCAAGTGCACATTGCCACTTATATCTGGTGTCACAATAGCGTGCATTTAAAACCAAAAACTTTTTTCATTGTTATAGATTGAATAGCAGTTACTTGTCTTCAAGCGGGTGTGTCAGGCCTACAGCATGTACTCTGCCAACCTCTGCAAGTGCACATTGCCACTCATATCTGGTGTCACAATAGCGTGCATTTAAAACCAAAAAACTTTTTTCACTGTTATAGATTGAATAGCAGTTACTTGTCTTCAAGCGCTTGTGTCAGGCCTACAGCGTGTACTCTGCCAACCTCTGCAAGTGCACATTGCCACTAATATCTGGTGTCACAATAGCGTGCATTTAAAACAAAAAAACTTTTTTCACGGTTGTAGATTGAATAGCAGTTACTTGTTGTTACAGAAGCACTAGTTTTAATTGTGTGCCTTTAATTACTTGGGAGCAGCGTTTCAACCTTTTAACTGGCACTTCGAAACCGTCGAAGTACCGAAGCCGTCGAAGTCACCGAAGTAGTCGAAGCGGACGCCATTACAGTCGAACACGTGGCGGCGGCCATTTTAATACAGTCGAACACGGTCAGCGTTAACCAGTACCTTCCCCTATCCTTCGACACCACAGCCGGAGACTAAGTCCCGGTCGAACGTTCGAAACAACCGTTCGAATGGAACTTTGTCATCTTGTTCATGGGGAATAGATCGCCACGCGACTAGCGACCACCGCGGAAGTTTAAACCGCATTTACTTCGACACTTCGACGAAAGCCGAAGTGCGTTCGAATATTCGAACACCGGCTTCGGATGGGACTTTACCGATTTTCCGGCCAGAAATAGACCGACCACACAGCCTGAATCTGTGGAACTGTTTCTGGGCTTGCAAACAGGTGTGCGGTCGGTCCAAAGAGACTTTTTAATATCTCTGGAACTACTGGACGGATTCTCACAAAATTTGAGTATGTTGTTCCACAATTTATGCTGTCCATAATGTACTAGATAAAATGAGAAAGTTATAAAAATTTATAAAAGTGTATAAGTTTTAGCTTGGAGATAATTGAGTAGATACAGTAGGAAACTCAATTATCTCCCAAGCAGAGGGGAGGGAACCAGGGGACTGTACTATTCTGTTATTGGTTATTTTATACCTCCCCCTGGGTGGAGTCTGTTTGTACCTGACTGTAATAAAAAGCAGGCTGGGTGTTCCAGACCTCAGTTCTTACTTGACCCTCAAATCGCAGCCTCGACTCGTTTTGTGGGCAGAAAGGTATCCTAGCTGTGCTATAGCTAGTGGGATTATTCTACATTTACAGGACTCATATGGAATACTATGGAAAGCAGCTCTCCCCTCTTCAGCAAATAGGAATCCAGACTACTAAGCGGTCCAGCTCTCAGCTAGACTAAGGGTAACCGTAACATTTGGTGGCAGCGATGGGATTATCCTGGATTTCCTAGGAGAGGTGCGGAACGGATGGAGAGCGCTTACACAAAATTGAAGCGTACAACCCTAAAAGATTTAATGGAAAGCAGAGGAAGGTACGCCAGCAACCGGCCAAGGAGAGAACTGATCGCAGAACTGACCGAACTGGATCAAAGCTTCACAATGGCGGAAACACCGACCACGAATGGTGACGAAAAGGCCAGAATTGTTCGGGAAAGGCTCTCCCTATACGGGCCAAACCCACCTATAGAACTAGTGCAGCAGTTGATGGCGGAGGCGGACGAGGATATACGAAAGGCCCGAGCCCACGAACTTGACCTAGTAAACGCACACCGCAATGCTGAAGCCCCGCAGGTAATCGTTCCTGTCGAAAATGCTGGGAGGCCCAAGATACCCTATGCGGCATTTCGACCCTTCCTAGAGAGCGAGACAGGAATTGATGAATACTTGGCGGACTTCGAAAGGCAATGTGCCCTGCACCAGATTCCCCTCAGAGAGTGGCCCACGATCCTGTCTGGGAAACTATCCGGGCGAGCCCTGGAAGCTTTTCGTACTTTGGGTGCTGAGGAAGTGACACAGTATGAGCGGGTCAAAGAGACACTGCTAAGACGGTACGCTGTAACTCCAGACACGTATCGCCGGCAGTTTCGGGGCACGAAAAAGAAGCCTAACGATACCCATATGGAATGGGCGCACCGAATGCAGAGGGCGGCAAATCACTGGATGAGCGGAAGTAAAGCTGTGACTGGTGAGGAAATTTTACAATTGTTTCTCTTAGAACATTTTTATAATGGCATGGAGCAGCAGGGGAAGGAGTGGCTGCGAGACAGGCGACCTTCTACCTTAGAAGAAGCGTCCAAATTGGCCGATCAACATTATGACTCACGTCTTCACGAGCCCACGAACTACCGGGCTCCAGCACGGGTCGAGCCCAGAGAGGTTTACCGTGCACCCCCTCGTACGGAATTCCGAGCCCCGGTACCCGCAGGGCCCGCCCGACACTCAGGACCACCCAATAACAGCTCTGATCGTCCCAGACTGACTTGCCACCGATGCAAGCAACCAGGGCATTTCATGGCTAACTGCCCCCTTAACACGCACCAGACGCCCAGGAATTACAATTACCCCTCTGGGCCATATCGTCCTGCCCGAGCCCTCTGTGTTAACCAAGAGGCCCCTATGGAGGAATATTTGGGGCCGCTTCACGAGGTGGTACAGAGTCATTTGGTGCCAGAGCACAAGCGGTCAGGGCAGACCGTGGCCGTTAGAGTGGCGGGGGGGGATGTGTACAAAATTCCGACCGCTAAAGTACATCTTGATTGGGGAGCGGGAAAGGGGGCTGTGAACGTGGGCATAATGGATAATTTACCTGCTGAAGTACTACTGGGCAACGATTTGGGCCCCATGACTTCTGCCTATGCTCCAGTGTACAACAACGAGGCGAACCCAGTGACTACCCGAGCCCAAGCCCGGACAGAACGAGAACTCTCACCAGTGCGGGAGACACAGGTAAGATCTACCCCGACTTTACCTGACATGTTAGGCCCCATACCCTGGGACACCCCAGATACTTTCGAGACCGAGTCTAAGACTGACCCGACGTTACAAAAATACCGGGAACGAGCAGAGACCGGAGGGAGCGGGGCAGATAACGAAACTTTTTTATGGGAAAAAGGGAAACTATATCGCTTGACAGAGAAAAAGGGACAACGTAGGCGACAGCTGGTAGTGCCCCACAAATACCGTCGAGAAATCCTCAAGATAGGACACGACATCCCCTTGGCAGGCCACTTAGCTGTAACTCGTACACTACACCGCATTACCCACACGTTCTTCTGGCCAGGGGTACACGCTGACGTTAGAACTTACTGTAATACTTGCGATGTGTGTCAACGAGTAGGAAGGCGAGGCGATCACCCTAAAGCCCATCTAGTCAATATGCCCATTGTAGAGGAACCCTTTAGCAGGGTTGCTATTGACCTAGTAGGACCACTGGCTACCCCTAGTCCCTCCGGTAAGCGCTACATCCTTACCGTAGTGGACTACGCTACCAGGTACCCCGAGGCTGTCGCCCTATCCAACATCCAAGCGGATACGGTAGCGAATGCACTGGTACAAGTGTTCTCTCGAGTAGGGTTTCCAAAAGAAATCCTGTCTGACCGAGGCACCCAATTTACAGCCAAATTGACCCAACAACTCTGGCAGGTTTGCAAAATTAAGTCCCTTCTGAGCTCCCCATATCACCCCCAGACGAACGGACTTTGTGAGAGGTTCAACGGAACCCTCAAACAAATGCTCAAAATGTTCACTCAGGAATACCGAGACTGGAAACGCTTCCTGACGCACCTCCTATTTGCTTATCGGGAGGTGCCCCAGGAAACGACAGGGTTCTCTCCCTTTGAGTTGCTCTACGGAAGAAAGGTACGGGGCCCCCTAAACCTGATCCAGGAGCACTGGGACGGAGAGACGGAGACTGACGGTGTCCCCATTGTGCCATACGTGCTGGAACTCAGAGACCGAATGGAGCAACTAGCCAAATCAGTGCAGGCTAACCTCCCAGAGAAGACAGAAGGTATGGTACGATCGGGGTACCCGAAGGAGAATCTTTACCATAGGACAAAAGGTGTTAGTACTTAAGCCGGTGAAGACAGACAAATTGCAAGCATCATGGCAGGGCCCCTACCAGATTGTAGAGAAACGGGGCGACACCACTTATGTCATAGCTAGCTGCCACGACAACAACCTTAGGAAGACGTTCCATGTAAACATGCTCAAAGAATATTTGGAGCGACCAGAGAACGTGACAGCCGTATGTTGTCCTCCTCAGGAAGACCCCGACAGTCTACCCATTCCCGACCTATTAGAAAAGAGCCCCCCCACAGGTGTAGTAGCCCAGGTTCAGATAGGAGACCGACTTAGCCCCACTGAAAGGGAGAAGCTCAACACACTCCTCCAGTCCAAACACCTCACCTTCTCCCAGAAGCCAGGGTACACTACCTTAACTACCCACCAGGTCGATACCCCCGGGCAAACACCCTTACGCCAGGCCCCGTATCGCATCCCCGAGGCAGTTAGGACAGGAATGAAGAAGGAGATCGATGAGATGCTCCAACTCAGGGTGATTGAGCCCTCCGATAGTCCCTGGGCCTCCCCGGTTGTCCTGGTACCCAAGAAAGATGGGACAACCCGGTTCTGTGTAGACTATCGGAGGCTCAATGAAAAAACTGTGACGGACGCTTACCCTATGCCCAGGGTAGACGAGCTACTCGATCGTATAGCCAGGGGAAATTACCTGACCACTATTGACCTCTGCAAGGGTTACTGGCAGATTCCCCTGGCCCCGGAGGCTATCCCCAGGTCGGCATTCGTCACCCCATTCGGCTTATATCAGTTTAAGGTAATGCCGTTTAGGATGAAGAATGCCCCAGCTACATTCCAGCGCTTGGTGGATAGGCTCCTGGATGGCTTCCAGAGTTTTGCCTGCGCATACCTGGACGACATAGCGATTCACAGTGAGTCCTGGGAGGACCACTTAGCTCATGTAGGAATGGTTCTGGATCAGATCCGGGCTGCTGGCCTGACTCTGAAACCAGAAAAATGTCACTTTGGGATGGCCGAGGTACAGTACCTGGGTCACCGGGTGGGGTGCGGAAAACAGCGACCAGAGCCAGCCAAGAATGAAGCTGTCGCCAATTGGCCCACCCCGATCACTAAGACCCAGGTTCTAGCCTTCCTGGGCACGGCAGGGTACTACAGACGATTTGTACCAGACTACAGCACACTTGCCAAACCCCTGACTGACTTGAGCCAAGAAAAACTTACCTCGACAGGTCCTGTGGTCTCCCCACTGTGAAACGGCTTTCCAGGCCCTCAAAAATGCTTTGGTTAATGCTCCTGTCTTGGCGGCCCCAGCCCTTAACAAACGTTTTATTGTCCATACAGACGCTTCCATGTTCGGGCTGGGAGCCGTCCTCAGCCAAGTAGGTGAAGACGGAGGGGAGCATCCAGTTGCCTACATCAGCCGGAAGCTCCTGCCCCGCGAAGTCAGCTATGCAGCGGTCGAAAAGGAGTGTTTGGCCTTGGTGTGGGCATTAAAGTAATGGACTCCCTATTTATATGGACAAGAGTTCACTCTGGTCACCGACCATAACCCGTTGGTGTGGCTAAACCGGGTCTCTGGAGATAACGGCAGGCTATTACGTTGGAGTTTATCATTGCAACCCTTCAATTTTACCATTACCTACCGACCCGGGAAACAGAATGGCAACGCCGACGGGTTGTCCAGACAAACAGATCTCAGCCCAGCATAACCAGCGGTCTGGACAGCCTTAGTCTGCCCCGAAAAGGGGTCAGACGGTGTCTGCCAGAGTGTTCCACAAAAAGGGAGCACTGTTACAGAAGCACTAGTTTTAATTGTGTACCTTTAATTACTTGGGAGCAGCGTTTCAACCTTTTAACTGGCACTTCGAAACCGTCGAAGTACCGAAGCCGTCGAAGTCACCGAAGTAGTCGAAGCGGCCGCCATTACAGTCGAACACGTGGCGGCGGCCATTTTAATACAGTCGAACGCGGTCAGCGGTAACCTGTACCTTCCCCTATCCTTCGACACCACAGCCGGAGACTAAGTCCCGGTCGAACGTTCGAAACAACCATTCGAATGGAACTTTGTCATCTTGTTCATGGGGAATAGATCG
Source organism: Pelobates fuscus (assembly GCF_036172605.1). Lineage (NCBI taxonomy): Eukaryota > Metazoa > Chordata > Amphibia > Anura > Pelobatidae > Pelobates > Pelobates fuscus. The sequence continues at coordinate 135,703,746 of NC_086321.1, forward strand.
CCACGCGACTAGCGACCACCGCGGAAGTTTAAACCGCATTTACTTCGACACTTCGACGAAAGCCGAAGTGCGTTCGAATATTCGAACACCGGCTTCGGATGGGACTTTACCGATTTTCCGGCCAGAAATAGACCGACCACACAGCCTGAATCTGTGGAACTGCTTCTGGGCTTGCAAACAGGTGTGCGGTCGGTCCAAAGAGACTTTTTAATATCTCTGGAACTACTGGACGGATTCTCACGAAATTTGAGTATGAGTTTTATTAATGTACTAGATAAAATGAGAAAGTTATAAAAATTTATAAAATTGTATAAGTTTTAGCTTGGAGATAATTGAGTAGATACAGTAGGAAACTCAATTATCTCCCAAGCAGAGGGGAGGGAACCAGGGGGCTGTACTATTCTGTTATTGGTTATTTTATACATCCCCCTGGGTGGAGTCTGTTTGTACCTGACTGTAATAAAAAGCAGGCTGGGTGTTCCAGACCTCAGTTCTTACTTGACCCTCAAATCGCAGCCTCGACTCGTTTTGTGGGCAGAAAGGTATCCTAGCTGTGCTATAGCTAGTGGGATTATTCTACACTTACAGGACTCATATGGAATACTATGGAAAGCAGCTCTCCCCTCTTCAGCAAATAGGAATCCAGACTACTAAGCGGTCCAGCTCTCAGCAAGACTAAGGGTAACCGTAACACTTGTCTTCAAGCGGGTGTGTCAGGCCTACAGCTTGTACTCTGCCTACCTCTGCCAGTGCACATTGCCACTCATATCTGGTCTCACAGTAGCTTGCACGCATAGTACCACTAATCCAAAAAAAAATGACAGGCAGAGGCAGGCCAAGCCAGGGGCTGTCGTGGTCGTTGTGCTGTGATTCCTTTTTGCCCTAGAATAATGCCCAATTTTCAGAGGCCACGTACCCTGAACTTGAAAAGTTCTGAGGACATAGTTGACTGGCTAACACAGGACACCCAATCTTCTACAGCTTGCACTCGGAACCTTGACGCACCATCCTCCTCCAGCTTAGCTTCGGGCACCTCTCAAGATACCACTCACCCGCCTGCCACAACCGCCAACACTAGCACCACAGCCGCTTCACTTTATCTGTCAGAGGAGTTATTTACACATCCGTTTGAAGAAATGAGTGATGCGCAACCATTATTGCCAGAGGATGTAGATAGCAGGGATATGTCTCAGTCAGGCAGCATTACACACATGGACGTATGGTGTGATGATGATGATGTACCCGCTGCTGCTTCCTTTGCTGAGTTGTCAGATACAAGTGAAGCTGTTGATGATGACGATGCGTCCATGGATGTCACGTGGGTGCCTGCTCGGCAAGAAGAAGAACAGGGCAAAAGTTCAGATGGGGAGACAGAGAGGAGGAGGAGACGAGTTGGAAGCAGGGGGAGGTCGTCGCAAGGAGCTAGTGGCAAAGTCAGACAGCATCCATCGGCACCCGGGGTCAGCCCGACAGCACACCAATAAACGCATGCTGTGTCCACCACCAGAATGCCGTCATTGCAGAGCTCAGCAGTGTGGCATTTTTTTGTGTCTGCCTCTGACAACAGCGATGCCATTTGCAACATGTGCCAAAAGAAACTGAGTCGTGGGAAGTCCAACACCCACCTAGGTACAACTGCTTTGCGTAGGCACATGATCGCACATCACAAATGCCTATGGGATCAACACGTAAGTACAAGCAGCACACAAACTCAAAGCCGCTATCCTCCTCCTGGTCCAGCATCTTCAGCCACGTCAACCACTGCTGTCCTCCTTGCCCCCTCTCAACCATCCGCCACTCCGTCTCTTGCCTTGAGCAGTTTCTGCTCATCTGCCCACAGTCAGGTGTCTGTCAAGGACATGTTTGAGCGTAAGAAGCCAATGTCAGAAAGTCACCCCCTTGCCCAGCGTCTGACAGCTGGCTTATCTGAACTATTAGCCCACCAGCTTTTACCATACAAGCTGGTGGAGTCTGAGGCGTTTTAAAAAAAATGTGGCTATTGGGACACCGCAGTGGAATGTACTCGGACGAAATTTCTTTTCACAAAAGGTAATCCCCAACCTGTACTCGATTGTGCAAAAGGATGTAATGGCATGTCTGGCACACAGTGTTGGGGCAAGGGTCCATCTGACCACTGATACCTGGTCTGCAAAGCATGGTCAGGGCAGGTATATCACCTACACTGCGCATTGGGTAAACCTGCTGACGGCTGCCAAGCATGGAATGCGTGGCTCTGCAGAGGAGTTGGTGACACCGCCACGACTTGCCACCTCCTCTACTCCTCCTACTCCATCCTCTTCCATAACCTCCTCGGCTGTGTCCTATAATGCTGCTGCGTCTTGCTCCACATCAACGGCACCCCCCCAGCTCCCCAGGTACTATTCCACATCCCAGATACGGCAGTGTCACGCCGTCTTGGGTTTGACTTGCTTGAAAGCAGAGAGTCACACCGGACAAGCACTCCTGTCCGCCCTGAACACACAGGTGGAAAAGTGGCTGACTCCGCAGCAACTGGATATCGGCAAAGTGGTTTGTGACAATGGAACACATTTGTTGGCGGCATTGAAGTTGGGCAAGTTGACACATGTGACGTGCATGGCACATGTGTGTAATCTGATCGTACAACGAATTGTTCATAAGTACACAGGCTTACAGGACATCCTGAAGCAGGCCAGGAAGGTGTGTGGCCATTTCAGGCGTTCCTACATGGCCATGGCGCACTTTGCAAATATCCAGCGGCAAAACAACATGCCAGTGAGGCGCTTGATTTGCGACAGCCCGACATGTTGGAATTCAACACTCCTAATGTTCGACCGCCTGCTCCAACAAGAAAAAGCCATTAATGCATATTTGTATGACCGGGGTGCTAGGACAGCCTCTGGGGAGCTGGGAATTTTTTTGCCATGTTACTGGACGCTCATGCGCAATGCCTGTAGGCTCATGCGTCCTTTTGAGGAGGTGACAAACCTAGTCAGTCACACCGAAGGCACCATCAGCGACATCATACCATTTGTTTTCTTCCTGGAGCATGCCCTGCGAAGAGTGCTTGATCAGGCCGTAGATGAGCGTGAAGAGGAAGAGGAAGAGTTGTGGTCACCATCACCACCAGAAACAGCCTTTTCAGCATCACTTGCTGGACCTGCGGCAACGCTGGAAGAGGATTGTGAGGAAGAGGAGTCAGAGGAGGAATGTGGCTTTGAGGAGGAGGAGGAAGACCAACAACAACAGGCATCCCAGGGTGCTTGTTGTCACCTATCTGGTACCCGTGGTGTTGTACGTGGCTGGGGGGAAGAACATACCTTCATTGAGATCACTGAGGAGGAGGAACGGGAAACGAGTAGCTCGGCATCCAACCTTGTGCAAATGAGGTCTTTCATGCTGTCGTGCATGTTGAGGAACCCTCGTATAAAAAGGCTGAAGGAGAACGACCTGTACTGGGTGTCCACACTACTAGACCCCCGGTATAAGCAGAAAGTGCCTGAAATGTTACCAAATTACAACAAGTCGGAAAGGATGCAGCATTTGCAAAATAAATTAAAAATTTTGCTTTACACAGCGTATAAGGGTGATGTCACAGCACAACGAGAATCTAACAGGGGAAGAGGTGAAAGTAATCCTCCTCCTCACACGATCACGCCAGCAAGGACAGGACGCTTTACAGATGTGTTGTTGATGGAGGACATGCGGAGCTTTTTAGGTCCTACGCATCGCCACAGCCCTTCGGGATCCACCCTCAGAAAACGACTCGACCGACAGGTAGCAGACTACCTTACTTAACTGCAGATATCAACACTCTGAGGAGCGATGAACCCCTTGACTACTGGGTGTGCAGGCTTGACCTTAGCTATCCCAATTTGCGATAGAACTTCTGGCCTGCCCCGCTTCAAGTGTCCTGTCAGAAAGGACCTTCAGTGCAGCAGCAGGTATTGTCACTGAGAAGAGAAGTCGCCTAGGTCAAAAAAGTCTAGATTACCTCACCTTTATTAAGATGAATGAGGGATGGATCCCGAAGGGACTGACAGTGGGCTATACATTCGACTAAAAAAAGGCCTGATGAGATGAGCTGCCTTGGGTTAAAAATGGTGACCCTATGTAGGAGGAACAGTCCCTATTCTGCTCTGTGTCAGTGTGTATCAGGGTCCCTGAGGACAGGTGTCAATCCATATCTGCCAAGTGATCCTATGTAGGCGGAACAGTCCCTATTCTGCTCTGTGTCAGTTTGTATCAGGGTCCCTGAGGACAGGTGTCAATCCATATCTGCCAAGAGACCCTATGTAGGAGGAACAGTCACTATTCTGCTCTGTGTCAGTGTGTATCAGGGTCCCTTAGGACATGTGTCAATCCACATCTGCCAAGTGACCCTATGTAGGGGGAACAGTCCCTATTCTGCTCTGTGTCAGTCCTTATTCTGCTCAGGGTCCCTAAGGACAGGTGTCAATCCATATCTGCCAAGTGACCCTATGTAGGGGGAACAGTCCCTATTCTGCTCTGTGTCAGTGTGTATCAGGGTCCCTTAGGACAGGTGTCAATCCACATCTGCCAAGTGACCCTATGTAGGGGGAACAGTCCCTATTCTGCTCTGTGTCAATGTGTATCAGGGTCCCTGAGGACAGGTGTCAATCCATATCTGTCAAGTGACCCTATGTAGGAGGAACAGTCCCTATTCTGCTCTGTGTCAGTGTGTATCAGGGTCCCTGAGGACAGGTGTCAATCCATATCTGCCAAGTGACCCTATGTAGGTGGAACAGTCCCTATTCTGCTCTGTGTCAGTGTGTATCAGGGTCCCTGAGGACAGGTGTCAATCCATATCTGCCAAGTGACCCTATGTAGGTGGAACAGTCCCTATTCTGCTCTGTGTCAGTGTGTATCAAGGTCTCTGAGGACAGGTGTCAATCCATATCTGCCAAGTGACCCCATGTAGGGGGAACAGTCCCTATTCTGCTCTGTGTCAGTGTGTATCAGGGTCCCTGAGGACAGGTGTCAATACATATCTGCCAAGTGACCCTATGTAGAGGGAACAGTCCTTATTCTGCTCTGTGTCAGTGTGTATCAGGGTCCCTGAGGACAGGTGTCAATCCATATCTGCCAAGTGACCCTATGTAGGGGGAAGAGTCCCTATTCTGCTCTGTGTCAGTGTGTATCAGGGTCTCTGAGGACAGGTGTCAATCCATATGTCAAGTTGTCAATACGTCATATGTCAGGTGTCAATCCATATCCATTGTGATTTAGGAATGTTAGGTGATTTATGCCCTTTATGGATTAAAACCAGACTCTGCATCAACTGTGTAATTTTCCATGGGAGTTTTGCCATGGATCCCCCTCGGGCATGCCACAGTCCAGGTGTTAGTCCCCTTGAAACAACTTTTCCATCACTATTGTGGCCAGAAAGATTCCCTGTGGGTTTTAAAATTCGCCTGTCCATTGAATTATATGGCGATTCGCCCGGTTCGGCGGTTCGCGAACATTTGCGGAAGTTCGTGTTCTCCGTTCGTGAACCGAAAATGTTATGTTCGCGACATCACTACCAACCACAACACCACTAAATTACTGAATGTGATATACATAGCGCATCACCTCCCCACATACCATTAACCTGGGCTGATAAAGCGAGCACCTATTTAGGAGTCCGTTTGTCGGCTAACTTATCGTTTCTTGATCTAAATTTTTAAGTGCTTTTCCAATCCATATCAAAAGACCTGGCAACATGGCACAAACCACACTTTAATTAGCTATGCAGAATACATATCCTCAAAATGAACACACTCTCTAATATACTTTACCTTTTCCAAACATGGCCCATAACCACACCTAAGTATTTCTTCACTAAGCTTAGATGTTTTTCACCACCTTCATCTGGGCACATAAACAGCCAAGAATCCCCTATAAAGTTCAGTGGTGGACTGGGAGAAGGCTACCGTGCTATCCAGGATTTTCAAATGGTCCACTTCCCAACCTACCAGGCAATGGGCACTACTAGAAAGCTCCAAGTTTCAAGTTCCCCTTCACCCAGTCTGATGGCAAAAAGCAAACCCGTCAACATTGCTCACCCTTCACGCAAACCACCTCACCATCCTTCCCACGCTCTAGATCTGGGCATTCACAAGAGAATCCAAAGAAATCTCCCCTCAACCGTCTCCCCTATATCCTCTAACCCACAACCCATTCTTCAATGTAGGACTTCAGGCCAAATCCTGCCAACACTTACAATGCTCTCCTGACTCACAATACCTTTCACTAGGTTCCCCCTAGATTGAGATCTCTCCCCTGCATAGTTGGTCTGGATACCCCGAGCATGTTGCAATCATTCCAATTTGTACAATTACCCACTTCTTGACTGCTAATCCCATCATCATGAAGGGGTCCTGTACCATTTCAGACTTTAAAATACACTGCATATCCCACAATAAAATAAGAGTCTGCCTACTCAATAAAATGTGAGTAACCACTTGGTATCTTATCATTTCACCTCTGGCTTTTATACAATAAGCACTATTATTGTTTCTTTTATATTTCATATGGTCCTTATACCAACAAGATATCCATCTACTACAAAACTTTACGTATCCCATAAGTGGGGATTGTACCACTGTATGCCATCCACACTAGAGCTAGTCTAATAGCTCTGGAAAATGTGAGAAGGACCATTTAGACCTCTTACAAAATAGTACTTAGTACCTGTTGGGATATACTGCACCATTATTTGCTGTCTTTTTATTTTTTCATACGGATTTCACGAATATCCCATGCCCATACCTTACTGAGGAATACTTCCCCTGACAAGATTTTGATTGACTTCTTATACAAGGTATTATTTGAACTTTGTGCTGTATTTATCAGGCATAGACTCTTTTGGACTCTTGATTATTATTCATTATCCATATTTTGAACTAGATTTTAGTTTTTTTTTTATCTTGTATGTATTTTCTCTTATATAGTGTCTTGTATAAATGCTTGTATAGTTTATAATCAGGTTTTTTTTTCACCTGTGGCGCCGCCTCCCCCTTCACCTTTTTTTTGTTATATCCCACAATGTCAAAACAAAACAACTGTCAACATGCTATAGAATCCTCCAAATTAAACATACCAGCCCCTTACCCTCTTTCAGTCTTGGGCCACAGACCTTAATATCCAGTTCACAACATCGCAATTGAAAATTGTTTTTGACAGACACACTGCCTTGATCTGCAACAACATACAAGAAAGTGGCTATAGGAGGATCTCCAGGTGGCACTACTCCCCATCCAAACTACACAACCTATTCCCAAACACACCTGATACTTGCTCCCAACCTGGGGCATCCTTAGGATGCAGCTGGTGGCATTGCCCGCAGATCCAGAAGTACTGGATGAATATAGTGAAAATGATCAAAATAGTGATGGGACTCCAGCTCCCTCCTACTCCACATACATTAGTGTTTCTGATTTCCCCCTGCCCTCCCTAAGCCACAATTTATTCTTCTCACCCTTCTCTTCACGACTGCTAACCTACTTATTCCAATAAAATTGAAAAATCTCAACACCCCATCTGTCATGGAATGGATCACTAAAATAGACGCAATTAAAACTATGTAAGGAAATCTACGCCTCCATCTCCCACAACTTTCCACTATACCAGGTGGTGTAGGAGCTGTGGGTAAGGTTTATAAAAGACCAATAAAACACCCTCTGTCCAGGTACCAACAGCGCTCCCCCACTCCCTCCATCCCTATCCCCGAATTGGAATACACACATAGGGATACCTCATCCCCCCATAATGTGCATTGCAAAACATGATGATGCTCACAGAATATAACCTCCCCCAATCACCACACCCAACTACATGTTATTACCCACTGCTGGACCTCAGGCTCTACATGTCCACCCTTCTCCTCCGGTCTCCCCACTCATCCCCACTTTGTGCTTTCTCTATTTTACAGATAACCGGCTGATACTGTTTGACCTGCTGTCGACTGATCTAGTCCGGCTGGTCTCAAAGTTCACTGGTGCCAAGTCTCCGCCATATCACACGTTAACGGTATGTAGGGCAGTGACACCTAGACCAGATTCTACATTTTCTAGCCTTCTGTTTTCATGTTTTCTATTTGTAGTAACACACTGTTTCATCCTGACATGTCAATACCTTACTACCAATAAAATTGACTTCACCTATTAAGGGACGGAGGCCAACGGCCACACTCAACACTGATCATTATCTCCAAAACACACGCAGGTGCATATGCACTTTAAGCCTCACATGTGCCACAGATGACACAACTCACATTTAAGATTATGTAAACATTGTCAATACATTGTACATGACTGAAGAACTTAAATGTAAACCTTATTGTGATGTACTGTCCCACTATGTAACTACTCTCCATTTATTGTTGATTTTTGTCATACTAGTCGACTCCTGTATGACTTGAACTAACGTCATGGTATTGTACATCTTTATATCTACAATAAAACTTAAATATATATATATATATATATATATATATATATATATATATTATTTTATTTTTTCTCTACAGAGGAACGCAATTTTCTAGTTAAAGTGGCACATTATTTAATCTGTCCCCATGAATAATTGGATACAAGAGAGACAAAAATTACTTAAAAATGTGAGGCCTTTTGGATCAATACCTTTGTTTGCTTGGAGACCAGCGGATTGAATAGGGATTTTGAAATATCCCCATTCTTATTATTACAACAGTGCATGTTGTATTTTTCCACATTCTTTTGTTGTTGGTTTATGTTCTTTTGAATTAGCTAATATTGCTTTTTCTCTTTTCTTTATTTAGAGTAAAGTGTGCCTTTCGGGTTGTGGTTCCCTGCCTTATAGTATATGTATTAGAGACATTTGAATTTAAATTTGGATTGCTACAAGGTATCCAGTAAAGTGCTTGTTTGCACTGACAACTTTAAATGGTTACAAGTTTTCTTTTTATGCAATATCATATAATGCAGGACACTTGATTGTTAACTTTGTTGCAGTAAAATCATATTGTTTTTTCTCTTCACTGAGATAAAGAATATAAAATGGAGATTGTTTATTTAACTTTATCACACTTTCCTTACTGTGACACAGTGCACTGGATTATGTATATATGGTTTGCACATATATATTTTAACAAGCTTGATGAAAACACTAAGGTTGGGTCACACAGTTGGAATAAGTATCTTTCTTCTTCATTTTGCTGTTGGGGCATCTGTATTGATTTTCTACTACTCACCATAGACCCAGCAGTTTCTAAATAGCTTACCAGCTGAGTGTGTTCAACTAATGAACTTCCAACTGTCCGGTTTTGTTGGTGGTGGTGGGAAGCGATGCCGGTGGACCCAGGTCAAAAAAGTCAAACCACTCAAAAATGGATTGACTTTTTATAATGAGGAGGTGACAGGGCACTCCTGGCACTGTAACCGTTAGGGGGCTTTGAGAATTCATTTAAAGTGTGTTAAAGCCTAAACAGTGCTCATTTACACTTAAAAAAACAAATAGGAAAAGAACAAAAAAGGAAACAAAAGTGTTGTAATATGTTAAAGTATACTCACATCTTCATTGGACAATATCCTGCCATAATTAGCATAATCTGAGTTTTCTGCCTATAAGAAAGTTAAAAGGGCAATATAAAGCATAAAAAATAAGTTTAATGAAAGAGTACTGTCAAAGTTGGCCAAGCAAATATGCAGCATATGTTCTTCAGAACACCCCTGACATATTCTGAGATGCTTTGTTCATTGACCTTCCTTCTGTCATCTGCATTTTTACACCAATGTGAATCATGTTATCCTAGTGTTACAATAATGCACAGCTTGTTTGATATCACCGGGGAGATTACTTGTGACAGGTGATCATGAATATTGGCATACGCACAATTACAATTTAGATTGAGCATAATACAAATATTCTCTGTTTTCCATAAATAATAATAAAAACAATAATATAAACAATAATAAGTAAAAAGAAAATAGGAGAAAAAAAAACTAAATATATATTCAATATACTGTATATTTATATATATCATACAAGATCCAGCGCACTCACGTATTCACTAAAATGTAATTTCAAAGCTCACAGAATATATGTTTGTTTTTTTGTTTTTTTAAAACCTAACCTAGGCAAAAATAATGTGACTTTAGTTACAGTATATGATCATACATAGCAAACGCCTGCAACAATGTCAGGACCTACCATAGCAACCTAATGTACGCTCTTATGAAATTAATTCACTTACTTGGGAAATCCTTCCTCTTGGGGCTCTTTGCAGTTCAAGGTTATATAGAGCCCAGGCACCTGCGACAAGGAGGGGTGCAAAACCTGGGAGTTGGACTGAACCCCCCAAAATATTTTAATATGAAACCAAGTGGACTGCACTCACCTGAACATGCATACATTATAAGGGTGTTTCTGGGGATATATATATCTTATGCATTCTATATGCCTTAATTTTCAAATACTTTATTTTAAAATGACAAATTTTAGCTGATGCAGATTCTGGTTGTTGCCTGAGGTTTATTATTACTACAATGTTTCCCTTTCCTTTTTTTGCAAATTGTATTTTACAAGTTTTCATGTTTTATTCCTTTCCCTCATGTTTTATTCTAAAACCAATATTTGTGTTCTTCCATTTTATGCCCTAAGTAGAGAGCCAGTGATTAATCTTTTACTTTGCTCAGTGGCACTTTTGCATTAATATAATTTCCAAATCTTTCTATTTGTTTAAGAACGACAAGCATGTAATTCTTTTTTTTGCAGAGAAGCACTTGCATGGCTGAATTTGCCATAAGGCCACCATTGCCACAGTATTAATGCGGCAGCCAGGAGAGGGGCGGCATGGCTATTGGGAAGATAAAAGGGGGTGCATTGAGGAAACTTTCCTTGGGGCAGCAAGGAGGGTAAATCCGACCCTGAGCATCAGTGTATCTTATAATTACTAAAAAGAGTAGCTATGTCCCTGTTGCGGTGTTCTATGTAAACACAACCTAAGCAATATTTTATGTAGTAGTGAAGTACAAGTAGTATAGTTAAAATCAAGAAGGTCAACATACAAAACCCAAAAGTTTAAAGGATCACTATAGTGTCAGGAAAACAAAGTGTTTTTCCTGACACTATAGTGCCCTGAGGGTGCCCCCACCCTCAAGGACCCCCTCCAGTGGCACTTCAGCAGCTTACCTTAATACAGCGCCGGGATCCCTCGGCGCTGGTGACCTCTCCTCCCCCGACGACATCGGCTCCCCCGTCCGACATCAGCTGAGCCGAATGCACATGCGTGGCAAGTGCCGCGTGCGCATTCAGAGTGTCCATAGGAAAGCATTTCTCAATGCTTTCCTATGGACGCTCTGCGCGATGGAGGTATAATATGCCTCCAGCGTCGCAGATGCGCCTCTAGTGGCTGTCCAGAAGACAGCCACTAGAGGCTGGCTTAACCCCAAATGTAAACATAGCAGTTTCTCTGAAACTGCTATGTTTGCATCTGAAGGGTTAAAACCTGAGGGACCTGGCACCCAGAGCACTTCATTGAGCTGAAGTTGTCTGGGTGATTATAATGTCCCTTTAATTAGAAGCACAAATGATTCTCTGTATATTAGACTTAACTCCTGGGGTTAGAAATGGGAATTTTTCACCTTTTGTGATACTGATGTGTACATGAGGGATATTACCACAAACGTTATTTATTAAACAGTTCCAAAAAAAACTCTTTATTTATTAAATATATTGTATGGATATGTCCATCATCTGCTGTTTTTGTATAATCTTTCCCACATCACATGACAACACATCAACATCATGTTAGGGGAGAGTTATCAAAGTGTTGCCGAAAAAATATGTTTCTATTTCTTGAAATTTTCTGGCATCTATGATATTTAAAAGTATGTGTTTCACTATGCAATACAGTTCCATTTGTTTTGTGTTGCTCTCTGTTTAGGTTGTTACATTTATTTTTATTCATGACTAGTTTTGAACCAAAACCTCTTCTATTTTCTGATGATTTGGTTTTAGTGTAGAAAGTGAGGCAGAATAGGGGTAGAATGGTTGTTAGTCAGTGTTAAAGACTACATTTAAAACACTATCTATAAAGTGGAACAGATTTTAGAATTTAGAAAACACTTTGAGAGGGAAATTGTTATACTGTACTAATCACCTGTTCATAATTGTTATGACTTTTTAAATATGAAAGTACTTTTCTTTATCCAGAACATTTTCATAAATCTCCCCACCTTGGGGTAGATTTATCAAGCAATGTATGGACTATTCTGGGTTAAAGTGCCGCAGAAGGGACTATTACTATAGAAAGCAATACTGTATCTCTCCACACTTAGCACTTTGCATCTAGAATTGCACTGATTTGCCTTGAGAAATCTTTCCCTATGTTTATGTGTGTGGATAGTAGCATGTCAGAAAGTGGAATGAGACATTCAATTTGGCAAAAAAATATAATCATGGAAGGGTGAGGTGAGCAGGTAGACAGTAGACAGTGTCAAAGGAATCCACATTTGCCACCATTCACCTTTATAATGTTTGCCTTGGTAAACATTAAGTGCCATCAAGCTCATAGGTGCAACAATAGCTCAGCTGCAAGGTGGTAGACCACACATACTCACAGAGTAGCAAAAAATCACATATCATTTATTGCTTCATTCACTAGAGAGTTTCAGACTGCCTCTAGATGCAATATCAGCACAATAACTGTGTTCCCTAATTTGCAATGTCTAGCGTTGGCTGGGGTTTGCGTAAAGCACACCACCACTGCACTGCACTCTACAACAGTAAAAACAAGTGATCATACATGTTTCACTATTAGACAGTATGATGAAAGAATCGGAGTGTGATGGATAACTGGATAACATTACCTACTAGACTTAAACATTTGGTTTAAAAAAATTGACTGTTCAATTTTTTGTGCCTTTTTGGTTTGTCTAAATATTTTCATGCTAATCCTTTGCATGGCTAAAATTTGTCTGGATGGAAACACCCAATAGATCCATCCCAGACTAACTATTTTATTTTCCAAACAAATTGATTTACTAATTTCAATTTGTCTACTACTTACTGGAATGTATGTTGCCTAGTGTAACATTTGGTGGAGGAGGGATAATGGTCTGAGGCTATTTTCAGTATATGGGCTTAGTGAAGAATCATCTTAATGCTACAAGATACAAAGACATTTGAGACACGTAGGTGCTTACAACATTGTGGCAAGAGCTTAGGCAAAGCCATTTTCTGTTCCAACAATTTTTGCTCAACAGGGCTGAATTATCACTCTGCAGTGGATAGTGGGTGAGTGGAAATTTTGTGTTGGTCTCATATGACATCTAATATAATGTAACTCCTTATCAGGAAAGGAAAGATTGCAGAGAATGTGAGGCAATATATACGAAATGTCCATGCAGTTTAGACTTTGATAATCATTACATTCTGGACTGCAATTTTTCCAAATTTGGTCCTTCTTGTCTGACAGTGTTTGACCTTACAAATGGCCTTTTGTCTGAATGGGCACAAATTTCCAAAGACTTAACAAAATCTAATGAAAACCAATAGGGTGTCAGCGCTATAGGATATAAAACATACAGTATGGCAGCACTCCAAACCAGTGATACACAGGTACACACAGATTAAATAACAGATATTTACCAGAGAAAGCGCGCTAAACTGATATTTACCAGAGCCCTATCACCCCAGGCTCTGGGTTTGCAATGCTCCACTTAAGAGGGAAAATTCCCACACTGATTAGGCTCCAAGCTCACTGGATACCGATAAAGCTGTGCAATATAGGACAGAGAGAGGCAGGACCTCCAATTGAATAGTATCAAAGACAATTTATTAAAAGTAAATGGTTAAAAACCTCTTACTTTGCGAGTGGTGGGTTATGCTAACATAGCTACCCACATAAAAGCATGTAAACAGCAGATATGAAATCACTTCCTGGTTTCGTCCGTCCCGATCACGTGATCACTTCCGGGTCCGCCTCTCTCGTGACGTGTGTGTGACGCGTTTCGCCCGCCTCCACAGGCTTCCTCTGACAACGTCATTGGTGTCCAGCCCTGTCTTTTAAGTGTCTTGCTCCTCCCCTTCTGTTGTTTCATTGGTCCGGGGGCGTGGTTTCCTCAGAAAGGCTGGTATTATGCATCTAATGGATTTTAAATCTCTAGTCCAGCATACTTATACGTATATAATTTTCAAACAGGTAACCCACGTTACAGGGCTAGTATCCAACCTATTATTGCACATAACTACTCATACAGAATGTTATATATAAATCATGTTGAGACTACATTGATACAAAGAATATGTAATAAAAATAGATAATAAAAAACTTATATCATAAAATACAAGATCAATACAGTATAATATACAGCTTATGTGGGCAGAACCTCACCTAGAGATCCAAGTGTAGGAAGCTGGATAATAATTGTAAGAAATGCTTAAATAGTGAAAAGATCTATATTACTATATTACATAATTTAAAGGGATATTCATTCCAAATTATCACGCTTTATTGTTACGTACCGATATATGACTCATTTTAATATAAGGATCTGTAGTTATCCATCCCAAGAGAGTAATGGATACCAGCTCTAATCATTTTAGATCTATAGGAGAAGTTCTGCTAACTTGGAGAAAAAGTTTTCTGCATAGATGCAGTCACACTATATTATATCTTTTCAAATCATATTCATACTAGAGGAGTGCTATAGATATGGCAAAAAATGTATACATTTAAAAGGAATTCATCCTATTTCAAAACCTATTATCAAGAGGTATATATTAAGCACACATCTAACTGGCATGCAAGTATTGGCAGCTTCTCCTCTAGAGAAAAAGGAAAAAGATGTTAAACATCATAACAAAAGTACATAACAGGCTTTGCGATTTAATTATCCATTAGAGGAAATGGCAGACCTCAAAATCCCCATTTAAACCTCTAGGGAATAACGACTTCAACTTAAACACCCACCTCATCTCTTGTTTTGCTAGTTTATTGTCCAAATTCTCCCCCCTCCAATTTCTATTAACCCTTTCAATACCAATAAACTGGAGTTTGGTCGCGTCTCCTTGATGCTTGTGTATGAAGTGCGAAGACAAAGGGTGCTCTTTGAAGCCCCTTTTAATATTACGTAGGTGTTCCTCAATGCGGATATGTATCTGTCTAGTGGTTTTCCCCACATAGTGCATGTTGCATGGACATGTGAGGACATAGACACAATTAGTGGTATGACACGTTATCAACTGTTTGATTTGATATATCTGTTTTGTGTTTCCCCCTCTTAATTCTTTTTTCACACTTTTCGGTGCTCCTATGGTCCTGCAGGCTAGACAGTATCCGCATTGAAAGAAACCCACGCCTTGATCCAAAAAGGTTTTGGTACGATTACCCTGTTTAAAGCTACTTCTCACGAGATGATTTTTAATACTGGGTGTCCCTCTATAGATGATCCTAGGTTTTTTGGGGACTATTTGATCCAGAAGAGGGTCCTCCTGTAGAATAAACCAATACTTATTTACAATTCTCTTCAGTTCTTTATTTTTCCCTGAATAATCGAAAATAAGCGGGACCTCATTAGTCTTATTCTCTCCCCCTTTGGTTTGCTTTTTATCATTCTTTAGAAGATCATCCCTACTTACAATGCTTGTTTCCTTATATGCCTTGTCCAATATTGCTTTTGGATAGTTCTTGACTGTAAAGTCATTCATAAGCTTATGCACCTGGGTTTCATAAGAGTCTGTACTGGTACAGTTTCTCTTAATCCTCATCATTTGTCCTTTGGGGATGTTATCCAACCAGGGACCATAGTGGCAGCTGTCGTAAAAAATAAAACTATTTACATCTACCTTCTTAAAGAAGGTTTCAGTGCAGATCTTGGTATTAGAAATAAAAATTCGCAGGTCCAAAAAATTGACCTGGCTGTCACTATGGTCCATGGTCAGTCTAACACCCCAAGAGTTTGAATTCAAGTATGAAAAGAATGCAGTAAGCTCCTCCCTAGAGCCTCTCCAAATCCAAAACAGATCGTCGATGTAACGGCGATAGGTGACCAGATTCTGCACCCAGCTATGTCCCGCATAAACGAAGGACTCCTCCCAATGGGACATGAATAAATTTGCATAGCTGGGTGCGAACCTGGTCCCCATCGCCGTCCCAAGGATCTGCAAATAAAACGAATCTATATGGTGAAAATAGTTGTTAGTCAATATAAGATGGATGCCCTCTAAAATGAAGGCTTGATGGTTAGAGGATAAATTGGAGGTGGACAGAAAATGTTTGACGGCCTCAATGCCTTTCTGATGTGGAATGATCGAGTAGAGGGATGAGACATCCGCTGTAACCAGAATATCCCCATCCCTCCACTCTACCTCCCCCAACAGTCGGAGGATCTGACCGGTGTCCCTCAAGTAAGCCTTGGTCTCTTTAACTATAGGCTGCAAGCATAGGTCGATATATTCTGACAAGGGGGCTGACACTGAACCTATGCCCGAAATGATGGGTCTTCCTGGTGGGTTGGTTTCATGTTTGTGGATTTTAGGGAGGAAGTAATACACAGGTATCCTCGGGTGCAAGACCGCCAGATATTCATACTCCGTTTTTGATATGACCTCCATCATTAGGCCCCTCCCTAAAAATTCCAAAAATATCTCTTTCTTCTCATTAGTTGGGTCACCTTTCAATTTGGTGTATGTGACCCCGTCATTCAGTTGCCTTAGTGATTCTTCTATGTAGTACTCCCTATCCATTATTACTATGCCACCCCCCTTGTCGGCAGGTTTGATAACGACCTCTGTGTTATCACGCAGCTCTATCAGGGCTTCTTGTTCCTCTCTATTTAAATTCATTCTGTTCTTGTTGATTCTTTTAATTCTCTCCACCTCCCTCATCACTAGTTCCTCAAACGCATTCATTGAGTTCGTCTTACAGTTTCTTGAAAAAGAAATCCACATTTTTTCCAAGAAACTGTAAGACGAACTCAATGAATGCGTTTGAGGAACTAGTGATGAGGGAGGTGGAGAGAATTAAAAGAATCAACAAGAACAGAATGAATTTAAATAGAGAGGAACAAGAAGCCCTGATAGAGCTGCGTGATAACACAGAGGTCGTTATCAAACCTGCCGACAAGGGGGGTGGCATAGTAATAATGGATAGGGAGTACTACATAGAAGAATCACTAAGGCAACTGAATGACGGGGTCACATACACCAAATTGAAAGGTGACCCAACTAATGAGAAGAAAGAGATATTTTTGGAATTTTTAGGGAGGGGCCTAATGATGGAGGTCATATCAAAAACGGAGTATGAATATCTGGCGGTCTTGCACCCGAGGATACCTGTGTATTACTTCCTCCCTAAAATCCACAAACATGAAACCAACCCACCAGGAAGACCCATCATTTCGGGCATAGGTTCAGTGTCAGCCCCCTTGTCAGAATATATCGACCTATGCTTGCAGCCTATAGTTAAAGAGACCAAGGCTTACTTGAGGGACACCGGTCAGATCCTCCGACTGTTGGGGGAGGTAGAGTGGAGGGATGGGGATATTCTGGTTACAGCGGATGTCTCATCCCTCTACTCGATCATTCCACATCAGAAAGGCATTGAGGCCGTCAAACATTTTCTGTCCACCTCCAATTTATCCTCTAACCATCAAGCCTTCATTTTAGAGGGCATCCATCTTATATTGACTAACAACTATTTTCACCATATAGATTCGTTTTATTTGCAGATCCTTGGGACGGCGATGGGGACCAGGTTCGCACCCAGCTATGCAAATTTATTCATGTCCCATTGGGAGGAGTCCTTCGTTTATGCGGGACATAGCTGGGTGCAGAATCTGGTCACCTATCGCCGTTACATCGACGATCTGTTTTGGATTTGGAGAGGCTCTAGGGAGGAGCTTACTGCATTCTTTTCATACTTGAATTCAAACTCTTGGGGTGTTAGACTAACCATGGACCATAGTGACAGCCAGGTCAATTTTTTGGACCTGCGAATTTTTATTTCTAATACCAAGATCTGCACTGAAACCTTCTTTAAGAAGGTAGATGTAAATAGTTTTATTTTTTACGACAGCTGCCACTATGGTCCCTGGTTGGATAACATCCCCAAAGGACAAATGATGAGGATTAAGAGAAACTGTACCAGTACAGACTCTTATGAAACCCAGGTGCATAAGCTTATGAATGACTTTACAGTCAAGAACTATCCAAAAGCAATATTGGACAAGGCATATAAGGAAACAAGCATTGTAAGTAGGGATGATCTTCTAAAGAATGATAAAAAGCAAACCAAAGGGGGAGAGAATAAGACTAATGAGGTCCCGCTTATTTTCGATTATTCAGGGAAAAATAAAGAACTGAAGAGAATTGTAAATAAGTATTGGTTTATTCTACAGGAGGACCCTCTTCTGGATCAAATAGTCCCCAAAAAACCTAGGATCATCTATAGAGGGACACCCAGTATTAAAAATCATCTCGTGAGAAGTAGCTTTAAACAGGGTAATCGTACCAAAACCTTTTTGGATCAAGGCGTGGGTTTCTTTCAATGCGGATACTGTCTAGCCTGCAGGACCATAGGAGCACCGAAAAGTGTGAAAAAAGAATTAAGAGGGGGAAACACAAAACAGATATATCAAATCAAACAGTTGATAACGTGTCATACCACTAATTGTGTCTATGTCCTCACATGTCCATGCAACATGCACTATGTGGGGAAAACCACTAGACAGATACATATCCGCATTGAGGAACACCTACGTAATATTAAAAGGGGCTTCAAAGAGCACCCTTTGTCTTCGCACTTCATACACAAGCATCAAGGAGACGCGACCAAACTCCAGTTTATTGGTATTGAAAGGGTTAATAGAAATTGGAGGGGGGAGAATTTGGACAATAAACTAGCAAAACAAGAGATGAGGTGGGTGTTTAAGTTGAAGTCGTTATTCCCTAGAGGTTTAAATGGGGATTTTGAGGTCTGCCATTTCCTCTAATGGATAATTAAATCGCAAAGCCTGTTATGTACTTTTGTTATGATGTTTAACATCTTTTTCCTTTTTCTCTAGAGGAGAAGCTGCCAATACTTGCATGCCAGTTAGATGTGTGCTTAATATATACCTCTTGATAATAGGTTTTGAAATAGGATGAATTCCTTTTAAATGTATACATTTTTTGCCATATCTATAGCACTCCTCTAGTATGAATATGATTTGAAAAGATATAATATAGTGTGACTGCATCTATGCAGAAAACTTTTTCTCCAAGTTAGCAGAACTTCTCCTATAGATCTAAAGTGATTAGAGCTGGTATCCATTACTCTCTTGGGATGGATAACTACAGATCCTTATATTAAAATGAGTCATATATCGGTACGTAACAATAAAGCGTGATAATTTGGAATGAATATCCCTTTAAATTATGTAATATAGTAATATAGATCTTTTCACTATTTAAGCATTTCTTACAATTATTATCCAGCTTCCTACACTTGGATCTCTAGGTGAGGTTCTGCCCACATAAGCTGTATATTATACTGTATTGATCTTGTATTTTATGATATAAGTTTTTTATTATCTATTTTTATTACATATTCTTTGTATCAATGTAGTCTCAACATGATTTATATATAACATTCTGTATGAGTAGTTATGTGCAATAATAGGTTGGATACTAGCCCTGTAACGTGGGTTACCTGTTTGAAAATTATATACGTATAAGTATGCTGGACTAGAGATTTAAAATCCATTAGATGCATAATACCAGCCTTTCTGAGGAAACCACGCCCCCGGACCAATGAAACAACAGAAGGGGAGGAGCAAGACACTTAAAAGACAGGGCTGGACACCAATGACGTTGTCAAAGGAAGCCTGTGGAGGCGGGCGAAATGCGTCACACACACGTCACAAGAGAGGCGGACCCGGAAGTGATCACGTGATCGGGACGGACGAAACCAGGAAGTGATTTCATATCTGCTGTTTACATGCTTTTATGTGGGTAGCTATGTTAGCATAACCCACCACTCGCAAAGTAAGAGTTTTTAACCATTTACTTTTAATAAATTGTCTTTGATACTATTCAATTGGAGGTCCTGCCTCTCTCTGTCCTATATTGCACAGCTTTATCGGTATCCAGTGAGCTTGGAGCCTAATCAGTGTGGGAATTTTCCCTCTTAAGTGGAGCATTGCAAACCCAGAGCCTGGGGTGATAGGGCTCTGGTAAATATCAGTTTAGCGCGCTTTCTCTGGTAAATATCTGTTATAAAATCTAATGAAAGCCTTCCCAGGACAGTAGCTGTGGATATAAAAGCAAAAGGGGATCAACAACACATTAATGCTCATGGTTTTAGAATGGGATGTCCAATAATCTTATATAGGTTGATGGTAAGGCGTCGACATACTTTTAGACATAGATTGTACATTTTATTAGAAGTGGGCAGACTGGGTTTTATTTATTTTATAGTTTAGAATGCTTCATGCAGTTATCAACACTGAAAACTAAACTGCTGGTACTGCACCTTTAATAATCAATAATTATGAACTCCTTTTTCTAAGAAATGCTCACATCTGTACAGTAAATATTACATTTTTCTGTGATAACTGAAATAAAAAGAAAAAAGCTTCATTTTTATATTTGCAATTTTTTTGTGGTGCAGATTTCCCTCCCCCCCCCCCCCCGTGTTTTAGAGATCAAGTTAACTTTCTTATTTTAGTACAGTTGTCACAGAGTGTGATTTTTATTTTATTTTATTTTTTATCGTTATATTTGGTTAAACAAAACCTATTAAATATCTTCAAGTAAGCCTTGTATTAATATTATCAACTTATTCTTTTAGATTTTTTCTAGCCTCTACTTTATTCTTATGTTCAAGCAAGCTAATGCCATGACTCATGCTGGCTATCAACAACTGTTAATGTGTAGAAAACACATGTAAAAGACATATTTTCAGTTATTTAGATGTATTTCACACCATTCAGTAGTGGCTTATATATCAATAGTTTTGCATTACATTTGCCATTATGCTCAGCTGGTACCTTACGACTGGTTGAGTATTATTTGAATTTTAGTTCAGACACATCTTTTATGACTCATTTTTGCAGATGGTTTTGAATTAGATCCCATTGTGCCAGGTGTTTACCATTTTGTAACTTGTAACTGAACATCACATGAACTGTATTTTTTACAAATTTGGTGGTTGATATTAAAATTAAAAGCAGGGGAAAGGTTGACTTTTCAAATACATGAGAACTACTCATCGTGGTGTGTTACTAACTACATGGTGATGGTTATTAACTATATTTACCAATGTTACTGAGCTGGCTGTGGCTTATGGGGATTGTAGTTAATCCATACTTATTGTGTTTGAGTTTGACTTAGATATTTGTGTACTAAAATGCACAATGCAATACAGTTCCTTTGATGCTCAACCATGATTTTCATATTTAAGAGAATTGTGAGCCTACTAGAGTCTAGACCTATTTAGCATCAGGGGAACTATAGATCATAGCTCAATTGTAGATGTTCGTGATAAATAATAGGAACAGCTTGTTTTGCATACCAATTTTGATTGAAATCAATCAACAATCCAAAAGAGTGTAAAAATGGGCAAATCAATATAAATATATATGTATATATTTGACAGTATGCTGATAGGAACATTGTCCCATAATTTTGGGATCAAGTGAGAAAAATAACCAATAAAAGGAAAAAAGTATATATATATATATATATATATATATATATATATATATATATATATATATATATATATACTTTTTTCCTTTTATTGGTTATTTTTCTCACTTGATCCCAAAATTACATATATAGAGAACATTGTCCCATAATTTTGGGATCAAGTGAGAAAAATAACCAATAAAAGGAAAAAAGTATATATATATATATATATATATATATATATATATATATATATATACATACTTTTTTCCTTTTATTGGTTATTTTTCTCACTTGATCCCAAAATTATGGGACAATGTTCTCTATATATGTATTTATTAAATGGTTTCTTTATAAACAGTTTTTTTGCACCTCCATTTGCCCTCTGTTGGTCATTTCTTACTTCATCTGTGAATAAAATTAAAGTTTACTGTCTGTCCCAGTCCCATAGCCATCAATCATCTTTTTTTTTCTCACCAAGCATCTCATTTTTGGCACCACATGCTGAATTAAAAATCCTGAATAAAATCAATCATGCTCAGCTATTGTGCATTTTGGTTGGTTGGTTGGTTGTTTGAGTTTGGGAAGTCAGCCATTTACCTGGCCCAGATTGGGATGATTTGCAGTTTATACCAAAATGAATCTTCAAGTCTAATCTGCACAGACATTTCCTATATACTACATGATATACTTTACAATTTTTCCTGAAAAGAATGTAAATGATAGAGAATATCAGTTGAGATACACATAAACACAAATTGTGTTGGTTTAACTCTGGTCTCACTCACCCACTAAATATTGCAGGATGTAATTTCGAACTCTGTTTGACAGGGCCAAGGAATGTATCTCATTGCATAAGTCTTATAGAACAAAACACAAACATGCTGTAAGTCCATTACCCCAAACATGGAAACCTCGATTACATTTTTCATATTCCACTATTACAAGTTCATAATTATTCTTTTAAAAAAAAAAAAAAAAACACAATATATGTTTGTTTTAAATATATGTCTCAGGACTAAATTGATGGCTTGGTTACAAGAATGTGTGCCTTTAAATTCTGATTAGTCAGTGAATACCTGCATATATTAACAAAGAATCACAGGCACAATCATCTTTGCTTTTTTAGCTTTATTATACTAAAGTATTCAGCTAATGGAAATGTTTCTTGCTGCTAAAGTATATATGTAGGTTATATACAAGCATGTACTCTTCATGGTGAATTGATTTCACTAAAATAAAAGCACTCCTTTTTTCTGCATTTAACATATTTAGCGCCAAGATACCTACATTTTAATGCAAAAACTAAATCATTTGTACCATTCTAGTTGTGAGTGAGCTATAATTTAGAACAGGTTTTTTTTTTATATATATATTTAGAATTTTTTAAAATTTTTACCATCTTTCAACTGCAGTTATGTTTAGTGCACACAGACACATTTGCATACATTTAATACATTATGAATTCAGTTGAATGAGCATTAGGAAATCAACATTGCATTGTATTTTCTTTATTTTACTGCAGATACCATTGCTTATAATAATTTCAAGAGTGTAGTTGGAATTGTAGTGGACTGAATATGGACTCAGGCTGTTTTAGACCACATACATGTAATCACTGACCGGCATTTTAGCTTACGAGTATCACCTGAATGATATTAAGCAGCAAATGGCACTCCTGAGGCTTAATTCACATGAGTACTCTATTGGGGTAAAATAATGGCTTAAAGTGTCTTGGAATCCATCAATTTTGATTTGAATGATAAAGGCCTTAGTAGAGACTGGACATATTTTCCAATGGTCTTTAGGTAGCATAGAAGGACTATTTTAGACTACACTTAATGTTGCTTATTTTATTGCCAACATTCTGAGTCCTTGCTCACAGCTGCTAGTCTGTGGCTAATGAATATTTGATTTTATCTGATCAAACTTATCACCAGTGGAATGGAGATCATGTTTGTAATGTAGCTACATATTGTTACATTTTAGCACCTTAATTCATGCAGTGAAATATGCAAATATATCCTCTCACCAGTTAAGATGTATGTCCCATATTTGTTTAAAGTTTGCAAGTACATTCATTAGCATTTAACACAATATTTATAATCTTGTTTGAGAAATGCAAAAAGGTATGTTACATTGTCTGGTGTGACACAATGTACACAAATCCATATATAATCAGTTATATTCTGGGGACAAAACTAAAGTCAATGTGAAAAAAAGTGAATGTAATAACGAAAATGCTTAGTGTTCATCTCCCATCTAATTAAACACAGCATTAATTAGACCCTGTATAGAAGTGTATTTAAATGTAAAAAATGAATTTACATTTGTGTTAAGGTCCATAGAGAATGGTACATGCAAATCTGTAAAAAAACAGTATATAGTACAGAGGGTAACTATATTAAACAAATCAACAAATAAAATGGGAAAGGGTTAAATGCATTCTTTTCAGAGTTAACCTTTGTCTCTAGACTTGGAAATGTATTTAGTTACGAACTGCAATTCAGCCGAATTTTGGCTGACTGAGTAATCGTACAAATTCCCAAACTTTTGTTTCCCCTATATACTCCATAACAGCCTACAGCGCCTATTGGATTTACTTTTGTTCTCTAGGGGCTATTATTGGCCATTGACTTGCTTTACTGACTTATTGCCAGATAACACTGTAGATACCAGCTTCCACCTCTTCCTTGACTTTTCTCAATGGACTATGCATTCATATTGTACAGCGTGGCCCTAAGTGAAATGAATGCATTAAAGAATGAGAAAAGTGACATAAATATCAACCATCAGTGGGTGATTTCTATGACCCATATACATCTGGTACAGTTGCACCCGCTACTCTGGTGCGACTGTATCAGATCCTGCACGCTTTGGGAGCCTCGCACCTAGGGCCAC
The DNA here is from genome assembly GCF_036172605.1 of Pelobates fuscus. Classification (NCBI taxonomy): domain Eukaryota; kingdom Metazoa; phylum Chordata; class Amphibia; order Anura; family Pelobatidae; genus Pelobates; species Pelobates fuscus. The sequence continues at coordinate 135,728,283 of NC_086321.1, forward strand.
TTGATGGGTATTATTGCTGAACAGGGGCCCGGTCTGGTGCAGCATAACCTTTAAAAGTGCGACCAGGTTCCTGAAATATCGGCCGGCTGGGTGGAATTTACAGAGTGTTACTTCCTCCCCGGTTCTTACTAAGCATGCAGTGCAGGAGGGAGAAGTAGGTGGCGCACACAGGCAGCTTCAGGAAGACAGGCAGGAGTGAGCAGCTGCAGACCCACATGCTCACTCCCATCAACCTCAACCAACTTTACCAGTATCCCAAGCAAGCCACCCCCCTGTAATCAAAATGTAAGGTAACAGGAGGGTGGCAGCAAATATAAACATTAAACCACGTATGTGTGTATGTATGTGTCAAGATCTGTACATGTGTCAGTTTGTGCATCTGTTTGTGTGTATGTGTCAGTGTGTATATGAATTTGTGGGTATGTGTTTATATGGGTGTATCTGTATAAGTATGTATGCGGCAGTGTATGTGCATACATCCAAGCAATCAACACAATGTGCAAACACACTCCTGCAATCTAAGACAAATATTGCATACAAACACACCCCTGCATTTAAACTCCACAATTATACACAAACATACCCCTTCACTCAAACACCAATACTACACACAAATGTACATCCACATTTTAAAGTCAACATTACATCCAAACACACTCTCAATCAAACACAAACATTACATACAATCACACCCCTGTATTAAAACACTAAAATTGTATACAAACACCCCTTCATTCAAATACTACACACAAAAGCACACCTGGATTTAAGACATAGCCACAGTTAGCTGCTGGGATTTGTGGTTTTAGGCAAGACATCAGAATTCTCAGTGATAGAGCCTCCTGGCTACTAGATTAATACATGCAAACTCAAACCTGGCTTTCAACTATGGACTCTTAGGAGATCACACCTCGCAACTGACGCACTGCATATCAAAACTGATGATCTGAAAAAGCAAATGAGACATGGTACAAGAATACTAGTCAACTCAGACAAGATATCCTTACATGCTTCTTCAGTCATATATTACGTTGTATGTCAGACACTACAATTTACCTAGAAAGAACTCACATAGTCTTGAGATCAAAACCCTTTTTACCTGTTTCACCGAAGGATATCATAGCTACAAACATCTCTTTATACCTTCCCCCCATTTGCCCCCAATTTTCCCCAATTATAGTTTGGTGTGATCAGACACACTACAATATCACCAATTTCAACATTGCATACAAAGTCTTGCCAATCCCTATGCCCTCTGGTAATCTCTTAGACTTAGACAATTTTAAACTGTGTGAACTACTCTTCTGCTCTCTTGTGTCTATTCCCTAATCTTAATTTAACATTTTCCTGCTTTATGGAGCAACTCGGGAATCTCATTTCCCCCGGTCCAATGGCTGTATGTTTTCCTGAAAGTTTAAGGCCAACTCCACGAACACTAAGTGCCAATATATGCTTTTCCAAATGTTGGTACAGGACTTCAGCCCACTGTTGATGATGTGGGGTGAGCACCGAATCCTACTCCACTTATAGTGGTCCTACACAAGATGTAATGCTACTGGACTTTTATTGAATACGTGATTGCCAAAGTTTATAATGACTGTCTCTAGCATTGGTATATAATCTAGCACTCCTTTAGCAACATACAATTCACCATCTATGCCATCATTCAAAAAAATTATAATTAGGCATCTGCTCATTGCAGTGAAAACATGTATCCGCATTGGAAAGATTCTGAAACTCCTTACACACTTATTTCATGTTCATATCAGTTTCTGAAACCCTCCTTGTGGATACACTGCACAATCAGATTATTATGTTATGTAACATTATTACACAATGATGACCCACCTCCATCACTACTGCCACCACTTCTCTTTGATTTATTCTCTCTTTACCTTCTTTTGCACAACCCAGTTGCTACATATGTACAAAATTGAATACTTTTTCAATGTTATAATTGTGCTAAAAAAGTAAAAAAATAAAAAACTTACAAACATATGCAGAGAATTGTTGGCGAACAGAAACCAATCAACATATGTTGTGTTTGTTACTATCTATCTACAGGGCTATTTCACTAAACAATAACATAGATTTTAAAAGATAATGAGGCAACACATGAAAAAAAGCTAATACAAGTTATATGTGATTTTCAATGCTTTATTTAATGGTATATTTTCCAGAAAAGTGACTGCTTTTCTCTAAGGATGCTATAGTAGGAATAATTCCCAGGATCCTTTAAATGAAAACAATTTGTTACATAGCCGTCAACCACGGTGAAGTTCACTTATTGAAAACGGTCATTGTTATTTTTCATCCCGATGAAAAAAAATATTGTAAATAAGCCAGCTTCATAAGTATAATGTATGCAAAACTGAGTCCTCTTTATGAATTATTAGACACGATTGTAATATAAATACATTTCTTCACTTACATTAGGACATGGAGACAGCACTGTCTAGCTTTGCACAGCATCCCATCTACAGCTGTTAGTCATTTTGTTCACTTGATGCAAAATTCTTATTTTCAGAATACACAAAATTAAAAATAACATACTGTACGTGAATCATTTCACTTTCATAATGGGGTCAGAGAATTCACACACTTTATTTGCATTGAAAAACGCAGTTTGTATTTAATGCACTCAAGCAATTTTCTTTAAAATAAAACAATGTGTTAAATGAGCTGAAATATTTGCCTCTTGGAACCATCTGGCAGCTTGCCACTAACGTCTCTATGATCTGCTGTATAATATTATTTTTTACAATTGAAAACACATTTCTTTTGGTTTTATTGACATATATGTATATATATATATATATAGGGCTCAGAATTCCAGGTCCCAGTCTATTAACAAGGTCTGAAGGTTACCAGAACCTCAAACGCTTTAATAGTTATTTTTTGTTTCATATTGAGCAAGCTACACCTTTCTACCCTTACGGTGTGTTTGGAGACAATAATACATTGCAGATCCATCTTTAAAACATTGAGCCACTAAGATTTATATTAAAACACACACACCCACAGCATGGCATACAGTGTCAGACACAAAGACACACAAGAATCTGACAAGCACAAATACCTCCTGGAACGTATTAATATGGAGGATTATGCTGTTACTATTACATAATTAACTTTTCCCATTCCGGCTCTTCTTTTGATTGCTAATTAGGGTCTTTGGGCAATGAACCAGAAGGCAATATGTGCCAGCAAGGAGAGAGAGAGAAATAATGCATAATGGTGTACCATGTGTTATAGAAAATAATGCCATCAAGTGGTTTTGGAAATACGGTTGAGTAGTTTATCTATGTCTCCAGAAGTTACCCTAATGCACCTGTTCCTATCATGTAATCCTTTGTCTTGAATTATATCATTAGGTCTATTTAAATTGTAAGTGTTTAAGGTTGTGTTGGTGTTTATTATGCAGATCAGTGTCATGATCTTGTGCAGGTCAGATAGGAGACTTGTGCCAGGGTTGACTTCAGGTACTTTATTAGTGATTTTAGACATATTCTGAAACTTGACAGAAAACAGAATTTAGCCAATATGCCACAAAACAGGATACTTGCAAATAATAAAGAATGTCTGTAATTTCCAGGTAGGGCTGTAATGAAGGCTGGTTACAGAGGCAGGATGGTAGCAGTTTGGTTTGATGTATAGGTAAGGGTGGAGCAGGTTCTAGTTAGGAGCAAGTTTGAAGGTAAATCTGGAGCAGCTTCACAGGAGCCAGGATATGAAGTGTTTCTGGTAAATAACCAACTTCAATGTAAAGGCCGTGATGTTAGTTGGGTGTAGCTTTTTGTAGCTGAAGTAATTAAAGATAAGCAGGTGAGTATTCAGAACTAGAGGCAAGTGAGGCCACTAGTGGTAGAAATTAAATCAGTACAGAACTTGTTTTAAAGGAATAGAAATAAAAGGAATATAAAACATAGTTGTCAGGATACGATCCTGACAAGCAGGCATTTATGTTTAGTGAGTGCATAAGGAAAGTACTTTCATTATGGATAATTACTGGTAGATAGAGTCCTGAAAATAAACTATTTCAGCTATCATGACTTAAAAGGCAGCATGGGTCAATCACTTGGAAGCGTAACTCCCACTAATCCAAGGCTGACCTGGACATATCACAGTTCAGCCTGAGATTAGGAACCACACACTGCACATAGGTGATCCGTACATAATTACTTTGTCAGAAGAATTAACTGCGCAGATGATGTCACACTTCAAACAGCACAAGATTCTAAGAATCGATCTGATTGATATATATGTACAAGTCAGACCTATACACAATGTCACGATGCTCGCCTGAGATTGTGGGTTGTACTGTGTCAATTTTTAATGTGGCTTGTGATGTCAACCACTATGCAGTAAGGAATTTAATCTAATAACACGTTCTGAACATTGAAATAGAAATACCATGTATAAAATATATGTATGTGTCAATGTATATAAAATATATAAACCATTGTTGCTTTTCTGTAATGCTCTGTTGCAGATTGTGTTATTAATACAGTCAAACACTCTTTCTAATTTTTAGCTCTTAAATTATTTGATCTTTTTTTTTTTAATGCATTAAAGTACTCTGACACCTTGGTAATGAAAATTTGCCCTTCATTTAGCTAACTCAGTCATTTACAGAAAACCAGCATTCTTCCTGCATGTAGCAAATGCATTTAATTGAAGTGCGTAATTTGTGTTGGAAAAGGACTCAGAAGCCCTGTTCAGGTGATAAATGTCCAGATTTTAGGTAAGAAAGCAGACAGAATTTTAATTGATCTGGGATATATGAGTTTTTCTCCATGTATAACCACTTTTTGCCTATATTCACTGTATGTTTACATTTTTTATTTAAAGTGGTGCACACAAGGGCGCACACAGCTGCCACCTTTGAATGTAACTCCCACAAATCTAGGACAGACTGGGACATGTACTATACAACAGAAGTCTAACCTGAGAGTAATGTACATTTATTTTAGATATGTTTCCATATACATTTTATTTTGTGGCATGCGTATTGTATATTTTGTATTTATGAGTATGATATATGAACTTCCAGGGAGCTGGATTTTTTGAGAGGTATCAGACTGCAGCACTTGAGCCACCGTTGCAATTTGCACACACAATTCCCCCCACATAAACATACAATGATAATATATGACAAGTCACTTACAAACCTTCAATCAAAGCATTACACTGGGCCATAGGCATACCAGTTCATACCAGTAAGAGGTGACTGTGATAGCCTGATCAGTCAATAACTTCTACACATTGCTTTTGGGGCTAATGCTTGCTATTTAGCTTGAGCATAAAGTGGCCAAGCAAGCTCACGTTTAGTGTTAAATCATTCAAAAATGCTTAAACACTGAATGGAGGCACTATACCCACTTCAGTTATATTACATGGTTACAGTGCCTAGAAAGTTCCTTTAAAAAATACCAATTTATCAAAAATAAGTTGCAATACACTTGTTTTGCTTCATTGATAACAATGTGTACATATGGGGATTCCCCCTTCAACCCCCCCCCCCCCCCCCCAAATATAATAAGCTAATGCAAAATTGCAAAATTTCCCAAAAGTTCCCACAAATACCTAAATAGGGAGCAGAGAGCACAATTAGTCTTGCATTAGAGTGTTCATAGGCACTTTTGGCAAACCCCCTGTGCAGGTCTACGACCCTGGGCCTTCTCTAAAATGATGTTTGCTATATGTATGTGATGAAATGTTGCCTAAGAAGAGAGCTCTGCATGTATATTCTCCTTCATGTACCAATGCAAGTGAAGATATGTATCTCGTATACTACACTGGTGAATTAAACAGTTGAGGTTTTGTATGGATCACCAATTTAGCATGTGTCCATTAAAGTTGTTTTATTTCACTTGCATAGGTATTGATTTAGTGTACATTGTTCAACCAAGTAACATTTGTCACAGGAGCCTCCATTGTTGTAAAGACCATAAAAAAAACAGATATCCATTGTAATGATTATGCTGAAAACCATGTTTCCCAGTGTTTAACAGCAATCTGATTGCTAGCAGAGGGATTGCTTCCTTCAAAAAGTCCTCATTTAATCATCACAAGCCCATATTAGTGAGAGGTTTGTTTGGATATTTTTGTTTTGTGCAGACCCTTTTCCTATTTTTAGAAATCCCGGTGCTAATGTCATTTTACGAGACTAGCTCTTCGACTTCTCAGCAGTAAAGAAAATAAGAATGTTTTCCTCTGACTTTGACTTTCTCTTTGAAAAGCCATGTTATTTATAATAATGGGCGCACCGAGCTGTCTGGTACTATTATAGGAAATGCCACATTTCCCAGTTTGAATGACAAATCTGGTCTGTATGAGCTGGATTGTCCCATCACCCACAAATGACAAGTCTGCTAATTCTCCGAGACAGGTTTCCATGTGAAAGCAAAACAAAACTTTTTTTTATCTCCTCTCTTCGGAGATAGAAAAATGCCAAAGTGGATTTTTATGATGTTTACCTAAACCGGCATTCTTAATTAAATAATTGCTGGTTCAGGATACATACGGTATATCCGATATATTATATTACTGTCAACATTTATATTTTAACATCTGTGTTACCATGGGGCTTGTAACGAAAGTGTCAATTAGCCCTAGCATGCAACTACGTGAGCATTTTTTTTTTCCGTAGAATATTGTATTTTGTATTTATGTTTGCTATTATACCTTGAATGGCAGTGATGTAAGGATTGTCTTGCCACACCCGTGTACATTGTAATAAAAAGCAAAATACATTTTGCTGATGGTTAAAGGTTAAGCTTATTGTGTGTCACATAATTCAATATTCCTGGTGCCCTGCGGTCGTGTCTGGGAACATCAGTAGAACGGTGCCCCTGATCATTATATAATGTCATGCTAGAAGAAGAACTTAGGGATCTAGGCACAATGGGGTTCAGAGTTCCATGAGGACTGTGTGGAAAGACATTCAGAGAAAAGTCCCTCCTAAGGTTTAAGAAGTGCCTCAAAGTGGCATGAGGGGTCAGAAAGAGAAATTGTGAGTATAATCATGAATCTTAACACCATAACCTAATGTGTCAACCTGGTATGCCCAAAAGATTGACCAACCTCAGTTCTCCAGATTACATTCACTTTGCTACATCCAAGGTCATAGTAACGGGTAATATCCTACATATCTTATATCAATATACAGCAAAAGATAAAGAATGCAAGTCACAACATTGCTAAAAACGGAGAGAGTGTCATCTGTGGGATGATAAACTTCTATTGCAATTAATCATGTATACAGTGACCTGGCTTTAAAGCTGCAGAGGAATGACCAAGTTAACAACCCTGCCATAATGCAAGAGGTGGAAATTTCTGTAGAATTTCACAGGGAACCCGGCATAGTTGTTAATTACAGAATGTTTTTGCTGCATATTTCCCATGTGGTCCTCAGATGGACAAACTCGTGGCATTTAGAGATTTTTCATTGTTCTGCTGGATGGCTGGTAATTTATTTACCATTGGCTGGTAATTTATCTACTCTAGGTTCCTTTCATGCATGCTAATAATGGCAACATTTTAAACAAAATCTTTGAACCCATGAAACAAAACCTTAAACAGCTCTATCACGTTTACATGTCTTTGGATATTTTGCAAAGACCCTTTATGGTGAAATCTCAGCTTGATGCAAGGGCCAGGGGTCAGCCTTTATCCTTCTTTAGCTCCTGGTGCTTCATGTATCAGGAGAAATATAGGTTCACATTCATTGACAAAGCATGTCATCGGAGCTCCATATTTTTTTCAAGTTTTGTCAGCTTGGTATTTACCATAAGACAAAGCAATTCCTAATTATTCGTGTGATATATTTTGACTGTGTTAGAATTTCAGATGAATTCCAACATGGGCCTTGATTTAAAAATATTTCTAAATGATTCACTAACATAAGAAAAACTTGATTTATCTACAAAAATTCTCGTAGACTTCAACCTCGATTATATATTCTCAGATTCGCTTTTAACATTATTTAATATTTCTAAATAAACTTCGAACTTATTTAATATTTTATTTTTTTCAATTCAACAATTTTAATTGTTTTGTTTGGAAAAACCTGTGCAGATGGTGACCTATATAAGGCCTCCACTGCTGAAATGAAGCCCCTCAAAATATTTACCCTACTCAAGACCCCAATGCAAGCGGTCAAAGGCCTTTTTTGCATCAGACGCCCCTGGGCTGTTTCAGTGAGGTATGGAGGATATTTAGGACTCTTTGAGTGTTGTCCAAGCCCTGCCTTCCCTTAACAATGCCAACTTGATCGCTGTGTATAATATAGGGCAGAATGGTCCCCAGCCACGTTGAGTACAACTTCGCGAACAGCTTCGCATCCATGTTTAATAATGAAATGGGTCTGAAATTCTGTGGTTGGTCGCTTAACAGGTTTAGGCAACGTAACTATATGCACCGACAACATTTCTTTGGGTAATGTGTTGTTGCTGGAGGCCTCCGTAAACATCTTAACTAAGTGGGGTGCTAGGGTGGTTTGCTTCCAGGCTAGCTGAAAGTTGGACCGTAGAAAAGATGCTCCTAGCGCTCACCAAAGGACCATCAGCACCGTAGACACCATAAGTACTGCAGACTCCCCGAACCGCCGCTGCTGGGCTAGGATCTCGCCGTCTGCTATCCACCCTGGACTTATGACCAGGCTCCAGGTTCCAGTGGGGGAACCTCTTCCTTCTGTAGAGCGAAGCAGGATCAGGAACAAGAGCTCTTACAAGAGCTCAGTTGCTAAGGGAGTATGCAGAGCATAGCAATCCCTGTAGTAGAAAATATCCAAAAACTGTTGCAAAAACTGCAGAAACATACATAACTCATATAATACAATGTTTAACTTATATGTCCAACATATCCCCAGATAGCTTGGATCTGAGCGCTCAATATGTCCGAAAAGCGCTCAGATCTCACGAATACAGTCGGATCGCCATGGGGGTTAAACAATAGCAAGGGCTGATGAGAGATTGAGGAGGGACAAAGCAGCCAGTTTCAACTGTACTGGCATTGTCCCTGGGACAAGGCCCTGCTTGAGAACAATGGGACAGGAAAAAGGGGGAGGGGAAGAGGCACATTTTCCCATGGAATTAAAGGGGCAGAAAAAGTGTTTTAAAAATCCAATAAGCCCAAATAGACTTTTTAAATGGCAATACACCCCAGGCAGGAGGCTGGCAATCAGGCTCCTCCAAAAGCCAGGGGAAAAGGGCAGTTTGGCACATACAAAGCAAGTGGAAAAGGGCAGTTTGTCACGACAGGTTATTCAGGCCGTCCTGGCCAAGAGCTTTGCCTACTGGTAGGGATTTAATGGTAGTCACTATTTCTTGTTCGCTAATTGGTTTAGTTAAGTCCTCTTGTTGCTGCCGTGTTAGTCCGGGCAAATCAATCCCATCTAGATATGCATTATTTTCCTCCTCCAGAGGTTGACTAGTATAAATATCATCTCACATGTTATACAGTTTAGAATAATATTGGGCGAATTTGTCACGTATGGCTTTTGGTGCCGTAACTTGTGTCCTACCTGAGTATTTAGGTATCGTAATTTCTTGTTGGTTTGTCTCTCTTTTAGTCGTTGTGCGAGAAGTTTGCTGGCCTTATTGCCCTGGGAGTATTGGGTGAGCATTAATTTTGTCATACTGATGATAAAATGGACTAAAGCCTGTTGGTGTATTTGTCTAGTGATTTGTACTATACGGTATTTTAATGTTGCTGTCGGTTTTAACTGGTTGTGAACTGTCAAAGTCATATAGCTCCTGCTGCCAGGTTTTGAGCTGTGTCTGTGATTTCCTACGTATGTAAGCTGCTCTCCTAATCAGTAAGCCCCCATCACTGATTTGTGCGCAATCCACACCGTACACAACATCATATCCTTTGTTGTGTTGATCTCAACATAGGATTGTAAGTCTGCGGTTAGCCCTGATACAAAGCCCTTATCATTAAGCAAGAAGTCATTAATTTTCCAAATCATACAGGTCTTTTAATTTTAATGTGTATGGTACAGGACCTCAGTTGGCTTAAGTTGGATCCATGCAGGAGAAATTAAATCAGTACAGAACTTGTTTTAAAGGAATAGAAATAAAAGGAATATAAAACATAGTTGTCAGGATACGATCCTGACAAGCAGGCATTTATGTTTAGTGAGTGCATAAGGAAAGTACTTTCATTATGGATAATTACTGGTAGATAGAGTCCTGAAAATAAACTATTTCAGCTATCATGACTTAAAAGGCAGCATGGGTCAATCACTTGGAAGCGTAACTCCCACTAATCCAAGGCTGACCTGGACATATCACAGTTCAGCCTGAGATTAGGAACCACACACTGCACATAGGTGATCCGTACATAATTACTTTGTCAGAAGAATTAACTTTCTACCACTAGTGGCCTCACTTGCCTCTAGTTCTGAATACTCACCTGCTTATCTTTAATTACTTCAGCTACAAAAAGCTACACCCAACTAACATCACGGCCTTTACATTGAAGTTGGTTATTTACCAGAAACACTTCATATCCTGGCTCCTGTGAAGCTGCTCCAGATTTACCTTCAAACTTGCTCCTAACTAGAACCTGCTCCACCCTTACCTATACATCAAACCAAACTGCTACCATCCTGCCTCTGTAACCAGCCTTCATTACAGCCCTACCTGGAAATTACAGACATTCTTTATTATTTGCAAGTATCCTGTTATTCTATCTTGGAATAAGAATTATGGACAGAATTAAAGTGTGCGTAAGCTTTTTCTGAGGGGTGTGTGACCCTCTAGGGGTTGTAATAATTGTAACTACAGAGGGGATTTTGTATTGCTTTGCATTGTCATCTGAGGGCTTGAAATCTGCTGCTATTTCGTGAGAGTGTCATGTCAGTAGTAGGGTTTAAAAATGTGATTGAAATCTTTGCAGACAATTGTAATTCCCTGCTTTGTGCCAGATTTTAGAGTATTTTGTGTTGAAAATTTTGTTGGTTGGCATTTGGTGCATATATGTTTACTATGATATACAACATATTGTTAAGCATTCCCGATATGATAACATATCTGCCATTGGGTTCTATATCTTGGGAGTGTAGTGTAAATGCCACTTGTCTGCTAATGAGGATGGACGCTCCATTGGACTTAGTGGGTGAAGTGGAGTCGAATTGGTGGGGCGTGGTCATTGGTTTGGAAATGTGTCTCCTGCAAGCACAGGACATCAACACCCTACTCGGCTCAAAAGATGTCATTTTGTCGGGACATTGAGTCTCCGGACATTTAGAGTGTATAGCTTCACGGTGTTTGGCGTAGTAGTGACCTAATAGACTTTGTTGAGTTTATCTTAAGAATGAGGCCGCCCGCTCCCCTCAGCCATATCAAGTCGAGCGTCATACCTCTCTGACCATACATCAGCATTCCAGACAGTAGAGTATCAGAGCTTAACAGAACCTGCTATTTGAAACCAGTTGAGCCTAGTGTATTGGATTAGTAAAGGCTGTCCACATGGCCTTGAACATATAAAGGAATATATGAGAAAGGCATAGCAATAAAACAACATGTATATCTAGCTGAAAAACAGAAACAAATGAAAAAGAAACTATTTACATAATAAGAAACTGCCAGAATATTGGTTTGGCACTGCATCACTGTGCCGCGGGGGTTGAAGCCAATGGCTTTATGTTCTGGTAGGGCTCCCCCTTTGGAGGCCTCACAGGATAGAAATAAAGTGAAGGAGCCCATGTGTGGCTAGCGTTCCCCGTCAACCAAGTGGATGTTGGCCGGGATGGGTACAGAATTTGTCAATATGAGTAAGGGAGCTCGACTCATGAAAGTAGTGTATTGGCTAAACCTTACTGCTTGGGTCACCTACCGCGTTTCCCCGAAAATACACCCTACCCTGAAAATAAGCCCTAGCTGGATTATTGGGGTGGGCTGCAATATAAGCCCTACCCCGAAAATAAGACCTAGACCTTTAAATGACTCAGCCGCCTGAGCGCTCTATAGAGAGCGCTCAGAGGGCTGCCGCACTGCCTCACCTCCCCTTCCCTGTAGCGTGGCCGAGCTCCTCTCCGGTCCGGGACCTGCCCGGACTGACAGGAAGTGCACACTGAGTGTGCACTTCCTGTCAGTCCGGCTGGGTCGCAGACCGGAGAGGAGCTCGGCCACACTACAGCGGAGGTGAGAAGATTGGAGGGGGGGGGGAGTATTACAGGGAGGAGGGGGGAGTATTACAGGGAGGAGGGGGGAGTATTACAGAGACGGGGGAAAAGGGTAATATTACAGGGATCTACGGAGGGAGGGGGATGCGGCTTCCGACTGTGCGCGCATCAGTCAGGGATCTTGGCTATTCTGTTTGCTCCCCTCCTCCCACCAGATGTCTTCAGCACACTGGCTCTTCTTTTTCCTCCTCTCCTCCCGCGGACATCTGCGCCCCCCTCCCTCTTTAGTGCACGGAGCGGGCTGACGTCATCACAGCCAAACTTCTTCTTCTACCGGTACGGTAATCATCAAAAAAAAAAGCTGTTTGTTTTTTGTTGTTTGTTTTATGCATAAATAAGCCCTACCCTGAAAATAAGCCCAAGTGTGTTTTTTGTGACTAAAATTAATATAAGACCCGGTCTTATTTTCGGAGAAACACAGTAGTAGTAAAAACCTTTCTCTTTTTGTGTGTATATATATATATATATATATATATATATATATATATATATATATATACCGTATTTTTCGCTCCATAAGACGCACTTTTTTTCCCCTCAAAAGTGAGGGGAAATGTCTGTGCGTCTTATGGAGCGAATATGAAGCTTTACTTACCTGTCTTGCAGCGTTGGCCGGCAGCACAGGGCGCACCGCGGTAGTGGAACATGAATTTCATGTTCTGGTTTCCGGCGGGACTGAAAGGAAGTGTGCACAAGCTGAGTGCACACTTCCTTTCAGTCCTGCCGGAAACCGGAACATGAAATTCAAGTTCCACTACCGCGGTGCGCCCTGTTCTGCCGGCCAACGCTGCAAGACAGGTAAGTAATTATGGGACAGTATGGGAGATAAGTCTATGGGGAGGGGGGGGGGGGGAGGAGATGAAGTCTATGGGAAGGGGGGGGAGGAGATGAAGTCTATGGGGAGGGGGGGGGAGGAGATGAAGTCTATGGGGAGGGGGGGGAGGAGATGAAGTCTATGGGGAGGGGGGGGAGGAGATGAAGTCTATGGGGAGGGGGGGAGGAGATGAAGTCTATGGGGAGGGGGGGGAGGAGATGAAGTCTATGGGGAGGGGGGGGAGGAGATGAAGTCTATGGGGAGGGGGGGGAGGAGATGAAGTCTATGGGGAGGGGGGGGAGGAGATGAAGTCTATGGGGAGGGGGGGAGGAGATGAAGTCTATGGGGAGGGGGGGAGGAGATGAAGTCTATGGGGAGGGGGGGGAGGAGATGAAGTCTATGGGGAGGGGGGGGAGGAGATGAAGTCTATGGGGAGGGGGGGAGGAGATGAAGTCTATGGGGAGGGGGGAGGAGATGAAGTTTATGGGGAGGGGGGGGATGAAGACAATGGGAGAGAGGAGAGGAGAGGGAGGGGGGGACACTATGGGACAGGGGAGAAAAAAAATATTCTGTACAAACTGTCCCATAGTATGAAACACTATGGGACAGTTTGTTCAGAATATTTTTTTTCTGGGTTTCTTCCTCTAAAAACTAGGTGCGTCTTATGGTGAGGTGCGTCTTATGGAGCGAAAAATACGGTATATATATATATTATTTTTTAATTTTTTATTATATTTTTTTTTTTTGTTTTGTTCTGGTTTGGGAGTCTGTTTTTGATGTCACTGTCCTTTAATCCCAGAACATATCTCTCTCCCTCCTCTTATATTAACTACTACTAAATAGGATCACTCTCTAAAGCTGAGCACATAATTCCTGTGTGCCTTCACATAGTGTTTCATAACAACAGATTACAAATCAAGGATATAGTGATCAACAGATCGGATTGATGAAACATTTGGTACTTGCGTGACTATATTAAATAAATATAGTGCAATCGCACTAGGATGTCCCTGGGCGCATCAGATGGCAAGATCTTAGGCCTCGCGGTTCTATGGATCCTGTCAAACAATAAGGTGTCCACCTGGAGGTCTAAAGCCATTAATCTGAAGAAGGCTGTGACATATGCTGTCAGGTTGTTCAAGCCCACAGACTCAGTCACCCCACTGATCTTGAGGTTATTTCACCATGCGCAAACCTCCATATCAGCCAGTTTTACATTTTGGGAGTTAACTCTTTCAACTAAGTGTTCCACTCTGTTCACCAATTCATTGTGTGCTTCTGTTTGGTCTGCCATTTTATCCTCGATATGTGAGGTTCTGCCGCCTAACTCAAGGAGGTCTCTTTTCAGCTCTCCGATTAGACGTGCAATGTCTGTTGAATTTTTTCAGACATATTATCCAGCATTTCTTGTAGGATGTGGCATGTGAGCTGGGGTTCTGTGGCAGCAGTGCACAGCATGCCCTCTTAAAGCTCATTGGCGTCATCTTGGATTTCTTCTGATATGGGACACATCTTGCCTTGTCCCGTTTTTGGGGTGAAGAAATGGGACTTATCCAACTTCTCCATGTTCCTCTTTGGTTTGATCAGAGTTTTGATTCTGTGTGGGTTTCAATTGCGCAGTACGGAGCCTCTAGCACATGCGTGGGGTCTCGTGGGATCCAAGACACGCCCCCATAATTATTTAATATTTTGATATTTTTTTTAAACGCAATATATTTTTAAACATATTCAAAATTAAAAATGTAATATTTTGTACAATATGAAGAAAAAAAAACATTTTAAATGTTTATTCAAAAATATTAAATCTTTCGAAAAGCTTATCCAAAAAAATTAAATCAAAATGCATTTTTCGTAATGATTTTATCTTTATAAAACATGTAGAACTAAATTTTTGGTGACAGAGCTGCTTTAAAAGCCTGATTGCTCTGAAATAAAAACAGAGTTTTAGAAAAAATGATAACTGGAAAAGCAAGGAGCATTGTGCTTGACCAGAGTTTAATTACATGATTTGTACAATGTATGCAACAAGCTGTAGATTATGTTGTTAGGACAAATTCTAACTTTTTTTCACTGTAGGTTGTTATGTTACTATTTTAAATTTTCGAATAGAGGATTGATATTTTAAGTACTGCAGTTATCTAATTTTTTTCCAGTTGGAGCTAGGCATATGCATGGGAAAATGTTTCGGTTCGATTCGGCATTCCGAAATTCGGGAACTTCGGCACTTCGGCACTTCGGCAATTCGGCACGTCGACACTTTGGAACTTCGGCACTTCTGCACTTCGACACTTTGAAACTTTGGCACTTCCACACTTCGGAAATTTGGTAATTTCGGAGCTTCGGGACCTCGGCACTTCGGAACTTCGGCAACTTCGGCACTTCGACACTTTGGCACTTCGGAATTTCTCTTGCAGCAGCTTGGTAGATAACTCCCTAATTTCCACGGTATAAGGGAGTTGTCTACTAAAAGGCTGAAAGACCTAGAAGTAAAAATTACTTAGTATTAGTAAATTGTGCCCCTACTTGCTATACCGCAAGTAGGGGCATGTCTATTAAACAGTGAGCAGCCAGTGGCTGCTCACTGTTAAAAAAACAAAAAAAAATAAAAATGGGTCCCCCCTCCCAAGCCCCCACTCGCGACGCGTGAGTGGGGGCTTTTAAACTAAAGGGGGGCCTATTGCCCCCGGCCCCCACCCCTGAGAGGCAAGTGGGGGCCCTAAAGTAAAATCATGGGGGGAGGACCTATTGCCCCCCAGCCCCCACCCCTGAGCGGTGGGTGGGGGCCCTAAATTAGAATGAAGGGGGGACCTAATGTCCTCCCCCCTGGCCCACACCCCTGAGCAGTGGGTGGGGGCCCCAAAAACGAATTAGAGGGGGACCTTATGTCCTCCCCCTGGACCCCACCCATGAGTGGTGGGTGGGGGCCCTAAAACTAATTAGGGGGGACCTAATGTCCTCCCACATGCCCCCACCCCTGAGCGGTGGGTGGGGGCCCTAAAATACTAAATAGGGGGACCTAATGTCCTTCCCCCTGGCCCCCACCCCTGAGCGGTGGGTGGGGGCCCTAAATAGAAATATAACCCCCCTCCCCGGGGTGACTAAGGGTCCCCAAACCCCTAGTCACCCCCTTCCCCAAAAAATTAACCCCTACCTGCCCCCCTCACAGTAAAAATAATGAGGGGGGGCATTTAACTAAGTACCTGAAAAAAAAACTTCCAATCAGAGTGCTCTGACAGGTAAATGAAGAGACTAAGAGGTAAGTCTCTACATTTTCCTGTCACATCACTCTGATTGGTTGGTTTAAAATTCTTTGGGATTTTCCCATGCTGTGTAATTTGACTCATAACACTCTGATTGGTGGATTAAGTAACCAATCAGAGTGTTATGAGTCAAATTACACAGCATGGGAAAATTCCAAATAACTTTCATACGCTGTGTAAAATGACACAGAGCACTCTGGTGGATTTCAAGCCAACCAATCAGAGTGCTGTGACAGGTAAATTCGGGAACTTCAGCAATTCGGCACTTCGGCAATTCGGCACGTCGACACTTTGGAACTTCGGCACGTCGACACTTTGGAACTTCGGCACTTCTGCATTTCGACACTTCGAAACTTCGGCACTTCGACACTTCGGAAATTCGGAACTTCGGGACCTCGGCACTTCGACACTTTGGCACTTCGGAATTTCGGAAATTCTCTTGCAGCAGCTTGGTAGACAACTCCCTAATTTCGGAGAGCAAAATACAAGTCGCAAGAGTGCACTGAGGACGGACAGCAGCTGAAATAGCCTGCCCTTCGGTGGGTCCCCGCTCAGAACTCAAGCTGGTTTTAGCTGATCTTGTGCCATTACAGAGAGAACATATCTGAAGCATATCAGACTGATCCCACCCATACGGGCAGTCCAGATCCGAAATGCCAGCAAGTTCTCTCTGCACGAGAGATACAGCAACCCCAGACGATCGTTTCAACCTTGTTAGGCATCATCAGTGAGGCATAGCTGATATCTCTCTAGACATTGTAAGCAAGGGGTCCACGTCTGGATTACCCTTTATAATTGTGGAGAGCAAAATACAAGTCGCAAGAGTGCACTGAGGACGGACAGCAGCTGAAATAGCCTGCCTTTCGGTGGGTCCACGCTCAGAACTCAAGCGGGTTTTAGCTCATCTTGTGCCATTACAGAGAGAACATCTCTGAAGCATATCAGACTGATCCCACCCATACGGGCAGTCCAGATCCGAAATGCCAGCAAGTTCTCTCTGCACGAGAGATACAGCAACCCCAGACGATCGTTTCAACCTTGTTAGGCATCATCAGTGAGGCATAGCTGATATCTCTCTAGGCACCGTGAGCAAGGGGTCCACGTCTGGATTACCCTTTATAATTGTGGAGAGCAAAATACAAGTCGCAAGAGTGCACTGAGGACGGACAGCAGCTGAAATAGCCTGCCCTTCAGTGGGTCCACGCTCAGAACTCAAGCTGGTTTTAGCTCATCTTGCGCCATTACAGAGAGAACATCTCTGAAGCATATCATACTGATTCCACCCATACGGGCAGTCCAGATCTGAAATGCCAGCAACACCCTAATTTCCACGGTATTAGGGAGTTGTCTACTAAAAGGCTGAAAGACCTAGATTGGTCTTTCAGCCAAATTTACTAATACTAAGAAAAATTACTTAGTATTAGTAAATTGTGCCCCTACTCGCTATACCGCGAGTAGGGGCAGGTCTATTAAACAGCCAGTGGCTGCTCACTGTTAAAAAAAACAAAAAATAAAAAAATGGGTCCCCCCTCCCAAGCCCCCACCCTATTGCCCCTGGCCCCCACCCCTGAGAGGCAAGTGGGGGCCCTAAAGTAAAATAATGGGGTGGGACCTATTGCACCCCTGGCCCCCACCCCTGAGCGGTGGGTGGGGGCCCTAAATTAGAATGAGGGAGGGACCTAATGTCCTCCCCACTGGCCCAGACCCCTGGGCAGTGGGTGGGGCCCTAAAAACTAATTAGGGGGGACCTAATGTCCTCCCCCCTTACCCCCACCCCTGAGCGGTGGGTGGAGGCCCTAAAATACTAATTAGGGGGGGACCTAATGTCCTTCCCCCTGGCCCCCACCCCTAAGCGGTGGGTGGGGGCCCTAAAATACTAATTAGTGGGGGAACCTAATGTCCTCCCCCCTGGTCCCCACCCTAAATAAAAAAATAAAGCCCCCTCCCACGGGTGACTAGGGGTCCCCAAACCCCTAGTCACCCCCTCCCCCAAAAAATTAACCCCTACCTACCCCCCTCACAGTACAAATAATGAGGTGGGCCATTTCACTAAGTACCTGGAAAAAAAACTTCCAATCAGAGTGCTCTGACAGGTAAATGAAGAGACTGAGAGGTAAGTCTCTACATTTACCTGTCACAGCACTCTGATTGGTTGGTTTAAAATTCTTTGGAATTTTCCCATGCTGTGTAATTTGACTCATAACACTCTGATTGGTGGATTAAGTAACCAATCAGAGTGTTATGAGTCAAATTACACAGCGTGGGAAAATTCCAAATAACTTTCCTACGCTGTGTAAAATGACACAGAGCACTGTGGTGGATTTCAAGCCAACCAATCAGAGTGCTGTGACAGGTAAATGTAGAGACTAGTGATGTCGCGAACACAAAATTTTCGGTTCGCGAACGGCGAACGGGAACTTCCGCAAACATTCGCAAACCGGCGAACCGGGCGAATCGCCATTGACTTCAATGGGCAGGCGGATTTTAAAACCCACAGGGACTCTTTCTGGCCACAAAAGTGATGGAAAAGTTGTTTCAAGGGTACTAACACCTGGACTGTGGCATGCCGGAGGGGGATCCATGGCAAAACTCCCATGGAAAATTACACAGTTGATGCAGAGTCTGGTTTTAATCCATAAAGGGCACAAATCACCTAACATTCCTAAATCACAATGGATATGGATTGACACCTGACATATGACATATTGACACCTTGACATATGGATTGACACCTGTCCTCAGAGCCCCTGGTACACACTGACACAGAGCAGAATAGGGACTGTTCCCCCTACATAGGGTCACTTGGCAGATATGGATTGACACCTATCCTAAGGATCCCTGATACACACTGACACAGAGCAGAATAGGGACTGTTCCCCCTACATAGGGTCACTTGGCAGATATGGCATGGTCGTGGGAGGAGGAGGATGACTTTCACCTCTTCCCCTGTTAGATTCCCGTTGTGCTGTGACATCACCCTTATACGCTATGTAAAGCATACTTTTTAATTTATTTTGCAAATGCTGCATCCTTTCCGACTTGTAATTCGGTAATATTTCCGCCACTGTCTGCTTATACTGGGGGTCTAGTAGCGTTGACACCCAGTACAGGTCGTTCTCCTTCAGCCTTTTTATACGAGGGTCCCTCAACAGGCACAACAGCATTAAAGACCCCATTTGCACAAGGCTGGATGCCCAGCTACTCATTTCCCATTCCTCCTCCTCACACAGAGCAGAATAGAGACTGTTCCCCCTACATAGGGTCACTTGGCAGATATGGATTGACACCTATCCTAAGGATCCCTGAAACACACTGACACAGAGCAGAATAGAGACTGTTCCCCCGACATAGGGTCACTTGGCAGATATGGATTGACACCTGTCCTCAAAGCCCCTGATACACACTGACACAGAGCAGAATAGGGAATATTCACTAAATGCCAAACATTGTTATACAGGGGAATATTCAGTAAATAAGGATAAGGTGGGGGACCTACTGTCCTCCCCCCCGGCCCCCACCCCTCCGTGGTTGGTGGGGGGCATAAATCACAATGGGGGGACCTACTGTCCTCCCCCCCGCCCCCACCCGAGAGCGGTGGGTGGGGGCCATAAAAATAAGGAGGGGGGGACCTACTGTATGATGTTGTATTGATCAGGTAGTGTAAGGGTTACGCCCGCTTCACAGTGACAGACCAAACTCCCCGTTTAACGCACCGCAAACAACCGCAAACAGTCCGTTTGCACAAGGTTGGATACCAAGCTAGCCATGTCCCGTTCCTTGTCCTCAGTGATGTCATTGAAGGTCTCTTCCTCCACCCAGCCACATACAACTCCACATAC
Organism: Pelobates fuscus; assembly: GCF_036172605.1. Taxonomy (NCBI): domain Eukaryota; kingdom Metazoa; phylum Chordata; class Amphibia; order Anura; family Pelobatidae; genus Pelobates; species Pelobates fuscus. The sequence continues at coordinate 135,748,389 of NC_086321.1, forward strand.
GAGGATCCCCAAAAGATGACAACAAGCCCCCTGGGACACCTGCTGTGTTTGGTCTTCCACCTCCTCAAAGCCACCTTCCTCCTCTGACTCCGCTTCTTCAGACTCCTCTCTCTGCATTGCCTCTCTCTGCGTTATTATAAGGTGTGTTAAGTAGTACTATTCTTATCAGTTTAATCCTTGTTGCATCCCCTATCAGTGGACGTGTATATGGCAGCGATTTTAGGAACCGTGAGATAGAAAAAGATGCTTGGTGGACTGGCTGAGGTTGGCAGAGTACACGCTGAAGGCCTGACACACCAGCTTGAAGGACACTGACTGCTAGTAGCTTACACTGAAAAACTTTTTTTTCTTTGTTAAAGCACGCTATAGAGACACCAGATATGAGTGGCAAAGTACACTTGCTGAGGTTGGCAGAGCACACGCTGAAGGCCTGACACCCGCTTTAAGGACACTGACTTCTATTAGCTTACACTGAAAAACGCGCTATAGAGACACCAGATATGAGTGGCAAAGTACACTTGCTGAGGTTGTCAGAGCACACGCTGAAGGCCTGACACCCGCTTGAAGGACACTGACTGCTATTAGCTTACACTGAAAAACTTTTTTTTCTTTGTAAAGGCACGCTATAGAGACACCAGATATGAGTGGCAAAGTACATCATTCTAATAAAGTTTGAGGATTCCATGAAATCGTCGATCGAGAACGTCATACACGGAAGTGAAATAACGATCTAGAGCGCTAGAACGCACGTTGCGTTCCATTAGACGCAACCCGGAAGTAGAAGGCATTAGGACCGAACCTTACGAGCAGGCTATTTAAAAGGAGGAAGGAACAAACAAATGACATAACAGCCAACTGAGGAAGCCTTTTTTCAAGCCGAAACACGTTTTGGACTACTGTTATAGACTACACAGCCTACCCAGATATTGATCTGGTATGATTTTATTGATTTTATGTCTTGATTTTTATTTGGATAAATAAAGCAGCTTTTTAAAGAAACTTCTTCAACCTGATATCTTTATACTTTGGAGCCAACTAAGAGAGAGAAAGAAAATACTCAGCACTTTGGTAAAGAAGGATTTGGACATCCTTAAATGGTCCAAGGGCGCATACTAGCCAAGTCATATGAGGGTATGACTCCAGGCTTGTGAGTGACATCGCTCTTTTTTATTATTTTATTATTTAAATCTTGTAATACTGTATTGCACTATTTCTTGTACAATTCCATTTTTCAGAATATCTGTTGAATTTTTACCCAGAAGCTCCACCTTTTATATGTATGTATAATTATTTGAGCAAGATATCAGAAGTTTTTTGTTTTTTTTTCAAATCGTCACACCTGTGATACCTTTAAACGTGCATTAGTATAGTAATATGACTATATTGAATGTGGTAAGTGCAAAACCATTCAAAAATATTTAATTCTTAGTGTATCTGATTAACCTTGTTTTATTGAAAAATCATGCCACACATCAAACATGACTCTTTGTTATGACCAACTGTAGTTAAAGGTACACTATAGTCACCAAAACAACTACAATGTATTGTATTTGTTCGGGTGAGAATAATCATTTTCTTCAGGCTTTTTGCAGTAAACACTGTTTTTATTTTTTTTCAACTCAACTGGCCACTCCTCAGATGGCTACTGGAGGTGCTTCCTGGGGCAGTGCTGCATAGTGTTCAGCACTGACATTCATTGTCTCCACCCTCTGCATAGAGACACTGAACTTTTCTCATAAAGATGCATTGATTCAATGCATCTCTATGAGGAGATGCTGATTGGCCAGGGCTGTGTTTGACTTGTGCTGGCTCTGCCCCTGATCCTTGACAGTCTTAGCCAATCCTATTGGAAAACATTGTGATTGGTATTAAGCTGCACTTCTGTGATGTCACCCAAGGAGGCAGATCAGGGGCAGAGCCAGCAGCAGCAGCAGACTGGAGTAAAGGTAAGATTGTACTATATTTAGGGAGGACAACAGGGAGCCAGGGGGGGCTAGATGGTGTTTTTACTACTATAGGGTCAGGAATACATGTTTGTGTTCCTGACCCTATAGTGTTCCTTTAATAAAGACAAGGGGAGACAGATATTCTTTTAGTGGAACATTATCTTTAATTGGCTTTTACTCAGGACTGAAGATGTTAATATACTATTGATTAGACCAATATTGTAAACCAGTAACAATGGTGACCTGATCTGGTGTATGTATCGCTAGCAATCATAAAGTAATAAGTTCTGTATGTTTTTCCTAACATACCTCAATCCAAAACCTTCTCACCATGAACAAGTGCTCTGGGTTGGCATCAATTTCCCATTAGACAGTTTATTTGATAAGGCATCTTAATATTTCAAAGGAAAAACTGGAAGGGTTGACTTTTCATTTAATTTAATTTATGTCTCTACAGAATGAAATACATATCACGGGGCTTGACTGTCAAAGCTCATGTCCAGCATGTAGAATCTGTAGCAGCAGAATAACTACTTAACTATTTAACATCCCAATATTATTTTAGTTGTCCTTTGCAAACTGTATGTAAAAAAAATAACAAAATTCAATATAAAACAAGAAACTTTTAACTCAAGTACCAATGACATATCATGTAGGCATCGTAATATTATCCGTAAAGATATTGCATTGACCTGCAGTCATAGAACCAAATTCTTATGATGATTAAGAGAATAGGTTGTTCTTAGTAAGATAATTACATGATTTTGCCATTTCATGACGAAAAGTCATGATTTTATGAAAGACATGGAGGCGAGTATTGCTTAACCCTTTCTTTACTGTGCACCAATAGCAGCAAAGAATACAAACAGTAAGAAAAAATTGTATCCATAGTGATAAGCCACTCCCACACCAAATCCCGGTATAATAGTCAGCACCTCCCCACATATTTCCTCTTTCTTTGGAGATGCGACACAATAACAAACATTAAACAGGAACCAATGAATCAGTCCAACCACAGCAGAACAACTGTCCTGAAATCAAGCCGGAATGCAACCAGGAACAAATAAACAAACTGGGACCAATCCATCACAGAATTAAAAATCGCCAACATAGAGGATCCCATCATAGGACAATCTGTAGATATCCAGCAAACGAGTTGGAGCCTTTCGGGAAGCAGTGAGGACCCCCCAAGCAGCACAGAATCAACCTGTGAAAACACAAAAAACAGGAGCCCATCGGTTAAATCGGTACTTGAAACAAAGTGTGCATTCCAAGAGATATCATATTGATAGATGGAAGAGCACAGTACCCACATAGCAAGAAACCACATGACAAAACATAAAACTTAGCCTGGTCACATGTGAGCATAAATGGTTAAACACAATGCACACCAAAAATACCATCACACCCTGGAATCCTTATATGAGAGAGAAAGTCAACAGGGAGGGAGAATCAAGTGAGATAAACGTAGAAGGGTGGGACAATACTCGCCTCTGTGTCTTTCATAAAATCCTGACTTTTCGTCATGAAATAGCAAAATCATGTAATTTTATGTCAAGACACAGAGGCTCATATTGCAAGTTTAAAGCTGACCAATTACCGAAGAAAAATGGACTCGTGGGACCAGTCCGCCATCCTCATCAAGTCTTCCAAACGCGCCCCCGAAACCACCAAATGCCCCCCTGGGAGGAATGGGAGATAAATATGGGCATATCCACACCAGCCAGCGACATCCCCATTTCAGCCCTTGAAATACCCTCTTCGTGGAGGATTGGGCTTTATCCAGGGCTGTAAAAGCGTCCACAAAGCGGCTTTATAAAGGAGTCCCCAAACAATAGGCCCTGGGTGTCCTTGCCTGCCTCGGTGAGACTTGGATGCTGCTGTTCCTGACCTTCTGAGAATCCTGTCCTGGAGGAGGACTCACTGGTTATGGTGATATGCTTGTTCTTTTAACTATCTTGTAAGTAGATTCAATAAACTGTTAATTTTGGATATAAAACAATATACTCTATGTGTCCATTCTTCTCTCTCCCTATGCATGTTTTGGATTTGGAGTAAGAAGAAGAGGGAAGAAATACCATACTGAGGGAGCTTCAGGCCTTTTTCTTTGAGTGCAACATTGAATAGCCCTTAAGTACCCACCTGACCTTATTACACTATTTTAGTTTTTTCTTGTTGTAGATATTCTTGTGTGTATATATTTTAAGAAAATTTAGAGGACTCTTATATTTATATACAGTGAAGGAAGCAAAGGGTAATTTTAAATGTCTTTTACCCCTTCTGTGTTTTTCCTTTCACTGGTGGAGCTGTATTGTGTGGCACGAGTATTGTGTGTGTATATATATATATATATATATATATATATATATATATATATATATATATATATATAGAGGGATTTAAGTGCCTGGATTTGGTGGTAGCCTTTTTGGGTGCGTCCCCTGAAAGGTCCGAGCCAGGATGCGTTATGCATATCGGTGTGGCAGAACTTTCTGTGGCCAGTGGGCACGCAAGTAAAGCCTGGGAGATGGTCTGGGAGAGGGAAGAGGACATAGAGCCCATAGCTACCATAATGGCGTCAGTAACTGAGCGCTGTAGTGCCAGGGACTGAGCCTCATCAGGCAGAGACATAGGGTCAACCACAGATGAAGGGGAGTTAGAAAAGGAAGAGGGGTTCCCCAAGCCCTAAAGCATGTCCATCTCACTAGGGGAAAGGGGGTAGGCAGGCACTTTAGACATGGGCATTTGTATACTGTTAGATCCACCAACTAAAATATTAGGCCCTGAACAAACAGTCTAAACAAATAAAACAGTACAGGTTAGTAGGAGTTAATCACCCCTGACTAGATGCACCAGAGAGGGAGAGATAGGAGAGCTCACCAGGGCCCAGACCAGAAGACAGGAAGAGATACGAGGTAGAAGCACAGAGCCAGAAGGATGGGAGGTCAGAAAATGGCAGCCACCAGTCTCGCGAGATTTACGGTAAAAAATCCCGTCAATGCGTCCAATTGGTGAACTGAACGTTTGGCAAAACAGGCTGAATTTGTGGGAACAAACAAACAAATGGTAAGAATATTGGAAAAACAGTAGAACAAAACCATTTCCCGGCAAAATAGTTGAACGCGGCAAACAGTTGAACAGTACTATATGCCGGTCAAACTAACGAACGGCATAGATTCGTGATGAGTTTAGCTGAAAGGGCTTGACTCATACACAAAATCAGCTGAACAGAAGTGAGGAAAACAGGCGCGAAAGGGCGCCAAACAGACAGGGAAAAGGGGGAGAGAGCCAAAAGGCAGAAAATAAAGAGAGAATAAAGGAAAAATGGAAATAGGAGCAACAAATTAAAGCTCAAGAGAGAGGGGAAGGGTAAAAGGAATAATTCCCCAAAGAATGGTCTGGAACCCTGGGCTCAAAGGTAACATACATAAACTTCATATAATACAACAACAGAAGTAATAAACTGGAGATAAAATCTGTTTTACTATAAAAAAATAATAATATAATAATAATAATTAATAATATAATAGTTAATTAAAACAGTTATAGGTAAGAGTAAATTTTGATGTACTTATCTTTGTGTGGAGCAGCAAAGAAAGAGAAAATATGTGGGGAGGTGCTGACTATAATACTGGGACTTGGTATGGGAGTGACTTATCACTATGGATACCATTTTTTCTTACTGTTTGTATTCTTTGCTGCTATTGGTGGCATGTCAAATTATTTTGATAATAAAAAAAATAAACAGGGGATGCGGAAGACATGATATCGACTGCCTTTCCTATATAATTACATAAACATTAACAAAGCCCACAGCATAACACAAGTTTATCCACAAGTTTGAATTAACTTCTGTTGTGAATTGGTCAATTCAGACTCTCCACTACAGCTTACACTTTTCCAGAAGTTGACTAAAATTAAACTGTAGAGAATAAAAGAACGTAGAAAGGAAAATATTAAGGTTGGAATGGCCCAATAAAACTTTCCCTATGCTACTGTCACGTCCCCCGCACCTCGATACAGCGTGGCCGCATCTGATCGATGCGGTCACGCTGTTAAAAATAAAAAAGAACGTACTTAAGGCAAGTTAGCTTGCCATTCACCACCTTCATGGAGCGATCCCCGACCGGTGCGGTGTTATAATGAACGCTGGCCGCTGCAGTTCCAAGCAACTGTGTAGCCCCACCCCCGTCCTCAACAAAGATGGCGCTGACGTGCGTGTGACATCACGTAAACAACATGCACACATGTTTTCGGGTTAAAAGCTATGTACTTCCAATCACAGCCTTAGGAGGGTTATTTAAATTCAAAATAGCATTTGCTCAGTGCCCTGTCATGGTTTCCACTAGTTGGTTAACAGAGAGTGCATTCCTATTCTAGTTCTTGTTGGTATTTGATTTTGGCTTGTATTTTGTCACTTTTCCGTATTTCTGATATCCTTGACTTTTGGCTTGTTTCTTCATTGTGTCTCTTTCTGTGTCCCTGATCTCGGCTAGTATTTTTTCCATTCTTTATTTAAGTTAAGTCCGGCCTTTCTAAGGCCCGGTATACGTTATCCTTGTTCATTGTGTTATACATAGTTCTGCATGTTGGGTCATATAGTAATCGTGACAGCTACTTAGAAACCACAGGGCAGAGTAATAGATGAGTAGTAACATTTATAACATTATAGCTCAAAACATTTATAGTTCAGCTTTTCCATCATTGCTGCCTAAGTAATTAATCCTTAATCTGGCATTTCTATTCTTTAGAAATAAATAAATTGCCTTTCCAAGTCTGTTTACATGTCTGAACCATGTGCAATGCTTATGACACACACATGTTCATGTAGACCCAGGGTCAATGCACATGGAATTTTTCAAGATACAACATTAATGCAGTTTAGGTTTTCTATTTATGATTTTTGATTGATTGAAAATGTGTTCTTCTAGTTTATATTTACTTTGGTTTTGATTCTGATTTTTCCTCTTAAAAGAAAACTATAGAGTCAGCAATACAAATATGTATTCCTAACCCTATTGAGTTAAAAACACTGTTTAGTCCCCTGGCCCTCCATTTCCATCCTTAAATAAATAGCTTGCTTACCTTTGTTCCAGTGCTGGTGCTGTCTCTGCCGGCGCTGACTTTGCCCCCGATCCACCTCCTTTGCTGAGATCATCAGAGTTGACAATCTCAGCCAATCATTTTCAATGGAAAAGCATTGGATCGGCTGAGATCATCAATTTTGATGATCTCAGCACAGGAGGCGGTATGGGGAACAGAGTCAAATGCCCTGCTGGCCAATCAGCATCTTCTCATAGAGATACATTCAATCAGTGTGGAATGTTCAGTGTCTCAATTCGGATGAATTTTGGGCAATTCTGCAATCCGAATTCCGAATTGCCGAAGTTCCGAATTGCCGATGTTCTGAAGTTCCAAAATTGCCGAAATTCCAAAGTGCGGAAGTTCCGAAGTTGCCGAAGTTCCGAAGTGCTGAAGTTCCAAAGTTCTGAAGCACAGTATTGCTGAAGTACTAATATACCTACCCAGTGGAAGAATGAAGAATATTATTGCCCCCCCCTTTTTGGTATTTAGGGCCCCCATCCACCGCTCAGGGATGGGGGCCAGGGGGGAAGACAATAGGTCTCCCCCATTTTTCTGATATAGGGCACCCACTCGCCACTCAGGGGTGGGGCAAAAGGTCCCCCTTTAGTTTAAAAGCCCCCATTCGCGCGGCATGGGTGGGGGCTCGGGAGTGGTGTCCTGTTGTTTTTTTGTTTGTTTGTCTTTTTAACAGTGGGCTGCTCATTGTTTAATAGACATGCCCCTACTCGTGGTACAGCGAGTAAGGGCAGATTATTTACTAATGCTAAGTAATTTTTACTTAGTATTAGTAAATGTGGCTGAAAGACCAATTTAGCTCTTTCAGCATTTTTGTAGATAACTCCCTAATACGGTGGGAATTAGGAAGTTATCTACTAAGCGGCTGCAAGAGAAGTCCTGAAGTGCCAAAGTCCCGAAATTCCGAAATGCCGAAATTCCAAAGTGCCGAAGTTGCCAAACTTCCGAAGTATTGAAGTGCCGAAGTACTGAAGTTCTGAAGTGTCGAAGTGCCGAACCGAAGTGCCGAAGGCCTGAAGTTCCGAATTGCCAAAGTCCAGAATTTCGGAATGCCGAACCGAACCGAATATTTTCCCCATGCACATCCCTATCCCATACAAGGCTAAACATTGCAGGTACATTCAGAGGATGAACATGAATATATAACACCCATTCTGTTTTACATTCTAGGTGTAAGTCCATGAGAACTGCACATTTTATATTTTATACATGTGAGTATGACTCCATCAGTTATGATATTTTCCTATTGCATAATTTATATGTTTTCACACCTTCCGATGAAGCACAGTATTTTTTTTTATAAAACTAGCCCTCCCGATGGTTGATTTTGCATTGTTTTCCAGCGCAGCTGAGAGCCATTTGACTCTTTATTTCTGATTTACCAGTTCTGATTTTTACGTGATATATTGACATTTGTCTAAATGTCTTCAATCTTTTAAGTTTGCTCAGTTTAACCTGATAAGAACTGTGATGAAACCAACCTCGCCACTGGGCATTGGAGAAGCCTGTTTGCCCGCCTCCTACCTTTGGACTATGGCCCTGGGAGATTGGGCCCTTTAAAAACAGTGTTCGGCCCTAACAGAGTGCATGTCACTCATTCTGGCCCTTTAATTACTGTGGGAGAAGGATTGGCACTTTTTATATGGCACTTCGGATGTTGCCGAAGTCACCGAAGTTGTCGAAGTCGTCGAAGTGACCGGCATCGGACAAAGGACCACGTGGCGGCGGCCATTTTAACGTCGAACACCGCCGACCCTTACCATCGCCTCCACTTCAACACTTCAACTAAAGTCGAAGTACCGGCAACCCTTCGAACGGGCCGTTTTTTATGCAGGAAATTGACCGACTGCACAGCCCAAATCCATGGAACTGTTTTGGGCAAGAAAATGTGCTTGCGGTTGGTCATAAAAGGACTTCCGTGTAACTTTTTATCTACTGGAGGGATTTGTATGAGTTTTGAGAATGTTTATGTTTAAAGTATGCTGAGTCTGAATATGTATTTTTTATGGAGATTGGATGTATGGTTTTAGAGTTATGAAAGTTGGGTAAAAAGTATGTTTTAACTGTATGCATAATTGGGTTTCCTCTCAGGATAAGGGGAGGAAATATGTGGGATGATTATTTTATCGCTCCCTGTGGGCGGTCCTGTATTTGCAACAACTGTAATAAAAGCCAGCTGGGTGTGCTAGCACCTCAGATCATCTTGGACCTTCATGAAGTTTCAGCTCATGTTTGGGGGATTAGAGAACTACACTCTGGGGATTGCTATAATCACTATACTCCCCAGGGTATAATCACTAAGCTCTGCTAAGAGCTTGTTTTTGTTCCTGCTCTCTGGAATTTGGAGAGGTCCACCTACTGGAAGCTGGACCCTGGTCTTGGGCCCAGAGTGGGTGGAGACGGTGAGACCCCAACCAAGCTGCGGCGTGGATTGCCATGGGATGGGCCTCGGGCCACTGGTCAACAGTGCCTCCCCAATGTTTTGGGGCATTGCTCTTTAATGTTTTTTAAATGTGTTATGACATTGAATAATATTGGCTCCCTGGGATGGGGTTTGTTTGATCCCTAAACTCTTTGCTTTTCACTAAATGCACCTTTCCAAGAGGGAGCTGATGATAATCCTTATTCCTCAGCTTTGTAACATTTGATGATTTTTGGTTGAATGATTCATATACATTTATGTTTTACTTCTGCCCCCTCAGGACTCCAGGGAGTTAAATATTCATATATGGTTTAACTGATTTAACAGGTGTGTTAATTTATGTTTTCTTTAAATGGCTTTGATATATCTTGTAGGACCTGTGTGTCCAGATTCCTGTTTATCCACCTTATTTTATCCCTGCGTGGCTTACAAAATCACTTTTTTATTTTTATTTGTACTTATCATAACCATAATTAAGGACCTGCATGTCCCTTTCTCGTACCTACTTATTTTTTTGCCAAAAATTTAATTTTAATTTACAAAAAAAAGTTAACCTTGGTAACACTATAGTGATCTGTGGTAAGAATTTTTTTTTTACAGAAAATACCTTTAGGTTACTTACGTGGGGAAGTCTGTATTTTGTTATGTTCTAAGTATTTATTTTGTATATTTTGCTATATTTTGATATATGCACATTTTACTGAAAAAGCCTTACTTCAGAATACGGATGACTTCTTGCCAAGCAGTATATTGCAAAAAAAAAAAGAAAAAAATAGGTTTCAATATGGAGATAGCCCAAAAATTCTCCTCTCTTCGAAGAATGCTTTCCAATTGATGTTGGAACGTATCTACAGAAATTAGCTTCCATTCAGCCATGAGAGTTATAATGAGGTTGGGCATTATTTAGTAATATGCAGTCAGATGGTGATTGCAGGCGTGTGTGCTTAGGCATTTCATAAAACATCCAATGTAAATTTCTTGTGCTGTTGTTTCCAGAGGTAGTTAGGAATTTTGTAATGAGTGGAAGATCATATTTACATATGGCTGACCCATTCTGTGAGCCTTTGTGACCTAAAACGTAATATTTGAGCTATGGTTACTCTTCTACTATTCTATTTCTACTACACAATCACAGCACACACAATAGACAGGGATAGCTCTATAAAAACAGACTGGTATGCTTTAAAGGATCACTCTAGTGTCAGGAAAACAAAGCGTTTTTCCTGACACTATAGTGCCCTGGGGGTGCTCCCACCCTCAGGGTCCCCCTCGTGTGGTGCTGAAGGGGTTAAAACCCCTTCACCTGCTTATCTTTTTCTAGCACTGGGCCCCCGCCGGGCACTGGTGACCTCTCCTCCCCCGCCGACGTCAGGTCCCCCGTCCGACGTCAGCGGAGCCGAATGTGCCGCGCGCGCATTAGTGTCCATGGGAAAGCATTTCTCAATGCTTTCCTATGGATGCTCTGCATGATGAAGGCATAATATGCTTCCAGCGTCACAGATGCACCTCTAGTGGCTGTCCGGAAGACAGCCACTAGAGGCTGGCTTAACCCCAAATGTAAACATAGCAACTGCTATGTTTACATGTGAAGGGTTAAAACCTGAGGGACCTGGCACCCAGACCACTTCATTGAGCTGAAGTGGTCTGGGTGACTATAGTGTCCCTTTAAATTACATCTTTTATCAGTGTTACATCACTTAGCTCTATATTAAGGATAATTTCAATGCCATTGTTTGTCTGTGGAGATTGCATTGCTATCCATGGTAGGGAGGGCACAAGGAAACCCACTTACAGCAGCCAGAGGCAATTAAGAATGTGCATATGTTGATGATTCTACCCTTAGGTGCCAACTTTTTTGTTTTATTGTAACAATATGTCTGCAGTCATTTTTGGTGGTATCAGTACAGGAGATGTTACTAGTCCGAATACCTACCACCTGTTACTGCTCCTCCTTTGCATGGTATTTGCTCTGCAAATGGGTTATTAGAGACAGCAGATATACATTGTCTCATCATGTTTAAAATAGCTCCTCTAGCCAGCTCCTTGGTTTTGCACTCCTCCCTGTCACAGGTGCCTCATCTCAGGACCCTATTTAGCCTTATACTGCAGAGAACTCGAGATGGAAGTATTTCCCCAAGTAGCTCATTTAGCAGACGTTTGGCTGTTAGAGTAGGACCTGCCAAAGATGGGGTACATTGACGTTGTGGCAGGCTTATGCAATGTATGATCATATAATGTAACTAAACCCCAATTATTTTTTGCCTAGATTAGGTGGTTTTATTAAAATGAACAAAATTGGTCAGCACCAAAGTAGCTGTTTAGTAGATAAGGGAGTGCGCTGGATTTTCATTTTTTTTTAAATAGCTCCTCTAACATAAATATCTTATATGCCATATTTACTGATCATTTACTATTTCTATTTTACTTCTCATAATCCAATAATTAGATATTAACAATATGGGATGAGAAAAGTACCGTATATACTCGAGTATAAGCATTTTTTGTGCTGAAAAACCCCAACTCGGCTTATACTCGAGTCATTAGTCTGTATTATGGCAATTTGCATTGCCATAATACAGACAGGGGCCGTGGGGGCTGTCAGAGCTGTAACTTACCTGGACGGCACGGAGGAGGAGGGAGCTGACAGGAGCTGCAGGAGAGGTAAGTTACAGCTCTGACAGCCCCCCTCTCCCCCCCCACTGAACTGCCAATGCCACTGGACCACCAGGGAAGGAGAGCCCCCCTCCCTGCCATATATCAAGCAGGGAGGGGGGGTGAAAAAAAAATAATAATAATAATTAAATTAAATAAAAAATAATAATAAGAAGTAATAATATATAAAAAAAAATAATAATTAAAAAAATAATACAATTGCCCACCCCCCACCAAGGCTCTGCAACACACACACACACACACACACACACACACACACACACACACACACACTGCACCCATACACACACACACACTGCACCCATACACATACACACACTGCACTCATACACATACACACACTGCACTCATACACACACTGCACTCATACACACACACTGTATTCATACACACACACTGCACTCATACACACACTGCATTCATACACACACTGCACTCATACACACACTGCACTCATACACATACTGCATTCATACACACACTTCATGCATACACACGCTGCATTCATACACACGCTGCACTCATACACACACTGCATTCATACACACACACTGCACTCATACACACACTGCACTCATACACACACTGCATTCATACACACACTGCATTCATACACACACACACTGCACTCATACACACACTGCACTCATACACACACTGCACTCATACACACACACTGCACTCATACACACACTGCATTCATACACACACTGCATTCATAAACACACGCTGCACTCATACGCACACGCTGCACTCATACGCACACGCTGCACTCATACGCACACGCTGCATTCATTATACACACACTGTAAATAAATATTCAATTAATATATTTTTTTTAGGATCTAATTTTATTTAGAAATTTACCAGTAGCTGCTGCATTTCCCACCCTAGTCTTATACTCGAGTCAATAAGTTTTCCCAGTTTTTTGGGGTAAAATTAGGGGCCTCGGCTTATATTCGGGTCGGCTTATACTCGAGTATATACGGTAATAGCATTGTAACATGAAGGGTCGTCTATAATATTAATAGGACCCGGGGCAAAGCATTTTCTTGGGCCCCCTGGGCAATGCCTGCCATGCTCACCTCTCACTGACATGCAATCACATCTTTCACATACTTACTTACACAAACATATACACTGACAGACATACTGACACATGCACACACAGACATATTGACGCACATATATTCACTGACAGACATACTGACATATTCACAGACACAGACATACTGATACACACACATACACTGACACACACACGCATATATACTGACAGACATATTGATACACATTCAGACAGACACACATAAAGACATATTGAAATACACATATACACACACTGACAGTCATACTGACACAAACATACACTGACAGACATACTGACATACACATACACACTGACACACATCCTGACTAGCATACTGACACACAGACACATACACAGAATTACATACTGACACACACACACGCACAATTTAAACTTTTAAGTCCACTTACCGTTTCCTACATTAAAGGGTGGCTTCCATGGTGTCCTGAGTGGTGGCCAGGGCTGCCATCGGGGGGTGACAACCATAACAGTTGTCACAGGCCCGGCGGTCCTGGGGGGCCCGGACTGCACAATTACTCTCTGCACCTATATATAGCGATTTCTTACCTGGTCCAGGGAGGGGGGAGATTCCATGATCCCTGGTGGTCCGGTGGCATTGTGGGCCCCTAGGCTCCCTATACTTGCAGAGGGGGCCCAGCGGACTGCAGCTATACTTTACAGCATTTCCCTCACTCTAACTCCTGCGAGACGTGCGGCCGTTAGAGCGTGGCCATGGGTTACCATGGCAATGCTCCGGGCGGCACGCACACCACATCTCACCACACACTCTGCATTCATTACACTAACACACACTCTGCATTCATTACACTAACACACACTCTGTATTCACTACACTGACACACACACACACACTGCATTCACTACACTAAAACACACTCTGCATTCACTGCACTGACATACACACTGCATTCATTACACTAACACACACACACTGCATTCACTACACTAACACACACTCTGCATTCATTACACTGACACACACTCTGCATTCATTACACTGACACACACTCTGCATTCATTACACTGACACACACTCTGCATTCATTACACTGACACACACACTGCATTCATTACACTGACACACACACTGCATTCACTACACTGACACACACTCTGCATTCATTACACTAACACACACTCTTTATTCACTAGGCCCTGGCAACATGCAGTGATGGGCTGCAATGGTGGGGGACAAAGCATACATTATATATGTATATGTGCCAGAAGTGTACCGTCAAGGATTGGATTCCACACATTCCATTTGCTAATGACAGATCTTTTGCCACTGACTAATAATGTATGATGGGAGTTGTGATCGTGAAAGTGCAGCAATTTATTTATTGAACCCTGCTACTAGCTACGAGGCTTGACGTTTATTTTGAATGCTACAGCTTAACTTTTGCTGTTGTCTTAATTTAACCAGTAATCCTTTTCAAATTGCAGAGGAGATCTGTTTATTCAGAATCTTACTATAAGGAATGATAAGTTCATTTGCTAAAGGCATGTTTTGTGCCTGGTCTATGCAGTGAATGGGAATGTGCTTTCAAAACTGATTACATTCTGACTTCAAAGAGTGAAAATATTTCAGACTGAATCAACCTAATAGAAGGATGCAGCAGATGATTTTATCTGGAATGAATTCTAAATGTGGAGGTTTTTACTGCTTAAAATGGAAGCTTTACAATGTTGCATATCTCTTGCCCAGGAACTAGTGAATGTATTCTAATCTCAGAGGGGTTAATCTAATATTTTGAAGTCTCCTGTTGTACAGTACAGGTTGGTACTTATGTATTAACATGAGACCTTCGTAATCTGATTTAATAATCTAATTGAATTACGCAGATTGAAAGAGCACATTGTGCAGTAATCAGAGAAGAGAAAGAATGGTGTCTATCTATTAACCTTTAAAATAGCATTAAATGAAAAGAAAATAATATTTCCCAATTATGCTGTGATCAGAACAAATATATAGTAAAGGCAACTTAAAAAAAATACTTAAAGAGCTACTTCAATCTGTATGTGTAGCCTTTTCAGCTTAAATCTCTGCCTGTACAGAGAAATATTCACTTTTATGTCAGGGTCTAGTTGCACTACCGGTATACGTGACTCAGACTGTCTAATAAGAGTTCAGTGCAAAAATTATGTCCATCTTCAGAACGTACTGCTTGCTGGTGGCTGGTCAGCATCTTTACATACAAGTAGCGCTGTGAGCACATATGTAAGTTGAAGCCTCTTGGGATGTGTGCACATGGCCTGCACGCACACAGCCCAACTATTTGTCTACTGTAAGATTTTCACCTTCCTCCTGGTCCTCCCCACTTCTTTAAAGGCTCTTTTAATTGTCCTTTTTAAATGTACCCTCCCTCTTTTCTTACACGAGTCCTCCCCACCCCATACACCTCCTTAAATGATCTTTCCAATGTCCGTTTTTAATAACTGCAACCCTTCCCAACATTCCATGCCTTCTTACATGAATTCTGCATTTCATTTGGCCGCTGCTTTTGTACACCTCCTTTGTCTGGTATTGTATGTGGAAAGGATCAAAGAGATCTTCTTCCGGCGAAGGATTTAAGGTAAGTTTTAAGCTTTACGTTTTTCTGTTTTAAGTTTAAATTTAAAACTCCGGTGTCGGGGGGAGGAGACGGGGGGGCCAAGGCATGCATATTTAGTATTTGCTTTTTAAGAAGAATTACGAAAGTTAGAGAAAGGGCTAATGTAATTATTTAAGACTTTTAAAACAAACCCAGTATCCCAATTTATGCTCACTGTTATGTTACTTGAAACAGCTCCATAAATATTGTTTCTATATCATGTAACTTAGTTATTTTTACCTGTGAATTCCACTACATCAAGCATGTCGAACTCAAAGTCTAGCATGGGCCACATAAACAAGGTTTAAGTTTAAGTTTCTGGGGGCCACAAAAAAAAAAAAACTTAAATTTTTATAGAAATGTAGGTTTATTTTGAAAAGTACAGTATATAAAAAAAAAACAGCATCCCCTCTACTAAACCACAGCACCCCCTCTACTAAATACCAGCACCCCCCTCTACTAAATCACATCCCCCCCATATACCAAATCCCAGTACCCCCCTCTAGCCAACAAGCAGACTCCACTCACATTGCCGCTGCCAGTATGCAACTCCAGCATCCGGCCTCTGGTATACCCAGGGGCGTATTAGCCGCGAGGCAAACAAGGCATTTGCCTTGGGCGGCATTTTCCAGGGGGCGGCAAAAAAAGCTGCCCCCAAATGCCCAAGGCAAATGTCTTGTTAGCCTTGCGGCTAACAGACATGCCGGCGGGCTGCTGGGCGATCGGGCAGCACTGCCTGGCGGGCGGGCGGGCGGGCGGCCGGCGAGGGAGCACTTCCCCTGAGCTGTTTGCTCAGCTCCCTCGCCAGCCGCAGAGTGAGGCTGGGAGGCGGAGCCGGAATATGACATCATATTCCGGCTCCCAGCCTCACTCTGAGGCGCGCGAGGGAGCTGAGCAGACAGCTCAGGGGAAGTGCTCCCTCGCCGGCCGGCCGACAGGCCGTGCCGCCCGATCGCCCAGCAGCCACTGGACCACCAGGGAGGAAGGGACACCCCCTCTCCCCAGCATTCCCAAAGGTAAGGAGGCTGGGGGGAGGGGTGTTAAATAAAAAAAAATGTGTTAAAAATAAATAAATAAAAAATGTCTTAAAAATAAATAAAAAAAAATGTCTTAAAAAAAAAAAAAAAATGTGTTAAAAAAAAATTAAAAAAAAAATGTGTTAATGTGGGTGGGTGAGTGTGGGTGTGTCTGTTAGTGTGTGTGTGTGTCTGTTAGTGTGTGTGTCTGTTAGTGTTTCTGTATGTTAGTGTTTCTGTCTGTGTCTGTTAGTGTGTGTGTGTGTGTGTGTGTCTGTTAGTGTGTGTGTCAGTGTGTGTGTCTGTTAGTGTTTCTGTCTGTGTCTGTTAGTGTGTGTGTGTGTGTGTGTTAGTGTGTGTGTGTCTGACTGTGTGTTTCTGACTGTGTGTGTCTGTTAGTGTGTGTGTCTGTTAGTGAGTGTGTGTGTCTGCTAGTTTGTGTCTGCTAGTGAGTGAGTGTGTGTCTGTTAGTGTGTGTCTGTTAGTGTGTGTCTGTTAGTGAGTGTGTTTGTCTGTTACTGAGTGTGAGTGTGTCTGTTAGTGTGTGTGTGTTTCTGTTAGCTAGTGTATGGGTATCTGTCAGTGAATGTGTGTGTGTGTATTTAGAATGCGGGGCGGGGGAAAGGTTGGGTGGGGGTGGCGCGGGCAGCACAAAACCAGAATACACCACTGGGTATACCCCAAATGGCGTCGTCCGCACCCTGTGCCAATCTGATCCTCCCGCTAATTCTTAATACCCTGTGAAGGTGGAGCACGTCGATGTCATGTCGGAATGTGACGTGATGCGGCATTGCATGCGGTTCGCTGGGCTGCAAATATGTCCATTGTGGGACGAATGCGGCCCGCGGCCTGTGAGTTTGACATGCTTGCACTACTTGGATATAGATATTAAGAACGCCTGCATTTTGAAAAGTCATTCGTACACTTTATGAAAGAAAGAGGGACTTTTTATTACACCAAAACAAAACAAAAATGTGTGCTGTTTGTTCTACCTTACTTTAAGTGTTTCTCTTTAACCCCTTAAGGACCAAACTTTTGGAATAAAAGGGAATCATGACATGTCACACATTAAGGGGTTAAGTACACCTATACATACCATATATTGATTTTTAATGGACACTTTAAAGGAAAGTATTTATTTAAATATTCTATGTGTATACCTAACATAACATTGTTGAAAATAAGAAAGAAAGGGAATATAATACGCTTTTTTTTTTTCAGATTTTTGCTTATAATAATTTTTAAACATCCAGTGCCACTAGATAAAATGAAATTAAAATAGATTCCCATATCGGTCCTGATTGCTAAATGCCTAATACGTCTAGGATCTAAATTAATTTTTGGTAGTTAGCATTAACTCTATACCAATACCCCCAAATGCTTTACCAACCACACCCCTTACCTTATGCTTAAAATAGCTATAACCTTATACATAGTCTAAGCTGACTATTAAACTTAATCTCTCACTATCCCTCTTACTGTACAGCTACTCCTCACTTACCAACTGGGTTTCGTTCCTACGACCCGGTCGTAAAACAAATTGGTTGGTAAGTGAGGTCTATGTTCGGGAAAATTTCCACAAACATAGACAAGCGCAGCAGAGCAGGGAATCCCTTAAATCTATCATATAAATCAAAATAAATCCCACCCACAGTGTACACACAGTATGTCAAGTATACCACCTATTGCAGATATCCACATGACATCTGAAAAACAAATTTAGACAAGAATTGATTGATAAATGGAAAAGGGGGTTTAGGTTTTTTAAATCTGCTAGTCGAATTTATAGATAGAATTGTATACTCTTTAAAGAGAGTATGAGTTATAAATGGCACGACGGGTACCCTTTAAGGGTTTCTACCCCAACCTAAATCGTGCCAATATTAGACTTGTTATTTTTTCCAATACTGATTTTGTGATGCATTACACAGACCACCCCTCTGTATACTTCTCAGGTTTTACCAAAGGAATATACTACCAGCGATTCTTTATTAATGGCACATTTGTCACTCATAACCCTTGTGGTTATATCAAAACGACCTGCAATCTAGCACAAGCACGCTGCTTCCAGACTCCACGTCCTCCTCTATGTGTGAGTTTACACACTGAAAAAGAAAGACATTGCCCAAGTAAATATAAACCTGTTAACTGTAATGTTACAAATGGTATATGCTCCAAAGTGATGGATATATTATGTATAATAAATGACATACACAAACATGCATATTGTCAATCATGTTAATAAATTAATAGCTAAAGGTAAAATAATTCAGCTTTTACGTGTAAACATAGAAACATAGAAACATAGAAACATAGAAACATAGAAACATAGAATGTGACGGCAGATAAGAACCATTCGGCCCATCTAGTCTGCCCAGTTTTCTAAATACTTTCATTAGTCCCTGGCCTTATCTTATAGTTAGGATAGCCTTATGCCTATCCCACGCATCCCGTAAACGGTCTTTTGAGGTTACAGCCTTCCTTTAATACATCAAACGATATGAAATGTTTGTTTCTTAAACCTAAGACAGTAATAATCAATCTTTCAGAGCTTTAGATTCTGCACATTGTAGAAATCCATCATTTCTTACATCTACTTCTTTACCTGAAAAATAACTAGACAGTGAAGTGTAACAGTGGACTTTGTTAAAGACACTTCAAACAAATGTGCTTTTAGCCATTTTCAATTTCAGCTTCTTATCAGTGTTAAGGCTCTGCCATTTTAGTGTCTCTGGATTTAATAAACAAAGAGGATAAGAGTGTGATGCCAGTGGGAATATAATATTATAGTGAAGAATGGTATCCTATTGTTAGAAAAGCAGCAGTGAGATTATTGATTTGGGCTGGGACACTGTAGGTATGATATGCTGTCTCCAGACACCAAGAAATCCTATACACGGTCTGAAAACTAAATGTATGTCTTTTCTAGTAATAAAAATTGAATATTACCCTAGCTTCCATTTCTCCAAAAGTAGTGACTTCAATGTGATTTGATATTTCAACCAAAGCAATCAATTTAACCGCTATAATTAACGTGAGGGACTGACTGCACCCCGACCGGGTACTGCAAACCCCACGAACCGCCGCAGCTTGGTTGGAGTCTCGCCTTCTCTTACCCACCCTGGACCTGCGACAAGGCTTCAGGTTCCAGTGGGCGAACCTCTCTCGCTCCAGAGAGTCAAGCAGGATCAGCTCTTACAAGAGCTTAGTGATTATACTCAGGGGAGTAAAGTGATTATAGCAATCCCCCAGAGTGTAGTTCTCCAATCCCCCAAACATGAGCCGAAACTTCATAAAGGTGCAAGATGATCTGAGAGTTTAATGGTACAGGTTGGATTTTTATACAACTTTTCAGGCCAGAGTAACACCCACTGGACCTGATGGGGAGCAGAACACAAATTGTACAGACCAATAGAAACAATGTAACAATGCCTGACACTCCCACATACAGCACACAATCCCCCCCCCCCCCTCTGCATGTGATACAATTAAGGTTGATAATGCATTGACGTAATTCTCTCCAAGCATAAAAAAAACACATATTTTACAAAACCCCAAAAGTACCCCAAAACACAACATATAGCCATACATCCCCTGATAGCCCTGATCTGGGTGAACAACATATCCAAAAGTCACCCAGATCAGAGCAGGGGTTCAGGAGTTTCCTGGAAGTCTTATTTTTTACCCACCGTGCACATGGTCCCATGCCCAAAACAGTTCCAGAGAATTAGGGCTAATGGTCGGTCTCTCTGTCTGGAGTACCAAAGTACATACTTCACATGAACAGAGCCTTTAACCCCTTAACACCGCAGCCAAATGTACAAGTTGTGAACGAAACAAAACGTAAACAAAACCTGGCATTTGCCCTATATGTCTGTCCAACCGTAATTCACCTATTTCATATTAAATGCACCCCCCCTTATTATATATCATTTTATTCAGGGGAAACAGGGCTTTCATTTAATATCAAATATTTAGCTATGAAACATAATTTAATATGAAAAAAATGGGAGAAAATAAGATTTTTTTTTTATTTTTTTCGTTCTACATGACATTTTAACTGTCAATGTCATAATACTGTTTGCTTTTACTGCAATAAAATACACATATTTGTATTCAGCAAAGTCTCACGTGTAAAACAGTACCCCCTATGTACAGGTTTTATGGTGTTTTGGGAAGTTACAGGGTCAAATATAGCGTGTTACATTTGAAATTGAAATTCGCCAGATTGGTTACGTTGCCTTTGAGACTGTATAGTAGCCCAGGAAATAAATTTACACCCATAATGGCATACCATTTGCAATAGTAGACGACCCAAGGTATTGCAAATAAGCGATGTCCAGTCTTTTTTAGTAGCCATTTGGTCACAAACACTGGCCAAAGTTAGCGTTCGTATTTGTTTGTGTGTAAAAACGCCAATTTTGGCCAGTGTTTGTGACTAAGTGGCTACTAAAAAAGACTGGACATACCCCATTTGCAATACCTTTGGTTGTCTACTATTGCAAATGGTATGCCATCATAGGGGTAATTTTCATTCTTGGGCTACCATAGGGTCATAAAGGCAACGTAAGCAATCTGGCGAATTTTAATGTGAAAAAAATTAAACACAAGCCTTATATTTGACGCTGTAATTTTTGAAAACACCATAAAACCTGTACATGAGGGGTACTGTTGTACTCAGGAGACTTCGCTGAACACAAATATTTGTGTTTCAAAACAGTAAAAAGTATTGCAGCAATAATATCGTCCCTGTAAGTACTGTTTGTGCGTGAAAAATGCAAAAAACGTCACTTTTACTGGCGATATCATGGTTGTAATACATTTTACTGTTTTGAAACACTAATATTTGTGTTCAGCGAAGTCTCCCGAGTAAAACAGTACCCCCCATGTACAGGTTTTATGGTGTCTTGGAAAGTTATAGGGTTAAATATAGTGCTAGCAAATTAAATTCCCTATACTTTCGGCATGGGTGGTCAGGCAGGTCCCGCTAATTGTAATTAATTAGGATACCTAATTATGTAAAATTATTACATAAATATATGTGTAGAATTAATATATGTATATATATACATATGTGTATATATACGTATATATATATAATTTTTTTTTAATATTTTTATTTATATATAGGTATATATATAGTGATATATACGTATATATTTATGTATATAGATATATATATTATTTCGTTCTACGTGTATTTTGATATAAATATATATATATTAATATCACAATACAGTTAGAACGAAATAAAACACATCTACATATTTTTTTATATTTTATTTGTAATGATTTATTTTATTTTATTTGTTTACGTATTTTTTTTTTATATTATAAATATATATATATAACAATAATTATATATATATTTAATCAGTATCAGTCTACGTGTAATTTGATATTAATATATATATATATAATTATATATATATTAATATTAAAATACACCTAGACGGTGTATGTGTGTGTATGTATATGTGTATATATATACTTAGATCATATATATATAATATATATATATATGATCTAAGTATATATATTTTTTTTTACACTTGTTTAACTCATTTAAATTTTATTTTCAGCCAGCAGGGGGACCAACTGTCATTACAGTTGGTCCCCCTGCTGGCAATGCCTGAGCCAGCTATACCGGCCATGTGATTGTGAGGTCCTCGCAAGGACCTCACTCTCACATGACCGGGAGGCACCGGAGGAGGAAGATGTGCCGCGGGGGGGCTCCCTGGGAGTCCCCCCAACCGCGATCGCCGGCGTGGGACCGCCGGCGACCGGGTAAGTTACTAAAAACCGGAGGGCGTACTATTACGTCCGGCGGCGTTTAGAGCCGCTTTTAAAAGGACGTAATAGTACGCCCTCCGGACTTAAGGGGTTAAAAGTGCATTGGGCAAGGTATATTGCAGAGCCCATAGTCCTGAGGCAATAGGCTGGCCAGCAGGCCCCTCCAAGAACCTTTGACGAGGTTCAGTTTGTCACAGGGCCATAATCACAGGGTAGGAGGCTGGCAAACAGGCCCCTCCAAAAGCCAGTGATGAGGTTACTTTCGTCACAATTAATAATAATAAATTGACAAAAATCTTAGTGCTATTAACCCCTTCCTGCCCAAACACCAAGATAATACCCTGTTTCCCCAAAAAGCCCTAGTGCATTTTTCGGGGGGAACATTTATATCAGACCCGGACTTATATCTGGGGAAAGACGGTAGGTAGTATTTCTGCAGATATGCAGAGTTCGTATTGCCCAGTGCCCAGGACATGAAGCCAGGCAGTTTATTTTTGGACTTTAGACCAGCCACAGAAAAGTAGCAAGGCTCATGTAGTTGAGCATGGGGTGTCTGGGCCGAGACAGGGAGGCTGTGATCTGAACCTCTGACCACTTTAATTGTTCCTAGCAGTCCGACACTCACTAATGCACAAACCCAACATACAAACAGCACACACCATATATACAGTCAGCAAAAACTACACACACTCACACCCCCTTCACACACTACGTACACTACATTCACTCAGCCAACCCACACAACACATGCTCATTACACCCAGCCCCCACACACTATGAGGATGGACAGAGAGATGTAAATTAGGTTCATGACTGGACTGGCCCACTGGAATAAAGGGAAACTTGCTGGTGGGCTGCTGTAGTCCGACCCTAATTATGTTATGCATTTGTATTTGTTTGTTTAGGTATGTATGTATGTATTTATTTTTTAACTAGAGTTAGCTTTAAAACTAAAGTTACTTATACTGTAATCCTAAAATAGTGTTGTGTATGTGCAATACATGTAGCATTCATAGTTGTTGGAGATTGAAAGCAGACCCCAGGCAGAAGTTGCAGTTGCATTAGGGATTTGAAAAAGAAAAATATATGGTCATTATGTATTTATTTTTTATACAAGGAAGATAGACAGATGAAAAGTAATTTCATTATTCTTATGTTGTCCTTCTTGGAGTTTACTTGCCTAGGGTACTATGTTGACATAGGTGTACGGACTACAATCTTGACTATTCTTGAAAACTGTGGCTATTAAGGTACAGGTGAGGGGATGGTATCAAAAATAATGAAACATTTGGTAAACTAAGTTGTGTTTATTGCTGCAATTCTAACTTATCCTAATATCAAAGTTTGGTCAGGATGAGCCACTGACACAGTGTCTTAGAAATTAAACAATTAAATAGGAACCCAGCAGGGAGAAGGGTTCAAGATATTGGTAGGGCTCGGGGAGCTGACATCTAATAAGGCCTGTCAGCAGGCAAGGCTAAGGAATCAGGGAGCAGGCCTTCAGGAAACAACATACAAAACATCTGAAATCAGAGATCAGGACTGTAGAAAACAGAATACAAGGCCAGCCTCTTTATTCAGGGAATAGGCCTCAGGAACATAAAGGGGGAAACAGCCAGACATCTATAAAGCAACAATGAACTACGGGACCGGCTAGTCTTTTAAAGGGAAGTCAATTACCAAAGGACAACCAGATAGGTAAATGATAAGATCTCTTCAGTCTGAATGCACCATCCTGTGAGTTACTGCACCAGACCAAAAAGATTCAAAAGCCAGAGATCTCCAATGGAACCCTGATACCAAGATATCTCTAAACTTGTCCAGGTCATTACCTCTATACTTAGTCACCTTATGAAGAGTATAAAATTGAAGGTCTGAAGTGGCGCCATTGTGATGTGGTGGCTTCCCATGATGCCTAGAGTGCATACGCCCTTTAGTAATATTGGGATTTTCTTGTAGGTTGGCTGTGCATGTTCAATCCATTCATGGATGCCCTTCTGTGTGTAGAGAGAGCAATTGTTAGTTAATCATATATTTTACTTGTAATTTTGCCTCCATAGTGTATAAATTGCATCTGTAGCAACCTGAACGAGAACTTTGTTATGTGTTAATCTTAAATTGTATTTATGATGTAAAATATGCATGGTAGCACTTTGAAGGTAATATCATTTCCAGTAAATGTACAGATTAGACTGAATTTCTAAATTTAGTTTTTTGCTTATAGCTCTCACCCATTGGCATAGCAGTAAAAAACATAAAATATGACTATGCACTGGATATCAATGCATCAGCTTCCCAAATAATGATTATGATACAATTGATGATGTTAACAATTGGGAAAGTGAACCTATGAATAATCATCCTCCCACATCCATTGTGTCTGATGTCATGTTGGGAGCAGAGTTACGAGTTTTTATTTTATTTATTCTATACCATATTAGTAATGTGCTACCATAGTATATATTGTTTGCATTATAATATTTGCCTGAAGCAGACTTTGTCATCCATGCTTTGCAATTGAAAGAACCACTTTAAAGTAGAGTTAATGGATATAGCTTTTTTTGTATTCATAAATAAAATAAAATGCTATATTTGTATAATAGTTGATGAGTTATACCTCATTCTGTACATCTCGGAAGCCTTGCCAATGATGCTGGTTGTAGATTTCAAATTTGCAATACTTACACCTAGCTTTTGAAATTAATATCCCTGCGCACATATATATATCAATACCACAAATAATTCAGACATTATTGTCGTTCCCTCCTTAGCTCCTCTCCCAGCATACCACAAACAAAAGAAGTTATGTTGTATAACAAATGTATGTACCAGGTGAAAATATTGTCATCTAAGGTTTGATCAGAGACATCTTGACTTTTGGTATTGTGTTTCATTTTAAAGTGTCTCTGCATGACTTACAAATCATAGGGAGACTGTAGAATGTTTATGTGTGTGTGTTTATCAGAAGGAATGGTAGTGAGTGTGTTTAGGGGATGTAGAGTTTTTCTGTTTGCTTGTTTTTAGGAGACATTCTAATTCTTGGGGATTCAGTATGCTGACTAATATTGGGGGGGGGGGAGGGGGGAGGGAGACTGCAACCTATGGTGTGCACCACAATGGGGTAAACAGAAGCCATTGTAATTACATCAGTACAAAGATTCAAACTATATTTTGCTTCCTTTTGGACAATGAAAAGAAAAGGATCAATTTAAAATACAAAAAAAAAAAAAACACCAGATATTAATTAAATTTCCGCCTTGGGAGCTATATCCCTCCAGATGTTTTCACAGTATTTTTAAATGAGTTTATTCCCAGATTTTCTTTCATTGAGACACCTAAAATGTAATAGTCAATACATGTAGAAGTTGTTTACTATGCACAAGAAATTAGGAGGTAGTAGAATAATAATGGAGTGAGGAGTTGTAGTAGGACTTGATGCTAAGGAACCTTAATAAAATAGTATGGAGCTGAACCAAATTAGAGCTCCTGCACAAAACCGTAGTAGAGAATATAGGTATGCTGAAGTCTTATGGGACTGTACATTGCTAACTTCTTGGAGAAGAGTTCTTAACAGCGAACCTGGACAAGTTTGATGAGCATGCTATAGTGGTTAATTTTGTATAAGTCTATAATTTCCTTCAGAGCTATTGCCATCCACTTAATGTTCCCAACTGGTGTTATTAAACATTATGAATAGACCAGTGTCAGACTGAACCTGATTTACTATAAAGACAGTCAAGAGTAAGCAAATCCACAATTCAATAAAACTACAGGAAAGCAGAATCGGAACACTGGATCAATAATCAAGGCAAGACATGAGTTTGGTACAGTTTGGACAGTAAGAAGCTGACTACAAATTCTCAATGGTAGCAGTATTATACCAAACTGAATTCTGATTTGTTTATTTTTTTTACCTCTTTTTGCCTACTTTGATGCCTGCTTGGACAGAGTAATTTGTTTACAAGTTTTACACTCTTTTGTTCTCCTGTATCTTTACATAACTTGTTGCTTATTCCTTCTCGATTCCGACCTGCATTTCTTTACTATGATAATTGTTATTTTTCTATGGCCCTGACCATTGTAATATGTTGCTATTCTGTTTGCAACATTAACTGCCTGCCCTGACTTCAGGATGTGGCCTGCTTATCATTTACAAGCTGGCGACTGTGATTTTGATGAAGGGTTATCTTAATGGCTATGACCAAGCAATCCTGTGGGTATGCATGGAAATCACCGAACCAAGGATTTGATATTAACAGCACACTAGTATTATTAATGCAGTATGGAGTGATCCCCAGCTATTTGCCAAACAGATTAGAAGCAAGAGCTTTGGTGCAATCAAAGTATATTACATTTAAACATATTTCAAGTTGATGTGAGGGAATTCGATTTGAGTACAGAAGATAAAATAGGAAATAGCTTAGTAAAGAAAAGTCCAATGGATGTAATATGATTTTAAATGGAAAATGGTAGAATATTAACTGTAGGGAACACTAAGTGTAGAACAAAGAATCTAATTGCCTTGTATGCAGTATATGTAGAGGGAAGAATATCAGCTTGCTGGCCTCTTTGTTCTTGAGATTAGCTGGAAAGAATGTGGTACTTGATGGAATTTCGTTTTGAAGAGTTTAGGCTTACCTTTAGATCTTAGCTGGCTCATTGTCAACTTCTGTTTTCTATTACAGCTGGAAGAGTATGTTCACTGGAGTGGTTTGGAGAGACTCTCAGCAGCTCACATACTATAATTCTTCGATCGGTACTAACTAGCTGATCCAAGCTAAATAGCACCCAAGTGACAGATTCCGTGACTGTTATGAGTGTGTAATGTTTATCTATGCTCCAGGCACAATGTTAACAGGTTGTAAATCTAGACAGATTATATGTACCTCTTTGAGTGATTCTGAGCTGGGGAAGCTATCACTGTTACTGTACATATTTCCCTTTTCTGCCTTGTTTGTTCTTTTTCTTTTTTTATTGTGATCTCCTTCTTTCCATTATCCTTTCTTTCTTTGCTCCTTTTTTCCCCTCTTTTTCTAATTTTTATTATATCCTTTTCATCTGACTTCTTTCTTGTTTCTTACCCGCTTTATTAGATATTTATACATACAGCATCATGACCTACTAAAAAATAAATAAAATAAAAAAAAGACAAAGCACAGTCTGAAGAAACATAAGAACACAAACCTGATTTATTTTCCTCCCTCTCTCCTGTTTAGGGTGCCAAATAAAAACGTTGATTTAGGGTTGCTTATAAAAAAGAACACAACTCTATGGCTGTATTTTATTCAATGTAACCAATAAAGTTTATATTCATATTTATCCATAATTTAAATGATGACTCTACCGCACGTTTGTAGCAACAAATTTAAAATAAGGTTTGAATCCTGGGGTGTCTAATCCCCAAAAGCTCTTCTATATACCCAGGACCATTACAGTGGTGAAGAATAAAGAAACAGGCTTGTTACCAAAACGACCCATAGTTATTTTTTTTTTGCTTTCTTCTCTCATGTGGATGAGGTAATCTAATTTTCTCTTTTTTATCCTCTTAAGCTAGACCTCAATAATTTGATTCCATTACTCTTTTCTAAGGGTACCTCCTATACACAAGACTCTCAGCACCAGAGTTTAGGGAGTGTAGAGGCTGAATAATTGCTGGGAAGTTGCCCCTGGACGTTGCAAAAAACCTGAGAGTTGCCATAACATTGACCTCTATTATACTAGCACACATTAGTATTGAAATGGCAGGCAACAGTCATTCAACTCTTTGAACTTTATGCAAAAAAACAAATCACCCTTAGAAATGCTTGTTACATAAAATTTGAAGAATAAAACAACTCAACCCATTTTACCTGTACTATATATACCTGCTCACTTATCTTAAAGATGAATGACAATATATGAGTACATGAGTATAATTTATTGTATTTAAAAAAACAAAACACTTGTGCACATTAATGCTACTATAGAAAGCTTCTCTATGAGAAATGTGAGTCGGTTCTAAGTTTCAGTAAGAAAGAAAGTGAGTGGATAAAATAGTAATTTATTATATTAATAATTGTTTATATAATGCACAAATTACCTACGATCTATGTAAGAACTCGATTTCCCTACATAAAGATGCTGGAGGCGAACCTCTGGCCATGCGCGGCGAGGCTGCCACGGTACCATTCCAGGGAATGGAAGGGTAATACCAACAAGAAATATTTCCGAAAGGGGACAGGAAATGATGTGACGAGTTCTTGAGCACTCGCTTCCAGACGATCTGCTGAGTGGAAACTGCTGAGGGAGCGAAGCCACCTATGACCCACGCCTGCGGTTGGCTGTCGATCAGGAACAATCAGATAGAGGATCAAGATTTAAAGGAGGAGATGGATGGAGACATGACAACTGAGAACGCCCAAGGAAATGGCAAAACTTGTCTTGGAGTATATTAAGAAACCTTTTGTACACTTACTTTATATTTTAACAATTTATTTACTTAGTTTTTTTATTGATTTATTTACCAAAACATTGATCAAATGTGATCTTTAAGTCATACTGGCTATCCATTTCATCTGCCTCCTGCAAAGAGGAGTTACCCATCTTTAGAGGGTTAAACAGTATTTATACCTAGAGCCAGGTTTTCCTTATTTACTCTTTCTAAGGTGAGAAATATTTATCTGATATGTATGAATATTTAATTTCTGACATATTACACTAAGAGCTATTTATTTGTGTTTTATTTGAGTTTATCAAGAAGAATAAGAGAAGAGAGGAAGGTGTCACCAAAGGGATTGTGATTTGAGCCAGTCCTTTCATTTGGCTCTATTTTGTGAGTTTGTTTACTTATAAACTTTTTACCACTTATTATTACTAGACATACTACACTATTAGATGTTTTTTTTCTTCCCTATGTCCAGAACTGGACCGTTTCTTTACTACAGTGCTATACTAAGTGTAAGTGTATTTTAATTAGCGCTCCACTTAGGAGATCGGCGGTGGATTTCACCTTCCAATATCTTTATTTCACTGTGTGTATACTTTGGTATATAGGAGAGATTTCCACATCAGTGTGGTAGCTGCTGTAAGATAGACATTTCTTGTATATGCTTAAAGGACCACTATAGGCACCCAGACCACTTCAGCTTAATGAAGTGGTCTGGGTGCCAGGTCAAGCTAGGTTTAACCCGTTTTGCAGTAAACATAGCAGTTTCAGAGAAACTGCTATGTTTACCTATGGGTTAATCCAGCCTCTAGTGGCTGTCTCATTGACAGCCGCTAGAGGTGCTTCTGCGCTTCTCACTGTGATTTTCACAGTGAGAAGACGCCAGCGTCCATAGGAAAGCATTAAGAATGCTTTCCTATGGACTGGCTGAATGCGCGCGCAGCTCTTGCTGCGCATGCGCATTCAGCCAGGGACGTCAGAAGAGGGAGCAGAGTCCCAGTGCCGAGGGAGCCCTGCACTGGAAAAAAGGTAAGGGCTTAACCTCTCCCCCCTCCCCCCTTCAGCACCATGGGAGTGGGACCCTGAGGGTAGGGGCACCCTCAGGGCACTATAATGCCAGGAAAACGAATATGTTTTCCTGGCACTATAGTGGTCCTTTAAGCACCTTTTTGTACACAGAGGACTTTCCTATTTTCTTTATTTTTATACTTACCTTTACCCACATATGAGCCGTTTGTGTCACAAACTAAGTTGTCAATTCTTTTTTAAATACTATTAATAGCACAGTGTTTATTTTAGTGCTAAATAAATTACCGTATTTATCGGCGTATAACACGCACTTTTTCTCCCTGAAAATAGGGGGAAAATGATGGGTGCGTGTTATACGCCGATATCCCATATTTACTTACCTGTCTTGAAGCGTCTTGAACCTGTCTTGAACCTGTGTTCAGCATGCACCGCGGTACTGGAACTTCAATTTCAGGTACCGGTTTCCGGCGGGACTGAAAGGAAGTGTGCAAACTGTTGCACACTTCCTTTCAGTCCCGCCGGAAACCGGAACCTGAAATTGAAGTTCCTGTACCGCGGTGCGCGCTGTGAAGCCGGCCCACGCTTCAAGACAGGTAAGTAATTATGGGACAAGGGAAAGTGCACTAGGGGACACTATGGGAGGGGGGGGGGGGACACTATGGGAGGGGGTGGAGAATACTATGGGGGGGAGAATACTATGGGAGGGGGGGAGAATACTATGGGAGGGGGGGAGAATACTATGGGGGGGGGAAATACTATGGGGGGAGAATACTATGGGAGGGGGGGAGAATACTATGGGAGGAGGGGGGAGAATACTATGGGAGGGGGGGATAATACTATGGGGGGGGAGAATACTATGGAAAGGGGGGGACACTATGGGATGAGGGGGGGACACTATGGGATGAGGGGGGGAACACTATGGGAGGGGGTCGAGAATACTATGGGAGGGGGTGGAGAATACTATGGAAAGGGGGGAGAATACTATGGAAAGGGGGGAGAATACTATGGAAAGGGGGGGGGACACTATGGGATGAGGGGGGGAATACTATGGGAGGGGGGAAATTTCCTGGAATTTCCTTCTTAAAATGAGGTGCGTGTTATACGCCGGTGCGTGTTATACGCCGATAAATACGGTAATGTCAATAATAATATTTTGCCAATACCCATTAACAGTTACATCACTAACATTGTATTGGGTAATGCTTTTACTCAATTGTCAATTGAAAGAGTTAAAAAGACAACATCATTCTTTCAGTACAGCAGTTCACAATTTCATAGGTTTCAATAACTTACATTGACTTTTGCCAGAAGCTTGCTATTTTATTCTCACAGAACCAGGTTATTATGTTTCCCATCTGTCTGCAAATAGTTAAAAAAAATAACCTCAAGGAAGATTTTTTTTAAAGAAATGATAGAGATCTCATATAAGAAAGAAACACATAAAAAAAAATCTTCAGGCATTTAATTTTATTGCAGTATATTGAAATAAAGTTAAAGCTGCAATACTTTTTGGATTTTTAAATAGACACGCTTTAATCCATCATCAAGTGATTGGACCAGACAATTTTTCGACCTTTTGGTCTTGACAAAGATTGAAAGGTCGTAACATTGCTGGGTCCATTCAATTGATGATGGATTAAAGTAGGTCTATTGGAAACTGTAAAAAAAAGTGTTGCAGCTCTAACTTTATTTAATTATACCGTGTGGATCTAGAGCCGGGATCTCGGTACATGTACACAAAAAGCACCTGTGGAGAAGTGCAGAACACATTTCCTTATCTGCATTTAATTTTTTTTTTTTTTATCGGAGAACAGAAACTCATTGTTAATCCCAACATGCAATTTTAGTTGAACCGTCTGTGCAAGAAACATTCCTGGTACTAAAAAATACATTATTTTCTGAATCTTTCTTTGAATTACTGAAGTGGTAAAAACAATGATTCCTTTAACAATGGAGATTAGTCCTATAAATAATAAATTATTTTATAACAGGTCAGGGATCTAGGCTAACCTAACAGGCAGGATATTTTGACCTTTTTCATTTTTTGCACGAATATATCCACATTCAGCATCGCTATTAATTATTGAAATTTTTTTGGGCTGTATTAAATTATAAACAAATTGAGAAAATGCATATTTTATATATTTATACATTTCTTTCCATGCACTTTACAAGTGACCCACATAGACTGTTCTACAAGCAATGTTTTGAGTAGCATTTCAATCACTAATGAGCATGACACCACAATTCACTCCTCCCCCCGGGATTATTTTCTTTAAACCATCCAACTGAAAAAGAATTGGAATGCTGGTCATAAAAATACTAAAGATTTAAGTGATATTCTTACAGTAAAAATAAGTAGTAAATAGACCAAAGCTTTTCGCCGAACAATGGAAAAAAGCTAAGGAGTACATAGTTGGAAATATTTATTGACTTTTAAATAGGAAACAAAATTGCAGCAAAATATATATATATATATATATATATATATATATATATATATATATATATATATATATATATATATATATATATATATATATATATATATATATATACGTAATGCCAATAATATCAATAATGTCAATGAAAGATTAAATAAACTTTAAAAAATGTTTTGTTATATAGCAAATAAGAAAGCAATTTAAGAAAGAGGGCTATATTCTTTAACATTTAAAATGATTATTATTTTTTTTTAATATGATTTCATGAAAATACTTTTTTTATTCTTTTTGATTCAGCATTCATGTTTGACACAGGACAAAAGCAGCTGCTAGAGCCCAGTTCACTCTCAAAAGTACCACAGTTCCTTCCTTCTTGCTGTATCAAATGGATAATGCCATGATGATTGGAGACAATCATCTTTTTTTTGATAACTGGTGTGGCACCAACTGGATATTTCATACACTTTGTAGAGTCACTAGCTTGTAGTCAGTGTGCATTCTTGAGCAATATCCTACTCAAGGAAGGACAGTTTCTCTGGCTGACTTTTGGCAAAATGCACTGCATTGACTTGAGGTGTTCCATCAGTGTTCCGTCAGTCAAACACTGAAAGTCATCATAGTTGACTAAGCAAAGCATGAGATAAATGAGGTTCTAAATTGTATACTCTGCAGGATCTAGCAAATTAGGCTGCCCTTGTTCTGATATAACATACCCATTACATATTTGCTATTCTTTTTCATCTATATTTTTCCTCCCCAAAATGTTTGAATTTAGTCCAATCTAGTCCCTAGTTAACCAATGTGGCTTCAAAATAAGTATAGTTATATATGTTTGTGTTTATAGTTATCAATATTATTAAAAGGACACTCATTCACCATAAACACTACAGCTCATTGTAATGGTTATTGAGCAATGAATCTTTATATGATATTTCCCAGTTTTCTGAAAAACTGTTCCTAAAAGAAGTCTTTAAACAATTCTGTTTCACTTCTGTTTGACTCTGTCTTAATCTTTCTGTGATAGAATAAAGACTTAAGAATATGTGAGGCACTTTAAAATATTATATTAGATGTAGCGCTGCAAGGGTGTGGGAAGTAGGAGAAGACAGAACAATAAATAGTTAAGGGACCTTTAGGAAACTTTTTGTTTTTATGACAAAATCTGTGAATCTCTGGCACCCACCACCTAGCAACTCTGCAACCATATTAGTATACAGGTGATCCTCATTTTGTGACCTACCTGTTTTGTGATCGCTCACACTTACGACCAGCTCTCTCTACTGTGGGGATTCACGGGATTTCCCACATTAGAGAGCTGGCCTACGTTCGGTGAATTTACGTTCGGGGAATTTCTGTACGAACGGAACCCGGTCGGCAAGTGAGGAGCATTTGTACTGCAGAATATACACAATGTGGATATTAATGATTGGATGAGAGTGCTAGATTAACCCACCCTCAGCATTCTTAGCCAATCAATTTTGTCTGGGTTGTATAGAATTTAAAATTAGTTAAACGGGCACAGTAGGCAATGTATCTGCTTCATCTCGTTAAACGGGTTATAGTGTCTGGAATCCCCTGGTGCCATAACTTAGTTCAGCATTAAATAGTTGTTAATGTTTTTATGTTTTAATGCTAAATGAGAGTTCCCAGCTGCCCCTCCCCTCTGTGTTGCTTCGGACAATGAGGTGAGAATTGCATGAACAGCAATTGGCAGCTTTGATTGGTTGACAGTGTCAGCTGACTGTTTTTAGGGTATCAGAGCTCCAACCGATGGTATGAAGGGCATGACTAGAAGGAAGTGTGTAATCTCTGCTTTAGCCACACCTCCAGAAGAGGCCTGACTGTGGGTGACCAGAAACAATTTAGCATTAAATTGCTCTAAAATGGATTAAGACTAAACAGAGGTGGGTGGGGGGAGTTGGGGGGGGGGGGGAGTCAGGGGACTCCATACACTATAACCAAATCATAGAGATGAATTGGTTATAGTGAGTACAATGCCCCTTTAAATGTCCTATTATCAGCTAAAGAGGGGTTGGCTATTGATACTCGGGAGAGCCCACTTTTCCTCAAACTGTTCCAAAGTGGTTTGACAAAAAGTAGGGGTATGCCTCTTTGCATCCTACCTAGTAGGCTGAGCTGTTGTGGTTATGGTGCTTATTGTTCTACTTTAATGTAATGCTGGGATAGTCTCACTTTAATATATTGCCCATATGGAAAACCTTAAAAATGATTAGTTCAGACATTAAGTGAGGGCAGAAGTGAGAAAAACTATGCTATCAAACCCTCAATGTATTTGATACTATTGGATTTATTGCTGCTCTTTAAATAAAATACTCGTAATAATAATGTATGCTTTCTGTTGCCTGTTCCAAATAACCTGCCTGGAATGTCTCAAAACATATACCGTATATACTCGAGTATAAGCCGACCCAAATATAAGCCGAGGCCCCTAATTTTACCCAAAAAAACTGGAAAAACTTATTGACTCGAGTATAAGACTAGGGTGGGAAATGCAGCAGCTACTGGTAAATTTCTAAATAAAATTAGATCCTAAAAAAATTATGTTAATTTTTATTTACAGTGTGTGTATATAATGAATGCAGTGTGTGTGTATGAATGCAGTGTGTGTGTATGAATGCAGTGTGTGTGTATGAGTGCAGTGTGTATGTATGAGTGCAGTGTGTGTATGAGTGCAGTGTGTATGTATGAGTGCAGTGTGTGTGTGTATGAGTGCAGCATGTGTGTGTATGAGTGCAGGGTGTGTATGTATGAGTGCAGTGTGTGTATGTATGAGTGCAGTGTGTGTGTGTATGAGTGCAGTGTGTATGTATGAGTGCAGTGTGTGTGTGTATGAGTGCAGCATGTGTGTGTATGAGTGCAGCATGTGTGTGTATGAGTGCAGGGTGTGTATGTATGAGTGCAGTGTGTGTATGTATGAGTGCAGTGTGTGTGTATGAGTGCAGTGTGTGTGTGTGTATGAGAATGCAGTGTGTGTGTGTATGAGTGCAGTGTGTGTGTATGAGTGCAGCGTGTGTGTATGCGTGCAGTGTGTGTGTGTATGAGTGCAGTGTGTGTATGAGAATGCAGTGTGTGTGTATGAGAATGCAGTGTGTGTGTGTATGAGAATGCAGTGTGTGTGTGTATGAGTGCAGTGTGTGTGTATGAGTGCAGCGTGTGTGTATGAGTGCAGAGTGTGTGTATGAGTGCAGAGTGTGTGTATGAGTGCAGTGTGTGTATGAGAATGCAGTGTGTGTGTGTATGAGAATGCAGTGTGTGTATATGAGTGCAGTGTGTGTGTGTGTGTGTATGAATGCAGTGTATGTATGAGTGCAGAGTGTGATACAGAGCCTTGGTGGGGGTGGGTTTATTATTATTTTTTAATTATTATAATTGTAATGTTTTTTGTTATATAATTTTTTTTTATTATTATTATTTTTTATACTTTTTTAAATATTATTTTATTATTATTTTATTTTATTATAAAAAAAAAATTCGTCCCCCTCCCTGCTTGATACATGGCAGGGAGGGGGGATCTCACTCCCTGGTGGTCCAGTGGCATTGACAGTTCAGTGGAGGGGGCTCTGAGAGCTCTTACTTACCTCTCCTGCAGCTCCTGTCAGCTCCCTCCTCCTCCGTGCCAGTCCGTTCAGCACCTCTGTCAGCTCATACTGTAAGTCTCGCGAGAGCCGCACTATGACCCCGCGGCTCTTGCAAGACTTACACTTGGAGCTGACAGAGGTGCTGAACGGACCGGCGCGGAGGAGGAGGGAGCTGACAGGAGCTGCAGGAGAGGTAAGTAAAGGCTCTGCAGCCCCCACAGCCCCCTGTCTGTATTATGGCAATGCAAATTGCCATAATACAGACAATTGACTCGAGTATAAGCCGAATTGGGGTTTTTCAGCACAAAAA
The DNA here is from genome assembly GCF_036172605.1 of Pelobates fuscus. Classification (NCBI taxonomy): domain Eukaryota; kingdom Metazoa; phylum Chordata; class Amphibia; order Anura; family Pelobatidae; genus Pelobates; species Pelobates fuscus. The sequence goes on from NC_086321.1 coordinate 135,784,847, forward strand.
AATGTGCTGAAAAACTCGGCTTATACTCGAGTATATACGGTAATGATAAAATGAAGAAATTTGCCACACCTGGGTTATGTTACTCTTAGATTTAACATCTGGATGTTTGATTTCCTTCATCAACAGTCCAGATTATTACAGATAATATTAGCCAAAAACAATTTCAACATTAAATATATCCAGACCTTTAAGTAAAGGAATCGTGCAGTTTGATTTTAAACATTTACCATTTTACAAATATTGTTTTAAATACAACCAGACAGCTACAGCCTGTAAATCTGAACACAATGTAAGCCGTCTGTGTTGGAGCAGATGGAGAAAACCAGCTGTGACCCATCAGAGTTATTCTTCCAGTTTAAGAATTCTATCTCTTGCAGCTGAACTGCAAACCATAGCAGTTCGCATTTGGAATGGCATTACCTTGTCATCCCTTCTATATAAATATTGGGTCATCAACAGAATAATTTCATCTTTCCTTCAATAGAGAGAATATTTTACTGCATATACTGAAAAAGTATAACTACTCTATTTTATTGCTATTTTTTATTGCTTTTTGTATTTGATAAGTGATTGTAAGTGATTCAATTTGAAAATAAGAAAAAAAAAACATATTTTGTTGAATGTATTTTTAAATTATTGTTAGGTGGGAAAATGCAGTTGCTAATAGTTTTTATCTGCTAATTAATTAGCGGTAGAATATTCTGCACATTTAGAAGGTAGAAAGATTGCTTGATCATTGGTTTTACTGTAGGAGAATCCCACTATTAAAACAAACACTTTGAGCTATAATAATCATAAAACAAACTCAGATGTCAAACCTATTAACAATGATTTAGAAAGTAATTTACTGTCAAACAAAGCATGAGGGTATCAAGGAGTCTAAGACCGCCAACAGATTAAGCAGAGCTGATATATCACAGGTAGAGATAATGCTATATAATTCTTACATATAAGCAATGAAGAATAGTGAATTTGGACAAAGATGTTGATAGATAAGCAAAGTTGGATGGACTCTAACAATTTCCCATCAGATACTATCAGTGGAAACAATAAGAATTAAAACAGAATGCTTCACTTCATAATATGATTCTATGTTTTTTATTTGTTGGCTAAATGGTTTTGGTGTAATGATGGGGGTAAGTCATTGTAATTGAAGGACGTAAGCTTTTTTTCTACCAATGAATGGGCTTAAAGGGATCCTATAGTGCCAGGAAAACAAACCCGTTTTCCTGGCACTGTAGGCTCCTGGAGTGTCCCCCTCACTTTGGCCCCCCTCCCCGCTGATGTCAGCCAGCAGGGGAGACCTAATGCAAATGCACGGCAATGACCGTGTGCGCATTAGACCTCCCCATAGGAAAGCATTATTAAATGCTTTCCTATGGGGAAAATCTGATGCTGGAGGTCCGTGAGGATGTCTAGTGTCAGATAACGGATAAAAGTCAGTTTGTATTGCAGGAGGCCCTCTAGTGGCTGTCTATTAAACAGCCACTGAGGGAAGACTTTGAGCTGCAATGTAAATATTGCAGTTCTCTGGAACTGCAATGTTTAACATTGCAGCACTAAGTGAAAAAGGGTCACAGCACCCAGACCACTTCAGTTAGCTGAAGTGGTCTGGGTGCCTACAGTGTCCCTTTAATGAAATAGAAACATAATTGGGGCAGTGACTAGGAGTCAAAATACATGATCAATTCTTTTGTAGTTACCACATTTATCATAATTCCAACCAGTTCATAGAGGTCAGCTATTTCTAGCAGTGATGCCTAGTGGCAGGAGACAAAGGGAAGAGAAGTTGTGTCACAGCCCACACCAAATAACACTATCAATTCAAGGGCAGAAAATTGTGTTAATTATTCAATGCTGAGATAGCTCTAAAGCCAAAACATAGGCACAAATTCACAATACTCACATGTATATAGCAATGAGTAAAACTCCAACAACCCCAAAAAAACAAAACATTTTGGGTATCCCGTTTAAGACTTTTAGCTATAAAAACTGTCCTGGTGAGGGTATTGAAGGATAATCTTCACATCTTCAACTACAACGACATATGATATAGAAAGGTTTATGGCAGCAATTCCCAAACTGCGTGATGGGCACACAGAGGAGCCGCAAGATATTTTCCCGGTGCTATGATGATAGTACTGGGAACTGTGCCTACCTCTCCCCACGGCTCTGCAGGCCCACTAGCAGTGTAATGCTGGCAGCCAGCAGGGGAGGGAGAGAGATAGAACCCGGGGGAGCTCAAACCTGCAGCTCCACCGGGTTCTCCTCTCGCGAGCTCGGAGCATTGCCATGGTTACCATGGCAACGCTCCGAATCTCACAAGAGTGAACTCTCACCACTAGGACCGCCAGGGCTTACCTACCAGACCACCAATGATTGCATGAAATGTCCTCCCTCCAAGGCAAAGGTAAGTAGGGAGGGGGTTATAAAAAGTATTATTTTTAATTTAAAAACAAAAAATTATATATTCATGAATTTGCCCTCATCCCCACAGACCCCACACCACACAATAACTCCCCCATACATACACACTGCTCCCTCACACACAGCCCCCCTACACAAGACCATTACCCCCATACACACTCACTGCCCCCATACACACACACTGGCCCATTCACACACACTGGCCCATTCACACACACTGCTTACCATACACACACACTGCCCCCCCATACTCACATTTACCCCATACACACACTGCCCCCCCTACACAAACACATTACCCCCATACACAAACATTGCTCCAGCCCATATATACACACTGCCCATCCATACACACAAACTGTACCCCTAATATATATATATGATCTAAGTATATATATATTTTTTTTTTTTACACTTATTTTAATTATTTAAATTTGATTTCAGCCAGCAGGGGGACTAACTGTCATTACAGTTAGTCCCCCTGCTGGCAATGCAGCAGGCAGTTATCCCGGCCATGTGATTGTGAGGTCCTCGCGTGGGATCGCCGGCGACCAGGTAAGTGAAAAAAACCCGGAGGGCGTACATTTACGTCCTGCGACGTTTAGAGCCACTTTAAAAAGGACGTTAATGTACGCCCTGTGGTCTTAAGGGGTTAAGTTGAAAATACAAAACAAAAAAACATTGGCATTGATTATTGGAAATCTCTGTTCATCAACTATAGGTGTTGACAAATTTGTGGGGATATATATGTCAGACTTCTAAGATGAAGTCTAGAGTAAATATTCCAAAATATTATAGCACAATAAAACTTTTTTTTTCTATTAATGGTTCCTTGACTCCTGTTGAATGTGCCAAAATATAAAAATTTTGGCTTGGCACGTTCCCCCCAGGCCACCCAAAAAAAGAGTGCTAGCATTAGCAATGTACTGGCAGCACTGCCGGTATATTTTGCGGCTTGCGCTCAGCCAGCCACCTCTTATACTTTGACATGTATATCGTGTATCCCTATCTCTCCTGTCCTTGACCTCGGCATTTTCTCTGACTCCTCTACCATTAGTCCGGCCACTCTAAGTACCGGTACACGGCTTGTCTATTTATGTGTTATTGTGTTAAAGTCTGCATGTTTCGTTTCCACACCAATCCTGACAAGGTCATTGAGAAGTATTAGCGGGTGCACTCTATCCTAGCATGCCAGCCACTTCTGTTTGCTTAGAGGAGCTAACGGAAGAGGACGTAAATGTTCCTAGTGGTCTGATTGACAGGTATGGAGGCATCCTTTTATGAAAGTGCAAATCTGAATTGCTTTATCAGTTTAGAGTGTTCATTTAATAGTCTTCTATGCTACCTCTTAGATATATTAAGAAAAAAAATACAGTCAAGCATGTGAGATTAAAAATATGCTGACAATAAAATTATGCTACTATATCGGTATAGACTACATTAGCAACAAGAGTTCATTTTAATGGTTATGGCAAAAAGTCTTTAGGCACCTTTACTATAATTTGTGTTAAACCATGATCTCCCCCAGTACTCTTCAATCTGTCATTGACACTTATAATACTTCTGTATTGACAAACACAGAATTCCACTTCTGCATTAGCCAAGAGGCACCAGAAAGGGCAGTCTTTGTGTACTGGCACAGGCCACTATGTTTTGTGTACCTCTCAATAATGGTTTGCACACACTGAAGGATTGAAGCCTGCAGATTATTTGCACCATAGCCCCTATAATTAGCTGCAGTGGTTACAGTTATTAGAGTGGCCCTTTAAGCTACAGCTTTGATTTTAGCTGGAGTTACAAACAATAGGTTTTCATATTTACTGAATTTTATGATCCACAACCCATTATTACACAATAGGTTGCAATTCTAAATATATATATACATTTTTAGAAGGCAAAGCTGCACTTGTCAAATACATTTCAATTTCATATTATAATAGTAATTAACACTCTTGGGGTCTAAATACATCTATGAATACGCTTAGCCCTTGCATGTGAATCATGCTGGTCAGAAGTTTAAAGTAGAAGATGCTGAAAAAAATATAAATATTTGATTTGGCTAGGTATCGTTTGCTTAAAGTTTTATCTCCCAGGATATGCTAAGGTTATTTGGATGTGAAAACATATTTCTGTGACCACCACATACATGATAACTATTTGCTTAAAGCACTCAGAATGGAACACACAGCTCTCGGACAGCAGCCTTCTATGTAAAACAATGCAAATTATTGGTATTTACATGAACGTGCAATGAACTGAAGACAGGCTAAATGGCAAGATCTTCTGCAATATCTGTATTTAATGTTCCTTAAATATAGATACAAATACACAATGATTACAACTTATTATCAGTATTTCTTCAACTCCATACGTGGCTCATTTGAACTGGATCTTTTTCAACTTCCATTGTCAACATAGGTAAATATTTTGGCAGTAGAATGAAGAGTCAATGAAGGCATAGCCCATAAAATAATCGTACCTGGTGACTCTGCGTATAGAGAAACTTGCATGGAATGACGTAAATTACTAGATGTCATAGTATTCATTATCAAAGTTGAGTGAATAGATGTCAACCTACAGGATTATTCACTAAAGTGAGAATTCAAAGTGAATTTTACGATAGGAGAACCTGAAAAATCTAAGAAAGCTATGCTTAGAGTTTAGCTACTTTGACCTTAAATTTTAAATGCACTTTGAATTCCCTTTGAATAACCCTGTAAAAGAAAATTAGAATTGACCATTTTCTGGGCAGTGGTTTTTTTTATGTAAATACCAGTTATGCTAAAAGCCAGTGGTTCCCAAACTTTTTAGGTTCAAGGCACCCTTAATATTTTTCCAAGGTGCCCGAAGTAAAAAAATATTCTAGGTTGTATATATGTTCAGGGCAGCGGCATATACTGGGTCCTGTTCAGCAGAATTGCTTCCTGTTCAAGCACAGAGCCAGAACCTAATCTTGGGAGGGCACTGATAGATTATTTAAAGAAACAATCCAGGTACAATAACCACTACAGCACTTTATAGTGGTTATGGTGCCACTAGTGACGTCGTGCCCTCTCAGAGTAAGGAGTAAAACTGTTTAAAAACAGTTTGACAACTTATCTGGGATCTGCTGCGACATAGGTTGTAGAAGGGTATAGGGGCAGTAGTGTGTGTATGAGGGGTGCAATATGTGTGTGTGTGAGTGGTGAATGTGGTGTGTGTGAGGGGTGCAGTGTGTGTGTATGTGGGGCAGCTTGCGTCTGAGTGGTACAGTGTGTATGTGTGTGCAAGGGGGCAGTGTGTGTGTGAGGGCAGGTTGTATGAGGGGTACAGTGTGTTGGTGAAGGGTGCAGTGTTTGTGGGGGCAGGTTGTATGAGGGGTGCAGTGTCTTTGTTAGGGGTACAGTGTGTGCCTGCAGATTACAGGTTGTGTGAGGGGTACAATCTGTGTGGAACAGTATGTGAGGGGTACAGTGTGTGTGAGGGGTACAGTTTGTGTGTATGGATGGGCAGTGTGTATATATGGGGTGGAGCAATGTTTGTATATATATATATTAATATATATAATATATATATATATATATATACATAGGAAACATGGGGGGATGGTTGCACTCACCTAAACATGCTTAAATGGGGTGCTGCTGGGGGCCATATTATACAATAAATACACAAGATCCAGCGCACTCTCCTATCTACTAAACAGCAACTTCAATGTTGACAGATTTTATTAGTTTGTAAAAGTTTTTTTTTTTAAAAAACACCTAATCTAGGCAAAAAAAATGGGGATTTAGTTACATTATATGATCATACATTGCATAAGCCTGCCACAACGTCAATGTACCCCATCTTTGGCAGGTCCTACTCTCACAGTCTAATGTCTGCTCTTATGAGATTAACCACTTACTTGGGAAAAAATTCCATCTGAGGCTCTCTGCAGTACAAGGCTAAATAGGGACCTGAGATGAGGCACCTGTAACAGGGAGGGGTGCAGAACCAAGGAGTTGGCTAGACTCCCAAATATATATAGGAAACATGGGGGGATGGTTGCACTCACCTAAACATGCTTAAATGGGGTGCTGCTGGGGGCCATATTATACAATAAATACACAAGATCCAGCGCACTCTCCTATCTACTAAACAGCAACTTCAATGTTGACAGATTTTATTAGTTTGTAAAAGTTTTTTTTTTTTTAAAAAACACCTAATCTAGGCAAAAAAAATGGGGATTTAGTTACATTATATGATCATACATTGCATAAGCCTGCCACAACGTCAATGTACCCCATCTTTGGCAGGTCCTACTCTCACAGTCTAATGTCTGCTCTTATGAGATTAACCACTTACTTGGGAAAAAATTCCATCTGAGGCTCTCTGCAGTACAAGGCTAAATAGGGACCTGAGATGAGGCACCTGTAACAGGGAGGGGTGCAGAACCAAGGAGTTGGCTAGACTCCCAAATATATATAGGAAACATGGGGGGATGGTTGCACTCACCTAAACATGCTTAAATGGGGTGCTGCTGGGGGCCATATTATACAATAAATACACAAGATCCAGCGCACTCTCCTATCTACTAAACAGCAACTTCAATGTTGACAGATTTTATTAGTTTGTAAAAGTTTTTTTTTTAAAAAACACCTAATCTAGGCAAAAAAAATGGGGATTTAGTTACATTATATGATCATACATTGCATAAGCCTGCCACAACGTCAATGTACCCCATCTTTGGCAGGTCCTACTCTCACAGTCTAATGTCTGCTCTTATGAGATTAACCACTTACTTGGGAAAAAATTCCATCTGAGGCTCTCTGCAGTACAAGGCTAAATAGGGACCTGAGATGAGGCACCTGTAACAGGGAGGGGTGCAGAACCAAGGAGTTGGCTAGACTCCCAAATATATATAGGAAACATGGGGGGATGGTTGCACTCACCTAAACATGCTTAAATGGGGTGCTGCTGGGGGCCATATTATACAATAAATACACAAGATCCAGCGCACTCTCCTATCTACTAAACAGCAACTTCAATGTTGACAGATTTTATTAGTTTGTAAAAGTTTTTTTTTTTTAAAAAACACCTAATCTAGGCAAAAAAAATGGGGATTTAGTTACATTATATGATCATACATTGCATAAGCCTGCCACAACGTCAATGTACCCCATCTTTGGCAGGTCCTACTCTCACAGTCTAATGTCTGCTCTTATGAGATTAACCACTTACTTGGGAAAAAATTCCATCTGAGGCTCTCTGCAGTACAAGGCTAAATAGGGACCTGAGATGAGGCACCTGTAACAGGGAGGGGTGCAGAACCAAGGAGTTGGCTAGACTCCCAAATATATATAGGAAACATGGGGGGATGGTTGCACTCACCTAAACATGCTTAAATGGGGTGCTGCTGGGGGCCATATTATACAATAAATACACAAGATCCAGCGCACTCTCCTATCTACTAAACAGCAACTTCAATGTTGACAGATTTTATTAGTTTGTAAAAGTTTTTTTTTTTTTTTTAAAAAACACCTAATCTAGGCAAAAGTATAATATATATATAATCTAAGTATATATGATCTAAGTATATATATACACATACACACACACACACACACATACACACTGTCTAGGTGTATTTTAATATTAATATATATATAATTATATATATATATATATTAATATCAAATTACACGTAGACTGATACTGATTAAATATATATATAATTATTGTTATATATATATTTATTTATGATATAAAAAAATGTAAATACGTAAAAAAATAAATTAAAAAAATTAAAAATAAAATATTAAAAAATATATAGATGTGTTTTATTTCGTTCTAACTGTATTGTGATATTAATATATATATATATATATATATATATATATATATATATATATATATATCAAAATACACGTAGAACGAAATAATATATATATCTATATACATAAATATATACATATATATCACTATATATATATATACCTATATATATAAATAAAAATATTAAAAAAAATATATATATATACGTATATATACACATATGTATATATATACATATATTAATTCTACACATATATTTATGTAATAATTTTACATAATTAGGTATCCTAATTAATTACAATTAGCCGGACCTGCCTGACAACCCATGCCGAAAGTATAGGGAATTTAATTTGCTAGCACTATATTTAACTCTATAACTTTCCAAGACACCATAAAACCTGTACATGGGGGGTGCTGTTTTACTCGGGAGACTTCGCTGAACACAAATATTAGTGTTTCAAAACAGTAAAATGTATTACAACGATGATATCGCCAGTAAAAGTGACGTTTTTTGCATTTTTCACGCACAAACAGCACTTACACGGACGATATTATTGCTGCAATATTTTTTACTGTTTTGAAACACAAATATTTGTGTTCGGCGAAGTCTCCCGAGTACAACAGTACCCCTCATGTACAGGTTTTATGGTGTTTTCAAAAATTACAGCGTCAAATATAAGGCTTGTATTTCATTTTTATCACATTAAAATTCGCCAGATTGCTTACGATGCCTTTTTGACCCGATGGTAGCCCAAGAATGAAAATAACCCCTATGATGGCATACTATTTGCAATAGTAGACAACCCAAGGTATTGCAAATGGGGTATGTCCAGTCTTTTTTAGTAGCCACTTAGTCACAAACACTGGCCAAAATTGGCGTTTTTTGAATTTTTCACACACAAACAAATACTAACGCTAACTTTGGCCAGTGTTTGTGACCAAATGGCTACTAACAAAGACTGGACATATCCCATTTGCAATACCTTGGGTCGTCTACTATTGCAAATGACATGCCATTATGGGTGTAAATTTATTTCCTGGGCTACTATACAGTCTCAAAGGCAACGTAACCAATCTGGCGAATTTCAATTTCAAATGTAACGTGCTATATTTGACCCTGTAACTTCCCAAAACACCATAAAACCTGTACACGTGAGACTTTGCTGAATACAAATATGTGTATTTTATTGCAGTAAAAGCAAACAGTATTATGACATTGACAGTTAAAATGCCATGTAGAACTAAAAAAATTAAAAAAATCTTATTTTCTCCCATTTTTATCATATTAAATTATGTTTCATAGCTAACTATTTGATATTAAATGAAAGCCCTGTTTCCCCTGAATGATATATAATAAGGGGGGGTGCATTTACTATGAAAGAGGTGAATTACGGTTGGACAGACATATAGCGCAAATGCCAGGTTTTGTTTACATTTTGTTTCGTTCACAACTTGTACATTTGGCTGCGGTCTTAAGGGGTTAATGAAATGTTAAAAAAAACAAAAACATTTTTAGTATCCTTTGTTGAATGGAAGCTTTAAATTGATATCTCTTAATACAGGGCCAAGGTGAAAAAAGGTGTCAACATTTTGAATGTGAAGATCAGTGACCCTCGACAGTGGGACATTCAACAGGAGCTTGGAAACGGAGGAAAACATTCTACCACTTCAGTTATTTGTCAAAGAATAGGACCAAGCCCCAGGAGCAGGTACTTTCCCCGTTATTTGTATGTATGATTTATAATTTAGCTTAATGAGGCTGTTAAACCTATAGTCTGGAATAATAGAGGTACTTCAGTTAACGGCACTTCCATCTGCTTATAGGCACCAGGACATTCATTTCCAGAGTAGACAATAAACTGAAACGACTTGTACCGTGCCTGACCATTCATTTTAACAATGGTGCCTTTATTGCCACTTAACATTGCATCTGTATATATTTGTATTTTCCTTTTATATACCATCTGGCGAATATGGAGCTAGAATTAGTTGTGTAATGTATTTTTTTTTTTTTTTTGTATAAGCAATAATATATACATAAGGAAGGGGTCTTCTGAAGCCTTATACTATAGAAACCTTAACAATGGCTGATGAATTGGAAATGATCATGGTACTAGAAAAGTAAAGAAACTATAGATGGGCTATTCAATAAAAATGTAAATGTAGTGAATGGAAAATAATACACATTTTAGACATAAATAGAAAAGCTGGAAATAAATGCATTTTGGAATGGAGCTGACTTGAATATTTTTTTAGTGCCAGAATATTCTACCAATGTAGCGCAAGAAATCGAAAAAGTATTTGTTTCATCAAAGTGTATAAGATAAAAAGTAGAAATTAACAAAAAAAAAAAACCACTCATCTTGTCTCTCTGAAGAGCTGAAAAGAAAAAGCAATAGAGCACTTCAGATGCAGTTTTAATATTGAGAGTACATTCCTCTGAGAGTCAAAAGAATGTTCCTCAACTTTGAAGCAACAAACATATATATAACATGCTACAATCCTGGCCGTATTTGCATAATGTCTAATTAACCCATGAAGAATGGTAAGCACTGATTATGCAAATTAGAGCTAATGTCTTAATTACCATCAGGCGTATTAGACCATGTAAATAGTTCTCTTATTTTTATGAAGCATAGTCGGATTTGTATATCATCATATTGTATACACTGAATTAGGAAGGATCAGAGCAGTCACAGAATTGGAACTACGTTCCCCTAAGCCCTAAGACTGTCCTGTTCGACCTCATTAAATGCGAAAAAGGTTTTAACCTCTCTGTTAATTCTAATAAGATTTGTTCTTCCTTACACTTCTACCACTGGGACTTAATTTGGTTAATGTTATGATGCAGATTCACCAAGGGCATACTTCATAATTGCAAGATGCAATCCCAACATCATTACATATAGTCTGTGGTCACCAGAATTTCCAGGAGCTAATCTGTTATGCTGATTTAGCATTGCAAAATCATTGCTTCTCCTATTATTATTATTGCCGTTTATATATCGCCAAACACCATGCTATCCAGAAAAGTGTTTCTCAATTATTGTCTAAATGAAAAACGCAAGTGGTAGAATTTCCTAACCAGTGCCCCTAAAATTAACCTTTCTGTTTCCAACAAGCACCCATTATATCGTCTGCCATTAACAGCTGAAATGTTTCAAGCATCTTTTGGCCCTGTCCGACTTGGCAGACGTGAGTGAGTGTACAGAAATACTGCTCAATCCTTAAGAATCCTACTTATTCACATGGCCCTCATTAAACTAAATTATCTCTGCCATTAGAGTTATGCTAAGCATGCCAATTTTCCTACTTTCTCTGCCAATACAAAGCAACTAAAGCTTACTTACCTTAAAATGATCATGTCACCAACAAATTATGAGAATGACAAGGTGATCTTCACGTGTATATACATTTTAATATGTATACCAAATCACCAAAAAGCGACTCAATTTAAAGATATCATTAATTGATCGCTATTAACATCATGCCTAGAAACAAACATACAGTAATTTAACCCCTTAAGGACCAAACTTCTGGAATAAAAGGGAATCATAACATGTCACACATGTCATGTGTCCTTAAAGGACCACTCTAGGCACCCAGACCACTTCAGCTTAATGAAGTGGTCTGGGTGCCAGGTCCAGCTAGGGTTAACTAATTGTTTTATAAACATAGCAGTTTCAGAGAAACTGCTATGTTTATCAATTAGTTAAGCCTTCCCCCTAATCCTCTAGTGGCTGTCTCACTGACAGCCACTAGAGGCGCTTGCGTGATTCTCACTGTGAAAATCACAGTGAGAGCACGCAAGCGTCCATAGGAAAGCATTATGAATGCTTTCCTATGTGACCGGCTGAATGCGCACGCAGCTGTTGCCACGCGTGCGCATTCAGCCGACGGGGAGGAACGGAGGCGGAGAGGAGGAGGAGAGCTCCCCGCCCAGCGCTGGAAAAAGGTAAGTTTTAACCCTTTTCCCCTTTCCACAGCCGGGCGGGAGGGGGTCCCTGAGGGTGGGGGCACCCTCAGGGCACTCTAGTGCCAGGAAAACGAGTATGCTTTCCTGGCACTAGAGTGGTCCTTTAAGGGGTTAAATTGTGTGGTTTCTGCAACAGTACTTAGGTATGTAACATCTGCATGTTCTACATCGATTGGATGCCTTAATTAATCCCTACTGCCAAATGCATAGTTGTGACAATGTAAAAGGTTGGATATTAGATAACAAAATTACTTTGATCAATGCATGTGCTACTAGCTTAGCTAGTACAATGTATATGTTCAATGGTATTACCTATACAGAGATAATAGGTTATGTTTTTTTGCTTTAAATAGACTTGTCATAATTTTTTTTTTTTTCTGTAACTATAAAATGTAAAAATACGTTGTATTTGGTATGGGGAATAATAGCATGGGCTGATTTTATTCACTGCTCAGAAATCTTCATGCTTACGTTTGTAACATGTCAGCAGCCCATTTGCTGACAGTCAATTACTACTGAGTGAGAGACCATAGCTTTTATATGTAATCAACACAGTAGGCCCTAAATAGGTCCCTGTACACAATTCATGTAAAAATGATTGTCTCTTACTCAGGATATTTTCAGCTGCTGAAAGCCATAGACCTCAAATATGTAATAACCCTTTAAGCATTTATTTCGGCAATTCTCTTTGACTTATACATAACTAAATATTAGCTGAACATGATGAGTTCCATTTTGGTCAGGACAAATTTGATAAAAAAATGTTTTTTTATAAAGTACCTTTGTTTAGAACGGTGAGCACTATGTCTCATTTTATTCATTTCATATGCCATTTACATTGTGAACATCTAAAGGGGACAGCCCCAGATTTATCCTTGAGCGTGATTGTACTGCTCAGAGCCCTATCTAAGAGCTGATTGAAAGCTCTCTCCTTGTGAGTGTATTTTATCTTAATTTTACATTGTATATACTGGATTACACTATTGTTGGTGTCTTTTGTGTTTTATCCCATATGAGACACCCACAACAGAATTCCCCTTCTGCACTAAAGTTTTGTCTACTTGAACACTAAGGAGGATAACAGACTGACCTCTAAAAAAGCACTTCACTTTATCTCCCCCCAAAACTTTTTTTTGCTAAGACGCTTTAATATTAATATATCTTAATATTTTTAGTTTTTTATATATAATATTGTACATATATATATATATATATATACAATACACAAGATCCAGCGCACTCTCCCATCCACTAAACAGCAACTTCAACGCTGACAGATTTGATTAGTTTTTAAAAGGTTTTGTTTAAAAACACCTTATCTAGGCAAAAAATAATGGGGATTTAGTTACATTATATGATCATACATTGCATAAGCCTGCCACAACGTCAATGTACCCCATCTTTAGCAGGTCCTACTCTCACAGTCTAATGTCTGCTCTTATGAGATTAACCCACTTACTTGGGGAACAAATTCCATCTGAGGCTCTCTGCAGTACAAGACTAAATAGGGACCTGAGATGAGGCACCTGTGACAGGGAGGGGTGCAAAACCAAGGAGTTGGCTAGACTCCCAAATATATATATATATGGAACATGGGGGGGTGGTTGCAATATATGTATATGAGTATCTAGTATTTATTATTTGGCACAGTATGTTCATTGGAGACACCCTGGATTTAATGATAAGAGCATGATTGCAGATGAATAACTGTATTCATAGTGATTTTATATGGTTTTACAGTAAACAGTAAGGTTGCTTTTGTTTTTTATTTTTGTGATTTTACTTAGAGTGTTGCACATTTTATATACATTTAGGTGTATAGCTAGTTTGATAATTGTGATAGGAGCACGACTCTTGACATTAAGTGATTCTTTGAAATGGGTTAACATTGTCTATATTGAACCCAGAAGTGGGACCAAGGTCAAACACTTGAGCACCACCTATATATTAGTTTGTTTATTTATTGTAGTTGTGGGGGAGCCACAATAAGTGTTTTTTATATTATTAGTGTCAGCAATTATTTTTTGCAAGTATAATGTATGACTAAAGATCTTAACTCCACTTGTTTTCGCTGTTGACTAAAGAGGTTAATCTGTTAACACGGATGCAGAGTTTGGAGTACAATGCCTTAAGAATGCATTGCTTACCAACAATCTTTTACTAATCACCAGGCGTCACATATAATGTAAAAGTTGTGCTAGAAAACAAATGCAATGCAGCCAGGGTTTAGTATGAGATCCAACAGAAATATCAAATTATATATTGGTGGTGACAGATGGATGGGCTGCAGGTTTGGAGACTTGTTACTGAACAACCCCTCTTCCAAGCAATGAAAATATAAACACTCTTCAGCATTGGCAGCTATTTTCCAATCCTCCATAGTTCAGAAATTAAAAAAGATGAGACGCGTTGTGCAAAGCCAAGTTTGAATTGTGTTCTAAGCTCCCAGGCACAGTGGATTTGGTACCTTAGATCTGTTCCTCTTAGAAAGCTATATAATGATTCATGCTCTGTAATATCTTCTATATATTCCTTAAGCGCAGTTCAATAATTTTGAACGTATACTGAAAGTGTGCCAGTGTTTAGAATCTAAAGTTAATTTGCGTGCAGCAATCACATTATACTTATTTTTGGTATATTGGAATGCCAACCAATGAAATGATGAAAAGCTTGTATCAAGTATGAAGCCTCAAAGCCAATATGGTTAGAGATAGAATTGTGGTCTTGTTATAAATAAAGGACAAGGAACGCAAATATATAGAAGTTCTTAAATGAAAACTCCTGGCACCATAACAACGTCTCCAGCGACCTGTCTAAGACTGTCTGAGACTTCCTGATTTAAAACTCCTAGAAATGTAAAAGGAGAGGTGCGGAGCTAACCAGTGGCCAACCCCTGAGGGTTTAAACCCTAAAACTAAGCTGATGCCCAGGACCTCTTTGCACTTTATAAACCTTTTCCCAATGAAGTTGTTATGGTACCCAGAGTTTCCTATTAAGGAAAATTCATAAATAGGAAGCATAATATGCAGGAACAGGAATATTAGGAAGGTCCAAAACCCAGTACCATGGTGCCAAGTTTTGTAGGTTTGCTGTAGATATGATTTCACTGCTGTCCAACTAATAAGATAAAAACAAACCCTTTGTTAGCTAGTGGATTTTCACTTTAGACATGCTGGCATTGCAAAGGTTTAACACTGTGCTTTCTGGTGATGCTTTCTAGAGAAAACAATATTACTTTGTTTTTATGATATATATGATGTTGTTGAATACAATTACTATGTATATTATATTTTATAACAAGTTTTTATTTTGACTGCAATGTATAATGTCGTTTTATTTCTATAGCTTGCGGGTAACTGGATAGGTATATTAATTGGATTGATCTTTTGTGTTCTTTGAAGATGGATATCGCAATCCTGAAATGTTAGAAGTGTTTATACTAATGTAAAACCCTAACATGAGAGATTCCAGAAGACACCTGTTAACAGTTTCAAATAAATGCTTCAAGCTGTTTTTTTAATTTAATATAAGTACAAATGTTGTTACCTAGCAATAAATATTGTATGTATCATTCATGTTAAGGCTTAGAGTTATGCAAATTCAAGGACTCTTCTTCCTCTCAATATAATAATATCAATAGCATTATTTTCAAATTATTTAAATAATTTATTGAACACTCCACACACAGTGTATCTTTATTACTGCATATGCATCTTTTAGAGCTCGTAATGTAATTTTTTGATGCCCAAAGGACAAAGATAGCATAACTAGCCCTAGCTAGAGATAACACAGAAAAAAAAAAAAGCTTCCCTGCTTTAGACTCAGTTTCGCAATCAATGTTAGATAATTGTTCTCCCAAACATACTGAGATGAGGAATATAGTTCATAATGATTCAACATAGTAATCAGGCTATTGGTGAGCTAACCTCAATAACTACCCTTAGGTGTTTTACATCTAGGTCACATACTCTATTGACCGTATTTGTATGTGACTGTATTTGGATTTATTAAGTGTTCTATGTAAAATCTTCTCTATTAACTCATTGACTGCCAGGTAATTGAAACACATATATCTCCATTTAGTCCCTCTAAAGTTCAGGGATATATACAAGGTCCTTCAGGATATTGCTCTGCCCGTGAACCCTACATAGAATGCGGTTTAAGTCTGACATTCTAATTGTGTCCACAGCTAAAATAATCTTAATAATTTAATATCACACTAGAATTATTTTTTTCTCAACTATCTGTCTCTTTTTCTGTGAGATGACCTCTCTCCCCCTGTTTTCTTCTCTTCTTTAGACTGCTCATTCCCTCTCTCACTCTCTCTCTGTTCTTTTTCTGCTTGAGATTAATACCACTAAACATGCAATATATGTTGATAAATTATGATAATATTAACCCCTTAACCCCTTAAGGACCAAACTTCAGGAATAAAAGGGAATCATGACATGTCACACACGTCATGTGTCCTTAAGGGGTTAAGGACCAAACTTCTGGAATATAAGGGAATCATGACATGTCACACATGTCACGTGTCCTTAAGGGGTTAATAACAATATTTCAGTATTAATATGGATATAGCCTATAATGGATATACTGGATATTAACTATATCAAAGGGGACATTCTTAAAATATTTTACAGTCATACTGACAACATTCAATTGCTTGCACAAGATTTTTTTTTCTTACTGAACCATAATCGTTGCACAATGCATTTTGGTGGATTGAAAACCTAACTGTAAAAAAAAAAAAACTAAAATAACAAAGCTGTGGCTACTACGTTGGCTTGACTTTTGCAATTTGGTTTTCAATAATTATATAATAAGTTTTTATGAGTTCTGGTGTCCTTCTACCCAATGGTTGGTTCTGAAATGGTTAACTTCAACGTAAAATGTTTAAATAAGTGTTCCTTCGACACACTAGGCATTAAGCAACAGCCAATTCAAACACGGAGTTCCTTTTTCCTTCTTCAACCTGTTTTTTGGCTTCACATGTCACTCAGTGTTTTCAACCATTAATTGTCTAAAATAATAATGTGTTGGAACATATTTTCAATTAACGCTTGTGATGTAATTCTCAGTGGCAAAAAGTTTTTCTATGACAATATAACTATTCCAGAAAATAATGCTACATTGCAAACATGATTATATATGTTCACGATAGAGATATACAGAATGTATTCATTTCATAATGACTGATTGTTCCCAGGGCAGCTGTCCACAAGGCAATGTGTCAAATGGATGATGAAGCAATTGCATGTCAATAGCTTCCTTTGTATTCCTATGATGGCTGAGTACAGTATGATGCATTCGATAAGAGATACAGGAGAAATGCCAGGCTGTGTAGAGAATATATTTTACCCTCATTCTCTCACATTAACGCTGGAAAGAGAAGATTATTATTTGTGAATTAGGAAAAGTGTATTGCAGTGCCCTGGTAGCCAGATGGTCTAGAGATGCAAGCCTTTGGGCATCTTTAAGTTTAAAAGCTGTAGGAATAAACTGCCAAACCCAAATACGGCAATCCATCTGTCACCATCTCTCTAATGTCAACATTTAAGGAGCGTAAGATTCTTTGACGCTTAGTAAATTCTACTTGAAGGGCACCAGATCACAAATTGTGCTTACACAGTAGAAGTCGACAGAATTAACAGCTTACCTAATGCCTTTCTCCCTCAGCAACATATGATATTAAATGAAGAGCTGCGTGTTTAACTCTATGACAAGCTTGTAGCAGTATGTTTTAGTTATCTAGGGACCCTGTTAATGAAGTGCTCACAGCAGGCTCGGATCTCGTCTTCTGATTGATGTTTCACCTATAACCTTGGTCATTAGACTTTCATATAGTCACTTATTCTGAGTAAGTGCGCAATAAATACCTTCTTGCATGGATAAGAATGCAATTACATGTACAAAGGAATTAGCAGGCTCACATATCAGTCAATACAGTGTTCACATGCCTAACAGACAATTATGAAAACTCACTGTCTCCAGCTGGTTCATCTAATAATTACATGTAAAGAGTACATACCATATATTGCATATGAGCATCTAAAGACAATCTGTCCTGGTTGGCACTTCTTTAAACAGTAAAATTGCCTGAATCTTAAATAATTACATCCGTTTTTTCTTTAATCTGTGTACAGTTTAATATACTAATGATGCATGATTCCGAACAAGGTATTCGTTCAGAACTTCCTTAGTAAACTTTTGGCTAATTAATGAAGGAGTTCCATTATTCTATCTGAATTAAGACATTGCCTGTAACTCTTACCAATTATGTTTTCTGAATAAACAATACAAAGCCAAAAATAAAGTAATGTGTTTGTAGTAATACATAACAATGGTATTTGTTCAGTAGAAACCTATAAAACACAACATGAAAAAAACACTACCTGGCAAAGCAAAATATAAAGATGTATTAACATGTATGGGGGTTAAACTCACTTGTACCAGAGCCTAATCAACCCTGGCTCTGGTTGAGACAAACTCCACTGGAGAGGGAATGGATCCCACAAACTTGTATCATACGTTGGCAATGGATAAATCCGGAACCTTAGCTGCACAGGAGACAAAAGCAGGAACCCCAATAGAACATTATCACAATAATTGTATTCAACACACAGAGAAGAAACTGCCTACTTTAAAATTTGGTGGATATACCAAATATTATTACCCACAAAAGCACATTATTTGCTGAGAAATGTTGACTTTCTGCACAGTCTTTTCAAATCTTGTGTTTTGTTCAGTTCGTAGTTTTGCCTACCGATGACGTGACACGTTACGCCCTCCTCCTTCATACACATGGGCTTCATCTGAATAGTTTATAAAAAAAATACTTATACTCACAATTAGGTATTTTGTAGCACATTTTGGACCACTGACAGAATAATTCTGCCACAGCACTAACATCTCTTTCATTATAAATATTTAAATAC
Organism: Pelobates fuscus; assembly: GCF_036172605.1. NCBI lineage: Eukaryota > Metazoa > Chordata > Amphibia > Anura > Pelobatidae > Pelobates > Pelobates fuscus. Next base: position 135,803,984 of record NC_086321.1, read on the forward strand.
CTTATTTAATAAATCTGTAGAGTGGTGATAATGATCAGTAGGCAAGTAGACAATGGTTTTTGTAACCACATCGTGTGGACAAGATGAAATGCCGTTGGTTTTGAAAGTCTTAAACTTTATTTAGTACAGTCATCTAAGATCAAATCTTACATGTGGAATAATGATGAATAATAAAAATGGATATCAACCACACAAGCGTGATGCAATTGCTCAATGGTGCACATTTACAGGTTCTGTACATTTAATGCTATACACATTACATACAGCATGATTATTTTGACCAGAAGCTTAAGTAAGGGCATTTTAGGTTAAACAGATGTGACGCTAGCCATTTTTCTACAGTTAAGCTGCCTGACTCCATAAAATGGCTCTGTATTGCAACAGGGCCTACTTGATTTTTTTTTTTTATTATGACTGGTTCAACTTCATTAAAATGATGAGATGGCTGCTATCTCATGAATCCTGCTTTTGTTTCACAGTGCCCTAATCTATCATCATTCACTGAGGTAAAATCAATTTCATCCATTGTATATTTCCATTATTAACCCTACTGCAACCTTTTTATTCTATTTAACTGCAAATATTTTTTTTGCATTGCCATATACAAACAGGTACAGGTGTGCACACTTATATAAGCAGTATTTTAAAGTATTTTTCTACTGTCAAGTTTAGAGAGCAAGCTTCTGGATTACTTGCAAAAACTAGACTTTCTTAGTAAAGTTTTCTTTCAAAGTTAAGAGGTTAACACACATACTATTAGCTGGGGAGTACTCCCACCTGCGTGCTCCAAACAGGAAGGTCCAAGTTCCCAGGTATACCCAAAAGAAACAAATAAGAAAGTCTGAGCACACCCAATAGTTTCTTTAAACAGGCAGTCTTAAAAAAGGAGTATAAAAAAGACAATGTTTCAGCACCTATCCGAGCCTTTGTCAAGTCTAAATTAACAAGTGTAGCAATCTCGTATAAATATCATCCCCAATAACAATTAAAATACAATAAAGTGATTACAATTAACATAAAATAACTCTCATGTTGCATAGAAAAAAGGCAGCAAAACCAGCATCTTCACAGGTGTAAATGATGATTGTCATAAATACACGTGATGACGTCACTCTCCGCAACACTGGGGTTGATACACTATTCTCATACAAAACCGAACAATTGGGAAATGCCGATGCTCATTATGAGATTATATAAAGTATTGGTGGCTCAGTGGTTCTTATCCTGCCTAGTTTTTATTCTCCCAGGCATGATTTACTGATAAAGATTGGCAAAGGCCAAGCGTGGCACTGCCTCCCAACTTTGTCGCATCTGACAGATGGTAGGACGGGTCTCCATCATCATGGAGATTAGACAAGACCTGGGATCGCGGACGGCAGCCAAACCAGTTGATCGGTCTACACAGAATAGGCATGAAGCATAGAGAAACAAAAATAAAAGAATTGTAGGCTGACATTCTTATTAGGCATATTTTTAAACAGTGCATACAATTATTTATAATAAATTCATCCATATTCAGATGCAATGACATTTGGGGTGGAGGGTCACGTTTGGCCACAGCATGACCTTCTCAGTGCACCCCACCTACTGGACATGATAATGCCTGGATACAGCCTGGGCCAATAAAAACTGGGATATATAATTACCACTGAGCCACCACTGCTTTATATAACCTTATAACAAGCATTATTCATTTCCTGATTGCTCGGTTTTGTATGCAAATAGTGTGTGTGTATACCCCGTTGTCATGGGGATTTACATCAAAACACAGGTGTGATGCATGACAATGATTATTATTATTATGTTGTTATTTATATAGTGCCAACAAATTCCGCAGCGCTTTATAGTGGATGGAAAACAGACATGTAGTTGAACCAGACAAGTTGGACACACAGGAACAGAGGGGTTGAGGGCCCTGCTCAACGAGCTTACATGCTAGAGGCAGTGGGGTAAAGTGACACAAAATGTAGGGATAGTATTAGACTAATGACAGTTGCACAAGAGGAATCAGTTGGGAGCTATTAACAGTTTAATTGATACGCTTTTATGAAGAAGTGGGTTTTTAATGATTTTTTTGAAGGAGTGGAGACTGCGTGAGCATCTAACGGAGGAGGGAAGAGAGTTCCAAAGGAACAGTGCAGCCCTCGAGAAGTCTTGAAGGCGAGCATCAGCGGTGGGAGTATGGACAGAAGGTAGACATATCACTTACACCTGGGAAGATGCTGGTTTTGCTGCCTTTTATTATTCTATGCAACATATGACTTATTTTATGTTAATTATAATTACTTAATTATATTTTTCATTGTTATTGGGGATGGTATTTATGTGAGTTTGCCGGATAGGTGCTGAAATGTCTTGTTTATATTTTCCTAGTGAAAGACTGCCTGCATAAAGAACCCATTGGGTGTGCCCAGACTTTCATATTTGTTATTAGTGAAGTTATCTGTCCAACCTAAATAGGATTTATCCATACTTACTTTATGTTGTTTATTTTTCTCATAGGACCCATATTGGCAACAGAGACAATTCAAGTTACATGTTTTTTTGTGACTGTTTCTTGTTAATAGTAAAATCCTGAAATAGTATTTCTGTAGTGTAGACTATTGCCGGTTATTTTACATCTTGGCTTTATTCTTCTCAGGATCCCAAACCTGCAAAATTATGGAAAAAATTCTACTGAAAATTTAAATTCTAAACGTGATTAGGATCATGCTCTGATATTCGACAAACAAATGGTGTATTCATATAATTAACAAACTGAATTGTTTCAAATTGTTCCAGATTTTTGTTTTTACATAGTTACTTATTTTAATGTCTGTGTTAGAGGAAAGAACTGAGTTTGCATAATACATTTTATTGAGAAAGAGATTCAACATGCCTGATTCTAAAGCAGTACAGTACCCAAAATTAAAACGTGCATAAGAAAATATAGTGAACCAATAATCAACCTAATTGTGTAGAACATCTTTGTTATTATATATTATAATCGCTACTTAAACGTTGTTAGTAGACAATACATTCCTATAATAACTGCACAATTCACAGTATTCCATAGCAGATGCTGTCATGTACATTTGCAGGTTAGAAAGTGCCATTTCCTGTAACCAGAATATTTCTGTACGTTATGAGGACCAGGCTCGAAAGAAACGGGTTAATACCTGTTTTGTACAAATCTATAAGATTAGCTAATGTACAAAATGGTGCGTAAACAGATTTTCCTCTCCTAAAAGCAGCAACATCTGCTGGAATCATGAACAGCTGAGTTCAGCACAAGGACGCCAAGCAGCTGGGAAAATTCCATGTCACTGGTCATTGACGCGGTACTGAATGGGTATACATCAGCCAGACAAAAGTAGAGCAACAAAGCTATACATACAATGAAAAGAGATTGTAAATTGCTCAGTTTTGTGATGAGGCAAGGAGCGTACATCTTGTTAATCAAACATAGTGAATCAAGCAAGACAAACCAAGAGATTTTCCAAAATCACATAGTCAGTGCTTTGGAAATTGATTGTGATTGAAATTCTTGTGTTTGCAGCATAACGTGACGCCATGTTTAAATAAATATATGGAGCAATGTTCATTCTAATTAATTTTCACTAATAATTCAATCTAAGTCCGAAGGTTATACATACTCGTGAAGTATTATTTTTATTCTTATTTTGTGTGATCTAAATGTTACCCATAGAGTTTTGTGTATCCTAAATTATACTCATCACATGTGTGTAAAACTTGTATTTCTTGCTGCACGCACTTAACTCGCAGGGCTGGACTGGCCCTCCGGGATACCGGGAAAATTCCCGGTGGGCCACGGCACCTGGGGCCGGTCTGACAGCCCTGATCAGTCCTGTCAGTCTCTCTGCAGCATTTACCTTAATTTCGGCCGCATGCCTGCCTTCGGACACAAGCCCCGCCTCCTGAGCATAGCTCCGCCTCCCCCACATGAGCCCCGCCCCCCACACGCGTTGCTCGCCGGAAGGAAGAGGCTACAAAATGGAAACTTCACCTACCAGGTAAGCTTCAGCCATGACAGTGATTGTGTGTGTGTGTGTGTGTGTGTCTGCTAGTGAGTGAGCTTGTCTGTGTGTGTGTGTGTGCCTGCTAGTGAGTGAGCTTGTCTGTGTGTGTGTGTGTGTGTGTGCCTGCTAGTGAGTGAGCTTGTCTGTGTGTGTGTGTGTGTGTGTGTGCCTGCTAGTGAGTGAGCTTGTCTGTGTGTGTGTGCGCCTGCTAGTGAGTGAGCTTGTCTGTGTGTGTGTGTGCCTGCTAGTGAGTGAGCTTGTCTGTGTGTGTGTGTGTGTGTGTGTGTGCCTGCTAGTGAGTGAGCTTGTCTGTGTGTGTGTGTGCCTGCTAGAGAGTGAGCTTGTCTGTGTGTGTGTGTGTGTGTGTGTGTGCCTGCTAGTGAGTGAGCTTGTCTGTGTGTGTGTGTGTGTGCCTGCTAGTGAGTGAGCTTGTCTGTGTGTGTGTCTGCCAGTGAGTGAGCTTGTCTGTGTGTGTGTGTGTGTGTGTGTGCCTGCTAGTGAGTGAGCTTGTCTGTGTGTGTGTGTGTGTGTGTGTGTGTGCCTGCTTGTGAGTGAGCTTGTCTGTGTGTGTGTGTGTGTGTGTGCCTGCTAGTGAGTGAGCTTGTCTCTCTGTGTGTGTGTGTGTGCGCTAGTGAGAGAGCTTGTGTGTGTGTGTGTGTGTGTGCCTGCTAGTGAGTGAGATTGTCTGTGTGTGTGTGTGTGTGTGTGTGTGCCTGCTAGTGAGTGAGCTTGTCTGTGTGTGTGTGCCTGCTAGTGAGTGAGCTTGTCTGTGTGTGTGTGTGTGTGTCTGCTAGGGAGTGAGCTTGTCTGTGTGTGTGTGTGTGTGTGTGTGTGCTAGTGTGTGAGCTTGTCTGTATGTGTGTGTGTGCCTGCTAGTGAGTGAGCTTGTCTGTGTGTGTGTGTGTGTGTGCCTGCTAGTGAGTGAGCTTGTCTGTGTGTGTGTGCCTGCTAGTGAGTGAGCTTGTCTGTGTCTGTGTGCCTGCTAGTGAGTGAGCTTGTCTGTGTGTGCCTGCTAGTGAGTGAGCTTGTCTGTGTGTGTGTGCCTGCTAGTGAGTGAGCTTGTCGCTGTGTGTGTGTGTGTGTAAATGAACTTGTGTGTGTATGCCTGCTAGTGAGTGAGCTTGTCTGTGTGCAGGGCCGGTGCAAGGATTTCTGCCGTCCTAGGCAAAGATCCATTTTGCCGCCCCTTCATGTCACCCACTGACAGACACACACACGCTGACACACATACACTCACTTACTGACACACACACACAGAAACTCACCGACAGACATACACTCAATCGCTGACAGACACACAGACACTCACTGACAGACAAACACACAGACTCACTAACAGACATACACTCACTCAATGACAGACAAACACACACTGACATGCATATCCTCACTCACTGACAAACACACACAGACACTTACTGAGAGACATACACACACACTCACTGACAGACATTCACTCACTGACATACACACTCACACAGACACTCACTGACAGACATACACTCACTCAGTCACTGACACACACACACTCACTGACAGACATATACTCACTCACTGAGAGACAGACACACACACACACAGTGACAGACATACTCACTCACTGACAGACACACACACTCACTGAAAGACATTCACTCACTGACATACACACTCACACAGACACTCACTGACAGATATACACTCACTGACACACACTCACTGACAGACACACACATTCACTGACAGACACACACATTCACTGACAGACATATACTCACTCACTGAGAGACACACACACACTCACTGACAGACATATACTCACTCACTGAGCGACAGACACACACAGACAGACACTCAGTGACAGACATTCACTCACTGACAGACACACAGACACTCACTGACAGACACAGACACTCAATGACACACACACACACACAAGCAGACACTCAGTGACACACACACACACTCACTGATAGACATATACTCACTCACTGAGACACACACACACACACACACACACACACAGACACTCAGTGACAGACACACATAAACTGACAGACACAGACACTCAATGACACACACACAGGCAGACACTCAGTGACACACACACTCACTGACAAACACTTAAACACTCACCTCCCTAGGATCCAGTGTGGGGCAGCTCCTCACTCCTCCTGCCCACCGTTTAGTAGGGCGGGGCTGGAATTATGTCATATTCCGGCTCACGGCATCACAGAGGGCGCGTGAGGGAGGAGTGAGAGGCTGCACGCACAGCCTCCCTCGCCGCCTTCTCCTTCCCCCCCTCTCCTCTGGTCACTGGGATTTGATGGCAGAGCAGGCACCTGTGATCAAGGTAAGAAGGTGCCTGCTCTGCCATACTGTGACAGGGCTCTTCTGGGTGCCCCCACCTTTGGGTGCCTGGAGGAGCGGCCCGGTGCTGAGGGGGGGGGGGGTGGCTCTAGAGCCGCACGCCCAGCGCTGCGGCCCAAGACAGGGTGAGCCCACCAGGAAATTCCCGGTTGGCGCCACCAGCAGGCCAGCGCCCCTTAGGCGAATGCCTAGTTCACCTAACTGTGGCGCCAGCCCTCTCTGTGTATGTGTGTGTCTGCTAGTGAGAGAGCTTGTGTGTGTGTGTGTGTGTGCCTGCTAGTGAGAGAGCTTGTGTGTGTGTGCATCCTAGTGAGTGAGCTTGCCTGTGTGTGTGTGTGTGTATGCTAGTGAGAGAGCTTGTGTGTGTGTGTGTGTGTGTGTGCCTGCTAGTGCGAGCTTGTCTGTGTGTGCGTGCCTGCTAGTGAGAGAGCTTGTGTGTGTGTGAGCTTGTCTGTAGTAAGCTTGTGCGTGTCAGAGCTTGTCTGTAGTAAGCTTGTGCGTGTCATAGTTTGTCTGTACTACATTTGTGTGTATGTATGACAATAAGTTTGTCTGTGCATGTCAGTGAGATTGTCTGTCAGTGAGCCTATTTGTGTGCATCTGTAAACTTGTGCATTTATGTCAATGAGCTTATAGATATCAGTGAGATTGTTTGTCTATGACGCTGTGCATCAATGAGCTTGCGTATGTCAGTGAGATTGTCTGTGTCTGCATGTGAGTATGCTTACTGTATAATTAAATGTTTGACTCTGAAAGGAATATTTTATATTAGAAAAAACAAATATATATATTGACCAATAATATGTAAGGGGCTATGTCTTGCCACCCCAGATGATTGAGTCATATATAAATACATATTATAATATGTATTTATATATGACTCAATCGTCTGGGGTGGCAAGACATAGCCGTGCGTATTACATGTGACAATACGTGGCGCAATGACTAGATTTTTTTCCAGGGCTGCTTTGTATCCCCAGTCCGGCCTTGTTAACTCATTAAATTCAGTTAGGGAGAATTAACTGAGTTGTGACGTTCAGAGCAGAGTGCGAAAAATATTTCTAATTCTACGGAGTTTGATATTTTTTTGTGTAACCCAAAATGTGCATTTTTGTTCTAAACCACGACCCACCATTTAGTTAAATAGTTAGCAACAGTATTATTTAAGTGAAAGGAAAGATGGGTGGCAAAGGGGCCCTGGAATAGTCTTAAAGCTGCAGTGGTGAGAATTGAAAGACAACTAATTTTTTAGATTTTATTCTATCTTTTATGTTTAGAATTATTTTAGAACATCGGCTAATTGGTAGATAGGAGAATGAGCAAGTTAAATGGTTTTGTAATACCAAAATACTGGAAGCTTAATACAAACTGTACAGCTTTCGACAAGCTAATCTGTCCTCTTTCATATACAGTCAGGGATTGCAAGTTTTTCTCAGACTGTTTCTAACCGCATAAATTTTTCAGGGTGTTTATCAGAGTAGCAAGCCTTTATTAGGGTTTTTGTTGATCTAGCAGTACTGGGGAAAGTGTTTTTGCTTGCCAATAATTCATAAAACTTGTTAAAAGGTTGAAGAGAATGATTACTCTTAAATAATGAATACCATCAAATTATGGAAGCATTGATGGTACCCATATTTAGCAGTTTAGAAAAGTCACCTTGAATCTGGATGGATGGTACATAAAGCTGTGTTTACAATTTCTGACATGTAGACTGGCTGTTTTCTTTAGAATGATCATGTTACATGCACTAAAATCAACACACAAACACCAAGCTCCAGTTGTGAAAACCTTCCTGCCATGGTTAGGTAGGACTACATCTCCCCTGATGCTTTGCCAGCATTCTTGCTAAAAGAGCATTATGGGGGATGTAGTCCACATTATCTGGAGTGCAGAAGCTTGCCTACCCCTGTAGTGGGCAATGTACAGTCAGCAATGAATCGTGTTTGTTTGCAGGATCTGACAAGATCATTATTTTCTTTCTGTTTCTTTTTTTTCTAACAAGGTCAAACTTTGTAATGAAAAGACCTTGTCTACTCCATCAAGCATTACTGGTGGAAAAAGTTTTGCATTATTATGTTTTATTGATAACTGCATTTTTCCTTCTTTGTTGGTATTGTTTTGAATTCAAACTACATTTACAAAAAAAACTGCTTTTACTTCCCCACCAGTCAGTAATTGAAATAAACTGCCCATTTATTCATGTGGCTCAATAGTCTCTTAAAACATAATGAGCATACACAAAGTAATATACATGGACACATATACTTAGATACAGCTTATGGATATCAAAGGTATGTTATGCAAATATGATTAGAACAATATTTAATTGTTTTAGCACAAAATGTTCTAAAAGAAGGGAGGGGTATATAACTCAAAAAGATTATATCTTACATTCATCCTGTCTGGAACTGGCGTTTTGCATTTTGTTTTTCAATCTATTACAGCTCAATGTTTAATAAATACAACTCCATTGACTGCACCCTATCTCTCTGGACACTCTACCACACCACCACCTGATTAAGTGGACCCATATGAAATATCACAATGGCTGCAAAATATAAATATACATTTCTTTATTTTGCTTGAGTGTCAGAGATATGACCTGCACTTTGGAAAGCAATGCGTGTGACACATGTGTGAAAGGGTAAAACCATATTGCAAATCATGTATATGAGAATGTAACAATTGACAGCACAGAAAAATCTAAGATGGATAGCGGATATGGAAACAGGACAAGATAATAATGGTATGAGCAATATCTGTAAACCTGGCATAGTCTGGCAACATGCATTAACTGGCACACCCAGTGCTGGGGTTATCAGACACAGTTGTGAGAAAAAAATGGAGAGATTCAGTATTGTTGGTTGTGAGAGTGTTGATTCTGGGAGTGTGAGGTGAGGATTAAAGAACAGAGATGTAGATGAAACAGTTTTATGAAGGTATTTACAGCCAGCTTTCAACAACTCATCCAAGCAGCCATTGTTCATATTCATTAAGTGTGGTACTGTTCCCTAAGGACAAGTCAACATGGTTATATGGAGTTTGGCGTATATCGGTATATCGTTTTCTGTCAAAAAACTGAGGGTTACTCAAAAAGTCCACCCCTCTTCACCTAGAGATATATTGGGAGGTTTCACTTACTCATTATTCAATCAAATATTTAAGACAGGGGCATGCATTCCTAAAACCATGCAATGGGAGGATGGAAGTACTGAGTTGTTAACCCCTTCGCGCCGTTACGACGTGCTATGCCGTCACGGCGTTTATGGGCTTAAACGCCTTCACGACGGCATAGCACGTTGCGGCGTTTAAGCCCACCCACATGTTCCCGATCCCTCCCAAACTGCAGATCGCGGTTGGGGGACCTGCCTGGCAACCCAGGCAGGTCCCCTGTGGCCAATCCGCAGTGATCTGCAGTTTGTGATCGCAGTGACAGCCAGTCACTGCGATCACTGTTACAATGTGTCAGCCAATGATTTTAAATCACTGGCTGACACATTGTCTCTGCCCCTCTCCTCACCTCACTTCGATCTGAGAGAGAGAGGCAGAGAGATCGTTGCTGGAGAGTCCTGTGTCCTGAAAATTGTTAAAAAGAAAGTAAAAGTTTAAAAAAAAATCATTTTTTAACCCTTCCAGTGCTGGTCACAGCATTTTACACTGTGATCAGCCTGTTTAGGGATTTTAGTACATTTGTACTATTATTCATTTTTTTTTTTAGGGTCAAAACATTTTTTACATTTTTTTTTGACCCTTTGTCAGCCGCAGCAACCCAAATCACCCTTAACCCTTTCCCCGCTGCCGTGATCACTGTACTGTACAGTATCGCTACTGTACAGCATTGTACCAGTGATCACTGTGATCAGAGGGCTCTCTGATCAGGCTGAATTTTTTGGGGGGGTTATTTTTATAAAAAAACAGAAAATAAAATAAAAATTAACCCTTTCTGTACTGGTCGCAGCAGCCTAAACTGCGATCAGTACATTTATTTTATTTTTTGTGGGTTTTTGAGGGTGGGTAGTAGGGTGTTAGGCAGGTAGGAATTTATTAATTTCCCCCTTTTTTTTTTTAAATTAATTATTGAGTAGTCCCCCCCCTAGAATGGCACGACACTACTCGGCCGAGGAGGCGTACGCCATTCTGGCAGGCAGTGATAGTGACACTCTGCAAGATAGTGACACTATCACTGCCTCTGACATTGAGGCTATGAGTGACTCCCCTAGTGATGGTGCCCCACCACCACCACCAAGAGGACGCTCAGCAACCCCAATGCCAGATGGAGACTGGGTGCCCCCAAACCTGACGGCCCCAGATATTCCCCCATTTACGGCGACCCCTGGCATCACGGTTATAGTGGATGCTTGGGAGCCCCTCAAATATTTTGATTTGTTTATGTCAGAGGACGTATTTCAGTTATTGGTTGAGCAAACCAATTTATTTGCCAACCAATATCTGACTGCGAATCCGGGGTCACATTACAATCGGCGTAATATGTGGCACCCCACGGATCTCGCAGAAATGCGCAAATTTTGGGCCCTAACTCTAGTTATGGGCATTGTCAAAAAACCGAGTATCAGGTCCTACTGGTACAAGCACCCCATCCTGGCGACCCCTCTTTTCCCTGGGGTTATGAAGAGGGATCGCTATGAGCAGCTGCTGCGTTTCCTCCACTTTAACGACAACACACTGTGCCCCCCAAGAAACGACCCATCGTTTGACAGGCTGTACAAAATTCGGCCCCTAATTGAACTCCTGTCAGACAAATTCTCCCAAAATTATGTCCCCGAAGAAAATATTTGTATAGATGAGTCCTTAATGAAATTTAAGGGCAGATTACTTTTTAAACAGTATATCCCTTCTAAACGGTCCCGATACGGTGTAAAATTTTATAAATTGTGTGAATCAAAATCTGGCTATACATGGGCGTTTCGTATTTATCAGGGGAAGGATAGCCATCTTGACCCACCAGGATGCCCTGATTCTGTGGGTACATGTGGCAAGATAGTATGGGACCTAATCCTTCCCTTGTTAAATAAGGGATACAGGCTATGGGTCGACAACTATTACACAAGCATAGAGTTATTTAAAACTCTATTTTGCTTTGAGACCGTAGCCTGTGGCACAGTGCGCAAGAATCGTAGAGGTTTCCCCCAAGCCCTGGCAAGAGGTAGACGCAGTAGAGGCTCCCTTTCAGCGCTCCGCCAGGATGAGTTGCTTGCCCTTCGGTTCACCGATAGGAAAGATGTGTACATGTTGTCTACAATGCACGACGAAACTTCAGTGCCAGTGTCTGTGAGAGGTGGAACTGAGCAGCTGGAGAAGCCGAAGTGCATTGTGGATTACAGCAAGTTTATGGGGGGAGTAGACTTGGCTGATCAGTGCATACAGCCCTATCTGGTGAACCGGAAGAGTAGGACCTGGTACAAGAAAATTGCAGTCTACATAACCCAGATTGCAATTTTCAATGCCTATGTGCTTTATAAAAAGGAAGCCATAGGTAGACCATGCCCATTTCTAGAGTTTATGGTCCAAATTTTGTCCCAAATTATATTTGCCCAGACCCCAAATCCTAACCCTCCTTTGGAATCAGAAGATGTCCAACGACTTACCAGCAAACATTTCCCTTCCCGAATTCCCCCGACATCCTGTAAAAGGTCACCCCAACGAAGATGCCGTGTTTGCTGGAAAAGAGGAGTCCGAAAGGACTCCAGTTATTATTGCCCCTCCTGTCCATCCCTACCCGCCCTCTGCATAACAGACTGTTTCAAAGTCTACCATACAGAGCTGAACTACTAAATCACTCTGTATGGTACTTTGGCAGTTTGTTTGCTTGATTTCCCTGGATTCCCTGACCTCGGCTTGTCCTGACTATGCTTCGTTAGCTGCCTGTACCGACCCATTGGCTTGTTTTACCGACTACTCTGATTTCTGGATTCCCCTGACCTTGGCCCGTCCCTGTTTATGCTAGCCATTCTAAAGTGGCTACACCAAACAACTCAAAATACTACATTTGTAGTACTTGAAATGTGCCTTCTCAAAAAAAAAAAAAAAGCAAAAAACTAATCACAGGGTTAATGCTACAGTATCTGAGTCAAATATCTATCTGCCTCTCTCTGCCTTCAGATCAAAGTGTATGTGTACTGTACTATTCCTGTGATATACTAAAAACCTGGAAACATTGTACATGTAGGTACCGTTATATTCAGAAGACAGTGTTAAATCAAAATACTGAGGTTTTAGTGCACTAACTAATACCAGGATTATGACATTTCTAGTGAAAATGCAATTTATGTGATTAAAAAGACAAAAATAAAAGTAGAAATTGCTACATGGGCCCATCATTTCTGTTAAAATGGCTAAACCAAACATCTCAAGGTCTGCCATTTGTTGTACTCTGGGTTGCCTACTTTTGAAAATGGTATGCCATAACGGTGGAAATGGTATTACCCAGGCTGCCATGCTCTCTAAATAGCCACATAGGCCCAGCAAATAACTTTGTCAAACTTACAAGCTAAAAGGACATCTAATATATTTTGCTCTGTACTTATCGGAAAGAATCTGAAATAATGATACGTGGGGGTACCGTTATATTCAGAAGACAGTGTTAAATCAAAATACTGAGGTTTTAGTGCACTAACTAATACCAGGATTATGACATTTCTAGTGAAAATGCAATTTATGTGATTAAAAAGACAAAAATAAAAGTAGAAATTGCTACATGGGCCCATCATTTCTGTTAAAATGGCTAAACCAAACATCTCAAGGTCTGCCATTTGTTGTACTCTGGGTTGCCTACTTTTGAAAATGGTATGCCATAATAGTGGAAATGTTATTACCCAGGCTGCCATGCTCTCTCAAAGGTGAAATAGGCCCAGGAATTAACCTTGTAAAATTTCCAACTTTGAAATGGACATCTAATATATGTGTCCCTGTGACTTCCCCCAAATAACAGAAAATCCGGTACATGGGGGTACCGTTATATTCAGGAGACAATGTTAAAAAAAAATTGTGAGGCTTTGTTGCAATAACTCATACCAGGAATAAGAAATGTCCTGTGAAAAGTGAGTTCATGTGTGGAAAAAAGCACAAATAAAACTATTACCGCTATGTGGGGCCTTCATTTCTGATAAAGTGGTTAGATCAAACATCTTAAAATGCACCATTTGAAATACTCTGGGTTGCCTACTTTTGAAAATGGTATGCCATAATAGTGGAAATGTTATTACCCAGGCTGCCATGCTCTCTCAAAGGCGAAATAGGCCCAGGAATTAACCTTGTAAAATTTCCAACTTTGAAATGGACATCTAATATATGTGTCCCTGTAACTTTCCAAAACCCCATAAAACCTATACATGGGGGGTACCATATCGCTCGTGAGACATCACTGAACAGAACTAGGAGTGTTTCAGGGCAGTAAACTATATACTGACAATAATATTCTCAGTAAAAGTACAGTTTTTATGTGAAAAACGCAAAAAAAAACACGGAACACTAACTTTGGCTAGCATTTGTGCCCAAATGGCTACTACAAAAGACTGGCCATACCCAATTTTGAATACCCTGGGATGTCTACTTTTTCAAATGGTATGCCATTAAGGGGTAATTTTGATTTCTTGGCTGCCATACGGTCTCAAAGGCAGCCTAGACACAGCAAACTAATCTGACAAATTCCATTGTGAAAAAGCATAAATGGATAAGCCTTATATATGACCCTGTAACTTTTGAAAACCCCATAAAACCTATGCATGGGGGGTACCGTGGCGCTCGTCAGACATCACTGAACAGATCTGGGAGTGTTTCAGGGCAGTAAACTATATACTGTTGTTAATATTATCAGTAAAAGTACAGTTTTTATGTGGAAAATGGAAAAAAAAAAACCTAACATTAACTTTGGCTAGCATTTGTGCCCAAGTGGCTACTACAAACGATTGACCATACCCCATTTTGAATACCTTGGGATGTCTACTTTTTCAAATGGTATGCCATTAAGGGGTAATTTTCATTTCTTGGCTGCCATACGGTCTCAAAGGCAGCCTAGACACAGCAAACTAATCTGACAAATTCCATTGTGAAAAAGCATAAATGGATAAGCCTTATATATGACCCTGTAACTTTTGAAAACCCCATAAAACCTATACATGGGGGGTACCGTGGCGCTCGTCAGACATCACTGAACAGATCTGGGAGTGTTTCAGGGCAGTAAACTATATACTGTTGTTAATATTATCAGTAAAAGTACAGTTTTTATGTGGAAAATGGAAAAAAAAAAACCTAACATTAACTTTGGCTAGCATTTGTGCCCAAGTGGCTACTACAAACGATTGACCATACCCCATTTTGAATACCTTGGGATGTCTACTTTTTCAAATGGTATGCCATTAAGGGGTAATTTTCATTTCTTGGCTGCCATACGGTCTCAAAGGCAGCCTAGACACAGCAAACTAATCTGACAAATTCCATTGTGAAAAAGCATAAATGGATAAGCCTTATATATGACCCTGTAACTTTTGAAACCCCCATAAAACCTATACATGGGGGGTACCGTGGCACTCGTCAGACATCACTGAACAGAACTGGGAGTGTTTCAGGGCAGTAAACTATATACTGATGTTAATATTATCAGTAAAAGTACAGTTTTTATATGAAAAACGCAAAAAAAAACACGGAACACTAACTTTGGCTAGCCTTTGTGCCCAAGTGGCTACTACAAAAGACTGGCCATACCACATTTTGAATACCTTGGGATGTCTACTTTTTCAAATGGTATGCCATTAAGGGGTAATTTTGATTTCTTGGCTGCCATACGGTCTCAAAGGCAGCCTAGACACAGCAAACTAATCTGACAAATTCCATTGTGAAAAAGCATAAATGGATAAGCCTTATATATGACCCTGTAACTTTTGAAAACCCCATAAAACCTATACATGGGGGGTACCGTGGCGCTCGTCAGACATCACTGAACAGATCTGGGAGTGTTTCAGGGCAGTAAACTATACACTGATGTTAATATTATCAGTAAAAGTACAGTTTTTATGTGAAAAATTGAAAAAAAACAACCTAACATTAACTTTGGCTAGCATTTGTGCCCAAGTGGCTACTACAAACGATTGACCATACCCCATTTTGAATACCTTGGGATGTCTACTTTTTCAAATGGTATGCCATTAAGGGGTAATTTTCATTTCTTGGCTGCCATACGGTCTCAAAGGCAGCCTAGACACAGCAAACTAATCTGACAAATTCCATTGTGAAAAAGCATAAATGGATAAGCCTTATATATGACCCTGTAACTTTTGAAAACCCCATAAAACCTATACATGGGGGGTACCGTGCCGCTCGTGAGACATCACTGAACAGAACTGGGAGTGTTTCAGGGCAGTAAACTATATACTGATGTTAATATTATCAGTAAAAGTACAGTTTTTATGTGAAAAACGCAAAAAAAAACACGGAACACTAACTTTGGCTAGCCTTTGTGCCCAAGTGGCTACTACAAAAGACTGGCCATACCCCATTTTGAATACCTTGGGATGTCTACTTTTTCAAATGGTATGCCATTGAGGGGTAATTTTCATTTCTTGGCTGCCATACGGTCTCAAAGGCAGCCTAGACACAGCAAACTAATCTGATAAATTCCATTGTGAAAAAGCATAAATGGATAAGCCGTATATATGACCCTGTAACTTAAAAAAAAAACATAAAACCTATACATGGGGGGTACCGTGGCGCTCGTGAGACATCACTGAACAGAACTAGGAGTGTTTCAGGGCAGTAAACTATATACTGACAATAATATTATCAGTAAAAGTACAGTTTTTATTTGAAAAATGGAAAAAAATAAAACGAACACTAACTTTGGCTAGCGTTTTTGCCCAAGTGGCTACTACAAAAGACTGGGCATACCCCATTTTGAATACCCTGGGATGTCTACTTTTTCAAATGGTATGCCATGATGGGGTAACTTACATTTCCTGGCTGCCATACGGTCTCAAAGACAACCTAGGCCCAGCAAACCAATCTGTGAAATTTCTATGTAAAAAATAAATAAATAGACAAGACGTATATTTGACCCTGTAACTTTCCAAAACACCATAAAACCTATACATGGGGGTTACTGTTTTACTCATGAGACATTTCTGAATACAAATATGTATATTTTATTGCAGTAAAACCAAACAGTATTGTGACATTAACAGTTAAATTGACATGCAGAAATTGAAAAATATCAAAATTTCTTAATTTTACAAACTTTTTTAGATTTTATTCATAGAAAATGGAGTTCTATATATGAATGTTTGATATGGAATGAAAGCCCTGTTTCCCCTGAACAAACCGATATATAATAAGTGTGGGTGCACTTAGTATGAAAGAGGTAAATTATAGTTGAACAGACATAGAGCCAAATTCTGTGGTTTGTTTACGTTTTGTTTTGATCACAACTTGTACATTTGGCTCCGTCCTTAAGGGGTTAAAGGATTTGGCTGCTATGAGTCCCTGCTGTTCTTTCAAGAAGTCTGAATTGCAGCTGACCATTTCAGGACTGATATATTGACACATGGAAACACTTTGCCTTAGCGTGGCGTGTCCAAATCCTGCTCATACCTCATCTTCACACTGTAAGATGTGAGCACACAATGCAAGCTTACTCTAAACATGTATTTGCACTGAAAGAGAAACTTGATGTTGATGTTTCCAGTCGAGTGGGTACGCTTATTGTACCAGGGAATCCACTGTTAGTTATTTCAAATCATTTCAGAACATACCGCTCTCACAGCTTCCTTTTATTTCTGAGCTGTTGTCCTCTACGCCAAAAAACATTTACCAAGTAAAGATATATATACATTACAAGTTGTCGCTTGTGCTGGAATAAAAGCAGTGTAGAATAATAATTTTTTAAAAATCGATTATTCCTGCAAAACAATTCAAATAGTTTATTTACAAATTGAAAACTCCCTCAGAATTCGTAATACAACCTAATGTCAACACCCAATGCTCATCGGCCTCTTAGTTTATTTAATGCAATGAACACAAGCACTCTAAAAGTCTGTTTCATAATATGTTGTTTACTACATTATATATTACAATTGAATTATGTAGTGAATAGAATTGCTAATTGCATGTTGACACTTAAAAATTTTACTCTTTTTATGTTATTTTTACTTTAGAGGAAAACGACACATCAATAATAAAGTAATGGACATTCAACATCATAACTGCTACAGCAGATTGTAATGGTTATGGTGGGATAAATGCACTGCTGACCCCCAATCTAAGTAGTCAAACTATGTGCTTTAAAGCTGCACTGTCACCCTTTTAATGCTGGAAAAATAAGTATTTCATGAAGAAAGAATCTTTAGGAAATACTCATATTAACTGTATTGGAATTTCACTGCAATTCCAACCCCGTCAAGAGATATACAGAGACAAAGTTGGAACTACTTTGTCTCAGTATCTCTTCTAGCCTGACACCTTTAGACGCTGGAAGGAGCTAGCGCCATCTAGAAATGCCAATCCCCACAGCCATCACCAGTGATGGCTGCAAGGAATTGGCTTTATGTATGGAGGTCCTCCATAGAAGTAATTGCTGTACTCTCGCTCATGCATGAGAGTATAGCAGTGACGTTGGCTCCTGATGCTGATGTGCGAGGAGCCAAAGAGAACCAGCCGGACTAGGATGGCAGCGCCCATGAGCAACAGGTTCAGATAAGTAGACCTCACCTTTGCCTCCCCCCACAATCAATGGACTCCCAGCAGCGATGTCACCGTCTGGGGTCTTTGCAAATTCTGCAAAGTTTCCAGATGCTGGCAGTGCCTCTTTGAGTTTTGACTGCTTATGTGGGAACCACAGACGCTAGTCTCATCCTCCACAGAAGCAGGAAGCTCTCTGATCTTTGCTAAGCCTGGGCAGCTGACTATCTCAGCTAATGTACCACAGAGAGTGGGCAGCTGACTATCTCAGCTAATGTACCACAAGAAACAATTCACCCTGCTCTCAGAATCTGTTGAATACTCCATATCATGTTTTTATATTAATTTTCTGTGTTTACATAGCTTATAACCTATGTGAGTAATCCATGCCAGGATTTTAAGGAATTTATTGTTAATTGGATTGACCATGTGATCTACTAATTAACTAATTAAGTGTGTGTGTGTGTGTATGTATATATATATATATATATATATATATATATACACACACACACATTTAATGTTTAAATGTTTGTACTTGTTATGCATGATTAAGGTTGCATAAAGCCGAAATGTTGCACTTAATTTTGAGGAGACTTACCCTCTAATAAACAGAACCATCTTAGACCTTTGGAGTGTCGCCTGTGTTCCTTGTTATCTCAGTTAATGCTCAGCCCTGTACCGTAGATTCTAGCTCATAAGAGTCTATAGAGGTTCCAGCTTTACATGGAGGCTTAGCGGTCCCAAGGTAAGTTGTCAAACCATTAGTAAATGGTTTGACTACTAACAATGTTCCAAGGCACTCCTAACACCAAACCATAGTGCATTGTAGAACTTACCTCACTTGCCTTTTTGTTTGAACTAGCAATGGTTCTAAACCTGCAGAGGAGTTGTCATCTTTTCAGAGGGATAGAAAATTGTACCATTTCCTCTTGATTAATACCACCATAACATTTGTAGATTAAATTTCATGGATGCATTTTGGCAGCCAAATAGGGACAAGGAAACAAGAACAGAATTATTCATCAAAGTGTGAATTCAAGAAAATGCAAAGTTAATTTCATTTAGCAGGGTCCTCAACCCCCTGTTCCTGTTCGTCCATTTGTCTGGTTACAAGTACGTGTCTGTTAGTCCACCCATTGTACAGCGCTACGGAATTTGCTGGCGCTATATAAATAATAATAATAATAACTTTAAAGGGACACTTTAGTCACCTGAACAACTATAGCTTATTGTATTTGTTCTGGTAAATAGAATCATTCCCTTCTGGCTTTTTTATCTTTTCAGAGGGATGGAAAATTGTACCATGTGTGAGTGGTGCAATGTGTGAGCATGAGGGGGTGGTGTATTGTGTGTGCATGAGGGGGTGAAGTGTGTGTGTGTGCGAGGTGTACAGTGTGCATGAGGGGTACAGGGTGTGTGTGTGTGTGTGTATGTGTATTAGGGGTGTAGTGTGTGAGAAGGATACAGTGTGTATGTGTGTGTGTGTGTGTATGGAGGTGTAGTGTGTGAGGGATACAGTTTGTTAGTGTCTATGAGTGGTGAAGTGTGTGAGAGGGGCAGTTTTTTTGGGGGGGCACTAAGACTGCTTCATTAAGCTGTTTTTGTGACTATAGTCAGAATTATCAAAATGAAAAATTATGCTTTCAGTTTGACTACTTTGGCCTTAAAGTTGACTTTGACTTCTCACTTTAGTAGATAATCCTGGCAATACACTGGGCAGATTATGTACACTCCATTCATTATTTTCAGACTGCAAATGTAGTGAGTGAATTACTGCATTATGACCATATTGGACATTGGATTTTTTACATTGTGGTGGAATTTTAAGGAATCTACATTCCCAGATAACATATCTGTGACGGTAGTCACCATCACTGGGGATGGAAGACTGACACTATGTGTGGGTCGCCAGATTCCTGTTGTGTTTTGGTCACCCTGTGCCCAGTATTGGTGCAGGGTATGTTGAATGTATTGATTGTCTGTGTCTTTCCCTCTCAGCAGGGCCGGACTGGGAACAGAAAGCAGCCCTGGAAAAAAAATTATTCCAGCCTTATAATTCATCGTGCCACAGAGTGTTTATGTTTTTTATCTCGATGTGCTTTGGGAGCTGTCCTATTGTTTCTTACCCGCAGTCCCTCACTCCATATGATCCATGGGTATTACAGTGCTGTAATACCCACCCTCCAGGCTGACACACACAAGCTCACTACAGACAAGCTCCACAACGCACACAAGTTCTCTTACTCATACACATGCTCGCTACAGACAAGCTTACTGATACACACAAGCTCACTACAGACAAGCTCGCTGACACACACAAGCTAACTCAAGTCAAGATCACTGATACACACAAGCTCACTAAAGACAAGCTCAATGACACACACACAAGCTCACTACAGACAAGCTCAATGACACACACACAAGCACACTACAGACATGCTCACTGACACAAATACAGACAAGCTCATTTGACACACACAAGCTCACT
Organism: Pelobates fuscus; assembly: GCF_036172605.1. Taxonomy (NCBI): domain Eukaryota; kingdom Metazoa; phylum Chordata; class Amphibia; order Anura; family Pelobatidae; genus Pelobates; species Pelobates fuscus. Next base: position 135,824,528 of record NC_086321.1, read on the forward strand.
ACAGACATGCTCACTGACATACACAATGTCCCTATAATCTCACGAACACACACTCAATCACAGTACAGACATGCTCACTGACAATCACACAGGCTCACACACACATAAGCTCACTACAAGCTTACTGACACACACATAAGCTCACTACAAACGCACTGAAACACACAAGCTCACTACAGACATGCTCACTACAAGCTCACTGACACACACACAGGCTCACACACACATAAGCTCACTACAAGCTCACTGACACACACAAGCTCACATACACATAAGCTCACTACAGACATGCTCACTGACACATACAGGCTCACATACACATACGCTCACTAAAAACTCACTGACACACAAGCTCACTACAGACATGCTCACTACAAACAAACTCACTACATGCTCACTGACACACACAAGCTCACTATAGAGAAGCTCTCTAAAACACACAAAAGCATAATACAGACAAGCTTACTGCAAGCACACTGACACAAACAAGCTCACTATAAGCTCAGTGACACACACTCAAGCACAGTACAGACATGCTCACTACAAGCTCACTGACACACACATAAGCTCACTACAAACTCACTGACACACACAAGCTCACTACAGACATGCTCACTGACACACACACAGAAGCTCACTACAAACTCACTGACACACACAAGCTCACTACAGACATGCTCACTGACACACACACAGAAGCTCACTACAAACTCACTGACACACACAAGCTCACTACAGACACGCTCCCTAAAGCACACACACATAAACTCACTACAGACTCACTGACACACACATGCTCACTACAAGCTCACTGACACACATAAGCTCACTACAAGCTCTCTGACACACAACCTCACTACAGACATGCTCACTACACGCTCACTGACATACACAATGTCACTAAGCTCACTGACACACTCAAGCGCAGTAGACATGCTCACTACAAGCTCACTGACACACACATAAGCTATTGGTTGACATTATTTTTCACATGTTCTCTAGGAAAAAAAAATGTGACATTAAATTTAACCCCTTAAGGACCAAACTTCTGGAAAAAAAAGGGAATCATGACATGTCACACATGTCATGTGTCCTTAAGGGGTTAAGGACGATAACTATCCCAGAAAATTGTGAACTACATCTGAACCTTTTATCTAATATTAAAAAAGGACTATTCATTAAGGTGTTTATTGGTGATTTTAAGACCACAATAGCAAAGTTGGGGAAAAAATTCCAATTCTATTAAAAAATATATATAATTTTTTTTACAACTTGGATATTTGTCCTAAGTATTGAAAGACAATTCATCAGCACAAGTCACTTTTTATTAAATAAGCCCCTTAATATTTATATCAAAGGTAACATGCGTCCAACGGGTGATTAGAAAATAATTAACTTTTTAGGTTTTTCTACATCTATTAGTGTCTTAAAGGAACACTCCAAGCATCCTAACCACTACAGCCCGCTGGGACTATTGCTAAATTGGATAATTTGTCTACATCATCTAATACCATAAAAATATGCTTTTTAACAACTACAGACCTCTGTGGTGGTTATGGTGCCAGGAGAGCCCTGCTGCCATTCATCACTAAGGTGTCAAACTTTTTTGCATGGATTTACATTTATCTAGGTTTTACTGGGCAGTGGGCGCCCATTCCACAACTGTTACATCTGGTATTCTACAGCAGGAGAAGCCATATTTCACTGCTTAGAACAAACTATGACTGGAGTCATAAGCTGAGAGTATCAGTGCTGTCCTCAATCTGCATGGTAGCATGCTGTAGTAGTTGTGGTATTTGAATTGTTTTTTTTATCAATTTAGAATTTACGGTTTACTATAAACTGGTGCTTACTGTATATACTCCACAAAGTTGTATTATTTAAACCAGGGCTGCCCAATAGGTAGATCCCCAGACGTTGTAGTTCTACAACATCTGGGGATTTACATTTTAGGCAGCCCTGATTTAAACAGTGGATTGTCTGAAATTCACAAGTGTCCCTTTAAATTTAAAGTCTGTGTTAAATTCCTGTCAATTATCAGTTTAATGAAAAAACCTGCCAGTATTTTCCTATAGGGATTAATTCACACATAAGCGCACTACAAGCTCTATACATACATACACACACACACACACACAATACAAACTCACTGACACACACTGGATCACTACAAGCTCTATACACACACTGGATCACTACAAGCTCTATACACACACACACACACACACGGGATCACTACAAGCTCTATACACACACACACACTGGATCACTACAAGCTCTATACACACACACACACACACACACACACAGGATCACTACAAGCTCTATACACACACACACTGGATCACTACAAGCTCTATACACACACACACACTGGATCACTACAAGCTCTATACACACACTGGATCACTACAAGCTCTATACACACACACTGGATCACTACAAGCTCTACACACACTGGATCACTACAAGCTCTACACACACTGGATCACTACAAGCTCTATACACACACTGGATCACTACAAGCTCTATACACACACACTGGATCACTACAAGCTCTATACACACACACTGGATCACTACAAGCTCTATACACACACACTGGATCACTACAAGCTCTATACACACACACACAGGATCACTACAAGCTCTATACACACACACACACTGGATCACTACAAGCTCTATACACACACACACTGGATCACTACAAGCTCTATACACACACTGGATCACTACAAGCTCTATACACACACTGGATCACTACAAGCTCTATACACACACTGGATCACTACAAGCTCTATACACACACACACACACACACACTGGATCACTACAAGCTCTATACACACACACACTGGATCACTACAAGCTCTATACACACACACACACTGGATCACTACAAGCTCTATACACACACACACACACACACACACTATCAATCCTGTGCTGCTTAGTGGATATATAAGTACCTGTAACTTCACTGTACCTGGACTTAGAGTGCAGTGTGAGCATTTTCCATGAAGCTCTTCCACTTCCTGTGTGAAAGGTCACCGGGGAGAGGCTGGGGGCGGAGCTCTAGTGCGGGGGCTGGATCTGCAGACTGTCAGTGCAGAGCTGGAGAGAAGCTGATTTTGTGAGAGAGTGAGAGAGACATGCAGGTGGTCTCTCACTGCTCTCTGCTGCAAACCAGCTGTCACCTCTTTATGTTACCTGCCTCTGGCAGTCTCACTGCGGCCATCCAGCAAACTTTCTGCCCCAGGCTCCAGCACCAAACAAGAAGTTCAGAGGAGGAAAAAATTAGTAATGTGCAGCACTGCCGGCCCCAGGAGCACCGGCCCACCGGGGAATTTCCCGGTATCCCGGTGGGCCAGTCCGGCCCTGCCTCTCAGTGATCCCAGTCAAGCCTTGGCAACTGGGTCTGAAGTGCTTCAGGGTCCCTGATAACTACGAGGAAGCAGACTTGTCGGAGGTACTCGGTTGGAGTACTGGAGTTCCATCACAATATCATCTCAAAAATGTTCTATACTCTAGTATTTCTGTAGATAATAAACAAATAATTAAAACATTAAAATGTTGTACATTTTTTGAATTTTAAATTTAACCACTTAAGGACCACATGAAGGTATATGCTGTCATGCAGTGCAGGGCTTTAATGCCTAGTGACGGCATAGGTCATCATGCAGTAAAGGTACCAGTTATATCCCTGCTGGTACCAAGGACCCCTAGGTATCCTTCAATGTCAGCTGGGACCACTGTTAGTGTCTGTACTGTGTGAGCTAAAAAATCCCTCTGCTGATGTCAGCAGGTAGCGAGAGAGATTTATGACTAGGATTAGAGGGTGGTATTAGGACTGGGATTATGAGTAGAATTATGGGAAGATTGTGGATGGATTATAGGTAGGATTAGAGGTTGGATTACGGGTTGGATTAGGTGTATGAAAAGGGGTAGATTATGTATGCAGTCCTTGTTACCCTTTAGGTAGACAGCTAGATAACAAGCAGACAATAACAGTTGTGTGTCTTTATCAAGTTTATTCCTGCTTGTAAAAACTGTAATATAAAAAAAAAATGGTATCAAAATGTTCATATATACTTTAGTAAATACATGCATACTGATAGGGGCTACAAATCCAAGTGGGTCATAGAGGCTGTTTACTGTGGCTAAGATGGCTCTTTGTGTAAATGGCTTTACTTCCCTAGACACTTGAAAAGTAGAACGGTCAGTCTGCAGGTTCCAAATCACTCCTAAACTCAGTTGGAGGGGCAGAGGGTCTACATCTATAATTAGATCTGTTAGGTTTCCAAAGACATGTACTACTTTCATTCTAAACTCTATAACGTCTTTGCTGTGATTATTGACTCGGAACCAAAGAAACGTTAAGCAGTTGATTGTCAAAGATCTTTTGTATAAAGTAAACAAAATGTTCTTTTTTTCAAAAGAGAGCTATAGAGCAAAGAGTCTTTTCTTTGCTTGTTCTATGCTGTTGGCAGTTGAGAGTGAGGTTAACAAAATGGTAAGGGTGATACCCAGTAATTTGACTCATCAACAAACATGTCTTTTTCTAATCCTCAAAGGAACATATAATTCTCAATAGTCAAATCATTTGGAGTTCTTACAAACACACTGTCATCTGGATTGTCATCTGTGGGTTATTATCCGCAGGTAGCTCAGAGGAGGCATGTGTCACTGATGTGTATAAGCATTAATGGTCTTCTTTACTTGCACATAAGTAATACAAAGGCTGAACAGAGAAACTGGTCCACTAGGGAGCACATTTGTATTTAACCTATGTGTATTTATTGGGTTTTGAGTCCCTCCTAAGTATACGTATCCCACTATGATCAAAAACTAAATCTAGATGTTGTGCATAAGGAGCTTGGTGGGGACCACTGACCTGCGCACAAACCTTTTGTATATCTCTTTGTAGCAAAATAAGTATTTGGGCATTAGGGACTAGTGCTGGGATCCTGCCTGTTATGAACTCCAGATGAGGGAAATGCTGTGAATCCTCATGCGTTGGTATTTCTGATCTAGCATCAGGTATCAAGTCACCTCAAAGACTGTGGGAAGTTTTATCTGTGTTTTGCTATCAATGGATTGAACAGCGAAGTTACATGCTCTCTGTAGGAAAATGATTCTCCACTAATGTTAAACATGTCAAAGAAATCTGACTTGGCTAATAAAAAGGTTGCTTTGGTCATCTAACACTGCATACATTTTTACAGACCTATCAGGTTTGTTAGAGGGATAGACAGTCACTAAGCAGATCTTAGAGCATGATCTGGGCCTTGTTCCTTCCCCACATTCCCCTGTACACTCGGATAACAGAGCAGTAGGTGTACCTTCATTAATCTCCCTGCCTTGCTCTTCTTCACCTACAGGCATTTCTGTATCCCAAGGAGTTGGACCTGGATGCAATGCTGTGGTATGCTGTCACAGTTGCATTCTCTGTATCTCGTGTCAGCTATGCAGTCCTTAGCCAGGTACTTGATGGATGCACAGCACCTAAAACAAATAGCCTTTCCTTTCAAGGTTAACATTGATCAATATGCTTGCTTCTGAACCTGGGACACTTTGACAGTGGATGTGGTTTATTGTGAATTGGACACAGACTGTTTGGTTCAATGGCTGTTCAGAACTGGTTACTTGTGAGGTTACATTAGTGGGTGACACCGCTGTTTTTCTGACTGATGCAGATGGTCTATTATTGTATCGTGCTCCCGTATTTTCCATATTTACTTGAATTTGGTAACAGCAGATTTTGAATGTAAAGCTTGGATCATTTCTAGTCAGTTGACACTGAAGCTGGTGGAGAAACTAAATGGTGGAAAGGAAACATAATGTTCTTCTTTGTACTTTGTGCTTTGAAAAATCCACCGTTTCTGTTGACTAAACGGTAGCTTTTCAATGATTAGTCTACTCTCACAAACTATATGTAAGCCCTGATAAGCAGCCTACTGCCTTAGCTGCATTCACCTCCAACACCAATTACAGTGCATTACGGGTTGAATTATGGGAGAGATTATAGGTTGGATTATGGATTTAATTAAGGATTACATTAGTTACAATATTAGTGGTAGGATTAAAGGCAGGATTAGGGTAAAAGGTATATACATTGTACTCGAGAATGGTATCAGAACAAATATGCAGCGTTTGCAGTAGTGGGATACATGTTGGGAAAAAAACTAATTAACTAATTTGACCTAAGTTTGTGATAAAATGGTTAAATGAAAACTGTCAAAATGTTTTTAGTTACATAGTCTGGGGAATGTTCTTTCTACAAACATATACTTTTGTGTAGTAGTTTTGGATTCTGTAACTATTATTAATGCTGTAATCTCAGCAGAGCAGAACTCCCAGCGGTGCAGGATCCGGGGCCCAATACAGTTTGGGGATGCTGCAGCTGCTCTTTGGAGTTAGCAGAGAGGGCAGGACATTCTGCACTCTGATTGTACCGCCGATTGTGGGAGCTCTTGAGGCCGCACTTGACCTCAGAATAAGGTCTCGCTGTCACAGCTGCACAGAGAGAGGGCTGCACAAAAAGAGATTATTTGGAGGCTGAGCTCCAGACAAGTCACTACATCGCAGTCCACATGGGGTTAGGGTACCCTGAAAAGCAATATATACATGTTCTATCCTACAATTATGTGCCATCTGTACATACAATGTGTGAAATAAATGTTATGTTTAAACAGTAATGGAAGCAGTAAAGGGTTTAAAATGCTGTAATGTAGGTATGACAACATGCAGAACCAGAATATTTTGTTTTGTTTTTTCCAACTTTTCTTTTGCAAAACTAAATTAAAAAGTTATAGTACAGTATGCAAGCTTAGATATTTCAATATTTGAAATTAATAGTTAAAAAAAAGTATCTAGGTGTTAGTATAGTCAGAACAAATTAAACATGATATTGATTCAAAATCTTAAGGTGTCCAAGCTGCCTATTTTTACATATGTTGTGCTGACCAGGTTTTATCATTTAAAATGACTTAACATGTCATTCAAGATTAGATGAGTATCTGTTCTAATGTCCTTGTGATCTTAGGTCAGCAAAACTGCACAAGTAGCAAGGGATCATCACTCATGGCACACAGCTACGTGCTGAACAGAGGTTGACCTTCCTATACTATTACACATATGTACACTTACTTACAGCATGCCACTCATTTGAATTACATTATAGACTTGATCCATAAAATTAGAGAATACATCTTCAAAAACAAATTGAAGGGACACTATAGTCACCAGAACAACTACTCCTTAATGTAGTTGTTCTAATGAGCGTAATCATTATATGCAGTTATTTTCATACAAACTTCTAAAATAAATTAACAAGGTTTAGACAAAGTCCTTAATAAACATTATAATTTATATATATATATATATATATATATTATAATATATATATATATATAATTTATATATATATATATATATATATATATATATATTACGATAGACAGATAAATAGATAGATGTATAGATTTTAACAAATTCTATCTATCTATCTATCTATCCCAAGTGAATATCAAATGTGGCATATACCAAGGTGATGCGCTATCCCAAATGCTGTTCTGCATAGGCCTCAAACCCCTCAGCCAGATCATCAAGAAGAGTGGATACTGACACAAGGTCAAGAGCGGAGCTACCATCAGCCACCTACTCTACAAGGATGGCATCAAGCTGTATACCAAGAATTAGTGGGATGTTGACTCACTGATCCACCTAACCAATGACATCAGAATGTCATTCAGACTAGAGAAGTATGGGTGGATCATAGCAAAAAGAGGGAAGATAATCAGGTCAGAAGGAGTTCAAGTACCAGAAGGCCAAATAGTAGATGTAGAGAACCGCTGCAAGTATATGGGGGTACCACAAACACATGGCAACCATGAGGAAAAAGCAATGAGGATAGCAACATCCAAGTACCTCCAGAGAGTGAGACAAGTACAGAAGTTCCAGCTCAATGGCAAGAACAAGACCCAAGCCATCAACACATATGCCCTACCAGTCATCAGGTACCCAGCTGGAATAATAACCTGGCCAAGAGAAAAAATGGTCACCATGGATGTCAAGACCTGGAAACTACTCAGATCCCATCTGAAATCCAGCACCCAGAGGCTGTACACCAGCCGGAAGTAAGGAGGTCAGGACCAAATAAGTGTCAAGACTCAGATGAAACACAGAGCATCAACAAGTACATCACAAAGATTTCCAAAGATGAACTGCTAAGAGAATTCCTGAGACAATAAAAGATAAACAGATAGGGAATGCAGAAAAAGAGGAGGTTCCATGGCAAGACAAATCTCTCCCTGGGGTGTACCACCGGCAGATAGTGGATGTGGCTCACATGACAAAATCCTACCAGTGGTTGAAAAGGTAGGACTGAAAGACAGCACTGTGGCATTAATCCTAGCAGCACAGGATCAGGCACTTAGCTCCAGATCAACAGAAGCAGGAGTCAACCATTCAATGCAAGACCCAAAGTGTAGACTGTACAAAGAGACAGTCCAGCAAATAGTAGCCGGTTGCAAGATGTTAGTAGAAATAGCATACATAAGGACAAGTTGCTGGAATTGTGTACTAAAACATCTGCACAGAATTTGGACTGGACCTGCCTATGTCCAGATGGGAGATACCACAAATGGTAGTTAAGAAAGACAAGGCTAAGATCCTGTGGGACTTCCAGATCCAGACAGACAAGCAAGTACTGGCCAACCAACCTGATTCCTTGGTGACAAGAAACAGAAGACTTTCTCCTCAAGGCACAGCAATAAATTAGAAAAGTTAGGAAAAAATATATAGTCATGTCATCAGATGCTATCAAGAATTTGTAAGTGAACACAATGCCTTCATATATTCATTCATTTATTTATTCAATCAAATCAATCTAATTTACACTTTGTAGCAGACCTTCACAATCTGATGTATTTCTGTTAAAGTATTTCTATTAACGATGTCTTCATTATTCAATACAAAAAGGCAGTTTATTCACATGCATACATATGTAGCAATGCCTATATTTTAATTGACACTTCAGTACATGCATCTAATTCCACGTATAGTTCATAAAGACAACCAAATGTTTTTGAAAGTTTACACACCAGCCTCCTTTATGACTGGTTATAAGTACTTTAATTCAATTAAAAAAATAAAAAAATTGAAATATAACACAAGCTGCCAGTTCATTCACTGTAGAAGTTCAATTCTTCTTTTCATGATTTATAGTATGTGCAACTGCGATAAGGAAATTTCTTCTGTGTTCTAAATATGACCCTGTTCTTTATTAAAATGTTTCAATTTAAATTTGCTTTAAGGGGCGGAGCCATCTGCCTAACTGAACAGATGCGTCCTGCTGGAGCTCCGGCTCAACGGAAAGCTAAAACGGCTAAATACCCAGCTTGGACCCAAAAATCCTGCCCAAGAACGAGCTGCTGCCTACAGCTAACATGTGGCGTAAGATGAAGAAATATTGGGCTGATAAACCCCTGACAACCGCCGATATTGGTGATCTCTTATGGAGGCCCCAAAGTTCCACGAGGCCTGTCATGGCGCCTCTCTCAGATGGGCCGTCCTGCTCATTCAGCGAAACGTCCCTACCTGATTTGAGAGAGTTGGAGTCACTGACTAGAAGTAAGCAGGCTGCTAAACTGTCAGACCAAAAATCTGGGGCACCAGTGATGGAAGCTATCATAAAGACCCTTCTAGACGAGTTACACCGCAATACCGCTACTGACATCTCTGCATTAAGAGAAGATATCAGCGGAGTCTCAGCCCGCCTCCATGACATGGTGGCCACAGCATGCCACGAGACATGGTTCACTACTCTGGAGCCGGAACTCTCCACACTAAAGAGCGAACAGGCACAGACACAACACCGCATGGCAGCAATGGAGGAACAGAGGTGGTGGAAGAATGTAAAGGTCAGCAGCCTTACAGACACTGTCCTCACAGCTGAAATACCTCACCTGATCCAGAGGCTCCGCCAAACAGATGACACTGGACAGCTGCTACAGGCTCACAGCTCCACCTGCAAGCACTACAGGGGTGCACCGAGATGTCATAATCTGCTTCCACAATGGCCCTGACAAGCAAGCTTCATGACCACCATTCGTAATAAGTTGCCCTACACCTTTGAAGACGATCAGCTGACATTCTTCTCAGATTTATCCGGGGCAACCCTGGACTGGAGGAGGTCCCTGAGACCCTTAACTTCGGAACTTACAAAGCACAATGTACCTTATATATGGGGAGCACCAAGGAGCCTATGATCCCCCATGAATTCAGGACATTAAAAGTGCTGGAGGATACAGAAATACCCAGCACTCTACTGAAAATCGGGCTGTCTGATACATCGGAGGGATCACTGAAACCAGCTCCGGCCACACAGTTATCTGCCTGGGACCCCTCGAGGGTTCGTCGGTTTGTACCTAATGCCCTGCGGGGTAGGCCTGCAACTACCGCGATGCCCTGAACTGCCAAATACCGCATGCATTGATTCTGTTCTGTTTAGTTTGTTTTGCTCTTTCTTATTTTTTGTTTTTGTTCTTAGTTGAAAGTAACCACACAGAATCATTGCACCACTACGCTAATATCATAATTCAAGTTCATTGGGATGGATCCCTTTACCCTAATACACCTGCTGGCATGGGGATTAAACCCCTTTATCCCCCCCCCCCACTCACCCACCTCTCTTGTAGCCATGCTTAATATGAGTACCGTGAGTGCCAACCTCTTGCCAAACTAATGTTCTACAGGCTTCCACTTACAAACAGCATAACCTAAGATACCCCTCAAATCCATGTTATACTCTGCATCACTTCTCACAAGGTTAGTAGGGTTCGGCTAGCACTCTTCGAAGTTACCTTTTTTTTTTTTATTACCTTCATCATACGAACCCTCTTACCCACTAGTTCACACTACTGTTCATGATATCGGCTTATGTTGAGTTTTGTACTATGCTATTTTATGCATAATTGTTCCTGAACTAAGCCTGCACCTTTTATGGATCAAGCAAGCAGTTAACAATATAAAAAATTACCCCTTGCTTCTACTACAACAAAAATGTGCCTGACTAGCGAATGCCACAACCTGTATTGAATACTGTACTTCTTTATACCTTAATACCGCTGTTGTGGCGTACCAAGGCTGTTTGTTGATTTTGTGCACACAGTTTTTTTTTACATTTGCTTTAAAATGAGGAAGAAACACGTTATAAAAGAAAAGCTTACAGGAATGTGTAAAATTTGTTGTACCTGCATATTATAATTCTTTGGAGAGCATTGTGCTGACTTTCTCACCTGCAGAATTCTATTAGCTGATTTATGTAGAGAACCTTGATTGAGGAATAGAAGCACAAGGTCACAATAATGACATTTTGTTCTTTTGTTGTGTGTTACTTTGATTGTCACATTTAATATAGATGGCCAGTTTACTGTAAGATGCCTAGGGATCTTTACAGAAGCTACTGACCCATATCAGTTCTGAGTAATTAGCTATTTTGCTGCCAACTAGAACTGTTAGAATATCTACAAAGTTGATTAGACCATCAGGTAGGTATTTTAGAATGTGATGTTCCTCTCTTCAGTCTTTTAGCAGCTGTCATTAGACCAATAAAAAACATAAAGAAGGTAAGCATCCTTTAGGGGAAAAATTTGTGGCCTCCAAGAGTTCTTAAAAATAAAATAAAATGTTAATAGTAATAGTTATGTTTATGATTTTTCTGCTTAAATGCTTGTGACTTTAGAACTTACAAATTAGAATGACTCTAATTCACTGAACAAGAAAAGAAAAATCAGTGGGAATTGACAGATTTGTGTAACGACTTTAATCACACAACTTCTTGTTGTACATATTGCCCTGGATTCAATCCTAAAGGGGAATCGGTGACCCGTTGATGTAATATGAATTTTATGGATTAATTTACCAGGCGGTCTATCTTGCTATTTCAGCTTCCCGAGGGCAGTGGAAATTATTCAGGTGAGTCCAAACCTACATTAACTTTAACAACTAAAATGTCTGGATTAGTTAAAAAATAGAAGAGAACAGATCTGAGAAGCAGTGCAGGGCGCAAAAAAATACAGTGATTTCTATGGTTGTTTGATGCTGAATATGCATTTGGTAAATAAATTGATGCTTGTGTATTCAGTGTATCATCTCCGAACTAAATCACATTTGATGGATTAAACTCTGTCCCTCTGCCACTTTAGATTATATTTAAGCATTTCAGGATTAATTCAGAATGAAATTCTACTTTTCTAATTTCTGACCCTTTAACTTTTTCCCTTTTCCAGAGGAGCAATAGATGTGAACTATTTTGGAATTCTGTTAACATGCGAGAAAAGGCACAGTAGTTGATTCTGTATCATGTTTGCCAATGTGAACATAGCAGGATTTTTTTTAAAGGTTCTTTTTGTTCTGGATCATAGTAATGATCATGGGAGTTAACTACTAAGTGGAATTATGTCAATTAATTCTATAGAATGTCAAAAAGGAATCAGGCACACCTGAAACATGCCTTTTGTAGGAATAGTGCTTCCGTAGTGACCAAAATTCATACATAATACAGATTAAGGAACAACACGCGCATTAAAATAAGTTTTTAAATTTTATAAGGCTACTTAAAATCACCTATCTCAGCAAACAAAAATAGGGATTCAGTTCCACCATATGGCCGTATTGTGTAACGCCCACCACTACTTCACAGTACCTCAATATCGGTGGGTACTACACTAATTCAAATGTGGGATACAAATTAAATAGTGCTAGTGCTAAATGAGAAAAAGTGTATTGTATTAATCTGTTGTAAGAGCACTCTAGCATTGACACAAACATTTGTTTTTTTCCCTGAAAATTGTATATTTACATTTCCAATACAGGCACCCAGACCACTTCTGCCCATTGGAGTGGTCTGGGTGCCAACTCCCACTACCCTTAACCCTGCAAGTTTTTTATAAACTGCAATAATTACCTTGCAGGGTTAACTCCACCTCTAGTGGCTGTCTACTAGACAGCCATTAGAGGTCACTTCCTCCTTCATAGCACAGGTTTTCTGTGCTAGAGCGTCGCTGGAGGTCCTCATGCTGTGTGAGGACCTCCAGCATCGCTCATTTCCCCATAGGAAAGCATTGAAATTATTTTTCAATGCTTTCCTATGGGGAGACGTAATGCGCATGCGCGGCATTGCCGCGCATGCGCATTAGGTCTCCTCGGCCAGTGGGCGGGATCAGTCTCGCCCACAGGCCAACGCAATGAAGAGGAGGAGCGTCATGGAGGAGGAGACAGCGGCGAGGGACATCGCCGCTGCCTCAGGTAAGTGACTGAAGGGGTTTTCACCCCTTCAGTAACCGGGGATTGGGGGGTGGGAGGGAGAGGGACCCTCCAGTGCCAGGAAAACAGATCGTTTTCCTGGCACTGGAGATTCCCTTTAATGTCTACAAACATGTAAAATAATCCAGAATTCGTGATATACATTTCCACTATTGTTATTTTAAAGATTTATTTGGAAATGGTCATTACACCTGGGAAACATGCAGGGATTGACACATTCTCAATGAGTTCACACTAATATTTCAGCCTTATTGTGAAATGATAGACTCCCCTGCACCACAAAGTTATGAGCTGCCATTTAATATTTCATATTTCATATTTACACTAATTGTAGTTTAACTAAGAGGGATTGTCTATGTCCAAATATATATATATATATATATATATATATATATATATATATATATATATAAAATCTTCCAAAAGAAAGCCAGCACTCGAGGACTTGTATAAAAAAAGGAAGGCTTTTAATCCAAACAGTCAACGTTTCAGTTCACTACAGTGAACTTTCCTTAGGACATAAATAGCATATCTCTAAACATTGGCTTTAAATAAGGGGAACTCACTTACCCAACTTCAATCACCTGTGTGTTGGCATGTGCTGCTACCCTATGCACATGCGTGCAGTCAAACTCCTACCACTTTGCTGTCACACCACTCGGGATGTCTAAACCCATCACCATGGCGATGTATCAACAATTCACTGTTGCATGAATTCATGCATTCATATAAATAACGAGTTAGAGACAGGCAGAGAAGTGAATCATGTGTATGATATAAAGTAAGATCGCTAATACATAGTGTAAGCGATTAAGGAGTGACTTCCATATGGATGTGCAAGTGATTGCTCCAATGGGTATATCTGTGTATGATCCATATAACACCCTAAGGTGTGTGTAAATAAAGTGCCAGTGCTCATGTAACGAGAGTAGAAGCCTAATAGTGGCTATATTAGCATAATGTGTGGGAAAGTGAGTATGCTGAGGCAAATATAAACAGTGCTGAAAGTGTTAAATGCAAAAAAATGCTAAATATTCAAGATATGTAAACTCTGACTCTTCTATTAGAGGACAACAACTAAACAAATGAATGCCCATACAAATATATCAAGAAATAGGGGACAGGGAGTTAGCCTACTGCATTAAAGGAATACAATATAACTACTGTATATACTTGAGTATAAGTCGACCCGAATATAAGTCGAGACCCCTAATTTTACCCCAAAAAACTGGGAAAACTTATTGACTCGAGTATAAGACTAGGGTGGGAAAAGCAGCAGCTATTGGTAAATTTCTAAATAAAATTAAATCCCCCAAAAATTATATTAATTGAATATTTATTTACAGTGTGTGTATATAATGCAGTGTGTATATAATGAATGCAGTGTGTGTGTGTATGAATGCAGTGTGTGTGTGAGTGCAGTGTGTGTGTGTATGAGTGCAGTGTGTGTGTATGAGTGCAGTGTGTGTGTGTGTATGATTGCACTATGTGTGTGTATGAGTGCAGTGTGTGTGTGTATGAATGCAGTGTGTGTGTGTGTGCGTGTATGAGTGCAGTGTGTGTGTGTGTATGAGTGCAGTGTGTGTATGTGTATGTGATGCAGAGCCTTGGTGGGGGGTGGGCATTTTTATTATTTTTTAATATTATTATTATTGTTTTAATATTTGTTTTGTTTTATATTATTATTATTATTTTAATATTTTTATATTATTATTTTAATATGTTTTATATTATTATTTTAATATTTTTTTTGTTTTATATTATTATTGTTTTAATATGTTTTTGTTTTATATTATTATTATTATTATTATTTTAATATTTATTTATATATTATTTTAATTTTTATGTTATTATTTTCGACCCCCCCTCTCCCCCCGTGCTTGTTAGCTGGTCAGGGAGGGGGACTCTCATTCCCTGGTGGTCCAGTGGATGGGCTGTGTAGGAGGGGGCTGGCAGGAAGCATTTACTTACCTTTCCTGCAGCTCCTGTCAGCTCCCTTCTCTCTCCTCCGGTCCGGTCAGCTCCCTCTGCAAGTCTCGCGGTGTGAGTGCCGCACGGAGCTCTGACCCCGCGGCTCTTGCGAGACTTGCAGATGGAGCTGCACGGACCAGAGGAGAGAGAAGGGAGCTGACAGGAGCTGCAGGAAAGGTAAGTAACAGCTCTCTGCCAGCTCCCAACAGGACCTGTAATGAGCCCGGCGTCCTGGTCTGTATTATGTATTAAGTTGCCATAATACAGACATTAACTTGAGTATAAGACCAGTTGGGGTTTTTCAGCACAAAAAATGTGCTGATAAAACTCGACTTATACTCGAGTATATATGGTATATATTCAAATAGTAATTATATACAGTATAGATAATTATTAAAAATAACTAAAGAGTTATTTTCTACAAATGCACTTCGCAATTTAACTATCAAGGAACGGGGGGTTATATTTATTCAATTTAACCTCATTTGTAAAGACTAAAGAAATACCTGTGGTATATGCAATGCTCTGGAACATCCATGGGCGCAGCCATGGCGCCCATGTATGCAAATGCATACATGCATGTGTTTGAAGAAAAACACATTTTACAACCATACTCAGAGCGGATCATCAAATATGTACGCTTCATCAACGATATCTTGATATTATGGAAGGGCACTCTGGCAAATGCCAATCAATTTGTACAGGATATTAATAATTTACCTAGTCCAATCAAGATCATGGCCAACATTGCCGAAAAAATCTTGCAATACTTGGATCTCAAATTTTTTATCCAAAACAACAAAATAGAATATCAACTCTATTCGAAACCCACCAACAGGAACACCATTCTTCATTTTACCAGTGCACATCCATAACATATCAACAAATCTTTACCTTACACTCAATTTTTAAGAGTATTCCGTAACAATTCCCTAAACGAACACATTGAAATTCAAGTCATAACAATGTATAACAAGTTTCTCACCAGGGGTTATAATCGTTTCATACTCGATGCAGCTTTGAACAAAGCACAACAAGTCATGCAAGAGGGATCCGAAATACATAATCAGCCAAAGATACAGAGATTAACCTTCCCCATGAAGTTTAATTCAGCAAGTACTGATTTGTCGAAAGTTGTAAAGAAAAACTGGAATATTTTAACTGGAGATCCAACTCTACCAGCAGTATTTCTCCAAAAACCAATGATGCATTACAAAAGAGAAAGAAATTTGCGAGACCTATTGGTCCGCACTGATCCTGAACAAAGTTATTTGCAGGATCAAAGAAAATGTCTTAATCCAGGATGTGTTAGATGTCTTGGGTGCGTCACGTGTGGGCACCTTAGCCCTACTAAGTCATTTGATCATCCTCATACACAAAAGAAATATTCCATCAAACACCGGATTTCCTGTAAAGCAGATTATGTTATTTACAAGCTATCATGTCCATGTGGATTGAATTATGTCGGAAAGACAGAAACACAACTATGTAAAAGAATCAGAGGACATAGATCCAGTATTAGAACAGCGATTCGCGATGGCAATTTCCTGGAGCATAAATATCCATTGACATCCCTCAAATGTATCACAATGGATCATATCCCAGTATCCAGGAGAGGAGGAAATCGAGCCTCCTTATTACTGCAGAGAGAGACTTTCTGGATACGAGAAATAAATTCCATTGCACCAATGGGCCTCAATGAAAAACTAACATTTGTGTTGTTTATTTAATTTCCTTGGATAGTTAGGTCTTTATTTAGATTTTTCTTGATTTTAACATTAGTTTTTGACTACAATATGCACTCCCAATATTTTTCAAGTAGGTTGAAATATCAGATGGGAATAAAGTGATAATAAACCTGAGGATTAAAAAATGAAAAATGGAGGAATTGGGTGTATAACTAATGACAATATTGGCATTATCTGTAATCCCCTTTCCTTAGTCTTTACAAAAGGGGTTAAATTGAATAAATATATTCCCCGTTCCTCGATAGTTAAATTGGGAAGTGTGTTTGTAGAAAAAAACTCTTTAGTTATTTTTAATAATTATCTATACTGTATATAATTACTATTTGAATATATAGTTATATTGTATTTCTTTAATGCAGTAGGCTAACTCCCTGTCCCCCATTTCTTGATATATTTTTATGGGCATTCATTTGTTTAGTTGTTGTCCTCTAGTAGAAGAGTCAGAGATTACATATCTTGAGTATTTTGCACTTTTTTGCATTTAACACTTTCAGCACTGTTTATATTTGCCTCAGCATACTCACTTTCCCACACATTATGCTAATGTAGCCACTATTAGGCTTCTACTCTCATTACATGAGCACTGGCACTTTATTTACACACACCTTAGGGTGTTATATGATCGTACACAGATATACCCATTGGGTGATTGAAGTGATTGAAGTTGGCTAAGTGAGTTCCCCTTATTTAATGCCAATGTTTAGAGATATGTTATTTATGTCCTGAGGAAAGTTCACTGTAGTGAACTGAAACGTTGACTGTTTGGATTAAAAGCCTTCATATTTTTTATACAAGTCCTTGAGCGCTGGCTTTCTTTTGGAAGTTGTATTTTCGTGCAGCTGAGCACCGGGCCATTATAAGGAGGAAAGCTGGAGTGCAAAACCCCTACAAACTGTATATATATATTTGGCCCCCAGCAGCACCCCCATGTATGCATGTTCAGGTGAGTGCAGCCAACCCTCCCTTGTTTCATATATATATATATATATATATATATATATATATATATAAAACAATGGAAAATCCTTGCACACAGGCTGTAAATTTAAAGGGTACTTGCCGGGTGCTCACCCTGGGACTTTCAATATCCAACAAGAAATAGTAATGGTAGCACTCACGGTCTTCAGTTTAAAATATCTTCTTTATTTTGCAAGAATTAAAACATAGGTTCCAGGATCAATGTTTCAGTCCTCTCTCAGGACTTTCATCAGGATCAATGTGTTACATAAAAAACTGCCACAATATATAGGCTATACAATTAA
Organism: Pelobates fuscus; assembly: GCF_036172605.1. NCBI lineage: Eukaryota > Metazoa > Chordata > Amphibia > Anura > Pelobatidae > Pelobates > Pelobates fuscus. The sequence continues at coordinate 135,842,841 of NC_086321.1, forward strand.
GAGATAAATAGTGATTAAGGAAATAAACATCACTAAAATTAAGAAAATAGACTCACCCCAGGTGACTTGTATGACTGGCGGCGTCTAGCCGACCTCAGTGCGCATGTGTAATGTGTAACTGGCTCCAGCCGTGTATAAGACGGAAGCCGTGACTGTCCAAAAACTATTAGGCATAAAAACCGCCCGGGCGCGATATGCGCATGCGCAAACCCGTCTCTACATCAACAGCCGGCAGACGCATAATATTACGTGCCAGGGACGGGGAGTGTTTACTCACAGTGATTGTTGTCATGGCGACCTCGCCATGGCAACCAATGCCTTTGAAAAAAGTGCCGTGCCTGTGAAAATGTAAAGTGCTTGAAGTTATGCGTTATTATAAAGACAGTTATACAGATTACATTTTATATATATAAAAAGAAAGAGGGGTGATGGAGATGGATGAATTAAAAGCAATATTTAATAGTGCAGCATAGTTGATTGGTGAATATACTGCCAATATAATAAAATATCAGCGAGAGATAGATAATAAATTCAGGATATTGCATATTGTCTAATGCAGTGATGTGTGCTTACTAAAGTAAAAAAAAGATTGAAAAGTGCTAGTGACAAATAAAGTGCTAATGGTGCTTATTAAAGTGCCTGCAAAGATAAAGTGCCAACATCAAAATATATTCTATACGCCCATAACCAGGGCCGGACTGGCCCACCGGGATACCGGGAAATTTCCCGGTGGGCCGTCGGCACCTGGGGCCGGGGAGACATGTGAATGTCCTGCGGCCGCATGGAGAGCTTGGATGGTGGCCGCAGGGGAAGCTCTCCTTGCGGCCGCAGGGGAAGCTCTTCTGGCGGCCGCTGGGGGAGCAGGCTGTTCTGTCTCTGCTCCCCCTCCCTCGCGTGCTAGAAAGAGACCGGCGCCGGAATATGACGTCATATTCCGGCCCCGGTCTCATTAAGCTGCGCGCGAGGGAGGGGGAGCAGAGACAGAACAGCCTGCTCCCCCAGCGGCCGCCAGAAGAGCTTCCCCTGCGGCCGCAAGAAGAGCTTCAGGAAGGCTGGCTGGGCTGGAAGGTGAGCACAGGAGGGGAGGGGGTGGGGTGGGGTGGGGAGTAACAAAGGTCACAGGAAGGGGAGGGTGGGGGTAACAAAGGGCACAGGAGGGGAGGGGGGGTAACAAAGGGCACAGGAGGGGAGGGGGGGTAACAAAGGGCACAGGAGGGGAGGGGGCTAAGAGGTCACAGGAAGGGGAGGGGGGTAACAAATGGCACAGGAGGGGAAGGGGCTAAGAGGTCACAGGAAGGGGAGGGGGGTAACAAAGGGCACAGGAGGGGAGGGGGCTAAGAGGTCACAGGAAGGGGAGGGGGGTAACAAAGGGCACAGGAGGGGAGGGGGGGTAACAAAGGGCACAGGAGGGGAGGGGGGGTAACAAAGGGCACAGGAGGGGAGGGGGGGGTAACAAAGGGCACAGGAGGGGAGGGGGGGTAACAAAGGGCACAGGAGGGGAGGGGGGGTAACAAAGGGCACAGGAGGGGAGGGGGGGTAACAAAGGGCACAGAAGGGGAGGGGCACCTATCAGTCTGCCCACCCACCCACACAGGTAGCAACAAGTATGTATGTCAGTGGGAGTGTGTCTTTCTGTGTCATGCTGTGTGTGTGTCTGTCTGTGTCACGCTGTGTGTCTGTCTGTGTCATGCTGTGTGTGTGTCTGTGTCATGCTGTGTGTGTGTCTGTGTCATGCTGTGTGTGTGTGTCTGTCTGTGTCATGGTGTGTGTGTGTGTCTGTGTCGTATGTGTGTCTCTGTGTCACTGTGTGTCTGTATCATGGTGTGTGTATGTCTGTCATGGTGTGTGTGTGTCTGTCTGTCATGGTGTGTGTGTGTCTGTCATGGTGTGTGTGTGTCAGTCGTAGTGTCTGTGTGTGTTTGTAAAAATAGTGTTTTACTCACTTTTTTTTTTTCCAACGTCATGCTGGTCTCTGCCTCTATGACTGAGATCATCAAGCTTGATGATCTCAGCCAATCCGCACTGACACAGGAAGCGCCTCTAGTGACCGTCTGAGTGTCTGTCACTAGAGGTGTCACTAGGAAGCAATGTAAACACTGCCTTTTCTCTGAAAAGTCAGTGTTTACATTCAAAAGCCTGCAGGGACAGGCTATAGACACCAGAACCACTACATTAAGCTGTGTGTGTGTGTGCGCCTGCTAGTGAGTTTGCTTGCTTGCATGTGTGTGTGTGTCTGCTAGTGAGTGAGCTTGTGTTTTTATGTCAATGAGCTTATGTATATTAGTGAAATTGTTTGTCTATGAGGCTGTGTATCAATGAGCTTGTGTGTGTCAGTGAGATTGTCTGTGTCTGCATGTGAGTATGCTTACTGTATAATTAAATGTTTTACTCTGAAAGGACCAATATATTATATTAGAAAAAAGCAATATATATATATATATACACACATATATATATATATATATATATATATATATATATATATATATATATATATATATATATATATATATATATATAATTACTCAATCATCTGGGGTGGCAAGACATAGCCTTACATATTACATGCGACAATATATGGCGCAATGACTTATGGGGCTGGCATAGATTTTTTTCCCAGGGCTGCTTTGTATCCCCAGTCCGGCCCTGCCCATAACTAGATGTACACAAAATGTATACTGTACAATTTTTTGACTTTAGTAAGCACACGTGGTAACATCATTTAGGCACATAGTTCCTTCTTAGTGTTGTTCCATGTTAGTTGTTCTTATAGAGATGCATTGAGGATAAATCACGAGTCCAAAATTTGTAGAGATGTATGGTTTGGGAAATCCATGTAAACAAATGCATATTTTAGTTTTATATCAATGGAAGTGCTGTTATTAAGTATTTATTTTTATGTATCCACTAAAATGGTAACTTGCTATATAAGGCTGCTGTGATTCTTATCAGAATCAGACAATCACCAGGTGAGGTTGATTAAGGTTGATGAAGTTATATTACACGTGAGTCATTTCACAAGTGATTGACTTATCATGCCAATACATCAGGGGTATATTTTAATTCAGCCTCAGACAGAATCTCACTGAGGATAACAGGAGTTATAGTCCAGCAGGGGCAGATAGCTTCTTGAACTCAAATTGATGAGACATGCATTCCCAATAGTTCACTGTTTTCTTCTGATCTGTGCACCTAGAAATGGCAAAGGTAAAAAAACAGAACCATTTTATGTTTTTTCTTTATCAGGGAGTAAAATGGAAAGAAAATCCTTGCACTCTGTATTGGCTGCATAAATGTATCTAACCTGCCACAGCAGCACTGATATACTGTATACTGTTGTCTGGGTTACTATGTTGAAACCACACACAAAAGTTTCAGAAAATAGATATCGCCAGTTAGGAAGAGAGTATTTCAGTTGACTGATTAACAGCACATGGAGGCAGATCTAAACATAGAAGAAAAAAACATATTTATCTCTGGAGTTAAAGGATCACTATAGGGTCAGGAACACAAACATGTATTCCTGACCCTATAGTGTTAACACCACCATCTAGCCCCCCCTGGGCACCTCATGCCTCTATATTTATAGTAAAAATCTTATTGTATTCAAACCTGAAGCTGTAACTCTGCATGCTGTTAGACTCAGAAAAACAACCAGTCTGCTGACATGTGATAGTCTGATCCAATCACAATGCTTCCCCATAGGATTGGTTGAGACTGACACAGAGGCAGATCAGGGGCAGAGCTAGCATGATTTAAACACAGCCCTGGCCAATCAGCATCTCCTCATAGAGATGAATTGAATCAATGAATCTCTATGAGGAAAGTTCAGTGTCTGGATGCAGAGGAAGGAGATACTGAATGTTTGGATGCATTTTAGGCAGCCATGACCCAGGAGGGATCTCTAACAGCCATCTGAGGAGTGGCCAGTGAAGTCATCACTAGGCTGTAATGTAAACACTGCATTTTCTCTGAAAAGACAGTGTTTACAGCAAAAAGCCTGAAGGTAATGATTATACTCACCAGAACAAATTCAATAAGCTGTAGTTGTTCTGGTGACTATAGTGTCCCTTTAACTATTTTAAAAGGAATGACTGCAAACACGTTGTACCTCAACTACAAGAAAAAGAGGAGAGGCAGGGGGAGTATTGCTAAATGGCCCTTTTTTTAAATCCCAAATGACTATATCATTGTGCTTAGTTGTTCTGTTTAATTTAGACACTTTACGCTTCTTTCTCTTATTCTCTGCTTTATTGGTATGGACCTAACCAAGACTTGTGCATGGCAAGAAAGTTTGGGAAAGCCAGGATTTTGGCTGTATCTGTTAGGCTCAGCAGAATATCAGTACCAAAAAAAAAAATCCAGACACCAAATTAGATGGACTAAATGGGAGTAAGTCAATGTACTGTAATGGGCCAATCAGTGTACTTCAAAATATATACGCAATGTAGTATTGTGTATATATTTTGCAGTACACTGATAGGAGATAGGAGCATTTAACTGCCATTTGGTTTCTAGATCAGGTTAGAGAAAATAACCGATAGACTGTAAGCTTTTTTGAGCAGGGTCCTCATCAACCTATTGTTCCTGTAACATTGTGTTATTGTCTCATTTATTGTTAAATTGCCCCATTTATAATATTGTTAAGCGCTGCGGAACAAGTTGGTGCTGTATAAATGTCAATAAAACAATAATAATAATAATCAACAGAGGGAAAAAGAGGAGAAGCAGTAAACAATCTATATATATTATATAGTTACTAAATATATAATATACAAATATAGATTTATTTATTTTTATTGCTCTTCCTTCTTTCCCTCTCTCTCTTTTTTTGGTGACCACAAGCAGAATTCAGAATCACAGACCGACACGGGACATGCTCAGTCATTGCACATTTCAATTGGTTCATGTTTTCAGTTCAGATTTTTGTAATTTAGACAATCACCCAATTTGACCAAGTTCAGATTAATAGCAGTTCAGATTAAAACAAATCTCTAAGTCTAACCTGGACTTTGCTATCTGGAACATTGACCTTTGGTTTGGCTGATTCTGTTTTGTGAATTCTCCCCGTTGTTCCACCCAGTTCTCCACTCAGTCCCTGTTGGACTTTGGGTTCCAGCACATAACCCTGACAAATTCAATATTCTAGGTCTGACAATATGAAAAATTGTGATTGCTACAGTCCACTTTTTTCCTTACTGTAATAAAATACTTCAGTGAGGTATTGAATCATTGCTATGTGTGACTTGCTCAAAATCAAAAATAAACCCCATAAATGACATTATTTATTCTGTGTTGAAAAATTGCTGACATATCTGTCAACACAGATACTGCTCATCCATCACTTGAGTAATTTAATAAAATGATGCCCTTCCTTTAAGTTTTGTGACATGACATTCGGTCATCTTGGACAATGCTCATTACACCATTCCTTGTGTTAGCCCAGACCTCAATATTTCCTCTCTGCTATTTTATGAAACACAGCCAAATAAGTGGAAGAACCATCTCATCCATCACTGCTCTAATACTATGCCTTAGACGAGGGAATACAAGTCAGCATGCAGTGTAGTTCTAACAAGCCCTTCCAAACTTCTAAGGGAAAATACTTCATCTCTACCTGGAATTAAAAATAAAACCTGTCATCTTCTACTTGTGTAGAGCTCTACTCTTTACCATTCCTTAAACTACAATTTTATTGTGTTTTATAAATGATGGCTCTATTGAAGGCTGTGGGGAGATAGATTCTGCTTAACCCTTTCATGTCCTTGACCCATATGTCTTTGACCAGAGTCATTTTTCACAGACTACTGCATACTGTGCCAAGTTTCCTTTATGTCAAAATTAGTATCCTGATCCATTAGATATATAGTCTCACACTGACACACATACACTAGTGTGTGTTATAATAAAATAAAATAACAACTAAGTCAATTCATATTATTATCAATGCAGTCTTCTAATCATGCAGCCCAGGTTTAAGAGATATTTACACTAAAGTCGAATAGAGTCATCCATAAATCCTTGAACATTGGTGGATGGCCATAAACTCGCTGGTTTAGGTGCACAAAGTTCCCAAAAAATCAATAAAAATGCAAAAGTTATGAAAATGAAATGCATAATATCACAACTTCAACAGTAACCATGTAGCAAGTAGTGGTTTCTTCCTTTCGCACTACTACGATTATCCCATGAACACTGTTTTTGAGTTAATGAATCTTTTTGGAAGTAGAGGTTTAGCTGTTGGATTTTAATTTTAAGAAGCTCACAATTGAGCTACAGCACAGAGTTAATTTTGTCAAATAACAATTTTTGTCATAGCATCTAGTGGAGATTTAGTCAACTAAAACTAGACTGAAACTAAAACAATTCAGACTAAAATACCACTAAATCTAAAATAGCTTTTTAGTCAAAAGACTATGACTAAAACTGAATTGAATTTTGCTATCAAAATGAAAACAAGGTTTGAGGTAGAAGTGGAGAAAAAAGTGGTGAGTTTACAGACCAAATCAAATTAGAATGTATAAAAAGTAAACAGAATGGGGCGGAGCCAGCGCCCGAGCAAGTCAGCCGTGCATTGCTGCAGCTCCGAACGTTAACCCGGAATCTTCCACCCGGAGCCTCAATATACTGTCCCACTGGGCTTCAAAGATGATACACAGGCTTCCTGCACCATGGGGAAGAAGAGCAAAAAACAGCAAGCAGATCCGGGATTGGGTTCCGGAGATATAGGAGATTTTTATGGAAGATAGGAACAAGGCACGAAACCTGAGGGTCCGAGGAGTACTGGAGACAATCTCTGGCAATGAACTGCCACATTTCTGCCGAAGACTCATAGTCACATTACTTACACCACGGCAAGCCAAGCAAGTGATGATTGACTCTTGCTTCAGACTCACCAGGGCAACCACAATGCCTCGAGAAGGAGCTTGTGACGTACTGATAAAACTTGTACGGAACTCTGACCAGGGAATACTTATGGGGGCCACAAGAGGCTCTCCCATGGTGCCGTTTGAAGGGGTGCAATTGACATTCTATACAGACTTCTCAAGACACACCATACTGTGGTGGAAGTCCTTTCGGCAGGTTACTCAGCTACTCTAATTAAAAATAAAACCTGTCATCTTCTACTTGTGTAGAGCACTACTCTTTACCATTCCTTAAACTACAATTTTGTGTTTTATAAACGATGGCTCTATTGAAGGCTGTGGGGGAGATAGATTCTGCTTAACCCTTTTATGTCCTTGACCCATATGTCTTTGACCAGAGTAATTTTTACAGACTACTGCATACTATGCCAAGTATCCTTTACGTCAAAATTAGTATCCTAATCCATTATATATGTAGTGACCCCCTGACTATATATTGCTATATACAAGTGGGGCCCACACCAACTACAGGCGGACAAGGCTGTCAAGACATACAAGCTATCACAAGCCTCTGAAATACCTGCCTTTCGTTCCTTCAGTCACTTGGCCTACCAGCGCTGACGGCACAGGAGGCAGCTCGTCCATCTTGGACTGTTGCAGAAACTACCCCCTTTGTGCCTAGAGGAGAGGTTCCGAAAACTGCTGCCCTACCTACCTGATACGGCTGCAGCTGCGCAAGTTTCATATATATTTACCTGTTGCAGTCATCAGAAGTTCTAAATGTTCCCTATACTGTTTTTAGAATCATTCCCCACTGGCTCTGCCAGTTAGTTTCCCACGTTAAGTCTCTCTCCCATCCTCCTAATTTTGAGTATTTCAAAATTGTAAGTGTGGATTTTTCCCCAATTGGTTTTTTCACGTGTTGCACATTGCACATGCACTTTAAAAATAGTATTGAGGATTACTATTTTTATTTGACACAATAGAGTTATTTAAAGTTATAGCGCACCTTATTTTTCTGCAATGTATATATAGTGGAGCTATTTTACACTTTAAGGTGCAGCTTTTATACTGCTTCACTTGTAAATAGATACATTTTGTGTTCACTGTCACTAAATATATAGCGCCTTTTGTTTGCCTGTAGATATTTCTTTTATACTGAGCTCCCATATATGTGTTAAAATTGTTACTATGATCTATGTCATACTTACATTGTAATGCCGAACGCATGTGATAATGTTATCATCATGCTGCACCCACAAAAATAAACGATTAAAAAACAAAACAAAATTAACTAAAACTGATTTACAAACACTTAGCATAATTATCTGCAATCTAAAATGAGTGTGTGACTTGAGAGATCCTTTATGAATTAAATCTAAATCAGCTTAACCATTACAGAACAGAAACATGTTTTTTTTTTTTTTATTACAACTAGTTTGTGGGTTTATATTCTGTTTATCATTCATATGTTTCATATATTTTTATTAGATCATCTCTATGTTTCGACATGTGCCATGATAGTTTTTGCCATTGCCAGCATGAATTGAGATTCTCAGAGACTCACTTTGGGCCTCGATTGTCTTCTGGATATTTTATTTTTACCAGTTAAAAATCAGTTTGTGTTTTTCTGTCTTACTACAAACCTATGCCACATGGCCTATGCAATATTTGGATTCAAGATCAACAATCTAATTTTGGAAAGTGCTTTATAAAACATCAAACAGCATGTTCAGGATTTTAGTTTTGTGTGGAACTTGATTGATAATTATATCAATGGAGATAAGCCAGTAAACATCTGTTGAGGATAAAAATACTGAAGTAGTTATGCTGTTGCAATGTGTATGTAGCTACAGTTAAGTTGTTTTTAGATTAATTTTGTATTGTTCAGTTAGAAGCGGGTTGTGTTCACAACAGTAAATACCTAATTTCTTGTTTATTCCAGGTCCCAGTATGCATATAAAAAAGCAACCTCGTAAATATCGCTAAAGCCTTGTAATTAAAATCACGGTGCATTTCATTTTTTTTACCACCATGAACTATACATGCTTACATGCTCCAACTCTCGCAATGATCACATTAATCAGATGTCAACTCAAAGACTGTAGTTTTGGACAAGTGGGTTTCACCTGTGTTCACCTCAAAGCTGGAAATTCATTGTGGGGTAAATATAGATGCAATTATTCAGATATGCCTGCTGGTTAGATTAATAACTAATAGGACCAACCATGGACATGATGTTTAGGAAGAATGTTAACTAATTACTACATCAACATCTACTGTACTTACATAAAATGTAGAGAAGACAGAAAATAGTCTATGAGTTGGGATTTAAATGGCCAACATTACTAGATACACCAGAGATCTATAATGTACACTTACAAAATATTATCTATCACAGTAAAAAAATAGAAATGATGAAAAACTAAAATATAAAACATTTATCCTTGTAGTTCCCTGCTCTCCAATACCCAAAGTGACAGGTGACTGACTGATATTGGCAAGGAGAAAAATACAGACATAAAAAAATAATTTGCAAATGGGTCAACTGTGTATCTGCAGATTCTAGCAGTAAATGCTGAACTGTAATGTAACAGCAAATACAAAAAAAGGGGTTAAGTGAAAGATGGTGGTGCAATAAAATCTTTACCACTATAGCCACCATTTCAGTTGAATCCCTTTAAGTGCAAGTGCAGAAAAAAATATTTTTGACCATCAATTAAAGTGTTACATAAGCACAGCAACCATTCAGAAAACTGGCATAAATCCACATTTAAATAGATAAAGAACAATGGTGCGCAAGCCAATCTGTGCAAAATATATGCTGATATCAGAGCATACAGTATTTCTGATCCAGTGCACATGATGGGCCACTCTTCCATAAGCCAGAGAGTTGTAAGTGATACCTAATCCACTCTACCTTTGTGAGTGAAAGTCCATTTTGAGCATGGTTTTATCTGTCTAAAGGTTTTACAGTGTTGCACTATGTTTGTCTTGCTGTTCTCATTTATTCGGTTTCAAGAACTGAATATTTACTATATAAGCAAGTATCATTTTCACATGGTGCACTTTTTATGCACCCTTTGTGGTTGTTTTATATTTTACAAAAAAATGCAGTTATATGAGCATATATTTTGGACATAATGGTTTGAAAATCATTCATGTAACAACAAAATGACATGGAAGAGCATTACTCGATAAGTGCAGGGGGGAAAGTAACATGTCATCTGTTACCATCATATTGGAAAATATGACTGAATTTATTTCTGTTAACAATTTTAAAGAGACATTAGGTTTTAGACCATTTATTTGGCAAACCAATCATGGAAATGTAAGAAAGCTTTGGTAGTATCCTGAAGTTGCAACACATGCCGCTTGCTGCATATGCCAGGATATTGCTTGATGGGTCTTGTATAAAGCAGTCTAACAATACATTGTTTAATTCTGCCGCTGTCTTATGATTTTGACAGGCTGTGATAATCAGACGATTCAGTCTATTCTGTAGGGCTGTACTCAGCCCCTGTAGTTAGCCAGAATGCTCACATTTTCTATTGCTGGATGCTTCAAAAAGGAGTAAGTCCAGCAATAGGCCTTGACTAGCTCCTAGTTTCTGTGATTGCTGTTAAAGCAGTGCAATACTAGCCCTTTTACTTTAAAAGCAATCACACAGCCCAAACTCTCAATCTAGAGGTAGGTCTGGCAGTGGGGCTAGGGTTTGGGGTATGGTTAGAGTTAGAAGATGGGCTATGGGTGTAGAATTTATGTTAGAATTAGGGTTTAGAGTTAGAATAAGGTTTAGTAATGGTATTCAAATGCATGTTAGAGTAAGGGTTAGAGTGACATTTAGTGTTGAAAGTGAATATAAGAAGTTGGACCAGTGGCAATCAAGGATGGCTGCTACAAACTCTTTCTCCCTTAACCTCAGGTAGTGAACCTTTATTTGTATATAATATATTGGGTAGAAGTGCAGTGATAACATCTATAATGCTTGTATGGCCCACTAGCTGTACGTGCTTTTCACAGTAATCCTGCATGTAGTTTTATCTACAAGAATCTGGAATTTAGTAGGAAAGATTAATTATTAATATTATTATTGCCGTTTATAAAGTGCCAACAGATGTCATAGCGCTTTACAATATTATGAAAGGGGGAATTTAATTATAAAAAGGACAAATACAAGAAAACTTACAGGAACGATAGGTTGAAGAGGACGCTGCTCAAGAGATTGAGTTTCAGAAAGCGGGAGGACATCCAGTCAGAGATGGAGGAAAGGCAAGCAGTGACACTTTGCAGAACGGCAGGGGAGAGGTCCGGGAAGGAGATATATTTGGGTGTCATCAGTGTACAGGTGGTAGTGGGATCCAAATGTGGTAATAAGTTTGCCAAGAGAGGCAGTATAAAGAGAAAATAGAAGGGGACCAAGGACAGAGACTTGGGGGACTCCAACCAAGACAGGACAAGGGGAGGAGGTATCATTAGAAAAGGAGACTGAATGAGCGTTGGAAGAGATAAGAGGAAAACCACGAGAGGGCAGAGTCACAGAGACTGAGTGATTGAAGAGTTTGAAGAAGAAGAGCATGATCAACTGTGTCAAAGGCAGCAGAGAGGTCAAGAAGAATTAGTATGGAGTAGTGGCCTTTGGATTTAGCTTCGATTAGGTCACTAGTAACTTTGATAAGAGCAGTCTCAGTAGAGTGGAGAGGATGGAAGCCAGATTGAAGAGGGTCAAGGAGAGAGTTGAAATTGAGGAAGGGAGACATACAGGAAAAACATGTTGGCAAGCTTGTTTTATTTATGTTTTATTGACCATCAAATTGCACATTATATGTCACTTATTATGTGGCAATGAATGCCATAACTGCCAGCTGCCATTACCTGAAAACTGATAGGAAATCAACTGGTAGCTCCAAGGGGCAAATCAACTCACATTAACTGGGTGTGACTATATGTTTCCAGCAAATTTGCTCTCTGCTGGGGACCCACAAGTCCCTACTATACCCAAATCCAAACCAAAAGAAGAAAAGGAATGCACAAATGGTCACACAAGAAGATCCAGGAATTATTGTTCCAATATAATTTTATTTTTATTCTACCATGTAAAAAGTCAAGGTCAGGTTACAGCTACCTCACTTTACACGTTTCGTGTTGCACAGAACACTTATGATTAAGGCTTATGATTAAGTGTTCTGTGCAACACAAAATGCTTAAAGTGAAGTGCCTGTAGCCTGACCTTGTCTTTCTTCGCGATAAAATAAAATTGTTTTTTTTTTTTTATCTTGAAGCAATCATTCCTGGATCTCATGTAGTGCCATTACTAACTGCTCTGTCCAAAATAACAGCGTACATGCCATCGTGTAAACTAATTCACATTAAGTGTAAATATTATTATTATTAGCTTTGTATAATAATTAATCTTTTTAAGCACTATGGATAAGGGAGTTATATCACAAAAGTAAAATGCGTAAATATATTTGTCATGCTTCTCAAATCATTACTGAACAATTTGCAGTGTGGCAGGGTGCATTATCCTGCTAAAAGAGGCCACCGCCATCAGGAAACGCCATTGCCAAGAAGTGAATGTGGTTTGCAACACTCTATAAGTGGTATGTGTCAAAGTAGCATACACTTCAATGTCAGGACCCAAGATTTCCCAGCAGAACTTTGCACAGAGCATAACACTGCCTCCGTCTGCCTGCCTTCTTCCTATAGTGCATCCTGCTGCCATCTCTTCCCCAGGTAAACGAAGCACACGCACGCAGCTATCCACCTGATCTTAAAGAAAATGTGATTCATCAGACCAGGCAAACTTATTCATTGCTCCATGGTCCTGTTCTGATGCTTATGTTGCCACTAAAGTCGCTTTCGGCAATGGACATGGGTCATCATGGGCACTCTGACAGTAAACTGTGATACCCTGTATGTGCTGACACCTTTTTTTTTGTAGCGAAGCTGAAATATTAAAACCGATATCTCCGCTGGTAGTCTGTAGAACATCAAAGAAAGCGCAGTTGAGCAGTATAATCCCAAATCCCCCTGTAACCGGATGATACATAGTTCTGGGAGTCAACTCTTTAATGCTAGCCACACACTGCCTTTTATGTGTGTCCCCATGTAAGGGGTTTACTGTACCACATTCCAGGGGCAATCCCCTCTGGACCTGAGAGGGAACAGTCACAAAGTACACAACATAATTGCATTTCCTCTCAGGTCCAGGACATGCACATTAATAAACACCCCAAAACACCCCTTTTACAATATGGTACCCCCTCAAGTACTATATCCCCGAGTAGCCTGGATCTGAGCACCCAACATATCTCGAAAGCACTCAGATGCCACGAACATAGCCAAAACACCACCAGGTTACAAGAGGCACCTGCCCAAAAGAGTTGCATGAAATCAGGCTGTGTGGTCGGTCTCTTTTGGGAGAACGAAACACAATAAAATAATGAATGTAACAGTTCATATGTTGATTGTGTGCCCCTCGTTCGGGAGTTTGTTCTCCACGAATGTTGCTCTTCTCAGGTAAATAGGACCGATCACACGTCGAGGTGGAAGTTCCAGCGGTGTTCGCGCAGTCGAGTGTCTGATTATAGTTCCATGCACTCGACAACCAAACACCACTGTATGTGTTTGTGGCTAAAGATGGCCAACCAGCCGACCAACTAGAACCTTACAGTTTCTAAGTGTGAAAAAGGTTAATAGGGTTAATTGGCAGCACCCGACTCCCCTGTGTGGTCTAACTGTTCGGAGGTTTGTTCGGTATACGAACAATATAGCTATAACTTGTTTGGTGGACCCCAATTGTCAAACCAAATAAGTCTCTGATTTTAAAAAAACAGTACATAATCCAAATAGGTGGCTAGTTTCGCCACACTATTATTCCAGGCATTAAGTTTTTGAGCAATTTGAGCTACAGCACCTGATCAGTGTGATCTAATTAGCCTTTGCTTCCCACGTGCATCATTTAGCCATGGGCACCCATGACTTTGATGCCAATTTACCTGTTGTTCTTCCTTGCACCACTTTTAGTAGGTACTAACCACTAACCACATAGGGAACACCCCACAAGTAGAGATGTTGTGAGCATAACATTTTCCGTCCGCGAATGGCGAACGCGAATTTCCGCAACTGTTCGCGAACGGGCGAACCGGGCGAACCGCCATAGACTTCAATAGGCAGGCAAATTTTAAAACCCACAGGGACTCTTTCTGGCCACAATAGTGATGGAAAAGTTGTTTCAAGGGGACTAACACCTGGACTGTGGCATGCCGGAGGGGGATCCATGGCAAAACTCACATGGAAAATTACATAGTTGATGCAGAGTCTGGTTTTAATCCATAAAGGGCATAAATCACCTAAAATTCCTAAATTGTTTGGAATAACATGCTTTAAAACATCAGGTATGATGTTGTATCGATCAGGTAGTGTAAGGGTTATGCCCGCTTCACAGTGACAGACCAAACTCCCCATTTAACGCACCGTAAAAAAACGCAAACAGTCCATTTGCACAACCGCAAACTCCGCATTTGCACAAGGTTGAATACCAAGCTTGCCATGTCCCGTTCCTTGTCCTCACTGATGTCATTGAAGGTCTCTTCCTCCACCCAGCCACGTACAACACCAAGGGTCCCTGAAAGGTGACAACAAGCCCCCTGGGACGCCTGCTGTGTTTGGTCTTCCACCTCCTCAAAGCCACCTTCCTCCTCTGACTCCTCTTCCTCTCTCTGCGTTATTATAAGGTGTGTTAAGTAGTACTATTCCTATCAGTTTAATTCCTGTTACGTCCCTTATCAGGGGACGTGTATATGGCATTGATTTTAGGAACCGGGAGATGGAAAAAGATGCTTGGTCGGTCCTCCTACTTCAAATTTGGGGCACTGCGCGTGCAATCTAATGTGCCACCAGATAGGAGTGGTGTGTTAAGTAGTCCTATTCTTATCAGTTTAATCACTGTTACGTCCCCTATGAGGGGACGTGTATTTGGCATCGATTTTAGGAACCGGGAGATGGAAAAAGATGCTTGGTCGGTCCTCCTACTTCAAATTTGGGGCACTGCGCGTGCAATCTAATGTGCCACCAGATAGGAGTGGTGTGTTAAGTAGTACTATTCTTATCAGTTTAATCCCTGTTACATCCCCCTCATCATGCCTTTTTTAGTCGAATGTATCGCCCACTGTCAGTCCCTTCGGGATCCATCCCTCATTCATCTTAATAAAGGTGAGGTAATCTAGACTTTTTTGACCTAGGTGACTTCTCTTCTCAGTGACAATACCTCCTGCTGCACTGAAGGTCCTTTCTTACAGGACACTTGAAGCGGGGCAGGCCAGAGGTTCTATCGCAAATTGGGATAGCTCAGGCCACAGGTCAAGCCTGCACACCCAGTAGTCAAGGGGTTCATCGCTCCTCAGATTGTTGATATCTGCAGTTAAGGTGAGGTAGTCTGCTACCTGTCAGTCGAGTCGTTCTCTGAGGGTGGACCCCGAAGGGCTGTGGCAATGCATAGGACTTAAAAAGCTCTGCATGTCCTCCATCAACAACACATCTGTAAAGCGTCCTCTCCTTGCCGGCGTGGTCGTGGGAGGAGGAGGATTACTTTCACCTCTTCCCCTGTTAGATTCCCGTTGTGCTGTGACATCACCCTTATACGCTGTGTAAAGCATACTTTTTAATTGATTTTGGAACTGCTGCATCCTTTCCGACTTGCGGTAATTCGGTAACATTTCAGGCACTTTCTGCTTATACTGGGGGTCTAGTAGCGTGGACACCCAGTACAGGTCGTTCTCCTTCAGCCTTTTTATACAAGGGTCCCTCAACAGGCACGACAGCATGAAAGACCCCATTTGCACAAGGTTGGATGCCGAGCTACTCATGTCCCGTTCCTCGTCCTCAGTGATCTCTCTGAAGGTATGTTCTTCCCCCCAGCCACGTACAACACCATGGGTACCAGATAGGTGACAACGAGCACCCTGGGATGCCTGTTGTGGTTGGTCTTCCTCCTCCTCCTCCTCAAAGCCACAATCCTCCTCTGACTCCTCTTCCTCACAATCCTCTTCCAGCGTTGCCGCAGGTCCAGCAAGCGATGCTGATAAGGCTGTTTCTGGTGGTGATGGTGACCACAAATCTTCCTATTCCTCTTCACGCTCATCTGCGGCCTGATCCAGCACTCTTCGCTCCAGGAAGAAAACAAATGGTATGATGTCGCTGATGGTGCCTTCGGTGCGACTGACTAGGTTTGTCACCTCCTCAAAAGGACGCATGAGCCTACAGGCATTGCGCATGATTGTCCAGTAACGTGGCAAAAAAATTCCCAGCTCCGCAGAGGCTGACCTAGCACCCCGGTCATACAAATAGTCGTTAATGGCGTTTTCTTGTTGGAGCAGGCAGTCGAACATTAGGAGTGTTGAATTCCAACGTATCGGGCTGTCGCAAATCAAGCGCCTCACTGGCATGTTGTTTCGCCGCTGGATATCTGAAAAGTGCGCCATGGCCGTGTAGGAATGCCTGAAATGGCCACACACCTTCCTGTCCTGCTTCAGGACGTCCTGTAAGCCTGGGTACTTATGCACAAAGTGTTGTACGATCAGATTACACACATGTGCCATGCACGGCACATGTGTCAACTTGCCCAAATTCAATGCCGCCAACAAATTTCTTCCATTGTCACAAACCACTTTGCCGATCTCCAGTTTGTGCAGAGTCAGCCACTGATCCACCTGTCCGGTGTGACTCTCTGCTTTCAGGCAAGTCAACCCCAAAACGGCGTGACACTGCCATATCTGGGATGTGGAATAGTACCTGGGGAGCTGGGGGATGCCGTTGATGTGGAGCAAGATGCAGCAGCAGAAGAGGACTCAGCCGAGGAGGTTATGGAAGAGGATGGAGTAGGAGGAGTAGAGGAGGTGGCAGCAGGACTGCCTGCAAGTCGTGGCGCTGTCACCAATTCCTCTGCAGAGCCACGCATTCCATGCTTGGCAGCCGTCAGCAGGTTTACCCAATGCACAGTGTAGGTGATAAACCTGCCCTGACCATGCTTTGCAGACCACGTATCAGTGGTCAGATGGACCCTTGCCCCAACACTGTGTGCCAGACATGCCATTACTTCCTTTTGCACAATCGAGTACAGGTTGGGGATTGCCTTTTGTGCAAAGAAATTTCGGCCGGGTACATTCCACTGCGGTGTCCCAATAGCTACAAATTTTTGGAATGCCTCAGACTCCACCAGCTTGTATGGTAAAAGCTAAGAGTTCAGACAAGCCAGCTGTCAGATGCCGGGCAAGGGGGTGACTTTGTGACTTTGGCTTCTTACGCTCAAACATGTCCTTTACAGACACCTGACTGTGGGCAGATGAGCAGGAACTGCTCAAGGCAAAAGACGGAGTGGCGGATGGTTGAGAGGGGGCAAGGAGGACAGCAGTGGTTGACGTGGCTGAAGATGCTGGACCAGGAGGAGGATGGCGGCTTTGAGTTTGTGTGCTGCTTGTACTCATGTGTTGATCCCATAGGTGTTTGTGATGTGTGATCATGTGCCTTCGCAAAGCAGTTGTACCTAGGTGGGTGTTGGACTTCCCACGACTCAGTTTCTTTTGGCACAGGTTGCAAATTGCATCGCTGGTGTCAGAGGCAGACACACAAAAAAAATGCCACACTGCTGAGCTCTACAACGACAGCATTCTGGTGGTGGCAACAGCATGCGTTGATTGGCGTGCTGTCTGGCTGACCCCAGGTGCCGATGCATGCTGTCTGACTGTGCCACTAGCTCCTTGCGACGACCTCCCCTTGCTTCCAACTCGTCTCCTCCTCCTCTCTGTCTCCCCATCTGAACTTTCCCCCTGTTCTTCTTCTCTTCTAGCGGGCACCCACGTGACATCCACGGACGCATCATCATCATCAACCGCTTTACTAGTATCTGACAACTCAGCAAAGGAAGCAGCAGCGGGTACAACGTCATCATCATCACACCGTACGTCCATGTGTGTAATGCTGCCTGACTGAGACATATCCCTGTTATCTACATCCTCTGGCAATAATGGTTGTGCATCACTCATTTCTTCCAACGGATGTGTAAATAACTCCTCTGACATATCAATTGAAGCGGCTTTGGTGCTAGTGTTGGTGGTGGCGGCAGGCGGGCGAGTGGTAACTTGAGAGGTGCCCGAAGCTAAGCTGGAGGAGGATGGTGCGTCAAGGTTCCGAGCGGAAGCTGTAGAAGATTGGGTGTCCTGTGTTAGCCAGTCAACTATGTCCTCAGAACTTTTCGAGTTCAGGGTATGTGGCCTCTGAACACTGGGCATTATTCTAGGGCCAAAGGGAATCACAGCACCACGACCACGACGGCCCCTGCGGGGTGGCCTGCCTCTGCCTGTCATTTTTTTTTCGATTAGTGGTACTATGCGTGCAAGCTACTGTGACAACAGATATGAGTGGCACTGTGCACTGGCAGAAGTTGGCAGAGTAGACGCACACGCCTGACACACACGCTTGCAGACAACTAACTGCAGACACAAACGCTTGCAGACACAAACGCTTGCAGACAACTAACTGCTATTCAATCTATTACAGTCAAAATTGTATTTTATTTTTTAAATGTACACTACTGTTACACCAGATATGAGTTGTACTGGTGTGACACTGTGCCCTGGCAGGCCCTGAAACACACACGTGTGAAGGAAACTGACTGCTATTATTTCACAGTCAAATTTCTAGTTTTTTTTTTAATGTACACTACTGTTACACCAGATATGAGTTGCACTGGTGTGACACTGTGCCCTGGCAGGCCCTGAAATGCACACGTGTGAAGGAAACTGACTGCTATTATATTACAGTCAAAAAATTATATTACAGTTTTTTTTTTTTTTAAATGAAACTATTGTGACACCAGATATGAGTGGTGGCACTGGGTAAATGGACACAGTATACGATGTGAGCCTGACACACACGCTGGCAGGCAGGCAACTGCAATCAGATATCCCAGTCCACCGCTGAGAGGCTGTCTGGAGATAATGGACGCACAGAGCACAGCCGCCCAGGCTGATATACTCCTCTGCGACTCTCCCAATATGGCGGCAGCCGCGTGTCCTCCTGGTACCAGCAAAGCATGGCAGGATATTGAGTCTAAGCTGGACAGACTCTTTAATCAATTTTGGAAGCAAATAACAAGCATGAAGCCCCAACAAGCTCCACCACAGCCCCAACAAGCTCCACCACAGCTAAGCGAAGCAGTCCCCATTAAAATCCACCAACCCAAAAGGCGTTGAAGACGGGACTGGAGGCACAAACAGAAATACAGAGCCTGCCCCACGTCAAGCACTCGCCTCCACCTTAAGCCACCACAATCCCGCACCGGACGTGAAGCACCACCGGGACAGATCCGACCACCCGACAAAACAAGCTTCCACCACCTCAAGCCTCGAACCCGGCACTCAGCCAGAGACTTGCCTGTGTTGTTCCAGGTATCAGGGACTCCCAGGGTCTGCACCTGGCGCCCAGAAGGGATCGGATAAGCACAAGCAGTAAACAGCAGCCTGCCAAGCATGTCCCACTATAGCCGATCCTCCAGACCATGCCTTTGATCACATGAACTGCTCTCTGCACATTAACTAATCGTAAAGTAGCAAGCGTTTAAACATGTCATTATTTCACCTCCTAAAGAGTTTATTGTTGTAGTTCCTTACTTGCCTTTACCTTAACCGTTCATGTTATGATTTATAACTAGTGGTGGAGCTGCTGATATAAATACACAGTTGATAACGTGCAAGCTACACCCTAAACACGACAGCCATCTTTCACAACAATGTACTGTTATATACTCATACCCTCAGTGTAACTAGCCATGATATATGCACGTTCAGCCTAGCATGCTCAAATATAACACACTTCTGTCTAAAAAAAAAGAAAAAAAAAGAATGCAGCTTCCGAATGAATCTAAAATGGATGCTGTCCAGGAGGTGGGAGGGTCTGGGAGGGAGGGTCTGCTGCTGATTGGCTGGAATGTGTCTGCTGACTGTGAGGTACAGGGTCAAAGTTTACTCAATGATGACGAACAGGGGGCGGACCGAACATAGCATATGTTCGCCCACCGTGGCAAACGCGAACAAGCTATGTTCGCCGGAAACTATTCGCCAGCGAACTATTCGGGACATCTCTACCCACAAGACTTGCATTTTTGTAGATGCGCGTACCCAGTTGTCTAGCCATCACTATTTAGCCCTTGTCAAAGTCACACACAGCTTTTCACTTGCAAATTGTTCCTGCTTTCAACACATGAAATGTAAGAACTTTCTCGTCACTTGCTGCCTATTATATCCTACCCCTTGACAGGTGCCAATGTAATGATATAACCAATGTTATTCACTTTACATGTCAGTGGTTTTAATATTGTGGCTGATCAGTGCAACTGGCTTATAATAAAACTTAGATTAGTGATGGATCAGTGAGGGCTTAGGTTGGGACATCAATTTTTGAGAATTACGTTTCCCATGATACTTAGCCAACTCTGGTGATGCATTGTGGGAAATGTTGTTCACGTTTCTCAAAAATGTATTTCAAATATGTTTCTATAAAAAAAGTTTCAAATAAATGTTTTCACATTAGTACTGATATAGTGTTTGTTAGAAAGGTTGTGCCTGAAAATGCCAGGCATCTTAATATCATCAAACCTGCTTCCAGTTCTGACACTGCTTCCTTCAAGTGAATGGCTTTGTCAGACTGAAAATAAGTTTCTCTTCCTGGAAGCCACTTAACATTTACCTCACGTCTCCTGCATTTGTCTTGCTGAGATATTGAGGACACATCACTCTGCTGCATCCTGACAGGAGGATGAGAGCACCTGAGCTCCAACTCTCCAAACTGATGACCCGTGTTGGAAGACGAGCAACATTTTATCTGTAAGCACAAACAAGGTTTATTTAAAGGTTACAGGGAAGTCACAAGGTTAAACTACTCCCAGATTGCAAACCATGATGGAAAATTAGTTGTAATAAATTTATAACCTTTTTCATGTATATGTCTGTTGTGAACCGAACCACTTTTTATATTCCCAATGGAAAAAATTACCACTTTCTTAAACTTACCTAAGTGGCATAAGTTTATAAGCAACATATCATTAATAATATTTATTAGACTGCGCATTTACTGACGAGAGTTGAGCTCTTGCTTGTTTATGTATCATATTATTACTATACCATAACATCCAGTTTTAACCCTTTTTAATAATGCACTTCAAATATTTTGGTGCTTCATAACATAATTTATTATATGATGATGAAAACACTTAATTACAATTATGCATCTGGTTGATTTGCATCTGGTTTTTAGGGTAAATTCATTTTTGGGACATGAGGTTGACTTTGTAGGAAAAATAAGAAAATAAGAAGCATGGGAGGTAAATCTCTGTTTAATAAATAGATTCTGTAATTGTAAAACAATTGTACAGTTTTTTTAAAAACACATTTAAGCATAGAATAACAGTGTTTTCAATTTACATTTTCAAGTTTATTAATTTACTGGGTTGTCAGGCCTAGACACTCTCAGGGTCACATCCTGGATAAAATCTAGTCTTAGATACTTTGTGTGAATGGTTTTCTAGGTGAATAAATTCTCAAGGTTACACAATATAGATCTGATTAAATATTTTGTAACCTATCAGTTAATGTTCTTCCTTAATGCAATGACTATTTGAAAATAGTAACTTAGCAAGTATTTTTAATGCTCCTTAACTCTCTTTCCTCAGGAGCTTCACAGACTCACTTCCATTCTACTTTTAACACTAAATTAATAAATTAGTAAATAAGGCTTTTTCTAGAAGCTTGAAGAATGTCAATTTGCCTTATTGATGCTACTGGGGCCAAAAGCTTCTATCCTGTCCTGTCCAAAAAGGTGTTATTACTTTGAATCTGCACTAAGCCTATCACTCACAGGCAGCAAGGAACATGGCTATCCAGCCCAAAAACTCACAGAGCGTTGGTGAGTCCTTGGCATTCAAATTCCTCGGCATTCAAAATGCTCTTGAACCAAGCCAAACAAACAGTTTATGGACAAAAATAATCTATGAGTGCAAAGAAAAGCGTTTACAAAGCTAATATAAAAAACATTGTCAAATATATTCTTTTAACTGTTGTGCAGTCCATTAAACATCATATTAAATTAGAAGCAGACAATAAATCCTGTTATAAAGGCTACTAACAGAAAACTCTTGACAGCATAATCCCTGCATACTTCTTTGACTTAAATATAATAGTGCAGGTGGTCTCCAGACCAAAACAAAAGCAATTTAACTCCTAAATGGCAGAGAATTGAGCAGTGAGATTGCAGGGGCATGATCTATGCACAAAAACTGCTTAATTAAGCTGAAGATGTTTTGGTGACTATAGGGTTCCATTAACTAAACAAAATAAGTACAGAATGACATACAAATGTGTAACCAATGGAAAAGCTAATCCTGTAGCTAATGATATTTGATATACCTTAAAAAGTAGTTGCATGCTCAAACTTCCACAATCATATGCAAAACCGAATGCCATACGCCAGAATGAAAAAAAAACGTTGCATAAAACACATTGCTACATACTGCTAACATTATTTGTATAATATGTATTTATTTTACACGTGTTGCAAACTTAATAGTAAATCAATAGAAATCACAAATGCAAAAATACCTACTTAAAAAAGCAGTGACACAAACATTTGGCCTCACAAAAAAATAAATCAGGACAGTGTCTAGAAGAAATATTTTGGGAGTGCGAAGCCTATCATAATTAATCATTTTAATACTTTGTTATTATTATTATTATTATTATTATTATTATTATTATTATTATGTATGCTACCTTCCAAGAACCTGTGATGTTAGCGAGCCTAGATTGTTTATCCTGACACAGGGAGGGTTAATTATTGTGTTATTAGGATACATCAGTTTGTTAGTTTTTGGGAATTCCTCTATTTGGGTGATCTTGCATAATATGGAACAGAGCATCATTGAATTTTGGATGATTCCATTTGTTTGAAGGATATTTCTTGACTAAACTATTTTCAGTCTTCAAAAGAGGTAGCTGGAGGGGAAATATGAGAAAGCAGATGGTGAATAATTTTACCCCTGCTGTATTACTTGCCACATAGCATGTGGTCCTGTGTTCATATTCTATCACTTAGTGATTTTACATGTAAACATTAACATACAAGGGGCTCATTTTATTATGCGTGACTGCAAATTGCCGGATATTCAATGTAATTCCCACACATTCATTATATTGATATGGAAAAGTAGAAGAAAATGTCTTGATAGAGCCTAATAAGCATCCTTCATGAAAGTGGCAATATAGCATCCCTACTGGGAGCTGCAGACACATGTTGACTGATAATCATCTAGATGAGACATACATTAAAACACATCCCCTTCAATACTTAATTTGCCTCTTTATCCTTACAGTTTTCTTTCTCTTCAAAATCACTGTAAACTGATATAGTTTCCAAAACTTTTGCTATAGAAAATATTATGAGCTAGAAAGAAAATTATAAAAAATTTAGTGTTTTGCCTTTTAGATTTGAAATTATAATATTGCCAAACACTGATTACTTAGCTATGCTTTCTTATATAACAATGAGACCCAGGTATTTATCTACATTCTTACGCCTGTCGCCTACAAAATGTGTGGTTGATGACTTCCATTTCAAAAAAGTATTTAAATGCATAGATTAATTTTCATAATTAACATAGTGTTGTATTGGGATCTAATAAACAAATCCCCAACTAAGTAGTTATATGAGCTGGAGTTCTATCAGTAGCTACCAATCCATGGTAATCCTTCCTTGACTGCATTGTAGTGAGAGCAGGACAGAGGGAGGCAGTTTTGACATATTTGAAATTAGAGTTATACCATTTAAAAATGGTTTAGCCCCTGAAAGTCAGGTGGCACCAAGGCACTCCTGCAAACATTACTAATTAATTAAAAATGAAGTTATTATGGGAAAGTAGTTTCCTTTATACTTGTGACCAGCATACTTCATCAACATAAAGGTATTAGCTGCCCAATCATGTAAGCTGTAATTGCTGTCCAATCATGTGAGCTGTATCTCCTGTCCAAACAAGAAGTAGACAAAATGATAAATTATAGTGAAAAGACAGCCACTAAAGGTTGATTTTATTCACAGATTAAGTGACAACTGAGCAAAAGAGGGAAAAAGGAGGAACAGTAAAACTATCTATTCTGCAAAGCAAGATTTTTACCGGCAATTTGAATGTAGTTATTGAGGGAGATTGGCCATCAGTGATTGTGTGTTTACCATTGCTGTGCCTTTGTGGGAGTGGGAGAAAGTCTATGTCATTAATCATCGTGTAAGACTAGGTTTAGGTTACTGCTATATCTATAGTTGTATTCATTTACACAATCATTCCTATCCCAAATGTATTGTAATAAGAAAAACAAACCTACCATCAGCAAGGTTATGTCTCAAGAACAAATTGAGGAAGGGTAGTGATAGGTGAAGGGGTCATGTTCCCCAGCTCACCATAAGCACCATAGGTGCCATAGCTCCTGAGAGTCTGAACGCCTCTTCCTCAGTCATCAGAGCAATGCTGTATTGAAGAAATAGAGCAGCGAGACAAAGTAGTGTCCTCAATATCTAGTCTTGGTGGTGGTGTCAGTGATGAATCCAGTGATGATAGTTCTGTTTTCTTCACCACTGCAAACCTAGCACTTTTAACCCTGGCCCAGGTGCTACTTGACTAATTATGATTATGATGAGCTAGAAGAATCAGTTGAGAAGTTGTAATGTTTTCATTTGCCTTTCATTATAATGATTTTTACTTGCCTAGCTGACTCTTGTGGTGTGGCTGTTCCTGCTTCCTCTGCAGATGAAGTTAGCAGAAGCTGAGTAGGCTGTTTTTTGGTTTTTTTACACTGTTATTTTTGCTTAGCAAATTGTGTGTGCTTGTAGTTTAATGCATACATGAACCCTACCTGCACTGTGTGTCTGTATTAGTGGTACGACATCATTGAAGATGAAGAATCAGTTTGCAAAGTATTTATTTTCTTTAACTGTGTGGAAGTATGCAGTGTAGTCAAAAACAATATTACAGTAGCAGTAAATCCACCAAGCAGCTTTCCATTTTTTTTAACACAAACAGGCAGGGTGAAAGCACTAAAATGGCAGGACTTTTTTTTTTTTTTTTTTTTAAAAAGGGGAGCAACAGCAGCAGTTCTTCCTCCAATACTTGGCAGAGCAGGGGTGTGTTGAGGATAGTGCCAGCAGTCGATAGTGGCAGGTTGCAAATGGACATTCAAACTCGTCATCATCCCAGGGCAGTGTCAACCAGTCAACTATTGAACATTTTGTTGGATTTCATTCCAAGTCTATGTAAAACAGCAGGCTAACAATATCAATTGCCCAGATTTATTAAGTGCTCCTACTGGCCAGCATGCCTTTATTTTCTTCACGGCACACTGGAGGCAGCCCATAGTCCCTAGAGTTACTTCTCATTCCATTTAGGGATGTGACAGAAACTTTGGGCCAGTTTGGGGCAGGGCATCCCCTTGTTCAACCACCTAAAAATAAATTAATCATTTAAATTACCTTTTAGTTTAGTGGTTTAACCCAATCTGACTAAGGCTTGTGGTGCCTTCTACTGTGTTCCTCACTGATGGATGGTCAGTGATGCTACAGAATGGATGTATTGGAAAATGTTGCTCTTCTGAGTATCTGATCAATTGCCTGCTGACTCTTTCCTTTTTTCCAAGCATAACAGCATTATTAACAGCCATGAGTGTTGGATGGATTGTGTGACCAGCAGAATATATAATAATCAAGGTGTTTGTAATGATTGACCATTTGGGGAAGAAAGTTTGACACAATTAGAGATCTCAAGAAGCTAATCACAGCCCAAACAGGTATCCAATATGACAGGATTATATAAAGAAATGATAGAACATCTTTAAAGACCATGTAACATTATGTCACTCTGAAATTAATAATGGAATGAATCTGGAGTTGTATTAAGAGTGAGTTTCACCTCTTCTACGAGAACCTATACTCACGCAATATTAAGAAAGGAATTGACTGCCGTGGGCCCCTTTCATCATATCCATCACAAAATTGCAGCCTGTCTAATTTGTTAAAACATAGCTTTTACAGAAATACTCATAGCTAGTTTGGCATTGTAAGTGTTAATTTGCTAACTACTCTTGTGGTCAATAGATTCTTAATTTTATTAGTAAAATGTTTGATTTATAAATGTAAACTTTCGTTGTGATAATTGCAGTAAATGTAGTCCAGGCACTTAGGATCACATATGCAGTAGTTTTCTTCTTGTTTACTAAAAATGCTGCATAAGTGATCCTGAGTGCCTGGACTACGTGTATTGTTTTACCTTTGGAGTGGGGTTAGCCAGCCCCATGGTCTGGATGCAACAGGACCAGATAAAAGTGCAGATTCCTACTTTTGTTTGTTCATTGTTGTAAGTGCAGTGCAGTGTGACTATGTCTAGGTCACTATGGGACTATGTCTAGGTCTTTGTCTGCAGTCAGGGTCAAAGGGGTGAATGGTTCATCAATTGCCCAATGACTTTTTCCCTTTCATATTTTTTAAAAAAAAAACTTGCTTTAACTTAAATTGACTCTGGTTCCCCATTTTCATTCATACAATTTAGCAAATGGAAAAATATAACAATCCATTGTTATAAAAAGTATTTTTTAATCCATTTATGTATTAATTTAATTTTTCCAACTCAGAACTGGCATTGGAAAAAATGCCGTATATTGTACAGCCATTAGGATAGGCATTAGGCTAGGCAATATATTTATGCAGTATTGCATCTGTGTTTGCATTGCAGCACATGAATTTGTAAGGTTTTTTTCTTTTTGACATGTCCGAATTTTTAGTTTAGACTATAAAGTATTGCTATCAAGTGATCACAAGGGTTTCACCATTTACCAATGCTGGGTCTACCATCTTGCATCACCTATTACATTTGCATGCTGTCTTCTTTCTCACGGATCATATTAATTCATGGTATTATTTCTATAGTACCTATATGCATTATAAAATGTCATACAACTGCAACATGTAAGGACAAAGGACACATTGATATGCCTTTCAAACACATGTTCACTGTTGCTGGAGCAACAATGGTGTGTGCTTGCTCCTCTTTTTTTAAATTGGAAATTCAAAACAGCTTATTATGGAAAGTCTTATTTCACCAAAATCCCTTCAACTTTACATTGTAGAACCTTGCTAAAATTATTCTAGTACAGATGTTTTTGTTTTAGTTTGCCTATTCTGTCATCTATAAAATTGACCTTGATCCTATTATTATATGGTGGGCTTCCAGTAACAACATTATCGTATCTCTCATTGGTTCTGATTCTATAATTAACTTGTTTAGTTGTTGTTGTTCTCTTTCTTCAACCTTGGCGTTTCTTTTTTATATTATTCAATATCGATATGGTCTGGTAAAAATTCCACCAATATATTTAATTTCATTTCATTTCATTATTTATATATCACAATGTTCCAGGCTGCCAAAGTCACGTGTGCCGGGGATGTAACTTGGACCCGACACAAAAGTGCTAATATCTCTGTAGGGTTTCAAGCAGAATAACTTCACAGCTAGACTCCTACCACCATGACTACTTTAAATGGCTGAAGTGATCATGGTGGTTGGAGTAACTCTGTAATTTAATTTTTTTAAATACATCTCATTAAAAAGGTTAACACAAGTTATAGGTGATTTTCAAAATTTTGTTCAATGATTTAAAATACCAAGAAATGTTGGTTCCCCTTTAAACACTGAATTTTGTTTTCTGTGTTGCCACACTTCACTGTATTCTGGTACAAAGTAATCTCCTTTTCCTTGACAGGTGCTGATAAATAATAATTTTGTTTTGTATTTTAAGTGTAAATTCTAGAATCGCTTTTAGATGTTTAAAGTACATATAAGTTATACAGACTCACCTGAATTTTACTCAGGAACGAAATTTGAAAATGTATTGGGCTGATTTCTCACAGGATACAGCTAAATACAGACAAAATCTTTGTCCAATATTCATGCTGTCTGTATTAAATTGGTAGCCCCCCTAGATGTTCCCAAACCAGCAGGCAGGCCATCAATACCTTTGATTTGAAGAATTCCTTTAGCTCCATTGTGCTCTTATTGTCGGATCTCTGAAAGAGATGAATTCACATTAGATATATCTTGATGAAAGACTGAAGCTGTCATAAAGAACATTATATTTTCCACCAGAAAGTGTTGGTTTTTCAAAATACATCTTGCTCAAAAGAGAAAAAAAGATAATGGAAATGTATCATATTAGTCTGAGTTATTTCCCTTGAGAGTCAATGTTTCATGATATTTGAATAACCTGCTATAGTTTATTTGTCTATCATGTATCACAAAGTTCTAACAGTCTCATCATTTGCATGAATAGAAGTTTTAAACTAAGTGCTTATGCTTTTGTTATAAGCAACTATTTATCTATCTCTGTAAAGTCACACTGCCTACGATGCCAATTTTCATATATATATATATTTATTTATTTACGTGCTTGACCAGTCTGTATATGTATAATCAGTAAAATGTATTAGTGAACAGGGAATAACAATTAATTAGTGAACAGGGAAAATATAACAATATTAATATAACAAATATAACATTCCCTTGCATTACATCTCCTTGTGTATCGGTTGTGCCAATATAACAAACACTAACAAAACAAATCACTTAATAAAAAAAAAGAAGATACCATAGAATATATACAATGAAATAAATTAAAATAAAAAATGAAAAGAAGGAATAAAATAAAGTCCAGGAATTCTTAGAATGGCCCAAGTTCGTTTGCAGTCTATTACATCCTCTTTGAGTACATATGTGGATAGAAGAGAGAGAAAGAGGAATACTAATAGTGTAGTATTTAGTGTACTTGGTTGATGACAAAAAAGTGCTTAAATGCTTAAGTACAAGCTCCAATAATACATCATGTAGCGGTGTTATTCCCTCTATTGGATATAGGTGAAGGGACAGTCAATCTTGTAGAACATGAAATGACAGAGTAAAATCCATAAGTGCAATATTATAACTATGGAGTACATAAAGTGCCAAATAATATAACATTTACACTCACAAATGTAATGTTGTGTATTAAAGCTCCCATTTCAGCTATAAGGTACTATACCCAGGGGTATAGTTTATTAACTTGTCCCCTAACAGTGTCCACATACAAGAAAAAGGAGACTGAATATGGTGCTCTCTGTGTAATATTATATGTGGAGAGAACTGAAAACATACTCACAATTTTTGAGCAACGGATTTGCTCAGTATTTGCAGCGTGGGTAGAGCAACCCCCACTTTAATGATTTATTGATAATAACAGAATTAAACAAATAATAAAATAATCCAACAATGCCAATAAGGCTGTTAATGCTGCTGTGTTCTAGGAAGCACTCATTTTAGCCATGCAGCTTTTTGGCTAGAAAGACTCCCTTTGTAATTTTTTAGTTTAGGAAGCTAATTGGGAGAACGGGGATTGGTTATTGCACAGTTATTTAACCATTGGCCCTACAATGACAGGGCTGGTTTGCAAGGCGTTTAGGATCAGAGGAGAACATAGGTAGATTTACCACGGCAAAACTAGTACTAAATAATTAGCAATCACAATGTAATCCAAGAGAATATCTCAACATATCTCAACATATTTGTGTCACGTGTTGAATTTGTAAATGTTAATTAAAAAAAGCATACCATGTTTTTTGATATTTTGTTGCAATCCTAAATATGTTATTTTAACATATCAACAAGGCATTTGACATATTTCATTAGTATATCAATATGTACCAAATCATAAAAAACTATTAAATAAACATTAAACAAAAAATGAATGTGGAAACATTTCTTTAAACAGGAATTAAACATTAAGGAGGATTAATAAAAGTACTCTTTTCTAAAAAGTTGTCTATAGTACTGATAGTAAGGAAATCACCATGGAAATAGTGGAACCAACAGACATCTTCAATTAGTGGCTCCTTGCTTTTTATATGTTTGCACCACTTTCCAGAATAGAACACCTTGATAAATCTTCCCTATTGTATTGTTTGACATACCAGTTGACTTGGCCTATTATCTGAAGATTATTAGAATTGATTTTGTAACTATGTTGTAGTAACCTAAACCTCAAATACATTTTCAGTATAGTTAAACTGGACAAGTGACACTTGTGAGAGGTCATGTTCGATTAGAACCACTAACGTATTTGGTTAATCCTAGAACTTCGTTAATACACCAAGTTATCCAAAACTGCCCACCAAGGAGTTTATTCACTAAACAACAAAAAGTCAAAATAGCCCGTTTGCTAGACTTCCATGGCTATTTCATTTTGCTTGCCATCTCCATAATGGATGTGCCTTCACCACAACATACATTATCTATACAATGTTTAGATTTAAATGGTGATGATGATTCATATCTTTAGTGTCCTTTTTGTGTTTGACTTTTTAATTTTAGGTAAATCAGTCTCTAGAGAAGATGTGAAGAACACTTTTACAATACTTATGATGTATTACAATCCCTAGCTACTGCCAGATTGCAGTCTCAAATGAAAATGTCTAGGTTGTCAGTTAACCTTATCAACTCATAAAAAAAAACTACAGTTGACTAATTGAGAAGATGTTAAAGGTGCCAGTTTGTTATAGGCTAGCCGTGTTACATTTAGGAAGACATATTAAGTTCATATCCTAATTCAATTTAAGTGTATGTGTCAGGTTTTGTGATAATAGCAGTCAGAGGCTTTTAGGAAGAGTGACTTTCTCCCCCACCCTCCCCAACACAATTATCTGTAATCTTTCCTGGAAAGAAATGATCATCAAATTGATGACAAGCAGAGCTGACAATCCATAATATTTAATGAATTCTATGAATAACCCCTATAATTATTAAACAAAGGCAGATAAGATCCATCCATTAGCACCAACAATGCAATTAAATTGTCACTGGAGTACTGTAGAATGAAGGAGATATGTTCGAGATGGTCTGACAAAATGACACAGATATAATTTTATTGCCCATTATTAAAGCTGCCCACTCATGTTCTACGAGTGTACCAAAAGATTCAGTGGATCACATGGGTTAGTGTGGGCTTATTGAGTTCATTAATGAAAACCGCATTCAAGTGAATGGTGCATAACATACCAGTTTTCATAACCATCACTTATTCTGGGAAAAAAAATGACTAAATGAAGCTGGGTGATATTGTCCCTCTAGCCCTGAATTCTTAAATAGTATTGTGTGATATTTTATTTATTTGAATAAGTAACATGTTGTTTTAAAAGCATATAAAGCATAACTATAGTGACAGGACTACAAATGTGTATACTGTTAAAAGCACAGTTCAGGTTTCCAGACCCTCTTGGCAGACTTTAAAAAGGTAAAAAATCTTACATTTATTCACACGCCACACAGGCTAGCTGTAGATGGCCACACCCCCACTCCGCCTCCGTGACTGAGATCATCACAATTGACAATCTCAGCCAATTCAATGCTTTCCCATAGGGAAGAATTGGAAGGCTATTGCACGTGTGCAGCAAAATGGAGAGCTGCGTCAATCAGCATTTACTCATAGAAATGCGTTGAATCAATGTATCTCTATGGCGAATGTTCAGCATCTCCATGCAAAGCGTATAGAATCTGAATGTTAATGCTGCATATTTTGTCACTAGAGTTGTTTCTAGATAGTAAATACTGCCTTTTTCTCTGAAAAGACGGTGTTTACAAAAAAAAACAAAATGAAAAAAAACTATCACCGGCGCTCAAGCAAATCTGTCCACATTTGCACGGACTGCAGGGTTGAAGGCTGAACCAGAGCCTGGTGGGCTCCACTTAAATGTTAAAGCATTTGAAAACTGATTAAAACAATTATAGGTAAGTAGGCACCGTAACCATGTAATTGACATTTTTTTTTTTTTCGGGTGTTCCTTAGTGGTTTTTTAAAGGTAAGGGTTCATGCATATTGCACCATTTACGTTTGGACAAGTTTAAAGGGTAATCCAGACGTGGACCCCTTGCTCACGGTGCCTAGAGAGATATTAGCTATGCCTCACTGATGATGCCTAACAAGGCTGAAACGATCGTCTGGGGTTGCTGTATCTCTCGTGCAGAGAGAACTTGCTGGCATTTCGGATCTGGACTACCCGTATGGGTGGGACCAGTCTTTTATGCTTCAGATATGTTCTCTCTGTAATGGCACAAGATGAGCTAAAACCAGCTTGAGTTCTGAGCGGGGACCTACCGAAGGGCAGGCTATTTCAGTTGCTGTCCGTTCTCAGAATACTCTTGCGACCCGTTTTTTCTCTCCATAAGTTTAAAGGGTAATCCAGACGTGGACCCCTTGCTCACGGTGCCTAGAGAGATATTAGCTATGCCTCACTGATGATGCCTAACAAGGCTGAAACGATCGTCTGGGGTTGCTGTATCTCTCGTGCAGAGAGAACTTGCTGGCATTTCGGATCTGGACTACCCGTATGGGTGGGACCAGTCTGATATGCTTCAGATATGTTCTCTCTGTAATGGCACAAGATGAGCTAAAACCAGCTTGAGTTCTGAGCGGGGACCTACCGAAGGGCAGGCTATTTCAGTTGCTGTCCGTTCTCAGAATACTCTTGCGACCCGTTTTTTCTCTCCATAAGTTTAAAGGGTAATCCAGACGTGGACCCCTTGCTCACGGTGCCTAGAGAGATATTAGCTATGCCTCACTGATGATGCCTAACAAGGCTGAAACGATCGTCTGGGGTTGCTGTATCTCTCGTGCAGAGAGAACTTGCTGGCATTTCGGATCTGGACTACCCGTATGGGTGGGACCAGTCTGATATGCTTCAGATATGTTCTCTCTGTAATGGCACAAGATGAGCTAAAACCAGCTTGAGTTCTGAGCGGGGACCTACCGAAGGGCAGGCTATTTCAGTTGCTGTCCGTTCTCAGAATACTCTTGCGACCCGTTTTTTCTCTCCATAAGTTTAAAGGGTAATCCAGACGTGGACCCCTTGCTCACGGTGCCTAGAGAGATATTAGCTATGCCTCACTGATGATGCCTAACAAGGCTGAAACGATCATCTGGGGTTGCTGTATCTCTCGTGCAGAGAGAACTTGCTGGCATTTCGGATCTGGACTACCCGTATGGGTGGGACCAGTCTGATATGCTTCAGATATGTTCTCTCTGTAATGGCACAAGATGAGCTAAAACCAGCTTGAGTTCTGAGCGGGGACCTACCGAAGGGCAGGCTATTTCAGTTGCTGTCCGTTCTCAGAATACTCTTGCGACCCGTTTTTTCTCTCCATAAGTTTAAAGGGTAATCCAGACGTGGACCCCTTGCTCACGGTGCCTAGAGAGATATTAGCTATGCCTCACTGATGATGCCTAACAAGGCTGAAACGATCGTCTGGGGTTGCTGTATCTCTCGTGCAGAGAGAACTTGCTGGCATTTCGGATCTGGACTACCCGTATGGGTGGGACCAGTCTGATATGCTTCAGATATGTTCTCTCTGTAATGGCACAAGATGAGCTAAAACCAGCTTGAGTTCTGAGCGGGGACCTACCGAAGGGCAGGCTATTTCAGTTGCTGTCCGTTCTCAGAATACTCTTGCGACCCGTTTTTTCTCTCCATAAGTTTAAAGGGTAATCCAGACGTGGACCCCTTGCTCACGGTGCCTAGAGAGATATTAGCTATGCCTCACTGATGATGCCTAACAAGGCTGAAACGATCGTCTGGGGTTGCTGTATCTCTCGTGCAGAGAGAACTTGCTGGCATTTCGGATCTGGACTACCCGTATGGGTGGGACCAGTCTGATATGCTTCAGATATGTTCTCTCTGTAATGGCACAAGATGAGCTAAAACCAGCTTGAGTTCTGAGCGGGGACCTACCGAAGGGCAGGCTATTTCAGTTGCTGTCCGTTCTCAGAATACTCTTGCGACCCGTTTTTTCTCTCCATAAGTTTAAAGGGTAATCCAGACGTGGACCCCTTGCTCACGGTGCCTAGAGAGATATTAGCTATGCCTCACTGATGATGCCTAACAAGGCTGAAACGATCGTCTGGGGTTGCTGTATCTCTCGTGCAGAGAGAACTTGCTGGCATTTCGGATCTGGACTACCCGTATGGGTGGGACCAGTCTGATATGCTTCAGATATGTTCTCTCTGTAATGGCACAAGATGAGCTAAAACCAGCTTGAGTTCTGAGCGGGGACCTACCGAAGGGCAGGCTATTTCAGTTGCTGTCCGTTCTCAGAATACTCTTGCGACCCGTTTTTTCTCTCCATAAGTTTAAAGGGTAATCCAGATGTGGACCCCTTGCTCACGGTGCCTAGAGAGATATTAGCTATGCCTCACTGATGATGCCTAACAAGGCTGAAACGATCGTCTGGGGTTGCTGTATCTCTCGTGCAGAGAGAACTTGCTGGCATTTCGGATCTGGACTACCCGTATGGGTGGGACCAGTCTGATATGCTTCAGATATGTTCTCTCTGTAATGGCACAAGATGAGCTAAAACCAGCTTGAGTTCTGAGCGGGGACCTACCGAAGGGCAGGCTATTTCAGTTGCTGTCCGTTCTCAGAATACTCTTGCGACCCGTTTTTTCTCTCCATAAGTTTAAAGGGTAATCCAGACGTGGACCCCTTGCTCACGGTGCCTAGAGAGATATTAGCTATGCCTCACTGATGATGCCTAACAAGGCTGAAACGATCGTCTGGGGTTGCTGTATCTCTCGTGCAGAGAGAACTTGCTGGCATTTCGGATCTGGACTACCCGTATGGGTGGGACCAGTCTGATATGCTTCAGATATGTTCTCTCTGTAATGGCACAAGATGAGCTAAAACCAGCTTGAGTTCTGAGCGGGGACCTACCGAAGGGCAGGCTATTTCAGTTGCTGTCCGTTCTCAGAATACTCTTGCGACCCGTTTTTTCTCTCCATAAGTTTAAAGGGTAATCCAGACGTGGACCCCTTGCTCACGGTGCCTAGAGAGATATTAGCTATGCCTCACTGATGATGCCTAACAAGGCTGAAACGATCGTCTGGGGTTGCTGTATCTCTCGTGCAGAGAGAACTTGCTGGCATTTCGGATCTGGACTACCCGTATGGGTGGGACCAGTCTGATATGCTTCAGATATGTTCTCTCTGTAATGGCACAAGATGAGCTAAAACCAGCTTGAGTTCTGAGCGGGGACCTACCAAAGGGCAGGCTATTTCAGTTGCTGTCCGTTCTCAGAATACTCTTGCGACCCGTTTTTTCTCTCCATAAGTTTAAAGGGTAATCCAGACGTGGACCCCTTGCTCACGGTGCCTAGAGAGATATTAGCTATGCCTCACTGATGATGCCTAACAAGGCTGAAACGATCGTCTGGGGTTGCTGTATCTCTCGTGCAGAGAGAACTTGCTGGCATTTCGGATCTGGACTACCCGTATGGGTGGGACCAGTCTGATATGCTTCAGATATGTTCTCTCTGTAATGGCACAAGATGAGCTAAAACCAGCTTGAGTTCTGAGCGGGGACCTACCGAAGGGCAGGCTATTTCAGTTGCTGTCCGTTCTCAGAATACTCTTGCGACCCGTTTTTTCTCTCCATAAGTTTAAAGGGTAATCCAGACGTGGACCCCTTGCTCACGGTGCTTAGAGAGATATTAGCTATGCCTCACTGATGATGCCTAACAAGGCTGAAACGATCGTCTGGGGTTGCTGTATCTCTCGTGCAGAGAGAACTTGCTGGCATTTCGGATCTGGACTACCCGTATGGGTGGGACCAGTCTGATATGCTTCAGATATGTTCTCTCTGTAATGGCACAAGATGAGCTAAAACCAGCTTGAGTTCTGAGCGGGGACCTACCGAAGGGCAGGCTATTTCAGTTGCTGTCCGTTCTCAGAATACTCTTGCGACCCGTTTTTTCTCTCCATAAGTTTAAAGGGTAATCCAGACGTGGACCCCTTGCTCACGGTGCCTAGAGAGATATTAGCTATGCCTCACTGATGATGCCTAACAAGGCTGAAACGATCGTCTGGGGTTGCTGTATCTCTCGTGCAGAGAGAACTTGCTGGCATTTTGGATCTGGACTACCCGTATGGGTGGGACCAGTCTGATATGCTTCAGATATGTTCTCTCTGTAATGGCACAAGATGAGCTAAAACCAGCTTGAGTTCTGAGTGGGGACCTACCGAAGGGCAGGCTATTTCAGTTGCTGTCCGTTCTCAGAATACTCTTGCGACCCGTTTTTTCTCTCCATAAGTTTAAAGGGTAATCCAGACGTGGACCCCTTGCTCACGGTGCCTAGAGAGATATTAGCTATGCCTCACTGATGATGCCTAACAAGGCTGAAACGATCGTCTGGGGTTGCTGTATCTCTCGTGCAGAGAGAACTTGCTGGCATTTCGGATCTGGACTACCCGTATGGGTGGGACCAGTCTGATATGCTTCAGATATGTTCTCTCTGTAATGGCACAAGATGAGCTAAAACCAGCTTGAGTTCTGAGCGGGGACCTACCGAAGGGCAGGCTATTTCAGTTGCTGTCCGTTCTCAGAATACTCTTGCGACCCGTTTTTTCTCTCCATAAGTTTAAAGGGTAATCCAGACGTGGACCCCTTGCTCACGGTGCCTAGAGAGATATTAGCTATGCCTCACTGATGATGCCTAACAAGGCTGAAACGATCGTCTGGGGTTGCTGTATCTCTCGTGCAGAGAGAACTTGCTGGCATTTCGGATCTGGACTACCCGTATGGGTGGGACCAGTCTGATATGCTTCAGATATGTTCTCTCTGTAATGGCACAAGATGAGCTAAAACCAGCTTGAGTTCTGAGCGGGGACCTACCGAAGGGCAGGCTATTTCAGTTGCTGTCCGTTCTCAGAATACTCTTGCGACCCGTTTTTTCTCTCCATAAGTTTAAAGGGTAATCCAGACGTGGACCCCTTGCTCACGGTGCCTAGAGAGATATTAGCTATGCCTCACTGATGATGCCTAACAAGGCTGAAACGATCGTCTGGGGTTGCTGTATCTCTCGTGCAGAGAGAACTTGCTGGCATTTCGGATCTGGACTACCCGTATGGGTGGGACC
This sequence comes from Pelobates fuscus, assembly GCF_036172605.1. Taxonomy (NCBI): domain Eukaryota; kingdom Metazoa; phylum Chordata; class Amphibia; order Anura; family Pelobatidae; genus Pelobates; species Pelobates fuscus. The sequence goes on from NC_086321.1 coordinate 135,879,780, forward strand.
AGTCTGATATGCTTCAGATATGTTCTCTCTGTAATGGCACAAGATGAGCTAAAACCAGCTTGAGTTCTGAGCGGGGACCTACCGAAGGGCAGGCTATTTCAGTTGCTGTCCGTTCTCAGAATACTCTTGCGACCCGTTTTTTCTCTCCATAAGTTTAAAGGGTAATCCAGACGTGGACCCCTTGCTCACGGTGCCTAGAGAGATATTAGCTATGCCTCACTGATGATGCCTAACAAGGCTGAAACGATCGTCTGGGGTTGCTGTATCTCTCGTGCAGAGAGAACTTGCTGGCATTTCGGATCTGGACTACCCGTATGGGTGGGACCAGTCTGATATGCTTCAGATATGTTCTCTCTGTAATGGCACAAGATGAGCTAAAACCAGCTTGAGTTCTGAGCGGGGACCTACCGAAGGGCAGGCTATTTCAGTTGCTGTCCGTTCTCAGAATACTCTTGCGACCCGTTTTTTCTCTCCATAAGTTTAAAGGGTAATCCAGACGTGGACCCCTTGCTCACGGTGCCTAGAGAGATATTAGCTATGCCTCACTGATGATGCCTAACAAGGCTGAAACGATCGTCTGGGGTTGCTGTATCTCTCGTGCAGAGAGAACTTGCTGGCATTTCGGATCTGGACTACCCGTATGGGTGGGACCAGTCTGATATGCTTCAGATATGTTCTCTCTGTAATGGCACAAGATGAGCTAAAACCAGCTTGAGTTCTGAGCGGGGACCTACCGAAGGGCAGGCTATTTCAGTTGCTGTCCGTTCTCAGAATACTCTTGCGACCCGTTTTTTCTCTCCATAAGTTTAAAGGGTAATCCAGACGTGGACCCCTTGCTCACGGTGCCTAGAGAGATATTAGCTATGCCTCACTGATGATGCCTAACAAGGCTGAAACGATCGTCTGGGGTTGCTGTATCTCTCGTGCAGAGAGAACTTGCTGGCATTTCGGATCTGGACTACCCGTATGGGTGGGACCAGTCTGATATGCTTCAGATATGTTCTCTCTGTAATGGCACAAGATGAGCTAAAACCAGCTTGAGTTCTGAGCGGGGACCTACCGAAGGGCAGGCTATTTCAGTTGCTGTCCGTTCTCAGAATACTCTTGCGACCCGTTTTTTCTCTCCATAAGTTTAAAGGGTAATCCAGACGTGGACCCCTTGCTCACGGTGCCTAGAGAGATATTAGCTATGCCTCACTGATGATGCCTAACAAGGCTGAAACGATCGTCTGGGGTTGCTGTATCTCTCGTGCAGAGAGAACTTGCTGGCATTTCGGATCTGGACTACCCGTATGGGTGGGACCAGTCTGATATGCTTCAGATATGTTCTCTCTGTAATGGCACAAGATGAGCTAAAACCAGCTTGAGTTCTGAGCGGGGACCTACCGAAGGGCAGGCTATTTCAGTTGCTGTCCGTTCTCAGAATACTCTTGCGACCCGTTTTTTCTCTCCATAAGTTTAAAGGGTAATCCAGACGTGGACCCCTTGCTCACGGTGCCTAGAGAGATATTAGCTATGCCTCACTGATGATGCCTAACAAGGCTGAAACGATCGTCTGGGGTTGCTGTATCTCTCGTGCAGAGAGAACTTGCTGGCATTTCGGATCTGGACTACCCGTATGGGTGGGACCAGTCTGATATGCTTCAGATATGTTCTCTCTGTAATGGCACAAGATGAGCTAAAACCAGCTTGAGTTCTGAGCGGGGACCTACCGAAGGGCAGGCTATTTCAGTTGCTGTCCGTTCTCAGAATACTCTTGCGACCCGTTTTTTCTCTCAATACTAGAAAACTATACTATTTCAAAATATCAATCTAAATCCTCATAATGTAGTTATGTAAATGCACTTGATTTAAAAAATAAGCATAAGATAATGTACATTTGAATATGTCTATTATTGTGCAATCAAATTAGTGATTTGTGTCACTAAGTATTTAATTATTGCTGTGGCTAGCTATCAAACATACCTAAAACAGTGACTGACAACTAGATTATTTAATGTTAGACCTTTGCAAATCACGTATTAACATAATTAGTATAATTTAAAGCATAATAGTGTGCAACTGCATATTTTAAACATGATTAGGACCTTCATACATATTTACGTTTACTGGTGATTAATGTTTCCTACCTTTCCACTGTCCTTCCTTTTTTACAGTTACTGACTATGAGCATTAACTTCATTATTACAATTCTCAACTACAATCTAATTTACCTCTCCCTTTTCATGTCACAGGCTTATACCGGACTACCATAATTGTGGCTATTGTTTTATGTCACATGGTTAGAGAATGTCATGTGTGCCCGATATCCGACTGAGAATAACGAGACTGAGTAGGCAATATATAATGATGAAAACCATCTCAGGAGTGATGTACCATGCATCAGTTTTATTTCAAACAGTATATTATATTATTCATGTAGCAGACAAGAAGGTACATTTAAACAAAACTTGAAAATACATGGTGCACGCAAATATGACGAACAGAATGTTGCCATAACCAGTCAGAAAGCAGCACAGTCTATATGAGTAATTTATGTGTACATTCCTCCTCTCTCTATCCCCCCCCCTCACAGACAAGTACTTTTTATACACAGTGTATTTTACTCATTATAAACTATTTTGATGTATTAATTATAATGTATGCAGTTGTTACTATTTCATTTTCATTTTAGAAAGCTTGTATTATTTTGGAAAGGGTTTCACCTTCTATGTAATTCAAAATCTACCATAGCCACAGAAATGTGTTGGGCTATCCTAAGTGAACTTAAATCACAAATGAGCCAAGTCAAATAATATTGTCAAAGCCTTAGATGCAAATTCAAAGCTAGTATCTACATTTGCAGTTACTGAACACTATTTCCCCCCACAACAGAGGAATACATTGAAGGCCAAAAAGGATACTAGGTGTCCTATATAACCCCCACTCTTCCTCTCTCCTATTTATATGACTCCTTAATGACCTTTAGTGAAACTGGATAAGAGACATTTGTGAGAGGTCATGTTTGAACTCTCCACCAAGAAGTGTATTCACTAAGCAACTAAAAGTGCAGTGCACAAAAAGTCAAAATAGTCTAGCTGGTAGATTTCCTTAGCTATTTTATGTTACTTAGTTCCCCAAATTGGCTGTCACGTCTTATGGCCTTTGTATTGCTTAGTAATACATCTTGACATCTCCCATCCAACTGAAATTCCCAAGTCTGTTCCTGAACTTGGGTATGGAAGCATGTTAAATGCTCACCGTTAGATGCTCACCCAGTCTCCACTCCTTCAAAAAATCGTTAAAAACCCACTTCTTCATCAAAGCATATCAATTAAACTGTTAATAGCTCCTGACTGATTCCTCTTCTGCAACTGTCACTAGTCTAATACTATCCTTACCTTTTTGTGTTATGTTACCCCACTCCCTCTACCATTTAAGCTCATTGAGCAGGGCCCTCAACCCCTCTGTTCCTGTGTATCCAACTTGCCTGGTTACAACTACATATCTGTTCGTCCACCCATTGTAAAGCGCTGCGGAATTTGATGGCGCTATATAAATATCATAATAATAATAATAATGTTAAGAGATTACTCAAAATAAGCACATGAGTTACTACCTTGTTAAATTTAAACACTGTCAAGGTAGTGCTATAAAAAAAATATAAATGTTTTAAAAAAATAAAAACATGAAAATCATAAAAATCCTGAATAACTCTGTAGAGCATAATAAATAAACAAGCACAATATAAATACTATAATAATGTAATCATAGCTACGAGATGATACAGTTAATAGCACAATTAATAATAGTCTAGAGCAGCGGTTCCCAACCCGTGGTACCCATACCCCTGGGGCTACAATTCAGTGTCCCTGGGGTACGCGTAAAAATCCCGGTAATTGCGGCGGTACAACTGCCCCGAACGGACTGGGGACCACAAAGTGAGTGGGGCCCATGCACTCAAGGATATGTGCTATGAGGGACCCAGTCGTGCACTACAGCCCTTTAATAGCGCGACCGGGCACCTCCTAACCTGATCGGAGTGCTGGGAGGAAGTAAGAGTAAAATGTAAAATGACACAGAGCACTGTGATTGGATGGATTTCAAGCCATCCAATCACAGTGCTCTGTGTAATTTTACACAGCGTGGGAAAGTTCTTTGGAATTTTCCCATGCTGTGTAAAATGACAAGGAGCACTCTGATTGGTGGGCTTGAAATCCATCCAATCACAGTGATCTGTGTCATTTTACACAGCGTGGGAAAATTCCAAATAACTATATATATACAGGGTTGATTGTTTGGTGGGGTTTTTATATATTGTGTTACATCATCATTTCATCCCACCTTTCTTATGTTCTCTGTGATTGGACTATGGTTTGGATATATGTACTGAATCTATTAACATCTTCAAAACTTAACTCTATTGGCATAAAGTCCATGAGTAAGATTAGACAGTTCCCCTGTTTATCGACAATGATTTATATTCAGTTGCCGTATGCAGCTATAAGAAATTGAGTATGACAATTTTTTGAACTATTTCGGCCACCGTACTCAGTTAATTTCCCGTATTCCAGAATGTGACCTATGAGATTCAAGGGCGGGCTTTTTAAACCCTGGCAGACCGGTGAGTCAGTTCCCCCTGATGAGCCTTGACTCTAAGGCAAAACGCGCGTCGGGGCTTGACTATGTTAACAATATCTTAACATAATATCTAACATATCTTAACCAGCTGTTCTGTCTTTGTCCATTTGGATACCCCCTTACTGTGATGGGTTGAGCTCGATTAAGGGACACATTGAGCTACTTTAAGTATCCTCACTTAAATTGACAGACGAACCAGCTACCGATCATCTTATTAATAGACATACCACTTTACTATCCAACAGTTCTCCGGTTCCTAGTGTGACTATATTAGGATCTTGTTACTTTTTCTTACTTTACCTATACCTAGGTGCCCTTTGAAGGCACCTTTCCTACTATCTTTAATTTATTCAGCATCCCGGTTTCTCCATTTAGGAAACCGGCACACGATGACCGGTTATGCTGCTGGGATTTATATTCGGATCCCTCTCTTTCTCCCTTTTTAACCGGAGACGTCAGAACGGATTAGATGTGCATTGACTTACTTTGCAGTGGTATTCCCCACAGGCTGCAGCTATTTATTCTATACCCTTTTTCTGATACATGGATAAACGGTATCAGATTTGGTTATGATATATTGTTAACAACCTTAGTTGTTACTCGCTACATATTTACCTAGTGGGAGTTCTATTTAACTTGTTTTATTTTGCTCCTTTGTTTTTCGTTTTTTCGTTATAATTTCTCACCCTTTATTGTGTACATATATTTTTGCTGGTACTGCCGTAATGGACTTTTTTGACTAAGTCAGGCAGTTACTATTAGGGTACACGTATTTTTTTGTTTTGTTTTTTTGACTTAATAATAAAGTATCTTCAAGATTTTTAATTCTGATCAGTTTACTCATCGCATGTTATTCTCGATAGTGTTGGAACAGATTTTCGTTTCTTCTTTTTCATAATGCTATAGTATTCCGAATAATCTATAACATCATTGTTGGTTTTGATCTTTAAACATCAACGGTGAATAAATACCCTTTCTTCCTAACAAATTAGTACATTACATTTCTGTGTTACGTTTTTAAGCCTCTGTAAGCTATACCCCTTGGAAACCTGATGGCTTTACCCTAGACACATGATTTTGGTAATAGTTTGCCATCTTACCTAGGTCCTGGCTGAGCAATAGTCTCCTCTGCTGGAGAAGCTGGATGCCAATCGTCCTGCTCATTCAATGACTGAGTCAGCAGATAACTCTTATCCAATTAAATGCCTTTTTGTGCATTGAGCCTGAAACTGACTAGTTGATGATGTCCAAATGACACAAAGGGCATAAACTTTCATAGTGAAACGCTGCACATACAGACTCTAAACACCATGACAACTTCAAATCACTAAAGTTATTGTGGTACTTGGAGTAACCCTTTAAATACAGTTAGAAGGAACGACCCTTAGAATTACTTATTAGGGGTAAAAAGGAAGTGATTCTCTGTGTATTTGATTGAAAAAGTGTGCGGGCAGTGATAATTGTTTCAAATAAAGGCCGATACACAGCGTATCAGATTACTTTTAATTGTATTGCATCAGAAACAATAAGAAATACATCCTATATTCACACACGGTCACACATTGCTGTTCTAGATCATATGTGATAAAACTGTCTATTGTAAAAACCAAAGAAAAAAGTTACCTGTGCTCTCTCCTTAATCCCTATGTATATTTAAACAAATGGAGGTCATTTAGTTACTCCAATGATCCACTGGAGGGAATGCCTATCTATTGTTTTAGCTCTGGAAGAGCACCAAATGTTACAGGAACCGGTGTCAGCGGAATTGTGATGTTTCTGTAGAGAATGAAGCCCTATGGTGAACAGATTGAAAATAATATACAGTTGATGTGCTTGTCAGCTCTCTGTAGCATTAATAGTGAGATAATATCAACATCTTAAAAAAAAAGGTTATAGTGTGCGTTGGGGTATTTGTTGAGTAGTCTAGAAGACAGTAGTCTGGTAAAATGTTTCCTCTGTTTGCTTTTTCATCAGAGCAAAATCTCTTGGGGGTATATTCTTTTCTAAAATCAACAGTTTTCCTTGCACTACACCTAACTAAGACAGCTTACAATGTGTCTAAATGCATTCCCAATCTATTTGGATATGTCATGACTGACCATGGGTGCAATTTAGCTTGCCCTTCAGGTGTGGTTTCCACCTTAAACAACTTTAAGTTGGTTAGTATATCCCAAACTGAGCAAGTCTTATTTTCTTTTCTTGACTTGCTTAGCTAATTTTAGGATGAATTTTAACAAAGGGTCAGGAGATTCTCTTTATCAAAAGATATATATGGATTTCCGAAAGGTAATAAATAGTTAATAAACTATTCCTCTTTGCCGGCTTGGATATTTGTATGCTCGTTCATGTTTTGAGGATTTGTATGATACTATGTATAGCACTTGTGGCTTGGGGCTTATAGGGTATTATTTGCTTCACTCATTTCTTGAAGATTTCTATGACATGTGGTGTATCACTCATGCTTTGCAAGATGGTATTATTCGAAATATATCTTTCACTTATGTCATGGAGATTTATATGATAATATGTGAACACTCATATCTTGTAGATTTATAGGATAATATATGTAGCAGTCATGGTTAAGGGATTTGTACAACACAAAAAAAGATTATTCACTAAACTCTGAATTGAAGTGAATTGAGATCCGAGGAATGAGGATGAGGAATTGTTTTCCAAATTAGCTATTTTAACCCAAATGTTTCTATTCTCTGTATATGTACAGCTCACAACTTGAATTATGATGCTGAATTGTATGATGATATTGAAATGTGTTCAAATATCCTAAAAATCACTGAACTATTTAAAACAAACTAGCATTTTCCTTTTTTTGGATCAATAAATATGACAACTTGATAAAATAGTTTGTGGACAATTTTAGGATATTTAACTATATGACTATACTAACAGCATATTGAATGCCCCGTTGGCTAATGTGAAGTTGTTTCATATAAAACTTTTACTGGCTGTCGAATAATATATTGGACTATAAATTTGTGTGACTACACTTCTGAACATTTGGAAGAAAGCCATTTTACTTGGAATATTTTAAAAATAAACTAATCTGAATTTTCCGCTAGCAGCCCTAATTTGATTCCTTTTAGGAGCAGCCCTCCATGTGCAAATGAAGGCTAAAAGAATTGTTATAAATGGCATAAAATGCTCTAAATCAAAGTGCTTTTAATTCACTGAATCTATTATGTAATTGTAAAACAGTTACTTAAAGAAACATCCCGGGGTTTGAATTTACTACCATTTTTTAAAAGCACTATCCAAGTTACTGATTGCCTAACAGGTTTCGATGCATCTATGGGTGGTTTCAGCTGTATAAATATATTTTTGGAATCCTCAACTGTTTTAAGGAGGGGTATAGAGAATGATTCCGCACTATATACATTTATGGATAATACATTTAAATTCTGCATATAAACTGATCATGGAATTTGCTGCTTTTGCAGAATATCTATGTACTCCAGATGTTGTGGACTACAACTACCTTAATGCTTTGCTAGCATTATGGTTGTAAGAGCATTATGGAAGATGCAGTCCACAACCAGAGCCAAATCAGAGTCAGCTACTCAATTTTACTACTTTGGCCTTAAAATTTAAATCCACTTTGAATTCTTACTTAAAAAAAACTCTGTTAGTGTCCTATAAGGGGGTGTGAGGAGGAAAGGGATGGGGGTGCTTGGAGGTAACGTATGGAGCTATAAATTATGAAATGTGGATGCTATCTAACTGTGTACATGGAAGAAGTGGAAAAATAATTTGAATATGGAGAATTCATATTTTTGTAGAAACTGTTCATCAACATCCCATTACTTATTTGATGTCAGAGCTACACATTTGTGAAGATGTATTCCACTAGTAATTGAGTTTTTAGCCAATAAAAAGTTTGCATAATTAGTTATGTTCCCCAGTTTCTGTAAGTGCATTATAGAAAGTATTGATTCTCATTTGCTATGAATATTTTATGAAAGTGTCACTTAGAGGTTGTTTCTGTTTTTAGTTTAAAATATATCATTTTTTTTCTTTAAAGCTATGTGCAGCTTAGATCGGAAGTGCCAGGCTGCATTCCCAAGGGTTTGTAAACAGTGATGGCTTTAATTATATACCTAGCTTTATACAGGCATGCAATCATTGGCTCCATCACTTTAATTGTACCACCTGTGAAAAATTAGTCAATATCTTTATAAAACCAGCATGGTTTCGATCTTGATTGCATCACAGACCTGTTTTGGTTATATGTCTGTGAGCAAAATTATTTCCTTTTAAAGCTAGAGAGCTTGAATGTGAGAGAAAGAGAGAGATATAGATTTTATTAGATGATAGAATTTAATTGGCTGATTCCCATTCTGTGACTCAGGGGAAAATGTAATTTATAGAGGTTTGATTAACTAAAATTCCCATGTTCTTTCTCCAGCCCATGTGAATTAAAGTTTGTCAACAGCTGGAGAAGCACCTGTTATAAACTTCTGTTTATTTAAACATATCAGACTTGTCTGTCAATCTGGTTCAACTAATTTGTGCTTCACCTCAATACTATGTAGAAAAGTTCTAGAAAGAAAATTGAACATTATGGAACAGATACCAGTCATCCTAGCAATGCCATGCCTTTCATCATTAATATGAGGAAACCATGGTATTCTACTGACATTGAAGTGGCAACAAGTCTTTCCCTAGTCTTTCTCTTTTTTGTGTAACTGTTAATTTTCTTGTCCTCTTGATTTTTCCCCCCTTCTTAGATTCTTATTTTATATGGTCTTGGTAACAGTTTATTAACATTTGACATTTGTCATACTAAATGGTCTCTGTTGGGGGCCTTGATCTCCAAATATCTACCTTTCCTCATGCCAACAGCTAGACGAGCACAGGTTAATAACCTCTGATCCCGCTAAACAATTCAGACTTAACAGTAACATTATGCTTTTTTTGGTATAAGAAGAAATATAGAACTGGTCAAGCATTCTTGAACTATCCAGGAAGTAGTCACCATGAACCAACCTTCCTCCCTTTATTTCTTTTAATATTTACAAATAAATGTATCAAAGAGTAGAATTTGATTGGCATGCTGCTATGATGTACATCCTGAAAGCTTTGACCACAACCTAAAAAATGTGTGGAAATTTTACATTGTTTCATTTCACCAACAATGCAGTAATCCTGTAGGTCTTGTGTGATCCCTGGCCAGTCTTTAGTTTTCCAGACACCCAAGTGTCCAGCTAGGGGAATATCGTGGCTGAGCTTGAATAGCTCAGCCCTATATTTACGTGGCACTATCAACTGCCGTTTAGCTATCTGTAAAGCCCCACTCCTTGTTCCCCCTGTCACCCGGTATAATAAACCCTTGTCCTACTCAAACCTTTCCTGAGAAATATCTCCTTGGGGGGGATGCTGCCTCCTTTCTATAGTGTGGAGTCTACCCTCTGCTCTTGCTCATAACCTTGGGCTGTACACCAAAATGGGAGGGGGACTTCAGTTGAGGAAGGGACAGGGGGTCCTACCTGAGGGTCCTCAGAGTGCCCTGGCTCAGGCAGCCGAGGTCATTTCCCAATAACACCTTGGCTGGTAGCTCCTTCATGATGCCCACTTCCAAATGCTTAGCTCCCGAGCCCCAGTTGAGGTGCACCCAGGCAGTGGGGAGCTTATGTATGGCTCCTCCCACCACCCTCACCGCTACCGTTTTGTTGGGTGCCAAGTAACCTCAAGGGGATAAAACTATTAATGAACTGTTTAATGGATTAACACCAGAGTCTTAAATCTGACCCCCTGTATGGCTCTGCAAGTCATTTCCACAGTCCAAGGTTGGAGTCAGGAAGCATCAGAATGGGAACCCCTGGTAGAAGAGGAGCACAGTATTCACAAAACGATTTGAGAAAAATCTCTACATTTCTCAAGCTATTTTTGAATGGAGAGCTAGTGACAGGCTTAGACAGTCTGCTGATACTTTCAGCCTATCAATATCTTGGAGTCCAAAGCTTCCTGAGTCAAGCCTCAGGTTGCAGCAGAAATAGCTAGGCCGAGTGATTGTGCAATGGATTCATTTTAATGTTAAACTATTTAATAATTGTTTAGCCCCTTGTGGTAAGCCAGCACAAAGTCGTTATGGTGTCTGGAGTGTTCCATTAATTACAAAAAGACTTGAGTATCTAATGCAAGCAATCAAATCAGAATAAGGGACGTTCATAGTTAACCTAATAAGCTTTACTTTACAGAGACAAGAAATGCTTATTTGTTTTGCTTTATAATGAAAAATACCCTCTAGTAATACTAGACTTTTTTTATTTTTTATAAAAAACAAGCTGCTAAATAGATTTGAAAATTGCTAACACGTTATGTGCTTCTAAAGTGCTATATGTCAGGGCAAATTTGAGATGAGACTAGAAATCTTGTCAGTTTTTTCTAGCCCTTAGCAATATCTGCACATCCTGTTACAGAAAAATATCTGGGATGTGCAGATATTGCTAAGTGTTTAAATCTTACACCATGTGAAGAACTGCAATTCCCATCATCAATAAGATATAAGTGTTATTAATATTATTATTAATTTATGTATTTCTCTATAAAGAAAGACCTGACGCGTTATTAAAAAACATGCTCTATGCAATAACAGCATATTCTCATAAAGATTATGTTGCAAGGAAGACCCTGTCAGTGTCCCTACATAGTTGTCTACAACTTCAGTGAATTGCAAAAATTGCTGCAGGTATGACTGCCCCCTGTCCCTCATTATAGCTTACTCCTTTGTGATCCAAATCCATCCACCCATGTGGTGTGCACACTCTAGAAAGGTTGGTTCCCTGTAAGTCCATGCAATGTCTTTCTGCTTTTCAGAGAAAGTCACAATTGCATATTTACATTTGGTGGTTTAGTTGGAATTCTTGCTTCATAAAGTTCTGCTCTCCATCCTGGGAATAAGAATGTCAATAAATTGGTATGGTTGTTACCACAATATTCCATATCTTCCAACATTTTAAATGGACAAAGTGGGAATCTTTCCTTTAAAGGTTGTGAGTGGGGTTGTGGTCAAGGATGGGACAGATCTGGAAAATTTGAGGTCTCTTCATAACTTATTTACTAACAATAATATGTAGAAATAAAATGTAATTTAGAACAAGAACACTGTATCTTATTTACACATTACAGATTTCTAAACCTATTTATTGTATTTTAAAGACACACTAATGTGAGTATTGTTGCTGTGAAGCCATGGTATACACTCAGACATGCCAAGCATACAAAGTTCCTACAAAACGAAACATTGGGAGTGCTTAATCTGCAAATTCAATTAGTAGAGTTTGCAGGCAGCAGGGGAGCTCCTGGAATCAATCTATATTATTGGCTGCACAGCTCCCTTATCATCTTGTACTAGTGCTGGTAACTATGATGTAACATACATGTAGGTGTATATTTGTAATTGGCCTAAGGAAAGGGTGTTGAGGTCACTGAAAAGAGGCACAGAAAAAAAATATTAACCAAACTCCCATGATGGATACAGCAACTATATGTTCAGCCTCTCAAATATCCCTTCAGTTAATGTGTATATGTTTGGATTACCTCTTTAATTAACATCAGAATGGTAAAAGTCAGAGTGTTCATGAGAGTTGCCCTGGTCCTAGAGATAGTGCAAAAGATTATCCATATCTCATATTTAGAATAGATAACAGGAACCATGCATTGTGGTAAAATTATGTAATTGAAGAAGTTCTGAAGACATTATAATTGGCCACAAAAGGTTGAAGGGTTTACAAATATTTCCAGCACCTTGAGATGCCATTATTTTAACTTAATACAGTTAAAGAAACAGCGCACACACAGCAATAAAAATATAGCTTACAATTTTACAAGACTACTTAAAATCATATATCTTAGCAAACAAATATGGGCATTCAGCCACACCATATGGCCATAGTGTGTTACGTCCACCACTATTTTAACTTAAAACAGCTTTACACCTTTACCATTATGTATATTTTATATTACATGAGTTTTCGTTTTAGATCTGAGGATAGTGTTAACGCTAAGATTACTTCTAAGCTTAAGATTTCCTTTAATATTAAGGCAGCATCATGGTCTAAATGTCTTAGACTACTCAAGGCTGGCGGAGGTTACAATCTCAGTCAGCAGCTGTTAGTTGCAGCTACCACCTTTAATTATGCCCCAGTACTGAAGATGATATGACAGAAGATAAGGTGGGGAGACAGAAATGCACTGTGTCTCCTCAGCAACTCTCTGGCAATATCATCATTGGTAGATGGTTAACTGGTGTATAATCAAATAGCAGCTGCTACCCAGAATCATAACTAACAATGATGTGGGGGAAACCAGTGTGTATGTTCCAACACTGCCCAATGATTATGGTTCCCTTCACTGGTGTCAGTCAAATAATGCATTATAGAGAATAATAGATAGATTATGTCACCCACATTACAGTGTTGAGTTTAAAAGTATAATCTTCCCATTTATGCCTCTTTTTATGTAATCCTGCATCAAATGCAGTATTAGTTAGTAAAGCATGGCATACAATGCAAATTCCAAAAAGTCTCATGATTTTCTCTGAGTGTTTTTGACCATGTATGCACATGTAGGGAAATCTTAAGACATCATACTCAGTGGAAAGTTGACAGAGGAAGATTTGTTTACAGCATTAGTGATCAAATACAGCGATTTCACAACCTACCTTACTGTCACCAGGAAAGTGGAACATAAGGAAAATCCACGAGATGAGATACAAAAGCATTAATAAGCTGAAAACCAGTAACACTGGCTTTCATGTAGAGGCTCCTCTATGGATATACCAGGCCCAAAATGGTGATGGTGGGTGTAAGGAAACCAAGTATATTTAAACCTCCTTCGTTAGTTTCCTCCCGAACCGCCAGAGCCTCAGTGAATATAGCTCTCCGTTCGGTAGTTGAAATAGACGAAGTCCATACGAATCCAAATAGCTTTATAAGATAATTCCCTTAATAAAGCATACGAATCCACAAACATCAGCCGAAGTCAAGAAGAAGGGTACAAATAGAACTGAGCTTTAATGATCACACACAGGCTTTTATGCAAGTCCCCATGCAAGGGGACATCCCACAAGGAGGGACAGAGATTAACCAATCGGGCACAGTAATAACATAGAACACACCCAGCACACACCTACAATTCCCTCCCCTAGCCCTTGAGATAATCAAGTATGATAAAGTAATAACTTGATTATCTCCAGGCAGAAAAATCACAGTTTTCCCCAATATCTGGAACACCCCTTTATACATGAGGTATCCTCACAAATAAAATGTCCCCTGATAGCCTGGGTGAAATTTGAATATGTTGGTCACCCAGATCGGTTCAGGGGTTCTCAAAAAACATGGTCTTCTGTGACTGGTTCACCGTGAGTGGGCTGCCCAAAATGGTTCCATACGTTTGGGTGGTTTTGCCGGTCACTTCAGTAAAAGGGAAAAAACAAATAAAGTACCGAATGGATCCCCCTGGCTCCTAGCAGCGATTGTTCCCCTCATTCGTATGCACAAAAGTACTGAATAGCGCTCTTCTAGCTATTTGGTACATATAGATCCAGCGTTTGTTTGTTTGAGACCAGTGTTCGGGAAGTTGAGTGCCCGATTTTAGTTCCAGACACTCGACGACCAAGTCCCGCTGCCTTTGTTCATCTGAAAAAAGATGGCCGCGGTTTTCTCAGCCACATGGCGTTCGGTAGTACACACATAGTGGGTTCAATTGAAGCAGGCTTTGAAGTTTAATGAGCCTGGGAGGTGGTCTTTGTTCGGTAGTTACATCTACCGAATTGATAAGGAAGAAATATTGAATAAAAAGGGGGATTTCTTCACAGTGGGCCAGCCTTGCCGCAATCCAGCTTTGCTGGCAGCAACTCCACTACCATCTCTACAGTGACAATTCTGGCATTCTAGGAGTTCACAATGCAAAATAATACTGCACAAACTACAGGCCTCCATTCAACATATCAAACATCAACGGTAATAAGTTCAAAGCTTTTGGTCTAAGTTTTGAAGTTTGGTTGTCTAAAATGGAACCTGAACATGGCTGATTCCCCATTGGAATTCAACCCGTATTGGTCAAAAATAAATTTGAAATGTCTGAAGAGGTGTCACATCCTGTTCCTAGCTGCGGATCATTCTGGCTATGGCTTCTGGTATCCAGTACTCTTTTTACAATTCTTGTTTTTTTTTCCTTGGTTTTTCTGGTTTTCTATTCTATGTCTGGTTTTCTTTATGCTGGGTTTTCTGGATTCATTCCTGTATTCCGTTCCTGGAATTCCCAGTCTCTTGGATTCCTTTAAATGTTTGTTTTATGTTGCTACACCTGTTCCTTTTCCATGATTCATTTTGCTTCAGTTGGTTCCTGCTGGCAGTTGCTCAAGTTCTCTGCCTTTTCTTGCAGGTAAGTGCTGTATGTGCTTTATTATGGTTCATTTAGCAGACATTAGGCAGTTAGAGTAGGACCTGCCAAATATGGGGTACATTGGCAGGCTTATTCAATGTATGATCATATAATGTAACTAAATCCCCATAGTTTGTCACATATAGTACTTAGTTATGTCTCCTCTTGTTTTGCCTATCATATCTTGTCTTGTTTTATTTTGTATTCCCAGTCCATGTACAGTCCTGTCCTGTCCTGCCCCTGTTCTGTTAATGTTTCCCTTGTGTATTGTGTACATGTTCTGGGTTTAGCTTCCCATCCTTCTCTGTTTCTGGATTCTACTAGTTCTGTCTTGTTTTCTTGTTTGGTGTCTATTCTAGTCTTGCCTTGTTTCTAGTACTGGATACATTCCTGCTGCAGAGCCTCCCTATTCAGCTTCTGAGAGGTCTGCTTATTTCCAAGCTCCTAGTTCCTGGGATCCGCTGAAGCTGCATCAGGGTCCTGGTATGTGGCCACACAAACGCTGATGCTCAACACCAGGGGGCGTGCGGTTACACTGCACCAGACCCTGTTAATCCACTTCCACACTGTGACTCCTACTTTCAACATCAGGCATACTGGGTCCCGGTCGTCCGACCGCCGCCCAGACAGTGTCTGGGTCCCGGTCACCGGACCGCCACCCTAACAAGAGGTTTGCTTTGCAATGTCCTGGAAGGGAAGTAAAATCCCCTATCATTGATTGTAACTTTAAATGTCATATATTCTAATAACTACAATTAGTGTATTATACGACATAATCCTTACTATAAATGCAACCCATATTTTACTTTTCTTGTAGAACTTGCCAAGCAAACTATGCTCCTCAGGTAGTTGGCATTAACATTCCTTATTTAACTTTTGTTTTAGTGACCTATTTATTACAGGTGGTCATATGGCATATTACTGTCACTGTTCCTCCCTCTGCAAACCTGAACATAACAAGAGAGTTTCTTATTTCCCACTTTATAGCGTCCTGTGTATTTCAGGATAATTTTTCGTGTTAATATTCCCTTCTGTAAAGAATCATAAAACAGTCCCATAGCAATTGTTTCATTCTCTTATTATTCTATGTGCTCTCACAAAGGGTCTTACATGACATAGCGGTCTTGTTCCATATTTAACACCTGTAGAAAAGTAAGTATTCAGTCATAAGCAGAATGCATGCATCATGTTGTTTATGGCAGGCTGAGAAAATATCTGCTTTTCCACAGACTGTGAATCAGAGAAACGACAGTACTCTGAAAGCCAAAAAGCACATTGCTAGTAGCTTAGATGCCATGGGTAACATCAATCGTCCTATGTCCACAAGAAGATTATAGAATTTGGAATGATTTGTAATAACTTCTGCCTCAGTCCAACTGGTTTCGTGACTACCGAACAGTGCGATTTATTTTCTTTTAAAGGTTTGTGTATAACATCTACAACTTAAGTTTTATAGACTTTCCAAAATACGACATGTGTGCTTAAGCAACTAAACACACAGACAAGAAGAAAATGCTGTGGTACTAAGCATTTTATTTATACCTTGCAGTAAATTCACGCTCATAATTTATAGTGCAACATTTCTCTACATCAACTTTGAGTTGCTTTTTGTTTTTGTTTTTTGTGGAGGTTGTTTTTATTTTTGTGTTGGCTCTTTAGTCTCTTATTAAATATGTGCTATCTTTAAATATACATTTTTAAGAAAATTATGCAAAATGTCTTTTTGTTTTGTTTTTAACAAACCACTCATGGGTGGAAATTGTTCCTTTATAAGTGTTTCTGTGAAGCTAAGCTAATACGAAGTCGTATTTACCTAAAAAAACAATCTTATTTTGAAGCATAAAAAGAAGGAAAGAACATTTTTTTTTATTTATTGTTTTCTAATTCTTTAACCCCTTCAGGACCGAGTCAATTGTACACGTTCTGATCAAAAGAAAATGTAAACAAAAACTGGAATTTGTGCTATATGTCTGTTCAACCGTAATTCACCTCTTTCATATTAATGGCACCCACACTTAATATATATTATTTTATTCAGGAGAAACAGGGCTTTAATTTCTAATGAACTATTTATATATGAAACATAATTTATTATGAATAAATAAAAAAAAACTCTGAGAAATTAAGATTTTATAAAACAATTTGTATTCGGCAAAGTCTCACGAGTGAAACAGTACCCCCCATTAACATGTTTTATGGTGTTTTGGAAAGTTACAGGGTCAAATATAGCACATTCCATTTTTACATTTTTTTCACATTGAAATTTGCCAGATTAGTAATGTTACCTTTGAGACCTTGTTGTAGCCCAGGAATGAGAATTACCCCCATAATGGCATACCATTTGCAAAAGTAGACAACCCAAGGTATTGCAAGTGGTGTATGTCCAGTCTTTTTTAGTAGCCACTTAGTCGCAAACACTGGCCAAAGCTAGCGTTCATATTTGTTTTTGTGTAAAAAGCAAAAAAAAACTAATATTTGGCCAGTGTTTGTGACTAAGTGGCTACTAAAAAATTATCATTCCTGGGCTACCATATGGTCTCAAAGGCAACATTACCAAATTGGCAATTGTGATAAAAATGAAATGCAAGCCTTATATTTGACTCTCTAACTTTTCAAAACATCATGAAACCAGTACATGTGGGGTACTGTTATACTCAGGAGACTTTACTAAACACAAACATTAGTGTTTCAAAACAGTAAAACATATAACAACAATATTGTCAATAAAAGTGGCGTTCATGTGTGAAAAATGCAAAAAACTTAACATTTCTTAAAAATATCATCGTTGTAATACAATTTGCCATTTTGAAACACTAATATTTGTGTTCAACAAAGTCCCCCCCCCCCCCCATGTACAGGTTTTATGGTGTCTTGTAAAGTTACAGGGTTAAATATAGTGCTTGAGAATTACATTCTCTGCACTTTCTGCCTGGGTTGTCAGGCATGTCAATAACATTTTAATTAATAAAATCACATAATTATGCTAAAAGATTACTTAAATATACATGTATAATTTTTATATATATACATATACCGTATATACTCGAGTATAAGCCGACCCGAATATAAGCCGAGGCCCCTAATTTTACCCCAAAAACTGGGAAAACGTATAAGTAGGATCCTGATGAAAGTCCTGCTATAGGACTGAAACGTCGATCACCTTTGGTTGTTGCAGAATAAAGCTAAGTTTATTTTTCACCTTATATGAAGTCCTTGGAGTGCTTTTCAAACTACCATGTATATTATTATTGCCGACAAGCACCGGGCTATATATTTTTAACTATACTACTATACTGGAGTGCAAGCTATTGGACATTGTTATATATATATATATATATATATATATATGTAACTTCATTCGAAGTGTATTTCAATAGTAAAATATGTACTTATATTAATATTAAAATACACTACGTATGACATTATATATATATATATATATATATATATATATATATATATATATATATATATATAAGATGTGTGTGTATATATATATATATATAGAAAAATGAAAAAAATACCGGCACTCTAGGCTTTCTTCATCCAATTTATTGTATGGTTCCCAGACTGTCAACGTTTCAGCTCCCGATCTGAGCTTTCATCAGGACACATGAAAAAAAACATATATATATATATATATATATATATATATATATATATATATATATATATATATATAAAATAATGCTAGCCTTTGCACTCCTACCTACAGCCAAATGACACTGCGTGCCTAGCCACACTATAATCAGTATGAAATAGAAAACTTGCCGGCACTCCTGGGTTTTCAGTCAAGAGCTTTTATTGTCTTAGATTTTAGTGTCCATTTAAGTGGGAGTTCCCACAAACAGCTGGCGGGCACCCAATCACTTAGTAGCATTGTGGTTGGCCCAGCAACGTTAGATACACTAACTGAAATGTCAGCTTCTTGTGACAATAAAAGCTTTTGACTGAAAATCCAGGAGTGCCGGTAAGTTTTCTATTTCATACTATATATATAAATATATAAATATATATAAATTTACATTCAATTTATTTTAACGTGTTTAATAATATATTTTTTACACTACACACCAGCAGGGGGACTGTCTGACAGTCCAGGCAGTCCCCCTGCTGGCAGATCCACATCCAGCTGTAGAGGGACATATTTGCCAGGGGAGGGCTGCCTGGGCTGTCAGGCAGTCCTCCCGAAGTGGATCACAGTGGAGGTAAGTCCACCGGAGCTTGTGGGGGCTTAAGCCATTACAGCGTTCTACGTTCTTCCCTAGACACCTTATTAATGGAGGTATGAAGGTATTTGAACGTCTTGTTATGGAGGAAATACGGAATTTAAATAAAAATACATTTAATAGAGATAATATAACCATCCATCAAAGAAAGGCAATTAAAGAACTCCAATCAGACAATAATATAATTATAAAACCCGCCGATAAAGGCGAGGAAGTGGTGATACAAGGTAGTGAGCAATATTCAAGAGATATATAGACAGTTAAACGATCTCACCACATATAAGGAATTAAGAAGTGACCCCACAGGGCAAATAAAAAAAGAGTATTCTTTACTTTTGGATAGGGGTAGAATACTAGGTATTCTAAACAAAAATGAATTCCAATATTTGGACATTACTACCTGTAGAAACCCAGTATTTTATACACACCTGAAGATACATAAGGATGAGAAAAACCTACCTGGCAGGCCAATAGTGTCAGGGGTTGGGTCACTTCTAAGTAATCTGTCTGAATACATTGATAAACAACTGCAGCCTTTAGTCATATCTCAGTCAACATATTTAAAAGATTCCCCCTCACTTTTGAAACTCTTCACCAATATAAAATGGGAGAGTAACTCACTACTAGTTACTTGTAATGTCACAAGCTTATACACAAGTATACCACATACATCGGGTTGTGAAGCAATGGAACATTTCTTAAGACATCAGAGCAATATAAAAGAGGAACAGATTTTGTTTATTTTGGATGGCATCAAACGTATTCTCTGTAACAATTACTTTTGGTTTGATGACAAGTTTTTTTTGCAATTAAAAGGAAACGCGATGGGAACCAGATTCGCGCCCAGCTATGCCGATTTATTTATGGCACACTGGGAGAATCCGTTCCTAATGGAGGGTAGTAGCTGGGCACAGAATCTGGTTCTTTATCGCAGTCATAGATGACATAATTTTTATTTGGCGAGGTAGTGAGGAATCATTAAAACCTTTCCTAGATTTTTTAAATCATCCGCACTCAGATATCAAATTGACCAGTGAATGTAGCAGGTTTGACATCAACTTTCTTGATTTAACCATATATTTTGAAAACCAAGTTATAAAAACTAAAACTTTTTTTCAAGAAGGTTGATGTCAATGGCTGCATTGATATATCTAGCTGCCATTACATCCCGTGGTTGCAGAACATCCCTAAGGGCCAGTTCTTGCGGTTGTAAAGAAACTGCAGTGATATGACAGTATTTGAAGTACAGGCAGTTTAAAAAAAAAAAGAGACTGATTTGAAAAAAAGTATAACCCAAAAGAATTGGTTGAGTGTATAAATACCATTAAATGTATGGACCATAACGATATTCTAAACAAAAAGAATCCTAGAAATGATAACAAAGATGATAACCAAATAGTTCCTCTTATTTTAAATTATAGTGAAAACGCTAAACATGTTTAACACATCATAAGTAAATATTGGCATGTTCTTAAGTCCGATCTGAATCTAAAAGGGATTATTGGAGAAAAGCTACATATAATATACAGAGGGGCAAAGAACTTGAAACAATACCTAACCACTAGCTTTATTAAAGATAAAAAAAACAGAAAAGGATTTTTTTGGTTAGAGAAGGGTTTTTACCCTTGCAAATCTTGTATAGCATGCAAAAAAACTATTTTTAACAAACAGAAACACACAGCTTTTACCGTATATTACACTAACCGTACTTTAAAAATTCACCAAATACTTACCTGCCAGTTTACCAATGTCATATACCTCCTCTGGTGCCCATATTGGTATGACCACTAGGGCTTTTTTTTTTGTCAATCTGTATTTTATTGAGGTATATTAGATGGGATACAGAATAGAGAGAGGGAAATGTGCATTTAGGATACAGTATAGGATTCACTAACAATGGTATCTAACATTTCCTTAACATTTGTACCTCTTTTTTATATATTATGGTTGAGCATTGCTTTTGTAGTCAGGATTAGTCGGCATACAGTTTAATTCGCTTAACATTAGCTAGTTGTAAGGGAGTGGGTGCTCAAACTTCGCAGAAAATAAATATGCAGGTTCAATATTTCCCTGTTATGGAAGCTTAACTCAAATATTAAAAACTCGCGAACACAGTAAGTGAGATGCTGCTTGTAAAAGTGATTATAACATGCTAAAATCAGAAACAGGCTAACGTGGTTACATGAGCTAGTAACAATGTACATGTGATTTAAACAGGCTGTTTATCCAAAACGTGCAATAATCCTGTAATAGAGCCATTAAGTACTTTTATACCATGTCTACTACTATGTGGATTCTCATTTTAGTTAGGCATCAAGAGGGGTCTGACAGGCAAGAAAAATCAGAGGAGAGACATAGATGGGGAGCACTGCATTAGTAAGCATGCCAGTTTCAGATTTCTAAAGTGGACAGGTGATTTACCGTATGCAATTATAAAGCAGAAAGGCAAGTATAAGTCCATCAGGATGGGGGTCGTCAGGGTATACAGGTGACTGCTGGCTGTCCCCATTGGGACACGCTCGCTCATGGATTCCCTGGTGCTTGAGGGTGCCCTTACACTTGTAAACTTCAAACATTATAAACATTAAAAAGTGGGCAGTGTTCGGAGTGGTTCCATGTTTCCCTGTTTGCTACCATGGGGAAGCTTGTGGGTCAGGAGTCCAGCACATCATAATAATGCATACATATATATTGGGGCTCCTAGGATAGGCATAAGAAAAGACATATGCGAGACATGTTAATATTAAGGGCATGTAACTGAGGAGAGTACCGCTGGGTGTTAATGGGTTGGTAGGCACATATAGCTCGAGTCCTTGTGGCTGACAGGTTGCGGAATGCACTAGTTTCAGCCTATGCCAGTCAGGTAAAGTCCCGGTAGCCAAATAAAATGTTCCTCAGGGGGCATCTGCCCCGGTCTCCAACAGCCATATGTCGGAGCTCCGTTTCTCTTTGTCGTTCGGCATGGGTATGGGAACGGGCTCTTCTTGATTTTTGTCCTGCCCGGTGAGGTAAGTCCCGGTAAGAGAATACCTTGATGGTAAGTCAGGTGGAGGGATGCGTCCCGCCCTCCGGTGTGTTTTGCTGTCTGGTAAGAGATTCTCATGCCTGATTTACAGGCTCTTCGCACGCTGGTCCGCTGTTGACCTTTCTGTCGGTCTCCCGCTGCCTTGGGGTCCCTTGTGCGGCTCCTCGAGCACTCCTGGTGCTGTGGGCAGAACCGGGGACTAATGTGGTCGCGGGGTAGCCGCTGTTTGTCTTCTTCCGCAGTTGTGGACTGAGTCTTGGGATTGTCACCCTCAAGGACCCCTTACCGGGGATGCGGGAGCGGGTCTTGGGCTTTGCACGGGTCAGGCTCATATGTGGAGGACAGGCTGGCCCTCCATCTCTCTTTCGAGGCAGTGTGGTAGGCATGCTGTGCTCTGCTTCAAGGGGTGAGGTTTGCGGCACGATCATTGTACATTGCCTCTCCTCCAATTTTTCCCAGAAGGCCGCAAAGATGGCGTCCAGACGGGTTAGCGTGGTGTCTATCAAGCCTCGTGGTAGGGTATGTAGCTTGGCATCCGCCATCTTGGCTGCTGTGTAGGGACAAGTTTCTTTTAGTGGATTCGTTAGCTTGGTCGTCTGAGCCTGTATGCTAGGGCCAGGATAACCCCCACTGGCGGGGGGGGGATCTGGAGCCTCTCCGGCGCTCACTTGGGCAGCAGATGGGCCGGCGGGGAGATCGGCCGCGTCTCCCACACCGCTCCAATAAGTAGGCCGTAGTAGCGTTGATAAGTCCAAGAGGCGTCTGGGTGCAACCGGGCTGGGTGCTGGTCGTCTCCTGATTCTGGATCGTCGATTTTGTCGTGAAAAATTCAGGCTTATATCTTTATGCAAGGTTTGTTTCACGGAGCTCACTGTGTGTGCGACCAGTCAGATCGGCTGCTAGGCTCCCCCCCACTAGGGCTTTTAAGACTAGGATTGCGGAATACATTGACAATTTCCAGAGGGGTTATATGAAACATAGTGTTTCTGTGCACTTTGTGGAGAAACACAGAGGTGATCCATCCATGTTATCGTGTATGGTTATCTTTAAAAGATACAAAAACTGCAGATGTGAAAATATTGTAAAAGAGCTGGCAAAGGTAGAAAGTAAATGGATTTTCTACGTGAACACACTGTCCGCTAATGGATTAAATCTCAATTTTGTATCTGTTCACTTTTATAATTTATATTTTATAAAGGTATATATGTAAGATTGAGTATATATATATATTTTTTTTTCATATATATATATATATATATATATATATATATATATATATTTTAAATGTAATTTATTTTTTAAGATATATTTTACATTTGGAACCTATCTCTCCCTTATATGCTGGCTCGTTTGTACTCCCATACGTATATTTGTATGCTTTTTCTGTGTATATATATATCCTATATATTTACTTTTATTTTACTCCCTTTTTTTTCCCCTACACTGAGACTTATGATTCGTTTATGTGCATTAACTGTGTATTTTTATAAAGAGATGGACTAATTTTGGCATTTGGCATTTTTTACACCTATTATGGACTACTTTGAGGCTCTCTCTGACTCTGAAGAGATTTGCCACTGTGGGGAATTATGCTTATTTAAGATCATTACGGCTGCTAGATCTGCATTATGGAGGCTGCGTTGCGTGTGTTCCATCCCGTCGGATGCGGAAGTGACGTCAGACGTGAATACCGGAAATGACGTTCCGTCAATGAGGCATCCCACACAGGTGATCGGCACAGACGAAATGTAAAAAAATAAGACATTTGGGATTTAGAAATCAGCACTGGAATAAAGCTTATTGCCAAAATGTGTTTGCTGTATCTGGTTTTACTTATTTTGTTCTTATATTTTCTCTTTTTTTTTACTAACCATAGTGGTAAGTGGAGCTCCAGTCCCATTACCATCTTCTACCACAGCCAGTGGAATCGTTAGCCTGTATTGGCACCCCTGAACCTATCATAGAGACCCTGGTACGGCTCTGGAAAATGGGAGTGGTAGTCCTACATCTGTTCACAGTCTTTTAATATTATACAGTTAACACTATGTTGAGTTTTATTTTTATATTTTAGGTACCATTCCATTGCATTTCATCATATGGTGGTATTATCTGATTTTTATATTTGCACTGGGTTGGGTGTATATACTGATATATTGTATATATTATTTGGTTTCTTTGTTTGGTGTCTGTGGGAAGCACCATTATATCAGTTATTATATATTATATTATATCAGTTACACTGCCGGCAAATTACTTTAGCTACAACACAGATGAACATTTTTAGATGAAATTTTAAATAGTCTTGTTGGAACAATATATCGTCTTTGGAGTATCTTTGTATGTGTCTCAAGGATATTTAAGCAATGAATGATTGTCTTAATATTATATAAAGAGGCACACCACTCTTTATATGCTATGGATATATTTAGCTCCTTCTCCCATTTTGTTAATGCCAGGGGTGAATCGAGATTGAATCAAGTGCTTAAGAGCTTCATGGCAATTGAGGATATCTTCTTAACATTCCTACCACAGAGATACAACAGATCTTCATCATTTCGCATTAATAATTGATCTTTTAGGAAACTCCTAATTCGTAAATAGTTAAATATTCCCTGGCTTGGTACATTAAATTTAACTACTAAATCATTGTATGGAAGAATAGTAGAATAGTTGCAAACATCATCTATGATTGTATCTTCTAGAAGCTTCCAATTAGAAAGAGCTGGGTCTGGCATAACCTTCTCTAAAATCAGTATATTAGTGCCCACATATATTTTATCTGTAAGATGTAACTTTTTTTTATTAATTACCATTGACTTATAGTTTGTTGTAACATAATTGCAGAGCCTTTTGGAAAGGTAAACCCTTGATCATTGATATCTTGCCATAATAGATACTATAGGTGTATTTCCCCCACCGATTCTGCTTCCAATTTATACCAAGCTTCCATCTTTGTATGGTTTAGTTTTTATTTATGAATATGAGCCACCATAATAGCTAAATATACTTTTCTTATTACCGGGTAGCCTAACCCATCTTGAAATCCTTTATTTGCTAGAGTGTTAATGTTTATTCTAGGTATTTTACCTCACCATATGAAATAAGAGAAACTTGTCTATATCAATTGTAACCAGCTATTATATATTCTCAGTGATACCATGCGAAAAAGACATGCCCATTTGGGAACCATATAGGATTTGATTGTGTTTCTCCTACCCCACCAGGAAATCTCAACCTTGCGCCATTCATTTAATTCTCTATTCATAGTTCTTAGTAATTTACCAAAGTTTACCTCCAATATATTTTTGGTATTATTTGTTATCGTAATTTCCAAATACTGAAAATGTTTAGTCCATTGAAAACAAAAATTTTCCTTCAGTTTTTTCAAATCCTCTGTTTTTATATTTTTATACATTACTGTAGCTTTTTCTATATTTAATTTATCATTTGAAACTTTACTATATTCGTTGAATTCAGTCATTAATGCCTGTAATGAAAAATGCAGATTAGTAATTGTGATAGGGTGTCAACAGCATAAAGGCATATTTTTAGATCATCTTCCTTAACCTTCATGCCTTCAATAACTGGATTATTTCTAATGCTAATTGTAAGCGATTCAACTGAGATAATGTATAGCAAGAGTGAGAGTGGGCAGCCTTGCCTAGTACCATTAGAAAGAAAAAAGCAATCTGTACAGAAATCATACCCTTGTATGACAATGTATCCACTTTTTGGGTCTATTATACAATTAAAGTCACCTGCAATCAGCAAGGCACCTTTACGTATAGGATTTACTATATTTAATATTTTTGAGAAAAATTTGACGGGTGATTTGTTCGGTAGATAGACATTTACTAAGGTAAAAAGTTTATCATTGATTTGACATACCAAAATTATAAACCTCCCTTCCACGTCAATATGTTGAAAAAAACATTTAAAATTTACTGAATTTGATATAATTATTGCTACTCCACATTTCTTTTTATCCTTAAGGAAGTCACTGAAGACAAGAGGAAACATCCTATATTTCCAGTATCATACATCCTCTGATCTCCAGTGTGTCTCCTGGACAAAACCAATATGAGCCTTCTCTCTTATCAACATATTATGAAGAAAACCTCTTTTATATGGTGCATTTAATCCCTGTACATTAACTGATATAAGTTCAATCATTAAACCCTAACTCCATAATCTAAACACACATTCATATTAAAACAAAAGGCCTCCCTTACAACTTTGGGTGATTACCTAAAATGATGTACCTTGACAGGGACATTATCTCACTAAAGCCCATGTCCATTAGGCACTACGCTGTGCCCAATATTTGAGCTCCTATTGGGTACTCAAAGAGAGAAGACTATCTAGGCCGTCAATAATTATACAATTAACAATTTAAGGGGAGAAAGAAAAGAGAGAGAGAGAGAAAAATAAATAAATTAAAAAAAAATCTTTAAAAGTCATCCTTAATCTTTACGACATAAATTAAGCATAATAAATATCGTCAGTGTGTCTTTCTCATCATCCGTGAATATTAATTGTGAAAGTTTCTCCTTGGCATTTATCTGTTATTTCTCCTTTCCCATGTATTTGTGTGTTTTTAATTAAAAACATCCATTAGTAGTGAATCTAAACATTCAACTTCCTATAAATGTACAAATGTTCAAATAACCATATAAATAAGTTTAATATTAATATATGTGGGTGTGAACTTACTATTCCATTTGTGTACCTATATATTTTATTACCGACCCTCTTCTTATTTACCAGTGTATACTCGTGTATACATTATTTATTCCATTATTATATGTGTATGTGTAACTAGGTATTAATCATAATCTGTAACTAGGTATTAATCATAATCTCAATACTTATATCCCATTCATTTAAATAAAACATTCTTCTCCTTATTCCATCTTCCTCTCCATTACTTCCTCCCTCCCTCTCCAACTCATATCTCCGGATCCATAGTCATAGAAAAGAGAGAGAAGACGAAAGAAGAGAAAGGGAAAGGGAAGATAAAAAAAAATAAAAAAATATGCCCTCTAATTCCACCTTTTCTCTCTATTTTGTTTTCTTTTCATGCTGCATGTCATCATATCGATTTTAGTCTTGTGTTTTCCTTTCTAGGCCTTTCTTCTGGTTCATGTTTCTTTACTTTTCGTTTCCATTCCCCTGTCTCACCGTTCATCTCCCTCCAGTCTTTTCTTCTTTGTTAAATTCTTCAATACTGTCTTCTCATTGGAGATCTTATAGTTTCGTGTAGATTATATAGGTCATTTTTTCATGATTTCCAAAGATTGTCCATGTGTCTTTATATAAGACCTTTAAGGTGGTTGGGTAGCCCCAACTAAATTTTTAATTATGTTGCTTTAATAATGGAAAGTTTGGAGCAAATGCTTTTCTCTTGATTCTTGTTTCGCATGATAGGTCTTGTAGGACTAACACATCTTTGAATTTTTCTTCTGTTATTTTTAAAGATCTAGCAGCATAAAAGACTGAGTTTTTAAAGTTGTAAAATTGGAAGGCCACAATGACGTCTCTTGGTAGATCCTTTGAATTTGATGGCCTAAAGATCCTATGACATCTTTTAAATTTGCTTTAGTGGGACTCCTTTGATAGTTGTAATTTAGAAAAAAATTCTACTAGAAATTCCGTTAGCTTCTCTGCCATGACACTTTCAGGTATATTTCTAAATCTGAGATTGGCTCTCCTTGATCTGTCTTCTAGATACGCAATTTATCTTCTAATTGGGTCATTTTTAATGTAATTTCTGAATGTTATTCTTTCAAAGACTGGGATTGAAACTCTATTAAAGCTTCTTTCTCTTCTATCGATTGTATTCTTTGGGTGATATTGGTTAGATCACTTTTTATATCTAGGAACTTGCTGTTTATTTCTTTTTTTTATATCTTCCACTGTATGTTCCAGACATTGTTTAAGATATTCTGGTGTGATCATGTTGGTAATGGTCGTATGTTCAGTAACATTAGAAGAGTGTTGAAAAGACATCTCTACTAAGAAGTTATCTTCTATTTCTTGTGAGGTTTGAGGTATAAAGACATTAGATAACCTTTTTTCTTGTTTACTTTTTTTCTTATCAGCTTTTTTAGTTTCTTGCAGTTTTTTAGTTGCCATTGTAAAGAAGAGGAAAAAAAAACAAACAAACAAAAAAAAGTTTCCTTTGTTTTTTCTTCTATGCAAAAAATACAAGTACACCAATAAATTATATGACACTAAACATAATTTATATGCCATTTACTAGTAAAACTGACCAAAGTTTTATTCTTTACAAATAGCGCCAAAACTAGATAGTTGTCTTTGCTGGTGTCATTAATCCTTAATTAGTCATTTAAAGATAATACTATTCACTAATAGGTTATCTTTGTATAAAGCACTGCTCCGTTAATAGTTCATAAAAAAAAGCATTGACCTTCACTTAATTATCTTGAATAATCACTTTTACCATTTTCCAAATAACTTTGCAGATTGAATTGGCTACTAAATAGTTTCCTTTGTTTTTTGTTGTACATATAATTACTTATCTGCTTAATCTTCTTCTTTCTCTCCCAGGAAAGGCACATAGGTTTAATTTATAAACAAGTGTCTGTGCAGAAAAGAAGACAGAATTATAATTTTAAGCTCCTTCTCAGTACTTAACTATCCTGTAGTTGGCAAAATTGTTGACAATGAAGGTTAGAATCCAACAGATTCCTAGTAGTTAGCAACCCCTCTGGAGTTAAGTAAGTAGTTAGATTCTTACAACAATATGTTATCCACAAGCATTATCTTTGGAGGGGGCTTTAGGTTGCTTACTTACTTTTGGCAACACAATCCACCATTAGTTTGTTCTTCCCATCAATTTTCTTTTCTTTTTTTTTTCGGCGCCAAAGAACCTATATACTCACTTCAACCATCTAACCATATAACCATATAACGCCCCCTCCCTTTCCCCCACTCCCCAGCCTTTTTTATTTAAGCATACATTTTGAAAACTTTGTAGCGATACCTGTCTTTAAAGGGACACTATAGTCACCAGAACAACTACAGTGAAAAAGCAGCTTTTTACAGAGAAAACGCAGTGTTTAAATTACTGCCTAGGGACACTTCCAGTGGCAGTCACTCAGCGGGTCAAATTATGTATGGAGTTGCTTAACATTACCAATAGAGAGGCACTGATTCAATGCATCTCTATGAGTAGACGCTGATTGGCCAGGGCAGCAATATGCCGCCCGTGCAGAGTAGCCTCCCAATGCTTTACCATTAGCTGAGATCATCAATTTTGGCAGATTGCGAGTGAAACCAGCATCGGCGGACCTTTGAGCAAATCTTTTACATAAGTTGCAGAGGAGCTGGGAGCCTAAAAAGTGATATTACAGCTATAGTGACAGGAATATGTTTGTATTCCTATCACTATAGCGTTCCTTTAAGCATACATTTTGGAGAGGTTGAAAATATAATTTAGAGGAGTCAAGTACATATAGTGCTATAACAAAAGTGGGCATGAACCCACATTATTTAATACAATAAATATTAAAATATTGAAATATTAAAAACAGAGGTTCACTTATTTCTACATTTAGTTCCTTAAGCACTCATGGATGGATACGCCATGGAGCTTTGTTTATATTAACTTTCTTTAGTTGCTGCAGCACCTTGTCTTGAGTTAACCAATTACAATTATTCTGTTATGTTTTAAACAAAATTGTGGGCTGAATTTTCTGTGCTTTTTAAAGTTATTGTATTACATTTTGGAGAGGATTTTAACATTTAAGGGACACTACAGTCACAAGAACAACTACAACTTAATGTAGTTGTTCTGGTGAGTATAATAGCTCCCTTCAGGCATTTACATGTTTCATGTTTACATTGCCCCTAGGGACACCTCCAAGTGGCCACTCCTCAGATGGCCACTGGAGGTGCTACCTGGGTTAGTGCTGCACAGTAGGCAGCACTGCCATTCAGCGTCTCCACACTCTGCATGGGGACGCTGAATTTTCCTCATAGGGCATTAATTCAATGCATCTCTATGCATTGCATTGACTAAAAATCGGTGTACCAGAGCTCCCTGTACGCTGCCTGGATACCTCCTCCCAGGATCGCTTCCTAGCTAAAATTGCCTGTCCATCTGGAGCATTTCCACCCGACCAGGTTGCAGCTTTCCATCCAGGCAGGTATCGTCCCCACTGCCTATTCCGCTGCAGCTCTTTTTCCAGGCAGGTATTGTCCCTTCTGCCTATTCCACTGCAGTCCTTCTTCCAGGCAGGTATTGACCCTCTGCCTATTCCGCTGCCACCCTTCTTGCAGGCAGGTATCCACCTCTGCCTGCGATGGGATTTCTATTGCCTTTACAAAGGCACTTGTGGCTCTCAGTGAACCAAAACAAACTCTATGTTTTGGTGATGTGCGCCACCTCCTAAACACACAAGTGAGAGTGCAGGGTTATTTAAATATTACATAGTTACATAGTTACATAGCTGAAAAGAGACTTGCGTCCATCAAGTTCAACCTTCCTCAAATTTGTTTTTTGCTGTTGATCCAAAAGAAGGCAAAAAACCCAGTTTGAAGCACTTCCAATATTGCAACAAGCTAGAAAAAAAAATTCCTTCTTGACCCCAGAATGGCAGTCAGATTTATCCTTGGATCAAGCAGTTATTGCCCTACATTGAAAGATTATATCCTTGAAAATTCCGTTTTTGCAAGTATGCATCTAGTAGCTGTTTGAACATCTGTATGGACTCTGATAAAACCACTTCTTCAGGCAGAGAATTTCACATCCTTATTGTTCTTACAGTAAAAAAAAACTGCCTTAGACAAAATCTTCTTTCTTCCAGTCTGTGGGGATATTCATGGGGTAATAAATATTAAAATAATATTTTCATAACAATTATCAAAAATGTATTTAATAATTTTTATAATCTTAAAATTGATATCTTGGCGCGGTTTCTCCGAAAATGATAATATAAAGCTGAGAATTACTCATGATTTTAATTCTCTTAGATCCTAGAGAAAGCTCATTAGAGGATTTTACTTCACACAGTAAATCACAATTTCATTATAAAAATATAATTTATTGTGACAATAATAATAAAATAATAATAATATGTAACATGCATGTCAATAATCAGTGAATAATTAGTATAACATAGGCATACAATATGGCAATGGTTTAAACAAAATACAGTGTCTAAAGCGACCAGTTGTCGACAATTTAAAAGATTTATGATCGTTTAGAATTCTTCACAGGACAGCGAAAAGCAATAAAAACTTCGGCTGACAGTTAGACCACACTGAATTTACCCTTTCACTGCTGGCTACAATCCTCATAGGCAATATATACTATTATGTTGTATTTTTACAATTAAAGTAATGTTCATACCAGATCATTAACCATTTCCTAGGACCATCTAATAAGAATAATTCTGGCAGATTTTACATTTGCCGAATACTTAACTTTCCCAAATAAGATTCACTATCAGAACAAGTCAATACATCTGGATAAAAATACAGATATACTAACACGCAACAATGTTTTCCGTTAATATATTGTTATCTTTATTCCACCTGCAGGAATGGAATTTTTATAACCATATATTCCTTAGCTAACTAAGATTTCTAATGATTCAGATCTGATCAAGATTTATCCAGATATATATTCCTACTATTAGTAAAAATTAAATTAAATTAAATACAACCAGCATAATTACCAGTTAGGTTGTAGATTGTCTTATCAGAGGTGTAGATCTGTCCCAGGAATTGAATGCAAGTATGATGTATATAGGATTGTATGGAAATAGAAAATATTGAGAATTAGGTGTTTTTAAGAGAGAGTTTATAGTTTCTTGAGTACAGTCCAAGTGTTTCAAAGAACGTTTGAATGTGGTTCAAAGAGTATGAATGTCCCAATGAGCTGATTGTTTGAATGCCTGAATGTCCGAATCTCCTGTCTTCCCTTTGTCCTTACTTTTTAAAGGGCCAAACTCTCTGCATGTCACTAATTAATAGGACCAACAGGGAACTTTAGGTGTGTCTTCCCTACAGACTATAATCTAGATTTTGGTCAGTAGATGGTGCAATTACATCACCAAAATTTCTTGGCATGGGGTCCATTTGCCTTTTTGCATAATGGGTTAACTGGATTTGATGATGAGTTTTACGTCATTTTGGCTTACCTTTATAGCCCCTATAACTCTAATTTCCTGCCAATTTCAAAGGCTTTACCCCAGTCTGGGTGTCTGCAATTTCGATCGTAATTTAGAATTGACACCTCCTAACCTTAATTTCACCCGTTACTTACAATGGGACTTTGTAAGATTTAGAAAGTAAAATTAATTACTAAGTGTTACCTGTCATTGGTGTCTGGTTCTTTTGTGAAGCTGTGTTTAAGATGAATTATATTCCACTAATATTATTAAATAATATGATATTTCTTCATGAATATTTATCCATGAATGGTCTATATTATTAACATGATACTAATTATATGTGATTAATAATAGTGTTAGAAATGGATAGTGTGTATATGTATATATAATTATGTATACAT
This sequence comes from Pelobates fuscus, assembly GCF_036172605.1. Classification (NCBI taxonomy): domain Eukaryota; kingdom Metazoa; phylum Chordata; class Amphibia; order Anura; family Pelobatidae; genus Pelobates; species Pelobates fuscus. Next base: position 135,912,598 of record NC_086321.1, read on the forward strand.
TTGTCTCTGGGTTAGTATTCCATCCCGCTGTATTTGCTCAAGACATCATGCCTTTTTACTTGTCTTGTTTACATAACGCATTCCTTAGCTCAGACTTGCATGAATAGAATTACAGAGAGAAATCTTGTGTCTTTCTTAGACAAAATGGAGTCATCTGTTAATTTCTATCTTAACACAAAATGTCTGCCGATATAAATATACTGACAAGTCTAAACGCATGACCTCATGTCCTATGTAAAGTCCAGTTTGTGAATAGATGGTTTGTATTGGCCCCGAATATATTTGTATAATGTTATCATATCCCATCTCAGGCGATGTTTTTCTAAACTAAATAGGCTTAAATTTGTTAACCTTTCTTCATAGGTGGCATGTTCCATTCCTTTTATCAATTTTGTAGCCCGTCTCTGTACTTTTTCTAGTGTCATACTATCCTTCTTCAGAACAGGTGCCCAAAATTGCACAGCATATTCAATATGTGGTCTTACCTGGGATTTATAAATAGGCAAAATGATGTTCTCATCCCGAGAATGAATGCCCTTTTCCATGCATGACAATACCTTACTGGCCTTAACTACTGCTGATTGACATTGCACATTGTTGCATAGTTTGTCTATAACTATTCCCAAATCGTTTTTATGTGTTGTTATCCCTAATTTGCTTCCATTAAGGGTATACGTTGCTTATGTATTCATTACGCCGAAGTGCATAACTTTGCATTTTTTAACATTAAATTTCATCTGCCATTTGAGTGCCCAGTCCCCCAGTCTATCAAAATCCCTCTACAGCAAAGTAATATCTTGCTCACATTGTATTATTTTACAGAGTTTTGTGTCATCCGCAAACACTGAAACATGACTTTTAATGCTTTTTCAAGATCATTTATAAACATGTTAAATAGAAGGGGTCCCAGAACAGAACCCAGCTTGAAAATTTACCATTAATGACAACTCTATGTACTCTATTTTTAAGCCAATGTTCTACCTAAGAACAAGTATTTTCATCTAGACCGATTTCCTTGAGTTTGAACACTAATCTATTGTGTGGAATTGTATCAAATGCCTTGGCAAAATCCGAATAGATCACATCCACTGCAACACCCTGATCTATACTTCTACTTACTTCTTCGTAGAACGCAATCAAGTTAGTTTGACATGACCTGTGCTTCATAAAATCATGCAGATTTTTGCTGATAACCATGTTCGTCTCAAGGAATTCTTGAATATTATCTCTTAATAACCTTTCAAATATTTTCCCAGCCACAGAAGTTCAGCTAACAGGTCTATAATTTCCAGGCAAGGATTTTGAACCCTTTTTGAATATAGGAACCGCATCTGCCTTCCTCCAATCCTCACGAACACTTCTTGAAAGAAAATATTCTTGAAATATTAAAAACAGAGGTTCACTTATTTCTACATTTAGTTCCTTAAGCACTCATGGATGGATACGCCATGGAGCTTTGTTTATATTAACTTTCTTTAGTTGCTGCAGCACCTTGTCTTGAGTTAACCAATTACAATTATTCTGCAAGTTTTTAGTAGCAATCATTTGCACATCTAATGGCATGGGTTCTTCCTTAATATATGTGGAGGAGAAATAGTTATTTAAAATTCCTGCCTTTTCCTGGTCTTCATTAACTAACACCCCCATTTCAGTTTTTAGTGCACCTACACTTTCATTTTTTGTTTTTTTAGAATTTATGTACTTAAAGAATACTTTGGGTTTGCTCTCTTTGGCTATAATTTTTTCATTTTGAAGTTTAGCAAATCTAATCGCCTTTTTTCACGCATTACTGGCTTCCTTATATCTTTTATAGGATGCATCTGATTTGTCCGATTTAAAGGCTTTAACCCCTTAAGGACACATGACATGTGTGACATGTCATGATTCCCTTTTATTCCAGAAGTTTGGTCCTTGAGGGGTTAAAAGCCCTTTTCTTATTTTTAATCTCTTGTTTTACTTCTCTACTAAGCCACATTGGTTTTAATTTGTTTCTTTTATATTTATTACCCAATGGTACATACTGAGAAATATACCTTTCTAATATTTGTTGGAAAATGTTCAATTTATCCTCAGTGTTCTTTTCACTAAAGAGTTTATGCCAGTCAATATTTTGTAAAGCTGCCCTTAACTTATAGAAGTTGGCCTTTTTAAAATTATATGTTTTAGTATACCCCATGTGCTTTTGTTTTTTTCACTATTTCCCAAGTGCTCACCTACTTGAATGCTGGTCAAAAGATCAACGTTGTTTGTTAAAACCAGGTCCAGACACGTGTCCTTTCTAGTTAGTGCTTGTACAAGCTGTGACATGAAGGTGTCATTTAACAAGTTTACTTAATTCCCTTTGCTGAGCTACTAGTCCCTCTGTCCCAATTTATGTCCAGGTAATTAAAATCTCCAATAATTAAAGTGTTACCCAGATTTCCAGCTTTCTGAATTTGCTCAAAAAGCAGTTGTTCCTTGTCAATATTAACATTAGGTGGTTTATAACTTATCCCAACCAAAAGTTGATTTCCCATCTTTACCCCAAGCAGATATTTGCCCATAAAGCTTCCACATTTTCCTCATCACATTCCACTTGCTTAAGATTTGGCTTTAACTCATGGTTGACATACAAACATACTCCACCACCCTTTTTTTTTTCCTATCCTTCCTAAATAACAGTTTAAGTTAACTGCCCAGTCATGGGTCTCATCCCACCATATTTCAGTTATGCCTATTATGTCATATTGTTTAGTGTATAGTGATGTCGCGAACATAACATTTTCGGTTCGCGAACGACGAACGCGAACTTCTGCAAATGTTCACGAACGGGCGAACCAGGCGAACCGCCATAAACTTCAATGGGCAAGCGAATTTTAAAACCCACAGGGACTCTTTCTGGCCACAATAGTGATGGAAAAGTTGTTTCAAGGGCATTAACACCTGGACTGTGGCATGCCGGAGGGGGATCCATGGCAAAACTCCCATGGAAACTTACATGGTTGATGCAGAGTCTGGTTTTAATCCATAAAGGGCATAAATCACCTAACATTCCTAAATTGTTTGGAATAACGTGCTTTAAAACATCAGGTATGATGTTGTATCAATCAGGTAGTGTAAGGGTTACGCCCGCTTCACAGTGACAGACCAAACTCCCCATTTAACGCACCGCAAACAACTGCACACAGCCCATTTGCACAACCGCAAACTCCCCATTTGCACAAGGTTGGATACCAAGCTAGCCATGTCCCGTTCCCTGTCCTCACTGATGTCATTGAACGTCACTCTTCCTCCACCCAGGAAGCGGGAGATGGAAAAAGATGCTTGGTCGGTCCTCCTACTTCAAATTTGGGGCACTGCGTGTGCAATCTAATTTGCCACCAGATAGGAGTAGTGTGTTAAGAAGTACTATTCTTATCAGTTTAATCCCTGTTACGTCCCCTATCAGGGGACGTGTATATAAGGCATCGATTTTTGGAAGCGGGAGATGGAAAAAGATGCTTGGTCGGTCCTGCTACTTCAAATTTGGGGCACTGCGCATGCAATCTAATGTGCCACCAGATAGGAGTAGTGTGTTAAGTAGTACTCTTCTTATCAGTTTAATCCCTGTTACGTGCCCTATCAGGGGACGTGTATATAAGGCATCGATTTTAGGAAGCGGGAGATGGAAAAAGATGCTTGGTCGGTCCTCCTACTTCAAATTTGGGGCACTGCGTGTGCAATCTAATGTGCTACCAGATAGGAATAGTACTACTTAACACACCACTCCTATCAGTTTAATCCCTGTTACGTCCCCTATCAGGGGACGTGTATATAAGGCATCGATTTTAGGAAGTGGGAGATAGAAAAAGATGCTTGGTCGGTCCTCCTACTTCAAATTTGGGGCACTGCGTGTGCAATCTAATGTGCTACCAGATAGGAATAGTACTACTTAACACACCACTCCTATCAGTTTAATCCCTGTTACGTCCCCTATCAGGGGACGTGTATATAAGGCATCGATTTTAGGAAGTGGGAGATAGAAAAAGATGCTTGGTCGGTCCTCCTACTTCAAATTTGGGGCACTGCGTGTGCAATCTAATGTGCCACCAGATAGGTGTGGTGTGTTAAGTAGTCCCCTTCATCAGGCCTTTTTTAGTCGAATGTATCACCCACTGTCAGTCCCTTCGGGATCCATCCCTCATTCATCTTAATAAAGGTGAGGTAATCTAGGCTTTTTTGACCTAGGCGACTTCTCTTCTCAGTGACAATACCTCCTGCTGCACTGAAGGTCCTTTCTGACAGGACACTTGAAGCGGGGCAGGCCAGAAGTTCTATCACAAATTGGGATAGCTCAGGCCACAGGTCAAGCCTGCACACCCATTAGTCAAGGGGTTCTTTGCTCCTCAGAGTGTCGATATCTGCAGTTAAGGCAAGGTAGTCTGCTACCTGTCAGTCGAGTCGTTTTTTGAGGGTGGACCCCAAAGGGCTGTGGCGATGCGTAGGACTTAAAAAGCTCCGCATGTCCTCCATCAACAACACGTCTGTAAAGCGTCCTGTCCTTGCCGGCGTGGTCGTGGGAGGAGGAGGATTACTTTCACCTCTTCCCCTGTTAGATTCCCGTTGTGCTGTGACATCACCCTTATACGCTGTGTAAAGCATACTTTTTAATTGATTTTGGAACTGCTGCATCCTTTCCGACTTGCCGTAATTTGGTAACATTTCAGGCACTTTCTGCTTATACCGGGGGTCTAGTAGCGTGGACACCCAGTACAGGTCGTTCTCCTTCAGCCTTTTTATACAAGGGTCCCTCAACAGACACGACAGCATGAAAGACCCCATTTGCACAAGGTTGGATGCCGAGCTACTTATGTCCTGTTCCTCGTCCTCAGTGATCTCTCTGAAGGCATGTTCTTCCCCCCCAGCCATGTACAACACCACGGGTACCAGATAGGTGACAACGAGCACCCTGGGATGCCTGTTGTGGTTGGTCTTCCTCCTCCTCCTCCTCAAAGCCACATTCCTCCTCTGACTCCTCTTCCTCACAATCCTCTTCCAGCGTTGCCGCAGGTCCAGTAAGCGATGCTGATAAGGCTGTTTCTGGTGGTGATGGTGACCACAACTCTTCCTCTTCACGCTCATCTATGGCCTGATCCAGCACTCTTCGCAGGGCACGCTCCAGGAAGAAAACAAATGGTATGATGTCACTGATGGTGCCTTCGGTGTGACTGACTAGGTTTGTCACCTCCTCAAAAGGACGTATGAGCCTACAGGCATTGCGCATGAGCGTCCAGTAGCATGGCAAAAAAATTCCCAGCTCCGCAGAGGCTGTCCTAGCACCCCAGTCATACAAATACTCATTAATGGCTTTTTCTTGTTGGAGCAGGCGGTCGAACATTAGGAGTGTTGAATTACAACGTGTCAGGCTGTCGCAAATCAAGCGCCTCACTGGCATATTGTTTCGCCGCTGGAAATCAGAAAAGTGCGCCATGGCAGTGTAGGAATGCCTGAAATGGCCACACACCTTCCTGGCCTGCTTAAGGACATCCTGTAAGCCTGGGTACTTATGCACAAAGAGTTGTACGATCAGATTACACACATGTGCCATGCACGGCACATGTGTCAACTTGCCCAAATGCAATGCCGCCAACAAATTTCTTCCGTTGTCACAAACCACTTTGCCGATCTCCAGTTGGTGCAGAGTCAGCCACTGATCCACCTGTGCATTCAGGGCGGACAGGAGTGCTGGTCCGGTGTGACTCTCTGCTTTCAGGCAAGTCAACCCCAAGACGGCGTGACACTGCCGTAACTGGGATGTGGAACAGTACATGGGGAGCTGGGGGGTGCCGTTGATGTGGAGCAAGACGCAGCAGCAGAAGAGGACTCAGCCGAGGAGGTTATGGAAGAGGATGGAGTAGGAGGAGTAGAGGAGGTGGCAGCAGGCCTGCCTGCAAGTTGTGGCGGTGTCACCAACTCCTCTGCAGAGCCACGCATTCCATGCTTGGCAGCCGTCAGCAGGTTTACCCAATGCGCAGTGTAGGTGATATACCTGCCCTGAGCATGCTTTGTAGACCAGGTATCAGTGGTCAGATGGACCCTTGCCCCAACACTGTGTGCCAGACATGCCATTACTTCCTTTTGCACAATCGAGTACAGGTTGGGGATTGCCTTTTGTGCAAAGAAATTTCAGCCGGGTACCTTCCACTGCGGTGTCCCAATAGCTACAAATTTTTTGAACGCCTCAGACTCCACCAGCTTGTATGGTAAAAGCTGGCGGGCTATTATATTACAGTCCAAAAAGTTTAGTTTTTTTTAAATGCAAGCTATTGAGACACCAGATATGAGTGAGTGGTGGCACTGGGCAGGCCCTGAAACGCACACTCGTGAAGGAAACTGACTGCTATTATATTACAGTCCAAAAAGTTTTTTTTTGTTAAATGCAAGCTTTTGTGACACCAGTGAGTGAGTGGTGGCACTGGGCGAGTGGGCACAGTATACGCTGTGAGCCTGACACACACGCTGGCAGACAACTGCTATTCAATCTATTACAGTTGAATTTTTTTTTTTTTAAATGTACACTACTGTTACACCAGATATGAGTTGCACTGGTGTGACACTGTGCCCTGGCAGGCCCTGAAATGCACACTCGTGAAGGAAACTGACTGCTATTATATTACAGTCCAAAAAGGTTTTTTTTTTGTTAAATGCAAGCTTTTGTGACACCAGTGAGTGAGTGGTGGCACTGGGCGAGTGGGCACAGTATACGCTGTGAGCCTGACACAAACGCTGGCAGACAACTGCTATTCAATCTATTACAGTCAAAAAATTGTTTTTTTTAAATGTACACTACTGTTACACCAGATATGAGTTGCACTGGTGTGACACTGTGCCCTGGCAGGCCCTGAAATGCACACTCGTGAAGGAAACTGACTGCTATTATATTACAGTCCAAAAAGGTTTTTTTTTGTTAAATGCAAGCTATTGTGACACCAGTGAGTGAGTGGTGGCACTGGGCAGGCCCTGAAACGCACACTAGTGAAGGAAACTGACTGCTATTACCGTATATACTCGTGTATAAGTCGATCTCATGTATAAGTCGAGTGCAGTTTTGTGACCAACAATTGTGAAATATGCTATGCCTCGTGGATAAGTCAAGGGTAAAACTCGGGGCTATGAAATTCTGTGATTTTTATAATTATATACACACACACTCATACAAACACACACTCTGCATTATATATACACACTCTGTGTGTGTGTGTGTGTGTGTGTGTATATAATGCAGAGTGTGTGTGTGTGTAGTGTGTGTGTAGTGTGTGGGGGAGGGCATTTTTATTATTTTAAATTTTTTTATTTAAATATTCAATTTTTTTTATTTTAATATTATAATTATTTTTTATTTTAATATTTTTTGATTACATTTTTTATTTTATTTTATTATTTTTCCTTTATTATTTTAAGAAATGTTTTTGTCCCTGGTGGTCCAGTGGTGTGTACTGTGCAGGAGGGGGGCTGGCAGGAAGCGTTTACTTATCTTTCCTGCAGCTCCTGTCAGCTCCCTTCTCCTGCGTTTCGGTCAGCTCCCCTGTAAGTCTCGCGGTCTGCGTGCCGCGCGGAGCGTTGCCACGGTAATCCGTGGCAACGCTCTGATGCCGCGGCTCTTGCGAGATTTACAGGGGAGCTGACCAGAACGCAGGAGAAGGGAGCTGCAGGAAAGGTAAGTAAATGCTTCCTGCCAGCCCCCAACAGGACCGCCGGGCTTGTAATGAGCCCGGCGGTCCTGGTCTGTATTATGGCAATGTAAGTTGCCATAATACAGACATTGACTCAAGTATAAGTCGAGTGGGGGTTTTTCAGCACAAAAAAGTGCTGAAAAACTAGACTTATACTCGAGTATATATGGTATATTACAGTCCAAAAAGTGTTTTAGTTTTTTTGAAATGCAAGCTATTGTGACACCAGTGAGTGAGCGGTGGCACTGGGCAAGTGGGCACAGTATATGCTGTGAGCCTGACACACAGGCTGGCAGGCAGGCAACTGCAATTACATTACACAGAAAAAAAAAAAGCAGACTGATGTTCTAGCCCTAAAAAGGGCTTTTTGGGGTGTTGTCCTTACAGCAGAGATCAGATGAGTCCTTCAGGACTGTAGTGGACACTGAATACACTAACCTAGCTATTAATTTCCCTGTCAAATCAGCAGCAGCTACACTGTCCCTACTCTCACTAAGAATGCATCTTCACAATGAATGTAAAATTGATGCTGTCCAGGAGGTGGGAGGGTCTGGGAGGGAGGGTCTGCTGCTGATTGGCTGGAATGTGTCTGCTGACTGTGAGGTACAGGGTCAAAGTTTACTCAATGATGACGAATAGGGGGCGGACCGAACAGTGCATGTGTTCGCCATCCGTGGCGAACGCAAACAAGCGATGTTCGCCAGGAACTATTCGCCAGCGAACAGTTCGGGACATCACTATTAGTATATGCTATTGCCTCTAGTTCTCCCATTTTGTTATTTAGGCTCCTTGCATTAGTAAGCATACATTTAATATCATGAGTCACTTGTCCTTTTTTTGAATTATCAACATTACATACCTTCTCTGTTCTGAGCTTGCCCCTCACCCCAGTCTCCACCCCCTTATAATGAGCTAAAGCCCATCTCCTTTCTGTCCTATCTCCATTTTGTAGATTGCTATGACCCTCCCCCCCTACTACTAGTTTAAAATCTCCTCCAACCGTCTAGCCATCATATCCCCCAGCACTGCAGACCCTCTCCCGTTTAGGTGCAACCCATCACTACTATAAAGGTTGTACCCAAGCGCAAAGTCAGCCAGTGCTCTAAAAACCCAAAACCCTCCTTCCTGCAACAAGACTTCAGCCACGCATTGACCTCTCTAATCTCCCGCTGCCTTTCCACTGTAGCACGTGGCACAGGTAATATCTCAGAGAATACCACCTTGGAGGTGCTTTTCTTAAGTTTGCTACCTAATTCCCTGAAATTACTCGTTAGGACCTTCCATCTTTCTCTTACTTTGTCATTGGTACCAACATGGACCTTGACCGCTGGATCATCCCCAACCCCTCCCAATAATCCATCCACTCTGTCAGCAACATGCCGGACCCGAGCACCCGGGAGACAGCAAACTGACCGGTTGAGCTGATCAGAGCGGCAGATTGCCCTATCTACTCTCCTAGAGTATATATGGGGTATATAGACACATGGGAATGAGAAAAATATACAGAGAATTTGGTGAAATATGTTTTTAACAATATATAAAATGAGTTTAAAAGTATTTATAATCATACTTACATGTTATAGAGCCTTTTAGATGTAGGCTCTAAAATCTGAGTATGTGGTGCCCTTTAAGGTGGCTTCCAAACCTTCTACTATGGTATTTTTCTTTCCTCAGGATTTTATGGAAAACATAAATAATACAACCATGTAGGTGCTAGAAGTTCTACTAAATAGCGCAATTGGAATTAAAATTTGCAAGAAATTTTAGGAGCCTGTTTAATATAACTGGCTCCTTTTTATGGTTTGGCAGGTTTCCCATTTAGAACAAAGAGTCATATATTAATTATTAGGGTTCACAGACTGATCTTGTAAATCTTTGATCTAGCACAATATAAGGTTATTTTTTTACTGCAGCAGTACTTTCATAACCATGGCCTCTTGCACAGACTTTGTGGTTACATCAGACTGAAACCTCGTCCCATTTGTGACCATTCATTTGTGTTTAATAACTGCAGTCTTTTGGTCATAAGTTAAATTGGAGGTCAGTTCTTGAGCTTCACTTGATATGTGAGCACTGGTAATTTTAAGTGAAATAAGCAGTCATCAGAGCACGACCTTTTTCAGCTTTGTTGCACTCTCTAGCTCCATTTGGGGGCAAGGAATGTTAATTAGGAAACGCAGAAGTGCGGCATATTAGAAACACTTATATGTATTTGTTCATTCATGTCCTACCAATCATTACATTCTATAATGTCACAGTGTCTGATCTTTGTTCTCTATGTGAGACAACGAAAGGGTTCATTTACTGCAGATTTTCTGTACCAGTACAGCTATGTAATTCACCCAAACTGTATGCGGAGTGAATTTTTTTTTGCATGTTTTGTGTTTACTTTAATTTAATTAAATTAAATGTCACACTTGAAACTACATAAATTAAAGAAAAATTTAAGTTATATCTGCATCATGATTTTAAATCTTCACCGCTTACCTTATCATCGATGAAAAAAGAATGCTGGCTGCGTCTACATGCTAATGTGAGTCGAGGAATTGCCTGCATCATGTCAGCATACACAGCTATATGTTAATTTACACATTCTGCAGAGGAAAAGTATTTTTATAATAATAATAAATGTGTTTGTAGAAACCATAAAATTTGGGAGAATAATGTTTTCCTTTCTGCTCACAATTTAATAGATACACTTTTAACTAATTTGAGATCAGTCACAATGATCAGTCACATGATATTTTATAATAAAGGAACAGTCCGATATAAAAAGATGATTTTCCATTGTGTACTGGACAGTGGACGATGGTTCATTTAATTATGCAGGTGGGGCCAATTTTTACTTCCATCAATAAACTAACAACAAATTAACAACAAACCTAATTGGTATGGTAAGAAGTATCTGAAAATATAAATATATGTCTGTCAACTTAATTCTGGAATTTTTTGAGAACGGGAAAAGCTGAGAAACTTTAAAATAATAAATAATAAAACTGGTATAGACTCCTCAGGCATGCTTAATCTTCTTAATCAGAATTTCTAAAGTCACCCACTGGCTTTGCATTTGACCATCAGATCCTGGAAGCTCTAAAAGACTGGTTTTAGGGCTGTCAGTCAGTGAAAGATCTACAAACAATAAGTAACTGAATATAAACAAATAGAAACGAGTATTGTGATAAAATTAGCTATATCAGGGTTGCTTCACGACACATAAGAGCGGATAAAAAATGTATTGAACAAAAGAAAAATATAAGTGTGTGAACACTCCAAAGAACTCAAGAATAACTCCAGCAAGGAGAGATCTAATAATCTCAACCACAGAAATACAGCACTTTTAGATAATATGCAAAAATAATAATTATAAGAGAACCACTGTGTCTATTGCAGTCCAACTGTATGATTGAATACAAACAGCAGCTTGATAAACAGAGCTGTTTTATGCAACAGGCAACATATTTTCTAAACGTGTTACAGTGTATTGTTATACATATAACTAGAAACTTAGTTAAACACAACACTCTGCTAGGCGGGAAGTAAAATAATATATAATTTTAATTGGCTTAAAAAAATGACACAGTGTCACCATAAAAAACAAGACTGATAATATGTATCAAATATATCTAAAGTATACAGATTCCAAGGAAATTGTCAGTATAACTCCAGGTCTATAAGTGAAAAATCTCTGAATCAGCCGTAGTGCTGTATATAAAAAAGGCTTAAAATAAATGCATGCAATCATCAGTTAGGGGGGAGGGGAGGATATGGAGCTTTGAAACCCATCCGGCTAATAAGGCAAGGCTACGGTTACTCTGGGAACGTTCCCAAGCCGGATAAAGCTCTGGGAATAACCCAGAGTAACTTACCCTGAACACCGCGCCAAACGCCGGGTAGGGGAGCAAGCTGATCAACCCGCCCGATGATGAATAATTTGTGAGTTTCGGCAGGAAGTTCCACTCTCACAGTGCCGTATTCCAAGTCCGGATAATATGTGCTGGGGACTTGAGTGTAGTCAGTAAATGAAAATCAAGTGAAAAACAGTCAGTGAAAACATAGTGATTTGTCATTACATCCTTTCAGGCTCTCTTTTACTCAGAAGTCTTTATTTAAAGTTTTTCTATGGTTTTGTCTTGTTAAAATTCCTTTGTTGCACTGAAAAATTATTGATAGATGGATACGACAGACAATATATTTGTTATTTGTTTGTACATTTGTTTAATGCATCGGGAATCTGCGTGCATTCAATGCATGTGAATCAGGAAATCTGTTCAGGGCTTACTGTACCACAAATTTGAAAATATATAGGAGATTGTTGATATAACAAAACCTAGATAAGTGCTTCCACAATGTGACCCCCATTTTCCCCATTCTAAAAGCATCTACTGCTTCTGTATTTGTTGTAGGTCTAACAATCAGTTCAATGAGGTCGTTCAAATGAACTTTGAGATCACCAGCTTCAGCAGCCTATCTGGGACACAACCAATTTCGTGGCAGGTAGAATATCCCGGGAAAGGCACATCAGATGTTATCCTCTCAGAAATTTTTATCAGTCAAAAGGACCTGGTCGGAATTGTTCCACTATCCATGGTAAGCTTATATTGTTAAACATATGTAAATTGATATAAAGTACCCAATTTAAATATTCATTGACTAAAGTCTTAGTGTAACTATCGACAAATACGGTGATGCAAAACTCTAACATTGTCTTGTGCATTTTTTTTTTTTACATTTGACACATCAAAATTTAACATTTGCAACTTTTAATAGGCTGTTATCAGAAATGTAATATACATTACTAATTTAAAACCTCTCGTATCTTTAGTTAGAAAAAGTTTAAACCTGCTCTGTAATTAAAGGGATACTATAGGCACCCAGACCACTTCAGCTCATTGAAGTAATAAGACAAAAAGTATACACACTAAAGCCAAAGAATAATACGTCCAATTGGAGTGATCCCAGGTGTACCTCACTAACACCAAATAGGTAAATAACAGACAAAAAGTGGTAAAAAAAAACACCCAATAGGCGTACAAAAATTTAAGTACAACCTGGAGGAGTAAATCCAGGTCAGATAAATTCTATGAAGAAATATAAACAAATCTAAAATAATAAAAACATTTCATAGAGTAACACAATTATAGATATGTGTGAATTATGTGGTGCTGGTAGCAAACTCACAAATGTAGGTGGAAAGCAGGCTTCTCACCCCACCTGGGGTTAAGTATAATGTGGAGTTGATAGTGGATCCTAATTATGAGAATATCTTCAAAGAGATAGAGGAAAAAGGCCATACATGGTGAAGTATGTATGAAACTAAAAAACAATTTATTTGAATGCACTTACAAACAGGTAGGTGTAACAGGCATATTTCCACTACAAGTGGAATTAAACCGCAGCTTGGTGGGTCTGAAGATGATCCAACTTTGGCCGCAGGGAAAATAAAGAGATATACAAATAAAAACAGGATTAATACAAATAAAAGTCCACAAATCCAACGCGTTTCGTCCAAGGAGTAGAAAGGACTTCCTTAGGGATATAAGTAGTCTGGGTGCAGTGTCCCTTGCCCCTTAACCCTGCAATTGTAATTATTGCAGTTTTTTTTATAAACTGCAATGATTACCTTGAAGGGTTAACTCCACTTCTAGTGGCTGTCTACCAGACAGCTGATAGAGCGATTTCTAGGTGGTTAGGCAACTTTCGGTCGCCCAACTGATGCTGGACATCCACACATTTTGCATGACAATATGGGGAAGCCCTAATGCGAGTATGGTGATCATTTAACAACTTTATTTCAGTGAAGTTGTTATGGTGCCCAAGTTGGTGTTTAATGATGCAATCTCACTACTCAGTACTCTACTAATTAGAAGTTAAATCACTTTTGTTTCTGTTGAACCTGCCTTAGTCACAGCTTCATTGCCTGTATGACATTGTCAGCATAAAAAAATGGTATCTACCTTACTTTAGAAGATCGTATCTCTGTTAATTTAACTTTAATTGAAATGTAATCACACACAGGATGAATCTGCAGGCTCTGGCAGACTCTTAACAGGAGATACAATATTCTAAAGTAAACAGATTGTGCAATAAAGTATGTTTAAACATTTGATCTCTCTTTGCAGGAAATGTATAGGAAAATGTTTAGGTCACATGCAAGTAAGTGTGACTAAAGCTGCATAAACACTCCTAAGTGGCAGATAATTGAGCAGTGAGACTGCTGGAACATGATCCCCCCTACACCAACCTTAAATAGTTTAAAAGGTACCTTATTTCCAGTGCTGTGTAGGTCTGCTGGCTCCGGCTCCGGCCACGATTTGACTCATTGGCTGAGAGCATCAGAACTAATGATTTCAGCCAAACCAGTGCTTTAGCACAGGTCAGCATTGGGAGGCTAGTGCACTGGAAAATGTAGCCCTGGCCAATGCATACCCTTGAATCAATGCATCTCTAAGGGAAATGTTCAGTGTCTCCATGCAGAACATGTGCTGCACATTGTAAGCAGGAGGGCAATAAGTAGGGCATGTATAAGGTTTCTTAACCCCTTAAGGACCAAACTTCTGGAATAAAAGGGAATCATGACATGTCACACATGTCATGTGTCCTTAGGGGGTTAAAGGGACACTGAAACTGCTTCATCTTATTGAAGTGGTTATAGTGTCCTGAGTTTTCTGGCACTGTCTTTCCATGCAGTCTTAAAAATGTTTTATGTTTTAATGCTCAAGGAGAATCCCAAGCAGCCCTTCAACCCTATGCTGCTTGGGCTTGTGAGGAAGAATTAGTCGGAGCAGCTTTGTGTGGCTGTTTTGATGACTGCTTTTAGCTAATCACAGCACCCATTATACCCATGATTGGTATGAATTGATATGGCTTTAAGAAACTATGTGATCACTGCCTAAGCCATATCTTCAGTACTGACTTGGCTGTTGGTGACAAATCTCTAATTTGTTGTTAAACTACTCAAAAATGTTTTAAAACTGCATTAAGAGACTGTGTAAGGAGATTCCAGTTACTATAACCAATTCAATAAGTTTAAATGGTAATATTTCCTACAGTGTCCATTTAAAGCTTCAGCATAGCCCACCATTGGTTCTTAAGGGGTTACATGGATTACAAAATCAAATGTATTTTTTTTTTTCACATACACTGGCCTTTTCTTATGCGATTTGATTTCATTCCATTGTCCTCAAAATTAGGATTCCAAGACCCTCTTCAGAGGCAGGCTGGTGTCCTGCAAGATTTGACATTGCACTCCTATATCCACTATATTCTACTACAGCTAAATTCAGTCCATTTGTATCCATTAGCCGTGGTATGACATCCCCCCAGCTATCCTTTGCTACACATAACAAAATACAAGAGAATCAATTATTTGCTAGTACATTACAGTTGGTTGCAGATTCATCTCTAAAGAGTGGTTTGGGGAGTTATATGCTTTATGGTATTTAGAGCTTTAGAAAATAATATAACTGGAAAAAATAGTATAGCAATCCTTTCAGAAATCTTGTATGTCCCATTCTCATTTTATTAGCCCCCCCCCAAAAAAGCGTTGCAACTGATGGAAGGGATCCCAGATGGGTAACCCCTGGTACTAAAGCTGCTGTCATTTACATGAAGCTTAGTGAAATGCCTGACATGACAAAGTCAGCAATAATCCAGAATAGCTGACGTGCTGAATTCGAACAATTCTGGTTTGTGTGAAGCAGTGATTGATATCCACAGCATCTCAGAGACATCTCAGAGACTAGGTCATCTTAACAATATGGGAAATTTAGTTCATAAATGCGTCTTTTACCAAGTAAACACAGAATAGAATAAATCAGTGGAGTTGTGGTCAAAGTCATTCTAACAGTGACCAGTGGCTTTGCATCTCATGTGATCCTCTTTCACCAGGAGGGTGATATTTAGAACATAATTAAAATGTCCTCCAAGGACAGAGCAAACAAATTACCTTTTATGCAAATGCCTTCTTCTAGTTAAGGCTGAGTGTCTCTTATTTAGTGTAATACAGTATATGTTTGATTGCATCATTGTGCCACCAGCGCTGTATTTAATTGGGGGGAGTTTGCCATATATGAAAGAGATTAGGTAGAAGAGACTGGTATCCCATGTCCCACTATTTTGTCAATCAACTAGCTCTGTCAAAGAAAGCCCTCACTAATCACATATGATAAGAGGTATACCGTCATGGGTCCTCATCAAGAACTGCCTGATGTGTTTAGTAAAAGACACTCATGTTAAAATGATTTCAAGATAATATTTCATGTTGTGTATTTATATATATTTATGATTTTGTGATACTTTGATTTATATTGTTATGCTATTCTATTTTACATTTGCTATGAACACTTTTTTCCGACAACCTCTATTGCACTGATGATAACCTGTTGTCTGTTGCATATAGAGAGGTGTGCAGAAGTAGGTATACAGTTTAAATAATAGGTGACTTTAGTAATCTTTCATTATCGTAGAAATCCACCGGGGGTAGATCTGGTGATGTTTTGTTAAATTACCAGCCAAACCTAATTATCTGAAAAAAATAATAACAAAATAAGGAATATGCAATAATAGAATAGAAACTGTATACCTGCTTATGCACTCCGCTGTATTGTGAGTAAGTGGCGGCAACAATGTAAGAAAATCTACTAGTATGCTTTCACTCATTATTTTGTCAAGCCTATCTAGGTCTGCAACTGACATTCATTGTGTTGTGTGTAGTGTGACTGTATCTATATGTGTGTAGATAAGTTAGTTGCTGCCACTTATGATTGACTCACACTGCCTCTATTGGTCACAGTTAGGTATACCTTCAAAATATACTATTTACCCGGCTACTGAAACTATGCATGGTGATTTGTTTGAGTCAGTGATTTCAGATTTAGCCCTTTTAAGTCTTGTTGGCAATAAAGCTATACATTTAAATTATTTGTATTGCCACTGGAATGTTTACACCCCATTCCAGTGGCACCTCAACCACACTTTACTAATTATTTGGGTTATTTACTAATGTGATACCTTACAAGAATTCAAAGCGATTCTAAAATTTAAGTGCAAAATAGCCAAACTGGAAGCATAACTGACTCAAAGATTTTTTTTCCAGCTCAACTACTTTAGCCTTAAATATGAAATTCACTTTAAATTCACTTTGAATTCCCTTACTTTCCTCAAAACCATAAATGTGTTACTGGTACACCCCTTATTTGCTTGTCTCATCCGAATTGTCTATCCCTAGTAAGTGGCTGTCACTTAAAGGGACACTCCAGGCACCCAGACCACTTCTGCTCATTGGAGTGGTCTGGGTGCCAACTCCCACTACTCCTAACCCTGCAAGTGTAATTATTACAGATTTTTTATAAACTGCAATAATTACCTTGCAGGGTTAGCTCCACCTCTAGTGGCTGTCTACTAGACAGCCACTAGAGGTCACTTCCTGGTTTGTAGCACAGATTATCTGTGCTAGAGCGTCGCTGGACGTCCTCACGCTGTGTGAGGACCTCCAGCGTCGCTCAAATCCCCATAGGAAAGCATTGAAATTCGTTTTTCCTATGGGGAGCGTTAATGCGCATGCGCATTAGGTCTCCTCGGCCTGGGGGGGGGGGGGATCAGTCTCGCCCACCGGCCGACGGAATCACAGGGAGGAGCGGCGCAGAGGAGGAGGCAGCGACGAGGGACGTCGCCGCTTCCTCAGGTAAGTGACTGAAGGGGTTTTAACCCCTTCATAACTGGGGATTGATGGGTGGGAGGGAGAGGGACCCTCCAGTGCCAGGAAAACGGATTGTTTTCCTGGTACTGGAGTTTCCCTTTAAACGTTACACTAGCCATTATGTTGTTTGTACATTTTTGGGGGAGAAGGCCTAAAACTGCGCCTTAGCAAATCATCTCATAACAAGAACGTAAGCTGCATGTATTACAGTGTAATTGGGTATAGTAAATACCTCAGTGAAAGGGAGATTCATTGACTAACCTTTCCTTGGCTGACATTGCCACTTTTTCTCCCTTTTGCATTCTGCTTATCTCACAGGATTGCATGCTACAGTCCCCAGTGCATATCTCCCTTTGCTTAATACCTTTCTTGTTAAGATGAATTCATTGTTAAATCTGCAGTGGCTTCATTAAGAGTATGTTTGCATCTACCATATGGTATATGCTCCCTGGTAGGCTGGAGACAGGTTCTGCTCTGCTATGTAGCATATTGCTGTGGGTAACAGACACATTCAGCAAATAATTATGCTATTTAAAGGTGCAGCCATTTTTAGGAAAACATATCCTGATAGTCACTTGCGCTATCATTCTCCTGATGCAATCGCAGCAGTAGAAAAGGGACCTACTTGTTTCAATCTTGTTTAGAATCCCCTAAAACCATTTATCATTGATTCTTAAATGTGATTGAAGACATAGTGGCACAGATAAGCCTTTTGTTTAACTTTTCACTCCGATAGTTATTCTTTTTTTGATGTGTAAAGAAATAACCAGTGTTTCGTGTCAGGTGAAAAGCACTGTATAATAGATTATATTTCCAATATATATAACGAAAATGATTGATAAATAAGATACTGTTTCACAGTAGCATTTTGCAATTGTTGAAATAGATTTTAGCCGTTACATGAAGAAAAAAAACCAAAAAACTACCAATCATTTACTGAAGAGTGTCAGGAGGTTGAAGTGGCTTAAATGGATTTTGTAGTTCAGAGACAAAAAAAAACAAAAACATATTCCTGAAATAAAATAAATGATTTGTTACTGAAATGCAGAAGAATATGAAATGAATGTGCTTATACTAAAGGATAGCAAAGGGAGACTCTAGACAACAAAGCAATTTTTAGCGTAATAAAGTGGTTTCACTGAATAAACCATGCCCAAGCAGGGTCATTGCTCTATTCTCTGCTATTTAGGAGTTAATCACTTTGTTTATGCAGTCCTAGTCACATCTTCCCTAGCTGTGACTTTCACATCCTCCCTGCACACTTCCTGATAAAGGGAAAAGCAAAACTGGTCTAATTTTCTTACCTTTCCTTCTGCCCTTTTTGTGTTTAATTTAGAAATTCTTACCACATTCTCTGCATTACGGAGCCTGCAGCAACCTGTGTGAATAAAGTTCAATTAAGTGAGCAGGAGAATAACTTTTAAAATAAACACACAGTGATGTAAAGACAGTTTGAAAATTAACAAGGTTATTCACTAGCGAGAATTCAAGATCAATTTCAAATTTAATGTCAAAATAGCCAAAATGGAAATATTCTCTGAGTCATCTATGTTTTCACTTCGGCTACTGTGGTCTTAAATGTGAAATTAATTTTGAACACTAACTTTAGTAAGTAACCCTGTAAATAATTGTGCATGGTGGCTGTGTGAGTCACAAACAGTAAGGTGGGGCAAGAGCTGCATAAAAAAAATATATATATATTTAACTCCAAAATGCCAGAGAATTAAGCAGTGACACTGCAGGAGCATGATATATACAACAAAATTGCTTAATTGAATCCTTCACTTCCATGCACCTTTTGATTGAAAAAAAATCTAAGCATTACATATATTTGATGATAGGAATGCATAGCTAGCACATAAACATATCATGATGCTACACATTTGTATATATTGCTTTGCAGACTCATGTGAAATGTAAATTATTTACATTTACAATAATTCTTATTTTTCACTTAATCATGCAGCCTTTATAAAAAAAACATTTGCGAAATAAAAAGCTTTAGACAGTACACAGGGTCTTGTGTCTTGCAATATTTCATACTGCGTCTGAAATGTTAGTATAAATGCACACATACAGTAGATGTGACAAAAATAGATCAATAAAAATGACCCTGGCTAATAGGTATCTAAAGGCATTAGTAGCAGTACAGCTTAGTGAAAATTACAACATGATGTCAAAAGAATGTCTTTATTTGAGCACATACAGTAAATAGTTAAATCATATCTTCTAAAATAAAGATATTTGGAACTGCTATATCAATCTCTTGAAGGTTAAAATGGCACTCCATAATCTCACAGCACTTTAACGTGTGAAGTGCTTTATGTGTGAAGAGTGTATCTTCTTTTTTTATTTTAGTAAAAGTACAGATTTCAGTATCAATTGGCACTTTTATAAATTAGCCTTGTAACACCCCCTCAGCTGTTAATCAAACAACAGGTCCTGTTACTTCCTGGTTTGTTAAAGGAACACGATAATATTAGGAATACAAAACTGCTTTCCTCTACCTTCGCAACCCCCACCCCCACTCCTCTTTTTTCCTCTGCCATCCATAAAGGGTTTAAAAACCCTTTTATTCACGTATCTGAGGGACCTTGGACCTTCGTCTCCAATGTCAGAACATGAATGCGCATGCTTGTTGAGCGCTGCACGATCATTATGTCTTCTCCAAAGGAAAGCATTAAATGCTTTCTTATGGGGTTTTTCAAGACGCTGGACATCCTTATGCAAAGCATGAGGATGTCCATCATTGTTTCAATGACTTAAACTCTGTGCAAATGCAGGAAGTCTTCCACACAGCCACTAGAGGCAGTCTTAACCCTGCAATTTAAATATTGCATTGTCTCTAAAACGGCAATGCTTTACATTGCAGGATTAGAGGGACAGGGACACTTTATCCAGACCACTTCAATGATATGAGATGTTCTGGGTGTCCCTTGAAGTTCCCTTTATCTTTGCTGAATGGTGCATCATTTTATCAACCCATCTACATGCACTCATCCATAGATTCATAGACAGCCTTTCTGCTAGCCCTCTGTTCCTTCTTTTCAAGCTCCTACTTCCTCTACATGCAAAAGATGTGGCTCATTAAGAACTCTGCTCTAACCATTGCTGGAGCTAACGGAATGCAATCAACCGTCCAGTCTACAAACTTTTCGGTACACGCAAGTTAAATTCTTCTATCAGACCCTGCCACACAAGGAAATCCTCCACCGAGAACCTGCTCATAGGACATCTAGGAAACAACGACACCTTTCGACGTCGCTGGGAACGCATCCTGGATAAGTCATTCACAGCGGCTCAATGGGAGAGGATCCTCATCGAGTTCTCACTACCAGGAATCTATAAGCTCTTGTCGTTCTGGTACAGAACGCCTGATAGCTTGCACAGAATAGCTTGCACAGAATACATGTTGGAGATGCGGAGAAAGACAAGGAACAGTGATGCACATATGGTGGGATTGCCCACGCATCACGCCGTTCTGGAATGAAGTAAAACAAAAAACAGAGGAGATCCTAGGGACAGACAGATGCTTCAATGTGGAGACAGACCTCCTACACTCCACAACAGACACCACTGGGGTCTACAGAAAATCTATCCTTCAACACCTGCCACCAAGGCTCTGATCCCGCTATACTGGAAGCAAGACGTAATTTCGGCAATAGGGAACTGGATGGAACGCGTGGAAGAGATATACAGAGTGGAATCGACACCGGCTTCGCTGTTGGGTACAGAGGAAAAGCATGTGGAGAGGTGGCGTCCGTGGTTGACATATATAGCGCAGCAGGGTGTGGGGGCAGGGGAAGGGGTGCGTCCATAGGGGACCCCCTTCCACACCCGGGACTGGGCACTGCCGCCCTGCGCGATGTGTCCCGGAACCATGGCCACTACAAGCAACTGCATCGGGGTTCACAGAAACCGCGCACAGTAGGCAGATGCACTGGCCACAGACCTCCCTTATCCCTTACCCCCCTCCCCTTTTTTTCTCTCTCTCTCTCTCTCTTCTCTCTCCCTCTTTTCCTCCCTCCCCTCTCTCTCCTCTTGTCCCTATCTCCTCTCTCTCCTCTCCTCTCTCTGACCTAACACCTCACTCCCCCCTCTACACACTATTTCCCATACTCTAGCTTCACTCTACCTCTATACTATCACTGACCGGGTCACTCAGACTAGTTGAAGACATTCTATACGTTATACCCATGTGACGACTCCTACACACTCCTACATACTCTGCTAAAATTATTATACATGGTTTAAAGGACCACTCTAGTGCCAGGAAAGCATACTCGTTTTCCTGGCACTAGAGTGCCCTGAGGGTGCCCCCACCCTCAGGGACCCACTCCCGCCCGGCTCTGGAAAGGGGTAAAAACTTTCCTTTTTCCAGCGCTGGGCGGGGAGCTCTCCTCCTCCTCTCCGCCTCCGATCCTCCCTGGCGGCTGAATGCGCACGCGCGGCAAGAGCTGCGCGCGCATTCAGCCGGTCACATAGGAAAGCATTCATAATGCTTTCCTATGGACGCTTGCGTGCTCTCACTGTGATTTTCAGCCACTAGAGGATTAGGGGGAAGGCTTAACTAATTGATAAACATAGCAGTTTCTCTGAAACTGCTATGTTTATAAAACAATTAGTTAACCCTAGCTGGACCTGGCACCCAGACCACTTCATTAAGCTGAAGTGGTCTGGGTGCCTAGAGTGGTCCTTTAATGGCAAAGATAGCTCATGCTTGATAAGATGGATGACCATGTTTACGCGAGGACTACGTATCTCTCACGTTAACTACTAATTGTACTGTTGTAAACGATTTGATGACATAAATAAAGCTGGTTTAAAAAAAAAAAAAAGAACTCTGCTCTAATTTTATTTTTTGATCATATGCGTCCAATTATAGCCCTCAAAGCACACCAGCTCCATCTTTTGTAGCCCTGTACCTCCCTCCTAGCATCCATCCCTTTTTTCACTATTGCATAAATTTCACACCACTTTGCTTAAGGCCCTCTACTTCCTTTATACCACTTCCAGCACACTATCACTTCATTTAGAGCAACTTTTCATGCTCAGTACTACAAACATTTATAGCCCTCTCTTTCCATCACAGCACCCCACACTACATTATTACTGGCAAAGTCCACAGATGGGTACAGAGGTGTGCAAACGTATTTGAGACCTTAATCAACAATGATATTACAGCAATGCTTGTCATCTGATGTCTCTCATAAGAATAATGTGATATTTAAGAGCTACACATGTAATTGCAAACACATCATTTGCAATCACCATATAAGCAATGTTTTTTCCTCTTCCATTATATATGGTAACATTTTACTTTGTATTGTGTTCTAAATGACACCAAAGTTCATTCCTACTATATTGAATTGTGCCTGTCAATCACAACTCTAATATATCTAGACATCCCGCTGCTTTCAACTAATTGGTTGATATCCCTAGTTTGTCACAGTTCTATCTGTGATAAGTTAACTAAAGTGCCAATATCTGTGCAAATAACTGTGTTGATTCTCATTTATCTGAAACAGCTGAGTCAGAGGACACAGTCACCTTCAGCTCTTTATACTGGTACAGATAATAACTCATATGGCATAACAGTAGATGCTACATCATGACAAGGATTAATAATTCTTTATAGGAAATATAAAAATGAAAAAAAAAATATGTTGCCGATGGTAGCACCCTCCTATCTATAAGCTTTTTCATGTAGGCATTTCATTTTTATTATAATAACTAATTTAGAAATTTAGCTGGACTCCAAATTATAGTGTGCTCTCTGCAAACCTGAAGGTTCTAGTTGATATGAGTATTTCACAACTTAATCCCTTTATCTTCAGTAACACTGTACATTCTCAGCAGCTTTTGAACATATGACTCACAGCAAATTAGCTTCACAGTGTTTTGATAACCTTAATAAATGCATGATCATTAATGACATCATGATATGTTCATCACAGATTTTTTCTAATGCACAACATCTCCACAACTGAAAACCTAATATTCATGAGTGTTGAAGTGGTAAACAGTAGGAAATTCACTTTAATGTAAAAATGTGATTCTCTTTCATACAATAACTTTTTTGGGGATCAAGGAGAATACTTGACATGTGGGCATGAAATTGTCTCTTACAAAATCGAGGGTTTTTGCTGGATGAATTGGTAGTAGCAAAATAGCATGCCTTTGACCAAAGCACTATTGTACGTTTACATGCGTTTAAATGACAATTGCATATTCAAGTGTAAGATAAAAAATGAAAAACAAAAATGAGTGTATCAAATAGCCTGTGAATTGTAATATGTTTTGTTCTCTTTATTTCCACTGGGCTTGGAGTGTTTTTTTTAAATTATTGTTATGAATGAAAACAGGCAGAAAAGGAGGTTGCATAAAAATAGACATTCATTTTATTTTATACTATGGTTGTAAAAGACTATGGGCAACATTAGTGACAAAAAAATGAGAATCTGATTTTCATTCTAGGGTTTCTGGGGTAGATTGGGTATCACTCGGTCCACAAGTCAATCACACCCACATATTATGGTGCAGTAAAGAAAAATTGAACAATCAGTATGCATATGCAGTTGTGGACAGATCCATGAGGTCTCCGTAATCAGTAGTATTAGCCCCTGCACACTGAACCTGGGAAAAGGAAGGGTAATTTGTCATCTCAACTAATCTATTAAAGCAGAACATCTTTGGGACCCCAAACTCACCTTACAACAAACACTCATCGTATAAGAAAAGGATAGGCAACCTTCGGAACTCCAGATGTTGTGGACTACATTTCCCCTGATGCTTTGCCAGCATTATGGCTGTAAGAACATTATGGGAGATGTAGTCCACAATATATGGAGTGCCAAAGGATGTCTACCACTGGTATAATAAATTAAGGGTCAACCTTGTGTCTTCCTGTGAATTAATAAAAGTACTTGTTTGCACCCATTAATGTTTCTTTTACTGCTTGCTCATTGTCCATTATCATTATCCATCTTGTTTTTGACAACTTATTTTTTAACAGCCATTTTCAAAGCAAAAAAAGTTGTAGTTGAAAAGTAATGGACAGACAGCTAAATCTGTTGAATCGAGTAAAGAAATAGCAGTGAGCACTGGTTTAGATAAAATGTACAACAGATGAATGCAATATTTTTTCTTGAACAAACAAATGTGTGTAAGCCTGTGTATATATGGGCGGTGTATGTAAACTATGCCTGCAGGCAGATTGGTACTCCTATTCCAACTACTGCATATATGTATTCCAGAATGTTGCCAAGATATTCTCATCCTCTTGCAGCAATGACTATTCAAATGGGCGATAGAATCCCAAGCACTCTGATAATGGGAGACTATGAAGTATTTTATCTGGACCATTTTTTTCAGTGTACATAAATTCTTCGAGACAGTCCATCATTACTGATTCTGACAGGGGTACATTAGCTATCAAAATAATAATCAAATGGACCTGTATGTGGTTAGTTTAAAAAGGATATTCAGTGATCTACATCAACTAGATGGTACAGTAGGACCTGAGTGCTCAGGAATTGGCAGTGTGTAAGAGAGTTGTCTGCATGAAGAGGGGATGACAAGATAATGTGGCACTTTGGCAAATAGCAGAGATAGACAGTAAAAGCTAATATTACTAGCTAGTCATTTCTCTACTAAACTGAAATGTGTCATTTTGGTCCAAAAGCTTTTAGGGGGTATTATAACGCATTAATTAGCATAAATCCTTCATTGCTAGAAGGGAAAAAAATACTGTTTGAGTCTTTTAACGTATGTGCTAGCAGCTTTTTAATTCTGACTCACCGAAGAAACTAACATATTAATTCATATTACTGTGCATGTGTGTTAATATAGATGTATACAAAAATCAATATAACCAATTTTTTTCACTGTTATCAATTGCAGCAAAGTGATATTGTACCTGCACATTCCTTACATTTACTCTCCCAGTGGGATAACAGAGTTTCCTTAATGTAGGAAAGTGCATATAGATGCACATGGTTTTGTCTAAGTATGGATCATTTTACATGGTGCTAGAGTTTTCTGATGAGCAGTGCCAGGGGTGTTGCAGGGTTCCAGAAACATGTGAGGCTTGAGCCAAAAGTTAAATTCAATGACCCCCTACACTACTGGTGAGGTGGGGCTATGTTATGATGTACCCTGCCTTTTCATATGAGGTCCTCTTTTCTCTACCCATGAATGGCATTCTGCTGACGATCTCCATGATCTCAATGAAAGCATAGCCAAAAACAAGCACATAATGCACAGCCAAGTATTTAATCTGATACCACCACTTTACCTAACTAAATGAGGGGTGTGCAGAAAAGTTATTTTCCCCAGCACCCTCTTGACAGTAACCTAGGGACAACACCACGTCCCCTAAGTAACCTGGAGTAGCATTATATTTTTATATCCTAATAGACAGCTGCTTTGAGAGGCAGCTGCCCGAGGTAAAAATTAAATTAAATTAAAAAAAAATTGATAATGTCATCCTGCTCCCCCACCAGCTGATCATCTGTAGGGCTCAAGAGCCTCGTATCCAGGACTTCAGCTACCAAATCATTCCAATAACAATGCTTATGGTCTGCACATGAAAAGGTTTACTCTATAGGACTAACAGTTCAAAAGCTGTAGAAGGTTATTCAAGTTACTTATTAAAGTAGTGCTTTGGTTTTCATCACCTTCTATTTTATAAACTTAGTTTGGATTTTGTTTTGTGGTATGCTATCTTTGTTTCAGGTTAGCAAAAAAAAAAACACACCACATTTTTGGAGCATTACAGCAATTGAGCTAATTAGGTTTCATTTGAAAGGCAATGATTCATACTTAGAACAAAGTGGCTTTAAACATTTACCTGCTAAGCAGATAATCTCCAGATGTGCAGACTGAGGCTGGTAAGACAAAGAGATGTGAGCACCATAAAGACCAGTGACATTTGTTACTATCACAATCTGGTCGCTGACAACCTTGTGCCAATATAGAACTATCTTTTTATTGAGCTCGAACAACTTTAAGGGACATTACAGACCCCTAAAGCACTTTAACTTTAACTGAAATGCAACATATGTGTCCTCTTTATTTTTATTTTGTGAAAAGTGCAGCTTTCAATAGAAATTGACAATTTTATAACTTAAAATGGTTAAAAACCCAGACTTTCCAGCAGATAGCAGGTCATGTTATTCCCTGGTTTGGTGAGCTCATTGAGCTGCATTTTGAAGTCTGTGATCGGACAGCCACAGAAAGTCTGGGCGGGGTTAGAAGAGGATGGTTTTCAAAAGCTGCAGACAGTTTTTTTATATATA
The DNA here is from genome assembly GCF_036172605.1 of Pelobates fuscus. NCBI lineage: Eukaryota > Metazoa > Chordata > Amphibia > Anura > Pelobatidae > Pelobates > Pelobates fuscus. Next base: position 135,939,285 of record NC_086321.1, read on the forward strand.
TATATATATATATATACTCCCAATGAAAAAAAAAAACATATTATTAATTGCATGTGGTATATAACAGTGATTTTTTTTTTTTTTTTTTTTTGTAGTCTTTTTACATTCTGTACCTAATTGCTTCTCTGCAATTGACAAAACAGTGTAACAGGATTGGGGTACCCAAATATTGGACATTAGCATCCAATGTTACTTTTTAAGGGGTATTTTTTTTTTTTTTTTTTTATAAAATGTCACGATTTTAAACGGACAAAGATTGAGTTTTAAACACAAATGTATACAGTGTTTATCCACAACATTAAAAACCACTACAGGTGGTTTATCCACAACATTACAAGTGAAGTCTAGATGTTATTTTGACATGTTCATATTCTTCATGGCAATGGTGTTCCCTGATGGCAATGGCCTCTTTCAGCAGAATAATGCACCCTGCCACTGAAAAAAATACTCAGGGATGGTTTAAGGAACTTGGCCTTCACATTGCACAGATCTCTATTTGATTGAGCATCTGTAAGATGTGCTGGAATAGCAAATCCGATTCATGAAGGGCCCACCTCGTAACTTGCAGTATTGCAGTCTTGGTGCCAAATACCACAAATACCACAGGACATGTTTAGACAGCTGCAGAACTACCACCTGCAAGCAGAGAGGGCCCATGCACTTAGGGCTACCTGATGGCAATATGTCTTCAAATACCTTGTCGTGCGCTGTGGCGCTTTGACAGTGTTACTGTAAGAGCATCTGTAAGATGTGCTGGAATAGCAAATCCGATTCATGAAGGGCCCACCTCGTAACTTGCAGTATTGCAGTCTTGGTGCCAAATACCACAAATACCACAGGACATGTTTAGACAGCTGCAGAACTACCACCTGCAAGCAGAGAGGGCCCATGCACTTAGGGCTACCTGATGGCAATATGTCTTCAAATACCTTGTCGTGCGCTGTGGCGCTTTGACAGTGTTACCGGGCCAATTTAATAATGGCAACCTGGTAGTATGTGAAAGCTGGTCACTTCCTCCCAGAAAACACTGAGCCGCTCAGGAGAGAGAGGATAGAGAGGAGGGGAGTGCAAACCATGTGAGCCTCTGACTCCCAACTGCCTCAAGAGCAGAATGGACTCCAGGTAAGCAGCACTCCTGCAGCCAAAAGGTAGGAAATGGGAGGGTGACTAAAACAAAATAATTTTGCATGTGTGCCTGTATTAGTGTGTGTATCTATCTCTGTGTTCGTATGTGTATCTGTGTATATGTGTATCTGCATTTGTGTCTGTATGTATATTTGTTTGTTGGTATGTGTGTCTTTGTATCTATATGTGTGTCTATAGTTGTATCTTTGTGTCTGTTTATCTATTGGTGTGTCTGTATGTGTATCTGTGTCTGTGTATCTAAATGTGTGTCATTGTGTGTGCATCTGTACGTGTGATATGGAGTGCATCTGTGTGCCTGTGTCAATGGGCATTTGTCAATGTGTATATGTGTGTGTGTCTGTGTATGTGTCTTAGTGTGTCATGACAGTACATTATTGGCTTTCGCATTCACTGATTAACATTGCAAATTGTTGTCTGGTTTGTTGTCTATAACAATTCCCAAATCCTTCTCTTGTGTTGTTATCCCTAATTCACTATCATTTAGGGTGTAAGGTGCTTGTGCATAACTTAGAATTTTTATACATTAAACTTCATCCGCCATTTGAGTTCCCAGTTCCCCTATCTATCTAAATCCCTCTGCCGCAAAGTAATATTCTGCTCACACTGTTTTACTATACAGTGTTTTGTGTCATCTGCAAACACTGAAACATGACTTTTAATGCCTATTTTAAGATCATTCACAAATATGTTAAATAGAAGCGGCCCCAGAACAGAACCATGAGAGACACCAATTATCACTTTTGCCCAACTTGAGAATATACCATGAATCAGCATCTCCTCATAGAAATGCATTGAATCAATACATCTCTATGGGGAATGTTCAACATCTCCATTCAGGGCGTGGGTACGCTGTATGCCAGTGCTGTACATTGACACAGGAAGCGCCTCTAGTGGCTGTCTGAGTGACTGCCATTAGATGTGTTACTGGGCAGTAATGTAAACATTGACTTTTCTATGAAAAGGCAGTTTTTACATTAAAAAGCCTGCAAGGACATGCCATAGACACCAGGACAATTACATTAAGCCGTAGTTCTCCTGGTGACTATAGTGTCCTTTTAAGCATTACCATACCTTAATAACTCTGAAAAATATGTTTTAATGTAAAAAAAAGATTTACAGGGATTAATTGTAAGATTTATTATTATTATTATTATTATTATTATTAATACATTTGTTCTTGTTATATACTGAAATATATGGAGCAACAAATGTTAAATGAAGAGATTTCCTGTTTATTTATTATCCTAGATATCCAATGACAGCACAAAATGGGGATTTTCTGTTATGAACTATTAGCATTGCAACGACACAATGACAATTGGATTTTGGTTACAAAGAAAATATGATTGTGAGATTTTAGTGTTACCTAATAAGACACATAGTCACATATTATTATTATTATTATTAATATTATGTTATTATTTATATAGTGCCAACAAATTCCACAGCGTTTTACAAAGGGTGGACGAACAGACATGTAGTTGTAACCAGACAAGTTGGACACACAGGAACAGAGGGGTTGAGGGCCCTGCTCAATGAGCTTACATGCTAGAAGGAGTGGGGTAAAGTGACACAAAAGGTAAGGACTAATGACAGTTGCAAGAGAGGAATCAGTCAGGAGCTGTTAACAGTTTAATTGATACGCTTTTATGAAGAAGTGGGTTTTTAATGATTTTTTGAAGGAGTGGAGACTGGGTGAGCATCTAAAGGAGGAGGGAAGTGAGTTCCACAGGAACGGTGCAGCCCTGGAGAAGTCAGAGGTGGGAGTACGAACAGAAAATAGATGTAAGTCTTCAGCAGAGAGTAAGGGCCTAGATGGGACATACTTGTCTATTAGTGAGGATAGATAGGTGGGAGCAGCATTATGTAGAGATTTGAAAGCAAGAACCAGCATTTTAAATTGAGCCCTATATCTTACAGGAAGCCAATGTAGGGACTGACCTACATTCCTTCATTTCCACTTTGCATTTTACATCTTTTTTAACGTATCTTCATGTGAGTATACATTCCAGGATGAAAGTAAGAATAGTTCTTTAGTGCATTATGGAGAAAATGGATTAAAAGTATGGAATTAATAAGATACCTCTGAATTTATCTTGAGATTCTGCAGCTTCATGAGAAATCAGGAAGCGGATGAGATTTATCAGCTGCTATTGGTCCTCCTATGGTTTTACCCGTTAAGTTTTTATATATATATATAGTCCTATAGTCTTTGCAGCCCAACAGTCCTGAGAAGCTTCATTCACAAAAAGACATGAAAGAAAGATGTGTACAGACCCGATTCAGAATTCCATGTACATAGATCATAGAAACATAGAATGTGACAGCAGATAAGAAGCATTCGGCCCATCTAGTCTGTCCAATTTTCTAAATACTTTCATAAGGTACCTGACTTTATCTTAAGTCTAGGATAGCCGTATGCCTATTCCAAGCATGCTTAAACCCCCTCACTGTGTTAACCTATATCACTTCAGCTGGAAGGCTATTCCATGCATCCACTACCCGCTCAGTAAAGTAATACTTCCTGATATTATTTTTAAACCTTTGCCCCTCTAATTTAAGACTATGTCCTCTTGTTGTTGTAGTTTTTCTTCTTTTAAATATAGTCTCCTCCTTTACTGTGTTGATACCCTTTATCTATTTAACTGTTTCTATCATATCCCCCCTTGTCTCGTCTTTCCTCCTTTAACCTTTCCTTTCCTTTTCCGTAAACCGTGGTTGTGAAAACCTTGTATTTGACTTGTATAGAGTCCACACACCACAATTATATATTTCTGTTGAGATGTCAAAAAGTGGGTGATGTTTAGTGCTGCAAACATTTTAGATAAATTATTGCAGCTATATTTAGTAGAAGGAAAGACAAATAAAAGGGAGGTTTGTTCACCATAACCTGTGCTGGGAACATTGGTAGCTATGGTGCTTAGAGTGTCTCTTTAACCTCTGAAGATAATACAACATGATTTTACTCCCCCTGGATTTTAATATTGCCAGTAATAAAGGAGATAAGGAAATGTGACTGTAGGAGGGAGTAATTAAAATTCATTACTGGTCACATATTTCTCTTCTACACAGGACATCCTTTTTCTGTAAATTAAATGTCACATCTTTAAATAATAAAATGTAATGTTTTATCTTACTCTATAAAGTTTTCAACTAAAATCATTCTTAAAAATGTTCACTTCCTGACAGTAGTAGCAATTATAGAGCTATAAAATTTCCACCATTATTATACATTTTAAACAGCTTCACTTTTACTACCAGGTACAAAAGTGGCAAGAAAACCCAATCTATTTGGGAGAAATAATTCAGAACTAGCAAGAATAGATGATGAATGAAGTGTCGATATCCTGTGTTCACTCACTTATGCCAAATATTGCTTGCCTTCTTTCTTCACATCTCGGGAGGTGATGAATAATGTTTAGAATAAACGTAAAGTTAATATGAGTAGGAAATGAGATTAAAAAATAAAGTCTGTGGGTTTTAGCAGTAAATTGGCAGACTAGGTGACCCAATTGGATTTTAATCTACATGTATTCTTCTGTGTTTCTGCTCAGGGATATGTTGCAAAGATTTATACATAATAACTCAAAAATCCATCCTCTTAGTCATGTTGTTTCAACAATTGATATTTTTAATTGAAAAGTCTGAATTGTGTTTTGCATGGACAAATGAAATACAATTGCTATTTCCCCTTCCCTTCCAAACCTGTGTATATGTGCTCAAAAAGAACTGGGTCACTGCAGTACTTAAAATGTTTAGAAAAGTTAACCCATTGATGAACACTGCATGTCCAAATAAGTGTACATGAATTACATTTTCTCAGTGTACACTTTGCATGTAATCCATAATGTTTGTTATTTATAACTGCATTAAAAACATGCAGGGAGGCACTAGTGCACCTGAAATATCCTTCTTGCATCTGAGCTATTTTTTCACATTTTAACCTTGTGTATATACGAGCTAAATATTACAATATGCATAAATAATATATAAAAAAAATATTATTAAATGATTAAAATTCACTTGATGGAAATGTCAAGAATGTGAAGATTCTGCAATGAACTTTCTCCACAATAATAAGTGTAGTGCTCACTTAACTTATAATGCTTCTGAGCTTATCCCATAAGCAGTCTTTAATGGACACGCTGTGAGAAAACCAGCATTTTCTAAAATTTGTTCAGACAATATTTCGGTTATTTCTCCAATTTCGTTTATTTGTTCGGTAGTTTTCAAACTAACGAACCACCCACCACCATTCTGGCTCAGTATTACTAAAGGAAATCTTCAATTAAGGACTTTCTATGTGTGGCCGCCGTTCGTATAGCCAAATGCCACTTGCAAGAGAAAACGGCGGCCATCTTGTTTGCACGAAAGGAGGCAGCGGGATTTGGTCATCGAGTGTCTGGAGCTAAAATCGGACACTCGACTTCCCAAAACACCGGTCAAATTAACGAACGCCTGCTTCCTTTTCCCGAACAGCTAGGAGAGCGCTGTTCGGTAGTTTGGTTCCCACCAACCAGGGGAACAATCGCTACTATGAGCCAGAGGGATCTGTTCATGCATTTCTTCAGTTTTGTGACTTGATGAAATAGACCCACTGCACAGCCTAAACATATGGAACTGTTTCTGGGCAGGAGCCTCGTGTGCGGTCAGTCAAATGGGACTTCCATGAAATTTGAAAACCCTTGAAATGATCTGGGTGATTTTTGGATATGTTGGTCACCCAGATCCAGGCTATCTGGGGATGTGACATTTATGGGGGCCCTGTATGTTTTGGGGTGTTTTCTAAGTTTTTTGAAAATGATGTTCCCTCTGCCTGGAGATAATTAAGTTATTACTTTATCTGACCCAATTATCTCCAGGCAGAGAGGAAGGAATTAACGGTTTTGTACTGGGAGTGTCACTGTTTTTCCCTGTATTGTCATTGGCTGTAATAAGTTATGTCCCTGTTTTCCATCAGGTCCAGGAGGTGTTCCTCTGGCCTGGAGAATTGCATAAAAGCCAGTGTGGCACAATAAAGATTCATTTCTGTTACACCCTTCATCATGTTTCGGCTGATGTTTGGGTACTTGATTACTACTTTGGGAGATTCTGCTGGGAAAGCTGTACCTACTCTGGAGTAAGAGACGAATGGAAACCCGAATGGCAAGCTATAATCACTCATGCTCCTAGCAGTTTGGGTAAAAACAGACGAACCCCTAGCTACCACTTCAGGGTTCATTACAACAGCTCCTTGTGTTTTTTTCTTATTCCCATTACCCTCTTGTATAAACCTCCTAACACTCCTTACATTTGTTCTATTCCAACTTAACCTCTTGTGCATCTCTCCTAACTTCCCATACCCCTTATACATTTTCCAAACCCTTTTATCACAATACCGGTTAGATCGATCCAACCTTCTTGTGCCAATATTGACACAGGCCTTCCAAACTCACGTCATTTTAGTGACAGCCAAGATGCAATAGAGCCACATGCATCTACCTTGTATCATTCACGTGTCAGTTCATGTGCTGCTCATTTGAACCATGAGTCTACTTTTGATGCAGTGAGGTCTAGAATAATTTCCAACACTGATACTCCATAATTTCTGCGATATAATTCAAGCATAATTTTGGGAATCACAGAAGTGACACCTAGAGTTATATAAGCTTTCACTTGCTACCTGACCTTTATCCTGTCATGCTTCCCCTTGTGGTGATCTAGGAGCAGGTTAATTTGCATATTTGATTGGTAGTTTACTGATAGTGGTTTGTATTGACTATCCTGAATTCTGTATCCTTGACTTTGACTGATTTTTCTTGTCTATGTACATTTGGTAGGTTTAGGCCTTACTAATATACTGTATTTTATTTTATTTTTTTGCATGCTGAAATATTTATTGTTTTTGCCCTTTGCTGTACCAATAGCCCATCCCCTTAGCCATGCCCCCTTACTACAGAAAAATACTTCCTTATCAACTGACAGTACTGAATGACCTGAACCACAAAACAACCTGCATTAGAAGTAGAGGACAACCAGGGAGACATACAGTATAGACATAACTGTTTGTAGTTTCTCAGACTGTCTGCAGCCAGGTATTAAAAGCAGCTCACACAGTGCCGTTAGAGGCTGAACTGTGTTAATACATGTGATAAGTGAGTCTAAGGAGACATGCTTGTGGTGAAGAATTCTGAAAGATGTTTTTGTTCAAAAACTATAAAGATTTCAGCATGTGAAAAAAAATGACAGCATATTAATAAGGACAAAACTTATGGCATGAATGCACACCAATCAGGTAGGATGGCCAACTCAGGATGGACTATGGAGACTCAAACGGTCTAATGATGTGCTCATGCGCGCTCTTAAGACAGTGCCCTGGTGTCCTCCAGCATTCACGTGTCCACTCCTCTCTTCTGTTCTTCACAATTTGGAACAGAGAAAAATGCAATCTACTGATTGTAGCATAAAGGGGATATGCCACATTGTTAGAGAGACCAAAGCAGTAAGAGCGTTTGCATAGTGTACAAAGTCAGCTTTGAGCAGGGGGAATTAACACATTTACAGTCACCCAGTCCACAAAACGTAAATTCTGCCTGCTCAAAGCAAAAGCCTGTGAAGAAAAGTTAAAAAAAAAACTGTTTTTTTGTTGTTTTTAAATCAATGGGTGCTTTCCATGGGCATGGGTCTAAAAGTTCAGCTCCATTTGCTCCTATGGTATTCCAGACCTGTTTTAGGGAGACGTGAGGAAGTTGCAAAATGTTTTCTCACAAATAATATACTAATATTTGCACTTATAGCTTGCTTTAGGATGGAACATAAATTTATTTTAATGTGTACTGTTATTTGCTTTTACAGTAACCTTAAAAGAGCACTGACTGACTGATTTACAATGTGCAGAATGATAGTCTGTTTGACCTCAGCATGGTTAGCGAGGCATTTTATACTACACGTTTATTGGCATCCAAATTTCCAGGTGACAGCCTTGTGGTATCTTATATTCACGAATTTGGTGCAGTTATTAATTAGACTCGTTAAGATCTAGTTCAACAAAGATTGTGCTAGAACTGGCATCACAACACTCCCCAATATGTAGGAGTTATTTTAAAACGGAATATAATGATACATCCTGTAACGCAGATCACTGGCTATTGTAGAGCACGGAACTGATATGATAAAATGAGAACAGGATTTTACTTTTTTATTATTATTAGATAGATGAAATTGGATTTTTACTGCTCGCTATTTTTTTTCTATCACAGTGTTACCCAAAAATAGTGATGTCCCAAACTGTTCGGTGGAGAATAGTTCCTGGCGAACATCGCTTGTTCGCGTTCGCCATGGATGGCGAACACATGCGCTGTTCGGTCCGCCCCCTATTTGTCATCATTGAGTAAACTTTGACCCTGTAGCTCACAGTCAGCAGACACATTCCAGCCAATCAGCAGCAGACCCTCCATCCCAGACCCTCCCACCTCCTGGACAGCATCCATTTTACATTCATTGTGAAGCTGCATTCTTAGTGAGAGTAGGGACAGTGTAACTGCTGCTGATTTGTTAGGGAAATTGATAGCTAGGCTAGTGTATATAGTGTCCACTACAGTCCTGAATGACTCATCTGATCTCTGCTGTAAGGACAGCACCCCAAAAAGCCCTTTATAGGGCTAGAACATCAGTCTGCTTTTTTTTTTTCTGTGTAATGTAATTGCAGTTGCCTGCCTGCCAGCCTGTGTGTCAGGCTCACAGCATATACTGTGCCCACTTGCCCAATGCCACCACTCATATCTGGTGTCACAATAGCTTGCATTTAAAAAACAAAAAAAAACTTTTTGGACTGTAATATAATAGCAGTCAGTTTCCTTCACGAGTGTGCGTTTCAGGGCCTGCCAGGGCACAGTGTCACACCAGTGCCACTCATATCTGTTGTCACAGTAGCTTGCACGCATAGTACCACTAAATCGAAAAAAAGAGACAGGCAGAGGCAGGCCACCCCGCAGGGGCCGTCGTGGTCGTGGTGCTGTGATTCCCTTTGGCCCTAGAAAAAGGCCAGTGTTCAGAGGCCACGTACCCTGAACTTGAAAAGTTCTGAGGACATAGTTGACTGGCTAACACAGGACACCCAATCTTCTACAGCTTCCGCTCGGAACCTTGACGCACCATCCTCCTCCAGCTTAGCTTCGGGCACCACTCAAGTTACCGCTCGCCCGCCTGCCGCCACCACCAACACTAGCACCACAGCCACTTCACTTGATCTGTCAGAGGAGTTATTTACACATCAGTTGGAAGAAATTAGTGATGCGCAACCATTATTGACAGAGGATGTAGATAACAGTATATGTCTCAGTCAGGCAGCATTACACACGTACGGTGTGAAGATGATGATGATGTTGTACCCGCTGCTGCTTCCTTTGCTGAGTTGTCAGATACAAGTGAAGCGGTTGATGATGACGATGCGTCTGTGGATGTCACGTGGGTGCCCGCTAGAAGAGAAGAAGAACAGGGGGAAAGTTCAGATGGGGAGACAGAGAGGAGGAGGAGACGAGTTGGAAGCAAGGGGAAGTCGTCGCAAGGAGCTAGTGGCACAGTAAGATAGCATGCATCGGCACCCGGGGTCAGCCAGACAGCACGCCAATCAACGCATGCTGTTGCCACCACCAGAATGCCGTCATTGCAGAGCTCAGCAGTGTGGCATTTTTTTTGTGTGTCTGCCTCTGACAACAGCGATGCTATTTGCAACCTGTGCCAAAAGAAACTGAGTCGTGGGAAGTCCAACACCCACCTAGGTACAACTGCTTTGCGAAGGCACATGATCGCACATCACAAACGCCTATGGGATCAACACATGAGTACAAGCAGCACACAAACTCAAAGCCGCCATCCTACTCCTGGTCCAGCATCTTCAGCCACGTTAACCACTGCTGTCCTCCTTGCCCCCTCTCAACCATCCGCCCCTCCGTCTCTCGCCTTGTGCAGTTCCTGCTCATCTGCCCACAGTCAGGTGTCTGTCAAGGACATGTTTGAGCGTAAGAAGCCAATGTTACAAAGTCACCCCCCTGCCCGGCGTCTGACAGCTGGCTTGACTGAACTCTTAGCCTGCAGGCTTTTACCATACAAGCTGGTGGAGTCTGAGGCATTCAAAAAATGTGTAGCTATTGGGACACCGCAGTGGAAGGTACCCGGCCAAAATTTCTTTGCACAAAAGGCAATCCCCAACCTGTACTCGATTGTGCAAAAGGAAGTAATGGCATGTCTGGCACACAGTGTTGGGGCAAGGGTCCATCTGACCACTGATACCTGGTCTGCAAAGCATGTCAGGGCAGGTATATCACCTACACTGCGCATTGGGTAAACCTGCTGACGGCTGCCAAGCATGGAATGCGTGGCTCTGCAGAGGAGTTGGTGACACCGCCACGACTTGCAGGCAGGCCTGCTGCCACCTCCTCTACTCCTCCTACTCCATCCTCTTCCATAAACTCCTTGGCTGAGTCCTCTTCTGCTGCTGTGTCTTGCTCCACATCAACGGCACCCCCCAGCTCCCCATGTACTGTTCCACATCCCGGTTACGGCAGTGTCACGCCGTCTTGGGGTTGACTTGCCTGAAAGCAGAGAGTCACACCGGACCAGCACTCCTGTCCGCCTTGAATGCACAGGTGGATCAGTGGCTGACTCCGCACCAACTGGAGATCGGCAAAGTGGTTTGTGACAACGGAAGAAATTTGTTGGCGGCATTGCATTTGGGCAAGTTGACACATGTGCCGTGCATGGCACATGTGTGTAATCTGATCGTACAACTCTTTGTGCATAAGTACCCAGGCTTACAGGACGTCCTTAAGCAGGCCAGGAAGGTGTGTGGCCATTTCAGGCATTCCTACACGGCCATGGCGCACTTTTCTGATATCCAGCGGCGAAACAATATGCCAGTGAGGCGCTTGATTTGCGACAGCCTGACACGTTGTAATTCAACACTCCTAATGTTCGACCGCCTGCTCCAACAAGAAAAAGCCATTAACGAGTATTTGTATGACTGGGGTGCTAGGACAGCCTCTGCAGAGCTGGGAATTTTTTTGCCACGTTACTGGACGCTCATGCGCAATGCCTGTAGGCTCATGCGTCCTTTTGAGGAGGTGACAAACCTAGTCAGTCACACCGAAGGCACCATCAGTGACATCATACCATTTGTTTTCTTCCTGGAGCGTGCCCTGCGAAGAGTGCTGGATCAGGCCATAGATGAGCGTGAAGAGGAAGAGTTGTGGTCACCATCACCACCAGAAACAGCCTTATCAGCATCGCTTACTGGACCTGCGGCAACGCTGGAAGAGGATTGTGAGGAAGAGGAGTCAGAGGAGGAATGTGGCTTTGAGGAGGAGGAGGACGACCAACCACAACAGGCATCCCAGGGTGCTCGTTGTCACCTATCTGGTACCCGTGGTGTTGTACATGGCTGGGGGGGAAGAACATGCCTTCAGAGAGATCACTGAGGACGAGGAACAGGACATGAGTAACTCGGCATCCAGCCTTGTGCAAATGGGGTCTTTCATGCTGTCGTGCCTGTTGAGGGACCCTCGTATAAAAAGGCTGAAGGAGAACGACCTGTACTGGGTGTCCACGCTACTACACCCCCGGTATAAGCAGAAAGTGCCTGAAATGTTACCAAATTACGGCAAGTTGGAAAGGATGCAGCAGTTCCAAAATCAATTAAAAAGTATGTTTTACACAGCGTATAAGGGTGATGTCACAGCACAATGGGAATCTAACAGGGGAAGAGGTGAAAGTAATCCTCCTCCTCCCACGACCACGCCGGCAAGGAAAGGACGCTTTACAGACGTGTTGTTGATGGAGGACATGCAGAGCTTTTTAAGTCCTACGCATCGCCACAGCCCTTCGGGGTCCACCCTCAGAGAACGACTCGACCGACAGGTAGCAGACTACCTAGCCTTAACTGCAGATATCGACACTCTGAGGAGCGATGAACCCCTTGACTACTGGGTGTGCAGGCTTGACCTGTGGCCTGAGCTATCCCAATTTGCGATAGAACTTCTGGCCTGCCCGCTTCAAGTGTCCTGTCAGAAAGGACCTTCAGTGCAGCAGGAGGTATTGTCACTGAGAAGAGAAGTCGCCTAGGTCAAAAAAGTCTAGATTACCTCACCTTTATTAAGATGAATGAGGGATGGATCCCGAAGGGACTGACAGTGGGCGATACATTCGACAAAAAAAGGCCTGATGAGGGGGACTACTTAACATACCACTCCTATCTGGTGGCACATTAGTTTGCACGCGCAGTGCCCCAAATTTGAAGTAGGAGGACCGACCAAGCATCTTTTTCCATCTCCCGCTTCCTAAAATCGATGCCTTATATACACGTCCCCTGATAGGGGACGTAACAGGGATTAAACTGATAGGAGTGGTGTGTTAAGTAGTACTATTCCTATCTAGTGGCACATTAGATTGCACGCGCAGTGCCCCAAATATGAAGTAGGAGGACCGACCAAGTATGTTTTTCCATCTCCCGCTTCCTAAAATCGATGCCTTATATACACGTCCCCTGATAGGGGACGTAACAGGGATTAAACTAATAAGAATAGTACTACTTAACACACTACTCCTATCTGGTGGCACATTAGATTGCACGCACAGTGCCCCAAATTTGAAGTAGGAGGACCGACCAAGCATCTTTTTCCATCTCCCACTTCCTGGGTGGAGGAAGAGAGACCTTCAATGACATCAGTGAGGACAAAGAACGGGACATGGCTAGCTTGGTATCCAACCTTGTGCAAATAGGGAGTTTGCGGTTGTGCAAATGGACTGTTTGCGGTTGTTTGCGGTGCGTTAAACGTGGAGTTTGGTCTGTCACTGTGAAGCGGGCGTAACCCTTACACGACCTGATCGATACAACATCATACCTGATGTTTTAAAGCACGTTATTCCAAACTATTTAGGAATGTTAGGTGATTTATGCCCTTTATGGATTAAAACCAGACTCTGCATCAACTATGTAATTTTCCATGGGAGTTTTGCCATGGATCCCCCTCCGGCATTCCACAGTCCAGGTGTTAGTCCCCTTGAAACAACTTTTCCATCACTATTGTGGCCAGAAAGAGTCCCTGTGGGTTTTAAAATTCGCCTGCCCATTGAAGTCAATGGCGGTTCCCCGGTTCGCCCGTTCGTGAATATTTGCGTTAGTTTGCGTTCGCCGTTCGCGAACCGAAAATTTTATGTTCGCGACATCACTACCCAAAAACTTTACCTATGGGGTCATTAAGCTAATACAACTGAGATAATTATTATCTCATATGATGATCTGTATTCCTACTAGTGTTTTTCATTCAAAAAAAAGCGGTATACCAGTAATTTTAAATGACACATAGTAAGCACTTAGATTAAGACTAAATAGCAAAGTAATTGCACTTAAATGTATAATTGTGACTCCTTGAAGAAATTATGTTCTCTCAATGTGGGGCACTTACACATTCATTTTGTGAAGAAATGATGGTGTTTGAAGCTATTTCGGACTTTCAGAAATCGTTTTTGATAGATTTAGAAACATTAGTCTAGCAGCACTAATACCACTTTAAGTATATAGACGATATGAGATAGATAAATAAAAGTGTTCGACTACCCTGCTTTTTATGCCTCCTTATGTTCTTGAGGCTGTATATCCCCTGTATGCTTACTGAATGCGACTGAATGTAGCATTTAAACAACGTAGCTTGGTTAAAACCAGGTATCTGCACTACATGCTTTATTGTGAGTCAGTAAATTCGCTTTAAGTGTGTGCAGTCTTGTAGTTTTCCCTAAATGCATACATTTGTATTTATTGAAATTTAAGATGCATATTGTATTTTTTTTATTATTATTCTTTATAAAGTGCCAACAAACTCTGCAGCACTGTACAATAGGTCAAGTAATAAACAAGTAGTGGCAACAAGACAAGTTGGACGTAGAGAAACAGAAGGTGCTGAGGGCCCTGATCAAACAAGCTAGCATTCAAATTTGACAATTTCTTTTGTTTCACTTGTACTATAGGGCCTCCCTTCTCTTGTATTCCACTAGACTTGGAGATCCGTCCATACGCAACTATGTGAGTATTACCAACAATCTAACTAAATCTGACCCCTGATAACTCGGTTTTCGCCCAAATCACTCCACTACAACTGCCCTCTTAAAAGTTTGCAATGACATCCAAACTGGCATGGAACAAGGTGACCTAACTGGAGCTATTTACCTTGATTTTGCAAAGGCCTCTGACACCTTAAACCACGACATTCTCCTGCACAAGCTCAAAAACTTGATTGCGATTGTCCGCTAAACTGGTTTTGATCATATGTATTGGATCGTTCACAATGTGTCCATTTCTGACAGTGACTCCCTCCTTCTCCCAGTCACCTGTGGTGTTCCCCAAGGATCCATTCTCGGCCCCCTACTATTCACATTATTTATAAATGATCTGCCTAATGTCTGCAAATCCTCAAATGTACACATGTACGCAGACGACATAGTAATCTATACAAGCAAATCCAATCTAACGCAGCTTGAAGCTGTGCTCCAAGACCAGTTTACAGAGGTAGAAAAGTGGATCACAAAAAAACAGACTCTTCCTAAACACTGACAAAACTGTCACAATGATCTTTAGAACAGTACCTAAATTACACAAATTACACAATTCCCACCTATCCATCAAAACAAATTCAAATAGCACACTGACCGCAGTCCACTCGTTCAAATACTTTGGTATGTTGTTAGACTACAATCTATCTTTTGGCCTCCACATAAAAAAACGTGCATCTAAACTTTATCCAAAACTAGGTGCCCTGTACCGAAACAAATCCTGCCTAAGCCCTACAGTAAGGAAAAAGATTGTACAGCAAATGCTGATGCCAATCATTGATTATAGGGATGTAGTATATGCATCTGCACCGCAATCCCACCTTAATAATCTGAATACATTGTATAATTTGTTCTGCCGATTTTTGCTACAATGTAATAACAGGACCCACCATTGTGACATGCTAAAAGAACTACCGTATATACTCGAGTATAAGCCGACCCGAATATAAGCCGAGGCCCCTAATTTTATCCCAAAAAACTGGGAAAACTTATTGACTCGAGTATAAGACTAGGGTGGGAAATGCAGCAGCTACTGGTAAATTTCTAAATAAAATTAGATCCTAAAAAAAATTTATTAATTGAATATTTATTTACAGTGTGTGTATAATGAATGCAGTGTGTGCGTATGTGTGTGTATGAGTGCAGCGTGTGTGCATGAATGCAGTGTGTGTGTGCATGAATGCAGTGTGTGAATGCAGTGTGTGCAGGGCCGGTGCAAGGATATTTGCCGCCGTAGGCAAAAAAAATTTTGCCGCCCCCTCCCCCCCCATATGTCCTGACTTCCCCTCCTCCTCCCTCAGTGGTCCTTACCTCCCCACCCCCGTGTTCCTTCACTCCCCCCCCCCCCAGTGGTCCTGACTCACCCCTCCCCCAGTGGTCCTTACCCTCCCCTCCCCTAGTGGTCCTTACTTCCCCCTCCCCTCCCATAGTGGTCCTTATCCCACCCCCTCCCTCTCATAGTGGTCCTTATCCCCCTTCTCCCTCCCATAGTGTTCCTTATCCCCCCCCCATCCCTCCCATAGTGGTCCATATACCCCCCCCCTCCCTCCCATAATGGTCCTTATACCCCCCTCCCTCCCATAATGGTCCTTATACCCCCCTCCCTCCCATAGTGGTCCTTATCCCACCCCCTCCCATAGTGGTCCTTATACCCCCCCCTCCCTCCCATAGTGGTCATTATACCCCCCTCCCTCCAATAGTGGTCCTTATACCCCCCCCTCCCTCCCATAGTGGTCCTTATCCCCCCCTCCCTCCCATAGTGGTCCTTATACCCCCCTCCCTCCCATAGTGGTCCTTATACCCCCCTCCCTCCAATAGTGGTCCTTATCCCACCCCCTCCCTCTCATAGTGGTCCTTATCCCCCTTCTCCCTCCCATAGTGTTCCTTATCCCCCCCCCATCCCTCCCATAGTGGTCCATATACCCCCCCCCCTCCCTCCCATAATGGTCCTTATACCCCCCTCCCTCCCATAGTGGTCCTTATCCCACCCCCTCCCATAGTGGTCCTTATACCCCCCCCTCCCTCCCATAGTGGTCCTTATACCCCCCTCCCTCCAATAGTGGTCCTTATACCCCCCCTCCCTCCCATAGTGGTCCTTATACCCCCCCTCCCTCCCATAGTGGTCCTTATACCCCCCTCCCTCCCATAGTGGTCCTTATACCCCCCTCCCTCCAATAGTGGTCCTTATACCCCCCCCCCTCCCTCCCATAGTGGTCCTTATACCCCCCTCCCTCCCATAGTGGTCCTTATACCCCCCTCCCTCCCATAGTGGTCCTTATCCCCCCCTCCCTCCCATAGTGGTCCTTATCCCCCCCTCCCTCCCATAGTGGTCCTTATCCCCCCCCTCCCTCCCATAGTGGTCCTTATACCCCCCTCCCTCCCATAGTGGTCCTTATACCCCCCCCTCCCTCCCATAGTGGTCCTTATACCCCCCTCCCTCCCATAGTGGTCCTTATACCCCCCTCCCTCCCATAGTGGTCCTTATACCCCCCTCCCTCCCATAGTGGTCCTTATACCCCCCTCCACCTCCATCCCATAGTGGTCCTTATACCCCCCCTCCATCCCATAGTGGTCCTTATACCCCCCCTCCCTCCCATAGTGGTCCTTATCCCCCCCCCCTCCCTCCCATAGTGGTCCTTACCCCCCCCCTCCCTCCCATAGTGGTCCTTATACCCCCCCCCTCCCATAGTGGTCCTTATATCCCCCCCCCCTCCCATAGTGGTCCTTAACCCACCCCCTCCCTCCCATAGTGGTCCTTAACCCACCCCCTCCCTCCCATAGTGGTCCTTAACCCACCCCCTCCCTCCCATAGTGGTCCTTATACCCCCCCCCTCCCATAGTGGTCCTTATACCCCCCCCCCTCCCATAGTGGTCCTTATACCCCCCCCCCCCCCTCCCATAGTGGTCCTTATACCCCCCCCCCCTCCCATAGTGGTCCTTATACCCCCCCCCCCCCTCCCATAGTGGTCCTTATACCCCTTTTTTATTTTTTTATTATTATTTTATTTCTTATTTTTTTTTCGTCCCCCCTCCCTGCTTGATATATGGCAGGGAGGGGGGCTCTCCTTCCCTGGTGGTCCAGTGGCAGTTCAGTGGGGGGAGAGGGGGGCTGGCAGAGCTGTACTTACCTGTTCTACAGCTCCTGTCAGCTCTCTCCTCCTCCGCGCCGTCCGTGCAGCTCCCTCTGTCAGCTCACAGTGTAAGTCTCGCGAGAGCCGCGGCTCTCGCGAGACTTACACTGGGAGCTGACCGAGGTGCTGAACGGACGGCGCGGAGGAGGAGAGAGCTGACAGGAGCTGCAGAACAGGTAAGTACAGCTCTGCCAGCCCCCCTCTCCCCCCAGTCTGTGTTATGGCAATGCAAATTGCCATAATACAGACTATGACTCGAGTATAAGCCGAGTTGGGGTTTTTCAGCCCAAAAAATGGGCTGAAAAACTCGGCTTATACTCGAGTATATACGGTAATCTGGTTGTCGCTGGAATCCAGACGCACCCTTTATCTTTCCAACCTTGTGTTTAAGATCGTTTCTGGGAAGCTTCCATCCTACCTGAGAATGCTCCCCCCAGCTGTTCCCACCTCCTATAACCTCCCATCCAGTACCAGCACTTTATTTAGTCTACCTCAATGCAAAAAGAAAGCCGCCTTGTCCTCCTTTTCCTACAGAGCACCACAATTGTGGAACAACCTCCCGCACACTTTCAAATCTTCCCCAAGCCTAAAGTCCTTTAAGAGATTCTTCTCTACATACCTCAAACAGAATGCACCTGTCATGGTTGATTATATATTTCCTATATGTTCTATGTTGAATTCTGTATATATTGTGTATTAATATTGTTTTTGTATTTTATTGTACCCTATTGTATCAATGCAATGTTTTGTGGACCCAGGACATACTTGAAAATGAGAGAAATCTCAATATCTTTCCTGGTAAAATATTTCATAAATAAATAAATAAATTTGTTTTGCTGCAAACTGCAATTCATCCGAATTTCAGCTGATTGGGTGATTGGTTGAATTTCCGAACTCCAAACTGAAATGTAGCCAAATCATAATTACATAGTTACATAGCTGAAAAGAGACTTGCGTCCATCAAGTTTAACCTTCCTCACATATGTTTTTGCTCTTCTTGATCCAAAGGAAGGTAAACAAAAACTAGGAAAACAAAGGGCTGGCTGCACTCACCTAAACATGCTTAAATGGGGTGCTGCTGGTGGCCAATAAGTACAGTAAAAATAGAAATCCAGTGCACTCACTTATCAACTAAACAGCTACTTTGATGCTGACAGATTTGACTAGTTTTATTAAAAACACCTAATCTAGGCAAAAAATAATGGGGGTTTAGTTACACTATATGATCATACATTGCATAAGCCTGCCACAAACATCAATGTACCCCATCTTTGGCAGGTCCTACTCTCACTGCCAACTGTCTACTAAATGAGCTACTCACTTGGGGAAATCCTTCCATCTCGAGTTCTCTGCAGTACAAGGCTTAAATAGGGTCCTGAGATGAGACACCTGTGACAGGGGGTGGTGCAAAACCAAGGAGCTGGCTATACTCCCAAATTTGAATGGGAAAACAAGGGGCTGGTTGCACTCACCTAACATGCTTAAATGGGGTGCTGCTGGGGGCCAATAAGTACAGTAAAAATAGAAATCCAGTGCACTCACTTATCAACTAAACAGCTACTTTGATGCTGACAGATTTGACTAGTTTTATTAAAAACACCTAATCTAGGCAAAAAATAATGGGGGTTTAGTTACACTATATGATCATACATTGCATAAGCCTGCCACAAACATCAATGTACCCCATCTTTGGCAGGTCCTACTCTCACTGCCAACTGTCTACTAAATGAGCTACTCACTTGGGGAAATCCTTCAATCTCGAGTTCTCTGCAGTACAAGGGTAAATAGGGTCCTGAGATGAGACACCTGTGAAAGGGGGCGGTGCAAAACCAAGGAGCTGGCTAGACTCCCAAATTTGAATGGGAAAACAAGGGGCTGGTTGCACTCACCTAACATGCTTAAATGGGGTGCTGCTGGGGGCCAATAAGTACAGTAAAAATAGAAATCCAGCGCACTCACTTATCAACTAAACAGCTACTTTGATGCTGACAGATTTGACTAGTTTTATTAAAAACACCTAGGCAAAAAATAATGGGGGTTTAGTTACACTGTATGATCATACATTGCATAAGCCTGCCACAAACGTCAATGTACCCCATCTTTGGCAGGTCCTACTCTCACTGCCAACTGTCTACTAAATGAGCTACTCACTTGGGGAAATCCTTCCATCTCGAGTTCTCTGCAGTACAAGGCTTAAATAGGGTCCTGAGATGAGACACCTGTGACAGGGGGTGGTGCAAAACCAAGGAGCTGGCTATACTCCCAAATATAAATGGGAAAACAAGTCAAATCTGTCAGCATCAAAGTAGCTGTTTAGTTGATAAGTGAGTGCGCTGGATTTCTATTTTTACTGTACTTATTGGCCCCCAACAGCACCCCATTTAAGCATGTTTAGGTGAGTGCAGCCAGCTCCTTTTTTTCCCATTTATATTTGGGAGTCTAGCCAGCTCCTTGGTTTTGCACCGCCCCCTGTCACAGGTGTCTCATCTCAGGACCCTATTTAATTGATAAGTGAGTGCGCTGGATTTCTATTTTTACTGTACTTATTGGCCCCCAACAGCACCCCATTTAAGCATGTTTAGGTGAGTGCAGCCAGCCCCTTGTTTTCCCATTTATATTTGGGAGTCTAGCCAGCTCCTTGGTTTTGCACCGCCCCCTGTCACAGGTGTCTCATCTCAGGACCCTATTTAACCCATTAAAGACACATGACATGTGTGACATGTCATGATTCCCTTTTAGTCCAGAAGTTTGGTCCTTAAGGGGTTAAGCCTTGTACTGCAGAGAACTTGAGATGGAAGGATTTCCCCAAGTGAGTAGCTCATTTAGTAGACAGTTGGCAGTGAGAGTAGGACCTGCCAAAGATGGGGTACATTGACGTGTGTAAGGCAATAAAGATACCCCAACCACTAAAAAACAAAGACAGCAAACCTACCAAAAAGTGTGCCCTCTTACGACACCAAAAACTATAATAGAAGATTGTGTTTCATATATTCTGAAGATATTTTTCTGACTGAGGATGATGGGCTTGATTATCACTGCAATCTTGTGAGTTCCATATTATCATCCTGCGTGTCCTCTATGTTTATTCTGTAATACACTATGTGCGATTTATTTTTATATAGATATCGCCTACCTTGCTATTGAAAGGTTGTATATATTTTTATATCTGCACCTTAGAAGTGTATCTCTGGTTTTGCATCCCTACTTCTTTATTTGTTACATTGACGTGTGTGGCAGGCTTATGCAATGTATGATCATATAGTGTAACTAAACCCCCATTATTTTTTGCCTAGATTAGGTGTTTTTAATAAAACTAGTCAAATCTGTCAGCATCAAAGTAGCTGTTTAGTTGATAAGTGAGTGTGCTGGATTTCTATTTTTACTGTAAAAAAAACCTAGTCTGAAGCGGTTCCAATTTTGCAATAAACTAGTAAAAAATTATTTCTTGACTCCAAAATAGCAGTCAGATGTCTCCTTGGATCAAGCAGCTTTTACCACACTAATTAGATATTTTATCCCTGTATGTTATGTTTTTACAAGTATTTATCCAATTGCAGTTTAAACATCTGTATGGACTCTGATAAAACCACCTCTTCAGGCAGAAAATTATATATCCTTATTGCTCTTACTGTAAAAAAAACCTTTTCCTTGCCTTAGATGAAAACTCCTTTCTTCCAGCCTAAACGTGTGACCTTGTGTCCTATGTATAGCCCTGTTTCTGAATAGATTTCCAGATAATGGTTTGTACTGACCCCGAATATATTTGTATAATGTTATCATATCCCCTCTCAGGCGCCGTTTTTCCAAACTAAAGAGATTTACATTTTTTAACCTTTCTTCGTAACTAAAATGCTCCATTCCTTTTATCAATTTTGTAGCTCGTCTCTGCACTTTTTCTAGTGTTATGATATCTTTCTTTAGAACAGGTGCCCAAAATTGCACAGCATATTCAAGATGTGGTCTTACCAGCGATTTATAAAGAGGCAAAATTATATTTTCATCCCGAGAAGTTATGAAATTATAATGTTGCCTCATTATCATCAAACAAACAAAATGAACAATGGATGAGCATATTCATTTTTATTCATGATTCTGAAAGATAAATGATTGATGGGGAAAAAAGTGATTGATGGCTAGGGCACAGTCACAAAATGTTGATTTTATTTACAAATCAAGTGAGAAGTGACCAACAAAGAGAAAAAAAGAAGCAATAAAAAAAAAGTGTATTTTTCAGAATTTTTTTTTTGTGTGTGTCCTGCTTTAAACCTCTATTGGTTAATTTTTCTACTAGATCTGTAGTGGTGGGCAAGTGTGCCTATCGATGTACTGTATAATATTTAGATTATGCATATAATTTGATGTACACAAATTGGCAGATTTTGAGGCTTTTGGATTGTCTGTTCGTCTCAAATCTTCCTTTGGAAACGAAATTCGTCCAATCCGAATCACCATCTGACCAAAAATGTTTCTGCCATGGACAAGTCTAATCTGCACTTCTAATCTTCAAACTTCCTCTAAATAGGACAAATGTATTTGTGAATAAATTCACCAAACATAAAAAAAATCTGTTCATTGGATACATAATGCAGCAAGTCATTAAGAAATTTAGAAAAATAATATTTTACTTCAATAAAGTGTTTTAACTTTCTAAATTCTGTTCAGACTTAATTTTATCCAGTGTGGGAGTATTTTGGTTTGAACTTGTGACAATGCAATGGCTTTGAACCTTTTTCGTTTTATGTTTGCATGTTTCCCTGTTTGATGTCTAATGGGCTGTTTATTGCTACTAACTCTGATTGTTATGATTGCTACTCGTAAGTAGATATCACAAATGTGTCCTGCAGGTTAATATTATTTTTCTCTAGAAAAGTCAGTTATCCTTGCAGTTTTCCTCATTTTTTGCTATAATAAGTGTTGCATTTGTGTATTTGCATAAAACATTCCAATAAATATATAAATAAATATAAAATGCCTCATATTCAAACTCCCCCAAGCCAGTTGTGTGTGTCTCTGAAATTGTTACTGTATTGACACTGAATATTGAAATACAAGGTTGAAGTGTGTTGATGATGACTGGTTTTGAGATTTCAAGGGCAATTTGAGCAACTGGCATATGGCCCAGCTTTGCAAATAATTTGACCTCTTGCTCATATGGCATTAACATCTCACCAGTATCTAATGAATGAACATTAGCAAAATCACCTGGCACAAAGCTTGGCCACCACTATATCTCCCTAATTCCCAAACCACATCATCTTGATTACACAGAATGTAGTTGAGCCTGATTCTACAACTTTTTTTGCTATCTATTATCTAAACAAATACATTCTTGGCATCATTTATTTTGTATCTGTCATGCACATTATTATAGCCCCGTACCTCAATTAGTACATTAAACTTAACATTTTCGTTTTAGAACAGCCCGGCTCTTAGATGTAAAATGAACACTTCAATTACCTTACTTGTAATGGAAGAAGTGTAATTAACATTGTCTCGAGGCTAATTTTTATTTATGCTGCAATCCTTCAAAGATTATACAGCTTTTCCTTCCTTGTCATCTTATTTAGCTTGTTTGCTCTTTCAAACATAGATAATTAATTCAGTCTGCGCTGCAGTAGTTAGCTGGGAGTAAATATGAATTATGAAATCATTTTGGTTTGCCTGTACTCCACATTCCATTGCAGTCCTCCAGGATAGTTCTTAATTTTACAGAGTCTTAATAAAAACTGATAGCAGAAAAGAATGCTTGAAAATCATTTATCAGCATTATGCAAGCGAGACTTGGGTGCGGAGAAAGGCGGCAGCTTGTTATGGGAAAGGGGAGAGAAGTCATTTGTGCTGCAAACCATTAAACTCATACTAGTGCAACAACCACAATGGGAAAAATTCGGTTTAGAAAAATAACAGGTAGCAAAATCAGACTTTACAAATTACACTAAAAAGTTATACGTGCAATCAATGTGTTTTATTACATTTCACAAAGGTTTATTTAAATTACAGTTACGCTTGTCCCATTCCTAGTTTAAAATGGGTAAAATATTTCCCTATACACAAGCATACGTTTAAAAAATGGTACTTCTTCCCTTCTTTTCCGTTTTGCTTCAGAACATCCAAATTCTGTCTTTTGGCGTTATCTTCCGTAACCTGTAATAAATGGAAACTGCTTTACTAGAGTTTCCTTGGAATTTGCAATGCTAAGAACGTGCAATTTCAGTACAATATTCAAGAATTAACCCCCCAAAAGAAACAGGTGTTTTCTCATGACTTTACCTAGTCCATCTTCCTCATATTAATAGTCAACTAGCTATAAATCATGTAGTCCTTCAGTTTCATAAACAACTGACCAAGACAACAACTGACCAAGAATTATAAAAGTATCGCTGGCAAAACATAAATTAATGTACACCTTCCTTCTTATGTTTGGATACAGGCTATCCCACATGACCACAGAGAGTGGGTAATTTATCTTCGCAAACTAAAAAACATAAACTAAACCCCAGTGGGATTTTAAGAGATAGCAGAAATACAATAAGTCACGCTTAAAAATGTATTTCTTCCAATAATTGTCTGCATGGTAATCCTAAAGCAAGATAAAACTCTATAGAATGATAAGTATATTTTTTTGTCAGTGCATTGCTACATTTTATTTTTTGTGTACGCAATTTCAGAAATGAATAAATAAGTTTGCTCAGTTTTTATTATAAAATATTCATAGCTAAGAAAAAGAAAAGATTTCAGATATAGCTTCACTGCTTGTGAAAATGATTTGTATTTTTACAAACAAAAGAAATATTAATCACTTAAAGGCAATGGTTTTGGCATGTCATCTGACATGAATGGCATAATTGTGGTTGTATTTTTTGTTTTTCTACTGTGGTGTGGTACTTGTGAAGGGTTTATTAAGCTCTGAGTATTAATAATGACCATTAGATGTTTTATTCTATTAGTATAAGAAAACATGTATCCTATCTTAGTTGAGTCTGAGTCCATTATATCCATTTTCCATTATTCTAACTGCAATAAAATGATGCCCACACTGAGGCTAAAATAACACACAAATAAACATAGGTTACACCTAGTTTAATGGGGTGGATGCTATCACTTTCTAAATCCTAATCCTCAAACTTGTATTAATTTCTTCCCAAAAACAATGTTTAGGCTTTTTTTTATCGTTTTTTGTTTTTGCTTTTTCTCCAAATACCTTCTAGGTTCTTATGATTATCACACAAAGGCATTCTTCATGCAGTTTCCAATATTACATTTTTGAGCAAAACATTAGTCTTGTTGAATGATTTTGTTTTAGCTCAAAGAAATGTAATAGTCGCAATCAAATAAATGAGATATTGCTTATGAGAACCTAGATGTTTATGGTAGTCGTTTAGAATGTTTCTCCAATAATGTCTGTTTTAATTATTGTGTTATTGCTATACAATATGTTTTATTTATAAAAAGATATATTTTCCTTGAAGAAAAAATTGTCCATAATCATGATTTGTAAAATGTGGATATCTCTTATGGTGATTGAGAACCGACTTGCCAAAATGGGTTGAAGTTGAAGAGGTGACAATTTTAGTGAAGTCAGTTCCCTAATCATGAAAAACTCTGTGGACGTCATTATTTTGCACTGTATTCTAGCAGTACTATATTTTCAGGGTTATACAAAAAACAGGGGTATACAAAAACAGATTCATATGTTTGACCATAACAGAAAGATAATGTATGGAGTTTTCAGTATAACCCACAAGTATTTTGATGTAACAGACATTATTGGTCACTGTTACTACTCAGCAGAGTGGTCAGCTGTTCTGCTTATGTAATAGTTATATGTAAAACACAGATGTTTAGTTTAATGAGATCTCATTTAATTAAAAACGACAATTATATTTGCATTTATTTTGACACGCACCATCAAATATGATCTTGTTATGGCAATTATATTTTTTAAGTAACATTGATTAACTCTACTATCCTTTAAAATAAAATTAAGCTCTTTTTTTAAATTTGGCAATGGCATAAAAATCAAGGAAACATGTACACGAAGGGAAAATAAATCAATATAAAAAGAATTCAGAAAATAGTAATATCTCTATGGGCTCTAGAAAATAAACTAATACTTGTCTTTTCCACTGAACTGGATTTAATTTCTCTTAACATCACTGCTTCTGCAGACCATAAGAGGCACATGCCGGAGGGTATTTCAAGGCTGATACACATTGATCATGATAGACAATTTGGAGGAAAAAAACAGGACTGTTCATATTTCCAGCTTTGAAAATTTGAGATAGAACAGCAAATCAAATGTGAAAAAGTTTCATTAAATCTCTGTTTTTATGTGCACTTTCAATGCAAATCGTGGCAGATCCTAAAATAAAAATCTGATTATAATATATATATATATATTTATATGTATACATACAAATAAATACACGTGTGTGTGTGTGTGTGTATGTATATATATATATATATATACAAAATACACAATCCAGCACACTCGCTTATTCATTAAACAATGATTTCAAATGTTAGAGATTGTTATAGTTTTATTTAAAAACACCTCACCTAGGCAAAAAAATTATGGGAGTTTAGTTACATTATATGATCATATATTGCATAAGCAGGGCCGGCGCGTCCATAAGGCGGCACAGGCGGCCGCCTTAGGGCGCCAGAGGAGGGGGGGCGCAAAAATCCGAATCCCCTGCCTCTGGCTGGAGACTCGGATTTTTAATCTCACCTCTCTCCCTGCAGCCAGCACACAGCAGGAGTCAGCCGTCCTCCTCTGATGATGTCATAAGGGGGCGGGACTTCTACAGCTCCCAGACTCCCCAGCGGTCCTGATTGCAGCTCCAGCCTCCAGTGCAGCCTGTCCCAGCCGACCACCAGGGGTAAGGCTCTCCCCTCCCTGGCCCAAGGTAAGCCTCTGGGAGGGGAAGGGGGTGGGGAAAGAACTTTTAGCATTTTTTTTTTTATTTTTTTTTTAAATCAAAACGTTTTTTTTCAGCCCCTTTCTACAGCCCCTGCCCCAACCATACTCCCCCTGCCCTCACTATACTCCTCCTGCCCCCACCATACTACCCCTGCCCCCACCATACTGCCCCCAACATACTCCCCCTGCCCCCACCATACTCTCCCTGCCCCCACCATACTCTCCCTGCCCCCACCATACTCCCCTGCCACCTCTATAGCCCCTGCCCCCACCATACTGCCCCTGCCCCCTCTACAGCCCGTGCCCCTCCACAGCCCCTGCCCCACCATACTACCCCTGCCCCCTTTACAGCCCCTCAATAGACCCTGCCCCACCATAGTGCCCCTGCCCCCTCTACTGCCCCATGTGCACCTCTACAGCACTTCTATTTCCCTCTATAGCCCCTGCCCCCACCATACTGCCCCCTCTATAGCCCCCGCCCCTCTATGTCCCTCTATAGCCCCTGCCCCACCATACTGCCCCTGCCCCCTCTACAGCCCCTCTATGCTCCTGCCCCACTATACTGCCCCTGCCCCCTCTATAGCCCCTGCCCCACTATACTACCCCTGCCCCCTCTACAGCCCCTCTACAGCCCCTGCCCCACCAAACTACCCCACCATACTACCCCTGCCCCTTAACAGCCCCTCTATAGCCCCTGCCCCACCATACTACCCCTGCCCCTTAACAGCCCCTCTATAGCCTCTGTCCCCACTCTACTGCCCCATGTGCCCCTCTCCAGCACTTATATTTCCCTCTATAGACCCTGCCCCCACCATACTGCCCATGTCCCCTCTACGTCCCTCTATAGCCCCTGCCCCACCATACTGCCCCATGTGCCCCTCTACAGCACCTCTATAGCCCCTGCCCCCACCATACTGCCCCTGTGCCACTCTACAGCACCTCTATTTCCCTCCATAACCCCTGCCCCACCATACTGTCCCTCTACAGCTCCTCTATTTCCCTCTACAGCCCCTGTCCTGTCTACAGCCCCTCTTTCCCTCTAAAGCCTCTGCCCCACCATACTGCCCATGCGCCCCCTATACAGCCCATGCCCCCCTCTACAGCCCCTGTCCCCACTATATACTGCCCATGCCCCCCCTATTGCTTTTGTGCCTCCCTCTTTATCCCCTGTGCCTCCTCTATTTCCCTCTACAGCCCCTGCCTCTGCCTCCCTTTCACACGCCTCTACTGCCCCTGTCTCCCCCCTCTACTTCCTCTACCCGCCTCAACAGCCCCTGTCCCCCCCTCTACTTCCCATTTACCCCCTACCATACTGTCCCTGGGACACCACTTTATTGCCTCAGTGTCCCTCGTTACAGCCTGTGCCCACACCATACTGCCCCTGTGTCCCCCTCTACTGCCCCTGTTTCCCACCATACTGCCCGTTTCCAACCACATTGCACCTTTGCTCCCACCACAGCCCCTATACTCCCTTCTACAGCCTCTAACTCCCTTACTTCACATCCCTTCCACTCCCTTTTACCCCATAACTCCAGTACAGCCCCTATTCCCTTACTACAGTCCTTACCCCCACTACAGCCCCTCTCCCCCAATTGTTGCCCATATCCCCCACACTACAGCCCCTGTTCCCACTTGCAGCCATCAACCTACTTCAGTCCCTAACCCACTACTACAGCCCCAATTCCCCACTACATTTCCTAAGCCCCCAATGACAGCCCCTAATTCTCAACTACAGCCCCTGTCCCCCTACTACAGCCCTTAACTCCATAATTAGAGCCCCAATTACCCCACTAAAACTCACTACCACCCCCCCCACCCAAGATTAGGTTCTGGATCTGCCCCTGCTCTGTATACCTGTCTGCATGTCTCTGTATGACTGTCTGTGTATGAAAGTGTATGTATGTATGTGTCTGTATGTCTCTATATGACTGTGTCCGTGTGTTTCTGAATGTCACTGTATGCCTGTGTCTGTATGTCTCTGTATGACCGTATCCATATGTCTCTGTATGCCTTGTTCTGTATATCTTTGTGTGACTGTCTGTGTATATATGTCCCTGCATGCCTGTGTAAGTATGTCTCTGCATGCCTGTATGCCTTGTTCTGTATGTCTCTGTATGCCTGCATCTTCATGTCTCTGTATGTCTGTGTTTGTATAACTGTGTCTTTATTTATCTATATGCCAGTGTCTGCATGTCTCTCTGTGTGTGTGTGTCTGTATGACTGTATGTCTGTGTACCTGTATGTGTTGATTGTATGACTGTGTGCCTGTATGGCTTGGGAGGGAAAAGTTACACAAAGGAGCCTGAGGGGAAGAGGGACACACAAAAAACAGGCTGAGGGGAGAGACCCACAGAAAAGGGCTGTGGGAAAGAAAGACACACAAAGGGGCTGGGGGGAAAGGAGATACACATGGGGGTTGTAAGAGACATACAAGGGGGTGTAAGACACACTAAAGGGGGGTACAATACACTACATGGGGATTTCAAAAGGCTGGATATGAGACACCGCTAAAGATACATCTTATTTGTGTGTGTGTGGGGGGGGGGGGGGGGGGGGGCCTCATTTATATAAATTCTAATTGATACGTAGAATTTAAAATGGAAAAAAACTGGTTTGGTTGTAGGACTGTGTGAAATGTAGATATAAAAAAGTTTTCAAATGTGCAAATACCTCATTAATCATAATACCTTGTATCTTCTAACTGCTTTACTGAGCTTTTTACACCTTTAGACAGATGTATGTGTGTGTGTGTGTGTGTGTATATACCTGTGTGCACTTGCACACACATCCTCTTTTTTTAGTCCAGTGCGTTGTATCTGGCTACATCACTGTAAGTTTTTTCACACCATGAAAAAGCATTAACAGTAGCAAAAGTCAGAGATTGTAAGCCCAATTAAATAAAGGAGCAGAGCAAGCAGAAGAATAAAAATTAAAAATGATACAGAGCTACATTAGGAGTCTATGGATGGAAGGCATCGAAGGCTAGGTAAGCGACTCTCTCCCCACTGTGTATTGTACTGAACATTGTTTTTGTCTTCGGATTAACAATATAAAAATACTGACTAACCTGGGTGCCAACCCTTTTAGAGGTTCCCTCCAGGGTAATATCCATTGGAAGGGGGAGATATGTGACAGTAGTTACCATCACCAGCATAAGACTGACACTTCATGTAGGACCCCAGATGACTTTCATGTTTAAGTCACCCTGTGCCCATTATAGGTGTAGGGTGTTGTGACAGTAGCAGTCACTGTACAAATGATGCATTGGTATTGTGATAACTTTGCAGTGTGTACATGTACATAATGCTGGTATGCAAATTAGTGCAACCAAATAAGTAGTTAAATATATATTGTTGCTTTTTATTGTGTTTGAAAAAATGACTGGTATCATATTTGATGTAATATTTGCCACGGCCCCCGGCTCGCCGCGAGGTGCGGCCGCACCCGACCGGTGCGACCGCACTGACAAGCTGAGCTTACCTGCTAAGTGGCGAGTCCGGAGCCACTCCGCCGGGTTCTCCTGGCTGCCAGCCCAAAATAAAGATGGCGCTGACAATGCGGTCGCGGCCATCGATAGCTCTGCCCCCCAGGGTCACACGATGACCAATCACAGTCAAAGGAGGGATATTTAAATCCCTAAAGCTTCCCAGTTCATTGCACTGTCATGGTTTCCGTTCCTGGTTCCCAAGAGTGCGTTTTCTTGTCCTGTTTTTGATATTCCCGGCATTTTGACCTTGGCTATTCCTGACTATTCTGATTTCTGTTTTCTGAAGGGACATCTAAGGGTCTCATCTCTGGCCCGGCTTGAAAACTTGCGTACCTAAGGTATGTTCGGGGACCGACCTTAGGTGTGATGTACATGTCCCCCAAATTGACTAAGAACTGTTTTCTTGTGAAGGTTACTTTGCACTGTAAGAGAACTACTGTTCAGTGTGCGGCCATGATCGACTCTAGGGAAGCGGAGAATTTCCTTGATAGAGAATTCTCTGCCAAACATCACTTGCCACGATGGAGAGATAGACCCATTGCAGTTGAGGCCATTGATGGAAGACCCCTTACCCAACCACTCATCACTCAGGAGACGTTACCCATCACTGTCTCGGTACATTCTGAGGAAATGGTTTTTCAGATTATTTCTTCCACTTCCTGTCCTGTGATACTCAGTTTCCCTTGGCTCCAGAGACACAATCCATGTCTAGATTGGATTAAAGGAGAGATTGTGGGTTGGGAAGAGGAAAGCAAGAGTCATTGTAAGAACCTTATGCCACTACGTGTTGGCACCATCAATGTACCTACTGCATCTCCCTTAACTACAGAAATTCCACCACGATATCTGGGGGTAAAAGAGGTTTTTAATAAAGTTCAGTAGGGTAATTAGCACCGCATAGACCCTGTGACTGTGCTATTAATCTGCTACTGCACTATTCCTCCGAAAGGGGGAGTTTATGCGCTGTCTCCTCAAGAAACCCTCTGTTTGGAGGAGTATATAAAGAATGCTCTAAGGAAGGGCCACATATGGAGATCCTCTTCAACTGCTGGGGCTGGGTTCTTCTTTGTCTCTAAACCTACGCCCTTGCATTGACTATACGGGCCTTAATAAAACAACAATTAAGAACGCCTACCCAATCCCCCTTATTACTGAACTATTCGATGGGCTCAAGGGTGCCAGAGAATTTACCAAACTCGACCTTAGAAGCGCTTATAACTTAGTCAGAATTAAGAAGGGACATGAGTGGAAGACATCGTTCAATACCAGAATGGGTCATTATGAGTACCTGGTCATGCCGTTTGGTTTGTGCAACACCCCAGCGGTATTCCAGGACTTTATAAATTATGTCCTCAGAGAATACCTCCACATGTTCATGCTGGTGTACCTGGATGATATTCTCATCTATTCTCCAGACCTGCGTACCCATCATGAACATGTGAAAATAGTGTTAAAAACCCTGCTGGAAAATGGCTTATACTGCAAGCTAGAAAAGTGCCAGTTTGACCAGACCGAAATACAATTTCTTGGGTATGCCATATCTCCCTCTGGTTTCAAGATAGACCCATGCAAACTGGAGGCAGTATTGCAATGGGCGTTACCCAAAGGCCTTAAAGCCATACAACGCTTTATTGGGTTTGCAAACTACTACTGCAGATTCATTAAAGGTTTCTCATCTGTGATAGCTCCTATCACCAACCTTACCCGAAAAGGAGCTAACTGTAATTCTTGACCCAAGGAAGCAAAAGAGGCGTTTGATAAATTAAAATCTTTATTTGCTTTAGCACCTGTTTTAACACACCTCGATCCTGCTAAACCTTTTATTTTGGTAGTGGATACGTCAGAGACAGGAGTAGGGGCCAGTCTGTCTCATCGAGAGAGTCCTGATGCACCTTTACATCCCTGTGGGTTTTTCTCTAGAAAACTGACTCCTGCTGAAAACATTGGGAATAGGGAGTTATTGGCTATTATTCTCGCTCTCAGGGAATGGAGACAGCTCTTAGAGTGTTCCAAGGAACCAATTTTTTACCGATCACAACAGAACTTGACTTATATCAGAGAGGCTAAGAGATTGTCCTCCAGACAGCATAAATGGTCACTCTTCCTTTCCCGCTTCAATTTTGTTATTATGTATAGACCTGGTACTAAGAACACAAAGGCAGATGCTCTATCCAGACAGTTTGAGACAGATGAGGTTCCCGAACAAAAGGTATTCCTGATTGTACCTCCTGAGTGTCTTGTTGCTACGACAGTTTCGGAAGTGTCTTCTCCACTTCTATGTGCCATAATAGCAGATCAAACTCAGGCACCCGCGGAGAGACCACCTAATAAACTGTTTGTTTCGCCATCATTAAGGACTAAAGTGCTTGGGTTATTCTATGATAACTTGACAGTCGGACATCCTGGGATACATAAAACCCTCTCTGCCATTGCTAGAAAATTCTGGTTGCAAACACTTAGGGGTGATGTCAGGGACTACGTAGGGGCATGTCGAATATGTGCAGTTTCTAAGGCCCCTCATAAATCTCCTCCTGGGTTGTTACAGCTACTTCCGATACCAGCCACTCCATGACCCATCTAGCCATAGATTTCATTGTGGACCTCCCTAATTCCAATGGGTATAACACTATCCTCATGGTTGTGGATAGATTATCCAAGATGGTGCATTTTATACCTCTCAAGAAATCGCCATCTTATCAAGATCTTGTCCAAATATTTTTGTGTGAAATCTTTATGCTACATGGGGTACCGGAAAACATAGTTCCTGACAGAGGTACCCAATTTATTTCTAGATTTTGGCGTGCTTTCTGTAAACAGTTGGGCATAGAACTTTCATTTTCATCTTCGTATCACCCTGGTGCAGCGAAGAAAACCTGTAACGGATTGACACCACAATCACCGAACCGGAGAAACATATAAATTCTCTCAAGCATATGAATGCTGTCTACAGCTGAATAGGACAAACCATGCAAATAGGTTTAGACTCCTAGCAGTCAAACTGGAACAGCATAATAAATCCTCCCCTAATAACAAGTCAACACTTCACTTTGAGGGTTAAACATAGGGGTCTGGGTGAGACACATATCCAAAAATCACCCAGATCGGACCAGGGGTTCGGGAATTATGGAGGGTTAAAGTTTTGACCGACCGCATGGCAAAAGTATCCAAAAATAGTTCCATGTATTTTGGCCCTGCGGTCGGTCACAGAAAAGGGAAGAAAAACACATGAATTGCCTGGGTATGGAGCCTGGGGAGGATTCGAATGAATCCCCTTGTTCGTGGGGTTCTTTCTAGTTTCTACACGAATTGCTGGAAGTCTGGAGGTCTCAGCGGTGTTTGCCTAGTCGAGTGTCCGATTTTAGTTCCAGACACTCAATGGCAAAACACCGCTGTTCGGGAGTTTAAGATGGCCGCCGCCACGTGTTTGTTTCCCGAATGGCGGCCACCCAGAGGACGAAGAACACATTACGTAAATGGGCAATTACCCGTTTGCAACATTGTTGCAAACGGTAATTGGAGGCACACTTATTCCTGGGTAGTCTGGTTGTTCGGTAGTTTCACTCAATATAATGAATGGAGTGATTCTACCGAACTATCAGTCGAATGCTGCATACACATATACAATTTACCGAACACATAATAACATACATAATATTTAAGACAGCCTGAATGCAATCTGCTACACAGTCTTAAAGGGGCATTGTTCCTAAAAGTCATAATATGTCCACGGATGGCCCTTAAAGGACTAGTAGCAGCAATATAAAATACCACATGCCCAAATATTGCATTCAAAAGTACAAATTTGCCAGGGGCCATAGTCAGCAGGTAGGAGGCGGGCAGCCAGGCCTGTCCAATGCCCAGTGGCGAGGCGGGTTCCGCCACAGAGCCAATCAGGCCTTAGAGTCTTATTTACATTGTTTTATGGATGTCAATCAGTCAAACTGGTCTGAACTCTTGCCCATGGCTGAATTTGCCAGAAACAATGCAAATCATAAATCCTTCAATCTTTGCCCCCTTTTTGTAAATAATGGTTATCACCCCACTGTATTGCCTTTTAATTTTTCGGGCACTGATATTCCTGCTTTGGACACCTGTTTAGCCTCTGTCCGAGACACTTGGGCTTCGCTGCGTGTGGCATTACAGTCAGCCTCTAAATGTACTAAAGTTCAGGCTTTCAAGCGGCGTGGTGCCAATCCTGTCTATCAAGTAGGGGACATGGTCTGGCTTTCCACGCGTCATATTAAACTCAAAGTTCCTTCCATCAAATTGTCCTCTATACATAGGGCCTTATCGTGTCCTTCGGTGTATTAACCCTGTGACATATTCATTGGCCCTCCCTGCGCACATGAGAATTGCTAACACGTTCCATGTGTCCCTGTTGAAGCCTCTCACTTGTAATCGGTACACGAAACTGGTCGCCCATCCTCCGCCTCTGGTGGTTGGTGGGCAGGAGGAATAAGAAGTTCACTCTTTATTGGATTCCAAGGTTTCTAGAGGTGTTTTATCTTATTTGGTAGACTGGAAGGGGTATGGGTAGGAGGAACGTAACTGGGTTCCTGCTGATAGGGTTTATGCTCCCCATCTTGTCCGGTCGTTTCACAACCGCTTTCCTAACAAGCAGGCTCCTTCTCGCCTGATGGGCGGTCTTTGAGTGGGGGGTACTGTCACGGGCCTTGGCTCGCCGCGAGGTGTGGCTGCACCCGACTGGTGTGACTGTGCCGACAAACTGAGCTTACCTGCTATCCCCTGACCATTCTCTGTCTTTAACGTATTAGTCCGGCCATTCTAAGGACCAGTGTACATTCTGTACTTTTTGTTCTGTCTGTGTAGATGTTACATAGTTCTGCGTGCTGGACCTCACTAGCAGTCGTGACATAATTATAATTTCTTGTTCTCCAATATTCTGTATATTTGTATTTTAAGTGTTTTTTACCATATGTCTAAAGACAAGCCACCAAAGTCCTTGTTCCAGTTCCAATTAGCATTGTGTGCTAATTCTGTTTTAGCAATGTATCATGCTTTATTTGTTCAGGGATTCCAATAGCAAAGTTTTCGGACCTGCTTGCTGACTGCACTGGTCCCGGAAACCAGTTTAGAAAGAACTAGACCTGAGTTCAGCAAGTGCTTTTGTAAAGGCAGTAGTTAGACAGAGGTTTCGATACTTGCATGGGAGATAGAGCACTGGCAGAGGGGTTGATACCTGTCTGGGAGAAGTAGGACAGGCAGAGGGATCGATACCTGTCTGGGAGGACAAGCCTGTCCAAAGGTCAGCAGGGGAAGCTGTAGCTGCTGGCTTGACCCCCGGTCTCAGTAATGGTCTTCGCTGGTAGATGTACATCGTGACACAGCCTGGGAAGTCCATGAGGTGGAGAGGGACCCTTCCCACGGTCACTCTCATTTCATCAGCAGTTTTGATTCTGGCCGCTCGAGCACACACAGACACACACCTCATGCCCAGTAAACACCCAGACACACTCCTCATCCACAGCAAACACACAGACACATATCATCCCCAGCATACAGTTAGACACACACTTCATCCCCATTACACACACAGACACACATTTTATTCCCAGCACACATATAGAGACACTACCATTGCAGAAACATATATGTTTTTTTTGGGGGGGGACAGCATTTCAACCTTGGACCCAGGCAGCACAATGGTCTTGGGCCGGCCCTGGACTCGGCTATTGGTTTTTGCCTATCTGATTTCTGGTTTCCTGACTCGGCTTGCCCCTGACCATTCTAATTCTAACATTGTATAAGCCTGGCCATTCTGAGGACCGGTACACATATAATCTACTATCACATATACACTGCGTGTTGGGTCACTAGGTATCGTGACAGCACAACCCTGTCACAGCATTCATACTTTGTATTCATGATCTGCAGTATGCTTTCACACCCAACATTCAAAAACTACGCCAGCGTAAGCACACTGCCAATGACATTCACACATAGTATTCATATATTACCTAAAGTAATCACACACTGCATATATTACAAATGCATTACCTGATCAATTGACATACCACATACCATTTCAATAAACAGTAAAATGTAAAACATTTTATAATACACTGTTCACATATTGTCTTGTATATGCATACTATACACTCAAAAATAAACATCTACCTACTATATATGTGCATTCATTCAGAACACAAGAAATTTTCAAAATTACTGACAAAATAATGTGTTTGTAAATGATTTCTAAGACCTTTTTCTTTTCCGGCTAGAGGCAGCACCCCTAATTCTGTGCCAAATGGTAACCAGCAATGCCTACACTTATCATTCAAATATGTCTACTGCCACTCAATTTCAATTAGATAAGGCAACAACCACAGCTTTATTTAAATTAAGAAATGGTGTTCAGCATTACTTCAATAAGCTGTCAGCAACAGACATCCATTAAAGGGGCAAACACCACAAGCAAAAAAAGCAAGCAAATATCAAAAGAATGAAAATGTCAAGGATTTGTTGCTGACTTTGTGACATCATTTGCTAATTCACCCTGCCTATATATTAAAAAAACATTTTTACATTGTTAACATTAACCAGAAAAATCACGAAACTTAGTGGTATTCTAAGCCCTGGGTCAGCATCCATGTTTTTCTCTCCTGATTAATTCAACGTAAAACCTTTCTATTTCAGTGGATTTTTTTATGAATACACGAACAAGGAAGGCATTTTCGTGTTTGCTCAAATTACATAAACTAATAAACTATAGATATCCAGAATGCATTACATGTAAACTATGAGACACAGTCAGTGTTACTGACTAGAGTGAGAATTGTTGGAGATTAGAAATAAATTCAATGTGACTCTGAAATTTAAGGCCAAAATAACCAAATTGAAAGCATAGCTGATTTGGCATACTTTTCCAGTTCAGCTATTTTAGCCTTAAATTTAAAATCTATCTAAATTCACATGAAATTCATGACAATTCTGGCTTTAGCCAATAACCCTGAGTAAGATGAATATTAGAGACTTTTTTGCAACATGTTTTGTATCTCAGGGCTATGTAGATGCCTGCTATTTTTGTTGCAAATGTGTGCTTAATCTGTTTATATGGTATATGGTGGCAGCTGATCAAATACGTTTTGATGCTTTTTTTTATTTTCATTCCATATGAAGTATTCCCAGAGAAGGTAGACTTTAGACTATGGAAACACAAATGATATTCTTCCATTTCTAATTTTGGGGACACTGTTGCTTTAAGCATTTTACCACTTTTGAAAGCGTTCCAAATTACTTTTCTGTAATAACTGGACCAACATTTATACTCCAGCTGGTTAAGAAAATGGGAAATACTGTTTTTTAACCATTGGAGAAAACTGCCAAAATGTATTTTTCTTTTCAAATATAAAGAGAAAGGTCTTGAGAAATAGCTTTTTTCTTTTTTATAATACTTTCTGAACACAGAAGCAAGAGTTTTAATATTAACTGATAATGTAATTGAATTTTAGTATTACAGGCAATTTTAATACTTTACATCAAAGCAGTGGTAAGTTGAAAAAATATATTTTTCTCTGTGCATTTATATTAACTGTGTGTACTTCAAAGACGTCATGTCAAGAGTCTGGTTTGTGAAATTCAAGAATGCTTTAGGCCACAACGTCTCTTGATTTCAAGCTTCCTTTATTTGGCCTTCTACTAAATATAAATGAAAGTCAAAATGCAGGGGCCTGTTTAGTAAACAGACCCAGTTTCTAAATATTCAATTTCTATTGATCCCAAACCAGGACATGTATTGTTACATGTTTGTAATCATGAAATGACCTTTTTGGACACTGAGTGTTAGTGGTACCAACATATAGAAGATAATGGGATGATATTTAGGTGAATGTGTTGCCTTGGATTCTAGTCTACTAACCAATATACCAACATGCAATCGGTGGATAAAAAAAAAATATTGAAACAATAAAAAAAGATACAAATGCAGCTGCAAACATTAGGTTGCCTGAAAATTAGGATTATGTTTAGCTATGAAAAAACAGTCTGACAAAAAAAGGTATCAATATTATAGTGTTCAAGGAAACATGAAAGAGACGTGAACACTCAGATTGCAGTTGAATGTGTCTCTAAAACGATAAAAAAAAACGTATTTAGCTTATTTAATCTACATATAATGTATGTTACCAACTCCTATATCTTGAATCTAAAACCTTTAACCCCTTAAGGACACATGACATGTCTGACACGTCATGATTCCATTTTATTCCAGAAGTTTGGTCCTTAAGGGGTTAAAAAACTCAACTAGTAAATATATATATGTATATATATATATATATATATATATATATATATATATAAATATAATATTATTATTGTTATTATTTAGAAAGTGCCATTGCTGTACAATATATATAGTTGGTTGTTTTTTAAATAAAAAAAAATACAATTATTTATAGGATTATTATGTTTTTATAAGTTAACTTTCGCCTTACTTCATGAACTTTTATAGAATTTTTTAACTCCTAATCAAAAATTTATTGAAACCACTCTCATATGACACTTACAATTCCAATTGGATATTCCATAAAAGGTGATGATCTATTCATGCAAAATACACATTTCAACAATAAAAGTAAAAATAGAAAAGTTATGCAAACATCATACTTATCTATTTTTTTTAAATGTTTTAACTGAATAATATCTGTTTTATAATCTGACCTTTAATCTAAGTATTTATTTTTCCTTCTGTAGGTCTGTTGCCTAGTAATTAGAGTGTGCTGTATAGCTTTTACAAAATAATATAATTATTGTCTTTCTATAGTGTACCTACGAGTTGCATGAAAATGCTTATTTGGCTATAATAAGAAATGTGCTATAATTACATCTTCAAAGGAAAAAAAATCTAATAATTCTGGAATGTTAAATTTGATGGACGTTCTATTTCTACCAAGGGATTTGTCACTCTGTAACCAAATTATTCCTAAGGCCATAAACTCTGGCGGATTGCATTTAGTAGCTGTCATTTCACTTTTTAATTCTGCCCAAGTTAATGTTAAATTAGTACCTAAATTAGTCCCACTTGAAAGCTCTCCAGCCTAGAACTGAAGAGCAATTGTCTACATACCAGTGCTACAAATTAATTGGCTTATTCCTTTGAGGAGCATAAGCTTCTTGTATGAAGAACTTCATGGTTTGTTTATAATAATGGCATTTAAACAAAGTGCTGTTTTTATTAGCTCAATTGGGCCAAATTGCTTGCTTTAAGTCATTGTACTTGTTTTTAATGGCTTGACGTAAACATTTGCGTGCATAATGTGTTGAATATGATTTGTGTGTTATTAAATAAAATGCTAAAATTAAAACATAAATTTAAGGTTTTTTTTAAATATATATGATCATTTTATATATAATATATTGTTATACTCTATTCTACACTTCTACTGGTAAATGAATGAATAGCCCATATCCCAGTTGTAGCATGTTGTCTTTAGAGATTATCAGCATATAACAATAAATACTGGATATCATCAACAATTCTTTGGTAAGATACAATTTTGGTGCCTATTTCCATCCATTAAAATGTCATAAATCACATTTCTTCAGTTATCAATGAACCAATAATGCAAAATATCACCTCGGAAATTGTAATAGAGCTTCCTGTACCCTTACTGGGTACTTCCTCTAGTCACAGTTTCCTCTTACTATCAACTCAATCCAAAGTCTTCCACCAGAATCCAAACGCAGAGATTAAAGCCTTTATCACAGTGTACTAACCTTATACCCTGACATCTGCCTGTAACTTAATGCAGGGTAATGCAGTTTCATCCAAGAACCAGTTGACACGTGGTTAAGGGTAAGAGTAGGACTGGTGACTAACTTGACACTTAAGGAAAACACTTTTAACACTTATTGAATGGCCATGCAAACACATCAATATTTCAACAATACCATACAATAACTAAAACTGTACGTGATGCTATGCCCTTCCTCTCCAACCATGTATTCACCCAGTAGGAGATTCCCAGGCTTCTTACTGCTAAAGGATGTCCTTATATCGTGCTCTGAGACTCTAAGTTTGGTGGGTGGAGCATTTTGGCCACACAAAGTCCCAGTTACTGGTTTAGTTCTAGTGGTCTGTCTGGGCTGCACAGGCTAGCATATCTGGTCACCTTGTACGCCACATAGATACAGGGTGATTTAGGCATAAGAGGGGGAGAATAAACCAGAAACTCCATCTTCCCTATCTGGCTCCCTTGTCCCACACCTCCAAAACCAAAATCTACCCCTAAACAGATTCTAATTCCAGACGGCCCAAAAGTAGCAAATCCATGGAAAGGATTGGATGACAGTGCCTTACACAGGTCTTCCCCTTGATGCAACTTTCCCAAAGGTGATCCAGAACCCCTGGACCCCAGTCTAAAGTGGTATTCTTCACATAAATAATTTGCCTTTGCCCAAGACCGGGTTTGGATAGGATGTCCTCCTCAGCTGCCCTATATATTTTAAACACTTATAAAATACTTTTAGAATTTCTTATAATTTGCTTACTCCTTTTGACCATTTGCCCCTCCACATCCAGTTTGGATTGATATACTTTTTTATACTAATAAAGAATGTTTGCGTTTTAAACGCAAATGAGTAGTACTAAATCACTTCTAAGGGGAATTTTTTAACATGTAAATTTCAATGCGACATGAACCATAAAACTTGATTTATTAGAGGCTGGAATTAGAAAAAAAATAGCACTAGGTAAAATATCTAATCACTTATTCTAATAAAAAAAAAACTCTCTGAGTGAGCTAAAAAACCTCCATGTCTAATCTCACTGCCAGTAAATAAGAAACTAAAAAAAATGTCAATTTTCAAAGTTAAAGCTTTTGAATGAGACAGTTGTCTCGATGTGAGACATGTCCCTTTAAGTCCTAACACCCCTTACCTAACTCTGGATGTTCTCACTCTTAAAATTGGAAATCTTGATGCCATTAAAGTGTTCATGAAGTCACATGGCACTTGGTTATCTCGATCCATAACTATATAACTAGGATCTAACAAACCATGGATCCGTCTTGCAACTTGACGAGAGAATGTAAGGTTTATAAGACACCAGATAAAGTACAGAGGTGTCTCAATGTACTCCCTAGTCCCTAGTAACGTAATAAAAATCATAAAGAACAGCAAAATGCAAAATCAACAATAAATTACAGAACCAAAATAGTGACAACATTATAGTGGAACTCCTATTAAAAGATCAAAATGACTGTTGAGCTAGTGGGGAGAAAAGGGAGAGAAACCTGCATCTTATCAAAAAAAAATCCTTGTGATTCAGATGGTCTATATAACTACAGTGCAATCTTAATGAAGATCCGGGTTAATTATGTACTTTATCGGTTATTTAGCGTTGTGGGTTATCCCTCAATTCAAGGTTCCTTTAGCACACCACTTAGTACATCTGTGTATGTACTTGCGCTTTATAAGACACCAGTAGCAGCTGTGTTGTGATTGGCAATTAAGGAAAAGCTTGGTTGGGAAAATAGATGTCTCGACATATCACTGTCCATCCTTTGTATCAGAGGCAAACGGTGTGTGCGCTTACTGATGCTTAGCCCCAGGTTCTACATATTATACATGCATAAAAGATGATATGTAAAGATTTAATCAACACACATCATTTTTATCATATTCATATATATAATTAGATATTGTCAGTTCTCGCAGGTTTCCCTGTGTTTTTGAAATAATAGTAAAAGTGTTTAGTTATGGGGTAGTTTAGATATATTTGTCCATTTCCATTAAAGTTACTTGCCGAAGTTGACTCACATATTCTGTGACACATTTTGTAAACCGCATATCCCCAAGTGAACTGTTCTGTTGCAATATGAGGTTCCTGGGGTGGAAGGAAAAGCAGAAAAGCATGAGCTTACTTTTATGAAAATCTCCGCTTGCAACTGACCTCACAAATCTTCTTTACATCCAAAACAGCTGACTGGTATAATACCAGAGATAAGCAGAAATAGGCAGAAATAACATTTATTCAGTTTGTGATCAGCATTTATTTAGAGGGTTTTATTATTTACTGTCTTGTCAGTTTGTTTGTTTGTTAAGTAGATTAAGCCAACAAAACACTGATCAAAATAAAGTTCTTCTTAATGCTTTTGTTCCTCCTTTAAATCATTATAAACACCAATTACACGTCCTTTGGTTAGTCCAAGTGTGTTAAATTTAATTTAGACGTACTAATGATGACATTTTATGGCAGAAGAATGCATCGAAATTGTTTATGTAGGAGTAACATTGGCTTAGTTTTATTGTTTACTCTAAATTTGATCTTTCAATTTCATACATTTGAAGCGTGATATTTGGTAAATTTAAATCCATTAATTTAAATATAACAAGAGTTACTTTCTGTGATCACTTGTATCCTTCAGGCAATTTTGCACTGATGTTGCACTCTAGACATAGCATTCTTGGATGTGCATTTATTGGCAAGTTATATAATGGTGCCCAATAATCATTTAGCTTCAGATGTTACATGATCATATTAATAAAATAGTTAAGTTCCTTTAACCTTTCCTTGTAAGTTTTATCCTGCAATTCATGAACCAGTTTAGTAGCCCTTCTCTGAACTCTCTCTAAATTATCGATATCCTTCTGAAGATACGGTCTCCAGTACTGCGTACAATACTCCAAGTGAGGTCTCACCAGTGCTCTGTACAATGGCATGAGCACTTCCCTCTTTCTACTGCTAATACCTCTCCCTATACAACCAAGCATTCTGCTAGCATTTCCTGCTGCTCTATTACATTGTCTGCCTACCTTTAAGTCAGAAATAATCACCCTTGAATCCCTTTCCTCAGATGTTGAGGTTAGGACTCTATCAAATATTCTGTACTCTGCCCTTGGATTCTTACGTCCAAGATGCATTATCTTGCACTTATCCCCATTAAATGTCAGTTGCCACAACTCTGACCATTTTTCTAGTTTACGTAAATCATTAGCCATTTGGCTTATCCCTCCTGGAACATCAACCCTGTTACATATCTTTGTATCATCAGCAAAAATGCATACCTTACCATCAAGACATTCTGCAATATCACTAATAAAAACATTAAAGAGAATGGCTCCAAGTACAGATCCCTGTGGT
The DNA here is from genome assembly GCF_036172605.1 of Pelobates fuscus. Classification (NCBI taxonomy): domain Eukaryota; kingdom Metazoa; phylum Chordata; class Amphibia; order Anura; family Pelobatidae; genus Pelobates; species Pelobates fuscus. The sequence goes on from NC_086321.1 coordinate 135,982,154, forward strand.
ACCCCACTGGTGACAAGGCCATGTAGTAGTAGGGGTAGATGGATGGGCTAGAATGAATAGGTTGCCATCTTACAGGATAGCAGTCATCTTAATTATCAGTTAATAACAGCTTGGTAATTGCTGGTTGTTGTGCTTGTTATACCTGCTTTCCAAGTGCTGTTTGCGGCCAGGGTCGGTATGGATATCAAAGCTGTCCTCTCTGCCCTGAGGACTGAGGCCTTACAAGATGGGGGTCTGCACCTGCAGACTCAGCTGGCCAGTCTTCAGGCCTCCGTGACTGTTGCCGCTTCCCCTCCCAGTGGCAACGGAGGTCCCCAGAGGCGAGCTCAGCTATCGAAACGTTTCTCCTCTCAAGGGGAATCTACAGGCCCTCTTGGGCTCAGGAGTGCAGACGTGGCCTCGCGGATCTGCTTGTCTGCGGCCATGAGGCTTGCTTCACCTCCCTTTTGTGCTTCTGTCACTACCCGTGCCTGTCCGGGTAGTGACAGAAGCACAGTGACTGTCTGCGCCCGCTTATCATCCCCGTCTCCAGCCCCACGCAGCAGGAGCCACAGTCCTTCTTCCCAGGCTGGCTGGTCCACAGCTACGCAGACTGATGGTGCTTTGGCGCAGGCTGAATCTCCTTCCGCGGCCGCTGAGGGTTTTCTGGTGGCCTTGTCTTTATCGGTGGCCCAGGCTGGCAGTGTGGAGGTCAGGTCTCCAGGCGGATGAGTAGCTTAAGGATGTCTCCCGGGGGGCAGAGGTCTCCCCTCCTGAAGTGGGGGTGGTGGCTGGGAGTAGTGTGAGGCGGCTGTCTCCTACTCCTTCCCATAGTAGCTCTTCTAGCCCCCTGCCTTCCCTTGGGGTGCTGTCTGGACCAGCCACTGGTGGTTAAGGCTCTGCTACACCGATCAACTCCTGCACCATCCAGTGAGTCCGGTTCTGCATTGGTAGATGGTCGGGTGGGGTGTGGGGGTGGCTCGGTTTGTTCTGGGGCTTGGTGTTCACTAATGGGGTATCTGAGGGGGCTCTTGGATAACTGGGAACATAGTTCAGTGGCCCCTTCTTTGGATGTGCAGGTTAGGGCTTGGGGTACTCTGCCCCAGTGGTCCCTGACTCTCCTGTCACCGAGGTGGCACTGCTGAGCATGGAGGTCACGTCGGCGGTGCTTTCTGTGCTTGTTGGGCCTCCTGGGACTGCATTTGTGCCAGGAGGTGTGGGACACAATTTCAAAAGGGGAGTTTGTGGAGACCCTCCTGATAAGGAGTCTAAGGACTCTGACAAGGACAAGTTCCAGTATCAGAAGATCCACAAGACATTTGGGAATTTCGATCCTGGCCAGTATTATAGGGGAGAAGGCGCCTGAAAAAATGGTCTGCACTGGATGTCAGGTACATGGTGGGTTAAGCTGGTGGCGCTATGATGAGCAGTTTCGCCAGCGGATGGCAGTTCACCCATCCGTTAGCTGGGATCAAATGGATATTGGTTTGTGGCTGGCGATTATGACTCGCCCAGCCTTGAATCAGGGCAGTATGTCGTGCTTTTTTGGGGGAGGGGTGTGGAGGGCGGCGTGGTTGGACACCCCTGAGCATCGGCCTTGCCCAGGCGCACTTGTTGCTGCTGGCAATACAATGAAAGTCAGTGTGTAAATGGGGGTCTAGTTTCAAGTTTAAACATGAATGCTCTGGGTGTGTGGGTTCTCACTCAACATCCCGCTGTTTCAAATGGGGTAAAGCCAGTAAGCACGGAGATACCGTGGTCTCAAAAGGCGAGGAAGCCGGTGGACATCAGCACGATGTTCCTGTGGATAAGCCATTATAGGCACCGCAAGGCAGCAGAGCTGCTCCTTGGGGGTTTCCGTGATTGGTTTTGGATTCCTTATCGGGTGAGGGATTCTCCTGGGGTTTGTTGGAATCTCAAGTCGGTGCGGGATCATCCCGAGGTGATGGCTGACAAGTTCAATAAGGAGCTGTGTTTTGGGCGGATGGCTGGCCCATTAACGGCCCCGCCAATCCCTAACTTACGTGTCTCCCCGTTGGGGGTGGTGCCTAAGAAGGAGCTGGGTAAGTTTCTGCTGATTCACCATTTGTCCTATCTGAACAGAGCCTTATTCACCTCTTGTCTCTGTCAATATTATTTTGTATGTTAAGTTCTTGTTAGATATTCCAGTTATTTAATCAAGTGATCAATGTTAAATACAATAATAAAATGGAATAATGAATAGCCCAGATATTTCTCCAATCTGGCATTTATGGCTGACTTTTTTTGCTAGTTCGTACCAATTGATGCTATTCACAAACTTGTGGATAGACCTCCATGTTTTATTAATGCTTTATTAATTTTGAAAAGGAATTAGTAAAATGGCTCAGAAATTATATTGTTTCACGAATAAAAACAATTTATAGGTTATAGTATTTAACCCCTTAAGGACCAAACTTCTGAAATAAAAGGGAATCATGACATGTCACACATGTCATGTGTCCTTAAGGGGTTAACTTCACCTTTGTATTTATTTCTCATTGTCTCCTCTGTTTTGAATGCTATGCTAAAGAATAGATTCACATTAAACCATGTTTAAAAATAAAATGTAGAGTCATTGTTGATAGTAGATACTCAGTAGATACTGCTGATATTTGATAGCAAATATTACTAATAGAGACATAAGTCAAACATAAATCAAGCTCTTTATAATTAAATGTTGCCTCTTCCTTATTCATTACAGGACACAGAGATTTTGAATACAGCCATTCTCACTGGAAAGACGGTAGCAGTTCCAGTCAAAGTAGTTTCAGTTGAAGAAAAGGGATATGTTTCGGACATTTCAGAACTGGTCGAGTGTAAGTCTTCTGATGAAGATGTCGTAAAAGTAAGCAATTTGATTTCATCACATTGCAAATGTCACATCAATCTTAAATCTGATCTCAATGCATCAGCCATACTATAGGTGTTCATGTCTCTTTATTGTTATAGATAGATTTTTAAAGTGATACTAAAGTGTTAAGAATACAAACTTGGATTTCTAACACTATAGTTCTCTCTGACCCCCTACTTCTCCCCTCAACTTATAAATGGTTAAAAGCACTTTATTCACTCACCCGATTCCAGCGGCGTTGCCAGTGCTCTGCCACTTCCGAAGTTAACTGATGGGCTAATGCACATGCACAGCAAGCGCATTAGGCCTTCCCCACAGGAAAGCATGGAATCATTGCTTTCCTATAGGGATTTGACTGACGTTGGATGTTATCATGCAGAGTGTAATGATGTTCAGCGTCAGTTAGGTGACCTAAAGCCTGGTAAAATACAGAAAAAAACACCGGTAGACAGCCACTAGAGGCTGACTTAGTGCTGCAATGTAAACATTGTAGTTTCTTTAAAAGTGCAGTGTTTTACATTGCAGGACTAAGGGCAATCGGGCCACTGTACACGGACCACTTGAATGAGCTAAAGTGGTCTTGGTGTCTATAGTGTCCCATTAATGTAGAGTGAATGACTCTTGGGATAATTAAAATATTTTATATAACAAGTGGACCTTCATAACAGAGAGAATGATCTCTAACTCAGCAGGATTTAACATATTTCCCAATTATGCTACATCAAACTTGCTATTAAATCACTGTGACTTACTATTTGTTGAATAGACCACATTTATTAATTCATCAAATAGCAAGGTAATCCCATTCACCATTAACATCTGAACCTTAAAAGCGATATCTCACTCAGGAACTTTGTATACAGTATAGAAGAGTTGGTGATGGTTAAAAAGCAATGTTTTTTTTAAGGTTCATTGCCTTTAAAGTCAGGTTTTGGCAATGGCATTTAATATTATTGGTCTGTAAATGGTTTATTTTAGGGAGGGATGAAAGTCAATCAATGATCAACATTGAAAATGAAGCATGACAGATGGCTTAGGTTAACATACTACAAATCACTGTTATGGAGATCAAAAATATGACTGAACTAGAGACACCTGACATAAGACCTCCCTTTCCCTCCCCACCACAAAACAATATAGAGATGCCGAGGCTGAGGATAACAAAATGTGTGTTATAATAACAATGAAGATCTGCGTGTTTCCCAGACTTCATATAAAATTGCAGCTTCCCATCTCCAACTCCATCAGGATAAAGCAGCTAAACAAGAGGGGGCTTTTTTTAGGGAGAGTCCTATAAGATTGGGCATAATATCTGAATGATAAATATGTGTTAGGCAGTGCACAATCTCTTCAGGTCCAAAGGGTCATTTTGTAATAAACTCAATGCTTTGGATGCATGTACACTGTTTCAATTGTTTGATTAAAAAGGTGTTGAAATAAAACCACTTGTAGTAAATCAAATGACCCATCTGAAGGTTATCTATCAAGGGTAAGTGAAAGTTACCGAATAGCAATGAGAGCAGTTACACAGGAAGCTGAAGTTGTTACATGTTTTATTGGCATTGCCTTAAGCAATACACTTTTAAAGAAGAACTGTTTCAACTGAAAAGCTGCCAGATTTGCATCTTTAGGCAAAAATTCCATTTTCCATCATCTGGGATTTTGACCTTGAAAAAGGAAGACATTTTTATCAATATTTAGTTGCAGATAATGCGTGGTAGATTAGGCACCTAAAATGTTTAACTTGAGTTTCTTTCATTGTAATATAAACATTGGTTTGCTACTTTAGTCTTTTTAACATAGTTTATGTTGTCATTTGTTTTTGAAAGCAACTGATATATACAATTGTTCTATCATGAAATAATGGTAACATTGGAATGTCAAGCAATGTAAACCTGTAAACCACACAGCTAGAATCCAAATTTGTTGGATCCTACAGTAAAGGATCACTATAGGGTCAGGAACACAAACATGTATTCCTGACCTTATAGTGTTAACACCACCATGTAGCCCCCCTGGGCCCCTCATGCCTTCATAAATATAGTAAAAATCTTACTGTATTCAAGCCTGCAGCTGTAAATCTGCATGCTGTTAGACTCAGAAAAACAAGCAGTCTGCTGACATGTGGTAGGCTGGTAGCCTGATCCAATCACAGTGCTTCCCCATAGGATTGGCTGAGACTGACAAAGAGGCAGAGCCAGGCAGATCCAGCATGATTAAAACACAGCCCTGGCCAATCAGCATCTCCTCATAGAGATTAATTAATCAATGCATCTCTATGATGAAAGTTCAGTGTCTGCATGCAGAGGGAGGAGATACTGAATCACAGGATGCTGTGCACAGTGCTCTGCTGACAGCAGATCTGAGTGGATATGGATAGGCATATTATGCCTCCATCAACTCCGAAGCCCCTCTGGTTCACTCGGAGTGACTGCAACTGGAGGTGTTCCTAGCTTTCAATGTAAACACTGTATTTTCTTAGAAAATACAGTGTTTACATGAGAAAGGCTGCAGGGAGCTTCTCACCTGAACAACCTCATTAGTTCTCACCTGAACAACCTCATTAAGCTGAAGTTGTTCAGGTTACTATAGTGTCCCTTTAAACCTGGGATCAAGACATAGAATGCAGTTATATAATCATATGTTACATTGGAGAAAATAATTACCAACTTAGAAAATGTAATAAATACGTATAAATATGAATAGAGGAAAGTAGCAAGAAAACACTACATGCTTTTTGTCTTATACCTAGCACTCAGTCATCATTCTAAGAATCAGACTCTATAGAGTAGTTTCTTTAATCGTATGAATATGTGCCATTTTTGGCATGAAATGCATTATGCAGTTTTATGCTCAGGCTTTTATTGTTCTGAACTTCCTCTTACTCATTCTTATGTTTAATAAATTTTTTTAAATGACAATTGTTTAGGGGCCCATTTAAGTTTTTTGTTTCTTTGTTGATCCTTGATAGGAATGTATCTTTTGGTGGAACATTCAGATAATGGTGATAAACAGATCTTTTTTTTTGCAGCAGCAGAAACAGCTGGAAGAGGCACTTGAGGCAAATTTGCTTCTTTAGACCTTCCAGCTGTTTCTTCTGCAAATTAGAAAAGATCTCTTGGTCACTGTCCTGAAAATTGGAGGTCTTAGCTGAAAAGTGGTAGAACCTCCACTTATATTAATTCTACCCATTAAAGGAACACTATAGTCACCTAAATTACTTTAGCTAAATAAAGCAGTTTTAGTGTATAGATCATTCCCCTGCAATTTCACAGCTCAATTCACTGACATTTAGGAGTTAAATCACTTTGTTTCTGTTTATGCAGCCCTAGCCACACCTCCCCTGGCTATGATTGACAGAGCCTGCATGAAAAAAAAAAAACTGTTTTCACTTTCAAACAGATGTAAGTTACCTTAAATAATTGTATCTCAATCTCTAAATTGAACTTTAATCACATACAGGAGTCTCTTGCAGGGTCTAGCAAGCTATTAACATAGCAGGCGATAAGAAAATCTTAATTAAACAGAACTTGCAATAAAGAAAGCCTAAATGGGGCTCTCTTTACAGGAAGTGTTTATGGAAGGCTGTGCAAGTCACATGCAGGGAGGTGTGACTAGGGTTCATAAACAAAGGGATTTAACTCCTAAATGGCAGAGGATTGAGCAGTGAGGCTGCAGGGGCATGTTCTATACACCAAAACTGCTTTATTAAGCTAAAGTTGTTCAGGTGACTATAGTGTCCCTTTAACGTGCTATTGGAGGGCACATATACGTTTTATATATATATATGTTAAGGCTATACAAATTCCAGGAAATACTTTTACACAATTCCTTTAATAAACTGTTTATTTATTTACTTTCAATTATAAACCGGAGCATTTATACTAATAACTAGCATTCAACTTAGCAGATATATTGAAACCTCTAAAACAAAGTACACACTATTAACACAATACATTTTTAAAATCTGCTTTTATATAAATATACTTTTAAAATGTCACCAAAAACCAAATACTCAAGTGTAAAATATGTGATTCATAGCTATGATTTTTTTTTTTTATATATTTGAGCAGTGTCTCATATGACAAATTAGTTCCTTGCTGTGTAACATTTCTCAATGCCTTCAGGATACTGAGTGAAATGTTTGAGCTGTGATAACTGCAGAAATCTCACAGAAGATGGCTGGTTTTTAGTTTCCTTTCTCATTATACACATTTTATATGTTCATGCTTAGCAGTCAGAAGAGACGATAAGAATAATTAAACTAGAGAGTATTCTGCCGCTCCTGCACTGCGTAGAGGGACAATTGTATCCATTTTCCCTTGCTTCAAAGAACCTTTAAAAAAAACTACATTCACAAAGGTTTTTTTAATATCATTTTTTATTTACATATCATATTTTTTTTCATATGACTCCAAGAGTCCTAAAGCAAAAATAATGTGCATGTTTGAATTATTATTGTCAGGTCTTCAGGTTAATGTATTAAACTCTTTACAAGAGTAGTTCTATGTATCTCTGCATAGGTCTTAATATTTAACTTCAGCTCTCCCAACCTAGTTCTACATTCCACGCAGCCAAATATTTCTCCATCTTCACTTAGTCCAGCTCTGCAATGCTCTTGTATTCACAGGATGTGTGTGAAGGCTATGGAGCACTCCCAAATGTGTCAAAGCATCACAGTTTTACACCTCAAAAGTTTCCCTCTTATGTCTTTTACACACTCAGAATATTTGATATGAGTGTGTCACAGAGCTTTTTGATAGCAGCATGTTGTATGAACTAGTCTGTGCAAATAAAATGCTCTATTGTATAGAAACGAAAGGTACAACTATGTCCCTTTCACAAAAGTGTCTCGTGATTAAAATGCTTGGAGCTATGTACCTTTGTTGTTTTGCATGAATATATGCTAATATAATTGGTGGCTGATTCTAAAAATGTACAGTAGAAAGAGTTTAGTGGAAAGCGAAGTACGATGACTTATCTGCGTAGCTTGATATGGAGAATTCCATGAATGACTCTGTAGAAAACAGTATAAAGCTTAGTAATGCATGTTCCATAGAAGGTCTTGTAGGGGGAATTCCTTTGATGGCTTGATGACAAGATATATTTTTACGTTTTCTTAGTAAAGTTTTGTGGAGTTCTCAGAAGGTTGCATGCTAAAGAAAGATATATAATGAGAGATCTGTAGAATGCATGGTAGAGTTCATTATATTGAACACTTGGTGTGGTGAGTTCCATAGAAGCCTTGATAGGGAGTGTTCCATACAAAGCTTGGTTGGTAGAAGATCATACCAGTAGTTATATTAAAAATTTAATAGGGAGTCGTATGGAAAGTTTGGCTTAGGATAGTGAGTTCTAGCATATATGTAAATATTGCAACCTTTCTCTTTTATCCTCCTTTCTTTGTTCCTTTTTGTGAGGAACAACAACAGATTGAGGAATACCACTTATCCACAATCTAAAGTTCAGACTCTGCCCAGCTAAACAGAGGGTCTGGAACATATCTGTAAAGTTCAAGAATTTGAATAAAATTAAGGCATATTAAATATGACTGTTTAACTTACCACTTTTGACAAGTCATGAGTATAAGGTTTGAGTTAGGAGTGTCCAGGTACACCATAATACATGAGTAAATTATCCTCACAGTATGGCTAAGCATATTATTTTATTGAAGAAATGTATCTCTTTATACACCTTGTTTTCTCCAAAACAAATCTCTCTCTCTCTCTCTCTCTCTCTCTCTCTCTCTCTCTCTCTCTCTCTCTCTCTCTCTTATATATTTTTTTTTTTTCATTTTTTAAAGTGATCTCAGATGGTAATTTTCTATTGGTGTACATGTGTTAATGTGCTGTGCATTCCTATGTCATGCACCAGGTAATTCACCTATGGGCAACTTGTCAGTAAATGTCAGTAAAACATAAAACCTATTAAAATACTTGTAACTATTACTGCAAAGAGTACACATTTCATATATTTCTAAAAGTGTATGTGAAGTGATTAACTAAGGTTTATCAAAATACATCTGGGATATATACTAAGGTAGTTCAAGTGGAAAGTAGCAGTTAATGGTACACATAAAACCTTGTAAAGTTTGTGCAGCTACATGACTTATTTTTTATTATTATTATTATTATCATCATCATTGGTATTTATATAACGGCAACTAATTTCACAGCGCTTTACAATATCATGAAAGGGGGAAATTTACAAGGAGAGATATACCTGGGTGTCGTCGGCATACAGATGGTAGCGGAATCCAAAGGAGTTTGCCAAGAGAGGCAGTATAAAGAGAGAACAGAAGGGGACCAAGAACAGATCCTTGGGGCACTCCAACCAAGACAGGGCAAGAGTAGGAGGTGTCTTTGCAAAAGGAGACACTAAATGAACATTGGGAGAGATAGGATGAGAACCACGAGAGAACAGTGTCACAGAGACCAAAGGATTGAAGAGTTTAGAGAAGGAGGACATGATCAACAGCGTCAAAGGCAGCAGAGAGGTCATGAAGAATTAGTATGGAGTAGTGACCTTTGGATTTAGCTGCGATTAGGTCATTTGTAACTTTAATAAGAGCAGTGTAGAGTAGAGTGGAGGGGGGATACCAGATTGAAGAGGATCGAGGATGGAGTAGGAATTTAGGAAGTGTGTAATACGAGTAAAGACAAGTCTTTCTAGAAGTTTTGAAGAAAAAGGAAGCAGGGATATGAGACTAGAGTTGGAAGGGAAGACTGGTCCAGGGATGGCTTTTTTAGGATGGGTACGATAGTATCATGCTTAAGGGGAGCAGGGACAACACCAGATGAAAGAGAGTGGTTTAGTATGTGTGTTAAGGATGGAACAAGACAAGGGGAGAGAGATCTGATAAGGTGCGAAGGTACTGGATCAAGCAGAAAGGTGGTGGGACGAAAGGAGAGGAGAAGCGAAACCACCCCCTGTTCTGTAGCTGGGAAAAAGGCATGTAGGGTAGGGAAGGTATGGTCCATGTGTGGTTGTGAGAGGGAGGAGCAAAGGGGAGAGAATTATTTCCTTAACTGTTCAATCTTGTTGGTAAATTAGCATGCAAGGCTATCTGCTGAAAGGTCAGTTTGAGGGGTGGCTTGAGGTGGGCAAGGAGAGAGTTGAAGGTATTAAAGAGACACCTGGGATTTCATGAGCATGAACTAACAAGCGAAGAAAAGTGGAATTTTTGGCAAGGGTGAAGGCAGTGCTTTATGAACACAAAATTAACTTATATTGGAGAAATGATTATCCAGAAATGCTACCTCTGCTTAAGGCTGTTTTTGCAGGGATTCTGTGACTCCTGGGTGTAGTTTTGAAATGTAGTATGGGGCCCAGGCTATAAGAGAGAATTTACGGTTAGATAAGACAGATTGTGGGTGGGGAAGCATTGAGGTGTTACAAACAGATCAAAGAAAAAGCAGATGAGAAAGAATTTAAATTTAAGGATATGAGTGAATGGCAGAGATCAGATAGGTGAAAGTCATAAATAGGGAACATCATAAATTAACAAGGCTTTGAGTGCAAAAACTAACACTAAAAAATGTTTAAACAAGAGTTAAGGATGAAGGGTGCAATATTCATCAATTAAGCAGTAACACTGTAGGGCATTCATTTTCCCCTTGGAACCCCTTGATATAGTATAGCAAAACTTTGGAATCCCAACAAAAAAATGTGTGCCATAGAGTAGCGCAGAGCAGCGGAAACCTTTCAATAAGCAGAGTGTAATGTTCTCTTTTGCTGGCAAATTCTTTTTATATCCGGTTTAATTATTGATAATTGTATTCACATGTCTGCAGTTGCGTCAAGTCGATTTCGATACTTTGTTTTTGTTGCAGAGTAGAGCGAGAATCCAGTTTCACATAAGTATGTTCTGGCGAATGGCAACAGAACTTTGATTGCCCGCTTGGACAATTTTGGATATTCTTTGCGTAAATCACCCCAAAAAGCAATAAGAGAAACTTAGTTGACTATCAGAAGTTATATCAATCAAATTCTCAAAATCTACATCAGAAAAATTGGCTGGCTTGTCTTTTATGAGTGGATTTCGAACACAGTCATTATTGTTTTCATTCAAGAATAGAAAATACGGATTAATAGATGTGATTAAATGGCGAAGATGATCTACAATTTCATTGCGAATTTCATCTTCAAGTTCAATTTCTGATTCTTCAAGAAAATCCTTAAGTGTTGGCAAATAGTTCAAATTATTTTGCTCAACAGATGAGGTCCAAAACTGTAGCTTACGAGACAGTGAAAATATTTTATCTCTTGCATTAAAAATATTAGTGTTGGGGGGGCATGGCCAACTGCCGAGCAACCTGGCTGCTTAGGAAATTGCTCCGGCACCTGGGCTCTCTCAATCCGCTACCATCCGCTATCAGAACGTGGGGAAACCCCTCAAAATACACCATGTCGCAGCCCAAGGGGAAAAAGAACACCCAGAAAGCAGATAAACTTAGCTTTTTTAACCAAAAATCGGCGGCAGCCTCTGAAACCGACCGGAGCATAAACCAAGATGGTGCCGACCGTTATCGGCGGGAAGCATTCAGCAGGCTGACTCCCATCAAGGAGAGCAGGAAAACCTGACTGAAGCACACTTAGAGGATGCATTAAACATCATGGCAGAAAAACTAGTGAAAACCTGGCAATCCTCAATAGAACTACTTCGGAAAGAAGTACAAGACATCGGGACCAGAGCAGCGCACGAGGAACATAAACTCAGTGAGTTTGCCACAGCACACAATGAGGTGGCAGACCACGTGGCGGCCTTAGAATACAAAGTGGAAGTCATGGAAGCCCGCATGGTAGACGCAGAGGACCGGTCATGGAGGAACAACCTCAGGCTGCGGGGAGTCCCAGAAACTGTCCTTCCTTGCGACCTACAAACCTATGTGCGAGGCCTCCTTCGGGCGTATTCCCCTGACATACCCGTGGACATGCTTCTGGTGGATAGAGTACACAGGGTCCCCAAACCTAGGAATTTACCGGACAATGTACCCAGAGACATCCTCCTAAGGTTGCATTACTTCCACATCAAGGAGGCCGTGCTGCGCGCCGGCAGGAACAGAGCGGAACCCCCAGAGGAATTTGCAACGGTCAAAATCTTGGTAGATCTTTCCGCAGCGACCTTGAAACGCAGGAAAGAATTTCATGCAATCACCGAAGAATTGCGACAAGCTAGGATCAGATATCGCTGGGGATACCCCACCAAATTATTGGTCACTAAAAATGGAGGACTGACAATTATTCATACACCCGAAGACGGCGTGAAACAAATGCGCGAATGGGACTTATGAAAGACTCCACACACACACCAGCAAGCCCAATTGGTCGTCTAACACCAGAAAGGCGTCAAATTCCGACGAAATCCAAGCTGCCCTGAGATCCGACAGTATGGAACCCGCATACCGCTACAACCTGGGAATGCGTGAGATCAATATAACACCCTGAAATATTGCTTAAAGCACACTGTTATAGCCAAAGTCAATTGCTTCTGATTAGCATGTTGTTGTTATTGTTACTGCAAATGTTTATATGTAAATCGTTTATTTACCTTGAACCACACATAATGTCCCCACCTGACTAAGGTACAGGCACCCCCCCCCCCCCCCTCTGGAAAAGAAGGCATGGCCTATACTAAGGAGAGGCCAGGCCCCACAGTTAAACCACAAGAACAGGGTCCCCACTAACACCCTGAAATATTGCTTAAAGCCCAATGTTATAGCCAAAGTCAATTGCTTCTGATTAGCATGTTGTTGTTGTTGTTACTGCAAATGTTAATATGTAAATCGTTTACTTACCTTGAACCACACATAATGTCCCCATCTGACTAATGTACAGACAAGCTTACCCCCCTCGCGAAAAGAAGGCATAGCCTACACTAAGGTGAGGCCAGGCCCCACAGTTAAACCACAAGAACAAGGTCCCCACTTATTGAGGTACTACGCAGCGCCCTGGATACTTCATGCGGCGCCTTCGAAGAGGCCCAGCTACCAGCACCCACAAGCGAAATACCCCAGGTTCAGCTGCCCACTTGTACACTCAGCGAGACACGCAACTATACCCCCTAACGTTCTGATATATCTGAAAACATGACAATATGAGTGCCCATTGGCCACACTACCAGAGACGCTACCCGAGCGTCCGACCCCCATGGCACAGAGCCACAGTGCCAAGACCCACAGTTGGGTCACTTTGTATATGCTTTCTTTCACACTACCCCTTATCCCCTTCCCCTTACTAATCCTAACTCCCAGGCTACAAGCTACGGTCATACGACAAAAGACGCATGGTACTAGAGGAGGCTAGAAAGCATAAAGCAGATATCATATGCCTCCAAGAAACTCACTTTGTCATCTCCAAGGTGCCAAACTTTGGTATAAAGGACTATCCCCACCAATACCATGCCACCCACTCCTCAAAATCGAAAGGAGTATCGATCCTTCTTCATGCTTCCCTAACCGTAGAAATCGTACAAGTTAAAACAGACAGTCAGGGGAGATATGTGATGCTTCAATGCCTACTTAATGGCTCCCCATATGTCGTAATTAGCTTCTACAGTCCAAACGTGCACCAACTTAATTTTTTGCATAAGGTATTATCTATGATACCAGAACACCAAACGGCTGCCACCATACTATGCGGTGACCTGAACCACCCTTTAGACCCCAATATAGACACCACGTTAAATCCCACAGCACCTAGACAGGCAACACTACGAACACAAAGCAAAGCCCTAAATAAACTGCTGGGGGAATACGGATTTTATGACTCATGGAGAATGTACCACCTGACCAAGAAATCTTTCTCATACTATTCGGCAGTACATAAATCCCACTCGAGAATAGATTTAATTTTTCTTGCAGGCACCCTTATACCCAAGGTTACTGATAGCGATATTGGGGACATCACCTGGTCGGATCACGCCCCGACCATAGTAGAGCTTACTGGAGAGTACCAGCACAGGGGGCGACCACCATGGCGCCTTAACGACTCACTACTCCACGACCATGCCTTCTCTCAAACACTAAAAGACGCCCTACACACATACTTCCAAACAAATGACACCCCAGACATACACCCAACAACGCTATGGCAAGCCCATAAGGCAGTAATAAGAGGCTTGTTGATTAGAGCGTCTTATGTAAAGAAAAAAGCCCAAGAGGAATATCTGAAATTGTTGCGCACTTTAAGAGACGCTACTGTGGCGAATATAGCAAACCCTACCCCGCAACAGGCACAGGTAATCAAAGATACCACGACACAACTCAACAACATAGCACTTGCAAAAACTGCACACATACTACACAAACTAAAACAAACTTCATACTCCCAAGGTAACAGAGCAGGTAAACACTTAGCAACCTTACTGAGACAAAAACAATCCAATGCCAAAATACCCTACCTACTTACAAATAAAGGAACTAAAATCCACAACCCACAGGACATTAACGACACTATGGCAACTTACTACCACTCCCTATACAACCTCAAAGACGATCCAGACTTATACCAACTCACCTCCTCAGACATACAGGACTTCCTCCAGCAAACCACACTACGGTCACTTTCAGCCCAACAAAAAAACACTCTACAAAACCCAGTCACGATACAGGAAATCCAACACGCCATCCAATCTCTCCCTCACGGGAAGTCACCAGGACCAGACGGCCTGACAAACTCCTATTACAACAGTCACATACTGCATCCCTTGTATCTAGAAAAATCGCTTGATGCAGAAAAAGCCTTTGACAGGCTGCACTGGCCCTTCCTCCGCGCGGTCCTCAACAAATATGGCTTTCCTGAAAACTTCCTAAAATTGGTAGAGGCACTATATTCCAAACCAACTGCGAAAGTTACGAACGGAGGTTTAATCTCCAGACAATTCAACATAACCAACGGAACGCGGCAGGGATGCCCGCTTTCCCCTCTCTTATACATTCTGTCCCTGGAGCCGCTCACACAGCTCATCAGGGACAACCCGAACATACACGGCATCGCCAAACAAGGCAAGGAGTACAAACTCACACTGTTTGCGGATGACGTGCTCCTAACGTTGGAGCAACCACATATATCTCTGCCAAACTTCCATTCTATCCTATCCCATTACAGCAAATGCTCACACTATAAGTTAAACGTGACCAAAACCCAAGCAATGGGCATAAATATTCCCACAGACGCATTAGAGCACTTACGCAGCTCCTTTAACTACGACTGAAACAAACTACCAAAAAACATTATCCGATATAAAAACACTGTTAACAGGATGGAAAGGTAAATACATCTCGTGGTCAGGCAGAATAGCTGCGATCAAAATGATTATTTTACCGAAACTGCAATATTTATTCAGAACACTGCCAATAAAATTATCCCCGCCCCCCCGTTTCCTTCAGGAAGCACAACAAACATTAATGGAATTTATATGGGACAAGAACAAACCACGGGTAGCGAAAAGCACATTATACCTGCCGCGGGAGAAAGGAGGGATGGGTGTACCCAACTTAGACAGCTACTACCGTGCAGCTATCCTGGGCCCACTTTTAGCAGCATGCCACTGAACTCACCCAACTCCATGGGAAGAGATACCATGCAAACAACATCCCCATAAACATATTGGCATGGCTCCCAAAAACCCACAGACCACCGACGAGCGTGATGCTTCCAGTCACAGCACTGACACTACACTTTTGGGACACACACTGCCGCAAAGTTGGTTGGATAGGTAAAACATCACGTGCCACGCCCCTAAAAACACTACAATACATAATCCCCAATTTCAACCACACATTGTGGCATGAACATGGTATCACGCATCTACACCACCTCCTACAAGATCAGGAACTTAGAAGTTTCAAGGAACTACAAGATTCCTACCACCTCAACGCACAAGTCTCCTTTTCCTATTTACAAATAAAGTCCTGGTTCCACAAGCAAACTATGATTGGGACTGGAAATGTACAGGAACCACAGCTGACGGAGGTAGAAAAAATATGCCTACGCCTCTCGCCCCCTAAAAAATTCATCTCTGAAATCTACCAATCAATACACACACACAACGATCATACAAAATTCTCTTTCACAACTGCATGGGAGAAAGAATTCAAATATAACCTAACCCCGCAGCAGTGGAAAAACATTCTAAAGGTGCATAACACCCTTTCTAAATGTGTCTCACACATGGAGCTCTCTTGCAAAATCCTATACAGGTGGTATTTAGTACCTACTCGCATTAAAGCGGCGCACCCCAAAGCATCTGACATATGCTGGAGATGCCAGCAGCATAAAGGCATGATGCTCCATATTTGGTGGACCTGTCCCATCCTAGCCCCATTCTGGGACACAGTTTCCACCATGATTCAAGAGAGCACAAAAACAATATTACCCAGAACACCCGAAACATACCTCCTCCAAATATTTCCAAAAGGAATGAGGTGCAAGCAAAAATACCTAAAATATCAGATACTCATGGCGTCCCTTACGGTAATTAGTAGACACTGGAAATCACCTCTTCCTATGCCAATCACCGAATTTACACAACTATTAGAAACTACAATGCTATATGAAATAGCGGCCAGGCGAACCCCCCTTCCAAAGAAGGACTGACAAGAGGCATGGGACGATTGGCGCCAATACATGGAGCGCAATAATCCCCCCCCCAAATGAACGGAGTTGCAGATGGCCAACCGACAGCTGTGTTCCTAAAGGCATGAACCAATGTACAAACATGTATAAAAACGGTACTGAATAAGGTCAGTGTGAGCTACTTCACGCCTGGGAGTGACGCCTACTTCCCCGTTTCCCCCCCTCTCCCCACCCGTTACCCCCACAACCGATTCCCAACTTCTCCCAGTGGTATCCTAGATAGGGAATATCCAAATCACCAACGCCATACCTGAAGCAAGCATGACCTAATTTGTTAAACGAAGTACACTAATGTAGCATGATTCTCCAGATGGAAACTGTGTATTCAATCTGTATACTGCAAAACGCACATGTATTACTGACAATGAGGCACCAACGGGTGTGCTCATACCACTGTACTAAGTATATGTAAGCATGCCACTGTTTTCTAACTATTGTCCTTTTCCCCCACCCCTTCTTCTTTCTGTATCCCCCAAAAGATCAATAAAAATTGTCAAAGTTAAAAAAATATATATATATATTAGTGTTTTTTTCTTGGAGTGATAAACATACGACATTTAATTTTGTGAATATGTCTGCAAGATATGCTACTTTGGATAACCACAGAGTGTTTGTTAATCGATCAGATAATCCACATTTATGATCTTGAAATATGCAAACAACTCTTGACGCAATTCAAACATTCTAACAAGGACTTTACCTCGTGATAGCCAACGGACTTCTGAATGCAAAAGCAGAGCAGAATGGTGACTACCCATATCTTCACATATTATTTTAAATAATTATGACTGTAATGGTTGACTTTTTATACAATTAATAATCTGGACCGATTCCTCTAGCACTGTTTTAAGTGAGATTTAAATATTTTTTAGCTACCAGTGCATGTATGTGAAGAACACAGTGAGAACTGGTGCTATTTTTTGCTACATTTTGTATTCGTGTCACAGCGCCTGCCACCTTCCCAACCATTGCTTTGGTACCATCACTGCACACATCTACACCTTTGTCCCAATTTATACTGTGTGTGTGTTCATGAATTTCTGGATACAGTTAAAGATGTTCTCACCAGTGGTATGAGTTTTCCAAGTTTCACATAGAAGAACGTCTTCTTCAATCTGTTTGTCAATTTTATATCTAACAAAAAACAACAAAACTGAAAGTCCTGCAACATCTGTGGACTCGTCTAATTGCAGGGAGTACCCATCACATTGATGCAGTCGATAAATTAGTTCAGTATGGAGGTCATCAGCAAGATCATGAATATGGCGCAAAACTGTGTTGTCGGAAAGTGGCACAGCTTCAATTTTTTTACTCAACTTCTCACTTAAAATACATGACACTATTTATTTTGCATATGGTTTTATTAGTGATTTCCCAATTGTGTGTGCTTCTCCTGCAAGTGCTAAGCGGTAACTCACTCTGTAAGAAGCCTCTGTGGCTTTTTCATTAGCATGTTGAAATTTTTTGCTCATACATTGATTACTCTTCTGATGCTCATTTAGCTTTCGCTTAAAAAAGGCAATGTCTTTATCTTTGTACTCTGCGTGGTTTTGCTCAAAATGACATCGTAATTTAGCAGGTGTTAATGAACTATTTGGCAATATTTTATTGCAAAGTACGCATTGTGCTTCAGGAAAATCTTCATTTCTGGCACTTGTGAATCCAAATGACAAGTAGCTATCATCATATTTACTCTTCTTTGTTTGAGAAAAAGATTGTCTGGCATTGTGTGCTTTTCTTTTTTTTTTGGGGGGGGGACTTGTCCCTTGTCTCTGCTATTTGAGGAACAGTAGATACAACTATTTCGGGCATGTTTTCAGGATTTTTACTTGTATCTTCTTTCTCAGTTTCTATAAGTGCCGAACAGGTAGAAGTAGTAATAATTATTCTTTGAAGAGTTCCCTGCTTTAACCAGCTTTCCAAATTCATGGTTGTTTATTGGTTAAAAAAAAAAAAAAGATTTGAACACTTTGAAAAATACAGATCTCACAACCTGACTGAAAAGGATGCTGATTTTGATAACACTGTTAGAAAGAACTGAACTTGTGCAGAATTTTGGAGTTCCACGTGGAGCAAAAAGATTTGAACTCTTTGAAACAATACAGATCTCAGAACATGACTGAAAAGGATGCTGATTTTGATAACGCTCTTAGGGAGAACTGAACTAATGCAGGATTTTTGAGTTAGATGTGGAGCAAAAAGATTTGAACACTTTGAAAAAATACAGTACTCACAACCTGACTGAAAAGGATGCTGATTTTGATAACGCTCTTAGAAAGAACTGAACTTATGCAGGATTTTTGAGTTACACGTGGAGCAAAAAGATTTGAACACTTTCAAAAATACAGTTAACAATTTTTGGCCCCTGACAGAATCTCTCAATACCCCTGACAGAGGCTTTTAATGTCCCTTACAGAGCCTTTTGATGTCCCGAGCAGAGAATTTCAATGCCCCCTGACAGAGTCTTTCAATGCCCCTGACAGAGTCTTTCAGTGCCCCTGATAGTCTTTCAGTGCCCCTGACAGAGTCTTTCAATGCCCCTGACAGAGTCTTTCAGTGCCCCTGATAGTCTTTCAGTGCCCCTGATAGAGTCTTTCAATGCCCCTGACAGAATCTTTCAATGCCCCTTACACTCCTTACAGAGCCTTTTGATGTCCCTAGCAGAGAATTTCAATGCCCCTGACAGAGTCTTTCAGTGCCCCGATAAAGCCTTTTGATGTCCCTAGCAGAGAATTTCAATGCCCCTGACAGTATTTCAATGCCCCTGACAGAATCTTTCAATGCCCCTGACAGAGCCTTTTAATGTCCCTTTTGATGTCCCTATCAGAGAATTTCAATGCCCCTGACAGAGTCTTTCAATGCCCCTGATAGAGCCTTTTGATGTCCCTAGCAGAGAATTTCAATGCCCCTGACAGAGTCTTTCAATGCCCCTGATAGAGCATTTTGATGTCCCTATCAGAGAATTTCAATGCCCCTGACAGTCTCTCAATGCCCCTGACTGGGTCTTTCAATGCCCCTGACAGAGCCTTTCAATGTCCCGGCCTAACAGATTTCTGTCCCTACCTAACACAGCTTTCTATCTGGCAATAACAGAGCTTTAACTAACAGATCCACTCTCTATCACTCCTCTACCACGAGTGATAGAAAATGGCTGACGGCAGGGCTGGCTGACTGCTGGGTGGGCTGGCTGACTGCTGGGCGGGCTCTCTCATGGACAAGCTAAGTGCCTAAGTGGCTAGCTGATGGCAGGGCGGGCTGCAGTCCTTAACCACATACACCCCCTGATCAGAGCCGATGTGGATGACTCTGGGCTTGTAAGTACGAATTTTACTTTTTCCACTACAATTTTAAACCAACAGTACTGCACCATATGTGTTCTCCCTCACCCTAGAAATCAAGAAAGGAAAGAACACCCACCAAAGAAGGGATCGGGTTGCCTCTACGGACCCCACAAGTTATTTTAATAAGCTATACATACTTAGCTCTTAAAAGTGTGAGTGGGAATTTTTTCACTCTATATTTATACATACCATTTATATCACAGTATGCACTATGTTTGGCTGTATTTGTTTATATTTTTAAGGTATTGCATACCACCAAAAGGACATTTTTGTATAAACATTAAGGTATTGTCACAGTTGGTACACCAGTACGTTTTAGCATGGTCTATTTTATAAATATACAGCGCTTCACCTTCACTTCACTATACTATAGATGTTTAAGTACTTTGGTGAACATTTTACAAAATTAAGTGAAATGTTAAGTCAACAGTTCAAAAACTGAAAAATCCTAAATTCTACAATTATTTTTCAACATTATCTATTTTGATGTTGAACTTCCTTGTCGTTTTTTCATAATTTCCAGTTTAGATAATAAACTCTTAACTGCATAGAATATGTATCCATATTTGTTTATCCAATATACAACAAAAATCTCAGAAGACACAAAATAAAGCCAGTGAAATAATGTCTCCAGACTCCTTACACAATCATATTTTCATCTAAGCTGAATTTGATTGGAATTCATGTCTCTGTATCCCTATTTTTGCCAGAATAGTGTGTATTTTTTTCAGTGTTAATAGAATCTAATAGAATTTACTAGAATAATAAAATATGGAACACATCTAAACTGTCTTAAGTGCAAAAATATATTTATATCATGCAACCTCCTTTACTCTAACTGGGTGTTACTGCTCTTCTGTAAAGCTATATCTATTCCGAGATCCCTAGAAAGTTATAGAAAGTTATTTGTATTGACCTTGAATGTTCAGCTCAATGATTAGGGAACTTAGTGAAGAATGAAAGGTGGTAGGGAAATGGTGAATGGTCCAGTTTCTTTTTGTAGCACCAGTTCTCATTCAAAAGTCAAACATGATGTGGACAGTAACATTAATGCAGTGCAGGATGCTTTATAAATGCAGCATGTTGTAGCACGCCTTGATGAAGTTCAGTTTAAACTACTCCCTCATATCAATTCTGTACAATTGATTTTCATGTGCAAGATATAGTACTTTCGGATAGACATGATGATGTGCATCTGGTGAAGTGGATCGGATGTATGAAAGAAGCTTATTGTTTATAATACATTTTATTGGATTGACAATTACACTATATCTAGATGAAACTAAAATGGATTTCTCATCAGCAGAGTTAGAGGAGTTTTCACTAAATCAAAATATAACTGTCTTTTTTTAAATACTTTGAAGATTTTAGAAAATTACTCAGATATTTGAACTGTATCATTTCAGTAAGGCAATTACAAGTCTAAACACTTCTAGATTCAGTTAAATTACAGATACAATGTGGGTTATCTGTACAATACAAATATAAAGATATCATTTATTTTTCTTTAACAATGCACCATGATATTTATATATTTTACGTGGAGGTGGAGCATGATGGGCACAGTATAAATTTGTTTTTAACTTAACCAGCAATGTAACTAGATGGGACAAATGAACCATGTTAAACATTGAATGACAATGATGGATAGAGCTTTTGAAGTGTAAGAAAATGGGACATATATCCAACACTGAATGTTTGATTAGTGACACAGGAAAACTGTCAGACTGTCAACGAATAGTTTGTGCAGTCATTGTTAACATCTTGTTAGTTCCAGTACATATCCCCATTTATTCCATTAAAAAAGAAAATGTGTTTAAACTCTCAATTGATACTTACACTATAAAAAGAGCTTGTCGGCAAACGTGAAATGATTTTTAAGGCAGCACTGTAAATGGAAATATATTTCTATAAATCAGTTTAAAATAATAATGCAAATCGATTAGTATTACTTTCTTTCAATCAAGTTATTGCAACCAAGTAAACAGCTTGGCTTGAATTACCCAGCTTTAGACTGAAGGTGATCATCTGGTAATTAACCCAATAGTTCTGAACAAAAACAAACATATCAACTTAACAGTTTTTCCCTCCCCGCATCTTGATTCCTCTCCTGCAACTCATAAAAAAAAAAAAAAATATTCACTAAGCTCTCAGTGAATAATTTTCTAGCAAGCTAGTTTTCTATGCTACCCTTACCTTTTATGTCACTTGTGTTATTCCACCCATTGTACAGCGCTGCAGAATTTTTTTTATAAATAAGAATAATAATATCCTCTCCCTCGTATTTCCTGCTCTCACAGTTGTCTCAGAGTGTATGATGGGAATCCCAGCAGCTGCACTCAACCTCGCTATCTGAGCGCTGGAGGATATGATAGAGGGCTACTGCATCAAATATCACTGTCAGGTCCCCTGCCTCCGTGCTGCTCGTGGCGGCCTTGCTTATCCCATCACCGGGAGCTGCGCCATCTGGTCCCTGTCCGCAGCGTGCGGCTGTCCCTGCCGTGCTCCAGACTGACAGTGTTTCTGACGCTGCATACTCCAGAGCAGCATCCTTCTATGTGTAAACTTAAAAAATAAAGTGCGCTGTGCCTTTAAATCGTGACTTCGATTTACGTGCAGTATGCAATTAAAAAGTGCTTAACAGCAAAAAAAGTGCTTTTTGCAATATTGTGCAAACACATTAACTCGTGTTTAAGTGCAACAAAACAGATATGTGCAAAACCCACAATGTTAAAAGG
Source organism: Pelobates fuscus (assembly GCF_036172605.1). Taxonomy (NCBI): domain Eukaryota; kingdom Metazoa; phylum Chordata; class Amphibia; order Anura; family Pelobatidae; genus Pelobates; species Pelobates fuscus. The sequence continues at coordinate 136,004,722 of NC_086321.1, forward strand.
GAGCAATATTACTGACAGTGCTTATGGTGTCAGTGCTCTCTAAGCTTTAACAATGACCGAAATTATACTTGCATTATGCAGGGTTCCACATGAAAAAAAAAGAAATTAAAAAGACATATAATGTTTCAAAACCAAATATGTCTAATACACTCACAAGTGTGGAACAGGACTGCTCAGACTATACACCCTGTTCCAAATTATTATGCAAATTCTATTTAAGTGTCACAAAGATTAAATATTTTGTTTGTTTTTCAGTTTAACTCATGGATGGCATTGTGTCTCAGGGCTCTTTTGATCTCTGAAAACAATCTCGGACACCTGTGATAATTAGATTGCCAGCTAAGCCCAATTTAAGGAAAACCTACTAAAGTAGGGTGTTCCACATTATTAAGCAGAGCACCATTTTCATGCAATATGGGGAAGAAAAAGGATCTCTCTGCTGCCGAAAAGAGTGAAATAGTTCAATGCCTTGGATGGGGTATGAAAACATTAGATATTTCACGAAAACTTAAGTGTGCTCATCGCACTATTAAGAGATTTGTGGCTGATTCAGAGCACAGGCGGGTTCATGCAGATAAAGGCAAATTGAGGAAGATTTCTGCCAGATCCATGCATCGGATCAAGAGAGCAGCTGCTAAAATACCATTACATAGCAGCAAACAGATATTTGTAGCTTCTGGTGCCTCTGGAGTCCCACGGACATCAAGGTGTAGAGTCCTCCAGAGTCTTGCAACTGTGCATAAACCTTCTATTCGGCCACCACTAAGCAGAAACAGCTGCATTGGGCAGAAAAATACATGAAGACTAATATTTAAACAGTCATGTTCACTGTGCAGTGCACAGTGCAGTGCAACCCTGGATGGTCCAGATGGATGGAGTAGTGGATGGTTGGTGGATGGCCACCCTGTTCCAAAAAGGCTGCGACGTCAGCAAGGCGGTGGTGGAGTCATATTTTGGGCCGGAATCATGGGAAGAGAGCTGGTCGGCCCCTTTAGGGTCCCCGAAGGTGTAAAGATGACCTCTGCAAAGTATGTGGAGTTTCTGACTGACCAATTTCTTCCCTGGTACAGAAGGAAGAACTATGCTTTCCATAATAAAATCATCTTCATGCATGACAACGCACCATCTCATGCTGCGAAGATAGCCAAAATCAAGGTATATGTAAACTTTATTCCATAAAAACATGCATGACAATGCACCATTTCATGCTGCAAAGAATACTTCTGCACCAATGGCTGCTTTGGAGAAAAAAGGAGAGAAAGTCATGGTGTGCCCTCCATCCACCCCTGACCTCAATCCTATTGAGAACCTTTGGAGCATCCTCAAGCAAAAGATCTATGAGGGTGGGTGGCAGTTTACATCCAAACAGCAGCTCTGGGAGGCTATTCTGACATCTTGCAAACAAAATCAAGCAGAACCTGTCCAAAAACTCACAAGTTCAATGGATGCAAGACTTGTGAAGCTGCTATTAAATAAGGGGTCCTATGTTAAAATGTAACGTGACCTGTTAAAATGTTTAAAAAGTTAAAATGTTGTTATAAGTTTGATTGAAATGTTCAGTTCTTTACAACCTAGAAAGTGTTTTGAAACTTACTGTGCGTAATAATTGGGAACAGTGCATTGTAAGTTTTTTATGTTTACAAAAACACTACTGTTATCATTAGGAGGTTTGTTCAATAAAATTTGAATTGTACATAGTTGATAACATGAGAATTATGCTGACTGTTATTTACATAAATTATTTAGGTAAATGAGAAAAATATAATTTGCATAATAATTTGGAACAGGGTGTAAGTGCTTTTCAATGTATCTCCTCCTTTGTAAACAGGAACATGATGGATAGCCAAAATCAAGGTATATATAAACTTTATTCCATAAAAACAGAGACTTGTCTTTACAATCTCCAATCTCACCAGTCCCATAAGAGTCTTATTTCACAGTCCCCGATATCCTCAGCTGCTGGCACTTCCGAACTCCTGGGCTGCAATGCTCGTGCTGGTGGGCGGAGTCTGACTTTGTCCCCAATGTTATGTTCAGCGTGATGACGCGTTTAGCCACTCTAGGCTTCCTAACTTTGTATCTTATTGTGTTATTTACATACAAATGTCTTGTTTTTCATTTAAAGGAACACTGTAGTCAGCAGAACAACTACAGCTTATTGGATTTGTTCTGGTGAGTAGAATCATTACCTTCAGGCTTTTTGCTGTAAACCCTGTCTTTTCAGAGAAAATACAGTGTTTACATTACAGCCTAGTGATATCTTCACTGACCACTCCTCAGATGGCTGTTAGAGATCCTTCCTGGGTCATGGCTGCCTAAAATGCATTCAAACATTCAGTCTTTCCTCCCTCTGCATGCAGACACTGAACTTTCCTCATAGAGATTCATTGATTCAATTCATATCTATGAGGAGATGCTGATTGGCCAGGGCTGTGTTTGAATCATGCTGGCTCTGCCCCTGATCTGCCTCCTTGTCAGTCTCAGCCAATCCTATGGGGAAGCATTATGATTGGATCATGCTACCACTTCTGATCATGTCAGCAGACAGCTTGTCTTTCTGAGGCAACAGCATGCAGATCTACAGCTTCAGGCTGTAGTTTTAACACTATAGGGCCAGGAATACATGTTTGTGATCCTGACCCTATTGTGGTCCTTTAAAAACCCTAGTAAAAGAATATGTTGACAAAAATAAATCCCCTGTATGTTGTGTTAACTTTTTTTTTAATTAAATTGTATGTTTTCTTTTAAATTTATACCAAGGATTTAAAAAATGACCTCAATCCAGTTCAAGAAAGGGAAAACTAGGGCAAATGCAGAGGAAAAATATTATCAGTGCTTTTTAATTCATTGTGTGATACAGTGTTCTGTGGGGCAGGTATAAACCATGCGCTCACACCGCTATAAATCAATGAAAATTGTAGTTTTCCATTTACTCTTCAATTCCTAAAAATATTATTTTTATTGTGAATAATATCCCTTTGATTGCAGCAGTGCACTAGACACAGACTCTAGTCTAGAATATTTCACTAGGTGTCTTACATGAGTGCTTTAAGTTAATTTGTAGAACTCTAACATGTTCTATGTGGTATCTTATTATTTTCTTTTGAATGTGAAATTGAGAATTATTTGTTGTATGATCGATCACATGCTCACATCACATAAAAAGATAGAAACATAGAAACATAGAATGTGATGGCAGATAAGAACCATTCGGCCCATCTAGTCTTCCCAATTTTCTAAATACTTTCATTAGTCCCTGGCCTTATCTTATAGTTAGGATAGCCGTTTGCCTATCCCACGCATGCTTAAACTCCTTTACTGTGTTAACCTCTACCACTTCAGCTGGAAGGCTATTCCATGCATCCACTACTCTCTCAGTAAAGTAATACTTCCTGGTATTATTTTTAAACCTTTGTCCCTCTAATTTAAGACTATGTCCTCTTGTTGTGGTAGTTTTTCTTCTTTTAAATATAGTCTCCTCCTTTACTGTGTTGATTCCCTTTATGTATTTAAATGTTTCTATCATATCCCCCCTGTCTTGTCTTTCCTCCAAGCTATACATGTTAAGATCCTTTAACCTCTCCTGGTAAGTTTTATTCTGTAATCCATGAACCAGTTTAGAAGCCCTTCTCTGAACTCTCTCTAAGGTATCAATATCCTTCTGAAGATACGGTCTCCAGTACTGCATACAATACTCCAAGTGAGGTCTCACCAGTGTTCTGTACAATGGCATGAGCACTTCCCTCTTTCTACTGCTAATACCTCTCCCTATAAAACCAAGCATTCTGCTAGCATTTCCTGCTGCTCTATTACATTGTCTGCCTACCTTTAAGTCATCAGAAATAATAACCCCTAAATCCCTTTCCTCAGATGTTGAGGTTAGGACTCTATCAAATATTCTGTACTTTACCCTTTATTTTTTTTACGTCCAAGATGCATTATCTTGCACTTATCCACATTAAATGTCAGTTGCCACAACTCTGACAACTCATTTTTATAGTTTACCTGGAACATCAACCCGGTTACATATCTTAGTATCATCAGCAAAAAGACATACCTTACCATCAAGACCTTCTGCAATATCACTAACAAATATATTAAAGAGAATGGGTCCAAGTACAGATCCCTGAGGTACCCCACTGGTGACAAGCCCAAGCTTCGAATATACTCCATTGACTACAACCCTCTGTTGCCTGTCACTCAGCCACTGCCTTACCCATTCAACAATATTGGAATCCAAACTTAAATATTGCAGTTTATTGATAAGCCTTCTATGTTCAACAGTGTCAAAAGCCTTACTGAAATCTAGGTAAACAATGTCTACTGCAACACCCTGATCTATAATTTTAGTTACCCAATCAAAAAAATCAATAAGATTAGTTTAGCATGATCTCCCTGAAGTAAAACCATGTTGTCTCTGATCTTGAAATCCATGTGTTTTTAGATGTTCAACAATCCTTTCCTTTAACATGGTTTCCATCACTTTCCCCACTACTGAAGTAAGGCTTACTGGCCTATAGTTGCCCGACTCCTCCCTATTACCTTTCTTATGAATGGGCACAACATTCACCAACTTCCAAGTTATAAGTCAATAAGTATTGACTTATATGTTCTGATCAAACAGCAAACTCTTTACCATGCCATACCTAATGAATCATGAATCACAATATGACACTGAGTCTTTAAATCTTATGGATCTTATTCCCTAAACTGCGAGCATTTGTAGACATGAATCTAAGCTTATATTTTTTTAACACACTTGCTAACCAATCATAATTAGTGTTTAACTTAAATCGAACCTAGCCTTTATCATAAATATAAATTACATTTTTTATTTGCTTTAGATTTCACCTATCGAATGCTTACAACTTTTCAGAACTGTCATGGCCAACATAATGCCTGTTTGTAGACATTGCATTAGGTAGCTAAAATACCAATTACTTTAGCCTTGAGCTAAACTGTAAAGCCCCTCGAACATATATGATTATTATTATTATTATTACTGGTATTTATAAAGAGCCATAATATTCCTCAGTGCTGTACAATTGGGAAAAAGACAACACAATAAGAACAGACCGATACAACAGGTAGAGGGCCCTGCCCGTGAGCTTACAATCTAAAGTATTGACTTATATGTTCTGATCAAACAGCAAACTCTTTACCATGCCATACCTAATGAATCATGAATCACAATATGACACTGAGTCTTTAAATTATTTCATGGTATTATAAAAACATGTTTTATAAACTCTTCATCTGCAGCATTAACCCCCTACACCCTTTATATTACAACCTTGAACCCACAGCAATATATCACAGTACACCCTTAGCATGCCCACCCCTTTAGCATAACACCAAGAGAAATAGTATCCAATGCACTACTGTGAATCCAATAAAGGTCAACGCTTTTCATCTCACAATAGAGGACTTTCTCAAAACCCAACAAAATGTTTTAGTAAGTTTACATTAAGTTTACATTAAGTTTACATTAAGAAAAGACCAGACGGATTCTAAGACTGCAGCCCTAATAGTGCTAACCCCCAAGTTAGAGAGATTGTGCCCAGTTCCCTGGTAATTGCAGTGGAAACACAAGGAGGATTCCATTACCAAGTTATTACTGACTAAAATATAGCCACCTAAACACAAGTGGACAAAGTTGGTGTATTTCACAATTTTGTGCTGTAAAATAAATTATTTTCATACATTTAAAATCTATTTAGTTTTCTGTTTTGTTATCTCTTGCTATCATCTTCTGCTCAGTGAAATAGGAAGCTATCAAAAACAAACAAGCAAAAACCTTCAAAACAATAATAGCACTCATTTGCACAGCTGGAAGGCTGTGTAAAAATAAATCTTCAGTTTTACTATTTGAAATGTATACTCCTGTGGCATAGCTGAAGGGTCAACAGGAATAGCTTTTAGTAAAACTTAAATTGAATTTTCCTGTTAAATGTGGGTGTTATATTCAAATTTTATATATAAATGCACCTTTGGTGCCTAGAAAATAACTCACAAATTGGCAAGTTTCAGCTAAATCCTTTTCTACGTGGTTTTCAATGTGGAGGTGTCAGACAGATGGGCGATATATATTTTTCTGTACTCTGGAAAACTTAGAGTTAATACATCATCTTTTGATTACGTTATTGAATCACCCAGGAAGGTAACTGAGAGTGATTGAGGTGAACATACTATTCTGCTTACTTGTAGTGTCCACTGTATTTCCACCCCACTACATACCCTATCCCTCAGCACAGCCCCTATCTACACACACTGCAGTCACTTTCCCCCAGATACACAACATCCCTTATCCCCCATATACTACAGTCCCTATCCCTCCAAACACTGCAGTACCAAATCCCCATATACTACAGGCCCTATCGTCTTCACATCACACACTATAGCCCCTATCACCCATACAAATACATTGCCACACCCAAACACATACACCTCATTCCCCATTCCTCACACATAAACAGCTCCTAAGCCCCCATATATAAACTACCGCCCCTATCCCCCCCCCACAAAGACACACTCTATACACATTGCACCACTGACAGATCTCTCCACACACACTACACTGTAAACAGCCCCATTCACAAAACGCAACCCCACAAACAGCCTCCTCTACACATGCAAATCCACACATTGAATCCCAGAAGTATTCCCATACAGGCATATCCTCACACAGCCATACACAATACCACAGATAGTCTACCCCACAAACACTACCACGCACAGCTTGCCCCCAAACACATTCATTTACAAACAGACACAAGACAAGTCACCAGCAAATGTAGAAGAAGCATATCATTACAGTAAATGTGTTTGTGTTGCACTAAACAAGTGTAGGGCATGCTCCTTATTCCAGACGTATTGAGCTGTTTAACTGTTGATTTTTTATATAAAAAAATCAGACTGGCTTTGTTGCACATTACTTAGCTATTTGCTCCACAGTAGTATCTGGTTTTGCCTTGATAAACCTCCTCCACTATGTCCTAATGAGTCATTGGTCAGAAAACGAGTCTTCCTAAAAATATGGATCTATGTTCTCATTATATGTCACTAACTTATAAGGATATACTCAGATATAATTGTTTGCTGTGTAATAAAATAGATAGGCATGATTTTCTCAGATTTAGAATGTGTTAACTGGCAATAGAGAAAACATTTAAGTTTTAGCTCTCCACCAGATGGATCTGCCATTTATTATATCAAGACATTTATAATTCCATAAGGAACATGAGGACCCAACACATGGTAGAGTTTTATGTAATCCCCAGAAAAATCTGATTTGCTAGTTTATGACAAACTTAACGAACACAATTTCTCTAAATTACGGTTTCTCAATCAATCACCACAGTAAAAGCTATTGAAATCCTTACTGGAGTGAATAATAATTAGTGGAGATAATTTTAAAAAAATACAAATATTTCTGCACCATGCCTGTGTTCAGGGTTACATCATTGTCCATAATGCTCTAGGTGCACCTGTTATTTGCCCACTCAGTCATGCCTTTTATGGTTCCCTGTTTTTTGCATTGCCAAATTTATATTGAAGTAACAATCTAGGCAGCATAACAACTTAATCTCAATGAAGATGTTATGTTGCCTGAAGGTTCTAGGCACTTTCTTACTTTAAGGGGTTAAACTATTTACGAACAGTTTTCCCACAGGGCTCCAAAAGGATGTATTTTCAAATGCATTTTTTTTTTCAATAGGAGACTAGTGATAGGATAAGAGTGCCAGTGCCAAGTCCAAGGCATCCACATTGAATCCATAAGAAGAGGAGAGAAAGTAGGTGCCTACTCTGCTTTAACACTAAGCATGCACTCGCGGCTCGCTGGGCCGCAAAGATGTCTATTGTGGGCCGCATGTTTGAGATGCTTGATCTAATCTGTTCTGACTTTTTGTACTAAATGAATACATTGTTTTAGAGCATAGTCATTTTATAATACATTGTCTCCTCCAACATATACAGCTTACCCATGACATCTAAGTTGAACAAGTAATTAACCACACTTTATAACCATATTTACATCAATGTTTGCTATACTACATGCTGCACTGGATTCAATGCTATAAAGCCATATGAGTGAAATAATGAGGTGCAATACCGTATTATGTTGTATAAACTCTTAGCATTCAGTGGGTTAAACACATTCAACATTATGCATTTTAAAACAGCATTGTTCTTCATACACCACAGCCTTTTACTGGTTTACTGGCCGCTGCCTTGTTTTGTACTCCTGAATTTAATGGCTACGCTCATAGAACTGTTGATGAGTATTGCGAAGGTTGGCAGACACTGAACAAGAGTCTAAGCACTTCTAATGTTTCCCTGGTGCTACATTTAAAGAGTGAGTATCTCCTCAGTGACTATACGGCTTCCAGAATATGGAGCATAAATGAACTGGCTTTGTTATAGCTTCTGCTGCAAGCATAAGCAACATTTCAGATGGGCTGAGTTGCAGGGCACGTCGCTCGAAAGGCTTGCAATGGTTTATAGGGTGACAGAGACAGATTGTAAGGCTTAGAACAGCCCAGTACCAATTAAATCCATGGTACTACTAAAATGTGCTGTGATCATAAACATGCACATCTGTGACTCAAATAAGATTTTTTTTTTCTTACTGCCCTACGAATGTTTACTATATAACCTTTTTAATAAACTGCTGATTGTTCTTTGCTGTTTTGCTTTGCATTGTACACATGAGATCCAAATGACTATAATTAATGCCAGTAAGGTGGCCATTCCATTTGGAAAATCAAAGACTTAAAGGAATACCATAGAGTCTGGAATACAAACATGTATTCCTGACACTATTCTTCTGGAATCCAGCATTAGGCTCCTCATCCCCCTCTTGTTGGAGACTAATGGTAATCTTACTGACCTTTTCTCCCACACGGAACCAGTCTCGAGCGAATTGCTTTGCCTCCATGGCTAAGATTATCAATTGCTCTCAGCCAATCCAATGCTTTTTAATATGAAAGGATTGGGAGGCTATTGTGCATTCACAGCAAAACAGATGCGTCAATCGGATGACAGCAAGAGAAGTCCAAGCTTTACGCTGCTAATTTGGCGAAAGCACTTCTAATGACTGTCTGAGTGAGATAGATGCCTTGCTCTGCAGGCTAAAAAAAAGCAAGCATATGTGATTTATTATTCATATCTACCTGTTTTTTCTTTCATTGAATCAGTGCATTTCTATGAAGAACATTCAGTACCTCCATGCAGAGCGTGGAGACGCTGAACACCAGTGCTGCCTACTGTGCAGCACGGACACAGGAAGCACCTCCAGTGCCCGTCTGAGTGACTGCCACTAGAGGTGTAAGTTACCAGCAATGTAAATATTGCCTTTTCTATGAAAAGGCAGTGTTTACACTAAAATGCCTGTAGGGACACGCTATAGACATCAGAACAACTACATTAAGCTATAGTAGTTCTGGTGACTATAGTGTCCATTTAAACTAACACTTTCATCTAAATAGGTCTCTGACTGTATTAGTATAAATCAATACTACACAGATTAATTAATTATAGTAAATTTAGCTGGAATTAATATTAATTGATCTGTTAAATAAGTATAGATGAGATCCTCTTAAAATTCCATCACATTTTTTAAATGTTTACTTAGTTGTCAACACACAAAAAAGAAGGCTGCAGAGAACATTTAATATCAACAGCCACTAAAAGTCTACTATTTGTAGAGTAGTTGCTAGTTTTCATCAATGCAAGAGACCGTAAATGGTGTTTACCATGTTCAAAGTAAGCTGGAATATTTTATGATCAACACAGGAAATAAGAAAATACAAAATTTAAAATATAACCATTGCAAATAAGGAGGTGTTATGTGAACTTATAAAGACACACAAATAACAAGTAACTAAGGCGGTTCAGTACCATTTTTCTTTTTTTGAAGAGGATTGCTGGTAGCTATAGACCCTGGGGAGCAATTACACACAAATGTATTTTTTTTTCTCCAGGAACCTCAATGCCCTCAAAATAGTTGCCCCTATTCCATGGTGCATATGTTATGAATATCTTGAGCATTGTCTCATCTTATCTCATCCTGCAGCCACTGCAAACATGTCTACGGACATTCTGCATGCTCATCTTAATCTGGTACTCGGTTTGGCCCCAGATAGTGCAAACTTCCTGTATTCAATCACAAACACTGTACACTAACACCCACACTGTACACAAAAACAGACTTGCATGCAAACATCAACACTACACGCAAACACCACCTTGCATTCAAATAGTAACACTACAAAAACATTTCCCAGCTATCAAGCGCTTACACTACACATATATACACCTCTGTATTCTAACATCAACTATATGTACAAACATTAACATACACACACAACCCATACAATACATTGCCTACATTCACACAAAAGAACTGCACACACATATAACCCTGAAAGGATGGGAAAATTGCTGATCTACAGCTAACAACACATTGTCACATTGAGATCTATCATTTGGCCACCACTGCTCTATATGGGGGTGTCCAAAATATTTCTTAAAACATTTTAGATATTAAACCAAGAAGACTGCACTCATCTGAACATGCATACATTATACATTTAATAAATAAATATTAATAATATAAATATAAATATAGATTTTTTTTTATTGTTCCCCTTTTTTCCCCCCTCTATCTGTGAGCAAAATTGCAGAGAATGCACCTATCAGTGTACTGCAAAATATATACATAACATTTAGAATATGTATGTTTGTTGCAGTTTACATTTTTGCACCGTTTAGGTTCATTTGATTTGTTTTTCTTAAAATCTTTTCATTAACAAAACTGGCAAAGAGCCAAATGCTGAAATTCTGCCATCCCGAATTCTTTTTTTCTTTTTTGAATGACGGGGTTCAGCCAAAACTATTTTATTCACCTTGCACAAGTCTTTATATTGCTATATGATATGAAAAAAAAATATCTTACTTTATAGAGGTGACACATAATTTTTTTTTTACTATTTAATTGATTAGCTTCTAAAGTCTTATTTATAAGTTCACAAAATAATTGTTTAAAAATACCAGAGAAGTTGTTTTCTCTTATTGTATAACAATAGCTTGTTTTCTCTATTTTGCAAATATTTTTTTTTTATCTTTTGTTCTTTAATGTTTAATGAAAAACGCAGCCAGAAAAAAACAAAACCTACACAGGTTTTGAAATATGCCAATTTGTCTGTTTTATGGTATTGTCCCTCCTTCTAGAAGCCTGTATAAAACAGATTTAAAGCTTCATAAAAAACATAGAGAAATACATTAATGGACAATCGATTCCAAGGAACAGGCAGGAGAGAAGGTAAAGCTAATCTAGAGCAATTTCTGTCCATCCTTGCATAAAATACTGATCTTCCTTGCTGCTTCTGAAAAATGCATGAGGGATATGTGGACGAACTAATCTTTAATTCTGAAACCTCTTTTTGCTTTAGAGGACCACACTCATATACTCGGTGAATGAAGCAGTGATCAAACACTTTTCTTCGACAAGACCGTTAATTGTATTTCAGGAATTAACAATGTATACATGTATATAAATAAGGTGGTGCAAAACAAACAAAAAGAACTATGGGTACAAATTGCAACAACCACCCAAGAAATCCTGGTAATAAGATTTAGACAATATAGATGGTGTTAAGTTGATGCGCAGTTTTTTAAATCACTATTAGGCAATATAATAAATATTATGGATAAAATCTTAAAACTTCATTAAAGTGCCTATAGTGCTCACTATTGAGTGAATATGTGCCCAAGTGGTAATGTCAATGAGTGTATATTAATACAATATACAGTGACAGTTGTGGCACCCTTAGACACTAATACCCTCTGTTATACTTGCACATTAATCACAATATAGGAATCTAGGAGATAAAAACAAAACAGAAACACATAGTGCAATATTGTCTGGAAAGCATCAATATTTAAAAAAACTAAAAAAAACTAATTAAAAAGCACTCATAAACGTAGAGTGGCTAAAGTAACACTCTGAACTATCCAGCTCAGGGAGGATCAGCCCCTGGTGTGTGTAGGATTCCATCGATACACTTCCAGTCATCAAGTAAAGTATGCAAATATTTATTGAGATAATACAATTAAAAATTTCTCAACATCAGTAGTAGTGTCCCATCTCAGCTCACCAGCCTCCTCTGCACTAAAGAGAGCGTCCCGGGGTGTGTAACAACAGACTCCACAAATCCCACCCCCCTCTCTGGCTTGGCTGCTTGTTCCGATCGCAGGTCACTGTCCACTTCCTAATTCCGGCATGTGACGCATTTCGCCACACCTCCTGGGGCTTTTGTTTTTATCTCCTAGATTTGTTTATTGTGATTAATGTGTAAGTATAACAGAGTGTATTAGTGTCTAAGGGTGCCACAAATGGCACTATATATTGTATTACGATATGCCCATTTGACATTACCACTTGGGCACATATTCACTTAATAGTGAGCACTTTAGGCACTTTAACCCCTTAAGGACCAAACTTCTGGAATAAAAGGGAATCATGACATGTCAGGCATGTCATGTGTCCTTAAGGGGTTAATTAAGTTTTTAAGATTTTATCCATAAGATTTTATAATATTACCTAATAGTGATTTAAAACACTGTGCACAAACTTACCACTATCTATATTTCAGAAATAAAACATTCAGATATTCACAAAATCATCTACAAAACAAAACTCATCAATTATGTATATTTAGAACAAGAGATTTCATCTCCACTTAAATATATATATGCTTACTCCAGTTAGTTTCTTAACTTCATTTATTTTACTACAATTGTATTAATTACAGTTACCTTTAGACACCAGTCAGACATGCTTTGAGTGAATAACCTTTAAAATTACTATACACTTTACCTGAAAATCAGCGTTCTCCCCAATCGCTTCCACGTCTCTTGTTTTGTCGTGCCGTGTCATCTTCGTCTTGGTCGTAGTCCTATAAAATACAGTGAGGGAAAAAAGTATTTGATCCCCTGCTGATTTGGAATGTTTGTCCACTGACACAGAAATGATCGATCTATAATTTTAATGGTAAGTGTATTTTAACATTGAGAGACAGAATAACAACAACAAAAAAATCCAGAAAAACGCATGTCAAAAAAGTTCTAAATTGACCTGTATGTCAATTAGTGAAATACGTATTTGATCCCCTATCAATCATCAAGATTTCTGACTCTCAGGTGTCTTTTATACAGATTAGGAGCTGAGATTAGGAGCACATTTTTTTAAAGGGAGTGCTCCTAATCTCAGCTCGTTACCTGTATAAAAGACTCTGGTCCACAGAAGCAATCAGTCAATCAATCAGATTCCAAACTTTCCACCATGGCCAAGACCAAAGAGCTGTCCAAGGATGTCAGGGACAAGATTGCAGACCTACACAAGGCTGGAATGGGCTACAAGACCATCGCCAAGTAGCTTGGTGAGAAGGTGACAACAGTTGGTGCGGTTATTCACACATGAGTGTTCTACATGTTCAAAAAATGTGCCTGAAGTTATTGGAATGCTGGGACCTTCTCTCTGTTACTGCTACAAATGTACAGACAAATAAAAGTTATTTAAAAGGAACATTTTAAATCCAGAAATGCATATATTTATTATTAATGTTGGATTGTTAATTTAATGGTTTAAACCAACATAAAACAAACCTGTAATTTAGCACTGAGGTTGTTTCCTCTCTTCATGTGAATTTATTAGTTATGATGATCCTTGTCCAATCCAATAATTATCATAGAACAGTATTGGGAGCATTAAGATGTGGAGGTGTTGGTGCTATATATATATATATATATATATATATATATATATATATATATATATATTCATCCTTTTTCCCTCTGTTGTTTACTTTTTTCACATGATCTGTAAACCAAATGGAAAATTTATCCTATCGTGTACTGCAAATATATACATAATATTATATTATCTATATATATTTTGCAGTACACTGATTGGCCCATTTTGTGCCATTTTGGTTCATCTCTTTGGTTCCCGAATCATGTGTTTGGTACCAAAATTCAGCCAACTGAACCAACATAAGGCTGATATTTGGGCATCCCAAAAATAAAAACATTTTCAGGATGTCCAAATTTTGACCTTATGTTGGTTCGAATTTTGGTAGTGAAAATATGATTCAGAAACAAATCAGATGAACTAAAAATGGTTTAATCACCATGCACAAGTCTAATGGTCACTTCTCACACTATGCTTAATGACTGTTCCCAAGGCATCAATCATATTTTTTCCCTTTCATCATTTCCATTTTTGTCACCACAGTCAAAATTCAGAATCACAAACCAAAACAGACATGCTCGGCCATTGCACGTTTGGATTAAAACAAATCAAGTCTATTGTATATTTTATGTTACAAACTTAAAAATGAGTCACACGTCAAACACCTGACTGACTCTGGATTCACTGCTCAATTCAGATGAAATGAAGCCTTGTACAATCTAACCTCAAAAAAGAGCAATGGCAGCAAGAGACAGACACCCAGAAAACAGAAAGAGATGCCCAGGATAAACAGGGCAAACATGTGAATCCAAGTACAATTGCCTATAGCAAAGAGTAGCAACCAGTATAAGAACATAAATAGGTTTAATGCAATACCAGGACTGGACCCTTGAGAGAGCAACAACCAGATTGAGGACACCTGATAACAGCCACATAGGAGACATTTTTGGATGTTGCTGGGCAATGTTGCCAAAAAAGACAAGTCAACAGGTGGAGGAAAGTGTGGCAGAACTAGGCTCGCCACTGGGCATTGGAGAAGACTGATTGCCAGCCTCCTGCCATGTGACTATGGCCCCTGGGATGTATTGCCTGCTCTCCTGTACTGCTGCGGTTTGCTACCAGCTAGGTGGATTTGGCTATGGATATGGCTTGTCTAGTGCCCTCTGTTGGTAGCAACAGCAATATGCACTACCTGAATAGCAAGACTGGTTAATTTGCATATTCGGGTAGATTTGCATATTACTAATTCTGCAGGCACGTGAACTATTTTCTGTTAATTATTGCCTCCCCCACCTCTTTTAAAAATATGCCATTGTGTTATAATAAGTCACTGTATGTTGCCTGCTATGATTTGACTGTTTGTAATTTTATTGAGTTTTCACAGCAATGTTAATGTAATGACCATATGGGCTAGTCCCAAGGAAAATAAAGTTTTAGACAGTTCTTCTTCACCCTCAATTTGTAGTCCTGTCTCTTATCGGGTGAATCTGCTGCAAGGGATTGCTACGCTCTGCATACTCCTTTGCTATAATCACTTCTAAGCTCTTTTCAGAGCTTGTTCCTGTATTGCTCTCTGAAGGAGTCTATGGTGGTTAGTGTCTGCTGGAGTGCTTGGAGCCCCCAGGAAGCGCTAAGAGCATCCTTCAACAAAGGTACCGAGTCGGGGTGCCAGGTGATCTGTTACAGAAAGCAACAGCAAAAGAGATACAATTGGTTTACAGAGAATAGATTGGACCTTCAAAGATAGAGTGAACAAAGAGGATGGATAGAGTATGGTTTAAATATATCAATAACAAATTTGAATATGGATGGCAATGATTCATTTACAGGGATGGGGCAGGTTCTCAGTCTATCAATAATATCGAGGTTGGATGTGCTTTTACACATTTTGACATAGAACAGGGGGAAAAAAACAGAGACTCTAGGCAAAATAACCACTCTGCCATAGTTGATTTTATTGATACCTGAAATTTCTAACCATTATTAAAAATTAACATCCAATGGCTTATCAAAAGGTATTCATACTGATATATACTAGTCAGATATTGCAGACTACTAATTAATACACTTTACAATTATGGAAATCTTACACATCTCATGGGCTCCCAAGATAATCTTCAGTTCGAAGCTGTGGGTAATTAGAGTATACTCTCTAACAAATGTATTTTGTGCTGTATCAATCAGAATTCATCATCACGCACCCCAGCTTATTAGATGCACACCTGTGTGCACTTTAGAATCAAGTAATGTCTGTAGCCAGTACGCATTGAGGGTAACGGTATAAAAAAATAGAGCTCAATGGAAAGGTTTGCCTGCAGGCCTGTTATGTTCTAGGTAATAGAAATTAGATCGTATCAACATTTTCTGACAAAGTGGGAACAGCTTTTTACTGTTCTGCATTTCCATCACATTTGTGATTGTCGAAAATTTTCTTTCCTTGATAAAGTTGGTCAGTGTCCCAGAAGAATATGGAAACTGTCATTTAGAGATACAGTCTGAGAAACATTTTTTTTCCTCTGCTTGTAGATAAGAGCTACGTTTTCTTCTGTTTTAAATTAAAGCAATTTTTTCAGGGCTTTTTTATGCTCTGAAGCAGGAAAATAAACAAACTGTATTTTATTAAAACTTATATCAGTTTGACTTTTACATTTATCAAAATATAAATGTAGGTAGGTGTTTTACTTTGAAGTGTCAAATTAGAATTGAAATATCAGTTTATACTGAATTTTACTTTACATATTCTGTATTCAAGTGCTCTGCAGATCACAGTTGTTCTTATGTTAAATATAGACATGAGATCAAGGAAACATGGTGCTCAAGGTAATTCCTCAATCAGAGGGCCAGAGTAACTCATGTGCAAGGGAAAATGTTGAGTTTGTAGCCTTGTTTGAGAGGCCAAAAGATGTGCTAGAAGAGACAGGCAAAATAATGAGGGAATGTTTGAGATGGCAGATTGGGAGCTGTATGGTCTTGCAGCTAGGTGAGGCAATTGGTCAGTAGAGTATCTATTACGTGTATGTTCATCCATCAGTCTGAGTGTGAACTGTGTAGGATAATAGAATTGGTTTGATTGAGTATCTATGGGAAACTAGAGATTTAAGCAGTGTTAACATTATTCAGAGTCCATATCCTCTGTTGACTATCTTGATACAATTGTGACAAGCACAGGAGACAGCATGATACCATATGGAGCAGGTAGTTCTGGAATCAGAATTCCATTGCAGAAGAAAAGAGATATTATAGTGTAGTCTTGTGCTACAATCTGGGTCTGCGGGAAATAAGAATGTAATTTTTTTGAGATCACACCCTACCAGCACAATGTATAGATAAAATGTAAACTCTGTAGTTTTAGTTTGTATTGTGACAGATACACTTTTAAACTAATAATGTCCTAACTATGATGCCTGACACATGTCATGCTAGTAAGAATAAGTGCATATTCCTTTAGGAAAATTTTTTTTTTTTAGATGCTTTATTGTAATACCCTACAGACAAAAAAATAACAGAACAAAAGACTAATATATCACATTTTGCTGCAGTGTTTTATACTAGGGGTTAAGCCTTTTGCCGAAAATTGAAATGATTGTATGTCCAATAAAAGCATGTGTGGTTTTCTGGCTCGTTTGGAAAAAAAGTCTCATTATAAATTCAGGAGAGACAAAGATGAAGGTTTTCCTGTTTGTATAATATACCAACCATCAAATAAATTAAGTACAGTCTTTTAGGCAGCCCTATGAAACACATTGCCAACAAATAAAATAAATTGTATTCCAACTGCCCTTAAAATCCTTGATATTGCATGTTATATTTCTGTTTCCTGGTAAAATATCTTATTGTTGTTCTTCACCTGAAATAAGCATGTTAGTAGCTATAATTAGAGTTTCTAATTGTCCTAATGGCTGGCAGGTTTCTGAAGGGCCATAAGGTGAATATAGTGGGAATGAAAAGCATTTCTTTATATGTACATTATTTACAAATATAAAACAAATATATTACAGAATGATCATGTCTTAATGGGGCCATGGATAGTGCACATTACTTACCAATGTAATATATTTTTAATTTATTAAGAGCAGATGACCTTATGTTAGATATCAGACATAAAATCAATGTCTTTGAGATAGTTAGGCTTAGATATGATAGCTTATACAATGAGGGTTGAAGGGAGAAAATATATGGCCTTGCATTGTATAAGAAATCAATACTCACAGTAAATGTATAGGTTTCTGTGCATTCAGTAGAACCCACCAATTATTGTCATATCTTACCTGATTGCTATGTTCTTCAGGTTTCAGAGAGATGTGACTATGTTTTTGTCAATGGGAAGGAAATGAAAGGCAAGGTTGACGTACTGGTGAACTTCACGTATCAGTATCTGAGCGCCTCTCTGCAGATAACCATCTGGGTTCCACGGCTGCCTCTCCAAATAGATATATCTGACACTGAACTCAGTCAGATCAAAGGCTGGAGAGTGCCCATCATTGCCAACAGAAGGTGGGTACATCTTTATTAAATGAGACTGAATTATTTGTATAAGAACCAGTTTTTCAAATATGGTATACTCATGAAATGTAGTAAACACAAAAAGGAGGTGGGATAAACATTAAATAGTAATGTTTACTCACATGGAAGGAATTGAGGACTTGCTTAAAAGATTATGATTGATTGATTGATTGATGGCAGGTGAAAGTGACATAAAAATGATGATGACCATCTTGCAGTAATATTCCATAAGGAAACAAAATGGGTAACAGGCCAGTCATCCACACTCCTCATTGTCTACTCAATCCATATTAGATACAAAGGCAGTGCATAAACACAGCTTTATATTAGATGGCAGACATCATGTTGCTCTGTGTTGCTTATTTACCCTGTAGGGCAGCCTTCCATCCTGCAAACATTCATACTGGGAAGATAAACACCATTTCAAGAAATCTCTCTATTGACGCAAATGATATTGTCATGCTCTCAGTGCAAACATAACTACTATCCACATAACAGATGCTGCTCCATCCTTAGGCCATACCATTGATTAAAAAAATTAAAACACAACATCAACACCTTAGCAGTGTTAATGCTAGGTCTCCCCTGCAATGGCAATCAACCATTGATAGCTGTGTGCGCCAAGTTTTAAGTACTGTTTGTGAGTTGAGTATCATTTGTGGTGCATACAGTGGGGACAGCGATTAATGGTTAAAATTTGCAATTATATATGTTAGGAAGGAAACCACTGTATGATTTGAGTTCCATGGGTTGACTGATAGGTAATATGTTTAATTTTGGTGACATGCAGATAACTTGTGAGTGTGTGGGTACCATGGGACTGACTATACTCTGTTCACATGGTTGACTAGTTATTTACTGAAGGTTTCCATATGTTGCTGGACAGGTTTGATGACTGTTTCAAATGAGAGCCACTGAAGTGACTGATGGTTGTAATTTGTGTGTCATCCCATGTTAGCTCCTGGCTGACAATAATGAGAAGAGTTAATCTTTATCAGTTGAAGTGGCTGAGGAAAGGAATTATTGGAAAGAGGATGGTAAATAATACTGAATGCCAGCTCTGTGGGCTGGTGTCAATATCCCCATGTTTCCAGTCCATAATCATTAGACCTCCGGCAAAAAAAAGGCTTGCCCATGGCACCATTAATGATACAGAAAGCACTAGAATGCATCCATCAGTAAAACGCATGTGATTAATGCGTTCTACAGCTGATCAGAAAAATGATTAAAGATCACAAAGAGTGGGATGCAGCTGGAAAAAACAGCCTGTTCATTTCCTTGAATGTTCATTTCCCTGCTTCTAATAACTCAGAACTCTACCCTATAGAGGCTGACACTATGGGCTGGCATTATGTTTGTGCTGGACCTGTATATGGACTCTATACTTACTGGGAGGATATTTGAATTTAAATCTAAATGAGGGATTGGGAATTCTCTGGTCTACTCATGTGTCCTCTGGCACTCATATCTAAGCATCTAGGCTATGGATGCTGTAAAGTGTGTATCTTGGGACATCATGTCGAGGCATCAACCCCGATTAATTTGTAGGTATTTATTTATGTTAAGTTTTTTGCCCACTAGCATTTTATTATTTACAGCAATTCAATGCTTGGTTTTGGATCATCTGAAATGTGAATTGAAAACTCTGGACTGAACGTTCACCTCAACTTGGATTCAATTACAAATGAATGCCCAGTGAATAACCAAAATAACTTATGTGCATGGCACGTTGAATATTTTAGAAGTCATACATAGCTGTAACCATATTGATTCGTGTGAGCTGGTTCAAACAAACTAAAAATAGTCTAAACCTCTATTTGGCAGACCCCTTAGTGGCAAATTAAATTTTTTTTATGTTTTTCAGACCTACAAGAGACAGTGATGATGACGAGGAGGATGAACGCAGAGGAAGGGGATGTTCTTTGCAATACCAGCATGCAATGGTTCGTGTTCTTACCCAGTTTGTAGCAGAGGACCCAGGTCCTTCTGGCCAGCTTGTATTCTTGCTGGCTCCTGATTGGCAGTTT
Source organism: Pelobates fuscus (assembly GCF_036172605.1). Classification (NCBI taxonomy): domain Eukaryota; kingdom Metazoa; phylum Chordata; class Amphibia; order Anura; family Pelobatidae; genus Pelobates; species Pelobates fuscus. The sequence goes on from NC_086321.1 coordinate 136,025,005, forward strand.
GATGTAACAGACTTGGTGACAGATTTCATGAAACTGGAAGAGCCTCATATAGCAAAACTTCAAGATGGAAGGCTTTTGATTGGCCGAGAAGTTGGGATGACAACAATACAAGTATGTTATTTTTCTAATTTACTGACACTTAAAAAGAATCGTAATATCAGCATATTTCCTGTACACAAACATAAAGAAGAAAGTGATTTTTTTTTTTTTTAAAAAAAACTTGATTTATAGTTTGATATAAATAGGTACAACTTAGATTATTGTGGGAGGGATTAATATATATATATATATATATATATATGTAGTAAGGCCTTTTGGCCTGTGTTTGTGGGAGGGGCGTATGACACACCCCATCCCTACTTAAGGGACACCCCTTACCTGGCTCCATACCTTCGAGGTCAGCGTTGCATCCTGAATCCACTTCCGGTTCACGGACAGCGCCATCTTGCTTTCGGAAACTCCGCGTTTTTCTTCGGTGTCAGCTGTGTCCAGGAACTCCTTACAGGTCTTTCCACGGCCAGCCACGCACAAAAAACCCGGTCTTCTTCGCTGATCGAGTCCTCAGGACTTCTCAAACGTAAGTCCGTCGCCCGGATCACTTCCCACGGCGTCGCAATAATTTTCAGCCTTACTTTACGGCCACACGCTTTACGGCCAAAGTCTCAGGCAAATTAACCCTCCGGTTTCCGGAAACCAAGTACTAAGTATGTGGCATTCTTATGCTTTACTTTTTCCCTCCTTTATTTCAGTTTGTTTCTATATGATAAGTTTTTAGTACCTGATAGTAGGATTATTCATTTTTAATGCAGATTATAGTTCATTAAATACCAGTCTGTTTTATATACATATAACGATTATAGCATGTATTTCATAATTTATGCTGTCACATTAATTATACCTAGGTTAGGGCTCATGTATTATTAGTTCATGATATTATCCTGGTATACATATACATAGTTTTGCTTGAACAACTTTACTTTTTGTGTACCTTCCATTACACTTAGGAAATTTGTTTTAAACAAATGTTTTTTTTTTTTCCTCCCTGTTTAAACACACCATGTACACTTTTCATTACATGGCACGTGTCATATGCTGACTTTTCTTTATGTACCGTATATACTCGAGTATAAGCCGACCCGAATATAAGCCGAGGCCCCTAATTTTATCCCAAAAAACTGGGAAAACTTATTGACTCGAGTATAAGACTAGGGTGGGAAATGCAGCAGCTACTGGTAAATTTCTAAATAAAATTAGATCCTAAAAAAAATATATTAATTGAATATTTATTTACAGTGTGTGTATAATGAATGCAGTGTGTGCGTATGTGTGTGTGTATGAGTGCAGCGTGTGTGTATGAGTGCAGTGTGTGTGCGAGTGCAGTGTGTGTGTGCATGAATGCAGTGTGTGTGTGTATGAATGCAGTGTGTGAATGCAGTGTGTGCAGGGCCGGTGCAAGGATATTTGCCGCCGTAGGCAAAAAACATTTTGCCGCCCCCTCCCCCCCCATATGTCCTGACTTCCCCTCCTCCTCCCTCAGTGGTCCTTACCTCCCCACCCCCGTGTTTCTTCACCCCCCCCCAGTGGTCCTGACTCACCCCTCCCCTAGTGGTCCTTACCCTCCCCTCCCCTAGTGGTCCTTATCCCACCCCCTCCCTCTCATAGTGGTCCTTATCCCCCCCCATCCCTCCCATAGTGGTCCATATCCCCCCCCATCCCTCCCATAGTGGTCCATATACACCCCCCCCCCTCCCATAGTGGTCCTTATCCCCCCCTCTCCCTCCCATAGTGGTCCTTATACCCCCCCTCCCTCCCATAGTGGTCCTTATCCCCCCCTCCCTCCCATAGTGGTCCTTATACCCCCCTCCCTCCCATAGTGGTCCTTATCCCCCCCCCTCCCTCCCATAGTGGTCCTTATACCCCCCCTCCCTCCCATAGTGGTCCTTATCCCACCCCCTCCCTCCCATAGTGGTCCTTATCCCCCCCTCCCTCCCATAGTGGTCCTTATACCCCCCTCCCTCCCATAGTGGTCCTTATCCCCCCCCCCTCCCATAGTGGTCCTTATACCCCCCTCCCTCCCATAGTGGTCCTTATCCCACCCCCTCCCTCCCATAGTGGTCCTTATCCCCCCCCTCCCTCCCATAGTGGTCCTTATCCCCCCCCCTCCCATAGTGGTCCTTATCCCCCCCCTCCCATAGTGGTCCTTATCCCCCCCCTCCCTCCCATAGTGATCCTTATAACCCCCCTCCCTCCCATAGTGGTCATTACCCCCCCCCCCTCCCTCCCATAGTGGTCCTTATCCCCCCCCTCCCTCCCATAGTGGTCCTTATCCCCCCCCTCCCTCCCATAGTGGTCCTTATACCCCCCTCCCTCCCATAGTTGTCCTTATCCCCCCCCTCCCTCCCATAGTGGTCCTTATACCCCCCCTCCCTCCCATAGTTGTCCTTATACCTCTTTTTTTTTTGTTATTATTAATTTTTTATTATTATTTCTTATTTTTTTTTCGTCCCCCCTCCCTGCTTGATACATAGCAGGGAGGGGGGCTCCTTCCCTGGTGGTCCAGTGGCAGTTCAGTGAGGGGAGAGGGGGGCTGGCAGAGCTGTACTTACCTTTCCTGCAGCTCCTGTCAGCTCTCTCCTCCTCCGCGCCGTCCGTGCAGCTCCCTCTGTCAGCTCACAGTGTAAGTCTCGCGAGAGCCGCGGCTCTCGCGAGACTTACACTGGGAGCTGACCGAGGTGCTGAACGGACGGCGCGGAGGAGGAGAGAGCTGACAGGAGCTGCAGGAGAGGTAAGTACAGCTCTGCCAGCCCCCCTCTCCCCCCAGTCTGTATTATGGCAATGCAAATTGCCATAATACAGACTCTGACTCGAGTATAAGCCGAGTTGGGGTTTTTCAGCCCAAAAAATGGGCTGAAAAACTCGGCTTATACTCGAGTATATACGGTACTCAAATTACATACACAAGAACTCAGATAATTAATCAGGAATAGGTATAATGTATATATATGTGATAAGGTTTTCTCTAGTTTATTTGTGTATATTACGTTGTCACTACCATGTACACCCGATTACATGGCACGTACATTTCCTGACCTTTCTGCATATACTCAAACGATATATCGTGTATACAGAACACGGTCCCAACATCTCACACTTTCAGGATTGAATCACACTTTTGGTTTAACCTCTCATACGTCAACTTTTTCTGCATATGGTCAATTTTCATATTTTAACTCATACTCCCTGCACTATGATTACTACAGTAGCACGGCCATATATATATTTGAAATTTGGTCACCATGTATACACATTATACGTAGCCACTACAAGCTAATCCTGCGTTACGGTTTTTCTCCATAACAAATCAGGCGGGGTACTTCCTTACTCTAATTGTTCCCCTTCAACACATACGGTTAATAAAATAAACCACAGCATATCTAGTCTACGTTAGTATCACAGGATCCATTTCTCATACTATCATATCTATTTCTACCCTTTTAGGTTTATCCAGGTTTTCTATACCTTACGCACCATATACGTATACATACTATCAGGTACGTAAGCCTGCTCACGTGTCACATACGTTCTCCCTAAATAGGACATAGAGTACTGGCAAGTTAGGGGTATAGGCCCAAATAGGTATCTCCCCTCTTGGCATACCGCCTATAGTTTAGAGGTCCGCGAGGCCAACACCCCGCCTCAAACGTTTCGGAGGCAAACACCCCTCGAGCCACACGTTAGTTAGCCGCCTCGCAAAGTTTAGAGAGGGCATCACCTGTCACTCCCTTCCCCTGTTTTTCTTTTATTGTCACCGAGAGGCCTACGAATTCCTGCCACTACATGGGTGGCCTCAATATTCCCTCTCGCCAACGCATAGATAGAGCCTCTCATAGCCACTTGGCAAATAGCAGGGCCTCACCTGTCACCAAAGGACAAGATTAATTTTTTCGCCTCACATGGCATAATTAGCCCGCCAGTACATCCCCTGGGTTTCAACACTAACGGTATATTTTCTCATCTAGTATGTCTCAAGAAGGGGTAGAGGATTTCTCCATCCCGAGCACTCCGGCTAGACCAAACTCCCCACCACCGGAAGAAGACATGGCTAGTCCTGCATCATTCAGGTCCTGGACAATCCCTCGCATAACTAGCGAACTCAGGAGGCGACACATTCCTTTCCCCGCTACTGCCAGGAAAGCGGAACTATACAAACTGTTGCACACCTCAACTGATAACTCTGATGCAGGGGAAGGGACTAGCCAGTCTAACCCGACAGATATACATGGCATGCTTACATCCCTCATGTCATCCATGGGCAAGGTAAACTCCAGGCTGGAGAAACTGGAATCGGTCACCACAGCCCTTACCTTGGCTGGGTCAGCCACTGTGACCCCTCCGCCACTGGTCGAGTTGCCACTAGTTTCTCCAGCCACCACCTCTGACGAGCAGGAGGTTAACCCTGCCCATATGATACCTGAGCACCTTAAGAAAGACATCCTGGAAGGTAAAGATGTCAACTTAGCTGCACTACTAATTGCCTCCCAGGATGTGGTGGAGCATAAAACTTATGCGTATGAGGATATTTCTGTGGTGGTCAAGTCCAGGGATGCACGCCTAAACAGGAAACTCACCATCCCGGAATTTGTGTTGGCTTTTGGCATCTACCGGGATGTCATATGTGCCGTTTACCCACACAGGCGTGAGGAATTTGACATGTATATGCACAAGCTGGTGGACCTGGGCAATAAATATGGTGGATCGGCATTCTACGATTACCATAGATCTTTTTCTGCAAAAGTGTCAGGCGCCTTCTCACAGTACGGGACAAGGTCCAACTGGAGTAAGATAGACACAGTGATTTTCTGCAGACACTTTGCAGGGCTAAGGACGCTGGCTTGTGCATACTGCTCCGCCATGTCTCATTCGGCAAATTTTTGTCCCACCACTACTAACGAGCATACCCACGTGCAAGGACCTAGCTCCGCTGGTCCTACGGAGAAAATAGCTAAAGACAAACTGGGTAGACCTATCAAGTTTCTGGGCAAATCCCAGATATGTAATAACTTTAATATTGGTACATGTAATTACAGCGGTTGTCGTTTATTGCATATATGCTCAAAATGTTTCAGGGCACATGCAAAAATCATGTGTCCCAATAAAATGTATCCCAAACAGTACCTAACGTCTATCAACATATCCCTACTTGCAACATTTCTGTCACAGCATCCATCTACACATTTAGTAGATTTCATAATCTCTGGTCTATCAGAAGGATTCCACACAGGTATCATACATATGCCTTCAGGAATCCTGGAATGTCCAAATCTACAATCCGCCCAACACAACCCTACAGCTGTTGACACACTCATAGCTAAAGAAGTGTCAGAAGGTTTTTTATTGGGACCTTTTCAATCCCCTCCTTTCACTACATGGAGGACAAACCCTATCGGGGTTGTCACAGGAAAATCTTCCAACAAGCAGAGACTTATTATCGATTTGTCGGCACCACACACCTCTACCACTCCTAGCCTCAACTCCCTAATACCATCGGAGGAATTCTCCCTGCAATATTCCACTATAGACCACGCCATTACGGCTATCTTACAGGCAGGAGTCGGTGCATGGCTCAGTAAGACCGACATAACAAATGCATTCAAACTACTACCAATCCACCCCACACTGTGGCACCTACATGGCATCAAGTGGGAAGGGAACTACTACTTTTTCTCATGACTAACTTTTGGTTCTAAAAGTAGTCCAGCCATATTTGACACATTTGCCGAAATCCTATGCTGGTTACTACTCAATATATCCAGATGCCCTACAGTCATACATTATCTGGACGATTTCCTAATGGTCGAGGAGAATTCTTCCCCTCCCAGTAGCCTCAAAGAAACTGTCAGCCTATTCAACCAGTTGGGGGTCCCAGTCTCCCCTACCAAGACCGAAGGCCCAGATACCATCATCACTTTCCTGGGCATCATGCTAGACTCAGCCAACATGCAAGCTAGCCTACCACGCACCAAGGTAGAAAACATCCTGACAAACATCAACCTCTATATACAACTACGCACTTGCAACCGCAAAGAATTACAATCTTTACTGGGGTCACTCAATTTTGCCATGCGTATTATACCTCAAGGCCGTGCTTTCATATCACGTCTCCTCAGCATGTTCCCACGGTTTCTACATGATGCACACAGATTAACCCTAGATACCCAAGCCACGGCAGACCTTCTCATGTGGAGAAACTTTTTAAACTCCTGGAACGGAAAAAGCATGTTCCTCCCTCAATTGTCTGACACTTCTCCTACTGTTTGGACAGACGCGGCGTCTACCACAGGTTTTGCAGCGATTTTTGGGAACAAATGGCTTTGGGGTAGCTGGCCTTCAGAGGTGCAGGACCTGGAGTGTTTTTTCTCTACCTCAGCTCTTTTCGAGATATATCCCATCGTGGCGGCTGCCGTGGCATGGGGACATCTATGGACAGGTTCATCAGTCAGGTGTTACTCAGACAACCAAGCAACCTGTTCCATTATCAACAAAGGTCGCTCCAACTCCCTTACTATCATGAGATTTTTGAGGAAACTCACTTGGTTGGCAGCATGTCATAATTTTTTCTTGCATTGTGTTCATATTCCAGGTATTTGTAACGAGGCAGCTGATAATTTGTCTCGTTTTAAATTCCAGGCCTTTCATCAACTTCTCCCATCAGCCGCACTCACAGCCACGGCCACTCCACTGTTCCATCAGCTAACAATGGACTAGACGTTATCATGCAATGTTGCAGAACTTTGTCCCAACTAGCTCTATCTACAAATACCAGGAAAACCTACAACAGAGCTTTCAGTTTATTCAAAAGATTCCTTTTGGAACACAACATATTACAACCATTCATCATGACATCTTTTTTAGGTTTTGCCTCTTTTTGCCACATCAAACTCAAACTTTCTTACAACACAATCAAACTATATCTTACAGGCATCCAACATCACATGCTGACCTTACAACCCAACAACTCAAGTTTCATGTCATCATACCAAATCAAGAACATCCTTAGGGGTATACAAAGATCCGAACCCCCGCATACAGCACAGAGGCTTCCTATAGATTTTCATATCCTTAAGAAATTATCACAACTACTAGATCTAAAACCCTTCTCCTTCAACACAACTCTAGTCATCAAAACAGCTATTTACGTGGCTTTTTATGGGTTTCTGAGACCTAGAGAGTTTACCGCCATCAATACAACACAATCCACTCACCTACTGCTTCATTCGCACTTAACCAAACACATGGACTATTATATCCTGACACTACCTCATTCCAAAAACAGTCAACACGCTCCACCCGTAGAGGTTAAATACTATCCGACTCACAACAGATGGTGCCCCGTCCAAATACTGGACTCTTATACAGAGAGTCTCAAGGCACCACCATCACAACCACTTTTTGTTCTACGAGGTTCAGTTCTCACTACTACCAACTTCATGACCCACGTTAGGTCATTACTAACACAGCTGGGACTCAAGCCAGCTAACTATTCAGGCCACTCCTTCCGCATAGGAGCGGCCTCCACAGCCTCCAGTGTTAACATACCGGTTCATGTTATCAAGACACTGGGGCGCTGGAAATCATCCGCTTACACACGATACATTCCTAACCCTGTACAAGAAGTAAGAAATGCTTTTCAGAACATGTCTTGTTAAAAGTATGTATATTGGTAGTTTGTATTAAATATTGAAATTTCTATTTTGCCCTCTTTATTTTCAGGCCTACCTCATCGTCGGTTTCGGCACACCACAACCGACTTGCTACTTTTATACCATCCTACACTTATTAGGTCTTATTTCTCTTTGCCATCATGAGCCCTTCACACAAGTAGTAAGGCCTTTTGGCCTGTGTTTGTGGGAGGGGCGTATGACACACCCCTTCCCTACTTAAGGGACACCCCTTACCTGGCTCCATACCTTCGAGGTCAGCGTTGCATCACCCTCCCACCCACACCTCTTTATCAACTCCTTTTTCTTACATTTCTTCTTGGTGGGCCCTCTTTATTTTCAGGCCTACCTCATCGTCGGTTTCGGCACACCACAACCGACTTGCTACTTTTATACCATCCTACAATTATTAGGTCTTATTTCTCTTTGCCATCATGAGCCCTTCACACAAATATATATATATATATATATATATATATATATATACACATACTGTAGATTGGATTAGCCGTTTTAGTCCAGTTGAAGAGATGTCAAAATACCAGAGTATTGCCATATGCAATGATACCTTTTTTATTTGACTAACATAATACTTAAAAGAGAGGCTTTTGAGAGTTTTTTTCTCTGTTTATTTACTTGTTTTGCATATTCTCAACCAAACTGCACCTTTTTCTCTCAGGCACATATTCTGCTATGTATGACACCCCACTCACCCTCTCCCCTTCTCTAAAAACATCAGTTGTTTTAAGTGTTAATCTCTATTACATTGATTAGTACTCAGACCTAAGTAAAGACCTAAGTGAGAGCTTGACTTTTAAGATTTATGTCTTGTACTATATTAACCATGTTTTGATATATACGTATATATCAAAACATGGTTAATATAGTTAAACCTCTTCCACGAAAGGAGTTTATTACAGCAGTTCCTAAAGTTTAAGATATTATTTAGCAAATCAAAACTTGTGTTTTTATTCTAAACCTTAATTTCTATTAAAATTACCTTTTTTTTTTTTTTTTTTTTTTTTTTAAAGGTGATCATTAAGACGTATAATATGTGATATATGTGGTATTATATAACATGCAATAACCTATGAATATATATTATAGGTAAGGTGGAATTTTCAGACTAATTTCAGAGAAATATTCATTAATTTCAGAGTTGTTAAGAAACATAACACCTTTATGATTTGGTTTAAATGATTACAAGGCTGTGTGATCAGCTTATACACAAACCTCTAGGTATAAAATGGATAATTTAATTTATTGCTCTTTTTATGGCATCTGAAATGTTAAGTCCTGAAATTCCTCAATCAGCTCCACAAAAAAAAGAACCCTCAAAATGGTTAATGATTTCTTTATTGCAGTATAATAAGGCATTGTCATAGGAAATACAAATTGTGTTTATTTCAACTGGATAGCTCAGCAGGAAACAGCACATAAATTATGGATATGTCTGCTTATTATTAAATCAGTCTTTTTGTCTGTTGAAGGTGATGTCCCCTCTTTCCGATTCCATCCTGGCAGAAAAGACAGTGACAGTACTGGATGACAAAGTGACAATAACAGATCTCGGAGTGCAGCTTGTCTCTGGACTGTCACTCCATCTTCAGTCTAGCACAGCAAATAACAAGGCTATTGTTGCAACCTCAACAGCTCTGGAACTTCTGCATAACCCCAAACAGGTAGGCTGGGGAAGAACTATGAGACCATGTCTGTCCTTTTTGTTAATTGGAGAAAAGGTTTAATGACTCATAGTCAGAATTTCTACATTTCCTACATTTTCACGGACATGCCATTTAACTCTTTGAATGCCAAAGAAATGCAGAAGTCAAATGTGTAGCACTGGAAATAAGCATTTCCTGCATTGAAATATGTCTGTATGTGGAATTGCAACTACAAAGAGTTGCTTCTGCTAATAAGCCTATAAATATGGGGTCTCTGATATCACCTTAGAGCAAGTCCCTGGCATCTGCAATTTAACAAGAGACGTTCCTTTTCACATAGTTACCTTTACTACAAATAGGGCATGTCAGCATGAACCAAGCCATCACACACATGATGGCTTTGCAGACATTGTATCCTCCCTACAATGCTTTGTAGCTCTTTTCTCTCAGTACTTTTGCCCATTGTCATTGAAGCAGAGTTTTCAAAGAAATAAAATGAACTCATATCACCCCATATTCATCTTGTTCCTTTGGAAAGTCCTGACAGTTTTGACTGGAATCGAGTGCTATTCCATTTTGCTTCTTCCAAGGCACCAAATTGTCCCAGACCATAATCATTTCTTATACCTTAAAAATGGATAACGTATAAAAAACAGTGCTTGGCTCAAGTGCAATTAAAGTTAGAACTATGCGGTGTTCATTACCTAATGCAGTGATTCCCAAAGTGTGGCTCGCCAACTGATTTTGGATTGGTTGAACTGACCCACACTGGCTGAGATCACTCCCATTGATCTCAGCCAGCAGGACTCCAAACTGCCACCCTCCTGGACACAAATTATGCCAACAGGAGGGTGGCTGCAAATATAAAAATCTATCACATTTATGTCAAGATGTGTCTATGTATCAGTGTGTATGTCTGTCAGGGTGTATATGTCTGTTAAGGTGTGAGTGTATTTATGTGTGTGTGTCTGTCAAAGTGTGTGTGTGTGTGTGTGCATGTCAGTGTGTGTGTCTGTGTATCTGTGTGTTAAGGTGTGTATATGTCAGGGTGTGTGCATCTGTGTGTATATGTCAGTGTGTGTAACTGTGTGTATCTGTATATGTCATTGTGTATATGTGTCAGTGTGTTTATATCTATATATATATATATATATATATATATATATATATATATATATATATATGGGTGTAGAAACAATCGCACTCCTGGGACTTGGTTGAAGTAGTAAAATTTAGCTTTTATTTATTCCATATAAAATATCAACGTTTCAGCTCCAACATGGAGCTTTCATCAGGACAGGTAACATATATGTATGTGTCAGTGTTTATGTGCATACATCCAAGAAATCAAACACCAACACAACATGCAAACACACTCCTGCAATCTAACACAAATATAAAAAAAAAAACACACTCCTGCATTCAAACTTAAAAATTATAGACAAACACACCACTTCACTCAAACATCAATACTACACACAGGGTTGTGTTTTGATATAATGCTGGCATGTTTAAAAGCCAATATTACATCCAAACACACCCCTACAGTCCAACTCAAACATTACAAACACACCCCTGCATTAAAACACTAATGTTATACACAAACACCAACACTACACACAAAAGCAAACCTGAATTTAAAAGCCAGCACCATGGGCGTCCGCAGGGGGGGGGGGGCAAGGGGGGCACTTGCGCCCCCCCCCCCCCCCCCCCCTGGATTTTTCAGCTTGTTCTGCTATTTTTCGTGTGAGATTTAAAATGACTGCAATACCGGCGCCGGACAGTAGGTGGCGCTGTGTATGGAGAGAGACAGGGACAGGAAGCTGCATCTATCCCTGCTTCTCTCTGCTGAGTGAAACCGCAGGGGAGAAACACATGCAGCCAGAGACAGCCTACAGATCAGGTAAGTGAGGAATGGGGTGGAGGTTTAACATAGCCTATATATTAGGGGAGTAAGTCATGGGGGGCAGCCTATATATTAGGGGAGTAAGGCATGGGGGCAGCCTATTTATTAGGGGAGTAAGACATGGGGGGCAGCCTATATATTAGGGGAGTAAGGCATGGTAGGGGCAGCCTATTTATTAGGGGATTAAGTCATGGGGGGCAGCCTATATATTAGGGGAGTAAGGCATGGGATGGGGGCAGCCTGTATATTAGGGGAGTAAGGCATGGGGGGCAGCCTATATATTAGGGGAGTAAGGCATGGTAGGGGCAGCCTATTTATTAGGGGATTAAGTCATGGGGGGCAGCCTATATATTAGGGGAGTAAGGCATGGGATGGGGGCAGCCTGTATATTAGGGGAGTAAGGCATGGGGGGCAGCCTATATATTAGGGGAGTAAGGCATGGGGGGGCAGCCTATTTATTAGGGGATTAAGTCATGGGGGGCAGCCTGTATATTAGGGGAGTAAGGCATGGGGGGCAGCCTATATATTAGGGGAGTAAGGCATGGTAGGGGCAGCCTATATATTAGGGGCGTAAGGCATGGGGGGGCAGCCTATATATTAGGGGAGTAAGGCATGGGGGGCAGCCTATATATTAGGGGCGTAAGGCATAGGGGTATCAGCCTATATATTAGGGGAGTAAGGCATGGGGGGGCAGCCTATATATTAGGGGAGTAAGGCATGGGGGGCAGCCTATATATTAGGGGAGTAAAGCATGGGGGGCAGCCTATATATTGGGGGAGTGAGGCATGGGGGGCAGCCTATTTATTAGAGGAGTAAGGCATGGGGGGCAGCCTATATATTAGGGGCGTAAGGCATAGGGGTAGCAGCCTATATATTAGGGGAGTAAGGCATGGGGGGGCAGCCTATATATTAGGGGAGTAAGGCATGGGGGCAGCCTATATATTAGGGGAGTGAGGCATGGGGGGTAACCTATATATTAGGGGCGTAAGGCATGGGGGTAGCAGCCTATATATTAGGGGAGTAAGGCATGGGGGGGCAGCCTATATATTAGGGGAGTAAGGCATGGGGGCAGCCTATATATTAGGGGATTGAGGCATGGGGGGGAATGAGGCAAAGGGGGGCAGCCTATAGATTAGGCCAGTGAGGCATGGGGTGGGGGGCAGCCTGTATATTAGGCAAGTCAGGCATGGGGGGGGCAGCCTATAGATTAGGCAAGTGAGGCATGGGGGTGGGGTGGGCCTAAATGAAGAGTCAGCAAGGAGCAGGAAGGGTCTGCAAGGAGCAGGGGCAGAATGGAGCATGAAGGGTCTGCAAGGAGCAGAGGCAGCAAGGAGCAGGAAGGGTCTGCAATGAGCAGGGGCAGCATGGAGCATGAAGGGTCTGCAAGGGGCAGGAAGGGTCTGCAAGGGGCAGGAAGGGTCTGCAAGGGGCATGAAGGGTCTGCAAGGAGCAGGAAGGGTCTGCAAGGAGCAGGAAGGGTCTGCAAGGAGCAGGAAGGGTATGCAAGGAGCAGGAAGGGTATGCAAGGAGCAGGGGCAGCAAGGGGCAGGAATGGTCTGCAAGGAGCAGGAAGGGACAGAAGGAGCACAAAGGTAAAGGAGCAGAAAAAATCAGAAGGAGCACAAAGCTAAAGTAGGAGAAGGAGCAGAAAGGGTTTGCAAGAAGCAGAAAGGAATCAGGATGAGAAAGGAGCAGAAGGGCGCAAAATAAGCAGAAAGGAGTAGAAAGGTAAAGGAGCAGAAGGAGCCAAATATAGAAGACAGTGTCAGAAGAAAAAGAAGACTGTCAAATGAAGGAGAAGAAAAGGAGATTGGAGCAGAAAGGACAAATGAAGTGAACCCTCCACTTTATTCTGGACACCACATCATAAGGCTTTGGTACCTGGGGCTAGCAGGGAAACTCTGGACCTTCTCATCTCCACAGGTAAAAAAATATATAATTGTTAATGTGTTCACTTTTATTTACTGAGTGTCAGGAAGCAAAGAGTGCCGCTGGGTAGGGGTGTTGCTGATTGGCTAGAGCGGTCAGCTGGCACTCTAAGACAATCAGTAGCTCCTCATTCATAAAAAAGTTTTAAAAAAGTTATGAAACGGGAACTGGCGATTAGCTTAGATCATCAACTGTCAACTCTAGCCAATCAGCGGCACCCATGCCTGACGTCAATCTGCACTTCCTGACACTCCGTTTCAGATGTCGAATACCACTGAGGGACCTGGAGCTGGAGGAAGCCTTTGGGGTTAAACCATTTGAGAGCGGTTTAACCCCTTAAAGGAAAGAGCACCCAGGGGCTTCCTGGCATCATAGCATTTTCATTTAGATGAAGTTGTTATGGTGACCAGAATGTTCCTTTAATTTGCTTAAAGGAACACTATAGTGTCAGGAATACAAACGTGTATTCCTGACACCATAGTTGTGAAAACACTATTCACCCTGGCTTTACGTGATAATGACTATGCTCCTCCCCTTCATGACACTGTCAAAAACGGGCCAAGCATAGATGTCATTACAATTATGCCCGCCCTGGAAAAATTCCTGCGGACGCCCATGGCCAGCACTACAAACTCACCCCTGCATTCAAATACAAACAATGCACACAAGTACACCACTACATTCCAATCACAACAGTACATACAAATACATCATTACATTCACACATATGCTTAATACAAAAACATGCTTACATTCGTTCAAACACTACTCACAAATAGAACCCTGCAAGGATAGGTAGATGGTAGATCCTCAGCTGGCATAGTATCGTTGGAGTTCTCCAACAAATGGAGATCTACCTTTTGGTCACACTTGCCCTAGAGGGGAGCTCAGAAAGCTTTCTTGCACCAGGGCCCTCTCTACATACTACTAGTTCCACCACTGTAATACTCACATGAGGTTCCTTTATGAAAGAGTGGGACACAGTGCTTCTGATTCTGACTGAGTCTCCCTGAGTCTGTGAGTAACCAGTTGTATTCCTCTAAAACTGATCGCCACATGTTATGGCAATTTTATGCCTCTAAAACTCACATGACATGCCAGTTTTATGCATCAAAAGCTGATTGCCATGATATGCCAGTTTTTGCATCTAAAACTGATTGCCATTGTGTGCCAATTTTATGCATCTAAAAGCTGTCATGATGTGCCAATTAGTGATGTCGCGAACATAAAATTTTCGGTTTGCGAGCCGCGAACGCGAATTTCCGCCATAGACTTCAATAGGCAGGCGAATTTTAAAACCCACAGGGACTCTTTCTGGCCACAATAGTGATTTGAGGGGGACCTACTCTCCTTCCCCCCCGGCTCCCACCCCTGGGCGGCGGGTGGGGGCCATAAAGATAATGAGGGGGGACCTACTGTCCTCCCCCTCTCCGGACCCCACCCCTGGGCGGCGGGTGGGGGCCATAATGATAATGAGGGAGGGGGGACCTACTGTCCTCCCCCTCTCCGGCCCCCATCCCTGGGCGGCGGGTGGGGGCCATAATGGTAATGAGGGGGGGGGACCTACTGTCCTCCGCCCCGGCCCCCACCCCTGGGTGGCGGGTGGGGGCCATAAAGATAATGAGGGGGGGACCTACTGTCCTCCCCTTCTCCGGCCCCCACCCCTGTGCGGCGGGTGGGGGCCATAAAAATAACAATAAGGGAGGGACCTACTGTCCCCCCCAGCCCCCACCCCTGAGCGGTGGGTGGGGGCCCTAAAATTAACAATAAGGGGAGGACCTATTGTCCCCCCCCAGCCCCCACCCCTGAGCGGTGGGTGGGGGCCCTAGTCACCCCTCCCCCCCAAAAAAAATGATCCCCCTACTTACCCCCCTCACCCTAAAAATAATGAGGGGGGGACCTTTAACTAAAAACCTGTAAAAAAAATTTACCATTCGATGTTTTCTTTCTTCCAAAAATATTTTTTCAGCCCCAAAAAAGGCCAAATAAAAAACTATAATAACCGACGCAATTAAAAAAAAAAAAGGAGCGCAAAAAATAATAATTTATCTTCACCATGGAGGGCTCTGCGCAGACTGAGCTCTGCAGGGTGTGGGAAGGCTTATTAATCCTTGCCACGCCCTGCAATTAGGCTAAGAACACTCTGATTGGCTGGTTTAAGCCAATCAGAGTGCTCTTTGTCATTTTACAGAGCGTGGGAAAATTCCAAAGAACTTTCCCACGCTGTGTAAAATGACACAGAGCACTCTGATTGGATGGATTTCAAGCCATCCAATCACAGTGCTCTGTGTCATTTTACACAGCATGGGAAAGTTCTTTGGAATTTCCCCACGCTGTGTAAAATGACACAGAGCACTGTGATTGGATGGATTTCTGCACGGAGCCCTCCATGGTTGAAGATGGATTTTTTTTTTTGCGCTTGTTTTTTTTTTTTTTTTTTTATTGCGTCGGTTATTATGGTTTTTTATTTGCCCTTTTTTGGGGCTGAAAAAATAAGATTTTATAAGAAAGAAAAGATCGAATGGTAAGTTGTTTTTATCTATTTTTTTTTTTTTACAGGTTTTTAGTTAAAGGTCCCCCCCTCATTATTTTTAGGGTGAGGGGGGTAGGTAGGGGGATAATTTTTTTTTTGACTCTTACAGAGAACCCACTGCTTACTCACTTTAAATTCATGACAATTCTCATTTTAGTAAATAACCCTTTATATCTTTTTTTTGTATCAGCCCATTAGAGGAAAGGGGGAGAGGTGGAGAGGGGGAGAGGGGGGGAAGGTGCAGCGCTTCAGTAATCCTTGATAAGGAATATGTGGAGAGAACCAGAGAAGAAATAATAGTGTAGTATTTTAAAACTGTAGTTGTGATAGGTAAGATAAAAGATGTACACTCACACTTTTCTGGAGCTTCAATACAGCTCCAGTGTATGCGCCTGGGTGGAATAATCCCCACCTATGGATGCAGAGGTAATTCTTTGAATTATAGGTGTAGTAGGGGGTATCCTCATACATTTCATGCTAATTCTGGATCTCAAATAGATTCAATAATGTAATATATTTCTGTAGGAGGCTCCTATTTCCTGTCTGAAGACAACAAGGAGTCAATGAGTATAGCAAATTGTAAACATTGCCATATTTCAGAAACAGTCCCATAGTCATATCAATAAAATGAAGTAATTTTCGAGCTTAGATTGTGCCTTTAAGTGAACAAACTTACATGTTAGCCTTCATAAATATGTATATGTATCATGTATAAATAATGCAGTGATGAAATGACTGCAGTACTATTTTTGAAAATGTATTTGTTTGTTGAGGACATATTATAATTCAAGATAATGAGTTGGGTTGTGTGGGGAAAGTGTATGATAACATTTATTTGGGTTAATTTCCAGCTCAATGAATAAGCCCTTAGTTTATTAAAGCTACAACTCCTTATTATGGACAGCTATTGATTAATATCACTAGTACTGATCAATAGATAACTTTGCATGGTGTACTATTGATTACCATCTTACAAACTCTGCAGCATTAATTCAGCATGCTTGTG
The DNA here is from genome assembly GCF_036172605.1 of Pelobates fuscus. Taxonomy (NCBI): domain Eukaryota; kingdom Metazoa; phylum Chordata; class Amphibia; order Anura; family Pelobatidae; genus Pelobates; species Pelobates fuscus. The sequence continues at coordinate 136,041,761 of NC_086321.1, forward strand.
GATCTTTAAATATAAATTCTGCTTTGAACACTTCCTCTAATAGACAATAACACAAAAATAAAATTCAGGAGCCCACAAGCCCACAAGCAGCTCAAACACCAATACAGAGTCTCTCTTTTCCCATCAGAAAACTGGATAAAAACAGTAGCGTAGGTGCACCGCATCAGTAATCCTTGATAAGGTGTATATATGTAGAGAACCAGAGAAGAAATAATAGTGTAGTATTTTAAAACTGTAGTTTTGATAGGTAAGATAAAAGATGCGCACTTACACTTTTCTGTAGCTTTAATACAGCTCCAGTGTACACGCCTGGGCGGAATAATCCCTGCCTATGGATCAAGTGCAGAGGTAATTCTTCAAATTATAGGTGTAGTAGGGGGTATCTTCATAAAAAATAAACAAATACAAATAGTATATGGTGAAGTATTTAGAACTACGGAGCAAGGGTGGGTAAAAACTTTAAAATGTACACTCACATGTAATTGAGCTATAAAACCTGGCTCCTCCTAAGCTTCAAAATTACTTCATTTTATTGATATGACTATGGGACTGTTTCTGAAATATGGCAATGTTTACAATTTGCAATACTCATTGACTCCTTGTTGTCTTCAATCAGACAGCCAATAGGAGCCTCCTACAGAAATATATTAAATTATTGAATCCATTTGAGATCCAGAATTAGCATGAAATGTCTGCTAATTCCAGACGCTTTGTACTCTGTGTGTTGGTGGACTGAAGCAACTACCATGAATGCATTATGAGTCCTCAATACTTCTCTTTGAGAAGCATCTGATTGGACAAACATCATCAAGGTTGATGACGTCACAGTAGAGAGATTGGGTTATAGGGAGGAGGAGCACTGAAATAAAGGTACAGTAAGTTATTTTAAACTGTTTATTTTTTAAAAAAAGTGACCCAGTCATCTATATTAAAATATATTTCATTTTTAATATATTATTTATTTTTAAAACAGATAGTCTGTGTCAAGGCTAGAAACCTCAACAAATAAACTTCAGTGGATGCAGTGTGTGTGTATTGTATGCAGTGTGTGTAGTGAACGTATAGTGTGTGAATAGTGGATGCAGTGTGTATATTGGATGCAGTTTGTGTAATTGATGCAGTGAGTGTTTGTGTGTAGTGGATGCAGCCTTTGTTTGCATGAAGTGTGTGTATTGTATGCAGTGTGTAGTGAATGCATTGTGTTTCTGTATAGTGGATGCAGTGTGTGTGTAGTGCATGCAATGTGTTTGTAGTGCATGCAATGTGTGTGTAGTGGCTGTAGTGTGTGTGTAGTGCATTTAGTCTGAGTGTAGTGCATGTAGTGTGGGTGCATAGTGCACGGGGCTAACAGTTTTTTACATTTGTAATTCTGTTTATTCCCCCCTCCATACCTCTTAACTGTGGGCAGCGATGGGAAATACTTGATGCCCTGGTGGTCAGATGAATTAGTGGAGCTGGAGGACAGTGAAGAGGGGACCCAGAAGTCTAGTCTTCCCCTTTAGCAGTAGGTACTGTCCTCTCCTCCCTCTCTCTCCTCCCTCAAGCCGTGTGAGCAGAGTGGGCTGCTGGGCCCCCTCTTCATGAACCAAGGCTGTAAGGAGCCCGGATCTGCATATATATATATAGCAGTAAGTGATAATATAGAATACAGACTGTAAGCAGACAAAAGTAAGCAGGGACAGGCTGAGGTCAAGGAGTACAGATAATTTGGAGAATGGTTAATCAGAGCCAAAGTCAGGCTTTCCAGAGGTCAGAATATTCAGATATCAAGGCCGAGACAGGGAAAGAGGAGAGGTAAAAGTGGCCTTATATACCCTTAAGCTCATTTCTAGTCGCCTGTACCAAACTAAGTAATGCAGATATTCGGCAAAACAAATCAAGTGCCAATAGGTGTGGCCTGTGTCAAAATTGCTGCCAGCATGATACACAATACACATGAATCACTGTCCAGCAGTTAGCAGACACATTCCAGCCAATCAGCAGAAGAACCTCCCTCCCAGACCTTCCCACCTCCTGGACAGCACCCATTTTAGATTCATTCGGAAGCTGCATTATTTTTTTAGTTTTTTTGTATTATTTTTTATTTTTATTTTTTAGACAGAAGTGTGTTATATTTGAGCATGCTAGGCTGAACGTGTGTATATCATGGCTAGTTGCACTGAGGGTATGAGTATATAGCAGTACATTGTTTTGAAAGATGGCTGTCATGTTTACGGTGTAGCTTGCACGTTATCAACTGTGTATTTATATCAGCAGCTCCACCACTAGTTATAAATCAAGTGTGAGTCGCCCCATGAGATGAGACTAGTGAATAACATAATACATGAACGGTTAAGGTAAAGGCATGTAAGGAACTACGACAATAAACTCTTTAGGAGGTGAAATAATGACATGTTTAAACGCTTACTACTTTACGATTAGTTAATGTACAGAGAGCAGTTCATGTGATCAAAGGCATGGTGTGGAGGATCGGCTATAGTGGGACATGCTTGGCAGGCTGCTGTTTACTGCTTGTGCTTATCCGATCCCTTCTGGGCGCCAGGTGCAGACCCTGGTAGTCCCTGATACCTGGAACAACAAAGGCAAGTGTCTGGCTGAGTGCCGGGTTCGAGGCTTGAGGTGGTGGAAGCTTGTTTTGTCGGGTGGTTGGATCTGTCCCGGTGGTGCTTCACGTCCGGTGCGGGATTGTGGTGGCTTAAGGTGGAGGCGAGTGCTTGACGTGGGGCAGGCTCTGCATTTCTGTTTTTGCCTCCGGTCCCATCTTCAACGCCTTTTGCGTTGGTGAATTTTAATGGGGACTGCTTCGCTTAGCTGTGGTGGAGCTTGTTGGGGCTTTGGTGGAGCTTGTTGGGGCTTCCTGCTTGTTATTTGCTTCCAAAATTGATTAAAGAGTCTGTCCAGCTTAGACTCAATATCCTGCCATGCTTTGCTGGTACCAGGAGGACACGCGGCTGCCGCCATATTGGGAGAGTCGCAGATGAGTATGTCAGCCTGGGCGGCTGTGCTCTGTGCGTCCATTAGCTCCAGACAGCCTTTTAGGGGTGGACCGGGATAAACCCCACCGGTCCGAGGGGGGGTAACGGAGCTCCTGCCGGGAAGTAGCTGCTCCTGGGCATCCCAGGATCGGGAGATCGTCCGCCTCTCCTGCCCGGTGAGCACCAGGCCACACTTGCCACGCGGAGGTAAGTAAGACTCTGTCAAGTTGCTGACCGCTATTAAGCATGTCGGGTCGGTCAGGTAGGAGCAACATTGCTGGGTCATCCCCTTCTGGGGTGAAATTTGCTTGTTGATAGCAGCTTAAAGTGAGATATTGAGGGAGCTCACACGAAGTGCGTCTTTCCTCCATGACAGCTAGGCCTCGCCCCCCAGAAGCTGCATTCTTAGTGAGAGGAGGGACAGTGTAGCTGCTGCTAATTTAATAGGGAAATAGATAGCTAGGCTAGTGTATTCAGTGTCCACTACAGTCCTGAAGGACTCATCTGATCTCTGCTGTAAGGACAGCACTCCAAAAAACCCTTTTTAGGGCTAGAACATCAGTCTGCTTCAATTTTTTTTGGGGTGTAATCTAATTGCAGTTGCCTGCCTGCCAGCGTGTGTGTCAGGCTCACAGTGTATACTGTGCCCACTTGCCCAGTGCCACCACTAATATCTGGTGTCACAATAGCTTGCATTTAAAAAAAAAATAAAAAATTTTACTGTAATATACTAGCAGTCACTTTCCTTCACACGTGTGCGTTTCAGGGCCTGCAATGGCACAGTGTCACACCAGTGCAACTCATATCTGGTGTAACAGTAGTGTATATTTAAAAAAAAAAATACAGGGGGCTTGTTGTCACCTTTCGGGAACCCTTGGTGTTGTACGTGGCTGGGTGGAGGAGGAGACCTTCAATGACATCAGTGAGGGATTTTGCGGTTGTGCAAATGGACTGTTTGCGGTTGTTTGCGGTGCGTTAAACGGGGAGTTTGGTCTGTCACTGTGAAGCGGGCGTAACCCTTTCACTACCTGATCGATACAACATCATACCTGATGTTTTAAAGCATGTTATTCCAAACAATTTAGGAATGTTAGGTGATTTATGCCCTTTATGAATTAAAACCAGACTCTGCATCAACTATGTAATTTTCCATGGGAGTTTTGCCATGGATCCCCCTCCGGCATGCCACAGTCCAGGTGTTAGTCCCCTTGAAACAACTTTTCCATCACTATTGTGGCCAGAAAGAGTCCCTGTGGGTTTTAAAATTCGCCTGCCTATTGAAGTCTATGGCGGTTCGCCCGTTCGCGAACATTTGCGGAAGTTCGCGTTCGCTGTTCACGAACGAAAATTTTATGTTCGCGACATCACTAAAGTTCATTATTAAAATAACATGTTGAATGAAAATATTTGCATCTGGCACTTCAATTTGAAATATCATGAAATGACATGTGATCTTTCAAACTTAGTCTTTGTTTAACCATTCCTGTGTTAAATGATCAATAGGATAATGTAAACTAGGCTTTACAAGCTAAATGTAAACTCATTATTAAAGTTTAAATATAAATATATTATTTTTAAAGTTAGATGTGTTTCTTTCTATCTGTAAAAAAAGAAAGTGTAAAAGTCGCAAAAGATTTACCTCTAATCTACACCCAATGTAGACTTTTTGCAGCATGTGCTCTGCCCTTGATAAAATCATCATTAATTATATCAGCCGAATCCAATGCCTCTCATAGAGAAGCATTCGAGACCTTCGGTGCATGCATAGCAGCCGCTTTTCCAATCTGATGCATCTCATAGTATAGCATTAAGTCCAATTGGAAGCATGCTGCTGTGAATTCTGACCCTGCACATGAGGCTCTTTGAAAGTGAAGGTCTTCCGGAGGAAGTGCCTCTAGTGTCTGTCATTCTGATAGCCACTAGTGACATGTTGTCGGCCATGCAATTATTTCCAATTCTCTGAAATGTTTTACATTGCCTGTTGGGCTAGAGTTCACTCTTGCGAGACCCGGAGCGTTGCCATGGCAACGCTCCAAATCTCGCAAGTGGAACCCGGCGGAGCTGTAAGTTAGAGCTCTGCCGGGTTCCTCTTCTGGCTCTCTCCCTCACACTCTCCCCGCCGGCCACAGTATACTGTATGTGGTCCGGTGAGGGAGATCTTTGATAATGCTGGCCCTGCAAAGACCGGCAGGAGAGATCCTGTGATCTCACTGCCGGCGCATTTGCCTGGTGTGCCCGATGGCCAGTCCGGGCCTGAGGAGAAAGATAAACCTTTTTATTGTAACAAATAATCCTCCAGAAATTACAAAATCCACAAAAATGCCCGGATTTCCTATGCCCAGAATTACCAGCGAAATGCATTGATAACAAATACAGGAAAAAGTGCAGAAAAGCAGCAGAGCAAAGACAGCTTGTAAACTTAATAACAATATATTTATTATACACTTTCATTAATGTTAATGGAAATAAAAAATATGGTGACTTAGTAAATAGTGTCTGTAGTCTTGGAAATGTTTATCTGTCCAGGCCCCGGAGCTGCTGGTAACAGCACCTGTGCAACAGGCCATATAAATTCAACGTTATTCTGTCGCTCATTTGCTGACAATATATGTAAGTTTGGGGCCCCCATCCTCTGAAAAAAAGGTTGGTGGACCCGAGAATGTGTAACCACACCTAGAGCATTTCTCCACTAATCTCCAAACTCTCCTTTTACCTATCTCAAACCTCACCTGTCCTAGTTCTGCAACCTCCTTCTACAATTCCACCCTCTCCTGTCAACTAGACATCATGACACCTTGTACATTTAAACGCCACAGGCCCCCTCAACAACAACTCTGGCACACCAAGCTCACTCTATACCTCCAAAAATGCTCCAGAACTGCTGAACGTTGTTGGAGAAAGTCTCACTGTGCATCTGACTTTCTCCACTATAAATTTATGCTGAGCTCATACAGCATGTCTCATTCCTCTGCAAAAGTTAATTAGTTCAATACCCTCATAACCACACTCTCCCGCGAACCCAAATGACTATTTCACACATTTAACTCTCTTCTTCGCCCTGCTGTTCCTCCTCCACCTACTAACTTGACCGCCTCAGACTTTGCAACTCACTTCACTGACAAGATCTCTACAATCAGAGAAGAGATCTCTCATCTTTCTTCTTCCCCTTACAATACTTCCCCTAACTACACTCCCTCTGCTGTTCTATGTTCATTCGCACCCGCTACATTGGAAGAGGTTTCTGCTCTGCTCCAGTCCTCCCGCCCCACCACCTGCTCCCTAGATCCAATTCCCTCGCATCTCATCCGTACTCTGTCTTCTTCTCTTTCTCCACCTCTCACTAAAATTCTCAATCTCTCTCTCTCTTCTGTTATATTTCCATCGCACTTCAAACATGCAACTGTAACCCCAATTCTAAAGAAGCCAAATCTTGACCCTAACTCCCCATCCGACTATCGTCCTATCTCGCTACTGCCTTTTGCATCCAAGATCCTTGAAATAATTGTGTATGCGAGATTGACAGACTTTCTCGAGTCCAACTCTCTGCGAAACCCGCTTCAGTCTGGTTTCCAGGCTAAGTACTCTGTGGAAACGGCACTGACCAAAGTATCCAATGATCTACTCGCTGCAAAATCTCGTGGTCACTACTCTATCCTAATTCTCCTTGACCTGTCTGCGGCTTTAGGCACTGTTGATCATCAACAGCTTCTTCTCATCCTCCGCAATATCTGTCTACAAGATATTGCTGTCTCCTGGTGCTCCTCCTACCTCTCCCAACGCTCTTTCAGTGTTTCTTTCTCTGGCTCTGCTTCTTCTCCCCAACTCCTCTCTGTTGGTGTCCCCAAAGATTCAGTCCTTGGTCCCCTACTGTTCTCCATCTATACTGCCTCCCTTGGTAAACTCATTAGCTCCTTTGGCTTCCAATATCATTTCTATGCAGATGACACGCAAATCTACCTGTCCTCTCCTGATCTCTCCCCGTCCCTCTTGACTAGTGTCTCTGACTGCCTCTCTGCTGTTTCTAAATGGATGGCTGCCCACTTCCTTAAACTAAACTTTACCAAAACTGAAATTCTGGTCTTTCCTCCCTCAAGTGTTGTTACTCGTGGGTCTGTCTCCCTCCAAGTAAACGGTGCTACCATCAGCTCCACCACGCAGGCTCGCTGCCTAGGTGTTCTCTTTGACTCCGACCTCTCCTTCAAGCCTCATGTTCAATCTATCATCAAATCCTGTCAATTCTATCTCAAAAACATTGCGCGCATCTGCCCCTACTTAACGCCAGATGCGACTAAGGTGTTGGTCCATTCCACTTTACTTTCTCGCCTTGACTGCTGTAATCCGCTTCTCAGTGGTCTTACGTGCTCCCAACTTGCGCCGTTACAGTCCATAATGAATGCGGCGGCGAGGCTCATCTTCCTGTCCGCCCGCACCTCCCATGCCTCACCCTTCTGTCAGTCCCTACATTGGCTTCCTATAAAATATAGAGCTCAATTTAAAATTCTGGTTCTTGCTTTCAAATCTCTACATAATGCTGCTCCCACCTACCTATCCTCCCTTATACACAAGTATGTCCCGTCTAGGCCCTTACGATCTGCTGAAAATTTACATCTATCTTCTGTCCGTACTCCCACCTCTGATGCTCGCCTTCAAGATTTCTCGAGGGATGCACCGTTCCTATGGAACTTGCTTCCCTCCTCAGTTAGATGCTCACCCAGTCTCCACTCCTTCAAAAAATCGTTAAAGCCCCACTTCTTAAAAGCGTATCAATTAAACTGTTACTAGCTCCCAACTGATTCCTCTTCTGCAACTGTCACTAGTCTAATACTATCCTTAACTTTTTGTGTCACTTTACCCCACTTCCTCTAGCATGTAAGCTCATTGAGCAGGGCCCTCAACCCCTCTGTTCCTGTGTGTCCAACTTGTCTGGTTACAACTACATGTCTGTTCGCCCACCCATTGTAAAGTGCTGCGGAATTTGACGGCGCTCTATAAATATCATAATAATACTAATTTACAGATTACAAGATGGCAGAAGTTGTAGTAAGTAACTTGCTTACTTACTTACTCACTCATTTGAGATGGAAATGTTGGAGAACATTTATCAGATCACTTGTGGTTAGCAGGACAAAACACTTCACATTTTTATTAATAGCAATTCTTTGCTTTATGGTAGCCAGCAGGGTTTTGCAATTGTATGGTTGTTCAAGTACAGATATCAGAAGAATTCTTCCTGAAACCCCCCACTTGCACAACCAAACAGGTTTGATTTCAGGAAAGAGGTACAGGGCAAAGCAAATAACCAGCATTCTATTTTTCTAGATGTAAACTAACACTAATTGACCATGACAATACGAGAACCCTACATGCAAAAACAACAAAGTGGGAGCCATAGTGTAGGTCTTACACAAAAACAAAACCGAGTGAAGTATGTCAGGGACAGGGGGCCTCCTTGCAGCAGAACCCATGTACGGAGCATAGATTATTATTGTGCTTTGAATATACATATACATTTAATACAACATATGTAGATTCTACACAACACTAAAGATATGGAAACCCCTTTTTTGGTGGATATGCACATTGTAAATCGTCCTGACAAAGTAATTGGCATAAGTATACACTATAAGAGAGCGCACAGGTAATATAAAATATATAAGAACAATCAAATAAATAACAGCAGCTAGATACAATAGAACCTGCCCAAGTTCCTAAAATAACCAGTACAAAAATTAAAAAGTATCAGCGCTTAGCAAGTGTGTTAGTGATTGGCATGCTGAAAAACAGAGGTTCATGTTTGCCATGTCTAAACAATAGTTTTCCTTATAATAAGTTGTTTTCCACTGTTTAGTATGCTAGTAACCTTAACTCCACGATAAAGTTTAAATTTCCAAAGTGATAAAAAATTGTGAATGGCTAAAACAAAAGAAGTAGTAATGATTTAGTGTCGAATCCTTCACAGAGCTGTTTCTACAAATCCTGTGAACTACATCAATAAATTCACTCAGATCCCTGACAAGGTTCTCCAATTACTATCAACAGATCAAGATAGATTGGAGGCTTCTTATATGTATTTAAAAAATACAATCCTACCCTTACGGCTACCTCTAAAAGGCAATCCTGACAGATATTTGTGTTGGCTAATCGCTAGATAGATGCTTCTCATTTTATTAGCACGCACTAATATTAATTTGTAGTTTTGGCAAGTTCCTTGATATGGCATCTTAATTTACAAGGTATTTATTTAGTCAGTACATACTTCTTTAAATCTTACAAAACTAAGGGAAGAAGGGAAATACTGGGAAATACTCGCTTCTGTATGGTGATTAACCCCTAGTGCAAAAAATGCACTAAAAACTGAACAACATGGAAGGGGAGTCAGGAGCAAAGTAGGATAAATAGGTAGAGTGTCCTAAGGAGTGGAGGATACTCTACCTTAGGACACTCTACCTATTTATCCTACGTTGCTCCTGATTCCCCTTCTATGTTGTTCTTCTTTAAATCTTATTTTTCATCAAACTCAGAAATAGACTGGGAAGAAAGGTACATCTTAACATTATTTTTCAGAGTGTGTTTTGTAGTAAGGAGATAAAAAGTGGAGTCCTTATTTTCCTTCCAGAATAATATTTTATTTCACAGGACAGTGGCAGGCCAATTACAACAATATGGTTAGAAAAAACTACTATGAGAGCAATTTTTGTAGGAGAGACCCCCTGCAGTCTGGAACATATTTACATCACAATAACATGGCTTTGGTTGTATATTTGTATATATATTTTTTGTTCTAAGAAAAGAAAAGAAAACCAAATAAATAATATAAATTGTGTCTTTCAGGACTAAAAAAAAAAAAAAACAAAAAAACAAAAAAACAACAGAAAATGTAATTGTAATTGTAAATGTAATTTGATCTTGAGTTTTTTTTATTAGTTGATATGTTTTTAACACAAAATAGTGTTTTTTTTTAAATTAAGTATAACACTAGAGGACCACTACTAACACCATAACTAATGTGATTTATTGTATTGCTTATGTGTCTAGGGAGCTTTCACAAACAATACAATTTAAATTCTATATTTGTCCAGGATTTTCAGCAAAATCTTTGGTACCCAGGCTCCACCTCCCTTTTCACGCATGACAAATTAGGAAGCATCACTTACTTTTTAAGCTATCAATATACTTTTATGGAGTGCGTATACACAACATCGAGTTAGTCTCCCTCACTTGCAGTACTCTGAGATAACAAAGACAAATATAAAGTGTGCTTTGCCTTTAAGAATGTGCTCACAAAATCTCTTGTGTATTGCAATCAACCCCGGGAGATACAATATTTAAATGCAACAAAGTGCTCAAGTGTGATATTTTTTTGTGCAATAAAATACAATATTTGTGCAATACTGTGCAGTTACACTTCAAAGCATATGTGTAACTATTATTGCAACAATCCACACAAAAGGGCCTAAATGTCAAAGTTACTTTATATATACTGTGTATATCAACATATTACTTAAAACCAATGTGGTAAAAACCAATGTGCTAATAGAGTTACATTCACAAACGTATTTCACAGAGAGTAGATTTTCCTCATGTAAAAAAAAATACATAAGAGGTAAATAGTGTAATATTGCAAACACAATTATTTATATATATATATACAGGTAGTTCCCGACTTTACGAACTAATTGGTTCCGAAGCCTAGTTCATAAAGTGAGAGTTCATAAAGTGAGAACTAATTTCCCATATACACAATGTAATAAACACGGGTTCCGTTCCTGACCAACAAATGTTACCATTGAAAACCTAAATTATTAAGTACAAATACAACATGAAAGCATAGCAAATACATGTATCCTATAGAATGTAAGCTCGATCGAGCAGGGTCCTCTTCAACCTATTGTTCCTGTAAGTTTATTTGTAATTGTCCTATCTATAGTTAAATCCCTTCTCATAATATTGTAAAGCGCTACGGAATCTGTTGGCGCTATATAAATTGCAATAATAATAATAATAATATGTTGTAGGAATTTTAAAGGCATGCATACCATATTGAAATCTTCTTTAAATTATCATCAATCTTCATACTATTCAATGAAGAGACATGCTGCACTTGTTGAATGGGGAACCTCTCTAAAACCTTCCTACTTATTCATTTTCTTCATTATCAGCTTCCCCCTCTCCCTTATCACTTTTCGGTTACTCCTTTTATTTTTACAGCTCTCAAACCTTCTTCCTTCTCCCCTTTTTCAGCCCTCCTCCTGCTCCTTACTATTGCTGCCTTCCAAAATATGGCACAATTGCAAACACACATACACACAGACAGCTATGTCAGACACACACAGACAAATCTATATTCAATAGCACACAGTGCATTAATATTACAGGATCTGTAATGTATGCCCATGAAAGCACAAAAAGAATACAGTACAATCTAAACCTGTTTTTTAGACTTCCCTTTATCTTCAGGAACTGTGTTCCTGATCCTCATCTCTCTTCTTGTCTACTCCTGACCACAAATTCTTCTTATTCTCTTCTTGTTTGTGCTCCAAAGCACTCTTCTCGGTCCTGACCCGTGGACCACTGACACAAAATGGAGGTGAAACAAAATGGCGGCACATCCAGAAAAAAGTTCATAAAGTCGGGAGTTCATAAAGTGAGAGTTCATAAAGTGAGAAATGCCTGTATATATATATATATATATATATATATATATATATATATATATATATATATATATATATATAAATATCCAAAAAATACCGGCACTCCAGGAATTCTCAGCGATACAAATTTTCTTTATTCAGTTAAGGACGTCAACGTTTCAGCTCCTCATGGAGCTTTCATCAGGACAACTTAAACAATAAAACAAGCAAGCTTATATAGGGAGAATCTCAATTAGTATACTTACATACTCAGGTGCTTCACCTCCATTCCCGCCAACAAACGGACCGCAGCTGCCAACCGTATCAGCACACTCCACTTCCGGGTTCCTGGCCCACATGACCAGGTTCGAGGTGTCTGATTCGCCGACTGACGTTACCGGGCAACCAGGGACGCCAACGTCACTTTGGTCAAACCCTTTACTTACGGACTGCGGCATGAGTCAAACCTCACGTGCCCTTCAGTGTAAAAAAGTGTTGCCGTGGCAACCGGACCGTAGGCAGACAGGAGGGAAGGGGAAACAGGAGGATGCGAGCAGTAACAGAGAATCAATAGAATCTAGGAAATACTGGGACAAATACATATATGGCATATATCCAACCCAATAAAGTGTTGTGTCATATCGTGTCTTAAGTGAACGATCTGGTCATAATTCCATTTATTACGTAAATAGGTATAAGATATAGGTATGTGATCCATGATCTCGTAAGATCTGTGTATTCTTTGTAATGAAAGGCAAATATCTGCCTATATATGAGGTGTGAACTTAAATATAATGAGCTATCTCTAGAATAGTTACACTTACCTACTAGTGAGACAAAGATCTATACCTGAGTGTGAGATGCTTTGTCTATGTACAAAATCATAGTGAAATAGTGAAAAAAAAGTTAAACATATATCAAAGATGCAACAAGTGAAAAATGTATTAAAGTGCTACTGTATGCAATAAATCTATATCAAGTGAAAAATGAGAGGCATGAGCAAATAACCTATATGCAACAGGCCCAATATTAGTATATAACTGTAGAACAATTGACATAATCTCAGATTCCCGCTCAATCCCCATGGATATGTAAGTATCAACAAAATTGTTTTTATAACCAAGAAATCCTCTTTGTATAAAATAGAGGCTAAAATTTCTAGTAAAAAACAGTACTACATAATTATTTAAACTAATGAAGATAGACAGACCAATCCTGTACCTCAGGTAATCATAAGAGGCTCTGTACTATAATCAACCTAATACTGAGATATCATAGAAACATAGTGAAAGAACATTTTTCGTTCAGACCCCTGGGCGAGATAGTGTCCAACCGTGTTATCCAGTACGTTTCTCTCTGTAACAGGAGTTTGCCCCGATCTCCCCCCCGGAGAGGGGTCGGTACATGGTCAATGGCCACACATCTAAGTGAAGCCAGGGGATGTGATAGTTCCAAAAAATGTCGGGCCACAGGTTTGTCCGACTTGCCATCTCGATAGGCAAGTCGGATACTCGATCTGTGGCCCCTAATTCTTTCACAGAGTGCCGTCTCTGTTTTGCCAACATAGTTCAAGCCACAAGGGCAAGACAGTTTATAAATTACAAAATCACTCCGACAGTGAATCCGATGTTGGATTCGGAACATCTGTCCCGTGTGTGGATGACTAAAGGTTTTGGCAGGGATAATGTGTCCACAGGTGACACACCCCAAACACCTTACACATCCCGTGTTCTTGGAGTCTTGAAATGTCGGCTTGTAGCAATGTATAGGGTCTGTATTCACCAACATGTCCCTTAAATTCCTGTTTCTACGATAACAAAACAGTGGTTTCTGGCGTAGACTCTTGGGGAGGGATGGATCCAGTGTAATGATATTCCAGTTGTTTCGGACCGAAGTAGTTAGTTCAGTGCTGGCGGTGTTCAAAAGCATGGGAAAGATTGGTCTAGTATTGGTTAATTTGTCAACACGTATTGCAGGAACAGTGTGGGTACTTCTGGCTCTCTTAAGAGCTTCTTCAAGTATTGGACGCGGGTATCCTCTTGTTTGAAATCTTTTATACATAATCTCAAGTTGGAGATCACATTGACTCGTTTGAGAGTTGTTACGTAACACTCTCAAAAACTGGGAGAACGGTAGTGACATTTTTAAATGCCTGGGATGGAAGCTCCCGTAATGTAGGATAGTATTACGGTCGGTTGGTTTAGTAAAGAGTTTATACTCCAACTTATGGTCAATGACCATGATCTCAACGTCAAGGAACTGGACACTAAGTTCATCTATATGACTGGTCATTTTGACCGGAGTGGGTAACTCATTGAGGCCTTTCGTGAATTGGGCCGCCTCCTCCACTGTACCGTTCCATAAAATGAGAATGTCATCGATAAATCTGAAATATCTGATGACCTTATCTTCATATTGTTGCAAAATGTATTTCAACTCATATTGATACATGTATGCATTCGCATACATGGGGGCCATGGCCGCCCCCATAGAGGTCCCTGCTATCTGCAAGTACCATGAGGTCTCGAAGCGAAAGTAATTATTCTGCAACGCTATGTCCAACAGCTCCAAAACGTATTCAATAGTGGGACCATGATAATTTGGTGACTGTGTATATAATAATACAGGGTGTATTATAGCACTCACAAACGTTGAGCAGGTTTGCTCAAGCTATTTGAGCTTGTTCACTGACCTTGACAAAATCGATGGACAGCCAAGAAAAAAAGGTAACAACTTTATTCCACTCAATAAAAAAAACAGTAGGCAATGAAAAGTAGATCCTTTCCATCACTGTCTATATACTAGGCAGGATAAACATACGCTTTCCAGATTCCGGTATTTCTGGCGTCCGAGGTCTCCTTGCTTGTTCCAGGAGGCGGAGTCCACAAAGTCCTGCGTCACTACGTGATGACGCGTTTCGCCACTATTGGCTTCATCAATATTGTAGGTTGATTGCAATACCCAAGAGGTTTTGTGAGCACAATCTTAAAGGCACAGCGCACTTTATATTTGTCTTTGTTGTTTAATTAAGTGGTATAAAGCTAATACATTAATAAAGTGATGCTAATATAAACAGTCTTTTCAGTAGTAATAGTAATTGATTTAGCGCCATCTTATAGCTTGTTCTATTGTTTTTAAGTACTCTGAGATAGACAAGGAACTGAGCTATGTTCATAGATTCTCATATATACATTGTTGTTGTTAAAGTGACAAAAATAAATTGCTGCCTTTTACGTAATTATTTTTTTTTCTTTTTCTATTTAGGAAGCTGTTGTCAGTACATGGGTACAGTTTAGTGATGGGTTAGTAACACCACTTGACATCTATGATTCCAAGGATTTTTCCATCTCTGCTACTTCATTGGATGAAAAAATAGTGTCTACACACCAGAGCAGTTTGCTAAAATGGCCCATTGTGATAGCAGAAGGTGAAGGACAAGGACCATTGATCAAAATTGATCTGATGATCTCTGAGGCTTGCCAAAAATCAAAGAGAAAAAGTGTTCTTGCAATCGGACATGGTTACATCAAAGTCAAATTTGGACAGAATGATGCCAATCCTCAAGTAAGCAGTGATTACGATGCAGAGGAAATTGAAAATCACACAAGTGACCGCAGGCAAAAAGTGTCTGATCATGAACGCTATGGTACTGATGGAAGGTATGATGGATCTTTGGAACGTGATAAGAGTGCCATAAGAAAAGGAAGTACAACAGTTAGATCAGTATTAAACAGTAGAGTGGATGGAGGTAGGCTTTCTGATGATAGTCCACTGCAGAACATTCCCATAGATTTTACCAATTTCCCCGCCCAAGTAGACTTACCAAAAAATAATGAGGAAATCGAAGATAATGACCTTGTTCATGCACCAAGAGGATTGAGTGATCTTGAGATTGGAATGTATGCTTTGCTTGGTGTATTCTGCCTTGCCATATTAGTTTTCCTAATTAACTGTGCAACGTTTGCCCTTAAATATAGACACAAACAAATACCAATAGAAGGGCAAACTAACATGACACACTCCCATGACTGGGTTTGGCTTGGCAATGAGACAGAACTTCTAGAGAGTACACCAGATGTATCTCCTCAACAAGATGAACATACTACTATTATAGACAGAGGAATAAATCTTGAAGAGAGTCATCACCTCATCAATGGTAAGAATGTGCAGAGCCAGATACATCGGTCAGCTGAGGACATGGAGAAAGCTTTGAAAGAGAAAAAAAATGAACCTTTACATTCACCAACATCAAAAAGGAAGCGAGTAAAATTCACAACCTTTACAACTATTCCAGCTGATGACAGTTGCCCAACTGTGAACTCATTATTGACAGCTAATGAGGATGACATTAAATGGGTGTGTCAGGATATGGACTTGGGAGAATCAAAGGAACTCAGAAACTATATGCAACAGTATAAAGAATAAACAGAACTTATTTGGTTGTTGCAATAAGTTAACCTCAAATTTTGATGCCTTCAGTTTTTATTGGTCGTGGCGAAATATATAAGAACCTCTTGGACTCTCAACTTGAAACTATTGAGATTCTTCAATGTATATGTTTTAAGAAATGCACATATGCCATATTAAATGTAGGCTATGGTCCAGTAACAGTTTCCAGCTAAAAAAAAAATAGATGGTTTTAAAAAAAACTCAGATCGAGTCAGCAGGCATATGTTTAGATTAATTAATAAGGCGTGTGGAATTTATGTAAAGGAGTTACCAAAAATTATTTGTTAAAAAAATAAAACATTAATAATTATAATAAAAAAAGAAAAAATAGAAAACTAGTTGAAAAATAAGATTTTATATTTCTAATAAAATGCAGTTAAAAGACTGGGAAAAAAAATATTTTTCGGAATTTCAAGATAATTCTATATATCATTCCCCTAGTGATGTGCCAAAGCCAGAGACAGAAGAAACACTAAAGTTGTATTGAGTATTTTGAGGTATCATTAATGCTTATACCTTATAATTCATGCATATACCATAGTACACATTTGTCTATCACAGTCTTCCCTATTAAAAATGCATGGAAAGAAAAGTAAGATAAAAAATTGTAATTATTTTTGTATTATAAATTGAGTGCACAACTGTGTACTAACGTAAGCTTACTTTTCCATCAAGGTGCCTATATTTAGAAAGCCCTCTACAGGAAAATACCGGTATAGCAGGGGATGAGAAAATTCACTACAGACCACTGACTCCTGAGCAAGTATAATGCTCAAATCTATTGCAATTACAAGCCATGTATAAGGTGTTGCTAATCTGGCATTTTATTTAATATGTGCACATATTTATTTAATTAACAAAGGTCAACAAAAATTATATTAATGAGAATAGGGTACTAACGATCTGGGAGCTATGACGCTGCATTGTTCTTGCAGGTAAGATGCTCTTAGATGTGGATTCCAATCAGTATGATTTTATAAAATATACAGACTACAGTGTTTTTGTTGAAAGAGAGAAAGAAACACTAGCACAGAGCAAATTATATAAATATATCATATGTGAATGTTTCACAGTATCTTTTTGATTTCATGTATCTTCCAGATTTACCGTTCTCCATTTCCCATCTATGCTGATTTATTAGACAGGGTTGACAACCTCTACAGGGAAGGATAGGCTCTCTCTGTATCTGATGACTATTTGATTTCAGTTTGTTAAGCCTAATGCAGGAGCCTACAGAACTGGGCACGGTATCCATTGCGATGAAGAAAACATGTCTTATATGTACAGAACTCAATTTTTGATGGGACTACATCGATTCATATGGTGGAATGTATGAACATAAGGGATGTAACTCGGCATGATTCTGAAAAGACTATCTTTAGACTCCCAGTGAAGTTTTTTTTCACTCATCTCTGGTGGATATAAAGAAGTACTTATATATTTTACTATATATGGATTACAGAGGGACTGAGATTTATGGAAAGTTTAGTCATAAAAAAAATTACAATATTTTTTCAAAATTACATTACAACGTATTCAGACTCTCCCCTAGTCTTCAATCCTTTAAGAACTCTCTCCAAAACTCATCTTTTTAGGAATGCTTACGGCCTCCCAGAGTAACTTCTCTCTCTTAATCCTTCTTGCTCTCTGCTAAAGTGCCACACTCCACTCTCACCTCCAGTTCTGCTACTTTCCCACCTTGTCTATTTTCTGTCTCCCTCAATACCCTTCCTTTTGTGTTTTTATACCCTACCTCCTCTAGACTGTAAGCTCGTTTGAGCAGGGTCCTCAACTACTTATTGTTCCTGTTACACATTGTTATTGTATCATTTGGTAAATTCCCCTTTTATTGTAAAGCGCTGCGCAATAAGCTGGCACTGTATAAATACCAATAATAATAATAATAATGATAATAATATTCCACTTTATTGTTAAATTTACAGCCATATCGTAGTTTACATTTAAAGTCTTTGACACAGATTATGGTACTTTCAAGGTACAGTAAGTTAATGTCTGTCTGTATTCTTGTTGCAGCTCTCTCTAATGCAGAGAAAATTAATATCCTGAGAATATCTAAGTTAATGAAAACGTGTTATTAATTATGTGGCAAATCACTGTTCTTCCCAATGTTATTTAGAAATCAGCACTTATAAGTCAGGCACCACAATAGTGTGGACATCTGTTCACACATCTACTAATTAAATGCCTCTTCCATTGTGTTCATATGCAGTAGAAGGAATAGCCTGTGGCCACTTAACTGGTTTTAGGTTCCTTAAACAAAAAGAGGAAAACTCTAAACTAAAAAAAAAAAAAAAAAAAAAAACATTAATGACAAAATACCAGTTTTGTTAAAATAAATTAAATATTGCAGTACAGTTGCAAGACATGAACTAAAACTCTACAATAGCACAAAAACTGGTGAAAATCTGCATACATTATATGAATTTAACACATTTCCCATTATCGTCAACTCTTTCACAGGATTTACACACTAAACAAACTACAAAGCAGGATGAGAGTTTTTTTATTTTTTTTATTTCAATGTTTGGAAAATGAATTCTATTTGATTTTTCGTGGCAGCCCCAGTTTTACAATATATTATTTCTTCCTCCAGAAGTGTGGGAGTCAGAGTCCGGTGACATTTCACATAAATGAGAATGATAACGTGTAATAAATAAAATGCATTGTAGACTGAAAGAATGTAATATTTATTTATATATCTATATTATACATATTGTGATTAAATGCTTCATGTCATCTACTGCTGTCTTGTTATGACCTCTATGCTTCATTAGTGTTTGTAACACTGAAATCTCTACAGTCACAAAAACGTAAGGTCTGCCTACAGGAAATCAATGGTAACATTGAACAGAAAGATAAAGTGGTCTCAATGGCTTATATTGAGTTGTACAGAGCATGCGGATGCGATCTCACTTACATAAAATATTTGCATTTCATATTGGATTCTTGATGCCAAAATTATTATAATATGTTTCCATATCTGACAAAAGGTAAGGGGGTCAATCAGTGGTTTATCCTAGTTTTGTGCTGCCCTAGGCACCACCCCGCCTTCTAAATTCACCCCCACCCCGCCTTCTAAATACACATACACACTTACTGACAGACACATATACACTAGCTAACAGACATACACATTCACTAACAGACATACACACTCACTAACAGACACATCCAGTCACTAGCAGACACACAGAGTCACTAACAGACACGCATACACTCTCACTAACAGACGGCATACACACTCACTAACAGACACACATACTAACACTCACTAACAGAGACAGAAACACATACACTCTCACTAGCAGACATGCATACACACTCATTAACAGACACACACACTAACACACACAGACACACTCACTAACAGACACACACACACACACTCACTCACTAACAGACACACACACACACACTAACAGAATTTTCTGGCGCCCCCCAGAAAGTGCCACCCAAGGCAAATGCCTTGTTTGCCTCATGGTAAACACACCCCTGGGGTCAATACATTAAATTGACCTCTTCACCACTGTTTGTTTAGTAAAAAAAACATTTATTGGAATGTATAAAACGTAAGATTAAATTTCAGTTTCATATATTGATTGCTGTTTGGATATATACAAAATGTAAGATATGTATTAGCAAAGATGCAGAAATAATCTACTTTTTAACCACTGCTGTGTGGGAAAAGGAATAAATCAGGAACTTCTTGACATTTCTTAGAAATTCAGATTTCTATAAAATTCTGACCGAGTATTAAAAAAGATGTATATGTTGCATTATGACAACATACAGTAAATACACGCTAAGCATCTATACTAAAGAGGGCATTGCATGAGAAAGAGTATGCAAATAATTCCTCCAAACACTTGCTTCTATGCCTTCCTGGGCTGTTAGAATCTGATCATGAAGTTTGACCTACAAAAGTAACTATTGTAGAAGGATAGATGCACTGCCATTTACAGTCTATGTGCAGAGATGTAAAGAAGTTGCCTGAACCCTGAAAGAAAAATATGCTTTTATAAAAATAATTTTTAAAACAAAACGTAAGTTTAGTACTTTCTAGGATTAATTTGCTTTTGCCTTTCTTTGCAATACAAAATTATTGGGCTACACATATACTAGAACCTTTTTTTTTTTTTTCCAGTTACCAATGTTTTAATTTTCCCCAACAGCTCAGCTTCATGTAGACCGAGAACGATTAAGATCCCCTAGGCAGGTTACCAGTTTTACACCCCTTACCCTTTCATTCTTCACATAGGGATTGTGAATAGAGCCAAGCAAATTCATAGTTTCAAGGCCCCTAGGCACATTTGTCCTGGACACACATATACCCTATGACAGGAGTCTTGTCGGGAACGAATGCTGAGCAGTGCAGCAACCTCTATAGGGTGGAACCCAGAATGCAAAGAAACCAACATACACACAAATCAAAACAACAAAATAAGTGTATTGATATTTACAAGAAAGACAGTAAAATCAAATACAAGCACAGGTAACTGAATGTAAGAGAAGGGCCTCTGGATACAGGGAAGCAGTCAGCTTAGGAACACAGGGAAGCAGCCAGCTAAAAAACATGAGGAAGCAGCCAGCTAAGGAACATGGGGAAGCAGCCAGCTAAGGAACATGGGGAAGCAGCCAGCTAAGGAACATGGGGAAGCAGCCAGCTAAGGAACATGGGGAAGCAGCCAGCTAAGGAACATGGGGAAGCAGCCAGCTCAGGAACTCAGAAAAGCAGGCAGCTAGCACAGGAACTCAGTAAAGGCAGCTAGCTCAGGAGCACAGAGAAGTAGCTAGCTCAGATATACAGGACAAAAGAACCAGACCAATAACATTATTAACATTAATGAACTGGCAAACAAGAAGGGGTGAGGCTACATTAAATAGGGAGAAGATAGTTACAAAGTAAGACCAGCTGGGAACAGAGAGAGATCTCAGTCTGGATGCAGCAGCCTGCAATAGCACCAAAGATAGGTAGTGGCACTGTGAGGTACTGCACCAGACTGAGAGTAAACCGAGTCATGACACCCCATTCATATATGTATTGGTCCTTCACAGCTTTGCATTCACACACCACATTAGCACAGCACATAAAACTGCATTAAGAAACACAATGCCACGCAATGCTGCGGACTAAAACGGAATTAAATAATGGTTGTAGCACACGCTTGTGGTGGCAAGTAAGTTTAAGGTTTTGTCAGGGCAAAACAAAATTTGAGCCCTGGCCTAATGTGCCTCTTTATAAATTATATCGCATTTGTTAACCAAAAAAATTACTATTAGAATTTCATAATTTTTAGATTTGATCAATTCTTGACGTATGAGCTAGTGCTAAATGTTAGATACTTTATAACTGTTAGATAATTAACCATTGCCATAGCTGTTTATCGTTAATGAGTGTGTAATTATTTGGTAGCATTACCTTACTGAAAGCATATAAGGTACATGTTTGAGCTTTAATAATTAAAAAAATACTAATTATATATTTCAAAATATTACAAAAGTTATAGTCTGTATCCTACCAGAGTTTGCCTGTGTCTATACAATAAAACCTCTTTGTCAGGAATACATCAAATATTTGTATTTTTGGTGATACTTTTTCTAACGTGCATATTTACATGGCATACCCTATCTACCTCAACATAATATACTAAATATACAACAATAAGTGAAGACGGCACATTGCAGTTACATAAAAATGAACAGGGACATGATAGGCATTCATTATGCCTCAATACATCTTATTTTCTCTGCTCACATTACTCACGGATTCACAATGCACTGACCTTGGCATGAAGCTGTGTGTTCTCTCTTCCCATTTTCTATTTACTGCTTCATACGAGATTCTGCATTCATGCAGGTAGACAATTATGGACAAATATAAGTTAGTAAGAAACAACTATCGTATTGAAATATGCATCTTGTGGGAAGAGGGGGTTGCAGGTGGCATGGTAAGATACATATTTTAGAGCAGAAAAGCTTTTTAGAAAAGCATATTATTTCAACAAAATAGGTGACATTAGGAACGGGTCTTCAGAATCACAGTGCAGAACTGACAGTTGTTGACAGAAATGTTGGAAAATTATAGAGAGGAATCGTACTATATAGCTAAAGAAAGCCAATAGGCAGTATTTTATATTTTACTGTGAAAGGACAAAATTTTAAATGAATAATTATTACTATATACAAGTATTATATGACAGGTCAACACATTTACTAAATATAAAATGAATATTGATGGTAATTTTTCCTCTGTATGGGTACAGATTGCCTCCTGTTTTTAAGACCCTAAACTAGCATTTATGATTAATTTAAAAAAAAAAGTGCACCATCCATTCCATGAAGACATGATTCATAAAATCCATAGTGTTCATGTAAAGTTAGAAAACTACAATAATGTCTATTAATGATTTTTCAGAAGACAAAAAATAGATAGATAGATAGATGATGTGGGGAATGCAAAGTCTGCACACGTCTTTGTATTTGCACAGAATATAATTTTTAGATACTGTTTAGGTGTACACAGTTTTGGTGTGAACAGTGTATAAGAAAAAAAATGGTTAGCTCCAGATAAAAAAAAAGATTTATTAGATGAGTAAGGAACCGTGTTGTAGTGCAAGTATTGATGGTAAGTATTGGTGCTTATTATGGTTCAAGTCGGCTTTTTCGTTTTGTATAGTCAGAGGAAAAGATATAATGAAGAATTGTTGTGGGTAGATGTCCTGACATCTGCCGGTCTGTGTCTGCAGATCTCCTTGGTAGATTATTGAGACTATTGGGTGTGAATTGTCAGTCAGTGCATGAGAATCTTCTTGCTTAGATAGATTTGACTGCTGACATATACGAAAACTTAGATAATTCCGCCCAACCCAAATAACAAAATTGATAACATCATAGGTGTTAGACATGGCATAGGCCAGAGCCTTTAATGAAATTCATAACTTGCCACTCAACAGAAATAACCTATACAAGCTACCAGCTGCCTGGTTAGCACCGACAAGCAGTTTTTAATCCTTACTATCCAAGAGTCTGCAGTAGTCTGCATTACGCCATCAGCCTACCTTCTGACTGTGACTCCCCAAACCTATGTTAGGCATAGCTCCATCTTCTCTTTATTTATTTTAGCTGACAAGGAGCCCCGCCATCACAATGATGGCAGCTGTTACATGGGGATACCATCGCACTTCCACCACTATGACTCCCAAAGCCAGCCAAACCTATCAAATTTAAATGAACATCATCTGCTCTTATCAACTCACAATTAACGAACTTCAACTTCTTCTACCAAGTAACAACACTCCTAATCCTATTAATGAGATAAGAGATGGCAAGATTGATTTTTAGCCTACTTGTTAAAAGATTGCTGCACATCTCAGATCCGAAAGGACCTGGAAGAATGGATGGTACCACACCTTTCCTGGCTATGGCAGAGTTGGGGTCGTGAAAATGGCCATCCTTCCGCGTATCCTCTACTTTTTTTTTAAATTTTGCATATCCTCATACCAGAGGCATTTTTCACTTCTCTACACTCTCTGGTGTGCATATGACACGACACCCTTATCCTGCCAAAAAATGGTGGCGTACTAGCTGTAACAGATCCCCTATACTCCGACTGAGGTATATCCGCTGTAGTTCTCCAAAATCCCAAGTGAAGCAGTGATTATAGCTCCCAATTCTCCAAACATCAGCCTAGACCTGATGAATGGCAGAAACTAATGTGTTTAATCATGGCCAAATCACCCACTTTTATACAAAACAAGGATGCATTAAAACATGCCCAGAACACTTCCACAAATTATATATTGTTAAATAGCCATGATCTCCAAATAGCGCTCAGATCCATGCAGTGTATGGGAAACGCCACCGTGTGGAAGTACTGACCGGCCAGACACATGGTCCTATGCCCAAAACAGTTCCAGGGTGTTTGGTGCTTTTGCCGGTCAACATACGGGAGCTCCCGCGGCCGCAATACGGGGTGCTCCGGCTGCTTGCTCCTAGGTAGCGTTTGTTTCCCTTAGTCTCAGACACCTTCCCCCTAAAAAGCGCTCTCCTGGTAGATTTCAAAGTCATTCAAAACCATGGACCAAGTTGTTCAGGAGCCGTGTGGCCACCTCATGCCAAAAACAGTTCCATAACATTTGCGGCTAAGTACCGCTGAGGACAATTTGTGGGTTTCTTCAGCAACCAGGGAGCTAGTGTTCAGTTCCATTCAAATGAAGGGAAAGTGCCAAACCAGGGGCACCCAGGGAAAGCTGGTAATGGAGGCTAGGGAGATTTGAAGAGGTCGAGATACCTCACCAATTTCGAATAGATATGTAGGGATAAGGATCCCATGATGAAGGGTCTATCTTTACTTTGCAACATGCTTCTTACGCTGAAATGATCACCACTCCCGAGCTTCATGGGGAAATGGGAAACAGCGCTGAACCACACACTCACACCCAAACAGTGGTCAAAGACCTTACACTGTGCCATTTCTAGTGGGCTACAAGAGACAGCCCACAAACTACTGACTTTTTGGTACAAGACACCCCAACTACTACACACATATGACCCTACCCTTGAAGATACCTGTTGGAGATGCAAAAGGGAAACAGGCACATCTGGTGGGACTGCCCACTTATCAGACCTTATCAGACACACAATCATACAAATATTCACAGAGGAGCCCCCCCCCCCCCCCCCTCTAAAACCACTATCGCTCCTCCTTCACCACAAAAGGCTGTGGTCCTTGGTTTACAAAAAATCACTGACTATACAAATCCTCAAAGTGGCTAAAAGCCTCATCCCCCTCTTTTGGAAGACAGAGACACCCCCCTATGAAGCTGTGGTTCCAATGCATGGAGGAACTCAGCTTACATGCGGAAGGTAGATCCCACACATACACATTATCATGGACTCAGTGGATATTGTCCACTAGATCTACAGACTTTCAAATGCTCCTTAGGTATCCAAGGGCGCGCACACAGCAGGAGACAGTGGATTCATTAAAGGCACATAACAGCCGACACTTGACCTCCTGCAATACACCTTGACAACACGACACACTGGGCACACTGATAGGAGCCCACAGATTCCTGCACACACACGTGTAACTACCAGGAGTCGCACACCTCACAGCCACAGACAAACAGGTGCCAATCGGGTCTTAAATAACAGAAGGTGGTCAGACCCCAACCACTCTATAATTCTAATTCACCCCCTCCCTCCCCCTTTTTTCTCTCCCACTCTCTCTCTTCCCCATTTCGCTCTATCTCTTAAATTTATTACCCCAAAATCTTGTCCTCCCTGCCAAACCCCCTCTTCCAACGGTTGGGTCCCTGCTGCAGCCTGGGAACGAGGGGAAGCCTACAATGCAGAAAACCAGATGGCCAGATAGCCTGATAAACCAGTCTCATCCGGCCATGCAGATAAAAGTGTATTTTTTCTTCATTTACATAGGTACCTGTGTGTACTTGTGACGGACCGCCTGGCACCCCGACCGGGTACCTCCATCAATCGCTGCTTCCTAGTACTTGCAAAGACCATAATCACTGTAATGGAACACCATAACCACGGTTAACCCCACAAATCGACGCAGCTTGGTTGGTGTCTCGCTGTCCTCCACCCACCCTGGACCCAAGAACAGGATCCAGCTTCCAGTGGGTAGACCAGAGTCCTAGTCCAGAGAGCGAAGCAGGCTGCTCTTATAAGTGCAAGTGTTGTGATCCAAGGGATTATAATGATTATAGCTAATCCCCAGAGTGTGAACATAGCTCTCCAGTCCCCCAAACACGAGCCTAGACTTCATGAAGGGTAGAATGAATCTCTGTTTAATGGTAGCCAAAATTGGCCTTTTATGGCATGCAAGGGGCACTCCCCCCTGTACCTGAGAGTAAACCACAGTAGAAACAAATATACACTCACATTGGCTCTCAGGTCCAGGACACTCCCATACAAAATTAGATAATCCCTCATCTGTGCCTGGGAGATAATTGGATCAGGAACTGTACTAATCGAATCCAATTATCTCCAAGCACAGAAAAAACATAAATTTTTACAAACATCCTAAAAGTACCTTAAAACACACAAAATCCCCACAAATCCCCAGTTACATCCCCTGATAGCACTGATCAGGGTGACCAATGTAACGGACCGTTTTGCACACAAGAGGTTAAAACCGTTTAGGCGATATTCCCCTTTAAATACATGAACAGCTGCTGCAAGCACCAATCTCCCGAATTACAAACACATGAATACTCAAACTTCCGAACAGGAAACACACAAATTCACCAACTCCCGAACCGGAAACACACGAATCACATACATACAGTTCAATCGCCATGGAGTCGAAGTCTTTCATACAGTCTTTCAGTATACGGCTGGGCTCCATGGCATAGCTATCTGGGGTAGCATGGTTTAAACAGTAAAGTACTGAATGGACCGGTGTTCGGATAATTGACTGCAGGTAGGAGAAGGGAGGTCGGCGGCTCAGCGGTGTTCGTGACTTTAACAGTCCGCAGAAAGGCACGAACCAGCCTTTCTGCAGGGAAAAAGAACAGTGTTAAACATGGGGCCATAGTCCAGTGGCAGGAGGCGGGCGACCAGGCTTCTCCAGTGGCCAGTGGCGAGGTTGGTTCCGCCACAACCAACATATCCAAAAATCACCCAGATCAGTTCAGGGGTTGAGGAATTTCCTGAAAGTCATTTATTTGACCGACCGCAGGCATCGTCCAATGCCCAATGCCCAAAACAGTTCCAGAGAATCAAGGTCTGTGGTCGATCTTGTTCGGTAATTTGAAAACGAACAAACTACTGAACAGAGGCAATAGTCTTACCCTGGAGCTTGTTCCTCTCATCCAGGAAAACAATTTCACCGAACAGTGCCCTTCTAAGTTGTATAGAACCGAACGCAGGCGATGATGGAAGTCCAGCAGTGTTCGGGAGTTTCTGTGTCTGATTTTAGTTCCATTTGATTCATGCCCAAACACCGCTGCCTCCATTCATGCAAACAAGATGGCCGCCACCTTGTGGTTGTCCATAGGAATTGCGGCCACCCAGATGAACAATTAGAACACTGCAGTGTTAACAAGCTCCAGGGGGGTCTCTAGGCTCCTCCAGGAGATCGTGGCAAACTCATGTAAAAAGGGGAGTTTGTCACAGTACTAATCTATACTTGCCGGGACCTGCCAGTCTCACATGACAATAATGGGGACCTGCGAGCCTCAGCTTATCACTGTTTTTTACGACCATACTAGGTACCTGCACGTAACATTATGCTGTGGTTATAACACTGGCACAATGACTGTGATAACCTGTTCTATCTCTTGTTACAACAACGGGAAAAATTCTAAATAAACAGAAGAAAAAATTATGTATATATATATATATATATATATATATATATAATATATAAATAAATAAAAAAAATTGCTGCACGGAAAGAACAATATGAGAGTGAGATCCTTAAGCAACCATCCAAATTATGCTTAATTGCATGAATGAGATCTATAATCAATCCATACTGGCTCAATGTTGTTACTGGCTGTACAAAACAGCAGAATAGGGGGATTAGTTATAAATCTGCTTAATATCATAGTCTTTGGATATATTGATCCCACCACAAACCCTTAAGAACCCTCTAATGTACCTACGCAAAATCAAAAGGAAGCCCAAGATTCTACCAATTCATTCGCTGCTCAGCCCAATAAGGAGCTCAATAAATAGAGGAATTCTCAAAAATCCAAAGATAGGTTGTGAAATATAGGAAAAATATAGCAGAAAAACGACATTAAATGAGGATGAAAACATAAGTGGAACCAGCGAGAGTTACATCTACCGAGTTGCCATAACTCTGAAGAAAATCCCAGTCTATGAGCCTCATGTCAGACTGTCTTCAAAGTTAGGGTTAACTCTGCCTCATATCCATTACTGAGTGGTATCATGATAATCTTTTTTTTTTTAAATCTTTTATTTTTTTCAGATTCTTGTAGATTGCCTAGTTAAACTTTCCTCTATAGTTTCCCAATTTCCATATTATTGATTTTCTTTGGTCTTTTATTTTTCATATGAAAACCTTCCTTTGCAGCCTTGGTCAGCATTGTTTGCACAATGTTTCAGCCATTCTACATTGCTGTTATATTCATGGTTCAAGTTCAAGCACTCATCTATCCTGCTCTTCTCTGTCTTCTTTACCTCTGAGGACTCATACTTAACCAAGCTTCAGTTCTGTTTCCCATCTGTCAAATACATTGTACACAGGTCTTATCGTTACTAGATCTCCATTCTGAAGCTTCTAAACTGTGTTGTTCTGCCACATGTGACTTCCTATTTCTCCTAAAGCTGATATACACTATTACCCTGTGCTCAGTACAACTGAACCATGTTTTGCTGAAAGTGTACCTGCTATTACCAACTAAGTGTGCAAGTTACTTTATATTGGAAGCAGTGATAATCCAACTGTTCATTTAACATTTATTTTGCAAACCTTAACAAAAGCATGGTATTACATTTATCTGTCTGTGCTAAATGTTACAAAGTAAAGTATTCTCATTTACTATTTAGGTTTGTGTGTCCTCCAATCACCACAAATTATAACACTAGCACTACCAGGAATCATGACACATGAGTAGTTGTGCTAATACTGAAGGAGTAAGGAAAATAGCCATAGGGACATCCCAGGGATAGGCAACCTTCGGCTCTCCAGATGATGTGGACTACATCCCCCATAATGCTCTTACACACATAATGCTGGCAAAGCATCATGGGAGGTGTAGTCCAAAACATCTGCAGTGCCGAAGGTTGCCTATGCCTGCTCTAGACTGTAAGCTTGTTTGAGCAGGGTCCTCATAAACCTATTGTTCCTGTAACATTTTGTAATTGTCTAATTTATTGTTAATTTTTCCCCTATTATAATATTGTAAAGCGCTACGAAATATGTTGGCGCTATATAAATACTACTACTAATAATAATACCTAGACATACCAAACAGGATATAAAGACTGTAGACATTGTAGGCAAAGTTAAATCTTGATATACCAGAAAGAAGGCAGAAGCATAGACCCTAAGATTAAAAAAACAACAACATTTGATCTAAGGCAATAGGACAAAACTCACCCCCTGTTGTACAGATTTGGTGATCGTCTTCCTTACCACCCTGATCGAACCTCCTGATTACCAAGTCCAAATGTAGAGAACCTAAGAGAATGTCTGAAGTGGGGAAAAAATAACAAAATTCAGGGGCAACTAATTCTCCTTTGTGCAATGCTCTATCAAGCAAATTAAAAATGCAACTTGAAACAACAATACTTGATAGTGTAAGGAACATTCTGAAGTTCTGAGCTTAGTACCACCAAAATACCTCTCAAAAGCTCTGCTGATATCAGTTTGTGTTTATTCAGAGAACTATATTTCTTCATCCTTTCAGCATCTGCTGAATCAAATAATATTTTATATGATATAGCCAATCAATGACAAAACCAATAAAACCCTTTCCATGGATGATACAAAAGCCCCCAATTGCCTCAACTCTAGAAGAAAGATCCATACAGATACAAGCCTACCCTGCTCAAAGGCTAAATGCATTGCCATACGATGGTATCTGAAACCACAGCTGAAATACATATACACTTTCCATGAACACAGGGTTAGAAAAGACTGAATGAGCTGTCTAAGTGTCGTAAGTGCACTGTGCAAAGAACTTTACTCCTGGGTTCCTCAAAAAGGAACTCCAAACTTCATTGTGTAAGGACCTGTTAATTCTGATGTAATAAAAAAGTTATCTAAAGATCCACTGTTGATAAAGATAGGCAATGACAAATGGCTCTGCCCATAGTCGTCATCTGTTAAGAACCCTTGAGATGACCCAAAAAATATTGGAATTGATGAAATTCAGCCTTGCTGGTACACCAAGCCTGATCCACCATCTTCACCCAAAAAAAGCCAACAAAAAACATCTCCATGGTATTGATCTCAATGCCTTAAAACAACAATGTAGTAGTTCCCTTTGTTTATATTCTGTGACCAGTACTCCTAGCGCTGTAATTGAACAAATGCCTGCACCAAAAATGCACAGTCCTCTGTCCACTGAAGTAGAAAAGAAAGGTCTTACACCCGAGACACAACCAGCTGCAAAAAGTGCTAAATAGCTGAAAACATGAATAAGACATGGCACATCCCATAGAAAAGCACATGTTTTAAAAATAACTCCCCCTAAAGAAATAGCCTTACTCAACCTTCTTGTTTTCTACCCAAGCCTCATCTCAATACCCCCCTTTTTATTTGCCAGCCTTAGCTTTGCATTATTGTAACGCTTTTTCCCACACCTGGCCAATACTCTGTGCATCCGTCATACAGCTTTGCTTGCATTAATGGTTGAAGAAATGGTGGATCCAAACTTTAGTACAGCATACAGCCACACCAAGATGTATTTGACATGTGAAGGGTCTCTGCTTTATAGGCATGACAAGGGAGGAAACCTTGCCTTGTTTCTCTTGTCACTCTTGGTTCTCTGGTGGTATATCACATTTTTTTCTCTGCTTTATTATTCTGAGTTTTCTAGAGTGTGTAAGCCAGGATTACCAATGGTAAGTGCAGATGCTTCGAGTAATTCACCTCATTGTTTTCATATTGCTATACAGCCTAGTTTGGTAGGCTTTTTGGAAGAAGTGTACTCGGGTCTTTAGAATTCCATGTGTTATTGTTTTGTATGCCCCCTTCCATCTATAATAATACATTTCTTTTTTCTCCTTCATTATACTTGGAACTAGGTCACTCCTTTATAAAATGTACTCCTTGGTGGAACGAGATCACAATATAAAGTTGGAACCTTGGGATGTCGTATGATGTGGTGAGGGTACACTGGAGATGTTTCAGGGGTGTATTGTTTGATTGAGTTTATTCAGAGTACATTGCTCTAAGTCAGTTTGTTTCATGTTTTTTAATTCTCTTAGGAATAACGACAGGTTTGTACTCTTTAATTAGTTTACTCTATTAGACATGACTGGCCTATTGCTACAAATTAATTCAAGATTTGACCATCATTTTGTCTGAAGTGATTCCTCATTTGAAATGGCACTAATTTTTCCCACTAAGGCTTTACAAAGAAATACTACAAAGTTAAACATGACCATGTTTTAAGTTCTTATTGGTAGGTAGACTATTCATATGAAGCTGAAGGATGGCAATCCAAATCTCATCTGCAGTGACAAAGGAGGTTTAACCCCTTGAGGACGCTAGACGGTTCAGGACCGTCATCGGCATTTTTCCCTTGCCGACCGACGACGGTCCTGAACCGTCCTAAATTTAAAATGTACTTACCCGATCGCCGTCGTTCCCCCGGCGGCGATCGGCGTTGCTCCCGTTGTGGGGAGACTGCCTGCAGCTCAGACAGTCTCCCCATGGCGAATTAGGACCCCTGTGGCCATGTGATCGCCCAACAGGGCGACCACATGGTCACAATAGGTGTCCATGTGTCTGCCTGCAGGGGGACTGTCTGTGCTGACAGGCAGTCTCCCTGCATGTGTAAAATCAGAAAAAAAATTAAAGTTAAAGTTAATAAAAAAATAAAATATTATTATATATATGTATATATATATGATATATAGACATATATTATACCTATATAATATACGTCTATATATCATATATATAATGTCATGCTAAGTGTATTTTTATATTAATATGTACATATATTAATATAAAAATACGCTTATAATTAAATTACACACGTATATATATAATATATATAATAACTATATATATTGCATATATATATTATTATAAAATACAAATAATAAGTAATTTAAATTAAATTAAAAAAATTAAAAATAATAATAATTTTTTTTTTAAAAATTATATATCTATACGAAATGTTATTCTAACTGTATTTTGATATTAATATATATATATATTTATATCAAAATACACTTAGAATTAAATTGTATGTATATCTATGTATATATAAATAAATAAAAAAGAATACGAACTATTCATATGTCCATATACAAAATTACATAAATAATTATATAAATATACACGTAGACTTCAAATATATAAATATGCATATATATTTAAATTCTACGTGCGTATTTATGTAATATTTTTACACAATTAAGTTATTTTATTGATTGCAATTTAAGGGACCTGCCTGCCAACCCAGGCCGAAAGTCCAGAGAATTTAATTTGCTAGCACTGTATTTTACCCTGTAACGTTCTACGACACCGTAAAACCTGTACATGGGGGGTACTGTTTTACTCGGGAGAATTTGCTGAACACAAATATTAGTGATTCAAAACAGTAAAACATATCACAGCGATGATATTGTCAGTGAAAGTGACTTTTTTTGCATTTTTCACACACAAACAGCACGTTTACTGATGATATAATTGTTGTGATACATTTTCCAGTTTTGAAACACTAATATTTGTGTTCAGCAAAGTCTCCTGAGTATAACAGTACCCCCCCATGTACAGGTTTTATAGCGTTTTTGAAAGTTACAGGGTCAAATATATGGGTCAAATATTTTTACATTGAAAATGGCCAGGTTGGTTACGTTGCCTTTGATAGCGTATGGTAGCCCAGGAATGAGAATTACCCCCATGATGGCATACCATTTGCGAAAGAAGACAACCCAAGGTATTGCAAATGGGGTATGTCCAGTCTTTTTTAGTAGCCACTTAGTCACAAACACTGGTCAAAATTAGCGTTCAATTTAGTTTTTTACTTTTTTCACACACAAACAAATATGAACGCTAACTTTGGCCAGTGTTTGCGACTAAGTGGCTACTAAAAAAGTCTGGACATAACCCATATTGAATACCCTGGGTTGTCTACTTTTAAAAAAATATGTACATGTGGGGTGTTATTCAGCGATTTATGACAGATAATAGTGTTACAATGTCACTATTGATACATTTTAAAAATGTATGTTTTGAAACCGCAATATCCTACTTGTACTTATAGCCCTATAACATGCAAAAAAATAGCAAAAAGCATGTAAACACTGGGTATTTTTAAACTCAGGACAAAATTTTGAATCTATTTAGCAGTTTTTTTCATTCGTTTTTGTAGATGAGTAAAAGATTTTTCACATAAAAGTCAAAAAACATGTATTTTTTTCAATTTTTCATCATATTTTAACATTTTTTAAAAATTAAATTACATGAGATTATATAAATAATGGTATGTAAAGAAAGCCCCTTTTGTCCTGAAAAAAACAATATATAGTTTGTATGGGAACAGTAAATGAGAGAGCGGAAAATTACAGCTAAACACAAACACCACAAAAGTGTAAAAAGATGCCTGGTCGCAAATGTACAACATCGCAAAAACAGTCCAGTCCTTAAGGGCATAGGCGTGCGCAGCCTATTGCATTAGGGTGTGCACCCTAAAGCACAAACACACGGCGCATGTGTATATATATATATATATATATATATATATATATATATACATACATACATACACACATATACACACACACACATACACTGCTGTGTATGTGTGTGCTGCTCGTGTGCTGTGTGAGGGTGGTGTGAGGGTGCTGGTAGTGTGCTATGTGGGTGAGGGTGTTTGTGTGTGTGTTTGTTAGGGTCCTGTTACTGTGCTGTGTGAGGGTGCTGTGTGTGTGAGGGTGCTGTTTGTGTGATGTGTGCGTGTGATGGTGCAGTTTGTGTGATGTGTGTGGGTGTCGTGTATTTGTGAGGGTGCTGTTTGTGTGTGTTTGTGAGGGTGCTGTTAGTGTGCTGTGTGTGAGGGTGTTGTGTGTTTGTGAGGGTGAGGTTAGTGTACTGTGTGTGTGAGCGTGCGGGCTGCATGTTTGGAGGGATTGTGGAGGTGGGGGCAGATTAGTAAATATCCCCCCTCCCTACCTTATATAGGGAGGGGGATCCTTGCTGCCATGTGCCATCCCTGGTGGTCCAGTGGAGAGTGAACTCTAGCCTGCGGGGCTAGAGTTAACTCTCGCGAGATCTGAGTGTTGCCGTGGCAATGCTCAGATCTCGTGAGAGGAACCTGGCGGAGCTGCTGTCTAGAGCTCCCCGGGTCCTCTACTGCCTCCCTCCATGTTGCTGTGGGCTGGTGAGGTAGATCTTTGATCTCCCCGCCAGCCCATGGAGGCTTAGAGCAGAGCCGGCACTCAGATAGCGCCGACTCTGCGTGAGCCGACAGGGGAGATCCGGAGATCTCCGGTGAAGTCCTGGGGAATAAAGTGTGGGAACTCTTTTCCCACCTCCCAAAAAAAATAATATACACGTGTGTGTGTGTATATATATATATATATATATATATATATATATATATATATGCGTGCACACACAGACTGACACATACACAGACACACATATATACGCGTGCACACACACACATTCACAGACACCCACACACCTACAGACACACACCCATACACACACACTCACAGACACACATTCAGACACACACACTCTCAGACACACACCTACATTCACATACACACTTACAGACACACACACACATTCACTCACAGACACATACACACATACACACAGACACATACACACATACACACAGACACACACACATTCACAGACACACTCACTCACAGACATATACACACAGACACACACACACATACATTCACAGACACAATCACTCACAGACACACACACACATACATACATTCACAGACACAATCACTCACAGACACAGACACACACACACACACATACATTCACAGACACACTCACTCACAGACACATACACACAGACACACACACACATACATACATTCACAGACACAATCACTCACAGACACATACATACAAATTATTATTTTTTAATTAAAAAATGTCCACCCAGCCTCCCTACCTGGAGTGCTGGCGTGGACTTGTCCCTGGGGTCCAGTGGGTCGGTCAAGCGCCGGTCTCCACTCAGCCGCGGTGAGAGAGCTGTGTGCTCTCTGCTCCCTCTCGCCGCGCGGGCTGTCTGATGTAGCTGGGAGCCGGAATATGACGTCATATTCCGGCTCCCAGCATCAGCAAACAGCGCGCGGCGAGAGGAAGCAGAGAGCACACAGCTCCCTCGCCGCGGCTGAGTGGAGACCGGCGCTTGACCGACCCCAATGACAGGGGGAACATAGGGTGAGGAAGGGGGAGCTGAGTGCCTGCAGGAACAGCGTTCCTGCTCAAATAAAAGTGCAGGAACGCTGTTCCTGCAGGACTCAATACATAGGCGTGCCACGGGGATTAGGGTGTGCCCAGGCACACCCGGCACACCCCGTGCGCACGCCTATGCTTAAGGGGTTAAAGGCCTTTAAACCTTCTTGGTCTGGACATTTTCAGCTTTGGTTTGCAACTGAGTATTGAGTTAGAAATGGCAGTGCAGGAGAGGCGAAATGCAGATTCACACAACCTCGCTACCCAATCCAGATTTGGTTGATCACTGTCTGATGGCATAATGCAGACTGCCCAGTACTCTTGTAGGATTCTGAAGAGTTGACTCTATTTTGGTCTGTGTCTCTAAACAGCTAAGACTGTTATTAAAGTTAATCACGAGCACGCTTTATGTTGTAATATATAGCAGCGGCAGTTGTCCCTACTTTTGCCCCTACTTTTGTCTCTTGAATATTTAAAATATAAGATATCAGATTTTGAGTTTATTATTATATTGTAAGCAGTTTTAAGCAGATAATTGGTATTAGTATGTATGTAATCAGCAGTTATGAGCATAAAATAGTTAAATTATAAGATAGACGGAGCAAACTGGCAATATTTTGTTTTATATATGATTCAGAATACATTGTGGACATGTTATTAAAAAAATTAATCTCTTCAAACCCATTCTTTATAAAGCGAGAACTGGTTCTTTAGACCATTTCCAATAATGAAAATGTTCATCTATATGCAAGCTATGGTTGACTGCTCATTGCGAGCTGGTGTATTCAAACTATTAAACAAGAAACAGTGCTGTGAGTTCTCCTTTAACATGATAAATATAGAAGCAGATGGTTTTATGTTCTGGGTATCATGAGACTCTGAATCCAAATAAAAAGACATAAAATCCATTACAGAATATGCCAGCTAATATCTTTCATTTTGTTTATTACTCAAGAACAATTGCAGCATAAAAAGAGTAAGTAAATACAAATGAATGTTTTTTTTTTCTTAAACGTATGCAATTAAATAATTTGAGAGACTCAAATCGTTACAAAGAAATTAATGAAAACTGTTTAAGATGCATGCTGCATAGGCCTCTCTAAATATGTGTGTGTGTGTGTGTGTTTTACACTATTTCATTAATATGTGACATATAAATAGTCCACTTTTTCAACTACTTTTTCAGAGACAGTTGGTAAAGAAGTAATTTAAGGTCATGTCAAAATTACTGCTTCAGATTGGCCTAGTTTCACACTATTCATCGATAGCCATGTAAGGATAAATGTTTATAAACGTAAAACAACTTAAGAAATGAATTGTTTATAGCAGCTTGTATTTACCCGTGTAGTCCTCTTGTTACTGATTTGCAATGTTCTTTGACAGCTATCTTCTGTTATTTGACGATCACACCATGACCAATGTAATTCCACAATGTTTAGTATAAACCATAGAAAGTAATAAACAATCCACAATTTTACCTCTCTCTAAATGCATTGTGATGTAAATTAGAAATAATAAACAAGCCAAAAGTTGTCATTCCACTTTTTCTTCCCTTTCTGGTGAACATTTGGAATGGTGGATCCAGTGGCGGATCCAGAGCCTGATCTCGGGAGGGGCACTTGTATATTATTTAAAGAAATAATCCAGGCACAATAACCACCTCAGCTCAGTGTAGTAGTTATGGATCCAGTATTGCCAGGATCCCATCCCAGAGTAAGTAGTCAAATTGTTTAAGAACCGTTTGACAACTTACCTGGGGTCTGCTGGGATATAGGGCATAGGAGCAGTGGTATGCGTGAGGGGTGAAGTGTGTGTGTGTGTGTGAGTGCTTGAGTGTGGCAGTGTATGTCAGGGTTGCAGTGTGTGTGTTAGGGGGCAGTGTGTGTGAGAGTTGCAGTGTGTGTGTGTTTGTGAGGCTTGCAGTGTATGTGTTTGGGGAAGTGTGTATGGGGGGCACTGTATGTGTGTATGGGGGCACTGTATGTGTGTGTGGGGCAGTGTGTGTATGGGGGGCACTGTATGTGTGTGTGGGGCAGTGTGTGTATGGGGGGCACTGTATGTGTGTGTGGGGCAGTGTGTGTATGGGGGGCCCTATATATGTGTGTGTGGGAGAGTGTGTGTATGGGGGGCAATGTGTGTTATGTGGGCAGTGTACGTGTGTAGGGGGTGCAATGTGTGTATGTGTGGCAGTATGTGTATGGGGGGCAGTGTGTGTATGGGGAGCACTGTAAATGTGTGGGGGCAGTGTGTGTATGGGGGGTCATGTGTTTAAGGGGGGCGGCAGTGTCTGTGGGGCACTGTATGTGTCTGTGGGGCAATTTGTTGATTGGCGTGTGTGTGTGTGAGGCAGTGTGTGTATGGGTGGCAGTGTTTGTGGGGTAGTGTGTGTGTGGAGCAGTGTGTGTATGGGGGGGCAATGTTTGTGGGGCAGTGTATGTATGAGGGGGAAGGAGGGTACGGAGGCTTTTTAATAATGTTTTCTTTTTTTGTTAATGAAAAAAAAAACATTATTATGATTTCTTGATCCCTGGTGGTCCGTGGGGAATCACTGGTGGTTCCAGTGGTTAGAGTGAACTCTAGCCCGTAATTCCAGGGCTAGAGATCACTCTCTCGAGATCCGGAGCGTTGCCGAGGTATCTTCAACATGAACTTTATAACACATTATCATAACATATAACTTAGTAAATAACATAGAATGTGGTGGCAGATAAGAAGCATTCTTTTATTAGTCCCTGGCCTTATCTTGTAGTAGATGGGCATAAGGCTTATATATGTATAATATTATATAGCTTGGTTGCTGCTTCTAAGTGCTGTTTCAAAGTGTGTGCTTGGAGATATTCTGAAGACTTTTATTGATTCTTCAACTAAGATTTTTCTAAGATTTTTGTTTTTACTGTTACAGGTAAGAGTCACTGATAAGAAAAGGTTACTGATTGCACAAGGTTTGATTTCCTGTTGGTATTTGGTAAGGCATTTGATTTAATTAGCTAGGTGTTTGCTATTCATTGTTGGTTAATGAGCTAGTGTTTGCAAATAAGCATAGGCCTACCCAGGTGTTAAACATTCCTAGTGGGTGATGATTTCAGGAGTTATAAAAGGGTTGTGGTCATTAGCCTAGGCTAATATAGCTTGGTTGCTGCTTTAAAATGTGTCCTCGGAGATATTCTGGAGAGTTTTACTGATTCTTCAACTGTCTAAGATATTTATTTTTACTGTTACAGATAAGAGGCATCTATAGGAAAAGGTTACTGATTGCACAAGGTTTGATTTCCTGTTGGTAATTGGTAAGGCATTTGATTTGATTAGCTAGGTGTTTGCTATTGATTTTTAGTTAATTAGCTATTGTTTGCAAATAAGCATAGGCCTACCCAGGTGTTAAACATTCCTAGTGGGTGGTGCTTTAAGGAGTTATATGAGGGTTGTGGTCATTAGCTTAGCTTATATAGCTTGGTTGCTGCCTCTTAAGTGTTGTTTCAAAGTGTGTGCTTGGAGATATTCTGGAGATACACTGAAGGTAATCTTACATATACAGGAGGAAAAAAAAAGTAAGATTTGTTTGATATAAATTACTCACCTCATTAAAATGTCAGACTTAGTTCAGTGTAATAGTTGTGGTTCATTTGTTTCACATTCCACTTTTTGGAGATTTGGATGCTGTCTAATCTGTAGACAGTTCTCAATATTAGAGCAGGAGATATATTTGAAGTCTGAGATTAGTAAATTATCCGTTAAACAAACTCAGGCTGGAACTGTTGCAAAGCTGCAGAGACATCCTAGGAATGGCAGATGGATTACTGTAGGATCTGGTAGACTTAGAGTTGTGGATAAAAGGCATATTGCACAGTCTGTTGCTCTACATAATTAATTTTCAGCACTTTCTGAGTGTAGTGGTGATATGGAGACACGTTTAGGCGCAGAGTGCGTGATATTGTGGAGACAGGCTCAGGCACCGAGTGTAGTGGTGTTGTGGAGACAAGCTCAGGCACCGAGTGTAGTGGCTTTTTGGAGACAGGCTCAGGCACCGAGTGCAGTGGTGTTATGGAGACCGATTTTGTGGAACCACCATTGTCTATATCAAAGTTGTACAAGACTGCAGCCAATGACAAAAAGGATAAGGTGAGGCCTGATAGAAAGCAGTTGTTGTGGGGGGATTCTATCATAAGAGGTGTTGAGCTTGACAATAGTGGCCTTGTAAAAAAATATGTCTTCCTGGAGCTACTGCTTACAGAGACAGGAAATGTATTTGTAATATTGTTACGCTAACAAAGCAGGAAGGGGAATTGTATGTACTTGTCCATCTGGGACAAATGACTTAGCTTGCAATGAGGTGTCAGAGGTAAAGGAAGTGTTTTGTGTTTTTGCCAAAGATATACAGCAGGCTGCTTCCACACTGTCATTCTATGAAGTTCTGCCTGTGCATAACACTCAGAATGACAGGCGGATGCGTATTAGGGACTTTAACTTGTGGCTTGGTGAATGGTGTCGGGAGCAAGGATTTGGCTTTATTTCTCATGGTAGCTCTGTTTGGAATGGAAATAAACTGTACAAAAAAGATGGTTTGCATCTTTCTCAAAAGGGAACAAATGTTCTCGGTGAGCAGTTCGGAGATTTTGCTAGGATGTATTTAAACTAGAAGGCGGTGGGCAAAAGGGTGATAAAACAACAATCCAACTGCCCCCCCCCCCCCAAAAAAAAAACAAGGACAGAAAGTGCCTGTAGTAATTGTGTTAAAAAATTATAAGCTTAGTCATGTCTAAAAATGCTCACAGTTTAGGGAATAAGATACATGAACTTGTGGCAATAATGGCAACTGATAATATAGATTTAGTCGCTGTTATGGAGACATGGTATAATGGAAAAATGACTGGGACATAGCAATACCAGGGTATTCATTATATAGAAAAGATAAGGAAGGCAAAAAAGGGAGAGGGGGCCTGTATGTGAAGGATAGCATAAAATCTAGCCTAATAAAAGTTACTGAGGCGAACATAGAGTCAGTTTGGGTTACGTTAGAATTTGGTAATCACACAGTAACCCGTGTAAGTGTGATTTATAGGTCCCCATGACAAATGGAAGCGTTATATAATCTACTAGTTGAGGTAATAGCTAAAATGACAAGTAAGGGGGAAGTTATCATATTGGGTGACTTTAATCTCTTCTGATGTGAACTGGAAAACCAAAACACATATTCTAAACTTCCAACTGGGATTGTCTCTAAAACAAGTCAACAACTCATAAGGAGGCCATACTAGACTTAGTGTTAACAAATGAAGATTTGATATCAGATAAGACTGTAGGTGAATGTTTAGGATCTAGTGATCATCAGACAATGTGGTTTAGTATAATAACAGTGACTGAGTCATGCCACACAAAAACTAAAGTTTTAGTCTTAAGAAAAATAGACTTTTCTAAAATGAATCCAAGAGAAATGGGATTATTTAAAAGTTGCACTACTGAAGGCAACATAAAATTGCTTTAGGCTTGTCAGTAAAAGTCAAAAATGTAAGAAACCACTGTGGTACTCCACAGAAGTGGCCAAAATAGTAAAAAAAAAAATCAAAAAGTTAGCATTTTGTAATTATGAAAACACCAATAGTGAGGAAGATTGACAGATCTAAATGATTAGGCACAATGAGGCTAGGCAAGTTATCAGAGAAAATAGCACAGTCAGTAAAAAAAAATGGGGACAAAACATTTGTTTAGATACATAAATGAGAAAAGGAAAGTAAAACAAAGATTAGTTTGATTAAAAACAAAAAAAAGAATGTATGTAGAAGAGGGTAATGGTCTAGCTCAGTGTTTCCCAACCCAGTCCTCAAGGCACACCTACCAGTCCAGGATTTAAGGATTACCCAGTTTTGTCTAAGGTGTTTTTTCTTTTTTTTCTAAAAACACCTTAGACAAAACTGGGTAATCCTTAAATCCTGGACTGGTAGGTGTGCCTTGAGGACTGGGTTGGGAAACACTGGTCTAGCTGACTGCATCAATGAATATTTTTTTCAGAATTTACAGATGAACATTAAGGAAAGGGACCTCAGTTAGGAATAAGGACAAATTAGTCATCTGTTACATGTGAGTTTACAGAGGAAGAGGTTCTATTTCAATTGTCAAAAGTAAAGACAAATAGGTCAAAGGGGATTGATGGAATACACCTGAAGCTATTAAAATAGCTTAGTGGTGTACTAGCAAAACCATTAACAGATTTATTTAACCAATCATTGTTAACAGGAGTAGTCCCAGAAGATTGGAAGTTAGCGAATGTTATTCCCATTTACAATAAAGATAGCAGGGAGGAGCTGTAAGCCTTACTTAAGTTGTGAGGAAAGTAATGGAAACCATGTTAAAGGATAGGATTGCTAAACAATTTCAAGTTTAGAGACAACATAGGTTTACTTCAGGGAGATCATGCCAAACTACTCTTATTGCTTTTTTTGATTAGGTAACTAAAATAATAGACCAGGGTGGTGCAGTAGACATTGCTGTAACGGAACCGCTGGCACCCCGACCGGGTACCCTCCGCTGACGGATGCTCCTAGTGCTTTCCGAGGTCTCCAAGCACTCCACCAGACACCATAACCACTGTAGACTCCCACGAACCGCCGCAGCTTGGTTGGGGTCTCGCCACGCTACCCACTCTGGACCCAAGACCAGGGTCTAGCTTCCAGTAGATGGACCTCTCCGAATTCCAGAGAGCAGGCACAGGAACAACTCTTAGCAGAGCTCAGCGATAATACCCTGGGGAGTATAGTGATTATAGCAATCCCCAGAGTGTAGTTCTCCAATCCCCCAAACATGAGCCGAAACTTCATGAAGGTACAAGATGATCTGAGGTGCTAGCACACCCAGTCTGCTTTTATTTCCATCTTACACATAAAAGACCGCCCACAGGGGCGGGGTAAAACAGCCAATAGCATAACGGTTACAACCCACAAGTTCCCTCCCCTCAGATAACCAGTTAACATAATTATTACAGCCAGGGAAAATACAGTTTTTATACATGTGCTATAACTTTAAAACCGTACATCCAATCTTCCCAAAAACAACATATTTGGAATCAGCACACTTTAAACATACACCCTTCCAAAAATCAGCCAAATCCCCCCAGTGGATCAAAAGTTAGCTGGAGGTCCCTTTATGACCGACCGCAAGCACATTTTCCTGCCCAAAACAGTTCCATAGATTTGGGCTGTGCGGCCGGTCAATTTCATGCGAAAAAACGACCCATTTCGAACGGGACTTAGTCTCTGGAGCTGCAAGTTCAGTATGGAAGAAGGTAAGGGTCAGCGGTGTTCGGTAAAATGTGTAGCCGATTTTAGTTCCCCAGAATCTTTAGCATACACCGCTGACCGCGTTCGACTGAACAAAGATGGCCGCCGCCACGTGCAATTAACCTGCAGTAACCTCACAGCCTGGGAGGTAAATTGCCTGCACACTTTAACTTCTGGGTGGTCCGCCTGTGTGGTACTTGGTTCAGTAAGCCCTATTTACTGAACCAAGTGGGGGAAAGCCAGGGGCAAGTTATTTTACAGGTCTGGGGACATAGTCTTAAAGGGGCATTGTTCACCAAAGTTACAAGATGTCCCCAGACGGTTCTTAAAGGGCCATACACACCCAATAAAAGTCCATACGTTTTTCGGGGGCCATAGTCTTAAAGGGTATTGTTACCCAAAGTCTCAATATGTCCCCAGACAGTTCTTAAAGGGCCAGCAGCAGTACAATAAAATACCATTAACTGTGCTTAAAGGGCCAGCAGTCGCACAATAAAATACAATATGCCCAAATATAGTTCTCTAAACGTACCAATTTTCCAGGGGCCATAGTCAGCAGGTAGGAGGCGGGCAAGCAGGCTTCTCCAATGCCCAGTGGCGAGGTTGGTTTCGTCACAATTGCTTACTTAGATTTCAGTAAGGCTTTTGACACTGTTGCACATAGAAGGCTTATCAATAAACTACGATCTTTACGTTTGGATTCCAATATTGTTGAATGGGTAAGGTAGTGGCGGAGTGACAGGCAGCAGAGGGTTGTAGTCAATGAAGTATATTTGAAGCATGGTTTAGTTACCAGTGGGGTACCTCAAGGATCTGTACTTGGACCCATTGTCTTTAATATTTTTATTAGTGATATTGCAGAAGGACTTAATGGTAAGGTTTTTTGCTGATGTTATTAAGATATGTAACAGGGCAAAGTAGAGAGATTCTGGTCAGAAATAGAGACATTAATGACAGCAGTCCTGGAGAGACCAATACACAGGGACCCATGGACATTCTTACTAGCCAAACCACAAGACGACCTAATGACAAAAGAACAGAAACTAGTTAACACACTGACTTTAGCAGCCAGAAGAGCATTGACCCAACAATGGCTCAGCCCCGACACCCCTCCTATGAGCAAATTCATACACAAAATAAAGGACAATTTCATCATGGACAAATTGACAGCGCAGGTACGGAACACCATGGGCACCTTCTCAAAGGTGTGGCAACCGTGGGAGGAATACCTAGAAAGAATGGCGCGCACACCATGAGACAAGAGAGCCAAACTAGGAGGCACTTACCGCCACACACACATGCAACGGGCGCGTCCGGCGAGTCCCCCTCCCCTTGGGCCCGCTACCTCCCTGCCCCTCCCTGATACCTAAGCTAACCTCGCCCTCCTCTCTCTCTGTCTTTCCCTCACAACGGAGGGATACTATACACACAAAAAAAAAGGTGGGAAAACAGGGGGAGGAGGGCTGACAAAAGTTGCACAGTAGGGAGCGTAAAACACACAAGCCTAAAGCCATACAACAATCTAGGACCAGGAGGGCTAACAAGAGCAAAATACTAGGTCTCTAGCACGCTCTTCAAAAGGTGGACTTACACTCATGATAATGGGTAGATGTATGGTAGGAAGGCGGCACGAAAGAAGGCACAAGGGCCCAACATTGGACAGGGCAAAGTGTAAAAGATCAGACAACGAATAGACATCACACACACGGCTCACGCAAGAAAAGTAAGGCTCCACTCAGGTGCTCATAATCGGGGGGTGGGAGGGAGGGGGTGGGAGTGGAGGGGAGGGGAAGGAAAATAATAATAACTACAAGACGTATAGAATAACAAGTTATGATACAAAGTTTTCGACTTTCGTGTTATCTTAAGGAAAACACCAATTATGGTGTTTCCAGGTTTTGAAGTTTATTATGTTTATAAAAATGGAAAAACATTGATGGACGGCGGCTTCAGAAAACAACGCAGAAAGTAGCTTCTGAACAGCGAATGTATGCCTAACAAAACTATTATCTTTTTTTCTGTATCACTGAAATACCAATGTATGTCTTTAAGCTAGGCTTTTGCACAATGCCCCAATACTGTCTACGAGCTGTAATGTCTGTCAATGCAAAAATAAAGAATTATAAAAAAAAAATAAAAAGATATGTAACAGGGTTGATGTTCCAGGAGGGATAAGCCAAATGGCAAATGATTTA
This sequence comes from Pelobates fuscus, assembly GCF_036172605.1. Lineage (NCBI taxonomy): Eukaryota > Metazoa > Chordata > Amphibia > Anura > Pelobatidae > Pelobates > Pelobates fuscus. Next base: position 136,086,410 of record NC_086321.1, read on the forward strand.
AGTAAACTAGAAAAATGGACAGAGCTGTGTCAGCTAATATTTCATGTGGATACGTGCAAAATAATGCATCTTGGACGTAAAAACTCAAGGGCAGAGTGTAGAATATCTGAGGAAAGGGATTTAGGGGTAATTATTTTAGATGACTTAAAGATAGGCAGACAATGTAATAGAGCAGCAGGAAATGCTAGCAGAATGCATGGTTGTATAGGGAGAGGTATTAGCAGTAGAAAAAGGGAAGTGCTCATGTCATTGTACAGAACACGGGTGAGACCTCACTTGGAGTATTGTACACAGTACTGGAGACCATATCTTCAGAAGGATATTGATACTTTAGAGAGACTTCATAGAAGGGCTACTAAACTGGTTCATGGATTACAGGATAAAACTTACAAGGAAAGGTTAAAGAATTTTAACTTGTATAGCTTGGAGGAAAGACGAGACAGGGGGGATATGATAGAAACATTTAAATACATAAAGAGAATCAACACAGTAAAGGAGGAGACTATATTTAAAAGAAGAAAAACTACCACAACAAGAGGACATAGTCCTTAATTAGAGGGACAAAGGTTTAAAAATAATATCCGGAAGTATTACTTTACTGAGAGGGTAGTGGATGCATGGAATAGCCTTCCAGCTGAAGTGGTAGATGTTAACACAGTAAAGGAGTTTAAGCATGCGTGGGATATGCATAAGGCTATCCTAGCGATAAGATAAGGCCAGGGACTAATGAAAGTATTTAGAGAATTGGGCAGATTAGATAGGCCAAACGGTTCTTATCTGCCATCATATTCTATGTTTCCATGTTTAATAACGCTGTGCTCTTTTTTCACCAAGTAAGTCTGTGGTTTGGTTATTTTGGTTAAATAAGAGGGAGTGGGGATTAGCGGGAGGGTTTCTAGGTATGGTCCATACACAATACCCTCTACCTACGCACATGTAACTCAACCCACAATTTGCACTTAATTTCCCTGTCTCTTTTAGAACACAATATTTCCTAGTTTGCACCTGATTAATTGAAATCATTAATTGCATGCATTTTTAAAGCTGTGTGATTTGTTTTACAATTGGTGCATAAATCTGAAGATAGGAAATTAAGGATCGAATATGTGCATTTTTAAGGTTTCTGCATAACTACCTCTGTGGCAGGTTGAAATATGTTGTATAACACACTGAATTTTTTTTTTTATTATTATTTCATATTATTTTAATGTAAACATTGTACCAATGAAAATATAGCACCTATCTATGATTTAGTAATATAGTAAATATGGATGATTCTTCTGACATAAAGACAGGTTTATTTACATTCATATTCAGAATCCAAAAATGTCTTGAGCTGAAACTACATACATTATGGCTTTTACCATGTAAAATGTGTGATTTATTAATTGATATTTGTACGGTCTCTATTGTGAAAACTATTTGACAGTCAGTAACTGTCTTCTAAACAAACTGAAAAAGTGAATTGTCAACGAGCATTGAACCATGACTACCCAACTCCTTCAGGGATATAAAGAGATAGAGGTTATAATTGAACCCGTCATGGCTATAGCTAAGATCAATGTAGTGATCCTACTGTTTTCTGGTATAGTATTCATCCAAGAAGATTGTGTTTCAGATTTAGACATAACATTATTATGCATCAGTATACCTTTAATAGTATATCATTGGTGTGTAGTTGTATTAAATTATTAATAGAATTGCAATGGGGAGTAGCATGGTTTCACCCTGATTATTTTGAGTCAGCTATTTTAGTCTAAATTTTGCAAATTGCTTTTCAATTCTGTACAGTTCACTGTGGAAATACCATAGGAGCAAATACACACAGGCCTTCTTTCAACAGTAAAAAACAAAAAAAAAGTTACTCACACACTATAACAAATCCCTTTACATAATTAAATAACTGGAGGTTCTGTTAGTGTAACTTCAATGGCCGTTCAAGTGTAAGCTCACATGCCATGTTAAGGCAAAATCTCTTAGTTGAGTCTTATACTAACAATCAGGGCCGGACTGGGGATACAAAGCAGCCCTGGAAAAAAAAATCTATGCCAGCCCCATAAGTCATTGCGCCATATATTGTCGCATGTAATATGTAAGGCTATGTCTTGCCACCCCAGATAATAGAGTTTTGTTTTATATATATATATATATATATATATATATATATATATATATATATATATATATATATATATTGCTTTTTCTAATATAATATATTGGTCCTTTCATAGTAAAACATTTAATTATACAGTAAGCATACTCACATGCAGACACAGACAATCTCACTGACACACACAAGCTCATTGATACACAGCCTCATAGACAAACAATTTCACTAATATACATAAGCTCATTGACATAAAAACCCAAGCTCACTCACTAGCAGGCACACACACACACACACGCAAGCAAGCAAGCTCACTAGCAGGCGCACACACACAGCTTAATGTAGTGTTTCTGGTGTCTATAGCCTGTCCCTGCAGGCTTTTGAATGTAAACACTGACTTTGCAGAGAAAAGGCAGTGTTTACATTGCTTCCTAGTGACACCTCTAGTGACAGACACTCAGACGGTCACTAGAGGCGCTTCCTGTGTCGGTGCGGATTGGCTGAGATCATCAAGCTTGATGATCTCAGTCATAGAGGCAGAGACCAGCACGACGTTGGAAAAAAAAGTGAGAAACATTATTTTTAAAAACACACACTGACACACACACACACACACACCATGACAGACACACACACCATGACAGACACACACACACACCATGACAGACACACACACACACACACACACCATGACAGACACACACACACACAATGACAGACACACACACACACACACCATGACAGACACACACACCATGACAGACACACACCATGATACAGACACACAGCATGATACAGACACACAGCATGATACAGACACACACACCGCATGACACAGACAGACACACACACCGTATGACACAGACAGACCCACACACAGCATGACACAGACAGACACACCGCATGACACAGACAGACACACCGCATGACACAGACAGACACACCGCATGACACAGACAGACACACCGCATGACACAGACACACACCGCATGACACAGACACACACACACAGCATGACACAGACACAGACACACACACACAGCATGACACAGACACACACACACAGCATGACACAGACACACACCATGACACAGACACACCGTGACACAAACAGACACACACACACACACAGCATGACACAGACAGACACAGCATGACACAGACAGACAAAGCATGACACAGACAGACAAAGCATGACACAGACAGACAAAGCATGACACAGACACACACACCATGATACAGACACACCGTGACACAGACGACACAGACAGACACATACACACACACTGACATACATACTTTTTGGTACCTGTGGGTGGGCAGACTGATCGCTGTGCTGACGGCCGCAGGGGAAGCTCTTCTGGGCCGGCGGCCGCTGGGGGAGCAGGCTGTTCTGGGGGAGCAGGCTGTTCTGTCTCTGCTCCCCCTCCCTCGCGCGCAGCTTAATGAGACCGGAGCCGGAATATGACGTCATATTCCGGCTCCGGTCTCTTTCTAGCCCGCGAGGGAGGGGGAGCAGAGACAGAACAGCCTGCTCCCCCAGAACAGCCTGCTCCCCCAGCGGCCGCCGGCCCAGAAGAGCTTCCCCTGCGGCCGCCAATCAAGTTCTCCCTGCGGCCGCAGGTCACCCCGGCCCCAGGTGCCGACGGCCCACCGGGAAATTTCCCGGTATCCCGGTGGGCCAGTCCGGCCCTGCTAACAATGCATCTTGTATCTTCAGCCAAAAGGTAAAATCTCTAATGAGATAGAGAGGGTTATTTTTCTAAACCCCTACATACTTATTAACCATTAATTGGTGTGTGTAAAAATCTCAATAGTGGCCTTTCTTTTTTAATGAAGACCATATACTGGTCAGCATCAAATCCAGATCTCAAATGCAGAAGAGGCACTGTTGGATTTTGTGATAAATTTCTAAACAATGGACACATACATCCACACAAATACTGACGTACAAATTTATGAATATGTATGCAATGACAAATGCATAGACACATTTAGGCATGCAGCTTCTGCATGAGTGTCATGTCTTGATTCCTGCCTGAAAACCAATTAAATCCATAATTCCCAATGTATGCGTAGCAGGTTTAACTATTTAGACACAGGCTTTTAGGGTCAGAGTTTGGGGGGTGACCCCTCAGGTAGCCTCAGCTGCCAGTTAGGCATAAATTATTTTTGCTTCTCAGAGGGAGCATTCGCTCTGGAGCCTCCCCTCGCCCCCATCTGCCAGATTAGCGCATTCCAGTCTGTATTTACCTATGTTTATATTGTTTAGTACAGGAATGTCTATCATGCGTTAAAAAAACTTATTTCAATCGATATTTCATATTTATTAGTAGAAACATACAGTTGTGCTCAAAATTTTGCATACCCTGGCAAAAGTTGTGAAATGTTGTCATTGATTTTGAAAATGTGACTGACCACACAAAAAAAATATTTTATTAAAGGTCATATGATCATATGAAGCCATTTATTATCACATAGTTGTTTGGCTTCTTTTTAAAGTTGTTTGGAGTCGCAGGAGCATTTATCAGATCCCACGTACCCAAGGGGCTGATCCTCCCTGGGCGAGATAGCTTAGAGTGGGGCTCATACCACTCTACATTTGTGAGTTGCATTCTTAAAGAGACAGTTTATCTTAGTTAAAATTTTAATAATTGTTTTGAACTAGGAGTGCTTTCTCTGTTCCCTCCCCCCTACTTTTGTCTCCTTAACTACAGATATCAACTGTACAGTGTAAAAGGCTATAAGTATACACACATATACACCTCGGCATGTAAACACCCTATAAGGCAGGGGTTCTCAACCCACTCCTCAGGACCCCCTACCAGTCCAGGATTTGGGGATTACCTGGGTGTGTCTAAGGTGTTTAGAAAAAGGGGAAAAAAACACCTTGGATTCTAAGGTGTTTTTTTTCTTTTTCTAAACACCTTAGACACACCCAGGTAATCCCTAAACCCTGGACTGGTAGGGGGTCCTTGAGGACAAGGTTTAGAACCCATGCTATAAGGGATCACACTTGCTTGCACTGTATCATCTGTTTGTAAATACTTCTCAACACTTGAGGGGTTCTATACATATGTATGTGCACCAGCACTTTTCTGCTTTGTGATTGTTTCTCTACCTTATTACCTGGGTATATTGTGGGTGCCGCAAACCTATTTATATTTTATCTTAATTTTTGTGCCAACTTATCTACTGCACCTTTTTTCTGGCTTCTTTTTAAGACATAATGATAACAGAAATCACCCAAATGACCCTGATCAAAAGTTTACAAACCCTTGAATGCTTGACTTTGTTACAGACACACAAGGTGACACACACAGGTTAAAATTGCAATAAAAAGGTTAATTTTCCCCACCTATGTTTTTTTAAATTGCAATTAGGGTCTGTGTATACATAGTCAATGAGTTTGCTAGCTCTCACATGGATGCACTGAGCAGGCTAGGTAGTGAGCTACGGGGAACAGAAAAGAACTGCCAAAAGATCTGCATAACAAGGTAATGGAACTTTAGAAATATCAAAGGGGATATAAAAAGATATCCAAAGCCTTGAAAATGACAGTCAGTACTGTTCAATCACTTAATAAGAAGTGGAAAATTCAAGGATCTCTTGATACCAAGCCAAGGTCAGGTAGACCAAGTAAGATTTCAACCACAACTGCCAGAAGAATTGTTTGGGATACAAAGAAAAACCCACAGGTAACCTCAAGAGAAATGCAGGCTGCTCTGGAAAAAGACGATGTGGTTGTTTCAAGGAGCACAATACAAGATACTTGAACAAAAATTAGTTGCATGGTTGAGTTGCCAGAAAGAAGCCTTTACTGCGCCAATGCCACAAAAAAAGTCCAGTTACAATATGCCCGACAACAACCTGACACGCCTCACAGCTTCTGACACACTGTAATTTGGAGTGACAAGACCAAAATAGAGCTTTATGGTCACAACCATAAGCACTATGTTTGGAGAGGGGTCAACAAGGCCTATAGTGATAAGAATGCCATCCCCACTGTGAAGCATGGTGGTGGCTCACTAATGATGTGGGCATGTATGAGCTCTAAAGGCAAGGGTAATCTTGTGAAAATTTATGTCAAGATGAATGCAAACCTTGTCCTGTTCACTAATTAATGGATTATTGTTCTTAAGGTTAATCTATTACCACATTTAAAAAAAATAACAACAAAAAAACATATTTCCATTGATATTTCATATTTAACCCCTTAAGGGGAATAAAAGGGAATTGTGACGGAATAGTTCTGTCATGTGTCCTTAAGGGGTTAATAGTAGAAAGCTATGCTTTAACCTCATATTACCATACTCTCTGGAAAACAAGGTAAGAGGAAAAATGCAGAGAAAAAATGATCCTGTTCACAAATGAATGGATTATTGTTGTTAAGGGTAATCTGTTACTAAAGACATTGTTACATTAATCAATGTGGCTGAAATGAAAGCCTGTATAATGTGGAATCATTTTGTGACCTGTTTAGCATAATATATTTAAAATAAAATGGGTTTTATCTGAATAATTAGTAAGCTAATTATGAAAAGCCATTAGAAGAATACACACAATTTGTGCACCTGTTAGAAAAGCAAGTAAAAATAAAAAAGATTTAAAAGGTTCTATGTCTTCTATCACTAAAATTCACTTTCAGAGTCAGCTAGACGGGGAAATATAGCTAACTTCATATTACAAGTGTTCACAGAGCTACAACCTATAACTGAGCCTGTTTGATAGTTTACGTTAGGGAATACAGATAGATTGTCCTGAACAACCATATTGTGTAATATCTACTAAAATCATTGATCCAGCAGTGAGAATGCATTTCAAATAAGAAAATAAGAAAAACAAGTACACTGTAAAAGAAGACTAGATGTCCCAAGGTTGCCCAATAAACCAGGAGGCATCCAAGTATTAATGGGAAATGAATGGAACTATATTATTGACTGGAAAAATCAAGACATTGATTGATGCAACAATGACTCTAGGGAATACCAGCTCATCACCACTAAAGTTGCCATCTTGTTTGACAATTTCATAGATATCAGTCTGTATATATCTCTTTTTCTTTCCTTCATTTTTTTTTTTTTTTTGCTATAAAGGAGCACTGTAGCATTAGGAATATAAATGTGTGTTCCTGGTATTCCAAAGTACCCTGATGGCACTTTAGGTGACCGACCTCAACCTGCAGAGAGCAAAAACGCACTTTTACTCACATTTTCTCCACTGCGGCTTTGTCTCCGTGGCTGAGATCACCAATAGGAAAGCATCGGGAGGCTAATGTGCATGTTTTGAAATGCACATGCGCTGTGTTGCATGCAGAAACGATGGCAGCGAGAGAAGTGCAAGTTTGACTCTGCTATTTTGCAGGAAGTGACTCTAATAGTTGCCTGAGTGAAGCCAAAAGGGTAATTTAAAAAGATATGCATCACTTTGAGACAACTGTCTCATTTGAAAGCTTTAGATTTGATTGAGACACTTGCCTCACTCTGCAGGCTGAAAAAAAGCAGGTAAATGGGATTTTTTTTCTTTCCACATTTACCTGCTTCTTCTTTTTTATGCTTTCCACACGATTCCAGGGGGACACGGATGTAACCAATCATTGTTCTATCCATAGGAAAGTTTTAAAAGTGCATTTGGCATGCCTGCCTGCTTTACACAGGTGCAGTTGGAAGATATTTCACCCTTGCAACAGAAGTAAGGGTGTGATTATGTAGAGCAGGCTCCCGGTTGGATTTAGTATTTTTGCTGTTGTAGAATGATGGACTGTAATTAGTTGACTGGTCTGAAATGGAGTTGGGTGGCATGGGCGTCTGCAGGGGGGGTTAAGGGGGACACTTGCCCCCCCCCCTGGATTTTTCAGCTCATTCTGCTATTTTTCGTGTGAGATTTAAAATGAACTGCAATACCGGCACCGGCCAGTAGGTGTGTATGGAGAGAGACAGGTATAGGAAGCTGCATCTATCCCTGCTTCTCTCTGCTGATTGAAACCGCAGGGGAGCAACACATGCAGGCATCAGAGACAGCCTACAGATCAGGTAAGTAAGGGATGGGGTGGGGGGGGTTAAAATAGCCTATATATTAGGGAAGTGAGGCATGGGGGGGCAGTCTATAGATTAGGGAAGTGAGGCATGGGGGGCAGCCTATAGATTAGGGGAGTAAGGCATGGGGGGAGAGGCAGCCTATATATTAGGGGAGTAAGGCATGGGGCGGCAGCCTATATATTAGGGGAGTAAGGCATGGGGGGCAGCCTATATATTAGGGGAGTAAGGCATGGGGGGGCAGCCTATATATTAGGGGAGTAAGGCATCGGGGGGCAGCCTATATATTAGGCAAGTGAGGCATGGGGGCAGCCTATAGATTAGGCAAGTGAGGCATGGGGGGGCAGCCTATAGATTAAGCAAGTGAGGCATGGTGGGGGGCAGCCTGTAGATTAGGCAAGTGAGGCATGGGGGATGGGGTGGGCTAAATGAAGAGTCAGCAAGGAGCAGGAAGGGTCTGCAAGGAGCAGGGGCAGCAAGGGGCTCATTCTGCTATTTTCCGTGTGAGATTTAAAATGAACTGCAATACCGGCACCGGCCAGTAGGTGTGTATGGAGAGAGACAGGTATAGGAAGCTGCATCTATCTCTGCTTCTCTCTGCTGATTGAAACCGCAGGGGAGCAACACATGCAGGCATCAGAGACAGCCTACAGATCAGGTAAGTAAGGGATGGGGTGGGGGGGTTTAAAATAGCCTATATATTAGGGAAGTGAGGCATGGGGGGGCAGTCTATAGATTAGGGAAGTGAGGCATGGGGGGCAGCCTATAGATTAGGGGAGTAAGGCATGGGGGGGAGAGGCAGCCTATATATTAGGGGAGTAAGGCATGGGGCGGCAGCCTATATATTAGGGGAGTAAGGCATGGGGGGCAGCCTATATATTAGGGGAGTAAGGCATGGGGGGGCAGCCTATATATTAGGGGAGTAAGGCATCGGGGGGGCAGCCTATATATTAGGCAAGTGAGGCATGGGGGCAGCCTATAGATTAGGCAAGTGAGGCATGGGGGGGCAGCCTATAGATTAAGCAAGTGAGGCATGGTGGGGGGCAGCCTGTAGATTAGGCAAGTGAGGCATGGGGGATGGGGTGGGCTAAATGAAGAGTCAGCAAGGAGCAGGAAGGGTATGCAAGGAGCAGGGGCAGCAAGGGGCAGGAAGGGTCTGCAAGGAGCAGAAAGGGACAGCAAGGAGCACAAAGCTAAAGTAGAAGAAGGAGCAGAAAGAAATCAGAATGAGAAAGGAGCAGAAGGGCGCAAAATAAGCAGAAAGGTAAAGGAGAAGAAGGAGACAAATATAGAAGAAAAGGAAGACTGTCAAATGAAGGAGAAGAAAAGGAGATTGGAGCAGGAAGGACAAATGAAGTGAACCCTCCACTTTATTCTGGACACCACATCATAAGGCTTTGGTACCTGGGCCTGGCAGGGAAACTCTGGACCGTCTCATCTCCCCAGGTAAAAAAAAATATCAGTGTTAATGTGTTCACTTTTATTTACTGAGTGTCAGGAAGCACAGATTGCCGCTGGGTATGAGAGTTGCTGATTGGCTAGAGCGGTCAGCTGGCACTCTAAGCCAATCAATAGCTCCCCATTCATAAAAAAGTTTTAAAAAATTATGAACCGGGAACTAGCGATTGGCTTAGAGTGTCAACTGTCAACTCTAGCCAATCAGCGGCACCCATGCCTGACTTCAATCTGCACTTCCTGACACTCCGTTTCAGATGCCGAATATCACTGAGGGAACTGGAGCTGGAGGAAGCCTTTGGGGTTAAACCATTTGAGAGCGGTTTAACCCCTTAAAGGAAAGAGCAACCAGGGGCTTCCTGACATCATAGCATTTTCATTTAGATGAAGTTGTTGTGGTGACCAGAATGTTCCTTTAATTTGCTTAAAGGAACACTATAGTGTCAGTAATACAAACATGTATTCCTGACACCATAGTTGTGAAAACGCTATTCACCCTGGCTTTAAGTGATAAAGACTATGCTCCTCCCCTTCATGACACTGTCAAAAAGGGGCCAAGCATAGATGTCATTACAATTATGCCCCCCCAGCCCGCCTGGAAAAATTCCTGTGGACGCCCATGTTGCGTGGATAAACAAAATGGGTGGGGAGGCTGAATTAACTTCCCTAGCTGAGAGGCATGGCCAATAATGCAATCTGACTGAGTTTATTGTACTTTTATAAACATTTATTACATATTTTTCAATGTTTTTCTTGGTTTTTGTTTAGTTTGTATATTCTTTTAAAAGTATTTGCTTGCTAGTTTAGAAAATCACATCCCTTTAAACCAGGGAATGAAACAGGAAGGACATGGCACCCAGACCACTTCATTGAGATGAAGAGGTTTGGGTGCCCACAGTGTGCCTTTAAGGTATTGGCAGATATTGCCGCTTAGTGATGCCGGGAGCCGGAGGGACGTCATATTCCTGCTCCCGGTTAAGCTGCGGGCGAAGGAGCTGAGCAGGAAGGGGCTGAGAAGTGGCAAACTCTTGAGCCCCCAGGACACGAGGCAAACAAGCGATCTGCCTGGGCGTTTGGGGGCGGCTTTTTTAGCCGTCCCCTACAAAGTGCCGCCCAAGGCAAATGCCTTGTTTGCCTCGCGATAGATACATCACTGGTGCTGGCGTCACACTGGAAGTGATGTGGTACAGGAAACACAGCCGAACTGTATTATTTACTTTGGATCAGATATTTAAACCCACCGGAGAGGAGTTTTATACAGCACTGAAGAAGGCTGCATATGGAGCCAAAACGCGTCTGATGATTCTCTGGTACTTGTTTTATAGGACAATCTGTACAGTAACTTTTATTTATTTATGGCTATTTTATATACCACGCCCTATACATTGTTTTGAGCATTGGTTTTATATTTTTATATATGTTCTTATGCCTGGATGTATATATGCACTGTTTTCTATACAGATTTTAGTCCTGCAGTTCCTTGATTTTAATTTGAAATTGTATGAATTTTGTTTTACAATAAAATCAATATTTGTTTTAACCTCCTATCCAGTGTTCCAGTCCTCGACATAAAATATGTATTCTGCCATTAAGGACCCAGTAATGCCTTGACACTTTCGTGCCTTTGTCGAGGGTAAGAATAAGTGCACACCATATAAAATGTGAGTGCATGTGTGAACGATCAATTAAAATCCTTCAAGAACAGATGTAAAGAAAAAAGGACATCGATGCTTTACCAAACATTGCTTTGTGGTAATACAGATACATATGACAGGGTGTCCTATCTTAAGAAATGCATCACAAGTAATGAACTCTGAATTAGAATGGGATCAACAAATACAATTCTAACGAAAAAGAGGTATAAAGGCTTAATGCAAAAAAAAAAATATGGAAGGTATTAAGGTGCATACTACAAGATGTCTAACTCACAATTCCAATAAGAGGGTGAAGAATATATCATATACACATTACAGTGTGTAGAAAAAGTGAAAAGCATAGAAAATGTGTATATGGTGTGGACACAAGATTCACAAAAACAGATAAGTACCTAAACATTGATGGGTCAATCTGTGATAGCTGAATAAACCTGCTATTTTGCAAAACTAGGGTTACATAATTTCTATCTGATGTTTAATTTTACGTGGTGTTGAAGTGCCAAGATGATAGGGTATCCCCTGGCTCTAAACTTGAGGATAGACAGCATATACATTTTCTGTTGCTTACTGAGTGTCTTTGTTTTATTTAATGTTATTTGTCTTGACAATTATGCTTTATGTCACTTTGGGTTTGGTAAATGACTCAGTTTGCAAAGAAAAAAAACAGTTGCAATGTGTATGAACTACAATATAGAGTTTCACTATTTCCCAGGTGAAGTGTTAGTCTATGTCAAATGATGCTGGTTCATAAGTACATATTTTTTTTGTGTTAAAGAAAGTAAGAACTTGGAAGCTCTATCATTCTTATAATGTCCCTGGACAGCACAACTTTAAAAAAAAAAAAAAAATCACCAAATAATAAGGTTACTTATAAGAAAAAAGTGTTGTAAGTAAATAACATTGCTGAATATGAAACATAGACTGATATTTTGCATAACTAGGGTTATGTAGCCTATATCCCTCTAAAATATTAATTCACATATGCATCCATGTTGCCAAATACACACACATATATATGAGTGTGTGTCTGGCAGTGAGTATTCTTGAGCATCAGTGAGTGTATATCTGTGCATATATGAATCCGTGGTTATTTAGGCTGAGAAAGTACAAAGACATGCACTAAATGCGTCCAGGTCTTCTTTGAAGGTTTGCTGGACCCTTAGTAGATTTTGCCATCTCCAGCTGCCTTTTGCCTTTCCCTGCTTCCCCCTTTCTTTTTGATGCAGTGTGTTTCATTTCCACCTATTTGAATGTGCATATCAGTTTCACACTGGCTTTTGGTGCACCTATTGGAGGTAACATCTTGTTAGGTGGGCTACTAGTTGCTGTCATTTTTGTTATATTTTTTTCCCCCATCTATTTTTTATTACTTTTTATTACTTACCTGTGGCATTATTTTGGGGCTACTACCGTGTGCGGACTTCAACGGCAATATTGGTGTACTACATATATTTTGTTTAGGATCAGTACAGCACCAGGATTTTTATCTGACAAGCAACAACATTAAAGTGAGCATTTTCTGCTATGCCTACCCTCTTGGTGTCTTGTGGCTGTATTTTTCTTTTACAGCGGATTATCCTCTGTACTATATCATACCTTAAAAATTACAGAGTGTCTGTGTTCAAAAGTGGCAGCATAGTAGATTCCTTGTAGCATTTTCAGGTATATTTTTCTTGGAATTAAAAGGCACATTTACTTAAAAAAAAAATAAGATAGCCAAACTGTAAACATTTTCAAACATGGCTGTTTTTCTAATTCAGAATTTCCTTTGCAATTCTATTTTGACTTATTTACAATTCCTGTTTTATTCAATGAACTCCAATGTATACAACATCTTGGTCATTTAAATCTTCATAAGAGAAATATGACAATATGTCCTTAAATTCTGGAGAGGTATAGTTAAACATTTAAGTTTTCTTTATTTAAATCTTTTCTAAATTATTTTTACATTTTGTTTGTATTGCTGCATATGCTTGCATTAATAGTATTGTAGTTGGTTTTCTTATCTTTCGTTCAATTTTCACATCTTGTACAAAAAAAACAAACAAAAAAAAAACATAAGAGTGTGTATGGCCAAAAGTTAGTACAGAGGCATGACAAAGAAATAATTCTCAGTAAATGAAAATCATGTTCTGATGACAAAAGAGAAGATTGAAATTTTTCAGCTAAGACAAGAAAATCTCAAAGCTCAATTTGATTATTAAACTGACAGTGTCCTCACTGCCTTGTGATTTTCATATCTCTCTGAAATGGCATTTTGCTAAACAGCATCTAAAGCCAAGCTTAAAATTGAATTTATTAATAGCAGAAGTGTTGAAGACTGTTTAGAGGGTTTGTTATATAAGGGAGTTCTATAAAACTGTTCTAAAAACGGAGAAATCATCTTTAAACCAATGGGATGTTCTTACTGATCACTGAACTCTAGACGTTTGCACCATAATTGCTATTTTTAGATAAACCTTAATGGAGTACAATAATAATACATTTGTGAATTATTCCTTTATATTTCTTTACCTTTTTTTATCTTTTGCAGTTATTATTCAATAGAGCAGAAGCAGCACTACTATTTGAAAATATCAAAGATAACAATTTTGTCACTGATTGTTAAACAACCTTCAGGGACAACTCTAAACAACTTAACCACTGTAGCTCACTGTATTGGATAGGATGTCTAGAGACTAGTTTCTCAACCAGTGTCAGGTGTACCCCAGGGGGTATGTACACCAAAAGCAAGGGTTACGACAAGAGTTGGCCTGCTGGCCACCTCAGGGCCCCCCAGGAAGCAGCCAGCTGTGCGTTTAGGCAGTGTAGGCACCTGCTAACCTGGATGGCAGGTGCCTACCTAAATACAGTGGAGGGGAGGGGAAGCTGTAGCTGGGTGAACAGGGAACTGCAATTTCTCTGCTCTTCCAGCACTGCTTCCTGTGTTTATGCAGAGAGCCGGGTTATGATGTCACTCCGTCCCCAGCATTACTAAACAGCGTGCGAGGGAGCTGAGAAACCAGACCATTAAGATGACGGCAACCACACCAGATCTCAGGGATAGGATCCCCACTAGACCCCATGGAAAGGATTCACTCAGGCTCTCCCCAAGGTAGGAAGGATGTGTGTATATGAGTAAAAATAATTAACAAAAATAATAATTTGTGAGTGTGTGAGAACATGTGTGTGTCTGTCAGTGAGTGTGCATCTTTCAGTGAATGTGTGTGTGTGTGTGTGTGTCTGTCAGTGTGTGTCAAATCAGTGGTGAGAGTGTGTGTCAGTGAGCATGTCTATTAGTGTGTGATACATCAGTGAATGTGTGTGTGTCAGAAAGTGTGTCTGTCAGTGTGTCTCAAATCAGTAAGATTGTGTCTATTTGTCAGTGTGTGTTAGTGCCCCTTGTGTGTGTTTGTGTGTCAGTGTCCTCTGTATGTAACTGTGTCTGTCAGTTTCCTCTGGGTGTAACTATGTGTGTGTGTCCTTTGTGTGTAAATGTGTGTGTCAGTGTCCTCTCTGTGTAAATAATATGTATGTATTAAATTATCATTTTGTGACTTTTATATTTCAGGTTAACAGTTCATAGACTCCTCCTTACATACACAATATTTACAATCTATCATATTTATTTTAAAATTATTGTTTACTACCTTTAATCAGGCTTGTTCTCCAATATGAGATCAACTTTAAATTAATTGTCTACACATTTCTTTTAGAATGTAAATCAGCAGAAATGACTTTATCAAGACAGGGATAATTTTTTTTAGACATGCATGGGTGCTTCTCTGTAAAAGGTTGAGAAAATACTGTCTAAAACACCCCGGTGTTATTATCAAATGAAACGAGAAGAACCTCAGTTAATATCAACCATTTGTAGAGTGGTTATAGTGCTAGGGCATGCTTGAAAACCTAACTACTACAGCCAACTACAGTGGCTATGCTGCATTGGGTGTCCCTTTATAGGAGAAGTGTCACCTGTGGAAGTTTCTCATTTTTAATTTAAATATAGCCAATCAACATTTCACAAATTCATTTTAAATTGAGGAAATTGATGTTTTATATCATGAAGGATACAGTGAAAGCTCTGTCCTATTCCCATTTTCTTGCTATTACAGGCAGCATCATGTGTCCTAAAGTTGCATCACAGTTTTGTCACTGCAAAATTCATATAAATGCAGGAGAATGCAATAATTGCCATTTTAATAACAGCAACAGCAGTTGTTTTTTTGTTGTTTTATTTTTGCAGAGATATGTATGACAGATCTTCAAAAAAAATAATAATAATAATAACGATTTAGACAAATAGGTTTTTAAAATTAAGTTTGTTGTGAAATTAACTCAAATGTGATTAAATCAACTTTGTAGAACTCCCCCCCCCCCCCCCCCCCCCCCTGAGGGAGTGTGCTTGCAAGGGGAAGCTTCATCTTCCCTCCTTCTCTTCTTCCGTGCAAGCCCTCCTGTCTCTGCATTTACAGTTATTATTCATTTTATCTCTGGCTCAGTGCACTCACATGAACTCTGAGCTAGTGAAACTGTAAAAACAGCAAAAATTAGTGGAACAGGAAAATCAGATGCTTCTCTATGAGAAGCATTTGATGGACCACTCAAGGGAGGCAGCAATATCAGATGAGGTTTAAAAATCAGCACATGGAACATTATCCAGAGCTGGATTCCAGATAAATTCATTGTTTATTTTTAACTTTATGAAGGCGAGGAACCCAATAAGCAATTTCTAAATAAAAAGTATTGTTGAAGTAACCCTTAAATGTCAATGTGATATTTCAGAGTATTTTATGTTTAAAATATTGTAAAAAAACATTTTTTTATTTTTTGTATTTTTTTTTTAGCTTTGTCATTATGGGGTATTAAGAGTATATTGAAAACATAATAATTTAAACAAGGCTGTAAAATAAAAAAAATTGGGGGGAAAAATTAAGGGCCTGAATACTTTCTGAGTGCACTGCATAGGAAGTTAAACTAGCCATCTGCCACTGCCACTCAAGATCAATTGGACTAGGTTTAACTTCCTATGCAGTGCACTCAGAAAGTATTCAGGCCCTTAATTTTTCCCCCCAATTTTTTTTATTTATAAAAAGGATAAAAACACAAAATTGTGCTCTCTGGAAAAGACAAAATAAAATGATTAAAAAAAATGGAGGTATACTCACAAATGCAGAGCAAAAAGGATATTGCTCAATATTTGTAGGCGTAGGTGGTATGATCCCCACCAATGATATCACTCCTAGAGTCCTCCAGTGGGGGGGTTGGAGAGAGTAAAAGGAATTATATTATAAAATAAAATAGAATAGAATAAAAAGGATAGGCTTGGAGTCTCCAATAGCATAAATGAGCTATCTTTATTGGAGATAAAAAAAATAGTAACATTAAACAGCTTTATCAAAGTGTTGATAAACTTGCAGGAACGGTGCAGCCGTCGAGAAATCTTGAAGGCGAGCATCAGAGGTGGGCGTACGAACAGAAGATAGACGTAAGTCTTCAGCAGATCGTAAGGGCCTAGACGGGACATACTTTTGTATAAGGGAGGATAGATAGGTGGGAGTTAGAATGATTGGGGCAGGGAAAGGCATGGTTAGTTGTAAAAGGAGTGGGATTGTGTTGTTGTGAGTGGGGTAACATTCATAACTCCTATAATCTGCTGAAAGAATTTTAACTACCTGAAATACAAGGAGGAGGGCTAATGCAGTGAGGGGAGGGCGCAGTCTATCACATGCGAAGGCGTGGTTTCTATGGTCTCTGACAACTTCATTTCATGGGGATTCAGACTGTATTACAGCCCCTGCGGGCGCCCCATCTCACACAGCGCTCTAGGCCACCGCCTAGTCTGCCTATAGGAAGCACCGGCCATGACCTGATGTATGAGAGGGTTTAGTAACCATATTTCAGGCTTAAACTGAAATATCGAAGTATGTCAATATAAATATTTTATATTTACTTAATAAGAAAATCCTATCTTATTCTTTCAATTTAAATATACAACAGGACTGTTTCCTAGGGGACATTTCCCTGACTATTCCAAGAATAAATATACCATTATTGAGTTATGTGCAAAAATTCATTACATCTTAAATCTCAAGATGACATCACAGTTTCCACAGTTTGTAATCCATATCTTAGAAACATGACATAATGTATTGGAAACATTGCAAAACAATTCAAATCTAATTTGGAACAAAAAAAAAAAACTAATTGTAAAAATGAAACAATTGCATTGACAAGTTTTTAACACTATTTGTATTATGTAACTTTTAGGGGTATCTTTTTTTATTCAGCATTCAGATCTACCAGTCTACTTATTTATTATTATTACTGGCATTTATACAGTGCCAACATGTTCTGCAGCGCTGTACAATTAGGAAAAAGATAGTACAATATAAACAGACTAATACAAAAGGTAAATAGGGCCCTGTCCATGAGTGGAAATGCAGAGAGCACAAGAGTCAGACATACAGGATGTCTGTGCACATACACAGTGCAGAGAATATTTTCTTGGTCATGGGGCAAGTGCATGGGGATATTACCTGGGTCATGGGGTAAGTATATGGAATACTTTATGGGTCCTGGTGTAAGTGCAGGGGATACTATCTGGGTCATGGGGTAAGTGCAGGGGATACCAGGCCTCTGGGCAGGGCCGGCGCTACCATAAGGCGGCACAAGCGGCCGCCTTAGGGCGCACCGGCCCGGGGGGCGCAATCCTGGGGTGACCGGCAGGAGGAGAGCACCCTGCATAGTGCTCCTCTCCTGCCGGTCATTGCGTTTAGAGTGGCCGAGCGGGCGGGCCAGCCGGCGGCGGTTTACCCGGTCTGACAGGAGATGCAACAAACTGCTTCCTGTCAGACCGGGACAGGAAATGGGATCCTCTACCACATACCGCCCGCTCAACCACGCTACATGGAGAGAGAAGGGGGCCCAATGAAAGGTAGGAGGGGAGTGGAGGACAATACAAGTTACAGGGTGGGGAGAAAAGTTACAGGAGGGGGGGCACAATAAAAGTACCAGGGGTGGGGAGAAAAGTTACAGGGGTGGGGAGAAAAGTTGAAGGGGGGACACAATAAAAGTAACAGGGGTGGGGAGAAAAGTTACAGGAGGGGGTACACAATAAAAGTTACAGGGGGAGAGAGAAGAGTTACAGGAGGGGGGACACAATAAAAGTTACAGGGGGAGAGAGAAGAGTTACAGGAGGGGGGACACAATAAAAGTTACAGGGGGGGAGAGAAGAGTTACAGGTGGGGGGACACAATAAAAGTTACAGGGGGGAGAGAAGAGTTACAGGGGGGACACAATAAAAGTTACAGGGGGAGAGAAGAGTTACAGGAGGGGGGACAAGAAGAGTTACAGGTGGGGGGGACAAGAAGAGTTACAGTAGGGGAGGGGCAAGAAGAGTTACAGTAGGGGAGGGGGACAAGAAGAGTTACAGGAGGGTAGGTGGGCAATAAGAATTACAGGAGGAAATGGAGGGGCAATAAAAGGTACAGGAGGGTATGGGGATAATAAAAGGTTCAGGGGAGGCAATAAAAGGTGGGGGACATTTAAAGGCACAGGAGGGGAGGTGGGACAATGAAAGGTATAGGGGAGGGGGACATTGAAAGACACAGGAATGCTGGGGGGGCACAAAGAAAGTCACAGAGGCTGAATGCACACGGGGGGCAAAGAGACACACAGAGGGGCTGAGGGAGGACACATAGACAGACAGAAGGGTTGTGGGGAGAAAGAGACGTACAAAGGGACTCTGGGGGAGAAAGAGACACACAAAGGAGCTGGGGAGAAGAAAGAGACAGACAAAGAGGCTGGAGTAAGTAAAAAATACACAAATGGGTTGTAAGAGAAACACGAGGAGATAAAACACAGCAAAGCGGGTGTAAGACACATAAAGGAGAAAAAGGGAGTAAGATATTCGAATGATAGGATATAAAACTCTGAAGGGGGTAAGAAATTCAAAAGGGGGGGGGGTTACTTGACACACAGGTGAAGACGCATTTTTTGGGGGGGAGGAGAGGCGGCAAAACGCATCTTCGCCTGTGTAGTCAAAAATCCTTGCACCGGCCCTGCCTCTGGGTGCAAAGAAAGTGCTGGGTATACCACCTGGGTGCAGAGCAAGTGCGGGAAATGCAATCAGGGTGCCTGAGTAAATTGCTGGGGTTGCACTCAGGGTGCCTGAGCATGTTGCTGGGGGCTCAGAGATGGCCTGAGCATGTTGCTGTGGGCAGAGAGATGACACAGAGCTGCTGGGGGGGGGGGGGGATGGCACAGAGAGACCTGGGGCAGAAAGATGGCACAAAGAGGCTGGTTGTACGGTGGTACATATGGCTCATTGACATGATATACACATTTTATTAATTTACTGTTTTTTGGCATGATATACTGGGTTTATGCATTTACTTCTCATTGGCATGATATACCAAATTTATGCATCTATCTATCTATCTATCTATATCTATCAACTTTATTCTTTGTGATACTTGTCTTTTAAAATGTATTTTACAAAGCCGCTCATAATTTTTTGCTATAAATGCTGGGGTCATTTTAATGGAGACCACTTTCTTCCCGCAATGTTACATGTTGTAATGGACCTAAATAGTCTAAATAAAAAAGGCAATACACACAGTTCTAATCATCAGAGGTTTTCTTTGTCCGTTAGACCATTATAAGAAAAATATGCTGCTCACATTTGAATGGAATGTAATTTATATCCCGCTGATCGGGACTGTCGTTGAGAACCTTTTATATCAGAGGAAGTATAAATGGTTATCTCTGTGGGAAAAGTAACAGGCTGTACAATATTCCTAAGTTATTCATATCAGGTCATGTGTCAGGATTTGCATTTTTAGTTTGTCTTCATTTGTGATTAAAGCAACGGGGAGATAATCTTTAACAACTATTTTGAATTCATCCTGCAAGAGAACTGTACCAAATTAGATGTTTCTAAAAGAAGGGTGAAAGTAAATGAATTAGAACATCATCATGTCAGTTGTTCTTTCCAAACCTCCAGCCCACACCACCACCTGGGCAGCACATATAAAATGAACTCGAATGACAGCTGGATAAAAATGATACTGTGTAACACTAGTGACTCTACAATTTTAAAGATAAAATATATTTGAAAAATACATCAGGCCTGGGTTAAAAATTGATGTATGTTATGAATCTTTCTGATTAGACAGTTTTTTATGTATATATTTAAATTGAGCGGTACTCTAAAGTCCATTTTGACACAGTCTTGGCAAATAAGGAATTTATTCAAGAATATGTCAAATGCACTCTTGTTATTCCCATAACATCTATTTCTAAAGCAATAGTTTAGTTTACCACCCCCACCAGCTGTAAACTTTAAAAAAGAGCTTATGGCTGGGGGGAGTTACAAAAAAAAAGAGAGAGAGATTTATTGATCTTTTCTTCCTTAACCCGCTGCTTTCCACACTGCCGCTTTACCTCACTTGCTGAGATCATCAAGACAAGGCAATGGATTCAAGTCTTTAAGGTTACTCCAAATCATTCATGAATGGTTTAACCCCTAGACGTAAGCCGGTACCAAGGACATCCAGCACCATATGATTTTACTACAATTAAGCGGTTATAGAGCACAATGTGTTTCCTTTAATTTAGCTTACAGTGTGCAGAAATCTTTTGTTATGTTTCGCAGTTATATCTTCACTTATATACCATGGGTTGTAAACAATAAACACCAGGTTATAGTGAATAAAAACCTAAAAACTCAGGAAAAAATTGCCAAACTGTAATTGAAGCTCTAAAATCAGAGTCGCCATCAGGGCGTGACAACCAGGACTGTTGTCATAGGCCCAGCGGTACTGTGGGGGCCAGTCTTCCTCTGATTTTGTAGTCCATCATCATATACTGTATATACGTTCCACTGCAGGATTCCAGGCCACTGTCTGCACATAAAGTGAAGAAGAGGTCCAGCATACGTGATCTTCAGCTTCCGGCAGCTCCTCACTTCAACCCTAGCGAGCCTCCAGCAGTCAGAGCGTTGATTTGGCTTACCACGGCAATGCTTTTGGCGGCATGCAGGCCTGGCTTACAAGAGTTGGAGAGAGAAGCTGCCAGAAGCTAAAGATGGCATTTGCTGGGCTTTCTCTTCTCTATACAGGCATCTGGAAGCCTGCACAATGCCACCTGATCACCAGGGAGTGTAATGTCCTTTCTCCCTGGCTACATTCACTATACACACTCCATTCACTACACAAATATGCACTCTGCATCCACTACACACACTGCATCCACTACATAAGCACACACTCTGCATCCATTATACACACTGCACCCATTACACGCACACATTGCATCCACTATACACACACTACATCCAGTCGCCACACACACACACACACACACACACACTGCATTTACTGCACACACACACTACATCCACTACACACACACTCTGCATCCACTACACACATTACATCCACTGCACACACACTGCATCCACTTTACACACACACTGCATTACAAAAACACACACACTGCATCCATTTCACACATACACACTCTGCATTCGCTTTACATACTGCATCCATTACACAAACATCCACTCTGCATCCACTACACACACTGCGTCCACTACATAAACTCACACACATTGCATCCAATACACACACTGCATCCACTACATAAACACACACACACATTGAATCAACTAAGCAAGCACTGCATCCATACACACAGACTGCATCTACTATACACACACACTGCATCCACTATACACACAAACTTTGCATCCACTATAAACACACTGTATCCACACACACTACATGCACTATTTACACAAGTGAACACACTACATACACTACACACACTCTCTGCATCCACTACACACACTGCATCCACCACACACACAAACTGCATCCATTATACACACAATGTATCCACTATGCACACACACTATATCCACTGCACACACACACTGCATTCATTACACATTATATCCACTACACACACTGCATCCACTACACACACTGCATCTTTGTGGGTGGACTCAGAGTGGCCATGTGGGCAGACTCAGACCTTAAACTGTCTAAGGGACCCGGAAATGTATGATGGCAGCCTAGTCTCTAATTAATAGATTTTTATAACTGCCCCTGGTTAAAGGTCAAATCATCCACAAAATAAAAAAGTAAAACATAAAAAGTCATTAGTGTTCCTAAAAGTACAGTGTTTGCATTAGTAAATGCTTTTTTGTGCTAAGTTTGAGCTGTTTTCTAAACTCTCATCCTTATTTTAGATTGGAACATTAGTTTTATGTTATAGCTGAGTAAGAATCGTCTCCACACAGGCAACTGTCAGCATTAGTTTGATAAATGGTGGACAAAGAATATTACTTATCTGCTTCACAACATTGACACAGAATATTGTAATTTCTCCAGATGATAACTTCCTTCCTCCACATAAGTTTTGTATTTCCATTTGCTGCTCTGCTGGCAGCATGGCTAAAATACAGAAAGATATATGAAAAGTGTTAGAGTAATATTTTGTACAGCTGACATGGAAACAGTAGGTAAGAAGGAAAAAACACAGAAATTACCCTGTGTAATTGATAGTCAATCCTGCATGTATAATAAATCTAATGGGTATCAAGTCTACTCATGGTATGTGCAGCAAGAATCCCTACACAATGTGGTGTAGTATATTTTCCATTTTAGAAAATACAAAAACGGGAACTATAAGAAATTTGCATCATTGTGATATTCAGGCTCCAGTTTGTGTAAAAACATGGACTGAAACCAAATATTATACATATTTTCACTAGAGATGTCCCGAACAGTTCGCTGGCGAATAGTTCCTGGCGAACATCGCTTGTTCGCGTTCGCCACGGCGGGCGAACATATGCGATCTTCCGTCCGCCCCCTATTCCATATCATTGAGTAAACTTTGACAAACCCCCCACCCGCCGCTCGGGGGTGGGGGCGGGGGGGTTGTCAAAGTTTACTCAATGATATGGGGGGACCTACTGTCCTCCCCCCGGCCCCCACCCCTGAGCGGTGGCTGGGGGCCCTTAAAAAAACAATAGGGGGGAACTTCTGTCCCCCCCCGGCCCCCACCCCTGAGCGGCGGGTTAGGGCCATAAATACTAAAAAGGGGGGGACCTAAGGTCCTCCCCCTGGCCCCCACCCCTGAGCGGTGGGTGGGGGCCCAAAATACTAAAAAGGGGGGGGAACCTAAGGTCCTCCCCTGTGGCCCCCACCCCTGAGCGGCGGGTGGGGGCCCTAAAAACAATGTGTGTGTCCCCAGGTGACTAGGGGTCCCCAAACCCCTAGTCACTCCCTCCCCCCCCAAAAAAATTAACCCCCTACCTACCTTCCTCACCCTAAAAATAGGGGGGGGACCTTTAACTAAGTACCTGTAAAAAAAAAAAAACTTACCATTCGATGTTTTCTAAATCCCAAAAAAGGCCAAATAAAAAACCATAATAACCGACGCAATAAAAAAAAAAAACGAGCGCAAAAAAAATAATCCATGTTCACCCGGCGAGTGCTCCGCGCAGACTGAGCTCTTCAGGGCGGGGGAAGGCTTATAAAGCCTTGCCCCGCCCTGCAATTAGGCTCAGAGCACTCTGTTTGGTGGGTTTAAGCCATCCAATCAGAGTGCTCTGACAGGTAAATGAAGAGACTGACAGGTAAGCCTCTTCATTTACCTGTCACAGCACTCTGATTGGTTGGTTTGAAATCCACCAATCAGAGTGCTCTGTGCCATTTTACACAGCGTGGGAAAGTTTTTTGGAATTTTCCCATGCTGTGTAATTTGACTCATAACTCTCTGATTGGTTACTTAATCCACCAATCAGAGTGTTATGAGTAAAATTACACAGCGTGGGAAAATTCCAAAGAACTTTCCCACGCTGTGTAAAATGACACAGAGCACTCTGGTGGATTTCAAACCAACCAATCAGAGTGCTGTGACAGGTAAATGTAGAGACTTACCTGTCAGTCTCTTCATTTACCTATCAGAGCACTCTGATTGGATGGCTTAAACCCACCAATCAGAGTGCTCTGAGCCTAATTGCAGGGCGGGGCAAGGCTTTATAAGCCTTCCCCCACCCTGCAGAGCTCAGTCTGTGCGGAGCCCTCGCCGCGTGAACATGGATAATTTTTATTTTATTTTTTTATTGCGTCAGTTATTATAGTTTTTTATTTGGCCTTTTTTGGGCTGAAAAAATAAGATTTTAGAAGAAAGAAAACATTGAATGGTAAGTTAGTTAAAGGTCCCCCCCTCATTATTTTTAGGGTGAGGGGGTTCATTTTTTTGGGGGGGGAGGGGGTGACTAGGGGTTTGGGGACCCCTAGTCACCGGGGGTATATTTTTTTAAGGACCCCACCCGCCGCTCAGGGGTGGGGGCCGGGGGGGGAGGACATTAGGTGTCCCCCCCCTTTTTAGTATTTAGGGACCCCACCCACCACTCAGGGGTGGGGGCCGGGGGGAGGACATTAGGTTCCCCCCCCTTTTTAGTATTTAGGGCCCCCACCCGCCGCTCAGGGGTGGAGGCCAGGAGGGAGGACCTTAGGTCCCCCCCTTTTTAGTATTTAGGGCCCCCACCCGCCGCTCAGGGGTGGGGGCCAGGAGGGAGGACCTTAGGTCCCCCCTTTTTAGTATTTAGGGCCCCCACCCGCCGCTCAGGGGTGGGGGCC
Source organism: Pelobates fuscus (assembly GCF_036172605.1). NCBI lineage: Eukaryota > Metazoa > Chordata > Amphibia > Anura > Pelobatidae > Pelobates > Pelobates fuscus. The sequence goes on from NC_086321.1 coordinate 136,111,299, forward strand.
AGGGAGAGGACCTTAGGTCCCCCCCTTTTTAGTATTTAGGGCCCCCACCCGCCGCTTAGGGGTGGGGGCCAGGGGGGAGGACCTTAGGTCCCCCCCTTTTTAGTATTTAGGGCCCCCACCCATCGCTCAGGGGTGGGGGCCAGGGGGGAGGACATTAGGTCCCCCCATTGTGATTTATGGCCCCCACCCACCGCGCAGGGGTGGGGGTGGGGGGGAGGACAGTAGGTCCCCCCCTCATTATCTTTATGGCCCCCACCCGCCGCCCAGGGGTGGGGGCCGGGGGGGAGGACAGTCGGTCCTCCCCCCCATTGTAATTTATGGCCCCCACCCGCCGCCCAGGGGTGGGGGCCGGGGGTGGAGGACATTAGGTCCCCCTCATTATCTTTATGGCCCCCACCCACCGCTCAAGGGTGGGGGCCGGGGGGAGGGCAGTAGGTCCCCTCCCCCATTGTAATTTATGGCCCCCACCCGTCGCGCAGGGGTGGGAGCCAATAGGTTTTTTTATTTATGTTTTTTTTTTACAGTGAGCAGCCACTGGCTGCTCACTGCTTACTAGACATGCCCCTACTCGTGGTATAGCGAGTAGGGGCAGAATTTACTAATACTAAGTAATCTTTACTTAGTATTAGTAAATGTGGCTGAAAGACCAATTTAGGTCTTTCAGTCTTTTGTAGATAACTCCCTAATACCGTGGGAATTAGGGAGTTATCTACTAAGCGGCTGCAAGATGCAGCCGCGGATCGGAGTTTGCATGCCACAGTCCAGTCCCCTTGAAACAACTTGTGGGTTTTAAAATTCGCCTGCCTATTGAAGTCTATGGCGGTTCGCCCGGTTCGCGAACATTTGCCAAAATTTGCGTTCGCCATTCGCGAACCGAAAATTTTATGTTCGCGACATCACTAATTTTCACTAATGATCAGTGGCAGAACTTCCCCAGATGCAGGCAGGGCCTGCTCATCCATAGGCCCCGGTGGGGTTATGGCTCCAAGTGGCTCTTTGAAAAGGCAAAATGCTTAAAACCAGAAAAGTGTTTTAGACTACGCTGATCATCCTCACGCTATGCAACATGGGATAGGGGGTGGGAGGGAAAAGGGCACTGCAGGAACCTGCAGTGCCAGGAAAACATTGGAGAGTCCCTTTAAGTAACATTTAAACTGGTCGACAAAGTTACATGGTTTTTCCACTATCGGTTTTGATGACTGGCTTGTATAAGCTTTTTTGATTTATTTTTATGTCTTATATAAAGTTACAAATGTCACAAAAAAGGACAATATCAATGACACATAAATGTTATGTGGTATCTAACAAGTATATGCAACAGTTGAAAGATTCTGTAAAAACATGAAACTTAGAATAATGGCACACAATCTATACATTATCAAGGAACAATATTGTTAGACAGGAGTAGAACTCATCTGTAAGACTTGTAATGATACCTAAAGGGCAAATATATATATAGATATATATATATATGCAAAACAACAGTAAATATATAAATATATATATACATATATATACATATATATATTTGTGGTCGGTTAATATCGTATTGTGAAATACCTTGTGATTGGAATTAAGTTGGTGTGATGTGCCGGAACCAACGTAGGGTGTAGGCCTGTAAAAGAGGGCCCCCGAATGGATTGTATAAGAGGGAGAGGTGGGTGGGGTGAACAGCGTGCGTACGGCAAGGCAGGAAGGGGGGAGTAGCATTTATATAGTAACGCTAACTCCTCCCACAAATACAGGCCTTCAGCCTTAAACTTGTGGTTGGTTAATATCGTATTGTGAAATACCTTGTGATTGGAATTAAGTCGGTGTGATGTGCCGGAACTGACGTAGGGGGTAGGCCTGTAAAAGAGGGCAAAAGGAAATGCAAGAAAACACACTTATTGCAATATAATTATCCCATGAGATTCGTTTGCCTTACCTCTTATCTGGAATGTTTCTATATAACATTGCTGATTCCAATGACTAATTATTATGTATACCGGCGTACTGCTACTGGATGCTGTACTTGTTGATAGGATGTTCTAAATAGGAGCCAGAGGTCCCAACCTAATCTAATGCAAGGAGTATTAATGTAGAACCGCATTTAGAAGTAGTTAGTGGAATATTTAGTAGATCAACTGTCTTGATTGTCTGGTTTGAAAGTTGTCGTGACATGAGGTAGTGTCTGTGCCTTATTAATTCCCTTGGGGAGACATGACTTGCCAGTCTGATTAGCTGTGATCGTGAAGTTGTAGGGCCCCGGAATCCTTGGAAGGTTAAAGGCACAGAGGTGTAGCCCCTTAAGGACACAACTTCTGGAATAAAAGGGAATCATGACAGAATATTTCCATCATGTGTCCTTAAGTGGTTAAGACCAGGTATGTGTGGTACGGATGCTGTTTATGGAATCTGATACTGCCTGGAATTTCCATCTGTGGATGTATGTAAATGTAGAGTGATGAAGCAACTATTTTTACCTTGATCACTTATGTTAAGCGTTTAAGAGGACGGGGTATGGTTTGGAAGTCTTGTCAGAATGTGTTGTAGTATGTCTGATTGGTATAGTGCGATAGTGTTGTATGAGTGTTTGACTGAAAGGTGGCAAAGAATGCAGAAAAGACTACAAGTTTATCGGTATGGCTGTGGATGTTGTGTTCCACTGAGTCTTGGAAGAATGTCATGACTCTGTCGTATGTATCTTAGTGCAAGCGAATAATGCTATAGGTGATAACTTGTTGTCGAGCCTCAATAGCCGGGTGACCGGATGGGGATGCTGAAATGCGGATTATGCTCGGGTGTTGTCAGTTGGGTGAGGTACGAGACTGAGTGTCTCTTGGTCAGTAAACCCTAATAGTTATGTAAGTGCTGCAATCCCTTGTCCGATGTTGCCTTCTTAGGACATACTGAAAAAGAATATGATAACAACAATGAACTGATTAACAACAATACTGTTAAGTAATATAGAACTGGCTAACTAACTAGCTGCCGAAGCGGAAAGCTCTCTACCTCATGACAAGTGAGGCCCTACTAGTTGCCAAGCGGCTGGTGAGAGGCTCTACCTATGATTTGGGCATGGGGCTCGAGCCACTAGCGTGGTGGCGGGGTGGTGGCCTCTCGGTGACAGTAAAAGATCCAAAACATGTGGCCGTGTCAGATGAGGCCCTAACTATAAACAAACTGTTGAGATTGGGTAGTTGGCCTCGTGGGACCAGCTACGTTTTACAGCTAAGGCCAGCTCCTAACCCTAGATAGCCAGTTCTCTGACCCTAGACAGGGGCTTGATAAGGGGGTAACGTAATGTGCTTGGCAAACAAAAGTTGTGGTTTATGATAGGTACCTGGAGATTCCCAGTTGGAGAAATAGAAAAAGAAGGGAGGAAAGGAGGAAGAAAGAGGAAAGGAACTGTGGTCGAGGGAAAGAAAATTATATGCAGTATAGTGCAGTTCTTGGCGATATAGCTGATAGTACAGTATCCTTAGACCCTGAGGGTGCTGAAGATCTCGTGATGGCTACTATATATTCCTGAAGGGAAAAAGAAAGCGTGATAGTACCTGACGGAGAGAGGAGGGTGAAATTAGCAAGATAGTGAGTAACAGGGCGAATGTTACGGATATTGAGTTTGAATGATCGTATGACGAGTTGTTGAGTGAAGCTGTGGCCTGACGAGGCAAGGCAGGAATCAAGCCCCCGTACCCCAATACCCAATTGTGTAACAACGTGGCCTTGTAGAGGCAGTTGTTTGGAATGTGAATGAAAAACGGATTTATACCTGATAGAAACAGGCGACAATCGCAAACCAGTAATTTGTCTAATGGTAGCAGATGACAATATGCAACAACAATAGTAATTTGCAAAACAAACGTTTACCTTTTTTTTTTTAAATTAAAGTTTGGGCTGCGTGGAGGTACAGGTGATTTCAATTAGAAAACTGCAGTCTTGGACAGAGAATAGGCAGCTGTTGTGGAGAATAGCTCTCAACATATTCAGGCAGCCACATTATACTCCAAACTAACTGTTAATATAACTCGAACATAAGGCTTATCACACTCAGCTGCTGTATAAAATCTGCCTTACTTAGAAACATAGAAACATAGAATGTGACGGCAGATAAGAACCATTCGGCCCATCTAGTCTGCCCAATTTTCTAAATACTTTAATTAGTCCCTGGCCTTATCTTATAGTTAGGATAGCCTTATGCCTATCCCACGCATACTTGGTGCTGATTGTGATGGGAGTGGTGATCCATGCTGAATAGGTGAATAGGTAATGAAGCAGACGCTGTGTGCGCAAGGCATTTTTTTTAAGGGCAGCGATCTGCAGGCTTGCTATGCAGAGCACACGGAGTGGCAGTGAATAGCGATGTGATTTAAGATCAATTAGGTACAGATTGCATATTCAGGTAGATGCTAGCATATCCACTTGAACAGGTACTGAGGGCTGATGTACCAAATGGAAATCAATGGGACAGGTTGGTAAGCGACAAAGTATTAACCTGACTTCTGAAAGGGCATAGTGCCAATATGAGTGTAATTTGGTATACATAAGAAAATTCTGAAATAAATGACCATATTATGTATTATTGACCCATATTAGGACTACTTGACTCTCTCTGTGACTAGAGCCAACGTCACCTTAATTTTAAAACGTAATTAATAGATTTCATACGTAATTAAACATGTCATGCCGTAATACATAACCTGCTTGCACCAGTGCAAACCACCTAACAATAGTTGTTGTTTAACAGTTACGTTTTTTTGCAGTTAAAACATTTTTATTTATTTTTTCAGCTTTGCTTAGGACCTTTGTTTAGAGACTTGAGAGGTCATGCTTACATTGACCAACTCATATAACCCATTTTACCATTAATGAATTATGGTACTCCTCAGAAAACATGCAGGACAGAGACAACCAAGAGAGATACTACTTTACTATCCAATGTTAGATTAACTTTTTCCAGCTCCACCACTTTAAATCAAGTTGGTACCCTAATTGCGACATTTCCATTCCATTGGTATGGAGCAATTGAGCTAACCCACCAACAGAGGGATTGTACTGAAAGCGCATTTATGCACACTGTTCTAATTCCCTGGTCACCAGATTCAACAGACTGCTATATATATTGCGTCGATAATTAATTGACCTGGTATGACAGGTCTGACAGATATTCGTACTGGATCAACATTAAAACGTGAAGTAATTGTATATTTGAACTGCGGAAATAGCCCGAACGTGGCTATTCCCGCCGGTTACCTGGGTGTTCGTGTTGTTTGCGTTCCATCGCTGGAAGTGTTCGGTTAGGTTTCCCCGAACAGAGGGGAGGCTCTGAACTTGGCAGGACGTGCTTCCGGCAGCCGAAAACCGGAAGTGCGAGTCAAGGAGACACGAGGACCAGGAGTGAACAGTGTGCATATGGCAAGGTAGGAAGGGGGGAGTAGTGTTTATATAGTAATGCTAACTCCTCCCACAAATACAGGCCATCGGCCTTAAACATACATACATATATATATATATATATACATACATACATACATACATACATATATATATACAAAGTCAGGAGGGCTGCTGGTTTGTGTATTTTACATATATGCGGGTCTAGAATCTCGCGGGTCTCGCAAGATTCAAGGTGGCCGACGGCGCTCAAATCTGGCAGAATACAGGTACCCCACACTCCCCCACCCACAAACTCTCCCAAGCAAGCCCCAGAAAGCCAGAACAATGATAGTAAAACCGGCACAATCGCGGCAACGGCCATGATCACGCAAGTGCTATAGGGATAGATCCTTAGGTCAGAGAGCCAGGGTCTCTGTCACGACTAGTAATGTGGTCCAGCACGCAGAATCTATGTAAACATATACATAAGTCAGAAAAGGAAAAATAACAGGACAGAGCGTAAACCGGACCTTAGAATGGCCGGACTAATACGCTAGAGACAGAGAATGGTCAAAGGGAAAGCCGAGGTCAAGGAAGCCAGAAAATACTCAATACCGATAAGACAAGCCAAGTCAGGGAAACCAGAGATCAGAATAACCAGGGAAACGCCAAGGATCAGGATACCAGGAAATCAGAAACACGAAACTAGCACTTTCAGGAAACCAGGAAACTGAAACCACGACATGGCAAAGTAATAGGGTGAATTAGGGGTTTAAATACCCCTCTCTAAGCTATGATTGGTCAGAGGGCGACCTCTGACCCCAGAACGTACGTGTGCGTTGACGTCGTGACGTCACGCACACGTTAGTATAATTCTCGGGGGCGGGGCTATCCATAGACGCGACCACGTGGTCGGCGCCATATTGGATTCGGGCGTGATGCCCGGAAGAACTACACGCGCGGTTCCCGGCTCGCCGACGAGCAGGTAAGCTCGTGTAGTCGGAGCGGTCGTGCCGGTCGGGCACGACCGTGAGGCTCGGCGGGCCGGTGACCGCAACAGTCTCAGACCAGGACGGAAAGGCTCTGGGGACGCAAAAAAACTTTTACTAAAGGCAATGTAACAGGGGAGGTAAAGCCAGGGGGTGAGTAGAAAGGGGAATAGAGAGTATAAGTAAAGGAATAAATCCAATAGTAGTGAAAATAAGTCAAATAATAAGAAAATGTCACAGAACAAAGTACTCGGACCTGTGCCTGGCTGGAGCAGCAAAGAAAGAGGAGGAGCTATGCCTGTCAGGGCTTTATGTGGAACATATTACTTGTTTTTGATTGGTTAAAGTTTATGTTTGACTTCTGCTGCTGGAAGCATAAGTAAAGAAAGTTATGCAAAATAGGAAGCCTCCTGTCATGTAGTAAAATTCAGTATGCAACTTATCATATTGCCTCATTCATTTGCATGTCATTTGTTCCATTGCTTTAGTAACTTTACTCATTTTGTATTCGTGTGTTTCACTATCTGATGTATTGCACTGGGTTGGTGAAGTGCAAATCAACCCTTGATCGACCTCATCCTTCTCATCTGTGTGGTCTGTGAAAAGAGTTTAGCTCTGTCAAGCTCTGTAGGGGAACACTGAATAAGGACATAACACTTTCTATCATTTGTGAACACACATAAAAAATGTTTCTTTTAAAATATATCATCCATTATTTAACTATATACTGGATAAATGACTGCACAATATTTTTTATGCTCCTAAGAAAAGGGTTAACAAAGAAACCTGGTCGCTAACATCATGACATCATATTTTTGATGATTAAGTGTGTATTCTCTAAATCGTCAATATGCATGGCGATCCTCTGGGAGCTGGAATTAGTAGGATTACTGAATTCAATGACATTAAATGAACCCAAACAAAAGTATGGATTTTCTCAAGAACCAGCAGGCTAACACCAGGGTATTCATCACAGGCCGATATAATGCTTTGCTGTAAGGCAAATAAGCGTTTAATCATTTGTTATGATCTATTTTCTTAAAAGACGCCTAATAAATTTTGGTTATTAAAACACTCTAAACCAGAATGTAGAATATTTCTGTCATATTTTGGAATGCCATACAATGTTGGAAGATGCCTGTATTTCAGCTATGCTTATATTTAATAGTGGTGTCTATATGCCAAAAAGCAATATATTGTTGTCTTGTTATATAAGTTGTCTTGAGCTGAAAAAAGCGCCGTTATCACTTGCAATTTTTGGTATTTGATCTGAAATCTTGCTGGTCATCCGTAAAATGTACTAACTTACAGATAACCAACCCAACACAGCAAGTGAACCAACCATGTATGCTTTGCAAGGACATGTAGTGTGCTAGCCAAAGCGTTTCAAAGGCTTGTGTGCACTGTGAGACACACAACATACTCATCCACATCTTTACCATGTACTTTATAAATCTGTATGCAAACACTGCTTACCATGAAGTGGTTGCTCATTGGTCAAAGAGAAAGGTTGGTTACTTGGTTTGTTTATTGAAGGTTATGTCCAGAAGAGTGAAGTTTTAACGTTATGCTTGCCAACAATGACTGTTTTAGCACAGAAGCACACCAGCACAGCACTACTGTATGGATGTCACTCCGTAGTTCCACCAGCATTATGTGACATTGTTGCCGCATCACGCCAAGATACGTCTGTTCTGCACCTTTAAATGAATTATTTTGTGCAGAAATCCTGCTTCCCTGGTTTTGTTAGACACCCATTAAAAATATATAGTAGCCATTGTTTTGGTTATCCAATCTATTGTAACTATTTCAGTTGTTCAATATTTACAAATAGACACATATCAGCTGCTGACATTTTTTTACCAAACTGTGTTTTTTACAATAATTCGATTTTTATGACACACGCCTATGTTAAACAATGTTATCAGAAACCACTTACTTTTATTTAGTTACACTGTTTTATTTCTGACCTACAGATTTAATTAATAAATTATACCTTTAGTCTTCTCTTAAAAAACAAAGATGGCTGCTTCCAGATTCATTATTAATGTGAGATATATATGAGTGTGCGGGTTTGTTTTTTTTCAGCAAAATTGTCAGTCTACTTGTCTTATCATTTATCAAGCAGGTTTAGGACTATTTCCAATTTTAACAGTAAATAGTAGTCAGCAGTTGGCACTATTAAAAACAACCAGTATCTAGCAGCAGCTACAAATTACCACTATGTTTACAATCATGTGGGTAAACCTTTCTAGCCCATCACTAATAACAACTGCCACACTAATAACAACTGCCACTACAGATACCAAACATTTGTGGTCAGAAGCGACAGGCAAGTAGTGGATGACCAGTAAAAAATTAGCAAATAAGAGTTTTTGTTTCAACAGGATTTAGAGATATAACTGTTGTAAAATTTAGGCCAGAGGATGGTGTTTTTTGGGGGATTGTGGTACACAGTAATGAGTAGAACCAGAGTTGTAATCCCATATAAATCCCATATAAATTAAAGGGATCCATTAGTCGCTACATAGTGACTGATTTTTAGTAGTGGCAGCTAGAGATGTCTCGAATAGTTCGCTGACGAATGGTTCCTGGCGAACATAGCTTGTTCGCGTTCGCCACGGATGGCGAACATATGCAATGTTCGGTCCACCCCCTATTCGTCATCATTGAGTAAACTTTGACCCTGTACCTCACAGTCAGCAGATACATTCCAGCCAATCACCAGCAGACCCTCCCTCCCAGACCCTCCCACCTCCTGGACAGCATCCATTTTAGATTCATTCGGAAGCTGCATTCTTTTTTTTTTTATTATATATTTTTTTTAGACAGAAGTGTGTTATATTTGAGCATGCTAGGCTGAACGTGCGTATATCATGGCTAGTTGCACTGAGGGTATGAGTATATAGCAGTACATTGTTGTGAAAGATGGCTGTCATATTTAGGGTGTAGCTTGCTAGTTATCAACTGTGTATTTATATCAGCAGCTCTCCACTAGTTATAAATCAAGTGTGAGTCGCCCCATGAGATGAGACTAGTGAATAACATAATACATTTACAACGGTAAAGGTAAAGGCATGTAAGGAACTACGACAATAAACTCTTTAGGAGGTGAAATAATGACATGTTTAAATGCTTGCTACTTTACGATTAGTTAATGTGCAGAGAGCAGTTCATGTGATCAAAGGCATGGTGTGGAGGATCATGTGATCAAAGGCATGGTGTGGAGGATTGGCTATAGTGGGACATGCTTGGCAGGCTGCTGTTTACTGCTTGTGCTCATCCGATCCCTTCTGGGCACCAGGTGCAGACCCTGGGAGTCCCTGATATCTGGAACAACAAAGGCAAGTCTCTGGCTGAGTGCCGGGTTTGCGACTTGAGGTGGTGGAAGCTTGTTTTGTTGGGGGGTCGGATCTGTCCCGGTGGTGCTTCATGTCCGGTGCGGGATTGTGGTGGCTTAAGGTGGAGGCGAGTGCTTGACGTGGGGCAGGCTCTGCATTTCTGTTTGTGCCTCCGGTCCTGTCTTCGACGCCTTTGCGTTGGTGGATTTTAATGGTGACTGCTTCGCTTAGCTGTGGTGGAGCTTGTTGGGGCTGTGGTGGAGCTTGTTGGGGCTTCCTGCTTGTTATTTGCTTCCAAAATTGATTAAAGAGTCTGTCCAGCTAAGACTCAATATCTTTGCAGGTACCAGGAGGACACGCGGCTGCAGCCATATTGGGAGAGTCGCAGATGAGTATATCAGCCTGGGCGGCTGTGCTCTGTGCGTCCATTAGCTCCAGACAGCCTCTCAGGGGTGGACCAGGATAACCCCCACTGGTCCAAGGGGGATAATGGAGCTCCTGCCGGGATGTAGCTGCTCCTGGACATCCCAGGATCGGGAGATCGGCTGCCTCTCCCGCCCGGTGAGCACCAGGCCACACTTGCCACGTGGAGGTGAGTAAGACTCTGTCGAGTTGCTGACCGCTATTAAGCATGTCGGGTCGGTTAGGTAGGAGCAACATTGCTGGGTCATCCACTTCATCCCAGGGGGCTTGTTGTCACCTTTCGGGGACCCTTGGTGTTGTACGTGGCTGGGTGGAGGAAGAGACCTTCAATGACATCAGTGAGGACAAGGAACGGGACATGGCTAGCTTGGTATCCAACCTTGTGCAAATGGGGAGTTTGCGGTTGTGCAAATGGACTTATTTGCGGTGCGTTAAACGGGGAGTTTGGTCTGTCACTGTGAAGCAGGCGTAACCCTTACACTACCTGATCGATACAACATCATACCTGATGTTTTAAAGCACGTTATTCCAAACAATTTAGGAATGTTAGGTGATTTATGCCCTTTATGGATTAAAACCAGACTCTGCATCAACTATGTAATTTTCCATGGGAGTTTTGCCATGGATCTTCCTCTGGCATGCCACAGTCCAGGTGTTAGTCCCCTTGAAACAACTTTTCCATTACTATTGTGGCCAGAAAGAGTCCCTGTGCGTTTTAAAATTCGCCTGCCTATTGAAGTCTATGGCGGTTCGCCCGGTTCGCCCGTTCGCGAACATTTGCGGAAGTTCGCGTTCGCCGTTCGCGAACGGAAAATTTTATGTTCGCGACATCTCTAGTTGTCAAGCTCTGCAAAACAAAAAGGTCTGGATGTCTATGGTAAACAACAGTGGTGGATAATCTCAGGATTCTTTCCATAGTAAAGAAAATCCTCTTCACAATATCCAGCCAAGTGAATAACTCTCCAGGACGTTGACATATCAACATCTACCATAAAGAGAAGACTTCACTGGTGCAAATACAGAAAGTTCACCTAGGGCCAGTGCTTTTGTTAGGCCACTTAGACGGTGGTGTAGGGCGCCAGCTCCCTGTGGCGCATCTGGCAAGCCTGCGGCTAATTCTGTCTGGGTCTGTTACATAGTTATATAGTTACATAGCTGAAAAGAGACTTGTGTCCATCAAGTTCAGCCTTCCTCACATATGTTTTTGATGCTGATCCAAAAGATAGATTGAAGCGCTTCTAATTTTGCAACAAATTAGGAAAAAAATCCTTCTTGACCCCAAAATAGCAGTCAGATGTCTCCTTGGATCAAGCAGCTATTACCCCACTCATTAGAAATTATATCCCTGTATGTTATGTTTTTGCAAGTTTTTATCCAATTGCAGTTTAAACATCTGTATGGACAGGCAGAGAATTCTATATCCTTATTGCTCTTACTGTAAAAAAAAACAACCCTTTTCTTTGCCTTAGATGAAATATCCTTTCTTCCAGCCTAAATGTGGGACCTCGTGTCCTATGTATAGCCCTGTTTATGAATAGATTTCAAAATAATGGTTTGTACTGGCCCCGGATATATTTGTATAATGTTATCATATCCCCTCTGAGGCGCCGTTTTTCCAAACTAAAGAGATTTACATTTTTTAACCTTTCTTCGTAACTAAAATACTCCATTCCTTTTATCAATGGTGTAGCTCGTCTCTGCACTTTTTCTAGTGCCATGATATCCTTCTTTAGAACAGGTGCCCAAAATTGCACAGCATATTCAAGGTGTGGTCTTACCAGCGATTTATAAAGAAGCTAAATTATATTTTCATCCTGAGAATTACACCATGTTCCAAATTATTATGCAAATTCTATTTAAGTGTCACAAATATTAAATATTTTGTTTTTCAGTTTAACTCATGGATGACATTGTGTCTCAGGGCTCTTTTGATCACTGAAAACAATCTCGGACACCTGTGATAATTAGATTGCCAGGTGAGCCCAATTTAAGGAAAAACTACTAAAGGAGGGTGTTCCACATTATTAAGCAGAGCACCATTTTCATGCAATATGGGGAAGAAAAAGGATCTCGTTGCTGCCGAAAAGAGTGAAATAGTTCAATGCCTTGGACGAGGTATGAAAACATTAGATATTTCACGAAAACTTAAGCGTGATCATCGCACTATTAGGAGATTTGTGGCTGATTCAGAGCACAGACGGGTTCATGCAGAGAAAGGCACATTGAGGAAGATTTCTGCCAGATCCATGCATCGGATCAAGAGAGCAGCTGCTAAAATACCATTACATAGCAGGAAACAGATATTTGAAGCTGCTGGTGCCTTTGGAGTCCCACGGACATCAAGGTGTAGAGTCCTCCAGAGTCTTGCAACTGTGCCTAAACCCTCTATTCGGCCACCACTAACCAATGCTCACAAGCAGAAACAGCTGCATTGGGCAGAAAAATACATAAAGATTAATTTTCAAACAGTCCTGTTCACTGATGAGTGCTGTGCAACCCTGGATGGTCCAGATGGATGGAGTAGTGGATGGTTGGTGGACGGCCACCCTGTTCCAACAAGGCTGCGATGTCAGCAAGGCAGTGGTGGAGTCATGTTTTGGGCTGGAATCATGGGAAGAGAGCTGGTCGGCACCTTTAGGGTCCCCGAAGGTGTAAAGATGACCTCTGCAAAGTATGTGGAGTTTCTGACTGACCACTTTCTTCCCTGGTACAGAAGGAAGACCTATGCTTTCCGTAATAAAATCATCTTCATGCATGACAATGCACCATCTCATGCTGCAAAGAATACCTCTGCATCAATGGCTGCTATGGGGATAAAAGGAGAGAAAGTCATGGTGTGGCCTCCATCCTCCCCTGACCTCAATCCTATTGAGAACCTTTGGAGCATCCTCAAGCAAAAGATCTATGTGGGTGGGAGGCAGTTTACATTCAAACAGCAGCTCTGGGAGGCTATTCTGACATCTTGCAAACAAATTCAAGCAGAAACTGTCCAAAAACTCACAAGTTCAATGGATGCAAGACTTGTGAAGCTGCTATCAAATAAGGGGTCCTATGTTAAAATGTAACGTGACCTGTTAAAATGTTTAAAAAGTTAAAATGTTGTTATAAATTTGATTGAAATAGCTTTTGATTTCAGTAAATATGCTGCAAGCACAACAAATGGCAATTTTCAGTTTTTTACAAGCTATGAAGTGTTTTGAAACTTACTGTGCGTAATAATTTGGAACAGTGCATTGTAAGTTTTTTATGTTTAAAAAAATACTGTTATCATTAGGAGGTTTGTTCAATAAAATTTGAATTGAACTCTTAATAGTTGATAACATGAGAATTATGCTGACTGTTATTTACATCAATTATTTAGGTAAATGAGAAAAATATAATTTGAAGAATAATTTGGAACAGGGTGTAATGCCCTTATTTACATGAAAAAACCTTACTTGCCTTAGCAACTGTAGATTGACATTGCATATTGCTGCCTAATTTGTTGTCTATAACAATTCCCAAATCCTTCTCTTGTATGGTTACCCATAATTCACTATCATTTAGGGTGTAAGTTGCTTGTGCATTATTGACTCTGAAGTGCATAACTTTGCATTTCTCTACATTAAATTTCATCTGCCATTTTAGTATCCAGTTCCCCCAATGTATCCAAATCCCTCCGCAGCAAAGCAATGTCCTGCTCACATTTTATTACTTTACAAAGTTGTGTGTCATCTGCAAACACTGAAACATAGTTTTCAATGCCTATTTCAAGATCATTTATACATATGTTAAATAGAAGCGGTCCCAAAACAGAACCCTGGGGGACATCACTTACCACTTTTGTCCAGCCTGAAAATTTACGATTAATGACAGCTCATTGTACTCCTTAAGCCAATGTTCTACCCAAGAACAAGAATATTCATCTAGACCAATTTCTTTTAGTTTGAAGACTAACCTATTGTGAGGAACCATATCCCAGCCCCTCCCAAATAATCCCTCCACTCTGTTGGCAACATGCCAAACCCAAACACCTCGGAGACAAACTGTCCGGTTGAGATGATCAAAGTGGCAGATAACCCTATCTACTTTCTTAATAATAGAGTCCCCTACCACCACAACCTGTCTAGCCTTCCTTACCCTCTAAACCCCACCCATACTAGAGGGGCTGTTCCCATAGCTGTTAGAAGGAACAGCTTCCTGCAGTAAAGCTACTCCTGAGCTGATGAGCCCAACATCTTCACTCAAACAGACAAATCTGTTAGGCTACACAAGATCAGGACTAGCTAAACCTTTCCTCTTCCCTCTCTCCTTCAGACCCAGTAACAAATGGTAAAACTGGCCAAATGGCCAGTAACAGTAAAATTAAGGATAGGGATCAGGATGGTAGCCAGACGTCAAGCGGCCGTAGCACAGCCATTACTTACAGTGCTGAATGACCTCTTGGCCGGCACCTGGCTGCACTGGATCCCGATCCCATTAGGTAGCGCGTGGGCGCTCCCGTGTGTGTGCCCTGTGCGTGATGGGATGCCAGGCAGCCAGTCGCTGTCAAGATCCCTGAAATACATGAAGAGTCAACTGATATAGGAAATGGAAGGTAAGTGTGTTTCAGATAATGTGTGTGTGTGTGTGTGTGTGTGTCTGTCTAAAAGGATCAGTGTGTGTGTGTGTGTGTGTGTGTGTTTCTGCAAGGATCAGTGTGTGTGTGCATGTGGCTGCAAGGATCAGTGTGTGTGTGTGTGTGTGGATGCAATGATCAGTGTGTGTGTGTATGTGGCTGCAAGGATCAGTGTGTGTGATTGCAACGTTGATAGGACAGCGCTTTGCTTTACAGATGGACAATGACCCAAACCATAATGCTAAAGCAACCCAGGGTTTTTTTAAGGCAAAGAAATAGAACATTCTGCAATGGCCGAGTCAATCACCTGATCCCAACCCAATCTAGCATGCATTTCCATTGCTAAAGACAAAACATAAGGCAGAAAGACCCACGAACAAATAACTGAAGACAGCTGCAGTATAGGCATGGGAAAGCATCACAAAGGAGAAAACCCAGTGTTTGGTGATGTCCATGCATTCCAGACTTCAAGCAGTCATTGTCTGCATAGGATTCTTGAGAAAGTATTAAAAAAATTATTTTATTTCTGAATGTGTTAATCTGCCCAATTACATTTGAGTTCCTGAAACAGGGGGGACTGTGTATGAAAATGGTTTCCAGTCCTCAATGTTTTATACTATATTTATGTTCAATCAAATTAAAGCTGAAAGTCTGCACTTCAGTTGTATCTTGGTTGTTTCATTTCAAATCCATTGGGATGGTGTACAGAGCCAAAATTATAAAAATTGTGTGAGTGTCCAAATATTTCCAGACCTAACTGTAGAATAAGTTTCTAATTATAATTATATTATTAATAATCATAATGATAATCATGTGTTTCGGTGGCATTGTCCCTGTTTAGATATGCATTATTGACTGCAATGCAGTAATAAAGAAATTAAATAGAAGGCATGCTTTGTCACCCCTTACGACATATAGTTGAGCATGCGCTTAGTAAAATCCTTCTACTGGCAACAATGGTAGAACCAGGATCAACAAGCGCTCTGCCACTTCCTGTATAACATTCTGGGTCTTGGAAGAGGATCAAAGACCAGGGATTTTGGGCAGATGTACTACTATCTTCATGCATCTCTACAATTTCATTAGTATGACTGGTAAAGCATTTTTACTGTCTTTTACAACACTTTACTTTCCCTTTCACAATTATATAATGAGTTAAAAATAATTCAACATCATGTTCTAAAAATATAAAATGTCTGTCTAATTAAAAGAGCACATACGAAAGTAATTAGACACAAAATATTCTTTTGGCTATGCTAATATTTATCCTTTTTTTTCCAAATACATTTTCAAACTCACTGAGCCCTAGTGAATTACAATTTGTTTTTTATTTAGGGAAATGGGTTAACCTTTTCTCCAATGTTGTGCAATAGCTATATATTTCCACTGTTATAGAGAGCCGTAATATTAATATTTCCAATAACTCAAGAGTTTTCCATATATCCTTTTATATCTGCAAATCTCTTTTATATGAAAGAATAATAAATAAAGATAGATAGTGATAGGCACAACAATAAGCTCATGTGTAATGTGGATATGTTTTCCTTATCATAAGCTATCAAATTAATTCCTGTTTACATCTCTTCTTGTCAGCATGTATTACATTTGAATATCACCTCCATTTATTTTGTTTGATTATTTTTTCTAACCCATTTTACTTTATAAAATCAAGTACCTCAGTTTTTATATGCAACCAAATGACAATGCCAGCATTAAAATGACATATGTTGTAAGTATATATGTATATAGATAGATAGATCTATATTTTCATATAAAATATTTCATTTTCCCTCTATTTTAATCTTATCGTGTCTTTGACACCTTATTTAAAACACTTTGAAGCACTGTATATTCATCGTGATAAAGGTTCCAGTTGGGGAGTGAAATGTAGAATAAAGCAGTATTCTGTGTGAATTAAGACCCGTGGCGCGCGTGTGTGCGTGTGCACTCTCTCTCTCTCTCTCTCTCTCCCTCTCTCCATATCAGGGCCGGACTGGGAAAAAAATTAGGCCCGGGCATTTTTTCAATCAGAGCGGCCCCCTAAGGGGGCGGGGCCAGAGAGGGTGTGTTTTGTCATCACTAATGACAAGCACGCCCCCTCTCAAAGTGAGCATGTTGGTTCAATGCGCAGAGCCCCGCTGAAGAGCTCTGGCATTAGAAAAAGGCCCTGAATTTGTTCTGCGCAGCGCAAGCAAATTTAATAACATGCTTGCGCTGTGTTTGCTTTTAAATTGTCTCTGGTGTCTCCACAAGTGGGATACCAGAGGACAAAAGGGCCAGGAAAGTGTATGGTGCATATGTTTAGAGCGTGCTTGTGGGATTGCGTGTGTGTAGAGTGTGGTGTGGTATTGTGTAAATAGGTAAATTTCATTTGTGTTTGTGGTGTAATATGTGTGGCTAGGGGCTGTAGAGAGTGTGTATATAGGGGGCATAGTGTTATAGGGGATGTAGCGAGTGTGTGCATACGGGCTGTAGTGTGTGTGTATAGGTGACGTAGTGTGTGTAGGGGTTGTAGAGAGGGTGTGTTTAGAGAATGTTGTATGTGTTTGCTGACAAGGAATGTAGTGTGTGTGTGTAGGAGATCTAGTGTGTAAAGGACCCAGTGTGTATAGGAGAGTGTGTGTGTGTGTGTGTGTGTGTAGAGGCTTAAGAGTGCATATAGGGTAAAGGATCTAGCGTGTATCTGGAGCGTAATGTGTGTAGTGGTGCAGTGTGAGGGGTGCTGTAGTGTGTGTGTATGTATGTATATATATATCATAGGCGTGCACACGGGGTGTGCCGGGTGTGCCTGGGCACACCCTAATAATATCAGCATTTTTCCGCCCCAATCACTATTTACTATAATAATATCAATAATAATATCAATTTGGGGTAAACCTTTCCCCCCCCCCTTTGGAGGTGGAGGCAGACCTGTGCCGGCCGGGCATCCTGTCATAGAAATGCTCCACAGTGAAGTTCCAGTGCTCACATGTGCACTGCGAGCCAGAACTTCACTGCTCACTTTTCGGCAGGGCTGCGCCATGTTGCTGTGAGCTGGCTCGAGGTGTGAGCACAGGAGCCGGCAGAAAGTAGGTAGCAGCAGCGGTGGGGACGTGAGGAGCAGAGCCGCGGATACAAAGGTAAGTGCCTATGTCTGCCACGTTCTCTCCCCAACTCCTTTCTAATCTGACATGTATGCTTGGCTAACTACCTCCCCAAACTATCTCCTACTCTCCCCAATCCCTCTCCAAGCTGCAATTTAAACTTCCTAATTCTCCCAAAATCTGACACACATCTTCCCTAATCTTTTTCCAGATTAACCTCCCCAGTCCCTCTCAGAAACTGCCTTCTCATCTCCTCAATACTTCTCCAGTCTGCCACCTCATGTCCTTAATCCTGTTTTAGACTAAAACTTAATCTCTTCCCAGCCTTTTCTCTCTCTTCTCTCTCTCTGCCATCCACATCACTGTCACCACCACACACGGTAAGCCAGTCCCCAGCACACACAGACACACACTTCACCCCCAGCACACACACACACACACTCTCTCTTAACTCCAGCACACAGATACACACTTCACCCCCAGCACACACACACAGACACACACTTCACCCCAGCATACACACAAAACCACTTCACCCCCAGCACAAACACACAGAAACACACACTTAATCCCCACTCTCTGCAGTTTTAATACTTTTTTAATGTTTGTTTGTATTGATATTTATATGAGTGCGGGTCTGTGTATGTATACAAAAGTGTATTTGTGTGTGTGTGTGTATATATATATATATATTTATATAAACACACATATACACACGGCGTGCGTGTTTGTGCTTTAGGGTGCACACCCTAATACAATAGGCTGCGCACGCCTATGATATATATATATATATATTTAGACGTATTGTATGTGTGAGGGGCGCAGTGTGTGTATGTAAGAGGGGTGCTGTATGTGAGGGTGTTTTTATGTGCCGTCACATTCTAGGTTTCTAATTTTCTTTGTCTGTTAACTCACTGAGGGTTATTTTATATATTATATATATAATATATAAAATAACCCTCAGTGAGTTAACAGACAAAGAAAATTAGAAACCTAGAATGTGACGGCACATAAAAACACCCTCAGACACACACAGCACCCTCAGACACACACAGCACCCTCTGACACACACAGCACCCTCTGACACACAAAGCACCCCCAGGGTGCTGTGTGTGTTTGGGTGCTGTGTGTGTTTTTATTTTTTATTAAACAACTGTTCAACTTGTACACATCGCATAATAAATAAATACACAGAAGAGCCTTTAAACAGCCTGTATGCAACAAAAAAAACAATACAAAACATATTATTCCCCCCCCCCCTTTATTTAGGTAGGCAAATTAGAATGAGTGATAAAGACCGCAACACTAATAAAAATATAATCTGTAAATGGTAGCAGAGAGAAAAGCTGCATAAAACTGGTAACTTGAATATAATCGTTTGGGGGTTTGTGAGATTTTAAAACATCCACTATTGTGTAATTTTCTTTGTCTGTTAACTCACTGAGGGTTATTTTATATATTATATATATATATAATATATAAAATAACCCTCAGTGAGTTAACAGACAAAGAAAATTAGAAACCTAGAATGTGACGGCACATAAAAACACCCTCAGACACACACAGCACCCTCAGACACACACAGCACCCTCAGACACACACAGCACCCTCAGACACACACAGCACCCTCTGACACACACAGCACCCTCTGACACACACAGCACCCAAACACACACACAGAACCCTGGGGGTGCTGTGTGTGTTTGGGTGCTGTGTGTGTTTGGGTGCTGTGTGTGTCTGGGGGTGATGTGTGTGTTTGGGTGCTGTGTGTGTTTGTGGGGGCTGTGTGTGTTTGTGGGGGCTGTGTGTGTTTGTGGGGGCTGTGTGTTTGTGGGGGCTGTGTGTATTTGGGGGCTGTGTGTATTTGGGGGCTGTGTGTATTTGGGGGCTGTGTGTATTTGGGGGCTGTGTGTGTTTGGGGGCTGTGTGTGTTTGTGGGGGCTGTGTGTGTTTGGGTGCTGTGTGTATTTGGGTGCTGTGTGTATTTGGGTGCTGTGTGTGTCTGTGGGTGCTGTGTGTGTCTGTGGGTGCTGTGTGTGTCTGTGGGTGCTGTGTGTGTCTGGGTGCTGTGTGTGTCTGAGGGTGCTGTGTGTGTCTGAGGGTGCTGTGTGTGTCTGAGGGTGCTGTGTGTGTCTGAGGGTGCTGTGTGTGTCTGGGGGTGCTGTGTGTGTCTGGGGGTGCTGTGTGTGTCTGGGGATGCTGTGTGTGTTTGGGTGCTGTGTGTGTTTGGGTGCTGTGTGTGTTTGGGTGCTGTGTGTGTTTGGGTGCTGTATGTGTTTGGGTGCTGTGTGTGTCTGTGGGTGCTGTGTGTGTCTGTGGGTGCTGTTTGTGTTTGGGTGCTGTGTGTGTCTGGGGGTGCTGTGTATGTTTGGGTGCTGTGTGTGTCTGAGGGTGCTGTGTATGTTTGGGTGCTGTGTATGTTTGGGTGCTGTGTGTGTCTGGGTGCTTTGTGTGTCTGGGTGCTTTGTGTGTCTGGGGGTGCTGTGTGTGTCTGGGGGTGCTTTGTGTGTCTGGGGGTGCTGTGTGTGTCTGGGGGTGCTGTGTGTGTTTGTGTGCTGTGTGTGTTTGGGTGCTGTGTGTGTTTGGGTGCTGTGTGTGTTTGGGTGCTGTGTGTGTGTGGGTGGCTGTGTGTGTGGGGGTGCTGTTTGTGTGTGGGTGCTGTGTGTGTTTGGGGGTGCTGTGTGTGTCTGGGGGTGCTGTGTGTGTGTGAGTGTGAATGTATATTTTATTTAAATATATTTTTGTATTAAGAAAAAAAAAAAAAAGTTATATCCCCCCCTCCCCCCCCCTTCTTACCTTTATCCTGGGAGGTCCATTCTGCCTGGGGGGAGGAGGGGGGGTCCATTCTGCCTGGGGGGAGGAGGGGTGCCGTGCTGCCATTCTTCCCTGGTGGTCCTGTGGTGAGAGTGAACTCTAGCCCCCTGCAGGCTAGAGTTCACTCTCGCGAGATCTGAGCGTTGCCGCGGTTACCGCGGCAACGCTCAGACCTCGCGAGAGGACCCGGCGGAGCTGCTGGCTAGAGCTCCGCCGGTCCTCTCTCCTGCCTCCCTCCCTCCCACACTCCCCTGCGGCGGCCGCACCTGAGTGTCTCTGGGCCGGTGAGGGAGATCTTTGATCTCCCCACCGGCCCATGGAGGCACTATGCAGGGCTGGCGCTCGGGTAGCGCTGGCCCTGCAGGGGCTGGCAGGGGAGATCCTGTGATCTCCCCTGCCGGCCTCGGCCCCACGGTCTTCGCGGCCCACCGGGCATTTGCCCGGTGTGCCCGATGGCCAGTCCGGGCCTGCTCCATATATATGTTTCATACTATATTTATGTTCAATCGAATTAAAGCTGAAAGTCTGCACTTCAGTTGTATCTTGGTTGTTTCATTTCAAATCCATTGGGATGGTGTACAGAGCCAAAATTATGAAAATTGTGTGAGTGTCCATATATATATATATATGGAGAGAGAGAGAGAGAGAGAGTGCACACGCACACATGCGCGCCACGGGTCTTAAAGGGACACTCCAGGCACCCAGACCACTTCTGCTCATTGGAGTGGTCTGGGTGTCAACTCCCACTACCCTTAACCCTGCAAGTGTAATTATTGCAGTTTTTCATAAACTGCAATAATTACATTGCAGGGTTAACTCCACCTCTAGACAGCCACTAGAGGTCACTTCCTAGTTTCTAGCACAGGTTTCCTGTGCTAGAGCGTCGCTGGACGTCCTCACGCTGTGTGAGGACCTCCAGTGTCGCTCAAAACCCCATAGGAAAGCATTGAAATGATTTTTCAATGCTTTCCTATGGGGAGACGTAATGCGCATGCGCGGCATTTCCGCGCATGCGCATTAGGTCTCCTCGGCCGGTGGGCGAGTTTAGTCTCGCCCACCGGCCGACGTAATCACAAGGAGGAGCGTCGCGGAGGCGGAGACAGCGGCGAGGGACATCGCCGCTGTCCCAGGTAAGTCACTGAAGGGGTTTTCACCCCTTCAGTAACCGGGGATAGGGGGGTGGGAGGGAGAGGGACCCTCCAGTGCCAGAAAAACGGATCGTTTTTCTGGCACTGGAGTTTCCTTTTAATTCACACAGAATACTGCTTTATTCAACATTTCACTCCCCAACTGGAACCTTTATCACGATGAATATACAGTGCTTCAAAGTGTTTTAAATAAGGTGTCAAAGACACGATAAGATTAAAATAGAGGAAAAATGAAAATGAGGATGAATGGGAGTGAGAGATATGTGTTTCTGTGCTTTATCGGAAGTCTTTAAAGGGATATTATAGTCACCAGAACCATTACAGCGTAATGTAGTGGTTCTGGTGTCTATCGCATGTCCCTGAGCGGTTTAATGGAAACATTGCCTTTTCATAGAAAGAAACTGTGTTTACATTGCTGTTTAGTTAAACCTCTAGTGGTAGTCACTCAAGAGGAGCTTCCTTTGTCAGTGCTGCACAATGTGATTCAATGTATCTCTATGAAGTGAGGATGTGCTGGGCCGAGAAGGAAGATACATTGTTAACCCCTTAAGGACCGTGTGAGGTACATCCGACAAAAAACGGTCCTTTAGGACCTTGGACGTACCTCATACGTCCGCGGTAAATTTGAGTGCTGGAAGAAATCGTGATCACTTCCATCCGCTCAAAGGGTACTGCACGATGCCTCGATATCGAGTCATTGTGGAATACCCCCCTCGCTGCCGGCAGTGTAGGCAAGAGCATCGGAAGCCTTAAGGCAGGCTTCCAATGCTCTGCCTGTACTGAGTGCCTTGAGGGGCCAAGGCACTCAGTTAAAATAAAAATAAAATTAAAAGAATTAACCACTACCCTCCTATGTACTTAACGATCACCACCATTCCCCCACCGGCAATCTGTCTTCTTCTGAGGGGGACTGTCTAGCAGGGCCGCCATCAGGGGGTGACAACCATGCCGATTGTCACGGGCCCCACATTCCCTCTCTGCCCATATATATAGCAATGATCGCTATATACCGTATATACTCGAGTATAAGCCGACCCGAATATAAGCCGAGGCCCCTAATTTTATCCCAAAAAACTGGGAAAACTTATTGACTCGAGTATAAGACTAGGGTGAGAAATGCAGCAGCTACTGGTAAATTCCTAAATAAAATTAGATCCTAAAAAAATTACATTAATTGAATATTTATTTACAGTGTGTGTATATAATGAATGCAGTGTGTGTGTGTGTGAGTGCAGTGCGAGTGCAGTGTGTGTGTGTGTGTGTGTGTGTGTGTGAGTGCAGTGTGTGTATATGAGTGCAGTGTGTGTGTGTGTGATGCAGAGCCTTGGTGGGGGGTGGACATTTTTTATTATTTTTAAATGATTTTAATATTATATACACACATCTGCAATTTAGGTGCAAGAGGGTGACTCAGATTGATGGGAGTCTGACTCCCTTTTCTGACTCCCTGTATATAATGCAGTGTGTGTGCATTATATACACACACACTCTGTATATAATGCAGAGTGTGTGTGTGTGTGTGTGTGTATATATATAATGCACACACTGCATTATATACAGGGAGTCAGACATTGGAGTCAGACTCCCATCAATCTGAGTCACCCTCTTGCACCTAAAATGCAGAGTGTGTGTGCATATAATGCAGAGTGTATGTGTATATAATGCACACACTCTACATTATATACACACACATCTGCATTTTAGGTGCAAGAGGGTGACTCAGATTGATGGGAGTCTGACTCCCTGTATTTAATACAGAGTGTGTGCATTAAATACACACACACTCTGCATTAAATACAGGGAGTTAGAAAAGGGAGTCAGACTCCCATCAATTGGGCATTATTATTTTTTTATTTTAATATTTGAATACTTTTTTAATCATTTTTTTGTCCCCCCCCCCCCCTCCCTACTTCATACTTGGCCAGGGAGGGGGGCTGTCCAGGGGGAGGGGGGGCTGTCCAGGGGTAGGGGGGGCTGTCCAGGGGTAGGGGGGGGCTGTCCAGGTGGATGGGGGGGGCTGTCCAGGGGGAGGGGGAGCTGTGAAGGGGGGTCCGGTACTTACTGCCAGTCTCGCGGTCTGCTCCCAGTGTAAATCTCGCGGCCCACGTGTCTCGCGAGATTTACACTGGGAGCTTAACAGAGGAGCCGTGCGGACGTGCTGGGAGCTGACCGGAGCTGCTGTAAAGGTAAGTAACAGCTTCTCCGGCCCCCAACATGTCATGGTCTGTATTATGGCAATGTAAGTTGCCATAATACAGACCTAGACTCGAGTATAAGACGAGGGGGCTTTTTGAGCACAAAAATATGTGCCAAAAAACTCGTCTTATACTCGAGTATATATGGTATATGTGCAGCTGCGGGCCCCTGGCTCCCTTTACTTGCAGAGGAGGCTCAGCAGACTGCAGCTGTACATAACAGCTCTTCCCTCTCTCTAACTCCTGCGAGACGTGCGGCCGTCAGAGTGTTGCCACTGGTTACCATGGCAATGCTCCGCGCGGCACGCTTGCAGGAGTTAGAGAGAGGGAAGAGCTGTTATGTACAGCTCCAGTCTGCTGGGCCCCCTCTGCAAGTACAGGGAGACGGGGGGGCCCACAATGCCACCGGACCACCAGGGATGGAATCTCGCCCCTCCCTGAACCAGTTAAGAAGAAGGGAGGGGGGAATAAAATGTATTAGATTTAATGTGGGGGGAAGGGGAACTTTTCTTTTCTTTTCTATTTTAATTTTTATTTATTTAATATTGTTTTCATTATATTTTGCACAACATTCATACACTAGTAAACACACACACACACACTACACTGACACACACTCTGTATTCACTACACTAACACACACTCTGCATTCACTACACTAACACACACTCTGCATTCACTACACAAACACACACTCTGCATTCACTACACTGACACACACTCTGTATTCACTACATTGACACACTGCATCCACTACACTAACACACACTCTGCATTCACTACACTAACATACTGCATCCACTACACTAACACACACTCTGCATTCACTACATTAACACACACTCTGTATTCACTACACTGACACACTGCATCCATTACACTAACACATTCTCTTTATTCATTACACTAACACACACTCTGCATTCACTACACTGACACTACAATAACATACACTCTGCATTAACTATACACACAGCATCCATTACACAAATACCCTGTATTCACAGTACACACACTACATCCACCACACATTCAAACACTCTGCATTCACTATTCAGAGACACTGCGTCTGATACACACACTACATCCACTACAGACACTGCATCTAATAAACACATTGCATCTAGTACACACAAACACTACATCCACTACACAAACACACACTACATCACTGTACACACACTCCATCCACTACTCAAACACACTCTGCGTTCACTATACACACTGCATCCGATACACAAACGCACACTCTGCATTTACTACACACATTCTAATTCACTTCCACTATACACACCACATTCAGTCCTCCATCAATGTCTGTGGACTAGGTAGGAGTCCTGTGGGCAGACTCATGGGCGGGCCAGGTGGAGGGTGGGGGAGGGGCAGACCTTGTGCTTTGCCAGGGGCCCCAAAATTTCTGGTGGTAGCCCTGCTGTCTAGGCTGAGCCCAGACAGTCCCTCCTCTGCAATTTAGGACTCCCAGGGGTCATCA
This sequence comes from Pelobates fuscus, assembly GCF_036172605.1. Lineage (NCBI taxonomy): Eukaryota > Metazoa > Chordata > Amphibia > Anura > Pelobatidae > Pelobates > Pelobates fuscus. The sequence continues at coordinate 136,136,742 of NC_086321.1, forward strand.
CAGTGCTGCTAACAGGAGGACTGCCTGAATTGACATGCAGTCCCCCTGCTGGTAAAAAAGTTTAAAAAAAAATTAAATAAAGTTAATAAATTAACATATATATATATATATATATATATATATATATATATAACATCATACTAAGTGTATTTTTTATTAATATATATAAATACACTTAGAGTAAAATTACACACGTGTATATATAATAACTATATAGTATAAAAAATAAATAAGTAATTAAAGTAATTAAAAATAAACTGTAAAAATATATATTTTTTATTATATATATGTAATTTTATTCTAACTGTATTTTGATATTAATATATATATATTTATATCAAAACACACTAGAATGAAATTATATATATATATATATATATATATATATATATATATATATATATATATATATACATATATATATATATATATATATATATATATATATACACATATATATCTCCCCTTAATGACTGTGGACGTACTAGGTACGTCTGAAAAAAAACTATCGTTAAGGACCGTGGACTTACCTAGTACGTCCGCGGCAAATAGGAGCCCTGTATTTACTTGGACCAGTGATCCACGGTGATCACAGTCAGGGGGAACTGCCGGAGACCCCATCAGTCCCCCTGCAGCAGTTCCGGCCACCCAGGTCCTCCAGGGTCATGTGATCACCAAGATCACATCGCCGCAATAGGACTCTAGGAGCTGATAGCAGGGGGACTGTCTGAGCTGTCAGGCAGTCCCCCAGGCTGCTAAAAAGTAGAAAGAAAAAAATAATATATATGTTTTACGACGGCACGCACTTATGACCAGTGGCCAAAATTGGCATTCAAATTAGTTCTTTGCATTTTTCACACACAAACAAATATTAACGCTAACTTTGTCCATTGTTTGTGAATAAGTGGCTACTAAAATAGACTGGACATACCCCATTTGCAATACCTTGAGTTTTTTACTATTGCAAATGGTATGGCATCATGGGGGTAATTCTCATTCCTGGGCTACCATCCGGTAAGCCAAACTGGCTAATTTCAATGTGAAAAAACAGAAAAATTTAACATATTTGACCCTGTAACTTCCCAAAACACCACAAAACTTGTACATAGGGGGTATTGTTTTACATGTGAGACATCGCTGAATACAAATATGTGTATTTTATTGCAGTAAAAGCAAACAGTATTATGACATTCACAGTTAAAATGTCATGCACAACTAAAAAAATAACGACATTTCTTAATTTCTCACTTTTTTATATTTTATTTATATTAAATTATGTTCCATAGCTAAATAGTTAATGTTAAATGAAAGCCCTATTTCTCCTGAATAAAATGATATGTAAGTGTGGGTGCCATTAATATTAAAGAGGTGAATTACGGTTAAACAGACATGTAGTCAAACTCCAAGTTTTGTTTACGTTTTATTTTGATCAAAACGTGTACATTTGGCTCAGTCCTTAAGGGGTTAAAGGCAATACTTTGTTATCTCATAATGTTTGGTTAAAGCTTTGATTAATCCTTAAAACAGCTCTTATAAACATGATCCCAATTTAAAACTGCACAAAGTGTGAACAATGATACAAAATAGCTCAACTGAGTCAGTCTACAATTTTTAGATCTACACATTAAATGTCCATCATATTTCTTTGGAGAGAAACAAGTGTTGAATGTAATGTAATTTTGCTGCACGAGTTAAAGATAAGGCAGGACAAATAGTTCCAAATTTTAAATTACATTACCTGGAAACACTCAATTGTCAGATCAGCATGGCTGCAAATTTCCACAAATAAGAAGGAGAGCTAGGAGAGTTTAAAAAATAAACTACTAAAAAATCATATCACCACTCTGCAGCCATGCTAACAGACCCCCAAGGTGTTTTCAAATTTCCCCATGTTGATTAAAGCAGTATTTAAAAATATGGCTTTAAGTCAATCAAACCTGCCAAAATCAGTCTAGTAATATACAAATCTGGCACAATCCTGCCCTAAAGGATCTCTTTAACCTTGATTTTGCAAAACAATGATCTAATGTGAGTTCATAAACCCTGGCAGCAACTTACACAGAGAAGGCACATTTTACTTATATGAGATTGATGAGTTTACATGCTATGCATAAAATACATGCACGTTGATTATTGTGTGCATGTTTACTTTTATTGCTTGTCAGAATGTTCATGGTAACATGCTAAGGACATGTAAAACAATCTACTATAAAATAAAAATGTTTCTCACAGTTAAAAAATAATATCTCCCTGTAACGGATCACCCGTACTCCGACCGAGTACCTTCCGTTGATGGATGCTTCCTAGCTTGCGCCGAGGACCACAAGTACCGCACCGGACACCACAACCACCGCAGACTCCACAACCGCCGTAGCTTAACTGGATTCTCGCCGTCTTCCTTCCACCCTGGATCAGCCTCTGTCCTCCATGACCGTGTGGTAAAGACCTCTCCTCCAGGAGAGCGTAAGAGGAACAGCTCTTACAAGAGCTAAGTGATTAAAGCTCAAGGGAGTATACAAGTATAGCAATCCCCAGTGTGAATATAGCTGTCCCCTCCAATCACAAGACAAAAGTACGTGTTGAGGGTCAAGAAGATCTCTTTTTAATGGAAGCAAGCACTCACAATTTATGCAATTCCTCAGGCCAGAGGCACACCCCCTGGACCTGATGGAACACTGGCACACAAAGGACACAAACCAATCAAACAATACAACAATGTCTGAAACACCCAGTCATTACAGCAAAATCATCCCCTCTGCCTGTGATATTGATACCGGAGAAACTGACGGAAGCCAAGCACAGAGAGATGGACACAGGTTTCTTCAGGAAGGAAGAGATTCTTTATTCGATTCACCGACCGGGGCTCAGAGGGACTTATGTCACCAAAATACAACAAGATCTGAGCCCAGAACTAACTGTGTAAATGCATGATATAGACATATAGCTCCTCCTATAGTTAACTCTACCCCCATATACTCTTTACACAATCAGCTGAACAAAGCCTAACTTCCCTTACTTATTAGACCACATGGCTCACCCAGAACAATGGAGGAGGGGGGAAGTGTTTTCAGTTTCTGCATTCCTGCATTTGCTCAATACGGTGTTGATTGTATCTTAGCTACGTGAAACTAACTAACTGATACACCATTTACACATATGCCACATGGCAATCTTGTCCTAGTAAATTTATTTTTACTGAGATTCCACCACATTCCCCCCTTTGATGCTTCTGATATTTCACAATTCCAGATGCATCACTTAACCATAGTTTGCTTACACCTCAGGTTGCCATGAATCAGAACAGACCTCGTAAGCATCTTAGCATCCTTACAAATTCCTTCAGCACTCCTCATTCTGAATATATTCTCTCTGGGCTAAGGGTTCATACTTGCAAACAGCCATTACATGCGCAGCTGGTTTCCTTTCTGTCGTGCTCTCTATGACACTCTGTATGGACCTAATTACCAATGGAACCAAACATGGTAGAAAGAGACACACTATAATCAACATGACTCCTCCTACCAATGTCTTGATCCCTCCAAGCTGCTCGTACCTACTTCCAAACCAACTACTAGAATTGTACCCGTTCCAGGCTTAAGTCGGTACATGCGTCAGTTTAGCCATGTGGCTTGTGAGATCAGCCACTGCCTGCCCTTCATCATCTATGTGCAGACAACAGTTGCTGAGATTGAACTTTCCACATACACCTCCTTCTATTTGCACTGGAAGTGAATGGAGGACTTTATCAACAGCCCAACTGGTTTACCTGGTAATAAGGCTATGTGCTTTACAGAGGAATCCATAATTGCCTAATGGTAGAATGAGGCTTGAATCCCTGTATTAGAATACAATAACACTTCATGGGCATACAGTTTGGCTGTTAACCAGTTCCTTCACATATTACATCCCTCCTATTGGCAATGAAGCGCGCTAAGGTAGCCAGTGCCACTCATTATCTTCCCAGCTACCTACATTCAAGGATGCTAGCTTCTTTTTATGATTCACATCATAAACTTTAACTCTCAAGGTCTCTGCTGTTTCAATTGGCAACAAGAAGAAGGATGGTTTGAGCATACCTAATACACATGCCCCTTCCCAGTCCTGTGGTAACTCCGAATATACTTTCTTACCACAGATCCAGTACAAATTTGCTGGGGCTCTCCAGGTAGATGTGATGGATAGGTCAAACCACACATCCTTTAAATTGGCGTATCTAGCAAACGGGTTAGATGGTTCTGAGACATTTGAAGCCGACCACCAAGTTGTATTCTTCGTATCATCATCATAAGCTTTTTGCCCTAGACAAGTTAATTCTCCTACAGAAGTATTATACATCATTCCTTTCCTCGCTATGCAAACATAACCTATGATGGAGGTCTTTAATCTCCACTCAGATTTACCTCTAACACTCATATGATAATCGGCTTGTGTAGATATTAATTGGTCAACTGCCTCAGAACCGGACATTACCTCCTTTGCTTCCCAAGGCCATTGGTCTCCCATGTTAGTACCTCCACACACATAGCAGTTGGTAACATTAAGACTACCGGCAATACTTTCGGCTAAATCTATGAACAGGTTTTTAGCATTATGGGGGATCTTATTATCTATACTCATCTCTTCATAAAAGGAATGGTATACTTGATGAGTTTGGGAGGTTACCGTATCAGTCTCTATCCCTATAAACAATACTGTCCCAGGATCTAAACCCGTCCCATATATTTGAAACCCAAATAAATTACCATATTTATCTAAGAACTTGTCGGGGTTATTTATAAGTATATGGATTGGATTGCATTCCATAGACTTACAGTATGGACTGGTAGGCAACTTAGTCACAATCATGTCCTTGTCTGCTGTCTGTCCCCAAGTTGCCCACCCCACACAAGACCAATATGGGCAAAAATTATATTCTCTATTTGGGCATCTCGGACTCATACTTATTTTTACTACTGGGACAAATATATTTATCATTAGACCCATATGTTCTCTCCCATCTAAGATCCCCACATACATTCCACGGCTTTCTACCACTTGATATTGCTTTACATGCATCAAATAGCAGAACACCCGAAGAATGTACGGTTTCTAACTCAGTTTTATTTATTAGGGTCCCCTGAGGATCTCCATTCCCGAGGGTCAACCAAATTGTACGGGGTTGATACTCTGGACTGAAGCACTTAGGTTCTCCTACTCCTAAATGGCACACACTATATTCTATATTTAAGTATCTACATCTTGATACATCTCCGTTACATTCATATTGTGAATGCCAAATTAGGGTCTGGGAAATATGGTTACCTGTTCTTGTAGTCTTAATGCATACCTCACAGCTAGGAGTGTCGGTACCTCTACCTTCCTGAATATAAAAAGACACAAAAATACATATTATCAAAAACACTTCTTTCGACGTCTTCATCCTCAGTCTTCGTCCGTGCGATGGCACCTCAGCTTCCAGGATGTAAGGGCTGCAGGGAATGGAGTTCTGCTCGTCTTCACAGGGGTCCCTTCGAGACTTTCCTGGCTTTTAATAACACGTTGGTGAGCGGACAGGCATTATTATGGCCGTCAAAAACACTCCAAAAACACTCACTTGTAGATCTTTGTTGATGTTCCCTTTTAACAATATTATCTTCGCAAAAAAAAACACTTTTAATCCAACTCGGTCACACGCTTCAACTGGATCTTGCAAGGATTCTCTGGATCTATGGTAGCTTGTCAGGAATCTGCCGCTGTTTGTTTTTTTTTTTACCCTAGAGTGATGAATCCACGGAGTCACTTCTACAACCTTTACAACTGTTGGGGTAGATAAAAGAACAACATAGGGACCTCTCCACTTGGAACCTAATGGAACAGTGTTCCATTTTTTTATCCACACTTGATCCCCTAGATGGCAAGAATGAACAGGTGGATAAATATTCACAGGTAATCTATCTTGTACCCATTTCTGTACCTCCTCCATAGTTTTACCCAACTCTACAACCTGCTGCCGGGTAATTCCTTCTCCCAACTGACTCAAATCCCCCGTTAAGTTACCAAGTATGGAAGGTGGATGCCCATACATAATTTTTCAGCAGTACCCCAGAAACAAAAGAAAGCATCTTTGAGGTCTAGGAAGGTATAGTAGGTTGCCCCACCTGGTATTAAAGCAAGCAGATTATAGGGGATGGGTACCACTGGGTGTATATTGACTACTGCATTATTAACTGCGTTTAGATCTTGTACAGGATGATACTCATCTGATCCCGGCTTCTGAACAGGTAATAATGGAGTGTTCCAAGGGGAGGTACAGAATTTTAGGATGTCATACTTTGCACACTTATCCACATAGGTTTGTATATTTTCCTTAGCCCTCTATAATATATGGTACTAACTAAGGCTAACAGGATATGCTCCAAGCTTTGATTCAATGTGTATTGGTGGAATATTGCGAGCAAGTCCTGGAGGATTATTCTCTGTCCATATTCTTGAAATGTCAAATAAGGATTCATCACTCTTAGGGTCTGTATTTGTTATTATAGAGTAGAAGTGCCATTCTTCTTCCTTTTGCACCGATACTGATATTATGCCTGGTGATCTATTAAACTTCAGAGACGTTGATCCGTTGGGTTTAAAAGTTATCTGGGCTTGAAGCTTTAATAATAGATCTCGTCCTAGAAGCTGAACTGGACACTCCAGCATATATAGGAACTGGTGCTTAACCAAATGGCCTCCTAGAATACAAGTATGACTCCTGAGAATTGGTCTAGCAGCGCTTTTCCCAGTAGCTCCTATCATAATTATAGTCTTCCTGAAGGAGGAGCAACTAGGTTAGTTACCACAGAGTACTCAGCACCAGTGTCAATCATGAAAAAGCTCCTCTTTCCCTCTATTGATACATCGACCATAGGCTGCACTCGGCTAAAGGGGGATGGAGCCCAGTCGGTATCAATAGTCTTCCATGACAGTGTCAGCCAGACCGACAAAATCTCTATCTTCTCTATCCCTTAATCTCTGGGTAGGGGAATAGTATCTACTTCCCTGAACACCTCCTCTGTTACTACTGTCATTCCCTCCAAGACTTTCTCTATAGCCACCTCTGTAACCAGGGGCGGACTGACCGGTCGGGCACTTCGGACATGGTCCGAGGGCCCGGCCGGGAGGGGGGCCCGCCATCAGGGGGCCCGGCCGCCCCTTTAAATGCTGCAGCCGCCTGAGCGCTCTCTTAAGAGCCTCAGGCGGCTGCAGCTTCTCACCTCCCCTCCCCGTAGCGCGGCCGAGCTGCTCTGCGTCCGCGGTGCCGGCCGGAGTTATAGGAAGGTGCACACACACTGAGTGTGCACCTTCCTGTCAGTCCGGCCGGGTACAGGAAACAGAAACTCCGCGCGGAACAGGAGTTTCTGTTTCCTGTACCCGGCCGGACTGACAGGAAGGTGCACACTCAGTGTGTGTGCACCTTCCTATCAATCCGGTCGGCACCGCGGACGCAGAGCCTCTCGGCCACGCTACGGGGAGGGGGTAAAGAGAGGGAGGGAGGGGGGGGGGAGTTAAGAGAGAGGGGGGGGAGTTAAAAGAGAGGGGGGGGAGTTAAAAGAGAGGGGGGGAGTTAAAAGAGAGGGGGGGGGTTAAAAGAGAGAGGGAGGGGGAGTTAAAAGAGAGAGGGAGGGGGGGTTAAAAAGAGAGAGGGAGGGGGGTTAAAAGAGAGGGAGAGGGGGGTAAAAAGAGAGAGGGAGGGGGTTAAAAGAGAGGGGGGGGGTTGTTAAAAGAGATGGGTTAAAAGAGAGAGGGAGGGGGTTTAAAAGAGGGAGGGGGGTTAAAAGAGAGAGGGAGGGGGGGTTAAAAGAGGGAGGGGGGGTTAAAAGAGAGAGGAGGGGTTAAAAGAGAGAGGGAGGGGAGGTTAAAAGAGAGGGGAGGTTAAAAGAGAAAGGGAGGGGAGGTAAAAAGAGAGAGGGAGGGGGGTAAAAAGAGAGAGGGAGGGGGTAAAAAGAGAGAGGGGAGTAGGGGGGTAAAAAGAGAGAGGGAGGGGGGTAAGAAGAGAGAGGGAGGGGGTAAGAAGAGGGAGGGGGGGTTAGAAGAGGGAGGGGGTAAGAAGAGAGAGGGGGTAAGAAGGGAGGGGGAGTAAGAAGAGGGGGAGGGGGAGTAAAAGAGGAAGGGGGAGTAAGAAGAGGGGGAGGGGAGAGTAAGAAGAGGGGGGAGGGGGTAAGAAGAGGGGAGATTAAGAAGAGAGGGGGGGAGTAAAGGGGGTAAGAAGAGGGGAGGGGGAGTAAAAAGAGGAAGGGGGAGTAAGAAGAGGGGGGAGGGGGGTAAGAAGAGGGGAGAGTAAGAATGGGGGTAAGAAGAGAGTGGGAGTAAGAAGGGGGTAAGAAGAGGGGGAGGGGGGGTAAGAAGAGGGGGAGGGGGGAGTAAGAGGAGGGCAATTGCCCCCTCCCCTGTCCGCAGGCACCGTGCGGGCAGCCGGCAGGGGAGGGAGGAAGAGAGGACCCGGGAGCTCAGCCTGCAGCTCCTCTGGGTCCTTCTTGCGCGAGCACAGATCGTTGCCGCGGTTACCACGGCAACGTTACGGCTCTTGCAAGAGTAAACTCTAGCCCTGGAGCTACGGGCTAGAGTTCACTCTCAACACTGTGACCACCAGGTATTCCTGGTGGTCGCAGTGGTGAGAGTGAACTTTAGCCCCATAAACACACTGCCCCCACACCATACACATTCACACACTGCCCCCCATACACACACTGCCCCCACACACACCATACACACACACTGCCCCCACACACACCATACACATTTACACACATTGCCTCACACACACACACATACACTGCCCACCCATACACACACAGCCCCCCATACTAACATTGCCACACACATACACAGCCCCCTCGTACACACATTGCCCCACACACCCTACACATTCACACACTACACCCCTCACACACACTGAACCTTTCACACAGACTGCACCCCTTACACATTGCACCACTGCTCCTATACCCTACTACAGCCTCATATCCCAGCAGACCCCAGGTAAGTTGTCAAACTGTTCTTAAACGGTTTGACTACTTACTCTGGGAGGGGGGCCCGGCCCTCCTGGCACCATAACGACTACACAGAGTAGTAGTGGTTATTGTGCATGGATTATTTCTTTAACCCCTTAAGGACACATGACATGTGTGACATGTCATGATTCCCTTTTATTCCAGAAGTTTGGTCCTTAAGGGGTTAAATAATCTACGAGTGCCCCAGTAGCCAGCAAGCCAGCCAGCCTACAGGCCACCAGTTAGGCTTAAAGCCAGCAACCCCACAGCCTGCCAACCGCAGCCAGCAAGCCACAGCCTGCCAGCCAGCAAGCCACAGCCTGCCAGCCGCAGCCAGCAAGCCCACAGCCTGCCAGCCGCAGCCAGCAAGCCCACAGCCTGCCGGCAGTAGCCAGTAAGCCCACAGCCTGCCAGCAAGCCCACAGCCTGCCAGCCGCAGCCAGCAAGCCCACAGCCTGCCGGCAGTAGCCAGTAAGCCCACAGCCTGCCAGCAAGCCCACAGCCTGCCAGCCGCAGCCAGTAAGCCCACAGCCTTCCAGCAAGCCCACAGCCTGCCAGCCGCAGCCAGCAAGCCCACAGCCTGCCGGCAGTAGCCAGCAAGCCCACAGCCTGCCAGCAAGCCCACAGCCTGCCAGCCGCAGCCAGTAAGCCCACAGCCTTCCAGAAAGCCCACAGACTGCCAGCCAGCAACAGTAATTAAGGTAAGAGGAGCCAACTTGGCCTAGGTATCAGCTATGTTGTGTTGCTATATTGTGAATAGGAACCAGAGTGTTGGAGAGACCCCCCTCCAGGCCCCATTAGACTCCATTGTAGTCTCTAATGGGACCTGGAGGAAATTCTTTCTAAAACACTCTCTAAAGGACACTGAGATAGCCTCTGCTAGAATGCTCCCCCCCTCCATGGCCCATTAGCCCTCAATTGTAGTCTCTACTGGGGCCTGGAGGCGACTGTTTCCAGCAGGGACACTGAGATGGCCTCTGTTAGAAAGACCCCCTTCCAAGCCTATTAGACTCCATTGTAGTCTCTAATAGGGCCTGGAGGGGATTCTTTCTAACGCACTCTCTAAAGGACACTGAGATAGCCTCTGCTAGAAAGACCCCCCTCCATGGCCCATTAGCCCTCAATTGTAGTCTCTACTGGGGCCTTGAAGGGATTATTGCACTTTTGTTCCTTGTGTCTAAAGATTGTGTAGGGTGTGGCTGGAGGCGGTGCATGGAGGCGGGACATGGGTGGCGCTTGCTGCGGAGTATGGGTGGGGCCTGTAAGGGGGCCCTTGATTTATTTTGCCCGGGGGCCCTGAGGGTTCTCAGTCCGCCCCTGTCTGTAACCATCTCGTAACCTTCTCTCTTGTCTTATCTATAACTTGCTTTATATTCCCTCTGTGGGCAGTCACTTTTCCAATATCCTTCCTCTCTACAATACGCACAGTGATTCCTACTTCCTCCCTTACTCAGGCTATTCTCAACTCCTCTATTCACCTCCCTTCCCTGTCTCTCTACACTTATGATAGCTACAGCTAGCATATCTGCCTTCATCCACATTTTACGTTCTTCCTCCTGCTTTGTTTCAATCTCCCTGTTCATATACACCTGAACTGTGATATGGACATTCCTACAAATCCCTTTAACTTTAGCAATTTTCTTTTGATATCACCTTGGGTCTGGCTGACAAATGCTGAGTTGTTCATTCGAGAGTTCTCAGGGGCCTCTGGATTAAAAGGAGTATATAATCTATATGACTCCAGCAATCTCTCATAGAAAGCATTAGGTTACTCGTCTGCTTTCGTAAAGGAATTATGGGTCTTCCAATTAAACAGATCAGTCATGGTGAACGGGACATAAACAAATACAGGGTCTGCCAACTGTAATTGACCATTAATATCAATGTGTGGTGGACCAGGGGTAAGCTACAGTGGCATTTGTAAATGTCAAAGTTGGAGGGCACCGGTCATTTGTCAGGTTAGGGTGGGACTTAGATAGGGTTGTTTAGTCATAGGTTCCGGTCGGGGAGTGGTGAGGTAGGTGGAAATGGATAAATTAATTTTACTGGTCAGTAACTTGGTTAACAAAATGTTTCGGACAGGGCTAGGAGGAGCCTGACCAGTAACCAAAAATGGTAAAAGTGTATTCCAGCGTCCTATACCATTGACCATTTCATCCAGTTGTATTTCAAAACTAATTTACTGTTACTAAAGGCACACAAGGCTCAGTAATTATAGTGTTATGTCAGTGGTTATGGTGTTTTCAGTGATTATGGTATTATCAGTGGTTATGGTGTTTTCAGTGGTTATGGTATTATCAGTGGTTATGTTATTATCAGTGGTTATGGTGTTTTCAGTAGTTATGGTGTTTTCAGTGGTTATGGTATTATCAGTGGTTATGGTATTATCAGTGGTTATGGTATTATCAGTGGTTATGGTGTTTTCAGTGATTATGGTATTATCAGTGGTTATGGTATTATCAGTGGTTATGGTATTTTCAGTGGTTATGGTATTTTCAGTGGTTATGGTGTTTTCAGTGTTTTCAGTGGTTATGGTGTTTTCAGTGGTTATGGTATTATCAGTGGTTATGGTATTATCAGTGGTTATGGTATTTTCAGTGGTTATGGTATTATCAGTGGTTATGGTATTATCAGTGGTTATGGTGTTTTCAGTGATTATGGTGTTTTCAGTGGTTATGGTATTATCAGTGGTTATGGTATTATCAATGGTTATGGTGTTTTCAGTGTTTTCAGTGGTTATGGTGTTTTCAGTGGTTATGGTATTATCAGTGGTTATGGTATTATCAGTGGTTATGGTATTATCAGTGGTTATGGTGTTTTCAGTGATTATGGTATTTTCAGTGGTTATGGTATTTTCAGTGGTTATGGTATTTTCAGTGGTTATGGTATTTTCAATGGTTATGGTGTTTTCAGTGTTTTCAGTGGTTATGGTGTTTTCAGTGGTTATGGTATTATCAGTGGTTATGGTATTTTCAGTGGTTATGGTATTATCAGTGGTTATGGTATTTTCAGTGGTTATGGTGTTTTGTAATTGCTGAAAATTATCTGATTTCAGTGGATTCAGTTACTGTTATTAAGAATTCTCCTCACAATTTTGACTGCTAATAATAAAACTGAATACAAAGAACCAGTTGGGGGGGTAGGTAGGCACAGAAAAAGGAGGGGACAGGCATCTGAGAGCCAGAGACAATTAGAGCACAGGGGGACATACCAGCTGCACCAGTTTTTGCTAAAGAATTTAGTTGAGGGATGGTCAGATGGGTCAGATTCCATTGGGGATGGACAGACCAGTTTTGATAACCATCTAGTAACACAAACTGTGTTAACAGTCAAAAACTGGTCATTCTCTACTACATAAGGTAGTCCCCAAAATCACACACATTATATCCCTTTTTAAAGTTATTTAGCATACATTCTAAGGGATCAACAATCTTTAAATCGGCGCTGCCATACTTAGCAATGGAGCGTCTAATTCAAAGAAACACAACAAACACACCTACAACAGTCACATTTGTTTCCCTGGCAACAGCACCATGTGGCACAGTTACTAGGTCAAACTCATACAACAAAACATACAGGGAATTCCCGTACACACACAGCTGTTACACCAGTCACTAAGTAACTAATACTGTGCCCTTTGGCGAAACTATACAGTCACCCACGCTATAATTCTCTATATATGAATTACCTGTCTATAACACACCCCAGTAACATCGTCTTTTACAAATAGCGGTTACAGTACGGTTAGCATAAGTCAAAGCACAATTTAAGGTCACAATACAATTATTAGTGGTTATGGTGTGAAACATGCATTAGACGACAATGATTAGTACTTATATACAGTGTCAGTAAATATACAGGGTTATGGTACCGTGCACTATGATACAGCAACACACTATTAACACTCTCGCTAGACGGCTGAGCTCGCGCTATCTAACAAGATATACACTTTACTAAACAATCTTTAGCACATTTACAATCCCAACTAAACTATTGGCCAGTACCTTGAATGGACTACCTAAAACTATATACATCCGTTTTGGTTAGCCACACTGCCCAAGCACCACATATAGCGAGCTAGAGGACCGAATTTACACAGACGCCTCTTAGTCGATTACTATCAAAAATCTAGTGGGTTCCAAATTTACACGCCTTCCCACTTAGCCAAGATAGGTTGAGAGCTAGCGAACCGAATTTACACAGACGCCGCTTAGTCTCCCGGTCCCTCCGACCTAGCGAACGTAATATACACCCTAGAACGCTAGTCTAGACAAGACACCGGTGTCCGGCTAGGGCTATTTACACCAGAACCCCGCCTGACTAACCAAATCAAACGGTCTTACTAAAGAGCGTTCGATTGAGCGGTGCGCCTTCGCTCCTTCCCTCCGACAGAGGGGGCAGATTCCATACACAGATTTAAACCCCTTTTGGGCCTACCGCACAATCGGTATACCCCTAGTGGGTCTGCCGTCTAAAACAGCAGTTGTCTTACCTCCTCGTTCCTGAACCTGGGTTCACACTCATCGACGGGGACACCCCAGCACTTACTACATAGAGGCCGATGATCTCCTGGACAAAAGACCAGTGGCGCCGAGACGAAGGGAGGTCCACGCAGAAGTTCAGGGGTGCAGCCGTAGAGAACGTGGGCAAAGATAGACCGTCTCACGCCTCTGCTTCTCAGCTACCGTTGAACGATGAGCTTCCCGGCCCAATGCACCAAATGATACCGGAGAAACTGACGGAAGCCAAGCACAGAGAGATGGACACAGGTTTCTTCAGGAAGGAAGAGATTCTTTATTCGATTCACCGACCGGGGCTCAGAGGGACTTATGTCACCAAAATACAACAAGATCTGAGCCCAGAACTAACTGTGTAAATGCATGATATAGACATATAGCTCCTCCTATAGTTAACTCTACCCCCATATACTCTTTACACAATCAGCTGAACAAAGCCTAACTTCCCTTACTTATTAGACCACATGGCTCACCCAGAACAATGGAGGAGGGGGGAAGTGTTTTCAGTTTCTGCATTCCTGCATTTGCTCAATACGGTGTTGATTGTATCTTAGCTACGTGAAACTAACTAACTGATACACCATTTACACATATGCCACATGGCAATCTTGTCCTAGTAAATTTATTTTTACTGAGATTCCACCACAATATAATTACTGAACACAATGGGCTAACGTAATTACCACAGGCAGGAAAATACACAGTTTTACACAATATTCATAACTTTAAAAGCATACATCACATTCACATAAATACATACTCCAAATTCAAACATATGTCAAAATCATACAAATTGGTCCAGTGGTTCAAAAGATAGATGGACGTCCTATTTGACCAACTGCAAGCATGGCTTGGGTGTGGTAAGCCAATTATCTCCAGCATACAGAAAACATCTCTATTCACAACAACAGCAAAAATACACAAAACTACATAATTCCTATCATACTGAACAGAACCCCCACATTCATCTGAGCGCCCAATATAGGTGAACAGCACTCAGATCCCACGAACACAGTCAAATTGCCATGGGGTTAAAGTTTAGCATGGGCTGATGAGAGGTTGAGGAGGGACAAAGCAGCTAGTTTAAACTGGTCTGGCGGTGTACCTGGGACAACGCCCTGCTGGAGAACAATGGACAGGAAAGGGGGAAGGGAAGAGACACACCTTCCCATGGATTCAAAGGGCATAAAAAGTGTCCCAAAATCCAAGAAGCACAAATAATGTTTGTAAAGGGCCTTACAACCCAGAGCCATAGTCATGAGGCAGGAGGCTGGCAATCAGGCTCCTCCAACAGTCAGGGGAAAAAGGCAGTTTGGCACATAACAATCCAGTGACAAAAGGCAGTTTGTCACACTTCCATTTGTCCCTATTAAGGAGGGGCAGTCCCTATTTTGGACATAAATTCCTCTATCCCTCTTTTCTGTCCTACTATCGCTCTTTTGAAGGAGCGACATTAGGACATTAGAATTTATACCAGAGCTCAACAGCAATAATACTCACAGTAACATGTCATTAAACGACAATGAATATTTTTAGATGTACATAAGTTTAGATAAGATTTATTGTTCTGGAGTGCAACATGGATGGCAGCATATTTGACGGTGTTTAGGTGTACGGTGTACAACCTTCTTTATTAACTTGTAATTTAGCTAGGGTGCCTAATGCAGAATAGTTCCAACAGCATTTTTAGCCTAATGTATCAGTTAGGTATTGTAATAGCTGTCGGGTTTGTTAGAAAAGGTCTTCCAAGATGCAAATAGAATTTATATCTAGTGCTATATGAGATAGTGTAGCATTCCATGAGTCTTGGCTCCACTGGAGCATTGTACTAGTCACCTGTTAACTGGATGAAACTCCTTTAGGTTCAGAATATATATATATATATATATATATATATATATTCATAAATAAAGAAAATATATATGTTTTAATTCCATCATGCTGGTTTAACCCCTTAAGGACCAAACTTCTTGAATTAAAGGGAATCATGACATGTCACACATGTCATGTGTCCTTAAGGGGTTAAATAATTATTTTACTACTTACTAAGAAATTAGCATAAGATCCGAATTGCAATTTGAAATCACAACATCAATTCAAGACCTGACAGTTTTATACAGCCTACAGCTGGTTTGATGCCGCATTATAATTTGTTATTCCTTATTATTTTTGTTTCATTTTATAATATACAGCCCTCTTTACTAATTTGACATGGGTATTTAGTCAGAGTGCCAAGTGTGAACTGAGTCTGACACCATTTCTAGCTATATGTGTCAACTATCTCTTTTAATAACTGCCGGTCTATTAGAACTCGCTAGATCAGAATAGAATTTTTATCTACTGCTATACTGGATGCTGTAGCTTAGCCAGCAATGACTACGTGTCTATAGATGTATGTCTGGTAGTTAGACAGTGTACCATAGAGTCCTGTTGCAGTCTGTTATTATATTTGATGTATAACTAATGATGTGTCATCTCCATAGGTCTTGGCTCCACCAAAACATTGCACTGGACACCTGTTAACCGGAGTTACACCTAACTCCTTTCAGTTCAGAATACACAAAAAAAAAAAGCCTTTTATTTTCATTTCATCTGCCTAGTAAAAATAAATAATTGCTGCTTACTAGGAGGAATTAGCGTAAGGCCTGAAATACAACTTGTACTCTCATTTAATTGATTTACCAGGTCTAATGTTTTGCATATGTTGTGCATGTACTTCAGGCAATCTTCTTCCAGTAAAAAATTAGATTTGAGCTGGAAGGAGCCCTTACAAGTCGCTCTAACATACATACTAGGATGGTATTCCAGACACCTTTAACTACTTGTATTCATGAAGTATACACGCTCCCATAGGATACCATACAGTTTGCACATGCATCCCAATTCAGCAGGAATACTTACTGCCATCTTGTTTTTCTCTTTTTTAGTTATTGTTTTTCCTCTTTTGTTATATTGTATTACAAATTATATTGTGTGCCCCCTTCCTCTCCTCACTCGGCAGAAAACGGATGTATTTTAAACACATTTAGAAACGTGCATCCATTATATTACAGTAGGTGATATGACGCCCCATTCTGCCATCACCTGGATGCAGTATGTGAGCGATAGGATGACCAAGAAATATGCTAAACTCATTACTAGTAAGAAATGTGTCTGTAGGGTTACACAGAATTGGAACGGCCATTTTTTGTTGTATAGAAATCTATTGCCATAATGTACAGGGGTTAAATAACCGTTTTAAGAGAGAAGCTCTATTCCACGATGCCCACAAGCTGACTCCAATGTGTTGTGCCTTCAGGAAACACATTTCAAAACTCCTTGTTCTGTAAATATAAATACCATACTTACATCTCTCATATGCAATGACCATGTATTATTTGTGAGAGTACGACAAGGTTCAGAAAACACTTGTAAAGTACTGAACATCATACAGAGCATTAGGTGAATGAACATAGGGACCTTCTGGTCTCCTTTGTCATACCTGGGACTGCATGTGCCATGCGACAGCCACGAAGATCCCGGCCCCACGACACTCTCACTAAGGGTGAACGCCGTGTTCCTGGATACCTCCAGCTCGGAGGTCATGCTGCGTTCTCTCCATGGAAGTGCAGACAGCTCTGCACTATCTGTTAGGTTGCCGGATTTCCATTGCAATTGTACGCCACCTATAGGCATCCTTTGAAATTACAGGACCTTGTGGGTGGTACAGTTTATACTCAACTTTTAGTGATGTAATATTTGTTGGACATCTCGGTCTGCCCTGCACAGGTCACAACCCTTTGTGTGTCCTGGTGCAGGGTGGTGATGGTGTCCAATAGTATTCTTTCTAACCATACATAAGTTCCCTTGTTGCTGAAAATTATTGCCCTGTCGTGGTTCTTGTTAGCACTAGAGTGCGTTTATTATCCTGTTTCATATTTTGACTATTCTGACTCTCTGTATACCTTTGACCTTGGCTTGTTTTCTCGTTCTTGTGCACCTCTCTGTATTCCTTGACCTAGGTGTCCTAGGCATACATTAAGTCCGGACACTCTAAGGTCCGGTATATTCCTTCTATTTTGGCTAATATCTTTCTCCTGTGTGTAGGGATTACTCAAATCCTGACATCCTTAGACGTTGAGAAGAACTTTGACCATCTGAATTGGTCGTTCCTCCAGGAGGTGCTGCGCAACTTTAAATTTCCACAACAGGTTCTTAACGCTATATCAGCACTTTATAGTGGCGTAGCTACTCAAGTCATGAGTACTGGGTTTTTTAACGTATATACGCTGAGTCTATTTGCGGGTGACATTTTTTTTTTTTTTAAACCTTATGCTGCAAAATTGAAAGCTATAGCTCATTCTCATACTACATTTTAAATGTTAGTAAAACCCAAGCCTTAGGGATTAATTTACCAGGAAAAGTGATGAGAGGACTTAAGGCAGAGTTCACCCTGGAATGGCGCACGGTCTCCCTAACATTTATGGAAATTAAAATGACTAAAAACACAATAGACCTTTATAAAATCAATTACCTCAAATTACTCCAAGAAATTGAAGAAACAGTCTGGTCTTTGGAGAGAAAATGTCTCTACTGGGTAGAACTGATTGGTGCACTAAAAATGTCTCTGCTGACAAAAACTACAGTGTTTCTTCCGCACCCTTCAGATTTCATTACCCAAAGACTACCTAAAAAAAGTACTGCTATTATTTTTGCAAATTTACATGGCAGAATGGAAAGATCAGAGTAGACCTAAAATGTTACAATTGCCTAGGCTTCCCAAACCTTATAGCGTACTATCTTACAGCATTGTTGAACACAGTAACTCTTTTGCACCCTACTCTAACCTCCCCACAGTTGTTAAAAATAGAATCCTACTGGTTTCAACCATCACAATCCCATATTATTTTATGGACCCTAATGCAAAACCGCTACAACATGCTTCAGCTCCTACCATAAACCTCCTTACTAGTACATATATGGGACTTAACTAACTTTAGATTAACCAATTTCTCCCCTATAGCCATGCCAACACCCCTCCGACCTGTTGCATTTGCCCTTCCCACTTTCAATCTCAAGCTCTGAGAAGATAAGGGTATTCGCCATGTTAATCAACTTCTCCAAGGTGATACCCTGAAACCCTTAACAAATATTCAGAAACAATTCGACCTCCCCTCCCACTGCATTTTTCCCTTCTTGCAATTAAAATTATACCTGTCCAAGAGTAATGCTACCAAAAATGACCATCCACCAGGTAGACCTTTATTAGAGTTCAAATCAATATGCTTACATTTGAAACCCATGAATATAGCAATGTCTTTATGCTATAGATTTTTGACAGATAAGGTAGATACAACAGACAAACATTTCCAGACTCCCTGGCTGGATGAACTTGGATGTGATATACAACAGAAGCTTGGAACAATGCATGTATAATGGACTTACCTCTTGTGCATCACATTTGGAACTACAAATAAAAAAGTTTTACAGATGATACTTAGTATCAGAGAAAATACACTGCATATGGCCAGAGTCCTCTGATAGATGTTGGAGATGTGGAAGTGAAAAAAGCACCATAATACATGTATGGTGGATGCCACAAATGCATGGTAAAATGTATTACCTTTTTGTTGATGGTAGGTATTAATTCACCTTAAAGGGACACTATAGTCACCCAGACCACTTCAGCTCAATGAAGTGATCTGGGTGCCAGGTCCCTCAGGTTTTAACCCTTCAGATGCAAACACAGCAGTTTCAGAGAACTGCTATGTTTACATTTGGGGTTAATCCAGCCTCTAGTGGCTGTCTTCCGGACAGCCACTAGAGGCGCATCTGCGACGCTGGAGTCACATTTCGCCTCCATCGCGCAGAGCGTCCATAGGAAAGCATTGAGAAAGGATGAGAAAATACATGTAATAATGTAATTTAGTTTTCAAGGAAACCCTGTGCACACCTTTCAGTGCTGGAGATCTTTCCATACAAGGGGACACCTGATCACAATTACATCATCAATTACACTGTTAAGGACATGTAGGCCAACACACTACTGTATGAAAAACTTATGTGGGAAATGTTATAACATGGCTTAATATAACAGATTTTGTCAGATCAAACACCACTAGACTTAAACATTCAAACACACCTCCCAAATTTCATTTGAATTCCACAACTCTGAATCGGCATATGGATGAATAATGACACAAATTAATGAGCAATGTATGAGCCTTTTCATTTAGTCATGATTTGTAGTTTTGTATGTGGAACCAGAAAAAGGGGAAGGGAATTGAGAAGGAGCTGATTTTTTTGTATTTGTTAATTGCAGTACATGAGAAGGTGCATTTTAGCTGCATTTTGGTTCATCTAAATTGTTTTTCTGGAAACAATTGCAAGGGTGAAAGCTGTCTACACTGCAAACACCACATGGGCGGAATTCAGCCTGAGCTAACCAAAATTGTTTATGCACAAGCATAGACAAATCAGTTAAAACACCACACGAACACCTTGTGAAAGAGAGTGGCATTTTAAGCCCTTGTTTATTTCCTTGTATTTTGTTCTGGCTTTCATTATTGTTTTTTACAGCTTGCATATAAACTTTGGGCATCGTTATATTTTGCAGTTTAAAAACAGTTTTATGAAATATGATGTTTGTTAGACCTGCGGATGGTGAGATGGTGAAGTTCTGCAATGTGCTGGCTCACTTTGGTTAAAATTCAATAGAAACAGAGGAAATAGGTTAAACCATGCATCTATATGATGTGAGGGTTAATAATGTGGCATCTGACCAGCCGCCACATTAACAGTTAAGATATATAAGTAAATAAATGAGCTTCTGACCACGCATTAGTACAAGGGAGGTTTTATACTTCCCCATGCCCACACTCGCCATGCCACTTTACTGTTTGCACAAACTTTGGTGGAGATTTATCAGTGTCATTGATTTTTTTGTGTCTCTTTTGGATTATTTCCTGGTTTGATTTATTACTTCTGAGCACTTATCTTTTTTTCTCCTCAACCATTATTTATTTATTTATTATTTATTTATTTATTGAGCAATGGCATTTGGTAGAAATACCCTATTTTATTATTAATCGTGGTTTTTTTTGTTTCATTGAAAAATTGTTCTGTGCCTTTTTTCTTCCTAATTTTTTCAGTTCAGTTTTGATATAATGAGTGTTTTTGGCATATACATTGATATGCCATTATTTTGTCACCATTTAGAATGAATTAAAGGGACACCCTAAACACCAAAGTCTAATGTGGCAGTCTGATTATGATTATGTCCATGCACTGTGAGAAATGTAAGCATTGCTGTTTCAGTGAAAATGTGCCTCTAGTGGCTGCCAGTAGAGGCACTTTTTTAGTGAAGAGTTTAAATGACTACTAAGAACACTCAGACCACTTCATCTCATTCAAGTTCTGGGTACAGTGGAAACACTTTTAAGACTACTTTTGGAAGGTTATAATAACTTTGAATATAATTTCAAACATAAAGTAGACCATATTTCAGAACACTATGATAAATGCAAAGGGAGGGGCTTGTTACACTACTTAAGCCCCCCTACTTATCTTCCTCTGCCCCCGTTCGCTTGTCGTTACTTCTAGTCACTCCTCTCCTCCACTTACCTGGTCCTCGAGGCTTCTTTGCCTGGCCTGCTGTTCCCCTGCTGCTCGTTTTGTCCGCGGTCCTCCTGGGCTCTGCTCCGGATCTCCAGTTGTCCCTGGCGCTCCAAGCCTCTGCTGTCCGCCCATAGTATGCTCCGCCGGCTCGTGCCCCTTGCTGTCCGGAGGAAAGTGTCTCGTCCTCCGTGCTACCCCCCTTTCGACCGTGGCTCTTGGGGGGTCAGCTTTGCTGCGGCGCTGCGCATCTCTTCCTGGCATTCTTGGCCAGCTCCAGAGGTATTGGGTCCACGGCCCCAATTTGTTTTCTGCTGCACGAAAGGGGCATTTGCTTTGGTGGTGAATCTACCTATAATGCTACATTTGCGGGGGTCAGGGTTTGTCTTGAAAACAAGTTTGCATTGGACATGTCAGCCTGCAGGGATGGGATGTGCATTTCACACTGGGCACGTGGGGATTTGTTTCGCTTGGCGGTGAACTGCAGTGCATTGAGACACTGATCGGTAGGCGTTTTGGACTGGGTTTTCCATGATGACAGGGAGACTTTTTCCGGTTGGACTGTTTTGCTTTGAATTCAACTGACTCGGATTTTCATTTCATCACAGTTCTCTGTTGACGGGCCTGTGTGCGGCGGACTGGGCTAGGTGTGCGGGTCATGTTGTGCACCACAGTGCTCTCGCATGGGAGGCCGGAGTCGGGGCGGGCACTGTTTGTGCGGGTGCAAGCTAGTGGCGGTTGTCGGTGGGGAAGCTGGATGCTGCCATCTCTTCCCTTTTTCTTGAACCATTCCCTCACCCCCTGCGACGCTGTCGCATGTGCACATCTGTACTCACCGGCGGCCGGGTGGCCATGTGGCCACTCACATGTGTGTTGGGTACCATGGTTATAGGTCAGCCTAATTAGGACATTTTTGCATCGGTGTATTTCTAATTCAATAATTTTCCTAATGAGTCTGCAGGAGACCCATTCGCCGTACTAATGAATGGTTCCTCACTTATACCTTGCCCTGGAAATCCTCCCAGGGACTTTTAGCTGGGCGACATTATATGTTTTGTGTCTGTGTTATAACTATAGCAGGTACAGTGTTTTGCCTAGTACCTCTGGAGGTACAGATCAAGTGTGCTTCTACATGGCACCTTCCCCTGGAATAACATAGTGTTAAATCAATAACCTGCAGCTGATTTAGATTTGTTGTGCCAGGTTTAAATTTTTTTTTTTTAAATGTGGGGGTGTATCTCGTTCGAGATTCCTTTTCCTGCTGTGTAAATGTGCGGTCTTAAGATACGTAGTTGCTGTTACCAAGCGTTTTTTCGGTCCTGTCACGAGGTGTGACCCGCATATTCACCTCGGGTTTTCGTTTCCCGGCTTGACTGGGCCACATCTGCCCGCTATACCCGTGCTCCGTTATTTTCCAGAAGGAGCGTTACAGTCTGCTTTATGTTTCCTTCTCATACCCCCCCTCATCTTCATCACACAGTGCATCCACTCTCTTGCTCCTTAGCCATCCCCTCTTAGTTAGCTGTTGCTGGCTGTCAGGATCCTAGGTGCCCACTAGTGGTAATTTCCCCCCGGCTTCTTCGCCTTAGGTTAGTGGTCCCGCGAGGCCAACATCCATCCTCATACTCAGAGGTACTACGCCCCTCGGGCCAAATCATAGTTAGTCGCCTCGCACAGTGGCATAGGGAGGGCCTCACCTGTCACTCCCATTCTATCTTATGTTTAACTGCCACCGAGAGGCCGACACCCCGCCACAACGTTCAGTGGCCACGTTGTCCCCTCGCGCCAACGCATAGATAGAGCCTCTCCCGCTGCTTGGCATCTAGCAGGGCCTCACCTGTCACCGAACCTAGTTTAATTTTTTCGCCTTTTGGCTTTAGCTAGTATGCCAGCACACACTCACACACACTCTCACACTGGGTCTCGTGAGCCCCGTGGGCTTTTCACCAACACGTACTCTATTACCTATTGCCGGGAACGCTCCTTTCGGCCTGACCGCCTGGACTCTGATGTGCTTACTCTGCTTCTCGGTTCTGGTCAGCCCTACGGTACTTGTTCACCCTCACGTTCTTTCGATACATGTTCATCAAATCCATCCTCTCTCACGCTACCTCCCCTCTCCTCTTAGTTAGCTGTGGCTGGCTGTCAGGATCCTAGGTGCCCACTAGTTGTAATTCCCCCAGGCTTCTTCGCCTTAGGTTAGTGGTCCCGCGAGGCCTACACCCATCCTCATACTCGGAGATACTATGCCCCTCGGGCCAAATCATAGTTAGTCGCCTCGCATCGTAGCATAGAGAGGGCCTCACCTGTCACTCCCATCCTATCTTATGTTTAACTGTCACCGAGAGGCCAACACCCCGCAACACACAGTGGCCACGTTATCCCCTCGCGCCAACGCATAGTTAGAGCCTCTCACGCCGCTTGGCATTTAGCAGGGCCTCACCTGTCACCAAACCTAGTTTTAATTGTTTCGCCTTTTTTTTTTTGGCATTAGCTAGTATGCCAGCTCACACTCACGCACACACACACATTGGGTAGCTTTTGCGCTCTTTCTTCGTCTCTTCGCTGTGGAGTTTCGGCTACTCCTACCTCTCGAGTCAACTTATTCCCTCCCCAGCTGCCTTTCGGTCCGCTGAACTCTCAGTGTCTGTCTGCCTCCTCGGGTAACGCTGTTGCCCGAGGGGGCCCCAAGTTCGCTCTTCCATTCTCCGCTACTGTTGTCTATAGTGAGGTTTCGGATTGGCAATTTGGGTAATTGGCGTCTGCCGCTCTGGCTGGATCCGAGCCAGACTTCCTGCACCTTTTTCATACGACCTCTCTACGCATTCCTCTTGGCTCTGCCTTCGGCTTCTCCCATAGCCACTGCCGTCCCCTGCATATCGCGGTCTGCTCGCGGACTACCAGCCTTGTTAGCTCGTGGTCGTCATCTTTCTCGTCTGGTTCTTTCTATCAATACTCGCGGTACATGTGTAAGGGCCTTCTCCTTTGAGGCTCCTTTTCACGTATACTGTTACTGTCTTTTGCTAGGTTGTCTGCATTTGGTTTTTGCTTCTTTTGCCACCTCTTACTTGCATCAACTCTACCTATTACAACTTCACATGCTGTTACAGGTTTTCCATTCATACACAGTTTCATGTCCTCATACCAGTTTAGTACCATACTCAAGACATTTTTTTAGCTCCCAGGAATTTCAAATCTTGCAGATATCCCATCCGCATCCAATTAGTTCAATCACTATCAGACCTATTAGATGCCTGTCCTTACAAACCAGACACCAGCCTTCAATGCAGGGTAATAACTGCTTGATCCAAGGATAAATCTGACTGCCATTCTGGGGTCAAGAAGGAATTTTTCCCCAAGCTTGTTGAAAATTGGCAGTGCTTCAAACTGGTTTTTTTGCCTTCTTTTGGATCAACCACAAGGAAATTTACTCTCTCTTTCTAATCAAGCCTCAATATCACAGATCTCACTACTTGGGGCCAGTCCTTACACTCCGACATACTTGCTATTCTTTGGTGCATTGATCTTGGGGCGAAATTTAATCAGTTCTACTATTCTGGTCACCCCTCTAGGATAGGGCGGCATCTATGGCTTCAATCTAGTTCACTTTGATTCGTATATATTTAATCTCTAGGTAAATGGAAGCTCTCAGCTTATTCCCCCATATGTACCACGTACCACCAAGATTTTCGACAGGCTTTACCATATAGCTAGGCAATTTAGGTTTTCTTATCAGTTGTTGATTGTTCTACGTTTCTGAGATGTATCAACTTTTTGCCCTCTTTTATTACAGGCCTGCCACGACGTCGGTCCCGGCACACCTCAACCGACTTATTTCCCCCTTTACTATGCTCCTCTTGCTATGCTTCCTATACAGCCTTATTTGCCCCTCACACAAATGCAAAGGCTGGGCTTGCAGTTGTGGGAGGGGCTTGTTACACTACTTAAACTCCCCTACTCACCTTCCTCCGTCCCGTACGTGATTATAGCGATTCGCTTGTCCCCACCCTCCACTCCATCTATCTATATTTTTCATTATATCTCATGGGTGGGCCCTCTTTTATTACAGGCCTGCCGCAACGTCGGTTCCGGCACACCTCAACCGACTTATTTCCCCCTTTACTATGCTCCTCTTGCTATGCTTCCTATACGGCCTTATTTGCCCCTCACACAAATCTATTTTTTTTCTGATTTTATTTGTGATTGGCTGAACATGACGAACTTGCGCCTTTTTTTCTGCCTTTATTTTTATGTAAATACAATCACCCAATGAAGACTGGTGAGCAGAATAGTATGAGATTTTTTTTTTTTTTTAAAACCGATAGAAGGCCAGATATATTTTTTTTAATTAAACTCAATAGCTAAATGATTAAAGCTGGATTAAGAAAACAGTTAAGTCTGATCATCATCTCAAACTGTTATGTCCTTAACACATGCAAAAGGCATTTATCAACAGAATAACATTAGATTCTGTCAATCAGTGCCCGTATATAACAGTTCCAAATACGACTTTACAGATACAGCTATCACTCAGTACTAGATTTTACAGATACATTTGTCAACATGCATGCACAGAGAAACAGTTCAAAGAAAAGCAATGTTCTAAGAGGTAGGAGAACAGAGTTTCAGCTCAGGGTGAAAATTGGTCTTTGAAGGGAGTATGATGATAAAAATTAGTGAGGAAGATATAGATGAGCAAAAGGTTGATATACTGTACAATAGGAGAGAGAGAAACTTTTCATTTGAAAAAATAGGTATGGAAATCCCCTAAGAGAATATTCTGTGAGACTCACATCTCATACAAGGTAAAGGAATATCGATCAAAGAAGGGTGATCCTTACAGGAGGGAGGTACACATTTTAATTGGAACACAACACATAGTGTCATGAGACTCACGTCTCTCGAGTCATGCATATCCAGACTTACACTTGTTTTTACAATGACAAAGAAACAAGCAGACCTTATAAGAAAAAGACACATACGTCTCTCAGGAGAAATATACACAAGTGTAACAGTAGAAAAGAGAGACACACAGACGTGCCCTATACAGGTTGTGAACCATAAGAAAAGCAAACCAACTGAATACAATACATGTGGCACGTAAGGCTTGTCTGTTGCATTTTTTTCTGTTGGTGTCTTGTTACAGATTTCTGATACCCCCCATTTTCTGTGAAATTCCTGGAATGTGGCTAGGCTCAATGTAAACAGCATCCTGTTATAAAGAGTGCCCTGAAAGTGAAAGTCACATATATCTAAATAATGATACATACATCCCACAGCAGAGACATATAAAATCTCAAAGTAGACGAACGGGCAGATGTGAGCGTCATAAGAAATAAGAACACATTTCATGAGGGAAACATAATTTAATAAGGAAAAACATGAACTTTTTTGGCCTTTTATAAATGTCAAAACTACCATAATAGAGGGAAGCATTGCACAGTGTTTTAATAAAAGTCTTAAGAAGAACATTGCAAATCTGAATCCAATACTGCATGCAGATAGCTGACAGACAATAGCTGATGGACTATAATTCTTCCAAGAGGTCAATGTTCAAAATTAATAAATCATTTGTTATCTTAAAAGGGACATTCCTAGCTGTAGGTCTAACCTATACCCAATTTGTAATTTAAAATAAGCACAAAAAATATGCAAAAATAAATAAATAAATAATAAATATACTTACATTTGAAGTTCAACACAAATGTATCTTACTGTTCAGGTGGAAACAGGAGAAGTAAGACAAAGAAAACTTATCAGGAGATGTGGTGATAAAGCCCTGTATAGGGCACGTCTGTGTATCTCTCTTTTCTATTACCGAAAGCTCCACATTTCAGACATGCTATTGTTCATGGGTATTCTTTTTACATAACCTGCACCACTAACTGCTCTACTGAAAGCTAGAACTTATCTTTGGTAGTGTATGCACTGGCAATGCAGGTTATACTGCACTCGTATCTGGTTACTATATGATATTCTATACAGGGAGTGCAGAATTATTAGGCAAATTAGTATTTTGACCACATCATCCTCTTTATGCATGTTGTCTTACTCCAAGCTGTATAGGCTCGAAAGCCTACTACCAATTAAGCATATTAGGTGATGTGCATCTCTGTAATGAGAAGGGGTGTGGTCTCATGACATCAACACCCTATATCAGGTGTGCATAATTATTAGGCAACTTCCTTTACTTTGGCAAAATGGGTCAAAAGAAGGACTTGACAGGCTCAGAAAAGTCAAAAATATTGAGATATCTTGCAGAGGGATGCAGCACTCTTAAAATTGCAAAGCTTCTGAAGCGTGATCATCGAACAATCAAGCGTTTCATTCAAAATATCAACAGGGTCGCAAGAAGCGTGTGGAAAAACCAAGGCGCAAAATAAGTGCCCATGAACTGAGAAAAGTAAAGCGTGCAGCTGCCAAGATGCCACTTGCCACCAGTTTGGCCATATTTCAGAGCTGCAACATCACTGGAGTGCCCAAAAGCACAAGGTGTGCAATACTCAGAGACATGGCCAAGGTAAGAAAGGCTGAAAGACGACCACCACTGAACAAGACACACAAGCTGAAACGTCAAGACTGGGCCAAGAAATATCTCAAGACTGATTTTTCTAAGGTTTTATGGACTGATGAAATGAGAGTGAGTCTTGATGGGCCAGATGGATGGGCCCGTGGCTGTATTGGTAAAGGGCAGAGAGCTCCAGTCCGACTCAGACGCCAGCAAGGTGGAGGTGGAGTACTGGTTTGGGCTGGTATCATCAAAGATGAGCTTGTGGGGCCTTTTCGGGTTAAGGATGGAGTCAAGCTCAACTCCCAGTCCTACTGCCAGTTTCTGGAAGACACCTTCTTCAAGCAGTGGTACAAGAAGAAGTCTGCATCCTTAAAGAAAATCTAATGACATGGCCTCCTTGTTCACCTGATCTGAACCCCATTGAGAACCTGTGGTCCATCATAAAATGTGAAATTTACAAGGAGGGAAAACAGTACACCTCTCTGAACAGTGTCTGGGAGGCTGTGGTAGCTTCTGCACGCAATGTTGATGGTGAACAGATCAAAACACTAACAGAATCCATGGATGGCAGGCTTTTGAGTGTCCTTGCAAAGAAAGGTGGCTATATTGGTCACTGATTTGTTTTTGTTTTGTTTTTGAATGTCAGAAATGTATATTTGTGAATGTTGAGATGTTATATTGGTTTCACTGGTAAAAATAAATAATTGAAATGGGTATATATTTGTTTTTTGTTAAGTTGCCTAATAATTATGCACAGTAATAGTCACCTGCACACACAGATATCCCCCTAAAATAGCTAAAACTAAAAACAAACTAAAAACTACTTCCAAAAATATTCAGCTTTGATATTAATGAGTTTTTTGGGTTCATTGAGAACATGGTTGTTGTTCAATAATAAAATTAATCCTCAAAAATACAACTTGCCTAATAATTCTGCACTCCCTGTATATCCAGTGCTCTAGCAATACTCTTATTAGTAATTACTCTATAGAGGACAATGAATAGCAATATCATGTGAGAGTGCAAGGAAGAGACAACACCAGCTTCTTTTTGGCAATGTACACAATACATTTAACACTAGCAATGTAACAGAACCCCCTCTTTTGACTCACAACTGCATATACAGACACACACACACTGCTCTGTGCATAATGCAGGTACGCACAATACAAAGATGACTATGTACATTGCAAGCAGTCACAAAATGGTGCTGAGAGCTTGTGGCTTGCTCTTTCCTTTTTGATTTCCAGGAGATGAATAATAAAGGCAGTAAATAGAATTAAGAACTTCCGTAATAACAACAAAATTTAAAAAGGCTTCTTGCTTTGGACCACAACCTGTGGATTTATTAGAAGGGAAAGGCCTGTATACACAATCTTTTGAACAAAGTCCGATCAATTATTTGAATTAGAAATGTTGAGTAATCAAAAAGCCAAACTGGATAATTTTTGGGTAGTAGAATAGAAGTTTAGAGGGTCGTTGAAGTGACTAGCCAAAGTTGTGAATTCAGGGCAAAAGCCGTTCAGCTGGAGAAGAGATATATTCTCAATTGGATGAACTAGGAGCTCTCAACGTTTACAGCGCATAGAGGCACCGACAAAGATAAAAATTATAACATTACCCATAACTGTGTTAATCATGGGATGCTATCACCTAACCCGGAGAAGTTGTTGAGCTGCTACTTTGTTTACTAGAATAAAAAAAAAATTTTTTAGTCTACAGCTTTCTGCCAAATCTAGCTGCCACCATGAGTCACATAAGGGGTGACAAAGGGGGGTGGAGAGCAAATGCTTCTCCAGGCATGGGAGGGATGACAAGGGGGTTGTAGGCTGCATTTTCAAACCATTCTTCTGAAAACTAAAAAAAACATAATGTGTGTTAGATGCCTCCAAGAGTGAGACAGCAGGCAGGATTTGTAGCCCCAGTAAGTCTGTGCATGAACTGGTGGCCTGTGCTCTCAATACTCTCCAGGTTCGGACAGGTCTACTGGAATGTTTCCTAGTTGACTGCAGTATCTGAGGCTTTCCAGGGTGTCAGATGATAATGAATATGTACGAAGTGCCTGTAGGTTTGCAGTGGCTTTAGGGTGAGATGAAACAGTGACCATGCCATTCATAGCACACACTGATAGTCACTGTAGGAAATTAAGTCATGGAAAACAGAGTTTGCATCTGTTGCACGCAGAAATATGCGTGATGCTAAATCATATTGTTCAGGTCATAGTTGCAGGGACATATGATAACAAACCTCCAGCAGCCTCCACTTGTCAAATCTATTCATCTTGCACATTATCAATATTTACCATAAACACAGAGGTCTACGAGTTTTGTTTGCAAAAAAAAAATGTATTTCATTTGTACTTGTCCCCCCGTCCAGTGGCTGCAGTGGTTCTTAGGAAATATATAGCTAACTTGTTATTGTAGTGCTCTTCTAGGTGAATGATGAGCCCTTTATCAAAGGTCATCTGGAATTGGTGTTGCTGATGTGCTTTGAATATAGCACCATTAAGAAGCACCATATAAAAGGGCTGTCAAGAGGTTAGACATGGCTCTCTATTAGGGATGTGCATGGGGAAAATTTTCGGTTCGGTTCGGCATTCTGAAATTCGTGACTTTGGCAATTCGGAACTTCGGCACTTCGGAATTTGGGGACTTTGGCACTTTGGGAGACTTCTCTTGCAGCCGCTTAGTAGATAACTCTCTAATTCCCACAGTATTAGGGAGTTATCTACCAAAAGGCTGAAAGACCTAAATTGGTCTTTCAGCCACATTTACTAATACTAAGTAAAAATTACTTAGTATTAGTAAATTTTGCCCCTACTCGCTATACCGCGCCTTTGGCTGCTAACTGTTAAAAAAAAAAAAAAAAAAAAGGGGCGTGGCCTAGCGAGCAACGCGGATGGTCGCACTGATCTGAGCTCCGCAAGCCGCCGGCCCAACAAAGCTAAGAAAAAAGCTTATCGCTGACTCCAAAAGACCTGACTACTGGGAAACATCATGGCTAACACGAAGCAGAAAAAACAAACGGAAAAAACGGACCGATCCGACTTTTTTCAGACCCGTACATCGACGCCTAAAACTTCAGGCCTCACGGAACGGGACCAAGATGGCGACGGCGGGAATGACACAGTGCCGCTGCAATCGTCTCCTGGGCCGCAAAACCTGCCTGTCACGCAGGATTTCCTGCAGAGCTGTCTGGACGACATGTCCAGCAAAATTCTCACCTCAATCCAGAGCACCCTGCGGGAACTTCGCAAAGAAGTGCAAGAACTGGGAGACAGGACAACACATGTGGAACAGAGAGTGGAAGACCAAGCTGCAGCACATAATGACATGGCTGACCAGATGCAGCATGTACAGCAACAATTGGAATTCACACAGCGCAAGGTAATGGACCTAGAGGATCGCTCTAGGCGCCAGAACTTACGAATAAGAGGCATCTCTGAAGAAGTGAAGCAGCAGGAGCTCCATGCGTTCCTGATAGGGTACTTTAAAGAACTAGCACCAGACCTGCCCGCAGAGGTACTACTTTTAGACAGGTACCACAGGGTCCAAAAGCCAACGTTCCTACCACAAGATACCCCCAGGGATGTGCTCACACATCTGCACTACTTCCATGTAAAAGAGGCACTACTACAAGCCACAAGGGGAGAACGTGAATTGCCACAGAAATACAGACACATCAAAGTATTCACTGATCTATCAGCGGCCACACTTCAAAAGAGAAAAGAATTCAAAGACATCACGGAAGCACTGCGACAGAACGATGTGCAATACAGATGGGGATACCCAATCCGCCTTCTAATAAGGAGAAACGGTACGGTGACGACGGCCAGCACACCAGAGGAGGGTCGGAAAATCCTGCGCAGCTGGAACATTGCAACGAACCCAGAGGGAAAGAACGCTGCACCACGAGCCAGAATGCCACCGGAGTGGAAAAAGCAAAAAAAATGAACTGACTGACAAATATATGGACTCTGTTGCGGTACCAAACGAGGTCCCGACCAAGACTGGTCATCCAACGAGTCGCAAGTATAATTACACCACACATCCGCATAACACAAGGCTATACCATGAGGCTGCACCACACACATGCAAACAGATGAAACAACGTATAGACGATACCGGGAACGAGAGATAGTTCCCGTGGGTAAAAAAGTGCCTATTGATAGGGCAGAGACACGTTACAAACAAAAAAAAAAAAAAAAAAAAAAAAAAAGTAGTTGCACACACTGGTAGAAGCAGGCTGCCATTGTAAGGGAAGAAAGAACCCAGGCTTCACCCGCATCTACCGATAAGTAATCAACACACGACACGGACATGGCTGTCATGTGATGAATGACAGCACATATCGGGCCTAGCGAGCTCACCCACTGATCTCTACTTCTTATACACGCACACGACTACCACGCTCCTACCCGGCACTATCTAGTTAGTGCCTCACCCTTCATTGGGAAATGTACACTGATCTTGATTTTACTGTATATATGTTAAATGTTGTAATGTTTTCTTCCTATGTTATGGAAAAAGACTGCATTACTGTTGCACCCTACCTATACCCACCTCTCCAACCCTCACCCTCCAAACAGGGACCAGTCCGCAGGTCAACCCTTAAGCACAAGACAAGCGCAAATCAGGGAGAGCATACACCTATGTCAGGGAACCTCCAGAGAATAAAGTTGGTCACATGGGGAATGAGCAGCGGGACTGCTACACGAGCCCTTAGGATCAGGATACTCACTAAAGAAGGTAGCACCTACAGACAAATCTTGCCACCCAATGACCCACGAAACAACCGCCAGTATACCCAATAGAACATGAGAATATACTGTCATAATGTAAAGGGGTTGAATACCCCGGTGAAACGCCACTGCCTGACCAGAGATCTGCACAAAATACACCCCGATGTTGTATGCCTACAAGAAACCCACCTTAAACAGACCATAACCATAGCACGGGCACAATTCCCCACGCAGTACCATAGCACCTACACATCAAAAACTAGGGGAGTATCTATCTTAATCAGTAGAGATGTGTCCTTTAAGCTGTTATACGAATCTATAGACCCGCAAGGGAGATATATAATACTAGTGTGTGAAATTAATAATCTGGAACACACGATAATCAACATGTATGCACCCAACACAAATCAGAGAAATTTTTTGCATAAACTGATTGCACAAATCACACCGGTTCAAAGAGGCGTTACCACCATATGTGGAGATCTGAACCACATTCTGGATCCGCGATGGGACACCACGGTCCCCCCACACACACCCAGGTCCACAACACTGACACGAGAATGTAAACCTCTAACGCGACTATTTAGAGACCATGACTTATACGACGCATGGAGGGTGCTACACCCGGAAGAGAGAGATTATACTTTCTTTTCTCAAGCACACAACACGTATTCTCGCATAGACGGGTTTTACATAAAAGGCTCATTCCTAAATCAGCTTAAGGCCTGCTCCATAGGTACCATCACGTGGTCCGATCATGCCCCCATAACCCTAGAACTACAGGATGCCTATGACTACAAACATCGCAGCCCTTGGCGCCTGAATGAGTCCATACTACATGATGAGCGTTTCTGCGAGCGTTTAGGGGAAGACATTAAACAGTATTTTGAGACGAACACACACCCAGACATTTCCCCAGAAACCCTCTGGCAAGCACACAAACCAGTAATCAGAGGATTAATCATAGGGAAAGCTAGCGCACTGAAACAGAAATCTCAGGCAAAAATGAAAAGCTGGCTGAAAACACTGTATAGCCTCAACAAACAAAACCAACTGACCCCGTCACCAATGCTACAGACGAAAATAAAGGAACAACTAAATGACATTAGGGAACACGACCTGGCAGTAATGGGATTTAGCCTTAGAAAACTCAAGGCGACGCAATATACACAAGGCAATAGGGCGAGCAAACTTCTAGCCAGAAGACTAACACAAAAAAGCATGAACACAAAGATCCCGTACCTACTAAACTCCAATGGGGAGAAAAGAGTAACGCCCAAAGACATCAGCGACATATTTGCAGACTACTATACGACCCTGTACAATTTAGGGCAAGATCCAAACACCATACAGCCAACCCTTGGGAACATAGAACGCTACCTGGAAAAAATAACCCTACCCTCACTAACAGAGGAACAAATAAACACACTACAGGCCCCTATAACCGAGGCCGAAATTCTGCAGGCCATCACACATCTCCCTCCTGGGAAAGCACCAGGGCCGGATGGCCTCACGAACGCCTACTATAAGAAATTTGCCAGCACCTTGACCCCACACCTAGCCAACCTGTTTAATGTATCCACGCAGAAAGAGAAAACCCCCGCAGATATGCTAGAAGCGCATATTGTTACATTGCCCAAGCCAGGGAAATCCCCCACGTGTAGCCAAAACTTTAGACCGATATCGCTGCTCAATACTGACACCAAGTTATATGCTAAAGTCCAAGCCACCAGGCTCACCCACATCATCCCCACACTGATACATGACGACCAAGTGGGCTTCACCACGGGTAGACAGGGATCCGACAACACAAGGAAGGTAGTGGACCTTGTGCACAGCCTGCTTCGGATCCGGGGAGGGGGTGTTCTACTCTCCCTGGATGCCGAAAAAGCTTTTGATCGGCTTGCCTGGCCGTTTCTGGAAGCTGTGCTCCGCAAATACAAATTCCCCCAGGGGTTTTTGAGTGCAGTAAAAGCACTGTATTCCCGTCCCACGGCAAGGGTACTGAATGCTGGATTCATGTCTAAACAAATTACGATAACTAATGGGTCGAGACAGGGATGTCCCTTATCCCCGTTACTATACATTCTAGCGCTGGAACCACTGGCAGCAGCCATAAGAGCAGACCGATCCATACGGGGAATAACCCTGGGAGAGAGAGAGTACAAATTAAACCTCTTCGCGGATGATATCCTGGTAACAATTACACAACCGTTAATATCCTTACCAAACCTGATGGCACAAATACATGAGTATGGGGCAGTCTCGTACTACAAGTTAAATGTCACTAAGACGCAAGCTTTGGGGATAAATTTGGATAGTGACCTAGTGGACAGGCTGAAAATGGCATTTCAACTGGACTGGAGGGACGACTACGTGTCGTTTCTGGGACTTAAGATTCCCAGAAACCCAGCACGACTATTTAAACTAAACTACGAAAGTCTCCGAACAGTGATCATGGACACCATACAAAAATGGAAGGGAAAGTTTCTATCCTGGACAGGCCGCATAGCTGCGGTAAAAATGACACTTATACCCAAAATTCAATATCTCTTTCGTACATTGCAAATACCCATCCCGAAAAAGTTCCTAAAAAATATGCAACATTCCCTTAACACATTCATATGGGAAGGAAAAAAGGTACGGGTAGCAGCGGGAACGTTGCAACAACCAGTGAGCAAAGGGGGGTTGGGCCTGCCAAATCTAACGGCGTACTGTAGAGCAGCATACCTCCATAACATAGCACAAATAAACCTCCCGACCCAAACCCCACAATGGGTAACAATAGAATCCCACTGGGCACCTCAACAAGACCTCAAAGCTATATTATGGTTACATAGATGCCCTAAGCACACACGTGAGGCCCTACTACCCAGCACACAGAACCTGTTAAGAATGTGGGACACAATGAAACATAAAATGATGTCGAGCCCTAAACTATCTATGGCCACGCCAATACAAACAATAGGCATCGAAATCCCCACATTCGCATGGGAAACATGGAAGAAAGGGGGTATACACCACATATACCAAGTTATAGACAGGGGAAAACTAAAAACACTGCTAGACATCCAGAAGGAATACACACTGCCCACCAAGACCACATTCTCCTACCTACAACTCAAATCATATGTAGCAGACAAACTGAAACACCAAACAGGTATCAGCGACAGTAAAGAAATGACGATATTTGAAAGGCAATGCGTGGGAGCGGCGCCTCTCAAAAAGACAATGTCTTGGGGGTATCAAAAACTAGTCTCCGCACAAACACACACACTAGAGCACATAAAAAGAGAATGGCACGGGGAAATAGGCCAAACATTTTCTAATGATGAGTGGGACAGGGCGTACTCGGCACATCGTGGGCTCACTGCCTGCGCCACCCACCTAGAATTGCAACGCAAAATCATGTATCGATGGTACCTAGTACCAGCGAAGCTACATAAAATATGGCCCCACACCAGCAATGTATGCTGGAGATGCGGAAGGGCGGTGGGCACGATGCTCCACGTCTGGTGGTCCTGTGACAAAATAAGCCCACTGTGGGAAGCGGTGACTCATTTACTCCAAAAATTACTGCCTGACACAAGGTTGGACCAGCCACAGGAATGCCTATTATTCATGATACCAGGGGGCATCCCAAAACATATTAAAATCACTATATATCACACTCTGATTTCTGCCCACCTACTAATATCTAGGCTCTGGAAAAAAACCACCACGCCAACGATAACCGAGCTGGTGAAACAGGTTGATCAAAACTGGTCATATGAACTAATGGCAACGGCACAGCTTGGCACACGCCCGAGCGTCCGAACGGCCCACGAGACGTGGGGAAAAATTAGGACGCTCAGCAACACCCAATGAGACACCGACTCAAACTACCCCCACACGCCCGTGTGGTGAGAGACTGTCCCCAAAATCACATAATTACTGAATAGTTACTTGATAAATAAAGAAAAAGAGATACGTGGAGGAGTATCGAGCATTAGACCGCAATCACCGGAGAGGTACATACACTGGTAAAGGCATAGCCGCCCTCAGACGCACAAAACCCCCCAAGACGCAGAGCAAAGCAACATAACACCAAACCAGAAACAAACATTACCTCGTAAGTACGCCGCAGTACACAACCATGCTACCAAAACCAATGCTCATCACTGTCGATCTGAACAATGCTGTAATAAGTTGAAATATTACTACCTGTACAGTTGAAATAAAACCAACTGATGTATCCCTATACCTGAACCCTTCCCTTTTTCCTTTCTGTACCCTACCCCCTCCCACAATGTTTGCGAAAAAGTGAACAAAACAAAAACAAAAACAAATAAACTTTAAGTTTCAAAAAAAAAAAAAAAAAAAAAAAAAAAAATTGGGCCCCCCTCCCGAGACCCCACC
Organism: Pelobates fuscus; assembly: GCF_036172605.1. Lineage (NCBI taxonomy): Eukaryota > Metazoa > Chordata > Amphibia > Anura > Pelobatidae > Pelobates > Pelobates fuscus. Next base: position 136,173,513 of record NC_086321.1, read on the forward strand.
CGTGCCGCTCGAGTGGGGGCTTTTAAACAGGGGGTACCTATTGCCCCCCCTGCCCCCACCCCTGAGCAGCGGGTCAGGGCCCTAAATCAGAAAAATGGGGAAGGAACCTATTGTCCTCCCCCCGGCCCCCACCCCTGAGCGGTGGGTGGGGGCCCTAAAGTAAAAAAGGGGGGGGACCTATTGTCCTACCCCCCAGCCCTCACCCCTGAGCGGTGGGTGGGGGCCCTAAAGTAAAAAGGGAGGGGGGACCTATTGTCCTTCCTTCCTGGCCCCAACTCCTGAGCAGTGGGTGGGGGCCCTAAAGAAGAATAAGGGGCAGTGTGGCGAAACCAACCTTGCCACGTGTCCTTGGAGGGGGCTGCTTTTTTTTAACCTCTGGTGAGCAAAACGGTACAATTGGTGGCAAGCGACAGGATCATTCCCACAGCCCAGAAGGACAGCTACAAGACAACACCAATTCCTGGATTACAAATTGAGGGCAACGCTATTACCCGTACAGCGCCCCTATCTACAAAGGAACCAACGTCGGCAGAGCAAGCATGGCATCTGACTACACTCAGGAGGAGTTTGACAGAGAGGTTGCCATACGGCTGGCTTACTTTGGACCCAACCCCTCTGAGGAGCACGTGCAGTTCGCGAGGAAATTAGCGGCAGAGTACCTACAGGTCATAACAGATCGAGCCAAAGGTGTTGTCCGCCCTCCCCAGCGGCAGAGTGCGTTTCGGGGAGCCAAAGGTGTCGTCCTTCCTCCCCAGCGGCAGAGTATGTTACAGGGAGCTGAAGGTGCCGTCCTTCCTCCCCAGCGGCAGTGTGTGTTACAGGGAGCTGAAGGTGCCGTCCTTCCTCCCCAGTGGCAGTGTGTGTTACAGGGAGCTGAAGGTGTCGTCCTTCCTCCCCAGCAGCAGTGTGTATCCCAGGGAGCTGAATGTGTCGTCCTTCCTCCCCAGCGGCAGTGTGTATCCCAGGGAGCTGAAGGTGTCGTCCTTCCTCCCCAGCGGCAGAGTGAGTTACAGGGAGCTGAAGGTGTCGTCCTTCCTCCCCAGCGGCAGTGTGTATCCCAGGGAGCTGAAGGTGTCGTCCTTCCTCCCCAGCGGCAGTGTGTATTACAGGGAGCTGAAGGTGCCGTCCTTCCTCCCCAGCGGCAGTGTGTATCCCAGGGAGCTGAAGGTGTCGTCCTTCCTCCCCAGCGGCAGTGTGTATCCCAGGGAGCTGAAGGTGTCGTCTTTCCTCCCCAGCGGCAGTGTGTACTCCAGGGAGCTGAAGGTGTCGTCCTTCCTCCCCCGCGGCAGTGTGTACTCCAGGGAGCTGAAGGTGTCGTCCTTCCTCCCCCGCGGCAGAGTGTCCTGCAGGGGGCAGAGACCGTTGGTCTCGCAACTCAGCAGCAGGACAAAATAGTGAAAGGGGAGACAGTCGGTCCCCCCTTCACCAGCAGAGAGAGTGTCAGGGAGAGGAGCCTGCTACCCCCTCTCCCCAGCGACTGAAAGGGTTCCAGAGAGAGGAGTCGGTGACCACCTCTCCCCAGCGGCAGCTTACTTCACAAAGGGAAGACCCTATCCTCCCAGATGGGGCAGATGAGGCAGTCGGTCTCGGCCCCCAGCAGCAGGACAATATATCATTCCCTCTCCCCAGCGACAAAAAGTGGGTAAGGGAGATGAACTTGTTAACCCCTCTCCCCAGCGGCAGCCTAGCCCACCAAGGGGAGATGATAAGCCCCACACCTGTGCAGATGGGACCGTGGTCTCTGCACATGCCTCACAGGGGCTAGGGACGGTCGGTCCTGTCCCCCGGCAGCAGGGATGTTCATCCACAGGGGAGACAGCCTGTTGTGCCCTCCAGCAGCAGTACCGGGTCCAGAGTGAGGAGCTTACTACACCATTCCCTGGACTGGGCTCCAACCAGGCTACTCACAGGGTAGCACTGGCAGCAGGGCAGAGTACCGCTGGTCTCTGCCCACTCAGCAACCCACCGATCCGGAGCGCCAGTAAACCCCAGAGCCGAGGTGGAGCTCCTGGACATGGACAAGCGACCCACTACCCCAGGTGTAGTAACTCTTTATTGTGGGTGGGCTGTACTGCTGATTGTGTTCTGTGGGTGGGTTGCTGGACTAACCAGGGCCACTGACCGACAGGAGGTCAGATACCCTGTTAGTCTGGTTGGAAAAGGGGAGAAATGTGGCAAAACTGACCTCGCCACGTGTCCTTGGAGGAGGCTGCTTGCCCGCCTCTTGCCTTTAGACTATGGCCCCTGTTCTATTTCCATGCAGAAAGGCTGGTTTGTGCCTTTCTGCGGACTGTTAAAGCCATGCTACCCCAGATAGCTATGCCATCGAGCCCAGCCGTATACTGAAAGACTGTATGAAAGACTTTGGCTCCATGGCGATTGAACTGTATGTATGTGATCTGAGCGCCATCCGGTAATAATGTGCGCTCAGATCTAAGCTATCTGGGGATAGGTAGAATGTCTGTATTTTATGTAACACAATGTAACCTTGTGTATTTTATTGTATTTTACTGTATTTTTACTGCCATGTGCTTAATGGAGTTTTCCCTCTGTCCTTGGAGATAATTGGATTACTTCTCAATTATCTCCAGGATAGAAGACTCTGTGGAACTGGTTTTGGGCAGAAAAGCCATGCTTCATTTGGTCACAAAGGCAGGGCCGGATTAACATAGGGGCTGATGGAGCTGCAGCTCCACGCCTAGGCCCATGGAATAGGCACATTTAAAAAAAAATAAAAAAATACATTTTTTTTTTTTTTACACACTACTCTTAGGTTTGCCACCTGACTGGTATTTTACTGGCACAGCCGGTATTTGAGGCTGCCTGGCCATGCCGGTATTGCAGTAATACCGGCAATACAAATGCAGGTATTTTTCTCAGAATAAATGGAGATTACTCTGCAATACCAGCACCGGCCGGTAGGGGTCACTGTGTGTGGAGAGAGGCAGGGATAGGAAGTTACAGCATATCCCTGCCTCTCTCTACTACTCACTAATCTGTGGGGGAGCAGCAACACAGCACAGAGTCCAGACAGCAGCTCTACAGCTCAGGTAAGTGAGGGATGGGGAAAGGCAGCAGGGACACATGGAGACACTGAGACACTAGGGGACACATGGGGACACAGACACTAGGGGACATATGGGGACACATACACTAGGGGACACAGACACTAGGGGACACATGGGGACACAGACACTGGGAGACACGGGAACACTGAGACACTTGGGGACACTGGAAAACATGGGGACACTGAGACACTAGGGGACACTGGGAAACATGGGGATGCTGAGACACATGGGGACGCTGTGAGACATAGGGACATTGGGAGACACCAAGACATTGGGACATGGAGACACTATGTCCCCATGTCTGCCAGTGTCCCTAGTGTCTCAGTGTCCCCAAGTCGCCCAGTGTCTGTGTCCCATGTCTCTCAGTGTGCCTAGTGTCCTCATGTGTCCCAGTGTCCCCTAGTCTCCCAGTGTCCCCTAGTCTCCCAGTGTCTGTGTTCCCATGTCTCTGTGTCCCTAGTGTCTTAGTGTCCCCAAATGTTTCAGTGTCCCCATGTCTCCCAGTGTCTGTGTTCCTAGTGTCTCAGTGTGCCTAGTGTCCCCATGTCTCCCAGTGTCCCGATATGTCCCAGTGTCCCCATGTCTATGTCCACAACTGTCCTCATGTCTCCCAGTGTCCCCAAGTGTCTGTCTTCCAGCCAGTGTCCCCAGTGTCCCCTAGTCTCCCAGTGTCGCTAGTCTCCCAGTGTCTGTGTTCCGAGGTCTCTGTGTCCCTAGTGTCTTAGTGTCCCCAAATGTTTCAGTGTCCCCATGTCTCCCAGTGTCTGTGTCCCCATGTCTGTGTCCCCATGTCTCTGTGTCCCCGGGTCTCTCAGTGCCTCTATGTCTCTCAGTGTCCCCATGTCTCACTGTGTCCCCAGTATCCTAATGACATGGGGACACACTGAGACATTGGGACACTGGGAGAAATGGGAACACTGAGACACTGGGAGACTAGGGGACTGGGCGACATGGGGACACTGACACTGTGATACATGCACGGCAAAACACTGTGCTGCACCAAAACACTGCGCTGTGCCAACTAGCATCTCCTCATAGAGGCGCATTGGATCAATGCATCTCTACGAGGAATGTTCAGAACCGTCTGCCACTAGAGGTGTTCTTAGGCAGCAACGTTAACACTGCCTTTTCTCTCCAGCTGTAGCTGTCCTTGTGACCATAGTGCCCCTTTAATCTGTATTATGTTTGCATTTGAAAGTTTCTTCTATTAACCCCTTTATTACTAAGTATTTTTTGCTTAAAAAAAAATTAGCATAACATTTACTTGACACATGGGGTGCAAAGCTTGCACATCAGCATATAATATAGCAGTAATTTTGTAGATTGATTGCTGTCCAGACAAACGTAAGCATTTAAGTTATGCAAATTTACATGATTTTTATTTTAGATTTATATGTTCATCTATTATAGAATTCGTTAGGGTAGTTTACAGCTTTACAGAATATACAGTACGCCTTATGTTGTTATATTTAAATAGGACCTGAAGGGTTCATGTAAAACCAAATATACAGTTTTTCTCAAATATAATAGGAGTGACAAAAGAAGATAAATAAAAAATGTCAAAACACCCTGCTTATATTTCTTTGTCTAGAGTCCCGATGGCAGTACAGCTAACTAAAATGATAACAAAAAAAGGAAAATGAATGTGTTTGTTTTGGCTAATGCCAACATATACTGAGTATTGTGAAATCATATATTTGTAAAAAAAAAAAAAAAAACTTTTTAAAAAAGTAATTAGTTTTTTTGAATACATTAACATTGTTATTACATTAACAACAAAATGGTAAAGTTAATTCAATCTCCATCCTCCCAGGCTGCTAGAAATGGTATGACCCATTTAAACTTTATTTACTGTTTGGAAGGAGTGGGCAGTTGTAATTTTCAGGACACCTGCAGACATTAAATAATGGAATGGAATTGTAATGGATTGCTTACATTGAAAGCAGTTTCTATACAGATTGGTGATTTCTGAAGTATAACTGAAAGTAAGTACGGTTTTATACAGTAGACTTTGTTCAGCAAAGTAATTAAAAGTAAATATGTGTATACAAAATTGTGGGAGTAAGGAGTTAATGTTTCATCATCCATAGCCTGTTATGTTCTGCTGAACCCAAGAATGCCTATTCTATCTGTAAAACATTCTGCAATGTAAAAAAAAAAAAAAACACACAGTTTAATCATGTCTTGCTAAGATGTGTCATTCTCTGTTTCTACATTTGGTTTTTAATTAGTTATTTAATGTACTAAAAATTAAGAGACTTGTTTTTCTACAAAAAAAAAAATCAACATTGTTTCTTTGCTTAATGCATCTGCTCTGGGATTGTTAAACAATAGAAATGATGTTGATTTTAAGAAGGAAGAATGGGATCTGCTTATGTTTAAAAAGAAGGAACAATCAAGGGTTTAAATTAAAATTCTTACAACTATTTCTCCATAATAGCAAAACCTAAATAATTTCAGCAAATTTTCCTGCAAAGCATTAAAGTTATAGACTTTAAATACCATACTTACACAGTTCAGTTTCATTTTTTAACCCTTTGAGTTTCAGTTCTATTTAATAAGTACAAATAAGATAACACAAAACTAGCAAGAGAAGACTATAAAGAATAACCCACTGTACAAGGTGCTGATGATTAAAGTAATTAATCATTTTGCACTTTAATATGTTTTGCTACCATCACAAGAGGTCTATTCAAATAATTATTGTAAATTAAAATATTGCAATAAAAGGTCAAAATAGCCGAGTTGCAAAATGCATCTCAAATCCTTAACTTGGGACTTGATGTAATATCTTTGAATACATTTTTCAAATGATTTACTATTTTTAGATAAACTTTTAAAATATTTTGTTTTCAAAACATTCAAATATAAACAAGAACATAAAATATAAATAAAATATATTAATATATAAAAAAAAAATATTAAATAAGGTAAAACGTTTATCCAGAAACATTAAATCTTTCAAAATGCTTATGCAAACAAATATTAAACTGAGGCCTTGGTTACTTATATTTGACTAATTTTGGTTATCAATTCAGTGCAGTTCATTGTAGGTGAATAAGCTATCACATATTTGATTCTAACATAAAAATATATGACAGATTCTAGAGATGACAAAAACAGAATCACCAGTTACAGTAATCACACAAAGAACCTAAATGTGTTTCCACTACATGGGCATAGTCTTTAAATAGAGTAAATGTGAAACTGTTGTTTTATTTTTTAAAGTGGCAACATACTAAACATCACAGTACGATGCAAATGCTTTATAATCAAACCTTCTTATGAATATTTATTTAATTTTTATTTTATTTATTTTATTTTAATTAGATAATCACAATTAATACATATTGCAAGTTCCGAGTTTAAACATTAATACTTAAATAATAATAATAATAATAATAATAATCTACATTGTTCTCGATTTAAGAGCCAAGCATTTTCCTGTAAGAAAATTGTTAGATAATGCTACTAGCACAGAAGCTGCATGATCCACTCTCTGATATTCCTTTCTAAACTAAGACTATTTCTCCATCTTCAGAATGTTTGCTGTTACTACACCCTGTGTGCTTAAAAGTAATGCAGGAATTTCAGAGTTTTGAAAGATAGCTGGCCATTTTTAATAATTGTGTATTGAATCAAATTAGAGTATGCATACTTAGGATGTAGATTCTTAATGCTGCAATTAATTCATCACAAGGGGAGCTTCCATTAACATATGAATTCTGCAGATTGACAGACATTACTTTGTTCTATCCTTCAGCAGTGTGTAGAAGTTTTATTAGTCAAATATAAAGTGTTTATTGGTAAGCAAACATATGTCCTGTAGGCACCAGCAGCAAAACGCTTGAGAAGTATGGATTATTAGCTGAGTCCTGACCTGATTCCTTTAGGATTGAGCACCCCACCCATCTACCTCAGGTGCTCTTTTGGAAGTAGACACAGAAAGTATGACTTTGAGAAGAGCCTCTTGAATTAGTTTAAACTCTAAGTATTGTACTTAGCATATCAAGATAAGGGTACCCCCTCCAATACTGGGTTGCATGAAAAGAGTAGTGGGTTTAAACATGATATATATTGTATGACCAAATTTCAATATTTATTTTAGGCAGCATTGTAAGATTTAAAATTATGCACTGATTAGCCACAATATTAAAATATCTGACACATTAAATGAATAAAATTGATTATATCTTTACAATGGCACCTGGGATATATTAGGCAGCACGTGAATGGTCAGTTCTTGAATTTCATGTGTTGGAAGCAGGACAAATAGGCAAGTGAAAATATCTAAAACTTTGACAAGGGTTAAATAGTGATGGCTAGATGACTGGGTCAGAGCATTTGAGAAACAGCAACTCTTGTGAGATGTTCCTGGTACGCACTGGTTAGTACCTACTAAATGTGGTACAAGGAAGGACAACTGGTAAACCGGCATCAGAGTCAGGCTTGTTTTATGAGCAAATGCTAGCCCATCTGGTTCAATCACACTGAAATTTCTGAAAAACGTAAAGCTGGCCCTCATAGAAAGGTATAATAACACACAGTGCATCACAATTTGCTGCGTATGGGACTGTGTAACCCCAGACCGCTCAAAGTGCTGACCCCTGCCTGTTCCTCACCGCTTCTTCAATGGGGATGTAAGCAGAAGAACTGGATCATGAAGGTTGCCCAGTCTGATAACTCATATTTTATTTTAAACCAGGTGGATGGTCAAGTGCAAGTTGTGTTATTTACCTGGGGAAGAAATGGCAGCAGAATGCACTAAGGGAATATAGCAGAACAGCAAAAGGAGTAGTATGCTCTGAACAATGTTCTGCTGGGAAATCTTGAGTCTTGGAATTCATGTGGATGTCATTTTGACACTTTTGACATGTACCACCCACCTAGAGATTGTTGCAGACCATGTACACCCCCTCATGGTAATGGGGTTTCCTGATGGCAGTGGAATATTTATGCAGGATGCCACACTGCATAAAAAAGTTCAGAAATGGTTTGAGGAACATGAGAAAGAGTTCAAGGTGTTTCCTTAACCTCCAATTTCACCAATCAATTAAAATGAGCATCTGTGGGATGTGCACCAACAACAAATCCGATCAATGAAGGCCCCACCTCACAACTCGCAGAACTTAAAGTATCTGCTGTTAATGTCCTTGTGTCAGATACCACAGGACACATTCAGAGGTCTTGTGGAGTCCATTCCTCCATGACATTTTGGCAGCACGAGAGGGATATTAGGTAGGTGGTAATGTTGTGGCTGATCAGGTTTCCATTCTTTATTTTTGTAGTGCATAGTTTGACAAACTAGCATGTATCAACATTTTACAAGAGGATTTACAACAAGACATGGATGCAATAGCAATTTGACCCAGACATATATGTTTAGCATGTGAATTCTTTGGGGGATTTTTTGAAAAATAATAAATGTTTAATTACAGGCTAAACATATAAGTCTGGGTCAAATTACCATTGCAATCTTTTAAAGTAACAGAACAGCCAGACATAAGGGTGAGAGATTAATCATGAGGAGTCAATGTTAGTGAACAGGAGTTATGCACTGGTATTGCATGCATCAACATTGCCCTGTACTATCTAAAAGTAGTAAAATGTATGAGTGGAAAGAAGTGAGAATGTGGAATGCATTAGCAATAACTGAGCATATGTTAGGTAATATGGAGCATATGGCTTCAGACAGCAGCTAGCATGCCCCTTGTTAGCAGTCTGTGACCAGGTCCCCACAGGTGGTAGAGATGAGGTGAAGGCCACGTAGTTCGAAGGAACAGGTGCTGAGCTGTGCTGGAGAGGGCTGCCCTCCAGCCCTGGACTTTTATCAGTACCAGCAGTTCATGGTCTTGGACTTTCCCAGTATCCAAGTCCTGTCCCCTTCTGGGGTGTACTGGGGATCTGGTATTCTGGGTACTGGGTGATGCACCTCAGGAAGCTTGAATGAGAGGACGGTAGAGTGACGGTGTGTTTGCAAAGAAGGATTTCCCCGAGGAGGCCTCCTGTTTCCCATGTCGCTGGTCCTGTCCTTCTAACATATCCCCCCAAGGCGAACCTGGCGAACCGCCATAGACTTCAATAGGCAGGCGAATTTTAAAACCCACAGGGACTCTTTAGAAACATAGAAACATAGAATGTGACGGCAGGTAAGAACCATTCGGCCCATCTAGTCTGCCCAGTTTTCTAAATACTTTCATTAGTCCCTGGCCTTATCTTATAGTTAGGATAGCCTTATGCCTATCCCACGCATGCTTAAACTCCTTTACTGTTTTAACCTCTACCACTTCAGCTGGAAGGCTATTCCATGCATCCACTACCCTCTCAGTAAAGTAATACTTCCTGATATTATTTTTAAACCTTTGTCCCTCTAATTTAAGACTATGTCCTCTTGTTGTGGTAGTTTTTCTTCTTTTAAATATAGTCTCCTCCTTTACTGTGTTGATTCCCTTTATGTATTTAAATGTTTCTATCATATCCCCCCTGTCTCGTCTTTCCTCCATGCTATACATGTTAAGATCCTTTAACCTTTCCTGGTAAGTTTTATCCTGCAATCCATGAACCAGTTTAGTAGCCCTTCTTTGAACTCTCTCTAAGGTATCAATATCCTTCTGAAGATAGGGTCTCCAGTACTGTGTACAGTACTCCAAGTGAGGTCTCACCAGTGTTCTGTACAATGGCATGAGCACTTCCCTCTTTCTACTGCTAATACCTCTCCCTATACAACCAAGCATTCTGCTAGCATTTCCTGCTGCTCTATTACATTGTCTGCCTACCTTTAAGTCATCAGAAATAATCACCCCTAAATCCCTTTCCTCAGATGTTGAGGTTAGGACTCTTTCAAATATTCTGTACTCTGCCCTTGGGTTTTTACGTCCAAGATGCATTATCTTGCACTTATCCACATTAAATGTCAGTTGCCACAACTCTGACCATTTTTCTAGTTTACCTAAATCATTTTCCATTTGGCTTATCCCTCCTGGAACATCAACCCTGTTACATATCTTAGTATCATCCGCAAAAAGACACACCTTACCATCAAGACCTTCTGCAATATCACTAATAAAAATATTAAAGAGAATGGGTCCAAGTACAGATCCCTGAGGTACCCCACTGGTGACAAGCCCAAGCTTCGAATATACTCCATTGACTACAACCCTCTGTTGCCTGTCACTCAGCCACTGCCTTACCCATTCAACAATATTGGAATCCAAACTCAAAGATTCTAGTTTGTTGATAAGCCTTCTATGTGCAACAGTGTCAAAAGCCTTACTGAAATCGAGGTAAGCAATGTCTACTGCACCACCCTGATCTATATTTTTAGTTACCCAATCAAAAAAATCAATAAGATTAGTTTGGCATGATCTCCCTGAAGTAAACCCATGTTGTCTCTGATCTTGAAATCCATGTGTTTTTAGATGTTCAACAATCCTATCCTTTAACATGGTTTCCATCACTTTCCCCACTACTGAAGTTAGGCTTACTGGCCTATAGTTGCCCGACTCCTCCCTATTACCTTTCTTGTGAATGGGCACAACATTCGCTAACTTCCAATCTTCTGGGACTACTCCTGTTATCAATGATTGGTTAAATAAATCTGTTAATGGTTTTGCTAGTACACCACTAAGCTCTTTTAATAGCTTTGGGTGTATTCCATCAGGTCCCATTGACTTATTTGTCTTTACTTTTGACAGTTGAAATAGAACCTCTTCCTCTGTAAACTCATGTGTAATAAATGACTCATTTATCCTTTTTCTTAACTGAGGTCCCTTTCCTTCATTTTCATCTGTAAATACCGAACAAAAATATTAATTGAGGCAGTCAGCTAGACCTTTATCCTCATCTACATACCTTCCTTCTTTTGTTTTTAATCTAACTAATCCTTGTTTTACTTTTCTTTTCTCATTTATGTATCTAAAAAAGGTGTTGTCCCCCTTTTTAACTGACTGTGCTATTTTCTCTTCTGTGTGTGATTTGGAAGCTCTTATAACTTGCTTAGCCTCTTTCTGCCTAATCTTATAGGTCATTCTGTCTTCCTCACTCTGGGTTTTTTTATAATTACTAAATGCTAACTTTTTGTTTTTTACTATTTTGGCTACATCTGTGGAGTACCACAGTGGTTTCTTGAATTTTTTGCTTTTACTGACAAGCATAATGCAATTTTCTGTTGCCTTCAGTAGTGCAACTTTCTGGCCACAATAGTGATGAAGCATACAATTAGCTTACACTCTTGGCAATCAGCATACAATCCAATTCCCCCAATAACGAGACAACACTTCGTTTTGAGGTCAAGCAAAACTGACTGTACTGGCACATACAGCCTCTTTTATTCACAATCCACAAACATAGTACTGCCCACAGGGTTTTTAAATACAACCAATCAATCTGTACAATACACACAGACACTCCTACACAAAATCCTCCCCTCGGCCTGTGATATGATTACTGAACACAATGGGTAATCTAATTATCACAGAGAAATACAGTTTTATAAAACCTATCACAGGGACCCCAAAACATGCAAAAACCCCATAAAACGTATATCCTCGGAACCGGGGGATCTGGGTGAACCACATATCCAAAATTTACCCAGATCCGTTCAGTGGTTTAGAAGATACAGTTTAAGGCAGATTCTGCAGAACATATACAGGCTATATGAAAAATAATCACTGTATAATGCGTCCCATGTTGTATAGTTTAAAACTACTGCATGATGTCTTTGTGCACCAAATACCGGCGAGATGGCACCGTGTAGAAAAGTCACAACAGTGTCTGTGAGTTAAAATGTCCGCCATCCATTGTTCTCACCATGTGCTTCATCCATTGTTCTCACCATGTGCCTCTGATACATGAAATGGTGGCCACCCAGTAACTCCACAGTATGTCCCCAGATGGTTCTTAAAGGGCCAGTAGCAGCATAATACAATACAACATGCCCAAATCCTGTATTTAAAGGGTCAAATCTCCCAGGGGCCATAGTCAGCAGGCAGGAGGCAGGCAAACAGGCTTCTCCAATGCCCAGTGGCGAGGTTGGTTCCGCCACATTTGGATTAAACCCTTTCTTTTTTTTATTGTTGTGCACAATATGTTGATGTGCGTGTGATGTACGTACATGAGTACTGTTGGCATTTTGCTGTGGTTTAGCTTGCATTTACCATGTCTGAAAGTCTGATGAATTGTGAAATGGTGAACACACACTGTGTGCCATAATAATATGGCTTCACTCGGTTATTTCAGCAGAAGCCCCTCTAGTGTCTGTTGGTGTGACAGTCAAAGCATTTTAACCCTGCACTGCTACTGTAGTACAACAATCTTTTCATCTGCAGGGTTAAAACTACATGGACATGGCACCAAGACCATGCCATTGAAATAAAGTTGTCTGGGTGCCTGTAAAGTCTGGTACTGACTTTCTGTACCCGTGTAGCTAACAGTTCACACCATGATTTGTCCAGTAAGTATTTAATTCATATTCTGGACCCATTACTTTGAAGACTAAAGTATGCATGTTTTGCATATTTTCATTTCTGTGTACTTTTCATGCTTTATTGAATTTCAGCCCTTTGTATTTACGGAGAATATATTCTAACTGTGGTTCCTTTCATGTCGCTAAGGAGTTTCAGAGATATCTCTGGTCATGGCATTTTATCATGGATTTCTTATATGCTTCTGTTCTTTGATTGCTTTCTTGGAGGTGGTATGCTGTTCATTTTGCACCCTGCAGTATGCATCACTATATTTTCTGAAACCTTTTATTTTATGCCCAGCATTTATTTGGTTCACAAGGGGTTAAGGATTATAACTTTTCTAGGGATATATCCAGCATTTAATTATTGCTCCAATAAGGGGTAACAGATGGCATTTCTTTCCTGATTGAATGAATGTATTGCTGACTGATTTAACCCTTTACAGTTGATACTGTGACCTTTGTATGTGCTTGTTAACAGTTGTTGGTCACTTCAGCTCAATTTTCCACGTGTTTAGAAATATGGGAGTCCCTGAGCCCTAACAGTTTGTCATTCAAAGTGAGACTCATCTGAACAATAATCAATTTTTATTGGCCTTGGTGTAGCTGTGGAGCACAAAGAATAACTTTTTATGTGTGTGATCAGAATTGATTGAGTCCTTATCATCTTTAATCCAGTGCCGTCTTTTTTTTTTTTTACATATTGTCAAATTGTTTTGTTATCTAGTTATGGTATTACCCTATTATCAAGGCAGATGTCTTATGTTTGTATTCCAGGAGGAGGCGATCCAACATCACAATAACATCTGGAGTTTTAAATTACAACTATGTGATATATACCAGATTTGGTCAGACTGTCTTTCTACTGTATAGATAATAGTAGTAACTACCTAGTGAGTTCAGTGTGCAAAGAAAAAGTGCTTCAAAATAAACGTGCTCAGTAGCTGCTCTTTAAGATCCGGTGAGGATACCTTTCTTCCCTCACCATAAAAATACACCAAAAAAGTATTAACTTGTAATCAGTGAGTGGAGCACTAAATGATGAACAAGCATATAACTGCTTACCCCTTACTGAAAGAGTATACAAATCTCGATGTAGGGGTAACAAAAAAAGAGAAAAAATAAAACAATACTAGTGCAGTTGGTATTTGTAAAGTGCAAGTATGCAAAAAGAATATAAATAGACACACTCACAATATTGAAAACCTTGATGGTAAGGCTCTATAATAGCGCAGATGTGCTTTTATAGGCAGCACCCCACCTTCTTGGATGAATGATGATCTTAAAATAAGCAAAACAGGAGATTATGATGCAGTTTATCTACCCACAAATTGACACTAGGCATTTCCATCTGAGAGCCAAGGTATATGTGATTATGTGATATAGTGATTTTAGGTTTGTGTTCCATACAGATATACTGCACCATAATCTCCTGTTTTGCTTATTTTGAGAACATCATTCATCCAAGAAGGTGGGGTGCTGCCTATAAAAGCACATCTGCGCTATTATTCATTGTTGCACAATAGAATATTGCATTTAATGTAATTTATGTAGTGCATATATGAATTAGCCACTTGGTTGCAAGGTCAGATGACAGAAGGGATAATGTAAAGCATGAAGAGCTTGGTTGCTTCATCTAAGTGTTGCTTCTAAGTGTGTGTGTGGTTGGAGATATTCTGGAGAGTTTTACAGAAGCTTCAACTGTCTAAGAGTTGTGCTAAGAGTTTTCTTTTTACTGTTACAGGTAAGATTCATCTGTAGGAAAAGGTTACTGATTGCACAAGGTTTGATTTCCTGTTGGTAATTATAAGGCATTTGATTTGATTAGGTAGCTACTTGCTATTGATTGCTGTGTAAATTAGCTATTGTTTGCTAATAAGCAGAGGCCTACCCAGGTGTTAAACATTCCTAGTGGGAGGTGATTTTAGGAGTATATAAGTGTTGTTGTCATTAGCTTGGCTAATAGAGGTTGGTTGCTTCATCTAAGTGTTGCTTCTAAGTGTGTGTGTGGTTGGAGATATTCTGGAGAGTTTTACAGAAGCTTCAACTGTCTAAGAGTTGTGCTAAGAGTTTTCTTTTTTACTGTTACAGGTAAGATTCATCTGTAGGAAAAGGTTACTGACTGCACAAGGTTTGATTTCCTGTTGGTAATTATAAGGCATTTGATTTGATTAGGTAGCTACTTGCTATTGATTGCTGTGTAAATTAGCTATTGTTTGCTAATAAGCAGAGGCCTACCCAGGTGTTAAACATTCCTAGTGGGAGGTGATTTTAGGAGTATATAAGTGTTGTTGTCATTAGCTTGGCTAATAGAGCTTGGTTGCTTCATCTAAGTGTTGCTTCTAAGTGTGTGTGTGGTTGGAGATATTCTGGAGAGTGTTGCTTCTAAGTGTGTGTGTGTGGTTGGAGATATTCTGGAGAGTGTTGCTTCTAAGTGTGTGTGTGGTTGGAGATATTCTGGAGATAACCTGGAGGTAATCCGAGGTATTCAGGAGGATAATGAAAAAGTTAAGGTTTGTTTGATTTAAATTATTCACCTCATTGGAATGGCAGACTTAGTTCAGTGTAATAGTTGCTTTGCATTTGTTTCACGTTCCACTTTTTGGAGGTTTGGTTGTTGTCTAATCTGTAGACAGTTCTCTATTTTGCGGCAGGAGATTGTATTTTTGAAGTCTGAGATTTGTAAATTATCTGGTAAACAAACTCAGGCTGGAACTGCTGCAAAGCCACTGCCGCAGAGACATACTAGGAATGGCAGATGGATTACTGTAGGATCTGGTAGACTTGGAATTGTGGATAAAAGGCATATTGCACAGTCTGTTGCTCTACATAATTCATTTTCTGCACTTTCAGAGTGTAGTGGTGTCGTGGAGAGAGGCACTGAGGCTAGTGGTGTTGTGCAGAGAGGCACTGAGGCTAGTGGTGTTGTGCAGAGAGGCACTGAGGCTAGTGGTGTTGTGCAGAGAGGCACTGAGGCTAGTGGTGTTGTGCAGAGAGGCACTGAGGCTAGTGGTGTTGTGCAGAGAGGCACTGAGGCTAGTGGTGTTGTGCAGAGAGGCACGGAGGCTAGTGGTGTTGTGCAGAGAGGCACTGAGGCTAGTGGTGTTGTGCAGAGAGGCACTGAGGCTAGTGGTGTTGTGCAGAGAGGCACTGAGGCTAGTGGTGTTGTGCAGAGAGGCACTGAGGCTAGTGGTGTTGTGCAGAGAGGCACTGAGGCTAGTGGTGATGTTTAGGCCACTTTTTTGACTGGCAGACACATGCCCTCATTGATACATGCACTGATATACACTCACTGACAGATACACATTCATTGGCACACACTGTTTAACCAACACACACTTTCACTGACAGACACACACTGACAGGCACACACTCTCAGATACACATAAAATTACATACACACACTGACACACACTCACAGGCACACCCATTCTCACTGAAAGACACACAATTTCACTCACTCACAGACACACACTGACCGCTACACTCACTCACTCACTTACTCACTCACAGTAAGGAGGACAGCCCCAGAACATGACGCAAACAAGTCATTTGTCTGGGAGCTTGTTATGGTGTTTCTTGGCACCCCCCCTGAAAGTGCCGCCCTAGGCAAATGCCTTGTTTGCCTTGTGGTAAACAGGGTTGATTCCGTCACAGCGGGATAGCTCAGGCAGTGTCACTCGCTGAACACAGAGGTGATAAAGAATCCTTGCAATCATTGCAAAGGAGGGAAAAGCATACGCCCCCTGGGGAGGCCAAGATGGCAGGAATGTGACCACCATTTTGCACTCCAGATCTGGCATCCAATCGAAGAACACTGAATGGACTGAAGAATTCTGGTGGTCCCTCTGAAGGTTAGAGAACCAATCTGTGTTGAGATGTGTCTCCCCCGGGAGTTAGTCCGCCCTCGGGTAGCTCCTGCGAAGAAGGCAGAAATCGAAGATGCCTTTCATGATGTCAGATAGGAGACGGTAGCTGGCTCTGACCAGGCAAATGATATATCTGACTGTCGACGCTCTGTCCATCCGGAGTGAGATGCAACAAATGGAGAACTCTTTTACCAGTCTGTGGATAGTGAAGTACCCCACTAAGAATTCCAGGTATTCAATGTAAAGGGAGAATTCCTGAGTTGTGCAAACGCTTTCCGTGGGTGCGCTCTCGCAGGTTGTCACCGCAGCCCCACAAGCTGGTATCAGACTCCAGAATGAAGTCCAGTTGGTCGTAGGGATTAGCCTGAGGAAACCTCACAGGAAGCACTGCATGTCCTGGTAACGTAGCGGGTCTGGGAAGATAGCCTGGATGGAGGAAGGCAGTAGCCCACGTTCCTTGCAAGTGTGTGGAGGTTCATGGTGTTGCAGTGGAAGATAGAGGAGATCTTTGAAGGGGAAAGCTTCTGTGTGCAAGATGTGGAGTCGATTATGAATCCTAAGAAGTGGACCATCCACTACGAAACACAACGATTCCAGCTGGACCACGGAGAATCGCAAATGTTAATGCAGTCTTGAATTCTCTGAACCGAACAGTAGGATATCATCCAGGAAAATAATGCAACGCATTCCACATCCATAATTGATCAATGGTTTCAGTAGTTTCATGAAGACCCCAAGGATCCGAGTTGAGGGGGCAGGTGAAGTGCCAAGGTTGATCGAGTCTCAGGAATTATGAGAACGTCGTCAAGAGCGGTGGAAAACGACGGGTCTTCATATCTTGTTTCGCAAGCCAGTCGTCTACGTGAAGAAGGTTCCTTATTAAATTTGAATGCCTTCCAACTAGAAGCAGTGGTATATCATGTGGGCGTTGTAGAAAGTACAGTTGATGCTACCCTAGGGACGCTGACCTGAGGAAAACGGGATCTGGCGCATCTCCGGGTTCTCTGTCCGATCATCTGGAGCACCAGAAGGTTGTCTCTCCCATTTCGGGTAAAGAGTTTGTGATAGTGAGATATCAGATGGCCCGAAGTGGTTGGAGACATGGCCCCGCTGTAGACCAGTCCTGTAGAACACCCCCTAGGGAGGTTACCACCTGACACCTTCCTTATGGAGGTTTCGGGTCTTGATGAGGGAAGCGGGAACATAAACGTGTGTAATAAGGAGGTTTTAAATGGTGAGAAGTATTAATGGGAGGGTGTGGTCTGGGAGGCCGCGTGGCCCAGAGTAGATTTTTCGCACAGGGCACCTACAGGCCTAAGGCCGACCCTGGGTGCAGTAAAAGCCCTCTATAACAAGCATGATTCACAGGGATCCTGAGGTTGAAAACAGGATTCTGTTGATTCGGTGATGGCATAGGGGCTTTAATAAATAAATAGGAAATCCAAAGCAAGGTATCTGAAGAAGGGTCAGGCAGATAGGCCAGAGGTCAGGGCAGATGGCAATCGGCAAACATATAGCAAGCAAGCAAATTCGGGAAACCAGCAAGGACAGGAAACACAAGGCAGCAAACGTTAGGAGTTCTAAGGCAGGCAGCAAAACAACCTAGCATTGATTGAAAGGTGTGCGCTGTTTATAAAGGAGTGGCCCAATCACATAACCAGGTCTCATCTATGGGAGTGGCTACCTGAAGTCAATATGACTGACCGTGGCACTCAGCCTTGGATACATCATTGTCCTGGCTCTGCCCCTCAGTCACGCCTCCACCAACCTCTGACCTGCAGACCAGACTCCTCATGCATCTTGGAATGCCAGAACACTTGCTGCGAGTTCCCTGACCACCAATCAAGGATCAAAGGATGCCGACTGAAGTACAGAGCCACAGGCACTATGACCACTACACAGGGCCGGACTGGCCCACCGGGATACCAGGAAATTTCCCGGTGGGCCGCGGCACCTGGGGGCTGCTCTGGCAATATATGTGCCACCGGGTGGCCGGTCCGGTGGCACACACTTTGAGGGGGCCGGCCGGCAGGCGGCCGCATTGCACGCTGCAGCCTCGCCGGTCCGGCGGCACACCTAATGCTGAGGGCTGAGGGAGGAGCATGTCTCTCTACCATGCTCCCTCGCGGTTCCCACAATCCCCAGCAGCATCCGTGCTGGGGATTGTGGGAACCGCGAGGGAGCATGGTAGAGAGACATGCTCCTCCCTCCCCCTTCAGCTCTCAGCATTAACAGTGCTGCCGGACCGGCGAGACAGCTGCGTGCAATGCGGCTGGCCCCCTGACTCCTCTCAGGTGGGTGGGGGGGATGGAAGGGGGGGGTGAAGAGAGAGACAAGGGGGTGAAGAGAGAGACGGGGGGTGAAGAGAGAGAGGGGGGGTGAAGAGAGAGAGGGGGGGTGAAGAGAGAGACGGGGGTGAAGAGAGAGACTGGGGGGGTGAAGAGAGAGAGAGAGAGACGGGGGGTGAAGAGAGAGAGAGAGAGAGACGGGTGGGTGAAGAGAGAGAGAGAGAGACGGGGGGTGAAGAGAGAGAGAGAGACAGGGGGTGAAGAGAGAGAGAGAGACGGGGGGGTGAAGAGAGAGAGAGACGGGGGGTGAAGAGAGACAGAGGGGGGTGAAGAGAGACAGAGGGGCGGTGAAGAGAGACAGAGGGGCGGTGAAGAGAGACAGAGGGGGGTGAATAGAGAGAGAGAGACGGGGGGATAGAGAGAGAGTGACGGGGGGAATAGAGAGACAGAGGGGGTGAATAGAGAGAGAGAGACAGAGGGGGGTAGAGAGAGAGAGGCAGAGGGGGGTGAATAGAGAGAGAGAGACAGAGGGGGGTGAATAGAGAGAGAGACAGAGGGGGGGTGAATAGAGAGAGAGACAGAGGGGGGGTGAATAGAGAGAGAGACAGAGGGGGGTGAATAGAGAGAGAGACAGAGGGGGTGAATAGAGAGAGAGACAGAGGGGGGGTGAATAGAGAGAGAGACAGGGGGGGTGAATAGAGAGAGAGACAGAGGGGGTGAATAGAGAGAGAGAGACAGAGGGGGGTGAATAGAGAGAGAGACAGGGGGGGTGAATAGAGAGAGAGACAGGGGGTGAATAGAGAGAGAGACAGAGGGGGGAGAGTGCCACAGGGAGAGGGGGAGAGTGAGACACAAGGGGGAGAGAGGGGCGAATAGAGAGAGACAGAGGGGGAGGGAGAGTGCCACAGGGAAAGGAGGGATAAAGAGACAGAGGGGGGAGAGTGAGACACAAGGGGAGAAAGAGGGGCGAATAGAGAGAGACAGAGGGGGAGGGAGAGTGCCACAGGGAAAGGGGGGATAAAGAGACAGAGGGGGGAGAGTGAGACACAAGGGGAGAAAGAGGGGTGAATAGAGAGAGACAGAGGGGTTGGGAGAGTGCCACAGGGAAAGGAGGGAGAAAGAGACAGAGGGTGGAGAGTGAGACACAAGGGTAGAAAGAGGCGTAAATAGAGAGAGACAGAGGGGGAGGGAGAGTGCCACAGGGAAAGGAGGGAGAAAGAGACAGAGGGGGGAGAGTGAGACACAAGGGGAGAAAGAGGGGTGAATAGAGAGAGACAGAGGGTGAGGGAGAGTGCCACAGGGAAAGGAGGGAGAAAGAGACAGAGGGGGGAGAGTGAGACACAAGGGGAGAAAGAGGGGTGAATAGAGAGAGACAGAGGGGGAGGGAGAGTGCCACAAGGAAACTCTAGCCCTGGAGCTACGGGCTAGAGTTCACTCTCACCACTGTGACCACCAGGGATTCCTGGTGGTCCAAGTGGTGAGAGTGAACTCTAGCCCCATACAAACACTGCCCACACACCCCATACACATTCACACACTGCCCCCCCATACACACACACAGACCCCCATACACACAGCCACCCATACACACATTGCCCCACGCACCCTACACACTGAACCTTTCACACACATTGCACCCCTCACACATTGCACCACTGCTCCTATACCCTACTACAGCCCCATATCCCAGCAGACCCCAGGTAAGTTGTCAAACTGTACTTAAACGGTTTGACTACTTACTCTGGGAGCGGGTCCCGGCACTCCTGGCACCATACCCACTACACAGAGCAGTAGTGGTTATTGTGCATGGATTATTTCTTTAAATAATCTATAGGTGCCCCTCCTGAGATCAGGCTCTGGATCCGCCACTGATTTATATTATATATATATATATATATATATATATATATATATATATAATTATGCCTATCATATTTACACATATATTAATGTACATTTATATATGCATAATACACTAAGAAATGTCATTGATATGTACAATATGTAATAAGCAGTCTTGTTGCTAGGTGCATAATCCAGCACAATAACATATTTAAAGTGAAGAGTGCACCCACAGGACCTCAAAATAAACAAGATAACGTCATTTTTTACAGTTGTGCCCTACATACATTCACCATTTCAGTCCCATTACCAAGCTTTCCTTAATATGTCATGGTAGTTGGACTGAAACATTGGTTATATGCAAAGGTCTGCTTAAAATAAATCTGCACTCTTTTTTTTTTTTTAAGCCTATATGTGCTTTTTTTCACGTTGGAGTAATAATTTTAATTTTAAGTTATCTTTTCTAACTCTGTATTTGCACACTATGCTGGCGCGACGCATTATGGGGCTGGTAAATAATTTTTTTCCAGGGCTGCTTTTAATTCCCAGTCCGGCCCTGCCACTACAGACTGACCTCCAGGGTGTCGCAAACTCCCTGGGACAGATGAGTGTCATCTGCGAATGTAAAAGGCTGTTAGCTCATACCTATGTGTGGGATTGGATTGAATAAAATTCTCTACTCATACTGTCTTTTATTAGATGAAATATGTAGGAACAAGAGGTTCAATTTCCATAAGGCAAATTAAGCACATGCCAAGAGCTCCAACTTTTTGAGGTACTGTAAGGATGAACATTGGTAGCTTTACAAGCTGTGTGTTCCATAACTCAGATATTTTCCAGCTTAGCAATTTTAGCCGAAATGTGCAATTTGCTTATTAATAAGACACAATTCCCAGTTAAGTAAATAAAGCACTTTATATTCTCATCACTCCTGCATAGACCCCTTAGGAATGTAACATATTTTCCTTTAATAATACAATATTTGTTGATCACACCACCGGTTTCAGAGTGACTTTGAGCTCAGCTGGAAACTGATAAGGAAAGATTTGTGTTTAGCAAAAAAAAAAAAAAAAACTTGCATGAGAGACAGAATCATACTTAAAAGGAATAATGTTTCCATAGAAGATTGAGTTTATCCTATT
Organism: Pelobates fuscus; assembly: GCF_036172605.1. NCBI lineage: Eukaryota > Metazoa > Chordata > Amphibia > Anura > Pelobatidae > Pelobates > Pelobates fuscus. Next base: position 136,195,185 of record NC_086321.1, read on the forward strand.
ACATGATGAAAATGTTGTGTTAAGCTTGTATAAAATAAAATTTCTCCCAAAGGACAGCACAGTATTAACATAAATGAAACATTCCATGATAGCTTTTCTTTAATGATGCTTTACGTTTCCATACTCACTGATTTGTAAAATCAGGGAATCAGAATTGCAAAATAACATTAGCTATTTTCATGTTGTATTGTTTTTCAATCTAGGGCATTTGCATGTTTATTCAACACATAGGTAGTGCATCAATGTAACTCATTAATGACTAACAATCCAGGCCATCATCCTTATGACATACTTAAAGACCATATTTCATGTCGTGTTCTACCTACACAGCAATAGCAAAGTTCCAAAGTGCTAATTTTGTTAAATAAGCAAGATGTTTTGTGGTTTATTCACGAAATTGGGAATTGCAAAGAGCTGACAAAGGCATTAAATCATTAGACTAAATTAGTTAATATGGAAAATATTCAAGTTCAGCTATTTGAACTATACACGGTTATTCATTAAAGCGATGATTCAAAGCAAATTTAAAAGTGAATTTAAAATGTAAGCTCAAAACAGCCAATCTGGAAACATTTTCTAAGCCATTTATGCTTCCAATTTTGCTATTTGAATTCACTTTGAGTTTTCACTTTAGTGAACAATCCTGATAATTTCAAATTCCATTATCAATTCTCTATATTTCCAAGTTAAGTGAATAAGCCACTTTGTTTTGTAAGGTCTGCATGGACTAGATTATCATTACAGCAAATAATGTCATAAAATTGTCCCTAAAAGGTGTTTCCCATCTAAATCCAAACATTGACTAGCCCAATGAAAACTTTCAGTGAAATAATCTGGCAGGTTATTGTGTGCCTGTGTACAAAATGTTCAAGTCAGATCTCGAGTGATTAATTAAAGGAAACAGTTTAGTAAAGTAAGAAGGGCAGTTCACTAGAATAGAATAAAAGAAAATAAGAAAATGGTTCTGAAGAAAGAAAAGACTAAAGTAAGCAAAGCTACGGATCCTTTTGGAAAGGTGTTAGCCATTGATTCCATACTTAATGGGAATGTTTGGAGGTATCATGATCAAAACCCGTAAACCAATCCATCTTCACTGCATCTCTGGTCTTCTGAAAGACCATGGTCATGTTTGGAATCTTAGCTAACTCCCACTGCTTCAGCTATATCTCTTATTATGGATAATGCATTTTTAGCTAACAGCTTATTCTGAGCTCTTGTGCAACCTTCGAAAGGTTTAGACAAATTGAGGGTCTAAAGAAACAGTAATTTAGAGAAGGTGTGAGGCTAATCTCACTACCGGTCACCAAAAATTGAACAATTTGAATGCAATTTATGTACCTCTGGAGCTGCAGTTTGTCCAAGTCTCACTTTAGTTAAATATGCTTGTTCTTAGTGATTATTTGTGGTTCTTTGTGATTGATAATACAGCTTTCCATATCCCCAACCAGTTAGAAGCATCAGTGAGTGCACGTGTACCCAGAACCTTCTCCGAAGCTTACACAAATGATAGAGGTGCATAAGTATAATTTGCTGCTCTGGAGGTGTAGATGAGAGTAAATGTTATGTGGGGTGTAAAGAAGGCTGCATATTTGTATCTGAAAAAAACTGTAGTGAAGAGAACTTCTTGGTGTGGTTCATGGTAAGTCAATAATTGATATTGATTTTAAAAAGTGAAACAATCTTACATATGTCAATGGATGTAATCCATTTCTTCATATAGTCAAATGTGGCTTATAGAGTTTAAATTGGGAAATATTTGAATTATATTGTTCCAAAAAGTGACAGATGTATATAAAGCCAATGTAGTGGGCGGAATCAAATGTTTTGCTTGTTGGGAGGGGGCAGGGATGTGAAGAAAATCCTTACCAAAAATATTGTGTGTATTGAGTGCCAAAGGTTGCCTACCTCTGTTCTAGATATACCTCTTCACATCCACTTCCACTGAATTTGTGCAATTGGATAGTGTAGTAATAATGGGGGAATTGTGGTAAACCCAAATCTCCTGACTAGTGGACTAGTGAGAACATATAAAATTATTAATTTTGCATTCTAGTTTTTTTTAATTCTTTGACAAAGGGTAGACTTTAGTGTTTGGTATAAATAAAGAAATCTTGAAAGTAAATTAATTTTCACTGGAGCTAGTCTACCAATCCATGAACTAGAAATCTTTTTTCCAAGAAACCAAATCTCACATTGCCTTATGTATAAGGGTAGTATAGTTTAAGTGCAACAAATGAGAATCAGTAAAATTAAAAGGATAATGACACTAAAGAGCTTGGTTGATTGGGTCTGGAAGGTCAAGTATGAGTGCATCTGGCTTTGTCTATATTTTACTTATATCCAAATAATTGTGAATAACATTCTATCACAGATAAAAGATGTGGCAGTGAGGTTAGTGTATATGTAAGCATTATTATGTCACCTGTGTAGGCAGATAATTTATTCTTATATTCCTGATCTTGAATCAAGAGCACAGAAATAGAAAGATCATTGCAAACCAGTTGTAATACAAGTTCCAGGGACAGAGAAAATTATAATAGAGAAAGTGGGCAGTTGAAGGTTGGAGGGGTAGCTTCGAGGATAAGGAGGTAAGCTGTGTGCCTACTATAGATGCTATAGAAAGCATTTCAAAATTGCTTGAGAAACCAAAACATACATAATGTAGCAAGAAGAAATGGCAATAGGAGCCTGTCAAATACTTTCTCCGCAGAAAGGTTGGGATATGTTTATGGTTGGAATACCAGATTAAGGCATACTATCTACTTGTGTTATCAGATGCCTAGCGACTGGAAATAAATTCCATCTTGTCAGGGTTAATGAGTTTTACAAAGAAGAGTTTAAGTCAATTCACCAACACTTTAGTAAAAATCTTAATATCAATGTTCAAAAGTGTGATTTATAGGTCTTAGGAAGTAAGCAATTATTTGCATGCAACGTCTCCGCTGGCAAAGAGATGCCCTGTAGTAAAAAGTTTACTGAGGAGAGGAAGTAGTGTCAATTATAACGTTTTGTTATATAGTCCAGAAAATCAATCTGGTCCTGGACTTTAGTTGGGTTTTGAAGTTTAAATCGCTCCTGCAGTTTCTTAAGGTGTGATCTCTGCTGAAAGGAGATGTTATGAAGTTATGAAATTTGAAAGAGTGCTACATCTACATGGAAAGTGGTCATATAATGCCATAAAATGATCTTTTTTTTTTTTTACTATATGGACAGGTAGATGAAGAAGACAGACACAAAAAAAGTGTATTTACACTCAGACACATCAACAATACAGAGCTTTTAGCAAAGAGGGACATAAGGATAGGTGCAAATTAGGGACAGCCCATCCTAAAAAGGTACAGTTGGGAGGTATGTTAATGATGCAATATTTCACACTTCATAAATTTTGGTATAATTTAAAACGTTGGTCCTGTTGCTCCCTTCAATAAGCCTCACAAAAGTCTCGAAAGGATAGAATCATTGACTCTGAGTTTGTAAATAAAGGCTAACTGAACTACTACAGAAGTGTTAAAAAAAATAGTGGAGGGCAAAAAACAAATCACAAGAGTACACTGAGGACGGACAGCAACTGAAATAGCCTGCCCTTCGGTGGGTCTCCGCTCAGAACTCAAGCTGGTTTTAGCTCATCTTGTGCCATTACAGAGAGAACATCTCTGAAGCATATTAAAAAAAAATAGTGCACAGATGTTTACACAGCACCAAAATTGGAAAATTAGAGTATGACTCATTTTTAAAGCACAACTTCACTTTTCACTTTATACCAATGGACTGCAAATTTACTTTCTAAAATAGATTGCACAAATTACTTAGACAATTTGAGCACTGTTCTTCACTTATGAAATATATATTTGTCAAAAAGAACAGGATAAGTATTTCCCAAGGGGTTGATCAAAGCAAGAATTAATTGGAACTTTGATTTAATGTACCCGTCCAACCTGACCTTATTTTCACCCACTCATAGTAAGCTAATTCAAAGTGACGTGCCTACGGAGCTTGGCAAGCTGGATGATAGTTGGTATAAGGCTTGTTCTTTTCTCTTAAGAAAGGTGCTCATGGGTACAGGTAGATTAATAATGTTTTACTGCATAGTTAACCCTTTGTAGGCGAGTAGAAAAACTAGCGGGAGCAAGCGTTGAAGAAAAAGATTAGTATGGGTACAGTAAACAAGGGGACAATGCAAATTAACGCTTTCAGCCAGTCCTTTTTAGATTAGACGTGATATTCCATCACACCATGCAAAACAAAAACATAGTTTTATGATTCAGAAAAGCAATAGTTTGTATTATGTGAAGAAGGGCTAAATATTGCTACATGAACTGAACAAGTTAATTCAGTAGTACATTTTCCATAGCAAATGTCATATTTCACATGACAACAGCAATGTGATTCATTTTGCCAATGGAGAGGAATCTGTTTGTGTAGATTGTGATAATGGAATCACCTTCAGGGAGGTAATTATTCAACATTATATCAAATGGCCAGCTCTTGATATTCAGTGCTCTCAGGTATGCAGCAAACATGCTGTGTGTATCGTTGTTAATATAAAGTGAGCAGTAACGAAGGAAAAGACCAGTCAAATTGAGACCCTACAGAGCTCTTACACCAATTGCTTTTATCGTCTGTCCAAGTCTGCCTCATATATATGCATTTTATAGATATCACAACAGAACGCATGTACCTTTGCAGTCTTTATAAAGCAGGTACCCCTAGTTAACATTTTCCAATAACATGCATAATATCATATTATGCATTCCTTAGAAATATATTCTAATCCTTCAGGCAAGAATTGAATTTACTTAAACCCTAAAAATAAAAAGAGCTTACAGTGTACCTGTAAAGGTACACACATTTCGAGGCTTCAGACTCTAAAGCCAACCAACACCCATGCCATTTTGGCAGCAGGAAAACAATTCTCTCATTCAGGGCAGAATTGGAGATCACTTTAAATAGAGGTTTTTACCTTCTTTAGAATCAACAGGAGAAACAGTTGTATGAATGTTAGAAATTAATACATACATCTATACATCATATACACAGCCTGAATTGAGCTCTCTCTGCTCCCCAGAGTACTATACTTCCCACAGCTCTGCTAGTACCTGCACACAGACTGGATCATGAAACAAGGAAGTAGGCTGTGTGGAATCTGGTAGCAGCTACAATAACGCTGCTATCTGTATAAAGAGATATTGCACAAATGCTATGAGAAAGGAAGGAAGTAAAAACAACAACAACGGATGTAATACTATTGCAATTTGCACAGCGAGTGTAACAAACTACTTACACTTGCTGTGGAAATTGCAATAGTATTACATACGTTATTGATGTTTTTCCTTCCTTCCTTTCCCAGATTTTTTAATAAATTATATATATGCATTTATATGAGATATACGTATATAGGGGTCATATGCATAGGGGTCATTTTTAAGTTTGCATTCAATTTAAAATGTAAGTATACTTATATACGCTTGGTTATACAATAACGTCTGTAGAGCGGCAGATTGATATTTGAATAGCAAAATGTAGGCAAGCTAGTTTAGCTTATTCTCCAAACATTCTGCAATTTACCGGTATGCTACAGTCACATTATGGCTATCTGTACAAAATGTTGCCATTTGTATTTAAATTCACTGCAAGTTGGAGATTGGTAATAAATATGTTAGATTAGGAACATATACAAGTATGATATGCAGAAACAATAGAAATAATGCAAAAGGAGCGTTTGGCAATCGATCTGAGATACGTCTCTAGAAAATGTGTTTTTTGCAACTAATTGATACCCTAGAGAAGTCCAGCAGAAATGGGGAAAAAGAATGTGCAGAATGCTAAAGAAAGAAAGTTTTTTTTTTCTGGTCTAATGAAAAAACAAAGGTGGAGATCTCACCCTGACCTGTATGGAGGTTCCACTGCATTATCGTGACCAGCTTTTTTTGATTGTCCTATAGTACAGATGTGATTTGAATATATATAGAAATTAAGTTTCTGGATGATCCCCATACACACACACTGCCCCCCATACACACACTTCCCCCGATACACACACAGTACCCCTTACACACTGCCCCCTTACAAACTGCACTCCCACACACAGTGTACCCATCACACAACCTGCCCCCCCACACACTGCCCCCTCACACACACACTGTACCCCTCACGCACAAACTGCCTCACGTACAAACACACTGCAACCCTCACTCACACACACATTACATCCTTCACAAACACAATGCACCCCCGTACACTCACTGCCCCCCTCACACATACACAATGCACCCCTTACACTCACACACACACAAACACACACACTACTGCCCCTATCCCCCACTACAGCCCCTATCTTGGGCACTATGGCACTATTGGCACCATAACCAATACAAAGTGCTGTAGTGGTTATTGTGCCTGGATTGTTTTTTTTGTTTTTTTTTAAATAATCTACCAGTGCCCCTCCCAAGATTAGGTTCTGGATCTGCGATTGAACGGCAAGCATTTCTGCTTCACCAGTATATGCTGCTGGGATGTACATATATACAACCTGGAAAATTTAAGTTGGAGTGCCTTGGAAAAAATATTGAAATATTAAGGATGCCTTGAACCTAAAAAGCTTGGGAACCACTCAGTTAAATGGAAAAGCAGTATTACAGTTCTCTTCATATTATCTGTGATTTACGTTTAAGACAACTGCTGTTTTTTTGTGTACTTGATAACCTTGAATCATAGTATGAGAATAATAATGTAATTTGATGTTCTCAGTTATTCTAGTAGATATAGGGCACCAGGCCAGGCATGTCCAGGTCTTGGTTCAATACCATGATCTTAGGTCCCTTTAGTTAGTGTCCATCTATTTATTAAATTTTTTTTATTGGTGCAGGTAGAATGTTGCACTGTGTTTGCTGTCATCATGGTGTTGGACTATTTTGTTGCTTCTTCCCACTCCACAATATCTTGCTGTGAGCTATATCGGCACTAGTCTGTGCTGCTAACTTTTCTGTATTCAGATATCTGCCAATCACTAAGAGTGCTCTTTAAAGGACCACTCTAGGCACCCAGACGACTTCAGCTTAATGAAGTGGTCTGGGTGCCAGGTACCTCTAGGATTAACCCTTTTTTTTATAAACATAGCAGTTTCAGAGAAACTGCTATGTTTATAATGAGGGTTAATCCAGCCTCCAAATCCTCTAGTGGCTGTCTCATTGACAGCCGCTAGAGGCGCTTGCGTGATTCTCACTGTGAAAATCACAGTGAGAGCACGCAAGCGTCCATAGGAAAGCATTGTAAATGCTTTCCTATGCGACCGGCTGAATGCGAGCGCGGCTCCTGCCGCGCATGCGCATTCAGCCGATGACGTCGCGATCAAGATGGAGAGGAGGAGGAAAGCTCCCCGCCCGGCGCTGGAAAAAGAGGTAAGTTTAACCCCTTCCTCTCTCCAGAGCCCGGCGGGAGGGGGTCCCTGAGGGTGGGGGCACCCTCAGGGTACTCTAGTGCCAGGAAAACGAGTTTTTTTCTGTTCATTTTTTTTGTACATAGTGCCCCTAAATTCAGCTCATAATGTAATAAAGCAAGCTCATAATTTAATAAGAGCAAATATTGGGCCGCTAGAGTAGGACCTGCCAAGAATGGGGTACATCGACGTTGAGGCAGTCTTATGCAATATATAATCATATAATGTAACTAAACCCCCATTATATTTTTTTGCCTAGGTGAGGTGTTTTTAATTAAAACTTTTACAATCTCTAAGATTTGAAATCATTGTTTAGTGAATAGGCGAGTGTGCTGGATTCTGTGTTTTTTATATTTTGGCCCCAGCAGCACCCTATAATGTATGCATGTTCAGGTGAGTGCAGCCCTCTTGGTTTCTTTTATATATATTCTAGTTCTAGAATAGAATAAGAAGAACTAGAAAGGATGTGGAAAGTGAAGGCAGTAATAGTCCCAGTTGTGATAGGAGCAGTCGGGGCTGTGACTCCCAAGTTGGGGGAGTGGATTTAACAGATTCCAGGTGGAACATTTGAGATCGCTGTCCAGAAGAGTGCAGTTCTAGGAACAGCTAAGATACTATACAGAACTCTCAGACTCCCAGGCCTCTGGTAGGGGACCTGAGAATGATGAATAAACATACCACCCAGGAGTGGTGAGAAAATCTATTTTATATATATATATATATATATATATATATATATATATATATATGTAAAACATGTATTGTACAAAATTGAAAACATGGTATTTGTTTCCTTATCTAGAAAAGCGGATGAAGAGAAAATAGGATCTGCTGATGTGATAAACACCATCTGGAACTCCTTCCACCTGGAGTTTCTGACAGTCAGTCAGTTTGTGCATCACAGGAACCATAGTCTAAAGCAGAAGGAGTGCCAGAATTTACTTCTTCCTGATACATGTATTATTTTCCTATAGATTAAAGCACGTACTTCCTCTGATTAACTACATTAACATCCCAGCAATATATATGGCTGCAATAATGCTGAAGCAAGTAGCACCATATTTATTATTAATAACATTTATTTCTACACTTTAGAATTGGAAAATATCTTTAGAAGGCATACCTTTCCATTGGGACTTTTACAAGGTACAATTTGTAGCTAGGTATATTTGTAAGCCTACGGGTGTCATTCGGTATGTTCAGATTCAGAGACATATTCAGGGACGGATCCAGAGTTTGAACTCAGGAGGGGCAGTTGCAGATTTTGAGGCCTATTTTAAAAAGTGAACATATATAAACACAAACATAGATACACACGCTTAGAAACATACCAAGATTCATAGATTATTATTTTTAATATAAACAAACAAGAATATAGGATAACTAAGCGGTCCTCACTGTGACACTAGGAAAAATAGTGTCAAAGCGAAGACCGGCTATCCTAAGCACCTAAATGAGACTCCAGGGGTCTCTCAGGGCTTAACCCTATAATTAACTATACAAGAGAAAGAAAAAGAAATTATACAGCGACTCTAACCAAAAACACAGAATGAGAGTCACTGTATTACCTGGATATAACTGTAGTCATAAGTGTAATGATGGTATGAATACAGAAATAAAGGATAAGAACAATCTTGGTCAAGTAAAATAAACCAACAAAAAAACATGTAACCACTTAAATGTAAGCTTCTATGCCTGCATATATGTTTCAGTTTAGAGAAATGTCCAAATGTCCAAGTAGAGTAAAAATCAATTACGGTAGATAAAATGAGCTTTATTACATTGGCTCAAAAAATTAAAACTCTATTCGAAACCCAATAGACTGAAGTCAGCTACATAAAAACACACCAGGTCATCCCAGAGACAAATAGAGGTTAAATGGTAGGTGATATGATCTCTGCCCTAACTTAATGAACAGGAAAATATTCCTAGGTATAGGCAGGATAGCCAAATGTTACCAAATGACCATAAATGGATAGGTACAGTTGAAGGTATTAGTCAAATCACTAGTATCCCTACAGTAAACCTGGGAGACAGGTATTAGCCAGATATAAAGTATGGAGGAGGATAGTGGTAAATAGTTTTACGCCAGGCAAAAATTGAACTGGCAATAGTTAAGTAACAAAGCCTCTATCCCTGTAAAACTAGCCGATTTTAAAAAGTGGCCATACATCTACAAAAACACAGATACACACACTTAGAAACATTCCCAGATTATTTTATTGCCATTAATACTATTATTAATATATACATGCATACAGACATGCAGAACAATGCAGAGACAAATTTATAGATATAATTATGGTTAATATAATCTATAATGCAAAACCTCGGAAAATAGCCAGCATGACTGTACAGTGTTAAACTAAGTAAATGTGTTCTGTGTATAATTCTAATTTAGAACAGATAAATTGAAATTTCTTAACTTGAATCAGGTCCAGGAGAGCATGAACAACACAATGTTACACATGAAAACATATCATTTGCAATGACAATTAAAAATTAACTGTAATTTCAGATGCATGTTCAGTCAAAATACAAAGATAATGGCTAGTTACAGCCTGCCTTGGATAAGACAGTTGGTGAATTGTACTGTCTCAGGTCCAGGATAAGTGAAGTCATGTTGGAAACAAAGCAGGTCGTGAATATTGCTGCCCGTTTTATATGATGGTAAATATCCTTAAACTGTCAACATGGCAATGGCGAATCGTGCTTACGCTGCTGTTTGATTGTTAGTGAAGACACCATTATGGATATGATGAATCCTCTGCCATTTTAGCATTAAAGAAGTGGGAGTAGGATCAAAATGCCTAAATAATTTGAAGTGCTAGCAATTTTTACTCAAATACATGCTTTTTGACCCTGCTCCTCCCTTGATATACAGTTTTTAATATTAGTAAACGTTTAATCTGTATGCAATAGATTTTGGTATTGCTATGTAAAAGCAATTTGCTTCTCCTTTTTCACAATGTTTGGGTATGCATTTCTGGTTTTGTTTTCATTGATTTGGAGAAGTGTGCTTCCATTTTGGTAATAGCAGGGGAACATGATTTTCGTCAACTAGTTCAATGCATTTCTATAGCTTTATCAGGACTGCTGTTTCTAAACCAATACCCTATAAATCATTACTAAATACAAGAAAATTATGTTTTCTTACTGGCTACTGATATTTTACCTGAACAATAGGTTCTATCAGAAATATTCAATTTATTCGAATTGCTCCACATTTTGCATTGGGAGGTATAAATGGATTAGAGGAGGATGGTATCACTTTGTCGCTACTGTGGGAGTTTGCAAAGAGTATGTAACAATGGTCCAAACAGGGATAGTAACAAAAACAATAGAGAGGTTAAGCAGTGGTATTGAATTAGTGCTCCGCCCCCTTCAATGTCACCCAGGGGCGTGGTAATGTGCATGCACGGCGAGTGCCGCAAGTGAATTAGGCCCTTTCCGTAGGAAAGCATTGTTGCAATGCTTTCCTATGGTGATTTTACTGATGCTGGATTTCCTCATGCAGAGAGTGAGGATGTACGGTGTCAGTTAGGCGACCAAATGTCGCCTAGCAAGCAGGAAGTATGTCTAGTCGCTGTCTCAGAAACTACAATAATTAGCATTGCAGGGTTAATTCAAAAATAAAAAAAATCTAGGCCTTAAATTGTATTTATTTTTTTAAATTGCATACTGCTGCTAATAAACCTGACCTTCTATATATTTGTTCAGTGCTCTTATACCCCTCTCAGACCTTTTTTTGTTGTTTTTCTAGCCTTTCTTCTTAACTATTTTTTTACATCCCCATGTTAGTTTTGCAGCCCGCCTCTGCCATTTCGATGATTCTGTAAAAACTGGTTCCCAAAAGTGCACTGCATAGTCAAGGTGGAGTTTTTCCATTGATTAATAAAGATTCAAAATTATATATTTAACGCCATAGGACAAACCGACATTGCACACTGCTGCCTAGTTTATCGACTTTATGAATATAACTGAATAAATAGGGGCTTAGTACTTCTGTTGTGCTAGGTATAGCATTAGATATACAGAGAGGGTTAAAGTCTGCCTAATGTATCAAAGGTATAAAGTATATGGATAGTTAAGACTGATAGGATGGCGGGATTGCAGCCACCTGACAAAATAATCTAAATCACTGAGAGAGCAAACACACTGAAACAAAGCACAGAGAACACTGAGAACAGTCAACACCTCAAATAATTCTCCCTTCAGTGGGTCCCAGGTTGGTTTTTAAGCTTGATTTTCTGTGCTATTACATAGAGAACGAAAACCATTTGCATAACAGACTGATCCCACCCAACAGGTTGATCCATATCCATTACATAGGCTGGCTCCCTATGATACAGAGATACAGTAACTCCAGATAATTGTTTCAGCCTTGTTAGGCCTTGTCACGGAGTTATAGCCTACGCACAGTGAGCAAGGGGTTCACATCTGGATTATATTTTTACCTTAGGGAGAGTAAGCAAATTGTTGATTCCAGAATGATAATACCTTCCAGAACAGAGTGTTTATGTAGCCATTGACTTGCTATTGAATTTTATGGAGGAGGTAAGCTATTTAAACAACACGTTATTAAGTTAGGTAAATCTGAAGCAGGAGGCTTTGATAGAAGGTTTTTTGAAATGTTTGTTTTATTAATAAAGTGACATTGCTATTTAATTAATTTCTACAATGTATAGTAAGATACATTGTACGTAAAGTGCAGCTATCATATCCTCTATCCATGCCTTGGTGTGCTCATTGACTCTGACCTTTTCTGTACCATTTACATAAAATCTGTCCCCAATACTGTCTCTTTCACCTTTAAAACATCACTTTCTCACTCGGGACACCACTCCATGCTCCATGCTCTCATTGTCCCCCTCTTTGATTTTTGTAACCCTCTGCTTGTCAGCCTTAAAAGTACTCAGATTGGGGCGTGGCCGACCATGGAGCTACATGGACGCACACTGACTTAGCTCCTGAGGAACCGGGCCCAATCCATAATAATCGGAGACTTACATAAGACATGGGCAATCACAAAAAGCAGGGTCCAACACAAGTACACTCTGGGAAAACTCCTTCCACCAAATCGGGAGCCCTGACCCGTTATTTCAAAGACAACTCGAACCTCGAGGAGGAGGCCGCGACCACAGCTAGCGTAATGGCGGACACAGATCCGCAACCAACTAGTCCATCTGCCTCAGAAATTTCACACACCTCGACGGACATAACAATCGATGCGGATTTAAAAACAATACTAAGGAACTTACCTTCCAAAAAATGGTCGATGGATAAGCTGGAAGCCACATTCCATACGAAAATGGAGGCGATAGGCACGGAGGTCCGCCAGCTGAACCTCAGAGTGGTAGACCTGGAGGAAGAGAGGGATGTAACTCAAGCCCAACTAACAAATATATCGACAACATTAAACTCCTATGCTTTTAACATGGCAGCCACACAAAGACATATCGACGACCTGGATAACCGCGGGAGGAGGAACAATCTGCGGATTAGAGGCCTGCCAGAATCCCAAGGTGAGAGCTTAGATTCCATCTTATCTGAGCTTTTTAATCTCATTCTGGGGGAACAAAGCGATAACATAATTTTACTAGACAGAGCTCACCGCTCATTACGCCCCAGAGGCCTAACTCCTGATACCCCTAGAGACATAATTTGCAGAATCCATTATTTCTCAATCAAGGAGAATATCCTCAAATCACTCAGGGAAACTTCCCAACCCCTCCTCTTTCACGGTCACCCCATACAGATTTACCCTGATCTTTCCCGCTACACTCTTCAGGCACTCTTCAACCAATTACCGAGCACTTGAGGAACAGAAATATCAGATATCGCTGGGGATTCCCATTCGCCCTAATTGTTAATCACAAAGGCACGTTAATAACGATATCCTCCATCTTAGACGTTCCTCCATTCATCCAGGCACTAGACTTACCGAATACCACAGTCTTGGACTGGAACGGGCTGCAGCCACAGCAAGATACAGCAAGCCTTCCCCAGAGACAACGCTGGATTACGCCAGCTAAAAAGAGAAGGAATGACCAACGATTTATTTCGCCACCACAAAGATCAAGACTACCAACGGACACTATAACCCGCAGGAACCTGCAATCTCCAGAATAAGAGATCTTTTTTCACCCTTAACATGATTCAATATTCTATAACTCACGACCCATAATATATAACGGTCAACCAGATGACAATTACTCCACTCTATCCAAACCTCATCTGGAAGCGGATACTGAATACTCCACTCCATCCTATAATCCCTAATCCTATACCCTTCTAATGCGGAATCAAACTCTCCTAATTAACAGTTTTTTTTAGCTCTTCTACAGAGGACAATTTTGGACTACCGGGAATGAAGAAGGCTAAGCAGGACGTATAAGAGACAAGCCTGGACTATAAGCGGGCAATACCGACCCCAACAAAGAGCCATCCACCTCTTCTCAACAGGTCAAATTTATCTGTCCGCTCAGAGTACAGGTCGTACCCAATATACTATGTATTGTGTAGTATGTGTATAATGCAGGATATGTCAATCCATATTACAAGTGAGACCTGTTTATTCAAGGCCATTATCACAAATTAAGATATAATTACCTGTATAGTCCTCACACCCCTCATGATATGTATGTAATTGTTTGAATAACAATGTCCTTCTCCTCTCCTCTCAACCCCTCACTCTAGCCAGCGAACTGAACCCTTCTCCCATCCTGACCCCCCCCCCAATTACTTACTTTCCTTCTTTCTCTCCTTCCTCCCCCGTTTCCCATTTCTTTCTCCCTCCTTCCTTTCCTCTTCCAGATTAACTATTTAGACCCCTATTCATCCGCCTCATTATGGTCTCTGGTATTTGACCTTTCTTCATGTCTCTCAAGATAAATAATTGTATATAACAAAGGATTGCTCCACCCGGGATCCTTAGTAACGCCACAAGGATCTCCCCAGTTATAAAAGGGTATCTATCGGTTGCGCCTAGATAGATTACCCATACTCTCACTATTTGAGAGAAAACCCCTCCTGTAAGGGGTAAGGTATGTTTAGTCAATACAGAACCCCGCTCAGGCTAAAATTACCGCCTGGTTGCTGGACTGTGGGTTCTGAGCCCTGGTGTTACCGATCCGGTTACGGTTACACGGACCACCAGCGCTCTCAAAGAAGCCTTGTAAACTAGATATCTATCCAAACACATTTTCCAATTATTGTACAACAAGGTAGCTATTTTACATATATTAATCACTGTTTATCTTTTAACTTGTTCATTTTTCTTTTCCTTTTTATTTTTCATTTTCCTTTTTTCGTTTCTGTTAACGAGTGGTTACATAACCTTTTGCAAATCTGATTGTTACATTTGCACGAAGACGTACATCTAACATAGACAATTGTTGAAGTGTATACATATAACTATAAGACAAAGAAGCTCAAGCTACAACTTCCATATCAGATACCATCTTAGCGCACACACCTAATAATGACAACATTAACGTTACTAACGCAAAATGCCAAAGGCCTAAACACCCCTGAGAAAAGATCACTAGCTCTATCTGACTTCCGCAGACAGAGAGTGGACATAGTTTTCGTTCAAGAGACGCACCTACGCAAAGGTACAAACATAAAATTACGTAATAAGGACTATCCACAGGGCTACTATGGCCATTTCTCAGAATCCAAATCGAGAGGGGTAGCGATATTGATAGGGAGACATACCCCATTCACCATTCGAGAACATCTTACCGATGATTCAGGTAGATTTCTGTTTGTGAAAGGGACATTAGGCACAACTATGGTAACGTTGGTCAACCTATACGTACCTAACAAAAAACAAAACCAATTTCTGAAAAAAGTTCTGCAGAAGCTTTCAGAGTTCCAGGAAGGTATCCTAATATTAGGGGGAGACATGAACATCTCCTTAGACGGAAAACTAGACTCCACAGCCAAATTACAACCACACTTGACACAAATCAGAAGAACGATAAACTCTACTCTGTACGAAGCACAATTGTTTGATTGCTGGAGGTTGCTACATCCTTCACGAAGAGACTTCTCTTTTTACTCTCCGCCAACAGGCACATATTCCCGTATCGACTCAATGTTTCTACAACACAGGTACCCGTCTCTAGTGACAGCGGCGGCATACGGCCCGATTACCTGGTCGGACCATGCCTCGATGACAGTGACATTAAACATCCCACATCTGCCCCACCCTTCCACTCAATGGAAATTAAATGACCTACTCCTAAACGATGCAGACAACATATCACATATAGACAAGGCAATTAATACTTCTTTGAGGAGAACACAAAACCGGAAACAACACTGCCTCTCCTTTGGGAAGCCCACAAAGCAGTCATGAGAGGGGAATTCATCAGAATTGCCTCCTCCATTAAAAGAAATAGAGAACAAAGAGTGGCCCAATTAACAAGAGAACTAAAATCACTCGAATCTACACAACAACATGACCGTGACCCAACCCTTGACACATACAAACTAATCTTATCAAAAAGATCTGAACTCACGACAACTCTACATCTCCATGCTAGACGCAAGGTTACTATGACAAAACACCTCTACTACACCAAGGGGGGTAAGGCTGGGAGACTGCTTGCGCAAGCGTTGAAACCAGATAAACAAACCACTTTCATCCCAGAAATTAAAACAGATTCTGGGAAATTGACAAAAAACATGCCTGAAATCAGCAACGAATTCCATAAATTCTTCACCAATCTCTATAACATCTCAAAAGTACAACCAACTAAAGAACAGATTCTTACATACTTACAACCAAGAATTAAGAGAACAATTCCACCTAATGAAATAGCATTTTTAGATGAACCCATCTCACTAGAAGAATTCTATAGTGTAGTCCGGTCATTGCCTTCAGGTAAAAGCCCGGGGCCAGACGGATATACAGGGAAATATTATAAAACTTTTTCATCGATTCTAGCACGACCATTCACCGAGGCATATAACACACAGAAATTATCAGACCAAATTCCTAGATCTGCACTGGAGGCAACCATCACACTCATCCCAAAGCCGGGTAAAGACCCAACTGGGTGTGGAAACTATAGACCAATATCTTTGATAAATATAGACCTTAAGATTCTAACAAAGATCATGGCGAATAGACTTAAAGCTTTCCTCCCAAACCTAATACATACGGATCAGGCGGGATTCGTGCCTGGTAGGGAAGCGAAAAATAATACAACGAAAATCCTTAACCTGATTCACTGGGCCCAAACACACAAAATTCACAGCACACTTCTTGCAATAGATGCTGAAAAGGCATTTGATAGGGTCAATTGTTCTCTAATTACACATACGATGCAAGCCCTGGGTTTTGGCCCACGATGGATGGAATGGTTGGCTGCAATCTATTCCAAACCAACGGCACGCATACGTATAAATGGTCAACTATCACAACAGGTCCCAATCACAAACGGGACGAGGCAAGGATGCCCACTTTCACCCCTCCTATTTATACTAGTCCTGGAGCCATTTCTCCAAGGGATAAGAGACAACCCTAACGTCAGGGGCCTTCAAGTGAATAACCATGAATACAAAGTCATGGCATTTGCTGATGATCTCCTTTTCACAATAGCAAACCCACTAACCACCATACCAACCATCATTTCAGAAATGGAACTATACGGCAAAATCTCCAACTTTCAGGCAAATCTAACCAAATGTGATCTGATGCCCATCCACTCTACCAAATACCTGAACACTCAACTCAGAAACAGGTTCCATTTCACTTGGCAACCCATTTCTATCAAATATTTGGGAGTACACATACCACAAACACGTAAACTTATCTTCGACCTCAACTTTCACAAATTACTAGGCAACATTATTAATGACCTACACAATTGGCATAAACCATGCTTCGGTTGGTTCTGTAGGATCAACATCATCAAAATGAATATTCTCCCACGCCTACTCTACACTCTTCAAGCCCTCCCAATCCAATTAAATGCTAATTTCTTCTCCAAAATTAGGAAGACGTTCACTAGCTTCATATGGTCAAACTCACAACCAAGAATTGCATATGAAACACTTATAAAAAGCAAAGATAAGGGAGGGTTGAACTTTCCAGATATTATCTCATATCACAAAGCTATCCACTTAAGCAGGATCTATGAATGGACAAGGCCTGTGCCAGCTCACCACTGGGTGCAAATAGAAAACGAATTCTCAGACATACCTTTAAAAGACCGTACTTGGCTATCGAATTCACCACCCCAATTCACATCCCTCAATGGTCCCCACCCTACCATCACACCTACGTTACAACTATGGTACAAACTGACGCGCACTACCAAGATATCCCCCTATTCCTCGCCTTTATACCCACTCACCAATAACCCGAGTTTCCAGGGAGGCCAATCGGGGGGGGCTTATGCTAGCTACCACAGTGGATCCACGCTGAGGCTCCGAGATGTGATCACCAATAATGCACTGAAATCAATGCAACAGTTTTTCCCCTCCATTCCCCCGACCGGTAACCAAATACTACACTATACTCAACTAAAACAATTTATTACCTCCAATAATCTTCTACCAGATGGTAATCCCTCTTTGACAGAGTTTGAAAACACCTGCGAGAACCATAAAATCACAAAAAAGTTATTATCCTCTCTTTACCAAACAATTAGAGACTTGCAACCACTAGAACCTCCAAAATGTACACAAAAATGGTCACAGGAATTACAAACAGAGATCTCCCCAAAACAGTGGCAAGCTATTTTCATATCATCGCATAGAACTTCTACTTCTCTAATAGCACAAGAAAGTAACTACAAGCGTATCTCTAGGTGGCACTACACTCCAGAGAAAATTCACCAAATACACGGCGCTGATAACGTTAAATGCTGGAGATGTGACAACATCACAGCACATCATGCCCACGTCTGGTGGCAATGCCCAGTTATAAACAAATATTGGAGTAGAATACACACTCTTATTCAATCCTTAATGAACATTACTTTCCCGCTAGCTCCGCTACAGTTCCTCTTCCAAGAACCTCCCCCGAACCTCATTCTAAATAAACCACAGCGCACATTATTCAAACTCTTGACCATGACAGCAGCTCAACTGATCCCTAAATATTGGAATCAACCCCAAGCTCCCACAATAAGGGAATGGATCAGGAAAGTAGAAAGTATCAAACAATTGGAACTGATAACATATGCAATATCAAAAGAATTCAAAAGATTTACTGCCATCTGGGAACCTTGGACACGATTCATGGTTTTAACTAGAACACCAACTTCCAGCCACTCAACCACCCCTTCTCTCCCTTCTCTCAACAAGCACGCCTCTTAGGGAATTCGCCACCACCACCCTTGAGCCCGAATCAATCACTCACTTCATATGACACTTCAACACCACGTAGACAGACTATAATATCTCTAATTACCTTATCATACAGCCTACAAGGTGGTAAACTAAGAAAAATGTATTGTTAGAAAAATTTATTGTTAGAATTATATTATCTTATCACTGTTTAACGCTATACCACAAATTGTATTCACATGCCATCAATGCATTATTGTAATACCATGTACTATGTTTTATCGGATTTTATTTCCTTCACTGCAGTGAAACTTTGTCTTATACAACTACTGATTTCTTGTATCCTGTATGCTTATAAAAGAATAAAAATTTACAAATTAAAAAAAAAAGAAAAAAAAAAAAAGTACTCAGATTGCCCCTCTACAGTTCATGATAAGTGCCTCTGCCAGACTCATCTACCTTACATCCAGCAATTCTCACATCTCACCCCTCTGTCAGCCTCTACACTGGCTTCCTGTTCCATTTATTATGTTTCAAAATTCTTACTTACAAAGCTTTCCATAGTTATGCCCTTGCTTAAATCTCCTCACACATTATCAGATATTTTCCAGCCTAGAATTTCCACTGCACAGATAACCACTTACTGTCCCGTTATCGTACCCGCACACACGACTCTCCACGGTTACCCCCTCCTTATTCAACCCCCTCCATCACAACTAGAAACTACAGCTACTCTATTGATAGAAATAGGGTGGAAAGAATGTACATAAATATTATGAAATCTCTCCTTTAGCATTGCCAAAAAGAACCATTAGATGTGGTTATATTTGCCTAGTGACTGCTCTAAACTGGATAATCCATTTATTTTTATGTTAATTTATTTTATTTCTGCCCACTTGTATGGAAATGCCAGGTATCCAAGTACCATTTTTCAGTAGAAACGCCATTTAGATTCATTTTGATGTGCTTTCACTTAGCAGTTAATTTACGTAAATATTTATTTCCTGAATAGGCTGAGTTAATGACATAATGTATCATCTTCTATGGCTGTCATATTGTCATATAAATGTCATTATCAAGCAAATCAAGTCCTCGCGAAGCAAATAAGCAGTTATTTCACTCAGAACTGTATAACAATTGTCCTTTATTTTCTTTCTGCATTTATTGAATGCATCAACAATTTGGATTAGAATGTTTTTTTCTTTTTCCTTAGAAAAACAACACTGATTATAGAAATGTGCTAATACCAAAGAATATATATCTTTTTTTGTGAAAATTAACCCTTTCCGTGTTCTGCTCACTTTCTGGCTTTGTGAAAACTGTGATTTTGTTTTATTTTATTTTTTAAGGGACAATGTAGGCACTGTAACTAATCTAATTGAAGTCTAATTGAATCTAATTGAAGTGGATATGGTGTCTGGTGTCCTCTGATGCTGACCTTTCATTCAGAGTTTGTTTAAGGGCTAGACAAGAGTTTCTAGAAGCTCCATCCTCTATGCTACTTTGACTAGTGAGGTAGCATTAGCAGCAATCTGCAACTGTGATTGGCAGGAAGTGTCAGCTGACCACTGTAAGCCTATCACTGGGCCCATAGCTGGTATGAATTGGTATGGTTAAATTATTGCCTTAGTTATAACTTAGCCTGTTTATGTGTCAAACTGCTTGAACATGATTTAACACTTAATGGAGGGTATTTCAGAGGACCCAGGCACTATAGCCAATTCCGTATGATGAAGTGGTTATAGTGCTGAATTCATGTAAAAAAATTATTATATGATAAACATATGCAATGCCAACCCATTATCAGCCGTTGCTGCAAATAATTTACAGATTTGTTTTAGCACAGTATGAGAACCCATTACTCTCAACTTGTCAGATAAATATTGTTCATGCACAATAAATACACTTACACAAGACATCTGCTATGTGCAGAAACAGCAAATTGCTGTTGCAGCCTGTAAAGTGTCCATGTAGTGTACTCAATATGTATCTTTCCTTTCTATGGCTTTTATAAAGCATCCAAGGTTCAGTGTCAGCTAACAGGGAGGCATTATTTGTAGTCCCTCTGCAGAGATGTAGAAAAACTAAAATTTAAAGTGAGACTGGTGAGTATTAGTAGTAGTGAAACTGAGGAGGTGAAGGTGAAAATAGGTTGAGTAAAATTAGACTCACAAGATAAAGAGGCTGAGAAAGTTAAGTAAGATTAGGGCAAGGAAGGTGAAGAGGAACTGAGGAGGACGTAACACAAATTATAGAAAATTAAATGAGAATGGAGAGATGAA
Source organism: Pelobates fuscus (assembly GCF_036172605.1). Classification (NCBI taxonomy): domain Eukaryota; kingdom Metazoa; phylum Chordata; class Amphibia; order Anura; family Pelobatidae; genus Pelobates; species Pelobates fuscus. Next base: position 136,216,209 of record NC_086321.1, read on the forward strand.
GAGAGATTAAGAAGTGGAAGAAGACATATTATTGGGACGCTGAAGAGAAACTCTGGAGGTAAGTGAGATTAGGGGTAAATAAAGAGACTAGAAATGAAGTAAGATTGGAGGTGTACAAAGAGACTATTTAAAGAGATTGTGGAGATAAACAGGGTTATTTAGAAAAGTGATAATTCCAAGTGAGTAAATTAAAAGTAAATTTAAATTTTTAAATTCACTTTAAAGTCTCACTTCAGTCAATAAACCCGTAAGTGAGACAGGTGTTGTGAACAGACATGAAGGAGATTAGGTAAAATATGTATATAAGAATTAACTGGGAATAGGAAGATAATGAGACATTCAATAGGAATGATGAGATATAAAATAAGCCTCGGAAGAGATACTTCTGGTGGGTGATGAATGGAGACTGATGAGAGAAAGAGAGATTGGTGAGTTTAAGATAAAGTAAACCTGTGGAGAGGGAGATGAAGTGATACAGGACAGATGGAGGAATACAGGGTAGATAGAATGTGACAGAGAAGTGAAAAGAAGCTGGGGGGGGTTGGTGATGAGTTAGCAAGGTTAGACTGGTGTAGTGAAGAGAGACTGGAAAGGGTTAAACAAATAAAAACTGGGATGGTAAAGTAAAAAGAGAAAAAAGTAGCAATAGTATTAAAAAGGTATGTCATTTTGCTGAGGATTCAACAAATTGCAACAGGGTTAATGTTCCAGGTGGGATAAGCCAAATGGCAAATGATTTAGGTAAACTAGAAAAATGATCAGAGCTGTAGTAACTGACATTTAATGTGGATAAGTGCAAGATAATGCATCTTGGACGTAAAAACCCAAGGGCAGAGTACGAAATATTTGATAGAGTCCTAACCTCAACATCTAAGGAAAGCGATTTATGGGTAATTATTTCAGATGACTTACAGGTAGGCAGACAATGTAATAGAGCAGCAGGAAATGCTAGCAGAATGCTTGGTTGTATAGGGAGAGGTATTAGCAGTAGAAAGAGGGAATTGCTCATGCCATTGTACAGAACACTGGTGAGATCTCACTTGGAGTATTGTACGCAGTACTGGAGACCTCCAGAAGGATATTGATACTTTGGAAAGAGTTCAGAGAAGGGCACCTAACCGGTTCATGGATTGCAGGATAAAACTTACCAGGAAAGGTTAAAGGATCGTAACATGCTTGGAGGAGAGACAAGACAGGGAGATCTGATAGAAAAATTTTAAGACAGGGAGATATGATAGAAACATTTAAATAGGGAATCAACACAGTAAAGGAGGAGAGTCTATTTAAAAGAACAACTACCACAACAAGAGTACATAGTCTTAAATTAGAGGTGCAAAGGTTTAAAAGTAATATAAGGAAGTATGACTTTACTGAGAGGGTAGTGGAAACATGGAAAAGCCTTCCAGCTGAAGCTGCAGGAATTCTGGGTGACACTGCAGTCAGACTTCAAAAGAGTGACTGGTGAAATACAGCGGGAAATAGCCGACCTCAGCGAGTGGACGAACCGCCTAGAGGCCCGCACTGAAGAATTGTGCACAGAACAAAATGCATTGGCAGACACTGTGTACCATCTAAATGAGGAGCACCAACAGCTCAAACGTAAACTGGCAGACATTGAGGACAGATCAAGGAGGAACAATGTCTGCTTCATGGGGATCCCCGAATCCATTTTAATGGACACCCTGCCTGGATGCCTCTTAGGGCTGTGCAAATTCCTACTGCCAGACGTCGCGGAGGGCGAATAGCTCATGGACAGGTCACATAGTTTACCATGGCCCCTGCGACTCACCCAGGACACACAAAGAAATGCGGTGGCGAGATTCCATTACTTCAAATCGAAGGATGCATCGCTCAAACTCCCGAACCCCTACGCGGAAATGTAGCTGTACGCAGACTTATCTGCGTTAACCATGTCACGAAGAAAATAATTCACAACAGTGACAAAGACGCTGAGGAACCACAGCATACCATACCGGTGGGGATATCCCACAAAGGTCCTCATATGGAGGAACGGGAAGAACTATATTGCAAACAAACCAGAGGTGGGCATGCATCTCCTTAAAGAATGGGGCCTGTTCCCCTTACAAGCGCCTGTGGAACCGGCTGCGAAATCACTGAGACGTCTCCAAGGAGACTGGCAAATGGCGGGATCACCCAACAAGGCCAAAAAGAATTGATTGTATAGGATTCTTACATGGACACACAGGTTTGCAGCTTGAAAACCCGCTACACATCCTTTAAAAGTTGATGCTGGTGCAGACAGTATGTATAGGTCCAGACAGGGTTCTCTCACCTTAGATAATTGTCACTCTAGCCTTAACTGTTATGGTACTGCCACGTAAAGCCATGCCCAAGGCTCTACCTGCCTCACACAGATAAAACTAGCCGGCAACCCAGCAGCACTGTGTATGAGCACGAGCTTAGGTGTGGTGGCTTGGCTGTCACAGCCCTTGCTATTGCCACTCACATACCTGAGCAGCAGGTTAGCACACGGAAGCCCCCTTATACGCTGAAGTGCTCTACCATGGTCGTGTCTACCTCCGGACGATGTAGAAAGCCTTACGGTAGCAAGAGATACCTCATTAAACCTGGTGACAAAGGGGTAGGGCTAGAGTTAGTTGGGACAGTTTCACCTCTCTGCTCTGCCAATAACAACCCACGCAGCGGGAAGCATAAGATAGCTCTCTTGCACATAGGAGCGAGCAACCAAGGCAATGTTTAGTAAGATGCAGAAATTAAACGGGGAAATGGGTCATTGTGTGCCCCGCTCCGCACACGGAGTGAACCCCCAAGGCTGAAGGCGGGAGTCGGAGCTACATGCCGGCTTGGGCCTCAACCAAGAAGTGCGTCTAGACAGGCGATGTCACTATGTAAATACTTTGGTTATATTTTACGTTTGTGTATGTTTCTCCTAATCTCTGAGTTCACATGTTACAGCACATATTCCTATGCCCTGCGCCATAAGACTGCTACGTCAAGCACACGCAAAGTCTGGAATGATGAATGACTTCCTTAAGATATTCTCAATGAACGTCAACGGCCTTAACGGTCCCCACAAACGCAGACTAACTGCACACGAAATATCCCAATCCAAGGCGGTAATAGTGTGTCTGCAAGAGACACATTTCTGCACCCGCAACCTTCCTAAATTCCAAATTAAACAATATACCCAAGTTTATCATGGACTGGCCAGTACAAAATCGAACGGAGTCTCCATATACTTCCATAGCGACTTGGTTTTCTCTGTAACCAAACAATACGTGAGCAAAGATAGAAGGCTATTAATATTAGTGGGTTCGCTGAATGGTCTTCAGATAACCATGGCGTCATTGTACGCACCAAATGACACACAAAAATCCTTTGAGTATGGCCTTCCGCAAAATTGTCCAATACAAACTTGGTCACACTGTGATATGTGGCGACTTTAACTGCACCCCGGATCCAAATTTGGATATGTGCAGGACCCACCATAAATTACCTAAAAGCAAATCGATCTCACTAGGTGAACACCTCTCTGACCTCCTACACACACACGACTACTACGATGTGTGATGCAACCTAAACACTCACATGAGAGATTACACTAACTACTCCATATGACCTACTCCAGAATTGACCTATGCCTCTTTCATAAATGAACATTACTGCACACGATAAAGGTGCATATTGGTCCTATTACCTGGTCGGACCATGCGCCAATACTCATCACAATGAAAGCCCCTCACCCGGCCAGGGGGTGCAGTACATGGAGGCTGAATGAGGCCTTACTAGATAACCCCGACTTGACGACCCATATCGCACATTATTTCTCAGAGCACAAACACTGCACAACCTCACTAACCACTTAATGGACAGCACACAAGACGGTGATATGGGGATACCTTATCCAGCTTTGTTCCCTGGTGAAGAGAGCTCACCGTAATGACCAACCTAGACTTGAGCAAGAGATCTCAGCACTGGAAACCCAACACAAATTTAGTCCTACCAAAAAAAGTCCACACCTAATGATACTAAAAGCCAAACTCACCTCCTTACAACTACACACGACCGAAAAGCACATGTGCTATCTAAAACAAACTTACTACACAACAGGCAACAAAGCGGGCAAACTCTTGGCTTACAAATTAAAACGGTACTTTCAATCCAAAATTCCCTATATAACATCCAAGCAGGGGGCAAAATTATACCACCCTCAAGACATTGTTAATGAACTAACAGGGTGCTATTAATCCCTATACCAGTTGTGCAATGACCAAGAGACCCATCAGCAGGGATGGACTGACAGCCTTCTGGGCCCCCGGACAAAATTAGAGCCAGGGCCCTTCAAAGACAAAATATTAAAGGAGCACTATAGTGCCAGGAAAACAAACTCGTTTTTCTGGCACTATAGGGTCATTATGTCCCCCCCGCACCCTCAGGGCCCCCCTGCCGCTGGGCTGAATGGGTTAAAACACCTTCAGCCACCTACCCTTCTCCTGCGCTGGGCTCCCTCGGCTCTGGGGAATTCTCCTTCATCTGCCGACGTCAGATTTGAATGCGCATTTGCGGCAAGAGCCGCGCACGCATTCAAACCGCCCATAGGAAAGCATTACTAAATGCTTTCCTATGGACGTTCAGCTTGTCTTCTCGCTGTGAGAATCGCGGAAGCGCCTCTAGCGGCTGTCAGTGAGACCGCCACTAGAAGCTGGATTAACCCTTAGTCAAACATAGCAGTTTCTCTGAAACTGCTATGTTTTCAGCTGCAGGGTTAAAACTAGAGGGACCTGACACCCAGACCACTTCATTGAGCTGAAGTAGTCTGGGTGCCTATAGTGGTCCTTTAACCCCTTAAGGACACATGACGTGTGTGACATGTCATGATTCCATTTTATTCCAGAAGTTTGGTCCTTAAGGGGTTAAGGACTAAGTAAATGTTAAAAAGAATTTTAAAGTAAGTAGTCAAACCGTTTGAGAACAGTTTGACAACTTACCCAGGGTCTGCTGCGACATGAGGCTGTAGTAGGGCATAGGAGCAGTGGTGTGTGTGAGTGGTGCAGTGTGTGTGAAAGGTTCAGTGTGTGTGTGTGGGGGGGGTGTAGTGAGTGAATGTGTAGGGTGTGTGGGGTAATGTATGTGTGTGTGTGTTGGCAGTGTATGTGTGTGTGGGCAGTGTGTGTATGGGGCGGCAGTGTGTGTATGGGGGGGCAGTGTATGCAGTGTATGTATATATGGGTGGGCAGTGTGTGTATATATGGGTGGACAGTGTATGCAGTGTATGTATATATGGGTGGGCAGTGTATGCAGTGTGTGTGTATATGGGTGGGCAGTGTGAATATATGGGTGGGAAGTGTATGCAGTGTATGTGTATATATGGGTGGGCAGTGTGTGTGTGTAGATATATATATATGGGTGGGCAGTGTATGTATATGAGTGGGCAGTGTGTGTGTATATATATGGGTGGGCAGTGTGTGCATTGTGTGTATATATATATATATATATATATATATATATGTAGGCAGTGTGCATATATGGGTGGGCAGTGGGCAGTGTGTGTATATATGGGTGGGCAGTGTGTGTGTGTGTGTGTGTGTGTATATATATGGGTGGGCAGTGTGTGTGTGTGTGTGTGTATATATATGGGTGGGCAGTGTGTGTGTGTGTATATATATGGGTGGGCAGTGTGTGTGTGTGTATATATATGGGTGGGCAGTGTGTGTGTGTGTATATATATGGGTGGGCAGTGTGTGCATTGTGTGTGTGTATATAGGTGGGCAGTGTGTGTGTGTATGCATATATGGGTGGGCAGTGTGTGCATTGTGTGTGTGTATATAGGTGGGCAGTGTGTGTGTGTATGCATATATGGGTGGGCAGTGTGTGTATATCTATGGGTGGGCAGTGTATGCTGTGTGTGTGTGTGTGTGTGTGTATCGGTGGGCAGTGTATGTATATATGGGTGGGCAGTGTGTGTGTGTATATATATGGGTGGGCAGTGTGTGTGTGTATATATATGGGTGGGCAGAGTGTGTGTGTGTGTGTGTGTGTGTGTGTGTGTATATATATGGGTGGGCAGTGTGTGTGTGTGTGTATATGGGTGGGCAGTGTGTGTGTGTATATATATATGGGTGGGCAGTGTGTGTGTGTATATATATGGGTGGGCAGTGTGTGTGTGTGTGTGTGTGTATATGTATGTGTGTATATGGGTGGGCAGTGTGTGTGTGTATATGTGTATATGGGTGGGCAGTGTGTGTGTGTATATGTGTATATGGGTGGGCAGTGTGTGTGTATATATATATATATATATATATATATATATAAAACACAAAAATAGTAATGCACTCCACCTTCCTTGGTGTGTGTGTGTGTGTGTGTGTGTGTGTGTGTATCTATTGGTGGGCAGTGTATGCAGTGTGTATATATGGGTGGGCAGTGTGTGTGTGTATATATATGGGTGGGCAGTGTGTGTGTGTGTATATATGGGTGGACAGTGTGTGTGTGTGTGTGTGTGTGTGTATGGGTGGGAAGTGTGTGTGTATATATATATGGGTGGGCAGTGTGTGTGTATATATATATATGGGTGGGCAGTGTGTGTGTGTGTGTATATATATATATATATATATATATATATATATATATGGGTTGGCAGTGTGTGCGTGTATATATAGGTGGGCAGTGTGTGTGTGTGTGTGTGTGTGTGTGTGTGTATGTATGCATATATTGGTGGGCAGTGTATGTGTGTGTATATCTATTGGTGGGCAGTGTATGCAGTGTGTGTATATATGGGTGGGCAGTGTGTGTGTGTGTATCTATGGGTGGGCAATGTATGCAGTGTGTGTGTGTGTGTGTGTGTGTGTATCTATGGGTGGGCAGTGTATGCAGTGTGTGTGTGTGTGTGTGTGTGTGTATCTATGGGTGGGCAGTGTGTGTGTGTGTGTATCTATGGGTGGGCAGTGTATGCAGTGTGTGTGTGTGTGTGTGTATCTATGGGTGGGCAGTGTCTGCGTGTGTGTGTATATTTATGGGTTGAGCAGTGTATGCTGTGTGTGTGTGTATATATATATATATATATATGGGTGGGCAGTGTATGCAGTGTGTGT